>NC_090936.1:444473775-453531867 GCF_040938575.1 Ambystoma mexicanum | reverse complement strand
ACACACAGTTTGTGGTACAAAAAGGAGTTACTAGGGCACGTGCTCTTTATTTATATATACCTTCTATTATCACAATAGCAGAGTAGGTATCTTACCTTGTTTCTTGGTCTCTTCATGCCTGGGAGAGGAACAATGGTGAATACTGTACCTCTGGCCTAATCTTGTGAGTATCCACATCTAATGCAAATGAGTCAGATTGAATGAATGTGTACATAGCCGGACATGGAGTTATCTGTGCATAGCTGGCCATGGAGAAATCTGTGCGTAGCTGGACATGGTTCGCTCTGTGCATAGCTGGACACAGAGTATGTGGTTACAAAAAGTGTTACTAGGGTACATGCTCTTCATTTATTTATATATGTCTTCTATTAACACAACAGCAGGGTAGGTATCTTACCTTGTTTATTGGTCTCTCATGCCTGGGAGAGGAACAATGGTGAATACTGTACCTCTGGACTAATCTCGTGAGTATCCACATCTTTGAGAGTTGCAGAAATGCAGGTCAATCGCCCTGTTTCTTCGTCTTTCATGCCTGCAAGAGCAACAGTGGAGAGGCCTTGTTTCTGTATACTTCATATCTTTGTAATGCTGCAGTCTACATCTATCTTGCTGTTTCTTGCTTTCATACCTCGGGAAAGAAGAGAACTTAGGGTTATGGAATTTTTTCTGCATACTTGTAATGTCGCTGCACACCTTGGTGTATTCCTGTGCTGCTTCTTCAGCTGAGAGTGTGTCTCAGACTGCAAGACGTCTCCCTCGCCGACACCATTTGAGGCCACCAAGCCGATCCATGCATAGATGGGATGGAGGTGAATGCCTGCATACCTGAAATGCAGAAACATACAAATCCCATTGAGGAATGTGTTAATAAATTAGCATAAAAGATTCTTTGTTTATACTACGACATCATCTAGGAATATCTACTTTCAAGCAAATGACTTAATGTGTTCCTATCTGTTCCTGCAAATATTTGAATTTGCCTGTACACAGATATTTCTGTTAATATGTGCAGTTATAGTAGTCTCCATAGGTTTATATGGAGAGTGCTGCCCTTGGCTGGATATTTGCTTTCTGTGCACAAAATAGCTGAACTTGAAAGCATATGTGCGCAGCTAAATATTGAAGTAGAATTTCTAAGTTGAAAACTGAGCTTCCTGTGGCAGTCTTTTAAAAGGGTCAAATGCAAATTAGTGAGATTGAATGAATGTGTGCGTAGCCGGACATGGAGTTATATGTGGCATAGCTGGACATGGAGAATCTGTGTATAGCTGGACATGGTTGGCTCTGTTCATAGCTGGACACACAGTTTGTGGGTACAAAAGAGTTACTAGGGCACGTGCTCTTTATTTATATATACCTTCTATTATCACAATAGCAGAGTAGGTATCTTACCTTGTTTCTTGGTCTCTCATGCCTGGGAGAGGAACAATGGTGAATACTGTACCTCTGGCTAATCTTGTGAGTATTCACATCTAATGCAAATGAGTCAGATTGAATGAATGTGTGCATAGCCGGACATGGAGTTATCTGTGCATAGCTAGTCATGGAGAAATCTGTGCATAGCTGGACATGGTTGGCTCTGTGCATAGCTGGACACAGAGTATGTGGTTACAAAAAGTGTTACATGCTCTTCATTTATTTATATATGTCTTCTATTAACACAACAGCAGAGTAGGTATCTTACCTTGTTTCCTTGGTCTCTCATGCCTGGGAGAGGAACAATAGTGAGTACTGTACCTCTGGACTAATCTCGTGAGTATCCACATCTTTGAGAGTTGCAGAAGTGCAGGTCAATCGCCCTGTTTCTTGGTCTTTCATGCCTGCGAGAGGAACAGTGGAGAGGCCTTTTTTCTGTATACTTCATATCTTTGCGACGCTGCAGTCTACATATATCTTGCTGTTTCTTGCTTTCATACCTCGGGAAAGAAGAGAACTTAGGGTTATGGAATTTTTTCTGCATACTTGTAATGTCGCTGCACACCTTGGTTGTATTCCTGTGCTGCTTCTTCAGCTGAGAGTGTGTCTCAAGACTGCAAGACGTCTCCCTCGCCTACACCATTTGAGGCCACCAAGCCGATCCATGCATAGATGGATGGAGGTGAATGCCTGCATACCTTGAAATGCAGAAAACCTACATATCCCATTGAGGAATGTGTTAATAAATGAGCATAAAAGGATTCTTTGTTTATGCTACGACATCATCTAGGAATATCTACTTTCAAGCAAATGACTTAATGTATTCCTATCTGCTCCTGCACATATTTGAATTTGCCTGCACGCAGAAATTTCTGTTAATATGTGCAGTTATAGTAGTCTCCATAGTTTTATATGGAGAGTGCTGCCCTTGGCTGGATATTTGTTTTCTGTGCACAAAATAGCTGAACTTGAAAGCATATATGCACAGCTAAATATTGAAATAGAATTTCTAAGTTGAAAAATAAGCTTACTGTGGCAGTCTTTTAAAAGGGTCAAATGCAAATGAGTGAGATTGAATGAATGTGTGCGTAGCCGGACATGGAGTTATCTGTGCATAGCTGGACATGGAGACATCTGTGCATAGCTGGACATGGTTGGCTCTGTGCATAGCTGGACACACAGTTTGTGGGTACAAAAAGAGTTACTAGGGCACGTGTTCTTCATTTATTTACATATGCCTTCTATTATCACAATAGCAGAGTAGGTATCTTACCTTGTTTCTTGGTCTCTCATGCCTGGGAGAGGAACAATGTTGAATACTGTACCTCTGGCCTAATCTCGTGAGTATCCACATCTAATGCAAATGAGTGAGATTGAATGAATGTGTGCGTAGCCGGACATGGAGTTAACTGTGCATAGCTGGACATGGAGAAATCTGTGCGTAGCTGGACATGGTTGGCTCTGTGCATAGCTGGACACAGAGTATGTGGTTACAAAAAGTGTTACTAGAGTACATGCTCTTCATTTATTTATATATGTCTTCTATTAACACAACAGCAGAGTAGGTGTCTTACATTGTTTCTTGGTCTCTCATGCCTGGGAGAGGGACAATGGTGAATACTGTACCTCTGGACTAATCTCGTGAGTATCCACATCTTTGAGAGTTGCAGAAGTGCAGGTCAATCACCCTCTTTCTTCGTCTTTCATGCCTGCGAGAGCAACAGTGGAGAGGCCTTGTTTCTGTATACTTCATATCTTTGTAATGCTGCAGTCTACATCTATCTTGCTGTTTCTTGCTTTCATACCTCGGGAAAGAAGAGAATTTAGGGTTATGGAATTTTTTCTGCATACTTGTAATGTCGCTGCACACCTTGGTGTATTCCTGTGCTGCTTCTTCAGCTGAGAGTGTGTCTCAAGACTGCAAGACGTCTCCCTCGCCTACACCATTTGAGGCCACCAAGCCGATCCATGCATAGATGGATGGAGGTGAATGCCTGCATACCTTGAAATGCAGAAACCTACATATCCCATTGAGGAATGTGTTAATAAATGAGCATAAAAGGATTCTTTGTTTATACTACGACATCATCTAGGAATATCTACTTTCAAGCAAATGACTTAATGTATTCCTATCTGCTCCTGCACATATTTGAATTTGCCTGCACGCAGAAATTTCTGTTAATATGTGCAGTTATAGTAGTCTCCATAGGTTTATATGGAGAGTGCTGCCCTTGGCTGGATATTTGTTTTCTGTGCATAAAATAGCTGAACTTGAAAGCATATATGCACAGCTAAATATTGAAATATAATTTCGAAGTTGAAAACTGAGCTTCCTGTGGCAGTCTTTTAAAAGGGTCAAATGCAAATGAGTGAGATTGAATGAATGTGTGCGTAGCCGGACTTGGAGTTATCTGTGCATAGCTGGACATGGAGACATCTGTGCATAGCTGGACACACAGTTTGTGGGTACAAAAAGAGTTACTAGGGCACGTGTTCTTCATTTATTTACATATGCCTTCTATTATCACAATAGCAGAGTAGGTATCTTACCTTGTTTCTTGGTCTCTCATGCCTGGGAGAGGAACAATGGTGAATACTGTACCTCTGGCCTAATCTCGTGAGTATCCACATCTAATGCAAATGAGTGAGATTGAATGAATGTGTGCATAGCCGGACATGGAGTTATCTGTGCATAGCTGGCCATGGAGAAATCTGTGCGTAGCTGGACATGGTTGGCTCTGTACATAGCTGGACACAGAGTATGTGGTTACAAAAAGTGTTACTAGAGTACATGCTCTTCATTTATTTATATATGTCTTCTATTAACACAACAGCAGAGTAGGTATCTTACCTTGTTTCTTGGTCTCTCATGCCTGGGAGAGGAACAATGGTGAATACTGTACCTCTGGACTAATCTCGTGAGTATCCACATCTTGGAGAGTTGCAGAAGTGCAGGTCAATCACCCTGTTTCTTTGTCTTTCATGCCTGCGAGAGCAACAGTGGTGAGGCATTGTTTCTGTATACTTCATATCTTTGCAATGCTGCAGTCTACATCTATCTTGCTGTTTCTTGCTTTCATACCTCGGGAAAGAAGAGAACTTAGGGTTATGGAATTTTTTCTGCATACTTGTAATGTCGCTGCACACCTTGGTGTATTCCTGTGCTGCTTCTTCAGCTGAGAGTGTGTCTCAAGACTGCAAGACGTCTCCCTCGCCTACACCATTTGAGGCCACCAAGCCGATCCATGCATAGATGGATGGAGGTGAATGCCTGCATACCTTGAAATGCAGAAACCTACATATCCCATTGAGGAATGTGTTAATAAATGAGCATTAAAGGATTCTTTGTTTATACTACGACATCATCTAGGAATATCTACTTTCAAGCAAATGACTTAATGTATTCCTATCTGCTCCTGCACATATTTGAATTTGCCTGCACGCAGAAATTTCTGTTAATATGTGCAGTTATAGTAGTCTCCAAAGATTTATATGGAGAGTGCTGCCCTTGGCTGGATATTTGTTTTTTGTGCACAAAATAGCTGAACTTGAAAGCATATATGCACAGCTAAATATTGAAATAGAATTTCTAAGTTGAAAACTGAGCTTCCTGTGGCAGTCTTTTAAAAGGGTCAAATGCAAATGAGTGAGATTGAATGAATGTGTGCGTAGCCGGACATGGAGTTATCTGTGCATAGCTGGACATGGAGACATCTGTGCATAGCTGGACATGGTTGGCTCTGTGCATAGCTGGACACACAGTTTGTGGGTACAAAAAGAGTTACTAGGGCAGGTGTTCTTCATTTATTTACATATGCCTTCTATTATCACAATAGCAGAGTAGGTATCTTACCTTGTTTCTTGGTCTCTCATGCCTGGGAGAGGAACAATGGTGAATACTGTACCTCTGGCCTAATCTTGTGAGTATCCACATCTAATGCAAATGAGTCAGATTGAATGAATGTGTGCATAGCCGGACATGGAGTCATCTGTGCATAGCTGGCCATGGAGAAATCTGTGCATAGCTGGACATGGTTGGCTTTGTACATAGCTGGACACAGAGTATGTGGTTACAAAAAGTGTTACTAGGGTACATGCTCTTCATTTATTTATATATGTCTTCTATTAACACAACAGCAGGGTAGGTATCTTACCTTGTTTATTGGTCTCTCATGCCTGGGAGAGGAACAATGGTGAATACTGTACCTCTGGACTAATCTCGTGAGTATCCACATCTTTGAGAGTTGCAGAAATGCAGGTCAATCGCCCTGTTTCTTCGTCTTTCATGCCTGCAAGAGCAACAGTGGAGAGGCCTTGTTTCTGTATACTTCATATCTTTGTAATGCTGCAGTCTACATCTATCTTGCTGTTTCTTGCTTTCATACCTCGGGAAAGAAGAGAACTTAGGGTTATGGAATTTTTTCTGCATACTTGTAATGTCGCTGCACACCTTGGTGTATTCCTGTGCTGCTTCTTCAGCTGAGAGTGTGTCTCAAGACTGCAAGACGTCTCCCTCGCCGACACCATTTGAGGCCACCAAGCCGATCCATGCATAGATGGATGGAGGTGAATGCCTGCATACCTTGAAATGCAGAAACATACATATCCCATTGAGGAATGTGTTAATAAATTAGCATAAAAGATTCTTTGTTTATACTACGACATCATCTAGGAATATCTACTTTCAAGCAAATGACTTAATGTGTTCCTATCTGTTCCTGCAAATATTTGAATTTGCCTGTACACAGATATTTCTGTTAATATGTGCAGTTATAGTAGTCTCCATAGGTTTATATGGAGAGTGCTGCCCTTGGCTGGATATTTGCTTTCTGTGCACAAAATAGCTGAACTTGAAAGCATATGTGCGCAGCTAAATATTGAAGTAGAATTTCTAAGTTGAAAACTGAGCTTCCTGTGGCAGTCTTTTAAAAGGGTCAAATGCAAATTAGTGAGATTGAATGAATGTGTGCGTAGCCGGACATGGAGTTATATGTGCATAGCTGGACATGGAGAAATCTGTGTATAGCTGGACATGGTTGGCTCTGTTCATAGCTGGACACACAGTTTGTGGGTACAAAAAGAGTTACTAGGGCACGTGCTCTTTATTTATATATACCTTCTATTATCACAATAGCAGAGTAGGTATCTTACCTTGTTTCTTGGTCTCTCATGCCTGGGAGAGGAACAATGGTGAATACTGTACCTCTGGCCTAATCTTGTGAGTATCCACATCTAATGCAAATGAGTCAGATTGAATGAATGTGTACATAGCCGGACATGGAGTTATCTGTGCATAGCTGGCCATGGAGAAATCTGTGCGTAGCTGGACATGGTTCGCTCTGTGCATAGCTGGACACAGAGTATGTGGTTACAAAAAGTGTTACTAGGGTACATGCTCTTCATTTATTTATATATGTCTTCTATTAACACAACAGCAGGGTAGGTATCTTACCTTGTTTATTGGTCTCTCATGCCTGGGAGAGGAACAATGGTGAATACTGTACCTCTGGACTAATCTCGTGAGTATCCACATCTTTGAGAGTTGCAGAAATGCAGGTCAATCGCCCTGTTTCTTCGTCTTTCATGCCTGCAAGAGCAACAGTGGAGAGGCCTTGTTTCTGTATACTTCATATCTTTGTAATGCTGCAGTCTACATCTATCTTGCTGTTTCTTGCTTTCATACCTCGGGAAAGAAGAGAACTTAGGGTTATGGAATTTTTTCTGCATACTTGTAATGTCGCTGCACACCTTGGTGTATTCCTGTGCTGCTTCTTCAGCTGAGAGTGTGTCTCAAGACTGCAAGACGTCTCCCTCGCCGACACCATTTGAGGCCACCAAGCCGATCCATGCATAGATGGATGGAGGTGAATGCCTGCATACCTTGAAATGCAGAAACATACAAATCCCATTGAGGAATGTGTTAATAAATTAGCATAAAAGATTCTTTGTTTATACTACGACATCATCTAGGAATATCTACTTTCAAGCAAATGACTTAATGTGTTCCTATCTGTTCCTGCAAATATTTGAATTTGCCTGTACACAGATATTTCTGTTAATATGTGCAGTTATAGTAGTCTCCATAGGTTTATATGGAGAGTGCTGCCCTTGGCTGGATATTTGCTTTCTGTGCACAAAATAGCTGAACTTGAAAGCATATGTGCGCAGCTAAATATTGAAGTAGAATTTCTAAGTTGAAAACTGAGCTTCCTGTGGCAGTCTTTTAAAAGGGTCAAATGCAAATTAGTGAGATTGAATGAATGTGTGCGTAGCCGGACATGGAGTTATATGTGCATAGCTGGACATGGAGAAATCTGTGTATAGCTGGACATGGTTGGCTCTGTTCATAGCTGGACACACAGTTTGTGGGTACAAAAAGAGTTACTAGGGCACGTGCTCTTTATTTATATATACCTTCTATTATCACAATAGCAGAGTAGGTATCTTACCTTGTTTCTTGGTCTCTCATGCCTGGGAGAGGAACAATGGTGAATACTGTACCTCTGGCCTAATCTTGTGAGTATTCACATCTAATGCAAATGAGTCAGATTGAATGAATGTGTGCATAGCCGGACATGGAGTTATCTGTGCATAGCTAGTCATGGAGAAATCTGTGCATAGCTGGACATGGTTGGCTCTGTGCATAGCTGGACACAGAGTATGTGGTTACAAAAAGTGTTACATGCTCTTCATTTATTTATATATGTCTTCTATTAACACAACAGCAGAGTAGGTATCTTACCTTGTTTCTTGGTCTCTCATGCCTGGGAGAGGAACAATAGTGAGTACTGTACCTCTGGACTAATCTCGTGAGTATCCACATCTTTGAGAGTTGCAGAAGTGCAGGTCAATCGCCCTGTTTCTTGGTCTTTCATGCCTGCGAGAGGAACAGTGGAGAGGCCTTTTTTCTGTATACTTCATATCTTTGCGACGCTGCAGTCTACATATATCTTGCTGTTTCTTGCTTTCATACCTCGGGAAAGAAGAGAACTTAGGGTTATGGAATTTTTTCTGCATACTTGTAATGTCGCTGCACACCTTGGTGTATTCCTGTGCTGCTTCTTCAGCTGAGAGTGTGTCTCAAGACTGCAAGACGTCTCCCTCGCCTACACCATTTGAGGCCACCAAGCCGATCCATGCATAGATGGATGGAGGTGAATGCCTGCATACCTTGAAATGCAGAAACCTACATATCCCATTGAGGAATGTGTTAATAAATGAGCATAAAAGGATTCTTTGTTTATGCTACGACATCATCTAGGAATATCTACTTTCAAGCAAATGACTTAATGTATTCCTATCTGCTCCTGCACATATTTGAATTTGCCTGCACGCAGAAATTTCTGTTAATATGTGCAGTTATAGTAGTCTCCATAGTTTTATATGGAGAGTGCTGCCCTTGGCTGGATATTTGTTTTCTGTGCACAAAATAGCTGAACTTGAAAGCATATATGCACAGCTAAATATTGAAATAGAATTTCTAAGTTGAAAAATAAGCTTACTGTGGCAGTCTTTTAAAAGGGTCAAATGCAAATGAGTGAGATTGAATGAATGTGTGCGTAGCCGGACATGGAGTTATCTGTGCATAGCTGGACATGGAGACATCTGTGCATAGCTGGACATGGTTGGCTCTGTGCATAGCTGGACACACAGTTTGTGGGTACAAAAAGAGTTACTAGGGCACGTGTTCTTCATTTATTTACATATGCCTTCTATTATCACAATAGCAGAGTAGGTATCTTACCTTGTTTCTTGGTCTCTCATGCCTGGGAGAGGAACAATGTTGAATACTGTACCTCTGGCCTAATCTCGTGAGTATCCACATCTAATGCAAATGAGTGAGATTGAATGAATGTGTGCGTAGCCGGACATGGAGTTAACTGTGCATAGCTGGACATGGAGAAATCTGTGCGTAGCTGGACATGGTTGGCTCTGTGCATAGCTGGACACAGAGTATGTGGTTACAAAAAGTGTTACTAGAGTACATGCTCTTCATTTATTTATATATGTCTTCTATTAACACAACAGCAGAGTAGGTGTCTTACATTGTTTCTTGGTCTCTCATGCCTGGGAGAGGGACAATGGTGAATACTGTACCTCTGGACTAATCTCGTGAGTATCCACATCTTTGAGAGTTGCAGAAGTGCAGGTCAATCACCCTCTTTCTTCGTCTTTCATGCCTGCGAGAGCAACAGTGGAGAGGCCTTGTTTCTGTATACTTCATATCTTTGTAATGCTGCAGTCTACATCTATCTTGCTGTTTCTTGCTTTCATACCTCGGGAAAGAAGAGAATTTAGGGTTATGGAATTTTTTCTGCATACTTGTAATGTCGCTGCACACCTTGGTGTATTCCTGTGCTGCTTCTTCAGCTGAGAGTGTGTCTCAAGACTGCAAGACGTCTCCCTCGCCTACACCATTTGAGGCCACCAAGCCGATCCATGCATAGATGGATGGAGGTGAATGCCTGCATACCTTGAAATGCAGAAACCTACATATCCCATTGAGGAATGTGTTAATAAATGAGCATAAAAGGATTCTTTGTTTATACTACGACATCATCTAGGAATATCTACTTTCAAGCAAATGACTTAATGTATTCCTATCTGCTCCTGCACATATTTGAATTTGCCTGCACGCAGAAATTTCTGTTAATATGTGCAGTTATAGTAGTCTCCATAGGTTTATATGGAGAGTGCTGCCCTTGGCTGGATATTTGTTTTCTGTGCATAAAATAGCTGAACTTGAAAGCATATATGCACAGCTAAATATTGAAATATAATTTCGAAGTTGAAAACTGAGCTTCCTGTGGCAGTCTTTTAAAAGGGTCAAATGCAAATGAGTGAGATTGAATGAATGTGTGCGTAGCCGGACTTGGAGTTATCTGTGCATAGCTGGACATGGAGACATCTGTGCATAGCTGGACACACAGTTTGTGGGTACAAAAAGAGTTACTAGGGCACGTGTTCTTCATTTATTTACATATGCCTTCTATTATCACAATAGCAGAGTAGGTATCTTACCTTGTTTCTTGGTCTCTCATGCCTGGGAGAGGAACAATGGTGAATACTGTACCTCTGGCCTAATCTCGTGAGTATCCACATCTAATGCAAATGAGTGAGATTGAATGAATGTGTGCATAGCCGGACATGGAGTTATCTGTGCATAGCTGGCCATGGAGAAATCTGTGCGTAGCTGGACATGGTTGGCTCTGTACATAGCTGGACACAGAGTATGTGGTTACAAAAAGTGTTACTAGAGTACATGCTCTTCATTTATTTATATATGTCTTCTATTAACACAACAGCAGAGTAGGTATCTTACCTTGTTTCTTGGTCTCTCATGCCTGGGAGAGGAACAATGGTGAATACTGTACCTCTGGACTAATCTCGTGAGTATCCACATCTTGGAGAGTTGCAGAAGTGCAGGTCAATCACCCTGTTTCTTTGTCTTTCATGCCTGCGAGAGCAACAGTGGTGAGGCATTGTTTCTGTATACTTCATATCTTTGCAATGCTGCAGTCTACATCTATCTTGCTGTTTCTTGCTTTCATACCTCGGGAAAGAAGAGAACTTAGGGTTATGGAATTTTTTCTGCATACTTGTAATGTCGCTGCACACCTTGGTGTATTCCTGTGCTGCTTCTTCAGCTGAGAGTGTGTCTCAAGACTGCAAGACGTCTCCCTCGCCTACACCATTTGAGGCCACCAAGCCGATCCATGCATAGATGGATGGAGGTGAATGCCTGCATACCTTGAAATGCAGAAACCTACATATCCCATTGAGGAATGTGTTAATAAATGAGCATTAAAGGATTCTTTGTTTATACTACGACATCATCTAGGAATATCTACTTTCAAGCAAATGACTTAATGTATTCCTATCTGCTCCTGCACATATTTGAATTTGCCTGCACGCAGAAATTTCTGTTAATATGTGCAGTTATAGTAGTCTCCAAAGATTTATATGGAGAGTGCTGCCCTTGGCTGGATATTTGTTTTTTGTGCACAAAATAGCTGAACTTGAAAGCATATATGCACAGCTAAATATTGAAATAGAATTTCTAAGTTGAAAACTGAGCTTCCTGTGGCAGTCTTTTAAAAGGGTCAAATGCAAATGAGTGAGATTGAATGAATGTGTGCGTAGCCGGACATGGAGTTATCTGTGCATAGCTGGACATGGAGACATCTGTGCATAGCTGGACATGGTTGGCTCTGTGCATAGCTGGACACACAGTTTGTGGGTACAAAAAGAGTTACTAGGGCAGGTGTTCTTCATTTATTTACATATGCCTTCTATTATCACAATAGCAGAGTAGGTATCTTACCTTGTTTCTTGGTCTCTCATGCCTGGGAGAGGAACAATGGTGAATACTGTACCTCTGGCCTAATCTTGTGAGTATCCACATCTAATGCAAATGAGTCAGATTGAATGAATGTGTGCATAGCCGGACATGGAGTCATCTGTGCATAGCTGGCCATGGAGAAATCTGTGCATAGCTGGACATGGTTGGCTTTGTACATAGCTGGACACAGAGTATGTGGTTACAAAAAGTGTTACTAGGGTACATGCTCTTCATTTATTTATATATGTCTTCTATTAACACAACAGCAGGGTAGGTATCTTACCTTGTTTATTGGTCTCTCATGCCTGGGAGAGGAACAATGGTGAATACTGTACCTCTGGACTAATCTCGTGAGTATCCACATCTTTGAGAGTTGCAGAAATGCAGGTCAATCGCCCTGTTTCTTCGTCTTTCATGCCTGCAAGAGCAACAGTGGAGAGGCCTTGTTTCTGTATACTTCATATCTTTGTAATGCTGCAGTCTACATCTATCTTGCTGTTTCTTGCTTTCATACCTCGGGAAAGAAGAGAACTTAGGGTTATGGAATTTTTTCTGCATACTTGTAATGTCGCTGCACACCTTGGTGTATTCCTGTGCTGCTTCTTCAGCTGAGAGTGTGTCTCAAGACTGCAAGACGTCTCCCTCGCCGACACCATTTGAGGCCACCAAGCCGATCCATGCATAGATGGATGGAGGTGAATGCCTGCATACCTTGAAATGCAGAAACATACATATCCCATTGAGGAATGTGTTAATAAATTAGCATAAAAGATTCTTTGTTTATACTACGACATCATCTAGGAATATCTACTTTCAAGCAAATGACTTAATGTGTTCCTATCTGTTCCTGCAAATATTTGAATTTGCCTGTACACAGATATTTCTGTTAATATGTGCAGTTATAGTAGTCTCCATAGGTTTATATGGAGAGTGCTGCCCTTGGCTGGATATTTGCTTTCTGTGCACAAAATAGCTGAACTTGAAAGCATATGTGCGCAGCTAAATATTGAAGTAGAATTTCTAAGTTGAAAACTGAGCTTCCTGTGGCAGTCTTTTAAAAGGGTCAAATGCAAATTAGTGAGATTGAATGAATGTGTGCGTAGCCGGACATGGAGTTATATGTGCATAGCTGGACATGGAGAAATCTGTGTATAGCTGGACATGGTTGGCTCTGTTCATAGCTGGACACACAGTTTGTGGGTACAAAAAGAGTTACTAGGGCACGTGCTCTTTATTTATATATACCTTCTATTATCACAATAGCAGAGTAGGTATCTTACCTTGTTTCTTGGTCTCTCATGCCTGGGAGAGGAACAATGGTGAATACTGTACCTCTGGCCTAATCTTGTGAGTATCCACATCTAATGCAAATGAGTCAGATTGAATGAATGTGTACATAGCCGGACATGGAGTTATCTGTGCATAGCTGGCCATGGAGAAATCTGTGCGTAGCTGGACATGGTTCGCTCTGTGCATAGCTGGACACAGAGTATGTGGTTACAAAAAGTGTTACTAGGGTACATGCTCTTCATTTATTTATATATGTCTTCTATTAACACAACAGCAGGGTAGGTATCTTACCTTGTTTATTGGTCTCTCATGCCTGGGAGAGGAACAATGGTGAATACTGTACCTCTGGACTAATCTCGTGAGTATCCACATCTTTGAGAGTTGCAGAAATGCAGGTCAATCGCCCTGTTTCTTCGTCTTTCATGCCTGCAAGAGCAACAGTGGAGAGGCCTTGTTTCTGTATACTTCATATCTTTGTAATGCTGCAGTCTACATCTATCTTGCTGTTTCTTGCTTTCATACCTCGGGAAAGAAGAGAACTTAGGGTTATGGAATTTTTTCTGCATACTTGTAATGTCGCTGCACACCTTGGTGTATTCCTGTGCTGCTTCTTCAGCTGAGAGTGTGTCTCAAGACTGCAAGACGTCTCCCTCGCCGACACCATTTGAGGCCACCAAGCCGATCCATGCATAGATGGATGGAGGTGAATGCCTGCATACCTTGAAATGCAGAAACATACAAATCCCATTGAGGAATGTGTTAATAAATTAGCATAAAAGATTCTTTGTTTATACTACGACATCATCTAGGAATATCTACTTTCAAGCAAATGACTTAATGTGTTCCTATCTGTTCCTGCAAATATTTGAATTTGCCTGTACACAGATATTTCTGTTAATATGTGCAGTTATAGTAGTCTCCATAGGTTTATATGGAGAGTGCTGCCCTTGGCTGGATATTTGCTTTCTGTGCACAAAATAGCTGAACTTGAAAGCATATGTGCGCAGCTAAATATTGAAGTAGAATTTCTAAGTTGAAAACTGAGCTTCCTGTGGCAGTCTTTTAAAAGGGTCAAATGCAAATTAGTGAGATTGAATGAATGTGTGCGTAGCCGGACATGGAGTTATATGTGCATAGCTGGACATGGAGAAATCTGTGTATAGCTGGACATGGTTGGCTCTGTTCATAGCTGGACACACAGTTTGTGGGTACAAAAAGAGTTACTAGGGCACGTGCTCTTTATTTATATATACCTTCTATTATCACAATAGCAGAGTAGGTATCTTACCTTGTTTCTTGGTCTCTCATGCCTGGGAGAGGAACAATGGTGAATACTGTACCTCTGGCCTAATCTTGTGAGTATTCACATCTAATGCAAATGAGTCAGATTGAATGAATGTGTGCATAGCCGGACATGGAGTTATCTGTGCATAGCTAGTCATGGAGAAATCTGTGCATAGCTGGACATGGTTGGCTCTGTGCATAGCTGGACACAGAGTATGTGGTTACAAAAAGTGTTACATGCTCTTCATTTATTTATATATGTCTTCTATTAACACAACAGCAGAGTAGGTATCTTACCTTGTTTCTTGGTCTCTCATGCCTGGGAGAGGAACAATAGTGAGTACTGTACCTCTGGACTAATCTCGTGAGTATCCACATCTTTGAGAGTTGCAGAAGTGCAGGTCAATCGCCCTGTTTCTTGGTCTTTCATGCCTGCGAGAGGAACAGTGGAGAGGCCTTTTTTCTGTATACTTCATATCTTTGCGACGCTGCAGTCTACATATATCTTGCTGTTTCTTGCTTTCATACCTCGGGAAAGAAGAGAACTTAGGGTTATGGAATTTTTTCTGCATACTTGTAATGTCGCTGCACACCTTGGTGTATTCCTGTGCTGCTTCTTCAGCTGAGAGTGTGTCTCAAGACTGCAAGACGTCTCCCTCGCCTACACCATTTGAGGCCACCAAGCCGATCCATGCATAGATGGATGGAGGTGAATGCCTGCATACCTTGAAATGCAGAAACCTACATATCCCATTGAGGAATGTGTTAATAAATGAGCATAAAAGGATTCTTTGTTTATGCTACGACATCATCTAGGAATATCTACTTTCAAGCAAATGACTTAATGTATTCCTATCTGCTCCTGCACATATTTGAATTTGCCTGCACGCAGAAATTTCTGTTAATATGTGCAGTTATAGTAGTCTCCATAGTTTTATATGGAGAGTGCTGCCCTTGGCTGGATATTTGTTTTCTGTGCACAAAATAGCTGAACTTGAAAGCATATATGCACAGCTAAATATTGAAATAGAATTTCTAAGTTGAAAAATAAGCTTACTGTGGCAGTCTTTTAAAAGGGTCAAATGCAAATGAGTGAGATTGAATGAATGTGTGCGTAGCCGGACATGGAGTTATCTGTGCATAGCTGGACATGGAGACATCTGTGCATAGCTGGACATGGTTGGCTCTGTGCATAGCTGGACACACAGTTTGTGGGTACAAAAAGAGTTACTAGGGCACGTGTTCTTCATTTATTTACATATGCCTTCTATTATCACAATAGCAGAGTAGGTATCTTACCTTGTTTCTTGGTCTCTCATGCCTGGGAGAGGAACAATGTTGAATACTGTACCTCTGGCCTAATCTCGTGAGTATCCACATCTAATGCAAATGAGTGAGATTGAATGAATGTGTGCGTAGCCGGACATGGAGTTAACTGTGCATAGCTGGACATGGAGAAATCTGTGCGTAGCTGGACATGGTTGGCTCTGTGCATAGCTGGACACAGAGTATGTGGTTACAAAAAGTGTTACTAGAGTACATGCTCTTCATTTATTTATATATGTCTTCTATTAACACAACAGCAGAGTAGGTGTCTTACATTGTTTCTTGGTCTCTCATGCCTGGGAGAGGGACAATGGTGAATACTGTACCTCTGGACTAATCTCGTGAGTATCCACATCTTTGAGAGTTGCAGAAGTGCAGGTCAATCACCCTCTTTCTTCGTCTTTCATGCCTGCGAGAGCAACAGTGGAGAGGCCTTGTTTCTGTATACTTCATATCTTTGTAATGCTGCAGTCTACATCTATCTTGCTGTTTCTTGCTTTCATACCTCGGGAAAGAAGAGAATTTAGGGTTATGGAATTTTTTCTGCATACTTGTAATGTCGCTGCACACCTTGGTGTATTCCTGTGCTGCTTCTTCAGCTGAGAGTGTGTCTCAAGACTGCAAGACGTCTCCCTCGCCTACACCATTTGAGGCCACCAAGCCGATCCATGCATAGATGGATGGAGGTGAATGCCTGCATACCTTGAAATGCAGAAACCTACATATCCCATTGAGGAATGTGTTAATAAATGAGCATAAAAGGATTCTTTGTTTATACTACGACATCATCTAGGAATATCTACTTTCAAGCAAATGACTTAATGTATTCCTATCTGCTCCTGCACATATTTGAATTTGCCTGCACGCAGAAATTTCTGTTAATATGTGCAGTTATAGTAGTCTCCATAGGTTTATATGGAGAGTGCTGCCCTTGGCTGGATATTTGTTTTCTGTGCATAAAATAGCTGAACTTGAAAGCATATATGCACAGCTAAATATTGAAATATAATTTCGAAGTTGAAAACTGAGCTTCCTGTGGCAGTCTTTTAAAAGGGTCAAATGCAAATGAGTGAGATTGAATGAATGTGTGCGTAGCCGGACTTGGAGTTATCTGTGCATAGCTGGACATGGAGACATCTGTGCATAGCTGGACACACAGTTTGTGGGTACAAAAAGAGTTACTAGGGCACGTGTTCTTCATTTATTTACATATGCCTTCTATTATCACAATAGCAGAGTAGGTATCTTACCTTGTTTCTTGGTCTCTCATGCCTGGGAGAGGAACAATGGTGAATACTGTACCTCTGGCCTAATCTCGTGAGTATCCACATCTAATGCAAATGAGTGAGATTGAATGAATGTGTGCATAGCCGGACATGGAGTTATCTGTGCATAGCTGGCCATGGAGAAATCTGTGCGTAGCTGGACATGGTTGGCTCTGTACATAGCTGGACACAGAGTATGTGGTTACAAAAAGTGTTACTAGAGTACATGCTCTTCATTTATTTATATATGTCTTCTATTAACACAACAGCAGAGTAGGTATCTTACCTTGTTTCTTGGTCTCTCATGCCTGGGAGAGGAACAATGGTGAATACTGTACCTCTGGACTAATCTCGTGAGTATCCACATCTTGGAGAGTTGCAGAAGTGCAGGTCAATCACCCTGTTTCTTTGTCTTTCATGCCTGCGAGAGCAACAGTGGTGAGGCATTGTTTCTGTATACTTCATATCTTTGCAATGCTGCAGTCTACATCTATCTTGCTGTTTCTTGCTTTCATACCTCGGGAAAGAAGAGAACTTAGGGTTATGGAATTTTTTCTGCATACTTGTAATGTCGCTGCACACCTTGGTGTATTCCTGTGCTGCTTCTTCAGCTGAGAGTGTGTCTCAAGACTGCAAGACGTCTCCCTCGCCTACACCATTTGAGGCCACCAAGCCGATCCATGCATAGATGGATGGAGGTGAATGCCTGCATACCTTGAAATGCAGAAACCTACATATCCCATTGAGGAATGTGTTAATAAATGAGCATTAAAGGATTCTTTGTTTATACTACGACATCATCTAGGAATATCTACTTTCAAGCAAATGACTTAATGTATTCCTATCTGCTCCTGCACATATTTGAATTTGCCTGCACGCAGAAATTTCTGTTAATATGTGCAGTTATAGTAGTCTCCAAAGATTTATATGGAGAGTGCTGCCCTTGGCTGGATATTTGTTTTTTGTGCACAAAATAGCTGAACTTGAAAGCATATATGCACAGCTAAATATTGAAATAGAATTTCTAAGTTGAAAACTGAGCTTCCTGTGGCAGTCTTTTAAAAGGGTCAAATGCAAATGAGTGAGATTGAATGAATGTGTGCGTAGCCGGACATGGAGTTATCTGTGCATAGCTGGACATGGAGACATCTGTGCATAGCTGGACATGGTTGGCTCTGTGCATAGCTGGACACACAGTTTGTGGGTACAAAAAGAGTTACTAGGGCAGGTGTTCTTCATTTATTTACATATGCCTTCTATTATCACAATAGCAGAGTAGGTATCTTACCTTGTTTCTTGGTCTCTCATGCCTGGGAGAGGAACAATGGTGAATACTGTACCTCTGGCCTAATCTTGTGAGTATCCACATCTAATGCAAATGAGTCAGATTGAATGAATGTGTGCATAGCCGGACATGGAGTCATCTGTGCATAGCTGGCCATGGAGAAATCTGTGCATAGCTGGACATGGTTGGCTTTGTACATAGCTGGACACAGAGTATGTGGTTACAAAAAGTGTTACTAGGGTACATGCTCTTCATTTATTTATATATGTCTTCTATTAACACAACAGCAGGGTAGGTATCTTACCTTGTTTATTGGTCTCTCATGCCTGGGAGAGGAACAATGGTGAATACTGTACCTCTGGACTAATCTCGTGAGTATCCACATCTTTGAGAGTTGCAGAAATGCAGGTCAATCGCCCTGTTTCTTCGTCTTTCATGCCTGCAAGAGCAACAGTGGAGAGGCCTTGTTTCTGTATACTTCATATCTTTGTAATGCTGCAGTCTACATCTATCTTGCTGTTTCTTGCTTTCATACCTCGGGAAAGAAGAGAACTTAGGGTTATGGAATTTTTTCTGCATACTTGTAATGTCGCTGCACACCTTGGTGTATTCCTGTGCTGCTTCTTCAGCTGAGAGTGTGTCTCAAGACTGCAAGACGTCTCCCTCGCCGACACCATTTGAGGCCACCAAGCCGATCCATGCATAGATGGATGGAGGTGAATGCCTGCATACCTTGAAATGCAGAAACATACATATCCCATTGAGGAATGTGTTAATAAATTAGCATAAAAGATTCTTTGTTTATACTACGACATCATCTAGGAATATCTACTTTCAAGCAAATGACTTAATGTGTTCCTATCTGTTCCTGCAAATATTTGAATTTGCCTGTACACAGATATTTCTGTTAATATGTGCAGTTATAGTAGTCTCCATAGGTTTATATGGAGAGTGCTGCCCTTGGCTGGATATTTGCTTTCTGTGCACAAAATAGCTGAACTTGAAAGCATATGTGCGCAGCTAAATATTGAAGTAGAATTTCTAAGTTGAAAACTGAGCTTCCTGTGGCAGTCTTTTAAAAGGGTCAAATGCAAATTAGTGAGATTGAATGAATGTGTGCGTAGCCGGACATGGAGTTATATGTGCATAGCTGGACATGGAGAAATCTGTGTATAGCTGGACATGGTTGGCTCTGTTCATAGCTGGACACACAGTTTGTGGGTACAAAAAGAGTTACTAGGGCACGTGCTCTTTATTTATATATACCTTCTATTATCACAATAGCAGAGTAGGTATCTTACCTTGTTTCTTGGTCTCTCATGCCTGGGAGAGGAACAATGGTGAATACTGTACCTCTGGCCTAATCTTGTGAGTATCCACATCTAATGCAAATGAGTCAGATTGAATGAATGTGTACATAGCCGGACATGGAGTTATCTGTGCATAGCTGGCCATGGAGAAATCTGTGCGTAGCTGGACATGGTTCGCTCTGTGCATAGCTGGACACAGAGTATGTGGTTACAAAAAGTGTTACTAGGGTACATGCTCTTCATTTATTTATATATGTCTTCTATTAACACAACAGCAGGGTAGGTATCTTACCTTGTTTATTGGTCTCTCATGCCTGGGAGAGGAACAATGGTGAATACTGTACCTCTGGACTAATCTCGTGAGTATCCACATCTTTGAGAGTTGCAGAAATGCAGGTCAATCGCCCTGTTTCTTCGTCTTTCATGCCTGCAAGAGCAACAGTGGAGAGGCCTTGTTTCTGTATACTTCATATCTTTGTAATGCTGCAGTCTACATCTATCTTGCTGTTTCTTGCTTTCATACCTCGGGAAAGAAGAGAACTTAGGGTTATGGAATTTTTTCTGCATACTTGTAATGTCGCTGCACACCTTGGTGTATTCCTGTGCTGCTTCTTCAGCTGAGAGTGTGTCTCAAGACTGCAAGACGTCTCCCTCGCCGACACCATTTGAGGCCACCAAGCCGATCCATGCATAGATGGATGGAGGTGAATGCCTGCATACCTTGAAATGCAGAAACATACAAATCCCATTGAGGAATGTGTTAATAAATTAGCATAAAAGATTCTTTGTTTATACTACGACATCATCTAGGAATATCTACTTTCAAGCAAATGACTTAATGTGTTCCTATCTGTTCCTGCAAATATTTGAATTTGCCTGTACACAGATATTTCTGTTAATATGTGCAGTTATAGTAGTCTCCATAGGTTTATATGGAGAGTGCTGCCCTTGGCTGGATATTTGCTTTCTGTGCACAAAATAGCTGAACTTGAAAGCATATGTGCGCAGCTAAATATTGAAGTAGAATTTCTAAGTTGAAAACTGAGCTTCCTGTGGCAGTCTTTTAAAAGGGTCAAATGCAAATTAGTGAGATTGAATGAATGTGTGCGTAGCCGGACATGGAGTTATATGTGCATAGCTGGACATGGAGAAATCTGTGTATAGCTGGACATGGTTGGCTCTGTTCATAGCTGGACACACAGTTTGTGGGTACAAAAAGAGTTACTAGGGCACGTGCTCTTTATTTATATATACCTTCTATTATCACAATAGCAGAGTAGGTATCTTACCTTGTTTCTTGGTCTCTCATGCCTGGGAGAGGAACAATGGTGAATACTGTACCTCTGGCCTAATCTTGTGAGTATTCACATCTAATGCAAATGAGTCAGATTGAATGAATGTGTGCATAGCCGGACATGGAGTTATCTGTGCATAGCTAGTCATGGAGAAATCTGTGCATAGCTGGACATGGTTGGCTCTGTGCATAGCTGGACACAGAGTATGTGGTTACAAAAAGTGTTACATGCTCTTCATTTATTTATATATGTCTTCTATTAACACAACAGCAGAGTAGGTATCTTACCTTGTTTCTTGGTCTCTCATGCCTGGGAGAGGAACAATAGTGAGTACTGTACCTCTGGACTAATCTCGTGAGTATCCACATCTTTGAGAGTTGCAGAAGTGCAGGTCAATCGCCCTGTTTCTTGGTCTTTCATGCCTGCGAGAGGAACAGTGGAGAGGCCTTTTTTCTGTATACTTCATATCTTTGCGACGCTGCAGTCTACATATATCTTGCTGTTTCTTGCTTTCATACCTCGGGAAAGAAGAGAACTTAGGGTTATGGAATTTTTTCTGCATACTTGTAATGTCGCTGCACACCTTGGTGTATTCCTGTGCTGCTTCTTCAGCTGAGAGTGTGTCTCAAGACTGCAAGACGTCTCCCTCGCCTACACCATTTGAGGCCACCAAGCCGATCCATGCATAGATGGATGGAGGTGAATGCCTGCATACCTTGAAATGCAGAAACCTACATATCCCATTGAGGAATGTGTTAATAAATGAGCATAAAAGGATTCTTTGTTTATGCTACGACATCATCTAGGAATATCTACTTTCAAGCAAATGACTTAATGTATTCCTATCTGCTCCTGCACATATTTGAATTTGCCTGCACGCAGAAATTTCTGTTAATATGTGCAGTTATAGTAGTCTCCATAGTTTTATATGGAGAGTGCTGCCCTTGGCTGGATATTTGTTTTCTGTGCACAAAATAGCTGAACTTGAAAGCATATATGCACAGCTAAATATTGAAATAGAATTTCTAAGTTGAAAAATAAGCTTACTGTGGCAGTCTTTTAAAAGGGTCAAATGCAAATGAGTGAGATTGAATGAATGTGTGCGTAGCCGGACATGGAGTTATCTGTGCATAGCTGGACATGGAGACATCTGTGCATAGCTGGACATGGTTGGCTCTGTGCATAGCTGGACACACAGTTTGTGGGTACAAAAAGAGTTACTAGGGCACGTGTTCTTCATTTATTTACATATGCCTTCTATTATCACAATAGCAGAGTAGGTATCTTACCTTGTTTCTTGGTCTCTCATGCCTGGGAGAGGAACAATGTTGAATACTGTACCTCTGGCCTAATCTCGTGAGTATCCACATCTAATGCAAATGAGTGAGATTGAATGAATGTGTGCGTAGCCGGACATGGAGTTAACTGTGCATAGCTGGACATGGAGAAATCTGTGCGTAGCTGGACATGGTTGGCTCTGTGCATAGCTGGACACAGAGTATGTGGTTACAAAAAGTGTTACTAGAGTACATGCTCTTCATTTATTTATATATGTCTTCTATTAACACAACAGCAGAGTAGGTGTCTTACATTGTTTCTTGGTCTCTCATGCCTGGGAGAGGGACAATGGTGAATACTGTACCTCTGGACTAATCTCGTGAGTATCCACATCTTTGAGAGTTGCAGAAGTGCAGGTCAATCACCCTCTTTCTTCGTCTTTCATGCCTGCGAGAGCAACAGTGGAGAGGCCTTGTTTCTGTATACTTCATATCTTTGTAATGCTGCAGTCTACATCTATCTTGCTGTTTCTTGCTTTCATACCTCGGGAAAGAAGAGAATTTAGGGTTATGGAATTTTTTCTGCATACTTGTAATGTCGCTGCACACCTTGGTGTATTCCTGTGCTGCTTCTTCAGCTGAGAGTGTGTCTCAAGACTGCAAGACGTCTCCCTCGCCTACACCATTTGAGGCCACCAAGCCGATCCATGCATAGATGGATGGAGGTGAATGCCTGCATACCTTGAAATGCAGAAACCTACATATCCCATTGAGGAATGTGTTAATAAATGAGCATAAAAGGATTCTTTGTTTATACTACGACATCATCTAGGAATATCTACTTTCAAGCAAATGACTTAATGTATTCCTATCTGCTCCTGCACATATTTGAATTTGCCTGCACGCAGAAATTTCTGTTAATATGTGCAGTTATAGTAGTCTCCATAGGTTTATATGGAGAGTGCTGCCCTTGGCTGGATATTTGTTTTCTGTGCATAAAATAGCTGAACTTGAAAGCATATATGCACAGCTAAATATTGAAATATAATTTCGAAGTTGAAAACTGAGCTTCCTGTGGCAGTCTTTTAAAAGGGTCAAATGCAAATGAGTGAGATTGAATGAATGTGTGCGTAGCCGGACTTGGAGTTATCTGTGCATAGCTGGACATGGAGACATCTGTGCATAGCTGGACACACAGTTTGTGGGTACAAAAAGAGTTACTAGGGCACGTGTTCTTCATTTATTTACATATGCCTTCTATTATCACAATAGCAGAGTAGGTATCTTACCTTGTTTCTTGGTCTCTCATGCCTGGGAGAGGAACAATGGTGAATACTGTACCTCTGGCCTAATCTCGTGAGTATCCACATCTAATGCAAATGAGTGAGATTGAATGAATGTGTGCATAGCCGGACATGGAGTTATCTGTGCATAGCTGGCCATGGAGAAATCTGTGCGTAGCTGGACATGGTTGGCTCTGTACATAGCTGGACACAGAGTATGTGGTTACAAAAAGTGTTACTAGAGTACATGCTCTTCATTTATTTATATATGTCTTCTATTAACACAACAGCAGAGTAGGTATCTTACCTTGTTTCTTGGTCTCTCATGCCTGGGAGAGGAACAATGGTGAATACTGTACCTCTGGACTAATCTCGTGAGTATCCACATCTTGGAGAGTTGCAGAAGTGCAGGTCAATCACCCTGTTTCTTTGTCTTTCATGCCTGCGAGAGCAACAGTGGTGAGGCATTGTTTCTGTATACTTCATATCTTTGCAATGCTGCAGTCTACATCTATCTTGCTGTTTCTTGCTTTCATACCTCGGGAAAGAAGAGAACTTAGGGTTATGGAATTTTTTCTGCATACTTGTAATGTCGCTGCACACCTTGGTGTATTCCTGTGCTGCTTCTTCAGCTGAGAGTGTGTCTCAAGACTGCAAGACGTCTCCCTCGCCTACACCATTTGAGGCCACCAAGCCGATCCATGCATAGATGGATGGAGGTGAATGCCTGCATACCTTGAAATGCAGAAACCTACATATCCCATTGAGGAATGTGTTAATAAATGAGCATTAAAGGATTCTTTGTTTATACTACGACATCATCTAGGAATATCTACTTTCAAGCAAATGACTTAATGTATTCCTATCTGCTCCTGCACATATTTGAATTTGCCTGCACGCAGAAATTTCTGTTAATATGTGCAGTTATAGTAGTCTCCAAAGATTTATATGGAGAGTGCTGCCCTTGGCTGGATATTTGTTTTTTGTGCACAAAATAGCTGAACTTGAAAGCATATATGCACAGCTAAATATTGAAATAGAATTTCTAAGTTGAAAACTGAGCTTCCTGTGGCAGTCTTTTAAAAGGGTCAAATGCAAATGAGTGAGATTGAATGAATGTGTGCGTAGCCGGACATGGAGTTATCTGTGCATAGCTGGACATGGAGACATCTGTGCATAGCTGGACATGGTTGGCTCTGTGCATAGCTGGACACACAGTTTGTGGGTACAAAAAGAGTTACTAGGGCAGGTGTTCTTCATTTATTTACATATGCCTTCTATTATCACAATAGCAGAGTAGGTATCTTACCTTGTTTCTTGGTCTCTCATGCCTGGGAGAGGAACAATGGTGAATACTGTACCTCTGGCCTAATCTTGTGAGTATCCACATCTAATGCAAATGAGTCAGATTGAATGAATGTGTGCATAGCCGGACATGGAGTCATCTGTGCATAGCTGGCCATGGAGAAATCTGTGCATAGCTGGACATGGTTGGCTTTGTACATAGCTGGACACAGAGTATGTGGTTACAAAAAGTGTTACTAGGGTACATGCTCTTCATTTATTTATATATGTCTTCTATTAACACAACAGCAGGGTAGGTATCTTACCTTGTTTATTGGTCTCTCATGCCTGGGAGAGGAACAATGGTGAATACTGTACCTCTGGACTAATCTCGTGAGTATCCACATCTTTGAGAGTTGCAGAAATGCAGGTCAATCGCCCTGTTTCTTCGTCTTTCATGCCTGCAAGAGCAACAGTGGAGAGGCCTTGTTTCTGTATACTTCATATCTTTGTAATGCTGCAGTCTACATCTATCTTGCTGTTTCTTGCTTTCATACCTCGGGAAAGAAGAGAACTTAGGGTTATGGAATTTTTTCTGCATACTTGTAATGTCGCTGCACACCTTGGTGTATTCCTGTGCTGCTTCTTCAGCTGAGAGTGTGTCTCAAGACTGCAAGACGTCTCCCTCGCCGACACCATTTGAGGCCACCAAGCCGATCCATGCATAGATGGATGGAGGTGAATGCCTGCATACCTTGAAATGCAGAAACATACATATCCCATTGAGGAATGTGTTAATAAATTAGCATAAAAGATTCTTTGTTTATACTACGACATCATCTAGGAATATCTACTTTCAAGCAAATGACTTAATGTGTTCCTATCTG
This sequence comes from Ambystoma mexicanum, assembly GCF_040938575.1. NCBI lineage: Eukaryota > Metazoa > Chordata > Amphibia > Caudata > Ambystomatidae > Ambystoma > Ambystoma mexicanum. Next base: position 453,506,323 of record NC_090936.1, on the reverse strand, counting down.
TTCCTGCAAATATTTGAATTTGCCTGTACACAGATATTTCTGTTAATATGTGCAGTTATAGTAGTCTCCATAGGTTTATATGGAGAGTGCTGCCCTTGGCTGGATATTTGCTTTCTGTGCACAAAATAGCTGAACTTGAAAGCATATGTGCGCAGCTAAATATTGAAGTAGAATTTCTAAGTTGAAAACTGAGCTTCCTGTGGCAGTCTTTTAAAAGGGTCAAATGCAAATTAGTGAGATTGAATGAATGTGTGCGTAGCCGGACATGGAGTTATATGTGCATAGCTGGACATGGAGAAATCTGTGTATAGCTGGACATGGTTGGCTCTGTTCATAGCTGGACACACAGTTTGTGGGTACAAAAAGAGTTACTAGGGCACGTGCTCTTTATTTATATATACCTTCTATTATCACAATAGCAGAGTAGGTATCTTACCTTGTTTCTTGGTCTCTCATGCCTGGGAGAGGAACAATGGTGAATACTGTACCTCTGGCCTAATCTTGTGAGTATCCACATCTAATGCAAATGAGTCAGATTGAATGAATGTGTACATAGCCGGACATGGAGTTATCTGTGCATAGCTGGCCATGGAGAAATCTGTGCGTAGCTGGACATGGTTCGCTCTGTGCATAGCTGGACACAGAGTATGTGGTTACAAAAAGTGTTACTAGGGTACATGCTCTTCATTTATTTATATATGTCTTCTATTAACACAACAGCAGGGTAGGTATCTTACCTTGTTTATTGGTCTCTCATGCCTGGGAGAGGAACAATGGTGAATACTGTACCTCTGGACTAATCTCGTGAGTATCCACATCTTTGAGAGTTGCAGAAATGCAGGTCAATCGCCCTGTTTCTTCGTCTTTCATGCCTGCAAGAGCAACAGTGGAGAGGCCTTGTTTCTGTATACTTCATATCTTTGTAATGCTGCAGTCTACATCTATCTTGCTGTTTCTTGCTTTCATACCTCGGGAAAGAAGAGAACTTAGGGTTATGGAATTTTTTCTGCATACTTGTAATGTCGCTGCACACCTTGGTGTATTCCTGTGCTGCTTCTTCAGCTGAGAGTGTGTCTCAAGACTGCAAGACGTCTCCCTCGCCGACACCATTTGAGGCCACCAAGCCGATCCATGCATAGATGGATGGAGGTGAATGCCTGCATACCTTGAAATGCAGAAACATACAAATCCCATTGAGGAATGTGTTAATAAATTAGCATAAAAGATTCTTTGTTTATACTACGACATCATCTAGGAATATCTACTTTCAAGCAAATGACTTAATGTGTTCCTATCTGTTCCTGCAAATATTTGAATTTGCCTGTACACAGATATTTCTGTTAATATGTGCAGTTATAGTAGTCTCCATAGGTTTATATGGAGAGTGCTGCCCTTGGCTGGATATTTGCTTTCTGTGCACAAAATAGCTGAACTTGAAAGCATATGTGCGCAGCTAAATATTGAAGTAGAATTTCTAAGTTGAAAACTGAGCTTCCTGTGGCAGTCTTTTAAAAGGGTCAAATGCAAATTAGTGAGATTGAATGAATGTGTGCGTAGCCGGACATGGAGTTATATGTGCATAGCTGGACATGGAGAAATCTGTGTATAGCTGGACATGGTTGGCTCTGTTCATAGCTGGACACACAGTTTGTGGGTACAAAAAGAGTTACTAGGGCACGTGCTCTTTATTTATATATACCTTCTATTATCACAATAGCAGAGTAGGTATCTTACCTTGTTTCTTGGTCTCTCATGCCTGGGAGAGGAACAATGGTGAATACTGTACCTCTGGCCTAATCTTGTGAGTATTCACATCTAATGCAAATGAGTCAGATTGAATGAATGTGTGCATAGCCGGACATGGAGTTATCTGTGCATAGCTAGTCATGGAGAAATCTGTGCATAGCTGGACATGGTTGGCTCTGTGCATAGCTGGACACAGAGTATGTGGTTACAAAAAGTGTTACATGCTCTTCATTTATTTATATATGTCTTCTATTAACACAACAGCAGAGTAGGTATCTTACCTTGTTTCTTGGTCTCTCATGCCTGGGAGAGGAACAATAGTGAGTACTGTACCTCTGGACTAATCTCGTGAGTATCCACATCTTTGAGAGTTGCAGAAGTGCAGGTCAATCGCCCTGTTTCTTGGTCTTTCATGCCTGCGAGAGGAACAGTGGAGAGGCCTTTTTTCTGTATACTTCATATCTTTGCGACGCTGCAGTCTACATATATCTTGCTGTTTCTTGCTTTCATACCTCGGGAAAGAAGAGAACTTAGGGTTATGGAATTTTTTCTGCATACTTGTAATGTCGCTGCACACCTTGGTGTATTCCTGTGCTGCTTCTTCAGCTGAGAGTGTGTCTCAAGACTGCAAGACGTCTCCCTCGCCTACACCATTTGAGGCCACCAAGCCGATCCATGCATAGATGGATGGAGGTGAATGCCTGCATACCTTGAAATGCAGAAACCTACATATCCCATTGAGGAATGTGTTAATAAATGAGCATAAAAGGATTCTTTGTTTATGCTACGACATCATCTAGGAATATCTACTTTCAAGCAAATGACTTAATGTATTCCTATCTGCTCCTGCACATATTTGAATTTGCCTGCACGCAGAAATTTCTGTTAATATGTGCAGTTATAGTAGTCTCCATAGTTTTATATGGAGAGTGCTGCCCTTGGCTGGATATTTGTTTTCTGTGCACAAAATAGCTGAACTTGAAAGCATATATGCACAGCTAAATATTGAAATAGAATTTCTAAGTTGAAAAATAAGCTTACTGTGGCAGTCTTTTAAAAGGGTCAAATGCAAATGAGTGAGATTGAATGAATGTGTGCGTAGCCGGACATGGAGTTATCTGTGCATAGCTGGACATGGAGACATCTGTGCATAGCTGGACATGGTTGGCTCTGTGCATAGCTGGACACACAGTTTGTGGGTACAAAAAGAGTTACTAGGGCACGTGTTCTTCATTTATTTACATATGCCTTCTATTATCACAATAGCAGAGTAGGTATCTTACCTTGTTTCTTGGTCTCTCATGCCTGGGAGAGGAACAATGTTGAATACTGTACCTCTGGCCTAATCTCGTGAGTATCCACATCTAATGCAAATGAGTGAGATTGAATGAATGTGTGCGTAGCCGGACATGGAGTTAACTGTGCATAGCTGGACATGGAGAAATCTGTGCGTAGCTGGACATGGTTGGCTCTGTGCATAGCTGGACACAGAGTATGTGGTTACAAAAAGTGTTACTAGAGTACATGCTCTTCATTTATTTATATATGTCTTCTATTAACACAACAGCAGAGTAGGTGTCTTACATTGTTTCTTGGTCTCTCATGCCTGGGAGAGGGACAATGGTGAATACTGTACCTCTGGACTAATCTCGTGAGTATCCACATCTTTGAGAGTTGCAGAAGTGCAGGTCAATCACCCTCTTTCTTCGTCTTTCATGCCTGCGAGAGGAACAGTGGAGAGGCCTTGTTTTTGTATACTTCATATCTTTGCAATGCTGCAGTCTACATATATCTTGCTGTTTCTTGCTTTCATACCTCGGGAAAGAAGAGAACTTAGGGTTATGGAATTTTTTCTGCATACTTGTAATGTCGCTGCACACCTTGGTGTATTCCTGTGCTGCTTCTTCAGCTGAGAGTGTGTCTCACGACTGCAAGACGTCCACCTCGCCTACACCATTTGAGGCCACTAAGCCGATCCATGCATAGATGGATGGAGGTTAATGCCTGCATACCTTGAAATGCAGAAACATACATATCCCATTGAGGAATGTGTTAATAAATGAGCATAAAAGGATTCTTTGTTCATACTACGACATCATCTAGGAATATCTACTTTCAAGCAAATGACTTAATGTATTCCTATCTGTTCCTGCACATATTTGAATTTGCCTGTATGCAGATATTTCTGTTAATATGTGCAGTCATAGTAGTCTCCATAGGTTTATATGGAGAGTGCTGCCCTTGGCTGGATATTTGCTTTCTGTGCACAAAATAGCTGAACTTGAAAGCACATATGCACAGTTAAATATTGAAATAGAATTTCTAAGTTGAAACCTGACCTTCCTGTGGAAGTCTTTTAAAAGGGTCAAATGCAAATGAGTGAGATTGAATGGATGTGTGCGTAGCCGGACATGGAGTTATCTGTGCATAGCTGGACGGGGAAAAATCTGTGCATAGCTGGACATGGAAAAATCTATGCATAGCTGGACACACAGTTTGTGGGTACAAAAAGAGTTACTAGGGCACGTGCTCTTCTTTTATTTATATATGCCTTCTATTATCACAATAGCAGAGTAGGTATCTTACCTTGTTTCTTAGTCTCTCGTGCCTCGGAGAAGAACAATGGTGAATACTATACCTCTGGCCTAATCTCATGAGTATCCACATCTAATGCAAATGAGTGAGATTGAATGAATGTGTGCGTAGCCGGACATGGAGTTAACTGTGCATAGCTGGACATGGAGAAATCTGTGCGTAGCTGGACGTGGTTGGCTCTGTGCGTAGCTGGACACAGAGTATGTAGGTACAAAAAGAGTTACTAGGGCACGTGCTCTTTATTTATATATACCTTCTATTATCACAATAGCAGAGTAGGTATCTTACCTTGCTTCTTGGTCTCTCATGCCTGGGAGAGGAACAATGGTGAATACTGTACCTCTGGCCTAATCTTGTGAGTATCCACATCTAATGCAAATGAGTCAGATTGAATGAATGTGTATATAGCCGGACATGGAGTTATCTGTGCATAGCTGGCCATGGAGAAATCTGTGCGTAGCTGGACATGGTTCGCTCTGTGCATAGCTGGACACAGAGTATGTGGTTACAAAAAGTGTTACTAGAGTACATGCTCTTCATTTATTTATATATGTCTTCTATTAACACAACAGCAGAGTAGGTGTCTTACCTTGTTTCTTGGTCTTTCATGCCTGGGAGAGGAACAATGGTGAATACTGTACCTCTGGACTAATCTCGTGAGTATCCACATCTTTGAGAGTTGCAGAAGTGCAGGTCAATCGCCCTGTTTCTTTCTCTTTCATGCCTGCGAGAGCAACAGTGGAGAGGCCTTGTTTCTGTATACTTCATATCTTTGCAATGCTGCAGTCTACATCTATCTTGCTGTTTCTTGCTTTCATACCTCGGGAAAGAAGAGAACTTAGGGTTATGGAATTTTTTCTGCATACTTGTAATGTCGCTGCACACCTTGGTGTATTCCTGTGCTGCTTCTTCAGCTGAGAGTGTGTCTCAAGACTGCAAGACGTCTCCCTCGCCGACACCATTTGAGGCCACCAAGCCGATCCATGCATAGATGGATGGAGGTGAATGCCTGCATACCTTGAAATGCAGAAACATACATATCCCATTGAGGAATGTGTTAATAAATGAGCATAAAAGATTATTTGTTTATACTACGACATCATCTAGGAATATCTACTTTCAAGCAAATGACTTAATGTATTCCTATCTTTTCCTGCAAATATTTGAATTTGCCTGTACACAGATATTTCTGTTAATATGTCCAGTTATAGTAGTCTCCATAGGTTTATATGGAGAGTGCTGCCCTTGGCTGGATATTTGCTTTCTGTGCACAAAATAGCTGAACTTGAAAGCATATATGCACAGTTAAATATTGAAATAGAATTTCTAAGTTGAAAACTGAGCTTCCTGTGGCAGTCTTTTAAAAGGGTGAAATGCAAATTAGTGAGATTGAATGAATGTGTGCGTAGCCGGACATGGAGTTATCTGTGCATAGCTGGACATGGAGAAATCTGTGCATAGCTGGACATGGTTGGCTCTGTGCATAGCTGGACACAGTTTGTGGGTACAAAAAGTGTTACTAGGGCACGTGCTGTTCATGTATTTATGTATGCCTTCTATTATCACAATAGCAGAGTAGGTATCTTACCTTTTTTCTTGGTCTCTCATGCCTGGGAGAGGAACAATGGTGAATACTGTACCTCTGGCCTAATCTTGTGAGTATTCACATCTAATGCAAATTAGTCAGATTGAATGAATGTGTGCATAGCCGGACATGGAGTTATCTGTGCATAGCTGGTCATGGAGAAATCTGTGCATAGCTGGGCATGGTTGGCTCTGTGCATAGCTGGACACAGAGTATGTGGTTACAAAAAGTGTTACTAGGGTACATGCTCTTCATTTATTTATATATGTCTTCTATTAACACAACAGCAGAGTAGGTATCTTACCTTGTTTCTTGGTCTCTCATGCCTGGGAGAGGAACAATGGTGAATACTGTACCTCTGGACTAATCTCGTGAGTATCCACATCTTTGAGAGTTGCAGAAGTGCAGGTCAATCGCCCTGTTTCTTGGTCTTTCATGCCTGCGAGAGGAACAATGGAGAGGCCTTGTTTCTGTATACTTCATATCTTTGCAATGCTGCAGTCTACATATATCTTGCTGTTTCTTGCTTTCATACCTCGGGAAAGAAGAGAACCTAGGGTTATGGAATTTTTTCTGCATACTTGTAATGTCGCTGCACACCTTGGTGTATTCCTGTGCTGCTTCTTCAGCTGAGAGTGTGTCTCAAGACTGCAAGACGTCTCCCTCGCCGACACCATTTGAGGCCACCAAGCCGATCCATGCATAGATGGATGGAGGTGAATGCCTGCATACCTTGAAATGCAGAAACATACATATCCCATTGAGGAATGTGTTAATAAATGAGCATAAAAGGATTCTTTGTTTATACTATGACATCATCTAGGAATATCTACTTTCAACCAAATGACTTAATGTATTCCTATCTGCTCCTGCACATATTTGAATTTGCCTGCACGCAGAAAATTCTGTTAATATGTGCAGTTATAGGAGTCTCCATAGGTTTATATGGAGAGCTCTGCTCATGGTTGGATATTTGTTTTCTGTGCACAAAATAGCTGAACTTGAAAGCATATATGCATAAGTGCACAGCTAAATATTGAAATAGAATTGGAGATAGAAACACCCATGATACATCTCTTGTGTATAAAGTGCATGAGACTGTGGGGCGCTTGCCCTTTGATCATGCACTTTGTTTAACCTTTCTCCTATTTACCTACGAACTTGGGCAAAATCAATAAAACTATCCTTATCCACTATTGTGATGTTTGAATTAGTGGTGAACATTGGGCAAAAGAACAGGGTGCAATAATCCTTCCACAGGCCACATCGCCCACATTATTGCTCTGCTGTTATTAAAAATATATACTCAATGAGCTATCAACATTTCACACTAATTAAGTTCAGATAAGAACAGTAACACCTAGTATCCCTTTTGCCTGTGGAGATACCCACAAAACTACAAGACAGCGGGAGTCTCCTCCCAGTGACTCTACTTGACAGCTGAACTACCAACGCCACCTAGTGAGGGTAACCTGTGAAGTAGCGACATCCTCTTACGGATAGAACTCTGCGGGTGTTAGTCTCAAATTGCCATCATGTCAATCAAGACTCCCAAAGCCAATGTGCAGCCGAAAACAAGACTACGCTGTAAGCTGGGATCTGCCTCTCCAAACCCGAGCACGAGTGAGTTGAAACAACTGACTATGGAGCAGATGCTAACCAAGCAACACAAAGGCCCTCCTTTATCTGCAACCAACCCAGACAGTATAAAATCTTAAGAGCAAAGATCCCACATGGCATCACACAGAATGTGAACATGCCTCCGCGGGGCAGGGATTTACAGGCCCATCTGACCTAGAAGCCGACAATTTTCCATGTCTATGGCAAAACATAGTACCTGAACTTGTGCCCATGGAGCAGGGACTTCCAGGCCCCATAGAAGTAGAAGTTGAGATTTCTCTACGACAATGCGCTCTCACTTTGGACAAATCAGTCGACTCTGAGGAGTTGGACGACCTAAACGGGCGTCTACCTGGTCAACCTGAGACTATTACAAAATAATGTGAGCTGCCCCTAGCCACCCTGGCCACCAAGAAGGATGATCTTCCAACCCCAGAAATGCAGGCCTCCAATCAATTACCAGCTGTAGAAACTATACAGACTTCTGTCACTTCGATTATCAATGAGAAACCGAAAAGTGATGTTCAGGAGTTTAACTCCCAAACTACCGACCAACAATTAGCAGAACATCTAAAGCTACCTCGACCCACCTCGAACTCCCAAGGCACCTTAACGCAAAATTCACAACCAACTATTAAAAAAAAAGAACAAGTGAGACTGGCAAAGCTAAAATGGCTCAATACCCATGCTTCTATAGCACAAACAAAAAAACCTACTCACAAATCATCAAATAATCACGATTTCCAAATCGGCCCGACTATCACGTGACATTACAGAGATTGAGTCAATAATGAACAGTGTCAAAAAACGGAAGGCCATTTTTGGTAATATTGTGTCAACTAGATGCCCCGAAGCCACTTCCACACCAATATCACTACAAAATCCACAAGTTCCGAGTGAAGTTAAGGAAAGGAAGATTCAAGAACTTAACCCAAAACTATCAAAACCCCACGCAAGGCAAATGACAAACTCTCACTATCACAGATCTGGAAATGACTGCCATCCAAAAAGTGAAAACCGAAGCCATTTCACATATGACTTTGACGAGTCATTTTATACACCCTTTTTAGAACAAGAAAATAGGAAATTGAATACCTCAAGTCAAAATGGAAAAAATGAAAATTTGTGTGCGCAACCGGAGAACTTGAACTATCATGAAACATGTCAACCAAGAATTCCAACAACCATGATTGACTTACAAAACATGCTGATAGCAGTAGTATCACAATCCATGATACCTTTCCTCAAATTTCAGGAAGACACTAAGGATTCCATCAGGGATCAAGCGACGCTATTAGCTCTAATTCACACAAAGCAAGTCTGCATGGAGAATTTCTTAACCACACTGGAAAAAAGACTGGACTCTGAGGCTGACCAATCATTGAAATGGCAACAGAGATTATTTGAGATTGCAAGAGGAGACAGAGAGGAGAAAAACAGATTAACGACCAATGTTATGGCATGGATGCAAGCAATCCAGCATCACCAATTACAGCCAGAATTTGACATCAGGACAACGGCTACTACAACTATCTTACCTACTAAGCCAGCGTCGAAAGAACCGCAACCCCAAATTGGCTGTATTGACAACTTTTCAATCCTAGAACCCATGCGGCAACCTCTAAAGTCAACAATGGAAACCGCTCAAGGAAAATACATTTTTCAAATCTTTACCCCTGGAAGTAAACCTATGGAAGCACAAATAGGAAAGAAGTCTTCCAAAAAAAAGACCAATAATAAATCATCAGGTACCAAACAAAACGGCTCAAGAGCATTTTTACGTACAGTAAACCATTCAGGAAAAAACCCTTTGACCCATAATATTCCGACAGAAGAAACTGTAACAATGTCTAAGCCAGTTAAACCAGAGCAGAAAACCTCAAGTCAACCACTTTCATTGCCTAATGGTAGGAAAGAAGACAATTCACCTACCATAGATGATCTAGTAGACCTCTCAACGTACACAGATGAGTATGAAGAAGACATTGTTGATAACATCTCATGTGACGACTCAAGCCTGATCATCGTGGACGAATACTTATGAAACACATCACAGAGTTTCAATGTGACATGTGAGGTCATCTCAGACAAATTTCTGGTTGATGAATGTCCCTCAACAATGGAACAGTGGTCTGATGAAGATCTTCCAGATACTTCGCAATCATCCAGACCAGTTAGTGACCCCCGTCCCGAGGGACCAAGTAGTCACTCTGGAAATCCACGTGAATCCGATTATGACCGGAACCAACGATGGACCCAAAGAGAATCAGAAAAAGATGAACCGAGAAATAACAATCAGATAGTGCTCCCTGATTTCATCAATCCGATACCGGATCATACTCAATGTACTCTTCAATTAGAAAACCAAACGAATAAAAATGAACAACTAATATTGAACCGAACCAACACACTTCTTCTATTAAAGGCAATTCCTTATTTGAAACCAATCTCATTTTGCGATATCAAACTCATAACTTTTCAAGACCATGCTCGCCTGGACAGAGTGATTATCCACCTTTGGGACTTATTTACAATGGAAAAAATCCTATCACAGTCCGAAGTATTACTAAACCTGGGATTTAAATGCACCAAAACGAAATCAGAGATACTAGCTGCGCCATTACGAAGACAGAATGAGTGCCCAAATCCTCAAGTAGCCATGAATGTGGCAACCGATTGGTCAAATCATACAACATATGATCCACACTACAGACCTCCGGTGTACCAGGACTTACCCCTACCTACATCGAACAGTAAGGATAGTTACCCGCTTTATCGTGAATATGAAGATTCAACGTATAACTTCTCCCAAGACCTATCTTCTGTCTCATAACCTTCAACAACAACTGACTTCCAGTGGTCCCTATGCACCTGGAATACGAGGGGTAATACGCATTTATTCAACCAACCAGCGCTCGACAACTACTAACCATAGTTTGCTTACAAGAAACTTGGTTGACAACGTGTCCATGTGGTGAAGGTTTTATTACTTTACTGAACCCAGCAATACAAGGTGCACAGGGCAGACCAGTAGCAGGTTTACTGACATTAATCAGAATTCTACCACGATGGTCAATTGTAAGTACCATAAATGTGAACCCCTGGGTGCAGAATAGCATCATTAAAATCTCACCTGCCGACACGAACAACCAGGAGCGACTCATATCCATTATGAATTTATATTGGAATCCAACATCTATGAACAACAACTTATTTTTAGACGCAGTCTTTCTAACCATGGATGAGACAATCTCAAACCATCAGCATGTGGAAGTCATTATATGTGTTGATTTAAATATACATTTATACAACAAACTTGGTCAACACTTGGACTTCGACAAGCTGTCAACCCGCGCGAAAAAATGGCAGAAGGAAATTATCATTTGAAACTTGAAACAAATAGAGCAACCCAAGGATCACATGAATAGATCATTACCTACATGGTCCAGTGGCAAAGCCACAGCTATAATCGACTATGTATACCTTACCTCAGAATTAATGGAATCCATCATAGAGACCTACAGCAAGCCCACACAAAGGAGCGACCACCCCCAAATAATAATAAAGGGACTTGGCCTCGCTCCAGCCAGGAAGACTAAGCCGCCATTGCAGATGGAAGTCACTGGTCAAAACGTTAGATTGCAATTAACCGAAGATCAAATAAGAGGATTTACAAACCACATACAATTACTAACGGTGCTCGACTCTGATAAGTTAAATTATGATACCTTTCTGATTCCCTTTTTTCATCCAACAAAGAATGCTGTGAAGAATCATAGTCATCAATACGACTCTGTACTTGCTGAGAAAAAAAAGAAATGCGAAAGCATATCTGCAATCTAAAACCAACAAGCGGTATATCATTCAGTGTACAGAAGAAAAAAATCAAACAAGCCTATGTATATTGGAAGAAATCACATCAGGCAATTTTGTTGCAAGATGACACAGAACTTATCATGAAGGCCCACAGGAACAACAATCCAAGACAGCTCTGGAATCTTCTAAATAATAACTATAACAATGGACAACTTATGACAGCAAACGTGACTGAACAAGCCTGGATAGTTCACTTTTCAAGTATATATAATACTTATGTCCTTTCTACGCCGGAGCTCCAACAGCCTTCGACTAAAAAATGGAAGATCTTTTATGAGAAAGAAGACCTAACTTCCATCTTCCATAAATTAAACACCTCACGAGCCCCGGGACCAGACGGCCTGTCAAACGCAGCTTTAAAAAAAATGCTGACCTATGGATTCTCTTCATGATACAGCTTCTAGAAATCCTTAATAAGTTGAACAAAATTCCGCCATCCTGGAGAACAGCGATTATCATTCCAATCTATAAGCAAGGTGCTCGTGATAATCCTCAAAATATCAGACCAATTGCATTGTTAGACCCGTTAGGTAAGATCTTTGCAACACTACTTTTGAAACAACTCAAGGAATGGGCCATGAAAACTAAACGATTTGCCCCAAGACAGACTGGCTTTACGTCTAACGTTGGTATCGACGTAAATCTCCTTATCATGAATCTGATTAAGAACGAAGCCATCAACAGAAAAACACAGATCTATGTGGCATTTTTAGATCTACACATGGCCTTCAATTCAATATCGAGAACAAGATTATGGCAAAAATGAACAACGTGGAAATGCCCTACGGAGATTCTAGAACCAATAAAACTGCTTTATTCAAATACTACAATTACTGTGAGATTATCGAAAGCCGGCCTTACCACCCCTGTGATAAGTACAACCAAAGGCTTGAAACAAGGCTGCTCCCTTCCCGCCACTTTATACAACTTGTACACAGCGGATTGCGAAGAATACCTACATGACCAGGCACTGAATCCTCCAAAATTGAATTCTGTTCCAATTCCAGCACTATTCTATGCCGATGACATTATCCTTTTGGATAAAACCATATCAGGCCTACAGCAAAGCCTACATCTCATGGGTAACTACATGAAGGCCAACGACCTGCGCATAAATACTACAAAGACCAAAGTCATGGCTATAGTTAATCTTCCTTTTAAGAAGAAAAGGTCGTCGAATCTGATCATTGATGAAACGTTCTTCGAAGAAGTATCAAACTTTAAATACCTAGGCATCACGCTGAACCAGACGAAACTAGAAAAACCTTGGTTTGACACTCTTGAAAGAAAAACTGATCTATTAGCCAGACAAGGTTGTATCTATCCTCCATCGAAAATATGGCAAATTTTCATTTAAGCCTATTATAACCTTCTGCAGGCAGAAGGTTGTCCCGGTAATAACATACGGTAGTGATGCAATGATACATTCCCAACCAAAGAACTGGACTACACTCGAGGCCACCTTCTGGAGGAAGTTATTAAGATTACCAGATGCAATGGACAGAATCCAATATGAAATCGCAACGCAATCAATCGCGTCAATAGTACGATGGAAAGAATTTGATCTGCTAAGAAAACTGCTGATAAATGACGATATACCAGCCATAGCAATCTTGAAATTCAATCATGGCGCCATGCACAATACAGTCTTACGGGCATGGTAAGACCATCTACTTCAACATCTAAAAGCTGAGGACATTTCAGTTGACACACTCGTGTATAGACCACAGCATGCAAAACTCAAACTGGCAAAGAATGACTGTATTAGAACTTGTCATACTAAAACTCTATACTCCAGAAACCACCAATGCCACTCGGATATACGAGCACTTAATGAAATCCCAAAATACTTGGAACTATTTCCTGACTCTATGGTCTGAGCCATTTACATGAAGATACGACTAAACAATTTACCCACAAGAGACAAACTAGCGACGATACGGAAAATACCAAAAAGTGAAAGATACTGCTGCTTCTGCAAAAACAGCGAGGTTCCAGAGACAAATCATCATTTAGTAATGGTCTGCCCAGACCGCATGTAACAAAGACAAATCTTTGGCAACCACTTCAATATATCAGCCCAGCAGTTGGATGAAAATTCCCGTTGGTCATTAATACTGAATGGCCAGGAAAAAAAACATAATTTTCACAATTGTGAAATTTTTAGAACATGTTCTAAATCTGAATATTAGATGACGTAAACAGTAAAAAAAGGAAAATTGATTGTCTATCTATTTTAGTTACTTGCAGAGTGAAACCAAGGAATTGGTTTTTTTTCTGTTTTTTTTCTGTACTTTCGTTTTTTCTCTTTTTTTCTTTCTCTATTCTTAAACTGTAAATAATAACAAAATGAAAAGTTTGTAATAAACTAAATCATTTTAAATTAACAAAAAGAAATAGAATTTCTAAGTTGAAAACTGAGCTTCCTGTGGCAGTCTTTTAAAAGAGTCAAATGCACATGAGTGAGATTGAATGAATGTGTGCGTCACCGGACATGGAGTTATCTGTGCATAGCTGGACATGGAGAAATCTGTGCGTAGCTAGACATGGTTGGCTCTGTGCATAGCTGGACACAGAGTATGAGGGTACAAAAAGAGTTACTAGGGCATGTGCTCTTTATTTATATATACCTTCTATTATCAAAATAGCAGAGTAGGTATCTTACCTTGTTTCTTGGTCTCTCATGCCTGGGAGAGGAGCAATGGTGAATACTGTACCTCTGGCCTAATCTTGTGAGTATCCACATCTACTGCAAATGAGTCAGATTGAATGAATGTGTGCATAGCCGGACATGGAGTTATCTGTGCATAGCTAGACATGGAGAAATCTGTGCGTAGCTGGACATGGTTGGCTCTGTGCATAGCTGGGCAACACTGTATGTGGGTACAAAAAGTGTTACTAAGGCACGCGCTCTTCATTTATTTATATATGCCTTCTATTATCACAATCGCAGAGTAGGTATCTTACCTTGTTTCTTGGTCTCTCATGCCTGGGAGAGGAACAATGGTGAATACTGTACCTCTGGACTAATCTCATGAGTATCCATATCTAATGCAAATGAGTCAGATTGAATGAATGTGTGCATAGCCGGACATGGACTTATCTGTGCATAGCTGGCCATGGAGAAATCTGTGCGTAGCTGGACATGGTTGGCTCTGTGCATAGCTGGACACAGAGTATGTGGGTACAAAAAGAGTTACTAGGGCACATGCTCTTTATTTATATATACCTTCTATTATCACAATAGCGAGTAGGTACATTACCTTGTTTCTTGGTCTCTCATGCCTGGGAGAGGAACATTGGTGAATATTGTACCTCTGGCCTAATCTTGTGAGTATCCACATCTAATGCAAATGAGTCAGATTGAATGAATGTGGAGTATATGGAGTTATCTGTGCATAGCTGGACATGGAAAAATCTGTGCGTAGCTGGACATGGTTGGCTCTGTGCATAGCTGGACACAGAGTATGTGGGTACAAAAAGTGTTACTAGGGTACATGTTCTTCATTTATTTATATATGTATTCTATTAACACAATAGAAGAGTAGGTATCTTACCTTGTTTCTTGGTCTCTCATGCCTGGGAGAGGAACAATGGTGAATACTGTACCTCTGGACTAATCTCGTGAGCAACCACATCTAATGCAAATGAGTCAGATTGAAAGAATGTGTGCGTAGCCAGACATGGACTTATCTGTGCATAGCTGGACATGGAGAAAACTGTGCGCACCTGGGCAAGGTTGGTTCTGTGCATAGCTGGACACAGAGTATGTGGGTACAAAAAGAGTTACTAGGGCATGTGCTCTTTATTTATATATATATATGCCTTCTATTATCACAATAGCGGAGTAGGTATCTTACCTTGTTTCTTGGTCTCTCATGCCTGGGAGAGGAACAATGGTGAATACTGTACCTCTGGCCTAATCTCGTGAGTATCCACATCTAATGCAAATGAGTCAGATTGAATGAATGCGTGCATAGCTGGACATGGAGTTATCTGTGCATAGCTGGACATGGAGAAATCTGTGCGTAGCTGGACATGGTTGGCTCTGTGCATAGATGGACACAGAGTATGTGGTTACAAGAAGAGTTAGTAGGGTATGTGCTCTTAATATATGACTTCTATTAACACAATAGCAGAGTAGGTATCTTACCTTGTTTCTTGGTTTCTCATGCATGGGAGAGGAACAATGGTGAATACTGTACCTCTGGACTAATCTCGTGAGTATCCACATATTTGAGACTTGCAGAAGTGCAGGTCAATCACCCTGTTTCTTGGGTCTTTCATGCCTGTGAGAGGAACAGTGGAGAGGCCTTCTTTCTGTATACTTCATATCTTAGCAATGCTGTAGTGTACATCTATCTTGCTGTTTCTTGCTTTCATACCTTGGGAAAGAAGAGAACTTAGGGTGATGGCATTTTTTCGGCATACTTGTTATGTCACTGCACACCTTGGTGTATTCCGGTGCTGCTTCTTCAGCTGAGAGTGTGTCTCAAGACCGCAAGACGCCTCACTCGCCGACACCATTGGAGGCCACCAAGCCGGTTCAAAATCACCTAGCTGGTTCCCTGGGCCTTACAGAACAAATGCCCCATAACATATCTGCTGTGTATTCAGTGTAGGATGCGAACGGCCTCCCCACTGCAGCATCTCACCATTGAGCTCAGTGAGCAGCAGCCATCTTGGTTGCAAGCTTGCGAGTGCCCCACCTTCAAGTCCATCCTTAAAGAAAACTCTGGTAAACGTACCTTTTGTTGGAGTCTTTGGCAAAAGTTGAGCCCAAAAAGATTTCAAGGTACTGAACCTGCTAGCCTACCTAAGGGGCTCATATTTCTGCTTTAATGTGCCTATAGCAGGTATCTCTTCAAATGAAATGTACCTACTGACTTCTTGAAACAGATCTTGGGCAAGTACTCTCCCATAATGCTTCTGTAGCTACTTCCTTCAATATAATGACCTTGGTCTACTCATCTCTTAAAATGTTGACGGTCCTATGATTTTCCTAGAACATCTATAAAATATGCCTTTCTCTATACACGATAAATGTATTCCTGTGGAGGATAGGGACGGTTTTGAGGGGTGATGTGGAGACCGTCTTTTAACATAGCATTTGCCATGTTATGAATAACAATATATATAAATATAAAGGTGTAAAGGTGTTCATAAGAAACATTGATTTGTGTTCAAAATGAGGAACACAAATACAGTGGGATGACATTCAAAGCTCAAGGATTCCCTACAGTTCTGAAGCCCCTTATGTAAGATACAAGGGGCTCCCACCCCTCTTAGAGCCTTCACTGCATAGTGGCATACAGTGGTGTCCTTCCACTAGACTTTACACGGAATGGCTACCCCAATAAGAACCTTTAATCCATAGTCGAGACAACAAGATATGATTGTATCCTGATCAACCAATGAAATAGTCCCAGGGAGAGACCTATCTACCATAACGAATACTTGAACACCAGGGCGACTCATATTATAAAGGATACTGGTGCGCTCTATTAGTGCTTGAAACACCATAGTAGGACATTTGGAAGTCATGTCTGTAGGTGGGGGTCCTACAAACCCTGCATACCTTTGGGAGTTTGTGCATGGTTCTACGTGGATGATCTGTCATGCCTAGACATCTTCTAGCCAAAACATGTTTGTATATGAATAAACATGCATAGATAGATGGAGGTGAATGCCTGCATACCTTGAAATGCAGAAACATGCATATCTCATTGAGGAATGTGTTATGAAATGAGCATAAAAGGATTCTTTGTGTATACTACGACATCATCTAGGAATATCGACTTTTAAGCAAATGACGTAATGTATTCCTATCTGTTCCTGCACATATTTGAATGTGCCTGCATGCAGAAAATTCTATTAATATGTGCAGTTATAGGAGTCTTCATAGGTTTATATGGAGAGCTCTGCCCTTGGCTGGATATTTGTGTAATGTGCACAAAATAGCTGAAATTGAAAGCATATATGCACAGCTAAATATTGAAATAGAATTTCTAAGTGGAAAACAGAGTTTCCTGTGAAAGTCTTTTAAAAGGGTCAAATGCAAATGAGTGAGATTGAATGAATGTGTTTGTAGCCGGACATGGAGTTATATGTGCATAGCTAGAAATCTGTGCATAGCTGGACATGGTTGGCTCTGTGCATAGCTGGATATAGAGAATGTGGATACAAAAAGTGTTACTAGGGCACGTGCTCTTCATTTATTTATATATGCCTACTATTACCACATCAGCAGAGTAGGTATCTTTCCTTGTTTCTTGGTCTCCCATGCCTGGGAGAGTAACTATGGTGAATACTGTACCTCTGGCCTAATGTCGTGAGTACCCACATCTAATGCAAATGAGTGAGGTTGAATGAATGTGTGCGTAGCCGGGCATGGAGTTAACTGTGCATAGCTGGACATGGAGAAATCTGTGCGTAGCTGGACATGGTTGGCTCTGTGCATAGCTGGACACAGAGTATGTGGGTACAAAATGTGTTACTAGGGCACATGCTCTTCATTTATTTATATATGCCTTCTATTATCACAATAGCAGAGTAGGTATCTTACCTTCTTTCTTGGTCTCTCATGCCTGGGAGAGGAACAATGGTGAATACTGTACCTCTGGACTAATCTCGTGAGTATCCACATCTAATGCAAATGAGTGAGATTGACTGAATGTGTGCGTAGCCGGAAATGGAGTTAACTGTGCATATCTGGACATGGAGAAATCTGTGCGTAGCTGGACATGATTGGCCCTGTGCATAGCTGGACACAGAATATGGGGTACAAAAAATGTTACTAGGGCACGTGCTCTTCATTTATTTATATATGCCTTCTATTATCACAATAGCAGAGTAGGTATCTTACCTTGTTTCTTAGTCTCTCATGCCTGAGAAAGGAACAATGGTGAATACTATGCCTCTGGACTAATCTCGTGAGTATCCACATCTTTGAGAGTTGCAGAAGTGCAGGTCAATAGCCCTGTTTCTTGGTCTTCCATGCCTACAAGGGGAACAGTGGAGAGACCTTGTTTCTGTATACTTCATATCTTAGCAATGCTGTAGTGTACATCTATCTTGCTCTTTCTTGCTTTCATACCTTGGGAACGAAGATAGCTTAAGGCGATGGCATTTTTTCTGAATACTTGTCATGTAGCTGCACACCTTGGTGTATTCCTGCACTGCTTCTTCAGCTGAGAGCGTGTCTCAAGACCGCAAGACGTCTCCCTCGCCGACACCATTTGAGGCCACCAAGCCGGTTTAAAATCGCCTAGCAGGCTATCCGGGCATTACAGAGCAAATGCCCCATAACATATCTGGTGTGTTCAGTGTAGGATGCAAGCAGCCTCCCCACTGCAGCGTCTCGCCAAGGAACTCAGTGAGCAGCGGCCCTCTTGGTCCAAAGCTTATGAGTGCCCCACCTCGCAAGTCCATCCTTAATGAGAACTCTGGTAAACTGACCTTTTGTTGGAGTCCTTGGCAGAGCTTGAGCCCAAAAAGATTTCATGGTACTGAACCTGCTAGTTTACCTAAGGGGCTCATATTTCTACTTTAATGTGCCTATAGCAGGTATCTCTTCATTTGAAATGTACCCACTGCATTCTTAAAACAGATCTTGGGCAAGTGCTCTCCTATAATGCTACTGTAGCTACTGCCTTCAATATAATGGCCTTGTTCAACTCATCTCTTAAAATGTTGACTGTCCTATGATTTTCATAGAACATCTATAAAATATGCCTTTTTCTATACACGATAAATGTATTCCTGTGGAGGATAGGGACGGTTATGAGGGGTGATGTGGAGACCATCTTTTAACAACGCATTTGCCATGTTGTGAATAACAATATAAACATATATGAAGGTGTTCATAAGAAACATTGATTTGTGTTCAAAATGAGGGACACAAATACAGTGGGATGACATTGAAAGCTCAAGGATTCCCTACAATTCTGAAGCTCCTTATGTAAGATACACAGGGCTCCCACCCCTCTTAGAGCCTTTGCTGCATAGTGGCATACAGTGGTGTCCTCTAGAATCTACACGGAATGGCTACCCCAAAAAGAACCTTTAATCCATAGTCGAGACCACAAGATATGATTGTATCCTGATCAACCAATGAAATAGTCTCACTGGGAGACCTGTGTACCATAACGAATACTTGGGCGACTCATATTACAAAGGATACTGGTGCGCTCTATTAGCGCTTGAAATCCCATAGTAGGACATTTGGAAGTCATCTCTGTAGGTGGGGTTCTGTTACGCTCACCTGGTATCCACGGGGACGCCACCCAGCCCTGGTTGGATGATTTGCACTCTTGAGCCCTCTCCCAGTCCCTTGGTAAGGCCTCTGGTTAAAGATGGGTCTGCAATATAGGAGAGCTGGATTCAATACCAGATTGTCTTTATGTTTTCTCACCTCCCTTGGCCTCAACTCCTTCCTCCCCCTTGAGCCCTCTCCTAACCTTAATATTGCAGAAGGTGGATTCTCTGTCCTGCTCCTCCTGGCAGGGGTGTGTAGATGTAGGGTGCGAGCAGCGACCAAGTTACTTCACTGGTGCAAGCCCACTTTGGGGAATCCAGGCCTGCTGCGACTCCGTAGGTTTGCTGCTTTACAGTCTTTATTTGCAGTTCTTATGTTCGTATTAGTTCAAATAATAATGTCTTGCTTCTTTCCTTTTAGGTATGGAAAGGTATTTTGGGGTTGTCATGCAGTTTGAAGATAAGCATGGACCGATAGGCGAAAGCGTGGTGTGCGCGATGCTGTCCGGTGAGTAAAAATACGCGATGCGCAACACTGTTTCGCCTTTTATATTGCTAACCTGTGTCTTTTCACTCCTTGCAGGTTGCGATGTTCCTTGCCGAGCGCCGTAATGTTCCAGCAATTATACTGACCAGGAGATAACTACCCAGGTAAGAATTGTGTTTCTTTCTTCATTCGGAAGGAAATGTGAGTAAACGCTTTCTAATGCTGTCTTTCTTTCTCCTCTTTCCAGGTTATGGTATTCCAGGATGCATGCGGTGCCGGATGGTGGAGTTCGTACCTTCAGGTGAGTGGAACTGAAGACGGCGATGGATTGAAGACAGGATACTGTTCCAGGTAAGTTTCGTAGTGTTCTTTCTCTCTCTGCAGGTCCTTGGTTTCAGGTAAGCTGGCATCAAAGAACTGGACACGGTGAGCGTTACGCTGCCCACAGCAAAATAACGCAAAGCATGTTCTGCTGTTTGGGTGTGGTTTAAATAGTCTCAGGTAAAGAGGACCAGGTAAAATAGTCCCAGGCCTACCACACCCAAAGTAGTCCAGGTAAAGTAGTCCCAGGCCTGCCACACCCAAACGACTAGACTGCATAGCTCAGTTCCTTGTAACTGAGCTATGTGTGTGCCTCCATGTTGGCTGAACCCCCCTAAGTTAAATAGTCCCAAGTAAATAGTCCCATTCTAATGTTGGTCTTCATGATGGTTATGAGCCTGGTGCCAAAGGCGCCAGCACTGACTCCAAGAGAGTCTTGGATGAGGTTTTAAGGCCTTTGACCTGGCCCTAACTGGAAGGCTTACTTGCCAGTGAGGACCACGGGCAAGGGTCATGACAGCACTCCCCCCCAGGTCCCCTCTCACGGTGGCACTTCTGCCTGGTCCTGGTTGGCTGGGTAATTCTGATGGAACTTTTTAATTTATTGAAGTGCATGGATGTTTTCACTAGGTTCCCATGATCTATCTTGAGGGCAGTATCCCTTTCAATCAACTAAGTAGTATAGTGTGGATCTGGTCTATTTTGAGTCTAGGATATCCTTTACTTCAAACTCTGGTTCTCCGTCAACTAATACTGGTTTTGGTGGTGTTCTAACCCGAGTACCGGGTTGTACCGGTTTCAGGAGTGATACGTGAAACACAGGATGAATCTGCATAGTGGGTGGTAGGGCTAATTTAATTGCCCCTGGATTTATTATGGATTGAATAGAATAAGGTCCCAGATATCGGGGACGAAAGGTCAGAGTCCCTTTTTTGGGCACATATTTTTATGCTAACCAGACCTTGTCTCCAATTTGATAGTCGGGGGCTTTACTACGATGTTGGTCAGCAAATTTCTTTTGTCTGTTCTTGGCTTGGAGTAAATGTTCTGCTGCTTCTTTGAAGGCCTGGGAAATAGTCATATGTAGGGTTTTAACCTCTGGCATTTCCAAAGGGTTTGGGAGATCCAATTCTGAAGTACGTGGATGTTTACCATATATAGTGTAGAAAGGGGTTTGTCCAGTGCTGCTGTGTAAAGAATTATTATAGGCATATTCAGCTATCCATAGCAAGTCCTTCCAACTTCTTTCCACTTGATGTACATTGCAACGTAAGTATTGCTCGAGGGTTTGGTTTTTTCTTTCTGTTTGGCCATCTGTTTGAGGATGGTGACTCATGGATAGTCGAATGTCAATTTGGGCCATTGAACAGCATTTCCTCCAGAAGTTGGATATGAACTGACTACCTCGATCTGAGATCAAGACCAATGGAAAGCCATGTAGCCGTACAATTTCCTCCAGGAATACTTTTGCTAAATTGGATGCATTTGGAAGACCCTTAAAAGGAATAAAGTGTGCCATTTTAGAGAACAAGTCTACAACTACTAAGATGGTGTTGAATCCTTGACTGGGAGTTGGATCTGTAATGAAATCAAGGGACAGTGGGTGCCATGGTGCAGGAGGAATTTCCAATGGTTGGAGAAGACCAGCTGGTTTCTGCTTTTGGGACTTGTTTTGTGCACACACACCGCACGATTGGATGAATTGAATAATGTCTTTATGCCATGTGGGCCACCAATAGTTTCGTTTTACTTTAGCTAGAGTTTTGGAAACTCCAGGATGACCTTCCATCAGGGATTCGAGTCGTGATAACCTAACCTGGAATAACCTGCTCTTCTAAATCTTTACTTGGCAAGTATAGACGGTTCCTAAAATATGGTAACTGGTTTGTAATGCTGTAATGTTCTCCTTGAGTACACCACTCTTGTGAGAAAGTGGGATCATTAAGAGTTGGATCTTGTTTTGGAGTTCACCCTCTGTCAATGTTGTCGTAAGACCCAGGAGTTTGTCTTCTGGAATGATGGCTACTGGATCTGGAGTTATGTATACCTTTTCATCAACACCCATGTGGGACAAGGCGTCAGCCTTTCCGTTTCAGACTCCTGGTCGGTAGGTGATCACATAGTCATATTCAGCGAAGAAAAGAGCCCACAGCAGTTGACGGGATGATTGAGCCTTTGCTGTTTTTAGGTATTGCAGGTTTCGATAATCAGTTATGACCGTGACAGTATGTCTAGCACCAAAGAGATAGTGTCGCCATGTCTTGAAAGCAGATTTTATAGCCAAGAGTTCTTTGTGTGTGATAGCATAGTTGAGTTCGGGAGGTGAAAAGTTTCGTGACCAGAAGGCCACAGGGTGTGACTGGCCAGTTCCTGGGTCCTGTAGGGTATTTTGTGTAGATTTGGGGCTTGGCAGTATTTTCTTACCACCAAAAATAATGGTAATTTGGCAATGACTACTCCTTGCATTTAGATTGGGTTTGGCCTTATTTCCTTTCAGGGGCCATTCCTTATTTCAGTATACAGAATGAATTGATGGTATAAATTTTGTTGGTGGTATTTTGTTGAGCATAATTTTCTGTTTTATTTGTAGCCCCAATATACAAAACCCCTTCTTTTTGCTTAGACTATTTGTGTGATCAATAGAGGCCTCGGACCTGCATTCATAGATACCACAATTTTCACATATAGCATTCTCAATCCCCTGTGGTATTATCACTAATTTATTTACATTAGTGCGATTATGTTTCCATAGGCCTCTTTTTGCTGATTCATGTACGCTCAGCAAGAACTATTGTATTATATTCCACTCAGAATACACACACACATACACTGAGTGGAATCACGCACACAGCTATTTATAATTGCTAATGACATTGCTTCATCTGTATAGGAAACTTGGCACATGTATTATTTGAAGACCTTTCCCTTTCTTGCAGGATATTATTTTAGATGCACCAAAGAAAAACAGAAGCAAAAACACCCTTACACAGACTGAGTGTTATAACAATTTCATTTCAAAATAATACATTACCATTCTGGTGAAACAGTCCTTTCTGAAATAAACAGAAGAGAAACAAATGCAATAATACAATGAATTTCACTTTACATTTGCAACGAATTACATCAATAGGACAGCATTTGCATTGCAACATTATAACGTGGCAGTTAAACACAGAAATTCCCTATTGCTATCTTTCCTGCCTGAGAAACACTTCATCCACGCGGCACACCTTCAATTTACTTTTGATAATTACCAGCTATTTGTAGCTCTCCCACACGCGAACTCCCTTGGCTGGTTGCCTCCGAGGAATGACCCAGGGTTGCCCTCGTAAGCTTGCAATTTGAAGGGCACGGCGAAAACACACCATTTTCAAGCCTGCGCCAAGTGAGACCAGAAATACCCATTCTCTGAAGGTCAGCAGTGCAGCTGAAACGAATCCTCACAGCAGCCCAGCAAAGGCAACCTCTTCACAGCAGCTCAGCAAAAGTGATCTCCAAATTCTGTCAGAGCTCGTCCAGCAAACCTCTGTTACATCCCCCAGGTTTACGTAGCCTGTCTTCAGATATACTTCCCTCCAATCATATTAACAGAAAGTGTATTAGGTTGCCACCCCTGTTTCACAAACAATGGGATCTTCATACTGTAATAACTGTTTCTGTTTGATTTCCTGTTGCCTTTCCGTCCTTCACATTTCAGAGCAGCCAGAGAAAATCAGAGAAAAATGCACGTTTAAACTGAATCTCAGAACATGTCTTTCCTGCCTCCTTTTCTACATGGAGTGCACATTATAATGTTATTTAGTTAGCATTGATGTTAGTATTTGTTAATTAAGTTAGTCAATTAGATAGCTAATGTGGTCTCCTGTGAATGAGGCATTTCAAATAAGAAAGAGAAAGAAAAAAAAATCTATTATGCTTTTAAATCTGTAACCTGTCTCCATTTGCATACCTATATGTTACACTGGTGACATATGGCTGGCTATATGTGTGCCACATTATAAGAAAAAAACGTTTAACCTGTCTCCATTAGCATACCCATATGTTACACTGGCGACATATGGCTGGCTATATGTGTGCCACATTATAGCAAAAATGTGATCCCATGCAATGGCGCTGTACTCCAAAACACAATAAATTATACTACATACCCTCCTTTTTCTGAGAATTTGGCCATTGTCCAAGCCACAATTGGAAGAAACCCAATTTGCTCCTTTTCTTAAAAGGCATGCGTATTGGGATATCTTCCATTCCCTGTTGTAGCTAATGTCATGAGCAACATCTTCACCTTTACAGACAAAACAATTAATCATCCTCCCATTATGAGCACTATAACAGCTAAACCCACCATAGAACGTTCCCCCCAGGTTCCCCAATTAAACTTTTCCACTTCCATTATACCCAGGTTACTGACTGTGATATTGTTTTTTCTTAAATTAATTTTCACAACATGCTTTTCTTTATGATTCAATAAGAACTCCACATCCGGGTCTATTGGAAATGTATCCCTTTGAAAAAATTCTATATTTTCTACTTGGCTTTCCCAAATATCGGTTGTAATGTGAAATAATGTTAAACCTCCAATTGAAACAATTGTGTCCTTGGGAACCTGTAAGTAAAACACATTATATTTCACCTGTTTGACGACAAATGTTCCATGATTTAAATGAACCACTGTTAGATTCTTTATACAGGTGCTGACCAACCATTTACCTTTGACCATTTTAGCTTGTGCCAACTCTTCACCCCCATATTGCTAATAACTACTTCACATCCTCCTGATATAACTGGATTCGATTTCAAACCACAGATAGCATCTGTAGATTCAGGAACAAACGGTTTACCCTGACACATGTAATTTTGTTCTTTAAATTTTACACAGGTTTCCAAATTTCGGATCAAGTAAACCTCAGGCTCCCATGACTGAAATGCCACCACTTCTGGAGTCTTGATCTTAATAGACTTATCTTCTTGCCAGAATCCCACATTGTGCACCCACTTAGTTTGATAAATAAGTTCAGGAGCTATGTATGGGATGCATAATAAAAACCCTATTTCCAACATTTCCAAATCCACATATAAGGGCATTGCATTGCCCATTTCAAATGCAATTTTCACTTGTATCATATCAATCTCTCTCCTGGTCAACCTTTCTATCATTTGATGAATAATATCTTGTGAAACAAAATACAGTGGTATATGTCCTCGAATCAACTGTGAAATTGCAGTTTGGACTTCCCTTATGTAATTCGCCAACAATCTATCAACAGGATTCATTACATTCAAAATTTCATTCAATATTCGGTCATGCTTAATAATCAACTTAGTCGTCCGTTGAATTATATCCACTTGTTCATTCAACACAATTGCAGTTTCATTTATAAACCTTATTTGTTCATCCAATACCCCCCTAATTCCATCTAAAGTTTTTTGTATTATCTCTAATTCGACACTCAGTTGTTGTGCTTTAGTACTCAGGGTTCCTACTGAAATGGCATTGGCTGTTGACATCGTGGTACCTATTATGGCTCCAACTATAGACATTACCAATGAGACCGCAAGCATTACCGCTCCTCTTTTTCCCCTCCTTTTCTTTATGTCCGCTGAATTCACAAATGTTTTCTCCAATTGCATCAACATATCTTTTATCGACTGCTTGGCGTCCTCTTTTCTTAGTTCTAGCCACTCTTTAGTCTGCTCAGCTTTAATTCCAGTATTATTAAAATGTTTTTCCATCAACGTATCAGGATTCAATGGTATATAAATGTTATGGAAAATCATCCTTCTATCACTCATGATGAACCCTGGTGCTTCTTCTACCGCAATACCAAATGCTGGTCCCGGCTCAATGACAACCTGTGCTTCTAAAGTTTTGAAGTTCCCTCCGATCGTTATCATAATTAGCCATATTGTTGGTGCCATCATCAACGCTACTTGCTTTGTAGCCTTGGTCTTCGCCCCCTTCCAGGCTTCTCCGGAATCCGTCCACGTGGGCTCCAGGACTCCATCTTCTCCCCTGTCCTCCGGTCCCGTGACCTCTGACCCAAAATGTGTTAATCAATAGTCTAAATCAAATAGAAAAGAAACCAATTAAGTACATAGCACAATACTAACTTCACCCTTTTGCCAAAAATAAAAATATGTACATTCGCCTTTTTCCTTTCGCCTTCTGAAATGAAACACATGTTAAAGAGACAAAACAAACATACATGAAATAGCATTCAACATTTACCACATTTTAATTTTGTAAAATAACTCCATTAGTTTCAGCCCCCATTTTTTTCTTTTATATATATATATATATATATATATATATATATATATATATATATATATATATATATATATATATATATATGTCACAGTATTTGTGTTCCATCACAATAATCAATCACATCTATTTTTATTTCTCTGTCGCTGCTCTATGACTAACCTCATTTTTTTTAAAATGTATTTAAGGGACTCTATCTGTTTCTACACGTACAAGTCACCTTACCTCATGTTTGGGGTACCATGGCTTGATTTGATTTACATGACAAACTGTTCTGTTGCTGTTTCACCTTCAGTTTTCAAAATGTTGTACACTACGGGAGATATCTTATCTATAATTCGAAATGGCCCCTGCCAGGCTGCCGGAAATTTAGAATTTTTCTGTTTACTTTTCCCAAAATGAAATTTATACACCTGATCCCCCACACAATACTCTTTCACTGATGTCTTTTTATCATAATATGACTTTGCACCGTCAGCAGCTCTTTCTAGATTTTGCTGTACAAAAGCAAATGCATGTTGTAAATGCTTCCTCAGCTCATCCATGTATTCATGAAATGTAGATGCACTTACAAGTGTCTGCTCATGGGTTCTGTATAGCAGGTGTTGTGGTAACACCATTTTCCTACCTGTCAAAACCTCAGGGGGGCTAATACCTGTTGCTTTGGCAGGAGTCGATCTGATTGCCATCAAAACCAAAGGTAAACGTAAATCCCAGCTGGAACCTGCTTCTGCTACAAACTTCTTTAATATGTCCACAACAGACCTATTACAGCGTTCAACTCCCCCAGAAGAAGCAGCTCGATATGCAATGTATAATTTTCTTTTCACTCCCAGTATTTGCCATACCTTACTCATTAGAGCGCTTGTGAAATGACTTCCCCTGTCTGATTCTATTCTTTGTGGGAACCCAAATCTTGAAAATACATGATTCACCAGTAATGTAGCTGCTGTTTGCGCACTACAATCTGGTGCAGGAATACGCTCAATCCATTTTGACATCAAACACACCACACTCAAAATATAACTGTTCCCCCTGTTTGACCTCTTTACAGGCCCTACATAGTCTATTTGCAAATCCTTATCCTCTCCTGGAGTTTTTAAATGCCCACAAATTTTCCTCCAGTATATTGTTAAATCATTCTCTGACACCAATTTGTCTATGGCTTGTATCATTTTTTCATGTTTAAGTGGCTTTTTGTTGTATGTAATCATGCCTCTCGCTTTCCACCCAGGTAAATATTCCACAAAGCTATTTCTTGCATAATCAGAATCAGTTACCAGGACAATTTCACTAAATTTATTATCAACTGCAGTAGTATTTGCTTTATAAATGGCTGCCAATTCCGCTACTTGACTGCTCCTAGCTCCAATCCTCATCCCTATACTGGGGACGCCTTCACATTTCAACCAGACATTTCCTATTCCTGACACTAATTGTTTATTACTGTCATTTTCAATGTGGAAAGCACAACCATGAACATATACAGTTGGCAGATCCTTACATGTCTTTTCATCAAAAGCTTTGTGTGGTGATTGCCCAAATTCCTGTAAACTAGATTCCACTTCTACTTCATTTGATACATGTTCAGCTGCACAGTCATGTAGATCTGCCAAACCTTGAGAAACTGGGCTCTTTTTATTTTGGCCATACCTCACTTCTACAGGAAAACCCTGCAATGCCAACGTCCATGAAGTGATTCTGGGCTGTGCTAGGTTACCTGACCTAATTCTTTTACTCTCTAAAAACTGCAAAGGTTGATGATTTGTCTCAATAATTACCTTTTCTCCCTGAACAATGGGGCGGAAATGTTGTAGCGCCCACACAGTGGTCCAAAGGGCCTTTTCACATTCACTGAATTTAATTTCAACTTGGTAAAATGCCTTACTTGCATAGGCAATGGTTTTGTGATTCAAATCATGTTTTTGTGATAACACTGCTGACATACAATGTTCAGAGAAACATATTTTTATAAAGAAATCCCTATCCTTTATGGGGTATGCTAAACATGGTGCCTTTGCAAGACATTCCTTTAATTTAGCCACTGCCTCAGACTGCTCTTTTTCCCATTTCCAGGGTGTATTCAGCTTCAGCAGTTTAGTCAATGGTTGAGTAATTTCAGCATAATTTTCAATGAATTTCCTGTTATAGCCTGTCATTCCTAATAAACGTTTTACCCCTTTCACATTTTTAGGGTCTTTTAGTTTTTGTATGGCCTCTATTTTCTTCTTTTGTGGGTTTAGTCCATGTTCAGTCACTTCATGGCCTAGAAAATTCACTTTTTTCTTGCACCATTGTGCTTTCTGTAAAGATACTTTGGCGCCTGCTTTCTGCAATTGTCCAAGAACATGTCTTATTTCATTAAAATGGTTTTTCAAGCTCTCATTCTTTATCAGTACATCATCCACATAAACTATGGTACCTCTTTCTGCTGCATCAGGCATGGCCTTTCTCAAAAATATTCCAAATTCACTCCCACTATTGACATACCCAAATGGAACTCTAACCCATGCGTATTGAGTCTTATCAAATGAAAATGAAAATACATTCTAAATCTCCTCTGCCAGTGGCACGTACCAATATCCAGAGGTGAGATCTAACCTGGTAAACACTTTTGAACCATGTACCTGAGCTAGGCCTTGATCAATGAATGGCAGTGGCCATCTGGATACTGGCACTCTTTTATTTAATTCTCTTAAATCTGCACATAGTCGCCATTGACCATTTGGCTTTAACACACCTAAAATAGGCGTGTTGGATGTGCTATGAATAGGCCTGATAATTCCCAGAGACTCCAAATTTTTTATTATCTCTGCCAATTACTCTAAACATGCCAGTGGTAATCTATACTGGTGCACAAATACTCGGCTTCTACTACACCCTTCCGGTAACGTGGCCACATGTAAATTAGTTAGACCACAATCATAAGCATCTTTTGCAAATACATCTTTAAACTCCATAAATATCTTCCTCAGTTCATTTCTATCCTCATCACTGTCACATGCATCCGCTGATAAAATCTGCTCCTCTACCATTTTAGAAAATTCTGGAAAGTCTTCCAGTAGAGGAATCTCTGTGCTTTCCTCTAACTGTGTGGCTGTGTCTCTCTGTAAAGCTGCCACTTTTGAATATTTTGGCATATCAGCTTCCACTTCAATGGGCTGATTTTCTGTTTCATTTTCATTTAAGTTAAATGTTATGCAATCCTCTTGATGACAGCACACTGTCTCATTCGAATCATAAGGGTACACAAAATGAATTTTAAATATTCCTTTGGGCTGAGAATTCAGGTATATTTCCAATCACCATGTTATTTAGATATGCTGCATAAAGTGATTTTTGTATAGCCATTCCTAATGAGGAGTTTTCCTCTAAATGAATATCCTGACAACCTTTATTATTCACCATAACTTTTACAGACCCTTCACCAATATCTATCAATGGAATGTATTCATAATCCAGGCCTTGCTGTCTTATGGATTGATTCAAGCACACAAATGCATCACAGTCTTCCATCTGCTGTCCATTTTTGCATTTCAGTGTTATTGTAACCTGTTTGGTGAATGCAGGGATAATAGTATACTGATCGCAGTCGCAGAGGAAAGAGCGCTTTGTGTCAATTTCGGGCTCTATCATCCCATCTAGCACAGCAAAGTCCCAAGCAGCAGTGGCACCATAAAAAAGCCTGATGCATTGCTCCAAGCATCTGTGTGTCAACCTAACCATCTGTATCCCAGCAAGAAAAATCCATTGAAGCACTTGACCCAGTCACACGTGCAGGACTGTGTTCGCGGCTCCTCCTCCAGGGTGCTTACGCTTCCTCCTTTGTTACGGATATATACCAGCTGACATGCGCAACCGCGCGCGCACCCAGAAGTACTCACAAGTACTGTTTACTGGGGCGGCAGGCTGCGATTTGCCAGTGCTGGATTTCTCCAAACTTATTGTCACTGTCCGACTGAAAAACCACCCGATTTACTTCAGGAGGACGTCTTTTTTTGCAGCACTTCGCTGCCTGGAGTCACCAACACTAAAGAAGGTGACTGTTCTGCACCTATGTGCACGTTTAGAAAATGGTTTTGTGCACGTCAGGCTTAACCTAATCTGTGCACGTTTGGAACTGCCTCTTGAGACTCTACTTGTAATAACATTGGTTCTGACATTGTCCCTCTGTGTTCTCCCATAGGACTGTGTTGGGGCTCCTCCTCCAGGGTGCTTACGCTTCCTCCTTTGTTACGGATATATACCAGCTGACCTGCGCACCCGCGCGCGCACCCAGAAGTACTCACAAGTACTGTTTACTGTTCACTGTGCGTGGCGTGGGGTGCGGGCGGCTGAGGTTTTCTATTGTTTTGGGGGATTCAAATAGGATTATATTGTCTTAGGGTAAGTCCTGCTTCAAGAAAACAAGACACTGATCTGGTGAGTGTGGCTTTGAAAATGTATGGTGTGCATGGGGGGGGGGCATAGTGTGCTGTGCTCCTCAGAATTTTCTTGAATATTTGCTATAATAGGGTGGAAATGCAATATCTGCTTTGTGGATATTATTGCTAAGTGTCTGAAGGCAGTTAAAGCCTACGTTTTATTGGGATTTGTGTCACATAAATGCCACATTGAGTAAACCCAGTACTATTTGTTTTGATGGTGGAGTATGGTGGGCACACTCCAAAATGGTAAATTGGTGAGACCCATACAAGCAGCCAAAAAAATTCTATCCTTTGGCCAAACCAGTTTTTGTGTATAAAATGGATAATTTGTTGGCGGAATGCCCATTGTCAGATCCCATTTCAACTAAAGGCCCTAGTAATGATAACGTACCAGATGAAGAATTGCACCCACATCGCTTGATTAACGGCACATGTATCTCCCCTCCAGCTGGGGAGGATGTTAACTGGGGAAAAACGTCTCCTTATACCGGCCTAGCACCTATCAAGACACAGAAGAATATGTCAGGTACACAAGAGAAGTCCCGTAGATATTCTCTGGGACAAATAGAGGAAGGAGGAAACCCCAAAAATGGAGCCGACAATTCTCTCTTGGCACCGGTTGTTAGGGCCGAGTTGGATAGAAGGGTCGGGCTGTCAAATGAGCCATCCACACCTATTAGATCCAGAGCTGGGGGTTTTGACAATGTGCATTTACATGAACCTACTGAGGAGGCTCCATTTTCTCCCGAGCATCCTCCTAGGAGGGATAAAAGAAATTATGACATCAGTTATGGGAATAAGGAGATAGAACCATTATTGGGGGGTGGCGGGAGACAGGGTGCTTTTGTGCCCAACCAGACAAAATCCTCCAGTCCAGTCTCACGTGTGTTTCCTATGTTAAATCAATCTTTTGAAACTATCGATCCCCACACAGGACCATTCTTTGAGGGCATCAATCAAGAGGACTCGGCTGTGTCATTTGCTACCTTTCCTGTGCTAACCAGGATCCTGAATCTTCTAGATAAGGGTCATGATCATACCC
Source organism: Ambystoma mexicanum (assembly GCF_040938575.1). Taxonomy (NCBI): domain Eukaryota; kingdom Metazoa; phylum Chordata; class Amphibia; order Caudata; family Ambystomatidae; genus Ambystoma; species Ambystoma mexicanum. Next base: position 453,474,100 of record NC_090936.1, on the reverse strand, counting down.
ATCTGGATATTCAGGAACTTAGATCAATATTATTGGTTAACACAGAAAGGATTTGCAAAATGGAGGGTTTCCTTATGGCAATACGAAGATGTGGACCTGTGGGAGGGCATGATAATTTTAACATGATCACCCACGACCAGATGGTACAGACTGATTATGAGCCTGTGGTCTGTCATAAATCCTACACAGAAGTCCTTGCACAAGGTAATAAGGATTTGCAGGCTGCTTGGCTGCCTGTATTGGACAAGCTCAAAGGAATGGTCTCTATTATTGGCACACAGATCACGGGCCTAGGTGAAAAAATTGAATTGGTTTGTACAAATGTTGCAAGTCTGGATGAGAAAGTAGTATCCAGTATAGGCAACCGAGAGGCCTCAACTAATTTTCCCAATACGGATAGTCCATCTGTATTAATAAGGGCCCTAGAGGTGGGAGTAGAGCCAGGTGGTGACGAAAGGTGTGCTTTGGATGGGGACTCTACCCTAGATAGTTCTACTAACCATAACCCACCGCTTTCTAGAAGAGAGAAGAAAATGAGGGCTAGGGCCATTAGGCGTAGGTTGGCTAGAATAAATGGCACATTAAAAAACTGTGAAAAAAAAACTAAGAATTAACCAGCATTACAAATTCACAATTCCAATGCAAATCTGAAAGATATATGTAGTCTGGCAGTTGAAGGTTGTATTGACCTTTCTCAACTGGACGATGAAAGCAAAAAAGCATTGGAATTGAAAGAATTGGAGGCACCAAATAACGTTAGTCAAGGAGAGCTGGATCATCATACTTCAAGTCCTACTAGCCACTCAGTAACTATAGATGGTGATTATGGGGAAGCATCCGACACCTTGATTGATTCTATGACTCATAAGGGAAAGGTACAGGTATGTAAGCAACTAACAAAAAAAGAGGAAACAAATAAAAAAGAAAAATCTCTTGACAAGAAAATAACTGGGGGGAAACGAGCCCAAGAGACCTAACTGTAACAAAAATGCTAGGGTTGCTAATGATAAGATGGACATTAAGCTTTTTTTCAACTCCAAATCTAAAAAAGCCTCTCTAAGGAGCGAAGAGATTAAGTGCTCTTCGCCCACTCATACTTCTACTCCACCACAACAAGTAATAAATAATCCCCTACCCGATGAGCAACAGAAGAAGAAAGGAGATAATGTAACCATCGAAATGCCAAGGGGGGAGAGGCTCTTGCCGAATACGGGGGGAAGAACCAGAGAGGGGAAGCACATATAATGGAAGCAACACTGGGAAGGAGTGTGAAGGGGGAAATCATGTCATCCTCGACAGCCTCTTTGGTTCCGAGTGAGGATATCAAAATCCTAGTAAAACAGGCATTACAGAATCTGATTGAAGACACAAGGAGGGTAGGCACCACAGTAGCAGATATCCAAAATTGGACTGAGCTAAGGAGTCTGAGCAGTGGCAACAAGATTAATCTAGAAGGAGTGCTTGGGGATGGTATAGGAAACCGACATATACAGGATAGAGAAATAAAAGGTCTACACCCATCCTAGCCAATAGCTGAGAATTGACTGGGCAGAGATAAAAATATTTTGTCACGGAACCGGGAAACTTAGTTGGACAGGGTGGGGAGTTGAACGCCTCATCCTTGCATACGGCTCATGGAACCCAATCAGGATAGGAAGCCACTAATTTGGTCCCCAAAGCATGGATGAATCTGGTACAAGCTGCACACCATAGAGAGGTGGGTAACTCTAAGGCGCTTCTGACGGAGGCACGGGTTCCCAGCAATGAGCTGTATAAAGAGGTGGTGAATACTACCGGGTCTGTACCTAGGACAGAGAGGGAAGCCAAATCCCCTAAACAAATGGCAAATAATAGATGGACTAATAGAATGGATTGGAGATTGCCAGCCTTCACTGATTTCCCTAGTATTATGCTTTATTCCATGTTTTTGCAGGGGGGTTATTCCTCCCTGAATCGCCATCAAATTCTTACCTTGTTCAGTGAAATACCAAGGCTCTCTATGATCTCCTCAGGTGATATCAAACTTGTTGATTACATACATCCACTGAGACTGGACTGTGTACGACTGGTATTCTTTTCCCAAGCTATCATGGATCTAGTCATATCAGAAATAGACGCCTTCCACCCCTTTGGACTTGATTTAGAACCATTCAATAATCGATTGGTGAGCAGAGGAGTGGAGGTCGAGTCCTTTGAACATGCAAACGTTGATTCTAACATGCAGTATGAGGGAGGGGAGGGCCCCATCAAACAGAAACAACCCTCTGAGACAGATCTAAAATGGCTTACTCAAACACTAACTGAAAACTTAGCAAAGATACAGGAACTGAATGTGAAATCATAATACGAGCCAATATTCTCAGTGGTATCCTGGAATTCACGTGGTAACAAATCTTTGAGAGCAGAGTCTGAAAGTTTACGCCTCCTTACGGATGCTAGCATCTGCTGTATTCAGGAAACCTGGGCTCTTTCTCCATTGGTGCTGGATGGGTATAGTCTACACCAGACAACAGCAGAGAAGAAGTCCAGGGGAAGGCCTTCTGGGGGTCTTTTGATGGCGATACAAAACACCATGATTTTTAAGTGCCTGAAAGTTTTCTTTCCTCATAAAGAATGTATCGCCATGCTATTACATTTTGCACCGCCTATGATTCTTGGTTACCTATTGGTGGTTAACATAAATTGGAGTCCTGAGTTAGATCTAAAGGAATTCATTAGTATGGTGGATGCAATTATACAAGAGTGTCAAACAACATATCAAATTCTGAATATTATGGTTTTGGGTGATTTCAACTCAGATATGGGCACATGTTCTTATAACCCTGGTTCATCAAGGAAACAAATACAGGTCCAACACTGGAGTGTATTTATGAGAAATTGGGGCCTAATCTGTGTAAACGATTACCTGGGTAAAGATTTGAGTGCTTTCACATGGTCTAATTAATATTCTACCATAGGTTTCATTTTTGTAAGTATGTCTTTAAGACACTCTTTGCTTGATTTTAAAATTATACCATCCTTGATTAGTGATCACAGTATCCTCAAACTCACCATGAGGGCACACCCTTCCCCGGAATCCTCTTCTGTTCTTCCCCTGACGTTGGAGCTAAACTCGGCTAGTAATAGAATAAACTGGCACTTGGATAATGTTGAAAAGGTGAACAAGGTATTTTTTGAGGACTATAACAAATATGGCTGTGAGAAAAAGAACTTGATATATGCACATGGGGAGTTTAACAACTATGTCAGGAAGGTTATCCTTGGGACAAAAGGTATTGGAAGATCATTGAAAAAAGGCAACATTCACACCCATGTTTTCGATCCGGTCATCCATCAGCTTAAAAAAGAGAGGAATCGTGAGATTCGTAAACTCCAGAAACTTCCATTTACTCAATCTCTGGGTGAAATGGTCAAAAAAGCAAAACAACAATGGAGTTATAGGATACGTGCACTAAAAGCAAACACGGTGCAAAGAGATGCAGAAAACATACTTGAGGCACTCTCTAAAACTAATACTCAGCATTTTTGGTCCCTAGTTAATAGACGCGGGGAGGCGCACACCAAAGAACAAGGTGTGTGTATATCCTCGGACATTTGGAAAGGCCACTTTGGCTCAATATATAAACCTACGGTTTGTAACTGGGTGGTTCTGGAAGAGATCGCCTCATGTCCATGGAATTTCCCTTTCTCTCTACAGGATGTGCAAAGAATGATCTCTAGGTGCTCGTCTTCCCGTGCACCAGGTCCTAATATGTTAGCTAACGGGTCTTCAAAGGTAATACGATTCTCTGGGCCAAAATTCTCTTCCTACTGTTTAAGAACATTGTCATCAACCAGGTATTTCCAACTACTTGGCACATGTCTTATGTGGTACCAATTTACAAAAAGGGTGATAGATCTATACCAACTAGTTATAGATCTATCGCCTTGCTGGACGCTGATTCTAAGATATTTGCCTCCTTGGTTCTTGAACATATCCATGTGTGGATGGAGGAAAAGGATGTATTGTCAGCACAACAGTTTGGTTTTAGAAAAGGGGTTGGAACTGATGCAGGTGGACTTCTCCTAACTATCATGCAGCAACAGACCAGACAGAGAGGTAGCCAACCTATCTACTTGGCTTCTATTGACCTCTGTTCAGCCTTTGATCTAGTGGATAGAGACACGCTGTGGAGAAAACTGTTTGCCATAGATATGCCGCCACAGCTCCTAGCGATCTTATATTATCTTCACTCAGAATCTAAGATAAGAGTCCGATTGAACACTGAGGGATCCCTGTCTGAGGAAATAAATACAGGAAACGGTCTCAGACAAGGGTGTATTTTTGCCCCTACCGTTTTTGATCTGTACTTGTCTGATGTTGGCCCGCACATGGATGAGGCATCGTTTGCGGCACCAAAAGTTGAAGGTACTAGGATTGCATGGACTGCATATGCAGATGATGTGTTGTTGCTTGATTTAACACCCATGGGCTTGCAACGTGTTCTATCTGCATTTAAGAAGTACACGGCGGACAATGCTTTGGATATAAATCAGACAAAAACCTTTATCATGCAACTCAGTTATAGGAAAAGGCCAGCAAAATGTTTTTGGATCACGTCAAACTCACCATATGTCATGCCTTCAGGTACCTAGGTTATCCCATTTTTGAGACGGTCACCAGGGTGAATTAACGTAACTATTTGGATAAAAAAGTGACACCACTGATTTCTCAATTACTCAAAATCAATTGCAAATATGGGAAATGTTCAATGTTACCATGTATAAAAATGTACCGTAGTAAAATGATTGCCCAGTTTAGCTACGGAATGGAACTGGTTCCGTCATGGTTTAAGAGCGAATTTGTTAAATATGAAGCACGTATGCTAAGGTCACTGGTTTGGTATCTTCCGAAATGTGTTCCAATAGCAGCAATACATTTTGAACTTGGGCTATACTCCTCTCAAGCGTAATTCTCTGGCGTAGAGTCTCTTTGTTTAGGAAATTGCTTGTAAATAAAGAATCCACACTATATGGAATTCTTGGACGGTATCTAGTTGCGGGAAAGGAATCTTCTGCAGTAGTGTGTGATCTGGAAAAAGAGGTACATGAAGTACTGGTATTAGTTGGGGTTTAGTTGGGGTTTCTAAAGAACTGCTTATCAACAACCCTACCAAGGTGAAGATACTTCTCCAGCATGCAGACTGGAATCACACTGTTGACATAATACAAAGCAAAAAACTATATGTGCATTTGGCAGGCAGTCATAAAAAAATTGCAACAACAGAACCTTTCCTCATAAAATTTCCAAGCAAAGGGCTTCGACAGGAATTTATGCGCTTTCGTTTTAATGTCCTTAATACAGGTGAGATTATTACTATAAGGCAAACCTTGCCTCCGCAAATGGTTAAATGTCTATTTTGTGATTTAGACATTGGAGCAGTAACTTTACAACACCTGTTGAGACAGTGTTTGGGCCTAAGATCGGCACGCATTGATTACTTTATTAAATATGTGCCCAACCCAGAGAATGTGGATCTGGTTGCCCTATGGAAAGACATGTTGTATGGATCTATGGTCAAACTTCAACTGGACATACTGCGTTTTCTAAAAGCTAAATGCGAACTATAGGGAGGTAGTTCAGCTACAACTTTTATGTAGGCTTATGCATCTTGCGTGTCTTTTTTCATTTTGTTTTAATATGGATCACTTAGATGTATAATGCATTTATACTTTTTGGTTGTATTAGGATATATTATAAGGAATGTAATTGAATCCATGTAACCACAATGTTATGTATGAATTTGTTTTAAGATATGTTCTTATTGGTTTTATATTGTTTTTGTAAAGGTTACCTTGTAACCAAAACAAATTAAAAAAAATAATAATAATAGTATACTTCCTCAGCTGTAATTCAATTGCATATGGGACCAGTTGTGCGCAATGATAAGCCCTTCTTTTGTCTTCAAATTCAGGTGCCGGCCCACCTAGGTGTGACCATATCTTTTGATTAAGGAAATCTAACACCATACACCTTCTGTGCATGATATAATTGCCCATGTAAAAGTCATTTTGTGACCCACTCACTATCCAAACATTATGGTGAATTGTCGTTTGTCCAATACTAATCTTCAGCATGCATCTACCTGCAATTCGGTTTTCAAAGTCTGGACTGTCCAAACCAGAGACATATTGGTTTTTAATTCTAAATTTCGGGATCTCCTCCCTCTCCATTATTTTTTGCAACAATTTCTCATTAATGAAGCTCCTTTCCTGTTCAAGCGCTAAAGTGGCTTTTATTGTTTTAGAATAGTCATTTATACCAATGTGAGCCCATGGTTGCTCATCTTCCATGTGTATTTCAGCAAGAGTGGTGATATGTTTTTCTGTATTTGTTTTGGGAGCAGAATTATGTTTGCATGTTTTCTCTTTTAAATAAAAACGTAATGTGTGTTCATCTATGGCAGTTTGGCATTTTTTCCTTGGGTCCAAGTATATTTGTACAGATTGTTTCTCATCTTCACTCTGCATTTTGTCTTGGCACATTAAGATAACAGTGACGCTAGGTATGCAGCTATTCTGGAGATATACTTCCACTGCATCATTTTTTTTGGCAACGGTGTGACATTCATTTATATTGCTGTTTTCTGATTTTAGTTTCTTAGGTCTCAATGATTTTTTGGTTAAGGACCACACTACTCCATTCACCCCATCTATGAGAGGGGACACTCTTTTCAGGCAATCTGTTCCCATCAGAAATTGAATTTCACAAATAGATGTGATCAATACCTCTTGTTTCATTCTGTGTTTTCCTATCTTTAGGTCAACCTCGGTGATACCTATGATGGGCACCTCCTCCCCATTAAAATTATGCACTGGACCTTGATTTTCCTTCACTGTGATCTGATTCTGTGGGGATCTCCCTTCATTGATACTCTTTACCAATTATTTAGACATAATTGTGGCCTGTGCGCCAGTGTCAATCATTGCAAATGTATTGCATTTTTCTTCTACAGTGATGGGAGCATAATACCTCTAACACACATAAGAGGTGCGAATTCTTACTGATTTCAGGGCTCACCTTTCTCAGGCCTTTTTCACTTTTGGCTAAATATATTGGTAAATGGAAAGGCATTTTTCCCTCCTTTTTGCCCATTTCTGTGTGAGAGACTTTATTCATTTCCCCATGTTCAGAGGTTTTTTGGAGTGTGGCCACCGTTCGCCCATCCACCCAGGTATCATCAGAGGTCACATTACAACCCTCCAACTGAACATGTGTAACAACATCACTTGGCAATTTGTCATTGTCTAACTCTATCCATTTGTGGTTATTCGGTATGGTGCCAGTCCTTTTAACTTCTTCAAAAATATGTGGCTCAAAGAATTTTTCAGGTGATTGACCTGTATCCTCCTTTTGAGTATTTCTTTTTCTGCCTGTGTTTGGTCATTGTTTTGACTGCCCAGGGAAGGAATTATAGCATCATCACTTACTCCCTGTTCACTGGTATTCTCCATGCATGAGTCATTTTTCTTAAATCTGTCTCTTTGTTCTTTTGGAATTTCAGGTTTTCCTTTTTCATTTGTACAAATCTCCAATGTTTGATTTAGCTCTAGGTTAAACTGTACCTCTCTTTTAGATGTATTTGCAATCTCTGTCACATGTTCATTAACTGGTACTTTCACTTTTAAATCATTAAGCATCTCAGAGTCATTATGCATAATTACATCAGAGCAATCTGTCTTTTTGGCACTACAGGTATTATAAATCTCAGAGTCATTATGCATAATTACATCAGAGCAATATGTCTTTTTGGCACTACAGGTATTATAAGTACTTAGTCACTTTTCAGAAACCACCCGGTCATTGCTATGGCTTTCTGCACCCTCCTTTGATGATTGTTTTTGTGCTGTACAGAGCTTTCCTATTTGCTCAGCTAACATTTGCACTTGGGCCTCGAGTCACTGGAATCTTTCCATCTCTCTAGAATCCTCTCTCTGTGGCCTAGATCGATATTGGTTGTTTTCCCCCTGATTGGATCTATTCTGGTACCTCTCAGGTGAATGATTTCTATTGGGGTTGTTCCTGAACTCTTGATTCATATGTGGAGAGGATCGGGTTGCACCCATCCTTTGGTTGTAGTGCCCTGGTGGGGAATCATTGTACTGACGTGGAGCGTAATTCATGTTCTGCCTCATGTCCTGTCTCTCATGTTGTGGGTACTGGCCCCTATGTTGATTCCCATTATCAGTAAATCGATCCACATATCGGGGTCTATCCTGATTACCATATATCATGGTATTAGGATCAAGTCTACTTTGTGTCCCAAATGTCTGGTAGGGACCATTATTTCTTTGATCCTGGCCTTGTCTCTGATTATTATTAATACCTGACATATCAGGCCGATATCCTGCCCGGGGTCTGTCTCCATAGTACCTAGGGCTAATGTAGCTCTCCCTATTACTAGGATCATGTGATTGGAACATTGGTGCAGGGTGTGATGACCTTTGTTGATTACCCCTTTGTTCAGGTGCCAAATTATTTTTACCTGGACTTTGAGCAGACTCAAGGGACATTTTGGCTGACCTGATTTCCATCACTGTTGCTGAGGGTTTGTTAGATTTAGGTCTAGTATCTTTCATTTTATCACTTTCTCTACCCTGACAATATAGTACCTCATATAGTTTTGTGCTTTGGTGTACAATCCATTCAAGGGACTTGTCACGGTCAAATTCACGGACCAATTGGGATATGATGTCTTTCTGTAGTCCATAGTAGTAGGCAGTTTTAAACTCATTAGAATTGGGGTCAAAAGATACATCAAATTGAGAAAATGCTCTTTTTAAGTCTTGTAAAAACTGGCAAGGGGATGTATTAGGCCCAGCAGTGATTGTGTAAGCAAATTTCTTTGCCTCCTGCAATGACTGGAAAGGAGAAAAATGACGCCTAATCTCTTTTTAAAACTCTGCCCATGTCATATTCTGCTGCTCATTCAATCCCCTTATGATACTGGCCGTGGGAGCATCTAAAGTTAAATAAAAATACTGCCTGTATTGTTCCTTAGGTATCTGGAGGGCTTTAAAAATGTCATGAACCGCTTCTAAGTGATCCTCTATGCAGCATTCCCCTCCCTTTTTAAATGGTTTGATCAGGGCTTTGATGGATTTCATTATCTTTATGGGGCTACTTGTTGCAATGCATGGAATTGCACTACTTGGTGATTCAACCCTGGTTCCATGTGTATGGGATTGGTGGCGGCCCCCAATGGGAGTATCAAATCCCCCAAGGGCGCTGCAACCAAGTTCACTCACCGGCCCAGTCACTGGGGCACTAGCTCTTTGGGTAGAAATAGAATTCACCTCAACCCCATTGGTGGTACCTTGCTGTCTATCCTGGGACCTGGAAATGCATATTTGCTGTTCTAAATCCTTATACTTCGTAAGGAGCCTGTCTGCCTCATTTTGCAAATAGTTGTTTTCATCACTCATTTTATTAATTCCCTCCTGCATGTCGCACATTTGGATTTGGCATTCATTGAATTCTTTGTTTCTCTTGTCTTTTTCTTGAAGCATTTTAACCATTTCCTGTTCTGCATTTTGGAGATCACTTTCTTTTTCATAATGTTCTTTTTGTAAAATCTGCATTTCTGAGACAACCTCATCTTTATCTTGTCTAATGTGGTCCACCAATGCTTTTAAGTGTACCAATTCTTGCTCACTGTCCTCAAACAGTTTCTTGCTTTTGGACAATTGAATATCGAAATCTCTGTATTTTAACTACATGTCTTTTTGACATCCTTCTAATTCTGCTCTTAACATTTCCTCCTTTTTACTTGCCCCATCTAGGTCGGCTTTTAACCTGTTAATCAGCGTGGTATCATTTTCTTGCATTCACAGGGACCTATTCAAAATAAACCAGATCTTGGAGCATAGCCGTATCAAACAATCTTTCTCTGCATGTTTATCGGCTGCATTTAACAACCTTAGAAGGCAGACCTGAATTATGCTGCCTTCTGCAAAAATATTGTCTAGTTTTTCTTTCTGCACTTCACCATGAATGCGTTCGTGCCATTCTGTGGCACTGTTCGATGACCACGTTCCATGTGCATATAACTTTGCCTCTAAATATTGCACTAGCTCTGAGAATGTGGCTTCCATTTGAGACATTTTGAAATTCGTTTTTAGTGACACACTGCTATTATGAAATGGGTTCCCTTTAATGTACAGATGGCAGTGTGAGACACACTTGCCACGCCCAGTAGGTGCTCTATGATCACTTTCCCGGCCTGCAACGCACTATAAATATGTAGGGTATTTTGTGTAGATTTGGGGCCTGGCGGTATTTTCTTAACGCCAAAAATAATGGTAATTTGCAATGACTACTCCTTGCATTTAGATTGGGTTTGGCCTTATTTCCTTTCAGGGGCCATTCCTTATTTCAGTGTACAGAATTAATTGATGGTATGAATTTTGTTGGTGGTATTTTGGTGAGCATAATTTTCTGTTTTATTTGTAGCCCCAATATACAAAACCCCTTCTTTTTGCTTAGACTGTTCGTGTGATCACTGGAGGCCTCAGACCTGCATTTATAGATACCACAATTTTCACATATAGCATTCTCAATCCCCTGTGGTATTATCACTAATTTATTTACATTAGTGAGATTATGTTTCCATATGCCTCTTTTTGCTGATTCATGTACGCTCAGCAAGAACTATTGTATTATATTCCACTCAGAAAACACACACACATACACTGAGTGGAATCACGCACACAGCTATTTATAATTGCTAATGACATTGCTTCATCTGTATAGGAAACTTGGCACATGTATTATTTGAACACCTTTCCCTTTCTTGCAGGATATTATTTTAGATGCACCAAAGAAAAACAGAAGCAAAAACACCCTTACACAGACTGAGTGTTATAACAATTTCATTTCAAAATAATACATTACCATTCTGGTGAAACAGTCCTTTCTGAAATGAACAGAAGAGAAACAAATGCAATAATACAATGAATTTCACTTTACATTTGCAACAAGAAAAAGAAAAGTAACATCAATAGGACAGCATTTGCATTGCAACATTATAACGTGGCAGTTAAACACAGAAATTCCCTATTGCTATCTTTCCTGCCTGAGAAACACTTCATCCACGCGGCACACCCTCAATTTACTTTTGATAATTACCAGCTATTTGTAGCTCTCGCACACGCGAACTCCCTTGGCTGGTTGCCTCCGAGGAATGACCCAGGGTTGCCCTCGTAAGCTTGCAATTTGAAGGGCACGGCGAAAACACACCGTTTTCAAGCCTGCGCCAAGTGAGACCAGAAATACCCAGTCTCCGAAGGTCAGCAGTGCAGCTGAAACGACTCCTCACAGCAGCCCAGCAAAGGCGACCTCTTCACAGCAGCTCAGCAAAAGTGATCTCTCAATTCTGTCAGAGCTCGTCCAGCAAACCTCTGTTACATCCCCAGGTTTACATAGCCTGTCTTCAGATATACTTCCCTCCAATCATATTAACAGAAAGTGTATTAGGTTGCCACCCCTGAAATAATGGGATCTTCATACTGTAATAACTGTTTCTGTTTGATTTCCTGTTGCCTTTCTCTCCTTCACATTTCAGCGCAGCCAGAGAAAATCAGAGAAAAATGCACGTTTAAACTCTATCTCAGAACATGTCTTTCCTGCCTCCTTTTTCTACATGGAGAGCACATTATAATGTTATTTAGTTAGCACTGGTGTTAGTATTTGTTAATTAAGTTAGTCAATTATATAGCTAATGTGGTCTCCTGTGAATGAGGCATTTCAAATAAGAGAAAAAGAGAAAAAAAGAAAAATAATCTATAATGCTTTTAAATCTGTAACCTGTCTCCATGTGCATACCCATATGTTACACTGGCGACATATGGCTGGCTATATGTGTGCCACATTATAAGAAAAAAACTTTTAACCTGTCTCCATTAGCATACCCATATGTTACACTGGCGACATATGGCTGGCTATATGTGTGCCACATTATAGCAGAAATGTGATCCCATGCAGTGGCGCTGTACTCCAAAACACAATAAATTATACTACAGTCCCTTTGTGAGAGAACAGCTCCCATAGCCAAGCTGGAGGTATCTGTTTCAACTATATAAGGGAGGTCTGGGCGAGGATGCCGTAGAACTGGAGCAGAAGTGAATTTTTTCTTAAGTTCTTGAAAGGCCTTCTCTACTTCTTCGGGCCAATGGAACTTTTTAATGTTTTTTCTCAAAAGTGTACCAATTCTTGCTCACTGGGATGAATCTGCGGTAAAAGTTTGCAACGCCCAACATACTATGGATTCTTTTAAATGAAGTTGGTGACGGCCAGTTAAGAATGGCATCTACCTTGTGCCTATCCATTCTGATACCTTTTGGTGTGAGGATAAAACCGAGGAACTCCCCTTCGGTGACATGAAAAGAGCATTTTTCTAGTTTAACATACAGTTTATGTTGGCAGAGTTTAGTAAGGACGGAGCGGACATACCTGACATGGCCTTCTTTTGTAGCAGAATACACTAAGATGTCATCAATGTAAACCAGGGCGCAAACGTCAATGAACTCCCGTAAAACATCATTCATAAAGTACCAGAATGCAACAGGAGCATTGCAAAGTCCAAAAGGCATTACCTGGTATTCATACAAACCATATTTGGTACAAAAGGCGGTTTTCTATTTGTCTCCTTTCTTCACTCCAACAAGATGGTACGCCCCCGTAAGGTCCAGTTTGGTTTGACTTGATCCAATAATTCGGAAATAAGGGGCAGTGGATAACGTTTTTTTACTGTGATCTGGTTTAATGCGTGATAGTCGATGAAAGTCCTCAAATCTCCTTCCTTCTTAGGTACAAAGAATAAGGGACTGGCTGCCGGTGATTTAGACGGGCGGATAAATCCATTTGCCAGGTACTGATCAAGATAAGATTCAAATGGAGGTTTTCTGGTTCAGTAAGTGCATAGATTCGGCCACAAGGAATTTCCGCACCAGGTATGAGGTTGATCTGACAATCGTAGGGCCTGTGCGGTGGTAGAGTATTTGCTTGTTCTTTCTGGAACACGTCTTAAAAATCTTGGTATTCATTTGGTAGAGTACTAGTCAAACCTAGTGCAAGCGCCGCCGTACTGGGAGTAGCAGATGTACATAAGTCTATTTTCCCCTTTTCTTGGTAATAACAGGTGCGAGCACAATCATCGGAAAAGGCCAACTTCTTGGCACGCCAATCTATTAGAGGGTTGTGAGTTACCAACCATGCAATCCCTAAGATTAGTCGAAACTGAGGAGCTTTGAGGAGATCGAATGCAATAGATTCTTGGTGTCCATCCTGGCACAGTAGGGTTAGTGCTGCTGTACTTTGGGTTACTGGTCCGGAAGCTATTTCTGTCCCATCAACAGTAGTTACTTTTTCAGTAGTCGACTTAGAACATAAGGGAAGCCCCATCTCTGCTGCCAGATCTTGGTCTACATAATTCCCAACTGCTGCGCTGTCTATGTATGCTTCAACAGCATGCATCCAAGACGGTTGTTGGTGATTGATCAAAATTACTGGTAATGCAAAGTGTGAGGTCTGTGGCTCATCCTTCTCGCTCAACAAGCGGACCTCTATGCTTGCCGGGCTTGGTAGTTTTCTGACTCCTTGTTATTATCTTCCTTCTCTGTGGCTCCAACAGTTCTCCTTGGTGGTTTCAATGGACATTCTTTGAGGAAGTGGCCTGATTTTCCACAATATAAGCATAATTGCTGTTGCCTTCTCTTGTCTCTTTCAGTTTTAGTTAAAGGGGGCTATACACCTCCGATTCGTATGGGTTCTACCGTGTTTCCCAATGTACGTGGAACATTATCCTTTGACCGGACTTACACAGCTCGAGTGTCTAACCTTATCCGGTCCGCTTTTCAGTCTTGTATTCTGTGATCTAATTGCACCACAAGGTTGATGAATTCTGCACAGTCTTTAGGTGGGTTAACCACTTGAGCAAGGACATCCTTTAGTTCCCCTCGTAGACCCCGATGAAATAGTGTGGTCCTTTTTTCCTCAGGCCACCCAGCTTCAACGACTAGTCTGTTAAATGTTGCTATTTATGTAAGCAAGTCTTGACTTTCTTGACGGAGTGACAAAAGTTTGTTGTCTAATGCTTAGCTTGAGTATGACGAGCAAAGAGTTTTTTCCATTTCCATCTGGAATCCCCCAAAGTCATGTAACAATGGGTCATCCTGACTTACTAATGGTACCGACAAATCCGCAGCACTACCACTCAGATATGACAAAACAAAAGCAACCCGCGCTTGGTCGTTAGGAAAAGCCCCAGGTCTGCAAAGGAAATGAAGACGACACTGGTTCATGAACGTTGCGTACTTCTTGGGGTCCCCTTTAAATCGTTCAGGTGGAGCTAAAGGAACTTCCCCAGGAAGGGTTATTTGTACTGGATTGGTAGAAGTTGGTACAGGTGCTGGCGGAATGTTACCAGGCAATGAGGTCTGTCCTGCTTGTGATTGGAGCAATTGTCTACTTATTTCGTCGGTACGATCCTTAGAAACAATCAAATCCCTCCTAAGAGCATTGGTTTCTTGCCTGGCTGAATGTACTTCAGCGCATAATTGTCGCAACAACTGAACTAACTGGTCAGTCTCTGAAGTCTCCATGACTCCCAGGTGGATAATATTATTGAGGCTTTGCATTCTGTTACGCTCACCTGGTATCCACGGGGACGCCACCCAGCTCTGGTTGGATGATTTGCACTCTCGAATCCTCTCCCGGTCCCTTGGTAAGGCCTCTGGTTAAAGATGGGTCTGCAATATAGGAGAGCTGGATTCAATACCAGATTGTCTGTATGTTTTCTCACCTCCCTTGGCCTCAACTCCTTCCTCCCCCTTGGCCCCTCTCCTCACCTTAATATTGTAGAAGGTGAATTCTCCGTCCTGCTCCTTGTGGCAGGGGCACGTAGATGTGGGGGGCGAGCAGCGACCAAGTTACTTCACTGGTGCAAGCCCACCATGTGGGAATCCAGGCCTGCTGCGACGCAGTAGGTTTGCTGCTTTACAGTCTTTATATGCAGTTCTTATGTTCCTCTTAGTTTGAATAATAATGTCTTGCTTTTTGCCTTTTAGGTATGGAAAGGTATTTTGGAGTTGTCATGCAGTTTGAAGATAAGCCTGGGCCGGTAGGCGAAAGCGCGGTGTGCGCGAAGCTGTCCGGTGAGTAATACGCGATGCGTGGTGCTGTTTCGCCTTTTATATGGCTAACCTGTGTCTTTTCTCTCCTTGCAGGTTGTGATGTTCCTCACCGAGCGCCGTAATGTTCCAGCAATTATACTGACCAGGAGATGACTACCCAGGTAAGAATTGTGTTTCTTTCTTCATTTGGAAGGAAACGTGAGTAAACGCTTACTAATGCTGTCTTTCTTTCTCCTCTTTCCAGGTTATGGTATTCCAGGATGCATGCGGTGCCGGATTATGGAGTTCGTACCTTCGGGTGAGTGGAACTGAAGTCGGCGATGGATTGAAGACAAGATACTGTTCCAGGTAAGTTTTGTAGTGTTCTTTCTCTCTCTGCAGGTCCTTGGTTTCCGGTAAGCTGGCATCAAAGAACTGGACACGGTGAGCGTTACGATGCCCACAGCAGAATAACGCAAAGCATGTTCTGCTGTTTCGGTGTGGTTTAAATAGTCTCAGGTAAAGTATTCCAGGTAAAATAGTCCCAGGCCTGCCACCCAAAGTAGTCCAGGTAAAGTAGTCCCAGGCCTGCCACACCCAAAAGACTAGACCGCATAGCTCAGTTCCTTGTAACTGAGCTATGTGTGTGTCTCCATGTTGGCTGAACCCCCCTAAGTTAAATAGTCTCAAGTAAATAGTCCCATTCTAATGTTGGTCTTCATGATGGTTATGAGCCTGGCGCCAAAGGCGCCAGGACTGACTCCAAGAGAGTCTTGGATGAGGTTTTAAGGCCTTTGACCTGGCCCTAACTGGAAGGCTGACTTGCCAGTGAGGGCCAGGGGCAAGGGTCATGACAGCACAACCCCCCAAGTCCCCTCTCACGGTGGCACTTCTGCCCGGTCCTGGTTGGCTGGGTAATTCTGATGGTACTTTTTAATTTAGTGAAGTGCATGGATGTATTCACTAGGTTCCCATGATCTGTCTTTAGGGCTGTATCCCTTCCAATCAACTAAGTAGTATATTGTGGATCTGGTCTATTTTGAGTCTAGGGTATCCTTTACTTCAAACTCTGGTTCTCTATCAACTAATACTGGTTTTGGTGGTGTTCTAACCCGAGTACCGGGTTGTACCGGTTTCAGGAGTGATACGTGGAACACGGGATGAATCTGCATAGTGGGTGGTAGGGCTAATTTAACTGCCACTGGATTCATTATGTATTCAATAGAATAAGGTCCCAGATATCGGAGACAAAAGTTCTGAGTCCCTTTTATGGGCACATATTTTGATGCTAACCAGACCTTGTCTCCAATTTGATAGTCGGGGGCTTTACTACGATGTTGGTCAGCAAATTTCTTTTGTCTGTTCTTGGCTTTGAGTAAATGTTCTACTGCTTCTTTGAAGGCCTGGGAAATAGTCGTATGTAGTTTTTTAACCGCTGGCATTTCCAAAGGGTTGGGAGATCCAATTCTGAAGTACGTGGATGTCTACCATATATAGTGTAGAAAGGATTTTGTCCAGTGCTGCTGTGTAAAGAATTATTATAGGCATTTTCAGCTATCCATAACAAGTCCTTCTAATTTCTTTCCACTTGATGTAACATGCAACGTAAGTATTGCTCAAGGGTTTGGTTTGTTCTTTCTGTTTGGCCATGTGTTTGAGGATGGTGACTCGTGGATAGTCGAATGTCAATTTGGGCCATTGAACAGCATTTCCTCCAGAGGTTGGATACAAACTGACTACCTCGATCTGAGATCAAGACCGATGGAAAGCCATGTAGCCGTACGATTTCCTCCAGGAATACATTTGCTAAATTGGATGCATTTGGAAGACCTTTAAAAGGAATAAAGTGTGCCATTTTAGAGAACAAGTCTACAACTACTAAGATGGTGTTGAAACCTTGACTGCAGGTAGATCTGTAATGAAATCAAGGGACAGTGTGTGCCATGGTGAGGGAGGAATTTCCAATGGTTGTAGAAGACCAGATGGTGTCTGCTTTTGGGACTTGTTTTGTGCACACACACCGCACGATTGGATAAATTGTATGATGTCTTTACGCCATGTGGGCCACCAATAGTTTCGTTTTACTTTAGCTAGAGTTTTGGAAATTCCAGGATGACCTTCAATCAGGGAGTCGTGATAACCTGGAATAACCTGCTTTTGTAAATCTTTACTTGGCAAGTATAGACGGTTCCTAAAATATGGTTACTGGTCTTTAATGCTGTAATGTTCTCCTTGAGTACACCACTCTTGTGAGAAAGTGGGATCATTAAGAATTGGATCTTGTTTTGGAGTTCACCCTCTGTCAATGTTGTCGTAAGACCCAGGAGTTTGTCTTCTGGAATGAGGGCTACTGGATCTGAAGTTATGTACACCTTTTCATCAACATCCATGCGGGATAAGGCGTCAGCCTTTCCGTTTCGGACTCCTGGCTGGTAGGTGATCACATAGTCATATTCAGCGAAGAAAACAGCCCACTGCAGTTGACGGGATGATTGAGCATTTGCTGTTTTTAGGTATTGCAGGTTTCGATGATCAGTTATGACCGTGACAGTATGTCTAGCACCAAGGAGATAGTGTTGCCATGTCTTGAAAGCTGATTTGATTTTATAGCCAAGAGTTCTTTGTCTGTGATAGCATAGTTGTTACGCTGACCTGGTATCCACAGGGACGCCACCCAGCAGGGTTACTCGCTGGTATGCTTCTCAGCATCGCCCTGATGTGGTCTGCGGGGAAGGTTCTGCCTTGTGGTAGAATTAGGTGCGCTCTCCGTCCTGCCTTCTCTGCAGGGGCGCGTTGTCTTTCATGGTCGAGTGTGGTCCAGTTACTTCACTGCCACCGGCCCGTTTGATATTGTTCAGGTAGGTCTTATTGCTGTTCTTTAGATTTGTTTCTATCCTGCATGCCTTTCTGTGTTTAAAATGTCTCTTTTTTCTCCCTTAGGTATGCAGAGCTGCAGCGCGGTGAACTGGCTTGGTTAAGCCCGCTGGTAAATGTTGGCGCATTAAGAGCGCTATGATGCTCTAAGTAAGCGCTATGCGCAGCGCTGTGAAGTCTTGCCTTTGCTAACCTGTGTTTTCCTTCCTTGTAGGTCACAGTGTTCTTCAGCGCAAGTTGAATGTCCGGAGTGGTGCCAGCCGAGAGGCGAACAGCCAGGTAAGCCTACTGCTTTCTTTAATGTTGCCTCTATCTTCCTCTTTCAGGTCGTTGTGTCCGGGAGGCATGCAGATTCGAGGAAGCTGTTCTCAGTAGCTGCGAGTGTTTAAAGATGAAGACTGCAGGTAAGATGCTGCTGCTAATGATGTTCTTTTTTGTCTCCTTGCAGGTTCTGCTTCTCCGAGGTTCGAGGGAATAGCTGGACACAGTGGCCCTCATTACGACCCTGGCGGAGTGGGTTTACGCCAGCGGTATTCGTGGCGGACCCGTCCGCCCTACTACGAGTTCCCGTAGCGCCATGGAGCCTTTCTCCGCCTGGTTTTACCGGGCGGAGAAATCCATGGCGCTAAGGGACCTCGTTGTTAATTACGCCACCGTACTTTACGGTGGCGTAATTAACGCCTTCCCCACTCCCATTATACCCTATGGGGCAAAAATGGGAATGGGGAAGGGCAAAATGGGGATTGGGGATTTACCGCTCCGCCAAGGTCGGCATGGGGCGGAAAATCCGCCAACCCCCATGGCGCTTTCGGCAGCTTTCCGCCGTGCTCCGAGGTGCATTTAGCACCGCGATTTCCGCCAGGGTCGTAATGAGGGCCAGTGAGCGTCACGTTGCAAGCTGCAAAGTAACGCGAAGCGTGTTGTCTTACTCGGGTGTGGTTTAAATAGCCCCAACAAAATAGTCCAGGTAAAGTAGTCCCTATGCTACCACACCCAAAACACTAAACCGCATAGCTTGGTTCTGAGGAACCAAGCTATGTGGATGCCTCTGGCTGACAATACAATAAAGTAGTTCCCAAGCACATTGTTTTTCATGTTGTATGAGCCTGGTGCCATAGGCGCCAGGACTGGTCCCATGAGGGCTTTTGAAGAGGATGCCAGGCTCTAGAGGCCCGAGTCCTAACTCCACCTGTCCAAGGGGTTTGCCAGAGGGGGTTTTGGGCGAGGGTCGTGACAGCACTCCCCCCTAAGGCCCCTCCCATGGTGTTCCTTCTGTCTGGTCCAGGTTTGGTTGGGAAGTTCCGATGGAATTTCCTGATTAGACGTGGTGCGTGGATATTCTCACTGGGCTCCCTGGATCTATCTTGTGGTCCAAATCCTTTCCAATCAACGAGATAATATAGCTTGGTCCTAGAGTACTTAGAGTCCAAGATATCTTTGACTTCGAATTCTGGTTCTCTGTCAACAAGTATGGGCTTAGGTGATGTCCCAATCCGTGTGCCGGGTTGCATGCGTTTCAGGAGGGACACATGGAATACCGGGTGGTTGTGTAGATTAGGTGGTAAATCCAGTTTCACGGGTGCTGGGTTGATAATTGCCTTAATGGTATAGGGTCCTAAAAATCTGGGATGAAAGGTCCGGGTTCCCTTGATGGGTTACGAATTTAACGGCTAACCAAACTTTGTCTCCTACTTGATAATCAGGGGCCTTTTTCCGGTGTTGGTCAGCAAAACTCTTTTGTTTTTCTTTAGCATGAATAAGGTGTTCCTTTGCCCTTTTGAAAGCCTGAGTAATGGTTGTGTGTAGAGTCTTTACCGCTGGCATTTCCAAGCTGGTTGGAAGGTCTAATTCAGAGGTACGTGGATGTCTGCCATAAAGGGTATAGAAGGGTGTTTGTCCCATGCTTGAATGCAAAGAATTGATATATGCATATTCGGCTATCCATAGTAGGTCTTTCTAATTGCTTTGTTTGTGGTGCAGCACGCACCGTAAATATTGCTTGAGTGTCTGATTGGTTCTCTCGGTTTGGCCGTCCGTTTGGGGATGGTGACTGGTAGATAGCCGAACGTCGATCTGCGCCATTGCACAGCATTTTTTACAGAAGTTTTGAAACAAACTGGCTGCCTCAATCAGAGACCAGAACCAAAGGGAAGCCATGTAGCTAAACCACATCCTCCAGGAACACATTTGCTAAAGTGGCTGCGTCTGGGAGGCCTTTGAGAGGAATACAATGGGCCATCTTCGAGAATAAGTCCACAACTACAAGGATGGTGTTGAACCCTTGGCTTGGATGTAGATCAGTGATGAAGTCAAGGGAAAGAGTGTTCCATGGAACTGGAGGAATGTTCAATGGTTGTAGGAGACCAGATGGTTTTTGTTTCTGTGATTTATTTTGTGCCCAGACACCGCAAGACTGAATATACTGAATGATATCCTTACACCAGGTAGGCCAGCAAAAGTTCTCATGTGTTAAGGCTGTTGTGATACCCAAGAGTTTGTCTTCAGGTAAAATAGGTACTGGGTCTGGAGTTGTATATACTATTTCATCTATGCCCATGCAAGATAAGGCATCTGCCTTTCCGTTTCTGACTCCTGGTCGAAATGTGATTACATAATCATATTCGGCGAAGAAAAGGGCCCACTGTAATTGGCGCGAGGACTGGGCCTTCGCTGTTTTGAGATATTGCAGGTTTTGGTGTTCTGTGATGACTGTAATGGTGTGTCTGGCCCCCAGAAGGTAGTGCCTCCAGGCTTTAAAGGCAGATTTTATAGCCAGGAGTTCCTTGTCCGTGACGGCATAATTAATCTCTGGAGGTGAGAACTTTTTTGACAAGAAAGCCACAGGATGTAGCTGGTCGGTTTCCGGGTCTCTGTGTGAAAGGACAGCCCCCATTGCGAGACTGGACGCATCAGTTTAAACAACATAAGGGAGGTCTGGACGAGGATGTCGCAGGATTGGAGCGGAGGTAAACCTTTGTTAAGTTCCTGAAAGGCTTCTTCTGCTTCTTCGGACCAAGCAAACTTTTTATTGTTTTTTTGTAATAGTACTGTGATTGGGTGCACAACCTGAGAGAAGTCTGGGATGAACCGGCGGTAGAAGTTCGCAAAGGCCAGCATGCTTTGTACCCCTTTCAGAGACGTTGGTGAAGGCCATTTGAGAATGGCATCTACCTTGTGCAAGTCCATTCTGATGCCTCCTGTAGTAAGGATAAAACCAAAAATGTTACTTTGGTGGCGTGAAAAAAACATTTTTCAAGCTTTGCAAACAAGCAGTGTTGACGGAGCTTGGTGAGGACTGAACAAACATTCCTGACATGATCTTGTTCCGAGGCTGAGTATACTTAAATGTCGTCTATGTACACTAAGGCGCACACATCAATTAACTCCCTTAAGACGTCATTCATGAAATATTGGAATGCCGCAGGAGCGTTGCATAACCCGAAGGGCATGACCTGATATACAAACAAGCCGTACTTAGTACGGAAGCCGGTTTTCCATTCATCTCCTTTTCTGACTCGGACCAGGTGGTACGCTCCTCGAAGGTCCAATTTGGTATAAATCTGGGCATCTTTAACTTGGTCTAGCATCTCAGGGATGAGTGACAAGGGGTGGCGGTTCTTCACGGTGATCTGGAGAAATGGAAAAACTTTTTGCTCGCCACACCCAGGAACAAACAGCGAACTGGCTTGGTTGAGCCCCGCTGGTAAATGATGGTGCATTAAGAGCGCTATGATGCTCTAAGTAAGCGCTATGCACAGCGCTGCAAAGTCTTGCCTTTGCTAACCTGTGTTTTCCTTCCTTGTAGGTCGCGGTGTTCTTCAGCGCAAGTGGAATGTCCAGAGTGGTGCCAGCCGAGAGGCGACCAGCCAGGTAAGCCTTTTGAGCAGTTCGTAATTTGTAAATGTCTCTACTGCTTTCTTTAATGTTGCCTCTATCTTCCTCTTTCAGGTCGTCCTGTCCGGGAGGCATGCAGATTCGAGGAAGCTGTTCTCAGTAACTGCAAGTGTTTAAAGATGAAGACTGCAGGTGAGATGCTGCTGCTAATGATGTTCTTTTTGTCTCCTTGCAGGTCCGGCTTCTCCGAGGTTCGAGGGAATAGCTGGACACGGTGAGCGTCATCTTGCAAGCTGCAAAGTAACGCAAAGTGTGTTGTCTTGCTCGGGTGTGGTTTAAATAGCCCCAACAAAATAGTCCAGGTAAAGTAGTCCCTAGGCTACCACACCCAAAACACTAAACCGCATAGCTTGGTTCTTAGGAACCAAGCTATTTGGATGCTTCCATGTTGGCTGACAATACAATAAAGTAGTTCCCAAGCACATTGTTTTTCATGGTGTATGAGCCTGGCGCCATAGGCTCCAGGACTGGCCCCATGAGGGCTTTTGAAGAGGATGCCAGGCTCTAGAGGCCCGTGTCCTGACTCCACCTGGCCAAGGGGTTTGCCAGAGGGGGTTTTGGGCGAGGGTCGTGACAGCACTCCCCCCTAAGGCCCCTCCCATGGTGTTCCTTCTGTCTGGTCCAGGTTTGGTTGGGAAGTTCCGATGGAATTTCCTGATTAGACGTGGTGCGTGGATATTCTCACTGGGCTCCCTGGATCTATCTTGTGGTCCAAATCCTTTCCAATCGATGAGATAATATAGCTTGGTCCTAGAGTATTTAGAGTCCAAGATATCTTTGACTTCAAATTCTGGTTCTCTGTCAACAAGTATGGGCTTAGATGGTGTCCCAATCCGTGTGCCGGGTTGCATGCGTTTCAGGAGGGACACATGGAATACCGGGTGGATGTGTAGATTAGGTGGTGAATCCAGTTTCACGGCTGCTGGGTTGATAATTGCCTTAATGGTATAGGGTCCTAAAAATCTGGGATGAAAGGTCCGGGTTCCTTGATGGGTTACGAATTTAACGGCTAACTAAACTTTGTCTCCCACTTGATAATCAGGGGCCTTTTTCTGGTGTTGGTCAGCGAATCTCTTTTGTTTTTCTTTAGCATGAATAAGGTGTTCCTTTGCCCTTTTGAAAGCCTGAGTAATGGTTGTGTGTAGAGTCTTTACCGCTGGCATTTCCAAGCTGGCTGGAAGGTCTAATTCAGAGGTACGTGGATGTCTGCCATAAAGGGTATAGAAGGGCGTTTGTCCCGTGCTTGAATGCAAAGAATTGTTATATGCATATTCGGCTATCCATAGTAGGTCTTTCCAATTGCTTTGTTTGTGGTGCAGCATGCACCGTAAATATTGCTTGAGTGTCTGATTGGTTCTCTCGGTTTGGCCGTCCGTTTGGGGATGGTGACTGGTAGATAGCCGAACGTCGATCTGCGCCATTGCACAGCATTTTTTACAGAAGTTTGAAACAAACTGGCTGCCTCGATCAGAGACCAGAATCAAAGGGAAGCCATGTAGCTAAACCACACCCTCCAGGAACACTTTTGCTAAAGTGGCTGCGTCTGGGAGGCCTTTGAGAGGAATAAAATGGGCCATCTTCGAGAATAAGTCCACAACTACAAGGATGGTGTTGAACCCTTGGCTTGGAGGTAGATCAGTGATGAAGTCAAGGGAAAGAGTGTGCCATGGAACTGGAGGAATGTCCAATGGTTGTAGGAGACCATATGGTTTTTGTTTCTGTGATTTATTTTGTGCCAAGACACCGCAGGACTGAATATACTGAATGATATCCTTACACCAGGTAGGCCACCAAAAGTTCTCTTGTGTTGAGGATGTCGTGATACCCAAGAGTTTCTCTTCAGGTATAATAGGTACTGGGTCTGGAGTTGTATATACTATTTCATCTATGCCCATGCGAGATAAGGCATCCGCCTTTCCGTTTCTGACTCCTGGTCGAAATGTGATTACATAATCATATTCGGCGAATAAGAGGGCCCACTGTAATTGGTGCGAGTACTGGGCCTTGGCTGTTTTGAGATATTGCAGGTTTTGGTGGTCTGTGATGACTGTAATGTTGTGTCTGGCCCCCAGAAGGTAGTGCCTCAAGGCTTTAAAGGCAGATTTGATAGCCAGGAGTTCCTTGTCGATGACGGCATAATTAATCTCTGGAGGTGAGAACTTTTTTGACCAGAAAGCCACAGGATGTAGCTGGCCGGTTTCTGGGTCTCTGTGTGAAAGGACAGCCCCCATTGCGACACTGGACGCATCAGTTTAAACGACATAAGGGAGGTCTGGACGAGTATGTCGCAGGATTGGAGCGGAGGTAAACCTTTGTTAAGTTCCTGAAAGGCTTCTTCTGCTTCTTCGGTCCAAGCAAACTTTTTATTGTTTTTTCGTAATAGTACTGTGATTGGGTGCACAACCTGAGAGAAGTCTGGGATGAACCGGCGGTAGAAGTTTGCAAAAGCCAGCATGCTTTGTACCCCTTTCAGAGACGTCGATGAAGGCCATTTCAGAATGGCATCTACCTTGTGCAAGTCCATTCTGATGCCTCCTGTAGTAAGGATAAAACCAAAAATTCTACTTTGGTGACGTGAAAAAAAGCATTTTTCAAGCTTTGCAAACAAGCAGTGTTGACGGAGCTTGGTGAGGACTGAACGAACGTGCCTGACATGATCTTGTTCCGAAGCTGAGTATACTTAAATGTCGTCTATGTACACTAAGGCGCACACATCAATTAACTCCCTTAAGACGTCATTCATGAAATATTGGAATGCCGCAGGAGCGTTGCATAACCCGAAGGGCATGACTTGATATTCAAACAAGCCATACTTAGTACGGAAGGCAGTTTTCCATTCATCTCCTTTTCTGACTCGGACCAGGTGGTACGCTCCTTGAAGGTCAAATTTGGTATAAATTTGGGCATCTTTAACTTGGTCTAGCATCTCAGGAATAGGTGGCAAGGGGTAGCGGTTCTTCACGGTGATCTGGTTCAATGCGCGGTAGTCAAAACAGGTTCTCAAGTCTCCTTCCTTTTTTGATACGAAGAACAAAGGACTGGCTGCGGGGGACTTCGAAGGACGGATAAATCTGTTTGCAAGGTACTGGTCTAAATAGGATTTCAAATGAAGGTTTTCTGGTTCTGTGAGAGCGTAGATCCTGCCACAAGGGATTTGTGCACCAGGAACTAGGTTGATCTGACAGTCATAGGGCCTGTGCGGTGGCAATGTATTGGCTTGGTCCTTTCGGAAAACATCCTGGAAATCATGGTATTCACTTGGCAAGGTATTAGTTGATCCCAGGGTTGATACTGTCGCTCCAGGAGTCATGGGAGTACAGACGTTGGGTTTCTCCTCTTGGTAATAGCAGGCAGGGGAGCCATCACCGGGGAAGGTTAATTTTCATGCCCGCCAGTCTATCAAAGGGTTGTGAGCAACCAACCATGGCATCCCTAGTATTAGCCTGAACTGAGGTGCCTTGATGAGATCGAATGAAATAGACTCCCGATGTCCGTCCTGGCACAGCAAGGTTACCCTGGCTGTGCACTGGGTTACAGGTCCGGAAGCGATTTCTGTCCCATCCATGGTGGTTACCTTGTCCATAGTTGGCTTAGAACACAAAGGAAGCCCCATCTCTGCTGCCAGTTCTTGATCAATATAATTTCCAACTGCTCCGCTATCGATGTATGCTTCAACAGCATGCATTCTTGACGACTGTTGGTGGTTAATTAAGATCACTGGTATTGCAAAGTGCGAGGTCAGCAACTCTTTCTTCTCAATCGACAAACTGACCTCTACGTTTGTCGAGCTTGGTAGTTTTCTGATTCCTTAGCTTCATCCTTCTCTGTGGCCCTGACTGTTCTTCTTGGGGCTTTTACTGGACAGTCCTTCAGGAAATGTCCTGGTTTCCCACAATACAAACAAAGCTGTTGTTGTCTTCTTTTGTCCCGCTCTTGTTTTGTTAATGGAGGCCGTATCCCTCCAATCTACATGGGTTCTACAGCATTTTCAGATATGCGGGGTGTGTTTTCCCTTGGTCGAACATACACGGTCCGAGGGTCCGTCTTAGACCAGTCTGACTTTCGGTCCTGCAACCGGTGGTCTAGCTGCACAACCAGATTTATGAATTCTGCACAGTCTCTGGGTGGATCAACCACCTGGGCTAAGACGTCCTTTAATTCACCTCGTAAGCCTCGATGGAATAACGTGGTTCTTTTGTTTTCTGGCCACCTAGCTTCGGCAACCACTCTGTTGAAGGTAGCAATGTACGTTAACAAGTCCTGATTACCCTGTTGGAGGGACAAGAGTTCATTGTCTACTGCTTGTTCCTGGGTATGGCGAGCAAAAAGATTTTCCATTTCTCTCTGGAACCCCCCAAAGTCATGTAATAGAGGATCGTCATGGGTTACCAGTGGCACCGACCAATCTGCTGCACTACCACTCAGGTATGATAAGACAAAAGCTAGCCAAGCTTGGTCGTTTGGAAATGCTCCAGGCCTACAATAAAAATGAAGGCGGCATTGATTGATGAATGCTGCATACTTCCGTGGGTCGCCTGAGAAGCTTTCTGGTGGTGCCAGGGGCACTGTTCCAGGTAACGTGATCTGTACCGGAGTGGGTGGTATGGCGGGGTTTTCCATTGTTGGATTGCTTCCAGGTAGAGGCATCTGTCCTGCCTGTGATTGCAAGTATTGCCTGCTAATCTCTTCAGTGTGTTCTTTGGTCACTATTAGGTCTCTCCGGAGGGCATTAGTCTCTTGTTGGGCAGAATGAACCTCAGCACGAAGATCTCCTAGTAATTGGGCCAATTGGTCCATTTCTGATGTCTCCATGGCACCCAGGTGGATTTGTTATGGTAGGCTTCGTGTTCTGTTACGCTCACCTGGTATCCAAAGGAACGCCACCCAGCCGGGTTACTTGCTGGTATGCTTCTCAGCTTTGCCCTGATGTGGTCTGCGGGGAAGGTTCTGCCTTGTGGTAGAATTAGGCGTGCTCTCCGTACTGCCTTCTCTGCAGGGGCGCGTTGTCTTTCATGGGCGAGTGCGGTCCAGTTACTTCACTGACGCCGGGCCGTTTGATATTGTTCAGGTAGGTTTTATTGCTGTTCTTTAGTTTTGTTGCTATCCTGCATGCATTTCTTTGTTTAAAATGTCTCTTTTTTCTCCCTTAGGTATGCAGAGCTTCAGCGCAGCGAACTGGCTTGGTTGAGCCCCGCTGGTAAATGATGGCGCATGAAGAGCGCTATGATGCTGTAAGTAAGCGCTATGCGCAGCGCTGCAAAGTCTTGCCTTTGCTAACCTGTGTTTTCCTTCCTTGTAGGTCGCGGTGTTCTTCAGCGCGAGTGGAATGTCCGGAGTGGTGCCAGCCGAGAGGCGACCAGCCAGGTAAGCCTTTTGAGCAGTTCGTAATTTGTAAATGTCTCTACTGCTTTCTTTAATGTTGCCTCTATCTTCCTCTTTCAGGTCTTTCTGTACGGGAGGCTTGCAGATTCGAGGAAGCTGTTCTCAGTAGCTGCAAGTGTTTAAAGATGAAGACTGCAGGTAATATGCTGCTGCTAATGATGTTCTTTTTTGTCTCCTTGCAGGTTCGGCTTCTGCGAGGTTCGAGGGAATAGCTGGACAAGGTGAGCATCACGTTGCAAGCTGCAAAGTAACGCAAAGCGTGTTGTCTTGCTCGGGTGTGGTTTAAATAGCCCCAACAAAATAGTCCAGGTAAAGTAGTCCTAGGCTACCACACCCAAAACACTAAACCGCATAGCTTGGTTCTTAGGAACCAAGCTATGTGGATGCTTCCATGTTGGCTGACAATACAATAAAGTCGTTCCCAAGCACATTGTTTTTCATGGTGTATGAGCCTGGCGCCATAGGCGCCAGGACTGGCCCCATGAGGGCTTTTGAAGAGGATGCCAGGCTCTAGAGGCCTGAGTCCTGACTCCACCTGGCCAAGGGGTTTGCCACAGGGGGTTTTGGGCGAGGGTCGTGACAATAGTTGAGTTCCGGAGGTGAGAATTTTCATGACCAGAAGGCCACAGGGTGTAACTGGCCAGTTCCTGGGTCCCTTTGCGAGAGAACAGCTCCCATAGCCAGGCTAGAGGCATCTGTTTCAACTATATAAGGGAGGTCTGGGCGAGGATGCCGTAGAACTGGAGCAGAAGTTAATTTTTTCTTAAGTTCTTGAAAGGCCTTCTCTGCTTCTTCGGTCCAATGGAACTTTTTATTGTTTTTTCTCAATAGAGATGTAATTAGATGCACTATTTGGGAAAAATCTGGGATGAATCGGCGGTAAAAATTTGCAAAGCCCAACATACTCTGGATTCCTTTAAATGAAGTTGGTGACGGCCAGTTAAGAATGGCATCTACCTTGTGCCTATCCATTCTGATACCTTTTGGTGTGAGGATAAAACCGAGGAACTCCACTTCGGTGACATGAAAAGAGCATTTTTCGAGTTTAGCATACAGTTTATGTTGGCAGAGTTTAGTAAGGACGGAGCGGACATGCCTGACATGGTCTTCTTTTGTAGCAGAATACAGTAAGATGTCATCAATGTAAACCAGGGCGCAAAAGTTAATGAACTCCTGCAAAACATCACTCATAAAGTACTGGAATGCAGCGGGAGCATTGCCAAGTCCAAAAGGCATTGCCGGGTATTCATACAAGCCGTATTTGGTACAAAAGGCGGTTTTCGATTTGTCTCCTTTCTTCACTTGAACAAGATGGTACGCCCCCGTAAGGTCCAGTTTGGTATAGATTTGGGCGTCTTTGACTTGATCCAGTAATTCGGGAATAAGGGGCAGTGGATAACGGTTTTTTACTGTGATCTGGTTTGATGCGCGATAGTCGATGCAAGTCCTCAAATCTCCTTCCTTCTTAGGTACAAAGAATAAAGGGCTGGCTGCCAGCGATTTAGACGGGCGGATAAATCCATTTGCCAGGTACTGATCAAGATAAGCTTTCAAATGGAGGTTTTCTGGTTCAGTAAGTGCATAGATTCGGCCACAAGGAATTTCCGCACCAGGTATGAGGTCGATCTGACAATCGTAGGGCCTGTGCGGTGGTAAAGTATTTGCTTGTTCTTTCTGGAACACGTCTTAAAAATCTTGGTATTCATTTGGTAGAGTACTAGTCAAACCTAGTACAAACGCCGCCGTGCTGGGAGTAGCAGATGTACATAAGTCTGTTTTCCCCTTTTCTTGGTAATAACAGGTGCAAGCCCAATCATCGGAAAAGGCCAACTTCTTGGCACGCCAATCTATTAGAGGGTTGTGAGCTACCAACCATGCAATCCCTAAGATTAGTCGAAACTGAGGAGCTTTGAGGAGATCAAATGCAATAGATTCTCGGTGTCCATCCTGGCACAGTGGGGTTAGTGCTGCTGTACATTGGGTTAATGGTCCGGAAGCTTTTTCTGTCCCATCAACAGTAGTAACTTTTTCAGTAGTCGACTTAGAGCATAAGGAAAACCCCATCTCTGCTGCCAGATCTTGGTCTACATAATTCCCAACTGCTCCGCTGTCTAGTTATGCTTTGACAGCATGCATGAAGGTTGTTGGTGATTGATCAAAATTACTGGTAATGCAAAGTGTGAGGTCTGTGGCTCATCCTGCTCGCTCGACAAGCAGACCTCTATGCTTGCCGGGCTTGGTAGTTTTCCGACTCCTTGTTATTATCTTCCTTCTCTGTGGCTCCAACAGTTCTCCTTGGTGGTTTCACTGGACATTCTTTGAGGAAGTGGCCTGATTTTCTGCGATATAAGCATAATTGCTGTAGCCTTCTCTTGTCTCTTTCAGTTTTAGTTAAAGGGGGCTGTAGACCTCCGATTCGCATGGGTTCTACCGTGTTTCCCAATGAACGTGGAACATTATCCTTTGACCGGACATACGCAGCTCGAGTGTCTAACCTTATCCGGTCCGCTTTTTGTTCTTGTAATCTGTGATCTAATTGCACCACAAGGTTGATGAATTCTGCACAGTCTTTAGGAGGGTTAACCACTTGAGCAAGGACATCCTTTAGTTCCCCTCGTAGACCCCGATGAAATAGTATGGTCCTTTTTTCCTCAGGCCACCCAGCTTCAACGACTAGTCTGTTAAATGTTGCTATATATGTAAGCAAGTCTTGACTTCCTTGACGGAGTGACAAAAGTCTTTTGTCTAATGCTTGGCCTTGAGTATGACGAGCAAAGAGTTTTTCCATTTCCATCTGGAAACCCCCAAAGTCATGTAACAATGGGTCATCCTGACTTACCAATGGTACCGACCAATCCGCAGCACTACCGCTCAGATATGACAAAACAAAAGCAACCCGCACTTGGTCGTTAGGAAAAGCCCCAGGTCTGCAAAGGAAATGAAGACGACACTGGTTCATGAACGTTGCGTACTTCTTGGGGTCCCCTGTAAATCGTTCAGGTGGAGCTAAAGGAACTGCCCCAGGAAGGGTTATTTGTACTCGATTGGTAGAAGTTGGTACAGGTGCTGGCGGAATGTTACCAGACAATGGGGTCTGTCCTGCCTGTGACACTTATTTTGTGTGTACGATCCTTAGAAACAATCAAATCCCTCCTAAGAGCATTGGTTTCTTGCCTGGCTGAATGTACTTCAGCACGTAATTGTCCCAACAACTGAACTAACTGGTCAGTTTCTGAAGTCTCCATGACGCTCAGGTGGATAATATTATTGAGGCTTTGCGTTCTGTTACGCTCACCTGGTATCCACGGGGATGCCACCCAGCCCTGGTTGGATGATTTGCACTCTCAAACCCTCTCCCGGTCCCTTGGTAAGGCCTCTGGTTAAAGATGGGTCTGCAATATAGGAGAGCTGGATTCAATACCAGATTGTCTTTATGTTTTCTCACCTCCCTTGGCCTCAACTCCTTCCTCCCCCTTGGGCCCTCTCCTCACCTTAATATTGTAGAAGGTGGATTCTCCGTCCTGCTCCTCGTGGCAGGGGCGCGTAGATGTGGGGGGCGAGAAGCGACCAAGTTACTTCACTGATGCAAGCCCTCCCTGTGGGAATCCAGGCCTGATGCGACTCCATAGGTTTGCTGCTTTACAGTCTTTATATGCAGTTCTTATGTTGCTCTTAGTTGGAATAATAATGTCTTGCTTCTTTCCTTTTAGGGATGGAAAGGTATTTTGGAGTTGTCATGCAGTTTGAAGATAAGCATGGGCCGGTAGGCGAAAGCGCGATGTGCGTGATGCTGTCAGGTGAGTAATGCGCGATGCGCGGTGCTGTTTCGCCTTTTATATTGCTAACCTGTGTCTTTTCTCTCCTTGCAGGTTGCAATGTTCCTCATCGAGCGCTGTAATGTTCCAGCAATGATACCCACCCGGAGATGACTACCCAGGTAAGAATTGTGTGGCTTTTTTCATTCAGAAGGAAATGTGAGTAAACGCTTACTAATGCTGTCTTTCTTTCTCCTCTTTCCAGGTTATGGTATTGCAGGATGCATGCGGTGCCGGATGATGGAGTTCGTACCTTCAAGTGAGTGGAACTGAAGTCGGCGATGGATTGAAGACAGGATACTGTTCCAGGTAAGTTTCGTAGTGTTCTTTCTTTCCATGCAGGTCCTTGGTTTCAGGTAAGCTGGCATCATAGAACTGGACACGGTGAGCGTTACGCTGCCCACAGCAGAATAACGCAAAGCATGTTCTGCTGTTTGGGTGTGGTTTAAATAATCTCAGGTAAAGTAGTCCAGGTAAAATAGTCCCAGGCCTGCCACACCCAAAAGACTAGACCGCATAGCTCAGTTCCTTGTCAATGATCTATTTGTCTGCCTCCATGTTGGCTTAACCCCCCCAAATTAAATAGTCCCAAGTAAATAGCCCCATTCTAATGTTGGTCTTCATGATGGTTATGAGCCTGGTGCCAAAGGCGCCAGGACTGACTCCAACAGAGTCTTGGATGAGGTTTTAAGGCCTTTGACCTGGCCCTAACTGGAAGGCTGACTTGCCAGGGAGGGCCAGGGGCAAGGGTCATGCCAGGGTCCTACAAACCCTGCATACCTTTGGGAGTTTGTGCATGGTTATACATGGATGATCTGTCATCTTCTCGCCAAAACATGTTTATATATGAATAAACATGCATAGATGGATGGAGGTGAATGCCTGCACACCTTGAAATGCAGAAACATACATATGGAATGTGTTAATAAATGAACATAAAAGGAGTCTTTGTGTATACTACGACATAATCTAGGAATATCGACTTTCAAGCAAATTATTGAGTTATCAGTGCATAGCTTGACATGGTTGGCTCTGTGCATAGCTGGACACAGAGTATGTGGGTACAAAAAGTGTTACTAGGGCACGTGCTCTTCATTTATTTATATTGCCTTCTATTATCACATTAGCAGAGTAGGTATCTTACCTTGTTTCTTGGTCTCCCATGCCTGGGAGTGGAACAATGGTGAATACTGTACCTCTGGCCTAATCTCGTGAGTACCCACATCTAATGCAAATGAGTGAGATTGAATGAATGTGTGCGTAGCTGGGCATGGAGTTAACTGTGCATAGCTGGACATGGTTGGCTCTGTGCATAGCTGGGCACAGAGTATGTGGGTACAAAAAGAGTTACTAGTGCTCTTCATTTATTTATATATGCCTTCTATTATCACAATAGCAGAGCAGGTATCTTACCTTGTTTCTTGGTCTCTCAAGCCTGGGAGTGGAACAATGGTGAATATTGTACCTCTGGACTAATCCAGTGAGTATCCACAGCTTTGAGAGTTGCAGAAGTATCGGTCAATCGCCCTCCTTCTTGGTCTTTAATGCTGCGAGAGGAACAGTGGAGAGGCCTTGTTTCTGTATACTTCATATCTTAGCAATGCTGCAGTCTACATCTATCTTGCTGTTTCTTTCTTTCATACCTCAGGAAAGAAGAGAGCTTAGGGCGATGGCATTTTTTCTGCATACTTGTTATGTTGCTGCACACCTTGGTGTATTCCCGCGCTGCTTCTTCAGCTGAGAGCGTGTCTCAAGACCGCAAGACATCTCCCTCTCTGACACCATTTGAGGCCACCAAGCCAGTTCAAAATCACCTGGCAGCCCCCCCGGCCTTACAGAGCAAATGCCCCATAACATATCTGGTGTGTTCAGTGTAGGATGCAAGCGGCCTCCCCACTGCAGCGTCTCGCCAAGGAGCTCAGTAAGCAGCAGCAATCTTGGTCGCAAGCTTCCAAGTGCCCCACCTCGCAAGTCCATCCTTAATGAGAACTCTGGTAAACTGACATTTTATTGGAGTCTTTGGCAGAGCTTGAGCCCAAAAAGATTTTAAGGTTCTGAACCTGCTCGTTTACCTAAAGGGCTCATATTTCTGCTTTGTTGTGCCTGTAGCAGGTATCTCTTCAATTGAAATGTACCCACTGCATTCTTAAAACAGATCTTGGGAAAGTGCTCTCCCATAATGCTTCTGTAGCTACTGCCTTCAATATAATGGCCTTGTTCTACTCATCTCTTAAAATGTTGACTGTCCTATGATTTTCCTAGATAATCTATAAAATATGCCTTTTTCTATACACGATAAATGTATTCCTGTGGAGGATAGGGACGGTTATGAGGGGTGATGTGGAGACCGTCTTTTAACATAGCATTTGCCATGTTATGAATAACAATATATACATATATAAAGGTGTTCATAAGAACCATTGATTTATGTTTAAAATGAGGAACACAAATACAGTGGGGTGACATTGAAAGCTCAAGGATTCCCTACAATTCTGAAGCCCCTTATGTAAGATACACAGGGCTCCCACCCCTCTTAGAGCCTTTGCTGCATAGTGGAATACACTGGTGTCCTCTAGACTCTACACCGAATGGCTACCTCAATAAGAACCTTTAACCCATAGTCAAGACAACAAGATATGATTGTATCCTGATCAACCAATGAAATAGTTTCACTGGGAGACCTGTGTACCATAACGAATACTTGAACGCCGATGCGCTCTATTCGCGCTTGAAACCCCATAGTAGGACATTTGGAAGTCATCTCTGTACGTGGGGGTCCTACAATCCCTGCATACATTTGGGAGTTTGTGCATGGCTATACGTGGATGATCTGTCATGCCTAGATATCTTCTAGCCAAAACATGTTTGTGTATCAATAAACATGTATAGATGGATGGAGGTGTATGCCTGCATATCTTGAAATGCAGAAACACACATATCCCCTAGAGGAATGTGTTAATAAATGAGCATAAAAGGATTCTTTGTGTATACTATGACATCATCTAGGAATATCAACTTTCAAGCAAATGACGTAATGTATTCCTATCTGTACCTGCACATATTTGAATTTGCCTGCACGCAGAACATTCTGCGCAGTTATAGAAGTCTTCATAGGTTTATATGGAGCGCTCTGCCCTTGGCTGGATATTTGTTTTCTGTGCAGAAAATAGCTGAACTTGAAAGCATATATGCACATCTAAATATTGAAATAGGGGACGTGCTCTGCATTTATTTATATATGCCTTTTATTATCACAATTGCAGAGTAGGTATCTTACCTTGTTTCTTGGTCTCTCATGCCTGGGAGAGGAACAATGGTGAATACTGTACCACTGGCCTAATCTTGTGAGTATTCACGTCTAATGCAAATGGGTGAGATTGAATGAATGTGTGTGTAGCCGGACATGGAGTGATCTGTGCATAGCTGGACATGGAGACATTTGTGAGTAGCTGGACATGGTTGGCTCTGTGCTTAGCTGGACACAGAGTATGTGGGTACAAAAAGTGTTACTAGGGCATGTGCTCTTCATTTATTTATATATGCCTTCTATAATCACAATAGCAGAGTAGGTATCTTACCTTGTTTCTTGGTCTCTCATGCCTGGGAGAGGAACAATGGTGAATACTGTACCTCTGGCCTAATCTCATGAGTATCCACATCTAATGCAAATAAGCGAGATTGAATGAATGTGTGCGTAGCCAGACGTGGAGTTATCTGTGCATAGCTGGACATGGAGAAATCTGTGCGTAGCTGGACATGTTTGGATCTGTGCATAGCTGGACACAGACTATGTGGGTACAAAAAATGTTACTAGGGCATGTGCTCTTCATTTATTTAAATATGCCTTCTATTATCACAATAGCATAGTAGGTATCTTACCTTGTTTCTTGGTCTCTCATGCCTGGGAGAGGAACAATGTTGAATACTGTACCTCTGGCCTAGTCTCTTGAGTACCCACATCTTTCAGTGTTGCAGAATTGCAGTGTAAAGGCCTTGTTTCTGTATACTTCATATCTTAGCAATGCTGCAGTCTACATTTATCTTGCTGTTTCTTGCTCTTATACCTCGGGAAAGAAGAGAGCTTGGGGCGCTGGCATTTTTTCTGCATACTTTTTATCTTAGTGGTGCAACAGTGCGTTTGTCTCGCCCTGTTTTTGTTCTTGGAGGACTGTCAGTCAAATAATGTTAAAGGTTTCTGGACTTTGTTTGAGAGCATTTTTCCGAATAGGAGGTCGCTTTAATATGTGGGTAGAAAAAGTATTTCAAGTGTTGCCTCTGGCTCTCTCCTGGAACATGCTGACTTGTTTCCAGGTCTGGATGGCTACAGGAAGTGGAGATATTTAATGGATTGTGTTTTTCAAAATGGCCACAACAATGCTTTCCGTTCCGACGGTGAGGCAATTTCGCTGGTGCCATTATCGCTTGGTTTCAGACAGTAGTGCTATAAGTGCTGGTTTTCGGGCGGTAACCCTTATTTTGGCGCAATTACTGCCGGGCTTTAATAATGTTACCGTCTGAGTCGGGGGCGCGTTGAAGCGGGTTGGGATACAGCGCAATTTGTGTTGCACGTCCCAGCGGTAACGCTATTTCCGCTCTTGAAAAGGCCCTATGACTATTAGCCTCATGCTACACTTGTAACTTGCCTGCAACCAACCTGATTATCACTTTCAGCCTCATGCTACACGTGTAACTGGCCTGCAACCCCCCTGATTACGACTCTTCAGTCTTATTCCACATGTTATTTGCCTGTAATAACATATCCACTGTTACTAGTGCCTAGATGCCTTGTGGCTTTGTGCACTGCTATAAATATAAAAATAACAAATAAATAAAAATTTATGCCTGCCCAGCTTTCACCTATCTTGTGTGTTGCACAGTTATGTGTGGGCTTGTGCCCCTTTAAGAGAAAGCGTCATGACATTGTCATTACGCTCCTCTAATAAAAGGGGCTCTGCTGGCACGCAGAGTCCAGTGCAGCAGAGCCCCAGAAAGTGGCAACTCGTGTCTGTGTCTTCTTTGTATCCTGGTATCCGCGTGATCGCGGCCGGTCCCTGCAGCCCTGGCCTGGGTGCCCCAGGACCGAGGCTTCCCAAGCTGGGGTGAGCCCCAGCTCCAAGGTATCCCGCCCCGTGACCCAGGCCAAGCAGGGAGCCCCCTGCAGATTTCCTGATGCGTGTCCACAGCACCAGCACCGAGTTGGGTGACCCCGACACTTTGTGTGGCCCGCCCGGGTGACCGGAGGTGGGCCACCACAACCTATTTGCATAATAAGCAGCACCCAGATGCCTGAGGTTCGTAGCGGTACATAAATGCTAAATGTTATTATTGAATTACAAAAAGAAAGACTAGGGGCCTCATTATGACCCAGGCAGTAGAGGGTAAATGGTGCCGGTAGAGCTGCCGGCACCATTAACCCTCTACCGCCTCATTACGAGGTCTGCTCGCAGGTCCCGCTAAGGACGTCTGGTAAAACCAGGCATCCTTAGCGGGACCCGCTAGCAGACCAGGATGCTAACAACGGGCCCATCATTAACGGGCCAGTTGTTAGCATCCTCCCCATTCCCATTGAACCCTATTGGGGCTCAAATGGGAATGGGAAAGTACTGGGTCTGGGTCCCGGGAAAGGGAATTACCGGGCCCTCCAAGGTCCCCATTCCAGGAACCCGGACCCGGTACCCGGTACCCGGGAAGGGGGTAGCCATGCCGCTAAAAGGAGCATGGCTACCTCCATACTCGTAATGAGGCCATAGGTCTAGCTAGCCTGTACTTGTGGGTGCCATCCTGCTACTGATCAACAAAGTGGCTTTGGCCTGTTCCGTTTCCGACCTGAGCCTGTTCACCACTCTTTACAGGACCTGATGCTCCAAGGCCACCCCTAGGATCAATGTCAATCTTAGTGTGGACATGTGGCCAGCACCGCTGAGTGCAGCCCAGAACCCTGCACTCAAGCAATCTACCAGCCTCAACTTCCCAAGCAGCTTGGACAACAGGAACACGCCACACTGTCCTGCAGGTTAGCCCATGCTCTACCTGTCTAATGCCTCTCAGCAGAGCAGAAGTGGTGTGAGTAAACTCAGTGTAAATCATGCATCCCTGTAACAGGGGGGACACATTTCTAAACTAGTGCACATTCAGAGCTAGAATTATTTATTTTATTGCTATTCTATTGAGAATTTGTGTTTCAAAGCGCCACAAGGCTAAATGGGAATGGAACAGGGGAAAAATAAGAATGGCAAAAACGGCAAAACAGTCATGGTCCTACTAGGCCTTGTGCATTCGGAAGTGCAAGTGCAGCTAGAGCAGTGCAGGAGATAGGGAGGGAGGGAGTGGGGAGAAGAGGAGTGGGGAAGTACTGGTTGAGGGCCTAGAAGGGGAGCACTAAGGGGAGCCAAGGAGGACAACCTCCTGATAAGTGCTAAGACCGGTGACTCCCATGGGTGGGGTGTAGAATCACCAAGCACGGGCCTGCAAGGGCATTGCAGTGAGTAGGCGGGGTCTTGTATCGACTGGGAAGAAGGGCCTGGAATACTGTGAGATTCATGCGGATCAGGCCACCATTCACAGCGGCAGTGGGGTAATTTACCAGGATGGGGAAGAGGTAGAGAACAGCAGAGCTTTGAACAGTTTCCGGAACTTGAGGAGGTCTGGCTCAAGTCTGAGAGGGCTAGGGAGAATGTTCCAAAGGGAGGTGCCAGCCTAGGAGAGAGAACTGCCCACCACTCTCTGCTTGGAGAAATGTTTGATAGTCAAGGAGTTGGTGTTAGAGGAGCATGCAGTGATGTTAGGCGTCCATGGAAGTGTTCAGGTGCATTTGGGATGGAAAGGTTCAAAAAACAGTGGCTACAGGTGCAAGCGGAGTGCAGGCAGGATTGGCCAAGGACCGAGAACAGTTGTAAAATTTAAGTTAATGTGGCCAATGATGGAGGCAGGTCGCCTGGGTAGGCAAATATTGTGCGAGTGGGGTGAGACCAGAGTTGAGAGTGCATAGAGGAGGTAAAGGAGGTGTTGTGGATGATGAGAATTTTATTAGAATGCAGCAAGTCTTATCAGGTGGAAGGAACTTTAACTTTAATATATTTATATAGCGCATCTAATGACCCAGAGGCTTATAGGCACGGACAGCAACTGGCATATAATAAAGACAGTGAGTCTTCCAATAAAACTAAATAACAGCCAATCAAGGGGAAAACAGTCTAATCAACATCACCTAAACAGCCAGCTCTTCAGCTTTTTCCTAAATATTGAGGTGGAGCAAATTGCACTTAGATCAGGCAGTTCCAAGCTTTAGGAGCGGCGAGAAGGAATGCGCATTTCTTCACCTGCATAAGTTTACATGCAGCTATCTTACGTTTTTTCAAGGTGTTAGATCTAAGGGTCCTAGTGCTGTCATTATTAACCAGTGCTTCCCTCAGGTATAGAGGACTTACCCGGGTTAGGCATTTGTGCGTGGTCAGGAGGGAGAAGTGTGTTGAATTATCGAAAAAAATCTCTATAAAAATATCAAAAACCCTCTGGGAGGCTACCATATACTGCTTGGATGAGACTTGAGTGTGACTGCAGATTCATACCTTTGAGCACTGTATGATCTTTACTTCTGTGACGCTGTATTTCTTGACAAACTCGTGATTCCATCCTTGAATGTACCCTGGCTCCCGTCTCTGTACAACTAGCGGTGAGAGAGAGTACAAACCTGCACCTTTTCATGTCTCGCTGTATGTCTAATTTGCGCAGCAGCAAGAAGCGGGGTAAGGAAAACGCTGGACTGAAAGAAAAACGAGAAAACAAACCATATCTTTTGAGCTCGATCTCAAATATGAGCAATAACCATAATTTCTCTCAAGAGCATATGGATAAACTGCACAGCAATTCCAAAGCCCTGCTAGATGGGATGAAGCCTCAATCAACTAACAACGAGAACATAGAGAATGGGAGGCAACTGGACGCAGTGATCAACCCAGTAGTATCTGAGGAGTACAGCCCTACTACAAAGGTGGGGGACCAGAGTATCCAGTGTCACTACCCCACGGCCTATACCGAACACCTGTGTGGAGTTAAGGGGGGAGCCCAGATCAAACATATTGAGCAATAATCTGAGGTAAAATAATTCGGCTCCCCAGCTCCTCCTCTACTCCAAAAGGTACTGAGGCCGCGCGCCCCTTGCTTGACAAGGGGAGCGAAGTAGCAAACAGGACCTGAGAGCAATTGCGATCTCTCCCTCCTTGGAGGAAAGAATTACAAATGGACTGAATATGGGCATTACAACAGCCCAAGTACACTCTGCACCTAGATGACCACCTGTGTGTGAACCTTTTATCTTCGGGACTAAATCCCAGAAGAACATGAAAGATTTCTTTCTGAAGCTAGGGGCAAGATTGACCACAGAAAGAAACAAGGCCAAGACACCCTGTCATGAGTCCATGCTAGGTGTGTCAGACAGAAGCCTTCTGGAAGCTTTTCGATCTGCTGAGAAGGAAAAAGATTCTGGAATTGATGGGAATATCAATGCCATAGTGGATGTTTGTGACATCAAGCAGGTGGGAGTGGGTGGAATTGATTTGACAGGAGACCCAGCCTCTTTTCTAACTGAACATCTTTCTTTTGACTCTATGCAAGGTCGAAATAACTCCCATCGGGAGTATCTCCATGAAACAAGTAAGGCTGTCAGCACCACCAATGTCAACTTTGAATACAGTCCTGAGCTCCTTTGTCAACCTCTATGAAAATATAAAGGACACACTCTACAACAGTGTATCAATCAGCTGAAATAAAACTGGCACTTGAAATGATGAATGAGTGGGCCAGAGCGCAAAGCAACAGAAATGTACTGTTCGAGACAAAGATCTCAATTACTTTAGAAGGGCTATCTCAGAAAAAGTAAAGTCTTTCAAGTATGCTAGAAAAACATCACTGTGCACTCACTCATAGATTGGATACAGAAGACGCTAAGGCCAATTTAATGAGTGACAGTCTGAGAACTTTTATGAGCATTCTACCTACCGAAAAATCACCTGAAACAGACAACACATTAGTTAAAGATTATAATGCTG
The DNA here is from genome assembly GCF_040938575.1 of Ambystoma mexicanum. NCBI lineage: Eukaryota > Metazoa > Chordata > Amphibia > Caudata > Ambystomatidae > Ambystoma > Ambystoma mexicanum. Next base: position 453,433,938 of record NC_090936.1, on the reverse strand, counting down.
TACTGTTTCAAACTGAAAAGAACAGTAGAGACAGCGTGGACAAAGGGAAGGAAAATTACGTGATTATACAGACTCTGGATGTGGATGTGGAAGTGCTGGATGGTAACAATCATTGGCCTGCTGAAAGAGAAATTGGAAAAAGAAAGAAAAATAAGGAAAAGAACAAGCAAGGAAAATTCTTTTAAGGGATCAAGAAAGTAATGGAGATTCATGGATCTATCTGAAGATACGAGAATGGAGGTTGCACTGCCTCACCATGAAAAATGTAATGAAGTGAGGGGCGAGTGTGTGGAAAGAGTGACAAATAATTGCAGTGTTCTGGGGAAATGTTTGGAAATAATCGAGTACCGCTCCCCCCTCCCTTTGTCCTGGTTGCTTCCTTGTTTGTTGTCCACCCCTCCCTCCCACCGTGCTCCCATTGGGTGGCGGGCCCTTTAAATTGTCCACCGAAGGCACCCCCTGCCGTGGCAACCCCCTTGGCCAAGGACTAGAGGCTAAGGACAGCTCCAGTGGTGTCTGCTGGTGTCTGCCGCGGTAGCACCTAGCCTACAGCCGTCGACATCCTGCGACTGATCAGGTAAGTCGAAACTGGGTGTGTTGTATTGTGCCATGCTCGAAAATCTAGCCTTTTTCCCCCTTCTAGGAAAGTCGAATCTGGGTGTGTTGTATAGTGCTGTGCTCGAAAACGTAGCCTTTTTTCCCCCTTTTGGGAAAGTCGGATCTGTGTGTGTTGTATTGTGCTGTGCTCAAATACTTAGCCCAAAAGATGGCGTGCAGAACTTGGCCGTGTGCGCTCCCTCACTTCTCTAGCCGCGTGCGCTCCCTCACATCATAGGGCACTGCATCCTGTTCCATCCACCACCTGCGTTTCCCTTCCTTCCTTTCGCATCTCAGGCCTTCTCTCTTTGATCTATTGTGTACTATTCTGACACTGTCTCCTGCTCCTTTGTTTTTCTAGCCTTACTTTGCATTGCCTGCATTCTTCCTCTAGGTTCTTGTTGTTTTCTGTGTCTTACTGACTGTATTGACTTTGTGTTTGCTCTCTACAGTTCTTGATATTGTGTTGCTATTCACGGTTTGTGGCATTACATTGCATTTGCAGCTTTCTTCACTTCTAGGTTCCCTGCTGACCTCTGTGTTTTGCTGTTGGTCCTGTATTGCATCTGCTTTCTTTACTTCCAGGTTCACTGTTGTGATTTGTGCTTTGCCTTGGTTCTGTACTACACCGGCATTCTCTACTTCTAGGTTCCCTGCGGTGCTCTTTTCTTTCTAATGGTTCTGTACTGCATCTGATTTGTAGGTCCCTTGTTCTTGTTCTTTGTTGTGCCCCCCGCCCTTTCATGTCCACCCCTGTGCCTATCTCCTGTCTGCCCCCCCGCACAACCTCCCCTCCCCTGCCAGGTCTCCCCTCTCCCTGCCCCCTCCCTCTATCCTCCCTGCACCCCCTACGGTGCTCTCTGTCTCGCCTATCTTTTCTAACTGCTTTTCTATCGACTATCTTATCCATCCCACTAAGTCTGGCAGGAAGACGCTCAAAGGGGACACCAGGTCTCCAACCCAAGCCCCCTATCGCTGATACCTATACCAGTGCTTCCTCCAGACAGACCCTTACCAACATACTCTTTGTCGTTCCCTCTCCAGGCCTATGTACCCCCCATATGGTCTCTGTTCTCGCTCCTTTTTCCTCTTCTCCCATTAATGGTGGCACCTGGTGGCAGGCCCTCCTGGTCCCCTTCCACACCTTTAAGACCATCATTAATGTCTACTTAAATGGCACTGTCTTGGTCTAGGGCCCTCAGGCCAATCTCCTCCTCTTGGATAGATGCTTCCCGCACCTTTTCAACTTCTTTTCCTCTCCTGGTACCCCTTCTTACCCCTCTCTGCTTCCTCTGCCGCCTCCTTCCTCTGCCACCTCTTTGGCACCCCCAGATGCTTCCCTGGCCACCCTGTTGCGTTCCTCCTCTGCCACCCCTATGGCACCCTCTTCTCCCTCTCAGACTAACCTGCCTTCTCTTCCTTCCTCCTCTGCCCATCCTCGGGCACCTCCAACACTTCTGCGGGGTGTACCTCTGGCCTGCAGCCCTCCCCGGAAGTACTTCAAATGTGGCAACTTGCTCCACATCACTACTCTCAAATCTCGTTCAGCTGTCAAACACTCCTCTGACATCTGCCATCTCCTGGAAGAGCTTCATTTGGATGTACGCGGTCTCACCGAGACTTGGTTCACAGCCAGCTCTGTCACGAGTTTCGACACTCTCCTTCCCGATGGCTACAAGATCCTCTCCGAACACAGAACCAACCGTCCCGGTGGGGGTGTAACCTTTATTTTCCCGGAGTGGATCCAGCACTGCTCCTCCTTTGAATGCCTGGTGTGCAAGCTCTCTATCTCTCCTGGCCTCTCTCTCACTGTGGCCACTAACTACAGCCCGCATGGCCAGTTCGCCCTCTTCCTCTCTGAGTGGGCTGATCTCTCCTCCTCGCTCCTTGCCTCTACCTCTCAAATTATCCTCGTCGGAGACTTAAACATCCACCTGGATGCTACCAGCCCTTCTTCAGGGCTCTTTCGCAACCTCTGCGATTCTCTGTTCTTCCAATGCAGCACTACTCCTCCTTTCAATGCCTGGTCTGTAGGCTCTCTATCTGTGCTGGCCTCTCTCTCACTTTGGCCACTATCTACAGGCCGCCTGACCAGCCACCCTCTTCCTCTCTGAGTGGGCTGTCCTCTCCTCCTCACTCCTTGCCTCTACCTCTCAAATTATCCTCTTCTGAGACTTAAACATCCACCTGGATGCTACCAGCCCTTCTACAGGGCTCTTTCCCAACCTCTGCGATTCTCTGTTCTTCCATTGCAGCACTACTCCTCCTTTGAATGCCTGGTCTGTAGGCTCTCTATCTCAGCTGGCCTCTCTCTCACTTTGGCCACTATCTACAGGCTGCCTGACCAGGTCACCCTTTTCCTCTCTGAGTGGGCTGTCCTCTCCTCCAGGCTCCTTGTCTCTACCTCTCAACTTATCCTCTTCTGAGACTTGAATATCCACCTGGATGCTACCAGCCCTTTTTCAGGACTCTGCGATTCTGCCTCTCTCTATTTTTCCCTCTGGCCTGACTCACTCTGCAGGGCATGCCCCGGATGTTCTGATCTCTTCAGACATCCCCTTCTCTAACCCTCTCACCACTCCTCTCTGTTGCAGTGATCATTTTCTCCTTTCTTCCCACCTCTTTCTCTCTTCCCCGCAGGTCAAGCTGACTCCAGCACTGCCACCTACCTTCTCGGTCATCCGACCCATGAAGCGTGTGTTAGTTGAGGCTTTCGCTGCTACTTTCTCTCCACTTGCACCTTTAGCTGTCTTACACCCTGACACAGCCCTCTCTAACCTTCATCTGTCTATCTTTAACACTCTGGGTGTCCTTGCCTGTGTCATGAGGATCCACTTTAAACCCAAATCCAAGTGCAAATCTTGGTACGATTCCGACCTCGCCGCCCTTAAACGCAAGTGTCAGGCGGCGAAGAGGATGTAGAGGGTATCGGGCACACCCCTTGACAAACTGGCCTGCCACCTGCTCCAAATGCAGTACAGACTTTCTGTCCTCTCTAAGAAGAGAACCTACATCTAAGCCAGCATCTCTGGGGCATCTAGCAAACCTTGCCAAACGTTTCAGAATCTGCAAGGAGCTGGCCAATCCTGCTGCAGTCTCTACCTCTCCTGTTCCCTCCTAGGGCCTCTTCATGGCCTTGGCCTCTTATTGCACTAATAAAACTCAGGACATCCTGTCCACCCTCTCTTCCTCTACCTCCTCTTCCTTCTCCTCTACCACTCCTGGCCCGTCTGAGGCCGTCTCTCCTCTTCCTTTCTCCTCCTTTCCTCTGTTCACCCTTGACGATATTTCTAGACAAGTCCAATCTATGAAAGTCTTATCAAAGCAGGTTCTCCACTGCTCATCAAGAACAATCAAGGACCACATCAACACCCTTGCTCCAGCCATGGCTGATTTCTGCAATCACTCCTTAGTCACTAGACATTTCCCCTCCCCCTTAAGTACTCTCTTGTGCACCCCCTTTCAAAGAAGCCTTCGGCCAATCCTTCCTCTCCGACTAACTATCGCCCGATCTCCATTTCCTTTCCTGGGCAAACTCTTGGAAAAGCTAGCCATCTCCCAGCTTAATCTACATACTGAATCTGTTGGTTGCCTCCATGACCACCAGTCTGGCTTCAGAGCTGCCAGAACCACAGACACTGCTCTCCTGAACACCCGTGAAGACTTGCTATCCAATCTTGACTCTAATCTCCCTTCTGTTCTCATTCTCTTCGATCTATCCTCTGCTTTTGACACAGTCAGCCATGCCATCTTACTCAATCGTCTCTGCAACAAGCCTGGTATTACCGATCAGGGCCTGGCCTGGTTGATCTCCTTTCTCACCGACCAACCCTCTGAGGTCCAACTGGGGTCTTTCCTCTCTTCTATCCCTCTCTCTACTTGAGGTGTTCCCCAGGGGTCCAACCTCTACCCTGGCTCTTCAACCACTAGCTGGAACCTCTTGCCCACCAAATCACCAGTTTCTGCTCCAATTTTCAATGTTATGCGGATGACACTCAGCTCTCTTTCAGGCTCCCCTCAGCCACCTCTGCTTCTTCTGTCATACCAGATTGTCTGGGCGCAATTCAGGAATGGCGTGCCGCCAATGACCTCTGCCCTAATGCCAGTAAGACTGATATCCTCCTCATTGGGACACCTGCTCCCTCCTTTCCTCTCTCTCTCTCACTGCCTACTTTGGGACCTGTTCCTGCTCCTTCCTGTGAGGCTAAGAACCTTGGTGTCATCTTCGAATTTACCCTCTCTATCCTCACATCTCTGACATCTCCAAGAAGTCAAACTATCAGCTGCACCTCCTCAGAGGTATTCTTTCTTTTCTCACTTTGCCCCAGAGGCTCACTGTCTCCAGAGCTCTAGTCCGCTCTAGGGTGGACTATTGCAACAGCATCTTTCTAAATCGTCCTGCCTTTACTTTTCGACCTTTACAACTTACCCAGAACAGGACTGCAAGATTTGTCCTTGGCCTCAAGCCCAGGGATCATATCTCTCCAGCTCTGAAAACTCTTCACTGGCTCCCCTTGGCTGCAAGCATCAACTTCAAGACCCTCTGCATCATCCACAAGGCTTTCAGGAGCCTGGGACCGCTCTACCTCCAACTTTCTCTTCCAAAACATCTTCCTTCTCGAGCTCTCCGCTCATCCACCTCCAACTCCCTGAGGGTCAGACGCTTCTCCAAGCAGAAAGTGGGGGGCAGATCTATCTCCTCGGTTCGGGCCTCCCTCTGGAACAGTCTCCCTGCCTCTCTCAAACTTAAGCAGAACCACCTCCGGTTCCTGAAGCAACTCAAGACCTTCCTTTTCGCTTCCGCTTTCTCTCTAACTTTTTCACAAAACTTGAGGAGAATCATCTCCAGTTCTGGAAGCACCTCAATACCTTCCTCTTTGCTTCTGCATTTGCACCTCCCCTTCCCTGCTGATCTTTACTCTCCCAGCACCATGCACCTGGCCTACCCTCTGTTCTCCGGCCCAGGTACCTGCTCACCCTGCCACCCACCCGCACTGCCTCCGGGCAATCCCTTGCACTGGGCTCTGTATCTGTAACCATACAGTCCCCCTCCCCTTTTTCCTGCACTTACCAGACATACTCTGTATGCTGCCTTAAACCCAGCACTTGCCACTTGCTGGCTGCACTACCATTGTTTGTTGCCTTTTATTATTGAATTCTTTTTATTATTTATCTGTTTTTCCTTTGCGCAGCACTTCCCAAATGTTCCCCCTTTCCATGCACTTTTCACATTCTCAATGTCACTGGGCCTAGTAAGATCAGTGTTTTTGTTCTCCCTTGTTCCCCTCCCTTGCCTTGTCGCGCTCTTAAACACTTGTATACGAGCACGATACAAATAAAATATCATATTATATCATAACCCTTCCTCTCCCCTGCTGATGCACCTGACTGCTCCGCGCGCTGGTCACCCTCTGAACTTGGGCCCAGGCTCCTGCATGTCCAGTTGCCCTTGCACTGCCTTCGGGCACCCCAGCACTTAAGGGTCTGTATCTGCAACCCTATAGTCCCTTCTCTCTGCATTTTTGAGCCACCGGCTGGCTGCACTTGTGAGTTAACTGCACTTCCCCCTTCCCCTCCCCCTCTGACAAGTCTCCCTTTCCCTCGTCCCCGCACTTGCGCGATCTGAATGACACAAGGCCTTGTAAGATTGTTATTTTGTCCGCCCTTGTTTCCCCCTCCTTGTCTTGTCGCATCTAGAAACGCTTTTGTACAGGCACGTTGTAAATGACACATCATATCATATCATACCAGGAGGCTGAAAATGGGGACAGTGATCCCCTCGACAAAACTGAAGGAGAGATTCATAGAGGGAGTAAGGCAACTAGAAGGAAACAAGCAAATGCTCAAACACAGGTAGACCATAAACAGTTGGAATTAGTCCCAGGGCTGAAACACCAGACCACAGAGGGCAGTCCTACTCTATCTCGAGAACAATGGCCACCGATTTTTCAAATGGGAAAACATAAAGGTATGACAAACCTGGTTGGGACGGCAAACTGCTGCAAAAACAAAAGACAACCCCCCAAACCCCTCCGCCCCCAACCTCTGTGTCAATTCGGGCTGGGGGATCCCTTACCCAATCACAGGCAGTGATAATAAAAGCACAGGATAATCTGATGGAAAGGACTGCGACGGACCTTTGGGAAATGAAGCGAACCAGAAAAGTCAAGGCTCTTCTAATATAGATGGTCTCTCTAATTCCTTTTACGAGCGCCCGCATCTATGAATTGAACATAAAGCAAACACTGAAGACCAAGTAACATTGAATCAGCAATCCATTCTAAGGATTGTAAAGGAAGTGCCAGAGTTATGACATAGAATATATACACTTTCCATTTGAAAACACCACCGAAATAGTGGAAATGGGTCTACAATCGTTTTCGCTCTTTTGTCAGCTGCAGTTACCTTTTTGAAAAATGGTTATAAGATCTTGTCTACCAAACCTAATGAAAGGATCAAAGTGACTAGGGGGTCTGTAGGCCGACTAGCAGAGAGAAAGCCCTTACGGCCCAGCCCAACAGTAGTAACTGGGAATGGAAGTGAAGATGAAGAGTCTCCTCTGAGTAGAATCTGGGCTTTGCTACCAGGAATCTTGAAACAAGTTTTTCAGAAATTGTATGAAAGTTAGGCTTTGCTTTTGCATACAAGGGATTTAATGTATTGAGCTGGAACACACAGGGTTACTGTCATGACCCTTGCCCCTGGCCCTCACTGGCAAGTCAGCCTTCCAGTTAGGGCCAGTTAAAGGCCTTAAAACCTCATCCAAGACTCTCTTGGAGTCAGTCCTGGCGCCTTTGGCGCCAGGCTCATAACCATCGTGAAGACCAACATTAGAATGGGACTATTTACTTGGAACTATTTAACTTGGGGGGGTTCAGTCAACATGGAAGCACACACATAGCTCAGTTACAAGGAAATTAGTTATGCAGTCTAGTCTTTTGGGTGTGGAAGGCCTGGGACTACTTTACCTGGACTACTTTCGGTGTGGCAGGCCTGAGACTATTTTACCTGGACTACTTTACCTGAGACTATTTAAACCATACCCAAACAGCAGAACATGCTTTGCGTTATTCTGCTGTGGGCAGCGTAACGCTCACCGTGTCCACTTCTTTGATGCCAGTTTACCTGAAACCACGGACCTGCATAGAGAGAAAGAACACTACGAAACTTACCTGGAACAGTATCCTGTCTTCAATCCATCGCCGACTTCAGTTCCACTCACCTGAAGGTACGAACTCCATCATCCGGCACCGCATGCATCCTGGAATGCCATAACCTGGAAAGAGGAGACAGAAAGACAGCATTAGTAAGCGTTTACTCACGTTTCCTTCCGAATGAAGAAAGCCACACAATTCTTACCTGGGTAGTCATCTCCAGGTCAGTATCATTGCTGGAACATTACGGCGCTCGGCGTGGAACATCGCAACCCGCAAGGAGAGAAAGGACACAGGTTAGCAATATAAAAGGTGAAACAGCACTGCACATCGCGCATTACTCACCGGACAGCATCGCGCACACCGCGCTTTCGCCTACCGGCCCATGCTTATCTTCAAACTGCGTGACAACTCCAAAATACCTTTCCATACCTAAAAGGAAAGAAGCAAGACATTATTATTCGAACTAAGAGGAACATAAGAACTGCATATAAAGACTGTAAAGCAGCAAACCTAGGGAGTCGCAGCAGGCCTGGATTCCCACAGGGGGAGCTTGCACCAGTATAGTAACTTGGTCGCTGCTTGCCCCCCACATGTACGCGCCCCTGCCACAAGGAGCAGGATGGAGAATTCACCTTCTACAATATTAAGGTGAGGAGAGGGCTCAAGGGGGAGGAAGGAGTTGAGGCCAAGGGAGGTGAGAAAACATAAAGAAAATCTGGTATTGAATCCAGCTCTCCTATATTGCAGACCCATCTTTAACCAGAGGCCTTACCAAGGGACCAGGAGAGGGTTCGAGAGTGCAAATCATCCAACCAGGGCTGGGTGGCGTCCCCGCGGATACCAGGTGAGCGTGACAGTTACAGAGGTTTCATGACGGAGAATGCTCACAACAATATCTTTGGCTCTTATAATTTAATACTACTGCAAGAAACCTAGATGCTTTCAGAAGTTACGATGGATGATTTCAGTATTACATGCCAAGCAGCCATCAATAAGGGCAGTGGGTGCACATTGGGTGGCCTGCTGATTGCTACAAGGAACTCCAGGTTTCTGAAAGTAGAGATAATAACCAATCCAGCTATGGAATTCTTGCTATAAAATGTAACCATCAAATAAGTGACACAAAGATGAGCTTTCTAGTCATGAATATTTACTATAACTCTGTGCGATCATCGTTGGATGACTTCTTGGAGCAGATCTTGGAAGTCCTATCAAATTGTGTGACTGAGGTGGGCGGAATGCAGTTCTTGATAGCAGGTGACCTTAACTCACATTGTTTGGGCCATCTTCATGATGCTTATGACACAAGTTCTGTAGAAGAAAGGGGCAGGAAGTGGATAAGATTCTGTGCTGACTGGGATTTGATGATCTGCAATGGGAACGTAGCGGGTGACCTACCTGAGAGATATACCTGGGTGAGTGGGGATGTGAAGATGAATAGTGAATAAATAAAACTATGAGCCACTGAGTAGTTGTATGGATTACAAAGAGAACCCAAATCTTTTCTTAACCATTTCTTTCTTTTATTTTATAGATTCATGATAAAGTATACATCTTCGAGCCGACTCTTCAGTCTTCTGTGATAGGTCCGTTCTTTACGAATGTATGAAGGTAAGTTCTAGTTCAGTTCAATGTTCATTTGTCCATCAGTTTGTTATTTCTATTCCTTTTGCTTTCGTTCTGTTCATTAAATTCTAAGTCTCTTTCTATTTTCTCTTTTAACAGTTTTCTGGTTTCTTTCGTTGTTGACTCTCTTTTTCCTGCTTTACAATATTTCAGCCAAACGTCAACACTTGTTTTAGGGAGTTGAAATTGTGTTTTAATAACAATAGTGTCCCATAAGAGTCCTCATATACCTTCAACTAACAAGTTTGTTTGCTTATAGGTGTCTTGGAGCTTAGTTCAGGGCATAACAGGAAGCACTAAGCCAACTTTCGAATTTGTGCTCACACGTTTCTTTTGGCCACTTTTATTTCCATAATGCTGTGCACCTGAGTTTGCTTGCCAATGCAATCATTAATGTCACTTTGTTTTAAACATGCTCTTTCTTTTCCTTCTCCCTCTATATAATCAGCTTTCAGTATTCGGAACGTCCTTGTACAGCTTTACTTTACTCTAACCCCTCCCTCTTCTTCCCGTTCCTACGTTCTCCTTAAACGGGATCTCGCTGGTGATCACAGCTGTTTATCAACGGTTAAACAAATAGACTCAGGGACAAACCTCCTCCTTCTCATTCGTTCGTAATGTTTCCCTTCACTATTATTCACAGCCTCTGTTCCCTCACACAGTTCACACCCGGGACTGATTCCTGCCACAAGCACAACGTTGCTACTAATCACAGTCTCTGCCTTCGTGGGGACAATGGTCGCCTGTCCCTCATAACGTTTGGCCCTCTCCAAGCGCAATGGCGCCTCTTTCCAGATTCTACACAAGGCGACAACGATAACCTTGTTCTTAACTTCTCTCGCCAAACCTAAGCGCAACGGCGCCACCTTCAACAGTATCCGTTGGGCCACAACAATCGCCTTACTTATTTATATTAGAAATCTTCTTTCAGCACACCGGCGCTTTCACCTCACTGTCTCTGACAGGCGACAATTAACGCCTCATTATTTCAATGTGAAACCTCTTCTTTGAGCGCACCGGTGCAATTACCTTATCAGCTGGGAGCTGAAAAGCTCTTCACGACCCCTCTCTCAATACACCCAGCTGTAACCGTCGATCTCCGGCTCCTCTTCCCCATTCCTTGTCTCCTAGGCAACCAACAGCACAGCACACTTCATTAAAGGAAAGTACCTACTGTAGGACTTCCTGTATCTAAAACATAGGCTTTCAGTAAGAAGACTGTAGAAACTGTATATGTAAATATCCACTTCGTCACAGTGAGTAACAAAGCTAAATCTATTATTGATTACATAATACTCTCTAGAAACCTATTTGGGCGCTGTAATGGGCTGTGGATCAAAGCAAGAGAAAGAAGCAATCATAATATGGTAACGAGCAGCATATAGATCTGATTATCAATAAAGGGAAAAATCGCCTGATTAAATTTAATCGGAATGGGAAAGGTCTCAATGAAAAATTGGAAAATTGGAAAGCACAATAAGAAATATTTCATTAGAAGAGTTAAACATAGCATGCCAACCGAACAACTTTGGACGCTTCTTATGGAATTTGGACAAACCCCAATAGGGTGGTAAAAAAAGGGCACGTATTCAGCAATCGGAGTTTGGTGAAGCTGCCTGGAAGCGTAAGAGAGAATTGAGGAGAAAATTGAGACTCTTATAAAGAGCATCAGAAATAGGGGTCTTCTCCTTAAAGAGAAAAATGCACTGTTAGCCTCCTATCAAAGCTGGAACAGAGTGAATATACCTCTTAGATACCAGCGACAGGGAGAGAAAATGCTGGCGGCCCTAGTCACTAATAATGGCCACAATTATTGGTCTTTAATGAATGGTGGAAACGCAACTCAATCCTCTGTCCAAAGTAATTGTCTATCAGAGGATCTATGGTGCACCTATTTTGGGTTCCTCTTCAGTAAGATTTCTCACCTGGAAGAGAGTATCATAATGGACATTCCATGAGCCTTTCTTGATGCAGACAGTAAAATCTTTCCAGGAGTAGTCTTGCAAGAATTGGAAAGTTGGGTCAATGATAGCAACATATCTGATAAAGCACAAATAGGCTTTAGGCATGGCCTATCGATAACTCTGAACGGGCTGATTGTATACACGCTAAGGGTTAATGCATGGCGGATTGGTAGACCCCCCTCTATGTGGCCCTGATCGATTTCACTAAAGCTTTCAACACTGTGACTAGGACCCGGCTGTGGGGAAAGTTGAAAGAATGGGGTATACACACCAGACTGCTGGCCATCCTGATATATCTACATAAAGACACAAACATCTTAGTGAGAATGGATTGCAGGGACATTTGACTAGGCCAGACCCACTGAAAGAGGAGTGAGGCAGGGATGTACATGTGCTCCCTGCCTCTTTAAATTGTACTTGGCTGATTTAAATAAAATACTCTAAATAAGCGTGCCTTGGCAAGCCCTACGATTGGTAAACAGAGGGGGAGCTGGCTAGCGTATGCCAATGACATCTTACTCATGGACTTCACCCCTCGGGGACTTCAGCAATTATTTAGTGCCATGAGTGAGTATGCATCGGCAAACGAGCTGGAAATCAATCCCGATAAAACCAATATAGTGAGCATGGGAACACGGACAAAGAAGGAACAGTCTCATAGATGGACTTTGGAGTCAAGGGCTATTAGGCCAGTTTTGTAAACCCAATATTTGAGCTCCAGATTGACAGTACATGCAAACATAGCCTTAATAAAAGATAAATTGCGCGCCGAAGTTGACCAACTAGCTGTGCAAATGAAGAATATTAAAATCAATTCCTGCAAATTCTGTCTGGCACCCTTGATTACATTTTACAATGGTAAAGCTATTCTGACTCTCTTGTATGGTACAGCTATTGAGTCCCAGGTGTGGGAGTTTGACTGGGACTACCTGGAGAGAAGGCTTTGGGAAAAGGCTTTGATGCTCCCGCTCTCCCTCCTGATAGTCTCACTCCATTGCGAGTTGGGATTGAAATCATTGGGGTTGGCCTGGAGTGGGAATTGTTGTAGGTATATAGGCTTGTTAAATGTCCCAAAGAAAATTCATTATACGCACACCTCTGCCAGGAAGAACGAAAAGGCACGAATGTCTTTATGGGAAAATTAAAGGCGAAGGTGTCGTCTATCCTACTACGCCTTCATAAAACTAAGGATGAGCTAAAGATCAATGTGAAGGGGTGTAGACGAACGTTAAATGAAATGGACTGGATAAACACTGCAGATACAATGAGGGAGAAAAAAGTCCATAGGAACCCATCTACTCAGTATAAACGCCTGGGAGCCCTCCCACGATATCTCAGGCAGTTCCTAGATAGCAGAGGAAGAGATGCCTTGTTAAGATACCGCTTAAATCTGTACCTACTGGAGAAATATTTTGAGTAGACAAAGGATCAGACCAATGATAGACTTTTGTCCAATGATCCCTATTCCACAACTTAATGGAGTGTGGAGGAACAAGAGTGCTAATAATCCAATAATTTTCCCGATTTGTTGATAATCCACGATGGCTGGAAACAAGAGATTTTTGTTATCGTTTGTCCTCGGGGCACGAAGTCTTCCTCTCTATGGAACTTGTAAAAGTACTTAAGAAGCTCAAACTGCATGTTAAAATGCCCCGGCGACTGGTTGGTTGAATTGTACATTTTTCTCTTGCTGTTGCTGTGTGTTTTAACTATGTTTTATAAATATTTGATAGGAGAATGTTTTGTATTATGTGTGAAAAGTCAAATAGATTACTGTAACACAATAATAATAATTTTTCAAAAAAGCAATGATTTTGGAAGTGACTAATACCATGAATAATGCAATTTTCCTCTTTAATAGTCAGATCTATAAGCAAAAGAACAGCTATAGATTCTTGCTCTGCATAGTTGGTGGCAAATCCGACAGCTTGAGCTAAGGAGGCATACTTGGTTGGTGGAACCAACATAATTGAGGGACACATTGTGATATGGAAGATATTTATTGATGACATTTGTGTTATTTGGGATGGTGATGAGATTGTGTTAAGATAATATAAATAATGTGTTGAACAACAATGAAGTTCAAATAAAATTAACAACAATAAGCAGCAGGTGTAAGAAAACATCATGGAATTGGGAATGTGGATAATCAACAATCCATTGTAGACAAGGATTTTATGAAAGCCAACTGAGGCCAATTCAATATTATATACAAGTGATAGACATTACTTAAGCACAATTGAGGATACTGCTTTATGGGAACTGTTAGGAAATAATCTCAAATGTAGTAAACCAGATAATCAGGAGGAAGTATATTGAATTAAAAATGCATTTTTCAATAGATGCTACAGGAAAAAAGTCAAGGAAAGCAATTCAAAAGGCAAACAAAAGAAAGGGATCCACATTATTAATAACTGAACTCAAAATTATGAATCGTGACTACCAGAATAAGAGATATTTTATCATAAAATTCTGAAGACAGAATCAATTAATTGTTGAAAGACCTAAGTTAATTTATAGTAAATCCAATACTGTGACGGCTCAGAAGAACGCAGACTATTTGAGGACATTTTAGGAAAGTTGTATTAAGTAACAGTCAGAAAAGCCTAGCTATCCCTATAGCTATGGGGTGTTCCCTGCCTAAAGAATAACTAAGGTGCTTGTCAGTCGTCTGTTTCTCAAAGTCCAAAAAGAAGCAATCTACCATCCAAAACTATTACTATCTAACCATATCACTTATCTCCACAAAATAAAGGCAGGAGAATGACTCCCTTCTCCTGCTTCGTGCTTCGAGCACGGGTGCTCTTAATATATTTTCTTTTCTCTGGCAGTTCTTTTTATCAGTTCCAACAGTTTGTTCATGACTGTAAACAGTTTTTATCCCACTTTAGGCATGTCTTTACATTGTTCCACTTGTTTGGTTCTATAGGCTAAGTTGTTAATGCTGACTGATGCAGAGATTGCCACTAACCTGATCGAGCCTTGACGTGACGAAACAGCAGCTGCAGAAAGGAAAGATCACCCTGAAGTCCCTGCTCGCCCCTATCACCGGGAAATATGGACCAGTGAAGGGTAGCACGAACCCCAGGGAAACCCTCTGGGGTAAAAAACCCTGATGCCGGGGAACGGTCTTCTTGGATGGGTGTCGCGGAAGACCCTGGACGATCCCTCTTGGAAGATGGATTCTTCTTAAGCCGAAGCGGGAGGAAGGAATTCTGTAGGGCGAAAGAATAAGAGGTAAGTGGGAAAAGGATAAGAGGTTTGAAAGTAAAGCTTGAAGGGAAAGAGAATGCTCACTAGTACCAGCGGTTCTGAGAATGGCACCCTCCGCCTTGAACTATCCGGGTGGCTGTGAGCGTTGGACTCCCCAGGAGGACGAATGCACTTAACAAGGAAAGAAGGGTGAGTAATTGCCCAAGAAGGAATGAACGGGAATTGAATTAAAGGCTTGGAACTCACTTCCATACAGCGGACTCTGGTCTTTAATCGGGTCGGGTGTGTGGAACAACTTCCGACCCGTAGTAACGGGAGAATCAATGGGAGAACCTGAGGGCCCCAAGGCGGGAAACAAAGGACGGGGTTCGGTAGGAGCATCACATACAACAGAAGCGACGCCTCGACGCGGTGTTCTGCTTCCCTTAAGAGATGTCATGTGGTCAATCACGTGTTTCTGCCGGCAACGTGTAACCACTAGACCGTTGCAATGGTTACCTACAACCCTATTGGGAGGACCCAGGAGCAGACTTCCACACAGTGACCAGCGATGTCGGACTTGCCAATGCCGAAAAGGTGTAACAGTATGCCCCCTCCTGATAGGTGGCGAACCCAGTTTACCCGGGTGCAGGCGGAAAAATCGTCAAACCAACCGGGGGGCATGAACCCCCGAAGCCGGTTCCCAAGTTCGATCAGCAGGTGAGTAACCTTTCCAATCAACGAGGAACTGGAGACGTCCTCGATGATATCTCGAATCACATATACCCGCAACCTCGTGTTCGGCTCCTGAAGTAGTCATAACTGGAGGTGGCCGTGGCCTGACTGATCGAGGGAATCGATCTTGAACCATAGGTCTAATTTGGGACACATGGAACACTGGATGGATACGAGACCAGGAAGGAGGTAATGATAAATGGGCTGCTGCTGATCCTACTCGTTCTAAAACAGTAAAAGGACCAAAATATCTCGGAGAGAGTTTTGAGGGAACCAGGTGCTTAGGAAGGAAACGAGAGGCCAGCCAAACTGGGTCTCCTTGGTTGAGGTCCGGGGTATTTTGGCGATGTTTATCAGCATTCATTTTGGACCTATCTTGGGCTGATTGTAGTGCAAGACGTGCAGTTCTGTGACCCTCTAGAACGTCCGCAAGTAGACAGTCCACTCCGGGTATCTTGGAAGAAGTAGAAAGACCATTTGGTACAAAAGAAGGATGATAACCATACGAGCAGAAGAAGGGGCTTGTCTTCAGTGCAGAGTATTTGGCATTGTTATACGCAAATTCTGCGAAAGGCAAGAGATCCGTCCAGTTGTCTTGGGCGGCTGAAACAAAGCATCTCGGGTAGCTTTCTAAGGTCTGGTTGAGACGTTCCGTCTGACCATTGGTCTCGGGATGATACCCTGAGCTTAGGGCTCTTTTGATGCCTAATACTTGGCACACTCCCTTCCAGAACTTAGAGGTATCTTGTGGACCTCTGTCGGATATTATCTTGTCTGGTAGACCATGCCTCGCAAAAATCTCGGCAAGGAATATCGTTGACATCTGAGCAGTTCCCGGAATCTTGGGTAATGGAGTGAAGTGGGCCAGTTTGGTGAAGTAATCAATGGTTACCATGATAGTGGTGTTATTTGAAGAAAGAGGGAGTTCCACAATAAAATCGGTAGATATGATTTGCCAGGGGCGTTCAGGTATGGGCATTCGGGTTAGTAATCCAAAGGGAAGAGAACGTGGTGTCTTTGATTAAATGCAAATACTGCATGCTTTTACATAATCAGAAATGTCTGATTGAAGAGTAGGCCACCAGAAATTACGTCTGATCAAATCTAGAGTTGTTTGAACGCCCCGGTGTCCGGCTGCTCGGGAGTCATGGCACATCTGAAGGACTTCAATTTGCAAAGATTGAGATGGTACAAGTACTTTATCTTCATAATAATATAACCCTTGATCTCTTGTAAGGTGATAAGATGTCGCTAGTTCTTTGCACCATTGTTGTTGCTTTGAACTCTCCGATTTTAAGACTTGAATAAAATCGGAGATGACTGAAACAAAACGTGTTTGAGAGAATATTTTTTCTGGGCAAAAGCGGGTGGATTGAGGGTCCTTGCGAGATAGCGCATCTGCGCGTAGGTTTTGTTTCCCCGGTAGGAAGGTGAATTCTATTCGATATGGAAGAAAAAAGTGTGCCCATCGTGCCTGTCGGATATTGGTGGTTTGTGCTTCTTGGAGAACCTTCAGGTTTTGGTGGTCTGTTCGCACTGTGATCGGGTAGCGGGAGCCCAGTAAGAGATGTCTCCATTCTTCAAAGGCTTTCTTTATTGCTAGCAGTTCCTTTTCAAGCACTGAATAGTGCTTTTCGGAAGGAGAGAAGGTTTTAGAGAGATAAGCTACCGGTCTTTCATCCCCTAGTCTAGACTGTTGAAGTAGTACTGCTCCTAAAGCGTGGTGGGAAGCGTCAGTCTCTAAAATGAAAGGACGGTTTTGATCCGGAGTGACCAGAATGGATGCCGAAGTAAACAGATTCTTCAAAGTGTCGAAGGCGTGTTGGGCATTGTCGTTCCATGCGAAATGGACTCCTTTCTTCAATAGAGAAGTGATAGGTAGTATAATTTCAGAATAACAGGGGATGAACTTCCGATAGAAGTTCGCAAATCCCAAAAACCGTTGAATCACCTTCACTGACGTGAGGGATGGCCAATCAAGAATGACAGATACTTTTCTCCGGTCCATGGATATGCCCTGTGCTGATAAAACAAACCCCAGAAAAGTGATTTGTGTTTGGTGGAAATCACACTTTTCTACTTTGCAGTACAATTGATTCTTCTGGAGACGTTCCAATACGATATTTACATGGCGGATATGGTCATTTTGATTAGCCGAGTATACCAGAATATCATCTAGGTATATAATAACAAAATGAAGGAGGATGTCTGCAAACAGATGGTCAATGAACCTTTGAAACACTGCTGGTGCATTCACCAGTCCGAATGGCATCACCTGGTACTGGAAGTGGCCGAAAGGGGTACGGAAGGCTGTCTTCCACTCATCACCGGGGGTGATTCAGATCAGATGGTACGCCCCTCGAAGGTCCAGTTTAGTGTAAATAGCTGCTCCTTGAACCGCTTCCAGGATATCCTTAATCAGGGGCATCGGGTACTTGTCTGAGACCGTAATTTTATTGAGTCCCCGATAATCAATACAAGGACTCAATTCCTCTGTGTCTTTTTTGGGAATAAAAAAGAGAGACGCTCCGGCAGGGGATATAGATTCGGTTATCAAGCCGTTCTGCAGGTTGCAATGAAGATACTCCTTGAGAGCCTCTTTTTCCTTGAACACATACATGCGTCAAAATGGAATGGGTTGGTCGGGAAGCAATGTGAGGTGACAATCATCTCGACGATGTGGTGGTGAGGTGGGAAAAAGAGGTTTAGAGAACACCTGATAGTACTGCTGGTGACAGAGGGGCACAGTCTTTAACTGACTGATAGATGACTGACTGCTTCTTGTGCTACACAATGGGTCAAACAGTACTCAGAACCTAAAAAGAGAGTCCCTGCTGTCCAGTTTATGAATGGGTTGTGAGTGCGAAGCCAAGGGAGACCTAATATCACAGGAAAGTGAGCAGCCCTTAACAGGTCGAACACTAGGCTCTCCTTATGTGAAGCGAGCAGGCAGGTTATCGGTTTGGTTTGCTCTCGAATCGGCCCAGAGGATAACAGACTGCTATCTACTCCTTGAATGGGTGTAGAGCAGGACTTAGGAATTCTTGCGATCCCGTGGGCGGCAGCCCACTGATCGTCTAGGAAATTCCCTGCTGCCCCGCAATCGAGTAAAGCAGGAATGCTTTGAAGAGTTCTATCTGCTAGGCAAAAGGACAGCGAAAGTACTACCATAGAAGAATTAAGAATGGGTTGATCAAGAGATAATCCTAAATTAGGTGGGGAACCTAGTTTCGCTTTCCCCACCTGGTTCCCTCTACGGTAGGGACTTGGCATTTCCCGGCATTGGAGCTCGTGTTCTGCACGGGGGTACTACTGGACAGTCCCGTAGTATGTGAGAGGAGGATCCGCAATACATGCAGAGACCCAAGGTTTTTCTCCTTTCTCTTTCAGCGGACGTTAAGGGACCCTTAACTGATCCTATTTGCATAGGTTCCTCAACAATAGAAGACTTAGGCACATGTTGGGGAGGATCAAAATGAGACCGGTTCCCCTTCGGTCTCCTTTTCTCATGGGCCCTTTCCTGAAGCCGGTAGTCGATTTGCATTGTAAGAGTTATCATTTCCGCCAGGTTGGCCGGTCGAGGGACCTTGGAGAGCTCATCTTTCAGGTCCTCTGAAAGTCCCCGATGGAACAAGGTCAATAGACAGTCATCCGGCCACCCTATGTCTACAGACAATTGTTTGAATTGGGTAATGTAAGATAAGAGATCCGTACTCCCCTGGCGTAAGTCCAATAGCTTCTCTTGGGTAGAAACAGTAATTTCTTGTCGACTAAACATAGACCTTAAACTATTGACAAACGCAGGGTATGAGTCTAACACTACATTTCCTGAGGTAACTAAAGGGGTAGCCCATGCTAATGCAGGGCCTGCCAAGTGTGATATTAAGAATCCCACCTTATCCTTATCTGTTGGGAAAAAACAGGACTTAAACGTGAACTGCACAGTGCAACTATCCAAAAACTCCTTGAGCTTGTGTGGATCCCCATCAAATCTGCCTGTGCTTAGACTAATGGGAGGAGTCTCAGAGAATGCTCTGGTAACTTGTTGCTTTAATTGAGCGTTGTCCTGTTTGATTGCCTGCATCTCTAGGGACATAGCCTGCATAGCAGCCATCAGCTGCTGCAGTTGCTGTTCCATCCTGCCACAGCTCGATCCTGTCAGTCTTTTAGGGAGCGTCGCTTACTGTTAATGCTGACTGTTGTACAGATTGCCACTAACCTGATCGAGCCTTGACGTGACGGAAACAGCAGCTGCAGAAAGGAAAGATCACCCTGAAGTCCCTGCTCGCCCCTATCACCGGGAAATATGGACCAGTGAAGGGTAGCACGAACCCCAGGGAAACCCTCTGGGGTAAAAAACCCTGATGCCGGGGAACGGTCTTCTTGGATGGGTGACGCGGGAGACCCTGGACGATCCCTCTTGGAAGATGGATTCTTCTTAAGCCGAAGCGGGAGGAAGGAATTCTGCAGGGCGAAAGAATAAGAGGTAAGTGGGAAAAGGATAAGAGGTTTGAAAGTAAAGCTTGAAGGGAAAGAGAATGCTCACTAGTACCAGCGGTTCTGAGAACGGCACCCTCCGCCTTGAACCATCCGGGTGGCTGTGAGAATTGGACTCCCCAGGAGGACGAATGCACTTAACAAGGAAAGAAGGGTGAGTAATTGCCCAAGAAGGAATGAACGGGAATTGAATTAAAGGCTTGGAACTCACTTCCGTACAGCGGACTCTGGTCTTGAATCGGGTCAGGTGTGTGGAACAACTTCCGACCCGTAGTAACGGGAGAATCAATGGGAGAACCTGAGGGCCCCAAGGCGGGAAACAAAGGACGGGGTTCGGTAGGAGCATCACATACAACAGAAGCGACGCCTCGACGCGGTGTCCTGCTTCCCTTAAGAGATGTCATGTGGTCAATCACGTGTTTCTGCCGGCAACGTGAAACCATTAGACCGTTGCAATGGTTACCTACAACCCTATTAGGAGGACTCAGGAGTAGACTTCCACACAGTGACCAGCGATGTCGGACTTGCCAATGCCGAAAAGGTGTAACATAAGTGTGCCTTTAACTTTTGATATTCTCTTTCCTTTATTTCACAGCCTTTTGCTTTGGGTATCTCACAGGCTTTCTTTCCCAGATAGGAATATGTTCCATCGGTTGTCCCCCTTTTTTGAGAATCTATTTGTCTCTCTGACTTTCTCTCTCTATCTCTCTCTCTCTCTCTCTCTCTCTCTCTCTCTCTCTCTTTCCGTCCCTCTCTCTCTCTCTCTCTTGCATTCACATTTATAAGGTGTTTTTCTCTTTCATGTGAGTCCCTCTCTGAGAACATAATTCTTTCATTTTTTATTTTATCAGAGTTCACATTTAGTAAATGTACTGCATTTCTACTTCCCTCCCATCCAGGGAATACTCTTGTTCCTTTCCATAAACTATCACTCTTCACATTTCACAATGGCTATTATTTTGTATCCCATTTTCCTTCACTGAACGTTACACTTATTTCATCACAGTTCACATATAGTAACTCTTCTTTGGTACTGGAATGAGTTGGTTGTTCCGTCTTACTTTCCTCTGTATTGTATCCTTCCCATGGCTCCCCGGTTCCCTGTTACCTTCTCTCTTCTTCGGAAATGGCCCTGGAACTCTTACAGGTCTGGTAGCAGTTCCAGTTCTTTGCTGGGCTTGCGTTCGCCGTGTCCCTCACCTGCGGTCCACGAAGTTCATTTGTTCTTTTCAGTAACTCACCAGGTGAACACGTCCTCTGTGGCTGTGTCCCTTCAATGGTCTCAGCGCTGTTGCACAGGAACGCTGCCCACCCTGACTCTTCCAGGGTCACGCCACCACTGATTCTTCTTCTCTCCGGCTTTTCAGTACACTGACAGTTGTAAGAAACTCATGGTAGCAATAAGTAAGACAGACACAAGTGATCACAGTTCAAGGGAGTTTATTGAACAATGAATGCTGTATGCAGATTGACAAAACACCTAATCTAAACCTAAATCGAAGTTGGAAGCCAGCGTCAACCATCAAAGGAAAAATGAGGCAGTCCTAGTGGCGTTGTTTTAGAATAAAAGGCCCTTTACTTAGAAACCTATTGCCAAACCTTACAACTACTACAAAAAGGGGTGTTGGATAGTTCTCAAGAAAGAAAGAAGTGTTCTCAAATAATATGTCGGGATGCAGTAGCCTGGGTCTCCCTTCCCCACGTTTTGGACACGAGGTAAAATGGGAGCTTGGAGCAGAATACAGTCTCGGGCTTCTCCAGCACGAGACGACCGTTCCAATGGCAGTTCTTAAGACCGTCGATGGCCAAGTCTCATTTCCTTTGAAAGTCTCTTGCCTTCGGTAACTGACGTGTTCAAATAACAAAAACAAAAGTTCCTTTTACCAAATAAAAGTTATTTTAGGGTGATAATGGTTCACCCCTGGGTGCCCCTCTTCTGGGTGCTGACCCTTCTCAATTGTAATCTACAGTTCAGATAGGGTGATGGTTTCACCTCTGGGTCCTCCTCTTCTGGGCGCTGACCCTTCATGTATCTATATGTGAGTTATTTTCTAACTTGCAGTTTAGATGATAACTTCACCCCTGGATCTCGCTCGGTCGGGCTCGGACCTCTCTTGACTGTCAGTACTTGGGTGATGGCTTCACCCTTGGATCACCCTCTGCCAGTCTCGGACCCCTCTTGACTTTTGCTTTCACTTTTCTGAATCTTGGGGTGACGACTTTTCACCCATGGATCCCCCTCTGCCGGGCTCTGACCCCTCTCGATTTTTAGCCTCCCTTCACTGGGTTTACTGTGGCTCTCAATTGGGGTGATAGAGGCACACCTCTTGGGTCCCCCTCTTCTGGGCTCTGACCCCTATGTACTTTTAATGTTCTCCTTTTTACACAGTTCAATGTTTGTGGGATTCACCTCCCTTTCATTCACACTGCTTGTAGATCAAAGTCTTTCAATTGTACAGAGATTTAGCTTGACCCTCTTTATGACCACTTTGACCTTTTTCACTGGCCCTCCTATGGCCTTCTCGTAATTGTAGTTTCGGTCAGATTTGGATCGACCAGAGTCTCTTGAGTTTTGCACCGACGTGATGCCGGTTTCCCTCTGCAGCTGGTCCCCCTTTTGACTCTTTACCGTTCTTTCATAGTTCATCAACTTTAATTCAAAACTTGCCACTTTGCGATTCTCACTCAACACAGCTCGGTTCTTATCAGTCATCCCCTCGACTCACCGGATGTGATGAACCGCTTGGCTTTTGGCTTCTCTGTAGTCAAGGCTGGTACCACGGGCACGGAAGCTTCCCTCGCTCCTCCTTATTGGTGTAAGCTTGCCCTGTGTACCATTGACATCTGCTGCAAGACACGTGTTCTATTGTTTGCAGTCTTAGACTTTCTTCCTCAAAGGTTCCGTGGGTCTGGGGCGAAAAGTGCAAGATCACTTCTCTCCTCGCCACCCTCTCGACTCTTGACATCTTTCTCCTTCTTTTGAACTGCCTCGTGGTAAACGGCTTGTCGTGCTGTCTGACGTTCTTGCCTTGCTCGTACCGTACTCTCTTGCTCCACCTTTTATCCCTGTGGGGAAAAGGAAGGGCCGTCAGGTGTGTCTGATCTAAGCCAATTTCCTGACTTTGCCTGACCCTTGTGTCAGGGCATGTCAGGTAAACAGGTTTTGCATTAGTCCACTGTCTTGGGTGTGAAAAAGTATTTGTGTCGGAAAGAGGTCCGGGGGGTTGGAGTGTCAGAGTATCCTATGGGACAGGATAGGGAAGGTTTGCGCCATGGACGAAAATGGACGGGATGGAGAACAGAATATAGGGGATTGTGGGAACAGTAGTGTTTTGTCATAGTAGATTGTGTGTTCAGAAGATGATATTTTATGCTAATATAATTTATCGCACGGTTACCGAAGTATCATGGCGCTGTGAAAAGAGAGATGGAGAACAACAGCAGTTGTAGGTTTATTTAAATAGGTACGTTTTCAACAGTTTCCTGAAGGCCAGATGATTAAAGGACTGTTTCAGAGCAAGGGGGAGATCATTACACAGTTGGGTGGCAGCGACTGAAAAGGCTCTACCTCCAATCCGGGAGCGACGATAAGGAGGGACAACAAGAAGACCCGAAGTAGCTGAACGTAACTGCCGTGTCGGGAAGTAGTGTGTAAAGTTAACACCGAGATATTCAGCCTCCTGGTCATGTAGCGCATGGTCTACCAGGCAGAGGGACTTTAAAACAATGCGCTGAGATACCGGCAACCAATGAAGGGACCGCAGCACTGGTGAAATATATGCCCCATAGGGGGAGCCTGTGGCTACTCTGGCCGCCATATTCTGAAGAGGCTGCAATCTCTGAATTAGCGCTTTGGGCTGTGCCAGATGTAGCGAGTTGCAGTAGTCTAGGTGGCTGAGCACTAAGGCTGCGACCACAGGTGAGCAAAGGTGAACTGGAAAGAAAGGGAAGAACCTTCTTAAGTATTTTTAAATGGAAATGACAGGCCTGACAAACTGCAGCCACTTGAGCCTCCATTCAAAGTGAAGACAAAACAACTACACCAAGGTCCTTAACCTTGGCAGATGGAACTGGAAGAGGACCCAAAGATGAGGGCCAAAAGGAAGACACCCAGAATGAAGGATCAGGGGGAGAACCCACAACCAGCACCTTCGTCTTGTCACCGTTCAACTTGAGCCAATTGTGGCTCATCCAAGCCCCCACGACAGTCAAGCACTGACTCAAGCACGACGACAGCTCAGCCTGATCACGATCAAGCCGGATCAGGATCTGAGTGTTGTCGGCATAAGAATAGCACCTGTTGCCGAAGGAGCGGATGAGACACACAAGAGGCCAGATATAGATATTGAAGAGAATATGTGACAAAGCAGATCCCTGGGGAACGCCACAGGTAAGAGTGAACAGAGCAGAGAGAAAAGGGGGAAGTGAAAGAGTCTGGGTTCTGTCGGTCAGGAACGAGGTGAACCAGGCAAGAACCTGGCCAGAAATAACCACTTGGGCCAGGCGAGTGAGCAGGATGAGGTGGCCAACGGTATCAGAAGCTGCAGGAAGATAATGATAATCAGAGGGGTGAGATTGGTAGGGTTTGTTGGGCAAACGGGAATGACCAGGATTATTGGTATGAAGTGAACAGGTGGAATTGTGGGAATGGTAGTGTTTTGGCTGAACAGAAGGGGAGTGCGGGAAATAGTGACTAGAGGGGCGTGGAAAAAAATGACCAGGTGTATGCGGGTATGGCTCGGGACTACAGGGGTTTTGGGAGAGACCATTTATGAATGTGACAGGGTTTGATATCCTAGGGAATATGTTATATGCAGAGGGGTTGGTGGATATGGGTAAGAGAGATTCAATGGGAAGAAGGGGGGCATATGTGGCACAGCCCATAAAGGTCTCAGGGATCTCACTCTCCTCATCTTCTCCCCTGGTAACATACTGAGTCTCACCTGGGGCATTCCCCGAGCATAACCCTGGGTACCCATAGGTAGGTGATCCTCCCTCACTCGTCCACCCCCAGGGTTGGGATCTGAGAGCGCCAGCCCTCCCCAGGCCACCTGAATAAGGGTTTCCTAAAGTCTACTTGGGAGACCACCCTCAGGTTTCTCACACAGTTCAGCTTTCGTTCACTTGCCCAGCAGCAAGTTTGGATTTCGAAGGCTCTGCTACCCACGATCGCTCCACCTCATCTCAGGCTTATGTCAGCAGGGTACTTCCTCTGTGTGGAGACGTACTGCTCTCTCTATCTCTGTCTCTCTGTCTCTCTCTCTCTCTCTCTCTCTTTCTCTCCAAACACATTTCCCTTCCTTATATGATGAGTGTTTTCCTCTCAGTCCACTCGTCTCAGTATATAGGTCAGGTCAGTTTTCATTCTTGTGAAGAATAATATCCTTCAGCATGTTAATCGGTACAGTCTTTATGTATGACAAGATTTGGTAATCACATGTGTACGACTTACTGGTGAAGGGAGTTCCTCACAGGAACGGAAGTGCCTGTCCCGGAAGGGGGAGTCTATCCCAATGAGGTACCACTGTTCTTGACCCCCTAGGGAGGATGTTGCGGAGCAGGCTCATCTCCCTAGCCTCACACAGGGGCTTCCCCTGGGGGAGAAGGGAAGAATCCCCTCGATTCGCCCTAGTACTAGCTTCATAAATGGTTTGTCATAAATCTAGGTACTGTGATCGTTACACCTCAGTCGATACTCAGTTAACCAACCTCTGAAGGATGGTAGCCAATAAGATAGCTCAGCTGGTTGAGCACTCATTGCTGCAATCTCTGTGTGATCTGTGGGTTGCAGGTTTGAATCACGGCAAGTCCAACTCAGCCTTTCATCCTTCCGAGGTCGATAAAGGAGTACCTACCTTGGTTTTTTGTTAATTGTGATAAATATGTTCTATGTACAGCGCTTTGCCAAAAGAGCTATATAAATAACCATTTGACCACTAGATTAGATATAGAATTTAGCATGGAGTCCTTGCCTCTCTGCACTGTTGTATCATAACATTAGCATACCATTAGGTAGTAATAGCTCCAGGAAATTAGGACTTTCATTAAACATCAAAAGACAATTCTGCTATCGAATCTCAAAATACACAATACAAATTCATGTATGCTTTACTATATAATTGGCTAGGTTTTTGTGATTTCAACATTGAAATATATACAGGAGCGATCAAATGGCCAGAAATAATGAAAGGTGTATTCCGTCACAATGCAGAAAGCTGCCGCATAGTAATGATTTCCATACAGTTTTTTCACACGTCGGCTGGATGTCGCATACATTTTACTCTCTTGCGAAGGAGAAAAGTCATTTTTACTCTCTTAAAATCACATTTACTCTCAAAGTTTAAAAATAGAGAGCAAAATACTCCCACCTCAAAATCTTATCTGGAGCACTGGGTGCCTGCCTCCTTTCCTGCTGGGGTCTTGCATGCTGCTGTAGCAGTATGTGGGGTAGGGGGTAGTGGTGCTCATGATGGATGTGTGTTGGGGGAGGGTGTGGCCCTTATATACTCCTCCTGAGGTGATCTGGTGCACCTACACCTTGATTTCAGTGACCTGTCTGCATTTACCTCCACCATTTTGGTGGAGGTAATTCCTCTGTGTTTTTGGTTGTAATTCCTCTGATTTTTGAAGGGGAATTCCAGGGATTCCCAACTTGTAATTAGGTGGAAATAGGGTGTTCTTTTTTTTTAGGTGATTCTGCCGACGGGCTTGGCCACGGGATAATTCCGCCATTTGTTGGAGGAATTATCTCTAGGGTAAATTCTACTGGAAGAATTTCCACCTGTGGAATTAACGCCAATTTCAGGTGACTCATGATTTGGTGTAGTGGTAAAATTGGAGGTAACCGAGTTACCTCCAATTTTACCACTTACCACCTTACTTGTAATGAGGCCCGATATTTCATTTCCTCTGTGAGTTAAAAGATATCCTGATTGTGTCTCAATAATAATTAATTATCTTAATTATATGATGCTTGCATTAGAACGGGAGAACTAAACTATGCTTATCAAGTAAATAAATGTTTTGAATGTAGGTGCTAGCAGCAATAATCAATAAGACGTATATTCCATATTAACTTACGCTGGGATACAAGGAATACTTAAGTGTTGAATGCTTTCTAAACAATAGTTTACTCTGGGGACTTCCAGTGGGGTCAGGAAGGTGTCAGATGTCTCTCCAAGCTAGCAGATGATGGGACCAGTGATGGTATGGGGAGGATCCTCTGGTCGCCCTCAATGAGTCCACTTCTCGGGGCAATGGACAGTCATACAGTGTCAACTAGGGATAAAGTCCCTTTAAGGGGCCCAGCCACTACATCTGAGAATTGGACACCATATAGCATCTGGGAAATCAGGTTCTCCTGAACCCCAAAGCACCATGCATTAATTGCTACTGAAGCTGGTAACCCTGCGGCTGGTGGTCCTTTAAGGGAATCCATAGACCACCTGCCTAAACAGAAACATCTGTATTCATTTTCCCTAGATCAAGGCTGGAAGTCAGGTCCAGTGCATGGCAGACAGAAAGAAGACCACCAAAAGTGGAGGTATGAACTCACCCTAAATCCCACAGCAGAGCTGTAAGCCATCCCAGAGGATTGATCCCAACAAACAATTCCCATTCCCCTTTCACCAGAGAGAGGTTGTGAGGCAGGGATAAAGACCTATACAAACCAAAAGGCTCAGTCTGAGAATGGAAGCTTCTGGAGTAGAAGTTGATGATCAGTGACATAAGGAAAGGGTTGTTTTGGAGCAGGCTGGAGGAAAGATCAGGAGGACCTAGAGAAGGATCAAAGCCCGGGAGGCTGGAAAGAGTTCAAGAGGTCCTGGCCACACTGATGCCTGATAGCTGGAGCCGAGTTGAAGGAGACTAAACAGGGGACACAAAAAGGCTGGGGCTGCTTGTAAGGAGGGATGGCCAAGAGTACTAAAGGTGACCTGAGAAATGGTGGGCCCGGAGGTGAGAAGAAAGTGCAAGGAATAGTTATTTTAGAGAAGATCATTGAATACAGGGGTGGTGCCAAGAGGGGTGAAGAAGGTGTGAGCTTGAGGAAAGGGCTGGTGTCCAGAAGGGTGAAGAATATTCAAGAAATCGTTGTGAATTGGGACAATCAGTGAGAAGAGGGGCAGTGGCCAGATGAGTGAAGTTGGTAGGAAAGGTCGGAAAGATTGCAAAAAATAAGGCATCTGATGGGGTGAAGAAAATGGGAGAAATATTGGCGGATTTAGAGATTTGCGACTGAAAAAGGAAGATTCCCAAAAGGTGCAAAGAAGCAAGGATGAGTGTTAACAGGAAAAGAGAATACAGCGACTAGAAGTCCATAACAAATGTTAAGGAACTAGAGGAAAGGGGCCAGGAGTTGGTACAGGAGTTGATAAAGCAAGTGAGGAGTGGAGAGCAGGAGTCTGATCAAGACAAAGGGAGAAGGTTGGTGCAGGAATTAAGTCAAGAGGAATAGCATTAAAAAGCCAGGATATGGTCACAAGATGAGCTAGCAGGAATAGGGTACGAGCAGTTGAGAAGGAGGCAAGATGGAAAGGGAGGTGGGTTAAAGAAGTTAAGGCGGGACGGGCCAATACTAGATTCTGCAGCAGGACAACAAATCATCCCAGAGGCTGGAGCTCCAACAGCCAAATCCCAAGCCAGCTGACTAAGGCGGGACGGGCCAATACTAGATTCTGCAGCAGGACAACAAATCATCCCAGAGGCTGGAGCTCCAACAGCCAAATCCCAGGCCAGCTGACACACCTTTCATCAGAGGGAGGCTGTGAGGCAATGCTAAAGCCCTATGGAAATCCAAGGGCACAATCTGTGAGTGTTAGCGGTTGGAGTGAGGGCTGGAGACAGGAGCTTTTTTGGAGAAGGCTGGAGAGAGACATGGAGGGCCTAGTGGAAGAGCAGAGAACAGGAGGCTGAAAACGAGGTCCAGAAGGCTAGGCCACACTGGGGACTGGAAGTTGGAGGATATACCAAACAGAGGAGCCAAGAGAGCTGGGGCTGCTGGTAAGAACTGAGGGGGTAGGTCACCAAATACAGTAACAGGTGAACTGAGAGAAGGAGGTGCCGACATCAGGGGAAGAAGGTGAGAGAAATATTTTTGAACTAGAGGTGATCGTTAAGGAGAGGAGTGGTACATAGAGGGGGAAACAAGGTGTAAGAGGCATTAGTAAATCAGAAAAGATCACTGAGGAGACAGGTAATGCAGAGAGTGGTGAAGAACGATCAAGATACAGTTCCAAATTAGAGAAGATCGATGAGGAGTCGAGCGATGCCCTGACAGGTGAAGGAGGTGCAAAAGAGAGTTGATTTGGAGAGGGGGCTTGAGAAAATGGGTGTGTGCCGAAGGGGTGAAGAAGGTGGGAGAAAAAGGAAAGACTGGGAGAACATTGATTGCAAGGAAGAAGGTGCCTGAAGAGCTGTGGAGATGAGTGCAATACTGGGGATTTAGAGAATCGGGACTCAGAGATAGAAGGTACCAAAAGGGGTAAAGAAGGCAAGGAAGAGTGTAAAGAGTGGAAAGGAGATTACAAGTATGAGAGGTAGTTACAAAGGGAGAAGTAACAAAAGGAGAGTGAAAAGAAATTAGCACATGCATTGATAAAGGAAGTGGGAAATTAAAGAGCAGGAAACCCACTAGGAAACGGGATATGGTTAGAAGAAGAGATAGGCCAGTTCTGCTTTAGAGAACTCGAGGATCAGAGAATTTGGGTACACGCTTTGGTGGAGGGAAGGCTGAAAGGAACCATAGAAGGGAGAGGTAAGAGTAGTTGGTCACTCTCCTATCCTACTTCACACTGGGTTCACATCCAAGATTTTGGGGCCCACCCTGCCTGCTACCAATGCCCCTTAATCATTGCAGCCGAGGTTTAGAGGCTTCCATGGAGGTAGGGCACCTCAAGGCGCTGAAGCCAGAAATCCTGGGGAAAGAAGATGTGTGACCAATTACTAGTAAGAACTAGACAAAAAAAGAAGAGGACAGAGAAAGAGGAGATGTCTCTATGAACACCAGAGTTGCTGAGGACCATCCACAAATCCTGGGTTACTGGGAAACCAGAGACTTTATTTAAAGGCATTTTTTGTGTATGCTGAACTGGTGACCCGCAAACCCAGCACATTCTAAAGCTGCCGAAAAACAATTTATGAACTTTTAGTTGTAGTGCATGCTTTATTTGAGCTTTGGTCTTAATTACAAGTTAGGTGGTGTCTTAAAAACGTAGCAATTATCTGTTACTGCCACTTCGTTTGGCAGTAACTGTATCACCAGTGCTCCAGATAAAAGTTTGAGGTGGGACTATTTTACGCATGATTTTTCAAATTAGAGAGTAAGTGCAATTTCAAGATAGTAAAAATGAGTTTTCTCCTCTGCAAGAGAGTAAAACTTATCCAACACATACACCCAATGCATATGTAAAATCAGACCCGTAGATCAAAAGTGTTGTAGATCAAAGTTGTCTGGCTTGTGCCGAGCCCTTCACTCCAAATGCAAACGGCACATCCTGTCTGAGCACATAGTAACAGCACATCACTCCACTTGATAATGGCATATATCCTTCCTGAACATGCTAGCTACGCATCGCCTCTTGACACATACTAACGAGTACGACACGTGTCGTACTCTGTGGACATGGTAAAGGCACATCTCCTTTCAGCATTTACAGAGATGTGCTGTTAGCATTTGAAGAGCAAATTTGTGTAATTTGCACGTGTAAATTGCCCCTTTACACAGTGTGCATGCTAACAGCACATCTCTATGCATATGCTAATGGCAGACATTGTTTTCACGTATTGATAGAACACGTTCTGTTTAGCAAGTCTGATATTTGCACACGTTGACAGGACATATCTCTATCCATAGTGACCTAAAATCTCTTCTCTGCTCTGCGCATGCTATTGGCACATCTCTTCTCGTCTGCTAATGGTGCATCTTCTCTGCGCACATACTAGTTGGACAGCTCTCTGCATATGCATGTGCACAGAGATGACACACCTTCTCTACGCACATGCTAATGAGACATACCCTCTTTGCAAATGCTAACTGCACATCCCATCCCTGCACGTACTAACTGCACATCCTGTGCAGCGACGGGATGTGCAGTTAGCATGTGCAAACTCCACATCCTGTTTCTGCACATGCTAACGGCACATCTAGGCTCTGCATGCTAATTGCACTTCTGTTCCATGGCACGTGCAAATGACACATCTTTACTAAGTACGTACTATGGGGACATTTCTTCTCTGCGAGTGCTAGCGTAGCATCTCCTCTGCCCATGCTATAACGGTACATCTCCTCTCTGTCAACGGCAGGGCTCCCTTGTGCACAGGCTAATGTTGGCAAAGCACATGCTAACGTTGCATCCAAAGAAAGGGTGGAAAGCTACCGGGCAGGAGGGCGGCCTGCACTTACCAAGTTCCAATTACTTGACACAGCCTTGATGGGTGTGACGCAGAGGGAAGACCGCAGAGAAGTCGGTTCTTCCTTACAAGAAATGCAATAATGAAGAATGACCATTCACACAAGTTACTATCAGTGCTGGAAATCGCCAAAATGTACTGGGGCCAAATGTACCTGATTTTCCCCCTCCCCTTTTCTTATTCAGCTTGACTCGAACATGTGCTCACCAGCCCCCACCACAATGTCCAACGGTGCTCCCTTGGCATTCTGCTCGGTTTTGCTGTAATAAACCAAGTACCATTCAAAATGGGATAATAACTATTGCCACATTACTTAAAAGCTGAAGGAATTTGGCCAAAAGCGCTATGTAAGAACACATACTGCCTTTCCACATGTTATTGGCATAGCCTCCGTACACATGCAGCAGCACATCTCCTCTCTGCACATGCTAACTGAGCATCTATTTTCTGCATGCGCCAGTGGCACATGGCTTCCCTGTGTGTGCTATTGGCAAATATATTCAGTGCATGGGGTAAATGCCAATCCCTCGTGGTATAGCCCAACAGCAAGCGCATGTCTTACTACAGCCAGCATAACTTTATAAATTATACATTACAGAGCAGGTTTGCAACGGGCCATGGTGCAGCAAGTAAAGGAATAATTGCAGATGTTTTGGCTCCCGCCCCTTTATTTCAGCACTTTGAGGGGAGAGGTGGGAGTGGCTGGTGGCTTGTGAGAGTAAGCCGACCTACCTGCTCTCCCTTCCATGCAAGGGCTGGGCACAACAAAACCTAGATTTCGGGGGGCGAGAATTAAGTTGTGATGGGAGGGGCCACTTCAGAAAATAGGCTGGGCAAACTTGGAGGCGCTGCCCCCCCTGTTCTACCCACCTCCCCCCATGGTCTGGTCTGGTGACCAAATATTGAATAGTATACTTTAAAGCGCAACATGCAGAGAGATGATGGAAGACTTTCTTGAAAGTTACAGCTTTAAAGATTTACTGTGTTTACCCCGCCAGTTTTGAGGAACGGCTTGCCTCACCTCTCTACCTATCAAAATGCAAGTGCGCACATCCAGTTGTGCACCTAGGCTAAAATGTAGGTGTGGGCTAACCCTTCAAATGTTGGGAGGGGCACTAACTTCAGAGACTCTGGAGGAATGGCAAACTTACTTGTTTAGGGGCATCTAACTTCATTACTCATTGTAATAAGACTATTCTAGTGCAGCTTCAATGTTACAATCAGTTAACTGCTCTCTCCTTTGACTCTCAAACACCCACTTCTTGCAGAACCTGAAGGTCCTAGAAAGTGTGAAAATGGCAGATGGTGTGCAATGAAAGACTCAGTATCATAGCATAACAGGACATTTCAGAGTGTGGGGCAGTACTCTGGATGGCCCAAGCACTTGCAGTGGCTGGGAGCAACAGGCGAGATAATGTAATGCTGGTTCTACCACAGTTAGTCCGCTATACTGGAATCTCTGGTCCACTGACTGGCTGATGAGACTATGGGCCTCATTACAACTTCCCTGGTCCGGACTGCGGTGATTCTGTGGCGGCGGTAACAAAGTATCTGCGTCCGCAAGGTTGCGGAAAGACCGGCCGATTACGTGCTGTCGGTCGCGCGCACCACACGGACGCGGAAACAGTGTAACCGCCGCCACGGAAAAACACACGGAAATGGACCTAGCAGCGCCACAAGTAGCGCAAAACCCGTTTCCGCCACTGTCGCCATGGACACGGAATCAGAAATACCATGATCGCCAAAACAGGAAACAGAGAGGCGGCCATCATATAAAGCTCAATCCATTGCCATCCAGAGTCAGCACAAGCAAAAACCACACTTTGAGAAGCCAAAAGGGACCACCAGCATATCTGCCAGGATTCCAGCCCAGAGGCAGCGCAAACAGCGCTTTAGCGAGGGGGAGCTAACTGTTCTGGTTGAGCACATTGTGGAGCATGCTGAGATGATGTTCAGTGCCAATCAACGGCGTGCTACACAACAGCGGAGGAAGGAAGTGTGGGCAGATGCAGCACGCAAGTGCACTGCTGTGGGCGTGACTGTGAGGAGCGTAAAGGACTGCCACAAGCGGTGGGATGACCTCAGGCTGAGGGTGCAGAACCTGATCTCCACACACCGCCAACACAGCAGTGGGACAGGTGGAGGACCCCCTTCCCCACTGAGGCTGAAAACATGGGAGGAGCCCTGCAGCAGTGTCCTCCACCTTGAGGGCATCCATGGGATCGGGATGCTGAGGCAGGAGTGAGTCCACCTGCAGATGCTGGTAAGTGCGCAAATTTGAATGCCATATGATATTGAGGCCAGGAGTGGCACAAAGGACCCATTAACAAGCCCCCCCCCCCCCACAGGCAGTGCATGACTGGGCCAAAGGACCCATTAACAACCCCTCCACCCCCAGTCAGTGCATGACTGGGCCAAAGGACCCATTAACAACCCCCCCTCAGACAGTGCATGACTGGGCCAAAGGACCCATTAACAACCCCCCCCCCCCAGGCAGTGCATGACTGGGCCAAAGGACCCATTAACAACCCCCCCAGGCAGTGCATGACTGGGCCAAAGGGCCCATCATGATCCAGATGGTGACCCATATCACTACAATGCATTACCGGCAACAAGCAGATGCATATAAATGCTACAATTAAATGATCAACATGTATGATGCATGTGATGCACCCATCAGGCACCACCACATAACTAAATGCATGCCATCTGTGTCGCCACAGCCATATCGTGTGACAGTGATACTGCACAACAGCCCAGGCAATCAGCTCCTGCACGTGTGCAAGCCAGCGTTCCTGCCCAGGAGGATGCTGCCAGCAGTTCGACATCTCTACCCGCAGTAGCAACCACAACAGATGTGCCGGCCACCATCACCAACATCTCCACCATGCCCACGCTGCCTGATGCAACACAGGTGCCACGGGCACCCGTCATGCCAATGCAACCCACCACAGAGAGCCTCTGTAGTGCAGAGGAGGCAGCATGTAGTGACAACAGTGCCCCGGCAGTGCAGTCTGATACAGGGTCACAGGGGGAGGTGCCCACCCTGGATGACTTGGAATCATTCCATCAGCTGGAGTTCAGCCCCACAACACTCCACAGTCCTATGAGGTCACCTACCTCCTCAATGGCAGAGCTAAATTCCTGCATGCAGCGGATGGAGAAGCAGCAGGCTACCCTCACCCAGCTGGTGGAGAGGCAGCTCGAGGAATCTAGGCTGCAGAGGGAGTGCTACAGCACATCGGTACGTCACCTCTCAAGGTCCATTGGACGCTTTGCCAGAACTATAGTCACCCTGGCATGCCATGTGCGGGAGGGCAATGACAACACCTCGAGGATGATTGAGTCCATGTTGATTGGCCAACAGGCGAATCTTGCACATATGCCACCTATTTCAGATTCTGTGCTATCCAATACCACCACCCCATCCAGCTCCACCACTGCCAGTCCACGGAGGCGCTCGAGTCAGCTAACAGGGCTCTCGGGCAAGGATGCACGGGCACATGAGCGCACACGGAAATGATGTCATGTGTGTCGGGCACTGCAGGACACATGTGGACTAGAAGGGTGTGTGGGGGTGGGTATGTTTGGGTGGTGGGGGAGGTCCACTAGGGGGTTTGAATATTGGGGCCTGGTTGGGGGTGGGTATTTTTGGGTGGTGGGGGAGGTCCATTAGGGGATTTGAATATTGGGGCCTTGTTGGGGGTGGGCACGTTTGGGTGGTGGGTGGGCACGGGTGTACAGCTTCCTTAACCATAGCACCTCCTTCCCTGTTGTTAATTCATCAATATATCATCATTTCAAAAAAACATACACAAGTGGACATCCATCATTTCATTTGCAGTACAACTATTCATTTATTGCCATCACCATATGCATGCAATGCTGTGAATGTGCTGTCTCTCAAAAGTAAATGTGAATCAGTGCATCCCGTGCTCGTTGTCCATCTAGTGGACCCCCAGGAGGAGGTTGTGCCATCCCATCCCCATTCCCATCCCCATCTCCGTCTCCATCTCCATCCCCATCTTCATCATCTGCATCTGGGAGCATTGCAATGTTCCTGCGCAGGCACAGATTGTGCAGCATGGCACAAATGAGCGTGATTTTACCCGTCTTCACTGGATTGTACAGCAGTGATCCGCCAGATCTGCTCAAACAGTGGAACCGGGCCTTCAGCAGTCCAAATGCCCTCTCAATCATGCCACGTGTGTGGACATGTGCCCTGTTGTATGCCTCTTCATGCCTGTTCCTTGGCCTCCCTAAAGGCGTCATCAGCCATGGCGTGAGTGCATATCCAGAATCACCTACATGGGATGTAGATGGGGGGGGGGCATGTCAGTGTTTGAGGTATCATGTCTTCATCAGATGCAGTGCAATCTTGTCTTATTGTTCATTCAAGCATATGTGGCATGCAGTGGTTGGATCGGTGGGGGTTCTGTTCTTTGGCCATCATAGAGGACGTTGGCAACTGGACATTGACCAACGCATTGGTGTGCATGTGTACTCTGCCCTGCGGGTGACATTGGCATGTGAGTATGGCATTGTGCAGTGATGTGCACACATGGCAGAGTCAGTCCACCGTGATGAAGTAGTCGATGCAGGACGTCTCATGTACAGGCATCATGTGCATTGGGAGGGCAGTGTTGCATATTGTGGGTGGGTGTTTCCAGTGGCTCCAGGTGTATGGGCCAGTGATAGTACTGGCTGTGTGTGTCATGTGGCAGGGTGTGTACGGGCACACTGTGGTAACCTGTCATGTGTTGCTTTGTGATGTTTGGGTTCCGCTGTCTATTCAGTTGATGGCTGGGGGGGTGATGCATGTGCAGTCACAGCGGCACACTCACATTGCTCATTGCACTGGACACACACACACCACTTCCACAGGGTCGGTGCATTGGCAGTTGTACTCACCCAATAGCCACGTGCTTTGTCCAGCATAGCGTTCCATGTACCGTGGCAATGTGGAATTCCGCAGTACCATTGGGTCATGGGTTGAGCCCGCGAAACGTGCGCAGCAATGTGTTATCACTTGCATAGCATCACATACCATCTGTACATTCAGTGAGTGGTACTGTTTCCTATTGCGGAACACCATCTCAATTGCATGTGGTACTGTCAGCTCAATGTGGGTGCAGTGGACTGCACCTATGCAATTCGGCATGCCTGCTATGGCATGGAAGGCCAACTTGGTGGCAATAACATCGGGGAGGATACGGAGTAGGGCTATCTGTTCCGACACATGGCGCAACAGGGCATCCAGTACCTGTACCAGGATTTTGGAGAAATAGGGTTGTGATAGGCCGTGCAGCTCACCAACTGTGTGTTGATAGGTGCCGGTGCCAAGGAAATGCAGAACAGACACAAACTTCAGGAGGGGGGGTGGCGGTGGGGGTGTCTATGTGGCTGCTGATGTCGTCCTCTATCATGGCGGTGATGTACAGGATTGTTGGACGGTCCAGCCGGTATAGTGTGTGGATCTGTCCCGGGGTAAGGTTCCAGGGTGAGGCCCTGATGCGTGGTATTGCAGGCTGCCTGCGGGGTGGTGCTGGCTGGACAATGGGGTGTGTCATGGGTACAGGGTTAGCTGGTTGCCGCCTGCGCCTCCTACGCCTCCGCCTCCACCTCTGCAACAATACTGCCATCATGTGCAGTGCTGCCTGTTGGTTGAGTAGGCCCAGTCCCAATGCTACTAGAGCTGCTGCCTGCATGGTTCTGTTTTGTGTTGGGCTGGGTGTGGCCCTTTTGTAGGCTCCCAGTGGCCTGCTGGGTCCAGCTGGGCTGATTTGGTGCACCTGTGCCCTGATTCAGGTCAGCAGGCACTGTTTAACGTCATGTTCGCGGTGGCGGCGGTACCACCACCGTGATCACGGTTTTAACGCCATTTTTCAGGCGGTGTTTCCATGTCTGTGCTAGTTGTGATGTTCGCGGTGTTTAGTATTGCCGGTAACGGAGGGGTTTCTGTGCAGGCGGAGTTTACGGGAGCCTAAACTCTGCGGTGACGGTTGGAGGTTGTGCTATTTCCGGGTCCGCAGGTCATGATTGGGCGGATGCGGAAACGATGCCGGTATGGTTATACCGGCGGCGTTAAGTCCGGACCGATGTACTTGTAATGAGGCCCTATGTCTGCCTGTAAAATCAAGTGTTACGAGACTGGGGGTGGGCCAGTGCAGCAATAATGCAATTCTATGTGACAGTATTGGTGCCACTAGCAGAGGAGCACCAGGATACACCAATGTGTCCCTACACTTATTAAAACTGTCCTATTGTAAGGGTGTAAACTTAATCATTTATAAGCACTCCAATTAGTGCAATTGAAGTCAGGGTGAGATTACATTATTTGCCCAGCATCACACACTTACGCTAAACAACGAAGCTGCGATTTTAACCTGCACTTTCAATTTGGGCACGACCATCTTCTTCCGCATTTTACTTGGAACAAAAAATTTAGTTTTGGGTGTCAAGACCTACAATAATACTGTCCTATAGAGTTTACTTCCAAAATAAACAAATTGCATAGTAAAGCATCATGACAACATGTAAATCCTTATAGCAGCATTTTGTGCCAAAATAATATCACTGTACCTTTATTTTCCACATCCTGAATAGAAAACTATAAGATGCAAAAGGCAAAATACCCTGATTTACCCACTTTATTTCAGCGCTTTAAAAACACACAAAAAAATAAGTTGTGCCATAAACTCACTTAGGTTTGGAGATTCGTCACAAACCTCCAGCGTGTTATGTATGGTTAAGGAACATTCAACTAAGGACATAAAAGCAAACTTTACTTTTTAGCATATCAAGCTATTAGACGTTATGGGTATGAACACATTTTAAAGGGATGCATGCTTTATTGTGATGCTTGCTTGCTATGCTGCTCATGACAAAAGAAACACTACAGTGCCATCTAGTGGTGGAAAGTGTTTTTTTAATAAATAAATAAAGCTTACACGGTACGCAGTAGAAAATGAAATCATCCGTATTGGCCATAATTACATCTGTAAAAAGGCACCATACGCCCGTTATCTGGAGGGCTGGGTATTACTGTCACTGTTACAGCACTGACAAATGGCTAGCTTGGTTTTGAAGGGGAAGATTTACCTCCAGCAAAATTCTGGAAGAAATAATACTCTCAATAACTCACAAAAAGCACCATACCACCACTTGTAACCCCACTGTAAGTCCATGTGATCGAGTGACGTAATGATTACTGATTTTGGCAGTAATGCATAGGATCTACTGCCGAATTGCCACCAAACTCGGATTGAGGTTGCCATTCCCATTTATTAATATGTCCCTGCCATTTGATGGATCCCTAATAAAATAATTTGAACTTATGTTTTAGGTGTATTTCTGGTTAATGATCCCCTTGACCTATGTTACAAGTGCTGTCAGAGTGGGATAAGAGGGCTTGGCAACATAGACCTGCCAACACTAGGATATCTGCTACACTATGGGGGGTGCAAACTTCTCACAGCAAATCTGACTCAGGAAGAAAGGTGCACACGACAGAAACCTGGGGATCATACCCATCCTGCCCAATCCTACTTTCATATCCTGAGCTTGGGACTCAGTATTGACACTGACTGGAAATTAAGGAGTGGACAGTGGAAACCTGGAGATAACATGCACTCTGTCCAATCCCAGTAAAGTCCTGGTTTTGGTTTTCAGCAGTGACACAGCCATTTTCTCACTTTGGAAGATTGTTTCCCCTGTAAAGGTGACAAGAATAGAGGTGCAGAACATTGCAAGCCCAACCAATGAAGATGGAGCTGCAAGTCTCCTTGATTAGACCAGTGACCAAAATACCAATACAACATATGCCTTGGTGTACAGATTATCAAGTCTTTTCACCAATTGAGCTGGTTATATATTCCTCAAAACCATACTGAAAGTCAGGATCCCATAGAGGAGTTACATGCTGCGTATCCCACCTTGACCGGAGACAGAAACCCCATAGGATGAAATTTGGGATCTCTTCAGAAACCAGTCCAGCGTGCCAATGTGGATTTGTCAAGGAGAGATATTGGAATGCCTGCAAGTGGAGCCCTGCTACTATGCAAAAGATGTTCAGAGAAACCATCTCACCAAGAACACCAGTCCTGCAGTTCACAGGTCCAGCCAGAATCTTTCTGAGTACCAACAACATGAAAAAGGTGCCACATTCTGAAAGGACCATAGGGGCCAGTTGTGAGTGCCAATTCACTATGCCTGGGCAGTAGGACCATCAATCCTACCTAGAATGAGATAGACAGAGGTGCTTTCCAGAGAGACATCCAAACTTCTAATAATGTTGGGGCAAAAAGAGCTGACATTTACCCTTAACAGAGAAGTCTCAGTGAAATTATTCAACTATTCCCTAAAGACCCATCATGAGCAAGCACACAACTAAAGCGAGAACTGGATCAGGAAGAGGTGAGAAATGGTTGGGAAAATAGGAGTTGGGGAATCAATTGCATGGAGAAAATAAAGCCCTCAAGTTGGCTCCTTGCGGGCTGAGGAAGACCACCAGAAAATTACAGAAGGGCTGTTGGACTTCAGCTTTCAGACCATTCCCTCATAGTAACAGCATCACATCAATCGCTGCAGACAGCCCTGTAGAGCATCCTGGTGTGCCCACACTGTAAGCATCAGAATCAGGAAAAGCAGATAGATTACAGAGGAACTTGCTGGATTACGAACAAGGCAAGTTTCAAGATACACAGGAGTGGATCCAAATGTTTGTTCCCAGTTTTCTTGATAGTGCTCATTCTTTAGATGCAGATACGTGCCGTCAGCATTCCAGATGCCCCATAGGCCCCCCTAAAGAATCCTTCTCTCCATAAACACCCAGGAAGCTATCAAAAGGGGAGCACTAGTGAAGTGAAGGGATATCTGAAAAAGTCCCAGGCTTTGCTCTGGGGACCTCCAGTGAAGTGAACAAGTGGGACAGGGTCCTCTGCAAGCTAACAGATGATGTAGCTCAGGTAGTATGAGAAGGTTGCCCTGGTCACCTTCAATTAGTCCCTGTTTCAGGGCAGGGGACAGTCACATGGTGCGAACTATGAACAGGGTCAATTGAAAGGACACAACCTTTACACCAGGGAAGCATAGACTATATGGGATCCAGGAAACCAGGCTCTTCTCAACCCCAAGGCACAGTGCTTGTGCTTCTACTGAAGCCAGTAACTCTGCAGCTACTGGCCCTTTATGGGTATCGAGGTACAGTGGTCTGGCAGCGCTGGCATGCTCAACTCCCCACAGGTGACTGCAGGAATGCTACCCACATAGATGAAGCAGTACCTGAATTAGGAAGGGAATCTCACCTATTAACCGGCCATCCATTGTACCAGGCCTCCACTGTCATAAATCTAGGCACAGATAGGCTCAGGAGGCAGAGTTGGGGCATGACAACCAGAGAGAGGACTTCCCAAGAGAAGGGTTTAGCCAGCCCATGTCTCACATCAGAACTGGTAGCCATCCTCAGGGGTGGGGTCCTTCAGTCCATCACTAGACCAGCTGCCTGAAGAGGAGGCGCACCTATATTCTTTTTCCCGAGAGAGAGAAAGAGAGAGAGAGAGAGAGAGAGAGGGGGGGGGGGCTGGAAGGCAGGCCATCCTAGAGAGCAGAGCTCAACAGCCAAGGGGCCATGAGGCAGGGCTAAACCCATGGGCTCGGTCTGAGAGTGGAAGCAGCTGAGGTGGGAGTTGGAGACAAGAAACAAACGATATGAGTGTTTCTGTAGCAGGCTGGAGAGACCAGGAGGACCTAGGGGGTGAGCATGATCAGTAGGCTGGAGGGGAGGTCCAGAAGGGCAGGCCACATTGGAGCATGGGAGCATCAAGAAAGACCCTGAAGACCTAAAAAAAGAGCCCAGAGGACTTGGGCTGCTGGTAAGAAGTGGTGGTCAAAACCAGTAAAGGTGGCCTGAGAGGGTGGTGATGGGAGAGGTGAAGAAAATGCAAACAATGTTTCTGAAATAGATAAGAAAATTGAGGGCAGTGGTGGTGCCGGGAGCGGTGAAGAAGTTGTGAGAGGCAATAGTGAGTCAGACAAGATCATTGAGGATTGGACCACAAAAGTGGTGAAGAAGGAGGAAGAACCAGATGTGAATTAGAGAGGGTCAGTGAGGATAGGAGAAATGGCCAAAGAGGTAAAGGAGGTACAAAAGAGAGTTGTACATTGGAGACGGTAATTGAGAAAGCAGGGGGTGCTTGTGGGTTGCGAGAGAAGAAAGACCAGGAGAAGAATGATTGCAAGTAAAAGGTGTACAAAGCGGTGAGGAAACTGGGAGTGATAGTGGGGATTTAGAGATTCGGGAATGGAAAATGTAAAGTGTCCAAATGGGAAAAGAAGTCAATGATGAATGTACAGAGTGGAAAGTACTACAGTGATGAGAGGTGGTAACAAAGCGAGTCGGTAATAGAAGACAGGGAGATGAGCTGGTACAGGAGTTGATAGAGTCTGTGAAGAAGTGGAAAGTGGGAGGCAAATCTGTAGAACAGGAAGTGAATTTGGTGCAGGTATTGAAACCAGAAGAAGGGGATTGGAAAGAAATGACATGGTTACAAGAGGAGGTAGGCCAGTTCTAGGGCCAGTTCTAGTTCAAAGAATTTGAGAGTCATAGGAGCAGATTATGCACTGGAGAGAAGGCAAGATGAAAAGGAGCCGTAGGAGCGAATGTTAGAGTAGTTAGCTACCCTCATGTCTGACTATGTTATCCGGGTCCACATCAATAACTTCTGGACCCACCACGCCTGCTCCCCAAACCCTCAATCCTTGTACTCAATATTTGGAGGGTCCGACAAAAGTAGGGCAGCTCGAGGTGACAAAGCCAGAGATCACAGAGGAGGAGGATGACCACAGCAAACCAGCAACTAGTGACAAGTAATAGCAAGACAAGAAAGAAGAGAAGGAAAGATGCAACATTCCCTTCAGCACCAGATTGCTACGGGTCATCCTCAAAATCTGGGAGAAGCATGTCCCAGATACAGGGAGACCAGAGGCTATGTTTAAAGATTAATTTTTGTTTAAGAAAAACTGTTGACCAAAGAAGGGAAACCCCAGTAAATTCTAAGGTTATAGAAAAGCAATTTTTTAAAGGTTAATGTTCCTG
This sequence comes from Ambystoma mexicanum, assembly GCF_040938575.1. Classification (NCBI taxonomy): domain Eukaryota; kingdom Metazoa; phylum Chordata; class Amphibia; order Caudata; family Ambystomatidae; genus Ambystoma; species Ambystoma mexicanum. The sequence continues at coordinate 453,391,666 of NC_090936.1, read as the reverse complement.
CAAATGACAGTTAGAAATCAGGTTTATCCTGACATGTTTTAGGTACACTGTATGTCACCACTGTTTATTATGTTTACCCTACACAATTCTAGTTCCTTAATAAACCCCATTTTCAATATTACATCACCTAAGTGACATATATTGGAGTATCCACTTTAATATGGCCCTCAAATTGGGCATGTTAGTCCTTCTTCCATGGTCATGATCGGTTAACTACAGTCACAGGGCCTAGACTCTACGGAAACCATGGGAAAATGCCAAGTTGAGTGTTGATAGAGGAGAACAACCTTTACAGCTTAGAGGTCTCCGGTTTGAAAGATTTGACACATTATGAAATTGGTGGGGGGAGAACTGCATCTATGCTTTTGATCACATGTTTGTGTCGCAAACAAGCAGACAACCTTCACCAGTCAGTTTTTACAAAGTTATAAAAAGAGGTCTACTATGTCACTCCGTTTACCTTTGTGGAGGCACACACTGTGTGAAGCTAAATGGGGACTTTGAAATCCAGATGAGCTCATCCCAAACAGTAGCATTTGAAAGCAGATGTAACTTAATAGAGAAAAGGCTTGCTCCTGCACTGCACTCACCTCAATTCCTGTTGCAGCCCCAAGAAAGTGGTGCCTACTAACAAAGTAAGATAAACTGTACCCTGACCTCCAGATAAGAGCTGTACTAGACCTTTTATGCATTACAGTCTTGTAAATACAACACTTTTTATATTTCTATGCGTACCATTTATGTGCCAGTTGAGAGCAGAGTTCAATGCAAAAAGCATGTGGCTTGATAGAAACCAGAACACATCTTTTGATTCTTATCTACATGGATGTAATTGCAGGCCATGAAGGATCAGTTTAGAAATATTTCTCTGAGCTGCAAGGCCCTGAGCCCGTCATAAACAGCACACAGCAAATGGTTCCTTTCTGTTCAACTTCCGCTGTGTTTTGGGTCTGTAGATGGTCATGGAATGTATGCATTTCATAATGCATGCATATTTCTTTTCCTAGCATTTCAGGATCATAGCAGTAATAAGTTGGAAAACTTAATCCAATTGGGAAGTATCCTATTAACAAACAAATTATGATTTTTACTGAATACTTGCTTGCATTGCAACAAAGTGTTCCTATGCTGTATGCATTTATCGTCAATGATAATGACAATTATGTGGTATTTATATAGAGCTTTCAGAAAAGTGTGGTACATAGAACATATTTACAAACAATTATCACCCAACTGAAGTTGATACTTATTTACCGACCTCAAAAAGATAAAAGGACGCAGTTGGCATTGCCAGGATTCAAACCTGCGACCGGAGGATCACTCAGAGATCACAGCAGCGAGCACTCAACCCGCTGAGATATCTTACTGGCGCATGATGCATCACAATGCCACTATGTTGTGTGTTCATGCATATTAATGTGTGCAGGAAGGTTTTCCACTAATGTAATTAACTTCCTACTATGTCGTTATTCTGATTCTGGAAGTAGAGTTAGCCTTCTTATTTGAACTATTCGCTATCAATCCTGTAGATGCAATTAACTGTTGCTGTTCTATGTGGGTGGTGCTCCCACTGCTAGTAAGTTATTCCTATTCTATTTGAGGGGAGCTATGATCACTGAGCCCCTGCTGGGCAAGTTCTCTGTGATGGGAATTTGGACTGCTGATGCCTATGCTGTTCCCGTTCTATGCAAGACTAGCTTGCATTTGAGTTTCATCTCCATACGAGTGGAGCTTCTACTGCTGTGACCGACAACCTATCTGTGCTAATCATGTATGATTGAGACCCACAACGTTCCTTTTCCATGTGGGGAAAAAATTATCTACTGAGTCGCATGGCATACCCTTTCTATGGGCCTCATTACAAGTGTGGCGGTCCGAGAATAAGGATGCTGGTCGCACCGAACTGGCACCCTTTCCGGACTGCCACAATACAACTCTGTGGGTAGGGTCTGTTGCGCCCGGTAGACCTGCTGGGCGCTATGGCACCCGCCCGCAGAGTTTTCACAAAAGCACAAGCACCGTTGCTTCCGTATCCCCATTCCCCTGGAGTCCTAAATCTATGCAAGTATCGTCACTTTGTGACAGCAGGGACGATGGAGGACACAAAAACCAAATCGTTTTGTTCACTGGGTTTATTTAAGGTATATGAAATGTACAGTGGGTTGAACTAAAAGGTAATTGGGTGATTCCCGTACAAAAGAAAAGTGAGAGTAAAAACAAAACAGTTGGGATGGTCTTGTCCAGGTAACTGGTTTTCCCAGTGGAGGTGAGGATCAAGCCCTCCCCTTGGGTTCTGGTGTCAAAGTCGCAGTCCTCAAAAATTCCTGAGAGGTTGCACCACCTCCCCCTTCCCTGTCATTGCAGGCTCACAGGGAGGCCAAGCACTATTTATCCAAGTCCTTAAAGTTCCAGGAAGGTTGCACAACCTTGCCCTTCCCTTTCTTTTGCAGGCTTGCAGGATTCCTGAACCTTCTTCATTACCAGTTCTACAGAGTTCTGTACCCCTGCCTAATACAGTCACTGAGCTCCATGAGCAGCTGGCCCATTGATTGTATCTGACAGTGAGAGTTAGAGAGGCATCCCACAGAAAGGGTGACTGAACCCTTAATGTCTGCCTACTCGTCTCTCTGTACTGATTGTACTTTCCCTTACGCTGTCTTGTTTTACTCTCCAACCACCTGGACCTGCCGAGTGACCTGGCACTCCGGAAACCCACCTAATCTAGCTAGGCCCTGGTCTATCTTACTCTCGAATCTTCTCTGCTTCCTGCCTGCTCTTTCTGTATCACTGCCCTCTGCTGTTGGCAGGGTTTCGGTTTCACTCTCAGGTTCTAATGTTCCCCTCACTTCTCAACACGAAGTCCTACTTCCGCTGCATGATCCTTCCCTTTGCATCCTTTAGCCTCATACCCAATCACCTCTTTGACAGCCACCACCTTCTTCTCTAATTCTTCTCTGATGTTATGACCCTTTGTGGTCCCACCTCCTTTCAACATTTCCACCTGCTTCCATTCTACTCATGATGTTACTATCTCCTTGCTCACCCCTCTTGACACTACCACCCTCGTCTCCTCAATGTCTTTTAGCACTTCCTTCCTTGCCATTCCTGTCACCACATCCTTCCTCTCTACTCCTGATGTTACTGCTTCCTTCTTCAGTGCTGATGTCACCACCTCCTTCCTCTTCACGCCTGATATAACCACCTCTTTGTCCATTACTTATATCACTGCTCCCTTCCTATCCACTCCTATGGTTACCACATTCTTCTCTACTCCTGATGTCACGCTCTCCCTTGCTACTGTCAACTCCTTCCTTGCCCCTTCAGCTCCCACCACCTCTTCCAGCTCTCCTCTGCTGTCCAGTCTCCAGTCTCTTCCACTCTTGTAGCCTTTTGTTCTTCGATTGCCTTCCAGCCTTCAGTAAACATGAGTTGGCTTCTCCTGGAACCCCCATAGAGAAATGGGAATAACTGTATGGAGGCTAGGATTGGCTGGCTTATTTTGGTGCACCTTGGGCTGATCTGGGATCAGTTGGTTGGACCATGCATATATCTGGTCTGTCTGCCATCTTGGATCTTGCACACACACTTCTCCAATCCTCCCTGAGACTGTCTGCGAAGGGTGGTGGGCAGTGGTGTTTCCAGTATGTTAATTCAGAGCTGGAAACACATTGGGTAGGTTTTCTATCAACTATGATACATTTGTGATTCTGGGTGAGCTGGAAAATGGATACAATGTTTCCCTACATGGGATTCACTGACCGGGGAAGCAATGGGGATGTAACTATGCTTTCTGAATCATTTGCCCCGTGTTCAGGAAGTCGCGAGCTTGAAAGATTTGGCTGGTTTGTGGTGAGACGATGCGCCTGTACTCTACCAGGTGCTGGAAACCAAGGCAAGGTGACCATAGGGGATCTGCAACAAAACAAAAGAGGTAATTTTGTAATTGTAATTGATTATTTATAACGTGCTTAATACTGTCACGTTGACGTCTCCGTGACGATGGGGGCGGGCGGAGGGAGGAGAAGGGAAGTGACGCATGGGGGGGCGGGATTGGGGAGTTCTGGAAGAAGGTAAAAATAAAGAGGACGTTTGTTGAAGAGCTCCGTGTCTGCCTTTTCATTCCTGCGACACCGCAGGCCTGCTGCACGCCAGGGTCACTACAGTGGCAACGAAGCTGCTGTAGCCCGCCCACGGATCCCACGAGCGAGAGCGCGTGTAGCGCAAATAGGCCCAAAGAACGCTGGACTACTACGCGGCTCGGGCCGCGGCGGTGGAAACACGTGGGGAGCGAGAAGACCTTGCGGAACAACCAACGGGTGAGCCCACAGGACACGTGCTTTCCCGACTACAGCTACGGGTGCCGGCAGCACGAGCGCACGTGCGCTGAGCATGCAGCTGTGGCATACATCGCCTGTGTGCCTCAGAAGCCCTCACATCCCACGGCAAGGGACACGGCGAGGGAGGCACTCATTGCACGTGCCCTGCAGAGCCAGGGAACATCATATTCCAGCAGCCCAGACCAACGGGCCCACCAAGACCCCAACAGCAGAGGGCACTAGAACCCCGGGGAGGGGTAGGACCAACGGATGGTGCTCGTGCCAAATTGGCGGCCATCCCTCACGGACCAGTGAAGAGACTAACCATAGGAGGAGGCGGGTAACCGCCACCAGAGACCCGCAAGGGAATATTATCAGCACACAACACCCTCAGCGCCATGTCAGGCCAAGATGGTGGGCAAGGAGGACAACCGCAGGCAAATGCACAGCCGGTTCCAGGCGTGCCAGCGACGGACCACATACCCTACCAGCTGCCGGACACGCTGGCCGCCCAGATGCCGGGGGCATTTGATGTGACAGACACCAGCAACATGGGTCAGAGATGGACCAAATGGATTAGAGACTTTGACCTATACATGGCAACCACAGGACCTATTGCTGATGCAAGACAGGTATGCCTACTCAAACTAGCTGTAGGATCTGCCACCCGAGACATAATTGATGAAATGCCCCAAGACTCGATTGACTCAATTCAAGACCTTAAAGAGGCGCTTGCTGCGTACTTCGCACCACATACCAATGTGGACTACGAAAGACATCTATTCCATAGCACCAAGCACGCCAAAGGGGAAACCATGGACGCATATGTGATGCGCTTGCCCACCAAATTGAAACATTGTGATTTTGCGAACTATTCGAATACGGAGGCATTAAGATCACAAATTATCTCCGGATGCGAATCCCAGGCCTTCCGCTGGAAGCTGCTGCAAAAATCGCGCACGCTGGAGGAAATCCTAGCACTGGCCAGAGTCGAGAGAGCCATAGACTCCCAGGTAGAGAACTTTGGAAGCACAAATACGGGGGAAAGCGTGAACAAACTACAGCTAGAGAAAAGATCAGAGGAACTCTTCTGCTATACATGTGGATTTGAATACCCACATGAAGGAACCTGCCCTGTGATAGGACAACGATGCACATCCTGCGGTGAAGAGGGACACTTCAAAGCAGTATGCAGGCTGTTCCGTGACCGGGGGAGAGACCGACCCAGGGACAGCACGGCTCGCCCGAAAAGCCGATACGGGGGAACATCCAGCAACAACCCAGCCCCCAACACGTCAATCACCCCGAACTAGCCCATAGGTGATCAGCGAGAGCGCGACTCGGGAGAAGATCGGCAGAGGAGGAAGGACAGAAGGAGGTTCGTAATGCGTGCAAAACCAGAGCGCAGGTCCCGACGCCATGTACGATACCTGGTGGAACAATCCCCCACGGACTCCGATCCTAGCTCATCCGAAGCGACCAAAAGAAGAAGGCCTACGTGTATGCTCTGGGCAACCCCACAGCGACAGCACACAGCCCTACTTTAATAACCAAGCTACAAGAAAGGCCGACGGAATTTCTCATTGACACAGGAGCCACGGTCAACGTGGTGGGTGAAAAGGTCTACACTGACCTACTACAAAAACCGAAGCTGATCCCGGCGACGGTGGACATATATGCATATGGAGCCAAAACACCGCTCAAGTGTCTGGGACAATTCAGTGGCTTGTGCCGCTACAAAGGGCATGAAATGAGGATACCCATTCATGTTCTGGCCACGGAAACAGACAGTGGTTGTGTCCTCAGCTTCAAAGCGGCTGCTGACATGGGATTGATACACATCTTATACAACATCATGGTCCACAAATACATAGATCCAGTGGACATGATAAACAATCTGTATCCCAAAATCTTCAGAGGCATCGGAAAACTTCGGAACAGACAAATAAAACTCCACGTGGACAACTCAATCCGGCCAGTAGCCCAGCCATACCGCGGGATCCCGGTAAACATCCAAAAGAAGGTCGAAGATGAGCTTCAAAAACTGTTAGAACAAAACATCATCGAGAAGGCCACCGGCCCCCCCACGTGGGTGTCCCCGATTGTCCCGGTCCCCAAAAAGGGCTCTGAGGCAATTAGGCTTTGTGTTGACATGCGACGCCCGAATCAGGCCATCAGAAGAGAGAGGCACCCTGCACCACGCATAGCCGACATGATACACCTACTAATCGGAGCCAAAGTTTTCTCAAAGCTTGACTTGCAAAAAGGCTACCACCAGCTAGTTCTTCATCCTGAAATCAGAAACATTACGACCTTCGTTACACACGTTGGTCTTTTTCGGTACAAAAGATTAAGCTTTGGGGTATCCTCGGCAGCGGAGACATTCCAGGCTGAAGTGCATAACATCATAAAGCACATTCCAAACTGCCTCAACTACTCGGACAACATACTAGTATTCGGGCGCGATGTCAACAAGCACGATGAAACCCTGATGAGAGTATGTAAGGCCCTTCATGATGCCAACCTTACCCTAAACAGAGACAAGTGCGATTTTCGAAAATCGACACTGAAGTTCTTTGGCCATGTCTTCTCTGAATCTGGCATGACACCGGACCCGGACAAAGTGGCTGCGCTGAATGACACTGCTGCCCCATCCAATGTGTCGGAACTTCGGTCTTTTCTAGGCCTGGCCAGCTACTGTAACCGATACGTACGGGACTTTGCGTCAGTCAGCGAACCGTTACGGCGATTGACCCATCAAGATGCAAAATTCGAATGGACCAGTGACTGCCAGAGATCGTTCGAAGTGATCAGAGAGCGAGTTGCGAAGGCAGAGAACATGTCGTATTATGACCCCAACAGAAAGACTGAGCTTACTGTGGACGCCAGTCCAGTTGGCCTCGGGGCTATCCTGGAGCAACTTGATCCGAAAGATCCATCACAGAAACACATTGTGGCGTACGCCAGTCGCAATCTATCCACCACGGAACAAGCATACTCGCAAGCAGAAAAGGAAGGGCTTGCGGTGGTATGGGCGTGCAAGCACTTCCACCTGTTTCTGTATGGCAAACCATTCCAGGTCGTTATGGACCATCAGGCTCTCTTATTTCTGTACGGCAACCCTCAGGCCAAAATGCCCCTGCGCATTGCAAGATGGGGCCTGAGACTGCAAGACTACGCGTTTGAGATCATTCACAGGCCATGAAAGGGCGAAAACCCGGCTGATTTCCTGTCCAGGAGGCCTCGAGAGCAGAGCGCTCCGGAACCATCCGTAGCCGACAGATACTTAAGGTACTTGATCCATCAGTCCGCGCCAGAAGGAATAAACATGGAGGCGCTCGCCACAGAAACAGAGAAAGATGCAGCATGCAGCATCATTCGTGAGGGTCTGGAGTCGGGGCTGTGGTGAAGGGCAAAGGAAAGGGGGAGGGCTGCAGGGGGCACGGTGCGAGAGGACGTGGAAAGACTACTGCAGGTAAAGGAGGAACTCGCAGTGTCGGATGATCACCTGCTCGTCAAGGACTGCAAGCTCGTCATTCCCCAATCCATGAGAGCCAAAGTCATAGAACTAGCCCACGAGACGCACCGAGGGATGGTATCAACGAAACGCATGCTGCGCCAAAAGGTGTGGTTCCCTCACATGGACAACATGGTTGAAGCTGCACTGAAGGCGTGCCCCACGTGCTGTGTGATCACGCCAAACCGCCATCCGGAGCCACTACTCATGTCGGAACTCCCACAGAGGATATGGGAAGCAGTGGCGGCCGATTTCTTTGGGCCCATCGAAGGGGGGAAATATGTCCTGGCCGTCATGGACGAATACTCACGATACCCCGATGTGAGACTAGTATCGTCAACGGCTGCTCACCATGACATCCCCGCATTAGATCAGATATTCTCAGCCTATGGAGTGCCAAAGGTGTTGAAGACAGATAATGGGGCTCCGTTCTGCGGACATCAATTCGCACAATTTGCTGACTATCTGGGATTTCATCACAGGAAGGTCACCCCTTTGTGGCCTCAGGCAAATGGAATGATCGAATGATTTATGGCCAACCTAAAGCGAGCCCTACAGATAGCGAGGCTAACTGGCCATCCTTATGAACAAGTCCTGAACCAACTGATGAGAGATTACAGAGGGACTCCCCATAGCACCACTGGGATGGCCCCAGCATAACTGATATTCGGTCGGAATACACAAACACGCATCCCCCAGACCAATGACATCTCTCCGCCACCGATGCTGGATCAAGCGGTACGAGAACAAGATGGAGCAGCAAAAGCTCGCATGAAAGAATATGCCGACACCCGTCGGAAGGCGCAGCCTTCACACCTCGAGGTAGGCGACGTCGTGGCAGTACGCCAACCTTCAACACACAAGCATACCTCGGCATTTCGCGATGAACCATTATTAGTCACTCAGAAGAAGGGCTCTATGGTGACGGCTCAAGGGGTCGAGGGATCAATCACAAGGAACTCCTCCCATTTCAAAGAGCTTCCACCGACTGGAGCTCGGCGCCTGAGTGGCCGAGTTCAAGCCCCCCTCATATATGAATCGGATGATCCGTATCAGGCTGACCAGTGGGACTCGACTGAGTCGGAACATGAAGAAGGGGATGCAGTGGAAGAGAGTGGGCCATTACCAGGGCGAAAACAAGCACGACCACAAAGGGCTCGGAACAGACCTAGGAGATGGATAGAAGAAATGGACTAGAAGCCCACTAGGTTGTCGCCAATTGCGAAGAACCTGGTAACTGTTTAAAAAGGGGGGAGATGTCACGTTGACGTCTCCGTGACGATGGGGGCGGGCGGAGGGAGGAGAAGGGAAGTGACGCATGGGGGGCAGGATCGAGGAGTTCTGGAAGAAGGGAAAAATAAAGAGGACGTTTGTTGAAGAGCTCTGTGTCTGCCTTTTCATTCCTGCGACACTGCAGGCCTTCTGCGCGCCAGGGTCACTACAAATACCCAGAGGTTTCTAAGCGTGGACCCGGGATCGAACCTGTGTTGCACTGCGTCGTCTTGCTTCCAAGGCGACTACTTTGCCTCTGAGCTATACTCCCGAGAGGTGATGGATGGAAGGTTTAGACTGGCATAGCTCTGGGCAACCCTTCAGATAATTGTTCTTCAACCTGTCAAGCAATTAGAGAACGTGGAAGTGCCCAGAAGTGCCTGTTAGCCTGGAGGAATCGCTGTTGGACTATACTCTCTTTATATTAAGGATAAGCCCCGCCCCCGGCTCCCAGAATTCTACAAGAAGGCTGGGCTGCGCGCACCTGCGCGCGCGCACCAAGGAAGTGCCCAGAAGTGCCTGTTAGCCTGGAGGAATCGCTGTTGGACTATACTCTCTTTATATTAAGGGTGAGCTCTTTTTAGCTCACACATGGACATATTGACCTCAAAATCGTACTAAATGTAATTGTATTTACTTAGGAGGTATTACCAGAAGCTATAAAGCTTTAAATACTTATACATTTCTTTTTTTAGATAAGCCCCGCCCCCGGCTCCCAGAATTCTACAAGAAGGCTGGGCTGCGCGCACCTGCGCGTGCGCACCAAGGAAGTGCCCAGAAGTGCCTGTTAGCCTGGAGGAATCGCTGTTGGACTATACTCTCTTTATATTAAGGGTGAGCTCTTTTTAGCTCACACATGGACATATTGACCTCAAAATCGTACTAAATGTAATTGTATTTACTTAGGAGGTATTACCAGAAGCTATAAAGCTTTAAATACTTATACATTTCTTTTTTTAGATAAGCCCCGCCCCCGGCTCCCAGAATTCTACAAGAAGGCTGGGCTGCGCGCACCTGCGCGCGCGCACCAAGGAAGTGCCCAGAAGTGCCTGTTAGCCTGGAGGAATCGCTGTTGGACTATACTCTCTTTATATTAAGGGTGAGCTCTTTTTAGCTCACACATGGACATATTGACCTCAAAATCGTACTAAATGTAATTGTATTTACTTAGGAGGTATTACCAGAAGCTATAAAGCTTTAAATACTTATACATTTCTTTTTTTAGATAAGCCCCGCCCCCGGCTCCCAGAATTCTACAAGAAGGCTGGGCTGCGCGCACCTGCGCGCGCGCACCAAGGAAGTGCCCAGAAGTGCCTGTTAGCCTGGAGGAATCGCTGTTGGACTATACTCTCTTTATATTAAGGGTGAGCTCTTTTTAGCTCACACATGGACATATTGACCTCAAAATCGTACTAAATGTAATTGTATTTACTTAGGAGGTATTACCAGAAGCTATAAAGCTTTAAATACTTATACATTTCTTTTTTTAGATAAGCCCCGCCCCCGGCTCCCAGAATTCTACAAGAAGGCTGGGCTGCGCGCACCTGCGCGCGCGCACCAAGGAAGTGCCCAGAAGTGCCTGTTAGCCTGTTAGCCGGGGGCTGGGGGCTGGAGGCTGCGAGCATTGTTCGCTCGCCGTCTTATCTAAAATGTTGTGAGGTTCTAGTGGGGATTGATCCATCGATTGATAACACTCTGCCGTCTGCTTCCTAGTTTTGTCTAAAGGAAGCCAATGCAAATGTATCGGAGAGGTATGTGTTTAAAGTAATTACGGTCTTTTTTTTCGATGTCTGAGTAAACTTCTGAAAATTGTGGCGTCTGAAGTGTTGGAAGCATTCCGCAGACGGGAGCCTGCAGAAAATGTAAGCGGCTAAGTGCTGTGAAAAGTCAACAGCCGTGCGTTATAAAATGCTAATGACTAATGTTTAACGTAGATAATCTCGTAGATGCATGAGTCCTACACATGTGCTTTTGACAATTAGGGAAGATTTATAAAACTATAACGCCGTTTCATGACACAGATTGCAATCTAAATAACATAAGTTAAGTACCATATAAGCACTGTTTGCTGGGTTTGCCTGACCTCCTGCTCTAATTTCGCTTGGAGAACGGCTGAACCCGTGACTTCGTCTTATTGCTTGGCCCTATAGGAAGAAGGTATTTTCTCATTGTTGGAAATCTCGCCCCTTGTCTTCGTAACGCTTCTTCCTGGGTCGTTAGAATCTTATCTACGAGTGCACCGCGCGCACTGTGAAGTATCACACAGGTACGGGTTGCTGTCTGATGTACGAAGTGCAGGGTGTGGGTAAAGGCTATAAAGCAGTAAGACAGTAATCTTCTTGTGGAAATCACATAATGAGAGCGCTGGATGGTTGAGGGTGTAGAAAATAGGACATTTACAAAACCTATTATAAGTGTTGCACCCATTCATCTCTCGCATTAGTGGCTATTAACAGAAACTTCTGATTGTGGTAAGAAAGGATGGTGAAAAAGCTAAGGAATGGGAAAAGGTGTTTGAATGGGTCTCCATCATTGTTAGGAGAAGGAAACATGTCGGATGACGAAATAATGCATGACACTATAAATCAAACAAAAAAAAAAGGGAGAACTAATACTAAGACGTCTAGTGACAAGGATCTAGCATTACCATCAGCAAGTTCAATTATCCCTAACTCATCAGCAGATGAGATGGTAAACTCAAATGAAGCACCAAAAATAAAAAAAGCTGTATTGGCCCAAATACATATAGAGAACACGGTAGGGCTTACATATCCTATAAACCCCATATGCAATATACCAATCACTGATAGTTCAATGTTAGGTGCAGTTAGTGAGGAATACAGTTCATATACTGATGATACCTCTCTGGTTGCACCAGTGGTTCTAGCAGAACTACATAGTAGAGCACGACTATCAAATGGCCCATCAACTCCTGCAGCGAGTTCGCGGGGAGTGAGAGACCAAGTTCATTTCCACGCAGCAATTGCTGCTAATTTGGAACAACTAAAGGAAAAAAGAACTAATGGGAGTGACGAGGGAGAGAAAAAAAAGAAACAAAATGCAAGCTCTCCTGCTCACGACTTAGTGACCAATCCATTGGAGATAATCTATCCACACTCACCTGTGTTAGGGGCCGATCCTCTTCAAGCCAAACCATTGTTTGATTCAAGACGCCAACCGAACTCATCTTTACCACTGTTTCCACTTGAAGAGACGTTGGTGGACTTGAATCAACAAGAATTACAAAACTTTCCCGTGCTGACAAGGATTCTTAACTTGCTTGATAAGGGGCATGAATATACCCATGGTGCAATTAGTGCATTGAGCACGACAATGTCTGATATTGGTAACAGATTAAGTAGAATGGAAGGATATATGATGGCTCAGGAAAAATGCCACATTTTCTGGGCTGAACAACTTCTCAGAGATAAAGTCATCAATGAGAAAATGGTGGCAGAGACAATGGGTGCGGCAAACAGTAGTGCTATCCCTGCTCAAAAATCACAATCTACCCAAACACAGTTGGGGAGTATAGAAAATGGGTCTGAAGAAATCATGGAGTCCTGTCCATTAGATAAGAACATAGAAAAACTCCCCCCCTACGCAGAAATTGCAAAACTCCACCACGATAGAATTTTGGCATTAGAACAAATAGTACTAACTGCAAATTTAATCCCTGATACCATACATGTTGGAGAACAGACGGCACATGGGGATATTCGTGACTCTTTGACATATAGAGGGCCTGATAGCCCCTCGGATCTTACAGACCTTATCGACTTGACTGAAGGAGCCAATGGTGAAGCACTTGAATCAAAAAAAAAAAAAAATGATGACGAAGAACCTGTGGCAAATCAAACATTATATTTTATGTCCCGAAAAGCAAAAAAACTTCACGCAAGAGCAAAAAAGAGACAAGCAACTAGAGGAATTCAAGAAAATTCACCTCAGGTGGTCGGCACTACAAATAAAAAAAAAGAGAACAAAAAACAAAAAAAAGGATTGGTGACAGGGGATTTCTTCAAAAAGAATAAAATTAGCGTAAATGAAGTGAAGGATGCACCACCAATTGACCAATCTCAACTAAATAAGGAAAGTCAGGAACAATTGGAGGACAAAGACAGTTTAGTAGATGCTAAAGACACTACGAACATATCAACACCTCATCTTATACAAACACAACTCCAACGTTTCTTTGAGAGGATGGATAGGAAAATATCGTCCCTTACTCAATCATCTCAGGATACTGGGCAGTTGATCAATGACACATCTCAGACTACAGCTTTAGGGTCCAATAAGGACATATTGACTGTACAAAGAGAGGAAAAAGAACCTGAAACACCAAGGGCAAGTGGGCATGCTAACCCACACGTAAAGCCATTAAAAATAGATGCACACTCTAAAGAGAAACCGGAAACAGAGATTAAGTTACAGGGTAGTTGCAAGGCTAATGGAGGAATTGACTACAAACAACTGTCGCCCGAGATGAAACTGGTGATGGGCTGGACTGTAGACCCAGCAAAGGTTGAAAAACCAAACTTAAACCGCGCATCACTAATGAAGGTATTTCACCAAATTCCAAACCTACGCAACCTGGTATCAAATGACATTGATTGGGTCAGGCTTCCTTATGTTCCAAACTGTAGGATGTTATGCAAATATCAAAATATAATAATTGCATCGCTAATATGGCAACACGCTAAAGATTTCGAATTGCTGGGCTACGAATTGTCGCTGTACCCTTCAATGGAAGAAGCGAGTGGATTTGTTGAATATCAGCCTTCATTGTGCCACAATGATTCTAATGTGGAAGGGCGAGAAAGTGAAATTACAAGAATCCACGAAAAAATAAGGGAACAATCAGAGGCAGTCGCCCAGATGGCCACCACTCTCGCATTGCTTGAGCCACTAATAATGACTCTAAATAGTGAGCAATCAGGAAAAACAAACCTATAACATGAGCCTTTGAGTATATGTTCATGGAACTGCTGTGGTTTGAAGAACTTGCAGGCATGGTTCCAGAAAACTCACCGGGAGAAATTGCCTGACGTAATGGTGGTACAAGAAACAATGGCACTAGCGGATGTTTACTTAGAAGGATACATGGCATATTGTGCACATGCAGTGAGGGGCAAAACGGGGCGGCCAGCTGGTGGATTGGCGATCTTTGTGAAACACCTATATGAGGTTAAAGTACGGCAATCCTATACATCTGCTGAAATACTTGCAATAGAAATTAGATCAAGTAACATCGGGTATCCACACATATTACTAATATCTTTATACTGGAATCCGTCTACAACCACTCTAGATACCATACTAGAAAAATTATCAAATGTGATGGCGGCAGTCATAGAAGAATCCCCCAATGTGATGATCATCATAGGTGGTGACTTTAATTGTATTCTTGATAAAAGAAGCGCAGACCGAATGATATCCAACCAGGGTTACATTACACCCTCCGTAGAAAGGGGACAAATCTGGTTAAAATTTTTTGAACAATGGGACATGAATATTATACCTTATTCTGTCAAAGAGCCACTATTTACTTGGTCGCGCGGGCCTAAGAAATCCACAATTGATTATATTGTGATGTCTGGACCAATAGCTAACACTACATCCCTGTGTACAATTACACATTCACAACTTAGTGATCACTGCATACTAGAGTGTTACCTTGAATATCCTTTCCAAAGATATGAAGTACTAGTGCCACTTGCACTTTTAGAAATAGATCGTCATGAACTATCAATACGATGGAACACGAGACTATATAGGGAACTTAACTTCCTGGTGAATAGGGACATGGTTAAAATGAATACACAGTCCTTGAGTACAAGAGAGGCTAACAACATAGAATCAAAGAATTGCTAATATGATACATAAACATATTGAACGGCTAGCAGCGCAAAAAGATAACAACACACAGAAAAAGAAAATCCAAAAGGGATTATATAATGCAGAAATTGCCATTAGGAAAAAAACTAAGAATCGAGAACTGCGCAACTTACTAAAATCTGGGAATGGTAATTTCGGTAGTACATACTATAATGAAAAAAAGGCTATTATGAGTAGCTACAAAAATGATATAAAACAAATAAAAATGGTAAAATATCAAAAAGCTAATCAGAACATGATATATAACTTATGCCAAAAAAATACAAGAGAAATTTGGGCAATGCTAAGAGATCCCGCAATGACGGAAAGATCGTCTCTATCTTCGGCTGTCAGCGGTGAAGCCTGGACAGAGGTATATAGTAATAAATATGCTATGCCATCAAAATATAAAAATATGTACACCGAAGTTAACATGACAGATTTGCCAACTAAATGCCCATGGGGACTAGAAGATATTGAACTGGTTATAATGAATCTAAAGTCATCTAAGGCGGCAGGTCCTGATGGAATTCCACCCTGTGCTCTAAAAGATGACCCTAAGCTGTGGGCGGCTATTATACTGAGAAGCATAGAGTGTGTGCTGAAAACTAAGAGAGTACCGACATCATGGCTATCGGCAATTGTGATCCCCATCCACAAAAAAGGGCCACTAAATGATCCAACAAATTTTAGACCGGTGGCACTTATAGATGTAACAGCGAAAGTGTTTGCTGCTCTTATTCTAAAAGAGTTAAATGTATTCATCACAAAAAAAGAAATTCTATCCCGTTTCCAAACTGGATTCAGGAAAGGGATGGGGACACAGTTAAATGCGACTATTCTGGCTCACTTACTAAAGCTAACGAGGGTAAAAAATCAAGGACCGATTTACATGGCCCTGCTCGATATATCAGGAGCATTTGACTCAGTGATTAGGCAGATTCTATGGAAAAGAATGAAAGAACACAATATACCAGCACAAATTATAGCAATGATTGTATTACTCCATACGAACACGACTTATAGGATAAAGATAGATCAAAATGGATCGCTTACTGCTCCAATTAAAACATATATTGGCGTGAAACAAGGATGTAACTTGGCTGCCACATTATTCAATCTGTATCTAACAGAAATTGGTGCAATATGGTCAGGATGTAACGCCTTTTCAGTAAAACTGGGTCTACTCCGCCTGGATTGGATGGCATTCGCAGATGACTTGATACTATTTGATCCTACTCCTTTTGGCCTTCAAAACAAAATGACATGCTTGGCAGAATTTTGCGCTAATCACAACTTGAAAATAAATACAAAGAAATCAAACATCATGGTCTTTACAAATAAAAAAAAGATTATTCGGTATAACTGGAACATTGATGGGTTATGTATACCAAGGGCACTGGGTCTGATTTATTTGGGGTATAATTTAACAAATGCTGACTCGATCGCAAAATGGCAGTCGGAAATTAGCACAAAAGCAATGCCACTTATCTCTCAAATGAAACTAATATATAAGAAACTTTGTCAATTCTCACTGATACCACTGATTGATTACTATACTCTTAAAGTGGAACCAATACTCATTTATGGATTAGATTTATGTACTCTTGAAATTGGCATAACCCTTAATAAAGTACAAGGAAAAATATGGAAACAAGTATTGCGATTACCGGTGTCATTGCCCAATGTGATAATTATTCATGAATTAGGGCTAAACTCACTAGCCTCAAATTATTTGTGGCGCAAAATTGCCAGTTATGCAAAGATGTTAGATCCAGTACCAAATTCATTGTATGTAGATCTGGGTGAAATGTTAAAACAGGGAAATCCTAAATGGATAGTGGATGCAGGAAAACAATGTATAACAGCGATGGAAAGAGTTGCAATGAACCCATTGGACTTAATCACACGACCACAAACAGTGAAGTTAAAACTACGTGAATTTGATTGGGCAGATACAGCCGACAAAATTGGGTCATATAAATTGTATAGAGAATATGCAAAATTCCGTCATCCCAGAAAACCAGTACTGGGATATATCATGCAGATACCTGGTCAAAAGTTTAGAGAGAACTACATGCGTTTTAGATTCAATCTTTTTAGAACGAGAGAGAGGATTAAAAACTGGAATCAGATGGTTTCAGTTTATGTAGAAGGTTCGAGATTTTGTAAAGTAACAACAATTGAGACCTTGAAACACCTGGTCATTTACTGTCCCTACTTTTCCATGCAGAGGCAACTTTTTCTGGGAAAATATTTGAACGAATCTAATAACCATGACCATGAACTATTATGGATCCAATGTATGTGGGGAGTAAGGAAATCATTGATTGCTGATCTGCATTATTTCTTGATTGTCATTGAAAGCAAATTGGAAAGAGAAGCGGATAATGAGATGATGATAACGATGTGATTGGACCGCAATGTTAACTGCTACCTAATTGTTCTCTGTGATAACATTTCTTCTTTTCTGCTCTGTTTTTATTATTACGTAAATGAAATTGTTATACTAGAGTATCACGAATATGGTTTGATTTATGTAATTTTTATGTGATATTATAAAATTTGGTTGTTGTAAAGATTTTATCGAAAAACAACATAATAAAGTTTAAAAAAAAAAAAAAAAAAAAAAAAAAACCACATGTAACAATCCCTTCTGCACAAGACCACATGTAACCCCAGACATGCTTTGGCCTCATTCGGCATCATCTGTGTGGTAAAGCGTAGGTCCCTAAGCCCAGCAGGCTCAGGGCCCACATCTGGCCCTACCCCTCTCACTCGCTGTGACTATTGAAAACAAAAGTGGTGACGGCTGAAAGGTTTAGAATTAATCTTAGCCTCTGTCATAGTTCTGGGCAACTCTCAAGATCTTCATTCTTCAGCTTACCAAACCATTACAAAAAGAGGAAAGACCATATGCAAATCAGACTTGTTCTCACCCCAAAAGGAAAAGTCCCGTCTTGGTCATATCCGTTCGGCACTAGACAACAAGCGAGCCCAGACATATTTTGGTCTCATTGGGCATCATCAGTGAGGTGTAGCTTGGGTCTCCAAGCCAGCAGGCTGGGCACCCCATTGGTGCATTCCCATCCCAGTCGGGGTCACTATAGCAAAATGAAAGATGTAATGGTCAAAAGGTTTAGAATGTATCTTAACCTCGGGCATAGCAGTGGGAAACACTCTAGGCCATCATTCCTCAGCCTTCCATGTCATTACAGCACAAACTGCCTGTCCATGTCTCTATGAGAAAGGCATATCGCATATAGACATTGGTATTTAAAGGGTATCACTACATATTATCCCCACCAAAAATATCGCCCTATGGATGGTTGTCTGGAACGGCCATAGGCCATATTTTTGGGGGGAATCATTTTTGGGGTTTTTGGGAGCGGAGTTTGCAGGGGTGTCCCCCTCTCTTTTAAAAATAATGCAGGGGTTGCAGGGGTGTCCCCCGCAGGATACATGCCTTATTATCGCCACAAAAATATGGCGATATTTTTGCAGGGATATTAACACATGGAACCATTTAAAGTGCAGCATCATTTAAAGAGTGAATGCAGTTTTTTAATGCAGAGATTATCTGTAATGAATGTACCCACACACAAACCCACACAATAGGATAGCATTAAGAGGGAGAGTTAAAATTGAAGCGGGTTAATCATTTGTTAATTTGCAATGTTAAGCAAATATGACTAGTGAGTGCATAACAGTGAAATAGGGCAGAGGTAGCATGTGTCTCCTATAATCTCAGGGTAAAGTGTTTGGTTCTAGAGATGGGTGTATGTCAGAATGTCATCTTCCCTCTCTGATGAATCCTTTTTTCTGAAGAACCTTTCCAATTTCTCACATGTGCTCCTTTGATCCTCTGACTGTTTACTGCAATGAGATCCTCATTTTTGTGCAGGGTCTCATATAGTGTCCCCTACCCTAAAGACCTTTCCAGGGGGTTTTCCTTGCACACAAGGTTTGCTCCAGGGTATTGCAACCTTTTCAGTTGAAATGGGCCTCTAGCCTCGGGGGAACTGCTGTCCCCATGTTGGGAGTCTTATCACAAACCAAAATTCTTCTTTATTTCCGTACGTCAGGGGCGTTGCTAGGGGGGGGCTAAGGCTATAGCCCCTAATCTTTTGGTTATAGCCCCGGATAGAATCTCAGGAGCTACAGCCAAAAGACTAGCTAGCCCCCAGTCCCATCAATACCAACATCAGCATAGCCCCTGGTCTTTTCCAGACCTAGGAACTCCCCTGCCGTACGTTAAATGTGCTCTTTGCAGCACACACGTTGCAGGCTGCCTGTGCTGGTGCCCTCAGGGTGTCACCTCCCTCGTGCCTTACAGTATCCAGCACTGTTCTTATCACCTTGTTGTCCTTTCATTGCCAGTTTTTACTATATTAGTACCTTGCTGACGAAGACCTTCATAGCTTTATAGAGGACATTTAGTGGTTCAGCTCCCAGCTGACTGTCTCCCTTTCTTCTGTGCAGAGGACTACAAAGCCCCTTCTGCCATTCCCTTTTCGCTCCTTTATAATGTATGTACCCATGCCCGAAGTTATACGAAACTCAGGAAACTCAGTACCCTCCTTCCACAATCTTTACCCTCCCCCCCCCCACCACAGGAAAACCGTACCCTGCATTCTCTTCATTGGGCTTCATTGGCTCATGTCTGCACCATTACTATACTGATGCGAAAAGAAGTGTATCTTTTTGACGAAAGGATGGTTTTGTTTTGGATTGTTTGATAAATCCACCCTTCCTTCAAAAGAGATACATGTTTTTTCAGGAATGTCGCAAGCTGGCGATCTCGCAAATAAGAAAAGTGGAGGAGTTTCAGGCTACGTCAGATGTTATTAATGATGTAGTGGCAATTTGGAGTAAGTGGGGCTCATTAGGAGATCCACAGTCTGGAAATAATTGCTGTAAAAATGGCGGTAATTCCAGCCCCAGCATTTTTTCCAGACCAGGGAAACACAAGTTTGCCAGTGGGGGCAGTGAACTACTGCCAGGCCTGACGTGCCAGGAGTTCAGGGCCCTACCAGCAAATAAATGCCAGAATCACTGGCATCAGTACTACCAGTGTGTGCCGCCAAGATTCAATATTAACCTGTTCTACTAGTAGGCGACAGCGTCAATGCATTTCTTCCATTTCTACTTGGGTGCCTGGGCACTTTGTGCAATCTGCTCAACGCAAGGCGGATCTCTGCCAAGCACCAGTTGGCAAAAAAGTCCCAAAAAAAGGGCAAAAACGTACCCTTTGATGGGGAGCTATTGAGAGTGGTCAAGCTTCTCCCACTGTTTCTGCTACGGTGTTAACAGAAGTGTCTAATCTATGGCCTATGAAAGAAAGCGCGTTGGTGTAGGAAACTAAGTCCATCAGATGGCACTGTTGCATAGCGCAATGTAATCTCTTCAAACCTAGACAAGTCAAATCACTTCTGGAGCGTTGGAACCCCGGTTGGAACCAGTTGAAATGGGAAGCATATCCCTCTAACATTGCCAAATGGAGGGCACTGTCAAATGCAGGCGATAGAATACCATTTATACCCCACATTTCTGAACTCAGAGAAGCTACAGGGGTCTCCACCTGACTTCCTGATACATAGGGCGAGTGTAATTTTTTAACGAAAGTAAACAACACCTGTCATGATACTGAATACTTTTCTGAGCCTACTGCCTGAATGTTGTTGACAACTAAATTCCCATTTGATGAATTAACCCTGTAATACCTACATTCTGTGTTCATAGTAGTTAATACTGTTTGTGCATCTAGTATAGCACAACCAGTGTTATGGTTTCACCTGTCATTGGGAATATACTGATCATGTACAATAAATGAAGTTGAAATGCATATTGATAGGTTTAAATGCCAAGATGGTTAAGAAGTGTCATTGTCATTGGGCCAAGAACACAGACAGGGCCCGGTTGGAAACAGTCCTTGCGCCTTTGGCGCCAGGCTCATAAATAACAGACAACAAGAAACATTTATTGGGGACAAAATGCTTTTATTATAAGCATAGCACCTCATTCCAGGTGCAAGGTGCATTTAACTTGGACACTTTCATCACTTAAAGCAGCCCCACTTGTACTCTTGGGTGGGGCTGCTATTTACTGGGTTGCCTTGCACGTGCTGACTCACTAGGAGTGGCAGGGTGTAGCAGGAAAGCCAGGCCTAGTGGGCGTGCCCATGCTCACAGCTGTAAAAGCTGTTCCAATCCACGAGGCAGACGCTTTGCGTTATTCTGCACATCCATGCAGCGTAACGCTCACTGCCGCCCGGGATTTGAACTAACCTAGGAAATCCTGCTTCCTGTCTCCATACTTACCATGTGGGGAATCAGCTCTTACCTGTGCAAGTCTTCTTCACATGTTCTGGAGCGCCAAACTCTTCATCTTGGCACCACACATCACCTTCAAACCTTCCGGAGCGCTGAACTCTTCATCTTGACACTGCAGCTCACCTTCAAGACTTCAGGGACGTTGAAATCTCTTCTTGGCATCACAGCATTACACGCTTTGTCCGCGACCGCAGAACCTGCAAGAAAAAGCGAAAGGCAAGGTTATACATTAAAAAAGACATTGGGGGTCATTACGACTTTGGAGGCAGCCATGGTGCTATTAGCACCATGGCTGCCTCCAAAGTCGTGTCTGGGTCCGGGTAGTCGGAATGGGGACTTACCGGGTCATTCCAACCTTGGAGGACGCGGTAAGTCCCCATTGTGAAAACCATTCCCCATTCCCATTCGAGACCCCATAGGGTTTAATGGGAATGGGGAAGGAGCTAATAACGGGCCCGCAAATAGCGGGCCCGTTATTAGTTCCCTGGTCCCTTAGCGGCTCCCGCTAAGGGCGGCTGGTAAAACCAGCTGGCCTTAGTGGGACCCGCTAAGAGACCTCGGAATGCGGTGGTAGGGGGTAAACGGCACCAGCATCCTTACCGGTGCCGTTAACCCCTTACCGCCAGGGTCAGAATGAGGCCCATTGAGTTTAAGGTTGCACTCCCATCTCATCTTGCACTTTCCCTTAAACCATCACTCACCTGTTGTCAGACACTGCGGTTTCATCTATCTTCATCCCGCCCGAGTTCCACTCCTCCACAAGCTGCTCTTGAGTCGCAATTCCATCTATTGGGAAGAAAACAGAAGAGAAAACGTTATTCAGGAAATAACAACAAATCAAGAGCAATAATACAAGACAGAAAGCTGGAAGGGGAAAAACAGAAGTAGGAAAAGACAAGAGACATTGAGAAACACTACCAATCAAGAGAAGAATAGTCGCAGCTGGACTGGACTGTTACTCACCTGGGATCAGTGAAGGAACTAGATCCCATCAACAAGCGCTCCTGCCAGAAGTAGCAGGACGGAGAGCTCACCATCAATAAATACCAGGTGAGCCTTATGGGCTGGTACATTCCCACAGAATTCGCACCATGGGTAGAAGGGTTTGAGAGGTACCATAGTCGCCGAGCAGCGCACTCACATTTTCTCATATCCGCACAGGAGCAAAGTCACCAGTTGTCACAGTCTACAGCCTATCCACAGGGGGAGAGATCCAACGGGGGGGATCCAATTCCTGGGAGGGCTGCAACCCTGCCCCAATGCCTCAGCAGAGACCAGGTGAGTGTAACATGAAGATAGCTCAGTGATTTTGGCACTTGTGTTTTTACAGTGATCGGTGTTCATATGCCAGAGCACTGTACCAAATCCCATCAAGGTTGACCCGTACTTTACTCTCTGTGAAATAACCTAGAGTACATAATCTTTGATAGTAACGTTTACTACAAAACAATATACCTATACTAGAAAGTATCAGCTATAAAAACTAACATGGCATCAGCACGGTGCAGATCTAAAGCTTGTCTTTGCAAATGAGGGTTGAAAAAACTTGGCAGCAGGGCTGCATTCGTTAGTAGAGATTAGGTACCCAAATTGTAGACAATGGAACCAATGTCTCAAGGCTGGTATCCTGGCTTTGCCACATGACTATACTCTGATCCTGGGCAGCTCATCTCATCTTACTGGAACGTTCTGCGCTATCTTTGGTGAAAAGGTTTGCCTCCTCACATTCTGGTGGCATTCTTTTGTCTATTGCCTGAGTAGTAGAAAGAGGCCCCTTTTGTCTCATGTTAAATTTTGACAGGTGGACACGCCCCCTGTTTCCGGTCTTAGTCCCGCACCCTTTTTATATAAACTTAATATCAATTTGATATAAAAATTATATAAAACATTTTTGATATCGATTTTATATCAAATATATATTTTTATAGGAAGAGTTTTCTGATTTATATGAGTTTTGATGTAAGCGAATATACATTTGATAGCAAATCTATATTAAGATGGGAGCAGAGCTTGATGATGTTGCTCAGTCAAGCGCCAAGAGCGAAGCGAGCTCTGAAGACTGGACTGTGTATCTAGGGTTTTGCAAAGTGACGCGTTCATGACGTCACAGAGGGGTCCCGCCCTGTGATAGACATCGGATATACATTTTATATCAAATTGATATGATCCCCCAAAGGTTTTGATAGCAATTTTACTGAACCCCAATAATTTTTATATAAACTTTATAGGAAGTGGAACATGATATAAAAAAAGTTGATATCTTTTGATATAAAAATGTATATCAAATTATAAAAAATATTTTTTGATATATACATTTATATAAAAAGCCATATAAAAATCACATTTTTGGATATAAAACTGTATATACAAATATAAAAAAATATAGAAATATACATACAAATTAATATTTATTATATAAAATATTCATTAAAAATGTTTATATAAACTTCCCCAAAATGTTTGATATCAATTTGGATATAAAAATGTATACCAATCGTATATGAACTGGCTTTGATTCAGAGTGTAAATGATGAAAAGCAGTTTACTTTAGAAGTAAAGTGTGTTTCCCAGAGCGCGTACAAAAGTCAAACTATTGTTTTTGAGGGGTCTACAGCATCTCGTGCGTGGCATACATGTGTCCCACTGTGACTCACTAAAGAGCTGTGAATCAACAGTGCAAGGGGATTTATATCTATGACAAGGCCTGGGTAATCCTAGAAATGTGCTGACAGCAGAGCAGCATTCTATAACATCAGCAGAAAGCACAGACGAAATACAGTGTGGTTGTGCCAACTGTATAAATAAAACCATCCATGTAAATACATGTTTACCAACTAAAACCAATGGCAGTTAGCACAGCTATTTTTAACTTATGACTGAAGGCCGGCATTGCTATAAGGATACAGGAAGTTAACTATTCACAATGTAGGGTTGACACTCACTAATTCTAGCTGAGTATGCAGAACATAGAATGCTATGCTTCTGTTGATAAATAAAATGGCAGTGGCCCCAGGAAGCATCTACAGGGGGTGAGGTTATTTTTAGATCTTGCTATAACACATAGGAAGCAGTATGCATGAAATAAAAAGCTGCGTTTTGTTGATAAGAAACCCATTTCTGCAAACTAAACACAAATACATACATCTGTGCATTGTTGATCATGAAACAACATTGAGCTTTCACCCTTGAAAAGTGGTCTCTGACTTCAGCAGGGCTACTGTCGGCCAAAGTGTCAGTGCCCTGGATTATTGCACCCCTGTGGACACTGGTTACTTGACCTGGGACACTTGATTGCAACTCTGTGTGGTGCCATGCTTCTTGGCTGGATTTGATCGTGGGTCTGTGGACACTGGGAGAACCTGATCGGTGATACCCAGGTTATCACAGAGACGGTTAAGCATGGGTGGCATGGTTGACCGTGTCAAAAGCAGAAGAAAGATCAAGTAGGATGAGGACAGAAGGGATGTTAGAGTCAAGGTTGGAGTTTTATTTCAACAACAGCAAAAAGGTGAGTTTGGGGGGTATTTCAATACTTTAATGTATCATTTTTGTCTTGTGTCTAACCTTTCTCACTCATGCCATGTGATAGGCCCTTTCTAAGACAGGCTGAGCATTTTTAACTAAACAGTTACACAAATGAAAATATGGATAGGCATTTTCTATACCCGCATGAGCCTTAAGACAGACGGCAAGGAATCAGTCTTCGGCGGCATGCTGGAGGAGAATGACCTTGGATGTAGTTTGAAAGAATGGAAAAATAATGTCATGGTGTTCTTTGACAAGATTGCTTGAGAAAGAAACTTCGGTTATGGTAATGGAAAGAAAAATAAATAATCTGGCAGTGGTCTGGGATCATGATATAAATATAATATTACTGAGTAAAATGAAGAAATATGGGTTACATGTCAAACAGAGCTTCCTGGTTGATACACTATGTACTTACCTCACAAACCAATTTGACATAAAAGTTAGACAATTCATGATGATGCTCAGATTGGAGCTGCTCCCAACCTATTCAGGAACTGGGACATGGAATGGCATCCCACACGCAAAAAGGCTGTCAATTTTGTAACATAGAAATTGAGACCTCGAAACATGTATTAACAAACTGTTACGAGCTGGGAGATAAACATAAAAAGGGCTATCTTAACCTGAGATATGAAGTGGCTAATTATATCTCAGATCAATTATGAACACTAATACTATCAGGGAATGCAACAGATTTGAATTTCACAGTATAACATATGTGGCAAAAAATACAAGTACTATTGGAAACTGCTAAATGAAAAAAATGTTTTTTAATGGTTAGGATGAATTGTATAAAAGGAGCACACAAGTTTTTGTTCAGGATTATAATTATATTAATATGTAACAGAGTTGTATGGAAAGTATTTTATATTGATCATAGAGATAGAATTGAAGAAAATTGTTTTTTGAATGCATGTATTTTATATATTTTTCCTGTAATGTGTTAAAAGGTTTATTTAACCGATAAAATAACAACAAAAAAACAACAAAAAAACGCAACAGCTTTTTGCTTTTAATGACGTATTTGAAAATGCATAGTTTACTTAGAATGCTCTGTGGTTATGCATGTTGACTAGGATAGAGCATAGATGTTGGTAACGCTGAATTCTATTTGTGTGTGTTGTTTTTGAGATTTTGACTACAAAGCTTTGGAAGGAGTTGAAAATGTTTAAAGGGTTTTGTATGTATTTAGGGTTTATAGCACAGCTACCAAAGCAATCAGACACTTGCATAATCAATCAGACACTCATACAATCAATCAGACACTCACACAATCAATCAGACATTTCAATTTTGAAGCTTGGACCCCGCCCTTATAGCCGTTTCAAACATTAAATTAAATATTAAATAAACGCTGACTGCACTTTTGGGGCACTTGTCTTTTTGTGATGCAGTGTATTTGCATGTACACAATTCAGTGTTTTAGCTCCACAGCACTAATAAAGTTGATGAAATATTCTTAACGTGCAATGTGACGCTAGTATTTGAGTATTCGCCAAAGATCACACATGTTGCGCAAACGGTATACCTGCAATATATTGGGACAAAGTACTAGTAGCGTTGATTACATTTTTAAGGTTGGCAAGCACCAGCGTGTTATGTTTGTTGGTAAATGTTTATTCGAATAATAAAATATTAATTAAACACATGCATATACATATATATATCACAGATAAAACCTAATTCACTGGTACATATAAAATACAGTGATCTTTAATACATTTTTAAGCAATCACTAAAAAGAATTACAATTAAGTATACATGTTACACTGTTTTAAAATGTGGCAGCTTGGCTTCTTAGGAAGCCCCTTCTGTAGGACATTGCAGCCTTCAAATACAACAGCAGGGCCCAAGCTGTCAGTTTTGTTTCCGCCCTTAATAATGGGTTTCTGATGTTTGTGGATGTGTAAAAGTTGGCTTCTGTACTTTCAAGTAGGCACTACATTTGATTTTATTCTACATGTAGAGTGGCACAAAACAAAATGTGTCTATGCTCTGTATGCAAGGAAAGCACAGTGTTGGTCTGCATCATTACATCTTTTAAAGCAGTGTTCTGTTAATTTTATGCTAGCAATTTAAAATACGGTTCTAACATTTGCAATGTTCTGTACAATCTTGACAATGCTGCAAGGTGAAGGCCCAATTTTGGCAGATCAGGCAAACGACAGTTGCAATATTATTGATGAATCTTATAAGGCACTAATGCTCACTGTGTAAAAGATGCTTTATTCTGAATCTATATTTTTTCTTGTATTTTTAGTGACATCGCTTACACCAACAGATGGATGGCATAGTCTCTGGATGTGGATTATGACAACCAACAACCAGCAGCCATTGGATTTATGGCAAATCATCAATCTAACGCAACACATCCCATTTGGTTTAGGAGCCTACAAGACCCAAGGATGAGGGGGTCATCCAAAGTTTCAGAATGACCTATGGTGGTACTTTATCCAATTATCCAAAGAACATAAAGTATATATTTACAAAACATGTCATGTGTGCACCCCCTTATTGAATGATATAAGTGTTCAGTATTCCGACTCCTTGGATGTCAGAACCAGGAATCTGTGCAGAGGACCTAATAGGTTGGCATTGGCTCATAAAAATGGAGGTGAGGTCAATCAATGGTAGATTGGGTGATGACATCCCTGGCTTAGCAACTTTTAGGAGCACCAGAGGCAGCTCTACCATTGATTATTTCTTGCTGACAGTCAACCTATGGGCAAAGATAGAGCATTTCCATATTCATACAGGCCTTTTTAGTGATCATTATGCACTGTTATTGACTGTGCAACTGAATGGGGGTTCCCCAAGAGGTAATACCATCCAACATTTGTCAGAGGCTACCTGCAAGGGCCAATGCACCAAACGGTTAAGATGGGAAACGGCTAACAAATCATTAATAGGAAATCGAACATAGAAAAGAAAACAATCACAATTCTTGACCATGTTGAACGAGGAGGAGAACCCAGCAATAATCGTATCAACATATAGGAAACTCATCAGGGATTTTAAGGAGTCTTTTGTGATCAAGAGTATGATTAGTAACAAAAAAGGAAAAGATAAGGGATGATTTGGTGGCCGCTGTAGATAAGCGAAAAGGGCACTTTTGACCTCATTGAAAAAAGAGGACACTCCTAGGAGCAAAATCATATCTGTGAGAGCTCAATACAAAAAAGACCTTAAGAATCACCTGGAAAACACTGGAAGTGGCAAGCAGGGATAAGAATTCCAAAACATTTTGGGAGCCCCTGACTACGGCTCTAGTATATACTGTGCAACCAACTGGATTAGAAACTATGATCCCAGATTCTGGCAGGTTGGTACATTTTTCTAAATTATATAATGGCACAGATGAGATGGAAGGAGGAAGTGAGTTAATAGAATATAGTGACTTTGGGGATATTTCTATTAATTTTATGAGAATAGATGAAAAGGGCCTGTTGAAATTCACATACAACGAGGTTATAAAAGACATTGGGCCTCATTATAAGGCTGGCGCTCCCGTAATTTCCCGTTCATTGCGGGAGCACCGATTACGAGCTTCCCATCGCGGGACCCGGATCGCACGCCTAGTAAAACCAGGCATGCTTTCCGGGTCCCGCGAGGGGAAGAGGGAGGCAATAACGGGCCAGATGTAATCTGCCCGTTATTACCTCCCTCCCCATTCCCATTGAGCCCTATGGTGGCTCAAATGGGAATGGGGATGGGTTCCTGCAAGGAGGAATTACTGGGTCCTCCTATGTCGGAGTAACCTGGTAAGTCCCCATTGCAGGAACCCAGTAATGGAGCCCGGAACAGAGGCAGCCATGGAGCTAATAGCTAATAGCTCCATGGCTACCTCCATTCTCGTAATGAGGCCCATTAAGTTGTCTAAACAAAATAGAGCACCTGGAATGGATGGGATCCCTGACGATTTACCAGTAATAAGTAGAGGTTTGGGGCCCTCTTTTAACTATATTATTTAACGCTGTATTAGAGACTGGTATAGCACCTGATGAGTGGAGGAGGGCAATTATCGCTCCTATATTTAAAGAAATAGTGCGCTCAGAAATATTATTGCCTTAAAAGATTGGCAATAATCCAAAACATACATTAAAAATATTTTTAAACAAAGTCCCTATGTAAAGTTTTGAGCAAATGAAGCTCAAACTCAAAAATCTAAAGCACTAGGAGGCATCCATTTTGTGAAATGCTTGCCCTTTCCGCAATAATGAAGCAAAAGCCAGCTAGCTGTAATAAACAAAAGCTACCACTGGGTGGCTTTTGCTTCATTGGTGCCGGGGCCAGAGAATGCCGGCATGAAAGCTGAATCTAGGTAAGTGCTTATTTCTTTTTTTAAATAAAAACTGCAAATATAAAAGCTGTGGTTTTCTTTCTAGGTTTTCCAGGCTGGAGGAGGCTGGGAAACTTAGAAAGAAAACCACAGCTTTTAAAACGTATTTATGTTTGCAGTGGCTTCAGCTTGGAGTCCCTTGGGCTCCAAGCTGAAGCTACCGCAAACATAAATATAACGTTGTATTTAAAAACACTGCCGAGCCGGAGGAGCCTGAGAAACTTAGAAAGAAAACTGCAGCGTTTTTAAATACAAGCGCACACAACGCGGTTGTGTTTCCAAATGCCGCAGTGTTCCTGCCTGCAGCAGCTTTCACTTTGAGTCTCCTGGGCTCCCCCGGGGGAAGCCCAGGAGACTCAAAGTGAAAGCCGCCGTAGTGAGAAATACCGTGGCATTTTGAAACCCTCAGGGTTGGGGGAGACCAGGAGACTCCAAGTGAAAGCTGCTGCAGGTAGAAATACAACATGGTTGTGTTTCCAAATGCCAAAGTGTTTCTGCATGCTCCCCCGGGGGAGCCCAGGAGACTCAAAGTGAAAGCCGCTGCATGCAGAAACACAACACAGTTGGGTTTCAAAATGCCACGGTATTTCTCACTACGGGGGCTTTTGCTTGGAGTCTCCTGAGCTCCCCCAACCCTGAGGGAGCCCAGGAGACTCCAAGCGAAAGCCGCTACAGTGAGAAATACAATGTTGTTGTATATGTAAATACTGCGGTATCTACAAATACAACAACGTTGTTATTCTGACTGCAGTGGCTTTCGCTTTGAGTCTCCTAGGCTCCCCTGGGTTGGGGGAGCCCAGGAGACAGCACGCGAAAGCCGCCAGAGTCAGAAATACAACGTTCTTGTATTTATGATTTCTGTGGTGTTCCAATCACGGCAATCACAAATACAACGTTGTATTTGTAATTGCTGCGCCTTTGCTTTTTGCCTTCATTTTACATTTTCTGTGCTTCCCTTTGCTTGGGGAGCACCGAAAACTTAAAATGAAAGGCAGCCTCCTCAGCTCATGCTGAGCTCTGCTCTGGCTGCAGTAAGGAAAAGCTCCCAGTAGGGGGCTTTTGCTGCTTGTTTAGTGCCGCCGGGCAGAGCTCAACATGAGCTGAGGAGGCTGCCTGAAATGGCAAAATGGATGCTCCCATGTAAACGCTTTGAGCCTCGTTTGCTCAAAAGTTTACATAGTAACTTTCTTTAAAAATATGTTTAATGTATGTTTTGGATTATTGCCCATCTTTTAAGGCAATAATATTTTTGAGCCCACTATTCCTTTAAGAAGGGCTGCAGAGATTCTCCTGAAGCCTACAGGCCTATTTCCCTTCTAAATACGAGGTTTATTCCGGGGATGTCTTTTGAATCTGGTGGAAGAATGGACAACATCACAGGCAATACGTGCCCTGATCCAATAAGGGTTCTGCACGCTGCTGGGAACTATGGAACAAGTGCTAAATCTGCACATGATAATTGCACTTTCTCTCCACATAAATAAGGAGCCTGTGTATTTGGCATTTAGGGACCTAAGTACCACCTTTGATAAAGGAAATCGAAGTAAGCTATGGCAGGTGCTTATGTCCTACGATTGCCCAATTGGTATCCTGGAAATTCTTATTGCATTACATAATAACAACGAGGCCTGTGTAAGATCTGGAGGCGAGGGGCACTGCACTCAGTGGTTCCCCATATGGTCTGGGGTTAGACAAGGGTGCGTTTTCGACCCGCTCCTGTTTTATTTGTATATTAACAGCCTTCATAAGGAACTGGTAGACTGTAACGTTGATACACTGAAGACATGCTTCCAGAGCTCTACAACTTCTAATTTATAAATATACATCATTTATGGCAGATTTAGACTTGCAGGTCAATTAAAAGAAATCTGCGGTTATGGTTTGCAGCCCTATGAAGAAGAAGGTACATTTGTCCACAATGCGGTTATAATGCTGATCCCATCCCGCAAGTCAATCCCTTTGATTATATGGGAATCCATTTTTTTGGAGATGTTCATGACAGAAGCTCACTTTGGAAAGCAACTGCTTATGATGAGGAAGTCCATAGGAGGCATCTTCTGTTTCATTGGGCAACACAAGCAGCAACCGCTAAGCATGTGTGAGAAACCCAATGGTGTTCTCCCACCTACTTCCCCAGGATTTTCCATTCAGGTGGCCAGGGAAGGGCCATCGCTTTTGGATCCTGACCATGGGGGTGGACAATTGAGGAAGGATCCACTCATTGGAGGGTCACAGGGGATTGGGAGCAGAATACCCAAGGGTGGGACATGGTGTTCCCCTTTCCCAATTACACACCAACCCACTCTCCCTCAGTGTTAATGGGATATTTCCAATCAGACCCCATCTCCCCCTCCCGTTTTGCAATAAATACTGGAATTTTTGTATTTGTATTTATTGTTTATATAGCGCTTTAATCCAAAGCGCTTTACAGTTTAACAACAAGGAGACATCAAACATGGAACATTAGAAGCAATAACAGTATACATGAATCAAACCAGAAAAACAGCATGTGGAACAATTTGCATTT
The DNA here is from genome assembly GCF_040938575.1 of Ambystoma mexicanum. Taxonomy (NCBI): domain Eukaryota; kingdom Metazoa; phylum Chordata; class Amphibia; order Caudata; family Ambystomatidae; genus Ambystoma; species Ambystoma mexicanum. Next base: position 453,359,958 of record NC_090936.1, on the reverse strand, counting down.
TTATATATATATATTTATTGTGCATTAGCCAATATTTTTTGACTTTTCACACATTTTAACACAAAAGGCAAAAGAAAAAGAAAACAATTTAAAACAATTTACAACATAAAAATTGAAGTAGAAAGAAGAAAGAAAAAAAAGAGAAAGCAAAAAAGAATAAACAATAATACAGTTACAACTATTAACAAATCACAGTTCTTAATAACCGTCCAAATTTAAATCTCTTAAGACTCTGACCACTTCTGTGGTCAAGAATATTTCATTACCAGATGATAATCTGAGCCAACATTCATCCGTGTCTAACCACCGAACATCATGAACAAATCTTTTAAGTCTAGCGACTCTCACACCCCAGGTACCTAAACACCTAGAAAACAAATGTTTTATCGTTTGGTGTTCTTTAGCATCACATTTATCACAACAGTCATCAGAAAGGGCTTTGTCTCTAACAGATTGAATTTCTAAAGTAGGGAGTATGTTCAATCTGAGTCTTAGAAAGAGATCCCTTGATTTCGAGTCTGGGTATTTGGTCAAATAGGGGGGTAAAATTGCCCTCTTTTTACCCATAGTGGAGAATTATATTGACAATTTAGCCCTCCTTATCTTTTCTATTTCTAACCAATCCCAACTTTTCATCCGCTCTTTTACTTTTGTTGGGTTTGGTATGAGGAGTTCTAATGTATAATCCGAGTTAATCAATAACTCTGAACAACTGAGCTTTAATTTTTCAAGGAACCAGTTACCATTACAATGCATTAGGAGGGACAAGTCCTCGTACAGTGAACCCTTTGGAGGATCCAAAAGCAACCTGTACAGGGAGATCCATTTCCACTCCAACCACGATCTTAGGGAGAAGAGGCCCAATTTGTATCTGAGGGACACAATAGGAACACAATTCGGGAGGGATAATGTTTTTTTCCAATGCTTTGACTATATAATATCCCAATTCACATCCATCGAAAGCAAATTTGTATCCATACCGAACAGAATGACAGGAACCACCTTTCCTAGAGAGAATTTCACCAATGGCAATATTGAGAATTTACAAAACCTTGATCTTATCCTTTTCATCTGAGCCCCCAACTTAATAGTTTTTAAGCTAACAGTTTCAAGTAGATGGATTTTTGTTGGGTATGAAAACATCTATTGGCTGGTGGTCCAATTCCCATGAGTAATTCTCAATTCTTCTGTTTGGATGTTTGAATATCAGGATCTTAGATTTTTTGGGATTTATCCTAAGATCGTTGCTTCAGGCGTAGGCCTCCAAGGCGGACAACAGCTGTTGGAGTCCGACCTGAGAGTGATCCAGTACCACCACGTCATCCACATATGCCTACCAGCTGATTTTAGTTGCGCCGATGCGCAGCGATACTAGACCACTCGCCTTTAAATTTTGATCGAAGTCGGCCATAAAGAGGATAAAAAGCAAAGCCGCCATTATGCAGCCCTGACGAACCCCTCTATCCACCCGTATTGGTCCAGATAGTTGGCCCGCCCTGGATAGTCTAATTCTCATCTTGGTGTTTTGATGTAATTCAATCAAGATAGAGAGTAGATTAGAGGGAACCCCCAGGCATGCAATCTTTCCACAAAAGACCCCTATTAACAGTGTCAAAGGCTTGGGAGAGGTCCATCCAAGCCCCAAAGAGGGGCAAGCCCTCTTTTGTCCAGAGTCCACATTCAAACAGCTGAGAACCAGACCATTAAGGGAGGTGGATAGTCCCTTCCTGAAACCAGTTTGCTGTTTTGGTATGACTCCATTTGATTTAGCCCATTCCTCCAACTCCCTTAGTATTAGTCCGACAAAACTTTTGCTGTTGGCATCTAATAGCGAAATTGGTCGATAGAAGCCAAAAGTCTATCCCCTTTTTTATAAATCGGAATCATAATCGAATTTTTCCACGATTCTGGGAGTTCTTTTAGCGTGATTATTTTATCAAATAGTAATTTGAGTACCTGAGCCCACAACGCTGAGTTCATTTTCAGAGTCCAGTTACTAAGGCCGTTAGGGCAAGCCGCTCTGGAGGTGGAGGAATTCTTTATTAAAGGTTCTATGTCAGTGCTTGTATAAGCATTTGCTTATATCTCTGGGGCTGAGGTGCCTATGGACCCATATACCTGAGAGAAGTAGTCAACCCAGGTCTGTCCTTGTAAAATGTTGTCTTGATTGCACACAGCTGAATCTTGTTTAGCCCCCACAATAGCCCAGACATTTCTGATTTAATGACCTGAGCATTAGTTCTCCATCATGCTGCAAGATGGACGACCTAAATAACCGTATCCAATTTCTTTATTGGTTTTTAATAAGTCTGAGTGCTGTCTCATAGGTTTTTCTATCAAGTTTTGCTTTTCTTTTAGAGCTGCTTTTTGATATCTTATGTTTTTCTTCTGTTCCAAGATCTGGGCATTAAAGACATGTTTATGCAACAACTGGGGTTTCTGAATGCTAGATTCCTGAGAATCCAGATCCAATAGTAACAAATAGAAACTAGAGGGTTCACAATAATCAGAGAATTGTTCCACAGACAAGTTAGCAACCATGTCTTGAAGTCGGCTAGTCAGTCTTCTAGCCCCCTATCAAATTTCCTCATACAATTACCAGCCATGTTAACAGACAATTTGCACGAGTAGAGAGAGACAATTGAGGTATGATTGACATCCAATGATAATTTGATCAGTGCATGGTCATCAGCATTCCCTTCTTCCACATTAAACATCACACAATTTTCAAATATTTTTATGGAAGCAAATAAATAGTCAATTGTTGAGAAGGATGTTACCCTACGCCAAGTAGGGATGCTCGGGATGTCACCCCTAACATTCCCATTGAACATCCATAGGTCCCACCCCTTTATGAAGTTAACCCAAGCTGATCCATTGGGTGTTTGATGTCGAGTCTTTCCTGAGTCTTGATCTTTTGTCATTAGACATTTTGAGTTCAAGTCTCCTGCTACTATTAATTCATCCATACGAAACTGGAATAATACATCAACTAGCAGATCAGATACATTTTGAAAAAAATCATGTAAAGACAGCCACCGACAGTTCCAGTACAGATTTACAATGATCCAACTCGAACCAAATTTGGGACCCTTGTACGCTGCCCTTACTATCAAGATGCCTTGCATTTCATTTGATAACAACCTACAAACATAGAAAGCATCATTTTTACAGGCAATCATCAGACCCCAGGAAGCATCTACAGGGGGTGAGGTTATTTTTAAATCTTGCTATAACACATAGGAAGCAGTATGCATGAAATAAAAAGCTGCGTTTTGTTGATAAGAAACCCATTTCTGCAAACTAAACACAAATACATAAATCTGTGCATTGTTCATCATGAAACAACATTGAGCTTTCACCCTTGAAATGTGGTCTCCGACTTCAGCAGGGCTACTGTCGGCCAAAGTGTCAGTGCCCTGGATTAATGCACCCCTGTGGACACCGGTTACTTGACCTGGGACACTTGATTGCAACTCTGTGTGGTGCCATGCTTCTTGGCTGGATTTGATCGTGGGTCTGTGGACACTGGGAGAACCTGATCGGTGATACCCAGGTTATCACAGAGACGGTTAAGCATGGGTGGCATGGTTGACCGTGTCAAAAGCAGAAGAAAGATCAAGTAGGATGAGGACAGAAGGGATGTTAGAGTCAAGGTTGGAGTTTTATTTCAACAACAGCAAAAAGGTGAGTTTGGGGGGTATTTCAATACTTTAATGTATCATTTTTGTCTTATGTCTAACCTTTCTCACTCATGCCATGAGATAAGCCCTTTCTAAGACAGGCTGAGCATTTTTAACTAAACAGTTACACAAAAGAAAATATGGATAGGCATTTTCTATACCCACATGAGCCTTAAGACAGACGGCAAGGAATCAGTCTTCGGCGGCATGCTGGAGGAGAATGACCTTGCATGTAGTTTGAAAGAATGGAAAAATGATGTCATGGTGTTCTTTGACAAGATTGGTTATAAGCTTGAGAAAGAAACTTTGGTAATGGTAATGGAAAGGAAAATAAATAATCTGGCAGTGGACTGGGATCATGATATAAATATAATATAACTGAGTAAAATGAAGAAATATGGGTTACATGTCAAACAGAGCTTCCTGGTTGATACACTATGTACTTACCTCACAAACCAATTTGACATAAAAGTTAGACAATTCATGATGATGCTCAGATTGGAGCTGCTCACAACCTATTCAGGAACTGGGACATGGAATGACATCCCACACGCAAAAAGGCTGTCAATTTTGTAACATAGAAATTGAGACCTCGAGACATGTATTAACAAACGGTTACGAGCTGGTAGATAAACATAAAAAGGGCTATCTTAACCTGAGATATGAAGTGGCTAATTATACCTCAGATCAATTATGGGCACTAATATTATCAGGGAATGCAACGGATTTGAATTTCACAGTATAACTTGTGTCAAAAAATACAAGTACTATTGGAAACTGCTAAATGAAAAAAATGTTTTTTAATGGTTAGGATGAATTGTATAAAAGGAGCACAAAAGTTCTTGTTCAGGATTATAATTATATTAATATGTAACAAAGTTGTATGGAAAGTATTTTATATTGATCATAGAGATAGAATTGAAGAAAATTGTTTTTTGAATGCATGTATTTTATATATTTTTCCTGTAATGTGTTAAAAGGTTTATTTAACCGATAAAATAACAGCAAAAAAGACAACAAAAAAACGCAACAGCTTTTTGCTTTTAATGACGTATTTGAAAATGCTATGGGCCTCATTACACGGATGGCAGAGAACCATGGCGCTATTAGCGCCATGGTTCATGCCGGTAAAATACCGGCACCACCTTGGCGGAAAGGGGAATTACCGCCCCATTCCAAGGTTGGCGGGGCGGTAATTCCCCCTTCCACCATTGCCCTTCCAAATTCCCATTTTTGCCCCATAGGGCATAATGGGAATGGGGAAGGCGCTAATTACGGTACCGCAAATTGCGGTACCGTAATTAGCTCCCTGGGTCCCTTTGCGGGTTGGTTTTTAACGCCTGCAAAAAGCAGGTGTTAACTCCGCCAAGCCGCAAAGGGACCTCGTAGTAAGGCGGTAAGAATTTACCGGTACCGGTATTTTACCGGTACCGGTAAATCCTTACCACCATCCGTGTAATGAGGCCCATAGTTTACTTAGAATGCTCTGTGGTTATGCATGTTGACTAGGATAGAGCATAGATGTTGGTAACGCTGGATCTATTTGTGTGTGTTGTTTTTGAGATTTTGACTACAAAGCTTTGGAAGGAGTTGAAAATGTTTAAAGGGTTTTGTATGTATTTAGGGTTTATAGCACAGCTACCAAAGCAATCAGACACTTGCATAATCAATCAGACACTCATACAATCATCAGACACTCACACAATCAATCAGACACTCACACAATCAATCAGACATTTCAATTTTGAAGCTTGGACCCCGCCCTTATAGCCGTTCCAAACATTAAATTAAATATTAAATAAACGCTGACTGCACTTTTGGGGCACTTGTCTTTTTGTGATGCAGCGTATTTGCATGTACACAATTCAGTGTTTTAGCTCCACAGCGCTAATAAAGTTGATAAAATATTCTTAACATGCAATGTGACGCTAGTATTTGAGTATTCGCCAAAGATCACATATGTTGCGCAAACGGTATACCTGCAATATATTGGGACAAAATACTAGTAGCGTTGATTACATTTTTAAGGTTGGCAAGCACCAGCGTGTTATGTTTGTTGGTAAATGTTTATTCGAATAATAAAATATTAATTAAACACATGCATATACATATATATATCACAGATAAAACCTAATTCACTGGTACATATAAAATACAGTGATCTTGAATACATTTTTAAGCAATCACTAAAAAGAATTACAATTAAGTATACATGTCACACTGTTTTAAAATGCGGCAGCTTGGCTTCTTAGGAAGCCCCTTCTGTAGGACATTGCAGCCTTCAAATACAACAGCAGGGCCCAAGATGTCAGTTTCGTTTCCGCCCTTAATAATGGGTTTGTGATGTTTGTGGATGTGTAAAAGTTGGCTTCTGTTCTTTCAAGTAGGCGCTACATTTGATGTTATTCTACATGTAGAGTGGCACAAAACAAAATGTGTCTATGCTCTGTCTGCAAGGAAAGCACAGTGTTGGTCTGCATCATTACATCTTTTAAAGCAGCGTTCTGTTAATTGTATGCTAGCAATCTAAAATACGGTTATAACTTTTGCAATGTTCTGTACAACCTTGACAATGCTGCAATGTGAAGGACCAATTTTGGCAGATCAGGCACTGTGGGACTCACATTTTTGCCAAAGATGACACCTTTGATGAAGTGGTTTAGCTGAGATTCTTCTATATAAATGGATTGAAATTTCAATTTCTTAGGGGCTCTGTACCTCTTTGTTACATTGGATTTAATATATCTTGATAACATTGCAACACGTTGTGCAGTACGACAGTTGCAATATTATTGATGAATCTTATAAGGCACTAATGCTCACTGTGTAAAAGATGCTTTATTCTGAATCTATATTTTTTCTTGTATTTTTAGTGACATCGCTTACACCAACAGATGGATGGCATAGTCTCTGGATGTGGATTATGACAACCAACAACCGGCAGCCATTGGATTTATGGCAAATGATTAATCTAACGCAACACATCCCATTTGGTTTAGGAGCCTACAAGACCCAAGGATTAGGGGGTCATCCAAAGTTTCAGAATGACCTATGGTGGGACTTTATCCAATTATCCAAAGAACATAAAGTATATATTTACAAAACATGTCATGTGTGCACCTCCTTATTGAATGATATAAGTGTTCGGTAGTCCGACTCCTTGGATGTCAGAACCAGGAATCTGTGCAGAGGACCTAATATGTTGGCATTGGCTCATAAAAATGGGGGTGAGGTCAATCGATGGTAGATTGGGTGATGACATCCCTGGCTTAGCAACTTTTAGGAGCACCAGAGGCAGCTCTACCATTGATTATTTCTTGCTGACAGTCAACCTATGGGCAAAGATAGAGCATTTCCATATTCATACAGGCCTTTTTAGTGATCATTATGCACTGTTATTGACTGTGCAAATGAATGGGGGTTCCCCAAGAGGTAATACCATCCAACATTTGTCAGAGGCTACCTGCAAGGGCCAATGCACCAAACGGTTAAGATGGGAAACGGCTAACAAATCATTAATAGGAAATCGAACATAGAAAAGAAAACAATCACAATTCTTGACCATGTTGAACGAGGAGGAGAACCCAGCAATAATCGTATCAACGTATAGGAAACTCTTCAGGGATTTTAAGGAGTCTTTTGTGATCAAGAGTATGATTAGTAACAAAAAAGGAATAGATAAGGGATGATTTGGTGGCCGCTGTAGATAAGCGAAAAGGGCACTTTTGACCTCATTGAAAAAAGAGGACACTCCTAGGAGCAAAATCATATCTGTGAGAGCTCAATACAAAAAAGACCTTAAGAATCACCTGGAAAACACTGGAAGTGGCAAGCAGGGATAAGAATTCCAAAACATTTTGGGAGCCCCTGACTACGGCTCTATTATGTACTGTGCAACCAACTGGATTAGAAACTATGATCCCAGATTCTGGCAGGTTGGAACATTTTTCTAAATTATATAATGGCACAGATGAGATGGAAGGAGGAAGTGAGTTAATAGAATATAGTGACTTTGGGGATATTTCTATTAATTTTATGAGAATAGATGAAAAGGGCCTGTTGAAATTCACATACAACGAGGTTATAAAAGACATTGGGCCTCATTATAAGGCTGGCACTCCCGTAATTTCCCGTTCATTGTGGGAGCACCGATTACGAGCTTCCCATCGCGGGACCCGGATCGCACGCCTAGTAAAACCAGGCATGCTTTCCGGGTCCCGCGAGGGGAAGAGGGAGGCAATAACGGGCAGATGTAATCTGCCCGTTATTACCTCCCTCCCCATTCCCATTGAGCCCTATGGGGGCTCAAATGGGAATGGGGATGTGTTCCTGCAAGGAGGAATTACTGGGTCCTCCTATGTCGCAGTAACCTGGTAGGTCCCCATTGCAGGAACCCGGTAATGGAGCCCGGAACAGAGGCAGCCATGGAGTTAATAGCTCCATGGCTACCTCCATTCTCGTAATGAGGCCCATTAAGTTGTCTAAACAAAATAGAGCACCTGGAATGGATGGGATCCTTGACGATTTACCAGTATTAAGTAGAGGTTTGGGACCCTCTTTTAACTATATTATTTAACGCTGTATTAGAGACTGGAATAGCACCTGATGAGTGGAGGAGGGCAATTATCGCTCCTATATTTAAAGAAATAGTGTGCTCAAAAATATTATTGTCTTAAAAGATGGGCAATAATCCAAAACATACATTAAAAATATTTTTAAACAAAGTCCCTATGTAAAGTTTTGAGCAAATGAAGCTCAAACTCAAAAATCTGAAGCACTAGGAGGCATCCATTTTGTGAAATGGATGAGCCTCCTGTGCTTGCCCTTTCCGCAATAATTAAGCAAAAGCCAGCTAGCTGTAATAAACAAAAGCTACCACTGAGTGGCTTTTGCTTCATTGGTGCCGGGACCAGAGAATGCCGGCAGGAAAGCTGAATCTAGGTAAGTGCTTATTTCTTTTTTTAAATAAAAACTGCAAATATAAAAGCTGTGGTTTTCTTTCTAGGTTTTCCAGGATGGAGGAGGCTGGGAAACTTAGAAAAAAACCACTGCTTTTAAAACGTTGTATTTATGTTTGCAGTGGCTTCAGCTTGGAGTCCCTTGGGCTCCAAGCTGAAGCTACCACAAACATAAATATAACGGTGTTGTATTTAGAAACACTGCCGTTTTCTTTCTAAGTTTCTCGTGCTCCTCCGAGCCGGAGGAGCCTGGAAAACATAGAAAGAAAACTGCAGCGTTTTTAAATACAACCGCACGCAACGTGGTTGTGTTTCCAAATGCTGCAGTGTTTCTGCCTGCAGCAGCTTTCACTTTGAGTCTCCTGGGCTCCCCCGGGGGAAGCCCAGGAGACTCAAAGTGAAAGCCACCGTAGTGAGAAATACTGTGGCATTTTGAACCCCTCAGGGTTGGGGGAGACTAGGAGACTCAAAGCGAAAGCTGCTGCAGGTAGAAATACAATGTGGTTGTGTTTCCAAATGCCAAAGTGTTTCTGCATGCTCCCACGGGGGCGCCCAGGAGACTCAAAGTGAAAGCCGCTGAATGCAGAAACACAACAGAGTTGGGTTTCAAAATGCCACGGTATTTCTCACTACGGCGGCTTTCGCTTGGAGTCTCCTGAGCTCCCCCAACCCTGAGGGAGCCCAGGAGACTCCAAGCGAAAGCCGCTACAGTAAGAAATACAATGTTGTTGTATTTGTAAATACTGCAGTATCTACAAATACAACAACGTTGTTATTCTGACTGCAGTGGCTTTCGCTTGGAGTCTCCTGGGATCCCCCGGGTTGGGGGAGCCCAGGAGACAGCACACGAAAGCTGCCAGAGTCAGAAATACAACGTTCTTGTATTTATGATTTGTGTGGTGTTCCAATCACGGCAATCACAAATACAACATTGTATTTGTAATTGCCGCGTCTTTGCTTTTTGCCTTCATTTTACATTTTCTGTGCTTCCCTGGTCTTGGGGAGCACCGAAAACATAAAATGAAAGGCAGCCGCCTCAGCTCATGCTGAGCTCTGCTCTGGCTGCAGTAAGCAAAAGCTCCCAGTAGGGGGCTTTTGCTGCTTGTTTAGGGCCGCCGGGCAGAGCTCAACATGAGCTGAGGAGGCTGCCTGAAATGGCAAAATGGACGCTCACATGTAAACGCTTTGAGCCTCGTTTGCTCAAAAGTTTACATAGTAACTTTCTTTAAAAATATGTTTAATGTATGTTTTGGATTATTGCCCATCTTTTAAGGCAATAATATTTTTGAGCCCACTATTCCCTTAAGAAGGGCTGCAGAGATTCTCCAGAAGCCTACAGGCCTATTTCCCTCCTAAATACGAGCTTTATCCCGGGGATGTCTTTTGAATCTGGTGGAAGAATGGACAACATCACAGGCAATACGTGCCCTGATCCAATAAGGGTTCTGCACGCTGCTGGGAACTATGGAACAAGTGCTAAATCTGCACATGATAATTGCACTTTCTCGCCACATAAATAAGGAGCCTGTGTATTTGGCATTTATGGACCTAAGCACCACCTTTGATAAAGTAAATTGAAGTAAGCTATGGTAGGTGCTTATGTCCTACGATTGCCCAATTGGTATTCTGGAAATTCCTATTGCATTACATAATAACAACGAGGCCTGTGTAAGATCTGGAGGCGAGGGGCACTGCACTCAGTGGTTCCCCATATGGTCTGGGGTTAGACAAGGGTGCGTTTTCGCCCCGCTCCTGTTTTATTTGTATATTAACAGCCTTCATAAGGAACTGGTAGACTGTAACGTTGATACACCCAAGACATGCTTCCAGAGCTCTACAACTTCTAATTTATAAATATACATTATTTATGGCAGATTTAGACTTGCAGGTCAATTAAAAGAAATCGGCGGTTATGGTTTGCAGCCCTATGAAGAAGAAGGTACATTTTTCCACAATGCGGATATAATGCTGATCCCATCCCGCAAGTCAATCCCTTTGATTATATGGGAATCCATTTTTTTGTAGATGTTCATGACAGAAGCTCACTTTGGAAAGCAACTGCTTATGATGAGGCAGTCCATAGGAGGCATCTTCTGTTTCATTGGGCAACACAAGCAGCAACCGCTAAGCATGTGTGAGAAACCCAATGGTGTTCTCCCACCTACTTCCCCAGGATTTTCCATTCAGGTGGCCATGGAAGGGCCATCGCTTTTGGATCCTGACCATGGGGGTGGACAATTGAGGAAGGATCCACTCATTGGAGGGTCACAGGGGATTGGGAGCAGAATACCCAAGGGTGGGACATGGTGTTCCCCTTTCCCAATTACACACCAACCCACTCTCCCTCAGTGTTAATGGGATATTTCCAATCAGACCCCATCTCCCCCTCCCGTTTTGCAATAAATACTGGGATTTTTGTATTTGTATTTATTGTTTATATAGCGCTTTAATCCAAAGCGCTTTACAGTTTAACAACAAGGAGACATCAAACATGGAACATTAGAAGCAATAACAGTATACATGAATCAAACCAGAAAAACAGCATGTGGAACAATTTGCATTTTTTATATATATATTTATTGTGCATTAGCCAATATTTTTTGACTTTTCACACATTTTAACACAAAAGGCAAAAGAAAAAGAAAATAATTTAAAACAGTTTACAACATAAAAATTGAAGTAGAAAGAAGAAAAAAAAGAGAAAGCAAAAAAGAATAAACAATAATACAGTTACAACTATTAACAAATCACAGTTCTTAATAAACGTCCAAATTTAAATCTCTTAAGACTCTGACCACTTCTGTGGTCAAGAATATTTCATTACCAGATGATAATCTGAGCCAACATTCATCCGTGTCTAACCACCGAACATCATGAACAAATCTTTTAAGTCTAGCGACTCTCACACCCCAGGTACCTAAACACCTAGAAAACAAATGTTTTATCGTTTGGTGCTCTTTAGCATCACATTTATCACAACAGTCATCAGAAAGGACTTTGTCTCTAACAGATTGAATTTCTAAAGTAGGGAGTATGTTCAATCTGAGTCTTAGAAAGAGATCCCTTTATTTCGAGTTGGGTATTTGGTCAAATAGGGGGGTAAAATTGCCCTCTTTTTACCCATAGTGGAGAATTATATTGACAATTTAGCCCTCCTCATCTTTTCTATTTCTAACCAATCCCAACTTTTCATCCGCTCTTTTACTTTTGTTGGGTTTGGTATGAGGAGTTCTAATGTATAATCCGAGTTAATCAATAACTCTGAACAACTGAGCTTTAATTTTTCAAGGAACCAGTTACTATTACAATGCATTAGGAGGGACAAGTCCTCGTACAGTGAACCCTTTGGAGGATCCAAAAGCAACCTGTACAGGGAGATCCATTTCCACTCCAACCACGATCTTAGGGGGAAGAGGCCCAATTTGTATCTGAGGGACACAATAGGAACACAATTCGGGAGGGATAATGTTTTTTTCCAATGCTTTGACTCTTTAATATCCCAATTCACATCCATCGAAAGCAAATTTGTATCCATACCGAACAGAATGACAGGAACCACCTTTCCTAGATAGAATTTCACCAATGGCAATATTGAGAATTTACAAAACCTTGATCTTATCCTTTTCATCTGAGCCCCCAACTTAATAGTTTTTAAGCTAACAGTTTCAAGTAGATGGATTTTTGTTGGGTATGAAAACATCTATTGGCTGGTGGTCCAATTCCCATGAGTAATTCTTAATTTTTCTGTTTGGTTGTTTGAATATCAGGATCTTAGATTTTTGGGGATTTATCCTAAGATCGTTGCTTCAGGCGTAGGCCTCCAAGGCGGACAACAGCTGTTGGAGTCCGACCTGAGAGTGATCCAGTACCACCACATCATCCGCATATGCCAACCAGCTGATTTTAGTTGCGCAGATGCGCAGCGATACTAGACCACTCGCCTTTAAATTTTGATCGAAGTTGGCCATAAAGAGGATAAAAAGCAAAGCCGCCATTATGCAGCCCTGACAAACCCCTCTATCCACCCGTATTGGTCCAGATAGTTGGCCCGCCCTGGATAGTCTAATTCTCATCTTGGTGTTTTGATGTAATTCAATCAAGATAGAGAGTAAATTAGAGGGAACCCCCCAGGCATGCAATCTTTCCACAAAAGACCCCTATTAACAGTGTCAAAGGCTTGGGAGAGGTCCATCCAAGCCCCAAAGAGAGGCAAGCCCTCTTTTGTCCAGAGTCCACATTCAAACAGCTGAGAACCAGACCTTTAAGGGAGTTGGATAGTCCCATCCTGAAACCAGTTTGCTGTTTTGGTATGACTCCATTTGATTTAGCCCATTCCTCCAACTCTCTTAGTATTAGTCTGACAAAACTTTTGCTGTTGGCATCTAATAGCGAAATTGGTCGATAGAAGCCAAAAGTCTATCCCCTTTTTTATAAATCGGAATCATAATCGAATTTTTCCACGATTCTGGGAGTTCTTTTAGCGTGATTATTTTATCAAATAGTAATTTGAGTACCTGAGCCCACAACGCTGAGTTCATTTTCAGAGTCCAGTTACTAAGGCCTTTAGGGCAAGCCCCTCTGGAGGTGGAGGAATTCTTTATTAAACGTTCTATGTCAGGGCTTGTATAAGCATTTGCTTATATCTCTGGGGCTGAGGTGCCTATGGACCCATATACCTGAGAGAAGTAGTCAACCCAGGTCTGTCCTTGTAAAATGTTGTCTTGATTGCACACAGCTGAATCTTGTTTAGCCCCCACAATAGCCCAGACATTTCTGATTTAATGACCTGAGCATTAGTTCTCCATCATTCTGCAAGATGGACGACCTAAATAACCGTATCCAATTTCTTTATTGGTTTTTAATAAGTCTGAGTGCTGTCTCATAGGTTTTTCTATCAAGTTTTGCTTTTCTTTTAGAGATGCTTTTTGATATCTTATGTTTTTCTTCTGTTCCAAGATCTGGGCATTAAAGACATGTTTATGCAACAACTGGGGTTTCTGAATGCTAGATTCCTGAGAATCCAGATCCAATAGTAACAAATAGAAACTAGAGGGTTCACAATAATCAGAGAATTGTTCCACAGACAAGTTAGCAACCATGTCTTGAAGTCGGCTAGTCAGTCTTCTAGCCCCCTATCAAATTTCCTCAAACAATTGCCACCCATGTTAACAGACAATTTGCACGAGTAGAGAGAGACAATTGAGGTATGATTGACATCCAATGATAATTTGATCAGTGCATGGTCATCAGCATTCCCTTCTTCCACATTAAACATCACACAATTTTCAAATATTTTTATGGAAGCAAATAAATAGTCAATTGTTGAGAAGGATGTTACCCTACGCCAAGTAGGGATGCTCGGGATGTCACCCCTAACATTTCCATTGAACATCCATAGGTCCCACCCCTTTATGAAGTTAACCCAAGCTGATCCATTGGGTGTTTGATGTCGAGTCTTTCCTGAGTCTTGATCTTTTGTCATTAGACATTTTGAGTTCAAGTCTCCTGCTACTATTAATTCATCCATAGGAAACTGGAATAATACATCAACTAGCAGATCAGATACATTTTGAAATAAATCATGAAAAGACAGCCACCGACAGTTCCAGTACAGATTTACAATGATCCAACTCGAACCAAATTTGGGACCCTTGTACGCTGCCCTTACTATCAAGATGCCTTGCATTTCATTTGATAACAACCTACAAACATAGAAAGCATCATTTTTACAGGCAATCATCAGACCCCAGGAAGCATCTACAGGGGGTGAGGTTATTTTTAGATCTTGCTATAACACATAGGAAGCAGTATGCATGAAATAAAAAGCTGCGTTTTGTTGATAAGAAACCCATTTCTGCAAACTAAACACAAATACATAAATCTGTGTATTGTTGATCATGAAACAACATTGAGCTTTCACCCTTGAAATGTGGTCTCTGACTTCAGCAGGGCTACTGTCGGCCAAAGTGTCAGTGCCCTGGGTTAATGCACCCCTGTGGACACCGGTTACTTGACCTGGGACACTTGATTGCAACTCTGTGTGGTGCCATGCTTCTTGGCTGGATTTGATCGTGGGTCTGTGGACACTGGGAGAACCTGATTGGTGATACCCAAGTTATCACAGAGACGGTTAAGCATGGGTGGCATGGTTGACCGTGTCAAAAGCAGAAGAAAGATCAAGTAGGATGAGGACAGAAGGGATGTTAGAGTCAAGGATGGAGTTTTATTTCAACAACAGCAAAAAGGTGAGTTTGGGGGGTATTTCAATACTTTAATGTATCATTTTTGTCTTATGTCTAACCTTTCTCACTCATGCCATGAGATAAGCCCTTTCTAAGACAGGCTGAGCATTTTTAACTAAACAGTTACACAAATGAAAATATGGATAGGCATTTTCTATACCTACATGATCCTTAAGACAGACGGCAAGGAATCAGTCTTCGGCAGCATGCTGGAGGAGAATGACCTTGGATGTCGTTTGAAAGAATGGAAAAATGATGTCATGGTGTTCTTTGACAAGATTGGTTTTAAGCTTGAGAAAGAAACTTCGGTAATGGTAATGGAAAGGAAAATAAATAATCTGGCAGTGGACTGGGATCATGATATAAATTTAATATAACTGAGTAAAATGAAGAAATATGGGTTACATGTCAAACAGAGCTTCCTGGTTGATACACTATGTACTTACCTCACAAACCAATTTGACATAAAAGTTAGACAATTCATGATGATGCTCAGATTGGAGCTGCTCCCAACCTATTCAGGAACTGGGACATGGAATGGCATCCCACACGCAAAAAGGCTGTCAATTTTCTAACATAGAAATTGAGACCTCGAGACATGTATTAACAAACTGTTACGAGCTGGGAGATAAACATAAAAAGGGCTATCTTAACCTGAGATATGAAGTGGCTCATTATACCTCAGATCAATTATGGGCACTAATATTATCAGGGAATGCAACAGATTTGAATTTCACAGTATAACATGTGTCAAAAAATACAAGTACTATTGGAAACTGCTAAATGAAAAAAATGGTTTTTAATGGTTAGGATGAATTGTATAAAAGGAGCACAAAAGTTCTTGTTCAGGATTATAATTATATTAATATGTAACAAAGTTGTATGGAAAGTATTTTATATTGATCATAGAGATAGAATTGAAGAAAATTGTTTTTTGAATGCATGTATTTTATATATTTTTCCTGTAATGTGTTAAAAGGTTTATTTAACCGATAAAATAACAACAAAAAAGACAACAAAAAAACGCAACAGCTTTTTGCTTTTAATGACGTATTTGAAAATGCTATGGGCCTCATTACACGGATGGCAGAGAACCATGGCGCTATTAGCGCCATGGTTCATGCCGGTAAAATACCGGCACCACCTTGGCGGAAAGGGGAATTACCGCCCCATTCCAAGGTTGGCGGGCGGTAATTCCCCCTTCCACCATTGCCCTTCCAAATTCCCATTTTTGCCCCATAGGGCATAATGGGAATGGGGAAGGCGCTAATTACGGTACCACAAATTGCGGTACCGTAATTAGCTCCCTGGGTCCCTTTGCGGGTTGGTTTTTAACGCCTGCAAAAAGCAGGCGTTAACTCCGCCAACCCGCAAAGGGACCTCGTAGTAAGGCGGTAAGGATTTACCGGTACCAGTATTTTACCGGTATCGGTAAATCCTTACCGCCATCCGTGTAATGAGGCCCATAGTTTACTTAGAATGCTCTGTGGTTATGCATGTTGACTAGGATAGAGCATAGATGTTGGTAACGCTGGATTCTATTTGTGTGTGTTGTTTTTGAGATTTTGACTACAAAGCTTTGGAAGGAGTTGAAAATGTTTAAAGGGTTTTGTATGTATTTAGGGTTTATAGCACAGCTACCAAAGCAATCAGACACTTGCATAATCAATCAGACACTCATACAATCAATCAGACACTCACACAATCAATCAGACACTCACACAATCAATCAGATATTTCAATTTTGAAGCTTGGACCCCGCCTTTATAGCCGTCCCAAACATTAAATTAAATATTAAATAAACGCTGACTGCACTTTTGGGGCACTTGTCTTTTTGTGATGCAGCGTATTTGCATGTACACAATTCAGTGTTTTAGCTCCACAGCGCTAATAAAGTTGATGAAATATTCTTAACGTGCAATGTGATGCTAGTATTTGAGTATTCGCCAAAGATCACATATGTAGCGCAAACGGTATACCTGCAATATATTGGGACAAAATACTAGTAGCGTTGATTACATTTTTAAGGTTGGCAAGCACCAGCGTGTTATTTTTGTTGGTAAATGTTTATTCGAATAATAAAATATTAATTAAACACATGCATATACATATATATATCACAGATAAAACCTAATTCACTGGTACATATAAAATACAGTGATCTTGAATACATTTTTAAGCAATCACTAAAAAGAATTACAATTAAGTATGCATGTCACACTGTTTTAAAATGCGGCAGCTTGGCTTCTTAGGAAGCCCCATCTGTAGGACATTGCTGCCTTCAAATACAACAGCAGGGCCCAAGCTGTCAGTTTCGTTTCCGCCGTTAATAATGGGTTTCTGATGTTTGTGGATGTGTAAAAGTTGGCTTCTGTACTTTCAAGTAGGCGCTACATTTGATGTTATTCTACATGTAGAGTGGCACAAAACAAAATGTGTCTATGCTCTGTCTGCAAGGAAAGCACAGTGTTGGTCTGCATCATTACATCTTTTAAAGCAGCGTTCTGTTAATTGTATGCTAGCAATTTAAAATACGGTTCTAACTTTTGCAATGTTCTGTACAATCTTGACAATGCTGCAACGTGAAGGCCCAATTTTGGCAGATCAGGCACTGTGGGACTCACATTTTTGCCAAAGATGACACCTTTGATGAAGTGGTTTAGCTGAGATCCTTCTATATAAATGGATTGAAATTTCAATTTCTTAGGGGCTCTGTACCTCTTTGTTACATTGGATTTAATATATCTCGCTAACATTGCAACACGTTGTGCAGTACGACAGTTGCAATATTATTGATGAATCTTATAAGGCACTAATGCGCACTGTGTAAAAGATGCTTTATTCTGAATCTATATTTTTTCTTGTATTTTTAGTGGCATCGCTTACACCAAGAGATGGATGGCATAGTCTCTGGATGTGGATTATGACAACCAACAACTGGCAGCCATTGGATTTATGGAAAATGATTAATCTAATGCAACACATCCCATTTGGTTTAGGAGCCTACAAGACCCAAGGATTAGGGGGTCATCCAAAGTTTCAGAATGACCTATGGTGGTACTTTATCCAATTATCCAAAGAACATAAAGTATATATTTACAAAACATGTCATGTGTGCACCCCCTTATTGAATGATATAAGTGTTCGGTAGTCCGACTCCTTGGATGTCAGAACCAGGAATCTGTGCAGAGGACCTAATATGTTGGCATTGGCTCATAAAAATGGGGGTGAGGTCAATCGATGGTAGATTGGGTGATGACATCCCTGGCTTAGCAACTTTTAGGAGCACCAGAGGCAGCTCTACCATTGATTATTTCTTGCTGACAGTCAACCTATGGGCAAAGATAGAGCACTGTTATTGACTGTGCAACTGAATGGGAGTTCCCCAAGAGGTAATACCATCCAACATTTGTCAGAGGCTACCTGCAAGGGCCAATGCACCAAACGGTTAAGATAGGAAACGGCTAACAAATCACTAATAGGAAATCGAACATAGAAAAGAAAACGATCACAATTCTTGACCATGTTGAACGAGGAGGAGAACCCAGCAATAATCGTATCAACATATAGGAAACTCATCAGGGATTTTAAGGAGTCTTTTGTGATCAAGAGTATGATTAGTAACAAAAAAGAAAAAGATAAGGGATGATTTGGTGGCCGCTGTAGATAAGCGAAAAGGGCACTTTTGACCTCATTGAAAAAAGAGGACACTCCTAGGAGCAAAATCATATCTGTGAGAGCTCAATACAAAAAAGACCTTGAGAATCACCTGGAAAACACTGGAAGTGGCAAGCAGGGATAAGAATTCCAAAACATTTTGGGAGCCCCTGACTACGGCTCTATTATGTACTGTGCAACCAACTGGATTAGAAACTATGATCCCAGATTCTGGCAGGTTGGTACATTTTTCTAAATTATATAATGGCACAGATGAGATGGAAGGAGGAAGTGAGTTAATAGAATATAGTGACTTTGGGGATATTTCTATTAATTTTATGAGAATAGATGAAAAGGGCCTGTTGAAATTCACATACAACGAGGTTATAAAAGACATTGGGCCTCATTATAAGGCTGGCGCTCCCGTAATTTCCCGTTCATTGTGGGAGCACCGATTACGAGCTTCCCATCGCGGGACCGGGATCGCACGCCTAGTAAAACCAGGCATGCTTTCCGGGTCCCGCGAGGGGAAGAGGGAGGCAATAACGGGCCAGATGTAATCTGCCCGTTATTACCTCCCTCCCCATTCCCATTGAGCCCTATGGGGGCTCAAATGGGAATGGGGATGGGTTCCTGCAAGGAGGAATTACTGGGTCCTCCTATGTCGGAGTAACCTGGTAGGTCCCCATTGCAGGAACCCAGTAATGGAGCCCGGAACAGAGGCAGCCATGGAGTTAATAGCTCCATGGCTACCTCCATTCTCGTAATGAGGCCCATTAAGTTGTCTAAACAAAATAGAGCACCTGGAATGGATGGGATCCTTGACGATTTACCAGTATTAAGTAGAGGTTTGGGGCCCTCTTTTAACTATATTATTTAACGCTGTATTAGAGACTGGAATAGCACCTGATGAGTGGAGGAGGGCAATTATCGCTCCTATATTTAAAGAAATAGTGCGCTCAAAAATATTATTGCCTTAAAAGATGGGCAATAATCCAAAGCATACATTAAAAATATTTTTAAACAAAGTCCCTATGTAAAGTTTTGAGCAAATGAAGCTCAAACTCAAAAATCTGAAGCACTAGGAGGCATCCATTTTGTGAAATGGATGAGCCTCCTGTGCTTGCCCTTTCCGCAATAATTAAGCAAAAGCCAGCTAGCTGTAATAAACAAAAGCTACCACTGAGTGGCTTTTGCTTCATTGGTGCCGGGGCCAGAGAATGCCGGCAGGAAAGCTGAATCTAGGTAAGTGCTTGTTTCTTTTTTTAAATAAAAACTGCAAATATAAAAGCTGTGGTTTTCTTTCTAGGTTTTCCAGGCTGGAGGAGGCTGGGAAACTTAGAAAAAAAACCACAGCTTTTAAAACGTTGTATTTATGTTTGCAGTGGCTTCAGCTTGGAGTCCCTTGGGCTCCAAGCTGAAGCTACCACAAACATAAATATAACGTTGTTGTATTTAAAAACACTGCTGTTTTCTTTGTAAGTTTCTCGCGCTCCTCCGAGCCGGAGGAGCCTGAGAAACAAAATGAAAACTGCAGCGTTTTTAAATACAACCGCACACAACGCGGTTCTGTTTCCAAATGCTGCAGTGTTTCTGCCTGCAGCAGCTTTCACTGGGGAAGCCCAGAAGACTCAAAGTGAAAGCTGCCGTAGTGAGAAATACCGTGGCATTTTGAACCCCTCAGGGTTGGGGGAGACCAGGAGACTCCAAGCGAAAGCTGCTGCAGGTAGAAATACAACGTGGTTGTGTTTCCAAATGCCAAAGTGTTTCTGCATGCTCCCCCGGGGGCGCCCAGGAGACTCAAAGTGAAAGCAGCTGAATGCAGAAACACAACAGAGTTGGGTTTCAAAATGCCACGGTATTTCTCACTACGGCAGCTTTCGCTTGGAGTCTCCTGAGCTCCCCCAACCCTGAGGGAGCCCAGGAGACTCCAAGCGAAAGCCGCTACAGTGAGAAATACAATGTTGTTGTATTTGTAAATACTGCGGTATCTACAAATACAACAACGTTGTTATTCTGACTGCAGTGGCTTTCGCTTGGAGTCTCCTGGGATCCCCCGGGTTGGGGGAGCCCAGGAGACAGCACGCGAAAGCCGCCAGAGTCAGAAATACAACGTTCTTGTATTTATGATTTGTGTGGTGTTCCAATAACGGCAATCACAAATACAACATTGTATTTGTAATTGCCGCGCCTTTGCTTTTTGCCTTCATTTTACATTTTCTGTGCTTCCCTGGGCTTGGGGAGCACCGAAAAAATAAAATGAAAGGCAGCCTCCTCAGCTCATGCTGAGCTCTGCTCTGGCTGCAGTAAGCAAAAGCTCCCAGTAGGGGGCTTTTGCTGCTTGTTTAGGGCCGCCGGGCAGAGCTCAACATGAGCTGAGGAGGCTGCCTGAAATGGCAAAATGGATGCTCACATGTAAACGCTTTGAGCCTCGTTTGCTCAAAAGTTTACATAGTAACTTTCTTTAAAAATATGTTTAATGTATGTTTTGGATTATTGCCCATCTTTTAAGGTAATAATATTTTTGAGCCCACTATTCCCTTAAGAAGGGCTGCAGAGATTCTCCAGAAGCCTACAGGCCTATTTCCCTTCTAAATACGAGCTTTATTCCGGGGATGTCTTTTGAATCTGGTGGAAGAATGGACAACATCACAGGCAATACGTGCCCTGATCCAATAAGGGTTCTGCACGCTGCTGGGAACTATGGAACAAGTGCTAAATCTGCACATGATAATTGCACTTTCTCGCCACCTTTGATAAAGTAAATCGAAGTAAGCTATGGTAAGTGCTTATGTCCTACGATTGCCCAATTGGTATTCTGGAAATTCTTATTGCATTACATAATAACAACGCGGCCTGTGTAAGATCTGGAGGCGAGGGGCACTGCACTCAGTGGTTCCCCATATGGTCTGGGGTTAGACAAGGGTGCGTTTTCGCCCCGCTCCTGTTTTATTTGTATATTAACAGCCTTCATAAGGAACTGGTAGACTGTAACGTTGATACACCCAAGACATGCTTCCAGAGCTCTACAACTTCTAATTTATAAATATACATTATTTATGGCAGATTTAGACTTTCAGGTCAATAAAAAAAAAATCTGTGGTTATGGTTTGCAGCCTATGAAGAAGAAGGTACATTTTTCCACAATGCGGTTATAATGCTGATCCCATCCCGCAAGTCAATTTCTTTTTGATTATATGGGAATCCATTTTTTTGTAGATGTTCATGACAGAAGCTCACTTTGGAAAGCAACTGCTTATGATGAGGCAGTCCATAAGAGGCATTTTTTGTTTCATTGGGCAACACAAGCAGCAACCGCTAAGCATGTGTGAGAAACCCAATGGTGTTCTCCCACCTACTTCCCCAGGATTTTCTATTCAGGTGGCCAGGGAAGGGCCATCGCTTTTGGATCCTGACCATGGGGGTGGACAATTGAGGAAGGATCCACTCATTGGAGGGTCACAGGGGATTGGGAGCAGAATACCCAAGGGTGGGACATGGTGTTCCCCTTTCCCAATTACACACCAACCCACTCTCCCTCAGTGTTAATGGGATATTTCCAATCAGACCCCATCTCCCCCTCCCGTTTTGCAATAAATACTGGGATTTTTGTATTTGTATTTATTCTTTATATAGCGCTTTAATCCAAAGCGCTTTACAGTTTAACAACAAGGAGACATCAAACATGGAACATTAGAAGCAATAACAGTATACATGAATCAAACCAGAAAAACAGCATGTGGAACAATTTGCATTTTTTATATATATATTTATTGTGCATTAGCCAATATTTTTTGACTTTTCACACATTTTAACACAAAAGGCAAAAGAAAAAGAAAATAATTTAAAACAGTTTACAACATAAAAATTGAAGTAGAAAGAAGAAAAAAAAGAGAAAGCAAAAAAGAATAAACAATAATACAGTTACAACTATTAACAAATCACAGTTCTTAATAAACGTCCAAATTTAAATCTCTTAAGACTCTGACCACTTCTGTGGTCAAGAATATTTCATTACCAGATGATAATCTGAGCCAACATTCATCCGTGTCTAACCACCGAACATCATGAACAAATCTTTTAAGTCTAGCGACTCTCACACCCCAGGTACCTAAACACCTAGAGAACAAATGTTTTATCGTTTGGTGTTCTTTAGCATCACATTTATCACAACAGTCATCAGAAAGGACTTTGTCTCTAACAGATTGAATTTCTAAAGTAGGGAGTATGTTCAATCTGAGTCTTAGAAAGAGATCCCTTGATTTCGAGTCTGGGTATTTGGTCAAATAGGGGGGTAAAATTGCCCTCTTTTTACCCATAGTGGAGAATGATATTGACAATTTAGCCCTCCTCATCTTTTCTATTTCTAACCAATCCCAACTTTTCATCCGCTCTTTTACTTTTGTTGGGTTTGGTATGAGGAGTTCTAATGTATAATCCGAGTTAATCAATAACTCTGAACAACTGAGCTTTCATTTTTCAAGGAACCAGTTACTATTACAATGCATTAGGAGGGACAAGTCCTCGTATATTGAACCCTTTGGAGGATCCAAAAGCAACCTGTACAGGGAGATCCATTTCCACTCCAACCACAATCTTAGGGAGAAGAGGCCCAATTTGTATCTGAGGGACACAATAGGAACACAATTCGGGAGGGATAATGTTTTTTTCCAATGCTTTGACTCTATAATATCCCAATTTACATCCATCGAAAACAAATTTGTATCCATACCGAACAAAATGATAGGAACCACCTTTCCTAGATAGAATTTCACCAATGGCAATATTGAGAATGTACAAATCCTTGATCTTATCCTTTTCATCTGAGCCCCCAACTTAATAGTTTTTAAGCTAACAGTTTCAAGTAGATAGATTTTTGTTGGGCATGAAAACATCTATTGGCAGGTGGTCCAATTCACATGAGTAATTCTTAATTCTTCTGTTTGGATGTTTGAATATCAGGATCTTAGATTTTTTGGGATTTATCCTAAGATCGTTGCTTCGGGCGTAGGCCTCCAAGGCGGACAACAGCTGTTGGAGTCCGACCTGAGAGTGATCCAGTACCACCACATCATCCGCATATGCCTACCAGCTGATTTTAGTTGCGCTGATGCGCAGCGATAATAGACCACTCTCCTTTAAATTTTGATCGAAGTCGGCCATAAAGAGGATAAAGAGGATAAAAAGCAAAGCCACCTTAAGCAGCCCTGACGAACCCCTCTATCCACCCATATTGGTCCAGATAGTCGGCCCGCCCTGGATAGTCTAATTCTCATCTTGGTGTTTTGATGTAATTCAATCAAGATAGAGAGTAGATTAGAGGGTACCCCCCAGGCATGCACTTTTTCCACTAAAGACCCCTATTAACAGTGTCAAAGGCTTGGGAGAGGTCCATCCAAGCCCCAAGGAGAGGCAAGCCCTCTTGTGTCCAGAGTCCACATTCAAACAGCTGAGAACCAGACCATTAAGGGAGGTGGATAATCCCTTCCTGAAACCAGTTTGCTGTTTTGGTATGACTCCATTTGATTTAGCCCATTCCTCCAACTCCATTAGTATTAGTCCGACAAAAATTTTGCTGTCGGCATCTAATAGCGAAATTGGTCGATAGAAGCCAAAAGTCTTTCCCCTTTTTTATAAATCGGAACCATAATCAAATTTTTCCACGATTCTGGGAGTTCTTTCAGCGTGATTATTTTATCAAATAGTAATTTGAGTACCTGAGCCCACAACGCTGAGTTCATTTTTAGAGTCCAGTTACTAAGGCCGTTAGGGCAAGCCGCTCTGGAGGTGGAGGAATTCTTTATTAAAGATTCTATGTCAGTGCTTGTATAAGCATTTGCTTATATCTCTGGGGCTGGGGTGCCTATGGACCCATATACCAGAGAGAAGTAGTCAACCCAGGTCTATCCTTGTAGAATGTCGTCTTGTATGCACACAGCTGAATCTTGTTTAGCCCCTACAATAGCCCAGACATTTCTGATTTAATGACCTGAGCATTAGTTCTCCATCATGCTGCAAGATGGACGACCTAAATAACCGTATCCAATTTCTTTATTGGTTTTTAATAAGTCTGAGTGCTGTCTCATAGGTTTTTCTATCAAGTTTTGCTTTTCTTTTAGAGCTGCTTTTTGATATCTTATGTTTTTCTTCTGTTCCAAGATCTGGGCATTAAAGACATGTTTATGCAACAACTGGGGTTTCTGAATGCTAGATTCCTGAGAATCCAGATCCAATAGTAACAAATAGAAACTAGAGGGTTCACAATAATCAGAGAATTGTTCCACAGACAAGTTAGCAACCATGTCTTGAAGTCGGCTAGTCAGTCTTCTAGCCACCTATCAAATTTCCTCAAACAATTGCCAGCCATGTTAACAGACAATTTGCACGAGTAGAGAGAGACAATTGAGGTATGATTGACATCCAATGATAATTTGATCATTGCATGGTCATCAGCATTCCCTTCTTCCACATTAAACATCACAACACAGTTTTCAAATATTTTTATGGAAGCAAATAAATAGTCAATTGTTGAGAAGGATGTTACCCTACGCCAAGTAGGGATGCTCGGGATGTCACCCCTAACATTTCCATTGAACATCTATAGGTCCCACCCCTTCATGAAGTTAACCCAAGCTGATCCATTGGGTGTTTGATGTCGAGTCTTTCCTGAGTCTTGATCTTTTGTCATTAGACATTGTGAGTTCAAGTCTCCTGCTACTATTAATTCATCCATAGGAAACTGGAATAATACATCAACTAGCAGATCAGATACATTTTGCAAAAAATCATGTAAAGACAGCCTCCTACAGTTCCAGTACAGATTTACAATGATCCAACTCGAACCAAATTTGGGACCCTTATACGCTGCCCTTACTATCAAGATGCCTTGCATTTCATTTGATAACAACCTACAAACATAGAAAGCATCATTTTTACAGGCAATCATCAGACCCCCAGAAGGTCTGCCTCCTTCAGACCCAGAAGCCAATTGTTGGAACGTGGATAATTCATCTACCCCAATTGGACAGGTAAGCCAAGTTTCCTGGAACAGAATCAAATCAAACAACCCAAAGATATAACTTTTCCTCAGCTCCTCGGAGAAAGAGTTATAGCCTCTAGTGTTCCATGAGAGTACCCTGAGATGTTTTTTTACAAGAGGCTCTGCTGTTGGATGCCCATTTTAAGGAGAACTTGAGAAACTATCTCTGGAACCGTTTCCCATACGGCCGTTGAAGGAGAACCAGTACCATTTTTGTTACTTGGAATTTGGTTACACAACTGGTTCCCTTGCATCTGAGAATGTACATTAACTGTTGTGGGGCACGGTTTTGATACCTTAAACCCCCTTTTTTCCCACACCTCTGTTTCCCCCAAGATTGATTGCAGTCCAAGGTTTGACCCTAGCACCAATTCTGCTATGTTGGTATCTGCGGAAAAGGGGAATTTAACCACCTCAATATCATCTGTAGAGAAATATTTTAGGCCCGGGATTAGTTTATTTTAGAAAGGATCCTAGAGCGATTCAAAGGAACCCCAGTTTGAGTATTGGGAAATGTTCTTGACACATATACTTTCAGCTCTTTGAATTGTTTTGTGGTTATAAGTTTTTATTAAGAACTTCCAGGTTTCGATCCGGCAATGGTTGCACCAGAAAACAATCCTTTCAGCCCAACCCATTCCCCGGTCGTGGAAGGATCTGATGCAATTCTTTGTTCACCCTAATTTGTGGGCTCGATAACGCCAAGCCTTGTGGCTGTGTGGCAGTCTCTACTGCTGGCAACCCGACTCTTATAGCTGGGATAGGTCCATTTCCTCCTTGACCTACCTCTGAGTGTTGTTTAGCTTTTAAAAAGATCGGGGCTATTTGTATTGCAGGTTTCAGGGGTTTGGTTTTTTGCTTTGCTAACCGGAAAATTGGGGCAATTCTCTTTGGTGGTTCAATTATGTCTGTTTGGCTACCCGCTGTAGTTTCCCTTATTTCAACGACTGGAATCTCATTTAATTTCTTCATATCCTTTGCCTTAGCGGTCTTCTCTCCTTTTAGCCCGTTTCCCTTTTTAGTGGCATTTTCTTTTTCTTCTTTTTCCTCCTCACCTGCCTTAGCCTTTAAATTCTTCACAAAACGATTTGTGTCAGTTGTCAAATGTTTCCTCTTACCTTTGGTCTGACAGCTTGTGAGCTTTTAGGACCTTCCTTTACCATTTTTTTCTTTTTCTTTTTAGATTTGCCTGACGATTTCTTTTTGACCTCCTCATGTAAATTCTCAGAATCTGTGGGGACATTTCCTGGTAGCTCATGGTCAATATCCTTACAGGTTGCATCCAAGTCTGTGACCTGAGCTATCCGCAAGAATTCGTCCATCATTGAGGCTAATACAGGAGAATCATCCAGTGGTGGCCCTGGGGCCATAGTTGAAGGCCTAGGATCATACCTTCCCTCATTACCATTGGGTAGAGGATTTATCTCTCCACCAGTGCCCCTAGTTCAATTTTCAGATTGCCGCACTGATCTGTAAGCAGATCCAATTTTGCTGCTTGTTCATTAGAGGTTTTCCGGGGTTCCTTTTGAATTTCTCCCAAACCTTTGTTGACTGCTGATTTAATTGCCGTCATCATGATATCATTCAGCTCCAGTTCCTTTGTTATTTCTAGCAATATGCCAGTGTGTTGCTGGACCTCTAGTTTAATGGTTTGAAAAAACCTTCACCAATGAGCTTAATACAAAATTCAGGGAGGTAATTGTTGGGGGAATCAAAGTTGTATTTGGTTCGGCCTGCACTTGCGGCTGCTTACATGGAGAAAGTTGAACCCCCTTGGCAGACTCTAAAGGAGGCTCCTCACTCACCAAGTCTTCATCCTGTTCTTCTGGTATTTTATTTAATTCATATGATGAATTTGGGGGTATTAACATTTCTATCTCCAACAGATCTTCATCACATGGCTCTATCACGATTGTGGGCATTTGATGGATTCCATTTCTCGACTTGTGATTTGAAGGTTGTACTAAGGAGCAGTCCGAGGCAGTTGCTGTACCCAAAGAGAAATTAGTCAAAATAGCATCTTTCATCGTAGTCGTTCTTGGTGTGTAGTCCAGATTAGAAGGAAGTGAGTCTCGAATAAACTGGTTCACAGGAGCCAAGATTCCCACTTCCTGCCCTAAGAGGGCTTGTGGGTCCATAATTGAGTCCAAAAAGCCAGAGGTTGTTGGCACTTGATTATCAAAAGAGAAAACTCTCGGGTGGTACGAAAAACACCTCCCCCTGTTTTATAACGTTTAAGAAATGTTTTGCCTTCTGAGCTCAAGTTCCGTTCATTAAATGGACATTCCTCAGCTTTTTTCAGGCATGTTTCATTTGCATTCGATGTACTCCGCAGATTGGACCTTTTCAAGGTAGCTTCAAGATCCTAACAGACAATCCACACTTGGGTCAAAGGCTAAATGGCCCGCAGTCTCCGAAGTATAAGAGCAGTGGAACTTGGAAGGAAAAGTTTTAATAGAGCAGAGATTTTCCCTTTGGTCTTTCACATTGTTTAGCATACGGGTCAAAGGCTTAATTGCCCGCAGTCCCCAGTGCTATGTTTAAAAAGCTCCAAAGGTCTCTTCTTTTGACACCACCCAATGAAAACAGAAGCTTATAATCCAAGCTCCTCGTACTTCAGCTTTTGTTAAATATCCAAAGACACAAACGGCTACAGAAAATGAAATGCAGGGCCGAAAAATGTGTATAATTTATGGCAGTTAGCAGAAAAGATAAGCACTACTTTTCCTCCTGTCAGATGCACTAAAGTGGATCATATACAATGAATCGTATGCAGGATGGAGAGGTTCAATGGTTCAACTTTTACTTCGGATAAGAAAGTTAGGCGCACACATCACTGTAGATCCAAGTGCCGGGTAAGAAACACAAAAAACGGCAGCTCCAAGAATAGTTAATGTATTAGCTGCCTCGTATCCCAATTTGCATTTGAGAAGGAAGAGGAAAGGAGGGGGAGGGGAAGGAGAAGAGGGAGAGAGTAGGGAGTAAAGGGAGTAGTATGGAGGAAGGAGAGCATAGGAGAGACAGGGAAAGATGATTGAGCAAGGAAGAGGGTATGGGAGGAGAGAGAAAAGGTGAAAAAGGAAAGGTGTCAGGGAGGGGAGTGGAGAAAGAGTGATTTCAAGGAGGAGCAGAAGGAGGAATAGGTGGGAATGTAGCGGATAGTGAATGGTAGGGAGTTTAAATGTAGGGGGGCAAGGGGCTGGAAGAAGCAGAAACAAGAAGAGGCACAAGGAGTTGGGGGGACAGAAAGTAAGAAGAGATCAGTAGAACGAAGGGAGCGAGAGGGAGTATAGAATGAGAGAAGAGAGGAGAGGTAAGGAGGGGCAAGGTCATGAAGAGATTTAAAGACAAGACAAAGGAAGTGAAATTTAAGTTGCGAGTGGAAAGCAAGCCAGGCTAGGTTGGAAAGTGAGTTGGAGATGGAATCATGGGGAGAGAGAAGACAGAGGGTATGGAAGGCAGAGTGGTATAGGGATTTAAGGGGGGAAAGATGGGAGGCGGGGAGACTGAAAAAGAGAGAAGAACAGTAGAAAAGGTGAGAAAAGATGAGGGAGGAGATTAAGAGCTTGGTAGCATGGAAGGTTAGAGAGAATGGACTTTACGGATATTAAAGAGGTGGCAGCGACATGTGCAAGAAGTAAGGGAAATATGATGAGTAAAGGAGCGGAAAGAGTCAAAGTAAATGCCTAGATTCCGGGCATAGGTGGAAATTGGAAGATTAGAAGGGGGAAACTGAATAGAAGGAGGGGGAGAGGGAGGAGGAAGTGTGTTAGAAGGGAAGAATAAGACCTCAGTCTTGTCAGTGTTAAGAGAGAGATAATGAGATGACATCCAGTTTTTAATGGCGGTAAGACAGGAAGAGAGATTTAGATGTAAGTCAGGGGTGAAGGAAGAAAAGGAGAGGAACAGCTGAGTGTCATCAGCGTAGAAATGGTGAGAAATCCCGAAAGAGGAGATGATAGGAGCGAGAAGTGAAGTATAAAGAGAGAATAAGAAGGGTCCGAGAACGGAGCCTTGGGGAATGCCGTAGTCCAGAGGGAAGGTGGTGGAGGTTCGACCGCCCAAAGAAACAGCAAAAGAGCGGTGGGAGAGGTAAGAGGAGAGCCAGTTAAAGACTGAGCCTTTGAAGCCAAAGGAGGAAATAGTATTGAGAAGTAAGGGGTGATCGACAGTATCAAAAGCAGCGGAGAGGTCAAGGAGGATGAGGATTGAGGATTGCTAGAAGAGGTGATCGGGAGCAATGAGGATTACCCATAGAAACACCATAGGAATACAAAGTGAGGCCTACCATCTAAATACCTTTGAATTGTCCCACTGTCAGGAAAGGTCAGGCACTTTATTCTGACTATTCACACATGAGTCCACTTGACTCTACACCAGTATAAAAGGAGTGATTCTGCCACCAAAGAGTATGAGCAAGGTGGAGTTGCTAACGGAACCTGGAGATTCCAGGAGCAGGGAGCTGCAGTGGGAGAAGCCTGGAGAGTCTGGAGCAGGTGTCTAAGGGGCAGGTGGTAAGACTCTGACCTTGACCCAGTGTATCCCAAGGAGACAGCTCACCAGCACTAATCTGAATAAAATATTGTTGACTGACTGACTATAAGTGTTTTGTACTGTATCTGAACCACCCCACTTCTATCCTAAAAGTGGACCTTGAATGTTCAGCAGTGTTACCACTAGCTGAGGCAGGGGCACATTCCAGGAAACCCTGTTACCTTGCCCAGTCTCCTTCTCTCTTGAACACAAGGATGAGAAAAATATCCTAACAACTTGGTCTTCTTTTACTGTCACCCCCTTTATTAATGCTCTCTGGTGTTATTGGCAAAACCTCTGTATTATCTGTAGAACCCAGATGTTAGTTGCAGGTCCTTGGTGGTACTGACAGAATCCTGGTGTTACTGATGGGGCAGCGGTATGTATCAGCAGCTGTACTGTAGTTGTGATACTTAAGTTAGGAGCAGCACCTCATTTTATTGGCAGCATCCCAGTGTTACTGGCAGAACCTCACTATTAATATAGACCATTTATTTTCCTGGCAGCATGCTGTTGTTAATCAAAGCAGTAGGTGTTGCTGGAGGAACTCTTGTATTATTGGCAGCCTCATGGCAGTACTGACAGCCCTCCCTTAATACTAGAAGTAACCTACTATTATTGACAACATCCCAATTTTACAGGAGTTACCTGATGTTACTCTCAGCATGGTCCCCTAATCCAACTGGAAGCAACCTGATGATACTTGTAGTACTTTCTTTATTTCCAGTAGCCTAATTCTACTGGCAGTACTTGATACTTGTTTGCTAGCTCACCAAGATAACAGGCAGCACCCTTGCAATATTAGCTGCATCTTGGTAGTATTGGTAGCATCCTGATTTGCAGAAGCTCCCTGATTTTCTATCGGATAGGTGTGATCGGGTGGTGCCAACTCACTCAGAGGGAAACAAACATGTTTACACAACTTTTCACAGGCAATTGGCCTTGGTGATACTGTCACAGGTCACTTCAATAACACTTAGATTCTGAAGGATGGTTCAATGGTTTTTATTTTCAAAATGATTAAAAAGAAATCACTGGTTTTATTCTGGTCAGGGTGCAGGAAGGGTGATCTAATGGGCTTCACTCTCTCAACATCCAGTGGGCTCCCTCCGGCCTAATCCAAGTGGCTCTAACCCGGAGGTCTAACCCGGAGGTCTTCCAGCTAGCGACTGGTTATACCTACTATTATAAGGCTGGCTGTAGGTGATGCTCTAAAGGACAAAGCCTTATCTATCTTTCTCCCTCAAGGGCTCTAGACGGCCCTGACTTTACACTCATCAGGGTTCTTAACAGGAAATTATGTATCTGAGGTGCGAATGTCAGACAATCTTTCAATGTCACCTGTCCATGATCTTACTACACCTTCTATTCTACTCTCTATCTCTTTCTCCTGTCTCACCCCCTCGGGTTATCTTCCTGCTCTGCCTCTCTCTTCTGTCCATCCCATATTTACACTCTATCCACTCTTCTTTCCTCATACCTCTCAGTTTCTCTCTCCTCGCCCCTTTCCACTCTATTCTCCCTTGTCTACACTCTTCTCCTCCATGCTCTCGAGTTTACTCTCCTCTTACCTCTTTCACACACCCCTTCTACTCTCTCAGTCACGCCTACTGCTCTTAAACAATCAACTTCCTATTCTATCTCTTTCTCCTCTCACATGGTCCACCAAACCCTCATACATTCACAGCCTCACTCTCCCAACCAGGTACCACTCTATCTCGCAGCCAATACCTCACCTGCAACAAGCTCCAGCACAATCTCCTCAATGCTCTGCTCCACCGTCCTTCCTCAGCCTGGTGTCTTGCTCTGCCTCTACTCCAACTCACCGCACCCTAACACCCCTTGCGCATTCTGGCTCTCACAGCATTTTTAAGTCCCTGAATGCCCTTTGCTTTCTCTTAGTCCCCCTTTTATTGGTTAACCGGCTGGTTTGATTCTTTGGACCAAACTGTGCTTAGCCGTCCTCCGGGGTTGGGCCATAACACCAAGAGGTTTTAAAACCTCTCTCTAGCACTGCCCCATTTCTGCAAGTAACAGTGGGAGCAGTCTTTCTAGCGAGGGGCTTGATTGTTCGGCTGCTATATTAGAGATCTAGTGAGTACCCTTTTGTTTGGACATGCTGCTTGATAATTTTTCTGCTCTTGAATTGCTCAGGAAGCCAGCTGGTCCATTCTGCCGAACGCCTTGACCCTCAGTTGCTGCATGGCCTTCTGGGATTGGTAGACCTGCAATGGAACACAAAGAACCCTGGCCAGAACAGGATTTGGCAGGCATTGGGTGATTGACTGTAGTACCACTTTCAACATGTAGTGGAAGCAGGGACAGGTGCCCTCACAACTCCCTCACTCCACTTCCTGGGCAGTACTTGCTTTTGTAAAAACTCTGGAAGGCCTCCTGCCATGGATCGAGAGGGGTCCCTGATCGTCCCTGACGGGGTCATGACCCTTACCCTGTAACTTACTCCAAACTTTCTGATGACTCTGCCTCTTTCTCAGTTTCTCGAGTTTCCTACGAGTATCTTGAGCGGAAGCCTATGCTGGTTTGTTTTGATCCAGCCCTATGTTGCATAGAAAATGTGTAGGGTTTGAGTGCTAAGACTCCCCTTAGATTGCTGGGGTTTGTGTCTTTGTTATGGGACATACATAAAAGAGGGGCATGATCCGTGACCAGCTTGAATTGACTAGCCCATTTCACCGCCAGACTTTCCAGCTTGATTATGGGCTAATTCTTCTCCCTGGATAACATTTTTCGGCTGATATAAACCATTGTTTTTTCTTCCCTATCCTGAATTTGGGACAGATTCACTCCCAGGCCCATAGAGGAAGTGTCTGTTTGTGGAATAAATTCCTTGGAGCAGTCTGGCATAGCCAGCATTAATCTTTGACATAGCTGGACCTTCAATTTTCAACTGCAACTTGGGCTTCTCGGTCCCAGCAGACAAGATTGGGGTGGGATTTTGTACAGAGGGGACATTGGGGATGAAGCATCTATAATACTCCACCAACCTAAGAAAGGGATGAATATCTTTCTTAGTTTTTTGGTTGGGGAATTTTGGACTTCTTTGACTTTGCTATGATGCGGTAGCAACCTATCACTTCCCACTTATCGCTTTCCTCTTCCTCTCCCTCTACCTCTACCTCTCCCAGGCCCCCTTTGGTCGCTTTTTCCTCTTCTGTCTGACAACATCTGGTGATGTCTCCAAACAAGTCCGATCTATGAAAGTGTTGCCAAAACAGGTGCTCCCCTGCTCCTCCAGAACCATCAAGGACCACATTTCCATCCTCGTTCCAGCCTTGGCCAATTTTTGCAATCACTCCTTCGCCACTGGAACTTTCCCTTCTCTCCTCAAGCACTCCCTCGTGCACCCCCTCCTAAAAAAGCCTTCTGCCAATCCTACATGTCCTGCAAACTATTGCCCGATTTCTATCACTCCTTTCCTGGGCAACCTCCTGGAAAAGCTGGCCATCTCCCAGCTTACCCTTCACACTGAATCTGTTGGCTGCCTCCATGACCATCAATATGGCTTCAGAGTAGCCAGAGGCACAGAGACTGCTCTCCTGAACACCCGTGAAGATCTGCTCTCTAACCTCAACTCCAGCTCTCACTCTGTCTTCATCCTCCTTGACCTTGCCTCTGCTTTTGACACTGTCAATCACACCACCCTGATCAACCGACTCCGTGTGAACCTGGGCGTCACGGACCAGGTCCTGGCGTGGCTGACTTCCTTCCTGTTTGACCGCCACTCCTATGGCCAACTTGGGTCCTTTCTCTCCACCAATCACCTTGCCCTGGCTCATGGAAATCCTTTTTTCTTATCTGTGCTTGTCTGTGTACCTGATTTGTAGTTTCACTCAGAAAGGCATGCATCAGATGTTGAACTTCCCAACACATGGCAGTCTTCAAGGTCTAAATAGTACACTGTGTTTGGTGGGGCAGGAGGCAGTGAAGTTGAAGAGAAGGGAAAAGAAACACAGGCCAATTCTCCAAGGAAGGCAAGAGGGGACGAGATAGTGTCAGTCATGGTAGGTGCACTCCATCAGAAACTTGATATGCTAGGCCGATCCCTTTGCAAGGTCAGGAGTAGCAAAATCATCCACATATCAGGCTTGTGCCTCTAGGAGGCCGAAGGAGGGGAGGCACAAACAGTCATGTGTTAGGCCTACGTCTCGTGGAGTGCAGTGTAACAGGTTTGTGTCATATACTGAATCAGAATTGTGTTACATCACAATCATGAGAAAAGGGTGGGGTTTTTTGGTGGAGGGAGTCTGCCAATGAGGCCAGTAGAGCTGGTGCAGTGTCAGTTGGATGCCCATGAACGGCTTTGGAAAAACTATGGAAAGTGTCAGGTCTGAATGTTTTGATTCCTGCATCTCCAAGGGTAGAAAAAGTGAGAGTCTGTTAGGTGGGATAATGACTCATGAATCCGCAATGTCTGTTCAATACCCCTCTCAGCGTTTTGAATATGTTCATGCATTTGAATTCATAGGTCTTCCTGGCTTTGTCAGTCCAGAGCAATTTTGAGATCATCAAGGACATGATTAGCTTCCGAAAATGCTCGCCAGCTGGGCTCTCCTTTCTGCATGGCTTGAGAATCTGACAATGGAGGTTCATGCATTTATGGAGATGTTGACAGGCCATGGCAGTGGGCAACGGGCAGATAATCTCATGGTACATAGTATAGGAACATACTGATTTTATTGAATGTCATATATGCTACAGGTGCTGTGAGAGATAGCATAACAAAATCCTAATATACCAGCGAACCCGCCATATTGGTTTCCCTGGTTAATTAGATCTCTCTTATCGTGCACTACACAAACACTTATACAATGTATTAGTCAAATGTCTTGAAATAGACCAAGAATGCTCTTTATTCTGATGAGTAGATTGCTTCGGTATATGCTGTGATTACATCAGTGTTTTCTAGTTTCCAGTGATGCCACTGATGCTGTATGAAGTGATGTCATAAGTGATGTCAATGGTGATGTCATGTGTGGTGTCATCAGTGTGCTCATGGGCTGCTCAATCATGGACGTAAGAGTTGAGGTGGCATAAGTTCTATTACCTGCCGAATTTCAAGGGTTTTGTTGTGTCAAACCATCACCTTAATGTCACCTCAATTAAAGTTTTTCACTGAATTACAAGGGTTTCATTGTATTGAATTGTCACCAACTTAACTATCTCTTTTGTTTCAACTTAACTATCTCTTAACTAATGTTTTAATCACTGAAATTCAAGTTTTTGTTTATGTTGCATACAAAATTGTATCTAAATCTATGCGAAATAATACCTGTAACGTCGGGAGGCACATTCAAGCAATATTAGTCTTTATGTTCCTGAAGATTTCAACAGGCGCATTCAATGCAGCACCTGTCAGGTGTCAGAAAATACCTTGTTAAAACATAATTTTATCAGGCGATCCATAAAACGACCATAAAAAGACTTGTGTCACAGCACCACCGTAGCCTGATCTTTAATTATGTTCTCCTAGTGCATTGTATTGAGTAAAAACAACAAAATAAACATTTACCAATGGGACAATGAAATACATTCCCCATCAAAGCAACATCATTTGACAGTTCATTCCAACCATGTAGCTTTTCGTGTTTCTTCTTCTAAACCTTGTTCGTTCATATTGTAATTAAAAGTTAACCTTTAGTGCCCTCTAGTGGTCAGGAATACTGCAAAAATAAATGTTTGAAAAACTGCAATTTCAGTTAAACTCGACCCGCCCAATAAATATCCTCACTGCTCTTCAAAGTAAATTCAAGTTAAACAATATTAAATATAAAATGTTTTGTATCCAAAATATTTTTTATTTTATTTAGGGAACAAATATCTTTTAAACTATGGCATTATAAATATTTTTGGTTTTCATTTTCGGTTAATGGCATGATTGTATTTATAGTTAACAACAATTATCAACATATAATATATTAAGTATTTTATAAAATTAAAGGATATCCTTCACTTGAATATAAACCATCTTGTGCTTTTCTTTAGAAGTGAATCATTTTGGCTCAAGTTGTTACTCAGATTAACTCTCAGTTACCTCTTCATGTAGTCAGATCTGGCAGGGGACCACTTAGAATCGCTTGGAAGTCAAGGAGGGGAGTGCCAGATATCTGTGAATGAAATGCTCCCTCCATCTATGTAAGTAATAAGGACCAGGACACGCTCACTCGCAGGAAGTGTACACTAATTTTCGGCGCCCTAAAGAACAAACCCAGGTTCCACAGGCCAGGAGCTGTAGAGGGCGAAAAGGGAAGAGTGAATCAGTAAGGAAATGCACAGTAGTCCCCCACTTTCCTGTAATAAATCTAACCGAAAGTATTGCCTAATAGTCACATGGGCCTATCTTGAACCAGGGTGATAAGGAGAGTTGGTTGACTTCTCTTGTTGCATGCACAGAGAATGGCTCAGAAAGGAGTTCCTGAAAGAAAAGTGGGTCTATGTCAGGAAACACACCCTAACAACTGGTCTTTGTGGCATAGGTACAAAGGGTACCGTTCATGTTATGCAATACTAGACGCAAGATGGCGGCTAGTTGCTCCGACAATGGGAAGTTCTAGCAACAGACTAGGTTTATCGCAAGATGGCGCCCTTCATCTACCGACGGAGATGGCAGCAGCATGACTCATCACGGATACATAAGGAGGGTGTAACGGTAAGCGGATGCGTCGCTTCATGTTTTTGTAAGCATTGGCGCTTCTAACCTGTTTTTCACTTTTTTCTTCTTAGTTACAGACCCCATGACGCTTCGTTTGTTTCAGGCTTACTTCTTACTCTGCCTTCCAGTGTTTTTCCTCCTGGTTTTTTATTCTCCCCGTTTGTTTCCCCCTCTGGCTCTCCCTTACCTTGGCTTCTTGCTCTTGCTCATTATCCTTCAACGACTTCTATTGGGTCTGCAACACTCATCTTGTTCCGGATCTTCTGCCCTGCTGGAATCGAGTCCGGCGTGGGATACAACAACGCTGCAATTGAGTCCTGCTTTTACAACAACCACTCTGCAAGTGTTTTTTATTCCCCGAGAGGGCTTTTCACTTGCTGGTGTGCCAGAGGGTTCTCCAGATTCCAGAATTCAGAGAGTCTTGAGAGTCTTCTGGGCTGTCAGCTTTGCTTCTGCTACAATCAATATTGAAGATCAGGTCAGTGCTTACATTATGTCAGTCTATGGAGCCAGCTTGTCTAGAGTCTTCCAGATCTCTGTGGAGGCCAAATAGGGAAGGCTTCTTTAGGAAGTGTAGGATTTGCTGCCTTCCCCCAATGACTAAAGGTACAGGAAGTTGGTATCAGCCAGCCCACAAAGACAGAATAAAACGATAACAAGAAATTACGTAATACCTAGATGCAGAGATGTGCTGGTTTTAGTATGTGGCAGAGAATCATATGTAACAGTTGCAAGACACCAGACTGCAGCATCCTTGCTTCTTTTCAGTTTCTGGCTCCTGGCGCATCGACAGTCTGATGTCACGTGTCATGTCCGTACATGACCATTGTGGCCATCTTGCTAGGGGCAGAGTACCTTTCATACTTTGCTTGGACTTAGTAGCCAGTAACATGTGCCACTGTTAACGTGTAACATCAGATCTATCTGGACTGCCATAGTTGGCCGGGGGAGGAGGGTTGCAGATCTCAGGATTGTGGCTCTGGATCTTGAATTCCTAACAGTATTAGCCTTCACATCGCTCAAAGCTTCCCACTTAAAATTCATGTGTCACCATTGTGGAATTCATCAAAATGTGGTGCTACCTGATATATGTTATTATTTTTCTAGCTCTTACATTTTCTAATATTCATAATGTCCTCTTCCTTATAGTAGTGCCTATGTAGATCTTATAACATATACATATAAGGCAGTAGACAAAAACTTCTAAATTACATGTTGATATTGGCATCAATTTGTATACTCAATTTGAATTATTGTCATCCATTCACAGTGTATTGGCAAATGCTGTGATGTCCACATTTAAAGAAACCAGTACTTTTATGTAACCCAGAAGTAATGCTCTTCTCTTGCTTAAACACACTACTTATTAATTGGTCTTTTAGACTGGAAGTCTTTCATAACAAATAGTTGTTTTTTGACTAATCAAAGGGGCAACAATTTCATTTTTTTTCGATATATGCCACATTGTTTTCTATATTTAGTAATAAAGTATAATTTTATTCATTTTATTTCATTGTCAATAGTTGGATTAAGTAACACAGCTCTCTTTTGCATATCCAAGTGTTTCTTAGAATTGTCAATTACATCCATCTCCTAGATGTTTCAACACATTGCTGTTCACAGTTTTCATATAAAAGGAGCAATTTCACCTAATACGTAAGAATTCTCCAAATGGAATATTTACAATATTACTAATTAGATAAGCTAAGCACTCATGTAAAATAAAGTTGGACAGTATTTCTTTTCTATACATTTTAGCTATTAAATCCACATCAATTATACAGATGTATATATACAGGAAATCTATAAGTGTGTGGCTATAAATATTAGGTAATTTTGGATGAAATAGATTATTATTGAAAAAGTTTACAAAAGAACTGAAGTATTTCCTTACCAAATGAGAAAGAGATTATTGGTAAAACTTAAACACAGAAATATGTTCTTCTTCGGGATGTTATATGCCTCCTACCATACCTTTGATTGTTCGCACTAACCTATGACTAAATGCGCATATGCTGGGACAAATTGTTTCCCCATTACTGTTCCTCTTACCTGAAGGAAAAACATACTTAAAAATGAAATAGTTATGTGTTATGATAAAATCAATTCTATCAATTAACATATCAGTGTGTTCTTTTAGGTTGGAAAGTGTATCTCCCAAATAGTACTGTACAGCTTAAGATCATCACTGTGTTTGATCAAAGTTTATAGTGCTGTATCTTCTGTCAGTACCTGAGTACCTCATAGATGTTGTTTGTTGCTGCAGGATGCAATTGATCATAAACCAGAAAGGAGGTGCATCCCCGAGCCCACTATGAAGGTAAGCAACACGAAAGCACCCACCCTCCAGTCCACAATGTTAGGGGGAATTCTCCTTCCTGTGCTAATTGCCTTTAACCTTAGAGACACCCAGATCCTTTGCTGGACTTTAGGACTTTTAATTTTTATCCTGAAGTGAGTGAGACCTTTTTCTCACTCTCATGTATTTTGATCTGATTTGGATTCAGTATTTCCCTTGGTTTTGGAGTCTGACAAACTCATAGGCATCTGTTTTTTGTATGATGACACACAGCACCCTCAGTGCAGTGCCAGAGAAGTCCTTTGGATTTCTCATAAGGTTTAAATACCTTCTGTTGGGTGAATTACTGTTCCCAAGAGTGGTAAAGTAAAATTGACTTTACTTACCTTTTTCCTATGCAGGTCCAGCACACCCCATCTTATGAGGAGTGCTGGGGGTTACTAAGTAGCCCCTTTTTCTACTTACTCATGTAACATGTTTTATGTTACCCTCACTATTTTTAATGGCTGGTGACAGTGGTTTACTATTCGTATCATTTTGCTTTTCTACCACAGGCTGAATCTTCAGCTGCCGTACAGCACCCATGGGTGACCATTGTGTCAAAATGGTCTGGTCCTCTTTTTTTCACCATTTCCTGTTAGTGAGATCTTTCTTGGGTGTTACTCTGTGCTCCAAACCAGCTTTAACGCTTTTGTTCATTTTGCCTTTGGCGGGCTTCAACACTGAAACCAGCCTCTGGCTCCAGTGTGTCTGGCAGGGTAGGAAGCGAGGGAGGTGCCCAAAACCCACTGTCCTAGCTCTCCTTAGTTATCTGAATTTACCCATTGCTGATTGGATGGCTGGCTGTTCTTGCAGAACAGCCACCCTGCTGTGTGAGTGACAACTAGGCTGTGCATGAATGGGAGAAACCTGCATAAAAGGTGTGGCTTCTTGAAATGAAGACAGAGTCGACCACTGGACGAAACATCAGACAAAGTGTGATGCTGGAAATGCATCGGAGGGATAGGGCCTCTGTATCCTTGTCCTTTACTGCCTTTTTATCGTGTGTTCTGTCGTATTTTCTGTGCAGGAGTTCATGTGGGACTCCTGGTGGTGCAGCTCTCTCTCTTTTGGTTTGGTGAACAGACCCATGGGATACCCTTACGGCACCCCTGGGTGGGGGTACAACCCTGTGCCCCTAGTGTATGTTTTTGGGCACCTGTGGGTGGCCCGCAAAGCAGGGTATGGGCTGGTGGCAGGTCCATGCTGAATTTGACAGGTGTTCTGAGTATCCTCCATTTTGTAATACCCAGGCCCTGCCACTGGAATCAGTTGATTCCCGATAGAAAACAAGATGGCCCCTGTGGCCTCTTGCTTTCTATTGCCGGTTACCTTGTTTTCCCAAAGTCCTGGGAAGCCCTGACTCTGTCCCTTCCCCCTGACTGGCTGTTGGGTGGAAGTTCCATATATGGTGTTGTTGTGAAGTCCAGTCCAGACTGGCTAGAGCCTTCCCAGTGACTGTATGTTGTGGGTACACCCTGTGGGTGGGACCTGGGTGAATGGAGTGTGTGACCAATGTGCACTTCTTATTGTGGCTGTCTGGTTTCTGGTATGAGAGACAAAGACTGAGACAGCCCTGCCCGAAACTGGCCTGAATGCAGTGTGTAGTGTTGAATGGCTGGGTACTTGTCCCAATCCACACTCCTTGTTGTGAGTGTCTGAGAGGGAGGAGGATGGCCTGAATGCACTGTTTGCCAGATTGGCTGATTAACTGCGTGAATGCCCTTCTGTATGATTGGCTGCTGAGAGTGACCCAGCAGTGTGGATGAGAGACAAGATAGTATATCTGGGGACCTCTCACCACTGACAATTGTTCAGAAGCTGTGTCTAAACTTGAAGAGTAACTGGAACTGCTTATCCTCGACGCCCAGCTGGAAGAAGAAGACTTGCTGTTGCATTTGCTTCGTCCTGATCTGAAAGCTGCCGAATTCGTCAAGGACTGATCCGAGAAAGGACCTGGTAAGGCGCCCTCTTCCCGTGCTCTGAGTGACCATCGAGCACCGCTAACCTTCGCCGAAGCTCCCTGGAAGTCAGACCCTCGAAAGGCTGCCGACCCGAGACGGGACTGCCGAGGAGAACGAAGCAAAGCACCCGGACTTCGCCGCTGTCGAAGTCTATTGCCGTCGACCAGGGTTCGCAGGTTTGTGTAACCGCTGGAGGCCCGTCAAAATTGTGTTGCCCAGCCGTGAGGACCACTTGACGCCGTACCGCCGATGACCGGAGCCGCCCGCTCCTTTGCCTAAGAACATTTAAATCGAAGGACTCCCTTGTCCGCAACTTTGACCGCTTTGTCCCGCCGGAGAAAGTCGAGGACGACCAACGCGCTGAGGAGAATCCGCCGGTGGGTTTCCCGCCACCTGAAGGCCACAAAGACTTCGACGACTCGACGCCCTTGTTGTGCCACAGTTCTTCTGAAACTCTTTGCGGTCCTGAACAATCCATCGCCGAGGTGCCTCGTACACCTCATCCTCGCAGGACGTTGCTGACGAGCACCGCCTGGATCGACGTCGTGGTCTCGGCACCCTTGAACTTCTCATCGACACCGTCAACACCAAGTTCACCATCTTCGACGCCTCTCGACGATCCGTGGCTCCTGCTTTAAAGGGAGTCACTCAAGAAGGATCCTTCAACGGGTCTTCGAAGAACTCTCCTCCACCAGGTACATTGGGAGGGTAAAACATTATAGGAGGAAATAAGACTATTGAACAATATATGGACTGGGCTTGTACTATATATCTTTATTTTACAGGTTGCCCAGGTGGGGGGATCTCCACACAGAACTGTGTCTATTGGTAGGGGCCAGTATTCTGCCCATTGTTTCAACCCTCTTGCGTTCCTTCCTATCTCTATTGCTGGTTCCCTTGTTATTGATCTGTGTGACATTTTAACCGTACAGTTGATGCGCTTTAATGAGATTTGATAACATTGGTGGTAACACTTTAGAATTGTATATATTTATCATTGTTGATTTCCGAGTACAAAGTGCATTATTGTGATCATGTAGATACCTTTGAATATTAATTATATAAAGACTGTGTTATCAGTAATACAGTGTGTGGACATTCCTTTGTGAGGGTTCGGGGACTACACTGTACTT
Source organism: Ambystoma mexicanum (assembly GCF_040938575.1). Lineage (NCBI taxonomy): Eukaryota > Metazoa > Chordata > Amphibia > Caudata > Ambystomatidae > Ambystoma > Ambystoma mexicanum. The sequence goes on along the minus strand of NC_090936.1, from coordinate 453,317,741 downwards.
AAGAACCAGCCTGCATCACCTCCTGAGAAGCTAGGCCTTGATTGCTCGTCCATTGCTACCTTATAGAGAATCTTGGCTGGGGTCCGCTGTGCCTCTCCTCTACCATATAGAGAGCGGAAGTACAGACACCCCCCACCAGTATCTTCACACAAAGGAATCATGAAGAGAAGCTTGCTGCATCCTCCTGGATGGTTGAACTGTCCGGTGAAGCCCTGCGGCTATGCTGAAACTGCTTTCCCGATTTGACTAGTGATGCTCCGGAAAGGACGACTTCTTCCCTTGGGTTGGTGGGACCAACTAACCCCAAGACGAACTTTGCAGGGAGACCTTCCCCAACTGGCTGTACTTCTTTGCTGCTGCTGGAACCGAGTGCCAGGGGTCCAGAAATCTGTAGTCGAGTACCTCGTCCTTTAGCCAGACCGAAGCTCCAGGATGATCCTGAGGATCTTCCCGAAGCAGGATGACCCAAGCTCCAGTCACCTCACCAGAGTACTGGGCTCAGGGAGTGAAGGAAGCCAACAACCGCGTTGGTGCTATTTGCCGGTAGCTGAAACCACAAAGTGCAGCTGAACTGAAAAGAGCCCGTAGCTGCCACCGACCTTCGAGCTGCAGTGCAGGAGTCCTCCAGATGTCCTCCCTCTTGTCCCCACGACTGAGGCCCAGAAACCAGGGATATGCAACACTGCAACCAGAACAGAAGCCAGCTGGATCCTCTTCTTCTAACCTAAGGAACTGTGCTGACTAAGGAGTACTTACCTCTTTTGTCTGTAGCTTGCATTATCTCACTTGAGACTTGCAGTAGCTGCTTTTTGAAGAGTTGATCTCAGCTCTCACTTTCACAAGCCTAACAGCTTGTGGGCCAACAGTGATTTTCTACAAACTCTGTAACTTTATGCAAGACTTTTGTGCTATCTACGAAGTGCCTCAGCTCCATAGACATTGTTCAAATTGGCTTTGGCTGTCCTGGCTCCCTGCAGGCTCTTCTGACCCTTTGACTTTGATTCTAACTGTCCCTCTTAGGTGATACATCGGTTTACATTGATTTAACTAATATTGCTCGGAAAGTTTCTATCTAGACTTCATTGGGAGATTGAAAAGTGCTCACATGCTCTGAGAACCTGTTAACCTTTTTCCTTCCCTAACCTTTTCCTTTTCCACAACCTCAGGATTTTAAAAAGTGCAATTGTGATGTATAAATGCCAATACTGTCCTAGTAATTGAAGTTACCTCAGGGTGTAGGAGGTGTGTATGAAGCATCGCTAAAGAGAATTTACTTGCATATCTTGATTCTGAGAACGTGTTATGAAGTATATTTTTATTGTTGCATATTGCCCTTTTTAAAGAAGTCTTATTTAAAACTGACCGTTAAATAAATAAATAAATATTTTACTAGAAACCCTGAGTGTAAGTGTTATTTGGATACTTGTATGTGTGGATTTCAATGCTATAGCTCTACAGATCACATTTACCCCTCTTGAGATACGTCTGGCTGCTCAGTCACTCTTTTTAATTAAAAGTTGTTTATTAGTTTGATAAAACAAACTGTTACAACATAAACATCATCAATATTACAAAAGTTAAAAAGAGAGAAATAAATTCCTCCAATACATATACATTTCATTTCATTTGGTATCACACTACTTTCACAAGAAGATATTTTGTTCAGCAGTATATTGAGCAAATTAACTCTATCACAGTACAAACTGAAGGATAATGTTTGCACACATTTCCTATACTTGAAAGGGTCCCTTATTACTATACAGAAAATCTGAGAAACTCTTAACAATACAATGGTATGTATTACATTAATTGACAACCATCGAATAAGGAATGGCTCACCAGGATAACCTGACTTATTACTCATTCAGCAAATATTTTGAGTCCAATTTCTGTTCAAGGATAACGAGAAATCTGGTCAATGCTAAATTTGATTTAAGCGAAACACCCCACATGAACGTCTTCCAACACCATTCCCTCGGGTTCTGTGTAGTCCCAAGAAGTTGGGTTCCAATCATTTTGGAGCGCAATGCCTCGAAGTAATTACATTCCAATATTAAATGCTTTAGGGTTTCATTCAATGTGCCATCATCGCAAAAACGACATAACGGGATACTATTCCATGCAACTGTTTTTTCTAGAGTGTGTAATTGGTTGAGCTAAAACCTCAAATATAAATTACGTAACTTACTAGATGGAGTACAATTTTTTTAGTGTGCATTTCGTTCAAAGTTTTTGCCCAATCAAACTCAAATAGTCATTTTTTTACGTGTGCACAACGAAATTCAAGATCGGTAGGTTTTAAAGCAATTTGGTGAAGTATACCAGTCAACCGTTTAAAAAATGTTCCCACAGACGACGGACTTCCTGTTTGAAGCATAACACAAAATTCCTCATAAAGCGAGTTTACTGGTGGATATAACATTTTTGCCAGGTTAGATAATCGTCTCCACTGACATCTTGCTGATAAGGCAGCTAAACCAAGCTCTTGTCTCAATAGACAGTTCAGAAGTGAATTAGGCATTCTAAGAGTGGTTTTCCATAAGAGACCCTGAATCTGGTCAAGTATGGCATCAATATCAACCAAGCATAAATCCAACCCATACAACAAAATGGCTTCAACTTTTAGGAGATAAAATTCAAACAACGGCCCCATTGAAAATTTACAAAATTTAGCGTATACTATCCTCATTTGAGAGCCCAGTACTGCAATTTTTGAGTTTAAGTTCTTTCTCCATGTTTTTTCAGGTAGAATCAGTCACATCGTACCCCAGATATTTTAAATTTGAGGCTATATTTATTACACGACTGTTTATGGCCCATTTCACAGAGTACTTCTTCTTTTTCAAGTTTTTAAAAATAAAAATATTTGATTTATTCACATTACATTGAAGATTGTGTTTAAATAAGTACTCTGAGAATATATCGAGTTTTTTCTGAAGACCACATGGAGTCTGATCAAAGATCAACACGTTGTCTGCAAATGCCATCCATTGTAATCTTAAGTGCCGAGCTTAGCAGGATAGCAAATTTCATTTTGCCAAATTTGCTCGATGTCACAGAGGTAGATGTTAAAGAGGGTCGCCGCCAAGTTGCATCCCTGTTTAACCCCCACCTCAGTGACAATCGGTTGTGTGGTAGCCCCTGTGTTGTCAACTCGAACCATGTAAGAGGTATCGTGATGTAATTTTGCAATCAGTGAGATTAAATAAGAGGGAACGTCTATGCTCTCAAGTTTCTCCACAAGACAGTGCGCACCACACAATCAAAGGCGGCAGAAAGATCGACAGATGCTATATACAAAGTGGCTGCATTGGGCATTTTAGTTTGTTGGAGCGAATGTGCTAGGACTGTTGCATTTAATGCTGTGCCCATTCGGGCTCGAAAGCCAATCTGAAATCGCAAGAGAATAGCGTGTTTCTGTATATAGGCTTTTAGCTCTTGAAGTAGTAAGATGGCAAATACTTTAGCCCCTGGATCGATTGAGCACAATAGGATGAAAACTATTAGGATCGTTTTTAGACTCCTTTTAATAAATTGGGACGATGATTGATTTCAGCCATGAGCACGGCATTTTCATAGACTCACAAATCTCGTTGAATTGAATTTTTAACAACGGCCCCCACAATTCAGGATTATATTTTAGAGCACATGGCGGAATACAATCATGTCCCGGAGCTTTTGAATTGTTTAATTTACCAATTCCCCATAGTATATCCTCCAATAATCAGCCCTTAAAGCCTTCTACGTCCCCATCCACTAAATTAGATTTGTGGTTAGCAAATCTCGCAGGAAGCGCAAATTTAGTCTTGAAATACATTGTCCAAACTTCTTCAGAAATATTAGAAGATTGTTCATACCTTGCTGAGGCATCATCCCCCTTAGTAAAGCCCAAGTTGGTTATCTGTCATTACGATATAAACTAGTAATCATTGCCTGATTAGTAGTATGGTGAAGATAATTTCTCTGATTTCTAATTCGATTATGGCATTTGTTAAGAATTCTTTTTTTTAAGGTTAGATATTCCGAGTCTTTGAGTGAATGCCGTTTTAAGAGCCTAACCTTAGCATTTTTAGTTTTTATAAGGATTCTGATCGCATTGGTAGTTGCATAGGATTGGTTAACCAGTTTATTGTTTTGCTTGTGAGTGCATATCAAAACTGTCATTGAGGCCTTAATAATTTGAGCAATTTCTGTAGATGTTAGCAGATTAATACTGCTGATTATACCAAAGTTTGCTCTTTCATTAAGACACCTAGTGATCATTGCATTTAACTTCATACATGTAGATGGATTCCACCTCAGGGAAGCCCCCAGCTGATCCCCTTCAATCAATACACGCGAAAGATCACTTTTCAGAATTGGAGTAGGCATTTGGATTGATAGCTGTAATATGCCATGATCACTAGTATCAGACACAGTAGTTTCAACTTCACTAAATAACAAAGCTAAGTCATCCGACAATCCGATATATTCAATACATGAAGTCATGAGATTACGTTCCCAGGTGTATCCACATCCCTAGGAATCAATACAATATTCCATTGAGTCAACAGATCGTAGAATAATTCGCCTCTCCTTGTAGCAGGGGATGAGTTAAACTGACCACATGAATTCACAACTGGATTTATATGCCTCATACAATCTGAATTGAAATCCCCACCTACAATTACTTTACATTGGGGGTACACAGGAAATACCTCACAAAACAGATTTAGCAATTTTTCCAGTAAAGTACCTATAGACATCTGGAGATGATTAAAATATAACGAAATGATTAAGAAACTATCACAGTTACCTGTTCCTATCTTAATAATTAAGGCTACAAAACCTTGTTTTTTTTTAAACATTAGCACAGAAAATGAGAGTCTGTTACTTATGAAGACCGCTACCCCCCAGACGGTCTCCCCTTTGAGCCAAGTTTTGCCTCCATTTGATAAGCGGTGAAGCCATTAAGCTGAATTTGCTTATTTGACATTGTTTCCTGGCATAGGATGATGTCGTGGTCTATAGGAGACAAGAATCTAGTTGCCCAATTTAAGAGATTCTTGCTGCCACACGAATTCCAGGACATCACCCTAAACCCAGTGTAGCTAATATGTGGGGACTAATTTTTGTTCCTCCTTGGTGTTTAATACAACAGACAGCCAGGACCAATCTTTTGTCGTGTAGGAAATGGCTGCTAACTGGGCTATTACTGAAGCCTCTGAAGATTGCAAGGAGGTAATACCCAATGATGAAGTAACAGTCTGTAATGCTGGTATGGGAGTCTCATTAAATACCTTTGCTTCCTCGATTGAAGCTAAGGAAAATACAGATAATCCTAACATTTTCAGTTCTCTTTTATGTGCCCAGATTAGTTCGGCAATTATTGTTGATTGCACTTGAAATACCATCCTATACAGTGATCCACACAATATCGCTGGATACTAAGGTTCTAAGTGCTGGAATTTTCTTGAAGACATGAAGCACGAACGATCTATTTAGACTCTTCCCTCCATTAATTTTAGGCACACTAATCCATCCTCAGATAGAGGAAACCTGTGGATGTCCAACATGTTCGTCTTTATTGAAGATTTTCCTTTTGTCAGTCTGTATTAATGTATCCACCTTGTTCCCTAACAGTGGGAGCGTCTCAGAAGTCTGGCCCTGGATGAATTTGTGGGGAGAGGCAGATTTGTTTTTGTCGATGACCTCCTCTCCGTCTGAGGCCTCGTTTGATCGGTGATGCTGTTGTTTGCAAGGGAGTTCCAACAAGTCTTCTTGCGCGTTGATAGGAGAGTTGATGTTATCATTTCGTTTGTCAATCGGATGAGTTTAACCATCCCCAACTATGGAACTCAAACAATTCACTCACAACTTGTTTTCTAGGTTGTTTTTTTTAATTAAGAATAGGTTTATAGAATGTTGATAGCAAAGTTTGCTGTGAGGTAGTAAGAGATGATGCAAATGCAGTTTGTTTGTCTGTATTTGTGGGACAATTTGCAGTTGCATTCTGTTTTATACCCCTACTCTTACCCACATGAGATTGAATTTGCAATGCTAATCTGCTTTCAGGAGTCAATTCCTCAACATCAATCCCCATATCAATATAAGGCAAAGTTAAGGGATTAGATTGAGAATCATTCCTCACTATTACATGACTGTTATTATTCAATCCCTCACTGCTCCTCTCAGGAACAATTGGCTTCAGAGTTACTTTTTTTGTTTTTTCTGGTCATTTTCTTTTTCAGCTTGAGCAGCCTTGCGCAATTTAAGTCTATTCATTGCCCGAATAAATAACCTTTTTTCTTTACGTGAAGCAAAATGTTTCTGATCAACAGGAGTTACATACTCATCCGTCAGCAATACAACATCTGCCAGTGGATTGTCACTAGGAGTTTCATCATCCAAGATGGCAGTTAATGCTGATGGACTATCTGGATGCACAAGATTAGCCTCATGAATTACATTGTCATGGTGTATGATTGATGAGTTTGGGTCTCCTTCATTAACTCGGTTGAAAAATAACAACTGCTCAATTTTTTCTGCATGGTTCGCAACAGTCTGACAAAGCTGAGCATATGTAAGAATTTTAATTGGCATAGTGGGTTTTGGTGCATTAAGCGTTTGTGCAAAGGATTGTGGAAATTGGAATGATTGAGATTGTTCTACAGAACTACACACTGGCTCATTTAGTATGATTGATGATTCTGTTTGAGTTGCTATTGAGCTACCAGTGTTCTTGGTGGAGGAACGAGAAATACAGCCTTGTTCCTTCCTATAGTTCTCCGCAAAAATGAATCCCTCCAGTTTATTCAGCTTTGAAAGCATCACTGCCTGTGCAGCCTTAATATCGCGGAGCTCATAGTGAGTGTAATCATGTCCACGATCCAATAAATTAAGTATTCTCGATATTACTGGGAAGGATGTTTCAAAAATGTGTAAATCTTCTGAGAGGGTGTTGGAGATAGACTGTTGTCCTGCAGCGTGTTCCACAACAGAGGAATTAGAATGAATATCACTCTGTAGCTCAGGAGAGGAAGATGCAGCGTGGTCCACATCTGAGGGAATAGAATGAACATCACTTTGTACCTCGGGAAGAGAAGATGCATTCATATCATTACTCGCCAAGATCTTGCGTTTGCCTGCATTGATCGATAACGAGCTATTAACCAAGGCTTCAACATCATGCTTGGAAGGATACGCTGCTATTTGGGCTTCACAATGCAGATGTACTCTTTCCTTGTTACCCGTTCTATCTGTAACGGGCCTTGAGGGTCCAACAGAAAGTAAGACCCTTTTTTCCAATTCAGTCAAAACTGCGGGAGCCAGGATTGATACATCGGAGGGGGAACCCACCGGTGTGTCCTCTATAGCACCAAGAGTAGTGCTGTAGTCCACCTCAATCATACTCAGGAAACTTTTCCTTAGATTAGCTTTGGCGGTGCTTCCTTTTAACTCTCCTACAGGCGCCATTCCAGCTTTATATCGCAAGGAATCAGTACCATTAGACTTTTTAGCGAGTGATGCAGTGTTCATAATATCAATATCATGCTTTTTACTACTGGCCTTACATACTTTAGTAGCAGATAATGTTTCAATATGGCCACTACGTAAACGAGCAGCCATTGCACTCACTCCAAAGCATACAAATATATCTTGCAGAAAATAATACAATTGTTATGTGGGTTATCAATTAAATAGTAGCAGGAATTCCTATGAGAACAAAGTAAACCCTAAATTACACCCACACACCCGCTCACCAGCCAAACAGCACAACAGCACGGCACTTCCGTGCACTTCGCGGATGCGCGTACACACAGGTATTGTAGCGTGCTTGTGGGTAGGGGGCGGGGCTAATGTTGTGAGGTATTGCTGGGAAGAAAGAAGAACGACATAAGTAACGTCCTTATTTTCGAGCCGCTTCGAGCAACAAAAGCATAAAGCAAAGGTCCCACAAGAAACAAAAGGTCCCACACAAATTCTCCCGTTAGGGAATGATTACTTGTAAATGCAGTTCCTTTTCAGGTGTTTCCCCGCAAATGCAGTAGCCTGTGCTTCCTCTTCAGCATACAGGCCTGCGAGGATCAGACAGCTTCAATCCCCAGCACAATGGGCGAACAAATCCAATGTCTCCAACCCAGAGTCACCAGCACAACAGCACGGCACTTGCGTGCACTTCCCGGATGCGCGCGGATGCGCTTACACACGGGTATTGTAGCATGCTTGTGGGTAGGGGGCGGGGCTAATGTTGCGAGGTATTGTAAATGCAGTTCCTTTTCAGGCGTTTCGCCGCAAATGCAGTAGCCTGTGCTTCCTCTTCAGCATACAGAACTGCGAGGATTAGACAGCTTCAATCCTCAGCACAATGGGTGAACAAATCCAATGTCTCCAACCCAAAATCACCAGCACAACAGCACGGCACTTCCGTGCACTTCCTGGATGTGCCACTGAGCCAGTGCTCAGTCACTCTACCAACTTGTGTAGTACAGACCTATACAAATAGGTGGGTTACCTAATACCAAGAGGACAAGACTGGTGTAGTCTCCTACAGTGTTACTGCATACAATATTTCCTAACACTGGTGGCAGGCGGTGACGATTTGTGTAGAGTGGTTACATTGACTATTTGCTGTATATGTGCCCAACTAAACCATCCACAAGGCTAAGCTCCATAAAAAAGTGAAGCAATTGTAACATGCCAAATATGGATAACTTCAATGAGGCAGCCCTGGTTATTCTGACAGTAGATCAACTGAACAATATGTGCAAAGCCAGGGGTCTGCATGTAAAAGGAAAGAAATGTGAATTAATTGCAAGGTCGTTGAATCACCAAAGTTTGGGTAGTAGTCCTGTAACCCCTACTATCCCAAGAAATGTGGAAAATGATGAGGATGACAGTTGAGAGTCTAACTCCAATCTGCAAGAGGAATCAGGGGAGGTAGAGGAGTATCAGGAAGAATGCCTCTCTTTGCCACAGCCTGCCATTTTGCCTCAGTCTATTTCCATTGGGACCCCACAAGGTCCAACATTAACCCCGGAATATGTTTCTCTTGAGACAATAAGATCAGAGTTGGAGTTCAAAATCATCAAGACATCAAACTCAGGGAGTTGGAATTGAAACATGAAATAGACATCTCTTGTATTTATTTTATTTTTTTTATTTACTTGTTTATAATCAAAGAACAATTTGATTTTTACAAGATGTTGTTTCACATAAAAGGCACAGTGTATTGTATTGTTTATTTATTTATAGAGCGCACCTGGCCGTTAAGCAACTGGGCGCTAGCAGAAAATAAAATCTTAGGTTACAGGTACATAAATAAGTTACATTTCTTAAGTTACAGGATCATATATCAAGCATTTCTTATGTTACAATGTCGGATGAACTTACATGTGAGATATGTTACAGTTTCACGTATTTTACAATAAATGTACAAAGTATTTGGTGCAGTAGAGGCATTTAGCAGTTGTTAGTGTTAAGCCAGAGTTTGACGTTAGCTTTGAACACATGGAAGGAAGGGGTGGCTTTGAATGCTTCAGGGATGGAGTTCCAGAGATGAGATGCTAGAACTGGGGAGCTGGACCCACCAGTTCTTATCGGGATTTTGATGCTATTTGAGAGAGCCTTTCTGATGGGTCATTCAGAGGTGTGCTTTGTGAATTTTTCTGTGAGATATGCAGGTGCTTTGTTGTTCAGACAATTCTGTGTAATTAGTTTATTTATTGATATACATATAGCAACAAGGCTTTGTATAACGCAACACATCAGCTTATCAAAGACATGTTAAAATTTCAGCTACATGAAGATAAAACTTAACAATAAAGTACATTAGGTTGATATCGTTGCCTTGGATAAAAGTTAACCATAGTGAAGGTATTTCAAACACATTCACTGCATTATTATATGCCTTAAAATATTTGAGTCGTAGAAACACAAGGCTTTCACATTCCATAATCAGATGATAAACTGTTTCATTGACAAGATTACTGCACAACCGACAATCTGTGTGATTGTATACTCATTTGTTCTGCCAGCTTTTCGGTGATAAAGCTACCGAGACATTAAATTTGAGTAGCAGATATGTCTGAAAAATGTGCGGGGCAGGGTAAGCAGATGAATATTTTGGAATGGTCGTACGAGAACATCTCTCGTTACAAAAGTCAACAGGCGATGATAAGTTTTTGAATATTTTCTAGAAAAGCACACTTGCCAATTTTGCCCATCAGCCAGTATTTTATATCACCAACCAGGAATGTGTTAGGTCCCTCATGTAACCATTTTTTATGTAGCTGTTTTAAAACGCCAATTGTACCAATCGGTATTATATCATCAAGAGCTAAGAAGGCCTTCATATAGGGGACAATGATAGTTTCTGTTTGCACAGTCGTTAGGTGGTGGTAGAATAGGACTATTGGGCCATATAAACGTTCCAAATACCCTTGATCTTAAATTCTAGATATAAGTATGCAACACTAATGCATTGAGGAAGACGAAATAATCTTCGCAAAAGTTTTGCTTCAAACCTGATGATACGTGTTTTACATTTCTGGCCCAAAATTGCAATAGCATATGATAACATTGCCAAAATTTTAGAATTATAGATGGACAAAACTGCCAATGCACAAAAGCCGTTATTACGACCAATAAAGGCACTAAGTGCATTTAGTGATATCATACATTTCTGTTTCAATTCGTCCCAATGTGTGTCCCATTTTAATTTGTTATCCATAATTACGCCTAGGTATTTGTAGGACGTTACTTGCTCGAGAGGTTCTGAGGCCAATGTCCAATGCAGTCTCTTTGGCCTAAATTTCTGCGTAAACACCATTATTTTGCTTTTTGCAGTATTGATCTTAAGGCCATTGTCCTTCGAATATGAGACGAGAGTATTTAACATTAGTTGCAAGCCTGCGGGAGTGTAGTCTAAGAGTTGAAGGTCGTCGGCGTATGCAAGCCAGCCCAAGGACACCTTCTTTATTTTTATGGGGTTGGCACCTTGAATATTAAAGGACTCAAACATGTCGGCTAAATATAAATTAAATAATATAGCCGCGATCATACAACCCTGTTTTACCCCACATTTAGTTGGCAATGATTTTGATAATTTGCCTACTGCATTGAGGCGGACACAGACAGTTGTGTCTGCATGTAGTAACATTAACATGCGTAGCAAGCCAGGTGGAATCCCCCATGCATCGAGTTTGCGCCACAGACGATTTCTGCATACAGTATCGAATGCGGCGGAAAAATCGATGAAAGCGCAATATACATCAAGTTTGCACCGCTGCCATGAGTGTTCTATGGCAGAGCTAAGGATGAGAAGGTTATGAGATGTACTTGATTTTTCTCTGAATCCTATTTGGTTCACTGGGAGGATATTATTAGCTCTAAACCATGTATTCAATTCATGTAAGAGAACTTTTGTGAATATTTTAGATGTTGAGTCTAGCATAGCCAGCATACAGAAGTTTAATGGATTATCCCAGACCCCTTTCTTGTGGACTGTTAAGATGTGACTAGATTTCCAGGATGGGGAAAGGATTCCATATGTGCCTATATGACAGAATAACGTATGTAGAGCAGCTCCCCATAGTGATGAGTCGTCTTTGATTACAAGATTCGATATACCATCAGGGCCCGCGGTACGGGAAGATTTCGAATCATCAATAATAGCAATGACATCGAGAACAGAGGCCTTGCATTCCCAAGATACTTCAGGGATCAGTAGAGGTTGATCAACAAATTCATCTCTGCCCAAGGTTGAAGCGATATGTTTTGCCCATGTTTCCTCATCGATGCAGTTTATTGTTAAATCTCTTTTTTTTTTTTTTGCGATCAGGTCCGATATCTCAATGCTATTACCAGATAATGCCAATCTGGCGATATTGTGCCAGTTTTAACTCAAGATCTTTCTTATGGTTTCTAACCACTATTTATATGATTTCTTTAGTTCTCTTATTTGCACAGTAATTGGTGGTTCTAGGGTCGCATTTTTAGATGAATCAACAATGCTTTTAATACTGTGGCGTAAGTTTCTTTTTGCTATTTGAGTCATTCGATCATTACCATTTCGGGCAGGAAATGGGATATTGACTCTCTCGAAAACCGTTTTATAAGACTGTTGTACTTTGGTCGAACTTTGGATGTCACTCATTATTGACGAATAGCTCTGTATGAGTGTCACACATGGGTTAGAATTAGATACCCCCAGACGAATAAAATCAGGCAGTGAATCCTGCGCCTTATTGCGGGCTTCTTGAACATTATGTTTTTTCCTTGTGATACGGTTGTATCCATTATTTAATGAAATCTGGCCATTCCTGTCAAGGACAGGTTGGGGTATATCATTATGCACTGTATCGATGAGGAGGCATAGAGGCAAATGATTGCTTTCTTCGCGGCAAGCAACTCCCATATCAATAATAGAGTGCAGCCCCAACTGATTTGAAAATAGATAATCAATGTTAACAGCAGAAGAACCCTCAATTCTAGTGGGGACAGTTTGGGAGTCGCTCATTGTTAGTCCATTTAGTCTTACCAAATTATAAGGTTGGAGAAGTTTATGCCATTTTCTACCTTGGATGTTAAATGCGGGCTTAATGGTGTCCGATTTCTGAGGTTCATTGGTCAATTCTTCAATTGAGGTTAGGTCGCCTATCTTAGCATTGAAGTCACCAATAAGCCATAACGGAAAGCGATGTGAATATTGTTTTAATACCATTTCTACTACTTGCATATTTTTGATAATTAATGACATCTTTGGTGGATCATATACATTTATTATGATGATGTCTATCACTGCATTAGAAATCTTTGCAATTAACACATTGGGCGTGGATTGGGGCAATTTAATGATCGACCATGGAGGCTGTACTGATATTAAGAGGCCACCTTTTGGGCGACCCAGGCGACCCTTGATCGCAACTTCATGTACAGTAGTACGGTTGTCAATTTGTATCTCAGCGGTGATCCAGGTCTCTTGCAGAGCCACTATAGAGAAAATATCAATATTACTCATTAAGCCATCAGGATCAAACATGTGTGAATGACCCCGAGTATTCCAAGTATATAGCAACTCAAACTGCGTTGGTCATTGTCGGCTCCCTGTGAAATGTTCCTCAAATGTAAGAGGCAACCATTGCCAGTAGCCATCAGGATGAGTTAAGGCTTTTAGCGACAGGACGTACAGCATCATCTTGCGACTTGTCTAAACCACATGTTTGTACAGATACTGTAGGCATTCTAGTTTGAGTGTTTAATTTGTGGTGAAGTTCAAGATTGGTCTTGTTAGAGGGAAGATATGCGCGACTGCAAGGTTTATCTATCCCTTGTTTGTTAATTGAGATATCTACTCTTTGGGCAATATATCCCAAATGCAGACCATCCTCCTCAAAGCCCAATGTATAGTTAAGAGTGGCAGCATGTTTAAAACACACATTGGAGGTGTAATGGTTACTCAGTTCGATCTGATCGACTAAGAGGATATCATTTGATGTGATAACTCGCAATGGGATTATTTCATGGAAGATCTTGAGTATAGCCGATCTATTTAGTGGACTATGCACTTGGTCAGTGGGGATTTGAGTGAATTGTAAAGCTGCCATTACAGTAGGTTCCTTGATGGTCGGCGGTTTAGGGCTAAATTGAGGAGTATCGTTTGCCATTGGATTACTTGTTAGCCATTCCTTGGGAAGAGTTTTTTGTCGATGGTTATCAACACTCTTTTTTAGAGGTTGTTTCTGTAGCGTTTTCCTGGTTTTCTTAATCTTCCCGGTTTCTGCACTGACTGGAAGGCCAGGCGTAGAATTACAAGCTGGCACATCAGTCTGCATAGGGTTGGATACGATCACAATGGGATTGACATGACCAAGAGCACCGGAAGTTGGTTGGGAGTCACGATTGGAAGGTGGCAGCGTTATTGAAACTTTACATTTTGTTTTATTTTGAGTTGCTTTCTTCGCGTACATAAAAGCATGATGAATACAATTAGAAGTACGGGATTTATTTTTACTTGGGAGCACACTAGATGGCATTGTCTTGGACTTTAAAAACCTTGAGGGGTTAGGTGAAGGAGGAACCACAGGCGCAGGAATGGATTGCGCAGAGCACTGTGCATCGCAAGGTCGCCTGAGGCTTGAATGAAACAATAAAGATTGGACATCGATTTTGGACTCCAAGAGAGCACATTTTGCCAATAGACTGGACAATAGGTTTTCTAGTGCCTCAAATTTGTCATCAGAGGTCATGCTTTGATCGATATCACTACCGTCCGGTATAGGGCCACGATCGGTTATGTATTCACGAGTAATTGAGGTGGGCGCTGGAACAGATGTTATTGCTGAAGACTTAAACATAAATAAAGGCATAGTATCAGAAATTAGCTCAGTCTGCTCAAGTTTTTTGGGTATATTGGGAATCGAATCAGCCAAGAGTGGAAGTTGCTGATCAAGTAGACCAGCTGGTTTGGATGGTGGAGTAAAGAATAATGGGGTGTTAACAGGCTCTACAATAGATTGGTCTAGTGGTTGGCCTAGATATTCTAACTCCATTTCTTCAAGCTGAGAAATAGATAAATCTATTGCTTGGTTAGTGCTGGCAACATGAGTCGCAATGGGGGACACATTAATTGCAGCAACAGGGTCATCTTGCAGCAGACCATATGCTTTATCGACTATTGTAGTAGTCTGTGAGCTATGATCGTCTTTGATTATGGGATCAGGTGGGACAATCAAGTCGGGTTCGCATTTGGAGGCCAACGCCCCACCTAATACATCATTGATTAGTTTAGAGCTTACACATCCCAGCTCACTGGAAAGTTCACTAATCAAGGCGTCGGTGGATTCGGTTATCGATTCATTAGTCATCAAGACTTTACTAATTTTTAACCCACTCGGAAGGTTATTCGGCATATTTGTTTTTGGAAAATAGGCCGTTATGTGGTTATCTTGGGTTGAAAGGCGAGTGATAACCTTAGGTATACATATCCAACGGTTTCTAAGAGTTTTGTGCATTTCGATTTCGCGTAGGTGTTCAGCCATCATACTTAATGGGACACTCAACAATTATTAATTAACCCTCAGTTCTAATTTCATATGTAGCACAAGCACGGTACACAGTAAATCAGCCAAAATATTGAGCCGGAGGACAGATTAGTAATCATTAGTTGATTGTTAGCAGATTAGAATCAAAAGTTTAAAATCACTTAAAAGCACTTCATATTACAGTCAATGCAGCATCAATAAATAAATGAGTAGGTGAAAAATGCGTTTTCAATACAGCATGAAAGCTATAAAATCACACTCTAACAATGATAACACACAATGGATTAAAATACATTTGATTGGTTAAAAAGAGAAAATTAATAGTCAAATTCCGCCCTAATACTGTAACCAAAGGCAATCCGAGTGAGGGTTACAAGTTGCTGGCACAGCGTTGCGCAATGCATAGGACTGCGCGAATGCGCAAGTGATAAAAGAAGGCTGATCACCAGTGTATATATATTTACAAACACTGTGACCTAAACAGACCATTAATGATACCCAAAAAAATATGTATTGTGGAAACGTCACTTAAAATAAATGCAGCATTTCTGCCAAAATGTATAATCAATTGAAGGGGAGAACAGTTCCTATATGTAGATTACAGGCTGAAGGCAAAGTCTTTAGAGGCTGTTTAAAGTGAGCAAACGTAAGTTAACAGTCAGCAAAATGTAAAAGCAGGGGAAGGCACGCCCGATAGATAGAGGAGCAGCCAGAGTCCGTCTCTCCTCCCTTCCGCTGCAAATCTTTATATGAACTTGGCTACACACTTGCAAGGGGAACTTCCAAAGAAGGACGTAAATAACATCAAAGAGTGTGAGATTAAAGATGTTTCCAGCTCACCGTTCTGCACGATTGTAGCTTGGGCAGTGTCAGTATACTGAATAGTACATACAGGCTTATGGCAGCCCTTCGACCTGCCAAACAGCAAAACAGCTTCTCCTCGCCCTTTTTCCTCCTCGGGCTTTGCGCCACAAGGGCAGAATACCAGTGATTATATCCAGCTGGGTCCGTAACGTGAGTCTGCTCCTTATCAGTTTCTTAAAGTGGCAGGCTTCTCAGATAAGGGCACGGCACGGCAGCTGTCAGTTCACAATAATTCCACAGTAGAATAAATAAAATGCACAAATGGAGGTAAGAGCAGCGCACAGCAAAACAGCTTCTCCTCGCCCTTTTTCCTCCTCGGGCTTTGCTTTGTAATGTTCAGAGTTTTAAATTTGATACGGTCGTTGATGGCCAGCCAGTTAACGGCTCTTCTATGGACAGATATGTGTTGCCCTTTGGGAATTCCTAAGGCTGTTCTAAGGGCATTGTTCTGCAAGGTTTAGAGTTTGTTGATGTTATGTTTACTGGTGCCTAGGTACAGTGCATTGCAGCAGTCTAATTTGGAGAGGATGAGGGCTCGCGCTATGGTGGTACAGCTATCTGTGGATAGGTATGGTTTGCAGGCGTGGATAAGTTTGCAGGTGCAACTAGTTGCTGAGGCTGTAGCATTTACTTGCTTGTCGGGGGTGAGAGCTGAGTCTAAGTAGAATCCTAAGGTTTTAACTTCCTTGGCTACCTTGATTTTGATGCCATCAATCGTGATGGAATTGTACAGATGGGGTCATTTGTTCAGTTTACTGGTAGACCCGATGATTAAGAGCTCGGTCTTGTTGTTGTTAAGACATAGGCCATGTGTGGCCATCCAGGTTTGGATGATTTGGTAGATTTTATTTACGAGGCTAGTGTCCTTTTCATAGTCACCCTGGATTGGGATAAGAATCTGGGTATCATCGGCGCAGTTGGTATATGAGACCCCTAGTTTGTCCAATATATCAAAGAGAGGCTTTGTAAAAATATTGTACAAAGTGGGGGAAACACATGACCCCTGAGGGACTCCACAGGTGATGGGGACTGGATCGGCTGCTGATGAGGGTGAGAAGACTCTTATGGTTCTCTGGTCCAAGAATGAATTTATCTACGCCGTAGCTTTTGTGGAGAAGTTGGCCTCCGATTTGAGGTGATTACAGAGTACCTTGTGATCTACCAGGTCGAAGGCAGCTGATAGGTCTAGGAGTAGGAGAATAGAGATGTCTCCTCTATCTTTGCGCTCGTCTAGTTGGTTTTTAAGATCAAGGAGAGCCGTTTCGGTTCCATGTCTTGGTCTAAATCCTGATTGTCTAGTCCCTAGTAGATTGTTGATCTCCAGATAAGATTGGATCTGTAGATATGCAGCTTTATCTAAGATTTTGAGGAGGAATGGGACAGTTGTTATGGGCCTATAGTTCATTGGGACATTGGGGTCCAGGTTTACTTTTTCTAGGAGAGGTAATATCCAGGCATATTTAAGGTTGGTTGGCACAGAGCATGATTTGAATGATGAGTTGATAAATGAAGTGACGAAGGGGGCAAGTTCATGTGCAGCCTCTTTAATAATTGAGGCTGGACAGGTGTCACCAAGGCATTGAGACGGTTTCAAAGACATGATGATGTTCTTAGTTTCCACAATAGAAATGGCTTTAAAACTTAATTGGTTAGGGGTTTGGTTTGGTTGGCGGCAAGTTCCTGGAGGTTGGTTTCTTGCGTGGAGAGGGCAATGCTATGGAGGGCAGATTTTTTGGCTAATATTTTGTCTTGTAACATTGTGATTTTGTTGCATAGGGCCTTTTGAATGTTTGCAATTGAATGGGTGCAATTGGGGATTCTAATTCTCTAAGGATGGAGAAGATTTCCCTGGTATTCGAATTTGCTTTTTTGATTCTGTCATTAAGGGTCTCTTTTTTTGCCTGAATGATTTGTTTTTTGTAGCTGTAAGTAAGGGCAGTGAGAAGGTTTTTGTTATGGGGAGAAGGGTTTTTTCTCCAGCAGGCTTCTGCGTGTCGTTTCTCTTTGCGTAAGGCGTTTAGCGTGGGAGTGAACCAGGTGTTAAGGTGGGCAATAGGTTTAGATTTGGTGAGTTTCAGCGGCGCAATGGCGTCAATCGCCGAGTTGATGGTGTTATTGTACAGGTCAGCTAGGTCAATAGGGTTAGAGATCAGGCTAGAGTGATTAGTGATAGGTTGGATCAGGGGGAGAAGATTTGCGAGTGTTATATTTTTTTTGCAGTGGGTGAGGGCAGGAGGAGCATGAGGTTTAGTAGATTTAGGTTGGGGAAGGTCTGAGATGGTCAATGAAATCAGATAGTGATCAGTCCATATGCAAGGTTCAATTGCTGTTATGAGGGAAACGCAGTTGATATCTACGACCCAGTCCAATGTACGGCCTTTAGAGTGCGTGGGGCTGTTATTCCGAATAGTGAGGCCTGCTTCCACAATAGTGTTGGCTATGGTGGAGGCATTGGAGTCTTTTGGGTCCTTATAGCCTAAGTTAAAATCGCCTAATAGAATGATTTGTGTTCCCGGTTTGACATTAGTGTTTAAGAGGGTGGTTAAGTCTTCTTCAAAGGTGCCTAGTGGACCCGGGGGTCTGTAGATAACGTGTACTGAGATAGTACGTGAGGCGGAGATTTCTAGTTTTAGGGAGAGTAGTTCAGCTGACGGCATAGTGATGCTGTCTATTTCTTTGATGGTGAGGTTGGCTCTGCAGATAAGAGCTATGCTACCTCCTTTGGAGGTTTCCCTGTCTTGAATCTACTACTCGCCCAGGGTCCTCTAGGTCTACAAGACCCAAGAGGCCCTGTCTGCCCAAAGAAGCAGTGAGTCTGTTTGAATCAAAGCTTGATGTATTGGATTGGCTGGGTATGTTTGAATACACCTATGGTCTTCAAGGAATCAGTGGAAATGATTTAATCCCTCGGCTCATATCAAGGCTCCCCCTGAATGGCTGTGATGCTGTAATAGGGTTGGGTGCCATTGAGAGAAAGGATTATGAATCTGTGAAGCTGGCATTAATAGCCAGATTTGGGAAAACTCCTTCCCAGTACTTTGAGAGGTTTAGGACCCTCAAACAGACTGATGGTACTGCTTTGGCTACCTGGCTATACAAGTGTTTAAATAACTTAAATGGTTGGGCTAAGGGTTACAGAGTGAACACCTTTGAAGGAATGAGAAATCTGTTTTTATTGGAATCTGTTTTTGATGCCTGCTCTCCTGAGCTGAGACAGCACTTGGCTGACTCAAAAGGGATTGATCCCAAAAATGTTATGGGTAGCCAACAGGGCCACTCACAAGGACTCTGGGGCAACTCACAAAACGGATGAGGGGAAGCAGCACAAGAAAGAGGGAAAAGAGAATTCTAATTCCAACCATCCAAAAGAGGGCCACAAACATAGTAAGGGTGAGTTCCATGGGAAACCTGGTAAGTCTAGTGAAACCCCTGGTGCCAGACCAGAGGGAGGTCAGCAGAAACCCCCATTCCAGAGAGCATTTGGGAAATGTTTTGTATGTGGGTCTACAGATCATGTGAAAGGGCATCCCAGTTGTAAGGGTAAACCTTCAGGGGTCCACACTGCCTCCTTAGCCTTCATCCCTGAGGGAGAAGTTCATATAGCAAGTGGTAACTTTCAATTGCTAGCTGAAGACCCCATTGGAGTTCAAGCCAGTGTTTCTTTAGTGTACCTGGGTCTGTGGGAACAAAAGAATGTGGATGTGTACATCTCCACACCAGATAACACAAAAGAATATTATAAGGCAGTGTACTTGTAAATGGTCAGGAGACCCCTGCCATTAGAGACACTGAGGCAAGCATTACATTGGTTGATGAACGTTTTTTTCAAACCTGAGGATGTAGCTAAGGCACCCAAAGACCCCACTAAACTTGCAGGAGGCCCAATCCAAATGGTTCCAATTCTGCCAGCTCTCATCCAGTGCAATAATATTACTGCTAGAATACCTGTCAGTGTACACAATGAGGTGCCTGGGAGATGGGTAATGATTTGAAAACTCTTGGAGTTATATCTAGCACACCCAGGCCTCCCAGTAAAAGGAAGCAGGGGTAAACAAGATTGGCTAGAGAGGCAACCGTAGGAGACTCTCAGTTGGAGGTTGAGGAGATTCCTCTTACCCCAGTCCACAGGGAGGCCACCATTCTATTTCCAAGCCAAGGAAAGAGACAAAGGGAAAACTCAAGATCTCTGGAAGAAAGAAAGGTATTACACCTACACCTGTTCACAGGACAAGGACATCCCGAGAGGACAGTCCCTGGTCACCCCAGTGACCCCTTCCCCAGCTGAGGCTGAGTGGGGGGATCAACCAAACTTAAAAGGGTCAGCTACTGGTGACACAGAGCTGGAAGAAAACCTTCCCTATGTTAGAGATCTGGATCCTAAAGACCATCCTGAACTGCTAACTTTACTTGCAGAAGCTGGTGTTGCATCCCATTATGGACATTGGTCATGGTGGCGCTGTGGTAGAGATAGGTATATGGTGTCTCTTGCCCTACCTAAGAGGGCCGCCCATGTGTCCCGTTCCTGCAATGCTGTGCTGCCTGTCCCAGCCTTCCCCGTGGCTCTTCACTCTTCCAGTCACGTGGCAGGATTTAAGCAAGCCGCGCCTGCATTCCAGTGCGTCTCCAGCCTTAGACGCTTCATTACAAATCTTTGTGGTTACGTCCGCTCCTTCGTGGCATCATAAGCTGCAGCCTGATTTGTACGGCAAACATTCGCCACCACCCTCGGGAACTTCCTTCTGCGTTTCTCGTCTCTGTGAGACAAGTTTGTGTGAATCCGCTATCACGACTCATCCAGACTTTCCC
This sequence comes from Ambystoma mexicanum, assembly GCF_040938575.1. NCBI lineage: Eukaryota > Metazoa > Chordata > Amphibia > Caudata > Ambystomatidae > Ambystoma > Ambystoma mexicanum. The sequence continues at coordinate 453,297,048 of NC_090936.1, read as the reverse complement.
AGCAAGTCCTACGTGACTCCTGCATCACAGATCTTCAGTCTTAGTTACACGCTACCTCCAGTAGGTTGCAATTACCGATACATCTCAATTCTCAAGTATTAGAATTCTTTCTATTCATTCCTCCTTCTGTCCTCTAACTTATAGTCATGCCAGGAACTCCCATCTACACATGAAGAATTGTCTCTACTAATACAGGTGCATATCATTACCTCCTTTTCTCTTTCTTACAAGCTCCCTCTCAATACCTCAGAAGCTTACCTGTGTCATTTCCACTAATGCAGACTTCGTGGCAACATCATCATTAGAAGTTGTCCATCCCGAATAACCTAGACCCGGGAGTCAGAGTTTGGAATCCATCGCAGACCAGCGCTCTCCATCTAGTACAGGGTTTTCTACCCCAAAGGGTTTCCCTGGGAGTTTGTCTTTCTCCGTACCTGTGTACTGTCAGGGGATGGGTGACAAGGTTCCCAGGGGGGCTTTTCCTGTCTACAAGGACTGCCCATCTGAAGAGGTTAGTGGTTTCTCCCTATTAGTCTCTTGAGTTCAGGACAGGTGGACCCTCTAGGGCAGACTTCAGCAGAGGTCAAAGAGAGTGTCCCTCTCTAGAAGGTCTTCGCCAACAGACAGCTTCCCAGCTGGAAGGGCAATAACCAGGGAAGCATAGGCTTTACTGGGAGGATGTCCTCCACTACAGTGAACCTACTGAGTCTACCCCATGAGACTACAGGGGTGCCCCAGGAGGTGGGACACAAGTTCTTACAATTAGCCCATGAGATCCCTCTGGCTGGCCACCTGAGTTTCAAGAGGGCCAAAGAGAAACTATCTCTGTATTTATACTGGCCCAAGATGGGGGCTGATGTAGAAAAGTTCTGTAAGAGCTGCCACACTTGTCAGACTTCTGGCAAGAGTGGAGCCAGGAATGTGACACCTTTAGTGGCCCTCCCATTGGTGGGAGCCCCTTTTGAGAGGGTGGGGATTGACATTGTTAGACCCTCCAACTTCTTCAGGCAACCGATTTATATTGGTTGTGGTAGACCATGCTACCAGGTATCTTGAAGCCATACCTATGAGAACTGTTACTGCTCAGGCAGTGGCTAAGGCCCTCCTTGGTATCTTTTCTAAGGAGGTCATCTCTGACAGGAGGTCAGATTTGATGTCACACTACATGCAGACCACGTGGAAGAATTGTGGAGTGACCTACAAGTTCTCAACAGCCTACCATCTCCAAACCAATGGGTTGTTGGAGAGGTTTAATAGAACTATGAAGAGCATGAAAGGTGCTTTAGAGGAACCCCTTAGAAGAAAGTGGGACCTTCTACTGCCATGCATTCTCTTTGCTTATAGAGAAGTCCCTCAAGCAGGGGTTGGGTTCAGCCCCTTTGAAAGGATCTATCGTCATCCAGTTAGAGGCCCTTTGTCCCTGATGGAGAGTGTTCCTTCCCTCAAGTCACTGAGAGTCACTGACTATGTGCTGGGCCTCAGGAAGAGGATGGCACTCATGATGACAGAAGCTTCTGATAACTTGAAATCAGTTTACTCCATACCAGCCTGTTCTAGTTATGGTACCTACAAGGCAGAGGGCCTTACAGGACAAATGGATTGGACCCTTCAAGGTTGTGGGTAAACTTGAAGAGGTCAATTATTTTGTGGACTTTGGCAATTCCAAGGAGGCCCCCAGGGTCTATCACACTAACCGTTTGAAAACCTATGTATCCAGACCAGAACTAGGAGCTTTGCTTCTAGCCTCTGATCAAGAGGAGCAGGAGTGTGAGCCTCTCCCTGACTCTGCAACAACAAGAGGAGTGCAAGGGTCTGTTAAATCAGTTTGCCTCCCTGTTTCCACTGACACCAGGCTTAACCCCTGGGGGCCAACATGATATTCTCACTAGTGACAGTCTCCCTGTCAAAAGCATGAGTTAGAGAATATCAGACCATGCCAGATCCCACATAAAGGAAGAGGTCCAGAAGATGCTTGATATTGGGTAATAGAGCCATCTAAAAGTCCATAGGCTAGTCCAGTTGTACTAGTGCCAAAGGCAGGAACCAAAGAGTTGAGATTATGTGTGGACTATAGAGCTCTTAATGCAGTCACCACGACTGCCCACATTTACCTAGGACAGATGAGCTGGTGGAAAAACTTGGTTCAGCCAAGTTCCTCAGTACATTTGACCTGACCTCAGGCTATTGGCAAATACCTCTGACAGACCATGTCAAGGAGAAAACTGCATTGTCTACCCCAGGAGGCATCTACCAGTTTAAGGTTATGCCTTTCGGACTCAAAAATGCACCTGCTACATTTCAGAGGATGGTGAATCAAGTTCTGAATTACATTGCAGTGTTCAGCTCCACTTGGGAAGGGCATCTTTACCACCTAGGACATTTTTTGCAGGCTCTTGGACAGACCCATCTGACCATAAAAGCTAGCAAATGTCAAATTGGTCAGAGTAAAGTAGTCTACCTTGGACATGAGGTAGGAGGAGGTGAAATAAGGCCATTGCCTAGCAAAGTACAAGCTGTGCAAGACTGGGTGACCGCTACTACTCAGACCCAAGTGAGAGCAATTCTCTGTCTCACTGGGTACTACAGGAACGTCATAGAGAACTATGGGACCATAGCTTCTCGCTTGAATGTGATCTCCTCACCCAAATTCCCCAAGAAAGTTAGGTTGAATGAGGAGTGCACTAAGGCTTTTGAAGGACTGAAGAAGGCCCTTTGTCAAGCTCCAGTCTTGAGAGCTCCCGACTACAACCAATCCTTCATTGTACAAACTGATGCTTCTAATACAGGGATAGGTGCCATTTTTAGTCAGCTGAATGAGAAAGGCATGGAACACCATATCTGCGTCATCAGTAGGAAACTGAAGGACTGTGAGACAAGGTGGGCAACTATTGAACGTGAGTGTTTTGCCATTGTGTGGTCTCTGAAGAAGTTTAGACCATACTTGTACGGATCTACTTTTATTATTCAGGCAGGCCACTAACCCTTGAGATGGTTAATGCAGATGAAGGGGAGAATCCTAAATTGTTAAGATGGTCAATCAGCCTCCAAGGGTTTGATTTTACCATAGAACACAGGTCAGGGTGTAATCACAAAAATGCTGATGGTCACTCCAGAAAGTATGACCGACTTGATTAGGAGATTCATCCAGGAGTGGATTAAATCCTCCTGTCCCTTAGTCTGGGGGAGAGGGGGTGTTAGGGAGAATTCTCATTTCTATGCTATTTCCCTTCAACCTTAGAGACCCCCAGCTCTTTTGCTGGACTTTAGGACTTTACAATTTTATCCTGGAGTGAGACTTTTTTCTCACTCTCTCATGTATTTTGATATGATTCGGATTCTGTATTTACTTTGGTTTTGGAGTCTGACAAACTCCATAGGCATCTACTTTTTGTACGGTGACACACAGCACCCTCAGTGTAGTGTTATAGAGAAGTCCTTTGGATTTCTCATAAGGTTTAAATAGCTTTTCTTGTGAGAACTACTGTTCCCAAGAGTAGTTTAGTGAAATTGACTTTACTTACCTTTTTCCTATGTAGGTCCAGCACACCCCATCTTACGTAGAGTGCTTGGGGGTTAATTAGTAGCCCCTTTTCCTACTTACTCATGTAAACATGTTTTGTTACCCTCACCATGGCTGGTGGCAGTGATTTAATTTTCCTACCATTGTGCTTTTCTACTGCAGGCTGAATCCTCAGCTACAGTACAGCACCCATGGGTGACCATTGTGTAAAAATGGCCCCGGTCATCTTTTTTTGCCATTTCTTGTTAGTGAAATCTTTCCTGGGTTTTACTCTGCGTGTCAAACCAGGTTTAACCCTTTGGTTCATTTTGCCTTTGGTGGACTTCAGTACTGAAACCCGCCTCTGGCTCCAGTGTCTCTGGCAGGGCAGGAAGCGAGGGAGGTGCCTGAAACACCCTGTCCTTAGTCTCCTTGGTTACCTGAATGCACCCAGTGCTGATTGGCTGACTGGCTGTCCTTACAGGACAGCCACCCTGCTGTGTGAGTGACAACTAGGTTGTGCATGAATGGGAGAAACCTGCATAAAAGGCGAGGCTTCTTGAACTGAAGATACAGTCGACCACTGGGTGAAACATCTGACAAAGGAATCATGAAGAGAGGTTTTCTGCATCCTCCTGGACTGTATAACTGCCTGGTGAAGCCCTGTTGCAGTGCTGAAACTGCTTTTCCGAATCGACTAGAGAAGCTCTGGAAAGGATTACTTCTTCCTTTGGGTTGGTGGGACCAACTAACCCCGAGGTGAACTTTGCTGGAAGACCTTCCCCAACTGGCAGTACTTCTTTGCTGCTGCTGGAACCGAGTGCCAGGGGTCGAGAAATCCATAGTCGAGTGCCTCATCTTTAAGCCAGACCAAAGCTCCAGAAAGATCCTGAGTGTTAAACGAGTCTTCACGAGATCGTTGGTTACCTTTTCTTCCTGTAGACCGTGGAGTTGAGGTTGCCAGTATGTCGATGTATCTATAGCCGATGAATGGGTAGCGCGAGAAATTAGCCCAATCCCCTCCTGACGATATAAGACAGGACGGCACTGAACCAACTCCCAACGCCACGGGTGGTACTTCTCAGAATTTGCGTGACGTCGGGACAGTGTTTCCACTGGCTGAGAAGGCTTGAAGAAGACACCGATGATAGCGGAGCTGAACACAGGAACTTCCAAGAAGGCAGTAAGGCACAGGTACCGGCAGGGCACAAGACAGGTAAAGGAGAACAGACTGCAAGGGAAAGCAATTCAGACAGGGATCCCCACTTCCTAGCAGAATAGAAGGTACTAGGAACCCAGACAGGACCTCCCCTACCCTAAACCAGAAGGCAGGCAAGGGCCCAGCAAAACACCCTAAACCAGGAGGCAGGCCAGGGATCAGCAAAACAGGGAAGCAAGGGTTAGGAGGACCAAGGAGCAAGAAGGGGGTAAGGAGATGAGGTAGGGCTAGGCAGAATAAGGCAGAGCAGAGAACTGGAGGACTGGTGCACGAGCGCCAGGACTCCAGCAGCGCATACACAGTAACAACCGCTTTGAGACGCGTTGTTCCAGCGCATGCGGTGCCCTTTTAAGGTCCGGGGTGAAAACGAGGCTTGGAACACATGTTCCGATGCTGCGCATGCGCGGGACGTCGAATACTGACGATCCGTGCATGCGCAGATCCTCGCAAGATGGCGGCGTCCACGGAGCCCATCCGGACCGCGGGTCGGCGTGAGGAGAGACGCCACCGCGGGTACAGCCTCCATGAAGGAGGAGACCGCTGCGGCCGTGGACCGGGAACCCCCGGAAAGGTAAGTGAAGCCCGCGAGCGAGCGCGCGGCGTAACACCATACCCCCTCCCGGACAACCCCGGAGCACCGGGTTTCCAAGGGTAGCGGAGATAGAAGTCCCGAACCAGGCGCGGTGCATGCACGAAGGAGCGTGGTTCCCAAGTGCGGTCACAAGCAGGATAACCCTTCCAACTGACCAGGAGCTGCAGAGCACCCCGCCAAATCCACGAGTCACATATCTCCTGCACCTCAAATTCAGGAACCCCTCGAACCAAAACCGGGGCAGGACGGGAACAGGCACGACCCATAACATCGGGCACATAGGGCTTCAAAAGGGAGACGTGAAAGACAGGATGGACCCTCCAAGAACGAGGCAGAGACAAACGAAAGGCAACAGACGAAATACGCCCAATGATGCGAAAGGGACCAAAAAAGCGGGGAGCTAGTTTCACAGGTAAGTTGCGTACCGGTAGATTCTTGGAGGACAGCCATACCTTGTCCCCAACATGAAGTACAGGCTCAGGGCTCCGTCTCTTGTCAGCCCGCTCCTTCATATGTGCTTGTGCCACTGCCAAGGTACCGGCCGCCAGACGATGTTGATCGCGGATCAAGGACACCAGGGCATCTGCAGATGGTACGGCACTGGAAGATGTAGGATGAACTGGCAGCAGTCTGGGATGAAGGCCAGTGGAGCAGAAAAAGGGGCTGAGTCCGGTAGCGGAATGAACAGCGTTGTTGTAAGCTGCTTCCGCGGTGTCCAACCATTCCGACCAGTTGTCTTGGGTAGCATTGGCATAACAACGTAGGTATTGCTCAAGGGTCTGATTGGTGCGTTCCGTCTGCCCATTAGTCTGCGGATGATAGCCGGAACTCAGGGCTCGCTGAATGTCCAAATGCCGACACAGTTGGTCCCAAAAGGAAGAGATGTATTGAGACCCCCGGTCTGATAGAATCTTCTCCGGAAGACCATGAAGATGATAAACCTCGTGTAGAAAACGTTGTGCCATCTGGGAGGCAGTGGGCAGCTTAGGAAAGGGCAAGAAATGAGCGGTCTTGGTGAAACAGTCCACCACCACCATTATACATGTGAAACCACCAGACAGGGGCAGGTCAACGATGAAATTCGTGGCGATGGTATGCCAAGGGTACGGAGGCGTAGGCGTGGGTTTCAGGAGACCAATGGGCCTTTTGCGAGGAATCTTGGTCTGGGCACATACAGGGCAGGAGTCTACGTAGTGCTTTACCAGAGTGGCCCATCCAGGCCACCAGTACTGCCGTGCAACCAGTTCTTGTGTTGTGCGGACTCCACGGTGACCACAAACGACGGAATCATGGCAATTCTGTAGAACGATTTTCTGGAGTTCCAAGGTGGAAACGTACAGACGGTCCCTGAAGAACAACAAGCCGTCACGTTCTCTGATGTTAGCGCGTTGTAGTATCTGTGATTTTGAGGGATCCGTACGTGTGGCCTCTATCAACTGTTGGAGTTGGGGAATCACCATCGATAGAAAATGTTTTGACGCTATCAGAGGCTCCGGTTCCTTGGCACCTTCAATGTTGTTTTCCAGAGACCGAGACAGGGCATCAGCCTTAGTGTTCTGGGAACAGGGAATGTACGTGACGGTGAAATCAAACTGCAAAAAGAAAAAGGCCCAACGAGCATGACGGGAGGTTCTGCATTGCAAAGAGCGCAGGAACTGTAGATTACGGTGATCTGTACGAACCACCACCGGGTACCTCCCACCCAGCAAGTGATGTCGCCACTCCTCAAAAGCAGCCTTTATTGCTAGTAATTCCTTTTCTATCACCGCATAGTTTCTCTCGCTCACTGACAATTTCCTAGAGTAGTAAGCCACCGGGTGCTCTGTTCCTGTGATTGCATCTTGCTGTAGTAAGACCGCACCAATTGCGTAATTTGAAGCGTCTGTTTCAACCACAAATGGCTTTTCATCATCTGGATGTCTAAGAACAGGAGCCGACATGAAAGATCTTTTCAATCCCAGAAATGCCTCCTCGGCCTGCGTGTCCCAGAGAAACGGTACCTTGGTACTTGTCAAGCGGGTTAGACTGTTGGCCAGTTGAGAAAAGCGTGGAATGAAGCGTCGATAAAAGTTGGCAAAGCCCAAGAACCTTTGAAGCGACTTCACGCCATGGGGCTGTTTCCATTCTCGTATGGCTTGCAGTTTTGCGGGATCCATCTGCACTCCTGTGTTGCTGATCACATAGCCCAGAAATTCCATGCTTCCCCTATGAAATTGGCATTTTTCTATTTTGGCATACAGGCCGTTGTCTATAAGTCTACGGAGAACTTCCTGAACATGCGCAACGTGTACAGTACGAGTGTCAGAAAAAACCAGAATGTCATCAAGGTATACCCATACTGATATTCCAATAAGGTCCGAAAAGACATCGTCCATGAACCGCTGGAAGACGGCCGGGGCGTTGCAGAGTCCAAACGGCATCACCCTATACTCGAAGTGACCAATAGGGGTTTTGAAGGCCGTCTTCCACTCATCTCCCTTCTTAATCCGCACCAGGTGATAGGCCCCTCTTAGATCCAGCTTGGTGAAGATTTGTGCGGATTTTAGGGATTCGATGATGTCCCGGATGAGTGGTAATGGGTACCTGTCTTTCCTTGTGATCTCATTTAATTGACGGTAGTCGATACAAGGGCGCAAAGTGCCCTCTTTCTTCTTGACGAAGAATAATGGGAATCCTGCGGGGGACTTGGACGGCGCTATGTAGCCCTTGTTGAGGCAATCCGTAATGTACTCCTGTAGGACGCCTTTCTCGAGTTGAGTCAACGAATAGATCTTGCCGTGGGGAATGACCGCACCAGGCAGGACGTCAATGGAACAATCAAAGTGCCGATGGGGTGGTAATGGTATGTCCTCAGGTTTGGAAAACGCCTTGTGGTATCCAGCATATTCTTGAGGTACCGATTGAGTGGCACATAAACGGGCAGATACGTCAGCAGGATTGAGGGACTCCAAAATCGCAGGAAAGGTTTCGTGAAGTACACAGTCCCGAGGACAACGTGTCGAAGAGAACACCAAGGAACGAGCGGTCCAGTCGACCTGAGGATTGTGATGTAACAGCCATGGTAAACCCAGCACCACCGGAAATGAGGGAGACTTGATGACGTCCAATGAGATTTGTTCGAGATGCCCTTCCACAGAGAGCCACAAGGGATCGGACTGTTGGCAAACCGGACCAGAAGACAAAGTAGAACCATCGATCACCTCGACCACTGTTGGTCGTTTCTTGTAATGTAAACGGATCCCATTGGCAATCGCGAACGAGGCATCGATGTAATTGCCGGATGCTCCACAATCCAGAAGGGCCCAGGTTTTCATACACTTCCCTAGCCAGGCAACACCGACTTTCAGGATCAACAAGGGTACCGGGTTCATGGGAGGAAGGTCAGATTCAGAAAGGCGGCCCGCTGCTGCCTTCGCCTCAAACAACGGGCCTGTTAGTTTTCCTGTTTCTTCAGAGGGCATAGCGGACAGGTGCCTAGGAAATGGCCAGAAGCACCGCAATACAAGCACAAGCTTTTCTGTCGTCTTCTTTTCTTTTCGGTCTCGGACAACGGACCTCGAATGGCACCCAACTGCATGGGTTCTGGACCCACATCGGTAGAAACAGCCGGTCCAGGGTTCTGTACTGGAAGGACCGGTTGATACCTGTCGAATCTGCGACGTTCACTCCGTCGTTCGGTTAACCTGTGGTCAATGCGTAAGACTTGTTCCACCAATGCAGGCAACGTTTCTGGCTCCGGAATGTGCAGTAATTCGTCTTTGTACTCTTCTCGTAGTCCCCGACGAAACAAGGTTTTTTGAGTGATTTCGGGCCATTGTGAATCGGTTTCTAATTGTCGAAACCGACTGATGTAGTGGATTATGTCGCCTGACCCTTGTTTGATCTCCATTAATTGATTCTGGGCCATGGCTGCCGAATTGGGCGGTTTAAAGACGTCCAGAAAGGCTTTCTCGAAGGCAGCGAAATCACCCAACAGAGGACTGTTGGTAGAGACCAAAGGTGCGGCCCAAGCAAGTGCATTGCCGGTTAGGTTTCCAAGGATATACCCGATCTTAGCCTTGTCTTGACCAAAATGAGTTGACCTGAACTGGAAATGGATCCGACAGTGTGTACAGAACTCTGCCACTCGACGCGGGTCACCATCATACTTCATCGGAGTAGTGTAAGCCATGGAGTTCTCAGGCGGTGTAGCTGGTTGTGCGGGATTAGCCAAACACCGGTCCAACGCTTGTCTGAGGGTGTTGTTCTCCTGGCGGAGGGTGGTCATTTCAAGACGCATGGCACGCATCTCTTCACGTAGTTCCTGCATTTCGTCCATGTCGAGACTGGGGGAGAAGCGTCTCAATCTGTTAAACGAGTCTTCACGAGATCGTTGGTTACCTTTTCTTCCTGTAGACCGTGGAGTTGAGGTTGCCAGTATGTCGATGTATCTATAGCCGATGAATGGGTAGCGCGAGAAATTAGCCCAATCCCCTCCTGACGATATAAGACAGGACGGCACTGAACCAACTCCCAACGCCACGGGTGGCACTTCTCAGAATTTGCGTGACGTCGGGACAGTGTTTCCACTGGCTGAGAAGGCTTGAAGAAGACACCGAAGATAGCGGAGCTGAACACAGGAACTTCCAAGAAGGCAGTAAGGCACAGGTACCGGCAGGGCACAAGACAGGTAAAGGAGAACAGACTGCAAGGGAAAGCAATTCAGACAGGGGATCCCCACTTCCTAGCAGAATAGAAGGTACTAGGAACCCAGACAGGACCTCCCCTACCCTAAACCAGAAGGCAGGCAAGGGCCCAGCAAAACACCCTAAACCAGGAGGCAGGCCAGGGATCAGCAAAACAGGGAAGCAAGGGTTAGGAGGACCAAGGAGCAAGAAGGGGGTAAGGAGATGAGGTAGGGCTAGGCAGAATAAGGCAGAGCAGAGAACTGGAGGACTGGTGCACGAGCGCCAGGACTCCAGCAGCGCATACACAGTAACAACCGCGTTGAGACGCGTTGTTCCAGCGCATGCGGTGCCCTTTTAAGGTCCGGGGTGAAAACGAGGCTTGGAACGCATGTTCCGACGCTGCGCATGCGCGGGACGTCGAATACTGACGATCCGCGCATGCGCAGATCCTCACAAGATGGCGGTGTCCACGGAGCCCATCCGGACCGCGGGTCAGCGTGAGGAGAGACGCCACCGCGGGTACAGCCTCCATGAAGGAGGAGACCGCTGCGGCCGTGGACCGGGAACCCCCGGAAAGGTAAGTGAAGCCCGCGAGCGAGCGCGCGGCGTAACACCGAGGACCCTCCCGAAGCAGGACGACCCAAGCTCGATGTTACCTCGTCAGAGTGCTGGACTCGGGGAGTGAAGGAAACTCATCAAGTGTCCAACATCTGCAGTGGTGCTATTTGCCAGTAGCTGAAAACCTGAAGTGCCGCTGAACTGAAAAGAGCCCGTAGCCACCGACGACCTTCGAACTGCAGTGCAGGACTCCTCCAGATGTCCTCCCTCTTGTCCCCACAACTGAGGCCCAGGAATCCAGGATCTGCAACACTGGAACCAGAAGAGAAGCCAACTGGATCCTCTTCTAACCTAAGGTACTGTGCTGACTAAGGGTTGTCTGTAGATTGCATTATCTCACTTGAGACTTGAAGTAGATGCTTTTTGAAGAGATGATCTCAGCGCTGACTTTCACAAGCCTAATAGCGTGTGGCCCAACAGTGATTTTCTACAAACTCTCTAACTTTGTGCAAGACTTTTGTGCTATCTACGAATTGCCTCAGCTACATAGACATTGTTCAAATTGACTTTGGCTGTCCTGGTTCCCTGCAGACTCTTCTGACCCATTGACTTTGATTCTAACTGTCCCTCATGGGTGATACATTGGTTTACATTGGTTTAACTAATATTGCTGGGAAATATTCTATTTAAACTTCAGACCTGCAGTTAAATTAATAAGCCAATTCACAAATCAGCAATAATGATCATATTAGGATGTATGATAGTAACTTCTTTTTGTCTTCAGTTACACACCTTAAATTGATTTAATTTCATCATTTCCTTTTCAAAAAATATTTATTCTTTTTTTGACCTTATGTTTAACCTGTTTAATCATTTAACATTTCCTTTTTTCACAAAATTCTTTTACACATGTTATCTGCAGCAAAGTTTTTAATTATATTCTGCAATTTCAATTTTGGATACTTGTATTTTTTACAAAAAAAGGTGCACTTTTTCTGAGTGCTATATCTAAATAAAAATCGAAATTTCTTATTCCTTTTCATAGAGTGGTCACTTGATTGCATCCAGAGTGTTAATGGCTAAGCATGTTTTTTGAAGTGACATCTGACAAGATAAGATGCACTTGCTTAAATAATTGAAGTCATTCTGAATTAATTTCACTTACAGCAGCGTGGACTTGTATGTTATGTTCACAAGCTCTGATAAGCTGTTAACCTTTTTCCTTCCCTAACCTTTTCCTTTTCCACAACTTCAGAATTTTACCAAGTGCAAAAGTAATATATATATATATCAATACTGTCCTACTAATTGAAGTCTCATCACGGTGTAGGAAGTGTGTATGAAGCTGCTCTAAAGAGAATCTACTTGCTTATCTTGATTCTCAGAATGGGTTATGAAGTATATTTTTATTGTTGTATATTGCCCTTTTTAAAGAAGTCTTATTTAAAACTGACTGTTAAATAAATAAATAATAGTTTTACTAGAAAACCTTGAGTGTAAGTGTTATTTGGATACTTGTATGCATGGATTTCAATTCTACAGCTCACATTTAGCCCTCTTGCGATAAGTCTGGCTTCTCAGTCACTCTACCAACTTGTGTAGTACAGACCCATACCAATAGGTGGGTTATCTAATACCAAGAGGACAAGACTGGTATAGTCTCCCACAGTGTATGTAGGACAATCTTGCCTAATTCACAGCAAGAAGAAAACAGAGGCATGGGCTGGAGGTGATCTTCTCTGTCTGTAATTAAAGAAGAGGCACCACTAGATTGACATGGACCTGGCTCACCCTCCCCTCTATACAAACCCAGTGTACCCTTTTATGAAAGACACAGTAGCGCTGTGAAGACTGGATGTTGTACCTAAGGTCTTCATGAAAAACTACCAGACACTTGAATGGAACTGTTACATAAAAGGGGGGTGGTTAAGAGAAGACTTGGAATCTCACTATGAGATATCTGAATCTCCTGCTGGCCCTGGCTGTAGAATAATACTTACAAGCAGTACGTGATGGGTAGAGCACGACAGTGGCTTTGGAGACTCAGGTGGTGGTTCTGAAATGATGGAGAGGAAGACCCCTGTGGATAAGCAAGAGAACAGCCCATGGAAATCCAATGCCCCAAAAAGAGAAAAGACCCAAAATGTAGCCTACTACTGTTTTATTTAACAATACCATATAAAACAAGGACAGCACGAACATTATGCAAATCTCTGTGGCTCTCAGCAACTCCAAGCTTCACAACATCTTATAAAGGGCCATGACATCATAAATGAAGTGTCACATTGCAAAAACCTAAGGTGGAAAGGGGTTGGTTAACAGAATCAACTATGTATAGTTTATGGAGGGGTTAGTGCAATTATTGGTCTGGCACTATCTACTTACACCAGAGACCACCTTCTAAGTTGCACCATCTAAAATGATGTAATCTGTATACTATGTCACTGGACGATGCAGCAGTGTGTAGGCCAACGTGGATGGGAGGTAGCGATTGGTCAGTGGTGACTTTCTCCGCCGTGGCCCTTTGGAAGGTTACCAGCACATGAGCAAAATAGGGGGTGGTGAAAACGACACCAACGTGGTACTTGGCCCAATAAGTTTACAATTTCAGATTCTATACGCCACAGGTCAGGACATTTAGCTTTCAACATTGCACTACCTTGTATCTTTTGCACCAAGAAATGGATGCCAATGAAGGTCTCTGTCAGTGTCTGACTCTAATGAATAGACATTATCCTCCAACTGTGGGTCATGTGTGAGGAGACCGTATTTTGGAATATTCTGTTCAGCATTTAGGAAGATTTTAGCCTTTTTTATTGCAAGTGTTGTTACCTCTCTTGGCATCTAGAGCCTTGTTTGAGCCACTTTTCCTCTACATATTAAGACTGAGTTGGTGCGAATTTGACCTTCCAATATTTCTTGTTTCTTTGCTAATCTAAAGGGACTGTGTCTCGCATCTGGGAACTGGAATCGTCTGTACCTTTTGGGTGCTGATTCATGCCTTTATTTCTCATGTAGACTTGGCAAACATGTGCTCTTATTGTCAGTGCTGTTTACCTTGGCCTTTTCTGCTAGCTGAGCAGGCAAGGTCCTCAAAGCTTCTCCTCTGTCTCCCATTCACCCACACGTGGCTGTGCTGTCCATCTTGTTTTACATGGCCACTGCATAAGCAAGCACTGTGTGTATTCTTGTGCGTCTTGCGTTTCAGCATAGAAGAGAAGAAGTGCTTTCTATCCTAGTGGATGCATGTATATTCTTTATGTCTAAGTGCAATTTGACCTATTGTTCAAGTATCTTTGTGATGGGTGTGTATGTGCTTGGTGTCTAATGCACCTACGTGAGTTCCTGCTCAATAGTGACGTCATTTTGATCACAACTCTTTCATGTCCTCGATAGCCTGCAGATTTAGTGGTTATTCGATCCCTGTGGGGTAAGGTAGGTAGGGCTGTCTCAGTGAATACTATCTCTTCCATCTGCGATACGGTGGTGAGCATGAGTCAGACACTACCAGACACTACCAGTGATGTACACCTGCCATTTCTGTAGCATCAGGATGGCTGAGAGCCAACAAAATTAATGACACATTCATTTGTCTCTCTTCATATCCCTCTGAGAAAACAGTGGGCACATCTGACAACTAGACACTGCTCCTGCGGGATGGGATGCAGAAGCGCTGGCTCTGTCCCTCCAGTCGCCATCTTGGGTACAGGTGCCAGGTCTCACGACACATACAGCGGATTAAGCAGTCAGGCATGAAAACGTGGCTTGCAGGAACCCCATTCCTAACATCTTCCACTCAAGGTATCCCCCATAACCTTCTCAGAGCATCCTGTGCGTCTTGAATATATGAAGGAAATTGTGTGAAATATGGTTGGATAACAAGACAATGGGCCTCATTATATGTGAGCTAGTCTGGAAACAAAGGTGCCGGTAACAACGTTACGTCACCTTTTCCGGACCAGCTTACTTCGATTGTGCCGGTAGGGGCTGTGAACTAACAGCAGGCCTGACCTGCAGGTAGTTCTGGCCCCTACTGGCATATTTCTCACTGAAGCACTGGCACTGTTACTAATGGTGCCGGTGCTTCAGGGTTCCCATTCCCGTGCAGACCTATGGGACTCCACAGGAATGGGAACTTACTATTCCTCCACTGCCTGTGATATCCCGGTAGCACCAGGATGTCAGGCAGCTGAAACAGTAAGGTCGAGTCTGCCGGTAACCTTACCGGTAGACTCGTAATGAGTCCCAATGTAACTTAAAGAGGAAAAAGACCCTATGGAATTAGCTATTGGCCTGCTTGGTGGATTTTGACCACAATTATTTAGATTTTAGGTATTAAATAAAAACAAGGGATGGTTAGAAATTCAACTCTTAAATAGACATTTTTATCATTAGTGATTAATCTTCCCAATAGCCAGTCATAATATTTTTCTTCTAGGATCCTGTTAAATATCAAAAGTAGGATCAGACTGCACTGCAGTTTCCTATTACATGAGATATCTCTTAATTGTTTAACTGCTTCTTTTGAATCAGTCTCTTTACCCAGATCCACCAAATTACCACCTTTATCAGATTGCTTAATTACAATGGTGTGATCATTTTTCAAAGCAGTAATGCCTAACCATTGTTTTATTTTGTTTCTTTCAAATGTTCAATTCGAGGATCATTCCATCTTATTGACTCTAAAACTCAATTCACCTCATTTTCAAAGCAAGAAACATGTTCATTCCATAAGAGTGGAATGAAATGTGATTTGGGTTTAAAACCACTGACAATTAATCAAATTGTATCTGTATTTTGAATATTTAGGATGTAGAATTGTGTTTATCACCAAGTTGTCGAAGAAGGCTTCAACACTATGCTTCTCTGATATTTATTTGATTGAAACAATCATTTTCCATAGTATTGATGTAATCCTCAACGTGTAATTTAGTTAACCGCAATTTCCTGCAGAATTAAAAAAAAAAATGTTTTAATCAACTTTCACAATTTGAGCTTGACACAAATGTGTGAGGCATAATGGGGGGGCAATGCCAGGCCTGCTGCGTGCACTGGTAGTTTGCAGAGACATGGGACAAGACTACACTTCCCAGCATACCACAAGTGCGGAGTTCGGAGACAGGACTTAGCAGAATGTCATTGCGGGAGTCCAATGACCTACAGCGAGTCGCGCTATGCCACCAGAGGACATAGGAGGTTTCAAAAGGCACAGTAGATTCCAACCAGCTCTTCTCAACTGAATGTTTCCAGTTGCTGTGGTGCCCTTTTCTGTGATCGTGACCTAACATTTTGACCTTTGGATTCGGTTTTTTGATTGCTCTTGGAATTAGTTTTTGTGCTTCTATGCTTCTGAAAGTAGTGTTTGGATCGTGGACTCCATTTTGTCTGCTTATTGATTTAGCCTTGGCTTTGATTGATTGACTTTTGCAAAAACCTTTACTGGAGCCTGTTTCTGTTTCCCTCTTGTAAACTTGTCCCAGTGGACCTTTCAGAATTGGATCTTCCTGTGCACTTTCCGGTGCTGTATGTGGACCTCCTTTCTCAGTGGTGTTCTGGACTTGGAATCTTGGCACCATTCTAGACCTGTTATGAATCCAGCCGAATTACATGTACCTGTGAAGTGACAGAAAATAGGAGATGACGAAGCCTCTAGAGATTGCCACAGGTGGCCCTGTTTCTAGTTATTAGGTGTATCTTAGCCCCTAAGCAACCACCTGAAGGGAAACCCGTGTGGGGGAGAAAATACTTACTGAGCTTCAATAGGTTTTGAAGACGTCCCGTGGTGCAGCAGACTTTGGGCAGGTGCAGGCTGGAATCCGGGAGACAAAGAAGGCGGTGGACTGTAGTTGTTAAAGAATGTCATGGTTCTAGATAATCCAGAGGAGACAGAGGGCTACAACAGAAGAGCCAGGAAGAGAATTAATAAACAGGGGAGACAAGAACAGGAAGAGTTAGAAAGCACTCATGAACACAGAACACATAACTGAGGAAAAACATGTTGATGGCAAACACACACATCCGCACAGGGGGAGAGCATACATGAGCGTTGTGATGGGGTATGAGTTCTTACTTCTGTGACTATATCACAGCAATTGCAGCGCAAAGTAGGCCACCCTCACGGTGCATCCTTTGGTGGATGTTACATTGGCTATTCGACGCGGATTCCATCTTGGGAGGGTCTTGTTGGCAGAGCAGCTCAATGGAACCACTATCTTGGACTAGGCAATTAGGTCAAGGGCAACGCGTTTGTCTTGGAAGCAAGGCATTGCATAGCAACACAGGTTTGAATCCCAGGCAGGCGCTTCGAAACTGGTCCCTGATATTAAGCGTGTTATAAAAGAACAATAATAATTAATTAAATGCTTTGGAATGTCAGTGCTGGGAATCCCATAGGATAGGTACCACTGTCTCCACACAGACCAGGTATTTTCTTGAAATGTCCTATCTGAGACCTACTGTTAGGACAGAGCATCGGGCGGTCCTTACCCTACCGTTGTCTGCTGGCTTAGTTTATCACAACATCCCAACCAAGTGTCAAGGTCATTGGAGAAAATACAGGGAAAGGGGCTGTGGGTGTTTCTGTGGTACTATCTTACTTACCTGTTTATTTCTTCTGCAGCCTGGTAGAGAGCCAGACACCATTCCTCCTGCCTTTTGTCCAATAGCATGGCTAAGGGGATTCTCATCTTCCCTTCAGGTAGCCTATTGGAAGAACGAATTGCCGACTTGGGGTATTTGATCTGGCCCAGTATCACAAAATGACAAACCGAGAGTCAACATATCTAATTTCTCCTGTGTCAAAGTACATTCAAATACATTCTTCTGTTTATTTTTATATTTTGTTTGTAAAGGTTTGCAATAAACAATACACAAATACATTGTTAACAAAATGAAATTGTCAATAAACAATTAGTTATTTAATTTGGGATCTTGTTTGTATTTGTGTATCCACTGTTATATATCTATATTTGTTCTTCTTCTGCTTCCTCGTCCAGTGGGATTTCTTTGTTTTCTTCTACCGCAGGTCACTGGTTTGGATATGTTGCGCTCCATGTATAAAATGTGCACCTCGGCTAAAAAACAACTTTGTCTATTCAATTTGCCATCTTTTCACTATTCAATTCATCTTCACTTGATGATTCTACTTCGAAAAATGACAGTGTTTGATTTGTCAGGAATTACCAATGTACAGCTTGCTTCTTGTTTGCCTAGGTGGTCCAATGTTCTAGCTAAGGTGTAAATGCTCTCACTGTTGTGTAATCTTCCTTATCCCTAATACATTTCGTCATTTTCCGGAGTCTAATCTCCTTCTGAAATTTACTCAGATTATCTGTCATTTTTCTCAAAAGAGTATTGTTATGTACTTTGTCCTGTTCTTGATCAATTTCATTTTGGAATGAATTAATGTGTTCTTTAAAAGCCTTGTGGGCAATTTCCGCATACTTTAAAAGTCTTATAATATTCTCTGAGCATGATTTCAAAATGTTGCTTGATGTTTCAACGAACAGACTTCAAATTGGTACTCCCATCAACACGACTCCTGGAGTCAATTGAAAATCGTCTGATGATGGCACCTGTAGAGCAAACTGGATTGTAAAAATTTGAAATTGTATGAAATGAGACACGGCGGTGTAAGAGGAGAGTGACTAGGAACCGCTATAATTGATGATTGTTTTGTATGTTTGTATGTTCTATGTATATACATTTTAAAGGTTTGAAAAAAAACAATAAAATAAAAAAATAAAAAAATGTTGCTACATTCCTGCCAATGTACCCAGTTTTTTGTTAATAGCTGGGACAGGTTAGAATTCTTAAACCGTGTGGTATTTTTCCATCTTGTTCATATTTACCAATGCTGTACTCTCTTTGCAGTTCCATTTTTCAAAGTCATGCAACTTACTCAGAATGGAAACATTCATTTTATATTTACTTGATCCTTGTTGAGTTGCTGTTATATTTCTGTTGCTTATTTCCAATGAAAAAGTTAGCCTGGTCTCTTATGGAAGGTGCACCTGCCATGGTGTTCGTTACTATTTATTAATTATTCCACCTTCAGTTTTGCAATCTGTGCCAAGGTCCACGCAATACCCCCACTGGGTAAGGAAAACATTTGCCTCTTGAAGATATTTCAAAAGTTCAGTAATTGGTGGGAGGAGCACTGTATCCATCAGAATGGACATTACTGAAGGCAATTAACCTGTTCACCTCTTTTAAAATTGTGAAGCTGTATTGCCAGCAAGCTCTATGCCAAACTCTTGACAACATTAGGAAGTGACGTCCAATCTCACTCATTGCACCCTGCAAATGCCACCAGCCAATTCATTCTGAATAAGTTGAATAAATGACACAGAGGACGGTATCATTACACAAGTACAATCGACCTTTACTGTGTTCTCAGCAACTTAGCCATTCATGTTGCATTCATGGACGTTTCTACTGCCTCTGGTGTGGCTGAGCTCTTTAAACTATGGCTGTGCATGTAGAGGTGGTTATCAGTTACCCGCTCTTGGGGCTGCCCGTAGGATTTCTTTCTAGTAAGGTAGCTATGGTTAGGTATGGCAATGATTCCCAATCCATAAATCTGATCATAATAGCCAAATGGATCTGTCAACACTGAACCATGGTACCTCTCATGTTTTAAATGGATATAAACAATATGTACACAGCATTCCAATGAGTATCTCCTATGTAGCACAAGTCAATCCACATGCTCTTATGTGACAATGAGGTGGCACCGTTTTCGTTCACAGGAAATGCGATGTGCAATCTTATCCATGGATTTAAATCTTTTTGTGACAATCCATCATTTAAGAATACAGTTAAATAATCAAATATTTTGATTGTAGGTTCCCATAAACCTGCTAAAGAGAACGCTTAAGATAAATTGACCTAATTAGAGCCTGTTTGGGTATTGGGTCAAACAAATGCAGCCATTCATTCCTTAAAGACAGTCATGACTGCAGTTTCTGCAACTTCAAGGAAGGCATTGGCATTTGGCATGATAGGAACCGTGTGACGTACTTCTAGCATTTTACCATTTAAATGTATGAAGTAAGTCAGTGCTGCACGTGACTAAGAAAATACTTTCTTAAATCTTGGAAATTGGGAGATACAAAGCACTACCCTGGTATCAAGTGACTTACAAGGCATTTTCTTTCATGATTTTTGAATCAAGGTTCACTGAGCCACAGAACACTGTCTCATTTGCAACGATTTTGCTGAGTCTTGTGCTGCATCCAATCTTGTGCATAGTGCCTTCAAAAGTCAATATTTAGCCACTTAGAGCAAAATTATGTTCTAACTATAGAAGTCTGTTTCATTGCAATTATATCATAGTTCCAAGATGGTAAACATTTCACATAGTTAAGATACTCTCAGTTGACCTTAGCAGCCCATTTTGGAGCAACCCAGAATAGACCGCTTGCTAGAGGGAAATCCACTAGGTGGAAAAACCTCTGACAAGACTTTGATGGCCACTCCAGCAAATGACAAATTAACACAAGTATGATGGCAGCCATGGTGATGAAGAACAGAACGAGCTATTCCCTACCAGCTTCTCTTTAAGTAGCACTCCTGGGTCACATGACAGAAAGGAAGCATGATGGTTTGGGTTAACCTCAAATCATCGACATGCAAGAAAGCAATAATATAAAATATGGCAAGCACCTTAAATTGGTAAACCAGCCCACTGTAAGGCCAATTCCAGCTGCTATTGAATGCCCCAGCTCATGCCATGTAACTAAATGTCATAGCCTATGGCACTGCATTCCTAATGCCCTGAGCCTCACCTCTATCCCTGGTGGTCACATCTTCATACAAGCTACCCCAAATACTGCTAGACACCTGGATGATAGCGGTGCATGACACTGTGTGGTGGGTTTGCATGTGTGTGTGTGTGTTTATGCCTGAGAGTGCATTGTTTACGCTTTATTGCTTGGGGGGGAGGGAGGGGGGACATAAGAGTGCATGTGCTTTTGCAATGTCTTTTATTAGCCCAGCACATATTGTCTCATTTTCTCAGTTTTTCTATCTCTCCCGATGTAAACTTGATCTCATTGGTTCCTTCGTTTTCGAATTAATAGTATTACTCTCTGCTTTTTATTCTCGCTATCTCTTTGTTTCTCCCCCCACACCTCCTTTTTTAACCTTCATGTCCCCTTCCTGCAACTATCTTCCTCATTTCTCCGACTTCCTGTCCTAAGGGGCATAGAAAGATGGGAACCAAAACTTTATTATGTCATTTTAATGACTGCTCCCTTGGCCCCACTGTTCTGTCCTGCACCCATCTACCAAACCGTGTAGTATCACGTATTTTGTATTTTTTTGTATTTTATTATTTAATAAAAGTTATTAAATCTATGAAGAAAGAACCATGCATCACAATTAACATTGGCATGCGGCGATTCATGTATGTAGTGTGCTCTGTGCAAGTGGTCCCACTCACACACTTACTCACTCAATTGCTCACTCACTCCATGGGTAAATAAATAAGAGACGAAACATCATTGTAGTCATTGAAACTATGCAAGAGCGAGGGCCCGATTCTGAGCTTGTGATAAAAAGGTGTGTGGAAAGCCGACATGCTCCCCTCCAGTTTCCAGCGCCATCATTCTGAGGTGGGTGGAAATATTGCAGGGGAGATGTCGTGCTTTCCTGCAGCAAACGCTGCTAAAATCTCTCTTTGATGGGGAAACATATGCCCCAGTGGCATAGCGAGCCTTTCCCAAAAGACTGCCACTTTTCTAATTTAAGAACGTTTTCATAATCTTTCATTAAACTAGAAAGGTGGCGCTGCAGTCTGAGAAACGCTATATTTAAAATAGGAAAAAGTGTGCTGTGGTGTTTAACGGCACCTCCCAGGGTACCGTTAGTGAATGCCTCTTTTGGCTGGCGCAGGAAGGGTGTTCTGGCCTCGCAATACAGTCCTTGCCAGCCCCTTAGAATTGAGGTGGTTGGCAAGGATGTTGCCATGCCGTTAATCATGGCTTTGCAAGGTTGGCGGACATCACTTGTCTTCATGGAAAAGTGTCTGTCAACACAGACATGGCACTTTTCCATGACAAAACCTGTGGTCTGACCCATCTGTAACCAGGGTCTTTACGTCTATATCTTCACCATTGTGTATACATTGTATATATTTTGCCTCACCATGTATGTAACCTAGGTTTTTCAAGCACCCAGTTACACCAGGGTTCGGTGCGCGATATAAATAATAAACAAATACAAAATACAAAACACGCACCTCTGAATCAGGCCTTGAGTCTCTTGGTGTAGTGCACACATAAATGGAAGAAGGCACGGCGAAATAAAGCAATTGTCTGAGGATTACATAGTTTTCTCAGGCGGGAAGCTGTGATCTCAGCACAGTTTGCAATGTAGGCAGGGCTGGACTGGCCTATCGGCCAATCGGCCCGTGGCCGATGGCTTTTGTCCACCAGGGGGCCGGTTTTATAACAAGCCTCCCTGGGCCGTTTATTTTGGTGTGCAATCCTGGTTTTTATTGGTTTTGTAACTTACGTTACTTTAAGTAACGTAAATTACTTTTGCTGCCGGGCCCGAACCAGCTCGCACTAGCAGCGGATTGGGATTGATTGGCTGCAGACCTGCAGCATTCATCAAAGCAAGGTAATACGCATGTTGGTTACCTTGCTGTGATGAATTATAAAGGAGGGGCTGTGCTCGCTGGCCTGTCTCAGTGGCCTGGCAAAGGAATCTGCCGCCGGCCTGGCTGGCGCCAGTCAGGCTGCTCTAGGCAGTGAATTCTAACACTGCAGCCGGCACCCTGGGCTACTAGTATGGGCTGGGCCGGACCTCGCACACTGCACAGACACTGTGCTGCAAGTTGCTTTCAACTTTGCAGGTGCACCGTGCCAACAACAAATTGTTGTTGCACACACTTGCAAAGTTGAAATCAACTTTGCTGTCTCAATGCCCTGGGGGGTGGAGCCGTAATTTGCCAGGCAGCACGCAGCGACAGTTAAATTCAGGGAGGAGGAGAACTGAGGGGAGAGAGAGCTGGTTCAGCGACACCTCTCCAGTCAGTGGGGTGGGGTCAGGTGATGCCTGGGCATTTTAATTTGGGCGCACACACGGTCCCGGAGGCAGTACATCACCGTCACTTGACTTTGTTGGACTTCGCTTTCAGCGTGGCTCAGCAGGTGCCTGGCGCCAGCGGTTCCAGTGCCTGCCTGCAGACTGTGCCACTGCCGGAAAGGCCCGTGGGGCAGCTGGTGTGGACTCCTGTGCCAGTGGCCCACTGCTGACCCTGGCCCAAACGCACACACCGCTATACGGCCTGCCGAGTCCACCACCAGACACATTGTAAACTCGCTTACTTCTCCACGGTGAGCAGTCGCCATGCGAAAACGGCATATGGCAGGGACCTTTGATGTCCGGGAAGCAATACTGGATTGATGACTTTACCCAGCCCTGGACACAGAAGAGGCGGGAGGGCATGCCCAAGGTCACATGGAGGGGCAGTCTTTTGCATTCCCGGATTGCCCTTGGTGGCCAAAGAAGGAGAAGTCTCTCCCCCGGCCCGTGGCTTCAGATTGTAGCTTCGTGGGTAGCCTCTATGCCTCTCCTTTCTATTCTCGCCTCAACCTCCTACTCTGGAATTCCAGGAATGTCACATATCCTCGGACACACGCACCAGGATTGCAGTTGTTTTAGGATTTAAACCTAAAACTTAAACCAGGGATGCTCATCCCATCTGTAATCCCATCCAGCAAGGGCTACCCGTTTGGTGAGTGAGTCAAGCAAGATATGTTTGTGTGTGTGTGGGTGGAGGGGGGGGCGTACGCCACTTAATATTACCCTTTATATTAGTAACACCCACCTCAACCATTGATGGTTTAAACAAAACCAGTTATTCTGGTGGGACTTCACATAGCTCTGAACTTTGCAAAGCTTCAGTGCTTGAAGCACACACTGCATGAGCAGTGTGTGCTTCAAGCACTGAACACTTGACAGGCATGTTAGCGCGACATGTATTGGTGTGCCAGACTGCCAGACTGTGTGACAGTTTGCTCCACAGCAGCATAGCATCAGGGTGTTTCTCCCCCCCCCCCGCCATGCTTGACCAGGTGCTAGTGCAGAACTCTTGTCAAGTCTGGCAGTGTGCATCAGAGCGCTGGTGCACAAATAGCATTTTCGTTGCTTTCCCCCTATTGTTAGTTAAGGTTTGCCCAGCACATAGCAATTCATGACAAATGGGTTGCGAGGGCAAGGTCCTCTTCAGTAATCCCCCAAAAACATCTGCATGTTAATGACGTGATACTGTTATGTTTATGTGTGTGCATTTCAAGTCCCTCGTTACTTATAAAATGGTCTGCTTATTTTTTTAAATTTATTTTTTACATCCGGCACATTTTCTTTGCATAAAGCACAGTAATAAACTGCATCTATGTTTCCAACAGTGATAAACCTACAACTATACATGTTGCCGTAGTCCATTCAGCCGTGCCTACTTGACCTGTTTTCAGCACCATATTTGTAATGGCGAAACAAAACCAGTGCATGCCATAATTACACAAATTTCTCTGTAAATGCTACCGGCAAAGGCGTTCGATGTCATGGGTGAGCAGTCGATCCAGTCCACTTTATTATAGTACCATTAGCGCTACAGATACAACTGAATAAGTTATGGTCCAATCTCCCTGCAACACCTCTTGAAACCTAATTTCTTGCCACTAATAAATGGCTTGTGAGTTCAACTAACCACATACTTACGTTAGGTAGGTCGGCAGCTATATATTTCATCAGAGCAAGTAACCTCACAACTGAGATAGTTTTCATTATGCCCATTATTTTGGATCCACTTTGTTTGTCATGTTCCCTCATGTATCAGGCCAAGCATTGGTTCTCTTTACTGACAAATTTCAAATTAGAAACTTGTTCAATAATACAAAGCCATGCCATGCACCCTCTACGTCACTGACACCTGGGCTACCCACCTGCAAGACATCAAAATTACATGCCAAGAACGTGCCTTTGCTTCTAGACTACTAGACACACTATGACAACACAGGGTCTAGGGTCGGACTGGGCTGGCTGGGCATACAATTCGCTCAGGCACCAACGAAAACGTGGACCAGTTGCAAATAGCTATTCATTCCTTTTGTGACAGACTGTTTAACTAGTACCCAAGGGGGGATTTTATGATGAAACGTAATGCAAATTTCGCAATTTAAAGAATATTGATTCAACAACAATGGTCAAAACTACTAGCAGTATCTGAACAGCCACATGTGGAAGTGTTTGATATGTGCAATAATTGTAGCACTCTCTTGCACCTTTTGAACAGCTACTATGACACATTCTGGCACAACAAATAGCTGGCAACAACAAGGGACACTCTGGTGACAAACTAAGCTAAGTGTTGCACTACCTCATGTGTGTTTATTATGTTGCTCTGCCTTTGTATACTGCTATAGTGATATTGTATGTGTGTGTAGAGTCAGAAGCAGGGACGTGGGTTTCGATGAGTGTAACGGCTCGCTGCAAGCGTGCGCAGTACTCAAAACCTTACCCTAACATCCCGAACCTATCAATAACCTCTCCCTAAAACTCATTCCGGTTTCCCCACTTCCCCCTTGTTAGCCAACCATCGTCACCCTAACCCTCCTTCGCTGCTGGGTTGCGGAGCCCTGTATAAGCATCGACTCTCAGCAGGTCCCAAAACCACAGCGGGGTGGTTGGTTCATGCCACTCCTGCGCCTCGAAGCTGTGGACCCATCACAGAACTGTATGCAAAAATATGCCATTTTATGAGTTGGGTTGAAATGTAATATTTGAGCATACATGCAACTGGCAAGGTACTTTCCGGTGTCATCATTTGGATGTACTGCTTATTAAATGCAACTCTATGTTCATTACTGGTGGCAACGAATAGACATGCCTTGAATCTGGTTCTGCAAAATAAGTATTTAGCTATGTGATGATGTTTTTAAAAACAAGAACAAAAAGGAATGTTATCACTTTCTCAAGCGTTTACACAAAACATAACGTGCAACAAACATATGAACCCTTCATAAGTAGCATTTTCTGTATAGTCGTGAATTGACCCAATTCACGGATGATGGTTCTGAGGGCCACTTTTTTGAGGCGAGGTTTGGGCCACTTTTTTTGGGTGTCCGGGCCTATTTCTTGTCCCATTCCGACCCTGAATGTAGGCTGTAGACGACAGCTCTTCCGATCCCGCCTTTAGTTTTACATCAACATATAATACTTTCTGCATAAGTGTCCTTCAAAAACCGAAGCCAGTGATATGTATTTAGTGCAGCGGACTTGCAAATCACCAAACCACCTGACAATACATAAGAAATGTTTATAGAAAGACATACACAATACAATTCCTTCGGGCACATAGTAACAGGAACATCTGCAAAATAAGTATCGGACAATTAAGCAAAATATATGGATGAAAAATGCATCTATGCTCCTTCCTCTACAGGACAAAATCAAATGAACAGAGGGGGAACAACTGTGTATATGTTAAAATCTAGCAATTCCGCTGATTTGCAATGGTAACTATTTGAAAAGTTGACAAACGTCATGAAAAATATCTGCTTTGAACATGGATTAGCCAATATAGTCTCGGGAGGACAGCTCAGGGGCAACGCGCTCCCTTTGAAGCAAGAGGACACAGAACAACATGTTCGATCCCCGGGTCTGTGCTTAGAAACCTCGGGGTATTTATTTATTTATTTATTTATTTACATTTATAAAGCGCTCACACAGCCCGCAGGCATCGAGGCGCTGTTACAGGAATTGTTTGTTTTTCTTAGTTGCGTAATTGTGTTTTTTTTTGTCTTAGTTACGTATTTATAACGCGCTTAAACACCCGGAGGTTTCTAAGCGCGGACCCGGGGATCGAACCTGTTGCTGCTTCGTGTCGTCTTGCTTCCAAGACGCGCACGCTGCCGCTGAGCTATCCTCCCGGGACAATTATGTGATAAATAAACGAATATAAATAAATAACCAATTAATTCATAAACCACTGCCAAGGTCACATCTTAGCCAGAATATTTCAGGCACTAATTATGAAGAGATTTCCCAACTATCAATCTGGGGAACAGGTGTAAAGCACCTTGTTTTGTTGCATTAACTTCTGAGTAAGAACCTTTTGAAGGCCACTAAAGCTAATAATGTTCACACGCCTTCCTTTACAACAATTTCTGAAACAATACAAAGGAAAAAGCTCCTCCTTTGTTGTCCTATGTCAGATTTGAGATCTTCTGCTGGTCCTGGGTTTTTTTTCACGCCATTTTCCACTTTTCCTGATGTTGCATTTTCCCATGATAAGTGCAGATTTCCAGGGTCATGTGAGTCTGGAGCAAACGACTGCTGGGGTAGCTAACATTTGACATTGGACAGCCAGACAGATCTACAGAGAGGAGACGTCATTCCAGCAAAGCTCTAAGACATGCAGTGTCCCCATGACATGTCTGACACCTCCATCTAGACCTGGAGTTTCAGTAATCTGCCTTTTTATTCATATTTTTTTTTGTTTCTTTATTTGCGATGCGGTTTAAAAGAAAACCTTACACAATTACAAAAAGAGCAATTATAACAGCAGACTTGGAATTAAAGTAAAATCAAAATCTTACAATTAAAAATCTGCTTTTGGATATTCTGGGCCTAGTAGTTTTGATTGTCCCATATGTTTGGGCCTACAAAACAACAAATGCAAAAAGATATTAGCTCAAAAACAAACAAGGAGGGCTACAAGTGAGCTATAGCTCCACTACTGTCTCTCTAGACTGTAGGGTGGTAGTACAGCAGAGAAATGTATGCCGTCACAGTATACCTTTGCCTTTTTTGTATCGTTGCATTCTTGTATTCTTACTGTAGGCCTATTCCATTTGACTTTCAGGTAACAGAATACATAGAAGTAAGATCATCTGGACTGGATGGACTCTACACACGTGACAGTTTGTTTGTTTTATTATTTATAATGCGAGCCAGACCCAAGGGTATCAGGGCGCAGGTACAGTAATATTTTCGGCTTAGGGTTACATAGTTACTTATTAACAGGTTACACAATTATGATACAGTTTGAGATTATGATGCAGTTTCATACAGTTAGATATTTATTATTGTTGACATTTTATAATCAAATACTTGATTTTTTTGCAACATTTTTTCTTTGTAAAATGGGTTATCATTTCTCTTTTCTCTTTTCTCTTTAGTCCTCTGGCTGTCTCGTGGCGAAATTATTTTATTTGATCCAAAACAGAACGAGGTCTTAATTATGTTCAATTCGTTTGAGCTCTAGTTTTTCTGTTAGCTGTTGAAGAATCTTAAAAGTAGCTAGTTGCCATGTTGTTCGATGGCCACTAATCATCCGTGCCCACCATGTTTCTTCATCAGTCGTTTTCGAATGTCACAGAAGGAATTTCAGATAGGGCAACCGTATTTCCTTTGTGGCAGGGCAAGAAAGCAGTAAATGACGAATTGTTTCCTTGTCTTCGTTACAAAATCTACAGCTGTTAGATAATGACAGACCTCTAATGTAGCGTATTTCATTGCAATCAAGCAAGTTCAATCTCGCTCGCATTATCAAGTTACGCACTGGTCGGCTCGGACATTTTTTGATGTAATTTTGCAGAACATTCAGTTTCGTTGCCATAGGGGGAAGATGTGAGGTAAGTTTATAATCAGTCGATAGATTTTGCGTGTTGATCCAATCCATCTCTTTTAGCTTCTTAAGTATCCTTGTTGGATTATTTATCAGTTCCTCTTCAGCACACTCTATTGTTTTCAGCAGATCTAAATTTTCTTTTTTCCATCGGGTGAGCATTTTACCGCTTGATGTTTGCAGTTCTTTAAGTATCAGACCGTGGATATAGGTGCAGTCTGGGAGTATACATTTTCTATAGAGCATAATTGTGTTACAGTCTACCGTACCGTGGAGAGATAGCAAGCTTAGTTCTCGACGAATCAAGGGAACCGGAGTTGAATTCGGTAAAGAGAAAACTGACCTCCAAAAATAAGCTTCCAGTTTAGGCCAGAGTGTTTTTGGCAGATAGGGCATGGCTTCAGCGCCGTATGTCACAGTAGGGACCACCTTTGATTTGTAAAAGTTTAGCAGTGGAATTGTCGAAAATTTTCCAAACTTTCTATCAATAGCTTTCCCTTTTGTAGCTAAGTTACGAATTTTGTCCCAGAGAAATTCTTGCATGGCCAGCTCTTTTGTTGAGGTGTCTAAGACAACACCCAAGTATTTAAAATTCTTGACTTTTTCAATTGTTATTTTATCAATGTTCCAGTCGAATTTTTCTTGTTTTTTGGTTGAGGTCTCTAACACCAATATCTTTGTCTTTTCAATGTTGATTTCCAGGTTGTTTTCAGAGCAATATTCTTGTAAATTGGAGAGTTGTCGTTGTAGGCCTATGGGGGTCATATCAAGTAAAATGAGGTCGTCAGCGTAGAATAAGCTGCTGATGTTCGTTTTCGCAAGTTTTGGTGGAAATGATCTGATCGACGACTCTGTTTACTGATAATCTCCCATATAGGCAAGAAAGAGTGATGGGGCCAGAGGGCAGCCCTGTTTGACACCTCTCTTGGTGACAATTTCGGTGGAAAGGCTTCCTTGTTGGTTCAGCCGTATCTTAATGCTGGTGTCTGAGTGGAGGGCTATGATGGGATTTAAGATTGCCCTTGGGCATTTCCACATTGTCAGTTTCTCCCAGAGTTTAGAACGGTCGACTTTGTCGAAAGCCTTAGAGAAGTCGATAAAGGCCATAAATATTCTCAGGTTTCCCTCCTTTACTTTAGCTTTCAGAATAGATATCGTAAAGATGTTAATAGCTGTTCCCAACGTTTTTTTGAATCCTGTTTGGAAATTGTCGTTGCATGGCGCGTTGGCCGCCCAAACTTGGATTTTTTTCAAAAGTAATGTCCCAAAGACTTTCCCTATGGGGTCCAATAAAGCGATGGGGCGATAGTTTGTTGGATCTTGTTTATCTCCTTTTTTGTAAATTGGTACCACTATGGCAGAAAGCCATGAAGGAGGGACAGATTGAGATGCCACACATCTGGTGAAGACTGTTCTTATAAATTTAGCCCACTCGTCCGGATGGGTTTTTAAATCGAAATTTGTAATCCCATCGGGGCCTGGGGCCCTGGACTTTTTCAGTTTCTTAAGGATGTCTAATATGTCTTCCAGGTCATCAAGTTGCGTCCAGGAGTCAATTGTCCTTGTATTTTTAGGTACGGCTAGCATCATCTGAGAGGTGTTGCTAGCCGTTGAGTTTGGTGAAGGATTTTCGAAGAGCGAGCTGAAATGGGCAGCCCAGGTGAATTCGCTAATACTATTCGCCATGTTCAAATCGTTGGATGAAGATGATTTGTTCAGTAGAGACCAAAATTCTTTTGAGTTGTATGAACAAATCAATTTTAGTTTGGCTTCTGCATCTTGTTGGTGAAGTTTCCATCTATATGATCGCACCCAGTTTTTATAATTTCTGGTAATTTCTTTCATTGTTTTAGATCTTTCCATCATCGTTAGTTTCAATGCATTTATTTTGGCTTTTCTGAAAGCCCTTTGTTTCTGGACCAGCACTTTATCATACGAATGTAGGAATGTTTGCGAGTTTTTGTTAGATTTCCCTCTCGGTATTCTATAGGTGTTCAACAAAGGGGCATAGTCGACCAATTCAGAGGTCGATGTAGAACGCGAGTCTATGTATAGGTTTGTGAGGTCTCGAATACTGTGTGCTGTTAAACGCAGTCTAGTGCCTTGAGGCGTTTGTTCGACCGCAGTTTCGTATCTATCAGGATTTGAATAGGAAGTTTTCAAAGTGGTTTGAAGAATATTATGATCACTAGATGTTGGCTTCTGCATCTTGTTGGTGAAGTTTCCATCTATATGATCGCACCCAGTTTTTATAATTTCTGGTAATTTCTTTCATTGTTTTAGATCTTTCCATCATCGTTAGTTTCAATGCATTTATTTTGGCTTTTCTGAAAGCCCTTTGTTTCTGGACCAGCACTTTATCATACGAATGTAGGAATGTTTGCGAGTTTTTGTTAGATTTCCCTCTCGGTATTCTATAGGTGTTCAACAAAGGGGCATAGTCGACCAATTCAGAGGTCGATGTAGAACGCGAGTCTATGTATAGGTTTGTGAGGTCTCGAATACTGTGTGCTGTTAAACGCAGTCTAGTGCCTTGAGGCGTTTGTTCGACCGCAGTTTCGTATCTATCAGGATTTGAATAGGAAGTTTTCAAAGTGGTTTGAAGAATATTATGATCACTAGATGTTGTGTGAACAACGTCAAAGGAGGTCGTTAGCAGCATGATGGGTTCCGAGACAAAAGTATAGTCAATCGTTGACTTTAGTTGCCCGTTTGTCCAAGTTGGTAATCGATTATTCTTTTTGTATACTACATCAAGATTATGTAGGTTTCTTGAGTTCATCAGTTTCATCCATTGGTTTCCTCGGTCTTCACTCAGGGATTGTTTTTTGATTGTTTTCTGTGTGCAGCAAGCGTTCAGGTCTCCACATATTATAATATGCAAGGTGTTGTAAATCGATCGTACCTCGTCGATCGTGTTTTCAATCAGTTTTAAGAATTTCTTTTGGTCGATTGCTGCAGGGTTCCAGTATACATTGAGAATCGCTACGGGGATAGGATGGTAATAAACTCTGTCTGATGATAGCGATGACCAAGTTAGCAAAAGTGCTAATAAAGAGTAGTTTGAGACGATGATGTTAGTTACTGCAAAGCCTCTATCCATTCGCAAACCGGTAAGCAGACCAGAGAAAGGGCGGCCCATTTGGCCTTTTGTCGCCGAGGCCAGGAAAAGATTGTATCCATCGAGTGTGGGTGTTTTAGACAGCCAAGTTTCTTGGAGACACAATATATCAAAGGAGCCCAAGTTTGTATCACTGATCGAGGTAGGATGTTTATAGCCCCTAGTGTTCCAACTGGCTAGCTTAATTTCGAACACGCTGCAGGTTTGGTTTGTCGTCAAAGGTGAAGCGTCGATCAGATTCTTGGACTGCTATTTTGAACAATGCGATGCTAAGGCCTTTGGGAGCCATGCCCAGAAGCTGGATGAGGTTGAATTTCTATCAGACGAAACTTTAGCGTTTTCTTCCAGTTGGATGGTTTTAGTAAGTTTTCTACTGCTGTTTTGTCGATCTTTGCGAAAACTGATTTTGTCTTCGGGATCTTCTGTTTCTCGGTCGCCAGATTTCTCTTTAGATGTTAGTGAAGTTTGAATCGGCCTATGTTGGGTCTTATTTGAGAAGGTCACCTTTGGGCTGTGATGACGCTTAGGTTGTGCTGGTCGATGATCTGAGTTTTGTCTATGCCGAGAAGTATCAAAGTTTCGATGTGTCCTTGGGTAGTTATTTTTTTCTTTAGAGTTCTTGTTGAATGTTCGAGTGGTTTCCTTGGGCTCGTAGCTCTTTTCTTCTGTTATCATCGTTTTTAGTGAGAGATGATAGCCCAAACTTAGGAAGTCTTTTTTTTGGTCAATCAATTTGTCCTTAACTTTTCTTGATATAATATGGAGATGGCAAACCGTTCTTCCGTGGTGGTGACTTGGTTCAACTATCCACAAGTCATCTGAAGAAATCTGTGTTAATTTTGGTATAAGATGTATCAGCGTCAGCATGCCTCCTCTGTTTAATGTAACTTTATCTCGATTTTCACTAGATTGTTCTAATTTTAGAATCCATTTCCCCGATGGTTTTGCCGATTTTTTGAGCGTTTGGTAAGAGATTGTCTTAGAACTAGAGGATTTTCTTGCATGATGTTTTTTTTCTTTGGGACTGTTCTCTCGTAGATGATTCCGAGATGAAGTTTGTGGTTGGTATTGGGGGGTTTCGTGAGAATCTGAAAACTGTTGAGAGTCAGTCGAGGGTCGAGTACGCCTTTCCAGGCCGGGTTTGTTGGTGTTGTAGCTTGTCCTATCACTCTGAGACGGAGCAGGATCTCTATTTTTTTTTATTGTGACTGCCTTTGTCCTGGATTGGGTTGACAGTTCAATTTTTTTTCGACGTTCTTCTAAGGTCATGAATAGTGACTGATGATGTCTATTTTCAAGACTTGTGTTCTTCGAAGAGGTCTTTGTATGCAGCGCTGCAGCAATGGAGTTGTCTGACGATGGATTTCGTTGGCCTGGTGGCATTGGGGAGATTGCTTCGCCTTGGTGTTCTGAGAGGTTCATCAGGTCTGTAATGGGCTCAGACTCCTCTGTGAGTTTTGCTGAGATTTTAAGATCTTGGTTTTCAAGTGAGTGAAGGCAGTTCAGAAGGTCAGATTCTTGTTGTGACAGGTGAGTTTGGAGGGTAGCGTGAGTTTGGGATTCAGAAACTGATTTGTCTACTTGAGCCATCGTTTTTGTAGAAGATGCTTTTGTATTGGGTGCTTCCAAAGTCAGCAATGGGGTGGCATGTGTTGATTTTGCAGCAAAAATTGAGTACGGTTGATCTGGTTGTGCTGCTGATTTTTTATTTTGATTTTCTTCCTCGTCGATCACCAAAACAATATTAGAGGCCGATCCGTTTGTGGTTTGAGACGATATTGGTGGGTCTTTTTATGGGCCAGTGTCGTTTAAGCACAAGGGATAGGGATCTGTGGGGTACAGGACGTCAAGTCAATCGAAGGTGCAGTGATGGTAAGTGCGTTCGTAGAGCAGTTTAGAAGAGTTATTTTCTCCAAACGGGTCAATGTAGTTTCTATTGCTTGAAGGCGCGCATCCATGGCCGTCGCGGTTGAGGGTGATGGGTTTCTTGTTTGGTTTTGAGCAGTGATGTGGCCTTGTAGGAAGATGAGTTTGGTATGCATCATCGCCTGTAAGACGGTGTGGTCCTTTAGAGTATCATACAGCGATTCATATAGTTTGGTGAAAGGGACTAGGGCAATGGATAATGCCGACATATATGAAAGTAGGTCTGGCTTTTTTAATGATGGTTCTTTACTAGATGTAGTGGACTTACGACTTGAGTCTTGTAAAGAAGTGGAATGGGTAGAGGAATTTGGTATGTCAGGGCAAGGCTCAAGATCTTGATAAGATTTTCTGTTGTCTTTGTTATCAGCAATAGGTGGAACCTGAGAATCAGTTTGCTGACGCTTTGAAGATTTGACATGTTCATTTGGAATTGAAGTCGTCTTTTTTTTAGCACTGAGCGAAATGTTTCCTAGATTGTCTTGCTTGTAGCACAGGTGAGAGTAGTGGTAACGGAGGAGGAGGAGATTCAGCCTCCAGTTGTTGTTTTCTTTGGTCAGATGTCTGGGCACCATCGTCATCAGCAGGATGAACGGAAATCACTGTGGGAGCCAGAGGGTCCCTGAGATGTGGGACAGGGCTGGCCGTTTGAGGTCCCACCGGATCTAGGCCAAAGAAAAAATTCAGTAGGTATAAGATGCGTGGGTGTTTGCCCAAACATGAATTTATTTTCCAGATTTTTTTCGGGCTGTAATCTTTTTTCTGAAGTAGGTCGCTTGAAATTGCGAGGGTCTGTTCTAGGAGTTGGACAGTTTTCAGTTCTTCTAAGTTTGCTTGATGGCTGGAGGTCGAGAACAGCATCGAGGAGTTCAGCATCAGTAAGCTCTGTCAATGAGCTAGTGCGGCTGTTAGCTTGGTGTTTTTTTTCAAAGAATTTCACCAAGGTTCCCATAGGCGAGAGAGTCGGTTTCGTGATCTTATCTTTGACTGGTTTGTTTTTACTTAGAGATTGCTTTGATTTTGTATCTTTGCTTTGTAATTTACGTAGGTTTGTTGGATTTTGTTTAACACTTTTGAGTTTTAAACTTTTCTTTCTTTTCTCGTAGGTTCGAACAGGGGATAGTCTGGGGCGTTTCTTTGTGTTTGCTGTTTGTACTTCTAGCAATGTAGTCAAATGTGACGAGCTATGGGGGCGGGGCTCAAACGTCTCAAGGGAGCCACTCGCCCCAGCTCTTATGACGCCTCTCGGGGCGTATCGCCCTCATCAGTCGCGTACAGCTCTGACTGCCGCTCCACAGAGACCGCCCTTTCCTTTGCCTGGGACGGGCTCTGCGCAGCGGCTCCAGCCGCCTCAGCGTGTACCTGGGCAGAGACGCTACGAGAGGCCGATGCAGCTGTTACTTCTGGGGGGCCGAGCGCTCCACATGCGGGCCGGGCGTCGGACACTCTCGCTCCTCGTCTCGGTCCCACACCGTCCGAGTGGTAGGGGCGGCAGGAGCACACCCTCGTCCTTGCTGTGCCTCACCGATCACATCGCCAGCGGTCGAAGGCCCAAGCACAGCCCCGCGAGCACAGAAGCTCGCCCGCCCGACTGCGAACACATCCCCCCCTCTGGGGACAGATGGTAAGCGAGCAGGCGGGGGCAAGGTGTGCTGAAAGGTGTAGTTTTCAATCGGCGTATTTTTGAGAGGCAGCGGTAGGGGCTGGTCAGTCAGGGAACAAAAGTTTGCTTTTTGAGCAGATGTTTGCAAAATGTCGTTTGATGTAAATAGAGGGTCTTCTCTAAGTTGACGTATTGGAAGTTTGGGGGGTTTTTTTCCCGACTTTTTTCCCACAAGATTTTAAGGATTTAGCTGTATTTGCCAGTGTCTTCATAGTGTCAGGCAGTTCAGCCAGCAGAAAGTTATCTGAATGTTGGCAGGGACGCCAGCTTCGTAGCCGTCCATTTTCCTCTTCCTGTGGAGCCAGGGGAGAGGCAGTCATACCAGTCACGACAGCCATGACTGCTTGACTGCCACTCTCCGCCACTCCGCGTCCGCTCAGCGGTATGGAAGGGTAGTTGTAGTAGGTCAGCAGTCTCCACCTTCAGAAAGGAATGGACAGGGTGAACAGACTCAGCAGGTAGGGATGACTGCTTGACTGCCACTCTCCGCCACACTGCGTCCGCTCCGCGGTATGGAAGGGTAGTTGTAGTAGGTCAGCAGGCTCCACCTTCAGAAAGGAATGGACAGGGTGAACAGACTCAGCAGGTAGGGATGTTGAGATTATGATGCAGTTTGATACAGTTAGATATTACATTGCAGTTTAGAAATTACATTACAATAACAGGGTGAATATATTACCATAGCAGGGTATATACGTATATAGGGCAGGGTAAGAGGCTATTTGCATAGAGAGGGGTTTGGTTGAGGTGGTCTATTTGCAGTCTAGCGTGAGTGGTCGATCTGCAGTGCAGGAGAGAGGGTGGGGTACGTGCAGTGGCTGGCCTGTAATTAATGGAGTGGACAACTTGTGTTGTCTGCATTATTTGTTTGGCACGGTGCAGGGCACAGTTAAAATTATAGTGTGCATAAGGTGTATTTATACGATTGTAAAATAATCGCTCCAGGACGCCTAGAGACCTACATTTAAAAAAATGCAATACACTTTTATAACACGCTTAAGCACAGGACTGGAATTCGAACCGGCGTCTTGCTTTCTAGACAAACGCGTTGCCACTGAGCTATCCTCCCAACCCTACACCGAAGCCGCAAACGATGCCTATGTCATGTCTGCCTTAAGTGCTGCAGCCTGTGCTATTTCTTTCTTTAAAGTGGTACACTAGTTTGCTTTGCCATTATAAAGGCGAGGCTGTATTACAAGTATTTAGTTGATCTTTTCTTTCACAGATTATCCCATCAGCTGCTTTGAACTGAGTTGGGAACTTTGCTTTAAAATGCAAATAGCCATTCAGACTCAACACCAACAACATTAGCACTTATGAATATTTGGGACTTGTCATAAGAAAGGGGTGCTGAAGATAAGCTCCCCACCCCAAGACCCCCCGACCCTCAACACGACCCATTTTCCATTAATCACTATCTGCTGGACAGCTCTCAGTTCATAATAAGGCTGTAAATTACAGTCTCAAGGAAAGCAGGCAGAATAAAACTGCAATTGAAAGCACAACATGACGTTTTGACGAACCTCTGTCATGATGGTTCCGATGCCACGCATGCCCTCAGACGTCACTGAAGCTGCAACTGTGCCCCTTGTGCTTTTTTTCTGCTTGTTTTTCCATTAGTCTGCCCAGGCGAGGCTGTGCAGCAGCCTTTCCTCT
Source organism: Ambystoma mexicanum (assembly GCF_040938575.1). Taxonomy (NCBI): domain Eukaryota; kingdom Metazoa; phylum Chordata; class Amphibia; order Caudata; family Ambystomatidae; genus Ambystoma; species Ambystoma mexicanum. Next base: position 453,260,509 of record NC_090936.1, on the reverse strand, counting down.
CTGCACACATACTTCGTTTATATTGGTACATCTTCCTTTCGCTATACATTTTCCATAGCTTCCCTCAAGTCACTTACTTCAAGCCCCTTTCTTCTGTGCTCTACCTTTCTTTTTGCTCAGGCTTTCTGTATTTCTTCTCCTTCTATTGGTCCACTTCTCTGTCTGTTATTCCACAACCATGAGCACACTTCATCTCTGTTCACTTATTTTGCTTATTGGTCCCACGTCCATTTTTCCCTTTATCCTCCTGCCATGAGAGGTTGGAGTGGACGTGCACTAAAGTGTGATGTGTGGTAGGTTGGGGTCCATGCTGGTTGCCACATGGCCAGGCCGCACTGCTGGAGCCCCCAAATAATACAGGCACACACAGGTCAGTGTCTTACCGTGCACTGCCCCATTTCCGGCACGCGTGCCGCTTTATTCCTTTCTCCTCCCCTTATTGCTTGTGTTACATGGTTCGGGCTCCCCCTCTAATCCTTTGACACTCCGAGTCAGGTGCAACACCACATTCCTCCCAAACTTGCATTTATAAAACAACAGCAGGTAACTTTTCAACAGAGGTGCAAAACCACCAACAATGTGACTTCTCCACGTCCATCAGTTTGTTCTTGGTTCTCACAGCGGGGCTTCTTGGCAATGGTATATGCCATCCAGCATGGTATATGTCAACAGCAGAAACTATAATAAGATCTGACAACCTGTGCGGCCAAGATCATGGTCTCTACATCAGATACCGATGCCCCTTGTGTTCTAGCAGCTAACTATGATTTAACTCTGCGGGACTTAATAGAGCAAGTAGCCCCCATGAAGTTGGAAATGGTGAGAGAACACACTAACAATCAAAACTGGTACCCTCCTGCCCTAATTAGAAGGAAGCAGGAGAAAAGGAAGGCCGAAAGGCCTTGGGAAGAAGACAAATCAGAAGAAGACAAGGCCAGCTGGTCAGCTTTGGAGAAGTTATATAAGAGCGAAATACAAGAGGAAAGGAGGAGATTCTTTAAAACCAAATAGAAAAATCCAAAAATAGAACGAAAAAACTATTTGACATTTTGAGGAAATTGCAAAAGCCCCAGGTACAGCTGAGCTCATTTGCTCCAACTAAAGTCGATTGCATCGATGGCCAAATGGCCCATCAAAAAATTGCGGATGAAAGGACTCAATACGGCATTCCGGACGTGCTAATAACACCTTGGAACCAACAGGTAACAGATCGGTTAGAAGAATTCCATTTTACTCGCATCCCAGTGGATACTATGATGTCCGCACTTAGGAAGAAGAGTCCTACAACATGTGTAGGTGATACCATTCCAGCTCAAATCATTCTCAATAATGTCTAGTTATTTATCCCTTTCTTTACCCGTTTTGTTAACGCCATATTAATACATGGGACAGTCCCATATAATATAAAGCAGGTGGTTGTTACTCCTCTAATAAAAAGATCTGGCCAAGACCACGAGGAATATGAAAATCTAAGACCAATAACAAATGTCCCTTTTTTATTAAAGATAGTGGACAAAATTGCCACAGCACAATTTCAGGGACATTTTGAAAAAAACTGCTGTCTGCATCCTAGACAATCGGGCTTTAGGTTGAATCATGGAACTGAAAGTGCTCTGGTGGATCTATAGACTAATATGCTGAGCATTATGGATAAAAGCAAGTCAGGGCTGAGGATGCTATTAGATTTATCAGCAGCCTTTGACTTGGTGGACTACATGAGGCTTACAGCAATTCTCTCCGACTCAGGACAGTGTTCAGAAGAAGCTACCTCATGGATCAAATGTTTCCTGGAAGATGGTAAATCTAAAATTAGCTGGGGGAATCTAACTCAGAAACAGAAGTTATCACTTGTGGTGTGCCCCAGGGTGCATGCATTTCACCTGCTCTTTTTAATCTTCATATCCGATCTCAATATGACCCACTTGAAGAGGTAGGGACTCAATTCACCAACTACGCAGATGACACTCAACCCATTATAGAGATGAGTGGAGACTATATTAAGGATACAGAGAAAATCCCAAATATCTACGGGGCAATCGCATCTTGGATGTTGACAAACTGGCTTTGACTTAATGGCTCAAAAACCGAGATACTTATTTTTGGTTCACAATAAGCAAGAGCCAAATTAGGAACACAGTATGCAGGTTTCCTCATTGATGGTCATCACGTTAAAGTGTCAGATAGAGTCAAAACCTTAGGTTTTGTTTTTGACCTGACTCTTGAGACTGATGCTCAAGTGGATAACTTGATTAAGAGAACTCAGCACCACACAAGGCTGCTAAGGCTCGTCAAGCCATATGCTTCCAATACAAATTGTGAGACTTTGGTAAAGGCAATTATGATGCCCCGGATTGACTACTGTAACGCACTGTTGAGTGGAGCTAGTCAAAACTGTATTTGAAAACCTCAGGTTTTACAGAACAACGCAGTGTTATCACAATGACCCACAAACGTTTGTGTGGATCAGCTCCATCACACTTATGAGAATGTTTTCTCCATCATCAATCGACCCGGCCCACAAGATTGAGTGATACCATGTACCTGCCCACATCACGAGTGTGCCAGAGGGAATGGCCGTTCCTTCTCCATTCAAGCATCCTTGGCGTGGAACAAACTACCCGTGGCCATGTGGAAGGAAGGAAATCTGAAAACATTTCGGAATAATCTGAAGACACTACTGTTTAACTGATTACTGCTGAATTGATTCTTCTTTTAGGCTGACTTGTCTTTTATGTGCACCCTGATGCCTGCGGGCTACATCGCTTTATAAATATATAAACATAAACAGCACCAACCTTGTAGTCGGGAAGAGTGTAGTGGCAACTCTCTCAGCACGTATCGTGTCCCCCTCACTCTTGCTGGCATTTCAGGTGGACTCGCTTCATGACAGGGATTTGTCCTCGTACTGGAGAGTTTGCTGCCGGCGACTGTTTCATCTGTGTCTCCCGGGGTTTCATCTCTTCCTTCTGGTCCTCTGGCTGTTAGGCAACTGGTACATTTTCTCCAGGCAGTTCTGTCCGTGGGGGCAACTCGTGGAAGTGCGATGTGTTGCAGGTACCGGTTTCTGTCCCTCGGGTTGCCGTCACCATGCTGTGGTTGGTTTCAACCACCGTCCATGGATGAGATTCATAGGGCATTCTCATTTTCTTGGGGCAATCTGTTTTTGACTAGCACTGTGTCTCCAGTTCTCTGTGTTGTGCTTGTCGGTGCGACTCTCTCTTTCATTATCTTGTTGTAGATTCCTTTACAGTTGTTCAATGTCTACTTCAGGTGCTATCCAGTTGTGGTGAAGGGGAAGTTCAGTCTGGATCGGCACCCCGAACCTCAGAGCTGCTGGGCTTACTTGCATTGCCGTATGGGGGGTCTGACGATGGGACCGCAAAAAACGATACACCGCTGAGAGCCATGGTTGTTGCTGGTCTTTAGCGATCTGTATTGTCTTGTTAATGGAGCCCATGAATCTTTCAGCATTCCCGTTAGCTTGTGGCCAACACAAGGTGATCTTCCGGTGCCAAACGTGGAGGTTCCCAAGGAAGTTCCGCCGACCCACGTAAGATGGGGATCAGAGGTTCGTGGTCTGTAAACACCTTCCCAGACAGGCCGAGGAGGTAGACCAGGAAGTGGCAGCACCCCCAAAGGATTGTTAGGGATTTATTCTTAATGTGTGCATAGTTCTGCTTGGCCTTTGTGAGCGCTCGATTAGCAAAAGCAATGTGGTATGTGTTCCCGTTTGAGTCGACTTGCGTTAGCACGGCTCCAAGGCCAAAGTGCTGGCGTCTACTGGTAGTTCAGTGCTCTGTGTAACATTGAAAAAAGCCATCTTTGCTTTTTTTGTAAGTGAGTCTTTGATTTGTTGGAATGCTTTCTCTTGGTCTTCTCCCCATTCCCATGGTGTCTCTTTTTTTGTGAGTGTTCTCAGTTGGGCTGCTACGGTGGCCAGGTCTGGGATAAACCTGGCAAAGTATGTAACCATTCCCAGAAAGCTTCTAACTTCCGAGACCGTGGCTGGAGCTTTGGCTGTTTTGATATCATCAACTTTTGCTGGGTCTGGTGATATGCCTTTGGCATTGAAGACATAGCCAAAAAATGCCAGTTCATTCTTTCCGAATTCACATTTGTCTGCATGCAGAGTGAGGCCTGCATCTTCCAGTCGCTGTAGGACGGCGCTGTGGCAGGCATTGTGTTCCTGTTGGATAGTTCTGTATACCAGGATCTCATTGCTGACATTGGTGGTGCCAACTAGTCCCTGTAATACCCTCTGGATTTCGTCTGAAACACTTCGGCTGCAGAGGATATCCCGAAGTTTATTCTGCTATATCTCCGGAGGCAGAGGTGGGAGGAGAATGTGGTGATACATCTGGATTCTCGTGCTAGGCGTATTTGATGATAGCCTAATCGTAGGTCGAGTTTGCTAAAAACAGTGGCACCGGTCAGCTCTACTATCAGCTCATCAATCGTCGGTGTGGCATGTCGTTCGCGGCTTATAGCGATATTTGGTAACCTTATATTGATACAAATGAGCATGGCATTCGGTTGCTTAGGCTTTTGGGTCACCACCATGGGGAATACCCATGGAGTGGGGCCAGATGTCTTCTCGAGGATCCCCAGTTGTTCTCTAGCTCTGCTTCAACTGCTTCTTGTAGATTAAATGGGATCCGCAGGTGCCTTACTGCCCTTGATTCAACACTCGGGTCAATTCACGGTTTTACAGTTTGCCCTTTTAGGCATTCGATTCCCACAAACAGCTTGGCGTGCTTTTCCAGCAGTTTGTCGATTTCCGGCCGGTTGATGCTAAATGCAAAGTGTATGAGTTTGAGTTTCTCCACGGTTTTGCAGCTTAACAGGGTCTCTATTCCAATGTGAACTACGTAGATGCGTGTTCTACATGAGATGCCATTGTGTGTTAAGTCAGACTTAAAGGAGCCTACAACGCGTAATACTTTTTGCACAAGTACGCAAAGAGTTGCACTCTCTTGTCTTGAAGTTGTGGTGGTGGTTTCAGTTCTTTACCCATTGCTAATGGCATCACATTCACCGTCTCCCCTGTGTCGATTACTAATTTTGTGGGGTTTCCATTGGCTACGACTAAACAGGGGGGTCGGACAGTCTTCCTCTTGCTTGCCGATTTCCTGTATCGTTTGACTACAGAGATCAGGTGCACTCATTCATTTCGCTTCCTGGGCTGCCCTGATTGCCGGTCCTGAGACGAGTCACGCTCGGAAGCATCCTCTTCTTCACTTCCACTTGTCGCTTATTGGATGCCTGCCACGGCTCATGCCTTCCCCTTGCTTCATTTGTTGGTAGGGGCGCCAGGGGGCCGTCTTGTGTCTTTTGGAGGTGGAGGGTTGAGACAGACAGCTGTGAAGTGGTTCAGCCGCTTGCATTTTCACCATGTGGCCCCTAGAGCTGGGCAGGGTTTGCCCTTGTGCCATGCCCCCCCACACCGCTTGCATGTGTCTTGTCGTTTGCTGAGTGGCCATGGAGGTCTAGCAGAGGTTTTCTTGTGCTCTGGTTGGGAGTTGATTGCTGCAATATTCTCTTCCTCTTTTGGATCATAGATGGGTAGCCAATACATGGCAGCTTCCATTGCTGTGGCTTGTTTGTCTGTACGTTCCCTTTGTCGCCCCATTGCAAGTATTCTGTCGAGGGACAGGTTTTTCTCAGACAGGATAGCTCTTCACAGCTTTTCTGATGAGATCCCATGAATAACCTTAACCTGCTGGCGCACTGCAAAATTCTCATCTGGGAACTCACACCCTATGGCCGTCTCCCTGAGACGTGCATGGAAATCATCTATTTTCTCGTTTTGCCTCATTTGGAAATGCTCATAGTCCAGGTTTAGTTCTGGCTTGAACTTTCCATTTAGAGCTGCCTTGGCGGCTACATAATCGGATAGCGTGTTGAATAGCCAGAGGGCCAACGTGCTTAGGTTGAGCACTGTTCTTCTGCCTCCCAGATTTTCTTTGTTTTGATATGAAGTTCAAATTGTTGGAGCCATATCTCCCAGCGTAGAGCTGCTCCTGTTGCATATGGATTCAAAGGGGGCATAAATGCTCCACACGTGGTTGGTTTGGTATTGGCACTTCTTGATCAGTGGTGTCCCTTTGCAAGCACCTGGGTGTTTGTCTTTTGGTAGTGCTCCCCGGTGGGCTCTCCATGTTTGCTGTCGTGATGGCTAACGTTGGCTTGACGCATCCACTAGTTTTCTACTCCTTTTATGTGCTGTGTTGAGTGTGTGTTGTGTTTTCCCGCTTGTTTGGGTCACTGGGATGTTGCCCTGCTGTTCTGTATTTTCCTTTCTGTCCAGGGACGCTATGTGCGCTGCTCATAGTGGGAGACTTGGAGGGAGTGACACCTCTTACTTCCTGACTACAACTTGGTTCTCTGCTCTGTGATCTACGCAGCTTATGCCGGTCTGCTTGTTTCTGCGGCAGAACCCATGACCGTTAGATTGGCTGCTATTGCGTATCAGCGCTTGTCGCTGCACAACTGGTGTGGTGGGCGGGACATGCTAATGCTGTAGACCACTCACACCTCGTTGCCATTTGTGATGTGTGATAGGCCGGGGTCCACGACGGTTGCTACTTGGCCAGGCCGCACTGCTGGAGCCCCAAAATAATACACACACACACGTTGGTGTCTTACTGTGCACCGCCCCGTTTCCAACACGCATGATGCTTTATTCCTTTCTCCTCCCCTTCCTCCTCGATGTCACGTGGGTCAGGCTCTCCCTCTCAGCACGTGGCACTCCGAGTCAGGTGCACCACATAATGGGTATGACCTTTTCTTACTTTCCTGGGGAATCACCCACATTCCCCCTAATTTTTTATGTCAGAGGTGAGAGAAGGTAACTGTTGTCTTAAATTTAAAGTATAACTCGGGATTCAAACCTGTGTCCAATAGGTACTATACTATACTGGTGGCCTTTGCTGCCCTTTGTTTCAGTTGTAAGCTTGGGATAGAGAGCCTTTTTCTGAACTGCCACACAAAATGGCACCTGCAGCCATCAGTGTTTGTCTTCTGCAGCGAACAGTGGCTAACGTTAGAATACTGCCTTCAGACATAGCTGTGTGTTAGTAATGGGGCTGACTGTTGTTTGACGAGATGAGAAATGGGGTGATTACAAAGGGAGGGAAGCATAGGGCTCCATGCTCTGGGGAATAATGACTCAAATAATTACTGATGTTAAGGCGCGTTTTCTTTCAGTGAGCTCCTTTCAGTCGTGATAGCACCGTTGCGAAGCACAGTGGAGGAGAGACAGGGCTCTAGGTAGGGGCCTTGGGGAATGGGCAGTGGGAGGCTGCCATGGGAGGTCAGTGTAGTGTGTGGGGTTTGGCTGAAGGGTATACGCAGTACAAATACTCAGAGCTCTCAGGTTTCCTGTGACAACGCAGTCCTGTTTTTCTTTGGAATTCTGGGACTTGTGGTTTTCCTACTTTTCAAATGGAAAACAAAAAACCGACAAAGCAAAACAACAGAACTGGATGGCCGTCTCACAGCTAGCCGCAGGACATTTGAGAGCCATGCCTTATTTTTGTATACACTTTATTATCCCCTGCGTCCCCCTCCCAGCTCAGGAACTGCCGCGAATGTGAAGCAGGAGATTATTTTTCTAATTAGCTTATGTCCCACCCATTTCACTCACTCCATCTGCAGCTGTTCACTGTGCAGCAGTAGCAGGCGGCTCTGCAATGAAATCAGGCCTCTTACTCGCTTGCTGGGGCGAAAAATGGCACCATCCTGTTGTTTCTTGTTCTTCTTTTTTTTCATTTATGACCAGTTCTAGTGGCTACATTTTTAGAGGCTTAAATATAGATTAAACACAGGGTATGGTTACCAAAACAGTGCTGATACTGGATTAGAAATGTTATGAGGAGCAATGCCAGGCCCTCATTTTGTGTAGTCTGGGAAACAAAAATACCCAGGTTCCTGCTGCCTCCCTGCACCCTTAGATCGCCCTACATTCCTGATGCGTAATGTAATACCGTCTAATAGAATACAATCATGGTCGTGCCTGTGAAGAAAGGAACATTGCTGATTGCATCACGAGGGCAGACCACTCCAATCAGCTGGTGCGGCCTGCGGCCCAGCTCTGTCCACAGCAAAGCACTATCGAGAGATGGCGTATGAGGAGTATGACAGCCTTGAGCCACTGCTGTGTACAGTGTGCTTTCCTCCTGCCTCAAATGCAGTGCAAACGCGATTACCTCTGTGTCCAAAACAGTAGCCCTTTTCATTAATTCCACTCGTTGCTCGTTCTGCTTTGCCTCTGGATATATAGTAAACTTGGTCAGTTAATCATTTACTTTTGCCAGTTACTAAATCCTCGCGGCCAAGGGGGCACACTTATTATTCTTAGCTATGACTAGTCATTTTGGTTTCTTATTGCTGCGACATGCAAATTAACAAGGGGGGGTCCTGGGAGTCTCTCTGCCAGACATTAGTCCTGGTTGCGAGCCTTACCCAGATTCTTTAGCTCACTATCTTTCACAGAGGAGAAATTTCCAAAACATATCAATCTTTGTCCTGCCCTGGGGCAGTCCTGCACTGAAATGCTAGGCAATTCTCCTTTGAACAAGAGTACCAACAGCATCCCCAGACACGTGTTTCGGTCTGGTTGGACCTCATCAGTAGGGTGGAACCGTGCCTCTCTAAGAATAGTGAGCAAGGGGTCCATGTCTGGATTCCCCTGGGGGTTCCTGGGAGTCTCTCTGCCAGGCATTAGTCCTGGTTGCAAGAGCCTTACCCAGATTCTTAAGCTCACTATCTTTCACAGAGGAGACATTTCCAAAACATATCAGTCTTTGTCCTGCCCAGGGGCAGTCCAGCACCAAAATGCTAGGCAATTCTCCTCTGAACAAGAGTACCAACAGCAACCCCAGACACATGTTTCGGGTGGTTGGACCTCACCAGTAGGGTGGAACTGTGCCTTTCTAAGAATAGTGAGCAAGGGGTCCATGTCTGGATTCCCCTGCGGGTTCCTGGGAGTCTCTCTGCCAGACATTAGTCCTGGTTGCAAGAGCCTTACCCAGATTCTTAAGCTCACTATCTTTCACAGAGGAGAAATTTCCAAAACATATCACCTAAGGAGACTGTGAGCGCAGGGCACACTTATTATTCTTAGCTATGACTAGACATTTTGGTTGCTTATTACTGCGACATGCAGCAGTACTGGGAGCCATTTCCATGTTTCAATCAAACTTTCTGGGGCTAACTTTCTTGTTGTTTCTTCATATGGAAAACCATTAAACACAAGTGGTGGGGTGCAATCAGTGACACCTTTCAAAAAAAGGTGCAGGATGTCCGACTCGGGGCGTGACACTAATATTAGAAAAAAAAAGAGCTTGAGACAGAGTGGAGGCAAGATGCCACCTGGAGCGTCGTGGCGGGCATGGATGCCGGCTGACAGGATGGCCCTGCTGGCCCTGTCTTCGCACCTATGGCAGGGACGTCATTTGGGCGACGCCAGCGGTCAAATTTGCGACCCCCGAGGTCTCCCTTGCTACCCATGTGGTCTCCCTTGCTACCCCTAGAAAAAAAGTGCATTTGTTTTGACTTTTTAAAAAAAAAATGTTTACTTTTCTTTTTTTATAAATGTAAGCTCTTGGGCTGTGGCCAGTGTCATGTGGCTCTTTATTTTTGGAGTAGCTGTCTTTCTGGTTCAGGCCAGGGTTCCACAAGTGTATCACTTTGAGCAGTGACGCTAAATAAGAATAGGAATAACACATAATTTGTCTTTCTGGAATACTCTCCAATAATTGCTAGACTCATAAAGGTTTATTTCCAGGCAAACTTCAGGTGGTGAGTCACTGATTTAGTGTGTTCTTAAACACCTCAACTGAGCCTTTCACCCTTCTGAGGTCAATAAATGTGTACCAACACAGGTTGCGTGATATTGTATGTATATTTCATCTATATAAAGTGCTTAAGCGTAAATTCTATATAATAACGTATCATTTGGCCTTGGACGTCTGCTTGCATTCACAGTAATTTGGTAATATGGTCCTATACACACTGATCTTAACGATACATATGGTTATCCATTCTTGTATGAAATGCATATAACATTATAGTGATATCACAACCATATTTTTTGTAGTGTACTTAGGAACAAGGGTTGAAAGGTCGTCTTCCATTGCTTCCCATTATGTAACTTTGAGGTGGGGGGGTTAAATGACATCACTTCCTGCGATGTCATCAGAGGTCAAAGGTCATGTGATGTCACTTCCGCTACCCCTGGCATTTTGGTGAAACGACGTCCCTGACATATGGATGTACACGGAAAGGGTGTGAGAGACCCCATTGAGACACCCAAAAATAAAATCTTCTGATGAGGCTTCTTTCTAACATAATACTGCTGAAGAGACTGTGGCAACTCTAGCTCAGTCATAACCGTGCAGTACTTGCTGGTCATCCTCTAAAGATGGAGCCTACCATTCCCTAAATATAAAATCATCTTGTATGGTACACCACCCCCCCCCTGCCTACCCCACATGTGCCCTCCCCACACACCATAATATATTACTTGAAACATGCGATTTCTGCCTCACTTAAATGGCATTTAGTCTATCAAAAGGGCCCTCATGCCCAAACCGACAGGCCGACTGTTCACAAACCTTGACGTCCTTACAGTACAATGCACATGCATTTGGCACTTACCAACGAACCCATTCTCAGTGTTTGTCTGTATTTGAGATGCATTCTTCCCTAGTTTATTTTCCCTAGCAGACCAGGAACCTCCTTCACTCTGTAGCTCCTTGGGTGTGGAGCAGGGCTCACAGCAATTCTGATTGCACCCCTTAAATACATATTCTGGGCTCACCCTGCAGCCCTGCCTTAACTGAAGGGTGTAACTGCAGCACAGGGAGCCAGTCGGCAAATTAGGGGTATTTGCAGATATTCACAACTGGCTTAAGATGGGCCCTGTCTTCACTAGGTTCTGGGCACTTTTCAGTTGTGAAGTAGCACACTGTAGCCCACCCTCACAATGGGGTGGGGGGGTAGGCTGCCCCCATGGCTACTCTGCCCATACAGCTGGACGTTTGGGTATTTGGGCTATGGTGCAGTAACCAAAAGAGGATTGTCCAGACACAGACCAGCTGTGCGCCTTTTAAATAGAAAGTCCAAAGATGTTTGATTGTATATATTTACATGAATTCATAGGTTCCAGTTAATCTTAAATATACACATTATGAGACCACCTAAAGGCCGTCTTCATGCACCTGCAGCTCAGGCCCCCGAAGGACACATTAAGAACATTCACACTCAAGCACCCCTCAACATTCTTCTGAGCTGTCAGTCACACCATGCACCGACATTCCATCAGCATTCATACTTGGCCAGCAGGACCGGACATTATACATCAACTCACTACAGCACCAACTAACCCGTTCTCAGTGTCTCACGGTGCTCAGAACCAGCAACAAGGGCATGGATTTCATTTAGAGGGAGCCAGTTTACCAGCTGGCAGGGCAGTTTCTAGCCAACTTGGTGCCCAGGGTGAAACATCAGAATGCGCCCCCCCGCCACCGACTGGCTCACGTCACTCCTAAAATACACCTCTGTCGTGTGAAAAAACCCTCCTCAATATCAATAAATAATTGCTTTATAGATGAAGGTAGTTTCATTACATTGCAATTCAAGTACTTCACAGAAGAATTCGAATGTGAAAACACAGCTGTTGCATGTTTTTTTCTGTCACCTGCTCTTAAGGAAGGGCTTGCCTGAATGCAGTTTCAAACTGTCCGTACTAGCATACTGCGGTGTGTTCAGCCCACCGAGGTCTGAGGGCTCACTGACCACTGGCCCTATGTTGCAGGTGTTCTGTTCGTAGGGCCTCACTTGTATTCTGCAAGCGACAATACTAGACTAACCATATGAATTATTTTCTGATAGAAGGTTATCATTCCAAGATGGACAGCCTGGTACACTCGTATTGTACTCTTTCAAAATACCTCTCTGAGAGTGGGAAAGGGAACAAATAGCAGCAATGAGGATTCCTGTATGCTTTGCATTAAATCACAGAGCATTTCAGGACTGTAACAGTGATCAGAGATCTCTACATTTGATAAACAAGTCTGTGATAAAAGGATTGTATGTGTGAATCTCTAAATGCACAACCGATGCATGGCTTGGTGCTAACATAACGGTTCACAATACTCACCCTAACATTACAATTGTTGTAATCGTCAACGATACATGCTCATTTGGACAGCTTTATTAAATGGCTGCAACATCAGACCTAAAATGGGGTACAAGGCCTCTTGCTTCTTGTTTCTTAAGAATTTTAGATGAGGAAGGGATGGGTCTCACTGTGGGCATGCCCAACCCCAATACAGAAACATCTTTAGAGAATTATATGTACAGACAGGACAGGAGAGCACACAAGAGAGACCCAATAAACAATGCACAGAAAGGCTACACAGAAAGGAGTGTACCTCTTACAAAGTTGAACCTGACCTATAATAAGCTCATGAAGCATTTTAAACAAAACCGGCTTCTAATGCATGGTAAAGGGTTCACAGTTCCTCATCCACTACCTCCTCACTATTACGCAGGCCTCAGGGGTTATTCCAGCAAAAAAAGAGCAGTCCCATGCAGCTAATGAAAATCATAGTGTGGCAGTGTAGAACGGGCGTTTGGCCTAGTGGATGAAATGTGAGGCAACTTCTTTGATTGCTTTATGTGTTTAAGTGTGGGCACAGTTTGGCATGCTTGCCAGAGCCACATACACAAAACATCCCACTGTGCTCTTGTATGGACATTGGGCACATCAGACAAAAACAGGTATATGTTCTGTTACATAAGGGAGCACCACATAGACACCATTAACCAACAGGGTGGCAACTTGTGTAGGGAACAAATCATTGCTGCAAACATAATACAGCATTGATTTGCCATGGTCTATGGTCTGCACAGTGACACAATACACCCTGCTTTCCTAATCAAGGTGCCAAGTGACATTGCGGTGCCATCTGGCGAGTGAGCAAGGCAGTGGCTTGTTTAGAAAATTAAAAGACTTTTGATGATGAACGGATGCATTTAGTCCATGTGCCAAAGCAGCCACCAGAATACTTAAGCAAGAAAATGACAGTTAACCTTCCCAGGGAAGCGCCCTATGTAACTAAAAAGTAATATAAAAAAATAAACGTTTTGTTCTGTCAAATAAAGAGACATGAAAGTAATGAAAATAGTTTTAAAGTGTTCCTGTGTGGCATTTTAATTCTCTTTGAAGAATGCATGGGTTTGCAGCTAACTGATGCTTGTGTTGGCCTGGTGAATAAAAAATGCCCCATGTTCAATTCTTAACACTGAAATGTTCAGCGCACACTGGGTAAAAACAATGGCTTGTTAAGTGACCATCACTTATACAGTGCCCCACTTGAAAGGCTGTCAGCACAAAGAATGAGGGGCACAGGGTGTGTAACTCCAGGGCATCTCACATGCTGTGTTTGTAATAAGCGTTCCTTTGAATATTCCAATGCATTACAGTCGGCAGAGAGCAGCCAGCTGCACATCACACAGGAGCACACACCGGCACAGCAGCCTGATTCATCTGTTGTCCGGCAAGGTCGTAAACACCTTTCTGGGTGGGCCCCTTACTGCGCCCCCCTCCTGAGCTCTTTAGCTCTGTGTCCCGGGCTGTCGCCCGCTCAGCCCGGGCCAAGAAACGGGGCTGCCAGCTGGTACCTCCAAGCTTCAGCCTCGTACACATGGAAACAGTTTTGCGGCGACCCGTGCAGCCCAGCCAATGAGATTTCAGGACTGTAGTATAATTTATAGTGCTTTGAAGTGTAGCGCTTTGAAGTATAGCGCTTCACTGAATGTGATAGCATTCTATTGCCAGCAATAATGTGGCACACACATATAGTCATTTTATGTTGCCAATATAACAGGTGAATATATGGCTGGAGGCATGCAAGGTATGGAATTCATAATGCAGCCAGAAAGGCCAATATAAAGCTACAGAGGGTAAATGTGCATTATTATTTTTTTCTTTCTTTTCTCTTCATTGAAATGCCTCATACACAGGAGACTACATTATTTATCTAACTGACTGGCTTAATTAACAAGTTCTAATCACTAGTGCTAACTCATTAACATTATAATGTAATCTCTATGTGAAAAATGAGGTGGAAGTACATGTTTTGAAATTCGCTTTTAAACGTGCATTTTTCTCTCTTATTTTTTCTGGCTGTACTGAATGCGAAAGACAAGAAGGCAGCAGGAAATCAAAAAGAAACAGTTATAATGTGAAGCTCCCATTGTTTGTGAAATAGGGGTGTCAACCTAATACACTTTCTGCTAATATGATTGGAGGGAAGTATATCTGCAGATACGCTGCGTAAGCAACAGAGTTCTGCTGGGGGAAAATCTGACAGAAAAACTTCAGATCGCTTTTGCTGAGTTGCCGAGACAGAGGATCTGAGACTGGGCTGTGAGACAGACGTGCCCAGTCTCACTGAGCACCGGCTTGAGAATTCCATGTTCTTGTTGTGCACTTCAAACCTTCAAGATTACAAAGGCAACCCTGGGCCCATTCTTCGGAGGCGAGCGAAGTGAGGTCGTGTGTGGGAGAGAACTACACATAATTGGTAAATATACAAAGTGAATTGAGGTTACTGTGTGCTGTAGTACGAATGACCGTCTAAAAATATCAGGCATGCAGAGTAGCCAAAGGGAATCGCCTGCATTTAATTGCCATGGTATAATGTTACAAAGTGAATTTTGTTCCGTCGCTGTATTTTTTTTCCTCTTCTTTTTGTTACAGACAATGCGGTAATACAAATGATAAGATGTTTACTTTGAAATGCAACTGTTATAATACAAATGATATATACGCAGATCATGTAGAGTGTTTTTGTTTTTGTCTTTTCTTGGTGCATTTGGAATAACACCTTATGAAATGGGGAATATCTTTAGGTAATACATGTATCATGTTTCCCATGCAGATGGAATAGATAGACTTAGCAGTGATAAATAGTTGTATGAGTGTGTTCACCCAGTGCATGGTGTTTGGGTGAAATCTAATACAAAATATAGATTACTGGGGGGCCATGAACCAGTAATGAGGCCTATGGAAGCATAGTTCACTGATGTATATAAGTCAGTGATGACACCACAGGTTATTGATCATACTCTATGTGTGAAATTGTGGTGTCTGTGTATATAGGTCCAAGGCTCTCTATAGATCACAAGAACATTATAAGAATAAGGAAAGTTTTGTGTATGTTGGGGCCATAAATAAAACAGGAAAATTACCACTAAATTACCAACAATAGTGTATACTACTAAATTATCCCATATAATGTAATAAGGTATGGTCACTGAAAGGAAATAAGGCCAAACCCAATCTAAATGCAAGGAGTAGTCATCACAAATTACCATTTTTTAATTTATTTTTTTATTTTTTTGGGCGCTAAGAAAATACCGCCAGACCCCAAATCTAAACAAAATATCCTACATAATTATGGTGCGTTGCAGGCCGGGAAAGTGATCATAGAGCACCTACTGGGCATGGCAAGTGTGTCTCACACTACCATCTGTACATTAGAGGGAACCCATTTCATAATAGAAGTGTATCACTAAAAACGAATTTCAGAATGTCTCAAATAGAAGCCACATTCTCAGAACTAGTACAATATCTGGAGGCAAAGTTATATGCACATGGGACATGGTCATCAAATAATACCACAGAATGGCATGATGGCATTTATGGTGAAGTGCAGAAAAAACCACTAGACAGCATTTTTGCAGAAGGCAGCATAATTCAGGTCTGCCTACTGTGATTATTAAATGCAGCTGATAAACATGCAGAGAAAGATTGTCTGATACGGCTATGCGCCAAGACATGGTTTATTTTGAATAGGTCCCTGCCAATGCAAGAAAATGATACTAAGATGATTAACAGGTTAAAAGCCGACCTAGATGGGGCAAGTAAAAAGGAGGAAATATTGAAAGCAGAATTAGAAGGATATCAAAAAGACATGCAGTTAAAATGTAGAGATCTTGATATTCAATTGTCCAAAAGCAAGAAACAGTTTGAGGACAGTGAACAAGAATTGGTACATTTAAAAGCGTTGGTAGACCATATTAGACAAGGCAAAGATGAGGTTGTTTCGGAAATGCTGATTTTACAAAAAGAACATTATGAAAAAGAAAGTGATCTCCAAAATGCGGAACAGGAAATGGTTAAAATGTTTCAAGAAGGAGACAAGAGAAACAAAGAATTCAATGAATGCCAAATGCAAATGTGCGATATGCAGGAGGTAATTAATAAAATGAGTGATGAAAACAACTATTTGCAAAATGAGACAGACAGGCTCCTTAATAAGTGTAAGGATTTGGAACAGCAAATATGCATTTCCAGGTCCCAGGATAGACAGCAGGGCACCACATTCAATGGGGTTGAGGTGAATCCTATTTCTACCCAAAGAGCTAGTGTCCCAGTGATTGGGCCGGTGACTGAACTTGGTTGCAGCGCCCTTGGGGGATTTGATATACCCATTGGGGGCCATCAGCAATCCCATACACCTGAAACCAGGGTTGAATCACCAAGTAGTGCAATTCCATGGGCATAGTTTGAAAAAGAGATTAGGTGTAATTTTTCTCCTTTCCAGACATTGCAGGAGGCGAAGAAAGTTGCTTGCACAATCACTGCTGGGCCTAATACATCGCCTTGCCAGTTTTTACAAGACTTGAAAAGAGCTTTTTCTCGCTTTAATGTATCTTTTGATCCTATTCCAATGAGTTTAAAACTGCCTACTTTTATGGCCTACAGAAAGACATCGGGCCTCATTACGACCCTGGCGGTACGGAGTGAACGGCGCTGTAAAAGGTGCCAGCGCCGTTCACTACGTACCGCCGCATTACGAGTTCCCCTCGAACCAGACGTGCTTACCGAGTCCCGCGAGGGGAAGAGGGAGCAAACAACGGGCCATCTCGTAATGGGCCATTGTTTCCTCCCTCTCCCATTCCCATTCAGCCCGTTGGGGGCTGAAATGGGAATGGGGAAGGACCGTGTCTGGGTCCTCGGAGGGAGGAATTACTGGGCCTTCCGAACTCGGAATGGCCCGGTAAGTCCTCATTCCGAGGACCCGGTCCCCGACGCAATTTCGGCGCCAGCCATGCCGCCAATAGCGGCATGGTTACCGCCAAACTCGTAATGAGGGCCATCATATCACAGTTGGTCCGTGAATTTGACCGTGACAAGTCACTTGAATGGATTGTACACCAAAAGCACAAAACTATATGAGGTACTCTATTGTCAGGGTAGAGAAAGTGATAAAATGAAAGACACTAGACCAAAATCTAAAGAACCCTCAGCAACAGTGATGGAAATCAGGTCAGCTAAAATGTCCCTTGAGTCTGCTCAGAGTCCAGGTAAAAATAATTTGACACCTGAACAAACGGGTAATCAACAAAGGTCATCACTTCCTGCACCGATGTTTCAATCACATGATCCTGGTAATAGGGAGAGCTACATCAGCCCTAGGTACTTAGGAGATAAGCCCCGGGCGGGATACCGGCCTGATTTGTCAGGTATGAATAATAACCAGAGACAAAGTCAGGATCAAAGAAATAATGGTCCCTAGCAGACATTGGGGACACAGAGCAGATTTGATCCCAACACCATGATATATGGTAATCAGGATAGACCCCGATATGTAGATCGATTTACTGATAATGGGAATCAACATAGGGGTCAGTACCCACAACATGAGAGACAATACATGAGGCAGAATATGAATTATGCTCCACATCAATACAATGATTCACCACCACCAGGGGACTACAACCAAAGGATGGGTGCACCTCGCTCCCCTCCAAATATGAATCAAGAGTTCAGAGGCAATCCCAATAGAAATCATTCTCCTGAGAGGTATCAGAATAGATCCAATCAGGCGGAAAACAACCAATATCGATCTAGGCCACAGAGAGAGGATTCTAGAGAAATGGAAAGATTCCAGTGTCTCAAGGCCCAAGTGAAAATGTTGGCTGAACAAATAGGAAAGCTCTTTACAGCACAAAAACAGTCATCAAAGGAGGGGGCAGAAGGCCATAGCAACGACCGGGGGGTTTCTGATAAGTGACTAAGTATTAATGATACCTGCAATGCTAAGAAAACAGATTACTCTGATATGATGTTGCATAATGACTTTGAGATGTCTAAAGATTCAAAGATAAAGATACCGGTAAATGAACATGTGACAGAAATTACAAATACATCTAAAAAGGAAGTTCAGTTAAACCTAGAGCTAAATCAAACATTGGAGATTTGTACCAATGAAACAGGAAAACCGGGAATTCAAAAAGAACAGAGACAAATTTAAGAAAAATGACTCTTGTATGGGGAATACCAGTGAACAGGGAGTAAGTGAGGATGCTATAACTCCTTCCCTGGGCAATCAGAACAATAACCAATCACAGGCAGAAAAAATAAATGCTCAAAAGGAGGGTACAGTTCAATCACCCGAAGAATTCTTTCAGCCACATATTTTTGAAGACGTTAAAAGGACTGGTAACATACTAAATGATTACAAATGCACAGAGTTAGACAATGACAAATTGCCAAGTGATGTTGTTACACATGTTCAGTTGGAGGATTGTAATGTGACCTCTGATGATACCTGGATGGATGGGCGAACAGTGGCCACACTCCAAAAAAACCTCTGAACATGTGGAAATGAATAAAGTATCTCACACAGAAATGGACAGAAAGGAGGGAAAAATATCTTTCCATTTACCAATGTGTTTAGCCAAAAGTGAAAAAGGCCTGAAAAAGGTGAGTCCTGAAATCAGTAAGAATTTGCACTTCTTATGTGTGTTAGAGGAAGTTGAAGACAGGTATTATGCTCCCATCACTGTAGAAGAGAAATGCAATACATTTGCAATGATTGACACTGGCGCGCAAGCCACAATTATGTCCAAAGAATTGGTAAAAAGTATTAATGAGGGGAGATCTCCACAGAATCAGATCACAGTGAGGCAAAATGAAGGTCCCGTGCATAACTTTAACGTGGAGGAGGTGCCTATTATAGGTGTTACTAAGGTTGACATAAAGATAAGAAAACACAGAATGAAACAGGAGGTATTGATCACATCTATTTGTGAAATTCCATTTCTGATGGGGATAGATTGCCTGAAAAGATTGTCTCCTCTTATAGATGGGGTGAATGGAGTACTGTGGTCCTTAACCAAAAAACCATTGAGACCTAAGAAACTAAAATCACAAAACAGCAATATAAATGAATGTCACACCGTTGCCAAAACGAATGATGTATATCTCCAGAATGGCTGTATACCTAGCGTCACTGTTATCTTGATATGTCAAGATAAAATGCAAAGTGAAAATGAGAAACAATCTGTACAAATATATTTAAACCCTAGGAAAAAATGGCGAACTGCAATAGATGAGTACACATTACGTTTTTATTTAAAAGAGAAGACATGCAAACAGAATACTACTCCTAAAACAGACACAGAAAAACACATCACCACTCTTGCTGAAATACACATGGAAGATGAGCAACCATGGGTTCACATTGGTATAAATGACTATTCTAAAATAATAAAAGCCACCTTAGCGCTTGAACAGGAAAGAAGCTTTATTAATGAGAAATTGCTGCAAAAAATAATGGACAGGGAGGAGATCCCAAAATTTAGAATTAAAAACCAATATGTCTCTGGTTTGGACAGTCCAGACTTTGAAAATCGAGTTGCGGGCAGATGTATGCTGAAGATTATTATTGGACAGAAAACAATTCACCATAATGTGTGGATAGTGAGTGGGACACAAAATGACTTTTACATGGGCAATGATATCATGCACAGAATGTGTATGGTGTTAGATTTCCTTAATCAAAAAATATGGTCACGCCTAGGTGGGCCGGCACCTGAATTTGAAGACAAAAGAAGGGCTTATCATTGCGCACAACTGGTCCCATATGCAATTGAATTACAGCTAAGGAAGGATACTATTATCCCTGCATTCACCAAGCAGTTTGCAATAACGCTGAATTGCAAAAATGGACAACAGATGAAGGATTCTGATTCATTTGTGTGCTTGAATGAATCCATAAAACAGCAAGGCCTGGACTATGAATACATTCCATTGATAGATGTTGGTGAAGGGTCTGTAAACATTTTGGTGAATAATAAGGATGTCAAGCTATTCATTTAGAGGACAATTCTTCATTAGGAATGGCCATACAAAGATCACATTATACTGCAGATTTCAATAACATGGTAATTGGAAATATCCCTGAAAGGTATGTAGATGCAGGGGGTGTGTTGCCAGAGTTCCTGGATTCTCAGCCCAAAGGAATCTTTAAAATTCAATCTGTGTACCCTTATGATTCAAATGAGTCAGTGTGCTGTCATAAAAAGGATTATATAACATTTGACTTAAATGAAAATGAAACAGAAAATCAGCCCATTGAAGTGGAAGCTGATATACCAAAATATTTAAAAGGGGCAGCATTACAGAGAGACACAGCCACACAGTTAGAAGAAAGCACAGAGATTCCTCCACTGGAAGATTTCCCAGTATTTTCAAAAATAGTAGAGGAGCAGATTTTATCGGCATATGCATGCGACAGCGATTAGGATAGAAATGAATTGAGAAGAATATTTATGAAGTTTAAAGATGTCTTTCCTAAAGATGCTTATGATTGCGGCCTAACTAATTTACATGTGGCCACGTTACCGGAAGGGTGTAGTAGAAGCCCAGTATTTGTGCGCCAATATAGATTACCACTGGCATGTTTAGAGTTATTGGCAGAGATAATTAAAAATGTGTAGCCTCAGGGAATTATCAGGCCTATTCATAGCACATCCAACACACCTATTTTAGGTGTGTTAAAGCCAAATGGTCAATGGCGGCTATGTGCAGATTTGAGGGAATCCAGATGGCCACTGCCATTCATTGATCAAGGCCTGGCTCAGGTGCATGGCTCAAAAGTGTTTACTACGTTAGATCTCATCACTGGATATTGGTGCGTGCCATTGGCAGAGGAGATTCAGAATTTATTTTCATTTTCATTTGATAAGACCCAATATGCATGGGTTAGAGTTCCATTCGGGTATGTCAATAGTGGGAGTGAATTTGGAATATTTTTGAGAAAGGCCATGCCTGATGCAGCGGAAAGAGGAACCATAGTTTATGTGAATGATGACCTGATAAAAAATGAAAGCTTGAAAAGCCATTTTGATGAAATAAGACATTTTCATGGCCAATTGCAAAAAGCAGGCGCGAAAGTATCTTTACAAAAGGCACAATGGTGCAAGAAAAAAGTGAATTTTCTAGGCCATGAAGTGACTGAACATGGACTAAACTCACAAAAGAAGAAAGTAGAGGCCATACAAAAACTAAAAGACCCTAGAAGTGTGAAAGGTTTGAAAAGTTTATTAGGAATGACGGGGTATAACAGAAAGTTTATTGAAAATTATGCTGAAATTACTCAATCATTGACTAAACTGCTAAAGCTGAATACACCCTGGAAATGGGAAAAAGAGCAATCTGAGGCAGTGGCTAAATTAAAGGAATGTCTTGTAAAGGCACCATGTTTAGCATACCCCATAAAGGATAGGGATTTCTTTATAGAAATAGGTTTCTCTGAACATTGTATGTCAGCAGCGTTATCACAAAAACATGATTTGAATCACAAAACCATTGCTTATGCAAGTAAGGCATTTTCCCAAGTTGAAATTAAATTCAGTGAATGTGAAAAGGCCCTTTTGACCACTGTGTGGGCGCTACAGCATTTCCGCCCCATTGTTCAGGGAGAAAAGGTAATTATTGAGACAAATCATCAACCTTTGCAGTTTTTAGAGAATAAAAGGATTAGGTCAGGCAACCAAGCACAGTGCAGAATGACTTCATGGACACTGGCATTGCAAGGTTTTCCTATAGAAGTGAGGTATGGCCAAAATAAAAAGAGCCCAGTTTCTCAAGGTTTGGCAGATTTACATGACAGTGCAGCTGAACATATATCAAACGAAGTATAAATGGAATCTAGTTTACAGGAGTTTGGACAATCACCACACAAAGCTTCTGATGAAAAGACATGCAAGGATTTGCCAACTGTATATGTTGACGGTTGTGCTTTTCACATTGAAAATGACAGTAATAAACAATTGGTGTCAGGAATAGGAAATGTCTGGTTGAAATGTGAAGGCATTCCCAGTACAGGGATGAGAATTGGGGCTAGGAGCATTCAAGTAGCGGAATTGGCAGCCATTTATAAAGCAATTACTACTGCAGTTGATAATATATTTAGTGAAATTGTCCTGGTGACTGATTTTGATTATGCACGAAATAGCTTTGTGTAATATTTGCCTGGCTGGAAAGCAAGGGGCATGATTACATACAATAAAAAGCCCCTTAAACATGGAAAAATGATACAAGCCATAGACAAATTGGTGTCAGAGAATGATTTGACAACATACTGAAGAAAAATTCGTGGACATTTAAAAACTCCAGGAGAGGATAAGGAGGGAAATGATAAGGCAGATAATTTAGCTAAAATTGGGGCTGTGATGGGAGAGTTGCTACCTATTGAACATTTACTTGGTGAAATACAAATTGATGCAGTTACACGCTCTAATGCCCCAAAAGAGGTAGAACAACCAGTGGTACAGTGGAGTTATGATACAACAGATCAAGATCTGATTAAGGCACAAAAAGATGATCCAATTTTGGGAATCTATTATAATCATTTGATGGACCCTGAACAAAACACTTTAACAGAAAATGATTGTGTGGGAAAAGAAGAGTTGAGGGTGCTATTAAAGAATAAGAAACGAATTAGACTACAGGATGGACTCATGATCAGAGAGTCCATAACAGGACAAATACAGTGGGTGGTACCCCTTTCATTCAGATGGCTAATGCTACACCATGCACATGATGCAATAACTGCAGGACACAGAGGTTCACAAAAAACATTGGAGATACTGAAAGATTATGCTTACTGGCCACATATATCCCAAGATGTGGAATTATATACTAGGGGATGCCTAGTATGTGCCCAATTTAAACCTGCTTCACCAATGCATAGAGCCCCATTAATGAAAAGAGACTTAACTCTTCCATGGTCAGATTTGCAAATAGACTATGTAGGGCCTGTAAAGAGGTCGATCAGGGGGAACCGGTATATTTTGAGTGTGGTCTGTTTAATGTCAAAATGGATAAAGTGTATTCCTGCACCAGACTGGGGTGCGCAAACGGCAGCTACATTACTGGTAAATCATATATTTTCAAGATTTTGGTTACCACAAAGAATAGAATCAGACAGAGGAAGTCATTTCACAAGCGCTTTGATGAGTAAGGTATGGCAAATACTGGGAGTGAAAAGAAAACTACATATTGCATATAGACCCACCTCTTCTGGTGAAATTGAACACTGTAATAGGTCTGTTGTGGATATATTAAATAAGTTTGTAGCAGAGGCAGGTTCCAGCTGGGATTTACGTTTACCTCTGGTTTTGATGGCAATCAGATCAACTCCTGCCAAAGCAACAGGTATTAGCCATCATGAAGTATTGATAGGTAGGAAAATGGTATTGCCGCAACACCTGCTGTACAGGACACATGAGCAGACACTTGTAAGCGCATCTACAGTTCATGAATACATGGAAGAACTGAGGAAGCATTTACAACATGCATTTGCTTTTGTGCAGTGGAATTTAGAAAGAGCCGCTGACAGTGCAAAATCATATTATGGTAAAAAAGACATCTGTGAAAGAGTATAGCGTAAGGGATCAGGTGTATACATTTCATTTTGGAAAAAGTAAACAGAAAAATTCTAAATTTCTGGCTGCCTGGCAGGGGCCATTTCAAATTAGAGATAAGGTATCTGCAGTAGTTTATAAAATTTTGAAAACTGAAGGTGAAACGGTAATAGAACAATTTGTTCATGTTAACCAAATTAAGCCATGGCACCCCAAGCATGAAGTAAAGAGGCTGGAGCGTGTAGAAACAGATCAGGTCCCTTAAATACATGAAAGAAGACACTTGAGTATATTCATAGGGACCAATAGCAGAGAAATAAAAATAGAAGTGATTGTTGTAATGGAATAGATGTGAATAAAAAGACTATGGGCCTCATTACACGGATGGCGGAGAACCATGGCGCTATTAGCGCCATGGTTCATGCCGGTAAAATACTGGCACCGCCTTGGCGGAAAGGGGAATTACCGTCCCATTCCAAGGTTGGGGGGGCGGTAATTCCCCCTTCTACCATTGCCCTTCCCCATTCCCATTTTTGCCCCATAGGGCATAACGGGAATGGGGAAGGCGCTAATTACGGTACCGCAAATTGCGGTACCGTAATTAGCTCCCTGGGTCCCTTTGCAGGTTGGTTTTTAACGCCTGCAAAAAGCAGGCGTTAAATTCCTCAACCCGCAAAGGGACCTCGTAGTAAGGCGGTAAGGATTTACCGGTACCGGTAAACCCTTAGCGCCATCCGTGTAATGAGGCCCTATATGTGATGATCATTAAAAGAGGGCTGAAACTAATGAAATTATTTTTACAAAGTTGAAATATGTTAAATGATCAATGATGCTTTATGTATGTTTGATTTCTCTCTAACATGTGCTTAATTTCAGAAAGCGAAAGAAAAAGGGCGAAATATTTTTGAATACATAGATGTTTTATTTTTGGTAAAAGGGTAAAATTAGTATTGTGCTATGTACTTAATCTGTCTATTTTCTATTTGATTTAGAACTATAACCTGTCTTTCGAGGTCAGAGGTCACAGGACCGGAGGACACAGGAGGCGATGGAGTCCTGGAATCCACGAGGACGGATTCCGGAAAAGCCCCGAGTGGGGGCGGGGGGTGAAGACCAAATCTATAAAACAAGTGGCATTGATGATGACGCCAACGACGTGGTTAATTATTATGATGATTGGAGGGAATTTCAAAACTTTGGAAGCACAAGTTGTCATTGAACCCGGACCAGCATCTTGCATTGCGGTAGAAGAAGCACCAGGATTCATCATGAGTGATAGAAGGATGATTTTCCAGAACATTTATATACCATTGAATCCTGATACTTTGATGGAAAAACATTTGAACAATACTGGAATTAAGGCTGAGCAGACTAAAGAGTGGCTAGAACTAAGAAAGGAGGATGCCAAGCAGTCGACAAGAGATATGTTGATGCAATTAGAAAATACATTTGTGAATTCAGCGGACATAAAGAAAAGGAAAGGAAAAAGAGGAGCAGTAATTCTTGCGGTCTCATTGGTGATGTCTATAGTTGGAGCTATAATAGGTACTACGAAGTCAACAGCCAATGCCATTTCAGTAGGGACTCTTGAGTGCTAAAGCACAACAACTGAGTGTTGATTTAGAAATGATACAAAAGACTTTAGATGGAATTAGAGGTGGATTGGATGAACAAGTGAGGGTTATAAATGAAACTGCATCATTTTGAATGAGCAAGTGGAAGTTATTCAACGTACAACCAAGCTAATAATTAAGCATGACCGGACATTGAAAGAGATCCTGAATGTAATGAATCCTATTGATAGATTGTTGACGAATTACATGAGGGAAGTTCAAACTGCAATTTCACAATTAATTCGAGGACATATACCATTGTATTTTGTTTCACAGGATATTATTCATCAAATGATAGAAAGGTTGACCAGGAGGGAGATTGATGTGGTACAAGTGAAAATTGCATTTGAAATGGGCAATGCAATGCCCTTATATGTGGATTTGGAAAGGTTGGAAATAGGGTTTTTATAATGCATCCCATATACAGCTCCTGAATTTATTTATCAAACTAAGTGGGTACATAATGTGGGATTTTGGCAAGAAGATAAGTTTATAAAGATTAAGACTCCAGAAGTGGTGGCATTTCAGTCATGGGAGCCTGAGGTTTACTTGATCCCAAATTTGGAGACCTGTGTAAAATTTAAAGAACAAAATTAATTTGTGTCCAGGTAAACCATTTATTCCTGATGCTACAGACGCTATGTGTGGTTTGAAATCTGACCCAAGTATATCAGGAGGATGTGAAGTAGTTATTAG
The DNA here is from genome assembly GCF_040938575.1 of Ambystoma mexicanum. Lineage (NCBI taxonomy): Eukaryota > Metazoa > Chordata > Amphibia > Caudata > Ambystomatidae > Ambystoma > Ambystoma mexicanum. Next base: position 453,234,467 of record NC_090936.1, on the reverse strand, counting down.
CAATATGGGAGGTGAAGATTTGGCACAAGCTAAAATGGTCAAAGGCAAATGGTTGATCAGCAACTGTATGAAAAATCTGACAATCATACATTTAAATCATGGAACATTTGTTGTTAAACAGGTGAAATACAATGTGTTTTACTTACAGGTTCCAAAGGATACAATTGTTTCGATTGGGTGTTTAACATTGTTTCATATTACAAATGATATTTGGGAAAGCCAAATAGAAAATATTGAGTTTTTTCAAAGGGATGCATTCCCAATAGACCCAGATGTGGAGTTCTTATTGAATCATAAAGAAAACCATACTGTGAAAATGAATTTGAGAAAAAACAATATCACAGTTAGTAACCTGGGTATAATAGAAGTAGAAAGGTTTAATTGGGGAACCTGGGGGGAACACACTATGGTGGGTTTAGCTGTTGTGGTGCTAATAATGGGAGGTTGAAGATGTTGCTCATGATATTAGCTACAACAGGGAATGAAAGATATCCCAATACACACACATTTTAAAAGAAAAAGAGGAGCACAAGTTGGGTTTCTTCTAATTGTGGCTTGGACCACTGCCAAATTGTCAGAAAAGGAGGGATAATGTAGTATAATTTATAGTGCTTTGAAGTGTAGCGCTTCACTGAATGTGATAGCATTCTATTGCCAGCAATAATGAGGCACACACATATAGTAATTTTATGTTGCCAATATAACAGGTGAATATATGGGTGGAGGCATGCAAGGTATGGAATTCATAATGCAGCCAGAAAGCCCAATATGAAGCTACAGAGGGTAAATGTGCATTCTTTTTTTTCCTTTCTTTTCTCCTCATTTAAATGCCTCATACACAGGAGACTACATTATTTATCTAACTGACTGACTTAATTAACAAGTACTAATCACTAGTACTAACTCATTAGCATTATAATGTAATCTCTATGGGAACAATTAGGTGGAAGTACATGTTTTGAAATTCGCTTTTAAACGTGCATTTTTCTCTCTTATTTTCTCTGCCTGTGCTGAATGCGAAAGACAGGAAGGCAGCAGGAAATCAAAAAGAAACAGTTATTATAATTTGAAGCTCCCATTGTTTGTGACATAGGGGTGTCAACCTAATGCACTTTCTGGTAATATGATTGGAGGGAAGTATATCTGCAGATACGCTGCGTAAGCAACAGAGTTCTGCTGGGGGAAAGTCTGACAGAAAAAGTTCAGATCGCTTTTTCTGAGTTGCCGAGACGGCGGATCTGAGACTGGGCTGTGAGACAGACGTGCCCAGTCTCACTTAGTACCGGCTTGAGAATTCATGTTCTCGCTGTGCACTTCAAACCTTCAAGATTCCAAAGGCAACCCTGGGCCCATTCTTCGGAGGCGAACGAAGTGAGGTCCTGTGTGGGAGAGAACTACAGATAATTGGTAAATATCCAAAGTGAATTGAGGTTAATGTGTGCTCTAGTACGAATGACCTTCTAAAAATATCAGGCAGGCAGAGTAGCCAAAGGGAATCCCCTGCATTTAATTGCCATGTTATAATGTTACAAAGTGAATTTTGTTCTGTCGCTGTATTTTTTTCTCTCTTCTTTTTGTTACAGACAATGCGATAATACAAATGGTAAGATGTTTACTTTGAAATGCAACTGTTATAATACAAATGATATATACGCAGATCGTGTAGAGTATTTTTGTTTTTGTCTTTACTTGGTGCATTTGGAATAATACCTTTTGAAATGGGGAAGATTTTTAGGTAATACATGTGTCATGTTTCCCATGCAGATGGAATAGATAGACTTAGCAGTGATAAATAGTTGTATGTGTGTGTTCACCCAGTGCATGGTGTTTGGGTGAAATCTAATACAAAATATAGATTACTGGGGGGCCATGAACCAGTAATGAGGCCTTTGGAAGCATAGTTCACTGATTTATATAAGTCAGTGATGACACCACAGGTTATTGATAATACTCTATTTGTGAAATTGTGGTGTCTGTGTATATAGGTCCAATGCTCTCTATAGATCACAAGAACATTATAAGAATAAGGAAAGTTTTGTGTATGTTGGGGCCATAAATAAAACAGGAAAATTATGCTCACCAGTAAATTACCAACAATAGTGTATACTACTAAATTATCCCATATAATGTAATAAGGTATGGTCACTGAAAGGAAATAAGGCCAAACCCAATCTAAGTGCAAGGAGTAGTCATCACCAAATTACCATTTTTGTTCATTTTTTTGGCAGTAAGAAAACACTGCCAGACCCCAAATCTACACAAAATATCCCCAAGTGAATAAAGTCAAAGATAATTCTACGACTACTTCTACCCACCAACAAGAAGGCTACACAAGCCTTTCTAGGTTTCTTGGGATATTTTATCGTCAGTTTTAATTTAAAAAAAAAAATGTTTTATGTGGTTTAAATACAACAAACCTTTACAAATAATTGATTCAAATAAAATTATACACAATATCTTTTGAAAGCTATGCATAAAGTAAAAGGTTTTTTTATACATTCAAGTGGACTTAAAACAAGAGATAAAAGGTTTACAGGAATCAGTTAATTTACAATCTTCTTACATTCTTTTTCATTGCCGGAGAACAGCAGACATTCTAATGATGAAAAAAACATAGCAACACATTGCGAATATCAGTAAATAAGATTGATTTAGGGCCTAGCTGAAGTTTAAAAAACATAGTTAATAGTTCAGAACATACCAACAAATTAAATACGCTTTGTTCTAAGTAATTTAAGATTGTAACAAGTCAGAGGCGCTAGTACTTCAAGTTTAACATCTTGCATTCATACATCGTTGGAAATTATGTTGTCATTTATCGATACAAGTGCGTCGTTGATGTGCGTTAACAACTTAGTTAGGGATAAAATGAAGGAAGTGTTTTCACCCCACATAAGTCGAAACCACAGCAATTCCCCAGAAGATATCATCATGCCAAAATCAAAGCTTGCAGATGTCTGTTTCCTATTCGCATCAAAATATTTGCAGTATAGGGCCAAATGTTTTAGAGTTTCTACCTCACTGCTGCAATTACAAAAGTGACAGGAGGCAATAGTAAATTTGTCGTCATATTTGTATTCTTACAATCGTAGGAAAGAGATTGAAATTAAAGCGCATGAATAGAGAGCGTGCCTTGTCACAGGGAAACATCATTAGATATTTAGCACAGGGTTTTCTTTTATGTGCAAAAGATGCATATTCAACAAGTGTCTTATAACCATTATTGGATTCGATGTTTGTCAACCAATCGTATTCGAAATGCTTCTTTTTTATCTTCGGAAGACCAAACACCAGATCATTTTTGTTTATGTTTATTCTTGATAGTAGAAGCTTCATGCTATTCTCGAATTTGATTAACGGAGGTAGATTCACAAGGGTTAACATCTCGTGAAAGATTTCGAACAACGAGGTCCTTGGAGAATTAAGCATTTTTAGAGTAGGTTGATAGTTTGCGCCATTGGAATTTAGAAGCCAACGAACTGATTCCCAGTTTGTGTCAAAGAATGGTATTTGGTAGCACCTTGGTAAGCCTAACGTTTGTTTCCACAAAATTCCTTGGATGCAATTAAGTAACTTGTCCAAATCCAAAAGACATATGTGGAGACCATATAAAATAATGGGCTCAACCTTTAATGTGTAGAAATCAATAGTTGGCATAATAGAGTATTTGCTATACCTTCTATAGATAATCTTCATTTGCGATAGAAGTGGACGTAGTTTTAATTGCATATTTTGATTCCACATATGAACAGATGTACAGTCTGATATTCTAAAGCCCAAATACTGCAATGAGTAGGCTCTTTCCATGGGATTGCCCAGTATGGGCCATTTGTATGTTTTAATAGATTTTATGTTAGTGAAAACAATAATCTGAGATTCTGATGGATTTGTCTGTAGAATATGTTTGTTCACATATTTGGCAAAGGCATTGAGCTTGTTATGCAGACCAAATGGAGTTCTATCGAATGGAATGATATTGTCTGCAAAATCCAGCCAATGCAGTCGTAGATGGCCCAGCCTGATTGGAAACATATTTTCCTCTTGCCAAATTTGATCTATATTGCGCAAAAAAAGATTAAATAGTATAGCTACAAGATTACACCCCTGCTTGATTCCAATATAAGTTGGAATCAGCAGGGTAAGTGCCCCTTCTTGATTTATGCGGATTTGGAAACTTGTGTATTAGTGTAGCAATGCAATTAGGCCAACTAAAGTCTGTGGAATGCCAAGGTGAAGCATTTTTTGCCATAGTAGATTTCTAATGATGCAGTCAACTGCTGCCGTAAGGTCCAATGCTGCCAAATAAATTGAACCAATATTGGTGGACTTGGTACCAGTTAATATATGGGCTAGGATTGTTGCATTTAGAGATTTACCCATTGCTTTTCTAAATCCAACTCATCATCTAGATAAGGTGTTATGACTGATCATAAATTCTTCTAGTCGTTTTAATAGAGTAATGGCAAAGACCTTAGCAGAGGCGTCCATCAGCACAATAGGTAGAAAATGACCTGGATTGACATGATCGCCTTTTTTTGTAAATTGGTATGATAATTGCAGACAACCATTGGACTGGAATGGAATTTAACCAGAAAATGTTGTTGAATTTCTGCTTTATCCCTTTGTTCTCCACCATAACGACGCCACTGACCGAGGCCTGAAGTCATCCCACTCAGACGATCGCACATTGGACGAGAAAGCAGTGGCAGTTTTCTTTGAGCTCAAAAGCATTATCCCCACCCTTCCAGTGCTAAGATGTCTGCATTTTCCACAACACTTATTCCTGCAGACCGATGCATCCAGGACTGGCTTTGGTGCGGTCCTGTTCCAGGGTTCTAAAGACAATTTACGACCCATGGCCTTCATTAGTCATAAGTTGCTTCTTCATGAAGTGGCCTATTCAACGATTGAAAAGGAGTGTCTGGCTATAAAATGGGGCGTGAAATCTTTGTGCTATTATCTGCTGGGTCGTCCCTTCACCATCTTCACCGACCATGCTCCCCTGCAGTGGCTGCCGACCCAGAAGGACTCTAACCATCGGGTTCTACAATGGTTTCTGACCCTCAGCCTTTTAACTTCCGTATTTGAACAGACCGGCTTCCTTCCAGATTGTCCCGGACCATCTTACACGGTCCACTGACCTGCCCGGCCGGCTAGGTCCTTCGGTGCGGGTTTGTGACAGGGTACCTCTTTATCAGAACGAGATGCCAACTGGCCAGAGGGGTTTTACAATTGTTGATGACGGCAGCAAAAACAATGCAGCTGTGAGAACGGAGCAACAATGCGAGGAAGGCATCCAGCCGCGGCTTGGCATGGCAGCATTTCAAGTCCGGGGACAAATGAAGGCGCTGAGCCCTAATAGAACAAGCACATGCATAAAGTCGAGTATCAGAGAATGGGATCAGGACCTTGGCCACTTTTGGGCCAAAGTGGTCAAAGAACGCACTTACCAAGAGTCGCAGCATGTGGCAGGATTGGAGACCATCCTCCATGCTCGCGGCGAAGACTGTCATGCCCCCTGATCGCAGGGTGAATGTTGCAACGGAGAGAAAGGAGACTGGGTTTAGAAGAGGCCTATCTACTGCTCTGAATGGGTTGGCCTTGAACATCATGAGTGAAAAACTAGGGGTAAGGGAGAACAACAACTTTATGGGGCGTGGGTAGATTTTTCAAGGGCATTCGACCAAGTCAACAGAAATCCACTATGGTCGAACTTAGAAGTTGGGGCATCCCAGAGGGTATCCTGTCAATGCTAGTTGAGCTCCACAAGGACACTACCATCAGAGTGCGACTTGATAACGAAGAGCACCACTCAGAATCCATCAGGGTGGAAAGGGGTGTCCGTCAGGGTTGTCTGGGAGCACCTGTTTTCTTTAACCTGTATCTGGCGGATATGGGTGCATTTTTGGAACCATCAGCACTGGCCAGCCCAGTGATTAATGGAGTTAAGATCCGCTGGCTGGCCTATGCCGATGGTGTGGTCTTGTTGGATAACACTGCAGTGGGGCTGCAGCGCCTTCTCAATAAATTGGACGACCATGCAAAGGAGAATGGTCTTACCATAAATCCCACAAAATCTCAAATAGTCATTTTTAGACACATGCACAAACGAGTGATCCATCCCCATTGGGAGCTGCGGGGGCAGTTATTCCAAGAGTGGAGGATCTGGTCCATCTAGGATATAAAGTTTATTCATCACCCTCTGCATGTAAAGTGGAGCAGGATGTACAGAGTAAGATAGTACAGTTAATACCTCTGATGAAAAAGATGTTAATAAAATACTGTGCATTTTCGATCCTCCCACTGATTAAGAATTATTTGGCAAAAGTCATCCCTGTGATCCTGTATGGCTTGGAGGCCAAACCCTTTTTGTGGAACATAGATTGGCAAAAATTAGAGGGCCTTATTTGAAAGAAAGTTCTTAGTCTGCCTATGAGTCTTTCCATGTATAGCCTTAGATTTGAACTGGGACTGAGGTCAATGAAGGTACAGGCAGACTGGAAACTGATCTCTCTCTTTCGCCTCATCTCTACTGCCCAGGAATACAAGTTGTATGCAGATATTAAAGCCGATTTGGAAGGCCAAGAATCGAAAATGTTATCAAACTTGGAAGAAAGGGTGAAGGGGGGATTGGTTAAAGTAGATACGGATATCGAGACACTGATCCATAACCCCATGAAAGCCAATAAGGCCCTGGAAGTGATGGGTTGGATCATAAAAACCGATAACATGTGCTCCCTAGCTCCATCAAACCTTTTCGTGAAAGTTGACAAAAAACTGGGCTTCATTGCGAGATACCTAGTAAAGTTTCCTGACTGGAAGATCAGGAAAAACGTTCTCAAGAGTACGATTGAATGTAGCCCACACTAGCAAGGTCCTTTCTAAAAGGGGGCAAGGAGAGATTACCAATATCCTGTGTAATGTGTGTAAAAATCTAGACAACCAATCGCTTAAACACCTGCTGATGGAATGTGGGGGACTTGGCCAGTAAGCTCAGTTTTGTTTGCTAAGTTTGGAGTAGGAAAAGAGGTTTTTTTATCCGACATGTTTTGGAACAGATTAACCTCTGGGCTCGACAGAGCACAGACAATTGCAGTGATACAGGTTCTGGAAAGAAATAACATTGTGATTTTATGTCCTATAATTAACATGGGGTTTTAGAGGATATGTTCTGTCTTTAATCATAAGGGTTGAAATAAGTATTAGAAATTGAAGACTGTGGGTCATCTTGTGGGATGTCGGCCTTAAAATCTAAACGACTTAAACTCATTTTTCGCCGCATGCTCTTCTTTATCTAGGTAATCTTTTCTCTTTTTTCTCTTTGTGTTTTGTGTTCCTTCTCCCTTCTTGTCTTTTATGATATATTTTGGAGACTTTATGGATGATTTGTTCTTTTGATTTTTATATTTTTACTCAATTGTAGTTTTATTCAATTGTGGTTGATTATTAATTGTTTTAATTGTTTGTCTTGTTGGGTATGCTGATTTGTGTAAAAGGTTATGTAACCAAATACAATAAAAAAAAGATTTTGAAAAAAAATGGGGTTTCTAGACATCACGGGGGCAGCAGCAACAGGCTATGTCGGATAGGGGGCGGGGCTACAGTATTTCACCCATGTAGCAACAAGGGCCGTGATTGTCAGTGGCACAAGCCATTCCATTAAAGACATGCCGAATTGTTACCAAGTGCATTCTGCCTCTGATTCTTGTAGGAGACACACATTTCGAACGAGGAAAGAAAATACCCCTTTGCCTATTAGACGCCTTGGTCCATTCAACCCAGGAGGAAGACGACATCCTTACTTCCATCAAGGAGGTACAACTTCCCTGACTTCAAGAACTTTTCGAGTTAATTTTGTGGAGTTGTACCCATCAAGCTGATTCCTGAATGAAGGATTTTATTTGTTTTACAGCATTCCAGTTTCCAGCGTTGTCGGTCACAATGGGGATCATTACGACCCTGACGGTAGGAGGTTAATGGGGCCGGTAGAGCTTCCGGCCCCGTTAACCCCCTACCACCACATTACAAGGTTTGATCACGGGACCCGGTAAGGATGCCTGGTAAAACCAGGTGTCCTTAGCGGGTCCCGCGAGTAGACCAGGATGCAAACAACAGGCCCGTTATTAACGGACCTGTTTGCATCCTCCCCATTCCCATTGAGCCCGGGGAAATACCAGGCCCTCCAAGGTCGGAATAGCCCGGTATTTCCCCATTCCAGGAACCCGGACCCGGTACCCGGAATGGGGGTAGCCATGCCGCAAATAGCAGCATGGCTACTTCCAGCTTCGTAATGACCCCCTATGTCTTTTTTGTAACACCGTATTAATTTGAAAGTGTGACCTGGCCAAAAGAAACTAAGGCAAATACAACATTTAAATTCACTGACAATCGGAAAATATCATCAACTGATATCTTGGATAGGACAGTTTATTAAAATCTGCCTTCAAAGTTGGCAAAGTGAGCAGCTAAATAAGATATTAGTGTTTGCAGTGTTACATTTTCACACATGCCCGGATAACCCCTATGGCATTTACTTTGCTTAATGAAGTCTGCAGAACCATTGAGGCACAGAGCACATGCAAGCAATGCACATGTGCAATGTGTGTTCTAATAAATTCCCAACCGAGAGCCTGCCTAAATGAACAGCATGTATATTACCTGGGGTGCCCCCTCACATAGCTTGAGGCAGAGGAGACACAGTCATACAGCATTGAAATTTGAATGACTATTCACCCAAGAGCACACATTAAAACCCAGATGGACATAACTAGAAGCATTTGGAGCAAGTGTATTTTGAGTGAATTACCCTGACATGGTGCATTCCACAAGATTATGTTGACATGTAGAGCAACAACCAGGTCACAGGCAGAAGGCATCAGTTTTAGTGTGGTGATATGTGATGGTAATAGCACCAAAGTACATGTGATGTCACTTCCATGTATGTCATCAGGAGGTTCAAAGGGTGCATGATGCAACTTCTGCTACCCCTGGCCTTTTGGTGAAGGGATGCCTCTGTGAAGGCAGTAGCTTAATGCTACATAATGCACCAAAACAAATGTGCAGCAGTCCAGCCAGGGATCGGAATTGCTGTGAGTTGAAAGCTATGCAGCTCTTCCTTGTAGCCAAGAAGAGCCGGGCGAGCTAGACCAACAGCTACCAGAAGCTACTTATGTCTCCCAAGGTCAACTGGTGTCATACAAACATACCTATATGGCATTACCGCCGTGTTTTTGGGACTATATGTGAAGGAGCATTCGGACACAATTAGAATACATTGGGCCTCATTACGAGTCAGCCGGTCCGGAAAGAACGGTAGTGATCAATCCGCCACCACCGTTTTTTCCGGACCGGCTGATTAAGAGTCCTGCAGGCGGGAGGTGTCACTCCCGGCAGGTCTGACCTCGCGGGTTTAACACCACCCGCCTGCAGGCGGACATGGAAACACCGGCCACATTACAGCATTGGTGCCGGTGTTTCCACTTCCCCATTCCCATGGAGTCCTATGGGACTCCATGAGAATGGGGATTAACAGAATTCCGCCTCCGGAATTACCAGATCACCGGGGTTGTAATGCCCCGGTGATTCCGGCAATCACGGAGGCGGAATGGTAATACGAGTCCGGTGGTAACCTGCTGGAATTTCCGGCACGGTTCCCGTCGGACTCGTAATGAGGCCCATAGAAAGCATAGTGGGTCATAGCGGCCACAACGTTATAGTTTGTAACTTACGTGAACGTTACATCTGCAAGTTCTCCGTTCCTCAGAAGTAGCGTTGTTTTCTGCACCTGTAGCGTGACTGCACCATGCATTGTGCACTTTGGTGATAGAGACAGCGCTGCCAAAAATGCAATATAGTTTTCTCAGAGATGTAAACAAAAACTGCTATGACAAAATATGCGATAGTGCTCCAAACAGGTCCGCCAGAGAGCTGCGCGGTGGGTGTTCGAAAGGAATAAAATGCCTTCCATTGAGTGCCCGATACTCTTCACGTGGCTGGAACGACATCTGTGTATGCAGTTCTTAAAATAGAGGACGGAGGAGCATTGCGGCCTCCGCCAAGGCTCTCCACAAGCTGACTCACTAACAGAGAAATGTGTTTGTAGGACTGATGCTCTAATCACTGGCAGCTTTTCGGCACGCACCGGCTTAAGAAACACAGCCCAGGATTACTAAACTGGGGTTTCATGACATTAAACCCTGCATCTCAGACAGGATGACAGTGGTGTGTATTTCAAGGACCCTAAGCCCTCCGTCGAAACCAGTCTGACAATTGGGGGGGGGGGTGCTCCAGGTCGCAATGTTATTCAGTAGACAGTCTCGTTTATATTTGCAAGATATCTTGTGAAGTGGCAAAGTGCGTAGATCAGTTTGTGGGAGTGGATATCGCACCCACTTGGGTGCTAAAGCCGTCTCGGTTGTGTGGGTTCCCAAATGCCCTGGCACCAGTTACCTGCTTGAACGTTCCCTCTCACAACACTCACAAGCTGTCAGTGTTGTTGTGATTGGAAAACCCTCTCTGAACAGAGACATTTGAATGTTTTGGTTGAAGCCCTCAGGGTCAGTCTGGGGGCATTGAAGTGGGCCATCATGAAGCATCAAGCCTGCATGAAAGTTCTACAAAGCCCTGAGGTTGTGCTCCAAGCAAGTGTCTTCATTGATGTTTTTCAAGCCAGACCTGCCAATTTATAGTAAATAAAATAAATCGAATACAAAACAGCTTATTGAATGCGCTCATTTCAATTAATGATTCATTACAGACATCGATTTCTCGTAGTGCTGTCTTTTGGAATCAGGCCAAGACAATAGGGGAAACCATTATGGCTTGTGCATGCAATTAAACAGAGCAGTGAGATGGAGGCAGGCACTTTCCGAATATAGATGGACAGTAGAACAACAAGCAGATGCCGCAGCCTATAGCGTATTTGAACTCAAAGCAAACATGTTTTTTTTTAATTATCTTCAAAGGCACTAGACCTGTGAGGAAAGGACCGACTGAGGTAAAAAAGAGATGACTGCACCGGAATTTGTGAGTTGCAATTTCTGTCTTACTCCACAAAATGATGGTGTAGCGCCTTGCCGAGAAATGTGAACAAATTTTACTCTGTGTGTTGTGAATTGGGCCATTAAAGTGTCACAAATTGTCCATCAAAATTAGCCCACAATGACCTGTTGTGCTGGCCCTTTTAGGCATTGCTCCATTCTCTTATAGGTCACCATGAGCCTGCACGTAGGTTCTGTTAAAAATCCTACAATCATGTTTGAGCACATAAAGCTTCAATTTCCAAAGAATGTGCTGGGTTTTTGGATGTTCCGTGTCGAGCCAAAGTAATCTTTTCAAAATAGTGCCAGCGAAACAGATATGGCGGCACATGCTGGCTATACAAGGCAAAGTTCCCAAAGGTGTGGGAACTCCCGTCCCCTGCACACTATCAAAGGCCGGATATCAGCCAAACCATTACTCTATAGATTTTAAAATGTGCACATTCAAGCAATTTCAAAGCTATTATGTTAACCTGACTATTCAAACATTCATCAAGAGAAATTTTCTACTTTAATGGGAAACCCAACATGTTTAGAGTTTCGAGACTCATCCTCAGTGGTACTCTATTGTGAAGACTGTTGCAATTTAACAAAAAGAAAACGCAAATGAAAACACTTGAAGATGCTATTCTTAAAACATAAATCTTTTACATTTTCTCAGGATCACCTTAAGCTTGATTATTCACCTTTTGGATACAAACTGCAGTGAACCTCTCGTGGGGTGTATAGACTATGTCCAGGTTTATTTCATCTGGTATAACCAATAATCTGGAGGAGACAAATGTCAAATCTATTTTGACCTCTATAATAATCAATTGTGTAGGTCCCAATCTAAGTGGGGGCCATATGTTCTAAAAAGAACAAACGGGTCAGTGAGTAATCTATGTAGTACCACTGTGCTGATTGTGGCTAGAACTGTGCTGTATAGTACTGTCAAATTTAACACATCATTCCTCATGGGTACTGTTTCCAATATATGTAAGGAAAAACAGTTTCTCCTTAGTTTTAAATAGATTACCATTGTTGTATCCTTTAATGTATCATGAAAAAACATCATAATATATTGGGTGTCTTACCCATTTAGTCTTATGCAGATGTGTAGAGATCATATCAGGTGTAACTGGTTATGAAATAATCTTCTCAGTCCATAAGCATGAATTGATCCTCTAGTACCACAAGAATGTATGTCTAAGAGTATAAAGGGGAGTGGGCAATGCTCTTAAATATATAGACAGAGCTATGATGAATAACTGGTAATGAGCATCCTAACAAAAAACACAAAAAAGGAAGAAATTGTTGGATGTAACAACACTGACTTCAGGAGAAGAGGAGAAGAGGAGGTGAAGGATCCACTAGGTAAACCAGACAGTTCAGGTTCAGCATATTAAGATAGTGTTTGAGACATGGTTTTCCACTCATGACTTGAAAGGATTGTGGCGATTGGGGCCGTAATAGAGAGAAATGATGCATGTCAAGATGGCATTGTTACCCTGCAGGAGAACACTAAGCCCATTGAAACGAAAATGACAACCTTGCACAAATGCTTTTCAGTGTTGCCGGACAAGGATCAGGATCAGGATCTGGAGAACCGATCACCAAGGCAGAACCTAGGGGAGGAAGGATAGCTCAGGGGCAATACGGCGTCCATCTTTAAACCCAAGATGGCGGCTCGATCTGCCTGCTGCAGTCTAGCTGACCAACTCCCCAATGGTACTTTGGCGCCGCCCCCTCTACCGAACACGGCATATCTGACTCTGATATGATATGGTATGATATGGCATTTGTAACGCGCCTATACACAAGTGTTTCAAGGCGCGACGAGGCAGGGAGGGGGGAACAAGGGGAAGACAGACAACGATCCTACTAGGCCAGGTATCATTCAGACCGCGCAAGTGCAGGGGTAGGGGAAGGGAAAAGTGCAAGGGGAAGGGGAGGCGGAAGTGCAGTACAAGTAAGTAGAATACAAATAAATAAATAAATAGGGCCAGCTGGTGGCAAGTGCAAGGTAAGTGCATACAAGTGCTGGGAAGGGGGGGCTGTAGGGATACAGAGACAGTCCCGCAGTGCAGGGGATGCCAGGGAGGCAGTGCAAGTGGAGAGTGGCTGGGCCCAGGACCGAGGTCGGTGAGAGTGGCCCAGTTGCAGATTCAGTGCAATTTCAGTTTAGAATTTAGCAGGGGAGAGGGACAGAGAAAGCAAAAGCGGAAGGTTTTGAGGTGCTTCCGGAACCGGAGATGGTTCTCCTCCAGTTTCAGGGAGGCAGGAAGGCTGTTCAAGAGGGAGGCCCCTGCCGCGGAGAAAGATCTACCCCCAGCTCATTGCTTTGAGAAGCGGCTGACCCTGAGGGAGTTGGAGACGGATGAGCGAAGGGCTCGGGAAGGAAGATATTTAGGAAGAGAGAGTTGAAGGTATTTTGGCCCAAGGCCCTAGAAGGCCTTGTGGATAATGCAGAGGGTTTTGAACTTAATCCTCGCAGCCTCTCTCAGCAACGGGCGGATGCCTTGCTACTCTTTCAAGTAAACGCTGCGTAAGTATGGACCTAGGCTATCTGTCTCTCTGTCCGAACTACGATATCTTTTGTGACTATTTTTCCCTTTCCTGTCTTCCCGACACCAGTTCTCATTGACTTCCAGTCCCAGAATCGAAAACTTGCAGACTTCACAAATTCTTACCTTTACGCTGACTTCTTCTGGGTTTCCACAGCCTTTCAAACCCGATCATTCCTCGGCTACCTCCGAGGTACGAAGGGCAGGACCAATTCTTCCGTTTTCTACGCATAGCAAGGGATTACTAAATTCTGAAACCTTTCAATCTTTCAGTCATCTCTCGCTCTCAGAACTCCCAACAAGCATCTGATAACTCTTCCGATCCACAGTTCAGAATCAATCCCGCTCTTCACTGCAGGTTCCTCCTCGCCGATATACTTACCCATGCTATCCACTCTCATAGCCCCGTCTAACTCGTACAATCTTCGTAGTTCTTCTTCCCAGAGCCCGAGTTCTTGATCCATGTGTTATACTACACCACGGTCTGCTGTAAAGAGTAAAACTCATCTTAATTTCCCTCCTTTCATAAACCTTGTTTATACACTATTGTAACTTACTGGGCCTCATTCCGAGTATGGCGGTAAGGGATAGCGGCCACCGCTAACGAGAGCAGTGGCGGTAATCCCTTACCGCCATACTCCGAGTTCCCTTAGCGCCATGGTGGTTTTAACACCTGCTTTTAGCAGGCATTAAAAACCATGGCGCTAAGGGACCTTGATGTTAATTACGCCACCGTAATTTACGGTGGCGTAATTGACGCCTTCCCCACTCCCATTATGCCCTATGGGGCAAGAATGGGAATGGGGAAGGGTAAATGGGGATTGGGGAATTACCGCCCCGCCAACCTTGGAATGGGGCGGTAATTCCGCCAACCACCAAGGCGCTGCCGGTCCGGGTACGGCGTCAACCAAGGCGTTAATAGCGCCATTGGTTAGCGCCGTACTCGGAATGAGGCCCACTGTGTCGTTTTTCACCTTTCTGGTTAGACCTTACGATTGAACAAGTTTTAAAGCAGTGGCAGCCTAGAAAGACACACGAAGCAGACAAATCCACAGACTATGCAGGGTTTTATCCCCCCATGAGGGTTTCCCTGGGGTCTTTCCATGTGGGGTGTTTCTATCACGGAGGGAGAGGGAGAGTTCAGGGGAATCTCTATAGCATCGTCTATTCCGACCTACGGGTACAAACGGGCTCCAGAGTGCTATTCTTTCGGTGAGTCCTTGCTAAAGATTCTGTCCTTGTCACCTGCTATTGTCACATGCTATTGTCTAATGTGTTAGATCAATACCATATATATAAGTGTTACAGCTTTGAACTTTCAATCCAAACGTTTTTTTTCCTTTAGCCACAACAAAGTTCCATGTAGTTAATTGCAGGTGTTCAATCTAAAATGCTGGTTGCAGACATCTTACTTCATAAGAAATTCTTTTTCCAGGTTGAGAAGGGTAAGGCAGACCCAGATGAAGATATATTTTGGTGGTGGGATAGGTAGGGGGCCTCCACCTGCCATTGATGTCAAGATAAGCTCCCAACCAAAGATATGACCCCTTTATCTGTAAATTGATGAGGGTGAATTGAAAAGGAGAGGAGGGCGGAGGTAATAATGGCAGGGGAAATCAACTGAGTGCCTCAGATATTACTCGATTACTCTTACATCTCATCATTTGTATTGGTAGGGGGTACATCAACCAAATTAAGAACTAGAATACAGAGTCTTGTCTTACTAGATGCTTGGCAGAACTTTCATTGAGGCAGGAAGGATTATTCATTTTTTCTCACCAACATTGCGCATATCGAGAGTTGATCTTATATACATTTCTTAGAATGTAATTAAGAACTGTGGGTATAGCCAATGTTTCCATGTTGGATCATAGCCAAATGTCTCCTGATAGTAGGTTGAGCAGAAAATGAGGTACAAGTTGGAGATGGAGGATGTTTGATATATCCTGAGGAATTCTGTTCACATGAGGAATTGGACAATATTGTTACACATTTTGTAGGGTGAACAATGCCTGTGTTATGTAATGGATGATGATACCTCTCTAAAGGCTATATGGCTACAGCAATGAATGTTATTGTATTGCAAACTAATATCACCTCATGTAAACTCTGATCCTGTAATGAGATTGTTAGGGAAACAACCTGTGGTGAAAAAGGGCAAAAATAACAAGTTTATAGACTATTTGAGGCAATCTTTAATGGCTATTGTTAATGATTTGAACATACCAGAGTCAAATTTCACAGATTCACCTGATATAGAGAAAATACTTAAGAAAAAGAGTAAGACATCAGATAGTACTCAGGTTATTGATAATCTTGCTAACAAGCAAAGATACAATAAGTATTCTCATCAAGCTTTCATCCCTAACTCCCCTAGAATGTATCTAAAAAAACATGTTCAGAAGACCTGAAGCCTTTTATATGTAACTCTGGCTAAACATCTTGCCAACCAGAGAATATTGTGGTGCCTGGCAAGGCTGCCTGTTGGCAGACCGTCAATGTAGATGGTGCCATAGGGAAATTGAGACCTGCCATCACGTGTTGACGGGTTGTCTGGCACTAAAATCACAATACTTAAGAGGCTATAGCTCACTGGTAAATAGGTTGGAGAATACTGAATTGGACCAATTCTGGGCAACGTTATTTGGAGCACACTCTTTGGTCATGACAGCTGCAGCATATTATGTCTGGAAGGTGGCTTTGAAATTGATTGAGTAGAGTCAATGAATGTCGGATAGACTGTTGTGGGCCTCATTACGACCCTGGCGGAACGGGTTAAACGGCGCCGTAAAAGGCTGCAGCGCCGTTCAACCCGTTCCGCCACATTACAAGGTCACCTCGTGGGACACGTTAAGCACGCCTGGGAAAACCAGGCGTGCATACCGGGTCCCGCGAGGGGAAGAGGGAGCAAACAACGGGCCATCTCGTAATGGCCCGTTGTTTACTCCCTCTCCCATTCCCATTCAGCCCTATGGGGGCTGAAATGGGAATGGGGATGAACCGTGTCCGTGTCCTCGAGTGAGGAATTACCGGGCCATCCGAACTCGGAATGGTCCGGTAAGTAACTTGTAATGAGGGCCTGTATCTTATATTTTAATATTTTAAACTGTATAAGTTGTAAGTGCTGTTTATATGCTATGATGAATTTTAAATACTTAGGGGGTCATTACAAGGTGGGCGGTAAGGGATACGGCACCGGTAAGGAGACTGGTGCCGGTGATCCCTTACCGCCCTATTCCAAGGTCCCTTGGCGGGGACCGTAAGAACGTGTGGTCTGACCATACGTCCCTTACGGGTGCCGCTAAGGGGCCAGGGTACTAATAACGGTCTTGCAAGTCGCGAGCCCGTTATTAGCACCCTCCCCATTCCCATTGGGCCCTATGGGGGCTCAAATGGGAATGGGGAATGGCATGTTCAATGGGGACTTACCGGTCCTGCCAGGGTCGGACTACACCGGTAAGTCCCCATTGAACTACACCAGTGCCGGACCCGTTATTGGTGGCATTCATGGCGCAAATAGCGCCATGACTACCACCAGTCTCGGAATGAGGCCCTTAGTCTGTTTTTGTCTTTTGTAATTTTAACCTTTTTTCTAAATGTTTTCTTTTGTAACTAGTTCTATGCTTAAGGTTTGGAAAAAACGAACCAGATGGACAAAAAAGCAAAGAGAACTTGACATTTTTTGAATAAGGTACTATATGACACATGCATAGAAATGGTGACAGCATAAAGAAAATTAAGACTTATTATAAATGAATTACGAGATCAGGTGGTACATCTTTAAGCACTAAAGATTTCACACCAGGTAGACATGAACAGGGATTTTCTGATTGGAAGGTTGTATGATTTAATGAAATGGGGAATGTGTTTTATATTGGAGCCTTCAAAAGATTTGAGCAGTCAAAGACAGAGTTTGGTGTTAAGCAAA
Organism: Ambystoma mexicanum; assembly: GCF_040938575.1. NCBI lineage: Eukaryota > Metazoa > Chordata > Amphibia > Caudata > Ambystomatidae > Ambystoma > Ambystoma mexicanum. Next base: position 453,216,954 of record NC_090936.1, on the reverse strand, counting down.
TGGGCCACATGGGGTACCTTCAACTCAGACGCTGATGTTTACAACCAATTGATCAGATTGGCAATAGTAGGTCCCCTACAGAGATGGAAAATATATTACAGGGGGCAAGATCCACAAAGGGTCTCATCTCAGCTATTTATAAGGAACAAATATCCTTGATTTTCACCAGTAAGGAAAAGCACCTGTTAGCATGGGAAAGCAAGCTGGAGGTGGAACTAGAAGAACATGATTGGTTATTGTGTTACAGAAGGATTGACAGAATGTCTTCCATTTTACAAGCCTTGAGTCCACAGTATAGGTTGCTATACAGATGGTACAACATTACTGGAATGTACCATAAAATGTACCATGATAATTCAGGAGAATGCTGGAGAGGTCACATAGTAGAAGGGACACATCTCCATGTGTGATGACCATCTCTGACCCTAGAAGCCTTGTATAGAAGGTCAGGTCAGGTTGGCCATGTGTAAGATAGTGGGATATCCCAGATTCTGCAGTTCCACTCTCATTTTATTGGAAATGATCAGGAATGTTCATGGTCTGGAGGATCTTCCCAAATATGCATGTAATACTGCAGTCATTCTCAGCAGCAACATGGTGCATTCCAAGACTTTAGGGCAAGCATGATGCCCCAAACCAATTCATATGTTTGACAGGATGGTGGCATTTACTAGTGATGGAGTGAATGTGCAGCTACATTTTATGATATTCAGCCTTACTTTCTCACTGCAGCAACAAGGGACTATTTACATCTGATGTGTACCACAGGATTACAATCATTTAGATGCTTTGACTTATATTCCTCTGGAGAGTGTGTGTAGTCATGTAATGAGCTATGTGCTGCCCTGATTGGGAGAAAGGGGTGAGAGGGAAGGGGGTGGGAGTTTGAGAATATACTGTTCTGTGATATGCAGCAGTAGGCTTTGCTGAAATAAAAGTGGTTGAAAAAGAGTGATATTGAACAGAAAATATCAAAAGATATTACGGCCACACAAGTAAGGTAAACAAGTTGATCTGCCAGGTTCAGGAATTAAGCTGCTCTTTGATAGAGCGAGAGATTGAGAGAGAGGGAGAGAGAGATAGACAGAGACAGACAGAGGCGGTAAGGGGGGTGGTAAGGGGTTAATGGCGCTGGTAAAGGTGCCGGAGCCGCTAACCCCTTACCACCCTATTACGAGGTCTGCTTGCAGGACCTGCTCAGGACTCCTGGTTTTACCAGACGTCCTTAGCGGATCCTGCGAGCGGCCCAGCATGTTAACAACGGGCCTGTCATTAACGGGCCCATTGTTAGTATGCTCCCCATTCCCATTGAGCCCTATGGGGGCTCAAATGGGAATGGGGATGGACCGGGTCCAGGTTCCCTGAATGGGGAAATACCGGGCCCAGCAAGGTCGGAATGGCCCGGTATTTCCCCAATCAGGGAACCCGGACCCATGTTTGGGGGTAGCCATGCCCTTTTTAGGGGCATGGCTACCTCCAAACTCGTAATGAGGCCCAGAGGATTTAATATGAGTGTGTGTTAGGAACAAATGCAGGCGCTGGTCATTATCATAGCAACCATTCATAAAGTAACCTGTCTCTGCAAACGTGCACTACATCAATGAAAAGACTTATGAGACTGACACAGTAGAGATGACCTGAGCGTAAAAGGCCTGCAACTTGCCACAAATAAAGCCCCAGAACCACAGGAGCAAGGAATTCCTCTAGATTATTTAACTAAGGACAAGGTCCTCCAAAGCACAAGAGAATTGAACATGAAGGCCTTCCAGGGACAACAATTACCAATCGTTCAGCATGTAGCTCCAGTTACACTACAAACGCAGTTTTGGTTTCAACTGAGAAATTGTGACAGTGTGAAATAAAATGTAAATTAACGTACCCATTTATGCTTGTGGTTACCTGTGACAAAAAGAACACACAGAGTGGCTTAGGTGTAGGCTTCAGCCAAGAATCTTGGGCTACAGGTTGCAGAAAGCCACAGAGATAAACCTGGAATTCCGTGGTGAAACAAGCCAGTGGGCCAGAAAATCCAAACAGGAGCAGTGACATAACAGGCAGCCCTGAGGCAAATGTTTGTTGTAGATACCAGCACTAACAGATCGTTTGTGTTACAGGTGGTCTGTTTGTGAGTGGTCTAGCATGGATTAAGGGTGACAGTCTTGGGACATATGGGGAATTCAGCTTTGCGAATATTGTTGTGCCACATTTGTTTGATACATATTTTTATTTGCATTGGCACCTGACAAAGTAATGGCATTCCATTTATCAAAGCAACCAGAAGAACATTGAAGCAAAGCAACGAATGTCTAGATGATCAAATCTAAATTAACAGCCAACTAATGTACCAAACTAACTTCCCCTTTCCACAACTGACAATGAGCTGAACAGGCATCATCACAAAGTGATATATAAGACATATTTTATGACAAGAGTCGAATCTAATGAACACCAAGTGAATAGGCCAAGAGAAGACAATCTTGCAAGGCAGGTAAGTGATAAATCATTCCGTTCTGCAAAGGACAAAGAGGAGTGCCACATTTCCCTTAACTGCTTTAAACGATCATGCAAGAGAAATATCTTTCACACAGCAACACATTCCACACACAGAGCAACACATTCCATACTATTTTCACCATTCTAAATCCCTGAGTGACTCTGTCTGCCCTTGAAGGTGCCTTCGAAGGAAAATGTATCACTTGAATTGATCTTGAATGCAAATGATATACCCATGAGACAGGCAGCTCCCGAATAATTACATTTGACTATCACCTCTCCCTTGACAATTTGGAGAAGGTAAACGCAAAAGGCTTTCAGTTTAAGGCATCCCAGGATTAGGTGTTGTAAGGGTGCAGAAGTGGACGCGGGACACAAAGGTAGTATGCTTGTTGACATAAACATTTATTTAACAGAAAAATAAGGAACAAACCCTATCTGTCCCTATAACTAAGTGGGGTTTCTCTGCCTCAAATAAAACTAAGGATGATGCCAGGACATCCGTCAAAATCAAAATAGTCCACTGTCCTGTGTCCCAAACCTATTTCCGTCCCTTACACTTCAAAAGAAAACAAAAGAATGGGTTATACCCTGATATCAGAAGCATGGCTCCCTCCTTCTGGATGTTTTTTAGACAGTTTGCAAATGATGGAGGAATAATCTCCTTCCCCTGGCCTTCACTAGGCTTTTCTCTAAAGTTCACACAAGGTGGGAGGGAGTCTCCCTTCCCATGGCCTTCTCAGGCGCTTCTTTACAGTTCCACAAAGGTGGGGGAAATCTCTCCCTTCCTCAGGCCTTTCTTAGGCTGTCCTTCAATAGTCTCAATGTTATCTTGATTTTATACCACAGGATACATCTTTCCTCCTCTGTTCTTCTCTTGACTTTTGCCAAAGGATATTTCTCTCTTACCCTGGTCTTCTCTTGACTTTTGCCAAAGGATATTTCTCTCTTCTTCCTCTGGTCTTCTCTTGACTTTTGCCAAAGGATATTTCTCTCTTACCCTGGTCTTCTCTTGACTTTTGCCAAAGGATATTTCTCTTTTCCCCTGGCCTTCTCTTGACTTTTGCCAAAGGATATTTCTCTCTTCTTCCCCTGGTCTTCTCTTGACTTTTGCCAAAGGATATTTCTCTTTTCCCCTGGTCTTCTCTTGACTTTTGCCAAAGGATATTTCTCTTTTTCCCTGGCCTTCTCTTGACTTTTGCCAAAGGATATTTCTCTCTTCTTCACCTGGTCTTCTCTTGACTTCTCTTTGTGGGTCCCATACCTCCTTCTCAGGTTTATAATGGGCCTCATTACAAGTTTGCCGGTCTGTAGCAATGGTGCCGGTAAGCTACCGGCACCGTTGTTACCAGACCGGCAAACTACGAGGTCTGCTCGCGGGTGCCTTTCCGCCCACCTGACCTGGCGGGCAGACCAGCACCCGCGAGTAGACCTCGACATATGCACCGGCACCATTCATGAATGGTGCCGGTGCATCCGGCCTCCCCATTCCCATTGGGGCTCAAATGGGAATGGGGAGTAATAATTACCGGCACCTGGCAATGGGTATTTACCGGGTACGCTGGGGCTGTAATGCCCTGGTAAGTCCCCATTGCCGGGTGCTGGTAAATTCATGACTCTGGCATGGCTACCGCCAGGGTCATAATGACTCCCCATGTCTTTTAATCAGGCCTGGTTCACTGTCCTGCCAGGTACTGTCTCACATGTACAACTCCTTCTGCCGAAGGTTATTTCTCTCTTTGTTTCCCTGGAATTCTCTTGACTTTCGTGTGGGTCCCTGACCCCCTTCTCAGCTTTATAATATCCCTTAATGAGGCCTGGTTCACTATCCTGCAAGGCATTGTCTCTCAAGTACAATTCTCCAATTCTCTCAACATACGGGTTCCAGACACTTATTCTTTTTTCGTGGGTCCCAGACCTCCTTCTCAGGTTTATAATGTCTTTTAATCAGGACCAGTTCACTATCCTGCCAGGCATTGTCTTCTCTTCTGGTTTCTTTGGGATGCCCTTTCACCCAATATGTCTCTATTTTGTTTCTCTGGTCGGTCCCACTGGGATGAGAAAGATGGTCTCTCACTTATGCCCAAAAACATCCTCTAGGGGTTCCCAACACCTTCCTGTCCCCTTCCACGTACTTTCTAACTTGGTCCGTGAGGGTCCCGGTCCTCGGCAACACCGGCAAGTTTCTCTGGCTTCCCCTGGCTCTCGCAGTCTGCTCTCAGCTTTTGGTGGCTCCGTCATGCTGGTTTCTCTCTGCACGTCGAGTCTGTCATGGAACACTCAGTGGGCTTCCTTCCTGCCACCGGACGTCGGGTATTCCAGCCTTCAGGTAAGTTTAGGCTTCTTTCAACCTTTTTTGGATGCCAGATTTCTTCTCCAGGTGTCTGGGTCTGCAGCGCATCCTCTCTGTGCCATGTCGCTTCCCAGCACGATGCACCTCTGGGGCAGGGCTGACCCAGAGGAATGCCTTTTGTCAGTTTTTATGGTTAGTCGGCTTTTGAATGTTGGATGGCTAGTATGTTGGTCTAGATTCTGTATATGGTTCTTCTTTGCCCTGCTCTTCTTCGTGTCAATGCTTGTGGGGCCATGTATTCTCATACTTTCCCCACTCGTCATTGTACTGTCTATCTTATAGACAGGGCTATTTTGTATGAAGTAACTAGCAGAGGAAAGGGGATACATAGAGTATGGGGATGCTTGGGCTCTACCTGTGTTGTGTGGTGTATGATGTAGGGCAAAATGGTGGTTGACATACCGCATTGTCACTCGATAAACCTCCCCTCTCCTACAGAGAGGGTCCCCTCTCATGGGATCCTCCTGCTAAGTACCAGCCCAAGGGGAACTATTGGGTAGAGGCCTCACCTCTCTGGCCCCATGGGAAGGGTCACCCTCCCAGGGAGAAGTAGCACATCAAGGGATTCATCACAGTGTCCAAACAACCTGACCTCCGGATAAGTGTCATAGCAGTTCTTTTTAAGCATTACAATTGTGAACATACAACGCCTTTTATCTTTCTATGCATATTATATACACATCAGTTGAGAGCAGAGGGAAGTGCAAAGGGCAGGTGACTTAACAAAAACCAGAACACATCTTTTGATTCTTATCTGCATGGATGAAATTGCAGGCCATGAAGGAGCGGTTCAGACATGTTTCTCTGAACTGTGTGCACTGAGCCTAACAGAAACAGCACATAGTAAGATGAGAAAGGGTTTTTTTCTGTTGATTTTTTTTAATTTTCTAAGGATTTATAGAGTGCTAGAAGTGACCTGGCAGAATAAACTGCACCTGGGCGCAGATGACAACCCAACAAAAAACACGTCCTATCCATAAGTGAATTCGCCAGCAGAGCTTCAGCCTTTACCCTATCACAGAAGCAGTGTAACAGTCTTTTTAATAGGAACGTTTTGAGGGCTTTTCGAAAAAGAATGAGATCTTTCATGTTATGTAGGTGCCATCGTATGGAATTCCAAAGTCTAGGACCGCAGACAGAGAAACGCTGGTCTCCAATGAAGGAGCAGCAGGACGGTGGTATGACCAGCAACAACTTAAATGATGACTGAAGCGGTCGAGTTGTGAGGTATAGTGTTAATTTGTCAGCAAGTAGGAGGGGTGCAGGATTGTGGAGGCATCTGAAAACTAGACATAAAATCTTAAAGATAATCTTTTCCTTTACTGGGAGCCAGTGTAGAGGTCTGCAGAGGGCTGAAATGGCTGCTGAATTAGGGACCTTAAAAAGTAGCTGAACAGCAGCATTTTGGGCTCTCTGGAGTCTGGATAATTGATTCTCCAGATTGCCAGCAAGTAGACTATTACTGTAGTTCGGATGGGAATTGACCAGGGCACTGTGAGGAATCCAGTGGAGTCATCACAGATTCCCCAGCAAAGACCTCCTCCGATGTGGCCAGGGGGCGGCAGCCAGTACTTGATCCTGACCCTGGCTGTGGTTTTATGAGGGAGGATCACATGGGAGGAGACAACTACCAGGGAGAGTTTGGACTCCAATGATCAAGATGCAGTATTCCCCCGTTTCCCATGAGGAAGACCCTCTGATACCCAAATTCTCAATGGCCTATTGCCATTCCAGTCAGGTGTCCACCTTTGAACCAAACAACCACAACTCACTCCTAACTTATTTTGTTTCTGATGTGCCTTTATATGAAATCCATAAGAAATACCATTTAAGAGTTAAAAGTTTCAAGACAACTATGAACTGCAATTCCTATAGCCACCCAGGTACTGAGACGAGGAGGAGGACAAGGGAGTTTGTGGAAAGTGACAGATTCTTGAAGTTCAACATGCAGGCTAGTTGTTTTTCCAAACCTTCAGTTCGCAGAACATTTAAAGCTGGCAACTACACTGCCAAGTTGAGCAGTGTAGGAGGAGACGTTGCCGCCCATGCAGAGGCTCAGGAACACGAGGCACACCGATGGAGCTGGTGAAACGGAGAGAACCGCTGATACAAGGGAAGTACTACGTGCAAGCAAGTAGGGCCGTGGAGATGCTTGGAGCCACGCAGGAGCTCCTGGAGGTTGGGCCTCTCAATGTGACAGCATTCTCCACCCTGGGCCAAGAAGGAGAGTTAGTGTGTGACGGCGTAGCTGCGCAGGACGCAGGGAGAACGTCTGCAGACTCTGAACTGGAAAGCGGATGAAGGAATCACACCGGAGAGGAGCAAGCAGTGTCAGAGATGCTGGAAAGAACCAGTGAGTATGCCTAAAGCAGATGGGGACCCCAGGGCATTCCGACAAGCGCACCAACAAATGTTTGAATGCTACAATATTGCTGATGCAGAAAATGCATGAAGTTTGCTTAAATGCAGTCAAGGTAAAGTACAAATTCAGCACCCAATGAGAAGAATGTTTGAGTGCAGACAAGGCAAAGTTCAAAGGCCAAGTTTATTTGAATGCAGACAAAATAAAGTATAAATTCAATACAATACTCAATAAGAAGAATGTTTGAATGCAGACAAGGCAGAGAATGAGGGCAACCTCTAATAAAGTAAAGATGCATGCGATGCCAATGTGGGGAGAAGATTGGATAAATATTACCGGAGACAGATATACCAAGTACCTCATTGTATATGCTGTTGTGGTGTAATCAAGAAAATGTGATAATGAAAGAATTGTGAAACCCATGAAGATGTCTGGCAGGGGAGTATACCAGGTGATTTGAGACACCTTAAGAAATGTCCTGGCTGGCGAGTACAACAGAGAGATGAAATTGTATAGAGATTCCCAGCAGGGTAGCATCCCCAGGTAGTCTGCAAAGTATGATATGATATGATATGGCATTTATAACGTGCCTATACACAAGTGTTTCAAGTATCAGAAATACTACAGAACAAGAACTTTGTGAGTCCAGTGAACACACAATAGAACTATCTGCTAAAGAGACATTTTTGTCAGTCTATCTAAGAGTAGAGGGGAAGGGGAACAACCTCTGGATCCAAGAGTCTTTACCTTGGAGAACATTTTCGGTGGAGTCATCCTTTATGCTTTTGGTTTTGAACACTTTTTTGCTAACATCAAGACAAAGACATTTCCCTGCACCCTTTGTTGTTTTGTTTTAGTGTGAGGGTCACTATAGCTGGTCTGATAGCACAGTGATTAGAGTGCTCGCTATGACATCTATGCAGAGCCTACTGACTCAAGTTCAAATCCTGGCAGGGCCAAACTCAGCCTTTCATCCTTCTGAGGTCAATAAATGAGCACCACACATCGTGGGTAATAATTAGCAGCGCTCACATGCCTGAGGGTTCGTGGGCGCTATATAAATGCTAAATTATTATTATAATAAGACGTTTTAGACACAAGAATGGCTTTCTTTAATAACTGACATCCTGACACAGACGGACCCTTAGCTTTAGTTTCCAGGTAGGTACATTTCTCTTTAGAATAGAGCCAAAGAGGTATTATCACAACCCCTTGTTATTTAATAAAATGGCTGATTTTGAGAATATGACAACTTTGTGGCCGGCTTTAATTTCTGGCCCCTCACAGCACCCACTAGCGTAGCATGGTCTTTTTGCAGTATAAAGGGAATGCAAGACCCAATATGCGCAATGAATAAAAGACCAATTGCACCTTGGTGCCAACCTTGTTTTCAACCCCAAGATTGTCTTGCCAAATAAAACCCACATTTTTTATTTTGGATGCAAGATGAGACTCAAGCCCAGAAAGCTAGAAGGGGAAGCAGTTTGGAAGCATCTGTCAGCAGATGTTTGGGTCCAAACAGGGCCACTTCTGTTTTATTGGCATTCAGTTGCAGCCTGTTGTGGGACATCCAGAGATTAACTTCATTCAAACAGTGGTCAATTCTCTGGAATGAATCCTCACTGTTGCCGACTTTCAGAAAAATCGGAGTATCGTCTGCAAATGAATGGAAATTGCCTAAAAATGTTTCATAGGGGTTTCATATAAAGATTAAAGAGGAGAGGCGAAGTGTCCTGGGGGACACTCAACTCAGTGAGAGGGTATCTAAAAGGAATCCATCACATTCAACTTGTTGAAAGCTGTTAGACAAAAAGGAGTTGAACCATACCAAAGTCTGCTCTGAAACTCCCTCTATTGTCCATAGGCAAGCGAGTAGAATGCTATGGTCCATCGAAGAAAAAGCTGTCAAAAGGTCCAGCATCACAAGGAGGGAAAGTTCCCCCTTGTCTGAACAATCAAGATGCTCCTCCCACACTGCCAGCAATGCTGTTTCTGTGACATGCTTCGGGCGGAAGCTAGATAGGAAGGTGTCCAGGAGAGAATGTTCCTCCACATGATCCTGGAGCTGCTTAGTCACAATTTACTCCAGCATCTTTCCTGGCCAGTTAAAGCCTGCAACTGGACGATAGTTTTGGAGGTCACTAGGATCAAGATTAAGCTTTTTGGATTTGGCTTTGAAGAGTGCTATTTTGTAGTGTTTCAGAGCCATTTTAACATTCCATGCCACATGCTGGGGTCTCCACTTTCTCCAGAGAGATTCCAGCTATCGATATTATTTCTTTAGGGAGGCTAAGTGTTGACAGTATGAAGGGTTGAATAGTTTTTTAGTTTTCTTCTGAACTAAAGGTACACATTCCGACCAGATAGATTCCCAATAACCTACACTCTTGTCTAAAAAACTACCGTTCAACTTCAGCTGTGTTTTCTATCTGTAGATGCTCATAGAGAGGAGCATTATGCATGCATATTTATTTTCCTAGTAACTTAGGATCATAGCAGTAATAAGATGGGAAACCTAGTTACAATTGGGAAGAATCCTCTTAAATTATGCTTTTGCAGTGAATGATTGCTTGCATTGCTCAAACGGATTCTTCAGAGTTCCTTTGTTCTGTGCATTTATCATAAAATTGCATATATGTGGTGTGATCATACACAGTAATGTGTACGCAAATGTTTTCCACAAATGTAATAACTTGTTTGAAGACAGACATCTTTGCTACACAGCTGCTTTGGTTATGTGTTCTACTCATTTTCAAGTTTAGTCATGTTTCGGTTGCCTTTCAAATCCTTTTTACACTCTTGCTGAGGCAAATCATTTTTACTCTTACAAATTAATTAACACTCTAATGAAGAAGGGTGTAAAATACTCCCACTGTATAACCTTATCTGGGGCACTGATGAGTATGCAATTTCTAGTTTTAAAAAAAAATTAAACCTTAACTTGGAGTCAATGTGATAAATGGTACTATAAAAGGTCAACGGCAAGTGCCTTGCTCAAGGGTGAGTGATAGTCATTACACTCATCATTACACTAATTACACTAATCGCCTCTTTCAAATGTTCAAGACTACAATTAAAACATTTAAAACCTGACTCCCCAGGTAGTGCACACGCTGTTACAAAAGAACAATTAAATTGTTGCATTTGCATATGAAATAGAAGCTCAGCAAAACACGTCTCTCTTTTTTGGTAATCCTGTTAGGTATTTAAAACATTTCTGTAGCACTTCATGCATGATTCTTCCAACTTTAAAGAACTGTGATTATTATTACCTCCATCGACAGTCAGTTTACTGACCTCTAAAGGATGTAAGGCTAACTTGGGCCAGCAAACATTTGACCAGGAGATTAGATATAGATTTTAACGTTGAGCACTTGCCTCCCTGCACTACCGTATCACAACACTGGTATACCATTGAGTAGTACTAGTTCCAGTAAATGACAACTTCCAAAAATCATTAACAAACAATTCTGCTATCAAACCTCAAAACAAATAATACAAGTCATGTTTGCTTTACTGTGTAATTGTGTAGATTTGATTGTGTTGTAAAAATTTAAATATATACAGAAGAGATCAAAAGTCAGAACTTTGCAGAGGCAAAATGCAAGGCATATTGAGTGACTTATCCACCCATAATATTAACATACCCTTTTGCGATATGCTTTAGAAAGTGAACCAGCTATAGATTGGTTGGGAAATGGCACACAAATCATTTGTTATTCTAAGGTTGAATTCCTTCTGACTACACTAGACTAAATTCCTAATATGGCCAGCTTTTCTGATTCCAGAAGCAGAGTTGGCCTTCTTATTTGAACTAGTCGCTATCGTTCTTATGTTAGTTTTATCTGTGAGGAGCTTGCACTGCAGAGTCAATTAACTAGGAACTGTTCTTGTTTCTTGTGGGAGCTGTTGTTATTCTATTCCTATTCTATGTGAGGGGAACGCTCTTTGTGATGGGAATGTGGACTGCTGAGGCCTATGCTGTTCCCATTCTATGCACGTGTAGCTTGCATTTCTGAGTCCCTTCATGTGGACCATGTGTGGGGGTGCATGCACTTCTCCATCCCATGCAGTTCCTTCACTTTGCGAGTGTACCTTCTACTGCTACAACGACAACTTCTCTGTGGTAATCTTGTATTGTTGAGCCCCACGATGTTCCTGTTCCATGTGAGGAGGGAAGCATCTACTGAGCTCCATTGCATACATTTTATATATTAGGAGGGTGGGTGCACTACTGCAGCCTATATTGCACCTCTTATATGTGAGGGGAGCTTCTCCAGAGGAGACCCATTCCTTATCTGTTCTCTGTGTGGGAACGTTCTACCCTTGCATTACCTTGAACGGAGCTACTCCTCCTGTTGTACATGATGACAATTGGCAGTGCTGTTGCCCTGGTTCGCCTTTTCTGTTTGTGTGAGGGATGACTGAACAACTCCTACTCAAGCTTACCTGTTCTGTGTGAAGCATTAAACAACTTATGCTGCTAATGTACCTATTCTTTGCATGCAGGCAAGGCTTATAGTGTTAGTGCTCTTTGGTTCCATTTGTGAGAGGGTGTTTTTACTACTGTACACTGTGCTTTATATGTTAATTGTGAGAGAAACCATCTTTTCTGTCATGATGTGGGCCACTGCCGCATGATGGGAAGAATGTAAGCCATAAACATGTCTGGGCTCTGTGACAAATCCACGGAATACATCCATTCTCCCCAAGGGAAACCCATCCCCTTTGGGACGACGGAGGTGAGCCCACTATCCAATACCTTTCCTAGGTGAGAGGGCAAGCAGGATGTCACTGGGGGTGACCCTCCCTCTGGGTACAAGTCTTCTGTTTGCTGCTGGCCCGATGCAACAAATCATAAGGGGGCCTCACCAAATGTGTTGCCCTGGGATTCACAACACCTTGTGCGAACCCTGTCTTCTGCACCCTAGAAATCAAGGTAGATCTATCCCCCAGACCTCAGGGTGTCAGCATTCACAGGTGTAGGTCTCGCCACAGTCTTTGCTTTAACATGAACCTGGGCAGGAATCCCCATGACATGGTACTCAGCAATGAATTGGACAGGATCACACTGCAATCTGGTTTCAGAGCATTCACTTAAACAAGTCTCATCACAACCTGGTTTCTTAACAGACACTTGGCTAAGTCTCACACAACTTGGTTCTCAGAATTTACTTGGTAAAGTTTGCCAACGACTGGCTTCTCAGTATTCACTTAGGTAGGTCTTACCACAACCTACTTTCTCAAATGTCACTTAGATAGATCTCCCCATGACCTGGTTTCAGCATTAACCTCTTAGGTCCTTCCTCAATCTCTAGCAAGTTTCAGATGCTTGAATGAGAGACCAGATAGTAAGCAATTGATCCAGCAAAGTTACTGCCTTAAACCAAGCTGTGATCTCTCTGCTCCGGCAGGAAGCCACAGGGAACGAGCCCTCTAGTTTCCAGTTTGCTGCGGATTGTACTTCGGCTACTGCCAGCGCTGGGCACCTTCAGCTTAGTGGGCTTCAATAATTGTATTGGCCCTTGGGATTGGTTGGAGCTGTTAAGTTGGTGTCTCTGGGTTTGGGGTTGTTATTTCTGTTTGGTATCTCCAAACAGATTTTTGAATCTGTGGTAATGAGCCGCTCTGTACTGATTAATTTTCTCATTTCTCTCAAGTGGTGCTTCTGCAGCTACATATTCACATTGCAACATCGGTGCCATCTTGAATTCTCATCTTTTGCAGATCCTGGCTTCACAGCATTCTGCATCTGGTACACAGACTCCTGTTGTGTCTCGCTCTCACTGGGACGACTCGGATGGTCACATAAACTGGGATTCTTTACCTGGCACAATGGATTCTGTAGTATGTCATCAGAAAAGAGTACATGTTTGTTTCAGATGGATTATTAAAGAAATTAAAGTAAACCTCCTCTGATCCCTAACTTTATGATGGATTCCCTATGCTAGAAAACAAAAAACCAGGTAGTCCAAACAGTCTCTGGTTTATCCCTTCTCCTAGGATGAGTGTGCTTGACCTCATGCAAAACAAAGCTCATTCGTTGTTCGTCCTGAGTTGTTCACAGTTTTAGCCTTGTGTAGGCTCCAAGTCTGTTCCACTCTGTTTAATTTCGCCCTTCTTTCATCCCCTCATGGGGTAGTCAGTTGTTCAGCCCCTGGTGGGCTTTAATCCCCCTCACCTCTCCTGTGATTATTGCTTTTCTCTCCTGTGGTATTCTTATTCTCAACTCGGCATGGTTTACGGGTTTGCTCAGCCCTGCTTGGTTCATTTCTTCTCTCACCCCCTGCGTGGGCTTTGGGCTTCTTTAGCCCTGCCTGGTCTGTCACTTCTTTCACCCACTCCTGCTACACTAATGAATTGTTTAAAGGGATGTCTGCCCAAAACTAATCTTGGGTGGTTTAGGTTTTAGGAAACTCTGGTGTGATACTGCGCCTTGGTTGGTATGGGGAACCTGCGGAATCCCACACCTTTCACCTCTGGGAAGCACATCAAGTAGCAGTCGCATCAACCCCTTGCGTCTCACCCCCCTCACTTACCAACATGGGGAGTTCCGTCAATTCAGCAAAGAGCCTAACTTTCAAATACATAACCTTTCTTATCAGATTGTATTGCTTCTTCAATAGGCAGTAGGACACTGTCTAAAATATGAATTGTACCACTCTCACTCTTTCTGACCCAAGGGATTACTAATTTAGGAAGAAGCCACCAATCCGTTTTTGAGTATGTTTTATGTACATGAGAATCTCACAAGGAAAGTCGTGGCCCTAAGTGCGTAAACTATGCCAGATGTCTACTAGACACACATCTTCAATCTTTTGCTTCAGAGTATCTAGTACTTAGCCCACACTAGTCTGAGATGTGCCTGATATATCGAAAGTTGGGTCTGTGTCCATATTGAAATCCCCCAGGAACAAATATCCTCTCTTAAATCGTTCTATAACGGACAGTACCTCTGTGAGAACATCTGCCTGACAAAGGGCATAGACAGAAGCTAGTGTTAGCTCTGCACTCTCAATACACCCCTTAACTAGGTCATACCTTTCTGTTGGACCGACCTTGTGATCTACCCTTCAGAGGGGCGACTGACTGCTTATTAGTACAGCTGCTCAAGCTTTCATTGAGGAATTCCATGAGTGGAATTGTATAGGAAAATGCTTGCTTTAAGTCTTGTCTGATCACCTTTGAGAAGGTGCATTTCATGCAAATAAATAATCTAAACCCCCAAACTCCTTAAGGCATTATAGCACCTTTGTTGTCTATGGCATTTATTAAACGTAACATTAGTAACTTAAACATCACTTGTCAGATCAATTATATTCATCATACATTTGTAACTTCTTATCCCCTCAAGGGTACATGAATATTAATGGTGGAAGAGAAGGGGCACAACATCCAACCTTCCCAACTTCTTAATACTGGTTATCAATTGCCATTCAAAAAGGGCCCTTATGGCTCACAGTATCGAACACGAATCTCATCAGCTTTGATTTTCTTCTCCCCTCTCTCCTCTATGACATCCCCACCAAGCCTCTTCCCACCTTCTTCTTTCATCTTAATTCCTACTCCTGAATCATCTATTTTTACCAGCTCTAGCTCCCACTCTTCCAGTACCACTTGTCCACATCACAATCCATTATACTTCTCTTCCCTTTGTAATACTACTCTACAAATCCCTGCCCGTTCTGCCACCAAACCTTGCACTGTAATATCCTTTTCACCTATTGCCATCCTCAATGTCAGATCCACTGTTAAACATGTGCTAAACATTCACAGCCTTCTGCGGGGGCACATGAGCTGTATTTCCTTGCTTTGGCAGACGTGGGCCCTCATTACAACCTTGGCGGAGGACCATGGTGCTATTAGCACCATGGTCCATGCCGCTAAGGTTGCAATTCCGCCATGATGGATGGCGGAATTACCGCCCCATTCCAAGGTGAGTGGGGCGGTAATTCCCCATTCACCAATGGCCCCTTCCCCATTCCCATTTTTGCCCCATAGGGCATAATGGGAATGGGGAAAGGCGATAATTACGGCACCGTAAATTACGGTGCCGTAATTATCGCCAAGGTCCCTTTGCGGCATGGCTTTTGATGGCTGCAAAAAGCAGCCGTTAAACAGCCATCCCGCAAAGGGAACCTTGTAATCAGGCGTTAAGGGTCAGCACCGTTTACGGCGCCGTAAACCCCTTAACGCCTGAGTCGGAATGAGGCCCGTGGTCTTCAAACAACGACATAAACTTATTTTATACCCTTTCTTCTGTTGGTCTCAAGTCTAAGGTCCTCAATGTGTCCAATAAAACAGGTGGTGATTTTGCTTTTATTTTCATTCCTCTGTCTCTACCACTCTGATCACCGCTACTCTAACCTCTTTCTTCAACAGTCTTGTCTACAAATGTCTCATTGGCCCCTAGCCATCCATCATCACTGTCACTATCGACCGCCCTCCAGGCAACCCGGCAGCGTTCCTTGAAAAATATGATGACTTCATTGGCAATGTGCCAACAACCTCTGATAACATGATAGTCCTATGGCAAATTCTGTATCTGGTTGAACTGTCCATTTAAAGGGAACTCTCATGGCTTTTCCAGCCTTTGCCCTTCCTTAACTATTCAGATCTGGACCTCTGGATCCCCTCATATTGGTGCGGTGCAGGGGTCACACTGTTGATTTTATACCATTTTCTTCCCTGTCCACATTTCTCTTTTCTCAGTCATCCCTCTTCCTTGGTTTGACCACTTCCTCCTGCAATCAAGGCCTGCAGAATACTCTACACTGAACACTGTCCCTCATTCTGACCTTGGATCCATCATAGTCCGACCAATGAGATGGGTGTTCCTGCTTCTTTCTTTGTAACCTTTAACAGCTCAATTGCTTTTAAAAGGTTGGCATTCTAGCCCATTTATCACAGGAACATATTAGGATCTAGGATTCCCTCACCTCTCTGCATAAAGCAAACCTCTGGTTTTATACAGGAGTAGCAATCCTCAAAAGGAAAAATAAAGAACTTGAACATCATTGGTGTAAGTGTAAGAATCATGATAATGTGATGAATCCAGTGGAGTCATCACAGAACTCCCAGCGATAACCTCCTCTCATGTGGCATGGAGACGGCTGCCGCTACCTGATCCTGACCCTGGGGGCTGCAATATGAGGGAGGACCACATAGGAAGAGATGGTCTCCAGGGATATGTTATGAGTCCATTGGGGGAGACATGGTATTCACCATTGTTCCTTGAGAATAACCTTCCCATGTCTGAGCCCTCATGGCTTATTGCCATGTTTCCACTCCTTTTCCCATGAAGAACAGGGAAATCCCTCTAGTTAAAGCTGCGAACCACCCTTGAGAATCTGATGGAATCACCTGTTTCAATTCCACTTATCAATCTATCAGAGATGACTTACCATCAAGACCGTTTGAAAATGCTCATCCAAGTTCCATGAGTCAAACATTTACAATGGACTTCTGTTCCCAGAATTCACAAAATACTGAGATGAAGAAGAGGAAGGATCGAGCAATGTGGAGCAAGAGAGACTGTGAACCTAGAGAGCATTCTAGTGTTTCCCGGAACCCATGTGCTTGGGAAATGTAAGCAGCCCAGACAGAAAATGAACGGCTGCTACTGTGCCGATTGGTGAGAGAGTTACACCGCTCTGCACGGAGCAGGGAGTCGACAAGCCATTAGCGGCATGGTGGAGTCAAGCAGTGTTCCGCAGACTGAAGAAGGAAGAAGGAACTCCGGAACCGAAAGGCGCTGCAAGACTGCCAGGAGCAGGTAGAGAACTCGTGGTCATTCGCAGAAGCAGGGGAAGAGCAGTTTGCTTCCCAAAGCCAGCAGGACAGCAGGCGTGTCGAGAGAAAGCCACAGAGGATCAGCGAGTGAGGAAAAGGAGGCCGCGGGAGAGAAGCAGGAATCCTTCCTGGACTAACCCCCAAAGAAGCCGGTGAGAGGAAGGGGGACACCAGAGCGTATCAGCGAACATGCCAAAGGTGTGTAACTGAAAGTTACCTGCATGAAAGAGAGAAATTGATGGACATAGTAAAAAGGGATTTGAATTGCAAACAAACCCTTTGATTATGTGTGGTTGTACACAGTGTCAATACAAAGCAAGCAGAAGAAAGATAATATATTCAGAGATACCATATCAAACCAAATATACAGACAAGTTTGGGAGCAAGTGAAAAACCCATATGAGTAGAAGCAGAAGTCCTGGCAGGGGAGTACGCCAGGCAAATTCAAGTGTGTAATACGGAAGTCCTGGCAGGGAAGTATACCAGGCAATTGTCGAAGATTACAATAAGACAAAGAGTGTGGTATGCAAGCATTGCATTTGGCCAAGAAAGGCCCAAAGAACTATTCTTGAAAGGAAACAAAAATTGGGAAACAGTTGTAGTACAAGTTTTGTACTTAGCCAAGAGAGCCTCAAAGACTGTGAAGTCAAATGACTATTGTGCAAGTGTTGTATTTGGCCAGATGAGACCTCAAAGAACGATGGTGTATGGAAATCTCAAGGAGTAAAGAAAAATCCATGGAAAAGGAACTATCTTCTGGAATCAAGAACTTTATCCTAGAGGAAACCTTTGTTTAAATCCTGTATTCTTCCTTTTTGAACACTTTTCCAAACCAATCAAGGTTAAAGACAAATCCCCCTTTGCACCTTAGGGTTAAATTTGTAGTGTGAAGTTCAGAATAAAACATTGGACACTGGACATTTTTACTTTTGACATCCTGACACAGACACAGCCTTAGTTTTAATTTATCTAGGCAAATCCTCTTAGAGCAGTGTCAGAGAGGGCTTCCCCAACCTGTTTTTCTTTGATAAAAGTATTTAACCCAAAAACATGTCAAACGTGTGACCGGCTCTCATTTCTGACTCCTCACAATAACAAAATAGCATACCTTTGTAAACCGTGAATAAAGAAAGCCTTCCTACATGTTTGCCTTGATGAGTCTTCCAACCTTTTGGCAGGATGCTTCTGTATTGACAGAGAGCACATATCACCCATCAAATGTTCCTCTTCTCTGTTTGATTCACATGTGTTTGCTGATGCCCTCTGTTCCTTTTTTGTCAAGAAGATCAAAGACTTTAATCTTACCATATCGGCCAAGACCAGGCCAACTGCTCTGCTGACCCCTAAACCTGTGACTTATTCCAAATTCTCAGCTTTGATACCCATTTCTGAGTTACACATGATATCAATGGTCGACAATGTGAAAGCCTCGTCAGAACAGGTTGAACCTTGTCTTGACAAAAGCAGTAAAGTCAATGGGCCTCATCACGAGTAAGGCGGTAAACCTTAAATGCAGCGGTAGCGCTTTTACTGCTGCATTTAAGGGTCCGCCAGATCATGACCTTGGCGGATTTAATCTGTGGCAAATTTGTCAATTTTCGGCGCGTTTACCGCTAGCGGGAAATCCGCTGCCGGTAACAGCGCAAATTTTCCCCATTGGGCCCTATGGAGATGAGGAATTCCTGAGTGGGCACAATGGGGAATGGACATTAACCGTTCTGCCAAACCCGTGATCCAGCGCTAATAGTGCCGGGGGGTTGGCGGTAGGGCTATTAGCGCTGGCGCTAATAGTGCCGGCGTTACCGCCCACCTCGTGATGAGGCCCAATATTTCTATCTTGGCTCCTGACTTAACCGCCTGCATGAACAGCTCTGTTGGCTCAGGGGTTTTCCCATAATCTCTCAGGAAAGCACTCATCTCTTGTTTCCTCAAGAAAGACAATGACAATACAGATATGCCTTAGAATTACAGTCCTATCATCAACATGTCTTCCCTTGGGAAGATTAATGAAAAAGCAGTTGTGAAACCAACCTTTGGTGAGGCTTTCAACCATCTACATGACCATTAATCTGGCTTCAGATCAGCTAGAGGAACTCAATCTGTTCCGTTTTATATCAGAGATGAAATCCTCTGACCTCTAGATCCCAACACCCTATTGATCTTCATTCTGCTGGATCACTCAGTGGTGTTTAACACTGTAAATCA
This sequence comes from Ambystoma mexicanum, assembly GCF_040938575.1. Lineage (NCBI taxonomy): Eukaryota > Metazoa > Chordata > Amphibia > Caudata > Ambystomatidae > Ambystoma > Ambystoma mexicanum. The sequence continues at coordinate 453,197,749 of NC_090936.1, read as the reverse complement.
TACTACTCTCCTCAGCCACCTTGGAACCTCCTTCGGACTTATAGGATCTGTCCTAAACTTCATCTCTTCATTCCTTTCCCAAGAAGAAGTTCAGGCCATATCTGGTCCATTTCTTTCGGATACCACCACCTTACTCTGTAAACACCTATATAAATCCCACCGCCGACATCTCCACTTCTCACCCTAACATCTTCTAGTCCTATGAGGATGATACTCAAATTGTCTTCAAGGTGCATGGTTCCCCAGACAACCTCAATCATATTTTAGGGTGTCAGATTATATTCTAAGACTGGACGATGGATAACCAACACTACTTTAATGCCTTGAAAACTGAAGTTATTTACTTCCCTCCATCTCTTTCCTTTGTCTGGACTTCCTCCCTTGGAGCCTTTGATATGATATCATATCATATCATATCATATCATAGGATATGGCATTTATAAAGCGCCTATACACAAGTGTTTCAAGGCGCGATGAGGCAAGGGAGGGGGAACAGAGGGAAGACAAAGACAACGATCTTACTAGGCCAGGTGACATTGAGATTGTGCAAGTGCAGGGCAGCGGAGAAAGGGAAAGTGCAGGGGCCAGGGGGAGGGGGCAGTGCAATACATAGGATCAACAGTAAAGAATAAATAAAATAAATAAAAACAATAGGTAAAAGTGCTGCCAGCTTGTGGCAAGTGCAGGGTTAGGTGTAGACATTGGGCCTCATTACACGGAATGCGGTAAGGGTTTACCGGTACCGGTAAGGGCACCGGTACCAGTAAACCCTTACCGCCTTACTACGAGGTCCCTTTGCGGGACCCGACCTCAACGGCTGGTTTTACCAGCCGTTAAGGAACGGGCCTGCAAAGGGACCTTGGTGCTAATTACAGTACCGCAATTTGCGGTACTGTAATTAGCTCCTTCCCCATTCTCATTGAGCCCTATGGGGGCAAAAATGGGAATGGGGGAGTGCCTTGGTGAATGGGGAATTACCGCCCCCGCTCACCTTGGAATAGGGCAGTAATTCTGCCATCCACCAAGGCGGACACGGTAAAATACCGGCGGCAACCATGGCGCTAATAGCGCCATGGTTACCGCATACCGTGTAATGAGGCCCATCAAGTGTCAAGAGCTGGAGGGACTTTAGGATACAGAAACAGCCATCAAGTGCAAGGGTTGTCCGGGAGGCAGTGCAGGTGTGCAGCTGGCAGGGGAGGGGGCCTGGGCCCAGGAGCAGGGGGTAGGCAGGGGGTAGCCAGGTGGCCAGTGCAGTTTCACTCAGGAGCTCAGTAGGGGAGAGGAGGAGAGAAAGCAGAAGCAAACAGGAAGGTCTTTCCAATTCTTTCAGCTTCTGCACAGAAACTTGGTGGTTTATTTGACAACTGCCTTTGTTTCATTTCTCACATCCAGGATCTCACTAAGAGATCACACTTCCAACCCCATGTCCTTGGATGCATGCACATTCTGCAGAACACTTCTCAGAGGCTTCAATGTCATCTGTGAGGGTCCTGTCTCCCCTTGACTGTTCTACACTGTTGCCTTTGTTGCTCCCAAAAAGCCAAATTAATCTGTTACAGATCATCAAAAGGCTGCAAGGCTCACCTTGAACCTTAGAACCTGCACCCACATAACACCAGGGTGTGTCGTCCTGTATTGACATCCAGTGTCTGCTTCCATCGGCTATAAAGTTCTCTGCCTAATGGAGCAAAGGCCCAACATATTTGAGACACAAGGCCAAGAGATACATTGCATCAGGGCCTCTGAGGTTCACTGGCTTCCTAACAAACATGACTGCTATTTGCAGAAAACAGAAGCTTGGTGGAAAAACTCTTAAAGCTGCAGGCTCTGCCCAATGAAACATTCTTCCTACCATCAATAAATGTGTTGAGAGCCACCTTCAGTACTACAGTACCAAAAAACAAACCTGAAGCCATTCTCTTTAAATCAGCTTTCCCACTTGGACCCCTAATACCCTTGAAGGTGCCACATTTGTGCAAACTTGTCTTGTCCCAAATAGTTCTGAACAGAATTTCTTCTGCTTCTTTTTGGTCTTAATTTCGAACAGTATTGGTAATCGTGTCTAGCTCATTGGCATTCTGAATCCTCTGCTTAAGTACTGGTTGTTTCCCGTTGTATTGACCTGTACTCACAAGACTTTTTACGGTTGCACTTATCCTTCCCTCCACTTCAATTTTCTTTTTAAATTGGGATATCTAATACAATGGACTTCATTACATGGATGGCGCTAAGGGTTTACTGGTACCGGTATTTTCCCGGTACCAGTAAATCCTTACCGCCTTACTACGAGGTCCCTTTGCGGGTTGGGGAATTTAACGACTGCTTTTTGCAGGCGTTAAAAACCAACCCGCAAAGGGACCCAGGGAGCTAATTACGGTACCGCAATTTGCGGTACCGTAATTAGCGCCTTCCCCATTCCCATTATGCCCTATGGGGCAAAAATGGGAATGGGGAAGGGCAATGGCGGAAGGGGGAATTACCGCCCCGCCAACCTTGGAATGGGGCAGTAATTCCCCTTTCCGCCAAGGCGGTGCCGGTATTTTACCGGCATGAACCATGGCGCTAATAGCGCCATGGTTCTCCGCCATCCGTGTAATGAAGCCCAATATCTTGGGAATCAAATGCACCTACAAATCAGAAATTGCACAGAAATAACCCTTTGCCAGAAATGTATTATATTGTTTTTCTAAATAAGCTGTATGCGGTAAAAATGTGCATACGTCTGTTTCAGGCTTTGCGCTCTTCGTCAGGGTTTCACCATTGGCACAATCTTCAAACTCCCCTTATTCCATTGTGTCAGTATTAGACTGCTCCTTAGACCGTCTATTGTGACAGATACACTCAGAGGGCCTCATTACACGGTAGGCGGTAACCATGGCGCTATTAGCGCCATGGTTGCCGCCGGTATTTTACCGTGTCCGCCTAGGTGGATGGCAAAATTACCGCCCTACTCCAAGGTGAGCGGGGGCGGTAATCCCCCATTCACCAAGGCCCTTCCCCATTCCCATTTTTGCCCCCATAGGGCATAATGGGAATGGGGAAGGCGCTAATTACAGTACCGCAAATTGCGGTACCGTAATTAGCACCAAGGTCCCTTTGCGAGTTTGTTTTTTAACGCCTGCTAAAAGCAGGCGTTAAAGTACCAACCCGCAAAGGGACCTCGTATTAAGGCGGTAAGGGTTAACGGTCACCGGTACCCTTACCGGTGACCGTTAACCCTTACCGCCTACCGTGTAATGAGGCCCTCTGTGTTAGAAGAGCATATCCACATTATTATCTCACAGCCGCTCAGTTCCTCTTAGTCATTTATTTCCACATTATTATGCTGTGCAACAGGTTTCGCCTAATGCAGGTGGTTCCATCATTTCTGTCTCATCTTAGCTCTGCAGGTCAATGCTGCATCTGCAAGTTACTGCTCAATCTCCTACCCGTCACCGGGAAGAGCCAATCCTTGCAATATTCAAATGAGGAAGACGTGAAGTGTTTGTACCAATTAAGACAGATGTGCTACAATATTTCCTTCTTTGCCTAGCCTTTGATCATCCTGGTACCTTACTTTCGAACATGTTTACATGCAATGGGCTAAATAGATCATAGACACAGGTGCCAGGGCAGGTGGTATTTATGTATGCAGGGCAGAATGTGTTATCACCCAACAGTAAAATCAGGAAAGAATGGACCACAAAAGGTAACTTATCTGCCAGGCCAAGTGGGAAAAGGGGCCAAAGGTCTGTTTTTCACCCATTATTTTCATTCCGAAACAGCGCTAATGTCATCAATGATTAGTGCGGGGGTCCACGTAGCCCTCTTCTATGCAGCAAGCCCTTTTAACCCACTTCCTGAGGGAAGGCTCTAACACCTATGATGCTGCCACGGCGGGTATCCATGAGTGCCGGAGACAGCCCCCCCACACACGAGCTAGAGGACTATCTAATTCTAGCGTTTACAATGCCTGCCGAGTCAAGGAGCAAGACCTATTTGCACATGGTATGCTCCCCTCCAAATGTGCTCCGCTCTTCCCATCAGATCATGTGAGGTCTCTGCGAGAGGCAAAGAGCAGCCGGCAGCGATCTCCACTCAGCATCACCTGGCCTTCTCTCAGGATTAGAGAGTACTGCCCTGTACCAATCAAAGTTACCTCAGGACAGTGCACTACCATGGGTGGTAACTAGGGTTACCACAGGGTGGTACATTCCACCCTCTTGCTTAACATTGCCCGGCGCATGTCTCAGTTAATTCTGAATATTATCCACTGGCCTATGCCAGGGAGAGCCTAGCTTCAAACAGAGGTTCATCCACAACACCCCTGACCCATCTCAGGCTGACAAAGACAACACATCTCCAGCAGGGAAAGCACTAGCCGCAGCATATGCCAGCTCAGTGACACTGGCACAATGCCAAGCTGTGTTCACAGGAGGCTAGAAACAGCTAGAAGACCACCGTTCTGCAAAATCAGAAGACAGGGCAGATCAGCATCTGACCACCTGAAGAACCCCTTTCCTCTCCCTTATTCAACCTACACGCCCAAAAGACATTACATCCCCCAAATACCTCTCTTTGCATCTAATATAAATATGTTGGCATTAATAGACTTCCCTTCACTTGGCCCCCAGAGATGATTTTCACTTTTGTTTTTGGCAGGGAATGAAATTTGGGAATATTTAGACTGGTTATTCTGGCTACTCAGGACAACAGGCTACCACTGTATTCTAGTCTTTCCTGCCAGCAAACCCCTCAACCGTGGAGCAAAGCACTTCTGCATGGGGTGGGACCTCTGCAAAAATACCCTTCACCCTGTGGTGACTGAATTCAAGATTGCCTAAGCTTGTCTCCTCTTAACTCTAAACTCCAGGGCCAAACACGATATACCCAAATATCACATGTTCCCAGAGGACCTGGTTTAAGAGACTCATATTTCTACTTATTCTGTCTGTAATTAAACCAGTTTCTCTTGCAATTGGCTTCCCTTGTTGGTAATCCTTATGCGTGCCATCAAATCCTGATCAACTATTTCCTAGTTTCTCATCAGATCTTTTGTACCCACTAAATCAATTGAACCCTGAATTTATTGGGGTAACTACCTATTTTCGAATGGGGAAACACTATTACTCCTACCAGTTAATGTGCTGGTGCCTGTGTTTTGCCTGAAAACACATTGGGCCTCATTACGACCCAGGTGGAGGACCATGGTGCTATTAGCACCATGGTCCATGCCGGTGTCCGCCATGGCGGAATGGGGAATTACCACTCCATTCCGAGGTTGGTGGGGCGGTAATTCCCCATGCCGCCATGGCCCTTCCCCATTCCCATTTTTGCCCTATAGGGCTCAATGGGAATGGGGAAGGCACTAATAACGGTACAGCAAATTGCGGTACCCTTATTAGCACCAAAGTCCCTTTGCGGGTCCCTACTTTAAAGGCTGGAAAAACCAGCCATTAAGGTCGGCTCCCGCAAAGGGACCTCGTAATCAGGCGTTAAGGGTTTAACGGCGCCAACACCTTTCACGGCGCCGTTAAACCCTTAACACCAGGGTCGTAATGAGGCCCATTGTGTATGTTGAGTAGTGCAAAAAGATACAGAGAGCTGGGTTTTTATTAGCAGGTCTGCTGGCAATAGCTATGAACTGATGAATAATGGTTTGCGCTTGCATAGGCGGGCCTGATGGAATATTGGTGACTGAGGATAGTGGACTGGTCACCCCTTTGTGGCTGGGACCTCTGGACCAGCCCAGCTCGGACATTTGGAGCTGAGGGTTGAAGGTGTCAGAGAACGAGAGGAGGAAGACAGCTGAGGGGTAAAGACGCGCTGCTGCCTTGGGCAACCACTCACGGGAGCTGGCCATTTTGACCCGGGGACTTGTACATGGCCGGCTCTTCTTGGAAACGTTGGATGAGATGACTATTGCAGCGCCCCTTGCCGCCCAGTATGTGCTGGGGTGGAAGTGAAGCAACTGGTGCGAGTGGCACACTCGGAGGACAGGAGCCACCCCACTTTCTCATATCTGCCCGTTGGGGGCAATCAGGGAGCGTGCAGACAATGCCATCACCACCTCTCTGCTGAGCAAGATGATCACAGCGCTGGGGGGCTTTAGAGTGTGGGCCTGAGTGTTGTATACCGGAGAGTGCAACATTGGGGTCCCACCCCGGTTGCACTATGGCATTAGAAAGAGTTGACTGTAGCCTGCAGCCCCATGGGGCCTGGCTAGTGTGCCTACTTGCTTGTGCTCTGAGGGAATACTATGATGATCCTTTGGATGGCATCACTTCTCCCCACAGAGGAGCCCCTTTACATGAGGCTAGGGAGGTGTGGCCGCTAACCAACAGTCCTCCTAGAGGGGGTAATATGGAAGAGGACCTCATGGAGAGTACTTCCCCCTCCTGGGGACAAGCACATGAGATCGGGACACGGCCCCTTCAACTCCCGACCCCATAGGGTAACACCAACCCCAAAACCTTCCCTATCTATGATACAGTTTGAAACCATGTGTTATTGTAAACTGTCAGAGAATCCTGCTATGATGAGGACAGGGACGAAGAAGATCGGAAGCACGCTGCCATGAAGTAGAAAGAGTGCTCAGACCGGTATTCTTCTAGCTGAGACTGTGGTCGGCCTCAGAGTTTTTAAAAAAATGTTATTGCCATTTAAAACTTAACCGGCACCAGTGTGCCAACAATCAAACTCCCCCCGCCCACAATACCATTCAGCATTTGCCCATGGTACAGTTTATTCGCAACTTCTTCTTTACATAGTGCCTCGCTTGGCTCTTATTTCTCAGCAATCCGTATTGGTTACGCGTCTTAAAAGGTCTCTCTATATAATGTATCACAGCATTGTTATGTCCATATTCTGTAATTTAAACTATGGTGTGGCAGTCCGCATCTCTTCTTCGTCAGTTTATTTATTCAGGAATTGCGTGTAGGGGTCCCACATGCGTCTATCGCTGTTATCGGTTGCGTGACAGGGAGCCCCATCCACTCTCCATGTCATTACAGTATAAAATATCTGCCCTCCATTGAGCTACCTTCGGGCCATCTTCGCATGGCCTCCTTTTTTTCCCTCTCCTTCTCTCGTCCCCACAGATCCTTTCTAAGACCACCTCCCCTGACCACCTTTATGATGTTTCTCAGAATAAACGAATGAGTTCTTCTCCTTTCCTCTATTCTGGTATGTGGTTATGCCTACAGCACACTAGTGCAGCTCTGGGTCTGGAAGTGCTGTATTCAATCGCAAATTAAATAAGTAAATACATTCTGCCTCATCACGAGTCTGGCGGTAACCCTTAAATGCGGCGGTAGCGCTATTACTGCCGCATTTAAGGGTCTGCCAAATCTCGGGTTTGCCAGGACTTTAGCCCCAGCTTTCAACTGGGGGTAAATCTGATATGGATTTTTCCGATTTACGGCGCTATTACAGCATGCTAATACCGCCGGCGGTAGTAGCACCGAAAATTCCCCTTTAGGCCCAATGGGGAATGGGGAATTCCCGAATGGGCCCAATGGGGAATGGGGAATTACCGTTCCGCCAAACCTGTGATACATCGCTAATAGCGCCAGAGGGTTTGGCAGTAACGTTAATACTACCAGGATACCGCCGAAATTCCGCCCAACTCGTGATGAAGCCCATTGTGTCTAAACATCTTTGAACCACAATGTGAACCCGCTGCTGCCGATGCAAGAGGGTGCTCGCTCAGATGTCAAATGCACCCTAGGCAGTCGCCCTGTGCAGTCATAGAGCGTAACCCCAGTATGATTGAGGCATGCCACCTGGCATAGCAATGCATGCCCCCGCGCAAAGGGGGGCTTTTGTAAACTGTAACTTCGCACTAGGAAATTACCAGTTAAACTAAAGAAGGCGTCATGTATGTGTTCTTACAGACGATTTTATGGGTTTATGAGTATATCAACCTTTGACAGCCATATTTGAATAAACGATAAGTACAATCCAGCAGAACCGACTCTTTGGCTCTGAATAGACGCAGAGCCAGTTGACTAACAGATAACAATGTCTGCATCGTATTCTTGCCTTACATTCCTGACAGGTGCCATGAAATACCGAACCCCCTGTATTTCAGTTTATTCAAACAATCGCGCTCAGTAAGAACACCAAAGCCATTATTCAAAACATATCCTAAAATTGATTTTCATAGTCACCCCCCTAAGTAAAGAACTACTGGATTGTTAATTGCATGTGCTCATCTCTAAACAAACAGGGGCATCTATCCCTTGAGTAATTCATCAAAGAAAGCTAAAAACAAGTGCGGTATATAGGTTTTTTTTAGAATTCTGGGATTTCGGGCATAACAATGGAAATTCATGGGGGACATTGTATACTGTACTTGCATAGCATTACAATGTGAAACAGTTTTCGGCAATCAATTAAAAAGATCCCTTATAAATACCAGTAAACCACAAAGGGTGTATTTTTTTCAAGCAAGTGTTGCAGAATATACAGCTAAATTCAGCCGCAGAGCAGTAAAGCAAATAACATTCCATCATTAGATCATGTTTTCAGCTGTAAGAGAGGTGGTCCGAAGTTCCCTTCCTAGCAACACTAGTCGAGCCTTTCAGAAAAGTGAATGCTTGAGGCCGGATCTTGCGCAGCTCTGGTTTCTGCAGACCCCAGTGTTGACAAAGACGTCCAGTCCCCCCTGCTATTTTGAAGTCCTGGAGCATCCATCCTGAAGGGCTCTGCAGACTGTGAGTGGCATGGGATGCATGCCAGCCTCCAAAGTATAAATAGATACAAGCGAAGACAAAATGCTATCGGCCACTCGATAACGCTGTACCCCACTGTTCTGTTGTATGTAGGCCATCAAATATACAAGGAGCCAGAGACTAACAACGGGCACAACCCAGCCCAGCCGTGGGAAAAGGCAAAACAATTTAGTGGAAACCTACAGGTTTTAAAATACTTAGGGCCTCATTACATGTTATGTGGTAAACCATGGTGCTATTAGCACCATGGTTGCCGCCGGTACCATACCGGTACCACCATGGAGAAAAGGGGAATTACCACCCCATTCCAAGGTTGGTGGGCCGGTAATTCCCCCTTTCCCCATTCCCATTTTTGCCCTATAGGGCTCAATGGGAATGGGGAAGGAGCTAATTACGGTACCGCAAATTGCGGTACCGTAATTAGCACCAAGGTCCCTTTGCGGGTCCCGACTTTAACGGCTGGTCTACACCAGCCGTTAAGGTCGGGTCCCGCAAAGGGACCTCATAGTAAGGCGGTAAGGGTTTACCGGTACTGGTGCCCTTACCGCCTAACGTGCAATGAGGGCCTTACTGTTACTTCTTTAAAAAAGGCCAAGCTTAAAAACGGTACGATTGCCAATGCTAAGGCGCTAAGACTCATTCTAAACATCAAATATAAAGTCTTCCAACCTTGTGCAGTGCAAGCTAAAGTTCAATTTGTAGTGTCCTGCGTTTCCTTTGGAGGGGGGAATTAGTGCATTTGGAATGAGTGTTGGCACTTTAACATTGACCTTCTCAACATTTGATGACTTTGGGCCTAACTCATTTATCATGGTGCAAAGTGACTTTGCTTTGTCAAAAAATACGCTGAACCGGGCCTAATTCACCGAGCGGCGCAAAGTGTATACGTGCGGAGCAAAGTTGCTTTGCACTGCAAAAGTACTCTTTGCACCGCACCAAATGTGCCTAATTTACAAAAATAGCTTGTGAATTAATCCCAAATAGCGTGGTGCAAAGAGTACTTTTGCAGTGCAAAGTGACTTTGGAACGCGCTAAACGTTCCATGAATTAGGCCCTTTGAATTTTGCTATGTTTGGACTGAGTCTTTCAGCCTCATTTCGAGTTTGGTGGTATCTTGTCGGTAAATCCACCGCAATACCACCAAACTGTAATACCGTTACTGCTACTTGGTCCAGCGGTATTACCGCCGGATTGCAAGTGTTGGTGGTGGTGTTAGTCCCCATTTATTTGGAGTCTAAATATAAGGAAAAGGTGTGTGTAAGAGAGCAGACAAGGCATGTTTGTGATAGAATGGGTGTGTGAGAATCCATTGAGGTGGACCATAGGTCGACTAATGGAGTGGGCGTAAGGCCGTTTGGGTATCGTGCATGCAATGGATGGGGTTGCAGAATAACTGTGACACTAAATAATCGAACCAACTCAGGAAGATGACAAAGGTTGCTGTTTTATTAATAAAATTATCTTAAACAGGGAGTAACAACGGACATCAACGGACGTTCGCTCCAGCTCTCAGTGAATTTCTCATAAAACATTGGGCCTCATTACGACACTGGTGCTCCCGTAACGAACGGTGTAACGAACGGTGCCGGGGTTGCACCGGCACCGTTCATTACGGGATGCCCTATTACGAGGTCCCCTTGCGGGACCCGCTCAGAACGTCTGGTCAGACCAGACGTCCTTAGCGGGTCCCGCAAGGGGACCAGGGAGATAAAAACGGGCCCGTTTTTAACGGGCCCATTATTAGCTCCCTCCCCATTCCCATTGAGCCCTATGGGGGCTCAAATGGGAATGGGGATGGGTTTTTTCAATGAGGAATTACCGGGTCCTCCAAGGTTGGAATGGCCCGGTAATTCCTCATTGAAGGAACCCGGACCTGGAACCCGGTATGGAGGCAGCCATGCCCTTATTAAGGGCATGGCTACCTCCATACTCGTAATGAGGGCCATAGACTTTATACTAAAAATGTGTCAGAGGTGACATCATACCACATGGCAAATAAGAAAAACCTACGAGGGGTTGTGATAGGTTTAAGGGGAACATCTAAGCATACTCTCTATAAGGGGTGCGATTGTGATTGGTTATCTACTGTCAGGTGGACAATTTATGCCTACCTCTTAAAACATGTCATCTTCAATACTATTAAGTAAACAGTATATCATTGGCTCTCAAGCTATAAGGCCCTTCATTATATGGCCCTCTATAATTGGTTGGCACGCTCATGCCATTCTGAAACATTCGGCTCACTTAGCAGCACGTAAGCTCAGACCCAGGGGCCAGGAAGTGGACTTCACTGTACCTCCCCACTCAATTAGCCCAACGTCTCTCATCACCCATGCCTTCTGTCATGAAGATTGTCTTTGAACTTGGCCTTACAAAGTATCCTTGTCTCTGGGAATATAAGGGAGTGCGAGCACGCACTATGGTTATTCTAGAACACCATGCTCAACTCTATTTCCATCCTTGGCTCACATGACAGGACACCACAATTTGGTCCTTTTCACAGCATTTAAATGTCTTAAATGAATAAAACTTGGCACGCATGGTGTTCTTTCTTTGCATCTTAGCAAGGGATGATTCAGCTTTGCACGATCACTGGCCTTCAAGAATAGATAACCGGCCTTGGCTGCTTCAGCTTTGACACCAGGCAGACAGCCCTTCCAGACTCTTCCACAATCTCAGCTAATTCTTGCTGCGACACAGCTCTCAGCTTTTCTCTCCATGGTTCCTGGCTGACTAAAATTCATTACACCGATGTCCAGCTTCTATACAATGGCAGCTTTGCCTACAATCTATTCACTACGTATAGCCAGCTTCTAAGATGACTTAATCTACTTGCGTTTCAGCAGCTGTACAGTTATTGAACGGCTTGCATTTTCTGCAGTGCTGCTCACACGTGCAATCTTTTCACACATGAAAGTTTACTCGATTCTTAACTTCGTCATCAGTTTCGATAAGGTCCATACATTCTTCTTCCGCCAGTAATTTCCAGGTGTCACGCTTGTCTTCCATGACGTCACCAGCTCCTCTTTCTCTCTTTTCTTATTCCTTCAGGGAGTTCCTCCCTCAGAGTATCATCTCTTAGGGGATACATTTCATAGGGTTTTCTCAGTGGATACCTTCATTCGAATAAACGCAGCAGAATTGGCAAAACTGTTGGGTTTAAGCATGGCACGATCTGAGGCTTGCAACATATTGGCAGTAGGGTGCGGGATTTCCTGAAGCAGAATCTAACTGCTTCTCTACAGCAGGAAGGAGGAATATGTGATATGTTTGTATTCGAAAAGATTACTGTGAGGCAGTTTCAGTGATGATTGGTTAATCTAACGTGTTTGGGCACATAATGTGCAAGAGAAAAATGTCAAGCTGCCCAGTAAAGTCATGTTTTTTTTTTTGCTTTATCCATATTACCTTTTACTTTTGCCAAAGGTAAAACTCCCAAAAAGTAAATCAGGGACTGCCAAACCTAGGGCCCAGTGTGCCTAGTCAAGAGTAGGCCGTGGGAAAGGGGAATGTTGTTGGAATGGGCGACACAGGATTTGTCCAAACATTCCAGCATATTTAGGATCTAACACCTAAAGTGTGTGAAGCTAAATGCATGCCAAGGAGCCTCCACGTTTGTGCAACTGTGCCCTTTCTTTACATATTTATGCAGTTAAGTATGCGCCTTATGGAATCTTTATTGTAACCATGTATGCTGATTTATATCAGTGTGCCAGAGATGCTCTAATCCCCCTGCTGTATCCCAGTTCTGTGGCACGCCCCGATCCCATGGGATGATGTCTAAAGTTTAAGTGCTTATGACGTGTGAATTAGGACGTGTGTGAGCCCCGAGGGGGCAATCACTGGGACAAGTGGTTTTGTTGTTAAAAGAAAAAACATGTATTTAATGTGCGTATATCTCCCAAATATGCGAAATGAGAACAAATATGGCATAAGAAGTAGGATAGCTCTGGTCAGCATTTCCTTGTGTGATTAACCTTTTATTTCCGGGATTGTTTGTTGTAACCAATGAGGTGAACGCAATGGAAGAGCTTGGGCTACAAGCAAGGGCATCCATTATTCATCCCTGAAAATATCCCCTAGTCGCCCACACCCCTGCTGAGCTCATTCAGAGCCCTTGCTGGCTGGGTGTGAACCAAACACTTGCAATGGATAGTGCCAACTCCATGGCCTGGCCTGGACTCGGCCTACCTTGCCAGCGCAGGCATGCGCATAAGGAAATAACCTGGGTCCCCTGGGAGCATTGTGAGTGGCAGTGCCGTGCAGCTCATACCCACAATCCCAGGATCTGGCCAAAGAAGATGTGTATATCGCGAGTGATTGAGCTTCGGCCATGAGAGGGAAGCACACTGGCTCCCCATCCAAGCGAGAATTATTTTCAAGACCCTGACCACTGCACATAAATGCATTATTAAAGTGGCTCCGGCCTACCTAAATAACTGTGTATCTAAAAAAAAGAATCGATTGGAACTGTAAGATCCGGATCCAGTACATATCTGACTGTTCCCATATACAAGAGTAAAAGAGCAGGTGGCGCCAGCTTTACTGTAGATGCCCCTAAGCTTTGGAATTCTCTACCAAACTACATCAGAAACGCACCCTCACACCAGTGCTTTAAGAGGCTGATCAAGACCTTGCTAGTCGACAAATACAGCTAGACCATTACCAACACCACCCCACGCACCCCTTCTCCTAGCCCAGTGATCGGTGCATGATCTGCGATTGTACCTACTCCAAGCCCACCTCCCACCTTCCCGTTGCCTATTACTCTGTGCAATGATTTGCTACTGTACCTACCTCCTCCTCTTCCCCTTGCCCAATATTCTGTGTATAAATGTATAATAATTGTACCTACTTGTAATTGTAACTGCTGATGTAACATTTTCTGTAACCAACTAAGTTCCTAAGTATTCTACGCTGTGATACCTCCGGGTCTGGGCGTATAACAGATGCTGTAAATAAATAAATAAATAAATATCTGCAACCGAGAATAGCTCATCACTTATGTTGCGGTGGGGATTTCTGCCATTCAAGAAACAAATGCTATAAATAAATAAATAAATAAATATCTACAACCGAGGAATAGCTCATCACTAATGTTGTGGTGGGGATTTCTGCCATTCATTCCACACTTGGGTGTTGTTTTGCAATAGTGTGCACTATTTTTTTTTTATTTTTTTTTTATTCGTGTGTAATTGCGAGAGCAATTTTTACAAAAGTGATGCTGGTCATCTTACAAGAGCCACACGATGAAATGGAAAGTACGACAGTCAGATAATTGAGGCTCTGACGGGGGACGGTTTCTCCCTGGCCGACCAATCTCCCCTATTAAAGTCCATGCTCCGCATCAGGGACCTCATAGTCGTTCAACATCGGGGATTTTGAGGAAATTAATTCAAATGCACTTTCCAAGATTTTTACAGTTGCTATAGTCCATTTTGTTTTCTCCCCTGACATCAGCCTGTTCCACCACGTTGTGTCTGCATCTTCTAAGATTCCCGAGCGATCTGTGCACAGACTAGTCAGGTATGTGGCTCTTGCTTTTCTTAGATAAGGACAGTATATCAGAAGATGTTTTATCGATTCTAGCTCGTCCGGTTGGTTGCAGAGACGACAGGCCTTTTCATTAGTTTGTCTCCTGATAGCTTGGATTTCACGTGTCGGAAGGAGATTGAAGCGCGCCCTCATGAACAGTTTTCTGAGTTGCTTCTTTGGAAATCTGTTACAGTATCCCATTGGTTCTTTTAATTTGTTGAAATTTGGTGGGAGATCTTTAGTCAATTTATTCATCTGGGCTTTTTCCAAGGTTTCTATCCAATCCTGAGCTTCCAATTTTGATTTCACTCTCGTATGGTTGTTTTTTAGATCCTCTTCAGTGCACGCGACCTCAGTAAGCTTTTCTCTCAGGTTATCTGTCCATTTATTTAAGACATCCAAGTGACGGTTTGTCATTTCGTAAGCGAGTATCTTATAGATAGGCAAGCTGTCTTGTATAAGAGTGTTGCATAGCGTTTAGCCCCACTGTCGCTTCTAGGGAAAGTAGACCCAAGTCTCTTCTGATAAGTGTCATTGAGGTAGCAATGGGCAGCCCTAGGACCGTTTTCCAGATATGGCTCTCTAGTTTCCGCCAGATGTCATAGCTCCCATGCAATATGTCAAGGTTGGCAGCACCTTCCCTTTGTAGAACTCTATCATTGGGACTAGTGAGTATTTGCCATATTTTCGGTCTATGGTTTTCATTTGGGCCGCAAGGTTTTTTGTTTTTTCCCATAGAATCCCCTGCATTGTTACATCCTTTGCCGAGTGGTCGATGTGGACTCCTAAGTATTTAAAACTTTGGACCACTTCAATTTCTTCTTTATCCACTGCCCAATTGAAACCCGCCTGGATCTTCTTGGCACTTTTCCCAAAAATCAGTATTTTCATTTTCGATTTATTTATTTGCAGGTTGTTTCGCTCCATATATTGCGCCAAGTTTTCAAGTTGGCGTTGTAGGCCGATTTGGGTTTGCTCTAGTAATATTAAGTCATCTGCATACATTAAGCGTGGTATGTTATCCTTACCCAGCTTTGGTGGAAAGGCTCTTACTGCTTCTTCCAACTCTTTGAGGTCCCCCAAAAAAGCGATGAACAAAGCCGGGGCCAGAGGACAACCTTGCTTCACTCCTTGCTCCACCGGTATCTCTTGCGACAAAAGGCCTTGATTGTTTAAACAAACTCTTAGCTTGGTGTAAGTATGTAGAGCCATCACAGGGTCTAGCAGTTCCCCCGGACAGTTCATTTTTTCCAGTTTGTTCCAGAGTATCCGCCTATCCACTCTGTCAAAGGCCTGTGACAAATCCACAAATGCCATGTATACAGTTGGCGCCCCTTGCTTGACCTTGGCTTTTATCAAGTTGAGAATAAAGATGTTGACTGCTGTACTTCCCTTCAATAAGAAACCCATTTGAAAGGGGTCATTTGCCGGTGATGATCTGGCCCAGTTTCGAAAGTGGGTCAGAAGGAGCGTTGCAAAGATTTTGCCTATTATGTCGAGTAAGGCGATGAGTCTGTAATTACTCGGTTCTTCTCGGTTCCCACGTTTGAAAATCAGCACCACCACCGCACTTACCCATGACACCGGGAGAGTTCTTGTCTGTCTACATTGTTCAAAGATGATACTGATAAAGGCAGCCCAAATCTCCGGATTCTGTTTTAGGTCAATATTAGATAGTCCGTCTGGACCCGGTGCTCTGGATTTCTTTAGTTTCATTATGACGTTCTTTATGTCATCAGTTGCCGAAATATCGATCCAAGGCGTTTTAACTGGATTTTCGGCCCTCGGTATTTAATATGGTTGTGCCTTATACAAATTTTCGAAGAATTTCACCCAAGCTCTTTCACTCACTGCATTTACTATTTGATTTTCAGTCTTCTTCTCTGGTTTATTGATGAATGCCCAGAAATCACCGTTTTTTTTAGTACTTAGGGTACGCAGAATTTCCTCTGCGTCTTTTTGATACATTATGTGTCTATGACCTCGTATCCAAGTTTTGTATTTTGAGCTTTCCTGTTTCAGTGTATTCCATGCTGTTAACGAATTCTCCTGGATAGTTTGTCTCTTCAGTTTTCTCAGGGTTCTCTTTCTTTCTATGACCTCCTTGTCGTAAGTATGTATATTTTGTCGTAGCTTTTGGTTTTTACCCTGCGGCTTCATCCTGTACTGGAGTAAGAGAGGTAGATAGTTCGGGCTTTGTTTCTTATCTCCTCGTGCCTGGATACCAATTTTGTACTTTTCGGTGATGCATTCAATATTTGCTGCATTGAGCCGAATGCGGGTTTGTTGGTTGTTCAGTTCAATTGAATTGTTGTACTTCTGGGGTACAGATCGTTGTGAATTCCATTTTATAGCCACAAGATTGTGGTCGCTTTCTTGTGTTTTGGTCACCGAGTAGTCTTCTATACTTGCCAGTAGACTATGCAAGATGAAGAAATAGTCAATATCAGCTCTGGATACGCCCCTTTCCCATGTGGGAATCTTTACCATCCAAGATTTCAATGCTGCCACATTGTGGAGATTTCTCGATTTCATGAGCCTCATCCACGATGTTCCTCTTTCTTCTGCCGGAGATTTCATTTTCTTCAGCAGAGTTGTCCCCTTATCCATGGTACAGTTAGCATTTAGATCTCCACAGATTATTATGTGTGCCAGCGGGTCTTCCACGATGATGTCATCAATTGTTTTGGCTACTTGTTTACAAAAATCTGCTGTCGTGGTTCTTTCCGGGTTCCAGTACCTTGTTATAAGGGCGATTTTTGCTTTTTCAGATCCCTTTCCTCGAGTTTCTTCCTGGACCCATGTCGTTAGAACTGCCAGTATGCCATATGATTCCACTATGGTTTTTGAACTTACTATTCCGATCCCCGACTTTATGGCTATCAGGAGCCCTGAAGACGGTCGCCCAAACAGACCTTTCGATGCTGGCGAAAATGCAATTTCAAAGCCGTCTAAAGCTGGCTTTTCAGTTAGCCAGTGCTCCTGAAGGCATAGAATATCATACGCCCCAAGATCCTGATTCTCCGGGTTTGTCAGGTGCCGGTGGCCTCTCTTGTTCCATGAGGCCATGGCTATAAAATCTTGCGTTGTGGTTTCTTGCTCATGATCTTGATCAGTCATCGGAAGGGGTAGACCTCTGGACCCACCTCCTGATGATTGCTATTGCTCGGTGTGTGGCTTTAACGTCGCTTTTAACCAGTTCCATGGTCCTTTTGGTGTTCTATTTTCTCGCGTGTTTTCACTCTTTGATTCTCAATCTTTTTCTTTTCTACCATCTTTTTCTGAAACTTCTCTCTTTGTCTGGCTCGCCTGGCGGTTGGTTTGAGATTCAGCTCTGTCTCAATCTCTTCTATCCGGTGACTGACCCCCCTCCTCCAAGTGCTTTTCATTTAGATCTTCAATGGCTTTAAGATCTCTCCTTCTGTATCTCTCATTCCTTAGTTCTCATTTTTCCCACTCATAGTGGCGATTGCTTTCATATCTGGTAAGATACAACGGTGCCTGTCTTTTATTGTTGTATAGATCTCTAGTTTGGGATATGTAATGCACTTTATGGTCGCCAGTTTTCTTTGCGGACTGCACTTTTCGGTCGGTCTTGGGTATGTGTAATTCTGTCAGGATGTATCCTGCTTGTTGTAAGTCTTTGTATGCTTCCTCCGTGATATCTTTTATTGCCTGATTTTTAATGTGAAGATACGTTTTGGCCTTTTGGTCCCTGTGATAGGGTTCTATTAGTTTGAAGTCTTCCGACTTTAAATGCTACAGACAGTGGATTTTGCTTATATTTGGTTTTACATGACGTTTGAGCTAATTTGAAAATTCTTAGCTCCTTGTGAGGGCTATGTGGGAGCTTAGGTTTCTCTGCCTGTGGTTTGTCTGACTTTGCCCTGGTCTCCTGCTCATCTCTTCTCCTTGAATTATCTTCCTGCTGACTCTGTAGTTGTTGTTTCAATGAGGTTGATCGCAAGTCTTTCTCTTCTAAAGGTGCTGGTGCTGTTTTTCCTGTCACCTTTTTACCTCTTATTTCCCTTCTACTGTCAAGATCGCCATGCTGTTCCTCTGCCAGTCCCTCTAGAACCCTAGGGTTCTCTTCTTTTGCTTCTATATCAAGGTGTACTGAAAGGTCCATCAGTGAGCTTGTTCTCATAAATTCCTCCGCCGTTTTGGGCGATTTTTCTTTTTTTGCTGACTTTTCGCTGTAACTTTGCTTGTGCATGTAGGTATTGTAGGGCTTTGTGTTAGATTAATTATTTCGCTTTTTTTTTTGAATTGGGGATCTCGATTTCTTTCTATCTGTTTCACCTATGTTGGTGTCGCTTGCCAGTCATAACCCCAGTTTTTTCTTTTGATTTGTCACTGCCGGTGAGGTTGTTATTCCCAGATTGATACTCTGCTTTTGTTGCCCAGGCAGGTCACTTGGGTTTGTCGTTTTCTGTTTAATAAAGATTGGTTCCATCTCTTCCCTCTCCTTTTGTGGAGTTGTCTGGTATGCTCTGTCCATAGTCTTTTTTACCATCTGTTTTCCACTTATAACTTCTTTCCTTTCTGACTCTAAGGTGGCCCATTTTTCCGCCCATTTTGTTTCCTGTTTATTCGTTTTTGCCTCTATGGCCGTGATGTACCCCTCTAAGAAATCCATCTTGGATAGGATCTTACCTAGAATCGTTGTGTTATCTTTTGTTGTATCTCCGATAGTTTCATATAATTTACAAAATGGTGCAAGGGCAATTGTAAGCGCCGCCATAATTGTGGTCACATCTTGCTTATTGTTTGATGATGGTTTTGGATAGTCAGATGCAATTTCACTGTTTCTTCTGTGCTTAGCCGGCGTATTCTGAAGTTCCCTACTGGGGCAGGTGTTAAATTGTTGTGTAGAGGTTAAACCAAATACTCGCCCATTTATGACTTCTGATTTTTCAGAGCCATTGAGCGAGGTTCTGAAAGGGTTCGAGTTTGATGTTACTCCTTCTTTGGCTGTTTTTTTTTGCTTTTCACCCTTTTCCAAAGGCTGCAGGTGGGCTTTTGTCCACGATTGGTCACTCATTTGCATCTTTGCACCTATGTCACGGTCGTCTGATCTCCTTGACTCCATGTTTATTCCACTTCCCCACTGATTCTCAGGTCTCAAATTGGGCCCTACACCGACGTTGGGCTCGTATAGGTCCGTCTGTTCTATTCTGGGCATCTTGCGTGGGGAGTGGAGCTGTTTATCGTAAGTCTTCGCCGATTTAGGTTGGGAGATCACCTCTTGCTGTGACTGTGGCTGCGAGCCGATTTCGACTGTTGCCTCATTCCTTAAGGAGGCCTCCAGACTTGGTCTCTGAGATCGTCTTTCGGCCATTGTTCCACTCCTAAACGCCTGACTTACAGTTTGGGGGAGCGTCCCTGTAGGATTGGTATTTTCAATGTTGATGGCTTTCGGGCACAGGGCGGCCTCCTCTAATCTCTGCTGGGGTTGGCCATCCGCTTCATTTATTTTTGGGGGGATCTTTGCGTCCTCATCCCTTTCCTTTGAAGCTCCCATATTGATGTGGCTTTCTCTGACATCTATAGATTGGTCGATAAAAACTGCTTTTTGTTCGGTCTGTTTTTGACTCTGAGTGTCACTTTCTTTAAGAGTTAGGTGATTTTCGCTTGGCTACTTCAGCTTGGTTTGCCTCATGAGGTTTGTTTTTCCTCTGACTTATCCCTCGCGTGTCCCCAGTTGATGGCACCCTCTCCTTGTGTCTTGTTGTTTCTTCAATGTCTGTTTCCGTTTTTCTTGCTTTGATTGCCGGCAGCGATCCCTCAATGACCTCCAAAATATCGGCATCCGATATTTCGTCCTCTTGCTCTAATTTTCATTTTTTCTGGTGGATCTTAAAGAAGTTAAATACAGCATTTGATAATATGGATTTCTGGCTTGTGCCCGTGCTTGCGTCATGTTTTTTGACTACCACACGCGTTGTTTTTTTTGTTTCTTTACTGCTTGTGTTGTTCTCATTTTGCTTCAGATTTCCTTCATCTTGACGATTAGGCTTTGCCGGGCACCTTTGAGTTGCTTGTTTTGCCCTTTGTTTCATGGTATATTGTCGTTGTATCGCACTTGTCTTATTAATCTTTTTTGGGTCGTTGGTAGTTTCGCCTGCCGGGTGGCTTAAATCCACCCATTCCCCCGGCTCTGGGTTCGTTTCCATATTAGTGCTCTCTATAAACACATCACTGGAGTCCGTACTCAGACTTTTCTCGAAGGATTTTGTTCGGCCCGGTTTCGACAGCTCTGTTTTAGATTGTCTGGGGAAAGCTGCTCCTGGTAGGGCATTTCGATCTGGCTTCCACTTCTCAATCTCTGATGAGGGTGTATTTGTGTGGATTAAAGCCCTAATCATTGGCAGAGGTTTTTCTGTCAGCCCTGACGCCCCCGGTGTGTGCGGCCCCAGCCCGTTTTGTCCGGAGCCTACTGTTGTGGTATTGGTGTCTATGCTTGGGGTCTGGCTGAATTGAGACAAGTTCCCCTTTTTCTCCAAGGTTGTGGTCATTTTTGTTTGTCCGTTCTTGGCTGATGCCGAAATCAGTAGTAACGGCTCCTCTATCATGTTCACTCCTGGATTTTCCATATGAGTATTTTCTCTGTACTTCGGATCTTTATAAGGCTCCGTAATCCCCCGCACTTGTTGGTACACAGGACCAGGGCAAGGTCCAGGTCAGTCCACCCTCCGGCAGGCTGAGCTGGAAGACCTCTCGCCCAAGCGGCGCTCTGGTCCTGTGTTAGGTCCGCCTCACCTGAGCGGTAGCGCTGGGGGGCATCGGCAGTCTCCTGAAAGGGGGCCATATCGATCTCCACCGGATTCTCGGCCGTATCTCTACTCAGGCGTTGCTTTGCCTTACTTCCTCCCCCACTGTGACCGGGGGGGTGTCGGGTGCTGTGGCTGCCATGGGCTTAGCGTCTAAGATAGCAGTCTTGAGGTTCTTACCTCTTTTCACCGGGGATCTTTGTTCCCGTTCACGTGGAGGAGCTGACTTAGAATTGCTCCGCAGAACTCTTGGCGTGGGTGACGGTTCCAGTATATCCACCTCTTCTGGATCCGGGTCTGGTTCACCATGCCTGCCGTCCGGGAGAGGCGGCCCTGCTCCCTGCATTGCCTGCAAGGACTGCAGGACTGCAAAAACTTTGCGAACTTCGCGTGTTCCGCGTTCCGCAGAAGTCTGCTGGGCTTTTGTGGATCCTCCCACAAACGAACTGGAAGGCAGTCTCAACTGCAGGACTGCCAAACTTTGCGAACTTCGCGTGCTCCGCGTTCCGCTCCGCGGAAGTCTACTGGGCTTTTGTGGATCCTCCCACAAACAAACTGGAAGGCAGACTCAACTGCAGGACTGCCAAACTTTGCCAACTTCGCGTGCTCCGCCTTCCTTATTTCCATTCGTCAACTCATCCCCCACTAACACCAGAGCTGATGCTGCCTCGAAACTGGACATGGGGGTTTCCTAAAGGGTAGTGTCTAGTTCCCATTCGAGAAACGGACCAGTGTGCACTATTGTCTCTCCACAACTGTTTTTTTCTTAAGTGTGTAGCTGCATTGTAGCTTAGATTCACCACTAGTACTGAAAAGTGGATAATGTAACAAATAATAAATAATAAACGACACGCATGCCTGATAATTGTCCTACATAAAAGATCATTTAGAAGAGATGAGAAAACTGGCCAAAAGCCGTGCCATGCTCAATATAAGGTAGCAGCGCAATATATGATGTAACTATTTAATTGAAAAGAGCATTGATGCTTGCGTGATATACAGTACTACGCGCAAAGGTCTAATAATTGACCATGGAACACGTGTGGCGTAATGAAAACATAGAATACTGTAGTTCCATATTTTGTATGAAGAACACGTCTCCAACGTGTGATCCTTAAACTGCTATCTAACATGAAGAACATGGGGTTAGGGGTCACCAAGAGGGGTGCCAGGTCAACAAGGACCCGTTCTGCTGGCCGTGGCTTGTAGAACTGGCAGGAGGGCAATGGGCGCCCACTGGAAAGGGGTAACTCCGAGGAAACCCTTCCTTGAGTGCCTCCTTTGCTGCTTTTTCGGCACTTTGCAGGTTTTTGTTAGCAATGTAGCTGTAGTGGCAGTTGACAATATCGATGTTATTTTTACATTCGAGGCAAGCTCTCAGTGAATCACCTGCGATCGAATTAAAAATAGAAGCGTTGTCAAAACAAAGTCAAGCACTGTGAAGTGTGCAGACCACGCAGCTGGCAATGTCCCCTGCACCATGCAACAACATGTTGGGTAACAGGGCATCGTCTGGAAGAGTTACAAAGTGCGGATTGCTTGCCAGACTATGCCAGTGCTCTTTTGCATGATAATCCCGGATGACTAATGGGAGAGCAATGTCTAGTAAAGTCTTGCGCGTGGGTGGCCGGGCCTTATAAGAATGAAGAGCACAGCCAGAGCTCCCAACAATGGTCAAACTCCGTCTGGTCTCAAACTATACCGTAGGGAAGGCGATCTTGGGAAGGTTTGCTGATATCTCAAATGCCAACTCCTTTGGTGAACCCTGTGGGCAGGGAGAGGATCTAGAACTAGATCTAGAACAGATCTAGAACAGTTATGCATGAGGTACGGGTGAGGTACCAACCTCACACACTGAACCCATGCCCCTTTGTCCACTAGGCAGCACAGGTAGAAGTGTACCAAATAAAGTAGTGGAACTGTGACCCCGGCGGGGGACAGAGTAGACAGGAAGGGGGCAACGGCAGCCAATCAAGTTGAAACAGATTTCAGTTTAGCTGCAACTGCTATTGCATGGTAAAGTAGAGAAGTGTGATTTAACGTCACAAAGAAAAGTTCCGAAATTGTTAAAACGGTCACAAAAAGTAGTGAAACTTTTGAACAGTAAAAAATAAAATCAGTGGAACACCGCTCCCGACCGTTCCCGCTCACTTCGACCACTGCTAGGCGGGCCTTGAAATGTTGATTCATTCATGTCCTACAGTTTTAGGTCATGCAGAGGAGGTCTTGGGACCACCCGCAAATCCTAAAATAGAAAAGTGGTCTGATGTGATGATGTATGATGTGATGTATTCAAAAGTTATTAATTTAAATATATAATAAAAAAATTAAAAAACGTGGTCTGCGCTGTCTGCTTTGACAGATCAGTAGGTCCTATTTCCTTCAATGCCACCTGCAATCTCAGATGACGCGTCGCAGTAATCATACGCCAGGCACACACTCAAACACACTGGTGCTGATTGCATACGACAGGTGCAGACCTATGGGGCTGTCAGAAAGTACAGCTCAGGTACCGGAGCCTCAGAGGCCTCATATGCATGTGTAACTACCACAAGGCAGGAACATATTCTCTCTTACACAGAACAAAGGTCAGCCAGAAGTGTGAGTGCCACTCTGCTTACTCTGAGCACAATGGCTGATATGTCATTACATTCCAGATTGCACCCTGCACACGTGCCTCACAGGAATACATGTACTGCAATGCTCTCTGCCTAGTGCAAAGGGCCCATTGAGCTGCCTGTTCCAGAATGAGCCCTGCCTTACTTAGTAAAGTTGCCACAGATGACTGTATTTCCCAGAAAGCTCTCTACCGCACTCAGCATGGATGTCACCATAGGACTGTGTCTTGGATTGCAATTTGACTCTTTCAGTTAAAAGGCCTTCACAGGAGTATACACTCTGCATCCCCATCCATTGACGCATTCCCAAACCCCCCCCCACCCGTCCACCCCAGAAAGCGTTGTGTCCCAGAATGCATATTACCTCATTCAGACTAGAATCCCAACCGGGTTACATTTTGTACAATGTATTTTTCCTCCCTCAGACCTCCACATGACCACATATCCCATAACACACATGCCGCAGAGAAGGGGTGTGTGTGCTACAGCAGAAGCCACAGGAAGACTTTATGTTACTTAATGCTTGTTTCCTTGGTACAGTTACAGGGCTAGAGGACTCAGAATGCAATAAGCCCCCCTTATTACAGAGGATCACAAAGGTCTACATTTGCTAAAGAAGTCACCTTTCCATCACTCAGTAGTAGAGCTCTGCCCAAGATCACAGACTGAAACTGGAATTGGGACCGCTACAGCACCTGAGCAGAACTAAACGGTTATGTGCCTCCAGTACTAAAGACCATAGATGTCAATTGGGCCCATGTCATGTGTGAAATCTATAGCCAGGTCCAGCTTTTTTAGACAGCAGCACTTGACATTCTTAACCTTGTGTAGCTGTCATACAATTAGAAATATTTGATTGCATTGACCGTGTTACATATGACATTGAATCACCAAACATAAACAACATTGGAAAGCTTTGTAGGAAGACTAGGACTAAGGTACTGATGTCAAATCCAAAACGTCTGGCCTGCTTTGTGAGTTGTAGAGTTTTGATGGGTGTGTTTGTGGAGGATGGATGGAAGTGTGATTTTGGACTATTTTGTGTGTTGGTATTTGTGTGAAGTTTGGATGTGTGAGAATTGTAATCGTTCAGTGTAGGAATGGCACCATATGCCCAGTCCTACAGATAAGAGGTGTACTGCCCACTTTTACTCCCTTCAAATAGACACATTCTCCCAACATAAAATAAGAAACAATGGGCCTCATTACGAATTTGGCGGTAACCGGGCCGGAAAAACCGGCAGGCTGCCGCCGGACCGGTAATACCATTCTGCCTCCGTGATTGCCGGTATCACTGGGGCATTACAACCCCGGTGAGCCGGTAATTCTGGAGGCGGAATCCTGTAAATCCCCATTCCCATGGAGTCCTATAGGACTCCATGGGGATGGGGACCATGGAAACACTGGTTCCGTCTATGACAGAGCCGGTGTTTCCATGTCCACCTGCAGGCGGGTGGTGTTACTTCCGCCAGGTCAGACCTGGTGGGAGTGACACCTTCCGCCTGCAGGACTCGGAATCAGCCGGTTCCGGAAACATCGACGGCGGCGAATTTACCACCACCGCTGTTTCCGGACCGGCTGACTTGTAATGAGGCCCAATGTGCACATAGGAGCATGCTCCCTGATTGCAACCATACAACTCCATGGTATGTTCGGATCAGTGGTACGAGCAGAGCAGTGCCACAGGTAGCAGCTCTAATATTACTGCTTGATCTGAAGATCTTTCAGGGTAACAATGCATTTTAATGTGCATGAATTACTAAGTGCCAGGGAGTATGGATTACAAAATGTTGCCGTTTAAGTATTAAAATATATTTTTACTTGGCGCAAAATACCCATGTTAGTAATGGGAATAAATGTTGTGCTCCTTAAGAATCATTTTACGCCTAACTTCAAAAATAACGAGTACGTCAGAATCATCTGAAGCCCTGCACATGTCCAAGTATTGCAATGGCTGTGTGCCACACTTTAATGCTGGAAATAGGACTAACAAGCCAATAGCCACAGGGTACTCACATCAAATGGCATGCCATGGTTTGCCTTCCTATTACCATGTAGTTCCACCTCATGCTAAACATTGTGATTGTATGGTGTGGCGGGTCGGAAGAAGGAGTCGGACACAACACAGACATTTGTAAGTGCTTTTATTTTAAACTAGCAGGTGTAACTGTGGCTCGCACAGTAATTCCTACTTCAGTCCTAGTTTGAAGTTTATTTAATGAACGAAACCAGTGCTTCTTTGTAGACAATATTGCTAGTCTTTCCTGTAGCAGCTGGTGTGAACAAATTGTCTTCGCTTCTAACTCTGTAGCAAGCGGCATAAAGCTGACCATGAGAAAAGCATGAATCCTGTTAATCGATTCCAGCTGCTTTGAGTTGGAGCTTTGAGATTGCGCAGCAACATTATTGGTGTCCCGATCTACAGCCAAGGCAGCAGCGACCTCAACTTAAGTGCCGTACGTGTAGGGCTGAAGCATGTAAGCTTGAAGTGCCAGACCCGTACGTGTACGGCTGAAGCATTTAAGCTTCGTACTGTTGAGATGGCATACATTCAGCAATTTACGTGGGAAATGAAGTTTATGTAATTACCATGAGAGATTTGCCATTGTGATGGACAAGTAATTGCGGACGCTATTGAAGAGACATGCACCGTTTCCTGTCACTCGCATTACTACAAACGCACCGTCTTGTGTCACCCGCATGACTTCAAAAGTGAGTGCTGCTAATGTCAGCTACAATGCTGATAGTGTGGAAAGTTCAGGAACAATGAAATGCTGAAGTTTTCATGAACTGCTGAACTTTAGGAACAATGAACGTAGAACTACAGCAAAACTACCGCACGAGGAGCCATATGGCCAGGGTAAGCATGGCAGACTGCTTAAAAAATAAATCAGAAAAAAGGTATATTTTATACTTGTTATATTGTCTACACCATGAAACCTACCCACATGCCAAATTTCAGGTTTGTGGCACATTGGGAAGCATGCTGTACATTTGGAACAGACACATACCCACACATTTCCCTTTTATATATAGAGAGAGAGATAATAGAAAAGGCCTATTTTATCCTATAACTAAAGGGAAATTCCCTAACCAACTAAATTAAACTAAGCTGCGCGTCTGTCGTAAAAAATAAAAAAATGTCCTCAGTCCAAACATAAAGCTACCTGACCCTACCACTAATAATAGTAACTAAACTGGGCCCTAAAATAATCTCTCTTTGGCCTGTCCTTTGCCTTTTTGTCCTGCAGCTTCCTCCAGGGATTTCTGGTTTCACAAAATTATGTAATATGTCAATGGCCCTCATTACGACCCTGGCGGAAAGTAACTGACCCGACCGCCATAGCGTAAATAGCGTTTCCGCCATTGCACGATGGAGTAAAGTGCGGCTAATTCCGACCCATCGGGCACGAGCATTACGCCATGGCAGAAGTGCAAAGTCCGCGATGGCGGAAATGTCCCCAAAACGCCCCTCTCCGCCGTCGTACGGCGCCCTAGGTGCAATTCCGCCACCCATCATAGCGGTCACCGTAATGAGCGCCAATCGCAAAATACGGTGACCGTAAATATACGGAAACGGAAGTAAAAACATGGGGCCGGAACGGGAAACAGCACGCCGCACACCTATAAAATCAGAATCCCAACACAACCATTAAAAATCCGACCCTGAGACACATCCCAACCCGACAGCCACCCTAGTTAAAACAAACAAAATGGGAAAAGTAGCAAAAAAAGCGTGTCGACCGCAAGCGGCAGGTCCACTTCTCCCATGAGGAACTCACCGTGCTCACAGAGACCCTCCAGGAGAATGCTGCCGTCGTCTTCTCGACGCAAATGACCAGGACGGCACTTGCGAACAAGAAGGCCACATGGGCCCTGGTGGCACAGCGTGTAAGTGCGGTGGGGACCGCACCCCGCAACCCACAGCAATGCAGAAAGCGATGGGACGACTTGCGGATACGCGTACGGAGCATACTAGCAGCCAACCGTAACATTGCCACAGCTACCGGGGGAGGATCGGAATCACCCATCAAGTTGACCCCCTGGGAAGAAATCTGTGCCTCCACCATTGGAATGGAGAGCATAGAGGGAGTCGGAGGGATGGAGAAAGGAGTGCAGACATCCGAAGAATCAGGTAGGTGGGCCAAATAAAACAATGCCAAATCCACAATGTCCAATCATGTGAAGTACCATGTGGCCACATAGTGCAACAGAAACACATGTCCAGGAGAACGGCCACATACATTGGCCTGATAGCGCACTTTAAAAGTCACATTAAATACATAAATAATTAAAAATCCTAAAAACACCCTCTACACGTGCAGCATGCACACCCTAACTGCAGGCTGCAAAACAACTGCATCCCCAATCCACACAGAAATGAAACCACCTCCAAGGCCCTGACCCAAATCACCCTCAGGTACCACCCCAATGCATGTGATACATTGCCATTCCAATTTCCACAGACCCATAAATAACGCTCGCCCTCCTTTACTCCACCACAGGGTCCGAGTCAAACGACGAGCTGCAGGACACCCCTACCAGCACACCTGCAAAGAGGGCCAAGACCAACGGCCAAAGACCCTCCACCTCAGCTGCACGGATCAAGACACGGCAGCAGCCCAAATCAAGTGGCAGCACACAGGAGGGGACTTCAACAGGCACCCCAGCAGCCAGCATGCCCACACCAGCAGCACCACAGGTCCCCCCAATGGATGCCACAGAAGGCACTGCTTCTGATGGCAGCAGCACCATAGGTGACACTGCATTAATGCCAGCATGCTCCGACACAGACAACGGTGCTGTCGATGTAGGACCCATCCATGACCTGTCTCAATCCCCCTGTTTGTTTCATCCCCTACACCATGAGGATACCACGCAGGGGCACCCACAAGACGACGACTGGCCATCCCCCACAAGCCCTGTGGCAAGGCAACATGAGTTGATCAGCCCCTCTGTGACACCACCGCAAATGGCCATGGCACAGCAGAGGCAACAGTCCCTCGACCAGGTGATCGTGCAACAGCAGCAACTGGCCACGCTCCTCAAGGACCATGCTGATGAATGTGGGGGTACTAAGGCAGCCATAGAAACATCTACTGAGACACTTAGGGCACAAATGGAGAGAAGCACCGAGAGCCTGAGGGTACAAATGGAGAGAAGCACCGAGAGCCTGAGGGTACAAATGGAGAGAAGCACCGAGAGCCTGAGGGGGGAACTGCATGCGACGTCCAAAGACGTATGTGCTGAACTTGCCACTGTGCGCCGTGTGCTCACTGAGCTCTCATAAACCCTTAGGGACATGCATGGACGTGAGCAGGCAGAGACATCATCCGTTGCAAGTTCCGTCCAGGGCAGCCCCCAACGTAGATCTGGGAGGAACCTGCGCTCCACAGGCAGGGGTGCCCCTGATACCCGGAGAGGGGGCTTGCAATAGCGTCTGCCCACTGACAATGAGCATCTTTGGACACTGGTGTTCGGGGGGGAGGTAGGAGGGTGGAGGGGGGGTGTTGGGCTTTCTTGGGTGGCGGGTCGATGGGGTGTGTAATATAATTTCACATATGCTATAAACATTTCATAATCATCCAATGAGACATGTGGACATTGATCTTTGTGTACGAGGCCTTCATAGGCGTACAGTCCACATTGTGCATGTTCCAGACACACACAGTGCCACAAGTCCCGTGTCCATGTATCAGCCACCAGGCGTGAGTGCTAGAAGCATGAATCTATGATACTCTGACGAATTTCATGGGCCTCCTGTGCCTCGCGGACTCCCTGAGGTGCTGCCACATCCCCAGCCTCATCATGACCATCTTCAGGTGCGTGCAGTTCTGCGTCAGGGGGCATGGGCACATTTCTACGTACGCACATGTTGTGTAGCATGACACATGCCATGACTATCTTTGCAACCTTCTCATGGCGGTACAGGAGTGCCCCGCCAGACCTGCTGAGGCAGCGGAAACGAGCCTTCAGTAGGCCGAATGCCTGTTCTATGACTACACGGGTACGTGAGTGGGCATGGTTGTAGTCCTCCTCATGCTGGTCCTGTGGGTTCCGGAGTGGTGTAAGGAGCCATCTCTTCAGTGGATACCCGGCATCACCTGTATGTGGACAAGAAAGGATGTTTGTGGAATGACATTGCTACGTACGCATCCCCCCCCCTTCCTGCCAGGTCATTGCCGCATCACATACCCCACATTATCATGCATGGAATGAGACTCACCGAGTAGCCAGGATCTGTTCCCTGCGTGTCGCTCCATGTAGCGTGGTATCGTAGAGTTCCTCAAGACCATAGAATCATGGGTTGATCCAGGAAATCGGGCACAACAATGTGTGAAGATCCTGTTGGAGTCACACACCATCTGTACATTAAGAGAATGATATTGCTTCCGGTTGCGGTACTGGGCCTCCATCGCATGTGGGACAACCAATTCCACATGGGTGCAGTCGATGGCACCAATGCAACCCGGTATGCCGGCCAGTGCATGGAATCCAACTTTTGTGTTTGTAATCTCCTGCTCCGAGCGTGGTAAAGAGATGTAGTCGTCTGCGTGCTTCAGGAGGGCATCGAGCACTTGCAATAGTGTCCGTGAGAACAGTGGCTGTGAAATGCCATGCAACTGTCCGACTGTGTGCTGGTAGGTGCCTGTGGCCAGGAAGTGGAGTACAGACACCACCTTCAGTAGGGGTGGGATGGCGGTTGGGCTATCTATCATGCTGACAAGGTCAGCGTGTGTCATGTCCACAATGGAGATTATGGTGTCCCGGTCCAAACGGTAGAGGGTGTGGATCTGCTCAGCAGTGAGGTTGAACGGATGAGCTCGGAGGCGTGGGATTGCGGGCTGCCTGCGTGGTGGTAGTGGCTGTGCTGGTGGGCCTTGCTGGCCCTGCCTTGCCCTCCTCCTCCTCCTGCGTCTCCTCTGTGCGGCCGGTTGTTGTAGTAGTTGGTGTTCGTCTTCTTCTTGGAGTTGGAGTACTTGCAGTGCTATCAGGTCCCCCAGGCCCAACATCGCTAGGCCTGCCGGTAGCATTTTGGAGTGGGTGTGGTTGTGGGAGGGGGTTGGGTGTGCAATTTATGTGTTCTCAGGCTGTATAGCCTCCACCTGTGGTGATTCATTCCACCTGTGCCAGCTGCAATCCCCTTTGGGCGAGCACTGTATCGAGGTTCACCGACGGGCGGGGCGTCCCATTTGTGAGTGAAGCCAGTTGCCATTTTCACACACTGCCGCACTACATGGATGATTTTGTGATTTCGAGCGCCCACGGATGCCTTTTCGACGTGATGTTGCAAATGAGGAATTCGAAGGACAGCGCTTTCGGTTTTCAGCTAGCGGCGAGGAGACGCCCACAGGTCTGACTGCAAATATAACGTTCTATTGTTTAATGTCCTTGGGACAGGGGCCATGGCGAGAATGCAATGATTGATATGAATAGTATGGGATGCGCAATAGCGTAGTGGACGATAAGGCAGGACGTTCCCAAATACATGTTACTTCACATCACTAGAATTCCGGGCTGGAGCACAGTGGATTTTGCAGGCTGCATTACGCACAGACTCAATGGAGATTTCAAATGTTATGTGAGTAAATAATCAGGCGTTTTAATACCGGGATGAGGGAATGATGTATGGATGCATGGACAGATGATTTAATAGAGAGTTTGCCATGTACATGGCTTATTGGTATCTATCCCCTTCCCCTGCGCTATGTGATGCAGAGCTGCCATAGTGGGACCATCGTCTATCTGCCCTTGTTGGACCCTCCCTGTCTCGACGTGCCTTCCAACACTTGTGTCTATGCACGTTACTAATCCCATCTCATGGATTCTGCTTTAACAGACGCATGCACACAAACACTCGTTTGTAATAGTGTTTTCACCTCGATTGATATTGTTATGATTGGCAAGTGATTCATGGGTGGAAATAATCCTTTTGAATGGGCTAGCATGCATATGGCTGTAGACTTGGTGTGATCATTGAAGTGAGTGATTCAAATGAAGTTCTGATGGCCATGCTATTCTTTTTCATTTCATTTGGGTGACAGGTATCTCCTCCCCTTTTGCCGCTGCCATCTGTATGCCACTCCTGCAGATGGCTTTTACTCCCGACACCTGCTGCTTCGAGTTAATCAGTGGAGCACCATTACGATCTTATGGGACGATCGCCAATGGGCCACATGCCCTTACGCAGTACTAGTGGCTAGGAGCAACATATCTACCTTTCAGCTGGACTAGTGCCTACCTAATGGGACGGGCCTGCGGTTCTAGGCGCTTCCATGTTGCCTTTTTGGACGTGAATGTAGCCCCTGTGTACCATGAGGGAACAGGGCGTCACACAAGGAGTAGCTGGTCATTTATTGCGGATGCAGCACACAGTAATGTAGATATTTTGGGGTTCATGACCTAATGGCTGTATGGGCTTGGTGAATTTGATGTGCATTAAAATTTTAGTCTGATGTTGACCGTGTAGCGTTATTCTTTGGAAGTAATGTAGCATATTCCTATTTGTGGAGCGATGTATTGTGAGTAGATCTGCATTGGGTTCCGGCTTCTGAGTATAGTTGCGTGGTACTGTACTGGCCGCGTTTGCCTACGA
The DNA here is from genome assembly GCF_040938575.1 of Ambystoma mexicanum. Lineage (NCBI taxonomy): Eukaryota > Metazoa > Chordata > Amphibia > Caudata > Ambystomatidae > Ambystoma > Ambystoma mexicanum. The sequence goes on along the minus strand of NC_090936.1, from coordinate 453,165,510 downwards.
AGCCCACTAAGGTCAGGGATAGGGGCTGCCATCATGACTGTTTTAATGATGTCATGCTTAGGGGCGGGGGTTTAGCTTTTGTGTAACAGATGCCGGTCAGCCAGGTGGATTGGTGGAATGATGTGATTATCAGATAATGGCTGGTCACAGGTGCCTGTGTTTGCGTGCGTTTCTTGGAGGGAGACTGAGGTCATGTCCATTGGAATAGCTTCTGTATTCGTGCCATCTGTGCCCTGCAGCTCCCATTGGCCCCTCTTGAGATGAGCCTGGCTGCTCAGTCACTCTGCCAACTTGTGTGGTACATGCTTATGCTGATGGTTGGTTTGTTTACTGGCATGTGTACAGGGCTGGTGCAGTCTCCCTAAGGATACTGCTTTGAATGTTGCCTTACACTGGTGTCAGGCGATGGGGGCCTGTTGTTGTTTTGTCTCATCTTTCAGTTCATTTTGCTGTACTTGAACCTTCGCATGCCTGTGCTGCATCAGTACGGCAATGGTGACATGCCAAATATGGATGGCCACTCACAAGGCACTTGGAGCCCCTACATTCATTTGTTCGTTGGCATGCGTGGGTGACTTGTGCATTTCACTGGTTGCATTTTACTTCATTGCACCTACGAGGTGTTGTGCAATGTGGCCAGGGAGTGGTGTACAGGCACTCAGTTGGGCCATTTACGGTTGGTTCACGATGCCGTATTTCTCGCCATGGCGGATTGGTACTTTCCGCCATGCTTGATGGCGTTATGTAAATGTCCGCTAGGGTCAGCATTCGCGTACCGTTGCGCCATGGTGGTAATTACGGTTTTGCATGGCGCGCGTGCGCGTACTTGTTGCAGTTAGGGTTGGCGTTCACTACGGTGTCGCTAATGGCATCGTACTTTACGGTGACGGGTCATAGTCGCAACGAGCGGTATTCGATGGCGGTATTGCATTTCCGCCATCGTTTTTCGATTTCCGCCAGGGTCGTAATGAGGGCCAATGTCTCTTGTATTCCCAAAATCACTCCTTAGGATGATCTCCTCTCTTAATGTCCTGTCTATTTCATGAGCTCCTTCAGCTCTTCCCAACTGTTGGTGGTCCCTGTTTTCCTGATCAAGTGACCCTTGATATTGCTCTTTTGAGTACAGTCTCTTATACACCTTCCTTCGGTTAATAAGTGTCTCTCTTGAAATCACTTCTTGGGGTTTTCTCTGTTTTCCCCAAAATTTTTGTTGCCACTCTTAATGATTCACAATCTTTTCCTTGCTTTAGGCTTTTGAATATCTCCTCTGATATCTGTTTCTGCTCACTCGTTATTCCGTTAATACATGCATCACAATTATTGTCTCTGAGCTTAATTATTCATCCTCCCGGCAGCCGCCCGCTCCTTCATCACGCTCCTGTACCTGCATCAGCCTTGCGTGACTTCGCAGGAGTTGGCTCACGTTGGGGTAGGTCCATTTCCTCTCTTTGCTTTCGCTTCTCAGTGTCTCAGTTGCTCCGGTATTGGCTTCTCTGTAGCAGAGGGTGGAAGCTCTCCTCGCTTCCGATCATCCAGGTTCCGGCGTAGTTAAGAGGGCACCCAGCCCACCACAGCACCTCTGTGGTCACACTACCACTTTGGACGGTTCCTCTACTTTCGTCCTGACAACGGTTCTCCCACTGTCTGCTACACCGGTCCTCTGGCATCTCTGAATTGCTTTCCACCCTCCTTATAGTACCATGGGCTGCGCGGCCTCACTCAGCTCTCCGTCTCTTTGGCATTCTGGCATCAGGGGGCTTCCCCTGTGTACCCTTCTTGCACCTTTATTTGTGCATCCTCGTCCTGTTTTCATACTCATTTATTCTTAAAGTGATATGTCCTTTTTTCAGATGTGTTGTTTCCACATTACCTACAGCATTACCTACAACAAAACAGAAGGAGGACACAGACTTTTGGATGCAAGGCAATCCCATGTGTGCGGATCAAGTGTCCTGCATAGGGAGTTCCCTTTGGGAATAGGAGTCCTTGCCCAGACATGAATGTGGTGCCTTGGTCAATAAGAATCTCTTTCGGAATCCAACTCTAGAAAGAAAGGGCTCTAGATGTTTTAAAATATGCTAGCTCATGTTATTGCGAAAGGGAAATGTCTCAGGATATCGGGTGGCATAATCCATGATCACTAGAATTAATTTATTCCCCAGCTTCGATGTTTTGAGTGTGCCAACTATGTCCATGGCTATTCTAGAGAAAGGGACTTTGATAATCGGCAAAGGTTGCAAGGGGGCTGGGGGAACCGGAGTGGCTGCAGTCTTCTGGCAGAAATCACAAGCAAGACATAATTCTTAACCTCAGCAAAGACTCCGGGCCAGTAGACCTAGGGATGACCTGACTATGAGTTTTCCCAACCCCTTGATGAGCGGCTGTCAAGTGGAAATGTGCCAACTCTAGTACAATCCTTCTATTCCGGGAGAAGTGGCAAGCGGTGACCAAGATTGCCATATTCTAAAACCTTCCATTGCATCTGGTCCTGGCGCTCCCCCTGCTTGCCTGTAGCATGATGGATCTAGTGATGTCCTGGTAGCATGGAAATCAGGAGACCCCACCGGAGCCTCCGTGCTGGGTTTTGGCAAGTTGTTGAGAGAGGCTGTGTCGTTCGTAGAGGCTGAAGAGGGTACCCGCTGGTGTGGGGCAGAACTGTGTGGCGCAGTGAGGAGCCTGGAGCAGCAGAGACAGCCTCACTGAATGCACGTGCGAAGTGATGCAGCGGGGAGCGGGAGTGACTCCTCCTGCCCGAAGGGCTGTATCAAGCAACAAGCAGCAGCACAGCCAGTGACCTGTGGGGAGGACCCCGTCGGTCCATTCTCCGACACCAGTGAGCATCTGGGGCTTGCTCGGATGCTCCTGTCCTGCCGGCCGTGGTGTCCCGGGTGCAGCGTCGAGCCTGGCAGCTTTACATCCTCCAGAAACAGCAGAGGGCCTGGAGCACTGGCAGGGGGACGTTGGTGCGGCAGTGACTCCAGCCTGGTAGCACAGTTGCTAGGGTTATCAGAATAGCAGCTTGGACACTGCAGGCTGCGTCTGTGGGGTATGAGCAGTGCTAACAAGAGGCAGCTGGCTGAGGAAGAGTGAGTCCATCTGGCCTGGACCGTTTATTACAGAGCTCGATAGTCACTTGGGCCACCCCAACTGCCACTCCACAAAGAGAGTAACGCAGTGCAATGCAGTACCTGGCCTTGGAAGCTGGCAGGATCAAGGGCCCACCTTCATCATCTGGAGATGGTGGGGAGGGTAAGCTGGCTTGGTCTTCAATGTCCCTGCGCAAGGCACAGGGGAAGGGTAGGCCCATCACCTCTCTTTCGATCCCAGCAAGAGCCAGAGGAGAAAAATCAGGAGATGCAACCTTGGCAGGAATGACGGCCTCAGAGCTGGGATGCCCACCAACCGGCATGGAGCCACTTACCTAGAAGGATTTACTGCTTGGCAACCATGAAAGAAGAGATTTCATGATGGTAAAACAAGAGATCTTGGAGGCAATGTAGGGAATAAAGAAATCCTTGGTGGATCTTTCTAGAGACCTTAAACAGATAAACTCCAGAGTGGGGGATGCAAGGACGCTGTGCATTCCATACAACAGGATGTTATTCACCTGCAAAGTGAACTGGTAGATGCAACGCAGGGTAATGAGGAGCTGGTCACCACCATTGAGGATCTGGAGAACAGGCATAGGAGAGAGATCCTGCGAATCAGAGGACTTGAAGAAAACACTGAAGGGGCTACCATGAGGGCAAAGGTGACCCAGTTTTTTTTTGGAGGCCTTCCCGGAAGTATCCGATACAAAGAGGGCCAGTGCACAACCAAAAGAAATAGGGTCTCATCACGATTTGGGTGGTATCCCGATTGGGATACCACCCAACTTTATTTGCGTTAGAGCACACCCATCTGGTGGTATTACTACCGAATCATGGTTTGGCCACTAACCATTACTGTGCGGTAATACAGCTGGCAGTAATACCGCTGGCAGTTATTGTGCTGAAAATTGGCATTTTCCTGGCATGTTTACCCCCATCTCTGAGCTGGGGGTAAACACACCGGACTCGAGAGTGGGCAGAGCGGTAAATGCGGCAGTAGCCCTGTTACTGCTGCATTTAAGGACTACCGCCCAACTCGTGATGAGGCCCATAATCATGAAATTTCACTCTTACACATTTAAGGTGAAGATCCTCAGGGCATCTAAAGTGAAGGGTGAGGTTTCCTATGCCAATCAGAAGCTCCTCATCTATCAGAACCTGGCCGCTCTTACCCTTCAGAAATGACTGGCGTTCCACCATCTTACATGGAAGCTACAACAGGAGCAAATTAAATACCGGTGGACTTTTCCATTTGGTCTGCTGTTCTGGTGGCAGGGTAAGCAGTCGTGATGCACATCACCGGAAGAAGCAGCTAAGATCCTGGGCATTTCGCTGGGCCAGTCCGGCGAAGATAGCAGTGAAGGACGCTGGAGGCTGGTGCAGTGCAATGGGAGGAAAAGGCTGAGTGGGGCAGCCCAGGGCTCCACAGACTCAATGTGTGCTGCATGGATGGTGGGAGCTTTTTCCTAGATGGTGCGCATTGGCTTCCGGGGGCTTAAGTGCTCACTTTGAGGGTGGGGAGGTTATGGCTAGGGGGTTATAGGGTGGTTATTCATTGGTATGGACCCTGTTTAGGGGCTAGAGGGGCAGAGTATGACCACTGTTATATGCCTGCTTGTTTCATTGTCTATTATGGTTGGGTTTACTGTTGTTTACAGCACAGGGTGGCAGCATTCTTCTTTAATGCTAGGAAAGCAGAGGACAGGGGGGGAGTTGGGGGCATCATTAGGGAGGGCTTGGGTGCCTCATGGGGGCGGCTAACACTAGGCGGCAGCTGCGAGGGGAGGGGATGGCCCTATCCATTCTAGGAAAGATGGAGGTAGTCTGCGTGATGCATAGTGTAAGGGGCCTCAACTCTCCCAGGAAGAGAACCATACTTTTCCAGAGACTCAGGAGGCAGAGGGTGGATTTAGCCTTCCTGCAGGAGGCGCATTTGACAAAGAATGATTCATGCAGGCATCAGTTCTTCTCATGCTCCCAGAAGAAAAAGGGTGCAGGTTTTCTGGTGAGTGGCAGGGTTCCCTTCCAGGTAGAGAAATCTAAGGATGACAGGGAAGGAAGATATCTGTGTATGGCAAGGATTTTGCGGGGCTTGCAGGTGACTCTGGTGGTTATATATCGTCCTAATTTGAGGCATCATTATTATCTGTTAGCGGTACTTGGGGACTTGATGGCATTTGCCATTGGTCATATAATATTGTGAGGGGGCTTCAACCTGCCCATGGATCCAAATTGGGACACTTCCAAGGGTCAGTACTGGGGGCTAATAAGACTTCCAGGGATCTTCTCCAGCAGTTGGCTGATTCCCACCTTATAGATACTTAGCACCGAGCGAATCCCTCTATCACAATTCGACAAGCACTAAACTGTTTGCTGTCTTGAAAGTAGCTGTTGATGCAGGTGCAGCCCTCAAGGTATCCTTATGTCTAGATGAAAACAGGGCTCTGTGTACGCTGTGGGAAAACACCCACAGGAAACCCTCTGGGAAGTAAAACCTGTGGTCCTCAGGAAGAGAATGGAAGATTGAGGAATCTTGCAGGTTGCTGTAGCTATCTGGTTGGAAGGCTAAATGTCAGCACGAGGAGAGCAAGGTCGCTAAAGGATGAAATCCGGAAGACAGCAGGCATGATCAGGAAAGATAACAACCTGTGTAGCAGGTAAGGAGCGCAGGGTCACCAAAGGATGGAACAGGAGAACAAGAGCCGTGTGCAGGATGGACAGCACACTCCGTAGCAGGTAGGAGGACAGAGATCAGAACGGAAGGCAACAGTAGGAGGATTGAAATTTCAAGAGGAACAAGAATGCGACTAGCATTCACTGGAAAACAGCGTCAGTGCTTAGAAAATGAAAGCGATGTGGAGTCCCATGTGGAGTTACCTGAATTTCCTTTGCCATTCAGTCTTCCTGAAGTGACGTAACTGGAAACGCCATGTTGAAAAAGACTAGAACCTTCATATGGGAACTTTATGGAGTTTGTCAGGTGCCATCCTAAGGATAAGGAAAGGTACCTATGGTGATTTCCTTTCCATTTCAGCCACAGGGATCTGGGTGATGTGCGTTTCCTAACACCCTCGGCTAGGGAATATACATTGTTCTCCCATTCACTTCACATTTATTCTAGGATAGTTTACTTTTGGGTTACCAGGGGCCTAATTGCTAGTTTAGGGAAAGTAGAGATATGAAATATTGACCTCTCAGGTCATGCCCCAGAGCAGATGTGTCTTTCCCTGCCCCTGACTGACCACAGGTCCAGGAAATGAAAGCTAAATCTGTCCCTGCTGAAGGACCCGGTCATACGCTCAGAGGTAGGCGAAGCGATTGGTGACTTCTTTAGCAATAATCCACAGGGCAGATCAAGTGGACTACTAGGCAGAGACATGTTTAAAGCCTATATTCGAGGGTTATTCATATCTCCAAGGTGTCAGGACTCAATAAGCTACGAAAAGAGCAGGCTCTCCTATTCAGCCGGCAGGTGGAATCCAATTCTGCTATATTAACTGTAAGACTCTCCACACCACCTCTAATTGCTAGCCTTGGTATTTAACTGTGCTGGCGCCATGACATGCTAAGCGCTAGTGCAAAACCACGGCATCCAAACACACACATGCGGCACGCCTCTACCAGCTTAACCATAACTAAATGCTGACAGCATCACTAACCCATGCCTGCCTTTCGTATGCCATCTCAGCTCCACCTGCACACTCTGCATTTAAGTGAACCCTTTTGGTCTACTGTACCTACTTGCATATGCCATTTTAACCTTACCTGAATTCTGCATTTAGGTGAACCCTTTTGGTTTACTGTACCTGCTTGCACATGCCATCTTAGTCCGAAAGTGATTTCGGCATGTAGGTGAACCCTCTTGATCGACTGTACCTGTTTACACATGCCACTTAGCCTTACCTGTGAATTCTGCATTCAGATGAACCCTTTTGGTCTACTGTACCTGCTTGCATATGCCATTTTCGCCTTACCTGTGAATCCTGCATTTAGGAGAGCCCCTCTGGTCTACTGTACCTGCTTGCATATGCCATTTTAGCCTACCTGTGAATTCTGCATTTAGGAGAACCTTTTGGTCTACCGCAGCTGTTTGCACATGCACTCTGCATTTACACATGTACCCACCTTGCTAGACTAGCTGAACCTCTGCCTTGAGTCATTGATTGGATTTGCTCATGTACCTACCTTGCCAGACTAGCCGAACCCGTGCCTGAGTCATTGATTACATTTGCTCATGTACCTACCTTGCCAGACTAGCTGAACCACTGCCTCTGAGCCACCTGTACAGGTACTCATCTAGCAAACTGTATGCGGATTTCCTTCGTCTTGTGGAGCCCTCTGCGGACCAGTGCAGAACCCCTCCACATACCCTCCAGTGCTCCCCCACCTCATTGCACAGACGGTTAGGACACTTGGCTTTCGATATGCGGCCACTGCCATATGCCAGCCACCCAATTCTTGCTACCATTGCAGGGTTCACTATTGCCACCTTGCTCTGCCCCCCAAACCCCATTACTACTAAGACTAACCACTGTCTCGTCACCCCATTCTTTCTCACCATGCCCATCAGCAACCCATACCTTAATGACCCTGCCCTATGGCTCCAACACTTTGCCACCAAACCTACACCCAATCAACCGTGCACGCTCCAAGTCAGGAACCTCAGACTGGGATCCAGATTGCCTCGCGCCCCTCATCCCGCGAGCATCCAGCACACTTACAACACTACCACTACACAGAATACACCACCATCCCCTTGCACTATCCTTGCTAAAGTACTCAAGGGCGCCCTCATCAATGCTAGATCTATCACGGCCCACGCGCTGGACATCTCCGACCTTATCACCACTCAAAACCTTGACTTCTTAGCCATTACGGAAACCTGGCTACATGCTGCCTCTGGCCCACTCCTTGCCCTCGCCATCCCCATCGGTTACTCCATCACTAGAGCGGACCACCAAACTACATCTAAAGGAGGTGGAGTCGCATTTATACACAGAAATAACATTACACTCAGAACCATCCCAAACATTGAGCTCACTTCCGGAGAATCCCTCTCTGTGAAACTCACCCTATCTCCAACTAACACTGCCACCATCCACCTTATCTATAGACCTCCTGGACCACTTGGCTCTTTCATAGATGAGATCACGGCCATTCTGACCGTCAATACCAAACCCAACTCGAAGGTACTGCTACTAGGCGACCTTAACCTGGGCCTTCTCGACTCTAAGGATCACCTGGCCTCGGAAGTAGCTACCACATTAGCTAACCTAGGCTTCCAACAACGCATTGACGAACCTACCCATATTAAGGGCAGGACGCTTGATTGGATCACTGACCTTAACTGTAACACATCGGTAAGCTCCAACCACGCTTGCGCCTGGTCAGACCATCACATTATCATCTTCCACTTACCAGCGACCAACCCCCTCACTGCTCCTACCATAGCTCAGCCATCCCCACTAGGAACAAAAAAGACATCACTAAGGATAAACTCCTCCCTCTCATCCTTCCCATCCTGAACAAATGTGTGTCCCAACACAACGACCCTACAGTTCTAGTAGACATATTCAATCAAACACTGCTTAAAGCCATTGACAATATAGCTCCACTTAAACTACGGAAAGCCAAGCAACAGGCCCACCTGAACTCTTGGTTCACACCGCAGCTAAGAATTCTACGTAAAGAAAAACGTAAGGCTGAATCACTCTGGAAGAGTCACCCTTGTGACCCTAACAAAGATCGCCTCATCATTACTACCCATAACTACAAAGAAGCGATTCTACAAGCCAAAAAGGAGACCTATAACCAACGCATCGTTCAAGCGGAATCCAACACTAAGGAATTATTTAAAATCCTTAAAGAATTGGAATCACCATCCCCTGCGCCTGACACCTGCACCAAAGACAGTAAATGGTGCAATAACATCCAAAACGCCCTCCTTACCAAAATTACCACTTTGCAATCTAAAATCAACGCCAAACAAAATACCCTACTCACTAACCCCCCACCAAACCTCCCCAGACTCTGACGGCCTCATTTACCCACACCCCTTTTAGTTTCACCCCACTCACCACCCTTGAGGTCGAAAACATCATTCGCAATCTTAAACCCTCTAATTGCCAAGGTGACTCATGCCCAGCTCCCATCATTAAGGAAGCAGCACATGACCTTGCTCCCTTTATAACTGCCTTCATTAACTTCTGATTCCTATCAGGCACGGTTCCTAACAACTTAAAGGACGTGTGGGTTATCCCCCTCCTAAAAAAAAACGACACTAGACCCTGAAATACCAACCAACTATAGACCCATTACTACCGTACCGTTCCTTCTTAAAATACTCGACAGAGCAGCTTACTTGCAGATTCAGAACTACTTAGAAACCAATAACCTCCTCGGCTCAAGACAATCTGGCTTCAGACCTAAGCACGGGACTGAAACAGCTTTACTTGATCTCAAAACTCAAATTGATGACCTTAAAGACAACGGTAAATTGGCCCTTCTACTACTACTGGATCTATCAGCTGCCTTTGATTTGGTCAATCACCAAATACTATGCAAGCAGCTGAAGTCAGCGGCCCACTTCTCTGACAATGCATCCAATTGGATCAGGTCATTCCTTGACAATAGGCACATGAGAGTTTTCTCTCCTACCGCATCGGCCCATCCCACACCTGTCCCGTGCGGAGTCCCGCAGGGCTCCTGTGTCTCCCCAACTCTCTACAATGTCTTCACCAAACCTTTATTTGATGTGCTTGACTATTTGGGTGTCACGTACACTAACTACGCTGATGACACCCAGATACTCATACCCATCACTGGTGACTACATTGCAGATTCCAAAGCCCTTAATGACATTTACCTTGTCATACAGGCTTGGATGTCCCAGCATGAACTGTGCCTCAACGATGACAAGACTGAGCTTCTCATCTTAGGCTCACAACAGAGACTTAACAAACTAAGTCACCTGTTCGGTTCCTTCAACATTGATGGCAATCTGATTAAAGTATCCAAAGACACCAAAACTCTGGGTATATACTTGGACGCCTCCCTGACACTCACTAGACAAACCAATGCAGTGGCCTCCGCGTCTGCTTACACCTGCAAATTGATCTCAGCCTGCCACCCTTTCCTCACGGCCCAGAACTGCATCACCTTGGCCAGGACCTTGGTCATGTCCAAACTGGACTACTGCAATGCATTGTACCAGGGTACCAACCAGGGTAATCTTAATAAACTCCAGACTACCCAAAATAATGCCATTAGAGCAGCCCTCAACATCCCCCGATCTGCCCACATCTCGGAAACTAGGAAGAACCTCAACTGGCTCTCAGTCATCCAAAGGATCTCCCTGAAAGCACTGGCCCTCACCTACAAATGCGTCAACCACCAGGCTCCCTCATACCTAGCCTCGCGCTTCACTCATTACACACCAGCACGTGCACTCAGATCTGCACAAAACCAAGGTCTAGCGATCCCTAGATTCAAGCTTCAATCTGCTGGAGGCGCCAGCTTCCCTGTCTTGGCAGCCAAGCTCTGGAACACCGTACCACTCCTGATCAGAACCCTACCCTCATTCAACCAATTCAAACACAAAGCTAAGCTTTGGTTAGTTACATCCTACTAACAATTGCTCCTCTTTATTGAATGGGCCACCTGGGACCCTACTTGCACTGATGATCGATGCCTGATTTGTAACGTCTACTGCTTACTTGATGCAAGGTGACGGGACGACTATGATGATATGTAATGTACTGCTCGTGTAAATGTACTGTAATTGCTTCACTAAGATATGCGCCCGGTTGCCCTTGGGCCTGGCTTGCGCTATACAAATAAAAATACAAATACAAATACAAATACAAATACAAAGACAGTGAATATAGGTAAACAGGCACACAAAAAGCATTCCAGGCATTACAGGCGACAAGAAGGCAGGTCAACATCTTGGAGGCGGCCAAGGCTGAATTTGCACTGAGCCGCAAAAGCAGACTTACCTTGAAAAGGGTAATAAGGCAGGGAAAATTCTATAATGGAAGCTTTGGCATAGGGTTTGCTCTGGGAATATTGTAGGGATTCGAGGTGAGCATGGTGATAATCTGCTTAATGGGGCACACATCCTGGGGGACTTTGTTAGATATTATAGCTCCCTCTATTCATTGGAGAACCCGGAGTGCGAGGAGATAGGGGGGTTCCTGAACCTGTGTCCTTGCCGCTGCTCTCAGGCGAGCAGATGGATCTGCTAAACAAGGCGATTAATAGGTAGGAAATTGTGAGAGACATTTCAACCTTGAAAGTAGACAAAGCCCCAGGCCTGTCCACCTTCACAGCCGCCTTCTATAAGCATTTTGCCGATAAGCTTGCACTCCTACTCCACAACCTGTTTAATGTAATGTTTTCGCAGGGATATTCATGCGTCCTTCATGGGGAGGCAAAAGTCTGATTTATCCCCAAGGAAGGCAAGGATCCGGCAGTCTTCACTTCCTACTGCGGTTTTAAATACCGACATGAAGGTATCCAGGCCTAAAAAAAAACGACACTAGACCCTGAAATACCAACCAACTATAGACCCATTACTACCGTACCGTTCCTTCTTAAAATACTCGACAGAGCAGCTTACTTGCAGATTCAGAACTACTTAGAAACCAATAACCTCCTCGGCTCAAGACAATCTGGCTTCAGACCTAAGCACGGGACTGAAACAGCTTTACTTGATCTCAAAACTCAAATTGATGACCTTAAAGACAACGGTAAATTGGCCCTTCTACTACTACTGGATCTATCAGCTGCCTTTGATTTGGTCAATCACCAAATACTATGCAAGCAGCTGAAGTCAGCGGCCCACTTCTCTGACAATGCATCCAATTGGATCAGGTCATTCCTTGACAATAGGCACATGAGAGTTTTCTCTCCTACCGCATCGGCCCATCCCACACCTGTCCCGTGCGGAGTCCCGCAGGGCTCCTGTGTCTCCCCAACTCTCTACAATGTCTTCACCAAACCTTTATTTGATGTGCTTGACTATTTGGGTGTCACGTACACTAACTACGCTGATGACACCCAGATACTCATACCCATCACTGGTGACTACATTGCAGATTCCAAAGCCCTTAATGACATTTACCTTGTCATACAGGCTTGGATGTCCCAGCATGAACTGTGCCTCAACGATGACAAGACTGAGCTTCTCATCTTAGGCTCACAACAGAGACTTAACAAACTAAGTCACCTGTTCGGTTCCTTCAACATTGATGGCAATCAGATTAAAGTATCCAAAGACACCAAAACTCTGGGTATATACTTGGACGCCTCCCTGACACTCACTAGACAAACCAATGCAGTGGCCTCCGCGTCTGCTTACACCTGCAAATTGATCTCAGCCTGCCGCCCTTTCCTCACGGCCCAGAACTGCATCACCTTGGCCAGGACCTTGGTCATGTCCAAACTGGACTACTGCAATGCATTGTACCAGGGTACCAACCAGGGTAATCTTAATCCAAGATACTGGCGGCTAGCCTGGAAAGAGTTTGGTCGTAGTTAGTAGTTTGGGAACATTTTGAGTTCATTAGGGCATGGTGCAGACAATGTTAGGAACATTGTGGGGCTGGTCAATATAGCACAGAAGATGCACACTACTGTAATACTTCTGGGGATCGATGGCGTTCGACCGTGCTGAGTGGTCCTTTCCCTGCGAGGTTATGCCCAGAGTCAATCAGGGGGAAAGCTTCAGGGGGTCTTCTCCATGTACTCAGCTCCAATGGCCACAGTCGCTGCCAATCGTCTCCTCTCCTTGCCTTGGAGTACCAGGCAGGGAGGCGCCCTCTCCTAGCTCTTATTTGCATTTGCGGTAGAGCCACTTGTGGCTAGGTTAAGAGCAGATGAAGACATCAAGGGCATACAGTACCGGCAGGGTGTCCACAAGATTGCCCTCTTTGCAGACAATGTTATTCTCTCTTTCACCAAGGTTAACACTTCGGTTCTAGCACTACTTCATATTCTCAAAGTATTCTGGGTTATCTTTGGCTTCAAAGTGAATCTAGATAAGAGTGAAGTGCTTAATATTACTTGTAGCAAGTGCGCTGTGGGTCGGCTGCAACGTACCATGCCCTTGAGGTGGGCCAAGGGATCGATCAAATACCTGGGGGTAAGGCTGTCACCACACAATTCGGGGCTCTATCAGGGTAACTATCTCGGTCATTCACAGTGATCGGGGTACATTTGCGGTCCAGGGATTTGATAGGCAATCTCCTGGTTTGGGAAGATTGTCACTGTAAAAATAAACATGCTGTCCAGACTGCTAAATATTTGGCAGGCTCTCCTGATGCTGGTTCTATCACATGCCCTCAGGAGGCTGCAACAGCATATTCTATCTTTCATCTGGAAGGACGGCAGGGGCAGGATAGCGAGGGCAACGCTCTATATGCCTAGTGATAGGGGGGGCTGGCGTTACCAAACTTCACCTGCCACTTTCAAGAGCGCCTTACACAAATGGGTCAATCCAGATGCAGCCAAGGAATGGACCTCTTTGGAGGAGGAAGTGTTGGGGAAACCTCTCAGATGCAGGACGTGGCTGCAGAGGACCGAGAGACCCCTGGGTATGTATTATGAGTTCCCACCCAGTAGAAGAACCTTGCAGGTGTGAGTTGGAGTGGTGCTCCGGCAAGGCCTCTCGATGTTCCTGTCCCTGCTAACCCCAATCAATTTTAATCCAGCCTTCCGGACGGCCTATGAGGAAATGGCCTTCACCCGGTGACGAGCAGGGGAATGTGAATTTCAAGCGCATCTTTTTGAAGGCCCCCAGGTCCGCTCCGTTGAGCATTGGAAGTGCTCATTTGGTGTGGGCGAGAGGGAGAGGTTCCACTTCTGGCAACTATGGTATTGGGCAATGCAGCCACATAACAGGGCGGCTGCCTTCAAGCCGCTTACTGAATTTGAATTTATCATGTTCTCATCTAATGATCTTAAAAGGTTGATCTCTCATTTGTATGCATGTCTAGATGCTAAGCATAGCAAGGCCGGTCTGTCATATGCTCAGGTGTGGAGCAGGGGCCTTTGGGACAGAGATATCAGAGTAGACATAGAGGGAAATTTGGAGAGGCCTGCGCAAATAAACTAAAGTGTACAGGTTACAGAAAGGGGCTTCAGATTCCTGGCGAGGGCTTATCTGACCCCAATTGGGTTGAATTTGAAACATAATAAGTGAGTAAAGGAGAGTGGCCTGTGTTGGGCGGGGTGCGATTACAAGGGAGGAGATTGTGGGAGACATTTCAACCTTGAAAGTAGACAAAGCCCCAGGCCTGCCCAACTTCACGGCTGCCTTCTATTAAGCAGTTTGCCAATGAGAAGGTACTGCTGCTCCACAACCGGTTACATGGGCCTCACTCCCATTGGACCCTATAGTTTGTCTTCTGGGGGCTCTTCGGGCCATACTCAGCCAGCTACTGTGTGTGGCCACACAATGCGCACTATGCTCATGATGGCGAGGACTGCAATTGCTGCATGCTAGAAAAGGTTGAATCCACCCTCTGTGGAGGACTAATGGGCTCAAATGTGGCACCTATTGCTGGTCGAGAAGGTGTCGGCCTCTCTGCAGGATGGGATGCAGGACTTCTTTGTGAAGTGGGGGTTCTTTCTGGGGTTTGCTCAATCGCATAACAGAGACTCTACCTACCCGTTGAGGGCCCTGGGCATGTTGGAATGCTCCTAGAAATGCCCCGAGCCACTTGCACTACACCTGTATGCCTGGCTTACTATTGAGATGGGGAGATGAATGCATCACCTACCAATTTCTGTGCTTTTTTTCATTCTTTCTGTGTTTGTTGTCTGTTACCCAGGCAAACAATTGCATGCCCACTTGGGATTTATGCAACATACACTGTATTTGCTGTTGTTGACACAAGGGATGCATTGTTTTAGTCTTGTTGAAAATTGAATAAAAAAGATAATTTGATGCCTCTGGGGAACCACCAACTGTGTTTTTGGTAGACCATCCCTCCCGACTTCTACCCTATACAACAATCCTTTCTTCAGAAAGAAAAAAGGTCTAGCCTGGCTACGTCCATTCTCTTCTGTGATCACCCTCCCAAGACCTCCGTAAGGGAAAGATTGTTCCTTTGGGCAAAGGCTCGATCGGGAAAGGGTGCTATTTCTTCTGCCTCCTCTCGGAACTTCTTCACTAGGGACTTCTGACTCTCCAAAACCCCTTGAGCCTCTT
This sequence comes from Ambystoma mexicanum, assembly GCF_040938575.1. Taxonomy (NCBI): domain Eukaryota; kingdom Metazoa; phylum Chordata; class Amphibia; order Caudata; family Ambystomatidae; genus Ambystoma; species Ambystoma mexicanum. Next base: position 453,150,207 of record NC_090936.1, on the reverse strand, counting down.
ACAGTCTCTCCTAGTTGGGCTACCTCTTGGGGAAGAGGAAACAGTGCCTGTTCCAGAAATCCTTGTGCTATTTTCTCCCCTTCCTTAACAGTATATATACTACTTCCATGGTTGTGTAATAAGACCCTGACTTTGCCTATGAAATCAGGATCTATCACCCCAGCCATGACCTCCAGGCCATGTTTCAATGCGAGTCCTGATTTTGAGGCAAGTCTAATGTAGGTACCTGGGGGCGGTACAAGACTAAGCCCTGTGGGTATTAATCGCCTATCGTTTGGCGGTCCTAATATGTCTCCTATACTTTGCAAATCAAAATCTATTGACTGTTCAGTGGACATGGTAGGATTATTAGTTGTAGGATTTAATTTAGTGATTAGCATGGGTCCCCAACTTCTATCACTTGGTCAACATCCCACTCTAACACCATGTGTGGTGGGTCACAAGAAGGAGTCAGAAACAATACACACATTTTAAGTGGTTTTATTTTAAATAATAGAAAAGGCCTAACTTGCCCTATTTATGTAGGGAAATTCCCTACCTTACTAAATTAAGCTACGGTGCTTGTCTGTTGTCAGGAAGTCAAAAATAAAAAAAATGTCCTCAGCACGAACCTAAAGCTAACAGAACCTACCACTAATAATACTAGCGAAACTGGGCCCCAAAATAATACCTCTCTTCTAGTGGCCTCACCAGTGCCAGTTATTTTTTGTGGCTTCCTCCATGGTCTGCAATATGTAAATGTCTCTTCCAAAATGATGATCTCCTCTCTTAATTTACTGTCTCTTTCATGTGCTCCTACACCTCTTCCCAACTGTTGGTGGGCCTTGTTTTCCTGATGAACTGACCCTTAATATTGTTCTTTTGAGTATAATTTCTTACTCACCTTCCTTTCGCCTCTGAACTATTAGTTTATAAAGTTCCCCATCTCTGAGATGGCTTTATCAAGTTCCTTCTTTGTTGGTGTACTCCCAACTCCCAATATATTTCACAACTTTTCTTAAAGCAGTCTCTCCACTCTTTAACAATTGTTTCTCTAGGAATCCCTTCTTGGGGTCTTCTCTCTTTTCCCCACAATAGTTGTTTCCACTCCCTTAATAATTTAGAACCTTTTCATTACTTAGGGCTTTTGAGTATCTCTGCAGATGTCTGTTTATGTTCAGTCATTATTCCGTTAATACATGTGCCACAATCTTACACTCTTTGTTTAATTATTCTTCTTCCTGGTGGCTTCTGCTCCTCCAGCACACCCTTATACCTGCATCTGCCTCAGGTGACTTTGCGGGAGTCAGCTCACGCTCGGGTAGGTCAATTTCCTCTTTTCACTGTCGCTTCTTGGTTTCTCATTTGCTCCAGTCTCGGCTTCACTGTAGCTCACCGACTTCCCCGAATTGGCGGCAGGTGGAAGCTTTCCTCGCTTCCTATCATCCAGGTTTTGGGATAGTTAGGAGGACTCCCGGCCCATCACGGCACCTCCATGGTTGCGCCACCTCTTCAGACGATTTCTCTAATTTTATGCTGACAACGGTTCTCCCACTGTCTGCTATGCTGGTCCTCCAGCGTCTCAGAATTGTCTTCCCTGCTTCTTGGAGTACTTTTTGGAGTACTGCGGGCTGTGTGGCTGCACTAAGCTCTGCCGCTCCTTGGCATTCTGATGTCAGGGAGCTTCCCCTGCATGCCCTTCTCTCTGCTCCTTTTGGGCTTCCTCGTCCTGTTTTTAAACTCATTTCTTCTTAAAGTGATAGCCCCTTTATTTTCAGATAAAATGTTGGTTTCCACTTTACCTACAGCCACACAGAAGGAGGACATAGTGTTCTGGATGCAAGGCAGTCCCATGTATGCAGATAAAGAGCCCTGCATAGGGAGTTCCCTTTCGGAATGGGAGTCCTTGGCCCCTAATGAGGAGTCACTCCCAGTGAGGTCTGTGATGAATCCTACGGATCCCTCACTAAACCCCTGCCTAAAGTCTCCTCCCAGGTGGCCAGGGAATGGCAGACGCTACCTGATCCTGATCTTGGGGGGGGTAGGGTTCTGTGGAAGGGTCACCTGGGAAAAGAAAAGATCCAGGGAAGTGAGAGGAATCCATGGGGTGAGACGTGGTATTTGCTTTCCTCTAGGGAAGACATATCTCAAATGCCAAAGTATATAATGGCTTGTTATCATAATATTTTGTATATATCACAAGTTGAACACCTTACTGTGGCTAAAAATAATCCACAACCCTTTGGCATGAAGAGAAATAAAAACCCTTCACAAACGTCTCCACAAACTACTAAAAGTATAGTGAAAGGAAGTTTGTGAATAATAACTGTCTAAAATGTAAAGAATTGTATTCCTCTTATAAATCAAGTCCAATGACTAACCCTTAATACACTTCTTCAGAAAATGTTACTAGGGACTCCAAGTCCCATAATTCCCTAGGTTCTGGGAGGACAAAGAGGGCTGAAGAGGAACAATGCAGGAGTGGTCGACTAATTGATGTGAATGACCCACACCTGAGGGAGTGAGAAGCTTAAAAGGCCCCCTCAGGTGCAGGTGATGGAGAAAAGAGACGCAGAGGCTGAGGCCTAAGTAGAGAGAGAAGGAGGAGAGCAGTGTGAGCAGAAGGAGCAGTGCAGACCATGTATGCAGCCAAGCTTGGGACTGGAGAAGGAAGACGCAGATACCGTTGGGAAGCCCAATATTTTGACTGGTCCGGAGAGGGTCTATGTCTTCAGATGCCACAGGTACAGAGGTTGTGCAGCGGGAAGCGTTCAGAGGGAAGGCTGGCCCTTTGAAGGCTCATTCTGCAGAGGCTGCACAGCAGAAAGCGAAAGAAGCGAGGGATGTTTTCCCACTCGAGCGGTCTCCAGTGACTTGCATGCACCAGGAACTCTCAGGAGCCAGGAAGGCTTCAGCAACGAGTGGCGTGGGCGAAGGCGGAGCAAGAGAGACTGTTTGCCGGATTGCAGTGAGCCACAGCAGTGGAAGACTTGCAACCTTGGAGAGGATCAGAAGCCTGCAGCCTACCCAGTGACTTTACAGCGTAAAAGTGACTCTGCGCCGCTCCGAGACGGCTCATGTGTTCCAGGCAGGCAGTTTCAATCGTGTGTGAGTGAAATAAGTATTAATAATACTTTTGTATACCGAACTATCAAAAAGCAGTCAAAGTGATTTTAAGAAACCATAAAAATTAGCATGTGATTTTAAGGAAGGTCCAACAACCCGGTGAGGCAACATTGTTAAAAGATAATGCTGTCAAGCCTGTCAAATACCCGATCACTTGGTCGTCGGGTGCGCAGGATCTTGACCGTTGAGCTGATGTGTCATTAAGCCAAGTTTTAAAAAGATGACTGTGCAGCAGGAGAAACCAGCCCCCTGCAATCCTGAGATTTTGGTACTCAGGAGTGACTGGACACTGGCTCCCTACATCACAGGCCCACCTTCCGGTATTTCTGTGGTATGAAGATAGTGCGACCACTGAACCGGAAGATAAAAGGACTCTGGCGTGTATTCAATGGAGCCAATAAAGAATAAACAGGAGGCAAAAAGGGCAAGAAACAAGAATCAAAAGGCCAATAAGGTAGCAGCAAACCATGAAACAAGAAAGGGTTGCTGTAGAGAACCAGCAGGGAAGGAGAAAGAAAAAAGGAAGGCGCTGGGACTCAGGGAAAACAAGGCAGGAGTAGAAAATCAGAACTGGCAGGAAAGAGAAACACAAAGTAGAAGCAGAAACGGGCTGAAGGAATGGGCAGGAACAACAAGGAGTGACCTGAAAGGAGCGTTAAAACCGCCATATCGCAGGTGTGTCAGGCTTTTATGGAGCGTAGTCAGCGTCTCAGAGGCACAGAGTGCTCAGCGTGATGTGCAACGAGCGGCCACCACGATTGGCTAGCTGCCTCACTAATCCGCAAGACCATACAATGGTTGCGTAACAGGATCGCAAAGAGGAGCACCAATGTGGGTACAAATGCCAGGCCCCAGAGGGTAAGTGGTGACCTCTAGGCGTGACAATGCCTACAACCATTTCTCAAGCCAAGAGACTAAAAAACCTAAGCAATATAAGTCCAACAGATATTGCCAAAGGTGAAAGGGGAGTAATGGAAGACCCAAGGGTTGTAAAGTTTGTTATTCATGTTTAATGAAGTATTTCACAACAGCTTATATCAACGCACATTGCCAAAGCCAAGAAAGAAGCAGAACTAACTAGAATCCGTGTCAATATTTGGTTACTGGTGCAGTGGGGAAACAAAAGTGGCAAAAAGGCTGCACTTCTGGAAAAGGTTATTCAGAGGGAGAGCACAAAGGTGAATCTTGTTGCCTTGAAAGGTTGATAAAGGTTCAATGCTGCTAAAACAAAGAACATTGTGAAGTTGTTGTTACCACTCAAAGAAGAGAAAGAACATTCTATTTTGGTATATCATTGAAGTGTTGGAACTTTCTATTGTCCAGTGGAAGTTACAAAGAACTGTGTTAGAACTTTGATGCCAACCAGGACCTTCTTATTTTCTTTCGAACTGTGAAGCAAGAACCCTGGTTGAAGCTGGGGAAGGGGAATTCACCCAGATCATGAGCCACGACTTTGGTCATATTACAGATTCAATTGTGATATTATTGTGTTGTGTTGAACTGCCCTGCATTTCCTTTTTGATTTGTTGAATGTATAAGTGTGAGGGACAGATATCCTTTGTTAGATTGTTCCGGTAGTTACTTTAGGCTGGGAAATCATGGAGGCATTTGTCCAATCTTTTTAATTTAATAAAATGGCACATTTTGAAAACTCTTTGCAAAGTTGTCCGCCTCGCATTTCTGACCTCCCATAGGTCCCACATGCCTAGACACCTAGGGAAGATCTTGCGGAGCCGGCTCACCTCCCTATTCTCAAAGTGAGTGGCTGCCCCTTGGGGAGAAGTGACGAATACTCCTGATTTGTCACATAGGCCAGATATTATGACTATGTACCAGCCTTTGGCATCATATGCCCAAGTAGTGTATACTAGCTATTAGCATTGTATGCCCTTTGCGCCTGTCATATGCGGGACACTGACATAATAAGCTGAGGTGCTTATATTGTATGTCATATTGAGCTTTATTTGTCCATAACTATTGCCCAAAGCAGGTTCAACAGAACGGAAATGTAAAGCACACAGTCAACCACACAGAGATACTGACACGTACCAAGGGGAACAAGTACACAGATACACACAGGCAACCACATAGTAGAACCTACACACACACACACACACACACAAGCAGATATACAAACGGAGATACTACCAGACAGACACACAGAGGCATTGAGAGGTACACAGAGGAACATTCGCACAGAGGCACAAATACAGAGAGACTGCCTTGCCATTCAGGAAGATATATTTAAATGAAAACACACACACACACGTGCGTGAACACACACACACGGGCACATGAACACACACGTGTACCCTATACCACACTTGAGCTTCTTCTCTCCCCAACCGTTGTGGTGGTGCAGATACTAGTTTAGCTGCTTACTTGGGTCAGGAAAAGAGAGAGTCTGGGAGCTGCAGGTACAGGGAGACAGTCAAAGGGCTGTGATTCTACAGTAAGTGAAAAAGCTGCCTGCAAAAACTAGCGGCAACAACGCAATTCTGTGATGATACCATATATGTAGGCAGCTTGCTCAGTGTCTCCCATCTATCCCTGCCCCCTTTTGGGGTTGGCTGGCCAGGTAAGAAGGACAAGGCGGCAGTGAACGAGAGAACGACATCCCTCACCCAATACACACGCTATTGACTTCAACAATGGCCTGACTTGTCGACCTGCTTTTGATGACTGGCTCAAGAGGACTGCTTTGGTTACAAGCCTGCGTTGCAAACCTCGCCCTTGAAAACAATGGAATTAGAAACCATGTAACACAGGGGGACTGTCCATTTGTATCACTTTGCAATCCACAAAGTAAAATCAGGGGATTGCCACTGCTTGAATCTCCATTTTAAAGTCAACCAATTCAAACAGTAAAATTAGCAAAATTCTCTATAAGTGTCTTGACCTTAAGGTCCAACCATTACGTTGCCCATTAACACCAAATAGCAAACTTAAAATGTGTTTATAGTAGTGAGGGGCATGAAAAGTATCAAGACGTTCCTTTGCGTTCATGTGTCGCAAAAAAGCAAAGGAATGAGTCCAACATTGTGCATTGATGTCTAACACAAACCAGCCAGTGATGGCCACGATGGATTGGGAGCTTTCTTTAGAACAGAAACCACCCCAGAAGTGGGTGCTCAAAAAGCATACAGTGGAAGTGGCAGGGTAGGGGTCATGAATGCAGAACTGAGGAGGAGTGCTGGGTCACTACTGATGGGAGAGAGGGCAGAAGGAGCACTTACAGGAGGGTTCCCCATTTCTCCCATTTGCTTCACCTTTCCAACAACTCTGGCATGTAAAAAAGGGCCAACGCAAAAAGGAGAATGGAGGCCGCCCTGTTGGATAATAGACCAATCAGATGGAATGTGTGCATCATGGCACTGCCACTCTGGGGTGTACCTACAGGAGCTCTCACAGGGAAATAAATATCAATGAAGCTAGACCTAAAATGGATATGCAGTGCCAAATAGGAGGGACACAATGGTGGCGGTGCAGCTGGTGTACTGCTGGAAACAGAAGACACCCCCGCAGGATTCAGGGAAAGCAATGTAATGCAGTGCCCTCTGTGACATTGAGAAGAGCAAGGCACTGTCAGTATTTCCCTCTGGCCATGGTCATGGGACAGAGTCCGCAGAGGGGCGTCATTTGGGGGTCGCTAGGAGTTGCACATGCAACCCCTGAGGTCTCCCTTGCTACACCTGTGATCTTCCTTGCTAGCCCTAATTTTTACAAATTGAAGCTCCTGGGCTGTGGCCAGTGCCGTGTGGCTCTTTGTTTCTAGAGTGGTTGGCTTTCTTGTTCAGGCTTCTTAAAAAAAAGGGGGTTCCACAAGTGCAACACTTTGAGCAGTGATCCTAAATAAGAAAGAATAGGAATAACAAATGTTTTGTCTTTCTGCAATTCTATACAATAATTGCTAAACTCATTAAATGTTTATTTCAGGGACATTTCAGGGCGTGAGTCACTGATTTAGTGTGTTCTTAAACACCGCAAATTTACAATGCAGACAGAAACCTCCAAAAAGCATTTAGAGTAGAAGAAGCATCCATTTCGGACTGTGTATTTTGCTTTTCACAAGTTGCAATTATAGCATGTTTTTTTTGGCATTGTATCTGTTATGATCATCACAAGACATTCCATCTCAGTGTCCTTGGTCACGTGACAAAATCCTTGTGCCTAAAAGCTTGTGTACAGTGTAGAAATGTTTGACCATAGCACATCAAGTGGCCCTTGATTTCATGGTGCCCCAATTGATGCTTTGTTGTAATCTGTCTATCCTATCTCCATAGCATGCTGTTCAGGATGTTTGTTTGCATCTAGGAGGTAACGAGTGCCCGGAGGAGTACGGGATGCTGTGTGAGTGCGCTGCTTTTCCTTTGCTGCTCTAAATTGTTTAATACACAGTTATGAACTCTCCGAATGGTATGTATTTTACCAACTTCTGAAGCCTGAAAAGTAGGTCCACACAGGCTTGACATTTGCCCAACTTTGCACCAGACCTGCAGATGATCTGGCCTATCTCAGTTACCAGTTTAATGGTATCCACTGCCGAATGCAATTTGCTTTCTGACTTTGAGAACATTCAGACATATAATTTCTCATTTTACTATAGCGGGTAAAATAGCTCAGGGGGTTGAGCCCTTGCTGCTGTGATGTGTGTGTGATCTGTGGGTTGCAGGTTCGAATCCCAGCAATGCCAACTCAGCCTTTCATCTTTCTGAGTTTGATAAATGAGTACCAACACAGATTGGGTGATATTGTATGTATATTTGTTCTATATAAAGTGCTTAGGTGTAAGTGCTATATAATAACACATCATTATCATTTGGCCTTGGACATTTGCTTGCACGCACAGTAATTTGGTAATATGGGCCTACACTCACTGATGTTAACGATACATATGGTGATCCATTGTATGAAATGTATATCACATTACAGTGATATTGTAACCATTTTTTTCATGGTGTACTTAGGAACAATGCTATGTGATGCCACTTTCTGTTTTGTCAAGTTTTGAAAGGCTGTGTTCCGTAGCTTCCTGTGATGTCACTTCAGGGTTTGGGTCAAATGACAACGGATGTCATCAGAGGTGAAGGGTCTTGTGGTGTTATTTCCGCTACCCCTAGCATTTTGGTGAAATGATGTCCCTGCCGCGGGCAGGGGATTTTAGACACAATACATGGAAGCATCATTGAGGACAAGATGAATATCACACACAGATGGCAGGAGACAAGGACAACTTGGGCGAGGATCTACAGATGGAGGTGTAGGAGAAACGTCAAATGCTGTGGCCAGTTAGAGCAGCTTTTACAATGACTTTGAAAAGGCAACATTCCACAAATAGCCTGCAACCAATTTGTCCCCTTAATTGGACAGCAGATGTTAGGTCCTACATCCAGTATTTGAAAGGAGTGTTCAAATGAAAGCAAGGAATGCTATAAATCGTGTGAACCAAACAGAAATCATTGGTATTTATACGTGTATATTTGTCATATATAATATGTTATTTTGAATGATGGTGAAAGGCCAAAACATTATGTGCAAATTTTTATAAAGAAAGATTTGGAATTTGAATCCACCGTGTTGGTCAATATCCACAAAGACAGCACGCCTCTATGGTTGGATTGGTGGTTACATTTAGATTTGGAGATGTATAAGGAACCTGCTATTATCACCTTACAACGCATAACAGAAAAATGACCTTCAATAAAGAGTGCATTAATAAAAAAAGAGATTTAGACTGTGCTTGCATACTTATATGATATGATATGGCATTTATAACGCGCCTGTACACAAGCGTTTCTAGGCGCGACAACACAATCTTACTAAGCCTTGTGTCATTCAGAATGCGCAAGTGCATGGAAGCGGACGGGGAGAAGTGCCAAAGGGGGTAGGGGGCGCGAGAAGTTCAGGTAGTCAAAAAGTGCAGCCAGTGGGTGGCTTCGTGCAGGTAAATCCGAAAGTGCAGCCAACGGGTGGCTCATAAGTGCAAAGAGAAGGGACTTTAGGGTTACAGATACAGACCACAAGTGCTGGGGGAGCCAAGAGGCAGTGCGAGGGGTAACTGGAAATGCGGGGACCTGGGCCCAAGTTCAGAGGGTGGTTAGCTGATCAGTGCATGGAGCAGATGGGTCATCAGCAGGGGAGAGGAAGAGAGAAAGCGGAAGTGAAGAGGAAGGTCTTGAGTTGTTTCCGGAACCGGAGGTGGTACTGCTCAAGTTTGAGAGATGCAGGCAGGCTGTTCCAGAGGAAGGCCCCAGCAGAAGATAGAGATCTGCCCCCAACTCTCTGCTTGGAAAAGCGACTGACCCTCAGAGAGTTGGAGTTGGATGAGCAGAGAGCTTGAGAAGGGAGATGTTTAGGAAGAGAGAGTTAGAGGCAGTGCAGTCCCAGGCCCCAGAAAGCCTTGTGGATAATGCAGAGGGTCTTGAACTTGATCTTTGCTGCCACTGGAAGCCAATGAAGAGATTTCAGAGCTGGAGAGATACAATCCCAGGGCTTGAGGCCAAGGACAAGTATTGCAGTCGTGTACTGGATAAGTTGTAGAGGACAGAGAGTAGAGGCAGGAAGATTTAGAAAGAGGCTGTTGCAATAGTCCAGCCTAGAGAGGACCAGAGCTCTGGAGACAGTGAGCTTCTGGGGTAAGGTGAGGAAAGGAAGAATACCTCTGAGGAGGTGCAGCTGATAGTTTGACTTCTTAGAGATGTCGCAGATGTGAGGAGAGAAGGAGAGGGTGGAGTCGAAGATGACCCCAAGGTTCTTAGCCTCACAGGTAGGAGCAGGAAGAGGGCCCAGAGTGGGCAGCCAGAGAGAGAGAGGAAAGGAGGGAACTGGTGTTCCGATGAGGAGGATCTCTGTCTTACTGGCATTAAGGCAGAGATCAATGGCGGCACACCACTCCTGAATTGCAGACAGGCAGTCTGGAATGAGAGAAGGAGTAGAGGCTGCAGAGGGGAACCTGAAAGAGAGCTGGGTGTCATCCGCATAATGCTGCAAATTGGAGCAGAGAGCAGCGATGCAGTGGGCAAGAGGTGCCAGGTATTGGTTGAACAGCCAGGCAGAAAGGTTAGACCCCTGGTGAACACCACAGATAGAGAGAGAGGTAGAAGAGAGGAAGGACCCCAATAGGACCCGAGAGGGTCAATCAGTGAGAAAGGAGGTCAGCCAGGTCAGAGCCTAATCAGTGATACCCAGGTTATCACATAGGCGATTGAGCAGGGAATGGTTGACCGTATCAAAAGCAGAAGAAAGATTGAGGAGAGTGAGGACAGAGGGAAGGTTAGAGTCAAGGTTAGAGAGCAGGTCTTCACGGATGTTCAGGAGAGCAGTTTCCGTGCTTCTGGCTGCTCTGAACCCAGACTGGTGGTCATGGAGACAACCAACAGATTCAGTGTGAAGATTAAGCTGAGAAATGGCCAGATTTTCCAAGAGTTTGCCCAGGAAAGGAGTGATGGAGATTGGGCTATAGCTAGCCAGAGAGAAAGGATCGGCAGAGGGCTTCTTTAGTAGGGGGTGCACAAGGGAATGCTTAAGGGGGAGGGGAAGGTTCCAGTGGCAAAGGAGTGACTGCAGAAATCAGCCATGGCTGGAACGGGGTGTCGATGTGGTCCTTAATGGTTCTGGATGGACACGGAAAAACCTGTTTTGACGAGACTTTCATAGATCAGACTTGTCTAGAAACGTCGTCAGCGAGACAAGGGAAAGGAAGTGAAGGGAGGAGCAGAGGCAGCCACAGGAAGGCCAGGAGTGGAGGAGGCGGAGGAAGAGGAAGAGAGGGTGGACAGGATGTCCTGAGTTTTAGTGATGAAATGAGAAGCCATGGCTGTACAGAGGGCCTGGGAGGGAACAGGAGAGGTAGAGACTGCAGCAGGATTGGCCAGCTCCTTGCAGATTTTGAAGTGTTTGTCGAGTTGTTAGATGCTGCAGAGATGCGGGCTTGGATGTGTGCTCTCTTCTTGGTGAGGACAGAGAATCTGTACTGCCTTCGGAGCAGGCAGCAGGCCCGTTTTTCAGAGGGTGCACCTGTTGCCCTCCAATTCCTCTCAGCCACCATGCACTTGCATTTGAGGATGACGAGGTCGGAGTCATACCAAGAGTTGCACTTGGATTTGGGCTTCAAGTGGATCCTCATGACAGGAGCAAGTACATCAAGGGTGTCAGAGATAGAAAGATGAAGGTTAGATAGGGCTGTGTCAGGATGTGAGTCAGCCAAAGGTGCAGAAGGAGGACAGAAAGTAGCGGCAAAAGCCTCAACCGACAAACGCTTCTTGGGTCGGATGACCCAAAAGGTAGGTGGAAGTGCTGGAGTTGGCTTGGCCTGACTGGTGGAGAGGAAGAGATGGGAGGAAAGGAGACCGTAAACACTCCAGGAGAGAGGAGTGGTGAGAGGGTTGGAGAGTGGGAGTTATGAGGAGATCAGTACATCCAGGGTGTGCCCTGCAGAGTGAGTCGGGCATAGGGAAGAATAGAGAGAGAGAGAGAGAGAGAGAGAGAGTTGCAGAGGTTGCGAAAAAGTCCTGCAGAAGGACAGGAAGCATCCAAGTGGATGTTAAGGTCTCCGAGGAGGAGAGGCTGAGAGGTAGAGGTGACGAGGGAGGAGGAGAGGTCCACCCACTCAGAGAGGAAGGAGGCTACCTGACCAGGCAGCCGGTAGATAGTGGCCACAGTGAGAGAAAGGGCAGGAGAGATAGAGAACCTGCAGACCAGGCATTCAAAGGAGGAGTAGTCCTGCATAGGAATGATAGAAGCAGGGATCCACTCCAGGAAGATCAAGGCTACACCCCCACTGGGACGGTTGGTTCTGGGCACGGAGAGCTAGCCGTGAACCACGTCTTGGTCAGACCGAGTACATCCAGATTGAGTTCTTCCAGGAGATGGCAGATGTCAGAGGAGTGTTTGACAGCTGAGCGAGAGTTGAGAGTAGCAATGTGGAGCAGGTTTCCCCCAAGGACTTCCGTGGAGGGGTACAAGTCAGGTACGCCCTGAGGAAGAGTTGTAGGCGACTGCGAATGGGCAGGGGAGGAACGAGGAGAGGCCAAGGAGGAGGAGGTGGGTGCCAGAGGGGTGGTGGAGAAAGGAGGCAACAGGGTAGCCGGAGAAGCAGCAGTAGCAGCCGTAGAGGTGGCAGAGGGTGGAGGATGGAGAGGAGCCAGAGAGGGTAAAGAAAGGACAGCAGGAGAAGAAAGGAAGTTGATAAGGCGCAGGAAGCTTCTATCAAAAAGGCGAAAATTGGCCTAATGGCCTTGGACCAAGACGGTGGCATTTAGGTAAACATTAATGATGGTCTTGCAGGAGTGGAAGGGGCCAGGAGGGCCTCCCATTGGGTGCCACCATTAATGGCTGAAGAGGAAAAAGGAGAGAGAACAGAAACCATATGGGGGGTCCATAGGCCTGGAGAGGGAACGACAAAGAGGTTGACAGTAAGGATCTGTCTGGAGGAAGCACTGGTGTAGGCATCAGCGATAGGGATGCCTGGGTTGGAGGCCAGGATATCCCTTTTGAACTTCTTCCTGCCAGACCTAGTGAGAGGGATAGGATAGTCGATAGAAAAGCAGTTAGAGAAGATAGGTGAGAGAGAGAGAGCACCATAGAGGGTGCAGATGGAAGGGTGGGGTGGGAGAAGGGAGAGTGGAGAGTGGAGGGGGTGAGCTACTGAGCAAGCAGGTGAGGGAAACACTAGGGCAGGGGGACAGAGAAGGTGGAGGGGCACACAAAGAACAGAAAAATTAGAACATCAGATACAACACATAGACAAAGTCAATTGCCAATGGAACCTAGAGGTAAAGAATGGACAAAGCAGGGATGCAGGCAGTACAATGTAAGCAAGCAACCATTTAGAAACAAAACGAAAAGACCAAAACTATCACTTAGGGAACCTAGCAGGGATGCAGACAGTACAATGTAAGCAAACAACCATGGATAACAAAAACGCCAAAAAACAGAACAATCGACCAGGGAACCTAGAAGAAAGGAATGAACACAGAAGGGATTCAGGCAATGCAATATAGCCAACAACTGTGGAGAACAAAACCTCAAGAACAGTACACAATAGGCCAGGGGACGGGGGCTAGGAAGGGGGAAAGGGGCTAGGAAAGGGGGAGGGGGCTAGGAAAGTGGAGGGAGAGGGCCCACTGGGAATGCAGGGTGTGCATGGCCGAGTGGAGAGAGAGCGGCCTAGAGTTGCGAGGGGGCGCATGCAGCCTACGATGAGAGAGAGGGCACGCAATCTAGGATTATGAGGGAACGCATGTGGCCTGGGATGCAAGGGAGCCCACGCAGCCAAGGATGAGAGAGAGGGCACGCAATCTAGGATTGCAAGGGAATGCATGTGGCCTGGGAGGCAAGGGAGCACATGAAGCCAAGGATGAGAGGGAGCGCACACAATCTAGGATTGTGAGGAAATGCACACGACCTGGGAATGTGAAGAAGTGCACGCAGGCTAAGGTGCGAGGTAGAGCATGTCATCTACGTTGCGAGGGAGCGCACGTGAGAATGGGGTTAGGGGGGACAGAAGGACAGGTCATTGGGGAAACAACGCGTGTGAAAGAGTGGGAAGGGGCACCAGGTCAGTGGGGTTGCGAGGAGTGTAACAAGCTAACTCTCCCCGTAAATTCTTACTTGGCGGCCGTAGACAGGAGGGTGAGGTCCTCACTCCCTGTCTACACCGCAACCACATCGCTGCCAAACACCTGCATCGCTCAACACTGCAGCCTTGTCCTGTGAGGGCTTTCCCGCAGAGGGTCCGTACCTCGGTTCTTATAGACATGGATGCGTGAACGTAGTGAAGCATGCTATGTATAGTCAGGCAGCGTCTCCTGGGCACCTGTGTCGCTCATCACCGCAGCATTTTCCTGCGAGGGCTTTTGTCCTTGTCCTCCTGTCTTTTAGAATTCACATAATTAATTGTTGGAAATAAAGAAATACATTATATATTTTTTATAAAAATGGGAGCTCTAAGTGGCTTTTCTGGTGAGACACAAGGGACATACAGTTCATACAATAGTCACTGATCATTCATTCATAAGACAGACATTGGGCCTCATTCCGAGTATGGTGGTTTTATTGGCGCTATTTGCGCGATGACTACCTCCCATACCGGTACCGACTCCGACTTGGTTCAATGGGAGCTTACCAGTGTAGTCCGACCTTTATCGAGACCGGTAAATCCCCATTGAAATATCCATTCCCCATTCCCATTTGAGCCCCCATAGGTCTCAGTGGGAATGGGGAAGTCGCTAATAACAGTACCGCAATTTGCGGTACCGTTATTAGCTCTCTAGTCCCTTTGCGGCTCCCGCTAAGGGCGCCTGGTAAAACCAGGCGCCCATAGCGAGACGCACTAAGGGACCTCGTAGTAGGGCGGTAAGGGATTACCGGCACCAGTCTCCTTAACGATGCCCGGTATCCCTTAACACCCTACTCGGAATGAGGCCCATTGTGTCTGTTTATAATTGAAATAGATAAGAGAAGGGGTCCCCAAAAGTACCCTCCCTGAACTTTGTAAAGATTAAATAACCCCTTATTCAGGGAGAGTAGGGTTGCTCTCAGTTTTTATAATTTGCTAATTCAGATAGAGCAATGGGTCAGGCAACATCTTCGACCAACTTTGGAAGAGGCCATAAACATTGCCATGACATACCAGCAGTCGGGTAGTAAGCTGGCCCACATACCATGCCCCAGTAAGACTCGGCTTCCAGGTGCTCTTCAAAAGCTAATGCCGATGGGGCTCATTAGACCAAAGCGGCGATCAAAGAAATTACAAAACATTATGGATAGGAGTAAGAAATGGCTTGTTCTCCAAGAAACACCAACTGCTAATCATGCAGACATGTACGGCATGTGTTGTATCATTACCCTCAAAACAACCTGAGGAGCCAACGCAGATAGACCTTATGCATCCTTACCAAAGACCTTCATGGAGATCTAAATACGATCTTATGTTAGAGCACAAAGAGTATGGTCACACAGGAAGTTTTAAGAACCGCTTCAACCACCTTGCTTCCGTCGAAGCATGGGAAGCTATCTGGACAACCCCATAATTGTCAATTCTCTCCCAGTAGAGAAAGAAGACCGAAATATCCTCAAAGTTGGCCCTGGCATCAAATATCATGTCAATTATGCAATAAAGATTATGGGGTATCGCCCGGACACCACTTCCATGATAGATTTCCTTAGTAAACAGATTGCCATCATCCTGGAACTAGTCTGACTTAAAGAAATCCAACAAAGAAAAACAAATGGCATCAACTGTGTTTACTGGCACACTGCATGCTATAACTTGAAAGCAAAGTTCCTAGAGCTGACTGAAAAGTGGCTTGAAAGTTAAAGGGTTGAAGTCTCAAACTTGGAGTGAAAGTTCCCAGTAGAAATTGAAAAAGTGATTGGAATGAAACATGCTGCAGAATGGACCTTGGAGCGAAAGGTCTTAGGGGCCCTTGACAAAGTGACTGAACAGAGAAATGCAGAATGCTGGAAATTGAAGGAAAAGTTTGAAGACCAAAATAAAAAACAGCCCGAAAAGAGAATCATTGCATACTGGAACTTGACATCAAAATTCCTCATTACACTGGATCAAGAGAATGAAAGAGGACACATTACATTCTGGGAGACAAAGTTCCTAACAGCTTTTGATAAGGAGGACCATTTAGTTCAGGAACAGGGAGTCGAAATTGATAACCTTCCTCTTTGCCTCTGCCTTTGCCCCCTTCTCCCATGTTGATCTGTTTCATCTCCTGGCGTCGTTCACCTGGCCACCCTCTGTCTTTCGGGCCCAGGTTCCTGCTCACCCTGCCACCCTCCTGCACTGCCTCCAGGCCGCCCTCTGCCCTAGGGTTCGGTATATGTACCCATACAGTACCCCTCTCACTTTTCTTCTGCACTTATCAGATCTACCTTATCTGACCAATTTTCACCTGCCACTTACTGGCTGAAGTACCATGGTTTTATCCCCCTTATTTATTTATTTTATTTAATATGTATTCTGTTTTCTCCTCGCTGCTCCGCACTTCGACTCCCCCTCTTCCATGCACTTTCCCCATGTTTCCCTTTTCCATGCACTTGCGCTTTCTTAGATGTCACTGGGCCTAGTAAGATCGCTGTTTTCTTTTTTTTTTTTGTTCTCCCGGTGTTCCCCTCCCTTTTTGCCTGGTCCCGCTCTGAAACACTTGTGTACGAAAGTGATATAAATAAAATATCATATCATAACTGTAATAGATACAAATACTGAAAAGAGAATCAATGCGCCCCAGAGCTTGGATTACACATTCCTAATAGTTTGTGCGAGAAATAGAATTATGACTGAGAGCAAATGGAGACTTGTAGGCCATGTCCTGACAATTCTTACAGGAGAAAGAAAGAACTGTGGTTACCCGACAGACAGGCATTATAGTTCCGGGTCACCTAACAGACATTATAAATAATAAAGTTTTGAACTGTAGTTGTTGTCTTGCGATATTCATTTTCAGAAATTGCCACAATAAACAAACTAATTCATGATTGTGCAACACTAGAGAATATTAGATAAGATGATTGAAGGACTAAGAGAATGCAAACTGGGTGCCTTGGAAAGTCCTTCAGTGCCTGTATGATATTATAGATATAAAACAGATTCTCCACTGGCAAGAATGGCTTGTGTAGTTTCGATTTAGTACCCGCAATGGCACTTTACGCTCAGGCAAAACAATGCATGAAACAGCAGGACTCGAAACAAGTGCTTGTCGGAATGCCAAACTGGGAATCCGATCAGTTCACAGGCTGGGTATTTGGAACACACAGTGAGCACATTACAAGAAAAGAAAAAATGCAAGCATGGAAAACAAAAGGCGCACCTGGAGGGCACCGCTGGTACAGAATCACTAATCAGGGCTGGACTAGGAGCTGCTTCAAACAGTTGAACACACAACAAAGAACATGTGCGTCCATGTGGAGCTTGGCAGGATTCAAGATTATATAGGAATTGATAGGTGCAGCTCGTGCCCCCTTGGAATAGGGCAGAGGAAGAAAAGCTGCGACCCAAATGACACTAAACCAAAGACACATGAAATGTGAGATGCTAACAGGCAGTGTGCTGGAGACACAAAGAACAGACAGAACAAAGTTGGCATCAGCCAGAAGCTGGTATAAACAATGCCCTATTGGCACAGGGAAAAATAAACACCAGACTGGCACAAGAACAGAGAAACCTCAAGGTGATAGGGGTGCTCATGGGCAATAAGGAAATGGCACACAAGGAAGCAGGGAGAAGCACATTTGCAGCCAATCGATATGGGGTTCAGGACCCGAAATGGTCAGTCAGCACGGCCATTGCCTTGCAGGGTTTTGCGATCAGATAAGGTCCCGAAAGGTGATTGCACAGCAACACTTCCTCCAGCAAGTGATGGAGAGCTACTAGCACCACTCAGCCTCGGGCGCACTGGACCCATCAATTCTACTGCAAGAACACAAGCTTCTTATTATGCAGCGTACTTCTCTGTTTGCTCAACTAACAGCAACGAAAAAATAAACTTGAGCGAACATACCATTACAATGCTTGAAAAAATCACAGTTCACTCATGCGCTAGGGCTATGACCCAGAACCATCAACTACTATTGGCTTCATTACAGTTTGCTTTGATCCCGCAGTTAATTCCGGCGAGATACCGGCAAACTGACCCCTACCGTTTCCACCACCTGATATTCTGGAATTACCGGGATACTGCAGGCGGCGGACAGGGCGGTAAATCCCCATTCCATGGACTCCCACAGGACTGCATGGAGGGGAATGCCAGAATTACCGGCACCAGTAATATTGGTGCCGGTAATTCTGGCATTTTTTTGCCGGTGGGGGCACAGATTTACCTCCAGCCAAGGAAACGTGTATTTTGCCAGTCCAGCCAATTATACCTGAAATTTTACCAGACCAGCAAAACTGTAATAAGGCTGCATGTAGGTGATGATATAAATACGTTATCCAATAGCTCTGCCTGCTATTCTTTGCTGTACCTTACAGCGGTTAAGTATTTACTACATTTCAGAGTCAATGGTGTCTTTTTTATTTCAGACGGGCACTACGGTCTACAAACTGTTATGGCAGAGGGAACCAAGGGAGGACTCGTGCAGCAATAAAGTGGCAGCAAGACAGGTTTTAATGTGCTGAACATTGTGGGATAGGAGCCAAAGGGGAAAAAACAAGGTAGGATATTGTGGTGAGTCAGAAGGACACAGTCAAGGACACATAGGGCCTCATTACACGGATGGCGGTAAGAGTTAACCGTCACCGTTAATGGTACCAGTGACCGTTAACCCTTACTGCCTTACTATGAGGCCCCTTTGCGGGTTGGAGACTTTAACGCCTGCTTTTTGCAGGCGTTAAAAACCAACCCGCAAAGGGACCAGGGAGCTAATTACGGTACCGCAATTTGCGGTGCCGTAATTAGCACCTTCCCCATTCCCATTATGCCGTATGGGGCAAAAATGGGAATGGGGAAGGGCAATGGGGGAAGGGGGAATTACCGCCCCACCAACCTTGGAATAGGGCAGTAATTCCCCTTTCCTCCAAGGCGGTGCCTTGGTCCACCGCCGTCCGTGTAATGAGGCCCATAGGGTCATTACAACTTTGCTGGTACACAGTAAAAGTGCTGCTAATACCGTTTACCTGCACTTTAACTGGCCCTGCAAAGTATGAGTCTGCCGGAACACAGTTGCCTGAATTACCAGCGCTGATATAACCTCATCTGGAATTATCGGTGCCGGTAATACCGGCAACAGAAATACCAGCAATGCCGGAAACATGCGCCTGTAATGCCAGCACAATGGGCCTCATTACAACCATGCCGGTCTGGAAACAACAGTTCTGGTAACCTAACTCCTCTCTGCTCTCATTATCCACTGCATCCCCCCAGCTCCTACTTCAGTTTCCTGTTCACTGGAGAGCCTCACATCCCACCCACCCTTTCAAGCAACGTGAGCTAGTTTCCACCAATGCAACAACGTTCAGGCTAACCCGCTCCCATGAATGAGTCGTTTATATTTATGTCATTTGTTTTAAGAGTTTGGAGGCCAGTCTTCTCCCCAGGTACTTGTGCCGCTACAGTCCACTGACCTGCCTGGGACTGAGCGGGTAAAGCAGGTTGAGAAGTCTTCAGTGCAACTGTGCTTGATTTTCTGAGGATGCATCCCCACAGTCTCTTACCTCCCAATCTCCCAGTACCTCCTCCACACAATGGGCCTCATCACGAGTTGGGTGGTAACGCCGGCAGTATTACCGCTGGCGGTATTAGCCCTACCGCCAAACCCCCCAGCGCTATTAGCGCCGGATCACGGGTTTGGCGGTAATGGAATTCCCCATTCCCCACTGAGCCCATTCAGGAATGCCCCATTCCCCATTGGGCTCAATGGGGAATTTTCACGCTCTTACCGCTGGCAGATTTCCTGCCGGCCGTAATAGCACGACCGCCGGATTTAAGGGTTACCGCCAAACTCGTGATGAGGTCCAATGTGTTTTGCTAGATGATTTACATTTTTCATGAGTCTCAGATGGCTCGGACCCTCTCGGGGGAGTATTGTTCATACCCTCCATGCCCCCAAAGCACACAGTCTTTATTACAAGTCTGCATATTCTTGAGGATGGAGATGGTGAGGGGGGAAGGAGTGGTATAGGCTGGTTTTTAATAGGCTTACCTCCTGCCATTCCACTGGAAGACACTGGCGAGCAGAGCTGCTCTAAGCCAGCATCTTCTCCTTGCTTTAGTCGATAACTCCCAAGGCTCCAGCCTTCTTCCATAACTCTGTCTCCTCATAGTGCCTCTGACCACAAAAGTGATGGGTGGAAGGTTTCGAATTAATCTAAACCACTGGCAATTGCTCTGGGCAACCTTCCACACCACCGTTTTTTAGCCCGTCTGCGCCATTGCAAAAGGGGACCAGCCATGTGCAAATCAGTCAGCAGCTGCCGCCACCGAAGGTAGCAGCCCAGCCCGAACTGCTAGGCCAGGTCCCCTTCGCACAGAAAACCAAGCAACCCCAGACATGTTTCGGCCTTGTTGGACCTCCTCAGTGAGGTGCAGCCTGGTTCCCTGTGGCGCAGCGAGCAAGGGACCCACGTCTGGGCATACCCTCTCTCACAAGGAGAAACAGACCGACCACAAAAGTGATGGGTGGAAGGTTTCGAATTAATCTAAACCACTGGCAATTGCTCTGGGCAACTTTCCACCCCACCGTTTTTTAGCCCGTCTGCGCCATTGCAAAAGGGGACCAGCTATGTGCAAATCAGTCAGCAGCTGCCGCCACCGAAGGTAGCAGCCCAGCCCGAACTGCTAGGCCAGGTCCCCTTCGCACAGAAAACCAAGCAACCCCAGACATGTTTCGGCCTTGTTGGACCTCCTCAGTGAGGTGCAGCCTGGTTCCCTGTGGCGCAGCGAGCAAGGACCCACGTCTGGGCATACCCTCTCTCACAAGGAGAAACAGACTGACCACAAAAGTGATGGGTGGAAGGTTTCAAATTAATCTAAACCATCTGGGCAACCTTCCACACCACCGTTTTTTAGCCCGTCTGCGCCATTGCAAAAGGGGACCAGCCATGTGCAAATCAGTCAGCAGCTGCCGCCACTGAAGGTAGCAGCCCAGCCCGAACTGCTAGGCCAGGTCCCCTTCGCACAGAAAACCAAGCATAGTGCCTCTACCAGCCTCCTGCCGGTTGACTGAAGAGTGACTAAACTTGTCACCGAGCTCTGCGCCCCCAAGCACCGGATATGCACTCTGCACTCTACTTAAAGGGGAAGGCAGCACTCAATTGCTTTCAGCAGTTTTAACAACACTCAGCTTTACTGAGCTACACTGCACACAGCCAATACCAATCTGCAACATAGCCAGACCATCCCGCAAAGTCTTGTGCGCGGTTAATTTGCTATGGAGGGGGTAAGCCAGTCTTCACAGCCCTCCCAGGACCCTCATGCAGCTCAACGAGAATTTAACCCCGCAGGTGCTGCACACCGCTTATAGAAAGTGTAGTGGGGGAAGTTTTCACTAGGGTATGTGAGTAGTGCAGTGGTCTTTGATCTGAAAGCACAAAAAAGAGGTTAGTTATGATTGTGTCACTAACCAAGCACCGCTGTCCAGGTGCCTACCTTTTTATGAACTGCCTCCAGGAAAATCCAGAGGGGCCAGCATGCCAAGTAGATCACTCGCCGATCCACCCCTCAGCTCCAGCTGCAGGTTCTCCAGACGGGCTTTCTCAAAGCCGGCCAAAGGGACAACCTTCTGACTCCTCTCAAACCATGGTGAGGGGCTAGAGGAAAGGGCTTTTTAGCATCCTTACGCCTCTTGCACAACAGTTCTCTCTGGACCATCAAGCCGCACCACACTGGAAACGTTCTGTCTCGCGCCTGCTTCCGACAGTCACGCACTTTCCTATTGCCGCATTGCACAGCTGCCATAAATGTTTTCAGAACCCTCTTCCCTTCCTTTATGAATCTTTATGAACCAGGTGAGATTCCCAAGCCATTACACCTTGAAATAAAAGGGTTTTTAACCCTATGTAGGACACACTCATTGGGGAATCTAAAAGATTAGAGTGTTTGAATTGCAGAGAGTGATTAGGGACATATGTTGTAGTTTATTTGTGGTCGTCTGAACACCCGTGAAGAGCTGCTCACATCCCTGGATTCCATCTCCCCAGCTGTCCTTATCCTTCTTGATCTCTCCTCTGCCTTTGACATGGTCAGCCACTCCATCCTCAGACAAAGGTTCCACGACACCCTTGGTATCTCAGAGCAGGCACTGGACTGGCTGATCTCGTTCCTAACTGACTGCTCCTCCCAAGTCATCCTGGGCACCTTCTCCTCTCCTACTTCCCTCTCCACGTGTAGTGTCCCTCAGGGCTCTATCCTCTTGTTTTAGCTCTTTAACATCTACCTTACTCAGCTGGCACTCCTCATCTCCTCCTTCTCCCCCAACTTCCAGTGCTATGCAGACGGCACACAACTCTTATTCAAACTTCCTGCTGACCTTCTTGCACCTTCAATCATCCCTGACTGCCTATCTGCCATCCAAGCCTGGTGCACTTCCAATGGCCTTTGCCTCAATGCCAGAAAAATGGAGATCCTTCCCATTAGGACCCCTGCTCCTGACTTCTTCCCTTCACTCTGGCCTTCCTCCATGGGCTGTCTGCCGGCTCCATTTTCTAAAACCAGAAACCTGGGAGTCATCTTTGACTCCTCTATCTCATTCCTCACTCACACTCAGGACATTGCCAAGAAGTCCTACTTTCAGCTCTTCCTTCTCAAAGGAATTCTACATTTTCTGACCTTACACCAGAAGCTCAATGTTACTCAAGCCTTGGCTCTCTCTAGGCTTGACTATTGCAATAGGCTCCCCCAGAATCTACCTTCTTCCACTCTGCAACCCCTCCAGCTAATCCAGAATAAGTCATCAAGACTTATCCTTGGCCTCACGCCCAGGGACGGTATCTCTCCTGCCCTAAAAAGTCTTCACTGTTTCCCGGTTGCTTCACAGATTAAATTAAAATCCCTCTGTATCATCCAAAAGGCTGTCTTGTGCCGAGGACTACTCTAGTTGCAACTCTCTCTTATTAAATATTCCCTCTGTACACCTCTGTGCTCCTCTGGCACCAACTCTTTGTGTGTAAAGTGTTTCGCTAAACACAGAGCAGGAGGTCGATCACTTTCTTCAGCTGGCTCCCTTCTTTGGAACAGCCGCCCCCTCCCTCTTCGTCTTGAGCAGGACTTTCTTAAATTCCAGAAGCTCCTACAGACTTTCCTGTTTCACTCCTCCTTCCCCCCTTCTCTCCACTGCTAATCTCACAGTTGCTTGTTTGGTGTCCAGGGCCCTTATGCATCCTCTGGGCCCTGACCTCCCACACCAAATCGCCCCCAACTTGCTTCTGTCTATCCTCAGCACTTGCCTCAGCAAACCCTCCATCCTGGAGGCTCACACTTACCATACATTGCACTTCACCTGTTACTTACCCACGAGCACCCCAGCACTTACCCCCATTCCCCCTCCCTTCTGCCCTGGCACGTTCTGAACACTCACATGGCATAGTAGGTTTGTCCCCCCCCCACTGTATTTAATATTTTTAATGTATTTTATGTATTTTATTGTTTATCATCCCCATGCCCCCCCACTGTTGCCCTGTGGGCGCTTTGAAACAGTATTGACTTGCAGTATAAGCACATGACAAGCAAACAATAAATAAATAAATACAAAGGTGTTGCCAAGAAGGCATTTGCCAATTGTACCTGGTGGCTGAATGAAATATGTTTAGCCATTTTTTGAGTTGGCAAATTTGTCCAAAGCAGGAACCTACAAGCTTGCTCACTTGTGGTATCAGGGATAATTCATTGTTAATAATAAAACCCATTTTCCGAGTGCCCAGAACTTCCAGTCTACAAGAGTGACTTCATTTCGATAAATGGGATCTGCCTGCAAAGAAGGAACACTGTTTATCAGCATTACATTTCAGGTAATGTTGGTCCATTCATTCACTACTTTTCATCTATTGAAAAGCTGAGGATGGGCATTTTAGAAGTATTCGAAGTTGAGGATATCATCCAGCATTGAGGCTACTACTATAATAATATGGGCAGAAACCCACCTATCATCAATAATCTTAGAAAATGTCACGTGTTTCAGAAATTGCAATACAGCAACTGCTCCATGTGGTGCCCAACAAATGGTAATCTTAAAATGGGACACTAGCTTGCATGGGCCCAAGGATCTGCACTGTTGTTGTCAGTCACTGGGACTTCTGGAGTACAGAAGCTGATTCCTCGGGAGCCACAGATGTAAATGCACTCAAACCCCACAAGAGCTGCACTGCTGGTAAGCTCACAACCAAAAAGTGCACCTCTAAGGGCAGGAGTGCTACTTGACACACACCCTTCCTGAAGCTAAGTAAGAAGGACACAGTACACTGGAGCTGTAAGGGGTGACAAACAAGTGGAATGAGTAACACCAGATAGACACAGAAAGGAGAAAGCACAGTCACTATTACGTCTGGTTAACAAGGCTTACCGGGGAGATGAGTGTGCCCTGCCTTGTACCTGGAGTCTGTGCTGTGGACCTTCTAAATTAAGTAAACTAACTTTGATAACTAACTCTAAATAACTAATCTTTAGAATTAAAAACTCAGGAGCGTGAGGTCCTGAAAATGGGTTCTTCGTGGCTTGTGACTTTGCAGAGAGCTCCACAAACATAATCGTTGCGAGAACGGTGTGTCCAGCGGTATGAGGTCTTTAAATGCAGACCGCTTGTTCACATTTTTTGCCCGTGGCACGGTTAGAGTAAAGCACCCAATCGCATGAGCATGCACCACGCCGGTGCAAGAATAATGGATGATGCGACCTAGCATCGTGAATGCTGTCGCTGGACTGCTGGGTGGCCCTGGAGCCTCCAAGGCAGTCCATGCCACAGCAGAGGCCAGTGTGCCGTTCTCACCCGAGGTCGCAGGAATGAGTTCTTTTTTTTTTTACTTTGTTTTTATTGACATAATACAAATAAGGTAGGGTGCACGAGCAATCCCTACCAGGAATACACCAGGCCAACATAACTGACAGAATTTTTTACTTTTTACTCCCGTCCCGCCACCCCCCCCCCCAACTTTTTTCAACATAATTCCCTTCCCCTCCCCCCCAACTTTGCAACATACCAAGCTTTGAGGTTTTTGCAGTTTACGGAAGCAACAGTGAGAACTTTTGAACATCGTTATATGCATTTGTTATACAATTTGACATCGTGGGAGCAGCATGGATCCAAGCAAAATGTTGGGCAGTCTCCCGTTCTAGGGCCGGCGCTGGGGTGAGCCCGGGAGATACATATTGGGATCCATCATTACATTCGCATAGAGACACAGTCATCGTGGAGGAGAACTGCTGTCCACTCCTGTGAGAACTCCAAGACTCTATCGTTTTTTACTGCAGTAAGTTTTTCATAAGTGAATATAGCCCTTAATTTACCGAGCCACTCCTCCTTGGTTGGTGCAAAAGCGCTTTTCCACTTTTGGGCCAGTGCTAGCCTCCCTGCCCTCAGCATGGCCCCGATGACCCTTGGGAATGCAGTTTGTTCCGTCTCCGGCATGGGAGTACCCAGGAGGATTTCTAAGGGTAGAAGCGTTGGACAGAATCCCTCTATATCCTTAATCCAGCTGAGAAGCTCCGACCAGAACACCTGAATAACCGGGCATCCCCACCACATATGGAACCATGTGCCTCTTTGGTGACATAGCCTAGGACAGTAGGGGGATACTTCCGCGAACATTTTGGAGAGGGTGTCTGGGGGGCGATGCCAGGAGTGGAGAATCTTGAAAGTATGCTCCATGGCTGCAGTGTACAAAGTACCAGTAAATATGGTTTTGAAAACTGCCCTCCATGTATGATCATCTAATGCCATGCCCAGCCTTTCTTCCCATATACCTTTGAAGGGCTGCCTCCCCTCCAGATTAGCCGTTATCAAGGTACTGTAGAACTTGGACAGGGAGCCCTTTCGAGTGACACTTTTAGTTAATACTTCTTCAAAGGGGGTGAGGGGGCGGGTTAGATTGTCAGCCCACCGAGGATGGGTCAGAATCCCCTTCAAACGCAAGTACTCAAAGATCGTTGGTGGTTTATCCCCCAGTGCTTCGGTCAATTGTTCGTAGTCAATGAAGCCCTCCTCACGGGAGAGCTGGGAAACTCTCTCCAACCCCATGTCTGACCAGGCTTGCGTGTCGCGAAAGCCTCTGGTGTCTAGGTTGATAGGGGGACCCCATAGTGACGTTAAAGGGGCCGGCCAGGACGACAGCATTTTGTTATCTTTATTCGGCTTCCAGAGTGTCCATAAGACTGCCAGTGTGGGGTGTTCTCTGAGATAGGAGGGGATGGTTCTGGGGGAGGCCCATAGCAGATCTCTAACTTTTTTAGGGTGTGTGTGGACATCTTCTATATATGTCCAGTATGTCCTCATATCCTCTCGCATGTGCTCCATCATCACCCGGAGCTGAGCTGCTTTATAGTATAATCTGAAGTCGGGGAGGGCAAATCCACCATGAGATTTCGGCAGAGTCAGGGTGGAAAATTTGACTCTTGGTCTTCTCCCGTCCCATATAAACTGGAGGACGCAGGCCTGTAGAACCTCGAAGAAGGATTCAGGAATGACCACAGGGAGGGCTGCAAAGAGATACAGGAGGCGAGGCAGTATGTTCATTTTAACCGTTACCATACGGCCAAACCAGGAGAGTGTAAGGGGAGCCCAGCGTTTGAGGTCACTGCTGATTTTGGCTAGGATCTCCGGGAAGTTATACTGATATAGCAGTGAAAGGTTCCTAGGAATGCTAGTGCCCAAATACCTGGTGGATACACGTTCTATCCTTACTCCCAGGAGTTCCGAGCGATCCCCAATGTCTTTGTCCCCGAGACCCATTGGCATAATACTAGACTTGGAGGCGTTTATCTTAAGCCCCGAGAAGGCCCCATAGTGGTTTATAAGATCAAATAATCTGGGTAGAGAGACCTGGAGGTTGGTTAGGTACCCCAAGATATCGTCGGCAAATAGTGAAAGTTTAAAATCGCAGTCACCACAGCGTATCCCCGTAATTCCACAGTCCGCTCTGATCGCGATGGCCAGTGGCTCCATTGCCAGAGCGTATAGAAGGGGGGAAAGGGGACAGCCTTGCCGGGTTCCTCTAGACAGAGCCAAGGGCTCCGACGTACCGCCGTTAACCAGAACTCTTGCCGTGGGAGTATTATATAGTGTGGAGACCCATCTACAAAAATTCTTCCAAGGCACATTTTCTGGAGAACTTTGCCCATATAAGGCCACTCGACACGGTCAAAAGCCTTCTCTGAATCTAGCGCTAGCAGGTAGCCCTCTTCCCCCTGCCTAGAGGCCTCGTGCATGAGGTCTAGGGTCTTTCGTATGTTATCGGACCCCTGGCGTCCCGGGATGAACCCTACCTGATCTCCGTGTATAAGTGAAGGGAGGAGTTTTGCCAGCCTGTTCGCCAGAAGTTTGGCCAGGATCTTGACATCCACGTTGAGAAGGGAAATGGGGCGATATGATTGACACTGGGAAGGGTCCTTCCCCTCTTTAGGGATTACTACTATCAGTGCTGACATCATTGAAGGTGGGAGGGTGCCCTGGTCAAGTGCCGAGTTGAACATTTTGGACATAAACGGGGCTAGCGTGGACCGGAAAGTCTTATAGAATTTGACTGTAAACCCATCGTCGCCTGGGGCTGTTCCACTCTTCAAGGAGGATATGGTATCTATTATCTCCTCTGGAGATATAGGGAGATCCAATATGTCTGCCTTTTCAGGTGAGAGGCCGGGAATCGGGAAAGAGTCCAAGAAACTATCGATCTCGGTTCCGTCCCCTGTGTATTCCGAGCTGTATAAGCGTTCATAATAGTGCCGAAAGTGTTCAGCTATTTTGCTGTCCCTTGCAGTTGGCTCCCCTCCCGGTGGCCGGATGGAATTAACCCTCCTACTATGTCTGAGCTCCCGGAGCCTCCAAGCAAGTATTTTATCAGCCTTTTCCCCCTTTTCCATGTACTTCTGTTTCAGGAAGGACAGCTTTTTTTCTGTTTGTCCAACCTGGAGATCTGCCAGGCTTGAGCGCAACCTTTGGAGTTCCTCCCACTTCCCGGGGAACATTTGTGTTTTTAGTTTCCCACCAGGTTGGATAGCCTCTATCTTTTTCCTCAACTGTGCCTCCTCCTGTCCCCTCTCCCTCTTTTTTCTTGAACCTGTCCCGATGAGAATGCCTCTAATGGTCGCCTTGAATGCCTCCCAAACCCCCATGACTCCGACCTCCCCGTTGTCGTTGATAGAGAAGTATTCAGTAATGGCTGTAAGGAGGGATTGTCGCACCTCTTTGTCATGTAGAAGGAGGTCGTTACACCTCCATAAGGACCCGGGTGGCGGGGCCGGGGGCACACCCATTTTTATTCTAACCATGTCGTGGTCTGTCCAGGGAACCACCTCTACCCCTGATTCGGTGACTTCGCCCCGGACCGTGGCGTCCACCAAGATGTGATCAATGCGGGAGAAAGTGGCATGAGGTTTCGAGAAAAAAGTGAAGTCAGGGTCTCGATCTTTGTCTGTGTGGTGTGTGTCGCTCAAGCCCAGATCGTCGTTAACTGATTGAAATGCCACGGCCAGTTTTTTTTGGAGGCGTTGGTTGGGGTGTGGATTGGGCGAACTCCTATCTCTATCAGGGCAGAGAACCATATTAAAATCCCCCCCGACCAGTAAAGTACCCTCGGAGAAAGCTACGATTTTCTCTCTCATCCCCATCCAAAAGACATCTTGCGCCTCATTCGGAGCATAGATACCGACCATGGTGAACAGCCAACCCCTCACCTCCCCCTTAACCATGATGTATCGTCCTTCCGGGTCTGACCTTTGGGCTTTGAGAACGAAACGAGCCCCGGGGGAAACCAATAGGGCCACTCCCCGTTTCTTGGCCCGGAAGGACGCTGCATAGACCTGTTCAATAGCCTTAGCTCTCAGCTTTGGTTCCCTGTCCCGAACCCAATGTGTTTCTTGTACAAATAAGAAATGGAGCCGGAGCCTTGTGAATTCCCTTACCAGCAAGGACCTTTTGGTGGGAGAGTTGAGTCCCCGCACATTTAGCGAACCCACTGTCAAATATTGCAAGGAATCATCCATCATAGCAATGGTAAGAGCCCATGTCTCCCTTCTCGGGACGAATAATTCCAGCGCTCTCACAGTGCTTCCACCTCCCGCTATAATCCAATAACAAAACCACTGTTACAAAACAGACCAGAAAACTTGGCTTGGCCCCATTAGGATCCCCTCAAACTAACCCCAACCTTTCCTTCCCCCCTACCCCCTCCCCCCTGAACGCCTGGTAGACCAGCGGCTTCATCTTGTCGCTGAGCCAGGCCACCATTGTCTCCTTCCTCCCGGCTCTTCAACTATCCTAAAACCCCAATTTGAGCCCCCCCCCTTATCATGTTCAGAATACAAATGATCACAGTGTTTCCCC
Source organism: Ambystoma mexicanum (assembly GCF_040938575.1). NCBI lineage: Eukaryota > Metazoa > Chordata > Amphibia > Caudata > Ambystomatidae > Ambystoma > Ambystoma mexicanum. The sequence goes on along the minus strand of NC_090936.1, from coordinate 453,121,128 downwards.
CAAAGACATGGAAGTCAAACTTGACCGTGAAGTATCCTGGGATTCCTCAAGTGTCAGGTTGCCCCGGGGATGCCGGAGCCACTCTCCTGAATTTCCTGTGGCCTCGGACTTTACGTCTCTCCTGAGAAGCCTTGATTCTCCCGGGTCCGACGGGCTCTCTTCCACGTTCTTGGTCCTCCCCCTCCACGTTTGGTTCTCCGAGAAGTTCGCCTGACACCCTACGAATGTCATCCTCCGTGACCAGGGCATACTTATACCCATCCAGTTCAAAGGAGAGCGAAAAAGGGTATCCCCACCTGTATCGGGCCCCCTTGGCTTGGAGCATTTTCGTCAGCGGGGAACAGAGGCGGCGTCTCGCCAGGGTGAAGGCGGACAGATCCTGATACACCGAGATCCGGGCTCCCTCCCAGTCCACCGGGCCCCTCTTACGCGCCAGTTCCAGTATTTTGTTCTTCTCCGTGAAGTAATGGAAACGCACAAGAATGGACCTGGGGCTTCTGTTGATCGCTCCCGCCCTGTGAGCTCTGTCAATTGTGGGTTCATTCGTGTTCGCCCCCTCGAAGAGAGACCCCACCACTGCGTTCACAGCTTTGATTATGTCCATTTGCGTTTCACCCTCCCGTTCCGGGAACCCCAGAAAGCGAAGATTACAGCGCCGTTCCCTGTTTTCCAGATCATCCAATTTCAGGGAGCATTTCTCTTCTCTCCTCTCAAGTTCCGATAGGCGCATGTCGAATTGCGTCTCGAAAATGTCATTCGAGGCCGTGTTATTTTCAAGCGCTTGGACCCTGTCGTCTATGTTGTCTACTTTTTTATCCAGGGTATCCAGCCGTAGCGTTATGTCTGCTCTGAAACCTCTTATTTCCTCCAGGAGGGCCGCCATGCCTCTGGTGACCGTGCTAGTGTCAGACATGTCCAGGGGTGCCGGGGCCGCCATCTCCGGGCGGGTTGGCGAGCCTGAAGGTTTACGTCGAAATCTCTGCAGGGATTCCTTCCAGTTCATAGGCCTCCCCCGACCAACACCACGGGATCTTTTCCCCAGTGCCCTAGGCCCAATGGGCAGTACCGCCGGGTTACCAGACTATGCCCAGGGGAGGGCAGCGGGGGGTCTATCCTGTATACGGCCTCGGCGTTGTACTCACTGTTGAGGCGGGAGGTCGCTCAAGCCAGGTCTCCAAGGCACAGCCGATACGGGCCCATCGCTCCTCGTCCCGAGTCTGATTCAAGTCGCCACAGTATTGGCGTTCTTTGTGGTCATTCCAGAAATGCTGCGGGGGAGCCAGGGGGGTACCCTTTCTCCGTGGCGCTGGTTGCAGGTTGTCGATTTGGGGCACCCTCGCCCCTAAGCTCCCGTCGTGCGGTTCCCAAGCTGTGTAGAGAAGGCCTGCCTGAGGAGGGGTGTAGGGATCGTCGTGGGCACCTTTGTGGGGGCCCCTACCTTTGGGGGCCTCCGATGAAGACTGGCTCCGTGGCCGTCGATGGGGTTGATAAATTCCGGGAGGGCAGGCCGCGCCTCCTGAGTGCGCTTCTGCGCCAGCTCCACAGTCCGGCGGTGGGCATGCAGCACCCCAGTGAAGCGGGGCGCAGCCCAGAGCACTGCGCAAACCCGCCCGGATTCAGGAGGGCTCCCAAGCTCAGAAGGCCAGGGGGGGTGGGTGGGGGGCTCTTCCGCGCCGTCCGGCTGAGATGGAAGCTTCGCGTAGGCCGCGACTTGGCGGCACCCCGCTCCAGGGGCCGCGGTGCTGGGGAAGGCTGGCACTGCCCGAGATCCTGTGTGGCTCCGCTCGGGGCCCCAAGAAGGCAGGATCCGCCCCGAGAAAGGCAGGGTCCGCCCCGAGAAAGTTCAACGCGGAGGGGGACAGCACCCGCGGGGCCTATCCGAGCCGCGGCTCTCCGTTACTTACTGCGGAGCCGCGGCGCGGGGGAAGGCGGAGCTCCTTCTCCCTCCTCTCTCCGAGGGTCCGAACTCAGTGAAATCTCCACGCCGGGAGATCGGAGTTGGGGCCGCGGGGGCACCGCTGTGTCGTTGATCCGCGGGGGGGTCGGCACTGCACTCCTGGGGGTCCGGGGGGGGGCTCAGGTCCCACTTACAGCGCCCTTCGGAGGAGACCAGTGCGGATGCGTCAGTGCATCTCGGCGCCCCCTGGTGGTTCCAGGAATGAGTTCTTAATAGCTATCTTGTTAAGGGGAGAACCAAAGCATGTTTAAAAGAGATGGGAAAAGTCCAGTGGTATGCAATGTATTACTATGCATTTTAAATAATTGGATAAGAAAAGTAAACTTTATTATCTTAGCATGTCAAAGATCTTTCGGGGAACCAGAAGGTGTAGTATTGATTAGCAAAAGTGTAGTTTCAAACTCACTCAGAGGTGTGAAAGAGTTAGATAAAACAAGATAAGAGTCTGACTCCCTGATGGAAATAGAGTGATTTTTATCTCGGGATTGGCATTGGCTTTCAATCTCTTTTTGAATGTTCAAGACTGCTGGAAAACAATTTGGGAATATCTTCACATAACTCCTTGGAGTGTTTATATCGAAATACAGAAATGTATGAGTTCTAAACTCATTCATAACTTTAAACATGTCTTTGGCAGTGATATTATCTAAGAACATTGTACGTTTTAATAGCAGGGTACAATTGTTTTGCATTTAAAATATTCCTTTTCTATTTTTGTGATATGGATTTAAGATTACGTAGATCTGAAGATTCCTTAGAGATGTCTCACTTCCCTTCAGCTTTACGTAATAGCTGCTTTTGCTGCTGTTATGCTGCAGAATGCCACGGTTGGCTTTTTTTTGCATCTTCTTTGTCGCCAACTCTATGGGGGCTACTGAGTCCAAAGCTGCAATGAGATGGTTGATGATGGTATTCATCGTCTCATTTGTGTCTAAACAATCTATATTCGAGTCAGTATGTTTATGTTTATTTTATTTATATAACGCTTTACGCCAAAGCGCTGTACATTATAACAACAAGAATACAATAACAGTAGAAGCAAATGCAAGATATGAGTCAGTAAGCAGAACTAATACGGGAGTGATGGCTGCAATGGGTCCATTTTCTAATGAACATTTTTTTCACACTTTGGATTTGACAATTTTTGTTTATATTTGTTTCTAAAGTGAAAGGGACCTCCTACAAGCCCACTCCATGAAAAAGGATGGGTTGACTAATGGAAATACAAGAAGAAGGTGAAAAGCTACCATCAAGCAAGTATCTCAGAGTATGCATAGGGTAATTCACCAGCTGCCCTAGACATCCGAGGGATTCTGAAAGTTATTTGGTCTTTGTTAGGTCAATCTGTTCTAACCAATAGTTCAAATCATTGAAAACAAAAAAGTTTTGGCAATTCAGAATTTGAAAGGATGCTAGCTCTGAAATAAAATCAAGGACAGTAGGGTCGTGGGCATACATGCCAACATTCTGTGACCAAAAATCTGTAGGAATCTTAAAGTTTCAAAAATAGTCAGGCGAGGAGGTAATGATAGAAATAGGGCGCGTCAGCAGCCCATTGTCATTGAATGAGCCCACCACCGCGGGTGCATTCAATGACAATGAGGCGCCAGCCACGACTTCTGCCACCACGCCAGCTCTGGGGAGCCCTTGAAAGACTCCCCTGAGCTGGCGTGTGCAAAAAAAAAAAATGTGAAACAAAAAAAAAATAATCAGTATTTGTTGCCAATAAATCGGTAGGCGGTAGGACTGCTTAAAAAGCGGTATCCTACTATTAGCTTTGGCTTCACCATTGAGCATAGGCCAGGTTTCCTACATAGCAGTTGTCCAGAAGGTTTAACCGACCTGAACATGAAACTCATCCAGGGGTGGATTAAGTCCCCCTGTCCTTAATTTGGGAGGGGCGAGTGTTAGGAAAGATTTCATTTATATGTAATTTTCCCTCCAGTTGTACACCCCCAAACTTTCTGCTGCTGTTTAAACACCTTAGTCTGACTTTGCCAGGGGAGCACAGCCTTCTGCTCCACTCCTCTGGGCTTTCGCTCACTTTTTATGGGGAAACTGACATGCCCTTAAGACAGTGAGTACTAGGAGTCTTTGTTTCCCTTAATCCTCTTCCAATGTTGCAACTTTTCTGCACCATGTAACAAGTGCACAATGTACCTTACAGTACAGTGCACTTGGGTCTCATAGTCAATTACAAAGACCCTAGATACTCTAGATACTCTCCTAGGACTTTTTTGGAGATGTGCAGATGTGTCATGGACAGGGCCGATGGCAGCTTATCTTTTCATGTAATTGTAACCCTTTCCTGCCAATATTCTAGTAGGATTGTGTTGGTTTAAAAGTATTACTGTGATACTACTGTGTGTTGAATTTCAAAAGGCGTTGAATAAAAGTACTTATATTTTTAATATAGATACACCTGTCTGGGAGTGATTGGTAAGTGTCCTTCACACTGTGTGCTCATTAAGGTCTTTTAGTCACCCTCCTGAGACCTAGTCTTGACCACTGCAGTGCTACCTTGATTGGTCTGGCTTGTCCAGAAGTTTTCCCTGTTCCAAGAAACTAGGCTGGCCTTCTGAACCTCTGGCCACCAGGTCAGGGTTCAGAAATCCATCTTAACATTGATTGTCAGCTGATAATGTAAGGCAATCTAGAATGAAGCGAAGAGTGTGCTTTTATGTGTTTGCGCTGTCCCAAAGAGGACTTCAGAAATGTGCACAAGATGCAGAGCACCTTGTCAGGCCTTGTAGCAGCACATTCAAAACTCTCATGTTCGACTATAAGACTATACTCTACAGTGGCAGGAAATACTACCCATTACAGTGGAAAGGCAAAAAACCCAGTGTCTCCCTGATGACTACTGCTCTACAGTAGTACAGGGAGAAGAAGCGGCGTACCCGCCTACTCAGCCCCACGCTACTAGTAAGCCAGAAGTGATCCCAATCATAAGGGTGAAAGAGGCACAGCCCGAAAGTGGTAGCGCAGGCCGAGGGTAGGTTGTATCTTCAGGAGGGGTGTGAGATATAAAAGTAGCAACACACACAAATTAAGTACAATGGTTCCAAAATAAAAGAATATCCAATCAAGGTCCTATAATAATATACACGTTTAATCAAATGGTAAAATGCAATCAAACTAAGAGGAAAACACTAGAAGAACCCATCCCAGTAAATGAAACACACAGACTGCTGACTTTTGAGAAAGGGCACTCTAGGTAGATGAGCAGGGATCATCAGGCGTTTAATTGGCACAATGTCAAAGTTCCAGAGTGCGTCTTAGCAGGAAAATGTAGAGAATAGTGGCTTAGAAGTTACTATGGGACCAAAGGTCGTCCAAGGGGGCTCACCAGCATTGGATAGGCTTTTTGGCATCAAACTGGGAGTCTGGGTGCATTTGGCACTGAGGAGGTGTCAAGTCAGGAAGTGGAGACACCTGGTCCAACATGCAGTGTGGTCCAAGCAGCAACGTCATATGGCGCAAAGAAACTAGGAAGAGGCTGCAGGTGTCCTGGTTGATGTAGCTAACAAGGAAGTCAATGTGGGAATCAGGGCCCAGAGCTGTTCCTTGACTTCTGGGTTGTGGAAGCCCCACTACAATGTCTCCAGGGACAAGGAGAGTCCTTCTGTACTGCACTCCGACTGCAGAGAGCTTGGTTGTCACCTACAGGGGATCCTTCACCTCCAGTGAACAGGAGCCTACTTACAATGCGACCAGTAGAGATGTCCTGGTCCAGCAGCAATCACTCCCACTGTTCCCTGGGGATGGCTAGAGGACAGAGCTCCCTTCTGTCTTTTATGCCTTCTGCTTTCAACTATATGGCAGGAGACCTTGGAATGGACTGAACTCACAACAAAGTCTCAAACGTCAATGACTTCAAAAAGACTCCAGCGGGTGGCGCCCTAGTGTGAGGGAGACCTTTTTATGTTACTGCCTGCCTTTTGAAGCATGGTTCCCAGGAAACCTCCTGGAGGAGGTTTCTATGCCCTTTTGAGATAGAAACTCCCCTTAACCTTCCTGCTGGATTATTAAAGTGTCAGAATCCTAGCGATTGATCCACATGGCAGATGTGGAGACATCCTAAATGCAATATACATCAGTACTGTCATATTTAGGCCCTGTTTACAGAGCTGACAATGGTGTGATACCAAATTGTAGTGGTTTTATAATTGTGTAATTCTAGCTATTACTATGCCAAACCAGGCATGGCTTATAGTTACAGATTTACATTACCCTAGACTGTCCAGATTCCACAATCATTTGAATTTAGATCAGAGGTGCAGACAGTTAAAATGCCACCCAACTCTGCCTGCATGGGCCTTTTGTCTTTGCAGCTGTCAGGGATGCATATGTGGCTTTTGAACCTGTCCTTTGCCACCACAGATCTGGGACTGTACATGTCAGGAGACTAGTAACATGTGTGCATACCTTTGGCATGGAGCATTTGTGAAGGGGAGTCTGATTAGCAAGCCTCCTTTTCAGAGACAGAATTGCCCACATCGTTTTATTATATAAAAATGGAAAAAGCTGGGCTGCCCCCTGCCCCACCCTTGCAGAAAATAATCAATCACACTCCCATTCTGTGCCTTATTTGGTTTGTTACTTTCGGTGCAGGGCAGAAACACTGGCTGCCATTTTAAATGGGAGGACAGTATTAGGAACGGGTTAGCAAGCAAGCACAATGATCAGTTTCAGATTATGCACAGCTCTTTGTTGGCAGGATGTGAAATGCATTTCCATGTTGGTCCAGTTTACACACATCCACCTTTGTGGCCCCAAAGGACACCCTGTCTGCATGCAGAACATTTCTATAACTACACGGGTGCCCACACCACCATCATTTTTACCCCCCCCCCTACTTACCCAACGCAGCCACCCACAGCCAGCGTGAAAACATGTTTACAATAGCATACTAATAATATTGGGCAAAGCCACCATGAAAAGGTTTTACAATGGCAATGCCATCATATATTGGGCCACAGTCAGCATGAAACAGTATTTTATAGGACAATGTTGGTATATATTGTTAAGAAAGGCATCAGCTTTTCTTTGGAGATAGTTAGCCTGAAACTGTGTTGCAAAATACAGCTGTGTATTGTCTGGGAATGGGCATCTATTGGAGGTCTCTTGTATTGGCTCTCTCTCTCTCTCTCTCTTTGCACCTGCACCTCACTCTCCCTCACCCTGCACCTTTCATCTCTGCCTGCACCCTCACACTTGCACTGTGCACCTTGAGTCTTGCTCATCCTGGCTCCCACGCATGCATCCCCTTTTGTACACTTAGCAAGCATATCCTTTCTTGCGCCGTTATTTCTCCCTCACCCTTCCTCTCTGCCACCCTCTCTCTCGCTCTCTCTTGCCCTCACTCTCACGAACACCTCATGCTCAACCTTACTGGCAGCCTCCCTCACCGGCATCCTGTTTTGCTTACACCGTCTCCCATTCTCGTTGTCGCGCTCACCTGCATCCCTTCTCAGATCCTCAATCACACCTTTACACCTTTCCCCTTATTACCTGTTGCCAGTAAAAATACAAACTGCCATGAAAGACAGCAAATGCCCAACTATTAGCTGTGCCCATGCATGTTCAGAATTCCTTCAGGAATTGCAGTGATAAGCAGAGATGACTTACCTCAGCCATCTTCTGTTTAGATAACCATGGTACATTTACTATCACATGTATGCACAAGGTTTCATGCGATTCTTACTTATAATTAAGTTGTGGACAGAGTAGTCTCCAATACCATGTCATTTAGCAGCAAAATATGACTTTCTCAATGTTCATCAGTTCAAAATAATTTTATTTTTCAAATAATTCAATTTTCCCTTAACTCCAGAATAACTTTAAAAAACATTTTTTTTTACAAAAAAACGGTATTTGGTACCAATAAATCGGTAGGCGGTAGGACTGCTTAGCAAGCGGTATCCTACCGCCTAAATCGGTAGGGTTGGCAAGTATGCGTGGGTAGGAGGTCCATAAAATAATGTAATGTTCATGAAACAGTTATTTGTGATGTATAATATAACACTGTCCCCTGCTTTATTCTTGGTGTGTATGTAGGTGTAACTTGGGGATAGGACACCACCACAAACTACAAGATGAGCAGCCTGGGGTGGTGTGTGGAGGATTAACTGGTCATCCCCACAACAGTGAAGGCAGGGGTAAGGGCTTGTTGCATGTACCCTTAAGCGCATGATGACCCTCTAAGAAGAAAGCTAGCCAGAAGAGATGATGGTTGTAAGGGTTTCAATTAATCGGAACCTCTAGCATTGCTCTAGGCAACCCTCCAGACATCGTCTTTTCACCTGCCAAGCCATTACAGAAAGGGGAAAGTCCATATGCAAATCAGGCTTCGTCATATCACATAAGGGGCAGTCCAGCATGAACTGCTTGGTCACATCGCTGTGCATGAGACCACAAGCATCCACAGAAATGTTTTGGCCTCATTGGGTGTCATAGTGAGATGTAGCTTGGATCTCTATGCCCAGCAGGCACTAGACCCACATCTGGGTCCCCTTGGGATGACTAAAGCATAACAAAAGAGGTGATGGATGGAAGATTTTGAATTAATCTGAACCTCTGGCATTGCTTAGGGCAACCCCTCAGACCATTGTTCTTCATCTGCCAAGACATTGCAGAAAGGGGAATGACCATATGCAAATCAGGCTTGGTCCCACCCCAAAGGGGCAGTTCAGAATTAATTGCAGGGTCACATCCCTTTCGCACAAGGTCACAAGCAACCCCAGACATTGTTCAGCCTCATTGGGCGTCATCAGTGAGATGTGGTTTGGGTCTCTAGGCCCATTACGCACGGGACCCACATCCCTGGATAAGGAATGTGACTTAGCAGTTCGGGCAGGACTGCCTCTTTGGGGGTGGGACGAAGACTAATGTTCATATGGGTTTTCCTCTTTCTGAAATGACTAGGCAGGTGAAGAACGATGGTCTGGAGGGTTGCCCAGAGCAATTGCCCAGAGTTTAAGATTAATTACCTTAATAACCTTCCAGCGATCACCTATTTGTTTTGCTTTGTCATCCCGAGCTGGATGGGTATACTCAGGTATGGGTCTCATGCCTGCTTGGCCTCGGGACTCAAGCTACACTTCACTGATGATGCTCAATGAGGCTGAAACATGCCTGTGGTTGCTTGTGGTCTCGTGCAGAAGGGATTTGACTTAGCAGTTCGGGCTGGACTGCACATTTGGTGGTGGGACCAAGACTGATGTGCATATGGTCTTTCACCTTTATGTAATGTTTGGCAGATGAAAAATGATGGTCTGGAAGATTGCCCAGAACAATGCCAGAGGTTCAGAATAATTCAAAACCTTCTATCCATCACCTCTTGGTTTACCCTTAAGAAGGAAACCATGTCATATCAGTAATTCTGCTGGCACAGGAGATCAACACCACAGAGACCCTAAACCCCATTTGTAATGCTACACCAAAGAATTTCCACCAAACCTCTCCCCTGTTACCTAGAGCAAAAAGAGTTCCCCTCAAGAGAAGAGCAGATGGAGAGCAACGGGACGGGCTGCACACAAGCAGCTCTAGCCCCATATCTGAATTTACGGGTTCGCTTGTTAGTGTACATGCCTGCCAAGATGATGGACTAATCTCTTGTAGGCACACTCAACCCAAGATGAAGCATAAACATCCTTTTTGCTGATTTCATTGAGAATTAAGCATGGTTAACTATTAACTTATCCCGCACTCATACTAACAATGGCACACATATCCAGACACTTGATTCTAGCCTGGCTCTGGGAGTGGAAGGAGAAACCTTTATAAAGCAAGAGGTGCCATTGTCTCACGTGGGATTTTGGAGGAGCTGAGCAGTGGGCAGGAGAGTGACAGAGTGGCTGAAAGTGCAGAAGAGGCTGTAATGAATGAAAGATTTGAGGTGTGGAAGAGAAGAATTGGAAGGTGATGGATTGTTCTAGGGTGCACGAGGAGGTGGCGAAACAGGAGAGGTTGAAGGAGTTGGATTTACAGGAGGGAAGTAGGGACCAACAAGAAGGAAGGAGCGGGATGGTGAAGATTTTGAAGGATAAGGTATGATAATGAAAGACTAGAGGAGTGAGAAGAAAGCTGGCTGAATGTTTAAAGAGGAGGTGGCAGAGCACAAGACCGCAGGACATAAAAAGAAAGGTGACATCTTAGGACAAGGGTTGAAACAAAGTTGGAGAGGAGGAGGTGAAGAGAAACAGCAAGAAGGAGGCAGGAGCCAAGGGGATGGAAGGATGAGTAACAGTGGTGGATGAGGAAGAGAAGGGAGGTGGAGAAGAGAAGTGAAGGAGAGACTAGGAAGAGAAGAGATTGGAGGCTTTCTTGAAGTGGCAAGGATAGTGCCAGTGAAGGTAAGACACAAGTTGTGTGGAGAAGGTGGAAGGAGGAATGACGTTCTAGTGTAACGCTGAGGAGGCTAGTCCAAAGACAGAAAGAGGGACAGAGGAAAAGACAAGCCATAGGCCCATATGTCCAAGTAAATATTAATTCTGTGAGGAGGAAAGAGAATGGGTTGGGTCCTAGAAAACCTGTGAACCATCCCCACCACACTCACCTCTTAGAGGAGTAGTGGAAACTGCCTACTGTTAACAGAGCCGCAGCTGTACATGGAGACTTGCTAAACAACGTCTACTTTGCTACCTACACATTACCCTAAGGAGAGGCTACACACCTACAAAGACATTGCTTTGAAAGAGGAACATTTGCAAAGAGACTACCTAACACCAAAGTGAGTCCTGGGATACTGTTTGAAGAAAGGCAACATTGGAACAAGAAAGCATTGACTTGTGCCACATTGGGCATCATTCCAAGTGTGACGGAAAAAATCTGGTGTTACCGTGATGGAAGTGGCACCGGTTACTCCACTGCGGTGTCCTGGAAACAAGGTAGGATTCTGCCTTCTCGTCCGTGCGCATCCTCTATCTGTGGAACCGGTGCCACTGCCATCACGGTAACCCCGGTGGAGACGGATGTTCCACCACCAATGTTGGTGGTGCATCCGCCTCCACCGCGTGCATGCAGAACATAGTGGCACCGCGGACATGGAGCTGGAAACACCAGAACCGTAAATAACGTGATCGCCAGAGCCGGAAACAGCCCAGCAGCCATTACAAAAATCACAATCCACTGCAATCTCCCTGTGCCTGAAGCCATCAACCCCATCTGAGTGCCTGAATCTATCTTTGGACATGTCAGCCAGGATTCCCCAAACCCGCCAGGGCAAGCCACGCTTCGGTGAGGCAGAGCTGAACATGCTAGTAGACCACATTGTTGACAATGCGGGGGAGCTATTCTCAGTGTACCAGCGCAGCAGCACGCAGCTCCGGAGGAAGGCAATCTGGGCGGAAGCTGCCTGGAAGGTGACTGCTGTTGGGGTGACACCACACAGTGTTAAAGATTGCCATAAGCGGTGGGATGACCTGCACCTGATGGTGCGCAACCGTCTTGCTGCACACCCGCAGGCACTGCTCAGATACAGATGGCGGACCACCCTCACCCATCAAGCTGCTGCCCTGGGAGAAGTGCAGCAGTGTGCTGCATTTGGAGGGCATTGAGGGAGTCGATGCATTGGAGGTGGGAGCTGGGACACCAGGTGGGGCTGGTGAGTACAGAAACTGCCCAAATATCAAGCACACACCTGCCCACCCCACCCCCCCACTCTACCACCACTGCACTGAAATGTCCATAACACTGACCACATCACCCCAACCCAGCACTCCGATGGCCACCCACCCACCTAGTGAATGTTGTGCAAAGCAAGTCACATGCCCTGCCTCCCATACCCAACCACGTGACAAGTCAACACACATGACTGTGTGTGTACCAAAACATAGATGCCTGTAAGAACATTGTCACACATGTCACTGGACCTGCACACACATGATGATGCCCCATTACAGTGGCTGCCAGGGCTGCAGGGGCCAACAGGACTGCCCCTGGTGGGTGCTGTGGTCCTGGCATGCTGAGTTGGTATGGAAGCACTGCCACTGTCAACAACGGTGCCGCTGCTTCCGTCTACCCACTCCCATAGATTCCAATGGGACTCCATGGGAATGTGTATCAAGAAAATTCCTGGTGCCTAATTCCCTAGACTTGTAATAGGCCAGTGGCACCAAGAAGTCAGGCACTGTTAATTGTTAATGGTTCCGGGAGCAACCCGCCAGTATCACTGGCAGGGTGAACACTGAATCCATAATGAGGCCCAGTGTCACCTGCATGCTGCATTACACCCCCCTTGCATGGACACCCATACACTTCTGCATGGACAACATGGGTACAATGTTGACCACGCATCAGATAATTGTGGTGGAATTCTGAGCCAATACCGGGAGCAAGTTCCAGAGGGTGGGTGTGTGACAAGAGAAGGATTCTTTACAGGTCTTCTCTTTGCGGACCACTCGTACTTCAAGCCGGTTGATAGATTTGCTGCACAAGGAGTGTGTGCCACCAGATATGTGGAGCTTAACTGCCAGGTATGCTTGTGTGCTGCTTGTGACTGCTTTGTAGATGATACATGCAGTTTTGAACAGTATCCTAGCCTGGAGAGGAAGCCAATGTAGTTCTCATAGGATGAGGAAAATTCAGTCAAATATCCAAGCACCCATAACAAGGTGTGCAGCAGCATAGTGGACTGCTTTTAGAGGAGCCATTTGATCAGTTGAGAGCCCCGTCAGTAGGACATTTCCCCCATCGATGGGCGAGACCACAAGGGCATGCACTACGGTCTGGAAGTCCAGCGGTGGGATTAAGGGTTTGATATTGCAAAGGGTGGAGATTCAGAGATATACTGTTTGGGCCTTCTTGGCTATGTGTTTCCTGAAGGAAATGCTGCTGTCAATTGTGAAGCCTAACGATTTTGCTGAGTCCAAGAGTTGTGGGTCCAATCCTACTAGCCACATCTGATTGAGCCATTGTTGAACAAGTTGTTGTTTACTTGTTGGACCGCGGATCCACACTGCAAAACCTAATGGAGGGGCCCGGATGGCACTGGGGATTAATCCGGGAAACAACCTACAATTGAAAACACAAAAATCCCTTCGTAAGGGGTCCCTCAATATGTCCTCACTTCCCTATTTAACTATTGATAACCTTATTTCATTGAATACAATTAGAGCAATATTTAATAACACACAATATTATATCATCAAAGTTGTTTGTTAATTTAAAAAAGACATGATTCACATACACATGTCTGCCTGTGAAGTCCAAACATATCACATATTTTCTATCCCTTAAATGCAATATTAAGAAGATGTGACTATTGAAATCCTTTACCACACCCACTGACTTTGAGGGTCATTACGATTCTGCCGGCACCCTGTTGCTACTTCTGGTGGGATACTGGCAAACGGACCCTACCGTTACTGGCACTTGATATCCCAGTATTACTGGGCTATTCCAAAGGCCGACACTGGTGGTAAATCCCCATTCCACCATGGAGGGGATTGCCGATATTTGCGGCACCGGTAATACTGCTGCCGCAAATACCGGCAGTTTTGGGCTGCTGTGGTCCTGAGTTACCTCCAGCTCTTGGCAATTTTACATGCAATTTTCCTGAACCGGCAAACAGAAATCCATCACTCCCAAGCATCTCCATTAAAAACATCTTGCTTGGACATTTTGTGCAAACATGGTCATGTTGTCCCTATTCCTCAACATGTTTCTGTTCTGCATTATTTAGAACATTCTTCAGGGGGACATCCAACTCCAGTCATATAATCCATTAAATGGAGAGACTACTTTATTATGTGGGTTGTCATCATTTTCTATATAATTCCTAAAATAAACATGAAAGAACAGATTGTGAACTGTGGAATCACTATAAATGTGCTCAAATACCTCCAGATGCCCTGTTCTGGAGGGCACTGCTGGAGATTTTCTGTTCCAATGTTAGATAGCAAGCGCTGATCTATGGACAAAAAAATGAATGTACTATTTAGCTGCATTGGTGTGTGGAATGAGAACCGTAAGCAAAAACGGAGGGCCAACAATGGATATGGCCAACCTTCTTATTCAAGATGAGTATGTGCTACTGATCGCTTGTAATATCAAATTTATTCTTACATCCGTATTCTGATTTTCAACATTTGATTGTGTGATTCTCTGCCATAGTCTAAATAGTAAATAAATATATGGACACCTCAGGAGGACATGATTTTACACATGCTAAAAAACACCCAACAATATAACACAGCCTATCATGAGCCAAAATGGCATCACCTCCTCATATAATTGAAAACAACTGTTACGGCACAGGTTAACAAATCTGTGCTAATCCATTCGGAAAACATAGCGTCCAACTATACTTATTCAATCAAAACCCTATATGTGCAACCCATTCACCATCAAGTTGTAAATGTTCCCGTTAATACCCCTCTCTTAATTTACTAGTTTAAAGCATGCTCAAAGAATGTCAGGATGCACATGCCCTGTGCCTCAAATTATGTGTCTGATAACGCATTGGTGCATACACATGACGAGCAACTAGCCACATTCGGAAGATTTCTCAACTGGGTACTGGTCCAATTCCGCATTCAACACAGTGGGCCTCATTATATGTTTGCCAGTCCGTAAACAAGGGGGCTGGTAAGCGCACCGGCATCCTTGTTTCCAGACCGGCAAACTATGTGTCTGCCTGCTGTGGCCGATGTGCCCGGCAGCGTCCTGTGCCCGACAGGTCTGACTCTGATGGGCACAGCAGCCACAGTAGGCAGACCGCTCATGGAAGAGCTGGCACCGTTAACAACAGTGCCGGCAGTTCCGAGCCTGCACTCCCATAGAGTCCTGTTGGACTCTATGGGAATGGGGACTTACATTTTACCGGTGCCTGAATTCCCATGCCGCTGGACTTGTAATCTCCCAGTGGCACCGGGAAGTCAGGTGCCGGTAAAATTTTACGAGTCCGGCGGCAACCCGCCGGTAGCACCGGCAGGGTTACCACCAGACTCAAAATAAGGCTCAGTGTCATGCTTGTTCGCGGCCCTGTTTGAGAGTAGCATGATTTGTGTTGATTCTTAAACACATGATATATTGTGTGATATGTAGCGGGATCCCAACTTAATACGGAACTCCTCTGCATTTAGGAGCATGCTAAGCCACGTAGATGGTCTTTGGATGTAATGCGTGAGGCCTTATGCGTTTTCTCATTGGTCACCCGTCGTCACCATATTTAAATGGTGCAGACAGATGTATGTTATCATTCTTTGCTCTCAATTTCTTTGTCAACTTGTCTGCGGCCTCATCAAAATCACTTAGTCTGGAACTATTCTGTCGTAAGCAAATTAATTGGCTGAATCAGTTTCCCGCAATGACCTAGGGTGGAAGCTACAGAAATGTATCTGAGCGTTAGTATCCGTAGGTTTACTATAGGGTTTAACCTTAAGTTTGTTGTCTTCAATGAAAATGGAGATATCCCCAAACGCCACTTCTTGGGACCTACTGGTGTACATGAAATGTAATTGAATATCTAGACTTTTGATCCATATAATGTACCCTGGAATATGATCACTGCGTCCTTTACATATGACCAATAAATCATCTATAACCCTTTTCCATAGCCTAACATGCCGTTGGTATCATTTTTAGAAGGAATAGTATACTTCCTGAATTTTATTGACGTATAAATTGGCCAAATTGGGAGGTATCGTAGAGCCCATAGCTGTACCTTCAGTTTGTTGGTACAATATATTTTAAAAACTAAAGAAGTTCTTGGTCAGTGTCATGCCAGTACACCAAACATTACATTTCTGGCGGTCATGATTAAGCTCTTGGAAATATATACCTAGATGTTCTGCTACTATTTACAAGATACTTTGTTGAGGTATATTAGTATATAGAGCTTATATGTCCATACAAATCAAAGTTTCCTTATGATGATCAAAATCATTACCTTCAATGAGGGAGATTACATGGGCAGTGTCCTTAATATAAGACATCACATCTGGTAGTTTTTGTTTGAGAAAATAATCTGCATATTGGGATAATGTCTCTAACACTGTCCCATTCCCAGAAACGATAGGTCGTCCTGTTGGTGGTATTTGGTGGTATTTTGCCTTTATGCATTTTTGGCACTGTGTAGAATATGGACATCCAAATTTTGTAGGGAGTGAGAAATTGAACTTCTTGAGATGAAACAATTCCCTTATCTTCTGCCTCATTGACCTGCTGGGGGTAATATCTCCCAACTCGTTAGAGTGGCCATTCATCAAAGGTGTATTGTGCTGTTCTGTTATTTAAATGCCTTAAGCATTCAGCAATATATTCAATTGTATTTAGCACCATCAGCTTGGTTGTATTGTTATCTGTTCTGAAGAGAGGGTCCCTGGAATGCCCTTCCTCACCCCCATGAACATGATGGCCCGAAGAGTCAAACACGCACTAAGTCACTCACTATTCAGCCAGTCCCCAGAGGGCCAGTGACGGACACGTATGTGGAAAGATATTCTCTCAGTCATTCCAACCTTATCCAGTGAATGTCTTTATGGATACAGGTGCTTAAACATTGGTCATGAACCCAAATGCCTCGATGGATGGCGTTGACTAATGCTGAGAAACCACTGTGCTTACGTCATTAGTGACATCACACGTTTGTCACGAAGTACACTCACAGCCATGCACAATTTTACAAAAACACACACGTGAATACACGAAGAACATGCTTACACAGTTCTGTAGATAGAGGACAGACACATGTACATACTGTCAAAATCTATTTTTATTTTCCTCATTAGCTAAGTGCAGAAACGCTGAACGCAAGGCAACAAAGAGATGCAGAGCAAGCTTGCAGATGCTTATGGCAACTAACCTTATGGAACTACAGGATCACAAATACAACTAACCTAGGGAAAACATAGCATGGTATAGATATGTAGAAATCACAGTATAAGTATTATGAGGATCACATAAGGCCACAAGCCGCAGGACGAGATAAAAGGGAAAGCAGAACCAGGCTGCACAGAAAAGCAAGGCCAGGGCTCACAGCCAAGGTCAGAGACAAGCAGCCCATTCGAAATTTAAAATGACAAGGGGCCATCTGCAAAGAAACAGAATAAATCCTAATAAATTTTTGACCAGAAGAGCTCAATTTCATGATTCTCAACCACATAATGCGGCCGAGCTAGAAAATGGTTATTCACCTGCGATGGGAAGACGAACAGTTCTCAGCAACACAGACATGAAGTGACACATGAACTTGTCAACAAAGTTGCAACACTGAGGGCACTCTCACAGGCAAAAGTGGTACTGTTAATAGATACATTGGGAAAACATAGTCATTCTCATCACCTTGAAGAGGTGCACAGAGCGCTGAGAACAGAGCTGGGTCCCAGAACTGGGAGACCAATTACAGCCACTCATGGGACAGAAATCCAGGGATGGATGGCAGGGGGCAAGGGCCCATGGTAATCCTGTGATCGGCAACAATGTAATAGATTGTTTCTTGGGGAAAGGGGCAGGCTAGTCACCTGACATGAGAGGGCCAATCAACTAAGATCCATAAAGGCAATCTATATGGTATACCACTCTGATTACCCAACTAGAAAGTGGGATAGGTTTTTCGGGGAAGGGCCCATGTTTTGATGTTACTTTGCAACAAAAAGGCTTGACACAGGTTTGAGAGTGGTGACTGGAGGTTTTTGAATGTCCTGTATGATCCTTGTTGGTTTTTATAATAAATGACAGTTCTAACTTGCCTTTGGCTGGGTCTTCCATTTGTTGTGGGGGAGCTGTTGTGCCCTGGGAGTAGAACGGGTAAGCTCGTAGTGACCCCCGGACCTCTAGCATACCATAATACATCAACAGTTCATTCTCTCACATAGTCTTTAGAGCTAGTTTTTCCTTTGTTACAATATTTAGAAAATCCACTTGCCGATTTTTGTCTACATCAGTAATATCCTGTAGCACTCATTTTCAAAAGACTTTACGTTCCGCTGACATGGCTGATATGGGTGAAGTGAACATGGATGGGGCCCTCAGGCCTGTGATGTTATCTGATACTGGGATAGATTTATCAGCAAAACATTCTTTTAGTGTTATCTTCCACATGAACTGATGAAATTCAATGCGAAAATTGAAAGGATCATGCAGATTTGTTTTAACGTATCCCAAACCTTTCTCCAATCCCACGGTTTCATCTGGCTACAAGATATAACCAGAAAAGTTTTCTAATATTCGTTATCCACTCCTGGTTATTCTCATCTCTTGCGGCTGCTACTGATTGCCTCTCCTGCGGGGCTTTGCCCCTGTATCTGCCTAAAAAAGACTGAGGGTGTGACTGTTCCCATAATATCCCTCTTCCTGATGCTACCATAGCTCTATGTTGTCCCTGTTCAGATGTACCTGGATTTTCATCAGCAGGAATATCTGTATTGTCATCACTGCTTGGACTGAAGGACGCCCTTCTGAAACCGACCCATCGTTTTCGACCAGTTCCAGTGTAATTGACCCTCATTTGTGGGTCCACTGCGTAGCTTTCCTCTGAATAGGGGAACGCTATCCCATGTCTGAATGCATGTAAGTCTTCATTCGTCTAATTCAGTAATTTGTGGTTAATTCCTTGAAATCTGTCATCTCCTTCTCAATCTCATCTAGCCGTTGTTTGAACCTTTCCAACTGAACTAGATTGTTTATGTTTTATTCTTTTTTCATGAGTTCTGCAATTATTTCCTTAGTAACCTACCTAGCCGTGTCTATAATTAAAACAAGCCACTGGCCACATTCACACTGCCTTGTTCAAGACACTGGTTCTGTAGGATTACCTTTCACTGGCTTCATTAATAGCTCAGAATACACTCTGCCTCCATTAATACGAAGTGAGCCAGGGTCAGGGTAATGGCCCTGTCAACGGGGGATGGGGTATTAGGGAGCCCTCCACCTTCGGGCAGGAGGCTTGCCAGGACAAAAGTCAGAGAGCACCCCTTTCCCAGATGCACGGAATGGGAGATGGGGGGGAGGGTCCCTCAATGCACAGTCCCCCTCCTCCCCCCCCCATGTGCCATGTATTTCATTAATGATGCACTCCGTGTCACAGGATGCCTCTGGATAATCTTTATGGCCAGTGTTCTCCCCTGTTTCAGAACTATAGCTCTCAGGGTGCACTGGCAAGGCATCACCAAGAAAACCTGGACAGGAGCCTGGGGAATGGAATCCAGAACAGACAGGGGGGCCTCATTACGAGTTTGGAGGTAGCCAAACCGGGCTCCATTACCGGGTTCCTGCAATGGGGACTTACCGGGTCATTCTGACATAGGAGGACCCGGTAAGTCCTCCTTGCAGGAACCATTCCTCATTCCCATTTGAGCCCCCATAGGGCTCTATGGGAATGGGGATGGAGGCAACAACGGGCACATTATAAGGGTCCCGTTGTTACCTCCCTCTTCCCCTCGCGGGACCCGGAAAAGACGTCTGGTTTTACCAGACGTCTGATCCGGGTCCCGCAAAGGGAACCTCGTAATACGCACTCCCGTAATGAAGGGGGCCGGTCCCGTACCGGCCCCCTTCATTACAGGAGCGCAAGCCTCGTAATAAGGCCCAGGGACTTGAATTTCTCTTGTTAAACAGAGATGAGACAGCAAACGCTCAACCTACCAACCTCAGGAGGACCCCAGACAAATGACGGGGCAGCAGAAAATAAAATGATCTGGGGGTGCAAAAAGATAGCAGAGGAACAGGAGAGACCCAGAAATCTTCCCACAACCGAATTTGAAATCAAACTCACCAGCACTGGGTGAAAATCACAATCACAGGGAAAGTGAGCAGCCTGAGCATCTGGCTGTTACCCTGTCACCAGCAACTGAAAAGGGGGTGGGGCTAACGTTTTTTTAAATTGAAACCTCTCAACTGTGTGAGCCAGCTTTTGATTGGTCCCTAAAGTCCAGTGACCGTTGTAGCCAATGGAAGGGAGGAGATAGGACTAGAAGGAACATGATATTTAAGGAGTGTGAAAGAGAGACAGAGAGTGTGGAGAGTGGGGAGGAGAGTGATAAAGAGAGAAGAGAGACGAGAAGGATAAAGAGGGTTGAAAAAGAGGAGGGCAAAGAGAGAGGAAAGGAGAGGGAAGTGGACAGTGAGCGTGAACGTCAGAGGGAATGAAGAGAGACACAAGAGAGAGAGAGTGAGAAGATGACTGGAAAGAGAGGAGTGAAAGGGAGCGTCTGAGGGTGAGACTGAACCAGACCATCTGACATTTGCACTTTTTACATCAAGCCATACTGACAACCATTGGGAGTGTTAAGCCAGGGCATCTTTAGTAATA
Source organism: Ambystoma mexicanum (assembly GCF_040938575.1). NCBI lineage: Eukaryota > Metazoa > Chordata > Amphibia > Caudata > Ambystomatidae > Ambystoma > Ambystoma mexicanum. The sequence continues at coordinate 453,100,915 of NC_090936.1, read as the reverse complement.
CCCAGAGGAAGCCAGAGAAATAAGGCTGGTGCCTTTAGAACCTCACTAACAGCTAGCACTAGCTAGTAAGAGTTACCAACCTGGGGAATAAGGAAGCCTGGGCAGGGGGGCTGGGAAGCCCACAGGAGAGTGAGAGAGGGATGCCCCCTGGTGTGCCCACCCCCTCCCCAGCCCTGGTGCATAGCACTGAACAATCTGCTAAAATTAACTGTTTGCTTATATTACATTTCAACAATCTGCAGTGCTTGAGCTGTTTAAAAGAAGAAAAAAAAACTGAACTCTCGTGGAGACTTTTAAAGGGCATCTGTGACACAGAATTAAGGCAACCCACAGGACTACATGCTCCATAATGCAAATTGAATCGTCCATGAGAGGACAACATTTCCTGGGCCTCATTACACGGATGGCGGAGAACCATGGCGCTATTATTCCGGTAAAATACCGGCACCGCCTTGGCGGAAAGGGAATTACCGCCCCATTCCAAGGTTGGCGGGGCGGTAATTCCCCCTTCCACCATTGCCTTTCCCCATTCCCATTTTTGCCCCATAGGGCATAATGGGAATGGGGAAGGTGCTAATTACGGTACCGCAAATTGCGGTACCGTAATTAGCTCCCTGGGTCCCTTTGCGGGTTGGTTTTTAACGCCTGCAAAAAGCAGGCGTTAAATTCCCCAACCCGCAAAGGGACCTCGTAGTAAGATGGTAAGGATTTACCGGTACCGGTAAAATACCGGTACCGGTAAACCCTTACCGCCATCCGTGTAATGAGGCCCATTATGGGCCTCATTACAACCCTGGTGTTAAGGGGTTAACGGCGCCGTAAAAGGCTGCGGTGCCGTTAAACCCTTAACGCCCGATTCACACTTTAACGCCTGCTTTTTGCAGGCGTTAAAGTCCAACCCGCTAAGGGACCTTGGTGCTAATTACGGCACCGTAATTTACGGTGCCGTAATTAGCGCCTTCCTCATTCCCATTGAGCCCTATGGGCCAAAAATGGGGAAGGGGCCATGGTGAATGGGGATTTACCGCCCCGCCAACCTTGGAATGGGGCGGTAAATCCGCCATCCACCATGGCGGAATCCGGCATGGGCCATGGTGCTAATAGCACCATGGTCCAACGCCAGGCTTGCAATGAGGCCCTATGTGTCTCAAAATGCACTACGGCCCACTCAGTGCAGGTTCCCCAAATGACTACATGCCTTATACATTCCTTGTTGCTGATTCATCTGACATGTGCTAGAGGACAATGAAATGCCACTAGTTTAGGGAGCTCTGCAATCCTCCCAGCTCCACCAATAAATCCCCCCTACCTGATCCACATTGGTTGCGGCCTGAGATAGAGGCGGAGATGCGATGGCTGCAGGAGTACTGCGTGATATCGAAACAGTAAGAAGGATTAGGTGACTACTTTTGGGCGTTCCAGCGGCCCCCTCTAATGTGTTTTTCTTCACATAGAATAGCTAGCCCCCAGCTAGACGTCACATAGAATAGCTAGTCCCTAGCTAGACGTCACATAGAATAGCTAGTCCCCAGCTAGGCGTCACATAGAATAGATAGTCCCCAGCTAGAGTTCACATGGAATAGCTAGTCCCCAACTAGACGTCACATAGAATAGCCAGATCCCAGCTAGAGTTCACATAGAATAGCTAGTCCCCAGCTAGACGTCACACAGAATAGCTAGTCCCCAGCTAGACATCACATAGAATAGCTAGTCCCCAGCTAGACGTCACATAGAATAGCTCGTCCCCAGCTAGAGTTCACATAGAATAGCTAGTCCCCAGCTAGACGTCACATAGAATAGCCCGTCCCCAGCTAGAGTTCACATAGAATAGCTAGTCCCCAGCTAGACGTCACATAGAATAGCTAGTCCCCAGCTAGAGTTCACATAGAATAGCTAGTCCCTAGCTAGACGTCACACACAATAGCAAGTCCCCAGCTAGACGTCAGATAGAATAGCTAGTCCCCAGATAGACGTCACATAGAATAGCTAGTCCCCAGCTAGAGTTCACATAGAATAGCTAGTCCCCAGCTAGACATCACATAGAATAGCTAGTCCCCAGCTAGGCGTCACATAGAATAGCTAATCCCCAGCTAGACGTCACACAGAATAGCTAGTCCCCAGCTAGACGTCACATAGAATAGCTAGTCCCCAGATAGACGTCACATAGAATAGCTAGTCCCCAGCTAGAGTTCACATAGAATAGCTAGTCCCCAGCTAGACGTCACATAGAATAGCTAGTCCCCAGCTAGACGTCACATAGAATAGCTAGTCCCCAGCTAGAGTTCACATAGAATAGCTAGTCCCCAGCTAGACGTCACATAGTATAGCTAATCCCCAGCTAGAAGTCACACAGAATAGCTAGTCCCCAGCTAGAAGTCACATAGAATAGCTAGTCCCCAGCTGGAGTTCACATAGAATAGCTAGTCCCCAGCTAGACGTCACATAGAATAGCTAGTCCCCAGCTAGAGTTCACATAGAATAGCTAGTCCCCAGCTAGACATCACATAGAATAGCTAGTCCCCAGCTAGATGTAACATAGAATAGCTAGTCCCCAGCTAGAGTTCACATAGAATAGCTAGTCCCCAGCTAGAGTTCACATAGAATAGCTAGTCCCCAGCTAGACGTCACACAGAATAGCTAGTCCCCAGCTAGAGTTCACATAGAATAGCTAGTCCCCAGATAGACGTCACATAGAATAGCTAGTCCCCAGCTAGACGTCACATAGAATAGCTAGTCCCCAGATAGACGTCACATAGAATAGCTAGTCCTCAGCTAGAGTTCACATAGAATAGCTAGTCCCCAGCTAGACGTCACATAGAATAGCTAGTCCCCAGCTAGAGTTCATATAGAATAGCTAGTCCCCAGCTAGACGTCACATAGAATAGCTAGTCCCCAGCTAGAGTTCACACAGAATAGCTAGTCCCCAGCTAGAAGTCACATAGAATAGCTAGTCCCCAGCTGGAGTTCACATAGAATAGCTAGTCCCCAGCTAGACGTCACATAGAATAGCTAGTCCCCAGCTAGAGTTCACATAGAATAGCTAGTCCCCAGCTAGACATCACATAGAATAGCTAGTCCCCAGCTAGATGTAACATAGAATAGCTAGTCCCCAGCTAGAGTTCACATAGAATAGCTAGTCCCCAGCTAGAGTTCACATAGAATAGCTAGTCCCCAGCTAGACGTCACACAGAATAGCTAGTCCCCAGCTAGAGTTCACATAGAATAGCTAGTCCCCAGATAGACGTCACATAGAATAGCTAGTCCCCAGCTAGACGTCACATAGAATAGCTAGTCCCCAGATAGACGTCACATAGAATAGCTAGTCCTCAGCTAGAGTTCACATAGAATAGCTAGTCCCCAGCTAGACGTCACATAGAATAGCTAGTCCCCAGCTAGAGTTCATATAGAATAGCTAGTCCCCAGCTAGACGTCACATAGAATAGCTAGTCCCCAGCTAGAGTTCACACAGAATAGCTAGTCCCCAGCTAGACGTCACACAGAATAGCTAGTCCCCAGCTAGACGTCACATAGAATAGCTAGTCCCCAGCTAGAGTTCACATAGAATAGCTAGTCCCCAGCTAGACGTCACACAGAATAGCAAGTCCCCAGCTAGACGTCACATAGAATAGCTAGTCCCCAGATAGACGTCACATAGAACAGCTAGTCCCCAGCTAGACGTCACATAGAACAGCTAGCCCCCAGCTAGAGATCACATAGAATAGCTAGTCCCCAGCTAGACGTCACATAGAATAGCTAGTCCCCAGCTAGACGTCACATAGAATAGCTAGTCCCCAGCTAGACGTCACACAGAATAGCTAGTCCCCAGCTAGAAGTCACATAGAATAGCTAGTCCCCAGCTAGAGTTCACATAGAATAGCTAGTCCCCAGCTAGACGTCACATAGAATAGCTAGTACCCAGCTAGAAGTCACATACAATAGCTAGTCCCCAGCTAGAGTTCACATAGAATAGCTAGTCCCCAGCTAGGCGTCACATAGAATAGCTAATCCCCAGCTAGACATCACATAGAATAGCTAGTCCCCAGCTAGACATCACACAGAATAGCTAGTCCCCAGCTAGACGTCACATAGAATAGCTAGTCCCCAGCTAGAGTTCACATAGAATAGCTAGTCCCCAGCTAGACGTCACACAGAATAGCAAGTCCCCAGCTAGACGTCACATAGAATAGCTAGTCCCCAGATAGACGTCACATAGAACAGCTAGTCCCCAGCTAGACGTCACATAGAACAGCTAGCCCCCAGCTAGAGATCACATAGAATAGCTAGTCCCCAGCTAGACGTCACATAGAATAGCTAGTCCCCAGCTAGACGTCACATAGAATAGCTAGTCCCCAGCTAGACGTCACACAGAATAGCTAGTCCCCAGCTAGAAGTCACATAGAATAGCTAGTCCCCAGCTAGAGTTCACATAGAATAGCTAGTCCCCAGCTAGACGTCACATAGAATAGCTAATACCCAGCTAGAAGTCACATAGAATAGCTAGTCCCCAGCTAGAGTTCACATAGAATAGCTAGTCCCCAGCTAGACATCACATAGAATAGCTAGTCCCCAGATAGACGTCACATAGAATAGCTAGTCCCCAGATAGACGTCACATAGAATAGCTAGGCCCCAGCTAGACGTCACATAGAATAGCTAGTCCATAGAGCTAAAGCTCCTTCAGGCAGAACTAAATACCGGTTTTCATTAATGAGGTGGCATTTAATACAGGAGGAGTTAAAGCTTGGAGCCTGCCATCCAGGTCCCTACTGGAGATGCCTGAAGGAGACATTCACCTTTTACATGATAGGCACTGGTGAGAGCACAGTGACACCATCCAAACACGCCTTGGTGCATAAGCTACTACCGTGCTAGTGGAAGCAGTACATAAGCTTATTAAGCTAACATCAGTGCAATTTCCCACTTGCTGTTTAATCCAAGAATATACCTTTAAACTGGTGCACCCAGTTTCTGCCAGACTGTAAATTCCAGTCCATTGGCTTTCTCTTTTTGCGTGTTGGATATGCCAACATTTGGCTTAGCGTAACTAACCTTTTCCACCAACCTTGTCAGGAAAAAGCAAACGCAACAGCAGACATAAGTATAAAAAGCAAATCAGGGACAAGTGAGGCAATTCAGACATTGCTAAACCTGGTACACCCTGTGCCGACCTTTCGCACTCCAAACCACAGCACCATCCAAACAAAAGCAACAGGGATTTGGCAAGCCTGAAAGATACAGAAGGAAATATTGCAAAATGATCAACCCCGAACAAATGTCCAGGCGGTCAGCCCTTTTAGCCATGGCATTGCCATTGTCACTGCTATCCAAGAAAAGAACCCGGACGCCCAAATAGAACACAATGGAAAATATGATTGCATCTTCTAACAGCCAAGCAAAATTCATGCATGCAGAAGATAGAGCCCGTCAAACCCCTATCTAACTAATGTGAAACATACGGGAAGAGATGGGTTAAGCAGCTGATGTATTTATTTATTTATTTAGCAATTCGAGAGAGTTCCTGGTGCCACATCACTGTCACTTAGAGTGCAGGGCAGTGCAGGCTAAGCAAAAAGAGTCTCTAGATAGTTAGAAATCATTCAAATGAGAGTTGTGACACCCTATGCCGGTATTGCTCAGTCGCTACCTATGACGACACAATACATGATATCGATTTCAGGTTCTTTATTTAATTGGTTAGGGTGGCGGGAGGATCTGTGAGTGGCCACCCAACACTGTAGAGAATGGTTTTTCCTGGATTCAATATTAGGTTTCGGAGTTGTTAAAAAATGTCTCTGGAGCAACAAGAGTCGAGCTTCTGAACAAAAGTCCCTGGAGAAACAAAAGCGTAAGGGTGCAATACAAAAGTCCCTGGGTACCAAACAAATATTTTTAGGGCAACAAATGTACATGGTTTTTGTACCCCTCAATCCGAGGGATCCTTTCCTGTGATACATTCTCCCTTCTCAATCTCTCATAGTGCTGGGGATTATTTAAATACACTCTCACTTCCCACTTGGACCCTCAATGTGTAGACTCACATCCCCTGTACCTCATACTTGGTAGATCACTTCATGTAGGCCGTGGTGCACTTCGCGCATCGGCACATTGGGCCCGGAGCAGGGGTGGCTTCTATTTCTGCGAGAGATGGAAAGAGGCCAGCACTTCACCAAGAGGCTTGACTACTTCAGCTACTCTACAAGCTGGGGCAGGCTGCCTTTATTACCTCCCGGAGAGAGGTTCCTAGCTCCATTCCCCAATACCCCATTCTCAGTGTTCCCGCCTTAATAAGTTGCTACCGTCTTATATCTAAGAGTACCTTTCCTACACCTCATATTCTCTCCTTTTCTCTTTCTCCTTTCCAGCTACCTGGCATCCTGCCATGGGCTCGGACCTCCACCCAACCTCCTGTCACATCCCCTTTGCTCAGGGTGTAATGCCCTCTCTCTGCTCCTTCTTGGTTCTTCTCCTTCCAACCTCTCCTGTCTTCTTTTACCTCCCAGTTCCTTATTCCTCGGATCCCTTCTCATACCCTTCTCCTATCACCCCCCCTCTCTAGTTTGGTGCATCCCCTGTATCTCGTTGACATGCTGCCATGCTCGTATTCCCCCACTCTTCCCAGGGTCAACCTTTTTAGGCTAAGAATTTGCCTCTTGCCCCTCTACCACCTCAGTATTTTTAAGGCCTGGCATACCTCCTCCTCCAACCAACTTCACTGAATGTTCCTCCACTCCTCTCAACTTATCACCTCAATCACGTCTCCCCAGTGGAGTAACTTTACCGAAAATGTTGGGGGGGACATGACAACTGACGGAAAGGGGCATGGCCGGAGGAAGGGTGGATGGTGGCTGTGAGGGATAACGCTAAACTATGACACCACAGGAGTCCCTTTCTGATGCTCTGTTATAACTTGCATAAGACTGGTGGCATATGTTTAAAATGAAATTCTAAAGACACGCCAGTCTTCTGAAAGTTTTAGAATTCACTGCATTATCAGTAAAACATGACAGTCTAGCCAATTAATAACACATATCATGCTTGCTTTATCAAGATGCCCAGAATAAAGTCATGCCACAGTAAGAAAGGGCTAGACTGGCTGCCCCAAAATGCCAGTCTGAGTCTAGCCATGTAATATTTCATATTTGCCTTCCCGATGCCCATAAACAAATGCTGCACCTGCCAGGCGCTGCTTGCGCACACATATACATACATACACACACACACTCAAAATTCATACTCATTCACCATGGACAGCATCAGGGCCTTTGAACCTTTTCAAATAAGAGGCCTTGAGCCTCAGAGGTGGCCCCCAGCACCTGCCCCATGTTGCCAGTCAGATCTCAGCAGTCTTGTTACACAGAAATATATTAGTTTATCTCTATTTTCATTCTGGTGCTTAAAATGTGCAGTTTGCAGTGCATGCATTAGAAACTGCATTTTCTCTTCCCATGGGATACACCGCAGTGTTATCACCTCATTGCCTTCTAACACTGGTTCCTCCACATCAGCCACTTGCTGCAAAGAATGATTTAAAGCTCTTCAGTTGGCATTTAATGTATAAGCTCCCGGCTGGCTGGCTGCCTCGTCATAATTGACTAATAACCTTATTTTTGTCACCTCAGACTTGTTTCGCTCTAAGCAGGGGGCCCCCAACCATCATGTTGAAAATGCGCCCCCACACATCTTCGTTCCGGCCTGCCACCCAGTGACACAACAACATAACATTCACAAACTTCATTCCACCAAGAACATACAAACAATGCATTATTTATAATTCTTTCAGACACGAAAGTCAACACACATGTGCTTGCACACACTCACTCACTCAGGTACGCATGCACCCAGCACCTCCATTGCAATGCACTGTGTGCACACAACATTCATATGTACATTACATACACAATAACACACACAAACAGTGGGGCAACGGCCATTGAGCAGACCATGCTTTATCCCCCCTGGCCCTGACACCCGAAATGTTGGGCTACGTTGACTTCACCTGGCTGAAGTACATTGCCATGGCAGGACAGGACCTGACAAACAATGCTTGGCTGGGAGAGGGGTGCAATTTTAACAAAGGCCTGGCATTTAGTAATAACTTAACGCATTTCATTGTTAGCACCTGAATTTGTAGGCATACATTTTTAGGCAATTGAAATCATGATGGGTGACTTGGTACTTGCGTGTCAGAGGAGTGAGCAGGGCATGGAGACATAAGGCAGCTCATTCTCACAGTTCTTATGTGTGTGTTTCTGAAATGGAGAGTCAACACCTTTTAAAATTTAAGCCGACTAGAATAGTTTCATTAGAATATGCAGATGTACCCACAAAGTGTGCTCCTCTCCTGGCGACTCATGCAGTCTCTAAAAGTTAGCCCGTCACTACAGGATTAGCCCGCAGTCAGGGCCGGACCTAGGATTTGCGGGGCCCTTGGCGACAAAAGATGTATGGGGCCCCTCACAGAGAATGATGTCAAAAAATGAGTAATTAATGCCCGTAATATCTGAATTTTAACTGGTAATATTACAGTTGTAGCAACATCAGGAAAGAGGCTTATTTTGGAGTAGTAGACCAAGTGAGCTGAATCATTTGTAGAGATGAGTACCTCAAAAGAAAGTACTGTGCTAAGGAAGAGCAGGGCAAAGAGAAATGAAGATCACCGGTAAGTAATACAAACATACCTAATGTGACTTCACGTACCAAGGGTGTAAGGGCCGAATTGGTCCTGGGCCAGACAGGGCAAAGTGCATTTGCTGCAGGATAGTGCAATTGTAACAAAGCATATTTACCGGAAAAGGTACGGAGGCAGTCAGAGTAAGCAATTACGCTGGTCTTCACATTTCATCAATAGGGCTCAAGCCCATAAAAAAGTATGGGGGATCATTAACATACACACTGGGACTGAACGTATCCTAAAGTGGAATACGCACATTTAATTCAACTGGCCTTTCCCAATAGAAGAAAATTCAAAATAGAAATGAGCATTGTCGTTTACAAAATGAATCATCAATGCCTGGAAAGAAAACAGCTAACAGAGATTTTCCTAGAACACTGCTGCAAAGTATAAAAGGTGTGCACCCTTTTAACCCAAAAATCTGTGTTAAAATATTCTATGCAAAGCAAAGATGTGTGTGCTTTGAAGACACTTACATGTGGTTTTGTGGGTTCAAATCCTGGTGGGCGAAAATTGAGCAAACAAGATTTTTCGCATGCTGGCCTCAAAAACACCCAAGGGGGATGGAGTCGGCACTGTGAAGAAAGTGAGCAGACACAGTCAACCCACATGTAATCTCAACATGTACCCTGCTGAAAATCAACACAGGACCAGGTAGAACATCTTAATTCCAGAAACCTATCTTCCCACGTCCATGGACCTTGTAAATCATCACAACAAATGTGCCCTCTGATCCTTTCCCCTCCTCACCACAACGTTTAGCTTTCAACAATATTCTGTTTTATAAATCGGACCTGAAAAGTACACACATCATAATTAAGGTACTCCAGCAATATAGGAATCCTTATTGAAATATGTCAAACAAGAAGAGTACAAACGTTGCATTATTTCTACCCCATCTTTAAGACTACAAATACCAGAATGCAATTTCACAAACATTTTGAAGAATGGCTAGTAGGCCGTCTTTGAAGAGTTAATCATAACAAAATATAAGGCGATATGGTAACCTTGGGCATTGTTTGACAAAGGCATGCTTTATATGATGCGAGTGAAAGTATTTAACACACTAAATGTGAGCATATGAATACTATGACTACCACCCAGTCCAGCACCCTGGCAGTGACTGCTGACTTTGAGTCAGGCCAGCAGCTAGGGTGAGGGACTGAGCCACGTGGGGTATCCCTGCCGCCCGCTTTATGTAATGGACAGCGCTAGCCTGGCTGGGCACCCCAGCCAGGCTTGCACTGTCCAATTACTTAATTGATGCAGCGGCTGCAATGTTGCCCCCCGGCCCTGCCCCCGCCAAAATATGGGGGGGACAATTTGACCTGCCATAAAAGTTGGGGGGGACTTGTCCCCCCGTGACCCCCTATAATTACGCCCATGCGTCTCCCTATATCAGACGTGGTTGGTGGTGATAGCAAATCAACCAACCGGCTTGAATCATAACTCGTCCAAAAAGAGAGGACCCACAAATAATCCTTCTCTTATCATGCACCCACACTCTGGAACTCGATCCCGGGTGTCGGCACCGGATGCCCCCACAATTCTCCAATTTCGCAAATCTCTCAAAGCATGGTTCTTTCAACAACACCTGACCAAGGACTAATTCCAATGGACGCACATACCGACGCACAGACCTCACAGTAGTGCCCTACTGTTGAAAGATGCCAGCCCAAATGCCAGCTACCCACACTGCTGCTCTCGAGCTAGGTCCATGATTCAAACAATAAAAAATATATATTCCTTTGTTCCATTAATATCATCTCCAATCGAGTCCTTAACACCCTGTACCACCTCTCCTTTACTGGTGTTCCGCCTCTCCTCCCCACCACTCCTTTCACCCTCCTCCTCTCCTTTACTGATCTTCCACTTACCCCCTCACACCTCCTTTGCTCTCCTTCTTTTCTTTACTAGTTTTCCTCCTTACCACATCTTTCTTTTTCGCGACCTCCAACCTCCTCTCTTGTATTACGGCCACCTCTCTCCAGCACCCTCCATCATCCTTCTCCAAGTTCTTTTCCTCTCAACTCTCCCCTCCACTCCCCGGCTCCAAAACGACATCCCATTGCCGTACTGGTGTCATCAAATGAATATCTGAACAGTATGGGAACTGCTTACATGCTTATCCTTGGAAGCCATGTATCACCTTGGAGGCGGAGACATTACATATTGCATTTCATGAATATCTGAACAGTATGGGAACTGCTTACATGCTTACATGCTTATCCTTAGAAGCCATGTATCACCTTGGAGGCGGAGACATTACATATTGCATTTCATGAATATCTGAACAGTATGGGAACTGCTTACATGCTTATCCTTAGAAGCCATGTATCACCTTGGAGGCGGAGACATTACATATTGCATTTCATGAATATCTGAACAGTATGGGAACTGCTTACATGCTTATCCTTAGAAGCCATGTATCACCTTGGAGGCGGAGACATTACATATTGCATTTCATGAATATCTGAACAGTATGGGAACTGCTTACATGCTTACATGCGTATCCTTAGAGGCCATGTATCACCTTGGAGGCGGAGACATTACATATTGCATTTCATGAATATCTGAACAGTATGGGAACTGCTTACATGCTTACATGCGTATCCTTAGAGGCCATGTATCACCTTGGAGGCGGAGACATTACATATTGCATTTCATGAATATCTGAACAGTATGGGAACTGCTTACATGCTTACATGCGTATCCTTAGAGGCCATGCATCACCTTGGAGGCGGAGACATTACATATTGCATTTCATGAATATCTGAACAGTATGGGAACTGCTTACATGCTTACATGCGTATCCTTAGAGGCCATGTATCACCTTGGAGGCGGAGACATTACATATTGCATTTCATGAATATCTGAACAGTATGGGAACTGCTTACATGCTTACATGCGTATCCTTAGAGGCCATGTATCACCTTGGAGGCGGAGACATTACATATTGCATTTCATGAATATCTGAACAGTATGGGAACTGCTTACATGCTTACATGCGTATCCTTAGAGGCCATGTATTACCTTGGAGGCGGAGACATTACATATTGCATTTCATGTTTGTGATAAACACATACACAAATCACCAAGCTTAGAGAGGGATTGACAATCCACTACAAAGGTCCAGCAAAAACCTTTTTAAAATAATGGGTTAAAATGACGACTTTTGCAGCAAATGATTTGTGAGAAAAAATAATAAACAGTACACAGGGGTATTTTCCAAAGCATTTCCATTGTGTCTTTGCCCACAGTCTATGCCAGTATTCTGCTAGCCCAAGAAGACAATGTCATCCTGTGTGTGCCCAGCAATGCCACTGTAAGACAGCATGTGAATTCTGGGTGTGCCAGTATATGCCAGCCCAGTATTGCACGTAGAAACACACTCATTCTGGCTTTACCAGTAATGCACTAACGCCACTGTAAGGCACATGCATGCTGACTGCACCAATGTATGCTGGAATTTGCCACGAAAGAAAACACTCAAGTTAGTTTTGCTCATGATTCACTAATAACACAGTAAGAAGTAATGAACATGCTGGTTGTGCCAAAATATGCCAGCAGGTGCCATGTAAAACACACTCATGTTAGCTTTACCCATAATGCACTCATGCCTCTGTAAGAAGAGTGAGAGGACTTCTGCATGCTGGCACCAAAGTTTCTCTTCAAGCACCAACCCCTCTTTTCCAAGCTTGACCTTACTCACCCCCGCACTCACAGGCCCTGCCCACAATCATTTCACATTCACACTTCACATCACACATACACACACATGACAAAGAGGTGGGGGCATAAGAGAAAACAACACAACGGTCCCACTAAGCCTTGTAACATTCGGATCATGCAAGTGCAGTATCAGGACATGCAGGGGGAGGGGGCAGGTCAGGGAAGGGATGGGGCGGGAGGTCAAGGGGAAAGTGCTAGAGGGGTGCCGATGGGGATGGGCAAGTGCTAAGGGGTGCACAGGTGGGCTAGTGCTGGGGGAAGCGAGAAGGGGGGGTGGGAGTAACAGCCTAGGAAGGCTAATCAGAGAAGTGAGCCTGAGGGCCAGTGCTGGTAGGAAAGGGTGAGAAGAGGAGACTGGACAGAGGATGGTCTGGCCCTGGCGAGACTCATAAGGGAGGAGGCAAGAGACTAGGTAAAATACCCAGTCATACAGCCGCTCTCTGGAGTCCCAATCCGGGTTTAAATTAAGTGCAAATTTTATGAACCTTCAATAAGAACCTTGAAGATTATTAAGTAACAAAACTCAAAAAAATCCAGTTGTTTTTCCAACGATGATTTTATCAGTCAAATCAAAGTTCATTTTTGAAAAATAAAGAGTAGACACTAGTACTATTTAGTGAGGAAGAGTTTGCCACAAATCACTTCATCAACAGACTTTGGTTATGCCAATGCATTTCGGAATGGAAATTCCTTCATCAGGGCAAGTCTATACAATGTGGACACAACATGTACATTCAAATGATTGAAATAAATAATGCAAATAATGTCATGAGTAATATCCATATACCATCAAACACATCAATGCAAGAAATGTATGTAGAAACATAACAAAGGGCGTCATGTGAATTAACGCTTGAAAATGGAACACATACCCAGTAGTCATGTATGTAGTAGCAGAAGACAGGCCGGGGAAAAAAATAATAAAATAAAAGAAATGAAAGAAAACCAATCAGTAAGAAAGTTGAGTACAGGTTCATAATGGCCATAATCAGGGAGAGTGGAAAGTTACCTGAATTAGGTAAATGTATTGCAGTTAAACCAACTTAGCGCTGAAAGCGTCAAAAACGACCCGCTACACCGTGATCTGTGAGCAGTATCTGTAAATGTGGAAGCATGTCCTTTAGAAATCTACGTGAGCGTTGTTGAACGCATCGTGTATGGTAGAGTGTTATATTCGCGCTTACCGTTGTAATGCACGGAACGGAGCTGTTCTCTCTTAGTCTGCCTAAAGCAGACTGTCCTCGCCACATCGGAGCGTTGCCGGGCAACCCTCACTTATACGACACGTGATCGCGGCTCCTCTCCAGAGGGCGCGAGTTACGTGTCGAGGCCGCAATCAAGCCAATAGGCTTGAATCAGGTCGAAAAAATTATTTTAGGGTTATCCTGGGCTCTTATTTAGAATATTAATCCAATAAAAATTAAAAATTTGAAAAATCAGAAAATCATGAAAAGTGAAGAAATACTGGAAATGAAAATCCAGTGTTCTGTGAAATGGTAAATAATATAGGGGGCAGAGCAGGGTTCTAAAAAAAGAAAGAGTGGATGTATTGTTAAAACTCTAGACAATATCTAAAATTATATGTTCAAAACCTGTATATATTGGTGCTGCCAGTGGTGTCGTCATGTCAGACGGCACCTTGGGTCCTGGATGGAGATCCAGGATATGCAGCATACAAGCCAAACACATAGAAATTACTGCGTAATATACGTGAAACTTTAGAATACTAAATCAGTTACAAGTTAACATCAACAGTATCATGTAAGTCATGGTGCCACTTACTCCTAAACGTGAATCCAAACAGGTTCATTCAAACAGAAAAAGTAACATACAATAAGAGAAAACATACAATTAGAGAAAACAGTGAAAATTAATCTCCTCATTTAGTCCATTAGGTACCAAACTGCCTAGTTTGTCTATGCAATAAGTCTCTCTGCGATTCAAGCGTTGGCATAAATCTTCATGGGGACTATTTTTAGTAAGAACCTCCAAAATTACAAATCTAATCTGTGTCACATTATGTCCATTAGCTAACCAATGACGTGCCACAGCTGAATTGGTGTTCGCATTACGGATACAAGACCGATGTTCACCCCACCTCAGTTTAGCTGTTCTTGTCGACTGTCCGACATAGAATTTACCACAAGGGCATTTGATGCCATAAATGATGTTGCTGCTGTCGCAAGTACCAAAAGTCTTGAGTACAATCTTGCGCCCTGTTCTTGGATGATTAATGGTGTTACCTTTGATAACAAAGTTACAGTTGACACAGTGGAGGCAAGGGAATGTTCCAGTATGTTGAGTTATGGGTCCCTTCGCTATAGGTTTAGTTTGCACCAGTTCGTCTCTTAGGTTCCTAATGCGTTGATAGGCAAAGACTGGTTTTTCGCTGAACAAATTCTGTACTCGAATGTCATTCTTAAAGATCTCCCAGTGTTTCATGATGGTTCTCTTGATTTTATTACTTTGAATGGAAAACTTGGACACATATACCGGTGATTTCAATTCTCTCTTGTTCTTGGGGTTCTGTACTGATAATAGAGTCTCTCGTGACAGGGCATTGACTTTGTCCGATGCTAAATCGAGTTCATTTTGCTTGTATCCATGGGCGAGAAATTTTTCTTTCATCTCCATCTGTTGTATTCTACAGTCTTCAGGATCACTCACTATCTTTTTGACCCGTAGTAACTGACTGTATGGCAAGTTCTTAAGTAGACTCGGCTTGTGGAAGCTGAGGCGATGTAGGAGATTATTGCGATCTGTCATTTTCCGGAACAGTGTAGTACTGTAGCTGGTTGCCTGCTTTCCGACTTGGACGTCTAGGATTGTTATGGTGTCATATGAAATTTCTTTAGTGAATTGTATCCTTTGGTCAATGCTGTTTAAATATTCAAAAAATGTCTCAAAAGATTCTTTGGTCCCCTTCCAAACTCCAAAGATATCATCTTTATATCTTGTCCATATCTGGATGTCCTTGTTCCATTCCTGTCTGTTCAATACATAATCAGTCTCAAATTTGTGCATGAAACTGTTGGCATATGAGGGTGCCATGATGGCCCCCATTGACGTCCCTGCAGTTGGTAGATAAAACTGATTGCCATACTGAAAATAAGAGTTTTCTGCAATGAATTGTAAAAGAGCCAATATGAACTCCTTCTGGGCACGTATTTCAGGTGCTTCAAGTAACAGCCACTCCACAGCTTCTATTCCTAAGTCATGAGGTATCGAGGTGTATAAACTCTTCACGTCAATTGTGAACATTAGATCTTCTTGTAAAGGTGTCAAGGAGTTGAGCTTTCGAAGGAAATGGGTGGTATCCCGAGTGTAGGTACAAGTTTTCTGAATTAGAGGCTGCAAGAAGAAGTCAATATAGATACCCAGAGGTTGATTAATACTTTCTATTCCTGCAACAATTGGCCTGTCTGGTGGTTTAGTACCATCACCATCTTTATGAATCTTTGGCAACGTATAAAAGTTTGGTATTCTCGGGTGACTTTTGGAAAGAAATCTTTGTGTATGTTCATTGATCCATTCCAATTCGAGTGCTTTAGCCAAAAGGCTCTCCAAGTTCTGTTTAATCGAGAGAGTTGGGTCATGATCCAAAGTGGCATATGTGGTGTGATCTTGAAGTTGTCTGTTACACTCAGCATCATAGTCAGTTGTATTCTGGATGACCAAGGCTCCCCCCTTGTCTGCTGGACGGATGGTGATACTCTTGTCATCTCGTGTGGTTTTAGGTTCCTGTGTGGAGGACTCTTATAACTGATGCGTTCCAGGTCACGAGTTACCAATATCTGAAAAATGTCTATGGATGGTACTGTAATTGGTGGAACAAATCCACTTTTGACTCTGAATTCCTGATAATCTGGAATCTTGGTTGGACTATCTTGTGTTTCCAGTTCCTCGAAGAAGACTTTGAGCTTGAGCTTGCGTACAAACTTGTACAGTTCGATCTTCGTATCAAACAAGGTGGTTCCGTACGTGGATACAAAACTAAGACCCTTCTGGAGGGTCTCTTCTTCAGACTTGTTCAATCTCCTCTTAGATATGTTTATACCTAGATTTTCTTTTGCTGCAATCTGGTCTGAGGTTTGTTTTTTATGTTTCCTCCTCTCATAAGGGACACAGGTATCCAGTCGTAGCGAGAAGAGGAGACTAGCAGGTCAGGGCGAGAGAGAAGGAGGAGGAGAAAAGGAAGGTCTCGAGGAGCTTCCGGAACTTAAGGAGATCATGCAAAGATGATCAGTGGTATTATTCTTTCTGCGGCATGACATGTTGTACTAGGCATCTTTGATAAAGCAAGCATGATAAGTGTTAACTATGCCCCTCTGACTACTCACCTGTAGTCCTGATCATTCAAACCACAGGGTCGTCGTTGAGGGAGTAAAGACGAAGTGGATGAATGAAACCACACGGAAGGATCCTGTCTGGTGATCCGATAAGTATATGTTGCATTGAATGTTATAGATGAGGTCTCTGTGGTGACCCTTTGGAAGTCTTTGAAGGTGGCCATCAAGGGGTGGGGCGTGGGGGGTTACTAACTTGCCTGCAGCCCTGAAGGGGGCCAGAAAAATTAAGCATTTGAATACAGAAGCCCAGATGAGAGCATTAGAGGCACAAAAAGCGTAAACCCGAGGAGTCGGCCACAGAAGCCACACTGTAGAACACAAATGGGGGACATTATATTAAAAAAGTGCAAATTGTATGTAGGGGAAAACCAATATTTGCACTTGCGTGCTAATAGGCCACCTTCATGCCGTTTTAAACATTTGCAAGGTGGAATTCAAAAATAAAGAGTAAAATAAAACCATTTTTATTCTTCAGTTTTACGTTCTGGTTTGCAAACATGTAACTGCCACCTGCAAATGATACTTTTCCACGGCATCTACTATGGAATCCCTGTGCTCGTTAGCAGGTGCTAATTTCAGGCGGGTTCCATAGGAATCCCTTAATGGCACGCCTGGATAAAACGCGGCGCTCTTCCCAAGATGGAGGAGGAAAGCACAGCGAGATGCAAACTCTACTCTGTAGCCCCTCCTGCGCCTCGGTAGAGACACAAATGGGCTGGAGTGCAAAACGAAGGCCAGGCGGTTTCTAACTAAGCAGCAACATTATGAGGAATATGATACGGCTGATAAGCTCTTGGCATATCTATCACCTCTGATTTAAACAGAATCATAATTGCTTCTGAAACATCACTACGATGATGGGAAGGTCAAGTGTTCTACTGCTTCTTATACTAAAAGACACGCGGCTCAAGTGCTCGACTCAGACAAGCAAACAGCTTATTTCACTGCTACAGGAGTGTTCAAATTGACCCGGGATTGGAAATTTCACATTGGGAAATATGGTAAAAACATACAAATTCACCTGCGTGTGCTCGTTTGTCTACATGTGTGAGGTGCTAGTAATGAAATGTAATAACACAGTAGTTTATGTAAAATCACTGCCTCTCACCACTATTGTAGGCTTTCCAAAGGACCAATGAAACCAACACCTTCAGGCTCACAATCGTGAATGTTATGTTATGTTATCTAACTTGTAGAGCGCACCAGGTACCCTGGGGCTTAAGGCTGCTAAAACAAAAAAGAACCAACACAGTAAACACCAAGAGCAGAGAGATAGAGGGACAGAACCAAAAGATGTCAGCAGCAAGCATGGAGAACAAAAGACCATGGGGCCTCATTCCGGGTTTGGAGCTAACCATGGAGTAATTAGCTCCGTGGTTGCCTCCGAAAACCGTCCCAAATCCGGCATGGTGAATGGAGTAATTACCGGTCCATTCCAGGGTTGGAGGGACCGGTAATTCCCCATTCACCTTTTGCCCTTCCCAATTCCCATTTCTGCCCCATAGGGCTCAATGGGAATGGGGAAGGAGGTAATTACGGCACCGTAAATTACGGTACCGTAATTACCTCTGAGGTACCTTTGCGGGTCCCGTACTTAACTCCTGCTAAAATTCCTTACCTCCAACCTCGGAATGACCCCCCCATGTCAGTGTTTAGGAAAATAGGCCGTTCTAAGTCCCTTCTTGAAGACTTCCGTCAATGTTACGGCTCTATGCATGGGGGTAAGAGAATTCCAGAATTGAGGTGCTGCAGATACAAATGCAGCATCTCTTGCTTTCTTAGACTTAAAACGAGGGATCAAGAAGGTATAGGAATCATCAGATCTAAGATTTTTGATGTTTTTCTTAGGGATAATGAGTTCTTTCAGTAAGGCCGGCATAGAGCCATGCACACATTTATGTGTGATGAGAAGCAGTCTAAATGATATCCTAGCTTGAACAGGCAGCCAATGAAGGCTTCTACGTGCCTCTGACACATGGTCTCTTTTAGCCAGGCGTTTGACAACTCGGACAGCACCGTTTTGAATCATCTGAAGTCAATGAAAATCTGAAAGGGGTAGCCCAACCAGGAGACTACAACAGTAATCGATCTTAGCACCGATAATCACCCTAGCCAAGGTTTCTGAATTCTTTTCTGACAAAAAAGGTCTGAGGCAACGGAAAAGTTTGATGTAAGAGAATTGTGACACATTGCATAATACACAGCCTGATCTACATATTGTTTAATGTGAAAGAAAAGGCAAAATAGAATGTGACACCTCAGGTGCAATGGTGCTGCCTCTAGTTGTTCACGCTATGTAAAAAGATGTAAGTTGTTTTGATTTCAATTAAAATCCTACATCTTTCAACTAGCACAAGGAATACTGATAGCTGGGGAGTCTGAAGAGGATACGGGTGCCACTGCAACGTCTCTCTTTATGCATGGTGCCCTCCTGACGCCACTGATTAAACCTTTAAATAAAGAAGCCGTTGGGGTCTTGGAGACCTGACCCTGCTGCACCTTTTAATCCATGCCCTAACAGCGCAACAATAATGGCCCTTTTCATTTACAATAGACCTGGTCGTGGGGCAGTCAACAGGATCTTCCAGTGGAAGGCCCTCTGGATCAGTGTGCGGCAGTGGTAAGATTGAGACCATAGTCATTCAGAATAGGACTGCAAGACTTATCCTTGGCCTCAAGGCCAGGGACTGCATCTCTTCAGTCCTTAAATCTCTCCATTGGCTCCCGGTGGTTGCAAGGATCAAATTCAGGACCCTTTGCATCGTCCACAAGGCTTTCTGGGGTCTGGGACTTTGCTACATTCAATTCACCCTGCCTAAATACCTCCCAGTTAGAGTCCTTCAGTCCTTTAGCTCCAACTCTCTGCAGATCAGACGTTTCTCCAATCAGAGAGTGAGCAGTACATCTCTCTCTTCGGCAGGAGCCTCCCTGTGGAATGACCTCCCTGCCCCTCTTGGACTACTTACGTACAAAAATCGATATCTGCAAATTGTGTAGAAGATGAAAACAAAAAAAATCTATGAAACAAACACAAGTATCGAAGAGCCTAAAACTGCACCATCTGAATTGACAGTAGACCTAGCCGAAAACTCCTAAATTGAGAGGGAATTGATGAGGATTATGATCTTGAATGCTTCGTGACAGAACAAGACATAGCCATCTATATTTCAAATGAAAGTCTGTTGAAATCAAAATCAAAATGTACACCTCATTTGGTGAAGACAACATGATTGACTTATTCAACAAAGCAGTGGTGCATGACTTAAGACAACATTATATATGCAACAAATCAAATATTAAGAAATTCAATTTGTTAAAGGGAGAGAGAATATCCCTACAAGAACTAAGATAAAATAAAGATATCATCGTCAAAGCAGTGAAAAAAAGGGGGTACAATAGTTTTGATGAATGAAAGAGATTACATTAAAGTAGCAAACAAACAACTTAATGATGCACATTGTTATCATAAATTACATTCAGACCCAATGGTTAGGACAATCCAAGAATGGCAAAAGATGAGCAAAAACTGGCATATGAAAGGGCTGCTCGTTGATGATGAATTCAGGTCAAAATTGGCGTTCTGGACAATTGAACCCAGAAACATGGACACTACATGGACACTGCGTAATGCGCTGAAAGCCTATATTGATCAAATGGAATCGCTTGTAAACAGTTCAACAAAAAATAAGATGTGAAGACAAAACTATGAATGGGAGTGTAAAAGAAATCAATTGGGATATTTATAAAATCCTCCTGATCATCTACCTGACAAGGGTGGGGAAACGCGTGCAAAGGTGTAGATTGAATTTAAAAGATTAAAGACTGTCTAATCTCAAGAAATTTTGATTGTGAATTATTCATCTCAGGTCTGAGTGGCACATTCTTACCATACAACCACAATATATTTCTTTAAAATCTACAAACACACATATTTACACACCAATCACGCTCTCATTCACACCAGCATCCATCAATATACATTCATTCACCAAACAACAGAAGCATGCACGCAACCATACACATAATGAAAATTAAAAAAACAGGAACATAAACAAACGTACCTTCTGCTGCGGGTCTTTCCTCTCCAGCGTTCAGGCTCCTTCTAGCATGAACAGGAATCAGGAAGCTTACACGTGCATGCAGGGACCTGAGCGTGGGTGACGAGACGCCCCACTCCAGCCTGTTCTGTCTGTATGTGCGAGGAGGCACAGAAGCACCCCCTTGCACATTCAGACATGCAGTTCCCCAGCCAGCATTTCAAATGAGCCATGCAAGGCCGGGGAAGCAAAACGCCCAAGCCTTGCATGGCTCATTAAGCTTGCACAGTTAGAGAACTGTAACTGTCAAAGGGAAATGGTGTTTCCCTTTGACAGTTAAGACTGCTCCCGCAGCTTAAAAAAACAGCTGAGGGAGTGCTCCTATTTCACTAGGCTGGCTCCTCCATAATGGGTGAGAGGGGGCCAAGACCCAGTAGGTCGATGCCTCCTCGCCCATTATGTATGAGCCGCCCCTGAATATATCACCAGAACATTACACTTTTCCCTCCCACTGCACCCATCCATCACTGTTTGGCCTTCCATGTGTGGTCTTCTGAGCGATGGCCCAAGCATCTGATTTATTTTTCCTTGTGGTTGCATATCATTCTCCTTGGGCAAAGTCCGCTCGGGGCTCTATCACATCTGACAGTCGGCAGGGCATTCCCAGATTTCTGTCTCTGAAGTCTGACTGGCAGCTGTAACACCTAGTGAACAAACAAGCCACTGCACTGCATGGGTACGATGCAGCACATTGCTGGCTCATCAATATCTTCCATGGTTAAATCGCCTTCTTTCTTTGTCTTTATTGGTTGAGGGTAAATCAGGGCTATGGAGTAACTAACGGAGTGTGAGGCCCTTTGTTTTCTATGCTAGATTTTTTACTATTGTCTTAGGTTTTCATTAGAATCTTTAAATCCCCTCAATTTGGATTCACTGGGCCTTACTGCAGCTTCCCCATACTAACCACAATAGCTCTCCTAATGTACCTGACAAGTTTTACCTTAGACTTGAGTACTTTTCTAAATGTATATGTTTATTTATATCAAATGTGTCTTGTGTTGACATTTTTTTAAATGTGACTTGTGTATATAAGCACAATTTTTATAAATACTTGCAAGATGATAGTTTACGTACATAAAAGGTGCTAGTGTGCCCTTCGGTGGAAGCAGCACTTCTTTAGACTGCTTTGCCTCCATTCCTGACTATTTCACACTCATACCAAAGGGAAAACTGCTTATTCTTCTGGTCCAATGGAAGGGAAGGTTATCAATTATCCACAAGAAGACTCATACTTATTTATGTGGCCTGAGAGAGGCAAATCAAATCCCTCATTCAAAGGGAAGCTCTGCCCTGTGCGGCCCAAGGAAGAAGTTGTTCCATTCAAATCCCTGTGCTGTGAGGTTCAGTCAACCTTTATGGCTTTTCGAATACATTGGTCTCAATGCAATGAATGGAAGATTTCATGACCTCACCAATTTACACAATGGATGGCCCTCTGATGCTGGGCCAGCTTGGACACTCGAAATCAGTTTTGAGTCTGCATGAAATACGCTACACAGCTGAATACACTGAATACAATGAATCCCTAATATTCCTCTAATGAGGATCGTCTGACGCAACTTAATCAGTGCACGCCAATATATTTTTGGCAGTAAAAGAAAGTTTATAGTAGTTTCCTGGTGTAGCAGATTACAAATACGTGGGTAAATACATTGCTAATTGCCAAGCTACCTTTCTCCACATAGCCTGTGGGCACACAGTTTCAAGGTGAGATCTTTCTCCAGCTGCATTGGCCCTAAAACTAATACTGAAGTGCAGTCTTTAGTCTCTACTCCTGCATCAATTTACTTACAATTACAGTTCCCATCACCATTCTTAATGTGTATATTTACATTTTTCACTGACGCCTCTCAGATTGGCCCCAGACATCTGAGGTGAAGCGGTCCGCAATCCTGTCATTGTCCTGCTGAGCGTCCCCATCCGGGGCACAGCACTAACTTTTCAAAGAAAACAAACTTTAGACTACAATATCATGTAGCAACGGCCCACAGAGTCAGTGTATTATTCACTGGAATGCAAGAAAAGGCACTATCCTCATCCGACCGACTGAACCACTGAAATGCAGAAATGTGGGCCCCTTTTTGTACATTTCAGGTAGAGTTACTAACAAAGAACAGCTAATGATCTCGTGTCTGTGGCCTTGTTTACAGGCCGCTAATTAGAGTGAGAACTGTCTACTCCTTGCACTTCTCTGCCTGGCACAGTCACTTGCCTCACTGCTCTAATGCACATCCTTGGCTCAAGTCCCAACATCCCTGTCTCCATCTAGACACATGCTATATCCCGTCTTACTTCACCCTGCAGTGCCTTATACACCCAGCCGCTTATTGTCACCTCTAAACACAATGCATCATAGGTTTTGCGGTATTACCCAAATTGGTCGTTTCTAATTGACCGAATGGTACAACTGACCAAATTCGGCCAGTACCATTTGGTTGTTTGGGAACGACCAATTTGGGTAATCACTACCAAACATGGGGAGCAGAGGTTGCAGGGGGTCCCCCACTCCCCATGTTTGGTACTGATTACCTTTGGGGGTAGCAGGGGTGTCCCCCGCTTCCGGAGGTCTTGAGATGAGGGACAAAAATAAAAAGCAGACCCTGCAGCGTCCAATGGTGAAGGGTCAGATCATGCCTCGATTAACAAAAAGGTAAGTAGGGGGTGGGGTTTGTGTGGGGGTGGGTGGGGTTTTAATTAGGGCAGTTTTGGCCGTGGCAAAAATTGGCTTCGCGGCCGAATTCACCACAGTCAATTCGGCCGCAAACAATTGTGCCACAGCCAAAACGTATACATCCGGTTTTACTGCTCCGCAGTGGCAACTTTTCTTTCCCTTGTTTTCCCGCGCCTCGAAATGCATTGTGTACAAGAATGTAAAAATAGGAAAGAAATTCACTGTGGGGATGATCCATATTAACAACAATTAGAGGCAGATTTTAGCATGATTTTTTATTAGTCAACAAAGGATTTTCAAATACATACACATTGCAGTCTGATGAGGTGATTGAAAATAGGTCGTTTTAGACGTGTCTGAAACTGATTTCAGATATTTCAATCTTCCTCCTCTGAAGACCCACTTGCTGAGGAGTCTTAATGTTACCCTTTTTTCCCCACATCCTCGTCTTTTGTTTTGAAATCCAAAATGAGGTATATGTATATAGTGATATACTGTCTCCTTGTTGAATTCTCTAATATCCCACCAGGGTTTGTTTTACTTTCATGCAAGTGTTTATGTGATAGCACTACTTAAAAGAAAAGAAATATTTAGCCTTTGCTAATTCTGCCTACATTTTACCACTGCTATTTTTAGCCGTGTTTGTTGAAGCCATTTAGGGCCTGCTATATTTTGTTGCCAAACTGTTAAAGTTTAGCTTATAGTCTTCCTTGTCTAAGAGGAGGCACTGTGCAGTTTTGAACTCTTGTCCCACTGGTGTTATATTTGCCTTAAGGTATTCCCTAATGGAATGTGCATGCAGTTTGGAACTGAAATGCTTTTCCTCAAGAAGACAGTGCTATAATTAAGCAATATGCCCTGAGCCGCGGGGCAATACCGAGTCATGTAATGTCCCGGGGCCCATAGTTATAGGCCCGAGTGAAGCGAGGGCCTTAATGAAGCCCCCGGAGCATTACCTGCCTTGGTAATGCCCCCGTGGCGAGGGGTATATTGCTATTAGTATCCCGGCCCGCAAGACCGGGGAACTAAAAGCACTCTTTTCTGTTCCGAAACGCTGCAGCGTTTCAGAACAGAATAGAAAATTAATGTCCAAGGAAATGACCGCCGGGAAAGGGAAAACAGAGTCTGTTTCCCTTTCCATGGCAGCCATCGGGAGCGGACGCATTTGGAACAGAAGTGTTCCCAGCGCGTTTGCTCCCGAATAAAGGAGAAATCAGAAGGTATCTGGGGTTGGGAGGGCGGGGAGGAAGGGGAGAGGGGAGGGGAGGAATAAATAAATGAATAAATAAATAAATAAATATACCCTAATCCCTGGCAGGGGACGATGGCGGCCTCCAGCCATGTGGAGGCTCGGAGCAGGGATGGCCCCGCTTCGAGTCTCCTCATTGGCTGAAGGGCTGCCACGCCCCCCAGCCGGGGACAAAGGAGTGGAATCCCAGCTGGGTAATGCCCCGGCAAAGGCCAATCACAATGTGTATTACATTCTGGTTGACTCTTGCTGGGGTACTAATAATAATTCAGCACTTTCAGTTGAAACAGGTCAGTCTTTATGTTTTATCTTTGTGACACAGACATACGTCAAACCAAGCAGGAAATACATTCAAAGTGTTTCTTTGGGATGCGGTCGCTAGGAGAAAACCCTACATATTGTGGGTGCCCAATATCAGTGATCAATCGTTTGATTTATTTTATTTTATTGGACATTTGTATGGCGCCTATATACACAAGTGTTTCCAGGCGCCATAAGACAAGAAGGGGGGTGGGGGTGGCTAACATGGGATATCATATGAAAAGCAGCAACAAGAGAAAAGAGACGGTTATATTAGCCTTGTGACAATCCTACCGTGCAAGTGCAAGAGGATAAGTGCAAGGGGAGGGGTCGGGGAGAAGTGCAATAGTGGAGGAACCCCCACAGAGGAGGTCAAGTGCTGTAGCAAGCTTGGGTGGCAAGTGCCAGGGAGAGAGGGGGAGGGGAGGTGAAGTGCAGTGGGCAGGAGGATTGAGGGAATAATCAGGAAAGGGAGCCAAGGGGCAAGTGCTGGTGGAGACTGGTAGGGGGTGGTCTGGTCCCTGCAAGACTCAGAAAGGGACCAAGCCCCATTCACAGTGGCAGGTGGAGAGCTTAACAAGGGGGGGAGATGGAAGGCAGAGGAGATAAGGATAGGGTTGAGAAGTGTCAGGAACTTAAGAAGGTCCGGCTCAAGTCTGATGGCGAGAGGGAGGCTGTTCCAGAGATAGGCGCCAACCTAGGAGAGGGATCTACCACCCACTCTCTGCTTGGAGAAACGTCTGCCTGCAGAGAGTTGGAGCCAGAGGAGTGAAGGGTTCCGGCTGGCTGGTATTTAGGGATGGAAAGCTGGATGTAGAGAGGTCCCAGACCCCGGAAAGCCTTGTGGGTGATGCAAAGGGTTATGAATTTGATCCTTGCAGTCACCGGGAGCCAGTGTAGAGATTTTAGGGCTGGTGAGAGGTGGTCCTTGGGCTTGAGGCCAAGGATAAGTCTCACATTCTTATTCTGGATTAGTTGGAGGGGGCGAAGGGAAAAAAGAGGAAGGTTGAGGAAAAGGATGTTGCCGTAGTCCAGTTTAGAGAGAACCACGGCAATGCAGACATTGAGCTTCTGGGGGAAGGTAAGAAAAGGAAGGATGCCCCTACAGAGATGGAGCTGAAAGTTGGACTTCTTGGCAACGTCCGTGATATGTGGCGAGAAGGAGAGGGAGGAGTGAAAGATGATCAAAGATGACCCCAAGGTTTTTAGCCTCACAAGTGGGTGAGGGGAGGGGACCTAAGGAGTCTGGCCAGAGAATGAGGGGATGCTGGGAGCAGGTGTCCCAATGAGAAGGATCTCAGTCTTGCTGGCATTGAGGCAGAAATTGTTGGCAGAGCACCATGCCAGAATGGCAGTCAGGAATAAGGCAGAAGGAGGAGGTAGGGGAAGGCAGCCGGAAGGAGAGTTGTGTGTCGTCTGCGTAGCACTAGAAGTGATGAGAATAGGTGGAGATCAGGTAGGCCAAAGGGGCCAGGTAGATGTTGAAGAACCATGGCGATAGGATAGAGCCCTGAGGGACGCCACAATTAGAGAGTGAGTTGAAGGACAGAAAGGGTCCATTTGAACCTGGGAGGGTCTGTTAGGGAAGAAAGATTCAAAGGGTCTTGCTGCTGCACTCGACTGAATTACATTCAGAGTTACAATATAATGGTTTCAAAAATTGCTAGGAGTCCTGAAGGGTGTTATAATTCCTATTTGTATTTATTTCAGTTTCTGATTCTTAATAATTAGTTGTAATAGAGTTCAAATGTTGCAAATGGTGATTTCCACACTTGTTATAGCAAAGTGGTAGGATTTCCTTTGGGTTATGAACAGAGTTGTCTGGATTATATTGTTCTTGACATATAGTTCTAAATCCAAAAGGTTTATGCTTTCTGTACTTTGGTTCATTGTACGTTTGATATTGTACTCATTGGTATTGAGGTGCTTGACATATTGTAATAAAGAAGATTTGTCGCCATGCGAAAGCATTAAGATATCATCAATGAAGCTACATTACTGTTGTCTGCGAATGCCGTGTGTATCCAAGCATGCTCTATTTCATAATTCCCCATGACGAGATTTGCAGAGGTTGGAGCATATTTTGTTCCATGGCAGTTCTTTGTTGTTACTGATAGATTTGATAGATTTGATCATTGATTAAACTAATAGGATCAGAGACTTGCAACAAACATAAAGATGGCCACTGCACGTTCTAACGTGATTACATCATTGCATGACGTAATACGTGTGATGCTAACCATGCATAATAAAAGGAAGCTGCCATTTTGGAATGCCAATCCCACACCAGGATTGGCGTTTCGGATTCTAAGGGAAATTGTATGCTGAGCCAATTTGAAATCAGGATACCCAACATTTTATTATGTAATTATGTATCCCTACATGACTATATAAATTCTTTAGATAGTACACTAATACAGTGCAAATAAATATATTTTTAGATAACTTGCAGAACTGTAAACTAGAAGAAGGCAAACAGTAATGATTCACCTATATAGAGAAAAGAAGGGTGCGTTATCAACAAAGCAGTTCACATTTTGTTGAAAATCACAATATAATTTGTGATCCAAGCACAATAAGCAATCCGTTTTTTAACTTTATTAATAATAGACTTGGCATATAAAACTCTATTTTGGTCTTTGTTTTTTGTATTAGATTCACAACTAACTACAACAAATACAAGTCGAATACATTATATTACCTCCTGGTGACCCACAAGATTCATTTTGGTGAAACACGTGTTGAGGTTAAAGATTATACTAACAACTGAGTAAACCATATCACTTGGTCTTCGATGTGTGAAAATAAACACTTTGAGCCCCAACGGAACTTTGGACTTCGATGTGTAAAAATTAACTCTTTTGAATTTTTAGTAAATTACATCGTTTCGATTTGAATATGTGAAGTTGAACACTTTGAATCTTGTGTGTGAATCTAAACACGTTTTGAGTTTTGAGATAAGCTATAACAAGTGTGCAAATCAACACTTTGTATTTTATCATTTGCAACATTTGAACTGTATTAGCACTAATAAGAATCAGAAACTGAAATAAATAAAAATAGGGATTATAACACCCTTAAGGACTCCTATTAATTTCTGAAACCATTAAATTATAACGCAGAATTTAATTAAGCCGAGTGCAGAAGCAAGACCCTTTGAATCGAACGATGTCAGTCTTTATATATAATGTTTTGCAAGAATCAACAAAGAAATCTGTTGCAGGATAACTTTTCTTTAAAAAACCTTCAGATGAAAATAAGGCATACCTTGGCCTGGTCGTGATATGACTGAAGCGAGTAGTTGTTTTTTTCATTCTTTTATTTTGTGTTTTTGGTCATCTAATGAAGTGCAATGTGTATTTATTTAAACATAATTTGTTTACTAAGAGGAAACTGTACTGAAATCTCCCTTCAATTGTTATTAATAATGATAATTTATATAGTGAATATGGGTTAAACCATATTTCATTCCTATTTTTAAATTCGTATATGTGTGGAACCCGTCTTGTGAAAAGTGTTCCTGTCCCAGTTCCTTACTGATTTGAGTAACACACAGCCTTGCCTCTTGTAAAACTACATTGTGAGTACCTCCTTATGTCTGTTTCCCTTGCACTTGCTTAAGTCTTGTCATAACGTAGATCATGGCAGCTCAAACGGTTCATGCTGCCACCACGACTGAAAAGCCATTTCAGAACGGGACCAACCATAAAAGGCTTGCTCTACTCCAAAGGTCCAGTCTGAATTGCTTACTCACGTCCCTTCTGCACAAGACCACAAGCAACCACAGACATGCTTCAGTCTCATTCGGAATCTGCAATGAGATGTAGCTTGGGTATGTGGGTGTAGAAAGCTAGTGAGACCCATTTGGGCTACCCATCCCGCTCACAGTGACTTAAGCAAAACTGAGGATTAAGGTCTGGAATGTTTGGAATGATTCATAACCGAAGGGATTACTCTGGGCAGCTCACCAGACCATCATTTTTAAGCCTTCCATCCTTTTTACAGAAATGAAAGAGACTATTTGCAAATCAGACTTGTAACCCCAAAAAGGGGCCTCCAGTTGATACTGCTAGGTCACATGTCTTCTGCACAAGACCGCAGGCGCATTTACAATGGCGGTGTAGGAGACAAGGTTGAAACATGCTATTCCATACCACCTGTCCAATCCGGCACAAAGAGGCACAGTACTTTCTCTGTTCTTCTGTTGTTTTCTCTCTAGCTTATCATGTAAGATCCTACTGCCGGTCCATGGCAGCTACATTGTCCTTTCTTTAGACTTCGGCTCTCACCAGTCGTGAATATGGGTCTACCTGAATCCCCATTTACTGGTAGTTCCCAACAAGAGCCTCTAGACTCAAGTAGTGGGCAGAGATAGCAGACCCCTACTGCAGATCACCTGAGGTTCTTCGGAGTGTTCCTGACCTCATTGACATTCCCGGGGACCCATTAGAATGTCCCTGAGACATCTCCCTTCCCTGCTCGTCCCAGATCCATCAGCAGAGGAGAGCAAATGACACCAGCAGCAACCTTGCCCAGCAGAGTCGGGTAATGCCACCTGGAAGTCAGCAGACTAACTCATTGACCTCCCTTCTGACAAGTTAACCCCTTTTCAATAATAAAGGGCACTTGGTTTATACACACCGACTGAATGGCACTGGGGGGTTTGTAATACAAAAGTATCACTTATATCAAGGGGCTTACTTGCTGCAGGAGTGGCCCTGATCACCCTGCGCTCCAAAGAAGTCCCCACAGGCTCCTGCCTGCCATGTGGTGGACGGTGTCTAGTCAAATGGTCGACAGACAAATGGTTGACACAATTTGGTCGACAGGACAAATGATCAATTTTTTTTTTTAGTTATATATATTTTTTGAGGTTTTCGTTTAGGGAAAAAAAGGTTTTTTTAGCAAAATAAAAGGGGGTTAGGGGACCTCCCCCCCAAAAAACATTTGAAAAAATAAATAAATAAAATTTGATCATTTGACCTGTTGACCTTTTGGTGTCGACCATTTGACCTACAACCGCGGTGGACTGTGCTTCCTCTGCCAGGCTGAACAGGGAGGCAGGTGGCTCTCCTGGGACTATAGAAACTGAAGGGTGGTGCCCGGATTCCTCTTGTTGTATGTTATGTTGTATTTCATGAAACAATTACACTACACCCATCACCACCTTAGTGATTGTGCAAAAGTGGGTGTATTGTGCTTCTACCTGTGGTGACCCATACTGAACCATACTGTAGAATGTGGAAGATAGAAAGATCAGTGGAGAGAGAAAAGAAGAGGTGGAAGTGGAATAACAAGGAGCAGACAAATGGGGAAAAAATAGGGTTGAAGGTAGAGGGGATATAGATAGACATATAGAAAACTATTTATTACGCACAAAATATTACCGGACAAGCAAGTTTCAAGGCACTTACATATAAAAACAAAGAGATTGCATTACAATAAAAACAGGAATAAATACACAAAACAAATTCCAGGCAGCAGCAGCATCCAACAGTTTTCCATCTGTCCTATTATTTAAGAATTTAAAAATGAAGAAGATATATTTTTGGTATAGCCTTTATGATGAATCTTCAGAGGTCGTCCCTTCTTACCTAGCGGGGGGGGCATTCCAAGAGAATGCAGTATGTCTCCCCTATCTCACAACTTCACTCTTGCCCAAAGCCTATCCTTTCTTCCCCTCAACCAGACAGTACTAGCATGTACTTATGTTAGGTAACCCGTCCTTATACCTTAATAGGTACCAGGGCACAAAAGAACAGAACTTACCTGTCAGACCTGCACAATATAAGTACTGTGAGGAAGAAGATAGGTGAAAACATGAAGATCACTACATAGAGCAGGAGTGAACGGTCTAGTCTTTCTCAGGATCTTATTGGACAGATTTGATACAAAAAAGAAGAGGGAAGTCAAACCAGGGAGAACCATCCACCCCAGAGAAACTGCGAGAGGCGACTGTCTGGTGGATGGAGCAAAGCAGAACGGGGTGTCATGTGTGGAGGAGTAAGAGAGCCAGAGAATAGTGCAAGACAAAGGGACTACATGGGCTGCTGGCAAACAGAACCTCCAGGGATGGAGAAGCAGAGACTTTGCTTCAGAGGCAAGTGGGCTAAGCTAGCTCAACACGACATTAGGGCACTTCAGCGGTATTGGCTGGAAGTTTTAAGAAACTGGTTACTAGGTGATGGTGTAGAGTTGGGAATGCTAGAAGAGTTGGTGGGTCTCAGAGGCAGAGATATCGGAGCTTTGCAGGCCCGGCTCCCGGAATGGTCATCTGGGTGGGCCAGGTTTGTGATCAGGGGGGCCCAATTTCTATTCTGTGTGGGCGTTTGAGTACTCTAAAGAAAGGGCTGGCATTAATCCAGATTTCCCCGATCCGTGATCCAGAAGAAAATGTCTTCCCAGATCCGGACAAAAATAAATGTGCACCACTCTATAAAAACAGCACAGAGCAAAAGAGAAACTAGGAAAATAGTGTTGCAACATCAATCTACCTATCTTCACTTGTCATCTGCTCCTCCCATTTCTATTATATCCACTTCTCCGTCACCTTGCACACCCAATCACCTTCCATCAGGTCAGGTCCCCCGACCACCATTCCCATTTACCTCCAATCCCACCTACCCCAAAAACCCACACCATGGTCATCATTACAAGTTTGCCGGTCCGGAAATAATGGTGCCGGTAAGCTTACCAGCACTGTTGTTTCCGGACTGGCAAACTACGAGTCTGCCGGCCAGAGCCGCTGTGTCTGACAGGGCAGACCCTGCCGGACACATCGGCCACGGTAGGCAGACCGTCACGGAAGCACCAGCACTGTTAACAACGGTGCCGGTGCTTCCCTGGTCCCCATTCCCATGGAGTCTTACGGGACTCCATGGGAATGGGGACTTACAATTTACCGGCGCCTGACTTTCCAGAACGCCCGGGTTGTAATACCTCAGTCTTTCCGGCAAGTCTGGCGCCAGTAAATCATTAAGGGTCTGGCGGCAACCTGTCGGTAGTACCAGCACGGTTATCGCCAGACTCTTAATGAGCCCCTCGTGTCTTTCTTGGCCTGGCTGCGGTGAATCAAGGGTGATGCTGCTTCTTCCTCTGCGAGGACTGGGCAGCGAGGCCCCCAGTCTTTGTTCCATTTCAGTTGGTGCGTGCCCAACAATGCCATCCTAAACACTGTGGCTACTCCCAGCAGGCCCAGAAGGAGGTGCTTTTTGTCCCGCCATCTAGTTGTAAAAGATAGTCCCCCCTCGCCAGAATACTGAAGCAAGGAATAGGACATCTTGTTTCTTACAAAATGACATTTCGAAGAAAAACATTTTATTTGTTTGTTACATTTTTGAAGAACACTTTAATTGAGTTGAGTGCAGGAGGGAGTGGTAGCATGTGTGAGAGAGTGTTTAGGATTGGGGGGAGTGGGATCAATAGGCAGGCAGTGCAGGTTAAGGGGTTTCCAGCTGCCTGGTATCGCTGCCGGTTGGGCTTGGCAGGGAGGAGAGGTGCTTCCTCCCTGCCATCCCCCTGTACATCAATGTCTAGTACATACTGTTTACATGCTGGTAAGAAAATGTGCAATTGTCCATGATGGCTTTTTTTTGATGTGTTTACTTTGATTTGCTATTCAATTTCACAATTTTGTTCAATATATGTGGCCTGATATTTTCAAAGAATGGTGCGTGTGTGTTCTTGGCAGGTCCTGACACATGCGCTACTCATCTATTAAACCGCGAGTGAGGCTTTTTTGAAATAGCTTATACTGTGAACTGAATGATTACATTATTGCCCAGGATCACACACTTTGGTTAAGCGGAAAAGTCAGAATTTGAAACTTGCTTGAAATTTAGATAGTTGACTACGCATCCTCCAAGCTCAAGT
Organism: Ambystoma mexicanum; assembly: GCF_040938575.1. NCBI lineage: Eukaryota > Metazoa > Chordata > Amphibia > Caudata > Ambystomatidae > Ambystoma > Ambystoma mexicanum. Next base: position 453,067,975 of record NC_090936.1, on the reverse strand, counting down.
TGGTACAAATATGTGTTGAAATTTGGTTTTGAATATCTGAAATAATACTCAATTTTATACAATTGCTTTAAAAAGTCACATGATAAACCAAGCTGACAAGGTTATCATTCTAGAAACGTGTTGATGAAAAAGAGTAAGGGAGTAATTTTGTTTGCAATCCTAAATTGCACCACTCCTGTTTTCAGTTTTTTGCAAAAGTACACCTCCATGCGATTGTAATTGTTTCCACCAAGTACTGGTAAAGTAAAGCATAAAACACTTGTAAATATCGCCTTTGATCTTCCCCTTTCCTCTATGTGTCTGGAAAAGTGTAAATACCTCCCACAATTAACAATTGTTTTACATGTAACCAGTGTAAAAAAGTCAGGCGTATTCCATAGGAATCCATTGGTTTTGCAGCAACATAAAAATACATTCTGGTGGAAAACCAATCGGATTCGGCAAAGGGACCTTTAAGAGCAGGCAAACTTGTTAAATTCGATCTGCTCTCCAACTTCGCCTACCACACCATCCAAATTCCTGCAGTGAACAAAAAGTTGTGATAAATGCTTTTAGCGCAACTTTTTCCACTTCGCTTGACTTGGAAAATGATCCACTATGATTATAGCTTTATTTTCCCCATCCTGAATGATAGCCTACAAACTCCAGCATAAAAGTTAATGAGATGTTAAAAGAAATCTGATAAGAGTACCAACATCAACCCCGGACAAGTGTTTCGGTCTGGTTGGACCTCCTCAGTATGGTGGAGCTGTGCCTCTCTAAGAATAGTGAGAAAAGGGTCCACGTCTGGGGCTGTTGCTGGTACTCTTGTTCAGAGGAGAATTGCTTAGCATTTCGGTGCTGGACTGCCCTAGGGCAGGACAAAGACTGATATTGTTTAGATATTTCTCCTTTGTTAAAGATAGTGAGCTAAAGACTCTGGGTAAGTCTATCATAACCGGGACTAATGTCCGGCAGAGGTACTCCCAGGTCCCCCTTGTTTTTTGCATATTAAGTAACTTTGGGTCTCACCCTAAGTTACTAGGGGAATCCAGACGTGGACCCCTTGCTCACTATTCTTAGAGAGACACAGCTCCACCCTACTGATGAGGTCCAACTAGACCGAAACACGTGTCTGGGGTTGCTGTTGGTACTCTTGTTCAGAGGAGAATTGCTTAGTATTTCAGTGCTGGACTGCCCTAGGGCAGGACAAAGACTGATATGTTTTAGATATTTCTCATCTGTGAAAGATAGTGAGCTAAAGACTCCGGGTAAGTCTCTCGTAACTGGGACTAATGTCCGACAGAGGGACTCCCAGGGCCCCCATTGTTTTTTTCACTTTTTGATTTTACTCCTCTCCGCTCCAGAATTACATTTTTGTTACTACCAACCTTATTTTTTCACTTATACTTAAGTTGTTATTGCAGCAGAATATATATTCTCAATGTAATTTGTAAAGGACCCCAGTTGATTGATGCACCTTCTGTAGACATCTGTGTGAAAGCAACATCATGGGGGTCATTACGAGATAGGTGGTAGCCATGGTGCTATTAGCACCATGGCTGCCTCCCATACTGTGACCGAGTCCGGTCTTGTTCAAGTCCATTGTCCATTGTCCAGTCCATTCCACCCCGGAGGGACCAGTAAAATTGAACAAACCATTACCCATTTTCCCATTTGAGTCCCCATAGGGCTCAATAGGAATGGTGAGGGCGCTAATAACGGGCTCACGACTAGCAAGCCTGTTATTAGCGCCCTGGTCCCTTAGCGGGACCCGTAAAGGATGTGTGGTCCGACCACACGTCCCTTACGGTTCCCGCTAAGGGACCTCGGAATTGGGCGGTAGGGGATTACCGGCACCGGTCTCCTTACCGGTGCCGGTAATCCCTTACCGTCCAACTCATAATGACCCCCCATGTGTCATTTATTGTTTGATATAGTTAAACATTTAATAAAGCATGATGTGAAAAAATGCTATATTCCCACAACAAAATAGACATGCTTTAAATGACAGAAACCAACTTTGTGATTTTAGGTTTGAGAAAATAGTTGTAGGCCTGCTTAAGTAAGTGTGATTGAGTATGCTTGAGTAAGTGTGCTTCTTCACTTAGTGGTGTTTAATGGCCCTTCATCTCCCTGGTTGTTTGTGCTTTCATGTCTGTGGGGCATAGATCATTGTCCAGGGCAAGCAAACAAATCCTGGCTGGGCCTCCTGCAGTGCAGCCTCTCAGAATGATAATCTCTCAGAGGTTCCTGCTGCACATTGGGGCCTGATTCACAGAACGCTTTCCCATGGGATTGCGCCATTTTAAAACACTTCTGTGAATCAGGCCCTTCGAGTCAAATGCCCCCTGCTGGCGATTGAGCCGGCTCTCGCCAGAACCGAGATCCGGCTCCAGATGTGTAGCTGGATCTCGGGACCCAGCCAGAGCCAGCGCGGGGGGGAAAAAAAAGGAAGCGCCCGTGAGCAAACTATAACTTCCTCTGGTGACCCTGTGCAAGGGGTCACAAGAGGGAGTTACAGTCCTCAGCCACAACCCGGTTCATTTATTTATTTATGCAATGTTTGTCTGATACATGGACCCAGATTATTTATTTATTTCTGTAATGTTTGTAAAATACCTGTATCCGACAAACATTGCATGAATAAATAAATACCCCTATTAGCATTGAAACTATCACACATGATGCAGCCACCCAACTGCTTTCATAGGGGAGCTGCAGGAGCTGTGCCGGGTGTGGTTCAAGTAATAGAAAACCTTGCTTATAGCAACAGAAATCACCCTGTTTGAATAGTACCGAAGGGGAAGTTTTAAAAAAAAATGGGATGCAAACTGTGCATTTTAAAGAATATTTACTCAGCAACACTGGTCAAAACTATTTTTCCGCATAGTGAAGTAACTCATCATCAATGCCATGGAAGTGGTTTGAAGTGGAATTGATATATAGTTTAGAAAAGAAGCAGCATGAAAGTAATAGCGCTGTTTAAAACTATTATTTTGGACATTTCCTTTGATTGGAGGTCAACTGCTAACTACGCTCCCCTAAACCCTGCCTCCTCGGGCACCGTCCCCCCAAACCACTGCCCCCACCCGGCCCTTGTGGGATCCCCCACCAATTTCTTTCCATTTCCACCACTCTAAATGCCCCCCCCACAGCCCAAATTCCACACTCCCTCGGGTCCCACATTGAAGGCCTCCTTTCTAGGGGGGGCCAGGGAGTGGCCTTGGGGGGGCTTGGCCCCCCCGGTCCCCCTGCTGGAGCCGGGCCTGGAGCTTTGGCGTCAGCCAAGCTTGGAGCTCTTGAGGAGGATTGGACATTGAGGTCAAGGATGACAGGTGGTTCCTGTGCAACCACATCCTTGGTTTGGTGGTTGATGGGAGTTCTAGTCCAGGGCCTCCCGGACAAGGTAAGTACTTCTGTTCTGCACTACCACCCCATGGAGCCGGCTGAAACCTACAGGGGATCCTTCACCTCTAATGAAAAGGAGCCTGGTTGCAGTACATCCGGTAGAGAGGCCTTGGTCCAGCAGAAGTTCACCCCCAATGTTCCATGGGGGTGGTTAGGGGACAGAGCTCTCCTCTGCCTTCAATGTCTTCCGTCTGCACATCTGTGGCAGAGGGCCCGGGAATGGACTGCACCCCCAAAAGTGTATCCGTGTTCTTCCATTGATGGTCCAAAGAGGAATCAATGAATTAGCTGTGCCCCTCTACTTTTAAACGCAGAATGTCACAGAAGATTGGTCCAACACAAGCCTGCAGTAAAGGGCCCAATCCCATTTGTATTAACAAATGCTCTTTGCCTTAGAATATCACACCAGGAGAACCCTGGTCACTGGAAATGCAAGGGACATGACAAAGGAAGATATCCAAACAGGAATCAAGTTACTGGAACCTTTCTCCAAGCCTGACTTCCCTCTCTGGGTACTCTAACTCCTCCCCTTCCCATGCCAGCTGACTTCAAATGAATTCCAGTGGTTAGCTCCCTGGTGTGAGGAAGGCTTTTGTTAAATCAGTGCCTGCCTGTGAAGCACGGTTCCCAGGGGGAATCCTGGGGCAGCTCCTGTGCAGTAAGGGGAGGTGTTACCCTTCCTGCAGGAGAATCAAAGAGGCAGCTTCCTGGCTATTGATATAAATGGAAAATAGGTGGGCACCACCAGTACTTTATATGTATTTTTTGTGCTAGTACTTGTTTTAGTATGAAAATTTCACATTTTTCGAACACAACATTAATAGGAACACACTGGTAACAGCTCTAGGTATTAGAGAAAAGTATGCATGTAGAAAACCCAAAGTTGCCCTTGGGAGGCCTTGTGTTGACTTATTGCTAAACCTTAGCTGCAATTTCTACATTTAGTTCAGCAACCCTTTCTTTAAATATTCATTTCTTCATTCGTATATGAAATCCATAATTCATAGTATCATTTTTATAAAAACAGATTTTTTTGACTCATTTAGTTTGCTGAACTAAATATAGAAATTGCAGCTAAGGTTTAGCAATTTGTGAGTACACAGCCTCGCATGGGCAACTTTGGGTTTTCTGCAAGATTTCTGGCTATTGTCAATCAGCGAAGATGTGGAAACAGCCAGCTCAGACACCAACATACATCAGCCCTGTCATGGCTGACCCTGCTCACATAGCTGACACTGTGTAATATCAAATTGCTGTGGCTGTATAACTGCATGCTCTTATCAGTCGCCATGCCACAACAAAGCATAGCTTATGTTTAAAGATATACGAGCCACCAGACTAAGGCATACAGTTCTTACAATTTAGGTCAGAGGCGCAGAAGATTAAAATGCAACCTCTGCCTGAACGAACTCTGTGTTCCATTACCAGTCCAGAAAGTATTTGTCACCTTTGAACGTACGTTATGCCACTACAGAGCTGGGGCTGAAGGCACCCGTTGGTTGTCTCAGGAAAGGTATATATTTGCAGTATAATTGTGGCCTGAAGCATTTATGAAACGGGGTATGATTAGCAGATCTGCCTTTCAGAAACAGAGTTAATAGCATAATTTTATATTCATAAAAATCAAAAGAAGCCATGGATTACACACCCACCCTTGTGGATGGCAATACATCACACCTGATGATCCATTTGCCGAAGACTTCAGTTCCTGGTAAAGGGTCGGGGAATTGATGAAATCTGTAGTGGTTGAGGGGCACTGGGATTAGTCCTTCTCTAATAATAATAGAGTTTACATTTCTGTAATGTGCTTCCCACCTGGAGGCAGAGAGGAAGGGGAGGCAGGAAAGGTGAGGGAGAAATATACGGCTCAGTGATCAGCCCAGTGTAAACTAAGCATAGGCAAGTCCTGAGGAGATCAAGGGGCAAACATATCACCCAGTCTATGGCCGACCAAGTGTGTAGCTTCTGTGTTACGGTTTGATCATATGTTTCCCGTTGCATGTGTTATGTCAGGTTACTTGGATTAATCCTGTGCTCCCATTTGGATGGCCTTTGGGTGCTGTTGAGGATCTGAAAGAAAGGGGTAGGTTGGATTAGTTGGAGGATAGGGAAAATGCTTGATAAGTCTGCTCTTGCATTGACGCCTGCATGCCTAAAGTACTATGAGCTCGACATGCAGGTCATTTTCTTGATGCTCTGTATCAAGAGTATAGAGGCAATTGTGTCTGAAGGATATCATTGTGTACCTGTGGTGCTAGAATGCATTGGCTTGGGACTGTGGTATGTAAGTTAATTGTAGAAGTGTATTCTACTGATGTTTGAGGTCTGTTGGGATGGGTGTTCAATTGCCATGCGTGGGCGGATTAGCTGGCAGGTGTGCTGTGGCATAGAATTTGATCATGACATTGTGGAAAGTCAGAGAACTCGATGGGCAGGTCGGTGAGGGGCACAGATAAGCCACAAAAAGCAGACCATAACATACCACGGCATTAAAAGCATAACATAGCATTCGAAGTCATAGCTATGCATGAGAAGGCCTAACAGGTAAGCGTGGGAGGGCCAGGCACATCTTGTGCAAGCAGCCCCTCTGCTAGGGAACGTGTGTCTCTCTGGGTCGTATTGTCCCCTCCACGTCAAGTGAGCCACACTCACCAACTACTTTGGGGGCACTCTTTTAACCATTACAACTCATGGTGCCAAACCTATCTGGGTAAAGGGTGTGACAAACTTCAGCTTCAGTGGATATTCAGCTGAATTCTGGCTGACAAATAGCTATTCAGCCCTGGTGGGGAAATTTCTCGTTATTCAGCTCCTACTGAATATTTTCTCTGGGAATTCAGGACGAACATACTCGCCCTTGGCACTCAAGGGGTGAACTACTCAGAGTGACAAATAAGGGGTGCAGATTGCAAAAGAGAATGGAATTACACATGGCATGGCGGCACTCCAGGGCATGTGGTTGTGTACTGCAGAGAAGGAGTGCCGAGGATGAGTGAGTGGTGAGCATGGTTTGTTCCTTGGGGAGGTGCCAATGGAGAGATGATGAAGAATGCACAGCAGGTAGTGGAGACCAGTGGGGCTGAGTTAGTTATATTTCAGGCACAGAGACATGCCCCGACATAAGAGGTCTAAAGAAGAACATCAGGTTTAGGAAATCTCTCCAGCTCCACGGAGAGGTAGATCTGAGGACTCGGCCTGTCTGGGGCACAGAGAGCTGTGCTCTTTTGGAGGATGTTTGGACATCTAAAGACTTCTAATAGGCAGCAGACTGCCTCTTCTCCAGTTCTGTAGGACTGGGAATCAGGCAGCTACATGTCAGGCAGTGAAAGTTGTGCTGATATTTTGCAACCCAAATTGGCCTCTTGAAAGAACTTGCTTACTGGGAAATCTCTCCAATAACATTACACGTGTCTTCCCCAAAAGGAGAGGTGTCGTAGACGAGATCAAGTTTCTGTGTGGACAGAGAGAGAGGAGGGGCTGACATATTTTCCTAAAAAATATATTTAATAAAAAAAAAAAAAGAAAGCCTTGCTACGGGAAATCCCGGCTCTTGGGTGGCGTTGAATATTCAGGGCTCCTATGCTAAGCCGGCTGCGTTCCTGGCCACCTGTGCCATCCTTGTCCCAAATCAGATCCATCTTGAGTCAGGAAAGGAAACGAGAAGCAGGCGCGGGAACACAAGTGAGATAAGGGGAGCTTTGGGATCAGTGTCGCGGCGTGATGGAGGGGGTTTAAACGGGGCTAATTACGCTCATGAAGAGGGAGTGTAGTATTAGACACAGACAATAAGCCCCTGTGTGTCTCCTCCCACACAGATGTTCCTGGCCTGTTAATATGATGTGTGCGATAATCCCAGTTTGTAAACAATGTTCAGGTACATGACTGCCGTTGAATAGCCTATTGTACCCGAGGACTAGCGGTGTCCATAGTTGGAAATGAGCCGTGACAGTCACGGGGGATCGAGGGTGGGGGCTAAGGGATACGCACGGTGCAGGGGGGGGGGGCGGCAATGACAGGGCAGCCCTTCTCCGGGGTCCCGCGGCTCTGATGGCCAGCACCTTCTGCCGGCACACGCTCGCTTGGCAGAGAGTAAAGGTAGGAAAGGGGAGGGGGCCGAGGAACCCTGCGGGTGGCCGCCAGCTTGCAGGGAGGAGCTCCTTCCCCTGACCTTGGAGAAGCAGACAGAGAGAGGCTGGCGTGGTGGGTGGGGGGTAAGCTAGAGGGGCAAGGGACCGGAGAGAGTGGCGGCGCTGCATCCTCGCCACAGCCAGGTGGGGTGAAGTCACCTCGGGGGTAGTACACTGCGTCACGGCGTCAGCTGCTGGGGGCCACAAGAACCGGAAGCGAGGGGGGACGTGGTCCGTAGAGGAGGAGGGGGGAGACCAGCCAGTGACTGTGAGTACTACCCTGTGCACATCGAGCGGCAGGGATTGTTTTGTAATGTTGTGTAATGCAATAGACTACAACGCAATGCAATAAAGTGTCATACAATGTAGAGTGTAGAACGTGCATCTCTAGGGCAGGAGTGACGTAAGAGAAAAGCAATAGCTTGTGCTTGGCGAGCATTTATTTCTTCACGCCTGTATTGTACGCAGAGGTTGTGAGCAGGGGTGGCATAGCCCGATTCTGGCACCTGGGGTTACTTTGATGCATGTGCGCCCATGTTTTGCAGCGAAGCACACACAGAGGCTCTGTTATCCGCGAGGGCTGGCGCGCGCCACGGTTACGGGGTCTTCTCCGTAATGGGGTCCCGCGGGGGGTCGCCTACACACTATTGGCATCGCTAGATCGCTTATCTCATTGTAATAATGGCATGCACACGCTGCCGCAATGCAACATTTGGCCTTTTATGGTCACCGGCAGAATATATCAATCTTTTCTTTCGCAGGAGGGCGCCGAGGCAAATCCCGGCGAGGTGACTTGCCAAGGCGCCCGCCTGCCCAGCCCTCTACCCGCGGCCTTCTTCCCACGAACCCCTTGATTCCACATGCTCTCCAGGACCGGATCCCTGGGGTTTGAGGCGTCGCTAGAGATGGGGGGGGGGGGGGGATTATAGCCCCAGGTCTTTTGGTTGTAGCCCCGGATAGAAGGTCAGGGGATCATAGAACCAAAAGGCTAGCTAGCCTCGGGTCCAGACAGCCCCGACATTAGCGTAGCCAGGATCTTTTCCAGACCGAGCAACACTCCTGTTTGGCACAAATGTCTGTCTTCTGCTAGTGCATCGTGTCTGCGCAGCTCTTAGCCAGCTCTAAATTAACCAACACCACCGCTGTGCAAACCATCTTAAATAAATAAACTACAGCTCAGTAGCAAGCATTTGTGGGGGTAGGGTGTGACAGAGTCCAGTGCTGGGCACTTATACCGGAAAGCCATGTCCGCCAGATGTATCTTTTGGCAATGTGTGTACAGCTGACCTGTGTCCTCGACATGCCAAGAGGGTGACTGTCTGGATCGCACAACTTCCTGTTTAGCCCCTGACTCATGAAGTGTTGTCAACCACCTTGAGCAGGTCCAGCCTTGGGGCTTTCAACCTTTTTCAATAGAAATGAGCCACCGCACATTGTGTGCCGGGAACAGACGCTCCGTGACTCACACAAAGAAAGCTTAATAGCGTTTGTAAGTCATCATTGACTCTTTCAGCTACCCGCTGAATGGCTTTCTTTGTTCTGCTATGCAGAGGCAGGCACACCTATCCCATGATAACCTGCATCTCCTAACCACCTCCCTTCTTTTCTTTATCTAATTAATGAAGCAGGAAGGTGGCGTTGATGGTCTACACATATTGTTAATGTTAAAGGATATTTGTACCGCGCACTATCACCACCGGAATGGTCCCCTGGCCCTCTTTTCTCTAAAGTAGCATCAGTCGGCACACATTAAAAGCTGTGCCACTTTAAATGTGTATTTGCTAGCCAAAGGCAGACTCTATAAAAGGTGTTAACTTATCACAGGCATGTTTTACCCAGCTTTCAGCTCTATGGTGTGGAACCGTGAATATACTTGTAGGTTAATGAAGTGCAAGATGGGACTCGTGAGCAGAGTGTGGCCAGCACGAGAGCAGTCTGGGCATAAAGTCCTGGCAGTTCGTGTTGACCTGCGGACCACTTTTACTGTGACACCCATTCACCTACAAACTGTACCTCCAGGTGCACAGCGCTGGGAGCGGAGTGTATCGAGCACAAGTGCAGACTGGGCAGAGCGTTTTGCCCGTTTGTGTTGACATGCGGACTACTTTTACTGTGACACCCATTCACCTACAAACTGTGCCACCAGGTGCACAGCTCAGTGAACACAGTGCGGCGAGCACAAGTGCAGTTTGGGCAACTGAAGTGGAGTGCGTCGAGCACGAGTGCAGTCTGGGCAGAACGTTTTGGCAGTTTGTGTTGACCTGCGCACCACTTCTACTGTGAGACCCATTCACATAAAAACTGTACCGCCAGGTGCACAGCTCAGTGAGCACAGTGCGGCGAGCACAAGTGCAGTTTGGGCAACTGAAGTGGAGTGCGTCGAGCACGAGAGCATTCTGGGCATAAAGTCCTGGCAGTTCGTGTTGACCTGCGCACCACTTCTACTGTGACACCCATTCACCTAAAAACTGTACCGCCAGGTGCACAGTGCCGGGAGAGGAGTGCATCGAGCACGAGTGCAGTCTGGGCAGAAAGTTTTGGCAGTTTGTGTTGACCTGCGGACCACTTTTACTGTGACACCCATTCACCTACAAACTGTACCTCCAGGTGCACAGCGCTGGGAGCGGAGTGTATCGAGCACAAGTGCAGACTGGGCAGAGCGTTTTGCCCGTTTGTGTTGACATGCGGACTACTTTTACTGTGACACCCATTCACCTACAAACTGTGCCACCAGGTGCACAGCTCAGTGAACACAGTGCGGCGAGCACAAGTGCAGTTTGGGCAACTGAAGTGGAGTGCGTCGAGCACGAGGGCAGTCTGGGCAGAACGTTTTGGCAGTTTGTGTTGACCTGCGCACCACTTCTACTGTGACACCCATTCACCTAAAAACTGTACCGCCAGGTGCACAGCTCAGTGAGCACAGTGCGGCGAGCACAAGTGCAGTTTGGGCAACTGAAGTGGAGTGCGCCGAGCACGAGAGCAGTCTGGGCATAAAGTCCTGGCAGTTCGTGTTGACCTGCGCACCACTTCTACTGTGACACCCATTCACCTAAAAACTGTACCGCCAGGTGCACAGTGCCGGGAGAGGAGTGCATCGAGCACGAGTGCAGTCTGGGCAGAAAGTTTTGGCAGTTTGTGTTGACCTGCGCACCACTTCTACTGTGACACCCATTCACCTAAAAACTGTACCGCCAGGTGCACAGTGCCGGGAGAGGAGTGTATCGAGCACGAGTGCAGTCTGGGCAGAAAGTTTTGGCAGTTTGTGTTGACATGCAGACTACTTTTACTGTGACACCCATTCACCTACAAACCGTGCCGCCAGGTGCACAGCACCGTGAGCACAGTGCAGCAAGCACAAGTGCAGTTTGTGCAGTCCAGGGTGGGGCGAGCAAGGGCACGAGGTGAGGTGCCGTGCAGTTGTGGATAAGGCTTGGGCCTTGCTGTCTGCCAAACATGATGCTCTGAATTTGCCAGCGTTACTCGCAGTCAGTAGGACTTCCTATGATCTACAAAGTAGAGTGAGCCACAAGAACCTGCTCTCAATCACGACTGAGTCACGATTTATGGATCAAAATCCAGTGAATACAACAGTAGAAGATAAAGCAAGGGAGTGGGTCGCTCTGGGCAGACTTAAAGATAGGGTCCAAGGAAAATCTCAAGCTTTTTGATAATTACATCTCCAGAAATAGACTTTTCCTTCCCTGTGGTCTCTGAAGGGACCAATTAAGTAGAATCAAATAAGCTCTCAAATTCAAATGCTATTTCGGATTCTGTAAACCGTGAGCACATGAGCCAATGTCCAGACAGTACTGCTATGGGCGCATGCGAGACACAAGATACAGGAAAGTCAGGGAGAACCAACCGGAGTGGTTCACCCACGTTATTCCAGTCTAACCTCTTACAACATTTGGAAGAGTCAGCTTACTCATACGATCCAACCCATGCGCCGCATTTTCCCCTGCCCTTCATCCGGAGGAGATGCCAGTTTCAGAAAGCAACTTCTCACTCCTGGCACTACATTTTGGGCTTAATTCAATAGTCAAACTATATGAAAATATTCATGCAGGATTTAAGTCTGAAAAGGAAACCAGGCTTGCAATTTACTCGAAGATTTCCTTTTGGGGGGCATATATAGGTGCTGGTAATCAAAAGTACAGTTAGCCAGCTGGGACTTCTTGGAAAAGTGAGTCTAACTTAATGATACAAAAAGGTCTGCTATGTTCTCGCACCACACAAGCAGATTCTAGTCTGATGATTCTTGACCCGGCTTTTTTAACAGACAACGCAATGTTACAAAAAGAAGAGGGACATGCGTGGGTAAATTACCAAGTAAAAAAATGACCAAAAACCTCCTGAAGAATATGAAATCCAAGCCTGCCCGTAATAATCGGGGTCTCTCAAGGTCCTAAGAACATTGAAAGCGTCATTACAGGATGCAGCAGCAAAGGATTCCTCTGTACTAACGTTATAGAAGGGCACATCAAGTTTCACAAAAAAATAATCTAACGTGAAACCTATCTCGGTAGTGGATACAACTCTAGAAAAAAGGGCCAGAAAAAAAGTCAGTCGTTGACCAGTGAAAAAACTGGAAAAGGGTTGATCTAACACTACCTGATGCCTGTCACCGAGGAGGATTCCAAAGCTCAAGACGTGGGTAACTTATCGTAGAGGTCTACTTATCTGGACCCTATAGAAGATGCTTCTACTGGGCTGGCTAAGGCAGGGGAAGTATAAGAAGGACAGAGTCCTATTAATTCTGGCTCGACTCAATTTAGAACACTAGAATCTAAAAGAGCAAGCCTGGTGAATCATTCCCACCGGAAGGGGTCTCTTCAGCTGTGCCCGCAGCAGATGAATGCCCTGGGCAGTGCGGCCGTGAGGACGCGAGGGGATTTAGAGCATAGCCCTATCCTGGTTACTTCACCCCGATTTAATTCACAGCTAATGCAAGGAGCATGTTTGTATAATAGTCCCCTTAGACAGAGGGACAAGAAACTGGATCTCATGCATACAGACACCTGCTAGATGGTGAATCAATCAAGCCTGGTCTGTGTAGAACAAATATTGGCGGAGAATAAAGATCCAGACTGAATAGACAGAACCTTCTGAGTTTGATCTCGAAGCTTCCCCCACATTGGAATGATAACTAGGAGAGACTTTTTACAAGTGGAATTTACCTCTCGTTTTAGGAATGACAGAGGTATCGTTCATTGTGCTTCAAGGATGATTGCAAATTCTCTGCTGGAGGAAGCCTCTTCACTGCTATCTTTAGGCTACGACATATATGCTCCGATTATGGCAGTGACGTGTGCAATAGCTTAGTCAAACAAACATTCCATTGGGCCGTTGACTACGCAGGGGGTTACAAAGCTGGCGATAACTTTGGACAAAAATAATGCATATAAAAGGACGGTTGCGACGTGGCAGACGGGGACTACTCCAGGGACAAGTGGCAGGCGGGAAAAGACCACTGGGTGTCGAAAGCGCTGCATGACAACTCTTGCGTGTCTCATTTTACCAAATGAGTGCCCCAGAAGGTCGCCCTTACATTTATTTCATGAAATTCTCGTTGTCGCTCTCACGTCACCACTAGTTCCCACAAATCATGAATTTGAATATGTTTGATGTAACATACCTTCAAGAGACCTGGCTTTTAGAGAAACCTGTATTGGACGGATTCATAGCATTTCATCAACCGGCTGTGCAAGACTTATTTGGCCTCCTCATAGCAGTGAATTCCAAGATGCCCATTTTAACTAACCCCTTGCCTTGCAAACAACACTTTTTTCTTGCAGTGACTCTAACTCGGAGTGTGGAAGGGTGGCCCTCTGAAAGGGACCATTTATGGATTCATGTATATTGGAATCCTTCGTCTGTTGATATTTTGGCATTTTTTTGAGGATATGAATGACTGTATTGATAACTGGTCTAATAACCACACGGGTGACATAATTGTGGTGGGAGATTATAATTCATAATGGTGTGGGTAACTCTGCCTAGGAATGACCTGTACCAAGCAGTGGCGGCTGCTATGATAGGGCGGCCGGGCGCCGCCCCCCCAGAAAAAAAGAGAGAAGCTAAGAGATTCAATCAGAGAACTTCTCTGATTGAATCTCTTTTAGCCTAAGATGCTGCTGCATATCCTTTGCCAACAGTGCGGGGGCGCTGTGGCAAGGAAACAATAGTCACTAGTGTACTATGGCCGGCCCGGCAGCGGGGCGCGTCCCAATTTAGTATAATTTATTTTATAGTAGAGTGCGTGGAGCTCGTAACTCCACGCACTCTACGTAGCCCCTTTTATTAGAAGCCTGGCGGGGCGCTTCAGGGCTGGCCCCGCCAGTATTAAAATGTGCGCAAACAGCGCACTTATATTCCCTCCCCTGCCATAGATACAGTAATGTCATTGGCTGGCAAACAGCCAATGACATTACTGTATCTATGTGTATGACTGGCGGCGCAGGGTGTGTGCGTGCGCCTGCGCCGCCTTCACACCCGTCTTTCTTTCAGCCGGAGTCAACAACACACACGAGTCGACGAGTGCTGCAGCTGCACCAGGCCACCAGCCCAGCGGCGCCACGGTAAGTACCCCAGCATTGTGCGTTGTTTAACTTTCTTCTTGGGCCCGGGGACTCGGGAGTGTTGTTACACTTACTCCCCTCCCCGGGCCCAAACTATGTGGTCCACCACGCGGCCCAGGCCCAGTCAACACTGAACGACGTGTAGGCCAGGGGGCCTACACGTCGTTCAGTGTTGCTGCCGAGCCTGCTGTCAACTTGGGGCGAGCCGCCTTGGTGGTAGCGGGCTGCCCGCTACCACAAAGGCGGGAGCCGCCTGGGCCTGCTTTGTTTAGCCCCGGTCCGTGCTGTGGCCCAAGGGCCTTGCCTTGGGCCACGCCGGACCGGTACGCAAGGCCCAGGGCACTGGCAGGCGTGCGCTGGCGCTGCTAGGCCCATACTGGGCAGCGCTAGCGCACGCCTGCCTGCCAGTGCCCTGGCCTGGGCCTTGAGTACCGTCCGGCGTGGCCCAAGGCAAGACCCTTGGGCCACGGCACGGACCGGGATGTTCATCCTTGCATGAGGATGATGGCTGGAACTAGTAAGCTAGGAAAGTTTTGCGAAATGTCGCAAAGTTGTGTTTTGGAAAATGTTGGTACTGGCGGCAAACGTCTGTCTTGTCTGTGCTCTGAAGGGCTCGTCGTTATTGCTGTGGATTGGCTGCACGGCTCGTTACCGACAAACGTGTAATATAGTGGGGTTGTTTTTCTGAGCAGATGAATTATTCTAAGTACTGGCTTGGTTCTATACAGAATGTTATGGGTGGCACTGTTCTCACAGCTTCATCCATAAGCGGCTTGCTGCAGCAGTTGCCAGATAGTGTGCCATGATTTGGGGTTGGAGTTCCTTGAGACACCCCTGCACGGGCACAGAGGGGTGCCAATTTGCATGGTAACATAACCTTTCCCTCCCCTGTGAAAAGAAATGCCTCTACCAATTAATTAGCAGCATCGACTCATTCCCAGGCGCTCAAGCTGGGAATGTTCACAGACTCTCCTTCTGCGGCAGCATTGTAAGAGGAGTAACATTCTCCTCAAATGTGTGCCGATGCCGAATTCCTGTAGCAGCACAGGCTGGTCAGAGAGTGCTTGGAATATGTCCGTCTGCTCACTGGGAAGTACTGGTGAAACGCAGCCGCGGCCCGCGAGTCCCGACCCTCCCGCATCATGCTAATTGTGCCGTTTTATATTTTCGGCATTTTTTGTCGAAAAATGCCGAAAATATAAAACGGCACAATTAGCATGATGCGGGAGTGGTCGGCCGCGGCTTAGCATCACCATGGTCTCTGAATTAGCATCATTTTCACCGTCAGAGGAATCAAATGAAGGGGAAAGATGAGCTATCTGCAGGGGAGGAGGTGTGACTGGGCTGCCTGAGGTTTCAAAAATGAGATAATTTTCCCCTGAACAGGCGAGCGGAGACCTTTCTTCTCCTTAATACTATTAGCAATAACCTCGGTCACATGTTTTATTTGCAATTTCTTTTTTTTTTCTTAATTAAATTGCTGGTTGCCATAGCACATTTGCTAGCCATTCGGTCAGAACTGCATAATTGATATTTCGTACTTATGGATGGCATTTTGAATGACTTTCAGCAAAAACAAGTAATAGGCATTTACTTGCTGTAGATCGAAAAGGAAAAAGTTCCAGCATCAGGAACAGCTTCCCAATTTAGATTATTTATAAATGAAGGTGCTCCACCCCTACCACCACCGGCCCCAGCAGACCACAGTAAACCACTTTACTGCCACTTGCCGTGCTAGAATGATGCTAAGTAGTGGTAGTCTGCAGTTCAGTTTAGAAAGGGCTCGCCTCTAACAATAGAAACAATGAAAATCCCTTGTGCCTGGGATGCCGTTATCTCCCCACACTAAACAACTTTACTGAAAGGGATTATAAAGATACAAGCAGTTTTAGCAGCACGGGCTACGTGGTATGGTCTCTATCCAATCTTTCTTCAGTTTGTAAATCAACCAACCACTTTAAGCCAGAAGAATGAAAATATAATAGTGGAGGGGCAGCAGGAACGTACAAAGGTATTCTTACTAGGCTGATCGCAGGGAGCCATTCCATAAATTAGTCTAGGGCCCCATTTGCATCTGAGATATAAGAACACAATACCATCTTTATCCATGTGAGCACCTCCCAAATTAACTTCAGGTATACCATTTGCAGCATCCTTTGTCGGTTCAAATAACTCACCACATGCTTTCGCCCCAAAGGCAATTCAATGTCCATGCTTAGAAACCTCTGGTATTCAGCACTTTATAAATAACCAATTACAATTACGCAGTCTGAAAAACAATATCGCATTATGTTATTAGTGGGGATTTATAGCGAACTTACTGGTCTATTTCGCCCACTCAATGCGCTGGATTCGGGGATCGAACCCATATTGCATTGTTGAATCACTTTTTACACCTGGGAAGACTTGTTTGCTAGGTATCTCTTTGTCTGCTGTTTGGAGCAAGAATGTGGAACACTGGATGGGCCTTTCCATTTATTGGGCAGCTTTAACTTGTAGTCCAATTGGCTGATATGTTTGATTATAACAAAAGGAAATAGGAACCGAGGAGACAACTTTTGGGAGGTTTTATCTATCGATCTATCTTTATGCATACACCATAGTACCAGCTATTCCCAATACAAGCTGCTGTAAAATACACCATCACACTTGCACACGTAAGAATAGTGTACCACCATTAATATGTAAAACCGAATGCTTTTTTCATATTTCGGTGGGTTTTTTGGACAGTAAATTGCACATTTTGTAGGCCATTTTTCCAAACATTTCGCAGGGGGAGAGCCCCCCTGCACCCCCCTTGGGGGAGTGGGCTCACGCGCTGCACGCGCTCGCTACTATATTCGCCCGGGGAAATTTACGCCCCACCAGCTTTCAAACTCACCAGCCGCCACTGGTACCAAGATGCATCCATGAGCAGAGGTCAGCATTTACTTAACTTCTTTGGAATATGGGGGTTGAGTGTGACCAATGACAGTGTCTGGTTTGACACCGCCCCCCCCCAAATCTCACCTGGAGGAGAAGCCATTTCTCTTCTATAATTGACTACATTTTTCTTCTGCCCTGCTTATTTGATCTAAGTGAAGATCTGGTCATTGTGAGCTCGACAGCCAGTGATCATGCAGCGCTGCAACCGTTGAATATCAGATTGAGGGGGGCCTCTTGTACAATTTTCTGTGCACTCTTAGTTAATAACCAGGCTACAAAAGGATCCTGGAATGAGTCCAATGTAAGAAGTTACAATGCGAAACAAAATGATTTGATACATGCCAACAAAGACATGCTCATGCAGCCATCAAAGGTAGAAATGTACATCTCTTCCTAGGGTACTCAGTTCGCTAAATCCAATGCGACAGCTTCTAGGCGGCCCTGTCCGGTTAAGACGCATTGTAATGATCAGGAGGTGCAGACGAAAAAGAGAATGTTAAAGGCTGAACTGAGATATCTTAGAAAGATTAATAATATGGACTCAATCTAACTGGAGGGTTGCCCAGAGCAATGCCAGAGGTTAAGATTTATTCTAAACCTTCCAGCCATCACCTCTTTGTTTTTGTTTTGTCACCCCGAGTGGGCCGGGTATGCCCAGACATGGGTCCCATGCCTGCTGGGCCTAGAGACCCAAGCTACTCCTCACTGATGAGGCCCAGCAAGGCTGAAAGATGTTTGGGGATGCTTGTGGTCTCGTGCAGAAGGGATGTGACCGAGCAGTTCGGGCTGGACTGCCCCTTTTGGGGTGGGACCAAGCCTGATTTGCATATGGTCTTTTCCCTTCTGTAATGGCTTGGCAGGCGAAGAACGATGGTCTTTAGGGTTGCCCAGAGCAATGCCAGAGGTTGTGATTGATTCTAAACCTTCCAGCTATCACCTCTTTGTTTTTGCTCAATCTACTGACATAAAAAGCTTAAAAACATTTACAAAAACTGGTTAAAAGCTCAAAAAAGTCTAATGCTCCAAAGAGATGCTGAAGTCATGCTTCGAATTTTATGCTGTAAAAAATATGTTAATTTCTGGGCAGTTGTGACTAATCAATTGAATTGACAGATTTATACGTAAACTAATGCCATTTAGGAGTCCACATGGAAAAAATACTTTCTGGAAAGACTGCACAAAAAAGGTCTCCTTAAGTAGCCTTGGTATGAACAAGGATCCTACGGAGGCATGGCAGTTGGATTTTCATCTGGAAGACATTGTAGAGGTAATACAGCAAGCAAATGCATCCAGGATTGCTGGACCGGACGGTCTCGCAATGGTTACTTTAAACGGTGACCCGGGATTGTTTGGGCAAATATTTTGTATTCTCTCTTTACTCATATCCTCTGCTGCCACTGTACTCCACAAACATGGAAAACGTATTTAATCATTCCTGTATTCCTGTATTTAAAAAGGCCTTCTGGACACCTGAAGTAAACTCTTTTCATCTTTCATACTGGGAAACCTGGAGGGATGGTTCAAGAGCACTTCTCCAACAAAAGGAAAAGTCATCCCGTTCCCACCAGTACCTTACACTTATACACCTAACCAGGGCTTTTGATACAGTAAACCATGAGAAGCTCTGGGAGAAATTAGAGAACCTCGGATGACCAAGAACTTTGAGTAACATCATTAAATACTTACATGAGGATAAAAAAAAGTACAAATTTGTTTGAACTTGGCGGGCGGGTGAGATGTCAGGGCCAGTGCAGTGCTGTCGGGAACACTAACAGGGATGTGTTCTGGCTCCTGCTCTCTTTAACTTATATATCTGAGATTTGGGTGTAAGGCTAGCAGAGTGTATATCCTATCTTCCAAGGCTATGGCCATATTCAGGTACAACATTTCGCATATGTGGATGATATCGTCCTATTAGATGAAACGCCAATATGCCTACAGAGATCTTTAAACGGATTGCTAGTATACCTGAGCGGTTTAGATTTGGAACTTAATGTGGCCAAGACCATGATTATTATTTTCGAACCCACAAACAGAAGGTATCAATCGTTTTCCAGGTTTCTTGGCTCACAGAAACTAGAAGTCCAATCACTGTGATATTTAGGTTTGATGATCAACCAGAGAAACCCCAAGAAGACTTTGAAAGAATATTTACACAGGATAGTGGCCTGTGCTGCCCAGTTACGAAAAAGAGACTGTACATTTGGGAGGTTTTTTTATGTTGCCAGTTATAAAATATTGTAGGGGCAAAGTAGTGCCAAGTGTTTTGTATGGAGCGGAACCCAGCCCGGCTTTCATTGGTTCTAGGTGATTTGGTTGCATTTTTTTCATCAAATTCATCTAACTTTGTAAATATTTTTTTTCTATTTGGCTGCAAATATATGTGGGCAGAGACCCCCTCACAGGCCCTCTCACCGACTGCCCCCTATATTTATTTACATGATTACCCAGCCAACCCCATAAATTTACGGTCAAATTCAGCCCCAAAAATTAGACGAATTAGAATTCGACAAATTCTACTGCAACCAAACCTCCGATTCCACTTTTATTCCTTGGGCAAGAATTGAGGGAAACTTATGCAAGAGGACCTTGAATTTACCTATGGGAAAGCCTCCTACAATAATTCGTTTTGAATTAGGGTTGTTGTCATTGGACGTTCTGGTAACTTGGAAGTCTTTATTAATATTTGCAAAGACTATGCTGCCACCCTCTGAGTCAATGTACACTAAGCTGCATGAGTGCATAGTAAACACTTCCTGCCAGTTTGTCAATAAATAGACCATGAGTTGTTGGTCTATTTTGGACAAAATTAACTCATCGTCCACTGAGCTCCGTCAGAATCCTAATCTTGTGAAATGGAAGCTATGGAGATCAGACTGGATAGCGAAAATCGAGGCATGTAAAATGCATACACTGTATGCTTGTTCCACCACTGTAAATAAATCCTCTAATTCTGTTTTATCGTATTCAAAGGAATACCCGGGCAGGAAAGAGAGGGAGCATTTGCTTAGACTACGTTACACGAGGGAAATGTTGGGCATTCGAAACCAGTTAACCATGAACCAGAGAACGTGTAGATTGTGTCTGGACGAGGCTACGATGGGAGCGTTGGAACATCTAGTTTCTAATTGTTATTTTATTAATGAGATTCGCACACATTTTTGTGCCATTTTGTATATGATCCTTCCCCCGGGGCTTTCCAAAATCTTTGGTATCGAATCCTGGAAGCATTCTATACCACCTTATCACTTGCTGCTGTGAAATTTGTCAGCCTTTTAAAAAATGACTAGAACAACGAATTTTTTAACAAATTGGATGTGCAGTAGCAATATGGTATTCTTATACATATTTTAGGATATAGGGAAACGTATTGTATGATTGTATTTTCGCAATTCATTCTTGTTTTTTTTTCTTTAAATATATGTACTGGTGTCAAAGGTTTATGTTTAAACCATAACACAATAATAAAAAATATATTAAAAAAAGATGGGGCTCATGTTATGCACCCTCAACAATAAAACCTGGGAAATCAACCATTGGAATTTGCGTTAGAAACCATCTCTGTTATGATCTATGCACTACACAACCGTGCAGAGGCGTCGCTAGGGAGGCATTGGGGGGCTATAGCCCCAGGTCTTTTGGTTGTAGCCCCGGATAGAAGCTCAGGAGCTACAATCAAAAGGCTAGGCAGCCTCGAGTCCCAAAAGTCCCAACATTAGCATAGCCCCGGATCTTTTTCAGACCTAGCAACACCCCTCCAGCTGTCTCAGGCTGTTTTCAAAGATGTCGGAAAGGGGTCCCCCAAACGTCATTTTAAAATGGCTCTACACAATCCGCCACACGTTTTCGGACGGCCCTGGCTCTGAGGAATGTGTGGATGCCTGTATGTGCCTGCACATCAACATGGCGCCAGGACACATTGCATCAATGGATAGGAGACAGTGATGGTGCAGGAAGGTATTGGCTGTAATCTGTCTGTCTGTCTTCTCCCCCCAAATTACTTGGTGTCCAGTGTGATTGTTGGAGTGTGTTCATCCGGATAGCAGAGGAAACACTTCAAGCCACAGCACAGATGTCAGTTAACCCTAAATGCCAGCAGAAGTGAAAGTGACATGCCATAAACAATTACATTCAGAAAGTAGTGTCATATGACCTTTGCCCCAGTAACAGAGCAAGAATTGCAGATGTCATTTTTTTTTTTAGCAAATCGTCAATAAAGCAGACCATTTTAGTTTCCATCTATTTATAACCACAGTGTTTCCTTTACATGCCAGGCGTGAGGTAATTATATGACATAGCTACACCCAGCAGAAACAACATATTCCCAGGGAACTGACTTCCTAATAAAAACATGCATCTTTCATATGGAACTAAAATTAAATAACCCTTATTTCTTAAACACAACTAGTCATGGTTGAGTTGTTTGAGTTTCTTGATAACTAATGAATCTCGTATGTCTAACGAATCACTCACTCAGCGCCTTATGACTAGGGTCCGCGCCCAAAGCTGTGTTCTACCAATTGGGATGGTAGGCCACCGTCTCCCTTTGAAAATCCGTCACTGGCAGCCGGATCCACAGACAAGCGCTCATTGATCAGCGCAGTGGTCTATGTTTTCTAGTGCCCTTCCAGGTTGTGTTGATCCCCAACCATTAACTATGCTGCCTAGGGCTGGTGGCACTTGGAGTGCAACACATCCGGGGAGCCGAGGGTTTCAGTTTCCCAGTATAGCTCGACCTGATGAGTGGGTTATTCATGAAAAGGAATCCACTGCCTCTGAATGTCAGTTTGCACCTGTGTCTGTGATCTCCATGTTTATTATTTGAGATGTTTTAGCTGGGCGTGATAGATGGGCCAAAGGTGAAAAAGATGTCTGCAACTTCCCTCCGCCAGGGCCCCGGTCCATTCGTCAGGATAGTTGGAGGCCCTGTAGTTCTCCAGAACAACTCAAGGCACTAGAATATGGAACCCTGCGCTTGGTGGTGGTAGAGAGGGATACAGGTCTTCCAACAACCTTGGAAGGCCAAATACTGTGACGCTTCTCCTGTGTATGTTGACAGGTGGCACCTTTCTTCTTCGAAAAGCGGGATCACAGTTACTTTACCACCAGCAGATGGACGTTTTGGTGGCGCACTCGGGATTAAACAAGCAACTATATTTCACAACACAGGCACTAGAGGTGTGGGAGAGAGGACACTGAGATGATGTGAGCACCTGTGAAAACAACGTATAATGCAGCTGATGACCTCCCCCATAAATTTCCCCCACACATGTGTCTGACTGGATACCTGGTTTGCCAGACCGACGCACACAACTGTAATGAATGTGTCCAGCCCACAACTGAGGGTCTGATTAGATGGCAAATAATAAAGACTATACAACACACCACAAAGAGCACAATGTTAGGCCATTGATTAATACTGGTTGGTATTACCAAAATCAGTGGTACACTTTTTTTTAAACCTTAAAATGAGGTAATGCCGAGTCATTCGTGGCAGAAATTGAACATCTCAGCTGCATATCAACAGACAACCACATAGTCCACTGAGCTATCCTGCGATTTGCTATTTAGTCAAGCTTGGCTTCTAAGAATCCAGCAATGCTGTTGGTCTCTTTAATGGAAACACAGATTCCCTTTTCGTGGTTGAATTGGGGTCCATGCTAAAGGCCATAGTGTGAGAATTTCTAGGTATCTATAATGGATATATCTCAGCACAGCCAGATGAGAGAGAAGGGCCGGGTTGGTGTTACTTCCCAGGACTGATTGAGTATTTTAGCCACTTTTATAGCAGTATTTTCATGCAACATTTTCTTCATTGACAATTTAAATGCTCTTTGATAAAATATCGGGCTGCATATATAGATAGTTACTTGTAGGTCATATCCAGTTAGTAATTTATTACTCGTATCTTGCATCAAGTTCCTTGGAAGGATCTGGGTCTCGGCATCTAGGACAGCTCTCTTTCTAGCCAGTATTGGTACTGTGGCGGAACTTGGTGCGGGCAACTCTCTAGAGAGACTCGCCTTCTTCAATGTGTTTAGACCATTGCTGGTAAGTAAGTCTATCCCTATCTGCCAAGTAGCCATGTGTGATGCCATCAGCCGTACTGGGGTTTGAGCCAACACAACCTTGTATTCTAGGGCCTGCGGCTACATTTGATCCATTATAAGCATGGGTTTATGTACCTCTGCATGCAAACCTCTCTTTGCAAAAGGGAAGTCGGTACTGACTGCAGCTGTTGAGCATGAGAGGGAGTCATTTGGCAGCTAGCAACATACACCATTATACGAAATAGCTAGGTGTTTACAGATTTCCTTAAAACTGAAAGAAACCAGGCAGAACATCCCGAAATAGGAATGCTTCCTTCACAGTTAAACTTGTCATCAGGAGCAGAGCTAGCCTCAACATGTGCAAGATGGTGGGGGGCATTGGAGGACGTTTTGAGTGGCAGAATACCCAATGCCCCACCAAGTGCCAGAAAGCCCACTGCCACTTTTGTCTTTGCTTAGTGCTCCCTAGCCTCAGTAACCCGCTACAGGCATAAGCTGTCTACCTGCTCCCACCTGTCCTGAAAAGAGTATGGAAAGCATCTGAAGCATAGGCGTCAGTGTTGCTAAGTTACTTGTGCTCGGAATCAAACAGGACCCCTTTTCGCGGGGAGGTGACTACAGGTACCAGCATAACAGACAAACGTGCATCAGTGTTGCACAAGGAACTGAATGTGTTAAACATAGATAGCTGCAGTAACCGCATTAACCCATTGCACTGTTGACCCTCTCCCCCCTTTCTTTGAGACCAGGAGGCTGAATATCTATGACGTCTTCCTTTGGCCCATTATATCCATCTTTCTCCCCAATTCAGAGGCTATTTCGTTTCACTAAGAGATTCTAATCATCAGGAGGTGTGAGCCATCTAAAGGCTGAGCTGTGCTTAAGTCATTGGGGCTCATTACAAGTTTCCCGGTATCTAGCTGGTAATTTAAGCAGGATACCGGGAAACTGCTCTTACCACCTCCGCCGCCTGATTTCCCGGTAATACCGGGATATTACAGCGGCAGAGATGCAGGTAAATTCCCATTCCATTGGGATTCCATGGGCTCCATGGGATGGGATTGCCTGAATTACCGGCACTGGTAGAACCAGTGCCGGTGATTCCGACATTAATTTTCCAGTAGGGGCCTGAACTACCGGCAGGTCAGGACTGCCGGTAGATCACTGCCCCCAACGGGCAACTTGTGTTTCTCCGGTCCGGAAAAAATGCCAGTGCCGGAATTACTGGAATCTTTTCCAGACCGGAGAACTCATAATGAGCCCCTTGTCTTCATCATGGGGATGTATTGTTATGGGCAGGGCAGGCTTATGTCCTCCATCACATTACTGCTGCTGCCTGTTAATGGATGCTTAAACTCAAACCTTCTGCTCCCACAGGTGATAGATTTGGCAGGATCTGGTTGAAGCCTCTTTCCCCTCAGCGCCACGGGCTGAGCATCACGGCAGAGTGCTGCTTTCCCCTGCCTCAAACCTTCCTAAGCCAGTGGCTGGCTCCACCACTGCCTGCTTAGCTTTGGGGCTCCTTTGGAGCCCTATGGCCCTGGGGCACCACCTGTAAACTCAAAGGTGAACACTGAGAGGGTATTGACCTCATATGTGCAGGTACCATCATTCCCCTTTCCTCTCCTCCACCACCCACACTCTTCTTCCCTATGCAGATCACCTTTTCATGCACATATAGTACTGCTAGCTCGGTAACTGAGAACGGTGTCCACTGAGCCACAGAAAGGAATTCAAGTTCTAAATTGCATTTCTCCCCATTCAAGTTCTTCAAGCAAGCCATCTTTCAGCACTTTGGCAGTCTGTCATGGGTGCCTACAATGTGTACACTTCATTTCACTTGTGTGCTTGCTTGTCTGTAAAACAGTTTCTGAACATACTTGGCAGTGGTTCCAACGCTGCAATGTTTCATGCTAACACTCACAGGCCTTGACAAATCTTTCCAATTCTGCCAGAACTGCCGGTCGAGTAACTTAGTTTATCTACTCTACTCATGAACTGGATGGGATCATATATTTTTATTGAAACAATAACATGATGACCGCTGAAGTGATTTTTCTGTGTGGGGTTTAGAGGTGCTGGTAGTGTTCCTAGATGGGCCCACCCAGACAAAAATATGCAGACCTGTCCTGAAAGAGAGAGCACACGGAGCAACAACGAGTGAGAGTTGGAGGCAGCACGCCACATCCCATCACAGGTGAGCTTGGCCCTTGGGGAAGGTACTCTGCCTCTGGCCTGCCCGACAGTCACTGCATGTGCATTCCATTTCATATGTGCTTAAAAACACTTCATGTCCTCCTTATTCAGAGATGTGGTTGATAATGCCCTGCGGGGCGTCTCCATTGATTGCTCGCAAATTACTCTTCTGCAAAAGTCCTATCGACCCAATGAAAAACAAAACCTGCTGAGACAAATGAGTCTACAAAATTCAAACACTCAGCCCTCCTTGATAAATATGCATGCATGATGCTGCAAATACCCCTACTGCTTTAAAAAGGTGTGGGTGCAGAATTTCATCATGCACGTCTTGCATAAAACACTACAGTTCCAGCATTTCATCAAAAACTTGCTGCAACGAGGGAAGTTACAGCATCATTCTAATATTGAACATGTTCCCAAATAAGTGCCGCAGAAGAACCCTGCGCACTAGATCAGTGTCCCTTACATTTCACATCCACATCCCGACACAGTTTACCCATCCTTCCCTACTCCTGAGGGCAGGCTTCTTTTGGAGAGTTAAACTCTTCTCCATAGCAGCTCATACTGTGTTGCAAGACACTGAGACCAAGGTAGGGAAAGGAAGAATCTCAGAAACTTGATGTACATCTGTCCTTTTTGACGCAGCAAGAGGAAGAACAACAAAGGGGTTCTTCCGCAGGGCCTAGTCTTGTTTATGTATTGTACTGTGTTGTATTGTACTTGTCATTTATAAAGTGCCTTTTACCATTATTAGAATCTCCGAGTGCTGTTAGCGGGAACGCCCTCGGAAGACTGAAATCCAGAGTTTTGGATGGAATGGAATAGGATTAGGATGCATGTGTGCATTTGGCCAAACCAGGCTTAGCAGGGCTGGCCAGGCTCTGGTAGAGAGTGTAACCATTTTTTGAGAACCCGTCCTCAACACAAGGAAGTTCATTCCATCCCCAATCTAGATGTCACACAATAAACGGTTTCATGTTAGTTCTTTTATTCAGCCCTATCTCCAATTCATCTAATAACCCTTGTATCCCTGCCTCTGAGCTACCAATGAGCCAAGAACCAGGCTGGTGTCCAGGAAATATATTTATTTATTTACATTATAGGTAATAGAAATCACACTAAACTATACACGCCACCTTCTTTGTGGCTCACAATTAACTTCTTGTTACACAAATAAATTACACCAATGGGTTGGGAAAGGAACACATATCACAATTCTTTACTTTCTACAAATTTCACTTCAAGAAATAATTAAACTGGTCAATAAACAAAAAACGATTACATATGCAATGCTGTGCAATTTCGATTTTCTTGCAAGCTTAAATGGCTAGCAATTTACTTTTACAAATGTGTGCATATGCAATTATTATTTCACACACACTTTTGCTCTAAAATAAACAGGCTGATTTAGCAGTTTGTTTTTCAGACACCCCATACTTTGGCTCTGTGTTTGGAAAGTCGGACAGAGAAATTAGGATGATTGAAGAATTTTGGACTTCAGACCACTCTCCACCTAAAAGCCTGTGTCGGGGAAGCTGGATAGCAAACATTGGGATGATTGGAGATTTTTGGATTTCAGACCGACCCTCCCCCCCTTGACTTAAAGGCCTGTGTTGGGGAAGCTGTACAGTTTAGGGATTTTTTTAGTTTAGGGACAAAGACACCCCTCTTCTTAAAGAAGTCCGGCTCAACAGGATAAAGAGGGTCACTCAATTAAATTATAGCACACATAGGGCATGAGCTGTGTTAATTTCAATTTTTTTTAAAAATACCCTGTGGTGTTCTGCCAGGGGGAATTAATTAAATGAATATTTCTTTGTTAAATAGGCTAAGGATCTACACAGTTTTGCTTGCACGCCCTCTATAAAGGGAAAGGATTTAAGTCCAGCAGATCCCCCCACCTTTTGGTTGCAAAGGGTTCAATTCTACTTACATAGGAAACCTCTGTTTAAAGTTCAGGAAAGCCGGCTGCATGTCAGAACCCTCTGGTAGGACAGTGCAGGTGCCTGGTCACTCCACTTTCAAGGATGGTCCCCAGCTCTTCACCAGTGAGTCCAGTTAGCTTTTTTAGGGATCCCTAGCAATAGACAGCTCCACCCAGATGCAATCCCATTTGGTGAATCATTGTGGCTGTCAGATGGTAAGTTTCAGCAGCTCTCCCCCTTCCTCCTAGTGCATCCACTTAATATAGCAGCGATGACACCATCAGGTTACAATATCTGGGAGTACCCTTCAAGAGTTCTCGCAAATAGGACTGGTCAGTTACCCTTCTCTCTCCTCCCAAATCCATCCCCTCTCTAAGGACTGGCTTAGGAGTCTGGAACAGACATATGGCAGCTTCCATTTGCAATCCCCATTTGTTCTCATGTCACATTTTTAGCAAAACCTAGTTATGTGTCAAAAACGTTATTTATTAGTAACTGCCATAATATATGTATTTTCTGATTCAGCTAATCACGGGGAATAAATAAAACAACATCCTGTTGCACAGTCGTTTGTCATTTTTCTGCCATTTTTACAAAAATTAAAATGGTGAGGATCATGTGATTTATTACCCATATTCCAAAATGTTACTCTCTACCAACTCTTAACTTCGGGACATTTTCAGATCAGCCAGAACCCATTTTAGATGGCCATTACAGTTCCCCGAGTCACAGGTGGATGAGTTTTATATCAACCAAATTGCCTGGAAATTATCTAAAAAATTAAACCTGTAATCAATGGGACCAGTGGTTGCTGAGAAAAAGACTGAAGTTCTAATAGTCCTTTTAAAGTAATAGTACATCTTTAGGTTAATTCAAATAGGAACTCTGCTTCTTCCAAGCCATTTGTCTGGGCCAGTGTTTTTATGAGTCTCTTTGTTGTTTGAGGTGCAGGGTTCAGATCATAAATGGGGGGGGGGTGCATTTGCTACACAGAGATCCCCCTACCACAGACATCTGGCATCTTGTATTCTTATCTGAAGGAGACCACCATTTGATATGAAAGTCTTCCATGTTCCTGTATTTCTCCTTTCCAGAGTCCAGCCTTGATTATAGCCCCTGTGTTCATACCTCCCCCCTATATTCTGAATATTCACCAGCCAGACCATTTGGCCTGCTCAGAACTGGCTTTAGAGACAGCAGCCCTAGGGAAACCTGGTTTTCGACACCCTATGGGCAACATTGTATTGCAGTTGTAAATAGTTGGGATGCAGTCAGGCTTTCAGTGGGGGAGTTCTATGTGAAGTATGCCCACCAACCAGCCAAAAGGGTCTGCCTTGGGCATAAATGAAACCTTCATGTGACCCATAGAAAAACGTTTTTCCTTTCCCTTGTTGCTGGTATTATGTATGTAAAGCATAATATAAATTACATCTTGTTTACACACACCACGTCTTTTCCCTGGCATCTTTATGTTGCCTGGGGAACATTCTTCTAATGTCTTGTTTTAACTTGCAAAGACACATGCAAAACCGTTAGCCGATTTTGGTGTCAGTGTTTAAAAATCCTGTTTTTCACGTGAAAGGGACCTTTGAATTTCATCTGCCTTTGTGAATAAAAATGCTGCAGGTTTTGGGGCCTTTGATTATACCCCACAAGAGCAACCCATGTGGTCAGGCATGTGGTTGGGTGCAGAGAGGAGTCGGGAAATTGCATGAAGGACATGGCCTGCTACTCCAAGCATTGTCTGGTTTGGTGCAACATGCATGACAGGAGCATGATGCTGTGAGGCCCTATCTCTTGCATAAGTGGACACATCAATCCAGTAACCTTCCTGTTACCCAGGCACCACTTTCCCCATCTACGGCTTTATTTTAGAAGTTAGTGCATGCAGGAAAACATAGGGCCTCATTACGACCCTGGCGGAATGGGTTTAACGGCACTGGTAACAGTGCCAGCACTGTTAAACCCATTCCGCCCTATCACGAGGTTCCCTCGCGGGACCTGCTCTGGATGTCCGGTCAGACCAGAAGTCCTTTGCGGGTCCCACGAGGGAACTAGCATGCTAACAACGGGCCTGTCATTAACGGGCCCGTTGTTAGCATGCTCCTCACTGTCATTGAGCCCTATGGGGGCTCAAATGGGAATGGGGTTTGTCCGGGTCCGGGTTCCCTGAATGGGGAAATACCGGGCCCTCCAAAGTCGGAATGGCCCAGTAATTCCTCATTCACGGAACCCGGACACGAGTTTGAAGGCAGCCATGCCCTTATTAAGCGCATGGCTACCTCCAAACTCGTAATGAGGCCCATAGTCTTTCTTCAATTCACCTGAATTACATGGACTAACCTACCTAGTAGCCATTTGCTAAATTAAATCCTATACCTTGAAATGTCATGTCTGTGTTACATTGGGTCGTCTACAACCCTAATTGCAGGGGAATACCGCTTCAGGGTTCCTTTTGAAGCAGTGCAGCATTGACTGCAGAGCATGCTGCTACAATGTAGTTCATTCTGCAGCACATCAGGAAATGCTTTTACAGCGACATGTTTGGTGCAAGCTGGAGATCTTGTGCTTTCCAATATATTTTGTGTGCAGTGCATTCAGTCCTCATTTGTCCTTTGCATTCTGAAACTTGCAGTCGTTATTATGCCATTTGAAATGCAACACCAGGCCCCACTATGCAATATCAAAAACAGCACTTGATAACTTGGGAGCTCTCTGTGGGCAGGACCATAGGGGCATGCTGCTTAGAGTTTGCTGTGAATCCTTATTCTGGGGTGTAGCAGGGCCTTGGGGCCTTATCTGGTGCTGTGCACAAGTGACTGCTTGGGCATGCTGGCATGCTGCTGCCACAGGCAAGGGTATAAAGGTTGTGCTGCTGCAGTTTCTTGCAGCCAACTACAGCCTGCCTGCACAATCAAAGTAGTGCCTTCCACCTGTCCCTGCTCTTCACAGCTCCTCTCCTGCTGGACCTCTGTTTAGCCCTCACTTCATTTTCTGCAGTTGCCATTTGTTTACATTACACATTGCTCTCTGTATGGCTGGAACGTGAAAATCATCACCAGACAGTTTAGCGGATGTATTACAAGGAGCTATTCTCTGGCCCGCATATTCGACCCCTCTCAAAGCAAACAAACATCACAGAAGGAGCACTCGCCCTCATGCGTGAGTACTATTAAAATGATACAATAGCCATCGGCCCTATAAAGTCCTGGAGACTGTGAGGGGTCAAGTGTATTTCTTGAGGCCTGTTCCTCCTTACATTACCTATTCAAATCTCTTCTCAATGTGTATCTCTGAACTCTTCACAGGGAGCGAGCAAATGAGAGTGAACATACGAAGGCAAGGAGGGTGGGGACTTGAGTGAGAGGCTGTTAAAGAGAGGGAGAAAGTGTCTGAGACATTGTGAGAGACCAGTTCAATGACATTTGTTTCCTGCTTCACCTCAGCAGAGTGCTCGGTAACTCCCCAGGTAGCCCCACAGAGCAGATTCACAAAGGACCTGCATTATTTCATGTTGTCACTCATGTTAATTTTACTCGGGTGTAGATTACACAACTTTAAGAGTGCGAGGGCTGTTGCCTTTTTGTGAATTAGCCCCTCTGGGTATAATATCCAATATGTAAACTAGGATAGGCCTGTGATATGCCAGTTTCTGATGTGTCATGCCCAACCTTTGGTATATATTCTAAGCACATCCTATAACAACACATTTGCAATACACGTTCAATGTTTTCGTTTTTGGCATCTAATACCCAGCTTCTTATATGAATGTTAGTAATTGAAGGGCCCAAAGCCGTTTTGTTCTTTGATTGTATATGTTATGCTTGGGAAACAGAAATTGTAATCGATTGGGCTGTTTGGGACGCAGAAGTGCTTTGTCCTTCAGACAAATTAATTGAATAGGAAACGCATTGTAGGGGAACTTGTAGCCCTGGTTCTCACAGGAAAGAATCAGGACCTTTGGACATCCATGCCTGTTGGGACTAAGAATCATGGCCACCATGTGAGCTAGGTTTCCATTGTTGACCCAAATTAAATGAGCAGTGAATTTTGATGTGCAGCCAAACACATTCTGGTCGACTGCCAGATGCAAGTGAAACAAGAGTCCTTCAGATATCTTGGCACGTTTTTGAGGTTAAATCTTGACCTCCATGAATGAGGTTTCATTTTCACCCTAAAGGTTGGCACTCCCTACCATTTGCCCTACTGGGATGAGTTTCCAAGTTCGGCATTATACCCTACCCATGCTTCTTTGTTTGGTCCAGAATTTGTCCTATGGGGTTCAGAATACTGAATTGGATAAAAAATGAATGCCGAAGTACGGGGTATTTTGAGATATGGGCAATCCCTAATGGTAACCACCACAGCCTCAAAAAATATTCAGCATCCCAACTAAGTGAATGATTGGATGTGTGAGGATGGAGACGACTCCTCCATAGGACTCGAGCAATTGTATTGGAACGAGTGGCTTAAAGCAGATTCTCTATGGGGCTTCCACCCATGTCCTATCAAGGGAAAGTTACCCACAATGTAAAGGATCGGGGTGTACAACACTCAGGAAAACATTTTGAAACTTCCCCCCACAGCTACACAGTAGAAGTACCTTATGCGATGTGGTTACACAATGTCAGTAACTGGCTAATGGTGAACACCTTGCATAAGCCAAACCTATTATGTTTGTTAATGGCTTTGCTTGCCTATGGTATCATACCGCATCATCACTTATTTAAAATCAAATCCCACTCAAGGTAAATAGGAGGGATAGTCCTATATTACTAAAAAAGAAAATGAAACAAACTCATTTACGGTGAAAAAGAGTCGCAAATAACCAATAGCAAAATGGCCCCATCGCACCATACATAGGTGTTGTGGTTAAGGGTTACCGTGGAAGGTATGTGAGAAGCCAAGTGGGACATGGGGAGGCCCACATGAAGGGCAACAGGTGGGAAAAGAACAAAACGAATTGGGAAATAGGGTCAGTAAAAAGGAATTCTGTGATCCCATATATAATCAAATAGAAAAGGGAGACCATGCTCTACAATGCCTTTTGAATCTAAGATTACACTGCTGGTCTGTATTAACAGGACAAGGTAATAGCCGCACAGGTTGAAAGGGGGAGAAAATGATGGCTTGTGCAGATTACCTCCCAGAAGAGTCCAGCTTCAGGCCAAGATGAATGCAAGGACCCACACCACCATTACCATCCACATATCGCTCCAAGCCGGCATCAAGAACTTCCAGGCAGCCCTGTCCATGCCCTTGCTCCCAGTGGAGACCAAAAGCCACCCTCATTTAAGAGTGCCGGTAGATCCTCCCAGCTTTCCTGTCTATAGGACGTAGCCGTTCGGCACCTTGGGACCAATTGCAAAAGTGTGTGCTCCCCTGCTACTTTGCCATCATTTGAATACACTTAGACAATGCCAGAAGGTCCCAAAACCTGTGCTTAAGGTGCCAGACAGCCTCTCCATACGGTCCTTATAATGGACAGTTGCCCGACTAGAATGTTGTCCTTAATGTGAATGTCTCCTTTGACTTCGCCTGCTTTTTGCATTAGTTTGAAAACTTACCTCTAATTTAATCCGCTCATACTGTATTCTATTGCAATTCAGTACTTACAAGGACAACACTGATTCTCTCTTCTCCACATGAGGCCAATATGGTATGGCTCAGGAGGGGGCGGGACCTTTTTGTCAAAGTCTCCTTTGTGTCCCCCACTATTCATTCTGCACATCACCAATTCCTGACTCTGACGCCTCCATCAGAGTCTCAGCTTTTCCAGAACTCTCTCCGGCCATCAGGAGGAGGGGGTCCAATATGATTATTGTGATGTAATAACTATAGCTCTGCAGGAGCCAACGGGCTGAGAAGTGAACAAACCGCCTACTGGCATAGGACAAACCGCCTACTCAGCCCCACACTACTACTAAACCAGCAGTGATCCCCATCATAAAGTTGAAATGGGCACAGCTCAGAAGGTATACCGCCTTCTCCTCTTTTGGTAGTGCAGGCTGAGGGCTGGTTGTATCTCAAGGAGGTTTGTGTGAGCTGATAACATTTGCAATCCAAACATCTTTAGTACAATGGTTCCAAAAGAGAAGACCGTTCAATCAAGGTTCTATACAAATATATATAAAACAATTTAAATTAATTATTTCTTTTTCTCTTCTCTGCAGTGGTCGAAGTGTATGAAAAGAAGTAGTGCAACTGTGTTCCCTGCTGGACTGCCCCCACCCCCACAAACCCCATCTACATGCCCCTGCCACGCGCAATCCAAACCCCCTAAACAAATGTGCCTGCTGTTAAGGGAACATTCCGTGCAGTGCCCTGAAGTGCAAGTTTCAACTTTTTCCTACACTTTTATTTTAAAACAAAACAATTCCGCAACGGTTTCTTTTTAACATAAAAGTATAGGAACTGTAAAACGTAATTTAAAAAAGTAGAGGAGCACCGCTCTCAACCGCTCCTGCCTACTTCGACCACTGCTTCTGTGTGCTTGAGTTTTTTGATCATTTGTTTTAAATGCTGTCATGCTTGTTTTATATCTATTTATGATAGATTGTTTTGTAAAGGTTTAATTTAAACCAAATACAAGTAAAAAATAAAAATAAAAAAATGAAACAATTAAATGCAGACAACTAACTAAAAACACTAGCAAAACGACACCCCTGAAAAAAAGCACAGAAACTGCAGATTTATGTAGCATGGCATGCTGTGTACATAGGCAGAGGTGTTCAATTACTTAAGTGACACAATGTCAATGTTTAAGAATGTTTTATAACATAAAGGCAGAAAAGGGGGGCTTCATACTCACTATTGTCACAAAAGGGGACCAGGGGGCAGGGCCTCTTCACAGTACCGTTTTCTTATCTTTGGGGGCTCGACATCATCGAGCTGGGCTTCTAGGTGCTTCCTAAGGTGAAGATTCAGCTTCGGATTGGTGAGCTCTTTGACTGGGTCCAACAAGTAAAGCGGTCAAGGCAGGCAGCCGGTCCGATACCACAGCGAGTAGAGCTCGCTTTGACATCTCTGCAGAGCCTGCTGACTCAGGTTCGAATCCCGGCAGGGCCAAACTCAGCCTTTCATCCTTCCGAGGTTCATAAATGAGCACCACACACCGTGGGTAATAATAAGCAGCGCTCAGATACCTGAGGGTTCGCAGCGCTATATAAATACTAAATTATTATTATTATTATCAATAGCAGATGGCAAGAAGAACATTTTGACAGACCAGTGATGTTAGGGTTGGTATGGCAAACACAGGTTCAATGTGGGAATCAGGGTCCAGAGCTGTTCCTTGACATATGGGTCGCTGGAAGGTACAATTCAGGTTCTCCAGGTGCAGGGTGAGTCCTTCTGCTCTGTACCCCCACTCCAGGGAGGAGAACTGGCACTTACAGGGGACCCTTCAGCCACAATGAACTAGGTATTGGTTCCAGCGCAGCCAGCAGTGAGGCCTTGGTCGAACAGCAGCCACCCCCACTGTTCCATGGTGATCGTAAGGGGCCAGAATTCCTTTGACTTCATATAGTTGAAAAAGAAAACACAAAATGTAAATACAAACTACATGTAAAAGTTAAAACTCCAAGAAAGAAATCAATACAAATTCAAAAGAAATCAATATTGAACACAGACCTTGCTACTTCAGTTTACAGTCCTTCATCAATGATCTTGAACACTTCAGAAAAGAATCTATACAGTGCAAGGATTGGCGAAACGCTATCTCCACATTAGACTTGACCAAAACATTTCACTCAACCAGATTGTTCTGTCTGGTGCTACAGATTTGAAAGGGCATGTTCTAATGTTGATTAGTTTCAGACATTCTAGAATCAAGTGCGTAAATGTTTCCAAAGTACATGAACGCTTGCAAAGTCAACAATTCGAGGTCTGATCCGATCCAATTTTCTTCCAGCTACCTATACGTTCTAAGGTGGGTAGCTGGTTTAAGTGAAAACGCAAATACGCAAATAAAATCTCCGAACCTTATTGCCGGGAAAGAGGTAGATGGACGTGCAGCGAACTCCTCTGCCTTCTGTCCGCAGCTCTATGGTAGAGGACTTTGGATTGGAATGGACGGCATTCCCAAAAGAGGTACAAAATTATATCTTACTTCTTCCCTTGATGGGCCAAAAATGAATCAACTAATGAGGGAGCGTCCCCCTCCTTTTAGAGGCAATATGCCACAAGGGGGGGTTGATCCAAAACAAACCTGCTCTAAGGGGTTCACTCCCTGTTGTAACACATGCCCTTTGCCTTATGACATCACACCCAGCATACTGTGCCTCCAGGAATTGAAGGGGACAGGTAAAAGGAAGCACGTCCTAACAGAAACCAAGATGGTGCTACCCTTCTTCAGGCCTACCTTCACTCTGTTGCTAAATTAACCCTGCCCCTGTCCCATGCTTGCTGGCATCAAAGGAACTCCAGTGGTCACTCCCTGCATTGAGGCAGACTTTGTTATGCCATTGCTGCCTCTGAAGCACGATTATCAGAAGACCTCCTGGGGGAAGTGTCTATCCCCTCGGGGGAAAGCTTTACCCCTTCTGCTGGGGAATCAAAGGGCAGCATTCTGGCTATTGATCCACATGGCAGAGGTGGAGACGGTCTGCCGAGAGACCAATATGCACCCATCCTGTCATAGTTAGGCCCTGCTAACAGACCTGACACTGGTGAGATATCAAATTGCTGTGTTTTGTCATTCTAGCAGTTACCATGCAAAATCAGGCATGGCTTGTATTTACAGATTTACATGCCCCATGACCTTCTAGATTCCACAATCACTTGAATTTAGAGCAGAGGTGCAGAAAGTTAAAATGCCAGACCTGCCTGCAGTGACTTTGTGTTTCAGCAGTTGTCAGGGATGCACAGATGATCTTTGAACCTGCTATGTATTATTGTGAGATGGCGCTGTAGATGTAAGGAGACTGGTTACAGCAAGGCACAGTTGCACACTATAACGGAACATTATGAAAGGGAGGTCTGATTAGCAGAACTCCCTTTCAGTGACAGAATTACCTGCATCATTTTGTCATAAAAAAAATAAAAAAGCTAATGCTTTCAAACCCTGACGGCATCCCATAACAATTATCTGGTTAATGTCCCCCACAACTGCCGGGAACTCTTGATCACACCTCAAGGGCGTCTCGCATGCACAACATGACTTAACAATATACTCCAACCACCACCACCATAGTAATTGTTTCCTGAAAGTTCTGTCGGCCAACATGGGACGCTCTTGTCTCTTTTGATTACATTTTCTTCTGGTCAAATCACTATCACCCACCCTTATGTTTTCGTTGTGAATTAAATCAGTACGTTTTTGTTTCCCTGACTTTTCCCACACTTTCCCATCACAGACTACGTTCTGGATGCCAACCTGGGCAGTGGAACAAATCGCCTCTATACAGACAAGGCTCTGCACTTTAAGACAATTACGGTGGTAACGTGCATTCTTTTCACGACCTCACCCAAGCACGCACGAAAGACTCACATATTTACATGCATTTATATCATGCCTCATTTAAGAAAAGCAACTTTTTAGATTTTGTTTAGTTTCTTATCTAAGGGTCCCAAAAATGTCAATTGTGAGCCTTGCCATTTCTGCTTAAACCCTCTTTACCTTTCAATAACGCGTCATCATGAGAATGTGCACCAAACGTGTCTCTCCATGATGCATTTATAATGGAAAACCTACAGCCAAGTTAAGGTGCTGTCATCCTCCAAGTTGTAAAAGGCCACTAAGGGTTGATACTATTCCATTTTAAAGCTGGTATTGCCTCTCCCATAATGCACTGCAAGTCAGCCCATGCCATTCATTCGGTGGTGGTAACATATAATCAATGTATTCATTATTTGCCAGTAAAGCAGCAGAATCCAAACGAATGGAAGGGGACGCTTTCAACACTGGTCAGGTCTGTTTGTGCCTGTGGATATTTTATCATCTGCAGATGTGTTTTCTAATATCTGTGTGAACTGCTGTGATTAGAAATACTCTGATTACTTATTGGTAATCTTCATTACACCTAGTCCTACTCCTGCCTGTCACAATCCATACTTTAGAAGACCTTTAGCCTTCCCCCAATCATATTCCTAATGAAATCCCTTTTCCTCTTTCCATTATCATAAGGCCGTCTCACGCCCACTCACCTGGGGGATAGAGGAGGGCTTCCCAACCATGCACATCCTAATTCCATACCCAAGGAGTCAGGTGGAGCGCAGTGCCTGGGAAGGTTGCGGCACCTGTCTGAACTGGGATTAGTAAGAATAGTACTAGGTGTAATGAGCATAACCAGAAGGTAATCAGTGCTTTGCCCCCGAGCCACTCTTCCTAGTTCCATTGCATTATTTTGTAGTAAACCAAAGACCTCTGATAGACCTGAAGCTCTGAAAGAAAAGACAGACCCAAACGTGCTGCTCACCCAGGCCCAGTGATCTTTATTACCAGAGCAGGAGAACGAGAACATGTCCACAGAGCTGCTCGGAGATCTGCAGATGAAAAACCATGCCCAGCCTGCCCAGAAAGGTGTAGTCCATAATGCTGAGTGAAGATACCCTGAGAAGCCCAAGTGGCCGTCCTGCAAACCTCTGCCAGAAAGGCCAATCCCCCCGCTGCCCAGGATGTGACCATACCCCTCTTAGACATACCCAGAGCAGAACTCGAGGTTACGGGGTCCAAGAAGAAGTAAACAAGCAAGGGGGACAGTCTCCTTGATGCACCAACTCCAAGAGGCAGAAGCGCCCTGTGACACCAATGGATTCCTGAAAAGAGACAGACCGATTTGAGAATTGAAAAGCAGAGGTCCTCTCCATATAGGTAAGGTGGACATCTCAAACATCCAAAGAGGACAGGGGAGGGAGGGAGGGAAGGAAGGAAGGAAGGAAGGAAGGAAGGAAGGAAGGAAGGAAGGAAGGAAGGAAGGAAGGAAGGAAGGAAGGAAGGAAGGAAGGAAGGAAGGAAGGAAGGAAGGAAGGAAGGAAGGAAGGAAGGAAGGAAGGAAGGAAGGAAGGAAGGAAGGAAGGAAGGAAGGAAGGAAGGAAGGAAGGAAGGAAGGAAGGAAGGAAGGAAGGAAGGAAGGAAGGAAGGAAGGAAGGAAGGAAGGAAGGAAGGAAGGAAGGAAGGAAGGAAGGAAGGAAGGAAGGAAGGAAGGAAGGAAGGAAGGAAGCCGGGAAGCCGGGAAGCCGGGTCAGGCTTAAGAACTAATCCCCTCAAATACACATACTGCACCCTAAAGGGAGCAACCTTTTGACAGAAGCGCTATCCCTGTGAAACAAACGCACATACTGCATCTTACATGGTCAGGTTTTAAATAGCAGAGCTGTCGCCATAATACTTCATTATACTAAATATCAGGAACCTGAACACAACATGCTGACGAAGATCATTGTACACTGTGTAATGGGGGACTCTGCTGTGCTGAAACCACAAAACCGATACAGAGTCAAATAAATTCCACTACAAACTTCTGACTCACAATTTTCATCATTTTCTTGGCAAGCAGCTATTTCCCCACTACCCAGTGGTGCCCTCAGGCACTTTCTGGCCTACCTCCATCAACACACCACAGGTTTCGCACCCGCCGCTCTTGTGGTGCTGCCCCTTTAGGGGTTCAGCACGCGGCGGAGTGACGTTGCACTATAAATAAACAGGGTGTTCACGGCCGCGTTAGAGCGACCGGGGAGCCCGAACTGCATACACCGGTCTCCGACTGAGTCTGTAGCGAGAGGGGGCTCACAGCAACACCGATGCTCGCCAGTCAACTCACAACAGCTCTCACTCTCTTTAACAACCCTGCTGCATCTTTCTTACAGTCACATGTGCAGGAAGGTCATCAAACATGTCGGAGAAGACCTATATAAAACCCCTACTGATGTGAAAGAGGGATGAGAGGAATAGATTAGTGAAGGGGGGGAAACGCGCAAGGTAGCTTTGCTGTGGTGCTACCGCGTGCAGACTGAAAGCTCTGCCTGCGGGTCAGTTTCTAGGTGTGTCACAGATACACAGGCCAGCCAGGGAACACTTGTGTGGTATTTTCTTTTCTCTCCTGTGGTGCTCCCTCTGATCACAGGGCCAATGCATAGCTCTCAAACATTTGTGTCGCAAAGGCGGGAGAAATAACCCGATTTTGTTTTTGGCGGGTGAGAGCCCCATTGGAATGAATGGGCTTGCAGGAGGCTTGGTGGGTGAGTCAGCCCTTTATAAGGCGGGTGTCACCCACCAAAAGCGTGTGAGTTGAGAGCTATGCCACTGTGTAACTTGGGCTGCAGTCTTTACTTCCGCCTGTGACCGGTTCACCTCTCTGACTGTGGGGACATCTAGTGGGTTGGCTTATATCCGTCAAATGTGAGGGCGTGGTCACATGACGCCAAATGCCTATCTTTTTTCAATGACTAGGCTCCTGTACAGGGCAGCATTAGAATGAATGACAACAGTGATACAAAGTTTCCATTATCCTCCAGCAGCAGCTATGCATGCGTTCATGGTTGTGGTACAGTTGCTGGTGCTGTCCCTTTAAGAAACCGAAGCGTTGTGGCTTCACACAAATCTGCAGGGTAAACATTATTTCCTCTGTTCCTAACACCGAAGTGCCATTCACATACCAAAGGCAAGGTGAAAAGGTCAAGGCAGCGTAATTCGCCGCGCGCAGACACCAAACACCACAGCGCACATGCACTAAATGAAATGTCCTGTGTTACTCGCTCCTCGAGCCCACGCAGACCCCAGAACTGCATTACATTACACGTGGGATAATAAATGCATGGCCTGGAATAATGGCCAATCATAAGTGCAGACAAAAGGAGAATGGAACACGCCCTCCTCGTTACACAATACTGAAACATGTACAATTATGGCAAAGGTTTATGCTCCACAAAGATTACGTTGGTGAACATAGAATCTTCAGAGGGTGGAAATGCATTCTCTGTAATGCACCGGAGTACTGCACCAATGCCCCTGGAGCTTTACTCGCCCTCCTCCGCCCCCTATCGTAGATGTAACCATTTGTGAAGGAGAAACACTCAGTACCTTATTGACAAATGTTTGCAGCCCTGTGCCCATTGCATCAGCCTCACTCTTTTCCTCGCCGGTTTCCAGCCAGGAAAAGACACCTTTTGTTCGTTCTGGTCACACTCGGACTCGGTCCAGATGCACCTATTAGTTGTATTGCCAGCAAGTAATTACCCAGAATATCTCTACTCGGCACATTCCAAACTTTCCAACCATTAGGGCGAACTGGAGATTGTGACATTTCAATTCCTCGAAAAGGTTCACTAAATGTGCATAATCCTTTGACGGGCAGACAAGGAAATTCTATTTCAAATAAATGACTCACTTGGAACGTTGGCGATTTGACACCTTCCTTAGCAACGTGCAACACCCTGCTGACCGCCTGGCAAGACACTATTCCATAACACACCTGTGATAAATGTACCTGGAAATTGCTACGCCTGTTTTCCTCTTTTAGCAAACAGTCACAGGGGTTTGCTCAAAGGCACAGCTTTTCTCTCGTCAGAGTTACACTGAGGCACAGCAATGATGGAATGTCTCGCGTTCTTATAAGCTTTCAGCATCGTTCATGCTTCTTCCTAAACATCACTGATATTCTGCGGTGTTAACTGTATGCAGACCCTGAGGACCCTGTTGGAATGTTCCCAAACTGTTAGACAGACAGAAGATGATAAAAAGCTACATTACAAAGTTTATTTTTTAAATATTCAAGAAGATTTTGCGTGCCTTCAGAAACTGGTTGGACCACACAGGTAAATATTAACATTTTCAGGTATACCCTCTCTACAGAAAACTCCCTTAAGAAATCTAATGGCATTTGTCACTTTAGGGCGCATCCCCACATAATCTAGCAACACCAGGGCTAACCTACAATGAATTGTGTGTAAGTGTATTGTTTGATCATATTATGTCAAAAATAAATTTGTTTCAAGGCACATAACTGGCGTGAGAGTCAGTATATTTTTAATGATTATCTCCTTTGGAAAATGAATAAACAAAAAGTGAACACCTCAGCCAACATTATGACCTACACCTTAACAAACATCCGCTGTTCCTGACATTTCGTGGCTAAAATGCCCTCGTGGCAGTGGCGCATATTTACAGTGTAGTTTCCTTGTACTTTTCGCATTTTTATCTCGTACTCCTTGCAGAGGATCACACTGGTCTTCCCTCAACAGTAACTTCCTTTCTAGGGCTAGCTCATCTGCTAAACGGTGTGCCGCATAGCGGCCATTTGCAAATCAGAACCATGCCAAGACCAGGGGCTCAAAGTTCAAGAGTTTTATTTTGTGACTGTATACAAAGGTGAACCAATTTTAATATAAACACGATCTTACCAGAGAAACAACAAATCACAGGAAAG
This sequence comes from Ambystoma mexicanum, assembly GCF_040938575.1. Lineage (NCBI taxonomy): Eukaryota > Metazoa > Chordata > Amphibia > Caudata > Ambystomatidae > Ambystoma > Ambystoma mexicanum. The sequence continues at coordinate 453,026,415 of NC_090936.1, read as the reverse complement.
TCCGTTTACAAAAAATGTCTCTTACACAAAATCTTGTCCACTCTCAGAGTGAATGGTTAGGCTTGCATGCCTCTGCCACCTGAGTTCCAAAGTCCCACAGGAGTTTCCTCACTATTCTCGGAGGACGGGCCAGACAGAGTCCCAAAACCTCCTTCTGCTCCTGTGAGGGCTTTCCGGGGTCCCATACCGCAAGGCTAAACCATTCCCTTTCTTCTGCATGATCTTTCAGATTACATAGGTGGCAGCCACGGGAGAGGCAGAAGGATCCACCCCTACAAGCCTTCCTTCCTGGGTCTGTCTCTACCAGCCCCTTTCTAAACTACAGCTAGGCTCCCAGACCGAATTGTACCATCAGACCAAAAGAAAAAGGTCAGACTGTACAAAAAGTCCAAAAATGCATACCACCAAAGGTCCGAACACCAAAAGTTCGAACCTTTGGTGGTATGCATTGTAGGTAAGTTAAAAAAAAACAGGGGCTGCGGGGGTGTCCCCCACAACACCCCGCTAACTATACTGTGTGGTATAGTGAGTGGGGTGTTGCGGGGGACAGCCCTGCAGCACCCCCAAGAAAAAAAAACGGGCTGCGGGGGTGTCACATTATAGTGAGCAGGGTTTGCAGGAGAAACCGCTACAGCTGCCCGTAAAAAAAAAAGGAGAAAAGGACCCTGCGGCGCCGGTTCCCGATCACAGAAGTAAAAGGGAACTGGCGCCACAGGGACACAGCATGAAGAAAAGGTAAGTAGGGTTTGTTTATGTTGGGGGTGTGGGTGGGGGTGTGTTGAGGGTGTGGGTGGAGGGTGTGTCGTGGGTGTGTTGTGGGTATGTAGTGATTTGCAGTGTTTGTTCACATGGGAAATGTACGAAACTTTGGTGGTGCGTACATTTCCCAAGCAAACTTTTCCATCACAGATTTTTCTGTGATGGAAAAATCACGCAGATCCTCCCAGACCACCACTGGAACCTCCTCCCACCGTTTAGATCTGCCTAGGACCCTGACCAAGCCGTCGGGTATCTTCTACCCTGATTCCAGCCATTAGTCTTTTTAATCAATTCCCGGATAAAGTCCCATTCTCTTTCCTCTATTGCTCCCTTTTTCATCTCTCACCCCTTATTATCACAGGGTCCTTCCTCCTCCCTCTCTTCTTCCTTACCTGAAGACATCTCATCCCCAAGATCCTCTCTAAACCCTAGCTCTGATGATTCCCCAACTCCCCTCCTTGGTGTTTGTGAACACTTCTCTCTCCTTATCAATTATTGATTCATCCTTATTACTCTCATTGGTTCTTTCCTCTATTGCCTTCTTTCTCACTGTTGACAGTGCATCTTTCCCCTGGCCTCTGCCTCATTGTATTGTTCTTCACAGTACCACCTTCTCTATATCTCCTTTCTCTGGTCTACATGTATCCGTCTCTACTCTACCACCATGCCCCAATATTCTTGTCACCACCAACTCCTCCCTGACCCCTTTGGCTGTTGTTGTCTTCACTGCCTCATTTCTATCACACTGCATCATCACTGCCCCCTCCATCGTCTCTTTTAATTTCACCACCTCCATCCAGTCTGATCTCACTTCCTGAACCACCTTCTTATTATCTCCTATCCCATCCACTGCTCTTGTTACTACCACTGCCTTTTCCCTGCCTACACTTCCTACCTCTTTCCAGTTTGTTCTCTCTTCTCCCTAACCTACCACCTCCTTCCACTTCACTCTGGGTTTTTTATCCTCACTTGTGTCCTCTGATCGTATCACTTCCTTCCAATCCACCAGATATTGCTTCCTTCTTCTTGTCCTTTACTCTTCTTACCTCTTTCCATTCTAGGATTTACTTGCTATGGGTGTGTGTGTGTGGTGTGTGTGGGCATGTGTGTGTGTCGAGTGATGGAGAGCTGTCCCTACAAGGAACAATCTTGAGTTGGAGTTCTGGCCAGGTCAATACGCTTTGGGCTACGAGGGTTTGCTAGGCTATTCCTCGGTTCTTTGTGCGCTATAGGCTTTTGCGATATACAAGGTCTGCAAATCCAAACAGGTCATCTCACCCCAAAGATGGGGTTGCAGACTCGCCAAATGCACAAAAATAGCATTTGGAATTGCAAACTGATCACCTGCATATTTAGTGTACTTGGATCCATGAGAGATGGTCTTGGGGTTTCTATCTTTAGGTGCGGTCCGGACAGGGATTTGTTTGTCTTGGGCGAGGGGTTTGCCATCACCTTAGTGACTGACCAGCCGACACCGACCCTGGGAGAGTGACTTGGGGATTCATCTTATTCTGCACCCAGGCACAACATCCACTAATTTGGGGTGGCACCCAGCCCAATGAACCACTGTCTCAGTGGTCCATAGAGCCAGGCGTGGGACTTCATTCAAAGTGGAAGGTCTTATATTCCTTATTATCTAGCCTGGAGGGGGTCCACTCCTTACTGGCACATTCTTTGACTTTACATAGCACTTTACCTAACATGTCATACTTTCTCCAATCTTAATTGTTGACTGTCCCTCCACCCACTTAAGACACATCATTCACCACAGGAATGGTGTCTTGTTTGTTCTCTGTATGTTCTAATGTACTTTAGGTAATAGAACTCAGGATAAAGATTCCGCAGTTAAATTCAATATTCCTGTTTTTTATTGTGTATCTATAATATCCCCTGGTCATCTGGTTGTGAGACATGCCAATCCTGGTGGCACTCACCCTGTACTACCTGTGGGGACAACTTGCACTTTGGGTTTGCGACCAGTTTGAAGGGTAAACTCCCCAAAGGAATGATCTGAAATGCTGAACACCCCAGGCACCCGAAAATGCGTCTTGCTCGATTAACACGAAATTGTGTTAAGGTGGTTTCAGTGAGTGAGAGGGGAATGCAACCGTTTGCTAAGTGTGTCCACCCTCATAAGTGTGAAAGTACTGCACCAAATCCTTTTGTTATTAGCATCAACAGACAAGAGCGTTTACCTGTCTGTGTAGAACATTTTCAAAGTTGAAGCATTAACAATAACATGCTCAGCTTTTTAAAAGACCATGGGCCTCATTATGAGTCCGGCGGTAGCCGTGCTGGTAAATACCGGCACGGCTGCCGCTGGAGTCATTTTTTTCCAGCGCCCGGCAATGGGGATTTACCGGGGCATAACAGCCCCGGCGGTCCCGGTAATTCCCTATTGCAAGGGTGCCAGAAAAAATTACTCCCCATTCCCATTCGAGTCCCATTGGACTCGATGGGAATGTGGAGGACGGATGCACCGGCACCATTCATGAATGGTGCCGGTACATCCGTCAAGGTCTGCGAGCGGGTGACATTCCGCCCGCCAGGTCAGACCTGGAAGGCTGAAAGGCACCCGCTCGCAGACCTCCGAGTATGCCGATCCGGTAACAACAGTGCCGGTAGCTTACCGGCACCGTTGTTACCGGACTGGCACACTGGTAATGAGGCCCCATGTATTGTTGTGCAAACACCACAAACACATTTGTTGAGTAACTCGCCAAACAGGTTCCATGGTAGCTACATGTTCAAATTTCGAGAAGCGTGCACATTACACTTAAACCTAGAAAGGGCAATAATTTGGATTTGGGTTGTTTGACCGAAGTGAAATGATTCTCTGCAGAATTGACCGTAGTCAATTTTGACGTGAATCATTTTTCACTTCTGCCAAACAAACCAACATGTGCCTTACACCATCCCCACTCCCCCTCCCCTACTTACCTGCTTGCTCGCCGCCACTTCCCCTGCACCCCTGTAGCCATCAGATCAGATCAGTCCCTCTAACGCAGGTCGGATCCAACGGCGCAGGGTCCCTTTTTCAGTTCCCCACCTCCAATACTGAGGAAGCAAGGTACAGCCCTGCAACCCCCGATGTCCATACATACCAAACATGAGGGGGCGGGGGACACCCCTGCAACCCCTTCTTAGTATTTTTTTAAATCGATCGAATGGTACTGGCTGAAATCGGTCAAATCGGTCATATGTACCATTTGATCGATTTTTAAAGATCAAATTGGGTAATTCCAATAATTCATCTTTGTTTGCGATAGAACTTATTTGTACTGCCTTAACCAGGACCAAGTTGGGTTTTGCAATTCCAACAAAAATGAAATATCCCAGCTACTTAAATTAGCCGTAAAATGAGAGGCCTTTTCTGCTTAAAGTGTCAACCCACGTTTTTGTAATACTTGCTGAACTGATGAACCACTCAATGCTTCTGTAGACTATCAGTAAACGTCTCATCTTAAAAATGCATTGCCTCGTTGAATTTCTTCAAAAGACCATGAAATAGGTGCTGAGCGGCATACACATGATTTGAAAAGCTCCAAAGGGTGTTATAAACATAGTCACATCTCCAGAACCTTCAGTCAATTCAATTTCATGGTATGACCAAAGGAGATCTAATGTTAAAAAAACATTTGTTTAGTCCATAAGACTAACAATTCCATTGAATTTTGGTAATGGTTAAGGAAAAAACAAGAAGGTTTTGGATAAGGCCTCAGGGAACGAAATTGAGATTGGATAAGCAGGAGCTAACACCAGCTCCTGAGTATTTAACCAGTGAACATGAGTTATCACTGGAGAACCAGACGCTAGTGTATAGCGGTCCGTCAATCCAACTTGCACATAAGATGCAAACTTGTCATTTTGTCTCTTATTCATGACCCATCATGCTTTAAATGTTGTATAAATGGGTCCTAGTGTTTATTTATGGTTTTTTAGAAATAAACAGAGTTAAATTCACATAGGTGTGTTTGTTAGGCATCAGTTGGCCTTCGGAGCCAAAAGTAGCTCCTGGTAGCTGTTGCTGTGAAGCTAACCAGGCTCTACTAGACTACAAGCAGGAGCTCCCCTCATTTTCGAACCCTGAGGCATTATAGGTCTACAAACAAACATAATCTGTGTCCCGTTTATGTACCAGAATAACAAGGGCCACCTACTCAGATTATTCGATCTCTAAGAAGGTCATGCAGTTCATCACAGAGACAAATAGGGGTGCTACAAACATTATGCCAGTTATGGCATCGTTTGTAAAATTATGCAGTGCTGAATCATTTTCCTCTTTCCAAGCTTATTGCAAAACATCTTGGAAAATATTAGTATAATTGCCTGGCCTCGGTGAACACCAGTTATTTTGACCATTTCCTAGCATTGGTCAACATCACACCAGTAACCGGCACTTGCTGAGGGGCTCCAAGACGCAACATAATGCCAACATCAACCTGGTATTTGCACCATAGTATGAAACCCCCTCTTGATGCCAAGTATATCTTATCAGTGGTAGCTTAACACTCATGTTTGGGTTCTCAGAACTCCTGGAGCTTCGGGTGGAGGTGCTGTGACGACCCCTGGACTGTCACAATCTCCTCCTCCAGCACCAGAGCAGGGTCCTTCATTCCTCCCCTTAATTCACGTACTTAGCAGCCTGGTTCCTAGAGAATTGATGATGGGATTTGGACATTTCTGCCAAAAATAAGGCTATCATCCATGCTGCTCAGAAACCTTCAGCGTGTTCACAGTATAAAGGCAAGTGGACTATGGTTTGTTACTGGTCCTTTGAGAAACAGAGTAATCCTCAGACTTGTTCTGTTGATGAAAATGTGTCTTTTATTTCTCACTTGGCGACTTCACACATCTTGAGTGATTCCTGTTGCTCTAATTTAGCATCTATCGGTGCGTACCATCATTAGGAACAGCTTTCCTTCTTGGCTTCTAATCCCAAAGCTCGACAATGTGTAGGTTATCTGCACTCCCCCACCCCCCAGTAAATATAGGACCTCAACCTATTGTTGTCAGCTGTCTTTAATCGTTGCCTTTTGTGGTGTACCAAGCCATAGACTGCTAACCCTTCTAACAAGAATAACCGTTTGATGCAGTCACACCAGGACCAAGTTAAGCCTTTCCCTCACTTGAATCATCCAAATTTTAACTATGAGATAGTAATAAAACGCTGTCCTAAAATTGAAGGCTGTGGAACTGTTGTGCAATGGTGGCATTTAGACTTTGATGAACCATGCCGGGAATTGATATTTTTTATAAGTAGTATTTATCCATGGACACCTCAACACCTTCAAAGTCATTCATAATATCACCAACTTGCAGAGCAATAATTGAGGGAAATCACTGCAGACTTCCCATTATTCAGAGCAAAGATAATACACAAAATGTGACTTCTTGTTTGGCAGGAGCTAGAAGACTCCCCCCATTAGTTGCTTGTAACTAAGTGGAAAACGTCGCTGATAGACTTTGGTAGGGGATCCAGAACTGTATTGGGTGTCAGTTGTAAGTGTCAACCTACCGATTTGAATGTGCTCCCAGTGGGGTCCTTGGAAGATGCTTAACAAAGAAGTAACCTAATTTGCCTGGCAATGTTCAATGTCATCTATGACAGTGATGAATATTCCTAATATTTTCCTGGAAAATTCTGGAATTAGATATATTGGGCCTTATTTGCTATAATGGGTGAATGGGTTAGATTTGGTGCTGATTCGCCACTTATCATATTGAGCAAAGTTAAATGTGCCCGAGAGATCTGTACCAGAGATGTGATAAAACTATTTGACTGAGAGAAAGAAATCTCACAACAAGTGTCACTGACATTGGGGTGCAGTTCAAATCATGTGACATAGATATGTATTTGATTAAGAACTGCTTTACCAGTAGGTGCAGTCCTTCTGCCATCCGCAGGCCAACTGTATTGTTGAACGGAATAACAAGATGTTGGAAGAGTGCATTCAAAGAATGATCAGTACTGGGCAGAACTTGGGGGGCAGTTATGGCACGTTGGATCACCCCTCATTAAACCTGACGGGTGAGAGTGTTTGAGATGATTCATGGTGGAAACCAAACACCCAGTTCTTCCCAGCATGGGCCAAAAGAGATAAGGTAGCTACCATGAACATCAGTTGGGACTGTGGGTAGCAACATGATGTAACTGATGGAATTTTAGATGGGATCTAGAACTGTATTGATCAACTGATCAATTTCAGTTGGAATTTTGAATCTGCAGGTTTAATACTCGTCAACCACACGATAAAGGCACTCCTACTCCAAGGGCAATCAGGGCCATCTGGAGGCCTTTGTGCCTAGATAAAAATATCAATAAATCCTAAAATGGTTACTTGCCCCTTAAACCAACATAAATGTGTTAATGACCATTAGCAGCATAATAGTTGTCCGTAGTTTTCTGTCCCGTGGCAGGGTTCCATTGCAGGTATTGGAGTGGGAAATGTAGGTGAGGAATAAACGGGAAATGTTTGGCATATCCATGAAGTAAATGATGGAATGGTTAGGTGGGATCTTGTACTGAATTGATTCAGGGAATATCAGTTCGAATTTTGGATCTGCGGGTTTGAACATGCTCTCACGGGGGCCCATTAAAGATACTTAATAAAGTAGGAACTTGCTTTCCTGAGTCGCATCCAACCTTTATTTCACAAATCATGGAAGGATTACCCAAAGATTACTTTTACTGCTAGCTCCAATGCACTTCATGTGTTGCCATATCTCAGAATGTAGAGAATGGACTGTTCAGGAGTGATAGGATAGGCAGGTCATGCCTGTAAGGTGGAAATATCACTGTGCAAAGATAGAAATATCCAGGTACCCAGTGTTGCCAAGACAACAACAGTTGTTCTCTGTGTCTATATCGTTCTGTCTCTCCTCTCACTACTGTTATCTCTCTCCTTCGCCCTCTCGATCTTCACTCATTCCTTCCTCAATGCCCTGTCATTTTCTCTCTCTCCTGCTCTTCTAATATTGCTTCCTCCCGCCTTACTACACCTGCCTCTACCCTACTATCCACCTCTCGCTACCTCTCTCTCATGCTTTCTCCACCCTCTTTCACTCTGCATCACTCTTACCTGCACTTATCTACGCTCACCTCTCCCCCTAGTCTACACTCCCCTCTATCCCACACCTTCTCTCATCACACACTCTGACACACACACACTACTAATTACTACAGACTATCAGGTCTTGGTACCACTCTCTTTCTCTCTGTCTCTCACTCAAAACCTTACCTGCCCTCTGATCCAATTCGCTCTACCTTCCGCTCTCTGCGCCTGGTTTTTCGGTCCACCAACTCTCCTCCTGACCTCACCCGAACAGCCTTTTTCCATAGATTTGAGTGTGGGGCTTTTACAGCCCTGGCTTTCTTTGTGTTCACCTTATCCCCAATATCTCCTGGTGTATTTACCTGGGGGCTGGGTTTTCTCAGCAACATTTGTGTAATCCCCCTCTTGGCCCAGCCGTTTTTCATTTGTCAATGTTTTCTCCTTTTTGCCAGTTAGGAGTTGCTGGGTTTCACTGTGTTGTCCCCTCTCGCCCAGCCGGGTGCAGGCTACAGATAGAAGGGCACCGAGTTGCTCTTCAGTGGCATGAGACTGGCAGCTAGGATCATTTTCCGTGTGTCCACCTCGCTCTGGTGTGGCAACAGTGATTCCTGTATGCTGTAGTCCTGAAAAGATGAACTAAGGACCCTAGCCAGACAAGATGCTAGGTGGCAAGGTGCAAAGACAGTGGTACCAATGTTTTTGCAGCACAATGCACGTTCCGGGGGATCAGGGACTGGGCCACCCCCAAATCCGTCACCCAAACTCTGCGGTAGGATTGGCTCTGGCACATACCCTAGTTGGCTGCCTACCCCAAGTTGGGAGGGGTCCTGCTCCACCTTGAAAGGGTCAAGACCCTGACCCTGCCACACTCAGCAACAAGTGTTCGTTTACGGTCTTAGCATCCTTCCCCTCCACTCTCGTCTCCACCTGCATGCATCCTTACATCAGTGTGCAGTGTGGCATGGAGCATAGGGAGGAAGAAAGGCGAGAGAGGTCACTCTGAGGAAGGGCATGGGTTGCTATATAATTTCGCTTTGTTGGGAACAGGTTCACTACTAGACTCCAAAGTCCAAATAGTGGCAGGTGCTTTTCCCCTGACTTCCTTAATATCTGCTATGGCTCTTGGTCAGAGTGACTGTCACTATCCTGATGGGTTTGTTCTTCGGTTTCAGCCTCAGCGCCATGTTGTTATATGTCAGTTTGCTTGTCCAGCAATCGAATTGCCTCTGGGCCTTGTGGTGCTGGTTTCATCCTGTGAGAGGCCTGGTTGGGCTCTTGATGAATCACCACGATTGCTTGGAGAGACTCCATGTATCCTGGGCGTGGCCATGTTGGCACCACTATATAGATGGAACAGGGTATCTTGGTGTGGGTCGTGTGTGGTTGTTCCTTCTGGGAGTTTAGGCGTGTGTTATGCAAGCTGGCAATTTGCTTTCCTTTTTCAGATTTGTGGGGGGCAGCTCTGGAGCCATTCCACACTTTCCCCCCTGCAACCATGACATCATTACCCATGAATTTGAATATGTAGAGAAGCGCATTGAATCTCAAAAGTGTGTCCTCATATTTGCACTGTGGTTTTACCACGTGCCTGATGGGCGCTGAATCCTGCAGCCTACTTGCATAGGTGATCATTCCCTAGGGCTTTGAGACATCAACGATAATGGCACAGAGGCACACCGAATGTGCCAAGGCAGGAATCAACTTGGTGCTTGTCTGGCGGCCACGCATCCAGACAACTTCTGATACTCAATTTGTGGGAAATGGCCAACAACCTGTATTTGGCAATAGCCCCTTTGAACTGCTGTTTGGCCATCAGAGACTGATAGTTTGGCCAACTGCAGGGTATCTTTCAAAACCATTTTCAATCATTCGACTTTGCCATTTTCCCTTGGGTGACATAGTGCAGAGGGGATAAACGGTATTTGGCAATCAGAAAGGAAAAAAGTAATTTCCTTGGAGATATATTTGACTGCGTTGTCAGACACCAATCATTTAGGGTTGTTTTCCCTGCTGAAAATGTCATACATGAATTCTATGGTGGGAGAGTGGTGATTTCAGGGAGAAAATTGTCTTCATTGCAATTAGACTATCATGGATAAGAGTAGAGTATATCTGTAGGGCTGTGGCATCGGTTCTGTGCGCTCAATGACATTTATATCTACTTTGTCCCAGACCACCCCTGTGCATTCCAAACACAAACAACCATGTGTCCACTTCACTGCAGGTGACAGGGGTATAAAGGCTTCCATGTCCTGTCCATTGTAGGCCTCCTCTACTTGTCATGGTGCTTGCATTTGGTTTGGGTGACTTCCAGGTGTGCCCCATGAGCCAAGGCTGTTAAGATGTACTGGATGGAGGCTGCAGAACCAATTTGTCATCACAATTCATGTTTGACCTTCCAGTATGATTGAATGCCGATGAGCAGGTTCTTCTCCGACTGCCACACTTGAATGGCGAACTCCTTTACAGCTTCCAACGTGACCTTGGCGGCAGTTTGATCAAACCCAGACACTTCAGTTAATGCGCAGTTGGTCTTGAGACAGGCATCTTTTGTAGAAGCCGCCACACATTCATGCATATCCCTATGTGCCGGGTCTGATCCTGGAATGGGTAGACTGGAGAGACAGACCACCTGTTCCCTTTCCACACAGGAGTATTCATTCTGGAAGTTGAATTCTTGTAGTTTTGCCAGGTACGTCAATTGGGATTAAATCTTCTTTGTGCCTCCCTGCCACTGGGATGTGGAACAAAGGTTTTTGGTTGAAGTGGTGATGAACTCAGTGCCCCCAAACCTAGGAATGAACGTGCTCAGTCACCCCGGGCCGTTGCCAGCATCTCATGCTTGATGACGGAATATTTATTTTTAGGAGCTGTGACGAAAGTTGAAGTAAAGGCAACTTTGTGGTCTGCTAACTTGTGGAATTGCATTAGTACTGCCCCAAGGCCATAAGCACTGGCATCAATGGCAAGGGTTGCAAGAGTATCGGGATGAAAGAGTTTGGGGTGAGGTGCCATGAAAATATCATGTTCTATCAAGTCAAAGGTCGATTGATAGTCTTTTCCCCAGCTGGACTGGGCGTCTTTCTTCAGGACTACTCTCATTGGTTCTGTCTTGGCAGAGACATTCTGGACTGAATTGGAGTAACCATTGGTGAGGCCTATGAAAGAATCCAGTTGATCCTTGTTGGTGCTCATCATAAATGGTAATGACAAGAGAGATCCTGTGAAGAAAGCCTTAGGCAGAGTGTTCACACCCCAGTTACTCCACCCTCCGCTACAAGACTGGCACTTCTCTTTTCATAGTCTCGATGTTCTGTAAGCTGTAGCCAGTGTGGCAATGTGGGCTTCTTCTGAGTAACCTTCTACTATAAAATACAGAACATTGGGGATGCATGCAGAAGGTGAGTCACTAGCTGCCTCTGAGGAAAGTGCAAATGGCATCCCGTAGGAGGGGACCTATGTTGTGAGTGCTTTGGATGGATGAGACTCACCTGATTGTAGGCGTTCCTCAACCCTATCTTTCTAATCTTGTATTTGTTTAGAGTAGAACAAGTTGAGCAGTGTTGGCTAAGGGAAAACTGTTGGAGATGATGTTGTCACTGAGGCTTCTTAGCTCTATACAGAGCAGCAGATCCATGCCATTTTGTTTTTAGATGAGCGCAACTGGGCTGAACTATTCCATGGCCTGCACGGGATCCATTATGCAATCATCCATGAGTGTACAAAGCCATTCCAACACTTCTTTGTGAGCCGGGGTACTCACTGGGCACACCTTCTGCTTGATGGGAGCAAAGCCCGGTTTTAGATTGATTTTGTTTAAGCACATTCCAAACTGTCCCTTGTTTCAAGGTACAGCGCATATGCAGATTTCCACTGCTCCCATGGAATCGATGGCCTACCTGGAGACTTTGGAAATGCGGTCGGTGAGTTAACCCACTGGATGATGGTGCTGAAGGCAGTGTGGAGCAGGATAGCTTGGAACTCAATGGGTGGTGCCTTAGGCACTTGGATGCGGACCAGACCTCGCTGTTGTGTTATTCTTCCATGAGGATCTGCGTATGTGCATGAATGGCATGGAAGGAAACCATACATTGCTTCCCATCGATCAACATAACCTTTATTTACTTCATTCACATATTTACTTCATACACAGGGCAATGAGCTCAGTATTAGTCTGAACACTTTCATATGCTCGCTCGCCCCGCCCCCGCGTGCATCCTTATATCAGTGTGCAGCGTGGCATAGTGTGCATGGCCGAGGAAGGGAGGGGCTGCGTGCACTGAGGAGGGGAGTGCAGTGAGTGCAAGAAGCAAATCATGAGAGAAGCGAAAAGAGGCATGGACAGTGTGATGGGCAGAAGTGAGGGGCCTGAAATGCAAGATGGTGGTCGAGTCAGGAAATGGTGAATGGGGTAACAAAGGGAAGGGTAGGAGAGGCAGACTACAGACTGCAGCACAGGGAAGACAGACAGCCACGCCATGGCAGGGGAATGCCAAGAGTGGAGGCAGGGATGTGAGGGGAAGGACAATGGGAGATTCGTGTGGGTCTCCCCATTGGAAACCGACAACACTGCGGCCGCAAGTTGGCAAGTGGGGGAAAAAGAATGCTTCGAATGTGCAAGTCCTAATCACATGAAAGCAAGTGAGAGTGCATGGAAGAGAGAGACCATAGGAGGGGCAGAGACTGCGGAGTAGAGAGGGTACATGGTACACAGAGATTGGGAAATAATATGAGACAATTACACAAAGAAAAGACTCCTTCAATGCTGATGCACACAGTAAGTTGTGCTCTCATCTCCCACACAAAAAAACCGTTACCAACCCTAAACAATGCCGATGGTAGGACAACGCAGTACTAGGTAGCTTCCTAGATCGCCCCCAGCCCCCGGGCACAAAGCTGCCTATAAATGCAGCATACCTGGCCCCAGTGCTTAGGAAACAGGCTCGCGAAATACCCATCCTACAGGCCCCACACATACTTGCACCAGGCGTGGCCCCTCACTGACGCCGCTCCCTTGTTAGCTTCCCCTGAGTGCATTGAGGCACATTTGACTGTGATGCTGGGCTTGCTCGTGGACCAGGGCCCGCTGTGCAGGAGACGCTGGGCGCCTCCTGGCAGCCCACCAAGTGTCGGCGCGTGTGATTCGTCAGAGGGCTGCATCGTGCTCCGCAGATTTCCTTTTCAGGGCCTCGGCGCTGTTCATGGCGGAAGCTGCGTCAGTAACTGCCAGGGCTGCGCGCGCGCTCTTCCTGCTTCCCGCCCTCATCGCAGTCACAGCGGAGGTTAGTGCAGAGCGTGTCATCCCAGGGAGTCTCGTCCTCCCGTCGCTGCCACACGCCCCCATGACGTGAGAGTCACCTTCAAGCCTTCCTTGTTTTACTGCCAACAGTAGTGTGCATGCTGGTCATTTTAGGAAAAGCAAAACTACAAACCCCACAGGAATCTCTTTACAAAGGTAGACTTTCCCACACAGAGGACGCGATATTCCTAAAAGACTGGTGCTTCTGCAACCTTTTGGGCTGCAGTAGCCAAATGACACCATGTTACAGAGACACCACTTTCCACTCTTTTCCACATTATCTGTATCCAATTTGATCACTTAAAGTTAGCACAGACCACAACTGGTTTGGTTATTGAATCCAAGGGCTGTACAACTTGTTGTCCCAGAGACACAGTTCTTCCTGACACGTGACTGGCTCTTGCCCAGCCCCACCTGCTTTTCTGAGGCACCGACCCAGTGGCATATTCCCCAATTTACTTCTAAACCAGCCAGCCAGCCTCTTTGTCGCAGCAGCCCGCCATCCCTCCACCACCTGTTTCTCTCTCTGAGCACGCCATGAGCTGACAGAGGATTTTGGCAGCTGTCCCCAGCTCTGTTTGGGGCCTGTGAGGCTGGCAGGATTTCCAGGGTCTCAATGTGTTGTGTTTTCATAATCACATGGTGAGCCATTTACACAGCTGAGGCGCAGGGCAGAGAGAAACACAGAGACAGCAGAAATGCAAAGGAGAAGGAAAGTGGGAGGTAGGGAAGGCGAGAGAGGGAACCAGAGAGACAGAGAGAGAGAAAGACTAAGAGAGAGAGAGAGAGAGAGAATGAATGAATGAAAAATAGTGAAAGCGACAGAGTTTGCTGTCCAAGACGTCAGTGCAAAATATTTATGCGGTGAGAATGGAGGAGTGATGTTGAAGAAAGAGGATAGCTCTCGTCAGCACGTCATCCCACTCCTTCACTTAGCTTTTGGCAGCACATTTTTAATGTGTGCTCAGGTCCCATGCATGCCTTTACTTACGCACATGGGTACAGGCGCTGCAGGGTCCTTTTTTTAAAACGTTATTTAATCCGGAGCGGCGGACAGCCCCAATGACATTATAGTGAACAAGGGTGTGGAGGACACCACCGCTCCCCTTCTTCACTATGACACAGAATGGGGATTTATTCGAAATTTTCGGCTGTATGTGATTTTCGTACAGCTGATTTTCGAACAAATCTCCCATTCGTTTTTAATTTTTGTAATTTTTATACGGATTCCATCCATCTACGGAGAGGTGCCGATTACCTACCAGCAATTTTCATTACATAAAGTCTTTCTCTTACATCGAACTCTGAAGGGTATCCATGACTGACACGCAACCAACTAGTCTACCCACACATAAACACCTTTCTTTTTTTAACAAGGGACCCCACCCGCCATGGGCACTTTAAAAAGGACCATCTCCCCTTTGGACGTCCCATAACCTACTTATGATGTAACCCCCCACATCAGACAAAACTATCACAATGTGCCACCTGGGACCAAGAAGGAAGCAAAGACCATATGTTGAAGTTCACTGGAAGAGCAGGTCACGTCAGACAGCTGCTAGGGTAGATGGATGGAGAGACAATGGGCCACATGGAGAAATCATCACTGCCAACAGTGCATTGTGGGAAAGATCCTCCAGAGGGACAGAGAGTCATAGGGCTGTGCGAATGAGCCTTTAAGCAAGAAGGTGGTCGAGGCTGTGGGTATGAATAAAAATACATTAGGCCGGTATATAGAGACACCAAGGCACATAGAGGGAGAAAGGAAGTAGGAAAAAGGCCTTGAGAAGTAAGAGACACAGGCAGAGGAGGGATACTCACTGAAAAAACCTTAGTTAAGGTGCAGTTAAGTTGTGCAGATTTAACACAAAAAAATCCTGAAATTCAGCAGATATGGAAAGTCACGACCAGCTTAACTCTGCGCGTTCCTGTTGATGTCCCCCTTAATGCCATTTTGTATGTCATTGTGAATCCCTTCCCTTATAAGATGTATGTGCTCATGGGCTTTGCAACGGAAAAGAAGCGAGTTAAGAGGGTCATGACTTCCCACATCTGCTAAATTGCAAGGGTTTTGTTGCATCAAATATGCGCAACTTAACTGCACCTTAACTAAGGTTTTTTCAGTGAATTTCAAGGGTTTTGTTATACCATCGGTATTTTACGGGCTACTATCCATGGCCTGCTAACAACCTTCGGCCGTGTGCAATGTATTTGTTCCCCCAATATGTTTATTTTACACCCAATAGGTGGTCACGGCCTTTGGTCGTTGCCGCTATGCATGTCTTTTGGGCCCAATTGCTTCTTATTTTGTCAAAATCTTCCAAGTGATTTTCACGGTATGGTTGTTCAAAAACTGCACTTTTTCTCTACCTGAAAATCAGCGGGAATAGGCTAAAAACAGCGTGTTTTTGTTTTCTTAATAACATTTTAATTTTCTAATGAATCATTCCAAAAATGTCCAGTTTAGTTGGGCTCTTGATAAACTGTTTGTTTGGACAATTTCACCCAAATCCATCCAGCAAGTTAAGTTATTAGCCTCGCTAAGCCTCTCCGCTGTCAAAAGCACTAGGGTTAATATAAAGGTTTTAAGGAGCGAGGGCACCCCGTTCTCTGTCAAATATTTTTAAAACTAGTGGATAGTTTTACCCCAAACCAGTCAAGAAATGTAAGTCAACGTTTTGTTGTTTCTTATTTGGTCCAAGTCTGTCCAGTGGTAAGGCTGTTCTTAAACTGCACTTTTTCTATATGGGAAAATGAATGGACTAAAAACTATGAAACTGTGGTGTTTTGTTTCTTTAATAACTTTTTCATTTTATAAAGTATTGTTTCAAAAATGTGCAGTTTGGGGGGCCCTTGACACATTTTATGTTTTGAAAATTACATCCAAATCCTTTCAGCAAGTAAAAAGTTATTGGCAATAGAATTTTGAGAGAAAATGGCTGCTTTTCATTCCTGAAAATCCTATCAGCCTCTCTGCTACAGTGCACCATGGGAGTTATAGCTAGAATGTTGGTAGAAGGGGCGCCCCCTTCTCTTTCAAATATTTTAAAAACGACTGCATCCAATAACTCCACACCCCTCCCGTAAATCGAGCCAATGCTTTATGCCCAAGTTGTTTTGTACCTGGTCCAATTCCGGGCAGTGGTTTTGGCTGTGCACTTGAGCAAAAACTTTACTTTTTCTCTATGGAAAAATGAATGGGGACTAGGCTGAAACAGGTTTTTTCTTACTTTCTTAATAATTTTTTTTTTTTGTTAAGATATCTTTCCCAAAATTTCCAGTCTGGGCACGCGAGTACAATTCTGTTTGCAAAAGTTAAGTCAAATCTGTCACACAAGTCATATGTTATTTGGAACTCAATACTCAAGTATAGTGCGACGACTGCCAATATATATATATATATATATATATATATATATATGAAAATCCATTGGCTCCAAGTCACACACTTCACAGCACCCCTAGTAGCCATTGCTGGAAGTTCACCTCCAGTTGTGAGCCACAACAGCAAGGCATTGTGGGTATGCAAATTAGCCCAAATGCAAACCTTTTTCTCCAGGAAATGGTCTTTGTCTAAGAGGGCAATGTTACTTTATACATAGCTTAATCAACACAAGACAGACATTTTGCAGGGCTGTCAGGACAAATATATATGAGAGAGAACGGCTGACACACGTACTAAAATGAAGAAACTTTAGATGTGATGATTTTTAGAGGACTATGGAGGCCTCCAAATCGCTTTAAACAGTACTTGGACAAGATGAATGATTGAGTAAATAATGTCTGAAAAATAGCTTGGCTTTATGTACCACTTTTTGAAAACCTAAAGTGCTGACTAGACCAAATGCTGCCCATCTCTAACAACCCTTTTTGCAGGCATTCAGAGCTTTCCCCACAGTCAATTCAGCTGCATTAGCGCTTCCCGTCAAGCCACCACAAGGACTCCTGCTCACGGTGCACAGATAAACTCGCGGCCTGCACAGGCCTTCTCCCCATGAACAGGTCTTGTGACTTAGCCAAAGTAGCACATTGGGGCAACTTCCCAGTAAGTAGTACATCTCCTGGACTAATCACAATGCATCAAAGGCAGGAACCCTGTCTAGTTGCTCCTCCGGATTTGCAGAATGCCACGAGCTCTCTATCCAGATATGCAGGGTGCAGGGAGAGTGAAAGGCATGTGTCCCTGAGAAGGCGGTGTAATCCGGATCTGCATATCCTGTTCGGGCCCAGTCTACTGAAAGATACTGTCCATCGGACAGGGATCATTATCTGGACAGGCTGTGTCCTTGAAGAGCTAGTTTAATTACTTACATCATTGATGTTGCAGAACAGAGGGATTTTGCCTTCCCCGAATGCGAGGCGGGGAGAATGCTGGCTTAACAAAACGTGCTGTCTTTTGTTTCGAAAAAGCAAACAAACAGAATGTCGAGAAAAAAAGGCTTCAATGATGCACTGAAGCTGTCCTAATGAAGTAGCTAAATTAGCAAACGTCCATTAACCATTTCCTGTCATCAAACAATCTGGAAAACAAACATGCAAACAAAAACCCTATCATGAACACACCTGTTCCTTTTGTTTACGAGATACTTTAGAAGCTGACAAAACATAAGGATCTTCTTCTCTTTTTCTCTTAGACCCAGAAAAGAGCAGCATGCCAATTGAACAAAAAAGCATGTGCGCAACAGCGCACTGTCTCCTGTGGGTTTATCATTCAGGATACTTTTTCATAACAACTTTAAGAAATAAAATCATCTTTATCTTACCCTATTCAGCAAGGAGCCAACACTGCTTGTGCAAAACGAAATGTGTGCCAGCCTATGATGCTCGGACTGGCCAATAGGGCAATAGGGCAATGCCTGAACCAAAAAACACAAAATGCTGGTGTAGGCCAGTTTTTTTTGTGGTCGTGGGACACTTTTTTGGCCCATGTGGGCCACTTTGATAAATTACTTCACCATGCTGGTTGTAGTTGTGGGCCAGTGTCACTGAATATTCTTTCAAATGCACAATTTGCATCGCATTTTATCAAAAACCTCCCCCTTGGGTGCTACTCAAACAGCCTGTCACAAAAGGAATGATTTGCAACTGTGGGCCACTTTTTCATTGGTGCCCGAGACAATTGTATGCCCCAGTCCGACCCTGTAACCAATTAAAGATATCATGATCCGTTCAAGATCATTTACTGTTGGTTTACTTTTTTGAAAAAGCAAACTATGCTTAAAGAGATTTGGGAAAGCGGGATTCAGTCAGTTCCTCGTAGCAAACGTGCACCATGTACAGCAGGAATGAGGGAATCCTGTAAGTGGGCCCCACCCTCCTGTCAATGCTCCCAAGCCACACACAATGCAATTTCCTGTGCATAGCAAACTTAAGGGTGAGGAGCTGGAGACAGTGGCTAGCCAACAGTGGTGGCTGGCCAATAATTGGCCTTCGTGTACATCCCTCCATTCAAGCAGGGCCCAGCAGTTTGTTTTTTATTTGTCATTTGCATTATGCAGCAAGTGCCTTTCACTTACTCCATGGTGCATATCTAGTATTTGCAAGGAAAGTAAAACCTATTTACATTGATTGTGAATGAAAAAACGGGTGCCTCTAGCGCTCTGCACAATGTTGCGCATGGGCCAGGGCTGTGGACATCAGCTGCCCAGGCCTGACTCGTGCCATGCTGGCGTGTTGGGGAACTGGCGTGACTTCCCTGCCTACATTGTACTCAATGACTGCTTAAAAATAAATCTAGCTGGTTGAGCATATTGAAGGCCTCTTCACCACACCCTCTCGCTGCCGGTCTTAGGCCAGGGGCGAGGTCAACATTCTGACCCTGACCCATGGCATGATTTCGGAGTAGAGTAAAGAGATGCTACATGTGCCTGTTGTCGAGGACGGCCATGTTTGGAAAGTGAGGACTCAGTGGAGGAGGACACCTCTGTGGTCTGAGCAAAAGGTAAGCATTACAAAATGGTATGCATGCATATATGTTTGGGTGAATGTGTGTGTTTTTTGTTTGCTAGGATGAGTATGCACATGAGTGAGTGTGAGAATGTGTGCGTGTGTGTGCGCGTCTGTGTGTTTGTGTGTAGGTTTAAGTGAGTGAATGGGTCAGAATGTGTGCGAGCTTTCCATGTTACGCAGCTGGGTACCCTCCCGTGCCATGTGTTGGTTAGGGGAGGGGCTCCTGCCATGGGCCATGAAAGGAGAGCAAGAAAACGTTCTACAGTGCTATACTGAGATATTTTGGTGACATCAGTAACATGTTTTAGAGTGGTTTACTGGCAACATATCTACTTTGGGCACAGAGACTTGAGTTTAAGAACTGCAGGGCAATGTGATAAAGGGCAATACTTGCATATGTAACAGCACAGGCAGCATGGACACATCTACCTCCCTACAGTGGCAACATTGGCAGTGTTTGACAAGAGTGTGTCCGTACAGTCACATTACTGGCATATATTGACACAGCTAGTATACATGTCTTGCTTACAGTGAAAAAGTGGCATTATTGGGCAGAGTCAAACTGAACGTGTTGTCACCATCACCAGCATAAAAGCATTTTCTTACAGTGGCAGTATTGGAATTATCAAGCACAGCCAACATGAGTAGGTTCTTACAGTGACAATATTGGTTTAAATTGTAGGCACAGTCAACATGAACACTGCACAGAAAGAGTGATACAAGAGGGCAGTTAGGAAGAAACTGAGTAAGGAGGTCGAACAACATTGAATACGAGCTGAGAGAGACAATCAGTAGAGGAAAAGAGGTGTGATAGGTAGAAAGAGAAAGAAACGTGCAATAGAGGATGGGTGGATGGAGTAAACTCCTGACATAAGAGGAGGATAAACACTGGAGAAAGCGGAAGGGAGACAATGGTCATAGAGAAAACACAGCAGATGGAAAGCAACACAATGTGCTAAGAGCTGTACTGTAACAGTGAGAAAGTGAGTAAGCATAGAGAAACAATAGGCAAAAGAGTAGTTGAAAAGTTCAGGCTGCCCTTTGTGGCAATGAGGCAATGCCCGAAGGGCCAGCACATCTTATTAATGTTGGCCACTTTTGTGGGAAAATGTTAGTCATTTTAATGAGTTATTGCACTGTGCATCTGGTAGTTTTGACCAATGATATTGGCCCAGTGTGTATTGAAATGCCCAACCTGTCTCAGGCTTTCCCAAAAATATGTGCCTAGAAACTGCTGGAACAAATTGTGACAAACAATTATGAAAACTGATTAGCGCTTATAGCCTTTATTTATTGGTGCTCAGGCCTATCTTATGTTCCAGTCCACCCTCGGCTGTTGGGTAGATAAGAGACGGAAAAGAAGAAAGAACAGAGCTGGTAGAGAAAAAGAGAGGACGATTGAAGAGAAAGGGGATTGATATGACAGCAAACAAAAAGCTGGAAGGACAGAGAAAAAAACATATATGGGGGAATAAAAAGAAACTGTGAACAAAAAGAAACCTGATAAATGCACGGGGAGACGGGCAGCATGGTAGGGGTAAAAGAAAAATACTGGGCAAGAAGAAAAAAAAACATGTATCTGATTTTATTTATAGTGCTACATCCCTGCAATCCTCTGCATGTGTTTAATTTCACATTACCTAAAATTGGGGTCCCTACAAAAATGTCTCACTAGTACACTGAAGGTAGTTTGAGGTCCCTGTGAAACACTCCAAACTGTGCAATCAATGACTACTCCCAATTCTATTCTTTCATTTAAACAGTTTCCAGTTCTACCCAAAAGGTGCATTACTTGAGAATGTGTAATTAAAAAACACCATGAATAATATGCATTTCCGGCAATCGACCTTGAAGTAGCAATATTGATCCTCCCTCTGCCTCAGTTTCCAAATTGAAACAAGCAATTTTATTTGGTTATGTATGTATTTCTTTCTTTTTGTCAGTTAATTATTGTGCCAGTACTCCATAGAAGCAGCATGACACAACAGGCAGATCTGCCAGGGATCCCGTGCACAGGTGGAAGGCGGTTTATAGTCATAATATCGAAAAAATAATGTCGAATTACAAAAATGTCGAAAAAAAAATGTCGAATTCAAAAATGTCGAAAACACATACATATAATAGAAAAAGTCATTAATTCGAAAATAAAATGTCGAAAAAAAATCGAAAAACCAATGTTAAAATAACTATGTAAAATATCACATATACTAACGTTTTTTATTGGGGGGGTCCCCCCCAAACCCCCCATCCCAAACCCCTACCCCAACCCTCCACTCCTCCCCATCCCCCCCAACACCCCCCATGGATATACCTTTAATTTTTTTAAAAAAATATTTAATAAAACATTAATTAAATAATTAATTATTAAAAAAACCCTACCCCAACCCTCCTCCCCATCCCTCCCACTCACCATGGATATACCTTTAACCATTTAAAAAAATATGTTTTATAAAATATAATTAAGTAATTATTTATTTAAACATTATTTCGAAAAAAAATCGAAAAAAATTCGACATTTTTGTAATTCGACATTTTTATTTTCGACATTTTTTTTTCGACATTTTGACTTTCGATATTATTGTATTCGACATTATGATTGGACACCGTGGAAGGCAGTACGCATATAGTCACTACAATGTTTACGGTTCCAAGGTACTACAAATAAGCACAGGGTTCATGCCCTCTTATGATAATGGTCAACTGCATAATATTTGAGACAGATGGTGCCAGGTTTGTACTGACTAGGGGGGACAGGGATGCAGTTTGCTTCCTTGCACCTCCCAACAGGCTCTGCAGTGATGGAAGCCAGGAATTTCTGGCTCAGACTTAGAGTTTTTTTGCCCATCGAGTGCATCTGCAAGAGCCCTCGATAATGCCCTACAAGTAGTACAAAGTGTCCAGCTTCTCCTCCAGCAGGCCCGAGGGCTGAAAACATTATTTTCATTCTGCCCACCACAGACAATGTACATAGTTTGTAGTGGTCCTTTTCTCTGAGTCACCCTACGTTATGGTAAATGATAATGCAGATTGTTTTGTGTGAAAATGTGTGCATTCCTGTGGCAAATAGTGAATACAAGCAGGTGGTTTTTTTTTATCACAAATGTCCTTTCGGGGTGTGCTTAATTAGTCTCCTTTATCCAGGCTACTCTATGAAGAATCTTCTAAAGTCTTTAGGTCCTTACCCAGGCTCTCTGCTGCTCCAACTCTTTGTGCATCAAACATAATGGTAATTGAATATAAATCTATACACTTAGGTACAAGGTACCCAATTCCATTTATCATGTCCATAAATTATTCCTTATATTATATCCATATATTATGAACTGACAACCATGTCAGTCTATAATATATAGGGTCCAGGGTCCTTTCTGGAGCTGCCCTGTTTTTCTGCTGCAGAGAAAATAGTATCTTTTTCCCTCTGACCTCAGGCACACAGGGCTACCACATGCTCTCTCCACATGTGCCCCACACTGTTGATAAGATACTCACTGCCTCTTGCCCCGGGCTTGCTCAGATTGCCTTCTGTGGGCAGGACCTCCGCTAGCCTGAAGTGTTTTTCTGGGAGAAGGCCTACTACCCTCTTGTGTGTGACTGCATAGCACTGAGAATGGGTGGGCTCGCTCCCGTCACAGTCATATGCGTCAAGCAAGCACACACTTCTCCCGCTGCAATCTCCTTCCCCTTCTTTCAGGCCACACTGCTGGCGCACCTCGGGATTTAGAGCTTCATCCAGGCCAAACCACAGACGTGGCCCGTGACTTGCGCTTCAGCAGCCTCTACGACCCTGTTGAGGCCCAGTCATACATGGGCAGAGCACAGCTTGTTCCAGAACTTGCACCCTGTCTGGCCGTGGGGTGGGGTGCCACCTCCTCAGGTTGCTTCCTCTTCAACCAGGCCACACCACTGACACTGCCCAGGACTTCCTCAGTCCTTCACCTCCTTCTCCACGCTAAGGCACCCCGACTACTTGTCTCTGGCCACTGTCTTCTAGCAGCCCAGACTGTAATGGTTTATTGAGAGACCACCCTCAACATGGGGAGTTCCTTCCCTCCCCACTCAAGGTGTCATGCAACAAACTGTTTAACAGATTCTTTTCTTTAGCCCTATCTCAGACACATATCATGCCCCTTTGATCCCTCTCCCTGAGCTAACAATGAGCCAAGAACCAGGCTATTGTACGGGGAATATATTGGTAGTTATTTAAATTAAAAGTATTCAAAATTTGCATGAAAATGTCAAACACCACTTTATCCGTGGCACAACACAATCAACGTCTTTCAGCATAAATACATTAAAAGGTGAGTTGAAAAGAACACAATCACAATTCTTCACTTTCTGCAAATTTCACTTCAAGAAATAATTACACTGATCAATAACAATAACAAAAGCAATTATTATGTAGTGTTGTGCGATTTAGATTTTCCTGTAGGCTTAAAAGGCTAGCAGTAGGATTTCAAGATTGGTACAAATACATATGGCAATTATGATTTTGCCCACACCTTTGGTTTCAAATAAACACGTGGTGATTTAGTGGTTTGTTTTCAGACCCCCCCCATACTTTGGTCTGTGTTTGGGAAGTCAGACAAAATAATTGGAATGATTTGGGAAATTTGGGATTTCAGACCCCCCCCCCTCCACTGAAAGGCCTGTGTTGGGGAAGCTGGATAAAAAGGTTGGACTGATTTAACAACAAAGACACCCCTCTTCCTTAAAGTAGTCGGGGTCAGCAGGACAAAAAGGGTTACCCAAATAAATTATAGGCTATAGTTTTCAGCACACACTGGGAAGTGGGCTTTGTTAATTTCAAATTTTAACTAAACTCACCCCGTAGTGTTCTGCCAAACGAGGAAGTAATTAAATTAATATTTTTCCTTAAATATGCTAAGGATCTACAGGTTTGCCCCCCCACCCACTATAAAAGGAAAGGATTCAAGGCAAGCATACTCCCAAACCTTTTGGTTTCCCAGGGCTCAGTTCTACTTACATAGAAAGCCTCTGTTTAAAGTTCAGGAAAGCCAGCTGCATCTCAAGACACTCTGGAACGATAGGGCAGGGGTCTGGTCACTCCACTCTCAAAGATGGCCTCCTGCTCTCCACCATAGGTCCCAGTCAGCTTTGAGGTCTTCCTAGAAATAAACAGCTCCACCCAGATGTACTCTCAGAATTCTCCTCTGGTGTTTCCTTACAGCTATCAGATGGTAAGTTTCAGCAGCCCTCTCTGTCTCTCTGTCTGTTCCTGTCTCTGCCCCCTCCTACTAGTGCTGTCCCCCTTATATAGCAGCGATGACACCACCAATTTTACAATCTTGGGGAAGTACCCTGCAATAATTCCCGCAACTAGGATTGGACAGTTACCCTTGTCTCTCCTCCCAAACCCAGCCACCAAGTCAGGATTGGTTTAGGCATCTGGAGCAACATATGGCAATTCCCATTTGTAATCGCTATTTGTTCTCCTTTCAAATTTTTGGCAAAAACTAGTTATGTATTACAACTTCATAATTTTACTTGCAATTGCTACAATATACATATTTCCTGATTCAGCTAATCAGTGGGAATTAGATAAGCCGACGACCAGGTCTGTACCATGTAGCACGGCCATGTGGCACCTTTCTGCTGTATCAATAAAAAGCATAAAAGTCATGAATAGGTACGTTACTACCCACATCCCTAATTATATTCTCCACCCGCTCACCAACTCTCATATTTGGAACATGTTCAGATCAGGTAGAAACACATCTTAGATAGTCATTACAGTCCCCTGAGTCGCAGGTGGATGCATTTTATATCTACAAAAACGCCTGGATAATACATTAAAAATGGTACATAAATGAAGAAAATCTGCCTTATGGTGGCTGCGAAAAAGGCCTAAATGATAATAGTCCCTTTAAATGAATTGTGCATCTTCATGTGGGACCAATGGCCATTTTCCTGCCTTCCGGCCATTTGTTTTCACTAGGTCAGCCTGTACCTAGAGATTTTTTTTATCAGTCTCTTTGTGTTGGAAGCTAGGTCTTTGAAGTTGCTGCCCCCATTTTCACACAAATTGGTCATGCTCCAGCCAAGGGGAACTTCTCCTGCAGTCAATGCCTTCAGAGCCAGCCGGTCTGGAGAACACTGAATTTCGACACCTTTAGCAGGACACTTTATTGCAGTTGGTAATTAGATGGGAGATGCGGCATCCAGCCTGTCAGAGGGGGATTTCTTTGGGAAGTGTCCCGCAGCCAGCAAAAGGGTTTGTCTTGAGCTGACATTTTTCCATGAAAACAAAGTGGCTTTTCAAATGACACTGGTGTTTCGTATGTGAAGCATAATATACATTGCTTTTTGTCAACCCGCACATCGTGTCTTTTCCCTGACATTTTTCTGTAAGCAGTGATACATTTTCACATTTAAACTGCTTTTACTTACACACACCTATGTAAGCCGTTTTTGTGTCGCTGTTTAAAAATCCTGTTTTCCATGTGAAAGGGATCTTTGATTACTCCTTCTTTTGTGAATTTAAATGTTGTTTTCCCTTTGTTAATGACAGGTAGGCCCCTTTTCCACATGGCTCTTCAATTTTACTTAAAAAAACAAAAGCTGCACTGTTTATGTTTCAGTGTATTAAATCCTGCTATTAAAGTGAAAAGGACTTCTGTTTGGGGCCTTTAAATGCACCTCAAATGCCCCGCCCCTGTTCTTCCATGACTCTTTGTTGGGGAAGAACAGGGAAGAGTGGGGTTTCATTAGGCATAACTTCCTTCATTAGGGAGTGGGCACTCCAGTCTCCCTTTCCATCTCTGAGTTGGGGGGTATGGCATGGCACTCCCTTTTCTTTCTTATTTAGGGTGTGGGCACTCCAGCCTCCCCGTCCATCTGTGGGTTGGAGGGCGTGGTATGGCACCCCTTTTCTTCCTACCTTTCCAGGTCCTTGAGGTTCTCACCGGACTCCTCTCTCACCTCCAGGCTGGACATTAAGGGGGTTAGTTCTCTAATAAGAGATACATGATGATGATGAAAAGATAGAAAAAGAGTTTCAGTACTTTTTACACACTTATTTCCCCGGAAGCTTTACATAGAATTTACTAAACAACAAGATACAATTATAACATGACATTTTCACGATTTCTCAAACCATATTATATTTAGAAAAATGATAAAAGGATGGGTTCGAGTGAATAACCGTGCGCTATGACCACTTTAAAGTAATGTAATAATATAGAGACCGGCTGCGTACACCTTTTCATAAAACTCATCCATCTAGGGTTTAACACACAGTGGGCCTCATTACGAGTCAGGCGGAATGGGTTAATGGGTGCCGCTAATGGATGCGGACCTGTTAGACCCATTCCGCCTGATTACGAGGTCCCCTCGCGGGATCAGGTAAGGACACCTGGTGAAACCAGGCGTCGTTACCGGGTCCCGCGAGGGGACCAGGGAGCTAAGAACGGGCCATCGTAATCGGCCCGTTGTTAGCTCCCTGCACCCATTCCCATTGAGCCCTATGGGGGCTCGAATGGGAATGGGTAAGGTCCGGGCCCGGGTTCCCTGAGGGAGGAATTACCGGGCCCTCCAAACTCGGGAATGGCCCGGTAATTCCCCATTCAGGGAACCCAGACCCGGTTTTGGAGGCAGCCTTGCCGCCAATAGCGGCATTGCTACCGCCAAAGCCGTAATGAGGCCCAGTGAATCAAAAGACAAAGTTGAAAAGGTGAGTCACGCTCTGGTTGGAGATTATTCAACAGAGAAATGTCTGTATTTAAATATATTTTTATATTCTTGATTCCAACAGCTGACACATGTTTTCGACCTTGTGGCCGTTATCAAGGCCTTTCTGTTGACAGGTCGAAGGATCCACTGTATCAACTCTGTTTCAATCTTGGGATGATCGCAGTAAGGTTACAAATTAATCAGCAAATATGACCAAATGGGATGTTCCCAGTGTGCAACAGTTCTCTAAATGTATGCAATGTTCTCAAATCATCAAAGGTGAAGAATAAATGGTCCCATATAATGAGATCAGTAGAGTAGTGTGACAAGGGTCGTATTGTAGGCCTGTGGCATCAAATATCCGGCCCTTGGGTCAATGCCCAGCTCAATATAGATCATCTGAATACATCCGTGAGGCAAGTGTCTTAGGTGTGTGCTCCTCTTCCTGGCCGCGGTAATCAAGAATAAAAAAAATATTTAAATACAGACATTTCTCTGTTGAATAATCTCCAACCAGAGCGCGACTCACTCCTTTTCAACTTTGTCGTTTGATCCATATTATATTTATTTTCTTTATTTGGCAATAACACCAAGTAAATTACTCCCTGTTATATATATATAATATATATATATATATATATATATATATATATATATATATATATATATATATACATACATATATATTCGTCTTAGTTTCCATCTGATTTTTCATCCTTTTCATTCTTCAGATGGTTCCTCTGCTAGACTTTCATTTGACTCATCAATCAGTCGTAAAGCATGTCTGGGATGACAGCTTTTCAACTGATTGATGTGGACCCATTTTTCTTCTGTCTGTTCTGCTTTTGGGATGCGGATCTTGTAAGCAACAGGTCATATTTTATCTACAATTTCAAAGGTGCCACGCCAAGATGGGAGGAAATTTCGCACCTTGGTCTGATTCCTTTGAAAATTGTACAGGTAAACATTGTCACCTACTTCATACTCTTTCTTGGTGGTCTTTAGATACTAGTAGGTCTTCATTCCTTCAGCCGACTTTTCTAAATTGCGCTGAGCATAAGCAAAAGCATGCTGGAGGTACTTCCTTAAATTTTCAATGTACTCGTGAGTTGCAGACACATTTATCAGTGTCTGCTCCTGAGTCCTAGAGAGCAGATGCTGCGGTAAAACAATTTTTCATCCAGTCATGAGCTCAAATTGAGACATCATTGTTGCAGAAGATGGTGTAAATGTAATAGCCATCAGGACAAGTGGCAACCAGATGTCCCAACTGAGCCCAGAGTCTGCCACAAACTTCTTTAAGATACTCACAATTGTTTTGTTGTATCTCTCTATTCTCCCCCCACTTGAGGCCAGGCGGTAGGCAATGTAAAGATTTCTTTTTACCATTAGAATCTCCCACATCTTCGCCATCACCTCACTGGTAAAATGGCCTCCTCTGTCTAACTCAATCCTTTGCGGCAGGCCGAAACGAGAGATGATATAGTTGATCATTAGTGCAGCAGCTGTCTCTTACTTACAATTTGGGGCCGGAAGACATTCTACCCCCTTTGTGAACAAGCATGTCACTGTCAACATGTACTTGTTTCCTCTAGAACAGCGAATCACTGGCCCGATGAAATCGACTTGCACATCTGACCATGGCAGTGTCATTCCCCTTTTTTGTAGGGGAGATCTGTGTGTGCGTGAACTGGGTTGAAATTGAGCACACACAAGACCTCTTTCGGTAAATGTCGAGGTCCTGGACCATGAATGGCTAATAGCCAACCTTGCGCAAGATTTCCAATGTCATATGAAACCTCCTATGACCGGCAGTGGCCACATCATGGGCGTGGTTCAACATCAGGGTTCAGAATTAGGTAGATACCACCCACCGGTCACAGCCAGATAGTGTTCTCCTTACCAACAAACCGTTTTAGATCCGGAACATCTTGGAAAACTTCATTAACACCCAGAGATCCTCTTTACCGATACAATCAGGCTCTGTTAGAGGAAAGTTTACACGGTTTTCAATGTGTTGATAACAAATGATTGGGCCCTATTTCTGTGCAGTTATTAAATCTGCATCTGTTGTATCTTTACTCCACTGGGCAGTCAAGAGTTCGCTTTTCACACAAGTTTGTGACCTGGTGACAGCGGCAACTTGGATTTCACCCAGCAGGGATTCTGTTTCTATGAAACCCCCCTGCAGAGCTGCGGTTTTAGCCAGATGGTCAGTCAGGTCATTCCCAGTCTTGTCTGGCCCCTCTATCTTGGAATGACCTCTTATCTTCTTCCAATAGATGGTTATCTCATTGGAGGTCACCAGATCGTCGATTGACTGGATCAGTTTGGCATGCTTTAGGGGTTTGTTATTGGCATAAAGCATGCCTCGAATCTTCCAGCTAATCAAGTGCTCCACAAGCCCATTCCTGGTATAATCAGAGTCAGTGATTATGACCAGTTCATTGAGTTTGTGGTACACCGCAGTGAGGATGGCTTGATAAACGGCCATCAACGCTGCAACCTGACTACTTCAGGGTCCTATTTTATAACCAACAGAGGGTTCCTGTTATCATTCAACCAGGCATTCCCAAGGCCAGCCACCAGTACTTTTTCCCCGTTGCTATCAACATGGTAGGAGCACCTATCCACATAAACTGTGGGTATCCCCTGACACGTGTCTTCTTCATAGACCTTCTGTGGGAAGTTGAGTACTCCTCCATGTTGTTGTTGGTCATTAGACTTTCGTCCTCGAGACAGTTTTCTTGAGCACAATCATGCAAGTCTGCCAACCCTTGCTCTAGGGGACTCTTCTTGTTTTGGCCATATCTGACAGCCACAGGAAAGCCCTGCATGGACAGAATCCAGGAAGTAATTCTGGAATTACTCACATTCCCCGGCCGGATCTGTCAGTGTAGATATTGCAAGGGTTGGTGAGGAGTCTCAACAATTATATGCTCCCCCTGAATGAATGGGTGGTCATTTTTCAACGCCCATACCATTGCCATGAGTGCCTTCTTCCGGTCATTGAATTTTTCCTCCCCCGAGGACAAAGTCTTGCTCATGTATGAGATTACTTCGTTGACCTTGTCATGCTTTTGGAACAATACCGCTGTTAGACAAGTATCTGAGAACCCCGTCTCCAAGAAGCACTCCTTGTTCTTTATCAGGTAAGCAAAACAAGGAGCCTGGGAAAGGCTTCTTTTCAGTTGTTTAACTGCCTCGGATTGTTCTGGGCCCCACTCCCACTTGACTCCGGCCTTTAATAAATGGACCAACGGTCGAGTGACCTGCGTAGTCTTCAATGAACTTTCGACTATAATTAGTACATTCAAGAAGGATCCTTAATTCTCGCAGAGTGGTAGGGTCTTTTAATTTCAATAAGACTTCCACCTTCTTTGCCTGGGGATTAAGACCCTCAGGGGTGATCTTCTGCCCCAAGAAGTTCACTCGGGTCTTACACCACTCTGCCTTCTGAAAGGACAGTTTTGCTCCGGCTTTCTGCAACTGAGTTAGAACATAGCAGATTTCTGCTTAATGTTCCTCCACAGTTGAACTCTTGATCAAAACATCATCTACGTAGGCCAGGTTCCACCTTTCACCCAAATCGGGCATGGTCTTATGTAGGAAGATGTTGAACTCATTGCTTGAATTTATGTATCCAAAGGGGGTTCGGGTCCACGTGTACTGCTGCCCCTTGAAGGTAAAGACAAGCTTGTACTGGTCTTCCCTAATTATGGGTACTGTCCAGTAACCGTTGGTCAGGTCAATGATGCTGTATACCTTTGACCCTTGGATATGGGCCAGTCTCTGATCTATGTAGGGACGGGCCATCTTGAGATGTGGACCCATTTGTTCAACTCCCTCAGGTCTGCGCATAGTGGATTGTACGAATTATCCCACGGGATTCTGAACACTACCTCCTCCCTCCTAATGTCACAGGTCACCTCTTCTACACCATAGGGTCAGGAAGAGTACACCAGGAAATTCCTCCCATGCCTAGTGAAAATATTTTCTGGAGGAATACCGTTACTGATGTCAAAACAGTCATTTGGGATTGGCCCCATGATTTCATTACCTAAATCAATAGAATAATGTTGGGCATCAACCGCCATTCCAATAAAGGTTTCTGTGCCCAAAGTGATACTTCAAGGGTCGCTGTTATCACCAATATCCGAATGGTGTCGTGTTCTAGGTCTACTAGAGGTGTCGGATTTAAATACAAACCTTGTTGTTGGAGATGGGAATTTAGATTTATAAATACGTCCTGATGTTTGAGGTTCTGTCCTTGCTTAACTTTGAGGGGGAAGAGTCCATTGTCACTCCTGTCCTGGGATGGTAACCTCTTCTTGCACTTGAACTTCCACTGCATGAGCAGCAATTGAGCTGACCGGAATGCTTTTTCAATGTTATCAAAGCCCATGGGGATACTCACCAGTAGGGACCAGGCTTTACGATTAATTAGATCCAAATTAATTGTAAATCATTGAGAATATCACTTCCTAGATAAAAGGCGGAAGGGACATCTCTCACGACCCAACAATTATGGTCTATGCTTTTGTTGCCAATGGACATTTTTAGCATACACATGTTAGGCAGGAGATGTTTGGAATTTGGGGTTTCCAGTCCTACTCCCCATTTGTCAATCAATTTAAATGAGGGAATGGTCTGATCTTTTGGGTGTTTCCTGAATAATTCTTCGCTGATGAAGCACCTTCCATTATTCAGGCTTACTCTGGTGAGCACTGGTTCCTCACCCTCCTTTAACTGAATGGGGAAAAACAACTGCTCGCCCTTTTTCTGAATGTCTGTCAGACTTTGAGCGGGTTCTTCCTTGTCTGGTTTCAAGGGACTCAGGGTTTCTTCTGATTTTGGACTGGTGTAAAATGTAAGGGTGTTCTCTTCCAGTGTGGATTGCCACTTAAAACTAGGTGGAAGGTTGATTTTCAAGAATGGAGAAGGGTTCCCATCACCAGTTTGTTCTCCTACAGAGATGACAGTGATGTCTGGGACTTGGTTATTCTTGAAATGGAACTCTACATTCTTAGAACGTTGATTGATTACGTGCAGGTACCATTGAGGCTTACATAATTGCTACTCATTTTTTATTTTATGGGGTGGTGAGTCTGAGTCCAGAGGACCTTGTTTAAACAGTCGATCAGAGGTGATACCTCCTCAGGAGATCGCTCCCCAGTAAACAAGGTGTGCCCTCTAGAGTCACAACTATCACCGGATGTTTCAGCCAGTGCTGTCCAAT
This sequence comes from Ambystoma mexicanum, assembly GCF_040938575.1. Classification (NCBI taxonomy): domain Eukaryota; kingdom Metazoa; phylum Chordata; class Amphibia; order Caudata; family Ambystomatidae; genus Ambystoma; species Ambystoma mexicanum. Next base: position 452,994,425 of record NC_090936.1, on the reverse strand, counting down.
TTTTATATCCAGATCCGCAGCCCCTCCGACGGAAATATAATTCCCGTCGAAATATTGGAGTTGTCAGGGAAGTGGTGTGAGTGGAATTTGATGGTCCTTCCCCCATCCTGAGTTTAGTTGGTCAAAGGCCCTTTTTGACAGGAGGGTGGCTTGGGATCCAGTATCCTCCAGAGCTGATCATTTACACTGAACCTGCACCTTGACTGGTGCATGAAATCGGCCTTCTTTCTCCTCCAAGTTGCAAAGAAAGTGTGAATTATTTGACATCCCATGGTCTATTTCTTAATATTGACCTCTGACTCTGTGTGATCTTGGGCAGTTTTCTGTGTCAGAGTTTGCAAATCTGTAAGAAAAACTTTGCAGCTCGCAATCGGGAGTTGTTGGGGAATCCTCATTTTCCCCGGCTCCTTGGCTGTTCCCTGTTACCTAGCAACAGTTCTTAGAACCTGTTTGGAGAAAGGACACCCCCTCCATTTCACTTCTGTCTGTCTCACATGTTTGGGGTTGGATAGTTTCTGATTCTGAATCAGTCTCCATACTTACCCTGACCCACTCAGTCTTTTGAGAACCATTTTTTTGTTTTCCTTTATTTGTTTTAGTTTTCAATCACAACTTTTCAAATATATAATAAAATATTTACATGAAAGAACCATAAGAAAGACGTATTATTACATGACATTCTTTGAGTGGCATCATGGGTATGAATTCGGAACCCATCATTTTTCAGACTCTTTCAGGCTGAGAGGTTTTTAGGGGTTCTGTTTGGGTGAGAAAGGAAGCTTCTTCTAGGTCTTGGCATCTCCCCTCCACCCGGGCCCCCTCCTCCGGAACCTGTGGTTTGTCAGAGGTTTCCTCCCATCATTTCCCCCTGGGGCATCAGACCTGGGTGTTGGGGAATTCTGGGAAGCAGGGTTAGGTTGACAGTTGAACTGAGCCCTCAACATGCACCCCAGATCATTGGTCAGTTGCTGGACCTGTCATTCCAGTTGCGAGACCTTGTCTGGGTGGTAAGGAGGTCTCAAGTCATACCTCTGCTGCTCCTGAAAAGGGTAACTGTCCCTTCTACCGGAGTAGGTCGGGTGCTGGAAATTCCCCCAATAATTTTCCAACCTGAATCTCCCTTCTCCTGGATTCAGGGATCTATTGTCCTGGAAGAGGGGAGAGAGAGGAGGGTTGTTTTGGAAGTTCTGATTTGGGGGATATCTGGGGAAAAAGTTCAGATTGGGAGATGGAGTGATACTTCTCTCCTGAGGGAAGTTTGGAGGGAAGTTTCCTGGGGCAGCACTTACCTCATTAGTCCCCCCCTTTGGCCGGGGAGTGTATACATACCCCAGGATTGGTTTTGTACCCTTGTACCTAGGACTTATATAGGTCACAGGGTCAGAGGGATCATTGTTCTGGGCCCCTGTCTGACTACCATTCAATTGGGCCAGGTTGGGGTGTCCCTTCTGCTTTCCATTTTGCTTGTTGGCAGGAGGGTTACTTTTAGCCCCCCCATCTCCAGATCCAATGGAGGGGTAGTTTTTACCACTGCCACCTTTGAAGCAGCAGGGGTGTTAGATGGTCTGGGGGGTTTGGCAGTATTTTTACTCTCGGCAGGCTTTTGGACCTCATAAATCCTGGTGGCGTGTTCAATCACCCAATTCAGGGTACTATGCTCGTGAAAGTCACGCACCAAATTAATCATAATGTATTTGGGGAGCGCATGGAAATGTGTAGTTATGAACTCCATACTATTGGTGTTCACCCGCCGGGAAGTCGGAGCAAATGGCCACTTTAACTCTTGAACAAACTCCTTAAGCGCCTGATCTTCCCCACACTGCAAGTTATATGCAGCTTCACGGGTCTCCTATGGGTGGAAAATGTTTTCAATATGGCCACCTTATAGGTGGACCATTTATGATGATCCTGGTCCTCCAGTCCTGCAAAGAACCTGACTCGGGTGAGAACGTCCATTTCGCAAATGCTATACAGTTCACCCAATTCCTGATCTGGAATGATGCCATCATCTGCTCATAAAGTTCCAGGTGTTCCCATACCAACTACTTGGCATTCTTGTGGTATGGGGTCAGGAAGCTCTTTATGGCCCTGATTTCTCTTATTGGGTCTTTCACAAAACCCTTGCTCTGCTTCGGTTTCTTTTTCTTCCTCTGCACTTCAGTCCATTCACCTTTTGACTCAGAGCTGCTACTGGTACTCCCCTCCCTGTCTTCTAGGCACTCCCTAGCTCTATGAGACTGGGAATATCTCCCAGAACCATGAGGCCTGGACTCCTCTCGCCTGGACCAAAGTGAACTCACAGGATCACTCTCCCTAGAGTTCCTTTCAGGCCCAAGATACAACCCAGTTTCCTCATCCCTCCTACCAGGGAGTCTGGAGAATTTCCTCTTTTCATGAATATACAGAGGGTTTTAGAATGCCCTTCCTAGGCTCAGGGTCTGGGCTTTTCTCTTTCAGCAAAGCGGGCAAGGTGGTCTCTTTGTAGTGCTATCTTCAGCCAATCTAACTCCCTGACTTTCACCTCATAAGAGTTTTCATTCATGGTCTAAAATACTTACAGTATTATTCCTTACTTCCCAGGATACACTGGTCCGGCCACTTTCCCTTCTGTGTGGTAGAAATGAATACTCATCAATATCAGACAGGGACCGGCCTTTTTGATCAGTTGGGCTAGACCTTGCTAAGTCTAACTGCCTCATGTCACCCTGTTCTTGATAGGTGGCATGCATGAGGTCAGTTCCCATTTGTGCATGAGAGGTTGTACATTACTGGCATGCGGCCCCTGTTGGGAAGGGCGCCTCCTTTTGATCAGTGGGCTTTGTCCCATATCTTGATTGGTCAGGGTGTCTCAGTTCCCATCTATAATTTTCCCTTTCCTTGGTGAGGCTCTCACACCTGTGTCTCTTTATTTATTTGCTGTTGGTAGTCAGAGAGCTGGCTTTTTAACTCTGACCCTAAGGCCTGAAAAATCTCATGCACCCTGCTCTGAGCTACCAACCAATCTTTTGTTTGCTGCCTCTCATGCTGAAGTGATTCATTTTCCCTCTGTGAGCCTTGCATGCTGCACGCATATTCAAGGCGCTTTTCCTTCAGGAGACAAATCTCTTTCTCTTGCTCATGCCTACAATTCGCTGCCTCTGATAGTTCAACTTCTATTTGCCTCTCTCACTCTACTAGCTCATCCCTTTCTTCTCTAATTCTGGTCAGTTCTTCAGAACCTGACTGCTCCTTTTCGACCTCCATTTCCAACTGATTTATCCTCTGTAATAGCATGCTGTTATCCTGATTCAAGAGGTCTTTTTCCTGAATCAGCTGCATCCTCTGTTGTTTCAGAGTACTTACCTGCTGATGTATCTGATTAAAATCATTTTGGTAATCAACGCCTTTGATAATTAACTGACTGTTTTCAATTTTCAACTACTTTATTTGCAATTGAAAGGCCCTGATGTCATCTGAAATGACTCTATTTTGAGCAGCCTGGTCATTTAACTTGTGTTGCAGTGTGATCAGATTATGTGCATTTTTCAGTGCAGAAAACTGTTTCACACTCTGCACTCTCCTGCTGCTGGGTCTTTAACTCCTTTTTGAGTTGTTCAACATCGGGAGTTTCTTCCCTCCCCACTGAAGGTGTCACGCAACAAACTGTTTAATGTATTATTTTCTTCAGCCCTATCTTAGACACATATCATGCCCCTTGGATCCCTCCAGCTGAGCTTCCAATGAGCCAAGAACCAGGCCGGTGTACGGGAAATATATTGGTATTTATTTAAATTTAAATTTAAATTAATCTTTGGTACAACACAATCAACTGCTCAGCATAAATAAATCACAAAAGTGGGTTGAAAAGAACACAATCTTAATTCTTCACTTTCTGCCAATTTTGCTTCAAGAAATAATTACACTGATCAATAACGAAAGCAATCATCATGTAGTGTTGTGCGATTTTGATTTTCCTGCTGACTTAAAAGGCTAGCAGTAGGATTTCAAGATTGGTACAAATACATATGGCTTTTATGATTTTGCCCACACTTTTGGTTTAAATAAACACAGGGTGATTTAGTGGTTTGTTTTACAGAACCCCCACCCCATACTTTGGTCTGTGTTGGGGAAGTCGAAGAGAATAATTTGAATGATTTGGGGAATTTTGGATTTCACACCCCCCTCCACCGAAAGGCCTGTGTTGGGGAAGCTGGATAAAAAGGTTGGACTAATTTAAGAACAAAGACACTCCTCTTCCTTAAAGAAGTCTGTGTCAGCAGGACAAAAAGGATTACCTAATTAAATTATAGACTATAGTTTTAAGGGCACACTGGGAAGTGAGCTTTGTTAATTTAGAATTTTAACAAAATTCATCCCGTAGTGTTCTGCCAAATTGGCAATTAATTAAATTAATATTTTTAGTCAAATAGGCTAAGGATCTACACAGTTTTGCCCACCCTGCCGCCTACTATAAAATGAAAGGATTCAAGACAAGCAGACTCCCCCACCTTTTGGTTTCCCAAGGCTCAGTTATACTTACATAGAAAGCCTCTGTTTAAAGTTCAGGAAAGCCAGCTGCATCTGAGGACACTCTGGAAAGATAGGGCAGGGGTCTGGTCACTCCACTCTCAAAAATGGCGTCCCACACTCCACCATAGGACCCAGTCAGTTTTGAGGCCTTCATAGAAATAGACAGCTGCACCCAAATGCAGTCTCAGCAATCCCCTCTGGTGTTTCCTTACAGCTATCAGATGGTAAGTATCACCAGCCCTCTCTGTCTCTGCCCCCTCCTCCTAGTGCAGTCCCCCTTATATAGCAGCAATGCCACCACCAATTTTACAATCTTGGGGATGTACCCTGCAATAATTCCCACAACTAGGATTGGACAGTTACCCTTCTCTCTCCTCCCAAACCCAGCCTCCAAGTTAGAATTGGTTTAGGGGTCTGGAGCAACATATGGCAATTCCCATTTGTAATCGCCATTTGTTCTCCTTTCATATTTTTGGGAAAAACTAGTTATGTATCACAACTTCATAATTTTACAAGCAACTGCCATAATATACATATGTTCTGATTCAGCTAATCAGGGGGAATTAGATAAACCGACCACCAGGTCTGTACCATGAAGCACGGCTATGTGCCACCTTTCTGCTGTTTCCATAAAAAGCATAACAGTTATGAATATGTAGGTTATTACCCATATCCCTAATTTTATTCTCCACCCGCTCACCCAACTCTCACATTTGGAACATGTTCAGGTCAGCCAGAAACACATCTTAGATAGCCATTACAGTTCCCTGAGTCGCCTGGAAATTACCTAAAAAATTTTACATAATTGAAGAAAATCTGCCTTATGGTGGCTGAGAAAAAGGCCTAATTGATAATCGTCCTTTTAAATTAATTGTGACTCTTCATATGGGACAAATGCCAATTCTCCTGCCTTCCGGCCATGTGTTTTCACTGGGTCAGCCTGTACCCACAGGTTTTTTTTAACAGTCTCTTCGTGTTGGAAGCTTTGCTCTTTGAAGTTGCTGCCCCCATTTTCACAAATATTGATCATGCTCCAACCAAGGGTAACTTCTCCTGCACTGAATTTTTACACCTTTAGCAGTACACTTTATTGCAGTTGGTAATTAGATGGGAGATGTGACATCCAGCCTGTCAGAGGGGGATTTCTTTGTGAAGTGTCCCAAAGCCAGCAAACGGGTTTGTCTTGGGCTGACAATTTTCCATGAAAACAAAGTGGTTTTTCAAATGTCACTGGTGTTTTGTATGTGAAGCATAATATACATTGCTTTTTGTCAACCCGTACATCATATCTTTTCCCTGACATTTTTCTGTGAGCAGTAATACATTTTCACATTTAAACTGCTTTTACTTGCACACACCTATGCAAGCCGTTTTTGTGTCACTGTTTAGAAATTCCATTTTCCATGTGAAATGGATCTTTGATTCCTCCTTCTTTTGTGAATTAAAATGCTGTGTTTCCTTTGGTAATGACAGGTAGGCCCCTTTTCCACATGGCTCTTCAATTTTACTTGAAAAAACCCAAATCCAAGCCGTTTATGTTTCAGTGTTTAAAATCCAGCCCTTCATGTGAAAAGGACTTCTGTTTGGGGCCTTTAAACGCACCCCACAGGACCAGCCACCTCCCTGACCCCACTCTGCCTGTTTCATGGTTTCTTCTCTAGTTGCTCCTTGTCTGAGATTAACATTTCTACCAATTATGTTCTTACTTTCTGGTCTCCCCTTAATTCATAGTGACCGCATGTTGGTATGAGGCTCAGCAAAATGCCCAGCCACTTGGTATAGGTAGACACAGAAACAGCACACAGCAGATAATAACTCTAGTCTCTAACTCCAGTCGGGACAACCTGCAAATTCCCATCTACCTGCGGACTCATCATATGGGAAGAGTTGCAGGCTCACCATATGGGAAGAGTTGCGGGCTCATCATATGGGAAGAGTTGCGGGCTCATCATATGAGGAGGGTTGCGGGATCACCATATGGGAAGAGCTGCAGGCTCATCATGTGGGAAGAGTTGCGGGCTCATCATATGGGGAGAGTTGCAGGCTCATCATATGGGAAGAGTTGCGGGATCACCATATATAGCCCAAACTCACACAAAGTGTCTTCATTATCAACTAGCTGCACACACCTAAGGTGGTTTGGGTATCCATGGAGACATAAGGGATCCGTGGGTTCACGTGGACTGGTCCACCGAAGGCCCATTTCCACCCAGTTGGCTGCCAGCCTCAAAAACAAAGATATGTATCTGGCCGTCTGGTGGCAAAACACCCTGACGCTACTTATAATTGTTCTTTTATAATGCGCTTAATACCGAGGACCAGTTTCTAAACGCGAGCCCGGGATTCAAACCTGTGTTGTTATGGTTGTCTTGCTTCCAAGACAAACGTTGCCCCTGAGCTATCCCCGGACTAGAGCCAGAAGTTCCGAGGGGTACTGCAATAAGTGTCCTTCCACTTATTCTCACTCTGAACCATGTTTTGATTGGAGGCACTCTTGCAAATGCCTGGGTGGATTACTTCACTAATGCCTGGGTGGATTACTTCAATGTTCTTTATACAGGGCTTCCCTAAGGACTAATACAGCAGCTGAAACTAACACAAAACACGGTGGTCAAATTAATGGGGGTGGGGGTGATGTAGGGAGAAGGTATCATGGCCCAGACATCCAATCGGCTCTTCATTCTCGTGGTAACAAACATTATTTTTAAACTGGACTCCCATATGCATAAAGCTCTCCCTTTACTACCGAAACAAAGACATAGTGGAATTCATGATGACACAAGCATGGTTTGGAGGAAGCAGACCTTTTGTCAATGCCTTCCTTTAAAATGGCAGGGCTGGGAACTTGGGGCCTTTGCTCGTTCGGGGCTTCCTGCTGTTGAATAATCTTCCTATGGACTTTCTAGGCACCTAGTTTACATCTGCTCAATCCCTATAGGATGTAAAGTACCTTAAGACGGTTAGGTGAATATTTTTTACTCATGTACTCACTCAGAAATTATTGGAGTGCTTTTTATTCAGTTCTTTTTTACAGAAAATGTTTATTATGTTTAAATTCAGTAAGTTTACATTTATGCTGCAGCATGTTCAAACATAACTGATAAACAATAAAAACATTCGGTCAACAATTGATGGCATGAGTGCTTATCGTTAAATTACTGTTCTTTCGTTTTAGGGTTTCTGAATGCTTGCAATGTCTCTGAATATTCTGAAGTGCATGTAAAATGACATGTAAGTGCAAAATGAAGCACACAGACACATTCATCTCCCTTATACTTCTCTGACGTCAGGGGATTGTGCAGTGTGGAACTTGTTGGTGCTAGTATATCTTTTATACATCCCATTACAGCGGACAATAATTACATTTTCTTTTAAACGCCACATCTCTAAGGTAACTGTGAGAACCCCCAAACAAAGCACAACACATAAGTGATTGTCGGGAATCTTTGAGAGGTGCCTGCCTTTGGCCGACAAAGACTCTTTTCAGGTCAAACTGACGGCTGGTGTTGACATTATTCAGAGATACTGGGTTGTGTACAGTTTCTGAAGCTAAAAGGTTGAAGTTTCCCACTGAGAATTGGCACACCCATGCCAGAGTTCTAGTTTGAAATGATTTCATAACAGTGTCCAGAGAGGCTGTGCAGTGTATAAACCTGCATGAAAAATGTCTTTTGAACGGAATGTTATAACTTCAAACCTACCTCGTTGTCATCATGCAGACAGCAACCTGAACTATTGGCCTATGCCATGCAGCAGTGGCTGGTTTACTGGGGTGCAAGGGCACTACTCTCCCTTGCTTTAGGTGCGAAGATGTAAGTTTAGATTCCTATTCTAAACTTCCCTCCTGCTCTTTTAACATTAATGTGAGCAAAGTTGGCCTGGACATGTCGCTAGTATAGGACTAGACTCTGCCTCTGCCTGTCCCTGTTATGTACATTCAGAACTTTCAGTCATACTCCCAAAGGGCTCCACGCAGAAGCTGCAGAGTGCAATATTGAGAGGCTGGTGTAATGTCAGAAATGTCTACCTGTCAGAAATTCCTATCGGTAGGAAAATCTGTCAGCATTGGTAATGTCACATTTTCCTATCTGTCAGAAAATTCTAAAGATTGGAACATTTCACAGGGTAGGCAAATCTGACAGCATAGGTCTTGTCATTTTTTCCTACCCATCAGAACTTCATACCTGCAGGAAAATGTACAAAATACAGATGTGGATACATTTAAGACAGGGTAGGAAAATCTGACAGCAAAGGTCTCGTCATTTTTTTCCTACCTATCAGTTATTCCTACTTGCAGGAATATATGAAAAATATAGAGGTAGGAAAATTTGACAGGGTAGGAAAATCTGACAGCAAAGGTCTTGTCATGTTTTCCTACCCATCTGAAAATTCTATCTACAGCGAAATGTAAAAAATACAGATGTAGGAAAATTTGACAAGGGAGGAGAATCTGACAGCAAATGTCTTTTTTTTCTACCCATCAGAAATTCTTCTTATTTGCAGTATTCTGAGAAACATATAGGGGTAGGAAAATCTGACAGCAAGGGTCAAGCCATTGTCTCCTATCTATGAGAATATCCTACCTGCTGGAAAATGTAAATAATCCAGAGGTAGGCAAAATTGGCCTGGGATAGAGAGAGTGTGGCATTGCAGGACTCACATGGGCATCATCTAATTAGAGGTGGGTGCTGTACCAGAGAGTTGTCTTTAATCCTAGACCACCAGGGACATGAAAGAGAAGCCTGACATCTTCCAGAGGCTATATTTACCAGCGAGAATGGCAGCCATGGAAAACCTGACATAGACTGGGACCCTGAGCTCACAGACCTGTCATGGATGAACCATTATGGCTCCATGTGGATAAAGTGTGTGAGGCTTAAACCTTATTTTTACGTCAATATATCATCCCCAGATGGACAGACTAGTTGAGCGTTTTAATAAGACCCTCAAAATAGTCCTCAAAAAGTTTGTGGAAACTGATGAACGGGACTGGGATATAATGATCCCTTGGTCCCTTGGGCTCTCTTTGCAGTAAGAAAAGCTCCCCAGTCCCTAGGATTCTCTCTATTTGAACTTCTATATGGCTGTGAACCAACGGACGTACTGTATATGCTTAGAGAGACCTGGGAAGAGAAGGAGGAAGCTACATTACCTTTATCCCAGACAGCACAGAAAATAAAGGAGCATATGAAAATGTTCAAAATCTAGTCCATTCCCACTTAACCAAGATAATCAAAAGGGTGTGCATGACCAAAAAACAGCTACTCGTTCTCTTTCCATAGGACAGAAAGTATAAGTGTTGCTCCCTACATCCGAAAATAAAATGTCCCAGTGGCATGGGTCATACAAGGTCTTAGAACAGACTCGCCCTTGTAATTATAAAGTATTTCAGCCGGATAGAAGACTGAAGTCTCAAATCTACCATATTAACACCTTAAAAGAATGGAAGGAAGTTCCAGTAGAGTCTTCTTCAGTAGTGATACCATCTTGAACCATTTCCAGAAGTTTTCAATGAGGAACCAGGAAGGGTTATGTTTTTTTCACTGCATCCTTACCCCCTGTGATAAATCCTATGGATCCCTCACTAAACCTAAAGTCTCCTACCAGGTGGCCAGGGAAAGGCAGATGCTTCCTGATCCTGACCTTGGGGGTGGTGCTCTGTAGGAGGATCACCTGGGAGGAGACAAGGCTCAGGGTGGTGAGGCGATTCCATGGGATGAGACACAGTATTTGTCTCCCAATGGGAAGAACCTTTTACGAATACCAATGCATGTAATGGCTTAGTGTTATGATTTGTCGGATCCACAAATTAAACATCTTAATGTGGATAAAGCTAATGCGAAATCCCTAAACATCTTAAGAAATGAAATCCTGTCTCAGACTTATAAAGTTGGAACTCATCCTAACTCACAGAGGTACAGTGAAAGGAAATCTGTAAATAATGGCTTAAATGGACTGCCCTCTTCTTTCCAAGTAAATTCTTGTGACGTTTCCTTAAATACACTTAACAGAAATTAACCTAAGTTCAAAAGTGGAAAGCTGACATGAAAACCTAATTTTGTTGTTGGGGACTTCAAGTTCCATAATTTCCTAAAAACTGGTACAAGGAAGAGGGCTCCAGAGCAATGTTGCAGGAGTGGTCATCTTGTTAAGACAAACGACCCATACCTGAGGGAGGCAGAGAGGCTTAAAAGGCCCCCTCAGGTGCAGGCCATTTGCACGAGCACAAGCATCGGTAGGAGTAGCAGCAGTAGCATCAGTAGCAACAGAAGGAAGCTGAAGAAGGCACTTTGTTGGCAGTCCAAGCAGAAGTTGGAGGAAAGAGAAGGCACCAGTACCATTGTGCGGAAGAGTCCAGCTGCCGGTCCCGAGAGGGTCCTTTTGCCCCTAAATCTGAAGTGCAGAGGTTGCACAGCGGGAAGCATGCAGAAGGAAGGCTTTCCCTCATGTGAACCGAATTGCTGAGACTGCGCAGCAGGAAGCGTGCAGGAGACCGTTGCTGGGGGCTGGTATGCACCAGGGGGTCTCATGAGCAAGCCAAGCTCTGTGTCTGCGTGATGGGAACGATGGAAAATTCAACAAGGAAGTGTGTCCGTTCTAGAGAAGCCAGAGCCGTGGATGTCATGCAGCACGCAAAGGGATGAATTGAGAAGGAAGATGTCGGTGAGTGTTACCGAGTGTTCCAATCCCTTTCGCATAATAAGGGCTGTCCACAGTAGTGAGAGAGAATCACTCGGTGCGAGTGAAAATTCTGCTAACCCGGCCGTTGATTGTCGGACAATGGAGTGCAACAAAAGTAAGACTCGCCTATGAGTGAAACTGCTTTGCTGATGTTATTTGAATACTGAATTGAAGAAAACAGCCTAAATACTAATTGTGCATACCTAAAAGTGATTCTAAAGTGAAAGCAGAAATGTTGTAGCAGTTAAACCAAGTTGACTGTTTTCTGAGTTTCACTGAACATAAAAGCATTGCCCAAAGCTAAGAGTGATACAAGCATTGCCCAAAGCCAAAAGAGACTAACATCAAGGCATATAATTAAATGAGTATAACCAATAGGAAGAAAGGGGCGAATGTAATTTGTCCAAAGGTGAAGCTTGTTGATTTATGAATTTTCCATAAAATGAAAGTTGATATAAAAACTCACATTGCCAAAGCCAAAAGGAGATGAATGTTCAGAAGAAGAATACTTTGCTTGCATTAAAGTGTTGAAGAGCACTAATGTGAATCTTGTCTTTTCTGAAAGGTTGTACATAAAACTGCAAACTGCTGAAGTTGTTGTGAACTTTTGGTTTTCAGTAGATCTAGAACTTCAGAAGCACTGTTAGTAGTGGAAAACTGTCGGGCAAGTGAGTAAACCCGTGTAGTGGATCTTTGTAGAAGTAGGCCTGGTTTGAGAGTAAACCAGGTGGAAGTTGAAGATTTGTGGTGTTAAAAGGAGAGCTGAGAGAAGCTGGTATCAAGAAGCTGTGCTTCTTTGAATCTTATAAGTTGTGGTAAATCATCCTGACCACGAATATTATTGATGCTATTTGATGGACTAAAATATCTAATCAAGGAAGAACAGGAATCTTTACTTTGGTGAATATTGGATTATTGGAACTTTCTTTTGACAAGTTGAAGGTGCAAAGAACTGTGTTGGAACTTTGGCACAAACCCAGATTTCCTTGTTTCTTTTAGTTAACAGTGGAACTGAGTCCAACTTAAAACCTGAGGAAGGGGAATTCACCCAGTTATTAAGAGAGACTGTAATTACATTACAAATACAATTGCTGTTGTTGTGAATTGCCATATATGTTCTTGTGTATTTGTATGTGCAAGTGTAAGGGCAGGATATCCTTTGTTAAAGTGTTTCCTTTAGTTTATTTCAGGCAGGGAAATCCTCATCAAGGTAGGGATAGGGAGGCATTTATTGACATTTATAATTTAATAAAATGGCATTTGTTGATAAATCATCTAAAAGTGGTCTGCCTCACATTTCTTTCCCCTTGCAAAAGTGGTGAATCTAAAACCATACAGGATCCCAGAAGCTAGAAAAGAAGGAATCTTGCAGAAAGTGGAGAAGATGGTACGAGCCGACATTATAGAGCCCTCTCAGAGTCCATGGTCCTCGCCATTAGTCTTGGTAGCTAAGCCTGATCAATCGTGGAGATTCTGTATTGATTTTCGAAAAACTGAACGCTGTGTCCCAGTTCCATAACTATCCCATGCCTAGGATAAATGACCTGATTGATTGATTGGGTGCAGCCATTTATTTTTCCATGACTGATATCACCAAAGGCTATTGCCAGGTCCCTCTGAACCCTGAAGACAAGGAAAAGGCTGCATTCCCCACACCTGCAGGATTATTTAAATTCAAGGTACTTCTGTTTGGCTTTCATGGTGCACCAGAAACCTTCCAAAGGCTAATGGATTGTGTACAAAGACCTTATTCTAGTTTCTGTGGGGCATATAAAGATATCATCATCCACACTAAAACCTGGGAGGAGCATATGAAACACCTGTATAAAATCACCAAAGCCCTCCAATAGGCTAGATTGACCGATAGCCCAAAAAAGTGTCAGTTAGCCCAATCCACTGTAAAGTATCTAGGCTTCTTTGTGGGTAATGAGTTATTTAAGGGCTTTCTTGGGGCTGGTAGGATACGCTTTATTCCCAATTTCTCATCCATCACATCCTGTTTGACCAATACACTGAGAAATGCTGAACCTCAGAATAGAAAGTGGGGTGAGGAAGAACAAGGCTGTTTTGATAGTCTTAAAACCATTGTATGTTGTTAGCCCGTTCTAAGGTCCCTAACTGTATTAAAGATACTATACTCCAAACTGACGCATCCCAGGTGGGCCTAGGAACAATGCTCTCACAGACATATGAGGGAATAGAGCATCTTTTGATGTATATTAGTAGAAAATCTTCCCTAGGGAAGAAAACTAGGAACCATAGAGCTAGAGGCGATAAATTGGGCAGTGGTAAATCTAAAACATGACCTCACTGGGTGGAAGTTTACCTTAATCACAGCCCACTCACCCCTTACGTGGCTTAGTTTGAGAAAAAATATGAATCCTTGCATCATGCACTGGTTTTTTGATTTTCAACCTTTTTGTTTTAGCGTGGAACATCACAAAAGTAAGGAAAAGGGCAATGTGGATTTCCTTTACACGATGGAGAAGCCAACTGCACGAGGGGAAGGGCATGTGACGAATCTCTAGGTATTGTCACTGCTTCCATGGGGGAAGCACCTTCCCATGAGGCCAGGGAGGTCAGGCTGCTACCCGACAGTCCCCATAGGAGTAGTACTCAGTGGGTGGATTGCATGGGGAAGGAAACCCTTCATGGTGCCAGTGACGATCACCTTGGCAGAACGTGGTATTCCCCTCCTTCATTTCTATCACCTCTTTACTTATTGATTACTCACGATACATATTAGAATAAGGACTAGATAATTGGTCAAACATGTCCCAGAGAAAGGGAGAGCGAAGTATGAATGCCGCGGACAGAGAAAGACGCAGCAAAGCTGCAGACCGGGACGGCGGTGAAACAGAGACGCCGTCCCTGAGGGTGTTGCAGAGAACCGGCAGACAATGAGAAGCCGAAGGGAAGCCAAGGACGTAGAAGCCTTGGGACACCTCCCAAAGTAGAGCTGCGTAGCCCGACTCGCTGAGCCGAAGCAGAGACAAGAACAACAGCATGAGCAGAGCAAGGAAGATCAAGAGGTCGCTCCGAGAGTCTGAGGAGCCTGAGCCGGATACCACAGAGTGGGAACCCGGAAACAAGGTATGGGTGCTGCTTGGGTCTGTGAGAGGCTGATAGGAACCGAATGAGGGAAACATGAGAAGGGTTGGGGACCCGATACAAACTGAAGCTGATATTATATGGGTCAAGGACTCTAATGGAAATATAAGGACACAGTCCTCTACCACATCCATATACATTTGGCAGGAGAGTGAACCAAACATCCTGGAAGACCAGTACAAAGTGGTCTGGGACCCAAGTGAATCACAGAGGCAAAATCGATATGAAGGGGACAGGGAACCTGAGATTGTCCAAAGGGAAGAAAGTCAAAACTCATTTCCCGGGAGTCAATACCCAGAGAAACCATAAAAGCTGAAACTGTATAAGAGATTGTATGTGGAACAGTACCTGGCAGAAGAGTATACCAGGTCTGTTCAGGTGGACCTTAGCTGAAGCAAGGGTAGAGAACCCACAACGGCAATACACTAGGGTCCGGGACCCATATGAAGTTGGGTGAGGCACACAACAGCCAGACATACAGGTCAGGGACCCTTACAAGAGCTAGGGAACATCTAGTCTAGGAGCCTAGGCTCAGAATTAATTGGTGACATCCCAGAGGAATCTGGAAACCAGGTGAAAGAGAAAGAGACGGAAACCAGGGGCAGAGATCCAATTTCCAAAGGAAGACGCATTTCCTGGAATTCTTATATACAGCCAAGTCTGGTAGGATAGTGCACCAGACTTGGCGCTACAATGTTAAGGCCTGGGAAAGTGTAACGCTCACCTGGTATCCAAGGGGACGTCACTCAGCCTGTTCTGACCTCTTACGACCTCGAACCCTTCCCTGGAGTCTACTCGACTGGAGACTGGGCCTGAAACACAGGATTGGTAGAGTTTAACTCCCTATTGTCTCTGTGTGCTTGAACCCCTTATTCCCCGGGGTCCAACCCTTCCCTTTGATCCACAGCTCACCTTGTTTTCTTGGAAAGTGTGCTCTTCGTCCTGCTTTCAGCGCAGGGACGCGTTGATTGATGCTGGCTCGTTGCTGCCTAGTTATTTCACTGGAAAGAATCCGACAGGTAAGTATAATGAGTCTTCTGAACAGTTCTCTAACTTCATTCCTTTCCTTCCTTAGATGATGGCCGGCGTCTGGGGATGGCTACATGCTGCTGAGATGAGTAGCGCTGAAGGTGAGTGAGAGCGCGATGCAACCCTTTCGTATTTGTATTGAACTGAGTTCTTTTTCTGTGTCTTTTAGGTTCCGCGACGTTTTCAGCGTGGATGCCGGTTATGAAGAAGAAATGCCGTGAGTAAGCGCAGTATGCGGCACCTCTAGATGTTTCCACGCTAACCTGGAGTGTCTTTTCCCTCTTGCAGATGAATGAGAAGTTCCGGAGACAGAGTTCCCCCAGAGCGGTTGTGATTCAGGTAAGCGTTTCAAGCTCATACAGTCTTTAAAAATAAGCAAAGATTTGCTGAATGCTTACTAATGCCTTTTTTCTGTTCTTTTCCCTTTTCATTAGGAAGCGGCGTGGCGGGATGGGAATGACACCGCCGAAGATGCCTGCAGAACAGAAGGAGCGATGAATGATGGGTAGAAACGCCTTCAAGGTAAGGCTGTTCCTAACGGTGTTCTTGTTCTTGCAGGAGCAGAGAGCAGAAGAAAGATGCAGACCTACTGCAGACCGATCCGAGCACGGTGAGTGTCACGCTGCAGGTGCAGAAAACACAAAACATGTTTCTCAGCCAGGGCGTGGCTTAAATAGTCTCTCGGTATCCCAGGTGTCTCTGGGCTGAACCACACCCAAAAGACTAGACTGCACATGCAGTTCTGGGAACCGAAATATGTGGGGGCATCCATCTTGTCCCCATCAATGTACTACAAGTCCAATCCCCAATGTTATCTTATGGAAGTGAGTGAGTCTGGTGCCACAAGCGCCAAGTCTGACTCCAAGTGGGTCTTTGGAGGGATGGAGAGGCCCTTGAGGGCCATGTAGGTGATCCTGGCCTGGCTCCAGCCTGACATCTTGAAGGGCTGGGGACATAAGGGGCAGGAATCATGACAGAAAGGTACAATAATGTCTGAAGTTTGTGAAGAGAAACCAGGGAAAAGGTTAAGGGGAGGGGGACATCGCCCTAACAGTGTGAACCGATGACCAGAGGGGAGGGAGTCATCCTTTGGTCAACCAAAGGAAAATCTGAAGTCTGACGGACCACCCTAGTGGGGCAACTAGAGTGGACAAGAAACACTGAAGCATCAGTTAACTGTGTTCTGAGAACTGATTTGGAACTTCTTATTTTTTTAGTGTGAGAAAAAAGGCCATCTGTGGGAAGGGAGACATTGGGCCTCATTACGAGTCCGGCGGTAACCGAGGCGGTAAAACCACCTGGTTACCGCCGGACTCTTATTACCATTCCGCCTCCGTGACTCCCGGAAATACAGGGCATTACGACATTGGTGTCCCGGGAATTCCAGAGGCGGAATTCGGTAAATCCCCATTCCCATTGAGTCCAATAGGACTCAATGAGAATGGGGAAGTGGAAACACCGGCACCATCTCGTGATTGTGCTGGTGTTTCCACGTCCGCCTGCAGGCGGGCGGTGTTAAACCCGCCAGGTCAGACCTGGCAGGAACATCACCTCCCGCCTGCAGGAGTCGGGATCGGCGGTCCGGAATTAGCAATGGCGGCGGGTTTACCACCACTGTTATTTCCGGACCGCCCGACCTGTAATGAGGCCCATTCCCTCAACACGTCAAACTTTTGGAAGACCAACCTTTTCTTTAGTTCAGTATGGAGTGTAAGGGCAGGAAATAGGTTTTGACACAGGATAGTGAACCTTTTTACTTTGGACTGACATCCTGACTAAGTCATTAGTATATTAGTTGAATCAGCAAAACCCCTCTTGGTGATAGGGCAAGATAGGGTTTTCTTTTCCTTTTGTTACTTGAATACAAGTCTTTGCCAACAAATATGCCATCACTGTGTTAGACCCGTGCTTCTGAACCCTTACAGCAGACACAACTGGAGGAACCAAAAGAGAAGACATGATCTCAACCGAACACCTTTCAATCTTCTCTGTGCTGTGTAGGCATTTTATAGCCCAGCCTATCCTCTTCCAATTATTCTCCCTGCTCACATGCTCCCCTTGGCCAATCTCTGGCAACACTATCCAGGGAAGGCTTTAAGAAGTAATTTAGACCTGCCCTTTTAAATCTCCATTTTTGGGGTGGCAACCATGTGCGCAGTCTGCTCTTTTTCCTTGTGGTTTTCTTCATATACTGGTGAGTTTTGTTTTCAGTTGAGTTTGGTGAGTATTTCTGTGTCTCTGCTCCCCTGCAATGCCATCTTCATTCATTTTCTCTTGTCCCATCATTCCCCCTGGGCTCTATATATGGTGGGTGTGTTGGGTGTTGGGTGTTTTCACCCCTTTTTGGCATGAAGAATCCTAGTCCATTCCATGTCTGGTTTCGATTCCACTCTGTTCATTCCAGTCTGGGTTTTCTTGGTTGTGCCCAGGTGCATTCTGGGAGTTACAATTCTGAAAATGACAAGCAAGAACTGTGACAAATCCAGGGAGTTTGTCACCTCTTTGCAAGGGGGAGTGTGGTAGATCAGAATCGGGAGATGTCAAGGTGGCATTGTGACTAAATGTCTTTTAATACCATCTAAAAACCTCTTCTGTCCATAGACCTGGGATCTTGACCCTATTCTACAAAAGAAACTGTCCAATGGTGTTAGTCAGTGAGGTTGTTACAAACAATAAGGTCCTTTGTCCAAAAGCCTATATTAACCTAGATTCTGTCCTTTTCACTTATAACAAAACATATAACTGAACCAAAGATACACTCAGGCCCTCAGCCCTTGCATGTGAATGATGGTTAGTTGCTGACCCCCACTCAGGCCTGTTGTCTTTCGTAGGGCTTTCTGCCCATGCTGCACAGTTAATGCAGTGGTCAGAATGTATGTGCAAGTGCTCTCTCTCCAGCACAGTTCAGTCAAGTTCCATGAGTGCTTTTATTTGGTTCTAGCCCCCCCCCCCCTTTCTTGATGAGTGTTCGGAGTATCCTCTTCCAGGAAGGTTCTGGCCGTTCTCGCCCCCACAGCAGTTTTTAACTGGTACCCTGTGTCTCGGGTTTTGCTTTCTTGCACCCAGCCTTAGTGTCTGGTGTCTCTCTTCTGCTTTGGGGTTCTGTCGCTCTCACCCCAGCTGGGATCTTCACCTCTTACCCTGCTTTGGGGTCTTATTTCTCTGACCCCAGCTTGGATTTGTCGTTCTCTCACCCTGCCTTGGGGCTAAATTCTCTCATCCCACCTTGGGGTCTTGTCTCACTCACCCCGCCTTGGGGTTGTTGTTCTCTCACCCTATCTTGTGGTCTTGTCTCGCTCAATGTACCTTGGAGACTGGATTCTCGCACCCCACTTTGGAGTCATCCCATCTGACCCCGCTTTGGGGTCTGTGTTTGCTTACCCTGTCTTGGGGTCTGTTTCAGCATCTCCTCCCCTCCTCCCTCCCTGTTCCCCAGAGCAACCGCATACCTTTTCTTACTCAATAGAATCTGGGAGTTTGGCCTCCATGATTCTGCTTCTACAACGTGTTCCTGCTGCTCAACATCAGGCAGGGCTGGTCGGCAGGCTGTCTGAGTAACTCCAGTACAGGCTCCTTGGCATGCTGGTGGTTCCGTGGTATGTCCTTCTCTCAGATGAGCCTTCCTGGCTTCTAGTAATATCAAACAATACTCAATTATCAAACACCTTTAGGTTTGTAGGAATGCATACAATAACTTAGACAACTAAGAGAAGGTAAGTAGTGATGCAGTAGAAGTAAATTGGTCACAAGAATTATGCACTAACTTTAAATGTATTTATTTATTTATATAGCGCTAAAGATAGGCCCGTAGGCATAGGAGCACTTAAAACAGAAAAGACAAATACCAAATACATCAAGTTATATTGCCAGAACAGTGAAGAAGGCTAGGACGAGTCAACAAAACAAAGCAGTTTTTAGACCATGCTTGAAACAATTTAGGGAGCGACATGCTCTCAGATCAGGTGGAAGTGCATTCCAGCACTTTGGCGCAGGATAAGGAAAGGACCTCTGAGAGACCATACTCAATCTAACTTTGGGCACAGACAAAAGCGAAGAGTTGTTAGATCAAAGTTCCCTCACTGCAGGTATCAGAAAAGTCTGTCAGACCGATACGTTGGACTTGTGCCATATAAGCACCTGTGTGTTATAGAAAGTAGGCAAAAGGTGATTCTTGAGGCTAACGCAAGCCAATGCAGGGCTTTCCTGACCTCAGGGATTTGATCCCTCCATGTGAAGGCCCTCAACAGCCTGCACCACATTTTTCTGCACTGTCTGCAGTCGGGCAATTTCCCATTTACCACTGCCATACATGAGACTAGAACAATAATCTAGTTTAGCTCCCACTATAGCCTTAGCAATAGTAGCCCGATTAGCATGGCTCAAGAACGGTCACAGCTGCGCTAGTAGTTTGAGATAATATTAGGACGATGAAATAAAACTGCTCACATGCGCCCGCCAATTAAGCTCCTGATCCAAGATTATACCCAGGGTTTTAACCCTAGGAAGTGTTGCAATCATACAACCAGCCAGCTTAAATTCACCAATCTCCGAACCAAGCTTTCGAAGTTAATCATCAGCTTGGTTTTGGGGTTGTTGAGGGCTAAGCCACTTTCAACCATACAATTCTGGATGAGTGAGAAAATCGTGTTGGTGACTTTGGTGTCTTTGAAGTCATCACCAGTCAATGGCATAAGACATTGAATATCATCTGCATAATTAGTATGGCACACCTCATTAGCATCAAGTAGATCAAAAAGTGGCAGAGTGAAGATATATATTTTTTATTTTTATTATTTATTGAGTATAGTTAAAATAAATCAACTTTTTCAATTATTACAATTTTATCAATCATTCAATTCTAATAACAATAAATAAAAATAATTTTTACATATATAATTACAGTTTACAATTTCAATTTCCTACAACAAATCACCATTAAACAAGCGTATCACAAACATATCAGTGTACAAAAACTCTTCAAAAACCTTAAGAACCTTAAAAACACACCTTCAAGAAGCAATTTAAAAGCAATTTAAAAGTGGTTCTAAAGGTGGGAAGTTAATAATCATTCATTCCATTTTCAGGGCTTCCAGAAAGTTGATAGTAGCTAATCTAATGCTCATAGATTCAGTAGCTGGCAATGCTACCCATCGATGTTTAGGGTCAATCTGTGCAAAATACTCAAGATGTTTAGCAAAGTTAATCTTCCTCAGCTTTATAAGTTCCGGACAATCAATAATTACATGTTGCAATGTCTCAACAACTGTATCATCTTTACAAAAACGACACCATTTATCATCCGAAGCTATCTGTTTCCTTCTGGCTTTAACCTCACGAGTAGGCCAGATATTAAATTGGAAACGTAGTATTGCATTTCTTGTTGCAGCAGATGGCGCTAGATTTAAATATGATGCAGTTTCTTTATAACGTTTAGGACCAAATACTGAGGTATCAAAATCTCTGTATTGCAGACAGCTGGCCCTTGTATCAATCCAATCCATTAAATATTTTTTTTTTTTTTAGCCCGCTCTGGATTGAATAAGAGGGTCTCAAGAGAGATGTTTGCGTGCAGCATAACAACAAGAATATTATTAGACCATTGTTTCGGAAACATTTCGGAAGATTTAAGTAAATAGCTGGAAACTATAGCTAATGTAGTTTTGTTACATAAGGACAGCAAACATTTCCGAAATAAGACACATACACGCCAATTATACATTGCAGTTAGCGAAATTAAACCAAGTTCATAGCGAATAAGCACTCCTGGGGTGCATTGTGGTAAGTGTAAAGTTCAGAAAAGTCAGTGGAATTGTACTATATGTCTCCAGACCATATAGTATTGTGGCTACTATGTTCTGACTCCAGTATATGATAGCAGACTTTATTGAAAATTTGCCATACTTAGAGACAATTAATCTAGTTTGATAAATGGCAGTGGATAACTTCTGTTCTAATTTACATAGTTGCGAATGGTGGGATGGGCAACCATCAAAAATGAGGGCTAAGTAAATATAATTTGGAACCACTTGTAAAACAGTATTTTCTATTTGCCACACCATTCTATGTCTTCGCAAGCCCTTGGGAACATATGTGATTATTTGAGTTTTGGTGTTATTAATAACCAATTCATTTTCTCGAAAGTAGGAGCAGAGTGAGGTTAACAAATTATGCAATCCGCTTGGTGTTTTCGAGACTAAAACAAGATTGTCTGCGTACCATAGGGCATTGCTTTTCACACCATTTAACTTAGGAGCATTAGCTACAAGCATGGTAAAAATCCATCAAACATCGTTAATAAAATAGTTAAAAAGTGCTGACGCCAAAATACATCCCTGTTTCAGTCCTCTATTTGTAACAACAGCATTTGAGAGCAAACCTTCCACATTCAGTCTTATGAATACCTTTGTTTGAGAGTGAAGTGAAAAGATAATGTCAGTTAAGGTTGGAGGACAATCCGCATGAGTCAATTTAGCCATGAGTTTTGGTCTAGATACGGAATCAAATGTGGAATGTAAGTCCACAAATGCAAAGTAAAGTGGGCATCTCTTAATTTGAGCTTGGTGCCTGATGGCGTTCAAGGTGATGAGGCTTACAGCGGTCCATAAACCCGCGACAAACCCAGTTTGGGCTGGATCACGGAGGCCAGATTTGACTGTCCAATCATTGAATTATCTTAAAACCATCCTAGAAAAATAAATTCCCGGCGCATCCAGCAGCGCTATCGGACGATAGCTTTTGGGGTCCTCACGGTCACCCTTTTTTTATATTGGTACTATTATGGATGTACGCCACAAATTAGGTATGGTTTTGGTTTGCATAATATGATGAAAGGCGTTATTTAGAATGTTCGCCCACTCAATTGAGTTTTGTTTAAACATAATTTGAAAGACCATCAGGGCCCGTTGCCCTTGAAGAGGACGACTTCATGATGAAGTCCTCAACTATTGCTACTGAGCACTTCAAACGCCAACAGCTAACCGAACTCTCATTATAAATATAGTTGTCCATCTTACTATCAGCATACAATTTAGTGAAATGGTTAATCCATTGCACTTCTGACACCCCATTAATTTGAGAATTCACTTGTGAACTAGCATTGCATTTATTTAATAATTCCCATACCTAGGCAGAATTCTTATTATAGCATGCTGTCAGGAAGTTTTCGCTATCAGTTTGAAATAGAGCCGCCTTTCTTGATCGTACCCAATTCCGATAGCGACAGCTGGCTGATTTAATGGTTTTGATCTGGTCAGACATAGGTAGTTTACGTAGGCATCTAATCTCTTTCCTATATGCCTTTTTCCGCTCATGAAGGGCCAAATCAAATCCATGGGTATGAGTTTTAGAGGTCTTATGTTTCACTAAATAAATATTCTTAAAGGTGTTTAAGACGTCAACATAGGATTCGACATTGTTCATCCTATGACTGTTCAAGATAGTAGAATTCAGAGCTGAAAGCTTATCACATGACCAACTAAAGCATTCTTACCGTTATTAACAGTGAGAACTTGTTTATACCATTGCTTAGTGGCAGTCAAGATTTGATTTTCAATAGTCCAAGAAAGAGATAATAAATGATGATCACTTTGTACCTGCTTCACAACAGCAAATTTGGTGGTATTCATAAAGATATTATTACTCATAAAGATGTAGTCAATAGTGGACTTGGAATTTCCTCTCTCCCAGGTGTTCATCGGGGGAATATCACCAAGAATTGCACTGTTAGCCATCATTAGATTGAGATCATTCATAAATAATGTCCATCTCCGACTATCAGAGTTTACACCCTTTTTGTTAGTCTCAAGGCATGAGAGGTTCAAGTCACCCATTACTAAAATACCAGAAATTTCTTTATCAGTAGCATTTGTTTCAAAAAGATTCGACAGGGTACTATAAAATGTATCCTCAAGTATGCCAACTGGGTTTCGATATAAGTTGATCAGTGCGTTTGTTTCTAGGCCAACAGTGATCTTAACTAATTAGATGAACTTATTGGGGGATTTCCATGCAGAGATTCCAAGTTCCCTACTAGATTTCACTGCCACTAGCAAGCCAGAAGTGGGTCTGCCTTTACCAGAGGATTCAGCTGGTAATAACACAAGGTCATGGTCATCCCATATGGGGGCATGTAACATCCATGTTTCTTGTAAGACTACAATATTATAATTATTCAGATGATCATTTGTAGTCCATTGAAGGTGAGAGGAGCCTCGCGTATTCCAACTAGCGAGCGAGATTTCAATACTTGTAGCTCCCGTTCGTGGTTATGAATGAGTGTTGGGCATTGAGGATGAAGTTAAGTTATGACTATTTTCTTTGACACAAAAATGGCATACACAAGCTAGTTCTACTGTGTGGTTTGTTGTTGCCTCTATGTTATCAGACTCTGGAGGGTTCTGCCGTGCTGGGTCCTGGGCCAATAAAAAGCCCAGATTGAATAGTTCCATTCTTGCATTCCATAGCGAGTTGCGAACTACTTCCGATTTGATCCATAAACGAACAACAGAAAGATTTCTGTCGCAGAGAAATTCAATTTGATCTATGTCACTTGAAGCAATAGCTTCCAATCCCTCGACATCACCAAAAATATTTAGCACAATAGCACGGCATAGATCATATTTTGGAAAGGCCCCATCACGGCATTTCAAAATCAAAGTATGGTACATTTTAAATCTCTGGGCATTAGAGTCTTTCTTATCACTCATATGAGCTTTAGACAATATTTTCTGAGTGTCAGTGTTTTTTTGAAAATTTTGTACAGCCTGTCCCCAAAGCAGCCACCAGATGTTGAGGTTGTGGAGATTTTGGAGTTTGTCATTTTTGAGTCTTTAAATGGGGCATCAATCTGTTCATTGCTAAAATGTACTGTTTTGGGTCGAAGAGACTGTAAATTAATGGGAGTCGTTTCTGGCAACACTTCTGTCAATCTTTTCAGGAGATAAGAGTCAACTGCAGCTTTAAGAGTACTCAGCCGGTTTTCAAAACCTAGTTGCGTAGCAGCAGTTGAGGTGGAAGGGTTCTCGACACCCACTACCATCACTCTAGAGTGTATATGTGTCAAGGATTCTGAAAGCTTTTGGGGCTGACCTAGTGTATCCCCATTTGGGTTTTGGGACAACAATTCAATGAGGTCATTTAATGGGGCGTAACACAGCATAGATTCCTGTGCCCCTGAGTGATTAACTGGGATGGAGGCTGCTCCCGTGGGATCGTTTACACCTGTAGACAGGTTCGCCAAAGAGGGCACCACTTTGTTAAATGAGGTTTCTCGGGTTGCCTCTATTATCACTGGTATAGTGCAGTTGGAATTGGTCGAACTCATAACAGTGTCATTTGCTTGCTGTGATTTAGGCTTAGGTTGAACATTCTTATTTCCTGAAGACAATTTATTTAGCACCATTTGGCTTTTTTTACTAAGTGTTGTTTTTTGAGATTTTTTTTGTGCAACCCTATTGGACTTTTCACGAATGTTAACACCACTCTGGTTTTGGGTTGCACTTCTGTCGGGTGAGTCGACACTAATCCAGGAGTCATTTTTCTTTTCCGACACAGTCTCCACACTCTCTACAGGATGGATAATTTTGGTAAATAGAGGCAAGACTGATTCAGTCATGACAGGAAAGTTGCGGAGAGACTCCAATGCTGCGAGTCTCTGAGCAACATTGGAGCCGGCATGAACTTCAACAGCTTGGCACAAAGGATTCACCCCTGAACCCCAGGCCTGAGCCACAGGTAAAATAAGCATTCGGAAGGGATCAAAGAGGAAAAACCGCTGCAGTCTCCCAACCAGCGCCAAACAGCCGCACAGCAGCCAGTGGGCTTGACTCCAAAGGGCTTAATGCTGCAAGGGTGGTTCGAGTCTCCTTTAATGCACACAAAAAAGTCACGTGATCATTCACGTCATACGGGGTAGATTGCCTCCTCCAGCTAGCAGGGGGCCTCACGGCAAGAGCTGCGCTTGCAGTGCCGTGTGAGGATGGATGAAGTAAAGTCAGCATTCAGGTACAAACAATCCTTCCTTGTACAAAGAGATACGCCACTCGGGAAGTTCGAGTCTCCTTTAATGCACACGAAAACGTCACGTGATCAGTCACGTGACACAGGGTAGTCCCGCCACCTCCAGGAAGCAGGGGGCCTCACGGCAAGAGCTGCGCTCGCAGTGCCGTGTGAGGATGGAGGAAGTAAAGTCAGCTTTCAGGTACAAACAATCCTTCCTTGTACAAAGAGATACGCCGCTCGGGCGGTTCGAGTCTCCTTTAATGCACACGAAAAAGTCACGTGATCTGTCATGTGACACGGGGTAGTCCCGTCTCCTCCAGGAAGCAGGGGACCTCACAGCAAGACCTGCGCTCGCAGTGCCGTGTGAGGATGGATGAAGTAAAATGCCGAACGGGCGGTTCGAGTCTCCTTTAATGCACACGAAAAAGTCACATGATCAGTCACGTGACACGGGGTAGTCCAGCCTCCTCCAGGAAGCAGGGGGCCTCACGGCAAGAGCTGCGCTCGCAGTGCCATGTGAGGATGGGTGAAGTAAAGTCGGCATTCAGGTACAAACAATCCTTCCTTGTACAAAGAGATACGCCGCTCGGGCGGTTCGAGTCTCCTTTAATGCATACGAAAAAGTCATGTGATCAGTCACGCAACACGGGGTAGTCCCGCCTCCTCCAGGAAGCAGGGGGCCTCACGGCAAGAGCTGCGTTCGCTGTGCCGTGTGTGGATGGATGAAGTAAAGTCAGCGTTCAGGTACAAACAATCCTTCCTTGTACAAAGAGATACGCCGTTCGAGCGGTTCGAGTCTCCTTTAATGCACATGAAAAAGTCACATGATCAGTCACGTGACACGGGGTAGTCCAGCCTCCTCCAGGAAGCAGGGGGCCACACGGCAAGAGCTGCGCTCGCAGTGCCATGTGAGGATGGGTGAAGTAAAGTCAGCATTCAGGTACAAACAATCCTTCCTTGTTCAAAGAGATAGAGTGAAGATATTAAATAAAGTAGGTGACAAGAAGGGCCCTAAAGTCCCTCAAGAACACCATAGCCGAGTGGTCAGACAGAAACGACTCAAACCAGCTGGCCGCCACAGGAGAAAAACAGACAGAAAATAACACCCTAGATACCAGAACAGAGCCTTCCTTAAAAGAGGTATTAATGAATTTCACAATCAAAGGAATACGTTGTGAAGCATAGTCCTTGACAATCATTGTAGGACAGGGATCTCTCTTCCAATAAGTGTGTTTAAGCTGTTGCAAGATGAATAGGAGCTCGGATTCCGTAACTATCCTAAACAAAAAGACAGGAACACTACTGTCAGAGCTCAAGGAGGCATATTTGGTTGCAAACGCTCCCACACTGTAGTTTTGCTCACAAAATCATCCTGAATTTTCTTAATTTTGCCCACCATTACACCCTGGATGGAGGTACACCATCCTTTATCTTTGATGACAGATCAGGTAACTGGACAGGGATCTTCGGGCTCCTTATTAATTTTAAAGAACTATTTAGTCTCAGAACTGGCATTTTCAATCCTCTAATCATGTGTCTGTTTTTTAGCTAGAGTAATGGCTGATTTATACGCTTTGGCTGCAACCTTTTTTCAGGTGGCATGGGGAGGGCCATTGCATTGGGATCTCAACCCTGGGGGTGGACAAGCGAGGGAAGATCACCTGGGTAGGGGAATCCAGGATTGCCTTTGTGGGAATATCCCAGGCAAGATGCAGAATTCTGACGGGGTGATAGAAGAGGAGGGGGAAGTCCTGGATGCCTTCATGGGATACATTGATTCCCGTCACCAGAATACAGGTCTTATTTTCCCTAATTCCAATCCCGTCATCCATGACCCAAGGGGGAGGAATGAAAGATTTAATTGCCCAAGGTGGGGAAGGAAGAAAAACCTACTAAAACAAAGACAAAAGTCTGATATTAATATCCATTCATCCTCTACCAATCTAGATCACAGGGAATACCATCAAGAATTGTGTTTGTATAATCAACCATCAGGAATATTGAAGGGGGCAACCATTCGCTTTAGGGAAAACCAGCCTAGAGTATTTCCCTATGTCCATTGTCGATTCCCTGAGAGAGTAACAGAAAATATATCCATCCTCCAAAGCCCTTCCATCATCGTCTCCCCATTTTAAACCAATACTGGGACGAGGAAGAGGCAACTGTGAGCTGTAAAGATTACCCATAGAAACAGCATGGGGGACGTAATGGAAACCTACTATAGAAATAACTCAAGTTGTCCCATTAATAGAGTCAGGCAGGGTCAGGCATTTAATAATTACCATTCACACCTGACTTCACTTGACTGTTTTTTCAACTATGAAAGGTGTGGTTTTTCACAAGGAGGAGGGTGAGCAGGGGATGATGTCCAGACCCGAGAAGCCAAGGAGCGGAGAGCAGCAGGTGGGTAAGCCTGGAGGAGAACGGCGTGCCAAGACTCTGGCTCAGTGCTTGTGAGGGGCTGCAGAGTGGCTAGGGAGCCATGCCTCCAAGGAATCGGAGTAAGACAGCCTGCATCCTGCTGGTGGCGTTCAACAAAATGCTTGTTCCCTAAAGGGTGTCTGAGGAGCAGGTGGCGAGACTCTAACCTCAACCCCATGTATCCAGACAAGTGCAAGGGTGCACGCTAAGGAAAAAGAAAGTATTTAAGGTGCTCAAGAGGAACGATAAAAAAGCAAAGGAAGGTGCAAGAGTGCACAGTGGAAAAAAGAAACAGAAAAGGGACGGTGCAAGTGTGCACGGGGAAAGAGCAAAGGAGAACAAGAATGGGTGCAGGAAGCACCTGAAGGTGAAAGGTTTAAAAGGAGGAGCAAGGAATAAAGAGAGGTGTTCCAGATTAGAGTGGTCACGCCTAGGTGGAGCAAAGAACCAGGCAGTTTCGAAAAGTCTCTGATTGTACCCCAGAAGTGAAGTGTGTGAAAAAACTGTATCTCACAAGCTGAACTTGTGTTTGAAACGAAAAGGGGCGTAAGATTGGGGAAGGGAACCCTGAGAGGCCTAACAACGGGTAATACATATTATTTTGTGATCCTGAAGGAAAAGCAAAGTACATTTTTACAAAACTAAATTTGTGTTGGACCTGAGGGCCTGAGCTTGGGGATGGGAATACTGAGAGGCCTAACCAAGTTGGAGACGTATTACTGAATTTGTGTTGGAAACTGCAAGGGGCCTGAGCTTCGGGAAGGGAGCCCTGAGAGGCCCAACCAAGCAGGAGACGTATTGTTTTGCAGTGTTGGAAGGATTGAAACTTGGGTAAGGGGATCCTGAGAAGTTCCATTTATATTTCTTTTGTGGTGTTTGGAACATGATCAAGTTGAAGCTTGGGGAAACGAACCCCAAGGAACCAAATACGCTGAGGGTGTTTGAGAATATTACAAAGGCTCTGCGGAGAAGGTCTTACTAACAGCCCTTTTTGATTGAACACATTTTTTGACATTATCCAAACTACACCTGTTTAGAAGACCACCTGAAACCAATCTTGGCTTCCTATTTTCTGTTCAACCACTGTTTTCTTTCTTTTTAAAGACTTCCTATCACATTTTTGTAAAGAGTGAAGGCAAGCAATCCCTTTAGAGTTACGGCCAGTCAGGCATTACACCAACCCAGGAACCTTAGTAAATAATGGTTTTGAAATTAACTTCTTTGAGTCGGTGTCTCTCTCGATACCATGTCTGTCTTACAAAGGATACATTTGTTTCTGTTTTCCACTGAATTGGTTTTAGCCAGCAACACAAAAGATGTATGCTTAGCTATTTTTAATCCCTGAATCAATAGTCTTAAGGGACCCGTTTTTTACTGGAGCCACTACATTCATTGCATCAAGTAACATCTTCTCATAAGCCTCAGCAAGACCAGATGCAGAAACATAGGTATTGAACCTATTCAAAGTAGTTTCCAAATTGGGTGCTAGTTATTCCGCAGAGACGCCACATGCGTTTCTGAAAGTAATAAGAATCATTTCAGACTTAAACTTCCTACACTGTGAAACGTGAACAACATTAAAAAAGATCCAAGAGCAATCGGACCATGGACAAGGGGTCACTTCTAGACTCCTGATGGAAACATTATGACTGCTGATCCAATCAAGAGTGCTACCTTTTTGATGGGTTGGATCAGTAACATCGTGAACAAAGCCCCCATTAGTTAATGCAGACTCAGTAGCTTTTGCCATAATGTCAAACCCATCAGAGAAATCTGAATTAAAATCCCCAGAAATTACAGTTTTATATGAAACTTTGAGAGAGGGCATAAACATATTGCATAATTGGGAACAGAAATCTGGCATTAAATTAAAGGTGGCAGTATGGTCAGATAGCCATTGAACCCACAAGGTATCGTAGTCCAATGGACCTACCACTTTAACTTCATATAACACTAAGGAAGTCTCATATATGAAGGCCACTCCTCCACCCGACCTGATAGCGTATCAGCTCTAAAAATCATGACACCTGATGGAATAGCAAGAGCAAGCCCAGGGCCAGCTGCCTCATGGAGCCAGGCCTCTGTCACAGCAAATGCATGAACATGCTTGTCCACAATGTAGTCAGCAACCTCTGTTGCATGTTTAATCAAACTCAAAGAACGAACATTTAAAAGTACACATTTAAGCATCTTCTTGGGAGTCAAGCTATCACAAGATGTCACTCTCTGGCTGGCCTCTCTTGGCCCTCCTCCTGCTCCCACCTGCAAGGCTAAAAACCCTTGGGGTCATCTTTGACTCCACACTCTCCTTCTCTCCTCACATCTCTGATGTCTCTAAGAAGTAACACTACCAGCTGCACCTCCTCAGAGGTATTCTTCCTTTCCTCTCCTTCCCCCAGAAGCTCACTGTCTCCAGTGCTCTGGTTCTCTCTAGGCTGGACTATTGCAACAGCCTATTTCTAAATCTGCCTGCTTCTACTCTCCGCCCTCTGCAACTCATCCAGAACAGGACTGCGAGACGTGTCCTTGGCCTCAAGCCCAGGGATCGTATCCCTCCAGGACTGGCATTTCTGCACTGGCTTCCAGTGGCTGCGAAGATTACGTTCAAAACTCTCTGCATTGTCCACAAGGCCTTCTGGGGCCTCAATACCTTCAACTCTCTCTTCCTAAATATCTTCCTTCTCAAGCTTTTAGCTCATCCGCCTCCAACTCCCTCAGGGTTAGTCGCTTCTCCAAGCAACAAGCTGGTGGTAGATCTCTTTCTTCGGCTGGGGCCTCCCTCTGGAACAGCCTCCCTGCCTCCCTGAAACTTGAGGAGAACCATCTCCAGTTCTGGAAGCAGCTCAAAACCTTCCCGTTTGCTTCTGCTTTCTCTCCTCCTCTCCCCTGCTGAATTCCTGGCTGAAACTGTTCTGATCTCGGGCCCAGGCCCCTCCCCCACCGGTTACACACCTGCACTGCCTCCCTGGCAACCCCTGCACTTGGGAACTGTTTTCTGTATCCAACAGTCCCCCACCAGCATTTTCGTTTAGTTTAGTTTAGTTTATTGTTTTGTATAGCGCAGCCTGGCCCCGGGGCATCTGGGTGCTTGGCATGGTTACATGGTAACAGAATATATATACATATACATTGATTGTAGTGCAGGATAATATATACATATACATAGTTATTTTGGAATAGGATATGCAAGATATGTACAAACAGTTGTGGACCGAAAATAGTCAGATAATGTAAGATATATACAGAGATATTTGAGCAGTAGGGTGTTTACAGGTTGTGGTAGCTATGTATATCTATACATATACGTACAAGTGTCGCAAGTGAGTGATAGGTGTGGGCTTAGGCTTCTTTGGCGAATAGCCATGTTTTGCATTTTGTCTGAAACGGTGAAAGGATGGTTCGGTTCTGAGAGCAAGTGGTAGCGAATTCCAGAGTTTCGAGGCAAACACAGGGAAGCTTGTGGCACTTGCTCTTTGGAGCTTGTGTCTGGGGACATTTAAGCAATGGGTTTGAGCTGATCTGGTTGGCCGAGATGGAGTATTGTGAGTGAAGTTGTCTGCGAGGTATCTGGGGGCTTGGTTGGACAGGCACTTGTGGGTGAGGGAGAGTGTTTTGTACTCGATTCTTTGGGGTACAGATAGCCATTCTTTGGGGTACAGATAGCCATTGGGTGGATCGTCTCAAGTCTGAGATGTGTTCATGTTTAGGTATATTCAGGGCTGGTCTTAGAGCATTGTTTTGAGCTACGTGTAGCTTGTTGATGTTCTTTTGGCTAGTGCCCAGGTAGAGTGCATTACAGTAGTCGATTTTTGAGAGCACTAGAGCTCTGGCTAAGGTTGTGCAGTTGGAGGGCGATGGGTAGGGTCTGCAGGCGTTGATAAGCTTGCATGTGTAGGCGGTAGAGGATGAGATGGCATGGATTTGTCTAGTCAAGGTGAGGGAGGAGTCAAGGTATATCCCTAAGGTTTTGACAGGTTAGATACAGAAATGTTGTTCCCATCAATGGTGAATGTATCGTGAAGTTTGTCAAGGTTGTTGAGTCTGGATTGGGAACCTAGAAGAAGAAGCTCTGTCTTGTCGTCATTGAGGCAAAGTCCATGCTTGGCCATCCATTCTTGAATGATCGAGTAAATGTTGTTGAGGACTTTGTTGTCAGTGGAATCTCTCCAAAATTTCCTAACATGGCTTAACTTGTGTGATAACAATATTCAATTCACTATGGAGTACAACACAACCTTAATACACTTCCTGGACCTTGAGATCTCATGCCGTTTTAATAAACTCGCGTGTAACCTTTTCAGAAAACCAACTGATCGCAATACTCTTCTGCATTATCACAGCGATCACCCCCAACACATAAAACAAAATCTTCCTTACGGTCAATTCTTGAGGATATGAAGGAACTGTACCCACCTGGAGGATTTCTATGCCAATGCAGACGCACTTGGTACTAGACTATGCTCACGCGGTTATCCCACAAGACTAGTCAACACTGCTTCCAAAAGAGCGAGATTCACGAACAGAGACTCCTTGCTGACACCGAGGTATAAATCAGTCACACAGAACAATGAACGACTTACCTGTGTGGTCACACATGGTCCTAATACCTTTAACTTAAAAAAAGTCATTAAAAAGTACTGGCCAATAGTGAGATTGCAACTGAACGAGGAACCTATACCCAGATTCGCCTTCAAGAGAGCAAAAAACATTAGGGAATATCTAGTGCATTCCTCGTTCTCCAGGCCCCCACCACAAACTGGCCTTTGGGATTTACGCAAAACCACGGGTCATTACCCCTGTGGTTCCTGCTCAGTTTGCAGACTCACAAAGAAGATGCTCACATTCAATATTGGCACAAAACAGTGGACTTTGAAACACTTATCCAATTGCAAAAGCAACCAAGTCATCTACTGCATCGAGTGCCCATGCGGCCTTCGTTACGTGGGACAAACTATGCGAAAAGTCGGCATCCGCATTTCGGAACACCGTTCCCGAATTCGGTGCAGAAATCTCACTTCCCCACTGGTTACACACTACCTGGCGAACCACCACACCCCAGACGATATGCTATGGTGGGTCTTGGACAGAATTCATACTGGTCAGAACATACCGATTAGACTTTCCGAATTGGAAAGAAGATGGATCTACAGACTAGATACACTAGCACAGGGTCTCAACGAACAAACTCCTTATTGAAGACCCCGAGCTTCAACACCATCCCGGCGGCCTGATTCCAACCCCCTTTCCTCTTCGATACTAACAGCAATACCTCTTAAGGAGGCCAATACCCATTCCACCCCAGGTATGGCGGGTCCCCGTGGATCCCGTCTTCCTGTGGCCCAACAGGCTCATTGGGGTTCAGTTTCATCTATATTTGTTGCACAATTGGCTGATTTGCAGTAGCACCCTCTTATTCGATTTTCTAGGAACATTTACGGCTAACTATAGGCTCACAATTTCAGTAACATCAACATCTCACGTGCTGTTCCTACCGTTTTGCCTGGTACCAGCTCATGATCCATCTCTCAGATCCTTCCCTTCCTGCACGGAACACGCAGGGTGATTAACAGGCCATCACTCGCATTTCAGGCATTGATTTCCTTTCTAGTCACGAATGAGGCTCGTGACCGGCTCCTCCCGCCCCTTTCATGCCACGGTTGGTTGGCCCTAACACACACCCACCTGCCAATCACATGTCTTGGCAGGTCCCCATTGGGCTTTACGTGATTTCCACGTTGGTTTTCCGGTTTCTCCAGCTCACTTTTTCAACACAGATAACCGAGCTCGGCTATTGGCCAACACGCGCCCACACCCATCTGTCAATCATTCTGGAGGCAGTCTCCGACTGGATACAGCATGAGTTGCAGGGGTTTTTCCACCTCGCTTGGGAGACACGCTCAACACGGTCGCCAGGACAAACGGTCCCTTCTGGCTTTCCCGCTCGCCGCAATCCGCACTTTATACGGCAGCCTCAGAAGTAGCAGACACTTTGTGGCTCTCTGCACGTTCTATTCTGCCTCCAGCCACGTCCAAGGAACGTCGTTATCCTCTTACCCAGGCAAGTCCTCTTGCAATTCCTTGACATTCTACTATCAGGTCCACTAGTACAGGGCAGATGTCAGATATCAGTTTACAGCAGCATGCGCCCCCCCCCCCTTTTTTCCAGTTCAGGGGCTTGCCATTTGGCCTTCATCAAATACGACACCGTTGTAGATGTTTCTAGTAACTAAGTCTGCTCCTTTCTGTAGGTCATTTTCCTAGGCAGTATCGCGCTTTGGAACAGTGTCGTAATACCAAACGGGTATTTCACCCGCCAACAATTCGAAGTGGACACAGACGTCTCTAGTGATCGAACACCTGGCGACATCCACTCCTTCATTTCTTCACTTTTTCCTGAGAAGACATTACTCAGGTAATTTCCTTGCACTGATGAGCTCTTTTCCAGCATATTCTATCGGCTCCTCACATTTTACCAATTGGCTTTCATTCATTGCTTCCAATCCTCAGGTCCTGTGGGCCCCGTCCAGTAGTGACGACCGAGGGACCAACTAGCATTGTATAGCAGACCCTCCCGGTCCCCTGCCTCAGTTACAAGCAACCTCTACTTAGCCCACTACGGCTCTTTTCATTCCCACCCATCCAAGGTAAGTGATTCCTTACCACTCCAGCCTGCCCCACCACACCGTCTTGGACCTTGGTTTGCAGACCGGCGGGTACCCACCAGGGATTCCTGCCCTGCTCTTCCAAAGGGGACCCAATGCCACAATCTGCTCCCCCTGCCCCTAATTCGGGGGGAGTTTCATCAGAACCTTTTCCGAGACTTCCCTCTCTACAAGGGGCTTTGTACGCATGTGGCCATGAGATACATCTCATACTCGTCCAGGATCGATGTCTGCCTTTCTTGATTAGTTTCTACTTTTGCATGCATTATAAATTTTGTAGAGATGCACTTCCTGGTGACTCATTCCCCTTATTTGTTTCTTTTGAACCGAATGTTTTTTTCTGTCTCCCCTTTTCCACCCATACAGGGTCCTGCTAATTATTGCCCTGATGAAGGCGGAGTAGATTCTGTTTACATGATAAAACATTTCTTCACCAATTTTGTTCCGCCGAAACGCTTTCTTCTATCAGAGGGGAAACAAGGTCCTTCACAGCGTCATTTGTGGACCACCAGGACCATTCTGCTCACGTGACATGATCCATTGATGGGAACATGCCATCTAGGTTAAACACTTACATCCTATATGTTTTTCTATTCCCCCTGTAGCGTTGGCAGACCCTATCCCGTCACATAATATCTTCAACTTCGGGAATTGATTCTAATTACTAATGAATACCACTCTCAATTTCTTAATATGTTCTATTACATTGAATAGAGGTTTAATTGTACTCATCACTTTGTACTTCTGTGTTTTTCTGTGATTCAACCAGTATTCCAGTGATACATAACTGGCTTTTTGTCAATATTGTAATTGCTTTTCATTTATGTTCTTTCCTTGATGTACCAATTCCAATTTTCTTAGATTGTTTCAAAGCTCTCATACCCAATTGATAAATGGGAAATGAATGTTCGTTTTCTTGATTACACATGTCTTTCTACGTTGGTTTTTACTATATGTACTTAATTTTTTATGATATTAAATATTTCTTTTCTTTTTTTACATCAATCTCTGTAAATATCTGTTTATTCTCTAGGAGTGTTCTAATATGTATTTTTGCATGCAAATTGATAACCATTAAGGTTATGTGGGTTTAGACCAGGTGCAATATTTCTAATTCATTTACACTTCACACTGGCTAACCCCTAAACATACCAGTACCTTTGTTTTGTTGAGATTATAGACCTTGCCCCCCACTGGTACGTTACCCCCCCCCCGGGGCAGACCACTGTGGCTACAGAGTAGCCCTAATTCTGTATATATGTCAGTGGAATAGTCGCCTGTTAGTGGGATGAGTATTTGAGTGTCATCTGCGTAATTTGTGTAGATGACACCCAGATGATCCAGAATATCGATTAGGGGTTTGGTAAACACATTGTATAATGTGGGCGAGACACAGGATCCCTGTGGGACGCCACAGGTAACGAGGGCTGGTTCGGCGGGGCTGGTGGATGCAAAGACCCTCATGGATCTGTTATTCAAGAAGGAATGAATCCAGGCATTGGCTTTGTCAGAAAAGTTGGCTGCAGAATGTCATGGTTACCAAGTCGAAGGAGTAGGAGGGCCAGTTTGCCATTGTCTTTTAGGTTGTCCATCTGTGTCTTGAGGTCGATCAAGGTGGTCTCTGTGCCATGTTTAGGGCGGAAGCACGATTGTCTTAGTCCAGGTAGGTTATTTTTCTCTAGATCGTTCTGGATCTGCAGGTAGGATGCTCTATCCAGAACTTTTAAAAGGAAAGGTACTGTACTGATGGGTCTGTAGTTGTAGGGATGATGGGGTCCAGAGTAGGTTTCTTGAGCAGGGGTAAGACCCAGGAGTCCTTAACGTTGTCGGGTACTGTGCTCGATGTGAATGACGAGTTTATGAGTGAGGTGATAAATGGAGCTAGATGTTTGGCCGCGTCTTTGATTACTGGGGCTGGACAGGTGTCGCCTAGGCATTTGGATGGTTTCAGGATGGATATTATGTCTTCAACCTCTTTGTTGGTGATGGTTGAAAATTCGAATAGGGTATTGTTGTCTATTTGTTTGGTGGGTGGGGGTGAGGTTAGGCTATCAGCAATGGTGAGGCTTGCTTTCTTAGATTCGATTTTTGATTGAAGCATGGCAATTTTTCCGAGAAGGGCTTCTTGGATGTTCGTACACCAAGAGGTATCTTTGGTGCATGTGTCAGGTATGGGGGATGGGGATTCGAGTTCGCTCAGGATGTTGAAGAGCTCTTTCATGTTGGATTTGGCTTTGCTGATTCTCTCATTATACATGTTATTTTTAGTTTGGATGATTGCTGACTTGTAGTTGTTGGAGGCTGGTGTGGATGACATCTTGTTGATGATTGAGGGGGAGTGTTTCCATACTGATTCAGCATGTCTCTTGTTTTTGCGAAGAATTTTTAGTTCAGGGGTGAACCAAGAATTGAGGTGTGCGCGTGGTTTGGCTTTGCGTAGTTTAAGCGGTGCAACAATATTGATGGCTTTGAGAATTGATGTGTTGTAAAGGTCTACTAGATCTGTGGGGTTAGCAATGATGGGTTGGAGCAGTGGGATTAGTTTCTCGACTGTGATATTTTAGCTATTTCTTGTGAATGCAGGTGGAGCATTAGATGGCGGTGGTGAGGCTTGACACCTGATGTCTGCACTTACCCTTGCACTTGCCACCAGCTGGCCCTACTTCTCTTATTGTTTTATTTATTCTATTACCACATGTACTGCACTGTCCCTACCCCCATCCCACTCCACACTTTTCCTCTTCACCCTTCCCCTGCACTTGCGCGATCTGAATGACACTTGACCTATTAGGATTGCTGTCTCTGTCTTCCCTCTGTTCCCCCTCCCTTGCCTTGTCGCGCCTTGAAACACTTGTGTATAGGCGCGTTATAAATGCCATTTCATAACATATCATGAAACTTGGACATCCGACGTGAATGCGTCGAGACTGGTTGGTCCCACCAGTCCAAGGGTTGAAGAACCGATCTGGTCCTTCGCAGATCAGGTAGTCCAGTAGGGCTTCACGGGGTCAAATGTAGGAAGGGGATGACGGGCCTCTTCGGGGAGTCGTCCACTGATCTTCAGTCAGCTGCTCATCTACACAGAATACTTGGCTCCAACGCTGATCTGAAGAATTGGCTGCAGGAGTCTTATCCTAAATCCTAGCTGTAGGCAGGTTCAAGCCCACTAATGGTAAGGATCTGCAATGGAGGATAGCACAGGCTAACGTGCTGGTCTTGTAAGCAAGACCACGCAGAGCAACAGAGGTTTGATTCCCATATCCGCGCTTAGAAACCGAACTCAG
This sequence comes from Ambystoma mexicanum, assembly GCF_040938575.1. Taxonomy (NCBI): domain Eukaryota; kingdom Metazoa; phylum Chordata; class Amphibia; order Caudata; family Ambystomatidae; genus Ambystoma; species Ambystoma mexicanum. The sequence continues at coordinate 452,956,729 of NC_090936.1, read as the reverse complement.
GTACGGTATTACGCCCGCAATAAAAAACAATGAATTAAATACATCGTTCACACAGCCAGCAGTGGTCCAATCCGGGACCATTGTGGGTTTCACTCATGCCCCACACCTAGACTTTCAGGTGCCCCAGATGTGCAGTGGGATCAGACAGTCCCACCCACATCCTTGGTCCACACACCAGGCCAGCAGTAGCCTTCGAAAGCAGCAGCTTTCCTGGGCAAATGCATGACCATGTAAGGGATTTCCTGACCTATGAAGGCAGGAAAAAGGCCAAACAACAATATGGCCAAAGTATAAGTGATAAATCTCATGACACAGCCATTTTTGGGCACTAGCCATGTTTAGTAGTCAGATATGATAAATGCGAATGTGCACTTTGAGGGAGTAAGAGTCGGACACATGGGTGGCATGTTGATTGGCAAATACTTTTATTAATAACAAAAATACGGGGTTATGGAGGAAATCCTAACTAACCCTACCTCTAAGAGGGGTTTCCCTGCCTCAACAAAACTAGCTAATGAAACTGTCTGTGTCAAAAAGTCCAAAGTAAAGAGCGCCGTCCTGTGTCCAAATCCTAACCTATCCCCTACAAGCTAAACTCAATATAAGGTGAAAAGGGGAATTGTCTCTTGGCTGTCCGCCTGCAGCCCAGCTTAAGAGTTCAAAACAAAAGTTCCAAAAAGGTGTCAATATCTAAACAAAAGTTCCACACGAGTCAAGGGATTGATTCCTTTTCCTCAAAATCTTTTCAATCTTACCCAAAATTGTCTGTGTAATTTCACTAGCCAAGAAAGATCCTTATCTTTGCTTGTTATACCTGACTTCGAGGCCCTGCAATCAGTAGGATGGCCTGCATATCTTTACCAAGCTGTCTTGAGGGTCGCAGACCCTTTCTAAGCATATCCAGCATCCAGGTACTGAGATGAAGAAGGATAGCCTACTGAGACGAAGAAGAATAGCCTGGTTCTCTCTCTCCCAAGCTGTGCTGACGGTCCCCAACCCTTTCGCAGTACCGCCTCCTTGGTCCATTCTCCTGCCAAGTAGGGTACTCAATGTTCTTGTTCTCACAGTTCTCTCTGTCATCACTTCCACCAAGAGCCTTGGTTTACTCTCCTGCCAAGGTCTCGGAGTGTCACTTGTACACATAAGCTTGGCATTTCTCTTTCTTACTGTTCGGGGTGTACTTCCCCAGCATGGGTACCAGACCCCCTTCACCTGGTTAATCTCACAGTTCTCTTTCTCTAGCCGCAGCCTTGGTTTACTGCCCTGCCAAAGTCTGTGAGTGCCACTTGTATATGCCGTGTTCGTAGTCGTTTTTATTTCTGTTCGGGATACGCTTTCCCAGTATGGGTCCCATCCCCTTCACTTGGTTACTCTGCCCCGGTGAAGATTCCTTCTGTGCTTTTCTCCAGGCCTCACGCCTCTTCTGGGTCACCCCAGTGCTGGGATTGCCCACCCTTGCACCCCCAGGGTCTTGGCCCTCACCCTCCGGTGGTTCACGGGCCTCCCAGGAGCATCAGCAGCTTCTCTGGTTCACCAGGGCCTTCCCCGTTCTTCCATACGTCTCCCCTGCAGTTCTGCAGTGCTTTCTTTGCACTCCAGCGGCCTCGGTCACCGGTGGGAAACGTCCTTATATTCTGGTCTGCCTTCTGCTTCCCAGGCCTTCCGTGAGTGCATACCTCCCTCGAAAACAGTCTGCTTATCCGTTCTGCTCGTCTGCGCGTACCTAGCCACTCCCTCTGCCCATGCTGTGCCAAAACCGAAGACTGCAGCCTTCTCTTCACTCTCAGTCTTTGAATGACAGCTGACAAATAGTATCATTTGAGTGTGTGCATTTGCTCTTGTCAGTAATCTTCATTACTTGTGGCCTCTTCCTCGTCTCAGTAGTTTTTACTTGGGATGTGTTATAAAAACACATGGGGATATTAAGAAATGTGGAATTGGAGGGGTTTTTATGGAAGGTGGGAGGGTCAAAGAGATACCACATTCTCCCAAAATGGTTACTACTCCCAACGAGATCCTTCCTTCCCATGAGATCCTCCCACTGAGTACCAACCCCAGGGCAACCGGCCTCACCGACCTGGCCTCATGGAAAGGGCTTCTCCATCTAAATCAGTGACTTCATCTCAAGATTCATCACATACCCTTTCCCTTATGTTCTCACTTACTCCCTCTAGATTTTTACAGCTGGGGCACTGGGGAACATTCCAGTCCCAGATGGGCACACTCTGTGAGAACTCTTCCTCCCAGGTTGCTAAGGGAGAATACCTTGTAGTGGGTCTATTCATTTTGTTGATCATTTTCCCAAACTTTGGGAAATCGGTTCCAATTATTGTTTCTTCTGATTGGCTGGGAATGACTGCCGAACCTATCCATGCTGTCCGCCCCCAAGTGTTAATGACAGTGGCGGTCCTGTGGTTGACCTCTTTGTCGCCATGAACACAAGCAACCCTAATGGATTTACCCTGGTTAAGATTATTTACGTTTACTAAGTCACTCCATATGGCTGTCTGTTTGCTTCCTGAATCTACCAGAACCGATACTCAAATTCTGTTAACGGTAACCAGTTCATGGCCCTCATTACAAGTCAGGCGTTGGACCATGGTGCTACTAGCACCATGGTCCATGCCGGATTCCGCCATGGTGGATGGCGGAATTACCGCCACATTCCAAGGTGAGTGGGGCGGTAATTCCCCATTCACCATTTGCCCTTCCCCATTCCCATTTTTGCCCCATAAGGCATAATGGGGATGGGGAAGGCGCTAATTACGGCACCGTAAATTACTGTGCCGTAATTAGCACCAAGGTCGCTTAGCGCCTTGGACTTTAACGCCTGCAAAAAGCAGGCATTAAAGTGTGAATCAGGCGTTAAGGGTTAACGGCGCCGACGGCGCCGTTAAACCCTTAACGCCTGACTTGTAATGAGGGCCCATGAGTCTTAAAAGGGACCGTTTGGCACACGCAACTACCGGTGGTTTCAATATCAGGGTCCGACTGATATTTTGGATCACCCCAATCTTCACCTGTCATCCACCCTATTTCAATTAGTTCTTCTTTCTGTTAAAGGGACACTGTCTGGCCTAATACCCTTTCTCTCCAAAAGAGAAACAAACAGTTGTAAAAAGGTTAAGGAATTCTACCCTCTTCTAGTTTTAAAGGTCCTTTATCCCCCATTATTGGGGTTTATTTTCTCCTCTTTCTCTGGTTTCCATTTTATTGTGTTTGAGAGAGTCTTCATTAGTTTTTTCCCTCCCTTGGAGATTTAAAAGGGGTAACGAGTTTCGGGACCTAATATTATTTCTCTCTTTCCATAGTCTACCTTGTGCAGAAGTCTTAGATGTCTATTGATCAGACCCTCCAGTTTATAGCAATTTTGCGATCCCGCAAAATGCCGCGAAAAATTGCTGTTTTTGCAAAAAAGCGCAAAAGCAGCCTTTTTGCAAAAACACCCCAAAAAATGTCAGTTTTTGAAAAAAAAACAATTTTAAAAACTCAAGGGACCAAGGGGCTCAACTCTTATTTCTTGGACTCAAGAAATGAAATGCACATCACATTTCATCACTTGAACAAAAACAAAAAAGAGCAGTCCGATCCCCAAAGGACATCTGAATGGACGCTTCTTATATGTGCCCATTCAGATGTCCTTTTTCACACCTTTGCGCAAATCAGGGGGCATTTCTGCGCATTTAAAAGTGCATCCCAAATTGACAAGCAAGATACGCTTTTAAATGTGCAGAAATTGTAGGCCACTCTATGTGCCACTTTAAATACGTGCACGAGGGGTGCCACTGCTTGAAAGGGTCTTAAATGACCCTACTGATTCATGCAATACTTTAAAAAAATACATTTTTATGGGTGACAGCTGCTGTCTCACTTGCATTTCTGTTTTCCAAATGGGGTAGAAATGTGTTTTTTGGGTTGCATTTTACAGTGACAGGAACCTTAAGGGCCAGTTACGGTGAAATGCACAGGGAGCCTGTAGACCACTGTCGGCAGAGCGTTTCTAAAACAAACATATTAAAGGTGGCTGGCCAGCGCATCATTTGCGCTACACCTCTGCCCCATGGAAATGCGCAGGTCACCTTTGAGATTAAGGTGGCCTGCCCATTTCCAAAAATGGCTCATCTAAAAACAGCACTATTTTTAGATGCCCCATTTTTTTAGGACAAAATCTACAGTTTTCTACAAAAATTGAAAAATGGTCACAATATGTGAGAGAAAGGAGTGAGAGGGGAGTGAGGGTGAGCTGTGGCGTGGTAGGCAAGAAAGCAAAGGGAGATCAGAGGGAGAGCAGTGGGTCAGAGTGGGAAGCAGTGGGCAAGAGAGCAGAGCGGAAGCAGGGGGGGTGGGCCAGAAATCAGAGAGAGCGGAGGTACAGAAAGTGGAAGAAACGTGGGCTCAGGGGTAGTAGTGGGCTGCAAATTGGGAGAAAGGATGAGGGAAGAGTGTGATAGAATGGGAGAAAGGATGAAAGATGCAGAAGTAGCATGCAAGAATGAAGGACTGTATACTGCGGGAGGACTGGGGAGTGTACAGTGTGACTTGGCAGTGGGACAGAGCATGTGAGTATTTGTATGACTGAGCGTGAGGTTAAAAAATACAAGTTTTGATGGGGAATTGGTGAGACGTGTGAGGTGTGTTGGGTGAGAGGTGTGTGGGTGTTTGCAGGATTGGGGAACATAGAAGGGGAATATTTTCAGCATTACAACTGATAATGATTAATAACATTAATAATATTAAATAGGCATACACATTAAACCAAAAACGTAGCCAAAACAAACACTGTTCTGCCAAGCCAGAGACATCTAGGACTCTTCCCATTTGATATAAAAGATACATATATTGACACCCTGACTTTCTTGTAGCCTTGCACACAGCCTCTTTCCTGCAATGTACCAATCTTGCACCCTCCAGTCAATAAAAATTGTGCTGCAAAAATGCCGCCATAAATAAAAGATTGTGCCGCATAATTTGTCATTTCATGCTTCAAAATTTGCCATTTCATGCCGCAAAATCCTGCAGGGTCTGATTGATGTCTGCATGGGTTTGCACGGTCTCTATCGCTAGGGTCATGGTAGGTTTGTTCATGGATGAGCCTTTGAAGAGAAGGGCTAAGCAATTAACACATTGCTCTATGGTAGGGTCTCTAGTACTTTGGGCAGACTTTTGTTTTCCTAACCACACGGATAGAGTGTATGGAATCCTAGCTCCTAACTCTACGGGAGTCTCCCTTGGTTTCAAACTTATCTCTTGCATATTGTTTCTATACATGTTTACTGTTTGTCCTACTCTGTGGAGCAGACCCTGCTTGATTTCATCATAAAACATACATCCTAATGGGTTATGGGTCTGGTAAAATGATTGCAAATCCCCTTTTAATAATGGATCTAAGTAGCAGGTTTTTATCTCATCTCCCCAGTGGAACAGTTGGGCTAGCCGTTCAAAGTTTTAAAATAAAATTGAACCAAATGTTCTCTTTCCTTATAGGGTTGCAGGATTCCATGTGGGAGTAGGGGTCTTTGCTTGGCCGCCACTACCCTCGCAATACCCTCCTGGTATCTGGCTTCTGCTTCTACCTGGTGGGACACGGGGAATTCCAGCAGAGCTTCTAGGGTACTCATGGTGGGCTCTGCGGTTAGACTTTTTTCTGGAGAAAGATTGGAAGAAGGAAATAAAATAGGTTTTCCAAAATGAAAAACGTCTTCAAATGTTCGTACCTCTGCTTCACTCTGCAGGGGTCTGAAAGGTTGGACTGGGGAGTTATTCCCCACATCTATAGGCTTCCCGTCGGAACTTGTACCGCAACTATCAGGTGGGGTAAGGCTTAGTTTGGGTTTTCTGAAACTAGGTTTTATACCCAAACTTCCTAGTGGTCGGAGGTCTTTAGTAGTACTTATCACTAGGTTTAACCTTTGGTTGGGTCCCACTTAATAACCGGACAGTCTAGCCCCATCGGCTAAGGGCCTTCCTTTAAAAAGGAGGATTTGGTGGACTATGAGAATTTTATTTCAGTTAAGAGCAATTGTTTAATGGTATAAATGTGTTCTTTTGGGGAAACCTTTAATTGAACCTCTTTCCCTTGAAAATCTTTAACTGTTATTAGCATCGGAAAAAGGGAAGGGGGAAAATTGAACTGTTTCCTGAACCACTCCCAGAATATTAAGTGACTCAATGTCCCCGAAAATTGATTTGTCTTGTTTGTAGGCGGCTTGTCTTGGTCTGGGTTACTCTATATTCTTGGAGTCTCCTAATTAGTATCAACCAGGTCCGTATCCCACTTCGGACATCATATATGAGGGTGTAGGAGTAAGAGTCGGACACAAGGCTGGCAGGTTGATTGTCAAAGACTTTTATTAATAACAAAAATAGGGGGGAGTTGGAGAAAATCCTAACTAACCCTGCCTCTAAGAGGGGGATCCCTGCCTCAACAAAACTAGCTAATTAAACTGTCTGTCAGAATGTCCACAATGTCCAAAGTAAAGTGTGTTGTCCTGTGTCCAAATCCTAACGTATCCCTCACAAGCTAAACTCAGCATAAGGTGACAAAAGTGAATTGTCTTTTGGCTGTCTGCCTGCAGTCCAGCTTTATAGTTCAAAACAAAAGTTCCAGCTTCAGGATTCACGGAGGGGTCCCAGATCTGTCCTGTTCTCCTGTGGCATCTCAGGTACTTTGGGTTAGTGGGACCAAAGACAATTAATGAACATATTTGGACTTGGCTGTAAAATACAAGATAAAGTGCACCGTATCAGTGATTTGAGTCTAAGGAAAGTCTACTGCCTATGTTCTAAATCTAACCTGCCTTTCGACAGTGATGTCTATGCAATTATCCAATGCTTTATGATTCTTATACTTTTTAGTAACTGTCAGCAGTTGGTGCATTCTAATTGACAATTATCAGATAGCCTGATTCTTTAATCCGAAAAGGACTGTCGACACGTGTTTTGACCTCACTGTCTTTTTCTAGGCTTGAACAAACTCTGTGGGTCACAACCAAAGGTCGGAAAGTCAATTGAAAGCTGCAGGGAACTATAATTGGCCCGGCAATACGGTAAGCAAGAATATTTGATTAGCTCTAGTGAGCAGCCCGTTCGGATTTAGTGGAGATGCAGGTTAGCTGATCATTGTGGTTTTTCTGCGAAGTGTGGCTGTGTACTTGTTGGATTAACTGCTACTTAGGACACACGGTGTAGAGGGTCCGTTTTTGCACGACCACCCACAGCAGACTCAGTGCATCTATTGTAGTATTCATAATCATTGACTATTCGGACGTGCACAGCTGGTTCTAGCTCCAATGCCCCTTCCATTTTCGCAATTTTAAATTGAATCTAAAGTATATTGTGGTACCACCTAGATGTATATATATTACCAGTATTAAGATAGTTTGATCTAAAGTACAAAGTGTGTTATTTATGTGTATATTTTTTACCTGTAACTTATTTTATATAAATGAACTGTGTTAGAACATAACATAGTGTGTGGACATTCCTTTGTGGGGGATTGGGGATTCACTGTACCCAAGAACATGCCTGCATCACCTCCTGAGAGTCTCGGTCTTGGGTTCTCATCCATTACTAACACATAGAGAACCTTGGCTGGGGTGCTCTGTGCCTCTACTCCAACCATATAGTACAGATCCCCCCACCAGTCTTTACATGACCTATCGTATTTCCCAAAAGATAGACCACCCAGAGGGGCGTCCACTGAAGGGGTTTCTCTGGCAACTAGCATTTGCTGAAGTGTAGTGTTTTTGGCATTCAAATTGTGAACCTCTAAGGTCAGATTCTGCACATCATTGATTAAGTCTTGCATCTGTGCCATGTTGAAGGCCTTGGTTTTCTGGCGTTGCAAGCTCTCACAATCAGCATCCAGAATAGGTTCAATTACCTGGGATACAGGGGTCTTAGAAGACTTGCAGGTCTTCTTGCGGGAATGCAGGAGTTCAGTGAATAGGTATGGGTGAACCTGTCTGGCCCCCACCTTGCTAGTCCGTTGTGTATATCCTCTGGCAAAGCAAGGTGGAGCATCCGCAGGAAACCCACAGTCAGGGAAAAAGTCAGCGGCATAAAACTGGACAGTCAAAGTAATCGAGCTAACAAGTTATTGAAATAGGTACTCCAATGTACCAGTTGATGGACGAAGAAAGGAAGTCTTCAGGACTAACAGCAGACCCAGCAAGCACAAAAGCACACTGAATGGGCAGGCAGTAATGAAGGAAGAGATAGAAATACGGAAGGAAAAACAGGAGGAAGCCAGAATAGTAAGAAACTACGAACAATGAAATTAAGCCGCTGGCAGCGTCACCTCAGACAGGAATCAAGCCGGAGGGTTGCAACATGCCGAACCGCCATCGCAGGGCTGCTAAAATGGGAGGCCAGACACAGCAGGCGCCATTTTGGAAAAAACTAGACCGCTGCTGCCATTCAGGCAGAAACATTGTGCCAATCCTTAATGGCTTCCTAAGTTTCCAGGGATGCCACAATGACCACTGGGCAGTTGTGACAGATAGGTACATTGGAATTTGATGATGATCCCACCCAATCGACGGACTACCCGGCATTGATAGTTTCCACTGGCAATGGAGTGCTTACCTGGACATTTGAGGTCAATCCCTTCCTTGAAATAAGTACCTTATAGTTTGACCAATCCCTCTTGAAATGGGGTGTTTGAGTATCTGGTAATGTCATTTAAGAAAAGGGCTCCTGGAGGATCAACCCTGTCATACCCAGGAGGGTATCCGTTTATAAAACACAAGTGAAAGTGTCGGGAGACAACAATTAGATAAAGAGCTTCACCCCTGCTTCTCATTTAAAGTATTTGCACATCACAGTGCAGAAATACAGAACAACCACCTCGATGTCAAAAACAGAAATCATTTTATATATAATTTTTGAAGTCTTTCTGTAGTTTCTGTAGTTTAGATATGGTACTGATATGGTACTGAACATCATTAATTACAAGAAACATAAGCAACAAAAGTTTGCATCATAAAACAAAAACGACAAATTGATTCTCTTGTGCAACATTCTATACGATGGACATAATACACAAACTATTTTCGCTCTCCCAGGAGGGGGACGACAGGAGTCAAAAACAGATGAACAGATGAAAAACAAGTCTCTAGTACATGCATTAGCGTTAAACAGTCAACAATGATAACACTGTGTTTGGAAGAGAGTGTCTACATGTGATGGAAATACTTGGCAGCTGATGTTAGCACCTCAGTATTTGATGGGAATATCTGCCTTGATGTGAATACCTGGGTACTGGATGGGAATGTCTGTCATTTGAGCCGAGTAATAGGCAGACAATTCAAATACCTGCTGCATGCTATGAGCATCTGAGCATTTACAGACAATTCATGGCAATATGGAAGGATGTCACTATTGTAAAGCCCAAAATATTCACTTTTCAATGCTTCATTGTATAGTGCTTGCTGCATTGCCTCACATATATCAGGCATTACCCAACACTACAAGACTGCATGTATCATCTACAAAGCAGTCACGAGTAGAACACCAGTGTACCTGGTGGCTAAGCTCCACATATCTGGTGGCACACGCTCTGCATGCAGCAAATTGACCAACCAGCTTAACTCACAACTCGTCCGCAAAGAGAGGACCCGCAAACAATCCCTTTCTTGTCATGCACCCACCCTCTGGAAAGCAATCCCGGTGTCAGCTCGGAATGCCCCAAGAATTCTCACATTTCTCAAAACATGGCTCTTTCAACAACACCTGACCAAGGACTAATTCCAATGGATGTACATACCGACGCGGAGACCGCACAGTACTGCGCTACTATTAAAAGATGCCAGCCCAAATGCTGGCTACCCACACTCTGTACAGTGCTCTGTTGCTCTCAAGCTAGGTCTGCACTTTAAACAATAAAATAAATAAATATAATACTCAATAGCAATAATGTCATATATCTAGGACAGATAAAAGGAACAGTGTGACCTTTTGGGTTTTAAATGGCCATCATGTTTCACTAGGATTTCTTTAGCGGATGAGCGAGGGGAGCAGATGAGCGAGGGGAGCGGATGAGCGCGGTTAATGGATGAGTCTGGAGAACGGATGACTGCAGGGAGCAGAAGAATCTGGAGAGTGGATGAGTTTGGGAGACCAGATGATGACGGGGAGCGGATGAGTCTGGAGCCTGGATGATTGCAGGGAGCGGAAGAATGCAGAGAGCGTGTGAGTGCCGAGAGCGTGTGAGTGCCGATGAGGGCTGAGAGCGGGCGAGGGCGGAGAGCGGGCGAGGGCGGAGAGCGGGTGAGTGTGGAGAGCGGATGCATGTGGGGAGCAGGCGTATGCGGGGAGATGGTGAGTACGAGAGCGGATGCATGTGTGGAGCGGGCGTATGCGGGGAGATGGGGAGTGCAAGGAGCAGATGATTGCGTAGAATGGATGAATGCATAGAGCAGATGAAGATGTAGTACATGCAAGAGCATAAAGCGGACAAACGCCTAGAGTGGATGAGTTACATAGACAGGATGAGTGCGTAAAAATCGATAAGTATGTAGAACGCATGAGTATGAAATGCATGCAGAGCTGATGAATACGTAGAACGGATGAGTGCGTAGAACGGATGGATGAACAAAGCGGGATGTATGGGCTGAGCGGAAGAATGTGTAGAATGGAAGACTCCACTGAACAGACCATTGGGTAGAGCTGACGATGAGTGCGCAGAAGGGAGGAGTGCGCAGAAGGGAGGAGTGCGCAAAGGGGAGGAGTGCGCAGAAGGGAGTGCCTGCGTGGGGCAGACTGGAGTATGGGAGGCGGACTGGAGCGCACGGGGCGGACTGCAGGATTGGAGTGCATAGAATTGCGTGTCGTAGATAGTATGGTTTGGAATGCAGGGATCGTTTGAAAGAGCATATAACCCATCATATCACACCACCACGCTTACTCTCTTCTTTACACCACCACTCAATTAGAACACAGAGATACTATGACACCATTCGGTATAACTGTTCTCATACCAAACATCCGCCGCATACTACCCATCATTCTAAGTAAACACTGCTGGTTACACACCCCCAGCCAGGCGTTCTCCTCAGGCCTAACGCAGCCACATTCAGTCTGGATAAATCCTGCCAGAACTTACACATTTTCCTGATCTCCCAACCACCACACGTACCGCTAAAAAGCAGCTATTACACGAATTCCGCACCAGCTGCACACATACCGGTGCTCACACGCACCTTTGACTCTCTCTACTGACCTGAACTTCGGTTCCCAAGGGCGTTCAACCTACCAGCGCCTTCAGACCATACCAATGGTATATAAGGCGCTATATAAATGCAAAATAACATAACATAACATAACTGCATTGAGCCTTATTAGTGAGATTGATCACTAAGCTTTACACCTTCTGCTGTGATCACTGTTTAAACTGCTGTTTACAAGTTCGAATCCTGCCAGGGCCAAATGAGCCATTTATCCTAGCATGTGATATACATGTACAGTTATATTGGTTAATAACATATTTTATTTCTGACTGCATGTTGTGTCTGAAAGATGTCAGGGCTCCAGAAAGTTACGCCCGTCAGTAACCTGGTACGTGACTGATCTTGCCCCAGCCCAACTAGCCTTTCATGCGCACAAGTCTTTTGGATCTACTCATGTTAGCACTGCATATGTAGACCACTTGAACTCTTACAATTTAGCAAATCCCTTCCATAGATCTGTATATGTCTCTGCATGTCTTGAACGGCCACTGGCTGTCTTTGTTGTTCTGAGGGCTGAAAGTTGCCATGCTCAGCCTAAGACTGCGGAGGGGGCAGTGGGATTTTTCTACTGCAGACTTTTCTTATTGCCATGGCTAGCTGGACAAAGCAAACTTCGCCTCTTTCCCTTTTCTATGAAGCAGATGCTCAGTGTAAACACGGCTCCTTGTTGCAGATTATAGGCTGATGATCAGTGGTCGAAGTTCGTGAAAAGAAGTATAGTGGAACTATGTTCCGTGCTGGCCTGCCTCACTCCTCACAAGCCCCATCATCACAACCCCTCCCAAGCACAACACAAATCCACAAACCAATACGCCCGCATGTAAACGCTGATGGGGGCCCGCCGCGCGAGTATCAGGTTGGGCTTCCCCAATGAGGGACAAGACAAGTTACGTCTTTGCATACTCCTTTATTTTACAAGACTGACTTCCTTACGCCAATCCCGTCACTTGCTTTTCCCCACCCCGCACCCCAACTGGCCCCTCCTACATGATGTGGCTAACGGGTCTCTAGTGTAACCATGACCTCTCCCCCCTCCTTGAACATGAAGTGGGGGTCAGTCCATTTCCTCTATCAGTCTCAATGGTTTTATCTTGCACCGCACCGGGCACCCTGCCTGTGGGCCCTCTGGACTTGCCCTCTGTGTGGGATGCCATGAGTCCTCTCTTGCATCCCATTCTTCCTCCCACGCGTCGCTGTCCCCCAGATAGGATTCATCGGATTCTCCTTGTGCGTCCTGGTTCGTGTCACTTCCTCTGAGGATCTCCTCCCTTGCCTTCTTCAAATGGGACACGTTTCTTGTGATGGTCCATCCATCCCCATTACTCGCAGTTATCATGGTGCCATTCCGGTGCGGCACTGTGAGGGTCTTGGGCGCAAATATGGAGTCCTCCTTTCTTTGTTTTGCTTGCTTCACCAGGACCTGATCTCCAATATCCAACATGTTCTCTGGCCCCTCTCCTGGTGTCTGCCACTTCCTTCACAATGGGCTTGGCAGTCATATCACGTGTTCTTACATCATGGTCCTTGTGGGGGTGCCTTCTCTCATCAGGGTTATGGGAGAGCTCTATACTGATTTGTCGCCCGAGCATGAGATCAACCAGGCATTCATGCGTGGAGCAATGTGGGGTATGTCTGTATTCTCTTAAGAACTGAAGAACTGGTATAAAACTTGCTCAAACAGTTTTCCAGTGACCTCTGCAATTTTGCAGAGTTCTTTTGATGCTGGACATCAACCACTCGGCAGTGCCATTGGCCTGAGGCCAAAGAGGTGTTATTTTGCAACGTTTGAACCCATTTAGTCCGCAAAGTGGGCAAAGTCACGCTTGTGAAAGGTGGTCCGTTGCCCGATTTGATAACCTTTGGGATACCATAAGCCGTGACAATCCTGTCAAGTGCAGGGATGACGGCTGTGGCAACTGTGGATGGTATGATCTGAACCTTGGGGAATCTCAAATATTCATCCATCAGCACGAGCACGTATGAGTCATCACGCATGGGCCCAACGAAGTAAATTGCCACTTCCTCCCATGTCCCTTTCAGGCAGGCATGACATCTGCAAACGGAGAGGTTTTGGTAAAGGGGCCTCCACCCTATATATGGCAGGGGTGTTGCTAGGTCTGGAAAAGATCTGGGGTTATGCTAATTTTGGAACTGTCAGGACTGGGGGCTAACTAGCCTTTTGGTTGTAACCCCTAAGCTTCTATCCGGGGCTACAACCAAAATACCCCGGGCTATAGCCCCCTGAGCCCCCCCCTAGCAATGCCTCTTGGCCCAGCTCTGCAGCGCGCTTTCACCTCTGCTATCAAGTTCAGGAAACTAGACTTTCTGGCAAAGTAGCTTCTTTGTAGATGCAATTCCCCAGTGGCCCTCTGGCATAATGATCTACTTATTACAATCTTGCATCCTTTGAGGAGAATGTTGTCTTCTGGGACGGTGAGTTCTTCCTGAACCAAACACAAACTCTGTACATCGTCTTGAATGGGTTGTCCCAGATGTTTGACCATGTCCTTCGCATGTCTCATTCTTCCTTTTCGAAGGCATTGTGTTACGTGTTGAGTGCAGAGTCGGCTTCCGATTCCTTTTGGAGTGTCTTCCAGACAATTGGGAATGGTTTAATCTGATGAATGACGTATTTCAGGTATTCTTCTGCTATTGATTGTTCCTGTTGCTCAGTTACCCCTGGATGGCACGGCAGTCTGTCGTGTTTTTGTCCTTCCCTGGCCTGTGATGGATCGTTAATTTAAAGTCTTGCAGCCGTAGGCCCCACCAGGCGATGCACAGTGGCATCCATGCCTTTAGGCTGCCATAAATCATGGAGAGGGCCTGGTGGTCTGTGATCATGGTAAAAGCCTTGCCATACAGAAAGAAGTAGAAGTACTCACACACCCATAACACCGCCAGGCTCTCCTTCTCAGCCTGGGAGTATCTTTATTCCATGTCCATGAGGCTGCGACTGGCGTAGGCAAGCACGTGTATGACATGCAGTTTACTGGGGTCGAACTGTGACTGGATGGCTCTGAGGCACACTGGGCTGGCATCAACCATTACTTCCGTGTCCTTTGCCAAGATGGAATAGGCTATGTCAGCTGGTGATGCAATCTTTGAGCGAATGTTCTCAAAGCTGGCTTGACACTCTGATGACCAGATACAGTCCTGCCCCTCCTGGTGAACTCCCATAGGGGTGCACTGATGGTTGCATAGTTTTCCAAGTATCTGGATCAATAACTGGCCAACCCAAGGAACGACCTAAGGTCGGCGATGGTGGTAGGCCTGGGGATATCAGTTAGGCTGCCACTTTTTCCGGGTCTGGACGCATCCCTTGGTCAGAAGAAATTTGTTAAAATAATGTCTGTGTGCGTTTCCGGAATTTGCATTTGTCTTTGTTTAGGGTTACTCTCACCACGTCCAGTGCCATGCAAACTCTGCGTAGGGTGTTGTCATGTTTACTCAGGGACTATTAAAAAATGAGGATGTCATTGCTGCAATTCAAGCAATTTGGTATATGTGTTATGAACTGATGTATTTCTTCTTGAAAGATTTCTGCCGCAGCCAATTTACTGAAATGGAGTCTCTTGTAGCAGAATAATCCCATATGGATGACAAAAGTTGTAATGTAGCGGGATTCGGGTACCAGCTCCAGTTCGTGGTAACCCTTGTTCAGATCGAGCTTGGAGAAGATGGTGGTGCCGTTTAAAAGGTGTATCATGTTGGTGATCCTTGGTGCCTGGTGCCTCTGCCTTTTGGATAGCTTTGTTTGGCCTTCGCATGTCCACGCATAGCCGAATAGATCCCTCCACAGATTTATTTGGCACAGGGACTATTGGTGAGACCCATGGGGTTGGGCCATGTGCCCTTTCGATGATGTTTAGGTCGAGTAAGCGCAGGAGCTCTTTGACCTGTTTCTAGATGTTCAATGGGGATTCCCCTGTAGTGTTGTGCGACTGGTTTGATGGTGTGGTCGATGTGCAGTTTGACTTTACAGTTCTCCAGCATCCCCAGGCCTTTGAAGAGGTTTGGGAACATTTTGGTCACGTCGCCATCTGAGGCCATGTATTTATGTGCCATGAGGCTGTATAGAATATGGACCAGGCCCATGTCTATTGCTGTTTTGAAGCTCGCAATTCACCCACTATTTGCTGCTGTGGACAGTACCTGCAGTTGTATGTGTGCTCTGTGCGACTTGTGTGAGCACATGGTGGTGAGTACAAACTTGCACAGGAGTGGGGTGTCCGAACCATATGGACACCCCAGTTTAAGGAAACGTTCAGTGCAGTGCACCGAAGTGCACATTTCAACTGCTTCCTACACTTATTTTAAAAACGAAACAATTCCGGAACAGTTTCTTTTTAAAATAAAAGTATAGGAACAGTAAAACTTTATTTAAAAAAGAAGAGGAACACCGCTCCCGCCCACTTCGACCAATGCTGATAAGGGAGGCTTGCTCATTCTCCTGCGTGTGTTCCAAGAATATTGTAGAATATTTCCGGATGCAGACAGGTCACGTAATGCATGGTTCCACACCACAGGCAGGGTTGGGCTGGGAACTAAAAGAGGCCCTGGAAATAAAGTACAAAGTGGCCCCATATGACACATTTTCAGCAAGCCCAATGCTTTTCCTATTAGAAAATTTGGAAATACCACAGAAAAGAGGCCCAGGGTGCAGAGGCCCACCGGGAAATCTCCAGAGTTCCCTAAAGGCCAGTCCACCCTTGACCACAGGATGGCAAGGAACCCACATTTTGCGGCCCGTTTCTTCACAAATAGTACTGTCAATAAATCCTATCCCTTGATTTCTGACCGAGCATGCGCATACACAGTGCGCATGCTCACTTAGCAAGCATAGGATTTTTTGACAAGTAGCATTTTTTGACGTTACACCTGCTGGACATAGAAAGTCTGGCCCTGCGGCTTCTCATTATAATACTGGCTGACAGTAGAGGAAATGCACTCACATAGAGGTGTGGAGCGGACCGGGGGGGGGGGGGGGGGGATGTGTGTGTGTATGCATGGGTGCATGTGAGGGGTTCTCTGTATCTGTAAGTGTGCATGCGTGAATGTGTCCACGTGATCGTGTGTGCATGTAAAGGAGTGGTGTGTGGTGTGTATGGGTGTGTGTGTTTATTGTGCATGTGTAAAGTTCATGCATTTGTGGAGGGAAGAGGAGCAACAATGATTGAGATATGAAGCGGGAGTGGGGAGGGAAATGAGACACGTGCAGTGAAACCGGTAAACCAACACACGGACATGTCCTCATGTTTTTTTTCTCCAGTGCAGCATTAGTGCATTATTGGCAAAACTAACATTACTACATTTGTCCTTAGGTGGGATAGCACAGCTATCCGGGGCTTGTATTATCACTGTGTTATGGGTAGAGCTAATTCAAGCATGTTCTTAAATGGAAATGCTGGCATATAGTGGCAGACCCAGAATGGACATGTTTTCTTACTGTAGCATTAGTGCATGATGGGCAAAACCAACATTACTGAGTATGTCCTTAGGTGTGACTACTGGCATATATTGGCACAGTCATCCCAGACATGTTTCATTACACTGGCATTATTACTGCATTATAGGTAAGCCAAAATGAGTGAGCTCTTATGTTAGGATAATGCCAAGTGTGTTCTTAAACTTACAGCACTGACATTATTGAGAAACACCAAGAAAAGTGGGATCTTAGAGTGACCAGCAGTAGTGGCCGTGAGCTTCTGGGACAAATCTATCATGGGTGTGTGTTTACAGTACTGCCATTATTGGGCAACGTCCAGAAAATTGTGTTCTTACACTGCCTGGCAATACTGGCCTTAGGGCAGGCTTATTGGCCAAAGACATCCTGGGTGCACTCTTACAGTTGGAGTACTGGCATTTTTGGGCGAATCCAACCCAAAGGTGTTCTTACAGTGAAAACACTGTCATATATTGGAGGCACCTATACCCTGAAAATGCTTTGTAAAATTCTACATTGTGTAGCTTTTCCCAACTTTTTCATAGGAATTGTACTGAGACGGTGCCATTTGATGCATTATTTAGATAGAAATCTTGGGGGCAGTACCACGCTTGGTTGTTTTGTGCGCCCTCTCGACACTCAAGCTCATTACTGAGCAATATTTACAGCAGCCCATTGACTAAAAATCATAGACGTCAATTGGGGTTTGCCAGGGTTAGCAGCTGCTACCTCTTAACTCCCTTGCTACACCTGGTGCTTCCTTTGTTACCTCTGGATAAAACCAGTGCTTAATGTGTGGGGGTGTTTCCAGGGCTCAGCCCTGGCACTTATTTTTTAGCCCTGGCACTTATTGTCTCAAACTCAGTTTGATTATGATGTGGTGTTTTGGCAAGTTTATTGTTTGAACAGTCAGTCGTCATAGACAAACATCCAGCAACTACAGTGTGCAATGGCCAGGGTATCTGCCTCCTTGGCCAGCTCATTGTCATTCATGAACCTGATGAATCCAGTGGGCAGGGCAATGCTAGCTATCCGTTTTCAGGGAGAACAATGAGTTGGACGGTGGCAGTCAATCCTGTGTGCTTGTGGACAGGACAGTGGCCATGCCAGCAGTACGAACACAGGGCAAAGGACATGGACATGTTCAATGCCCAAGAGCAGTGCCTGTCGCAAGTGCCAACCTACACAGAAGGATCTAGCTGCAGGGAAGTTCATTAGTTCAGTTATGATTTCCTCCTACTGAAAATTGATGAGCAAATTCAGGAAAAAGCACATTTCCTTTTTTTGTGGATATATGGTCAACATGCTCCACTTACAGAACCAGAGCCGCATGTTAACAATTATGTGTTTTAAAAAAGCACTTACATATGTACTTCAAGACACAACAAGCATGTTGGGTTAGTTTGAGTTAGGTGGATGGATATCTGTAAAATGCACATGTGCCTTGGGTAGTGTATCCATCAACCCTGATGAGCCGGTGAGAGTTACAGCTCTAACCCCAAATATCCTGACATTGGATAGGAGGGTGCAGGGGCAGCACAGGGAAGAGCTCTCTGCAAGAGCTGTGTTCACTTTCTGCAGTTCCTGGACTTTCAGCATCCTCTATAAGGTTAAAGCTGAGCTTCAGGGGTAACAAGGGCGAGGACCCCTCTGCACACGGTTACTGAGCTCCAGGAAGACTCTATCCAGCTAAGGGAGCCTGTGCATAGCATAACAAATAGCTCTCTGCCGGCCTGTCTCCATAGCTGTGCAGGATCTGGGATTCAGGCGATCCTTTAAGATAAAAGCGCTTGAGACAGGAGAGTGGATACTCACTAAACTACCTGACAAATTAAGCAGAGCTTTACACGTGATGGCTGTACCTGGCCTATTATCCTTGATTTTGCATAAGGTTGCCATGCTGGGGCATTCGAGGCTGCACTTTTCCATATGATGGCAATTCCCTGACAAGTAAGGCTAGGCCTCGCATTTGACGACTTCAGCAAGCATGTCAGGCTACAACTGGCATTAGAGGGTCGCACCTGTGCATATGAGGTGCCTGGATATGCGAAGCTGGCCTTTGGCATATGGTGACTATACCTGTCATATGAGACTATAACTGGCATAAAATGGCCGAAATGGGACATGTGAAACTGTGCTGGCAAATGGCAGCAATGGCATCTTTGATGGCTCTGCAATATTGCCGCCAATAGGTTCGCTTGTTTGAGGTTTGGGCTATGTAGTAATATATGGGTACCTCGATGAAGTGTGGATTTATGCATGGCTCGGGCTAAGGGTGTCAGTATGTGAGTATTTGATGTATATAAGTCGATGTATCAAGGGTTGGAGTGATTTATATCGATAAGAACCAGTCACACATGCACTCTCACAAATGTATGTCCCTTAGGCTCATTGTTATCCATTGTGGGGACATCTGTTGGAGGTCAGGTGACCTGCAGCCTTCTGTCTCTGTGTGCACACTTTACCCTCTCTGCGTGCATCTTCTGCCGGAGGTGAAGTCCTAAACAGTGCAGCGTGCAGCGTGAGGAGCTCTCCATTGCCGTTTAACTGCATCCACTGTGCGCAGTATTACCCATCGTTGGATGTTAGGTGAACTGCAGCCCTGAATCTCCACACATTCCTTATATGATATGAAATGATAAGTCGTTTAGAATGTGCCTGTACACAAGCGTTTCAAGGCGCGGTGTTTCTATGCACATTTTAACTTTTCAGTATGAGTCATTTGATAGTGAGGAGTTTTGGGCATAATGATACGGCTGCACCGCCATTCAGTAGAGACTCAAGAAATCAGGAGAGCCTTACACATTGGACAGAAACAGGTTACAGGTCCAGACAGGAGTTTGGGTGTGGAGGGAGAACTCGTGTTTGTGGTGTTGTGTCCCTTTAAGGAGAAGGAGCCCCCAGTGAAGGGCTTGTGCTATGTCACATGTCAGTGACCATGTGACCAGATCAATAAAAGGCACGAGCGGTTTCCCCCTCATCAGTCTTGACCCGCCGACTCCTGCCTGCTTTTTCGTTCTTGACAGCGCGATGCTGGCGCTGCATAGCAGGCAGAGGGCCTACCCTGCAAGGCCTGCACCAGTATGGCGCCCCTGCTGGGCAACACTATCCCCATGTTCCTCTGCAGCAGCAGAGCCCCTGCAGGGCAACTCTGCATGTGTGGGCCCAGCTGTGTGGCTGTGATGGCCTGCATGCCCCCAGGCCATTAAAGCGCCCATGTGATCATGGGCAGACAGGGTGTTCCCTGTCCCTTGATTTTGGCTGGGTGCCCCCAGCAAGTCCTCGGGCTGGTCTGTGAGCCAGCCCGCAATGGTTCAGGCCAATGTGTGTGCTGGGTTCCACCAGCGATGGTCGGACTGGCCTGCGCGACCGCAGGTCCAGTCACAACAGTGTTGTGTCCTTTTCTCGCTCAGCCTCTATCAATGTACTTCTCTTCTAGCAGAGCTACACCACCATGTTGCTGCATCCCTTGCCGTCCGGGTTACCCATTGCAAGGACATCTGTCGGTGGTTTGGCCTTCAATCTTGTGGGCACTTTTTTTCCTTTGCTTCATGCTTCAGCTGACGAAAATAACAGCTGTAAGGCCTATGTTACCATTCCAACATGGTCCCCATGAAAAATACTGCTGTAGCTGCTCTTTACGGCCAGCTATTGTATGTTTAAACCACCTTATCATGCATAAAACATGAAATCAATCAAGGTGCTGCGAGCATGGAAAAAAAGTTCTCACAGCATCATTCAGCCAACCTCTCCTCAATGCTCCACTTGCTCGTGTAAAATGGCTGCCATTGTAGCAGAGCTTTCCTGCGAGGCACTTCTTCTGCACCCCCCAGAGCAGCTGATTAGCACCAGGGTCCCTCTTATATGTATCTTAAAGAGCTCTGACAGTGTTATGAACAGACTCGGCGCCTGATGCCCAGGGAACGATGGTAATAGGATACAAGCCCCTGAGCAGCATCACGCCTTGGTAAACTGGGGGCGTCGTCTCCCCCAGGGACCTCATGGATTTCTTATGGACACAGGGTCAAGGATGTCAGCAAGCCTGCTCTGCAGTCGAGTGGTGGGGGAAACAAGAAGGCGACTTTAGTATCTGATCTACACAGTATATATCCCTTTCTTACCCAGCAACCCCAGGGGAGAGTAGACCTACCTGAATGGAATGTTCCGCCTGGCAACGCCACTTCTGGAGACGGGTCTTGGTCTGCGACAGGGTCTTGCTGGGGCTCAGAAGAACACAGCCGAGGCCTGAGGTGAAAGCTGTGAAAATAGGCAACTGAGGGAAAACAGAGAAAAGGAAGAACAACGTCCCCCTTTGCAGCAACAAGACAGACCAGTACTAAAGTAGATAAATGATTGGTCGTCGGCCTCAGAAGACCCGTAATGTTCACGCTATAGACAGGGAACCTGTTCAAACACACACACAAGGCCTATAGGAAAATCTGTCTCTAGACCACACACACACTCTGAGACAGCGTGACCAACATTCTGAAGAGAAGAAGGGTGTGTTTGTTTTATGCGGGGTGATCAGCCAGGAACAGGTTGCCACGCATGCCAGAAGCAGCGCCAAGGAAAAACAGAGTGAAAGGAAAGATAGGCCAGGACGCTGAGGATGCATCTGGAGGCGACTGAGCAGTCGCTGGAACCTGCGTGCCGCGAGACCCGCCCAGGTAAGAGACAGGTAAGTGCAGATGAGAGTAAGGTCTGTGAGTGGGCGAGCTGGGATATGTTGCGAAGAGGCGCTGGTGGTTCACTGGTCCGTGGCATGGTGCGGAGCTGTGGGGCAGGAGTGTGCATGTTGCAAGGTGATTACGATCCCTCCCGAAGGCCCTATAATCCCGCCTAGACACGGCACATCAGCAGCACTCCGAGCTAAAGCTCTCTAGCCAAACCAAAACACGGGTGCACTGCTAGCATATTTAGGCAGCTCCTAAGCCAATACATGTGATGTGCTGGACTTGGAGAAAATGGTTGCTAACTCAGTGACTCTACCGAGCATCTGAAGATGGGGTTAGAATGAATTCCAGTTCAGCTAAAGAGCCAATTCTATCTGTATACTGTGTCTGAGGGGAGGCACATGTTGCAACTGAGATCTATGACTAGAATCATGTCTGAACATGTATCTTTGCATGGATTTCCACAGCATCAGCACTTTGCTCAGGTATTGGTATTGATATTGATATTTAATTTCTATCACACTCGTACACAAGTGTTTCAGAGTGCGACGAGGCAAGGGAGGGGAACAGGGGAGAACAAAACAACGATTTTACTAGGCCCAGTGACATTGAGAACGTGCAAGTGCATGGGAGAGGGGGAGGGGAAAAGTGCATGGAAGGGGGGAGAAGTGGAAAGTGCGGAGCAAAGGAGAAACAGATAAATAATAAATAAATAAATAAATAAATAATAAAGGCAACAAACTGTGGTAGTTGAGCCAGCAATTGGCAAGTGCTGAGTTTAAGGCAGCAGATAGGGTAGGTCTGATTAGTGCAGGAAGAAAAAGGGGGAGGGGTTTCTGTATGGGTACAGATACAGAACTCAGTGCAAGGGGTGGCCCGGAGGCAGTGCGGGAGGGTGGCAGGGTGAGCAGGTACCTGGGCCCGGAGGACAGAGGGTGGCCAGGTGCACGGTGCCAAGAGAGAACAGATCCGGGTAGAGGGGGAGCAAAGGCAGAAGCAAAGAGGAAGGTGTTGAGGTGCTTCCGGATCCTGAGATGGTTCTCCTCAAGTTTTAGAGTGGCAGGGAGGCTGTTCCAGAGGGAGGCCCCAGCAGAAGAAAGAAGGTAGCAGCCTTTTGAATGGTCAAGTGTCAGCTCTCTGCATTTTAAGTATTGACAGAGGATCCGATAACTGCGTGACACAAAACAAGTGGGCTAAAACATTCTCTGCCAATCCTCTCACAGATTATCCCAATTTAATTGATTGTCACGGAATCAGTTAATTGGTTTCCACTGCATCATCTAAGTGTCACGTTACCAGGTGCTTAATGTCACTGCCATGGCTTATTGATTGCTAGTTCTCTTGCTTACTTATTACTACAGTATCCGAAAATGTACAGCTACGGTATCAGCTATAAAGTCACTGATTAGGACAACGTATGCTTATTGATTGTTACAATATCAGCTTATTAATTGACCAGCACACCATGTCAGCTGGTGAATTGCTGTATAAAATGAGTTATTTAATTTGTATGATATCAGCTCCCTGATTGCAACACCATCAATGGCTTCTAGGGAAGTCACACTACTACATACGAAACAAGCTACCAGAAGGTAGGGTTAGTTGGAAAATGCTGTTAGGCTAGTTTAAAGAAAACTGGGGATCAACCATTGCTGTGCTGGAGGGGCCATCCCAAGTGATCCTCGCGGATCAATGGCCAGTTTGTAGACAACTGTATTTCCCCGTACAGTAAATACATGACTATGGCTTTAAGAGAGTTTGAGGATTTAAAATCAACTCCTTTATGTGAAGGAACCAGGTACTAACCTGCTACTTGTATTGGAAGATATCACATTGTTCACCAATTACTCAGAGTTTAAAATAATGTGGGGGTAAATACAAACTCTTAACCCTCAAGAATGTGTTTCCTTGTCCAATGTGGGTCATCCTTCAAATGGTGGCAGATGGTGTTGAGTACCGAGGCATCGAGGGAAAGAAGACTTGTTTGCATGGCCCACTTATGGATAAGGCTGATGAGAAAATCAATTGGTGGGTCTAATTCCCTATGCACAACGTGGGCAGAGTTGCAGTGGCCAAGATATTTGTATTGCCCAAGTTGTATATTGTCTTTAGGTGGTGCCTTCCGTGTTGTCAAACACATCTATTGTGCATGCTCCCCCTGGGTATAGTCAAGTTCAGGTGGAACATTAGGCCTAGAACTCTGTTGAGGGGCTTCGGCAGTGACATTTTGCAATGTATTGCTTCAGCCATGTGGTGAGCATGTTGAAAAAGAGGGAGTGGGCGTGCAGCGAAAACTGCTCTAAGTAGATTTAATTGAGAGGTTTACTCACTTTACTTGTGGCATTGATCCTGTTGACGTGGCTCTCACTCTGTTTCCCAACCGGAGCTACTGGTGAGTCGGCAAAAAGTATGTATAGAAAAAGTCCCTTTTCAGAAACTTATGCCAATAGTCTGTTAAAGTGATGGAAAGCTGCAGAAATCAATTTCAGGGTCTTCTTGTGAGACAAAAGTAGGGGAGGCCAGCTTACCTCATCAATAAGAGCTCATAAGCCAATGCATTTCGGAGGTATTCTTCTTCTTCAGGGCTGAGGCCTTCATTGTAAGACCTAGCAGTCAGCCACTGTGGACTCCCATGTGAATGAGAGGGATGCTGCAATCTCAATGGAAAATCCAGGCTCTGAAACTGCTGCTGATTCTCTGCAGAAGTGGCAGCGAAGAGAAGCTGGCCTCCCCTACTTTTGTTATTAAAATTCATTGTTTTCTCCCAAGAAGACCCTGAAATTAATTTTTGAAGCTCTCTGTCACTTTAACAGACTGTTGGCATCAATTTCTCAAAAGGGACTTTTTCTATACGTACTTTTTGCCGACACAAAAAAGTCCCGGAGTGAAGAGGCCTACCGGGAAATCCCCAGAGTTCCCTATAGGCCAGTCCACCCCTGCCCTGATGCACCATCGAAGACCAGTCTTATCTCTCTATGGATGAGTGGATGCACTCGAGCGTGGTCCCACTCCCTACGGTTATTCACTTTGGGTCATGCTCAGTGTGATCATTCTGACATAGGCGCTAAGACCTGAGGGCTTTGCAGTTTGCCGGTAATGGGAGGCAGTGTGTGTTACATACAGTTTACTTATGCAAGTTCAAGATTATGACAAATGTCCAATGTTTGGTACTAACTCAAGTGAATAATCCTTAAGGTTCTGGTTTCTTTGTTTTAGCCAATGGTGTATAGCTAAAGTTAAGGCTCCTATTGAGTTATGTTTAAGAGTGTGGGGTGTCCACATGGGGTATCCACCTTCCACGTAGGCCCCATACGGTTGCTCAGCACCCAAATTACCCGTTGGATAGCAAGGGGCCATCTCGCCGGCTTCTCTTGCATCTCACAGTATATTTGACCAAGGTAACCTTTAGCTCCCTGATCAGATGAACTGTAGGCAATCCAGGACGACCTATGAAGGGCTTCATGGATGTAATTGCTTCTACAATGTGTCTATCAGCGGCTGACAAAGAACACCACCACCTCCTTGAGGGTCAGTCGCTTCTCCAAGCAACGATTTGGGGGTCAATCTCTTTTTTCGGCTGGGGCCTCCCTCTGGAATAGCCTCCCTGCCTCTCTGAAACATGAGGAGAACCATCTCCGGTTCCCGAAGCACCTGAAGACCTTCCTCTTTGCTTTTGCCTTCTCTCTTCCTCTCCCCTTCTGATCTCCTGTCCGATTCTGCAATGGTCACCTGGCTACCCTCTGAATTCGGGCCCAGGTCGCTGCCCGCCCAGTTGCACACCCGCACTGCCTCCTGGCAACCCCTGCACTTTGGGTCTGTATCTGTAACCCTACAGTCCCCTAACCCGCACTTATCTGACACCTGCTGTCTGCACTTAACCCTTGCACTTTCCACCTGCTTGGCTGCACTACTTGTTGTTTTTATCCTTTGTACTGCACTCTCCCTCCTCCGCCGGCACTTTTCCCTCCCCCCTAACCTGCACTTGCGCGATCGCAATGTCACTAGGCCTAGTAAGATCGTTGTCTTTTGTCCTCCCTCTGTTTCCCCTCCCTTGCCTCGTCGGGCCTTGAAACACTTGTGTATAGGCGCGTTATAAATGCCATATCACATCACTGTAGGACAGCTTTGTAATTTCGGAGTGAACTCATTTTATTAACGATAGAATGAGAAATGTCACAGTGCACTAGTGTGTTTCCATTCTTACAAAAGTATGCAATGGGATCTGACATTCCTGATCAACCTACGTACTTCCCTACCTTTGGGGTGGGGCAAAGGCTCGGGTGAATACTGATTAGGTTGGGTTGAGTAATTTCCCAGAATAAATAGGCTTGTCTGGCGAGCTCCCCTCCCACTCCCACTCCCACTCTTGTGGTATTATGGTAATTGAGAAAACGAGCACGAGGTCCATTATGTGGAGGTGTGAAAATAAGTGAGAGGGCCTGCTTTGCCCTGATTTTTATATTTTATTGTAAAATCTGTGTTGTTCCTTTATTGTTTTAATTCAGAAAGCTGAGCATCATGCTTTTGTAACAATCTGAACGGAAAGCGAAATGTGGCCTGATTTCCACAAAATGGGTTTAAAAAATAAGAAAGGCTCTCTTTAGTAATTAGGTTATGCTAATAACGTGATAATCTTTTCATTAAAAAAAGTCTCTCTGAAAAGTATTTTCCAATCATGGGCAAGCTAGGACTTATGACCTCATTAGGAGTGAGCGGGTCCGGAAAAATGCTGGTAAAGCGGCTGGTACTAACGGCTCCGGCATTTTTTCTGGGCCGGCTCACTCCGAGGCTCCCAGTAGGGGCAGTGAACAACTGGCATGCCCGGCATGCCCGGAGTTTAGGCTCCTACCAGCAGAGCAATCACTGAAGCGCCGGCACCGTTAGTAACGGTGCCGGTGCTTCAGTAGTTCCCATCCCATGGAGTCCTGTGGGCGCCGGAACGGTAAGGCGAGTCTGCCAGCAGGGGTGTTGCTAGGTCTGGAAAAGATCCGGGGCTACTTTAATTACTGGACTGCCGGGACTCAGGGCTACCTAGACTTTTGGTTGTAGCCCCTGAGCTTCTATCTGGGGCTACAACCAAAAGACCAGTGGCTATAGCCCCCCAGGGCCCTCCATAGCTACGCCTCTGTCTGCCAGTAACCCGCCTGTAGCACCGGCGGGTTACCGGCAGACTCGTAATGAGGCCCTAGAATCCCTATTTTATGATCAGAGTATCTCACAGTGACCAGTACAGACCATCCATGTAATCTAAGCTGGTTTATATAGTACTGAATGTGGTTCACATTTCGACTTCATAGAAAGAAAGACTGCAAACGTTAAAAGGACCACATTTTAGGACTCCAAGACCAGCAGCACCCCACAAGAAAACTGCCCATTAGGCAGAGTTTTACTGGCCTGCCTGAGAATGAGAGATTTGATCGTAAATGGCCTCTGAAAGGTCAGTCCAGGTGAGGAAGAGAGTCAATCACGCGATTAACGCTTGCTCAAATGGATTCGCTTTTTGGGGTAAATGGCCTGCCAAGAAAAGACCAGTCGCCTCTGATTAGGCAAGGAGATAAAGAGCTGGTATTCAACTATCTGCTGAAGTGGCTGCTTTATAAGAACACTGACTGTGCCCAGCAAATCATACACTAGACACAGCAGTCTGCCTCCCCTTTCACTTTCTATGGGCCTCATTATGAGTTCAGCAGTGTGGCAAAAGAATTGTGGTAATGCAGTGGTAACTCAGTTACCACTGGTTTACCGCCACATTACCACACCGCCGAACTACAGGTTTGGAGTTAAGGCAGAGAAAACACCTGCAGCAGAATGCTGGAGGTAATTCCTCCGCCCACTGCCCAAAAATGGCCAAATCGGTGGCATTACCGCTAGTGGTAATACCACAAAAATCCACATGAAGTCCTATGGACTCCAATTAATGTGGACTAACATCGCCTCACACCCCTTGCAATGCAGTGGTAATACCGCCAGACCAAGTGGTGATAATGGTAATATCGTTTGGTGGTATCTTGGTGGTATTACCGACAAGATACTACTAAACTCGTAATGAGGCTGTTTGTCTCTCTGTATCTTTTTCATATTCTCTTTATACCTCTCTCTCTCTCGCCCCTCTCTTGCTCACTCACTCTTGCTCGCTCTTTCTCTCTGTTTCTCCCACTGTGTCACTCGCTTTCTCTCTTTGACTTACTTTATGCCTGTCTCTTTCTATGCGGTTGAGAATCGCAGAGTGAAGTGTGTTTTGCTACAGCCACCCCAGATGTTGCTGACAGCTGTGTGACCAGAGAAACAAGCATTGTCAATGCCAAGAGTTTGGGCTTTTGGGTAGATATGGGAAACATATTTACTGGGCATTGCTGTAATAATACTAACTGGCCATTAATGGTAGCTGCTTAAGCAGGGCCTGGCAAATGCCCATCTAATACCCATACACAAGCTGAAACTGTTGGCTTTGCTAATGCTTGTTTTTAATAGGACTTCAGTGAAGTACACGCATACTGCTTATAAATCAAATGGCTAAAGGCAGACCTGGTTAAGAAATGTTTATTACATCAGTGGCGTGTTTACAGCACAATTAGCTCTTAGAAGACTGCTTTGCTTTGAAAAAACCCTGGCAGGCACTTTGAGTGCAAAGTTTGATTTTAAGGCTCCAAAAATATTGCTCAAAGAGCTCCCAGGAGGGTGCGTTTTGGGTTGGGAGGGGCAGGATGTGGGTAGGAATGGCCATAGAGATTAGCATGGACATGGGCAGTCAATGGGTGGGTGAATAACCAAACAACACCTATTGCATCGTTCCTCATATGCCATCTCTCCCTTGCTGTACTCCAATGCATTTGTTTGTGCTAATAGGTGGCACTAAAGTGAAACCTTATAGCCAAAACTAAAAACAGATATCTTGTGGTGGGGGTGGGGCTGTGTTTTTTTTTGGAAAAGAAACTATTCAAAAGGGAAATTATGTAATTGTACTAATATTTTAAACAGCCTCTTTTTAAAACTGTATAAAGTAGTTAATTTCTAATGGCTACTTCCACAATATATTGTAGCTAAAATAAGAACGCTACCCTTGTGTTACTGGGCACACCACACTATCAAAACCTTGAATAACCATATCAGTTATTTTCTTATAGAAGGTTATCATTCAGAGATGACTGTCTGCTACTCTCCTATTACACTCTTTTGAAATACTCCTATGAGAAAGGGCCAGGGAACAAATAGCACCAATGAGGAATCCAGCCTGCTTTTCATAAAATCAAAGAGCATTTTGGGAACATACAAATAACCACAGATCTGCACATTTGACAAATATGCCTGTAATATAAGAGTTGCATGTTTGAATCATTAAGTACACAATGCGCACTTAAGAACATTAACCCTAATATTAAAATGTAACATTGAAGCATATATAAGTATTTGCACAGCCATAGAATTTGGATGTGAGATTACAAGGATAGATGCTTGGGGTCCAAGGTCCCTCTGCCCTCCTCGCTGGTTCTCATGGTAACGATGGTTGTGCACGTGCTCAGTTGCCAATGCACTTGGAGAATAATGCATACATACTGTACAGTCGCAGAGACTTTAGTTTACATAATGTACTTGCAAACATACTTAATGCAAGCACACACGTAATTACACATCGCTCAGGGTGCATGAGCACTCTCAGGGGAGTGATCTCGAATGCGTTCTTATGCCTTGGCAGCTGACCATCAACATGGCGATGAGCTATCAGCAAGGTCGCCTGTGGGTTGCTGCAGGTCAGCCCCCTCTTCACCTTGCACTTATGTATAGGTTCGTCTCTGAGCAGGGCAGGCTGGGCAGTCATTGCATTATGATGGCTGACGCCGGACTGTGAAACGTGCCTGATGAGGCAGCTGATGGGATGGGCAGTTCTCATTAGCCGCGCCGTCAGGCACGTGCTCTTGCTGCACACAGAGTCCTGTCACGCGGGCCTAAACGCGCCGTAAATCAGCGGCGGGAGGACCCGGCTCGTGCAGAGATGCGCAGGGCTGGAGCGCGAAGCCTTGCCAAGGACACGGCGCCTGCCTGCACCGGGACGCAGCCCTGCGCCAGGCATGCACGGCGACTCGATTCCTGCGCATTACCTGTGCAGGGAGGGTCCTGGCTCCCGCGTTATACTATACATGGGCCCAGCTCTGGATCCTTCGCACGTGTGTGTCGCTTCTGCCCCCACGACAATGGCAGTCGGTGCGTCATCGTAGGCCTGACTGTGTAATGCATAAGTGTGAGACCCCCCCCCCTCCAGATGCAGCTTCACAAATGCACACGCACATTACGAGCAAGTGAGATCCGACTAAATATGGAGCCGTCGCGGCTGGTGACTTGGTAGTGGGGCGTCATTTTGGGGTTTGAATTTGTGATCGAGTCTGAACCCCATAAAGTAGGCTTTGGTGTAGGGGTGCTTGCCATCTACCCCCCCCCCAACCCCTCCCACACACCCTTTGAGAATATGTTAACATCAGTTCCAAACTCTGCAATTTCCTGGCAAATTTCACACAAACATTGCCTAAAAAGCATTAGGTTTTGGGACCTAATTGTGGTACATGTTTCTTACACGTGCAAGTTAAAGAGGGTATTTTAAGGTAACGTGTATTGTGTATGGCTTCTTTAGATTTAAAATATGCTTTACTTGCCCAAAAAACGTATTGAACTGGGAATGTTTTCCTCAATAAAAAGAAATGTCACCACTAACTCCAGAAAATGGATATTATGTTCATCATATTATCTGGAGGCCTGCTGGTCGCCACTGTGTGTGTAGCAGACAATGATCACTGACATCTATCCCAGACACAAGATATCCTCTTCACAATAGGGCATGAAGGGACGTGTATTGCAGTGGAAGCCAGACCGGATGCTGGGATGGAGGCAGGCTCTCTCCTGCAGGTCTACAGGTTGTAATGACTCCATTTCCAACCAGCCTCAAGCTGCCTGTTGTGAAGAATCAGTTTCCCTGTGGCCATGCCCCACAGGAGCAAAGCCTTCCCGCATGCCCTTCCAACTCCATTCCTCCCCCAAATGCATGCACGAAAGTGTGATAAACAAAAATGATGTCTGCCATGGTTTACATGCCTTCCACCTCTACCTCTCTGATCAGTTTTATTTGTTTGAGGTGAGAAGAAAGGAATGGTTCAGAGGGGGCTGATTATGAATAAAGGTTTTTCAGCCGAATACGAAACATACTGTGACTTCCTGCTTGCCCTTGCCAACTCCTTGGTTCGCCCCTAGCCTGTACTGGGGTTCTGCCATCGTCTCGACGAACAGCGACATTAATACTGTGACACTGGTTTGCCAGTATGTCAAACCTGTTAACTACATGCCAGCAGGAATTGGACTTTGAGCGTGAACATATGCCATCTCTTGAAATCCCATGTGTAAGGCCAACAGAAATTAGTCTAGAACTCTCCTAACTTCTGTGCAAAATGAAAACGTTGTCACTGCCAGCCATCGGTGTATTAAAAACCAGCCCGCTTCCCTGCATTGCACGTGGTAACTACTCCACACCGCCTTTGAGCCTTCACTTCCAATAGTGTGATACGCCCCTCTGTCTTCGTGTATAAGCAGAGGCGTTGCTAGGGGGGAGGGCTGAAGGGGCTTTAGCCCTGGGTCTTTTGGTTGTAGCCCCAGATACAAGCTCAGGGGCTACAACCAAAAGGCCAGCTAGCCCCGAGTCCCGACACTGGTGTAGCCCCGGATCTTTTGAAGACCTAGCGACACCCCTGTGATGGTGTAAGAAATTAAAATATCCAGTCTGTGGTTCAAAGCCACTGGGGCAAACTATGTGCATGCACTGAACACGCTTGGTACAGCTGACGAAACTGCATTCCTGTCTGGGCAATGCCATAAAAAGGGCCCATATGTTCTAAATGCCACAAAATGATCTTCTTCGCTCTTGCCATTTTGTTGGCAATAGCAAACCCGCCAGAACACTCCAACAGCCCAAGACACTAAGGAGTGAAACAAAATGGCAGAGTGAAAAATATTGCTTTATGTTGTAAATATTAAGAAACTTCTATTTTTCTTCATGACATTGACAAGAGACCCTGCCACTCCCAGCACGCGGTCTCCATTTGGGATGAGACAGAAGATTACCTGCATGGAAACAGATAGGTGAATCCAATGAAGGGGCTTTGCCTCTTAAGGGAGCCCACGCAGACACAAGTTATCAACCATGAACCGTTTGCGCCTGAATGGTGATGTCCATCTATCTCCATATTCAAAAGAAGAGGGGGTGCTGTTTAATTTGAATTTTTTTTCCACAGCGAGCTTATGAGTCTGACCCGTTGGGCTTGCCACCATCATGTATCGCATTGCTCGCCCTCCCCTCCCCTCTGAAAGGGCCCTGAGGGCCGGTTTGCCTTTCAGTCCGATTCTTAACATTACGTTACTAAGTAACTTAGTCACTCACTACCGTTAGTCATTAAAATACTTAAGTGATGTCTATGACAGAAATCTGGGTCACAAAGTCCTTTTAGAGGCGGGGTGGGATCCGGAATAGATGTCCGACGGCAGAGGGTGAGTGAAGAAATAGTGCATGCAATTAAACATTACAAACATACTTTTTACTATTTACCTCACGGTCGGTTTTCCATAGTGGTATCAGCGCTGCACAGGGGGCTAAACTGGCAGCCTGTTTTCTGGTTTACAGTCCCTCAGAGGAAGACACCCCCCTGGCCCATGAAGCTCATGACCCCATCCGCCGCATGTACGCCGTTTAAAGCGGTCCCGCCCACCCCCTAAATATCAAATGTCATTGGCTGTTAAACAGCCAATGAATTTTGATGACATTAAAAACAAACTAGGCTGTACTGTTTACGCACAAAAATCATATTGCGGAGCCAAACCTCTGACGCCCCTTTAGCATCCAAATCTAAACATTTACTCTGCATGAAGACCGTAGAACTCTGACAGAAATCACAAATAAAACATACACGCCACTGGGTGTCAGACTAAGCCTGATTTTGCACACAGTCTTTCCCCTTCAGCATGGCTATCTGAAAAATGATGATCTGGAGGGTTGCCCACAGCAATGCCAGTGGTTAAGATTGATTCATAACCTTCACGCTATTCTTCAGTCTTACTTAAGGAAAACATGTGAAATACAGATTATAGGAGAGAACCAGTAAAATAGCTCAGCGATTAGAGTGTTCCCTGCCGAGGTCTGTGTGTGATCTGCAGATCGCAGCTTCAAATCCTGGCAAGGTCAGCTCAGCCACTCAGCCTCTCTAGGCTAGATGGAGTCATCTTTCACTCCTCTTTCCTTCCTCCCACACATTCAGGACCTTTCCAATAAGGCCCACTTTCAACCCTTCTGCCTCAATGGCATTCTCCCTTTCCTCACTTTCCCCCAGCAGCTCAACGCTCTAGAGCTGTGATCCTCTCTAGGCTAGACTACTACAATAGCCTCTTCCTTAATCTACCCTCATCTTCTTTACAACCCCTCCAGCTAATCCACAATAGGACTGCAAGACTTGTCCTTGGCCTCAAGCCCAGGGACCGCATCTCTACAGCCCTTAAAACTCTCCACTGACTCCCGGTTGCTGCAAGGATCCAATCAAAATCCATCTGCATCATCCACAAGTCTTTCTGGGGCCGGGGACCACGCTACCTACAACTTGTTCTCACTAAATACTCTCCCTCCAGATCTTTACGTTCCCCCGGCACCAAATCTCTGTGTGTGTCAAGCGTTTCGCTAAATAGCGAGCTGGTGGGCGATCTGTTTCCTCTGTAGACTCCCTTCTATGCAACAGCCTCCCACTTCGCTTTCATCTTGAGTCGGATCTCCTCAAATTCCGGAAGCGCCTCAAGACTTTCCTTTTCACCTCTTCCCGCCCTTCCCCCTTCCTTTGATAAAAACCCACAGTTGCTGAGATTGGTGACCAGGACCCTTATGTGTCCTCTTGGGCTCTGGCCTCCTGCACCAATTGCCTTCAACCTCTCCCTCACCCAGCATTCGCCCGCACCCAGCATGGTCCTTGGCACCCACTGACCTATGCCACCACAGGTCTGGACTTATTTATTGGCAGTCGTCTACTCACCCAGACACTTTCAGCTGCTCCATCCCTAGCACTTCCCTCCTGGTACACCTAGCACTTATCCCCCTCCCTCGTCCCTTCTCTCTCTGCACTTGTATGTTCTGAATGCTCACAAGGCCTAGTAGGTCCACCTCTTTCTTTCATTATTTTTATCTGATTTTCCCCTGTTCCCTCCCTGTTGCCCTGTGAGTGCTTTGAAACACAATTTACTAGATGTTTGTTTGTTTGTTTATTTGTATGGCGCACCTGACCCGAGGGTATCTGGGCACCTTTACAAGGTAAGTTACAAGAATACTTTCAGCTTTGGTTACAGCAATGCATAGAATGGAATGATAATCATGATGCAAAAGAGTACAGGAGAAATACCATAAACACTTATGCAAGGATATACCTACATGACTACAAAATGAGTAAGATACAGGAGTACTTTGAGCTTGGCCAAACCGTTACATAGAGTGGAATAATAGTAAGAGTGCAGAGGAAATACAGTAAACACAAATGCAAGAATGTATATACATATATATAGGTGCAATGAGAAACGTCCAATTTAGACTAGGGAGCAGCTCAAAACAATCTATATTGAGTATGTGTTGAGATAAGCAGGACTAGGGCTGGGAGTGGGTGTCATTGGTGGTTAGCCATTTTATGTTGTTAAGTCTGAATATATAGAAGGGCTGGTCTGCTCTCAGAGGAGTAGGTAAGGCATTCCAAGCCTGGGATGCCATGACCAGGAAGCTGGCCCCCCCTGCCTTTTTTTAAACTTGAATTTGGGTACAACTAGTCGTGCTGAATTGATGATCCTAGTAGGGCAGGTCGAGGAGTGTTTGTTAATTCTCTCATAGAGGTATGTAGGGGCTACATGGTTAAGGCAATTATTCGTTAGGCATAAGGTTTTAAGCATGATTTTATCTTTGGTGTTGAGCCACTTGGTCTGTCTCCTTGGATGTGAAATATGTTCTCTCTTGGGTATACCAAAAGCAGCTCTTAAGGCATTGTTTTGTAGGGTTTAGATTTTATTGATGAAGTATTTATTAGCCGCTAGATAGAGAGCATTATAATAATCCAGCTTTGATAATATATGTGCTCTCACAAGGGTGGTGCAGCTTTCCTTTGACAGAAATGGTCTACATTCTCTAATGAGCTTACATGTGTAAACTGTGGTAGATGCCAGGGAGATGACTTGTTTATTAAGAGTAAGGGCAGAGTCTAGATAAAAACATAAGGTTTTTACTACTTTTGCCACATTAATGGAGTTGCCATCAATGTTGAAGGTGGTGTAGTTCCGGCCTGGTTTGTTTAGGTTAGAAGTGGAGCCAAGTATAAGTAACTCGGTCTTGTCATCATTCAGGCATAGGCCGTGTCTATGCCTGAATGATGAGGTATATTTTATTCACCAAAGCCAGGTCCCTTTCATACTTGACCGATAGGGGTATGAGGATCTGGGTGTCATCTGCATAATTAGTTTAGGTGACACCTAGACGATCTAAGTCATCGAACAGTGGCTTTGTGAATATATTATACAATGTGGGGGAAACACAGGAACCTTGTGGTACACCGCAGGTTATAAGTATTGGGTCAGTTGCTGCAAGTGGTGAGAAAACTCGCATGGTCCTGTTGTTGAGGAAGGATTTAATCCAAGTAACGGCACTATGTGAGAAGTGCGTTGCTGAGGATAAGTGGTTGCAAAGAACTTGGTGATCCACTAAATCGAACGTGGCCGAGAGGTCAAGGAGTAGCAGCAGGGCTGTTTTTCCCTTGTCCTTCAGCTCGTCGATCTGCGTTTTTAAGTCTATTAATGTAGTCTCAGTGCCATGCCGAGGCCTGAAGTCTGATTGCCGGATGCCGAGGAGGTGGTTTGACTCCAAATACTCATGGATCTGAATGCAGGCCATTTTATCGAGAATCTTAAGTAAAAAGGGTATAGTTGTGATGGGCCTGTAATTAGTCGGGATGGAGGGATCTATGGTCTGTTTTTTCATTAGAGGTAACACCGACAATTCTTTTAAATTGCAGGGGACAATGCCTGAAGTAAATGAGGAGTTGATAAGTTTAGTTATGATAGGTGAGAGGTCTCTAGCAGCATCTTTGATGATCTGTGCCGGACAGCTGTCGTCTTGGCAATTAGACGCTTTAAGAGATAGAATAACATTTTCAACCTCATAGATTGACGCTTGGAAGAATTTGAACTGGTTAGGGAGTTGATTGGTGGCTGCTGTAGTAGGGCTAGGTTTGTCTATACTGAGTAGAGTGGCTTTTTCATCAGCAATTTTGTTTTGGAGTAGGGTGATTTTATTCTGTAAGGCGTTCTGTATGCCGGTGCACCAGGGCTTGTTCTTAAGGTAGTCATCTGTCTGAGGGATAGGGGCTTCCAATTCCCTGAGAATGGTAAATAATTCCCTAGTACTAGAGCTAGCTTTATTGATCCTATCATTGTAAGATTCTTGTTTGGCACATGTAATTTCTTTTTTGTAAAGGGATGCTAGGTTAGTCAGATTGGTTTTATTTTCGTCAGAAGGGTTGGCTTTCCAGAGGGTCTCAAGTTTCCCTTTTTCCTTTCTCAAAGTTTTAAGATTGGGCGTAAACCATGGGTTCAAGTGGGCTTTTGGTTTTCTTTTCTGTATCTTAAGTGGTGCAATTGTGTCAAGGGCTTTTGTCACGGCATCACTGTAGGCATGTATTAGGTTGTCGGGGCTAGTTGATTTAGGAAGTAGGTCAAAGGTAGGCAGGATAAGTGCAATGATTTTATCTGCAGTGATGTTCTTTTTATTCCTTGTGCGGAGGGATGGTGCAATAGGAATAATCTTCGGTTTAGGGTTAGTGGCTGGCATTGTGAATGATATCAGATGGTGATCTGTCCAGGTTAAAGGTGTTATCGACATGATGAATGTGGTGCAGTTGTAGTCGGCAACCCAGTCAAGGGTTCTTCCTTTCTCATGAGGGGCTTTGGTCACTCTTTGTATGAGCCCCTGTTCTCTTAATACATTGGCAATGGACAGAGCTTGGAGATCATTGTGGTCATTAAATCCTAAATTAAAATCTCCAAGCAGGAGTATTTGGGAGGTCAATTTGGTGCTCTCAGAGAGGTCCTCTTCAAATGTTCCAATGGGTCCTGGCGATCTGTAAATAAGATGGATTTTAAGGGTGTCTTTGCCAGAGATTGGGAGTTTAGCTGTGAGTAGTTCACAGGAACTAGTGGCTGCAGAAGGTGTGATTCTTAAGGCCAAATCAGATTTGGTGATGAGAGCAATACCACCGCCTCTGGCGAAGGTTCTGTCTGCTCTAATAATTTCGTATTTGTCTGGTATGGCTAGGAGGAGGGCAGGACCAGCGGCAGCATGGAGCCAGGATTCAGTTATAGCAAGGAAGTCGTAATTCTCGATACTGATCAGGTCTGCTATTTCTGTCGGGTGTGCTACTAGAGATCTGGCATTAATTAGGGCGCCTTTAATGTCAGGGCGTTTGGTGGCAACCTGTGAGTTCTTTAATGATGTTTTAGTTTGGGGGGGGTGGTAGCAGTAGGTATAGGAGGCAAAGTAGCTTGGCGTATTTTGGGTGAAGGGATAGGAGCAGCAGATGGGTAAAAAAAATTGTTGTGAATGGGGGTTTTCATAGTAGTGTTACTATTGATACGATATGATATGATATGGCATTTGTAACGCACCTATACACAAGTGTTTCATGGCGCGACGAGGCAAGGGAGGGGAACAAAGGGGGACAGACAACGATCCTACTAGGACATGTGTCATTCAGATCGTGCAAGTGCAAAGGGAGGGAAGAAGGGAAAGTGCTGTACATGGGAATAGATAATAACAATAGTAAAAAATATAAATAATGGCCAGCATGTGGCAAGTGCATAGGTAAGTGCGGATATCAGCTATCGAGGTCTGGTAAGGGGACTGTAGGGATACAGAACAGTCCCCAAGTGTGGCAGTTGCCAGGTGGGCAGTGCAGGTGTGTGACCTGGGCCCGGGATCAGAGGGTGTCCAGGTAGCCCGTGCAGTACCGGTTTCAGCCAGGAGGTCAGCAGAGGAGAGGTGGGGAGAAAGCAGAAGCAAAGAGAAAGGTTTTGAGGTGCTTCCGGAACCGGAGAGGGTTCTACTCAAGTTTAAGGGATGCAGGTAGGCTGTTCCAGGGGGAGGCGACCGCTGAGGAAAGAGATCTACCACCAACTCGTTTCTTGGAGAACCGACTGACCCTGAGGGAGTTGGAGGCGGATCAGCGAAGAGCTCGAGAACGAAGATATTTAGGAAGAGCGAGTTGAAGGTATTGAGGCCCCAGACCCCAGAAGGCCTTGTGGACGATGCAGCGGGTTTTGAACTTAATCCTCGCAGCCATTGGGAGCCAGTGTAGAGATTTCAGTCCTGAAGAGATACGATCCCTGGGCTTGAGGCCAAGGACAAGTCTTGCAGTCCTGTTCTGGATGAGTTGCAGAGGGCGGAGAGTAGAAGCAGGCAGATTTAGAAAGAGGCTGTCGCAATAGTGCAGCCTAGAGAGAACCAGAGCTCTGGAGACAGTGAGCTTCTGGGGGAAGGAGAGTAAAGGCAGAATACCTCTGAGGAGGTGCAGCTGGTAGTGTGACTTCTTGGAGACATCAGAGATGGGAGGAGAGAAGGAGATTGTGGAGTCGAAGATGACCCCAAGGTTTTTCACTTGCAGGTGGGAGCAGGGAGGGACCAAGAGAGGCTGGCCAGACAGTGACAGAAAAGGAGGGAGCGGGTGTGCAGATGAGGAGAATCTCAGTTTTACTGGCATTAAGGCAGGGGTCCTTTTGGTACCGTATGGTTGGAATGGGTAGACTTAGTTGGTAGTTCGTGGAGTTTGGCTAATCTAGCTTAGAGTCTTAAGTTTCTGGTTCTTATATAGTTGTATGGTATTGGATGGCCAATGTGGGGTGTGGGGGTGTTGGAGGGTGGGGAGGGTGCGGGAGGCAGGCAGCTGTGAGCTGGGGGTGCAGATTATTTTGAGTTGTTGTGAAGAGGCTGAGGTTATCTCTACCTGTTCTAGGTACTTTTAGGTGATCGCCATGTTTGGGGTGGGTATGTAAACTTCTAATCCCAGCAATAGTAGCATGTATAAAAGTATAAGCAGTGTGACTCTAGAGGCATGCATAATGCTAGGCGGAGCTACGTACTATAGGTATCTCAAGGTACAGATGGTATGATTGGGTTCAAAACGATAACTCTGTATATAGTGCTAGTCTGTATAGACCTGTTCTCAAGATGACATTTTATAACACAGTTGGCTCGGAGTGAGCATTACTTACAATGTTAGTAGGCAGTTAATAAGCGATAAAACTATGCAACAGTGGGGTGCTTTAACTGGTTGCTTGGTCAGTGGGTAATACTATAACATTATATTCACAGTGTATGGCACTCATAAGTAGCAAGGCATATATTGGTCTTAATCAATGGGAGGGCTAGTACCAGGCCTAAAGCGTGCTGGTACACAACTAACTATCAGGATGGTGGAGCCATAATGGTGAGAGTCTAACAGCAAACAAGATTCCAACACAGGTGGGTACACAAAGGAACAGTACATATGATGTCACGTAAAGGGAGTACAACTAAGGCAAAGTGTCTACAGCTAAATTTGCTGCATATGGAGAGGAAGTTATAAGGTGAGCGCTACAAAAGGCTTTGTCAGAATGGCGGTAGCGGCTGATTAGGTGGGTTACAATCAATGGTAGCAAATGCACAGGCAAAGAGGATTGCAGGGTTAGGAAAACAATTGAAGGCTTGATAATACCTAAAACCAGAATTCCTCTTACAATGTCGGTTACAGTAAATATTGTATTACTGTTTAATATTAGGTATCAAAGCAGAGCACGAATAGGGGAATGTCTGCACGTGGCACTCTTACCAGGTCGGCTAAGCAATGTGCAGGTTTCCAGGATACAAAGGTTCGAGGGTAAATGTATGCATAAGCGCCTTACAAATGCACAATAAAATAAATAAATAAAATCCTTCTAAGCTTGTGAAATGAGTACCAACTTTGGTTGGGTAATAATAGTTGTATATAGAAAGGTTCTACCTCTTTGGAGAAAGTGCTAAGTGAGTAACACATTATTATAAAATCCAGCATATGTAGATGTGGTGAGTAGATGAAATAAATAATACGTATCCTATAACTCACAGTCAATGTTGAGCAAAACCCACGGTGAAGCTGGAGTCTCTCCATCCATCTCCCAATATCTATACCCATCAAATAGTCTTCAGTGATGAAATGGAAATGCCTGTTTTCTGTGGTCAGTAAGTTGCGCAGGAGTACTTCACCTACACATACAAACATAGTCCTGAGTGGCCTCACCCGGATTACAGCTTCTATAGCAGCAACCATAACATTACGGCTAAAAGGTCCCAACTAAAATCATATTCTGGCTCTCTCCAAAAAAGTAGTCTTGCACATTCTTTTGACTATTGCTTGTAATTCCTTAATTTGCTACCTTTGCTGGTTGCAATCGGTACAAGATTAAAAATACCCGGTTCTGAGCAGTTTTTCAGAATCTGCAAATCTCAAACCGAACTAGAGCCTACGCGCCCTCTGTTGACGCAGTGCACATCTTCGAGGCAATCCCATCTAAAAGCTCTGAGCAACTACACATATAGAATTGAAAATATTGAAGGTGGCGTGTCTGGGAGATCTGTGGCTCTCTCTGGTTCTTTATGTGGACTGTGGACTATTGTTATGATCTGTAGGGAATAACACAAAAATGTCATCCTGAAAATTATGACTTCTTCTTTACTGCGCCTTTGCGCAGTAATAAAATGCCGACCCCCACTAGACCGACTAATGGATGTGGGGGTTTTGGGTGTGTCCCCCACTCCCGTTTGTCAGTGCAATGGGGGTCGGGGGATGCATGGGTGTCCCCTGCTTCCATTAGATGGTAGCGGGGGACAATAAAGAAAAAAAAGTTACAAAAAGAAAAAAGGACCTTGCAACGCCAGTTCAGAACCACGTTAGGGAGCGAGAACTGACACTGCATGGTCAGAGGAGAGACGGTGGCACATTTCACGGTGTACCGCTGAAAAGCTAAGTGGATAGGGGGGAGGAGGTTATGGGGATGTATGGCACAGTGATCTATGTGGGTGTCTAGTCAAAAGGTCGACAGACAAATGGTCGACAGACAAATGGTCGACACAATTTGGTCGACAGGACAAATGATCGATTTTTTTTTTAGTTATATATATTTTTTTAGGTTTTCGTTTAGGGAAAAAAAGGGGGTTTTAGCCAAAAAAAAGGGGGTTGGGGGGTGGGGGGGAACACCCCCGAAAAAAGAAAAAAAAAGAAAAAACAACAAAAAAAATTCGATCATTTGATCTGTCGACCTTTTGGTGTCGACCATTTGTCCTGTCGACCATTTAGATTCGACCATTTGACCTACAACCATCTATGTGATCACTGCGCTGCGTCATAATGGAAGTCAGCAATTTAATAGTAGACATTATGGGCGGGGCAGTGATCACATAGATTCATGTGTAGCTCTCTCTGGTTCCTTATGTGTACTGTGGACCATTGTTATGATCTGTAGCTCTTTCTAGTTCCTTATGAGGACTCTGGACTATTGTTATGACCTGTAGCTCTCTCTGGTTCCTTATGTGGAATTGCGAGCTATTATTATGACCTGTAGCTCTCTCTGGTTCCTTATGTGGACTGTGGACTATTGTTATGATCTGTAACTCTTTCTGGTTCCTTATGTGGACTGTGGACTATTGTTATGATCTGTAGCTCTCCCTGGTTCCTTATGTGGACTGTGGACTATTGTTATGATCTGCAGCTCTCTCAGGTTCCTTATGAGGACTGTGGACTATTGTTATGATCTGCAGCTCTCTCTGGTTCCTTATGTGGACTGTGGACTATTGTTATGATCTGTAGCTCTCTCTGGTTCCTTATGTGGACTGTGGACTGTTGCTATGATCTGTAGCTCTCTCTGGTTCCTTATGCGGACTGTGGACTATTGTTATGACCTGTAGCTCTCTCTGGTTCCTTATGTGGGCTGAGGACTATTGTTATGATCTGTAGATCTCTCTCTGGTTCCTTATGTGGACTGTGAACTGTTGTCATGATCTGTAGCTCTGAGTCCCAAATTCCTATGACCCTGGCACTAAGAAAGAAGCTGCGATGGCGGTTACACATGGGGAATCAGAGGAAGGTGAGTGGCCTGCACTTGCCCTTAAAGACCACTGTTGTCACAGACACCAGAATTCTGGGTGGGGGACTAACCTGGGGTCAAGATCGTTTCAAGAGAAATGTTTCCAGGAAGACTTAAGCCGATCCCACAATTGGAGGGAACTGGCTGCAATTGTCAGGGTGCTAAGGGAGTATGCTGGCATAGTGAAGGGTGATGCTGTGTTAGTCGGAATGGACAATTCCACGGCCATTGCATATATTAACCTACAGGGGGAATCAGGGCATCATCCCAGAACTTCCTGGCCTGGGAGATAGGATCCTGGGCAGGAAAGCATCTCAGGTCCCTGCAGGCAGTGCACATCTAGGACAGTAGAGAATGTCGAGGCAAACAGGAACTGTCCCTATCAGAAAGAAACTTTTTTGAGATTGTCAGTGATTCAGAACCCCCAAGATAGACTTATTTGTCTCCCCGATATCTACCAAAGTGGACCTGTTTTGTTCAAGGTTCTAGAAATAGGAGCTCTGGAGGGCGTGGCCATCCGAGATCCCGGACGGATCCCACGGATGGCTTCTCAGTAAACTCTGTGGTCTCCTTCCAGCTCAGGGCCCGAATCCCCTCTTTAAAAGCATCTAAACTTTGGCAAAAACAACCCAGACGACCATGAATACCTGGAGCACTGAAAAGAAAAAGATGAGATCCTAACGCGAAGCTCTGAGATAGTTAGAGGCAAGTTTCAGAGCAAATTGAATCTACCGCCAAGATGGCGGCCGCTCGAAAGAATTGCGGAGAAGAACGCTGGAGCCACTGGGGACTGAGTGGTAGCGGATGAGTGTACTCTGGAGTCCCCCGCCGATAGACAGTCGAGCGGGAGATAACGAATCCACCTAACTGAGCGACTCGCAGAAGGCACCTTGCTCTGCGTAGAAGTTGATGGTAGACCTCCCCCACTCCCATACTTGGGCGGCCGTGGCGGCAGTGTTAGGAGGACCCCGTTAGCGGACAACGGAGGTCGGGGGCCTCCGGAGACGGCTATCGATGGGGCAGAGAGGAGGAGGAGAGTGCCGCCGGAAACGCAAGGGAACAAGTTGCAGTGGCAGAGGAGTGCCAGTGACTCAAACAGTGGACATTAAGAGAGTGCCTTCACACCCACCCGCAAGGGGAAGATAGGAGGCAGAGCACGGCGCGGGCAAGAGAAAATGGCCGCAACTGTACCGGGGCTGGAGCCCCTGTGCACTAAGGACCACTTTGCAATGGAAAGAAGGAGAGGAACTGAGCAGAGCTCCGAAGGAGAGAGAGGAGTGGCGATCCACTCGCTAGCCGAGAGTAAGGAGACTTGGGGAGGGAGCCCATAGAACAGTGCAAACTTGTGCCGGAATGAGAGGGGAAGACCCTAGGCGGCGCAAGAAGCCATACGCGGCACATGGGGCAGCAGACAACCTATTTAAATGGTCTGTATCATGTTACAGCTTTACTCAAACAAACAGAGAAAGGATACCTAACTGAGCTATATACTGAAGTATCCCAAGAAAAAGACCTGATAGGCTAACTATGCCACTATTGGCTTATTGACTGTGGTACAACATGATAGCCCATGATAGCCCATAATGCCCTCATTAGAGAACCAATGATCTGGGAACCCTCAAGGCACTAAAGCGTTGGAGATCGGCAAAGCACACGCCAGAACTTCGGTGAGATCCTGGTGATTCCGGGAACGCCTGCATAGAAGTAGAGTGCACCTCATCAACCCTTGCAGCCACAAAACTTCGAGCAGGAGCTGACAGCCCCCACATTCGACAGCCGGTGGAGAGCTTCCAGAACCCTGAAAGTACAACAAGCCCAGGAGGTCTTGACTGGCTAGAGCTGGAGACCCTTTGAAGCCAAGCCTAGGATACAGACAAGCCTTGGAAACTCGGATGCAACTGAAGAAAGAAGCATGGCCAGACAGGGTCAGAAGCAGAAGGGACCATCGTCTGGGGACATTAAAGCCCTTATGCAGGTGGCAGATGCCCACAAACGCAACCTGCAGCAAACAGCAGTCCAGGTGCACTCCCCTCCCTCAGGAGCCACACTGCAACAGGAGGAACCACCTCTGCGCAAGTCAGATCTGTTAGCGATGCTGCAGGAGTTGAAAAAAGACATTAAGGATAGCGCCTCTGACCGGGGCCAAATCAATAGCAGACCTAAATAAAGGAATCACGGCAGTCGAGAAACAGGTGGATGAAGCAGAAACGGCAATAGCGGAGCAGGGACACGGAGAGGACGCACTGACTAAGAGGGTCCAAGAGTTGGAACAACAGATGGACCGGGTCCAAAGCAAACAGGAAGATGCCGAAAATAGATCGAGGCGTAATAATATAAGGATCCGGGGCATTCCGAAATCAATCCCAGACTCTGAGCTCCAGCAAACAGTAATAGAACTTTTCTGACTAATACTAGGTCCAGAGGATGAGAGGGAC
This sequence comes from Ambystoma mexicanum, assembly GCF_040938575.1. Classification (NCBI taxonomy): domain Eukaryota; kingdom Metazoa; phylum Chordata; class Amphibia; order Caudata; family Ambystomatidae; genus Ambystoma; species Ambystoma mexicanum. The sequence goes on along the minus strand of NC_090936.1, from coordinate 452,912,757 downwards.
ATAATACTAGACAGAACTCATAGAGTCTACTCCACCTATCAAATCAAAAAGAACTTGATCCTAGATGTGCTAACTAGAGTACAGTTGTACCAATTAAAGGAGGATATCATGCGGGTAGCTCACAGGACTGACTCCATCCGATTCCAAGCAGCGCCTATTCAGCTCTATCAAGACCCCATGTTCCTGGGAAAGTTTAATCCCGGTGAGTTACTGTGATCATTCATGGTAAAAGTTAATGTTGAAAGTTATGGGGAAGTTAGAAGTTGGTATAGGAAAGGGAATCTAAACGAGATACAAGTTACGGTTGAGAACAAGAACGGCATGGATGCAATGTCTAGGGGTTTTTGTGGAAATGGGACCGGGCTAAAGAATGTGAAACATGATCTGAGGTATGGCTGACTTAACATTTTTCACACTAAATGTCCAAGGGCTAAATTCCCAAATGAAGAGAAGATCAGTTATGAGAAGGTTGGTAGAACTGCAAGCCTCAGTGGTGTGGGTGCAGGAAACCCACCTGCTCTCGGAGGATGAACATAGACTAAGACATAGAGCCTTCCCAACGCGATTCTTGGTCTCGAGTGGGACAAAAAAATTGAGGGATGGGAGTTCTCATTGCCAAGGGGGTTCACTTCAAAAAGCAGTTTGTAAGAAAAGACCCAGAGGGGAGATGGCTGATCTTGGTGGGGGGGACTTTAATGAACCAGCAGGTGACCATGGTGGCGATCTATGCTCCCAACGATAAGCAGTATCGGTCCCTACTGCAACTACTTCCAAAAATTGCGGAATGGGGGAAAGGACAGATTCTGATAGGAGGAGATTTTAATTGCGTAATGGACGCCCCAATAGATAAAACTCTCCCAGCGACAGCCAGCAACAATGTAAATAGGAGAGCTCTAGCCCAATTTCTTAGAGACCTACAGCTAATAGAAACGTGGAGGTTTTTTTTCACCCTCAAGAAAGGGCCTACACCTTTTATTCAGCTGTACATAGAGGGTTTTCCCGGATTGATATGATCCTAGTCTCGAGGCGGCTATCCCACACATCACCGGGCTGGAAATAGGGGTATGGTGCATATCAGACCATGCACCGGTTTCGATGGCCATGGAGATGCCGAGCCCAAAACCACAAATTCGCAAACTATGGCTCTTAAACAAACTGTTATTGAAGGATTTAGCACTGAGAACAGAGATAGAACAGGTGCTAAGGAATTATTTCACGGAGAACACCACACCAGGGATTAACTGGGGGACAATATGGGATGCCAGCAAAGTGGTGGTCCGGGGAGAAGTCATTGCACACGCAGCAAACTTCCTGAAGAGGAGAGAAAGAGAGAGGCGGGAATTAGAAACTAAAGTAAAATTAGCGGAAGCCCAATAGAAAGATAAAAGATCTCAGAAGGCTTGGCGAGAACTCAAACAAACCAAAGCAGCACTAGAGGCTTACTATGCGGACGAATCTGCGCAACTCCTACTCAAAACAGAACAAACATACTACATAAAAAGGGACAAAGCCAATCGGCTGTTGGTGGACAAACTGAAAAAACAAAAAGACTGCAACCGCTTTAACCAATTAAAACACCCAGAGGGAGGGGTGGAAAGAAGGGAAAAAGAGATAGCGGAAATTATGCACACATTTTACGCTAATCACTGAACCAGGGATAATCTACAGAGAGAGACACAAAGGGAGTTCCTGGCACAAACAGAAATACCGCAACTCACCAAAAGCGATAGACATGAGCTAGAAGCACCCATATCAGAAGAAGAGGTGAGGAGAGTCATTAATGCCTTGAAAAGGAATAAATCCCCATGCCCGGATGGCCTCTGTAATGCTTACTATAAAACGTTCCAAAACATTCTGGTAGGCCCGCTAACATGCCTATTCAATTATATAAGGGACGCCGGTCGAGTCATGGGCGATATGAGCCCAGCTACCACGGTTCTATTGCTAAACCCGGAAAGGGACCCAACGGACTGTGCAAGCTACTGCCCTATCTCATTGCTAAATGGATATGGAAAAATGTACTCCACCATTTTAGCACAGAGATTAGCTAGAGTTCTCCCGAAGATAATCCACCCGGGCCAGGCTAGCTTTGTGAGGGGGCGCCACGCGTATGATAATATCCAGAGGGCAATAAACACCACTGAATGGGGACAGAGAACAGGCCAGCCCATGACAATTTTAGCATTGGACGCCTTTAGGGCTTTTGATAGCCTGGATTGGCACTTCCTACAACTGACCCTGGAGAGGTTTGGATGCAGTCTGATCTTCTCCCGGATGTTACTAGCCGATTTTGTACATCCGACTACAAAACTGATGATTACTGGACCACTAACCGAAAGCATCCTGATCCACAAGGGCACCAGACAAGGGTGCCCCTTCTCACCACTGATCTTTGCAAAGGCCATGGGGCCTCTGCCGCAGAGGGTACGAGCGGAGCGAGGCATCCTGGGAGTGGAAACGCGGTCCTCTGGAACCCAGAAAATAGCCCTATATGTGGATGATATCCTTCTCTTCCTAAAGGATACTGAGCACTCCCTTCCCCAAGCCATCACACTTCTAGAGAAATTTGCGGAAGTGTCAGGGTTTCATATTAATTACCCTAAATCTAAGGCAATCAACATCACAGAAGACTCAGGGCGAGTAGCAGGGTGGGAGGAACGTTACCCACTAAAGTGGAGCCATGGGCCCATAGCCTATTTAGGCATAAACTTAACACCTACTTATAAGAAGCTTTACGGGGCAAACATCCCAGGATTGCTGAAAACTCTAATAGCGGACCTCAAAAGATGGGATATACTAGAGCTATCCTGGTCAGCACAAATAGCGGCAGTTAAAATGTCCCTTCTCCCCAGGTTTTTATGCATAACGGGTGCACTCCCACTACGAATTCCCACCCTAGTGATTCAAAACTTGCAAAAGAAAGTTATGACTTTAATTTGGAAAGGGAAGAAGCCTAGAATCCCTAGGAAGGTCCTATTTCGCACGCATGTAATTGGAGGGTTTGGAGTACCGGAATTCTGTAGATACCTCTGGGCAGCACAAGTGGCACTGATGTTACAATGGACTCCAAGGGAAAATCAAAATCTATGGGTACACCTGGAGAGGGGGATGACCAAAATCCTGCTGGAGTGTCTGGGGTTCTTACGTCCAAGACATAGAGGGAAAGAGGGCACATTATTGGAAACAACTAAGGCCACTCTAAGGTACTGGGACAAAGCCCTGCGAAGCAAGAAGTTAAAATTGGGGGGAGGTCCACTCACACCGATGGCCAAAAACCAGATTTCACACCAGGTACACAAACTCACTTTTGGTCCAGTTGTGAGGGAGGGAGAGCCCTTACCTTACAAGAATTTTATGTAGACAGGGTTCTCCTAACATTCATGGAGTATAACAAAAAATTCCGAATCCCTGAAAGTGAACGATATCATTACACTCAGATCAGGCAATGGATAACGAATGCGAAGGAAAAGGAGGGGGCATCTCGACAACCCATAGGGCTGGAATTTACCATATAGGAAAGGACACTGGAAAAAAGGGTATCGCAAATATACCAACTACTTTGTGGGGCAGATCCAGAAGAAACTCTTTCATACATGAAGAAATGGGAGGAGGATGTGGGCAAACCAATTCCCATAGAAACATGGAGGTAAATATGGCGGCTGGCGGCAAAAAGCTCAAAATGCACCTCAATTAAAGAGGCAGCGATTAAGTTATGTCTCAGATGGTATATGACACCACAGCGAATACATTCTACTAATGATAGTTACTCCCCATTGTGCTGGTGAAAGTGTGAGAAGGTGGAAGACCAAATTCATTTGTGGTGGGCTTGTCCTCGGGCACAGGCATATTGGAAGGAAATCTTGAGCCATATCAAGGAAATAGTGGGGGTACTTCTACCTATGGATCCATTAGTGATACTGTTGGGGGAAACAGTTGAAGGTAGCTATGCGAACTCCGGGAACAAGGCCACTCTCATAACCCACATGCTGAGTGCAGCGAGAATCAACCTAGCACACATGTGGAAAACTAAACAAGGACCGGTTTTGGATATGTGCTGGGTCAAACTATGGGGGGGTCATGGCTATGGAGAAGGTGTCAGCGTTGGCACACGGCTCATACCCTAAATACTTGAACACATGGATGCCCCTCCATGAGTTCACCAGAGACAGAGAACATATGTATTTTAAGCCCAGCGTATTACGTAAAGTCTCTATTTTATGATTGAGAAAACCAGCCACGAATTACCCCGAGAAGAATTGCAGAGTCGCAAAGTGGACACTTATTATGTAATCTGAACCGAACATTATTGAGAATAGGAACAAGCGGGGAGGGGGGGGGAGTATGAACTGTTTAATTGTTAAATGTTACACTCAAGAATTTATCGGAAAAGATAACGAAACTGAATGGAAGTTAAAGACGGATCAATACTATGTCTGTTGTTTTTATACACAAATGTAACTAGCACTCTTGAGATAAAACAAAAATAAAGTTTGTAAAAAAAAAAAGAAATAGGAGCTCTGGTGGTGGATGCATTGACCCTGGAAGGGCCTCTGAGGTTGTTCTATGCCTTCCTCCATTACCCTTGATTCCTAGTGCTGTCACAGAGGGCAGATCCCAGGTGATTCAGGTAGTCTCCTACTAGCCAAGAAGGTGATGGTTTGCTGCCCCTTTAGAACGCCAAACTCATGAAGTATGGTGGATCCTGAGATGGTCCTGCCCTCTACAAGCAGTCAGGTCTCGCCAGTGCACATCATTCAATGGTCAGTGTGGAAGTTGATGGGGTTAGGTTGCTGGCCTTAAGATAGTCTGAACAAGTGGCAGAAACAATTCTCCATTTCAGGCCCCCCAGCAATCTGAAAGACATAATGTAGATATTGGGTGAATTGTTTTAATTGATGTGAGAAGACTAATATCCCCCCAACCCATTTGATGCAGTATAGCAGCCATACTTCAGTTCCTTCAGGATAGGTTTCACAAGGGATTTGCAGTATCTCCCCTAAGGGCCAGATGGGCTGCTCTTAAAACTTTGAAGGCTAGCCCACAGAGTAAAATGGAAGGAGAGAGTCTTGTTGGCAGATTCCTAATGAGTTTGGCGTCTTGTTGGCCTCCTCCAAATAATGGTGTTCCCCTGTGGGATCTGCTCCCAGTGCTTAGATTCCTTCAGGGCCCTTTCTTTGGACCAATTGATCTAATCGACATAAATGTCCTAGCCCTTAAGCAGCCTTTCTAATTGCCATTTCTTCAGCCCATAGTCTAGGGGAAATAGGGGCTGTATGGTGTAGACCTTCTTTTCTTAGGATTCTAACAGAGGCACTTATTTTAAGATGTGACCCAAAGTTTCTCCCAAAAATTGTGTCAAAATGTCACACCTCACAAGATTTGATTCTCACTGCTCCCTTTCAGGACCCCAAAAGTACAGAAAAAGGAGCATGGCATTGCATCGGTTTAAAAAGAGTGGTGCCGGAATATCTTTATAGTACTAAGGACTTCAGAAGATCAGACAGTCTTTTGGTGACTTTTTGTGCAGAAGGGGTCAATTAGCCAATGGAGTCCATCAAGTAGCTCCATGGCATATAAGACATCTGGATTCACCCTGGCTGAACAGGTGCAGGGTAGATCGTCTAAGGGCATGGTGGCCTCGAGGGCAGATGCTCAGGGGATTTCCCTGGGCAGGCACAAATACTACATTTATAAGACACCACAGGCTGAATGCAAACAACGCCGGATGGTTCCTTTGGGGTAGGGGTGCTGCTCATAGCTGGAATTGAGTGATTGGCAAGAGTGTACAGATTAATAAACGTGATGACGGAATGCAGCAGTGCTCTTTGTTACATAGGGGTTTTGTTGGGTTCCTTTCATGGCTAACACATTGGGTGCAACTCAAGTACTGGGATACGGAAGTGGGGTGTGATGGTAATGCCCCAATTACTTATTGGTAATCTTCATTACTTTAAGTCTTACTCTTCCTTGTCACAGTTCTGACGTCCCTCCTCATCTACATTGGGTGTGGAAGTACCTTTGACCGGGGTTGGGAAAATTAACAGGGGATTTGGGGTAAGTAGGAGTAATTATACATCCAAGAAGAAAAAAAAATGATTCCTGTGAGGGACCTCTAAGGTAAGTACTGTGACGAGGAAGAGTAGGAAAGGGAGTCGTGAAGATTACCAGTAAGTAATCAGGGCATTATTGTCAGCTATGTTATGCTGTATGGTCTTGTATAACGCAATGGAATCTCCTCTTCGGTGCCTGTCAGGGTGGTCATGCCTTTAGAACAGCTCTGCCTTTGCCGGTTGCTGCGAAGCGTCTCCGTTACCGGACTGTCTGGGAGCACATCCCCCTACCAACAAAGACCCACGCACTGACTTGTTGCTGGTTCAGACTCTCCGGTCGCACTGCCGTGGCCGGCAACACCCACTTTATTGCACATGGCAGAGTGCAACCTCATTCTGCCACGTGTATGTGCCCTTAAAGGGGCAGCACGACACTCCTCCTTTTTCATAACAAACAGCGAACAAAGGATAACTACCTACAAAATATAAGAACACACTGCACACAAAGAAACAGACCCCTTTATTCACAGCCACCCCGTCCCGCATGTAAATTCCATTCCACAGGTTGCTCCCAACAGTTCAGGGGTCCAGAACATAGTTACTCAGGTGGGCAGTCTTCCCCCCTCCCGACCCTCTGGGGATACCTTCTGCCCACCTCCCAGATCGGGCCCTCCTCACCTGAGGTCCCCCAGGCCAGCGGGCTTGGCGGGTGGACCAGGCCACCGCCCTCGTCTGGTACATCAGCCACGTCCCTTCTCAGCAACACCTTTGACCTGGTCTCTCCGAGCTTCTTAAAGAAGCTAGCGTTGCGAGTTAAAGAGGCAGTCCCATCCGACACTGTTACCATCGAGCCGTGAACTGCTACCACGTCCATCGGACCAGGCTCGTAAATCAAAGATAGTTTTCCTTGCGGATGACGATTCCTGACCAGTACTTCATCACCAGGGACAAACTGCTGGGGGCGAAGTCCTCTTTGGATATTCTCCTGCTCAGTCCTGACTCTCCTCTCCCTTTCCACCTACTCATCGTTGATGACTGTCGGCTCATGTTCCCCCACTTCCGGGGTGAGGCCCCTCAGGCACTGCTTAAACATCGCTTCAGCCGGAGCCACACCTGTAGAGGTGTGTGGGTTGGCCCAGTACTCCCGCAAGAACTGGTATAGGGTCCTCTGGACACTGTGACCCTGGCCTTGAGCGATGCGAAAGACTTTGTACAAAGTCCTCATCATGCGTTCTGCCTCACCGTTCGCCCGGGGCCACAGCGGTGTGATCTTTTGGTGATGGACCCCATACTCCTCTATCATCTGGGCAGAGCTATCCCCTTGGAAAGGGGGACCATTGTCAGAGACAGAACCTGGGGCAGTCCGTGGGTGGCGAAGATCTTCTCCATCGCGACAGCAACGTTTTCAAAAGCCACCGACTCTACAAACTCTACCTCAGTGTACCTGGACCATGCATCCACGAATACGAGAAAATGTGTGTCCCGGCCTTTGGACCCAAAGTCAGCGTGGATGACTTTCCATGGCTTGGTGCCCCTCGGCATAGTCTCTATAATGGGTTTCTGCTGAACTGGGGAGGCCGCCTGACAGCACACACAGGCTGCCACGAACTCTTCGACCCACCTCTCCAGATCTGGAAACCACACCTTTTGTCACAGGCAGGGCTTGGTCTTGGCGGTGCCTTGATGTCCCTGTTGTGCCAGCTCAATCAACTGCGCGACCTTCACTTGCGGGATCACAATCCGGTCCCCTCTGAGCAGCAGTCCCGACTCGGAGAACGCCAGCTCATCCTTGATCCTCCATAGCTGTTCCAATGCCATCTTCGCTTCCTGGGTCCTCAGCGCCAATGTGTCCACCACAGACCTCTATGAACCATGTTATAGAGCAGCTTTCAGGATGATGAAGCACTCGTCGTCTGCTGCTGCCGGTTTCAGTGCACGGATCGGCACTGAGTTTGGAGTGGCCGCCTCCACCAGCCGGATGTGCTCATCGGCCTCCTCAGCACTGATGTTCTGTAGCTCCTCTGGATTCCCCCTTTGGTGTCTAGAGAGGTAGTCAGCCGCATTGTTCTTGCTGGGCCGGTACACGAGGGACACCCCATACTCCAGCAGGGCCAGCATCCACCGCTCAATCCTGGCTGACTGCTTTGAGGACAACCCTGCCAGTATGGGTAGGAGGGGCTTTTGGTCCATGACCACCATCACTGGCCTCCCCAGGACATACAGCCGGAAGTGATGACAGCCCCACAGGACTGCCAAGGCTTCCCTCTCAATTTGAGAGTACTGCTGCTCTGATTCCGACAGCGCTTTGCTGGCATAAACAATTGGCCGGACCTCCGAGATGGAGTCAATCTGAGTGAGCACGGCACCAAGTCCAAATGGGCTGGCATCAACCACAATTTCTGATTGAAGAGACAGGTAAAAGAAGGCTATTGTGTTCTCTGCTGTCAAGGCCCCCTTTATGTCCTCAAAAGCGGCCTGCTCCAGCAGCCCCCACTGCCAGGTAACATCTTTCTTTGTCAGAGCCCGCAGCAGCTCCGACCTGGATACAAGGTTCTTGATGAACCAGCCACAATATGTGACCATCTCCAGAAAACTTCAGACTTCCGACACGTTCTCTGGCAGTCATTCCTCCTCAATGTCCTTCACTTTCCGAGGGTCCGGTGACACACCCCCTTCTTTGAAGACAAAGCCAAAGAACTTGATCTTGGTTTTCAGGAACTCACACTTGTCCCTGTGCAGTGTCAGTCCAAGAGATTAGAGTCACTCAAGGGTCCTTGTCAGCCTGCCCAGGTGTTCAACCTCTGACCGCGCAAACACCATGATGTCATCACTTATGTTGAACACTCCCTCCAAGTCAGCAAGGGCACCGCAAATGATATTCTTGAAGACCTAAGCCGCCTATGACACCCCAAAACTCAGGCGTTTGTAGTGGTAGAGACCCCGGTGAGTGGTAAATGCTGTTATGTACTGCGACTCAGGATGCAGCACAACCTGATGATATCCGGCCCGCAAGTGCAGTTTTGAGAAGATCCGGGCTCCTTGCAGTTCAGCAATGATGTTCCCTATGCTGCGGGTAAGATGACGTTCCCTTTTAATGGCTTTATTTGGAAGCCGCAAGTGCGCACTGAGTCCGGCTGCTTAGGTTTCCGGGCGATGACAATCAGGGACACCCACAGTGTGGGGCATTCCACCTTTTCAATAATGTCCAACTCAATTAAGCTATCCAGCTCTTTGTCAACCAAGTCCTTAAGTTGAAACAATACCCGGCAATGCTTTAACGTAATCGGTTGGATGGACTCATCAACGTGGAGCCTCACCGGGTTGCCTGCCATGCGCCCGATGCCCTCAAACAGACGACTCTATTTCAGAAGGAGCTCCTGTACATCCTCCACGTTGACAGAGTAGGCAAAGATCATGATGCCAAGTGCCTCCACCGTCGCACAGCTCAGCAAGGAGTTACTGCTGACGGTTGTCACTTAGAAGGAGGGCCTGATCAAGGCCCCACTGTGCCCTACGCTGGCTACGAACCCCCCATCCAACGGAATGGGTTGTGCGCCACCAAACGTAAAGATACATGCCTTTGGAGTCAATAGCTTTGGCGGGGCTTCCATGGCATTATAGTGTTCATGTGCCATGATGTTCACTGATGCCCCTGTGTCAACCAGCACCGGAACCAATGACCTGTTCACCTGTACCAGGCACTGTGGCTGTCTCCTGTTCTTGGACCGCAGGACGCCCACACTTAAAACGAAGAACACATTCTCCTCCTCGTCCTCGTCCTCCAGAGGGACACCTTCCTCGCCTTGATCAACCTGGGCGACGTTTGGTGGATACTGTTCCCAGAAGAACCCTGTTCTAACAGGTCCCCTCCGGACCACGACTGGCAGTGGAGCTCTGCACATCTGGCCGAAGTGGTCTGATGCCCTGCATTGGCCACATGATTTCCCCTGTGCAGGGCACTCTGCGGGGTGCGGTAGGTCATATCCGCACTTCATGCAGGAGTCCATTGTCCTTGTGCCATGGTCACACTGGTTACCACCTGGTCTTCTAGCGCCTCTTCCGCCCTGGCCACGGCTTACTGTACAGACATCTTCCGACTTCCCTGGGTGCACCCCCGCCCCACCTCCTGGCACCGTCCAAGCTCCAAAATGCAAGGCAGCGTAATTCCTGGTTCACGCAGCACCTGTCTGCGCAGCTTGCCTGACGCGCACCCTTGGGTCAGTTGGTTCCGGATCATTGCGTCCGGATTGTCCCACGCACATGGTTGAGACAATCGGTGCAGCCTGCCGTAGAAAGTGTCCAGTGTCTCGTCATCCTTCTGGCGGGTGGAGCACATGAAAATACGGTCATACTCTGTGTTCTCCAGTGGCATGAAGTATTCCCTCAGAGCGGTCTTGGCTGCATCATATGAGCCATTGGGGGGCTGCAGAGAGTGAAACACCTCATGTACTGCAGGCCCTGCAGAATACAGCAGTGTTGCCTCCTTGCTTTCGTCGTTGGTCTCACCCGTGGCTCTGAAGTACATGTCCATTCTGTCGATCCACATCTTTCATCTTGGCCCCAGACTGGACGGGGCTCCTGAGATGTCAAATTCGGGTATTGGTTGAAGTGCCCCTTGCTGTCTCATCACAAGCGGTGCCTGGGGAGCAGGAGGTGCTCCCACCCCTTGACTATCCTGCATGGTAGCGAGCGCACAGGGACCCCACCCAACTTAGATGGGACCGCAACTCACAATTCTGCACCCCGAAGATGAGTGTGACAATGTATGTCAGGCACTGATGACGTAGCACACAGAAGGATGAGTGTGACAATGTTACTGAGACACTGCTCCTGTAATCTTCTGATGACTCCTCTACCACCATGCAAAAAGGCCCACACTACCTTCCCAGGCACCCTGGAAAAATGTACTAAATATGGAAAATCTGGGGCACCAGGCATGCACACCAAGCACCTCAGGCCAGCAGTACACAGAATGGGCAGATGTTACTGCCAAGGGACCTTCTAGCTACTCCAGTGGCTCCAAAAATTAAGCATGGTGGGCCCAGGGGACCAACAAAGGAATTCTATGACAAGACAGGAGGCTCATATTATGCATTACAATCTTTACTCTGAAACCACAGCAGCAAAGAAAAAACGTTTACAAACAAAAAGTTGTAAAGAACAGAACTAAATAGAGTTCAATGTCAATGTAGGGTAGCTACCCAATCCATGATGGAGGACAGGTGAAGCCCTGCAGGTGACCAATGAGCAGGGACCCTTCCTTATATAAGTCCATTACTCTAATCTCAATTCCTCTTTCTTTGCTGCTGATTCCACAGCTAAGTCACGCCTTTCAGTTGTGTCTTGCATGTTCATCAGTAGTAGTCCTTAATAGTATATTAAGGCCTTAATTTATATACATATAATATATTTGGTGAATATATTTCAGTACCTTTAATATGTAAGGGAGGTTTACTGATTAGGTACATTGTATCTGAGAGGCTGCGTGCGGCCGTTGCTTAATTTATAGGTGTTTGGTTAATGTGTGTTCACACATTGGGTATTTGTTGGCTGCTACCTCCTACGAGTGATATTTCACAATGTGGCAAGCGTTCATGACGTTTTTTGGAAAATTACTATTGTGGGTGAAATACGCTTTTAGAGCGTAATATGTTAAAACACGTGTGCGCCAGTCGAGCTGAAACTGCTGCTTCAGACCTGGCGCACACGTGTTTTCTTTCTTTTCATTGTGAGCCTCTTGATTTATGAGGCGTTTGTGGACCCGTTGTGTGCCGGGCAGTAATGAAGCTGTTAAGCTTCAGGTCGGCGTGCACGGGGTGTTTCGTTTTCCCTTTCATGTAGCCGCGTATTTAAGGGGGAGATTCTCCTGCTGTACCCGTGAGCGCAGCCCATGACAGAAGCTGTTAAGCTTCAGTCTGGCGCACATGGGGGAAGGGCAGCTCAAGTGGCACGACAGGCAAGCTCTTCGCCTGCAAGCAGGACGACCAGGGTTCTAGCCTTGAATACGGACTGTAACCAGAAAATAAAAATGTTCATTTTTCTTTTCCTTTTTCCTCTTCATTTATACGGCGGTGTGCCTCAATGTTTGTTTCTTTCTGTAAACGCCTGGGTGAGGGCTTGCCTGCCCTATTATGGTTCCGTCACGCACTAGTTTGACAGAAGCTGCTAAAGCTTCAGACCAAGCGCGCATGGCCTTCTGTGTTTCTTTTATTTTACAAACGCTTCAGTGCAAGATGCCTGGAAATTCCAGGTGCGGTAGCCTAATGAGCTTGCCTGCCCAGTATGGTCCCACACAAGCTCTGTGTTCTTTATTTAGTAGAGCTTCTGTTTCATTCAAACAGCTGGATAGCTCAATGATGATGTTGCCTGTTTCTCATGCAAGACGACCTGGGTTCAGTTCCCGTTAGGTCCAGTTTATATTTTAAAGTATATACATTTTAATTACATTTTTTGTTTTTTAAACAATGAAGATTTTAACATTTACCTGACAATAGCCTGCCCGCTCAAGGGCCTGATGCGAAGTCTAATAGTATGCAGTTTTGTTTAAGTGCGGCATATGGCATAAAGGGTTACCTTCACTGTAAGTGCCGTAAACCTGCTTGGTGCAGGCTATGCCTGTATTGTTTTGCGAGGTAAACCCCTCGTGTACTGCTGGTTCCACACCCTGCTCGGGTGGAGAGTTTGAGGTGCACTTGCTCAGTGTATTCCTCCCCTAAGGTCGGCAGCTTTGTTTAGGTGCTGCATATGGCATGGGTGATTTCTTTCACTGTATGGGAGCCATAAACATGCTTGTTTGCAGGCTTGCCTGTGTTCTTCTGCGAGGTAAACCCCTCGTGTACTGCTGGTTCCACACCCTGCTCGGTGGAGCAGATTGAGGCACACTGGTTCAGTGTATTTCTCACTTAAAGTTGGCAACTTTGTTTTTGTGCTGCGTATGGCGCTGGTGATTACCTTAACTATTGGTGTGCCATTACCTGCTCGGTTTCAGGTTCTCCCTGAGTTCTACTGTGAGGCTACCCCCTCGTGTACTGCTGGTTATCACGCCCTGCTCGGGCGAGCAGATGGAGGCACGCTTGCTCAGTGTATTCCTCCCTTAAGGTTGACAACTTTGTTTAGGTGCTGCATATGGCAGATGTCATGATTTTTCTGTGAGCATGCCATAACCTGCTCGGTTTCAGGCTTTGCCTGGATTCTACTTCGAGGTGCTCCCTCGTGTACTGCTGGTTGACACACCCTGCTAGGGTGAGCAGTTGAGTGTGCACTTGCTCAGTGTACTCTTTTGCTAAACAATTTGTTTAAATGTTGACTGGAACACATTTGCGTTTTTCAGAATTGTCAGTGGCCCGGATAGCTCAGTAGGTATTTGCTTCTATAAGGGCCTGGGGGTTCGGACCCCTGTGAGGGCGTAACCCCTCTTTCTTGGATATTTTATATTATTTATATTATTTATTTATTAAGTACTTTAAAGAAAAGAGTGTCTGGAGGTATTTGTAAACAGACCCATGTAGGGGGGTTGGACCTTCCTCTCTAGCCATCACGTTGGTGTTAACATTCGTCTTTTAGTAAAATTCTGGCGCCCTTTACCTTAGTTAGTTTCAGGACAACTCAGTCCTTTCCTTAGGTTTTGCTTTCCCCGATATCAATTGCTCCACCCAATACCTGTGCTGCTTAGGCTGCAGTAATTTTTATCTCATCATGAGGATGAAAAAGATGATGCGTTATGCCTCTATTGAGGTCTGCAAGGCTTGATGCTCTCTTTAGTGGGGACGTGTTTTTCCTCACTATTTGTCCCATTGGACATTCATTATTCTATTGGACTATTGGTGGAGACAGGGTCAGCTAGAGGGTAACTGTTCAGTTTTGTTGCATGGTACGTTGAGCAACCATGTTTTACTTGGAGGGAGTGTTTGGGAACACTTGATGGTATCAGATAGACGTGTTGGCAATTAATAACTTTATGGCACCTGCCTCATGGTTTTTCCTCCCAAAAGCTTGACCTGTGGTTCAGCTAACCGTCTAACAGTGTGTTGCAATTTCTCCTCTGCTCGAGGAGTTCAAGCAGGTTTCTGTACCCTCAAGAGAGTTGCTTAACCTCTTTGTTATTTATTTATTTCACTTCCGTGCTGACCCTACTGATACAGGTTCCTAATTTAAAAAGGTCTAAATTAGTCTTTTATCCAGCTGAGATCGGTAAGTGAACTCCTCACCACACACCGTTCGTATTACTGATAAGTACCGCTTATACCTGAGGGTCGTAGTACTGTATAAGTGCTTTTGATATGTACAATGGGCTTACTTTTCCTGTCCCTGATTCCCTTAGTGGCCAGTCAGCCTCACACGAATACAGAGACTCAGACCTCAGGGTTTGAGGGGACAGTGGTCCCAGATTTCTTTCACAACCTTTTGTTTACGGGGCATTGATGATTATCCCAGAGTTCTTTCCCCCTTCATTCCCCTTCCCGACATCCCTGGGGGAGATTGCAATCATGATATACACCTCTTGGAATAGCTTCCGATGGTTTCTGTTCCTTTTTACAGGAGTTCTGGTTTGTGACCAGTGCAGACTCGCACTGAGCATTTCCCCCGCGTCAGTTACTTTCCTTTGCGCATTTCTGGTATTTCAATAGGTTCGGCGGAGCCCGTCCACGGTCAGGGGATTGGTTAGAAGTGCAAGAGTGTATTTGTTTCTCCTAAGGGTGTAAAGCGGGGCTTTAATGTGGTCTTCAGGGTAGCCTTCTTCTGGGTTGCAAGGTTTTTCCCTTGGATAAGTGGGGGAGGGTTCTCCTCCTTTGGGAAGGCTCAATATCCCTTGGTGGGATAGAGGTGTCTGGAAATGCTGCTAATTTCCCATACAAGTTATTGCAACCCTCTATCACGATGCGTTCCAGCGTCTACATTAACTATCAGAAGGGGTCTGCCAGTGCGATTCCCAGAGGGCTCGGATATATATATATGTATATATATGTATATATTTAGTCAACAACTTGATTCCCCTAGTCACCTACATGGCAGGTGGACCTTTTGGGTTTTCACAAAAGTTCGTTTTGCAATACTGTGCCAGCTCAGGCTGCTGTGATCTTCAAGGATCTTCAAATTGGCTGAATTAGAGCTTACACCTCTTCTGGTGTGTAACTTCAGTTTAACTGTTTAGTGATCAGTTCTTTGCAGTTTAGAATCTTGCTAAGACTTTGAAGTTAGGAGTTCTCCTTCGGTTAGTTTTTATTTTGATCCTCTAGTGGATTTATCAACCAGGGTGGAAGGAACAAGGTTCAAACACTGGACATATTTATAATGGTAACGATTGGTTGTAGATACATTGTTTCTCCTTGCAGAGTTTGGCCTCTTAAGGGTCATGTTTTTTAAATCCCTGCCTTTTGTCATGGAGAGCTCGGGAGATCTGAAAGTCTCTGTGTTGGCGGTTTGACAGGTTTAGCTTCTCAGGTGAAGCCCCTCTCGGCCATTCTGCCTCTGCCTCTAGAAGACGTCTTTCCTTAGTATACACGTATGTCTGAACACAATTGTGGATTAAGTCTATGGCTTCTCAGCTCCGCTCAGGATGGGTTGTCCTATTACAAATTTATAAAATTACTTTTACTCCCATTTTACCTTTTGAAGATTTGTCTTTCCCTCTTGGTTCCCCAGTGTAGTTCTGTGACATGCCCTGTTTCTAATGCAATATCTTCCTTTAATGCATGGGATGGAACCTACAAGACTTTCACCCCTATGGGGTTCTTTTCTTTATCTCCAGGAGAGCTAGGTGCTTATTTTTCTTTGGTTTGCTTTCTAGGTTCCCAAAGATGGTAGGAATTTAAGTGTTTAAATGTTTGATTGGACAGCAGAGGTATTTATTTCAGATGAGTTTTGTCCTAACCTATTAGTATAGGAGAACTTTGTTCAATGTTTTTCCCTCTTTTCACCAGTTGGTTTTGGTGACCTGTAAGGAACGCTGGAATTGGCACATTTTCCTGTTTTTCTTGCGGTGGATTTGACTATGCCTTATAAGACAGTTTTTCGGGCAACCTAGCCTTGGGCAATTCTCTTGCGGCCAGCTGACTATTTAATGAAAGCATTTTAAAGTGTTTCCTTTCCTATTGTTTTATTTTATTATTTATTATATTGGCTCTATTGTATGGATCATGTTGTACTAATGAGATGCAAGGGCTTTGAACTTGCATAATATGAGCCTCCTGTCTTGTCATAGAATGTCTAATCCCCCACACTAACGTGAGATGGGGGTTTAGATTCTATTAAAGACAAGGAGGCGATTATTATCCCACCCTCCCACCCTGGATATGATATAATATGTCAACTGTGATACGCATGTACACAGGTGGTTCATGTGAACATTCTTTGGTTTGTTGTTCTTCCCAACCACCCACCCTTCTTGCTTGTTGTTCTTACAGCTTCTAGTGGAGGTTCTCATCGGGAGTGTGGCTCGCAGTTACAGGTTATGGAGTGCGTGGTACGAGAGCTTCGCTGGATTTGCCTTCATCGTTTATCGTCTGATCTGTGCAGTGGACGTTTGGTTCAAGACAGCTACAGAAAGAGGAATTGAGATTAGAGTAATGGACTTATATAAGGAAGGGTCCCTGCTCATTGGTCACCTGCAGGGCTTCACCTGTCCTCCATCATGGATTGGGTAGCTACCCTACATTGACATTGAACTCTATTTAGTTCTGTTCTTTACAACTTTTTGTTTGTAAACGTTTTTTCTTTGCTGCTGTGGTTTCAGAGTAAAGATTGTAATGCATAATAATCGCCTCCTTGTCTTTAATAGAATCTAAACCCCCATCTCACGTTAGTGTGGGGGATTAGACATTGTAGACCTCCCCAGCTCCTCACCTCTTACTCGACGAGAAAAATGAAGAAAATCTCTTCAAAAGCACAGCATGTGCACTACCAGCTGCCCCGCATATAAAGTGTCCAAAAGTTTAGCCCGGATGGCGCAAAGGCACTACTTTAGAGCCACAACCATCCCAGGCTTGTTTCCAAAATGGCGGCCAAACTGTGTGGTTTCTCCCCTCTGCGGCATTCAGAATGGTGAAAATAATCATCAAAAGAGAAGAAAAATATCACTGCTGTGCCCGGGTTTATACGATCACCTGCTTCGTCACCACTGTGAAGCGTCTCTGTTACCGGAGAGTCTGGGAGCCCCTCCCTCCACCAATAAAGGCCCACACACACACTTGTTGCTGATTTGGGCTCCCGCTGGCACTGCCGCGGCCGGAACACCCACTTTATTTATACTGCACACAGCGGAGTGCGTGCTTGTGCCCTTAAAGCGGCAGCACCACAGTTGCTGAACTGTTAGACACACTTGTTGCTGATTTGGGCTCCCCGCTGGCACTGCCACGGCCGGAACACCCACTTTATTTATACTGCACCCGGCAGAGTGCAACGTCACTCCACTGCGTGCATGTGCCCTTAAAGCGGCAGCACCGCAGTTGCTGAACTGTTAAGAGTATTTTACAAGAAATTGGATTTCCTTGCACCCTGTATTGCCGTCTTAATATAATTGTAATTGGTTATTTTTAACACTAAGCACGGACTCGGGGACCGAAGCTGTGTTGCTATGAGTATTCTGGATTCCAAGGCGAGCACGTTGCCCCTGGGCTATCCTGGATCAGACATGAAACATGTATTTTATTTCAAAACGTCAATCTGCTTTTTCAGCAGCTTTTGAAAAACAAAATGTGTTTTATAAAAATATAGCAAATATTTCATATTAAGAATTACAGTAGTATGTCAATAATGTGCAACGTGTGCGTTTCGCGACCTGCCCTGTTAAATGCTGTATGTCGTGAAAGGTAACGTAAACCTAGAGCATTGTTTATAATGATCCCTCGTGTCCCGGGAAATGGTCACGGTGTTTACTTGCACACGCGCAGGTTGTCAGTTCCGAAGGAGCGCATGGGTCCTCATTCCAGGTTGCTATGGAGACAGTGACGTGGCGGCCGGTTCCATCACACCGTGGATTTGAGACGGCAGCTGGGAGCATCCTCTGCCGAGGCTGCCAGGGCCATCCTCCCGCTGCTGGTGTCTGTTCCTCCGGTAATGTGACCGCATTGGGCCGGCCAGAACCAAGTGCTCCAGGGTTGGACGTGTAACTGTGGGCATTGCACGGGGATTGCTGCACCAAAGACCTCCTGGTGTTCACTACAGGTGCGCGAGCGGCCTTTCGGTGAGTATACGTCATGTGAAACATGAATAATAGAATGAGACACTGTCTGCCCCCCTCCCCCCATCGGTCTATGGATGACATCTAGAAAGAGAGCCGCGCCCTTCACAGCATCTCCCCTGGACTCCGTACATGCTAATGGATACAGAGAAAAGCAGATGCCACCAGTAGTACGCTCCCCTATAGACCTGCAAGTGCCATACAGCTGTGTACCCACATACTGACGGCAGAGCTGCATATCTCATACATACATGTTCTAATGACAGAATTAGCTATCCAGTGCTGTTTCGGCTCATCGGTGCCAGTGAACTCACACTCCTTCAATGCAGACATGCTGGTTCCACACAACCCTCCATGCGTACGGAGCTGCAGGTGTGCTTTCGGTTTGCACTAGTGGACTAGCGCCTATGGGAGTTGAAGGCGCAACGCATCAGTATACTAGTGCTATCAATCATTCACCCTTCCTGTGTATGGCGTCGCATGTGCACTTCCGTTCACCGGTGCAGATATTTCTGGTTGCCCCATAACACCCGGAAGTAAGCTAGCTAGGCTTGTTTCTCTCACCATGCAGGCACTTGCTGTTTTGTTTTTCCCCACACATACCAGAAAACATAGTGTGGAACTCTGCTATACATACAGCGCCCCATTGCTTTCCCGATAGTTCCACCTCAAAGAAATCCCACACATACATACAAGGCCAGACAGGCGACTCACCCTGCGGCACCAGTGAAATCACCAATTTTCCCCGATAATGGATATTTTCCCACTTGCTGGGTATCCAGACTGAGTTTTAGGAAATGTGTGCGGAGAACCTATGACTGGACTACATCTAAACCAAACACATGTACTCCTTCACAGAACGCTAACACATTCAGAAGTTTCAATTGTTATCAAGAGATCTAAAATAGCTGAAGGTGGCCAGTATTTTTTAAAACATCATAAATAATCTGTCATCAGAGAAAGTAAATCTGATTATAATCTCACAGTACTGAAAGTAATTCTCCAGAGCAATCTAGAACTTGGAAGAGTAATCCCTGTAGTACTATAGCTCCAAAGAAAGTAAATAACACCTCTGATCGATCAGTAGATAAAGTTATCACACCACAAGGCAATATATATTGCTAGGCCAGATAGCCTCACAATACTTTAGCAATGGGAATATTAATCCCCATGGTAACCCATCACTTACAAAGTAATGTTCGCGGTAGATCACTTGGGGAATTAAGCACTACCATGAACCAGAAGAAGGAGTGGTGCGATTTAAGGACATAGTGGTTTTATTTAAATTTAATAAAACTCCTAACTTGCCATATTTCTAGGAGGAAAGTTCCCTACCTATTAAAACTGGGTGCATGTCAAGTCCAAAATAAAAAGTATTTTTTCAGAATCCTATCCAACTAACTGGCACTGCCACTTTAGAAAACACCTTATTAAAAGGACAAAGGGATGCTTGCCCAATAGCCCCGGTATGTAGTTTAGTTTAGTTTATTATTTGTATGGCGTGCCATACCCTGGGGCATCAGGGCGCAAACAGACAAGGATATGCTCAACTTAGTTACAGATACATAAGAAAAAACAAATCAGATGAAGGTGCAGAGATACGCTGAGCTTGGTTACAGATAAGCTCAGCTAATTACAAGTACAAAAAGAAGGCAGGAAGTGTGGGCATAGACATCAGCAATACTACAGTAAGCAGATATGTACAGGGAGCGATCAAGAACAAGGGAGCGAGGAGCATGCTCCCGCATAATCAAAGTCTCATAATATATAGTTATATACAGTTATGTACAATGTGGCATGTGGAGTGGTTAGCTGTCGTTGGCTCTCAGCCACCTAGTGAGGTTTTGTCTAAATTTAGCGAAGGGCTGAGGTTCTCTAACGTCATGGGGGAGGGAGTTCCATAACTGCGCAGCCTTAACCGGGAAGCTATTTCCTCCTATAGTGGCGAGTTTGAATCGCGGAACTTGGAGGCAGTTAGCGTTGGCTATTCTGGTAGGTCTGGAAGAAGTTCTTTTACGTAACCTGTCCATGAGGTAGGGTGGAGCTTTGTTATTGATACATTTGTGGGTGAGGGAGGCGATTTTGAGATGAATTTTGTCTATGGTGGAGAGCCATTTGTATTCTCTTCTTATTGAGGATATATGCTCGTTTCTATTAATCTTGAGTGCTGCTCTCAAGGCATTGTTGTGGAGAACTTGAATTTTGTGGATGGTCTGTTTATTTGCTCCAATGTATAATCCATTGCAATAGTCTAATTTGGATAGTATAAGGGCTCTGGCAAGTGTAATGCAACTGTCTGTAGAGAGGAATTGTTTGTTCGCTCTGATAAGTTTGCATGTGTATGCTGTGGCAGAAGCTAGAGAGTTAACTTGTTTGGTAAAGTTCATGGTGGTGTCTAGGTAAAATCCTAGAGTTTTTACTTCATGAGCTACTTTTATGTTGTTCCCATCGATAATGAAGTTGTCATAATCAGGGCTGAGTTTGGATATATAGGTAGTGGTGCCTATGATGATAAACTCAGTTTTATCATCATTCAGGCATAAGCCGTGTGTGGCCATCCATGCCTGAACAATGCTATATATCCTGTTCACTAAGGCCAGGTCCTTGGCGTAGTCTCCTGAGAGCGGGAGGAGGATCTGGGTATCGTCTGTGTAGTTGGTGTAGGCGATACCCAGATGGTCCATTTCATCAAAGAGTGGCTTCGTGAAGACATTGTAGAGGGTGGGTGACACACAAGAACCTTGTGGTACACCGCATGTTATGGGAATTGGATCTGCTGAGGCTGATGGAGCAAAGACTCTCATAGTCCGATTGCTCAGGAATGACTTGATCCAGATTATGGCCTCTTTTGAGAAGTGGGCTGCCGAGTCGAGGTGACTACAGAGGACTGTGTGGTCCACTAAGTCGAATGCCGCTGATAGGTCCAGGAGGAGAAGTAGGGCCGCTTGGCCATTGTCTCTACATTCGTCTATTTGGGCCTTAAGGTCTATTAATGCTGTCTCGGTCCCATGTTGCGGGCGGAATCCTGATTCACGGGTCCCAAGTAGGTGGTTAGACTCTAGGAAGTTTTGAATTTGCAAATAAGCCACTTTATCTAGAATTTTTAGAAGAAAGGGCACGGTCGTGATGGGCCTGAAGTTCGTCGGAATGGCAGGGTCAAGGGTTTGTTTCTTTAGTAGTGGCAGTACCCAGGACTCTTTTAGGTTGTTCAGTACTGAGCCTGAGGTAAAGGAAGAGTTGATTAGTTTGGTTATAAATGGCAATAATTCTCTCGCAGCATCTTTGATGAGTTGTGCTGGGCATTGGTCGCCTTTACAGTTAGACGGTTTAAGACCCAGGATGACCTTTTCTACCTCTATGATCGATACCTTAGAGAAGCAGAATCAGGCTTCCATCTTAGGCTGTGGTGGTGACGCTGAACTCTGCGGGATGTGAGGTGTTAGCGATGCCTTCTTGATGGCAATTTTGGTTTGTAGATTTGCTACTTTATTTGTTAGAGCAAGTTGTATGCTAGAGCACCATTTTTTATCCTTGGTGCAGTTTTCTTGGGGTACAATGGGTGTTTCCAGTTCTTTCAGAATGCTAAACAGTTCTTTGACACTTGATTTGGAATTAGATATTCTAGTATTGTAGGTTTCTTGTTTGGCTAATAGTATTTCTTTCTTGTATTGGGAGGAGGCTTTGGAGAGGTTGAGTTTATTTTTGACTGATGGGGATAGTCTCCAAATGGTTTCAAGTTTTCTTTTGGCCAGCCTGAGCTCTTTTAGGTAGGGCGTGAACCATGAATTGAGGTGTTTTTTTTGTTTGCTATTTCTTAGTTTGTAGGCCCAATTTGTATTGACTTGCGCTCATCCTCAAGTTCCTTTAGAGCAGAATGGTATATTCTTCACAATCTTCCTTTCGAGTTCTTTGGATAAAATCATAATTATCTTCTATATGGGTTTCATTCTCACCTTGATAAAGAAAACAGTCTCTGATTTTTAAATGTTCCAATCCCTCCAAGATTAGTTAAAAAGACACTTCTTTTCTTTTTCACCTTCGTGGCATTGGGGCCTCCCAAAATCCTGTGGCTCTGCAGTAAATATCTTATTTCACAAGTGCACAATTTCTCTTCGGGTGTCTGCCCACTTGGGTAATACAAGTCCCTGTGGTCTCCTGCACTTTGCTGTCCGTGCTGCAGAGCATTCACCTTCCGTTCGCTCTCTCTCTGCGCACGACTTGTATCTGTCCTTCTTTGATACGCTTGTTGGCTATTCCAGCCTTGATACACAACGTTTGTATCTCTTTTGCTCTGATTCAGTGGGGCCGTCTGCCCGTTACACTTCCTTAAGTTCTTGTGTCGTTGATGGCTATTCAGCCTTGAATAACAGTGTTTGTATATCTTTCACTCTGGTTTAGTAGGGCCGTCTGCCCGTTACACTTCCTTAAGTTCTTGTGTCGTTGATGGCTATTCCAGCCTTGATACACAATGTTCGTATCTCTTTTGCTCTGGTTCAGTGGGGCCGTGTGCCCGTTACACTTCCTTAAGTTCTTGTGTCGTTGATGGGTATTCAGCCTTGAATTACAGTGTTTGTATATCTTTCACTCCTGTTTGGTGGGGCTGTCTGCTCATTACATTGTCTTAAGTTTTCGTACCTGCATCGGTTTCGGTATTTGTGGAAACAAGCAGTCTGACACCTTGCTTGCCTGCACAAGTTGTCAATGCCTGCGACCCCATCGGTACCTCTATCTCAGTGGGGAAGATATTTATTTAATTTATTAAGCATGCAAACAACCTGAGGACATCAAGGTGCTGATTAAAGGAACACATTCATTATATTCAATTTAGGTACATTTTACAGGCATAGCAGGTACAGGTACAGTGAAATACCCAGTGTAATTGTTCTGCTCTGAGTGAAGGTGGGAGGGCATTCCAATGTTTGACTGCGATGTAGGGGAAGCTTGTACCTCCAGTTTTTGCTCGTCTGACCGTAGGTAAGAGAAGACAGTGAGCATGTGGGGTCCTACAGGGTCTGGTGGATTGGGCTTTAATCCTTTTTGGCGAGATGTAAGGGGGGACAGTGTTGGAGAGGCATTAATGGGTGATAGACAGGGTTTTGAACATGATGCATTTGCGGATAGGCAGCCAGTGAGCAGCTCTTCTCGCAGCTGAAATGTGTTATTTTTTTGGAATATTAAGTGCTGCTTTCAGGGCATTGTTTTGTATAACTTGAGGTTTCTGAAGGTTTCTGGAAGAAGTGCCTGTGAAGAGGATGTTACAGTAGTCTAGCCTCAAGCCTATGATTGCTCGGGCGATAGTTAGCCAGCTGTCTTTGGAGAGAAAAGGTTTTGATGCGTTTAAAACTTTGGTGGCATAAGCTGCTGAGGATGCAATAGCTTTCACTTGGCAGGACATGGAGAACGTGGCGTTGAGGGCCTTTACCGACGATGAGACAGGGATCAAGATATTATCAATGTTGAAGGCTCCGTATGTGCTACTAAGGTTTATTATAACTGTTTGGGTCCCACTAGAGGGATTTCGGTTTTGTCCCCATTTAGGCATAGGTGGTTTGCTGCCATCCATGCCTGAATCGTGGAGTAGGTGTCATTGAGGGTGTTGGAGTCGTCCTCATAGTTACCTGTGTGTTGGAGTAGAATCTGGGTGTCGTCAGCATAACTAGTGTAGGCTACGCCTTGGGAATGCAGGATGTCAAAAAAGGGCCTTGTGAAGATGTTGTAGAGCGTCGGGGATATGCAAGAGCCTTGAGGTACCCCACATGGAACAGGGGATGGCAAAGGACTGGTGTTTTCTGCAAATACTCTCATGACCCTTCCTTCCAGAAAGGAAGTGATCCAGGCAGTAGCCCTAGGGAAGAAGTTGGCAGAGGTAGTGAGGTGGCGGCACAGAAGATTGTGATTGACCAGGTTGAATGCAGCAGACAGATCTTGCCAAGTGGAGCCCAGTACTATGGGCTCCTTTCCTCTTTCAGGTCTCTGCGACATTTGCTTTGCACCAGGCCCACCACTGCTCTTCAGTGGTCACAACACCCAAGAAGATGGTTCTCTTCCCATCTTCTCTTTCCCTTTGACTGGAGCCTCCTGCTCGATTAAGGTACCTGTCGTCCAGCCTCTAACCCACGGGTCTCGCTTCCCTCATGCCACCGCTGGCTCTGTGGCTCGACATGGCTCGGCCCCTCCAGGACATCAATGCTACTGAGGCTCGCCTTTGCGTAGCACTTGCTCTTCTCCCTCCGCAGGAGTCTCTCTCCTTATACAAGTCATTCATTTAAATCTTAGATTCAAGCTTTGTCAGATGACAAACATTACTGGCATTGCAGGTCAGGAACCACAATCCAGGTGCGCTGGGGACACTAAGTTTTCACGTTTAACTTTCTATTGTAAAAGGCACCAATACTAACGTGGTGAAATTTCAGTTTACATGCATCTTGGTTAACACGACATTCGGAGATGGCTATATCAGCATAGAGAAGTAATGGCATAATGAGGAGCGTTAATGATGTGCATGGATAAAAAAGAAACCAATGCCAATGAAGTAACTCATAAATGTTCCGAGACTCGGCTGATGGTCCTAAGCATTGATTTCTCTTTCTGTTTGTTTTTTGTCGTGCTGTCCATTTTCTGGCCCAACGTACTTTAGAACATTTCTTTTTTCTGATTACTTGTCATGCATGCTGGACATATTACCTCTGGACCTGGAAAACCATCTTCACGCAGAACGGGTTATGCTCATAGAACTGCTAGACCGTTCTATTCTAAATGGAGGTTGTTTGATGTACTGCCGGGAAAACGACGTTTACATTATTCACGTCGTTGAATTCACGTGATTCAGGGTAGTCACGTGTGTTACTGCAGTACGTTCATAAGCAGCGTGGAGACATTGCTCACTGCTTCTGATTGAACCAATATGGCATTTGGTAGCTGAACCCTTGATCTGCGTCCTCGCATCTTGTCAGTTACTTCCTTGGCTTTCTTCGGCGTATATCTTCCACACGCAAACTCCTGGAGCTGGCTTTCCTTCACACATGAGTTTTGGCAGCACTGTCTGCGTGCCCTTCAGTCGCATGTATCCTCACACGGGGGTTCCTGATATCTTTGCATGCTGCTTTCCTAACTGCGTGTAAATTGTTGCGTGTTAATTCCCACGTGGATGCTGTAATCCTCCAAGCGCGGCTGTCGTGGCTGCGTGTACACTGTTCGCGGGTAAAACCTCACGCGGACGCTGGAACTCTTCAAGCGCGGCTATCCTGGCTGCGTGTACTTTGTTTGCAGGTAAAAACCCACGTGGACTCTGGAACTCTCCAAGCGCGGCTGTCCTGGCTGCGTGTACTTTGTTCACGGGTAAAACCCCACGCGGACTCTGGAACTCTTCAGGTACGGCTGTCTGGCTGCGTGCACTTCTGTTTGCGTGTAAAATCACATGTGGTCTACTCTACTCTTTACACGCTGTGGTCCTGGTTGCGTGTACTTTTGCATGTAAATCAGCACGCTTTTCTACTATACTTGCAAGCGCGGCTGTTCAGGCTGCGTGTACTTTTGTTGCGTGTAAATCTGCACGCGTTTTTTTTAACTCTTTGAAACGTGTAACTTCACACGCATCCCTGGCCCCTGTGAGGAAATAACAGATGGACTCAATTCATTTCTGTTCTATGTGGGAAAGGAAGCATTATCAACAAATGTTTATTTGAATGTGATTGTGCACAGAACTTTGGACTCTATCCTGTGGTGCACCAACCCGGTATCTAGCGTGAGTCTCGTGCCGTTCGGGATAAGTCTCCCTTACTAACCTCCCATCCTTTGTCGTTGTTTCAATTCCTGGATTTCTTCTGAGACTTGTTGGTGGAAATTCCAGTTCTAAGCCTACAGGTTAGTGTTGTAATTAGTGCTATTGCTGTGCTATCAGTGAGAGTTTAGTTTGGACAACTTCTCATGATGCTTTATTTATCGTAGGCTGACGTCCTGTAATGCTCCCACGCCCTTTCCAGTGATCCCTCTCTCTGCCTGTTTTATTAGTCAGAGAGTTGTATCATTTGAAAGGTCTAATTTGACTTCACTACTATCAAGCCCTGTGAATTCAAGGATCTGGAAGAGCCCTACCAATTGTATCCTTTTTGGTTACTGTATCCTTTCATAAGATACCTTGGTGATTTATGACATTACTACTCTGATATTG
The DNA here is from genome assembly GCF_040938575.1 of Ambystoma mexicanum. Lineage (NCBI taxonomy): Eukaryota > Metazoa > Chordata > Amphibia > Caudata > Ambystomatidae > Ambystoma > Ambystoma mexicanum. Next base: position 452,886,359 of record NC_090936.1, on the reverse strand, counting down.
AATATAATGGATGCATGATTGTCTGATTGCACTTTTATCTCTATGAATAATAGTGACCGGTTTTCATATTTGACAATAGTGTTGTGAATACTGTCCAACTGTTGAATGATGATATTCAATATGACCCTTTACCACATGTACTGACTACTGTTTGACTTGTACGATTAAAGATGACCTGTATAGGCCCTGAGGAAGGACTTAGGCCGAAATGCATCGGCTGTGGGTGCATCTGCAACTATTCTAATTAAATATAAGCCACATTTGGCACAAAGAAGAGAAAGGCAACTGCTGTGTACTCATTTTACATGTAAAGCTTGAATCTAAGATTTAAATGAATGAACATACTGAATCTAACCACAAAGTGGTCTTTAGGGAGCTCAGCCCACACCAAAGGCTAGTTAGCCGTTGTTCATTCTTTTAAGTAAGCGCCATGTGGCCGCCTGCCCCTAGGTAGGGGCGCGCGGCGTGAGCCCCTGTTGCCCTCTCATAAATACGTCTCTGTGCACTGGTTAGTCTTCCAGCACTCAATTTCAAATGTCGTTATTCCCTTGCTTAAGAGGGCCACAAAGTACTGCACATTTAAAGTTAGAAAGAAACTTTAGCCCCATAATCATTGACAGTACACTCAACATCCGTGCAGCCTTTTCATATCTGTCTAGTGGCCCCATGTGAAGTGTGACATCTTTAGCCAGTCCTGACTTTTCAGCCAACAGCACTTTGCATTCTGCAGTGTATAGATGAATGTGTTCCATAATAAGGAGGGGCTTGCACGAAAAGTGCGACCGGCTAAAAAGCAAGCACTGACTCAAGCTTACATACATGACATGGGGCCACTTGGCATCTCGGCCTTTTATCAAGGGATTTCTCCCCAGAATTAAGGCCTGCCAGATGCTGCTGCTATTCATATACTCAACAAGGTGCATCCTTAAGAAAGTTTCAATTTCCCCTAAGCCACTTTGTGGTAGTTTGTAGTGCTGGAGCCATAGGCACGATGTCCTCCTCCTTCATGTCTTCATGTGACTGCCCTGGAGCTGTAGCCTGCAACTTGGGGTCCTCCAGATGTTTTAGACTGCAACTCCCTTTGGCCCTAGCTTGCATATTGAATGGTAAGGGACCGTGGGAGTTGTAGTCCAAAACATCTGGAGAGCCACAGGTTGGACCCATGCCTGGCACAGTGATGTTCCTGCTGAGTGGCATCATCAAGCAACACTCTGCTAGCTAGCCTGCACCCCTCCTGCACTTGATGCAATGTACTAACCCATGTCATCACTTGCACCAAGAAAAGTTGCACCTAAATCCACAAAGGGCCTCTGAATGTGTTTATCTTAGATGCTGACATTCAGACGCCCATTTTCACTCCTTTTGCTCATTTGTGCTAAGAAGGGGGGCATTTTTGCACATTTCCATGCACATCCCAAATCCACAAATGGGATGCGCATTCAAATGCGCAAAAATGAATCAGCTTCCATTGTACCTGTTTGGACTAGGTGCAGGGGAAGGGCCTATGCACTATTGGTTGGTTTCTGAACCTTAACTGCATTTCCTTTGAAGTGGCAGAGCAGCAGTTAACCCCACTGCTCTCCCACTTGAATTTCTAGCCTTGATAAAAGTATAGCAAAGCATTTACATGTTTTACCACATTTCGGAGTGAAAGGACGGCCTGTCGCTTTGAAATACGTTGCAAGCACCTGTGTGGGTGCTGGGAGCCTGAAATACATTGCTGCCTGGAACATGCTCCTGACACTAATGGATTTAGGGGGCTGGGCAATGCATCTTTGCACTACTGTTCAGCCCCCCTGGAAATGCGCAAGTTACCTTTGAAAATAAGGTGACCTATGCATTTCTGAAATGAGCGTAAATTAAAAAAAAGCACATCCCCATTTACACTCAATTTGAGAATCTGCCCCAGTTTGTCCATTCACTCACCCTCCTGTGGGGAATATATTGATCACACGCAATCCTGAAAGTTGAAATTCATATTGATACATTTGAATGCCACAACTTCGATAGCTCAGTGTGCTAAACACTCATTCAGAGATTCATGATATCATATTTTATTTATATCGAGCTAATAATCAAGAGTTTCAGAGCGCGACCAAGCAAAGGGAGGGAACAGGGGAGAACAAACATAAGGATCTTATTGGGCCTAGTGTCATTAAGAATGGGCAAGTGCATGGAAAAGGGAAAGAGGGAAAGTGCATGGAAGGGGAAGAGTGGAAAGTGCAGAACAGAGGAGAGAAAAGAATAAATAATAAGTGAAATAAATAAATAAATAAGTGCATTGAAAAAGGTAGTCCAGCCAGCAAGTGGCAAGTGCATGATAAGTCAGATAGGGTATATCTGATAAGTGCAGAATCGGAGTGGGGGGACTGTATGGGTACAGATACAGATCCCAGTGCCAGGGGTAGGCCGGAGGCAGCGCAGGAGGGAGACAGGGTGAGCAGGTACCTGGGCCCGAGGGACAGTGGGTGGCCAGGTGCACGGTGCTGCGAGAGAGAAGCAGATACACAGGGGAGAAGAGGGGCAAAGGCAGAAGCGAAGAGGAAGGTCTTGAGGTGCTTCCGGAACCGGAGATGGTTCTCCTCAAGTTCATAGGACAGATCACAACACCAAATTCCAGCAAGGTAGATTCAGCCTGTCCGACGTCTGAGGTTCATAAGCTTGCGTGTTTATATACTTTTGTGATTGTAAAACCTGCTGTGCTGCAAACCAATGTACCTCATTAGAAAGCGCAAGCTATAAAAAGTCACATAACATCACTATGATGCAGGCCTAGAGCTTGATTCCTCCAAATGAGGTTTCTAAAAACGAGCAGCTGCCCCGATGAAGAGCATAAAGTGTTAGTTGAGAAAGGTGATTAGGTAGTTAAATTCAAGAGCTTGTAACCAAATTGTTGAGGCTCGTATCCTGGCTTTGCCAGTGGACGATACAGTGTTGCTGGACTAATCCTATCTCACTGTGTAGTACTCTGCTGCCTTCCGCAAGAAGGCTTACCTTATTACATACTGGTGTCATTGTTTAGCCTGTTGCCTGATCATTCTTTTTATGTTGGCCATTTGAGTCAAGGGGTCATAGACAGAAGAGAGCTGGCCAAATGTCACCAACCTCTCTCATGACTATTTTGAGGGGTGCCTATTTAGCACAAGAAATGTATTGCTTTCTTACACAATTTCAATGGTACATGTGCACATCATAAATAACAGTCAACACGTCTGTGTGTTGGGTGTGTTTAAAGCTTTAAAATACAATGGAGACCCCTGATTAAATCTTTGAAGCTCATACCAGTTAATATTCTGATACTTGTACTTTGATGATGGAGAACATGAAGCTGGAATTCCTCTCCCTTTGAATAACATCCTGCTATAAAGTTTTGTTTTAAAATATTGTCAAATTAGGTTATTATGTGATTTGTATACTTTCCAAGTCAGTTCTACAAAACAGGATATTATTTTAGTTCATCAAAATCAAACATTCACATATAATTGTACCTTGCTCTATGATAAGAACTGGGAAACAATGTATCAAGTGCAGAAATTGCAGAATAGCTCAAATCCCAGCTTCACCCTATAACCAACGTGTGTGATCCTGTGCAATTAATTTAACTTTGTGGTGCCCAAACCTGTCAAAATTGCCATTCCCTAAAGGTTTTAAGTTGTCAGCCCCTAAAAGTGATTTAGTTCTCAGGGTCTACTCTTTAAAAAAGTCTCATCCATGGTTTAACTAGTTATAGTGTTTCTTCATGTATAATAATAGTGGCCTTGAAAGGATCTGTGTGATCACTGAGAAAAGAAAATACTGAATGCAAAATACTGATTTTATTTTCCTCTTTGCACAATTATTTGTGGTGGAGACCCCCGGAACCGCCATATTACCCTTGAATAATTAACTACTCCAACCCACCCTGTACATATAATTGCTGCGAAATCCGGAAACAAAACTTCTGCATTTTCGCATTCTGTATTTCAGTCAGCTCAGTAATTGACTGATGTTGCCTTGATATATTGCATGCAACAAAGTCATTTGTTTCTTCACTGACTAATATCAAACGAGCTTGAAAGCCATAGCTCTCTTCTAATCTCAGTCTATGTTAGCATGGATACACATTTTGTGTACATTTATTTTATTTTTTAAAACAATTTTTATTGATTTTATTTTTATCCCAACACACAACCAAACCAACATTACAGTGCAAATGCCAATCAAATGTCCAACATACATTATTACAACTAGGTTCATTGTTTCACCCCCCCCCTTCCCAGCCTACTACCCTTCATGTTCAGTTTCTGCTTCCTGCAGTAGGGATTCCCTGTCAACAGTTCCTGGTGAGCCTCCATCGCTCGATTCTTCGTGCGTGGGCCCAAATAATTCAGCTATCAGTTGCTTCCACCCTAGTAAGGATCCAGCTTCTTCCTCCATCTCGCCTGTACATGCCTCCTGCCACACCGCAGTTTCTGCCTCTGCCCATTTCTGTAGGTCTTTCCACCACACCTCCCACCTTGGTCTATGACATGCTTTCCATCCCATCGCCATTCTTCTCTTTGCTAGGACATATGCTAAATCTTTCAACGTACCAACACTACTAATAGCCTCAGAAACCTTTTTTCTGAGGTATAAACCTGTTCTCTCCAATGGGGACCTAAGTCCCTTCCAATACTGTACTAAAGGATAAATAAAAAGTATTGGAAAAAGAGGTATTTAATAAGTACACTTATGACAATCAGATTCTTTAGAAAGTATCAACAAAATTAGTCATGCTGTTAAATCACAGCGAAAAGTCACCATACCAATTCAAATATAAAGCAAATACATGTGGTACAAAAAATTACATCATTCATTAATATCCAAGCATGTATTTATATGGATAAATAAATGCAAGAATGCACACTGAACAATACATATAGTATCCCTCAAAGGAAAAAATGGTAATCACAAATTCAAAGGAAACCTCTGAACATGACAGGGATAACTGTCCTCAATTAAATATAAATCCATAAAGAATTTGTATACAATCACATCAAAACACTATGCGTTTCGGGGATCCTGCCCCTTCTTCAGGTGTAAATGTGAATTGCTTTTCTTCAATTTCTGTAAGCAAAAAAAGGGGGAGAGACAATTGTGTAATGTGATTAAAAAGTTAGGAAAAAGTCCACCTGAACAAACATGGGAAACCAGCGGCAAAATATCAACGTGCACTATCGCACTGACCTTCCAACAAAGGCAAGAGATCTTGTCTAAGAACTTTCAGCCGGCCACAAGACATGGGATCACAATGAAAACTTATGGTTATGGGCAACACGGCTCGGGCCCAGGATTCACACCTGGAAACCTAATCTTCAACAGACGTCAAGAATACAGGATCAAGTCTGAAATGTGAAACAACAAAAGAAAGAAACACTGTAGGTCACAAGGCGGGCATAATGAGACGTGAATGTCTCTAGTGAGTAAACAAGACAGCAACCCGACGGGAAGCCGGCGGGAGCCGAGATCTGTCTATGAGGGTCCTTACCTGAATTTCGAACGGTATTAAATGCAATGCGGGAACGGAAAAGCGGCTGCCATCACAGCCTCCCGTCCCGCATTGCATTAATGTACTCACATCCGGTATCACGTGATTGTGGTTCGATCACGTGATCCGAAAAAGTGTTGATGCCGTACCAACAAACGGGCGCTTTCAAAGTCAGTGGTGTCATAATGTAACATGATACCGTTATGACAGGATGTCTGATTGTAAAAACAGAGATAACTAGTGAGCGAGCGTTGCAAAAATAGAGGACCACTACTTCAAAAGTCACATGACTCCACCGGCAACTACGCTCCTAAATACTGCTTAAAGTAAAGTGAAACAAAGTCCGAAATCGTTCACCCACAGAAATGGCACGTAATCTAGGATTGACGTTATCTATAATGTGTAGAGTGATAACAGAGGAGCTGGTCTCTCCCGCAGAAGAATAGGAAAGTAAGAAAACAACGAAAAACAGGTGAAATCTGCCAAGTAACAAATGCATTAATAATAAGTTAAGAGTCGTTGTGTCAAACACTAAAGAAGCCACAGTAAGTGCACAAGCCGAATAGATAGAAAAAATCGCTAGGGAGGTGGAAAAATATGGATGTAAAAGGCTCTAAGTTCTGAGATTATGAACGAGGCAAATTGTCTCTCTGATGCATGCACAACAGCATCAGAACAACTAAATGACTATATTTATGTCTGTCATATATTTATGCGATGTATCTCTGATAACTATAACAAAATAGATTGCCTATGAACAATAGGGGAACAATATGATGTTGTATGCTAGGGATGCCACTTGTTTTCCAAGTAGAGTGCCTGTAAACCACAGGCGCAAGCTATGATGTTTGTCTGTTAGGGATGCCGCTGGTTTTTCCATCGATGCTCAAGGTGGATGTGTCTCAAGGACACTGAGGGAAATCTGAACCATAATTACAAAAAGTTTGTTTAATAGAGATACACACACCTTAACTGATGACACGATTAAATATGTCAAACAGAGTATCACTGCACAATTCATATTTAAATCAAAGAACAAGGTAAAGCAACAGAGGGAAAACCAAACGAGGAAAGGTCATTTAAACACTCAAATATAACATGATATATCAAACTCATTATTCATGCCTCTTGGTTCAAGAGAATCAAGCCTGTCAATCCATTCAATCTCTTTTTGGCGAAGCTACAAATTTATATCACCCCCCCTCCTAGGACGTTGAATATGTTCAAGAACAAGTAATTTCATTTGGGCAACAGAATGGTTAAATAGCCTAAAGTGTTGAGCAACTGGAGAATGGACAGAGCACAGTCGGATGTTAGATTTGTGCTCTGTCCATCTCAACTTCACTTTTCTGGTAGTGAGGCCTACATAAAAAATGCCACAAGGGCACTTGATCCCATAAATTACATGACTTGTATGACATGTGCTAGTATGATTCAGAGTAATTTTTTTACCTGTGTAGGGATGGTTAATATTAGCTCCCCTGATAACGTTGTGACAATGTTGGCAATTGTTACAAGGTACTCACGTGTTTAAGTTTACGCGGCCTGGGGAACCCTCCTATCAGACAAGCCCTTAGCTGTGTAGGGATGGTTAATATTAGCTCCTCTGATAACGTTGTGACAATGTTGGCAATTGTTACAACATACTCACGTGTTTAAGTTTACGTGGCCTGGGAAACCCTCCTATCAGACAAGCCCATGCTGTGTCCACCTCCATTACGATCCCTTCTTCTTTCATCTTCTGTGCTATGTCCCCCCAGTATCTCGCTATTACTGGACACGACCAGAACATATGTACCATTCCCGCATTTCCTCATTACATTTGGGGCATGATTGTCGTCCCACATTTTTAAATTTAGCAATTCTTTGAGGTGTCATATACGCTCTGTGAGTTATATATAATTGTATTTGATGTAGTTTGGCATTTCTCGACACTCTTTTATGATATCCTTGAACTCGCTCCCACATCTCATCACTCATCAGGGCCCCTATCTCTTCTTCCCAGTCCAATCTAAGTTGCACCACCTCCTTGCCCGCCTTAGTCATTATCATCTCATACAATCTGGACGTTTCATGTCCTCCTTCTGCGATGTCATATATCACGTCTATAGTGGCATCCGCTTCCTCTGCTATTACCAATTCGGACCAGGTATCTTTAATTCGCTTCACCACCCCATGATACGCAATACATTGCGCCACATGTAACCCCGCATCCTCCACCAGCTCCTCAAAGTCCTGTATCTTCGCCTCCTGCCATACATTACCCATTGTCGCTAGCCCTACCGATTCCCAGTGTTTCCTGATCGTTAATCTTAGTTGCTTTTCCTTTCCCACCACAGCAACCAATGGGATCTGCGGGGAGCACAGGGATGTCATTTCCATTAAATGGCAGGCTCTTCGCCACATTTCCCACCCAAGTTTCAACATCCTCGAGCGCCCTTCCATCTCCAGTTTGGGCAGCAATATCATCTCTTTTAAAAAGTACAGGGCGCACTCCGTATGGAGCTACCTGAATTCTAATGTCGGCTCTTCAGAAAGCCATTTGGCCACATATTGTAGCTGGCTTGCTATATAATGAATCTCATAATTTGGCATCTTAATTCCGCCTTTCTCATATGAATGTTGTAGTTTCCACAAGGCCACCCTATTTCTCGTCCCGTGCCACAGGAATTCTCTACATATGCTATCCAACTTGCCAAAAAATCTTCTGGGTATCAAATATGGGATATTCGCGAAGCAGTGCAGCAGTCTGGGCAGCACCACAATCTTAAGCATCGCCCCCCGCCCCATCATTGCTAGGGGAAGCTTTGCCCAAAACTTCATGCTGTTCTCTATTTTCTTAACTATTCTCTCCGTATTGTGCTTATGTTCCGCTTCTACTGTGTGATATACATCTACCCCGAGATATCGGAATGTGTCAACCGTCCACGGTATCTGTAGGGTCGGCAATTGCTTTAACGTGACCCCTCTATACCTGCCCAATGGAAATATACAAGACTTTCCTGGGTTCACAGCAATACCGGAGAGTTCCCGCAAATCGCTCCATCACTTCTAATATATATTGGAGGTTCTCCTCTGGATAGCGCAAATACAGTAACATGTCATCCGCATACAGGGAAATGAGCTGCAGTTCCCCGCCTATGATTATTCCTATTGCGTCCTACTGCTGCCTCAGGTATATTGCCAGGGGCTCCAGGGCCAAAATGTACAGCATGAGGGACCATGGGCATCCCTGCCTAGTACCACTACTGAGCTGCCATCTTTCTGATATTACAGCTCCCGTCTTCACTCTAGCTGTCGGTGCACTATATAAGCTTAACCCATTTAAGATATCCCGGGCCCATACCATAATTGGCCAGGGCCGCAATTAACCAGGGCCATTTGACCGAGTCAAATGCCTTTATCGCGTCTAGCGACACTATCACCATCTCACTTGTGTCTCCACCAGCATGTTCAATGACTCGATGTAGACGCCTTAGGTTGTGGGTGATATTTCTATTCGGGACATAGCCAGTCTGATCGGGGTGTATTAATTTATTGATGACTCTCCTCAATCTATTCGCCAGGACCGCTGTTAATATCTTACCGTCCTGGTTTAACATCGACAAGGGCCTGTAGGAGCCGCAGTCACTGCCAGGCTTATTGGGTTTGGGAAGCGGTACTATCACCGCTTCACGTAAGGATTCCGGCATTTTCCCTGCTTCATATGCATCATTAAGCATCTCTAAAAGCGGGGGAAGTACCTCTTTTTTTATACATTTTATAGAACTCGCTTGGGAGTCCATCAGTTCCCGGGGTTTTACATGTGGGGAGCAGCCTTACTACTTCCTCCAGTTCCTCTAGGGTAATTGGGGCGTCTAACTCATCTCTCTCTTTCTTACTGATCTGCGGCAAACCAATATCTTCTAACGTGTCTCCTATCTCCTTATTGTTACTTCCTTCCTCATCTCCATACAGGAGTCTATAATAACCTACAAATTCCTGGTTAACCCCTTCTTGCGTGTCCACTATGCTCCCGTCCCCTTTCACTATCGTTTTAATTATGGGCCTCGGGGTCTCATTCTTATATAGCAATGTCAATACTCTTCCCGGTTTATCCCCTCCCGCATGTTGTCTCTCTATGTATTTTTTATACATAAGATTGCATAATCTTTCCCAATATCCTGCGCATTTCTGTTGCAGATCTAATGCTCTTTCAGTGTCTTCCTTGGTGGTGCTATCCCTCCACTGCACCTTTTCCTAGCTCATTTTCTGCTTCCTGCAATTCGGTCAAGATCCCATTCTGCAATCCTTTAGATTTAGCTATGGCAATCCCCCTTACCACCACCTTAAAAGCTTCCCAGAGTGTACCTTCTCACTCTACGCTGCCAGTATTAATCTCAAAGTAACTTACTATTTCCTCTTGCATGTCTTCTCTGAATACATCATCTTTCAGTGCCTCAGCTCGCAAGCGCCATGTGGGTATTCTCGCTCTCGGTGGTCGGTATTGCCACACTACCATCAGCGGTGAGTGATCGGAAAGGTCCCTTGCTTTAAACTCTGTCTGCACTATCTCAGTCATTAGTTCATGCGTAACAAACACATAGTCTAGCCTGGTATGTACATCCTGAGGGGCTGCATAATGTGAATATTGTCTATCCTGCGGGTGGCGTGACCTCCATGCATCACCCAACCCAAAATCCGCTAATTGCGACTGCAATGTTTTTGCAGCTGGAGAGGGTCTATCTATATTGGTGTCCGATCTATCCATTTTCAGGTTCAACACACAATTAAAATCTCCCCAAATCACTGCCCCGCCAACGCTCTCGCTAAGTTTACTATATAAGGTTCTGAAGTATGCCGCTGTGTCGTGATTTGGGGCATAAGTATTAACAATACACATCACCCTATTCTCTACCAGCCCCTTCATTATCACCATCCTACCATCTGGCTCCGCTGTTGATTGCAACAGCTGAAACAGAACATGCGGGGCCACCCATACGATTACCCCTCTAGCATAGCCTGCGTATGTTGCTCCCACAACAGTCCCTCTCCACTTCTTCCGTATCACTTCCAGCTTTTCCTTCGTTAGGTGAGTCTCTTGCAACAAGGCTATGTCGATTTTCTGCCTGCGCAGGTACATCATAATCTTGTTTCTTTTCAGATAGCTATTGAGCCCCCTGACATTCCAGGTGACTATCTTAAGGTCTCCCATGGCTTATGTCGTATTTCCAGGGTGTAGGCTTGCACCCCAAATGTGTCCCAAACTTGCCCTCCCCCCCAACACGCCCTAACTACAAACACTTCAACAATCCCCCTCCCCCTCTCCTCCTCCCCCAACTATTGCCCAGCTCCATCTCTGGATCTCAGGCATTCCCATCTCTGGCCCTTTTCCAGCCAATGCCGTACTTGCGGCTCAGCAGGTAGATACCACCCTAATGGTGATTCAACAATTACTACTTGGGGGGATATGCTTCCTCCTGCTGACCACTCCGATTTACTGTATGCATTCAAGCACCTATTGCGCTGCCCGCACTGTTTTCCCCAGGTTATAATCTAGTCCATCATGTCCAAATGTCATTTGTTTACTTAAACATTTCCCAACCCTATTTTGCTCCCCAGTTCTGTTGCCCCTTTTCTTAGCTCCCTCCCCAATTCAACCCCCGCAGATTACATTACAGTCACTTATCGTGTTCTTGCTGATCTTGCTCTTCATCTCGTTCCGGACAGCCATTCGCATCCAGCCAAGCCGCTGCATCCTACGGGGCGTCGAAAAACAATGCTCTACCTTTATGGAAAATGTTAAGCTTTGCAGGATACAGGAGCATGTATTTATATCCTACTGCGCGCAGTCTTCTCTTGACTGCCACGTAGCTGTACCGCAATCTTTGCACCTGCATAATGTAATCGGGATATGCTGTAATAGTTGCGGATCCTCTCTTTATCGTTCTTCCCTTCCGGAAAAATTCCAAAATCTTCTTGTGATCGTTATAGTTCAAAATGTTTGCTATGATTGCTCTAGGAGGAGCCCCTGGTTGCGGTCTTCTCCTCAGCGCCCTATGTGCACGCTCGACTGCAAACCCCTGAGAGAGCTCCCCAGCTCCTATCTCCTGCAGTATCATGTTCTTCACATAGGTTGTGGGATCTTGTCCCTCCTCCCCCTCCGGGAGCCCGAACACTCGCACATTGGTGCGCCTCGCCCATCCTTCTGCTCCTCAGCCCGATTCTCCAGATTGGCCACCTGTTGCTTCAATATGTGGACTTCTTTGGCATTAGTTGCACCGGTATCCGTATTGATCTTCACAGCACTTTCCAGGCCACTCGTCCGCTCCGCCAGGGCCCACACATCCTGTCTCAACAAGTTGACATGAATTTCTACTGCATCTATTTTATTCTCCAATGCAGTTCTCATCTTCGCCATTGCTGTCCCCCATGATGTACTTAGCTCTGTTATAGCCCTTAGGATTGCCCTGTCCTCTCGAGAGGCATCTACCTCTGTCACTGTGGTTGCTTTGCCCTGCGCAATTGTGCCGGGAGACTGTTGCAGTTTCGCGGAAATGTCCATCGTGGACTGTTTACTTTTAGCTCTTACACCTCTCCCAGACATTTTGCCGCTTTGTTCGTATCCTAGGACCTGCCCCTTCCGAGACTGACTGCTAGAACTCATCTTGTGCGCCTTTCATATGGTGCAAGTTCCAATGCTTCCAATTTCTCAGTTCTTTAAGCTGTGTCTCGGCAGGTTGTATGTTTCAGCACTCTCTTTAGTCCGGTTAGCGTGAGCACTGCACTGTGCGCTGTCCCCAGGAGCGGGGGCTGCCCCACTGTCTTCCCTTCCAGGGGTTCCTTCTCTTGCCACTCTGGGGGTGGGGCACACGTTTGTCACGCGCGCCTCCCTCTCCTCTCTTTAGTTGCCAGTGTGTGCTGATTTTACATATACATGAGGGGAGCCCGGCTCAATACTATGGGCAGCCCTTAGCTTTGTTCTTTCCGCCTCGTTCAGCACGATCGAACTTGCAGTGTTGTTCTGGACCTGGGCATCGTGTGCAGCCCGCCTCGTCTCCCTCTATTGTTTATTATTATTGTGCGCCCTCATCCCAGCTCACAGGCGCTGCGACGGGCTGCACGTTCCCTGGTGCTTTCCCTCTGTCAACGTTTTTCTCGCGGTACAGATGCTGCGAGTCTCAGCCCCCCTCTGTGACCGCGGGCTGTTTCAATGCCGGCTTCTCGCTACCGGCGCTCCTCTGCACCGGCTCTACAATGCGAGGGGCTCTCAAGCTGTTCTCGAGCACGCAGGAGGACACAGGTCGTCGTCCGAGCTTGGCTTCTTCTGTTCCACGCCGTGCTGGTCACGATGTCCGGTCTTCGGCAGTCCGCCTCACTTTCTGCTGGCTTTGGTGTATCGGCCAGGGCGGAGATGTTATGACCTCACGTCAAGCCGCTATACCAGCTACTGTCTTCCAAGGCTCCTCTCAGCCTTTCGATCTGCTCTCATTTCCGACTGTCCCGCGGGTCTCTTTGTCTTAGTGGCACCGCCATCTTGTCTCAATGTTGCTGTTCACGGACCACGCAACAATGTTTCGTATTTTCCTTTCACTTGAGCCAATCCTCTCCAGGGTACTTGCAAGTTGTGCAGAAAGGTTTTACACATCCATAACGCTGTTATAAGGTCTGTATCTGCCGGCAGGCAGCCTGCGCTTCGGAGGATCAATACTCGGATCACGGAGCTCAGTTGGAGATGCAGCCTACTCCTTGGCTGCCAAGCCACGCCCCATCGGATACACATTTCTGGTGCTTCTAATTTATATCCACTATCTCCTCTATGCAATTGAGCAATTTCCCATTGCTTCTTAATCTGTCTACATGATTGAGCACTTTAACATTCTGCTAATATTAGTTCTCTGTGTATACAAAGCTACCTGTACCTTTCTCATACGGCTACTGAGCTGTGTCCTTCATCTAAAACGACCCATCCGCGTGGCTGCTATTTTTAGTTTGTCTATTAGGTGGTGCAAAAGTGCCACCTATAAGCCAACACTATTGCATTGGAGTATAGCAAGAAGGGAGATAGGAAGTGAGGATGGAAACACAGCCTGTGGGTGTTGTTTGGTTTTTTACACACCCATTGACTGCTTCTGGCCATGCTAATCCCGATGGCCATTCCCACCGACTGCTGGTCCCTCCTGGCCCAAAAAACATACTCCTAGGATTTCTTTGAGCTGACATATCAAGCTGTAGAATCAAACTCTGGCATGCCAGTGTTCTTTCTAAACAGTGCTCTTAGTATTAATGGCTTAGTTGCAGTTGCAGTTGTAAATGTGGTGCAAGAAACATGTCTTACCAAGTGTGCCATCAGCCACTTGATTTATAAGCAGTGTGTATGTCTTTGTACTGAAAGCCTTTTAAAAACAAGCATTGGCAAGGGAGACCGTTTTTGCTTGTGTACAGTTATTAGACGGGCCTTTTCCAGGAGCAGCTATCATATGTCCAGGTACTCACACCATTTTCCAGTTGTTTCCATTTTATGGCCAAGTGGTGCCATCATGACAGTGCGTGGCAAATGTTGACAAAAGCCAAAACTATTGACTGTGCCAATGCTTGATAAACGGTGTCCTGTACCCTCGTCGTGGACTGCTAATGTTGCCCTTGACATGCCACTTGTTCCTTACTGTGATTCAAGCAAGTCTGAAAGGGGTAAGGGGACTGACTGGGAAATATTTCTATTGCGGTGGGGCAGCATATCAAGCTATAGGTTGCGATCGCATTGAGGTGGGGGGGGGAGGGCACTGCCAGAGATTCTGGATTGCTTCATTTTTTTTGGTTCGGGATGCCACAAAGGCATTTGTGCCCCAGACCCAACAATAGCTTACGTTTATTTATTGTTATAGTTTTATTTAGTTTGAAATAACTTTTACAACTGTACAATTATCTTTTACATAAAAATAACCTTACAAGTAAATACATATAATTTATCAACATCATCAACCATATCACATGGTACATACCTTATTTTCACATTTCATTCTTTCAGCATTAGTCAAATCGTATACAAGCAAAATAGTACTAATATTATCATATTCTAGTTCATTACATTATAGACATTCTATTACATTTACACAGTCTTCCATACAATTGGCAGGGTGTTTTATTACCTTAAGATGTCCCTGCCATTTCTGAGTCGGGTACAGGAGCAATGTGCCGGCTGGTGATTTGTTGTGATTGGAGGGGCGTACACATTCCCCATAAAAGTGGGCCTAGCACTTGTTTGCCACGACGAGGTGAGAAAGAGGTCCTCTTGGCCCAGGTCATGCTCCTCTGGGCCAGGCTGCAGCTGGGCGTGCACGGACACCTGCGCCAGTGATCCCATTACGGGCTATCGATTGCACGTTGCAGAGGGAAAGGTGATGACAGCACTGCCAGCAGGCTGATAGCAATCCATAGGAATCCGCTGCCTGCTGCAGTCCAGCTTGGAGTCCAGAGGCTGCAGGAGGCCGGAGGTTTAGGGTTTCAAACCGGTGACAGTGCTGCTGAGAGTGCGAGCAGCAGTACCTGCTCTGCGTGTGTGGCCCATTCTACCATCCACAAAAGCAGGGGCTTTTGGAAAGGCAGCTGGACCTGCCAAAGGTACACGTGAGGCAAAGCACATGCATGCAAATGCCCATCTACACTACAGGGCTGCAACTACCTGAGCCTCACCAAGTAGGCTCTATGTATGCATGCAAAGCATTCTAACATGTCAGAATGCAACAGGCTGGACAGGAGCCCCAGTCTGGAGAAAAACAAACAGCTTTAAAAGACATGTCGAGCAAATGCAATCGGAATACAAATGGAAGGTAAACAATGTAACACAACCTGATGACTATTTCCCAGACCTCCATGACTCAGGAGGCCCTGGTCTGTTAAAAGAAGATCACATTTTAAAGACTGATAGGCTCGGACCTCCCAGTCCTCCATGGCCCTGACCAGTTAGAAAACCCACATGCATCCCACTCTGCAACCCCTTCACGACCTTCCAGTGCCCGGACGGGTCAGGAAATCACCAGATGTCCTTACAGATCAGCCCCAACTCCGCATAACGCGCTCCGGCTAGAGCCTTGCTTGCCCCCATGGCCGCCCACCTCCTCAGGGTTCTGTTCGCCAACCCCTGAGGCCTAAAGACAGGGGTGTTGCTAGGTCTGGAAATGATCTGGGGCTACACTAATGTCGGGATTTTTGGGATTCAGGGATAGCTAGTCTTTTGGTTTAAGACCCTGAGATTCTATCCGGGGCTACAACCAAAAGACCCGGGGCTATAGCCCCCCCAAGCATCCCCCACCCTAGCAACGCCTCTGCCTAAAGGCATAGAATTGTGTGATACCTGACGCGTAAAACATGCAGGGCTGTGGAAGTGATTTTTCAGCAGAATAATTTCCCCCAAAAACCCAACTGTTGGAGCAAGACTCTGGTCCAGAAGGCGTGGCTTTTCAGTGCATTCTGGAGATTGTGATTGGTCCTGTCTTTTTGACGAGGTGACTTGTGAATTCACTATACCTTGGTATGGTAGCACAAAGAATCGGGCCTATAAAAGCATTCAAGTAGAAAGGAACCTCAGACTCTGTCGGCTTTGTGGCGATCCAGTAATTGAATCTGTGCGTCCTCTCCTTTTTGACTGTGGTGCAATGGTGGGGCTCTTCGACGGAAATCTATCATAGCTTCCGGCCTTCAGTTGATAATAATCAACAGTGAGCTCTGGGATTCATTCATGTCTGGGAACCACGAGGGATGTATAATCTACTTCTCCAGGATATGGAATGAAATTTGGGACATAATAGCAATAATCGAAGCATGAACCAATAGCGCAATGTGATTTGAAACTTTTTAGTGCATGTATTTCATCCTTTTATACAATGATGTGATGTATTAAAAAGTTCTTAATTTAACTACATAATAAAAATAAAAGCATCTAACATTGATCACTGCATTATAATTCAACATTTCTTAACTTTTGAATGCAGAATTCTTTACCAGACAGACTGACATATTTCCAGACATGTGCATTGGATTGTAAATGCACGCGCACTGTCCTATTGGTTGTAGTCTCTTGGTCCAATCATTTTTGACTTGATTTAATCCTCCTGCGACACGAGTGTTTCACCCATGAACAAACTTAGTGAAAGGTATCAGCATTAAAGGCGGATGCTGAGGTGATGTGTGGCATAAGGCATTCAGAAAGCCCCCCCCCCCCGCACCAACTCTGCCTCTGTGCAGGTAAGTGCAGAGGAGAATAGAGCGTATCGCAGGGGCAGTGTGCACTCGGGAGAGTCATTGGAATGTGCTCAGAATGCACAGAATGCAGCTGGCTAATTGGGCGCTCAAAAGTAGCCATACCAACCTGCAAAGGGATAATTCTAACTTTAGGGAAAGCACTAATAATAACCCAGGTATTTCCCAAATTGACCTTTTACAATTGACCTTTTGCACAATTGACCTACTTATAGTGGTCCTAATTGACCTTGTGCACAATTGACCTTTATATTATTTTAGTTATTTTATATATGTATTGGGTTGGTTTTGGATTATAAATAATATAAGGGGATTGTGTGGAGGGTTGCGGGGGGTTTTGGATTGGGTGGAGGTTGCGGGGGGCTTCCCCCCGCATATATGTCCTAATTGACCTTCTAAATTAGGTCAATTCTCCCGAGGTCAATTGTGAAAAGGTCAATTAGTATACAACCATAACCCACACCTGTCCAGTTCTATTGTCAAAGCCGCATTTCATGAAATAGAGGCTTACTTGTTCCTTGTCCCATTCCTTTGTACCAAAACCTTCTGTCAAACATGATGCAACCATTTTGTTTTGAGGTTTTGAACAGTGCAAACCTAGCCCTAAGAGGAGTCTGAGCCCTGAGCAGACAAGGTGATTAATACACTACCAATATACTCAGTGCTGAACAGATTGGAATACACATTTGCTTCATGACAATCCAGCGAACAGTACATTACCAGCCAGGGTGGTCCCGTCATTGGCCCAGAAGTAGCGGGTGTGATCATGTGTGTTGTCTAGCAGGGTAAAGAGCAGAAAGGCATCAGAGATAGAGGGGTGCATTATGAAAGCAAGTATAGGAAGGCGCCTTTGGTTCCTCTTTTGGCATCTTAAAAGTAGGCTTTACTTTGACGTGGGGGGGCCAGCATTATGTGGTGTAGGCCTGCTTTTGTGGTTGCAAATTGCGTGGACCTGTGTCAGACGTCAAGGGTCCCTAGGCTGTGTAGGTATGTCTTTGAGGCACCTAGGTGTCGTACATCGGGCCCTCCCCTCTCAGTAGAACTAGATGGAGTTGTGTGTGGGCAGCAGAGCGCAAACCAGCAAGAAAAGGTTTTACGGAGGGCTGCTTGTCACTAGGCAGGGGAAGGGGCAGATTAGTCCTTAGGTTATAAAGGTTACGAGTACTCCTCAGGACGGGGTGGTCAGTTGCTAAACTAGGGGTGCCATACTGGCATATGACAGCATAAAAGCCGGTAAGATAGCTCAGCGGCTTGAGCACTTGCTGCTGTGATCTGCAGGTCGCAGTTTCGAATCCCGGCAAGGCCAACTCAGCCTTTCATCCTTCCGAGGTCGATAAATGAGTACCAATTTTGGTTGGGTGATATTGTATGTAAATATGTGCTCTGTAAAGCGCTTTGGATTAAGGCGCCATATAAATAACACATCATGATCATTAGAATAACAAAATATACATGCTGGTTTATTCCCTACGATTGAAAAACCAACATAACACTATGAGAGAATAATTGGGTCTATGAGAACAGTTTGAAATTATGCAATATGTCACACTTACATATATATTTTTACCTTACTATCTATAATTACACTCTACGGTTATACGTTTAGATTCATATATAAAACAAACAGTGGGAAATTCAACAGTGTACGCTTTTGTGTAAGAATGGGATAGTCACCTGCATAATTGTAGTACAGGGCCATAAAATGGCAACAGGTGGCAAACAATGTGAATGCCTGGGGGTGTGCAGTTATAATGTCGAAAACATAATGTCGATTTACAAAAATGTCGAAAAAATAATGTCAAAAAAAAAATGTGAATGCTTTCTTTTTTTATTTACATGTATTTATTGGGGTCCGCAAGTAAAAAATAAGGTTAAAACAGAACATTTTTTTTAAAAAAGGGGGGTTGGGGGGAACCCCCCCATTTCGAACAAAAAACAAGGAAAAAAAGACATTCACATTTTTTTTTTCAACATTACGTTGTCAATATTTTGACTTTCGACATTATGTATTTCGATATTATCACTATAAACCATGCCTGGGCATATGGCAGTAGTGCCAGTAGTAGTAGTAGTGCCTAGCAAATGCCTAGCTAGTGCCTACACACAAGCCAAAACGGTTGGCTTTGTTTCTGCTTGTTTTAACAGGACTTCAGTGCAAGGAACATATATATACTAGTATTGAATCTACAGCTGCAAATAAGCCATTACCTCCTAGCAGATTTCATTGAGAAAACACTGGCCGGGCAACTTTTGATGTTACTGCTTAATATAACGAACTGAAAGAGATCCTAGAAGGGTGTGTTTGGGGTGTGCAGGGGACAGGTAGTGGGTGGGAATCGCTATAGCGATTAGCATGGCTGTGGGCAGTAATTGGGTTGGTAAATAACACCCACAGGCTGTCTCCCTTCTCAGCTGTCTCCCTGCTAGCTGTACTCCAATGCAATAGTTTCAGCTTATAGGTGGTGCTTAAGCTCCACCTAAACAGCCCAGACTAAAATCACACGATGAATGCCAGCCGATGACTAACAAAACACAAGAGTAATGTCATGGTTATCTTAAATTAATAAAACTAATGATATGCTAGGTTATTTACAATGCGCTTAATACGCAGAGGTTTCAAAGCGCGGACCCGTGCATCGAACCTCTGGTGCTCCATGTCGTCTTGCTTTCCAGGCGAGCACGTTGCCGCTGAGCTATCCTCCCGAAACATATGTTATTTATTAAAAGATAGCCACACTCCATCATATTATACCAACAGTATTGCAGACATGGAATCATAATTGTGCAGTATCCAGTATCAAATCTGTATTCAGACTTCAAACAACGCCCGCAGCGGATTGTCTAGCATAGTGTACTCCAGTCTTACAAACACACCGTCGTCATGGCTAGCTCGTTACATTTTTCCAGTGGGACATCGCAAACCTTAAAACCCCTCTATTAGATTTCCAGAGCAGTGCGTTCATTACCACAAACTGAAGCTGGCGGGGGAGGGAGGGGTGAGGGGGTGCTGGATAACGGTGATTCTGTTGGCACGAGGGCAGTTGCCAGTTATTAATATAACGTGTGTGACCTGTGAGTCCATAGTCCTACTTCCACTCGTCTGTTGAAAGTAAGTTAGAATTATTTTACATCAGAAACACAACCATCTTGCAACCAATGCATTTTCTTTTCTCAGTAAATTTATCGAGTCCTGAACCGGCAGCAGGCGCTTTGGCCCCCCCAACAGCGACTGATATACCAACAACCAAGCTTCAAATGGACTGGAAGCAGCCCTCCCGCACCTCCACTGTCCCGACTACGCGCTGCAAAGCTTCGAAAGGCGCACTTGTTTGGTCGCTTGAGGGGCCCGTCCACACTTCTCCCGCTCTCTGCCCATGCCCCCTGCATCCCGGCCTTTGCCGGGGCTCTGAAGTAGTTATTCGACGACGGGCTATTTCAACGCACATAAACTAATAAACACAATCCTTGCAATCTGGCTTGATTTCGGTCTTCCATTAAATTAAGACTGGCTTTCTGACTGTTTTCCCGTCAACAGGCAAAGTACATTTTCCTAGATGTACAGATTGTATATGTGTAGATTTTACACATGTGTAGCTTTACACATTTGCATGTGCTTGTTGCGTTAACTGTTAGAGGACTACCAGCGCGGACCACACTAAATACCAATGACTTTCTTGCAAAGCTATCAGGTTGCGGGAACCCTAGACACGTTAACCAGAGGACATGGACGACCGCAGCTTTCTTCTCTTTAGTCAAACCATGTATTCCTTTATTTTTTTTATAGGCAGTTCTTTACTTGCACATTTTTTTTAATACATTTGTTCAATTACTCTTTTTAAATCGAATACAGGGCAAGTTTGCACTTTGGTGTGCTGTTTGTGCTTTATAAAACTAAAATTATATATATATATATATATATATATATATATATATATATATATATATATATATATATTATGCATATACTCACACGGGAGGTTTCAGAAGACGTATCATCTATATCCCTATCTATGCAGGATTATAGTGCTTTGGGGCACATAGGAGCTATACTCTGAGAGTATCTCTATGAGACTGTAACACAATTATTTGACGGAATACAAGCATGTATCACGCAAATGATTCTTCAGAATGGAGAGCTGTCCCTTGGGATAGGAAAGCAGAAAGCGATGCATGGAAATACTTGAGCCAACACCACTTTACCACTAGTTATTCACCTGGGTGATATTCCATTCCACCACCGTGTCATTACAGATGGGGATGAACCATATACAAATCAGTCTTGACCCTTCCCCAAAGTGGGGAGTCCAGCTCAAACTGGAGGTCATATCCCCTTTGCTCAAGAACCCAAGCAAACACAGTAGAACGCCTCGACACAAAAATGTGGAGTTGCAGTGCAGGCGGCCATGGTAAATGGTCCCCGTTTTCCAGGCACTGTTTTTTTTGCATCCAGCACCTGCTGAGAGCTAGCCAGACGCATGTGCCAATTGCCAGTTCTTTCTGCCTGATTGAGGCCACCCTATCACTTTGGAAATGCCTGCTGGTCCTTCATTTCCCATAGATTTTCATCCCAGAGAAAGGGGCAGAGAGACAGAAAGATGGAGGATGCATTTGATCATAATGTCATTAGAGAGGACATCTAGTGATCGAAAATCTAGTTCTTCCTACCAAACATGCATCATCTCCAACAATCCCCAACCATACGGATTCCAGAAAGTCTGGGTTCCTGTTTGGATTTCCTACTAATAAACAGGCTGGGCCAGGATAAAGAAAGCAGGGAGGCTTGGTAAGTGCGTCTGTGGCGTGGGAGCAGGAAAGCATGATGATGTCATGTATTTGTAGACTGAATTTCCTGTCTTCCTCTGATGTCATTTCCTGCTTCAACAGTTAAAGGCCACTCACAAAATGAAGGGAACTCCAAAGATGATTCGTTGTGAGTTGCTTGTTGGCATGAAAGACTGATCACTATTTTTGTATCTGGATTTGCTCGTTTTTTTAGGACATTCTTCAGTATGAGTTTGGTTCGTTTCAGTTGAGGCCCAGGAGCAAGGAGCGTGTATTAAATGGAACTTATTGTCATGGCTTGTGCCATAGTAGCCACAGCTCCAATGCATAGTAAGTACCATTATCTGCTGCACTTTCAATTTACAGAGAAACCTTGCTCTAAGGGCAGTGGGCAGGGAAAAGGAGAGAGGTTAAAAGCTGCTAATGCAGGCCAGGCAGTTTGTTTAGAGTGCTGGAAAGCCATGGTCATACAATATGAATCACCGAAATGAGCAATACTTCAGACAGGCTAAGAGTGGCTATAGGGCAGGATAGCTCATGGGCAACGTGCTCGCCTTGGAAGCAAGAAGACCAGAGCAAGACAGGTCCGATCCCTGGTGTTGCCGCATTATAAATAACCAATTATAATAGGCCCATGGCTGAACCAAAAACACAAAATGCCAGTGTGGGCCACTTATTTGGCCAATATGGGCCAATTTGGGCCAGTTTGATGAGTTAATTAACTCTCTGGCTAGTAGTTTTCACCATTGTTGCTGAATAATTATTCTTTAAAATGCACAATTTGCATCACACTTTATCAAAGAACGTCCCCTTGGTTACTATTCAAACAGTGTTACAAAAAGGAATGAATTGCCATTTGGAACCGGCCCAGTCCGACCCTGACTCAGTCACGCGGGCCGAACACAAATGAGGCACGGACACGAGGAGCGGTTGCATGCGTCCTCCTTTATTCGGGTACAACCTGGAACTGCCTTTTCCCCTAACGCCGCCTCTGACTTCAGATTGTGTTATTCCAACGTGAAATGGTGGTGATTCTGCCTTCCAAATGCCAATGCTGTAGGAAGTATTAGGAGATAAGCGAGGTGACCCCAGGCAGTACTGGGACCAGATCTATATACATTCGACAAGTCTTTGTAGAATTCAACTAGAAAAGAACACCCACACCCCAAAGCGAGGCAGAACTGCAGCAAGATTCATGGGGTCTTAAGAATCTTGGGTGCGGTCTCAGCGATCCTCTGTGATCTGTCTGGGAGCCCTTGGCAGTACTGGCCAACTTTTTAGCAGATATTTGGGCATCATGGTGTGCACTGAGCAGCTCTTGAGAGCCTCAAAATTGTTGGTACCTCTGGGTGTTTTTGATGTTTGCAAGAACTCTCCACACCCTCATTATGCGCATGCGCCCGATGGCTCCATTCGCCCCACGCCCGAACAATGCAAAAGGCAGAGTCACTCTTCACACTAAAGAAGCAGATCACACATCATAGCACAGTGCTGGAATCCCAAGACATGTCCCTGGCGGGCCCACCCTGTGGCATGAAATAAGCACAGACTGGGGAACGTTCCACCTGTCATGGTGTGCAGGAAACACCCAGACAGCCTCACCACATCGTTGTGTGGGATGGCTGCTGTTGCAGTCATCTCCAGGGGAAGTGACGTTGGGCTTAGAGAGGCGGGCGTTAGGGGAAAAGGCAGTTCCAGGTTGTACCCCGAATAAAGAAGGATGCATGCAACTGCTCCTTGTGTCCGTGCCTCATTTGTGTTCGGCCCGCGTGACTGAGTGTGAGCGTGAGGCCCGATAGTTAGCTGGTCTGGGAGGCCAGCTGACGGTTCCACAATGGCAATGAGCTGACTCGCGGACCCGCGCAGGGCAGAGCAGGGGACGGACCACAGTCAAGCACTGCCGCGAGACCTGGAGGATGCTGTCGGGCAATTGAAACGCGTGTCTGCGTGCCTCCATAGCTCAGGCCCGCCCCTTCTGCCTTCTCCTCTCCCCAAACGGACAGCGTGGCCGTGCTTGCACACGCGAAGGCTGCGACTCAGAGCCCGGGGCAGGGGCACATTATAGCTACACCTGCTGTGGTTGCCTGGAGGCACACAGGAGGTACGAAAACTGCTGCAGAGGCTCGCCATTCACTCTAGAGGCTCAAGGGCACGCCCTGGGGAGGCACATTCTGCCCAAAAGTGATTTCTGAGAGGGGTAAGAGCTCCAGAGGCAGGACACACACAGCCCACAAGACCTGCCCAAAAGTGAAAGTGAGAGGGGCAGAAGCCCCCAGAGGCAGGACACATACAGCGCACAAGGCCCAAGCTAGGGCCTGGGGTCAACGGAAGTCCACCACCTACCCCAAGGAAAGCACACCCCACCTCATGACGGAGGCCCATTGAGGGGCCCATCTCTACGCCACGTCATGTCAAATCCGGAGGCTTGTTCCTCAGGGGCGGATGGCACGCCATGAGGCGCTGCCAGCACAGCACAAGCAGCAGGGGGCGCATCACAAGTACTCCACCTGCCCCACCCTTTTGACCTAAGAGACACCACTAACCTAGGGCCCCAATGGGGCATATGGTTGAAAGTCTTCAAGTTTTATGTAGGGGCCATAGGGCTCACCGATGATGCCCATTTGAAGAACACGCTGTCCATGTCTTGAGAGGATAGCCCAGGGGCAACGGCTCGCCCTGGAAACAAGACGTCACAGAGCACCGCAGGTTCGATCCCTGGGTCTGCGCTTAGAAAACTCTGGGTATTAAGCGCGTTATAAATGACCTATTATATCATATCACAGCGGTGGGGCCTGCGGTCCGGGTCATTGTGGGGGAGCTACTCAATCTAGACACTGCATCATACAGAGACCTGCACGGCAAGGTGTCAGAATATTTTGCCCCTCACACCAACATCAATTATGAAAGACATATCTTTCATACCACGAGACAGGAAAAGGGCGATTCCCTGACAACTTTGTCATGCGACTCCACATCAAACTTAAATACTGTGAATCGCACCGTTACTCCAATGAAGTGGCCCTACGGTCTCAGGTAATGGTCGGCTGTGCGTCGCAGCCCTTCAGGAAACGGCTACTGCAGAAACAAAGGTCACTGGAAGAGATCCTCGCATTAGCCCGGATGGAGGCGGTTGTGGAGTCCCAGCTTTACAGTTTGGGTAAAATTACGATCCAGCATCCATCGCAGCCCCCAACGTCATAAACAAACTGTCCACCGCACCAAACCGGAGCAGGAAGTGCTCGGAGGCCACGTGCTTCAGGTGCGGCTATGAGTTTCTACACATGGGTGAATGCCCCGCCGTGGGGCAGCAGTGCGCTGCCTGCGGAGGAATGGATCACTTCAGAGCTGTTTGCAAAAATGCACCAACCTCTATGCCTGGTAGACAAAGATTCCAAAAACGACAGAGGAGCTTTCGGCTAAGCCCGCCAGGCAGCAGGTCAGAAGGTGACCCGAAGAGTCAACGGCGGGAGGACCGGGAACGCAGAAATGCATGCACCCGAGAGGAGAGACGGCCATCAGAGGGATCCAGACGCAGCGGAAGGAGATGATTCATCTGCTACATAGAGATGAGATCGCCCTTGAGCAGTGAGTCCCTGTCGTCAGGAGAGGAGCAACGAAAGAAGGGATATGCATGGGCTCTTAACAATGACAACGCCGCCCAACACAGCCCTGTTCTCACGCTACAAGTAAATGACATGCCACTGGAATTCCTCATCAACACAGGGGCTACCGTCAATATCATCCGCGAGGAGGCATACAACTCCCTTGCCTGGCCCCCAAGGCTGAAAAAGGCAACAGTAGACATATATCCATACAGGGCGACCACGCCACTGCCCTGCAAGGGCACCATCACGGCCTGGTGCACACACAAGACGCATGTGGCAAAGATCCCGCTATATGTACTAAAGACCGAGGCTAACAGTGGCTGCATACTAAGCTTCAGGACAGCTTTCGACATGGGCCTCTTGTATCAGCTGATGGCCCATAAGTACGTTGCCAGGCCGGATGCAATGGAAGCAGCCTTCCCGAAGCTATTTAAAGGACTGGGGAAGTTGAAGCACAGGAAAATCCAATTGCACATTAACTCAGACGTTCGCCAAGTAGCACAACACTATCGTTGCATACCATTCAACATACAGAGGCAAGTTGAGGAAGAGTTAGATAAACTCATCAAATTACAGGTGACCAAACCAGTCACAGGTCCAACGCCCTGGGTGTCGCCCATAGTCTCATTGCCCAAAAAGTCCCCGGACGGGTCCATACGCCTGTGCGTGGACATGCAGAGGGCAAACAAAGCGATTGAAAGGGAGCGACACCAGGCACCAAGGATCATGGACATGATTCACCTACTCCATGGCGCAAAGGTATTCTCCAAGCTTGACCTCACAAAGGGGTACCATCAGATCGAAATTGCGCCCGAGTCACGATACATCACAACTTTCATGACTCACCTGGGGCTTTTTCAATACAAAAGACTCCGTTTTGGCATTTCGTCGGCAGCTGAAATTTTCCAGGAGGAAATACACAAGGTCAAGACAAAGGAGGAACATGATGTAGCATCACACAGGGTGTGTGCCACACTGGAGGCGGCAGGCCTCACTCTCAACAAGGCAAAGTGTGAGTTTATAAAGGGGTTGCTGAGGTTCTTCATACATATATTCTCTGAAAAGGGGATGAGGCCAGATCCAGGTAAAGTGGCAGCCCTCAACACAGCGCAACCTCACAAAAACACGACAGAGCTACAATCCTTCCTGGGCTTGGTGAGCTATTGCTTGCGGTACCTCAAGGATTACGCCACCGTCAGCAATCCTCTGCGATTATTCACCCGCAAAGACCAGCCCTTAGAGTGGTCCGGTGACTGCCAAAGAGCGTTTGAGACCATCCGCAACAATATCGCTAGGGCGGAGGACATGACGTACTTTGACACAGAGCGAGAGACCGAGGTGATTGTGGATGCCAGTCCTTTGGGGTTGGGAGCCATCTTTACACAAAGAGACATGACTGACCCAGCCAACTTATTCATCGTGTCCTACGCCAGCTGGAGCCTCACCACCACAGAACAGGCGTACTCCCAGGCGTAGAAAGTTAGCCTGGCAGTGGTGTGGGCCTGTGAATACTTTCATTTGTTCCTGTACGGAAAAGCATTCACGGTCATAACCGACCACCAAGCTCTGTTGACGATCTATGGGGATCCCAAAGCCAGAATGCCTCCCAGAATCGTGAGATCGGGGCTGCGCCTCCAGGACTACAAGTTCAACATCAAACATCAGCCAGGCAAGGAAGACAGTCCGGCGGACTACCTGGTTCATCACCTACAACCACTCGCAGTGGGATGGTCCAATTTCATCACCCAGTTGGAGCAGGATCCAGATCTTCGCATAGTCAGAAACTGTATCCAGTCGTAAAGACGGGCCCATCTCAAACAACAAGCCACACTCGAGAGTGAATCCGTACAGGACGACATCTGATGTTTAGACCTGGTCAAGGACGAACTGTCCATAGTAGATGACCACGTCATCTTGAAGGGTTGTAAAGTGGTGACCTCTGAGGCGCTAAGAGAAAAGACGGTCTGGCTGGCGTATGAAGTCCACCGGGGAGGTGGTATCAATGAAGCGCTGCTACTTCAAATGTTGTGGTTCCCGAGACGGGACGCCATGGTGGAGGAAATGGTAGGAGGGTTCCAGGCGTGTGCGCAAGTGGACGCGCCACCACACCCAAATCCGCTGCAGATGTCACCAGTCCCTGAACACGTGTGGGATGAACTGGCAGTGGAATTCTTCGGGCCACTCCACAGGGGTGCTTATGTCCTGGTGCTGATAGATGAACATTCTCGTTTTTCTGGAAGCTCAGCTGGTCCAGAGCACAGCTGCCATGTGCGTGATCCCAGTGCTGTCCACATATGGAGTCCCGAGAGTCATAAAGTTTGACATCGGCCCGGCTTTCACCAGCCAGGACTTTCAGGTAATCACAAAATACATGGGTTTTCAGCACAGGAAAATAACCCCACGATGGCCTCTAGCCAACGACATCATCGAGAGGTTCATGGCAAGTATCAAGAGGACCCTACATATGGCCACTATTCTTAACAAGCTCTTCGAGCAGGCCCTCTGCCAACTGCTAAGGGAATACCGACACACCCCACACAGCACTACAGGGGTGTGCCCGGCGGATCTGATGTTCAGGAGACCAGTCAAGACGAGGCTACTGGAAGGTCCGAACCTGACACCACCAACCCCGCTAGAACAAGCGAGGGACAAGGACCTGGAGGAAAAGAACAAGATGAAAGACAGAGCCGATGCTCGAAGGCGGGCTCACAAATCTGCCCTGGCACCAGGGAATCAAGTGTTGATATGTCAACCAAGGAGCGGGAAGGAAGATGCCACATTTGCACCAGAACATCTGAAAGTGACACAAAGGAAGGGCACCATGATCATGCGCCATGGGGAGAGACACTCGTTGGTGACGTGAAATGTGTCTCACTTTAAGAAGGTGGCGATCCCGCCAGAGCCTGAGTGGGAACACATCGAGGACATCCCTGATGAAAGATGGGCAGATGAACCTTACCTTGGTGACGGGGAATCATCAGATGAAGATGGGGGTCGTGGAGGTGAACCGTCACCCCCGCCGACGCCTCCCATCTCCGTGAGGCCACAGAGGTGCTGCATGAAACCCCACAGACTGATTGAGGAGATGGAGTAAGGAACAGTGGATGATCCATTGCTTGAAAAAGGGGGGAGATATCATGGTGTGCAGGAATGCAGGAAACACCCAGACAGCCTCACCACATCGTTGTGTGGGATGGCTGCCGTTGCCGTCATCTTCCAGGGGAAGTGACATTGGGGTTAGGGAGGCGGCCGTTAGGGGAAAAGGCAGTTCGAGGTTGTACCCAAATAAATGAGGACGCATGCAACCGCTTCTCGTGTCTGTGCCTCATTTGTGTTCGGCCCGCGTGACTGAGTGTGAGCGTGATGCCCGATAGTTAGCTGGTCTGGGAGGCCAGCCGACGGTTCCACACCACCCTTCAAGGCCCACGGGGTGGAACGGAATCCTCAAAAAGAGCTCTGCAGCTCTGCGGGCCCAAGGCAGAATTCTGCAGGCTGCAGGCTGTATTTCTTTTTGGGACCACGGCAAGAAAGATAAACAGTGCATTCGCTTTCGCAGGGACAGTTAACAAATCCCTCGAGCTCTTGAAAACGAATCCACAATGCCCATTTTTGTACTGCTTTGGCTGCACTAATAAAAGGCCCTCCAGCGTGCGACGCACAGTCCTTTTCTTCTGTGATAAGGCACGTCAGAGGAGTTAAATATAGCTACAGCCTGTTAGCAGCTTACAGCTATCAACAAGATGAGGTCCTTGGCAACATGTGGCCTCAGAAAAGAATACCTTAGGCAACTTCCCTGGCTCCCTGTGACTCAACAGAAAATGTTCCAATCACTTTGACGCACGAAGCCTTTTTTAGGAGAAAAATATGTGTTCATGACTGACAGTTTTGGTAAACATAAACAAGGTCACTCCCTCTGGTCAGAAGAAAACGAGAGTGGTCCTTACGACCTCTCTACTCTAGCCCAGTATAGGTATGAGTTCAGCCTCATTACAGGCCACACAGCTGTCAAATAACATGCCACAATTGCTCTGATTTGTGTTTTATGATGCATTTAAAACCGGTCTGTTTAGATAAATAAAAAAAACACAAGGCAATGAATTTCCCCCTCAGAGTACCCAACAGGGAAGATGGGTAAGTGGATAGCATGATAATAGTACTCCTTCTATAGCGCCATGAGGCCTGTGCAACGTGCGCTTTAACCATAGTTCTAAGATGACATAAGGATGCTTGGTACTTAATGTTTGTCTGGTAAAGCTGGCGAAGTATAGGTACAATCATTCAGATTTGAAGAAACTGTTGTATGGATGACATATTGGGAGCACTCATTGAAGGGTTTAGGTGTTATTTGGCATGAAGTACATGCCCCAAGCCAGTCACCGCTATAAAATAAGAGCACCTAGCAGTGGTAACACACATATATTTTGGGAGCGTTTATAGAGGCAACCTACAGTATGTACAAAGCTGGAAGCACCTGCAAGTGGTAAGGCGCTGAGTTTGCCATATTGGGAGTACATTGAAGCAGTGACCAGCGGTGCCCAGTTTGGGAGTTGCAAGAAGCTGTAACCCAAAGTGTGGACCCCTATATCTCTAGTGCCTGGAGGAGGTAGCATGTAGGTTCTGCAATATTGAGAGTGTCTGAAGGGATGACCAAGTGTGTACTGATTTGGGAGTGCCTAGAAGTGCCGGCCTACATTGTTTGAGGTCTTAGATTCACCTAGAGGCACAAACCTACAGTATGCGCAGTATTGTGAGTGCCTACAAGCAGTAGCCTGGATTATTCATAGTATTTGGAGTGTCTAGGAGCAGTCTTTGCACTAGTTATAGAGCCTAGAAGTAGTGGTCCGCACTGTTTATTTGGAGCGCACAAAAGGGGTAACCTACACGGGTGTACGCTGGTGTTCAGAGGACCTTTAAGTGGTAAGCTAGCGTGTGCGTGCAAGTATTAGGAGGGCCTCCGATTGGTAATTTACACTGTGTGCAGTGTTGAGAGCTCCTAGAAGTGATAACCTATA
Organism: Ambystoma mexicanum; assembly: GCF_040938575.1. NCBI lineage: Eukaryota > Metazoa > Chordata > Amphibia > Caudata > Ambystomatidae > Ambystoma > Ambystoma mexicanum. The sequence continues at coordinate 452,856,216 of NC_090936.1, read as the reverse complement.
GTATGTAGAGTACTGAGGGTGTTTAGAAGCCTCAGCCTATAGTGTGTATTGTATTTGGAGTGACTTGAGGCATTAAGCGACAGTAAATGCCATAGTCATATACATAGAAGAAGTAACCAACAGTTTGTCCAGTGTTAGAGTGATAAGTAGTGGTAACCTGTATGGTTTGTGTATTGTCAATGTCTTGAAGTAGTAACCCACAGTGTATGCATTATTTTGAGTGCCTAGAAGTGATTCCTAGTATGTGCTGTTTCGGGCAGGCCTAGAAGCGGTGACCTACATTATGGGACATATTGGGAGCATGGAGAGGTGGTAACCTATATCGAGTGCTTAGAAGTGCTAACCTATAATGTGCATACTATTGAGAGCACCTAGGTCCATAATCTACTTTGTGCACAATGTATTATAGTGCTTAGAAGTGGTAATATGCAGCCTCTATGTTGATTTAAAGGCCTCAAAGTGGTAACCTACAATGTATGTTCTGGCATTGGGTGCACTAAAATGACGCAAACCGGCAGATGCAAGTAAGTTAGGATTTATCAGGAGCTTGGTAGAACACCTCTGTATGTCACAGCACCCCAACCAATCTCTAGGAACCTGCATTAATCACTAAACAATCTCATTCCTCCATGCTCGCACACGAACACTGCATGCATGCACATTCTCTCCCATACATTCACAGGACTTTCCACATCGCAAGGTCACCACACATATTCCTTAGACACAATACATATTAATCGAACATGAACAATCTGCAAACTTACTGGGTATCCTCCTCTTACACCTGCACCTCTCTGTTCTCCACATGACATAACTCACCCACCGCTTTACACTCATCATCCGGGTCTTCACTCAGCTCACCGCCTTACCCTCCCTCAACTTCACAATCTCTTGTCTTTTGGTTACTGTTCATGTTTAGAAGCTCATTCTAGAATTTGTACAAGAACTGCCATGGAACCATTACAGAATATTTTGCAGATTTAGGCCACATTGCTGATGATATTACCTGGTCTTCTTTGGAAAAAAGTTACATTAGATCAGAGTGGGGATTCCATGGACACTCAATTGTGGGTGGCAAAAAAGCAAAAATTGATTTACAGTTGGAGATCTTGTACCCAAGGCCTAAACAATCAGCAGAAATGTCAAGTCTTTTGAGGTAAAATAAAAGAAGATTCCCCATTCCTCCAACCCGCATTGATGCTATTTCTGTTTGGCGACATTTTGAAATTGAATATGCTGTAGGCCCTTTTAGATGGTTTAATTGAGGGTCTAGTTATTCATGAGGCTTCATGCCTTTAGTTTTTTGGAATGTTTACGAATTGACCTAATGACAATTGATCGCGGGAGAATTGATCGCGGGAGAATGTATCTAAAAGGTCAATCAGGACATATATGTAGGTGGAAACCCCCCGCAACCTATATCAAATTCAAAAAACCCCACAACTCCCCACCCAATCCCCTTATATTATTTATTATCCCAAACCCACCCCACACATATATAAAAGAAACAAACATAAAGGTAACGTTCAATTGTGAGAAGGTCAATTAGGACCACTATTATTAGGTCAATTAGGACAAAGGTCAATTTGGGTAATACTGTTTTTTGGTATGCCTTGAGTAATGGTGTATTACTACATACCAATACAATACATTTTTTTTAAAGTTCCTTTAAAGATAGTGGATTTCACTTCTACTTTCCACTCTAGTTGTTATCCCTTTAAAGATGTCCACCATTTAGGCATTTACTTTTAACGTAGGAGTGATATCTTAGTTGGGACATTTTAAGCATAACGCTCATATTGATGGCATTGATTCCCCCGAAAAAAGATCTTTTGAAATCTGGAGTGAAGGGGGGAGGGCTTCCATTAAGTGCACAGTGCGATTCAATACATTTGTCAGTGATGCAGACCTGTGCGCATAGAAATTGGAGGTATGTTGTACTGTGTTATCTAAATAATACATCCAACCATTTGTGATGTTAGAAACTGTGGAACTCGATTATTTTTATTTTTAATATATTGTATTGTTATTGCTGTCCAGGCCCATTGAAGACGGCTTGATAATTGCTTAAGTTATTTCCTCTTCTGATTTTGGTGAATGGAAAAAACAATTGTCAACCATATGCATTGGCTTAAATAGAGGTACATTCCTACTTATTAAGGGCTCAGTTAGATCCATTTTATTGTCTGTGGAAAACGATTGAGGATAATTGAGTCTGCTTGCCCGTCTAAATACATATTTTGGTGGAGCATGAAATTGCAGAGGATTTCGGCAAACATGTTCCCCACCCCCCCTTTCAGTTGGGAGATCAGATACTGGACTTATAATGGTGGCGGCATGCTGGTGGTGGTGCTACTCTTACATGATGTAGTAAACGTTTCTTTCTATATTATGTCTTTAAGGAGACTCCAAGTGACTGTGATCTCCTTCCATAAGTGAAGCATGGATGTGCAAGGTCGTTTGTTTTCACATTCAGTATTTACAACCCTCTTTTCTCTATTAAAAGATAAATGTGCATTGTGCAAGGAAACATCCCCTCCTTAAAAATATTTTAAATTTTGTTGTTTTTTCTGACTTTTTCTTCATCTCTTGCCCTGATGAAGACACAGTAACAAAAGAGAGAGGGCTGTTTTATAATTGGCCTCTAAGCACCCATATATCAGTGTGCTTCCTCTTTACTCCATCAGTGTTTAATAATTGGAAACTGAACACTCACAAATCAGTGTGCTTCCTTTTAATTCCTTATATACTTTATTTTCTTGGGTAATGTTTGTATTGCTATAAATAGTTTTCTCAGTTATGTGCTGAATCTGTTTTTTTATCTATTTTGTACGTTGTGGTTTATGTCAGATATTTTTGTGTATTTTGCTTTGAAATATAGATAGTATTGAATTAACAGATGAAATAGGGTCACTATTTTCAGTAGATGTTTTTCCCGTCAAAATTGTTTTTTGTCGGCATGGGGTTACTTTGAGATATGGCTTAATTAATATTTGATCATTTTGAAAAAAAATATATCAATTCATTTATTATTAAACTATCTCAAGGATACATATTATTTTTGTTGTATATTGCTCATGCCTCTGCTTCTTCAGCGGACTTCATTAGTGTAATTGTGACAAATTGACCTTTGCCCTGCAGGAGTGCAAGGGTGAGCAGAGGCTAAAACGCCCACTCAGCCCTCGCACTTCTGCAAACCAATAGCCAACACAATCATAAAGGTAAAACAGACACTATCAAGAGATATACCTCCTTCACCATCTGTGGTAACGTGGGCCGGGGGAAGGCTATACTCTTAAGGGGGTTGTGAATGTGGTTCAGTAGCAACCCAAAAAGAGAAGTATAACAGTCCAAAATAAAGGAATGTTCAATCAAGGTTTTAAAAATATATACCGTTTAATTAAACACACTATGTACAATAATGGTAACTAGAAACACACTACACAAAACTCACACCTGAGGAAAGAACACAGAATTAGCAAAGATAGTAAATGCAGAACTCTGGGTAATGAATCAGGGGTGAAAGGCAAGCAAAATCAACAGTGGTCTTAAAAATGATATGTACTTTGGATCAAACAGGGTTCAAAGTGACCTAACCATTCTCCAGGGTTCAAAAATGGACCAAGGGGTCAGTTAGCAGTCATGAGTACCTTCTCTGCAGTTCTTGGTGGTTCAGCAGCATGCAACCAGACTTCGAAAGATCAGGAGAGTGCAAAAGGCAGCAACAGATGGTCCTGCTGGTTCACATGTGCTGAACAGTTCTCGAAACATGCTCCAAGAAGTTTAATTACGAAAAACACTAGGATCCTGGCTGTCTTGGCTCTCAGTATGCTGTGAGTCCCAATCCAGGGCTCACAAACAAGATGAGCCCTTTTCTCTGGCTCCAAAACACGGGGAAGCTGGCAGAGAACTGCAGGGGTCCTCCAACATGGCGAGGTCTTGGGTACCGCTGTGCCTGGCAGAAAGGCAGTCTTGCTCCAGCAGCAGGTAACACCCAGGGGTCTCTGGGGATGATTAGGGGGCAGAGCCGGTCCCTGCCTTGGAACACATGCCTCCACATCACAACTGGAGGACTTTAGAGAAGACTGCTCTCTCAGCAGGGTCCAGCAAACTCTTCTCAGGCGATGATAAAGATATTTCAAGGTGATTCCCATGATGATGAAAAAAGTGGTAGGAGAACCCTTCTTTTATAGGCAAAAGTCCCCCGGTGATTGGACTAAAGCTAGCCTGCCTTCAGGGGTCCAATCCCTGCTCTTTAAATGAGTGGACTTTGCCCTTATGATGTTACACCCAATGTGCTTTGCTCCAGAGGAAGGGGAGGGGCCAGGACAGAGAAAGAGAGGCAGAAAGAAGCAAGGTGTGCAGATCCCTCTTTGGCTATCCTATCTCTGCCCCTCCATTTCTGAATAGGATCAAAGGCCTTTAGAAATGCAGCCTCCTGGTGTAAGGCCTGGCTCCTTGTGAATGGTTGTGCCTCTTCATTTCTGTTCCTAGGCAAGCATCCTGTGGAGTGGTTGTCCTCGGGGGAAAAGGTGTTGCATGCCCTTTACAAAGGTACAAAGAGAGTCCTTTCAGTGGACGGGCCCGCCTTCTATGGAAGGAATACACATAATCCTTCCACAGCTGAACTGGACCTACAGGGCGGACACATATGTGAAATCCATTTAATGTGGATGCGATAATTCTGAAAGATGCTGGCCACGGTACCTTAACTCAGGTATGCCTTATATTTACAGGTTATTTGCCACCAGGACATCTTCAGGGTTATGTAGTTTTAGGAACAGGGGTGCATGTTGTAAATGCAGCCCCTATACTGCAGAGATTTTGGTGTCACAGCAGCTGTCAAGAGGGCATCTATAGCCTCTGAACCTGCTCTGTGCCACCCCTACACACCACAATTGGTGTTGATACACTAATCATTAAGCCTCTATGTGATTTAGTGGCGGTGAAGCAGCTATTGACGTGGGAATGACACCACTTGGCAAAAAGGTACATGTCTAACTTTTAATTTCAGTGATTTGGGACGTGACATCCACATGGAATGCTTTGCTCTTACGTATCACTGGTGGCTCAGTCCTTGGAGATCTAGATTAATTGACAGGTTTATGAGCCGGGTTTGTGGACTCACGGTGGGAAGAGTTATAGAGGGCCACTTGGGGATCTTTTCACAGTGATTGAATGATTCTTTATAGGTGGAGGCCAAAGAGATTATATTGGATTGGTTGACACATGGATGATTTATCGTATTCATGCTTCCCTTCTTCCAGAGTATGCAGTCCTTAATTGTCCAAGATACCTGAGATCCTTGGATAACTTAACCTGAAGAATTGAAATACTAAGTCCACTACTTCTCAGGAGCCAGACACAAATGGTGAGGCGCAGCCAGCACCTCTTGTCTGTTTTTTCCAAAACATGACATTAATGTATGTGGGGACCAATTAAGTCTAGAAGGGTAGCGTAGGGTGCACCCCCTGGGAATCTTTCTTAATTGGAAATTGTTCCCTACAAGTCAGAACCGACTCACAATGTGAATGTGATTCACGCTAATTGCTTCAGGGATATCGTCTCTAGGCATTGGCAATCTGAAACACTGCGCCCTCTAGTACTTTGATGGACAGTTCAGATTAACTAGACGTCCACAATCTAGGGGGCAGGCTCTAAGAACTCTTAAGCCCAGAGGTGTGGTGATGGTGAGAGAATAACTTTGAGGTCATGGGGAGGCGGGTTTGACATTGTAGTGATGTGAAGCTCCTGCAAGTCCTTCTCTGGTTTTCCCTCCTTTCATTTTTTTAAACACCTTGGTGTTTATTTTTTCATATTCACAGAGATTGGTGATAGGTGATGTGCCATATTAATGGGTCTCTCGACCCCAAGTAAATGAATAAGAGTTAGATATCTAGGAGTGGGTTTTAATTACCCACTTTCAATGTGCTTTCTTTCTTCTTGTCCCTCCCCTTCTCCTCGCTTTTCCCCTTCCCTTGCTCCCCCTTCTTTCTTCTTCCTTGTCCTCCTCTCCTTCCTGTTCCTCTCTATTTCTGTTCTCCCCTGTTTATCATCTTTCCCGTCTTCTCATTTTGTCTTTTTGTTTTGCTCATCTAGACATCCAAATTGATAACCATCAACACACACAAATGAGACCCAAAATGGGGTTTTGTATGTCCTGAAGAAGGCTTGCGCACAAGAAACTAGGAACAGTGCCAAGCCGGAAACTCGAGTCAACGCTATTTTTTCCCAAGTTCCATTGGACTACATAAAGTTGGTGCAGTCACCCGGACTGCAGGGGAGAATGTCTATATCAAAATTAAATTATTGATATGTGCCTACATTGTATTGATTCGGTGTATTGATTGTGTAAATATCACTTTGCACTGTTGGGTGGAATTTGTAAGACTCCCTTGGTTGTTCTTATTAATTGTTTACTTTACGCATTTTGCACAGGATGAGTGGATTATGAATGTGAATGAATGATATGGATTATATGCAGTACAGTATGGGTTGTTTGGTTGTGAAGTGTGTTGTTGGTTCAAAAATACAATGAATTGTTACTACAGATTGAACCTATGCACTTTTTATTGAATGTAAGTCATTTTTTATACACCGTTTTTCCATGAAGATGTTTATGAATGCTATAAAATAAAGAATATTTTGTGCATTCAAATTATATGGGGTTTCTATGCAAGGAGATCGCTATTATAAAACAATCATGTAATGCCATAATTACCCACATCATTTTATTATTTAATACAAATTTAAAACAAACAGGGCTTTTACAACCTTGCCATATGGCGTCATGGTTAGATATCCCTTTGACAGATCGTCTATGTCGACTTTTCCACAAACATGAAGAAACAAGCCAGCATGTATTAACTGCATGCGTAGTACTGAGACAGCAATATATGAAAAGCTATTTTTGGTAGGAAGAGATAATAACATAGAATTGTATCAATTTTGGGGCACCCTAATTGGTTAGAAATGAGTGTTCATCACGGCTGCAGCCTTCCACGCGTGGAAGGAAGCGCAAAAGTTATTTGAGCTGAGATGAACCTCACAACTGTGTAGAAGTGATTGGATTGGCTGTAGTCAAATACTAAAGTCGCTTTTAAATAATGTTTTTTTAATTAATGATGAGATGATTGGTTGTAAGGCTATTAACTTTCTTTCTTATCTTTTTGTATTTGTAAATGCATGCTTTTTTTATCTGAATGTGTTTTTAAAAAATTGAGTTTTAACTGTGACTTTAAGAATGACTTTAAAAGTGCTTAAGGTTTGTATTAACAACCAGATGCACAATAAAGTATTAACAAAAATATATATGGCAATTCATCACACGCCTCCAGCCAAAAAGGTTCAGAAACCCCCTCCTTACCGTTAGGCTCATCCCCAAAGCGAGAAAATATCTGAATGCTATCTGCACTAGCAGGTTAAGGGCTGACTCAAGCAGTATGTCCATTGTAACGCTCTTTAGAGAGGTGTCCCAATGCTAAAGCTTTGGATTCTTCTCATCCATGGCCCAGTTTTTCTCTAAAACCCATCAGCCACCTGTGAAGACAGGTAATGAGCTTATCAGCGACATCTAGGCTCAGCTGCACTTAGAGTTTTACAGGTGCCTGTCTGGCTTTATTTCCCTGCCTATATTCTGGAAGTTCTCAAACAGGGGCCTGCTTAAGGCAGGTTTCCAGCGCTGGAAAGTGGTTTGGCAGGCAGAGGCCTGCTGAGGTTTCTGTGGTGTCTGCACAGACACAGAGATGACATGGGATCCCTTGTTAGTTATGACATCTTGGGGGGATCCCACCTGAGAGAAGTTACTTGTCTTCTCACATAACCACCCAACCACAGGTAGTGGATTTAAAGGTGTCTGGCGTGCCTCTCCTGTCCTCTCAGTACCTAGGCATGACTGGACTGAGGGCATAGTTTCCATCTCTGAATCCACACATGGATTATGGAAATGATCCGACAAGCTGTTAGATGTCCCAGCCACATCTAAGTGCCAACAGCTTTGTCAGGAACCAAGTACGGTAGGAAACTCCTGGGGCCTGGGGAACAACCAACTCCTGGCTGTGCCCTTCCCCAGAATGTATTCTTGGGCTCCTTGTCTGTGAACTGGTCAGGGCTTCTGCCTTGCACCGGTTCCTGGTTTTGGAATAGGCCTGGGCCTTCACTCTGCATCTGTTTCCCTTTTAAGAGTGGTTCACCCTGCACTGGGTCCCCTATCTGCATCAACAGACTTGCCAGAGTCTGACAGGCCCTCTTCCTGGCAAGCGTCAACCTGACCTACTCCTCCAGCTGAAGACAACTCCATATCTGGCAGGCCCTTCAGGTCTGAAGCTTTCCTGTCTGCCATCTCAGGTATCTTCTTTACACCTCTAGGCAACACTGACATCCATGATTCCTGTGCTAACTCCATAGTCACCTCAGTGGCAGTTGAGTCCTCTCTCGAAAGAGTAGAAGCCGCAGAGGACTTCTGGCCTGGACTGGGAGCTACTAGTGAGACTGGCCCCTCACACTCTCCAGCGGAAGAAACCTCCTGTTTTTGGAACAGGCCAGAGCATTTGCTCTGCGCCTGTTCACTTTGTTGGAGTGGTACATGACTTCCGCCCTGCACCTGCCCCGTGGTCTGCCTTGTTCCAGGCACATGTAAGCCTGATCTGGGACGACAGCTGAGGAAAACTCACTCAGTTCCAACAGGCCCATCAGGTCTGAAACGTCCCTGTACACCATCTCATGTACCATTTCTATGCCAGTAGGCCACCCTGAGATCACTGAACCCGGTGCTAACATTATTGTCACCTCAGTGGCCCCAGGGCCCTCTCTCGCAAGAGTTGGCACCTCGTGGGACATCAGACTTCGAAAGGGAGCTACCGGTTACCCCCGTCTTTAGCGCGCTCTGGTTGAGGAAGCCTCAGGGCCAAAGCCCTCAAGCACTTCCTTCTGTGCTGCTCCTAGAGCTTCCGTTCCAGCAACTGCCATGACTGTCTCATCAGACGTCCTACTGGAATTAAGTTCTTGTTTGCAACACAGTGCAGGCAGATTTCACTCCTCCAAGTAAGCCTTACTGTTTCCAAGGGACAGTACTTCAGACTATCAAACACTCTTTCCTGACAGGTTTGGTCTTTGGGAGCACTGCCCTACCTTCACCAGTCGCCTGACAAGTGTGACACCAGGAGCAGTGCCATTCAAGGTGGGAGACCTTTTCCCCATTTCTGGAGACACAGTCCAGCAAAAGCTCAGTCTTGGCAGGAACTGGGACCCCCTCAAAGGATCCAGTACTGTTCCACTCAGAGTAAGGGAACTTTCAGCCACTCTCTGGCATAGTGGGACTTAATCTGTTAAAATGCCCACACCGACTGTTGTCTCCTCTTCCAGGGGACCCACAATCACTAGAGTCTGCTCTGGTTTCCCCTTGCAGGCATGATCCCCCTGCCTATGTGTTATATCTCCACACTGGAAACAACCCCTGGGTATGGAGCGTGTGGGAGCCTCAGTGCTAGAGGTGCCCATACTCTGCTTTCCCGTAGGAATTTACCTACCACTGGTCTGGGGTTCCCTTTTGGAATTTTGGGGACCTTTCTTGGATGGAGGGTCAGAACCTCTGACCTTTCCTCCTTATGTTTTTCATAACCAGTTTCCTCTGATTTGGGTGCAGACGCCTTAGCCTTTTTGTGAACTCGAGTGTTCATGTGCCTGCCTACCTGCAGCCTTTCCAGGCTCTACAAGGTTGGGGCTACTCATGCCCCCTAAACACTGGTGTAACTCCAGCTCATAAATTTCAACGGTATTCTCACATGCGTCCAAGTTAGATATGCCCTTAGTTGTGTCCGTTCTTTTACCTGCAGCCCATCCACGCAATGACTCCAGGGGTTGATGTGTAAATGCCTCAAAAGGTGTACTCCCCACCTTAGATGGATGGACTACGTCATTAGGGATGTGGTGCCCCTTGCTGTCCTTGAGTGCCACCACCTGAGATACTTCCCTCCCCGCTGGATGTTTTGTGAGTTTCCCACACAAATGAAATTCCCCCATCACCTAACAATGTTCAGATGTTTCTCAGCAGTTCAGTCCGCCATATGGGAGACGTAATCTCTCACAAAGCTTGCGCAGGCACACTGTATTCAGAAGTTGTGAAATGTCCATTGTGAGCCACATTGTAGCAATTAAAAAATGCCTTGGCAGTGAAACTAATGTTAAATGTGCAGTCTTCTTTTGGCTGACTGTGCTGTAGGTACAGTCTGTTCCAAATCCCAATCGCTGCCCACCAATGTGACAAATTGACTTCTGCCCTGCAGGAGTACAAGGATGAATAGAGGCTAAAATGCCCACTCAGCCCTCACACTTCTCCAAACCAAGAGCCAACACAATCATAAAGGTAAATCGAGCACAGTCAAGAGATACACCTCCTTCGCCTTTTGTGATAAAGTGGGCTGAGGGTAGCAACCCAAACAGCAAAGTATACCAGTCCAAAAAAAAGGAATGTCCAATTAAGATTCTATAAAATCATATACACTTTAATTAAAGTCGCATCAATCATGTACAATAATACTAACTAGAAAAACAATACACAAAACCCACCTCTGAGGAAAGAACACAGAATAATCAAAGATAGTGGATACAGTACTCTGGGTAATGAATCAGGGGTGAAAGGCCAGCAAAAGCAACAATGGTCTTAAAAAAGGATATGTACTTATGAGCAAAAACTGTTCAAAGTGATTTAGCCCGTTTCTTGGGCCCACAAATGGAGCAAGGGGGCAGTTAGCAGTCCATAGTACCTTCCTTGCAGTTCAGGGTGGTTCGGCAGCAATGTGCCAAGATCAGGAGAGAGCAAAAGGCAGCAACTGATGGCCCTGCTGGTTCACTTGTGCTGAACAGTTCTTGAAACGCCTTCCAAGCAGTTTAATGGCAATAAACACTAGGATCCTGGCTTCCATGGCTCTCAGGGTGAAGCGAGTCTCAATCCAGGGGATCAGGGACAAGATTAGTCCCTTTCTCATGCTCACAACTGTAGGGGTCTTCCAACATGGTGAGGTCTGGTGTACCGCTGTGGCTGGCAGAAAGGTGGTCCTGCTCCAGCAGCAGGTTACTTCTTAGGTGGCTGTGAGTTCAACTCCAGGGACGCAGGGACAGATGGGTCCTTGTTCTCGGGCTCCCAAACACAGGGGAGGGTGGAACACAACTGCAGGGGTCCTCTGATACGGTGAGGTCCTAGGTACCGCTGTGGCTGGCAGAGAGGCAGGTCCTGTTCCAGCAGCAGATCACCACCAATGGTCTCTGGGTATCGTAAGGGGGCAGAGCCGATCTCTGCCTTGGACCACCTGCCTCCACCTCACAACTGGAGGACTTTAGAGAGGATTGCTCTCTCAGCAGGGTCCAGTGAAATCTTTTCAAGTGATGATCAAGATGCTTCAAGATGATTCCCAAGATGATTCAAAAAGTGGTGGGAGACCCTTTCTTTTATAGGCAAAAGTCGCCAGGTGATTGGATTAAAGGGAGCCTGCTTTAGGGGTCCAACCCCTGCTCTTGGAATGAGTGGATTTTGCCTTTATGATATCATACCCAAAGTGCTTTGCTCCAGAGGAAGTGGAGAGGACAGGAAAGAGAGGCAGAAAGAATCAAGATGGCAGGACCTTCCAAACACTGTTCAGACCCCTCACTGGCTATCCTAGCCCCTCCACTCCCTTTCTCAATAGGATCAGAAATGCATCCTCCTTGTGTGAGGCATGGCTCTGTGTGAATGGGTGTGCCTGTTGGTTTTTGTTCCTAGGCCAGCATCCTGTGGAGTAGCTGTCCTCAGGGAAAGGGCGTTGCCTTCCCTTTACAAAGATACAAAGAGAAGTAATCCCCCACAGCTAGTCCTGTCAGTGGACAGGGGTGGGCCTTGTCTGGGAGGAATACAAATATTCCTTCCATGGCTGAACAGGGCCAACAGGGCTGACACGTGTGAAATCAATTTAATGTGGCTGGGATAACTCGGAAAGATGCTGGCCACCATACCCTAACTCAGGTATGGCTTATATTTACAGTTCTATGTGCCACCAAGACATCTTCAGGGTCGTGTAGTTTTTGGACCAGCGGTACATATTTTAAATGCCGCCCCTGCACTGCAGAGCCGTGGGTGTCACTGCAGCTATCAAGAGTGCACCTGTGGCCTCTGAACCTGCTCTGTGTCACTGGTGGAGCAGGTGCTGAGAATAAGGATACTGATACAGTAAAGCACAAGTACACACTATGCTTATGACATGGAACCTATGAATGAGGAATCTGATTAGCAGATTTCCCCTTCATTTTATTATTTAATAAAAATCAAAACAAGTCATGGCTTGTTTGTGCAGTTATATAGCGCTACAAACCCTCAGGTATCTGAGCGCTGCTAATTTCCCACGGTGTGTGGTGCTCATTTATCGACCTTGGAAGGATGAAAGGCTGAGTTTGGCCCTGCCGGGATTCGAACCTGCATCAGCAGGCTCTGCATGGATGTCAAAGCAAGCGCTCTACTCGCTGTGCTATCTGACCGGCTTTCACACCCTTGCCAGATGGCAATGCATCACAGTATTCCTCTGCGTCTGATGCTGCCTCAAAATGCTAGTCCCTTGGTAATTCTCAATCACCAGGAATATCTGGTACATCATAACATATTCTCTTGTTATTTAAACTCTCTCAAAACCCCACCATCTGCTGTCTGCCATCTTCTGCACACATCCCTTACCTGTTTTAATGATCTTGACAAACTGAAAGAATATCCAGCTCCCTTTCTCTAACCTACAAATCATATCTCCTACTTTAACATTCTCATGCTTGGTTCGTCTATCCTTATCATTGTACTCCCTGGCCTATGCCTGAACCGCTGTTCTTTGGTGCGTACCAACATTTCTGCATTAACCAACATTTCTGCATTTCTGTACAAATCCTTTCTTCTGCAGCACTTAAGCATCGATCCTGGACATAATTTGCACTTCTTCCTTTCAAAAATTCAAGAAGTTTAAACCCCTTTTCCACATGTGGAGTGGTGTGATGCACCTACTGTCACACGCATCAACGCCATATGCCATTGCCTGCTGAATGCATTCATATAACTCTTTATTAACAAATGGTAGCCGTTACTGACCACCTCTCAGCCAATCAGAAAATTTGGTGTGCAGCCATGGTTTTGACTGCATTTTGAATAGTCTCACATCAAAATCAGTCAGGGAAACAGCAATGCAACTTCCAAGAATGTTTCAAAGAAGGTAGCAGGCGCTCCTCTCCAGAAAGAACATGGCATGATAACCTGTTCTGAGATGAGAGTTTGCAGCACACGCTTTTTGCTCACTGTACCTTTCACAGATGGGAAATATCCATTGGCATATCAGTCTTTGTCCCGCCCACATGGGCAATCCAGCACCGAAATGCTATGGCAATTCCTCTCTGAACAAGAGTACCAAATGCAACCCCATACACGTGTTTCAGCCTTGTTGGGCCTCATCAGTGAGGTGAAGCTTTGTCTCTCTGAGCACAGTGAGCAGGGAGTCCACGTCTGGTTGCCCCCAGGTAACTCAGGGTGACCAACCCCAAGTTCCTTGCAAACATTTCAAAGAAGGTAGCAGGCGCTCCTCTCCAGAAAGAGCATGGCATGATAACCTGTTCTGAGATGAGAGTTTGCAGCACACGCTTTTTGCTCACTGTACCTTTCACAGATGGGAAATATCCATTTGCATATCAGTCTTTCTCCCGCCACATGGGCAGTCCAACACCAAAATGCTATGGCAATTCCTCTCTGAACAAGAGTACCAAAAGCAACCCCATATACGTGTTTCAGCCTTCCAAGAATGGTTTCGCTTAACGAAACACCCACTGCAACACCCAATTTACCCAACCAAAAATAAGGCTAAAACATGTGAAAAGCTTTCACTTTCTTATAGAGAAACTTTTTTCTTTTTACATTACACCTAATGCATGTGCATGTTAAAACCTTTCCATTTCAACTACATTTGCAATCAAAATGCTTAACTTATGAAGACACCTTTGTTATTTTTTTAATATTACAAAATAAAAGCATATTTAATTTACTAACACAGTTTGAGTATTTATTTTGCTCACTGTTAGTCTACTTTACAACTACAACTCCAAAACCTACATTGCTATTACTAGTATGTGTTAATCGCTTTATAGACCTTGGGAAGGGTCATTATCGCTTGGTATAAGGACCCATCCCCAACGTATGGCCCTCGGCTTTGCCTTGGGCCATGGCTTGTGGGTGAGTCATTAGGGGTTGGCAACAGGGTTACACGCCCAGAAGAAACAAATCTAAATTGTCAGTTTACAGCAAACTAACGTTTTGTACAGTTTAGGATAATAGAAAAGAGCATCAAGTTAGCCAACTTTCATACAAACCAGATAGGGGATGAGGTTGCAATCATTTTCAAGGGTAATGTAATCTATGCATTTGATTTAAGGTGGAGAGTCCACGTATGGTAACAAGGCATGTTTAGCTGCATTTTTTCTGACATTCAGGAGAACAAGAACCATAGGGTTATGGATTAATGTAAATCAATATTGGTACAAAATCATTAAATGCTTCGCGGGGTAGAATAAACAAACTTATACCGATGGTGAAATATAATGAAGGATGCTAGTCACAATTCTCACCAGTGAATGGCTTTCAAAATATTAATACAATAATAATTTTACTCCTACAGACAATTGTTTAATATACTTCAGATTAGGGAACTTTCAGTAAGCATAACTCTTTGAATCACAGAATTGTTAGGCTCAGATCAATTTGTAAAGGGCGAATATCACTGCACCAACAATCATGGGCCGCCGTGCTTACTGGTCATGTTTGTTTACGTTTTAGCCGGTACTTGTCACAACGTCTAATACCATGATGTCACAAGGACGTGACGTCACAAGGACTTAAAATGTTTTTTCAAGATGGTGGCGGTGGAGCCCACATGTGGAACACCGCTGCCGTCTTGAAATAAACCTTGCAGAAGACAATTTTAAGGTAAGGGAACCCACATACACCCATTATGCCCCATCAGCTACATTCATACCTATGAGCAATCCTGAATTCAAAATATACCCATTATGCCCCATCTTGCAAATGAATGGATCACACATGACTCATATAAGTGTCTGAATATACAACCAGACAAGAATTCAATCAGCCAATAGTTGGAAAATAATCGAATTACACACTGCAAAAACCGGAAGGTAATTATGAGAGGATCATACAAGGTATAAAAGCTTATTAGGTACGTAGCAAGGCCATATAGATGACCACTCGGAATTATTTGTTTTACAGGATTTCAATTAATAAATTGGTGATCTGTATTGGCTAGGAGGAAGAAGTTAATGCCTAAATTAATTTGCCACATTGGACAGAACGAACAAGAATATTTATGTATCCAGTCAGATACAATAAGGTAATATGCATGATTTGAACGGAATATGCACCAACAATAGATAGTGGAAGTATCTCTCATGTTATTGATAGATTTAATTTAACGAAGTAGGAAGAGGCCTTTATGGCAGAGATACAATAAGATGGGCTACAATGCTGAGTTGGAGATACACTCTCAGATATTAGGGGGTGGTCAAGCCCGGCCACAAATTTAATTTTGAAACCCGGGGGCGTGATCAGTAATACCCTCCAAATCAAACTTATTGAATCAGATTAGATTGTCCTGAATAAGGAACATTTTGTTAATATTATTATAAAGGATTCTAATGCCCAAAAAGCATAAGTACACCACCAGGATAAATTGCAATATGCATATGATGATACTTTGTTAATTTCTCCTACTCATACACTCCGTTCATGCTTTTCCCACTCTCTTCCACAGATGAATTTCTAATTATATTGGTAAAATGTATTTGAAATCAGTTTGTGTAAATAGCATGTGTAGTTTTTTGTTACAGATTAGGAATTGATCAATACAAACACATGGGGTATTTCTAATTGCATTGGAAAAATGTGTTGGCAAGCACTTGTTATGTAAATATTTTGTGTATATAGCCTAGAGGAAGCCAAAGAATTAGTGAAACATTAGGCACGGTCGCCAAAAGGTTGTTGTTGGCTAAATTAGATATATGCAAGTACTATTGAATATGATACAATGTTCCAACAGTATTAACTAAGATTAAATCAATTGACTTGGTGAATTATAGAGTTTGGTGTTTTTTTGAGAAGTGTTTGACACTGAGCGCACAACTGTGGGGAGACACTCTTGTACTTCTGAATAGTTTGCCATACTAGTAAGGTGTTACAGTCTTCTCCATGCTTGTTGCGGGAAGTATAGCTCTAATAGACATGTATATACAGTAGTTGAACTTGACTTTAAGTAGGGTTGTCACTGTGTCACTTAGCAACACCTACACACTGTCATCACGTATGATATGGGCTTTGATCCTAGTTCCTGCCCAATTTAATTTAACAATCCCACACAATGAAACTGGTTGTTTTTATCATCATAAGTATCTGTTTAATTAATCACAGGACAAGCTAAGGGGCTCCACCAAATGACCTTGTGTAAGCAGGAGTTCTTGAAAAGATCTGTCCATTATCTTATAAGCTCCTAACAACAATCAAGCTGTTGCTTGTGTGGCTTTTCTGTACAAGTCACTTGTGGATAAAAGATGCCCACATTTTGGTGCACAGTCATTTCCGTTCTTAAAATTTGTGAGAGGTTATTTTTCATGATATTCTCATAAAACTGACACAACCAACATAAGATGCACATGGTTTTTGTAGTCTGTTCCTCGTAGACTCAAGGCATTGTGTGACGTTTGATGCATTCCTTAAGGTAACCAATTTACCAAATAACAGCCCGTTGCTCCTAGCAAATGCAACAAGAGATGGTTCCTGAGGGCTTGATAAGTGTGATAGGTATGTTTGTGTACTCAATGATAGTTCTAATATTCCTGACCATGGGACATTTGCCATAATCAACAGCTGCGTGAGCCCCTTTGTTTCTTAACGGTGTGTGGGCATTTCAAGTTGGACAGCTTGAGTTTGCTAGACAGTGTATCTGCGAGGTATTCCATCCCAGGTGCAAGTGGCCTGGATGTGTCCTTTTCCAGAACTAGTCATTGTTACATACGGTGTGCATACACTCCTTGTAGAGCCGACTCTTGGGTGTTGCTGCCTTCTTTTTTGTTACAGGCATTTCGCATCCATTTCCAAGATGGATTTGTTTTCAACATCACTCCCTAGAGCAGTAGTAGTAAAGAATTTAGGCAACAGCAGATTCTTCATCCAAATGTTCCACTCATAATTTGCTAAATATTCCGCATCGTGAACCAGAACCCAAATCGTAGCTCTCCTGTTTAGCTTCCAGCCCTGGTTTGTTAGATTTCATCTATTTGTGGCTACACACATGTTTCTTGTGGGTCTTTGTACAGGTGATATAAGGCTGCAATCCATCACTAGGCTACTTTGGATCTGTGTGTCAATGTAGGGCTATTTAGTCACTTCCTTGAGTTGCCAGATTAAGTTTGCTTTTACATGGGTGGCAGCCAAAATGTCATTTTTATTTTTATTGTGATATGTTGAAGACACAATGGTTTTAAGCACCTTATTTATGCAGAGCATCCACTTGGGCTTCTAATTTATTGAATGTACTTGCAAATATGGTGGAAACCTCAACTGGCAGCCGCTGTACAACCCATATGCTGTCGATCGGTCATACACCTATTGAGGCTTTCAATACTGCATCCTAAATGTGACTAATGTACAATGAGAACAGGACAGGAGTCGCAGAGCAACCCGGCTTGATGCCTCACATGCTAAAAATAATGGCAGCTGAGTGCACCCATGTAGTTTATTTTACTCACTTTGTGGCTTCAGTGTACAGTATTAGAGTATTATAGCCATCAGGCTTGGGCTCGTCTTCATTGCCATTGGCTGGCCCCACAGCCTATGCATTGACAACAGGTTAAACGAGAAGCTGAAATGCAATAAAGCAAAGTAAATTCTTCTTAACTTGACTAAATCCATGGATTAGGTGAGTTAAGACAAGGGTCTGATGCACCATCGATAGACCCGAGGAGAAAACCGCCCTGCCCAGGATAAAGTATTTTATTTTTCGTGACCCAGTGCTGTACTGATGTAAAGGGAATTTTTCAGATAATGGTCTAGTCCATAGATGTCTGGCTGTTGTGCCTGCAGGAAGATGCCACAATTTGTTTATCCTTTCTTGTACATTGGTGCCACAATGCCTTTTTTTCTAGAATGTCGGAAATGTCAGGAATTGTACAGAGTTTTGCAAAATGTGAGACAGTATAGGAGCCACCAGTCCTGATGAATTTGACTTTGAAAATTTCTGGTCCTGTTGTTTTCTCTGCTGCTAGGGACTGTATTACCTTTGCTAGCCTCTTTTCCTACACTACTCAGTTTACAAGATGGCAATGTCCCTCGGTGTGGGGTCACATCTCATAAGTCGACTCCCTCGCGAACATGGGATGACTCTTGTTCCGCCACCATGGTAGGTGGTTTGTTGGGTCACCCGTTAAAGACTAAGATGAAATCCTCTATCCATTCTGACTCAGAGAGATTCGCTTTAATGAATTTCCTCACAGTGCCCATTCTCATATAGAACATCTGGGTGTTAGGCACTGCAGTGGCTGCTTCAAGCACTTGCCACTGCTTTGTAGTTCTTTACCAGAATTTTAATACCTGCCTGGCTCATGTCCACTTTTGTAGATTCTTATAGTTCTTTGTTTGCTATTCCTCATCAAGCCACTTTTCTGCAGTGCCATAGTTTATTGCATTCCCTGAAAAAAAACCTGACCAAACCTTTTGAAGTAAGGACCCTCTCCCACCCTCTTCTGGCCATGGGACTAGCTGGCATGGGGCGAGGGAGGCTTGCAGCATACCCAGCACCTCTAACCACAGGTGACAGGGCTTGGCTGTGGGTAGATCCCATGCCAAGACATCAGCTGTACCTTTTCTAATGGCTACTCAACTTGTTGAGTCCTGAGTCAAGACCACAGTTGGATGTTTTGCAGGTGATCCATTTCAAGTGAATAGATGGCATTTGTTTTGATGAGTGGGAAATGGGTACTAAGGAGGGAGACGCACTAAGTGTTGAAAAGTATGCCAATTTTTAAGGGATGATTGGGGCCAAAGCCTGCTCAGTGACCACTTTGCCCCATATTGTTGTTTTACTGCTGGAAGGTGGGTTGCAGCAAATGTGCCACATTTATGAGCTTAAAAGGCTGCTCACTCAGGAAGGAATTTAGATTCTGTCTCTAAGACAAAACAGATGCTGGCCAGCTAAGTTACCAGGGTGGGCAAGGACATCAAAGCACTATGCACAACCCTGTACCACAACTGGACCAAGATGTGTCTCAATCATAAATGTAAACCAGGTTGAAAGTGAATTGTATACCCCCCATCATCTCTAGTTCAGTACCATGAACTGAGGGCTGTTATACTTCCTATTCTGTGATCCCTACATAGTTTGTGATTCTTGTCGCTTCACCGCTTCATTATTGTACTTATTTCATCTACAATTTCTCTACATATTTAGATCACACAATCATCAATTTTATTGTCACTTTTATTTTAATAATTTTCAATGCTTATATTAATAAACAAATATACATTATGCAAAATTCCTCATTCATTCTTCTGAATACCTTCCTGTATTGCAATATATCACATTCATACACACATTCAAATCACCCCTCTATTCTGTGTTCTAGTGAGCCTACTATATACAGCCACAGCTATATACGCATTCAATCCTTGTTAGAACACCAAGACATTCAGTGCACCATCCTATCCTAAAGATAAAAACTGCCTAGTAGTTTTACTGAAAATCAGATCTTATCAGTGATAATCATATGAACCCTACATATTTCTGTCCCTATATAGCTTTCTATGCTGAGACATTAATCAGGGGTTCCTATCCATTTAGTTTTGTATCCTTTGCTGGCAGGGCTTATATAAGCACTGTGAGAAACCTGAGGGCATCCTCACATCTACTTTCTTTGGCTCCGCTTCTCAGGTGACCAGGGAAAGGCCATCCCTCTTGGATCCCCACCCTGTGGTTGGCGAAGCGAGTGAGGATCACCTGGGTTGTGAGTTCATAGGGATCGGGGAGAGGACAGCCCTGAGGGAGACGCAGTACTTCCCCTTTGTAGTCCATAATGAACCTGTAGTCCCAGAGGCTTTTCTGTGATATTGTTATCCCATTTCCTTTGATCAAGATAGCATCGGTAAGAATTATAAACCCCAGTGGTACATAAGGAGAGTGAGAAAGAGAAAGGTGCCTACAGGCGAGGCATGGTGCCCCCCTTTCCCTATTAATGACCAACCTAACCCTTCCCCGAACTTTTGGGGTTACTCAAAGACCTCTCTCCTCATTTCCCCACATTTGACAGTTAAAAGTACTGGGATGAGGAAGAGGAGATAAACACTACACCTTCATTGTACCACTCTGGTAGTGGGACGAACAAGATGCCTGCAGAGAGTCAAGCATGTCCCTTTCATCATGGTTAGGCAAACCTAAGTAAGGACACACACCTGCAACCTATTAACTGGTTGCAGGTGTCCAAAATAAGGGTCAGAGAACAAGAAAGGAGAGCAACAGGGAGGCTGCATGGCAGAGACCAACAGAGGACCCCTTTTTGTGTGGAGGCAGCCGTGGTGGGACTGGAGCAGGAGCGAGGTCGCTGGCAGAGACCCCGGGGAACTTGTGTGGCCCAAGACAAGTGGGCCATATCGTGGTCACAGGTGCCGCAGCCTCCAACACAGAACGCCAGCAGCAGGAGCTGCGAGAGCATCCAGGAGAGAGAGGACTCTGTCTGCATCCAGAGAGAAGCCTCTCCAATTGCCGGCATGCAGAGGAGAATGCCCGGCAGGCGAGGAGGCTCGCATCAAAAGGCCTGCCGGCCTCGCAGGCAGAGGCAAAGCTGCGAAGGCCATCAGAGAGAGCCGCAATCAGCCGTTGAGTGTCAGGGAGAACACTTGGGCACCGGGGCGCTCCTAATAGACCGGGAATAAGTAATGGTCTGTAAAAGTAAGTTCAACAAATGCTTATTGAATATCGAACCAAACAGAATCTTGAAACTACATATAATTATTGCATCATAAATAACAAACTGCATGAAAACTTACAGTTAAGCATAACGAACGCATTGTAATTATCAAACTAAATGGAAACTTAAAGTTAAGCCTAATTAATGCATTTTAAACCCTGAATAAAAAGATTAAATTAAACATAACGGAAGTATATTGAATACTGAACTGAATGAAACCTTAGTTAGATATTTTGAATGCTGAATGCACTAAAACGTTATGGGGCAAGCAAATCTTGAAGGACAACCAAAGTGCCCATGTGAAAATAAACTACAAAAAAGGGCATAAGTTTGAAAGAGTGCCACAGAAGGCAGGATATGAATAAAACCCCACAAAGGTTAAATGTTATGAGTGAATGCAATGCAGCAATGCCACAGACTGGCACGAGGTGTGTGACACATGATGACAGTATCAACGAGGTTGAAAAGGAGAAACCAAAGAAGTGTACACTTGCACATAAAGCCAAGAGGCCAACAAAGTGGAATTAAGTGAAAGTGACTTGGTACACAGGGGCAGGAGCTGAAGAACCTGTGTGACCTGAGAATGTAGGGATCCTGTTTGTGCGACCTGTGAGGGGTAGACTGTGTGGTCTGACAACTGTGCCTAGACCAGTGAGCCCTGCATGAGGAGACCTCAAAGACATTGTGAAACAAATCAGGAATAACCCTTGAGTGAAATGATGAAGCCAACCAGAAGGAGAGTCAGATTAACCTTGAGTTAAGTTACACTTTTGAAAAGACTAAAATAAACTGGGCAGAGTTAAAGTCTTGGGGAAGGGAATCCTGAGACTTGAAGAACTGCACGTGTTGTTTTGAGGGCGAAGCCTCAAGACCCCTTTGCTTTGTGAACTGTGTTATTTGGAGCTAGGGGAAGGGAACCCCATATTACCGTGAACTTGAGAAAGGTAATCTTGAGACTTTTTGTGGAACTTTCTTGTACATGGGAAAGGAGAGCTGAAAGAAAGCTAAGAGCTAGATGAAGCGCAGAACTTTATGTTGAACATTGTTTATTTTGTTAGTAACATCCCTACACATTGGTTAGCTTTAGTTGTGAGTGCATGAGTGCAAGAATAGGTTTTGGACACAGACGAACGTTTAAGTTGAACTATTTCACTCACATTCCGTAGTTTTGTTCAGGTAGGGAAATCCCACCTTAGCATAGGGCAAGTTAGGTTTTCTACCATCCTGACATTTGAGTTAATAAATATCTTTTGTTTGAACTTTAAGTGTGTTGCACATACAATAGAGATCAATCCTTCTTATTTTCTTTTAGGTGCTGCAAGAATAACAGAACACAATATCAGTATTTACAAAAATGTGGGAGTCCCTCTACTGAGAAAGAACATGGCTTAAATAACCAGTTCTATTTTTCCACTCAGGAGGGTCTACAACCATATTCTAGCTCACTGTACATTTTACAGTGGAGAAACATCCATTTGCATATTAGTCTCTGTGCTCGACTGTGTTTAAAGAGTCTCTCAATGGTTAGATGTCGTAACACAGACATTCCTAGTCTTTGGGTTGTGGGACAACAACTAGAGGAGACATCCAGTGTGTGAGTTATTTTGCTTCTTTAATGATGTTGTGTTTGAGTAGTGAGTTCTATCTCTATGTTTTATTCCTAACTTTCCAGGGATGTTGTGGGTATAGGTTCACTGCTTTGTTGGTCTATGGATTCTTTTGAACACTGTTGAGCTTTCCTAGACCTTTGAAGAGGCTTGAGTAATGTTCTTGGATTGAGAGGAAGGGGGACAGGTTGTTGTGTACTTCGACTAATCCCATTTTATGGCAGCGGAGAAGGTGAAGAGGCAGGTGCGTACTGTAGATCTGTTGTTTACATTAATATCTTTCTATAGTAGCTGTGCATCCTTTGTACAGATTGTCTCTGCCGAATTTACAAATGCAGTTGAGAAGGTGGGTGAGAGGGGGGGAGGAGTACACCACTGGGATATTTAGATCCTTTACTCCTTTGGCTGGTAGGTTGCATTTCCATATATTATTGAGTGTTCATGATATCAATCATGGCTCTGATAGCTATTAAGAAAGGATTGGGTTATCCATTCCCAAAGAGGTGTATCATTGAACTGCTATGGTTGACAACCTCGTCCGTCATGAGGGATATGTAGCTTCTTTGGTTGGGTGCTGTTTTGTCACTTGCTTGTTGTTCATTTTTGGTGTGTAGTTCACTGCCAATATTTGACCAATGGTTGGGCAGAAGCCCTTTTGTGACCAGGTCATGAAGCATCAGTAGCATTTGCGGTCTCCTGTCGCTGCGTTGAGTCTTTCTGGTTTTGTGTTTGGTGCCTGTCTCTTGGGTGGCTACTTGTTTTCTGTGGTTGCCTTTGCAGGCTTCTGGCATGGCTGCCTGGGAGTTCACTCACCCAGCTACTCTTGCATGGTCAAGTACCTTTTCCAGTGGGGTGTTTTTCTTGAGTATTGATGATAGGCATCCCTCTATTACCAATGAGTAAATGGCTTTTTCATTTGAGCATTTTTGAAACTATTGGTCTTGCAGTCTGTGCACAAATACAGCCATCATCTCAACTTGTAGTGGGCTGGATTGACTGAACGCATACCTTTCATAGTTTACACTTATCTGTTTGATGAATTTCATATTCACTGCCACTAGCCACGTCCTTAATTAATTGAAAATGGAAAGACTGTATAACCATATTCTGAGATAATCTTTCACATCTGCAGATATTCTTGTCCTGGAATATTGTACTCGCAGACAAGACATCGCCCCTGCATTGGACCTTGACAATGCCTTTCTCATTTAGATGATTCTTTTTTTAGTTCTACTTATTATAGTTTTCACACATAACAAAACAAGAGGTCAATCCTCATCGTGAGAGGCTACACAAGTGAACACTTGGGAGACTGGTGGGTTCTGGACTATAAAGAACTAAACCATTCCTACTGCTTAGCAAAAGATAGCTAGCACGAGGAAGATGTACTCTTTTACCACCTAGGACTGCACCAGTGTCCTTCCAAGACTTGTCGCGACAGATGAAGGACTGTGGTGGGGTAGCTACTTTTAATATACCAGCACAAGTGTAGGCTAGTATATGATGCAGTGGCCCCAGTAAGCAAGCCAACTTCCTGTGGATGAACTAGAATATGGGAAAGGAAGAAGAGCAATAATTAGGGAGAGTACTGTTGGGCTGGAACAGAATAGAAGTGAAGGAAATGGGCAGAACTGTAGAAAAAAAGATAGGCACACTATTCCTGAGGTCAAAGGTAATGATCTCAGGTAGAATCCAGACACGAAACTGACTGCAAAAGTTCAGTTTGCAGAGCACAGTAGAAAAAGCTGCTTTCCATTTGCCTGAACCACTCCTCTAATGAGAGCAGATGAGTCACTAGAGCGAGACTGGAATGTGGAATGTAAAGGACAGGGACAGCAAAACAAACTGCAACATGGATGGCTGCATGCTAATGTGTATGTGTGCAGACCCTTAGTAGTTCAGGTGTAAGTACTATCATGTAGTTTAAACGTTAACACCTCAAGCTAGACTGAAGACTGCTGGCGCATAGACAGTGTCGGATTAAACCCTGTGGAGGCCCCTACGCAGTCGAAATGTCGCCCCCGCCCCCTCGCAAATGATCTCATAATACGTTTTTAATTTTCTGCGCGCTTTATTTTGATCCGTTGTCATGGGGCCCCTAAAGTAGTGGGGCCCGTAGGCCGGTGCCTACTTGTCCTAATAGATAAACCGGCACTGGGCATAGATCCGAGAGCATGAAGAAAGTGGTGCAGCTCGGAACTGGGACCACACACGTGTTGCATGTGATAACCAGGATGATGATTGTGTCGAAAGACCTACAATATGGAGCATGGGTGGGGGCGGAGCTACGATGACATCGGGCCGTCTGAACTTTGGGATGGGCCGGCAAGGCAAAAATGCAGAGGGGTACAGCGAGCGGGTAAGCGTTACCTATTGTGAAGGCATACATGTCCTGATGCCCAGTGATGGTAAAAAAGCTCCTAGGTGTGAGCAAAAGGGCCAAGTCTGTATGCTAGGTCCAGGGGACTGACTATTTCAGGACATGCTCATTAGCCTATCAGGTTCTGCACTTTCTCCACAGAAGCTATTGGGGACAAGGATGCCACACTTTTCAAATACTGAAAGATTCAACTATTTTCCAGTGTGAAATTCCAAGCGACTAGCCTCTCTCTCTCTCAACATAATAATTTAATAATAATAATAATAATAATAGTCATTATTATTATTATTAAATGAATAATAATTTAGCATTTATATAGTGGTACAAACCCTCAGGTATCTGAGCGCTGCTTATAATTACCGACGGTGTGTGGTGCTCATTTATGGACCTCGGAAAGATGAAAGCCTGAGTTTGGCCCTGCCAGGATTCGAACCTACATCAGCAGGCTCTGCACAGATGTCAAAGCGAGCGCTCGCTGTGCTATCGGACCGCATTTATAAAGGGTTTTCATGCAGAATGTTGAAAACTCACTTACAAAAGTGAGTTACAAAAGTGGCTTACAAAACTCACTGCAAGTTTTGAACTCTACATATTGAGGAGGAGTCTGAGAAACAGGAATGTTGTTGAAAATACAATTTTAATTGCAGGGAACAAAACAGTTAAAGCCGCGTTTGAAAATTGAAAATGTTGTCCCCCTCCACCAAAGCCTATATGTAAAAAAAAAAAAAAAAAAAAAGTGCCAGGACCTAAATATATTCTAGCACTCCTGTAAATGTTATCCCTCTGCACCAGTGCTTTATTTGTAAACAAATAAATGCCAGAGCTCAAATATGTTCTAGCACTGTTGCCCCCACCCACATAACATAACGTAGTAGGCGGTCCTTGAAATAAGAGACCAAATGTTTAATTGCTTCTTTTTATAACGTGATGGACAAATGCAGACAAAATCATTACTAAACGGATTGACTTGTCTGTCAAACACTGCAGCAAGATCCTTTTGTATAGATTAGCACTCAGCACAAGAAACCCTCCTTGGCAGTGACCTTTTTACTGGCTTTTTGCCCCTGTCGTGCTGCTGCTGTCTAGTGACTGTTTTGTTGTTCTCCTGTCTGTGGCTGGTGCCCCTCTGCCTCACTAATGTCACTGGCGACTGCAGTGGTCAGAGTGTAAGAAAAGATGTAGTGGAACTATGTTCCCTGTTGGCCTGTCCCTCTCCTCAAAAACCCCATCGCCACACCCCCTCCCACCGATCATACAAACCCCTAAACAAACGCGCCTGCTGTTCAAGGGAACATTCGGCGCAGTGCACTGAAGTACAAGTTTCTGATTCTTCCTACAGTTTTATTTTAAAAACGAAACCATTCCGGAAAAGGTTCATTTTAGTGTAAAAGTATAGGAACAGTAAAACTTCATTAAAAAAAGTAGAGGAGCACCGCTCCCGCCCACTTTCAACCACTGGGCGACTGTATGCACATGTGCATGCCCACCTGCTCACGGCAATAGTGAGTGAGATGAACCTAGTACTGTGGTTGCCCACACCCAAGCCACCCACCCTGCTGCGGCAGTGTGGGCAGTTATTCCAGGCTGACTAGAGAAATGGGCTGGCATGAACAGCACAAGTGCCTAGTGCTCTCACCTTCTGGCTAATTGTCATTCATGAAACTGGATAACGCGCATAGCAGTGCCAGCATGGCATGCCCTATTGTTGCTTGCTGTGTGACTAAGACTAGCTGACATTTAAAAAATAAAGCTGCCAAAACACCACATGATAATTTAACTGAGTACAAAACAATAAGTGCCGGTGCTCAGAAATAAACTCTGGGGCTCAGCCCTGGCGCACACCTCCTCAAGTTAAGCACTGCCTACCACAAAATGGTGCATTTAAAACCCTTATGTGATATGATATGGCATTTTTAACGCGCCTATGCACAAATGTTTCAAGGAGCGACGAGGCAAGGGAGGGGGAACAGAGGGAAGACAGAGACAACAATCTTACCAGGCCAGGTGTCATTGAGATCGCGCAGGTGCAAGTAATGTGGCTCAGAGAGAGGATAAATGATTGAAATTTCAAGCTGGGAAACAGTGGAATCTTGGTCTGGAAGAGAGGAAAATCTCTGCCATCCTTGAGTCAGGATGATACTATCATAATAAAGAGCTCTGCTAAGGGTGGCACCATTGTTGTCATTGATAAAAGTAATTATGAGAAAGAAGTGCTTCAACAACTTTTTAATTTAGACACTTATTAGGTTTTGAAGTAGACCTTAAATTTGGTTGTATGTTAGAGGCTACTGCAAGACTTTTACACAAACAGATTCCACAAACTCCATTTTTCTGTACTGACTCTGTAAGGTACTAAAGAGTTCAACTGTTCCTCCGGGTGGATCGATGTTGTCCCAGCGTGAGGGGATACTGGAACTGATTGGCTCATACACTGACTTTTTTAACAAGTACAAGCATTTTGTAAAAGATATTATGGATTTCATTCACAGGATTGAAGGGAGAGCTGTTATTTTTTAATCACACTATCATTGTTAAGCGTGATGTCACTAGTTTATATATCAATGTTATAAGGTATATCTGCTGTTGGAGAGGAATTGGGAGTGAGGTCGCCTACAGATGTATGTACATCATTCGTTTCTGAAACTTTATTAGCACTCATTATCATGAGAACTATTTTCATTAGAACACGACATTCTGGAAACAGTTATGAGCTGCAAACTATGCCAATTTACTTATGAAATGTTTCGAGGTAAAGCATATTTTATATTCAGATTCATGGCAGGTGGGCCGTGCCTAATGGACCTGGCACATTAATGGCATTTTGATTTTTTGGCAAAGTGGTTGGTGACTCCCATGACCATTTGCGGCTTATTTAAATTCTGTTAACTCTTCCATTACGTTTACTACTACTATTAGTCCGAAACATGTGTAATTTGTGGACACTATGGTTGGCATATCAGGCAATTGTGTGAGGTTTATATTACTGCACAAAAGCACTGATTTACTTCTTATCTGCACAAAGGTTAATTCCAACCGTTTTCCATGATCTGTGAGGAACCTGAGGGCGTCTGCACTTCTTTTCCCCTGGTATCCTCTTCTCGGGTGGCCAGGGAAAGGCCATTGCTTTTGGATCCTGACCCTGGGGGTGGATTTGCAAAGGAGGATCACCTGGTGGAGGAGGCTCGGGGAGTGGGGAGAGGACGTCCTTAGGTGAGACATGGTATCCCTCATTTCCCTTTCACAATGAACCCTCTACCCCCCAACCCTTCATAGGCCTTTGTCAGCCCTTTCCCTGCTCTTCCCCTAAAACATTCCCCAAAACACACCAGTATGCTACTGGGACAAAGAAGAGGACAACTAGAATAACGCATCCTCATTTTGTTAATGCAGACACATATCGACTTCAGCCAGGTACTGAGACGAGTAGGAGATCAACAAGAGGGAAGCAGGACTACCGCTTCAGTGTTCTAGTCCTTTTTGGAATAATCATGGAGGCGGAAACTTTAAAAGCTGGAATAAAGATGGAAATGATGTAGCGGTGTAGCGGTGTGGCAAGCGGAGCGCTCAAGACCCCTGGAGAAGTGCAGAGTTTATGTAGTGGGAAGCGAATAAAATGGCCGTTGGAGGCCAATGACAAGCCACAAGAAGGAGACCGGTGTGACCGAGGGAAGCAGTCGTGTGAGTCCTGAGTCGCAGAAGGATTGCTGCTGGGTGAACGTGAGCCACGGAAGACTGCTGGGAGAAGACACAAGGTACTGCACAGGGAGAAGGGGACCCATGGCGACAGAGGACCTTGCAAGAAACAGTAAGCTCTGACCAGTGAGTGCAACCAGAAGGGGGAACACTGAGCTGGCAGGTGGACATAGAAATCAAGTAATTAACATTGATTTAAACGGAAGCACACATTGCTATTTGAATGAAAGCCGATATAATGCATTTTGAAAACCGAACAAAATGAAAGCAATTTGTGAACACGCTTGAATCTTAAGAGGAGTAAAGGAAAGATTGTGAACTGTATTGAAATGATGAACCGCATTATATAAGAAAACAAGAATTGGCAGTAGCCAACATACATGGAACTGTATTACCTGAGAAACAAGTGCTGGCAAGTCAAGAGAACACAAAGAGTTGTATGGTATGAGAAATCCAGCATTAACCAAAGCCAAGAGAGTTCAAGGAACTACATGGTATAAGGGATCAAGCATTGGCAAGAGCCAGGGAAACATAAGAAAGTGTAACAAGTGTATGGTGGCCATCTAAGCCACGGGACAGTGTCATGAGTGTGACACATGTGAATGAAGCAGGCATCACTGTTAAGGAGAAGCAGTTAACTGGTGTTGTGGGAAAAGCAGTTAAGAACGAGTACCGGTTGCAGGACTTGTAATGAGTGGACTGTAAGGTCTGACAACTGCGCCTAGACCGGGTGCCCCTTGAATGGAAAGGCCACTGAAAACACCCATAAAGAAGCTTGTGTTTTGCAATAACCTTTAAGGTGATTCTGAAGTCAAGTATTGTTTTGAAACCTGGAAGATTTGAACTTTAGGGGAAGGAAACCACTGTGTTGTTTTGTTAAAAAAGCTGCAAGAGTTGAACTCTTGGCGAAAGGAACCCCCATGCTTTATGAACTACTCTGAACTTGGGGAAGGAGAAGCTGATTACAAGCCAAGAGCTAGAAGAAGCTCTGAACTTTATTTTGAACACTATTCATTTTGATGCTGACATCCGTACACATTGTATACAGTTAGTTGTGAGGGCAAGTATAGGTTTTGGACTTCCTGAGACAGACTATCCTAAGTTTTCTTTAGGTAGGGAAATCTCACCTTAGAATAGGGCATGTTAGGCATTACTCCGCCCTGCCTTTTTGTGTTAATTCAACTTTGACAAACAAACCTAGACCTGTTCTCTGTGTCTGAC
This sequence comes from Ambystoma mexicanum, assembly GCF_040938575.1. NCBI lineage: Eukaryota > Metazoa > Chordata > Amphibia > Caudata > Ambystomatidae > Ambystoma > Ambystoma mexicanum. Next base: position 452,826,300 of record NC_090936.1, on the reverse strand, counting down.
TCATGATACCTTCACAGATCAAATAATTGAGTTTTTCTCAACTGTTACAAATTCATGAGAATTCCCAATTTCAGACTAGTGTGTCCATTATGGTTGCCATTATTCTAAACATATTTTACAATATGCACTTGCTCGTGCACAGAGCATCGCATGAGCATACGCTCTCACACAGGCCCCTCTTAGTGGAGATTAAATGTATTCCAATATGTATCCCATATGTGTATCATGTACATTTCATTATTTAACAGCATTCATTGGAACATTTTGGAATCAGATCCTCAAATGGGTTCTTTGTTCAAAGACAGACCAATGGTTGTATATAATTGTTTGCCTAATTTATCTGGTGAGGGCAGATGTCTGAAAAGTCAGATCTTCCCAGAGGTTTTTGAGTCAGCCAAGATGGCATATTTTACCCTGTCTCACCTGAAGCTCTTACAAGAATGCAATTAGATTGCATGATGTGACACATTAATTGACTGGTGAAGCTATATTGTCTTGAAACATTACATGACTTGCTTGAGTGAACACGCTGCCTACTGTTTGAAATGCCCTTGTGGGAAAACCTATTTATGGCAAACCACGAGGAAAATCAAGTACAGAATCATTTAGCAGAACTCTGATATTAGAATTGAGAGCAGCAAGTCTAGTGTTGCTGGACATGTTATGGATTTCTGTCATACCGTGACTCAACTAAAGTTTTAAGGTTTGGAACTGGCCCTTCCACATTCAAGAGGTTGTGACATCATAAGGCTTTGCCAACAAAAGGCTTTTCGGATTTATAAGATGAAGTCATGCCAGCCGTATGTGCACAATGAGAATACTGACTGGAATATGTGTATGTTAAATTGAGTGAATTCCTATTGCACCCTTTTTTGTTAATTTTGTGATGTACATTAAGTGTTTCTGTTTTAGTTTCATTTTTCTTTGTATTCCTTTACAATATTGAACTTTGATTGCCATTATTTTAATTGCAGCCAAGTAGGAGGGTGTAACATGATGGATATTATTTGTTTGTGTTATGTTGCAGGGCTGTATTCACTAGCTTTTCTATTTAATGTGTTCGTTAGATAGCCCTATTTTATTGTTTTCCATGATAGTTGTGAGAAACCTGAGGGTTTGGATCCTCTATGCAGGTAGCCAGGGAAAGGCCATCGCTTTTGGATCCCGCCCCTGGGGCCGGACAAGTGAGGGAGGATCACCTGGATAGAGGTTCCTTAGGGTTTGGAGGTGAGATGGCCTTAGGTAAGACACAGTATTCGACATCCTCCTTTCAGGAAGGAACCTCCATCCCAGAAGTGGTTATGGGATATTGTTCACCATGTTCCCTTTTCTCTGAGAAAAGCAAGAGATATTATCATCCCAGATATGTTAGACAGAGAGGGAGAAATACTGGGGATGAGGTACCTTGGGCCAAAACACAATATCCCCCTTGTCCTTATGCCAATCAGCCCAACACTCTCCTTTTTAGGTAATTATAAAGAAGCTCCCCTTTATTTCCCTCAGAGTACTGAGATGAGGAAGACACAACTAAAAGTTATGAATCGTACACCCTTTCTCCACTCTAGTACTGAGACGAGGAAGAAGCAAATGAGAGTAATAGACACTGGGACGAAGCCAATCACGTTCGCCGGCAGGCCCCCCCTCATCGCCCACAACTAAGGCCCTGTGTGTGCCTGTCCAGGCCAGGAAGAGCCCCTACACAAAATTATGACTCAGCCTCCAGACTAATTACTGCTCCCGCATGTGTTCCTTTGATCCTTGGACATTGACGCCTCATGCAGGTCTGCAAGTGATTGATGGCTGAACTTTTCCATTGCCACCTCCACCAATCTTTCTGATTAATTTACTGTGCAAATGTACTGCGGTCCTTGCCTCAACTTACCTACATCTTCTCTGACTGCATTTGTGCCTCTGTGCACCTCTAGCATTGCATTTGTGCCTCCTTTTAAAAAGAATCGAATTTAGGTGTGTGTATCTTTACATCTGTGCACCTCTTGTCTCCTAATATTCTTTTTCCTTTCGGAATTGCTTTTATGATATGATATGATAGGTTATTTATAACGTGCTTAATACCCAGAGCTTTATAAGCGCGGACCCGGGGATCGAACCTGTGGCGTTCCGTGTTGTCTTGCTTTCAAGATGAGCATGTTGCCCCTAAGCTATCGTCCCAAGACTTTATGCCTTTGTGACTAATTCCACTAGGCCTCCTGGTGAGTTTAGCTACAACTGTGCTGTGCAGCCACTCTGTTTTCACTCCTCTACTCACCTCTGCCACCCCTATTGCTCTCCGTCTCACCTCTCTTCTCTAACTGCTATACTATCACCTACCCCCCTCTCTCACAAAGTCTGATAAAACAAAAGCACGAAAAAGACATCTTGAGTGCAAACCCTGGCCTTCCCATCCCAGACACCTATGCCAGTGCTTCCTCCAGAGAGGTCTTCACTGATCCCCTCTCGAAATATATGGAACCCCATCTCATCTCTACTCTCTCTCCTTCCACATCCTCTCCCATTAACAGTGGCACCAAGTGGGAAGTCTTCTTGGCTGGCTTCTCATCTTCATGTTGCTTTGTTAATGTCTATCACACAGGCACTATCCTGGTTCAGGGTCCTCAACCTGACCTCCTTCTCTTTGTCTTGATCCTGTCATTAACTTCCTTCCTTCTCCTGCATCTCCCCCTACTACTCTCTCTATCCCCCCTCTGACTGGTGTACCACACCCCTGTACCCCACCTCAGAAAACCTTCAAAGGCAGAGACCTCATTGATCTGGCGACTCTTAACGCCCGCTCAGCCAACAAGCACTCTGCTGACATCTGCCTCCTTCTTGAAGACACTGACCTTGACATTCTCGCTCTTACCGAGACATGGTTCTATGCCAACTCAGTCACTCCTTTTGACTCCCTCCTCCCTGACGCTTCAAGCCTCGACCTCACTGTACTGGTGAGGGGGTTTCCTTAATCTTCCCTGAGTGGGTTTCTGTTTCCATCTTACTCACTCAGCTCTACTCTTCCTTTGCTGACCGTTGCTACCATTTACCGGCCTCCTGGCACCACCACCCTGTTCCTCTCTGAATGGGCTGATTTCTGTTCTTCCTTACTTTCATCCACCTCCAACCTCCTCCTCCTGGATGATTTCAACATCCAACTGGACTCCCCTGACTCCTCATCCACACTCTTCTCTGACCTCTGCACCTCTTTCCCTCTCCATTCTCCCCTCTGGTCCAACCCACTCAGCTGGACACACGCTGGATGCCCTCATACACTGTGACCTCTCTCACCCCCCCAGAAGTCACCCATCTCTCCTGGTCAGACCATTTTCTCCTCTCTTCCCACCTGTGTCCCTTTGGCCCACTGACCGCACCTCCAAAAGCCCTGCCAACCTTGTTCACTAACGTTCGTCCGATGAAACGAGTGTCAGCTGCTGCCTTCGCTTCCACTTTGATCCCCCCTCACCCTGACCTCAGTTTCTACCGTTGACTCTGCTTTCAGCAACCTCTACTTGTCCATTACCAATACTCTTGACATTCTAGCCGCAGTCACGAGGATCCTCCTGAAACCTGCCTCTAAGCGTAACGCCTGGTAGGACTCTGAACTTCCGGCCCTGAAACGAAAGTGCAGGGAGGCAGAATGGAAGTGGCAAACATCAGGCTCATCCTCTGACAAACTGGCCTGCCGCCTGATCCAAAGGCATTACAGACTCTCCATCCATGCCAAGAAAAGAGCCCATATACAGGCACAGGTTTCCGGTGTATCCAACAACATGGCTGAACTTTTCAGGATCTGCAGGGAACTAGCCAACCCTTCCATAGTCTCTTCCTCCCCTTCTCAGTCCCAGGCCCTCTGCAACTCAGTGGTCACTCATTTCACCACCAAAACTCAGGACATCCTGAACACACTTTTTACCCACCCTCCCAACTCCCAACCCTTCCAACACCTCCTTGCCTCCATTGGGTCCTCACCCTCCTCCTTCCTTTTTTTCTCCACTTTCTCCCCTGTCACACCTGAAGAGGTTACCAGAGTTGTCAGCTCTATGAGGGTCTATTCTAAACAGGTTTTCCCTTGCACATCCAGAACCATGAAGGATAACATTGGCTCTCTTGCCCCCACACTCTCTGATTTTTGCAATCATTCTTTTGCCACTGGTCCTTTCCCCTCCTCCCTTAAGCACTCCCTTGTGCGCCCCACTCCGGAAAAAGCCTTCAGCAGACCCAACCTGTCCTGCCAACTACTGCCGTATTTCCATCACCCCCTTCCTGTGGAAGCTGCTGGAGAAGCTGGCATTGCCCCAATTCAATTTGCACACCAAACTTGTTGGTGGCCTCCACGACCATCAATCTGTATTCCGAGCATCCAGAGGCACGGAAACTGCTCTTCTGAACACCCGTGAAGAACTGCTCACATCTCTGGACTCCAACTCCCTAGCTGTCCTCATCCTTCTTGATCTCTCCTCTGCCTGTGACACAGTCAACCATTTCATCCGCATACAAAGGCTCCACGATACCCTTGGTATCTCGGAACAGGCACTGGACTGGCTGACATCCTTCCTTACTGACAGCACTTCCCAAGTCATCTTGGGCACATTCTCCTCTCCTACCTCCTTCACCACCTGTGGTGTCCCCAGGGTTCTATCCTCTCCCCTTGGTTCTTTAATGTCTACCTTGCTCAGCTTGCATGCCTCATCTCCTCCTTTTTCTCCAACCTCCAGTGTTATGCAGACAACACACAATTATTTTTCAAACTTCCTGCTGACCCTCTTGCACCCTCCATCATCCTTGACTGCCTATCTGCCATCCAGTCCTGGTGCACCTCCAATGATCTCTGCCTCAATGCCTGTAAAACTGAGATCCTTCCCATTGGGACCCCTGCTCCCTCCTTCTTCCCTTCACTCTGGCCGTCCTCCCTAGGCTTTCACCCTGCTCCTTCCTCTGAAGCCAAAATCCTTGGAGTCATTGTAGACTCCTCTCTCTACTTCCTCCCTCACACTCAGGACATTGCCAAGAAGTCCCACTTTCAGCTCTTCCTTGTCAAGGGAATTCTCCCTTTTCTCACTTTCTCCCAGAGTCTCAATGTTACCCGAGCCCTGGTTCTCTCTAGGGTTGACTATTGCAATAGCCTCCTCCTGAATCTACCTTTGTCCACTCTGAGACCCCTCCAGCTAATCCAGAATAGGGCAGCAAGAATTATCCTTGGCCTTAAGCCCATGGACTGCATCTCTCCTGCCCTAAAACGTCTTCACTGGCTCCCAGTTGCTGCACAGATTAAATTCAAATCCCTCTGGTTCGTCCACAAGGCTGTCTGGGCTTGGGGACCTCACTATCTTCAACTTTATCTTACTAAATACTCTCCCTCTAGACCACTACATTCCTCTTTCATCAACTCTTTGTGTGTAAAGCGTTTCACTAAGCACAGGGTAGGGGGTATTGATCGCTTTCCTCAGCTTGCTCCCTCCTATGGAACAGCCTGCGGCTCCCTCTGCGCCATGAGCAAGACTTTCTTAAATTCCGGAAGCTCCTCAAGACTTTACTCTTTACCTCCTCCTCTGCTCATCCCACAGTTGTTGTGATTGGTGTCCAGGGCTCTTATGCATTCTCTGGGCCCCTGACCTCCCACATCCAATTGCCTCAGCTCCTGTATACCTTCAGCACTTGCCTTGGCACACCCTCCACCCTCCAGGTTCGCACCTACACCTAACACGGCCCCAGGCAGTGTAGCACTCCACATCCAAGCACTTCATCTGTGGCTCACCCATGAGCTCAAACTCCCCAGCACTTACCGCCTCTGCACTCTTCCTTGCTGCACTTGCATGTTCTGAATACTCACAAGGCATGGTAGGTTCATTCCTTTTTCCCCTCCACTGCTTTAAATATTGTGTTTTTAATGTGTGTCACTCTCTTGTTCCCTCCCTTTGCCCTGTGGGCGCTTTGACAAACAGGCCGATTCATGGAATAATTAGCGCGGCGCAAGTGGGCAAAAACGTGCGAATCGCAGTGGAATAGCGAAAATCGCAGTGGAATAGCGAAAATCGCAGTGCAAGTGCGAAAATCGCACGAAAAGCAGCGCACGTCGATTCATGGAAGGCCGTGCGCGAGAAAACCAGCGGATGTGCGATAAAAAAGTGCGCGGCGCACGTTGGCGCACGTTGGCGCACAGGCCATCTAACAGCGTGCGCCAGGTCACAGCGAAAATCGCACAGGCCACAGCGAAATTCGCACATAGCGCGGCGCACGCAATAAAAGTAGGCGGAACACGGGCGTAACACTCGGAATGGGGAACAACTTGCCAAAACGTGGGCGTCACGGGGGAAGTACAGGGCACAAGTGCGCGGAACGCCCACACGCTCGCCTACAACACGTATTCATGGAATAGAATAGGGGAAAAAAGCGCACGCTCAAACCAGCGCACAGGCACAAACACGACCGCCACAAGAAAGGAGGCGGTAGCGTCTCTGCGGCTGTAAGAAATGTGCGCCAAAAGGTGCGCCAACAAATAGCACCTATATACTGCCATGATGAATGTCCCATACTGTGGGCCTCCAGGAAAAATGACGTGCAAAGGGGTACCCACAAACACGGACACCCGCTGACAAAAAATACGTGTGCATGTATACCGGGGTGCGCGGGAAGTGTCACACGCGATTTGCAGGGTACGTGCATCACAGGGGTTCGCGTGAAGTCATTCACGCGATCGGGCCTGGGGGAGCGGGCTACGTGTATTACAGGGGTTCGCGTGAAGTTCCTCACGCGATCGGGCCTGGGGGAGCGGTCTACGTGTATTACAGGGGTTCGCGTGAAGTTCCTCACGCGATCGAGCCTGGGGGAGCGGGCTACGTGTATTACAGGGGTTCGCGTGAAGTTCCACACGCGATCGGGCCTGGGGGAGCGGGCTACGTGTATTACAGGGGTTCGCGTGAAGTTTCACACGCGAATAGCCTGGGCGCGTGAATTTGAGGGGTGCGCGGGAAGTTCCACACGCGATCGGGCCTGGGGGAGCGGGCTACGTGTATTACAGGGGTTCGCGGGAAGTTCCACACGCGAATAGCCTGGGTGCGTGTATTTCAGGGGTTCGCGGGAAGTTCCACACGCGAATAGCCTGGGCGCGTGTATTTCAGGGGTGCGCGGGAAGTTCCACACACGAATAGCCTGGGCGCGTGAATTTGAGGGGTGCGCGGGAAGTTCCACACGCGATCGGGCCTGGGGGAGCGGGCTACGTGTATTACAGGGGTTCGCGGGAAGTTCCTCACGCGATCGGGCCTGGGGGAGCGTGCTACGTGTATTTCAGGGGTTCGCGTGAATTTTCACACGCGAATAGCCTGGGCGCGTGAATTTGAGGGGTGCGCGGGAAGTTCCTCACGCGATCGGGCCTGGGGGAGCGGGCTACGTGTATTACAGGGGTTCGCGGGAAGTTCCACACGCGAATAGCCTGGGCGCGTGTATTTCAGGGGTGCGCGGGAAGTTCCACACACGAATAGCCTGGGCGCGTGAATTTGAGGGGTGCGCGGGAAGTTCCACACGCGATCGGGCCTGGGGGAGCGGGCTACGTGTATTACAGGGGTTCGCGGGAAGTTCCTCACGCGATCGGGCCTGGGGGAGCGTGCTACGTGTATTTCAGGGGTTCGCGTGAATTTTCACACGCGAATAGCCTGGGCGCGTGTATTTCAGGGGTGCACGGGAAGTTCCACACACGAATAGCCTGGGCGCGTGAATTTGAGGGGTGCGCGGGAAGTTCCACACGCGATCGGGCCTGGGGGAGCGGGCTACATGTATTACAGGGGTTCGCGGGAAGTTCCTCACGCGATCGGGCCTGGGGGAGCGTGCTACGTGTATTTCAGGGGTTCGCGTGAATTTTCACACGCGAATAGCCTGGGCGCGTGAATTTGAGGGGTGCGCGGGAAGTTCCTCACGCGATCGGGCCTGGGGGAGCGGGCTACGTGTATTACAGGGGTTCGCGGGAAGTTCCACACGCGAATAGCCTGGGCGCGTGTATTTCAGGGGTTCGCGGGAAGTTCCACACGCGAATAGCCTGGGCGCGTGTATTTCAGGGGTGCGCGGGAAGTTCCACACACGAATAGCCTGGGCGCGTGTATTTCAGGGGTGCGCGGGAAGTTCCACACGCGAATAGCCTGGGCGCGTGTATTTCAGGGGTTCGCGGAAAGTTCCACACGCGAATAGCCTGGGCGCGTGAATTTGAGGGGTGCGCGGGAAGTTCCACACGCGAATAGCCTGGGCGCGTGTATTTCAGGGGTGCGCGGGTAGTTCCACACGCGAATAGCCTGGGCGCGTGAATTTGAGGGGTGCGCGGGAAGTTCCTCACGCGATCGGGCCTGGGGGAGCGGGCTACGTGTATTACAGGGGTTCGCGGGAAGTTCCACACGCGAATAGCCTGGGCGCGTGTATTTCAGGGGTTCGCGGGAAGTTCCACACGCGAATAGCCTGGGCGCGTGTATTTCAGGGGTGCGCGGGAAGTTCCACACACGAATAGCCTGGGCGCGTGTATTTCAGGGGTGCGCGGGAAGTTCCACACGCGAATAGCCTGGGCGCGTGTATTTCAGGGGTTCGCGGGAAGTTCCACACGCGAATAGCCTGGGCGCGTGTATTTCAGGGGTGCGCGGGAAGTTTTACACGCGAATAGCCTGGGCGCGTGTATTTCAGGGGTGCACGGGAAGTTTTACACGCGAATAGCCTGGGCGCGTGTATTTCAGCGGTGCGCGGGAAGTTTTACACGCGATTTCTGCACGGTACGTGTATTTCAGGGGTGCCGGGGAGTCCCACATGTGATTTGACAGTGTGGGTCCTCCCAGGTGTACCCTGTACACCCTCCACGGCCCCTGCAGGCAGCACACACCACAGGGGACTACCCTGCATCCCTGGTCATGTCCCGCAGGCAGCCCACCCAACATGGGCATGCCCCCCAGCAAAGGCACATGTCTCTTTGAACTAATGAACACCAACACATGTCCCCTTGCACCCCCACCCCCCAGCACTGTGGGGCACATGCCAGCAGTCCCCCACCCATGTCCAACTCATGTCTCCCACCACCCCCACCCGCCAGCACTGTGGGGCACCTGCCAGCAGGCCCCCACCCATGTCCAACTCATGTCACCCACCACCCCCACCCCCCAGCACTGTGGGGCACCTGCCAGTAGGCCCCCACCCATGTCCAACTCATGTCTCCCACCACCCCCACCCCCCAGCCACCAGGGTCACCCTCCACCAGGGCCCCACTCATGTCTCCCACCACCCCCACCCCCCAGCACTGTGGGGCACCTGCCAGCAGGCCCCCACCCATGTCCAACTCATGTCTCCCACCACCCCCACCCCCCAGCCGTGCAGGGGCACCCTCCACCAGTCCCCCACTCATGTCTACCACCACCCCCACCCCCCAGCAGTGCAGGGGCAGCCTCCACCAGGCCCCCACTCATGTCACCCACCACCCCCACCCCCCAGCCACCAGGGGCACCCTCCACCAGGCCCCCACTCATGTCTCCCACCACCCCCACCCCCCAGCAGTGCAGGGGCAGCCTCCACCAGGCCCCCACTCATGTCACCCACCACCCCCACCCCCCTGCCACCATGTGCAGCCCCCACCAGGTCCTCACAATCCCCAATCATGTGCGTAATGGTCAGCCTCCACAGCCAAAAAGACCTACCAAGTAACCCATTCACCCACATGGAAATGGAAATCACATGTTACACCCCCAATGTACATGAAGCAAATGAACCCATGTCCGTCACACACATATTTTCAAATTGAATGGGAAAACACACAACATGACATGCATGAAACCAATGAGATGAAACCACACAGTGAACAATGGAAAAAAAAATGTATTGAAAAAAATACAAATGCCAAAGAAAGAAAACTAACTACAATGTAAATGTGAAAAAATAAGCTGCATGTCCGCATAAAAACACAAAACTAGAAAATCAAATCAAAAAAATCATGTCCAAAGTGAAATGTAAAAACTCTCCATGCAACAAAGAACTATGTACAAAAATAACAAGGGTCCATCAACACAACTGAACTAAGGAAACCTCCTAAAAAACCTACCTAAATATCAACTATATACAAAAAGTGGAGCAGTGTCCGTCGACTCCAAATAATAATAAGAACGAAAGGAAACCTAAAACTAAAGAACTATATACAAAGGCGGCGGGCAAGTCCAGCAGCTCACTCTGTGGTGTTCCGGGCCAGGGCATCATCGAACTCCTGTTCGATGTCCCGGAGGCGGTCCAGTTCCATGGCCCCGAGGGTCCGCAGGGACGACGCCGTGTCCTCCTCCAACCCCCTGCGGATTGCCTCGAGGCACTCGGCCCGCCTCAGGGCCCTCCGCATGGAGTTCTCCGCCCTGACCATTGTGAGCCGCGCCTCTTCCGCCCGCCGCCGCTCCGCACCTATGGCGTGGCCCAACCGCTGCCACACGGAAGACACTCTCTGTCCTGGGTCCTCCTGCCCTCCGGCCGATGCCTGCCCCTCCGATGTCGAAGGCCCTGAGCCTTCATGGCTCCCACCATCTTGCTGCTGCTGCTGCTCTGCCTCTGGCCGTGCACTGCCTCCTGCTGCCTGCACATCCTCCGCCGGCTGGGGTGCACCTGTTGATGTGGCCACCCCTGCTGGACGTCCGACTCCCGACTGTGGCAGGGATGCCTCCTCCACCAGCCTGGCCGCACTGTCAGAGGCAGCTCCACAGGGCACCCAGGTGACTGATGGGTGGGAAGATGGCACAGAGGACGACTGGCGCGTAGGGGGTCCAGTTGAGGAGGGGGTCGGAGCAAGCCCCATCAGACAGCGGAATCCGGCCTGGGTGACCTGTCCCAGCAGGCTGACGTGGTCAACGAGCCATTCGAGATGACGTGCAGTCTCTCCATGAAAAGACTGCAGGTCACCTCGCATGGCCCGTTGACGCAATGCCACACCAGCCAGGACAGGCTCAACCCGGTCCTGGATGGCCACGTCCGCAGGCAGAGGAAGGCCAGTTGACGTCAGCTCATCCCCTGCCTGAAAACGGGTCTGGACGTAGGCATCCCTGCTGGTGCAAGATGATGCAGGGACAGGATCGGGGACAGGATTGCACACAGGCACCTCCGCGGCCGCCTGTGCTGCCTCCTGTCCCTGGTCCTGGACTGCACCACTAGCACCAGTGGGATCCCCACCTCCAGACCCCGTCTCTGGTGCTTGCACGGCCTCCTCCTCCACCAGACCCCCCACCAACCTGGATGACTCCGTGCCATCTTCCCCTGTTGGGCCCTGTGGGGTCCCAGCTGCCCCTTCTGCTGCCGAGGAGTCCAACTGCAACCTCCGCCTCTTGGACCTCCCCCCGGCAGCTGCGGCCTGGGACGCGGCACCGGACTCCTCACTCCCCGACGAGATGACAACACGGGAGGGGAGCCGGGCCTTGCGTCTCCGGCTGGCGGTCGGATCCCCGCCGCTGTGCTCCACAGCACCTTCTCCGCCCTCTTCATCAGTTGACGCTGCAGACAGGGAGAAACAAAACACAGGCATCAGGGCACTGTACAATGGACACATACACGCATGACAGTTGCACATGAGTGGCATTGGCAAACCTCAGACATGTCATCACAATCCCCAACACACATGTCATTGCAACTGGCACACATGAGCCATACCACAGCCATATCGCAACTGCCACCACCATCCCTACACATACAACAGCATCAGCAGCCAAAGGGGAGCCATACATCACATGCAACACAGGAAGTGCACCACACATGTACACACACCACCACACTTGCATGCATGTCTACACCTCTGCCAAGTGTCGCACTGTTCAGACGGGCATCCATGTCACATCTGCCAATCAGGCTTCCACATACCGCTGTCACATGCATCCATGTAGCATCACTGTTGCACCTTTGACAAATACACACACATGCACATGTACACAGTGCTCATACATGCAGCCGAAAACAACATACATGCCTGACATCACGGACATGTCTACTTACATACACATTCATCCAAACATGTGTGCACGCACAACTGCATTTGCCATGCAAGCCCACACACACAAGCACCATCCATGTCTCACACATTACAGCCCTCGCATGTGTCAGCCCCACGGCCCTGTACACCCCCACCCATACTCCACCCCATACAAACAGATGTGCAACCGGCACAATGGGGAATGATCACCACACGCCCTGCTCACAACCAGGATGCATGTACACTCACCGCTCGACTCCAGACGGCTCTGCTTCTCTAGGACCTGGACGTGGAGCGCTGGGGATATGCGTTCCAGGACCCCCATCTGTTCTTCCGACAAGTGGCCCCGGCGCCCCTTGGCATCCGCTGCCTTCAAGAGGCGCCGGGCCTTGTTCAGGGTCCTGGACCTGAAGTCCTCCCAGCGCTTCCTGACATGTTGTAAGTCCCGGACTGCCACCCCCTCCGCGTTGATGGCAGTCACGATGTCTGTCCAGATCCGAGTCCGTCCTTCCTTGTCGGCGCGGGAACTTCCAAAGAGGGCATCATACTGCCCCAGGACTTGCTCCACCAGGACACCAACTTCGGTGGCACTGAAGCTGGTGCCCCTCTGCCTCTCTGGCCGGGGGTTGTCAGTGGTCACAGATGGTGTTAGCCCCGACATGACAACCCCAGAGGCAGGAGTGGGTGGGCAACTGGGTCCTGGGGCTGGGCTGTGGAGCGATGGAATTCCAGTCGGGAGTCTTCTGTTCCAGCAGGGGTGGTCACAGCAACAGCACCCCTGGCTGATGTGCAGGCAGCAAATGGCAGTGCACGTGGGCAGCAGGCAGTCAGGCAGCAGCAGATAGCAGGTGGGAGCGTGCTCGGGGCTCTGGGGGGCAGTAATTCGGCCTTCTGGGCAGGAGCGTGGTCTCCCGTGTGCTCACGCGTGGCCAGCTTGGTACGGAGTGAATTGGCACGTGAAAATCCTGCACGTCAGCGTGAAAACCGAGGAAAGGCCCTTAGCGCGTAAGCACGTCAGCACGCATACGCGATTCCATTGGACCAAAGGCCCTCAGCGCGTAAGCGCGTCTGTGACGTGACCCGCACGGGTGTTTCCCACACAGCACGTGATGACAGAGCACACGTGGAAAGACTGCACGTCAGAGTCTCATTGCGTGTGATTGGTGGAAATGGCCGTACACCGGGATACAGGTGCGCTGACGTACTTGCGTGTGTAAGTGTCCGCGCACACCTCATATACACGTACATAGGCCAATCGCGTGTACACGCACTTTTGTCCAATTACACGCGATGAGACTCTGACGTGCAGTCTTTCCACGTGTGCTCTGTCATCACGTGCTGTGTGGGAAACACCCGTGCGGGTCACGTCACAGACGCGCCTACGCGCTGAGGGCCTTTGGTCCAATGGAATCGCGTATGCGTGCTGACGCGCTTACGCGCTAAGGGCCTTTCCTCGGTTTTCACGCTGACGTGCAGGATTTTCACGTGCCAATTCACTCCGTACCAAGCTGGCCACGCGTGAGCACACGGGAGACCACGCTCCTGCCCAGAAGGCCGAATTACTGCCCCCCAGAGCCCCGAGCACGCTCCCACCTGCTATCTGCTGCTGCCTGACTGCCTGCTGCCCACGTGCACTGCCATTTGCTGCCTGCACATCAGCCAGGGGTGCTGTTGCTGTGACCACCCCTGCTGGAACAGAAGACTCCCGACTGGAATTCCATCGCTCCACAGCCCAGCCCCAGGACCCAGTTGCCCACCCACTCCTGCCTCTGGGGTTGTCATGTCGGGGCTAACACCATCTGCGACCACTGACAACCCCCGGCCAGAGAGGCAGAGGGGCACCAGCTTCAGTGCCACCGAAGTTGGTGTCCTGGTGGAGCAAGTCCTGGGGCAGTATGATGCCCTCTTTGGAAGTTCCCGCGCAGACAAGGAAGGACGGACTCGGATCTGGACTGACATCGTGACTGCCATCAACGCGGAGGGGGTGGCAGTCCGGGACTTACAACATGTCAGGAAGCGCTGGGAGGACTTCAGGTCCAGGACCCTGAACAAGGCCCGGCGCCTCTTGAAGGCAGCGGATGCCAAGGGGCGCCGGGGCCACTTGTCGGAAGAACAGATGGGGGTCCTGGAACGCATATCCCCAGCGCTCCACGTCCAGGTCCTAGAGAAGCAGAGCCGTCTGGAGTCGAGCGGTGAGTGTACATGCATCCTGGTTGTGAGCAGGGCGTGTGGTGATCATTCCCCATTGTGCCGGTTGCACATCTGTTTGTATGGGGTGGAGTATGGGTGGGGGTGTACAGGGCCGTGGGGCTGACACATGCGAGGGCTGTAATGTGTGAGACATGGATGGTGCTTGTGTGTGTGGGCTTGCATGGCAAATGCAGTTGTGCGTGCACACATGTTTGGATGAATGTGTATGTAAGTAGACATGTCCGTGATGTCAGGCATGTATGTTGTTTTCGGCTGCATGTATGAGCACTGTGTACATGTGCATGTGTGTGTATTTGTCAAAGGTGCAACAGTGATGCTACATGGATGCATGTGACAGCGGTATGTGGAAGCCTGATTGGCAGATGTGACATGGATGCCCGTCTGAACAGTGCGACACTTGGCAGAGGTGTAGACATGCATGCAAGTGTGGTGGTGTGTGTACATGTGTGGTGCACTTCCTGTGTTGCATGTGATGTATGGCTCCCCTTTGGCTGCTGATGCTGTTGTATGTGTAGGGATGGTGGTGGCAGTTGCGATATGGCTGTGGTATGGCTCATGTGTGCCAGTTGCAATGACATGTGTGTTGGGGATTGTGATGACATGTCTGAGGTTTGCCAATGCCACTCATGTGCAACTGTCATGCGTGTATGTGTCCATTGTACAGTGCCCTGATGCCTGTGTTTTGTTTCTCCCTGTCTGCAGCGTCAACTGATGAAGAGGGCGGAGAAGGTGCTGTGGAGCACAGCGGCGGGGATCCGACCGCCAGCCGGAGACGCAAGGCCCGGCTCCCCTCCCGTGTTGTCATCTCGTCGGGGAGTGAGGAGTCCGGTGCCGCGTCCCAGGCCGCAGCTGCCGGGGGGAGGTCCAAGAGGCGGAGGTTGCAGTTGGACTCCTCGGCAGCAGAAGGGGCAGCTGGGACCCCACAGGGCCCAACAGGGGAAGATGGCACGGAGTCATCCAGGTTGGTGGGGGGTCTGGTGGAGGAGGAGGCCGTGCAAGCACCAGAGACGGGGTCTGGAGGTGGGGATCCCACTGGTGCTAGTGGTGCAGTCCAGGACCAGGGACAGGAGGCAGCACAGGCGGCCGCGGAAGTGCCTGTGTGCAATCCTGTCCCCGATCCTGTCCCTGCATCATCTTGCACCAGCAGGGATGCCTACGTCCAGACCCGTTTTCAGGCAGGGGATGAGCTGACGTCAACTGGCCTTCCTCTGCCTGCGGACGTGGCTATCCAGGTCCGGGTTGAGCCTGTCCTGGCTGGTGTGGCGTTGCGTCAACGGGCCATGCGAGGTGACCTGCAGTCTTTTCATGGAGAGACTGCACGTCATCTCGAATGGCTCGTTGACCACGTCAGCCTGCTGGGACAGGTCACCCAGACCGGATTCCTCCGTCTGATGGGGCTTGTTCCGACCCCCTCCTCAACTGGACCCCCTACGCGCCAGTCGTCCTCTGTGCCATCTTCCCACCCATCAGTCACCTGGGTGCCCTGTGGAGCTGCCTCTGACAGTGCGGCCAGGCTGGTGGAGGAGGCATCCCTGCCACAGTCGGGAGTCGGACGTCCAGCAGGGGTGGCCACATCAACAGGTGCACCCCAGCCGGCGGAGGATGTGCAGGCAGCAGGAGGCAGTGCACGGGCAGAGGCAGAGCAGCAGCAGCAGCAAGATGGTGGGAGCCATGAAGGCTCGGGGCCTTCGACATCGGAGGGGCAGGCATCGGCCGGAGGGCAGGAGGACCCAGGACAGAGAGTGTCTTCCGTGTGGCAGCGGTTGGGCCACGCCATAGGTGCGGAGCGGCGGCGGGCGGAAGAGGCGCGGCTCACAATGGTCAGGGCGGAGAACTCCATGCGGAGGGCCCTGAGGCGGGCCGAGTGCCTCGAGGCTATCCGCAGGGGGTTGGAGGAGGACACGGCGTCGTCCCTGCGGACCCTCGGGGCCATGGAACTGGACCGCCTCCGGGACATCGAACAGGAGTTCGATGATGCCCTGGCCCGGAACACCACAGAGTGAGCCGCTGGACTTGCCCGCCGCCTTTGTATATAGTTCTTTAGTTTTAGGTTTCCTTTGGTTTTTCTTATGATTTGGAGTCGACGGACACTGCTCCACTTTTTGTATATAGTTGATATTTAGGTAGGTTTTTTAGGAGGTTTCCTTAGTTCTGTTGTGATGATGGACCCTTGTTATTTTTGTACATAGTTCTTTGTTGCACGGAGAGTTTTGACATTTGACTTTGGACAAAATTTTTTGGATTAGATTTTCTAGTTTTGTGTTTTTATGCGGACATGCAGCTTCTTTTTTTCACATTTACATTGTAGTTAGTTTTCTTTCTTTAGCATTCGTATTTTTTTCTAATACATTTTTTTTTACATTGTTCACTGTGTGGTTTCATCTCATTGGTTTCATGCATGTCATGTTGTGTGTTTTCCCATTCAATTGGAAAATATGTGTGTGACGGACATGGGTTCATTTGCTTCATGAACATTGGGGGTGTAACATGTGATTTCCATTTCCATGTGGGTGAATGGGTTACTTGGTAGGGCTTTTTGGCTGTGGAGGCTGACCATTACGCACATTGTGAGGACCTGGTGGGGGCTGCACATGGTGGCAGGGGGGTGGGGGTGGTGGGAGACATGAGTGGGGGCCTGGTGGAGGGTGACCCTGCACTGCTGGGGTGTGGGGGTGGTGGGAGACATGAGTGGGGGCCTGGTGGAGGGTGACCCTGGTGGCTGGGGGGTGGGGGTGGTGGGAGACATGAGTGGGGGCCTGGTGGAGGCTGCCCCTGCACTGCTGGGGGGTGGGGGTGGTGGGAGACATGAGTGGGGGCCTGGTGGAGGGTGACCCTGCACTGCTGGGGGGTGGGGGTGGTGGGAGACATGAGTGGGGGCCTGGTGGAGGGTGACCCTGCACTGCTGGGGTGTGGGGGTGGTGGGAGACATGAGTGGGGGCCTGGTGGAGGGTGACCCTGGTGGCTGGGGGTGGGGGTGGTGGGAGACATGAGTGGGGGCCTGGTGGAGGGTGACCCTGGTGGCTGGGGGGTGGGGGTGGTGGGAGACATGAGTGGGGGCCTGGTGGAGGCTGCCCCTGCACTGCTGGGGGGTGGGGGTGGTGGGAGACATGAGTGGGGGCCTGGTGGAGGGTGACCCTGCACTGCTGGGGTGTGGGGGTGGTGGGAGACATGAGTGGGGGCCTGGTGGAGGGTGACCCTGGTGGCTGGGGGGTGGGGGTGGTGGGAGACATGAGTGGGGGCCTGGTGGAGGGTGACCCTGGTGGCTGGGGGGTGGGGGTGGTGGGAGACATGAGTGGGGGCCTGGTGGAGGGTGACCCTGGTGGCTGGGGGGTGGGGGTGGTGGGAGACATGAGTGGGGGCCTGGTGGAGGGTGACCCTGGTGGCTGGGGGGTGGGGGTGGTGGGAGACATGAGTGGGGGCCTGGTGGAGGGTGACCCTGGTGGCTGGGGGGTGGGGGTGGTGGGAGACATGAGTGGGGGCCTGGTGGAGGGTGACCCTGGTGGCTGGGGGGTGGGGGTGGTGGGAGACATGAGTGGGGGCCTGGTGGAGGGTGACCCTGGTGGCTGGGGGGTGGGGGTGGTGGGAGACATGAGTGGGGGCCTGGTGGAGGGTGACCCTGGTGGCTGGGGGGTGGGGGTGGTGGGTGACCTGAGCGGGGGCCTGGTGGAGGGTGACCCTGGTGGCTGGGGGGTGGGGGTGGTGGGAGACATGAGTGGGGGCCTGGTGGAGGGTGCCCCTGGTGGCGGGGGGGTGGGGGTGGTGGGAGACATGAGTGGGGGCCTGGTGGAGGCTGCCCCTGGTGGCTGGGGGGTGGGGGTGGTGGGTGACATGAGTGGGGGCCTGGTGGAGGGTGACCCTGGTGGCTGGGGGGTGGGGGTGGTGGGTGACATGAGTGGGGGCCTGGTGGAGGCTGCCCCTGCACTGCTGGGGGGTGGGGGTGGTGGGAGACATGAGTGGGGGCCTGGTGGAGGGTGACCCTGGTGGCTGGGGGGTGGGGGTGGTGGGAGACATGAGTGGGGGCCTGGTGGAGGGTGACCCTGGTGGCTGGGGGGTGGGGGTGGTGGGAGACATGAGTGGGGGCCTGGTGGAGGGTGACCCTGGTGGCTGGGGGGTGGGGGTGGTGGGAGACATGAGTGGGGGCCTGGTGGAGGGTGACCCTGGTGGCTGGGGGGTGGGGGTGGTGGGAGACATGAGTGGGGGCCTGGTGGAGGGTGCCCCTGCACTGCTGGGGGGTGGGGGTGGTGGGAGACATGAGTGGGGGCCTGGTGGAGGGTGACCCTGCACTGCTGGGGTGTGGGGGTGGTGGGAGACATGAGTGGGGGCCTGGTGGAGGGTGACCCTGGTGGCTGGGGGGTGGGGGTGGTGGGAGACATGAGTGGGGGCCTGGTGGAGGGTGACCCTGGTGGCTGGGGGGTGGGGGTGGTGGGAGACATGAGTGGGGGCCTGGTGGAGGGTGACCCTGGTGGCTGGGGGGTGGGGGTGGTGGGAGACATGAGTGGGGGCCTGGTGGAGGGTGCCCCTGCACTGCTGGGGGGTGGGGGTGGTGGGAGACATGAGTGGGGGCCTGGTGGAGGCTGCCCCTGCACTGCTGGGGGGTGGGGGTGGTGGGTGACATGAGTGGGGGCCTGGTGGAGGGTGACCCTGCACTGCTGGGGTGTGGGGGTGGTGGGAGACATGAGTGGGGGCCTGGTGGAGGGTGACCCTGGTGGCTGGGGGGTGGGGGTGGTGGGAGACATGAGTGGGGGCCTGGTGGAGGGTGACCCTGGTGGCTGGGGGGTGGGGGTGGTGGGAGACATGAGTGGGGGCCTGGTGGAGGCTGCCCCTGCACTGCTGGGGGGTGGGGGTGGTGGGAGACATGAGTGGGGGCCTGGTGGAGGGTGACCCTGCACTGCTGGGGTGTGGGGGTGGTGGGAGACATGAGTGGGGGCCTGGTGGAGGGTGACCCTGGTGGCTGGGGGGTGGGGGTGGTGGGAGACATGAGTGGGGGCCTGGTGGAGGGTGACCCTGGTGGCTGGGGGGTGGGGGTGGTGGGAGACATGAGTGGGGGCCTGGTGGAGGGTGACCCTGGTGGCTGGGGGGTGGGGGTGGTGGGAGACATGAGTGGGGGCCTGGTGGAGGCTGCCCCTGGTGGCTGGGGGGTGGGGGTGGTGGGAGACATGAGTGGGGGCCTGGTGGAGGCTGCCCCTGCACTGCTGGGGGGTGGGGGTGGTGGGAGACATGAGTGGGGGCCTGGTGGAGGGTGACCCTGGTGGCTGGGGGGTGGGGGTGGTGGGAGACATGAGTGGGGGCCTGGTGGAGGGTGACCCTGGTGGCTGGGGGGTGGGGGTGGTGGGAGACATGAGTGGGGGCCTGGTGGAGGGTGACCCTGGTGGCTGGGGGGTGGGGGTGGTGGGAGACATGAGTGGGGGCCTGGTGGAGGGTGACCCTGGTGGCTGGGGGGTGGGGGTGGTGGGAGACATGAGTGGGGGCCTGGTGGAGGCTGCCCCTGCACTGCTGGGGGGTGGGGGTGGTGGGAGACATGAGTGGGGGCCTGGTGGAGGGTGACCCTGGTGGCTGGGGGGTGGGGGTGGTGGGAGACATGAGTGGGGGCCTGGTGGAGGGAGACCCTGGTGGCTGGGGGGTGGGGGTGGTGGGAGACATGAGTGGGGGCCTGGTGGAGGGTGACCCTGCACTGCTGGGGTGTGGGGGTGGTGGGAGACATGAGTGGGGGCCTGGTGGAGGGTGACCCTGGTGGCTGGGGGGTGGGGGTGGTGGGAGACATGAGTGGGGGCCTGGTGGAGGGTGACCCTGGTGGCTGGGGGGTGGGGGTGGTGGGAGACATGAGTGGGGGCCTGGTGGAGGCTGCCCCTGCACTGCTGGGGGGTGGGGGTGGTGGGAGACATGAGTGGGGGCCTGGTGGAGGGTGACCCTGGTGGCTGGGGGGTGGGGGTGGTGGGAGACATGAGTGGGGGCCTGGTGGAGGGTGACCCTGGTGGCTGGGGGGTGGGGGTGGTGGGTGACCTGAGCGGGGGCCTGGTGGAGGGTGACCCTGGTGGCTGGGGGGTGGGGGTGCAGGGGGACATGAGCAGGTGTGCAGGGTAGTCCCCTGTTTTGTGGGCTGCCTGCAGGGGCTGTGGAGGGTGTACAGGGAACACCTGTGAGGACCCACCCAGCCTAATTGCGTGTGATAATTCCCGCACACCCCTGTAATACACGTACCTGGCCAAATCGCATGTGAGAATTCCCGCGCACCCCTGTAATACACGTACCCAGCCGAATCGCGTGTAGAACTTCCCATGTACCCCTGTAATACACGTACCCAGCCAAATCGCGTGTGATCATTCCCACATACCCCTGTAATACACGTACCCTGGCCAATCGCGTGTAGAACTTCCCACGCACCCCTGTAATACACGTACCAAGCCAAATCGCGTGTGATAATTCCCACGCACCCCTGTAATACACGTACCTGGCCAAATCGCATGTGAGAATTCCCGCGCACCCCTGTAATACACGTACCCAGCCGAATCGCGTGTAGAACTTCCCGTGTACCCCTGTAATACACGTACCCAGCCAAATCGCGTGTGATAATTCCCACATACCCCTGTAATACACGTACCCTGGCCAATCGCGTGTACAACTTCCCACGCACCCCTGTAATACACGTACCAAGCCAAATCGCGTGTGATAATTCCCGCGCACCCCTGTAATACACGTACCCAGCCGAATCGCGTGTAGAACTTCCCGTGTACCCCTGTAATACACATACCCAGCCAAATCGCGTGTGATAATTCCTGCGTACCCCTGTGATACACGTGCCCTGGCTAATCGCGTGTAAAACTTCACGCGTACCCCTGATATGCACGTTACCCGCTTTGCGTTCCTTGTTTGGCAGCCCTGTGGACTGGTCCAGGGTTAGCGCTGCCCTTTGCGATGATTTAGCGATTTTGATGGCTTTTCCTTGCGCGAGGGCGTTCTTGGGGGCGTTACTGGCGCTGCTGCAGGGTCGCTGCGATACTCTGCGCCACGGCTGGTTTGGGAGCCTGAAATCCATGAATACGCTGTGCGCGGAAATCGGTTTTAGCGCACGTGCCTGGCGCAGTCAATCGCACGCGGACACTCTGCGCCAGCCGCTTGCGACACTTTTCTGCGAAATTCTATGAATTACCCTGACAGTATTTTACTTGCTGTATAAGCACCTAACAAGCAAACAATGACAAAAAATACATAAATAAATAAAGATGCATGAAGGTCAGCCATGTCTGTGTAATGAGAGCAAAGCAGTCATAATTGATGGTATACACCTGCAGCTCATTGGAGGACCACAGGTGTATAAGAATTGGAAGGCTGAAGCATAAGGGAGAAGCAGGGAAAGAGGAAGGTACAGCTGAAAGAGCCGTGCAGGAGCAAGAGCGAAGCAGAGATGCTGAGAAACCGACCACAACCCCGAGAGTCCTGCTGGTGTGATTGTACAGGACAGAGATCCCACAGAAGGGGAGGCGGGCAGTAGGTGCTGCTGAGAAGCAGAGGCAGAGCTGCGCGAGAGAGCCAGAGAGTGCTGAGTGTTGCACTCGGCAAACAGGCTTTCCCGCTCTGGGAGAAGCTGTTAATCAGAGTTGCTGTGTCCGGGTAAGTGTAGAGTGCACCAGGGCCGGCTGGGCGCTCCACGGGACCGTTTATGCAGTAGCAGTCTGTGGAAACAAGCAGATTTGCCTTTATTGAATACCGAACCAAATGAAAATCACAAAGTTGTCTTTATCAAATATCGAGCTGAATGAAACAGGCAAAGTCGCCTTTTTTGAATACCGAACTGAATGGAAAACGCAGAGTTGCCTTTATTGAGTATGGAACTGAGTGAAACAAGCAAAGTTGCCTTTATTGAGTATGGAACTGAGTGAAACACGCAAAATAGCAAAGTTGCCTTTATTGA
The DNA here is from genome assembly GCF_040938575.1 of Ambystoma mexicanum. Classification (NCBI taxonomy): domain Eukaryota; kingdom Metazoa; phylum Chordata; class Amphibia; order Caudata; family Ambystomatidae; genus Ambystoma; species Ambystoma mexicanum. Next base: position 452,804,239 of record NC_090936.1, on the reverse strand, counting down.
ATAATGAAATGAAGGAAACACGCAAAATTGCCTTTATTGAATACTGAATTGAATGAAACGCGTGAAGTTGCCTTTATTGAATAACGAAACGAATGAAAGAAGCAATTAACAAATCGAATTAAATAAGCAAAGTTGCATTGTTTAATACTGAATTGAATGAAACATGCAAGGCTGCACTTATTGAACCCTAACCTGAATGAAATAAGTTAAAGTGCATTTAATGAGTAATGGACTGAATACAATGAGAAAACCTGCATCTATTTGAACCGTGAATGAAAGGGAAGAACAAACTTTCTGAATGTTGATCAATGAACCGAAAACAAATAAGAAGCTAAGTTGAATGAAGGACTTTAACGGCAAAGTTGGAGTCAAGATTGAGAAACCACTTGTATATTTAAGATGTGGAGCTACCCAGGTGAAACTACTTGTTTGGCTGAATATTGAAGTACTCAAGGAGACCTGAAGGTTCCTGGTTGCGTGACCTGTAATGGGTGGACTGTGTGGTCTAAAACTGTACCAAGGCCAGAGAACCATAATATAGTGAATAAAGAAGCTGTTGAAAACGAATTCAAGGTTCCTGTATGTGTGACCTGTAATGGGTGGATGGTGTGGCCTAAAACTGCACCAAGCCCAGAGTATCCCAATGTTAGGACTGATTCTCTATATACTGGCCTGTTGGACAGATGTATAGAAGGCCAACCTATATTGTGACAGGGACAACTCTGGGGAGCTGTATCCAAACCAGTTCAGGTAGCAGTGACAGGTGGTCTAGGGTAAGTTCTTCCGATGTGGTGAGCTTGTTAAGGGTCCACAATGAGTTCACACAATGGGAAAAACACCTTGACAGGATGTATAAAAATACAATTATTTATTGGCCGAAACACATTATAGAAAAATGATTACTAGCAAGTAGAGTTATCACACAACACTGATAAAAATAGATACATATATACATTTGCATATTATAGGGCATAATACATATCACAAACTCTTGCAAAGGAAAGGTAAGAGTAGTATTATGCACTAAAGGTTCACAGAGAATGAACCCTAACTTAAATTGTCCAGCCCTAAGTTGTCTGGGGCCTTTTGGCCAATAGTTCAGGTTAAAGTTCCACAGAATCTTTGAAGCAGGAAAAAATGCAGGAAGGGTCTCTGGGGTCCAGTGAAGGGGTCTTATGGTAAGAGTACAAATTAAACTAGCTAACAGAACTAGCCCCAACTTTCAGAAGTCTTGCGCAAGCAAGCAATGCCAAAGCCAAAAGTGTTAGAATAAAGGTTTATTATAAGCCCATTGACTTATAAGGAGAGGGTAGGGGCAGGTAAGAAGCACTGTAGCTTACCCTCGTACTCCGGTTCTTCGCCAGACTTGGCAGGACAAAGGAAGAGGGTCCGAGGTTGCTTTTCCCACCAAAAGTCACAGTCTTCGATATGCAGGGGTTGCAGGTTCTAGCTGATCTCTGGTTGGTGTATTTCACTGTTGCAAGAACTCTGAATTGAAGAATGCAGCAAACCTCAATGCAGGACCTCTCTGAGGGCTTGGGTCAGGTAAGCAATTTCGGATGGTGGTCACTGCAGCACGGTGACGCGAAGGGACTCAACTGCCGCGGGCGGGCTTTCCCTCCTATCTCGGGTCACCTTGGTGCTAGGAGGCCACCATTCTGCAGAGTTAGTCTCGTGGGGCCAGCTGAGGATCCCCCAAGTTCCAGGTCAAAACTCGGTACGGTGACGCCGGCAGCATGTTAGCCCAAATTCGGAGCTGGTCAGCCTCAGGACCATCCCGGGACACTTCTGAGGGCTCTTTGTTGTAGGGTACCGAGCAGACATAAGGAATGGATGTTCCCTCCACTCCAAGAGTCGCAGCTCTCTTGCAGGATGGCTAAAGATCTTCAGCAAGATAGGCCTCCTCCAAGACAGCAGCACACGTTGGCAGCCAAGCCTTCTTCCGACGGGTCTCCGGTTTCTTGCCTCTTTCAGGTTTCTCCAGAATCTCTGAGGGGTGGGTGCAGGGGTTCTCTACTTATCCTAAAAGTCAGGTAAGAGCTGCTGCCCTCACTAGCCAATGACAGGATTATCCCACACATACACCCCAGCAGTGGTCCAATCAGGCCCACTGGCTGGAATATTCATGCAAACCACTCAGACACACTGAAACCAGTTTGTGGATTTGGACCAGACAGTCCCAGCCCACATGCTGACAGCAAACACACACAGCCCTCCAGTAGCCCGCCAAAAGCTTCTGCTTTTCTGGGCACTGGAAGTCCTTCTAAGGATTTTCCTGGCCTCTCAGTCCAGGAAGAAGGCTAAAGAACAGGATGGCAAAAGGACAAGCGAAATATCTTGTGGCACGGCCATGTTTGACAAGTAGCCACAGTTAGTAGCCAAACGTAGTAAATGCGGTAACGCTAAAACGAAAAGTGTCCAAAGGTGGGAAAAAGTCACTGCTGCCACCAGCTTATCCTTTTAGCACACCTAGAGTAACCAAAAATTCTGTGAGTGTTAGTTTAGGGCAACACAAAAATGTACCCCATTGTACTGCAGTGTAAACTACATTGTACAATGATAAAAAGTTACCACAAGTAATACAAAAGTAACCAAAGGTAGTAACACAGTAAAATGAATAAGGGAAACAATGTTTCCTAGTACTGACAGCCTGAGGGACATGTCAGTTTCCCAATGACATATGAGCAAAAGCCAGTGCAGTGAAGTTTAAGGATTCACTGCACTGCAAAAAGCACAGTTCAGATTCAAAAATAAAAGGAAAACTTTGGGGGTTCCATAAAGATAGAAGGAAAGGTGCAGTAAAGAGAAATCTTTCCTAACACCCAATATGCCAACAAGGAAGTTTGCTGCTGTGTGAAGAGGAAAACAACCATTGGTGTATACCAAATGTGGTGAAGGGAGCCCTGAGTTATAAAGAACTGTTGAAATACAAAACCAAAAGCTTCAAGATACTTATTTTTGTATCTACTTTTGATATTGAACTTTGTGAAAGAAACCTTGAGATGTATTGTCCCGGAACTGTATTGAACTTGGGGAAGGGCATCATAAATTTGTGGAACTGTAATACTTCACGTCCGCAAGAAGGTAAACGGAACATTTTAATGAACTTATTGACATTGAAGGAAAAGAAGCTGAAGAGTAAGCCTGAGCTGGAAATAGCCCAGAACTTTACTTTTGGCACACTGTTTAATTTATGGTTGGCATCCCCACGCACGGTTTTGCTTTAGTTGTGAGGGTAAGTATAGGTTTTAGACCCAAACAGACTTTTCAGTTGAACATTCTGACACAGACTTTCCTTAGTTTCCTCAGGTAAGGAAATCCCACCTTAGCATAGGGCAAGTTAGGCCTTACTGCATCCTGACATTCTCGTTAATAAAAAACATTTGTTACACATTGAATCTGTTGTTTGTGTCTCCTTCCATGATGCCAATCTCACATAGTGTAACGTACAATGTGTATCTTATATGTTGATTAGCCCTATGTTTATTTGTATTAGGTTTTCCTGTTTCTCGGGTGGTTTGCATGTCTCCGGAGGATAGCTCAGTAGCAATGTGCTCGCCTTGGAAGCAAGATGACACAGAGCAACACAGGTTCGATCCCCTGGTCCATGCTTAGAAACCTCTGGGTATTAAGCGCGTTATAAATAACCTATCATATCATATCATTCTGACACCGACATCCTGATGTCGACAATTCTGTGTTCACTGCAGTGCGGGTTATGAGATGATATGTTCTTCCTGTTCTTCGTATATTTGAAGAGGGACGCACAGCCTTTGGGTGTTGTATTCAGCGCCGGCTAAAGGTGGCTCAGGGGGTTCGGCCGCATCAATGGCCCCACCACGACAAAGCAAATAAAGGGCGTCTTGCCTCCAGCTCAGTGTCATCCTGTGTACTAAAATATCGTTCTGGCCAAGCGCCTATTACAGAATCACGCTGCCCGGCGTGATTCTTTAATAGGCGCTGGGCCAGACCGATATTTATGTTTACATGACACTGAGCTGGTCCTTAAACACAGTTGCAAGAACAGCAGCAGGGGGCTGAGTTCTGTAGTTCAACTGATACTTTTCCTTGAAGCTATCAAGAACAAGTATCAGCCAAACAACAGAACTGAGCCCTCTGCTGTTCTGCATTTGTGGTGGGTTGGCTATAATGCTTTCAAAATGTTGGGGAGGGAGGACCGGGGTGGGGGGTGCACTGAAAAATCTCACACAGGGCGCTGGCAGACCTGGGGCCAGGACTGGTTGTATTGTTTTACCCACCTATTTTCTGCCATTGTCCATACTAGTCTCTGTCGCCACTCCCACATGCTACCTCCTTGTCTAAAACATACACCTATTGGAGTTCTTTCACTTCCCGTTTAAAGCACAGAGTAGTTTAATGTTATTTTTAAATCATCCTCTGAAAGGTAATGCCTTATTTGCAGCTGTAAACCAGCTACTGGTGCAACAAAAATGGCTTAAACAAGTGTGCCTTTTGCTACTTTATTTATAAGAAACATGTATGTCCTTGGATCTGTTCCTTGCACCGAACATCTGTTAAAACAATAATTGACAAAGCTAACAGTTTTATTTATTTATTTATTTGTATTTATATAGCGCGCAAACAGCCCAGGGGCATTGAGACGCTGTTACTTGCAAGAGCTTAGTTACAAAGGTACAGGAATGGTAGTAGTCGTTGACACATTATGAATACTACAAAACATAATACTGTTGTTACAGATATTGCACTTGGTCATTACATTACAGCTTATGCAGTGGGTCATATGTTAAGTATTCATGCTGATGCGAAGGACCTTATGTGAAGAGGATGGTTTTCAAAGCTTTGCAGAAGGTGATGAGGGAGGCCTCACCTCGGATTGTGGGAGGTAGGGCATTCCAGTGAGTGGGTGCAAGATATGGGAAGCTGTATCCGCCCGTTCTGGCTCTTTTTACCAGTGGCACAGAGAGCATGTTGGTATACAGTGATCTGGTTGGCCTTGTAGAGGAGACGTGGTGGATCCTTTGTGAGAGGTAGGCAGGAGCAGTGAGATGAATGCAATTGTGGGTCAGTGTCAGAGCTTTGAAGACGATCCTTTCCTTTATTGGGAGCCAGTGGGCTAGTTTTCTGGCCTCTGACCTCTGAAATGTGTTCTCTTTTAGCAATGCCTTGGGCTGCCCGGAGAGAACTATTCTGTATGACTTGTAGCCTCTCTAGGTTTTTATTGGAGGTTCCTAGAAAGAGTACATTGCAATAGTCTAGCCTGGAGCCAGTGATGGCTCTGGCTATGTTTGTGCAGTTCTCCTTGGAGAGAAGGGGCCTGACTGCGTTGATTAGTTTAGCATGATATGCAGCTGCGCATGCTATTGCGTTGACTTGTCTATCCATGGATAGGCTGGAATCCAGGTAGACTCCAAGAGTTTTGACTGATTCTGAAACAGGTATTTTGATGTTGTCGATGGTGAAGTGACTGAATTGGGAGCCTAGATTCTTTAGCGTGTCGGGGGACCCTACCAGGAGGAGTTCTGTCTTGTCGGAGTTGAGGCATAATCCATTGTCTGCCATCCAGGTTAGGATGGTGTTGTAGAGGTTGTTGAGGGTCAGGTAGTCAGTGTCATAGTTACCAGTGAGGGTGAGGAGGATCTGGGTGTTGTCTACATAGTTGGTGTAGGAAATGCCCATAACGTCGAGGATGAGGAAGAGGGGTTGTGTGAAGATGTTGTAAAGGGTGGGGGAGAGGCAGGAGCCTTGGGGCACACCACAGAGTATGATGGTTGGTGAGGCGGAGGCTAAATCAGAGAATACTTGCATGGTTCTGTCTTGTAAGAAGGAGGTGATCCATGCCGTGGCGTCCGGGGTCCAAGTTTTTGCTCTTGCATGGATAATAGATATGCATTTGACAGGCAATACCATAACATGCTCATATGCTAGCACTCTTTGCAAGCTGTTGCCATTTTATGGCCAGTGTGGTGAACCAGAAGTAAAAGTCAGACTAAGTTCTCACATATTCAGAGGTTTTATTCAAATTTAAAGTGAAAACACCAATCTAGCCCTACCTCTATGAGGGAAGTTTCCTGCCTAACAAACTAAAACTAATGTTGTACAAAAGCAAACAGTCCTTAGTCCAAACTCCTATCCAACCTTTATGGCCCTACCACTTTGAAAAACTTAACTAAAAGAGAGACTGAAGCAGTAGCTCTTTCTGCTGCTCCTGCCTGGCCCAATCATTTGGATGGCTTGTTGTTAGTTTCAAAGTTCGTCAATAAACAAATATAGTTCACAAGTTACTTGCAGACTTGCTTGGTCAAAAGAAAGTATACTCATATGGTTTCCTTTTAACACAGTTCTCTTTATAACCCAGTTCATGGCTCTTGGACTCCCCAAAGTTCTGTGTTCTTCTGGCAGACTTGCCTTCTCTTAATCAAAGTAGTTCCCATAGGGCGCGTGTCCATTTGGGTTTCTCAGGCTCCCGTAACCATGTTGGATTGCACAGCCTTGATGCAAAGTGTTTGTATCTCCTTCCTAATGACTCAAATAGGGTGCTTGCCTGTTCGGTTTTCTCAGGATCCCGTAACCTTGTCAGCTTTTGCAGCCTAGATGCAAAGTCGTCGTACCTCTCACTTGTGTTCTCTCCTCTGGGTCATTTGGTTCCCTTATGTTGCTTGTCTCAGCAGCAAATGTACTGCTTTTGCAGAGCTCGGGGATCCGGGCTCCCCTATGCAGCCTGGTCTTGGGGTTGGTTGTCAGGCCCCAGGCCCGCCACAGCTTCCTTATGGTTGCGCCACTAGATGAGATGTTTACTAATCCGTCTCCATCTCTCTCCCGACCTTAGCTTCTCTGTCGGTCAGGACTCCAGCCTTCCAGCGTCCTACGAGCCTTTTGTTCGCTTTCCATGCTACCGCTGGCTGTGTGGTGTAGTGTGGCTCTGCCCCTCCAGGATGTCTTCGCATCATAGGATCACCTCTGTGTAGGATCCTCTCCTCCCACAGAGTAGGAGTTTCTCTTTGATCAAAGTTCCTCTTGGTTTATATATGTCATCACACACAAAAGGGATGTGTCCATCTTTGACTGTGGTTTTCAGGCGAGATCCAGCATTATCTGAAGATCATTGGGTGCTAAAGTATGTCATTGTTATTTTTCAGGACAGTCTGTCATTGACGTTCTGCAAGGCTTGCTGGTGGCATTCTGTCCAGCCCTAGGAGGCACTGCACTTGATAAGATCATGTAAAAGTTCTGCGATCGTGGCCAGCCTAGAAATAAAATGCCTTCAATAGTTGGCCATCCCTAGGAAGCTGGGTAGATCGTTGGCTGACGCAAGGCACATTCTTCATGATGCAGCATCAAACCAGTTTCCCTGAGTCAGTAAAACTCTGTTTAAAGGTGATCCATGTGTTTTTCCTCATGTGGCAGCATGCAAGGAGGTTGTCACTGATGTTAAGGACACATGTAGGTTTGATAGCACACTGTGAATTGCGTTTTGAAATACTTCTGCAGCAGAGGATATTCCGAAGCTGAGACATTTGCAGCGCCGAAGACACACATTGTGATTGTTCTGGAGTGCTTGTCGAGCTTCAATTGGTGATAGTCTGATTTTAGCTCAAGTTTACAGATGTACTGAGCATTGCTGGGATCAGCACTGATGTTGTTGACGGTGGCCACGATATGTCTTTCCTGCTTGATTGCCTTGTTTGGCAGGTGCATGTCTACGTATATGCAGACCTGCCCTGCCGGTTAAGACTTACATGCTATCACTATTGGCGAAACCCAAGCAGAGGTCCCAGATACCTTCTCAATGATTCAAGTGTTTCCTGAACTTTGGGCCTAAGATGGAATGAAACACAATGATGCCTCGGGAAACAGGCTCTACTGTGTGGTCAATATGAAGCTTTACTGGCCTGGTTTTGAGGCAACCTCAAACTGTGAGCTGTAGTCTTTGATATGCCTCAAGGTATGATTTGTGGAGTTGGAAGGTGAAGTTTAGGGATTCTGCTGTTTGGCAGCTGACGAGCATGTCTTTTCCAACTTCTGCCACAAAGACCTTTTTGGTTATAGAAAAAAGGTTAGACCTTTGGTCGGGATGATAGCTCAGTGGCAACGTGCTTGCATTGGAAGCAAGACAACGCAGTGTAACACAGGTTCCATCCCCGGGTCCGCGCTTAGAAACCTCTGGGTATTAAGTGCGTTATTAATAACATATCATAACATATCATATACAGTTGGCCCCATGGGATATGTCTGGTGTTAATATGTTTTTAATGGAACTGGAGTGTTGTTGCCATATGTGAATATCCACAAATCCATGGGTTTTAAGCAAGGGTGCAACTGGAGAAGCCTGAACTTGGCAGTGGGCAGCAATTTGACGGAAGCTCCTGTGTCAGTCACTGCAATCACTTTCACATTGTTAAGCTGAACTTTGCAGCGAGGCGGATAAGCTCTTCTGCTCCTAGTTTTTGGATTAATTTCATACAAGAAGAATAATTTATCTTCACTGGAGTGATGTGCCTCAGCTGGGGTCTCTCTACTGCCAGTGGTTCTAGCCTCCGCACTGTTGATTTGTTGGAGGCCTTCACGACTGTGGCCCGTCTGGAGGCACATACTTTAGGGAAGAGGTTAAGTTTGTTGCATCTTCGGTATGCAAAACCTTTCACTAGAAAGTCTAGCAAGTCACGTGGGGTGCCCGCACACTGGAAGCATGTGCATCCTATGGTTGGTGTTTTAGTCTCATGGTCAGGGCCTTTCTTTTTGCAATTGGATTTCATTTGGCCCAAGGCATTTGTTGGCCGTCTTCTCTGTTGTATAGCATTCATCTGCTCAATGGCATATGCGCTCTTTGTTGTGTGTTTGTCGAACAATGTGTCCGTGGTAGTTGCCCAAGTGTCTGCTAGGTCACAATTCCTGGCAATTTCCAGTATTTTCTGCAGGGAGATACATCGTTCTCTGAGGATGTTTTGTCTGAGTTTAATCGATCTACCTCCCTGAATTATCTGGCCCTAATTTCATCATTGTGTCCACCAATTTGTATGAGCTGGCCAAATTGCGAAGTCTTGTGTAAAGTGAACCTTGTGACTTGCTACCTTATTGTCTGGCTTGCTTGAAGTTGACCCACTCATAATGTGGTTTATTTGAGGTTTGAAATAGGCTAATTGCGTGTCTATGGAGGCTCGGCCTCAGTGTGAGGTAGCGAGTTAAACAGCTCACCAACCTCATCACCTACCAGGTGTAGCAGCATGGATCTTGTGATTTCTGTATTAGTCTTTGAAGTAATTGTTTAGTTGCTGTGAAGAATTGCCATCTGGCAAGGATAGGGAAGTCCTAGCTTTTTTGATTTTGATTTATAATATAATGATGCAGATAATCCATCCCAGAAAGAGCGGTCTTCTAACCAGATGCCGGTATCATCAAACTCCATGCCAAAGCATAGTGTACACCTGTGCACTGCTGCATCAGTATCTTGCTCTGCAGCGTCTGCTCTCCAATGGCACAGAGCAGGTTCAGAGGTTGCAGGTGGCCTGTGTGACGATTCATCTACCCTCGTCACGTCGACCCAGAGGGGAGCCCATTTCCATGAGGCATGGGTGGTGCAGCTGCTACCCATTATTCCTCCTAGGGTTGGTTTAATGCGGGAGGACCTCATGGGGAGGGACTCCCCTTCTGGGGACAAAGACGATAACCTGGGCTACAGCCAATTGAACAGTGTCACACACACACCTTCCCTAAACTCCCCCTCCATTCCAAGCCACTTCCTTGAGAGTAGACAAATGTTTTTCTGTAGTTCATGGGATACAGAAAGTACTAGGACGAAGAAGAGCACAGAAAACATGAAGATTACTGACTGTGCTAGTACTGGTACGAGGTGGCCCTGAGGAGGCATGAAGATCAAAGTGTGAAAAGAAACAAAGTACTTTGACAATCCACCAGGGCAGGAATGGCAACAATGTATAAGAAGAGACGATAGACTAAATATCTTGTCATGCCCAGCTGGGAGAGGCAACAGGTGTGGAAACCATCCAGAGCATGAGTTCCAAATCCTGTCAGCAGACCGGAGACTCAGGAAGAAGGACACAGCGAGCCGCTGAGGCAGTCCTTGTTGAATCTGGCACGAGCTGACCCAACACCCAGCCCTGCTGAGAGAGGCGGTGGCGTGACCTCAGGGAAGTCAAGGACGCCAAGACCGTAAGAAGTTGGGAGCAGCTGTGGAACGTCCAGGGCATAGCAAAATCATGTGAAGCAGACGAGATGCCGACCCAGTCCCAGGAAGACCGGAAGATGTGCCAAGAGCCCAGAGAAGGTAACGGGATGCACTTGCAGACCAGTACGGGCACCGGGTAGTAAGAGGGTATCTGCGTAGCCCCTGCTTAACAACATTGTGAATATGGTCGCTGATTTCCATAGTGAAGATTTGTGCATCTGAGGAGTGCCTGATTGTCTCAGTGGTAGCCCCAAGTCCACTGAACATCAAAGTGAAGATTTGTGCAGCCAAGGAAAGCTTCCTCGTCGCAGTGTCAGCCCAAGCCACTGAACCTCAAAGTGAAGATTTGTGCATCCAGGGAAATCTTTCTCAACTCAGTGGTAGTCCCAAGGCTAGTAAACCCCAAAGTGAAGAGTTGTGCATCTGAGGAAAGCTTCCTCATCTCAGTGGTAGCCCCAAGGCCCCTGACCCTCAGAGAGAAGATTTGTGTGTCCGAGGAAAGCATCCTTATTGCAGTGACAAGGAAAAGTCAACTGACAACCAGAGAAGGGCCTGGGACCCCAACACAAGTGAACTGAGCATCAGAGAAAAGTTTTCTCGTCACAGTAGCAGGGATAAGTCCACTGACAATCAGAGAAGGGTCTGGGACCCCAACGCCAGTGAAGCAGACATTGGAGGACATTCTTCTTGTCACAGTGGCAGAGCTAGGCCCACTGAAACCGAGAGAAGGATTTGGGTTTTTTCTAATACTGTGAGTGAGTGGCAAAACAAACATCAATTTGAAAGATAGGGAAAGGAACTCTCAAACACCAGGAGAAGGGAGTCATTCTCCTGGAGAAGAAACGGAAGCCCTTTGAATATACTCAAGAGACGCCAGGGCGAGGGAGTCATTCCCCCAGGCTTTTCTGTGAACTATATTGGAGGGTGCGGACCAATACCAGGAGAAGGGAGTCATTCTCCTGGTCCCAAGAGTTGAGTTCTACAAAGGTTTTATTGGAACAACAAGCCAGGGAAGGGAGTCATTCCCCCTGGCATCCCTTTGCTAAAGCACTTTTTGGGAACACCACCCGAATACCAGAAGAAGGGAGTCATTCTCCTGGAGAAAGAACGTTCTGTTGGATTATTCTTTAGTTGTAGTGTAAGATAAAGAAGTAGGTTGTGACACAGGATGGTGTAGTTTGATTTTGACTGACATGAGCTGATGGCTGGAAGGTTTGGAATGAATCCTAACATCTGGCAGTGCTCTGGGCAACCCTCCAGACCATCGTTCTTCGCCTGCCAAGCCATTACAGATGGGGAAAGACCATATGCACATCAGGCTTGGTCCCACCCCAAAAGGGGCAGTCCAGCCCGAACTGCTTGGTCACATCCCTTCTGCACTAGACCACAAGCATCCCAAACATGCATATGGCTGGCCCCCTTTTGCAATGGCAGACAGGCTGTACATGGTGGTGTGGAAGGTTGCCCAGAGCAATGCCAGTGGTTCAGATTATTTCAAAACCTTCCACCCATTACTTTTTTTGGTTTCAGTTTGTCACTCTATGTGAGAGAGGGTATGCCCAGACGTGGGTCCCTTGCTCGCTGCGCCATAGGGAACCAAGCTGAACCTCGCTGAGGAGGCCCAACAAGGCAGAAACATGTCTGGGGTTGCTTGTGTTTCTGTGCAGCGGGGACCTGGCCCAGCAGTTCGGGCAGGGCTGCTCCCAATGGTGGCAGTACCTGACTGATTTGCATATGGCTGGACCCCTTTTGCAATTGCGCAGACAGGCTAAAAATCTGTGGTGTGGAAGGTTGCCTAAAGCAATGCCAGTGGTTCAGATTCATTCAAAACCTTCCACCCATCACTTTTTTGGTTTCAGTTTGACTGACATTCTGACAGAGCCTTTAGTATTAAGATAGGGATAGTGATGGTTTATTTTTACTATAAACGTTTATAGCAACCGTCATGCCAACCTTGTGTCAGCTTCCTTCTTCGACACCCTTACGCCTGCTTGACAGCTGATGTGGAAGCAAAGTCACTGCAGCACAGGGGCTGAATTAAAATCTGTATCCCCGTTCCAAAACCACATAATTATGATAACATAACATAAACTATCAACCTTGTGGCAGGATAATCTACAAATATAAGCCATACTTAGGTTTTGGTATGGTGGCTGGTGGTTCACATAATTATCAAAACTCACATCTGATGTGTAATATACCAGGTAAATCCTGTGGGTTGCAACTATCAATTAGAGGGCATGTGGATTCCAGGCACCTGGTTGACTGCATTCAAGTGAATGGGACCAAGAACAGGAGTCTTGCATCTACTAACATCCTAGGTTGGATACCTCCTCCCTTGCCAGGCCTGGGATCTCCCAGCTGGGGATGGCCTGAGAGCCTGGCATCAAAAGGGCAATTCTATAAAAAAGGCCTGCCTGACACCATACAGCCTTTGAAGTGCAGGGCTAGAGAAGGGGTGGGGGGCTAAACAGACAGGCAGAGCAGAATCAATGGGAGGAAGGTTTCTTCCATCTTATGTTTAGGTGGGCATTTCTATCATTCCTGTCTCTCACATTTCCTGCTCAACAAAGCACATTGGGTATGAAGTGGTACCGCACAATTCACCTTTCTTAACAATGATTGGACCCTTAAAGCAGGTTTGCTTTTAACCAATCCCTGATGGCTTCTTCCCTTTATAAGAAAGGGGTTTCCCTCTCTTTCATTCCTGGACCACAAAAAGAATACATATGGATATATTTTGAGAGAGTTCATATTCCCAAAGCCCCCAGCCATTTAGGTGAAGGAGTGCTCCAAGACAGAGGCAAGCCCTGCTTCGTAATCACTCTCATGGCACATTCGGGAGCAAATGACGCTGGAGTAAGACTTTCCTCTCTGCCTGCTACACTAGTACCTAGACTTCACTGGAGGAGAAGGACTCCAGCCGGTTTTTGCCAGCCTCCTTAGGGTTGGGAGAATGAGAAAAGGGGCTCATCTTATCTCTGAGCCCCTGGATTGGAACTCGCAGCAATTGAAGAAGCAAAGCAACTGGTTTCATGCATTTTGCCATGTTGAACCACTGTCGGACCATCATTGATCACGTTTTGAGCGCATTCAAACCAATGGAATCTGCAGTGCTGTTTTGGGCACTTCTTCAAACCGCCGTTGTTGCTCCTCAAACCAGTTCGCCCCGCACTGCACCAATTGAGTGCGTTGCTTGGCCCGGCTCAAACAAGAAGCTCATCGCGGTGATTGTGAACTGCCATGCCTCAAATCATGCTTCGAACCACTAGCATCTTCGTCGCCGACCCTGGATTGAACGCCAAACCAATCCTGGTAGCCCCATTGACCCACATCTTTCAAACACTGCATCGAATTGCAGTGGGCTTCATCTCGACACGACTTGATACCTGCTCCCTGTCTGAATTACTGTGACTTGGCACACCTGAACCCATCAAAACCCCCTTCCACAACTTTGAGAATGCACTTTTTCCTAAAAGACATATCCTTTTCAACAACGTTGAAGTCATTTGTTTCTTTTTCCACTCTGCTAAGTATCCAGAATGCTTGCATCCTTACATTCTGAATTTCGCTGTCTTCCTTTTCAGGGGTAGTTTTTTTGTTAGAGTTTTCTAGAACAGTTGTTATTGCTTATTCGTGTGTATAATTAAAGTATGAATATTTCCAGTTTGAGGAGATTAAATGAAAACCAATAGCTATAAATAAATGTAATCGTTTTAAAGTAGTAATCTTGTAAATGTTTGTATCAACTAAAGAACCAACAATCAAATTACTAATCGTAAGGGGTGCAGTAAACAGGAACATCTTTTTCAAAACCGAACACGTTTTTTCACAGAAGGCATGTGTGTGTTCACATTGAAAAACAAAGTGCAAGAAATCGGTATTAGGGGAATTGCGTCCCAAACAATGACTTGTCAAGTTAGGTGAGAATCCAGAGCTACGTAATGGTGTGCGGCAAGCATGACTAAGAATGAAAAAACAGGGCTTCAGATAGGTTGGCAGCAATAGATGTTTTAATGCCTTGTTCCAACACTTGTTCCCACATGTCAGAGAAAAAACTTAAACCCATATCTTTTTCCCAAACATTTAACACCCAGATAAACTAAATGATCCAATATGGTGGAATTACGTTTGTTTTATTCCTAGAATTGAAACATGTCATACTCAAAATCTTGATGAACTGCCTAAATATAATAAAAAGGTCATTTATCAACGTTCTTAACTCATCTATATTAGTCCTATGACATATTATCTGTGCTTGATTGTTGTATTCCATATAAAAGAACTGACCTGAAGTTTCTTTCCCACCTATCCTTTTATCTCTCTCGTTCTCTTCGTCTTGTCTTTCCTGTTTATATGCTGGTCTATATAATATGGTAATATTTAAAACACTTTATTACAACATTTCCATACAAAGGTTTGTTTTTTACTGGATACAGTCTAATATGATTAATATCTGCATTCACTTACGCAACATACAAAATAACTTTTTGTTCCGTGACGTAGACTTCAATAAAAATGATCTAACTTTAAAATATGAATATTTGTACAGACCCTTGATTGGACATTACTTCAATTTGGGATGTTGTACTATTGCTGTCTAGGTTGCTACTGTCTCACATTCACACCTCTCTTATGAGAATAGCCAGCCCTCGGCCCACGTTAAAATGAACAGCAAAGGAGGTCTTTTTTGTATCTGTGCCTGGTTCACTTTTATGATTGGGATCACTTATTTTGTAGAAGTGTGAGGGTTGTGTAGGTGTCTAGCCACTACTCATACTCATACTGCTGCAGGACTGTAGTAATTTCGTCACAGTCACCCAAGCTATAATGTCCATCTCCGGCCTTTGGACGATGCATACTGGTCATGTGTCAAGGAGGCATGGGGGGGGGCAGACGGAAGCCATGTGGCCTCATTGTGCCACTGATGATATCTCTGGGGCAGACATGTTGATGTTGACTCACCTGGGTGCTGCTCTTGCAACTTTGTTTTGTTTTAGGTGCCAGTTTTGAGACTTTTGTCTTGCATTGGGTAGTGGCACATGCCCCAGGTTGGAAAGGTGCCTTATGTGCAGCGAAATCCAGTTTGCAGTGGTGTAACTTTGCTGAAAATGCTGGGGTGGGGATATGACATCTAAAAGAAAGGGACCCCTGCCAAAAGAGGGGGACAAAATGGTGTGCCATTAAAGTTGGGTTGGGGGACAAACACCCTTGTCCCCCCCAAAAGAATTACGCCCTTGCCAATACACCCACCTTCAGACAGCCGATTTGCACGCCATGTGAGTAGCTTGTGCTTGCCTTATGGTACTTTGTAGCTCTGAGGCGGGCAACGCGCCTACAAGCATGGGTTGGGTGGCATCCCACCTTCATCGCCAGTTATTGTGTGCTGTGGCAGAGCTCTGCACGCTCATTAGTAAGACACACTAGACAGAGAGGTAGAGAGGGTAGGGCCTGAGCAGGCAAGGCCCACCAAAAATATGTAAATGCCCATCTAGCAGCACTGAGTGGGCATTTACAGATGTTAATGTCACTGTGGTGGGCCCAAATACATTGGCTTCGGGCCCCACATTTTACGCCTCTGACACTAGAGCAACACGCTTGTGTCGTCCCGCCAGAAATTGTGACGCCTTTATTTCCAGCTGTGAAGCATGGCGTCACCTGCTCGTGTATGAGTGCCTGACTCTTGTGCGATGGCTGGCTCACGCAGGCGTTAGGACCCCTGAGTCTGCCTCTATACATAACAGTAAGTCAGGCGCACAACGTCATTGAGCTAATCGGGCTCCGGAAAATGTGAGCTGAGGAGCAGGGCTTCCATGCTGAGCCTTTAACCATTCAAAGGATCAGGAACAAAGTCCTGGGCACATTTTGTTTCTTCCGAGGCAAATCTAGAATCTGCTCAGCTCGGATGATCAAGCACTGCCCGTTTCCCTGAGTCACAGCCCTCTGAGACACAGGCTGCGTCCCTGGCTCTGCAGTGAGTGCTGTAATGAACTTCACAACACGTTTCTTTTGTCATCAGCAGCAGAGCCTTCCTTATGCATGATGGTGAATTTCCATTTGAACGACCACCAGTCAAATCTGTGACAGTTATAGCGAGCAACATAATAAAGCACCCTTTGAACTATTTGTTCATACCCATAATAAGTGGTTAAAATGGAAAAAATGTGGGGATCCCACAACACAAGGGCCGGGGTGAGGGAGGAGTTGGGGTTTGGGGGACCAGGGGGGTACGAGAGGGCGTGGTCTAGAGGGGGCGGGGTCGTAGTGGACATCCGGCAATGCTGAAATACTTTTTTTTTAAAAGAAAAGAAAAAAAAAGCACCCGCGACGGCGGCATTGCCTTTTACTGCCGGCTTTGGCACTGGTGTGTAATGCACAATGCTTGCTACCTGTACAACTCAAAGGAATCAGTTATACATGTAGCGAGCATTGTGCATTAAACACCTGTGTCAAAGCCGTGGTAAAAAACAATGCTGCCGTTGCAGGTGCTTTTTTTTTTCTTCAATTTTTCCAGTGCGGTTCATGGGCTTGGGCGGCTGACTCTGGCCGGATCCCGAGATCCGGCTACACATCTGGTGCCGGATCTCCGATCCGCCGAGAGCCGGCACAATGACCAGCACTGCCCATAATGTCTAATAGCTTGATAATGCTGAAAAGTAAAGTTTGCCTTGATGTCCTTAGTTGAATGTTCTTAAAACCATATAGAACAACGCGCTGGAGGTTTGTGACGAATCAACAAACCGAAGTGCAGGGCCGTCATTAGGGGTGGACCGCTGGGGCGACCACCAGGGCACCTTTAGTACCCCCCCCCCCCCCCCCCCCCCGGCGCCAGCTCAGGGAGCTTTTCAAGGGCTACCTGGTGCTGGGAGAAGGTGCCGTTTTGAAATGAAATGTGCTCACGGGAACGGGCGCATTTAACAATAGGGTGCTGCAGCACCCTATTGAGATAATGACCTCCACGCTCTGGCACGTGGCAGCTTTCATTATAATAGTAACATTGAAGCTGCACTAAAATAGTCTCATTACAATGCGTAAAGAAGTTAGATGCCCCTACACAAGTAAGTTTGCCACTCCCCCACCGTCTCTGAAATTAGCACCTCTCCCAACATTTGAAGGGTAAGCCCCACCTACATTTTAGCCTAGGTGCACCCCTGGATGTGCGCACTTGCATTTTGTTAAGCAGAGAGGTGCGGGAAGCCTTTCCCGAAAGTGCCATTGTTCAAGTTTTACTGTGTTTGTGCAGAAAAACGTACGTTAAATTAACGCAGTAAAACTTTAAAGCTGCTACTTTCAAGAAAGACTTCCATCGACTCTCTGCATATTGCGCTTTAAAATGTACTATTTGATATTGATCCCCACACCAGACCATGCAGGGGTTGGCGCGGAGGTGAGGGGGGAGTTGCGGGGGTGTAGAATCGTGGGGGCGGAGCCTCCAAGTTTGCTCTGCCTGTTTTCTGAAGTGGCCCCTCCCATCACCACTTGGCCCCACATACCCCAAAATGTAGGTTTCGTTGCGCCCCTGCAGTAAATATTTATATTTTTCTCATGCTTTATCTATCAATATCTGCCTGTGCAGTTACTGGAACGTTACATAAGCCATACGCGATAAGTAGCAACCTCCAAACGGGAGACAATGGCCTGCACACACACATTTGTCAGAATAATACATTTATAGAAGATGCCTGTTTATGTCAATTTAGAGCCGGGCTGTGAAACAATGTGACCCTTGCACAGTATGTCAGTGGATTCTCTCGACTCCCCTTCCTGCCTTGAAGCATTATAGGGTTTAGCATGGATTTCCTGTAGGGCCCCCTCCGGCTACACACGTCTTTACCGAAATGAGCCCGCATATTCCTGCAGAATTGCGCCTGTACTGCAAAGAAAAAGGGCCCGCCTTGTCTGCCATTGAACTGTCTAAATGCATTACCATACCTGTCTAGATTTTGCAGCAGCTGGCAGGGGATTTTATAACAAAAAGCGGGAGAATTGAATTTCACCATTGGATTGCATTGGGGTTAGAAGTATTTTAAGAGGTATAAAGTAAACATTTTTAACATTTTTGTTTTAACATCGGGGAGTGTTGTCATGCGTGCAGTTAGCCCCCGCCTCAACACACACAATTAACATGTGAGTTTACAAAGTTGTTTCTCAGTGGGAGCACCAGTCATTACCGCATCTTTTTCGAGAGCGGGTGGGGGTTGAGTTATAGAGTCCAGGGGATGGGCGAAGGGCGGAGGTGCTGTGCAGGCTCGGCCCCGAAGGTTGCCAAAGAGCCGGAGTATGGAATCTGTCACCGTGAGACAGTATCGAGACGAGCGAGTCATGGACAGAACACCACCAAAACATACATTAATGAAGATAACTAAAGAGAGCTCAACCATTACAAAGGGTTCGGCGGCCCCGTCAGAGCATAAACCAGGCTTTAGGCGCTGCCTTCCAGATGCGGCACGTTTGTTTTCGTGCGCTGCCTCTTTAAAAATTCAGCACTACAGACACTTTCAGTGTAGACCCGCCCTGCCTCTCAACGTCTTTCGCTAACAGGAGACTAATGTCTTCTGTCCCTCCTCTCATTGGTCAGTTGCCGGTTGTTCATTTTACCGCCAGCTAATCACCGGCTTCGCACGCAGCTCGAGAGACGTTCCCAGGTCGGAAAGACACCGCTCGAGGCCCGGGACGTCCTGTGATTCCTACCCACACTTTCGTCCCCCTTCTTAGGACTTGAGCGGATTCCGCGTTGCAGCAGCGCAGCGCGGGGCTCGGGCGCCAGGCAGCGCCAGGCAGCTCCAGGCAGCGCCAGGGTTAGCAGGGCCATTCGCCTGGAAGAGAGGTGAGGCCAGGGCTGTGGTAATGGAGAGTGAGGGAGGGAGAGGCTGGCAGCTCCATGACTAAGGAAAGCGGCTGGCACACACCAGGGAGCCTTTGGCGGCATGCTGTCACCGATTTGGAATACTTTTAATTTCACGTAATGTATGGATGCCAGCACGGCTGCATTCATCCTAAACACGTCTTCCACAGGCACGCCTTTATTACCACGTTCGGTTTTCACATCCTGTTTCCACTTAAGGCAGTTCGTTCTTTTCAAAACATTGTTCCAGGGTTTGTGATTTTCTACAATATATCATCAAATGTGTCACTTGTGCGCCTCTCTAGCCGCCTCATTCGCCAATGTTTTAATGAGGTCTTTCTTATGTGAATGCTCCTAGTGTATTCTGTTGAATGGAAGCAGTTGTTTCTGCAAACGAAACAGTGAAAGTATGCTTTTGTTGCTGTGTTTTCTTTCTGCTCCTGCGTGTATGTACTGGCTGTCGTGTTTTTAATTGGCGGGCACTGTCGTTCTCAGTAGGCTGACACTCCTTTCGTGTGGCTGGTGGAATACCACCAGTTCTCGTAGAGGTGTGGTGAGTACGTCACTTCTCAGTTTGTCTGCAGTACTCTTTCAGTGGGAGCGTACTGGCCCTTATGATTGGGAAATGTTCAATCACTGAAGCGAATACCTGCAGAGAAATTGGGCCGGAACAAAACGGAGCTGCGACTATTCTGACACACGAAATGAGCACCATGCCAAGTATCCATTGTATGCTCCGAAGGAATGCATGTCTGAATTATTATTACAGCCCTGTTTGATAAATTGGTGGGCATTCTTATGTTCCAAAAATGCACTTTGTTTGCATGCAAAGCAGCTAGCATCTATATTCATGGCACTCACATTATTCAAGACCTAGCCCCCCCCAGCCCTGCCCACACTACTGACAAATCGCACCCGCTTACTACCCACTCCCCTGCACGTGAAGGGTGGAGTGCGCATTCCCGCAGTAACATTTTGCCATTTTAAGCACACTAGCTTTCCATTAATGCGTTAAAAAACGTAAATGCTACTAGCCCGCTGTATTGCTTTGTTAGTTAAATGCGACCGTACTGTGCTGTTCCTGTACACTCTTATGTTATCTTGCATTTGTATAGCACTTCATGCCATAGGTTATGTCATTCAAGTGCATACCAAAAGGAGTGTTCTTTTTTTTTTTTTTAAACAAAACTCTATGCTTGTGTTTTTTGTGCAAGACGCTTAAAGACACACAGCCTGGCTATTGCTCTGCAGTTGTCATACGTTGAGCCTGATTCATGGAATTGTTTTATAATGGCGCAATCCCATAAGAAAACGTTCTGTGAATCGGAGCCTCTTCTGAGTCTTCAACAGTGTCATAGTGAGCCAAGGCATGTAGACACCATGCCGAAAAACAGAGTAAAACTCCCTTCTGCATATACGCCTAAGGGCCCTGAACAGCCAGGAAAGCTGGAAGAAAATATGGGCGCATATAACTGAGGGTGGGATTTTCGACCATAGCTTCCTTGGGAGCAGAAACTTGGTCCTGACTTTCTGGAGGTTCCCGAGTCCTGCTAGGACTTCAAGTAGGAATCTGCTTGGGCAGAAGCTGGGGCCTTATGGGAGTTCATTTTCATAATGCTATCTTTGACTAGTATTCTCCCTCTGGGCTGCAGTTACTGTGTCCTGTTAATAGCGGGCATCATGTGAATGTTAGTTGTAGGTTCTAGTTAACACATTAGATTACCGGTGCATCCTCGCTCCCCCCACCCCCATCTCCCCTGTTAAAAAAATAAATACATTCGTATGGCTGCTTCAAAGGCACTTGACCAGTAGACATTTTAAAGCAAAACATAATGAAACATCGACATAATATAATGTAAAAAACGGAAACCAACATCATATCCCCCACCCCTGGGCAAAAGGAGTGAATGTGTACATACAAATGCATGTCAGGTAAACAGTATCAGTCCTCTGGTAGATTCTAGTTAACTTGCTTTGGGAAAAGAATACAACGATCCTAGCAGAACAAGACATTGTACAACATGTTCCTACAGCTTAAAAACATAGCATGGCATAACATAAGTGTAACCTAACAAACGTACCCGAGTGTAGCACTTCGAAACAAGGCAGCACAGTCAAATAGCAAAACGTGCCATTGCTAAGCATCTGAAATAAGTAATTCAGCAACCCAGCAGAAACAATCCAGCAGAAACACAAAGGTAGTGTCGCCCCCCCACCCCAAAATACATTTCCTATGTATCACTGCTTATTTTTCACTTCACCTCAAGAAGGTTAAATTCACAAAATAGATAATTGGAATACAATTTGTAAGGTACCTCACTTGGTTGATGCACCTGCTGCAGAGATTGCATGCATGTTTGTATGCTAGGTCAGGGCAAATCATTTTTGTTGTATGTTTTTAAATACAACCTTTCACCTACCAACACTGTATCGCTTATTGCCTGTACATCAATAAATGGAAGGAAATCTCACATTACCGTCACTATTCATCTTAAAATTCTTTCACCCAGCAGTTCATACATTTTTATCTAGTCAGTACTCATGCTAGGGGGGAAAAAAAAAACCTTTGTCAATCTGTTAAAAAAAATGTTCAGTGTTATATGTGTAGTTTTTTTGAGAAAACAAATCTCCTTTGTCTTATCACACCCCAATAATGTTTCATCGTTTCTCTCTACTTTTTAAAAGCCTGAAAAATATACTTTCTTGTGCAATTCTTCTTGGTCTCCTCCCTTCAGTGAACACAATAGAATTGAGCCAGAAAAGCATGTAACTATATCTAGAATCGTAATTTGGAAATGTCCTTAACTATTTGAGTAGACAATCAAGTTTAAATTGCCTTTTATATATTCCTTGAACTTTTACATACTGTAATTATCATTTTTGTAATAGACCAATCGGTTTGATATTTCCTTTTTATAACATGTTCTTTCGTAAGCTTTGGATTACTACATCCTATATCTGTTAGTACTTTTTCACAATCTTCATTAAACGTTTTCCTATTTTTCCTTTAAAAATCCATTTGAATCCATATACAAAGAATTCTCAACCGGCTGTATGATTGTACCATACATTATCCATTGTCTTTGCTCATGCCTTATTGTTACAGTTGGAACAGCAAATTAAGTGTAAATTGGTGTCCAGTTCGTAATATGGGAGGCTTCCAAACCGTAAAGCAAGCTTTGTATTATTTTAATTTTGTAAATAGTTTTAAGTGGGACTAATTGCCCAATGGCAAAAACTTTTTAAAAAAATAATGTTCTCATTTGAGCTACAAGAGACGGTTCATTCTTAAACCATAAATTATTCTATCCTCTCTGTGCCTACTGTAGATTTGAAACCCTAAGTATTTTTTTTACACATTTCAATTCCCTGACGACCATTTTACGATTACATATTTACATTTTATTTAGTCTATCAAACGTCACCATTGATTTTACCTCTATTGATTTGCAGCTTCAACAAAGCATATTATCCAAGATGTGTTGTAATCCTATTGATGTTGCATCAAAGATGATACATCCGTGTATGCCATCCATTTTATGTGAGCGTCTCCCAATTTAGGAGGAAATGAGCAGGTATTTATTGCCAAATTTAAATTGGAGAGATGAAATGAAAAGGTGCTAGAAGTCAGCCTGATCTATACCCACAGCGGGTTGCGATTTCCCTGCTTAGTAAACAATTACTGTTCAACCTGACTTGCATTTTTAGCATCTGTGTTTACATCATTAACATTTTAAGTAATCCCTTTGCTTTCCCCCTAGAATCTAATTTCCTTTTATAAGTGGCCTGTGTCCACATGGTCAAAGGCTGTTGTCAAATCAATACACGTGGAGTATAATGGTAAACTTCCCTTGCAGCCTGCTGGGCTCTGTAAGATATTCCCAATTAAGCCATTTAATATGGCCCCCATTCTATTGGGGTACACAAGTTCGACCTGTATAATGGTTTGCAGAGATGAAAGTGCCTGAAATATGGAAAGTGTAGCGGATTCCAATCATTAATGTGTTTGAATGTTCATCCCATGAAATGTTGGTCGGATAATTTCCTTGATTTGTCTTGCCATGTACTCCCTTATTTTATTTCTTTTAGTTGTGTGTTTTACTACTTGCTCGTAGTGTGCAAATTCAGTTATACATGCAGCTGATTTAGATTCTTGGCTTCGGTAAAGTCTCCATGTTATGATTTGAATCCCTAATCTGTTGTGATTTATCGTCCAACTCTTCCTCGGAAGATATGTGATAAAAGATTGGTTCAGATTTAGAATTTTTTGAGCTATGTCAGTTTAAAAAAAAAAAAAATTTTTAAAGGTATGATAAGATCCCCACTTGAATACCAAATTAATTGATATTTATTTTTGTGTGTGTAACTTAAGTCTCTGTTAAGCTTCTTCTTTACCTGAATATTTTCCTCACTCCTCCCATCTATCGTTATTGAATCAATTTATGATCTTAAGTGCCGCACGTCTGTAAAGTTTCTCGAGCCCATATTTTTAGGCGAGTGTGTTTAGCAAGTGGTACATGGATGTCCTAAACGGTGGCATTGGGGGCGGTAAACATTAAAGCAATGTGTGTGGATGGTAGCATGCCTCTGGATTAGACAAGCAGCTTGCATAATGGCTAAAATGAGTTTCCTCCACCACCCCATTTGCAGACAGAGACCCATTAGGTGGATGGTGGGAGGTCGGGTGGTCCTTAAGAGTTAGTGGATTGGAAGTCTCCTTACACAGTCCAAGTCCAGGCAAGCCCCCTTGTCTGATTGTAATTTATTTTATTTTTCTCTTAGTATGGTACCGTGGCTCACAAATGATGGTGCCATAAGCAATACCGTGGCTCACAAATGATGGTGCCATAAGCAATGATCAAGCTAAGGGACAAATCATCCTGTGATGTTCCCTGTATGCATATTAATATGGTACATGGAGCAAACCCTGTAGTGGGGCTTATTTTTTAAAAATTATTTTTCTCAAACCAAACCGGTTACATGTAATCAACAGTCCCCCCCCCCCCCCCCCCCCCCAATCCGGAAGAGCTCTCAATGTTCTATTGTTCTCTTGCTCAACTATGAGGTGAATATGTCCGTAATTCTGATGTTATGTGGGCACCATTGTTCCATATAATCTGATTGTAGGTATTCAACTACCCCCACCCCCATTCCTTCATGAAGGAGTCCTGTGCACCTTGAAGATTGTGTGATCTTTTCCATGGTCATTTGCGTCCAGACCTTTTTGTAGCCATGTGAATATTAGCGGTGGATCTTTTTCTTCCAGTTCTGCGCTATTGTGGCCCAAGCCGCATTAACCAGGCCCATGAAACTTCTCCATTGCGCCCTGGAATATTTTCTGGATAGTTGCCCTTTCAGTCCGCAGAGCGTAGGTGGGCTTTTTTGTGTAGTTCACGCTTTACAGACTCGTTCTCAATTTTTAAAGCCAAAATAAGTAAGATCCATTTAGGCCGAGTGATTTTGCCCGGGTTCACATATATTAGTCAAACTGGGAAGCCCTATCTGTGAGCCCCGGTTTTTTACTTGCACCTTTTGCTAATGGGTGTGCTTCGCACTGCATGTTTTACTGTTGCATCTTTATTTGTGTTCAATATGCAAGTGTGACATCTTCTGCTCTTAGTCTCTCAAACAACTTGTCTTACTGATGTGGATGATTACCCAAAGGGGTAATTAGTTACATACAGGACCTGGGATGTCTTTTTTTGCCTCGAATAAATTATCTGGATCCCTGTGCAACACACTTAATCTCTAGATCAGGACTTGAATAGGGGGCGGGGGGGCTTTCTTTTTTCCATGCTTTGTAATTTACTTTAATGTATTTTTTACATTTGTAAAGCGCACTAGCTGCCCAGAGGCATCGAGGCACTGTTGAAAGAAGGTGTCTTAGTTACAGGATGATTCTTTGCTCAGGGTTACAGTGAGCGTGGAGCCTACAGTGTAAGAAGCAAATGGTTACATAGGTGTTACAGGTTACTTTTTAAAAGTGATTACTGGTTACATTTATCAGTGGTTCCTTCGAAGTTAGGCTACATGGGAAGTAGAAGAAAACAGTATAGGCTTTGTTATACAAACAGCTGAGTATTTATAGCTTTCCTGAAGGCTATGTTTGAGTCTATGGTTCTGAGATGGGTTGGTAGGGAGTTTGTGAGTCACTGCCACGACTGGGAAGCTCGAGCCTCCTGCGATCACCCTTCAGGTCCTGGGGAATGGTGATGCGGTTGGTGTATGCGGTCCTATTGGGCCTACCTGAGATCGGTTTGCCGATTCTCTGTGATCGGTACTGGGGGGCTTTATTGTGGATGCACTTGTGTTTGAGGGGGAGAGTTTTAAAGATGATACGCTCTTTGATGGGGAGCCAACAAACTTGTTTTCTGGTTGCGAGATGTGTTCTCTCTTGGAGATGCCAGTGGCGGCCCGGAGAGCGTTAATCTGGACAGTTTTCTTGAGGTGCCTGCTAGGAGGGCTTCACTGTAATCGAGCCGAGACCTGATTATTGCTCTCGCTGTAGGGAGGCAGTTCTGTTCTGAGGGGAAAGGTCTTGCTGCATTGAGAAGTTTGGAGAGGTAGGCTGCAGCAGATGCTATGGCGTTGACCTTTCTGACCATTGAGAAGTTGGAATCCAAGTAGACCCCCCCCCCAAGGTTTTGACCACTTGAGAGACGGGGATTGGAGATTTGTCAATCGTGAAAGAGCTATCCTGTTTGTTCAGCTTCTTTATGTTTGCAGGTGTTCCAGTAGTAGTAGTTCGTTTTTTTTCGCTGTTAAGGCAAAACCAGTTTTCTGCCATCCATGTTTGGATAGTGGAGTAGATAGAGTTGAGGGTATTCATGTATGATTCGTAATCTTGATGGAGAGGGGGGTGAGGATGTGCATGCCATTAGCATAGTTGGTATGGGCAGTGCCTAACGCGTCCAGTATGTTGAAAAGTGGCCTCGTGAACAAGTTGTAGAGGGTGGGTGAGATGCAAGAGCTCTGTGGAACTCTGCATTTGATGATGCTCGGGTAAGCGCAGGCTTGGTTAGAAAAAACTCGTACTCTTTCCTGGAGAAAGGAGAGGATCCACGCTATGGCCATGGGGGAGAAGTTGGTGGCAGAGGAGAGATGGTAGCATAGGGTGTTGTGGTCCACCAAATCAAAAGCTGCGGATAGGTCGAGGAGCAGGAGGAGGGCTGGTTTGCCCGAGGCCCTGGAATCATCCATTTGATTCTTGAGGTCAAGTAGTGTGGTTTCAGTACCGTGCCCATGACGGAAGCCTGATTGCCTGAAGTAAAGAAGGTTATTAGTCTCAAGACATTTTTGGACTTGCAGGTAGGCTGCTTTGTCAAGGATCTTCCCGAGAAAAGGGACTATAACTAATGTGGAAGATTCTTCGCTCCCCTTTTTTCATATGTTCATATTATTTTGTGTTCTGTTGTTTACAAGAGAATATGAACCTTGTATATTTCTCTAATTCTGTATCTGCTTTATGTATTTTCCGTGTGAGTTAATGAATACTTCTATTTAACGGACAATTCATTGGTCCATAATACAATAAAATACATTTTGTTTATTAAATATGAATTGTATGTTATATCAATTTGTTTTGATCTAGCCCACAACTGCTTGCAGCTTCATTCATTGTGTGGTTAAACAAAACATTATTGGGTTTTTGAATGGTCCAGACTTCCTTGTTTTCACTGATATGGATGAGGTGAATATAATTGCTTTGACGCAATAAAAAACCGAAACATACATTAAATTGGATTAATGGGTGGTTTTCAGTTTTAGAAAATGCTTTTGCTTTGTATTGTGCCTTCCTTGTGGTTGGACATGAAGTGGAAACTTTGTATTGCACCAACATTTCTTCCCCCTTCTGCTTTCCTGTGTTTCCTACTCATTTTCCCTCTCGTACTGTTCTTTCCGCCCTGAGCTTTGCTCCATACTGTCCAATCTCAAGGGCCAATGGCAAGGTGTTCTTCTCGCTTTCTGTGTGCTTTCTGGTAGCATTTAACCCTTATTTGGAAGGCAAAAAAGTATTCCCAGAGTCACTAAAGGAAAAACGCAACTGTAATCTTCAGGGAATATTGTGTCCAGTTTAAGTAAATTCACACTTCCTCAGAGATGGACGTGTCTCCTCGTTATTCTTCGTTGCGGAGGAATTGGGACAACGTCAGGCGTCTTGGCTCCCGCTCGGATAGCTTTTCCACGTAAACTGTTCCTCACAACATTTTCAAAATGTTTTCTGAAGTGAGACGTGTTGCTTGTAATTTCATTACCATA
Source organism: Ambystoma mexicanum (assembly GCF_040938575.1). Lineage (NCBI taxonomy): Eukaryota > Metazoa > Chordata > Amphibia > Caudata > Ambystomatidae > Ambystoma > Ambystoma mexicanum. Next base: position 452,776,970 of record NC_090936.1, on the reverse strand, counting down.
GGGCCCTTAATATGTGTAAGGTTGGGGATGAATAGTCGAGTCTGTTTTTATTTTTATATATATGTATATATATAATTTTGCCTAATATGTGCCATACACTTTGGGAAAACCACAATGTTCGTGGTTCATTATTTTTACCGGCTATGATGATGCACGATACTATTGAATAAAGAAGATATGATTAATCTGTTTCCTGATTACTTTCCAGACTGGGAAGTGCTCCTCGGACAACTGTCGAATTAGCCCAATGAACATATATATATAATATTAGTCTTACCTGATGCTTTTGAACGAAGACACCATCACCTACGTTAAAACTAGGTGGTTAGCTTGATGTTCATGATCAGAACATCTTTTCATCCAAGTCTTGCACCTATGACCTCTTGTCTCCATCATTTCATGTTGCTTGCGCTTGTTTGAAGGCAGACCAGGTGGTTCTGACAAAATGACTACTGCTTTGCTGGAAAATACATACATACATGCATGCAGAGTGGATAAAACCACTACTATGCCACACTCTACGAGTAAACCTGCACTGTTTCAAACCATTAAGTGAATCCAGCACAGCTGGGCAGGCATACCTCTGTCTCCTCTTTTGGCAATCTGGGCCAAGGGCAAGATATATTTAAAGATGTAAAGGCAGGCGCTCCGTTACCAGTCTTTAGCTTCTCCTCCTAACGCACGCTTTCAGGACTTCATCAATCTTCAGGGAGGCTGAGTTTCCTAGTTCAGGCAGGTCTGCATTTCTTGTTCAGGTGTGGCAAGTTAATTAGCTCTGAGGATTCTGGTACTTGTATTTTTCGCACTTGATTTTGCTGGCAGGTGACTGGAAACAACTCCCTCCATAGCACAAATCTTCTCCTTGATGGGGGGGGGGGGGGAGAAAGCCATGGTTGTGGCTCTCCAATGTAAGGCATGATCTACTCTTCGGGAGGGATGTGAGCTAACCCAGTCTCGGTCCTCACAACAATATGGCTCAGATACCGGAATTCCCTATATTTAAACTTAATTAAAACCCACCAATCAAAAATACTATAACTCACCTCTGTAAGAAAAGGCACTGAATTAGTATTTTTTTTTAATGAAGGGGATTAATATTGGGTCTGAAGAAGGCATTTGCAAGGGGGTGTGGGGTGCACAGGCAATACTTGCAGAACCAGTGTCATTAGGACCCTATATAAGGCTGGACAGAAGCACTTCAAATACTTTTCAGGCTTCTTGTTGGGTCTTGATAACATCAAGACAGGCTTCAAGCTCCCTTTCCGCCAATCAAGTCTGTGTTAAGATGATTGTCTACAGCAGGTTTGATCGTAAACCGTGAGCGCGAAAGGCAGCTCTAGGTGCTTGCAGTGGCCCAAAATGGTCTAGCCAGATTGAAGCGGGAAAACTCTACCCGGAACTGCTTCCTGACTTTTGGCTGCTTTATGACTTTGTGTAGGGTCTCTAGGGGCAAGGTGGATATTGTTCTGCACTTCCCAGTCATAACGGACTTCAGAGAGCGTTTGCAGGAGGAGTCACCTCCAGTGAGCAGGTTCTTGGTTACCAGCTGTCTCTGCTTGCCATAGGTATTGTTTAGTCAGCATATCAGGCTAAATGTTTCTCCGGGATGGTTGAGGGAAAGGGCTCCCTTTCCCGGAAGTCTGTCTTCAGCTCTGTGGAAGATGACTACTTTACCCCCAACCAAGTTACAGGTGAAACCCTTTTTCTTCAGCAGTCGAAAGATGAGTCAACATATGTGGTAGGCTTGCACTCTTCCCCCCCCCCCAATCCCCCTAAATAGATGTAAATAGATGATCTTTCCCCCGCCCCCTTAAATAGATAATATGCCAAAGCCTATTGGTTCCCTTCTGTATGGGATCCAATCCTTACTGCTGTGTCTTCTGCCTGGAGATGTCTGTCCCAGAGTGCTTTGTCTGCAGTAAGTGGGAAGGGGCTCTGAAAGAAAGTTGATTATTACCCCTGAACAAGGATTATTGGCAGAGTATCGATTTGTAGAGAGATTGGATGTCTAGAGACGAACATGTATTGGCTATTCAATGATACAAAAGTCATAAGTTGAAGGACTAGCTACATTTCGGGTTGTCATATACTTACCAAGGCCTGATGATCTTTGACAGATTTAAATGATTTTTCCAAAGAGTAACATATGAAAGTGTTCATACGCTCAATATTATTGCCAGGTCCTCTTTCGCGGGTTGAATGTGCTCTGTACGTCAGAATAGCTGTCTTGTGCAATTTGTGCCAGGTTTATGCTGAGCTAGAATAGCTCTTATTTCGATGGGCCTGGCATCCTCTGGGAGTGAAATTCAGAGAGATGAGAACAAATATACACGTGCAGCTGAGGCTATGTTGGGTTTAACTTGTTTTAAAACTTTGTCACGTTCTTTAGACCACCTGAAAGGTACGCCTTGTTTTGTGAGTTCATTTACTGGTGTGTTTGGAGTAGCAAAATTCCTGATGTAGCAGCTGCAGTAACTGGCCACGTCCAGAAATTAATGATCATTTCTCACGTATCGTTATTATAGTTGAAGTGTTTGCTAACCTTTATTTAAATGTAACTTGTTAGAGCTAGAGGACCAAAGGACTCTACCTCCCTGCTAGAGTCGTTTGGTCCTCTAGTGCTAACTCTCTGCATGTCAGACGTTTCTCCAAGCAGAGAGTGGGGGATAGATCTTTCTTCGGCAGGTGCCTCCTTCTAGAATGGCCTCCTCGCTCCTCTCAGACTTGAGCCGGATCTCCTTAAGTTCCGGGTGCTTCACAAGATATTCATTTTCTCCTCCTCCTTCTTCTTTCTTCCCTCTCCCCCTCCCTTTGCTGCTGTGACTGGCTGCCTTGTCCCTTCCGAGTGATACAGGGGCCAGCTCCCCCCCGCTCTCCACTCCCCTCGACCACCAGTCTGCCTTAGACCGCATATCCCCCCCCCCGCTCGCACTTGCCTTCATGCACCCTTCCCTGACTAGACTACTGAGTTTGGTTCACCCACCCCCCCACCCCCCCTCTCCTCGCCTTAATTGACCCTTATCCTGTCCCTCAGTGTACTTGCCCTCCAGGCCCCCACTAGCAGTAGTCCCCTGGGGCCCTTTACCTTCTGCATTTCCCCCCCCTGCCCTGAACTGCTCCCCACCCCCTGCACTTCTGTTTGCTGCATGATCCGAATGTCACAGGGCCTAGCAGGATCGTTCTTGTTTATCCTCCTCTGTTCCTCGTTTCTCCCTTAGTCTTGTGGTGCATGGAAACACTTTCTGCTGTATAGGCGCCATACAAATGTTCAATAACTAAATCAAGATATATGTATCATTTAGAAGGCTAATCATGTAATTTATGTGCACCCGGGATACCTTTACCTTTTGACTGTTCTGTTACCCTGTTGCGCATCAACATACATGCAAATGTCACCTTTTTTATTGGAATGGAGACTATGTGGAAGGCTGGACCTGTTGCATGTCGTTTTTGAGTAGTGCTTCCATTTCCTTCTCAACTCGGGGTTGCAAATGAATAGGAACTTGACGATGATGTTGGGCTATGAACCTTGCAGGTGCGTCGATGTGTAGTGTGATCGCGGTTCCTCAAGGCCTTTCCACCCCTTGAAAGAGTAAGGGGAAATCTGGTGGTGAGGTGTTCTAGTATCTTAGAGAATGTTAAACAAGCCATCTGAAGAGCGTCCAAAAAGAATGCTTCTAGGGACCTCACCTTCCAATACATGTACATCATTCAATACTGTTTTTGTCGTTTTGTATTTGAGTTGAGCCACAAATGTGTCATGATGTATCACAGGATCCTTGACTGCCCATGGAAGAACTCGTAAATGTGAGACTGATGTGACGTGACTGTCGTTTCCTTGTATTCCAATGAGCATTTGATGTTCAGTATGACACCGGCGTCGATAATAAGTCTCACTACATAAGCACCTACCATGATTTCCACATGTTCTTGACTTTAAGCAGCCTAAGCTGACATATAGATGTATTCTCCCGACACGTCCCATTCTCTTCGCCAGATATCATGTCGTCTGCGTGGTGGGGCACGAAGTGAAAAAATCGGCTGAGGCTTTGTATTGCACCAACAGTTCCTTTTATAGCGCCCCCTTTCAGCTTGCCTGTGTCTCCTTGGCCTTGCCCCATCCTGCCCTTGTAACCAGGGAAAAAGTGGGCACTGCCTATAAATCTGATTTTATAAATGCAGATCAAGTATGCAAAATACAAAAATGGTATTTGGTGTTTGCCAGGAATAACTGCACAGTTGAAATATTTAACCACCAAAACTGTAGTGAACTCATCCAGTAGTGCCCAAGCTACATGTAGTTATCACCAGTCTGTTAATTAGTAAATGCACAAAATATATGAAACTTCCAATCATTTCGCATGATTCAATGTTGCCCCATCTCCATCGATGCTAGAGAGCAGATACACTGGCAAGTGCTTTGAGGCAGGCATGTCCCCCATCAAGGCAACCTCTGAAACCAACTTAAACATTCCCAGTGAAGTGATTGCTCAACGGTTCGTTGTAGAATAAAGATTATGAGAAGTAATGCATGTCCTGGACAGTATAAACCTATCTGACTTGGAGCGGAGATGCGAATAAAATGGATTCTGTGCGTGTCCAAAAAACACAAACCTAGAAAAGCTTGGGCACTCGTGCTACTGAAGTCCAACATTCGATAACCGTCTCATAATGAACGGTTAATTGCAAACTCTTAAAGTGAGACATTGAAGATTTGGTGTTGCTATATAAACCACACGAACACGGGGTGCTCGTGATACCCTGCTCCAGGGCCCAACAATGGTCTCTTAATGAACAGTTAGTTGCACGCAAGCCTTTGCTTGTTGCTTTTATTCATTTGTTATCCAAATGAAAGCATGCCTTGTTCGTGCATAGTGTCAACAGAGGACGGCAGAACTGTACGATAAAAAGCAAAGCTCTCTTAAAAGATAGCCATCCTAATTCTGCTAGGGCGTTTTGGGTACATAGCTTCTATAAGGGAGCACAGCGAGGATTGCTGTCAAGAACCTGGGCATGCTAGCTGAAAGTGCAATGTAGCCAAAGCATTGCTCCTAGGAACATGCTCGCCGTAATGGCAGTTGGAATAGTCTGTTGTAAGCCAAAAATAAAATGGGGTCTTTAGAGATTATCTTAAACACTTGATCTGCTTGAGGGAACAGTGGATGACTGCAGGTGGGAATATCACACTGACTTAATAATAGCCTTCCATCACATCAGATGGGGACACTGCTTTCTCTTTTTTCAGCCAATGCGGCGAGAGCAAAATAAAGAGAAGATTAAGGAATGTTCCCAACCGATCCTCGGGCCGTGCAATCGGTGGTCACCAGGTTGCTGTTTCCAGGATGTTGGAGGGGAGTAAGAAGGTGCTCTAATCGAGTCTCGGGAGGATAGCTCAGCGGCAACGTGCTCGGCTTGGAAGCAAGACAACACGGAGCAATATGGGTTCGATACATGGGTCTGCGCTTAGAAACCTTGGCGTATTAAGCGCGTTATAAATAACCCATTATATCATAAACCCCCCCAACCCCCCCCCCCCCCCCCGACCCCTTGATTTTCCACTGGTGGCATTGCTCTATTGATGCTGTAGATGTGCAGAGCTGCTTTGCCGTGGCTTTCATTACAATGCCAAAGCAGCATCCTTGATGTGATCAAGTTGAAGGGCTTTTGTGTGAGTTTGGAGTTGTACGGCTGCATTAGCCCGTTCCAATAAACATTGTTTTTGCAAGGATTGTCACTGGGCCTCATTACAGATACTGTGGTAACCCTGCCGGTGCTACGGGCGGGTTGCCACCAGACCTGTAATAATTTACTGGAGCCTGTCTTCCCGGGCCACCGGACTCGGCGGCCCAGGAAGTCAGACGCCAGCAAATTGTTAGTCCCCGTTCCCATATGGAAATGGGAACACAGGAGCACCGTTGACAACGGTGCCAGTGCTCCCGTGAAATGTCTGCCTACTGTGGCCGCTGCGCCAGGCAAGGTCCGACCTGCACGGCACAGCGGCCACAGCAGGCAGACAAGGAGTTTGTTGATCTGGAAAGAAGGGTGCCAGCGAGATTTATCTTCTCTTCTTCAGGGGCTTTCTATGTATAAGACTTTCTACAAGAAATTAAATTATACGATTTTAGTTGAATCAGTTCACTTTCGTCAAATCTCGCATTATTTCACTGTTTCATTACTGCTTCTACTGTAACAAAACCTAAATTCTTATGCCCAATGTGAATAGAATTTGTAACCTATTTTGGTATGGTATCTTTCATCAATATGATAGTCATTACAATTCATAGTACAGTATCTCTTCTCTCGCCACCTTTTTATGATATACAATTTAATCACCTGACCTCTGTGGCCATATCGACTCCAAAAACTGTAATTGACTGCTTAATTAGTATCCTCCCAGTGGAGGTATGAATTTTTCAGGTCACATCAGATTATACTGCTTCTACTGAACCAAACTCCAATTCTAAAACATGCTGTACCTGTATCACCTCATTTTGTTTAGCATCTTTCTTTCATCAATAATGTAATCGTGTTATACAGTACAAACATCTCTTCCAAGTCTGATATTCTTAGCACTTTATAAGTTGCAGTGCTCAATCAAATTGCCTGCCCTCTGTGGCCATGGCTGCTCTGTAAATTTAGTTTATGAATGGTAGTTGGCTGTTTGGATAATTCGCATCCTCCCCACGAGGGTATGGATTAATCACATCATATGTATTTCATATATCCGCAGGTTGTGTTCTAGATATCTTGCACTTACAGATTTATAACATAGTATATTACGAATAACAGTGCCGAGTGTCTATTAACAAACCTTTTTAAAATAAGGAATTTGGGGTCTGACATGGTATATATAGCTGTAAAAGCTCTCTGTACTAGTTTTCACTACTGGGTTTCTGTTACTCAACCCTCTCGTATTGAGACTTGGTCTGTATAGAGTCAAAATATATTTAAAAGGTTGTTACTATTATAGTTGGAGTCATTTTCCATTGCATTATATAAAAAAAGAATAGGGTGCTCACTCTATTTCTCTTTTCGTCTTGTGCATTCTGTTTTATGAGGAAGAACTTGTAAGGGTACCCTGTTTGGATAAAGAGAAAAACCGTATATGTATTAAATGGCATTGCTTCGCTGTATAAATGTCATCTTTTTGCTATCTGATGGTAAATCCTGATGTTCACATGTGTGTTTGTCCTAATTAACTACAGTATCCTGCGTCTTGCTTTCATCAGTTAAACCCAGGTGTGGAGAGACGGGGTTACTAAAGATGGCCGCTATTTATCGCATCGTCATCGCGTTTTGACGTGAATGACGTCACAAATGTAAATAAAGAAACATCTACTTTTTGGCGTTTAGTTCTTACTCTATAGTTTGTATAATTATGTGTTTCCGATCAGTTCTTCAAAGGATCTATGATGATTGTGTATAGGCGCTATATAAATAAGTGCTTCAAGGGAGGGAACAAGGGAAAATACAATGACCTTCTTAAAGGCCATCAACAGTAAGGATGTGAAATTAACTATAGTACTCGGCCTGACGATATTTCAGATAGTGCAAGAGCGAAGACCTAGATAAGGAAGGGTGCTGACTTTGAAGCTAGTATGCATGGGAAGGGGTGGAGTTGGAGTAGACTGGAGGGAGAGCTTCCACCGTTTTGGTTACTGCTGTCTCTTTTCCAGATCTGTCCAATTACCCCTGAACATCAACCCGTCACTCCCCACCCACCCCCCCCCCCCCCCCCGCCCTCCCACATTTCCTGATCACAAGGCACAATGATGTCAGAAGGCAAAGGGCACCTTATAGCAGGCTTACATTGAATGCATCTTTTGTACATGTTGCTTTTAAGGAGAGGAAATCCTCCCCTTCTATGATTGCTTTCCGATTGAAAGAAGGAGTCTTATGGAACTCTGTTGTGGAGAAAGTATATTCCGAAGTCCTCTGCCATAGACTTGAAGATGGAAGCCTCCAAGGCAGAGGAGAACTCTGCACAAAACCATTTATTTATTAATTGGGTATTTATAATGCACCTATACAGCAATTGGTGTTTCAAGGCACAACAAGACCGATGCGGGAGGAGGTGGGAGGGGGTGAACAGATGACGTCAAACAAAACGGTCCTGACAAGTGCAGGGGAGTGTGTGGGGGGGGGGGGGGGCGGGCGGGTAGAGCGGAAAGTGCTAGTGCTAAGGAGGGAAGGGAAGTGCAAGTCGGAGTGGAGAGTGCGCAAGTGTTGAGGGTGGGGGGGTTTGGGGGAAGAGGACCACCTGGGCTAGGCGAATGCTAAGGGGAGGCCAGGTGGACAAATGCTTGGTGGAATGCAAAAGTGCTGGGGAGTCAGTCATAAAGTGGCAGAGGGGGGACATTTGCAGGGGAGGAGGAGGAGGAGGAGGAGAGGGAGGGAGGGAAGGAAGAAGAGAAAGAGGGCCTTGAGAAGCTTGCAGAATTTGAGGAGTTCCGCCTCAAGTCTGAGAAGGGCAGGGAGCCCATTCCAGAGGGAGGCTCCTGCAGAAGAGAGATCTTCCACCTCCCACTCCCCACTCAGAAAAATATCTGATCTGCAGAGAATTGGAGCTAGAGACGGGAGGGCTCTATCAGGGAGGTATTTGGGGAGAGAGGTGGATGTAGCAGGCCCCAGAAAGCCCTGTGGATCATGCAGAGGGTCTTGACCTTGATCCGTGCAGCAACCGGGAGCCAGTGAAGAGATTTGAGGGCTGGAGAGATGTGATTCCCTGGGCTTGAAGTCAAGGATACGTCTTGCAATCCTTTTCTGGATTAGTGGGGACGAAAGGAGTAATTGGGCAGATTGAGGGAGAGGTTTTTGCAGTAGTCCAGCCTGGAGCTGCTAAGGGAACCAAGAATGCTTTTCCCCCTTCCATTGGAGGTGCATGGCTTGCCGCTGACCTCGGCTCAACAAAGGGTGATTGCCTCTCTACATTGTCACAAGTCTTGGCTGTCTGGAACCAGTACAAGGATCCCCTGTTCTCACCTTTCTCACTACACAGATCCAGTGCCGACCTGGACACATCCTTGGGCCACAGTATTATTTGGAAATGCTGATGTGTCTCACTGGTCAAAGAGAAGTTGTGGCAGACCAAACGTCTATCTCGATCTTTGCTCTCAAGAAAAGAGCATAATGTCCTCTCCCTCATGGGTCCAGATGGCCTAAGGCTTTGGGACTTTCAAGCTGTCTCAACTCCACTACATACGAGGGTAGGATTCCCCTAGATTGGCCTCAGAGAAGCATGTAAACAAATCTTCAGTGTGTAGCTGCCCCTTTTAGGATCACCTCCTGGGCTACACTTGGAGACTAGGAAAGGACAAAGCTGGGCTTTGTGGGAGAGGGTAGTTGGTTCAAAAAGTGCAAAATGACACCGCAATCAAAGTGCTCCTTGCCATTCACAGCATTTTCGAGACACGGTTTTGTTATGCAGCCACAGGTCCTCGTCCCCTTCAGTTGCCATGTTAGAGGGCATTTTAGCATCTAACAATGTGATTGACGTCTCGGATTCAAGATTAAAAAATGTCTACAAATCAAAATAATATTGAGCTGTTACTGGTGGTAGAGTTGGCATTTCAATGATTTGGCATACTTCTACCAACACTAACCAGTACAAAACCGGCTGCAACCTAACTTGGAAGATAACGGGGTTGTACGAGTAAAATGATGTAAGATCAAAAATGTTAACTAGCTTAAGCTTTAACCCATTATCCTACTATCCATTTTAATTCATGGTTGGTGCTGTTGGATGCCAAGAGATCACTCCTGATTGTATGCAGTATTACTAGCAAATATTGTTCCGTGTTGTATTATATGTAATTTTTTTGATACTTATGACCTGGAAAAAAATGTTCTCTTAAAGCATTTTTTTTAAATCTTTTTTTTTTCTTCTCATGTTGGTTTGGGTAAATACTTCTCAGGTTTGTCCCGTGTACGTACTGCAAGTTCTTTAAGGTTATCGGTTCCAAGATGCATGACTTTCTGTCCAACAAACTGCCTTTCTGGCCTGTCTGCACATGCAACGTTGCATTGTGGCACGCTTACTAGCCCAGAAAGCAATCAGGCTCTGAAGCAAGCTTCTTGCTGCATGCGCCAGGCTCTGGAATTCATTTGAAATATTCTCTTTCAAAAGAGAACTGATGATGTATAGAATTGCTAGTCTATGCAGTACATAATGAGGCAGAAACATGTAATTTAGATATAAAAATATGCTGTCAACAATCCAGAGAAATTGATTGGGAGCAACACTGAAGGTTAGAAATGGGGAAATGATGCACGTGTGAATACTCCATGGTACCCCTGTGCCTGCTGTTTCCCCTGGGGGCTTGGTCTGAAATGTGATGACCGCAATAACCCCATGGGGAAAAATGCACTCATGGCAGAATCTGGCTGCAGTGCATTTCTTAGAGCGGCTGCGTAAAATGGCAGCAGAGGCTGCAAGTGGAGTGTCCGAGGTTCGCTTGTGATAGTTGGCTAACTAGTCCCTCCGGTTTATTAGGCTATGCTGGGGGGGTTTTGGCAAGGGTGTTTGCCCCTAGCCACCCAGAGACCAGTAAGGAGGCACCTTCCAGTCCCCCCTTTCACAAATGTCACTCCATGTAGGATCCTGAGGGCATTGTGGCTCAGTTCCCATGTGCATTAAGAAGGATGTTGTTTTGAGGGGAGTGGTGTTCAAGGCCCAAGCTGTTCGACGTCTGCTATCCTGGTGATCTGCAGACTCCAGAGGGGAGCAACAAGTGTCGGTTGTGGGGATGGCCCTCGTCTACTAATTGGAAGCAGCGCATCTGACCTAGAGGGAAAGAAGTAGGTGTACCTGGATATGCCAGATGGTGGTTTAACCGCGGGCTACATGATGGCATGCTTGACATGCCCTCAGTACTTGCTAGGGATGCATGGTGGGCAGGAAGACCAGTGAGGGCGTTTTGAGCCTGGTGCACATTTGTGTATTGGAAATTATTCCCATTAACAACACTGGGGTGTATATAAGCATGTAAACAAGGAGGGCCAACAATAGGGTTATTAGCCTTTTTCAGTTATTTCATTTTATATTGGATCAATATTATCACTGCCCAGGTTACTCTTACCATGGGCTTGTGTTGACACATGATTTATGATACTCCCAGATGCAACCTATGGATTGTGACTTGTGTTGACAACCTTGTGTTGTAGTGAAATGTTTTCTAGCATGCTGGACTCTGAAGGAGATTGTTCCCCGTGGAGTAGCAGTGGTGCTGTGGGCACAGATTCCTGTCTGCCAGGATCTGAGGACGTTAAGAATGGATGATTTAATCCTGCACTGTCCTGGGAAGCTGAGTGCTGGCTGGCATTTTCCCCGGGGCTTCAGAGCAGGGTGGCAGTGAATCGCGGAGGCTTTCTGCCATCCAAGAAGAGCAAACCTTAGAGAGGCCTTGAAAGGTGTGTTTATTTTTTTTTTTTTTATTTTTTTTTTTAACGCTTTGAACCAGGCAGTCAACAGACCGGTGGTGGTGCGTTGTGTACGCAGACGGACTGGGTCCCCCCCTTCCCTCTGGCAATAACGGACAGGCTGCACGAAAAATGTGGGAGCACCATGAAGGCACTAAAGTCTTTGTAGAAGCCTGGAACAGATTTATTACAGGAAGCAGAGTAATACAGTGGGGAAAATAGGGCATGTACTACATCGAAAAGGGACATAGAAACGACCATTTCCACACTTATGCTTTCGAAGTTTTTATTATTTTAATAATTAGAATCTGTTTGTCAACTGTATATGGCCCAATGCTTTAAATCTCTTCTAGATGTTGCCTGACAATTCTTTCAAATATCTGCAGTTAAAACCCACAGCTATTTAGCTATTTTTTTATTTTTTAATGCCATCAGTTGGTAGTCTAGTGCTCTGGTAACTGTTGGTATCGAGCCAACCAGCCTATTCTAACCTACGGGCGCACAAGCCAAGTAGTGCCCTGCAAGTGCAATCCCTGCAGGTGTTGGGAACCCATCCTGCTCCCACCTTCCTCTTTGTCTCTTAAAGAGTGCTTTCCGCACATAGTTTCTCCTTTTTAGAACTGGTTGAATTTAGGCCATTTTCATCTGTCTCTCTCCTCTCGCACAATTTGATTTTGATGTAGTGTATGACATTTGACTGCTGTTCATTTGTTAGGGAGTATGCCATCCAGCTTGTGGGCTTGTCTCATTCAAAAAAAGAATAGCATATGTGCTGCTGTGTGGCATCCATAACCTTTAAGTTAGCTACGACATATACTTTTCTCTGTATTCTAGAAGAACCGCGCTGCTTATGAATTTTTGATCCCGAGGACATCCGTACCCTCTAAGAGGGCCTTCATTTCACTAGAAACCCTGCTGCCTAGACATTAAGTTGACCCAAATGCTTTTAGAGGCTAAAAGGGCTTGATCCCTTCAAACTTGCGTGCCGTATTTTGCAATTCGAGTGACAACCTAGACACTGTTGGCATTGGTTCGGTTAACTTTACAGTGGTATCATCTGTTATGGTTCTTCATTGCACGTAAAGGGAACGCACTCGAATATCCTGAAATGGTCTGCTATGCAAGAAGCCAAAGGCCTAATCTGAAGTAGGCAGGGTAACGAGTCATTCCATCACCAAATCCTTCCTCTAGTTTGTCATGTGTTCTAGCAGCTGCAGTCAAGTTTCCAGCCCTAAGTGGATGATTGTGCTTTTGTTAGGTTTATTCGTTTTAGATTACATTAAAATACCCCCCCACACCCCCAACTCTGACCTCCTAGTTCCCATCTGTCCCCTAATTTTTCGCATCATGATCCTGGCTTTGGCCAGATACGGGGTGTCACAGAAGCATAAAAGAGAGTATAAGGAAAGGGGGCGCTTAGAGTCGATGCTTAAAGAGAAGGAATGTCCTCACAGCTAATCTGCTCTCTTGAGCAGGTGAGACATTGATTAAAGTCAAATTTGTCTGAATAAATGCCGTGGATGGTTGTTGGAACATTTGACACCTCGGTAGCATAGGTGTTCACCAGAATGCCTTCATGGCCCATATGTGGACTTAACCTGCTTGATGACGTTATCGTGTGCCAATGATGTCATGTGCTCTGTTTTTTTTTCACCAGCCATTGTCCTTGCCTGGTAACAGTTCTGTTAAGCGCGGTGGTCACATGCGAGTACTGCTCTTGTTTTGGAGGAAAAGCTTCTTTCACAAGATTAGGAAAGCTGGTATTTTCTATTCTGACTTTTCACACTAGCTGGGTACTACCTCTGCAACCTCAACCACAAGGTTTTAATCGCGCACCTTCATTATCGTGAAACAACCCAACTGCAAGCACTCCACATTGACTTATCAGGTACTTTTCCCATCCCTTACTGATTGGCATGATGGCTACATGCTAATTAGGTCACTGGCTTGTTTGTGTTCTCCATAAATATGATTTTATACATTGGTGCTATTAGTGCACAGAATACTTGATTTACTAGAGATTCATGCTTGGTAGTGATTAATTTATTTACAATAATGTTAAATTGTAATCTCCCTGTACTTTTCACAGAACTAACTCTGACGGGCTTCTAGTCTGAAATGCATCGGCTACTAACACTGCTGCTTCATGGCACTCTTGTCCCCAAGAAGACTCCCAGAGATGATTGTGGGATTTTTGTCATAGAATGTATTGTGAATGCAGTGGTTTTGTTGTCTCCAGATCTGGTGGTTGACTTCATCAGTTTTCTAAGTCCATTTCCTGAGAATGGGTTTCTGGTCACTGGGAGACTCCATAGACCATTGAAACCTGATCTTCTTTGTTTCCAGTAGTGGTGCCTGCCTCGACCTTGTGTTTACGTCCGAGAATGTCATATTTTATGTGTGCCATATTATGGCAATATGTTTCTCATGCCAATAAAGTAGCTTGTATGGTATTGAAACCTGGAGAGTGCAGGAAATCCTTCATGGCGCAGGTGTGCTGACTCACCACTAGTGCGGAATTGATTTATGATTAGATCGCCTTTCCCTTAATTTTCATGCAACTTGCACACGTCTTTCACTGATGCGTAAGCTCAGAAACCTCCTACATGTGCACAATAGATGGAATAATGATGCTAGCCCCTCGGCTATAACCTTCTCCTCTGGGGGAATTGCTCGGTCACCTCTGGGGGGAGGGGGCGGGGCGAGTCAACCGCAGTAGGGATCGAAGGCTTAGGATCAGCAATGTGTGTGTAAAGGTGTTGGTCTCGGATAGAGAGAAGCTTGAGAAGACTGGTGACAGTCGCCTGCGATAGTGTGAGTATTTGGGTGAGGAGGGAGGGAGTAGCATAGACCCTTGCAGTGCTAATAACTAATTTAGTATGGGCAGGGTACTCAAAATGGGCAAACTTCGTGTGGGTGGTTGGACGAAGTAAATATCTGAGTTTTTAGTACTGTGCCATCTTTAAGTTTCTTGTTCAGGTTTGCCAACCATGCCTTTTGTGGCGGTCTGGACTCTTGTACAAATCATTTTCATATTGGGTATTTAGCACTCGTGGTGCACGAGAGAGAGAGCGAGACACCGAGAGAGACACCCCCCACCTTGGGTGCCCCAAACACGCATGCGATGCCCAACACACACACACCTACATGCACACAGTGCAAACGGACCGTCCTGTTCCCACTTCCCTTTTTCAAAGCGTAAAAAAAGTAGTACCTCGTACCAATTGATGCAGTGCGTAGAATTTGATAATCTCTACCTCGCTCTTGGTGCTGCTTCCTCTTCCCATCTTGGTGAATGCCATGTACCCCCTCCCCCCCACCCCCCCTAGCAACCCCTCCTCTGGTTGACTTTCTCGACACATATAAACACAGGTGATTTAGGCACTCCTGCTACTATCCCCTTGAAGTGGCTCTTTAAACAAAAAACAAGTTGTCATCTGGCTCCTCCTCTATCACCAGTATACGGAAAAATATTCCTGCATAATGGAGTCACCAGCAGTTTGCATGGGGTAGTACTATTTGTCCATCTCTGGCAATAGTGGGAGTACCTAGTCGTTGATTGCAATCTGTACCAGAGGTCTAAGTAGGTGGTCATTTGATGGCAAGGGCATTGTTACCCAAGCAATTGATGCCAATCCTTAGTCGTCAGGTTAGAAACTGGATGGCAATTTATGCCAATGTTGAGTTCTGGTCATTTTAAGGGCAGTACCTAGCAGTTGAAGGCAATCCTGACGATTATATGAATAACCACCAAACGGTGTGACCTCCTGGACACAATTGGCTTTGCAAATGCTTGTTTACCTATGTGCATTTCAGAGCCCATCACAGTGCGTTATGTCTGATATTCCCCGGAGCATATGCAGAAGTTGAGCAGGCCAGATTGGGCAGTGAAGTTTGTTCTGTCGTTCTCATGAGGGTAGTGGTGTTGATATCATGTGCCTGCAACTGTCATATGTTTTACAATAAGTGTCCCATGTAACCATTGATCTCATCGGCCAGTTTGGAACTGCTCGAACTAATTGCCACCAGGGCATTTCTTGTCTTCGCCTCTGAGGGTGGAGTTGTTGTTGTATAACAGGCCTGATGATGGAAAAAAAGCAATTCCAGAACCCTGCTGCAGCACAATATGCACATTCTTTTGCAGGGAATTTGTAACTTTTTTTATGGTTGTTTATCAACACGTTGTGGTAACCTAATTTGTATCAGTTGTGTAACCGGATTCCAGATTTGTTTGCCCGTTTCGTAGTGCGCAGCGGGAACACGAGAACGCCCTTGCTAATGGTTCTAGAAGTGTAAATGGAGCGTTTCCGCTGATGGTTTTCCCTGCACTTAAGAGGAAGGGCCTTTGCTTTCCCCTGGGAGCACTGGTATAGCCCAATGTGCTACTAATCGGTGGGTAGTGCATGTCAGGAGGCCGATGTTTAGGGGTGCGACCTCTGCTTTAAAGGCCTGCGAGGGAATCGAGGTTTTCTTAATGACCACTTCGTCCCCACCCGCTTTATTTTATTTATGCATTGTGCATTTCGTACTGCGCCATATACATGTGAAATGTTTGCGCACCAAAAGCAACGAGCATTGCCAAAGCTAATCGGTTTGGCTGTTCCATGATAAACCGGCTTTGTGTTCGTTGACGCAGACTTTCTTGGACAGATGGGGTGGGGGGGGGAGATGTCGAGAGGAAAATTGGAGGGAGCAGGGGGTAGATACTTCAATGGAAGTGTGAGGACTGATGAATAAAAGCGAGGGAGGCTAGCTGAATGATGAAGTGTATGCTGCCGGGAAGGTTAACTTTTTTTTAAAGTTAATCCTTAAGCAAGGCCAAACGAGGGAGTGCAATTGTATGTACAGATGTTGTAGGTACAAGTGATTATTATTTTATTTAAACGCATCTGCCATAGTAATGTTAGCCTCTCCTTTTGCAGGTCTGGTTTTGTGGTTTGCTGAAAAGTGAACCTTCTATGTGTCTCTCATTTGGAATCGGTTCCCGATTCTGTCAGTTTAATGGAAGACGTCCCAGATTTTTTGATGTTTGACAGAATAAGCTTTTTTTTGCTTTCAGTGTGTGCCTGTTTTTAATACTATAAACGGCTTGGAGTATTGACCCACAACTAGCATGCCTGTCTTAGTTTCACCCACGTGCAGAGTGAGGTACCGTAGTTTGGCCATACCCAGAGATCAATGAGATTGGGGAAAAGATGCCACATTCTCACCTTGGCTAGTAACAGGGAAGGAGGAGTGGGTCCCTGGCTTTGCTGCTTGCCACTCTGAAGTAGTCTGGGCAAGAAGTCTGGGAATGACTTCACATATTTCAGTTAACCTTTGGGAGAACAGCCCAGTTCTCTAGCTAGGTTTTAACCTACTGCCACCGGTGTTATTTTGTTATTTTTTTGCATAGAACAATGAGATTGAAACGGCACAGCATAAAAGAATAATATACTGAAGCATGGACGGATGACACAGCCATGTACAAACAAACCATGTTTTGTTTTTACTAATTGCAGTCCTTGTCGTCTTTTACTTCCTATTTCGGCGATTTCAAGTGCAAAAATTAACTAGTAAGTTTACCTAGATGCTGCACCCTTAAGTGTTGTATATTGCGACTGCAGCAATATTTCATTTTCCTTTTTAGAGAACACTTTTGTGGGATGCGCTTCTGGTAAGGACAATATAAATCACACCAACGAAATTATTCCTCATGTGATATTTATTCTTTTCATTAATATCATGCAACTTCCATTTTCATTCATGATTCACATAGATATTTATTTCCTCTCAACATGTGTTTCCCCACGTTTTTATACACGTGGTTCTTCACGAGAGATACTAAGAAAAAGAATATGAAAGAATGAAACATTAAATTTGAAAAATGTTGTAAGAATTAGAATCATAGATAAGTGTTGGGTTTTGTGGTGGTGAAATGCAGTGAGCAACTATAGTTACATTGCCTGTTGTACTCACCTAAATTTAAATTCTTTAATGAACAATGATCTCTTATTTCTTATTCCTTTTTCATTTTCATGTCTCATTTATTTTTTTAATTCTGGAAATAATGGGAAAAAGTCATAAGTTTAAACCACAATCTTTTTTTAATTTTCCCAAATCTTATTTTTAACCATCTTTTAAGCAAGTCTTTTATTTTGGAGCTGCCATTATTCTCTCCATGGTACCCAAGGCTAAACAATACCAGACCTTAAGTGTACAAGTCCTAGCAGTAGCTAATGAAACCCAGAGTATATTTCTAGCTTTCCCTTTCCAAAGAAAATGCCTCAAGTTCTTCTCGGTAAGATTGCCAAAAGTCCGCCTGGCTCAGCGCTGCTTTTTGACTGAGATTTCTTTCCTTTATAAAGACCGCGATAATGTGACGCATGACGTCACCGCGTTACTTTGCGTGATGACGTAATGCGTCACGTAATAGCGCCAAGCGGCCATTTTAAATGCCAATTAGTGCCGTTACCACAATCTAGTTCATTTGTGTTTAAGAAATGGTGGATTGTATGTTCTCCTAATATGTGCCTAGTCTGGATGAATCCTCCTTTATGGCCTAATGAATATGAATACATTATTTAAAAGAATATGTATATGAATAAGTGAATACAGCATAAAGGAGTAGGGAGCAGGAAAAGAGTCAGAGAGAGATCAGTACAATAAGGTAAAAAGCATTTGGTATAAACTAATACATTCAGTAACATAATTAATACAAACTTGTACCAAAGATCCATAATGTTGACCGAAAGCATAAGGATACACAAATATGCCAAAGATCCATAATGTTGACAGCATAAGGATAAACAAAAATATATATACTCAAAAGTGGTGATGATTGATTTATAGCTCTCAAATTAGATACAATTCAAAAAGTCTTGCACTCTATTTTCAGAATTTCATGTATGGAGAGAGTTACTGTCAAAAGAAAAAAACATCCAGACACAACACTCCTGTCTGAAAGAACACTGGCCCCCCATCCCCTCTCAATAGTCTCCCACTTTCTCAAATCTGCTCCCAGTTCCCAGGGCACCCCTTGCATTATATATTTTCTTTTCCAGGGCCATACCGCAGTCAATTTCCGCGACCCATTTTGCCAACCCTGGGTGGTCTTTCGCCCCCATTGTGCTGCAACAGTTTGTTTCATAAATCCGGCCGACAGTTTC
Source organism: Ambystoma mexicanum (assembly GCF_040938575.1). Taxonomy (NCBI): domain Eukaryota; kingdom Metazoa; phylum Chordata; class Amphibia; order Caudata; family Ambystomatidae; genus Ambystoma; species Ambystoma mexicanum. Next base: position 452,758,404 of record NC_090936.1, on the reverse strand, counting down.
TCAAACCTAGTGAGCCTGTATCTTCCCCCACACCCCTAAGAGCAGTAGTTGCAGGTCCCCAGGTATTACCAATCCAGGAACGGAGTGGATCTTATCCAGACACTTTTGCCTGAAGCAGCAAACCAGTGGGCATTCCCAAAGCATATGAAAAGGTGCCTCCCCCACCCGAGACATTCACAGTGAGCCGCCCGACCCCACTTGAATAAGGCAGTGCGAGAATAATAAATCCTATGTTATTCTCTTAAGTTGCATCAGCCTTATGCAAGCGGAGATGTCAATTTCCTAAGGTAACTGTAGGGCCTCCATCCAATCCTGTGGTTCTAGCGAGTCAAGAGCTCTTTCCCACTGTGTTTTAAGGCTAACCAAGTCCTTTGTGGCGAAGTTGGTGAGGACCTGGTAAATGGTAGAGATGACCTTTGTATTTATGCGTTCCGTGAGAAGATTGCTTCTATAGGGGAGCAGGTTGGCACATCCCAAAGTGACTGGAACAGAGCCTATGGGGCATGCAACAATTGTAGAAAATGGTATCTTTCGGTCTCCGGCAAACCAAATTTGTCACAGCTCTGGAAAAGGGATCGGTGCCCCCTCACTACATCCCCCACATGCCAGACCTCGCATCTCACACAGGCCCAAAGTCTGCCTATCTTGCCCACCTCGGGGGTCACAAGCATTCTCAAAGGGGCTGAGCAAGGTTAGCCTTGCCCCCCCACCCATATGACAAATGGAAATCCCTCCATATCTTTCTAATGTGCTGCAATATGGGTGGAGTGGTAAACCCACCGTTCAGCCCAAACATGCGACAGTGATGTAGACCCATGCAGCCAATTGTTTACAACTGCCAGTTGGCCAGCCCAGTAATGGCTGCACAAGTTGGGGACCCTAATACCCCATTGCTAAACCGAGCATTGTATTGTGGCCAGGGTACTACAGGGCTGACCACCCCTCCCCTTTCCCCCAAAGGAGGGTCCAGAGAGTGGCATCTGCTATATCAAATTCAACCTTGGGAATTTGCAGGGGGCCATTTTGGAGGACGTGCATGTACCCCAGCAAAGTTAACCTGTTGAATAGGGCCACTTTACAAGGTAATGTCAACAGAAGGGACCTCCAGTGCGTGACATCCTGAAAATAACCTATCCGTAATAGGGTGCAAACTGTAACCCACATAATCATTAAGGTCAGAACCAACACAAACCCCTAAATATTTTCAGCCATCAGTTGAGACCTGGCATGGACTGTTAGGGAAGATCATCCCCTGGAAAGGGGAGGGGGGGGGAGAAGATGGACTCATCCCAATTCACCCTCAACCCGTTAGCCCCTTGGAACTCCTGCAGGGTATGTGTGACACAAGCACAGGCTTACTGAGGTAAACCAAGAGACCGTCTGCTTATAGCTACTTTGTCCTCCCCTCCATGTTTCCAATAGAAGCCTGACCAAGTCTGGTCAGTTCTCAAGCGGATGGCTAATCGCTCAATAGCCAGTGTAAATAGAGGGGGTTCGGGGGGAGAGAGGACAACCTTGCCTCGTCCCCTGCTCCAGGGGAAAAGCCTGGGAGGTCGACCCATTAACCCAAACCTCTGCATTTGGGGATGCATATAGCAGACGCACCCACCCCAGGAAACTTTCCCCAAACCCCATGCAAGAGAGGGGGCCTCCCTCGGGAACCTCCACTCCACCGAGTCGAAGGCCTTTTCCAGGTCCACCGAGAGAAGCGTCAACGGTTCTGCCAGCGCGTGCACCTCAGATAAAGCCATGAACATCCTACAGATATTGATCCTGGTGGACTTGTCGGACATAAATCCACATTGATCCGGGTGGACCAAAGATGCGTTAACTCTAGTGAGGCGTTCGACCAACACCCGTGCCAGGATCTTAACCTCTCTGTTAAGGAGGGAGATGGGCCTATAAGAGGCATAGGACCCCGGGGTGGTCTACCTGCTTTGGGAATGACAATAATGTGGGCTCTCCTGAGGTCTGGGGGTAGCATACCGTGGACTTCGAATGAGTTGTGTATGTGTGGTTATGTTTTTTCCGCCAACTTGACCTCAACTGTTAACCTTTGGGCCTGGGTGCCTCAGCTGCCGCCGCCCCCCCTCGAACCCCTCCATTACGTCTGCCTCCAGGTCATCTGTGTTCGGGCGGGGGTCAGCTGCAACAGGGCGACATCCGCCAAGAAGTGGAAAGACCCCCCCCCCCACGCCTGATCCCAGTCTGTCGGGAGTGGTAAAGTTCCTCATAATATGCAGCAAACTCTTCTGAAATCCCTGCATCCTCCACAATCTGCGTCTGTTCTGGGCTGACTGGCTCCCTCACATATCTGTGCCTTTCCTCCCTCCTTTCCAGCCAAGCCAGCATATTTACCGGCCTGGTCCCCTGATTCATAAATCTGGCTTCTTTTAAGCCAATGCGCTTGTTTAGCATTATCACTTGGCAAGCCCCGCCCACCTTGTGCATTCCTGATTGCCACTTTTTTTCCCCTACTTAAGGAGCCCTCCAGCCTCTTTTCCTTTGAAGATGGGGAGCAGGTGAAAGTAGATCTAGGTCACCTGGCCTAAGCCCTGCCCACATGACACCTTCCAGGTTGCCGCTCTTTTCCACACTTAGCAAGCCCCACCCACCTTCTTAGCCCTGCCTCTTCCTTCCTGCTCTTAGATCAAGGGCATCTCTCGCTCGAAAGGGAAGGGCTGACGAAGAAAAGGGCAATTCCGGTTTGGACCAGGTGGATCGAGAGGACCCAGGACCCGACTCCCCTACTCAGACCGCAGGTAAGCATGCACCAACATGTGTTTACCACCTCTGTCCCCACAGGCCATCCGACCCCCCCCCCCCCCCCAACCCCCCTCTGGTTCCCCTGTGGTGGTATCTTGTGCCCTCCTCCCTCCTCCCTTCTCGCACACAGGTGCTGCCTATTTTACTTGATTCTTCTACCCTGCTCCCCCACCAGCCTACTTCTGCAGGAGCGTGTTTGGCATACATTCTGGCTTCACCATCACTGTCTTGTGGCCACTGCTGGATTTGACCTTTTATGGACTTCATTGATTCGCGGTGCGTCGACCTTTCTCAACTCTCATGCTGGACCTCCTTTGTATCTTGTTCTCATGGTGACCCTGAATCATGCTGTTCCCATCTTCATCTTGTATCCTTGCTTGCAACATTGTGTTACTACTGACTTCTGCAATTGTATTTGCTCTCCACTCTTGCTTCTCCACTCTTTCTTTTTGACTGCTTACTCTCTGTTCTCTCCTCACTTTCTCCCTTTTCCTATCTCGTCCCCTCCTCCACTATCAGAATTGTCCCTGGACCTAGTATGATAGCAACCTCGTCTGTCTCCTTCCCCTTACTTGTTTTGCCCCGCCCCATCCAGCACTATCTGAAAGGTCATCGGGTCTAGTATGATAGTTGCTTGTTTTGTTCCTCCCCCTCCCTTTCTGCATCCCTCTCCCTCACCTTTTTGTTTTTCCCCAGCTCTACCAGAAATGTCGTCTGGCGTAGTATGGTAGTCACCTGTCTGTTTCCATTTGCTTCCCACTCTCCCCCTCCCTTATCTATGTCTTAGCTCTTCCATTATCTGAAATGTCGTCGGGCCGAGTACGATAGTTAATTTCACATTCTTACTGTTCATGCCCTGTAAGAATGTCCTTGTATTTTCCCTTGTTCCCTCCCTTGCCTTGAAGCGCTTTGAAACACACTGTGTATTGCTCTTTATAAATAACCTATCATATCACATCCAAAAACTCAATAATGGGACGCCCCGCTAGGGAATGAGACCAGGAGATGGATTGCAAGTGGAACAAAGTTTATATAAGATAAGTTGTGCATGTAGAGAACTCTGCTGCCCGGAGAGCTCTCTGCCAAACCTTACACGGGCAGCACATTATAAGAGAAAACCGCGTCACTAGTGACGCCATACTTGAGGTATACAGCTCTGCAATACAATTGGTAAGGCATAATGATACATTATACATCCATAAGAGGTGACCACGCTGTATTGGCTGTTGCTTGCATGTCGATCCCGCAGCACGTGGGTCAGCTGGGCTCATGTCCGTGGGGTGAAGGTCATGTTGGTAAAGCGCTACATTGCTAGCTGTCTAAGCTACAATAACAGGATATGAGGGCATGAGACAAATGGCAAGCATACAACTTTGGCATGAATGTGGGTGCTTCTCAGAGTTCACTGAATGTATGCATTCTACCCTCTGCACTCAGATACCCATAAACCCAGTGCCCCCGACCCAGGTGCTCGCCTTGGGGGGGGGGGGGGGGGGGGGGTTTGAACTACCTGATGCCTCATGATACGAGTAGACGTGTTCTGTTTAGGGAGAATATATTGGTGCCTGGAATTGGGGCTATGGTGGGTGTCCTCATCTGGTCACTGCGAGGGGTCAGATGTGTATCTGGATCCAACAACAGAGGGGCACAGGCAGTGCGCTCCCTGTGTGATACTAACTATTGCAACAATAAATGGCTGGACTTCTGAGAGAACAGGACTTTGTGCAGAGCTGGCAGGAGGTGGGGGTGGCCTGGGCTGTTTGTGCGAGGTTCTGGGCAGGGGAGAGACCATTTTCTACAGATCATTTTCGCGCCTAGTGAAAGATGGCATCTGGTGGGTCACACAAATGGACTCTCTGAACTTCAATAAGGCTTGGTTACTTGTTTCCCTTGTTAGTAATTAGATGGTGATTAATACAGATTACGCGTGGGGGGGGGGGCGCGTCGCTACACCCCCCCCCCATAAGCGAGATCCGTCCATGCGGGGAATGGTAAGAGGGGTGGAAAAGACCACCTCTCGCCCAACACTTGGCCCATATAGGTTGGTTGAACAAGTATCCATAGTAATTCAGGCATTTGGCCCTGCCTGGCACATTCTGTGTCTGTAAACACCTTTCACACATTCACTCCCCTTTACATCATCCTTGCTCATGCTTTTAATTCTTCCCAGTAAAGCATGCTCTGGTGACCCTTGGTCACACTATGCACTGGACAAGTATTTGGTGATTTGAAACTACTAGGCTTGTTGTTCAGACTGCCCAGTACAACATTCTAGTAACATAACCTAATACTGATGCAAAAGGAGTTTGCAGAAGAAACCGACTGGCACAGTCACATCCTGTTCAGTGATCCGCCACTGGCGTAAATATTTGTTTGCATGTTGATTGTCCAGGTTCTGCCTTGAGGGACCTCCAAATACCTTTGCTTGGTCGGTTACATTTTTAGATCGATTTTAACACTAGGTTGAATTTGTGTGCAGTCCTGCCTTGAACATGCAGTGATGTAGAGAATTGTTTCTGTTAACTTCAGAACTATTAGATGAGGCAAATTTTGTAAGGAAAGGTCTTCCTGAATTTCTAAAATTTTACCCATATGAATGCACATGAAAACTCTCTGCATCCTTCTCTAATTGGCATATATTTTTCTTTTTTTACTGTCATTTCAAGTGGAAGTTGGCTTTTTTATTTATTTTTTGCATTTGTAAAGCGCACTGCAGCCCTTGGGCATTGAGGCGCTATGAGAAGGCTTAGGGAGGCTTGATTCAGGGTTACAAGAATGCGGCCCCAGCAGAGACTTAAAGACAGAACTAGTTACGGTTAACAATGGACATTTTCATGACAATTTTTTTATCACTGGAAAAAGCATGGGGAGTTGAAGTGGGAGCTTGATAACGGGTAGTATCTACTGCACTGTAACCAGCCTCCAAGTGCACTCGCCCCAACCATTTGCTAGGGATAATACTTTTTTTGAGCAAGAAATTGTGCTTTTTTTCATGTAGGGCACTGAGTTGGTGACTTTATTTTTTTTGGCCTGGCTTGCACTTTGAAGTTTTTACTGCAAGTGCGGCGCACATGATTGGATCAATGAGTATTTTTTATTGCTGCCCATCCGTAGATTGACTTGGGTAGCCTCTTGAAGGGTGTGAAGTAAAGTTCAGGATGCTATCATTCCATTCTATGGCAGCTGATCTTTATTTTGAATGTTTGCTCTCACACAACGTATACTTTTTGGGTGTCTGCAGCAGACTGAGCTTAAGCATTGTCCAGTGGTGTATGCAAAGCCTCGGATCTGCTTTAAAGTACACTTTCTGCAAATGTTGCACTCCAAGGAGCAGTGTTGCAAAGGAATATTGGTTAGCTGCTTTCGGTAAATGCAGTAACAGCCTCTGAAATGTGGCATCCCAACGGGCCTTCCATTAGTTGATGTAGAAAGTGCTTGTTTTCTCCCCATTCTTCGATTGACTCACCCAGTCAATTCTTCACATGCACACAGCACACCATTTCATACTCTCCAAGAGTCCGTTATCACTAGGCAATGGCCACTGCACATTATGAAGTCTGTATAACCACTAAGCCAAACCATAGCTGGTGTCTCTGAATGGTTTCAAAGGCCAGAACGTTTTGCTCTTCACCTGCTCAGAGTGGGATGAGTGATAGTCCCAGGAAGCCATCGTGCAACCGTTTGGACAATGATACAGCCATTTATCTGAGCGTCCATGGTATTTTGCATCCGGCCATCCATCCCCTTGATACCACTAGCTCTGCTAAATGGCACAATTGAAGGTTTAGGCTAATGCTAGACATTCTCTCGGGCTCATCTTCATACATGGGTACTATTTTTATTTTTTTTATTTTTATTTTTTAAAAATAAAATGTTTATTCCCCTCTCCCCCCCCCTCGGTCCATGTCTGGAATTGACCATCTCAAACCATGTTATACAAGAATGATGTCCCTACATTTTCTTGGTGTGGCTACTGTTTTATTCATAGATGCGTTCACTGGGTTACTGATTACATGTATGTATGTAATCCTAGTGTTAGATTTGTGAAGGTCTTTTTCTGTGAGTTAACTGCCATCATCGGTTTGTTTCTGGGCAGGGGTTCTACTTGACCATGAACGTGTGTATTGTGAGAAACCTGAAGACGTTTCACCCGCTAGTCACCGGGATCTGTCATCCAGGTGGCCAGGTCATGGCCATTGGTTTTGGATCCAGTTCCTGTGGGTGGAGAGGATAACCGGGATGGGGGGCGGTCTTCAGGGAGTGGAAGTGGGACACCGGATGGTGAGGCGTGGCATCCCCTTCCCTGTAACACCTCCACTCCATCATATATGTAGCCCTGCCCACCACCTTTTTTTGACATGAACCCTTTCTAACGGACAACTCACTGTGAAGGAAAGGAGACTTAACACCCGAGCCGTATACCTGACATGTCCCACTACAATGGTCAGGCAATTACTGATCATTATACACACCTGACTTCCATCACTTCCCCAAAAAGCAGAGCACGAAAGCACACTCTGAGCAAGACAAAGCACACGAAGCGTAAGTTCCAAGATGGCAGTTTAATACAAGGTGGAAGACGGCAAGACTGAAAAGGGCTGTAAGGAGGGAAATACCCTTGTCCTTTTCACTGACATACCGCATCTTTCATGAGCCCTCAAAAGTAGGAAATGTAACACCTGGAATTAAAGCTAAAGAATCCTGCATTGTGTGTCGGAGGTACTGGGGGTGGGGAGTCTCCTGCATCAATAGTCGAGGTGAGAAGTGCATGCCGCTGTGGTACTGTCCTTGGCTCCTACAACAAAGCAACCCCAATAAAGTCAGCACAGCCGGTGCGTTTCGGAGCCTAATACCTGACCGGTCTGTGTGGAAACCAAGGTTGCAAGTGGCAACATTGTATGAAGATTATTAAGACCGCAGATGAGTGAATGAACTTTTGAAGCTAAAATACAATACCATAGACTGGCATCATGCCGGTGCTCATTCGAAAGTTGTTTAGTTATCCAACCGAAAAGGTGCGAACGTTAAAAGAAAGAGATTTGTGAAATCGAAGTCGTCCTGCAACGGGTCAAGCCAAACCCTGTGCAGATTCGAAAGTCTTCGATACTTGATGTAAGAGTGACGTGGTCCGAGCCCGGCTTAATTGTGTAGAAGTTATCTGAGCCCGGCAGAGGGGGATCCGGGTGAACCATGAGCCACCCGAAAAGGAAGAACCTACGAACATTGTGCGATAAAGTGAAGGTTGAAAGACGGGCTTGAGCCCGGCAGAGGGAAACCTGTGCAGAACTTTATGCTAATGGGATTTGAGCCCGGTTGAGAGGGGATCCGGGGTGAATAATGAATCACTCGATGTGAATACTTGTGAAAATCTAGAAGGGAAAAGAACTTGTCTATTTGGTTGCATCAGGCCCTTTGAGTGGAGAGACTTCAGAGACGCAAGGAGACTTGTGCTCCGGGGGCCGTGATGCTGAGTGAACTGTAACCTCGTGCTAACGAAGCTAGAGACTGTGCTAGAGTGAACTGCCTTATCCCGTGTTAAAAACGTGGGGAAGGGAGGCTAATGGCCTGAAAACCTGACATATCATTTTGAACACTTTTCTTTTTCATAACATTATTTCCCACACTATTTGTATTTAGAGGTAAGGATTGTCAATGGTTGTTTTAGTATAGGCCCTTTTATTTTGACAAGACATCACTAGAACTGCTATTATTTGATGGTAGAAGCTTGGTCCCATCTGTAGATTTAGATGGGCATTGATCATATCCTTTTTGAAGTTCAATAAAGGCACTTGGACTGTGATCACGTGTCTCTTACTGTTGATGCCATACCTTCCTTACATTAAACCAAAAAATAGTCCATTGGCGTCTCTCTGCGAGAACTACCACGGCCCATTGGCCTGTTCTATGGGAAGGTACCCACTCGAGAGTCCGCAGCCACACACACTTGCTCACTGTTCCTTTCACAGATGGGGAAATAGCCATTTGCATGTCAGTCTTTGTCCCACCCGCATGGGCAGTCCAGCACTGAAATGCTATGGCAATTCCCTTCTGAACAAGAGTACCAACAGAAACCCCAGACACGTGTTTCAGCCTTGTTGGGCCTCATCAGCGAAGTGGAGCTGTGCCTCTCTGAGCACAGTGAGCAAGGGGTCCACGTCTGGATGACCCTAGGTGTGGACAAAGACTGATATGCAAATGGGTATTTCCCATCTGTGAAAGGTACAGTGAGCTAAAGTGTGGCAGCGGATTCTAGATTGGGTACCATCCCAAAGAACAGGCCATTTTTGCCTTTTTCGTTCTCATAGAGGGGCGACCATGACTAATTTTGGTTCTTACATTAAATCCTTGTGAATCAGTGTGTGTGAGATCCTTGAGTTATGATAGTTATGCCTGAATGTTAATTATTGTGGTGCAGTCATAATCTGTGTACATTTTTCGTCTACAGTGATTTATATTGTTCTTGGTATATGTGCATTGATTTGGCCCATTGAAGCACTAATCGGCTGGTATGCCGCCACATAATACGTGTGTAATAAAGTGTTCAGAAAAGTGATGTGCAGTGTAATTGTACAACGAATTGGGCCATTATCTGGCCTGTCCCAACGTGACACAGTATTTCAACTGCATTTGTTTGAGCTGAGTGATATATATATTTTTTAATGCTAATTAAGTCATGCTGGCTGAGGACGGTAGGTATAGTTTGCAGTGTTGATCATGCTATCCTGGCACATAATATGGGGAGTGGGTGTCGCTCATGCTAGCGAGGATACTTCACGATTGTGGCTTTATCACACTGATGAGTATGGTTATCAAGTTTTCGGGACTCTGGGAGGGCCCCGAGGGTGCCTGTAAAGGCAGGTAGTCTAATATCGCTGTACTGCAAGTTGCGTCGTTGAGGCATCTTGCAGCATTACTTTTACTGGCGGGTGACTGTTTAAGGGTTACTTGAGACTGAATACATTACTGTGTGGCTGCTTTATTTATTAGGAGCTAGTGGTGAAACACGAACTTCGTAGTGAGACAAGTAGAGGGCATGGGGTCGGGGAATGAGACAAAAGCACTGACCCCCGCAGCTTTGTAACATTCAGGTTTTGCAAGTGCAAGGGGGTACATGCTGTAATCTGAAGGTGCTGGCTGGAGGGTACATGCAGGTGCTTGAAGGGCCGGGCCTCATAAATGCAATTGTAGGACCCAGACCCGGCAGGATAATGCATAAGGTAGGAACAACTGCGTAGGCAAGGCCACAAAGCAGCCAGGTTCATGGTTGAGAGCCTGACATCCAGCCCATAAAGGGAGCAGCCAGCAAAGCAGGCCCTTGCCCGGCAAAGGCCCATAGCAACGAGGCAATGCACCAATTGAAAGAGATTCAGTTGCAATGAGGCGCCCAGTAGTGACGCAGTAAAGCCGAGCAGGCACCCAGATGTGGACGGGCACCTTAACAAGCTCTCACTGCCTAAGTTTTCCTAGTGTAAGGTGAATTGATTCCTGACCACGAGCCCCCTTGCGCGCCTGCCCAGATTATGCCAATACTGGGATCAGTAGCATATTCACGGGGCAGCATGCATTTGAGGCTGAGTGAAACCATCAATCCTGCCTTCTGCCAGTATTGGCGAAGTAAGTTTGTATCACTGCTATATCTGGGACTCTTGATACTCCCAGTATCCCGCCGGAATTACCAGCTGGATACCGGCAAATGGACCTACCGTTTCCCGCACCTGATATCCCGGTATTACTGGGATATTACAGGTGCCAGCAACGTCTGTCATTCACCATTCCATGGAGTCCAATAGGGAAATTGCTGACATTACCAGTAACGGTAATACCAGCTTTTTTGCTGCTGGGAGGCCTGTTTACCTCCCAGCTCTTGGCTGGAGGTAAATCAGGTAACCCCCACCGGCAAACTTGTAGTTTGGCGGTGTAGGAAAAGCGGGGGGTAACGGAATTACTGGCACTATTCCCTCACCGCCAAACTCCTTATGACCCAATAAATTGAGTTTGCCAATCCACAGCTTGCCCCGCTTGACAGGAACAAGCAGCAGCAGGATTTCACCACTGCGTACCGCAAGTCTGTCAAACGAGGCCAGAATTCACCACGATGTATGTGGTGGCGGGGGGTAGATGTACATCATGCCTACTCTTGGATCAGTTTGCCCCATTTACCCTGACTGCGACTTAACAAGACAGCTGGATTTAGTGCTGATAATATTATCTTGGATATTTTTCACGCTATGTTAAATTAAAATTGTACTTTTAAATGGAGTCTTTCATAATATTAGAAGTGATCATCTCAATTTGTGTTTGTGACCAATCCTCCTTAACTGGATTTAGTAGGTTTTTCAGACTCCCTCCTTGAAGGGTCAGCATAGGCCTTGCTCACCTTGAAAGCATTTCTGGATTGGTATACTTGGAGTATGGTACAAGCTTAACTTGAGTAATTGATATGGCCTTGTAGCATGGTGGGCCGCTTGAGAGTGCACTGTTTTGGATTTCAGACACGCCGCAGTCTGACCTCGCATGACGGGATAACCGTGCATTATGCACGTTGCACGATTATGCACGTTGGTTCACGAATACAATTCCATTTAAAGACTACAGATTGTTAGCTCCACTGTATGATGCCTACCAATGTCTGTTGCTTGGGCGAGGTGGGGGAAGGGTTGAAAGGATGCCTAAACCAGTTGAGTAGGTACATGGCAGAGTTTGAGTAGATCGTGTTACAGTTCACCATCCGTTAAGGTATTCTGTTGCAGTTGGATGCAATTGTGGACTCTGCCTTTTTGTAGACACATGAAGAACCTTACGTTTTGGAGTCGTCCCACAGCAAAACGTTGTTCTTTTGTGCTTTGCCTCAGAAAGCGGCTGCAATGCTGGTGCCTTGAGATCAGAGTGTACTGTGAGGAGCAAGGAGTGCAGCTGTCTGTCGGGGGAGAACTGCTCTGTGCTGTTGTGTGGAGCAAGGAGTGCAGCTGTCTGTTGGGGAGAACTGCTCTGCGCTGGTGTGTGGAGCAAGGAGTGCAGCTGTCTGTCGGGGGAGAACTGCTCTGCGCTGGTGTGAGGAGCAAGGAGTGCAGCTGTCTGTGGGGAGCACTGCTCTGTGCTGGTGTGAGGAGCAAGGAATGCAGTTGTCGGGGAGCACTGCTCTGCGCTGGTGTGAGGAGCAAGGAGTGCAGCTGTCTGTGGGGAGCACTGCTCTGTGCTGGTATGAGGAGCAAGGAATGCGGCTGTCGGGGAGCACTGCTCTGGTGTGAGGAGCAAGGAGTGCAGCTGTCTGTCAGGGGGAGAACTGCACCGCGCTTGTGAGGAGCAAGGAGTGCAGCTGTCAGGGGGGGAGAACTGCTCTGCGCTGGTGTCAGGAGCAAGGAGTGCAGCTGTCGGGGAGAACTGCTCTGCGCTGGTGTGAGGAGCAAGGAGTGCAGCTGTCTGGGGGAGAACTGCTCTGCGCTGGTGTGAGGAGCAAGGAGTGCAGCTGTCTGTTGGGGGAGAACTCCTATGTGCTGGTGTGAGGAGCAAGGAGTGCAGCTGTCTGTTGGGGGAGAACTGCTCTGTGCTGGTGTGAGGAGCAAGGAGTGCAGCTGTCTGTTGGGGAGAACTCTGCGCTGGTTTGACAAGCAAGGAATGCAGCTGCTCTGTGCTGGTTTGAGGAGCAAGGAGTGCAGCTGTCTGTCGGGGAGAACTGCTCTGTGCTGGTTTGAGGAGCAAGGAGTGCAGCTGTCTGTCAGGGGGGAGAACTGCTCTGCGCTGGTGTAAGGTGCAAGGAGTGCAGCTGTCTGTTGGGGAGAACTCTCTGCGCTGGTTTGACAAGCAAGGAGTGCAGCTGCTCTGTGCTGGTGTGAGGAGCAAGGAGTGCAGCTGTCTGTCGGGGAGAACTGCTCTGTGCTGGTTTGAGGAGCAAGGAGTGCAGCTGTCTGTCAGGGGGTGAGAACTGCGCTGGTTTGAGGAGCAAAGAGTGCAGCTGTCTGACGGGGGAGAATTGCTCTGCGCTGGTGTGTGGAGCAAGGAGTGCAGCTGTCTGTTGGGGGGGAGAACTGCTCTGTGCTGGTTTGAGGAGCAAGGAGTGCAGCTGTCTGTCAGGGGGGAGAACTGCTCTGCGCTGGTGTAAGGTGCAAGGAGTGCAGCTGTCTGTTGGGGAGAACTCTCTGCGCTGGTTTGACAAGCAAGGAGTGCAGCTGCTCTGTGCTGGTGTGAGGAGCAAGGAGTGCAGCTGTCTGTCGGAGAACTGCTCTGTGCTGGTTTGAGGAGCAAGGAGTGCAGCTGTCTGTCAGGGGGTGAGAACTGCGCTGGTTTGAGGAGCAAGGAGTGCAGCTGTCTGTTGGGGGGAGAACTGCTCTGCGCTGGTGTGTGGAGCAAGGAGTGCAGCTGTCTGTTGGGGAGAACTGCTCTGTGCTGTTGGGAGCAAGGAGTGCAGCTGTCTGTTGGGGGAGAACTGCTCTGCGCTGGTGTGTGGAGCAAGGAGTGCAACTGTCTGTCGGGGAGAACTGCTCTGTGCTGGTTTGAGGAGCAAGGAGTGCAGCTGCTCTGTGCTGGTGTGAGGAGCAAGGAGTGCAGCTGTCTGTCAGGGGGTGAGAACTGCGCTGGTTTGAGGAGCAAGGAGTGCAGCTGTCTGTTGGGGGGAGAACTGCTCTGCGCTGGTGTGTGGAGCAAGGAGTGCAGCTGTCTGTTGGGGGGAGAACTGCTCTGTGCTGTTGTGTGGAGCAAGGAGTGCAGCTGTCTGTTGGGGAGAACTGCTCTGCGCTGGTGTGTGGAGCAAGGAGTGCAGCTGTCTGTTGGGGAGAACTGCTCTGCGCTGGTGTGTGGAGCAAGGAGTGCAGCTGTCTGTTGGGGAGAACTGCTCTGTGCTGGTGTGAGGAGCAAGAGGTGCAGCTGTCTGTCAGGGGGGAGAACTGCTCTGTGCTGGTGTGAGGTGCAAGCAGTGTAGCAGTTTTCAGGGAGAAGTGCTCTGCGCTGGTGTGAGGAGCAAGGCGTGCAGCTGTCTGTCAGGGAGAACTGCTCTGCGGGCCGAGTGCGAGTTAGAGCCCGCTTGAGAGACTTCCTCGCTAGTCTGCTAGAGCGAGGGACGGGTTGGAAGGTGTTTACTGTTGGAACTGGAAGACGCGACATTTTGTTTTTCCCCCTGTGGGGAAATGAGTAGGAGGCACGATCAGACCCCTGCTGTTTTGGTGCTCATTTATTAATTTAGAAGCCTCACATTGCACCCCAATCCTATTCTCGCATATCGCCGGTACCCAGACGGACTGATGAAGAGGTTCGTCGGGTCAGCAACACATTGTGAAGCCAAGATGAAACAAACCAGCACTCCCGGCATTGCAACCCAGCAATTGGTCTGTAATTCTTGCCAACAGCCGGTGCCTATTCCTTTTAAGTTGGGGCTTGTGTTCAAGGGGCTTTTTTGCTCCGGTTCAGGTATGTTTAGGTGAGCTAAGCACAAGGTACTCCAAGGTGTTGGTGCTGCTGGGGGACTCTTGGTCGGAGCTAGGGTGGAGTGATCTGATGCACCGCATTAGCTTGCACATCTACCGGTTTGGCGCCATCTTGTGTTGCCTGCCTCTTCCTTTATTTCATGCTGCAGTATATTCTTTCTGGGCAGTCGAGGAGAATTTGGGAACACATAGCTTGCCTGGCTCAAGGGCATCTGGGCGCATTTCTTGAGGTTAAAGTGACCTAGTATGCAGCAAACGTAAAACAACATATAATTCAAAAATACTTACAAGATGTTACAAGATATTTACAAGACAATACAGAGGAGTTGGTCAACAACAGCAAGGCCTGGCAAAGCTAGGTAACGGAAAGGCAGTGTAGTGAAGTATGGATACTTAGTGTATAGATACTTGCTGACCTTTATCGGGTGTTTAAGCAGATAACGAGTTACTGGCCATTCAGTCATTCTAGTGGCTGCGTATGCACCTTTTGTGAGATGGAATTGGTTAGTGCAAGTACAGTAAGTGTTTAATCGCTGGTTGTTTTGTTAATGCTCAATGATCGTACCTCCTAGTTTTAAGGATTTAAAATAGTTTAATAGCGTTTGTTTTGTTTCAAAGAACGAAGGTTCTCGTTGCCAGGGGCTATGAGGTGGTTAAGAATTGTGCATTTGGGAGACTGAGTTCTTCTAAATTTGAATTTGCCCAACTTTTTTTTTTGTTGCTTCCCCCCCCTTTTTTTCTTTTTTTTGTTTTTTTTATCGGTCTATCCTGCATTGATATGTATCGGAATATATTAACTAAAGATGAAATTAGTGGGACCAGTGATTGGCCAAATATTACAGGCCTACTGTCTAACATTTACTGGCATGAAGAAGCCCAGATGAGTTGGTACTTTGAACAAAAAAACACGAGGCCTGAAGCACCCTGACTAAATTTTGATCGAGCGGGTGCTTGGAAACCAAACATTTGACTAAATCTTGTGATAACGGAATCTTGGAATGATTCCTTAAACCCACTTAATTCTACATCTGTCACCTTTCCTCCGTACTCATGAGGGATGTGGGTACACCGTCTGCTTTCCAGAGCAGACCTCCGGCAATTTGATAATCTGTTCTTGCTGGGACACTATGACTGGATGGGCCTTCCTGCTGCTTCCCGCTCTCTCCTGCTGTAGCTTGGACATTAATACACCTGTTCCCGTGGTTCCACCTTCTGTAGAGAACAACTGCCCTGTAGGCCAAATACCAAAAGTAGTACCAGGTTTCCTTGTACACACTTTGTTTTGGTTTTAGATTATTTTTGGGTATTATCAAGCTAAAGACCACCTTTTGGATCTCTCTAAGTCTCAGTTGGGCTTTACAGGCATACATGGACAATGTTTTTTTTTTTCCCCCTCATAAAGCCCATTTGTCCGTCACGCCACCACCGAGATCAATTTTTGGGGCTACTGTTGAATGCATTGAACACTAAAGAAATACTATGGCAAAGACCGAACAGAGAAATAAAAGACAATTTATGTCGTTATTGTGAGCTTGAAATTGAATCGCTGCAACAACTAACAGCCTGTCCGGCCACTAGCACCCAGCGTACTCGTCACCTTGGGAGTTTTGCACCCCTATACAGCGACATGGAAAACTGGGCGTGTGTGACTGCGGGTCACAACATAAAACTAACATGTGCAGTGGTCGACTATATGGATATGATACTGATGAAAGGCCATGTCTAAATTGGTGACATGTGACCAAAAACTCTAATGTACAGCGAAAAGAAAAAAAGAACACAGGATGAGGATCTTTTGTCCAGTTTTATTTTTTTCCTTTATTCTTTGGTTTCTATCACGCTGACACTGTTTCATTTCTTTTCTTTGTTCAAGGATTGGCTTTTCTGTCTGTAACAAAAGTTTAACTCTATTAATTGTTTTCTTTTAAGATTGTTAAACTGAAGTTTCAATTAAAAAATAAAGACCACATTACATCCTGTAGAATCCTGACCTTAACGTGAATCAGCTTAAGCGTGGGTGTTTTATATTGGGCCCAAGCTTGCACTATCTACATTACACTTTGTTTGATATTTAGATCGCTTTTTTGTCATTTTCTACCAACATGTAATGAGTAGCTTACCCAAAGCACTAACCTGGTAATACTGGACCTCTGCAGTTGATTAGCAGAATAACCCCAAGGCCCCTGACCTCCTGTGGAAGTGTAACTCAGCAGAAAGGCAGGGGACCCTCGTGAAACCCTCTTGGGGGAGGGGGTGGTCCGGGGGGGGACCCTTATGGCTGGTCACGTGGCAATCCCATGGAGAGAGGGTGGCAATCTCTATAGACGGGCACTGGTGTAGAGCGCTCCTGCAGCGGTCACACCTCCAGGCAGGAAGCTGAGAAAGGCAGCGTACAAAGTGAAGGTGCAGCGTCAGGGCTACGAGGGAAATCGCAATGCACCTGGTAACGGTATCCATGTTCCTTTTTGACGGCTCTGGCTGTGCGGCTGGTCGCTTACTGATGTCGTGCAGTGGATCCTGGAAACTGGACTGCTGCTAAAGGTAACTGGACCCATAGATGAAGTTCCCAATACTGGCGGAAGAAAGGTGCATAGCATTTGCCTCGACCTGTACCAGATGGACCAACGCCTGCGGCAATCCATGCCACAAAATGTACACTGTTGAAATTGTGCAGCAGATAATGTAGAGTTGTCTCGCTTTGTGCTAGTTTGGTTGCTTTATTTTTTTTATACTGGTGCTTTGAAATGGCTTCTTAGTCCTAATGGAACACATTTTCACATTTGGCTTTTAGAAGGTTTAAAACAATTGTTGTAGGAGAGTAAGGCATGAGATGTGAGGTGGGGGGGGGGAGGCACTAGCATTTTATCCATCCCTTGACTACCCATGCAGGGTTTCGAAATTTCTGGGAGCTTTTTTGCTCCTAGTTATAGCCTAGGCTATCATCTCTGGTTTGACCAGAGGAGCCTGAGAAACTTGGAAAGAAAAACCGCAGCGTTTTCCAACACAACCGTGTGTGTTTCTGCCTGCTGTGGCTATCACTTTGGGTCTCCGGTGCTCCTAGGGGAGCACCGGAGACCCAAAGTGAAAGCCACAGCAGGCAGAAACACACGCGGTTATGTTTACATGCCGCGTAGTGTTTCTACCTGCAGCTGATTTCCCATTTGGGGCTCTCGGGCTCCCCGTGGGGAGCCCGAGAGCCCCAAATGGGAAAGCAGATTCAGGTAGAAACAACGCAGTTGTTTTCCGCAATGCCGCGTTGTTTCTGCCTGCGGGGAGCCCGAGAGCCCCAAATGGTAAAGCAGATTCAGGCAGAAACAACGCGGTTGTGTTGGAAAACGCTGCGGTTTTTCTTTCCGAGTTTCTCAGGCTCCTCCGAGCCGGAGGAGCCTGAGAAACTTGGAAAGAAAAACCGCAGCGTTTTCCAACACAATAACTTTGTATTTATGTTTGCAGTCGCTTCAAAAGCGTCCGCAAACATAAATACGTTTTTAAAGCTGCGGTTTTATTTCTAAGTTTTCCGGGCTCCTCGCAGCTAGTGCTTATTTTTTAAAAATAAATAAATAGCACTTTACTGAGATTCAGCTGCAGCTTTCCTGCTCTGGTCTCCGGTCCCCGTCCTCCGCCTACAGCACTAATGAAGGGAAAGCCACCCAGCGGTAGCCTTTGTTTACTACAGCTGGCTGGCTTTTCCTTCATTAGTGCCGCAAAAGTCAGCACAGGAGGGCCTCCATTTCACAAAATGGATGCGCCCATGTGCTTGCTTTTGCGAATTTTGAGCTTGAATAGCTCAATTTTACATAGGAAGTTTTAAAACGGAGAATGCTAGTATTTTTTTTTATGTTGCCTATCTATTTTTTAAATAAAATTTTTTACTAGACCATCCCTTTAATATGAACAGTTCAAGGAGTGCCTTACAAACCTAGTTGCCTGAAGTCAATGTGTTATTTTCTTCTTGAGGGCCTCTTCTCCAGCTGCCAAATGGCCGTATAAACCTTAAGACTCGTGCCACAGCACTACCATGCTCTCATTTGTAGACCCATGGTTCTAATTGGAAAAGCTAAATTATGTTTTCCAGAATACAAGGCAGGTTTTTCATAGGAAGCTTGATGTGGCTTATGGTTTTGGAAATGGAGTAGGGTGCCTTAAAAGAATCGGAATAGTCCTCAGGGCAAAATGCTTGTCCTCTAAAGGAACATCTAGAAATAAAGTAGTTTGTGTGCCCACCATGGGGCTGGATGGAATGTTGAAAAAAGAAAAAGAACAATGGTACTGAACTCCCTTGCTCAGGAGTGGGCTGGGCAGGGGAGAAGGAGAATCCAGTGGATTTAAAGGTTCTATGTGATTTGTCCGCATTTTAAAGGTAAAATGCAAACAGATTTTTCTTTAGGCTGATTTTGTGTGCCTTTTCAAAATACAAAATAATCCCCCTTTTTCCCCCCTCTGGAAGGCGATCACGCCCCCCACCCTCTCGCAACCTGGCAGTATTGCTATAGAATCGGGGATACTTCCCTGATACCCCTCTCTTAATTGCCCCACATATTTACCTGCTACTGCTACCCCTTCCCCTTCACAAACACATACGAATTACAAACAAAAAACATTTACCAACTCACTCGACTTCCCTCGCCTGGCTGCACCTGTCGGCCCCTGCGCGCACATATGTGCAGCAGGGGCATGACAGTTTGATTTAGAAAGACCGCTCGGAGCAGTCTCCGGGCGGTCTTTCTAAATCGTGGTTTATTTATTTTTTTTTTTTCATTTAGAGAAATTAGGCATTTTCACTTAATACCGATTTAAAAACAAGACCGCTGGAGAAAGGGGGAAAAGAAAAAAAACGTACCTGGGCATTGGGGAGCAGGGGTGGGGGTGCAGGGGGGCGGTCGCTGCCTTGAGTACCTCCACCCCGCCAGGGCCTATCATTCCTAAATGCCACCTCCCAGAGACTAAACCAGGGGGCTGAGCTTCTGATGCTAGGGGCAGCTGATCTGACCCAGGGCCTTGTTGGTGGTCAGCCCACCCGTGGGCCAGACTGGACAGGCTCAAGCGTCAAGAAGGGCCCGGGCAGGGCAATGTGGAGGCAGGCCAGACTGACAGTGTGCCTTGTAGCCTTTGAGGTGGGCCCTTCTAAAGGTCCTCCCGGGCTGGGTATGCCAAGCGCAGCCCGGGAGGTGTAGATCAGCAAATCTTACTCCATCCTTCTGGGTGGAGCACTGAATAGAAGCCTTGAGGTGGCACTTTCGGCAGCTTGGGTGAAGGAATGCCCCAGGGCGCCCAGTGGAGCAGGCTGGATGAAGGCTGGCAGCCTGCCCCCTGCGCCTCATGATGCATTGCTAAGGGGGCGGTGGTAGAAGCCCCAATGCTGAAGGTGGCGCCCTGTTGTCATGGGAACAGCGCCTGAAATCAAAATGGTCATGGGAGCGCGAAGGGTCCCCATGACACAGGGGACACGCCTGAAGACAAGATAGCAGCGCTGGTGGCGCAGTGATTGGGGCAGTCCTCACGCTAACTGTACCACCCGGAAGATTTGAAACTGACTGCAGGAAGCGGCGCTGACAACAGGCGGATCCCCAATCGCACAGTGAGCTGCCCCAGACATTCAAGAGTGCTGCCTGTGCGGTGAGTGCGTGGGGGCCTGTGTGGTGGACGGAGCCACGCTGAAGAAAGAAAAGGGGCCAATCCCCTTAAGTCGTAACGGGCAGGCCCCCAACCAGCCGTACTCACCAGCCACAGAAGGGGGGGGGCATCACCGCTAGAAACGGACCGTAAGGTGCTGTGAGGGGGGGACTGACTGCAGCAGTCACCCCATTGTGCCAGTATTGTATGTATTATATATGTTTGTGTGTATGACTGTTAAGTAGACTGTTAAGTAGGGGGGAGTGTAGTTTAACATTAGTGTTGGGGGGGTGGAATGCTAATTAGGATTAAAAGTTAAATAAGTGTAGAATGCGCCCACAAATGCCATCCTCTGACCTCTCGCTCCTTGTGGGTGGTACCTGAGTTTAGTTAAGGGGTCTGTTGTGCCAAACTCACCCTAAGGGTCCCTGAGACCCCTCCAAGGAAGGGTGAGTTGACATAGCAAATCCCCATTTAGATGGAGCTCACGCCAGGGGAATTCTAGGGATAAGTAAAGGGAAAATGATGAAAGGTGAAGTCGTTTTTTATAACTAAAGAGGTGTCCCTGTTGGGATCCCTATGGAATTCAATCTGGTGTCTGGCCATTAGTGATCAAAGAACACTGGCTGTAGCCCATCTCCTGTTAACAGAGTTTACATTTTGGCAGGTGCAGCGCCAAGCCGTACCCATCTGGCCTGTGGGGGTGGGTGTGATTGTATCCATGGGAACTGTCCCTGACCTGGGCTAGGAATGACTGTGCTCTGGCTTGGGGTAGGGCCAGGAAGCGGGGGCTACACTTCAATCGTTTTTGAAAATCTGTTTTTATTTCTTTTGAATCGGCTAATACAGGTTGGGGGGGGAGTCATATAAAAAATCTTTTATTACAGGTGTAGATTAGTCATGGTTTGAATTTCCTGGGAGGTACTTCGCTCCTGCTTGTAGACTAGAAGAGTCTAGTAAAGCTGACTTTAATGGCTACTGGAAGCTACGCAGGCCAGTAAAAAAAAAACCACACACACACACACCTCTCCCCCCTCCCCCAAGGACTTGTATGATATTTAAAGCCTAATGGATCATAAATAATGAACAAAATTATCGTTTTGCATCTTAGTGAAAGTTGGGTTTGTGGAACGCTATATACTGGCTCATTGGTCCCCAGTAGCAGTTCCTGGTTAATGCTGGATACCTAGTTGCTGCCTTTGGTTCCTGCTTATCCAAACTTCACTTTGCTCAATGTTGGTTCATTTAAAACCTTTTATAGCCCTATTAAAAAGAGGGGGGAGAATAGCATCCCAAATGCATTCAACAGTTCTCATAAAATACATTACATCTTAAGTATTTCGTTAGTGAGCTGCCCCATTACAATGTTTTGTTTAGTCTACATTGTATTTATGCTGAAGTTTGAAATGCATAACCGTTTTAAGTGTTTAACTTAAAAAAATATATACAAAAATAGCCATTAAATCTACTACATGCACATTAATTTCTTTACAATATTAAATCTTACCAAATCAATGAGAAAATAGTTCCCTATCGTACAACTCCAAAACGTAATCATGGTTGTAAACAAAACCATTTTAATCCAATGTACTTCTATCAAGGATTTAGAATTATTACCCAATAGTTGGTCTTTTCAATTACCCCCAGCTTCTTATGCAGTTCAGCGAAACGGTGTAGATTTGGTAAGTTCTTAATTGGCCAGACTACCTCAATCGTTACCCATAAATTGAAGCGAAATCTGACATAAATCCCTCCTAATTGTCCTGCTCGAAGAGATAAGAATACTTCATATGGCAACCATTTGTCTGCACTCAAATGCTTTATCAAAGTCTGACAAACGTAGCTTAAACGAAAGGTGTGCAAGAACGCATCCCCGTCTTAAGCCTTTTGATGTCTTAACTGGATTAGGAAAAGTACCCTCTTGGTCTAACCGAACTCACTCTGTTAGAACATTTTAATTGCTTAGAACATGCCCATATAAATGTCCAGGTTTTTTGTTGTTAATGTCAATAA
The DNA here is from genome assembly GCF_040938575.1 of Ambystoma mexicanum. Lineage (NCBI taxonomy): Eukaryota > Metazoa > Chordata > Amphibia > Caudata > Ambystomatidae > Ambystoma > Ambystoma mexicanum. The sequence goes on along the minus strand of NC_090936.1, from coordinate 452,736,595 downwards.
ATCCTGTTCCACTTGGTCGAATGGTACCGTCTAATTGGACAGAATTATGTAAAGCGGTGGACGGTAGTGTGTGAGCATTATGAAAAGATATTTAAGAAAGGTGACATGTGCAGCAGCGGGACCTTTTCTGAAACCCATTTGGAGGGGGGAGAGCACCTTCTTTTTTAAAATTCTTTATTTTCAACTAGTTACTCTTCTCCTTAACTGGTGCAGACACAAATATGTTGCTTCTGGCATCTCCTAAAGCTATAAACCATTAGTTCTCATGCTTACCTTTTTGAAGAAAAAATAGAATGGATAAAAGTATACTGTCAAGCCAGGATTTGGGATTGTTGCCAGTTTTTATTATCTGGCAGAACTGCATGTGTAAAGTCGTCCATATTTTGGGCTGATATTTTTTAAGATGAGAATCTGGAGGCCATCATTGTCTAGAGTCCTCAGACTTAGCTGTTTGAATCCATGTCTTCACTATTTGTGCCTCAAACATATTAAAGTGCTACAATGGTATGGGGTAACCATATTAGAAATTATAGTAAAAACTGTAGTCAGTCTTTTTGCAACCCCCCCCCCTCCCCCAAGATCGTTCCCAGGTTTGTTCATCTATTGGATTTATTTGTGCCGCTGTTGAGGATTCGTCTTAAATCAGTGCCAACATGAATTTGACGTTGAGACCAGTATAGTTCTCTTTTGCCAATTCTGATATTTCTTTTAAATTTCTCAGATCCTTTGTTCTACTAGGGACAATTTACGACTGCAAGTCTCTACCTCAGTAAGGAAAGCAGAATTTCAGTTTCGGGGAATGGGGGGCAGGAGGGTGCACGCTGTGTCTTCTAGTTCTCCACAAGACCACATAGGGCAAACGCTTTGGGCTTGTTATGAGGGAATTATGTTCATGACCCATGAAATTCTCACATTGGGCATTCTAACCAGGATGAATCCCTCGTACTCTGACATTTCTTTTCTTGAAAAATGTTATCATTAAACCTAATATCAAGATGTATCCATCTAATATGGATTCACAACCGTATTACCTAATTATCTCCAGTTATCACGTCTGAGAATTCCAGTGAATGGCCACTGTGAACAGTACAGGTGATGGTTTAAGCTTTCAGTTTGGAAAATGAATAATTATAAAGTAGTCTGAGATGGATTTAGGATTACCCAGCCAATAAACATTACCTTGGATGCCCCTTCTTTATACTGTTAGCAATCTCCAAGTTCCATTCACCTAAGCATTAAATCCACCACTTGCATTGTTTATTATACTGCGTTTATTAGTGTACTTGTATGACTTCATCCCACACGACCTCCTTTTGCTGCGGAAATACCATTGTTGGGTGGACATTCTGCATTCACCCCCTCCCCCCGCCACCCCCTCCTATTAAAAACTTGCATGCCCGAAAAATAGTGTTTGATAATACTTGAGAATTTTCTAAAATATTGACAGATTATCCTGGAGGATCATAAAGGGTAAAAAATATATTACAAAAATAATGCGTTTTTAGCCAGATTTGCTTTATCTCGCATATTTATTTTCGCAGAATGCTTCTGTAATCTCCATACCCAAAATGCTGAATGTCGGAGGATTTGGCAAACCAGCATTGCCAATGAACTTTAGGCATCTGCATCCTCCACTGTTGGCAAGTTCACCCATGGCAATAAGATGCTTGCTTTGTATGGATGTAGTGCTAATATAAAATGCAAGAAAATGTTTTGGTTTATAGGTGGATATTTTTTTAGCGCCTCAAATAAGGCAAACATATAATGGTGTATATAGTGAGAGGGCTGGCATTGTGTAGGCATAACATTCTATAGGTGTATTTAAAGTGCTTCGTTTTGGCTCAAATTGCTCTTTAGTGCAGCAATTCTTTTCTTTAAATGTTTTTTTAAATTTATTTATTTATTTTGGTCACGTAGGTTGACCCCAATTTGCATTTGGCTTGAAACGGACAAGAATTGCATATACATGCATTTAAAAGGCATTCATCAGACGTTGCACCCACTAAGGCATTGGAGAGTTTGGTTGGGCCATGGGAGTTCAGAGACTCTGCACTTCTCTAATGGCAGTGCTTCTGCAGTCAAGCAAGCCACTTGCCCAGTGTCCTTTATAAAATGCAAGGAGCGCTGTGTGACAGTAGTACCTTCTTTTTAGCAAAGCCACAACTGTTGGGTTGCAAATGAATCTGCTGTGCAAATGGGCACAGGTGTTAAATGACAGTTGATGTTCTACTTGAGTTTACATGCATTTGTGTATTCTGTTATGTTGCAGTCTACAAACTGTTTTGCTGGCAATGATTTATATTTGAGTAATTACATGTGGGCCTCCTATACAGCAAAGGAGTTTAAAGTACCTTGTCTTAATGGGGTGCGTACGTTGTCCTCCGGTTTTTATCTAGTGTGTGGGTTATACACATGATGGGTGCATTTGTTGGCTGCTTGTGTGTATTGCCTTACGATTAGTTCAGTTATGCCTTGGATTGCTTGACTGTTTCACTATTCCTCCTACTTTGTATATTCATTTTCTAATTGTCTATCGAGCACCAGGTTTTAACTACTTTTTATGACTCCTCCTTGTATTTAGCGGCCGATCTACAGCTTCGGCGTGTTCATCTTTTGATTACTGGTGATTTTAATCTTAAACCCAATGATCCTTCTGATATCAAGACTCAAAGATTCAATGGACTAGCTCTTGCTCAGCTGATCACCAGCTCTACTCAAGTGGATCTTAGTTATGCTTTCAAATCTATGATGACCAGGAGATGGCGAGTGCTGCTTACCCAACACTCGCCATCTCCTGGTCGACCATTTTATCATCCATTTTCCTGGAAATTGACTCCTGCTAAGGCAGCATTTAGGGTCTGTTGTACTCTTCGCCAGAACTGGTGTTCTCTATCTTGCAACAACATCTTGGCTCACCTGGAAGTCTGCTACATTCACTCCCCGGACACTGATCTAAATATCATTACCCAAGCATTCACAGTGGTGGCTGATCTTCTTGCCCCCCCTTAAAATACCCAAACTGAAGACTTGGGCCTCTGAGCCTTTGTTTACTGTCCATGTTCACACACTGCCTTCAATGTAGGCAAGCCAAACTCAAATGGCATTTGCATTAAGATTCTGCTGCTTTCTTTGCAATTAATCTCTTCTAAGTACCACAAAGCTATTTTTAAGGCCAAGTATGCCTACTTTTCACATCCGGTAGAAAAAACTATCCATCAGCCTAAATAACTTTACAAAGTAGTTTATTCTCTATCTGCAGTCTCTTCTGAACCATTTCGTTTCTTTTTTGCGATTCCTTTTCATCATACTTCACTGAAAAGATGGTTACAATTCGAGAAAACCTCTGTTCATCCGGACTCTGGTCCCCAGCCTCCTAGGTTGTGGTTACTACCCCTTCTTTTGATCGTTCTTGGTCAATGTTTCCTGTGCTATGCTCAAATTGAAATCTGCATCCCCTTCCAACCAATTCCTCCATTTTGTCTTGAAAGACATCCTGCCCTGCATTGGTTACCTGGTCTCACAAGCTGTCCATATTTCGATTCCATTCTAATACATGGTTATTAGGTGCCAACTTGCCCGAAGGCTTCATGGGCCCTCCCAGACAATACAACACAAAACCTAGAGAGGGGTGGGGGGGGGAGTGTGGCAGTGTGATTGCAGTCAGGACCAAAAAGGGGGGAAGTAACGGGGACCTAAGTTCCTCCGCAATCGAACAGGTGAGTTTTAAGAGCGTTCCTGAATTGGGCAGAGGACAGAAGCTGCCTGATACAAATTGGTAGATCATTCCAGATCCTTGGACCTTAGGCGTTAAAACTCAGATCTCCAAATTGTTTTAAGACTAAAGCCTGGTGGATCGTTGTGATCGCCTATAAGGCAGTCTCCTGATATGTAATTAAAGATAACTGGGAGCAGTACCTGCAAGGCATTTGTACATCAGACAAGATGCTTTAAAGTGGATCCTTTGATATTACACGGCCAGATAGTTATGGTTAAGTTGCTGTTTCCATAGGAAGAGCACTTCTTGGGTGGCCTATAACTCCGCTCCCTCTGGACGAATCCTCATCAAACTTTGCAAAAAAAGTATACGGGCCACTCTGAATTTGCAAAGTTTGGTTAGGAGTCGTCTAGGGGGGGGGGGTCCCAAAACGTCTTTTTTTTTCCCATAGACAAAATGGGGGGGAAAAACGTTGCTCACGCCTACAGCCCAAACCACTGGATGGATTTGTCTGCGAACAGGACACGGATTGGCCAATCGGCTTGCATGATGTCTGCGGACATATGACGTGCTCTCCGATTGGCTGGGGTGAAGCGTGAAGTGCGTCAGATTTTTGGAGATGCCCGCCATCTTGGATTCTCATCCGGTGTCCACGGACTTTGCGGCAAAATATATATATATTAAAAAAAACAACATTGCACTTGTCAAGCTGATCAAATAATGTTTGGGGTGATGAGGAGGGGATGGAATATGGCTGCAAGAAGCACAAAAACTTGTTAACTAAACAACATCCGAACGCGATGAAAGCACGTAGAGGTGTAGACCACGCTCTAGCAGTAAAGCGCATGCGCATAACTACTTCACTCGCTCTTGACATATAGTCAGACATATAGTCAGTCAAAAAGCGTACACAATTTCTTTTTCAAACTTGCACGTGTGCCTCATGCGAACATGGACAAGCGTTGAAGAAAATGCGCAGAAATGATGACCGCGCACAGGAGTTAACGGAAAACACGTAGCAGTCAAAACCGTGCGCACACACGCTGTAGAAAACGCGTACCTGCAAAGACTACACACACACACACACACACGATGTAGATAACACATAGTTGAAAAGACCACGCACACACGTTTCCACGCTCACACGCGCCTTATCCGAACACGCGTTGAACAAAACCACGCACAGGAGTTAATGGAAAACTCGTACTAGTGAAGACCGCACACACGCGCTGTAGAAAACACTTAGCTGCAAGGACCACTCACACACGCTGGCACTGTGGATAGCATGTAGCTGAGAAGACCACGCACACGTGTTGAAGAAAAACATGCAGAAATGAGATGAATCCGAGCTCACACGCCCCTCATCTGAACATGCACACGCGCTGTAGAAAACGCGTAGCTGCGAAGACCACGCACACGTGTTGTGAAGTGAAGAGGGGCCCTGTATGGAACCCTGCCTTCCCTTTCCATGGTGACCATCTTGTTAAAGGATTTTCCTTACTGTACCGGTTTGGGAAGAAAAATCTTTTTTTTTTTTTTTAGCACCCTAGGGTGGTAATGGTCTTCATCCATTTAAAAGGACGTTATGGTTATGTTGCACTAATAAAAACCTATGAAATTCAGTAAAAAAACTTTGTTAAAGGGACGTTATGGTTAAGTAGCGCTACTAAAAACCTGTGAAATTCAGTAAAAAAAAATACTTTAAGGGGACGTTATGGTTACAAGTAAAATCGAAAAACCCCAGAAATTTGCCAGTTATGGTAAGCTAAGCAACCATAACTCGCGCCACCACTGTGCAATGCTAAGACTAACACCCAGGACATCAAAGATGACATCACAAATATCATTGATGACATCACTGATGAAATCACATGTGCATTTCATACAAGAGGCTGTGAATGTAATGTTGCCAAAAATGTATCCGGGATTATCGAGAGATGTGTAATACACTACATAGTTAATTACGCAAAGTAGTATTCTAAAGAACATTCCATTGCAGTGTGCCTTCTAGTACAGGAACCTACTCATACAGAAATGTAGGTATTGGCTGCAGCATACACCAAAGAGGTGCTATATTTGTAATTTTCCAAACTTATATAAAAAAAAACGGTGAATGCTTCTGTATCACACTATTCCGTACTGTGAAACATGCAGTAAGTAGCTAATAATGCATTACTTGCAACATATTTCTACTAAATACACACAAACCATGAATAGAGTACAATGCATACAGATATGGGGCATATATATGGAGAGTACAATGAGCAACCAAGAGGCAGTATCATTAGCAACTGTGTATAATGTACATGCTTGTATTCACGCATAAAAATGTTTGCTGTGTTTCAGTCCTGCTTCTTCCCCTATGTATATCCATCATATGATGCGCCTGAACTCTAAGGAAAGTAGTGGAAGAGCATATGAGAAGGGTCATTTCTACAAATATAGTACCTTTTTGAATTTTCCGTTCGTGACTTAGTGAAGAAAACCACCTGGCCTAGATATGTCAGCAAACAAAGAAGGAGCCAGACGTGTGATGTCATCACTGATGTTATCAATGATATTTTTGGTGTTATCTTTGATGTCCTGGGTGTTAGTCTTAGCAGTGCACGGTGGTGGCGCGAGTTATGGTTGCTTAGCTTACCATAACTGGCGAATTTCTGGGGGTTTTTGATTTTACTTGTAACCATAAACGTCCCCTTAAGGTTTTTTTTGTTTTTGTTTTTTTTTTTACTGAATTGCATAGGTTTTTAGTAGTGCAACCTAACCATAACGTCCCTTTTTAACAATTTTCTTTTTTACTGTGAATTTCAATTTTATTTTTGCTAGTGTGGCGCTGACTAATGGCCCATTGCAGTAATCCAGCCTAGAGTTAATGGTAGCTGTGGCTATCGAGGCTCATATATGCGCAGCTGCAGCTTATGTAAGAGACATGTTTATTCATTTCTTACTGGTCGGATTCCAAATTCTCTTACGCATGCTTTGGTTGTCCCTCATTTGAAAAAGCCCTCCTTAAATCCCCTTGTCCCGGCTAATTTTCATCCCATTTCGCTCCTCCCTTTACTAATGAAGCTCCTAGAGTTATTTTCTTGAGGAATCTTCTTTTTTTCACATATCAAAGTCTGGTTTCCATCCAGGACTTGGCACAGTGTGTGCTAGTCTGACTATCTGCAGGGGGTTTTGAGGGGTGCACGCAGGGGGGGGGGGGTGTTAGTTAAGGTTTCAGCATTTTTGTCTGCTGAATCTCCAGTCAGTTTGGTATGCAAGAGGGGTTACCTTTTACTTAAAAACCTGCGCAAGATTTCTTTTTTCTTTTCCTATCCCAGCTACGGGCTACTGTGCGGTCTTCCCTCTATGGACTACTGCAAAACCTTTTTTCTGGCACAACCCACCTATCTATTAAGGCGGCTTCAAGTTCCGCAGAACTCTGCGGTCCGAGGTAGCCACTTCCCCCTGCTTAGATGTGCACATACTTCCCCTATCCTGCACCATCTCCATTGGCTTCCTGATGGCATTGGTGAGAGTATCTGCAGACCAAATTTAATTCCTACATTCCTGCCCAGGCACTTTGCTCGGCTGATGCTCTCCCTTGTTCCTCAATTTTAAGGCCACTTGTATCGCGGGTCGGTCTTTCTCTGTAGCTGCATCAGTTGTGGAATTCTCTCCCTCGTGCACTAAGGGTCACTGAACTATATTATTTTTCGGCGGTTAATCAAAACATATCTTGTTTTAGTTCTTCGTAGCCTTGCCCTGCTAGGTCACCACCAAGATGCCCTCTCGGTGAATGTGCGTTCTATACATTTTCTATAACATAACATACCTGTGTAGCTACATTATCTTTGTGTTTATTTTGGGACGTTGTGTGGCAATGCTGATGCGGTTTGGTTGGCTGGGTCAAAGGGTCTATTTTCTTAACTGTGTGTTAAAAGTTAAGTGCATGGGTTGTGAGCTGGTTCTGTGTTCCTCATATCCAAAGACTGTGTAGAGATCATTGGCAGAGCAGTTACTTGGCACTGCAGATGTTTTTGATGGTACTGACAGTGACTGGGGACACACCCAGAGTTCCGTTATGTTCTCTGGCGTTCGTAGGCCGCTGTTGGCCACTGTGGATTTGGCTTTTATTCACAATTTAACTACATCCTGCAGGGAGCTAAATTTAGCGTCTCTGCAGGCCACCTAATTCTGGGTTTCTCGAAGACTGAAACTTGTGGTCCTCAGTCCTTTCACGTGGCCACATCTAGCCCCCAAGTGGTTCGTCTGCGACTGACCTGTTTGTTCGCTCTGTGCATATGAGCCTTTTGCTTTTTTTTTTTTGTTTTTTTTTAATTTTATTTTTTTTGACTCTTCAACAATGGCACTCTATTGCAAACCACCAACAGCGCCCACCCACGTGCCTGACCTTTGGGCTGCTTAGTGGAGCCGAGCGAGCCACTTTAATCCTAAACTGGTGGAAATGCTCCCAAGCATCTCTTAATCTAAAACTCTTAGAACTGCCATCAAATTGACTACGGTCCCAGAGGGCTAGATAAATAACCCAATACAATACGACCCCAATTATACTGTAAATGTCTTGTAGTCCTTTTATACTCGGGTGCAAATATACACAGTTCATGACTCCTAGGCATGATTTTATAGCCGTCAAAAGTAACTCCTAGTACCCATTTCCATTTATTCTAGCCAGGCTTTTCGGAGCTGTAAGCAGGTGCTGATTAGCGGCCAGCAATTACGGTCCCTAACTTAGGTTGGAAGTGAAAAAGACCTTTGCAGCTTCTCGCTCTGAGTTTGTACGGATCGTGAAGTAAGGTATCTCTGCCTTGGATATGTGATACACTGATAATACGGTAGCTGCGGCAGGATGAGTTATGAGGTGCTTGCACAGAGAATGTATGCATGGGCCTACACCTTACTAGGCTCCTGCAAGAGTTATGAAATCCGGGAGAAGGGTTGTAATGGAACAGGACCATTCGGAAGTCCACACCAATGCAGTTGAGGGCCTGAGAGTGCAACTTTAAATCGTAACAATGAGTAAGTAAATATAACAGCAGCTCTTTGGCAAAGCTGGGTAATTGTGAGCCAGCATGGGCATATTTATATCATGGCAACAAATAGCTAAATATGACATCAGCTCTTTGACAATGCTGTGTAGTGGTGTTAACCAATAATACGCTCTGAAACTTCCCTTCTGCCATACCGCAACATCTTAGTTCTGACATTGATCCCTGGTCATGATCCAGGTGCTAGGAACTGTATTAACCAAAAAATTGAGCCTCTTGTACACAACAGCAAGGTCTTAACAGATGCCGTGGGGAGTAACAAATCAATTGGTGTGTTTTATACATTAGGTTTGCGTTTACGCCCACGTAAACCAGGGCATTGGTAAACTCTAAACCCACTGCAAAATGAGAAATGTTAGCTACTTTGCATTGGTTTCAATAGCAGGACTGTCCCACCTAGTGGGCACTATAGAGTCTCTAGCCTAAACCTACACATTGTTTATAACATATCTCATATGATAAGCCAATCTTGTATCCTGGTTCCCAGGAATGATTAACCACCTGAGGCGCAACAAAATGTTAGCACCTCCCGAAGGGCAACTGCAGTCCGCCACACGCTCAACAGGAGCCCCACAGACACTGACTATCCAAAATGTGGTGTGGGAACCCCAAATGGCCCGAAGCCTGGATTTGAAAATGGGCCACCAAACGCTCACTGCTGTGCGCAGTGAACCAACCGTTACGGTAATACCACTAGGCGCAACATCTTAAAAAATACCTAAACACATTTGAGGGAAAATGTGTACGGAGAATGCTCGGGTGTCATTTCTTTTGCCGTACTTCTAACCAGTGCTCCCACCATTCCGTTGTCTGCCCTTTTCCAGCCATGTAAGGCTTAACAGAATGCACTGTAATTGACAAACGGTACATTGGGCATTTAACCTCTACTGTTATTGGACCATGAACGAGTTTCCGCGTAAAACAGGCTTTTTATTTAGCTGGCGGAATAGAGGTAACCGTGCCTCTGACCCTCCAACAACCACCATAACCAAAGAAGTAATAACCTGTGGCCTGGTTCCAGTCATCATGTACCACCCACTTGCTCGTTCCTTTTCTCTGACCAGGTGCCACGAATGAACGAACAAGCACCAGGAATGGAGTGCTAATATGCACCAAAGCCTTGGTAAACACAGGGAAGCGTCCGCGAGAACTGTGCTGACAAGAACGAGCCGTCCTGTCAATGTGAGGAAGGGCAACCAACCTTAAGTAACACCGCGTGCGGTGTCACTAACAAAAAGGATTCATACAGTGCCTAGTATGGGCACACTAAAATGTATCTTCCCTTTACACAAATGCCCTATGATCGTCAGACAATGGCCGAATCTGGGTTTTCCTTTTGTCTCAATATGGTAATGCGAAAGAGTTGGCTGTATACATGTATATAAATATCATATATTTTGTTCACTTCTTAAACAGGATTTAGATGTGTTCCCAAAGACAGAGATCTTGTACCCCGATTCTGAACTAGGCTAATTTCGCTCCATGAAACCTCTGTATGATACTGCTGGACTTCATGTTGCCAACGTGTGCTCCTCCCACGCGCGTTGCTCACCCTCCTAACTCTGATGCTAGATAGCACCAGACGACAAACTTCCCCACCAGGGAAACCAGCAATGGAGTTTGTTACTTGACCTCATAGCCCCCAGAGAGACTCCAGACACCTTGCAGAGTGCGGCCGTGATAATCCCACGCTGTCTGCAGTACCGACTTCTGCCTTATACCAGGTGCATCTGCAGCGTTTCAGGAATTGCCATTCCCCAAGCAGTGCTGGTCATGTAGCCGGATCTCAGTATCCAGACAGATTCAGCCGCTGCAAATCCCAAACCCATGCTCTGTGCTGGGTTACTTTGAAAAACAAAAATATTTGGGGAAAAAACCCACCTGCAACGGCACAAGCGCTCTGCTGGCTGCGCCCCCGTATGTGTACACAGCAGGACTTTGATACAGGTCACAGCTGCAGGACACGCAAACTGTAACTTCCTCTGCTGACCCCGTGCAAGGGGTCACCAGAGGAAGTTGGTCCTCTGCCACAACCCGGTTTATTTATTTATGCAAGGTTTGTCAGATACATAGACCCGGATTGTTTGTTTATGCGATGTTTGTCAGATGCTTGTATCTGACAAACATTGCATAAATAAATATATATACAGGTATCTGGCAAACATTGCATGAATAAATAATTATCCCTATTAACATTGAAACTATCCCACACGATGCAGCCACCAAACTGCTTTCAGAGGGGAGCTGCAGCGCTGTGCCGGTTATGCTTCAAGTAAAAGAAAGCATTGCTTTTGGCAAACAGAATCGCCTCGTTTCAATAGTACCCAATGGGGAGTTTTAAAAAAAAAAAAAAAAAGGATGCAATTTGTGTATTTTAAATAATATTTACTCTCAACACTGGTCAAAACTATTATCCAATACACCAAAAGGGGGAAACCCAATGGCACTACGCGAGTAGTAGCGCTACCTTTATCGGGAAAGGAAATTCAAAGACAGCAGAGGTAGTTAGCTAATATCAACAGTTTACAGTAAACACTCATTAAATCCGTACTGTAATTAATACATAATCAGTAGTTCATTCATAATCACATTTTTAGAAAAACACATTTCATTACATAAAAAAGAGATAAATCCATCCCATTCGCTTGCCATAAGGATTAAAACACCGTCTAAAAAACACACTATGGTTGTGACGCATAAACCTGGAGGAAATCGGGTAAAATATGTCTAGTTGACATGCATTAAATTTTATGATTGTTGTTGGGGCATTCGCCATCTCACGCTAATCATAAAACCTCTTATTGAAATTGTTCATCAGTCTAGTAATTTCTTGCCTAGATGGAGAAAACTCAACATGTTTCAGTTCTCTTGCAGTTTTTACGGAACTTTCTTCCGGATTCTAGCTCACTATTAGTAATGGAGATGGCGTTCATGAGCGCCGTTGCATAGTCCTCGCTATATCCCAGAGTTTTGTCTTCGGCAATATTGTTATCTGTAAATCTGGGTAGTGTGAAATTATTAGAATTTTTAGTCTATTCTAAATTGTAGGTTAGAGATGTTTAATATCACTCTTAGTACATCTAAAGAAAAAGCCCAAACACCTGTCAGCAGTTCCACTCTTATTATAGTTCCCGTGACTTGTAGCCACTATGAACCAATTCACAAAAAGGAAATTCAAAGACGGCAGAGGTAGTTCCCTACAGTTGCAGATCAGTGCCTAACAGGATATCCAAATAATGATCGATGGAATATCCCCTTTACTAGAACACAAAACAAGACTACTCTAATCATAAAGCCTTTGATTATTATAGTGTCATGATGCCTACCTCCAAGGAGCCGAGTCCGACCCAGCAACCCCAGAGGCAGGCATCATTCCCCCCAGGGAAGTGCCAGCTGGCCCAAGATGGGGCCCTTTGGACACAGTCCTGGCGCCTTAGGCGCCAGGCTCATGTTGGACCCCTGTCCTGGCGCCTTAGGCGCCAGGCTCATAAAGCTAGACATGTGTTCAAGTGTTTCAATGTGCACTTACCTGATGCAGACCATGCTGCTACATCCAGGCCCTCTTGAGGCCTGAATGGAACTACTTTACCTGTGGGACTACTTTCCGCCTGGGTGTGGTCGGGGAAGGATACATACCTGATCGGTGGAAGGATACATACCTGGAACTTCTTCCAAAGCTATTTAAACCGCGCCCAATCAGCAACTCTTGCTTCGCGTTGTTCTGCTCCTCGCAGCTGGACGCTCACCGTGTCAGCTCCAGCATCTGGACTTCAGCCACGCCTGTCAGCATCCTGGGTCACCTGCAAAGGGAGATAAGAGAGAATTGGAGAGAAAGAAGACCTTACCTGCTAAAGCTGTATCACGGAGACATCACACCGACGATCCTGAAAGGGAAGACATTATTTTTAAAAGCATTTCGCTTCGAGCGCTGCAGCGCTGCATTTCACTCACATTTCCTGGGCACCTCCATCTTCAGCAGCGATCATCCGGATCCGCAGCCACTTCCCAGTGCCTAGAGAGAAAAAAACAAGAACACAAGGTGAGAGAAGGAAGGGAATAGGAAAAGCTCAGTTTCCTTCTAAGACTTACCAGTTGGGTCATTCCCATTTCATTTCGGGTCCTGCCGCTTCCTGGCATTCCGGACCCCGGCCCCTATGGGGAAAAAGGGCAAAAAAGACAAAGACATTGAATGAGCGAATGCAAAGACATTAGCCGAACGCTCATCCAGAACTTACCTGTCATTTATTGGAACTGCACGTTTCACTTCGGGTCGGCGCCATATCTCCGGCATTCCGAACCCCGGCCCCTAAGGGGAAAAAGACATAAGCGTTAGCGCTTGCTGCAATAAGACAATGAACATTATTATTAAGCTTGAACTTTTGAACTTGCAACCGAACTCTTACAGCGCCTTACCTGAATAGTCAAGCTTATTTGAACTTCCATCAAACCTCAATCCAGTGAAGTAACAGGGTTTCAACGTGCCCCTGCATCAGAAGCAGGATGGAGAACTCATCCTTCCAGACCCTAAGGTGAGACTTCACGGGGAATCGTGGAAGGGTATCGTGGAGGGTTGGAAGGAAGTGGGAGGCTTGAGCATTATTCCGTCAGTAGGTAATACTCCCTTTTTACGCACAGGGGAGTATTCCTACGAGCCAGAGAAGCTAGACTAGAGGGGCCCTACCTGTCCCTCTTCAGAGTCCTGCGCTTCACCATTGAAGAAGCATCAGCACTCAAAGCCAGAGCCAGAGCCAAAGCCTCAGTGGGAATCAGGTGAGCGTGACATATAGGACCTCTCCAGAAGAGGTAAGTTTTCACCCGAAGCATACTCTTAAAGATTTAGTCCAGCTATACTGATAGCAAGTTATACAAATAACGCAAATTGAATTTGCAGGTCGCTTTCAACTCACTTGCAAACCAATAGTAGACCTAGAGGACCAACTCCTGCTTCACTCAGGAATCGACCTCTCCAAATCCACCTACATCTACTGGACTAAGTAATGATATAAAATGAAATTTATAAAAAGAAACGGAGCAATTATAGCTTACCTTTTTTCTTTCTCTTTGTTCCATATCAACAGCTACAGATTGAACACTAAAGTTTGATGTTTTACACTGCCAACAAGAATGACTGATAGCAATTTATGCATTAAGAACACATCATTTTTTTTTTTTTTACTGTAACACTAGAAGATAGTGATATACCGCCTGAAGAAAGTTCTGTAAAAGTTGCAAGAGAACTGAAACATGTCGAGTTTCTAGGCAAGAAATTACTAGACTGGTGAACAATCTATTTCAATAAGAGGTCTTATAATTAGCGTGAGATGGCGAATGCCCCCACAAAAATCATAACATTTAATGCATGTCAACTAGACATGATATCTGATTTCTTCCAGGTTTGTGTCGCGACCATAGTCTGTTTTTTTAGACAGTGTTGTAATCCTTATGTCAAGCGACAGGGATTGATTTTATGTAATGAAATGTGTTTTTCTAAAAATTTGAAACTATTATCCGCACAGTGAAGTAACTCATCACCATTGCCATGGAAGTAGTTTAAAGTGGAATTGATATATAGTTTGGAAAAGAAGCAGCATGAAAGAAATTGCAGTGGTCAACTGCCAGCTATGCTCCCCCCAAACCCTGCCTCCTCGGGCACGGACCCCCAACACGTTATTTTCCATTTCCACCACTGTCCTCCAGGGGAAAAGAAACTGCGCCAGGCCCATGCAGGCCCTTGGGTGTGGACAAGAGGCCAAACAGCCCCTGGATGGACTGGCGTCTCCCTCTTCGGCAGGTTCTTTCAACCCCACTCGCAGGCTTCTTTTATTCCCTTACGGGAACTTCGACCTGCGTTACTGGCAGGGGAACTCTCCACCTCACTGAAGTGAAACCACCACAGTCACAAGCTCATACCTGCCTAACCTCCGGGTTTTCCCCGGAGACTCCAGGTTTTTAGCCTCTTCTCCAGTGAAGACCATGGAGTCTGTGTTTTCGCTGCGGGTCCCGTCCAATCCTCCATCCGATTGGCTAGCTGAGTCTGGTGGAGTTGTGGGCGGGACCAATAAGAAGGCAGACAAGCTAAATAAACGTAGAATACTGCTTTTGAAAGCTGAAAGCAGTATTACCGCGTTTATTTTGCTTAAGCTTTCATTCTTTTTGACCAGTTTGCCAGGGCTCAAGTCGAGGGAACAGGCAGGTTGACTGAGTCCACCCACATTTTTTCAGAGCCCCCTCCTCCCCCACCAGCTAAAGTGAATTTGTGAATTAAAAACCACAGCGATTGGACCACAGCCATCAGGTTTGCAGGCTGGACACGTCGCCACTGCACTATATAACCTGATGACAAACAACTAAGGTGAAATGTCCTATTTCGGTACTGCAAGTTCAAGGGAAAACCTTTGTATTGGTTCTTGGAGTTTAAAACACGCACACATGTTAACGTTTTCAAAAACACTTTGTAGAAAATATCGTCTCTTGGTTTTCTGTGTTTTGATTTTATGGAAGGCATATGCCATTCGTCCTATGCAATTTGGGTGGTTATGAATAGCCAATTTAATTAAATGGATTGCATTCCACTTTAAAATGCAAATTGCAAATTTTGTCATGTGGGCGGGTTGTGGGCGCAGCTGTGGGCAAAGGGGCTGAGTCCTATGTGGCTGTGGGCAGCGCATACATCTCAGGGTTTTTGATTTTCAAATGTAGGCAGGTATGCACACGCTTACTATCCTGATGGTGGACGATACCACCCCCATCCATGTGCTCAACGGCCACCAAACCGGAGTCCAAGGCGACACAAAATGGTTGACAGGAACATGCAGTACACTGAAAGTAAAGCCATAGGAAATGAGATTACGTTTACCGTTTAGGGTGCAGATGCAAACAGAAATGCAGCATCCAGCAACAACACGTTGGACTCAACCTGCTAACTTTTTTCCCCCCTTGGGCATTTAGTTTATTATATACAATATTACGTTTCTCTTTCACAAATCAGTCACATTTGAGAGCTAAATCGCAGTCTTTTTCTTGCCCATAGAGCACTTTGACAGCACCCTTAAGCACCTAATGGTTACAGTGACCTCATTCGATTTCTATCGGCAGTGCACACTTGAAAAATTCTCAGATCATAAATGGAGTCTTCGGCATTGCTCGAAGGGCACCTCTCAGCTAGAGGGTACGGACAACTTATCTGGGGGGCAAGGAGAGGACAAAAGGGGAGGGGGTAGAGCATAGGCTGCAAACGGCAGCAGGCAGAAACACAGGGGTAGCCCTAACCCCATCACCAAGGTGCACAGGGCCAGGTGGGATGGCGCGCATAGCAGGGTGCCAAGGCCCATAAGGACGGTCCATGTAAATTGTTCGTGTGTGTCCTTTTTTTTGGCAAAGTGCTCAACCAAAGGCTTATCTTGAATAGTGTTTTTGAGGCAGGACCTGTGCTCATTGATCCTCTGTTTCACGGGCCTTATTGTGTTGCCAATGTATGAGATCACATGGGCATCTGATGACATAAATGACGTACTTGCTCTCGCAGTTCGTTTGATTTCTCATTGTCCATTTGAGGTTTTTGTGGCTGAAGTTTTGCTGGTCTCGATGTTTCTATGGGCTACGTAGTGACCGCAGCTGTAATGTAAAGCTTGCAATTATTTATTTATTCAAAAATATATACTTGTAATCCCACGACCAGCCCTATGCGTACCATCCTCCGACTATAGCTTTGTAGCACTGCAGCACCGTGGAACCACACTACCCTACGGCCGTGTTTAGATGCACCTCCACTTTGTCATGCAGCATTATCGCACGTGGCCATAGACACGCCACCATTTATGAAGTGCCTCTCGTTACCATTTTGCTCTGATAGGGGTATATATTTGTTTTTCCCCCACTTTAGATCAATGACTAATCATAATCACAGTGCCGTCTGAATCGGGTTTTCCCGGTACGGCTGATCCACACCCACTGGTGTATCCATCACACCACCAGCCCTAGAATTACATCTAGGTTTGCTGACAGCACAGCAATACCGCCTCACTCCGGTTGGACGGTAAGCTGCGCTTTCCCATACACAACAGGTGTATTTCTCTAGCACAAATGAGCTGTTATTTATTAACCCCTAATGTAATACTTACCTTTTGAGATCCTCATAGTTCTCCTCCTTCCCAAGGACAGACTCTCCCAACTAGTCTCTCCTGATGAAGGCCACCACAACTACAAGCTTCTAACAAGCCATTGTGGCCGAAACACAACTGTGTCGATCACTTGTGGCACAACTGTGAAAATACCCTTTGTTGTATGTTTCTAATTTTGTGTTGTGTACACCGTTTTTGTTTAAACCACACCCGGGTTGAAAAACAGCCTCGGGCAGCACTTATTTGAGTTACTTGTGTCACCAACTTCCTATACTCTTATGTGCTTGTCACTAGGGTACTCCTACTCCACATCCTGATGAGGGTGCACAACTGCACTTCCCTATGTTTTTGTATTGAAATCTGTCCGTTATTGCTTTCGTGATTAGCGAAAGTTTGTAATAATTTAAGACACTGGTTTTTGAGATTGAAATAAATATGTCCAAAAACTTTGGATTGTTGCGAGGATCTCGCATCCTGATTATTTTTGTTATCAATATATGTACCCTCCCGGGCATATCAGGACTCCGCCAGGCGCCCTTTATTTTTTCCGTATTGTACTTAATGACACTGGAAATGCTGCATCCCTCAGATTTTGTAATAAGGAACATTTCCAAATTAGAAGTAGGCTTCTACCTAGGAATTATTCACTTGCCCTCTGGCAGAATATGGCGGTTGTCCTATATAGCACTTCATGCCAGACACCCCGGGCGCTGTAATGGGCGTTGTTGTTATCCAGTAGTGGATGGTTTTTGATGTACTAACCCTGTAGGATGAAGGGCCGAGTCTCCTTGTAGAGGATACGAATTTGTGAAGTGTAGGCTGCGCTTATTCCGGAGGCCAATGGTTTACCTGCATAGCTATCCATCCCTGGCATAGATGTCCCTTAACGCCTATGCACATAATGCACCATTTCACTGGCCATTTGCTAATGACAAGTGCACGTTTTGTGGCCTGCTATTGGAAGACGTTGTGTAGTGTAGCCTATGGTTTCCACTTATGTTGTACAACGACTGAACTCATTCACAAGACCAATTTTAAGGAGTGAAGCGAGTTGGTTGCCTGTCGGTCCAGAGGGAAACTTTTTTTTGTAATTTTTTTTTTTTCTCCTTCACACATCCATCTTGTCCTAGGGTGGCGTAGTCCTGGGTGCTTCCTATTTTCTTCTGCACTTATTTGAGCCGTGGAAGAGTTAGACTGGAGTGCTATCCTACCACCTGCTCCTTACATTTAAAAGAAATTACCAAAATCTTCGCACAGTAAACCTGAACATGTTTTTGTTGGTTAACTAATATTTCTGCAACTTCCCTTTTCCCTTGTTAGTTCAGCAAATGTAAATGGCAAAGTAAAAACAAAATACTTGTGAGAAATTATTTTTTTAAACATTTAAAAAAAAATGTTTTACTGTCAGCTGGTGAACACTCCGTTAGCAGGATTTCGGGGTGTAACATATTTGTTTCTTATGGCTTTTTTCCCCCCCTGTGTATGGCTTGTGTTCCCTGTTTGCAAGGAAGGATGGAGAAGCGTTTCATCACAAATAAATTAAAAATGGTTCCGTACACAAACCTTTCCAGCGGAGCTTGCTCTATAATTAGAAACATTGTCATGTGCGCCTGGACCCTTTGGAGCTGGTAGTCCACACCGGTGCTGCTAGGCATCCCACACAAACATGTTGAAAGCCGAAGGACCTTGTTATGCAGAAGGATTGCAACAAAATCTGTCGTCAAGCAAAGCGAAACGTATATTGGTGTCTAACCTGGGCATTACGCCACGCCCGTCATGTGCAGGCAAGGGCATGTCTGGAATTAACTGCAAGCTCCGTGTCGGCAGTGTGCGTCAGTGCTGTTGGGGATATTTTCACCTCAAGGCTGTCGGATGAAATCGCCAAAAGATTGACTCCAGTGCATTCAGGGATGAAAGGCTACGGCTGAAGGATGGGCAGAGGCACGAGTGACAAGAATACAATTTTATGCGTTTGTGGTGGTTAATGTGTTTGGGCAATTGTGTATAATAGGTCAACTAAATTAGCCAGCACTTAAAGAAAGGCCGAGGGTATATATGTCACAACATTCACAGAAGACTTTTTATAATGGAAATGCTTTGTGAATCGGGTGACGAAACTCATTTTTTATATAGTTCTGTAAATAATACATTGTTGGTGTTGGCCTAAAGACACGAAGGTCCAATAAGTATATTTTCAAATGGACTTATGGAATAATTTTAGAATCGCACTGTGGGAGAAGGCTGGGATTCAGTTTTACGAAGGGTTCTCCCTCAGAGATTCCACTAGTTTTCCTGGGAGTATTTTATGTTGTCTTCAAACTGCCAAGGAGAGATCTCAAACCTTTGGGGAGTACTATACCCGCTTCCATCTTAAGAGGATTTGTGTTCCATGAGGGAGACAACCTTGTGCGTTTATCAGTTTTTCCTCCAGTCTGTCAGAATAAGGAAGTTATATTCCTGGTCCTTGGGGGTGGGAGCTGTGGACTGGGCCTTTGTGGACCCTCTGGTATCTTCACATGTGTGGCGTGAAGTTACTCTCAGGAACTGATGGCTCTGATCCCTACTAAGGTCTTCTAATGCATGTTGGAGACTGTAGTGGAAAACAAGAGTAGGCCTGTGGTTCCCCCTCCAAGAAGTGTTTTGCAAATGGTTGTGGGCGTTCATGGTTGCATTTTGTTGGGTACCTCCATTTAGGTGGTATTGGCACTGTGCCCTATAGCAGGTTTAATATCGACTGAACTGGTGCGAAACCTGATCTCGGTCACCCAAAGGAAGTTGATTCATCTGAAAGGACTGAGTTGATGAAAGACTGAGTCAAGAGTATCTCCATAGCTTATCTTTCAAGGTTTAAATGCATAGAACTGTAATTTGTTTAATCTGGCGTGAAAACCTAGTTTATCAAATGGGTTTCTATCCAATCCGCGATTGGGGTGGTTTGGAATCTACATGACCAGCTGGTTTTACTGGTGGATGGGATGGGATGGGAGGTAGGTTGGGTGGAGTTTGTGGAACGAGAGTGGCAGGGAGCCAAGTCCTACCCTGAGGAGCTAAGCAGGTCCTGCCAGGGTACCACAGTGGTTTGTCTGGTGCCTAAACATTTGGAGCCTAAACTCCTTGAACAAAAGGGCCATAGTACTAAGGGAGCTTTGAAGAACCCTCCCCGCTGTGTTGTGCCTTCAGGAGACCCATATGATGATGATGAACCACCAAGGAGTGGTTTAAATGCATCTAGCTCCCCCATGCAAGAACATGTAGGGATCCCTGATGGGAGTGTGGCTATTAATTTATGGACCCTTTCTATTCCATTAGCAACTGAAGAATACCTGAAAGATATTGTGTAACCCTGTTGGGGTTCCATCTAAGGATACGAACTGTGCCTCTATGCATGCCCCAAACTAGAATCTGAAAGTCTTTCTATTGATAATTTTTTGTTTTATAGACGATTGTGGTCAGGTGCAACTTATCTGTGTGTTGGACTTTGGTTTGGTACTAATGCATGGAAAAATTAGATTAGCGCTCCACATATTGGGATGTGGAGTCTGGTATAACTAAATAGGCTAGCAGATTTGGATATGGCAGATATTTGATTCATTCTTCCTAAATGACCAGAACTACACTTTAGTCTCTCATACACACATCTTATGGCTAGAACTAATATTGCCTGCCCCCAGCAAGTTGAAAGGTTAGCATAGCAAATAGAGATAATATCGCCATTTGGTCACTGCCCAACCTCTGTAAAATTACATTTGCATAGAAGGCAACCTGACACAGCGAGATGGAGACTTGGAGAATATACTTGGGATGCTGCCAACTATAGAGAGCAGGCCTTGTAGAGGAATAGTACACCATGCCGGGGTCTCCCAGGCAGACTCTGTGGGATGCAATTAAAGCTGGCACAAATCTACAGTCTACCTAGGACATGTTGGCAGGCCTCCAGAATAAACTTTCCACCCCATTTACTAATATGGTGGAGGGCTCCCTATTGAAGTCCAAACAACAATTCCAATCCCTTATTATCAATTTGCACTCCCAAATAGTCATAATAAAAGACTCTAATCTCAGAAGTGCATTCCTCCTTTATTTTTTTTTTTTCTTCCAGACCCTACTAAAGGTTCGGTCGTCAGTGTTCTTAATCTGTAAGCTCAACTTTCTGTAGTTGGCATCAAAAACATCAAGTTTGTGTTGTAACCACTTTGGTATCTTGCTTACTAGCACTGCATCAGTGAATAAGAGTATGTTGGTAGAAACTCTGCCGAGTTGTGGTGCATCCATTTTCAAATATTCCATGATCACTTCCAATTTGTTTAAATGGAGGCAAAATGGAAGGGGAGCAAGCACACGGCTCTGCCTTGCACGTCTGGTGACAAGTAATCTCTTGGTGCATTCTCTTCCAATGCCATAATGTACCTTGGGAGGGGGAGGCGGGGGGGCGATAGTTGTCTCTGTATACGTTTGAATTGGCAGGCATTAAGTGTGCAGTGACTCCTATGCTAAATAAATGTCTCCATAAATCTGTAAGGGGTATGGACAAAAGACCTGATATAAACTCTGGAGCAGAAGAGTACATTTCTGGTGCAACAGAAATGGCAGAAAAACCTGATCATTTGTGCCTTTCGCTGCTCCTAAAACACCAGCTTTGGAGGTTGGACAATACATATCATTCACATAAGCTTTAAGGCGCCGGTGTAAGATCTTCCTATACATTTTTAGGGTTTCTGGCAATCATCAAATTAGTTTTATTATTTATTTTTTACACCCTCACAGCACCCCAAAACCCCCCATCCGCAACATCGCAGGCTCCTTTTTATTAATCTGGATAATCTCAGCACCTCTCCAGGTGGATGGAATGTGATAGTTGGATGTGCTACTATTAACCAGTTCATAGGAATTAATATCTGGATCCCATTTTTCTGATTTAAATAATTCACAGGGTATCTAAATCACAGGCTTTGTTACTTCATTGTGATTGTATAGCCATATATACTTCATTCATGGTGATTTCTGGGGTGGGGAGTAAGGTATTCAACATGTCATTCTTCCATCTCTAGTACAACTGATCCACTGTTAATGAAGGGTTAGTTGTAAAGATTTCCAAAGAATTATTCCCACATTTCGCTAGTTAAGTGGACTTCTTAAGAAGTACAATCATAGGACGCTCCTTTACAAACTATCTGTCAAAACGAGTGAGTGGTGTTGTTTAAGGAGGCAGTCTTTAGAGCCTTCCATCCTTAAGCTATTTGTTCTTTCGTAGACATCGGGAGATTTTATCCCTTCCTTAATCCCGCATGGTTCTACATTCTTGACCATGGGAGCTTTGTATACATGAATTCAATTTCTTTAAATGCTGACTGCTTTTGGTGAAAGGCAGATTTAAGGTTTTTGATACATTTCCCAAATTATGTTTGGTGAGACATGTATATCCCTGTGTAAGAAGTTCTCAAAAATGGGGAGTGGATCCTATATCTCAGGAACTGCTACTCTTGTTCTATTCTTGGCTAGGCTCCTCCATGTCTAGAAGCAGAGATGCACTAAGAGGATCGTGGCTGCTCTCCAGTCTCACTGTGAGATTGTCCAGCAAATGCCATCTGTCAACAGATGACGAGATGCACTCAATGCAAGATGCCATCTGAAGAGTTCTGTATGTTCTGGCGTGTATTGCAGGAAAAACGCCCATTACACCATCAAGAGATTATGTATTAGATTAGCTTCATGTTTGGTGCGCAGTGTAGTTTATGCACATATCAACCATGGAATAGCCCATGTCTCTTCAAACTCCTTGTATAGAGAATCATATCCTTGGATACGCTCTAGTTGACAGTCTCCCATTAGTAGAAAATACATATTCGGTATAGGATGGGTATTCTTAGTTTTTTTTTTTTTATCTTTTCTAGATGCTCAATGAAGTGATAGTTTGATTCCTTTGAAGGTCTTGTATAGATATGTACTATAAAAACATTCTATCCCTCAACGTCCTATTTTTAAAAATACCAGGAATCCCAGAGAATGGAACCAGCAGATCATGTGCAACCTTAGACATACCACCACTGGGTGGTCATCTGAACAAAATAAGCAGAAACGCCTGCTTGGAAATACTGGAAAGTTTCTTGGGAACATAGAATTCCAAATCTGTTAATAAGATTTTGCCAATGTGAATCTACTGTCCTCTCTAAGCCTGCTATGTTCCATAATAACAATTCTCACCAGGATCTTTGAGTGGAACAATAATTGATTTTACTACAGGGTAACTTTAATGACGCTTGAGAGTTACATGGCCCGGGATAGGTATTAATCCTGCTCAGCTGGCCATCCCTGTTTACATTTGTTTATTTTCACAGGATTCATTCCCACAGCTCTAAGGATTGTTTGCTTGTTGTACGATCCAAATCTATATTTTCATCACATGAATACTTGACCTAGGCAAAATGAAGATGTGTCCTTTGGATGGATGTTGGAGCCATTTGATTTGATTCTGGATTCATATTGCGCCAATCTGTAGCGAACCAGGCAGAAGCTGCATCTAGGCGCAGATGTTCAAATCCGGGAGGAAACGTAAAACGGTAAAGAAACAAAACTATTGAAACAACTGTGTTTTCAACTTTTTTCAGAAGACAGAGGTTATCTTGCGAAGTTCAGCAGGCAGTGAATTCCAGAGGTGGGGACCTCTGATAGAAAAACATTGATCACCCCCAAAACAAAAAGTACACCAGCGCACTCTGTACCCTGACCAGGACAGAAACCAGACTGAAAAGGATCAAGAAGAGAAGATTCCAAGAAAGAGCTATGAAACTGAGAAACCAAAGACTCGAGGCTTCATTAAAAAAAAAGCAAGTAAAGAAATGGGACTAAAATTAGGGAGACCAGCTTGATCGACAGAAGTTTTTTTTCGAAGAGGCTCACCTGGGCCAGTGAGAGGAGATTATGCCATACTGGCACGAGTGATTAACAGGCTGAGTCGCCACGGGGACGATCATAGGCATACTTTCCTTGCACATTGCCAGAGAAAGTCCAGAGCAGAGGCAGATTTAATCTTGCATGTAGCCTTAACAATTTTCTCCACAGAGAATTCAGGAAAAACGGACCGCTGCTCCAGAGAGGAGGAAACCACTGGTGCAGGTAAAGGTGATCTAATACCTGAGTTTGTAAGTGCAATTGAACTACGAATAGTTGCAATTTTCTCAAAGAAACTTGAAATGGAGTTGCAAAGCTCTTGTGAAGGAGCTGCTGGAGCAGCCGCAGGAGAATACAGTGAACGCACTGTCTCCAACAACTCTCTAAGCTGGTTGACAGCAGCCTCCACTTGTCGGTGTAAAATTTGCATTTAGCAGCAACCACTGCGTTATGAAAAATCGTCGTCTGGGGCAGTAGTAGCCGGTTGGAGATAAGAATTCCTCCATTTAATTAATTTAATAAATTAATATATATTTAAAATGCTATTCATACAATTTAGAAGTTGGGGCTGCAAAATGAAGGCCAGATGACGCCCATTACACCTGTTAAAGGTTACTCTTTAAAGTGAGGTAGTTCCACGTAATTGTTGGAAAATTGGCGGCTGAGAGATTCGGAACTACTGGTTTGTATTGGACTGCATACTAAGATAACTGCATTGTTTTGCTGTTCAACAGTGGCCCGTGTGGAAACGATGACACCTATAGGAGGGATGTGGAACCCAATTAAAGCTCGCCAGCATTTAAGGTGTGGTCAAGGGGTTGGCAGAAATGGAGCCAGGAAAGTGACCCTGCCAGTTGTTACAGATCATTGGCCCCTTTGGCCGCATACCCAGACTGGCACTCTTATCAAGGTTGTGCTACACATGATAGCAGGCCCATTCTTGGGACGAAGGGAATGGGACAAGGTGTGCATGGGCTGACTGATCTGTTGGTGGATAGCAAAGCTGCAGAGTTTGTTGCTCTGTCTCATTGTCCATCTTGCCTAGAATTCAAGATGACATCAGTGTCCAACTCAAAAATATGGAGTTCTGGTAGAGATGTTGTGCAGTCTCTGTTGCTCATTTGGTTCCAGCAGTTAGTCAGGGTTATAAGGTTAGGTTCCCACCATAAAGGTCTGGCGCATGCAGCGGTCTGTCAAAGATTTTAGACTGTTCCAAATGAGGCCATAAGTGCGTAGAGGTGGCCTGGATTATATTTTATCCGCCAATGGAGGGTGCTTTGGCCCCACAAACGGTAAGACACTCCAACGTAGATGGGAAAATTCTTTGAATGGTAGATTGGAAAAGCCCTCAAACGGATTTGCTGAGCTGTTTGGATTGTGGCTTGCTGCTGTGGTCACCTGAGGAGAAGACCAAGGCACCCAATGTTGGTCTTTTAAATGACACCAGTCAGTTGATTATCTACGAGTGTTTAAGGAGTCCTAGATCAGTTAACCACATTAATACCATTCGTTGGTTAGATGTTGAGTTTGCAGTGTAGCTAAGAAGCTAACACCAAATCTGATCACAGCCTATTTTCTGCATACATCCTTTACTCATGACTACTGTAGACCAATAAGTACCATTGAGTTTGCTAACCATAAATCTGTTAGCCGCCTACAGCACAAAATACCCCTGTGGAGTTCAGTATGCACTCTGCAGATACACCTTTTATTTTATTATGCACAAACCTGCATACAAAACTTACTTTAGGGGAGCACAATTCCGCTCCACCGCCTGCTGCTAGTTGGTTGTATAGGTAGGCTTTGTCGTCTGAGCTCCTGCCTGTTAGCAAAAAAACTGCCGGATTTTAAATGCCGACTTACTCAATATTTGGGGCTTTTAATTGAAACGTCCAAATTATTGTAATTGCATTCCAAGCCTACCGGGGATCTATTTTTAAAATTGGGTTTCGACAACTGGAACGATAAGGGAGTTGACTACATGAGGGAAGTTTGTTAGTGCTCTAAGTGGGGGGGAAAGAGGAGTAGTATTTTTAATGATGCCACTTCCTTAAACCTGCCAATATAACTCCATACAAATGACTGTGGTGGTTGCATCGGAATGAATGGTGCTTAAGCAAGGAGCCCATCATGGGAGTGCTGAAATTTGAATCCAGTCTTTCTCTCAATGTATACTAATATGAATAGGCAAAGTATTGGTGGGTAAGGTGTGCAGAAACATGGGGCCTAACTGCAGTCTTTTTTTCTGCTGCTTTCCTTGTGGACCCATTCCAGTTGCTTGTTCTAAGCATTAAGCCAAGGTGTTAGGACGAAGCTTTGGGGGCACACCACAGCTCAAGGATGGTCTAGCAAGGAAGGGGCCAGGTGTTTCAACTGACTTGATTAACAGAAGCAATCCAGTCCAGATTACGGCCCACAATGCAAAAGAATATTCCAGGCAGCTCAGTAAGGTGGTGTGATTTACAGCATCGAACTCTGCAGACCAGTCAAGAAGCTTGAGCATCGTAGGATTACTATGATCCAGAGTTCAGCTTGTCATATCTCTCGAAGAGTAGCACTGATTTCACTCCCCCATGCTAACCATGTGCCCGATTTATGATCCAGTTGGTTATTATTCTGTTGGGTGGCATCAGGGAAGCAGCCAGATCTGAGACAGCTGATAACTAGCAGAGCCAAGTTAAGTGCTATTGTTTTAATGGTTTCCTTTATTGTAGTAGATGGACATGGTAGAAGCTATTTAGGCTCCTGCACCATTAACCCTTTCCCTCCACCGCCTCTTCTGTGCACTCTCTCAATCCCAACCTCTTTCCTGAAAGAGTTCACCAGCACCCTGAACTTTTTTTCAACCTCTGCAGCCATCTCTCCTTTTGGTACCTTAAGACCCAAACACCCATAGGTAGTTTCTCCTCTCCCTGTTCTGCAGGTCATTGAGCTCCAACTGGACTTCATCATCCTTATTCCATAGGTCTAGTAACCTGGCTTTGTATTTCAGGCCCCTCTAATTTGTTGTCCAGGGCATCCACTCTAACTCAAGTCCAAGATCGAGGCCTGAATATCCCCTCGGAGACCCTTGATTTCCTGCATGATGCCGAGAATGTCCTTCTTAGTGGATGGGGTTGACATCAATTCAGTCCCTTCCTTCAGCAATTGCAACCCTGCCCCTCCCGTCGCCATTCTTTGCTCTCTCAAAAATTGTTGCAGGGCCTGTAGTTCTTGTGCCATTCTCCTCTCCAGCATGCCTGGCTGCTTCCCAACAGATTCACCCACCCATTCCAGGTACAACTGTCCACCTCCAATTATCATCCCCCTCCTTGGGCCTTTCACACACAATAGCCACTGAGTCTCCACCGGCCGAGCGACGGGCAACTGGGCTGCACCGGTTGTTTCAGATGCACCCCTTGCCAGTGTGGCCTACCTTTGTCAGGGCCCACTCGGACGCCTGTGGGATCCTCAAACTGGGTGCATATTCCTTGCAGTGAGCAGCACCACGTCCGCTCATTGCCACAGCACACCCAGGGCTCTTCCCCCTGCAGGACCGTCATCAGAGTTATCACCACTGCGACCCTCCAGGCTACATCACTCGGCTACCGTCCTTTGTTACACCACTGCAGTCCTCAACGTCTGGTGGCACAGTGGTTCCACCCCAGGAACCCTTTTCACCGGGGCAGCAAGATCAAAAAGCTGCTCCCGGGCTCTCAGCTCCTTCAGAGGGACAACCCACCACCAAGCCTCCACTAATTCACTGCAGGGGTTGAACTATCACCGGTTTCGGGTAGGGGCTGCAGGAGCTCCTCAACGTGCTGCCACCTTTCTCCACGCCCCCTGGTGGTCTCTTCGACTATACTGTTTTTAATGGTCCAATGATCTCCTTAAGCGAATAGATATACAGAGTGCGAGCATTCTTTGTGTTTCTATTTCAATGTAAAAGACTATTGCACATGTAACTACTTGTTGGTTTAGTGTTAAAGCTGTGTAGGGATGACCTTGATATCATTTTGCACACAAGGGTAAGAATAATTGGTACCTGGATGCTCTAGAGGTAAACGCACGAAAATATTGTTTTATAGTAAACCTCACTCAGGTGCTTGAGGGGGTTGTGATTTCTCTTGCGCATCGCACATATTCTCTCCTACTCTCTCCAGAGCCTTGCGTTGGCTACAGCACTATTCTCAGCCCCAAAAGCTTCCACATCCCTAGGTGGTTATTTACAAATCCTTTGGGGTGGAGATTGAGCTCTGGCATTCATGGTATGAGGACACTCGTGGCACCACTGAATATCTGTGCCGCACTCATGGAAAGGCAGCAAACCGATTCAAATTCTTAAGATGTGGTTGTTGGCAGGTTGCAATGTGTCTGCCTGTCTAAAGGGGATGCTTGGAAAAGATGGCCGTGGCCAAGATATCCACTAAAGTGATACCCAGTAGACTTGCATTTGTCTATTCTGTTTGGAGGAGAAAACCTCTTTATGGTCCTCCAATCCTCTTGGGATTTCGACGCGTGTTTGCAAGGAGGGATGTTTTTCTGATGCAACGAATGGAATGTATAGTTCTCTAGTTCTCTTTCAAGCCCAATTGCAGTAATGGATTGTATACTCTCATAAGCTGTGATATGTGTGTGTACTGTCACGAATTTATGTATGGAAACATCTTACATGGGTTTTAAAAATGTGCTTATCCATTTGGCAGGGGTATTGTTTATTTGCAAGTGTTATCAAATATACAACACACTTGTGATTACATTAATTTGTTAGTATGGTGTTATTAATCGGTCACCAAATATTGGAAATAAATTGAAGGAAAATAAGAACGTGATCCTTGTTTTAACTCCTGCCCTCACTCTGTACTACAGAAGAGCATCTTTCGCCAGCCCCGTCTCTGTATTCTACCTGTTGGACTTTTCACACACACTTGCCCCACATCTATTAATTTAACCTGCCAGATCCCTGAGGCAGCTTGGATTACTGGGAGCTTTACAGGCTTTGTCTGGCCAATCTTGAGCTTCCTGTTGGGCACCAATGCACCCCGCACCCACCTCTACCCCCATGGCACTTCCTTTCATTGGCGAAGGGCATCTGTTCGTACAACGTTCCATATTTTCAGAAATCTGTCCTGCAACTGTTTCATCCCCCTTAGCAGTTGCCCCTTCCTGCGTCCTTTGGTTGTTAGGGCCGGAAGCGGGTATCTTCTGTGCCTTTTTAGATGGTACGAACTTGCTGTCATGCTGATAAGCGTTGTTAGTATACACATTGCCTGATGCGGCATTTTTTTTAAATACCATTTGAGCCTGTTTCGAGAGATTTTGCAAAAGGTGACGCTCTGCTTATTCCGTGTCTGGCTCTCGCTCCTAGGCGGATGAGCCAGCATAATGGTATGTCTGAAGATTAGTGCTTTTAACCTTCCTGTGAACGGAGCATTACTTTCCATGTGGGGGACTTGTTCTGCCTCTGCTTGCTCCATCACGTTTTCACATTTACAGAGTGATGCCCAGATTGTGGGTTTTCCCCCATGAAACAAAATGACCACACTAGCAGGATTTGCGGTTTCTGGTCCCTCCATTACTACTTCTGTTCTCAGATGGAAGATGCTACTTCGTTGCTATTGGTTATGTTTGCTTTACTGAAAACAGACCTAGTCTTTAGTTACTATTAAATATATGGGTCCGTTTCATGTATGCAAGGGTTTAAGGAACCAAAACAATGTGCTTTCTTTTGCACACACCACCCACTTGTACCTTTTTGTTTTGTGCTTTCTTCAGGTGTTTGAGTAAACACTGTTTCAGGCTCCTGTGCGATGATTAGGACTCGGACCTATAGGAGGACTTGAGATGTGTAGGGAAGCCGTCTAAACTGAATGAACGAGTACATTTTTACTTTTCTCTGCAGTGGTTACTTAGAATTTCAGGTAATGCTTTTGTATGGTATTCTTCGGGTTGGGTATGTTTCCGTCAGTGTGGTGATGGTATTGATATTGCTTACTTCTAAAGTAGGGTGTGGTTGGTCTTGTCGCCCCTGTGGCTTAAGTCATGTGGTCTAGCATGGAGTGAGACGTGTGTTGCCTCGTTAACCACGGTACCCTGCTCTTGATGTAGTTTTTTTTTATAGAGCTTACTCTGCATTCCAAAATAAGACCACACCACTGTAGTGGAGCGTTTCAAATTGTGTTATATTTGATTTGTATTGATAAAGGCTATCCGGATGGTTTTTATTTAATGTGTGGTGATTTTGTTGACACTTGATGAATAAGGTCTAGGGTGGGGTGTGCATGGATTGTTGCTCTTGCTTATTTGTACTATGTTCATTGTGAGATTGCTGGTCCTGCTGCCTGAGGTAGCTTGTTCTCTTAAACTCATTGTGCCAAATCGAGCAACTCAAACATGTTCATTTGGCTCTGTCCCCAACCACTTCAATTTCTTTTTTTGGCCAACCACTGTGGGCTTGAAGCTGCTCTGTTGTGCCTTTTTGTGGGACGGGGTTGCCAGATGACCCCATGTCATGAGGGACACCCTACGTCAGTCTTAGGTTTTACTTGTACTGCAGTTGTACAACATGGACTGATGAAACACTTCAACTCCCAGCAGACAGCTGAAAAAGTGAAAGCCCAGTAGGCAGACATGGATTCCTTCCTGGTCTGGAGTCATCTGGCCACCCTAGACAGGATTAGCACTTGTATAGAGCAGAGAAGACAATGCCTAAAACACCACCCTTAAACGACCACATGCCAGCAGGAGGGCCCGAGCTAGTTGACCTAGCTCACCTCGTGCAACTCGTGTATATGAAACTGACAATACCAGTTCAATGACGCACACAAATTGGTTGTTTAGATTTACTTGGTAATGTGAAAAGCTACCTCACCTCTGTAAAGTTGTTTATTTTGATCCGATTTAATCTTTACCAATGAGAACTGCCCAAAGTGCCTTTAAAATAGATTTCAAAGCCTTTTTCTAAAATACGAGGTGAAAGTAGATGTATAAACCTCGATTTCCTCATCACTAATGGAGTATTTTCTGAATCTCTTCATGTTTGATTACTTTTAATAAACGTGCATCTTTATATCATGCACTGTGCCATTTCCCCACTGATGTTACCTGCCCATAAAGCTGGGAACTTCATATTTGAGGCAGTTGCTGTGCTTGTTGGACAGCTAATGTAAGCCATGGCTAGCTGCAATCTGAGGGCTTTCATTGACATGGCAATGGTCCTCCATAGTTTATGCTCCCACACAGTCTGCCTTTTCGAGGGCAATAGATACGTCTTTTTGTCTGCAAATCTTTACTATACTACTGTACCAGCAGTCTTTTTTTTTTTTTATTGTAAACTTACCGCTTTTAATTTTTCTTGGGACTTGGTTTGTTTTTTTGTAAATAACGATTGCAACCAGGGTTACGATTGTAAGTGCACAAGTCTTTAAAAAGCAGCTATTTTGTAGGAGGTGATCGCACGGAAAGTGGAAGTTATCCTTGGTATTCTTTCCTTCCACTGTTGGGTCTGTTAAAGATATAACCACCTACAGTGGGAAAACCTTTTCATTGCATCCCCCGTTCTTTGTCGTAGACGTGCAATCCACCTGCTCCATCCCATCCAATGACAGTCAAGCTAGGAGTGCTTTTTACATTGGCAATCCATGGCGGCATTCAGATTTTTCAGGATCCAGCTCTGAAGGCTTGGCTGAAAAGGGAATGGTTTTCAACATTTCAGTTGCTGTCTCTTGTGCATAGAGGGAAGTTGGTCTAGTGTTGTGGAGCCAGTCTGACAGCAGCCTGCTGCCCAGAAGCTGTTTCTTGGGGTGGACTTGGAGGAACAGTCTCGCTGTTATGGACCAGAGGGTTCTTGTGAGTATGTAGGGCCCTGGGTAGCTTTTAAAGTACTTTAGGCCCTTGCCCCTCATTACCGTGTCTAAAATCTGTTTGCTGCAGTACTTGAGTCGGTGTAGTGATTGCGGTCTCTGGATTAGTGACATTTTTTAAAGTGAAGATAAGATGTTCTGCTTTGTTTTGTGTGGCTGTGGGTCCTCTTGTGTCCGTCTGCTGCGTGGCTGTTACAGTAGTTTAGGTTGGATAATATAGGAGTGCTACATTTGAATAACATATCCTGCCAGTCTTATAGCGACGTTGAGTTCTAGTTCTGCTTTGACCCAGCTCACAGCTACAACTATGCAGAAAGGCTGTGTCTAGAACCCTTTTCTTGATGCGCCACCTTCCTATGCCAGCATCGGACATGTTTCCCTTCTGCGTTTTCGTTGTTGAGAATTCACTACCTCCTTAGACACGCCTTGTGATGAACCTACACCTGTCAGTCTTTTACAGTTTGAATGTCAGTAACATTCATGTAACTGACAAAGGGACTGTTGACCTCTATGACTAATGGGATGGAAGTTGCTGTTTGCAGTAACCAAGGCACCATGCTGAGGAACCGCTCCTTTTTCACTTCATGCGATTATTCTTTGAAGTTGTTCATTAACTGTATAGTGTATTGCAACTTTATACACTGACATTGCAATGTGTATGTATTTTTATTAGAGGAGATTAGAATCTCCGCAGGACCATGGTTGCTGGTGTGCTGTACAGCTCGTGGATGGGAGGAATCCTCTTGCTCGGCAAAATAACTGCACGAATTCGGCTATAAATGAGGCCATATTATGAACCTCGGCCTCTTCCCATACAGTTTTAGGAGAATTTTACACAAAGCACTTCTTCCTACTAAACTCTCTCAAACTGTTTTTAAAACGTTTGAGAACTTTTCAAACTATAAAGATTATACAAATTGCACATCCCTACACATTTTCATAAATACTGATCTAATAGTACAACATACAGGACGCAACATAATGAAATACGGTTTATAGGATAGTTGTGTTCTATGTTGACATTCCTGTTTTACTGATAAAACAGGATTCTTTCCACTGGGCCAAACTTGGTCATGACAAAACCAAAAAATTAAGTCTTCAGCTTCCGGAGCGCTAAATGACCAGTGTGGGGGCAACATGAGGGATTTTCTGTGCTGTTACCACATGCACCCCTGGCCAGACCTATGGTCGGCGCTATTTCGTGTTGCTGCTTGTACAGTGCCGTGGAGATGGGATGCTCATGCCCTGATTCATCGGGGAGTCCCGGCGAGCGATGTGGGGAGATTCTGGCATGTTGGCAGGTTCATACTCCGGCTGACGCAGACACCTTTGCTTTTTTAGTTTGCTTAAACACAGTGATTACGTGCCAGTGTACATTCTAAGCCTATCCACATGTGCATCTTCACAGCGACTGTAAAGGTAGTCAAGAAATACATTTACACATTTAGTTTTATAATATTGTGCTCCAATTATGTGATGTGGTCGGTAATAATAGTTGAAACGGTTATGTAATAGTTGTTTAAGTTTATGCCTTGTGATTTTGAGGAAGAAATGCTGGAACTATTATTAGGAAAATAAAATACCTAATGCGCCTCTTGCTGCTTCCTCTTATATATTTAACTGTGGTCGACAACTCTGAAATGTTTGAGAAGCTGGCCTCTGGCCAGGATTTGTTGGCTTTAAATCAGACATTCCCACTCTGATACGCTCAACCACTCTTTTTGGTTTGCGTTGTCAGTATTGCAGAAAACATTCCCCCTTGGCTGCTCTCAACCACGCAGTCCATCTGACTCTGCCCTGGAACAGGGAGTGCGGGCAGCAGCTGCGCCTGCAGATGGCTTTCAATTTTACTGTGCTGCTGTAGCCTTGCGCTTGCCACTTTTGATCGCTTTTCCTTTTGGTAAGCGTGTGCCAAATCTGCAGTATGCTCTGAATTTCCAGGATTCGTCATTACTCCTAGTCAAAGTCGTCCTCATCTGGTACTTGAGTGTAATAAGAAATCCCGGGCGTCTCTGGAAAGGGGGAATGACCACACATTGCTGGGGTTGGCCAAAAGGTTTGGCATGGCAGGTGACCTATTGAAGGGACACGTACCCCAAACAAACCATACATTGAGGCCCTGAAACCATGTACTTTGGGCCACCCAGTGTGGTCTTGTTTGCATCCAGTCTGGAAACAGAACCAGGGGGAGCTGCATTTAAAGCATGCAAACAAACTGTCTGCAATCTCTCTGGCTGACTCGCACCCGGACACAACCCTGTCCCTCCTCTACTCTTCCATTTCTGATACTCTTGCCCCTGTCATGAGGATCCACTTAAAGTCCAAAGTCGAGTGTAATTACTGGTATGACTCCGACCTAGCTACACTTAAACGTAAGTGTAGGGTTGCTTAGAGGAAATGGAGGGCTTCTTGTTCATCCTCTGACAAACTGGCCCGTCGCCTGCTCCAAAGGCAATACTGACTCTGTCCGTGCCAAGAAGAGAGTCCACATTCAAGCCCATGTCTCTGCGGCATCTAACAATTCGGCTGAACGCTCCCAAATCTGCAAGGAGCTTGCCAACCCTGCTGCAGTCTCTACCCCTCCTCTTACCTCCCAAGCTCTCTGCAGTGACCTTGCCTCTCACTTTATCTTAAAAACCCAGGACATCTTGTCCACCCTCTCCTCCCCTACCCCTCCTATTCCCCCCTCAGTCTGTGCTTGCTAAACCCCCCCCTTTAACCTCCCCCCTCCCACCTTCTCTTCCTTTCCTCTCTTCCCCCCCGATGAGGTTGCTAGACCAGTCCGATCTATGAAAGCCTCGACAAAACAGGTTCATCCCTGTTCCTCTAAAACCATCAAAGACCACATTGACGCCCTCGCTCCGGCCCTTGCTGATTTTTGCAACCATTCCTTTGCTTCAGGATCCTTCCCCTCCCCTCTGAAACACTCCCTTGTGCATCCTCTTCTCAAGAACACCACAGCTGATCCTTTCTGCCAGGCTAACTATCGCCCAATCTCCATTACTCCCTTTCTGGGCAAACTCCTGGAAAAGCTGGCCATCTCTCAGCTTAACCATCATTCTGGTTCTGTTGGCTATCTCCATGACCACCAGTCTGGTCTCAGAGTAGCCAGAAGCACGGAAACTGCTCTCCTGAACATCTGTGAAGATCTGCTCTCCAACCTTGACTCTAACATTACCTCTGTCCTCAAACATACCATCCTGCTCAACCGTCTCCGTGAGAACCTGGGTATCACAGATCAGGCTCTGGCCTGACTGACCGCTTTCCTCTCTGATCGACCCTCCCAGGTTCAACTGGGGTACTTCATATCCTCCCATCTTCCTCTCTACCTGTCGTGATCCCCAGGGGGGGGGGGGTCTAACCTCTCGCCCTGGCTTTTCAACCAATACCTGGGAACTCTGGGCCACTGCATTGCCACTCTATGCTCAAAATTCCTGTGCTTCACTGACAACACTCGACTCCTTTTCAGGCTGCCCTCGGCCACCTTCTCTCCCTCCCTCATCGCTGATTGCATAACTGCCATTCAAGGTTGGTGTGCTGCCAATGATCTTTGTCTGAATTCCAGCAAGACAGAGATCCTCCTCATCGGCAACTCTTCTCCATCCTTTCACCACTCTCTGGCCGGCCTCGCTTGGCCCTCCTCTCCTATTCCCCACCTGTGAGGCTAAGAACCTCTGGGTCCTCTTTGACGCCACACTTTTCTTCTCCGCCCGCATGTGAGGTCTCTAAAAAGTCAAACTTCCTCTTGCACCTCATTGGAGGCACTTTTCCTTTCCTCTGCTTCCCCCAGAAGCTCACGGTCTCCAAGCTCTGGTTCTCTCTAGGGTGGACTAATGTAACAGCCTCTTTCTAAAGCTACCTGCCTCTACTCTTCGCCCTCTGCAACCAATCCAGAGCAGGACTGCAAGACTTGTCCTTGGCCTCAAGCCCTGGGGTTGTATCTTTCCAGCTCTGAAATCTCTCCATTGGCTCCCAGTGGAAGCAAGGATTACATTTTAAAACCCTTTGCATTGTCCACAAGGTTTTGAGGCCTGGGTCCAAAATACCTTCTGCTATCCCACCGCAAATACCTCCCCTCTCGAGCTCTTCGCTCCTCTACCTCTACTCCCTCGGGGTCAGTCGTTTCTCAAAGAAACAAGCCGGGGCCTCCCTCTGGAACAGCCTCCCTGCCACTCTTCTTTTTATGCTCCTATCAGACTTACCTAGTTTTGCTGCTGTAAACACAGCACTTTGCCACTTGCTGGCTGCACTACCCCTGTTTATTGCTCCGTTTATATATTTTATTTGTATTTATTATTTCTGTTTATCCTCTGCTCTGCACTTTCCACTCCCCCCCCCTTCCATGCACTTTACCCTTTCCCTTTCCCATGCATTTGCACAATCTCAATCTCACTGGACCTAGTAAGATCGTTGTTTTGTTCTCCTCTGTTCCCCTCCCTTGCCTTGTCGTGCTATGAAACACTTGTGTACGAGCGCAATATGAGATTTTATTTGTATCGTATATCAAATCCCTTTTTGACTCGAGATCGGCGAGTAAATCGTCCCTCATGCTGCAAATAACTGACCCAGGCCCAGTGTGCTCAATTAGGGCTTCAGTTCTCTTGATGTCTGTTTGTCCCATGATCAGTCTGTAGCTATGAATCACCTGCAAGCACGGGCTAATAGTATTCCATATTCCGTAGCTAGGCAATTGTCCTTTCAAACTAAAAGCCTTGCCGCTTTGTGCTTTTGCTAGCCAAAGACAGGCCTCAAGGTGTTGACATCATCCAGAAGAGGACCTGTGAGAAAGGAGAGGTTGACACATTGCACCTATGTAAACTGCTTGGTGCTTTACATAAAATCAAAGCTCATTTTGCGAACATGAAAATGAGCACTAATTTTAAAGACCGTGATTTAAGCCTGCAACCCTCCTGAGCACATTAACCACAGTGGCCTTTTCGCTTATTTCCTTTTGACCAGCCTACCAGAAAAGAACAGCAAAGTAGGACTCCACTGTATATAATTGGCGAGTTATCCTTGTGAGTGAGGTGCTGAGTGTCCTGCTTTAGCAGGCCGGCCGCTTCCTTGCACGCATTTTCTTCATGGCATTTCCTACTGCCCAGTCACAGGTTGAAGTTGCTGAGGGCTATTCATGGGCTAAAGTTGCACCAGGTGCT
The DNA here is from genome assembly GCF_040938575.1 of Ambystoma mexicanum. Taxonomy (NCBI): domain Eukaryota; kingdom Metazoa; phylum Chordata; class Amphibia; order Caudata; family Ambystomatidae; genus Ambystoma; species Ambystoma mexicanum. The sequence goes on along the minus strand of NC_090936.1, from coordinate 452,699,824 downwards.
GCTAGTGAGGTACTGAGTGCCATGTTGGCTCCCAGGCTTACGGCCATACTCTGCCCCTGCTAGCCTTGGCCCACTTAAAGGCTTCTTCTCATCACAGAACCTACTTGTGAAGATAGTATACCTTGTGACACCTTGCCCCCCCCCAACCTTTTTTCATATAGCACTTCTTTCCCCACTCATCCTGGGTATAAAGCCACTCCTCCTAACCTTTAGTCTTTGGTAATATGAAAGGTTCTCGAACAAACTGCTCACAAAGGTGCAAGAGAAGTCTAAGTACTGTGATAAGGCAAAGTTGGATTAGGAGTAATCCTTATTACCAGTATGTAATCTGAACATTACTTCCACATCCCTCTTCTTTGTCCTGGTACCTCCCTGTGAAGCAGTCCGAAACATGTATATCGCACCAGTAAATGGAGTAAGACCCTGATCTGCGTTCTCTCTGAAGCCAGAGAGACTAGCATGATAATGCAGAATAGGCACATAGTTAAAAATACCCAACCAATGCAGGGGTGTACCCCTGGAGTCTGGAAGTGGCCAGCTCTGCTACATATCAGAATAGCTGGAGAAATAAAGTCCTCAACACTGTCAAAGGTCTCTTGGAGGGATGGGTTTGCTAAAAGAAACGGCAGGCGATGAGTTATTGGTGATCTTCACGTTTTTCAACAGTTCCCCCACTTCTAACTGTTTGAAGCCCCTCCACCCTGCAACGCAGTTCACAAGTGAAATACGTTAGCAGGAAAGGGACCTGCGGTAGCACAACGGGTGCATTCAATGTCCCAGGCAATTGGCGCCCACCATCACCCCAACTTGAGTGGAGAGCATGACGATCTGGGAACTAGCCTGGCAAGACCTATGAGATTGTGGAGGAATGCTCTCTGCAAGGGTGAAATAGCTTTTGTTAGTAATAAACTGATGCAGATAATTTCTTTTTCCTGAAAGAAAAGCGGTATCTGCAAAATGGACCCCACTTTAATAATGCTCCCTGCCAAAAGTTTAGTGCACTAGTGCACTCGTGTACCTTCCATGTGCGCGTCTCCTCACCTCCACTGGCCACAGAGCAGTTACAATGGTTACATGTGCATTTCTGAACACAGTGGCTAGACCCACATTTCTAACAGACAGAAGTGTCTTTTTAACCATATACACCCCACGTATGAATTATTATAATTGTGTACTCCACTAGTACGTGGGCGGTTGTTAAATATTAAATGCATGCCATATCTGGTTATTACATGGCTGCTGAAATGCTTGTCTGCTCTTGGTCTTCAAACCAAGAGTGCTCTGCTTTCTGTGTATTTACTTTAAAGGGGTGGGTTATTAGTATTTTATTTTTAAAGAATCTTGATTGGACATTTATTTTTAGACTACAGTAGTATTCCTGTTTTACATACTTTTCTGCTAGCTCGCATTTCTCCTAGAGAATATAGTCTTCCTGCATTTTACTAAGAAGCAAAGGAAGTATACCATTTGTTGTGCCTTGTTTCATCTTTGTGTGATTATCACTGCTAGATAAGTAGTAGTGTGGGACCTAGTAGGCACTTTAGGCTCTACTCAGCCCTGCACTCATTCAGAGTAGTAGTTATTTTGTCACTGGAGTTACGCTTCATATCTGGTCCCTGAAGGATAGGATGGCCGAAAAACAGTGCTGCAGTGCCCCAATTTGACAACTGTCCTCAATGGGGTGGATGCGCATTTTGCAAGGTAGATGGGCTGAGAGGGGGGACCTTTGCTAGGAACCAAGACCATGGAAAGGCGAGGTGGTGTGGGAGGTAATCCAGAAAACCCTTTCCTTGCCCGAGGGCCCCAGGCTTAACCAGTCCAGAGTGGAGGGCTGAAAATGGTAACACTCAATTTAATCAAATAAAACTGTCCGGATGGACGTTTTTGTTAGATTTGGGAGCTACCGTTTTGGTTGCGTCCGAAAATACCGAACATGTGGAGCGGTGGACCCCCCACTTCCCACGTTAGGTATTTTGGAGATTTGGGGGTGCAGGGGTGGCCCCCCAAATCTTTAACATTGGCGGTGGGGTACAAAAATTCCTTGGGCCCCCGTTTTTAATGAACGGTTAAAACGGGGACCCAAAACAGTTACATTGCAGGCAGTCCACCCACAAGCAAAATGTTCGCAGGCAGTCAACCCAGATCGCTGAAAATTAGTCCTTCTTGACTAGCCTTCATCAGGTTCAGCAACTGCCTGGAATCTGGGTGTGATGAGGACAGGATGCCAAAGAGTGACTGGGGAGTAGAGGGCAAGACGTTGGCAAGAATTGGGCAAATTGTCTAACGGTAGACCCAGTACAGCAGAGAAACAAACTAAGAGAGATGTCGCTGGCATGTGTTGTGGCCGAAAATCAATTGGGTGATCTCCTTCGAATGGAAGGGCAACATGATTGTCAATGTGCTGCTGTCCTCATCCCCACCATGGAAAACAGCTCGCAAAGCACTACGAGGGACCCAGAATCTTACCAGTGACTGTAGCATTCTCCTTTACCTAACCTGCATCTGAATATTGTGGGTGTGCTGAGGCAGAGCGCCCTGCAGGGTCAGGAACAATCTCCCCTCGGTCGCATCAAACTACGGACCGATTACACCGCTGAGGCGGGTCAGGGCCTTTACTTACAGAGGACAGGAAGGAGGTAACTCTCACCCTGCTAGCATGCTCAGTGGGATCTAAACCATAAGGAAACACTTTAAAGATGAGGTCCGGTGAGTAGGACAGTGAAACTTCAGGCAGGATCCTGATTGAAATCTGAAGTGACTGGTGACCAGCCTCGCCTTGAGGATGAAGATTACATTCTGCAAAATGGGAACATTTCTGCTTGTAGCGTTGACTGAACTCCTTCGATCACCTTAAACGGCTCGAATGTAGGTCAAGCATCCCGCCCTCACACTCATTTGAAACCATTTAGCTTTACGCCACTTTCCATTTAAAGAGGTTGAAAACCTCATCAGTGGACTTAAACCATCCAATTGCTAAGGGGACACGTGCCCAGCCCCCATCATTAAGGAGGACGAAGCCAACATGTGGATCAGATCCTTTCTGGCTAACAGGTTCATGACGGTCTTCTCCCCATCGGCCTCTGCTGAACCCTGTCCAGTCCTGTGCGGGGTTAATCAGGGATCATGCGTCTCACCTACTCTCCAACGTCTTCAGGAAGCCACTATTCGATATTCTTGACTATTTGGGTGTCGCCTATGCTAATTACGCTGATGACACCCAAATACTCATTCCGATCACTGGTGACCACGCTGCGGACACTAAAGCCCTTAACGATGTTCTCGGTCATCTAGGCTGGGTTAGCACAACACGGTTCTAGGTCAAAGGATCGACAGTAAAAGGGTTGAGAGGTCAAAGGATCGACACCAAAGGGTCGACAGGTCAAAGGATCAATTTATTATTTTTTATTTTTTTGGGGGGGTTCCCCCCAACCCCCCCTTTTTTTTTTTTTTGCTAAATATTCGATCCTTTGACCTGTCGACCCTTTGGTATCGATCCTTTGACCTGTCGATCCTTTATATTCGATCCTTTGACTAGACACCGCACAACACTGGCTCTGCCTCAACGATGAGAAGGCAGAGTTACTCATCTTAGGTTCCCATTATAGACTCAATAGATTGGATCGTGCATTCAAATCCTTCATCATTGATGGCAATACTATCAAGGTTTCTAATGACCCAAACTCTATGAATATATCTTGATTCTACCTTGTCTCTCATCAAACAAACCAATGCCGTAAGCTCGTCATCAGCCTACACTTCCAAACTTATTGCTGCATGTCAACCATTCCTTACCCCTTCAAACTGCACCATTCTTGCCAGAACCCTCATCATGTCTAAACTTGACTATTGAAATGCCCAATACATTGGGACTAGTCAAAGGAACTTTAGTAAGTTACAGGTAACCCAGAACAATGCCATTAGGGCAGCATTAAATATTCCAAGGAACCAGCATATCTCCGACACTACACATAGCCTTCGTTGGCTCTCAGTCTCCCAAAGAATCTCCCTGAAAACTCTAGCACTCAAGCATAAATGCCTTGCTAACCAGGCACCAGAATAACTTGCGTACCGCTTCTTACCCCATACCGCCATCCGCCCACAGATCAGCCTAGGCACACTGTCTTTCACTACTAATGTTCAAGATTCAGAAAGCAGGGGGGGGTCCAGTTTCCTGGTTCCTGTCTCTGAATTGTGGAATTCCCTTCCCAATCCACTTAGATCTGAACCTTCCTTCCACTCATTCAAGAATAAAGCCAAAATGTGGCTTTTAGAGCAGGACTTGCAAAGCCTTCACCAGTAATAACCTTCACTGCTTTCCCGGCTGCCTGACCTGCCATACCGGCCTTGCCGACGTGACCATCGCCTTGTAAATATCTTGTAAATATCTTGTAAATATCTTGTAAGTTTATTGTAATATCCAAATATCTTGTAAGTTCATTGTAATATGTACTGTTTCTTTTCCATAACTTGTATCTGTAACCTTAAGAAATGCTCCCATATGCCCTTGGGCCAGGTGCGCTATACAAATAAAATACAAATGAATTAACTCGAGGATCAAGAGATAATCGCAAGCTTACTGACATCTATTATACTGCAAGAAACCTGGGCTATTAGTGGATGGCTATTCCCCTTCTTAACTAAAGGCAACAATAAAGACTAGAAGACAGCAAATGGGTGGTATGGCAGCGAGTCTGAGGCTCCTAAAACTATGTGGGGAGCGGCACTCTTTGACAATATGTTGTGATTTTATTTTTTTATAATCCTATGAAATTGGTTGTTTACATTAAGTGAAATTCACAATGAAGGCTATACTTGAAACCAATAAAGGTGGCTCGCTGTCAATCCTTTTGGGGGAGAATTTTAACCTCAAATTTAGCAGTGGCCCGGTTACAGATCTTTTCGACCCTATGGTGTATCTAACAAATAACATGTCAACCTGAATATTCTTGGAACTAGAATGTGTGCTAGTGATATAAACCTATAGTCCAGATTAGTTATTGGGAATTGAGACCAGTCAATGGCAGATTTCCAAATCACATACCCAGGAAACTACACCTTCATTGGTCTAGCAGGAAAGTCATCCATAGACTATTTGTGTCACTGTGCAGAATTGGAATTCTTTTCTTGATTTTAAAGTTGTTCAGGACCTGGTGAGCGATCATCTTCCTATCACACTTAAAAAAAGATGTTGGTCTTCCCCCAATAGGCACCAAATCATGCCACCCACATGGAGTTAAATATGTCTTTCTCAGATGTTTTACTGTTGGAACCTATTTTCCTTTGACTGGGGGTTTGAGCCAATGAAAAGCACTTTTTACCAAATTTATATTGTACCAACTCCTAAGATCTGAATGTAATTGTGTTTAAATACTATGGTTGTTGCATATCAAACCCTCCCTATCAATATTAATACTGACATTTTGCTTCTGGGATCGTTCTAGAGCTGCCACACAAGGCATCAAAAGGTTGAAGGATAACCTGATTGGATGAAGTTTAATAAGTAGAGCTGGAAAAAAACGAATAGACAAAAGTCTTTGTCTGGTCAAATTTCTGGTTATGTATTATGCACCAAGTATAACCATGACAGATTTCTGATTACGCATCCACAATTTAATTTATGAAGAGGAGTTACTGCCAAATGGTCCAATGAGAGTAACAGGAATTGCCTTTTTTGCACAGCCGAAGGTTTTGTTGTAGTTATGCTTTCTTTTTTTTTGCCCATTTTACATGGAATCATGCAAACATTTTGTTACCCGTTCTCATACCCATGAATTTGAATCAATTTTTACATGCACTTTACTACCTGTTGATGTCTGACACTTGAGTAATTGTCTGGCTGCTGTCTTTTTACAAGCAGTGGTCAAAATCCGAACAGCTTGTGGAAAGAGCATCTTTAAGTTTCAGAGTTGATTAAGAGCAGCTATTCGATTCCTCGTTTTCTTTCTTTGATTCTAATACATCACACTTTTTATTATGAGTTTATATGTTCATTCATTTAATTGTAATGTATGTGTTGATGAGTGTGGTTTAATGTAAAGCGTATTCTGAAAGAAACTTGGGTGAACTGAACGTGTGTGGTAAGGTGGAGATAAATTGGGTGTTAATCAAAAGAAGGGGGGTGGTCTTTAGTTTGATGGGCTTTTTCAAATTATTGGTATTGCTATCTGTTGCATTATGGCAAGAGGCGTTTGGCTTTAATGGTTGATGGGTGAATATGTCCTGTGTTGAGGGTTAAGCTATTCTGGGAGACAGGAAAGGTGTTCTCTAAGGGTTTTTGCAGTGCTTTGACATCTTCCAGTCGTTTTGGTTTCCAGAGTGACATCCAATGTGTTGGCAGAAGGTCTGGGGGCAAGTAAGCTGTTCCCTTAGGTTGGGTCTGTTCTTGAAACATAAACTATTCAGTGTCCCATTTGCTGCTTGATAGATGTAGGTGAAACCTTTCTTCTATTAAGCATTGAGGAGCCAGTTTTTTAGACTTTTCCTTCATTTCAGGTGGTCCTTTAGGGTGCTGATTCTTCAGGTACTGCATTCCAGTGTTTGGCCACCAAGTGGAAACGGCAGAGCCTCTGCGCCTTTTTCTGCAAGTTTCTCGATCATGGGGTCTCTGGTAGAGTGAAATTTTATTTGGGAGGAATTCTGCTCCTAGGCCTTCAAGTGCTCTGTACGGGATGCAGTGGGCCTTCAGTTGGATCCTATTTTTGATTGGTAGCCAGTCAAGTGCTCTTGAGAGCAGTGTTAAATGTTCCCTCCTGTTAAGTTTGAGTAGCCTGGCTGTTTTGGATCCGTTTAGGTTTTTGTGAGGTATCCAAGTAAATGCTGTTTGCATAGTAGATTCTAGAAAGAAACCAGGAGATGATGGCCAGCCCTCTGTGCGAAGGAGTGGTAGGGCATCATTGGCTGGTTGGAGCAGAGATGGTAAAAGCCTTTTGGCAGTTGCGTTGACTTGGGGTTTCAGTGCAAGTCCGTTGTCCATCAATGTGCCTAGGTTCTTGATCAATTTAGGTTGTTTAGAGAGTGGGTTACCCATTTCTAAGGGCCATGGTAGATGTTTTAGGTGTAGCATTATATAACGTGCCTGTACACAAGTGTTTCTAGGCGCGACAAGACAAGGAGGAGGGAAAACTGAAGCGCTACAAACCACGATCTTACTAGGCCTTGTGTCGATCAGATTGTGCAAGTGTGGGGAAGAGAGAATGGGAGAAGTGCCAAGTGGGGGTGACGACAAGTGCAGGTGACTTAAGTGCTGCCAGAGGGTGGCTCTTGAGTGCAGAGAGAAGGGACTGCAGGGTTACAGATGCAGACCCTTAAGTGCTGAGGGAGCCCGGAGGCAGTGCAAAGGCAACTGGACATGCAGGATCCTGGGCCCGAGTTCAGGGGTGGCCAGGTCACCAGTGTGCGGAGCTATCAGGGGGGGGGGTGAGGGGGGGGGGGGAGGGAGATATTGGAAGAGGAAGAGAGAAAGCAGAAGCAAAAAGGAAGGTTTTGAGTTGCTTCCGGAACCGCAGGTGGTTCTGCTCAAGTTGAGAGAGGCAAGGAGGCCCCAGCCGAGGCAAGAGATCTGCCCCCCCCATGCTCTGCTTGGAAAAGCATCTGACCCTCAGAGAATTGGAGGTGGATGAGCGGAGAGCTTGAGAAGGAAGATGTTTAGGAAGGGAAAGTTGGAGGTAATGCAGTCCCAGAAAGCCTTGTGGACAATGCAAAGGGTCTTGAATTTGATCTTTGCAGCCACAGGGAGCGATTCTAAGTGATCCGACCGCGGCTGATTTTGCAGCGGCCGGAAAGTTCGCATGAGAAAGGTGCAAACTACCAAACGTTCGCACCTTTCTCATGCAAACACACTTACATACTACGAGATGAAAGTGCGACTTCTTAGAGACGTCGGAGATGTGAGGCTAGAAGAAGAGGGTGAAGTCAAAGATGACACCAAGGTTCTTAGCCTCACAGGAAGGAGCAGGAAGAGGGCTAAGTGTGGGTGGCCAGAAAGTTAGAAGAATGTGGAGGACACAGCATGAGGTGAAATTATCATTTTTTCTGTTTTGCCTGGGTTGAGTTTTAGGCCGTAATACATTCCTTTAGTCACGCGAATTTCCGTTGCCTTTCATTTTGTGCACCCTCCATTCTTGTAACGGGGGAGTAGGGACAATTTTAAAGCCTTCCCCAAGTTTGAATAGCACAGAAGGCTTGCCATTTTTAAGGCCCAAAGAAGCATTAGGAATAAATGGTACCAGGACCCTGGGAGGAGGTGAACCCTACCCTTGTGCACAGTCTGCTACAAAAGAAAGTATGGTCAGGAGAATTTGGTACCTGAAGACACCTAAACAATTCAAAGCAGCGCCATGCCTAGATGACTGAGTTTCAAAGCAGGGCCCGTCTTCAAGACAACTTTAACAGGTTTAAATAGACTTGGTGCAGGAAAACCTGTATGGGGAACTGCAAGCTGTGTCTATAAGGGGTACAAACAGCCTGGGTGGTTCCCCCTATATTGTCTGTCTGAAGGCCCTGGAGAGGGGGAATTTCCTCCCATGCCAGCACCAAAAGAAACTGCTGCACTCTGCATAGCGCCATGACGTACTAAACCCCAACTTACTGAAGCAACAGTTAGCCTCCTTTCAGAAAGGAGGCTGTTTCCTCGGGTACTGGCCCCTTCTTGGGTAGGAGCTGGAGCCTCGTCCTCAAAGATCTCAGAGAAACTGCAGAATAAAGTGCTATGTCACAGAGAAGGCATGAGGGTCCACTGAGAAAAGGGATCTGCCACAACCAATATATATCATTTCAATTCCATTGCGTTCCTTGTAGAGAGTGAGCAGATGTAATTTACGCAGCCGCAGAGTGGTATCTTAGCAAACATGTTTTCAAATAACAAACCGAAAAGGTTTTTTGAGGAAAAAATCTTCCCCGTAGTGTCAAAGACAATAAAAAAGCACCACAGTTGACAAAAAAATTGGTAGATAATGCTATGAAATTATTCCTTACTTGCTGGATCAACAAAAAACAAAGGGACGGTTCGGTCATCAATTTTATAGGGCTTGCAGTCAGTGCACATTTGGTTGCAGCACAGAGTGCCCATTTTAAAAGGTTTGATGTGACAGCACATCTTTCATGTGTGCTTCCTGCCTGGTAGTGCAGGTATATTCGAAACAGCTTGGGAAGGAGGACGCACCAAAACCTTAGTCTTACCTGCTGAGGAGTTCTTTAGAAAGAACTGAGACATTTGAGCAAAGGCTGTGGGACTGGTGTGTAGAAGCAACTTTTATTTCCTACATCTGGCAACACCAAGTTCCTTGCACAACACCCATTACACTTTGATGTCATGTCTACATAAGGAAATTTGCTCCTAGCACCAGCAGAACACAGTTTAGTCTCCACTCTGAACAGAATGCATACACTCAATCGGAGTAGCCTACTTGCGTGGGTCGATGGCTGCCATAATATGTGGTTGTCACGGACACCCGTCTTTGCCTGTTGCTCCTCGCATTCCAACTCCTGGCTACTTGTGTGTAGTATTTATCCTTAACTCTCAGCAGTTGTAGGGTCAGACAGTACATGCAGACTGAACAGCTAGTTTTCATCGTAAGTGCGTAATTGTAGTTCAGTGCATGGAGTCACTAGCTTCTGGCAGTACACGCACCCACTTGTTCAACAGTCTTAACTCTCTGGTGCAGCAGTTTTTCCTGATCTGCTTAAGATTCCTTTTTTTTTTTTTTTTTTTTTTTTTTTTACTCCTCTGATCCGTGACAGGTTTTACCTTTTTTTTATCTTTTATTTACTCTCGTTTCTTGCTCACTTTGGCCTCCTTGTTCTTTTTCTTAGTTTTTGCGCATTAAGTTAGTGTTTTGGGCTTCTCTAATACCCCCCTATGACCAGGCATTTTGAAGATGGTAGAAGCAGAAATTTGAACTTTCCTATGTCTATGGATTCAGTGTCCTTATACCGTGGGGTTCCCTTAGAAACTCTTGAGATGTTGTTGGCCCACCAAAACTCTTGCTTAGGCTCTCAACAGGCGCAGCCTTTTGCTTTATCTAGGTGCTCTTCCAATAGATTATAGGTACCTTTTTATATCAAGATGTTTTACTTGTTTATTTTAATTACAGTTTGCTTCTTTATTTTACAGCTTAGCTCAAATGAGCATCGGTTGTGTGAACTTTTCTCCTTACCTTTTGCTCTGCTGACCGATTGGGGTCTGTGGGCGAAAAGTGGCTCAAGTCACTATTTGATCATCATTGGATCCAGTCGTCTCACAACCTTTGCTTTTCAAATAGTTTTTTATTAGTTCTGGTGCGATGAGCATTTTCTGAATGTTTTAGTTATCGAACCTACTGTGGTTTATTGTTCTATTACATATTGAGAGCGCACGTTGGTTAGGACATTCATTTGTTTTCATTTGCTATCAGAATGACTCTCAAATGATGTGGATTAACACTGAGTTTTATGGTGCAGCAGAACGGTATGCAGTCTTTTACCCGCAAACTATTGTTCGTGGGCAAAAAGGACCACAACCCATTCTGGTTTTCTTTCATGCCCTTCATTCCAGAAAAAGGCAGGAAATAGACATAGAAACAGACAGAACGCCCATGTTGCTCCTTAGGAAACCTGCAAAGCGGGGTTTTACAGATATGTCACTCAGGCTACCTCAAAACATACGTACTGCTTTTGATGACCACTGACGTGTGAACTAGCAATTTAGTCTTTCTCAGCTTCCACCAACGTATGTTACTTTGCCTATGCTGTCATCTTAAGCTACAAGTGTATTCTGCATGATCTGCCCCAAGCCAAAAAAAGTCCTAATTTTTGTCCTCGCAGAAATTGGTGGTTTTCATTTCCAGTAAGGGAAGGACTGGCATATACTTGAGACGGTGAGTGAAATCCTGACCAGCTGGTTGTGCCCCAGAAAGACCTGTGAAGTTTAGACCTGATCAGTGCTGTCGGGTACAGCTGATCTTTATAAAGAGAAGAGCCCAATCTATTAGCTCTCCCCCGTCACCTGCACATCACTGGGTGAATAGATTATATAATTTTGTCAAACATGTTCAAAGCATAAAAGGTTTACATGTCAAAGTTCTCCAGATAAAATATATCGGTGCTTTTAATGATCTAACAATCCATAATCGGCATCAAATTCCAATGTCGATGCTGATCAACGTGTTTTGGGGAGAAAATCCCCTTCAGGAACTAAACTGTAGGTAATAAAAAGAAGAAAACAGAAGTTGTTCATCTATAATTCATTCCACCAAAAGCTTCAAGTTAGCCATCACCACCATCAAAGTTAAAAAAGGGAACCTCAACATGCCAAGAGTTCAAACTGAAGTGTTACAACAGGGGTCATCAACCGCTTCCCGATTGACCAAAGTGTATGTGACTTGCGTTTCTACTTCCTAATCGCCAAAAAGAGGGGTGAAGTTGAAAGCCACCTGAAGTGTGTTGTAATCTCATAACGTTTCCAATGTCAACCCAGTGATTGCCCCAATGTCAATAGTGCAAGCACAAATCTCTATGGTTACATGCCAGTCTCCAAACCAGTGGGTGTGGAAACAAATGTTTCCTATGTGGTAGTGGCCCAATGGGGTCACCACTCAATGGTCAAATTAGGTATAGCCCCTCTCTTTTGTAGTGCTGAAAAATGAAGGAAGGGCTTAAATATGATAGTGTGAACAGTCACACACTACACCGTGGTGATGTAGGACTACCTTAAGCAGTCTCTCATTCAACACGTTATAAGTGTGAAACAGAAATTAGATAATGTTGGTTCCTCCTTGATTTCATAAAACTTTACAAAGGAAGATCTTCACTTGATTCTCTAGTCATTTGGATCTCTTTAGGAGCGTGTCTGTATATTGTAAACAAAGGAAATCGGGCACCCGTTCATAGAGCATGCACTAAAACTTGGAAACAAAATTATCATGTCAATGTAGAAGATTTATCCAGAAGACTTGTAATGCAGTGAATGAACGAGACTGATAGACTGCATAGCCTTTTTCCTATAATGCCATAATGTTTGAGCACCCCAAGGTCATAGCCAAACTCTATGCAGATAAGGCTTTCGACTCTTGAGTGGGCATTTCTGTTGGAGATTCTGCACAGGTCAGGGCATAGCCAGTGTGTGTTAGAGCTAAACTGCTGTATAGCAGGCCGGAGGTCAGGGTCCTTAGGAATAATATTACATTACAACAGTTTACGCTGCAGAGAGGCACCAGGCAGGGATGTCATTGGGCACCCCTGCTATTTGCACTAGCGATCAAGCTCCCTGCTCCTCTGATAGCTGGATTCATATGCTCACCAATGAATATTTTCTTGCTTTATGCTGATTATCTACTCATTTTATATATTACAAATCCCAAGAAGAATGTGGCTTCTATCGTTTGTGACCTGAAGAGAACAAAATCGTAGATGTTATCTAATATGAAAGCTCAACAGGGTTAAGTGAGAATTTAAGCTTCCCTAAGAGACACTGGCCAGGTGATAACCCCTTCTCGGTGAGCCACTGACCTAGAGGATGGTGTACTGCATGTTCGCTAATGGGATGATCTTGCTGAACTGTAGGCATAGGGTTAGAATTTCCTACATCACGTTTATCACACACCACTTCAGGTGAATACATTTAAGTTCTCATTATCTGGTGTGTGTGGTGGGAGTCTGGCAGAGGAGTAAGGCATTCACCAAAGAAACATTCATAGATCACCTAGACTCCTCAATTTGGTCTCTGTTCTGGCTGTGCACAGAACGGTGCTGTGCTGGGTCCATGGCACTGCACCTACAGAAGTCTTACATATTGTAACAAAAAAGAACGGTTCTCTAGGACGCTCCCCCTGAGCTCTTCACTGAAAGACACTGAAGTACTTTAAAGCCTATTTGTTACGCACTAGAGATTAAAAGAAGTGCTGGATATGCAATTTATTCGCCTCAGCAAGTAGTACAAAGTAGTAAACTGTCCAATCTCTTCAGTACGGATGGCAGAGTTAGTTGCACTGAGATGTGTGTGTAAACTCCCAGAACACGTTCAATATTTATACAGACTCCAGATAACCCTTTTGGAGTTGCTTCTGGAGGTCCCCTTTGTTACCCTTTAGTCATTGTGTTGAGCACTGAACTTTTACATTGTAGTGGGGGGATTGGTAAAGGTCTATCGGGGTAGGCCTGGTTCCCATGAAAACCTTGATTGTGTAACCGTGCAAGGGTGTTTGCACTTTGAATGCAGAAGGGCGGAACGTGGGAGCAGATTTGTTTTCTGTGGTAAGTTTCACACTTGTGATGGGATTTATTTCACAAATGCCCCATTAGATTGTCTTGCCAGACAATTGTCTGTTACTACCCAGAAACAATTGTGTGAGCGCCGTTTCTAAGGATCTGCATGAAATTACTGAGTTGAAAAGTCTGACCACCAAAAGTCCGTTATATATATATATATATATATATATGTGTGTGCATTTGTGTGCTGCACGATGCATTTTTTTTAATATTTTGGATTAACATTAAAGACATCAGTTAACTTATCACTGTGTCTGCAGTGTTCTTCTCCGACCCTCCACCGAACCCGGCACTTGTTTCTATGTGCCTGCGGGAGTGCGTTTCGCCCTTTCCTCCTTTTTTTCTATATATATATATATATCTCCTGTCATCGCAACATGTTCCAGGGGATCTCAATTCCCTAGCGGATGCTCCGAGCAGAGACCCCCTCCCAGAGGAACACGAATGGTGTCTACACAGAGAAGTTGTAGAAGATATCTTCTCTCAGTGGGGTTTCCCCACTATAGACCTATTCGCCACAAGCGAAAACAGACAATGCCCAGGATTTGCATCCAGGTTCCCCCAACCAGACTCCCAGTGGAACGCCCTGTGGATGAACTGGTCAGGGATGTTTGCGTACGCTTTTCCACCAACTCCTCTAATCGGGAAGGTGGTCAACAAGATGAACAGAGAATCGATGACGCTCGTCCTAGTTGCTCCCTTGTGGGCAAGACAACCGTGGTTCCCACACTTACACAGATGGGCGGTGTGCAAACCCATCAAACTTCCGGGCTGGTACAACTTACTGTCCCAGCACCAAGGTCAAACGGTGCATCCTCAACCCAACTCGATGAACCTGGCAGCATGGCTCCTGAGGTCATAGAATTCGGACATCTCAATTTACCACAGAGGTGTATGGACATCCTAAAGGAATCTAGGACACCTAACACGAGGCACTGCTACTTTGACAAATGGAAGAGATTCGTTATCTGGCGCCAAAATAAACAAATCAACCCAGTTGATTGCACTCCTTCCACTATTGTTACATACATGATCCACCTGCTGGATGCAGGACTGGTTTTTAACTCACTGAAAGTACACCTGGCAGCCCTGTCCGCATACACCACTTCCCATAACAAGGTGTCGTGGTGGAAAGTACCAGTAGTTAAAGCCTTCATGGAAGGAGTAAAGAGACTTCACCCTCCTATTTCAAATCCACCACCAGGATGGGACCTTAACGTGGTGCTATCTAAGCTCATGGGCCCCCCATTCGAGCCCATGCACAAAAGCAGTCTCAAACACCAGACTTACAAAACAGCCTTCTTAGTAGCAATTACATTATAAGAAGAGTCAGTGAAATTCAGGCTCTGTCAGTGCAAGTTCCCTTCTTTACTGTCCATAAAGACAAACTGGTTTTACGCACACACCCTAGGTTCTCACCTAAGTTTATTTCCAAATTCCACGTGAACCAGTCCATCGAGCTTCCGGCTTTCTTCCGAGACCCACAAAGCTCGGCTGAGGTGAAACTACACACACTAGATGTGCGTAGGGCGGTCCTCTATATGTAAACAAAACCAGACCGCTTAGGAAAACAGATCAGCTGTTTGTCTCCGTAGCTACAGGCAGAAAGGGGGATCGCGTCTCTAAAGGTGCCATCTCTAAGTGGATTATTAACTGTATCCAGCTGTGTTACTGTCTGAAAAAACTCAGCCTTTCACGCCTAGGGCCCACTCTACAAGAGGCATTGGGGCCACTCTGGCTTTCATTGCAAATGTACCTCTTGACACCATTTGCAAAGCAGCTACTTGGAGCTCTATTCACACTTTTACTCGGCACTACTGCATTGACACCCATTCCAAGACAGATACACAAGTGGGACAAGCGGTTCTAAGACATTTGTTCACTCATGACCCTTCTCACATCCCACCTCCTTCAGGTACTGCTCGCTAATCTATGCACAGCATGTGATCTAAGCCGATTCCACAAACCTCAGAAGGGAAACATTACTCACCGTAGTCGTATTTCTGATGCTTGTATTTGCTTAGATTCACATGCAACCCACCCTTCCTCCCCTCTGAGAGAAGGCGCATGGATGCTTGTAGTCTTACCTTTCCATCTATCTGCTTGGATTATCTGTACTCGCTCTACTCCTCATGCTACCTCATGTCAGAAAAAATACAATCTGAGGGTCCTAGACGCGTGAGGGGATCATGGGTACAGTGGACGTCACACTAGGGATAGTATTACTGACACACCCTGTGTCGACGCACTTTTTCAAGTTTCGAAAAACAAACTGTAATACTCCGCAGCTACCACTAGATGTCGGCCTATGCACAACATGTAAATCTAAGCAGATACAAGCATCAGAAATAAGAGTATGGTGAGTAATGTATTATATATATATAGATAGATATATCTATATCCCCCCACCTTACACCTATACATTTTTATGAACTTTACCCCCCTACATAGATGGGGGTCGGACTTTTGGTGTTAGGACTTTTCTACTTGGGTAATTTCGTCCTAACCCGTTTCTAAGACTACATAAAGAATGAACAGAACAGGAGCCAGTGAAACGTGGGATAACCCACAATGTGGGGGATCTCATTGCCCCAACCTGAACTACCTGGAGTGTGTAGGAAAGGAAGATCCAAAACCATCTGAAGTGTAATATTGTCATCATTTCATCATTGAAAATGAGTGTAGGAGCCCCTCTACTGAAAACGAGCATGGGTCAAATACCCTGTTCTATGGAATGTCTTCCATTCAGGAGAGTCTAAAACCACGTTTTAGCTCACTGTGCCCTTCACAGAGGAGAAATATCTATTTGCATTTCAGTCTTTGTCCCACCCACAAGGGGCAGTCCAGCACCGAAATGCTAGACTCTTTTCCTCAGAACAAGAGTACCATCACCAACCCATTTGCAGAGTAGCAAACCAATTTCATAATTACACAATTTTCAATGTGTTCCAAGAAGTTGAGTTAGACTTTGCCTTCTCCAAAATCTTATCAAGGGATGTTTGCTGCTTTCTGATCTCCATTCTGCTGTGCCTCGCTGCAGACCCCACCGCCGTAGGAGGTAAGAGGAGAGGTTGAAAAACGTCAGCAGCAAACCTTGAAGTGAAGCACGTAGGTAGAGGTGGCAGCAGTTGGAGGGCTGTTGTTGGGCTGCGGGGGTGGCAAAGGAGGACACTGGCCCGAAAGGAGTTGAAGAGGCTGAGTTGCATTGACCAGTGCCTTGGTGAGTGATTAGAGCTGAACAGCAGCAGGTTTAATCCGGTCGTGAAGGATCAAATGGGGCCGTGAGCTGGGCAGATGATAACGTCGGGGGAACGACTAATTATTAACCCGTTCATGAAACCATAGCAGTTCATAACACTTGGACATATTGATTCGCCTAACCCCTTCCGTTGTTACGGCTCTACGCCAAATTGGCTAACAAGGCTGGATTGGCAGCGGATTTATTCCCACCCACCAGGACCTGCGCACCACCTTTATCTTCCAAGCAGCTGGCCTGGGAACTATTTTCGACATGCAGAGATGCTGGTGTGTGGGGGGGGGTGGGGTCAATAAGGAGGACTACTGATGCCCCTCGAGCAGTTAAGCATTCCCCACTCTCCGGGCCATCTATACACTTCTTTTATTTGGGCTTACGAAGTGCACACTGAACGTGTATTTTGTACACTGCACATTACTATAGTTTTGCTCTGGATGGTTAGGGCTCTTGGGCCCCCTTTCATCGTTTAACTTATTGCAAATATGCTGGATTGTAAGTTACTTTAGACATTGCATCGAGCCGAATATTTTTTGTTTGACTTTCCAGTGTATAATTTGGGCTGATTGCTTCGATTGGATCGTTTTAAGTTTGTCATGCTTTTTAGCTTTTTTAGCCTTTTAGCCCAAAAGGCTTTCACCTGCTTCAAAAATACAGTGCAGAAGAAAAGGCAGATTTACGCAGTCTTTGTTGATCTCCAAACCACGCTTGACTCTGTACCAAGAAGCCAGTTATGGCAGGTACCACTTGAATGTGGGGGGAGGGGGGGTGTCCTGGGCTCACTGCCAGCAGTTATCTCGCAACTTTATACCAAGAACACAGCTGTGGTGAGGTTGGGCTTAGGTGGAGAAACCACGGAACAGTTCAGGGTCGACGAAAGTGCGGCAAGGCTGCCCTGCTCTTGTTTTGACTTTACATAAATTGTCATTCTGACATTATTGGTTTAATGTCCTGGGGGCAGGCTTGATATTCTCACAGCATTTATATTTTGCAGATGCAGTGCAAGACTCCAATCACAGGTGCAATACTCTTAAGAGAAGTCATTTAGAGTCCCTATGAAAGAAACAAGATGTTAACATAAATGTACAAGTTCCAGTGCTATACCAAAGAATACTGATAAGGAATCTTATTTAAGGAAATGGTCCAGAAAACAATACCTTAGCTCTAAGCATGAGGTAATGCGCTTACCTGTTGGGGACTGTATTTGGAATGACTTAAACTATCCTTCGACCCGCTACCTTTTTGTGTAACATGATGTAATGTCATTTATATCCTACCTGTAAAGTATGATAACCCTTGCCCTGATGAGAGCAGTAGCTTGAAATGTGTTGACAAGCCATGGTAGTAATAACATGTCCAAGTAGTTAGGCAGGCAACAATAATGTGCTTAAGCGGGAATATACTATTGTTTTTCTTTAGGGGATTGTATTTTTTACTGTAAACCCTTTTCCTAAACTGTTGTGGTATTTGCAATTTGTTTCAGGGCGCCAGTGTAGAAACTTTGTGTATTTCTAGTTATGTACACAAAACCCGGCCTTATGTTTTTGCTCTGTTCAGTCTCCCTCCTCTTTGAATACCAATATTGTTACCTTCAAACTCCCACCTTGCCTCATGCCATCTACCGCATATTTAGTACAGAGAGGTCGCTATTGCCCTGTTTCGTTAATCTATCTCTTTAACTTCTCCATATGATAATGCACCCTTGCTTTTCTCAGCCACTCCTGCATAGTAGGAGGAACACTTCTTTTCAGTCTTTGAGCCGGACATGCTCTGGCAGAAAACGCATGATTCACCGTGTGGCGTAGGTGTTCATGTGATTTTGTCAGCTCTTTGAATCCCACATAGCATTAATAACGGGTGGCACCCTATTGACCATGTCTAGTTCCTCAATCCAGGAGAGCACCTCAGTCCAATACTTTCGATTATTTTGCACTTCCACCAAATGTGGTAGTATGTACCCCTTTCTCACACCCTCTCCAGCAAGTATTACTTGACCCTGGGTACATTTACATTAGTCTAGCAGGTGGTAAATGCCATCTTTGTAGAAGCTTGATCCCATGGAGTTTCTATTGGTTGGACATGGAGGTTCTCTGCATCGCCTCAAGTCTGTAGCCAAACTGCATCAGAAGGGTTAAGATCCAAGACTGTTTGCACCTGGGACCAGGCTTACACTGCAGTTCTCGATTCCAGAATTACCTAATACAGGGCTGATATTAGTCCTGTATTCCATGGGTAGTGGTATAGTATATGCTCAAAGGGAGTTCAGCTGCATAAAGTAAACACTAATAAATGTCCCTTGTGTTTCCTCCTCAAGGCCTGACGAAGAAATTAAACATTCATGCTTCCAGAGGTGCCTGACCCCCCTCGAGCCTGCTTTTTACCATTTTTAAAACCGTGAAGATTTGGGTATGTTGCCAAGAAATGGCAGAGACCTTATGCCACTAAGCGTAGATGGCCAGGACGTCAGTCGTTTCACCCTACTTGTTTTATTACAAATTCCCAGTGTGGGGTGGGGGGAGGCGCGTGTGTCTGTTGTCTACAGCCTCTCATTGTGATCATCTCTGGACCCATAGCTTGTCACAGGATGGTGCGCTGAATTTTCCTGCGCAATCCACTGTTTCGCATCGGCAGATCTAAAATGGTCATAAACCACTAGAAACTGAGCCGCTAAGTAATTGCTTTGTACATAGCCTTCCATATCTGGGAAGCCCAATCCTCCCTTGTCTAGGGTGAAGTATCAAGCAGTTCTAGTAGATTCTGGTTTCTTAACTTACCAAAGAAATATCCTAAAAGCTGCTGTAATTCTCCTGATGATTTTGGGACCATAGCTGGGAGCATAGCAAATAAAAATAGTCTCCGCCGCATTCGTGTTCAAGGTCGTCCACCTGCTCAGCCATGATAATTTTCTTTTCGAGGGGATTGGGGTCCTCCGACGTATCCCATATCTATGACAGTAATCACCACAGCTGTGCTGCTTTCAAAAATCTTTCGGCGTCCACCTGCTCAGCCATGATAATTTTCTTTTCTGGATCATAGCTGGTGTTATGCGTTGGGGTGTGGGGGTAGTTTATAGAAGAGCAATGCAGATCATTACACACCCAAATCCTAGGTATTTTAATTTATCTTGATTAATCTTGAAAGGCATATCCATTAAAGAGAATGAACTATAGACCTCTAAGGCTTTAACAGTGTCTTAATAGTTCCTTGGTCTGGGCATATGTAGCAGAATGTCATCTGCAAAGAGACTTTATGTTCTTGTCCTTCAATTGTAATGCCCTCGATCTCTGGGGTTTGCATAATCCTTGCTGCCAGGGGTTTAATTATTAAGGCAAAGAGCAAGGGGGACAAAGGGCAGCCCTGCCTAGTTCCCCTTTCAAGCAGAAATGGGCAGGTGAAATCGCCTGGGGAGAACAAAGTTTACAGATCCAGCACCAGTTTAGTCCGAACTGAAAGGGTCTCCCGCATTGCAAATCGAAACTTCCAATGTATTTGGTCGGATGCTTATACAGCATCAAGTGAGAGGTGAATGGGCTCCTTTAACAGCTTCTTTGCTGCATGGATGAAGTTGATCACTTTTCTATTATCTGCTCCTTGCCACTTAAGAAATTCACCTTGTCATTCTGAACCAGGGAGGGCAAAACCTCGTCTAGTAGTTTGGCTAGGATTCTAGTGCAAAATCTTCATTATGGCTTAGGTGGGGGTGGGGGGGCGAACGTGGCTGGTAATGGCCTGCCAGACCGAGCCATGGTAGGCTTGAGCGAATCGGGGGCATCGACTAGGGCTGTGGGTCGTTACCGGCCATGCCTACACCCCTGCCGTGGGGCTGAAAGCCATTTGCAGTCTGTGGTCAATTTATTTTTTTGTTGTTTTGTTTTAACCTGCAGGAGATTCCCTGCTTGTCCAGCCAATCTCCTAGGGGTAGAGAACAATGCAGAACAAATTAAGATGGCAGCTGCAATAGGGAAAAGGGACAAAGGAGCGCAGGGACTGGAGCTCAAAGAATGTATATTCTCGCCTGCTGTTCCCACAGTCTCATTGGCCAATAGCCCTTCGCAGGGTGTGAATTCTATATTCAACAAGTATATAGGCTGATATGACGTGTCCTGCAGCCTATCGTTTCCTTCCTTTGGAATGACTTAAATTAATGCTACCAGCAAGGTCTGTGGGATGTTGAAGAGGTGCCAGTTTTGGGGCCAATGTTTCTTGAAATCCTTTTTTAAAATTGGGAGGCGAGACAGTCGTTCCCTGTAGTCTTCCCCCGGTTTTAGATTGGATATCGGCCTTCTTACCTCCTCCTCAGTGATCTTTGTATATTATTTCCCTTTGGAGCTAGGATAGCCTTGGTAGCCTGATATTTGCCAAATACTGAATCTGTTTTATTCATTGTAGCCTTCAGATGATGTATAAAGGACTTCATAATATTAGGCAAGTGTTCCACTGTTGCCTCAGGCTCCCTAATTCTCCATGTTCTCTTCCTGTATTTATTCAATACGTTTGTTGACTATATATTTTGAGTTTCCTGGTCAGCATAATGGGGGCCTTCTCTTGCTTTATGTAAAATGTTTGTAAATTAAAATTTCTTCAATACCTCAGTGATGTGTAATGGGGTTCTCTTTAGTTTTAAAAATTCCTCAGTCAAATATCTGCCTACATTTACTTCATTGAGACTTCATATTTTGTAAGTGGTTTCCATGCCTTTCCTCCTGTGCACTACTTTCTCTAGTCCATCTAGCCTCCTCTTTAAGCAGTAGTCTCCTCACGGTCACTTTGATTGCATCCTACACAATCCTCATGGGAGTATTCCCCTCATTCTCTACGAAGAAATTCTGCGTTTCTTCAAGTCCCCCTTTGAAAATTGGTCCTACAAACAAAAGGTTGTTGGGCTGCCACCTTCTAGGCCCAATCGGGAGCGCAGGATGAGCAAGCTTGGCTACTACTAAATAGTGATTGGTCCACATCACCGGTATAATATTAGCAGCTTTATTTATTTTAGCATTTATATCGGTGCCCCAAACCCGGAGGCATCAGGGCGCTAGTTAGAGTTGAGATTTGGTGTGCTGCTGCATACTTGGACCTACTGTACTCTATCCTCACCTGGTGCCTCACCATGGCGTGGTGCAGTTTGATGCTGTGCACTGAGGTGGAATTGTCCCAGAAACCATGCATTTTAGGGTTGAGGACCAGTCCTCCTACGACCACATTGATGTTTTGCCGATTTCAGACAACAGTCTCATGTGTGAAGGTGCTGTGATCCGGGAAAAGAGGTGGGGTGTCCAAATTTCATGTAGCCAGTATTGTCCAGAGGGCCCTAACTGGTAACTATGCAACATTTGGTGCAGATTGGTGAACCAGTGTCGATTTGTAGAAGGAACAATGCTTTGCCACAAACCCAGCCACAAAGCCACACATTTTCACTTTTATAATAATCGATTTCAGGAATTGTTGATACTGTGCTGAGGGAGGCTTATCTGAAAACTGTGGAGCAGGGTATGATGGCCAAGTCCAGGTGTCTGGCCTTAATTACGGTAATCCTAAACCTGGTAGAGATCATACAGGCCAATTTCCTTGTTTAATGTTGACATTAAGATATTGGCAAAATATTTGCTTCCTGTTTAGGGGCACTGATAACATGACTAGTGCATCACAACCAAAAGGAATTGGTCCGGGGTAGACCACGCTGTGATGAGGGAAAATTAATAGACATGATCCACCTTTATAAAGGTTGCTCCGAGCCACTTGGCAGTGATGAGCATTGATGCCAAAAAGGCGTTTGATAGTGAACTGGTAATTTCTCTACCAGGTTTAGGAAATATTTAGTTTTGGACCTACATTTTCTAGCTTCTTTGGAGCTTTATATAATGAATCTAAAGCTCAAGTGCTTGTTAATGGGCTACATTCTGAAACGTTTCAGATTCATTGCAGAACCTCTCAAGGTTGTCAGCTCGAACCCCTTCTATTTGATCTTTATATGGAACCTCTCGCAGCACTCCTTTGCTCTCATGAGGGTGTTAGCTGTATTAATTGTGGTTCTTATTCCTCAAAGGTTTTATTGTATGCTGATTATTTACTCGTTTTGATGTCTGATCCAGATATTTCTTATAACAATATGTTGGAAACACTTTTACGATATGGCAAATACTTCAACTTCAAGGTGAATGTTTTAAAGACTGAGATATTACCGATCACAAGGATGTGTTTCAGAAACTTTTTCAGGGATCAACCGGTATAATCGGCCAAAGACTGTTTCAAATACCTGGGGATTCACGTAACGAGCAATATTCAGTGATGATTTATGTGCAATATTAAGATTGTAACAAGAGATTATCTGTAACCAGTGGTCTAAATTAAATCTGACGTTATGGGGTAAAGTTGGTGCCATCAAAATGTCTCTCCTCCCTAAATTGCTCTACCTCTTTCATATGCTCCTGCTTTCACTCCCAAGCAATAGTTTGAAGGAGGCGCAGAAGATATTGAATTATTTCTTGTGGGATGTGATGAAGAGACTCTGTATCCCCATGAAGATCTTGAGCCTTCCGGACAAGGATGGTTGTTTCGGTTACCCAATACTGAAGAAAGAACACGCAGCATTCACATTACGAGGCATTCCTGGATGGCTAAATAAGAGTTCTGATTCCAACCCAGCTGGGGTCTCTATTTAGAATTTATTTTAGTATTTGTAAAGTGCTCCTAAGCCCTAGGCCATCTGGGCGCTGAAAAACCTGGCAATCATAGTATAGCAGTGACATATGGATATTGAGTTGTCTATGTGAAGCACACAAACCGTTAACTTGCAGGCGGTCATAAAATACATAAGTTATAGAAAGTGAGTAATGTTACGTACAGGAGGGAATGAACAGTAATTTTCAATTGCCTGTGTGTAGGCTAAGTTATCTAGGTTAAATATCATCAAGTGCTAGTGTGACTAGCTAGGTTGTCAGATTTTTCTTGAGTCCAGAATGTGTGTTCTGTTCTTAGATCTAGTGGAGTATTCCAGTGTTTGGCAGCTAACATAGGGAAGCAATTTCCCCCAGCTTTCTGAAGTTTGTATTTGGGTATGGTGAGTAGGGGTGTGTATGCACTGCGCGTAGCTCTGTTAAGTGCAAATGTATTTGCAAGATATGTGGGGGCAGATTGCAAGATGCATTTATGTGTCAAAGATAGTGTTTTGAAAAGGATACAGTCTTGTACTGGTAACCAATGGACAGAGCGCCTAGTTTCGCTGATGTGATTCTTCTTCTGGATATTCAGAGCAGCTCTTGATGATTAATCTGTATTTTTTTCAGGTTACGTTTGTTGGTGCCCATGTAGAGGGCATTGCAATAATCGCATGTGGATAGGATGAGGGCTCTGGCTAGGGTGATGCAGCTAGTTTGGGAGAGGAATGGTCTACAGCGTTAATGAGCTTGGATATGAAGGCCGTAGCCGAGGCTGTGTAGCTGACTTGTCGCGGCAGAGTAAGCGACAAGTCCATGTAGATACCTAGTGTTTTTACTTCCTTAGAGACTTCAATGTTAATGCCATCAATAATGAATGAGTTGTCAAGTTTTTTTTTTTTTTAGGCGGATTTGGGAGCCGATGATGAGCTCTGTCTTAATCGTTGAGGCAGAGGCCGTGTTGAGCCATCCGTGCCTGGATGCTTTGGTAAATTTGATTAAGTGATTTGGTGTTGTGATCATATGACCCTGTCGGGGGTATGAGGATTTGGGTGTCATCTGTGTAGTTAGTGTAGGTGACACCCAAGTCGTCAAGGCGGTTGAAGAGAGGGTTGGTAAATATATCATATAGCCTAGGTGACCCGCAAGATCCTTGTGGGATTCCACATCGGACTGCAGCTGGGAAGGGGGGGGGGCGGGCAGGCGTAGCCTATGAATACTCTCATGGGTCTATTAGAGAGGAAGGATTGTGTCCAGAGTATGGCATTGGTGGAGAAGTGGGCTGCTGTGGCAAGGTGGTTGCAAAGTATGCTGTGATCCACTAAATCAAAGGCTGCAGATAGATCGAGAAGGCGTGCTAATTTACCATTGTCTTTGAATTCATTCGTTTGAATTTTTAGGTCAAAAGGCTGTTTCAGAAGACTGATTGGCGGAGAGCTAGAAAGTTATTGGATTCAGTGTTTTTGGATCTGCAGTTAAGCTGCTCTGTCTATTACTGTCTATTATTTTTGAGGAGGAATGGGACCGTTGTTATAGGTCGGTAATTTGTTGGGGTCAAGCATCTGTTTCTTTAGTAGGATCCAGACATCTTTGAGGTTAGAAGAAATCGTGTTGGTGTCGAAGGAGGCATTTATTAGAGATGTAATGAACAGTGTTAACTCGGATGCGCATTCTTTGAAGAAAGAGGCTTGGCCTATGTTGCCTTGGCATCTTGACGGTTTGAGGCTTATGGTGATGTTCAGAACTTCAGTTGGTGAGACTGAGGTGAAGTTGAAATAAGAGTTTGAGTTCTGTGTTGAGTATATCGGGATATGTGCTAGTTGGTTGTGTGTGAGGTTGGGTTTTTTCAGTTCAATTTTTGTTTGGAGTGTGGCAATTTGGCCGAGATTGGCATTCTGTATGTTTGTACACCAGGCCGTATGCATCTTTGTGGAAAACATCTTGTAGATGCACTGGTGACTCAAGCTTACGTAGAATGATGCCTCCCTCTGTTCCTATGGACTGCTTGTTGAACATGAAAACTTTTGGTGAATAGATTGGTTTCAACAACGGTTTATCATACTGTAGAAACCTGGAGAAATGTCCATAAAGAAAATAACGTTAAAACCCTGCTTTCGCTTGAATCAAGTCTATGGAGCAACCCAGCATTACCTGGGGAATTATTTGATACATTTGTGCTCCTGGCAGAAAGCTGTCATTTGGAAGCTTAAAGATGTCTTGATTGGAGATAGGTTGGCATACTTTGGCTTTTTATGGCTTTTTGTGCTTCAAATATAAGCTATGTGCATTGGAGGTACAGAAGTATCAATTATGCAACCTTAGTGTATCTAGTTTTCCCGGCTTAATGCAAACTTGCATGATGAACCAGAGTTGAGCTGTCTTCTGAGAGGTACACTCCATGTCTGCCTCTGCTATATCATCTACTGTTTCTAACTTCCTGTATCGTGGACTCGAAGTGTCTAGTCTGGAAGAGCAAACTTAGAGTTCCAATATCAGACATTGTTTGGTGAGGCATATGTGGCAGTATCTTTCGGATGAAGGTAGGTCTGGATCTGAGTTGCACCCAAAAGAGAATTGTTCCCTGTTTGTATTGGACGCCATGAAGATGCACGAAAATAAACTGTAACCAACGGATTTATGCTGGTTGTGTAAATCTGCAAGGGGCCAGAAGATGCATATATTTTGGTAATGTAGCAAAATTGGGGATTATTGGGATGATATTAATAGAATAGAGATCATGTCAAATTGTAATATTCCTAGATCGCCAGTGCACATTGGTATGGGTCAATTGTCTTTGATTCCAAATGTGTCTTGCGAGACAAAATACTGGCTGTACTGAATTGTAATAATGGCCAAGCAAATGATCTTCAGAAAATGGAAGAGTTCATATAAGCCAGTGCAGGAAGAATGGATCCATGGTATGTTTTTTTATTGTTGGCAAAGGAAAAGGTGCCTTTCACACGGAAACACATTTCTAGATGATTATAATGCAATATGTGGCCTATTTAATGATTTATGTGTAAAAGCGGTCTACAATATTTTGTGTATCTTGCTTTCCAGTTTGGCTCACTGTTTACCTTTATCCCTCCCCTTTTTTCTCTTTTTTTTAAATTTGTTTTTTTCTCCAGATTGTTTAGAACTCCTGTTTTTGCTGTAGATGCGCTGTACTTAGCTTTTTTAATGTTTTTGTATTGCATCTCTAGTCCTGTCTCGTATGAGACTTTGTAATTAAGAAATTAGTCTATTGTTTGTCTGTTTAACTGTTATTGTATCATACTTTTTGTTGTGAAATACGTGCAGATTTTAATGTTGTGTGCATTGTGTTCGAGTTGTAGGACTGTTTTTGAACCTGAAATAAACTGTTAAGAAGATTTGAGAAAATGGGAACACACACTGGGAACTATTTAGAGTATGCAGGGGTGTGTCTTGCATAAACTACTTTGTATTTGACCAATTATCTAAATGCATTTGCTTTAATGCCTCACAAAAAAAGTTATACAAACGAGTTTAATACTGAACTGTCCTTTTAACCCATAGGTAACGCAGTGGGGATACTGCCAGATATGGCTGCTGTATCACATCTTAAACTTCATTCCGGAAGATGAGGCGTTTGAGGTAGGTGTTTCTTTTAATGGAAGATCAACAACACTTCTGCTCTGCACTCTGTTCTTATTGCTAAATTGATGCTAAACCTGGAGAATCGAAAACCTCAATGATATGCTTGATTATTGAACACTGCAAAAGAGTTCTCTAGCAAGCTTGGATCCTTGCATTGGCTTCTTATCACACAGATACTAAATTCACTACTACTTCACCAAATGGCTTCTGCTGCATTATTAAATTGGTTCCTTACACCCATTACTGATACCTGAATGCACCTCTCCGGCTTCTAATGCTACTGAGCTGTAAGTGCAGTACGCCATATAGAAGAGCCTTAAAGTATGCAACTCCCCTTTTATGAAGTAGACTTCAAAATAAGACTCCTAGGTTCTTTCAACTACTGTTTATTTTGTATACTTTTAATTTTAATATATTCTTCCACTTGTCGCTCTAAATGTGGGTGCCAAGATCCATGTGGCAGCTTTTTCCACAGTTCATTATATAATTGATTTCTCGCTTGATCACTTGCATGTTACTATATACATTTGCAGGGGAGAGTTTACAGTACTACTGTTCTGGTGGCTGTGCATTGTTGGTGCAGGGATTGACAGTCACTTACACCTTCAGAATCCAGTAGCATAGCATCAGCCTTCTTAGGAATTGAATGGTTTACAGAATATCTGGAACATTTTGAAGTATCTCACTGTGGCTGATCTATCAGATTCATTAGCTTGAGGGATAAGTAATTATAAATGTACCTCTTCCTGTACTTGTGGTTCCTGTCTTGGTATGGTAGTGCCCTGTAAAATGGTTCTTGTACGTGGCATTGGCAGAAACTAGCTTGCAAGTCTGACACATTCACATTAGATTGTGGTTGTAGGGGAAGTTGATATGGTTCAGACTACACCTTCCCTACCAAAGTCGTAAGCAAGAGCCTGCTTCTCCCCTCTAACCCTTTTTGGTAATGTTGCAGCTTGCACTCACAGCTAATGGGGAAGTATGAGTGAACCCTCAGCCTAGGCCATGATTTAGGTATATCCGTAATCTAACCAGCCACCTTTTCTAATTGTAGTATTGTATTGCCCCTCACCCTTTCAATCATTGTAGGCACTCATCCCCTCCACCCCCCTTTTATAATGGGAACAGGATTGGTGAGATTTGCCAAAAGCCAGTCTGTCTGTGGGCCAGACACTTCATGCCCTGGTGCAGGGGGTAAACATTTCTATTTGCAAGCTTCTAACCAGCCATAAAAAGTCACTTTCCACCTCAATTCTATAAAAACAGAGAGCACACCATTTCTTACTCGCCAAGAGCAAGTTGTCACTAGCCAATGGCTTGTGGAAAGTGCACATTTTGCACCATGCCCTGGTTGCACAGTTATTGGTTGTGAACCAATTGCACATTTGTCATTTGTATCTGAACTTCTTAAAAACTTCTTGATCAGCTCATTGACTAACTATCCTTGATCAAGAGCCCTGAAGACTGGTTTTAGGCAACTATAAAATGCATCCACAAATCTGCTTTAAATAGATGAGCATTACTCACTTCTGATCCTGCTTAATTTAACGTCCTCGTTTTGTTAATCCTGCATGACCACTGCTCTCCCAGTGGAGGTTTTGGCAACTTCTAGTTCCAGCCAGGCTGCACCTTCCCTATCTAGGCACAGCAACACAAGTTAAATACATTGCTTTCATTATCTGGGGTGGTGAAGATTAACAGAGATTAGTTTCCCTCCGCTTGCTTTTCTAGAGCCTAAAACATTGCTATCCTTTTTTATGCCAAAACTGTGTCAACTTGCTACATTTGGCAACAATGTGGCTCTCGACTGCACCAGGATCCCCAAAACCTTTGAATCAAACGTTCTCACCTTACCTTGGGCGAGTTGTTTTAATCTGTGGAATGCGACATGTGTCTGCCTTAGCGATAGAGATCTAATTTGCGAATTGGGAGCGAAGTGCTGTTCTGCATTACGAAAATCATCATCTTCTTTTCAGACTGGCTACCGATGCTGCTTACTTTATGATAAATCAATCAGTGATGTTCACATGTCACCACCCTTCTCCCTTGACCACTTCTTGCATATCTGCTTGAATTTGAATACTTTCACAACGTATATGTGGGTCTGATATTGATTGTGATCAATGGAACTTGTCTTCTGGATGTTCTTGGGCCTATACTCTTGCAAATAATGTGGGGAAATAACAAGCAGAACTCTTCCCAGCTTTACATGAAAGATATTGCTTCATAAAGGAAGTAACAAAATATATTCAGTTGGATTTTGTAAAGCTTTGAGCGAACGGACCGTGAAGAAAAATCTACTTCCCATAGGCCTCAAGTGATGGGTAACACTCCAGCAGCTACATTAATAGGTGTCACCTATTCCCTACCAACACAGACATGTGCAACCTGGTGGAGGTCCATGCATGCCAACAACTAAAAGAAAGCAAGAAGTCCAAGCACCCCAAGGAAAAAGAACAACCACGCAGAATCGTCGCCACCTGCCCTGCAACAAGCATATGGGAAGGCCATCACGCAAGCAGAAGGCACAGATCCCGAACCAGCTAAACCAAGTGACATCTACTCCAGCTACACGGTAACCCTTACTAATGATCAGGAAGAGAGGCAAAGGAAGTAGGTGATGGAAATCCACCACACAGCTACCCACTGTAAAGGCAAGAAGAGGATTAAACCCAAAGAACGCTCATACATACAGCGAAAAAAGTGTAAAAAGTAAGCAGGCAAGGTACATTTTGCATGATATAAGCATAACCGTGCACACAAATGCTGATAGATATAATCCATTAAGTAAACACAAAGAATGATGCCTCACAGAACTATAATTCCTTCCAATTATTTCATTTTCAGGACTCAAGACGGTAATGAAAAAATGCAATGGGTCATTGTGAGCTTTTCATTATAAAACCTGTTTGTTATTTTAAGATATGCATTTAAAAATGTTCAAAAACGAATTTCATATCCTTCTGAATTTCTTATAAACAATTCATATTTCTAAAAACACCTTTTTAATACATATACGAAAACCATTCTAATGTTGTAATGTGCAAAAAATGCAGTGCATACATGTGCACGTGGAAAGGTAGTCGCCATATCGCCTGTTTGTGTCAGTCTATGGCAACTGTAAACAAAGTGTATTCCGTTCTGTACCACAACTGTGACTCCTTTAAAGTGTAAGTCAGATATGTAATCCAAACATCCTAGAGCATAGTAAAACTATGGAAAAACCCTCTAGAACATGATGGATGCCTTTACAATATGGAACATATAAAAGGTTTAAACACCAATGACAATATATGCTGAAGCACATCCAATCGACACATGTCACACCCACAGACTTGCATGTATTTCCCCCTACTGTTTACCCCACAAGTGGATGTACCCCACAGGATGCTGCCATATTCATGCTTGAACATCCCCAGGAACACAATGAGCATGCACAATTAGGAACTAGATGCACACATCCACATTCTAGCCTTCAGATCAACAGAACACTCAGGAAAAAGCACGACAATGCCACAGGCCATAGAAATGTGGTAGACACTTGTGTGTGCCCCTGAAAGGTACTACAGAACAGCCGACAAATGCTTCAGTAGTGCATTAGAACAGAATTAACACCCACCACCAACCGGGCAACCCACTATAGGAGAGCAGACCATACATCAACATCTAAATTTGTGTTTGCATGGCCTATCATGATATGAATCATTAGTGGCAACATCATACGTAGTCTCTCATGATCCCAAACCATTGTAAAAACAGGGCGAACAGGATCCCAAAAATACGATGAGGCATATTGGCTAACTTGAAGCACCCCTGCTCTCCAGGGAAATGTCCACTTGGGGAAGGTAAATGGTGTCGCATTGACCTCCCCTAGTTGCAGGAGAAGAAACTGGTGCCTAACCAAACACCTGAAACTGAAAACGTTAGGGCCATATTCTGCAGTAAGTGTGACAAAAAAGGGAATCTAAAGGATCAGACAGCAGAGTGTGCATGAGGCCATGACACCATTGTCATAACATACCACTCTTACTGCCTTGGATCACTATGCGTGAGCCAGGACTTAGTTGTAAGAAACAGCCCGATACTGATAACAGAACCCAAAGGCTAGACGAGTGGGGGGCTACCCTCCGATATCATACAAAAATGGGTGATGTCAAAAAGCAAGAGTCAGTGGCACCATTTTTCATTAACACCACACAATCTCTGCTGAGGTATTGGAAATGAGAGCTGACCTCTCTGAATGGACCCGACAGGTCAACTGTATATGGCAAACTCCTCCGAGGTCCCGTCACACCTTGTACAGTACTCTTAAATGACACCAACACCACAAGGATTCTGTGTGCCTGGTAGGGTTGTGCCTGATGGCAGATTGACTGTGTTGGGGAGCATCCAGTCATCTCAATGGGTTGTACCTTCATAATGAGCCACTCCCACACCATTCTGCAGAAGGCTCCATTTCACACATTAGTATTCCCTTTGTACCAGCACTGTGACCTCTGAATATATCTGAATCGTCTCTCCGCCTGTACCCCTGTCTGGGGCGAGCCTGAGCCTGTCCATGTCTTACTTGCTCTCAGACTCTGACCTGCGAAAATGTCCAGGGCTCTGGTGCTGCTGTGTGCTGCCCCAGTGTTGCCCACTAAGCTGCCAATGCGCGCTATATGCAGGTCCCACTCTATGCACTGCATAGCTGTGCAACGTCGCTCACCGTGCTGTCGAGGCATACCATGTTCAGGCCCCATGGGCTAGCTGAGTCAGTTGGGCTTCGTGGCAACTCCCTTGGGTCAGTACCCCCAGCGATGCAGCAGCACTAACCATGCCCTTGGTAGGGTCCCAGTCTATGCCCTAAGGGATGGGGCTGGCAGGGGGGGGAAACAGACCTTTTCCTGGAGGTGGCACTGTAGATGGTGGGCTCTCCTTGTTGGGGGCGGGGGGTGGGGTGGGGTGGGAGGCCAGGGGCTCGAGCTGTTGACTGCAATTCCCACCACACCACAATCACTCCAGCTGCCCGACGAGTAACTCTTCTTTAGGTTATGCTCCGTGTGTGTGCGCTGTTGTGGTTGCAGCTTGTGAAATGTACCTAATAATTTGCTGCTTGTGCCTTTTTGTTAATCATTGGGCCGATTTCTCTTGTGACTGAAGGAGATGCCACTGGGAGTTCCAGGTACTGGATCTGTGCCTCTTGCTTAGGATATGGCCTTCGCATACTTGTTACAGGGCAGGTGGTGACTCTGTTCTGTACGCTTGTCCTTTTTTTCCTTGGGGAACCCGGATGCCTTGTTTTTTCAGTCGTTGGCAGGGCTTTAACTTCACTGCGTTGTGCATGCCTTTTTATTAGTAGGGAAGAGGTGCCACCTAGTGATTTAGGTTCCAGAGTGTTACCAGTCACTTGAGGTTGAGTAATTTTCTTCTGTTTACTATGGGGCAGGTGAGGGCATTGGATTCAGCAGTCATCTGTGCCTCCCGGAATGGTTTTGGTCTGGTTTTGGTGCACAGGTTTTTTTTTTTTGGTTTTACATCAACATTGAACAGAAAGTTTGGGGGTGGGAGCCACTTTGCTTGGTTCTTCAAATGTCTTCGAAGAGGGAGCTCATGATGCTGGAGTTAATGAATACCAGCTGACCAACTCTGGTTTGTCTGTGTGTTGGTTCCTTGTGTCACAGTAATGATAATCTGTTGTCTTGGTCTGACCATCTATCAAGACCACTTGCTTTTCTGTAGGTTTTTTTAATTTATTTTTTATTCTTCCCTTCCCACCCTTGTTGCTGTGTTCTGTGTTTGGGTGCGAGCCTGTGTGAGATCTTATTCTTCTCATCAGTGCTCCCATATAAAGTTTTTAAGTGGGAGTGTTTTACTCCCTATTTATTTTTTAAGTTCATCATAATGTATTTCTTGTATAGTGCTACACACCCCTAGGTCTTGGAGCGCTCAAATAACCGAACACATTATCCCACAGAGTGGTACTCGTTTTATCAACCTTAGATGGATTAAAGGCTGAGTTGACCCTGCCAGGATTCAAACCTGCCACAGCAGGCTGCACACAGATATCTGGGGCAAGCGCTTAGCACGCTGTGCGATCTGCCTGGCTTGCTGGGAGTAAACTTTTTACTTCCTAAAAAAAATCATTTAAGTCCATTCCCAATGTGAGTATTTTATAAGCGAGGAAAAGTGCTTTAACTGTAACACAGAAATGTTTTTGTAATTTATTTCTTTGTAGCTAATTTATTCATGCACATTAAAAGATACATTTATAATTCATTGTATCAAGCAGCAATAATAGTATCTTCCTGTGGTACCAAGTGCACTACTGGTTCACACATAGCCATGCAGCTTTGTGGGTGATGCAGGGGCACAAGGTCCTTTGTGTCTGTTTACTACATTTTGTTGGGTGTATTTGTACTCCCTATTTTTATTTTTTGGGAGTATTTTCCTATTTTTAGTGAGTAAACATGGCCGATACACCCCTTATCTGTAGGGCTGCGTCCTGTACGTTTTGGAGAGGCTGTGTTTTACGAGTGTCTCGATAGGTTGGGGCCACACAGCAATTGTAGTTTGCAGTTGACGCCATCAGTCAGTATTGCGTTATTCAAAGTCTTACAGCAAGACATACAAGTAAAATACACTTAACAAACAATCCATATAACAAGAGAATAAAATGTTAAAAAAATGAATGACAACATGATTAAAGGATTAAAAGTTAGCGAATATTGATTATCAACGATAAAATAAAATTAGTAATATGCCATCAATAACTAAATCATATCCATCCAATTATCTGACATCGGTGGATCAGCATACATTCTAAAATATTATTACATTACGCACTGCATACTAACCCCAGTTTAAACTTTCGCCATAGATTTACTTTTGGCCCATGCTCTGGCAACATACTAGCTGATTCTAACAAACATCTGAAGAGGTGCACTTACACAGTGCTATTGCATCTCTTGTTAACCGTACATGGCCCTCCCTTAGCATGGGTAATATATAGTAACTTCTCAGATTTGTGTAACCTGGACAGAAGTTTATCAAGGTTTCATTGGGGGGAAATTGCTTTCTGGGCAGGGATCCTCAACCCCTTTTTATTCCATTTACCAGCTACGCTGGCGATTGGGAGTGTTCCAAAACGAAATGTCCTATATAGTGCTCTATTGTATGGGTTAGTGATCAAATCGATAGATCTCGCTTCAAAGGTTGGCTTGAGTGCCCAGTAGTCTCTTGCCCAGCAATGATGTGGTATTGGAGGACATCCTGCTGGCCATAGACCATTCATCATAAGTATTTTTGATCAACTTTTTTGTTCCTTTTGTTAAGTGCGGCATTGGACCACAGGTGGCTTGAGTCCAGAGAGAACAGCATTGATTTAATATGTGCACACCATGGGATAGATCCCCCCCCCTTCTCTTCCACCAGCCTGTGATGGCAGATCCTCGAGAGCTTCTCTATATTTTGGTAAATGGGGAGAGGTCCAGAGGTGTATCTGTTGGGCAAGAATTGATGTAGTAACACTGTTGAGGTATTGGGTAACCCACCTTTTGGTATATGCCTGTAGTACACAAGTTGGTACTGTGACTGAGCAGCCAGGCTTCTCTCAAGGGGTTAAATGTGAGCTGTAGAGTGGTAGCAATGACACTCACTAATACAAGTAACACTTCCACTCAAGGTTTCAGTTATAAATAGTTATTTATTTAACATCAGTTTTTAAATCGGCATTCTTTAACAAGGGCAAAATATGTAACCATCAAATATACTTTTCCAGAATCGGCATAAGTTTAATAGATACTCCTTAGAGATGTTTCACACACTTCTACACCTGGAGGTGTCTTCATTCACAAGGACGCATTGCAGGCCCATTCAAGTCTTAAATCGGGCTCGTCAACTTGCCTAGTCCATCTGGAGTTGGTTTGGAAATCGATGCTGAGGGTACTAAAGGTAGCGACTTACTGAATGGGGTTCCCCTCGATCTCCACACACAATCTCAGGCCTTTTCACCTTTTTGTTGAGAAAGCCATACTTTTTGTCTTCCCTCAATTAATTTCTAGGCCTTGATCTTTGCAGCTCTCGTCGCTAGTGTTGAACTGACTTTGTACCCATGGCGAGTCAGGGATATAATGATGGCGTTCTCCACACAAAGGGGATTGATATTTTTTTCCGGAGCCAGGGTCGGGGCATCAGTTTGAAGTGCACAAATATTGATGACCGTTTATACATTAGTATACATAAGAGGCTTGAGGCCAGTGCACACCCCTGTCTGACCACCTCCCCCCTCCCCGCCCAGACTACCCCTCCCCTGTTAGTGTATTGGTTCCGACACATATCCCTCCAGGTTCATCTGACAACAGCCCGGTTATCTTTGTATAGGCAGAGTATGACCGGTGGAATCTTTGCCTCGAACAGTGAACGCACAGTTAATTTCTGCAGACCCCGTCAAAGGCCGCCTTTAGGTCAATAAAAATACATAGATGTTTATGTTCCTACGGGTTGCATGCTTTTGTGTAATGAATAGATGAAAACTTGGGTCGATTGTGCTAAGGCCTTGCTGGAATCCGGACTGGCGATGCTAATGATATTCTCATTTGCGACCCAGCATCACAGATGTTGGAGGACAGCTTTCGTGAACATTTTCCCATCTGAATCTAAGAGGGAGATTGGGTAGAAATGTTCAAGGTTTTCTCTATTGCCCTTTTTTAGATCATGATTATTTCTGCCTTAGTCCATGACAAAGGCGTCTTAGATTGGGAGTTGTCAATTGGCGATATGTAATCAACAATAAGTAGTGCTTTTCTTCTATTCCTTTTGGGGGAAAGGTGTGTTGGAGTTTGCTTGCTCTATCTGTGCCTGCATGAATGCTGTTTGGCTTGTGTGTGGAACTGAGTGACTTGGCTGTGATGTGTGTGTGTGTGATGTAGGTTTGAGGAATTTTCCAACCCTACCTCCCCCAAGTTTTCATTGGTGACTGTTGCCAGAGTCGTGAGCACTGGGAGGATTCACACTCTGATCCTGAGACCTACTCTAATAAAGAAGACTCACCTGAAACTTAGACGGTCTCCTTGCTTGACCTTGTGAGCTACCATCTGTAACGTACAGCTCCCAGGTTTGACTTCTGCCAGGATCAGAGATGGCCCCAGCTCTAACTAAAGGTCACCTTAAACATTTGACTCTGCTCTCTTACTACCCTACACCTGTGCATCCAAGTGAGGGTGAGACCAATAGGCAGTGAGGTGAAGATGGAGACAAAGGAAGGAATAGTCTTGGGGAGCTTGCACATGACCAATCTCATATATCCAGTTTCTATAGCTGCTTCATATGTGATGCCTATCAAACTACTCACCGCACAGCTCTGCTATACCCCCAGCAGATGAGTAGCAATTAGGTAGATTATGTACGGTGGAAGGTCTGGCCCTTCAGGACCTAGATGAGCCATTTGTGGGTTGGAAGTTGCAGTCTGGCCATCCCTTTGGGGGAAGATGGGAACAAAGAATCTGATTTCTAGCGAAGGGGTTTGTATTCAAGAGCATAGACAGGAATATGATAAATTAGTGCAGCCTAGGGAGGTGCCTGACCTCCAGTCTGGATCCAGGTGACTTTGGCTTGTATCTTGAGGATCGCTCAGCAGAGCTCCTAACCTTCTGGGACTATTGAGTGGCCGGGACCTCTTGAGGTAAGGATACAATAATGCTTTATTTACATGAGTAGGACTACAACTATTTTGAAAGCAGGGTTATACTTTCATATTTATCATATACCTACATAGGTCTGCAGTAATGCTCTATATGCTATGCATAGCTACCGAGTGTCCCAGGTCCATGGGTGACCTCTCGAACCTGTCCTGGTTCCAATTGCATGCTGGGACTTGTAGGCTTGCACTTGCAATGGGAAAATATGAAACTCTAAGTCCCAGATTGCAGTGAGAAAAATCAGTTCCGTCTCTGGGTGTCACTCAGGAACTGGAAAACTTTGTAGCTACAGGTTTGGTTGTATGTATTCAATCTTTTGGGTGTCTTGTCCTGTGACATGCACCCAGGTATTCTGCTGCTTTTTGCAAAGTTGCAATACTTTGCATCTTTTGTTCATCGTTTAGGCCTCTGTAGTTTTTATTGTCGGTTTTTTATTGTCGGGGCTCTAAAGTAGTGACTCCTGATATCTTCAGGTTTGGTGCAGTTAATGAGGAAATGGTTTTCTTCTTTAATATGTTTCAAATCACCTTGTTTGCATATGCTGTTGCTTTCAGTTTTCCAGGTTTGTCTGCCTGTTTCAATCTCAACTCTATAGTCCTGTATTTAGTAATTTTGTTATCTATTTAGTATTTTTCACTGCCGTTAGGTAGTTTGAGACTGTTCTCATTTCGGCAGTTAGTAGCATTTCATCGTGCTCTGTGTGGTATTCCTAGTGTTATGTATTGTTCTTCGGCTTCTTTCATTTTCAGGTGTAGATTTTCCTTTGTGGTTTCAGCACATTAGTTGCTGTTGGTTCACCGCTTGCTTTAAAGTGATATGTCTTGGTATCACTGTCAAGTGGCTTAAGAATTGTATGGATCTTTTTATTTCTAGCATTAGTAGCCATCTTCCTAGTTCTGCTTTACATCCGTATTTGGGTACATATCTGCGGACTTGGAGTATTTGCTTACAGGCTACTGGATGCCTGTTTTCAGTGGATGAATTGGCCCATTTCGTGGCATCTTGGTTTTGAGTTGGTCCTCATTCTTCACTTCATATAGAAAATGCTTTAACAAGAGTCCAATAGTGTTAACCACATTGTTACAGGAGGGTTCATATTGACCAACCTGGATGTTATAGCATAATGTGCCCTTATTGTTTGTTCGTGGACTTTTTTTGTGACCAGTTTAAAGTTTCATGGGGTGCTGAAATTTATTCATAGAGCGATGCATGTTATTGTATGTTTTAGGGTTTCACCTTTCAGATGGACTACACTGCTTACTGACCTCTATGGTTCTAGTCTGAAATATTGGTAATGTTTTGTCTTGTTGATCCTCAAGGACCATGAGTTGCAGTATTTGGATAGGATGTCCAGGCCTATTTTGTTTTTTTTTATTTGATTTTTTTATCAGCTTTGTGTGGGTGATGGGAGCAGGTCATCAGCATTGAGTAAGCCGCTTCGAGTGAGCGGTTTGTATCTCAATGTCTGGCCTGGGGCAGATGCCTCCTAGGCTATGGGTAAGACATTCATGTAGAAGTTCAAGAGCATGGGGATTAGGCAGCAAGTCTGTTTCACCCCCTTTTCCCGTGTGAACGTTTTTGTTCCCGCCCATTCACTTTGATGCTGTATTGTATTTGTGAATACGTTTCTTTAATCGTAATCACATCAGATCTTTTCTTCAATGGCATTTCGGAGGAGATTGGTAGCAGTCCTTGGTGCCGAACGTAGTCTAAGGCTTTCTGGAATTCTACGAAGCATGCAAATAATTGTCTTTCATGTCTTTCATTGTCTTAAGTTTATATTTGGTCATTAATGTGTGAAGAGTGTATATGTTATATGCTGTGTTGTGTTTTTGGAACGAACACGGTTTGGCTCTCATGTAAGACCTCACACGGCCGTCCGCTTTCCTCCATCTTTGTGGGTGTCCCCCAACATGGGGATGGTACCGGAGCCTTAAGCAGTGATAAAATTAGCTTTTCCCTTTAAATTTAGTGTAGCGTGCAGGGGCGTGGCCTCGGTCATGGTAACGCCCTGCCCTCAATTGCCTCACCTCCGTCCCTTTTCCAGACAGTGTCGGACCTGTCGGTCAGCGCAGAGATGTTTTAGCTCGCTGCTTACTCCCTGTTCTTTAGTTTTTCAATCTTATTTAACTTCGCTTCGGTGCCTTGCCTCCCCAGCGCATGTCAGCTGCAGGAGGATTCACGAGATGTGCCTCATACTACCACTCCTGCCTCTGACCACCATGTACTCTTTCTTGAGTGTTTGGGGCCGGACAACCACTGGGACACATGTTTGGCTTGGTGTTCTCGGTCACAGGGCATTGAATCGGTTTTTGTGGTGGAAGGATGATCTCCACACTTTTCCTCCGCCCCACCTTAAGGACTTCATCTCCAAGACTTCTCGTCAAGACAAGGTAGGCCCTCTGTTCAGCATGGCACCATAGCTTGGTAACTCCTTCCCCAGGGTTCCCACGGATAGGCTTCCTCTGGCTTAGGTTCTGGCAGGACCAATGCCTCTAAGGCTACCGGCTCCCAAGCCGAGGGGCTCGGGGGATCTTTGGGGGGAAGACCTGAGGCCATCCAGGCAACTGTCTCCCAAGCCGAGGGACTTGGAGGCCCTATTGGGCTGCCCTCAGAAGGGCAATCAAGCTTGTCCTCTTCTTACTCCAAGGGTTAAGGGATAGTAGAGTGCCACTTCCAAGAGTCTGTCGTCGGAGCGATCCAGCACAGCTACCGGCACAGGTGCCGAGGGCATCCAGCCTACCGTAGCTCACTCAGAAGTTGTGAGTCAGGGCATTATGACTACTGGCCAGCCGGCTGAGTGCTCCGCGCCTAACAGTGATCTCTGAGGTTGATTCTTCGGGTGCAAGACCCAAGCTGTATCCTCAAGTGTCTGAGGCCTCTCGTGGCTCGGAGCCTCTGCGTCGTCCTGCCCAGGGCATGGCGCAAGGCTTCAAAATGGTGATGCACAGGGCGGAGCCTGCCAGGCTGGCAGCCATCTTGGATCCAACTCTGAGCCAGCCCGTACTTTTGCTAATTGAATGGGCTTCGCATGATGATCCTAGTCCCCTTACCTCTGGAACAGGCAGCGGATTGTACGGTGCAGGCATCTGGTATCCTCAGGGATACATCTACCCGTCACAGCCTTGTTACATGCCTTGAGTGCCTCAGTGCTTTGACCAGGAGTGGAGTCCCAGTGCCTCGGAGGGCTGGGCCCCTATGTACCCGGCAGCCAGTGAGGACTGCTTCTTAGAGCCCCTCCTCTGCTCCCGCCTCTTGCCCCAGGAAGCAGTG
The DNA here is from genome assembly GCF_040938575.1 of Ambystoma mexicanum. Lineage (NCBI taxonomy): Eukaryota > Metazoa > Chordata > Amphibia > Caudata > Ambystomatidae > Ambystoma > Ambystoma mexicanum. The sequence goes on along the minus strand of NC_090936.1, from coordinate 452,660,108 downwards.
ACGTCAAGGTCGGGGAACACAGCTTGCATGTGGGGGGTCATTTGCCTCTTTTTCAGGACACCTGGATGCATCTTTTCAACAACCCGTGGATATTATCCATAGTCTCCATGGGCTTCAGTCTTCCTCTTCCTTTTCCTCTACCGTCCTCGCCTGATCTTCGACAGATCGGGTCCCCGGCTCTTTTGCGGGCGGTCCTGTCGCTCTTGGAGATGCAGGTGATCCCCACCCACCCGGCCTTCGAGACCCTAGTTTTCGGATCTGCTGCATTTGTGCTCCCAGGACCTGTCCCATCTCCAGCAGGGGCTTTCTGACCCAGCAGGGCGGGGGCAGTGGAACATCCTGACCTGGCCAAGCTGGCGCTGGCGGCCTGTTTCCTGACCAGCTGTGTTTTCGGCATGTAAAATTTTTGGATGACAAGTGGGACAATATTCAGCAGGCCAGGAGGCCCTCGACTCTCGCAGTATAGGAGCAAATGGACTAGGTTCTGCAACTGTCCTTGTGCCAAGCGTCTGGACCTGATCACCTGTCTGGACAATGTACTGGCTTTTTCAACACACCTTGCTTGTATGGAGTCAAGGTGGATACTTGCTGCACTTATTTGGCGGCCATTGGGGCTTTCAAGAATTCACCTGAACATGTGTTTTCGGCGGCTAACCCGGTGGTGAAGGCTCACCTTATGGGGTTGTCTAGGCTTCTTCCTCTGGTGAATAGGCCACACCTTGGTCTGGGTCCTCAATGTGGTTTTTGCAGCTCTGCAGCGCAAGCCCTTCGAGCCGATGGGCTTGGTAGATATTCGCTTGGTGACGAAAAATAGTTTTACTGGTGGCTCTCCCTCCTACGCGCAGGGTTGGTGAGCTGCAGGCGTTGTCATTGTGCAACTTCCCCCATACCCCTTTTTGTTTCACAAGGTATCTTGCACACCCACTCAAACATCTTGCCCAAGGTGGTCTCCATTTCTTCTGAATCGAGAGATCTGCCTGCCGTTTTTCTTCCCAAACCCGCAATCGGAGGCAGAGAGGGCCCTACATTCCCTGAACCTCAAGAGGGTCCTCAAGTTTTACCTCCTGGACGAACTCGTTCAGGCAGTCTGAGGCTTTGTTCGTGACTTTTGGGAACCCCTCCCCCAGCTTGCAGGCTTCCATCACCTGTTGGAGGGTTCAGGCCATTTCAGAGGCTTACACGGCTATGGGCAAACAGGTTCCAGGTGGGGTTCATGCCCAATGCGGTCAGAGCGAAGGCCACGGCCGTAGCGTTGCTTCTTGGGATGTCATCAGCAGGGCGGCTACTTGGGCCACTCCGGCATTCTGTAGGCACTACACAGTGGAGACCAGCTCCAGGCATGATGCAGAGTTTGGTCAGGAGGTTTTGAAGAATCTTTTTACTTCGTCCTAGATGTGAGGCAGGTTATCGCAGCTTCACCCTATGGTCTTGCTTGGTGGATTCACCCACAAGGATGTAGGAAAGGGGACGGGACGTATGAGTAGTCACTATGGTGAGTATGTTTAATTAGAGTACTCGTAGTCCCCTTTCCTCCATACATCCCACCCACCTTCCCCTGCTAGTATGCCAAGGGCTAATTGTCCTAAGAGTAGCCAGGTATCTAAGCGTCCAGTGTGTTCAAAGGGGACTGAGGCGAGGAGCCGGAGGGCAGGCCTCGCGACGCCTGAGCAGCGCCCCCGCTCTATACTAAATTTAAAGGGGAAAGCTCATTCTTTGTTGCCAAAGGGTCTGGTACCGTCCCCATGTTGGGGGACTCCCACAAGGATGGAGGAAAGGGAACTATGAGCACTCTAGTCAGTATGGTCATTTCTCTAGTATGAAAGTCTGTATTCTTTCATTTAGAATACTACAGAAGAGCTTCCCCATTGTGCTACATATGATCTATACATAATAATTTCTGTCAAGTCTGTCACCACTTATGGGGGGAGAGGAGGGTGATGAACAGGGCCAGCTAAAGATATGTCAGGGGTAGTGGCCAATAATCTCAGTATGTTTGCCCCCCCCCCCCCACCTCCTCCTTCAGGACAGCGGAGAAACTGAGGCATGCAGCAGGTGTGCAGACCGTCATGGGGTGGGCAGCCAGAAGAGAGCTAAAACACAAAGGGCCTCATCACGAGTTTGGCAGTAACCCTTAAATGCGGTGGTAGCGCTATTACCGCCGCATTTAAGGATCTGCCAATTCACAGGTTTGGCAGATTTCCCCCCAGCTCTGAGCTTGGCAATACCCGTTCCGCCAAACCCGTGATCTGGCGCTATTAGCGCTGGGGGGTTTGACGGTAGGACTATTAACGCCGGCGCTAATGGCGCCGACGTTACCGGCCAACTTGTGATGAGGCCCACACTGTCTGAATTTCTTTGTTAGTAAGAGGCTAGTGAAACGAGAGTATAAAGGCAACGAGGCGAGAAACCGGAAAAGAGAGCCTGTAACATGCTTGCTGTAAAGTGTACGTTTAATGTCATTAAAGTTATGTTGCTGTCTTGAGGCTGCCAACATGGGCCAGTATCAGCTGAAATGTTTGAAAGGCCCCGAGTTAAGACTGCTATATAGCAGGTGGTTGAATGACTTTGTGAGACATGCTTGCATCTTGGTTGTGGTTACTTTTAGTATCTCCCCTGGTACTCTGTGCTGCTGCTGAGCTGTCCACATTTCTTTAGTTTAGGTGGTTTATTATTTCGCTTAGTGAGATTTCCTGCTGTTTGGGCTTGAATGCGTCACTGGCCGAGAGGAATGGTGGAATGGCCAGGCCTAGCTCATATTATGATCGAAATGTTTGTCCAATGGTACTGGTGCCAGGGTCATTGGTGCTGCAGGCCCATTCCTATGACGCATTTAAAGGTAATGCAAGGCTTACTTGCAGGGAAAGTAGACTACCAAAATAGTTATGGCTGATGGTCCTATGACTATGATAAAGAGGGTGTGGGTTTAAGATCATTGGTATTTTGGGGTGGAGTGGCTGCTTAGTGTACATGTGCTAGCCTTCATCCACAACTGTTGGTCAGCAAAAGGGGCTGAGTGTGTGTGTGTGTGAACGGGGATTGCAGGAAGAAACCTAGATTGAGCAACAACGTCCAAAACGAAAGAAAGCAGGCACTAACGCAAAAAGGAAATTTTGAGGAACCGCATTCTTCCATCTGATGGCCAAATGAAGGAACTCCATTACAAAGGAAAGAACGTCTGAAAACATAGCTATTCAACTCATCGAGACAGCATAAACTGGCACCTCCACAAACAAAGCTTTGGGACTAAAGCAAACCAACAACAAAACCGCCCACACCCAGGTTCCAACAGAAACCAACTAACCACCCCTCTTTTCCACACCCTCACACCTCATGTACTACACACGTGCAAAGGGGCCAGTGAAACTACACACCAGGAAAAAAAAGCACAAACCACACGCCTCTTGCTAATCACGCACAAAATCAAATGCTTGGAAACAACAAACCACTCGGACACTGTCCTTTCGGGCACACAGCCAATCACACACAGAAAGCTCACACGCACGGACGCCAGTTTCTCCTGGTTCTGCAAGCAGCAACAGAAGAGCACAACCTGTATCCTATCCCATCCCTCTTCCTTCACGAACCAACCCCACCACTTTTCTTACGGAGGCACGTGAGCGCCTGGAGACCACGCAAATGCAAGCAGTGCGAGGTATAAATCATCATAACATTACCATTTCACCCTGTTTCACTTAAAGCTGACATTGCCACTGCATCACCCCCCCTTAATGACCAGTAGTCCAGGCTATAGGCGTAGATTTCCTGTCTGTTTGCTCCCGTCACTGTAGTGATTGGTACTCGGCCGGTTCAATCTTCAAATTCAAATCTGTGGCTTATTGTAGTACACAAGGCACGTGGTGGCGCTTAGCGAGGAAACAAATGTCCAGCTTTCAATGGGTGTTGACATGCTTGTGGCTGTCGCACCCATTGGAGCTGTGCTGGTAATTGCAGGGGAATTACGTCAACTCCTATGCAACACTTTGCTGCCTGCTGCAAATCGCCACATGAAAACAATGCAACTGTAATCATTGGCGATTGTATGGCATGCATGCATGTGTGCATGCTGGAGATGGGCAGTCACAGAATTCTGCAGGTGCTCGATCCTTTCACCCTGCTTGATTTGATCCTCGGCGCTTCCCTTTAACTGGTCGTTGTTGTGCCAAGCTAAATGAAAAGAAGCAGCTTCAGCGGGGAGGGAGGAGGGGGGGAAGGCGGGGTTGGACGTAAGTATGACAGACAGATTGCTGATTTGTCATCGTCCGTCACCCTTCAGCTATGCCGAATCTTAATGCGCCTACGCTTTTTTTTTTAGGTTATTTTTTTTTTCTGACTTTAGTTAAACTTCCCTTCCACATCTCTGCAGTGATTGTGGGCTCCTTGCACAAACCAGGCACACAGTAGTGCATTACTTTCCTGACTTTAAGATGAGTGCCAGAAACAATATGCTCTCTACACATGTCGCTGGCGTCCAACCGACTGCCCCTCCAAAAAAAGGCAACAGAGCCACTCCGAGGAATTTGTTAGTGGTAAAATAGTGGAGAAGATGCCGCACTACGAATGCAGCAGCCACCCCTGTGTCCTGTTGTGCATGCGTGTTTTAAAAGTAGAGTGTTGGCACTGCCCTTTATTCTGAGGACAGATGTGGGGAGGAGAAATGGAATTGCGATAATGAGTCCGCTTTGCCTTTTCTAGGTCGAGGATGTTGTGTAGTTTGTACCTCATCCCTGTGCCAGGTTTCCGCTTTGAGGCCAGGCTGGTTTCCTTTCTTTGTTCTGAGAAGTGACTGCTCTGCGTGCCTTTCACGCCTCTTCACCTGTCCATGACTGTATATATCTCATCGAGCCTGGCTTCATGCCAGTAAGAACAAGGGCTTGCTCCGCCGACTCGTTAGGATGGAACGCTGGCTGTCCATCCATCTGGCAAGGCCATGTGTTGTCGTGCCTGTGTGTTTTACTTATGGCTAGTTGACTCTTACTCAAGTGCAGCTCTCTTTCAAAGTGATCTTAAAAAAATGTGCATAGCTGCACGCCATTTGTTTCCGGTGCAAGTTAAGGGACATCAATTCATGGCTCTAAGAAATAGGTTCTTGGTTTACGGAACTTGAGGGAAAAGCACTACCCTTTGCAGTGTAAATCCATTGGCACCTCTGAAAGATGGGCAACCCTTCTCTTAACCTCATGATCCGTTGAATTCAACTTCTTCCATTTCCATTAATCGGAGGTTCCACCATATTTGACCTTCAAGTATCAGATTGCTTTGGTTTTCGGTGAACACCATTTTACTCGAGGCTTTGTAGATGCATTGTCGTAAATCCATTGTAGTCCTCATCTCCACTCACCTCCAGTTCGCAGACCCAAAAAAACATTTTTACCAACATAATTATGGTTTACTTTTTGATTGTCCTTGTTTCCCTGAACGCCTGCCCCCTCTGTCCTTTTCTAATTTAACAGAGCAATTCTGGTCAGTGGGTGGATGGTTGTCGTCTGGAAGAAGGGGTTGGCGAAGGACTAGGATGAACAACCCCCTCCACTGAGACTAGCAATGAAGGCTATCGCAGCCTGCGTTCCTTGGCAGTGGGCTACCATAGGTGACGGTTAACCTATGCGCTTCCTTAATGCTTTTGTATGAGCCAGCTAGAACTGTCCTTCACAAATTCCAACTTTCCGCCACGTCTTCAAAGGTGGAAGGAGCCTGACGGGACTCAAAATGTTAGTGTTCGTACCCAGGCATGCATACTGCTGGTTTGCTTTCTCTCTGTTACAGCGGGGGAAAGGCTTCTACACCATCAGTGTGCTGCAGCCTTTTGCACAGCACCCAAAGGTCAGCCAAGCAGCATCAGTGCCTTCACCCCACGCCATCCACGTCATGATCGTCCTGTTTTACGTGCACAGCCCTCTCCCCTCCTCCAATCACCGACCATGGCAGCGCCTGCTGCCCACAGTGGTTTAGACATGGTTATCAGATGTTTGCAAGAGGAACGGGACATCTTTACCGTGGTAAAAAAAATATATATATCTGCAGCAGTGATTTTTTTGAAGGTCACCAGATAGATGTAATGACTGCTAAAAAGACACCTTTTCTGTTACTTAACTGCCAATCTGAGTAGGATCTGAGTGGAAAACTGACAAGTAACCATCTCTCGGTGGTGCTTAAATCGGTTTAGCTGTGAGAAGTAAACTCTAAATAAGCTCCCCTCTGTCTTGAACCACCTGGTTATAGCCACTGTAGGCGTGTAATTGGCAGCGTTGGTACCCACGCATGCATGCTACTTGTTGCCTTTTCTCTGTTGCAGCAGGCAAAAGGCTTCTACCCCATCAGTGCGCAGAGTCTTTTTGCAACCGCTACAGCTCCCAGAACATTGTTCTGGGGCAGTAGTAGCAAGATATTTCCTTACCATTTCATCATAGGTTACCTCAAACATTAAAATATTTAGCTGCCGTGTTTATGGTGGATAAAATTAATCACATCAATACTATAGGAGATACTGGGGACTTTTGATCATGCAGCACTCTGGTCACCCCTACTCCAATGAACTTTATCACACAATTGAAACCTGGGTGGACTGCTATTGAAGGATATGGCAGTCCTACCATTCAGTAAATGATGTATTAATATACCCACTCGTTAATGCATATTTTACAAATACATATCCGTATGTAAATGTGTGACAAAACAGCAAACCATTAATTCTTCAACTAATCATTCCTAAAAACGATAGTGTTTCAAGTGCATTGTGCTACAATCCAAATTCTACGATTTTTATACCTCTTCCAAACTTAAGTGTTAATCATTTTTTTCACAGGTATACCACACTGCTCTTAACAGTGTACTGTGTGCCTATTTATACCACAAAATTGGCCGACATGTTTTGTTCTTTCATCTTGGCACCTATCCATAAAACTTCCTCGGGGGCTGCTGTTTGTCCGCCAACCTCACATATAAACTGCCAATCCACCTTTAAAATTGAGTTGGTTATGCTACTAGGAGCCTTGCAATCTTGTATGGTAATCTTTTTATGAAAGTACATTTTTATTAAAATGATTTTTAGGAGTAGCAATTGAAATAAAGTAAAAATAAAAAATTACCTCCACGACCCCCTTTTCCCCAGTGCTCATGGCTTTAGGAAGTCATGGTGCAAACACTGTATAAAGTATCAACAGGCCTACCTGCAAGCCAAACTATCCCTAGACTAGTCTGCCCTTTCGGAGCCCTCGCGCTCCCAATCTTCATTACTTTCCAAGGTTGTGACCTACATTTTACAGTTAATCATTGGCGGCAAATCATTTTGAAATGCACATGTAACAAACCTCAGTTCACTTCCTCAATACTCGAGAAAAGGCCAGGTTGGGGAGGTAAAATGTTTGCATTACTTCAGTTTATTCTGAAATGCCCCCCAAATCTAAAGAGACCGCCTGCATACGTGCAACAAAGGTATTTTTTACTATAACAAATAATTTTTCATTAGCTATTGGCACCCATGGCAGAGCAGACAGGTAATCTGGTGAACAGGAATTCAGGCAATGCCAGTAACTGCCCACTTTCTTACCCTGCTCCCTGAGCCATCCCTGTCGGTTTGCCATTTTCGTTTTTTCACTGGGCATCTTTGCATATTTTGTATTTGTATTTTTTTTTTATTTTTAAATGGTGTGGGAGATAATCTGGCATGCACAATTGGTATGGTGCTGGCTTTCTAAAAACGGGAAGGGGAAAAAAAAGCAATGGTACCTTGAGTTGATGCCTCGGGTGCTAATAGCGCTCACCCCCTCGGGGGGGGATTGTGGGGGCAGTTGGGGACAGACATGGCCTTTTATGACCTTGAGCATTCACAAAGCCCTCACTGCACTACGGTTTACCTGGCTTGGTCTGCGGGAATGTTTCTGGCCATGCTCACCCATCAATGAGCAGGTTAATTATATATTAGTGACTGCATATTACAAGACTCCTATCTGTAGTGTGCTTCTAGTCTTCCATTGGGAATTGATAGTCGAGCTACTAAGGGAGATTTTGACAAGAGGTTACTCGTTATTGGAGCTAGTGGTCAAAACTCAGTTGGTCTGCCCAACAAACATCCTGAGTGTACCAGTGGTTCCTCTACCCAATCATCATTGAGGTCTTGTTGAGAACCTCGGACAACAACCTTTCAATCTTAGGGCACTGCCACCAAATGTGCATTAATTTCCCTGCTCTCCCACACTGGCCTATTTCTCTCTGGATAGATTTTTCTAAACTGACTGGGGCCCAAGGTCAAAAATATATCATCGTAATGTATTCTTCTCAGTGTTACACAGAAGGATGCCTCCTATGCTCTGGACCAGATGGGGTCCCGAGGACTCGGACCTCACTTCTTTCCCTAGACCAGCATGTCAGACCTTTGCATGTGGCGAAACCACCTCTTTAGTCGCAGTGATTAAGAGTGAACGTTTTTCAGATTACCCTGCATCCCTTTTGAGAGAGGTTTTGAAAAGCTGATGTTTTCTTTGCCTGTCGGAGGTCTAATGACGTGTGAAGGATCTAATCTCGTTCCCAGAGAACAAGTGAGTTTCATACTCTCATCCTCCTTTCAACCAACATTCAAGGTTCCTACTTAAGCATAAAAGCCACACTTTACGCCTAGGAATCACTGGGCTTGGAATAGTCATGAGGAGGCATGTAACAGTAACTTTATACCAGGTTTCCAAAGCAATTCATCATCGCCAGTGCTCTGGGTGGATGGGGAAGCGATCGATGGAGAGGAGGGGGGGAATCAAAGAACATGTGGAGGACCAGACTGGAGACATTGTCAATTGCTTTCTAAATTTTAGTCGACTGGGGTTTGGGTTTACCCAGTCTCCCAAAGTGTGCATTTGTGTTGGCTGGTTGGACTTGACCGTGTTCGAGCATGCCAATCCTCCAAGGGAACAAGGGGCAATCCTACGTCTAGACACCCTGGAACAGGAACACTTCCATAAAAATGTAAAAATATTGTTTTGTAATGTATATACAACCATTTTGAATTCGATTTTTGGCAGAGGGCGCTCCGCGTCGATGGCGTCAAGTCGGTGTACCTCAGAGGCCTCCGTCGAGGGTGATGTCATCTGATAGCATGCACTGCTCCCGTTTGCCTTAGTTCAGTTTTTCCGCAAACACGCTTGCTTCGTGAGAAACTCGACACGCCTCGTACTTGTGAAATATTGGCTGTTGGTTTTTCAAATAAGTTTTCGTCTTCTACTCTGACGACACCTCAGTCCGGATTCAAGACATGCTGGGACTGCGGCTCCAAGATGTCCATCACGGACCCGCATCGAGTCCGTCTGTGGTGCCTCGGCGAGGGCCAAGATAGATGTGTGCTCCAAGTGTCAATCGTTAACAGGAAAGGCCTTGAGGAAATGAAAGGGGAAGCTCAAGGTAGGCAAGGCTTCCAAAGCCCATAAGTCCCGACCTGCTGGGCCTTCGACCGATGAGTTTAGAGGCAACTCTCCTCGAAGGAAGAAGGCCAAGCACTCAAGATCTTGGAGTGGTTCCCGCCACTCCTCGTCAAAGAGATTGAGGAGAAGGCACTGCCGGTCGCCTTCCTCGTCTTCGTCATGCGAACCCCCGAGCGGGTGAAATGCCTGTCCAAAAAGTCAACACCGGCAGAATGGGAGGCTTGCCACATGGAAATGCTTAATCTTTGATAAACAGGATCAGGCTCCCACCGCGCCTTCTGTGGAAGCCAGCAAGGAGCCATCTCGGCCAGATACTCTCACGCCCTCGAACCCAAGTAAACGGCATGATCCACATCGAGACCTCGTTCGGACAAGGTATCGAAGGATCACTCGAGACGTGGAGAGAGGTTAAGGTCGTCGAAGCCCTCGAAGCTGTCGCAGCCAAGGCCGTCTCCAATTTCCATCGGGTCATTGACCCCTGTCAGGCCTTCGTTTGCAGTCGACGCCACTGTCGCCGTTGACGTCAGCTGTGCCAATTTTACCAGCACAGCCCCCAGTGACTGTTCACCCTCCAAAGAAGGCGATAAAGTCGACACCTTCAACAATTTCGAAGCTTCTGGGTACCACATCACAGAAAAGCTATGCTCCTCTACAGAAAAATATATATTTTTAAGTCCCACACTTCCATTTTTGAGGAGGATGAGCGTTCGGATGAGGATGATGCCCCTTTTGTTCTCCAGTTTGGGACCCCTAATGTGCCTGAATGCCTCATTTCAGAGGAGAGTAGGATGCAGGATCTCTGTGATACTTTGCATAATGCGAGTTGTATAGACTCCTCTCCTGAACTGGAGTTGGGCAAGCTGGACCCAGGGGAGAATGCCGACTCCTCGTACAGACAACTTATGTCTAGGGTTGTTGAATATTTGGGCTGGTCTAGACCTCCTTACGATCAGGATGATCCAACTGACATTTTGGACAAGGGTCCACCTACGGATCCCGTGTAACCTTTCCAGTTGGCTCTGCAAAAAAAGGGTGGCCAGAAATTGGGGAAACTCCAGAGACTAATCCGGCGGTTAACAAATCTCTTAAAAGAAAATACTGCCCCTCCAGTAGCGACCCTGTCTACTTGTTAACACACTTCACAAGTGTGGTGGTCCAGGCAGCTACAGGTACCTGGAAACAGGCAGCGTTCCCTACCATCCCTCCTGATGGGGACGATAAGCGTGTAGTTGGGTGGGCGCAAAAGGTATTTTCGGCTGGGAGTATGATGTTGAAATCTGCCAACTCCCCGTGTGCCCTGAAAAATTTTCATACACTCTGTGGGAGTGCATCTCTTTGGCAGTGGAGCATATTCCTGTGGCAGAAGGGACAGCTTCCTGGCTATTAAGGACGGTAAGGAAGCCATGTGCGAGTCCCTTCCGTCTGGGTTGGTTTCTGCAGATAGCATCAGCAGGTCCATGGCTATGAGCACCGTGATACGCAGGCTTGCGGTTCGGATTTTGCACCTGATGTGCAGGCTCGACTTCTCAAAATGAGAGCTGTCAAATGGTATCTTTTTTGGCAGCAAGGCTGACGAGAGCCTGGAGGAGTTACAGAACCCTAAAGTGGCGGCCAAGTCTTTAGGTGCCACTGTTGGGCAACCTCAGCCTTTCCGTCCTAGTGGACAGCCTTAGAGGGGGGTAGATCTTTTCGCTACTAGTCCTCATTTGGAAGGGCGAGAGGAATGGCCAGCGAAAATGTCCTTGTGGTGGTCAAGGTAGTGGTGCCAAGCCAGCTCAAGCAGCAGCCACGTTACCACCCGCCTCTGCTACAGTCGCTTCAAAAACGTTTGGTGGGCTTGAGTCACAGCTCATCAGTGGGGGCAGACTGTCACAGCATCTTGAAGAATGGCGAGACATTACTTCAGATTCTTGGGCTCTGGAAACAATAGCCCACGGTTACTTCCTACCTTTTTATAAAAAAGTCTTCGACCAATCCACCGGGGAGACGCTCTTTGAGGATTCCGGATCAGCTCCTTGTGCAGGAAATCTTGACCCTGCTAGAGAAAGGCGCTACAGAACCATTGCCTGTAGCGGAGAGGAAAAAGGGTTCATAGTCCCCATATTTTCGGAGTCCCAAGGACTGGGTACTGAAACCCATCTTGGACTTCAGATAAGTTCCTCAGAAAGGGCAAATACAAGGTCAGATCCTTCAGGCCCTCCAACCTCAGGATTGGTTGGTGTATTTGGACCTACAGGATGCTTATTTTCATGTGCCAATCCATCTTCAGCACAGGAAATACCTGATGTTTGCCGTTGGCGGTTCGCACTATCATTTTTGGGTCCTGTCATTTGGGTTGACCTCCGCCTGAGGGTCTTCACCTAGCTGATGGTGGTGGTGGCAGCGCATCTCAGGTGAGGGGGCAGGGGGGATTCACGTCTACCCTTACCTGGCCGATCAGGGCGCGTTCTCCTGAACAAGCCTTGGATCATCTCGACGTTACCTGCCACTCCCTTCAAAGGCTGGACTTCTCCCTTAATTTCAAGAAGTCCCTTATGGCGCCTTCCCATCAGCTCCAGTACATCAGGCCTGTCTTAGACACATCCTTGGGAAAGTGCTGGCCACCCAAGGTGAGGGCCAAAGACATTCTACAGATGGTAACAAAATTCCAGAGTCTTCCGGCCTTTGAATTCTTGAGGTTGCTCGGCCTCATGGCATCCTGCATTTTTCTGGTTCCAGAGGCCCACCTGAGAATATCCCTTCAGTGGGCTGTGAAGGCGCCTGGTCCCAACATGATACAGAACAAAACCAAATAAAGGACTCATCCCTGTAGGGAATGAGACCAGGAGATAGATTGCAAGGTGAACAAAGGTTTTATCTCAATAAACCAGACAACTCGGCTGCCCTGAGAGCACTCTGACAAACATGACACGGGCAGCACATTATAAGGGCAAGAATCGTCACGAGTGACATAATAACATATAGTATAGTTCAAACATTTCAGTTGGTGATCCTGCATGTCCCATATGGAGTGTAGGTGATGTTGGCCTCCAATTGCTTGCTGGCGTGGTTCAGTTGGCACGTGGGTCAGCTGGGCTCATCTTCTCAGGGTGAAGGTCAGACTTTGTTCACAAGATGTCACACTTCTAACTAATCTAAACATGACCATTGGCATGCAAAGAGTAATGTTAGACAAAAAGCTATCATTTAGATGGAGGAGGCTATAAAATGTGGACCAATCTGTGCATTCTAACCCATGCTTTTACGGGGACAAGGATACCTTTGGCCCTTCTCCCAGGTTTCATATCTTCAAGACCTTACCCGTGTTTGTTCTCCCTGGTGCCTCACGATTGAAACGAGTGAGTGAGTGGATGGATGGATGGATGGATGGATGGATGGATGGGTGTTAGGTTTACAGAATGATATATCAATCACACTGGATTAGGTATATGGTGGGCAATGAGAGCAGTCTGGGTGTTGCGGGGGACATCCAGCAGTTACTTCAAAGATTGAGAGAAATGCGGGCAAAGGGTCTGTAAGATGTAACTTCTAAAGGTGGGGGGGTTGAGATGGCACAAGCAGGTTTGTGGAGACGGATGGGCATGCAGGCCAGAGCTTGCTCCGGTCACACACAGGGCAATGAGCTCAGAGGAGGATACGGAGCATTTGCAACAATACACAGTCAAGCGCTTCCGTGAGAAATGGGTCTGAGCGTAGCTGCCTGGTGGAGGGGGTTGTCGGGGCTCGCTGTGCACGGTGCTGGGCAGAGGGAGAGATGGCTTTTGCGAAATCATGCCCGGACCTAGACAAAGATGGTGTTTTTAGGGTAGCACAAAATGGAGTCTGTATGTCTCCCCAAATGGCTTTGTTTACTGTATTTTGTAGGCCAGATTATTAGAATCAGTAAACAAGGATGTCTCCCTCCATTTGGGCAAACGCAAGATCCATTTCACGTGGGAATGTCGGGGGTGAGGGGGGTAAGAGGGGTTCTGTCTGGAAAAAGACCTTTCCTTACAGCTCTCAGGACACAATGGTCCCAGTTCTCTGGCAAGATGTCGGACTGGCTTCAGATTCCAAACCGTCTCCCAGGATCTTCTGTGGTGGGCCTGCAAGGCAAATATTCTGAAGGGAGAACCTTTTTTGGCAACCATGGCCGGAGATCATGGTAGTGATGGACGCCTCAATCAGGGGGTGGGGAAGCTCACGCCAACGATCTGGCAATCAGCGGTCGGTGGTCTCCATCGGAGTCCAGGCTACACGTCAGTCTTTTGGAGCTGAGAGCAATCGGACTAGCCCTGAAGGTTTTTCTGCCGTCTGTACGGGGAAAGAATGTCCTGATACTGACGAACACCACAGTGGCCATGCACTACCTCAACAGAGGAGGCATAGGGTCAATACCACTGTGCAGAGAGGCAATACAGCTCTGGTACTGGGCAATATGAGCAGGAATCTCCCTATCGGCAGTTCACCTGGCCGGGGAGGAGAACACGGCTGCAGATGCTCTAAGCAGGCAGGGCACAGTCTCCCATGAGTGGGAACTAGCTCAGGAAGTCCTTCAAGAGATATTCACACTTTAGGGACCCCCTTCAGTGGATCTGTACACGACCAGTGTCAACCCAGAAGCGCGAGCTGTACTGCTCAAGGGAATTTCCTCAGAGAGGAGCTCTAGGAGTCGCGTTCGTGGTGGATTGGGCATTCCCACTACTGTACGCGTTTCCTCCAGTCCCTGTCATTCCTCAAGTACTCAGGAGGTTGGGGCGATTCGGGAACCGCATGATCCTCATTGCCCCGGATTGGGCCAGGAGAAGGTGGTACCCGGACCTTGTGGACATGTCAATCTGTCCTCCGATAAGTCTTCCACAAAGAGAGCATTTTCTCTCGCGAGAGGGGGGTCTGGTTCTCCATCCCAAGGTCAAGACTCTCAACCTTCTCGCTTGGTTTCTGAAAGGTTGAGGTTCAAGTATTGGGTCGCCCCGGATTATGTGATGGAGGTTTTGCTTTCGGCCTGAAGCCAAGCAACAAAGTCTCTGTACCGTTGCAGCTGGAATACGTTTTGTGACTGGTGCAGGGAAAAGAATATTGATCCTTTTCAGTGTACAACTCCGGATGTTCTATCCATTTTGCTTTCATTGGCACACAGGTTGGATCCCTTAAGGGTTACCTGGCAGGGCTTTCAATCTTTAAGCGCTCATCCGAGGAATGAGCCCATTTCAACATCCCACTGGTCACTCAGTTTCTTAAAGGGCTCACAGATGTGTTCCCGCCTTCTACGTTTCAGGTTCCGGTTTGGGACCTCAACCTGGTTTCAAAATTTGAGGTGTGCCCCATTTGAGTCCTTGCACACATGTTCGTTGAGTTTGTTAACCTTTAAGCCAATTCTATTGGTTGCTATTACATCTGCACGTAGAGTGAATGAGTTGCAGGCACTTTCTTACAAGCCACCCTTTACTATATTCCACAAGGACAGGTTTGTGTTGAGGGTGAAACCCGCTTTTCTACTGAAGGTATTTTCGGACTTTCACTTAAGTCATAAAATTGTGCTGCCAGCCTTCTGTCGTCCTCTGCATCCTAGTAAGCAAGAAGGCTCCATAGGTTGGACCCTAGGAGAGCATTAAGCTTTAGTGCGAGTGGACGACCAGCTCTTTGTGGGGTATACAGGACACAAACTGGGCCAGGCTGTTTCTAAACAGACCATGTCTAGGTGGATCATCCTCACTATTTCTGAATGCTATAGACTGGCTGGCAAGGACCCTCCTGAAGGCTTGCATGCTCATTCCACCAGAGGCATGGCCACATAGACTGTCCTGCAAAGGGGTGTCCCTATTAAAAACATCTGTGATGCTGAAACATGGTCATCAATACACACGTTTACTAAACATTATTCTCTGCATACCTCCCATACTCAGGATGTTGCTTTTGGTAAGGCAGTCCTTTACTCTGCTTTCAAATAAATCAAAAAATCTGTCTAAATTCCTCACCCTCCTCCTGTCTTGGATACTGGTTTGCGAGTCTGTCAAAGATGAGGAATACGTTGGAGGAACATCCAGTCGAAAGAACGTTACCAGGGGTAAGTTACTTGTTCATCTGGGCCACTGACTGGGAGATTCTGAAATGCAAATGCATATAATTACAGAAGTATATTAATTTCTAATGGAGGTGATCATTCCCAGCCAGGTTATAGTGAATACCACCCAAGATTGCATATCTTTCGCTGGCTTCAAGAGATCTGGGAGGTTGGCAGCATACTGTGTAATTTAAAGGTCCTTCGTATTGTATTCACCCCAAGCTATCTCTGTGACCTTGAGGAGATTAGCTAAGTGATATCTCAGTGATTTAGAGGCGATTAGCTAAAAATCCATTTGGCATGGCGTAAGTGGGAAAATCAAGCAATTCTGATTGCTCAGTTGGTTTTAAATACTCTGGAGTGGCTGATAGCTTCTGCACCAAGGATGTAGCAGAGTTCTCAGGAGTGGTTAGGTGGTTTAAACAAAAGATAGCTCATATCAACAGTTACAAACATTAAACATCAACTGCTAATTATAACATATAAGGTTTAATCCAAATTTGACATAAAAATACTTATCAAAAAACAATTTATAAAAACAGTGTAAAATACAAATCAAAAACCGTGACAAGCACCGCCTTCTTGAATAGGTGAGGATCTAAATAGATCAAGTTGGTTGGAATATTAGATTTTCTTATGTCTCTAAATCAAAATTGTCTTTTTCTTGACATCTCCAAGGTATCAATGGTTATTACATACCCCATTGTCGTGCACTCGATATGTTTCAGTTCTCTTGGGTTGTTATGGGAACTTTGTTATGAGCTATCTCTTTTGTTTAAACCAGTTCGAATTACCCATTAGAAGATAGAGCTGCCACCTAGATGGCATCTATGGGACTCCCTCCTAAATTTAGAGAGCTGAAAGTCATCAAAAAGTGAGATCTTAAGAGTATGCCCCACATATATTATCCCACTGACATCCGAAGGCTTTTTGTAGCTTGGGCTAAGGGCTTGGTTCAAGTGCAAACAAGCAGGCACAGATGGCACTCTCAGCTTGTAACCTTGGAAAGCAAAAATGCCTTACATTTCGACCGTTTTCTCAGACACTGTAGACACGTATAAGTAGCTCAAATTCCCATCCGCATCCTGTCCACTACCCTTGTCGGATAGCAAAAACTCAATCGAGTCAAATGAAGCGGTGTAGCAAGAGTTTCACCTGGGTCAGGTGTTTGTGATCTGTCAATCAGGTTGACCACCTTGTGGACATTGTCTGCTATCTGCCTCTTTTGCATAAAGACTTGCTGTTCAACTGTAAGAGATGGCAGAAAGGTCTTAAGACTGCTTTACATGGTCTTTGCATATAGTCAGGCCTCGATATTGAGTGAGCCTATATTAACTGCTCATAGGTCTTTCCCCAGCTTCACCGGCACCAGATATGGCTTCACCCATGGAAAGAATGATTGTCCCCTTCAGTCGGCTGTGATTGAACAAGCTTTGATGGGAGTCGGCAGTGGTCTAATGTTTTCTTCGAATCTAGGGGAAAACCTGGTTCCTTATTCCTTTTAGATGATTATAGCCTTGATGACACTCCTCAGTATGAGAATCATCTAGGCCCTACCTTTCCAAATGTGAAAACGTGGGTAATTTAATAATTTCCAAAAATGCAATCACATCTTGTACCCTTTCTGTCTTCACTCATGTATAACAAGGTATAAATGTTTCTAAATGGCTCAAGGTTTGCCTTTTTCTTATTCACCTTTACACCTGCATGTCGAAAAACCATCACCCTCTCCCAATTCAATCAGTTTCGCCATTTTGTTGGTTTGAATTCTGACTAAGCTGGAAGAACATTGATCAATTTGTTTTGTTTCCAATTTTGCAATAAAGCAAATTCTGTTCCGTTAATTTTAGTTGTGTTCAGCTGAAATTTCTTAAAGGGATGCTTTCTCCTTGGCCCCTCATTTGTTTTTTTTTTGTCTGCTTAATTTCTCGATGAGTTGCGCCCAGAGCATGGCTTTTGGGTCAGCCCTTAAAATGCTCTCATCCATTTCCAGAGCACTTTTTACAGAGGTAAATTAATCTAGCCCTGAAGTTAGTTCTCCCTTTAAGGCAGAGTATTGCAGCAAGGCAGGAGAATTCCTAGGACCTAGGCCTGGGTTCACCACAATGCAGTGGGCAATATCTGACAACTATTTGACTGATCTTAATTTCCTGTGGTCAACAGTCACCAGAATGTAATATATGCTGTAATAAATGGTACACAATTAAGACTGGATAAGCGCGAGATAAAAGCAACTCCATGGTTTCCAGCATTAACCAGGGACTAGAAACTGCCACTGGGGAACGAGGCGCTAGTACATAAGAGTTCCACACAGCGAGCCACTGCATAAGATGCAAAGATATCCTTTTGTCCATTATTTATGATGCCCCTCATGCTTTAGATGTACAGATATGTTTGTGCATTTGGGATAATTTATAAATAAACATTTTGAGTTTTAATTCAAATAGGTGTTTGTTCTGCATCAGTTGGCCTTGGGAGCCACAAGTAGCTCCTGCTAGCTGTTGGTGTCAACCTAACCAGGTTCTTCTAGTCCCTATGCAGGAGCCAAATGGCTCCCAGCTCTCCTCAGTTTTGAACCCTGTAATTTCTCCTATGTACATGAGAATTAAAGTATTTCTGCTCTGTTTTCCCCTCACGCCTCCCCACCCCAGATTAGACTGCCATCTATCTTGCAGACCCATCTCCATGAATGTGAAGAGTATTTCCTTCAAAGTGTTGCTGCTTCTCCATCAAACCCTCTCTGACCTGTGCAAGCTACTATTGAGAAACTAATTAAAATCACTTGTGATGGACGAGTTATTTGGCTTTAGCTTGGAGTGAATCCAAAAATATGTATTCTGAGACTAATTGGGGGCTCCAATTGTGGCTATTGCTAAATCCTCACCCCCTCAGGGAATCCATTTAGTATTAAAAAACCTCAGCACTCCATTATTGAATTTATCTTGCACCAAGAATGGGATGTCCCTCAAATATACCTACACCAATTTTTCCTTCCTTGATGCTGAAAATTGAGGCGAGATCTCTAGAAGACATTCTGGTAAAATCACTTTTCAGATAGTCTCCTGAGTGCAGGTAACATCCACCTTCTGTTTTCTGAGAAGCTGTAATAAGCACACAGAGATGTTTACTTTTTACCACTCGTCGGTCATGGCCTGCTCCTGCCCACGTTCACAAACTGTAGCATTAATGGCCCTTGCAGACTACAACTCCTCTTCTGCGAAAAGTCGGAAACTATCTTCTGTGTGTAGCTACGTAGGATGGCATGTCCTGCTTGTGGAGCATGTTTGCGCTGGGACCAGGAGTGAAGCTACCACCAATGCTGGATCTATGACTTTAGCTTTTTCACTGTCAATTCATTCATAGTCCGATTGAGCACCTCCTTCCCCTAAATGTGTGCCCATATTGAATGTATTCCTAGAGTTAGTGTTGCTGTCTGTGGTACGTCCTCTCATTTGCTTTTAATCACCAGGAGGGTGAACGAGGGCCAATCGTACTTCAACCAGTTTCATGCTAGTACACTACTTCGAAGGGATTGTGTCCTCCGACGTAGTCCTTATCTTGGATAATTTGTCTCCAGCTTGCTGGCCTCGGAATTTTTTTCTCTGTAGAGGGCGCTGCGCGATGTCTGCCGAGTTGGTGTCCCTCGACAGCCACCGTATCGGCGCCGACGTCACCATACCCAAAACTAGCTACGCGCGGCGTCCGTTGCTCAGTTCTGTTTTTCTGCGCTTCGTGGGGCCTCGGAATATCGTTGCTCAGTTCAGTCAGATAAACCTCTTATTTCCTTGATTAAAACCAACTCGTACTCGATGGCTTCCTCATCCTAACCAACGACTCCGCGGTCTGGCTTCAAAAAATGTCGAGACTGCGGAAGGAAAATGTCGATAACGGATCCTCACAGGATCTGTTTGTGGTGCTTTGGAGTCGAGCACCATTGTTCGGAGTGTGAGGACTGCATGTCCATGCCGGCAAAAGACTTGAAGAAGCGCAAGGGGAAGCTCTAGAGAGATAAGTCAGTCAAAACCTCCTCGAAAGTTTCTTCGGCTGAGTTGAGGCATTCGTCTCCTCGCCGTCGAAAGCATTCCCATTCTAGGTCTCGAAGTAGCTCCCACCAGTCGTTGAGTTCTAGACACTAAAAGAAGAGACATCGAAGATCCCCTTCCTCGTCATCTTCTGTTTCCCCAGAAAGGGTCTCCTGCCCCACAAAACACAGCTCTCAGGCTGAGTGGGAAGAATTCAGGAAGATGCTAAGCGTCTTCGACCCCCTCGAAGACAGCTGAGGGTGATGACACTGGGTGAAAAACCCAAAAAATCGAAAATCCGCCAGTCGTTGCACCCGGCGAAAGAGTCCACCCGAGAGCGCCACGGGCCATCGGGTAGGAAGACACCATCTTCGCCGTCGTCGAAAATCCCTTCGACTCATGGATCGACGCCGTTATCAAAGGGTTCTTCGACGCATCGGTCGAATCGACGCCGATTAAAGAAAAAAACCACGGCTACTTCACAGCCAATGGTTATACCCAGAGCCTCCGGCACGACGCTGAGAACGTCGTCGACATCCTCGAGCAGGATCCCGATCCTCTCGAGTTCCTCGAGGCCTCTTCCAGTTTTCTCAACGCCTTTCTCAGCGCCTTCAAAGCCTTTCACATCGGCATCGACGTTTTCTTGGCCAGTAATGACAAGTTTGGCTCCTTCTGCTTTAGAAATGGGTTTTACACCATTTCAGAGGTCCGAGTACCCCAGATTATCTTCAATCTATGAAGAAGGGGAGGATTCTGACCAAGAAAGACCCTTTGGGCTGCAGAGGACCACACCACCTGTTTCAGAGGATTTTACCTCTGAGGAAAGAAGGTTGAAAGACCTACAGGAATCCTTACATGAGGTAAGTGGATTGGACACTTCCCCAGAAGTGGAATTTGTCAAACCAGACCCAGGGGAACATGCCGAAACCCCCTTTTAGAACCCTGATGGCATGAATTATTGAATTCATGGGTTGGACTGCGCCTTCACCTGTTTTTCAACAGGATGACCTTACAGACATACTAGATAAAGGTCCACAGGAGGATCCTGTGGTCCCTTTCCATACAGCTTTACAAAGGAAAATTTCATCAAATTGGGGAAACTCCTGAGGTTATCCCTGCAGTCAATTAAAAAATTGTCAGCCAAGTATAGGGTAGCTGCAGCTGACCCTGAATATTTATCAAAACACCCAACTCCAGGGAGCCTGGTGGTTCAAGCGGCAACTTCATCAAGCAGCAGATCTGCTTATCGTACTGTTCCACAGGACACGGATGACAAAAGGTACGATTCTATGGCAAAAAGTCTTTTCTGCTTGTAGTATGGCGTTGAAATCCATCAGCGCCACTTGTACGCTCGCCAGGTTCAGTCACACACTGTGGGAGTGTGCTTCATCAACGGCTGACTGCATACCGGAAGGAGATGAAAGGGAAGCCTTCCTTAACATCATTAAAGATGGCAAAGATGCCATGTGCGAATTTCTTCTAACTGGCATTGTTTCCGCTGACAATATCAGCAGGGCCATGGCAGAAAGTACTACAATCCGCAGGCAAGCGTGGTTTTCGAAACTCTGGCTTTGCTCCAGATGTACAGGCCAGACTTTTGAATATGCTCTTAGACGGCTCTTCTTTATTCGGTAAAAAGGCTGATAACAGTCTGGAAAAGTTGCAAACATCTAAAGCAGCAGCAAAATCTTTAGGAGCTGCAATCCGCCAAACTCCTTTTTGCCCTTCAGGAACCTCTGGGAAATGAAAGTCCTTTCGCTATTATTCCACATTCGGGAAAGGCAGAGGACAGCCGGCTCAAAGAGGCTAAAGGAGATCCACCCGAGGTGGACAGGTCAAAAGTACTAAGGCCGTAGCAGCAGCAGGTGCCTCTTTACCCTCGGCATCTGCATCAGCCGCCCCCAAACCACTCTGAGGTCTTTCCACACAACACCTGTAGGGGGGCAGGTTTAACTCACCATCTGACAGAATGGCAGGCTATTACGTCAGATGCTTGGGCATTGGAGACAGTTGCCCAAGGTTACTGCCTACCCTTTCTACGCATCCCTCAGAGTCATCCACCGGGGCACAGCTCTCTAAAGGTTCCAGATGCGCTCCTCTTGCAGGAAATTGTAGACCTGCTAGAGAAAGGAGCCATAGAACCGGTACCTGTAGTGGAGAGGAACAAGGGCTGGTACCCCCCCCCCTACTTTCTCATACCGAAGGAGGACGGAGGACTGAGACCTATCTTGGACTTACGAGAATTGAACAAGTTCCTCAGGAAGGACAAGTTCTAGATGGTAACTCTCTCAGATCCTTCAGGCCCTCCAGATCCAGGACTGGCTGGTATCTCTGGACCTCCAGGATGCTTATTTCCATGTGCCAATCCATCTCAAACACAGGAAATACCTGAGGTTTGCAATTGGCGGCTCTCATGATCAATTTCGAGTTCTGCCATTTGGGCTGACCTCCGCCCTGAGGGTCTTCACCAAGCTAATGTCGGTAGTGGCTGCAAGTCTAAGGAGGGAAGGGATCCACGTCTACCCCTACCTGGACGATTGGCTGTTCAGAGCTCAGATCCAGCTAGATTATGTCTGCCACTTCTTTCACAAACTGGGCTTCTCCCTCAATTTAAAGAAGTCACAGATGATACCATCACAGAGACTCCAGTTCATCGGAGCGGTCCTGGATGCTTCTCTGGGAAAAGCCTCGCCACCAGAGGTGAGGGCTCAAGATATTCTGCAGATGTCAACAAGTTTCAAAATGCCCAACATCTCCCATCCTTCGACTTTTTGAGATTGCTAGGCCTCATGGCATCCTGCATCTTCCTTGTGCCAGAGGCTCGCCTGAGAATGAGCTCTCTCCAGTGGGCACTAAGAACCCATTGGTCACAATACTCAGGAAGAATGACAGATCTCCGGATTCCGGACAAGGTAGCCCACGACCTTCCATGGTGGGCCTATCCAGAGAACATCTTGAAAGGAGAACTGTTTTGGCAACCATGGCCGGAGATAACAGTAGTCACAGACGCCTCACTCGAGGGGTGGGGAGCCCATGCCAACGACTTGACCATCAGCGGTCGTTGGTCTCCATCGGAGTCCAGACTACACATCAACCTGTTGGAGCTCAGAGCGATCAGACTAGCGCTGAAAGCTTTCCTGCCATCAGTACAGGGGAGAAATGTCCTGATAATGACGGACAACACGGTGGCCATGCACTACCTCAACAAAAGAGGCGGCGTAGGGTCACTGCCACTGTGCAGAGGCGCAATGCAGCTCTGGTTTTGGGCAATTCAAGAAGGAATCTCTCTATCGGCAGTTCACCTAGCCGAAGAGAAGAACTTGACAGCGGACGCTCTGAGCAGGCAGAGCAGTCTCCCACGAGTGGGAGCTAGCTCAGGAAGTCCTTCAAGAGATCTTCGCCCTTTGGGGAACCCCTCAGGTGGATCTGTTCGCCACCAGTACCAACCGGAAGTGCGATCTGTTCTGTTCAAGGGAATTGCCCCCCGACAGGAGCTCTAGGGGACGCGTTCGTAGTGCACCGGGAGTTTCCACTCCTTTACCCGTTTCCACCAGTCCCTGATGATCAGGAGGTTGAGAAGATTCCGGAAAACCATGATCCTAATTGCCCCGGACTGGGCCAGGAGAACGTGGTACCCGGACCTTCTGGATATGTCTTCTGCCCTCCAATCCGTCTTCCACTCAAAGACCATCTTCTCTCGCAGAAGGGAGGTCAGGTTCTCCATCCAGACATAAGAACCCTCAACCTTCACGCTTGGCTTCTGAAAGGTTGAGGTACAAGGATTGGGACCTCCCTGGTGACGTCATTGAGGTGTTGCTTTCGTCCAGAAGGCCAGCAACAAAGTCTTTATACCGCTGCCGTTGGAACAGATTTTGCAGCTGGTGTAGAGAGAACAATATCGACCCTTTTTCATGCGGTACACCAACAGTGTTATCGTTTCTACTTACTTGGCAAACTCAGGCCTTCAAGTTGGCACTGTAAAAGGCTATCTCGCGGCGCTATCAATTTTCAAGCGCACTGCGGAGGAACCATTGTATTTCAAACTACCCTTAGTAATACAATTTCTCAAGGGATTAACTAATGCCTATCCTCCAAGACCATTCCAAGTTCCCTTATGGGACTTAAATTTAGTGTTACATTTCCTAATGGGTACTCCCTTTGAACCACTCCACTCTTGTTCGCTGAGATTTCTCACTCTTAAAACTGTCCTATTAGTAGCACTAACATCTGCTAGGAGGGTGAGCGAATTACAAGCTCCATCTTGTAAACCCCCCCCCCCACCATACTATTTTCCATAAGGACAAAGTTGTCCTACAGGTGAAACCTAATTTCCTCCCAAAGGTGGTTTCTGAATTTCACATCACTCAGAAAATTACCTTACCTTCGTTCTACCCTCGTCCCCATCCGGGGAAAGAGGAAGAAAGGCTACATGGGCTGGACCCAAGGCGAGCTCTAAGCTTTTACATCAGCAGACTGGCTAGGATTAGGCAACCAGACCAACTGTTTGTAGGCTACTCAGGTCCAAATTGGGACTACCCATAACAAAACAGACCATTTCCAGGTGGATTATTTTGGCCATTCTGGAATGTTACAAACTGGCAGTGAAAGAGCCCCCACAGAATCTTAGGGCTCATTCAACCAGGGGTATCGCAGCCTCTTCGGCCCTCCAAAGAGGGGTACTGGTCCGAGACATATGTGCGGCTGCCACATGGTCGTCCGAATATACATTCACAAGATTTTACAACCTGGATTCCTCCGCTAGTCAAGAGACCAGATTTGGCAAAGCCGTATTACATTGGGTCCATTCCTAAAAGGGATACATGACATTCTTACGCCCACCTCCAATCACATGCCATTGCTATGGGAGTCTATCTAAGAAAAGGAATATGTCGGAGGACACAATCCCTTCGAAGAACAAGTTCCTTCTTGCCTGGTAACGTTCTTTCGATGGGATGTTCCTCCGACGTATTCCTTAACGCCCCTCCCATCCATCCCCGCAGTAATACTTCCCTTGTGGTTGCAGCTCACGCTCCTTCAAGGTCAATAGCCAATTCATGCAAGGCTTATCTTATGCTACAAAACGGAACTGAGCAACGGACGCTGCGTGTGGCTGTTTATGGGCATGGTGACGTTGGCGCCGATACGGTGGCTGTCGAGGGACACCAACTTGGCGGACGTCGACGCGCAGCGCCCTCTACAGAGAAATTTCCGAGGCCAGACAGCTGGAGACGAATTATCTAAGATAAAGATTACGTCGAAGGAACATCCCATCGAAAGAACGTTACCAGGTAAGTAACTTGTTCTTCTCATTCATATGGCACAGCTGTTCAGTAGTGTGTTTAAATCCAATTTTCTCAGCCACGCCAACACATTCAAGTGTTTCCTGTTGCAGCACTTTAGATGTGTAAGTGAACAAATAATTCCCCTCTTCGCTACATTTAATTCCTTTGTCTACTCAGGTTTCCCAAAGTAGATGAATATGCAGGCCTTCCTTGCATCAACCTAACTTATTTTATGGAGACATGAGTGATGGATGACATAATGAGATATGGCATGTCTGGGGGATGGGAGGGGGGCTTCTCAGGTCTTGCTCGCTTAAGGAGGTCTCCCTCACCCAGAGCCTGAGGAGTTTGTGAATTGGGGCTCTTGTTGTGCAGACACAATTTTACAGATGTACCCACATCTGCTCCATGGCACCAGGGAGCCAGAATGAGCTCTGCACCACCTACACTTCTGAATCTTTGCTTGCCACTCCCAGTCTAAGGAGGAAGCCTCGACCAGCTGGCACTATTTCAGCCACAGTAAATGTCCCCATGGGCCTGCTCATTGTCAAGATGTGTGGCTGAGGCGGTTGCCCTCTGCACGCTCCAAACCTATGCAAGGTCAGCCTCCTTTGAGGTGGTCCACAGAGCCCTACACCTACAACCACCTGGTAATGTGAAATGGGCCCTCTGGACGCCTCTGCTGTACCCTTCTAACTTCACCTGCAGGGTTCCCACCGAGCATACAATACTGTGGTGCTTTGGAGATTAGGTGCTCTCTGCATTACTCTATTACTGTTACGCTCTGCCATCCTTTCTGAGCCGTGGAGTCCACTCAAGACACACCATTTGTTGTAAAATCGTATCTCTCTCCAGCCCTGAAATCTCTTCATTGACTCCCAGTGACTGCAAGGATTAAGTCAAGACCCTCTGCGTTGTCCACAAGGCCATCTGGTGCCTTGGTCCGCAATACCTTCAACTCTCCCTTTGGAAATGACTTCCTACTCAAGCTCTTCGCTCCTCCACCTCCCTCATGGTCAGTCGCATCTCCAAGCAATGAGTTGGTGGCAGATCTTTCTTCGATTGGGGCCTCTCTCTGGAACAGCCTCCCTGCCTCTCAAACTTGAGGAGAACCATCTTTGGTTCCAGAAGCACCTCAAGAGCTTCCTCTTTGCTTCTGCCTTCTCTCTTCCTCTCCACTGATCTGTCTGTTACTGCACTGGGCATCTGGCTACCTTCTGAATTCGGGCCCAGGTCGCTATGAATAAAATGTCATATCATATAGGTGCCTTGATACACCATTTGTTGTATAGGAGCCTTATAAGTATCCAATAAAGAAACAATAAATAAAGACAGCTTTTTTGTGATGACGATGTTTCCACTCCACTGAAGTTGCTCTCTGCTAATGTAGCATTAATCTGGAAATTAGGGCAGCACTTGCAACTAAAACGACATCCATCAGCCCTGTTGCCACATTTTTCGTACCTCATGTGCAGGGGCAGTTGTATTATGCAGCCTTCCTGGTTGGTGAAGGTCATGCCCCTGATTTTGGGGTTTCTTAGTGCCAGCCTTGATGGATCATCAGTGGCCAGAGGTGTGAACGGCAAACATCCAGCAACACATTATTTTCCACTGTTCCATGAACCTTACAAAATCAGAAACCACTTAAGACCACTGCCCTCTGGTAGGTGTAGAAGTCTCCTCCTCCCCATGCTCTAGAGAAATGACCGGACCTGTCTCCTCCGATCATGCAGGGAATCAAACACCGACCACCATTTCCTACCTCTTCCACGATCTATGCCCACGCAGGTGCTCCTGTGTTTTGGTCTTAATTTGAGGAGTTTATACATTGATTTTAAAGGTTCCTTTGATGGAGCTCAAACAGGGCTTTTACTCCCATTTGTTT
The DNA here is from genome assembly GCF_040938575.1 of Ambystoma mexicanum. Lineage (NCBI taxonomy): Eukaryota > Metazoa > Chordata > Amphibia > Caudata > Ambystomatidae > Ambystoma > Ambystoma mexicanum. The sequence continues at coordinate 452,633,472 of NC_090936.1, read as the reverse complement.
GTGGTGGACAATAAAACTGGAACCTGTGTACCATACTCGGTCGCTTCCACATTTTTGTCCCAAAATAGTTTGGATGGGAATGATGGTCTTTTCTAAGACAAGAGATTCAATTTCTGACACACTGAAAAAGGCCTTAATGTTTACTAGATTTTTTGGACCGTGTTGTCAATTGTTTCTGGCCTTTTAAAATTAGATGCTCATGTTAAGTCATGAAAATTATACTTGACCTAAACCCCGTGAAACATGTTGACAAATGAAATATTTGCAAAAAAGGCCAAGATATGAAATGGTATTTAAAACTATGAATGGTATCCCCAATTTGAGCCCAAGGGGTGACTAAGCAAAGAATTTTAAGGGGATTTCTCCACTAAGATTATTTTTTTATTGGGACACGCTCTGCATTTCAAACCCAAATTACTTTGGTGCTTTTGGCAAATAGACCCACGTTATTGCTCCTTAAAAAGCCATACTGACATCTGACAGAATTGGCAAGAATCTCCATCGGACAGGGTTATTTTACATATATTTCCCTCATGACCGTTTTCTCCAGACATATATACAGCTTGGATGTTTCATATCGAGAGGAAAGATGAAATATCATAAAACATTTTGCATCCATATTTCCAATTGGCAGATAACACATGGCTTATTAGTCCTCTGCAGCAAAGTCCCCAATCTGATATCCACATGCAAACATACCCCCTCTTGTTCAAAGTATTTTCCGTGTGGGTTTAGGATTACTATTCAGAAAGCTTCTCAAATCTGATCAAGCATCCCTAGGCCTACTAGTAGGCAGTAGTAGCACATCACAATTGTCTGCCTATTATGCTCAAAGTGCTGAAGCTTTCAACCACGTGTAATGAGGATGAGAATGTGGTCTTCTACCATGTTCAAGCACCAACCTCTTGGCTACTACAAAAACCTTTCTTGGAGCACCGTTGTATTACATTTTTCTATTGGAAATTTCCCAGCAGCCTGATCTGTGTCAAAGGGATTTTACTGATAAAACCACTTGTTCCCAATAGAATGCTTTCCTAATCCATTTCGATCTCTTTTGGGAGGGATGGTTGACCAAATGTCTAAACACCCTGACTTTTGCTGCTTGATACTTATATATTTGGTAGTGTTTACTGTAAGGGGTCAAGAGTAAGACTCGTATGCAATGGCATGTTTGTTGATTACTATAGACTTTTACTTTCAGAAAATACGAAGCGTTTGAGAAAGTCCCATCTATCACTAAATATAAGAGGGGTTTCCCTGCCTCAACCAAACTAAGGACCGTCTGTATCCGAATGTTAAAACAAAAGAGCGACCTGTGTCCGAAAAGCCTAATCTGACTCTTAAACTCTAAACTTGATGTGTATCAGACTACTCTATTATGCTATATACCTGTAGCTTGTCTCAAAGGTTCTCAACATAAGGGTTTAAGGTGCAGAACATAAAAATAAAAGTGTCCCGCCAGGAAAGGGAGCTCCCTTTTTAGGACTCTTAAATCCTTACAAGGGCTATGCGTCTTCCCTTTTTAGTTCCACAACTTAATTAATTTTGCTTTCACACTCCTGGTTTACTCTCGTGCCAGGATATTGCTTCACTTATTACTCCTGGTATACTCTACTGTCAGGATATCTACTTGCTACTCGTAGGAGTGTCTCACTTTTTCTGCCTGGTGCACTAACCTGCCAGGGCTTTCTCTTTCTTGAATTACTCTTTCTTTCAACCACTTCACAACAGCTTTCCGTAGTTGGGTCACTGACCCCTTTTCCACTCTGCTCTCAAGTACCACAGTTCCTCTATAGTATGGTTTTGGGTTTCGGTCTCACTTTTAACAATGTTCATATACACATCACGCCTTCCTTTTGAATATTGGGTCTGCGACTCACTTTCACCATTGTTCTTATTTATATCAAGTGTATTGTTCCACTTGGTGACTTTCTCTCCCAAACTCTGAATGATGCGCATTCGCTGCTAGGCGCACTGATATCCCATTCCGTCTCATTGGGCTTATCCGGTGTCTCTGGTGGTCCTTGCATCTACTCTTTGGCTGCTCTTTCAGTCTGCTGACTAGGTGTCCAGACCTGTCCGCCGGTCAATCTTTGGTCTGGTGTCTCTCGCTCTGGGCAGCTCCTGCTGCTCATGGTTACCAGGCGGTTGGCTGCCTTTGGTTCTACCTCACACTGTCCAAATGAGCCTCTGTGCTATAATTCACAAGCTTCTTGCTTCTGGCGTCCTTGCTGGCGTTCGCACATGTTGCCGACTGTCTGGCTCTGCCACACTACTGCCATTGCTATCAGCTGTGACTGTTTTAACCTTCCCCCGCATTAGTAGTCAATAGCTTCCAAAGACTAGAACGCAGGGTTGGCTTACCGCTTCTAGGCATCTTCATAGTGCCATCTCTCTTCCTCGTCTCAGTAATTAAATTGGGGGTGGGGGGGCGAGGAGGACGGGAGGGAGACAAACAAGGCATTTTCTGTTTCTTCCTCTACATTACAATAGACCATACAAATGGATTGTAAAGGTGGGTATCATGGGTATTTAAGACTGCCAGATAATGTTGATCTATGATGTCCCTACCTCTCTGGAGTTTGGCTTCCACCATGTGATCCTCCCGCAGACAGCCACCCCCAGTGTCGGTGTCGGGTAGCTTCTGCCCTTCCCTGGCCACATGAGGCAAGCTTCCCTCCAGAGATTCGGTGGCGATATCGCTAGATTTTATACACTAATTCCAAAGTTACCCATCGTAAACCATGTGCTCTCGCTCTGCTTGATTAGAGCTGCATATATTATCAAATAGGATAAATAATGAATATTCAATCCTTATCGCAGCACTGATAAAACTTCTATTTTGGCCAATCCATTTCGGGCTTGGTCCGTCTTTAGGGCTAAACCGTTTGTGTAGACCTACATGTGCCGCCTACTGCAACTGCCTGTCCATTCCCAGGTTCAAGTGGTCCAAAGCGGGTGGTTCTGGCTTTCCTGTCTCTGCTGCCACACCTTGGAACTCGCTCACTCCTGCCTTGAGGGCAGAACCATTCTACATCTCATTCCGGAAGCAACTAAAGACTTACCTGTTCAATTAGCGTCCCTACCACTCCGTAACTGGCTGTTACGTACGCCTAGTTGTTAACTGCCTGTAACCAGTGCCTAGATACCCCAGGGTTAAGTGCGCTCCTACAAATGTAAAATAAAATAGATGTGAAGCTTGGAAATGGGCTTCAGAGCTTTCCCAGACAACGCTCCCCGTTCTCCCTGCGACCACTAATGTGGCCAAGGAGTCTCTGATAAAGAAGCGCTGGATAAATTGGTGCATGTGGCTTTTGAGTGAGTGCAATACAGTCTAGAAGTGAATCCAACGTTTGAATTCCTGACACCTTCAACCTTGAGAGCGGTTGCTTAATGTGTATTTAGTCCAAAACAGGCAATTAAAGGAATAGGGCTTAAATACTTAAAGGTAGGCTCCTAGAGGCTGCCCTTGGTTCTTAAGACCATAAACAAGCCACTTACTTAATATGCTTTGAATTGCTAACTGGTTGACCCTTGGTTGTGAAATGCAATTTGCATTCCCATGTCCGGACTGGAGTGCCTTGTTTAATATTTAGGGGCGGGGGGATGGGTTGGGGGGAGGGGTTTGGGGTGTTAAGGTACCACTGGCAATATATTTGGTAGGTTATAATGCTTAGCCACACTGTTAATATATGCTGCTGTCATCCCAATTCTAGCGACTCCATTATGTGTTGCAGCTGTGCTATTCTTTGCGAGCAGAGTATTTTGTCTGGAACAGATGAGAAATCCGTGTGGCATTAGGGCCCTGCCAAAGCGTATGCCGCATTGTCATTAGACATGTTTGGCTGCTGGGCGTGCATTTTGCGGCGCTACATGCTCTTTAGGTGTGGTATAGCCTCCTTCTCTGGAAGTAATATCAACTCTGGCGAGTAAACTACATGAAAACGCCCAGGTGCCTTCTTGCCAGCCGAGCTTCCTGATTGCAAAAGCCGAGCGGAAGATACGATTGAGGTATGTATGTATTGCGTGTGTGTGTGTGTGTGAGTGGGAAGGGGGGGGGTTATTAAGCTCAGAATACAGTTCCTTGGGGATCCAGCCTGAAAAGCTGCACACCCACGCCGTCTTGCAGTGCGCTCGCTTGCGTTCTTTGAAGTGCTATTTGAACTGCTATGGCTCAGTCGATGCCTCGGTATGACTGGATTATAGCTAATGCGTTCACGCTCTGAGATTTGACGTCTGCGCGAGTCCTCGGGTCAACGTCTAACATTGATCATGGGGTTCATTGTGCCCGTACATGCTCGTCTCCAAGCGAGCTTGTATGCAGGTGTGCCCAGCTCCATAACCGTAAATGAGCCAACAAGACGCGTCCTTTCAGCTCCTGATAACATGCAGGTTTTAGTTGCTCTTGCTCGGTGGCCATGCGCACGCCACGGCCATGCGTCGTACGCCGCCCCTCTTCGCCTTTCTCTGTTTGAAAAAGCACAATGCGCCCTGTGTTGGGGAAGATAACTCCAGGCTTGATGTATTTTTTGCGTTTGCTTGGCATTATCTCACCAGCCGGCTGCTGTTGAACTGTTTTAGGACGTGTGCAGTACAAACACAGATAAGGGCCCCAGGCGAAGAGTTTCTGCGAGGTGTGTGAAACTTGTCGTGGCTTTGAGAATAATTTTTGGATGGTTTGTTTTAGGAACTCTATGGGGGACGGGGTTGCCTGTCCATTAAAGGACTGTTCTCACGCCCTTCTAACGGGTGACCTCGCTCAAGAGGGTAGGTGGTATGTGTGTAGATTTACTTACACCATGATGCTGGATAAAAGTTAATGATCACGAGCTCAGCTTTTTTGAGCGTCTCCTAGTAGGTTTCCTTATTGGGCACTAGAGCACTTTCATGTGGTGTTTTCATATAACTTGGATGAGTTATTTGCAGGCAGGGCAATCACGAGCCCTGGGCGAAACACTAGCATGTGCCACCACATGCTAGTTTTTTTGCATCTTTAAAACACTAGCATGTGTCACCACATGCTAGTTTTTTGTTTCTTTGCATTTTTAAAGCGCTCACACAGCGCGTAGACATCGAGGCGCTGTTAAAGGAATTGTTGGTTTTTTTGTTGGTAGTTGTTTCTTAGTTGTGTATTTATAACACGCTTAAATACCCAGAGGTTTCTAAGCACGGACCCGGGGATCGAACCACAGGTTCGTGTCGTCTTGCTTCCAATGCGAAAATGTTGCCGCTGAGCTATCCTCACAGGACTCCTTCCCATCCTTGCTCACATACCTCAGTCGTGCATTGCAAAACGATATATTTAGGAGATGTATGTTCAAGCCAGTGGCTTTTTTCTTTGCATTCCAATACCACAATTTTGAAACTTGGACATATGATTAAAATGCCCATAGTATTCTTGCTAATTGTCGAATGACCATGTTCACTAGTTGTTTTTTGTAATTTTCGCTTTGTATATATGTAATCTTGGTAGGGAAAGATGGTTCCTGTCAGACCATTGAAAATCCTATGCAATTTGTAATTACTGCTCAGTCCTTATATGTAATTTTTTTTAATGTAATATGTAATATGTAACATTGTAAACTTAAGAAATGCGCCCAGATGCCTAAGGCCTTGGTGCTCTTTACAAATAAACAAAATACAAATACAAGTGAATACCTAGAATTGGACTGCATCACCTACAATGAATGGGTTATGTTTGCAAGTATGCACAAACTCTGCACTGTGGTCCCTCCAATTGTGATTTAAGTAAGGTTTTATTGACTTTTCCCTAAAAGTAGTAAGTAGACACCAACATAGACGGTGTTAAAAACAGGGATCAATTTCCTTTATCTCCAGTTTATGTAACTTTCTAAATGAAGAGCACTTTCCTAGATGTTGGTAATATATTTTTTCTACTTTTAGAAGCAGCAATTGGAAATGTACTCGAGCTGGGGAAAATGTTTTTCAACTCAGTTTGCATGTTAGGCTGCCTATGTAATGCTTACCATACCACCCAGAGACTGTCCCAAATGCTCCAGGAGAAAAATGGAAGTGGGTACGGAAGAAAGTAAAGGAGTTGGGTTAGGAAATGGGGCTCGTTCAAAGCCATAAGGTTACGCTGCATGGTTGACGCCTAAGACCACCTTGTAGCAACTTCATAGCACTGCAGGGGAAGATGGGAGAGAAGTAAGGGACTTAAGAAGTGATCCAGTCATTTTTGTCATATGATGCGAGTAATTAGGCAGATGATAACTATCTGTCAAATGGTGTGAGTACATGGACATTTAGGAGCAAAACCCGGCATATGTTGAGAGATGTCTGAGAATATGATGCCAGCATCTGGAAAATGACTGAGTCCCTGGACGTGTTATGGCAATAGTTGTGTAATTGAGCAAGCCCCTGGGCATGTACAAAGCACACATCTTACAAATAATGGCAATTGCTGTCATATAATGCAAGTACATGGGCAAATTATCAAAATAGCTAGCACATTGTACAAGTTGCTGCTAGCTGATGTCAAAAGCTGGCAGCCTGTATGTGTGACTGGTGGTGAGGTGAGTACCTCACATACTAACCGTACAAGCCACGACCAAGCTCTGGGTGTCCTACTGGTTTTTCAGGCACCTGACCCCTTGCAGGGCAGCCTGCAGCACCCACTCACTGGGCCTGCTCAAGATCAGGTAGTACTAATGGCGTGATCGTGACTTCTGTCTTGGACTGCTCCCTTTATGGCCCCTATACCACTTTCAGCCACTGCATGGGCTGCCACCCAAGGTAACCCTACAACTGTCCCTCCCCTGCACCACTGTATCTGGATTGAAGGAAAGACCTGCTACGCCAATGTGACAAGTCACGAGACCTCCCTCCCAACCCCTTTTATTTCCATCTTCCTGGGCGTCTTCACCCTGTACGTCCAGATTAAAAGGCGATGAATTTAGGGGGCATAATCTACCCTGTTTGCGCCAAGTGCGCCCAGCCACTCATATTTGTACGTCCTGTTCCTCTATTTCTGATCTGTGCCATGCTTACCTTGCATCATATCCACCTCATTTCCTTTTCCTTGTTACTCTTACTCAAGTCTTTGGTTATTCCCACTTTCTTCCACATACTCCCCCCCCCCCCCCCCGCACTGCTCTCTTCTCGCTATCCGTCCCCTTCAAATCTCATCTATACTCCTATTTCTTCTTCATGTACTCTTATTCTTTGCGTCAGACTTTCGAATGCTCGCTCCATCTGCAACAAGTCCCATTCTATTCTTGGTCTGTTCTTTCGTCTTAACCTAAAATGTCTCTGCTTCAAAGAAACCTGGTTTACTACTCGCACCACTTCCATCCCTGCCTGACTTTACACCTCTTCTACTAAGTTCTCTTGCTCACCTGGTGTTGGCTTGGCATTCTCTATCACTCCTCCTGGGCAGCCGTTTCTCCTTCTAGCCTTCCCTTATCACTTCTTTTTCATTCTATCACTTTTCTTACTATAAATTCCTCTGTCCCTCCCTAGCACCTTTTGTGAAGACTTAGACTCTCTTCTTTCTTTCTTCCCTCTTCCTCAGTTTTCTTCATATTAGGTGATTTAAATCTCCATCTTTATTTAACTCCATTCTTTTCGTTCTCCTTCCTTGTTCCATATGCTTCTACTACCTCTCCTTCCACTGCTCCTTTTTTTTTTTTTTTCCAGACGTGACCTCATGCTTTTTCCTCATCACCCTTTTGCCACGCTTCCTACCTTTTCTACATTCTGAACTGACCAAGCCTCCTCCTACTCTCAAACTCCCTTTCCTCTACTCATGACTTTCTTTTCTCCCTTCCTAAAAAGCCCTACAGCCATGCCCGAGATCTGGCCTTTGCTCTCTCCGTTCGTATTTATGTAAGGTGGAGTAACGCGCGGGGGAAAAAAAACTCACAAACCTTCTGATTTTGCTCTTTTATCTGTACTTCATTGGTTGTATGTCTTACTCCTCACTGACAAAAAACACTTTCTCTACCTTTAGCCCGCCCATCTCTCACCACTCCCTTCGCCTTTTTCAAATAATGAACAACATCCTTTGTCCCCCTGCCACTGATCCTTCTAAATCTTCTTCGCTCTACTCTTCTGACTTTACCAACTACATCTCAAAAGTCACTAATTTGCACTCATCACGGACTCATTCCTCCCTTCGTCTGTCCCCCCACCTGTACCCTTCCCTGCCCCCTAATTATCTCCTTTTTCAATTCTCGCCTCTCACTGACTGATGCAGCTTCCCTCCCTTCCTGTTCACTGCACGACCTCCTCACTTGATCCTTTGCCTTCTTCCCTGAATAGATCCTTCCACCATTCCTTTCCTGTAGTCTATTAAATCTGTCGCTGTCTTCATCCACTTTCCCATCCTCATTTAAGCACGCTCAAATCATTCCAATTTTTTTAAAAAAAACTCCATTACCTAATTACCGCCCTATCCCTCTTCCATTTCTCTCAAAACATCTTGTTTGGGATGTGTACTCTTAAATTCTCTTCCAAGCTTCGTTTGCACTCACTTCTTCCGCTGACTAAATTCGGGTTCCACCCTGCACATTCTTACCGCTCGTCAAAATAAATGAACTCCCATTCTTAATCTTCTAGATCGATCTTCCGCCTTTGACACAGTCAACCACCCCACAATACTCTTTGCTCTCACTGCACTTGGGTTTTCTAGCTAAATCTACCATTTGTTCTGCTCTTATCTCTCCAGTCGCTCTTTTTCTGTGTCTTGGGACAGTCGCACTTCTCCCCGCCCTTCCACCACTGTATCCTGAAAGGTTCTGTACTTGGCCCCCTGCTCATCTCTACATAAACTATCAGTCTACTCCCTCATTGACTCAAGTTTTCCTCACACTATTACACTGACTTTCAAATCCCCCCCTTCCTTTCGTTTTCTTACTCTGCTCTCAATCTTGGCACCATCTTTGATTCTACTTTTTTCCACCCACATCTCTAACTGCTCATACTGGTTGCCTTCTTCACTTTGCTATTCGCTCTGCCCTTTCATGACTAACTTCCTCCCATCTAACTTCTGTCAACTCTGTATTCAACTCCGCCATCTGTATTCTGTTCTCACATCCACCTCTGTCCTCTTATCGCTCCCTACCATCCTTTTCTTTCCCTTCTCCCCTACAATTCTACGTCCTCTGCATCGTCTTCAAATGTTATCATGGTCTTGTGCCTGCTTACCATGCTTCCCTCATTTCACATTAATTGCCTTCCCGTTCTCTCTGCTCCCAAAATCTTCACCTTCTTACTGCTCCAGAGCCTCCTTGTGCACCTTCTCTATTTCGCTCCTTCTCTCTTCCTGCTCCTAAACATGCCCTGACTCTTGATATCCTTACCTCCCCTCTCCATTTATTTCTATTCCTGTCTAGAAGGTCCACTTTTGACCTCAGTCGTCTCCATTTAACCCTTCCTAATGTACCACTTCCCTACCAATTGTCCTCTGTGCAGACTTTTTGTACCAATTTTTATTAATCCATTATGTATAGTGCTTTGGCAGAAGCGCTTTATAAATTGAAATAAAATACAAATACTGTGCTATATGAATGCAATACCTGTAATTTACCAATTCATCCTGTTCTGGTGTATCATGCCTTAGTTTACTCCATTACCTCCTATAATTCACTAGCTGCCAACTCCTAGCCCCCTCCATACAGTCTCTGGCCTCTTTCCAGAATCAAAAACAAAACAAAATAAAAGCCTTTAAAGCCAACCTTCCCTTCTGGCAGACAAGTGTCACTGGAGTAATGGCCACTCTTTGTCCAAGATGTCAACTTGCACAAAGACATACTAAATTTGTGGGCAGTGTGCGACCTCTTAAAACTTTGAGCAGCTAAGCCTTTGCCTGCCTCCTGGACGATAGATTGATACTGGCAAGTCAGACCAAGGCATAAAATAAGCAGTGACGCATAGCAATTTGCTATACAATTCTGTAGGTTTGCTAATTAAATACACTTGTGTAGCACAGATAGCTATTTAAATTACCCTGGGCAATGAAAGCACAGCTCTGCGTTCCTCTTGATGGCCCAAATGTCTATAAGTTAGGCGTTTCTAAACTCCACGCATAGGATTATAGGGTGTACTAATTTACCCAGCCTGCTTCTTTGCCTTTTATTGCCTTTTTTTGTTAGTGTGTTGATACAAGGATTATTTATTCCCCTTTGTGTCTTTTCATCCTTTAGATGTATTAAATAGTTTTAACTTTTTTTTTTAACATATAATTAAAATGTGTTCTCATGTACGCTATGTGTCTGGCTATTTGTACCTGCTAACCTCTTGTGTAAATGTCGGTATGTAGACTTACGTGTGTGTGACCATAAGTGCTTCAATCTCTGTCTAGGATCGTAGTAGTGAGGGGTAATTCTCATTGCGGGTCTCCGGTACGCCCTTTTCCCCAGAGGGCTCTCTCCACCATCTTTTCTCTGTTCACTGCAAGTTCAAAGCGGCCTTAACGAGAGTCCAGCAGTAATCATTTGTTCATTTCTTAAAAGTGCCAAAGGCCTGTGTGGGAGTGCTAGCTGGGATACATTCTCTTTCAAATAATTGCAAGTAATTTGGATTATATTTTTATTAAGCTAATTATATCTTTTTTGGCAAAGACCAGTATGTTTTAACTTTATTTTTTTAAAAGACGTCCTGCAATTCCATTCCTAATAAGTGGTTGCATAATTACACTATTGTTACTGTAAAACACTGCATTGTATTCATCTTCAATAAATTGTAGGTTCGTGTATCTAAATCTGTGTAACTATATTTCATTTTGCTGGGGTAAGGTGCATCATATTGACGAGTGAAAACTTTTGAAAATGTACATGATCACACGTCCCGATGCCTTCGATGGCAATCCTAGTTCTGTGACCTGCTGGTTGCATAGATCTGTGCAACTGGTGCTCAATACAAGAGTTGGTCCCAAACTCCTTGACTTTCTATCTCATCACCCTGTTGCTTTATACCAGCTACCCTGAAAGGGAGATGGGCACAAACCAAACTTAAAATATTCCGCCTAGTTTGCCCAGTTCCCTGCCTGCTACACCATCCACGCTGCTTAGTATTATTTGCTTTCCTCTTCCATAATGAATACACAAGGCTCACAAGATATTTACAAACAGTAGTGCTCAATAATACTTCCATCCAGCCCTACAGATAAGGGGTGTATTGGCCACTTTTACTCCTTTAAAAATAGGCATACTCACAAGTATTAAAAATGGGGATTCAAAATACTGCCAACAAAAGTATGGAAATGGACATGCAGAAATCTTTACCCAAGTTTATGTCCACACAGCTCCATTGATATGGTTGGACCCTGAGTACAGAGTGACGGGAAGAAACTACTGTTATTACTGCCTGATCAAAAGTGGTAAAGAATTTGCATAAATAACGCAAAGACGTTTGTTACAAAAACATTTTTACAGTTATTTTACTCACTTATTAAATACTCCCATTGGGAATGGCGCTTACCTTTTTACTTCCTATGAAATCGTTTAACTGCCAACTTTAAAAAATAGGGAGCCACATACTCAAACTGCAAAATCTTATCTGGAGCACTACTTCCATCTAGTCTGTACATCTATTGATCTACTGCAATACCATACACTGTAGTTCGTCTTCAGAGCACGCTTTGCTCTAAGATTAAGATCTATATATTTGCACCTCCAGGAGAGAGCTGGCCAGTCCGGAGGCCTGGAATGCAAGCAGGATCTGCAAGTAGCTATCTATATTTCATGCTGCGTCACTGCCTCTGCCCAGACTTCACCCTGTACTTGGAGGCCATGCATCAGGCCGAGTCACCACTGGAGTGCCACACCTCGGACCACCCCGCCCCCATTTGCCCCCCGCTCACCTGTACACCTCTTGGCTTTCCTCCAGTTCCTAGACTGTTATTTTCAATCACTGCTTTATGTGTAATTGCTTTTAAATGGAAGCATGAATTGCTCAAAAACTGGTTCCCATACCAAACCAAAAATGTATCGGCACTACAGATGGGGCCTCTAGTGCGAATGGAGGTAAAAACTGCTTTCATGGCTGGGCTGGAGCGCTGTTCTTGGGCATACCTGGCTCGGGCTTCAGGAGTGTTGGCGGCCCTGCCCACCTCCGAAAGGGTATTTAATGATTTTGAAAACAGTTGATATCCATGATGGGCAATGGCCATCTTGTCCACCTGAAGTTGATAATTACCCTGACTTCTGCCAACACCACCAGGCTATGACTTTCATATTCCTAAATGTTCCTTGCACAGCAAATGATGGGTCACGCATACATTATACGGGACATTGGCCTGTGCAACACCTACTGTGCACCCATCTACACAGAGCCTTGCACTGAAAACTGTTTGCAAAGTCTTTTTTTATCATATCTATTTATTTGTGTCCATTCATGCAGCTAACCTTTACATTTTAAAGACTTCTCACTAATGGCATACTTCAGCGGTACACAAAATACTGTTTTGTTCCTCATTTCATGTCTTGGGTACAAATAGCTCCTGGTGACATTAAAAATAGTATTACAAAATTGCTAATCAAACTTTTAATTGGCAAACTCTAAATTTTTGAAAACGAATTTATGCCCTACAGTTGCTTCCTGTTAATGATTGTAAACAAACACACACCTGCCTAACTGGTGAGAGATTGAACAGGCTGTCCTGCAGTGACCCTACCTCCCATCTGCACCGTGGGCCATTGCTCGCTCTGGCCACCCCCAGAAAAGTCCCTGGCTGTAGGAGAGTAAAAATTAGAACCAGGGCCAGTTGATTTCCAAAGTGGTGTGTGGCTAAAGACTTGGCTTCATCATTTGCATATGTTTTGACTCCTGAAATGTCCCCACAGTGAGTGACATTAGACTTTTATACTAGAGAATGTCCTGGGAAGGTAATTATGGAAGTTCCCATGAGAGCCAAGAGGCAAATAACTGTGATTTACACTGTATTAGGGATTGAAATTAAGACTGGATAAGAGGGAGCTAAAAGCTGCTCCTGCATATCCAGCATCAACCGGTGAGCTACCACTGGGGAACGAGGAGCTCATACATAGCATTTGGGAAATCTAGCTTCCAAATAAGATAAACTTGGTCCATTATTTATGACCCCCTTATCCTTTAAATGCGGTATAGGTTTGGCGAATGCTAATTTATAGATCGTCCCAAAAGCACAGAGTTAATGTCACATAGGCATGGTTGTTCAGCATCAATTGGCTTGGGGAGCCAAAGGGGTTCAATAACCAGGCACTTCTAGGCTACAAGCGTGAGAGCTCCCAGCTGCCCTCAATTTCGAACCCTGCTATATGAATAGTCATGTTCGAATTTTAACATGTATATCAGCACCATGACTGGTGCTATTTTTGGATGGTATACACTGAAGGTGGAATACCTTCTAGGGACTTCTAAATTTGAAAAATAAGGTGCAGTGAAATAAATGGGTTGATCAGGATCACACAAGGAAGCCAGAATTTGAGTCCCGGCTGCACTTTGGGCACTTGACCACATATCTTCTCAAATTTAGTTGCTAAAACTATGTTCATATTTTGCTTTCAAATATATTGTTTTATAGACTTAATTTTGACAAATCGCACAATAAACCATATATACATCTTTACAGAAATTTGCTAATGATTGTAGTTTTTTTCCCTATCTTGAACGCAAGACTACATAGCTAGAAAGCAAATGAATTTGTCCCAATAGAATACTCGAGTTTTGCAAATGTACTTTCATGACTTATGCAAACAATACATGATGTTGCGTGATAAGGTCAGAAGTTTGTAGTCCTTGTTTGTCACAGGCACACAACTTGTATAGATCGGCTTTGAAGAAAATGTGAAGCCACCCGACTCCAACCCCCAAAGTACATCTATTTTGTTGGTCAAGAAAGCATGTGTGAAAATAAGTTTACATTTTTGAATTGGTTTTATTTTTATTTTAAAGGCAGAGATGTGGCTTGCTTCTTATCACCCCTACAAATATGGTTGCGACATTGTGCCACCACTAAAAAAAATCTTAATGTTTAAATGTTCTGCTGTTAAAAAAATAAAATTAAATAATTGCAAGGCTGCAGTGAGGGGCCCTGAGGAAATTGCTGGAGGAATGCGATGTAGTAACCTGTTGATAATGGGCATGCTCATCACAGCTCTGGTGGTGAGGTGGGAAGGACTTGTGAGGTCCCCATGAGCATAAGGTCTGGTTCAGCAGCACAGGCTGCACATGCCTTGCACTGGCCAGTCTTGAAATGGTTTAAGAAATATGTGATGCTTAGTCTATGCAAGCACCATCCCTGAAGATGCATGGCAGGTGCTTTGGTATCATTCGAATGTACATGGGCACTTTTCTGGAATTAGTTATGCTTGGTATATAGAGATTTTTCTTTATCCAAAGGCTGACATTTTAACTGTAAGCAGGTGATAGCACTGTACACCATTTTCAGTAAGCAATAGGCACTATGCGTCTTAAATTCCGAGTATGTAGCAGAACATTTGCATGGCTTCTCTGCATTGTCTGTGTACTCTGTGGGCAAGATGGTTATTTCAGAGTTGGTCTGATCCGAATGTTCCATAGTGAGGTGTCATCAAGGTTTTCAGTCTTGAGGAAATATCCAGTTTGGGTTGTTGGCACATGGTCACGTGCTTTGGGACTGGTTGTCTGTTTTTGTTGGGTTTAGCGGGGGATTCATTGTGTGCATATAGGCCTTTTCATCTGCTACCTGGCTTTGCTCCCATGGGGTGATATAAGTTGTTTTTAATTTGGAGAGTCTATATTTGGTATGTTTCAGTAGTAGGAAAGTTGACACATTTGTGTAATTTGTCTGCATAGGACAGGACATGTCTGCTAAGTGTTAATGTGGATGGAGCGGCCGGATTGTATCACCCAAATTTTGAAGCCCCATTCCAATGAGGTAACCTCTTTGCTGTAGCTCTGCTGCCTTTGTCCCGCCATGCCTCGGAGATGATTGGTAGACCCACAAAGTCTAAAAGAATTGTGTGCAGTTTTTATTCTTTATTTGCCTCTGCAGAGAAAACGTCTTGAGGCTCCAGTGTCATCCCATCAGTGACAATTCAAATGTGAAGGTTTTCTGAGCATAAATGGATTAGGATGGAATGCCCACAGTTGCGTCACAGAGTTGGAAAAGCATCCAGACATACATCTTTATCTGGAGCCAAATTCGTTTTTAAGGGAGTCCTTCAGCAAAGAGATGGCAACACACTGAGGAGCAGAAGAGTTGTGACACGCCATGGTGGGTTAAATGGTGAGCACCAAGCAGTGGCCTCAGTGTGCCACGTACAGCAGCTTTATTGGTACAAGGCATACAGCCAATAACTGCACACACAGCCACTTTAGAACTGAAACAAAATTGATAGGAATCCTGAAAAAGCAACAAGTCCTTTTTTAATTACCTACTCGGGCACACCCTGAATTAGAGGCAAAACTGCCACCTGCACCTATCTCTTGTTTAGTGGCATGCCCCTGGGTGGCCCAATAAAACATAGCAGCCCAAGCTCCACACTGACCTGGATGCTCATGGTTACAAGTTGGACCTTGATAACCCGAAACATCATGTTGGCAACAAAGCACCCTAGTGGCCCTCCTCTTCATATATACATGAAAACAGTTTGTAATGAATGAATACCTCCTGCAGATTCCTCATTGTAGCTCCGACATCTTGAGCACCAGCTTTCTCCAGAAATGAGATTGGCTACAATGGGACACTGTGGCCCTCTCTGCTCTACTCCTCACTGCTGGTGCACAGGACTCTCGATGTTACGCCATGGGCAGTACATATGGGAGCCAGCATTTCCGTGTACTCTTATGCTGCTTCATGAACAGCACTAGATTTTATGTAATTTCATCATGCTTAATCCCCCCAGAGACCTTGGGCTTAAAGTTCTGCAAGAATTGCAGGAGGCAGCGGTCTTTACCAAAAATACAGAAGTTTAGTATTTACTTCCTTGAGGAGAAGCAAAACGTGGACTGTGGCTCCTGCTGTGCAACAAATTTGACACCCTCCGGCACAAGGAATGTAAGTGCACACCATTGAAGTAAACTGCCTGCATTGGTGCTTTAGTCTAAGAAGGCGGAGGTCCCAGAGGTGCAGCCAGAAGGCAACCTTTGTGACCAGGACAAAAATATAAAACACATAGAAAGAAAAATTAATATAACACTGCTGCTCTCCCAGTCACACCTAAAGATGTTACTCTTAGACCTTTATTTCCAGGTCCAATGATTCAAACACCTGAAAAATCACTGCCAACACTGAAGGTACCATTACCCACTAGTTACTCTCTCCTGAGCATATGGTGCTTGAAATCCTACTGCTCAACCTTTGCCAAGGCTCTAGTGCTTAGTCGCTGGTGGCGGAGCCAGGGCTCACTGCACTTCTTGATGCCATGCAGAGGTGCCTCTATGGGCCCCAACTACAGGCCTGCTAGCTCTTTCACAGCCTTGCTTGTGGAGACTGCTCCGCATGGCTCGGACCTCAGATGCCATGACCCTGGTGAGCGCTTACTTGACTTAAGTGCTGATTGCTGTCAGCTCCTTGTTGCCCTTGGCTCCAGCTTCCAGAAGTACTTTCATTTCAAAGATGGGTCGAATTTTTTAAAACTGGGGAACCCATGGGTCGAGGCACCTTTGGTAAATGGAGGAGTTTTATAGTCCGGATGAAGCCCTTATTAAGCTGGCCTCGATTTTAGGGATGCTAGTAGGTTAGATACACCACCAGAGCTTGAGGGTACTCCAATCTAGTTGTGTTGTAAGCCCAATGTGTTCTTTCAGAAGAAATTTGACAAGGCTTTAAATTCTTGGTTGTCTGTGCCTTAGAAGCTTGTGGTCCAGTATCCCGGAATAAATCCTCCAGCAGAGACACTTAAATTCAGCTGTTGTTGCCCCTGTCATGGCAGAATGGCCAACGTCTACCTCCACTCAGGCAGCGCACTGTGACCTTGGCTAGAAACATTTCCCAGCTCGCACAGACCTAGTTTCTCCCAGTGATCTCGCCTCCACTACAGATGTTAAAGTTTGTACTTTTTGTATCTTGCTTGGAGTTTGATATCTTTTGGGAAGGATGTTGCAGCCTGCTTGCTTGACAGCAATTTCAGACCTTTACCTCCTTTGACCATTGGCAAGAGTGCAGGATCCCTCTCGCAACCAAGCTTGACAGATTTTCCTTTCAAGGTTGAGGCTGTTGCGCCCAAAGAGACTTTGTTTGCACTATAACTGTCCCTGCTACAACCTTGTGTCTGAAGCGTATTTGATTTGGACTTTGCCCACTGTAACCCAAAGGGGTGGGAGGTTGCCTTTGTCCATCAGGGAGTGGTCTCGCCGCAGCAAGTTGAGCCTCGTTGGTAATGTCTTCATTCACTTCTGGGCATGTATGGCTGCAGAGCCTTTCTTCCTGAGCACTGTGGTGAACAGCCTTCTGATGAGGCAAGTTTTACAAACCCAGTCAAGTCCTAAACTCTGCCTTTTTCTGCCTGTGATCTCATGGCATCTTGTTTCATGGTGCCTGAGACCTGTTTAATCATGAGGGTACTCCAGTGGCTGCTCCAGTCAATTCTCTTTCAGGGCGATATGACTGTCCTGTTGCTGGTCTCAAGAGTGTAGTAGGGTCACCTGTGGTGGTCCCAAAGAGAATTGGCTAAGGGCAACATTTATTTGGTACACTTGACCTCAGTTGACCGTTGCTTCCGACACCACCTTGAAGGGTTCAGGCACTCACCTCAAATACATGATGGTGAGCAGACTGTGGTTCCCAGCCAAAGCAAGGAACACATCAGTCTACTGGGACTGCTGGCTATCAGGCTGGCCTGAGTTGTTTTCTATTGGCAGCCCGTTTTACTTGGACACATTCACTGGTGGTAGATACATTGAACAAGCAGACTCCGGCTAGGTCCTCCACCTGAGCCTTAGAAACTTCACCCTTAATGTTTAGTTGCTGAGGTATAAGGAGTGGGATCGGTTGGGCAACGTCCTTGTTGTACTCCTTCATACCACCAAGTCCATTTATGAATACAGGTGGCATACGTGTTCTGCTTTGTGCAGGGACTGAGGTCTGAACCCCTTTGACTTGACCTACCTCCACTGTTACTGATTTGCCCTGTCCTTCAGATTGGTACTACGAAGGGATACCTGGCGGTTATTTTGTTCCATCAGATGTCCCCCTATGCAGGGCTTGGCCTTTCCTATCCCCACCATTCTACATTTCTTGTGGTGATAATATAGCCCGTTTCCACAAATCCACGCAAGACAGAGATGTTTCACAATGTCGACCCCCATGAGAGCTCTCAGCTATGTCTTGCAAGGCACATCAGGAAAGTTGATAATCACTTGTTTGGTTACATTATGGGTTGTGCAAGCAGGGCTGTTACTAAACAGATGGATTCCAGGTGGATCATCCTCTGCATTTGAGAATGATCTGGCTGGGAAAGATTTGCCTGAAGATCTCTGAGGGATGTTAATGTTTGGAACATCTGTCAGGAGACTGTGGGCTTCCCTGCACATGTTTGTCAAGCTGTCTGGATTCCTATCCAGTTAAGACGGCTGCATTGGTCATGCATTGCCCCAGTGTTTCCTGATGTAGGTGGTTGTTGATTGCTCCCCTCCCTTCTCCAGGTTCTTCACTGCTTCACTGCTTTGGGCATGTCCCGAGGATGAAGAATGAGAGAAATCCATAACCCATTATTTCCCAGAAATATTCTCTGATTAGCTGTTCCTCCCACAGTTTCCTGATTGCCTTCATGGCTGCCCCTTTATAGGGATAGCTTGTTTACCATTTGCTGTTCTGTGATTTCCTCACGTGCTGAGAGCTAAGGAAAACGCAGAACGAAGGTTGTGGGATGCTGTTTCCATATATACTGCAAAAGATGTCCCATCCGAAATCATGGTAAGAAATGACGGGGAACCAACTCGGAGTTGCACTGCACCACAGTTTCTGCTGGAGAATACATCTCTAAAATGAGGAATCCGTAAAAGGTACTAAACCATTATAAAGAAAATTGCTGAGGCACATAATTTACACTTTATTTCATTGGCTGGTTTACACCCTGATTGCAATCATGTAGCCGATCATAGTCTTTTTTAAGATATTCCTTAAACATGTTGCTGTGCTTGGCTTATGCTTGGCTTATAGGGTGGATACCTTAACCATAAACTCTTTATCAATCACCTGGGTGTTGTCACTGGCCTGTATGAATTTAAAGGTGTTTGCGGCGGGGGCTGAGGCTACAAAGGAGGAAATGGAAAATTGGTGTACAATTTAAGCTTTTTACACCCAAGGGCTGTACTGGGCTGACTCATTATGCAAGATGACGTGATTGGAGGGAATTGGATGGTATCAGAGTAGATGGTCCAAATTACTTAACCAGCTTTAATGCTGAAGATATTTAACCATGAACTATGGATTTAACAAGTAGGGTGGAGATTAAAAAGGGTAAACCATTATCCATGACTACAAATAAAAGGGATGTTCCATTTTGATATGCAGGTACGGCTGGCCAAGTTATGTAGAGAGGTCCAACATCTAAAGACACGTCTGAATTTGGATTATGGCATCTTGGCTAATATTAAGAAGGCCAGGAACACCGACCGTAACTGGTATAGAAGGCAAAGGGTAGCAGGTATAACCTCTAACTGGCAGTAACTTCTTAATGTAATGCTAAGCCGAAATCCAAGAACTATGTGCTGTACCTTGTTATTGGCGAAGGATCCCAAAGATGTGAAAAAGCTCATAAATCCAGTCTGTGAAAAAATCTGGTGGGAGTATATTTATTAGGAATGGTATTCCTATTGTATGGTTATTCCCTGCTTTATCCTTCTTCCTGAATGCATGCTGTGTGTCTGCAGTTGTGAGGTCATGAATGGAATGCCTGGAGTGTGATTGACTTGAATGCCAAGTTTGAGATTCCACCCAGAACAGTTGGTAATGATGTAGCCTGGGTGGTGGGAGCCAGTGGGTTTCCCTAGTACTGTACTTCCTATCTCTGTGTGATGTAACCTGATTAAAGTAACATGAAGATCACAGCTGGCTACCCGAGTATCCTTTATAAGTACCCTGACTACTGGTCATAATATTGAAGCACAAATGTTTAGTCCTTAAAACCTAGGGGAAAGTAAAAAGGTTTTTAAAGATCCATGGCTAGTGGATTTCAATGTAGGGATGATAATTGGTTGTATGCGAATTGTTCGTTTTACAATTGCTCGAATTACAATTGACCTTTTCACAATTGACCGAATTGTGAAGGTCAATTGTAACATGTGGGGGGGGAACCCCCTGCAAGCCCCTCACCCAACGCAAAATCCCCCCAAAAACCCTAAAAAGAGCCACCACTGCGCCTTACTTTTTTAGAAGAAAGGAGGCTGTTGTGCCAAGACGGCCGTGCAAACAACAAAAAACACGAACTACCGCTGCAACCAGAGGACGAGGAAGAGGCGGAAGAAAACCACGAGGAGGGGGCAGAGGGGCAACAAGTTCAAGCAGCAACCCCCCGCCAAGATCACTGCGCTCTGACAAATGATTGATAGCACCTCAAAGTCTAAATGGGCAACAAATTATCAACCTGTCAGACCATGTTTTAACATCAGAAGAAATAAGTTTTCAAGTTAGGTTTACATTTTTGCCCACTGGCTGGATAAGACTATGTGCAAACAAGACTGGATCTGGACAGTTTTGTATGTAGGTTGGGTTTAAAAAAAGTTTTTTGCAACCAACACATCAGAAAAAACCTAAACCAGAATTGGAGGGACAAACAGACATTATTATTGCAGATATGGACACCTTGACCACATTGGCCGCCTTACAACTAGAAAGTGTTTCGACCTTGGAAGCAGAGTCTACAAACTCAAACGTCTGACTTGGAGACATTAGGCATTTGCACTGATTGGCCATCTAAAAGCAAATAGAAATGCAAATCCAAGTTCAATCCACTAAGCGCCCAAAATCCCCATATTGAAGCATTCTCCAGTGTGGTCACCGACTATCTTAAACGAGAAAGAACATACGCACTAAAAACAACCTATCTTGGAAACACCAGCAGGCACTTTCAAATACATGAAAAAGTGATAAATACATAATAAAACCTGCAGATAAAGGCTGTAACATAGTCCTAATGAATACATCTGACTATGTAAAAGTATACAGGCAGCTCAATTATGTGAGGTGTTATGAAAAACTTGCAAAAAATCTTATTAAACAAATGGAGAGCAAAATTTGGAATTTTCAAATTAAGTGGCAGAGAGCAGGTATCTTGGAGGAAGAAATGGTGAAATTCCTATTCACCAAAAACTCTGATTCCCACAATATACTTCCTACCAAAAGTCCATAAGAATCCCACTAAACCACCAGGGAGACCTATTGTTACACTGTGTGGTTCACTACTTGAAAATATGTCCAGATTTGTGGACGAAATACTTTGCACCTTTGTCTCCACAATACCGTCCTATATAAGGGACACTACAGACTTTTTATGTAAATGACGATTTGCCATGGGAACCGACATATTTATTGGCTACCATGGATGTAGTGTCGCTTTATACCTCAATCCAACATGAAGATCGGATAAAGGCTTGTGAAACCTTAAAGACTCGACCTTTGAATTACCTTGAACATTCGACCAGGATTCTTGAAATGGTGAGACACTGTTTAGAGAATGTTTTCCTCTTTAATGATGAGATCTTTCGTCAAATCCAAGGCACTGCTATGGGTACCACGTTTGCGCCATCTTATGCTAACCTTATGATGGGCAGCTGGGAAAAGACAGTGGTATGGGCAGATAAAGACCTTTTCACAGAAAAAATAGTACTATGGCTACGCTACATAGACTACCTATTTAGCAGGTACATCCATCCCATCCTCAAAACACCGATGCAGATCAATGGCAACATTTTGTGAGTCTGAGCTGGTTGGTTGTCCTGATGGACCCATGCCTGAAATGGTATGTGGGCAGCACAAAATGTAAACTGAAAGTGCGTATTCTGCAACACATAAGGGCCATTGTCAACAAGGACTATTCATATCCCGTGGCTAAACATTTCTCAGTTTCACAATGGTGACCCCCAAAAGCCTTAAATTTTTTGGTGTTTACAAAGTCGTACCTGGCCCAAGAGGTGGCGATAGTGAAAGACTGTTACGACAAGAAGAGACTAAATATATAATCAATTTTGAAAGTAAATACCCAATGGGTCACAATACTGACGAAGAATTGTACACATTTCTGGGTGTCTAGATTTTTTTTTTTTAAATGCCCTCTCCTTTTTCCCCTTTTTTCCTCTTTCCCTGACTTTGTGTTCCACCTTTCTTTCCCAGATTTAATTTGCCTATACTGTATTGTCCCTTTTTTCCTATTTACTCTTGGTTTGATATGTTCTGCTGAAAGTCTTTGGCTATCTTTTTATTCTTATTTTTGATCACACACATTGAGTTGGATAATTTTTAGTGACTTGTGGCGAAACATGTAAATTAAATATGTCTATAAAATTAAGAGATGGAAGAAAAACTCTAAACTTTGTGTGTAAAAATTTTAAGGCCTCACAAAAGACTTCATAATTATGTAACACATGAGCCCTATGTCACTTTCTCATCGATCTGAAAATCTGGACCACACATGCTGAGTGGGTGCCATCATAGCAATGATGTTTTTTGGATTCCACTAGCACTTTATTATTAATGTGTATATATTGTAGAAATTGTTTGTCATTGCTATATGATGCACTTGCACTTTATTATATGATGGGGATACACTGCACAGGTATATACTTAAACAGACGATAGAATCGCTTACTCCTATATGATACATTGGTACCAGAAATCCATTGCATATACCGAACATCTTGATAGAAGTTAAATGATTTACTCCTACGTCCCGTCCCCTTTCCTCCATAATTGTGGGACATCTCTCCGTCCTGTGGGATGGGACCGGAGCTGTAACGCTCACCTGATTCCCGTAGAGGCGCCGGTCTTGACTGGGCGTATACCGTATCTTCAAAGGTGATGTGTAACACACGGCTGGCTCTTTGGGCTGGACCTCTGTGCACTGTATGTTTGACTCGAAGGGTAAGATGTCTGCAGATAGAAAATATGGGATTAATGAACTGGGTTATTGAATGTCTCTCTCTTCTTCCCTTTCTCTTCTCCTGTAGAACCCCAAAGGTTAACGCTCTCACCTTAGGTAAGTGAACGCCGTGCTCGCCATCTGCCTCGGGGCAGGGTGCTGTAACCAGTTTCTTCACTGGATAAGGGGAGCAGGCCTCTTGACTTCAGAGGACTGCTGTCCGTCGTTTACTGCACGAACGGTAGGTTTTGAGTAATTCTAATGTCTTTAAAGTCTTTAGTAATGATGTCTCTTGTTTTGCAGGGTTCCGGCGATGGTGGATGACGGGCTGAAGTGAGTTGAAGATGGAGCCCGTGTGATGAATAGAAGCGCCTGGAAGCACGTAAGTAAGCGCTTGTTGCCTGCTTTACGATGCTCTCTAACTGTCTTTTTATTTTGCAGGTACAAGTTTGGAGCGGCTGCAGGGTGCCGGAATACCCACTGGGTTAAATGTGGAAAGGAGTAATGGCACGTGAGTATTAAAATTCCCCAATGTCTTTAAACGCACCTTGTTTTGTCTTTCAGATAAGGGATGCAGCGCCGAAGGCCTCCGGAGCGTGCGAAGAGTTGGTAAGCTTTTGTCTTTCAGATGCCGGAATGCAGTGTGAAGACCTCCGGAGCGCACGAAGAGTAGGTAAGCCTTTGTCTTTCAGAATGCAGCGCGAGGCTTTGGTGACAGCCGATGGCCCAGGTAAGTGAAGAGCTGTCACTGAAGACCGTAATGCTAACCTGTTCTTTCTTGTATTTATAGGTGTTGCTGAAGACTGGATTCAGGATGGTAAGCCTTTTTCCTTAGGCCCAGGATCAGATGCAGAAGACACGATGAGCGTTCTGCTGCAGAGGATGCAGAATAACGCAAAGCAAGATCCATCCATCGGGTGTGGTTTAAATAGCCTCCTGTAGTGCTTAGGTGTCTCCTTCCACAGCCACGCCTAGGTAAGAAAAGAGTTCCTGCTTTCCAGAAGAGTTCCAGTGTTCTGAACCTAGGGAGTGGCTCCTGCCCCACCCAACAGGAAAAGTAGTTCCAAACAGAAGAGGATCAGAGGCTCAACTGGCAGGCAAGTAAGCAGCATGGTCTGCTGCAGGTAAGTCCACCCAAGCATTATGAGCCCGGCGCTTCCAGCGCTGGGACTGGGCATATTTATGAGCCTGGTGCCACTGGCGCCAGGACTGGGTCCAAAAGGTCCCAATTGGGACTGGTTGGCACTCGGAACCTGGGTTATGAATCTGCTTCCAAGGGAGTTGGGAAAACCCTGACCTTTTGGAAGCAGAGATCATGACAGGAGCACTTTGTAAAAAGCATCCAAATTTTTCCAAAGATTTGTCCTTCCTCTTTCCTGCGCAGGGCCCGGCACGCAGCCGTAACCCCGCCCACCTTGGCTCAGACCCGCGCATCGCCCCTCAGTCTTTTTCTCCGCTCGATCGGGGCCGGACGCCCTTGCATCCTCGGAAAATTTTCTTCCCTGTTTTCCTCCCTGGCTCTCGCTAGCGTTCGTCTTCTAGTCTGTCTGTCTTTTAAATTAGACTTTCCAGACTGTTCTTTGTGTCATCGTTGCTTCGCGAGGGCGGATCCCCATCCTCTTTGTTTAGAGTGTTTGGGTCCGGAACACCGTTGGGGACTCCTGTTTTTACCGTGACTCCCTTTCGGTCCGGGCTCTTCAGCGTCGGTTGGAACGTTGGGAAGAGGTGTTCCGACGCACTCCATCTAATTTTCAGGCGTTCATCGACGAGAGGAAGAAACGCCCGGTAAGTTCTTTACTTTTCAGAGCACCCCGGCCGGGGGATACCTTTCTGGGTTCCTCTCGATCGCTCTGTCACCAGGGTTCGCTCTGAGGTGCCTGTCGGGCCTAATAATTCTACCGGAGTTTTCTCCGAGGGTCTCCGTAAGGGGCCTGTGTACACCGGAGTAACTTCCGAGGCCCCTCCTGTGGGGGCTGTGTGTAGACCCAGTTCTGCTGAGTCACAGGGTACCGGAGCTTGCTCTGAGGCCTCTTTCGGCTTCCCTCAAAAACAAGACTGGGGTGCGCCCGAGGCCTTGGCTGGGCTTGTGTTTACCTAACGGATGTTCAAGGCCCGTGCCGATAAGGCTATTACCGGGCCTAGGCCAGAGGTCCCTCGTACAGAGGCTAAGGCTACCAACAGTTCTGAGGGGCCGGGCAGGGCCCTGTCCGTGAAAGCGGTTTCTCACCGTTCCCGCTCTTGTGGTGTTACCAGATCTGTTGAGGGGGCAAAGAAGCAAGGTTCTTCTTTTACCGGCAGTGCCGAGGTCCTTCCTTCGAAGGCTCATTTGGCGGTTGGTATGTCGCAGAAACATTCCAGGCCTCACAGTACCGGCTCTGCCAAGGTTCCTTATGTTAAGGCTAAAATTAAGACCCCTGATCCATCGACGGGGACCCCTGCCTCACCTCCTCAAGTGCCGCAGTTCCCCTCAGATGAAGACAAAATGGCAGCCGTTCCCGCCACGACCACGGTGGCCATTTTAGGTACTACCCCTACAACTACGCCATTGGCCCCTGGTGTAGGGTTCGGTCCTTTGGGTGAACCTAAGGTCACTTGTGCGTATCCTTACTGGCCCGTTTATGATTGGAACGCCCGGATGCCTCTTCCGCACAATGTTTCGTTGCCTGCAGGGGCGGCCCCTTTGATTTATGTGGATACGTCGGCGGAGGGCCCGGCGTGGCACCCTTCTCCGTTACGTCCCTGGGTTTGTCCACCTCATGAAAGGCCTCCTCAGGTTCCAAAGCAATCTCCTGAGGACACTTTTTTCGGTAAATTTCAAGCGCTTATGCGCACTGACCCCATGAGGGAGTATTTCAAGGGCTTTTTAAGGAAATGTGTCCACCAGCGCTCCCGGCTCCACCCGTTCCTCTGGTGGTTCCGCCGGCGCCTCCTTTGCCCGTGGTGCCTGCCCCTGCTCTTCCGCCTTTGCCACCGTTGTCCCCAGTGGACAAGGCAGTGCCTGACACGGTTCAGCAGGATCCTGCCTGTCAGATGACCCTAAAGGCGAGCAGGACAACGAGGACCTTCCCCGCTCTGTTAGAGCTTTTCATGACCGGGTACTGGACATGATGAATTTCTTAGATGTTCCAGTTCCTGAGGCACCTGCTCCACAGGAGGTTGTGCTTTCTGGGGCGTTCTCCTTTGGAGCGTTCCAGCCTTTTCCTGCAGAAGGATGTTTTGGCTGAGGTCCGAAGAGTCTGGGAGAAGCCACACTCGGGACTGTTTGTCAATAAAAAGATTGACGCGAGGTACAGGCTGCACTCTTCGGAGGAAGTGGCCTTGTCGTCTTGTCCACCTCCCTCCTCCACAGTGGTGGCTGCGGCCACGTTGCATTCCAGACCTGCAGCATCCTCTTCCGCGACGGCTACTCAGGTCTTGGGAAAGGAGGACAAGCTCCTGGACTCCCTAGGGAGGAAGATCTTTGCCAATTCGGCTTTGCAGCTCAGGCAGGCCAATGCCGAATTGATTTTGGCGGGAGCTAACATGCGGATGTGGAAAGGTCTGTCGGAGTTTGAGGAGCACATTCCGGTCGAGAAGTTGGAAGACTTCAGAGGTGGCCTTTCCGATGCCAGGGTCTTGTCCCAGGATCTCCTGGAGGCTGCGGCTCATCACGTAGACACCTCGGCTCGGGGCATGATGCTCGGGGTTGATACCTTGAGGCAAGCGTGGTTACATGCCACTAAGTTTTCAAAGGAAGTGCAAGACAAAGTATTGGACCTTCCATTCGATGGTAAGGAGCTTTTTCATTCTTCTACTGATGTACAGCTCACCAAAACCAAGAATAGCACTCAGACGGCTAAATCATTCTGTTCTGGTTAAACCTCCCTTCAAGGCTCATAGGCTGTTGTCGCAAGGGCGACCTTCCTCTGGTTTTAGGGGATTCCTCGACCGCAAGAATCGCAGAGTGGATACTCCTGCGGGGAATAACCGCCGTAGACAACAGCGTACGCGGTATTTCTCCCGCTCCTCAGCCTCCTCATCAGGTTCAGGTGGCACTACCACCGATAAACCTGCCAAATGTGGTTTTCCGCGCTCGCACGAGACCCCGGTGGGAGGGCGCATTGGGAGGCATGGCAGACCATCCCAGAAGACAGATGGGTCTTGTCAGTCGCTCGGGCGGGCTTCCGCTTACCTTTACCCCCTACCCCACCCCTCCACCCTCCTTATCAGCCGTTGAGCTCGCCCTCCCTCAACGCTGAAGTTCAGAAACTCCTGGACCTCAGGGCTGTGGAACCCGTTCCCTTTGGGGAGCGAGGGGAGGGCTTCTACTCCCGGCTGTTTACGGTGCCCGAACCCAACCAGGCTGGCCTGCGCACCATCCTAGACCTTTCCCAGTTCAACCTCTTTCTACCCCAAGAGAAATTCAAGATGATCACGCCCAGCCAGATACCCTCCTTTTTGCAGATGGGCGACTGGCTCAGCGTAGTGGATCTTCAGGACGCGTATATGCAGATCCTGATTTGGGCTCCACACAGGAGGTACCTCCGTTTCTCTTTGGGAGAGGAACACTTCCAGTTTCGGGTGCTTCCTTTTGGTCTCAGCTCGGCGCTCCGTGTCTTTACGAAGATGATGTCGGTGATTGCGGCCTATCTTCGTCTTCAGGGTATCCATGTGTATCCTTATTTGGACGATTGGCTTTTACGCAGCCCTTGTCCGCTGGCGGCAGCGGGCAACCTCCAGTCTCTCCTTCAGCTCCTGTTCCATCTTGGGCTGTCGGTGAACTGGTGGAAATCCTCCATGACGGTCTCTCAGGACCTGTTTTTTCTGGGTTTTCTTTGGATTACGATCGACTGCAGAGTATACCTGACCGGGGACAGAATGACGGATCTGTTGGCCATGTGTCAGATGTTTGCGCAGTTGGAGAGTATGTTGGCCTCGTGGTTCCAGAGGCTTCTGGGCCTCATGGCCTCGTGTGTGCTGGCTCTACCTCTTGCTCGTCTCAAAATGAGACTGACTTAGATGGCCCTTCGGAATTTATGGCGTCAGGCAGTGGACCCAGACTCCATGCGGATAATGATTCCGGATTCCATGAGAGTGGACCTGGACTGGTGGTCATCTCTCAGCAATCTGTCTGGGGGTGCAGGGTTTCAGGACCCGGTCCCTATGGTGACGATCACGACGGACTCCTCCCTCCTCGGGTGGGGTGCGACGTTGGATCTCCTTCAGGTCTCGGACCTCTGGTCGCCTCAAGACGAGCTCCTGCACGTAAATCATTTGGAGCTTCTGGCGATTTTTCTGACGCTCAAGGCGTTCAGACCTCTCATTGTCAACAAGGTGGTCCGCATAAGAACGGACAATGTGGTGTCAATGTACTACATAAACAAGCAGGGGGGGGACGAAGTCTCCCCCTCTAGTGGATCTGGCCATTCAGATTTGGGAGTGGGCCGTACTTCATGGGGTCTGGCTGCTTGCAGTGCACATCCCGGGCCGGCTGAATGTCACCGCGGATGCCCTCAGCCGGCAGACAGTGGTCAGCTACGAGTGGGAGTTGAAGGCGGAGATCCTATCATGGATTTCTCGCATTGGGGCACACCGGAGGTGGACCTCTTCGCCACAGCGATAAACAAGAAGCTTCCTCAGTACGCCTCCATAGGGGGGCTGGGAGCCTCCTCTCTGGGGGACGCACTCGAGATCCCATGGCACAACATGAGAGCTTACGCCTTCCCGCCTCTTCCTCTGGTTCATCGAGCAATTTGGAAGTTGAAGAGTTCTTTCAACGGTTCTCTTCTACTGATAGCTCCGTGGTGGCCGGCCAGGTTTTGGTTCTCAGAACTTCAACACCTGTCGGTTTGTCCGCCGATCAGGTTACCAGTAACTCCCGATCTTCTTCACCAAGGGGAACAGCAGATGTGGCACCCCTCCCCACAATCGCTCAGGTTGGCGGCATGGTGCCTGAGTTCAGGTCTTTAGAGCATCTGAATTTATCTGCGGATAACCTGCGTATTATCCAGGCAGCCAGAAAACCCTCGACCAGATCTCAGTACAAGAGTAAATGGCTCAGGTTCTGTCATTGGTGTCTAGAGAAGAAATTGGATCCAAGGGGGGCCACGGTTGACAAGGTGTTGTCCTTCGTGCCCTCCCTAGCGGAGTCAGGGGTTCATGTTCTGTCATGCAGGACTTACCTTTCAGCGGTCTCCGCTTATCTTTCACAGATCAGTGTTGGTTTTCTCTGACTAACCTAGTGGTAAAGAGGCATTTCGCTGGTTTAACACGCCTTTACCCTCCAGTTCGTAATCCGCACCCTCCATGGGACCTGAATGTTGTCCTGATGGCGCTGTGCCATAAATCCTTTGAGCCAATGGCTACTGTGGGCCTCAAGTACTTGTCTTGGAAAGTGTCCTTTTTGGTCTCCGTCACATCGGCAAGGAGAGCGAGTGAGCTCCAGGCATTGTCGGTGGAGCATCCTTTCTTGGTCTTTCACAAGGACAAGATAGTCCTTCGAACTAATCCGGCTTTTCTGCCGAAGGTAGTGACCAAATTCCATTTGAATCAATCGATCTCCCTACCGGTCTTTTTTCCGAACCCCGCCTCTGAGGCGGAGAGGGTTCTACACTGTCTTGATGTCCGAAGAGCTATTAAGTTCTACCTGGATAGGACTTCCGAGCTTAGACGTTCTTCTCAACTTTTTGTGACTTTCGGCAACCCTCAAGGCAAGCAGGCGTCTAAGGCAACTATTTCTAGGTGGATTGCCGCCTGCATCACAGAGTCTTTCACTATCTAAAAGCTGAAGCCTCCTAAAGGTATTCATGCACACCTGGTGCGGGGCAAGGCAGCTGCGGTTGCTTTTCAGAAGTATGTTCCCTGGAAGTCCATCGGTAGGGCAGCTACTTGGGCCTGTCCATCTGCTTTCTGTAAGCATTACTGCCTCAATATGAGTTCTAGAGCTGATGCTCAGTTTGGTCAGGCGGTCCTGAAGAACCTTTTTCAGTAAGGGGTATTTCCATCCACCCGTAGTTCCTGTAAGGAGTGCTTGGGAATCTCCCACAAGTATGGAGGAAAGGGGACAGGACGTAGGAGTATTACCAGGTTACTCACCGTAGTGACCACCTTACTCCTAGTCCATAGTCCCCTTTCCTCCATACGCCTGCCCGCCGTCCCCTCTAATAAGGTTCCTGTTATTGGTAATGGTTCTCTGACTTGGCAAAGAAAAGGACTGAGGGGCGATGCGTGGGGCGATGCGTGGGGCGGAGCCAAGGTGGGCGGGGTTACATCGCGTGCCGGGCCCCGTGCAGGAAAGAGAGGAAGGACACATTTTTGGAAAAATTTTGATGCTTTTTACAAAGTGCTCCGGTCCCGTCCCACAGGACGGAGAGATGTCCCACAAGTATGGAGGAAAGGGGACTATGGACTAGGAGTAAGGTGGTCACTACGGTGAGTAACCTGGTAAAAAGTTCTAATGCTGTCTTTTTTTATATTCATGCACAAAAAGAAAAAGTACATTGACATTACTCTGAGAATCTGGCCTAGACTCGCACCATGCATTAGCACTTTAACAGGTTGTGTATATTTATATTTTATTTCCACCTTGGAATTATTTCATTTTGACCTGTTGTTGGTGTCAAAATGCTCAATTTGTAAAGCACTGAGCTAGTATTAGCATATGTATGTTGTCCCACCAACCCATGGGCGCAAAATGAAAAATAGGGGCACAGATATAAATTAATTACAAAGCCTTACAGAACATAGCTCTCAAAATACTTTGGAGCAATGTTAGAACTATTGCACACATAAAATGAGTTTTGGTTAAACATTAAATACAACATATATATACTCCATAAGACCCATGAGTCCCCTTAAAAATGGCCGACACAATTACGAACATCAAGCTTAAGTCACCTTTAAACTTTTTACTGTTTAAGTGCATGCATGTGTGTAAATGGGCTCCCAACACAGGGAGTAGTCACTGTGAGCAAGCCACAGGAGTGTGGCGAAATGCGTCAGTCAGCCTCTCTGGCATGAAAATATTTGGGAAGCTGTTTTTAAACTGCATTATTGAAATAAAGCTTTTTTGTACCACTGAAAGCTTCGTTTAGCAGTTTGTCTTGAGTGCTCCCTACTCTTATTTTTTCGGCAATTTCTGCCGTGAATTGGTGAAACTTCATGATGGGAGTGCAGCTCTATAAGAAACAAAGGTTCCAGTGCCTCTAACTGGGAAATATATATTCTATCCCAGAAAATTGGATAGTTATTATGCTTTTTATTTGAAAAGGTATGCCCCACAGGATGATCCCACAATCTTGGACTCGATCTATACTGTTCCCCATTTTTAAATCCGTAAGACCGATCACTACCCGAGAATTATCAGTTAGTATATCTACTTGATTCTACAGGAAAGGTGTTTTCCAGCTGCGTCTTGAGACATTTGCAATCCTGGGTCTATGATAATAAATTATGATATCCTTTACAAATGGGTTTCCCGGGTTGGGGCCAGTACGAATCTAAATATTAGCATTTTGGATAAGCTGATCTCCAATGCAAATAGAAAGCAGAGTCCATCATTGTATATTGCCTATGTCGATTTTAAATCGGTGTTTGACTTGATAAATAGAGACCGACTGTGGGCAAAAATGACAAATTGGGGTTGCTCGGCTTGGCTTTTACAAGTAGTTGGCTCCCTGTATGACAAAACCACAGCAAAAATATGTTTAGGAAACGGGAGATTCCTTTCAGGGGAAATTAAAGATAGAGGGGTTAAACAGTGCTGCATGTTGGCCCCTCTTCGTTTCAACTTATATTTGGCTGATTTGATTCAGTGTTTAGAGGCAGTTGCCAGATGGTCACCTGTATTAAATCTGTAAAAGATTATTTAATATTTAGCCATACAGTTGCTGGAATCAAGTGACTATTTGTTTGAATTGGGTTGTCAGGCCAAGGAAAATACTAGGAAAATTGAATAGATCAGCCATAGAAACCCCTTTGGGTCTAATTCAATATATCTCTTCATCGAAATATCTTGGATTGGAGTTGATGCATTCGGCAAGCTACCATCATATTATAAAGATCAAAACAGCAAAGGCGAGACAGTTAACATTTCTAGTAAAGAGATTTGCTAGATAAAGGGACGGTTTTTCTATGAATGGGATCCTAATGTATTAACAGTAGTTTTGACACTCCATACGGTATGGTGTGTAAGCTTTGGAAATGATTAATCTGGATTGGTTAAAACGTATCAAGGGCCATTTTTGGTGTAATATACTGGGGTCAACCCTGATGGAGTACTTACGGTTGGAGCTTGGCCTCTTGTCTACGAAGGCAATGCTACGAAGACGAAGAGGCAACCTGTTTCTCCAAATTAAAACCATTATTAAGGAAAATGTAATGGCTTGGATGGTTGCATATATTTGTCACACAGGAGGATAAATGTTTGCAAATGATGATGAATGTTTCACTCTGTAAATTGGCTACCTGATTTTAGTTAAACACATTATTTAGTATTCAAGAGCTTTTGCAAAGAAGGTAGAACAGTGGGACTGGATTTGTAATTATGAACAACTTTCTTTACTTCATGGTTATCCAGAAATATCCAACGTGATGCACAGATTTCGGACCTCCACCTTGTTTGATGCTCTCCCCTGATCTTGAGGTTCGTAGGATCAGGTCGGTGATGGTTATTAATCAGCTACCAGTGCTTGCTATTATAGGAACATGATTGAAATTGCAAAAGGAGTCTAGATTTTGTAGAATTTGTAAGATCACAGGGAATAAATAAACTAGTAAACATCTCTTTAGAGAATGTCCTTGGTTGGGCCCACTGTGTATGATTTATTTCGGGCTTCTGGTACATAGGTATGAAGCAGTACAAAAACAGGATTTTTGGAGGTACTGCGTTAATACCTATTTTGTTTCTGTACATATTGCAATATATCCAGTATGGCTCCATATTCTGAGGTTTATTTGAAGGGTTTCAAAAGATGTTGTTGTGATGCAAATTGAAAAGACATTTTACTTTTTTTTTTTTATAGAAATGTAAAGTTTGTTTAAATTTTAAAATTGACTATGAATTTAAAGTTGTATTTTAGATACTCTAGAGTTTTATGAATGATTTTTAAAATAATTTTAGATTGAATAAAAATTGAGAAATTACATTTAGAATTTTTGGAAATTTCTGAAATGTTGAAAAATTAAAATCAAGAATTTTAAATTGATTGCGTATATATTTCAATGTTGATATTTTATGTGTAAAGTTCTGCTTGAACTATATATGTTTAGTTTTGCAATGTGTCTGCAGCCGTTTGAACAGATTGATGCTATCCAAGCCCATCAGGAACCAGCATACCTAGTTGCAGGTCAATTTAAGTATGTAATGATCACAATTGAAGCATTTATATTGGTCCCATGCCTCTCATCCTCCAGGAAATCCTGACTAATGTAAAGGTATACAACTAAAGTGCTATTATGTAGGCACTGGATTATCTATTGAACGCAATGCTATTTTGGGTATCCAGGAAACATTACCTTTGATAGAGGAGTATGCTAAAACAAGGTTTTGAGCATAGTCCCTGGAGGAACAGAATTTCTGAATGGTTAACTGGAGAATAGTGGGAGAGGGCCCAGGGTGATGTAGCTGTTTCTTGATTGTCTTCCTCCCATATTTCCTATGCATTAATGTCAGTGGAGCAGTTAAATCTGGTGGCTTCACTTAAAATTAACACAAGGGATTAAAGTGGCTCCTTTTCACTTGTTTCTAAAGATTGTTTCACTGTTGAGATGTGCATAGGAGGTCAGCCTTAATGACTTAGCTTTCAATACAGCACATCCGTGGCTTGTCAGGTCTGGTGGAAGCCTTCCTTTTGCCCATTCTTTAGGGACACTACTTGGGCTTGGATGTAGTCGGTGTATGACAATCTTGTTCTGTTTTAATACTTGAGGATGAGATGTACTCTGGTAAGTCTGGCTGTTGATAAGGCAAGGTGGAGGAACAATCTGTAGGTAAAAGCGGATTCAGGCAAGAGAAATACTAATGGAACAAGTTCCTAATTAAAGGTTTATTTAGCAGAGGTTGTTTTGCGTCTGTTTAATCTGAAAAGTAACATTTTAGAAGCTGTCAAACAAAGGAGATAAGTGAGTTATGTGAAACTGGAAGATGTGCAAGAGGACATTGTGGCAAGATTCTTGGTGGGTTTGGCATTTTTGTAATTGGGGTGCTCATGTCATTCTGCAGATTAGGCATTTGAATTTAGCTGAGGGCGTTTGTGAAATGAATATTTGTGCACATATTGGTGGCAAAGGTTACACAAATTTGGGCTGGAAGTGACGGGGAACAATAGGCATTTCGACGTGCCTGTTCAATGTTGGAAAAACACATCCTCTAGAGCTGCATGGTCAGGTTGTCTCTTCAATATGGCAAGTAGCTGAGTCGTGGTTTACAGTCCCCTTTAATGGGAAGTTGGTTTAATGGGAGTGATACTGAAGTCCCGGAGAAAGAGCATATTAGTGCTGTTTTCTAAGAAGACAGTAGTTTGCAGGATCGTCAACATTTCTTTGCTTTGGTAGATGGTGCAGTTTTTATAAAACCTGCTTACGGGCTGGCCTATAAACTTTGGCAATTGGTTATATTCTAGTTTTCTTTTGTTTTCTTTTTCTTTTTTATGTTAAGCAGGTGTCAAGTAGCTGTAAAAAGAGCCTTTATCCATGATTTTTGGCACTTTTGCCCCACCGTAAGGATTGACAAACACTCTGGTTAAAGTATAGAAATAGGGCATTGTGCAGACTTTTTTGGTTTTGTTCCTTACCCTGTACTACGAGAAATCAATCATGGGTGATCCACTTAGGTAGATTTACAGTTAAACCTGTGCACAGCGGATATGATTGGTGGCTACTCTAAAGTAATAGCGTTTTCCTCTAAATTGAAAAATGAATACGTCCAAGTATTGAGTTATGCAGACAATACTCTTCTGATGGGGGGGGCTTTGCCGCAAGTTGCTGTACCATAAATCACATTCGTATCAATCGGGCCTTTAAATGTGCACTTGACACACGCTATTGTCTAGTCGCTAGTGATCTTGGACTCTTGGCGCGAAAGAAATGGTGTGCTGTGTGTAGAATTGAGGGGGCAAGTGACTTTTTCTTGCCCGGCTCGTATCTTACAACTTGAAATGTTAACCCTGGTGTCAAGTATGCTGAAATACAAATCCTAAAGTTTGGAAGCAGGGTCTGGTAGTGTCGGGCTACCTGGTAGTGTAATTTCTGGAATTTTGTTGTCTTAGCCAGGAATTGGACTATAAACTAGGACGGAAAGAGATGGGGAAGAGAGGCTGTGAAAAGAGCTCAAGGGATGTTTCGCCTCTGAGCTTTTAACTTCGTGTTTTTTTTTAAATTATTTTTTTAACCCTCCTTTCTTTTAGGGAGTTTAAAGGATCTTATGCTGACACTTTGATGGCCTCTATGTTTGTCACTCAATTAGGACCCAATAATTAGTCTGCAATTGGGTTTAGCCTCGAAATAAAGTTGCACTTGAACTGCATACATGAATTTCTGGGAGATCTTCAAGGGGAGTGGGTCGAAGTCCCATTCAAATCCCTTCTAAGTACTTTGGATGGTATCTAGGAACTAGGAATGTCCACCTTAAGTGCTACATTGAAGAGGGTAATTGGGGATTCCACAAAGTCGCGCTCATTCCCTGCCACACAAACTGGTAGAACCTTTTTACTTCTGGTTTCCTAAAGAAAATGCTATAGAAAGCCTATGCATGTTTTGGTCAGTCAGGTAACATAGCCCTGTTCTCAAGCAGATTTACATTCTCTAGTAGTTTACTGGTACCACAATGTCCCTCCTGGTGAACAATCTGGTCGCTGATTGGGAATCCAGCATGATTCTTGTGAGTACGATACTTCTTCCTTGGTGCAGCCTCACCAACTCTTCTACGGAACTACACGTGGCACCGGGTAGACATATTCCGCTTTGGCAGTATCGCACAGACCACACTGAATTTACACAGGTCTTCAAAATAGTAGACCGGCGATTTTAAGCCTTCAACCACAACCATAACGATTTGATTACACACAATTACCAGTAGGGACATAATAATGGGGGTTCCATGTCATAATATTGCTGTGAAAAAGTCGTTGGGCAGGTGACTTTTTTTTCCTCACCCCTTAATTTCTTTGGCCAAATATTCAAGGAGGGGTATACTTATATATTGCCTCCAATCCTAGAAAATTTGGGGAAAGTGTTTGATTTTCTGGAGGGTGTATTTTTAGGGAAATGTTGCCACCTGGCAGCCATTTTCACAGCAAAATGATCACTGGATACCATAATGTTCAAATATTGGTCAGTTATTAGAAGGGGAAAGATCAGTAACCAATCTTTCCTAGAACACTGGAAAGCCGAGCAATAACTAATCAGACAGTTAACATCCATCAGGAAGGAGTGCGTGCTGATGGGAAGGAGGTCAAGTTTGAAAGATAAAGATTAGGTGGAGACACTCTCATAGATTTGCTAAAAAAACAGCCTTTTTTCCCCATTTGGCAGGGACTGTAAAGGGGTTTGAGGGCGAATTGGAAATGCACTAGAAAAACTGATGGGCTGGCCCAAGATTGTGAACAAATCTGGATACTTGAATTTTGAGAGGCAGCTACCCTGGCTGGAGGCTGAAAACCACAGCCTGAAAAAATCCTAAGCAGGGGAAAGAAATATTTTGTGGTAGGAGTGTGTTTGAGGTATTGATAATAGCCCAGGAGACCAAGCCACAGCTAGTGACCCTCTTTAGGCCCTGTGGCAAAGTCCCCTGCCTGTGCTTAGGAGTTGTCGATGCAGTGGGACCGATAGCTACCCACCCACCTACCCTGCCTGTGATATTGGACCCTCAGGAAGGTACACTAGGAACCCCTGGACCACCCTGTCTTGCCACAGATTTAATGCAAGACTGTTGCAGGCAGTGCACCTTTCATTCCTTTACCTCTTTAAGGAACCCCTCATAGGATGAGTATTAACCACTACAAAGCCTTCTAGGTCATGTGGTAGCCTCCATGGAGGAAAACATTTGAAATCCTTACAGATACAAGTGACTCTCGCAGTGGGATGCCTGATGCATCTGAACCACAGCCGGCAAGGCTGATGTCAGTCTGTGCGACTGCTTCAGTGCAGTCCTGAATACATGTATGATATTTAAGATGACAACCAAGCAGCAGCAAAATGTTCAATTGGGAGATTTCATTACAATGGTACTGCTACGCCAATTCCATCCATTGGAAGTACACAAGGGGGCCCCACTCCTGAGTAAGACAGCCAATGGGATGGGGTCCCTCTAAAAGGAACACGCACTGTGACCTAGGTGGGCGTGAAGGATTGGCAACTGAGTTACGGAGGATTCTGGAAACCAAGGCGATAGATGAGAGATGGGGGGAGGGGGGATGAAGGAAGGTGGTAGAGGCAAAGAAGGAAGGTGTTGGAGGCAAAGATGACAAAGGCAGAGACTGAGGTGGAAAGAAAAAACTGAGGTAGTGAGCATAGAAGGGGCAATTAAAACCTTGAGGAATGAGGACTGTATGAGAGGTGGCAAGGGATGTATGGATAAGTGGATAGAATATCAAAGCAGGTGGGGAGAGAAGCCAGCCAGTATGGGAAACGCCAGGAAGGTGTGGGGTTCAGAAAAAGATGCCGGGAGTGGATTTGGAAAACAAAGGAGAGGATTTGACTGTAGGGAAAGAAAAGGAACAACCAAGAGTTAAAGGATATGCAAAAACAGTTTGAGAAGCTAATAAAGAGCGATGGATAGAGAAGATATTCAAGAGGGAAGTAGACATAAGGAGGAAGGTAGGAGACCCAAGTCTGAGGTTGGAAAACAGATTATGGACCTCCAGCACATCAGGGTAGGAGAAGACTGCAGAGGAGGTGGGACACACAGATGAGTGTATAGTGATCCAGGGAGAAGAAGTAGAGTGAAAAGAATACAGACCCAATGACTGATGAGGGTGAATCCAGGAAAGGGCACAAGGAGAGGGAGAAATTGGAAGGGCGAGGACAGGAGGTGCAGGAGAGATTCTCTTAAGCACGAGATTGGTGCTGCTCATCCAGGTGGAAAGTGAGGTCAGGCCTTTGGGGGTTTCAAGCCAGATCCTTTAGACTGGAAAGCAGAGATTGAGCCTCTTGGCCAAGTCAGGTTATCAGTCTCTTCGTTGAAGCTCAGAGTTTTGTTGACTACTACTCAGCCCCAGTCACAACCTTCATAGTGGCCTAATATGTAGGTAGGTCTAGAAACCCAGCAGAAGGAGCCATTCCAGATTGGAGGACCAGAGTTTTACCAAGAAGGCAGGGAACACTTAAAAGCCCCAAGACTGAGTGTCAATTGATCTACACCAGGGTTGATACCCTGATTGGGATTTACAAATGAAGATTTGTACCCGGGGCAAGGGCGCTCGGACAACCAGGTTGCTCCTAAACACGAACGGGAAAAAAGTGTAGCTCCCACGTTTTTCCAACCACCAGAGGCCCTTCCCCGGGTGCACCAATTTTTTGTTGGCCCCTCCTTCTGCCTCCAAATCCTCCCTCTGCCCCCATGTAATTAATCCCTAAGCCCCTTCACCATCCCCCCCACAAACTCCAGGGTGCGAATAGCCTTTGCCCCCACTTTCACTGACGTGCTAGCTTTGCTTGGTCCTACCTTGGCTCAGGCTGGCAGGCAGGTACTAACCCTGTACCCCTTAAGCAGGGGTGATTGCTACATTGCAACTGTTAAGCTAGAGTAGAAGCCATACTCTTATTGAAGTTTTGTGTTGAATTTATTTATTTTAGAGTATAATTGCCCTCATACTGCAGTGGGGTGGGGGCATAAAGGGGTCAAATTAATTGTAATGGAGCACGTTTATGAAAGTAAAGGAATGAGTATTGTGCAATGTTCTCTTTACTGTAGTGTTATTTAGGGGTTTTATTTTTGACCTATTTACTGTTTAAGATGGTATCTTGGGGAGATACGGGAATGTTATTTTGGCGGGTATTTAATGTTTTGTATGATCTGAAAGAAAAATAAAAACTAAAAGCACAGCGGTTACAATACCATTTTTTTTTATTTTGAGGCGAGTTGGAAGACGAACATTTATTTGTAAGTAAGTCAATATGTGGCCACGTCTATTCTCACGTCTCTGCAAGATCTCCTGTTATCGGCGTAGAGCTTCTATGCAGGGTGCAGCACCGTGCCCTCTTATATTGAGCCGTGCTCTACTGACCGCAGATTCTGACACATCTGCTATATTTGCCCTCGGAAAGTAAAGTTTGCCATCGAAACAAATGCAGTTCCCTCAATGTGGTGAAAGCCTTATCATCGTGAAACCATGGATACATCACCATCTACAGCTGTTGCACAAGTGTTATCCAGGAGGGTCTGTAACTTGAAAGTTGTGATGCTTTGTCCCATCTGTAGCGACGATCTAAAACAGCACTACCGATCTATAGCTGAATATCCGAATTTTGGCGTTGGGAAAGTATAAACGAACCAATGTAAAAATGTTGTATTCTCATATTCGACTGGGTAACAAATTAAGGGACTTATCGACTATTCTGTTGTACTGTACCCATGTCATAGTGCAGCCCAGACAATGTAGTAACACACTGCTGTCCTTGAACTCCTAGTCTGCTGCGTGGTCTGGTGTTGTTGCCTTGTAGGTAGTTTGTGTGACCTCATGTGATGGTATAATAGATGCAGGGTTGCCCTTTGTGTGGTGTGATGGGTTAATGTAAAGAACCCAATTAGACCCGTATTGAGTATATTTGAAACTAGTGCTGCCAGAGTAAAGGGTGTGATTGCCTATTGATGGTAGGGAATTAGTCCTGGCAAACTGCAAGAAGGCGAATGTTTCACAAGATGACATGAGTCCAGCTGCAATCCATAGACCATCTTCACTGAACAAAGACCACATTCCGCGGCGCTCTGTGCAAGCCAGTGGAGGTAATGGGAATAAGGGTTTTTATCACTACAGGTTGGAATCGGAAGTCCTGCCTAAAAGTTGGCCACTGGGTTCCAAGTTTCACCCGGTGCCATCACTGCAGTGGTGATTTGCTGCAGTATAAAAGGTTGTA
The DNA here is from genome assembly GCF_040938575.1 of Ambystoma mexicanum. Taxonomy (NCBI): domain Eukaryota; kingdom Metazoa; phylum Chordata; class Amphibia; order Caudata; family Ambystomatidae; genus Ambystoma; species Ambystoma mexicanum. Next base: position 452,593,417 of record NC_090936.1, on the reverse strand, counting down.
ACACAACCACTATCTTTGCTACCCATGGAGCGCACTTGTGCTACTTTCACTTCAAAATAAGTTGGTTTCTTATGTCAACTTCAATGCAAGCTGCCCCGAATAGCCACCCCACGTTTGAGCTCTGCCTTCCCCTTGCAAGAGCTGCTGACTGAAGCCTAAAGTTTGGTCGCAAATCCTGCCAATATTACCGCCCTCACAGAAGAAGAAAGGGGGTGTTCCTCCAAATCGTCAGAATTTTCCGTGCGAAGGTTGTTGATGACCCTCGCTCTTGCAAGAAAAGAGCTGCCTGGGCACCGCCCTTTACTTAGTTTTGTTTGTAATGTGGATCAGAAAAATTATTCAATGCACTCTGCTTCTGTGTCGTTAGCGGTTGCTGTCCCTCTTATTGAAATAAGAAACCCTAATTTGCTTGCTGTGGTTTGTTCTTCAGACGGAGGCTTGCTTGTCTGCCAGCCGAGTTCCCCTCTGGGATCTGCATTGCGAGTCATCTTCCAGCCGACTAGAGGACACCAGCTTTGTGTCTGGCGATCGGACTGCACGTGTAGGCTACAGCCAGGAAAGCACTGACCGCATCCGAGGATGCCTTCCTGCCTCCTGCCTCCTGCTTCCAGATCTGCCTAGTACCCAGTACTACGCTGATGGGGCTGCCTGTAATGTGTGGAGACCCACAATATATAATTATCTCTGAATGCCTTTTGCAATATTTACTCTGGCTTAACTGGTGTTGAGAATGACTGCACTGTGATCATTTCATTTGTTATTCATGTGTTACTTTGATTTTTTTTTTCCACTGTACGAAACTACTTTTGAAAGCATATTTGGTGGGAACTTCAAGATGCTCATGTCACATAGTATGGTGATCCCAGGAGGTCATTCCTCCATTACCTTACAGTACATACATGATAGTGAGGGCAGCCCCTTATACATAGCTTTTGTGGCAGTTTGTTTTTGTGAATGCAGCAAGTCCATGCTTGGTATAGGATTTGAAGGCCTTCTTGAACGCTGGCAGTGATTATTCCCTCAAGATCTAAGGGGAGGGTGTTTTAATGAAGGAGATTCCCATTTAGTCACTGGCATTTAGTCACTGGTGCACATGGTCCCCTGGGTGAGGTAGGGTGGTTTGCCATGTGGTCAGCCTTGAACAGGTCATGGACTTTAAAAATGGTGCCGCCATTTGTTTAAAGGTATCCTGCGCTATGGTGTGATAGCTGAAGTCTTGAAGGTCAAAATACAGAGCAGGTTGCACAGTTGATATTGTCATGAGTTGAGAAGGCCTGTTTTGATGGCAACTTGGAGGCTTTTGGAAATACTCAGCGAAGCCAAATTTGCTGCGGCCAAATCCAGCCAAACTGAAACCCACCCCCACAAACTCCCCCATCAATCCCCCACTTACCTTTTCTGCTTATCTTCTGTCCCTGCGGCGTTGTATCTGTCCCTCCTACACGGGTCGGATCCAATGGCACAGGGTCTGCATTTCTTTTCCTTCCTGTCCCCTGCCTCCAAACCTCTGGAAGCAGGGCACACCCCCGCTACCACCAAAGGTCATCACTACCAAACATGGGGACCGGGGGGCACCCCCACAATCCCTGCGCTCCATATTTGGTAGTGATTACTCAAATTGATGGTTTCCAAACAATCAAATGGTCCTGGCCGAGTTCGGCCAGATTTACCACACGGTCAATTCAAAACTATCAATTTGGGTAATGTCTCCAGTTTGACTTAAAAAGTGGCGTAGCTGGTAGCTACAGCCTGATTTTTACAGAGTAGTTGGAATCTGATGGCAGTGGCTGCTGAGGTGATTAAGAGGCCAATTGCAGCTTTCTGTTGATCAAGGCTTTAGCAAAATGGTATTTGTGACGAAAGATGATACAGCTGGCAAGTAGATAATTCTGATCTTTGCGTTTAGTCGAAGGGATTGGATGACCATCCATTGGCGAACATTCTTGAGGTGGTCTTGTCTTACTGGAGGTGAAGACAGGATGTGGTGTTTTGGGAATTCACTGCAGAGAGGTGGTAGTCTAAAGTAAAAAAAAATGAGTGAGTAAATGCGATTTCAAAGGAGTAAAAATAAGTTTTGTCCTCCACAAAATAGTAAAGTGTATGAAAATGTAGCCAACGCATCCGAAAAGTTAACTGTATGGAAATCGCCATGCAGACACAGTCCACAGTCCACATGACGGACCAGCATGTTTATCTCTAACCAATAAATCGGTGTGCAGTAGAAACTCTCACAAACATAGCAGATGATCACTGTGTGCTTCCCTTGCATGCAAAGAATAGGTACAACTGCAGCATAAACCTTTTAACACTTCACTGGCAGAGAAAAGATTATCGCGAGTAGGAGCAAAGGAGAATCTGGGCAACAGCAATGCAAACTGTGCACACGTAGAACAGGTGGAGTGTATCCATGCACATTAAGCAACGGTAGAAGATACCCACACAGAGAACCCGATCAGGACTGGGGTCTATAGTGCGACAGACTTCAGGAGTGCACACTCCCCTCTTAATACATAGTAAAGGTATGCCATAGAGCTTGGTAGATCATGCTTTCCTCGCAGGTAACGGGAACATCATGGGTCTCAACAGTACACGATTACGTGAAGTTGGTAACCGCAGTAGAGGTTCCACTCTCGTAGAACAGAAACTGCCTGGAATGGAGAAGTACACGCACCCCCACACTGAACAGGTAAGTGAAGGACCTCAGAAATGCAAGCTACATTCACATGGAACAGGAACTGCATGGGTTTAGCAGTCCAAAATCCACTCACAAAGAACCTGCCCAGCACAGGGTAAGTGGTCCAAGCTCTCCTCACTTAGAATAGGAATAGCATAAAAGCAGTGTGAGCCCCAACTATTTATAGAACAGGAACCGTTAATTGCCTCTGCATTGCAAGCTCTTCACAGATGGAACTAATATAGCATTGATAGGTACATAGGCTAACTCTACTTCCGGAATCAGAAACTCCACATAGTAGAAATGTAGTAAACCGTAACTGGAAGGAATTAAACCTTAGAAAAACAAATGATTTGTGTACTCAATATGCCTTTCATTTTTCCTCTATAAAAGTCTGCACATTTGATCTGTCCTGTGTACATTTACAATTTTAAGACAAACAATCCTTGCCACTTACACAGTAAATCAAACATGACTTGTACTATGTGTTTTGAGGTTTGATATCAGAATTGGTTGTTAATGATTAATGAAAGCCCTCATTTACTGGAACTAATGGTGCTTAATGGTATGGCAGTGATGTGATATGATGGTGCAGCGAGGCAAGTACTCAATGTTAAAATTACATCTAATCTCATGGTCCAAATGTTGGTTGTCCTGAGTTACCCTTTTACATCCTTAAGAACTCTGTGAACTGAAATAATAATCACAGTGCTTAGAAGTTGGAAGAATCCTGTATGAAGCATTATATACAAATTGAAATTCCTCTCTGGATTACCATTACCGGGACATCATTTGCTTAGTTTGTATTTGTTTTGCTTAGTTTGTATTTGTTTTGCAAATGCAACCATTTCCATTTTGGAGCAGTGCTTACACTGACTGGAGACTCCGATTTCGAATGATTTAAGTGTAGTCTTGAAGAACTGAAAGAGGCTGTGTCCCCTGGTATTGGTGTAGTGACAATGACTCCCCTTTGAGCGAGGAGCCTGCTGCCGCTGACCAGGATGTTTAAGCTAGAGATTGAATACTAATCCATGCCCCACAAGGTTTCGGGAGGGGGTGGGGAATCGGGGGTGGGGGGGTGGGGGGGTGGGGGAGGAGTACTTTGCACACTGTTTTTGCTTGAACATAATTAAATTCTAAGAGTAAAACTAATTTCCCAAGAGTGTAAAGAGGCAGACTTTTTTCATAAAAATCTCCAGGGTATTGAAAGCTTACAGAACACACCACCAACTAGTGCTGCCATGTCTTCACAACCCCCAGCAAAGAGGCCAGGTCAAGATACCCTTTTAATTATCCCTCAGCAAGACCAGTCCAATATGATCCCAATACAACCTCTGAGGAGCAGGATACCCCAGGGGGCAAAGGGGGGGTAGATCATTACTATGATGAGGACGCTTACATCTTGCCCTCTCCCGATCACCTAGACCCGCCGGTGGCATACTCACCAGTGGACAACCATCCTCAGTTTAATGATATGCTCATAAAAGCAGCAGAGCATTTCCAGATTCAGACCCAGGAAACTCAATTGGACAGATTTTGTAGAGGACATATTAGGGGGCAAAAAAGCTGTTACCCAGTTTATACCCCTTCTACAATCAATACAAAGGCGAATTGAGCCCTCCCTGGAAACTCCAGGTCAAACCTGGGAGGTGAACCCACGTATTGAGAAAATGTTCCGCCCTGCACCCACAGACCCACTGTACATCAGAGGCCAATTGAAACTAGATTCATTAGTAGTGACCACAACACGGAAAAGGGTAGGAACACCTCTAGCTTCATCGGAAGCACCGCCGATAAAGAAAGCAAGAAGCTTTACACTTTCGGGAGAAAAGTGGCCACCTCATCGGCTTCTCAAACCAGGATTGCCAACAATACCACTTTGCTGTCAAATTACAACTGCCACAAGTGGGATGAGATTGCAACTTTAATGGCCTCAGCCCCAGAACCCCTACAGTTCCAGCTGTCTCTCGCAGTAGCGGAAGGAAAGGCAATGTCGAACTGCATCCTAAAAAATGTCTTTGATGCCACAGATAATGCGGTAAGAATAATTGCAGAAGGGAAAATCATAAAACCGCATGCGTGACTTTGCCAATCTGGATTTAAATTAGAAACACAGGCAACACTCAACATGCCTATCGAACCAAATGTCCTATTCGGTAAAGCCGCTGAGGATGCATTAAAGTGAGCATGACACTCTTAAATCATTAGGCCAGCTCATGAATTAAACCACCTGGCCAAAGAGGCAGAAACAATTTTTGTTGCTTTCGAGGACAAAACTCGCAGAGCCGTTCCTGTTATGGCCAAAATCAGGGCTCATCCTGGGGATCCAATCAAGGACAAACCTCTCAAGGCTTCCAAAGGGGCCAGCGTAGATCTTGCGGCCAGGGGGAAGTCCTCCACTTTGAGGTGTTGCTCCAACTCTGAAACAATGACCACCCGCTTCAGGTTCCCTCCCATGCCTCTCCAGTAGGAGGGCGTATAACACACTTCACCCATGCATGGGAGGGAATCGCCTCGGACAAGTGGATGCTATCAACCGTGACAGGTGGTTATTGCATGGAGTTACTACAGGGACCCTCAAACCACACCTGCGTCAAAAATTACCCACGAAAGAAGAGCAACTCATCCTTCTAGAAAAGGTTGCAATGCTGCTGCTCAAGGACGCCATCAAAATCATCCCATCGAACCAAGTAAACGAAGATGTCTATTACATCTACTTCCTTGTGCCAAAAAAAAAATCTAACAATGCGCCCTGCAAACACCTATGACAAGCTCACAGAAATTCTGCATGACGTTTCAAGAAGTAATCTCACTGCTAAAGCGGGGGGGCGGGGACTACATGGCAACCTTGTATATGAAAGGTGCCTATTTTCATATTTCAATGTTCCCAGGTCACAGAAGTTTCTTGTGTTTCAAGATGGCAAACCAGCACTACCAATTCAAGGTGCTACCCTTCGGAATAGCATCCGCTCCAAGGGTCTTCACCAAGGTACGGGCGGTGGTGGCAGCGCACCTGCGCAGCGAGGCAATCCCAGTGTACTCCTACCTTGACGATTGGCTGATTACACGGGAGTCTCCCCAAATTTGCAGGCAAAATACACAAAGAACATTAAACCTTCTTTTCCAATTTGGTTTCTCAATAAACGAGAAAAAAATCAATCCTTGTACCGAACAAGACGGAATAGTTCCTAGGTGCTGTCATAAACACAGAAGAAGGGCTAGTCTTTCCATCAAAGGAACAAATCCAGAACATGCTACTGCAAATAGCAGTATCGGTATCAAGCCGATCACCAGATAAGCATATGCAAAGCTATGCATTTGCTCGGCACGATGGCATCTTGCATTTACCTGGTCCCACACGCACGTTTGCGCATGTACCTGATGCAGGAGTGGTTGGCGAAACCGTGCTCTCAGGCAAACGGTCAGTGGGACGATTGAGTGGTCGTTTCGCCAACACTAGTACAAGCCCTTCGCTGGTGGACAAAGGAGAATCTGTCCGGCGGTGCAAGCAGTAGTTACAACGGACAAGTCGTGCTTCAGTCAGGGCAGGGGCACATCACCTTCTTCTCACAGCACATGGTCTGTGGACTCATATCGCTGCACAGAACCATATCAACCTTCTGGAACTTCTAGCGGTATTCAAGGTGTTTCAAGCATTCGAAGCACAGCTGACAAATCTGTCAGTAAAGATCCTAACCGACAGCACCACTGCAATGTTCTACATCAACAAGCAGGGGGGCACACATTCTCCAATTCTCCAATCTGCCCAAGCTAGCACAGAAAATATGGAAATTGGCACTCAAACGGGGGATGTTCCTAACTTCCCAACATGTTCCAGGGGAACTCAACACCCTAGCAGGTTCGCTAAGCAGAGGTCCCCTACCAGAAGAACACGAATGGTGACTCGACACGTGTCCTAGATCACATCTTCTCAGTGTTCGCTACAAGAGAAAACGAGCAATGCCCAGACCTCGCGTCCAGGTTTCCCCAACCAGACTCCAAGGGGAACGCCCTATTGATGAGTTGGTCATGGCAATTTGCTTACTCTTCATACCCCCCTCCCCCCCCCCCCCCCAACTCCTCTAATGACCAGTGTGGTGAACAAAATTCACAGAGAACAGATGACGCTCATCCTAGTTGCTCCCATGTGGGCAAGACAACCATGGTAGTGACATCTGTGCAAACTGGCGACGTGCGAGCCCATCAAACTCCTGTGCCGGACCAATTTGCGAAACCAGCACAGGGGGGGGGATAACATTACACCCTCAACCTCACTGAATGAATTTGGCAGCATGGCTCCTGAGGTCCTAGTTTGGATATCTAAATCTACCACAAAGGTGTATGGGTTTCCTCAAGGAGGCACGTAAACCAAACACCAGACACTGTTATTTGAAGAAGTGGAGGAGATTTGTAAATTGGTGCCAGTCTAAATAAATAAACCCCATAGAATGTACTCTATCCCACATACTCCTATGTCCCATCCCCTTTCACGTGACTCGATTCAAAAACACACCATTACTCTGCAGAACGAGCTCTTGCCGCTCTTGCAGACTTCCAGCTTTCACTCGGACATAAACAACACAGATCAAGGCAGCACTATAACCACCAGAATAACGGTACATGCCCTGCCAATGAATGGTACCAAGTGAAATACAGAAATACAAAGACCAACCTTGAAAACAAAGCCACAGAAGTTGCTAATCTGAACCAAGACCAGAGATGGCAATACCCGGCCACATCCGAGAGTCTGACCAGTCTCAATAGTCCTAACTTCAGTCTATGGACCATAGATGTGCTAGTGAGCCTAATGGGGAACAAGAATAATCTACCACAAAGTAACCATTTGTCCTGAAGATGGCCCAACATTTACCTTAGTGATCACTGTTGACAGAGGTGGTACACTACAAAGGGCCGAAACATATGTCGACTGCTAAAGGGAAAACCTAATGTTTTTTCCCCTGTCACTAATGCATATTTTGACTCACTGTTATGCACAAAGCTGTTTCAGTTGTAGTATTCCCCTGTTAGAATAGATGAATGATGACTGAATGTTTTAATTGAAAATGTATTAAGTTTGCTATGTTTTGTTAAGCTTGTAACGTTTTTAGGTATTCTTGTGACTATTAAAAAGATAGAATTTTTTGTACCTAGCAGCATTTTTTTGCAATTCTTCCCAAAAAGGCGATAACCTTACTAACAAATTGTACAGGTTAACCTTTATCTTCACCTGTGACCCATACAGGACTTAAAGAGAGGGGTAGTCGATCTGTTTTTTCACAAACATTTTCTCCATAGAAAATCCCTTCTTACAGTTTTGACCCCCCGTTAACAAAAAATAGGGATTACCCATTTATATATACATACCCATCCCCTTTCCTCCATACTTATGGGACATCTCTCCGTCCTGTGGGATGGGACCGGAGCACTTTGTAAAAAGCATCCACATTTTTTCAAAAAATGTGTCCTTCCTCTCTTTCTTGCGTGGGGCCCGGCACGCGGCGGTAACCCCGCCCATCTTGGCTCTGCATCGCCCATCAGTCCTTTTCTCCGCTCGATCGCCGGCCAGGCGCACTTGCATCCTCAGAAGATTTTTTTCCCTTTTTTCCTCTCTGGCTCTCGCTAGCGTTCGTTTATTAGCCTGTCTGTCTTTCAAGTTAGACTTTCCAGATTGTTCATCGTGTCACCGTCGCTCCGCGAGGGCGGATCCCCATCCTCTTTGTTTAGAGTGTTTGGGTCCGGAACACCGTTGGGACTCCTGGTTTTACTGTGACTCCCTTTCGGTCCGGGCACTTCAGCGTCGGTTGGAGCGGTGGGAGGAGGTTTTCCGACAAACTCCTTCACATTTTCAGGCGTTCATCGACGAGAAGAAAAAATGCCCGGTAAGTTCTTTACTTTTCAGAGCACCCCGGCCGGGGGATACCTTTCCGGGTTCCTCTCGGTCCGGGAGGGGCGTTGATCGCTCTGTCACCGGGGTTCGCCTTGAGGTGCCTGTTGGACCTAATAATTCTACCAGAGTTTTCTCTGAGGGTCTCAGTAAGGGGACTGTGAACACCGGAGTATGCTCCGAGGCCCCTCGTGTGGGGGCTGTTTGTAGACCCAGTTCTACTGAATCGTGGGGTACTGGAGCTCGCTCTGAGGCCTCTGTCGGCTTCCCTCAAAAACACCGGGGTGCGCCCTGAGGCCTTGGCTGGGCTTGTTGCTTCCGAACGGATGTTCGAGGCCCGTGCAGATAAGGCTGTTACCAGGCTTGGGTCCGAGGTCCCTCGTTCAGAGGCTAAAGTCACCAACAGTTCTGAGAGGCAGGACAAGGCCTTGTCGGTGAAAGCGGTTGCTCACCGTTCCCGCTCTTGTGGTGACACCAGATCTGTTGAGGGGCAAAGAAGCAAAGTTCTTCTTTTACCGGCCGTGCCAATGTCCTTCCTTCGAAGGCTAATTTGGCGGTTGGTATGTCTCAAAAACATTCCAGGCCTCATAGTTCCGGCTCTGCCGAGGTTCCTCATGTTAAGGCTAAGATTAAGACCCCTGATCCATCGATGGGGACCCCTGCCTCACTTCCTCACGTGCCACAGTTCCCCTCAGATGAGGACAAAATGGCGCCCGTTCCCGCCACGACCACGGCAGCCATTTTAGGTGCTACCCCCTACAACTACGCCATCGGCCTCTGGTGTAGGGCTTGGTCCCTTTGTTGAAACTAAAATCCCTTGTGCGCATCCTTACCGGCCGGTTTATGATTGGAACGCCCGGATGCCTCTTCTGCACAATGTTTCGTTGCCCGCGGGGGTGGCACCCTTGATTTATGTGGATATGTCGGTGGAGGGGCCGGTGTGGCACCCTTCCCCGTTACGTCCCTGGATTTGTCCGCCTCATGAGAGGCCTCCTCAGGTTCCGAAACAATCTCCTGAGGATGCCTTTTTCAGTAAATTTCAGGCGCTTATGCGCACCGACCCCATGAGGGAATATCTCAAAGGGGTTTTCAAGGAGATATGTCCACTTGCGTCTCCGGCTCCACCCGTTCCTCCGGTGGTTCCACCAGCCCCTCCCTAGCCCGTGGTGCCTCCCCCCGCTCTTCCACCTGTGCCTCGGTTGTCCCCAGTGGACAAGGCAGTGCCTGACACGGCTCAGCAGGATCCTGACCTGTCAGATGACCCTCAAGGCGATCAGGACAACGAGGACCTTCCCCGCTCTATCGGAGCCTTTCATGACTGGGTACTGGACATGATGAGTTTCTTAGATGTTCCGGTGCCCGAGGCACCTGCTCCGCAGGAGGGCGTGCTTTCTGGGGCATTCACCCTGTCTCCCTTGGAGCGTACCGGTCTGTTCCTGCAGAAGGACGTTCTGGCCGAGGTCCGAAGAGTCTGGGAAAAGCCACACTCGGGACTCTTTGTCAATAAGAAAATTGACGCGAGGTACATGCTACATTCCTCAGAAGAGGTGGCCCTGTCGTCTTGTCCGCCTCCCTCCTCCACAGTGGTGGCTGCGGCCACTTTGCAATCCAGACTTGCAGCATCCTCTTCCACGATGGCTACTCAGGTCCTAGGTAAGGAGGACAAGCTCCTTGACTCCCTAGGGAGGAAAATCTTTGCCAACTTGGCCTTCCAGCTCAGGCAGGCCAATGCTGAGTTGATATTAGCGGGAGCTAACATGCGGATGTGGAAAGGTCTGTTGGAGTTTGAGGAGCACATCCCGGTCGAGAAGTTGGAAGACTTCAAGGGTGGCCAATCCGACGCCAGGGTCTTGGCCCAGGTTCTCCTGGAGGCTGCGGCTCATCACGTAGACACCTCGGCTCGGGGCCTTATGCTGGGGGTTGATACGTCACGGCAAGCATGGCTGCATGCCACTAAGTTTTCAAAAGAAATGCAGGACAAGGTGTTGGACCTTCCGTTCGATGGTAAGGAGCTCTTTCATTCTACAACAGATGTAGAGCTCACCAAGACGAAGGATAGCAGGCAGACAGCTAAGTCATTGTCTGTCCTGGTTAAGGCTCCTTTCAAAACCCAGAGACTGTTGTCACAAAGTCGACCCTCCTCTGGCTTTAGGGGCTTCCTTGACTGCAAATCTCGCAGAGTAGATACCCCTGCGGGGAATAACCGCTGTAGGCAACAACGGACGCAGTTTTTCTCCCGCTCCTCAGCCGCCTCCTCAGGTTCAGGTGGCACCGCCACCAATAAACCTACTAAATGAGTGTTTTCCGTGCTTGCACGAGACCCCGGTGGGAGGATGCTTTGCGTCTCATTGGGAGGCGTGGCAGACCATCACAGAAGACAGGTGGGTCCTGTCAGTCGCTCGAGCGGGCTTCTGCTTACCTCTACCCCCTACCCGACCCCGCAACCCTCCTTTTCAGCTGTCGGGCTCGCCCTCCCTCAAAGCCGAGGTTAAGAAACTTCTGGACCTCAGAGCACGGGAGCGAGGGGAGGGCTTCTACTCCCGGCTGTTTACGGTGCCCAAACCCAACCAGGCTGGCCTGCGCACCATCCTAGACCTTTCCCCGTTAAATCTTTTCCTACCCCAAGAGAAATTCAAGATTACGCCCAGCCAGATACGCTCCTCCTTGCAGGCGGGCGACTGGCTCAGCGTTGCAGGACCTTCAGGACGCGTACATGCATATCCTGATTTGGAACCCACACAGGAGATATCTCTGCTTCTCTTTGGGAGAGGAGCACTTCCAGTTTCGAGTGCTTCCTTTTGGCCTCAGCTCGGCGCTGCAAGTCTTTACGAAGATGATGTTGGTGATTGCGGCCTATCTTCGTCTCCAGGGTATCCATGTGTATCCGTATTTGGACGACTGGCTCTTACACAGCCCTTGTCCGCTAGCAGCATGCAATCTCCAGTCTCTCCTTCAGCTCCTGTTCAATCTTGGGCTGTCAGTGAACTGGTGGAAATCTTCCATGACGGTCTCGCAGGACCGGATTTTCCTGGGTTTTCGCTGGAACACGATCGACTGCAGAGTGTACCTGACCGGGGACAGAATGGCAAATCTGTTAGCCATGCGTCAGATGTTTGTGCAGTCGGAGAGCATGTCGGCCTGGTGGTTCCAGAGGCTTCTGGGTCTCATCGCCTCGTGCGTGCTGGCTCTTCCTCTTGCTCGTCTCAAGATGAGACGGACCCACATGGCTCTTCGGAGTTCCTGGCGTCAGGCTGTGGACCCGGATTCCAAGCGGATAATGATTCCGGATTCCATGAGTAGACCTGGACTGGTGGTCATCTCTCAGCAACCTGTCGGTGGGCGCGGGGTTTCAGAACCCTGCCCCCATGGTGACGATCATGATGGACTCGTCCCTTCTGGGGTGGGGTGCGACGTTAGATCTTCAGGTCTCAGACCTCTGGTCGCCTCAGGACAAGCTCCTGCACATAAATCATTTGGAGCTTCTGGCGCTCAAGGCGTTCAGACCGCTCATTGCCAACAAGGTGGTCCGCATACGCACGGACAATGTGGTGTCAATGTATTGCATCAAAAAACAAGGGGGAACGAAGTCTCCCCTCCCCCTCGTGGACCTATCTATCCAGATATGGGAGTGGGTCATGCTTCATGGTGTCTGGCTGCTTGCAGTACACATCCCGGGCCAGCTGAATGTCACAGCGGATGCCCTCAGCCGGCGGACAGTGGTCAGCTACGGGTGGGAGTTGAAGGCGGAGGTCCTCTCATGGATTTTCTCGCGTTGGGGCACACTGGAAGTGGACCTCTTCGCGACCGCAGTAAACAAGAAGCTTCCTCAGTATGCCTCCAGAGGGGGGCTGGGAGCCTCCTCTCTGGGGGATGCTCTTGAGATTCCATGACACAACATGAGAGCTTACGCCTTCCCGCCTCTGGTTCACCGGGCAATTTGGAGGTTGAAGAATTCTGTGAACTGTTCCCTTCTGTTCATAGCCCCGTGGTGGCCAGCCAGGTTTTGGTTCTCAGAGCTTCAACACCTGTCTGTGTATCTGCCGATCAGGTTACCAGTAACTCCTGATCTTCTTCACCAAGGGGGACAGCATCTGTGGCATGGTGCCTGGGTTTAAGTCTTTAGAGCATCTGAATTTGTCTACGGATAACATGCGTATTATCCAGGCATCCAGGAAACCCTCAACCAGATCCCAATACAGGAGTAAATGGCTCAGGTTCTGTCATTGGTGTTTGGAAAAGAAGTTGGATCCAAGGGTGGCCACGATTGACACGGTGCTGCCCTTCGTGTCCTCCCTAGCAGAGTCAGGGGATCATGTTCTGCATTCAAGAATTATCTCTCAGCGGTTTCCGCTTATCTTTCTACAGACCAGTGTTCTTATTCCCCGACTAACCCAGTGGTGAAGAGGCATTTTGCTGGCTTGACACGCCTCTACCCTCTGGTTCGTAATCCGCACCCGCTGGGGGACCTAAATGTGGTCCTGACGGCACTGTGCCATAAACCCTTTGAACCAATGGCTATTGTGGACCTCAAGTACTTGTCCTGGAAAGTGTCCTTTTTGGTTGCAGTTACGTCAGCAAGGAGAGTAAGTGAGCTCCAGGCATTGTCGGTGGAGCATCCTTTCTTGGTCTTTCACAAGGACAAGGTAGTCCTTCGGACGAACCCGGCATTTCTGCCAAAGGTTGTGACTGAATTCCAGTCTTTTTTCCGAACCCTGCCTCTGAGGCTGAGAGGGTTCTACACTGTCTTGATGTCTGAAGAGCTCTCAAGTTCTACCTGGACAGGACTTCCGAACTTAGTTCTTAACTTTTTGTGACCTTCGGTAACACTCAGGGCAAGCAGGCGTCTAAGGCAACTATTTCTTGGTGGATCGCCGCCTGCATCACTGAGTCTTTCACTGTCCAAGGGCTGAAACCTCCTAAGGGTATTCATGCACACCTGGTGCGGGGCAAGGCAGCCGCGGTTGCTTTTCAGAAATATGTCCCCTGGGAGTCCATCGCTAGGGCAGCTACTTGGGCCTCCCCATCTGCTTTCTGTAAGCATTATTGTCTCGACATGAGCTCAAGGGCGGCTGCTCAGTTTGGTCAGGCTGTGCTGAAGAACCTGTTTCAGTGAGGGGGTATTTCCATCCACCCGTAGTTCCTGTAAGGAGTGCTTGGGAATCTCCCATAAGTATGGAGGAAAGGGGACGGGACGTAGGAGTATTACCAGGTTACTCACCGTAGTGACCACCTTACTCCTAGTCCATAGTCCCCTTTCCTCCATACGCACGTCCACCGTCCCCTCTAATAAGGTTCCTCTGTTATTGCTAATCGGTCTTTGCTGGCGATAGAAAAGGACTGATGTGCGATGGGTGGGGTTACGGCCGCGGTCCGGGCCCCGCGCAAGAAAGAGGAAGGACACATTTTTCGAAAAAATGTTGATGCTTTTTACAAAGTGCTCTGGTCCCGTCCCACAGGACGGAGAGATGTCCCATAAGTATAAGTATGGAGGAAAGGGGACTATGGAATAGGAGTAAGGTGGTCACTACGGCGAGTAATCTGGTAATTCTGCACTATATGCTCCACTTGTTAGACTCTGGGCTAGTATTTAACTCTATAAAAGTTCACCTGGCGGCTTTATCCGCTTACACCACCTCTCACAGTAAAGTATCATGGTGGAAGGTTCCCGTCATTAAGGCATTCATGGAGGGAGTGAAGAGACTCCACCCTTCAATTTCAAAGCCACCGCCAGACTGGGATCTCAATGTAGTACTTGCAAAGCTCATGGAACCTTCCTTTGAGCCTATGCATAAGTAAAGTCTTAAACACCTCACATATAAAACTGCCTTCTTGGTGGCGATTACATCCATAAGAAGGGTCAGTGAACTTCACACATTGTCAGTGCAGGACCCATTCTTTGTCGTCCACAAGGACAAATTGGTTTTACGAACACATCCTAGGTTTTCACCTAAATTAATTTCCAAATTTCACGTAAACCAGTCCATTGAGCTACCGGCCTTGTTTCAGAACCAAACAAGCTCAGCTGAGAAAAAGAAAAAACTTTTTACACTGGATGTAAGGAGGGTGGTCCTTTATTATGCAAATAAGACCAGACCGCTCAGAAAAACAGATCAACTGTATGTCTCCGTAGCGTAGCACCAGGCAGAGAAGGGGACCGCATTTCCAAGAAAGCCATCTCTAGATGGATAGACAAATGCATACAGCTCTGTTACTCTATCAAGCAAAACACTGCCTTTCACACCAAGTGCTCACTCCACAAGGGCTACAGGGGCTACTTTGGCCTTTATCGCAAACGTCCTGCTGGACACCATTTGCAAAGCAGCTACATGGAGCTCAGTACACACTTTCAGTTAGCACTCTGCATTGACACTCATTCTAAAGCAGATACACAGGTGGGACAAGCGGTTCTAAAACATCTATTTGCTGATGGATCGTCTCACAACCCACCCCATTGTCCTAACACTGCTCGCTAATCTCCACAAGCCTCCGAAGGGATACATTGCTCACCGTAATCATATTTCTGATACTTGTATCTGCTTAGATTCACATGCGCCCACCCTTCCTCTCATTGGAAAGAAGGTGCATAGATGTGTATCTGAGCTTTAGCTGATGCATATCTGCTTTAATACACCTGTACTCTTGCTGCACTTTACCTCCTGTCAGAAACAAAACAATCTGAGAGACCTCGACGCGTGAAGGACTATGGGTACAGTGGACATCATACTAGGGATAGTACTACTGGCATGCCCTGTCGACGTCCCTTTTCGAGTTTCGAAAACAACTGTAATACGCTGCAGCTTACACTAGATGGCCTATGCATAGCATGTGAATCTAAGCAGATACAGGCATCAGAAATACGATTACGGTATGTAATATATCGGAGATATATCTCTAATCTCTAAATCTCATGCCATGAATGAATTTTTCTCCCCCTTAAAACCTTGTACTTTCTTTGAACTAACAGAGCACTGTGTCTGTTTGGTTCTATGGGGCTGTCTGTCACTTTTTTCCTTTTTGTATACAAAATAAATGTAGTTTTCCTTGCAAAAAGGTGCACCAATCTTTTTTTCCTTGGAGGAGTGTTTTTGTTGTCTAGAGGTCTTGCCTTGCATCTCTCAGCCAGACTTGAGGGGACAAATTGGAGTGATGTGCATTTAATGTTCTTTTTCTGTGCGAAAAGCACAAGATAGACATGGCCTGAGCAAAAGGCCTCACTTCTAACTTGTCATGTTTACAAATTTCCTTTCAAAGCAAATGATCTCCCTGCTTTGCCATAATGAACACAGATCAGCCTTTTAAAGTGTAGCACCAGGGTGCGCAGCAATTCAAAACATAAGATCGGTAATTGTTAGACAATGGAAGTATTTTGAAAGGATTTAATTGCACATTGCAAAACTACGCTCAGCAGTTGGACTGCATATCATGATAGGTTTTGTTTTATATATATATATATATGCTTCCCAAGTTCCGTATGTAAACAAAAGACAGCGGTCCAAGCTAAAATAAATAAAACTCCAACAAAGTGACAACACTTAATTCGGACAAACCGATAGCTGAAAATGTTTTGCATATGTACTGATGTTTTTACCATTTTGTATCCTTTTTCAAAGCATGCCAGTTCATGTGTACATGGTAGACAACAAGTTGGCTTAATTTCAGTTGTAAACGAACAAGTTGGTGAGTTATACTGTTTGTATGGATTACTTGAATGACATCTGTTAGGATTGGATTGGCTAACACAAACAGGAGGGATGAATTATTTATAAACTAGCTGTTTTAGCAGGCTGGAACATGCTTCTGACATCTCACAGGAGGCTACAACACTATGGAATTCTGAGTTTCAAGAGTCTGGAGAACCCCTGACCCTGAAGGTTTTTAACCTACCTGAGTAGGAAAATGAGCAGATTTAATCACTAGGCCAAGACTAATTTATATTTGTTACATTTTTATATAGCGCTTTATGCCAACGCGCTTTACAAGAGGACAAAAGTAAATGCAATATGCATTGAAAACCTGTGAATCAAGTAACAGAAAGCAATATGTGCAACAGTTTACAACAGATTACTTGAATGCTGTGGTGGAACATGAGCGTTGTAAGGCTATAGTAAGAGAAGGAACAAGGAGGAGTAAGGATGGGTGGTAGGGCCAAGATGAGAGAGGTAGCAGAAGATGATAGGGTGGGGAATGGGGGGAAGATAGGATTTTAGAGAGGTGTGGAAAGTAGGATAGGAGGAGATAGAAGGGAGAGGGAGACGGTTCCAGTAAAAAGGGGCAAGTAGTTGGAAAGAACGAAAGCGGGATGGGGCACAGGGTGAAGAAGTGAGTAGGAAATGTTCAGCAGGGCAGAGGGGGGGTATAGAAAGAAAGGAGGGAGGAAATGTAGGGTGGAGCAAGACCATGGAGGGATTTGAAGACTAGACAGAGGAAATAAAATTTGAGCTGGGAGTGAAAGGGGAGCCAACGTAAGGATTAGAGAGGAGGGTTCTAGACTAATTCATTGACTAATTCTAGTCTATGCACCTAAAAATTGTCACTTTACAATGTTTCCAAATTCTGATTTTTGTTTTTTATTTTAAAAAAAGTTTTCTCCAATAATTTGAGGGAAATCTAAATTGCAAAGCTGAACTGCCTTGAAAACAAGCCACAAACAGCTTTCAGATTCCTTCACCCTGAGACCATAAGCTGCTGATGGGACTAAACTAACATGTTTTTTTGTTTTTGAAATTCTAATTATTTTACTCTTTTGGGGTCTGAAAGAGGCTACTTCTAAACCTAGATTGCAACTCCTACTTTTTTATTTCATGGTAGCACCAGAAAGGGACACCATGTTTGTCAGTCTTTCAACTTTCTCTGTGCTGGTGAAACACTGAGTTTAGTGTGGTACATGTTTTGGCACAGTGCCCATATGTAACCTGTGTTTTGACCCTTTTAGCCTGAATAAGGGAAGCTTTCAAAACACAGGAAGGGGGTGTAGGGAATCCTTACAGGAGGATTTCAATTGCTTTAACTCTTTTTGATCATGGCTGTAGATCGCTTTAGGTTATTCTTAGTTAACTGCCCATACAGGCCATGAACGTTTGACAGTTTTCCAGTGGTTGGTCTGTATAACCTCACTGTATAACCTCACATGCTCCCTGGCTTATCAATCCACAGCATCACAATTGTGAGAATGATGTTACGTTTTACTGGGCTACAATGGCACACACACATTGTTGTTTGGTTGTACACATTATTAGCTTTATAGAGAGAATATATATTTTATTTTGCGAAACGATAAAGATTACCCCTGCCTTGGTGCAGGGAGTCTTAATTCAATTAAAGACACGGAGGCAAGCATTATGCTTACTCTTCTTTATTTTTACCCTTCAGCAGATTTAAATCTTCATACTTTCTTTTTTAAAAACATCAACTTTTTTTTTTAACGAAGGAGCCCCTTTCCAGACTCAATTTCCCATAAGCCCCAGCATCTATGGTTTATCGCTATGCTCCTCCCTACCTCCATGAGGCACCTCCTGCCTAAGTCCCTTCCTCTTCTTTTGATGCCTTCGAATTGACATCCTGTGGTAACTCCAAGAAACTTGTCACAATCTCGTGACAAGGAGACCAAACGCCCTTCAATATGGACCATTTGTGCGCAAACTCCTCTATGTGGCCAACCTTGGCAACTCTGACTGCAGTGTGCTCTCACTCCTCCCTGTTCTCAGTTCGTCCTCTGGTCATCCCCTACCAGAGAAAACCTGTGTTAGGTTTGGAAGCATGACACAATATAACAATAGCAATGGCATACATCTTTTTCATCATTGTATGCAATTCACTTGCGTCGATTGGTGGGATAATACTCTCCTCCGTGTCTTTAATAGAATTAAGACTCCCTGCGCAAAGGCAGGGGTAATCTTTATTCTATGTCAAGACCGGAGGCGAGCATTATGCTTGTTCAAAGCTATGAACTATTGCCCCTGCAGCGCTTGTTATAGGCTTAAAGTAGAAGGTCCTAAACGTGCTATTGCTGGACCAGTCTGCTGCTTTTAATGTCTTGAAGGATTGTGCCGGCCTCCAAAAGCTTTGGAGGCCATGGCTCCCCTCGCTGAAAGTGCTCCGAACCTAGATACAGCTATGCCTGCTAGGGTCCTAATCTCTCGCACCCAACGCGCTATGGTCCCTGCTGCTACTGCTCTAAATGGATTCCTGCGCATGAGTAGCTGAGCTACGTCCGCTGGATGTTTGTCTGCCGTTCTTAACTCGTATTCTTTGATGCACACGGCTGCGCATAATTTGGGACACTCGGAAGTAGGGGTATGAGAAAGTCATAGTTTTATATTTAGTACTTTTCGCTATGTCAAAGGTTACGCTGTCCGGGCTGAAAGATTTTCGGTCCATCTCTGGTGCTTTCATGTCTGACACTGTTTTGCACGGCACTAAACAGAGTAGCATCGCCAGTTTCCCTGATGACTGCTGGTCGGATAAATCTTTATTATGAGGCCAGTCTAGAAGTAGGTGCAGAACTGTCAATGCGTCACATAGCGGTGCGTATTTGGGAAGAGTAGGTGCACTACCTTTCACTCCTCATGAGCCTTCCTACGGCTGGGTGCTCACTTATTGATGCACAATCTAGGGGATCATGTCCCGCTGAGATGGCTGATCTGTAGACTCCTATGGTACGGAAAGCTTTCCCTTCTGGGCTAAGGGAGCTAGAAAGTTGTACTTTTACTAAATGGGCAGAAACTGGATGAAGGCTGTGCTGGTTGCACCATGAGTGTAGAGGGGGCCCAGGACTGCTTGAGTTCTGCAGCTGGTCTTGAAATGCCTGGAAAGCTCAATCTGCTCCAATGTCCTGCATGCGATCAGAGGCAGCTGGTCGGCCCTCGTCCGAGGATGATAGTTCCCTAATGGATCTCGGAGGAGATCCTCCCTGGGAGGGAGGACTAGTGGGAAATCCATAGAATGTTCCATCAGAACTGGGAACCATGCTTGCGACTTCCAGTTCTGGGCTATCGCTACCACTTCTGCTCTCTCTCCTGATCTTTGCCAGTGCTCTGGTTAGCATTACGAAGGGGGCGCAGTGGGAGCATAGTGCACTGATCCTGACCATGTTTGCGGAAACGCATCTGCTCCTTGGGCTTCTGGGTCTAGTCTCCAGCTGAAAAATCTTGGTAATTGTTTGTTCAACCTGGATGCAAATAGGTTGGTGTCCAGGGGACCCCAGAGGGCTATTATTTTGTGAACACTTTTCGTGCAACTTCCAGTCGCTGTAGTCGTACCCATAGCACAAATTCCAATCCGCTACACAGTTTTGAATGCTTGGGAGATATTCCGCTGTTACATCTGGTGCTCGAGGCAATAGTGCCAGAAGTCCTTTGCTGGTTCTGCTAGCATGCTCCCCCCTTAAGTGATTGATATATCGGACTGCCGAAATGTGGTCCATCCTGAGTTGGATGCAACACTCCGCTTTGTCCCTGGTGAACGCTTTCACTACGAACGAGCCTGCGAGCAATTCCAAGCAATTGATGTAAAGGTCCAGCTGTTTCTGGGACCCTCTTCCCCCTGTGTCCAGGTGTCGGCACCTCGCTCCCCAGCCTGGTGTCTGATTCTATGATTAGTTTTGGCATGTCTCCAAATATGGCACGCCCGTTCCAGGCTTCCATGTTGTGGAGCCACCACTCTAGCTCTAACTTTGCTTCTGGCTTTAGAGGGATTGATTCTTGATACCCTATGCCACCTTGCAGGTGTCATGATCTTTAATCACTGCAGTGCTCTGTAATGCAGGGGCCCAGGGAAGATGGCTTTTATTGATGCAGCTAGAAGACTGACTATTCCGTCTAGCGACCGGAGTGATAATGCGTCCTTCGCTAGAGTCGCTCTGAGCTCTTTTCTTATTGTTCTTATCTTGTGACCTGGAAGGTCTAGGGTCCCTTTCATGGTATTCAGTATGAACCCCAGGAATTCTAGACGTTGTTTGGGGAAGAGCTCAGATTTTTCTAGGTTTATTAGAAATCCTACAGAAAGAAGATCAGACACTCGTTGATTCTGCTCCGAGTACTTGTTTGTTATCTGGTAGCATCAAGTTATCGTCTAAGTAGACGGTCATTCGGATGTCTCTCTTAGTCGCAGCTACTGCCCTCTTAATCTTTGTGAAAGCCTGCGGTGCTGACGCCAGCCAACGGAGGGCATCAGAACTGCCATGTTTGCCCGTTCCATATGAAACTTGTGCAATGCCTGTGTTCTACGGTGATGGGGACTGTCGGATAGGCGTCTTTCAAAGGAGGTCTCTGAGGCGGTGTACTCCCATTTTGAAGTGTCTGTAAATCAACCAACTGTTTTAGGTTCATCACTGGCCTCGCTTTCATTCCTGTGGACCTCGACCATGTTGGCATGGACACATCCACAGCAACAGAGAGGACCGAGAGGTGAAGGCGACGAGAGAAGGCCAGGAGAAAAGGCCTCCTGTGCTCTTTGCAGCTCCGCTGCGAGCACGTCTCCGCCCACTGATGCTGGATCAGCTGCTCTTTCATTCAGAACAACCGTGTGTTCCTTTGTGATGCTACCCGCCGTGTGTGCCGTCCAAAAATCCTCCAATGGATGCCGTAGCTGTTGTCATGGACGCATCCACAACATCCACAGCAACTTGTGCCCATTCGTCGGGTCGGCTTGCCTGCCCCTCCTCTCCTGCTTTAAATCGAGGGGGAGAGGACCGAGAGGCGAAGCTGACGAGAGAAGGCCAGGAGAAAAGGCCTCCTGTGCTCTTTGCAGCTCTTCGCTGCTCGTCTGCCGTTTGCCCCAAATCTATGCCACATCTGGAAGGTAAGAAGCATACCCATTGCAAGCTTCTCTCTAACCCATGCTCTACCTCAAGGTGCTCCAGATTGCGCGCCCGTACTCTGCAAGCCACCGTCAGCTCCAGCCCATCCCCACGAGCACCCGTAATGCCCGGCTGTGCTCACGTACCGTGCAACCCTCTCTATTTGCTAACGAGGCCAGACTCCCCCTCCCAACTTCAAAGCCCACAGCTACCACAAGTACTGCCAATCTAGCAGCCAATGAAGTATTTAACCCCTCATACAATTGTACTGCCTCCATACTAAATGTGATACCACACGTGTCCACCACCACTGAAAATGAGCCCCCAGTGTATAATCTGTGATGTGCAAGTCTTCTACCACCATTTTGAATGCTATTGTGCCAAATGCTATTCCACATGTGTCCACCACCACTGAAAATGAGCCCCCCAGTGTAAAATCTGTAATGTGCAACTCCCCCCAACTCCCGCAGTGCAACCGCTCCCTCCACCTCACCCTCTCTCCTCATAAACCCCCCCCCCCCCAGCCGCTAATGAACCCCATCTGAAATGTGCCATGATTAACGCTAGGTCAATCAATGCTCACGCTCTAGACATCCACAACCTCCTAACCACCTATGACCTCGATTTGCTCATGATCTCAGAAACCTGGCTACATGAGGCCTCCGGCCCTGCGATCTACCTCGCCCTACCACCTGGCTATTCTATCACTAGGCAAGATCGCCTCTCTAAAGGTGGAGGTGTAGCAATTATTGCCAGAGACTGCCTCTCTACCAGAAAGGTAGAGAAATCCTTGCACACCAACAGCAACTACCTCCAAGTCAAAATAACCCTCTCTCCCCATTGCACCATTACGTGCACACTGTCTACCGCCCTCGAAGGCCCAACAGGAGACTTTGAAGCCTCTCTCATTCACCTCCTCTCTGACAACCTCCAAAAACAGTCTAAAGCCATTCTCCTTTGGGATGTCAACCTAGGTCTCCTGGATACTAAGGACTTAGCAGCCAAATCCCTTGACTCAGCTCTCAAGACTCTAGGCCACAAGAACACCATCCTTAGCCCAACTCGCACCCAGGGCACAACTCTCGACTGGATTGCACAGCACAACTGCCCACTCATCACAGGAAACGCTCCCACCCTAGGGTCTGACCACCACATTATCACTTTTAGCATCCTCACTACTAGCTCCCCCGCTGCCCCCTCACCTCAACCGCTCCTACCCTGCCTCGCCAGAAGCTCCCGCCAGCTCACAAAAGAAAGGCTACTGCCCTGCCTCCAAGGACCAGCCTTCAGACCACCTTTCTCCGCAGACCCAGAAACACACGCAACAGCCTATGATGCTGCCATCAAAGCAGCTATCAACTCCATTGCCCCTCTCAAACACCGCAAATCCAAACCCACTCCAACTCATGGTTCACCCCTGACCTCACACGCCGCAACGAGAAAAAGGCTGCACTCACACAATGGCAAACGTCCCACTCAGACAAAGACAAGATGATCTTTAAAGCCCAATCCACTAAATACAAAAAGGTAATCGCCCAAGCAAAGGCCAAATCTTTTGAAGCCAGAATCTCGGAAGCCCAATCGATCACAAAAGAAATATTCGCCATTTTTAGGGAGCTCGAGACACCCACTCCCGCCCCCCAGAATTTCCCCAAAGACTGGTGTGATGAAATACAAACAGCCATGAAAACCAAATTAAGCCTCCTCAAAAACAAAATACTAGCCACTAAACAAGCCCTCCCTAATAAGCACATCCCTGTCCCACCACCTGCCCCCAACCTTTCTCCTTCAAACCCATTCAGGAAAAAGACATCAACATAAGGAGGATCATCAAACCCTCTAACTGCAAAGGTGATGCATGCCCAGCCTCCATTATCAAAGACTGCACTGAAGCGCTAGCTCACTTCCTTTGTTAATGCCTCCTTTGCCACAGGGAAAGTCCCCACCTCCCTCAAGGAAGCTTGGGTCCACCCTCTTTTTAAAAAAAACAGCTCTCGATCCCACCTCCCCCAACTACAGTCATATCACCACTGTGCCATTCCTCCTCAAAATACAGGACAAAGTAGCCTACCAGCAGGTTCCACACTTCATTGAAGAGACAATGGAAGACAATGGACTATGCCTCAACTCAGGCAAGACTGAACTCCTCATGGTAGGTTCCCCGACACACTAAAAAATCTAGATTCCCAATTCAGGCACTTCACCATTGACAACATTAAAATTCCTGTCCCAGATTCTGTCAAAACTCTTGGTGTCTACCTGGATTCCAGCCTATCCATGGATAGACAAGTCAACGCAATAGCCTCTGCAGCTGCATATCATGCCAAACTAATGAACGCAGTCAGACCCTTTCTCTCCAAAGAGAACTGCACCAACATAGCCAGAGCCATCACTGGCTCTAGGCTAGACTATTGCAATGTACTCTTTCTAGGAACCTCCAATAAAAACCTAGAGAGACTACAAGTCATACAGAACAATGCTCTCTGGGCAGCCCAAGGCATAGCTAAAAGAGAACACATTTCTGAGGCCAGAAAATTAGCCCACTGGCTCCCAATAAAGGAAAGGATAGTCTTCAAAGCTCTGACACTGACCCACAAGTGCATTCACCTCACTGCTCCTGCCTACCTCTCACAAAGGATCCACCCCGTCTCCACTACCAGGCCAACCAGATCACTGTATACCAACATGCTCTCTGTGCCACTAGTAAAAAGAGCCAGAGCGGGCAGATCCAGCTTCCCTTACCTCGCACCCACTCACTGGAATGCCCTACCTCCCACTATCCGAGGTGAAGCTTCCGTCACCACCTTCCGCAAAGCTATGAAAACCATCCTATTCACATATGGCCCTTCGCATCAGCATGAATACTTATCATATGACCCTCTGCATATATTGTAATATAATGACCAAGTGCAATATCTGTAACAGCATGATGTTTTGTAGTATTCATAATGTATCAACGACCGCTACCATGCCTGTACCTGTGTAACTAAGTTCTTGCAAGTAACAGCGCCTCAATGCCCCTGTGCTACTTGGGCGCTATATAAATATAAATAAATGAAGGCCTGTTTTGTTGTGCTGCGTTCTATTGCCCCTTTGCTCTCTAGCAGCCTGAGTTCCCTGTCTATCAACTCTGTTTCTTTGTGCGCTATCGCTATGCTTATTGGTCTCCTCTGTTGATGAGGTGGAGGTCTGAATTCTAGATGGAAACCGGTCACTGCTTGAAGCAGCCATGTGTCGCTTGAAAGCATTTGCCAGTTTTTTTAAGAATAGCATCCTGCCTCCGACGGGAGGTGGGGGGGGTGGGTGTAGGTTGTTACATCCCTCACCTGATGGAGTGTTGGGGTGGCAGTAGTATCCGCGTCCTTTGCTTCCCCTGTTGCCCCGTCCGCGCGCTGGGAAGGTGGTGTCTTGTTAACAGGATTCCCAGTACTGTGCCCAGGAGCTGTGCGGTCTTCTCTGCGCATGGAACCCAACCGTACGCACGACCTGTCCTGGCAAAAACTCCTATTCTTTGATGCACTCTGCTACGCATAATTTGGGACACTCTCGGAAGAAGGGGTATGAGAGTCATAGTTTTACACTTGGTCCTTTTCGCTATGTCAAAGGTTCCTCCGTCCAGGCTGAAAGATTTTCAGTCCATCTCTGGTGCTTTCACGTCTGACACTGTTTTGCACGGCACTAAACAGAGTAGCATTGTGGTAATACAATCTGACACAGGTAGAGACATACATTTGCACTTGAAGGAATGGTTCGTTCAAATTTGTTTATTGTACCTACGGGTCGGCCATGTGTTTTTAGGCCCAAGTCGCTCGATTTTAGAAAAACTTCCTATGGACCTTACCAGAGTTTTCGTCCATTAAACGCACGCGAAAACAGGCACCAGGGCGCTGTCATTTTGTGATAATCCAATCAATTGCCCCATCGCCCTGGCTGACCTGATTTTGCGGCACTAAATCATAGCCCCCCCCGAGCCTGACATTATCAAAACATTCATATTCCCCGTCTCTCTCCGTGACGTTACTGTGCTGCGTAGGCAAACGCGCCCAGTCGTCTTTTACGCAACTTCACACAGAACCCAGAAACCAACACCGATCAACTCGCAACACAGCGCGCCACTATTCGGATCAAACAGCAATACGGCACATTTGGTAAAGTACATTTATTTGACATTAAATGTTTAGAGAATATTCAGCAATTGGCATATTAAATCTGAATGGAATTTTTTTTCTTTTCTCTCGATACGCAAACCTGGAAAAGTTTATCGTGAGTCACGCGCTGTTCCTTTATGGTACACAGGGTGTTGGTTTTCATTAAAAGAAGCACTTTGGACGCACGGTGAACTGCAAGGCTGTTCCATTAACTAGGCACTAGGCCACCGTAAAGGTCGATATGTTGCTTCTTGCCGCTAGTACCGCGTAAGCGCGTATGCCCCTTGGCGATCATCCCATAAGATTGTCAATGTAGTGCAGTTGTTTACAAGAAACTGCAGCTGGCGGTTGAAAAATCCGTCTGCCGGGGTCTGGAATAGGTGGCAGCGGCAGTACGGTAGGAGGTACCTGTTTAGAAAACATAAAAATTGAAATTAGTCTCACCAGCCGATCTTTATTACTATTATTCATTTTATTTATTACGGGCGAGCTGAAACTATTTGCTTGCGAGGATAGTGCAATGGAGTATGTTCGGCTCTAAAAGCAATGCGAAAACTAACGGAATAAATCGAGGGAAACACACAAGCTAATTTATTTTTACCGTTGAACCACTGAGAAACTACTGTCTACTTGCGTGTCGAATGGGCACATGCATGCCCATGTGCCCGGTAGAAAGACGATCCCACAAATGTTGTACTTGCTCTTCATTCATTCATTCCGGTATAAAAGCGCCTAAAGAGTTACTTAAATTATATTTGCCATTTCCATTGTATCTCTGCGTAATGCAGTCCGTAAATCCCACTGTGTTCGTGCCAACAATTTTTCATATACTGAACTAACATGAAACTCGGTCTAGTTTCAGAATTTTCAGCCTTATCGTCTTTTACGTTATTGCCCCCCCCTCCTTCAAATGAAGTCCTTTCGGCATGGTCCCTGTCTCTAAAGGTCAAAAAACAATAGAACCTTATACTGCCAGTGCGATTCGTGGGCCTCTTCAGCCCGCGAGCAAAAAATCAAAGCCGCTGACCTTCACTCTGCATGAGCGTACATTCTTACTTTGCAAAATCCCGTCTAAAGCCATCTGTGAGAACTTGAATTTTCAACTCCATGTTTGTACTAGGCCTCAATGTGCAAATGCGAACTGGCTTCTCTCCCATCTGCAACGCCTCGCTTGGTGTGTTCTAAGGCCCCCAATTTTGTCCTCATCCGCGAGCTTTGCAGCCCTAGAGAACCATAACTATGGAGACATTGACTTTTTGGGGGAAGGTCAGGGAAAGTATAAAGTACCCGAGGAGTTGAGTTGAAAGTGAGATTTATTGTTTGTTTTATTATTTGCAATACGCAAGCCTCCCCTCGGTTAACAGTGCGCAGCATTTACATGAGATTGCGAAAATTAGTTACAGCAACAAAAATATATACATACACATATTCACAAGGTCAGCGATATAAGGTGAATAGAGAGAGAAGTCAAAGATGACACCCATGTTGTTCGCCACCCAGGATGGTGCATGGAAGGTTTAGGGTTAGCATACTTTGTATGCACACTGTACAATAACATTATTTTCAAAAAGACAGACAAACCAATTACAATGATTTATTTAAACCAGGATTTGAACTTCTCATCTAGCTCTGCTTTGGGTGGACATGGCACAGTGGCAATGTTTGGTGGCAATGCATCAGTGCTCTGCACAGAAACGCTCAAAATTCCATATCTGTGCTTCTCTAGTACACTAACAATAAGGCCTTTAACAAAGTCGAACTCCATTTCCTCATATACTGGTTTTACCCCCCATTTCTTAGTTCATTTAAAACAAACACCAGTGGACGATAACTAAGGTGTATATCAATTGGAAAGCACTAACCAAACATTCGGTAAAATAATTACACGATACAATAAAAATATTACTTGACATGCATAAAACAAGTCTGTAGCGGAATAGCCAAGTAAGATTACCTGATACGCGCTAGAAGTGATTGATAACTGCGAGCACGTCACGGATGTAGAATGTTCTTGCTTCAGATTCAAGGGATAGTCAAGCAGTTGTAAAGGTAAATTATTGATTGATAATGAAATGCCAATATTAAAAATGTCCATGTAAGGAGACAGAATACTTGAGAGTAATGCTATTGAAAATGCGCAATATAGCACAGTTCCCTGTGTCCATATATAGATTTCGTTTGTGGGTTATGAAATCGAAAAAGAATATATTGATAAATGTCATTATTCAAAAAGCTATACTCTTATCAATGTCGAAAGTATTGCAAGGGACACAACACCTAAAATATCAATGAATCCATTCGGCTACCTACACACTACCGCAAGGCCTAAAGCTAAATCTGGACACTTGACTCACCAGTGGAGGAATGTGGACGAATAGAGTGGGAATAACGTTTGCGAGCAATTTTCGTGTCGTTCGCCGTTTATTCTTCTTTGTTACCCAAGATGTTGTGTACATGTTCGAGGAAAAGTGCCGGCTGCAGATGCGGTATCGATCACCCCTCTTGTCCTCTAAGACTTGTTGGACTCTACTTTCCAGCTCATCCAGTGGATATCCGCAATGTCTGACCCATTCTCTTATTCGATCAACAGTTTTTGGGAATACATGCATTGTAGTGCCTTCAGATTTAGCATGGGTCTTCGAAGGGCAACCGCTAATCGAACAGGCAGGCATTGTTGAAAATTCTGAACAGTAAATATCGACATTATACAATCATGATGAATAAAAATGTGATACAAAAGTAAATGAAGCATACAATGTTCAATGCAAGGTTTGTTTTGGTCGCAGGAACTATACCAGTTCATCATGTGCGGCTTATTATTTATATGAATTGCAGAAATTTATAAATGATGTGACTAAACTCTGAACATGTGACTCGTCCCTTGGATGTTCTGTCTTGCACGAGAAGGAAACGTGCTTACATTATAGACTTGACCCCCAAAGGATGCAATTCGATGACAATTGACACAGATGGAAATAAATAAATCTATTGATGGCATAACAATGGAAACTCAAGTCAATATCAATGAGACCAATGAACATAGCACTGTTGAGTACTCTACTCGCAAATAGAAATTTAAAAATCAACGAAATATGACAAGGATACATGGCCTTACCTTGACCAACAAACAGTTGGATTCAGCAAGCAGAGCAGTATGTTGCAGGAAAACATGTAGATGGCCACAGGTAGCCCACTGACGAGTTTGCTCGAAGCGGTCACAGAAGTTCACGGATAGCATGACTACGAGCAGATTAGCATAGATCTCAGTGGTTCTAAGGTAGCACGTTCAGGAGTTGACTTGAGAAAGCACAAAGATGTTCTCATGCGACATATCAAGTGGTTTATAAAGTATTACAAACGGGGGTGTGTTTGTGAATGAATGACGTGTGTATGTCGTGGTATTGTGGTCTGCCGGGGGCCGGCCAGCATGCGGGGTGGGGGTCCTGGCCGGACACATGGCGTCTGAGGAGGCCATGTGAGCGATGGGCCCTTGGCGTGGGATACCTTTTGAAGTGTACATGCTGTTTGGCACCTTGGCCGTTCGTGCCCCTGACAGCCCCCATGGCAGCGCGCATCCACTGGCGCGAACCGCCTTTGATAGAGGGGGGTGGGATGGATGGGCCTGGGGGCGTGCAGGTAAGGCACATGAAGACTGCTGAATGGAGACACACTTATGTGGATTGCAGGGGGGTGGCCTGCTTCAAGGGGGAGCCCTGCCTGGAGACACGGAGTCTGAGGAGGCCATGTGAGCGATGGGCCCCTGGCGTGGGATATCTTTTGAAGTGTACATGCTGTTTGGCACCTTGGCCGTTCGCGCCCCTGACAGCCCCCCATGGCAGCGCGTACCCACTGGGCTTGTAGTTATGGACTTTTGTTTTTGTTAAACTGACCACTTTTTTTGTACTTTATATAGTTATACTTATCCTTTGATAGGGGAGGGGGGTGGGTGGATGGATGGGCCGGTGGGCGTGCAGACAAGGCACAGGAAGACTGCTGAATGGAGACACACTTGATTCATTTAAAAAATAGAAACAACCGTTGTTAAAATATGTGGTGTTTTATTTTGTTTCTTTTTTTGATGGCCCAAAAATACAAAACTTTACTCATTGTACAGGTCAGGTTGCAGCACAACGAGGAAAAATCCCCTGTACTGACCGCTGTCACTCGGGGAAAGTTTCTCTTATGGCACGAACGCCACAGGCGGGTATTACTCTTCGAACGCGGTGTCCAAGCCTCCCGTGAAGCCACCATGTAAAGGAACGATGACCAAGATAAGTTGATTAAACGTTTGTTAATGACAATTCTTGTAACTAATGGCATTCTGCTCGGACAAATGCTATCTAGACACTGCACACTATTGAACGACTTTCATGCGTTACAATGATATGTAGATGTAATTTTGGATATAGGAGACGACCATGAAATAGTAGTGGCATCACAAGCAGATTATACTTACTCGTTACTCGGATTACGAGGACGAACAGTTGTGCGAAGTTCGTGCATAAGCACCATCATTATCCTCAACACGGACCGTGTGAGGCAGGCTGCCCTGAAGTTTGGCAGCTCGGTGATGCATTGCGGTCGTGGCTCGCCTTCCGAAATGTAGGCCACGCATCCCGAGTTTTCACAGCAGCAGCAGTTCTCCGCCTCGGTTGGCATTAGCCCGCACTGATTGCATGTGCACCAGGTGGAAACACTGTCCATGCGACTAGGTCCAGTGTCTTCATCCGTTGATTCGCTCTGCCAACTGCCGTCCGAAGCCCAATAGTTTTTGCGCGTTTCCCTTTCCAGTAGTTCCTCCTCGGTATACTCGGGCTCGTACATGTAGGGCATTATTTTAGCCATTGTGTGGTAAACAAACTAAAATAATTTATAGCGATGGTACAGGTGTTCACACGGGCTACAAGCGGCAAAGGTAGCTGACCAGAGCACAGAAACGAGTCACAGAATACTCAGTCACACAGAGAGGAATGGAAAATATGCTGCTGTGTGTTGTGAAATGGTCTGTTTATACTTGAGGAAAGAGGCGTCTTGCCATTTCCATGGCGACACATTAGCTGAAGCGCAGCGATTGTTGACACAAGACGTGCTTTGGCGTTGTGAAATGGGCGGTACGCGCCTGCCGATGACAGGCTCAGAGGCGGGGGATATGATTTAGTGCCGCAAAAGCAGGTCAGCCAGGGCGATAGGGCAAGTGATAGGATTATCACAAAATGGCAGCGCCCTGGTTCCTGTTTTCGTGTGCGTTTTATGGACGAAAACATGGGTAAGGTCCATAGGAAATGTTTCTAAAATCGAGCGACTTGGGCTTAAAAACACATGGCCGACCCATAGGGACAATAACATTTTTTGACTGAACCATTCCTTTAATACTTGTGAAGACCTGGAAAAAAAGAGGAAGGGACCTAGTCAAGAAGTGCCTCATGGAACTAGGGAGGAGCACAGAGACTACCAGACACTGGGGCTCATGGGAAATGGAGTCTGCATAGGTTTTTCCTTTGTTTAAAAACAAAGAAATGTTTTAAAAAAAGAAAGTATGAAGATTTAAATCTGCTGAAGGGTAGAAATAAAGAGGAAACATAATGCTCGCCTCTGGTCTTGACATAGAATATAATACAGTACAGTGAATGAATAATACAACATTCAAATTATGTATATATATATTAATCATTCTCGCCAATGTGTAAAATAAGATCAAAATGTACACAATTTCCATTTTCTTTTTTTATTGCATGTTTTACACACACCTCTACAAAACAATGATCCAAAAACTCCCTAAAATGTAATGCAAAATGCAATGCGAGACAGAATTCTTAATAGAAAAAAATGCAATTTCATCACAAAGTTAAAATTAATCTTGATTTAAAATGTTTCTTAAATAAGCAGCAATCTTTGACCTTCAAAATCACATGGAGTAAATACACAGGGACTTTAAAAATGCCACTACAGACACCCAATCGTATCAATTCTCAGTTCAAGCCTCTTTGCCATAGACTTTCCTTATTTTGCCAATCAATTCCCACAAACAGTTTATGTAGGTAGACCATGCTCGGTACATTTAGTGCACTGTACTCCATAATTCTATGTCTCCAGGCTTCTACAGAATCATCAGCCTTACAGAATCTACAGGTTAATTTAGATTGATTTATCATCCCTCTACTACACAATCTCTTTTTGGCAATACGTTCAATCTGAACTTTATCATATGTGACCTAAAGAAATAGTTAGGATTCAAGTGCACAGCAACACTCCCTCTTCTTGTGTTCATGAGATAATGGTACAGAGAGGGACATGCATGAAAAGAGTCACCCAGTCAAAGTCAAATGGGAGATTGTTTTACCCTATCGGGAGTCAACATCAAATCCTCCTTACTCTGTCCGACCTGGTTTAATAGTTTTTCAGTGATTCCTCAGGTGAACAGGATAATTACACTTTTCTCCCACAGAGGAGTCGCTAACCATTGCTTGTTTGATTTCAAAATGTAACGATCCCCCATGTGGGTCCATAATGTTCCTGTATAGGGACATTAATTTCCAACTGACTCCGATTCTCAGCAACCGTGCACCCAGCTCATGATGAATATCTGAGAGTGGGGACTGACTTTTGAAGCGACCGAATGCGCTGCCTCTATTAAGTCAAAGCATTTAGAAGTGTCTCCCAATGATAGCTCTGCCCAGTAAATCAGCAGGGGACAATCTTCCCTGCATAAAAAGACAGGGCTCATTTTAATAACCTCACAAATTTCCTGTCAAACTTTACCAGTTAGTTTACCAGTTAGTTTACAAGTTACTGTGCCTTCTGGAATAGATGGGAAGGAAGGTTTATACACGAGGGTTGGATAACAACCCAAATAGATAATGCTTCAGGAACACTTAATCGCAGCATTCAATGCATCCAACCCTCCTGCAACTTCTTCCTACCTTAAGTCAGTTTTTATATCTTAGTCTTAGCAGGATTAATTATAAGACTCTTCTCCTTTGCACAAATCTCAAAAGCTAACAGCAATCTTTGCAGACCTACTCTAGTATAGTATTGTAAAACAAAAGAAAATTGCCTGCATAAGGCATCGATACTATATTTATAAATGCCCATATAACGTT
Source organism: Ambystoma mexicanum (assembly GCF_040938575.1). Lineage (NCBI taxonomy): Eukaryota > Metazoa > Chordata > Amphibia > Caudata > Ambystomatidae > Ambystoma > Ambystoma mexicanum. The sequence goes on along the minus strand of NC_090936.1, from coordinate 452,560,815 downwards.
TAGCTTTTAGAAGTGAATAGAGTTGCTCAGTATCTACTGTGAGGGGTCATAAATGTGAGGTGGACAATTTGGTAAAGGTTTTTCACACTTGGCCATTTTATTAACGTAAACTGTTTTGATAAACGCCTCACTATCCCTAACCTAAAGAGGATTTCCCTGATTATCAAAATAACTAAAGGAAACACTCTAATAAAAGGAATCTGTCCCTCACGCGTGTACATACATCAAACTCATAAAAGCAATTAATGGCAGTTTGAATGCAACAGAAATGACAGTTAAGTTCAACATAAACCTGTTAACTGTATATCCCTGTAGCCTGGGTCGGCTCCCAGTTCAAAGCAGGATTTTCATCCCAAAGTTCAAACAAGAAAGTTTCTCTTTGCTGCCAAATTGTAATTATAATGTTCGTTTCACTCAGTTTTCTCCACCTATACTATTTTTTTCACTTTTATTTTACTTGCACAGTTCAACATTAGTTTTGTCATGGTTACAGTACTTGTTACACATGTTCTTTAATACATCATTCAAACATTACACATTTACATTACATATTTCCTGGTCTTCTTCCCTTAGTCTTATATCGGCCAAGTATAGTCTGAACCCGCCCCAGATATCTTTCGGCCGGCAAGTCATTGGCAGAAGACTTGTATACACCTCTTCGTTCTCATTTGCACAGGTCATGTCTCTCATCCAGTGCCGAATACTGGAGGATCTTTGCGTTTCCAGCGAATCAATATCATACTTTTCGCTAGCAATACACTTAAATTAAGATATTTGCGTTGGATGGGGTTAATCTTTGCCACAATACCCAGTACGCATGCTCCCGGGTCCCATTGCAAGATGTGGGTCTGACATCTCGTCTAATGCAGCACAGACTTCTGTCCAATAACCTGTGAGTTGTGTACACGACCACAGCATATGCAGTATTCCATAGTTTTCACCACTGCATCTAGGGCATTCTCCTGATGTTGTGTTATTATATGCTTTGGAGTCAGGCCGAGGTGTAATGGACGCTGTTCAGTATCTTGCAATTGATTGGGCAGTATCTGGAGTTACATGATATATTTTTTGTTAAACTACATAATTGCGACCACTGCATCTGTGTAGGAGATTCCCCAGTCTTGTTCCAATTCTCCTCTAACCCTTGAGGCGTGGGTTACTCTGTTTGCCAGGATGATTTTGTAAAGTGTGGAAGCTGATTTTCTCGAACTTGGGGTGAGTACATATCCTAGACTTAGATGTATCGGAAGTTCTTCTGGGAAGCTCTCCCACACATCGGCCATCGCTGATCGCAGTCTGAGGTACTGTAGTTGTTGGAGTGGGCTGACAACCACGATTACCTTGATCGCGTCCCAGCTAACCAAGTGCTTATCTATAAATACATCTGCAAAGAGGCCTACTCCTCTCGCTTTTTAGTGTGTGGCTAGTGTCGGATCTTGCGTCAAGGGGAGATGCGGTGCGTCCCATAGAGGCACCCTGGGGTGATACAGAACTCTGTCTCTGGTGTCGCCCGTTAATCTGTCCCAAGCTCTGCATGTTTCTAATGTTAGGTTCATGGAGTTATCGTTCCGCAGCCCCCTCGCCGTTAGCCTGTATAGGACTGTGTTTGGCTCCCTGTCACTGCTCTCTAACTGCTCCTTGTTGCTTTCCACACAGCAATCTACTTCTGTTGATTTACCACGGCCCGCACCGGTAGGAAAAGAAGCTTCCCTCGCTCTTGGGACACTTGAGTGATCGCCGACCACCAGAGTGTATCTTGCAATGGGTACAGCCTTTCTCTCGTGCGGTGAGGTTTCATACAATCTCGCTTCCCGCTGCAACATCTCTGCAGTTAAAGTCGGCATGTTTGGTGACTCTCTCACGACCGTCACCCGCTCCATATGCAGCAGTGGCTCTGGAGTATCTGCTTGCTTTATTTTTCTTCTGCCACTACGAATGCCTACCTCTCCAATTACTCCACCTTTTGGCTCTGCTCCTAATGGTCTGCACTTAAGGGGGTCATTTATATTCAGACGTCCTGCTCAGGTGTGAGTCATTAGAACCATTAGCCTGCCTCTGATAGTTTAATGCTTCTGGCACTCTTCCCCGTCCCAGTACTCCAGGTATTGTGGGACTTGAAGTCCCCCATGTACTGAGTTTGTTTTCCTGCATAAGTATGAACTTCAGCTTCATCGAATTTGTAAGGTTTCTTAAATTAATCCTTTAGAATAGGGTTTTAGAGTAGTCAATGGCTGATTGCACTTTAAGCAGGTGCCAGACTGATCATACTTCTGAGTATTAAAATTCAGATTCTCAATTGTTTTCCTCATGATTAAGTCTTACACTGACAACATGCCATTAAATATCCTGGCACCCTAGAAAGCTCCCTCTCTGAAGAAGACAAATACTGCGTCTCGCCCAACGGAATCCACCCATTCCCTTCGACCCTGCTCCTCCCTGGTGATCTACCTGCCTAACTCCGCCCCCATGGTTAGGATCCGTTTGCGGCTCCCTGCCCAGGCCACCTGGGAGGAGACTTCAGGTAGGAACTTTGTGAGGATTCCGTAGGATTATCACGCTACTCAATTACTTTTTGCTAATATTAGGAACTGTTTTTTGTCCATTTACATATGTTCTTTAAAAGAGAATAAATCTGCATTAATGCTAACAAGCGGGCGAGAGCATAACTAATGTGTCTCTAATGGAGTATAAAATAAACTGTATTGAAAGTGTACATTTGTTGGGTTAGTGATAAAACTGTGCAAAGAAGATATTGATAGCATCTAATGTTTATCATGCTCCCATGGTAATATGCATTGATGCATAGACTCACTCAGAGTTGGACCCATGACCTACAATACCAATCTGTTGTGATACTCCAGGTGGTAGTTTCTCTTGCACTGAAGAGCAGACCCAAGTTTCTTCAGAGCCTTGCTTTGTGTACAGCACTATTCTCTGCTGCAAAACCTGCCACAGGTGAGTATTGAGAACCCCTCTGGGTTGGAGGTTAGGCTCTGGCACGCAGGTTATGATGTAAATCTGGAGTCTTGGTCATGAATAGACCTGTTCAGCTGTGAGTCATGAAAGCATGATTGTATATGCAAGATGTTCTAGGCAATTAAACCTGACATGTGTGGGGGGGGTAGCTTTGGTCTGGTCTTCTATTATGCTTATGGCTGAGTTGGTCTGGGGCAGAGGGTTTGGCGTCCATGAGGTGAATCTGCATGCAGCGTAGCACATATGAAGCACTAACTGTCATGCTCTGTGAGGTTTCAAAAGAGGTTGAGCGTGGGGGTGAGGCAAGTTCCAGTTGAAGCCTGGCAAGAAAGGGATGTTGTTTATTTATATGGCACACCATACCCAGGGGCAGCAGGGCGCAGGCAGAGAGAATATGCGAAGCTTACAATGTTACAGAAATATACAGTTAAGATAAAATTATAGACATATGCAATTAAGGGTTACAGGAATGAGAAATACAAATCTTCACACACAAAAAATATCAATATCTATACAAAGGGTGAAATATACAGATATGTACAGGGGCTGTTTGTGGCGAGAGCAAAGGCCTCAAACAGAAAGTATCAGTATCTATACAGAAGTGTAAAATGTACAATTAAATGCAGGGGTTGTTGGAGTTCAAATGACTGAGATTCCTTCTAAAGTGCAAGTAGGGTTGATCGGCTCTCAGGTTGTGTGGCAAAGAATTCCAAAATGTAGCAGCTTTCACAGGGAAGCTGTTACCTCCAATGGTGGAGAGTTTGAATCTGGGAATTATCAGACAGTTGGAATTGATAGTTCTTGTTTGTCTGATGACTTTCTCTTTACTTTGTCCATCAGGTAACTAGGGGCAGCATTGTTGAGGGCTTTATGGGTTAGGGAGGCCAACTTTAGTTTGATTTTATTGTCGGTGGAGAGCCATTTGTGTTGGCGTCTGGTAGTGGAGATGTTTTTATTAATGCCGAGGGCAGCTCTCGAGGCATTATTTTGTAGGATTTGTAGCCTATGGGTAATGACTTTGTTAGCACCGCTATATAGGGCATTACAATAATCGAGCCTGGAGAGTATGAGTGCTCTTGCCAAGATCATACAGCTATCATTGGATAGGAATGGTCTGCCTGCTCCTATTAATTTGCAGGTATACGCAGTGGTGGATGCTAGTGAGTTGACCTGTTTAGTGAATGACATAGTGGCATCCAGGTAAAAGCCGAGGGTTTTTACCTCCGTGGATACTTAGATAATATTGCAGTCTATGTTGAATTCGGCATATTCAAGGCCTAGTTTATTGATATTAGCGGGGGTACCCAGGATGATGAGCTCTGTCTTGTCATCATTCAGGCATAGGCCTTGAGATGCCATCCATGCCTGAATGATGAGATACACCCTATTCACCAACTCTGTCCTTACTGTGATCCCCTGAAAGTGGGAGGAGAATCTGAGTGTCATCTGCGTAGTTGGTGTAGGTGACACCCAGATGATCCAGATCGTCGAACAGAGGTTTGGTGAAGATGTTGTATAATGTGGGGGAGACGCATGAGCCCTGCGGGACTCCGCAAGTAATAGGAGAGGGGTCTGCTGCTGATGGGGAGAAGACTCTCATTGTTCTCTCGCTCAGAAAGGATTCAATCCATCTAATGGCTTCTGGGGAGAAATGAGCAGCTGAATCCAGGTGTCTGCAGAGGACCTTGTGGTCGACAAGGTCGAATGCTGCTGATAGGTCAAGTAGGAGGAGGAGTGCTGTCTTTCCCTTGTCCCTCAGGTCATCAATTTGGGTCTTCAAGTCAATGAGGGCTGTTTCCGTGCTGTGTAATGGGCGGAAACCTGATTGTCTGGAGCCTAGTAATTTGTGTAGTTCTAGGTATTTTTGAATCTGGACGTGGCCACTTTGTCCAAGATTTTCAGTAGAAAGGGTACCGTGGTGATGGGGCGGTAGTTGGTGGGGATGAGAGGATCAAGCGTCTGCTTTTTAAGGAGGGGGAGCACCCAGGATTGTTTTGTTGGAAGGGATACTACCTGAGGAAAAAGATGTGTTTATAAGTTTGGAAATGAAGGGTGACAGGTCTCTGGCTGCGTCCTTGATTATGTGTGCAGGGCAGATGTCGCCTTTGCAGTTTGAGGGTTTGAGAGAAAGTATAATTTTCTCGACCTCCAGGATGGTAGTTTTAGAGAAGGAGAATGAATTGGTGTGTGTGCTTGGTAAAGCATTAGGCGGAGGTGTGGGAGGTTTGGTGAGGTTTAAGGAGTCTTTTTTTAGTTGAATTTTGTTTTGTAGGGTGTTTATTTTATTTGCTAGAGCATGTTGGATGTCTGCGCACCAAGTCTGGTCCTTGGTGTAGGTGTCGGGTGTGGCAATGGGTGACTCAAGTTCCTTCAATATGGAGAAGAGCTCCTTCATACTCGAGTTGGAATTAGCAATGCGATTGTTGTAGGAATTCCGTTTAGCTAAACAGATTTCAGCTTTGTATTGACGAGAAATCGTATCAAGAATGGCTTTCTTTTCACTGGAAGGGCATAGTTTCCAGGCAGATTCACATTTTCTCTTTTTTAGACGGAGGGCTTTGAGTTCGGGTGTGTACCATTTATTTAAATGGGTTTTGGGCTTGCTGGTGCGAAGTTTAAGTGGGGCAATTTTGTCCATGGTAGTTAACATAATTTTATTATATTCGTGAACTAGTGTGTTGGGATCTAGATTGTCTGGCAATGCGTTTAGCTTTGGGAGGATGGCTGGGATGATTCTTTCTACTGTTATATTTTTCCTATTTCTTGTTAGGCAGGGTGGTGCCAGTGACAGTTGTGGTATGTGGTCTGGAGGTCAGTAGGTTACATGAGACCAGGGAATGGTCGGTCCAAGGTAATGGTGTGGTAGAGGAGATGACCGCTGAGCAATTAGCATCGGCAACCCAGTCTAGGGTTCTTCCCTTCAGGTGAGTGGGTAGGTTGACTTTTTGTGAGAGTCCGAGTGATGAAATAGTATTGGCTATGGTGGAGGCATGCATGTCTGCTGGATCGTTAAACCCTAGGTTGAAGTCACCTAGTAGCAGTAGTTGTGAGGTGGTTTTCGCATTGTTGGATAGTAGGCTGTGCAAATCTTCCTCGAAGGTCCCGAGCGGACCAGGTGGTCTGTAGACCAGGTGGATGATGAGGGATTGGGTGTTATTTATAGGGAGGTTGGCAGTGAGGGATTCGTACGATAGCAGGGTTTGAGTCGGGGCTAATCTGAGAGCTAGACTTTCTTTGGATATGATAGCGATGCCGCCGCCACGGTTGCCCACCCGGTCCTGCCTGGATATGGTATAGCCATCTGGGATGGCCAACATTAGAGCCGGGCCTGCTGCATTGTGTAACCAAGTTTCAGTTAGCGCAATAAAGACTAATTTGTCTTTAATGATTAGGTCTGCTATATCAAGGGCATGTGCGACTAGTGATCTTGTATTAAGGAGAGCTCCTTTATAGGAATGTTCATCCGTAGTCTTAGACGAATTTTCATTTGATAAATGGGAGTGAGTTGGTGGGTTGTTAAAAATAATGTGTGATCATGTTGATGATTGCATGGTAACGGATTCCAAGGGAGTTGGAGGGGGTGGATGGATCATGGATTGGTGGAGAGTAGACCAGGGAACCAGAGACGGTCAAGAATGCTTATTTGGTAACAGTCGGCTAGGGGTTTGACAAGAGCCCGACTAATGAATAGCTGTTGGAAGAGTACCTAATAAGACAAATCTGTGCCCTATGTTTTTCTGGGATGCACTTTAAAAAACAAAAAATACTGTACTTAAGTGATCTACATATTATTGTTTATATTTAGAAAGTCCCATCTCGCCAACACATCCCGTCGCCATTTGCGCCCCACTTTCTCTGATGGATGTCCAGTACAGATTTCTGAGATGCATTTGTTTTGCTGCTAATGTCACCTTGCATTCAACAAGGATGAGGCACGTGCAGCCTCAACACACATGGGCACACTGTCATGAGTGTGATCTAAAATTCCTTTCAAGCGCAGTTGTTCAGGCTCCTGTTCTGTATAACTTTGGACTGAAGTTGAGCACTCGCTCAGGGACCCTAAATCAGTTGGAAACTAGGGTTGCATTAGTTTGTGTGTTTTTTCCTTATGTTGACGTCCCTGCAGAAGTTCATGTTTTCTGGGGGTTTTATTTTGTAGCTCCAGCCACTAAATGGGTTCAGCCCATAAAATGTCATGTCAATGTTACCGTGTTTTTAATATCTGATTGTTTTTCATACAGACTTAAGGTTCACTGAACTCCTGCAGCTTAACAAGTGTGTACGCATTGGCCACCATTACAGTCAATGGATTTAGTATACAGTACGTAACACTTCAAATGTTAAATCATTTGCAGTATTTTTTACCACTGTTAGGCCCATGGATAGGACACAAGCAGGGGTAGGCAATAGCGGTTTGCTTGCTTCTTCCATTGACACAAATCATTGTATTTTTCTTGGCCTTGCATGAACTTAAGCAACCATACAGATCTAAACATGATTCAATTACAGGGCTATGCAGTTGATAGGCAGGACATTTAAAGAAAAGCAGAACTGGCTATTTGGGTACTCCACTTGTACCAATAATCAGGAGTGCATAAGTACCTTTTTATACCAATGTAACATTTTATAAGGCTTGCAAGTAGAAAGTTACATTTGCATATGTGCCTATTTGTTAATTGAAAATAAATAAAACTTGATAGAAGTCACTTTAGAAGACAGTGAACCTTTTATTTATGTATTTATTTATTTTAGCATTTGTAAAGCGCACTAACCCTGAGGACATCAAGGCGCTGGTTACGGTGGTTACAGCAAACATTTGGAATTATGCATATAGGTAACTACATTTGAAGCATTAAAAAGCTTGGTTACATTGCTTAGATTAGTCATACATGTTAGTTGCGTAGATAGGATTTAGAGGTCTTGAGAACATAGCCAGGTTTTGAGACCTTTACGGAATGTCCAGAATGAGGGTTTGACTCTTAGACAGACCGGTAGTGCATTCCACTGCTTTGCCTCCTCTACTGGGAAGCTGGAACCCACCTGCTCTTTGTAATTTGAATCTAGGTGTTGAGAGGAGGTGCGCATTGGGTGGACCGTGTGGGTTTAGTGGATTGTGGTCTGGAGAATTTTCTGGTAAGGTATCTAGGGGCGGTGTTATAGAGACATTTGTTGGTAATGGAGAGAGCTTTGAACGGAATGTTCTCACGAATTGGGAGCCAGTGTAGGTTTCTTCTGGCTGGAGAGATGTGGTCTTTCTTTGGTGTGTTTAAGGGTGCTCTTAGCGCATTATTCTGTATGATCTGAAGTTTTTTTGTTATTGTTGGAGGTTCAGACGAAGTGTTACAGTAGTCCAGTCTAGAGACTATTCGAGCTCTTGCAGTTGTGACCCAGTTTTCAGTGAAGAGGAATGGTCTACTGGCGTTAATCAATTTCGTGGTACATGCTGCAGCGAAGGCGATGGCATTTACCTGTCTAGTTGGAGAAAGCGAAGCATCAAAGTACACCCCCAGGGTTTTGACTTATTTGGCAACTGTGATGGTGTTGCTGTCAATGATGAAGGACTTGTATGCTTTGTCTATCTTATTTAGAAGAGGTTTCTGACGAGGATCAACTCAGTCTTGTCATCGTTCAAGCACGAGTGCAAGGCCGCCCAGGCCTGAATAGTTTGATAGATCTTACATAAGGTGAGTCTGTATTCTAGTCGCCTGAGATGGGAATGAGGATTTGGGCATCGTCTGCATAATTTGTTTAGGACCTACCCAAAGTGTCTACACGGTCAAAGAGGGGTTTTCTGAATATATTGTATAGTGTTGGTTAAACACAAAATCCTTGGGAGACTCCACAGGCGACCGGGGCTGGTGGAGCCAATGCATAGGAGGAACACGCACTCATCCTTCTTTTTGATAGGAAGGATGAGATCCAAGCTGTGGCTTTGGGTGAGAGGTTGCCTGCCGACGAACGTTGTTGGCAGAGGATTTTATGATCTAACAAAACGCTGCTGACACGTCCAATAAGAGAAGGGCAAGTTTGCCTTTGTCTTTCAGCTCGTCAATTTGATTCTTTACATCAATGCATCCATGAGAGCAGGTTCAGTGCCATGGTCCGGGCAGAATCCAGATTGTCGCAGCCCAAGAAGTTTGTTGGATTCTAAGTGCTTTAGGATTTGTAGATGGAGATGCTCTATCCAAAATTGTAGTGAGCATGGTTCGGTCGTTATTGGGTGGTAGTTTGTGGGCATGTCAGGGTCTAGTGTGGGCTTCCCGAGGAGAGGAAGTAGCCAAGCATATTTTAGATTTTGTAGGCACTGTACTGGAAACGAAAGGGATTGAGAGCGGCAATGAAGGGTGCCAGCTCTTGTGCAGAGTGTTTCATGACTTGTCACTTTGACATCCGGAGGGTTTCAGACCTTGGATGAGTTGAAGTGTCCAGTTTGGAGACTGAGTTCAATTTGAACTGTCGAACATGCAAGGGGACTGGTGGAGATTTTGGCTTGCTTATGTCAGGTAGGACTTCAGGTGGCAGGAGCTTATTTTGTTTTGCTAAGATTTTTTTGCTGAGCCCTGAGATTTTGGAGAGCAGGGCATTTTGAATGTTTGAGCAACAAACAAGATCTTTGGTGCAATTTGTTGGTTGAGGGGCTGGAGGTTCAAGTTCTCGTAGTATAGCAAAGAGCTCTCGGGTGTCAGAGTTGGCTTTAGTGATTATTTCGTTGTAGCTGGAACTTTTAGCTAGAAGTATGGCCTGTTTGTAGGCCTTTGCCAGAGAGGTGATGTGGTCTTTGTTGAGTGAAGAAGGGTCCTTTTTCCAGGCACTGTCTGCTGCTCGCTTCGTAGAACGGAGGGATTTGAGATCTGGGATAAACCAAGTGTTTAGATGAGCCAAAGGCTTTTGTTTACGATTGGACAAGGGAGCGATTTCATCAATCGCGAGTGTAAGAGTTTGGTTGTATAATTCAATTATGATAGGGTAATTGGTTGTGGGTTTGAATGCTGTAAGTGGTTTCAGTAGAGGAAGTATGTGGTCTGCATTAACGATCTGCATATTTCTAGAGGGTCATTGGAGCCAGTGTTGGTGCGCCAGAAAGTTGTTGGTAGATATGAGGAAGGTGATGCCATTGTGGTCTGACTATCGGCAGATAGGATGTCAATATTGCAGTTAAAATCAGCCAGCCAATACAGGGTGCTCCCCTTGCTGGGGGTAGGGCTTAGAATGCATGGGAGAACCAAGAGCTTCAACAGCCTTTGCAAGAGTAGGGGTGTTGGGGTTTTAAGGGTCATTAAAGCCTAAGTTTGTCGCCAAGCGGCACAATTTTGGGGGATCGTTCGGCATCTGACAGAAGTTGCCAAATATCACCCTCAAATGATAGTTGGGCCAGGTGGTCTGTAGATTAGGTGTAGTGTTAATGTAGCATTCAGAGAGGGTCAATTGAGCTGACTTCAATTTCCCTGATTGCATGGTATAACTGTTCAATTCACCCCCCCCCCCCCATCCCCTGCCCACCACATCCTTGGAGTCCAGTCTGTCCTTTCAAAGGATGGTTTAATTGTCAGGGATAGCTTGAGAGGGCAGGACCTGCTATTGGATGCATCCAGCTTTCTGTAAGGGCCAGTAGATTAAAGTTGTTGTTGGTTATTAGGTCAGCGATACCCAGTGCATGCGCTATTAGCGACCTGGTGTTAATCTTCTTTGAGAGGTTTGGGTAGGTATTGGTCAGGAGATGATGGGTCAATCTAGTGACCCAATATTCCACCTTTCACAACAAAGGAAGAATAATTGGTCGGCGGTTGACCAAACCTAGAGACGCCCCTAGAAGGAATTACATGGGCTTATCCGAACTGTTACCTGAGACTATAAGAAATTAGCCCTTAAGGCTGAACCAGTTGGACCAGGAGAAGGGCGTCATTCTCCTGGCTTCATTTCTATGTGCTAAATTCCTTTGATTAGTGGTAGGGTCACAGTAGGGTAGTTTTGGATTCTTTAATTGGACAACCAACCTGACGGTGAGCACCCAAGTTTGAATTCAGTTGGGTAGGAAAACCCTTCTAGTTGTAGGGAAAGATAGTACCTTTTCTTATTTTAATGCAACCTTGAGTTTGAAATGCCACCCATTTGTCCATCTCCTTCTTCTCACTTACCACATAGTCCAACCACTATTAAAATAAAAAAATTAAGAAGTGCTGGTCTCTAATCCAGCTAAACCTTTCTAATGAAAATCTACATATGTTTGATCTAAAAAGAGCTGCAACCTATGAGATCAACCAGTTCAGTTCATTCAAAATATGCAGGTCGCATTATGAAGAGCAGACCACAGCACTGAGAGACCTGGGGCCTTTAGTGTGCCACTTTTCTTGTCGTACGTGTGCAGCTTGTACATTTACCTCCCCCCCCCCCCGCCCTCCTCTCCACCCACTCCCCAGCCTATTCCACTTGCCTTGTCTACGTATGGTTTATATTTATTTGTTTGAACTGTTCACTGTATGTCTAACTCGCAGATTGGATGGTGCATGTGTCAGGGTTCGGGTGTCCTCACGAGTAGGGGAAGTCAGTTCCCGTATGAAATGTTTCCAGGCCTCCAAATCAATATTTTGTTCTCCCCGGTTCCGACTGGATGCTTCTTGCCACACAGCAGTTTCCACCAGTGCCCATTTGTGAAGGTCCCTCAACCACACTCTTGTCTCAGGACCTCGACCTGCTTTCCACCCCATTGCTATCCTGCGTTTTGCCAGGATGTACGCTAAGTCTGTTTACCAGCATGTCTGGGCTGCCGTGGTCTCGAAAGTTTGGGAGCGACTGAGTCTGCCGCCAAACCGATCCTAGTTAGGGTCCTATCCACTTCCACGCAGAATTTGCGTATTTCTGCACAGGCCCAGAACATGTGTATCAGGTCTGCATTGATCAGGCTACGTTTTGGACACACTTGCATTGTTGGATTACCAAATTTAGCGATTTTCTTTGGAGTTAGATATGCCTAATGAGTGACATAGTTGGATCAGCTGTAATTTCGCATTTCTGGACACTTTCATGTGGTACCCTATGGTTCTTCCCCAAACTGCATCTGACGGCTTCACCAGCAGATCTACCTCCCACCGTCGCTGGGTCTGTATTAGATTGCTACCTGCTCTTGTCAGTATCCAATATAGTCGTGATCAGGCCTCCAGATAAGGTGCGTACTAGTCCTTTTTACTCATGAAAATCTTGTAAATACGACGGCTTTATTATTTTCCTGTGTACATTTACACACAGGTTTAGGGCAGAGGGCGTGCAAAGGTCAGGTTACTTGACAGAAACCAGAAGGCTTTGTTTGATTTTTATCTACATGGATGCAATTTCAAGCCACCTCTGAAACGTAATGTATTTCTCTGATGCCTTTCAAAAAAAGAAACTCTGCACTGTGATAAAATGAATGGTTTCTTTTCATTCAGCTTCAGTACTGTGCATATTTTCCTAGAATGTTAGGATTGTATAGTTAATAAGATGGTACACTAAGTTGCAATTGAGAATTTATATTTTGGAACAAATTCTGCTTTTCTTTTTCCCCCGTGAAAGCAAACCATTATTGCACAATTGTGTTTTTCAGAGTTACAGTGCTTTGTGCAGAATCATGTGGAGGCAGATCATTTTTACACGTATAGTTTAATTTACACTCTATAAAAACAGTGTGTAAAGTGCATGATCTAGTTTACATCCATTCAACCTTGCAGTCAATGGGGTACATTACTATAAATGGACAGTGGCAGCAGCGTTTTTGCTCAAGAGTGATTGTCATTACACCAATCACAGGTGTTCTGGCCTCTCAAATCTTCAAGACTACAATTAAAACATCCAAAACCTGACTCTCCAGGAAGTTCAAGCACTGTTCAAAAACAAACCAATTAAAGTTACATTGGTAATTGAAATAGAAACTCAGCAAACCTGTCCCTGTGATTATCCAGATAGGTATTTAACTTTATGTAGCACTTCATGAATGGTTCATCCAACATCTAGGTACTGTGATTATTATACCTCAGTCGATACTCTGTTAACTGACCTCTGAAGAATGTTGGCAAATAAGATAGCTCAGCCGGTTGAGCACTCGTTGTTGCAATCTGTGCATGTTATATAGGTTGCAGTTTTGAATCCCAGCAAGTCCAACTCCGCCTTTCATCCTTTCAAGGTCGATAAAGGAGTACCATCTTTGGTTTGGTGATAATTGTGATAAATATGTGCTATGTACAGCGATTTGCCAAAAGCGCTATATGAATTACCATTTGACCATGAGATATAGAATTCAGCATGGGGTCCTTGCCTCTCAGCACTGTTGTATCATAACATTGGCATACCATTTGGTAGTAATAGCTCCAGGAAATGGACTTTCATTAAACATCAAAATACAATTCTGCTACACAACCTCAAAACACATAATACAATTCATGTCTGCTTTACTATGTAATTGGCTAGGTTTTTGTGATTTCAACATTTAAATATATACAGGAGAGATCAAATGGCCAGACCTTAGAGAAATAATGAGATGTATTCTGTCACAATGCAGAAAGCTGCCGCATATAATAATTTCCAGGTTTTTGCACGCGTCTGGCTGGATGTCACATACTTTTTACTCTCTTGCAAAGGTGAAAAGTCATTTTTACTTTCTTAAAATCACATTTGCTCTCAAAGTTTAAAAATAAGAAGTAAAATACTCCCACCTCAAAATCTTATCGGGAGCCCTGGTCATGATACTGCATGTCCCCCTTCAGAGATATCAGTGTTTCTATCGTTTCATCTTCAACCAATCCTCCCTCTGACCCTGGCCATTTCAATTTTATAACATGGAGAAGTGAGGCATAGATTGTGTTGCCCATCCCGTGCCCCTGATTCCGGAACTACTTCACCAAAGGTCATTGGTTGACTTTCAGTAAATCCCCTCCAGTGTCACTACTCCTTTAGTCTCCCAGTATTGCCTCGCGTTCAGACGAAGCTGTGCATCTGCACTGTTTAACGTAACCAGTGGGGTCTCTGGTGAGTAGGGTGTATCTTTGCCCAAAAAGGAGCAGGCTCTTTGCTATATCGTCATGCCTAGCTTCACCAAAGGGGGGGGGGGGCTTAGGGTCATGTGGAATTGTGGTCCACACCATCTCTTTGGAAAAGAATGGGGTGCATGCCGGTTGTAGTAACCAGTTGTCTTGGGTCTGTTTGTCAGACAGCCAGTACGTGACAAACTGTAATTGGCACGCCACAAAATACCCCTCCTTAATCGGGTACTTCTATCCCTCCTTGCTCGTATGGTCTTTGCAATTTCTCCAACGACATACTACACCTAGAGTTGGGCCATAGGAAGCTCCGACAAGTAGGGTTCAATGTTCTAAAGAAGACTTTATGAATATTAAATGGAACATTAATGGAATAATGTAGCAGCCTCAACCACTACCATTTTCAACAGAGCGGCCCTTCCCATTAATGAAAGTGGCAGCTTGGCCCAGAACTTCGTGGAATTCTCTATTATAATCAACACCTTTAATGTGTTCAGCGCATGTATTACTTCAGGGTCGTGGAAGATACCTACTCCGAGGTACCTGAATGCATCAATTTCCAATTAAATCAGTAACTCTGGTAACCCGCTACCGGTTTTCTTCTTGTACCCTGCGAGAGGAAACAAACCTGATTTCTGTGCATTTGTCATCCCAGAAAGGTCTCCATACCGCTCAAACACCTCTAATATGTATTGTAAATTGGTCTCTGGTTATTGTAGGTAAAGGAGCATGTCATCCGCATACAGGGAGATCCCATGCGTACTGCCAAGTATTCTGATACCAGCCTCATGATATTCTTTGCGTAGATGTACTGCCAACGGCTTCAAGGCCAGTATAAATAACATCCGGGGCCAGGGGCAACCCTGACTAGCACCTTTACCCCGCCTCGATTTGCTTTGATATAATGGAGCCTGTCTTGACCCTCGCCACCGGGTTGCTGTATAGTAATTTTACCCATCTGATATGTGGGACCCATTCCGAAACCTTTCAACACCACCAGTTGCCAAAGCCACCTGACTGAGTCAAATCCCTTGACTGCATCTAGCGAGGTTACTGCCATAAGATGAGTGCTGTCTTCAGTTTGATCTATAACATGGTGCAAGCATCTTAAATTACAAGTGATATTTCTATTCGGGACGTAACCTGATTGATCTGGATGCATGAGTTTGTGTATTACTGGTTTTAACCTGTTAGCCATCAGAGCAGTCAATATCTTGGTTGAGTAGCGAGAGGGGTCTGTAAGAGCCCCGATCGGTGTCTGGTTTATTAGGCTTTAGCAAAGGCACTATAATGGACTTCCTTCATGACAGCGGCAGAATGACCTTCTCTAATGCTTCATTTTGCATTGCCAACAATGCAGGTGTGATCTCTGCCATGAATTCTTTGTAGAACTCACTTACTAGTCCGTCGCCCCTGGAGCCTTTCCTGACGGCGACCCCCCCTTATAGTATGTTCTAACTCCTCTATGGTTATGGGGCCTTCAAGCTTCTTCGCCTCTTCTGCATCTAACTGTGGAAGACCTGTCAACTCTAGGGCTTCTTCGATCTCTGGCTCATGAGTTTCCGATGTCTCTACATCTAGTCTTATAGAAATTATAAAAGAATTTGTTAATGTCCAGTTGTGACTCACAGATCTCCCCATTCCTTGCTGTTACTGCTCGAAACACGCTACGCTCGGTTTCACTTTTGTACAACCAGGCTAGCAAGTGCCCCGGTTTGTCGCCTTCCGCATGCTGCCCTTACACATGTTCTATAACTGTTTGCCTAATCTTTCCCAGTGTACTAAACACTCCTGCTGGAGGGCAGCAGCCTCTTTAACACTCCCATTGGGTAAATCGCCTTGACGAATTCTAGTTTAATTCTGCTTTATGTAGACCATTCTCTATTGCGGCTTGAACCCTGTTTGCTTTAGCGATCGCGGTTCCCTGATCACTACTTTAAAGGCCTCCCATAAAGTACTTGCTGATTCCACACTACCAGTTATGCGAGAAGTAATCCTGCACCCCTTCCCTCAAATGTTCCCAAAATACGTCATCCCTCAGAGACTCGCTCCCGAGTCTCCATGTCGGGATACATGCTGTTGGTGTGGAAACCTACCATGTAACCAGCAACAGGGCATGGTCCGATGGCACCCGTGCCTTATATTCTGCTTCCACAAATTCCTCCAGAGTGTCGTCTCCCGTGAAGATATAATACAATCTGGTATACAGGTAATGGGGCGCAGTGCAGTGTGAATATCCTTGGGCCTGTGGGTGACGAGTCTGCCATATGTCTGTGAGTTTAAATGCTTGCCACAATGTGGACAAAGCTTTAGCTGAGGGGTCGAGTGCCTGAATTTGTCATCAGATCTGTCAAAACTAGGGTTTAGCGTACAATTAAAATCTTCGCCCCATATCAATGTACCATCCCTGTGTGGACTGATCAGTGGGTATAACGTGCGGAAATAAGCCGCTGTATCCTGGTTTGGGGCATACGTGTTAATAATACAGAATTCTCTATGTTCATCCTGCCCACGCAATACCAACATCTTACCCTCTGTATCTCAGCAAGTCTCCCAACACTCAGTGCTACCGACAGTGTCATCCATATTATTACTCCTCTAGCATAAGCAGAGTATGATGAACCGAATGTCGTGCCTTGCCATTTTTTAGCAAGAGCGCTCCTGTTTCTCGTTTTGTGAGGCGAGTTTCTTGCAGGAGCGCAATGTCGATTTTCTACCGCCTTAAAGTCATAACCCCATTATGTTTAATATAGCTGAGGTCCCTGACATTCCAGGATAATATTCTAAGTTCTCCTATCATGGACCAGAGACTCAGTGTTCAGATCTACCTTGTACAGTGTGGATATATTTTAACTCCCCACTATCTACCCCAACTGCCCTACCCAACCCAACAATTACCCAGCTCAATTCCTTGCGCTTGGGCGTCCCCACTTCTCGCCTCCGTAAATGGGACCTGTCCTAGTTCGTGGGGCGCAGTGGGCGGATACGCAAGTGTTAGTATCCGAACAACTAATCCGATCCGAGGTGTGGTGCGCGCCTGCGTAGTGCAATCACAAATAGGCACCATGTTGGTAGCTCCTGCATTTGGCAACTCTCATTTCCTTGTGGCTTCCATATGGTGGGTCCTATTGCTGCCACGTTCCTTGCGTATAGCCTTTTGTTACTTTGTAGTGGTCCAAGTCCCTCATGTGCATTTATTTGTTGCTACTCAGACCAGCTGCGGTTTCAGTTGGCAAATTCTGCGAGTCCATCCATTCACTTGCATCACCAGGGTCATCAAAGGAAATTGCTCGACCTTTGTAAATGACCTTCAGTCGAGCCAGGCATAGCAACATATAATACAGATTGGCACCACGCAGCCTTTTTTTCACAGATATAGTTCATCCGCTTATTCTGCACCTGTAGGGTGTAATTATTGTGGCGGATGCCCGTTGGATCGTCCCTCCTTTGCGCAAATATTCCAGGATCTTTTCCCTATCTCTGTAATTCAATGTCTGGGCTATTATTGGCCTTGACCGTGCCCCTGGCAGTGGTTTCCTCAACAACCTGTGCTCCCTTTCAACAGTGATACCCTGAGTGAGGGCGCCGTGACCAATTTCCTGCTGCAGCAGGGTCTGTATGTAGACATCTGATTTGTTCACTCTTCTCCTTCCAGGAGTCCAATAATTCTTAAATTATTGCATCTAGCTCTGCCTTCCGCATCACTGCCCTGTCTTCCAGGTTGCTCACCTGTTGTTGCAGTACTCTGACCTCTTCCGAAGTGTCCTTTAGGCCGCTTGTATTCTGTCACTGTCTTTGAGTACTCCTGTGCGTTCAGCAAGTGCTCTCACATCTTGCCGTAACAAGTTCACATCGATGCTGATGGCATCAATTTTGGCCTCGGGACTCCTTCTGGCATGCTATGGCTTCTAGGATCCATTGATCTCCTTTCTCGAGCATCTCTTCGCTTTCAGATGGCGAGCCTGCTTAGGCATGGTTTCTGGTTGGGAGCGCAGTTTTAGTGCACGCCTCCAAGGTTAGCGGCTTCCCTTTGCCTTTTGGAGTTTTGGATGCTATGGTTCGTTGTCGCTTTGTTCCACAGCCCCTTTGCTGCTGGGTGCGGTGCCGGCACGTGTTGTCACTTCAGTTTATCCAAGCGGTCGTTGCCGCTATCTTTTCACTTGCCCTCTGTAGTGTACAAGTGTCTTTCTTCCCTGAGTTCAGGCTTCTTAAGGCTCAGGGCACCCCCCAATCCTGCAGGTCATTAACTGCGCTTCAATCCGGCCGCTTGCCCTTTCATACTCTCTCGGGGCGCTTATGCTCTGTTATCTGCCTTTCTCCAGCATTGGATCTTTCATGGATTCACATGCTGTGACTATTTCCCGTTGTCAGGCTGGGAAAGCCTCGGTAACTTTAACATAGCGTTTTCCTATGGAAATCTTTGAAACGGAGTGTCCCATCGATGTCCTTTTTTGGTTTCTTTCGGCAGCACCAATAGGACGTCTGGTATAAATAGCTCTGCCCCCGCAGCTTCCCTTCAGATTTCAACTGTCTCCAAACTATTGGGATCACCTTGTGTTCGCTCTCGAATTGGTCTTCGTGTTCTACACGTGCTTTCACTGGTTTTCTTTCCAGGCCCAATATGTCTGCGGACCCGAAGAAATCGCTGTTTAGGCCATGTGCAACCTGCGGCCCAAAGAACATCTACGATGAAGATGGGCATGCGGACTGCCTTTATTTCCTTAATTTCGCGGACAAGTGTGAGGTTCGTCAAGGCTTCTCACAGAAGACGCTGAAGGATTGCAATCAGCGGTTAATTTGCTGGCTAAATGAGGGGACTTACCCGGGTTGGGAGGTTGGTTCGGCCCACGGGTGCAGGTAATCTACTTCGGCAGAAAAGGTTTCATCGTCACTCCTGACGGCGTGGCCGGCGGAACCCCCCCCCTGCCCCACCCGCCTCCCTCTCTAGGAAGCACCGCATGACAGGGCCTACATCGGAGGTGGGGTACGGTGGGAAGTCGTCTGGCACCAGGGCGGTGCATCAGAGTAGATGGTCGGGTCCAGCTCAGGACACTGCTCACATGGTTGAAAAGTCAGTCCAGAGGTGCCAGGCTGGAGAAGTTGGCGACGCTGTCACATAAGTCCTCTGAGGCTGATGAGGAGAAGTCTCGCGCATCCTCCCCATCGACGAAGCACTTCTGTTGCCGAGGGGTTCGTCCATATGTCAACGGTGGTACTGCCCTCTTCCTTTGTCCACTGTGGTGACTGCTGCTCTGTCATCGACTGCGCTGGATTACTCGTTGATGTTCATGGGGCCGGTGCTCTATTGACTTCGGAGGTGCTGTGGCAATCGGGTACAGCCTTGGACCGTTGCTCCCATTGGAGATTCTGTAACAAGACCCCACGACGTACGACTTTGACTCTAGTCCGGAGGAGGAAAGTCAGCCGTTTTTTGATCCGTTGGCATTGGATCTACAGCCGGCAGGACCATCCACATCGGCAGGCCTGATTGCTGTCCCGTCGCACTCCATTGGTGAATCCACACTCGATGCTGTCCATAAAGGTGCTAACCACGCTGCAGTCGCGGTTGGTGCAGTTGGGATACATGGCTCCCAGTCCTGCAGGGGCCTGTGTCCTGTGGAGAAGGAGGTGCGGGCTGTGCCGCGACAAGATGGTGTGGGTGTCCCTTGCCCGGCCCTCCTGTGTAAGTCACATACAGTTCGCCCGCTAGCGTGGTCTCTGGTTGGTTTTGCCCTTCTATGGTCACACCCAAAGGAAAGGTGGATTCGGGTCCGGATAGCGCTCCCCGTGAGACTTTGTCGACGGTGTCATCATAAAGGCTTGTCAAGAGTTTGGTCTTACCCCCAGAAGAAGAGCGAAAAGACTTGTTTTCTGTTTGACCACCTGGGGAAGAGGTGGAAGGCGGTTTTCTATGCCCCCATTTTAGACCACATGTGGCAAGAGGGGCTGTGCATGATCCGCCATACTTTCTCCGAGCCTGCGGTCAAGGGCCCCTTAGAGAAGTAGCGCTGGAGTCTTCACTCAAGTGCCTCACATCACAGCCCACGCCAGAGCCTGTGGTATCGGCAGCAGCTAGTCGTAAGGCCCGTAGTCGGCACAAGTGTGCACATCCCTGGATAATGAGGCCCGGAAGCAGGATGCATTCGGCAAGAAGGTAATTACGGTGGGGGCTACGAGGGTCAATGTGGCCAACTCCTTGGCCATTATGGCTAGATATGACTGGGAGATGTGGCACCGGCTGGCTACACTCTTGGATCATCTGCCTGAGCAACAAAGGAATGAGGTAATGCTGCTGGTTTGAGAGGGGGGAGCAAGCCTCCAACCACAGCATTAACATTGCGGTGGACCTGGCAGAGTCGAGGTTCAAGCAGCTCAACAATGGTGTGGTTCTCGCTCGGCAGGCCTGGCTGCGCTGTACTGACTTCAGGCCTGAGGTGTAACGCAAAGTGGTAGATATGCTATGTGAAGGGGAGCAGTTGTTTGATGCTAAAATCGATGAGGCATTGAAGGGGATGAAGGAAGACTCTGATACTGCGAGGTCACTGGGCACTCTGCAGAGTGGTTGCTCTTTTTGCCTCTTCCGTGCATTTCGAGGAGCCTTGGGGAACGCCAGAATTGCAGGTTTCCACAACAGGGGCTACAGTCGCCCTAGGTATACCTCCCAAGTATTCTGATGTTCTTTCCAGTCCACACAGAGTACCAAGGACTTTCAATTGCAGCAGAAAGGGGTCTGGCGGCTTCGGCTAGTAAATGCCGGCAGTCCAAGCCTCAGCTAAGACTGCCATATAGGCAGGCAACTAGGGGGCAGGGTGGTGCACCATTTTGTCGAGTGGCAGGCTATTACGACGGACGGATGGGTGCTGGATGCAGTACGTTATGGCCACTTGTTGGCGTTTCGGTGCCCACAACTCCCTGTTCCACCAGTGAAGGTGTTGCAGCTGCATCTATCCATCTTGCGGCAGGCGGTACGACTGATGTTGGAAAAAGGGACAATCGAACCAGTCCCGTTGTTGGAACAAGGACAGAGGGTGTACTCCCGGTCTTTTGTAATCAAAAAACCAGAGTGGCGCCCTATTCTGGACCTACGGCCGTTGAACAACAACCTGCATGCCTGAAGTTCAAGATATTGATCTTACAGGATGTCATGCACTCTGTCCAGCCAGGAGAATTCTTGGCGTTGTTGGACCTAGAGGACGCCTACTTCTACATCCCGATGCGTCCCAAACATCGCAAGTTCCCAAGGTTCGTGATCGGTGACTATCACTACCAGTTCAGTGATCTCCTGTTTGGCCTCAAGTCTGCTCCCAGGACCTTCACCAAGTGCCTGGCTTTGGTAGCGGCCTTCCTCTGCAGGGAAGGGCATCAGGTTTACCCGTATCTGGATGATTGGTTGGTCGGGGGAGCATCTCCTCAAAGGACGTCCGTCTCTCCAGGCTGCTATGATCCTGTTACGGTGGCTGGAATTTGCTGTAAACTTCTCAAAATCTTGCCTGAAGTGTTTTCCTAGGGGCCCAGATTCACACGCAGTTCAATCTGGTGAAGCAGTCGGTCAACAGAATATAGAAGCTGATCTCCAGGGGCGCCTCGTGGGGGCCAGGAGCGTCGATCACGGTCCAGGGGTAAATGTCTCTTCTAGGTTCCATGGCGTCCTGCATCCCTCTCATCCCGAATTGTCTGTTCATGAGGCCAGTGCATGTGTTTCTCGCCTCAGATGGTCGCAGAGCCTCGGGTCCTGGGCAGACAAGGTGGTAGTCTCGCCGGCTTTGGCAGAGGCCCTGTGGTGGTGGACTCGCTCAGACAACATTGTGAAGGGCATACCCCTGGTGGAGCTGGACCTTCACTACACGATTGTGACGGACGCATCGCAGATGGGGTGGGGTGCACACCTCAACCAGTTGCAGGTTCAGGGCGTGTGGCCTATCGAGGAGGTGTCCTTCCACATCAATGTTCTGGAATAGAAGGCAGTGCACTGGGCTCGACAGTCTTTTCTGCCTCTCATTCGGGGTACGGTGGTCCGCATTCTGACAGACAACTCCACATTGATGTTTTACCTGCGGAAGCAGGATGGCACGCAGTCACGGCTCCTGTCCCGGGAGGCTCAGGCGGTCTGGCTTTGGGCCATTGCTCTCGGGATGCACATCACCGCTTACCATTTGCCGGGAGTGCAGAACGTTTAGGCTGATCTCAGCAGGGAAACTGGTCAACTGCACGAATGGAAGCTGAAGGATGCCCAAGTTGCGGGAATTTTCAGGGAATGGGGGTTCTCCCCCTCTGTACTTGTTCGCCTGCCCGGAAAACGAGCAGTGCCTGTCTTTTGCCAGCAGGGTGGATCATCTGATCTCTAGGGGGGACTTGTTCTCATTCCCGTGGACGGGCCTGTTCGGTTAAGCATTTCCTCTGAGCCGGAGGACAATCCAGATGGTCCGCAAAGTGCAGGGTGATCCTGGTGGTCCCATTCTGGCCCCAGCGAACTTGGTTCTTGGATCTGGTTCATCTGGCGGTGGACGACCCACTTCATCTGCACAACTCTATGCCTCTGTTCAGTGACAGGCTGGTCAAAAACTTTCTCAAAGGTCTTTTCAGGAAGTTTCCCCAGGAGAAGAAGTTTGCTACAGTATGAAGTCTCAATGTGGTACTCTCCGCTCTCATGAAGCCGCAGTTTGAACCAATGTCAGCGGCGACGAAGTTCTTCACGTAGAAAGTCGCTTTTCTGGTGGCTATTACATCGGCCAGGAGGGTCTCAAAACCTCAGGCGCCGGTCATCGACCCGCCGTATCTGCGGTTCATGATGGATAAGGTACTACTGTCTACTAATCGGCACTTTCTCCCTAAAGTGCCGTCGGAGTTTCACAAGAACTCTACAATTGCTTTGCCCACTTTCTTCACTAAGGCTACCACTCCTGCAGAGAGAGCGCTGCATTCCTTGGACATTAAGAGGGCGTTGAAGTTTTATCTCAACAGAACTCAAGGTTTCAGGAAGTCGAGGCAGCTTCTTGTGGCTTTTGGTTCCTCCAACAAGGGGCAGTCAGTCTCTAAGCAAGGTCTTTCCCGTTGGGTTTCCTCTACTATTTCCTTCTGCCACAGGAAGGCTGCAAGCCTTTGCGGGCTAATCCTAGATCCCATTCTACAAGATGCACAGCGTCGGTATACTCGCCCAGTGACATTTACCAAGCAGCATTTTAGGCGGTGCTGCATACCTTCACCAGACACTACTGTCTGGAGCAACATGTGGAGGATGTGCAGGTAGGATGTGCGGTCTGCCAACGCCTGTTCCAATAAGGTAAGCCCTGCAGTTTCCAGGGTTTGGTTTGTTCTAATAGTGTGTTTCTCATGCCTATTGTTGGTTTACTTTTCCATTTTATCGGTTACTGTGGCCTGGGGGCATGGGGTTTTGGTTTGCCTGTCATGCACCACCAAGTTGTCATACTACTATAGGGCGTCTAGTATAAA
The DNA here is from genome assembly GCF_040938575.1 of Ambystoma mexicanum. Lineage (NCBI taxonomy): Eukaryota > Metazoa > Chordata > Amphibia > Caudata > Ambystomatidae > Ambystoma > Ambystoma mexicanum. Next base: position 452,537,383 of record NC_090936.1, on the reverse strand, counting down.
TAGCCCTGCCCCCGCGGCTTCCCTTCATATTTTAACTTCCCAAAAGAGAGGAAACCCAAACCAAGGTTTGCCTGCATGGGCGGTCAGTAGGTGCATGTGAATCCATGAAATATACCAACGCTGGAGAAATTGAGTTACAAGTAAGAAACTACTTCCTTCCCTCTGCAATGTGCACCCTGCTCACCTTGTATCCCTAGGGTCACACCATTGCAGGCCCTTCTGTTTCCACTTGTGCTCCATTAGCGCCTGCGGGTCCACGGCTTCTCCCACTCTATTGTCATTGTTGCAATCTGTGGTCTTCTTGGGCGAGACTCTGTGCTGCCTGTAATGAATGCGAGTTCCTCATCCAGCTTCCTGTATAGCAGCTTGGATGTCTCACACTGAACATGACTCGGGTGGCAAATAATCCTTACATGACTGCTTCTCAGGTCATGTCCTTGTTTACACCACTGTGGGGGGCGGTGGTATAAGCAGACATCCATCTATGCCACGGACTTGCCTGTGTATTGTTCACTAATGTTTACTTATCTGCACCACAAACACTCTGAGCGTGGGCTTACTACTTCTCTTCTCTTCTGCAGCCGGACTGAATGGCCCATGGCGCTCCCGCCGTCTCTGGTCCGGATAACTAGTGTCTGTTTGTGGTGGCTGGTTTCACTGCCCTCCCAAGGCTCTGATGTAGCGATCTTCACTCCTCACCGGCCGCCCCCCCTTACCTCCACCCGCAGTGTTATGGGAAGGCTCCGCCTACGTTCTCAAAGATCTGAATTCCTGATGCCCAGGGGGTCGTCGGCTGTGCAGGCAGGCGCAAGGATCTGAACGGCGCCTCTCGTGTCCTCACTGCAGCGGGTCCCCTTCCCGATGCCTGGTCAGTCCAGCCTCATAACGCTCAAAGTGCAGCAGTGCCAGAGGCCAAACGTTACTCATTCGCCATGGTCACTCCAGTGTCATCCGCTGAAGTGCGGCCTGGCCAGCCTTCATACCCTGGGCACGCCGACAGTGTCCTTTCTGCCTCTTCCGAAATCCCATGTGACTCGTGCCTCCCACTACTGTCAGGCCAAATCAGTCCCAGCCACCCGTCCGTTAGGGGGATTTCCACCAAGATCCATCCGACCAACGGTAATTGTCACCATTAGTCTCTGCGATACAACTGTTACTTTAACATAACCCTTTGTTCCTCTGAGAACGCCATCTTTCTGCTTGCTCTTCATGTCGGGCCACCAGCTCCACGTTGCTCGCCTCCTGTTATCCCTCCATTAGGCTTCGCCCGGCTCTGTTATGCACCACCTCTTGATGTACTCTCAAGTTCATTCCTGTGCACAACCACACTCTGTAAACTATATTTATGCTTAGGATCGTTGCCGGATAAGCAGGAGCTCTAGGAAGCACGTCCTGCAGCATGGCTCCTTGGCCACGCCCCCTGAAATTGATTTAGTACAAATATAGATAACTAAAACAGCCACTATAATTTGTAAAATGAGCATGCATCAGCTGCAGCACAATGCATCTTGGCTTCCCTAAATTAGTGCCCTCGTTTGTTGGAACATGAACAATAGGAATCGTGCAAGTCCGTATGAAGCATCAGATGTCATCATGTGACTACGCTCTGTTTAAATCCAGTATGGCAACCACATGAACTCCCAAGATGAAATGCATGTAAGGGGATGATAATGTGAGTGTTCTTGCCCCATAAATAAATACTTTAGGGATTTTCTTCTCTACCTGTACATAAAATCGCGGTGGACATATACTTAGTCCAACAGTTCAGATTTGCTCCCGCACTTTTTAATTTAAGATCCTTTGAATTGAATTTTAGCTTCAAGTATTTTGTGGACCCCTTCCCTTTATTTAAATTAAGGCCACTTTTCTGATTCATTAAATGGGATGGTTTGTAATTCAACATCATCTTCTTGGAACTGCCCCTCTATTTAACAAATGAATTCCCTCTACATTAACTGACTGTTAATAATCAATGCTATACAATTTTATAATTGCAAGCCTTGCGAAATTCTAAATCAAAGAATTACTAGGTTTACTTGGACATAAAGCAGTATGGCAAATTATTTAAAGTTAAGGCATGCACCTATTCTTTATTTTGCAATTTCCAGCTAACAATTGGAATATGTAGTAGCAGATATCTGCATTTTCATTACCATGCGCTTTTTTTTAATTATTTTTTTCTCTTGTATGGCTTATTACACCCAGGCTTGTTAAAAGTTGCTTTGCTTCACTATGGACCGCCAATTGGAGCACCTAGTAGGTGATAAACATTTAGATTCTGTAGGGTATCTTCATTGTTTCAATAAATGCATATAGCATAGAGCTGATGAAACTATTTATTTATCTTTACATTTAGGTAGATCATTTCTGCATGAATACGTCAACTCCATACTAGGTAGAGATGGCTGTCCAAAACTTTGAATGGATTACTTAAAGAAAATACAGAAGTGGCATGTGAGCTCAACTCAAATATGGTTTTGAAGAAGGCGTTTTTTGGTGTATAACGCCTTAACATTTTCTAAACATTACATGGTCCTGGAGACGGCTTTCTAGTGAACAACGCCCACACATTTTTTTAAACGTTGACCTTTACAAACAGTAGGATAATTATGAGACTGTAAAATTTGGACCGCATCCAGTTTAGGTTATGTTAAAGATGTGCTTGATTCTTGTTTTGACTTATTTTTGTGAAGTCGTATATATTTGTTCTTTTCGCTGCTTGTTCACAATCGCTCTAATCTCTCTACAACTGCCCTATTACCATCTCTGAAAGTCACCTGCTTGCCTATGGCGCCACATTTTGTACATCATGGAGAATTATCTACAGACAACCTGAAGTTTCAGCATGCTTGCCCTATAAGTCATGCATAACAACTCGCAGGACAAAGTTTTAATTTTGCAAGCTGGAACACGCGAGGTTTCATTCATCTGATGGACACAACTGTAAATAATTTAAATGACTACGACATTGTGGCCCCCCGGGAGACCTGGTTACTGGAACCACTGATCTGGGAGGATCATGTCTCCTCCTTGCTGGCAGCTAGCACTTTCCACAAAGGCAGACCAGCCTCTGGTCTATTAATTGCTACCAAAATAACATCTGGAATTCCAACTGGAGCCTTGGGCTGCTCCAAACTTTTATACACAGTTGATCAAATTCTCTTCTAAAGACATAGCAGTAATCACTATCTAATGGAGTCATGCGAGCATAGATGCCAACGCATTTTTTCACTATCTTGAAACAGTCCTTGAACCTATTATCACTCGCACAATTCTAGCGAGAGACTTGAATCTCCATTCCTTCTGTGACACAGCCAGTGCTGAAAACATTCTAAAGCGTCGCTGGTCTGCTCTTGTGGCGGGCAGGCAGCTATTAATGGTGAATGGACATACCCCCCCCTCAAAGTACATGGAGAAGACATTAGCAAGAAGCTATAATCGATTATATCTATATAGACAAGGACCTTTTTGCGGTGGTAGAGACCTTTCAAATAAAAATGCAAGAACACAGACCATGAGCTGCTTTCTTTGACCTGGAGGTGGGCCGCCTAGGGTATCCATACTGCAATGTGTAAGTATGATGGCAAGCTCATTTTATCTGGAGACAGAAAACAGTTTCGCTGGACAGAATAATCTCTAAAAGATCTATGACTGTATGACATCTAATCCGCAATCTTTCTTCCCTAGGTTGACTCTTACTGAAGGGCGTTATGATGTTGTGCTGCAAATCTTTAGCCATGGTCAATCTATGACGACAAAAAATTCATAAATACGAACGTATTTTTGATACAGAACTGCAAGAAAACAAAAAAGCCCATCGCCAAGCCAAAGACTAACTTGGCGTTTACCTCGGGAAGTCAGATCTAGCACCCATAAAAGATGGAGAGCAAATGTTAGCAGCCATAGTCATGAAACATTTGGAATTGATATGGGATTTGCTCAATCGAGCAAACCACATCACACAGATTCCGATACAAAGCAATGCAGTTTCAGAGCAACAATGGAAGGAACATTTCACTGTGCTGTATGCCCTGCCCTCACTTAATGGCTCTCTTGCCAGCAAACCAAAATCTCATTCTCGAGTTTGCGGTTAAGTACTTTATGTATTACATTTCGAAGATTAACCTCTTCCAGAGCACCTGGACCGGATGGTCTCCATAATGTCATGTTTAAGGATCATCCTGAAGCATGGACTAAAATTCTATTTACTATTTTCAAGTGGGTACTCCCAACAAAAGTTCTCCCTCCCTCGTGGCTAAAATCAATAATAGTGCCCATTTTCAAAAAAGGTGATCGCTAGTTCCCCGCCAACTACAGACCGATTGTGCTTCTTGATGCCCCAGCCAAAATATTTGCCCAATTGATCTTGCGAGACCTCAATCGCTGTATAATGAAGTATCCCCTGCATGACCCCTTCCAAACACGATTTATAGCTGGCCTGGGTACGACGATAAATTTGCTATCGATTAGCACCATACAAGCACACTGTCACTCAATGCAACAAGTTTGCACGGCATTTATTTATTTTAGGACTGCCTTTGGCTCAGTGTCTAGACCACTATTAATGACAAAGCTGCATAAGGCAAAATGCCCAGATTCCATCGCTGTCTTGATTGATCAATTGCACTCCAATACATCGATACAAATCTGCTTGACACTGGATAGTGTTCTATATTCGCCGATTCCAACCTTTATAGGGCTGAAGAAGGGCTGCATCCTGGCATTAGCCTTGTTTATATGCTTTATCTCTGATCTTAGAGATACATTTGCCAATGTAATTTCTGATCCACCCAAATTAGGTCCTCATCCTATACGATGGCTCCTAAATGCAGATGATTTAGTTCTCTAGTCCAAAACTCCCAAAGGTCTACCAAGCCAGCTAACTGCACTGTGAATATGCTGATGAAAATCTGTCGATTTAACATAGACAAAACTAAGGTCCTACATTGTGATAAGAGACACAATAATAAGAACTCCTACAATTGGTCTATTTGGGTATAAACATGAATGATCACAGCGGAACTCAAGTCCAAGATGTTAACGGCGATCTCTCAAGCTAGGATAATACATGCAAAATATGGCAAGTGACCTGAATCATTCTGGCTCAAGATGGAAGGGATGTTTTGGAAACGTGTTTGCTCACTACCTCCAAGTCAACCGATGCCAATAATCAGACCTGAACTAGGGCGGTTAGCTCTACATAGCGCATATGCATGGAAATTGTGCTCCTTGTACAGAAAGGGCTTACACTCAACGCTCCCTGTTGCATATAATATCTATCTATCTAATGTCTTCTAGTCACAAGTTTATAGCGACATGGAAGCGAAAAACTATAAACATATTGGTAGCAGCAGGTATTTCTTCTGAGCTCTTGCTACATAATGCTACACGTGCCAAAGAAATTCTGGCAACAGTATTGGGTTAATACGCGGAAAGTCTTTGTAACCTATACAGATTTTAAGAGCAATCCATTTGGCCATAAAAAGTATTGTGTTTTGGAGTCTTATTTAGTGAGATTCCCCTCGCCATACTGCAGAATTGCCTTTCTACAATTCAGGCTCAATCTGTGGTACACAAGAGAAACTAGTAAGATGGCAAATCATTGCAGAGTTTGATGATGTATGCAGGCTGTGAGGTGACGTGAAAATCTTTGAAACGCATAACAGAATGTCCTAAACTCTCACAGAAGTGGATCTTTTAACCTTAAAAAAACATTTTAAAGACTTAAAAATGTTTTTATCCAGAAGTGCTATGGACAAAAATATTTGTACTAAACAACTGTAAAAATTGCTTTTGTCAAATTTCTGTTTTCATTACACTTGCGCTAAGCTGGTCCTTGAAGTATCTTGTTATACCAACTTATTGCATCCTCATTTAAGAAACAACTGAACTGAGTGAAATGCGTTCTTGATTTGCTATCATAATTTGTAGCTTGTAATTATTTTATTTCTTTCGTTCCTCTGTGGCACATTACATCAATGTAAATGTTTTAATAATTTATGCTTTTTTTCTTTTCCTTGTTTAAAATTAAAATTGAAAGATTGATGATCGATTATATTCAGCCATGTCGATAAGTCTTAACTTTGTATATTAATCTGTACTTTTCTATTCCCCTGACATTTGCATAAATCAAATTGAATGTTTTCATGATCTAATTATTAATTTGTACACTGTTTTTGTATACAATCTTTTCACAATATAAAACTTGTCCGATTGACTTTGTATTATTACATTTATTGATACCTTTTACAGTATGCCCTTTTCCCCAAAACATTTTGTTTTTATTTATTGATTTTGTCATTTAATTATGATGTATGTCCTATCAATTCTTTCTCTTCTTCGCTCTAGATAAAGTCCTCAACTTTCCAACCCGTACTCTCTCTAACCTATGCAGATTCTTCCCCACTTCTACCGACCAACAACATGCGGGTTGGCTCACCATACACAACCGCTCACTTTTCATGTTCCTTTTAATCTATAAAGCGATCAGTTGTATTTCCCCTCAGTACCTGTTTATTGGTATCGGTTTATTCACCATCTCGTTCCCTCCGATCCTCCTCTGAACCTCACTATCCCATGCCCCCATGCCTCCTCTTGCTTCCGCTCTTTTTCCGTACTTGCTCTGCACTACTTTAACCTGCTGCCCATCACAATCCAAGCTTGGCTTAAACTTCCATTATTTGCAAAAGAGGGAGCGCCCACTACAATCTCCCGTATCCTCCCTACCTGACCCCACCATAGTCTACAGTGTTGCTTAATAAAGTGATTTTGTATATTTTATATAGTACTCTTCTTGGTTGTAAAGCTCTTGACCCCTTAGTTTGTTACCTTTTGTAGATCCCATCCAACCTTTTTCTTGTGGTTGGACAATTGAGACATGATCTGGACCGTATCCAGGTTAGGTTATGTTAAAAATAATATATATTTTCTGTTGGTGTTTTATCCCTGACATAATCTCACTTTTTTTTACACCTTATAAACTGGCTCACCGCTTATTCTAATCTTTGTACTATTGTACAGGCCTCCTTCGTGGGAATGCATCCGCCATATATAAAGGTGTTACTGGAAGTCATTTCTGATTTAAGTTGTATTTGTATTAATTTGATGAATAGGGATGTCGAACAACCCTCCCAAAACACCCATTTTCCTCCTGCCTCTTCTTTTCGGAACACAACATGCAGTCAAACCCACCTTTGTGCTTTTTTCATTCTGGCACTGAACCCTTGCCCTATTCGTCTGCTCTTTACAGCCCTGAGATGATTGACCAACTGGACCTGTTCAACTTCCATTCAAGCTCATTTCTTACCTGCCATGCTGGTTTATTGTCACATGTATGTCCCCCTCTGCCGAGACCCTCCAATTCTCTCCACTTCTCTCTAAAATGTTGTACAGTATATTGCATTTCCCTGTAATTTGCCCCGACCTTCCTCTTTTTGGACTTGCCCTCCCACTCTGGCCCATTCTCGTTGTGACCACATCTCCCTGTAACCTTTCCCTGTCTTGACAATGCAGGGGAGTATCTGTAGCCCATGAATGTCTTTAAAGGCAGAAGGATCAGTATATGGTTTGCAAAGTCATGGAAGATTTTCTTGTATACGTGTGTTATGGTGAATGCCATTCATCTCTTGTCCATTTATAAACATTATCTTCAGTTGGTGTAAGATATGTATGTTTTCTCTTCAGGTTTCAGATTTGTATGTTCACTCACTTCTTTGTATTTTATTTTGCTATGTTTTTGTTTGGGGGTTATACAAATGATCTGCTTGAGTTCTGCATGAAGCTGCTCCATGAGGTCCAAGGTTGATTGGAGACCTCTCAGACTCAAGGTGATTAGCAACTAGTTTAATTCAAAGTCTTAGGAAGGCGGGGCACAAGGATGAATGTAGGCTCGACTTGTTAGAAAAAAAAAAGGTTGAAGGATGTGATGGATGTATAGAATAAACCGGGAAGTCGCGAGTCGTTTTTTGCAGCAAGAGACTAAGAACTAAATCGTGGTCTAAAACTAGGCAGAGGAGAGGCTTTGGATTAACACTAAAAATAAATGTAAAGGGAAAGTTTAGCAAATGTATGAATACATTTTCCTGTCTCCCCCCCCCCCCCCCCCCCCGCTACTTAGTTCCATATTGGCCTATGACTGAAAGGGGGACAATTGTAAGCAATGGTTTGGTTGTCGACACTGTGACGTTAGTTGTAAATCAGGTTATGAATGGATTGGGAGTCTTAAAATTGTATGTTTCTATGGCATCTACAATGAGATTTTCAAAGCAGCTGCATTGTTCTATTAATGTCTTTTGTAGGCATTTTATCTGTACAAAGACAGTTCTCTGCTCTCAGAGTATCACTCACACACGTCTTAAAAGAATAATTGATTCCCACCTACTGTATTTTGTACTGCTGGAAATTCCCTTAAGCACGGTTTCAAATTAAGATTCAATCAGCAGTGGCTAAAACCAACTCCTGGGTGTTGGGGATTACCGAGTAGGCAACTTCACATGAGTTGCGCATTGTCACTGTTTGCCCATTTATGTATGATACATTGTTCAAATGTATTCTAGCTGTGTCCTAATTATTCTTTATTCTCATTCTTAAATACTCATTTAATGTCACATAGCCATGTTTGTATGGCAAAAGTTGGCCTGTGGAGCTAAAAGTAGCTCCTGGTAGTTACTGGTTTCAAACTAACCAGCCTCTCCTAGGCAAGAGGCAGGAACTAAAAAGGTCCCAGCGGTTTCAAACCCTGCCTTAAGGCATGGGCACTAAAGGTCCTATAAAGAAACTGCCAATTAATAGTTGTCCTGTATTGGCATCTTAAATTATATGTTGACCACTCACCAAGCTTAAGTACTAGTGGAAGTAACCTAATCTTTGTTACTGCTCTAAGAGGGATTCAAATTGTGTTGATGAGCTGGGGATTATGAAAGCTTTTGGAATAAAGAAGCTATTTTGAGAGAAATCTATTTAATGATTGTCCCAAAGCTGCAAAAGACATACTAGTGCCGAGTCTTCTTCCTGCTGAGGGACAAAATGCTGAATCATATGTATCTTTGAAGGGAGACAAGTATGGAAATTTAATTTCTCTTTATCCATACCCAAAACCTCAATACCCTAAACCAGGGTATAAACGTCAAGTAGCCAGGCATAAGTCACTCATCCTTGCCATGCATGCCAGATTGCCATATGCCCAGCACATCATTTCTTATTTGCCAAGAGACTAATCCCTTGCCATTGCTTGTGATGAGTGCACGTTCTGTGATATAGTTTGTCTTTGAGATCTTGTATCAAATTGTTTGTCAACAGGGTGCGACATAATGCCACAACATGCCTCAATTTAAGTGAATATCTTTTCTTATGCAAGTATCCATACATATAGACCCCCCCCCCATACCCCCACTAAAATGCTGACTGGATTTTTAATTCACTAGTTTTTGCCTCAACCAGGATACATTGAAATAGCATAATTGGTATAAGACCAGGATGTGGATAGCTAAATTCCTGTTATAATGGTAATGAAAGGAGCAGTCATCCTGATGTATGCTTTCTGAGAGCAAGATCTGGTGCATAGCCTCTCCAAGTAGGACAGGTTAGAAGGTTGTTTTTGGGTCTTTGTAAATCTACCCCACAAATCAAGTGATTAGGCTGGATTTGCCTATGATGCGGTTGTAAAGACTTTTTGATTTGCCTTTTGATTTGCTTGTCACTTGATTGGTGCTCCTACGGACACCTTTCTTTATTACATGAGAGATATTCTGACTAGGAACTAAAGATGGGTCAACATGAGGTGTATTGGAGATGAAGTTCAGGACTTTGATGTCCCAAATTCCTTGATGAGCAGAGATCTTTCCGACAATCAATGGCATACACACTACTTGAGCTATTCTAACGTAGTATGGAGATGCACAGAAGATATTGCTTATGTATCTGCTCTCGACTTGACTAGACCTATGAATGGAGGGCCCCTCAATCCTATCAGAAACCCCATGGGGGTTTGCTGCTTTGCAATGGAATGACCCCCAAATTGTTGTGCTTGGAATCTATAGACTCCTCAGATTATGGAGATTCTGGCCAAAATCTGAAGTTCGCTCCTCATAAATTGTATTCGGCACATTTCTCTATTTTATTATTATTCAATACTTCGTCTGTTTTCAGTGTGTACTAGCAATGTTTCTTAATGGCCCACTCATTTACCATGAAAAGTTTCTTTAAAATGCTCAAAAAAAGAAAAAGCTGTTAAGTATGTTATTGTTGGTTTTCTTAACCTGTATCAATAACATGTTTTGTTGAAAGATCACTTGCAGAGAATGTTTGTTGGAAATGTTGCCAGTAAGTAAACTTGTTTAAAAAGGACACTAGCGAGGTCTAGCATGGCTTATGTACATGCAGAGAATTGTGGCTGTGTGAAAGCTGTTCTGGTTCTGAAGCATTCAAATTTGGATGTTTGCCAGTGTGACATCTTTAGTCAATACATTATTTTGTAATATTGCTTTAATATAAATGTTCATATTCTTATTTCTTTTATATTTGTAGGATAATCATGTTTGTCAGCTGAACCTAAGGATTTCCTTACTATCGGAGGACCTCGGCGTCCGTCCGTCTCCCACCACCCTCAGGGGAGCTGCCTCTCTGGGTGGACGGCATGGATGAAGTCCGGAATGAAAAGGTGAAACAGGCACATGTTCTATTTGACAAATTTGTTCAGGCTACCACCTGCAAGGGGACACTGAAGGGCTTCCAGGATCTGTGTGATTATCTTGAGCTGAAACCCAGAGACTACAGGTCCTTTTACCACAAACTGAAATCAAAGCTGAGTTACTGGAAGGCCAAAGCTCTCTGGACAAAGCTGGATAAGAGAGGCTGCCATAAGGACTTCAAGAAAGGGAAAGCATGCGCCAATACTAAGGTAATGGATAAGTGCTTATTGCATAGCTGGGGTTTTGGGGAAGGGAGGAATGGTGTTATGTTCAAACATGGGGACTGTGTAAACACCAAGTGAAGGGGATGCCTTCAAAATATGATGTGAAGTTCTACTTTGGCCACACTAAGGCTGGGAACCGTGGTCTTGCATGAGCTTTAGTGGGGATGCCCACTCGTATGACAAAATACAAATTGCTGCTCCCATCTTTGGCTTCATGGGAAATGCTTGCTCCAAGAGATTTGTGTATTATCATGGGAAGGTTGGCCACCAGTGATGTCTCAATCGAATTTGTCCTCTATCTACAATCCTTGTTACCATATCGGGAATTGACTGGGCTTCCACTCCCAATGTACGGTTCACCTTTGTTCTCTTCAGGCTTCTCAGCATCACAAGCATTACCTTGGGAAACGCTAGAACCACAGATCCCAAGAAGCTCTTCTAGCTTATGTTTTTCTTTCAGCACCCCTTATGCTGATTTCCTTCTCTTATTCCCTTTTGCACTGCTTTTTCTTTTCTGCAACACTGTACTATTTATTTTTTTCCTCAGCCCCTCTTAGGCGGCTTTGGATCTTTTTTCTGTGACTCTTGCACTCTCGTCCCAAGTGTCGGAAACCACAACTTCCTTTATGCAGTTCCATTCCCTTGGGCTTCCCTCCAGGGGTTGTCGCACCTGCTTCTCTTCAGACACTGCTTTTGCCTCTATGCTCATCTTTCCTGTGAAAGTAGTTTCTTGGCAGACCAGGATTCGGCAACTCCTGATTTGCAGTCTCTGGTCATCGTCCATTCCTCTGCTTTGCACTTCCTCTCATAGGGACTTCTCATTCTATATTCTTCAGTGTTTTGTCTTCCAACAGGGCGCTCACACAATCCTTTGCTTCATTCCGTTCACTTTTGTTCCCTCAACACAGCCGTTCAAGGCATATTCAGCTTCAGGTTGCTCAACGTTCTCTGGATTTAGGCAGTGCTCCCTTTTCTTTATCAGCCACCTTGTGGTATGAACACAGGGCAGACCGACATGCAACAAGGATTTCATTTGTCCATTAAAGAAAGAGCATAATTGAGAAAGGTTGCCTACTCTACTACATAATTGAATTTATTGCGGTTAAGGATGTGGGCTCCGTAGAGGCTCTCTCGCGGTGATTGCTATCCTCCTGTTGTGATAAATGATGCACAGCTCCTTCATATTTTTGCTTTTAGCCTCTTTTCCCAGAAAATATAACTGGAACAGAGGCTCCTGTTTGAGTTTAAACAAAGTAAATTTATAAATGAATTGTTAATGTAAAAAAAAATATATAGTAACCTCTTTCTACTGTTCGACAGTGTAATGCATGCTCACACCTTCGACGCAGTGGTTATAGAGAAGAAAACAGGAACTGCAGTTTTTTTTTTTAAGACTACTGTTAAAGGACTGCTCTACCTACTAAGAAGGAAAGAACTTGAACGAAATCATAAATTGCTATGTCACAACAAATCTGCTATGATTTTGCGTGATAGCCAACAAGACAATCATGGCTAACAAAAATGTGTCATACCTTTGGAAATTGTCAAATGGAGCAATATCAAACTAAGTTTATTATCAAATTAATAGGATACAGGCCTTTACCTGGGCAAAACATTTTCGAGAAGCAAACTCTTGTTCTGGCTCCCTGAAGACTGACTTGGTTATAACCGAGGAGTTGGATTCACATTATCTTTTAATCAAGAGGAAATTGTAGAATTCCTTCATAATGTCAAAAGCTTGAAGGCTGCAGGACCATGATGGCTTTTCAAATTGGACTCTAAAAGGCAACTCTATTTTTTGGGGTTTGGTTCTTCAAATGTGTACTAGAATCATAACAAACTTCAGGGTTTCCTCAACTTGGCATATCTCGATATGCTCCCATTCATAAAGTGATCGGAACAATCCTTGTAACTTATCTCTGGATTGCTTTGATGGGCGCTAGCAGCAAAGTCCTTGCTTTGTTAATACTTCACCATGTTGAACAATGGGCTACAGCTTCTGAAAGATTATCAAAATTGCAAGTGGGCTTCAGTCGCCTGCAAGGAACTTCCCTGAATGGTTTAATCCTACATTTGTTGCAGATGGAGGGCATTAGTAATAGATCCCTTTTTATTTATTTTGATAGTGTCCACTTTGCTGGCGTCTTTGACAGAGCAAATCCCAACTTAATATGGAAAATGCTACATGAGTATGGACTGCCCGATTAATTGGGATATGATGTATGATGTTACCCAGGACACAGGTAAGTAAACAGTCTTTATTGTAGACAACATAACAAGGCTGCAGCCTTCTTCATCCCAGAGCACCTTCCAACTGGCACATATTTTATCATAACATTCTTGGGACTATTCAGAGATCATAAGGTTCTGTGATGTCACCAGCTGCTGCAGGGTATCACATGTGGAGTATGTAACTATACATTGCTAGCACTTTAACTTTGTACACTATATAACACACCTCATTCCCTTACAATAAATTTAAAGAAGGAAGAATCATGAGTCAAATCTGTAAAAACAGAACAAGTTGACACACAATGAAATATGTAACCGATGAAACATGAAGGATGTGTCAAGACCTCAATGAGGGACACTATAATCTCTTAACAATGCGCTCCTTATTCCACACTTCGTCTCTCTCTCCAACTGCACTGCATTGCCATAATCGTTTCATACCGTCTTGGCACAGGAAAACGTTGAGTCCACTTTCCTACTCCATCTTGTGACTCTCACCTTGACCTCATCCTCTTTTCAGTCCATCAACCTATGTCCATGCCTTACATCATACTTCTTTTTTAGACTTCTCAGCACATGATCTCCTTCTTTCATGAATCAAACCAAGGTTCACATCCACCATTTTGGAGGGACCATTCATCCTGGAACCAGCAACGTGTTGGGTTTGCGACCCCTCATCAGCACAAAGAGAGACACCCCTAACTGGATGAGGAATACTACTGTACTGAAATGCTCTCCAAAGTAAATCCTAATGCCAATCACCACACCTTTGTATCAACAAGTGAATACCATCCATAATGGTTTTATTGAATCGTTCCACACAACCATTGCTCTGAGGGTGATGTAGGGAAGTTCTCTTATGCTTAATGCCATTCTCCTCCACCCAATTCTGAAACTTTTGAAATTAACTGCGGCCTGTTATCACTAATGAAAGAAGCCAGCCAACCCTCTCTCTAGAATATGCCTTCTAACAATTTTATTATATTCTTCGGCGTGGTGTCTCTGATCACTCCTACTTTTGGCCACTTAGTGAGAAAGTCCATGACTAGTATGAAAAATGAGTCTGTACTACCATGAAAATTCAGAGGACCCAATAAATCCATGGTAAGGGCGTTACGTGAAATTCTGGGTGCTTGTGGTACCATCATAGGTGGAGTGCCCAATCTCTTGTCACTATTATTGCACTCTTTGCACTCCTTAATCCTTGCCTCAACAAACCTGCCCATGCCAGGCCGCCAGAAATCCATTCTTATGAGAGACTTGGTTCTACAGATGCCCATTTGTATACTATGCCCTATATCAACTTCATTTTCTTGCATTCCAACAGGAACTAATAATCTCTGACCTCTGCACACCAAATCTGAAACGCTTAATTCCTCCTTCACTTTTCTGAATTCCTTGAGTTGATCACCCAACTCTTGATCATTCCTCTATTTCCATCTCGTTTCCACCATCATTTTCACCTATTGATACAATTTGTCGTGATAACCCTCACGCCAGTCCCTTCGTGTAATGACTCCTCCACAACAGATATCCTTAATACCCTCATCTGTCAAGAAATTGAGCTCATCACTTTCAACAAGAGAGCGCCTGGATAATGCACCGGCTACAACATTATCCTCCCATTTATATGTTCTACCACAAATTCAAGACCCTGCAACCTTGTTATCCATCCTCCTTGATACTCTGTCAAGTCCTTTTTTTTATTGAAGATCGGAACCCAAGGCTTATGGTCCGTTCTAACAGTAAAATCTCTACCATACAAATACACTCTGAACTTTATCACACACAACACTGCCAGTGCCTCCTGTTCAATCACAGAATACCGCCTGCATCACTGCCATTGCCTCCTGTTCAATCACAGAATACCACTTTTCCACCTCCTTGAGGGCTCACGAGGTATATGCTATGTAAATCCATTCCATCCTTGTTTTAGCATACTCCCCAGACCAAGTTCTGAGGCATCAGTATATACAATGGTACGTGCACTATCCCTGAAGCCTTGTAACACCAGGTCCGTAGTAATGTCGTTCTTAATTCTCGCAAACTCCTCCTCGCATCTCTCATCCCACTCAAATTTCACCTTTTCTGGTACATTTTCGCATATTCACAATTTTACATGTCAGATTTGTAACAAATATTAGAAGTGTTTTCGCTAAGTGTTCTGTGGCTAGCTACTTGTGAGCAGCACTCGGAAAAACCTCTTGCAACAAGAACAGTGGCTGGCCCTTTAATTCGCAGAGGCAGCTCTACAAAACCCTACCTTCAACGCGAAGCACTTGCGCAAAGTGTTTTTGCTATGTTTTCTGGGTTTTGTGGGGGGCTGCATGCCGCTGGGTCGCTTTGACTGACACGTCTTCATACAGAAAATGGTAACGGATTTTCAAGCGTCAATCTCTTTTTGTGCCTGGGTCAGATTGGCACAACTGTGCGAGAGAGTGACTGTGGGCTCTGCCTTTGTCTTTGGGCTCTGCCTTTGAGCTCCCTCGCAGGTTATTGGTTTCTAACTTTCGATTCTGGAACTTGGAATCAATGCATTAATTTGCCCATTTGATGAATCATCTTTCGAATCTTCGAACCTCGCTTAGCAGAAGAAAGGAGTCTATAGTACTCCGACTCAAATCGTTTCCTGCCCTGTTGTAAAAAGGGATTGCAAGCTGCTTACATTAGACTTTATCTGAGCCTCCGCGAAAGACATTGGGACCCTACTTTAGACACTGGTATCCCATGTATGACTCGTGACTGTCTAGAATTGCCTTATCTGGCAAACAGTAAGCCGGTAATACAGCGTAGCAATTATTCCTCATCTGCTTTGAGGGAGCGCCTTTGAGCTCCCTCGCAGGCTAGCACGGCTTGGCAATATAGCCTTTTGGATTTCTTCGCTTTGAGGGAGTGACTGCAGACTTAGTCTTTGAGCTCCCTCGCACAATATTGGAAACAGTTGTTGCACATGGGAATTGACTGAAATTGTCTATCTGTGTTGTGGTTGAAGGAAATTCCTCTAGATGCATTCGGTCCTCAAGTACTAGAATCTGTGCTTATTTAAAAATCTGCCTCTAGGCGGATGCCTTTGAGCCCCGCCGCTGATGGTGACATCTGTGATTTGGAGAAACAGGTTGTGACTATATCTAAAGGTATACTGGAAATATAGCCCTGTCCCATTTTTGGGGATTGATCTGTTAATTATAAAGCCGAAACTTGAAATTAGGTCAGGCTTTTGGCAACATTGAAGTACTTGCAGGCTACACCATTGAGCGCCATCAGACCCGTGGATAGCTGCATGCATCTGTTTTGACTACCCAAGCACATTTTTCAGTAACGCTAGTTGGTGGGAGAGTGACTCTGGGCCAGATCCCTATGTTAACAGCGATCAGTGTGTTCGTAGGAATGCGGGTGCGCACAGTGTGCGTCTGGTTTTGAGTACTAAAATCAAAACTCTTCTGGGAACATAAACTCTGCAAACACATTGGGAATTGTTTCATTGTTAACAGTACTGGTGGATCATAGTTTTGATCAATACACAATAAAACATTTTCTTTTTAGCTTAGTACTCCGTCATCCCTAGAAAACATGACACTTCAGCTTTGCTCTCAGATAATTGCATTTCCATCATGGCTCTTGTTGTTCGTCTAAAGTTGTGCAATATCTCCCGACAAACTGTAACCCAAATAATCCACTTGTGGCACACCAGATGTGCATTTTTCTAGAGTCCGGGTCATCCCAGCCACCTCCAACTTCAACACTTGTTTCAGCCGGATGTCATGTTCATTACTGTCTTTTCCCCACACCAGAATATAATCTTTGTAAAACCTTACCCCATTAAGCCCACCTAAGATATTGTGCATCACTGGTGAGAAAGGATAGCCCTGGGGCAACGCGTTTGTCTTGGAAGCAAGACAATGCAGCGCCACCCAGGTTCCAATCCCGATCCTGCACTTAAACCACAACACTGGTATTAAGCGCGTTCTAAATGAACAATAAAATAAATACAATCACTTGTTGAAAGACAGTACCTGCCAATACCATCCCAAACAGCATCCTGACCTATTTGAACAAACCAACATGTGTAATGAAACTGAGTACATCATGAGAGGCAGGATGCATCTAATCTGATGATCAGCAGATTTGAGGTCCAACAAGGAATACACCTTAGAACCACTTAAATCTGTAATCATCTCGTCAATTTTCGGTAAGAAATCTTTATCACAATATTTTTGTTAACTTGTCAGAGATCTATGCATAGTCTCATTGATCCATTACACTTTTTTACAATCACAATGTGGTTAATCCATTCGATGCCTCAATTATCAATGATCCCTTCCTTAAGCACCCTTTCGATATCTAATGGAACTTCTCCTTTACATGATATAGGTATAGGTATACATTTGGAAACAAATGGAACAGCATTCTTCTTGAGCCTGATCCTGTGAATAAATCCCTTTAAACACTGGCATCAGATTGGATTACATTGGGAGCCCACAGGCTACCTCCTCCTTATTCAACGCTTTATAGTTCATCTTTGTGGCATATTCTTGTTAGTCCATTGTTTCCATGTTAAATTCATTATGTACCTGTTCTTTACCATTGGTATCCAGTGTCATTCCAAGAGCTGCCTGGCAGCTCCATGCCAATACATTCCCACCTACGTTAGTCACATATATTTTACTGGTGGTGGTCTTGCCGTAAAGGACAACCTTGCATTTAACTCTCCAATTATTG
This sequence comes from Ambystoma mexicanum, assembly GCF_040938575.1. NCBI lineage: Eukaryota > Metazoa > Chordata > Amphibia > Caudata > Ambystomatidae > Ambystoma > Ambystoma mexicanum. Next base: position 452,519,520 of record NC_090936.1, on the reverse strand, counting down.
TTAACGGAATTTCACCATATGCATTGACCTTGTCCTCTTTCAATATGCACTTTCACAAAATTTCCTCCCAAGATTTCTTACTAATCGAGGTGCAGCCTCCACTGCTGTCAACTAGCATTTCATTTAATGACCCATTAACACCAATCAAAGTTTTGTTTTTTTGCATCTTGATTTCACACACCGCATCACCTACCAGTACAACATTCAACCCTTCATACACATCTTCAGTCATAATCTTCTATTATCCCCACATTTCCACTCCAAAATTGACAGCACTTGTGTCCTTCTCCCACAGCTCCTACATTTAATGTTTATCGCTGTACATTCTCTGCCTCTTGCAAAATGTTTGGAACTCCATCTATAGCAACCCCTAAAGGATCAAGACCCTCTGCGATCACCAGACATGTCTCTTTGGTTGCTTGGAAAGCCTCTACCTTTATCTCTTCCTCTGTATCTCCAGTCGTTTTCCTTGACTGTTATGTGCATTTTCTCCTCTCGCTAGGGTTTTACTGCCTGGTCCATCTTTTCACACCAAACTAGTTTGTCTGCTCAAGGGACTTCTTGGAATTGTCTGATCCTGTTCTGTTTTCCTTGAACAACTCTTTAATGCATGATGCAGTGTACATGCGTAGCTCTTTCTATCGCTCTGTCAAGATCAGGATCTTTTTCCTTCCACAGCTCTTCACCCACTTGGTCCTCAGCACATCTGATCATTAGCTGATCCCTAAGGTGTTCCTCCTGGCAAATTAACAAGGGGGTGTCCTGGGAGTCCCTCTGCCAGACATTAGTCCTGGTTACGAGAGACTTACCCAGAGTCTTTAGCTCACTATCTTTCACAGAGAAGAAATATCCCAAACATATCAGTATTTGTCCTGCCCTGGGGCAGTCCAGCACCAAAATGCTAGGCAATTCTCCTCTGAACAAGAGCACCAACAGAAACCCCAGACACGTGTTTCGGTCTGGTTGGACCTCATCAGTAGGGTGGATCTGTGCCTCTAAGAATAGTGAGCAAGGGGTCCACGTCTGGATTCCCCTTGTAACTTAGGGTGAGACCCAAAGTTACTTAAATATGCAAATTAAGAAGGGGGGTCCTGGGAGTCCCTCTGCCAGATATTAGTCCTGGTTACGAGAGACTTACCCAGAGTCTTTAGCTCACTATCTTTCACAGAGAAGAAATATCCCAAACATATCAGTATTTCACCGTAGAACGCTAGCTCTGAGATTGGAGTCTGTGCGTGTTCTTGCGCTAATCACACGCTAGTGTGGGCACTCTACTCCCAGTATCCAAATAAAAAAAAATCTGTTACTTCATGGCCACGGGTGCCTTAGGCTGTACTGCTGAATTAACATCGCTTGACTGCCTGAAATGCAGTGTTGCACAACGTCTCGGTACAACGCGAGGTAAGCTTCTGCACTGGCACTAACCTTGCACCGCTCTGTGTCCACGATGCATGCTGGGTGGCGCATGTGCCGGGGCCTGTGGCGTACTGTCAGAAGCACTTGTGCTGTTGGTGCACCATACTTTTGCTTGGATATGGATCTGGGCCCCCTAAGATCTGTGCTCTTATCTCTCGGATCTCCGATCGCTGTGTTAGTTTTCCACAATCAGATAGGTTCTTTACAAAGTGGGTCCACCGATGTCGCCTTCTGCTGCAGCCCCAACAGCGGGTCAGCTCATCACCACAATGATGCATGATGTTACCCAGGACACCGGTAAGTAAACTGTCTATATTGTAGACATAACAGGCTGCAGCTTTCTTCATCCTTTAGCAGCTTTCTACTGGAACATATTCTTATCATAACATTCTATGGATTAAGAGATCATAGGATGTGGAGTATGTAACTATATTTCTGAGGCTTGTGGAATCTGCTTAGATCACATGCTGTGCATAGGCCGACATCTAGTGGAAGCTGCGGAGTATTACAGTTTGTTTTTCGAAAGTCGAAAATGGGCGTCGACACAGGCGTGCCAGTAATACTATCCCTAGTGTGACGTCCACTGTACCCAAGATCCCTCACGCGTGTAGGATCCTCAGATTGTTTTTTTCCGCCATACTGGTCGGAAGCATCTTGCGGAGTTCCCTGGCCTTAGCCATACTTTTGCTGTTATTATAATTTTAATTCTTATTCATTCCCTTCCCCACCCCAACGTCGACCCTCAACCTCGACGACGGCTGGAGAAGTCATCGACCGTCGACTGCTGCACGACGGATCTGGGCCTCGGTAGGCCGCTGGCCTCGGCCCGGGCCTAGTAGGCCGCTGGCCTCGGCCCTTACAAGTAGGGAGAGTGGGGGGTGGTACATACTCTTCACTCTTGATATATAGTTACATTTATATATATTCCTACACTTAGCAGCCCGCTGCCTTAAGGTGCGTATGGAGGGTACCCCTTTTCAATTCTGCCCCAAGTGCAATCGCAAATACCCTTGGGTCGACAGGCACGCCACGTGCAATCTCTGCTTGCCGAGGGATCACCCCGAAGCGAACTGCAGAGCGTGTAGTAGGTTTAAACCTAAGACACTTAAGGACCGTTCGACAAAGCGTTGGGCCCACCACGCCAGGCAGGAGGCCATGGCAGCGGAGGGCGCCTTCAGCGATGGCAGCGACGCCGTACTTTCGGACGGCGAGGGCATTACGGCGTCGAAAGACAGCCGACGAGCGCAGGTCCCCGACCTCGGAAGGTCGTCCGGCAAGGCGGCTATGGGGAAGACCCCCGGCGACGCAAGCGCTACACACCTAACACACACTAAACACACTAAGACCAACCGGACCTCGACGACGTCGACTTCCCGGAAAGAGGCACAAAAAGAACGGTCCGACTCGGTGTCCTCTGGGCGCTCTCGATCGAGATCGCCTCACGACGCAAGGCAATCATCCACTCTTGCCAAGAGTGCCTCGCTACACACACTAACGGAAGTTCGATCGTCGGGAGACGAAGACGACTTCCACCCCCAGGCCGCGCTCCAAGATACCGAGACCGCGGTTAACATCAGTGAGGCCCCACGCCCGAAGCACACAGATACCTCTCCAGACCCTCGACGCCAGGCGTCGAAAGTCTCTGGGGCCCCCAAGGGACAGGGAAAACATTTTTCCACGCACGGAGAAGGGGGGAAACAGCGGAAAGCACAGCCTTCCACCCCTGTAAAGCCTAAGCAGACAAGCAAACACAAGTCTACCCTTGAAAATAAATCACCTGCTAAAGTAATACCCTGTTCCAGGGAATGGTCCAGTGAAGACATAGACAGGGTTATGTCTAGGATGTCTTCCTTGGCTGATTTTTATGATAAGAACCCAGAACACTTTCTTTCATATAACCCTCAAGGGGCCACACCCTCAGGCTCCTCCGATCCTATCCCGCTAAGTAAAGAGCCCCGGGTCGAAAGACCTGAACCCTTCAAGGTTCAGCCTTACTCCACTCCATATTCTACTCCACTCCCCAGTTATCAGGGACAAGTTTTCCCTGAAGAGGACCAGGAGTTTGCATTTATGGAAGAACAAACCGGGACAGATTACTATGCAGAGGATGAGGACCTGGAGGAGGGAGAAGATGAGCAGGAAATTTACAGAGTAGATTCCCCAGTACAAAGCGAAGCCCCAGTTACTGACTCTCCAGTTGATAACCAGCCCCTCCTTAACGAGGTTCTCGCTCGAGCAGCGGAACACTTCCACATCGACACCCACGGTGTACAGGAGGAAAGGGACTTCGCGGAGGAGTTTGTAGGAGAGAGAAGACCGGTCGCTCAGACCATCCCTATCCTCAAATCCATCCAACGAAGAATAGATCCTTCCCTGGTGAATCCTAACCTCACCAGAGCTGTCAACCCCAGAATTGAAAAGATTTTCCGGGCAGCCCAGTCTGACCCTCTGTATATAAAGGGACATCTTAAACCAGATTCCCTAGTGGTGACCAACACTAGAAAGAGGGCTGGCACGCCCTTATCTTCATCAGAAGCTCCTCCCGACAAGGAGAGCAAAAAACTTTACGGGTTTGGCAGAAAGGTAGCCTCAACGTCCGCCTACCAAGCAAGGATTGCGAATTCCACCACCCTGTTGGCTAGTTACAATTGCCATCAATGGGAAGAAGTCGCGGCGCTCATTGCCTCTGCTCCAGAACCGTTAAAGGGCCAGCTGGCTCGGATCTCGGCAGAGGGGAGAGCCGTGTCTGGTTGCATTTTAAAAGCAACTTTCGACGCCGCTGACAACGCAGGGAGATTGATAGCAGAAGGTACTGTTATCAAGAGACATGCGTGGTTACGGCAGTCGGGATTCAAGACAGAAACCCAGGCTTCTTTAATAGACAAGCCAGTGGAACCCGACCTATTGTTTGGGAAAGCGGTCGAAGACGCACTTAAAAATGCCAAAGATGAATATGAGACTCTCAAATCCCTTGGCCAGCTTACCAACAAACCCCCTAACCAGAGGGGGAACAATAATTTTCGTCGCCCACGCGGCCAAAATTCACAAAGAGGCAACTATGCCCAGGGACAAGGTACACAATGGAATAACAACCAGCAGTCTACCCAGAGTTACGGCAGGGGTAACAAGAGAGGTCGTGGAAGAGGCAGAGGCAGCCCCAACAAGGGCGGGGGCACGCCTCCACCAAAACAGTGACGCTCAGTTCAGGGTCCCTTGCCACGCAACCCCAGTAGGGGGACGCATTTCCACCTTCACCCAGGCTTGGGAAGGGATCACCTCAGACAGATGGGTGCTGTCAACAGTATCCGCAGGATATTGTATAGAACTACTGCAGCGTCCCCGGAATCATCCTCCACGACAAAGAGTGCACTCCCTAGAGCATCAAAGGATCCTTCTCGAGGAGATCGCCATTCTGCTAGAAAAGGACGCGATAGAACTCGTCCCAGGACACCAGGTAAACAAGGGTATCTATTCAACTTACTTCCTTGTGCCAAAGAAAGATTTGACAATGCGCCCAGTATTGGACTTACGGCCTGCCAACAAATATGTCAAGCCCCAAAAATTCCGTATGACCACGCTACAAGAGGTAATCCCCCTCCTAAAAAAGGGGGATTACATGGCAACCTTGGATATGAAAGATGCTTATTTTCATATTTCCATGCTCCCAGCGCACAAAAAGTACTTGCGCTTCAAGGTGGACAGTCGCCACTACCAATTCAAGGTACTGCCCTTCGGGATAGCTTCAGCACCAAGGGTATTCACCAAGGTACTGGCGGTGGCGGCTGCACACCTACGCAGGGAAGCAATCCCGGTGTACCCTTATCTGGACGACTGGCTCATAACGGGGGAAACCCCAGGAATTTGCAGGTCAAACATTCAGAGGACTATCGACCTCCTCCACGAATTAGGCTTCTCCATCAACGAGAAAAAGTCAAGTCTGGTGCCAAGCACCTCAAAACAGTTTCTAGGAGCTATCCTAGATACTCAGAAAGGATTGACCTTCCCTTCGGAAGAGAGAATTCGGAATATACTTCTGCAAATTCCGCATTATCAGTCAGGTCAACAGATAACAGTACGCAAAGCTATGCGGTTACTGGGCATGATGGCGTCATGCATTTACCTGGTCCCCCACGCGCGTCTGCGCATGCGTCCCATGCAGGAATGGTTGGCGAAACAGTGGTCTCAGGCAAGTGGTCATTGGGACGATCTAGTGGTCGTTTCGCCAACACTCGTACAGAACCTACACTGGTGGACAAGAGAGAATCTCGCAAAGGGGAAACCCTTTTACGATCCCGAAGTACAAGCCGTGGTGACTACAGATGCATGCCTGACTGGGTGGGGAGCTCACCATCTCCACCACACAGCTCAGGGTCTCTGGTCTCACTCAGTAGCCAAGAACCACATCAATCTGCTAGAGCTTCTGGCAGTATTCCGAGCGCTAAGGGCGTTCGAGCCCCATCTACTGAACTTGTCGGTGCAGATCAGGACGGACAGCACGACAGCCATGTTCTATCTGAACAAGCAAGGGGGGACTCGTTCGCCAAATCTGTCCAAGCTTGCCCAGAAAATATGGATATGGGCACTCAGACGGAACATCTTCCTGTCATCGCAACATGTTCCAGGGGAGCTCAATTCCCTAGCGGATGCTCTAAGCAGAAACTCCCTCCCAGAAGAACACGAATGGGTCCTTCACAGAGACGTAGTAGAAGATCTCTTCTCTCAGTGGGGTTTCCCCACTATAGACCTATTCGCCACAAGCGAAAACAAACAATGCCCAGGATTTGCATCCAGGTTCCCCCAGCCGGACTCCCAAGGGAATGCCCTGTGGATGAACTGGTCAGGGATGTTTGCGTACGCTTTTCCACCAACTCCTCTCATCAGGAAGGTGGTGTACAAGATGAACAAGGAATCTATGACGCTCATCCTAGTTGCTCCCATGTGGGCGAGACAACCATGGTTTCCACACCTACGCAGGATGGCGGTGTGCGAACCCATCAGACTCCCAGCCTGGTACAACCTACTGTCCCAGCAACAGGGTCAAACAGTGCATCAGGAACCCAACTCTATGAACCTAGCAGCATGGCTCCTGAAGTCATAGAGTTTGGACATCTCAAATTACCACAGAGGTGTATGGACATTCTAAAGGAGTCCAGGAAACCAAATACAAGGCACTGTTACTTTGATAAGTGGAAAAGATTCGTTATCTGGTGCCAGAATAAACAAATCAACCCGGTTGATTGCACTCCTTCCAACGTTGTGACATACATGCTCCACCTGCTGGAGGCAGGGTTGGTTTTTAACTCGCTGAAAGTACACCTGGCAGCCCTCTCGGCTTACACCACATCCCATAACAAGGTCTCGTGGTGGAAAGTACCAGTGGTTAAAGCCTTCATGGAAGGAGTAAAGAGACTTCACCCTCCTATTTCGAACCCACCGCCAGGATGGGACCTCAACGTGGTGCTAGCTAAGCTCATGGGACCCCCATTCGAACCCATGCATAAAAGTAGTCTCAAACACCTGACTTATAAAACGGCCTTCTTAGTAGCCATTACCTCCATAAGAAGGGTCAGTGAAATTCAGGCTCTGTCAGTGCAGGATCCTTTCTTTACTATCCACAAGGACAAACTGGTTTTACGCACACACCCTAGGTTCTCACCTAAATTCATATCCAAGTTCCATGTAAACCAGTCCATCGAGCTTCCGGCTTTCTTCCAGAACCCGCAAAGCTCGGCTGAGGTGAAACTACACACCCTAGATGTGCGTAGGGCGGTCCTATACTATGTAAATAAAACCAGACCGCTAAGGAAAACAGATCAACTGTTTGTCTCCGTAGCTACAGGCAGAGAGGGGGATCGCGTCTCTAAGGGCGCTATCTCGAAGTGGATTATCAACTGTATACAGCTGTGTTACTCTCTTTCTGACAAGACTCTGCCTTTTACGCCAAGGGCCCACTCTACTAGAGGCATTGGTGCCACTCTGGCTTTCATTGCAAATGTTCCCCTCGACACCATTTGCAAAGCGGCTACTTGGAGCTCTATTCACACTTTTACTCAGCATTACTGCATTGACACTCATTCCAAGACAGATACACAAGTGGGACAAGCGGTTCTAAGACACCTGTTTGCTCATGACCCTTCTCACATCCCACCTCCTTCTTCTGGTACTGCTCGCTAATCTATGCACAGCATGTGATCTAAGCAGATTCCACAAGCCTCAGAAGGGATACATTACTCACCGTAATCGTATTTCTGATGCTTGTATCTGCTTAGATTCACATGCGACCCACCCTTCCTCCCCTCCGAGAGAAGGCGCATGATTGCTTGTAGTCTTACCTTTTCTGTCTATCTGCTTGGATTATCTGTACTCACGCTACTCCTCATGCTTCCTCATGTCAGAAAAAATACAATCTGAGGATCCTACACGCGTGAGGGATCTTGGGTACAGTGGACGTCACACTAGGGATAGTATTACTGGCACGCCTGTGTCGACGCCCATTTTCGACTTTCGAAAAACAAACTGTAATACTCCGCAGCTTCCACTAGATGTCGGCCTATGCACAGCATGTGAATCTAAGCAGATACAAGCATCAGAAATACGATTACGGTGAGTAATGTATCCCATACGTTGTTAGCACTTTAACTATGTGAAACCCCCAGTCTTTGCTTCACCCCAAGCAACCTAATCCTACCTGTACTCAGAAGATAATAGCAGTACCTAGACTGTCTGAACACCTGCCAAGAGTTGGAAGTCCAGAGAACCAACCAACGCCAGTTGTCAACTGAGAAACGGTCTGGGTAAACACTAACCAGAACGGCACGAGGGCACAGTCCCTATCCAATCCAGGGCACACAATGGACCTACCCCTGACGTTCTGAAAGGGGCAGGGTTTTTTCAACATAATCCCAATGTCCAGACAGAAATGTACAAAAAATAGAAAACCTGATTGTACCAATTCCAAAGGGCAATCCAAATATCAATCCAAGAAGCAGGCACCTTCGGTAACCAATGTTCCAGGCAAAGGGGTAGGTAAACAGCAAATCCAATGGGACTGAAGAAACAATTCAGTAGCAGGGAAAAAGCATGCAGAATAAAGCACAACCAGAAGGCCACTCACCGCAATGCAGTCTAGAAACACCGGAGCCGCTGCACACTATTGTTTAAATGCTGGAAGTCTTTCACAGCATTTCCTGGCGTCGTTGGGATGCGGAGCGTGCTGCCATCATGTATTCTTGGGAGGTGTAGTCTGTGCACGATCGCTACGGAAACCCTGCTGCACGATTTCCGTGGGGGCCATCAACCCTTTAGCAAGATGGGCCGCTGATAAGTCGGAAACCTGACCAGAAGTCTGAGTGTCAAAACAAAAATGCACTGTCCCGGTCACAAAGGCTCCGGGCCTATCCCTGTTATTACAACAAAATACCATAAAGTCCAGCTGCTGTTCATAGTCCAGGAGAATGACTCCTTTCTCCTGGATGTGAAGCCTCCAAACGCCTCTCAGGTTGTTCAAAGCAAAAACTCCACAAACGTTCTCTGTTCTCCGTAACCCAATAAAAAATAAACAATTGGCTAAAGTTCTTGTGTGGCTAGGAGAATGACTCTCTTCTCCTAGCTGGTTCCCCCAATGCCTTTCACAGTTAACAAGATGTGTTGCTCCCTTTATGGAGGTTTTCACAATCTGTTTGTTTTCCCACAATTCTCGATCTGCCCCACTGGGACGATGTTCCCCGGAGTTCCTTCCGACTCTCCAGCACCACACTCCAGTGGAACTCGACTGGGGACGGTCAAAAATTGCTTTAAGATTTTCTCTTTATAGTTTAGTCTCAAAGGGTTTTCTATTTTTCTGGCTTTTTTTAAACTCAATGGAAATCACAATGTTAAAGGTTTCCTTCTTTGAGGAAGGCAAGGTCATGAGCTGAAAAGATAGTTCTTGGCAGGATCTGGTGATGATCAATCGGCAATGATGAACAGTGCTGTTGACAGAAGATGATTGGGGTTTGGCTCGATGGACCAGCCCTAGACCATTCTTGGATGTGTACAGTGTATCTATCTTTTGGCAAGGGTTTCTCCAGCCGCCCATTGTTTGAATAGTGAAGGAGTGCCTAACCTATCCCCTGGCCTCCAACCCTTTAAGGCCCCTCCGGTGTATTTTTCACGGTCGGTAAGATAACCCCCTTTTATGGTGGTTCGGGTCTTCGGTTCACCGACAACGTTTCTTCTCAATTGCTGAGGTAGGTATTCTCAGTTCATACTATTCACTGTTCTCCTTTGTTGCCTTAAGTTTCATAGAATGTTTAAGGAATTCCTTAAACGGCTTGTCCGCTCCCTCTCGGACATTCATTAACTCCCGTTACCGGTATTGGGGTTGGGATGCTTCACCGGGCTGGTAGGATTTTGGATGATGGTCAATGGCCTTTTCCCACTTTTGTCAAGGTTCGTTTCTTGGGTCCTGTACAACTGGCTGTCGGGAATCAGACTAGGGCATTAACCTTCTTTCACTGTACTGAACCTATAGCCACCACTGCTCTGGATACTGTTCAGGTCTGTGTAGGTAGCTGTGCGAACGGATAGGATAAGCGGTTTCGGTGCAGTTGTTATTAAAAGTGAACTCTGGAACTTTGATTGGACTCTTACTTCTAACCGGATAGTTGCATCTAGGCTTTCTGCTGATTGTATACGAGAGGGGGGCAAAATTAGGATCCGTACCTAACTATATAGAGACGTTTCCTTACCACAGAGCACACACGGATCTTATAAAATGTCACTTCAATGTATTACCTATTAGAGAATCTCGGCTTCAGAAATAAGTTGTAACCCCATATGTTCTCCAGGTTATGTGGCTTAAAGGCTCCATGCCAAACTTTGAAACATCTGGTACGGTATTGCCACGGTTTACATACTTTGATGGTCGAGCGTTTTAGACAATTTGTAGGTCGTTCAGCAACAGTAGCTATGGAAATGTGTTGGCATTGTATAAGAATGGGTACACAGATTTCAGCGACATTTAGATTATTGGAGATTTATAAAGAATGATTCATGCTTTATAATCTTAATTTCTGATTGTGAATCTGCTTAGTCACGTGCTGTGCATATAGTCCGACATCTAGTGGAAATCGCTGAGTATTGCATCTTTCTTTCGAAGATCGAAAGGGGACATTGACATGGGCGTGATTGTAACACTATCCCTGACGTGTAGTGTACCCAAAAGCGCTTGCGTGTCAAGTTCCCTCAGATTGTTTTTTTTCGGCCAACCTATTTGGTCGCATATGCGAGCTCCGCCTATGCTGACTTTGTTCCCACGACCTACGGTCGTCTAGTCTCCCAAATATTCTTCTCAACGACTACCTCGTGGGATTCTTGCTGCCGAAGACCTCCAACGACAGTCAACCACGTGGCCATGGTCCTCCTGCCAGGCCCTTACAGTAGGGAGTGTGGGGCCCTGGGTTTATTCTTCTCTAAGAATGTATTTCCCTTTCCCCTCTTTCTCTTCTTGGTCTGGCTGGCGTTACACTCTGCTATGGAGAGGACACTCTTTAAATTGTGCCTGTCGTGTAACGGGAAGTTTCCTTGGCAGGACAACCATTGCAGTCTTCCTTGAGACCACGAGTGCTCATGCAAGTCCTGTAAGCTCTTTCGACCAAAAACATTGAAGGACAGGGGAACTAAACGGTGGGTGGCCTACGCGATGCTGCCCGAAAGCCATTCCCCCGTTGGCGCGGTCGCTTCGGACAAGGAATCCATTGGCAGCCATGGCTCCGAATTGGAGGCCATCGACCTTTCGGCAGAGCCTTCAGGCTCCCAACTGCCCGTCCCCGACATGTCACCAGCTCTTTTATGGGGAGTTCACACCCCACTGACCAGGGCACCCACACACAACAAATACCAAAGCACACAACCCCTAGGGCCTCTTCAATGGAGTCTTCGGAGAAGCGCACATCGCCAACAGGGCCGTTGACAACTTTGGAGCCTTCCAGACCTCACGGTTCGGCACCCTCCATGCAACCGCCTTCGAGGCATGCGACTGTGCTTTCCTATGGTAAGGGCGTTCATCCTAAAAAACAGTCGTCGACACACCGTCCAGGGGCGCTCAAGCACCTAAGGCCTCAGTGGAGTCGCCTCAGTGGAGTCGCCGACCGCGCCGTCAGGCTCGTCAAGACCTTCGATTCAACCGCTCCGCTGAAAATCTGCAAAAGCCTTGGGGCTATCATCTCGGTAGCTACAGAACACAAGGGCATCCCCCCCCCCCCCTCGTCGGGAGGAGTATTCTGAAGCCCCCCCCAACATCTATTGAAGGCCTTATGAGGAAGATCTCCCCCTTCTGGGCAACCTTTTCCACCTCCAGACCCTTCTGCATCTTCCCTATGGACTAGGGAGAGATTTAAGCAATACATGGACAAAATGGCTCAATTTATTGACTTTCTGACAGATGCATTACTCCCAAGAGACCCAGGGAAGAGAACACCTCTCCCATTTGCTTATAAACTGCAAAGATGCCCCCTCTCTGCACAGGGACACTAGGAGGATTTATTGGATGTCCCAGAGGACTTGTCACAGGAAGAGACCTATGAGGATAATTCCTTTGCACAGGACACAGCTGATCAAGACCCAGACTGGGATCAAGATAAGTTGGGGATCAGGGGTCTTGTCGATCACAACACATACCCCTGACCAGGACATCATTTTTCTAGATCCTTCTTCGCCCCCACAAATGGATTCGTCACCTGTGGATGACCAAATGTTCAATTCGATTTTAAAACGAGCAGCCAATCCTTTCCAGATCGCAACACAAGGCAGCTCCAGACTCTGCCTTAGGAAAAGCCTGTAACTAGTCAAGCCATCCCCTCACTCGTCTCTTTAAAGAGACGCTTAGGACCCCCCCCCCTCCTTATTGTCACTGTCTCTCATACGGGCGGTCCGCCCATCACCTTCCGGCCCACTATACATAAGGGGTCATGCTACACCGGACTCCCTGGTGTTTACTACCACTCGGAAAAGGGCGGGAGTGCCACTGTGCCCGGCGGAAGCCCCTCCAGATAAAGATTGTAAGAAGCTTTATGCCCAGGGTAAACGGGTCACTGCCTCTGCGGCCTACTCTACTAGGATCGCAAACAATGCTACTCTACTGGCAAGCTACAGCGATGTCCAATGGGGCCTAGTCCAGGATGGCCTTCAAGATATCCCAGAGCCCACCCCATCAGGCCTGCTGGCGGTCGTGGCTGAGGGCAGACAGATTACTCGCAACATATTAAAGAACACTCAGGACTCTGCTGAGACCGCTGGATGCACCCTAGCCCAGGGGACTTTACTTAAGAGACACACCTGGTTGAAGAACTCCAGCTATAAACCCGAAACTCAGGCTTCCCTCATCAACAAACCAGTTGAGGACTCCAACCTTTTTGGGAAAGCTGTTGATGACGCCCTGGAGACTGCAAAAAAGAGAACAAAATATTAAAGTAAAGCCAGATAACGGATAAGCCCTTCCACCAGCATGGAAGCTCTAACTGCCGCCAGTCCTTTCGTGGCCACATTTTTCCCCGCTCTCCCCATGGACAATATGGCTCAGGGAGTACCCCCTGGTTCTCTGGCCAAGGCTCTTCTAACAACCAATTTCAACAAAGAGGTCGCCGTAGAGGCAGGAACTCTACTCCTAGGGGCTCTGCAGCTTCCACCTCAGTGACTTGCCAGTTCAGGTCCCCTCCCACGCTTTCCCGGTCAGGGGTCGCTTATCATTCATTCTCGCCTGGGAGGGGATGACATTAGACCAGTGGCTGTTAGAGACAGTCACCCACGACTACTGCATAGACCACCCAGATACCACCCAAAGGAAGAACAGATGCCTGTCGCCAGAACACGTGCGCATCTTCCTGGAAGAGGTTGAGGTCCTTTTTGGAAAAGGGCGTCACAGAAGTAGTCCCCATTCACCAGGTAAACAATAGTATTCAGTCAGTGTACTTCCTTGTACACAAAAAGGATCTCACCATGCGTCCTGTGTTAGACCTGCGCCCAGTGAACAAGTATGTCAGATTTCAAAAATTCAAGGGGACATCACTGCAGGAGGTAATCTCACTGCTGCAGCAGGGGATAACATGGCCACTTGGACATGAAAGATGCATACTTTCATATTTTAATGTTGCCAGCGCACAGAAAATACCTCCGGTTCATATAGAGGATATGTTCAAGGTTCTCCCTGTTGGCATTGCCTCAGCACCACGGGTATTAACGAAGGTACTGGCGGTAGTAGCTGCTCACCTGCGCAGGCAGTCCACTCTATGCTTACCTCGACGACTGGCTCATGGAACCAGTCAGGATGATTCTGGTGGCCCCTATCTGGGTCTGCCAGCCTTCGTTCTCCCATATCATGGCAATGTCAGTGTCCCCTAGCAGGAAGCTGCTGTGCCCGTACAACATGCTGTCTCAAGACGGGGGGGGGGGGGGGGTTAAACACTACATCCTTGCTCGCAAACTCTCAATTTAGCAGCCTGGCTCCTGCGGTCAGAGCGCTCGGATACTTCCAGCTTGCTCAAAAATGCATGGACATACTTGGAGAAGCTTGGAAGCATAACACCAGGCATTGCTACTCCAGCAAATGGAAGCGCTTTGTCGTCTAGTGTAATGGCAAGGGCATTAATCCTATTGAATGCTCACCTAAAGATGTCGTCCTGTCCCTAACCCACCTGGTAAATTCAGGACTGGTTTTCAATTTTCTAAAGGTCCACTTGAACGTGCTTTCGGCGTACACCACGTCCCAGAGCAAGGTTTCATGGTGGAAAATTCCTGTAATTAAAGGCTTTATGGAAGGGGTAAAGAGACTTCATCCCCAATTTCCAACCCAGCTCCCGAGTGGGACCTGAATGTTGTTCTTACTAGACTAATGATATGATAGTTTATTTATATAGCGCCTATACACAATGTGTTTCAAAGCGCTTCAGGGCAAGGGAGGGAACAAGGGAAAATACAATGACCTTCTTAAAAGCCATGAACAGTAAGGTTGTGAAATTAACTATCGTACTCGGCCTGACATTTCAGATAGTACAAGAGCTAAGACCTAGATAAGGAAGGGAGGGGGAGAATGGGAAGGATACGGAAATAGACAGGCGACTACCATACTAGGCCTGATGACATTTCTGGTAGAGCTGGAGAAAATGAAATGTGAGGGAGAGGGGTGCAAAAAGGGAGGGGTGGGACAAAACAAGCGACTATCGTACTAGGCTTGACATTTCAGATAGTGCTGGAGGGCGTTGGGGGGTTCCATGTCATTTCATTGCGTGCTTTTACATCGCCAGGCTTTTAAACGTTCACATTCCATCGAATGTGCTCGTTTTTTGTTTTTTTTGGCGGGGGAGGGGGAGCGTCCCCCCACAAACCCTCCACCCACTTATTTTTTACTATTGCCCACCCGCCCAAACCCTTTTTTGCCCTTTCCCACCCCCCTAAAAAAAAAGATGAGCACATTCGATGGAATCTGCACGTTTAAAAGCCTGGCGATGTAAATGCAGGCGATAAAAGGACGTCATACCGGGGTGGGAAACAAGTAAGGGGAGGGGGAGGAGACAGACGAGGTTGCTATGATACTAGGTCCAGGGACAATTGTGATAGCGTAAGTGCATGGATAAAAGTAAGGGGAGGAGATAGGAAAAGGGAGAAAGGGAGAGGAGGAGAGAATGGAGAATAAGCAGTCAAAAAGACTGGAGAAGCAAGTGGGGAGAGCAAATACAATTGCAGAAGTCAGTAGTAACACATAATCTTGCAAGCCTGGATACAAGGTGAAGAAGGCAACAGCATGATTTGGGCCACAATGAGAAAGGGTGATGCACCGTGAATCAATGAAGTCCATAAGTCGCATCCAGCATTGGCCACGTGACGGTGATGGTGAAACCAGAATATATCAGGACAGACTCCTGCAGGAGTAGGCTGGAGGGGGGAGAGGGAGCAGGGTATAAGAATCGAGCAAAACAGGCAACGCCTGTGTGCGAGAAGGGGGGCGGGCACAAGGGAACATCACGGGGGGGGGGAGAGAATCAGAGGGGTGTGTATGTCCTGTGGGGACAGAGGGAGTAAACGCATGTTGGTGCATGCTTTTCTGCTATCTGAGCAGGGTTACGGGCCCGGGATCCACCTGGTCCGAACATGAATTGCCCTTTTCTTTGTCTGCCTTTTACTACGGGGCTCTGGGTGAGAGACGCCCTAGAAGGTAAGTGGTGCTTAGGCCAGGCGACCTAGATCCACTTGCACCTGCTCCCATATGCAAAGCAAGAGGCTGAAGGGCTCCTTATGTAGGGAAAAGAGCAGCAACCAGGAAGGCTCCTATATGGAAAAGACAAAGCCACTGAGGAAAACAAACCAGTTCTTCAATTCAGTGGCAGCTGGTAGAGAAGGGGACCCTGTCTCAAAATCAACTATCTCCAAGTGGATCGTAAACTGCATCACTGTGCTTCTCTCAAGAGAGATTTACCCTTCACGCCTAAAGCACTCTATTCGGAGCACAGGGCCTACCATAGCATTAATTGCAAATGTTCCTCTTGATTCAATTTGCAAAGGGACAACCTGGCGTTCATTACACACCTTTATACAACACTGCTGCCTAGATGCACACTCTAGGTCTGATTCTCAGGTGGGACAAGCAGTGCCAAGACATCTCTTTGCTACTGTTCCTTCACACATCCCACAACCATCTCTGGGTACTGCTTGCTAGTCTATGCACAGCATGTGATTCTAAGCAGATTCACAAGCATCAGGAGAGATGCATTACTCATCGTAATAGCATTTCTGCAGATTGTATCTGCTTAGATTCACATGCGCCCACCCTTCGTCCCCTGGTAGAGTAGAAGGAACATAGACCTTTTACACCTTCCCTCTTCTGTATTCATTCACGCTGACTATAAGGCTCCCTCGGGCAGAAAAAACACAACCAGAGGGACCTCGAAGCGTGGGGTGTTTTGGGTACACTACATGTCAGGTTGGGGATAGTATTAGTCACGCCCATGTCCCCTTTCGATCTTCCAAAGAAAGATGCAATACTCTGCGATTTCCACTAGATGTCGGACTATATGCAGAGCATGTGAATCTAAGCAAATTCAATCAGAAATGCTATTACGGTTAGTAATGCATGTCGTATATTTAGAATATTGATATTTATTCATTTTAGACTGTTAACAGTGTACTGTATTACTTTGGTTTTGTTATGAATTTTAAAGATTGGATTGACCGAGGCTGCTGCTTCTCTATAGGGATGTGCTCGGCTGACTGAGGAGACTGAAACAAGGCCGCCTGCATCGGGGAGGCAGCAGCCTCTGTTGTGGATGACAGGTGGAGTGATAGCTAGGAGTAGTAGTTTTGGCCCTGGTGAAATGTGCTGCTCTGCATATGTGGTCTCCTCGCGGAGCAACATCGGATGAGCCCTGTGAGTGGCGAAGGAGTTGAGGCACTTCGGGTGGCGGTCCAGAGGCCTAGCAGGGCCAAAGTTGGGGGGGCTGGTGGTGGAAAGGCAGTGAAGTGGTCTGGCTCTGGCAGAGAACATGGAGTGGAGAACCTTGAGTCTGTGGCAGAGGAGATCTGGGAGGCCCTGAGTGGGGTGGGGGTTGGGGCGTGGGGGTTTGGCCCCTTACTGCAACAGATAGTAGTGGTGGCTCCTTGTAGGAGCTGGGAGCCTGGATCTTGCTTATGTAGCTTGGCCACGTTGGGGACCTGCCTGGACGGGTTGGTGACGTGGTCAGGCAGCCGGTGGCCTCCCACCTGAGGGTCTGGCCTGGGCAGCTAGGTTAGAGTTTCTCGGGCTCAAGAGCTAGACAAAAAAGGAGAGGCCCAAACATGGGGTTTGGCTCAGGGGGAACGCATAGATGGGGAAGCACGTTTGAGGCTGTTCTAAGCTATCCTTTTCCAGCGGTGCAACAAATGGGAAGTCCAGCCTGTCGGAAGCCGCAGCTGGAGGGGGGGGGTCCAAATACCGGGGAAAGGCACCAGGGACGGCCAATGGGGAGCTGGGGGGGGGATATCAAGGACCTTCTTACACAGCTGCAGAAATGCATCTATACAATTGACACTAAACTGGACTTGCATGTACGCTGTAATATATGCAGGTGCGCTTAGGTAAGTATGCAGAGAGACTGGATGCCACAGAGGAGTGTGTCCGCAATGGAAGATGGGGAAAGCTGCTTTGTTCCCAGAGGTCGGCTCCATTAAAAAGATCTTGTAGGCCCTGGTAGACAAAGGAAGATCTCAAACTGGTCCTTCAGGAATAACATGCAAATTACCAGGGTTGTGGAATCTGACCGTCAAAGCCCCATGGAACTTCTTTTTGTCGAACAGCTCTTGAAAGATGTGTTGGACCCATCGCAATTCTCATCCTTCTTGGAAGAGAGGGCACACAATTCAGGTAGGCCTGTCCCTGGGGCCCCCATTGACTGATTATAGCGCGCCTTCTGAACTACTGGGACAGAGGTGTCATATTGAAGTTGGCATGAGGGAAGGGGCAGCTACGTCATGGAGGGCATATGGTTCGTATCTTTTTGGACTTCTCTCCTCGGATGCCGCGTCCGGGAGGTCCTTTAGCAAGATGAAGAAAGTGCTGAGGTCAAAGGCTGTCAAATATTCTATGCTCTTTCAAGCCCAGCTTCGAATTGAACAAAAAGGGAAGACTACCTTATTCACTTCTCCAGATTAGGCCAAATCATTTGTTGAGTCCCTTCCAACGGGGTCTGCCTGATCATCCGGCTAAGCTCCCCGGACCCCTACGAGTGGGGCTGTTTTGACTCCGTTCGGGGTCAGAAATGTGCTCTGATTCCGTCAGGCAGGGGTGTGGCTTTTGCTAATACGTTGCTGACCAGCTCCTTCGGAATTGTGGGTGCTCTTAGTGGCCAGTGTGCCCTCTCTAGTGAATTACACATGCAACGGGGTGGTTATGAAGGGTGGGTTCAATTTACCGGCATGTGTGGGTTGCCAGTAGGGATAGGGGCGTGGGTGTGAGTGGGAAGTGTAAGGAAGACATGGTATCGAACCGTCAAGACAGACACAAGTGATCACAGTTCAAGGGTGTTTATTGAACTTTAAGTGGGTTGGTTGAAAGCCTAGCTAAACCTAAATGTACGGATGGGAGCAAGGTACGACCATCAAATAGCGCAGTCGTAGTGGAGTCTGTCAAAATAAAAGGGCCTATACTAATAAACCTATTGCCAATCCTTCTTAATACAGAATGGTGTGGGATAACAATGTATGCAAAATAAGTGTTCAAAAAATGTCAGGATATTTGTGCAGTTGGCTTCCCTTCCCCACGTTTTCAGCACATGGCAAGGCAGCATGTGACCCTCTCTCCCTCTCTCCCTCTCTCCCTCTCTCCCTCTCTCCCTCCCCACGAGGTAACAGTTCAACACATATGCATCAGGCCCTTCCACCAAAGTGTCTCTATAGTCTCTTATTGCAGAGGGCCTGTTGTAACAAACAAAACACAAAGTGCCTTTCATTTGTCAGGGTCCTTGCATTCAGAAGTTTGATTGGTCTCCCTCATCTGGGCTCGGACCATGGATCCTCCTCGTCTGGGCTCAGATCCTCTCTATATCCGAATCGAAGATTTCTGAATGTGTGATGGGTTTTGCTTAAAACGTCGCAGGACCACTTCAATTCGCTTAACACAATTATACTTCAGATGAGTCTTCAACTTTTGTTTCTCTTGTCAGGATACCATTCAGAACCCTTTGACCACATTCACAGTGCCGGACCACTCCCAACGGTATTGTATCCTTCCTTCTTAAGTTCAAACATTGACCAGCATATTAGCTTTACTTGTCTCGTCACACACGTTTAACAATGTTCGTTCGTTTTACAATGTTGCTGCTTGTAGCCTTGACTTGAACACAGACTGGTCTCCCCGACTGTGTTCTGTCGTTTCTTCGGGCCAAGGACGATACCAAGGCGTCTGCAGCTCCTCCCCGCCTTGGTCAGTTACGCTGGAGGGCCCTCTATCTCTGACACACAATGCAGGATTCTTCAGCCTAGTTTCCTGGTTTTACACCTTCTCCGCTGAAGGTTTCTTGAAGGTAACAGCTTCCTGCCGAAAAGTTCAAGGGGGTCGCCCCTCCCACGAACCTCTCGTGCGTTGCCGTCTTTTTCCTCTCGTTCGACTGCTGATTTGAAACTGCTGTACCTTCATGTGCTTTGCCTTGCTCAGGGTGTGTTCTCGTGCTCTGCCTTTTAATCCCTGTGGGTAAGTGTAATGGAAGTCAGGTGTGAGTGATTGTCTATAATTGCCTGACCACAGTATTGGGACATGGCAGGTGCACGGCTCAGTGTGAGTCTGTTTTCTCCAGAGCGGGCTGTCCGTGTGAAAGTGTTGATGAAGGAAAAGGGTGGGGGTTTGAGTTTCTAAATGTCAAGTCGGATGGGGACAAAGTGTTACAGGGAGAGGGATACCGTGTCTCACATCCAGTCTCCCACTCCCCGAAGACCCCTCACCCAGGTGATCCTCCCGCACTGGTCCACCCCCAGGAACTGGATCCAAAAGCGATGGCCGTGTCCTGGCCACCTGGATGACAGATCCCCAGGGACTAGTGGGTGAGACACCTTCTGGTTTCTCACATAAGTGGTGCGAACATGTTTGGTTATGAGTTTGTTTTGGTAACTTAGTTGCGACAGCATCACTTTGTGTGGTAATGCAAGAGGGATGGGTGACTATGGGGGTGGAGGGGTGGGGTCTCCCTTTCATGGCCTGTATAGTCCAATGCCTGAAGGCTTTTCTTCTCATGTCTCTGTCCCTGGGTGAGATTCAGCTGCTCTCCTGGAACGTTCGAGGGGTGAACTGCTACTATAAGGATGGAAGGCATGCTAATATTGCTGTTCTGCAGGAGACGCACGTGCATTTTTCACGGAGGCTAATTTTGCTGAGCACTGTCTGTCACTGCTTTTTGTCCTCTTACACTACCCATTCTAGGGGTGGGGGGGTATGTATCCTGATAAATCAATCCCTGTGGTTTTGGTTCATTGAATTGGTCAAGCATCCAGATAGTAGAACGTAGGTGGTGGCAGCAGTTATTTTTGTGCACTCATTTACCCTGATTAACTGTTATGGGCCAAATACAGATGCCCCGAGTATTTTGACTGGGTAGCCCAGTAAAAAATAAAGAATTCTAACCAAACAGACCTGTGCTTTTGAAGCACTTTGGGTAGTGGGTCAGTCTTTGATCTTGTGACTTCTCAGCTCTGTAGTCTGTTCTACCCAATCATGGACTTCCTATTCAAGAGTTAAGGGGAGAAGATGCTTATGTTTACCATTCAGTGTCTTCCATATATAGTATGTGTGATGAATCCTGCAGAGTCCTCACTGAACCCCCAACCTCCCATGTGGCCAGGGCACACTACCTGATGCTAACCCTGGGGGTGGCATCATGAGGGAGGATCACATGGTAGGAGATGGCTGTCGGGGTAAAATGGTCTCTCCTTTGGGAGAGACAGTGTTCCACTTCTGATGAGATCCTATAATTCCCAAATATCTAATGGCCTGCTGTCCCTGTACAAGTCCCTCCCATGAGAAAACTCAGAGAACATTCTATGAAAAGTCACCTAAGCAGAATAATAGTTGTACCTTGGGAATTCATGAATCAAATGTGACATCCTCTAATTATCATGATTCTGTATTTGGTAGAAGTCTTGGCACCAAAGTCAAAGCACATGTCATTCACATAACACCTAGCTCTGCTAATTCGCTGTTCACAAATTAATGTGAACTAAATAGACATGGAGATTTTAAAACCACTATGGACTTCAAGGTCCATAATGCCTATGCTGCTGGGAATGAACAAGAGGAACAAAGAGTTGATGATGATCAATGGTGCTAAGAAGACTGTGCAGTCTAGTTGTTTAACTTCAAATCACTTAAGCGGGACATTTAAATGTGGGAATCCTCCACAGATGAGAGAGGGAGTAGCATAAGCGGAAGCAGTCAGGAGAGAGGCAGAATCTGTTGCAGCTAAAGACGGCATGGGGAGAGAAGGTGTGTGGTTTTCCAGAGTACGTGCAGCAGTCGTTGACGGCAGCGGGGACAGAAGCCCAGCTATTTGGGAGATGTGCTCCCATCTGACATGACTCTTGTGTGTGCTGGAGCATGCAGAGACCCAATGGAGCCTGTGGTGCTCCAGAGAAGGGTCGGGCAGACAGCAGCAGTCACAGGAGGGGCTGTTGGCGATATTGCCGGACTGCAGAGTGTGTAACGCAGCATCAAGGAGTTACAGACGCCGAAGGAAGCCAGTGAGTTGGCCTAAAGTTAGAGGTAACCGCAGGGTGCTCTGAGCAGAACAATTCACAATCGAAGACAATTTTGAATACCGAACAAGTAGTTAAAAGGGCAACATAGACACAATTCTCCTTTCATGAGATACCAGTTTGGGGAAATCTGTAACCCACATTGCCAACAGTCGAGAGACTATAAAGACGCAAACATTGTGCAACCCTCCTCACATGGGATATTCGTGTGGACAACCTTGGAAAACATATTGCCACTAACAGGGTTTTGTCATATTTGCACTTTTTAAAACCTGAACTCCAAAAAGACAGATTTATTTTGGCCGTTTTACTTCCACAACGACTCCACTGGGGCTCACAGAGCTGGTCAGCCGCTGCGCGTGTGCGACAGGGGAATTACAGTTGGATTTAGGAAGACTGCTCTGTGCAGTCAGAGCAGACTTCTCTACATCTATAAAAAAAAAAAAATCCTGGATTTTAAAAGGTCTTTTGACTATTATTATTAATAATAATTTAGCATTTATATAGCGCTACGAACCCTCCGGTATCTGAGCACTGCTTATTACCCACAGTGTGTGGTGCTCATTTATCGACCTCGGAAAGATGAAAGCCTGAGTTTGGCCCTGCCGGGATTCAAACCTGCGTCAGCAGTCTCTGCACAGATGTCAAAGCGAGCGCTCTACTCGCTGTGCTATCGGACCGGCATGAATGCAACTAACAGAAAAGACCATTGATAGTTGAAGTTTTTCTTCCCGGCAGGCGAATAATCTAGGACAGGGACAAGTTGTCATTAGTCCTGCCAAGCGAGTGGACCAGGAAAGACGGTTGCTTTGAAGAAAGGTGGTTGTGGTGAAAAGAAACTAACTTTATCATCCTGACAAACTGGTGTATAACAAGATATGTGTTGTGCTGTCCTGAATTTCACCTGAAGAATAATTCTGGTTGTGGAAGAAACGGTTGCTTTGGTTTCGAACAAGTGTTTTGTGAAAGATATTTTCTTTACCAAGTTGAACGTATTGGATGAAAGACATATTTTTCATTGAACTGAATTGATCCAGGGGAAGCAAATCTAACCCTGGGCACAAGGAGTACTTTGTGAGAATTATAAGTTTAAACACTTGCACAGTTATGTTGAACTGAAACCAGATATATTTACCTTATGCACTTTGGTTATATGTATTAGTGTGAGGGTCAGATACATTTGGACAGAAGGTCATCTTTCTTTAGTTTTAGTTTGCTAGGTAGGAACTTTCTCGGCAGGATAGGGGCAGATGGGCGTTTATCTCATCTCTCTACTTAAAATAAATATGGCAAACTTTGAGAAAACTACAACTTTGTGTCCGTCTCTAATTTCTTACCCCCCACATATGGAATGTGTCCCGATTAATGCTTTTATAGTAGTCCTGTACATCCAGAAATGTAAATCTGTTTTGTATGGCGGCAGCGTAGCTCTTTATCTTATTATTATTAATATTATTTTTTTTTTTGTGGACAGGTTATTTTGGTCACAAGAATAAAATGTTCTAGGCTATGGAATCCCCCAAGCCTCCGGCTCCCCCCCCCCAAAAACACCCCACCTACCGACACTAGGCATAGAAGGGCTTGACGGTTTCTAGCACTCCTTTGAGCATGTTTGTTTATTTGTATAGCGCACAAAACCCAAGGGTATCTAGGCGCTTTTACTTAAGGAAAGTGGTTACAGAAGGGAAGCACATATGGTAATAACATGAAAGATCATGTAGAAGTAAAACAATACATGCAAAGTGCAAGAGAAAGTTTTAGATAAATACATTCGTAGTGCCTGACCTAATGATACAAAGGCGGCAGCACATACATACAAATGTAAGAATGAATTCAATGGGCATGTAGACTCGATCTAGTTTATATGTGATCGAATTTCCTTAACAGTACGTTAACAGATATGAAATGTTAAATATTCCTTTAGCGTATAGCGACCATGTGACTGGCATAGGAAATGTAATCTTTATGATACATGTGTAATTTGTACTGGTGGGAAACGCACAGACCAATATCCAGTTTGCAATGTGCGCAAACATTGTTTTAAGCTAAAACAGTTTTTAGAGTGCCTTTTCATAAAACGCCTACAAAAAAATAGGTATCTACATCCATAATAGTTCCTGTTACCTTGAACTAAGCTCCAACAGTGCACTAAATATGCATATTACTTTATTTACCTTTTGAAACAAGAAAATGGAGATGGTCGGAAAATACAGATTGTCCGAAAATTAGTGAAGAATTAATCTCTGAAACGATAGTAATTTCTCCATTCTTTTTTGATCTGTGCTACATTTTACTGTGCTTGCTCTGTCTGCCATTGTGGCATCACTGCTCAAATTGCATACGTTATTGCAGTTGTGAGCAGTCATGTAATTTTCTTTGATTTAAGAGTTGTGATGTGAAACAGCTTTTTCTCACCTTTTTAAATGGGTCTGATTTTGCTTTTAACAACCTACACTTGCTTTGCAGTGTCTTATCATCGGTGCTGGACCATGTGGTCTGCGCACTGCCATTGATCTTTCCCTGCTTGGCGCAAAGGTGGTGGTGATAGAAAAGAGAGATGCATTTTCCAGGAACAATGTGCTGCACTTGTGGCCCTTCACAATAAGCGATTTGCGAGGCCTGGGTGCCAAGAAGTTTCATGGAAAGTTTTGTGCGGGAGCCATTGACCATATCAGTAAGTGAAATATTCACTAATCTTTAATGTGGCAGTGTCAACTGATGTATGGCGAAGGGAAATTGTACTCTTTGTTAAAATAAAGGCATGCATCAGAGTATATATTAGTAACTGTCGGGGATTGCCGGTGTAATGCCATTCCTCATTAACATAAGTGACACGTTCTCATGGAATGGGTTATCAAAGCTTAACACATGCCTTCCTGGATTATTTCACATGTCAAGAACACTCTTTGTAAATCTTTTTCATCGACCATGTTCTAAGTTTATCAATATTTTGAATTGAGTTTGTAGAATTACTTTGATTTCTTTGCACTGCAGCTGTAAATGGCTTGCACACTGGTCAGCTGATTTCTTTGAGTAAATAAGCGGAATCCAGGTTTCTTTTTGGACGGGTTACCTTGAGATGCAACTTATGTGATATGTGTCACAAATCATCACACCTTGTGTATATGGAAATCTATTTTTTTCTTTTGTATTGAATCTTAACAAACCTTTTTTAACATCAGCTTTTTCACCTTGTCGAGACACACTTGTCTTTTTCATTGAATACATGAATGCACTTAATCTTCCTATGTTTTTAAAAGCGAAAATGTTCACAACATTTAAACACAATCTTTCTTTGCTAAATCGCTTTGTTCTGTTTGCAATGGGATACATTTTTCAGAACAAACCTATATTGCATTGCTTCTGTCCCTTCCTGCATACTGGACATACTTCTGTGTGACAAAATGACTGCTGCTCTGCAGGAGTACAGGGATGAGTAGTGGGTAAAGGTTACTCAGCCCCACACCAGTACTAAACCAGCAGTGATCTTGATATTAAAGCTGAAACTGGCAGTGCCTGACTGGTATACCTGCTTCACCTCTTTTGGTAACGTGGGCTGAGGGCAGGCTATTATACACAGTTGTGGTGTGAGCCGGCACAGAATAGGCCCTTGAGGGTGGCTAATGAGTGAAACTTTCCCTTGGAGCTCCTGTTCTTAACCTCTCTGGGAGAGGACTTTGGAGTAGCCTGTACTCCCAATCAGGTTCCACTAAATCCCTCTTCAAAAGCATTCCAAAGACGAATCGACTAATGTAGAAGCCTGCAACCCTTGGCCCTTCAAATATTTTGGATTGCAATGCCCTTGATCCTTCAGTATTGGCTTTACTGGCTAGGTCTGATGGGAGTTGTAGTCCAAAACATCTGAATAGCCCAAAGTTGCAGTCTCCTAAAGTAAGGGAAGGGTCATGCCCCCTTGCCCTTTATAGAGGTAAAATGATGTAGCAAATTGGTTCAGAGCAAGCCTGTTAAGGGTCCAGGCCAGGCTGTGGTCATACACTGAGCGCCTTATCTGCAGGAAGTGGGAACAGGAACATTTGGAACCCTATCAAATCGAAGCTGGTAATACGCCCTCTATGGACAACCGGGATACTTGAATCCCCTCAACCCACCTCCTCACCCCAACCTCCACCATCAATTCCTCTGTCTGCTTCAAAAGGACTCCAGCAATCAGCACCTTGGTGTGAGATTGCTGTTGTCATGAAAAAAACAGTCTTTGAAGCACCGGTTCCCAGGGGGCCTCCTGAGGAAAGTGATGGTCCCTTAGAGGAAGTTGTTGGTGGGTGTGCGGGGGGAATCAAAGATGGTTATTGTAGGTACATCTATGCCAACGGCTAACGCACACCAGGCCCAGCCCGTTCATGAACAAGCCCTGGGGAAAATTATCTAATTTGCTGTGTTTAAATTCTTGGCTTTTTATATAGCCCCTGTACAAATATATACTTCTAGTTTATACATTTACCGAGACATGGAATCCAGAACATCACAAATTACATTTTCGTTTTCATAGTTTTTGCCTGATAGACTAATCACTCAATGTGCTCTCCTGGTATAGTTTCTTTACATTTGATTGTCAAACCCCTGCCGCTCATGAGCGTGCGCAATGGCAGACTTCCGCGGATGGACCATAAATGGGGAGATGCGGGCGTCCCACGTGTATTTTGTGAGGGTGATTGTGTCTGTCTATCGGGGGTGGAGGGATAGGAAGGGGTGTTGGGCAGGAAAGGTGGTCTTCTGGAGTTTAAAACCCCCCTCAATATCCAAGATAACCTTCCGGCGCAGGAGAAGGTGGGGCAGGCAGGGGAACGGCTTCCCGATGTGCAGCCTTCAAATAGTGGAAATATCACTTGCAACGATTTTACCAGAAATGCCTCCTAATCTAGTGCTTCCAGACTTGATCTTACTACACTTGATATATTATATTATTTATAGCCCCTATACACAATGTGTTTCAAAGCACTTCATAGCAAGGGAGGGAACAAGGGAAAATACAATGACATTCTTACAGGCCATGAACAATAAGAATGTGAAATTGACTATCGTTCTCGGCCTGATGACATTTCAGTTAGTGCAAGAGGTAAAACACAGATTGGAAGGATATGGGAAACAGGCGACTACCGTACTAGGCCTGATGACATTTCTGGTAGAACCAGAGATTAACAAGAGGTGAGGGAGAGGGGAGGAAAAAAGAGGGAAAGAACAAAACAAGGGACTATGGTACTAGGCCTGATGACATTTCAGATACTGCTGGAGGGGGGAACAAGTAAAGGAGCGGAGGGAGGAGCAGAGACGTTTTTATGGGAGGCCAAAAGGGGCACTTGGCCAGGGCCCCCTCCTTGGAGGGGGGAACCCCCCCAAGGCTGCCTGATCTCAAGAAGTAATATTCCATTGTTCACCAGTCTTAAATAGCACACGTTAGGATATTTTATGGGGTGCTGCTGAGGCTCTAAATCCATTGCCTTTCTGTTTTGACAAGTACATTCTGCCCTGATCAATTCATCATGTATTGCTTTCTGTGGTATACATAGTTTGTGTGTTCCTTACGGCACAACTCTGTAGCATTCTTTCCTTCTTGTGGAAATTATGTTGATCATGTGCAATAGGCAACAGTGAAATGCATATTGATGAATTGAGTGCCACAATGGTTCAGAAGTTAGCTCAGTGTGTGAGGCAATCATTGCAGAAATGTGTTTATATGCAAACTTAGAATATCACATTCCAGCAAGGCTGGCTGAACCTTTCCTATGTCTGAAGTTTATAAACCTGCCTGCATATGTAATTGGTTTTGCAGAACATTTGCTATTATCAGCAAGTACCTGCACCAGATAGGGGTTGCTTTAAAAACTTACATATCATCCATGTGGTGAAGGTCTAGAAATTGATTTGTTCAGATGGGGTGTTGTAAAACCTAGGCGATCACTTCCAACAATGGCATAAACTGTTAGTCCAAGAGGTGAATAAGTATCCAAATTCAAGACTATGGCACAAAGGCGTTCATGCATGTACCTCGGATTTGCCAGCAGACGATAGTGATCATGGTCAATCATCTTCTAATATATCTTACATCACTGTGCTGTCTTCTGTGTGGTTTGCCGTCTTGCATGCTGCTGCTATCGTTTAGCCCATTACTTGATCTTTCTTCTTATGTAGGCCATTTGGGTGGAAGGGGTGGTAGACTGAAGAGAGCAGACCATATGTTGCAGGCCTCTGGCAAGCATATTTTAAGGTCTGCTTGTTTGACACTAAAAACGGTTTGCCTTTTTGTAAACGTCAAAGGTTTTTATGCACATTTATAAATGAAAATGCCATAAACCATTGTTTTGGAAGTATTTAAAGCTTTAAAATACAAAAGACAAACCCAGATTAAATGTGTTAAATCACATAGATGGGTATGCTGGTTTTTATATACCTCCCTTGATGGAGAGAATGAAGCTAGTTGGTAATGCTAGTTGTGTATTTTCCAAGTCAGTTTTTAAAAAATGTTTTATGTTTATTTATAACTCAGCGTACAGGTGAACATATACACTAACATTTACTTGTAACCTCTTTAAAAGTATGTGGCAAGATGTCCCTTCATCCCACGCCCGATTTATCCCGGGTTGGGTTTTGTTCTCAGCCCTCATTCGGCTAGGCTGGGTGGCGAGTGTTCGCTGGTAGAACGGAGGGCTCTCACTATCAGGCGTGGCTTATAGGTCGGGGCTGGATAGTTCTGGTCATAGTCTAGCATTGGTGCCCAAATGTTTGTAATGTTTTGCCGTGACCTTTTCGGCTATTAGAATGTCTCGAAGTTTAACCCACCACAGGGTCATCAGGTGCCCTTCCACGGACTTCAAGGTGCGGGCCACTGTAATTTTGGCTGCAAACAAGAATTGAGATACTAACGCTGCCCTCCTACCTGTTCTCGGGTAAGAGTCTGGGAGCGGAATCCCCAGGAGGACTTGCTTGGGGGCTAGCAGTATTTCCACTTGGGTGATGTCCTTTATCGTGGCCAGGCATTGGGTCCAGAGCTCTTACCTTGGGTACGTCCACTAAATGTGGAGGTAGGATCCTGGGAGGCCGCAGAGATGCCAGCAGTGAGGGTCCAATGCCGGCTGAAAGTGGTGAAGGTGTAGGGGCGGGGGTAGTACCAGCGCAAAAGCAATTTGTGGGTGCATTCCCTGTTAGTGATGCAGCGTGACGCTGTGCGCGTTCTTGTCCAGATGTCCACCAATGTGTGGTCCTCTATAGCATGTCCTAGATCTGCCTCCCATTGAGTCATATAGGAAGGCCTGGTGTGGAAGGGTTCTTCCTGCAGTAGTTTATAGAGGGCTGAGAACTTCCCACGGGCTGGCAGGACAGTTACTGGGAGCTCTAGTGAGGCGGGGGCTTGTGTTGCTGCTACTCTGGTCTGGGGGTGGGAGCACCAGTGCCTCAGTTGGGCGTAGGTAAATCTGTCTGTTTACGCCAGATGGAAAGTCCCTTTGCATTGTTTGTAGGTAAGAGGGGTGTTCCCCTTGAAGAGCTGCCCCAGCGATTCCAGGCCTCCTGCTACACAGTTCCTGAAGTTCGTTGGGTAGGCGCCCGGGGAAAAGGCTGGGTTAAGGAAGATTGGGGAGAATGTACTCTGGTCCCCTGGGATACTTCTGTGTCAGTGGGCCCACTCCCAAGCCTTTAACGATTGTTTCGTAGAAGACAACACTCCTGGCCAAACCCGGCATAGTGCGGTGGGAATAAACGGAAGGAAGCGGAGGGGGAGAGGAAGGTGAGATTGTTCGATCTCCACCCGCTTTGGGCGCCCTATGGCGATTACCCATGCTTGGAAGTGGCCCAGCTGCGCTGCTATGTGATATTTGCGGAGGTCTGGCACCCCCAGTCCTCCCTGTTTCGTGCTGGCCATCATGGTCCTTAGGGGGATCCGCGCTTTCTTGCCCCTCCAGATAAAGCCAATCATTTTCCTTTGGAGCCGCTGTAGGGGGGGGGGAGTGGGATTAAGGTTGGGAGGAGGGAGCAGGCGTAAAGGAACCGAGGGAGGAGGTTCATTTTGCATGTCGTAATGCGGCCCAACAGAGAGATTTCCTGCGACTGCCAACGGGTAAGGTACTTTTCCAATTCCTCAAAGAGGTGGGGAAAGTTTGCCTGGTAATCTTTCGGGGGTGGGTGAGGATCTGGACCCCCAAATATGGGATAGATTGGGTGCTTCATTGCAACAAGCTTTGCTTCTCCAGGGCTTCCTTCTTGCCTGGAACCAGACCCACTCCGAGAGCCATTGATTTTTGGAAGTTAATGGCGAATCCTGCTACACTCCCGAAACCGTGGATTTCGGTCAAGGCCGCACTCATAGAAGCCTTAATGTTTGGTTAACATGTCATCTGCGTAGAGCACAATTTTCAAGTCAGTTTTTTTTAATAAAATGAGATTGTTTTAGTTCATGGTAAGAACTGGAAACGAAAGAGTTCAAATGCAGAAATTGCAGAGTTGGCACAAATCCCAGCTTCACCCCTTCACCAATGTGTGATCCTAGGCATTTAATTTCATCTTGTATTGCCTAACCTCTCAATATTACCAGTTCCTAAACCTTTCAAAATTGTCAGCCCTTCAGAGTGATTGCCTTCTCATGGTATGATCTTCATAATAACCTTATTCATGGCTTCACTGTTAATAGTGAGCATATTTATATTGCACACCACAGGCATTTGTTCCTTTTTGATATCTAATGGCAACACTATTTGAAAACCATATCACACTTCTAATCTCAGTCTGTCTTGATAAAGACACGTCCCTGGTAGCTTCTAATCTGCTTCCACTATGCATGCTACGGTATGTGTAGCATTCTTCCTTCCTTACAATAGGTGGTCTCTATCCATGCATGAGCACTTTTACATTCTGTGAGGCAGCTAATGTGAGTTCTCGGTCTATTATGGGTTACATGTACCTTTTACATAGTACAGGCTGCATACCTTCCTGGATGCAATTGATAAAAAGTATCCTGTATGTACTAGAACAGTAACCTCTTCGTAGACTGCTAATGTTCTTCAAATGCTTCTTGTTGATCATTCTGATTAGAGCAAGAATGAAGAGGGCAAGGGGATTTAAAGGGAGTAAACGTGCTTATTATGCTGCGAGATGGGCATATCAACCTATAGGTTGTGGGCGCGACTGGTGGGGGGCGTGTCCAGTATTCTCGATCCCTTAATTCCTTCGGTTTGGCGGAGGGGTGGCCTCAAAGATGTCCGTGCCGAGGGCCCCAAAAGAGCTTAAGATGGCCCTGGGGCGAAGACACAGTTGTTGCCGTCATACTAGGTCCAGGGACAATTCTGTGCATAGAAAAAAGTAAGGGAGGGTGGGAAGAGGGAGGGAGGAGAAAACGGAGAATAAAACGGAGAATAAAACAGTGAGAAAAAAAATATATACATCTATTTCTGAGGCTTGTTGAATCTGCTTAGATCACATGCTGTGCATAGCCCGACATCTAGTGGAAGCTGCAGAGTATTACAGTTTGTTTTTCGAAACTCAGAAATGGACGTCGACATAGAGCGTGCCAGTAATACTATCCCTAGTGACGTCCACTGTACCCATGAACCCTCACGAGTATAGGACCCTCAGATTGTTTTTTTTCCACCATACTTGTCGGAAGCATAGTTGCAGAGTTCCCTGGCTTTCAGCTATTTTGTCATCATTAATCTAAAATTCCCCGTTCTCTAAATCCCACGTCGAGATTCCGAAGATCGACGCTGGTCCGAAGAACGAACAGCCGTCGAGACTGCACGACGGACTTTGGGCCTCGGAAGGCTGCTGGCCTCGGCCCGGGCCTCGGAAGGCCTCTGGCCTCGGCCCTGCAAGTAGGGAGAATGGGGGTTGGACATGCTCACACTCGTTATTTCCTACATATACTCGCCCGCTGCCATAAAATAACATATGGAGAATACTCCATTTAAATTCTGCCCCAAGGGCAACTGTAAGTTTCCTTGGGTAGATGAGCATAACACTTGTAATCTCTGTCTGCCTAGGGATCACCCCGAAGCTAATTGCAGAGCGTGTAAACTCTTTAAAGCTAAAACACTAAAGGACAGCTCCCCTAAACGGTGGGCCCATTACGCCAGGCAGCTCGAGGCAATGGAGGCGGTGGGTTCCTTCAGTGATGGCAGCAACGGACGGCGAGGGCTCCGGGGCATCGAAAGACACCCAAGCGCAAGTCCCCGGCCTCGGAGGATTGTACGGCGGGACAGTTATGGGGACTACACCCTGCGACACGAGCGCTACCCACAGTACTGCACCTAAGCACACTAAACCCAGCCGGGACTCGACACGTGTGTCGAGTCACTGGAAAAAAGAGGCACAAAGAGAGCGGTCCACAGAATCTGTGTCCCCTGGGAGTTCCAGGTCGAGATCGCTGCACGACACAAGGCAACCGTCAACGATTGCCAAGGGTGCCTCACTCCCCAAAGTTATGGAGGTAGGCTCGTCAGAAGACAAATCCGACCTCTACCCCCAAGCAGCACCCTTAAAGTAGACTCCAGCAGCCCCTTCCACGTCTGCCTCAGAGTCTCGACGCACACACTCTAAGGCTACAGACCACCCCTGAATCTCGGCCCCGGGCGGCCAAAGATTCAGAGAATGCCCAGAAATCAGGGAAACATGCCTCTACTCGGGGAGAAGGGGGGAAAACAGCAGAAGTCATCAGAAAAAAAACATCTGTACCCCAGGGCCAGAAGGACCAGCATAAATCCTCACATAAAGACACATCTAAGACCCCTGACCCTGTCACTAGGCCCAAGGTTGTCCCTCCCACTACACAGGATATGGGAATATAAGAGGAGCCTCAGCAAGAGGTGATCATTCCCAGTTCCAGGGAATGGAGTTCTGAGGACATCGACGGGGTGATGAGAAGAATGTCGTTTATGGCTAATTTCTATGAGGAAAAACCCGGACCATTTTCTGAGTTATCAGAATACCCCTGTCTCCTATACTCCTTCAGGATCCAAAGACCCTCAGCCTCCTAGTAAGAGACCTCGGAATGAGACTCCAGTTCAGGGTCTGATTTCAGACCTACCCTCTACTCAACCTTACCATCAGTATGCTGAGGATCCAGACATACAAATTCTGGGCGACCAAGCAGGGGTCGATTATTACAGAGACGAGGACCAGGATGAGGAGGAAGATGAGGCAGAGGCCTATAGTTTAGACTCGCCTATCTCCAAAGAACCACCGTTCAATGACTCGCCTGTGGATAATCAGCCACTACTAAATGAGGTCTTAGCTAGAGCTGCAGAGCACTTTCACATAGACATTCAAGGGGCTCAAGAAGAGAGGGACTTTGCAGAGGAAATCATGGGGGACAAAAAGTCCATTGCCCAAGTCATACCAATTCCAAAGTCTATCCAACTCAGAATTGATCCAGGGCTGTCAACCCCAGAATTGAAAAATTATTCAGGGCCGACCCTTCTGACCCGCTTTACATAAGGGGCCAGCTTAAGCCCGACTCATTGGTAGGTACTACCACCAGGAAAAGAACGGGGACACCTCTAGCATCATCGGAAGCTCCCCCAGACAAGGAGAGCAAGAAGATTTATGGTCTAGGAAGGAAACTGGCCTCCACTTCCGCTTACCAGGCAAGAATCGCAAATACTACCACTCTGCTGGCAAGATGTAATTGTCACCAATGGGAGCAAGTTGCTGCCCTCATTGCCTCGGCACCAGAACCACTAAAGGGCCAGTTAGCCCAAATTGCGTCGCAGGATAGATCTGTGTCCGGGTGCATTCTGAAAGCGACTTTTGACGCAGCAGACGGTGCAGGCCAGCTCAACGCAGAGAGCACTGTCATTAAGAGCCACGCTTGGCTGAGACAGTCAGGGTTCAAACCCGAGACCCAGGCTACTCTTATCGACATGCCAGTGGAACCGAATGTCTTGTTTTGGAAAGCGGTAGAGGAGGCACTCAAAACTGCCAAAGAAGAATACGATACTCTAAGGTCCCTGGGACAATTAACTAATAAACCCAGGAACCAAAGAGAAATAATAATTTTTGTTGCTCACGCGGCCAAAATTCCCAGAGGGGTGCTAATTACACACAGGGGCAAGGTATGTCATGGGGTGGAAACCAACGGACTACCTAGAATTACCCTAGAGGTAGCAAGAGGGGCTGTGGTAGAGGCAGAGGCAGCCCGGGTAGAGGCGGTGCGCCTCCCAGCAAACAGTGACGCTCCGATCAGGGTCCCTTCCCATGCATCCCCAGTAGGGGGGGGGGGGCGTATTTCCACCTTCACCCGGGCATGGGAAGGGATCACCTCGGACAGATGGGTGCTGTCCACAGAGTCCGCGGGATAATGCATGGAACTATTGGAGCGTCCCTGCAACCACCTGCCAAGAAAAAAAATACACTCCCTGGACCACCAAAAGATCCTCTTCGAGGAAATCGTCAATCTTCTCGCAAAGGACGCGATAGAACTCATCCCGGGCAACCAGGTCAACAAGGGTATTTATTCAACTTACTTCCTTGTGCCAAAGAAAGATCTGACAATGCGCACAGTATTAGACTTACGTCCTGCAAACAAGTATGTCAAGCCCCAAAAATGTTTCATGAATAATCTCCAAGCGGTAATCCCTCCCCCCCCCCCTTGTAAGGAGAGATTACATGGCAAAATTGGATATGAAAGATGCCTATTTTCATATGTCCATGTTCCCAGCACACAGAAGATTCTTGCGCTTCAAGGTTCACGGTCAGCACTACCAGTTCAAGGTGCTGCCCTTCGGTATGGCCTCGGCTCCAAGGGTATTCACCAAGGTACTGGCAGTGGAGGCGACGCACCTACGCAGGGAGGCAATCCCAGTGTACCCTTACCTGGACGACTGGCTCATCACGGGGGAGACCCAAGTAATTTGCAGATCCAACATCCAAAGAACGATCAACGACCTCTTCCAATTGGGATTCTCAATCCACGACAAAAAAATCAAGCCTGGTGCCAAGCACCTCCAAACAGTTCCTAGGAGCTGTCCTAAACACTCAAGAGAGGTTGGCCTTTCCAGCAGAGGAAAGAATTCGGAATCTATTACTGCAAATTCCTCAATATCAGTCCGGTTGTCAGATAAGGGTTCGCAAAGTGGTGTTTGCTAGGCATGATGGTGTCATGTATTTACCTGGTTCCCCCCGCGTGCCTGCGCATGCGACCGATGCAGGAATGGTTGGCGAAACAGTGGTCTCAGGCAAGTGTTCAGTGGGACGATCTAGTGGTCGTTTCGCCAACACTGGTACAAAGTCTTCGCTGGTGGACAAGAGAACCTGTCAAAGGGGAAACCCTTTTACGATCCAGAAATACAGGCTGTAATCACTACAGACGCGTCCCTGTTAGGGTGAGGAGCACACCTCCTTCACCACACAGCTCAGGGTCTCTGGTCTCACACAGTTGCCAAGAATCACATCAACCTGCTAGAACTCCTGGCAGTCTTCAGAGCGCTTCGAGCGTTCCAACCCCACCTGTTGAACCTGTCAGTAAAGATCCTAACGGACAGCACTACTGCAATGTTTTACATAAACAAACAAGGGGGCACTCGTTCGCCAAATCTGTCCAAGCGTGCCCAGAAAATCTGGATATGGGCACTCAGACAGAACATTTACCTGTCATCTGAACATGTTCCAGGGGATCTCAATTCACTAGCGGATGCTTTGAGCAGAGACCCCCTTCCAGAGGAACACGAATGGTGTCTACACGAAGAAGTCGTGGGCGACCTCTTCTCAAAGTGGGGTTTCCCCATTATAGACCTATTCGCCACAAACGAAAACTGACAATGCCCCGGATTCGCATCCAGGTTCCCCCAGCCAGGCTCCATGGCGAACGCCCTATGGATGAACTGGTCAGGGATTTTGGCCTAGGCTTTTCCACCAAATCTTCTGATAAGGAAGGTGATCAACTATATGCACAGGGAATCAATGATGCTCATCCTAGTTGCTCCCATGTGGGCGAGACAACCGTGGTTCCTGCACTTGCGCCAACTGGCAATGTGCGAGCCCATCAGACTCCCGTGCTGGCACAACCTACTATCCCAGCACGAAGGACAAACGGTGCGTCCTCAATCCAGCTCAATGAACTTGGCAGCATGGCTCCTGAAGTCAGAGTTTGGCCATCTCAATCTACCACAAAGATGTATGGATATCCTAAAAGAATCAAGGAAACCAAACACAAGACACTGTTACTTTGATAAATGGAAGATATTCGTTGTTGTTTTAATTTTTTTTATTTTTTTATTTGAAAAATCTACGGTTTTAACATATGTAAAAACTTTTGTTTCAATTCTACTGACATTGTGTAACGCTCACCTGATTCCCGTAGAGGCGCCGGTCTTGACTGGGCGTATACCGTATCTGCAAAGGTGATGTGTAACACACGGCTGGCTCTTTGGGCTGGACCTCTGTGCACTGTATGTCTGACTTGAAGGGTAAGATGTCTGCAGATAGAAAATATGGGATTAAGGAACTGGGTTATTGAATGTCTCTCTCTTCTTCCCTTTCTCTTCTCCTGTAGAACCCCAAAGGTTAACGCTCTCACCTTAGGTAAGTGAACGCCGTGCTCTCCCTCTGCCTCGGGGCAGGGTGCTGTAACCAGTTTCTTCACTGGATAAGGTGAGCAGGCCTCTTGACTTCAGAGGACTGCTGTCCGTCGTTTACTGCACGAACGGTAAGTTTCGAGTAATTCTAATGTCTTTAAAGTCTTTAGTAATGATGTTTCTTGTTTTGCAGGGTTCCGGCGATGGCGGATGACGGGCTGAAGTGAGTTGAAGATGGAGCCCGTGTGATGAATAGAAGCGCCTGGAAGCACGTAAGTAAGCGCTTGTTGCCTGCTTCACGATGCGCTCTAACTGTCTTTTTATTTTGCAGGTACAAGTTCGGAGCGGCTGCAGGGTGCCGGAATACCCACTGGGTTAGATGTGGAAAGGAGTAATGGCATGTGAGTATTAAAGTTCCCCAATGTCTTTAAACGCACCTTGTTTTGTCTTTCAGATGCGGGATGCAGCGCCGAAGGCCTCCGGAGTGTGCAAAGAGTTGGTAAGCTTTTATCTTTCAGATGCCGGAATGCAGCGCGAGGCGTTGGTGACAGCCGATGGACCAGGTAAGTGAAGAGCTGTCACTGAAGACCGTAATGCTAACCTGTTCTTTCTTGTCTTTATAGGTGGTGCTGAAGACTGGATTCAGGATGGTAAGCCTTTTTCCTTATGCCCAGGATCAGATGCAGAAGACACGATGAGCGTTCTGCTGCAGAGGATGCAGAATAACACAAAGCAAGATTCATCCATCGGGTGTGGTTTAAATAGCCTCCTGTAGTGCTTAGGTGTCTCCTTCCACAGCCACGCCTAGGTAAGAAAAGAGTTACTGCTTTCCAGAAGAGTTCCAGTGTTCTGAATCTAGGGAGTGGCTCCTGCCCCACCCAACAGGAAAAGTAGTTCCAAACAGAAGAGGATCAGAGGCTCAACTGGCAGGCAAGTAAGCAGCATGGTCTGCTGCAGGTAAGTCCACCCAAGCATTATGAGCCCGGCGCTTCCAGCGCTGGGACTGGGCATATTTATGAGCCTGGTGCCACTGGCGCCAGGACTGGGGTCCAAAAGGTCCCAATTGGGACTGGTTGGCACTCGGAACCTGGGTTATGGATCTGCTTCCAAGGGAGTTGGGGAAAACCCTGACCTTTTGGAAGCAGAGATCATGACACATTGCACCAAACTCCTCCAATAGCTCTTCACATCAAGGAAAGGAAGAAGGCAGATGATCAGAAACAAAGATAAGAATACATCAGCCAGTTTGTACACAGCATGCAAGAAATCAATTCAGATATTTGTTTATTTGGTGCCAGAATGAACAGATCAACTCAGTTGATTGCACTCCTTCCAACATTATTTACTCCCTTTCAGATACAACTCTGCCCACTCTACCAGAGGCACTGGGGCCACTCTGGCTTTCATTGCAATTGTACCCCTTGAAACCATTTGCAAAGCAGCTACATGGAGCTCTATTCACACCTTTACTGAGCACTACTGCATTGACACTCATTCCAAGACAGATACTCAAGTGGGACAAGCGGTTCTAAGACATTTGCTCATGACCCTTCTCACATCCCACCTCCTTCTTCTAACACTGCTTGCTAATCTATGCACAGCACGTGATATAAGCAGATTCAACAAGCCTCAGAAGGGATACATTACTCACCGTAATCGTATTTCTGATGCTTGTATCTGCTTAGATTCACATGCGCCCGCCCTTCCTCACCTCTGAGAGAAGGCACATGGATGCTTGTAGTCTTATCTATCTTATCTGCTTGGATACTCTGTACTCACGCTACACCTCATGCTACCTCATGTCAGAAAAAGTACAATCTGAGGGTCCTACACATCTGAGGGATCATTGGTGCAGTGGACGTCACACTAGGGGTAGTATTACTGGCACGCCCTATGTCGACGCCCATTTTCGAATTTCAAAAACAAACTGTAATACTCTGCAGCTTCCACTAGATGTCGGCCTATGCGCAGCATGTGCATCTAAGCAGATACAAGCATCACAAATACGATTACGGTGAATAATGTATCCCATATCTATCTTGAGGCTTGTGGAATCTGCTTAGATCACATGCTGTGCATTGGCCGACATCTAGTGGAAGCTGCAGAGTATTGGTTGTTTTCGAAACTCAAAGGGACGTGGACAGGGTGTGCCAGTAATACTATCCCTAGTGTGACATCCACTGTACCCATGATGCCTTGCACGTCGGGGTCCCTCGATTGTTTTTTTCCGTCATTCTAGACGGATGCGTATAGCAGAGTTCTTTTCGGCGTAAAGCCATTCACTATTTACAATTAACAATAGTATTTCTTTCTCTCCTTTCACCGACCACCGAAACACCATGCCGGTGTAGACAGAGGAACTGCCAGTTGAAGACTACCGCGACGGACCGTTCGGCCTTGGAAGGCCGCCCCAGGCCTCGGCCCAGAGAGTAGGGAGAGGGGGGGAGGCCATTTTAGGATGTATATACACCCACCCCCCCTCCCCTCCTCCTACACTTTGTTCGCCCAGCAGCTATAGCCTGTAATTATGGAAAATATACCTTTTTTTAAATTCTGCCCCAAGTGTAATCGCAAATTCCCGTGGGTAGACAAACACTTAGTTTGTAAACACTTAGTTTGTAACTTGTGTCTCCCAAGAGACCACGTTGAAACGTCTTGTCGAGCGTGCAGGCTCTTCAAACCAAAGATGTTAAAGGACCGATCCACGAAACGCTGGGCCCACTATGTCAGGCAGCTCGAGGCCAAGGAGGTTGAAGGCGCCTTTAGTGATGGCAGCGACGCTGCACTTTCAGACGGCGGGCGCGATGGGGTAGCTACAGCTACCCAAGCGCAGGCCCCCGACCCAGTAGGACAGGCCGGCGGCCATGTTGTGGGGACTACACCCGGCGGCGGTAGCGCTACAAAGACCCACACCACTAAGCACATAAGCCCATGTCGAGACTCGACACATGAGTCTAGTAATTGACAATGTTCGACACCCAGGGAAAGGTCCGCTGAGTCCCGGTCCTCTGGGCAATCTCGCTCAAGATCGCCACACGAAAGGGCCCACCCGTCGAAAGACGGCAAGGGTGTCGCTCGTAAAACTCCCTCGGGTCGATTGTCCGCAGACGAAGCCTCGGCCCTTCCCGCATCCGACAATCCACGCTCGGCCATTATATAGTAGCAGGCCCCAAAAAGGCAGTTAAACACACCTCTGTGCCCCAAGGGACGGGGAGGGAAACATCACAATACATCCTCTAAAACTCCTCATAAGGGCAAGAGCCCTCCTAGGGATAAAACCCAGAGAAAGAAAAACCTAGGGAATACAGGCCCATAAAGAAACCTAGAGAATCTCTACCTATATCTCAGAAGGAAAAGGCTAAGGTGGTACCTCCCACAGATGAGGACTTGGGACTTTCCCCTCAACCTGTGGTTATCCCAAGTTCCAAAGAATGGTCTTCTCAAGACATGGACAGAGTGATGAGAAGAATGACCTTTATGGCCAATTTTTTCGAGAAGAACCCGGATTACCTTCAGAGTTTCCAATCCACTCCTCCCCACCTCAGCTCCCTCGGGTTCCCAAGCCTCTGTTATATCTACTCAACCCCCTTCTAAGAGGTCTCGTACTAATGTTCCTTTACAAAGTACAGTTGTAGATCTCTATGACCCAGATTCGGACCACAAAGATCTCTCCTTTGTAGAGGCAACTGACCCTCATTTTGATGTGGCTACAGCTAACCCTTATTATGGAATACCCAACCTATTTCGAGATCTCTTCCAGTGCCCTTGTTATGTTGGCTTGTAACTGATGTACGATATTGTGTTTTTTGAATCCATGAGTATTTAAAGCACTAGGCTTCACACAGTAGTCAGGGAGGTAATCCATGTATACCGGTATGATGGCAGCTAACTGAAATATACCATACTTCAGTTAGTTTTGATTATGCATAGTGCACCAAAGTTTTTATCATCTGAAATTACATATATTGGACAGTTGGGTTCCTAATGTATAGTAGTAAGTGTTTAAGGAGACCGCCAAAATCACTCCCTTCAACATCTAACCCACCTTCTCTGAATCGATATCTAAGAAAGCATACCAATGGCTCAATTAGGTGTGAAAACAATATAGGAAAGAGGACATCCTTTACTCGTGGCTCACAGCAGTGCCCAATCAGCTGATGGCATGTTTAACTAGGGACATGTATAGTAGGCATATCCATCTCAAGAGCACCTCTGATATATCTTCCCAATGTGCCAAAAATCCTGTTGCACTGAACCTATTATGTTTTTTCAGCATCTACGTCTAGAGCATGGCCAGTATGTGGGAAAGTGGTCTTAAATTCCGGGTCATTTTCCACCCATGCACTGATCCTGCCTGGTCTGCATGCACTACTAGGCTCATGAC
Organism: Ambystoma mexicanum; assembly: GCF_040938575.1. NCBI lineage: Eukaryota > Metazoa > Chordata > Amphibia > Caudata > Ambystomatidae > Ambystoma > Ambystoma mexicanum. The sequence continues at coordinate 452,478,963 of NC_090936.1, read as the reverse complement.
AGCAATGTGTGGTCTTTTGACCATCTCCGCACTTATTTTCACAACCATGTTCAGAATTGATAAAGGGTGATACGACTCTAATTGTGTGTAGAGGTGTCATCTTTTGCATTAAATACCACAATGACTTCACACTTTTTGTGGGAGGAGGCCCTATTAGTAGGAATATGGGAAAACCTTCGATAGTTGGTCCATCAATATCTCACTGTATGACTTGTCAAGATGGGGGGGGGGGGGCTTATCTCCTTTCATGTAAGCAGAGGGTCCCAAATGTTATGTTCCTCCCGTCTTAGCGCAGGGAGTTGTATTAGCTCCAGGACATCGTTAATTCTGAGGGTGCCCTCAATTTCCAAGCAGTCAGTGTTTGATGCTTGTGAATATGAATTGTGTCAGTTATCTCAAGATGTGATTGACGGTCTTGTGCCTATGTAGGGGCTTGCCGTTGGAATCCAGAATCTGTGGGCTTGCAGGGTGGTGTGGTCTCATTGACCAAGCAAAAGTAACTTGGTCTTCTCTCCATCACCTTGAAATATTGCTTGTAATTGTCAGTCATGATTACCCAGAGCTGTCCCCAGCCCAGAGTTCTACCTACTGGGACTCCCGACCCACCTCCCTCTGGGGCTCTTGCTCTTCTCTCTGCATGTCTGCCTGTTGGGCTTTGCAAATGGCACTAAAGTGTGCCCGCCCCCCCACACCACATGAAATACAGACATACATGTCACCCACAGGGGTCCAACACGGATCCCTTGTTTCCTTTGAAGGAGTGAACCCTTTCCCCAATCCTTCCATGGAAGGCCCAGGATCTCAATGAATGGACGGAAGGGGTTTCCATCCCTAGTCTTTGACCATTGTTTATCTCACGCAGTCGAATGGATGGACTCGCAGAGCACAGTACCTGAAATGGAATGTGGTCTGAGGTGGCACTCAGTCTCCCAACCAAAACACTAAGGAAATGAAATGAAGTGAAGTGAATGCCAGGGGTTTCCAACTCTCAGGCAGCCCATTCTTGGAGCCTGAAGTTTGTGCATCCCATAAAGCTTAACACTCTGCTTATTGTAATGAGTGGAGTCACCAGACTTCGCCCCTCTGCTCATCTGCCAATTCCAAGATCATTGTGTACAGTACAAAAAGTATCTATTTGAGAGAGATTGAGATGGCTTGAAATTGACTGTGGCAAATTGGGAAAATGAAATGGCATCTGTCTGCAGAGGCCTTTGGTAAAGTGATAAAGAAAAATCGCAGATGCCAGCAGAGGCCAGTGGTAGGAGTGGGGAGAGGAGATTAAAGTTCCTTTGCCATGTTTAGGCATTTGCCTGCTTTGCTAATGCTCCTAATGTTTATGCCTTGGTAGGCTATGCAGTCAACTTATACTGTACCATTTCAAGGTACCTCACTGCGATTCCGCCTGCTAGGATATGCTTGCATGTGTCCCAGTGCAGTTTTATCCTCAGATTTTGTTCCATGGTGTTCCACTGTAATTTGGCCACTGGGCACCCAATGCTGTTAGTGCCCTACTGTGATTTTCCTCTAATTTGCACAATGTAATTCGTGTGGCTGTGTTCCTAGATATTGTACCTAGACCTCAGAGCATGCAGAGTTGTTCTAGTGTAAAGGGAGAATTAACTTGCATGTAATTAAGGATCAAAAGACTAGACTGAAATGTAATTGAATTCAAATGAAAATTAGAAGTATACTGATGTAACAGAACTAGGTCTTCTATCCGATGCACCGGCCTGGTATAGTTGGAGGGAATCCATTTTGAATTAAGTATGGTAGCTGTCTGAATGGAGTATAGAAACTTGGCTAACCAAAGCAGTGTTTTACTGGCATGCTTAAGTGCAGCCATGTAACCTCACTCTGCCAGGAGGATGTTTATGCATCTGGTGAAACTTCAAACTAGTGGTAAGCAAGTGTACTCTTTAATTGAATGATTGCACATCTGTGCTGGTATTTCTTGAAGACGGCAGAAGTGACTTTGCAAGACCCAGACTTGCCAGCCTCTTCATAGTGGTCCATTGTACTAGTTGGAAGGAGTAACATCTTCCTTCATGAACTCACAAAATCTTCTGTTGGTTGCATTAGAATCAATGTGCTACAAAACCTATGTAAGTTATCCATTTGGCTGGGGAGGCGGGTGGTGTCACAGCTCCGGGTTTGTTTTGGTGAATGTGTCTGTGCATTTCTGTGTTCGCTCTTCAGTGCTGCTGTTAAATCTTTACCAAACTAACTTCACCCATTTGAGGCTCGATTTTTATTTCTTCTACACTACAGACACCGCCAGGACTCTGCCTTCTCTGGAATACCTACTCTTGAATTTCACTATGGATCTATTCTCACCCCCTCTATACTTGGTACTCACTGCCGCAGGCTCCCTGTGGTCCCCCATTCTCATCCAGCACCAGCCATTTAATGCTACTGGAGACACAGCCCACTCAAGGGTGTCTTGGAACAAATCCTCAAAAGTACATTAGCCGAAGGACGCCACTGAGATATTGCCATCGCCACTCCGGATGGATACTTTGATTTGCTCGCTGGACCTTGCACTAACATTCTCAAACTCTATACTCAAACACACTGTATTCATACCAACTAAGCCACTCGCACACTGCAACTGAATCATATTTGATTATAGTAGATTTATAAGTCACCACCAGTGAATAGCTGTCACTTTCAAGCAATTGGATAACCCTCCCAACAGACCTGAAAAATTATACAATTCTACAATCAACTTAAACCTCACACTCTCAGCCAATACATCCTAGCACCACCGGCACACAAGGCTCTCTTCTGGACACATATTGCTGTACTCTCCTCCAATGACACTTGGAAACAAACCTGAGCACAGACGACATCCGGTCTGCACACATCACAACAGCAAAGTGATCTTGGATTTTCTCGCTCTCCCCACCAACCTTTTCCACTCCCTTCTCATCAAGATCAACCCAAGTGCATTTAGACCATGCAAATGGCAGCAGTGTGAGGTATAGATCCCAATAACATTACCAATCTTCACTCTCCTCCCCTCACTTCTCTCTCCAGGCTCCTCAAAGCGCCTGCCTTTAGCTCCTACTCCAATCGCCCATACCACCTGACTGAGACCCTGGTTTTAAATATCCCTGTTTTCCGACACCTGGCGTTTGGATTTCCATGACGTCTGCACTTGTGGCTGTAAATGAGTGTGGAGCTCTATTTGTCTGAAACAAATTGCCTACCCTGTGTGCGGTTTGGCACTTTGAGGTTGGCAGGAGGGAGGGGGGAGCAAACCTTTAAAATATTTACTCAGCATTTTGGATTTAATTCCTTGCTCTGGCCAGCTTTGATCTTATCAGGGAATACACCTGGTGTTTGATATGAATATAAGGGAAGGGAAAGCTTTTTTTAATTTGGCATGATTTCGCTGCTTGCGCTGTTTGACTTCACGCTGTGGGGAAACAAACTGCATAATCAGGCTCTGCCCCTGTGGGGGGGGGGATGCACTGTGCTGCTGAGATATTTGTTGCCACGCTGGGGTTGGGCTGCAAGAAAATCTGATGTGCCTCTGTATGCATTGGTTTACCCTTTTTCAGCAACTCTGTGTACAAAGCCCCAGTGCTGGTAGGCGACCGAACTGGACAAATGTAAAGTGCATTTGATGTCTAAGCAGGCTCACCAAACTAGTGCTGTAAGATCCAGGAGGGTTTCTGTGGTGTCAAGTCTGGTGGTGTTCTGTAATGTTGAGGAAGATTGACTACCCCCGTTGTGGAGGTTTGCTTTTACTTGCAGAATACAGATCTTTTGTATGGACATATTATAGAGTTTTCTCAACTGCAAGATGAATTTACGATGTACGTTTTGCGAGTGGGAAGTGCATGTTATTCCAGATGCTTTGGTGTCCTGGCCACTAACTTGGAAATATATATCAAATGTACCTGGTCCTTCTGCATTCCGGTGAGGTTTGTGGGAGTGGTCATGGGGAAAGTGAGACCAAGGCTTGGCCAAGGGCATTCTACTGAGAATTGAGGGAAGCAGCATAGTGCTGTCTCCTTCCCAGTTCCCGGAAGAGGGTGTGGCCAGAATATGCTCCCAATGCCACCCCAGGTTTGTCACGAACTCTGAGGCATGCAACCTGCTTTATCACCCCACTAGATGTCCCCGGAGTAAGGCAGGGGACTTTGTTGCACAGCATATAAAATACAATGCATGGTCTTACAGCTGCAAATTAACAAGAGGGGTCCTGGGAGTCCCTCTGCCAGACATTAGTCCTGGTTACGAGAGACTTACCCAGAGTCTTTAGCTCACTATCTTTCACAGAGAAGAAATATCCCAAACATATCAGTCTTTGTCCTGCCCTGGGGCAGTCCAGTACCGAAATGCTAGGCAATTCTCCTCTGAAGAAGAGTACCAACAGAAACCCCAGACACGTGTTTCGGTCTGGTTGGACCTCATCAGTAGGGTGGATCTGTGCCTCTCTAAGAATAGTGAGCAAGGGGTCCACGTCTGGATTCCCCTAGTAATTTAGGGTGAGACCCAAAGTTACTTAAATATGCAAATTAACAAGGGGGATCCTGGGAGTCCCTCTGCCAGACATTAGAGAGGCACAGATCCACCCTACTGATGAGGTCCAACCAGACGGGGTTTCTGTTGGTACTCTTGTTCAGAGAATTGCCTAGCATTTCGGTGCTGGACTGCCCCAGGGCAGGACAAAGATTGATATGTTTGGGATATTTCTTCTCTGTGAAAGATAGTGAGCTAAAGACTCTGGGTAAGTCTCTCGTAACCAGGACTAATGTCTGGCAGAGGGACTCCCAGGACCCCCCTTGTTAATTTGGTTTTACAGCTGGACATAATAAGGATACATTATTTTATGATGGCTTCCATATTTCTAAATTGTGGGCATTTTAGATTATTTGTAACTGTATTTGGTTTTGCATTTTCTTTTTCTTGACCAGTTTAGATTAAACGTTTTGATAATTACAAGGCTCAAAATGTGTCGCTCTCCACTAGCCAATGGTCAGTGAAAATGTATTCTTGGCAAGTAAGAAATGGTGTGTGTGTGTGTGTGTGTGTGTTTTAAATTAAGGTGGCAAGTGACATTTTATGGCTGGCTAGTAGCTTGTAATTTTGCACCCTGATAATTATATTAATTATGACTTGCTTAATGTGGTGGTTTTATGGGTCTGTGTGAGCGATGCAAGGATTCAAAGTTAAATCCATACCTAAAGAATTTACCTTGGAAGGAGCCTGCAATGTTGTAACGTGGCACCCCACCATACACCGTGCACTGATTCGGTGGTTACCAAATTGTTTGAGAGAACCCACTTATTGTTTGGTGACCTTTTCCACAATTGGCCATAAAAGTTGAACACTTGTAGAGAATGTGTGAACACAGAAGAGGCAGCTTACACTGCTCTGTTAAATTGAAAGTAATAAACAATAAATAGTAAACCTTTAACATGACAAAAACCTGTGCACATGTGTATTAGTTTTAAACATGTTAATGTCTTATGAATTTAGTTGTACCGGAGCGACCCCACTCTAGCACTCGCAGCTAAACCCGACACCCTCTTTTTTGCACTTAACTTTTTTCAACCTTGATGGTATATTTTCAAAATGGGATGGACCCCACACCTCACAATCACTGTCCTAGCCCTCCTCACCTGCTCTATACCATATTATTGCCAGCCAGGAGTATTTTTCTTTTCATCTAGTTTGTACCCAAAGTGGGTATTCAATGATCATTTTTTATTTTAGTTCTATTCGGAATATTCTTTTGATATCCTTTCTTTTCATTATTCATTTTTGAAGAATTATTTTTACTAGACAGTCGGGAAGATCTGGCACAGATGCTGTACTGGAAACTGTAATGTGAAGAGTGCTGCCTGGAAGTGGTGATGCTTGATTTCTCTTTTCCTGGATGATATGTGAAGGAATCATGAAGCAAGACAGACAACAGGTTTGAACCTGTTGTCTGGTACTCAAGGTACATTTATTTAACCTAATTGGAAGGGTGGAGTAAGGTCTAACTTGCCCTATGCTAAGGTGGGATTTCCCTACCTAAAGAAAACTAAGGATGGTCTGTGTCAGGATGTCCAACCTAAGTCTGTGTCCAAAAACCTATACTCAGAATTAACAGTATTTAATGTGTAGGGATTTCGGTCTCAAAAGAATAGTGTTAAAAAGTTTAGAGCTTCGTCCAGCTCTTGGCTTCGGATCAGCTTCCCCAAGCTCATAATAATGGGAGTCGCTTCCCTGAGAGTTCAAACCTTCTTGTTTACAAAATAACACAGTAGCTTGGGAGACTTCCCAAGTCGGGGTTCCTTCCACAATAGTTCAAAACTTTCAGCTTTCAAAATTTACACACTCCCCTGGTACTTTTCCCAGTTCAAGACTTCTTTTCTCAGACGTTCCCAGCTCTCAAAGATGAAATGATGCTATTTTGTAACTTCAGTTTCACCAACAACGTTGTAGCAACACATACACTGGACTTCAAATATAATTATAATTGGTTATAAATAACACGCTTAATACCCAGAGTTTCTAAACACGGACCGAGGATTGAACCTGTGTTGCTCTGCATCGTCTAGATTCCGAGGCGAGCGCGTTGCCTCTGAGCTATCCCCTCAAATATACTTTCATTGGCTTTTTCCAATGAGGGCACTCGGTATAGGGCGAGTCGGCAGACCACACGGTCCAGCCACTACAGGTCATGCAACCAATACCCTTTCTTACTACTTCCGTCAACGCTTAGCCACTGGTTCCATCTGACAGTGATGCTTTTTTGATTCCTCACTTTCACATGTTCCAGACATTGTCCCATGGCTGCTTTAACCACCATGCACTTTATTATTCTCGTTCGTATTTCTTTGGCTCTTGCCAACACAACTCTGGCTCTACTTTGCTTTTGCTCCATTCATGAGCAATCAAACTGACTGTGTGACATTCACAAGTGTTTTCAATACTTTTTTTCTATGCAGTATTCACAAGTGCCTTCAATCGGTTGCACTTCATTCGATATTTCCCTAACACTTATTCCGGCATTCAACAGTGCTTTTTTATTCACTTTGCCTTTCCCCCAGCAGCTGCAAAGGACTTCACTAAAGGTTACCGGAGCACCCTGGTCAGTGTATATTAGCTCTACACTCACCCGTCGCACACAGCAGCATTCTTCCTCTCGACGTCCTTCACAACAGGCTTCTCTAGGCTTCTGCTGCGTCCCGGCTTCTCTCGACTCCGCCTTCCTCTCGCGCACGCTTTCCTGGCTTCTTATGGTGGCTGCCGTCACTGGGAGCTACACTGCTTCTCCCCACAGGACCTGCTTCTGCGGATGGCAGGTCCTCCGGACCCTCGCACAGTCGACCACGGCTGCTGTGTCCCCTTCTCCTGCGCAGCACTGCTCCAGCCTCTTGGGTCTCTGGCTTCCTTTCCTCCAGCCCATTCATCGTCCCTCTGATTGCTGATTGGCAGGTATTTTTATATCCATCAGGTGTGGGTCGTTGTGTTCTCTTGCCGGATTCTGGAGTACTCATTATACAGACATGCCTGGTTGTTCCATTGGTATGCCTCCATAGTCCTCTTCCTTGTCGCAGTACCAGAGTGGTAATTGGAATGGTCCAATTTAATGAAAGAAGCTTTTTCACCTCATTTTTGTCTCTGATGTGTGTGTTCATGAAATGAGGATGTGAACTCCTAGTTGGTCTGTTTCTCGTCCCAGTACTAATCTATTTCTGAGGAACAGATTGGAAGGACAAGGGAAGGGGTTGACAATATCCCACAAAGGCTTTAGGGATAGAGGGCTCATTATGAAAGTGGGGACCATGTCTCGCCTAAGGCCGGCCTCTTCCCCATTCCCCAAGTTCCTTCCACCAAGGTGATGCTCCCTCACGTATCCACCCCCGGGGTCGGGATCCAAAAGGGATAGCCTTTCCCTGGCCACTTAAGAGGAGTCGTCTGTGGGGGGGGGTCCTCATTCCCCTTGACACGGTCGGCCCACCATGGTCTCCAATATGGAGTACCTGCCCTCTAAAAGCCATACTTTTCTGCCGCTGGAATGGAACTGATGATGAAGATTTGAGATCACTGGATTAGATATGCACTGGCAGCTGAGCCAGTGTCCAAGACTTGCATTTTATGAAGACAGGTGTTCTGAGTTAGGTTGAAGTTCAAAGTGCTTGCACTCCTTACCTCTACTGCTCTTGCTGGAGATGCATATGGCCTTTTGCCAGTAGGACTGAACCTCTGAGCCAGACTGGTTTGCATAGTACTCTAGTTCCAGCATCTCATCTTCAGTGTCTCCCAGCTTCTACTTCTGCCAGAGGAGACTACTTGCAGCTCCTTCCGGTTGTAGCTTTTAACTTTGACACTTGGACCAATGCTACTGCAACCTCTGACCCAACCCCTCAACTAGAGCCAAGCATTGTAGCATTATGTTCTGCAACACACCAAGATCGACCACAAGATTCTCCAACCCTATGAAGATGCCAAAAGGACCTTCATGAGCTTGAAGTAACAAAATACTTGACCGTTTCTCCCAAAGTCTTCGTCGCAACTATTTCCCACACCATTCTAACCATCCCACACCAGGGCCATATTCAGCTCGGCTAATCGGAATTATTCTGCTTGCCCGTGTTTTAAGCAACCTGTTTCCACGTTGCTAACTGCTGTTTCCAAATTTTCTACAACTGTCGACTGTTCCGCTTTTGTATGTTGTCAAGGAGCTAGTTATTGGCTCATTGGCTAGACCACACTGTCTACAACTCTGGAGTAGACTGTAGTACCTGTGGCGCTTTCTTTCCTCCTCTTTCCTTAACCCAGCCTTGCAGCAGGACATTGCTATTGGGCTTAAGATCCCCTTGTTGAACCTTAGGGTGGCTAAACATAATGCTTGTGAACAATTGGGGATTGATGTAGGGCATGCTGTTACAAAGGAGCCTAAGGTGTCTAGACATACAAAAAGTTATCTAGTGATAAAGAACGTAGGAGGGGGGACTGGCAGCGTGCATGTGAGAAGCAGACTCCCAGGTAATGGGCCTGGCACTTTAGCAAGCTTATTGAAAAAAGCAGTAGGTGCCTTGGATGACAAGATTGTGTTGGCTGAACAATGAATCTTCAATAAAGATACAATTGAACTAATCCCAGATGACTTGGAAGCCATTCTCCAAGAGGTGGCTTCCAAGTCATCTTCAAGAGGTAGAGAACATTAGGGACAAGGTGCCTGTTGCGTTTTCGGCAACTGGACTGGAGAAGCCTACCTGCAAAGGGGCAACGATTGGGTGCTCATCTACTCAAAGGCTGGCAATCCCATGTTTGACTCTGCACAAACACATAATAAGGAGAACTATCCAGAATATATCTTTAGCAGCAACTAGCCATTATTGAAAGCCATGAGGCACAAGATACACCCTGCCCCTGAGACAACTCCCATCTGTTCTACCCCATCTGTTGTCCCATCACCTGTTGTCCAAGGTTAATCCCAGTGGTCTGCAGAAGAAATAGATTGGCTAATGAGGACATGTGTCTCATGACCCTATTTCTTTGACAGCCACCCATAGGTTTTAGAAAATCCTCGGGGCACTCCACCAGCTAGTGGGGCCGCACTTACACAACCCCCTGCCAAAAGAGCCAGTACAGACACCTTACAAACAGCCACCCCTCAGCAGGACCCAGGGCAGCTTTCATACTATGACTCCACGCAAAGCTTCCCGGACACTGGAGCATACACGGACACTGAGAACCAAGGGGACATGGGGGGTTGTAGACCAGTTTTATGACAGTCCCAGGATCATTCAGACCCACCAGTGGCAGACTCCCCGGTCAACAACCAAATCCAATGTAATGATAAGCTCCTAAAGGCAGCTGAACATTTCCAAATAGATGCACAGGAAACACAAATAGACCAGGATTTTGTCGAAAACATCTTGGGAGACAAAAAATCTGCTACCCAATTTATTCCAATTCTCCAGTCTGTCCAGAGGCGAATGCAACCCTCTAGTGTAACCCCATGCTTTGTAAACCCATGTGTTAAAGTATTCAGTCAAGCTCCCTCAGACCCCCTTTACATCAGGGGCCAATTAAAAAGGCAACAAAGAGAAGAAACTACGTCAAGCTGAGGCCAGGATTATCTGTAAATTCAACTCCACTGTTCAAGGCCTCAACAAAGACAATGAAATGGTGTATTTTCTATAAACATCTACTTTGAGGGGATTGGGTCCTCCGACGTATTCCATATCTATGACAGGTAATGTCCACAGCTGTGCTGCGGATATAACCTGTCATAGATATGGAATATGTCGTCCCATCGAAAGAACGTTACCAGGTAAGAAAGTAACTTGTTCTTCTCGAATTAACCTGTACACTGTAACTAACCTACCTATATGCACCAATGTTTAACTTCAAATAAGCACTTAATGTGTACCCAGATCACCCAAATGAGGAAGTATTTATGAATCTTTCCCATGAATTGAGATCACTCCTAGTAAATGGAAATTTCGGCCTATAAATTATGAAATATCATTACAATTTTGAAAGGAGCTTGAAAGAGTGCCCTTGTTCAATTTTGTAATCCATTTTGATAATGGACTATTAAATGGTGCACCTGCAAACTAGCAAGTATCTGTTAATGACCCTTAGATAGAAGAGGTCGCTTTTATGCACTTTATATGCATTAAGAATGCTCAAAGTAATTGTGGCTCACTGCGAACCTATTGTGCACTTATACAGTAATTTATTAATTAAATGGTGCAATCATGCTGTCACATCTTGCTTCCAGGACAAACAACAAGTTGTCTTGAAACTATACATTGCGTTGGCACTATTCAAATAAACCAATTTTAGCAGACCATTGTTCAATTAATTGAGCCTAATTGATAACAAGGTCTGCATTACGGCAAAGAGTACCAACCTCATTAGAATGTACAAATGGTTTAAATAACCTTAGATCCTTTATATACGTAATTTAGATAATTACTGAACCTACTCAAATCTCTATTCTAAATATTGAGATTTCGGGACTAAATAAGCGTCCCAGCACTTAACCTGACAATTGGGCAAGCACAGCCTGAGGTCATAACCTGACAATTGGGCAAGCACAGCCTGAGGTCGTATACAATACGGTAAAGCTATCCCTAAAGATGGTCCCACCTTTGCGTGTGTAATTGAAAGGAAAAAAGGACTACAGACATCTCAATGACGACAAATATCTTTCAAAGATGCCATTCGGCACCTCTTTGATTAGCCCTACGCGCAAGAGCACTACGAGCAAATGCTGCAGGTAAGAGACAGTCTATAAAGTATAACTCGGAGTGGGCAAGGGAAAACTTAGTTCTTGAATACAATAATGCTATTAGCACTTCATCAATACGCGGTTAGTATAGAAGTTTGTGGCCATATGATTGCAACAGATTAAAGAACGCACTACGCGTGCGACCCCTAATTACAACAAATGGAGTCTCTAAACTCCGGTATTTTTCGCAATCTGATATAAGAGCACAAAGAAATGAGGAAGTAAACGAATGTCATCTTTAGCCATCCGAGGATGCCTTTACATTCTAAACTAAAAAAAAAAATACTAAGGTTTCTGCATTTATTTATTTCAAAGAGATTGAACCCATTTATTCAAGAACATGAACCAATACAAACATTTGTGAGCATACATTTGAAGGTAACCCCATTCGTTTCATTCTATAAAAAGAATAAGAAATGTGTGTAATACACGTACATGGACTAATTTGATAATTGTTTTGCCCTTTCTCTTTGTTTTTGATATACCCATTTATACTTGTTCTTTATATCCTATGAATCCTCCCCCTTGCCAACCCTTGTTTCTCTAACCGTTTATTGAATATTTGTACTTACCATATTGAAATGAATGCAAATAATTCTTTGCCTCATTGCCAAAACTCCCGTTTACCTATTCATTCCTTTCCTTCCTTTTTCAACTTCCCGCCCCCCATATTCTTCCCTTTATATTGTTTGGTGGGATCACCCATGCAATGCTTAACCTATGTGTAACTTATGGATTTGACATTGCTGTTACTTTGTATGTTTTGAAATTGGTAAACTGACCACCTACTATTTACAACTGTTTTCTTTTGTGATAAACCTGTACAAATAAGTAGTGATTAAGGCCCTGATTTGAGAAAGGCTAGTTGATATAGCCGAAACACGTGTCATCATAAAGGGCAATCTCCATTTAATAGAAGAAAAAAACTTTTTTCTTTGGAAAACTGGATTTGGCGCCGTCTCCTATCGGAGTACTTTGGAAGTGTCAATTAAAACTGGATTCTTTGGTTGTTGCAACCACAAGGAAGAGAGCGGGGACACCCCTAGCCTCTTCAGAAGCACCCCAGACAAGGAAAGTAAAAAGATATACTTTCGGCTGAAAAGTTGCAGCCTACCTGGCGAGGATTGCCAATAACACCACCCTTCTAGCCAGCTACAACTGCCATAAGTGGGACAAAGTAGCCGAACAGAAAGCTTCAGGCCCAGAGCCCCTTAAATCGCAACTCTCTCTCGTGCTTGCAGAAGGGAAAGCTGTTGCAAACTGCATTCTCAAAAATAATCTAGATGCAGCTGATAATGCGGGGATGCTAATAGCCGAGGGTGCGCTTATAAAATGTCTGGCTTTAAACTCGAGACACAGGCTACTCTTAACATGCCAATGGAACCAAATGTTGAGCTCTGAAAAACTGGTGTATGAGCCAGATAGAAATAAAATATCAATCAATCTTGTTCAGCAAGGCGGTAGAAGAAGAAGAGTATGACACCTTAAAGTCACTGGGTCAACTTAGCAATAAACCCTCTGGTCAAAGAAGGGGTTACAATTTTCATTGCTTTAGGGCCAAATTCTCAACTGCGGTCAGGATACAACCAGGGTCAGGGTAGTCCTGGGGTTCTCCGCGGGGACAGTCCTTGCAAGGGTTATAGAGAGGCCAGAGAAGATCTTGCGGCAGGGGTAGATCCTCCCCCAGAGGCGGTTCAACACCCCAAACAATGACCACCCGCTACAAGCTCCCTCCGTATGGGAGGAAATCTCCTCAGACAAGTGGGTACTTTCAACCGTGGCGGGTGGTTATTGTATAGAACTGCTACAGCAACCTACCAACCCTCCCCCCCCCCCCCAAGACAAAGGTCCACCTCCAAAGAAGAACAGTGCATCCTATTGGAACAGGTGGCAGCGCTGCAATTAAAGGATGCCGTAGAAGTTGTCCCATTGAACCAGATAAACAAGGGTATCTATTCAATTTATTTCCTTGTGCCGAAAAAAGATCTCACGATGTGCCCTGCAAACACCTATGTCAAGCCACACAAATTCTCCATGACTACACTCCAGGAAGTAATCCCACTGCTAAAGCAGGGGGGGTTGGGGGGGGGGGACGGACTACATGGCAACCTTGGATATGAAAGATGCATACTTTCATATTTCCCAGCGCACAGAAGATTCTTGCGTTTCAAAATGGGAAACCAGCACTACCAATTCATGGTGCTACCCTTCGGCATAGCATCCGCTCAAGGGTATTCACCAAGGTACTGGCATTGGTGGCTGCGCACCTACGCAGAGAGTCAATCCCACTGTACCCTTAACTGGACCACTGACTGATCACAGGGGAACCACCCCCATCACCCCCCCAAATTTGCAAGCAAAATACCCAAAGAACGATCGAACAACTTATCTAATTCGGTTTCTCAAGCAACGAGAAAGTCAAGCCTTGTACCAAACAAGACCAAACAGTTCTTAGGCACTGTCATAAAAACAGAAGAGGGTCTAGTCGTACAATCAAAGGAAAGAGTACAAAACATACTGCTGCAAATACCTCTGTATCTAGCTGGTCGCCAGATAACCATACGCAAAGCAATGCGATTGCTCAGAATGATGGCATCATGCATTTACCAGGTCCCACACGGACGATAGCACATGTGCCCGATGCAAGAGTGGTTGGCGAAACAGTGGTCTCAGGCAAGCAGTCAATGGGACGATCTAGTAGTCGTTTCACCAACCCTAGTACAAGCTCTACGCTGGTGGATGAAGGAGAATCTGTTGAAGGGGAAAACCCTTCCAAAATCAGGCGGCGCAAGCGGTAGTTATAACACTCGTCCCTCTCTGTGTGGGGGGGGTACATCACCTTAATCTCACAGCAGACTCACTAAGCAGATATCCGCTACCAGAAGATCACAAGTGGCGACTCGACAGAAATGACGATCACATTTTCACAGTGGGGTTACCCCACGCTAGACTTGTTTTCTACAAGAGAAAACGAGCAATGCCCAGACTTCACGTCCAGGTTTCCCCAACCAGACTCCAAGGGTAACGCCCTATGAATGCGTTGGTCAGGGAAATTTGCCTATGCTTTTCCCCCAATTCCACTAATGAACAGGGTGGTGAATCACGCTTCGCAGAGAACAGATGACGCTTATCCTAGTTGCTCCCATGTGGGCAAGACAACCCTGGTATCCACATCTGCGCAATCCCATCAAACTCCTGTGCCAGACCAAATTGCTATGACAGCACGGGGGAACGACATTACACCCTCAACCTCAATCCATGAACTTGGCAGTGTGGCTCCTGAGGTCATAGAGTTTGGACAGCTTAATTTATCACAACTGTGTGGGGGTATCCTCAAGGAGGCACGTAAACCAAACACCAGACACTGTTACTTCGACAAGTGGCAGAGATTTGTAATTTGGTGCCAATCTAAACAAATCCCAAAGAATGTACTCCATCCCACCTTCTTCATTACACGCTCCACTTGCTAGACTCTGGTTTAGTCTTTAACTCTATAAAGGTTCATCTGGCTGCTTTATCAGCATACACCACCTCACAATAAAGTATCATGGTGGAAGGTTCCTGTCATTAAGGCAGTTATAGAGGGAGTAAAGTCTCCACCCTCCTATTTCAAACCCACCGCCAGGCTGGGATCTCAATGTAGTACTTGCAAAGCTCATGGGACCTCCCCTCCCCCTTTGTGCGTATGCATAAGTCGAGTCTTAAACACCTTACATACAAGACTGCTTTCCTAGTGGCTATATTCTCCGTAAGAAGAGTCGGTGAACTTCAAGCATTGTCAGTGCAAGACCCATTCTTTGTCATCCACAAGGACAAATTGGTGTTGAGAACACAACCTAGGTTTCCACCTAGTTTATTTCCAAATTTCACGTTAACCAATCCATTAAGTTACCAGCCTTCTTTCAGAACCCAACAAGCTCAGCTGAGAAAAACACCATACACTAGATGTAAGGAGGGTGGTCCTTTACTATGTAAACAAGACCAGACTGCTCAGAAAAACAGGCCAACTGTTTGTCTTTGTAGCACCAGGCAGAGAAGGAGACCGCATTTCCAAGAATGCCATCTCCAAATGGATAGTCAGATGCATACAGCTCTGTTACTCTTTATCAAGCAACACTGACTTTCACACCAAGAGCTCACTCCACAATGGGTACAGGAGCTACTTTGGCCTTTATTGCAAACGTCCCGCTGGACGCCATTTGCAAAGCAGCTACATGGAACTCCGTACACACTTTCACGCACTACTGCATTGACACGCGCTCCAAAGCAGATACCCAGGTGGGACAAGCGGTTGTAAAACATCCATTTGCCGCTGGACCGTCTCGCAACCCCCAGCTTCTCCTAACACCGCTTGTTAATCTTTGCATAGCATGTGATCTAAGCAGATTGCACAAGCCTCAGAAGAGATACATTACTCGCTGTAATTGTATTTCTGATGCTTGTATCTGCTTGGATTCACATGCACCCACCTTTCCTCTCCTTGGAGTAGAAGGTGCATAGATGTTTTCTGAGGTTTATCTGATACAGATCTGCTTTACTACACCTTTACTCGCGCTATGCTTTATACAACCTCATGTCAGAAACAAAACCATCTGAGGGACCTCGACGAGTGAAGGACCATAGGTACAGTGGACATCACCAGAGTCTCGGGAGGATAGCCCAGCGGCAACATGGTCGCCTTGGAAGCAAGACAACATGGAGCAACACAGGTTCGATCCCCGTGTCCGTGCTTGGAAACCTCTGGGTATTGAGTGCGTTATAAATAACCTATCATATATCACACTAGGGATAGTATTACTGGCACGCCCTGTTGACATCCCTTTTCGAGTTTCGAAAACTACTGTAATACTCTTCAGCTTCCACTAACCGGCCTATGCATAGCATGTGAATCTAAGCAGATAGAAGCATCAAATATGATTACAGTGAGTAATGTATCCCATATATAATAGCTTTCTTAGCCTTACTTCAAAAGTCTTTATATACCTTTTTTCTTCTCCCTTTTCTAGGGTATTTGCTCACTGTGGTTTCTCAGGCTCCCATAACCTAGATAGCTTCCCAACTATTATTCAGTGTTGATACTTCTCTCAAGCCCCTTTTCAATAGGATATTTCCAACTCTCGTATAGCTCAGCCTCCCGTAATCTTGGTGTGTTTTCCAATCGTAATTTACAATGTTCATACCTTGTAGCAGAAGGTTTCCTGTTTGGTTTCTCAGGCTCATGAGACCTCGCCGGCTTTCCCTCTGGCTATGCGTCTCTGCAACCGTGGTCGAACGAGCGCAGATTAGAGGGATATAACCTACCTCGTACGGTCTGGTCTTGGCATCCGTTGCCCGCCTTCCAGGCTACCACAGCTCCTCTGTTGTCACGCCTCCAGACTGGGCAGAGATCTCTCCACTCCTGTTCGACCTGGCCTTCAGGCGTTCAGTTAGCATCTTGTTCCTCCCTGTTGCTTCCACTTGCCCCGCTGCCCAACATGGCTCCAATCCTACAGGACGTCAGAGGCCTGCTTCTGCATAGCAATTCACCTGCCTCTGTAGGATCCCCGGTCTTCCCCCTCAACCATGCTTTAAAATCAGTCCTTCTTATACGTGTCATTGAAACTGTCCTTTGTTTACCAGGGCATTCAGGCTGGGTTCAGCATTGCCTGCAGCTTATAGAGGTACTAGATTCTTGTGAAATCCAGTTGTTGTGGGGGATATGAAAGTCTTTTGCCTATTCATATATGCAGACATGTTGGTTTGAACTGGGAGTTTAATTCTGGAAAGGGAGTTCTTGTCCCCAAGAGGGGAGTCTCTCCCAGTGAGGTCCTGCTTGCCTAGACCCCTAGGGAGGGTCTTGCTTAGTGGGCTCACCTCGCTAGCCAGAAAAGGGGTGTCTCCCATCTCGGGAGAATTGACGAATTGCTTGGATTCTTCACATTTGGCTCTGGCAGGGGACCTTCATCCAAAGGGCCTACAGGCCCTGTTAGCAAGACTACACCCGAGGGGGTGCCTGTACTCTGGGGAGTAGGGTGGTGGGGCTCTGAGCTGTTGCACTCCTAAATGGACAAAGTGCTGAATAACAAGAAAACCAGATCGCAGAAGGCAGTCATTGACCATCTTGAGTAAGCTAGCTGGTAAAACATTCAGCAGTGCACCAAGCTGGAGCAGGACCCAGGTTCAGGTCATTCTGCTGTTTCCATGGCCATCTATTGCTGAAGGCCAGTCAGCCCAATACGCCACTCAGCATGGATGCAAGCAACCTAGGCCAGCGTCTTGGAGGTTCTCTTTGCCCTCTCTTCCTCCTCATCACTGGCATAAAATGACAAACGATGGTTGTCTGGTACCACAATTCCCATGTCCAAGGCAGAAATGGTCTGCATCAGGATTGTTGGTGTCTCCTATTTACCGACCACGGGCTTCTTTCAGTGGTTTCTAAAGGTTTTAGTCTTCCTCTGCAAAAGTGGAGTAGACGAGGAGAGGGCAGATCGTCTCCCCAGCACTAGAGAAGTTAAACAATTGCTAGAGTTCTGGGCAGTGGAAGCTATTCCCGGCCCCCTCCTTCCACCCACCCCTGACCTCGGAGGGCTATGGTTTCTATTCAGTTCTGAAAGAACCAAGAGGTCCCTGCAAGTGGTGCTGAACAACTACTTCACCAATCTAATATTGACCTAGAGAAATTCTACATGGCAACGCCTGCCCATCTTGCAAAGTCCCTTTTGGACCTGGAAAAGAGACACCTGCCTGTACCGATTTGGGAACCACATTGTCAATTTCAGCACTTCTTAGTGATCGAAATACATTTGGTCGCAACTCTGCCCCACGGGTGTGTATCAAAATGATGCATGCAGTTGCTAGCATATTGAGGACCAGTGGATGTCCTGTTTATCCATAACTGCTTGACTGGATAGTCTGGGCCAGGCCACCCAAGAAGACTATTCAGACCTTACATATTCTGATGAATATTCTTTTCGAGATTGGGTTTTGGATCAACATGAAAAAAGCAAACAAATGCAGACTTAGTCGGTATTCATCATAGAACACCCTCCAGCAAATTGTGTTCCCAACCCTGAAGAGGGACCCTTTGCTAGTGGTTAACCATTTCTTCCAGTGACTAAACATCTGCTTGGTTGCTCCAACATCTACTGGGACTGCTGGCAACATGCATTCTCACAGTTCCAATGACAAGGCTCCAGTGGTGCAGCTTCCCACTTCATACCGCTTAAGCTTGGTACCAGGCGAAAGGGTCCCATGTGGACCAAGGTATTGATTCCTTGATCATAGGACCACCTGTCCTAGTGACCAGATGAGGATGAGGGGCACCTTTTCCCCCTGCTCCTCATACTGCACCAGTGCACCAGGAGAGGGGTGGCGCTGTGGGACCACTCAGTACACAGCCTGCGGTGAGTTGAACCAACACACATTTTCTCGAATTAAGCCATCTTTCTGGCACTCCAGTCAGTTCTTCCGCTCATTTAAGGCCGTTTTATGCTAATCCAGACAGACCACACTGTTTTCTCTCTGTGGGGAGCAGCCAAGTTGCCAGCTCTTTGCCCACTAGCTATCAAGATTTGTAAATGAGTGGTTGCCCTGGAGACAAAGCTCAGGGTGACTCCTGTTGAAGAGAATTCAGTGTAAACGCGGACAGGCTCTGCAGACTGTAGCCATCTACGAATGAGAACTTTTCCTACAGACACTTCATGGTTATTCAACCTTTGGGATCACATGGAGCTGAATTTCTTCGGCATGAAGTTCAATACCAAGTTCCCCTGGTTCAACTCCAGGTAGGGCAAGGGTGCAGGCTCCCTTGGGGATGCATTTTAGATCGAATCGATCAAACGAGTTAAGCATTTCTGACACCCCCTCATTCAAAGAGTGAGCAGATTTCAAATGGACTGTGGAGTCGCAATGGTATTGGTGGCACCACATTGTCCATCCAGTGCATGGTTTTCAGATCTGGCACAGCGTGCAGTCCAGGATCCAATCTTGCTGGAACCGACTTGCATACCTGCTGCATAAGGGTCAGTTTGTCACCCAGTTGTGTAGTCTCTTGCACTAACGGCATGTTTCCTGAAGAATTTACTGCATCAGTGGTGGCTCTCTGTAAAATCTGCAGATAGTACAGCAGCCAGAAATAATTCCACCCTCTCCGCACAAAAGCAAATGTTTGTGAACCCTCTATGCTGATCTCTAAATGATGTGTTTGTACAGTCGGGTGTCTAACTTAAATACCTGCTGAACCTATTTAGAAGCTATCTGGGTTTACAGGAGGTTAAAGGCTGTGATTTATATTTTGCTCTGCTAACCCAATGATATTGAGGGACCTGGAAGGCCTTGTTGAATGTTTCCAAAGGTTAGACGACTGTCTACCTTGTGGTATTTTAAAGGTGTGCTGGTTCAAACATTGATTGCTCCAGCTTTGCTGCTTCAGAATTTTGTTTTCAAACAAGGGCACGGTGAACGCAATGTTGTTGAGTCGATGTCCCTCGAGGGCCTCAGTTCGTCGTCAGCATAAATGGTGCATGCAGTGCCCGTTGGCTTCAGTTCTGTTTTTCTGAGCGTACGCTTCGAGTGAATTACAGCGCGCTTCAGTGAAAGATTTTTGTTGAGAAAATGTCTTCAACGCCCAAGTCGGGTTTAAAAAAATGCCAGGACTGCGGGTTGAAGATGTAGATTACTGATCCTCACCGTGTGTGCCTGTGGTGGCTGGGCTCCGGGCACCATACCGCCGATTGCGGATCCTGTCAGGCAATGACCGAGAAGGCTCTGAGGGCACATAGAGGTAAACTGGCAGTGAGGAGGTTAGCGTCAAAAGTCACCTTCGAAGAGGAAGAAAGACAGATGAGTCGAGGGAGTCTTCCCGACGCAATCGAGCAGTCTATCACGTCACTCTTCGTCTTCCTCTAAGATGCCATAGGTCACCTTCGACCTCCAGTGATTCCTCCACAAAGGTAATCGGGTGTCCTACGAAATCAGATTCCCCTGTAAAGTGGAACGTGTTTTGTATTGAGATGATGCAAATCTTCGAGAATGCGGCCTCAACCCCCCCCCCCCCCTCGTACCGCCCCGAATGAAAAGTAAAGAGCCATGCCCAAGTCGCTCTGCGTAAGGACGATAAGGGGAAGTCGAAGACTAAATCTTCGAAGCCGAGCTTAAAGCCGGCGTCACATCGAACATTCTCGATCTGATGAGAAATTGAGAGCTTCGAGTCGAGGACTGAGTCCAACTTTGGTTCCGTCGAAGCACACAGCGTCAAACTTGGACGTCTTCTCCGACATAGTCGGCACCGGAGCAGTCGATGCCGAAATAGAGGTTGACAGTGGCTAAAATGGTGCCAGTTTCGAAGGTGCCTTTGTCGAAGCTGTTGACCGTGCAAGACAAGATTTACAAGCCTGAGACCAAGAAATACTAAGTCGCTTTCAGCCGTTTATGTAGAAGACCAGCCCTCTTATGATGATGCACCTCCATTTGGTCTACAGTTTGGCACCCCCAATCTGCCAGAGGAACTTATTTCGGATGAATCTAGACTAAGAGATTTGTATGATAATCTCCAGTCAGCTAGTGGCTTGGATATCTCACCAGCATTAGTTTGGCAGACCTAACCCCTCTGAGCATGCTGACTCATCGTACAGAAAACTGATGGGAAATGTTATTGAATTTATGGGATGGAGTAGGCCTACTCCATTATCCGAACAAGATGATATGACTGACATCTTGGACCAGGGTCCTCCAGAAAGACCCAATTTTACCTTTCCATATGGAACTACAGAAAAAAGTCTTTGCTAATTGTGAGACCCCGGAAACTGCGGCTGCAGTAAATAAAAACTTTGCAAGGAAGTACCGACCTTCCAGCAGTGACATAGAATATCGTACCAAGCATCCTACCCTGAAAGCTTGGTGGTTCTGGCGGCTACCTCTACCAGGCAGTGAGCTTTTACCCATCCATCCCGCCTGACGGGGATGACAAAACTGGATGCCTGGGCGCAAAGTTTTCACTGCGGGAAGTATGGCTTTGAAATCCACTAATGTTACTTGTACGTTGTCTAAATTTAGGTTTACCCTGTGGGACTGTGTTGCAAACGCGGCTGATCACATCCCGGAAGGTGAAGAAAGTCTGCTGTCTGGCGATCATTAAAGATGGTAAGCAGGCAATGAGTGAATGTCTCCAGTCAGGTTTGGATACTGCAGAGAGCATCAGCAGATCCATGGCTGCTAGCACGGTATTATGCAGATTTGTGTGGTTGAGGAAGTCGGTGTTTGCCCCATAAATGCAAGCAGGACTGCTTGACATGCCCTTTGACTGGTCAAGTTTGTTTGGCAACAAGGCGGGTGAGAGTTTGGTAAAGCTTCAGACCTCCAAGGCGGCGGCCAAATCCCTTAGCGTCCTTGGTGGACAAGGGTGGTGTCGGAGCAGTCCTACTCTTAGATTTGTCGGCTGCTTTCGACACTGTCGATCATTCCGTCTTGCGCTCTCGTCTTTCCAATGCTGGTCTTTCTGGCCGATTCCTTGATTGGTTCACATGGTTTCTGTCTATTTCTCTTCCCCCATTCCGATCTAAGTTGGCTACACTTCTCTGTGGCGTTCCTCAGGGCTCTGCACTCTCTCCTATCCTTTTTAATATTTATATTTGATCTCTTCTGCTTCTTATCCACTCACATGGTTTCGGCTATTACTCTTATGCGGACGACACACAGATTCTCGTCCGCCTCGATCTTACTCAAGCTGAGACCGCTGCACAACTCAGGAACTGCTTGGAGGATTTGGGGCACTGGATGATGACTAATTGGCTTAAAATAAACGGCAGTAAGACCAAGGTCCTGGTTGTGGGTACTTCGTCCCCCCTTCTCTTTTGGACCTCGCAATTCTGGCCATTGAGCCATGGCCCTCTTCCGGTTCAATCGTTTCGTAATCTCAGTGTCAAAATCTCTGCCTCTCTGTCCCTTGACAATCAGGTGGCTAGTGTATGTAGTACTGGGCACTTTAAACTCCGCATTCTGTGGAAAGTCTTGCCCTTTATTCCTGCTGAATGCCAGGCCCCGGTAGTGGCAGCCTTGGTTCTCAGCACTCTCGACTACGGCAATTCTCTCTATTTGGCCCAGCCCCGTTACCTGATCCAAAGGCTTCAACTGCTGCAAAATGCTGCCGTTCGCTCTATACTCTGCCCTCCCTTTGGATCTCATATTTCCCTTCTGCTCAAGAAACTACATTGGCTTCCCGTGGCCAGCCGGATCCTGTTTAAATCATTGTGTCTGGTGCATCGTGCCTTTTATGGCCTGGGTGCTGAGTAACTCCAGGCAAAGCTTGTTCACTACACTCCTTCCCAGCTACTGCGCTCAGTCTGCGTGTCTTTCACTGCCCCCGCTATCATCTGTCACCCATGGGAGGCCGTGCCTTTTCGGTGGCGGCTGCTATAGCTTGGAACAAGTTGCCTACTGCTCTCTGTGCAACTGAAGACCACCTTACTTTCCGCCGATTGTTGAAAACCACTGTTTTAGGCCATCTCACTCTTATGGTGGTGTTGGCCGCTCTGTACTTTGACTCCTCTTCAGTAGCCTGCGCCAAGATGCCTTTGGATGTACGTGCGCTTTAACAAGTTTTTATAACATAACATAGACAAACTCAACAACCCTATTCATGCTCATCTTCTTGGAGGGGTAAGTCCTTTTGTTTCTACTCAATTGGAACAGGAAGAGGACAAGCCGGTTAAAGGGGTCAGAGAAGATTCCCTTCTGGTAGACGAGGGAGAGGTGCTAGCTAAGTCAGTCTAAGAAGCAGCAACTTTACCATCAGCCGCTACTTCAGCTGCCTCTAAACCACTGTGAGGCCTTGAGCCACAAGACCCCGGTGGAAGGCAGACTTTCTCAGTATCTGAACGAATGGCGGGGCATTACTTCAGATGCTTGGGCATTGGAAACTGTGGCCCTTTAAAAAAAAAAAAAAAAAAGGCCCCAGGATCATCCATAAAACAGTCAAAAATCCTGGTCCGCTCCTTCTGCAGGAAATATTGACCCAGCTACAGAAAGGTGCAAAAGAACATGTACTTGTTGCAGAGAGGAACAAGGGTTTCTACTCCCCGCAGTTTCTATTCCCCAAAAAGACAGCGGGGCAGGGGGTAAGACCCATCTTGGACCTAAAAACTTGAACAAGTTCCTCAGGAAGGACAATTTCAAAATGTTTACCTTTCTCGGATCCTTCAGTCTCTCAAAGTCCAAAACTGGTTGGTAGTATTGCACCTTCAGGATGCTTACTTTCATGTGCCAATCCATCTAAAGCACAGAAAGTACCGGAGGATCGTGGTTGGCGCGTCTCATTATCAGTTTCGAGTTCTGCCATTTGGGCTGACCTCCGCCCCGATGGTTTTCACCAAGTTGATGGTGGTGGTGACGGCGAGTCTCGGGAGAGGGGGATTCACGTCTAACCCTACCTGGACGATTAGCTGATCGGAGCTCGTTGACCTGAACAAGCCCAGGAACATCTCGGCATAACCTACCACTCTCTTCACAAACTGGGCTTCTCCCTCAATTCCAAGAAATCCTACTTGATACCATCCCAAAGACTCCAATGTATTGACGCAGTCCTGGATACTTCCTCTGGAAAAGCCTTGCCACCCATGATGAGAGCTCAAAACATTCTGCAGATGGTTACCAAATTCCAGAATACCAAGCATCTTCTGGCCTTCGATTTTCAGAGGTTGCTCGGTCTCATTGCATCCTGCATTTTCCTGGTGCTAGAGGGCCACTTGAGAATGAGATCCCTTCACTGGGCTCTCACAACTCGTGGTCCCAGTTCTCAGGCAAGATGTCGGACCACCTGTAAGTTCTGAGCAGAGTTGCTCAGGACCTTCTGTGGTGGGCCTACAAAGACAACCTTCTCAAGGGAGTCTTTTTGGCAGCCATGGCTGGAGAGAACGGTAGTGATGGACGCCTCACTCAAGGGATGGGGAGCCCACACCAACAATCTGACAATCAACGGTCATTGGTCTCCATCGGAGTCCAAACTACATACCAACATTTTGTAGCCGAGGGCAATCAGACTAGCGCTGAAGGGCTTCCTGCCCTCTGTACGCGCAAAGAATGTCCCGATAATGATGGACAACGCAGTGACCTTGTACTACGTCAACAAGAGAGGGATGGTGGGTCACTACCACTGTGCAGAGGCAATGCAGCTCTGGTACTGGGCGAATTCAAGAAGGAATCTGTCGGCAGTGCACCTAGCCAGAGAGCAGAACACAGCGACAGACGCTCTGAGCAGGTAGAGCAGTCTCCTACGAGTGGGAACTAGCTCAGGAAGTCCTCCAAGAGGTCTTCACCCTTTGGGGAACCCCTCAAGTGGATCAGTTTGCGACCGGGGTCAACCGGAAGTGCGAGCAGTACTGCTCAAGGGAATTTCCTACGTGAGGAGCTCTAGGAGACGCATTTGTGGTGGATTGGGAATTCCCACTACTGTGTCCGAATTTCCTCCAGGCCCAGTCATTCCTCATGTCATAAGGAGGCTGAGAAGGTTCAGGACACACATGATCCTCATTGCCCCAGATTGTGCCAGGAGGACGTGGTACCCGGACCTTCTTGACATGTCCATCTGGCCTACGATGTGTCTACCTCTCTCTCTCTCTGTCGGTGTCTGTCTGTCTCTCTCTCTACCTGCCTGTCTCTGTCTCAATCCAGAGGTCAAAACTCTCAACCTTCACGCTTGGTTTCTGAAAGGCTGAGATACAAGGATTGGGACCTCCCGAATGACATAATGGAGGTGTTGCTTTCGGCCAGAAGGCCAGCAACAAAATCTCTGTGCCGTTGGAATAAGTTTCGCGACTAGTGCAGAGGAAAGAATGTTGATCCTTTTCAGTTTACAACTTGGATGTTTTAGCACATAAAGGTCTTCAGGTTGGCACCATTAAGGGCTACTTGGCAGCGCTCTCAATCTTTAAGCGCTCATCGGATGAATGCTCCTATTTCAAGATCCTACTGGCGACTCAATTTCTAAACGGGCTCACAAATGTGTTCCCTCCATCTCCTTTTCAGGTTCCGGTTTCGGACCTCAACCTGGTTTTTAAATTTCTGATATGTGCTCCATTTGAAACTTTGCACGCGTGTCCATTGAGGGTGTTGACCTTTAAGACCTTCTCCAGCATTGGATCTTTCATGGAGTCACATGCTGTGAATATTCCCCCGTTGTCAGGCTGGGAAACCTTGTCACTTTAACCTAGCGTTTTCTTATGGAAAACTTCGACACTTTAGTGTCCTAGCGACGTCCTTTTTGGGTGCTTTAGTCCCCACCAATAAGACGTAGGATATAAATAGCCCCCCACACCCTGCGCCTTCCCTTCAGATGTTTCCCTCCAAAGTAGAGGGAACCCGAACCAGGTTTGCTTACAGGGGCGGCCGGCGGGCGCATGTGAATCCATGAAAGTTACCAATGCTGGAGAAATGGAGTTACTGGTAACTACTCCCTTCTCCAGCATTGGATCTTTCATGGGTTCACATGCTGTGAATAGATTATATAGCGGTACCAATCATGCATGGCGGAGTGTAAAGGCAAACTAATGAACAAAACTTAATCACATACATGAAACAAATCCATCAAGTGACAAAACTCAAACACCCTGAAGCTGCGGGGCTTACCTTATTGGAACGGGCGCTACAGAACCGCACGTCCCACCTGTACATCAGCATGCTGCTGCCCCAGACAGTATTGCTGGGTAAAGGTATGCAGCACCGCCAAGGAGGCTGCCTGGCAAAAGTCCACCAGCGGAATCTCCAACCAGAACGCTGCCGACAAACCTGTGGACCTCGTCGAGTGAGCCTTAGGAGCCATCCTCCAAGGCTTCCCAGCTTTAGAGTGGCACAAAGAAATGGTAAAACACCCAATGTCACCATGCCCATAAATAGCCACGCGCAGTGTCCGTTGCTCAGTTCCGTTTATCCGCGCTTCGTGGTGCCTCGGAATATCGTTGCTCAGTTCTTCAGTGAAATATACTTCATTATTCCTCGAATACAGACTCATACTCAATGGCTTCCTCATCCGAACAGACGACTCCACGGTCCGGCTTCAAAAAATGTCAAGACTTTGGAAAGAAAAGACTTTGGAAAGAAAATGTCGTTGACTGATCCTCACAGGATCTGTTTGTGGTGCCTGGGAGTCGAGCACCATTGTTCGGAGTGTGAGGACTGCATGTCCATGACGGCGAAAGTCTTGAAGGAGCGTAAGGGAAAGCTCGAGAGAGGTAAGGCAGTTAAAACTTCTTCGAAGGTTTCCTTGGCGGAGTCGAGACATTCGTCTCCTCGCCATCACAAGACATTCTCGTTCTATCTCTCGAAGCAGTTCCCATCACTCTTCGAGATCTAAGCATTGAAAAAAGAGACATCGAAGATCCCCTTCCTCGTCGTCGTCTTCTTCCGTTTCCCCGAAAAGTGTCTCCTGCCCCACAAAACATAGCTCTCAGGCTGAGTGGGAGGAATTCAGGAAAAAGATGTTTAGCGTCTTCGAGAAAGCGGCCTCGACCCCCCCTTGAAGACCTCTGAGGGTGATACCCTGGGTGAAGACCCGAAAAATCAAAAAGCTGCGAGTCGCAGCAACCGGCGGAAGAAGCTACTCGAGAGCATCACAAACCCTTGAGTAAAGGCAAGGTTGCGTCTTCGCCGTCGTCAAAAGTCCCTTCGACGCATAGATCTGCGTCTTCGATGCCATTATCAAAGGGTTCTTCGATGCACAGGTCAGTCGATTCGACGCACAGGTCAGTCGATTCGACGCCGAGAAAGGACAAACCCACGGCCACCTCACAGCCAGTGGCCATACCCAGAGCCTCGATCACGGGAATATCGTCGACAACCTCGAGTAGAATTCCTATACTCTCGAGTTCCTCGAGGCCTCTACCAACTTTCTCGACTCCTTTTTCGATGGCTTTGAAGCCTTTGACATCCGCGTCAACGTTGTCTCAGCCAATTATGATGAATTTGGCCCCTTCTGCTCTGGAAATGGGATTTATACCATATCCAAGATGTAATCATTCCAGAGCCTTAGCATCCATTTATGAAGAAGGGGAGAATTCGGATCAGGAGAGACCTTTTGAGTTGCAGGGATCTGCAACTCATGTACCAGAGGAATTTACCTCTGAGGAAGGTAGGTTAAAGGACCTCCAAGAATTCTTACATGAAGCAAGTGGATTGGACACTTCCCCAGAAGTGAAATTTGCCAAACCAGACCCAGGGGAACATGCTGAAACCCCTTTATAGAACCTTGATGGCAAGGATAATAGTTTATGGGGTGGTCTACACCCTCACCTGCTTTTCAGCAAGACAACCTCACAGACATTTTGGTTAAAGGTCCACAGGAGGATCCTGTGGTGCCATTTCATGCGGCATTACAAAGGAAAATATTGGCAAACTGGGAAACCCGGGCAGTTAACAAAAAAATGATCAGCCAAGTATGGAGTGTCTACTGCTGACCCTGAATATCTATCCAGACACCCAACTCCAGAAAGTCTGGTTGTTCAGGCAGCAACTTAATCCGGTAGTAAATCGGCTTACCCTACTGTTCCACAGGACAAGGAAGACGAGAGATAGGACTCTATGGCCAAAAAAAGTATTTTCTGCATGTAGCATAGCATTGAAATCCATCAATGCTACTTGTACGCTCGCAAGGTTCAGCCACACACTTTGGAAGTGTGCTTCATCAGCGGCTGACTGCATCCCAGAGGGAGAAGAAAGGGAAGCGTTTCTAAACCTCATTAAGGATGGTAAAGACGCAATGTGCAAATCCCTTCAAACTGGCATTGATTCTGCTGACAGCATCAGCAGGGCCATGGCGGCAAGTACAACAACCCAGAGATTTGCTTGGTTGCGAAAGTCTGGTTTTGCTCCAGATGTGCAAAGCAGACTCTTGAATATTCCCTTTGACGGCTCTTCTTTGTTTGGTAAGAAGGCGGATGCCCGTTTAGAAAAGCTACAAACATCAAAGGCAGAAGCAAAATCCCTGGGAGCTGCAATCCGTCGGACACCATATCGCCCCTCAGGAGCCTCTTGGAGAGGTAAGTCCTTTTGCTTCTATTCCGCATTCGGAAGAGGCAGAGGACAGCCGGTTCAAAAGGGTCAGAAAAAATTCACCCGAGGTGGACGGGTTAAAAATACAAAAGCTGCAGCAGATGCCTCTTTACCCTTGGCATCTGCATCAGCCGCCTCCAAACTGCTGTGAGGACTCTCCTCACAAGACACCAATAGGGGCCAGGTTAACTCAACATCTGACGGAATGGCAGGCTATTACGTCAGCTGCTTGGGCATTGGAGACAGTTGCCCAAGGTAACTGCCTGCTTTTTCTACGCATCCCTCAGTCATCCACCGGGGAACAGCTCTCTGAAAGTTCCAGATCTGCTCCTCTTGCAGGAAATTGTAGACCTGCTAGAGAAAGGTGCCATAGAACTGGTACCTGTAGCGGAGAGGAACAAGGGCTGGTACTCCCCCCTACTTTCTCATAACGAAGAAAGACAGAGGACTGAGACCTATCTTGGACTTACGAAAATTGAACAAGTTCCTCAGGAAGGACAAGTTCAAGATGGTAACTCTCTCTCAGATCCTTTAGGCCCTCCAGCTCCAGGACTGGCTGGTATCTCTGGACCTCCAGGATGCTTATTTCCATGTGCCAATCCATCTCAAACACAGGAAATACCTGAGGTTCGCAATTGGCGGCTCTCATTATCAATTTCGAGTTCTGCCATTTGGGCTGACCTCCCCCCGACTTCACCAAGTTAATGTCGTTAGTGGCGGCAAGTCAAAGGAGGGGAGGGATTCACGTCTACCCCTACCTGGTCGATTGGCTGATCAGGGCTGTATCTTCGGAACAAGCTCAGATCCAGCTAGATTATGTCTGCCACTTCCTTCACAAACTGGGCTTCTCCCTCAATTTAAAGAAGTCACAGATGATACCATCACAGAGACTCCAGTTCATCGGAGCGGTCCTGGACACTTCTCTGGGGAAAAGCCTCGCCACCAGAGGTGAGGGCTCAAGATATTCTGCAGATGGTCACCAAGTTTCAAAATACCAAACATCTCCCAGCCTTCTACTTTTTGAGGTTGCTAGGCCTCATGGCATCCTGCATCTTCCTTGTGCCAGAGGCTCGCCTGAGAATGAGATCTCTCCAGTGGGCACTAAGAACCCAGTGGTCGCAGTTCTCAGGAAAAATGACAGATCTCGTTCGGATTCCGGACAAGGTAGCCCGAGACCTTCAATGGTGGGCTTATCGAGAGAACATTTTGAAAGGAGAACTGTTCTGGCAATCATGGCCGGAGATAACAGTAGTCACGGACGCCTCACTCACGGGGTGGGGAGCCCATGCCAACGACTTGACAATCGGCGGTCGTTGGTCTCCATCGGAGTCCAGACTACACATCAACCTATTGGAGCTGAGAGCGATCAGACTAGCGCTGAAAGCTTTCCTGCCATCAGTACAGGGAAAAAATGTCCTGATAATGACTGACAACACAGTGGCCATGCATTACCTCAACAAAAGAGGCGTGGGATCACTGCCACTGTGTAGAGAGGCAATGCAGCTCTGGTTTTGGGCAATTCAAGAAGGAATCTCTCTATCGGCAGTTCACCTAGCCGGAGAGAAGAACTTGACGGCAGATGCTCTGAGCAGGCAGGGCACAGTCTCCCACGAGTGGGAACTAGCTCAGGAAGTCCTTCAGGAGATCTTCGCCCTTTGGGGAACCCCTCAAGTGGATATGTTCGCCACCAGTACCAACAGGAAGTGCAATCTGTTTTGTTAAAGGGAATTTCCCCCGAGAGGAGCTCTAGGGGACGCGTTCATAGTGGACTGGGAGTTTCAACTCCTGTACGCGTTTCCACCAGTCCCTGTCATTCCTCAAATGATCAGGAGGTTGAGAAGATTCCAGAGGACCATGATCCTAATTGCCCCAGACTGGGCCAGCAGAACGTGGTACCCGGACCTTCTGGACATGTCCATCTGCCCTCCAATTCGCCTTCCACTCAAGGAGAATCTTCTCTCACAGAAGGGAGGTCAGGTTCTCCATCCAGACATTAGAACCCTCAACCATCACGCTTGGCTTCAGAAAGGTTGAGATACAAGGATTGGGACCTCCCTGATGACGTCATGGAGGTGTTGCTTTCGGCCAGAAGGCCAACAACGTCTTTACACCGCTGCCGTTGGAACAAATTTTGCAGCAGGTGTAGAGAAGAGAATATCAACCCCTTTTCATGTGGTACACCAACTGTGTTATCCTTTCTACTCTTTCACAAATTCAGGCCTTCAAGTTGGCACTATCAAGGGCTATCTCGCAGCGCTATCGATCTTCAAGCGCACTGCAGAGGAGCCATCGTATTTCAAATTACCCTTAGTAATACAATTTCTAAAGGTATTAACTAATGTCTATCCTCCAAGACCATGCCAAGTTCCTTTATGGGACTGGGACTTAAATTTAGTCTTAAATTTCCTGATGGGTACTCCTTTCGAACCAATCCACTCTTGTTCGCTAAGATTTCTCATCCTTAAAACTGTCTTATTAGTGGCACTAACATCTGCTAGAAGAGTGAGCGAATTACAAGCTCTATCCTGTAAACCCCCTCATACAACTTTTCATAAAGACAAAGTTGTCCTACAGGTGAAGCCTAATTTCCTCCCAAAGGTGGTTTCTGAATTCCACATATCTCAGAAAATTACCTTACCTTCGTTCTATCCTCCTCCCCATCCGGGGAAAGAGGAAGAAAGGCTACATAGGCTGGTCCCAAGGCAGGCTTTAAGCTTTTACATCAGCAGACTTGCTAGGATTAGGCAAGCAGACCAACTGTTCGTTGCTTACTCGGGGCACAAATTGGGACTACCGAAAACAAAACAGACCATTTCCAAATGGATTATTTTGGCCATTCTGGAATGTTACAAACTAGCAGGGAAAGAGCCTCCTCAAAATCTTAGGGCTCATTCAACCAGGGGTATCGCAGCCTCTCCGGCCCTCCAAAGAGGGGTTCCGGTTCGAGACATATGTGCGGCTGCCACATGGTCGTCCGCACATACCTTCACAAGATTTTACAACCTGGATTCCTCCTCTAGTCAAGAGACTAGGATTGGCCAAGCCGTATTACATTCTGTTCATTCTTAAAGGGAAACATGGCGTTTTTACTCCCACCTCCAATTACACACCTCTGCTATGGGAGTCTATCAAAGATAAGGAATACGTCGGAGGACACAATCCCTTCGAAGAACAAGTTACTTCTTACCTGGTAACGTTCTTTCGATGGGATGTTCCTCCGACGTATTCATCATCACCCCTCCCATCCATCCCCGCAGTAATACTTCCCTTGTGGTTGCAGCTTACGCTCCTTCAAGGTCAATAACCAATTCATGCAGGACTTATCTTGTGCTACAAAACGGAACTGAGCAACAGACGCTGCGCGTGGCTATTTATGGGCATGGTGACGTCGGTGCCGATACGGTGGCTGTCGAGGGACACCAACTCGACGGACGTCGATGCGCACCGCCCTCTACTGAGAAATATTTTTCCAAGGCCAGCAAGCTGGAGACAAATTATCAAAGATAAGGAATACGTCGGAGGAACATCCCATCAAAAGAACGTTACCAGGTAAGAAGTAACTTGTTCTTCTGAGGCATTGTAAATTGATCAAACTTGGAAAGTTAAGGGAATGAGTTGACCATACCAGTTTATTGAACCAATATTTATCTATTTATTGCATTTGTTATACGCCCAAACCCATAGGTATCACAGCGTAGGTTACAGACTGCTTAAATTCTCTGGTTACAGTAGGAGAGAGATGCAAGGACATGAGCACATGAAGATTAACAATACCATAACAATACAATAAGATTCAAGCTCGACATAATGTGTGCTTAACAGGATAGTTGTGAACTGGGAAATATATCGCATATAACAGATTGGTATGGCGGATCAGAAAGACATGGTCAGAAATAACACTAGAAGAGCTACCTGACACCACCATAGAAACTATATATGATGTAGCAGAAGGGGGACATGAGATATCCAGACTATACAAGCTGCTGATGGCCAAAGTGGGGAAAGAAGTGGCACAATTAAGATATGACTGGGAAGAAGAGGCTGAGGTACCCATGAGTGAGGGGATGTGGGAAAGGGCGCAAGGATATCATAAAGTATCTAGGAACGCGAGGCTACAGCAAATACAGCTATATATAACCCACAGGGCATATGACACCCCAGAGGATAGCTAAATTTAAAAACGTAGAACGACGAGCATGTCCCAAATGCCAGGAGGAAAATGTGGGGATGACGCATATGTTTTAGGCATACCCTGAAATTGGGAAATTCTGGGAAGAGGCAGCCCACTGGCTAAAGGAAAAAGGGATCAAAATAGATGTTGAATCAGT
Organism: Ambystoma mexicanum; assembly: GCF_040938575.1. Classification (NCBI taxonomy): domain Eukaryota; kingdom Metazoa; phylum Chordata; class Amphibia; order Caudata; family Ambystomatidae; genus Ambystoma; species Ambystoma mexicanum. The sequence goes on along the minus strand of NC_090936.1, from coordinate 452,446,365 downwards.
GTGGCCATGCTTGATGGGAGGATTCCCGAGGCCACGCCAATTGGAACATGTAAGTAAATGAAAGGACTTGGCATACATACTTGCCAAGCATAGAATCGCCATGGGTTGGAAGGCATGCAACGGACCTAGGATAGAAGTCTGGAAAGCAGACCTTCAGAAATGGACTGAAGCTGAAACAGCAGTGTGGCAAGAAGCGGTTAATAGAGGAGGGGAGGAAGAGTCAGAAACCCTGACAGCCTGGAAACATTTAGTGGCCACACTACATGGGCCCGCCCATGACTGGTTGAGCAGCCAGGACTCTGGGGAGGACATCGGAAACGGAACCCCTGCGGAAGATGCGGACTGAGAAGTGGAGTAGGCTGGAATGGGGGTAGGGATCAGGGGAAGCAGTAGACATTGTAGAATGTATGCACATTTTGAAATGTTAAGACATGTACTGCAAGGTTATGTTGTAAGTTGTTTGGTTGATAAAATTAATAAAATTGTTTAAAAAAAAAACAGGATTGTTGTGAACAGTAACGATTTTCGGCGCAAGCGGCGCCGACTGGTGGTGTGACGGGATGACTATAGGTAGAACTAGGGTCTATGCTTAGCAGGTAGCGTTAATATTTGTTGAATAGCCAGGTCTTTAGGGTTTTTTTTTAATTTGGGATGAGAGGGTTCAGTTCTCAACACAGTTGGGATGGAGTGCCAGGATTTTGGAGTAAGGACTGGAAAGCGGCTACCTATGCCTTCGTGAGTTTAAAACGTGGGACTCTGAGTTGTGACAAGTTTTTTGATCTGAAGGCTCTAGAAGAGGAGTTGGGTATAACTGTGTTGTTGAGGTATATATGTGTTGGAAATGTGGTCTGTCTTTTTGATACCGAGTGCTGCTCTTAGTGCTTTGTTTTGTAAGAGTTGGAGTTTATTTTTTATTATTAGTATTTCTTAGTTTACAATTTTAAACTTTTTATGCTACATTTAATAACCGTAAAAAAGGAGAGATTGTTCAACATGTTAATTGTTAAAAACAAACAAGTAATTAATTCCGGAAAAAATAAACAAAGAAGGTATTCAAAATAGTGGTGATAAATTAAGAAGGGTGTAAAATCCTACTAACACATACAAATGCGTTATCACAACCGGGGGGAAGACCCGACAGTCCAGGTAGCTGTCATTTTGTTCACCTCTGGTGCGCTGGCACTGTTTTGCAATTGCAAAAACCAATTCCAAAAACCTGTTTGAAATGTCTTGAAGAAAAGCCTGTAATCCCAATGTTACGGTGGTTCTTCTCCCTTGCATCAAGTCAACCCATATTTCTCTTGAAGACCTTGTAGAGCAGTTTTTTTTTTTTTAATTCCCCAATGTTTTTCCCCTCGAGTCCTTCAGGGCCAGGCACTCGGTCATTAAATGCATCTGAGTTTCAAAGGGATCTGCACATAGTCTGCATGCGTAATTGCGCTCCCTTTCCTTCCGCCATCGCTGTTACTACTTTGGTAGGGAAAAGATTCAGGCAGAGTCTCAGGAACTCTTGTCTTAGTGTAGGTGAAGGGAATTTCTTAATGGAGGTCAGTATATCCCCTCTTTTCCCAGGGAGACTTCCCAGTTCGCCTCCTGTTTTAAAGGAAGTAATCCTGTCATTTGTAGTTATCCAGTTGAAGTCAAGTAATTTTCTTTTTACGAGTCCTGGATTTTCCAGCAAAGTATTTTCTGAGAGGGCCAACCTTTTGAAGCATCTCTGAACATATACTCTTTCACTCAGTCAGGGATCTTTCCTGATTTTTTTCTCTTTAGGGCATGGTGCAGTAGGTCAAAGCCTCCCACTCCCGGAGGATCCAGGTCTTTTGTGAAGAAGAGAGCATTTTCCACTCCAAATCAGCGTACAAAGATGTCAAACCTAGCTCTCTCCGAATTATTTTGACTGGCAGGGAGTTGGGCAAATCGAGGGTTCTTCTCCAGAAGATTCCCTCATCCTGACGCCAAGCTCTACCTGCCAGCCTTAATTCCGTTTCTGCACCATATGAGCGTATTGCCATAACCATGAGTTTATAAAAATCGATGACCGGGGACAAGGAGAATTTACCATACCTCTGTTTAATAATTCTGGCCGGAGTGGCCAGGTTCCTGGCTTAAGGTTTTAGTATTTCCAGGCCAAAAGAGTCAGTGGTGCTGTTATTCAAGGACAGGCTGAGATGTGTCATTTCAGCAACTTCGGGAACTCTCTCCACTTTAAGGAACCAAGGTTTATTGGAATGTCGTCTGCCTCTAGCTGTCACGCTCACCTGATTCCCACGGAGGCGCAGGTCTGGCTTCGAGTGCTGATGCTTCTTCTATGGTGAAGCGCAGGACTCTGAAGATGGACTCACTGGCTCGCAGGAATATTCCCCTGTGCGTGAAAAGGGAGTATTACCTACTGACGGAATAATGCTCAAGCCTCCCGCTCCCTTCCAACCCTCCACGATACCCTTCTTCGATTCCCCGTGAAGTCTCACCTTAGGGTCTGGAAGGATGAGTTCTCCATCCTGCTTCTGATGCAGGGGCGCGTTGAAACCCAGTTACTTCACTGGGTTGAGGTTTGATGGGAGTTCAAATAAGCTTGACTATTCAGGTAAGGCGCTGTAAGAGTTCTGTAGCAAGTTCAAAAGTTCAAGCTTAATAATAATGTTCATTGTCTTATTGCAGCAAGCGCTAACGCTTATGTCTTTTTCCCCTTAGGGGCCGGGGTTCGGAAAGCCGTAGATATGGCGCCGACCCGAAGTGAAACGTGCAGTTCCAGTTAATGACAGGTAAGTTCTGGATGAGCGTTCGGGAAATGTCTTTGCATTCGCTCATTCAATGTCTTTGTCTTTTTTCCCCATAGGGGCCGGGGTCCGGAATGCCAGGAAGCGGCAGGACCTGAAATGAAATGGGAATGACCCAACAGGTAACTCTTAGAAGGTACCTGAGCTTTTCCTATTCTCTTCCTTCTCTCACCTTGTGTTCTTGTCTTTTTATCCCTAGGCTCTGGGAAGTGGCTGCGGATCCGGATGATCGCTGCTGAAGATGGAGGTGCCCAGGAAAGGTGAGTGAAATGCAGCGCTGCAGCGATCGAAGCGAAATGCTTTTAAAATGATGTCTTCCCTTTCAGGATCGTTGGTGTGAAGTCTCCGTGATGCAGCTTTAGCAGGTAAGGTCTTCTTTCTCTCCAATTCTCTCTTAGCAGGTGACCCAGGATGCTGACAGGCGTGGCTGAAGTCCAGATGCAGGAGCTGACACGGTGAGCGTCCAGCTGCGAGGAGCAGAACAACGCGAAGCGTGAGTTGCTGATCGGGCGTGGTTTAAATAGCTTTGGAAGAAGTTCCAGGTATGTATCCTTCCACCGATCAGGTATGTATCCTTCCCCGACCACACCCAGGGGAAAGTAGGTCCACAGGTAAAGTAGTTCCATTCAGGCCTCAAGAGGGCCTGGATGTAGCAGCATGGTCTGCATCAGGTAAGTGCACCTTAAAACACTTGAACACATGTCTAGTTTTATGAGCCTGGCGCCTAAGGCGCCAGGACAGGGGTCCAACATGAGCCTGGCGCCTAAGGCGCCAGGACTGTGTCCAAAGGGCCCCAGCTTGGGCCTGTTGGCACTTCCCTGGGGGAAATGATGCCTGCCTCTGGGGCTGCTGGGTCGGACCTGGCTCCTTGGAGGTAGGCATCATGACACTAGCGTTGTTTAGCGTTAAGATTTTTGTTTTTTTTGGATTGATTAACGTGTTGCCGTCGACCTAGGTTGCCAGTGCATCCAACTGTCTTTGGAGACCGATCCCTGTTTGTTCTAATAGTAAGAGATTGTCTGCATAGAGCATTCTTCCCTCTGCTATTCCAGAGATACGTGGTGGCAAACATCTCACATTTATGAACTCTTCTTCAATGTCAGGCGTGAAGAGGTTGTAATTTGCAGGGTTAGACAACACCCTTGCTTTAGGCCCTTCGAAGTGGATATTTCCTTAGAGAGGGTTCCCCTCTTGTCAAGTCGTATTCTGATCGTAGTAGACTTGTGGAGTAGTTCCAATGCTTCTTTTAGGTGTAGCGGGCAACCCCATTTTGGCAATCTAGACCAAAGAATGTTCCTGTCTGACGTCAAAGGTGTGTGCCAGGTCTATCGAGGCAATGTGAATTTTGTTGTTGGTCTTGGAACTTTTTATCCTACAAATTAAAAAGATTAACCAGGAATAAGTTTAATGATGTTCCTGCGCCTTTTTAATATCCTGCTTGCCAAGGATCCTGGTGGTTCGTACCCCTGCTTCATGTATTCAGTTCCTTTAGTACAATTGCTAAGAACAATTTTCCAACCACGTCAAGGAGGGCGATAGGTCTATAGTTGGCAGGGTCAGACCTATCGCCCTTCCTGTAGATGGGTACCACAATGGATTTGGTCCAAGAATGTGGGATCGTCTTAGTGGCATTGATTTTCTCGAACAGTTGTACCATAAAGTCAGCCCAGTAGTCCGGGTCTTTTTTTATATATGCATTGGAAAGGCCGTCATGCCCTGCGGCCCTGGAACTGTTTGCTTTATCTATCAGGATCCTGACTTCTTCCCTGTCGATGACAAAACTCCATGCGCCGGGACTGCACATAACGCACATAACTGGTCTTGGAACTCAATCGTCCTCGTCGTTGAATAGCCTCCCAAAATGCGTCTCCCAAGACCCTGCTGAAACTGGATTACTAAGTAAGGCATCCTGGGGGGCCGTTAGGGCATTAAACAATTTACACATATCGGCGCTGTTCTTGGCGTACGTCTGGAATAACCGGCTTCTATGGTTCTTTAGCCAGTTTCTGAAAGATTGATTTGCCTGTCTGGTCCCCTCTGCAGATACTGGAGTAGGTGTTTTCTTTTATGCTTGTGTCGCAGTTTATTCAGGGCGTTCTTCAGAACTGCCACTTCTTGGTTGTATACATGTTTGGCCATATGGACTTGTGTGTTACTGATGCCTTTTCTTACTTCAAATTGTATTAGGACCAGTGGGTTTTCCAGGATCGACTGCAGTGCTCCTGCACAGTCTGTGAGGCATCATTAGTGACCAGTGCCTTCAGGCGGGCCAACTCCGGTTGATTATTAGACGATTCTGACCTGGCGTGAGTTCCAAAGGCAAATGAGATGGGGGGGGGGGGGTTTATAGGTCAAATAGGTTTTAACGGTGACCCTGTAATTGCCTTTTAGCTTGAGTAGGTCATGATGACTTTGGGAGGTTCTTATTACCTCCAAAGACTCCAATTTTCCCCAGAGGTTTTCTGAGGCGAATATGTAATCCAGGGTTTTCCCTTGATCGCTTCTGTTCCAGGTTAAGTTTGGAGGAATGCCCCCCTTCACGTGTCCGCTGAGTATGTGTATGTTTTCTTAAATTCCACTCTCCATAGCAAGCCTCTTGTGACCTTTGAAGATGTGTTAGTTGGAAGATCGAGTATTAGAGCCTTGACATTGTCAAAGCATTCGACATTCAGGTCACCACATAAAAGGATATCTGTTATTAGCCACCATTTCCCTATCTATGTAGGTTGTCAACATCTCTACGAAGTTACCAGCCAAGGATGAGGCTGGGTTCCAGTAGAGGTTTCAAATCATGAGGGATCTCTGGTAACTTTCTGATCTGGTCGTGTTTTCCAGTACTGTTAGTTGGATTAAGGGGGTTGGATTCCTCGTAGATTGCACTTGCCAGCCTATGGATCTCTTGACCATGGTAATCGAGCCAGCTGTCAGGCGTCCCAACTCCCCTTTTGTAGCAGGGTTAAGGTGGACTTCTTAACCCTGCTACAAAAGGGATCCGGGATTGGCGTTTCCCAAGTTTCCTGGAGGCACAGGATGTCCTACTCTTCAAAATTTAAATCCCCTTCCCCAAAGAGGTGCATGAAGCCCGGGTATTCCAGGATCCAAAAGTCATTAGTTCGTAAGGTTTACTGGAAATGAATTGTGGGCTAGTCGTCTCTTGTTGTTCCTGCTGGCGTGATGATCTTGAAGATAGAAACTAGAGGGAAATCATGTATAACTTTAGGTTTCAAGGGAGCAAACCTGACATATCTTTTCAGAAAACGAAGAGCAAAAAAAGGCTCCCGTACCTAATAGAGGTTTGGACACTCTGTACACTGGAGGTTTAGGAATTAATCACACTTGAGAACAAGTCAAGACAGTGACACATCGAAGTTATGATTTTGAAGCCAGTGTAGCTGCTAGCCAACTCCAGTCCTCGCCTTTCGGCTCTTGCTTTTTGTTCCTGCAGACGCTGGAGTTGTCTTCTGGGCCCCCAGATCTGTCAAGTGTCCCGTCTAGAGTGCAGGATTTTCTGACCACTGAAAACCCCACCTGGTCGGTAGTCTGTGAATGATATTTTTTTTTTTGTCCAACAGCCACCTAGTTATCCGGGTGCCCTCGTATGTGCGCTCCTCCTACTCTTTGCTGTTGGGGTGGTCGTTTACATACCATTCAATCAGACTGAACCCCATCGGAAGTAGTCTTACTGATTCTTTGTCCAAGAGATGTTTCACTCTTAAATCTGCAGTATAAATTGCAACTTGATCTAGCCTGGAGTCGTCCGGAAACTCTATCAGCTGGAGATTCTTAGAGTTAATTGAATTCATTTCTGGGATGCTATTTAGGAGTCTCATGAAGTTCGCCCGATTCAGAATCAAGTTGTCATTGATTTTCAGAACCCTCTCCAGGATGTATCTATAGGTAGGAGTACTGGCTGGACTTGCAATTTTGGTTGTAATTGTAAGGTTCACGTTATACTTTAAAATAGTTCTAACTCCAGGCACGTCAGTCGGCCCTTTTCTCATCCTGTGTGCCTTTCATTTTCTGGTCAAATCTCATGTATTCATCCCGAAGGTGGTAATCCTGATCCAGTGAGGAACCTTCTACTTGTTCAGCATTAGCGCAGCTGATTTCTGGGGTGGGGGGGAAATCTAGGAGTTTGTGGCGAAATGGTTTTCGCATCCTGTACCGCACTCCCTCCCCCCCACCCCCTTACAATCAGAGAATCATTGTCCTCTTCCTGGTGCTGGTCGTCTCCCTCTAGATCCTCGCTTCCAGACTCCTCCGATGAATCAGTGTTCACCTTTTTCCCCCCATGTCTGAGCGTGTTGCAAGATTCAAAAGGATCGCCATCTCGTCCTCGGTCAATTCAGAGTTTTCGGTGGCCTTACCCTGTTTCAAAACCAATTTGAGAGGAGCAGCATTCAAATTCGCTACCTCGGCTCTGTGTTTTTAGCACTATCTTTGGTGGTCTCTCAAAGGTCATCGGTTTGTCTGGCCGAGCGATGTTATGAATTATGATAGCTTTTTTTTTCTTGTGGATTCACTGTTTTGGTTGGAGCTACTCTTTTAATCTGCTGCTGCTTCAGTGTTTTTTTGGGTGGTGCGGGTCCTGATGTTTTCATTTTTGCTTTTAGCACAATTCTTTTTGTTTGTGGAGAAAAGTTGTCCGCCGTAGCTCCCAAATCTCTGCTTCCTAGTTTGGAAACGATGGTAAAAGTCTAAGGCGGTTGCTGTGGGCTCAAGTCTGTCTTGTTGGTGTCTGTGTTTTCCATAACTGATGGGTCCATTCCCATAATAGTCTCCATGCATGGGGTACTGATACCTGGAGGGAGGGGAGCTGTTTCCTTCTCTACGCATGCTGATCGCTGCACATCCAGGACTTCGTCCACAATTGTAGTAACAACCTCACCACTTCTGTATTTTAGGAGTTGGTTTTCCCTACTGTTTAGTGGGAAGGCTACTGAGGAGGCGTTTAAGTGCTGTTCAGATTGAGAGCCTTCTTTACAGGAGTCTGCCACCAGCAGTTGGTTATTGGCCTGGAAGTTAACAGTGAATCTTTCTGATCTTCGTCTTTCTTTGTCCAGGATGATTGGCGCAATTATACTTTTCAGGATCCAGGTTATCTGTTCAGAGTTTTTGTCCAAGTTACCTTGGATAGCTGTGATAAATCCTTCAACAGAAATTAGTTTAGAATGAAGCATAGCTATCATGGTAGTCTGATCTTTCAGTTGATCAGATAAGTTTTCAATGAGTTTCATATATGGGGCCAATGTAATGCTAAAGGCTGCAATCATTTTAGTGTCGTTCGTGTTCTTTGCAGCAATTTCCTCCTTTCTTTGTTCACTTGGGATGCCACTAGGTCCATCAGTAAGTCTTCGTCTGTTGGGGTGGACCCCACTTCGATCGACGATGGCCTTTGGCGTTTGTTGGATGATAGATGGTTACTTGGCGTTTCCTTCCCTGTAGGTCTTGCTTCCCAAGGCCTAGGGTTAATTCTTGCATTTAAGTCCGCCCCCCCAGGCTCTAAGGTCTGACTCAATGGTGTGGGCTAGCAGGTTTAGTTCAGGATTTTATAGGGAGGACCCCCATACTCACCCTTCTTGTGAGCTGTTATTGCTTGAGGGTCCCATTGAACCTTTTTTTTTGTATTCTTTTTTTTTTGCTGTGGTAGCTTTTGGCTCGAAGTTTAACTAGGTTAGCTTTGGATGTCCCTAGTAATAGTACATTACAGTAGTCTAATTTAGACAGAATTAATGCACGGGCGAGTGTGATGCAGTTATGTGGTGTCAGGAATTTGCGACTTAATGCTATTAGTTTGGCCGTGTAGGCAACAGAGGAAGAGAGTATTTATATGCTTGGTCATGGTGAGATTTGAATCCAAGTAAACACCCAGTGTTTTAACTTGGTTGAGAGTCTGGATGGGCGTGCCGTCAATGATGATGGAGGTGCAGTCTGGATGGAGGGATTTGATTTTGAACGGGGCGCCCACAATGAGGATCTCCGTCAAATGTTTCACAGCGTCCACAATTCCCGAGGTGAGTATATTGAGCATGTGCCATCTGTGCCCGGCTATTGATCCACATGCAGCCCACCCATCCTTTTTGAGAGGTGGTTTTAAGTTAATCTTGCATGCTTTTATTCTGACTTGATTGTTGTGTGAAGGTCAGCAAGGCTGGTGGGTTTTGGGATACCCTCCAGCTACAAAATCTTCTGTTGAACACAGCACTGTCCCAAACAATGGATCACTATGGACTATTGCCCACTTTGAAAGTATGCAGGGGGTTCATTGAACAATCAAGCAAGCTTAAGAACACTACTGGTTTGGACCAGCAATACTGATTGCAAGCATGGTTAATAAAAAGTACAGAGCGGATGGCTCCGACATTAAATTGCACAGGTATTCAGCCAAGCACTAACTCTTCCTACCTTTTTGGAGAATCCATCCCCCCCCGCCCCCACAGCCCAGCATTTAACTGCTCTGGATGTATATCTCTGTACACTATCTAACCAAGCGCTCCACAACACATCTTACACTCCCAACTCCTCACTCTCCGTTCACCCAAAATAGCATACTCCCACCCTCTTTTCAAACTCCACAGCAACATTCTCAACACATGCAATTCCCACTCTGGAGGGTAGAGTGAGGTGCAGGTGATGGAAATGAAAGTTCTATTGGTTAAGTTGCCAACTTTTAAACCTGAAGATATAATGCTGATTAAAAATTCTAGCTCCACTTCTTCCAAAATTGTATGACCCACGGAAAATCATGTGTTCTCTATATTCTGCCGTTTCTATATCTGTCAAATGTGAGGGTGGTTGGAAATAAAATGAACACCATAAGGGCTTTATTAAACCAAAAATGCTGCTTAATGGAGAGTCGATGTGAGACAATGTTGATTTATGTTAGTTTATAAACCAGTCTTCGATAAATGGCCAGAATTCTGTGTTCTTGAGCACGCCACTTTAGCTGTACTCCAATATCCTCTGCCTCCAAGTGTTGGATTGCATACAAATTGAAGGCAAGTGTAATGGTGGGGTGGAAATCACCAGTCCTTAGCTGAATGGACGTGCCGGGAAATTCCACACCCAAAACTGAAGAGTCAAGGTAATTGACAAAGGCCTATTTTATTAACAATCCAGATAAAACAGGGACAGTAGTAAACATGTAAAATCTCTATGCTCTCGTCCTTCTCGAGTTTGACAACAGTTTAAGAAAATACATCCCACCCGATGTCTCATTACAATCTTGGTTACAGAAGCCTACGGAAAGGTGGGATTGATTAGAGGAATTGGGAGTCATCTATATAGGTAATATATATGTTGGTTTCCTCATTGGCTATGCTTTATCGGTTGGCTCCATCTGACACCACCCCTAAATTGATTACAGCGTAAAAAAAAAACACCACCACAACACCGAACTGTTGGCTGCTTTTGAGAACTGTGATTGTTCGGCAATCGCTTCACCAACCTTGACTACTTGACAGGTGAGAAGCACATGAGCAACACTAGTAGTAGGGGAAGTGGCATCAAGGTGCACCTTTTCCCAATTAATGAAATGCCATCTCCGATTACCTAGGCAACAAGACAGGACTTTAGCTTTGAACTATCTACAGGCCACCTGGCTCTACTACCCTGTTTCTCTCTGAATGGGCTGATTTCTCCTCCTCTTTCATCACAACCACCTCTAAACCTCTTCTCCTGGGTGCCTTCAACATCCACCTTGACTCCTCGATCACAGCATCCACTCTCTTCAGTGACCTCTGCACCTCGCTCTTCCTCTCCATTCTCCCTTCTGGTCCTAACCACTCGGCTAGACACACTCTTGATGCCTTCATCCACAGTGATATTTCAGTGATATTTCACTCTTCTTGTCCAGCCGCCTACCACCCCATATCTAACACCCCCTTTCTTGGGGAAACTCTTGGGGAAACTCTTGGGGAAGCTGGTCTTCCCCCAACTGACCCATCACACTGAACTTGTTGGTTGCCTACACAAACATCAATCTGGATTCCGAGCATCTAGAGGCATGGAACCGGCTCTTCAGAACACCCGTGAGGAACTGCTTGCATCTCTTGTTTCCAACTCTCCAGATGTTCTCATTCTACTTGATCTCTCCTCTGCATTTGATATGGTCAATATGGTCAACCACTCATCCTCATAAAACAGCTCCACGATACCCTAGGTATCTCGGAGCAGGAACTGGACTGGCTGACCTTCCTCAATGACTGTCCGTTCCAGGTTATTCTGGGCTCTTTCTCCTCCCCCCACCTCGATCTCCACCTACGGCATCCCCCAGGGCTCCACCTTTCTCCCTGACTCTTCAACACCCATCTTTTTTCGCTGGCGCACCATTGCCACCTTCTCACCCACCTTCCAGTGTTATGCAGATGACTCGCAACTCTTCTTCAAACTTCCCTCTGATCATCTCTTTACTACCTCCATCATTCCTGACTCCATATCTGCCATCCAGTCCTGGTGTACTTCCAATGATCTCTGCCTCAACACCAGCAAGAATGAGATCCTTCCTATTGGCACTCGTGCTCCCTCTTTCTTCCTCTCACTATGTCCATCCTCTGTGGGCCCTCCCCCCTTCTCCTTCATCTGATGCCAGAAACCTTGGAGTCATCTTAGACTCCTCTTTCCCTCCTCCCTCACATTCAGGACCTTGTCAAGAACACCCACTTTCAACTCCACCTCCGCAAAGGACTTCTTCCTTTCCTCACTTTCCCCCAGAAGATCAATGTCTCAATGTCTCAATGGCTCTGGTTCTCTCTAGGCTAGACTACTGCAATGGACTTTTCCTTAATCTACCGTCTTCACTAGGACCTCTCCAGCTAATCCATAATAGGGCTGCAAGACTTATCCTTGGCCTCAAGCCCAGGGACCACATCTCTCCAGCCTTAAAATCTCGGTATTACCCAAATTGACCTTTTACAATTGACCTTTTACAATTGACCTTTTGCACAATTGACCTAATTATAGTGGTCCATTGACCTTCTGCACAATTGACCTTTATATTTTAGTTATTTTATGTATGTATTGGGTTGGTTTGGGATTTTAAATAATATAATGGGATTGGGTGGTGGGTTGCGGGGAGGGGGGGGGTTTGGATTGGGCAGGGGTTGCGGGGTGTTTCCCCAGCATATATGTCCTAATTGACCTTCTAAATTAGGTCAATTCTCCCCAGGTCAATTGTGAAAAGGTCAATTGGTATACAAACAAAATCTCTACACTGGCTCATGGTTACTACAAAGAATAAATACAAATCCCTCTGCATCATCCATAAAGCTGTCTGGGGCTGGGGACCACGCTATCTACAACTGGCTCTCCCTAAATACTCTCCCTCAGATATGTACGTTCCTCTGGTACCAATTCCCTGTGTGTCCAGTGCTTTGCCAAACAGCAAGCTAGTGGCCGATCTTTCCTCTGCAGGCTCTCTCCTGTGATACAGCCTCCCCCTTCCAGTTCGTCTTAAGCTTCATCTCCTCAAATTCTGGAAACTCCAAGTCCCTCCTTTTCACCTCATCCTGCCCTTCCTCCGACCTCTGCTAAACTCCACAGTTGCTGAGATTGGTCACCAGGGACCTTGTGTCCTTCTGGGTCCTGGCCATCAGCCTGCACCCGCTTCCAGCACTTGCCTGGCACCCACTGGCCTATCACACCACAGACCTGCAGTTACTGGCCTATCCCACCACAGTCCTGCACTTACTCCTCCATTGGCAACTGAAAACTCTCACCAAGGCACTTCACTCTTGGTGCACCTAGCACTTACCCCCCACTTCCTCATCCTTTCTCTCTGCATTTGCACGTTCTGAATGCTCACAAGGCCTAGTAGGTCCGCCTTGATCTTTCATTGTTATATTTGCTTTCTCTTCCATGTTCATTCCCTGTTGCCCTGTGGGCGCTTTGAAACACAATGTACTTGATGTATAAGCACCTTACAAATGTACAATAAATAAATAAAATATACTTGGCTCTGTACAGTATCTTTGCTCTGAAAACCTGAAGGCCTCAGTCTGTTTGTATCTGGAGTTGCGTGCAAGGAGACCACGTTTTTGAATTACTCTGCTCAACTTACTAGCATTTTAGCATATATTAATGCAGGTGTCTTGACACCTCCTGTGCACTAGAGACTTGTTCGAGCTATGTTTCTTCCAGTATTAAACCTTAATTAATGAGCACCTGGTTTTCAAGGGCTGTTTGTTTCTTTACATAATCTAAGAGAAATGTGTTTTACGCTTAAGAATTATCTTCTGTTCTCTTCGGTGATGGTTCAAACCTCCCTTTTCCACAGTAACCTTGGCAGGAGTTGTGCAGCTATTGTCTGGGCTGCTTGGGTCTGTATTTTCTGCTAATTCAGAACTTTGAACCTCTCTGCAACTCTGAGATTTCTTCGATACTCCCCATTCGCTCGAATGTGGCTGCGCCGTTCATTTGATCCAAAATGGCCACTTGTTCATTTCTGTGTTAAGCAAGCTTTGTTTATTCTTGTGCGTCTTACATTTGGGCGTGTATATTGATTATATTTTCTAGTGTCTATTGGTTTCAGGTAACATTCTTCATGTCTAAATGCAGTTTTGACCTGGTGTCCGTGTATCTTCATGGTGAGTGCGAATCTGCTTCATGTCTGTGTTTACGTGTGTCTGTTTCGGCAGTGATGTCACTTGCTCTCGTCATCTTTGGTCACAGCATGTTCATGTCTGCTAGAGCTTGCAAATTCATCTCTTCTTCGATCGCTCCAGGGTAAGGTTGGTAGGGTTATCTTGGTGAATAGCGTCTCTTGTACTTGCGATATGGCGGTGGAGAATGGGCAGACGCCATAAATGATGCACTTTCGTTCTTATGATATAGAGGAGGGTGAGGAGCTGGCGCTATGAATGATGCATTCATCTGCCTCTTGACACAAGTATAATGTGCTACAGTAAGTCTAGAAAGTAGCTGAAATGACAGATGCAGCTTAGCTGTGAGGTAATAGACTTTAAAACAAGATGATCCTGGTTCTAGTCCCGGCTTCTACATTTGACCAAACTGCTTGATCCTGGGCGCATCTGTTAATCTCACTTTTTTCAATTAACTGACAAAATTTGAGTGTGCTTATGAACACTCTGAACACCATTATATTGAGCATACTCCTACGTCCAAACCCCTTTCCTCCATACTACAAGGGTTTCTCTCGCTAGGGACAGAAACAAACTTTTTCGCCAGTAAAAATATCTTTACCCCTTTAAATTTAGTCACGTGCAGAGGTGTGGCCCCAGGAGCATGCGCGCCCCTGACTCCGACCTCTGGGGCCACACCCCAGTCCTCTTTTCCAAGTCGACGGGAGAGGGCCAGCTTCACGTAAACAGTAGTTGATGCCCTTTTTCTCTTCGTAATTCCATGTCTGTCTTGTCTTCCTCTGGGATCTTGGTCCCACGTTTTCTTTAATCTTTCCTAACCTCTTAATTTCCACCAGCCTCCGGTGCCTCACTCCTCCCCAGCATTTATCGGCTCAAGTGGGCTTTATTAGGTGCCCTTACTGTGACGGATCCTCTGACGTCTGACCCGCACGCACTCTGCCTCCGCGAAGACCACGGCTGTTCAGCGCGCAAAGTCTTTACTCCCCGGTCACTCAAGAACCAGCTTGCTAGGTGGAGGGAGCTGTTCTCCTGGTCTCCCCCAGAGCAGATCAAGGAGCATGTGCATAGGAAGACTAAGGCCAAGGTAAGTATTTTGTTGTCCAAAGCACCCTGCAAAGGCCTGGAAGCAGCCAAGCAGGAGTCTAGCCCTGTCACCAGCCAGGGCACTGAGTCTCAGCGAGCTACCTGTCACACAGCTGAGGGGTCAGTCGGCTCAAATACCCTGAAATCTCCCGAGGGGCTCTGCCCTGCTACCGGCCTATGTCCAAGGGGGCTTCTTCACCCAACAGCACTACCGGATCCATGTTGGAGGGTGATCAGCCTACTGGGCAAGAACCTGGGGTGCACAAGAGGCACGAACCTGCATGCAGTAGTAAACTGGTAGAGGCCAGATCAGTACACCATCAGACACTGGGTGTGTCAGAGCCAAGATGAAATGGTGGCACGTGAAGACACGCGCAACTCAGAAGAACATCAGAGACTGGACTTCACTCCGAGGGTGCAGGGCTCTCCCATGGTTACTCCTCAACTAACCTGGTGCACATCATACCCAGTGCCCTCTGGTCAGGGACCCTGCACCGAGCCCTATTATGCACAGAGCAGGCAGGCGTGGCAAGAGCACAGCCTTACACGCCAGTCACCCAATCTGGGTCGCAGCATGAGCGCAAATCCCCAGCCTGTGAGGAACGTTTTTTGACAAATTCCTCATCCTGATGAAATCTCCTCAGATGGGCAGCATATTCAATGGGATTATTAAGGAGATGCTTCCACCAGCGCCCACACCTTTTGCTCCAGTAAAGCTGCAGCCAGTTGCACCTATAGTAGAGGTGGAGCACCCTCCTGCACCATCAGTTGCCCAAGCAGCTTATAAATCACTGCTCTGTCTCCACCACCCACTACCCCCGAACACCTCCCCCAGGCCTCATTGCCTCTGGCGACGCCACCCGCGGATCCTGGGGACCCTCCTGGCACCACAGATCAGATGACACGGATGAAGAGTAAGAGCCTGACACAATCTTCGGCATGGGCATTCCATGACGGGCTGGCCGGGTTGGCAGAGTATCTGGGTATCCCTCGGCCCCAGAATGAACAACCAAGGTGCGGTGGAGGGGTGCTTGCGGAGGTTCTCGGTCAGATCAGCCAATAGATCTGGCATTCTGCTCCAAAAGGACGTGGAAGCCCTGGCAAAGAAAGGATGGGCAAAGCCACACAAAGCAACCCATTAATAGGCTGGATGTGAAGTGCAGGCAGAGGGATACCCTACTCGTATTGGTGCAGCTGCATTCATCAGTGATCTCGGCGGCATACCTGTATGCCAAGCCCAAAACACCAACATCTTCCTCCTCTACATCCGCCTTATTGGGCAAGTAAGAGAAGGTGCTAGAGGCCTATGGGAAGAAGGTCTATGCCAGTGCCGGTCTCTACCTGCGTCAAGCCAATCAAGATGCTATGCTGGCCGCTGCATATCAGAGGCTATGGAGGGAGATTGGGGAATTTCTCCCGGACCTCCTGGTTCATAAGCAAGCCTCCTTTAAGGCTGGTTTGGCGGAGGACAAGATAGTGGTGCAGTACTTAATGGAGTTCACTGTGGGTCATTTCAACATGGCTGGAGGGGCAATCTGTGTGGCCACGGATACGAGGCAGGCGGCATGGTTTAGGGCCACCGAATTTAACCCTGACGTCCAAGACCGCATCCTGGATCTCCCGTTCGAAAGGGGTGGGATCTTTTCCATTCATCCACTGACCAGGAACTGGATAAGAAGAAAAACAGTACCCAAACTGCCAAGTCTTTGGCTATTCTAGCAAAGCCTGCACCCAGAACGTTCAGGCAGGGGCAAGCCCGTTCCGATGGGGGAATGACATTCAGCAGATTCAGGAGCTTTCAGGATCTTAAGGCTAGGCAGCCTGACAGGTCGCCCAGTCATCGCAGGTGAAAACACCACACGTTGCACAAAGGCTTCTTGCAGTACCCCTCCCAGGCACCTGCCTCAGAGGGAAAGAAGCAATGATGGCCCCATCAAGGTCCACAGTTCTCCGGTGGGGGCAGGCTGGCTCTCCACATTCAGTCCTTGCTGACTCTTTGCGGATCCATGGAACCGATCAGTGGTTTCCCATGGTTTTTGTCTACCGCTCCCTCTGGAACCACCACCACCTTCTCCCCTCCCGCAGATTGGGACACTAAAACTCCTGATGGAGATCTGCTCGCTTGTACAAAGTGCGGCAGTGGTGGAAGGTCCCCTATCTCAAAAAGGCTCTGGGTTCTACTCTTGTATTTTCACAAAACAGAAAAAGATCCAGGCCGGCCTGCAAGTGGTTTTAGACTCATCGTTCCTGAACCTATCCCTACCCATCCAAAAGTTCAAGATGGTTATGCCAGCTCTGATGGTGGAGTCTGTGGGGGAGGTTGGACGTGCTCTCTAGATTTGAAGGATGCATACCTACACTTCCCTATATGGCAACCTCATCGCTCCTTCCTACAGTTCTGAGTAATGGGCTTACATTTCCAGTACAAGGTACTTCCATTCGGGCTCAACTCAGCCCCACAGGTATTCACAAGGCTTATAAATGCAGTGGCCGCATTGCTCAGGTTGCAGGGCCACCATGTATACCCATACCTTGATGACTGACCAGTCCGAGCGGAAACCCGGGGTCAGGTTCTGAATACGGCCTCCAGACTCATGGATACCCTATTCGAACTGGGGTCCTCCATCAACCACAATAAGTCTCAGCTCCGGCCTACCCAGACCTTGGTCTTCCTGGGTTTGTTGTGGGATAGATACCAGAGAGCAAAGGATTTTCCCTGCCACAGAAAAGGTGACGGCTCTCAAGACGGCTACTGGTCACTTTCCCAGCAGGACGATGACTTCGGCCTGGTGGTACCAATATTTGTTGGGTATTATGGTGGCATGCCTGCTTGCGGTCCCGCATACCAGACTCAAAATGAGGAGAGAGCAGTTGCACCTCCTGAAATCAGTTGACTTGTTCCCAAGCGGCAT
Organism: Ambystoma mexicanum; assembly: GCF_040938575.1. Classification (NCBI taxonomy): domain Eukaryota; kingdom Metazoa; phylum Chordata; class Amphibia; order Caudata; family Ambystomatidae; genus Ambystoma; species Ambystoma mexicanum. Next base: position 452,428,992 of record NC_090936.1, on the reverse strand, counting down.
CACTCTCCATCCCGGTGCAGCTCCACCAGGATTTGGTTTGGTGGAGGCAGGACAACAATCCTATGGCGGGCAGACAGTTCAGGCACCCTGTGCCTACTTGTACTATCACAACCTACCCCTCCCTGGAAGGGTAGGGAGCCACGCTGGGCAACCACATTGTCCTGGCACATGGACAAGGGAGGAACAGAAGAGTTGCATCAACTTCCTCGAACTCGAGGCCATTCAATTGTCACACAGGGCCTTCTTACCAGTAATCGGGGGCAAAGTAGTCTGTGTTCAGACTGACAGCTCCACTTGCATGTTCTAAATCAACAAGCAAGGGGGCGCCTGATCACCTCCCCTCTCCAGACTCATGATCAAGATATGGGGATGGGCCTTTGCCCACAACATATGGCTTTCGGTGATGCACCTTCCGGGAGAATCTGACCTGGAGGCGGACAGACTCAACAGATTGGGAATCGACAACTACGAGTGGCAGCTGTACGAGCAAGTCCTTTCAGACATCTTCAGGAGATGGGGCCAGCCCCAGATCGACCTTTCGAAGGGATTGTGTCCTCCGACGTATTCCTTATCTTAGATATAAATCCTTCAGCTTTGCTGGCCTCGGAAAATTTTTTCGCCAGAGGGCGCTGCGCGTCGATGATCGCCGAGTCGATGACCCTCGACGGCCTCCGTGCCGACGTCGACGTCATCCTGCCTATAAAGGCCGCGCGCAGCGTCCGTTGCTCAGTTCCGTTTTTCCGCGCTTCGTTGTGCCTCGGAACACCGTTGCTCAGTTCTCGTCAAGATAACGTATATAATAACTACTACTTACCTCGATATCGATGGCATCCTCCTCCGACCCGACGACCCCTCGGTCCGGTTTCAAAAAGTGCCGAGACTGCGGGAAGAAAATGTCGTTGACGGACCCTCACAGGGTCTGTTTGTGGTGTCTGGGAATCACGCACCAGAGTTCGGAGTGTGAGGAATGCCTTTCCATGACGGCGAAAGCCTTGAAGGAGCGTAGGGGGAAGCTCGAGAGAGGTAGGTCAACTTTAACTTCCTCGAAAGCTTCTTCGGTAGAGTCGAGACGTTCGTCTCCTCACCATAAAAAACACTCTCGATCTAGATCACGAAGTGGCTCCCACCACTCGTCGACATCGAGACACTCGAAGAAGAGACGTAGGAGATCCCCTTCGTCATCTTCGTCGAGTTCTCCTGAGAGAGTTCATTGCCCCACAAAACGCAGCTCGCAAGCTGAGTGGGAGGAATTCAGGAAAAAGATGCTAAGCGTCTTCGAGAAAGCGGCCTCGTCCCCCTCGAAGACAGCTGAGGGTGATACCCCGGGTAAAAAACCCAAAAAATCTAAACGCCGCGAGTCGCAGTACCCGGCGGAAAAGTCAACCCGAAAGCGCCTCGAGCCATCGGGAGATAAAGCATCATCGACGCCATCGTCGAAAACTCCTTCGAAACAGAGGTCGGCGCCATCGACGCCGTTGTCGAAGGATCCATCGGCGCATCAGTCGATCGAGTCGACGCCGACGTCGACGCCGATATCGACGCCGGTGAAGGAAAGAACCACGGCTACTCCACAGCCAACGGTTAGACAAAAGACCTCCGACTCGACGCCGAGAACGTCGACGTCGTTCTCGAGCAGGACTCCGATCCTTTCGAGTTCTTCGAGGCCTAGTACACATTTCTCGACGCTTTTCACGGCGCCTTCGAGTACTTTCACGTCGGTGTCGACGACATCGACGTTTTCAAGGCCTGTGATGATGGCTCCTTCTGCATTGGAAATGGGGTTTATACCATTCCAAAAACCAATGTATCCCCCTTTAACCTCGATTTTTGAGGAAAGGGAGGATTCAGACCAAGATATTGATTTACAGAGGACCACATCACCAGAGCCAGAGACTTTCGCCTCTGAGGAAGGAAGATTAAAAAATCTTCAGGATGCACTTCAGGAAGCTAGTGGCTTGGACACTTCTCCTGAAGCAGAATTTATCAAACCAGACCCAGGAGAACATGCGGAGACTCCATATAGAGCTCTGATGTCTAGAATCATAGAATTTATGGGTTGGTCTGCACCTTCTCCTGCCTTTCAGCAGGATGACCTCACTGACATACTGGACAAGGGCCCACAGGAGGATCCTGTGGTTCCATTTCACTCTGCTCTACAGAGAAGGATTTTGACAAACTGGGAAACGCCAGAAATTATCCCGGCAGTAAATAAAAAACTGTCAACAAAATACAGGGTGGCTAGTTCTGACCCTGAATATTTGTCAAAACACCCTACTCCTGAGAGCTTGGTTGTACAGGCTGCAACCTCATCAGGCAGCACATCTGCATACCCCACTGCTCCGCAGGATAGGGATGACAAAAAGTATGATGCCATGGCTAAGAAGGTTTTTTCTGCCTGTAGCATGGCGTTAAAGTCTATTAACGCGACCTGTACGCTCGCTAGGTTCAGCCACACCCTTTGGGAGTGCGCTTCATCAGCGGCTGACTGCCTCCAAGAAGGAGAGGAAAGGGACGCATTTTTAAACATCATCAGGGATGGTAAAGATGCGATGTGCGAGACCCTACAAACTGGCCTAGATTCTGCTGACAGTATCAGCAGGGCCATGGCGGCAAGTACCACAATCCGCAGGCATGCGTGGTTGAGGAAGTCTGGTTTTGCCTCTGACGTGCAGACCAGGCTTTTGAATATGCCCTTTGACGGTTCTACCCTCTTTGGAAAGAAGGCGGATGACAGTTTGGAGAAACTGCAAACGTCCAAGGCAGCAGCCAAGTCATTGGGAGCTGCTATCCGTCAGAATACCTTTCGTCCTTCGGGATCATCGTGGAGAGGACGGTCCTTTCGTTACTATTCCTCATATGGAAGGGGCAGGGGACGACCGGCTCAAAGAGGCCAAGGAAGATTTACCCGTGGTGGACGGGGTAGGGGAAAGAAAGCCGCACCCGCAGGAGCAGGAGCCACTTTACCTTCGGCAACTGCATCAGCCGCTTCAAAACCACTCTGAGGTCTCCCCTCACAGAACACCAGTAGGGGGCAGGTTAACTCACCATCTGACGGAATGGCAGGCTATTACGTCAGATGCTTGGGCTCTGGAGACAGTGGCCCAAGGTTACTGCCTGCCCTTCCTACATATCCCTCAGAGTCATCCACCGGGGAACAACCCTTTGAAGCTTCCAGATCCGCTCCTCTTGCAGGAGGTTTTAGACCTGCTAGAGAAAGGTGCCATAGAACTGGTACCTGTAGCGGAAAGGAACAAGGGTTGGTACTCCCCCTACTTCATAATACCGAAGAAGGACGGAGGACTGAGACCCATCTTAGACTTACGGGAATTGAACAAATTCCTCCGAAAGGACAAGTTCAAGATGGTGACTCTCTCTCAGATCCTTCAGGCCCTCCAGCTTCAGGACTGGTTGGTATCTCTAGACCTCCAGGACGCTTATTTCCATGTGCCGATCCATCCCAGGCACAGGAGATACCTGAGGTTCGCAATTGGCAGCTCTCATTATCAATTTCGAGTTCTGCCATTTGGGCTAACCTCCGCCCCGAGGGTCTTTACCAAGCTAATGTCGGTTGTGGCTGCAAGTCTAAGGAGGGAAGGGATTCATGTCTACCCTTACCTAGACGATTGGTTGATCAGAGCTGTATCTTCGGAACAGGCTCAGAGACAACTGGATTATGTTTGCCACTTCCTTCACAAGCTGGGCTTCTCCCTCAATTTAAAGAAGTCACAGATGATACCATCACAGAGACTCCAATTCATTGGAGCAGTCCTGGACACTTCCCTGGGAAAAGCCTTGCCACCAGAGGTGAGGGCTCGAGATATTCTGCAGATGGTCATCAGATTTCAGAATGCCCAATATCTCCCAGCCTACGACTTTCTGAGGTTGCTAGGCCTCATGGCATCCTGCATATTCCTCGTGCCGGAGGCTCGCCTGAGAATGAGATCCCTCCAGTGGGCACTGAGAACTCAGTGGTCACAGTTCTCAGGAAGGATGACAGATCTCCTTCGGATCCCGGTCAAAGTAGCCCGAGACCTTCAGTGGTGGGCCTGTCGGGAGAACATCCTGAAAGGAGAAATGTTTTGGCAACCATGGCCGGAGATAACAGTAGTCACGGATGCCTCACTCACGGGGTGGGGAGCTCACGCCAACGACTTGACCATCAGCGGTCGTTGGTCTCCATCGGAGTCCAGACTACATATCAACCTGTTGGAGCTGAGAGCCATCAGACTAGCGCTGAAGGCTTTTCTGCCGTCTGTACGGGGAAGAAACGTCCTAATAATGACGGACAATACAGTGGCCATGCACTACCTCATCAAAAGAGGAGGCGTAGGCTCACTACCACTGTGCAGAGAGGCGATGCAGCTCTGGTTTTGGGCAATTCAGGAAGGAATCTCTCTATCGGCAATTCACCTAGCCGGAGAGAAGAACTTGACAGCGGACGCTCTGAGCAGGCAGAGCACAGTCTCTCACGAGTGGGAGATAGCTCAGGAAGTCCTTCAAGAGATCTTCGCCCTTTGGGGAACCCCTCAAGTGGATCTGTTCGCCACCAGTATCAACAGGAAGTGCGACAGATTTTGCTCAAGGGAATTTCCCCCGAGAGGAGCTCTAGGAGATGCGTTCGTAGTGGACTGGGAGTTCCCACTTCTGTACGCGTTCCCTCCGGTCCCTGTCATTCCTCAAATGATCAGGAGGTTGAGAAGGTTTCGGAAGACCATGATCCTAATTGCCCCGGATTGGGCCAGGAGAACGTGGTACCCGGACCTTCTAGACATGTCCATCTGCCCTCCAATTCGACTGCCATACAGAGAGGATCTTCTCTCGCAGAAGGAAGGTCAGGTTCTCCATCCAGCCATCAAGACCCTCAACCTTCACGCTTGGTGTCTGAAAGGTTGAGGTACAAGGATTGGGACCTTCCGGATGATGTTATGGAGGTGTTGCTTTCGGCCAGAAGGCCGGCAACTAAAACTCTATACCGCTGCCGTTGGAACAAATTTTGCAGCTGGTGCAGAGAAAAGAATATTGAACCCTTTTCTTGTGGTACACCTATGGTGTTGTCATTCTTACTTTACCTGGCTAATTCAGGCCTACAGGTTGGCACAATTAAGGGCTATCTCGCAGCGCTATCAATCTTTAAGCGCACTGCAGAGGAGCCTTCATACTTCAAAATTCCATTGGTAATACAATACCTAAAAGGATTAACTAATGTTTATCCCCCGAAACCTTTTCAAGTTCCCTTATGGGATTTAAACCTAATTTTAAACTTCCTAAAGGGTGCCCCTTTTGAACCACTACACTCTTGTTCATTGAAGCTTCTCACCCTCAAAACTGTTTTGCTAATAGCATTGACATCTGCTAGAAGGGTTAGCGAGTTGCAAGCCTTATCGTGTAAACCTCCACATACAATCTTTTACAAGGACAAAGTTGTTCTTCAGGTGAAGCCTAACTTCCTCCCGAAGGTAGTCTCGGAGTTTCACATCACTCAGAAGATTATATTACCTTCTTTCTACCCTCCTCCTCATCCGGGGAAGGAGGAAGAGAGACTGCACAGGCTGGACCCTAAGCGAGCCTTGAGCTTCTATATCAGCAGATTGGCTAAGATCAGACAAGCAGACCAACTCTTTGTAGGTTATGCAGGACATAAGTTGGGCCTTCCAATAACAAAACAAACCATCTCCAGATGGATTATTTTAGCCATTCTGGAGTGCTACAAATTGGCAGGAAAGGAGCCTCCTCAAAATCTAAGGGCTCATTCTACCAGGGGTATCGCAACATCCTCAGCCCTTCAAAGAGGGGTGCCAATTCGAGATATATGTGCGGCTGCCACATGGTCGTCCGCACATACATTTACCAAATTCTATAGCCTGGATTCCTCCTCTAGTCAAGAAACTAGATTCGGCAAGGCTGTGTTACACTCTGTCCATTCTGGAAGGGTAACATAACTTTTATTACTCCCGCCTCCAGTCACAATACCACTGCTATGGGAGTCTATCTAAGATAAGGAATACGTCGGAGGACACAATCCCTTCGAAGAACTAGTTACTCTTACCTTGTAACGTTCTTTCGATGGGATGTTCCTCCGACGTATTCCTTATCGACCCTCCCATCCATCCCCGCAGTATGACTTCCTGTGGGTTTGCAGCCTATGCTCCTTCAAGGTGATTAGTCTAATCCAAAAACATTACTGGGGACTACAAAACGGAACTGAGCAACGGACGCTGCGCGCGGCCTTTATAGGCAGGATGACGTCGACGTCGGCACGGAGGCCGTCGAGGGTCATCGACTCGGCGATCATCGACGCGCAGCGCCCTCTGGCGAAAAAATTTTCCGAGGCCAGCAAAGCTGAAGGATTTATATCTAAGATAAGGAATACGTCGGAGGAACATCCCATCGAAAGAACGTTACAAGGTAAGAGTAACTAGTTCATTCGCCACGGAGCAGAAGTGGCGATGTCATCAGTACGCTTCATGGCTGGGCCAGGGAGGGGGGGGGGTCGCGCTGGCGGATGCCTTACACCTCCAATGGAACAGGATGTTGGCATATGCATTTCCACCGACCCCCACTGATCCATAGGTTCTTCTGCAAGATCAGAGAGGCTTCTCCCCAGAGTCTAATTCTCATAGCTCCACTGTGGCCCACCAGACTGTGGTTTTCAGACCTCATACGGCTCTCGGTGCAGGGTCTGGTGACCCTTTCCATTGAAGGAAACCACGCTCCTCTGCCCGTAGGGAGAGGGGGAGGCAGTAGTTCACCCCTCCCCGGAGAGGTTAGACCTAGCTGTCTGGTTCCTGAGCATGTAACCCTCCAGCATCTTCATCTATCGCAGGACAACCTGAAAATAATTTAGAAGGCAAGAAGCGACTTCAGCAGGAACCAATACAAGAGCAAATTGACCAGGTTTTGTTTCTGGGCCAAGGCATAGACCCGCTAAGGTGCACTTTGGATCAGGTGCTATCGTTCTCGCCACATTTGGCAGGGTCAGGGGTTCAGGTAGACACATGCCGTTCCTACCTAGCTGCGATAGGTACATACAGGAATTCGCCTCATTCTCCATCTCCAACCCGGTGGTCTAGAGGTATGGGACCTCAATGTGGTGCTGGACTCCTTGGCGCATAAACATTTTGTGCCCATGTTATCCGTGGACATACGATTGGTCACGATCAAGACCGCTCTACTGGTGGGCCCCGATATTCAGGACCTCGTGGCATAGGAACTCTTTACCATGTTGCATCGAGACAAGGCAATGCTCCGTACAAACCCTCCGTTTCTTCCGAAAGTGGTGTCTGTTTCACCTCAATGAGGAGATGGTGCTACCAACATTCTTTCCTAGCCCAAAGGGCAAGACAGAAAGGGTGTTGCACTGCCTAGACCTCAGGAGTGCCCTTAAGTTCTACATAGACATGCCTAAGGGCTTCCACAAGTCAGATGAGTTAAAGATCACCTTCAGTGGGTCTAGACCAGGTGCTCAAGCATCAAAGGCCTCGATAGCCGGGTGGATGGTTGCGGCCACTCAGGAGGCCTACAAGTGTCAGCAGAAGGGAATTCCAGCAAATCTTCATGTTCATGCAGTTGGGGCCAAAGCAACGGCAGTCTCCTTCCAGAGACATGTGCCATGGCACACAATCAGCAGAGCAGCTACCTTGGCTACCCTTCAGCATTCTGTAAGCACTATTGTCTGGATGGTAGAGCGAGATCAGACGCGGCCTTAGTGCAGGCAGTCCCAAGGAACGTGTTCTCTTAAACTCTAAAACATGTCACCTCCCTGATGCGTCAATCAGTTTTAATCGCCCAAGCAGTATGGAGGAAAGGTGACGGACCTAGGAGTAATTAAGTTACTCACTGTAGTGACTCCTAGTCCCCTTTCCTCTATACGTCCCACCATCCTCCCCATTAAAAAGGTACATAGTTAAGCAGTTGAATCTGGCAGACGCTCAAAGGGGACTGAGGTGTGGTGCTCCTGACTAAATTTAAAGGACTAAAGAGCTTTTTTCTAATGAAAAAGGTTCCATTCCCATCCCTAGCGAGGGACGCCCTTGCAGTATGGAGGAAAGGGGACTATGAGTAAGTTAATCACTACAGTGAGTAACTTATAATTTATTCTACCAATGTACTGATTACTACCGGTGGGGTTTGTGACACCATCATAGAATTTGCTTCACCAAGATTTGATGCTGGAAATGCCTTATGGACGGACAGGTCCTCCTGTCCTTGTCCTACCACTTCTCTGTGTGCGTTTTCTGTTTTCTGTCACTGAGGTTCTGCCTGAGCTCTTCATTCCTATCTTTTGGTGAACATCACTCATGGGATACCCTTATGGCATCCATTGGTGGGGGTACACCCTTCTACCTCTCATGAATTGCCCACAGAGCAGATTATGGGCTGGTGGCAGCTACCTGCCGACTTAACAGTGGCTCAGAGTATCCTCAATTTTGGGATACCCAGGCCCTGCCATAGAAATTAGTGGATTCCTGGCAGAAGGCAAGCTAACCCCTGTAGCCTCTTGGTTTTTATTGCCTTTTATCTTGTTTCCCAAAGTTCTTGGAAGCCCCGACTGTCCCTTCCTCCTGAATGTTGAGTGAAAACCCCATATGCTTGTTGCCTTTTCTGGGTGGAAATACCATATATGGCTCTGGGGCTGCCTCCTGTCAGACTGACTGGAGCCTTCTGTGTTGTGGGTACACCCTAGGGGTGGGTCCTGTGTGAATGGAGTCTGAAGTGAACTCGTATTATCTGTTGTGGGTGTCTGGTTTCTGTGTGTGTGACACAATGAATGAGACAGCCCTGTCTGAAACTGACTCGAATACAGTGTAGTGTGCTGAAACGCTGGTTACTTGCCCCAATGCACAGCTTTTTTTTATGGGTGCCTGGGTGGAGTGAATGTCCTTGAATGTCTGTTAGTCTGATAGGCTGCCTGCATGAATGCCCTACTGTGTGATTGGCTGATTGAGTCTGGCTCAGCCAGAGTGAATGAGGGACAGATGTGTATATCCGGAAAGTCAAAGCTTAGCAAGAAGCTGCTTCTTGAAGCACAGCTGGAAGAGAAGTCTGCTGCTGTATCTATTCAACAATCCGAAAGCTGTCATGTCTCCCAAGGGCTGATCCATATAGGACCTGCAAGGAAGACCTCCCCCCCCCGAGCTACGAGGGAACATCGTGTAAAACTGCTACTCTTCATCAAAGTATCCTGGAAGCCAGTCCTGTGTGCCTGCCGTCTGGAGAAGGGTGTCTTGGAAGTCCAGAGGAAGAGTGCCTGACATATCGAGCCAGAGAGTTCCATTGGTGTCGGCCAGAGTCCGGCCGGAGGTGCGTTTCCCGACTGCTGGAAGCCGTTGCTTTCTACCGCTCAGAAGAGGGGGTACCTTGAAAGTTCCAAACTGCTTAAGAACATTTGAAAGGACATACTTGTAGTCCCCACTGACCACTTTTTCCTGCTGGAAAGAGCCCAGAATCATTGGGTGCCATGGAAGGACTGCCAGTGGGTTTTCCACCACTAGAAGCTATCGAAGTTGTCCCGATGGTCCAGACTTGGTGAGGGTCCGAGGTGCGGCTGCAGCACCAAAGAACCGAAAGTTGGAAAACCGGGATATTCCGAAACCCAACACAAGTGACCTATGCACCAGTCGCCGCCAGAATCGAAGGGTTGCAGGGGCCTTATCTTCATCTACCAAGCCTTTAAGGAGACCACAGCAAGTTTATTCTTGACGGGAATTCTACAGTCGGAGAAATCTTCGACCAAGGGAAAGCACCACAACGTTGCCATTCCGAAACAGTTTGGTTCCTTTTTATTCTTGGACTCATTATCCCAGTGGCTCCTTCTTCCAAAGGGAGTCCGTCATCGGAGGGAATCGTCAAGTAAAGCAGGGAAACTCTGCAACTTTGCCTGCCAAGTCACAAAAGGTACTGTGACGAGGAAGAGCAGCTTCTAGCCTCAGGAGTCTTCCAGGGGTCCCAGGTTCGTCTTGAATCATGCTCTCCTGTGTTCTCTCAAGTACCTCGGGTGGTGGAGCCTTTTAAAAGAAAAGTTATGTCATTTAACAATATTGGACTGGTCTGTTAAAGACCACAAATTACTCCCCAACTGTTCTGTTACCAGTTGCCCAGGTTGGGGGGAGGGGGGGGAATCCTCACTCCGAATTACTTGTTTACTCAAAAGAAAAGCATTCTGCCACTGTTCAGAACTAACCTGCCTTTCTTTCCTATTTTATGCTTGTTAGACCTTATTTAAAAATTCACCTGCCATTTTAAACTATCTGTAGTTAGTGCAGTACTTACTGAATTTAAGTAGTGTGCGGCACCACCTAATGTATACATTTACCATTCTCTGAATAAGTATTCCATGTACAAGGTGTTATTATTTATATGTAAATTTGTTAGAGGTAGAAACCGTATTTTATATAAAGAAGTTGTTTTTATCACCTAAGTGTGTGGACATTCCTTTTGTGAGGGCTTGGGGGAAACACTGTACTTCAGAACCTACCTGCATCACCTCCTGAAAGCTTAAGCCTGGCTGTTCGTTCAGCATTACGAAATTGAGAGCCTAGCTGGGGTGGTTCTGTATCTTTACCCTACCATATAGGGGGCAGGAGTACATATATCCCCCTCTAGTCCACACAAGGTTTGTCTGGATTTGTAATACAGGTTATCCAGGTTTTCTAATCTCACGCTACCCCTATTGCTGCTTGTAAGCACTGTTGATAGCTTACAATTTCTGCGATTCAAACTATCCAACACTGCTGAGCAGTTAAATCTGTATGCCTTGAGTTTTGGTTGTTGGTTGTTTTTGCCCATTATCTGTAACTGTTTATGATAATGCTGCAGTCTGGTTTGCCAGTACGAATTGTTAGTAAGGGTACATAGGCCCACTGTTGGGGGTGAGGATATTTTAACGTCCCATTCTGCGATGTCATTAGGGGGTGCTCGTGAGCCAGAGCAAGATGGCGGCAAGGTGATGGTGCTCTGATGCAGATGAGATTTGCCATTGCAGAATATCCAGTCCGATCCGTGCGAAAACTAAATGTGATGATAGAATTTGGTGGTGGAAGGTGCGGGGAGATGAATACCTGCAGCACAGCCTGCTAACTGACTCTGTTGCTGTGCTATGAGAGGCAGAGGTCCTGGGAGCCAGAGAGTGCAGGGAGTAGGCCTGCTGGGCGAACACTTTGTGGCTTTTGTCTTCGAGGCGACGTCCCGAACCGGATAGCAGACCTGGAGGGGAGTAGAAGCACAGAGAGGAACATTGCCAAATGATGTCCTATGGCCGACCCACCCCGGGAGATGTCACTGTCTAACATGAGCTTTTGCATGCAGGCTGACCTGTGCCGCTGACATCTCGGCACACCCGATTTCGGTCTCAGCAGCCATACCATCATTGCTGGCTCGGCGAGATGTTTGCGCTTGAGCAGAGGCGTGGACCAACCCGCAGGCTACACTGCAGAGGGCCACTCTGCTGGCGCACCAATGGGTACACCTCGCCCACCCACTGACGCTGTTTGCTGACACCACTAACCCGATAAGAAGGTGAATCACTGGGGGAGCTGGGTATTGAGACTCAGATGACCATAGTGGTCCTGTAGGATGGCGCAGATGGGCGGGGGGGGAGAGAAGGAGCTGCATAGCCCTGGACACAGGCCCCCATGTGTTTCCCGCAATAGACTGCTGCCCAAGGTCCACGCTCCATGATGTGGCACCCCCCTCCATTGACGGCACGCGTTAGGAGGACTACTGGGGCTCACCTCTTAAACTGCATGTAAGTATATGGGCAACGCCTGGTATTGGCCCCTGGCTGCTACTTGCATACATCATATGTCGGGCAGCGGCTCACCCGCCATAGACCTGTGATCCCACGGCCGACAGATGCTGTGGCCCCCTCTTGACACACCAACAGAACTGCTGCAATTATGGGGGCTCACAGATATGAGCAGCCACGAAAGTGTGACTTAGTCCGGTAAAGAAACTCGCCAACTGCCTACGAGGAAGCCGTCACATGGGCACCTGGGCATGGTAGGCCTGGAGACAAACTGGACCCAAGGTGAGGCCCTCAACAGCCCAATAATAGCTGTTTGATTCCGGGACAGCCGACCACTTTGCTGTGACAGTGGCCACCAATGCTAAGGGAATACCGCAGAGCCAGCTAGCGGAGTGAACCGAATAGTGCAACTGTAATGACCTGGGTTACCCTGCATCTGTGCCCACCTGGCTTGCTACGGCTGGCCACTGGCCCCTTTCCTAACAACGCCAAAGACTCGGGCACAACTAGTACACCACTATGTTGCTCTTCCCGGATGCAACCCACGATAGAGGCCCAAATCCAGAGCCAATTACAGGCAATTCTCCCGGAGAATAAGACCATTGGGCAGAGTACTCAAGAAACCAATACAGTCCTGGACATTAAATACGACCTGCAAGATGTCCACACATGGCTCAACACACAGGCAGACCAAACAACCGATAATGTACAACGCATCAGCTCTCTGGAGGACAATTGTGGCACGGCCGCCACGGACATTGATGGTCTTATAAAGGAGGTAAAGCGTTTAGGTGCAAAAATGGAGGACCAGGAAAACAGATCCTGAAGAAACAACCCCAGTCTGGTGAGTCTCCCTGAACACAGCGAGGGGACAGACCTGGAAGCCTATATCAATGCTTTTCTCCATGAAAAACTACAGATCCAAGACACCTGTTCATAGAACGGGTGCACCGGGCCCATGTCCCAAGCCTACCCCTGGCGAACGCTGACGTGTCGTCACAATGCAGCTGTTAAACTTCCAACATAAACTGGCCATTCAGGGCTGTGGGTACTGTACACTTGGAAGTGGCTGACGTCTGGCTATTCAATGACTTCTTCTTTGAGGTTTCAAGATGCAGGAGAGGTCAATCCCATTTGTGACGCTTTGAAAGCCACGGATCACCGGTACTACCTAAAGTTCCCAGCCGTTTAGTGTATTCTGGGGTAAAAAACAGTGGCACTCCTTTGACGATCCAGAGGCGGCCTGGGCAACGAGAACTTTTCTCTACCAATTTTCCCAGCCGCTGATCATGGGAACCCCCAGAATGAATGCATGTCATCTCCACCTAGGCCACAGTGGCAGACCTGACCACAAGGGCATTAGAAGAAAGTGGGCAGGCGACTAGCGGACCTGGAACGCCAACGAGATGTGCCAGTAAAGTGAAATGAGTACTGCATAACCACGGGTCTCAAGACATCTGAGGGAGCACCATCAGGAGACTGTCCTCTACCAGGGGGAGGGCTTATCACTTATCCAAGACTGCATAACTCAGCAGAGTCACTTCCTTGTGATCGCGACAACTGAGAACATCTGTTCCTGGTTACAGACGGGATGGCGCATGATGCATCACATGTCACCCGAAGCTCATCTACCCCAAGGATGGATGAGTGTTTCAAGTTAATTGTTCGATTGTTGAAATTGGTTTCTGACATCACCAGCGTTCCCTGGCTGGGGGCATTGGAATGCAAGGGGGATAATGGGGCTCCTCAGATCTCCCCCAGCCAACCCAACGCATGAGCTTTTGCTATCTTGTATTGGCATATAGTTTTTTTATCCTAATGTTCTAATGACTGTTTACGGTTCGGGATGTTTGGGTTTGTTCTAGGGGGTTATCCTCCACATGTAACCCCGATGTCACCATGAGTGTGGGTTGGGGCAGGGAAATCGGACAATGACCCCATGGAGGGTGGGTTACCCTCCCAGAAACTGAGATGACCACCCTTACATGTGTCGCCCTTAATATTCAAGGGTTGTGCCACCCCATAAAAAGGAAACTAATGCTCTTTTACAACCGTGATATGCAAGGAGACATTGTATTTCTCCAAGCGGCACACCTCAATCCGACGGTGTCTAAGAAGTTGGGCCGTGGGTTGGTTGGAACAGCAGTACATTCACCATGCCAGGGGAAGAGAGGTGTCCATTCTAATTCATAAGCGGGTCCCCCTCTGGGTCCTCAATACGCTTATAAATAGGGGAGGCAGATATATCTTGGTACAAGGCAGCACGCAACACACAGTTATCGCCCATCTCAATATATATTAACCGACGACTGACACGCCATCCTTCTTCACACACACATCACGGAGTGTGCACAATACTTGGGAGCTGTGACATTAATTGGAGGGGATTTACATTTAGCCTTGGCCCCGCCACTAGTGTGACAAAGCACATCCACAGTCTCCCAATGTAACTCGCATAAACTGGCCACTCTCCAGTCCCTATTAGCGGAGCTCTAACTTTGAGATGCCTGGCGTATCTCACATGAACACCAGAGAGAATACACCTTCTGTTCCAAAAGACATGGCAGCAACTTCAGGATAGGTTTCTCCCCTCTAATGCCACTCATTTTATTAGGGAGTACGACATATTGGCTTCCACCCACTAGGACCACACACTGGTTCCAATGCGTATAGGTCTGCCGGGTGCCCACTGTGGCATCTTAACTTGAGAGCCTTGGGATACCTAGATTTCCTTGAGCATTTGGAGGGCAACACAGATGTGTTTTAGCAGACTGTGTCCTCTGATTACCTGATACTGAAATGTTGGGACGCATATACAGCATTCATAAGAGGGCAGTGTGTTTTTCGCAATGGGCCCACAAGCTAAAAGTATGGAGGGAACGGGAAACGCAACTGAGGGCTGATATATTGACTATGGAAAAGCAGCATAAACGCACACATGACCCACAAACACACACACAGCTTGTTAGTCTCCGATCAGACTTGAAACGGGTGTCCTCCTCCTGTGCCCAGAAATCAGTCACTAGCTGGTCGCAGGCAAACTACTGCGAGAGAGATAGGCCCTTAGGGGCTGGCACTACGGGGCAGATGGGCAGCACAGATTATCGACTCCGTTGGGTACCAAAATGGGAACCTGCTCGACAGAGATTAATTTATCAATGAAAGGTTTGCACAATTCTACGGTACGCTATATGCTAAACTGGACCCAATAGACCCACAACGAATTTGTGAATTTTTTGCGTCTATCAAGCTCTCTAAGCTGGAAATTTCCCAAGTAGAGAGGCTTGCCACTCCGATCACCTCCTTGGAGGTACACAGAGCAATTAAGTCTTTATCAGCGGAGAAGGCGGCTGGCCCTGACGGACTTCCCATCGACTTTTATAAAGCATTGGCTGACTGCCTAGCTCCCATTGGAGTCTGTGTATGCAGGAGCTGGGGTTGATGGCCACCTACCACTCTCCATGCTTGCGGCGGCCAACATTGTGGTATTCCACAAGAAAGGGTGTTGTGACCAAGGGTATTGAGTCCTACCGACCCATGTCTCTGATCAACGCAGTCGTGAACGTTCTAGCAAAGTGATTGGCCGAGCGCATTGAAGGACTAATTCCGCTCCTCATCCATAGGGACCAAACGTGCTTCATCCATGGCAGGCACTCGGCCGACAACATCCGCTGCTGCTACATGTCGTTACAGGGGGACAGACCCAGACAAGGGAATCCTAACCTCAGACGCCGAGAAGGCATGCAATAAGGTCCAATAGGACTTTCATGTACTTACACAGGTATGGTTTCCCAGCTGAATAAAGCAAGCTAGTAAGGCTTCTCTACACTGACCCAGACGGCCTCAGTGGTTAAAAATGGTATCACGTCTGCCCCCTTTGCCCTATATTCAGGTACACAGCAAACTTGGGAACCCGGTGGGGTGGCCCCGTTCAAGCTCCAACTTTGGTATATTACATACCTAGGTGTGAAAATATGCCCTGTCCTGGATGAGATACTAGCCCTAAACTATCCCCCAGTTCTGTTGAAAATCAAACGGGACCTTCTCCGATGGGATCCGCTCACGCTGTCCCTCTCTGGAAGGATAAACGCCTTCAAAATGAATTCCCTTCCGAAATTGACCTATCTGGCCATGATGCTCCACAACGAGTCAGATGTTTGAGGAATTGAACGCATATATGTCGGTTTGTCTGGAGGGAAAGAAAGCGCAGCTAAGGCTTTAAGTCCTCCAGGCCTCTAAATCGGATGGTGGACTCGGATTACCGGCATGGAGAACCTATTACCTAGCCGCGGAAGTGTGCTGGGCCAAACGTTGGCTTAATGCTGCAGACCTGACCAGCTGGAAAACGGATACTGCAGACCTGAACAGCTGGAAAACAATGGAACTATCCCTGCTGGTGCCGTTCTCGATATCTGAGATCCTGGCTATCACCCCCAAACTACCCAGCGAGATTAAAAAACACCAGATAATGGGGCCGACACTCACAATGGCACAGGCTACGGGCGGAACTGGGCTTGTCGATTATGGTAACTCCAGCCTGGATCAATGTTAGGGTGCTTATTTCATACGGGCTGCATCCCAAACAAGACGCAGCATGCCAATATGTCAGGGTGATGGACCTGTATGAGGAACACTTCCTGCTTCGCTTCTCTGAGGCTAGACGACTGCTCGGACTAGGGGAGTCAGATTGGCTCCAGTGTCTCTATTGTCGGTGGTTCGCAAACCCACCACAGACCAGTCTCGTACAGATGCACCAATTCCGGGTGAACTCGAAATGGAACAGAATACAACACTGTATCCGCGTCTATGTAATTTTTACACGATATGCACCGCCCTACAATGTGAAGCGTAATCATATCCTAGCAACCCAATAGACCGGGGATCCGGGGGACAGTGTTTGACCCAGGCATTCTATGACTTCGAAGCCAGCCCTACCGCTGGTTACGTCCAATATCCGCACCCTAGATATCCAATACAAACTGCTCCAACGGATGTACTGTACGCTGAGCAAGCGATTTCGGATGGGTCTTGCACATTCTTGGCCTGCTGGCGACTGTGGAGTGCTGGGCACATGCTCTGGTCCTGCCCGCAGATCGTGGCATACTGGCGAATGATAGATAAACAGATCACACGCATCGATGGGGTGGAGATACAATTGTCTGCAGGCTCTGTTATTCGAGGGGCAGGGGGCAGAGGGAGGATTGGCATACTAACTCTCTGCAGCGCAAATTAATACATGAAATGCTATTCGCTGTCCATAAAACCCTGATTCTTAACTGGAAAACAGTCAACCCACCCACCAAACACATGTGGCAGACATTTACCAAATTATGTTCCTTAGAACACAGTACCTTCAAGCGCCTCGTCAGGCCTGAGTGAGCGGCACGCTTCTGGGAGCTACCTGAACCATATATTATATATTTAAACTTTCTGTACCTAATACAGCTATGAACCAGAAGAGGATACTTATTTTCATTTTTAAAGCTTTATTCGGCTTGGCAATTAGCACATACAGAAGAAAGTCACATTAAAAAGTATATACATAAAAATGCATGATATAAATGAGCTTAAACACATTGGACTAAAAAGATAAAATTCTTTCCTCCACCTAAGAGGGTGTCTGAGAGGAAAGAAACTCACAGCTGACCCCATCAGTAACTTGCACACCAACAATCTGCTTCTTAGAAGCCAGGCCCCTGGACATATCTAGCTATAGAAAAAATAACCTTCCAGTCCGAAGAGCAGGAGAAAAAGGACATAGCATCACGTGTATTTCTTATGCACAGCCCCAACAAAATGTGTCTCAAGTACTTACACCTCCAAGTTAGTAATGCTGGGCATATTAACGTAAAGTGCGATAAAGATTTGTTGGCTGTATTGCGTGGGGGCATACTCCACTATTAGAAGGGGACTATGACCAAGTAGAACGTGCTGTAGGTAAAAATCCTAACCTAAAGCGTACATGCAGGGAGCGCTCATAAGGTGGGTGGATCTCGTCCACAATGTGTTTACAATTCCTCAACATATTGATATAGAAACATTCCGGTAGATTCTTCAGGGCATGGGCCGACCATTCAATTTTGGCCCTAGCAATAACTTCAGCCTTTGGCTTCAAATGGGCTTTGAGGGCGGAACAATCAGTAGGGGCTAGCCAAAGGAAACCTACTTCCAGCCCTATTAAGATCATTTTCAAATGCCCTGCCCACCCACAGTTGGTTGCACCCTCCAGCTTTAGAAAATCTGAGAGCATCCCTATACAAAGTCAGACCAGGGGACAACCACAGTCGCTGCCAATATAGG
Source organism: Ambystoma mexicanum (assembly GCF_040938575.1). Lineage (NCBI taxonomy): Eukaryota > Metazoa > Chordata > Amphibia > Caudata > Ambystomatidae > Ambystoma > Ambystoma mexicanum. Next base: position 452,410,949 of record NC_090936.1, on the reverse strand, counting down.
ACTTGCAAAGGAGGTCGGGCAGTTTTTGGTAATGGCAATGATTTCTTTAGGAATGCATTCTCGATGACTGGTAAACTTTTTGTGGGGGGTAGATACCCAAATCTCCACACCATATAGTGCTGCTGTGAAGGCTTGTTTGTTTAAACACTTACACAGCCGGAGAGATTGCCGCGCTACTATGGGTGCGAAAAAACATTCTGCCCCACTATACTTTGAGAGATCTACTTATTTTCCTGTGGATACTTGAGCAAGTGCACGTGTAGGAGGTGTGCTGACAAACCGAATCAGTGTGTCCACTATCGACAAGAATACCTCTACCCCAGACCATGGGGCCACCCCCCCACTCTTACATTTACATCGATAACGCAGTATGGACCATGTCCTCTTTAACCTGAACGTCTGTCAACTGACACGGATCCAGGGTGAGACCGATGCAAATACACTGGGGAGGTCCCCATAGGGTGGTGGCAATAGTCTGGTCTGAATGGGACCTACCTATTACTGGGGAAAGGTCTGAGACTCTTACAACAAATGTTATCTGGTTGTGATTTATCAATACAACTTGCCCCTTGATCAGCATGGTGCATATGGGAAACTTGGGGGACTATTTGGTGGGAAGGGGGATTTGGGGGCAGAGGGGATGAGGGGGGGCAGTACAGCCAATGTAGAAGGCATGTTTGTTTTTGTGTTTTTTGCAGTAGAATGTTTGGCGAGAGGAACTGTGGCTATAACCGCCCTGTACATTGACAATCTGCCGTGTTACATGCCCACTTTCTGTAACTGGCTGTACCAGTTTGAAAGTCAATAAAGATTGAACAAAAAAGAAATTCTTTGTCATTGAGGAATTGATCATTGATTGATTCCAGTGATTCTATTCCCATTTACAGCACTTGTTTGAAATTGTGTACTCTTGGTCAAATCTATTGCCATATATGCTTATTTGAGAAGTGTGAACTCTTTGTAATAAACTAAGCACAGCATGAAATAAAATATTCCATTAAAAAGGTTTGTGAGGAGAGGGACGAGATTGGTTCAATTTCCAATTTGGTGATTCCAGATGTAGACTATCCGGATCATAATCTCTGCTTCCATATTTGACCAAAATGATTTGATCTTGTGCAAATCGCGATCTCTTTACGCTTTATCCTTTTTACCCACTTAGTCAAATGTCAACTGTAAACATGCCATGATTTCGGTTTTAAGGTGGATGTCTCCAATTACCGCTGTCCCCGTCTAGGAACGGGATAGACAAGTGTGTTGTCAGTCCAGTCATTAAAGCGGATGCAAACTTGGTTGCCTTTCATTTCTTTATTTGATTTAACTTCTGTGATGCGTGATTTTGCTTGTACCTGACCAGTACTTGTTTGAACCATGCAATTCAAGGGTGACTTTTGCTTGACTCTTCCACAGTAAGTGAAACAGTTGCATAAACCAGATTCCCTATTTGGGGGCATAGGTTGTACACATGGATAAAACTGACCTTCTGGCCTTCGAACAAAAAAGGCTTTATGTAGCGCTCATTCATAATCGTGTTAACACGAGTTGCTATGGCAACATTTTAATTGTTTGGTGGTGGTGGGTGATGTGGGGGATAGCCTATAAAAGGTACTCAAACTATACTTATTGGTAAGAAACTTTGGTTTGCGCACAACAATTACTGCTCAACCACTAGTCCATCATCCCCTTTCTTCCAAATACCTTTGCCTACATGATTGAATACACTTGCCTGTTATGAGCTGAAGAGCGCTTCTGTCACCCTTCCTCAAATTCTTTGCCCCACTGCTTTATACAGTTTCCAAAATGTATTTTAAAAATGTTGGGTGACTTGCTTGTTTCTTTTTTAGATGCCTTACATGACTTTTTTTACTCTACCTTTTCTCCAGGTATCCGCCAGCTGCAGTTGATACTTCTAAAAGTGGCTTTAATATTGGGGATCGAGATCCATGTGGGTGTGGAGTTCCATGGGCTTGTTGAGCCACCGGAGGACCAGGAGAACCAGAGTAAGTTAATCACTGTGAAAATATCCGCCATATTTCTTATCTGTTCAGATTCTAGCACAATAGTTAACCAAGACCACAAATTGCTTTTTAGAGGTTCATTTATGCAATATTCAAAATATTCAAATGCTGTGAACTATGCTTTATTGCAGATATGTTGATCACACTCAAACTACTGTTGGGATAGATTGGAAAAACGGCAGGCTAAGGGTGCCCATACAGTGTTGACGAGTGGAACCCTTACTAAAGTTTATTTCAAATTAAGTAAAAAAATTGGAAAATGCTTTGCCCTTTTTTTTTTAAAGGGAATTATTGGAATCCCTTCGGTAGATGCAACTTAAGGATCATTTAATCAAATTTGCCGTTGTGCCAGTATTAGTTGGAGGTCATTTGTCTTGCATCTTTCTTATTTATTTTTATAAAAAGTAGTGTTTCTGAGTAATGTTCCCTTCCATTTCGTAGCTTTAGCTTTCAATTGGTACTAGCATTGTTTGAACTCCGCGCCATAAAGGAGACATTTGTACTTGTAATCGGTCACCTGCCAAACATTGAAAGAGGCAGTTTTATGGTAAATTGGCATAGAATGTTTTGGAAGTTTTGATAAAGCTCGTCTCATCAGGGGGTGGTATGTTTCCACCTCATTGGATGAAGAACCAAGCCAAGCTTAGCACATTTTGACACAAAACAAAATCTACAGTGGAAGTGGATCCATCAATGCTATTTAACACATGGTCAATGTAGGAACTGTGATGGTACACAGTATGAGTTTCGGACATATGAAATATATAAGCATTTGTTTTGAGCTATTTATCCCATCATTGCATGTGTACCAGTTTTCTGGAACTGACTTAATCTTGTCAAGCGCGTCTGAAGTAACCCCTGAACATTCAGTGAAAACGTAGATGTGAAAGTAAAAGGATGCACACTTTGACAGCCATTTCACTCCTACTTAAGCAGTCTGTTTTCAGCTAACCTGGGAACTACCTTTCATTTAGCAGCTCAAAAACCTGCACTCCCAACTCTCTTGCATAGTCTCTCTAGAATCTATATGTCCACAAATGGTTAAACTGACAAATGCACTTTTCCAAGTCTAAGTTCTTACTGATTTAACTACTATCAGTAAACGCGTGTTTCAGCCATTTGAGGTCTTTCCAGGGCCAACCGCTTTTTCTTTTAAAAAAAAAAAAAAAAAAAAAAAATCCTGTCCAAACCGTATATCGTCTAATCAAAACGGTCTTCAACAATTCTCTTACTGCACCCAGGATATCTGTATAGTTTTCAAAAATTGAAATGGCAGATTTTGTAAATTAAAATGTTCTTGATTAGCAATGTTGTACTAATTTTTAAAATGTCACCCAATGTTAAATGTACCCAAGACATACAATTTGACACACAACTGCATTTCCGTGTACTGCTGAAATAAGACATTAGTGAGGAGTGCCTGTAAAATGTTCGCTAAATGAGTGGACCTAAATAGATAAGATAAAAAGGCTCTGAAAACATTTCAGTGCAAGGTTCTGTGCATCTGGGTGTAGTCAGTGTTGCACAGGGGAATGCCCCGTATATTACATGCTTAACCCATCATTTTCTGTGTAACTAGAAGTTCAGACGTTTCATAAAACCAAAGGGTTCACAATGTTAAAGGAAAATCATAGCCTGAGACGAAGTACGTGTTGTATGGATTTGCGCCAGCCAAGGCAATTTTCCGCGGTATGCAGTAATAAAATCGCAGCAAAAATATCGCCTTTACATAAAATCGCTGTAGTTTGACCCGGTAAAGGTGTACCCCATTATACCATTTAAGGGGGAGAGGGGGGCGGGGATTTCGGTTGTGTCCCCCGATCCCCTTAAATGGTATAATGGGTCTGGGGGTTGCGGGGGTGTACCCCGCATCGTTTACATGGATTGCAGCAGCAAAACCACAGCCTTTTTGCCGTGATTTTAACACATGCAAACATGTCGGCTTCAAGTGGACAAGATTGCCCTTGCCTGTCATTGATGGCAACTGTTTTCAATATAGTGTTAATTACCACTTTCGGGGATAGGGCAGGGCCGCTAATAATTCTCAAGCCCAAGTCAGGTAAGTAAGCACAAGTGCAGCATTCGAGCCCTGCACATCCATGAAATCAGTATTTATTCCCGTTAGCGCTGTGAGGTGACATTTGGGGTGCTGGGAACCAGGCTTTGCGCAATTCATGCTTCGCTTAAAAACTAAATTGCACAAATGTCCGGGATTGGAAATGAGTATTTCTAGGACCTGCAGGTGAGTGTGCAGATGGTCGAGGAGTGGCATTCCAGTGGAAACTCTGCCTGGGGCACCACCTCCTAGGGCCAGGTGAAGGCTGGGCAGAGGCGCAGCAGCCTGGCATGAAATGCGGAAGCTACTTGCAGATTCCCCTTGTGTTCCCAGATTCCGGATTGGCCAGCTCTCTCGCCAGCTGTTATTGTACACTGCAATCCTAATTGTAGAGCAAAGCAAGCTCTGTAGGGTAACTACAGTGTATGGTATTGAAGTAGATCTGTTGATGTACGTACTTATTGAGACTAGTGATCACTTCTTTGCGTAAACATCTAGGTAGCTTTGTGTATTCGTTATGTAAGAGTACAGAAAGTAAGTGTCACAACACCTCGCCATCTTGGTCGCCATGCGTTTCCTCCGTGGTCCGCCCGCTGGAGGTTGCTGTACCGTTTTCCCCGACTCTTCCTGCCGGAATGTCCCCGGTTCCTGGGCGCCACCATCTTTTCCTCACTGTGGCCGCGCCGGGGACCAGCGGTTGCTTTGCGTGCATGGGCTGTGCGTGTGGCTTGGGTTCTTGTTATGGGTAACATGTTAACTGCTGCTGCTGCGGCGTCGTCACTGACTGCAGAGCACTATAAAAACATGAACACCGTTGCAACCCTTTCCTTCACTGAGGTTGCGCTGCTGAGCCTGTGCTTAGTCCTTACTGTTGTTTCCAGCGTTTTCCTGTGCTTTTTCCCTTTGGAACCTGCTCTTGTTTGTTGTCTCACTCCTCCTTGCCTTCTGCCACGCCGAGTCCTTTCTCTCTCAGCTCTGTTCCGGCTCCTCTTTTACCCAACGGCTCTCCCTGCTTGGCCTTGCTTGTTTCTCCTATTTTTCTGCTTAACCTATTGTTGAGCTTCTCTTGGACTTCCCATGTCCTGTGCTTTGCACTGCTTGGCACCACGTGGATATGAGGGTGGTCCTTTCCGTGATTCTGGGAGACAGCTTCCTGTTTCTGGCTAGTAGCCATTACCTAGCGTCAGACTGGGTGTGGATTCCCTCACTATACATCAGGAACAGATAGGATGCCAACTACTTAACTACCCTGGACCGTCAACGGACCAAGACACCAGGTACGCAGAAATTACAGGGGGGCAAGCTTATCTTGACAGTAAGACTACACGGAGTGGGTGGCATAGCAGGCAAGAACTGGCAAACTATGTGGAGTATTGTAGTTTTGTGGGTACAACATTGTTACATCGCCAGGCTTTTTCCATGGAGTTTTTTACTGAAACGTGTCGGCTGAAAAACGTATCGAAAAATAGGGGGAGAGGGCTAGGGGCTGTGGGGAATAGGGACTTGATAATAGAAAACGGGGTCTTGGAGGTGGGGGGAGATCCCCCTAAATAAAAATATAACACTGTATGAGGCAGCAGTGAAAAGAAAAAGTTGCCATCTAGGAGGATCGAACCGTTTTATGGTCATCTCACTTTCACAGGGTGATGAGATAGAACGTCAAGGAGTTTGGGATCAGCTCATGGGTTGAGCATTAGTTGCACAGATGCATGCACAGCACAGAACTAGGTTTGTCATCAAAGGCATTTGGCTGTGTGCTTATGTACATTTTCAAAAGCATGCACTCGGCCATATGATGCAAGTTCCCCAGCAAATTAATATAGTTTACAGAATGAGATTGAGATACACTAACTTAAACTTTATTGAAAAACCTAAAGACTATGCAGTGGTTTACAGAAGCAATACTATAATTATGCATTATGTAACTTACCATTTTTAGGAAGGGAATTGCAGGACTGTTTTAAAAAAAAAATAAATAAAAAAAATAAAGTGAACACATGCAGGTCTTTCACAAACAGGAAATAGCATAACAAAAATATCCTGATTACATCTGGTCTGCAATTATTTAAAGGAGAGAATGTTTCTTGCCTAGCACTCCGTCGTTTGGCCATTTTCAGAGTGGAGAAGATAACTGCTGCTCTTGCCTCTTTGACCTTGTAGTGAGCCGATGAGAGGTGAGGGCAAGGTAGGAATGCTGGGTGAGCTGTGCTTTCATTGAACAAGGTAATTTAAATATCAGTGATACACAAGTGTCGATTGAACTAGCAAACCTTCAGGGTGATATAGCAAATTGCCATGCAACGCTGCTTATTTTGTGCCTTCTATGTAGGGTGATTGCTAAAAATCACTCCACAGTCTTAACATTCTGAGAGGAAGCGGGGCTTAATTGAGGCCCTTGGCAGAGTTGTGTACATATGGCATTTTGAACCCATCAGCCTCTCTGCAGGACGGAAAAGCTAGGGAGGGCAAATCTAGGTCCAGCAGGGTAAGACATAGAAGACAAAAACCACAAAAGAGATTAATGCTAATGTTTTCACCCACGATTGCCTGGCACGCTGCCAGCAGAGGTGGTTGCTCCACATCTGATGCTAATTTGGCAAGATGCTTCCAGGATGTGCTGATGACCATTGGGTACTACATCAGCAGTGGGAAGTGAGAATGATCAGTGTGTCCTATTGAATCTCGAGTGGAATTATTTAAGGGCCATCTAAAGGCACCTGAGCAGGGCTTGAGGGAGGCAGATAACCAATTAAAGTCAATTTAGGGGAAAGTCGATTCTGGCAAAAGAGCATTGGACACCCTGGAAATCGAGAGTAAAATGGTGAGCAAATGGAAGAAAACAAAAATAGAAGCAGCAGAATATGCCAGTGTGAAACTTTGCAGTCTGTACTCAACAAGATTGTAGGGCACTGTGACAATGCTAAGCAATTTAATATTTTCTTTCTGACTTGCAATGATATCCAGTGCGTTCCCCAACGAATTTGATGGTGGAATAGTGGTGGGGGCTCCAAATGTTGCAACAGAAGAGCTTCTGGGGAATCCTGCGACTATTGGGCCACTGGAATTACCTGTCAGAAATGCACCCCTTTCCCGATTTGGGTGCATAGTTCATGATCAAACATGAAATGTTGCACACTCAGAAGCTTCTAGGAGAAGTGCATGTGTGGGCATCTGTATGATATGATACCTGGTGAAATGTATGGTGGACACTTATGGGAAGAAATTGACACTGAAGCTGTAAAGTCTTTTCATAGAATGTTTTGTAGTAGAAGTGGGGTTTAGAAGAGGAGGTGCCCCCTACATGAGAAGTATCTCCTGCGGCTATTTAATTTTGTTTTCATTTCCTGATTGCTAGGTTTGCAATAATGGGTAGAGTGGGAATAGTTTTGATCTAAGCAAGGAATGGCAGTACTTTGTTTTGGTTCCGGGGTTGGATGATTCATTTTGCTCCGTTTATTCCCCTCCCGATTGGTACACCCTCTGACTTATTCCCTCCTCCATCACATCCCCCTTTCTCTTACTCCATTTTCCTTTTCTTCCATTTCCGTTTTCTTCCCCTTTCCGTTGTACTTATGGTGCAGTTTTCCTACTTTGTTTTGTAATTGTTAATACAAATAAATGTGTGGCAGGCTGTTTAACTTTTTCTGTAAAGTTAATGTACACTCTGCCTAATAAAGAGCTTTGGAGAAAATAGCATGCCTTTGAAGATATCTATATATATATTTTTTTTGTTTTGATTTAGCTATTTACACAGCTTTACAATATTGATTCATACAAAAAAAAATCACAAGCTAAAAACAATATACACTTCTGACTTAGGGAGAGCAGAAGACTAATCAAAATACAAAACAAAAGGGAGAGAATATATGGTGCCGAAAGTCGGCATGGTGGCGAGTTGCATTATGCCCTGAAATTTCATATGCTGCGTCTTGGTATTCAAGTTCTGGGAAATGCAGCAAAAAAGGAATATGCGAAACGGGCAGCCCCCTGTGTTGAACCATATGCGTAAAACGGATAAGTAACATGGAAGGACCTTTACAGGCCTGAATTGGAGTATGAATGTGAAGTATCAGGCACAGAACTTTTCCTCATTGAAAAGCAAGACTGAGGGAAGAGTTTGCAGGTCACCATTACACTCCCTTTTACTCGGTGCGGGGGGTGGGGTTTGGGGGCAGCCTTCATGTTGATTTTATAAAGAAATCGGCATTCCAAAATATTTACAGTTCTGCTGAAAATTGTGGCAAGGGGGTTGTAAGAGTGCAGCTCACTTGGCCCCTATTTCCTTTGAAAAAGAAATACCCAAAGTACTGTCCGCCACTGTTAAAAACACAGGCTGACTGTGACGTCCACTTCCATGAAGGAAACAAATAGTTACAGCAAGAGGCCGAACATGCTTGGGATGACAAGCCAGAGGACATCCATTGTTGTGATGACCAAATGATCAAATAAAATACAACACTTTCATCTGAAGAGCTGCAAATGAAACCCGATATCGCACAAGGCGAAGCAGTAAATTATTTCCTTGTGGAGACTCTTGATGAGCCAAGACCATTACCGCAAACTGTGCTCCTCATGGGGCAAATGAAGAAACTGTTCACATAACCTACTCTTTTCTGCAACAATCAAGCATGTACAATTTTGTATTGAGAGCAAGTACCATCCAAAATTAAAGGACATTATCGTTCTTAAAGGCCACCGCAACGCATACTCCATGGTAGTGACGACAGCTACAATTCATGATTAATCAACAAAGTTCAGGTTAAACATTTCATTAATTGTCTTACAGACTACACAATCTGTGGAATACTTTGTGTATGTAATTTTATATTGGGATTACAATTGGGGCTTTTACGGACTGCATAAATAGAGATTTACGAGAAATTCAAAATGGAAACCGCACAAACCTTAACCTCACACTTGGTACAATACCACAAGAACAGTTGTAAACATATCAGATTTTTTTAGCATTAAATATGTGCCAATGCCTCCGAGAAAAGGGGATTAAGAACAGAATAGAGCCAAACTCCTCTATAGAACATCAGAAATACTGACGGAACTTAATTAAGATGAATGTATAATATTACTTAACTAAAGGTGATATCGTGAAGCCATGACTATCATTCAATACCTCGATTAATTCTGAGATGTCGATTGTCCTTCCTTTTTAGTTTCCCTGTACGTTATGCCGTATACTATTGTTACTACACACACGTGCTATATATCTAACCGAAAGGGAATACTTTGGACAAGACTGGTGAGAAAAGATATGCGGGCACAACACACAATTTACTCTGCATCTTATGAAGAAAATTGATTTTCCTACATATTCTTGTTCAAATAGCTTCCATAACACTATAATAAATAAGAGATAATGGTTACGTAAAGAGACATGAGTCATAGGAAAGCATCCACATGTACATTGTGAATAGTAGGGATTTTTAGACCGTAGAAAATAAATGTGCCTTTCGGAATATCTAAGGCAAAAATTCAAAAATATTTTTCATCTGATGCAGTTCTTGGGCTAAGAGCCAGTGTATATGAGATGATGAATAAGATCACAGGATATTCGGCCTCGTTACGACTTTAGTGGTAATTTCGAGGCCAATGTCGAGTCACTGCTACTTTTCCAAGAGGTTACAAGTGGTTGTAGGGCAGTGTTAATCCCCATTTTCAGAGTCTATAAGGATTTTGGCAGAATTAGCGTCGGTGGTGATTCTGCCAATTTTGCTGATATATTTATTTTTTCCGGTAAGGTGAAGGATTTTACTGGAGGTAAATCCTTCACCTTACCACAAACTTGCAGTATGACTGTGTTAATGTGGCAGTAAATAAATTACCTCTCCATTACCACCATTGTTACCTGCACCGCTGTACTTGTAATGTGGCCCATCTGACCAATTTCTCAGCATATTAAAGGTTCAGACCTCTTTTCATACTGTGCAATATTACTTTGAACTTTTAGACACTTTTTAATTTGCAATCGTACATTATCAAAAGGTGAACAGTTAATCCTTCTAAACCAGGTTTAATGTGAACCTGAAGCAAAGGATTTTCATATTTAATCGTTGACCACAATAGTAACACGTTTGGGCAGATGTATACATTTTTAGAGAACTAGCTGTGAGATGTTAACCTTATTCAGTATATTATCAGTAATTATGAAGTGCATTCCCAGGGTGGCACTGGGTGTGGAACAGGTCCTGTGAGCTCCGGATGGAGCAATCCCTTTTTCCTTTGTAAGTGGAAGCGTGCTCCTCCCTATGCAGCCGAATGGGTGAGCTGCAAGGCACCGTGGAATCGGGAGACCCGTCGGCTGCAGAACTCTGTGCGAAAGAGGTTGGAGGTGTATCCCAATCCCGGAGGCTCTGTCCCCAAAATGGTGGCTGGGAATTTTGCCTGCCGTTTAAGACTGAACATCTGCACAACCCGAGCAATTCATTGTAGTATCAGACTCGGCTAGTGAGCTTGCAGGTTCTCTGGGATCGTAGCAGCCCTGCCTCAGAGTCCTAGTTAAAGCGATTGATGATGCATACATCACACGATGGTAGATTTCTCTGCTGATGGTCTCCATCATGAGCAGTTAAGGGAGCTGTCTGAGTGCCTCATTACAATCGGCACAACTGTCCCATGTTGACTTGTAGGTCGACTGATAGAGCGATTATCGATATGAGATTGCAAGGGGGCGTGGCCTGGAGCTCATGGCGAGTAGAGGCTGAGGCGCCGTGCTCCGGCCGAGACGCTGCATCTTGATCTTTTTTGCCTGACCCAAATCACACCTGCGACGAAGAAAAGCAGACCGAGTGTAGCGGAACCGGCTCCCGACATGATCCCGCAACTTTATTTTGGATCGAAGCCTCCAGACCAGCAGGATCGCCATCGTAACAATGCCCCCCTACCTTCGAATGGGATCTAAGATGGTGGCTACCCACTGAAAACGGCGCCGATAGAAAACAGCGGCCGCCTCTACAGCAGCCCCAATCCACAAACTGGTGGGCGCTTCTGAGGCGGATCGCAATTAAGGAGGACCCCGTCCCCCCGCCCGGGCTCATTCCAGCACGACACTACGATCGTCGCCGGCGGACCACAACACGCTGCTGCAGCCCTGCCTCCTGGGGGGGTGGGGAGGGACAACCAGCCGGGCGGGGTGGGACAAGAAGAAGCTCCTGCACGAGGAAGCTGGGTCCGGATCCCCGACTCTGACCCCTGAAATAGCCGGGGAGGCCCCCTGGCCTGCAGGAGAGCAATAGAGCCGAAACACCCGGGAGTGACGCCGACGACAACGGAGCTCCAGCCCTGCCGCGCAGGGAAGTGCAACCGGTCGGGGGGGGGGGGACTAGAAGTAGCTGGCCCACGGCCTACAGGAGAGCAATAAAGCCGGAACACCAGGGAGTGACGCCCTGAGGAGACGCACTGACACCACATCTCAAGCAACTCTGGCGCTCGCCCGCCTAAGCAACAGAGAGCCCGAAGTACTCGAGGTGAGGATAACCGCGGGAGGGGGCTAGTAATTAACAAGGCCTCCGAACACTCCCGCTATAGGGGACCATAGCTACACACCACTGGCACAATTACGAACGCTCCCCCAAGAACAGACCGGGAAACTAATTTCACCAGGCCAGAGCGGTCTTTCCAGGAGAGTCCTCATGCTACTCATCGACACCTAGCCGAACCCTGGAAACAACCCGCGCAAAGCACAGTGAATAGTCCCCGCACACTGAGGACCAAGCCTAGTCCACCCACCCAATCCTACGGCTGCCCCTCCAGGTGAAAACCGTGTACAGGCGCTCCCACCCCTGGAACAGAAGGGGCAGAGTACTGGCACACCCCTCATCATGTCCGCCAGAAACAAGTGGAAAACAGCTACCATGGACACATGCATATCCACCAAAACAAAGTCTTCCCCCCCGCATTCAAGTCCTTCCACCCCCGAACATGTACAAGCAAAAGTATCTGAATCCTCCGAAAACCAAGCGCCATTGCATCCCTACGGACATTCATAGACTCCAGAATTGGTGAGTTCAAATCCGAAATACAACTAATGCGCCAGGATGCCCGCAACCTAACAGAGTAACGAGTGCTGAGACAACCATAAAAGAAACGTCTGATGACGCAACGTAACTGAAAGCTAAGGTTGTCAACCTGGAAAGGAAGGTGGCCGTGCTCGAGGCCAGAGCTGAAGAGGCCGAGGGCCGGGCTAGACGTAGTATCGTCAGAATACTTGGGGTCCCAGAAGAAAGCGAAGGCTCGAACCCGACAGCCTACATAGAGTCCCTGATACAACAAGAGATAGGTGCTGAAAGGCTAAAAGGTTTCTCGGTCAAAAGGGCGCATAGATCCCTACAAAAAATACCCCCACCGGGCTCACATCCTCGCCCTATAATCGCCAAAATACTCCATTTCCAAGACCGAGAAATCATCCTACGGCACTCCAGAGAAGAGGGACCCATCGAACATGGAGACTCCAAAATACCCATCTACCCTGATTACACCCAAAAAGTCCAGAGGGAGAGACTCATTCATCCAGATTAAAGCGCGGCTCAGACACCTGAATCTGAAATGCATGCTGTTATACCCCTCAAGACTAAAGGTGATTTACAAGGGCCGTGCGATTTTCCTAGAGACCCCCGCAGCCGCCAATATGTGGCTGGAAGACAACAACCTAGCAGAGGGTAAAGACACACAACCTTCGGAAGACTAAGGAACCCCCTTCATAATCGATCGAAACATGGAATGGTTCATGGCTCACAAAGCCAACACAGGCACAAGGCAAATAAAAACCAAGAAGGTAAACCACACAACAGTTAGCTACATAGATGTGGCCCTCACTCTGCTCCACGCCAGGCACAGGCCCCTACCCCCACGAACAGTTCAGGACAGGCCAGTTGCCTGACCGACCTTACTCGTGCCCGACACCCAGATGGGTCCAGACGGCACGGGGACGCCTAAGCACCGAAAGGAACTTGTAGTTGCTGGGCGCACCAGTTCGTTATGTTAATCGTTTTGTTAGTTATGCAGTCTTCAAAACACCAAGGAGGGAATGGCTTGGGACCAGTCGGCCTCGGAGACCCAGAGACCAGTGATCTCCGGAACCCAGGCAAGGAACCACACAACCAGGGGCAACAGCTGCCCTGGGAAGTCTGGGGTGACTGGATTGTAGAGACCAAATTATCAACGCAATGGCATCTCAACTCAGGGTGATGACGTGGAATGTGAGGGGAATGGTGTCACGGATGGCACTCAGTTAAGAGTGGCACAGGGCACCAAAGTAGGGTTTGGGTGGTTGTGCCGAAGTAAGGTGGACAAATAAGTACACACACAGCTGAAAGTAAAAGAGAACAAAGAGTAGGCAAGTGTAGCAAGGAAATAAGGTACAACAGAATGGATTCCCTCTTGGGGTGTAAGCAGATATGGGAAAGGGTGTTCCACGGACCTTAGGAAAAACTCCAGCCTTCTGCACATTTTGCTATAACAGAGGCCCACGCTGTTTGCTCAGGGCTGGGAACAACAGCTGTGGGTGTCTAACGAGACAAGGGAAGGGGCAGAGGTTGCCTGCTGGAAACCAACAGACAAGTACTGTACAAAAGGGTCTACAAACGATACAAGAGAAGACAATAACAGACAAATCCAGGAAAAAGGAAGTCAATGAGCAAACTAGCAGAAGGAAATGATGGGAAAGCAGTACAACAGAATTGGATAGGGATAAAGAACAGAGGGTTGAAAACAAGGAAGAAAGCAAGGGAGCAGCAGTCAGGAAACAGGGGGATTGCAATAACAAAGTAATATATGCAGGTAAACTGTTGTGGACTGTAGGGTGCAAGGTAGAGAGCTCCGAGGAGCAGGACAGCAAAGAGCAAGCCCAAAGGAGCAGGGCTGTAAGGAAGGGAGCCCAGAAGGAAAGGGCTTAGAGCAGCGGAGTGAAGTAGGCTGCACGGCAAGGCAGGAAGCCCAGAGGAGCAGGGCTGTGAGGCAGGGAGCCCAAAAGGCTAGGGCTGTAGGCAGCAGAGTGTAGCAGGCTGCAAGGCAAGGAGCCAGGAGAGCCGTCCAGCAAGGAGTGAGCCCAGAGGAGCAGGGCCGATGACTGTAGAAGGCTGCTGAGGACTGAAGTAGGCTGCAAGGCTGGAAGCCCAGCGGACTAAGCTGTAGGTAGAAGGCAGCGGAGTGTGATCGGCTGCAATGCAGAGAGCCCGGCAGGGCACTGGATCAAAAGCAGGAGTGAGCAGGAACAGCATACAAAAATACGTAGCGCGAAGCAAAAAGGTGCTGGAAGGACACTTAATGTAAGAGACTGAGCCCCTGTAGGCAGCAGCTTTTATACCGCCCTGCCCAGCACAGAGGCAGGCTAATTGGCCGCACCTGGATCAGCACACCTGAATACAATCTGCCTCCTCCCTCTCTGTTCCTGAGGTGGTGGAAGCAGAGCTGATCCCTAGGGCTCCTGGGGATTATAGTTCCGATGATGACGAATAGGAATGGCCAGAAATAGATAGTTATGGCAAAGTGTAGTTAGTTGGGGAAAAATAAAAAGGCATCAAAGTCTGGCAAATGGGAAATAAGGTCCAAAAAGTGAATAGCGGTTGATACAAGAGTTTTCTGTAGACAAATGAATAACAATTTGTCCATAATGATCGCCAATGTATGCGCCCATGGCGCAGGCATGACAAATGGGCACATACTTGAGAAGAAACCGGATCCATTACTACCTGCGCAGAAAAAAGATCTCGATTGCAATGCTTCAAGAGACCCATCTTACGGATGAATCCACATCCAAACTATCCGAACGGTGGGGAGGGACCGGTAGAGGGGCACCTTATTCCAAGTTCGCTAGAGGAGTATTCACGTGGATAAACCCGACAGTGCCATTCCAGCTACTGGACTACAAAGCCGATAAAGAGGGCAGATACCTAATAATGTGGGGGAACTATCGAATGCACAACTGTATGCCTGGTAAACTCATACCTACCACAACACGGAATACCTTCACACCTAAAAATGTTAAGTGCTAAAATGATACTGAAGGAGCTTTCATATGGGGAGGCGATTTCAATTGCATCAGGAACGGTACTATAGACAGATCGGACCTCCCCCACCCCACCACCTAAACAACACCAAAGCCAACGCACTAAACACCACAATAGAACACCTCAGCCTAGTGGACATCTGGAGGGAACATAGCACCGAGAGAGGCTACTCCTACTACTCGGCCCCACACAAGATCCACACGAGGATTGATTATCTGCAATAGACCGAGAGCTGGCACAACAGGTGGAATCCACAGTGTACCTAGGCAGATTCATCTCGGATCACTCTCTGCTGGTTATGCAATGGACACTCGGAGGACCCAGACCACCAATCCCGCTATGGAGAATGCCAGTGGCAGTACTCTCAGACCACTCATTCAAGGAGGAACTTGGAACCAAACTAGAAGACTACCTAGACATTAACAAAGGCTCAGTGACAAGTTGGGGCACACTATGGGAAGCCATGAAAGTAGTAACAAGGGGAGAGGTGATATCTGGAGTGGGAGGCATCCGAAAACGGAACTAGAAGACCTGGAAACTAAGATTACGCACCTGGAATCCGGAATTGATGCCTCACCGGACACTGACAAAACTAAAAGAAACTCGGGAGGGATGCTTTTTTGCCTGGAACAGATTGTCTAATTTCGACTACACGACTTATACAGCTAAGGCACACAAGGATGCGGACAAGCCTGGTAGAATGTTGGCCTGACTTTGCAAACGCGAGTTCCCAATAGGGGTGTCACGGTATTAGTTTTATGACGGTACGATAACCTTCTTGCCAAATGACGGTATATCATGGTTATCGCGGTATAGCAGGTGGAGTTAACTAATCTTAACAAATATTTTCTAAAAGGTCATAAATTGGCAGATTTATCATCACAAACAAAACCAGGCACCCAGGGCCAGAATTGGTCTTTTCAACATACTTTCCACTGAAATGCCTTGCTTCCACCAAACACACACACGTGTGGAGAGGGGGGTGGGCCTGCTGCAACTGGCAAAGCAAACTGAATAGCTTTTCTTAAGTGGTCATTTAGGCTTTTTGCTCCCCCACTGGCTACTGGTGAAGATGAACATGTTGCCATCTTGATAACCTGCATGCCACAGATCAATGGAGGCTGATGGTAGTATACGCTTGTGCGCATACACACGCACTCTCTCTTTACGTTACAGCCTTTAGTTTACTTGCGGGCCAAAAGGTGTTCAGTAATCACGGACATGTTACCCTTTGGTATGGCAGCAGGGAATACCGACAGATCAGTGAATTTCGCAGTGTGACTTATTATATGTAAATTCAATGATAGAACCAGGGAAATTCCCCCGTTGCCATATGTTTAGAGAACATTATCCATTATAAATATATAAACCACAAAACCGCCACCCCAAAGTAAACCCTTTTCCTTCTTGGCACTGTATCTATTCTTTCTATTGCTAACATATTGATTTTGTGTCAAGTATGTGTTTATGGAATGGCATTAAAAACTGCTCTAACTGAAACTACTTGGCAGACGGCACATCCAACAGTGCAAGACCAAGACTGCGCAGCACTTGCTTACTGCAGCCTTTCCAAATCAGATTGAAAAGCACACTTAACGGTATGAACGGTATAACGGTATAAACAATGTGACGGTTATTATTGTTCAATTAAGTGGTTCACGGTATCTTTAACGGTACACCGTTACATCCCTAGTTCCCAAGACACCTCCCAACCGAGATTATAGATGAAAGGGGGGCAACCCACAGGACGCAGCAAGATATCAACCGTGCATTTGCAGATTTCTACACTAAACTGTATGCATACGACACAATAACACCTGTGGAGGACATAAGAGCTACCCTAGAGGAAATAGAGCTCCCAAGATTGTCGGAGGACCAAAGAGAACTATTGGACGCAGAAATCACTGTGGAAGATGTGACGGAGGCGATTAGATCACTAGCTACATGCAAGGCCCCCGGGAGTGACGGACTTCTGCCAGAATTCTACAAAGCGTATGAAGCAACCCTCACCCCGATCCTGCACAAGGTGTATATGGAGGCATACGAAAATGGAATCCTACCCAACTCCATGAAAGAAACAATAATCATTCCCATACTTAAGCCCAACAAACCTATCAACAAGTGCGATTCATAGCGCCCAATTGCAATGCTAAACTACGATAGTAAGATTCTGACTACAATCCTGGCCAAGAGGCTGGTGAGGGTGGTGGGAACCCTGATCCATGAAGACCAGAATGGCTTTGTTCCAGGACGCAACACCACAGCAAACCTGAGGAGACTTCAGCACATTATGGCAGAGACCTACGACAGGGACGAAGACCTAGCGGTGCTATCGCTCGATGCCATGAAAGCCTTCGATTCCATCTACTGGGAATGGCTGATCGAGGTGTTAAGGGAGTTCGGCTTTGGCAAAGGCTTTGTGCGATGGGTCGAGATGCTATACAACTCACCGGTAGCGAGAGTAAAGACTGGAGGAATGGTCTCCAAATCCTGGGCGATACAGCGGGGCACTAGACAAGGATGCCGGCTATCTCCGATGTTATACATCCTAGGCCTGGAACCAGTAGCCATTTACTTCAGAAAACAGCACTTCGATGCAGGTATCGGGCTGGGCAACGATCATTCCATAATATCCTTGTACGCGGATGACGTTCTCCTATACCTGAAGGACCTACCGCTCAATGCACAAGTAGCGCTAGACAATTATGCTCTATTCTCCGGGATCGAATTCAGCAGGCCAAAATCCTGTGCGTTCCCAATAGCTAGACTCAGGAGCTTGGACAATTCCGATTTACCAGACGTCGGGATAAAATGGCAACCGGAGGTATTTAGGTACCTAGGAGTTGATGTGAGCCACACCCCTGAGCTCACACACGAACATAACACGGAAAAAGCAATAAAAGGCCTCCGCAAATCCATGAAATTTTGGTCGAAGCTACCGCTTGCAATGATGGGCAGAGCAGCAATTGTCAAAATGATAATCCTCCCTCGACTCTTATACTACTTTGTGAATGTTTGCCACTACATCAGACCGCCTTTCTTCAAAAAACTGGAATCTTTAATCAAGGACTTCATATGGGGGTCATCCAGACATAAACTCTCCTTAGCCACACTCATGCTCCCGTACAAAGGAGGGATACAACTACCGGACCTCCAAAGGTACTATCTAGCTTCACCACTCAGCCATGTGACGAAATGGCTCTCCAATGATCCGTCTGCCGAATCTGGACTACTGCAGAAATCATCCTCCAAGCTATTCCCCAAGGAGATACTTTGGAACCCGATGAAACAACCATCTGACGTCTCCATTATAGTAACCCTAGGCAGGCAGATATGAGCTAGAACTTGCTTCCTCCGACAACTGAAACATCCCTACACTCCCAATAATTCCATCCTGGCTGATGCCTGCAAAACCCAGACGGACCTTGCGACAGCCAGAAACTGGGAAAGAGCCGGAATTTACACATGGGGCGACATGTTTGAAGAGGGCACATTCAGTGAACTAGAATCGCTACAAGCAAACGGAGGAATCGCGAGTGGCCAATTTCTGTGGTACCATCGCCTCAAGACAACTGCCAAAAAGCAATGGACAATGTGGCCAGAGGAACCCACTCCAGATCCCCTCCTCCAGGAAATATACGACCTAGCTGATGGCTGGAAACCGGTGTGCCGCCTATACAATAAACTGATCGACAGACCGAACCCGAAAAGCACATCACTGAGACAAAAATGGGAAACCGAGTTGGAAACCACGCTATCTGATAATGAATGGGAGCGAATATTACTATACCCCAAAGAGGTGTCAAACACCAGATTAAAACAGATCCAACTGAATGTCTTATATAGAACGTACATGACCCCATTGAGGGTGGCTACCTTTAACAAACCGGCATCTCCAGAATGCCCCTGGTGTGGAAACGACAAAGCTGACATGATCCACATGTTCTGGACTTGCATCAAAACGGCGAAATTCTGGCCCATGGTGAAAAACACCTGCACGAACGCTGGGCTAAACAGATACGAGTGGAACCCAAAAGAATGCTTATTAGGGGCTCATCCCAGACTGAGCAAATACAAACACCTAATCAAACTAATGGATTTAGCCTGCATTCTCACAAAGAGATCCATAGCAATGGCATGGAAGTCACCAGGGGGTCCGAGGCATGAACGATGGCTTAAAGACCTAGAAAGATGGACGGAAACTGAGACCAGAGCTTGGTAAGACGGAACCAACTCAGGCGGCGATAATGCTAACGACACCTTAGAATCATGGAAAGGCCTGCTGCGCGACATACAGTACGCCACGGACCATAAACCCCCCTGAGAATGCACCCCTAACAGCAATTTGACTAAAACCCACCCGAGAGATGGAAACCCCTTGAACTCAACCCCTTCTGGCGTCTGAATCGCTGGACACCTGCCCCCTCCTCACTCACATTGACGAGAACAATATATTACAACATGAAGACTGTATTGGTTAACTGTTTGTTTGTTACGTTAATATCTGTTAATTATTAAAGTATATGTATTTGCACAAATGCTAATAAAATACTTTACAAAAAAAATCGATATGAGATTGCAAACATGCGCCTATAGATCACTTGGTTGTAGCCCGATCCTCCGGGGAGAAGGCGCTGGCCACCCACTGGTGCGCTACTTCCATCATCTGCCCATGATCTTAACACTCTGCATCAAGGGGGTACTTTTGGATTATGAACCTTGTATAGTGATGCCACATGTCTCCAAAGAAGATAATGAGTTGATCAGCTGCCATTGTCACTGAGGGACAGGCAGACAACACAGTTGTACAATTCAGAGGTGAGAGAGGCACAGGTGACTGGTTCAGATAGGGGTCTACAACTGCGAGAAGAAATGGCAGATGCGCTCACTAGGAAGATTCTTGAACACTCTCTCACAGCATTTAAGGGGTTCTTGAAGTTGACACAGAGGAATGAATTATGTCTGGTTAGGGAAGATCCCTCCACAGCTATTGTGAGCGACGAGCAAGAGATTGAACTTCTGGGAGGGAGGCTGAATCACTTAGAAGGGATCATTCCAAGCTGAGCAAATCTGCGTGCACTACTGCAGCTGTATAGGAGCTTGAAGACCACTTTAAAACCTCCAGAATAAATGTGAAGATCTGGAGAATCACCCAAGACTGGATAATATTAGGATAAAACATCTGAAGATGATATCTGAGCTCTAGGACATGAATGCATATATAAAAGCCTTTTTCTCCTTGCTGGTACTCCAAATAAATGAATATGAAGCCGAAATTGCTAAGAGCACACACAGTAGGCAAGCTCCGAAAACACCCAGGGAGGTGCTGGTGAAACTCCACAGCTATGCACGCCAAAAAATGGCAATGGCATGCAAAGGGAAATTTGTTTCATTCCAGTATAGTGAAATTCAATAATTTCATGGTGTCCCCAACTACATTGTTGAGAGGAACTCCCAGGTATGTCCGAGCAATACAAGAAGTCTGCGGACTTGGAGAGCCCAACTCCCTCCCCCAGTATACACTGAGGACTCAGTCAACGGCTAGTTCAAACTGCGGTTTATTTCAAATAAAACCAACAGAGATCAATACAAGACAGGTGGATTCCAGTACTGCTCAATGTCTCCTGGCTCGCAGGCAAGTTTTACTGCAAAATTGCATCCTTTCTCTGTCATCACCTGGGCCTTTCCCCAAAAAAACTGTATTTGCGAGAGATTGGGTATTGAGAGTCCCTACTACCTATAGTGGACTCTATAGGTGTTATTCTCCTGGCTCTCGCATGTCAGGTGACTGGCCTGCCCCGTCCCCAATTCCCCATCTATTACATTGTTGCAGAGTAGTGGATTTACCATTGGTTCTTGTCCGTTGCCGTCCACCCTTGGAATACTAAATTGTGATTGGTTAGAGCTGATGCCCCCAGGCCCGGGACTCAAACAAGTTCTCGGCTCATGGTGTACCTCTTCAAGGTGTTGTGCACAATTGTGTCTGAATTGTAACTTGTGTGCACCACCTTTGCCTATGAGAATGTGCTCTGTATGTTGCAACAAGTGTTGCAGCCTGCATCTGCTTCTGCTGAGATTTGCTCCCCTTTCCCACCACAGAAGACTGGTAATTGTCTCATTCGGCTGTACCTCATGGTTGGAGACCACAAAGTTTTGCTCCACAACTCCTAATTATGAGGATTTATTCAGTTTCTCCCCAGTTGGTCCCTTGGTCGTTTGGTGATTGGAATGTCTCTTCATATCTCTGACCTTGGCTGTGGGCCCACCTGACGCGTCTTGCTCTCTCCAGCCTTTGTAAGCTTGGTTCGTCTCCTGCTCAGTGATTTGAGGCCTGCTGTAATTTTCCTAAACCGTATAATGCGGTTTCTACATTGTCCATGCTATGCTGCATTCCCTATGGGTTAACGATATGTAGTTAAATCAGGTTCCATATGCACTCATGTATGTCTGTGGCGATTGGCTTTAAGCATCAAAAGGCTTGCGTAGGATCTCTTCTGCCTTGCGGTTCTGCATTACTGCATTTTGGCTAATGACATAATTAAAGCAATGACCGGATGTGTTTGTATGTGTCCTCTAGCTATAGAACTGTGCCCTCAGGTTCTTCATGTATTCAAGTGTTTGTGGTGCAGTGCGGACTGCACGTGTGCTTCATGTCTAACGCTGGTATGTCGTGGTGCCACTAATGGCATCAGTAACATGGCTTCTTGGCAGAGTCAGATTGGCCCCTCGGCCGGGCTGAAATCGTCCCTGCGGAGTGGGGGGCGGTTTCTGGCCATGCCATGCCTGGGCTGGTATGGAAGGAAAAAAAAGATTTGTTTCAATTTTTTTTCCCCAAAAGCCTTTCATCCTTAGGTCGATAAAGGAGTACCAACACAGGTAGAGTGATATTGTATGCATATTTGTTCTATGAAAAAGAGCTTAAGCGTAAGTGCTATACAATAACATATCATTTGGCCTTGGACGTCTGCTTGGATTCACAGTAATTTAGTGTACTTAGGAACAATGCTATTTGATGCTACTTCCTGTTTGGTCAAGGGGTGAAAGGTCATGTTTCATCGCTTCCCGGGATGTCACTTTGGGGTGGGGTAAATGACATCACTTCCCGTGATGTCATCAGGGGTCAAGGGACGTAAGGCAAGGGGTGGGCCACTTTTGTTTGGGTGACTGGGCCTAATTCTTGTCCCAGTCCGACCCTGCATCTTGGTGCTCAGTCGAGGCTGTGCATATAGGCTTCTGGCTCTTCTCCTACACATGGATAGATTTGTGCTGCATTTGGTCTGTGTGGCTGGCTGAGAGAGTCCCGAGTCTTATAACATGTATGACCAGAACATCGGTGGTCCCAGATTTATTTCTGTTTTTTGGATGGTAGACCAGGGTAGATGAAGATGTCCTAAAGCTATGTCCTAGAATAAGTCTAGAAAAATGCCATGCATGGATGGCTTGATCTCTTGTTTCTATGCCTATGCAAACTACTTGGCTCCGGTAATAAGAAAACCTTTTTATAAACTCCTTTTATAGGGCAAAGGGGCCTATCAAAATCTATGACATTTTCTCTAATTAAAATATCTAAACTGGGGAAAACCTGTTCATCCTACAGGTTGATGGCTCGGATTAACGTTCATTTAAAAAATTGGGCAACTGTATTTTGGCCAACAGACCTGACCCCATTTTACTATAGTTGGTCTTCCCAGCTCAGTCTGGATTTGCCCTTCATAGAAACTGCTTTGATAAGCTACAGAGGATTATCCACATTGTAGATAAATCTACCCAGTCGAAGTGCCTAGCTGTATTCTTATCATTAGATGCAGAGCAGGATTTCGACCGTTTATTGAAAATATCTTGAGTTGATATTGGAAGAAATTTGGTTTATGTACAGATTTTTGTAGGATGATTTGTCTTCAATTACTAGTTGCATGAAGCGAGAACTGTGAACAGAGTTCTAACGGAACATATCCAGCAAAGGCGTCTGCTCCCCCCACAACCTTTTGCATTGGCAATGGACCGTTTGTTAAGGTGAGGAGGAGAGGGTATGTCTCGGAGGTCCGTTGGGCAAAGGATGGATGTTTGTAAATGATTACATTTTTGCACTAACAAATCTGCCTGACTCACTGGCGGGGGTGACTCGGAAGATTACGGCTTTCTCGAGAGTTTCTGGTGTTTTGAGGATACAAAACTAAATCCAAGAGAATAAATCTCTGTTCACCTGGCAACTATTGTTGGAGAATTACCCGTATAAGTGGACGCCTGTGCCATTCAAGGAATAGTGCGCTCAAAAATGTCATTGTCCCGAGCGTTCAGGCATGTGGTTTTAAGCAAACTGTGATCGATCGTAAAAACATTTCCTATGCACCTTACCTAGTTTTCCTCACTTTAACACATGCGAAATCGAGTCGGGCGTGGCCATCTTGTGCTAATGTTATCCATGGATCGATCGCCTTAAGTTCAACTGCCCCTGCATCGCTAAATCATATCTCACCACCCTTGAAGCGTACATCACTATTCCTAGCGATATTCTGCACCTATTTTCATGACGCTAGTGGGCAGTGTAGCCAAATGCGCCCAGTCATCACCTATGTTTTAACATCAGTTGACGTAGTACCCAGAATATCAACACACACCTCCTCGCATAGCGCATCCCAAATCGGAATAGAAAACACTATTTTTAAAGGCAACATCAATACTCTGCAATTTATAATGTGCTTTTATTTCACAAAAACCGCTCCGAGAACATCCGCTGATTTCGATTAACCACCAACTTCTGAATGTCCTTAGGTTAGAGCATGAAAACTTTATCATGAGTCAGTGTGTTCCTTTCGACGCACATTGAATCGCAAGGCTTCAGCATCAGCTTCTTGCTAGACCCTAAATGAAGACAGGTTGCTCCTTGTTGCTGGTACCACCAAAGGGCAGATCTGTCCCGGGCGATCGTCCCACATCAGCGTATTGGAAATCCATCCGTTTAGGTATATCTGCCATTGCTGGCCGAAGAAACCATCTGTCGGTCTGGAAACTATGGCATTTGCAGAACGGTACATTTTAGCTGTGTAGAAAACATAATAAAAATATATTTTAGTGGGCGTTCTTTATTCAAATTTAACCACAAACGGTGGAAACACAGAAAACATCAGGGAAAGTTTGAGTTTGATGTGCTTGAGAGGTTAGTGCTATGGAGTATCTATAGCTCCCAATGGGATCCGGGATTTAACGGAAAAATGGAACACCACATAGACAGCATTAAAATGTAATATTTGCAGCGAACTTGGGGTTGGTGACCCTAAGTTCCCTGGGCAAACCCAGACATGGACTCCCTGCTCACTGTGCTGAGAGGCACAGCGCCGCCTCACTGATGAGGCCCAACAAGGCTGAACCACGTGTATGGGGTTGCTGTTGGTACTCTTGTTCAGAAGGGAATTGCCATAGCATTTCGGTGCTGGACTGCCCATGTGGCCGGGACAAAGACTGATACAAAATGCATATTTCACATCTGTGAAAGGTACATTGAGCAAAAGGTGATGGCTGCGGACACTCGCAACACATGTTATCATGCCATGTTCTTTCTAGAGAGGGGCGCTTGCTACCTTGTTTAAAATGTGACCGAACTGACCTCCAATTACAATAAGCAAACCAAGCCCTCTTGCAAAATGTTCTGTAGCCGGCACATCCAATAATGCGTTGATCGCACACCCCGATATGCCATGGGACAAAGTGTTTAAGATATCACTAGCCTGCATACAGGTTGTGTTTTCAGGTCGTCAATGAATAATCGTCGCAATAACAATGTAAGCAAGCAATACCAGTCATAAAATTAAACCTTTACTCGTTCGTCTTTAAACTCTTCTTTAAATTGAATAGTTCAACTTACATTATATTTGGTAGTTCCCTTCTTTTGGCGTAACGCAGAGTCTCCGATCAGAACAACGGTTTGCATAGATTGAAAGTAAATGTTCCAATGTCCAGTTTCAAAATAGTGAAAGTTATCATATTTGTGGTTATTCGACACTTTCTGCCCTTCAAGCCATAGCGAATCCTCTTTCATCCAAGCTCAATAACTATTGAAGCTTGTTTAGAGCATGTATGCCTGGTAGCTTTCCTTTTTGTGAAGGACGGCCACAAATCTAAAACATACCGGCCAAGACGCGTCAGTGTGAACTCCCCACAAGCAAAATCACACAGTGACCTTCACTCCATGGGAACGATGAGCCCGGCCGACCAACGTGGCATTTGAAATCTGTTTGAATAAATACACAAATTGTTTGCTGGCATCAACCAATGCTGCGCGATCATGAATACTTTTTTACCCATCAATAGTGCTAGTGATTTAGTTATTTTTGCACAACAGTTATAGTGAAGGTAAATAAAACAGATAATTCAAGCCACTGAAAGTCTGGTGTAACCGAAGATTCCATTTGTGTCTGTCTGAAACAGACCATGATATCATATGATATATTGCATTTATAATGCGCCAATGAACAAGTGCTTCAAGGCGTGGCGAGGCAATGCAGGGGGAACAGTGGGAAGACCGAGACAATGATCTTACTAATGTTGGGAAGTAGATGATCCTTGGCGACCCCCCATTCCCCACCCCCTCTCGTTCGTCACTCTCGAAACATAACATATGTAATAACCAAGGGAGGAGGCATAGCCAACCCCCGTGACATTCCAATACACTACACCCCATCACAAATAACACATGAACTGTAGTTTCAAGCCCAGCATTAGGAAACCATTTTGAAAGGTTCTGTCATTTCATAGCGGGATGTTTCTTTTTCGCGGGGATTTTTATTGCAGATTTTTCAATGAAAAAACTCATTGAATTTTTTTTTTGGGAGGGGGGTTCCCCCAATACCCCACCCGCTTTTATTTTTTATATGATTCCTGAACACACACACCTCAAATATATATTCTTCCAACCCCTCCAAAATGTGTTTTTTAATATAAAAAAAATGTGCGGAAAAAAACCCTACGAAAAAACATCCTGCAATGAAAGGACGTTATAACTTTTGAAATAGTCTGAATGACATCTTTCTACTAGGCCCGAAAATCCATCTCTGTACAAATGCAGCTCTCCCTTCCCCATCCCCAGCACCTAGCTCAGCCAGCCCACAACATCTCCTCCCCATTGCCACGTCTGCGCGCTCGCTCTGTTCTCGCGGAGGAATGTGCTCTGCGGATAACGTGAGACACTGTCAAGTCATAAATCCAAGTGCCATTCATCTCCACTGAACTTCCCGTGCACTAACCTCCTCCAGCCCGCCAGGCCAGATCCCACCAGCTCAGACCCCGCAGTTCCTTTCATGTTGATATCCATCTGAACCTCCCGTGCCCTGACCAGTCAAGGACCCACATCACAGCCCTAATCCTATGTAGTAATATATTCTCCCAAAAAGCAACACACGTCTAGCTATATCCTGAGGACACAAGCAGGGCAGATGGCAGATCAAACTTTTAGGTTGTGCACCTGGGTACAGAGATTGTGGTATCAAATAGATTCCAAATGGTAGAGGTTAGAATGCCAATATACTAGCTCATTTCACCGAAGTACCCCTATTCATGCAAGATTTTGTGTGCCATTATTTCTGCATTATCAGTTTCTGTTTAGTTTAGTTAGATATATGAATTGGTCCCTTGCCCTGACCTTCCCACTGTGTAGATGCGCCCAGCTGACCCATGTGTGCCAAGAGCGACAGAGACCTTGAGATTGTGCAAGTCCAGTTGAGGGTGGAATCTTCTTACCAAAAAGTTGACGGAGGATACATTTGAAAAGACAATTTGGACGCTATGGCCACCTATGTCGAGCTCTGAAGAACCCAAAAAAATCACACACAAGAAAAGACCAAAACACTATGTAAGTGTTTAAAAAGGTGCAAGGTGTTTGTAAAAAATAATACTGTTAAAGCAAGATGATCTGTATGTTATGGGGTAGACTTTGGTTAGTCGATTTATCATTGTGATGAAAATGTTATCCACCATAGGCCATCAACGCTAGAGCCATGCACTGCATGTTTGGATGTGGTTTGGGTCTAGCAGAGGGATTTACAGACACAAAGCAACCACAGACCTGTATGTTATCGTTTGAGCATCAGTAATATAAAAAGTATTGCGTATCTAAGCAGATTTAATCCGGTTTATTAATCATTAATTTATCTTTCGCGTTCTCTTAATTTATAGCATTGAAAATCAAGTTTAGTAGCATTCCATTGTTGATATACAATCTACAAACCTTGGGGAACATATCCCAAAAGTTATAGTGAGCACATTAAGAACACTGCTGCAAATTATTTATACCGGGCAGTCAACCGTTCAACAAGTTCAGGTTTAGGTGGACAGGGCTCGTTAGCAATGTGTTGTGGCATTGTGTGTGCCCTAAGAACAAAATCTGGATTGATTCCATGAGTATGCATGTCCAACACAGTCAAAGTGAGATCCTTCACAAAATCTAATTCCATTTTGTGGTATATTCGCTTTGCCACCCATTTTTTGCTTTGTTTTGCAAAGGCCAAGATGTAACGAAGCATCCCAAAGTTTCTGGCAGTTCTCAATTGTTCTCTCCCCAAGTTCTCGTTGTGTGCTAATACAGCTAGTAATGTTCAGGCCTGCATACAGTCTATGCCGAAATGCAACCTTTTGGGCTTGTACTTTAAGCACATATTGTGGAACACCTCCAAATCTCTGGTGTGACAGAATTCTGTGAATGCCTTTAGGTCTCTTGAAAGAGTTTTTTATCGTACACAATCTTCTCAAGAGCTTTGTGTGGAGGTGAACATGGCACCAACCACTTCTTGCGTTCCTGCTCCTTCGATAAAGGTCCACGTGCACATTCGTGAATTTCTGTCCACGAGTGAAGTTGGAACAGTGGTGCGTCAATGAGCGCAATTTTGCAAGTAGAATTTCCACAGACCCGTCACAAGTTTTGGAGCTCCACCAAAAATGGTTGCTGAAAGACTGAGACTACTGTAAAATATTTTCCAAACCCTTTTTTTACCAGCCGCTGTAATATTTGTATTGACTGATTTGGCAACGTGCCATACATCAAATTGATGACACATGTTTCGAAACTGCTCTCGCATGGCTTTGGCTATTGTAAACCTGTCTGTCAGTGGCTATGTCTATTTGCATTCCCTTCGATTGAAGATGTTCGAGGGATTTGATGAAACCATGTTTCTCCATAGCCACAGAAGATCTACATTCGAACACCTGCACAATCTCAGATCTCACCATTTTTTTTACTTTCCATGTCTTGAAAGTTGTATGTACAGTACTTTGCTGAAAATCCAGGGCTGTCACACTGTCCGTCACTATCTAGCCAGAAACGTTTGCCAGAGAATGTGCTTACGATTTAACATCTGTTCAATTTTCCTGGCTTGACTAATAGTGGGGAATATTGAATTGAATGATGTTTGTAGTACTGGCTTTTAGCAAGGAACTGAACTCCCACAAATTGACAGAAACTGGACATCTTACTGAAAGTCGAGCCACTGAAAAGTAAAGCTGCTGAACATAGTATATTTCTGACTGGCACTTTGCCCAGCATCGGTTGAGCGGACCATGAAAATGTATAATGTAGGTGGACACAGCTGACTTGGATTTTCAGGTTAGTGCCTTGTAATACAATACACATTCACCAATGGCTTCCCGCATATTTCCCCCCTCAATGTATGGACACATTTCATCATCCGTATAATATCTACCAGGCAGCTGTCAAATACAATGTATTTTGCCTCCTTTAATAGCCAATCGTCCTGCATGAATGTGGTTTGTGACTCAACTGTGGTGGACAAATCGCCCAAACTAGGCAAACAGTAGTCTGGATCTTTGGCAACTTCCTTGGTCAATTGCGTTGAAGTTTCAATCTGTTAGTTCAGCTTGTGTTATTTGCACACAAATTGGAGCAACTGTCAACATCGAATGTTTATTGGGTGGCTTTTTTTGCGGGTGTAGATTGTGTCAAGTGGTCTGCGAGGAATTCAAATGCATCTTCATTGTATTCAGTTTCGTCTTGTCGAGTTCTCACATTGTAGCAATAGTCGAAGAACACTTTGCTGGCTTCGCCGGTCCCATTCCATTCAGTTTCAGGCCATTGCGCATAAGCATCACAAGTCTGCTTATTGACTGGCCCATGCTGCAGCTTAAATAGTAGTTGCTCCGTGGTGAAATCTGTTTGGCAAGCGACATCTTTGGTTTGATTTGTTTTCGGTGTCTCCATACTTCTTTTCCTTCTGGGCCTCTAGGAGATGCGTTGTAAAAAACATTTTCAATGCATAGCACACATACAGCAGATGGCACTTTAAGAAAACGCCAGCAGAAAACACTTCCAGAAAACAAAATTGTTTGTTAGTTACCCTTGTTTTCTTGATTTTCTGTGAAACCGTGGTCTTCTCTTTCACAACCGTACCAGCAAGCTGACAAAAAAGTAAATGGTTTAAATCAAGCACATTTCATTTACACGCAAACAAACATGTTTAAATATCTACAAGCATGACCAACTTGATTGAATTAAAACAATTACTACATAAAAATGTATTACAAATGCTATTTGATGTCCAATTGTGTACAACAGTAGTTTATGTTCACCTCTGATCCATGTGCCTCTACTTTTAATTCCACACCTTGTGTAGATTCCTTGAATAGAATATTATTTTTTTTTAAAAGTCAATCGTATTGGAAATTAAAATCTTTCATCCATACAGTGCTTACACACATACCCTAGCAAACAGTGTATGTCATTTAGTCACAATATACATTTCAAATTTCACCTGAAAGCCATCCAAGATGGCAAGTATACTTGATCAGAGATCACCATGCAAAACATACTGATTGTAATGTTGCCCTCAAACATTTTGCAATGTATTCTGCATTAGGAAGGAAGTATAACGTTACAACTGAAATCATAAAAGTTTGAAACACTGTACGTTTATATGCATGTCACTGTCTAATAGTATCCTATGTAGGATTTACTTTCTTTCATTCAAGGGAACTGTAAGTACGCATAACTCATACTCTGGACAGGCTGCAAAGGACGATGTAATTGTAGTCGAAGTACCATCATCCCCCTGTAATGCAATACTTGTTTAAGTACAGATGAAAACAGCGAAATGGAACTGAGACAATGGGATGCAGACAATGGTACATATAAAGAGAAAGCCATAAATGCCACCTTGTGTAAACAGACCGAATACATAAACGTTTTAATATTTGAAATTACAAGCATAATACATTCTCGTAAATGAAAAGTGAAATAAAATTACCTTATAGGTGCTTGAAGTTGACTCGAACAGAAATGGATGCAGAATCTTGCTTGCTCCTTCATTTTCAGTGCATTGTAATAAAGTGGTGCAAGGGAAAATTAGATTTGCATTAGATATGTGGGAAGCTACAACTGTCGAGAATATAAAGTTCTGCAGGTCTGTAGGACTCACCATTGGTATACTGACGTGTCAGTGGTTTGGTCACTTGCGAGGGTCTGTGCTTCTGTCAGTATGCGTTCCTAAAGAAATGGACATGTCAAGCAACCGATTACGAAAACATGCTTCTTTTGAAGGTCACTGTGGCATTGTTTTCTATGGTCATAATTACTTCATCTGAGGCACCATAAATCAGGGGCAGATGTATAGTAAAATTTGGTATAGTGAAAATGTAATACAATCTGGTAAATATGCAAACATTAGTAAGACACATTTACACCGGAAGCACCAATCCGTTCATGAAGTTACCTTTTCAGTACCCCACCGCCTGCAGCTAATTCATCATCCGGGACTCACCTGATGCATCGTGTGCATCAATAGTTGGAATTGCATTTGGAAGCAATTTACAAGAAATTCTGGGTCGATACTTTTTTGTGTACCAAGATTGGTCGTACATATCGTCTGTAAAGTGCCGGCTGCAGATGCAGAATAGATTGGACGTCACGTCCTTCAAGACATCCTATGCTCTTTCAATCTCATTCACCGCCAAACCACACTATCGAACCCATCTTCTTATTAAATCAATATTCCTCGGGAATATATGCAGGGCTGAGTCCTGACTTTTGACATGGCTCCTAGAGCGGCAACTGAAAACCATACATTTTTCAAGAATGTATAAGCTCTGTATAAAAAATATAAATGATTACAAAAAAATTGTACTGTATGCATGAGACTGATGCAAGATAGATGCCACTCTATCACAATGGACATTAATTAAATGTGCTGTATATCGAGATCAAAACACTTGAAACTTTAGACAATGGGGAAGTAATTGAGATGAATGAACATTACACTACTGGGTCCATTCGGTCGAAATAGATAGAAAATGTGAGATCATAAATAGATGAATATAGAGAAGTTAATAGGTGACCTGCCCTTACCTTGACTAACAAACAATTCGATTCAGCAAGCAGAGGAGCGAGTAGCAGGAGAACAGTTAGCACGATTGCCTTCTAGTACTCAGAGATGTTCTCCGGCAAAATATCAAGGGTTTATAAAGGATTTGAAAAGAGGGTGTGTATGTGAATGTGTGGCATGTTTCTGGCATGGTCTGCGAGAGGGGAGCCTGGAACCACTGGGTCTGAGGGGCCATGTGAACAATGGGCCCTATGCAAAAGATACCTTTGAAGTGTACATGGTGTTTGGCACTTTGGCTGTTCCCACCCTGCCAGCCCCCTTGGGAGCGCAGGGCCACAGGTGCAAACTGCCATTGATACTGGATGGATGGATGGATGGATGGGCATGAGGCGTGCAGACGAGGCCCGGAACTCTGCTGATGGGTGACACACTTATGTGGATTGCAGTGGTGGGGCCTGTGAGAGAGGGGGAGCCTGGAGACACTGGGTCTGCGGAGGCTGTGTGAACAATGGGCCCTGTGCGGTAGATACCTTTGAAGTGTACGTGGTGTTTGGCACCTTGGCTGTTCCCACCCACCAAATACTGTAGTGGGTTATAATGGAGGGGGGGTGGATTGTTGCGGAGTAGGTGAGCATAAAAGGGCACCATCCATTCTTTCATGTTCCTCATAGACTTGCCACCAGCTGGCCGCACTTTTATTGATTCTCTTATTTATTGTTTATTTTATGTATTGTCTTATTTATTTTATTGTTCTATGTACTGCACTGCCCCTCCCCCTTTCCGCCTGCACTTTTCCCTCCCTCTGCCCCTTCCCTGCACTTGCATAATCTAAATGTCACTAGGCCTAGTAACATAGTTCTCTATCTTCCCTCAGTTCCCCCTCGCTTGCCTCGTCGCGCCTTGAAACTCTGCAAAGTCTGCATTGGAGAGAAATTGTCCCAACCACAGTGGGTGGAAATCAGAGAAAGTCTTGGATTGCTGTCGTCCTTGAGGGTGAAATCCTAGCACTGCCAGACGTTAGTGTCCGGGTTCTGCCATGCTGTTTGGCTGAGTACAATGTGTTCCCAAAAGGGTGCAAAGAGATTTGTTTTGGAAGACTGCTTATTGCATATAAAACTTTGCCAAGTTCACTAATCAAGAAGGGGTGGGTAAAAGGGGAAAGTAAAGGGGGCGGTCATAGTACCATCATACAGGTTGGGTTGAGATTTGAGCGAAAACAAAGTGTGGAGTGCTATGCAAAATAGTCTAGGTTGCCCATAAAGGGTGTAATACATGCTTTAAGTGAGTTTAGAAATCGATTGGGGACTCTAATGTGTTGTGATGCAATATTTGGGTGGGGGCTAAAAGGGGTCTGGCGCTGCCTGAAGTCCCAAGTAGCTAATAAACCTTTAAAAGGGGTGACCTTACACACCTTTCAAAGAAAGGAAATTAATTCTACTTTTATATATTGCATATAATTAATGTGCTGTAAAAATATTTGCGAAAATCAATACACTTCTAGCACATCAAATGAAAATAAGTCTGCATACCATACAGCGCAGTTCTTTTCAAAAAGAAATCCCTAATTCTTATGGACTGATTAAAATAATTGTAATGGCAATATTTGGAGACTGGATGTGCTGCGCCCTGGCTAGCTCTGGCCTACATAAAGCATTAAGTATGATACATTCAAGCTGGTAAAAGTACATAAAGATGTGAATTTGGATGAACAGACACCTGGAAATAGGAAGGGGGTTTGGTGGGGTCTGGGAGGTGAGAGGAGTGCAAATGAGTCAAGATGAAGCACGTGGACACTGGGAGGGCATTAGGATTGTTGTGATTGTGACCATCCATTTCAGTTTGTATTTTTTTTGTTGCTCGGTTTAACTTTTATTTTTCTTGTACTGGGCTTGCAGTTGGCATGTCTTCAAAGCGTAGGTAAGAAAATGCAGCCAGTAGCATGGCAAGCAGGATTTGTTTTTTAATCTCAAGGTTTACAGAATTTCTTCCCAGAGATGACCTTGGTGGTAACAGCCATACCTTTCACACAGTCTCCTAAACCGGGCAGGGATTAAATTGGCCTCACTAGAGGAAGACAGAGCTGGTTGGTTTGCAAGGTTTCAGGCTGTTAAAGAGGGTCTTGAAGCTATAATTGTTTTAGTTGATATGCACTACTGTGTGGCATTTGAATTTGATGGTGAGCCATTTGAGACTTTGGAGGCTTGAAGATCAGGGGTATATGCGCTTTGAGTTTAGGATCATTCTGGCCATTTTGTCTCACAAATGGTCTCAAGAATACACAAACTCCCAGATGTATTTCAAGTTTATTTAAAAAATATATATTTTTATTTTGCAAGTTTGCATATCAACATTAACAACTTCCCCTCCACCCTTGGATGGTGGGCTTGGATCCATAGTACATTGTTCTTCGACAGTTCACAGGATGTCCAGGAGTCTGATATTGTGTGGGCACCATTGGAGCATATAGTTGCTCTGCAGCTATGAGAGGGCATTGCCCCAATCTGTTCGAAAGACTTCCAGGATTCCTAGTATTTTGCATGTTACCCATTCCATAGAAACGAATTTCCACACTTTCTGAAGCCAATCATATTTTGTGGGTGGCTTATTTTGTTTCCAATGCTGAACTATTTTCAGGCATGCCGCTATGATCAGTGTCATTATTCCTCTGTTGCGTCCTTGTGTACGCTCTTTGGTTTGGGTCCCACATACCCGCCAGCCATATTCTCCTCCAGACCGCCGGCTCCTTGTACCATGTTCCCCACTTTTATCTCCCCCGAAAGTTTGATATGGCAGGGCAACTCCACCATACGTGTTTCCAGTTTTCTGTTGCTCAACATCCTCGTGTTTCCAGTTTTCTCTTGCTCAACATCCTCGCCAGCAGTTGTCCTTGGTGGCTGGGTACATTGTATGGAGTCTCTCTGCGGTTTAGTGCCATTGTAGGAGGACTTTTTGCCACATTTCTCTCAGCTCTATGGGGCATGCCAGCTTAGGGTTTGTTCCTAGCCTCCTGCCACGTGTCCCGTGCTATTGGTTCTCCCAGCGTTTTCTCGCAACTTTTCATATATTTCCACTGGATGTCTTCACCTTGTTCATTCAGAAGTTTGAATAGGTTTGAGATCAGTTTGTGCGAGCCCATGTCCGTTGTCATATATTTTTCAAACAGGGTTACTGTCTTGTGGTAGCATCTTTATTAGTAGGGGCTAGCAGGCAGTGCCTTAGCTGTGTATTTTGAAATTCTTCCTTGGGCTTCTCCCCCACCGCCTGCTTACAGTCCTGGAAAGTCTTAATGGTCTGGCCTTCAAACATATCTCTTATTTTTGTGCATCTGGCTTGTATCCAACTGTTGTATGCCTACTGCTCCATTCCTGGTGGGAAATCCAGATTCCAAAACATTGGGGTGAAATGTGACGGGTGTGTCGCGAGAGTACCTCTTTTGATCGCCATGTCCCATGCTTCTATTCCTGCCCCATGACCTCGCTGATTTTGGTGTTCTGGTGTCTATAGCACTTGTGCTGCCATAATATGTTTGATAGGGGGTCTCCCGCCACTGCTTCATCCTGGTATGCCCAAATGTGTTGGTGAGGCTGCCCGACCCATTCTTTAATGACTCGCAGTTGCGCTGCTTCATAATATTTCCGAAAGTGGGGGAGGATAAGTCCACCTTCGTTCTTTTGCACTGTTAGGGTCGCCATTGCTACTCTTGGTGGTTTGTGTCATCATATGAAGGTGGAAACCATTTTGCTAAGTGCCCTGAAGAATGTTCTCGGCTTTATCGGGAGCATTTGAAAAAGCGCAATTTCGGTAGGACCAATATTTTGATGCGTCAGCCTACCCCCACCATGAGATGTTTAGGGGATTCCATTTTGTTAGATCGGTCTTCAATTGATCTAAAAGATTAAGATAGTTTGCATTGTACAGATGCTTCACTGAAGGTGTTTGTCTGATCCCTAAATACGTAATGTTGTCGGAGGCCTTCTTCGTTTGGGTAGAGCGGGCCAGGTCATCCACCGTTGCAGAGTCCGCCGTCAGATTTAAGATTTCCAATTTGTGCCTTGATTTTCAGGCCGATATGGACCCAAAGTGGTGTAATTCCCCAAGGAGTGCTGGAAGAAATTGTTTCCGGACATGACGGGGCCAAGAGAATGTCGTCCGCAAAGGCCATCGTTTAGTGTTCCTCTCCACCCATTTGTATGCCTTTTATTCGTTGTAGAACAATAAACAGTGGACCAGTGGAGAAGAGGGGTAATCGCCAGTTCTGTTATATGGTCTCTTTATAAATATCGACCAACAGTTCGAAATATTAAAAAATACATTGTACATTTAGTCAATGGCCTGTATTACTTCCAGGTTGGTTATAAAACACCAACTCTCACATTCCAAATATAGTACCACTCATTCTCCATTCCATTCAAACTCTGTAGCTTCTCTCTCAAACCCTCCTTGGTTAGATATGACAGTTTCGCTATAATAATTCCTTCTTGGGTTCAGATCTGTTGCTCCGTCAACCCATCTGTGTAGATTGCATTCTCACAGATTCAAAAGTGTCTACACCTGTTTCGGTTGTCCTTTGACCCCTTATTTGGGTCCCTTCATGCAGCAACCTTCAGGACGCACAAACAGCAACCCTTCTATGTGCCGTCTCTCTTACGGTAGGGTGAGCCATGGTCCCTGCACTTGTCTATTGGCGCAGATGGTTCAGATGTGGGTATTAGTCCATATTTCTATGTGGGGCTTATTTCCCAGAATGGCACGACTGTAGTGGTTCGAATTCAATATGCAACCTCTCTTATGCAGATAATACTCTTCTCGGGACTTTCTTTGCTCTTCCCTGGTGTGGTACCCCAGCCACACTCAACTGGGTCGCATCCGGAGCCCTTCTCTCGATTTTAATTTTGCCGTACGTGCTGGTTCCTGATCTCCTGTCAGTCACTGGAAAACAGCGCGACCGCGATTATCATCTTGCGCTAGTTCCGGTGAAAGACGATAATCGCGGTGGCTAGTTTTGCCTTCTTGGTGGGGTTTTTCAGTTTCTTTTTGTGCCTCCGCTAGTTTCCCCACAAGTTCTTCCTCCCATCTAGCACGTTTTGTCCCTTTGTGATATGATAGGTTATTTATAACGCGCTTGATACCCAGAGGTTTCTAAGCGTGGACCCGGGGATCAAACCTGTGTTGCTCCGTGTCATCTTGCTTCCAAGGAGGGCATGTTGCCGCTGAACTATACTTACGAGATGCTATTAGTTCTCTCCTAATTAAAGATGCCTTTAATGCTATTAGTTCTCATCTCAATACTGCCTTTAATGCGTCCCAAACGAAACCATGTGAGGTTGTGCCCGTGTCGTTCTCGGCAAAGTAAAGTTCTGTCTTTCTTTTAAGTGATTCCACTATTGTGCTGTCCTGTAGAATATCGGATTGGTACCTCCAGGCCCCTGCCCCCCGCCCCCTGTTCTTCCTAATGGTGAATGTGATTATCGGGACGTGGCCCGAGAGGGAGATCGGATTATTTCCCATTAGCCCTGTTGAGGCCCAAACATAGCCTATTCTAGATTGTGTTATAGATATGAGAGTAATGAGTAAAGCCTTGTGTGCCTCCTTTCGTGGAGCACCGGATATCGTGGAGAGCTAGTGTCTCAAAGGCTTTCTTCAATGCCTTTGTGGGGAGTTCGTACACGTCTGTGTTTTGGTGCTTCTGGCTAGTTCGGGGTCCCACGCTGTGTTGAGATCACCACCCATGATGATATCCCCTGTAGCAAATTCTTCTAGTGCCGTAAGGGTTCCTCTGAGGAATCCGTCTTGCCCTGTATTTGGCGCATATATGGATGCTAGTGTGAGGTGTTTGCCTTCTGCTGTTATGTTAAGGAAGATGTATCGCCCCTCTTTGTCCATCAGACTGTTCTGGACTTGTGCCTCAAGTCTATCCTGTATGGCTGTAAGCACTCCCTCCTTCTTTTCCATCCGCATTGTCCTGGTATGTTTGCGAAGCCCCCCTTATCCTAACCTGTGTTTTTCCCCCTTTATGTGGGTTTACTGATGCATAATAATGTCTCCACCCCATTCTCCAAGCCTGATGTTCCAGTTTCTTCCTTTTTATTGGGGTATTCATTCCTCTGACATTATGCGACAGAATCTTTATCCAGTTTGCTCTACCGATATCCATGGTCCTCCATTCCCTGTCCCTCTTGCTCCTGTCTCCTCTTTTGCCTGTCGTGTTTCTGCCCCTTGTTGTCCCTGCCATCCTTGCCCCCCTAATTCCTAGCCCTAACCTCTGCCAGTTCCCTCCCCCCCTGACTATTCCCCCGCACCCCCCGAGAGGGGGCTAGGTTCCTAAAGGCATCCAGACAAAATGGCCCGTGCTCCTGGGCCCCTATCGACTTCAGGTTCCGGTTTTAGGTCTTCCTAAACCCCACTTTAGATTCCATACACCCCTTCCTCCTATGTCCTTGGGCTTGTGTACTGTTTCTGGGCGAGTCCTCGCCCCTGGCTTATTCTGTTGCTCCATTTGTTCAGCGTTCTGCCTTGTATTGTCAGTGATATGGTGGGGGCTTATATTTTCTTCCCTCTACTTTTCCTCGTTACTGTTTTCCATCCTTCTAGCTTTTTGGGGCCTCTTGCTCCCCTTGGTGGTTGGTCCTGGCCGTCAGTCTTCCTGTTGCAGCCCAGGATATGTTCCCCTTCTTCACATGTCACCCGATTTTGATTCCCTTCCCAGCTGAACAGGAGACCAAACGGAAAGGTCCATTTGTTTTTCACTGGATTGGCTGTGAGATGTTGGACCACTGGACCCGTTTTCCGTCTCTTCAGCAAGGTAGACTGTGCTAGATAGAGTTGTACTTCTTGGCCATTTATACGCGTCAGGCCAGCGTTCCTCGCTTTCCTTAGTATTTGCTCTTTCTGTGTATAGGAGGTTATGGCTGCTAGGACGTCTCTTGGTCTGGTCCCTGGTATGGTCGATCGTTTAGGGCCCACAAGGTATAGCTCATCAATTTTAATCTGTGGTTCTGTCTTCTGCTAAAATTTCCGCAAAGAGCTGAGTGACTGTTCTCTGCAAGTCTTTATCCTCGACAGACTCTGGTATGTTTTTAATTCTCTACCTATTTTCCAAGTCCTCACACTGAAGTTCTAGATTGTTAGAAATGCGAGCCAGTTGCTCGAGCATCTAGTCTGATTTCTGTGCGTCTTCCCCCACCTGTTGAAACACTTTCAAGTGTGTCCGTCCTTTCTTCAAGCTTTGCAATATCTAGTTTTACCTCTTGGACAGACTGTTTCATGTCTTCCTTCAGCATCTGGAACTGCTTCTGGAAGGACAGTAGAAATTGATTCTGCAGCTTCTTGAAGCAGTTTTGCATGTCTGCGTTGGTCGTGGCATTGTCCCCTATGTTTGATTGTGCTGCGTTGTGTGGGTCTTTTGCGGTTTCCCCTTTTCTTGTCGATGTTGTGTCCTCCGTAGACCAGAGTTGCCTTAGGCTTCTGTTTTTGTTTTCTTTAGGGGGCGAGGGGAGGCTGTGCTGGGGTTTTTGCTCTGGACTTGGACATCAAAGCTCCTGTGATGGTTGTCTCACTGTTCTTCTGCTATTGCCCAGTTCCTCATTCACATTCTTGTTCTTTGTGGGCATGCGTCCTCTAAATCTCCCTTTCAGTGCGTCCCCTTTGTTTGGGAAGACTTTCCTGTGTCACTGGGGCCCTGTCCCTTTGTGGCCGTGAGTGAACTACTTCTCGTGAAGTTCCTGTCGATGTCTGCCCCTCCTTGGCCGTGGAGGGTGGTTTCCCTTCAGGATCTTAGTTTGTTGGGCATCCTCGCTGGTCTTGCGCCCGATTGACCTTTTATGTATTGCCCTTTCTTGCCTTGATTGCTGCTCCGTGGGCCACCAGTCCTGCTGGTGGTTGCTGATGATCTCAGTCCCTTTCGGGGTCTATTGCCCTCGGGGTTCAAGTTATGTTTGCTGCAGTCTGCCCCTGTTTTCCTGTCCGGCCCCTTCCTTGCTTGGCCCCTCTTGTCTTGGTGTTCAGTGTCCCCTTTTAGTTATCGCCTTGTCGAGGTAGTTCCCTCTCCTGTTTCTCTTGATGGTGCCCTTGTGTGTGGAGAGCAGTCTCCAGTGATGGTGGATGTGGCCCAGTAGGTGGGCCTAGCTTCGTCGCCTTGCGGCTGTACGGTACTGCTCTCCGGTCCTACTTATATTGCGGGCGCACAGGCCCGCATTTTGCGCCTGCTAGGTTATCCCTGTGCTCTTGCGGGATGTCCATGGGCGCTGTTTAAATTATTTTGATGGCTCTGGTCGGGCCGCCGTGGGCTAATGATTTTGCGCTTGCTTTGGGGCAGGCACGTGGGTGTCTTGATTTACACTTTACTCACTGCGCGACAATGGGCCCTCGCACCCGCCATCTATAATGGCCACTATTTTCTCCAGGGTGGTGCTGCTCACCGGTCGCCTCCTGGTCCTCTGCAGTCGCAATCTGCTTCCAGCTGCTGTTAGATCTGCATTGGATCGTCTCGCTCCGTTAGTG
This sequence comes from Ambystoma mexicanum, assembly GCF_040938575.1. Taxonomy (NCBI): domain Eukaryota; kingdom Metazoa; phylum Chordata; class Amphibia; order Caudata; family Ambystomatidae; genus Ambystoma; species Ambystoma mexicanum. The sequence continues at coordinate 452,371,039 of NC_090936.1, read as the reverse complement.
TGGTTACCGTGCTGTATAGTATTTCTTCGATCGTTGCTGACCTTTCTGTTTTGTGCTCGGCATGCCTCGCAGCCTGGGGCGCTTCTCTCCGTACTCCAGCTGCCTTCCGATGAGGGGAAGGGGACCTCCGTTGCGGCCACTGGGTTTCCCAGTTGCTTGCAGGAGATCTTCTCTCGGTGTGCTGTTTGCTTTGATATGGGAGGGCTGGGGGAGATGTCCGGTTGGAGCTGCTGCACAGCACCGCCACCTCCTTGCTTTTTGCAATGTTACGCGTGCCAGGTTCTTCAATTAGGCTCGTCTTTGTTCTCTCTGGCTTCCCCCTCGTCTGAAGGAGCGGTGCACTAGTGGGTGATTGCCTGGGTGCCACCCGCAGCTGGGTCGTCTGTGTTCGCTGTTCCCGTCTCTTCGCCAGAAGTTCCAGGGTGCTCAGCTACGTGGCAGGCTATTCTGCCTCTTACTGAAAGCAGATCCCGTTCTGTGTCTCCTGGGGCCCTTTCTTGCCCAGCGGGGTTTCGGATGCTTCCAATTACATCTTTTACATTACTGTTTCCTCAGCGGGAGGCTTCTATTGATCAGACACTTGTGGAGCTCTTCCCCCGCATTGAGATGGGGCTTGGACTCACCCGGAAAACTTGAATATGGTGCTGTTTGTTGCAGTTCAGCGGGGAGAGACGTCTATGCACATCCTCCTCTGCCGGCCACCATTTTGGAATTGTATTTCAAGTTTATGTAAGTTGGTAAATCTGAAAAGCTCCTAATGACCGTCCTTCCCTCTGATATAGGGATGGCCATATCCACCCTAATCCTGGTGTCCTTGACCCCAAACAGGTTCTGTGATCAGTGACTCGTACAAAAAAGATCTACCTTCTCGTGATGGCCTAAAGGCAAATGTCTTATCAGTCTAGATTTGCATCTTGGTGATGCCTATGGGGGAACCCAGTTGAGTAATGCCTTTCCGATCTCTTCGGCACTTGCTTGGTCTTCTATGCCCGGATTCCCCTTTCCTTGCCCCCCTGTGCCCTTCCTGCTCCCCCCTGATCCTCTCCTCTTCCCTGTCCCCCTGCCCATCACATCCTTTTTTTCCAATAGTATCACTCTCCTTTCCTCTACTCCCACCACTTCACATTACTTCTACCACACCACTACTTCCACTCAACTACTACTCACCTGCACACCACTGCTACTCCCACCTCGCCCCACTACTCCTACCACACCACTGTTACACCACCTCCATGCGACTATTCATTCCCCACCTGCTCAGTTAACCTCCTTTCACTCACTTCCTACTCTCTTTTTCGCTCTCGCACCTTAAACCTGCACTCACACAAAGTACCATTTATTTATTTTTAATTAATTTTTTTCAGCAGCCAATACCTCACCTTTTCTATTAACTACTCCACACTCCTCTGCATGTCCTTCCTGCTTCTGGTCTTAATCCACCACCGCTGACCTCACCTGAACAATCCACACTTTCCTGTTTGCTGTTCCCTCTTTTATCCCTTTAGCCCCTTCCTTCTTTCATTTGTTCTACCCTTTTGGTTCACCTGGCCAACTAATCTGTCTTCCCCTCCTGGGATTTTTTACAATCATCACAAGCCTCACCCCCTTCTCACGAATGGGCCTGCCAAAGTTTGCCAATGGTGGCATGCTATACCAAATGTTCCTGTTTGTGTGAAGATTTGCAAAGTCTGTGGGATTAGTGTATTTGCTGGGCAGCTGCATGTGGCTCATTTACAGCTGAGCATTGTATGGAGTGGATTGCAATGTTCAGTGTATGCTTTGACAGTATTCCAAGTTGGAGAGGACTGTGGCTCTTGTCAAGTTGATTTCATGCGTCTGCTCCAAGGTAGGAATTCTTGTTCTTCAGAGGTGGGAAGTGTGATTTCTGAGTGATCTTATTCATTTGTGGGTAAAGGACTGCTCCATGTCGAACATGGTTGCCTTTGCTTTGCACAGACTTGGTGTAAGGAAAATACCCATTGAGTCGGGCCATTTGAATTGGAGGATGACACTGGGGTTGAAGGTTTGGTCAGACCCTCCATATGGGGTGAAGGGTGAACCTGATAAATGGATTTGACCCTTGGCTAACAACCCTTTGCCAGACTGCCTGGGCAAGGCAGCCCTGCAGGAGACAGTATAAAGGCTAAGAAGACGGTAGGTCTTTTGACTCCCTAATGGAAAAGTGGGAGTCGGGGCGATATTCAGTCTGCCACCTTGGAGTGGTGCTTGTTTGTAGGAGTGACTGCTGCTCCCTTATCCCTCTCCCAAACTACCAATATTGCCATATTGTGAGGCCGGGGGCAGGGTTGAATTGGGGAGTATTTGGGAGGATATGAACCTCACAAGGACTCTGGTGCAGTGGGTTACAAGGGTCAGAGGTCCCAGGTGAGCTGGTGAGGGACAGTTGGTCAATAGGGCCAAAGCTCACTGAGGGAAAAGGTTGAGCAATCCATGGGGTCGCAAACCACCAGCAATAGCTGTCAAAGGCTACCTGGGCATACAATCGCATGAGCTTCCAAATTGTGAAAACCAGTTATCTGTAATGCCAACATTTTGCTAATGGTGGGAATACCTTGCATTTGATTTGAGTGCATGGGCAAATTATTGTAGTACCTATCAAATGGCATAAGTAGCTAGGCACTGGATGACGCAACATAATGTGAATACGTAATTATGTGATATAATAGCTGGCAAATGCTGGGCGTGTCTGCCAGTAGGATAACCCCTGCTGCCATTTGATGGAAGTTACTGAGCATACTTTGCAACTGGTTTTAACTCGGTATAATTTGATAGTAATGTCTGGTAATTGGTGTGCACCTGTTCATACAATCATGCCTGCCAAGGGAGCTGCATTAAGCTAAACGGTGGCATTTGCTTTGTCACTGCTTAGAACTGAGAAGGATGGTGGCTCTGCTTCTAGGATTTTGTTGCTCAATGAGCTAATGAGCATGAAGGCTTGTTTTGTTGCCTACAATGGTTTGTTGCAGAACCTTCTGCAAGATTAAGCACTTTTATCCCTAGTACGTTCAATGCCCTTTTAGTTGTATCCCATAATAGGTCTAAAAGCTGCATTTTAAATGTTTTCTCAAATTGCCCTGATGAGGACTTAACCCTGCCAGAAGTATATATAAAACCTACACAGACTGCGTGGTTGGTGACTTAGGCAGACTATTTCTTAGGAGTAACACTATCTCTACGTACGTTACCCTGATCATTCCACAGTCCGGTCTAGTAATACAGATATAAGGTTGCAGGCTGCTCTGGATAAGCCAGCTAATGTTCTCGTACACAAGTCCTCTTGAGTAACTTTGAGCTCAGTGTCAGTTTATATGACTTAAAACTAGTTTGTTTTCAGCCTGCTGATTTCTCCACACAATCTTCCCACGAGAAACAGGCTCTGGTCTAGGCAAAATAATAACCTTTTAAATCTAATTTCACAAATAAGGGTAACTGGTATGGCTTGTTTTGGCTCCATGACTTTACCCCTTTGCAACTCAGTGACCATTCCAGACATCCTTTTCTTGGATTAAGCAATTGTCACCAGGTTTGAACGTATCCGTTTGTCTAGCATGTCAATAATTTGGTCATACCACCCAAACCTAATAGCATATTTTTTGGTAAATCAAGTTCACTGCACGTCCAAGTCACATGCGCTCTTACCCAACAACAAGAAATATAGATACATCTTAAACATACAACTGTCATTTATTTATCATGCCATAGGGTGGATGATACCAGGGAGAGCCAGGCTCCAAACATATATGAAATGTATACAGAAATAAGAAACTGTGCTGAGAAAAAGTAATTTAGTATCTCATAAACTTGCAAGATTACCTACCAACAAATTAGGGCGCGGGGGTTACCGCTCAGGAAGATTGGAACTTTTCTTAAACTGTCCACAGAATTCAAGAATCTTTAAGTTCACAGCCTTGACAAAGCCCATAGTGGGTGAAAACACGTCTCAGCATACAACAGTGTATAATTTATGAAGAGCAGAACTTGCGTTAAGGAACCTGATTATTAAATGATAGTTGTATTTTTAAGATGTATCTATATTTCTTGTTGATGGGGAAGAGCGCATGTGAATTTGACGTGTAGGGAACTTGATCCTTTTCTTGGAACCTCCAGTTGCAAACCTGTATCTCCAAAGGCAAAAGTGAACCATCTTTGGGTCTGTTGCTCAGTATTCTTACATTTTTGTCTCCAGGACAGGGATGGAGAGCAGAGGTACGCCCGAAAATCCATCCGGTCTCGGAATACGAGTTTGATGTGGTCATCGGTGCAGATGGCAGAAGGAATACACTGGAAGGTACGTTGGGTATTTGTAAAGCTCTAAACTGTAATGGTTGTGGACACATTACTCTAAGCATCAATTATATAGCTGTACCTAACTGAGGTTCTGGTAGAGTGTACTGTGAAACATGGCATACATTGCATTCATAATGAAAGAGAAATTGATTTATTAAGACGGCATTAAGGTTGTCAAAACATTTCAGCAGTTGGCTACAGGCATTTGTTATATACATAGTCTTGTTTACTGGGAGAGGCTACATGTATGGCTCAAGTTGATTGTGTCCGTTTGAAATGGAGCATGTGGGAAATGACAAGTTTGGTGATGTGCCTGGTGTAGTAGACTCTGTATTCATACAATTGTTTGCATGTTGTGGGCTCTTCCATTTATCACTTAGAATAGTAATTTAATTACAGATTATGGATGAAAAGGAGTTTGAATAGAGCTTACCCAGAGCTGTTGTGGAGCATCACATCCAGGCGCAGGTTGGCGAGGAGAGGCCTGAATTGCTTGATTTGGTAGAATTGCGCAGGGGCAGAGGAAGGTCATTTGCAGAATATTGATCAATGGGAGTAGAGGAGCGATGGTGTGGAGTTTGCCTTCGATCCTCTCATGACATACTGTGGGTTCAGTGGGGCACTGTTCACTTGGCTTATATTCTGAATTGACTTGCAGTCTGATTTAAAGCTAGAATGACTCTTGCCCAATGTGTGAACCGCGCCATGCACCCAATGGTTCTGGTGCCAGAGGCCAGAATGAGATCCCTGCAATGGGTGCTCAAGATGCAGTGGTCGCAGTTCTCGGGCAAGATGTCGGATCCCGTTCAAATTCCATTCTGTCTCCGAGGATCTTCTGTGGTGGGCCAACAAAGGGAACCTGATGAAGGGGGAGCCGTTTTGGCTACCATGGCAGGATGTGACTAGTGATGGATGCTTCCCTCGCAGGATGCTAGGCAATTCTCCTCTGAACAGAGTACCATCAGCAAGGTAGAGTTGGGTAATTTTCGAGAGACTGCATCAGGTTTAACTGCTGGTCTTTTAGTGCCCTTGTTGCCTAGAATTATTGAAGTAAGTTAAGTTGTGTTCTTGCCTCCAGCCATTGTAAAAAAAAAAAAAAAATCATTCAAGCCAATAAAAGAGCAAACAGACTATTCTTGCATTTCCTATTCCTTATCCTATGCATGTGTTCGCAAAGAAGAAAATGGTTTCTTCATCCTGGTGGTCTGTGCCACCAGACATCGGGAAGAAAGTCTGCTTGTTGCAACATCTGTGTGTGCTTTAAGCTCAAGGAGCATTCTGTGGCACTTTAAAAGATGGCAATAGTTCAATATTGAGCACCTGTCTCAACTAATGCTAGAGAATGAGTACTGTTACAGGTTCTGTTGGAAGAAAATGTGGTGTCTAATCAAGCAAAATAATTGATTCCACAGACCCAACTAAGCTTTCCTCTAAGCAGTATTGCCACACATAACCCAGTTGCAGCTGAGGCTCTTGGCACGGTTTTCTATTGTCCCGTGAAAGCTATTGACTTTTGTTGTAGCCTTCAGCTTGTTTTAGAGCACATTGATTTTATTTTCCATCAGTGCTGTTTTGCCCCTGGGCTTTGGGTTTTCCATTTTCCTTTTGAGTGCATGGTCTTTCTTTACCAGTTGAGGGGTCAGAAATGTGAGATGGACATATTTTAGAGGGTCTTTCAAACCATGCCATTTTATTAAACCAAAATTGTAAATCCACCCTCTTGCCCTACTCTAATAGGGATTTCCAGGCCTAAATAAACTAAGGAAAAACACTCTAACATAACATTTCTGGCCCTCACACTTATACTTAAACATGAAAGTATATGGCAATTTGTAAGACAAACACTTAGTGGAACACCTTTAAATTGTATGTTCATAACCCGAGTGAATTCTACTTCCACAGGTTTTAAGTCAGTCAGGTCCAACCCAAAACAACAAGGAAATCCAAGTTTGAAACAGAGCTCCAACACAGTTCCTGATGGTCTGTTTGGATTGAATGAAACGTCCAATACTTTACAGTTCAACCCAAAAAAGAACCTTCTCCTTCAAGAAATATAGTTCAAGAAGTACTTCAAACAAAATGTACTGCTTCTCTTGCAGTGCCATGTTACGCAATAACTTCTTGACTCAGAAAATGTTGCAGTGCTTACTCCTTGGCACCATGAAACACACCAGCTTGCTCTACGACTCTCTTCAGTATTTTCCGTCACAGTGCTTTTATCTTGGCACCATGAAACACACGACTTCAACTTCCACTGCAGTGATCCACTCCCAGTCGGTTCCATGTGTTAATATCCCCGCAAAAATATGGCGATATTTTTGCGGCGATATTAAAGCATGTAACCTGCGGGGGACACCCCCTCAAACTCCGCTCCCCAAAAAACCCTAATATTATCCCCACAAAAAATATCGCCTACGGCCGTTCCCGACGACCATATATAAGGCGATATTTTTGGTGGAGATATTACCTGATACCTCCCAGTGTTCTACCTCTGCTCCTGTCTGTTCGACTCTCCTGACAGACCCAACTCCTTCAAGTGTTACACCATCTGGTTTTCACTTCTGTGTTTAAACACAACTTCTTCCACTTCAAACAGCTTTCAACATTTCTGAACAACGTTAAAGCAAAGCCAAGATTTTCACCAGTGCCCTTTTAGCTCTGTTATGTCTTTGTCTCCTTTTTAATACTGCCTTTCTTCTAGGACCACTGTTCAACCACTCTTGTCTTTGGTTAAGCCACCAATCAAGTACTTCCAATTCAAACCCTATTGGCTTTAACAATGTGAGTTCCTGACCAATAGCTGGTTCTTCCGCACCATAGTCATTAATTTACAAGCTCTACCTTTAAAGATGTTCAATCGGTGCCTTTTCCTCTGGTATCAATGGTTCTTCCCAAATTGAACTGAGGGTATTGCTTGTTCACCTCTTGCCTTCAGGTAATGCTTGTTCGTTCTTTCGTATTCTAATTGAGGTTTAACACCTGGTTGTACAAGATACAAGGTTGTCAGTCTTTACCGAGGCTCTATTTTTGTGTTCAAATAGCCTTTAAGTGCATGCAACCATTATTAACGTTGTTAAAGCTGTTTTTATCACGTGCAAGGTTTAAAACTTCCTTCCACAGTGTATTCCCTTATACACGAGTGCTACATTTGTTACACACCTTTGTCTGACCCGCTTCAGTCCGCTTTATTCAATTTCACTTCTTCGCGAGTGAAACACAACTGGTTGCAGTTGCCCGCCTGCACTGCCTGAGGGTTATGGAACTTATGGCAACACTCACCAGCTCCTCTACCACAGGTGTTTTCTTGACCGGGCACGCTCCTCTGTAAGCTGCCTTCGATCCCACCCCACAGGCATGAACTTCAGCTTACTACTACCTCCTGGAGCACGTCCGCCTCCAGGCACAGTCTGCTGCACGCTTCTTACTGCAAAAACTCTGCCATCAGGTTCACATGGGGGAAAGCTTTCAGACTTCATTCCAGCTGCGCAACCTCTTCAATCGCAAGGCGTGCCTCCTGATTTGTACCCTTCCCCGGAACGTCTTTAAGACCGGCAACCTTCACCGTGCCACTCAACTCTCGCTCTGCTGTCAAACACTCTTCTGACATCTGCCACCTCCTTGAAGAACTAGACCTTGATGTCCTCGGTCTTACGGAGACATGGTTCACGGCCAGCTCTGTCACGAGCTTTGACACTCTCCTCCCTGATGGTTACAATATCCTCTCCGCACCCAGATCCACCCGGTCAGGAGGGGGTGTAGCCCCGATGTTTCCATAATGGATTCCTGCCACCATCATTCCCACTCAGATGTACTCCTCCTTCGAATGCCTTGTCTGCAGGCTCTCAATCTCTCCTAGCCACTCTCTTACTTTTGCTACTCTCTACCGGCCCCCTGGGCAAATCACCTCTTTTCTTTCTGAGTGGGCTGACCTCTCCTCTCCTCTTCTCTCCTGACCTCTACCACTCAACGCCTCCTCCTTGGTGACCTCAACATCCACCTCGATTCTCCCTGTCCCTCATCTCTGCTCTTTCACGACCTTTGCAATTCCCTCTCACTCTCTATCCTTCCCTCTGGCCCGACGCACTCTGCTGGACACACACTCGATGTTCTGATCTCCTCAGGTTTCCCCCTCTCTATCCCTCTGACCACTCCTCTATCCTGGAGTGACCACTGCCTTCTCTCCTCGCATCTCTCTCTTCCCCCCCCAAGCCAAGCTCACACCTACACTGCCACCTACCTTCTTGGACATCCATCCTATGAAGCGTGTGTCAGTTGAGGCTTTCGCTGCCACCTTCTCTCCCCCTATCTGCCCCCCCCTCCTCCTCCGGCTGACTCACATCCGGAAACGACCCTTTCCCTTCTCTACTCTTCCATTTCCGTTACTCTTGATGCTCTTGCCCCTGTCGTGAGAATCTGCTTGAAGTCCAAAGCCAAGTGTAATTCCTGGTATGACTCCGACCTAGCTACACTTAAACGTAAGTGTAGGGCGGCTGAGAGGAAATGGAGGGCTTCTTGTTCATCCTCTGACAAACTGGCCTGTTGCCTGCTCCAAAGGCAATACAGACTCTGTCCACACCAAGAAGAGTCCACATTCAAGCCAGTTTCTCTGCAGCATCTAAAAACTCGACCGTACTCTTTAAAATCTGCAAGGAGCTTTCCAACCCTGCTGGAGTCTCTACCCCTTCTCTTGCCTCCCAGGCTCTCTGCACTGACCTTGCCTCTCACTTTATCTCAAAAACCCAGGACATCTTGTCCACCCTCTCCTCCCCTCCCTTCATAATCCCCCTCAGTCTGCCCTTGCTAACCACCCTTTAACCTCCCCCCTCGCTTTCCTATTCCCCCTCAGTCTGCACTTGCTAACCACCCGCCCTCCTTCTCTTCCTTTCCTCTCTTCTCCCCTGATGAGGTCGCTAGACAAGTCCGATCTATGGAAGCCTCGTCAAAACAGGTTCATCCCTGTACCTCCTAAAACCATCAAGGACCACATTGACACCCTTGCTCCAGTCCTTGATTTCTGCAACCATTCCTTTGCCTCAGGATTCTTCCCCTCTCCTCTGAAACACTCCCTTGTGCATCCTCTGCTCAAGAAACCCTCAGCGGATCCTTCCTGTCCTGCTAACTATCACCCAGTCTCCATTACTCCCTTTCTGGGCAAACTCCTGGAAAAGCTGGCATCTCTCAGCTTAACCTTCATTCTGATTCTGTTGGCTGTCTCCATGACCACCAGTCTGGTTTTACAGCGGCCAGAAGTACGGAAACTGCTCTCCAACCTTGACTCCAACATTGCCTCTGTCCTCATCCTACTCGATCTCTCTTCTGCCTTTGACACGGTCAACTATACCATCCATCTCAACCGTCTCCGTGAGAACCTGGGTATCACTGATCGGCTCTGGCCTGGCTGACCTCTTTCCTTTCTGATCGACCTTCTCAGGTCCAACTGGGGTCCTTCCTATCATCTATCTTCCTCTCTACCTGTGGTGTTCCCCAGGGGTCTAACCTCTCGCCCTGGCTTTTCAACCAACCAATACCTGCCCTCTTGCCCACTGCATTGCCACTCTATGCTCACATTTCCAGTGCTACGCTGGTGACTCAACTCATTTTCAGGCTGCCCTCGGCCACCTCCTCTCCCTCTCATCTCTGATTGCCTAACTGCCATTCAAGATTGGTGTGCTGCCAATGATCTTTGCCTGAATGCCAGCAAGACTGAGATCCTCCTCATCGGAACACCTTCTCCATCCCCCCCCTCCCCCCTCTGGCCGGCCTCACTTGGCCCTCCTCCCATCCCCACTCGCAAGGCTAAGAACCTCGGGGTCATCTGACTCCACACTTTCCTTCTCCTTCGACATCTCGGAGGTCTCTAAAAAGTCATACTTCCTACTGCACCTCCTCAGAGGTACTCTTCCTTTCCTCTCCTTCCCCCAGAAGCTCACCGTCTCCCAAGCTCTGGTTCTCTCTTGGTTGGACTATTGTAACAGCCTCTTTCTAAAGTTACCTGCCACTACTCTTCGCTCTCTTCAACTAATCCAGAACAGGACTGCGAGACTTGTCCTTGGCCTCAAGCCCTTGGATCGTATCTCTCCAGCTCTGAAATCTCTACATCGGCTCCCAGTGGATGCAAGGATTAAAGTTAAAACCCTGTGCATTGTCCACAAGGCTTTCTGGGGCCTGGGCCCAAAATACCTTCAGCTATCCTTCTGCAAATATCTCCCCTCTTGAGTCCTTCGCTCCTCTAACTCCCTTAGTATCAGCCGTTTTTCAAAGAAATGAGCTGGGGGGGGGAGGATCTGTCTTCGGCTGGGGCCTCCCTCTGGAATTGCCTCCCTGCCACTCTAACACTTGAGGAGAACCATCTCCAGTTCCGGAAGCACCTCAAGACCTTCCTCTTGGCATCTGCCTTTGCTTCCCCTCTGCCCTGCTGATCTGCTTTCTTGGCACTGTGCACCTGGCCATCCTCTGTCCCACGGGCCCAGGTACCGGCTCACCCTGCTACCCTTCTGCACTGCCTCCCAGACACCCCTCGTACTGGGGACTGTACCTGTAACCCCCAGTCCCCCACACCCCATTTTTTTCTTTTATGCACTTATCAGACTTACCCAGTTCTGCTGCCGTAAACACAGCTCTTGCCACTTGCTGACGGCACTACCCCTGTTATTGCTTCATTATCTATTTATTTGTATTTATTATTTATCTGTTCTCCTCTGCTCTGCACTTTCCACTCTCCCCCTTCCATGCACTTTTCCCCTTTCCTTTTCCCATGCACTTGCATGTTCTCAATGTCACTGGGCCTAGTAAGATCGTTGTTTTTGTTCTCCCCTGTTTCCCCTCCCCTCCCCTGCCACGCTCTGAAACACTGTGTACGAGCGCGATACAAATAAAAGATATCATATAATCCAGACTTTGGAGTGTGGGGGGAGGACCAACTCAGGATTGAAAACTGGAATAAGTGAATAGTAAATCCTGGTGTCCCTCCTTTCCTTCCACTTCTGTGGATTCTGTCAGCAAAATGTTTTCTTCTGCCACCTCCTCCTGCCCCACCAGGTACTTCCGCTGCTACAACTGCTACTTCTTCAACCACGACTGCATCAACTTGCCTGCACCTGAGGAAGCTTTTTAAGCCTCCCAGTCTCCCTCCGGTGTGAGCTGTTAAGCCTAATTGCCTGACCTTCAGGCCTGCACTTCTCATCTGCTCTCCTCTTTGTCCCAGTATCCTTGGGATTATGGCACTAGGAGTGCCAAACAACATCTGTTCTAGCTAGTAATTCCCTATTCTTCACTTTAGAACTATTTTGTTTCCATGTTTTTATAAATACTTTGTAAATGGTGGCATGAGTGAATTGACCTTCCATACTGCGATAAAACAGATTTCCTTTCTCCATTCCTTTGGGAGTAAAGGGAATCTTTAACCACATCAGGTGTAACAGGTTCCTCCTTCAGTGGGATATTTAAAGATGTTGCATCCCGTTCACCCATATTTCTAAACTGTGGGATCATACACATTACATTGGCAAAAAGCCACTGTATGTTTTGGTGTATATATGAAAGGTTATTCCCTTTCAAAGGAGAATACTGCCTCTCATCCCACGGGATAACCACCTCCCTGGGCCCTGTTCCCTCCCGCGGTACACCACCCCCAAGGTCCAGATCAGAAAGCGTCTGCCTTTCCTTGGCCACCTAGCAGACTTTAGGCAGGGGTACAGCGAGGGATCCATAGGATTCATCGCACAGTCTAAATAGTCTGTTTTCTGCCTTCTGCCATGGTAGTTATACAATTTGTTTTCTCTGAATATTTATTTCTGTTTTAAAGATTGCATAACCTTGGATATGGTTAACACTTGCAAGGTGAGTCAAGGTAATCTTGCAGGAATGATAATAGTAACTGAGTTGTTCGTAAGAGGCTGGGGAGTTCAACTTGGACCTCTAGCCATACAGGATCTGTGGACCTGGAAGAAGTTCTCCTATTGCTTCATTCTTTTGGAACTTCTATCAATTGATCTGGCCCAGAAACCTTTCCTCCCATTATCATAGCTGAGTTAGTCAGTTGCAGTAGGGCAATTTGTGTCAGTAATAGCTAGTACTGAGACAAATTGCCCTACTGCAGTGGACTACCTCAGCGCGCAAGTCAGGAGAAGAGGATAAGACTCCTTTCGAAGAAAGCTAAACGGATCTGTCATTGGGATTGAGCATGTGCCATCAAGCTCTGATCAGTAAATCACATACCAGAAAATGAGGGCTAGAGCTTCAAGCAGAGAGCCATCAGTAGATGCAAGTTTGTGTAATGATGGCAACCAAGCATAGGCCTCTTTGCCACGGCCAAGCCATGCAAAATACACAATTGGCATACAGGTACCTGGAACCTAATATACTGGGGAATGGCCTCTTCATGTGCCAGTCATGAGGTTTTCTGCTTTTTTCGCTTAGACTACATTTCATGGTTGTCGAAGGTATTGATTCTCAGTCAAAATCTGGTCAGGGTCCTACACAAACCTGTTACAACATTCAGGATCTTCACACACACACATCTGCCATGCAGACAGGCTCTCCTGACGAAGATGGGAGTCTGTCTATTCCATCAATGAACGTTATTCCTTTGTACATGATATTTTGCTTTATGGACATCTAGGCTTTGCATATGACACTAGACATTTTCAAAATGGTGATGCAGCTATCCATAATAACCTCTTGTGCGATAACTTGAGGGGAGATGCATGTGATGTGTAAAAAGGAATGTAGATCTCCGTACTAAAATCTGTATTGAAGTACTCCTAATAATTGTTCATTAATCATCCATAGGACGATGTTCCTGTCACTTTCTAGTGATTCCTGTGATAAGGTTTCTTGGAGTGTCTTTTAAAAAATAAAAGTATTTACTGCAGTTTGGAATCCCTGCCATGTCTGGAAATTGAACATTGTGTTATCTAAACATGTAGGTCTGCCATTCAATCATTTGTACACCAAACAGAATTACAAAAAGGCCAATAGTATTTTAGTTGCCATTACTTCATTTAGACACGTTGGTGAAACATATGTTATTTTCCCACTAGACACATTGAGTATTTCACATGTCCCAGGTTAGCCCTTTAGGCACACTTTTCTTTCGTAACTGGGTGTGTTCTTTCATTCTTTTATTTCTTCTCTCCCTCCTATTAAGCAAGCATTACACACTGTAGAAGCCCTCAATGTTTATTTGGATATAACCCCAAAGTAAGCAAGAATGTACATTAAATGATGGCATTAGCAATAGTGATCTCCCTTCCTAAATGCTATTAATACAGAAATGTAATTCATACAGACTCATTGGTGTGTAAAATCTGGAAGAAAAAATATTTACCTAGAAGGCCACCAAATTACAGAACCCCGTTTCTGTTCTCCATTCAAATCATGCTGGGTATGAAGTTGGTAGAGAACGTTTCAATATATATTATAAAGGATTATAAAGGTGGCCGGCACCACCCACCTATTGCATTAAACCCAAGAGGTTCCCAATGACCTACATTATCCTGTTATCCTTAGATGGTGGAAATGTTTCTGACTAGGTAGACTGACTCAGAGATGCCCTAAATTGCCTTTGCTCTTCACGACTGCAGTGGAACCATTGAATCCATTTGATCTAGTTTATCATAAATCAGACTTTATCTATGTCCGATACATGATCCAAATACTTGTCTAGTTATTGCTTTGGCAGTGACTTATCATAGTAGTTTGGTTATTTTTGTTTTACCCTATGCACATCATTACTCTAGCAGTCATAAAGTGCCAAGCCTTGTCGTTTAGAAGCAAATTGTGACAATCAAGGTGTAAGGTTGAATATGACATACAATGGTTGTTGTGGTTGGGGGCGGGTGATCATTTATGGCACTTGATTTGTTTTTGAGGTCAGGCCACCACTAGACCACTATGTTAAACTGTTCATAAAGTCGGGTTCAGGGGCATGGGACGATCTGTCTTCTTAGACGATGCCTATTTTTCCTTTTCCTATCCAGTGCAGTCCTCACTGGCTAGTCATAAATGTTAAGATGATGATACAATGGTGGTGGTATTTCTGAGATGTTAATTTGAGGATGAAGGTTTTCTTGGAATGCAAGTGTGATTTTTGGCTTGCTGTTTCTTACAGGTTGCAGTATCTCTGGGAAAGTCAATGGGAAATTGCACTTGTCTGATTTGACATTTTTTTTTTAAAAGCGACCAATTGGGCACCATTCTTTATAAAAAAATAAAAACTATAGTTAATAATGTCGCCTAAATGGTCACTGTTGAATCCTAGCTTCTGCTCTTACCATGGACAAATGCTCTGGAGAATGCTTGAGAAACTGGGGGAACTAGAGTACAGCTGCATATGATATTGGTATGCGACAAGGGTCAACTAGCTTGTAAAAAGCAAGCTCCTTGGCCCCCCACGGGGGCATTATCTGCCTGACAAGACTCTGGTTACTGCCGCATTGGAGTTCTTTGTGCGAGTGGCCACCATGGAAAGAGTGCAGGGACAACGTGTAGTACCTTCTCACCAATCCCTAGTGACCATTTTATTTTTGCTTTTTTTTCAATTGACTTGGTTTGTGGCCGAAGGTCCCCTTTTGGCACAATCGTTATGGTTGCATGGACATGAGGTACTGTGTTTCTAGTCATTTCTTAGTTATTTTCAATAAAGTACTTTTGTCACAATCCATACAACAAAGGAAAGTTGGATTGTTACTTCTATAATCTACTCTTTCCCAGAAAGCAGGTAGATATCATCCTGGTAGACCACATAGCTCATTCGCTCTAATGAAATAAGCTCCTCCTAAGTTATGTCCTGTGGTGAGTTGGACAAATTTCTTTCCCTTTGTGCGAGGGGGTAGAGTTTCAGGGGATAGGGGTGGCGGGCAACTATCCAGTGTCCCCTAAGGGGTGGATAGAGTGGGATTCCGTGTTGGCTTTGCCACTTTGTGCCTGTAACATTACTTCCTAACCAGCACCCGTAGGCAGACTGAGACCAGTAGCTATAAGTGAAAGCTGTTTTCTAGAAGGCTGCTGTGCTGCAGGAAGAAGAATGCAGTCCTGATCACTAACGAAGATTAACCCATCAGTGCAAGCATGGATCGCGAAAAGGGTAAACTGCGAAAGAACAAGCTGCTTGCTTACCTTGCGGCTGAATGGAAATGCTGCACTTGTTCACCTTTGGGCGACTGCAGAACTGTAACTATGCATTTCCCTGATGCCAATATGGTGTAGATGCATTCACCACATCTAAAGCCTTGCATACTGCCAAAATCCCTATGAGGGAAGTAAGAGCAAGGGGTCTAATTGAAAAGTAAATTCCTTACAAGCAACCTGTAATTACTTAATAGATGAAATTAAGAAACCTAGCAGGCCTGACCTTATTAGGTAACTTTAGGAAATAACCAATCCCAAGAGATTACAAATCGTTCCAAAGCATTGTTGGTATAAAAGGGGGGGGGCTGCAAAAGTCAATCAGTGTCAGAACCGATGGGAGCATCACTGCTCTCCAAAGTTACCTGGATTGAAAAGGCCACTGGAGAGGAAGGTTGTGGATGTATGGAGACCATGTAGATGGACTGTGCAGAGTATGGGTGAAAAACATGGCCCCATGGATAGGGGGACCTCTATTGGTGAGATTGCTTGCTTAGACTAAGCTTTCCATCAGCAAACCTCAAAGCAATGAAGGATAGATTGAGAATATACTCCTGGCAAGAGTGAAATAGACCGTCTGACGAGTACCCTTTGGTGACGTGGGGAGAGAACATAAATCTGTCCATCAACCCAGTAGCTGGGCAGTGATAAAATGCAACTTTAAATTCACCACAGAGTGAGGAACAACTATTCCAATGCTATACTGTGAGGAGCATTATAATACTTTTTGAATGGAGCAAGTGAATAGAGCTGGTGGGATGGACCACCTGAGAATTTAAAAACTGGAAAAGACAGAATGAATACAGACCTTTGGCTAGTCGGTGAAATCGGTGGCCTGATAAGGACCCCTGTGGGGGGAGAAAATATTCCTTGTCAAATTAACCCATTTGGTGGCATTACCCAAAGTGGGGGTAGGAGAACATACCCTGAGTTACCTTGTGGGGAAACCCAGCATTCCTTTGAAGCCGAGTACCTGGAAAACTGAAGCCAGTAGATGTTGCAGTTTTGGTAGTGTTTCCTGAATTAAAATGTTCCCATAGCAACATGTACCTTATTCACCCAATCTTCCTGTATTTTGTTTGCCATGTTGGAAATCAACGTTGTTTGTGCTTCGGACCGCTTTAACATTAATGCCCACAGCTTAGGTTAGCTTATTTTTTAAACCCTCAACTAGACTTAGTTTTCATAACTGTAATGTTTGAATGTCACTGGGGGGGGGTGGAGGGGAGTCTGTCCGGTGTAGTAATGAGATGAAGCGGGCTCGTCTTCACCCCATCATTTTTAAAATTGAATAATAATGGCCAAAAAAGTGCCATGTAGGAGACTACCCCCGAAAACCAGTGTTGGTTTACACAGATAAAGTAGTTTTGTTTGCTAGAACTCCTTAGGATTTGCGGAATCTATTAAATATACATAAACAATTTGTGCAGGAACCTGTGGATAAATGCACTAACATCAAACTTCCTATACATACTTAGTTTGATCAAGTTTAAATGGGTAAATGATTTCAAGTGCCCTGGTATAATTAACAATGATCTGTCAAGGATGCAGCATATTCGCTCACAAATAATTAAGATATAACAGTTTAATGGGGCCAGTTTTAGGTATGCAAGGTCTTAAGTGCCTTTATGACTGAATCCATGTTGGGTGATATATAGCCAAATCACTATCCCAACTATTATGGTGGGTAGGCATTTGGGTTAATAACTGATATTACAAAAAGCAAGGCAATATGTTTCTAGGAGTTATCTTGAACTTGCCATGGTCAGCATAGTCATAAGTAACTCCTAAGGAATTGGTGTGTAGATAGTAGGACTATCAGTAAAATGTAGCCCCATAAATCTATGCTTGACCATTTGGAAAAATGAACATCTTAATTAAAAAATGTATAAAACGGGATTCCTTAGATGGCCGCCGGGCTGGTGACACTCAAATAGTGTGTGCTCCACTTCCCCAGGGCCTTTCCACAAAGCATTACCCCAGAGAAGCTCTGACCCGAGTCAGAACATGGTGATGTGGAATGCGGCTAGCTGTTGAGCCATGGTGCAGGGCCGGAGAAAGTCTGGCAACATCGCTCTTCCAGTGGCAGAGACGCAGCAGGGCCGGAAAACAGAGTGGGACCCGGAGGAGTGGTGATCCCTGGCGAGAGTGACCACAGGGGGGTGTCGTGGCACCCGGCCACACTGGGAAGCTACAGTATAGCGGGCTTGTGAGCCCAGGCAGGATCGTGCCGCCTGCAACGGGAGGCGGTGGTGGGCGCTGAGTGGGATGCATCAGCGTCCCCCCGACAACAGCTCTGGCGGGGCTGAGAGAGGAGAAAGCCTTCCAGCATTGGCCGGGCCCAGGAGAGGGACACACCCCACAGGGGGAGCTCCAGCTACAGCAGCAAAAGGAAGGATAAGTGCAGCTAAAACCATCAGATTCTCCCAGAGAGTGCGCTGGGGTGAGGGTGCCAACAAGTGACTTGCAGGAGTGGGGAGGGACATTTTGTAGCCGGCAGGCTGGTGAACAAACAGAAGCCCCACAAGTGAAGGAGGGAGCAGAACCCCCATACAGGACTGCTTGATCTGCCAGGTTAGTACAAAAGGGTTAACTGCTAAATAGGGGTGTCATGGTATTAGTTTTATGACGGTACGATAACCTTCTTGCCAAATGACGGTATATCATGGTTATCGCGGTATAGCAGGTGGAGTTAAATAATCTTAACAAATATTTTCTAAAAGGTCATAAATTGACAGATTTAGCATCACAAACAAAACCAGGAACCCAGGGCTAGAATTGGGCTTTTCAACATACTTTCCACTGAAATGCCTTGCTTCCACCAAACACAAACACACGTGTGGAGAGGAGGAGGGGGGGAGCCCTGCTGCAATTGGCAAAGCAAACTGAATAGCTTTTCTTAAGTGGTCATTTAGGCTTTATGCTCCCCCACTGGCTACTGGTGAAGATGAACATGTTGCCATCTTGATAACCTGCATGCCACCGATCAATGGAGGCTGATGGTAGTATACGCTTGTGCGCATATACACACACAGACACACACACACACAGACGCACTCTCTTTACGTTACAGCCTTTAGTTTACTTGCGGGCCAAAAGGTGTTCAGTAATCACGGACATGTTACCCTTTGGTATGGCAGCAGGGAATACCCACAGAGATGAGTGAATTTCGCAGTATGTCTTATATGTAAATTCAATGATAGAACCAGGGAAATCCCCCATTGCCATATGTTTAGAGAACATTATCCATAATAAATATATAAACCCCAAAGCCGCCAACCCAAAGTAAACCCTTTTCCTTCTTGGCACTGTATCTATTCTTCCTATTGCTAATATATTGATTTTGTGTCAGGCACGTGTGGTTTATGGAATGGCATTAAAAACTGCTCCAACTGAAACTACTTGGCAGACGGCACATCCAACAGTGCAAGACCAAGACTGTGCAGCACTTGCTTACTGCAGCCTTTCCAAATCAGATTGTAAAGCACACTTTACGGTATGAACGGTATAACGGTATAAACAATGTGACGGTTATTATTGTTCAATTAAGTGGTTCACGGTATCTTTAACGGTATACCGTTATATCGTTACATCCCTACTGCTAAATGGGAACAAATTAGGCTTCTCACAACTGGAGTGTAAAATACCTTTGGGGTGGAGAGGAATTTGGAGGTTGATACCACTATTCCTGATATATTTGTATTTATTTAGTTTATATAGCGCTTTACACCAAAGCGCTGCACATTTTAACAGGATACATATGACAATTAACATTAGAACAGTGACAGTAGAAGTAACTTACTGTTTTGTTGATCTGATTTTCAATTGTAAGTAGAGCAATTAACTGAAGGGGAGAAGGAGGGTAGTGCAGTAGAACTGAGAGGGAAGGGGAGGAGGAGGAGGGAAACGGATGGGGTGAAGGGTGAGAATGGGAGGGGAGGGAGATGATCAAGGAGATAAGGCAAGGGGGAGGGGGCAGGAAGGGGGAGGGGTTTCATGGCAGGGAATGGAGAAGAGATTTTAGGGAAGTGCGGAATGAGGAAAAGGTAGAAATGGAGCAGAGTGAGAGAGGTAAGGAGTTCCGGTCTAGTGGGGCTAGGAGATGGAAGGAGCAGAAACGGGATATGGCACAAGGGGAAGGAGGAAAAGTGAGAAGGAGTGGTCAGCGGAGTGAAGGGAGAGAGTGTAGAAAGAGAGGAGGGAGGAGAGATGAGGGGAGCAAGACCGTGGAGAGATTTAAAGATAAGGCAGAGACATTGAAATTTAAGTGTTGGGAGTGAAGGGGAAGCCAGCCAAGGGAGGAAAGGGAAGCAGAGATGGAGTCATGGGGGGGGGGGGAGGAGACGGAGGGTGCGGACGCAGAGAGGTATATAGATTTAAGGGGGGCAAGATGAGAAGTAGGAAGTCCAAAGAGTACGGAGGAGCAGTAGAAGAGGCAAGAGAAGATAAGGGAGGAGATTAAGAGTTTAGTAGCATGGAAAGCAGACTTTGCGAATATTAAAGGGGTGGAAGCGACGGGCACGAGAAGTGAGAGATCTGATGGGAAAAGGGGAGAGGAGTCAAAGTGAATGCCTAGGTTGCGAGCATGGTCGGAGATGGGGAGATTAGAAGGGGGAAAATGAATGAAAGGAGGAGGAGAGGGAGGGAGGGGTGAAGAGAGTTGGAGGGGAAGAAAACTACTTCGGTTTTATCAGTGTTAAGGGAAAGGAAGCAAGAAGACATCCAGTTTTTAATTGCAGTAAGACAGGAAGAGAGTTTAAGGTGGAGGTCGGTAGAGAAATGAGAGGAAGAGCTGAGTATCATCGGCATAGAAATGGTGAGAAATGCCAAATGAGATAACACGGGCAAGGAGGGAGGTATAGAGTGAGAAAAGGAAAGGGCCAAGTACCGAACCTTGGGGTACTCTGTATTCCAGAGGCTGGGTAGGAGAGGAGCGGCCTCCCCAGGAAACAGTAAAAGAGCAGGAGGAGATGTAAGAGGAAAGCCAGTTAAGAACAGAGCTTTTGAATCCATAGGAAGAAAGAGTGTTGAGAAGAAGGGGGTGATAGACAGCGTCGAAGGCAGCAGAGAGGTCTAGAAGAATAAGGACAGAGGATTGCTTAGTGTCGAGCGAAGAGGAGGGAGTTAAGGATGTAAGTGAGGGCAGTTTCAGGAGAGTGTTTAGGACGAAAGCCAGATTGAGAGAGAGGAAGGAGAGAGAGATTAGTGACAAAGGTTGGGAGTAGGCAAGGCGCTCGAGAAGCTTAGAGAGGAAAGGGAGAAGTGAGATAGGACGGAAGTTAGAGGTGAGCAGGGGGTCAGCAGAAGGTTTCCTCAGAATAGGAATGATGGTGGCATGTTTGAAAGCAGAGGGGAATGTAGCTGAGGAAAGGCAGGTGTTGAAGAAGGAAGTTAAGTAGGGATAAGAAGAGGGTAGATCTTGGGTATAAGGAAGGAAGGGAGAGAGTCAGTAGGAGCAGACAAGGGGTGGGCTTTGGAGAGGAGGATGGAAACTTCAGAAGGGGAGACAGGGGAGAAGTCAGTCATGCAGATAGAGGGGGAGAAGGGAGAAGAGGGATTGGGGGGGTAAGAGGAGCAATTGATTTTTTGCCAAAGGGCAAGGATCTTGGAAGAGAAGAAGTTTGCAAAGGCGGAGGGAGAAAGGGTGGAAGAGGTTGAGGGATCGGGGGTGGGAGGAGAGAGAAGACGAGAGAGAGTTTGGAAGATGCGACGAGGGTGGGAGGCTTGGGATTGGAGAAGGTTGGAGTAGTAGGAGCGTTTTGCTGAGGAGAGGCAAAAGACTTAAAGAGAGTGGTAAGAGAAATATGAGGTTTGGTTGGAAAGCGAAGGAGATTTGAGCCAGTGTCTCGACATCGGAGGAGACGCCGCATGGAGAGAAGTTGAGGGGAGAGCCAAGGTTGTGGGGGTTTCCGGGTTGGATGGAAGAAGGAAAGGGGGTGAAGTAGATCAAGAGAGGAGGAGATAGAAGAGGAGAGAGTAGAAAGTGCTTCATTGGCAGATAGTGAATAGAAATCTTGGAGAGAGGGGAGAGAAGAGCAGCAAGTGTCAAGAAAAAGGGAGGGATCAAAATTGCGAAGGTCGCGTCGTGAAAAGATGGAAGGGGAAGGCTTAGGAGAAGAAGGGTTAGAAAGGGGAGTAAAAGAGGAGAGTAAAGCATGATCAGAGAGATACATGGGAAGTGTGGAGATAGTGGAAGAGGGGTAGGAAGAGTTGAAGATAAGGTCAAGAGTGGAGCCAGAGGAGTGAGTAGGAGAGGAAGGAAGAGGGGAAAGGAGGTAGGAGTCGAGGATGGATAAAAGGGGAGAGGAGTGAGTGGGAGAAGGGAGGTGAAGATTAAAGTCGCCAAGTACAGTAAGAGGTGAGGGAGAGGGAGTGATGAGAGAAAGGAGATGATCGAGGTTGTCATAGAAGGAAGAAAGAGGGCCAGAGGGTCTGATAAATTATTAGAAAGGAGATGGGGTGAGGAGAGGAAACATATTTGTAAAGAAATTCGAAGGAAGGGAAAGAAGGAAGAGATGAAGGGGAGGTAGAGGATAGGAATTTGGGATGGAAGAGGAGGCCAATACCTCCGCCACGGCCAGAAGGGTGCAAGATATGAGAGAAGGAGGAGGAAGAGGTGGTAAGGTAAGCAGGGACAGTAGTGTTGCGAGGAGGGATCCAGGTTTCAATTAGACATAGGAAATGAGGGTTGAGATGAAAGAACATGTCTAAAACTGCTACGGTCTTAGGTCTTATTGCAGAGGGATCTGGCGTTCCAGAGAGCAATGTTCATGAGGCTGGAGGGTTGAACAGAGGGGGCTGGGGGGGTAGAGAGGATTAGGGCGGGGAGAAAGGGTATGTGAAGAACGGGAAGAGTGGGGGATGGGATTAAGGAAGGGAATGGACATGAGGAGGAAGGAGAAGGTGAGTAGGAAAGGAAGGTGAAGGCGGGGAGAGGGAAGGAGGTGAGGGGAGGGGTGATGAGGGCGGAGCAAAAGGGTTATGGCAGAGCGCATAAGAGGGAAAAAGAGGAGTGGTGATTGAATAAAGAGGTAGGGGAGGAAAGCTGGGTGTGCAGGGAGAAGGAAGGTGGAGAGGGAGAAGGTGTAAAGGGGAGTCAAATAGGAAGGGGCGAAAGAGTCTAGGAATGGCGCTGGAGGGAGTAGCAGAGCAAGAGGGGAAGTTTGAAGGTGGTTGAGAGCAGAGAGAGGATAGGTTGGCGAGGAGATCCTCAGAGTGTAGTCGTGGAGGACCTCTGCGTCCGTGCAGTTGGAGAAGCTGGTGGTTACAGGTAGACAGAGGCAGTGGAGGAGTCTGAGTTGGCAAGCAGGGACAGGGGACCGTAACAGCTAATAAGTTAGTAGTGGCTTTATTGTCCGGGCCAGGTACGATCAGGAGTGGTCTGCAGGTGGTAGTGAAGAGATCAGGTAGTCACAATCAGCAGAGTACTGTCTTTTGTATGGAGGTGGCTTTTGTGACTGGGGTGAGTAGGATCAGGAGCAGACGGAAGGTGGTTGGGAAGGAGCCAGGAGGCGCAATCGTGGGCCGTAAGTGTTTTCCTGGCTGAACCCGCGCTGATGAGGAAGCAGGAGGAGGCTCTGCAGCAAGGATTGTGTGGTAGGTGGTGAGTTGGAAGCCAGAGAGGGCACAATCAGGTGCTGTGTGCGTGATCCTGGTGGAATACAAGCTGGTAAGGAAGCGGGTGGAGGCCCGGCTGCAGATCCAACCTGGGACCGGGATGGAGGAACTGGAAGATGGACCCCATGAAACCGATGGATGCCTCTGTCCGAGGAGGGCTAGTGGGCACAGAAGACCAGAGTGCAGAGGCAGCTCAGGGGGCAGGGCTGGGTTCAGCCGAAGGCGGGGGGGGGGCCCAAAGTGGTATGGGTGACCTGGCCCGTGTTAAGGAGGGCTGCAAGGCAAAGAGGACCAGTCGAGGAGTCTGGGCCTAGCTCGGATCAGTGGATGTGGACAGGGGTGGTTAAATACTATGAAAGGACTGCATGGTACAAGAATCACTACAAGCTCCCAATGCCCAGAAATCAGCCCAAGGAGGGTTTGGCCAAGACACAAACGCAGCAGAAGCAACAGGAGTGAAGCATACAAAGGTGTTGGCAACAGGAGAGCAGAAGGAATAGCCAAACCACCTTAAGGGAGCCACAGGAAATACAAGCAGACCCAGACAACTCCCTCGACATGGCGATGAGCAGGAAGGAGATGCTGAAATGCTTCCAGGACATCCAAAACAAGCTGATAGTCCTTGCAAGCGCAAGTTGCTGCTCAGATGAAGGCAATATGAAACAGACCATGCAGGAAATGAGAAGGGACATGGCAAGCTTGGGAGATTGTATGGATGCCAATTAAAATGCCTTACAGGAAAGGGGTAAGATTCACCGTAGAATGACGAAAACCTATGCAGAGCGGCACAAAATTTAGAAATACAATGTGAGGATCTGGAGAATCGCTCCCGGAGGTCAAATATTTGGATGTAGAACATTCTGGGAAATTTCGAGTATAAGGATGTGGAAGAGTTGGTGCAAGACTTCATACGGAAGTTCTAGGAAAAGGCCTCGAAGTGTCGATCCCAATTGACCGAATATATAGGGTGGGGCCCCAAGAGGAACAAACCAGATGCCAGAGCAAGAGACGTGCTAGCAGCACTGATGAATTATACCCAGAAAGAACACATTTGTTATGCCGCACAAATGGCTGGAGCAATATAGATGAAGGGGACAGAGAGCCTCCTTTTCCAGGACACAGCTCAATCAACATTAAGCAAACGTCGAGCAATGGTTACAGTGACTAGGGCCCTTATACAAAAAAAGTATAAATGGACATTCTCATTTGGCCTCCTGTTTACCTGGGAGGGTAGACAACACAGACTTACGACCTGTGAGGATGGGATGTCCATACTACAACTAGAAGAGGCCAACCTAGGAGCCGTACCAAACAAGAGTCGGGCAGCAACAAGGAAGAAACCAGGGGAATTGATAAAGGTACTCAGAAAAGACAGGAGAGCTTAGACCAGACCGACTTCCTCAGCAGATTTCAGAAGGACTCATGGAATTGAGGGATGAAAATGCAGCCTCAGCGGAAAAAGGCTGGGATCCTCCCCCGTGAAATAAGACTTATGGAAGGGAAACGCACAGTACAAGCACAAGAAACCACTAAGTATTAACTCTCAAAGACGACAGATGGCCTAGAGATAGAGAGAGATAGATATCGACTTGCCTGGACGATGACAAGGAAGGGCACACAAAAGGGTTGTGGAGGGGGGGTTTATTGGCAGGGGCCACATGGTTTGTAGTAGGGGTTAGTTGTGCCCTACAATATCTCTGGGTTAAACGGGCAAGTCGATTCCAGGGAAACAGTACCCCCGGACTCGTTAGAAATTTGGCTCACACCAGATTGAGAGGGGGTGTGTGGGAGGGGGAGGTCTTTAGAGAAAGTGGGGGAGGGAAGGGAAGAACCGGATCCACAGGCCCCCCAATGGTACGATATCGGCAGGCCGCATGACTGGGACCCAAGATCTCAATACATTGGGGGTTGCATGGGAGCACAATGGGGCAGACAATCAGATTTCAGGGTGTGGGAAGGGATATGGGACCACACTTTAATTTTCTAACGTGTAACGTGAGAGAGCTAAATGCCCCGGTCAAGAGAAAGAAATTGGAAAACTACCTGGTGAGAGAACGCCCGGAGGTAATGGCTCTCCAGGAAACCCATATCTTTAAATGGGACAGGCTGAGACTCGGATGGTTCCCCATTCTGTATCGATACAATGTCTATTAGAAAACGGGAGGAACCCTTGTAGCATTTGGACAAATACAAGATCGCACTAGCTTGGTCACCAAGGCAGACGGATACCAATTTGTTAAATTCCAGACGGGGGGACAGACTATGACAATAGCCTCCATATACGCCCTTAACATGTCACGACAGTTTCTTTCGGTCTACACTGTCCGCCTTGGAGACCTTTGCCTCATGGGAAATAATTCTAATGTGCGGCTTGAGCATCGCATGGGTCCCACATAAGGATTGCAGTGCTAAAATATATCACAGCCAGGTGACCCCCACCCCCGCCCACTCCCACGAATGCCCTGAAGAGCAGAATAGACAACTTGACATTAAAGTGTTTGGAGGACTCTCAAAGAAGACACAGATGGGTACACGTACTACTCACACACATCGTACATTTTTAAATAATTTATCACATTTGAGCCGCTGCCACTATAATAGGTAAGATCAGGCAGATAGAAGTAGGGCCTAGTCTTCTCTCAGGCGATGCTCCACTAGTAGATTCCATGCAGTGTCTGGGTCGACCTAATAAGCTTTGGAGCTGGTCTTCCCAACAGTTCTAAAAGACCAGGTCCTGGCGGGTGAAATCGGGGGTTAAAATGAAGTAATATTTCAGTAACAATGACACTCCGGACATGGCGGAGGCAACAATATGGGACGTCTTTAAGGCAGTCATGAGGGGGCACTTCATAGCAATAACTGCAATAAGGGACAAACAGCTGAGGATTGTGGAGGAGGGGTTAGAAGCCAAACTAACAGAGGTCGTGACTTTCATGACACAGGACCAAAGCAGGGCAACCAAACGGGAATATAGAATTGTGTGAGACCAGTTGGATTAATTATATGCAAGGAGAGTGGAGGGGCCCTGTATGTCAGACAAAAATATGAGCTAAAGGCAAACAAGGCAAACAGTCAAACACTTTCAGGAATTTTACTCGAGCTATACTCCTCAGATACCCCAAGTCACGAGATACAAAGCTATTACCTGCATTCACTACCCCTCCATAAGATAACACGGTTATCTAGAGAACGCCTAGAGGCAGAGATAACGAGGAAGCGGTGACCCAGGCCATCAAGGAACTACCGCTTAACATAGCACTAGGGCTGGATGGCTGTACTGCGCTTTTCTGCAAAACGTTCCGGGCCACACTAACTCCGAGATTGACCGTTGTCTACATCCTTTAGGAGCGACACAGGGCAACATTTCAGATGCCATGTAAGAGGCTAAAATGGTGTTATTCCCAAAACCGAAAAAAGACCCTGCACAATGCAAGTCTTGCCAACCGATCGCATTGATTAATCTGGATGCAGAAATACATACAGAGCTACTGGCAAACAGTTGGAAACCATACTTGCCGGATCAGTCGGGTTTTATAAAGAATAGACAGACCTTTGATACCATTAGAAGAGTTTGCCATTTGATAGAAAAGGTATCCAAGACTAAATTCCCTGCCATTCTGCTAGCAGGTGATGTGCAGAAAGCATTTGATCACGTAGAATCGTCCTTGTTCCGAACAATGGAACTCGGGAGCTTTGCTCCTGGCTTTATTTGCATGATCCAAGCTAACTATTTGGACCCAAAAATAAGGCTGGCAATGATTCTTTGTCCCACCCAATCAACGTTAGAAGAGGAACAAAACAGGGCTGGCAATTGTCTCCATTTTTATATGCAATTTATTTGGAGCCCTTTCTGACAAAGATTCGAATGACAGACCAAATCAAGGGTATCCTGTCCGTGGGGCGGGAGGAACATAGTCATGGCGTTTGCAGATGACTTGATTCTTACAATCACAGACCCATATTGGTCCTTCCCAGGAACTAGAATTGTTTGCACGTGGCGGGCCTAAACAATAATACTAAGAAATCGGTGATGTTAAATGTCTCCCTGAATGCCGGCCAGTAAACCACACTTTGACATAGCGCCCATTCAATATGGTAGAGGACCAACTTGCATCCAGATTACCACGTCCATAACTTCATTGTTCGCGGCGAACTGTTACACTCCTGGCAAACATGAGACAAATACTGCTCAAGTGGGGTCCCCTGAAGGTATCATGGCTAGGTAGAGTTAATACGATCAAAATAGTGATCCTCCCAAAAATGTTTTATGCGTTTCAGGCATTGCCTGTCAACCCCCCCGCAGGCATTCTTCAAATCCCTCCATAAACTAATATCAGCGTTTATATTGGGGACAAAGAAACCCAGGATCTCAAGAAGGTAATGGTGGGCGCATGTGCAAAAGGGCGCCTGGCCCTCCCGAGTTTCCATACTTACTACGAGGCATCACAGCTTAGGGTTATACGAGAATTGCTAAAGGGAAACTCAGAGTATCTGGTGCATAATGGACTGGGGGATGGTGCGGAAGACGAGGTATTGTAGCAGCCTTACTCAGACCTGAGAACATGCACAAAAGTGCACTCGCGAACCTATTGGAGGAGGTGTGGGATGAACCGGTCAGGTGCAAAGGGATCACCACGTTTCCATCACCATTCGCCCCACTATTCCAGAACCCTCAATTCTCTCCAGGAGTGGAACAGGGGGTATATCGCCAGTGGAAAGAGGGGGAATGCAAAAGATTACGGGATATGACCCAGGGCCTAGATATCAAGTCATTCGAGCAATGCAAAACAGATTTTGGGGTACAAGAAAGAGCAAGTCCGATATTAACAACTTCAGCGCCGGCTGGTTAACCCGCTGGTAAAGGCAGCAGCAATAAAACAGTTCATGCTGTTTGAAAAATATTTAGTCACTAACACAGGTGATAGCAATTTAAAGGTCCGATACCAGCTTTCTATCAGTAGACCCTGCAGCTCCAAACTGGCCTTAAATGAAGCAATGGGAAACTATCCTAAGGCGCACAATACAATTTGAACAATGGGAGAAGCCATGGGCTGACATTCCCAAATTGGCGAGATCAATCCAGATTCGGGAGATGCGGATGAAGGTGATGGTTATGTGGCACTATAACCTGGCGAAATTGAAAAGAATGTACCCTAATGCCTCTGATTTATGTTGGAGGGGTGGGAGATTGGGCACATATCTGTTGGTCCTGCCCAAAACTGAATAAAATTCTGGGGGGACGTGAATAGTAATCTGGTTGAAATGTTTGATACGCAGGGTGGTGGAGGCATCAACAAGCAATGCTCACCTGAAGGGTCAAGTTCAGAAAGACATGCCCAAAAGCCAAAGTAAGGCTTATGCAATGTCCCTAGCAGCGTTGCTGGTGATGGCACAAAGATGAAAACAACCAGACCCACCAGTGGAACAGGAGTGGTTTACGAAGATATGGATTGTGTATTTGGAATGGCTGACGTACTCCATCCAGGGAGAGCAAGCCTGCTTTAGTAGAGACTGGGGTATGGTCATGTCTTTTTTACATAATGACTACAGTGAATCCATGTTCCCAGAGACTGCGTATCCTGGGTATAACGTGAATCTTTACATGAAGTGTAACATATATCTGTGTATTGGATCCGGGGACAGGGAGGTGGCACGGTAGTGGTGGGAGAAGGGCTTGGTTGTACAACAAAATTCAATAAAGACAAGTTTAAAAATAAATGTATAAAACAAAGTTCATCAATTAAGGTGTGAAGAGCCAGTTTGAAAGTGAAAGATATTCCAAATAAAGAAAAAGCAGCTGTTAAGTAAGACCTTACATTTCAAATCAGTGACATATGGAAGAAACTGAATTAGTTATATTCACTGTCAGAAGTGGTTGCATTGAAGACCTTCATATGTATGGTAGTGTACCTAATAACACAGCACTCTAAATGTAGGCAAGTTTAAAAAAAAAAGAAAAAAAACTCTTAACCAAACTCTCATTAGCCACAGTTATGGGCAGGTGGCATAATAGGACTGACAATGAACAAACGTGTACGTGAAGATCTCTGCATGGGGAACGTTTATGCGTTTTTAGTGTTTTGGCCATGCATGCTATCTTGAAAGCAAGTTGGTTGTCTGTTTTGAAAGATGAAAAATGTAGGCAATGCCAACCAGCCTTGCTGCTTCTACATTTGATACTAAGCATAGGAGTGGCCTTTGCCCGGCAGAATGTTATTTTACAAGCCATATATATTAAGCAACAATATATTTTACAGACACATAAGATTTGACATCGCCAAATGCATTATAAGTCAGAAATTCTTTGAGCAATATTTCATAGTAGTATACTTTATGCAGTGGTAAATGCAGGCGTTCTTTTAGACTTTTCGAATGCAAATTTAAAATGTTTACATTTTATGTGTGCATTTCCCAAGGTCTATTGATCTCTGCACAATTTGCACAGTAATGGACGTTTAAGGAAACTTTAGTTGGCCTACAAAGTGTAACGCAGTGGCTCGTATTTTTGTCCTCTTTTGAGGGAGGGAACGACTTGATGAAATAGTGAGTTTTAGTTCTTCTGTATATATTGAGACTGTTTACATAGTCCTGTTTTTAATGGTCGTTTGACTTTATATTATGCTTTTTGGAATTTTTTTCCTGAAATGATTTTGACTGCAACATTTGTTACCGCATACAATTTGCTTTTCTTTCTGCCTTGAAAATGAATAGGGTTCCGGCGGAAGGAGTTCCGTGGCAAGCTTGCAATCGCCATTACAGCAAATTTCATCAACCGTAACACAACTGCTGAAGCCAAAGTGGAGGAGATTAGTGGTGTGGCCTTCATCTTCAACCAGAGGTTTTTCCAAGAGCTGCGAGAAGCTACGGGTCAGTTGCGTTATTTCATGCATTTTTGGTTTTGTTACAGGAGACACTTGACCAGAAGTGAACATGACAAATTTGCATGGCACTGAGGCACTATTCCTCATTTAGATAGAAACGGGAGGAGAGGTAGAACACGGGTAGTGATTGATTCATAAGACATTAGCCTTTAATGTTGAGAAAGTTACTGTGAAGGGATTGAGAGCTTAGTAATGGTAAAGGAAATCCTTTAGGGGGAGAGAATAGCATTGTTGAATGTGTATGGGCCCAGTGTGCACAACTCATTGTTTTTTTGCAAACCCCTTCAATATTGATAATTCACTGGAGTACACTGTTATGGCTGGTGTTATTAGACAATGCAATGAACAGTCAGTGCAACCCCAGGCTAATTCATAGATTATGATGCAAGGTAATATGGGATTTG
This sequence comes from Ambystoma mexicanum, assembly GCF_040938575.1. Classification (NCBI taxonomy): domain Eukaryota; kingdom Metazoa; phylum Chordata; class Amphibia; order Caudata; family Ambystomatidae; genus Ambystoma; species Ambystoma mexicanum. The sequence continues at coordinate 452,340,702 of NC_090936.1, read as the reverse complement.
TTGCGATTTATTGATTTTATTTTGTGTGAAAAAAGTCCTGCGGCTGAAAATACTGAACACACATTTCAGCACACATATATGTGTGGGCTGACACCCCTGCGCCCCCCATATACTCCCATTACAATATTTATTACCCTAACCTACCCCCTACATATAAATGCGTTGAAATGCAGAGTTCGAAATTAGGCATTTTCAGATGGGAAATAATGGGGTGATACCGTAACATGGACTTCTGTCAGACAGCTGATGTGTGGTGACAGATAGACCCAGGTGTTGATATTCTGGTTGTATGTGCAAGACATTACCACCAACATGGGCTATGTACCTTCAAGTTGTAAGGTTTACAGACAATTACACACAAGTGAGTTTATTGTGGTAGTTGTCTCACATGTGTCTTAAATTAGGTCTCAGAAGCTGTGAGGGGACACAAAATTGAGTGATATGGAGGTTTAAGCCAGATACCTGCAGATATTTTATTTAGAGGATCCTAAGTGCAAACATTGCGAATATGTGGAGAAAATCTGGGGAAGGCAGGGGACCATTTTCAGGAGAAATAAGTTTAGTTGGCTATTGAGGGCAATGTGATGAAAACAATGGACCAAGAGCAATTTGAAGTGCAACTTTACCCGTGTGAGGAGCAATACTTAAAACCACAGAATAGGACCATACTAGTGGATCAGGGGGGCAGATTTGGTTAAACTGCTTGAGGGAATTTAAGGTATATGCCAGGCAAGCTGCTGTCTAGGAGAAATGTGCATGGAGAAAGACCTGGGAGATCATTGGCATCGATGCTCAGATGGCAGACTGATTTGGAATGGTAATGGATTAGAAATGCATACACATACGCAATGGCACTTCAAATGCAAGTCATCCTTATTGAAGAGGTGGTGATAGACTATAGGAAATCAAAATGGTGCATTTAGAATATATGTTGAGGCCTGCACTTGGGACTCTAATGCCTGAGTAAATAATGACAATACTTGCATTGAATGTAGAGAAAGTTCCAGGCCCTTACTGGTTGGAATACTTGATAGAAAACCAATGCTGAGAAGCTCAGTCCAAAGCTCTGACCAAAATACTCGCATGCCTGTGGAAAGGGGGCACTTCCTGAAATCACGGACATCGCAAACATCAGTGTTTCTACAACCGGAAGCACAACTACCACATGGGAGGTCTCTACACTGGTGACATATAACATAAAGGGAAGAACCCATATTTATAAAATGCTGAAGTCCTGGTTGTGTTCAGAAAACCACATATCTAGTACTAGATGTTGGTTCCTGGACAGGTCCCAACCATCTTGAAGTATCCGACTTGTCTATTTTACATCACGCACCATAAATCGTATCATTTAAGTAAATCCTGAGGAATTCAATGCCAAGCAACCACCAGTGTTTTGAGAAAGTACACATTATTTAGTTCAAGAAGTGCAGCTAAAAATAGTGCGGTTCCATTTTCTACATTAATTGAATAGGTTCCTGAACAGAGTACCTGTATCCAGAAAAATGTTTGAAAAGCATTTCATTTCAGTGATTTTTTTAGCTATGAAGAATAATTATAGCTCATACTTCTGTGTCTCTACTATTGTCTGCAGTATTGCTTTAAAAGTATTCATTTTGATACAAGCAGCCTCTGTTAGAAAGAGACTTAAATATGAGAATCCATATAATTTTCCTCCGGATATGCTGATTGTGGTATTGTTCTTGTGTGTGCTGTTCCAAGCACCAAGTGGGGATATGTTGGAAAGAAACAAGCATTCAAAACATCAACGTTCGCATTTACATACATAACCGGTTTTCTTTAGCCTTTGTACTAAGCATTGTTCTCCAGCATGGGGTCTGGCATGGATTCACATGCTCATGAATATTCCCCGTTGTCAGGCTGGGAATCCTCGGTAAAGAAAAAAATCAGTATCAGTTTCGTTTCTGATCTGTCTTTCGTAGTAGTAACCAATCACTGATCTCTGCGTCATACTGACCACAGCCAATGACTGCCCTCTACCTAAGCCCCGCCTCTGGCAGCCATCTTCAGATTTTTACCGCACGTTCAAGTGTTGGGATCCTCGTGCTATTGCTCTCGAGCGTTAGTGCTATTTTTTCATGCTTTTTCTCAAAAAACTTCTATTTTTCGGTCAACAGAGCCTCAAGCTCCACCGTTTCTTCATCCGATCAACGGGGACCCGTGCCGGATTCGTCTACGCCCCTCAAGGGTGAAGATTTCGTCGAGCCACGCTTTTGGAGGTCTCCAGAAGTTTCTCAGGCCCATCTCGGACATGGCCCAGGAGAAGGGAAGCTCGACGCCCGGAAAGCTGTTCAGGGTCTGCCCTGGATGCCAGCTTCAGAATGTCTTTAAGGAGGACGAACACTCACTTTGTCTTTACTGCCTACATGAGGACAAGACGCACGTGGAGAAGGACTGTGCGTTTTGCGGCAATATGTCGGGCGGACCATGAAGGACCGCCATCAACGTCTTGCCAACTGGCTGGAAGGGAAGAGCCCGTCGGGCGAGAAGAAGAAGTCAGAGCGGTCTTCTAAGACCTTTGAGGACGCCCCGGCGACGGGGGTCCAACACAAGGCCAAGCACCGCGAGTCCGCTGGCACCGGGAGCGCCGAACGGTCGGGCTCTACGGGTGCCAGGCAGGGCGCATCCTCCCCGGCGCCATCAACCACGAGCCAACGCTCTGGCTCGGGTAAGAGGAAGGCCGAGCACCCGGCGAAGCTCCTGGAGAGACCCCGGTCGAGCTCGAAGGCCCCATCGGAGGGGGAGCGAGGCAGTGACCCTCCCCCAAGGAGAAGGCGGTAAGCGCACCTAAGGTGGTGAAAGCCTTAATCCATCCGGCCAAGGCCTCTATCGAGACAGTCGCGGCGGCCCTGGCTCAGCCTGTGGAGGCTACACCAGTGGTGGCTACCTCGGGGCTCAGAGTCTCCCTGCCACCGCAGAGGGAGTCCTCTTTTATGCCCATCGACAGGACCCCTGTGAAACCTCCGACGGAGAAGAAAAAGGGGGGGGCAGGAGGTCGTCGTGGATTCGGCCTCAACCTCTGAGGAAGAGCTGATCGAAGTCTTAAGCCACGGCGTTGGCGTGGAAGAAGACCAGCCCGTCGGGAGGGACCCCGACGTAGGAGACGACGATAACGTCGGGGGTGCCGACGGGGCCCCTGGCTGCCCGTCGGACTCCCCTCAACCAGTGCCGCAAGACAACTAGGCGGCCATTTTGTTGGCTATACAGTCCTTATGCTCGGAGATGAGGACGAGACTGCCGTTACCACCAGCGGAGGAACCGCTCCCGACGGGGGACCCGGAGCCAGGCCCTTCTGGGAGCCCTCCCCCTAAGAGAAGGAGGATTCATCCTCCACCTCCTTTTCAGCCATCGCGCCCTGTTCAGCCCTCCTCCCCGTCCACGACTCGTGGGGATGATACGGGGACTGACACGGCCGCGACGGGTACGGACGACTAGGTTTACGACGAGGATCTGCCGTCGTCACCTCCCACCCGGGCTTCCCCGCCCAACGAGATTGGATCGTTTCACTCCATGATCGCCAGGGCATCCGAGCTTTTCCAGCTCTGCCCGGAAGAGAAGGAAGGTTTCCTTTATCAACGGCGCGAGGCCAAGAAGAAGATGGTCCTCTCTGTACCTCTACTGGACGATATTTGGGATGAGGGCCTCGCCCTCCTCAAGAACCCATCCACAACGCCGGCTAGAAGGGATCGGTACGAGAAGAAGTACCGGGTCCCGGACGCGGCCCCCTTGTGCCTTCGGGCACAGCCGACCCCGGACTCGGTCGTCTCTGCGGCGGCCAGGAAGAAAGCGGGGGGGCACGGCCTCTACGTCGACCTCCCCGCCGGACGGCGAGGGAAAGAAATTAGATACGATGGGACGCAGAGTCATCTCGTCTGCAGCGACGACGATTAAGGCGGCCAACGCCTTGGCTATCGTAGCCCGCTACGACAGGGAGTTGTGGTACAAACTGGCCCCCCTGCTGGACTTCCTACCAGACGACAAGAGGGCGGAAGCCCTAGGAAGGAGAGGTGGCGTCGGACCACGCCATTACAATTGCGACGGACATCGCTGACACTGGATTTCGCCAGTTGGTCAACGGCGTGTGCCTCAGCGGCGTGGATGGCTCAAGGCTACTGACTTCCGTCAGGAGAAGTCCCTCCATATCAACGTCCTGGAGCTCCGTGCAGTGTTTTGGGCCCTCAGGTCCTTTCTTCCGTCCCTCTACCAGCTTTTTCAAGGTGGTGAGGATCTTCACCGACAACACCACCACCATGTTCTACATCAGGAAACAGGGCGGAACCAGGTCCCCAGCCCTGTCCATGGAGGCGCAGGATCTGTGGCATTGGGCCGTCGCCCAAGGGATGTTTCTGGTGCCGTTTCATCTGGCAGGGATAAAAAACACCATCGCCGACTCACTCAGCAGGGAGCTGCGCTCGTGCCACGAGTGGTAACTACGACAGGATCTAGTGGACCGCCTCTTCCGACGGTGGGGCAAACCCCAGATCGATCAGTTCGCGACGGCGACGAACTCCAAGTGCCGAAGGTTCGCCAGCAGGTTTCCCCAGCCGAGGAGCATGGGCGATGCTTTCTCGTTCCCCTGGGAGGGCCTGTTTCTATACGCGTTCCCTCCATTGCCATTGCTGATCCGGCTCATCAACCAGCTCAAGAGGTCACGGTGCAGGATGATCCTCGTCGCACCTGCGTGGCCGAGGCAGATATGGTTCCCGGACCTTCTGGACTTGTCAGCGTCCCCGTCAATCAAGCTGCCAGTGGACGTGGATCTTCTCTCCAGGGAAGGAGGCGCCATCCTCCATCACGACCCGAAGTCGCTGAGCTTGCAGGCCTGGCTCCTGCAGCGTTAGAGTTTGGAGGATACGACATACCGGCCGACTGCAGAGAGGTTCTTGCAAAGGCCAGGGCGTCCTCAACTCTTAAATGCTACGGACACAAATGGAAGAGGTTCTCTGTCTGGTGCCACGCACAGAAGATTAACCCCCTACGGATTACGGCTCCCCAAGTACTGCCGTACCTACTGACGCTGGCCAAAGCTGGACTGGCGCGCGCGTCCATCAAGATTCATCTTGCTGCGATCTCCCGATACACCAGAACCACGGGGCGGACGTCTTTGTGGTCTCATCGTCTGGTGAAAGAATTCATTAAGGGACTGTTCAGATCGTTCCCGCCGGTGAAGGCTCCTGCCCCGGCGTGGGAGCTCAGCGTGGTGCTGACCAAGCTCATGGGACCTCCGTTCGAGCCTCTGCAATCGGCTCCGTTGAAGTTCTTGTCGTGGAAAACAGCGTTTCTTGTGGCCATCACCTCCGCACGATGGATGGGAGAGATCCAGGCCCTTTCCTGCAAGGCCCCGTACTTGACTTTTCACGGCACGAGGGTAGTGCTCAGGACGCACCCCTCCTTCATGCCCAAGGTGCCGTCAGACTTCCACCTCAACGAACCCTTGGTGTTGCCTGTTTTCTTCCCGTCACCTTCGTCGCCGGCTGAAAGGACTTTGCACTCGCTGGATGTGGCTAGAGCGCTGAAGTTCTACGTGGACCGCACGAAGTGTTTTCAGAAGACGTCACAAATCTTTGTGAACTTTGGACCTGTCAATCAGGGGAAGGCTCTCTCGAAGGCTTCCATTTCCAGATGGCTCTCCGGCTGTCATCGTTTGGCAAACCGACCGCTGCCTGGCCGTCCGAGAGCCCATTCCACCAGAGTGATCGCAGCTACCACGGCGTTCCTATCTGGTGTGCCCTTGCTGGACATCTGCAGGGCTGCTACGTGGAGGTCGACGCACACCTTCACGAAATTCTACTGCGTCGATCGGGATTCCAGGGAGGAGTCCAGGGTCGGCCTAGCAGTGCTGCGCAACCTGTTCGCCTAAGGTGAGCCTGGTGAGGAGGTAAGAATTGCTTAATGTTGAGTTTGATGTAATGCTTAATATTGAGCCTTTGCCACCTCCCGTGGTTGTGCATGTGTGTACTGCTATGTATTCTTCATGAGCATGTGAATCCATGCCAGACCCCATGCTGGAGAAGGAACAAGTTACTTACCTGTAACTGTTGTTCTCCAGCATGGGTCTGGCATGGATTCACATGCGAACCCTCCCGCCTACCCCTCTGCGGCTCTTCACTTGGTCATACTGCCACTTCACGTGCTACTAAATCTGAAGATGGCTGCCAGAGGCGGGGCTTAGGTAGAGGGCAGTCATTGGCTGTGGTCAGTATGACGCAGAGATCAGTGATTGGTTACTACTACGAAAGACAGATCAGAATCGAAACTAATACTGATTTTTTTCTTTACCGAGGATTCCCAGCCTGATGACGGGGAATATTCATGAGCATGTGAATCCATGCCAGACCCATGCTGGAGAACAGTTACAGGTAAGTTACTTGTTCCTTCTTTTGCCCACAGTGCACAATTTAGCTACAAATACCACCATTCACCAGTCTGGGGGACAAAACGGTAAAATAATCATCCACTATTTGTACTTATTGGTGTCACTTTAAGCTGATAAAGCTATTTCTGTCTTATTGCGCGTGCCCAATGTATTTGTATGGTTTCCACATCCTACACGAATTAAGACAAATTGCAGCAGTCTGTCATGCTTCTGTTATCCCAGAGTGAACTACAAGCAAAATGCTTAGACCTATGGACAATTCTATGATGTATCATTGCTGTGGGCAAGTGCATCCAAACTGTGCCGGGACGGGCAGATTCCAGCATTTGACTTTCTAGATCAGACGTTTTCCTGATGGGCAACCAGAGACTTTGATAGAACAGGAACCCACGCCAGCATGAAGAGTGCAGCACTGCTAAATGGGTCATTTGAGATCTTAGTTTATTTAGTGTGCCTTACCAAAGTCGGTGATTTACAAGGTAATCAAAACATTTTGTCATCTCTAGATTACTGCTACTTACAAACTAGGTGATCTCTTGCCCCCCTCCTCCCGCTATCACCACGTTTGATTTTGCCCAGTGTAGTCCATGTGCATGGGAATGCAAAATAGAGCAAATGCTGTAGCAAGAGTTGTAAGATATTTTTGCCAGCAGCACAGAATTGTCAACATCCAGACGAATGGGGACTCCTAACAATACCAGAGCTTAGTACATTAGTTGCTGCAAGTAATGCTTGTAAAACATGGCTGTGTGCAGTGCATTTTGTGTAATACCAGAGCCATAATGGACGTTTTCTCCAGGCCTTAGTGAAAGCTGCGTTTGATGTGAACTCCTAACATGGTTTGTATTTTTCTGCTGGCAAACGTGTTCTTGGTTCTTGGTTTTGCATTGCTTCAAGGACTGTTTTGAAGAAGGTGCCAGCTGGTATTTGGTAAGTTGTGAGGGAATCTTGCCAAGCTCAAGAAAAGTTAGGTAGCGGTTTTTGCATTCTCATGAGGAAGGGAAAGCTTTGCTGCTTGGGGTTGCCAGAGGTCACACTGGCTGGGGGCACATGGAAACTTTCAACAGATAGAGACTTGGAAAAAACCAGAACTTTCTAGAAAATACCATCCTGCATTTGCAATGGTTTAAAAAGGGTGGCGACCGAGCAGTCGAGCTTCACTGGAGGATGGGCGCAATGCTCCAGGGCATGTTGATGCAAAATATATCTCTGGTTGCCTGTGTGGCAGCTTTCTGGGGAGATGAGGATTTACTTTAAAGCTGTGTCAACAGTGAAGCATTTTATCTAAACTAATTGTATTACTTATTAATTTCTGTATGCTTTTGATGAATACATAGGCCGTATAAAGAGCCATTTTATAATCTATTTGAGTGTTTGTATGTGTGATTAATTGCCTTCCAGAGTCTGAGGTTTCTTCATTTGTTGTGCTGGGGCTGGGAAAATAGATCTGTGCACTTATGGAGCAAAATACTGCATCATATAGCATTTTCACCATCCCATTAATGTAAATTACAAAAAATGAGACCAGCACACAGCCCTGTTAACTCCTCATTTAATTTTAATGTTTTTAGTAAGATTCCCTCTTTGAACATATCCTACATTACCCTTTGTGACACCCATTCCATGATACAGGCCCCAGAGGCGGCACTCTGGATAATCCATGCACCCCAGTCTCCCCACCTCTGATTAAATGATTCCTTCAAAAACCCAAAGGATACTGAATAGGATAGGTCCGGAGAAACTAGGGCAGCCAAATATGATTTTCGCAAGAGCTACTCCATCTAGGAAGGAGTTAAAACAGAAGTGGTCACCTGCCAGGAAGTAAGAAAGAGGAGCCCAGGCCCCAACATCATAAAGGCCCCAACATCCGTATATATATATATGTACCCTGGAAGTGAAGGCCAAGCAATGTCCTCCCTACACCAGGATGGAAGTTAATCTCCTAGCCTACTTGAGTTTAATAAATATACAGCCTCAGGGACTGGTCAGTTTGTTTCTCGCCCCTGCTTTCTGACATGAAGAAACTGTTGTCTATATTGTAGGGGATGGTATAAACAAAATAATCGGGATGGGGAGATCCAAAACAGCGACACAGAAGTGCTAAGTGTGTGGGTTTATTATGTATTCACACAGGACGAGGTAGAAAACTTCACAATTTAATTTACATTACTTCCGATAAGCACGAAAGTTTGATTGAAAAAAGACGGACAGGGTTGGTTTATGCAGTAGTGACACAAATAGGTGTAGACCTCTGTAGTATAGAGGTCGGCACTACACTGGGATACATGTTGCCTAATAAATCAGGGGGGGTATAGGAACCCACAGTTACATAAAACATGAAGTGCACACAACAATCTTTGAATTTTAACGAGTGCAGGTAATGATACAGTTGTGATAGGGAGTTCGACACAGGGAGTGACACAAAGTGTGTTTCGGCCAAAGAAAGTGGCTTGGTTGTAGCCGTCTTTGTGCTGGCCTTCGTCAGGAAAAAGGGGCACCAATGGTGGTGCTGTCCGTGCTGTCTGTGGGTGAAATAGAGCTATTAGGATCTCAGTTAATTATACGTTAAGTACTATAAGTATTAAATACGGGCCTAATTGTGCCCACGTAGTACACCATGTGGTGTGTCTAAAAGACAGCTTACCTGCCGTGCAGGGAGTCAGGTGGGTGCTGTCAGGGAAGCCGCGAAAGGTGCGGAACGTCCGGTGCTGGGATTAGCACTTGGTGAAAGGCTTTAGTTTCCTAGGGGCTGGCGTGGTTCAAAGACTCACGAAGCCGGAGTGGGGCGTAATTGAACCCCAGTCTGAAATGAAAGTTAAAAACCGGTATAAGTAACCTGTGAGGGTCAAGTGCGCCGGGGAGTGTGTCGGCGTGGGAGTCAGGGGAGACTTACTATTGTCTGGATGGTGCGCTGCCGTGCTGGACGTAGACTGCTGGGCGCCGGATGAGTCGGACAGCGAGGGAGCCGTGTTGGACTGTATAAAGGACAGCCAGTGGCTGTGGTCAGGCGAATGGGAACCCGCGATTCAAGGGCGACACCCAGCTTGGGCCAATAAGATGGCTGTGCGCCGTGTCCCAATGAAAAGGCGGTACTCCATGCGTGATGTTGGGTAATGTAGTCCGTGATGGTGTATGAGAACTACTGCTCATGGATACTTGTACAACATAACAGGTAGGAAACTTGCTTGCAAACATAGGTCATTTACGTGCGCCATGTGGATGGGCGAAAGCCGACCACCGCTACAGCTGGTTAAACAAAGTGGACTCTCGTATACAATAGTGTTCACAGGGTGGAGGAGTTGGTGCCAGTACAATAATGTTTACAAAGTGAACAACATTGGTTTCTAATGTGTATCTAATGGTGGCCACTGGGAGGGGTACTCTAGAAGTGTTTCCACTCGACAGTGACGTTTAGGCCGTCTTGCACAGAGTTCAATTTGTAGATCCATTTTTGTTCTAGTTTAGTGAGGGCAATGTTTATGTCACCTCCTCGTCTTTGTGGCTGGAGTTGTTGGATCACGGTCCATGTGAATTGTTCGTGGGTATGCTTCTTCTTAGTGAAGTGTTCGACCAAGGGTTTGTCCTCGACTTGGTTTTTGATGCATGATCTGTGTTCATTAATCCTTTGTTTGACAGGTCTAATGGTTTTGCCAATATAAATTAGATCACAGGGACACTTAATGGCGTAGATCACATGTTTGCTCTCGCAGTTGGTGTGGCTGTTCTGTTTCCATACCAAGTTCTTGTGGATAAAAGTTTTGCTGTTCGTAGTAAAACGGCAAGCTACGCATTTACCACAGCTGAAGTGGCCAACTACTGGTGGAAGGTTCCATAGTGTGGTGGCTGGTTTGGTAGGTTCTAGGAAGGTGTGGACTAGGAAATCTCTTAGATTTCTGTTCTTTTTGAAGGCAAACAGTGGTTTCTTGGCGAGGGTACCTTCATTTTTAATCAGATGCCAGTGTTTGTTGATGGTATTTTTGATGAGGTTGCTGACTGGGTTGTATGTGGTGACGCACACAGTTCTATTGTTCGGGTCTCTTTCTTTTGTCGTTAGGCAAATTGAACGGTCGGTGTTGGCCGCTCTTCAATTTGCCTAACGACAAAAGAAAGAGACCCGAACAATAGAACTGTGTGCGTCACCACATACAACCCAGTCAGCAACCTCATCAAAAATACCATCAACCAACACTGGCATCTGATTAAAAATGAAGGTACCCTCGCCAAGAAACCACTGTTTGCCTTCAAAAAGAACAGAAATCTAAGAGATTTCCTAGTCCACACCTTCCTAGAACCTACCAAACCAGCCACCACACTATGGAACCTTCCACCAGTAGTTGGCCACTTCAGCTGTGGTAAATGCGTAGCTTGCCGTTTTACTACGAACAGCAAAACTTTTATCCACAAGAACTTGGTATGGAAACAGAACAGCCACACCAACTGCGAGAGCAAACATGTGATCTACGCCATTAAGTGTCCCTGTGATCTAATTTATATTGGCAAAACCATTAGACCTGTCAAACAAAGGATTAATGAACACAGATCATGCATCAAAAACCAAGTCGAGGACAAACCCTTGGTCGAACACTTCACTAAGAAGAAGCATACCCACGAACAATTCACATGGACCGTGATCCAACAACTCCAGCCACAAAGACGAGGAGGTGACATAAACATTGCCCTCACTAAACTAGAACAAAAATGGATCTACAAATTGAACTCTGTGCAAGACGGCCTAAACGTCACTGTCGAGTGGAAACACTTCTAGAGTACCCCTCCCAGTGGCCACCATTAGATACACATTAGAAACCAATGTTGTTCACTTTGTAAACATTATTGTACTGGCACCAACTCCTCCACCCTGTGAACACTATTGTATACGAGAGTCCACTTTGTTTAACCAGCTGTAGCGGTGGTCGGCTTTCGCCCATCCACATGGCGCACGTAAATGACCTATGTTTGCAAGCAAGTTTCCTACCTGTTATGTTGTACAAGTATCCATGAGCAGTAGTTCTCATACACCGTCACGGACTACATTACCCAACATCACGCATGGAGTACCGCCTTTTCATTGGGACACGGCGCACAGCCATCTTATTGGCCCAAGCTGGGTGTCGCCCTTGAATCGCGGGTTCCCATTCGCCTGACCACAGCCACTGGCTGTCCTTTATACAGTCCAACACGGCTCCCTCGCTGTCCGACTCATCCGGCGCCCAGCAGTCTACGTCCAGCACGGCAGCGCACCATCCAGACAATAGTAAGTCTCCCCTGACTCCCACGCCGACACACTCCCCGGCGCACTTGACCCTCACAGGTTACTTATACCGGTTTTTAACTTTCATTTCAGACTGGGGTTCAATTACGCCCCACTCCGGCTTTGTGAGTCTTTGAACCACGCCAGCCCCTAGGAAACTAAAGCCTTTCACCAAGTGCTAATCCCAGCACCGGACGTTCCGCACCTTTCGCGGCTTCCCTGACAGCACCCACCTGACTCCCTGCACGGCAGGTAAGCTGTCTTTTAGACACACCACATGGTGTACTACGTGGGCACAATTAGGCCCGTATTTAATACTTATAGTACTTAACGTATAATTAACTGAGATCCTAATAGCTCTATTTCACCCACAGACAGCACGGACAGCACCACCATTGGTGCCCCTTTTTCCTGACGAAGGCCAGCACAAAGACGGCTACAACCAAGCCACTTTCTTTGGCCGAAACACACTTTGTGTCACTCCCTGTGTCGAACTCCCTATCACAACTGTATCATTACCTGCACTCGTTAAAATTCAAAGATTGTTGTGTGCACTTCATGTTTTATGTAACTGTGGGTTCCTATACCCCCCTGATTTATTAGGCAACATGTATCCCAGTGTAGTGCCGACCTCTATACTACAGAGGTCTACACCTATTTGTGTCACTACTGCATAAACCAACCCTGTCCGTCTTTTTTCAATCAAACTTTCGTGCTTATCGGAAGTAATGTAAATTAAATTGTGAAGTTTTCTACCTCGTCCTGTGTGAATACATAATAAACCCACACACTTAGCACTTCTGTGTCGCTGTTTTGGATCTCCCCATCCCGATTATTTTGTTTATACCACGTATACCCACCTGGGTAAATCGGGACCTAGCCAGGTGCCCTCAGATTGAAATATATATTGTAGGGGAGCAAGAACCTTCACATGAGCAAAACGGCTTTGATACTGAACCTGCAGTGACTATTGGATGTAACATGTAACATGCAACAGAGTGCGCCTGATTATTAGAACGATTACTTGGTTGAAGAGCTATGTAAATCCCTTGTTTCAATGCCCCACCGGACTGCCTCTAGAGATCTATTCGAGTTAAATAATGAACATTTGGAAAGTGGTATGAACAGAGAAAACATTTGCTTCTCGCTTATGCAGATGGCCGCAAGCCCAGGTTGCTAGAGTTCGAGGGGACCATCATGGCACAAGGAAACTGTCACCCAATGCATATCGGAAGGAATGCAAGTCTGTGTAGCACTCAAGCTGAGTACTATGTAAAGATGATTCCAAGATGGATACCCAGCTAGTTAAAGACTTAAGTTGCGGACTGACGTTACAGCACATGTGGCAGCAAACAGCTGGGGAATTCATAAACCATCAGTGGCTGCTCCAATCACATTGCTTGTAATAAACCACCAGCTGATATTCATTAGTTACAAGGCTTAAGGTGGACATGCTAGAGTTCAGCAGAGACTCAATGATGAAAAGTCTGGCATGAGGAATAGGACGGTGCATGGCTTTCCAGCAAAGTGGATAGAGGTAACAAGGAGTGGTGGAAATTAAGAGGTGCAGAGGTGATGGAGTTTGAGTAGTAAGCAGGTGGTGGATACGAAGCATTGAGGATGTGGACGAAGGTGTGGGGAGCAATATGTAGAAGGTGGTGACAGCATCTAAGAAAGAAGTGGAGGGACCAGGTTGAGGGGCACTACAAGGAGAGGGGAGGAAGCAGCAACATTTGGTCACCTTGGAAACAGAACTGAACACACCATCCGCATAAACAAAAAATCCCCACATTAAAGTATGGAGCAGAAATTTTAAAAACATAGGCCCAGAAATACTAAAACCATGCCTACAGAAGGTTGCAGAGTCCTTTCTTGAAGAGGACTGTGAGAGCATGCTTAAGAAATATAATGCACATATGCAAGCTTTGGTGGAAGAATATGCCCCACTGAAACAAACTGGTGACGGAAAACAACAACCCATATGGTATAGTGGAGATCTTAATAAACTTAAACGGGAGAAAAGAGCTAAAGAAAGGATATGGAGGCAGAACCCCAACCAAATAAATAAAGAAAATTGGAAAAGGGCCAATCACAGCTATAGGAAGAGGATCAAGGTGGTTAAAAACAATTACTGCAATAAAGAAATTGAGGCAGCATCTAACACAAATAGTAACATTTATGACATACTTAAGGGAATGGAAAAACCCAGGATGTTAACACTGCCACATACACCTACCAGTGAAGACTGATAAGGTGCAAGAAGCTTTTGCAAACAAGATTCAAAAGGCCAAAAATAACATCACAGCCAGAATTGAAGGCGACAGACCGGTTACCCATGTTGCAACCACAAACGTGGAAGTAAGAGGGAGTTTTAAGTTCCTACCCATATCGGAGGACGATTAATGTAAGGTCCTAGCTAAGATGAAACCGACATTGTGTGCAGTGAATACCACCAAAGTCATTTTGGAGCATAAAGAACTCTTCTCACTGGTTTTGACGAAGATAGTTAATGCATCTCTCAGTGAAGGTGTGGTGCCTAAGGACATCAATAACCCACTAGTCAAAAAAGCAGGGTTGGACCCCAGAGATCCCGGGAAACTACGGCCCATAACAAATTCGAACTTTGCAAGTGTTAGATAAAATTGCCAAAAACCGACTGCAAAAACATGTGGAAGACCTGAAGTTACTGCATAATTAACAATCAGGTTTCCGGGCCTGCCACAGCACCGAATCTGCTATGTTGGACCTTCAGTTGCATATGTTGGGCCTGAGAGATGAAGGTAAAGCAGGCATTCTCATGCTGCTCGACTTAAGTGCAGCTTTTGATTTGGTGGATCACAAGCTCCTTCAGGAGGCACCGGCTAATTTTGTAGGTGGTTCTGCCAAGGCTTTGGCTTGGTTGTCATCCTTTCTCAAAGACCGGAGTGCCAGAGTACACTGGGGTGACAATTTCTCTAAGGCCGCTCCCATTTTTTACAGAGTCCCACAGGGAGCTAGCCTGTCGCCTCTTTTGTTTAATTTATATCTGAGAAGCCTCTGCGAACTCCTGGAACACATCGGCGTACTCTTTACGAATTACACCGATGATACGCAGCTCATTTTTGAACTCTAGGGTGATTATATCACTGATAGTGCGAAAATTTCAGAGGTTTATCACATCATAGACCACTGGATGCAACATCATAGGATGTGTTTAAATAATACTAAAACGGAACAGCTGATTTTCGGCACGTGACAGGCTAGATGCAAGTTGGGGAACGAATATTAGTCCTTCACCATCAAGGACGGCATCACCGGGATGATGCCGCATGTTAAAACTCTCGGGATGATGGTGGAAGCTTCGGTGGGCTCGGAGGTACAGGTAAGCTAACCGGAACAAAAATAACACCTACTATCTACGTCTTCTGAGAGCAATAAGACCCTTCATTAATGAAGTCAATGCTGCAACAATTGCCAGAGCTATCATCCTGTCGCGGCTTGACTTTGGCAATGCTCTTTTGCTAGGAGCCACAAAAAGTGAAATTCAAAAGTGCCAAGTCATACAAAACGATGCAGTCCGCATAGTCAAGAATATAAAGAACAGAAAACATGTGTCAACAGGGAGAAGAGCACTACATTGGTTAAGTGTGGAGGATAGTCAAGTTCAAGGCCATGCCAATCCATAGATGCCTATATGGAGTGGCCCCCTGCTATTTCAAAAAACATTTCTCCTTCTATTCAGCTGGAAGATGTCTAAGATCAGCCGACAGGGGCACCTTGAATACTCCCGGGGCCAAGTGTGCATTTAGGCAAGGCAAATCCTTCCCAGTGAAAGCAGTAGACCTCTGGAACAAGTTGCCGATGGCATTACGGCTAGAAGCACACTACCAGATTCAGGAAATTGCTTAAAACCTCACTGTTTCAATGACAAATGGAGTCCCTATCTCTAGGATTTTTCTCCAACTTAATGAGGAGAATGACGTGTTTTTGATTTTCTTGGTTTCCCGCGCCCTGATGCCTGCGGGCTACCGGCGCGAAATAAGCAAGCACGTAACATAACATGACATTAAAGAAAGACTGGAGCAGGGAAAGTGGTGACCTGATGGAATAGGAAAGTGGAGAAAGGCCAGGAAAGAGAAAAATCAGGAGATGGACGAGAAAATAAGAGAAGGAAAGTCGGAGGGTGAATTGCAGCAGTGCATGGAAAATTGTCTGGAGTGGGGGCAATTTGAGGGAGATGGAGAAGACCAAATGGAAAGTAGAAGAGCTTAGGAGGAGGAGTAGTTTGGAAAGACCAGGGTTGAGCGGCTAGGGGGGATGGTTGAAAGAGAAGACCAAGACTGAGGCAGTCAAGCTCATGGGACATCCTTTTGAGCCTATGCATAAGTCAAGTCTTAAACTCCTGACATATAAAACTGCCTTCTTAGTGGCTATTACTTCCATAAGAAGAGTTAATGAACTGCAAGCACTGTCCGTGCAGGACCCATTTATTGTCATACACCAGGGCAAATGGGTTTTAAATACACACCCTAGGTTTTCACCTAAATAAATACATTTCCAATTTCACGTGAATCAATCCATTGAGCAACCAGCTTTCTTCCAGAATCCAACAAGCTCCGCTTAGAAGAAACTCCATACACTAGATGTAAGGAGGGTTGTCCTTTATTACGTAAACAAGACAAGAACGCTTAGGAAAACAGACCAACTGTTTGTCTCCGAAGCACCCTGCAGAGAAGGAGACAGCATTTCCAAGAATGCCATCTCCCGATGGATAGTCAGATGCATACAGTTCTGTTACTCATTATCCAGTAAAACACTGCCTTTCACACCAAGAGCCCACTCCACAAAAGGGACAGGAGCTACTTTGGCTTTTATCACAAATGTCCCACTGGACACCATTTGCAAAGCAGCTACATAGAGCTCAGTACAAACTCGCTCAGCACTACGCCATTGACACTCATTCTAAAGCAGGTGAGACAAGCGGTTCTAAAACATCTATTTGCCGCTGTACCGTCTCACAACCCACCGCCTTCTCCGAACACTGCTCGCTAATCTATGCATAGCATGTGATCCAAGCAGATTCCACAAGCCTCAGAAGGGATACATTACTCACCGTAATCGTATTTCGAAGGGATTGTGTCCTCCGACGTATTCCTCATCTTAGATATCTCCTTCCAGCTCTGCTGGCCTCGGAAAATTTTTTCTCTAGAGGGCGCTGCCCGTCGACGTCCTCCGAGTCGATGTCTCTCGACAGCCGCCGTATGGACGTCATCCTGCCTATAAAGGCCGCGCGCAGCGTCCGTTGCTCAGTTCCGTTTTTCCGCGCTTACTCAGTGCCTCGGAATACCGTTGCTCAGTTCTTGTCAGATTAATCCTATTTACCTCGAGTTATTCGATCCGTACTCTATGGCTTCCTCGTCGGAACCGACAACTCCTCGATCCGGCTTCAAAAAATGCCGAGATTGTGGGAAAAAGATGTCGCTGACTGCCCCTCAGAGTTTGTCTGTGGTGTTTGGGAGCTGAACATCATTGTTCGGAGTGCGAGGACTGTATGTCCATGACAGCTAAAGCCCTGAAGGAGCGTAGGGGGAAGCTGGAGAAAGGTAAGACTTTTAAAGCTTCTTCTTCGTCGACGAAGTCGAGACACTCGTCTCCTCATCACCATTCGTGCTCCAGGTCTCGGAGTGGGTCCCATCACTCCTCGAGATCAAAGCACTCGAAGAGGAGACATCGAAGATCCCCTTCTCCGTCTTCCTCTTCCTCTGTTTTGCCAAAAAGAATCCCTTGCCCCACGAAACATAGTTCCCGGGCTGAATGGGAGGAATACCGCAAAAATATGATGCATGTCTTCGAGAAAGCGGCCTCGACCCCCTCGAAGACTGCCGAGAGCGATGCTCTGGTCGAAAGACCCGAAGGTCAAAAACGCCGCGAGTCGCAGGACCCGGCGAAGGAAACCTCTCGAGCGCGTCTCGAACCCTCGAGAAGGACTATGACCTCCAAACCTTCCTCGAAGGTTCCGTCGACGAGGGTTCCGAGGTCAGTGTCTTCGACGCCGTTGTCGAAGGAACCTTCCACACACAGGTCTGTGGACTCGACGCCAGCTTTGACACCTGTAACGCTCACCTGATTCCCGTAGAGGCGCCGGTCTTGACTGGGCGTATACCGTATCTTCAAAGGTGATGTGTAACACACGGCTGGCTCTTTGGGCTGGACCTCTGTGCACTGTATGTCTGACTCGAAGGGTAAGATGTCTGCAGATAGAAAATATGGGATTAAGGAACTGGGTTATTGAATGTCTCTCTCTTCTTCCCTTTCTCTTCTCCTGTAGAACCCCAAAGCTTAACGCTCTCACCTTAGGTAAGTGAACGCCGTGCTCTCCATCTGCCTCGGGGCAGGGTGCTGTAACCAGTTTCTTCACTGGATAAGGGGAGCAGGCCTCTTGACTTCAGAGGACTGCTGTCCGTCGTTTACTGCACGAACGGTAAGTTTCGAGTAATTCTAATGTCTTTAAAGTCTTTAGTAATGATGTTTCTTGTTTTGCAGGGTGCCGGCGATGGCGGATGACTGGCTGAAGTGAGTTGAATATGGAGCCCGTGTGATGAATAGAAGCGCCTGGAAGCACGTAAGTAAGCGCTTGTTGCCTGCTTCACGATGCGCTCTAACTGTCTTTTTATTTTGCAGGTACAAGTTCGGAGCGGCTGCAGGGTGCCGGAATACCCACTGGGTTAGATGTGGAAAGGAGTAATGGCACGTGAGTATTAAAGTTCCCCAATGTCTTTAAACGCACCTTGTTTTGTCTTTCAGATGCGGGATGCAGCGCCGAAGGCCTCCGGAGCGTGCAAAGAGTTGGTAAGCTTTTGTCTTTCAGATGCCGGAATGCAGTGTGAAGACCTCCGGAGCGCACGAAGGGTAGGTAAGCCTTTGTCTTTCAGATGCCGGAATGCAGCGTGAGGCGTTGGTGACAGCCGATGGACCAGGTAAGTGAAGAGCTGTCACTGAAGACCGTAATGCTAACCTGTTCTTTCTTGTCTTTATAGCTGTTGCTGAAGACTGGATTCAGGATGGTAAGCCTTTTTCCTTGGGCCCAGGATCAGATGCAGAAGACACGATGAGCGTTCTGCTGCAGAGGATGCAGAATAACGCAAAGCAAGATTCATCCATCGGGTGTGGTTTAAATAGCCTCCTGTAGTGCTTAGGTGTCTCCTTCCACAGCCACGCCTAGGTAAGAAAAGAGTTCCTGCTTTCCAGAAGAGTTCCAGTGTTCTGAACCTAGGGAGTGGCTCCTGCCCCACCCAACAGGAAAAGTAGTTCCAAACAGAAGAGGATCAGAGGCTCAACTGGCAGGCAAGTAAGCAGCATGGTCTGCTGCAGGTAAATCCACCCAAGCATTATGAGCCCGGCGCTTCCAGCGCTGGGACTGGGCATATTTATGAGCCTGGTGCCAGGACTGGGTCCAAAAGGTCCCAATTGGGACTGGTTGGCACTCGGAACCTGGGTTATGGATCTGCTTCCAAGGGAGTTGGGGAAAACCCTGACCTTTTGGAAGCAGAGATCATGACAACACCGGCGTCGACGCCAAGAAAAGTCACGGTCACGACACACCCAGTGACTATCCCCAGGTCCTCGATGGTGATGGCTTCGAGATTGTCGAGTAGAATCCCAATTCTGTCGAGGTCATCGAGGCCTCCGCCTTTGTTTTCGACGCCACGCTCGAAGCCTTCGGCGTCATCAACGTTTTCGAGGCCAATAATGACAAGCTCGGCACCCTCCGCCTTGGAAATGGGATTTACTCCCTTTATGAGTTCAGAACAATTGAGAACTATGTCCTCAATTTTGGAAGAGGGTGAATTGTCTGAACAGGAAGACGCATTTGAGTTGCAGGGACCTGTAACCCCAATTAGAGAGGAATTTTCCTCTGAAGAACGCAGGTTAAAGGATCTTCAGGATTCCTTACATGAGGCAAGTGGGTTAGACACTTCCCCTGAGGTGGAGTTTCCTAGGCCAGTCCCGGGGGAGCATGCGGAAACCCCCTATAGAGCCTTAATGGCCAGGATCACAGAGTTCATGGGGTGGTCTGCACCTTCACAATCTTTCCAACAAGATGACCTCACGGATATTCTTGACAAAGGCCCACAGGAGGATCCTGTGGTGCCTTTTCATAAAGCTCTTCAGAGGAAGGTCATGACAAACTGGGAAACCCCAGATGTCGTACCAGCAGTAAATAAAAACCTGTCTACTAAGTACAGGGTATCCTCTACAGACCCGGAGTTTTTGTCTAAACACCCATCCCGAGAAAGTCTGGTGGTACAGGCAGCATCCTCTACCGATGTCGAGACGGCTTATCCTACCGTCCCACAGGACAGGGACGATAAAAAATATGATGCTATGGCAAAGAAAGTCTTTTCAGCATGTAGCATGGCGTTAAAATCGGTTAATGCTACTTGCACCCTTGCTAGGTTCAGCCATACACTTTGGGAGTGTGCTTCTACAGCGGCTGACTGCATCCCGGAGGGAGAAGAAAGGGATGCGTTCCTGAATATTATACAGGACGGTAAAGACGCGATGTCCGAATCCCTCCAGACGGGCATTGATTCGGCTGACCGTATCAGCAGAGCAATGGCGCCAAGTACATCAACCAGGAGATTCGCTTGGTTGAGAAAGTCTGGTTTTGCCCCAGATGTGCAAGCCAGGCTCTTGAACATGCCATTCAATGGCTCTTCTTTGTTCGGGAAAAAGGCGGATGACAGTTTAGAGAAACTGCAAACTTCAAAAGCAGCAGTAAAATCCCTAGGAGCTGCAATCCGTCAGACTCCTTTTCGTCCCACAGGAACCTCTGCGAGGGGCAAGTCCTTTCGCTTCTATTCCGCATTTGGAAGAGGTAGAGGATGACCGGCTCAAAGGGGACAAAGAAGAACTACCCGAGGTGGACGGGGTAGATATTCAAAAGCCGCAGCAACAGCAGGTGCCTCTTTACCATCGGCATCTGCATCAGCCGCCCCAAAGCCACTCTGAGGACTTCCCTCACAGGACACCTGTAGGAGGCAGGTTGACTCAACATCTGGCGGTATGGCAGGCTATCACGTCAGCTGCTTGGGCATTGGAAACAGTTGCCCAAGGTTACTGCCTGCCTTTCCTACGTATACCTCAGTCATCCACCGGGGATCAGCTCCCAGAAAGCTCCAGATCCGCTCCTCTTGCAGGAAATTTTGGACCTGCTAGAGAAAGGTGCCATAGAACCGGTACCTGTAGCGGAGAGGAACAAGGGCTGGTACTCCCCTTACTTTCTCTTTCCAAAGAAAGACGGAGGACTGAGACCCATCTTGGACTTGCGAGAATTGAACAAATTCCTCAGAAAAGACAAATTCAAGATGGTCACTCTTTCTCAGATCCTCCAGGCCCTTCAGTTCCAGGACTGGTTGGTATCTCTGGACCTTCAGGACGCTTATTTCCATGTGCCTATCCATCTCAAACACAGGAAATACCTGAGGTTCGCAATTGGCAACTCTCACTATCAATTTCGAGTGCTGCCATTTGGGCTGACCTCCGCCCCGAGGGTCTTCACCAAGTTAATGTCGGTAGTGGCAGCAAGTCTAAGGAGGGAAGGGATTCACGTCTACCCCTACCTGGACGATTGGTTGATCAGGGCTGTTTCTTCGGAACAAGCTCAGATCCAACCAAATCACGTGTGCCACTCCCTTCACAGACTGGGCTTCTCCCTCAATTTAAAGAAGTCACAAATGATACCATCGCAGAGACTCCAGTTCATAGGAGCGATCCTGGACACTTCCCTGGGAAAAGCCTTGCCACCAGAGGTGAGGGCTCAAGATATTCTACAGATGGTTACCAAGTTTCAACATGCCCAACGTCTCCCAGCCTTCGACTTTTTGAGGTTGCTAGGCCTCATGGCATCCTGCATTTTCCTAGTGCCAGAGGCTCGCCTGAGAATGAGATCCCTCCAGTGGGCACTGAGGACTCAGTGGTCACAATTCTCAGGGAGAATGACAGATCTTCTTCAGGTTCCCGACAGAGTAGCTCGAGACCTTCAGTGGTGGGCCTGTCAGGAGAACATTCTGAAAGGAGAACATTTTTGGCAACCCTGGCCGGAGATAACAGTAGTCACGGATGCCTCACTCACGGGGTGGGGAGCCCACGCCAATGACTTGACCATCAGCGGTCGTTGGTCTCCATCGGAGTCCAGACTACATATCAACCTGTTAGAGCTGAGAGCCATCAGACTTGCGCTGAAGGCGTTCCTGCCAGCTGTACAAGGGAAAAACGTCTTGATAATGACGGACAACACAGTGGCCAATCATTACCTCAACAAAAGAGGAGGTGTAGGATCACTACCCCTGTGCAGAGAGGCGATGCAGCTCTGGTTTTGGGCAATCCAAGAAGGAATCTCTCTATCGGCAGTTCACCTAGCCGGAGAGAAGAACTTGACAGCGGACGCTCTGAGCAGGCAGAGCACAGTCTCCCACGAGTGGGAACTAGCTCAGGAAGTCCTTCAAGAGATCTTCGCCCTTTGGGGAACCCCTCCGGTGGATCTGTTCGCCACCAGCGTCAACAGGAAATGCGATCTGTTCTGCTCAAGGGAATTTCCCCCGAGAGGAGCTCTGGGAGACGTGTTCATAGTGGACTGGGAGTTTCAGCTTCTGTACGCGTTCCCACCGGTCCCTGTCATTCCTCAAATGATCAGGAGGTTGAGAAGATTCCGGTAAACCATGATCCTAATTGCCCCGGATTGGGCCAGGAGAATGTGGTACCCGGACCTTCTAGACTTGTCCATCTGCCCTCCAATTCGACTTCCCCTCAGAGAGAACCTACTCTCACAGAAGGGAGGTCAGGTTCTCCATCCAGACATCAAAACCCTCAACCTTCACGCTTGGCTTCTGAAAGGTTGAGGTACAAGGATTGGGACCTCCCTGATGATGTTATGGAGGTGTTGCTTTCGGCAAGGAGGCCAGCAACAAAGTCTTTATACCGCTGCCGTTGGAACAGATTTTGCAGCTGGGGTAGAGAACAGAATATCGACCCTTTTTCATGTGGTACATCAATGGTTTTGCCCTTCCTTCTATATTTGGCGAATTCAGGCCTCCATTAAGGGCTATCTCGCAGCGCTATCCATCTTTAAGCGCACTGCGGAAGAACCATCCTATTTCAAATTACCCTTTGTAATACAGTTTCTAAAGGGGTTAGCCAATGTTTATCCCCCAAGACCATTCCAAGTTCCCCTATGGGATTTAAACTTAGTACTAACTTTCCTGATGGGCACACCTTTCGAACCACTCCATTCTTGTTCGTTAAGATTCCTTACCCTTAAAACTGTTTTATTAATAGAACTTACATCTGCTAGAAGGGTGAGCGAATAACAAGCTCTTTCTTGTAAACCCCCTCACACAATATTTGACAAAGACAAAGTTGTCCTGCAAGTGAAGCCTAATTTCCTCCCAAAGGTGGTTTCTGAATTCCATATCATTCAGAAGATTACCCTACCATCTTTCTATCCTCCTCATCCGGGGAAAGAGGAAGAGAGGTTACACAGGATAGACCCTAGAAGGGCTTTAAGTTTTTACATCAGTAGACTAGCCAGGATAAGACAGGCAGACCAGCTGTTTGTAGGTTACACAGGTCACAAGCTGGGGTTACCAATAACTAAGCAGACCATTTCCAGCTGGATCATTCTAGCCATTCTGGAATGTTATAAACTGGCAGGGAAAGAGCCCCCTCAAAACCTTAGGGCTCATTCGACCAGAGGTATTGCAGCTTCATCGGCCCTCAAAAGAGGCGTGCCGGTTAAAGACATCTGTGCGGCCGCTACATGGTCGACTGTCCATACCTTTACACGATTTTACAACTTGGATTCCTCCTCCAGTCAAGAGACTAGGTTTGGAAGGGCTGTACTGCATTCTATTCATCAATAGAAGACAGCGTGAAGTCAGTACTCCCTCCTCCAATAATAGAATACTGCTATGGGAGCCTATCTAAGATGAGGAATGCGTCGGAGGACACAATCCCTTCGAAGAACAAGTTACTTCTTACCTTGTAACGTTCTTTCGACGGGATGTTCCTCCGACGTATTCATCATCGACCCTCCCATCCATCCCCGCAGTTCTACTTCCCTTGTTGTTGCAGCTTACGCTCCTTCAGGGTGATTAGTCTAGTCCAGAAAGAATTATTGTGGGCTACAAAACGGAACTGAGCAATGGACGCTAGAGAAAAAAATTTCCGATGCCAGCAGAGCTGGAAGGAGATATCTAAGATGAGGAATACGTCGGAGGAACATCCTGTCGAAAGAACGTTACAAGGTAAGAAGTAACTTGTTCTTCTGATGCTTGTATCTGCTTGGATTCACATGCGCCCACCCTTCCTCTCCTTGGACAGAAGGTACATAGATGTGTATGAGCTTTATCTGATCATATCTGCTTTAACATGCCTGTACTCGCGCTACTCTTCATGCAACCTCATGTCAGAAACAAAACAATCTGAGGGGCCTCGACGTGTGAAGGACCATGGGTACAGTGGATGCCACACTGGGGATAGTATTACTGGCACGCCCTGTCGACGTCCCTTTTCGAGTTTCGAAAACAACTGTAATACTCTGCAGCTTCCACTAGAGGTCTCTGAAAATGTAAATTTCTTTGTCACCACCATAACAATAAAAGATTACCAACTAAAGACCACAGTAAATCCCAAATCAACCAACCAAGCCAGCTATTTGAAGTGTGACTTTCACCCTGTGCACATACACTTCAGATACTATCAAGATACCTCACACAGGGTAGAACTACAAATTGATGGGGCGTTTTACATGCCAGTCGAATAACATTGCATACTTGATTATGTGCATGAAATGCCCTGGGCAGGGATACAATGTAGGGGAAACTGCTTAACTTCTAAACACATTAACCTCCTTGGCCAGTGTCGAGTGACTCACAAAGGAGAACTTGGTTGGTGTATTGCTCACCAAGAGTGCACGGACAGTTATTTATCACCAGTACATTTGCAGAGCAAAGCAAATACTTTGAACACAGGTAGACGGAGCAATAACTCACAACCAGATACGCAGTTAGCTAAATAATTAGCACTTATATGGCTATTTATTCATAGCTAAGAAGCAACAAGTGATAAAACGGAAATAAATCACTGAAAAGATGGAGAATTCAAGAGAATATACATCACCGTGGGTCTAACTGAATCCCTCATCTCACCAGAAGCGGCTGGAAGACCCCGGTAACAGCCAGGCAGAGAGCACAGCAGCCCACAGGAAGGTCTGAACAAGGCGTCCCCCCTCCGACTGAGGTCTTTGTGTTTTTTTCACCTGACCTTTCCAGAGCTTCACATATATGCCCTCCTCAAAAAGGGGTGGCAATTTCTCGAACCTTCTGGCATTAGCGCTTGCGCATTGCTGAGTGACTGTTGGTTGCCGGCCGGGTCAACCGACTGTAATCCCCAAGGAGCAAAGCTTCCCTCTTCTAAAGCACCACGGAAAACAATTCCATAACTCATCCTGAGCAAGACCTAACAAAACCAGCTTTCCCAGCACAATGTCCTTGACTGAGGCCTGCATACCAGGCTCGGCAACGAATAACATTGAAAGCATGTCTTTTAGCAAAGCAAGTGCAGTTTTCATTGAGGCATGGAATAAATATCCATTATAGCTCTGAGTGCCCCCAGAATGCACTGTGCATTAGCGCCATGTTTTAGCTCAAGCATAACAGTTGGTGAGCAGTTTTTGGAATTATATGCTGGATTATCACAAAATTGCTTTACTGCTGGGTAATTTCAGGACTGACAAAGCCAGGAAGACCTATGAATTCAAAAGCATGCAAATTTTGAATTTGCTGACGTGTCTTGAGTTTTTCACAAGTCACTCTCCCAACTTACATACTCGCTCTTACCACCCATAGAAATGCAACATTCAGACCTGACCCTTTCCATTAATTGTTCCAAAAGCGTTCATTAATATTGGACTGGTGCAGCACCCCAAAGGCATTTGCTTAGGGCCAGACTCACTCCAGCACAGCCCCATTTGCTTTCAAAAAGTGCCAGCCCAAAATCTTCCCAGAGACCTATGAGGGCCTCTGTCCATGTCAGACCCAAACATTGCCTCATGATTGTGATGAAAAAATCCTGATGTTACTTGACACAACCTTACCATACTAGCATCCACGAGTCAGACTCAGCACATGACTGGTTTTGCCTCTTCCCTATCAGCCTTCTAGGGATACAAGCTCGATATGTGGAAGATTGTACCACCACTGATCTTTCAAAGGGACTGGCCTGACATAACGAGTTTCAACTGGACTGTACCTACCATGACTGACACTTTCTCATCTCCAACTACCTACTTGAGTGCACTCGAAGAGGTTGGGCTGTGTGTTTATTTTACATGTTTTCCTTTCTGTTCTTTTTAGTTTCACTGGCCCCTTTCCTACTTAAGAGAGTGGACCATTAAAACCTTGAAGACTGCAATGTTTGGGGGTTCAACATCTAATGCATGCCTCTCTGAGCAAACTACAAATTGGGACATAGACTGGCACAGATGAGGAAAAGGGGAAACTCGGGAGCGGCTAATTATGCCATAGTTCATATTGTTTTTCAACAGCTTCATTTCTTCCCTGCCTGAGGAAGCGGTTAAGACCACTAAAGCTTAAAATAAATGATTGTTATATTGGCCACCACGGGGCGCACGGACGATGTCAGCCTCCGTGTGAGCTCCCAAACCACGGGCCCCCAAAAGTGAATTGAGCCCCCACTTTGGCCCCCCCGAACCCAACAACGACAGCCTGACCCACATGAAACGCCCCCCCACCCCCTGAGCGAAAACCCGACCGAAATCGGACTCCTGGTCCCCGAGAAAACCACGAGAGGAATCGACCTCCCCCCGCCGGTGGAGACGCGGACACGGGAGAAGGCCGCGGCCCGCGGCGCTGGACTCCGCCCCCGGCCACCATCGAGGAACACCAGCGCGAGACCTGGGCTCCGGGGAGAGAGGCAGCGGTCCGCTCCGGATCGCGTGAGGGTCGCCCCCCCCCCGCGCTCCCGAAGAGCGGACCCTTCGAGCAACCGGTCCCACGCCACAAGGAATCGACCTCGCGGAGGTAAGTGCCCGGCTGGGAGTGGGGGCCTCGGTCTGCGCCACCCCAGCGGGGGCTTGCTCCGCCCCCCCGGCCTGGAATAACCGAGTCACCAGGACTCCCCCCGCACCAGCAGGGGACCCGAATCTCCCGCAAACAAAGGAGACCTGCCAGGAGCCTGCCCCCCACGGCGCCCCCCCCTGATTGGAGCACAAAATCACCCGGAGGCCCTGGGTTGGTGGGGGTGCCGCAGCCCCAGCGCCGCTCCCGCCGGCCGCACCAGCAGGCGAGAAAGGAAACTCCTGACACGCTGGGTGACCCATAACTGCAATCTACGGTCTCCCCCTACGCAGCGAATTTACTAAGCACCCGAAAGGGGAGGCGGAGGGTTGGGCCCCCACTCCTGGGGCGTGTGCCCTCTTCTGAAAAGGCCACAAGCAGAACGGAGACAGAACAAGAGGCCCCACAATTTGAGGACAGTGCAGTACACAGTGACCCGCGGCCCCCCTCCAAGCATCTGCGTCTTAAACCCTCGTCCTGAGACCTGCGCCCACACACCTCCAGCAGGGCCTGGCTACAGGACGCTATCGACACCTAATACCCCCCGAAAAGGCGTTGAATCCGACGAAGGACATAAGTGCGGAGGGTAGAGCCCCTGGAGACAGGGCGTGTGCCTCCTCCCACTCCCGCCAAAAGAACCCCCGCCACGAGGACAACCCCCCACGGGCTCTTCAACACACTGGTTCCGAGGGTAAGGCCCCCGACCCAGGGGCGTGTGCCTCCTCGTTGGATACCCATCCATGAACATACCGAACAAGCTTGCCAAATATGCCTACAAACCAGCAGCTCTAGCTCCTGACCCTGGATCAACAATGTCGGTAGAAACCATCGAAACGGGTGCAGCTGCCACCAAGGGAGATATCGCCGCCCTTTTAGCCGAAATCCGAAACATGGGCGCCAATCTCGGTGGCAAAATGGATAAGATGACCCAAAGGATTGACAACATCGAGGAGAGACTGGAAGGGGTTGAGACTAACCAAGCCTCCATTGACACTCTAGAGGCCCAAATGGAGCTCAGAATACGAAACATAGAAA
This sequence comes from Ambystoma mexicanum, assembly GCF_040938575.1. Classification (NCBI taxonomy): domain Eukaryota; kingdom Metazoa; phylum Chordata; class Amphibia; order Caudata; family Ambystomatidae; genus Ambystoma; species Ambystoma mexicanum. Next base: position 452,312,903 of record NC_090936.1, on the reverse strand, counting down.
AGAAGGAGGATGAGATTCGCCTGAAGATAGACGATTTGGAAAATAGAGAGAGAAGAAATAACCTACGGTTTTTTGGAATACCGGAGAAAGAAGGGGAGACAGAGGAAGACCTCAAGCAGACTATACGCGACATCGTCAAAATCCTAACTGCGGACGAGGACATCGATGAGCTCAGGACCGAGAGAATTCATAGAGCCGGTGGCCCCCCAGGAGGCCCGAGATCGGTCCTTGCCAGATTCCATAGGTATCAGGACAGAACAAAGATACTCGCCAAGGCCAGGTCTGGAGGCACTCTTACCCTCGGGGGAGCCCAGATTACTATTTACCAGGACCTCTCATCACTGACACTGGCATTGCGTCGCTTATGCGGCCCCCTCACGAGATGGCTAAAAGAGCAGGGCACGAGATACAGGTGGGGATACCCCTTCTCCCTCGCGTTTGAACATGGAACCAGAAAGTTCCTACTACGATCTGAAGAGGAAATTCGAGAATGTATTGCCGACCTCCTCGGACAGACCCCGGAGGGGGGCACTCAGGGAACACTAACGCAGGACAGATCACGCTGGGAACTTCAGGGCCAGAGAAGAAAACGGGTGAAAGGCTCCAGAAAGTACAGGCGGCCCAACGACACACCTGAACACAACTAATGACATAGTCGCTTCAAACTCTACATTCTGTCGACACAGGATTTCATGATCCTGGCAGGGAACCCACTTACACAATGGATCATGGCACCCCCTAGTCCGCGGTTCCACCACACGAGGTGGGAACTGCCAGTCCACCAAAAGGAGATACCGAGGAAAGATCATTCCCGAAACCGCATGTATCATAAAATATGTTACCTTGAAGTGGGAATCCTTGTTGTTTGACACACTGTTGTTTGATAAGTGATTTCACGAGCAGGGGGGTGGGGGCTCAAAAATGTTACCTTGATACTATTAGTTTACGGGGTCGTACGGTTACGACCCTCACTGGTGGTCCGACAGAAGACCGGTTGCTCACATCCGGTCCAACTCGGACGCCACCACGGACAATCACAAACCCTCATCGTAGAATTAAAGATCGACGCGATAGTCCAGAGGGTGATGGGTATGCAGTCTAATACCCTATGGGGATGGGAGGGGGGAGGGAAACGGGGAATGACACAGTCTCAGATCAAGCCTCTGTCAGTTAGAGGCACACACAATGCTACTTCCAATATGGCAATTTCGTATAATGGGCTCCACGACGTTGCGAAGAAACCCCACGGACGCACTGATGTCACACAGACATGATAAACCAAATGACACGCAGGGTAACCTCAAAATTGGCACGCTCAATGTTAAGGGCCTTAATTCCCCCACCAAAAGGTCACTCGTGCTGAGAGAATTCAAGAGGGCTGAACTAGACATTCTTTTCTTACAAGAAACTCGATATAGCAGAGGGGAGGAGAGGAAGATTCTCTATGCTAAGCTAGGATCGGAACATTGGGGCTCTGGACCGCTGAAGAAGGCAGGAGTTGGCGTGCTAATCAACAGAAAAATCCAATTTGAACTCTTAAAGTCATGGATGGACGTCAGTGGTAGAGCAATAGCCCTGGTGGGCAGCATACAGGGCACGGTTGTTACCCTTGTGGCAATATACGCCCCCAATACAGGCCAAGACAGATTCCTCCAGAGGATAATACCTAAAATCATGTGCGAAGCAGAAGGCGAAGTAATTATTGGAGGTGATCTAAACATGTGGATGGACCCGGAACAAGATAGACAATCAGGCCGCCTCACTACGTCTCCACTCCCTGGTCCCAGACGCCCACTAGCTGCAGACATGATGACCGCCTACAACCTCACCGATGCATGGAGACATGCCAACCCCAACCGTACTGGCTTTACCTTTTTCTCGGCACCACATGCAACCTTCTCCAGAATAGACTGTGTATCTGACCACAGACCTCATCACGGCGATGACTGAAGCTGTCATAAACCCGGTCTCCTGGTCGGACCATGATATGGTCACGGTCACTCTCGACCAAATGGCCCTGCCCCGAAGATGCTCCAAATGGCGCTGTAATGAAACCCTCTTTAAGGATCCCACCTTTCGTGAGGAACTGGAACAGGACATTACCCGATACTTTGAGATCAACAATACAGGGGAAACTTCTATGAACACAGTTTGGGAGGCAGGCAAGGCAACCTGGAGAGGACTACTTATCCGAGAAGGAGCAGCCAAAAAAAGAGAGAGACAACTAATTGAGAACAAGATCCGGAATGAAATCACACAACTGGACCACATGGCACAAACGGCTGATCAGGATAGACCACAAAAGATTAGAGAGGCCAACGATAAGAGAGATGAATTAAGACAACTAGAGGCGGGAAGCGTAGCGCGTAAACTACAGCACCTGAAGCAGAAGCATTATGAACATGGGGACAAAGCGGGCGCCCTCCTCGCCGCAAGACTACGAGGCCAACGCCAAGAGAGGTGGGTCCCCACGATTCAAACAGAAAAGAACTCTGACGAGCCAACTTCTCCCAATGTCCCGGAAGCTTTTGCCGAATTTTACGAAAAATTATATTCAGCGCGCCCCCCCTTGCACACGGAAGCCATAAATGAATACCTAGAGCGAGCACCCTTGCCCACCCTCCCAACGGATAGTGCACTCACACTGGAAGCTCCCATAACAGGAGAGGAAATTGAAGAAGCTATCAAAAGGCTCCCAACAGGGAAAGCCCCCGGAAACGATGGATACACGGCAGGGTTCTATAAAACTTTTAAAGATGCCCTTCTCCCATTCATGGTTCTCCTATTCAACAACATCCTAGACTCCGGCGAGGCACCCGACTCCTTCTCCGAGGCGCTGATAACAGTCATCCCCAAGGAGGGTAAGGACCCGAAGCTGTGCGCCTCCTACCGCCCTATATCCCTATTAAACATTGACGCCAAAATCTATACGAGAATCCTGGCTGCAAGACTGGAATCATATATGCCGGCAATAATCCACAATGACCAGGTAGGCTTCATTTTAGGCAGACAAGGAGCAGACTCCACCCGGAAAACCCTACACTTAATCCATGAGGCCCAAACGTCACAGAACAATCCAACGCTACTCTCAATTGATGCCGAGAAGGCATTCGATAGAGTAGACTGGCACTTCCTCGAGGCCACATTGCAAAAGATAGGCATAGGCCCCACACTCCGACGAGAAATTAAGGCAATCTATAAGTCTCCAAGAGCATCGGTCTCAGCGAACGCCCAATTTTCCCGATGGTTCCCCCTCAACAGGGGTACAAGACAAGGTTGCCCCCTATCGGCGATACTGTTTGCACTGTCCTTAGAACCTCTCGCCGTGATGCTACGAGCCGACCCCACAGTGGAGGGAATCCAGGTGAATGGTAAAGAATATAAACTAGCCTTATATGCGGACGACATTCTGCTCCACCTGTCGAACCCAACGTCTTCCGTTCCGAGAGCGATCCAGCTAATAGAGGAGTACGGCGCGCTCTCAGGATTTAAAATCAACAAATCCAAATCTACTCTTTTTCCACTCCATGAACCATCGGCGGAACACCGGAACACCCTGGCGCAACTCGGGCTGATCGTCGGAGGCCCGACATTAAGATACTTGGGAATCAACTTGACACGACACCTCGACGGCCTCTACGAAGCCAACTTTCCTCACCTCCTCGAGGCTCTCAAGGCCGATCTCAAGAAATGGAAATCGCTAACGATATCCTGGATGGGACGCCTGAATGCGATCAAAATGGTGTCCCTCCCACGGTTTCTCTACCCCTTTCAGGTCCTGCCTATCACAATTCCGGATCACTTTTTCAAGCAAGTCAGGAAAGCCATCCTACACTTCTTGTGGAACGGAAAGAAACCCAGAATCTCCTATGAGGTCCTAATACCACCAAAAGAGCTAGGCGGGGTAGGCTTACCGGACATAGAACGCTATTATCAGGCCACACAGCTCAGGATCTTAATCCCACATCTCCGAGAAAGGAAAGACCTCCAATGGGTCCACCTAGACAACAACGTTCTATACAACGTGACTCTGGCAGAGTGGTTATGGGTCCCCAGATCGAAGCTATCGAGGAAACTGCGCAACCACCCGATACTAAGCACGTTGTGGAACATATGGAGGAAGGGAAGAGCAATGTCAGGAGTTACCACGTGGCCTTCGCCACTAAGCCATCTTTGGTCCCCTGGAATCAGAGAGGAAATCCCGGAACATGCCAGATACCAATCTTGGTTTGATGCCGGCCTTGAGAGGGTCGGACAGCTGTGGAGAAAGGGGAAATTCATTTCGATAACGGAACTCGAGGAGGCCCTCCAAATCCGCCCGATACCAGTTTTCCTGTACCTACGTCTGAAAGGCGTCATATCCAGAAAAGAATGGAAGGAAACCACGCAGAGAGAACTAACACCCTTTGAGGCGATCCTAGACACAACTACTACCTCCAAATGCCTCATAGGGAGGATGTACAGAGCCCTAATCACCAAAGACAATGCACCCAACCATCGTCTAAAAGCAAAATGGGAACGAGACTTTGCCAGAGAGTTCGACCAGCAAGCCTGGAATAAAATATGTGAAACACCATCCAAAATATCAATTGCGGCCCAATATAAACTGCACGCCATAAAATTACTACATAGATGGCAATACGACCCACAAAGACTGTCCAAAATGTTCCAGACCTCCAGCCCGCGATGCTGGCGACACTGTGGGATGAACGCCGATTATTGGCACATGTGGTGGGCCTGCCCCAAGGTCCGCATCTACTGGCAGGAGGTCCTGGGATGGATCAAACAGCTGGAAGGCATAGATAGAGAACTGTCGCCCCTCCTGATCCTGTTTAGCCTCGAAGAAGAAGATGACGAAATGACAAGAGTGAAAGGTCTGATATCCCCCCTCTTGCTTGCGGCAAGAGCTGCCCTTGTGATAAAATGGAAAGCTCCCCGCCTACCCAATAAGAGGGACTGGATACAGATCGCTAAAAACATTTACACTATGGAGAAAGTAACAGCAATATTACATAACAGGGCTGTGCGACAGGAAGAACTCTGGTTCGATTTCATAACTAAATACATCTCGAGCCCGACCATGGAAAACTCAACTCAGCAGGGAAACTCCTCCCGATCCATGCTACCAACCACTGAAAGCTGAAAGACCCCATGCTGACAACCCTTGCGTGTCATAGACCACACAGGAGAATAATGATCGTTGGATGCTCCAAGAAGCGCGTCACGTAGCCCACTACGACTTAGAATGCCAATGCCCCGAAGGAAGCGGACATGAGACATGGGGATAGGGAGAGGGGTGGGAAGGGGGGAGGGGAGGGGGGTTTTTCTTTTCTCTTCTTTATTCTCTTTTTCTTTCTATTTTCTGCCTTCTCCTGGAATATGGAGCGTTAATGTTGATAACTGTTGTTAAGATGGACATGGAGTTTCTACTGAAGTAATTTGCTATGCACAATGTATAACCACCTGTATGTTCATATTCATTGTTAAAAACAATAAAAGTCAAATTTAAAAAAAAAAAAATAAATGATTGTTAGCCTAATTAAGGTATTTACTTTTTTCCTTTGGATGAACTCTATTTTACCATTTGCTAACAGTGTGCAAGCAATTGAACTACCTCTCGTGCGCTATATATATAACAGTTGTGTGATGCCAAACTCGTACATGCAAAAATCTAGGACAGAATTGATACTTTATTTGGATGAAGTAATCTTTGAGCCAATGTAGAGGCTCTTCCACATTTCCACAGTCCAGCCATTCACATATGTTCACACACCCTTTGGAAACGGGTACCTCTGCTCTTATCTGGTCTCCATCTCCACACTCATGGCCTCATGGCAGGAGACATCTGTACCGTTGTAAATGCAGTTGAGATTTTGCTGGCATTTCACTGTAGCCTCACATTGAGACTTTTTGTCTGCACTCTTTCTTTTTAAATTGTGTTATAACTGTGTCCTAGTGCTAACAGAAAATGGGTTCAATGTTATGCCAGTCAATCACTTTGTTGAAATTCTTCCTTCGGGCTGTTCTGTCCTGGATATGGATAGAGTGGTATCAAGATTGTCTTGAAGTGTAAGATCTTATTTGGCTGTACTTCATTGACATTTTAATGTTGGTTTACTTTTTAGAGCGCTTATGCCTAACCACTGTACAAACATATTTGAAACAGTACAACATTAATGAACAAAAGACTGGTATAGAAATGAGATGGGATTTTACATGTTGAACTAATCAAAAGGGGAAAAGTTCTAATGCTTAGGAGTTCTAATTCCTAGGGGCAAGCGGTGCAAAAGGACAGAAGTGAGATTGGGTGCATGGTGGTTTGGGAAAAACCAAACAAAATAAATTGATAATGGAAAGATCCACGGGAAGAGTAGAAGAAAATAAGTCAGGAAAGGTACGGTGGAGCCAAGACAATGGAGACATGGAAAGATTAGACAATGTAAAAGAAGCCAAGATTCAAAAGAAAGCCAAAATAAAGAGCGAAGAGCAGAGGAAATAATGATCAGAAAGGAAGATGCCAAATAGCACAGATTTACTGGTCGTAGATTGAATGAAGCGGAACCAGACGATATGCAGGAAGACTAACTGAAGAACAATAGAAAAGTCAAGAGAAAACAAGGGCTGTGACAAAGGTCTTAGTAGCAGTAACATAACGAACTGTCTGGATCCTATGAATATTAGATAATGGTAAATGGCAGTTCTGGGAAATAGCAGAAATGTGAGCAGAAAGTCAGAGAAGAGTCAATGGTTATGCCTAAATTACGTGCACTTCCTTCGGAGAGAGTAACCAGGGGAAAAAGACTGGAATGTGGGGAAGAGAAACTGAGGTGGATGGTAAACAGTTTTAGAAGGATTTAAGTACAAAGAACATGAATGCCAAGTAAGCAGGTAAATAGCAAAGGTGGAGAGTATCTGAAAAATTTGAGAAAGATTTGTGAATTGTCAACATTAAAGTGAAATCAAGAAACAAATTTACTAACAGAAGATGGAGACGTATATAGAGAAAAGACTAAGGGACCAAGAACCAAACCCTACGGGACACCATGTTGCAATGGAAGAGGTGAGGTGGAAACCCGTCCAGGAAACTGCAAAAGAACGATCTGAAAGATGAGGAAAACATGATGGAACATTTCCTGAAAAACCCATACAGGATACAGTTGAGAGAGAAAGGTGATCCACAGTATCAAAAGCCGCCGAAAGATCCAATAGAATAAGAATAGAAGAAATTATAAGCTGGTATGCAGAGAGTAAAGAATTAGAAACGTAAAGCAGTTTCCGTAGAATGTCTAGGACGGAAACCTGACTGATGTATTAGTGAATAGTGATGAAGATGGTCAAACTTGTGTATACGTTATTTGTTTGAGAAGTTTTTAAAAGAATGGAAGTAGTGAGATGCATCGATGGAAGTAAGAGTGGGATAGAAATGTTTTTTAAGAATAGGAATAACAGTGGCATGCTTGAATGCAGTAGGAAAAAGATGAGTGGAATGAAGCACATTGAGATGATGAATAAGAGATGGTTGGATTTTGAGAATGAGCACAGGGGAACATCGGGATAAGTAGGAGGAGCACAGTTAAAGGTAGATGTATCGGAATTGGAAAGAGAAAAAGAAAAAATCTCCAAGTACATAAAATCACAACGCGACTGTAGCAAAACATTGTCTAGAATCCACCTTTTTTTTGTTTTTTCTTTTTTTTACAATACACAGTTTAAATCATCGCAGTATTAATGATAGGGGGTGAGTTGGTAAAATTGCAGGTAGGGATGGTAGGGGTTGAAAAACAAATGCATTGTCTCGAGTAGTCCACATTGCTTGGTTAATGCATCAATCCCAATGCATATGGTTTGACCCCTCCTCGTTTTCACAACAGCATTCTGAAGGTTCGGGTGAGACAAATTACTTGGTGAACCTTTAAAACCAGTGTCCTGATGGGCTAACTGTTTCTTCGGTTCTAGATCTCCCAAAATATCCACTCCAAGTAATACCTAATCTTTAGAAGTCCTTCCCTTCTGGGACATCCTACACTACAAATGAAACCTAAAACGTTCAAATGGTGTGTCCAACAGGAAGGTCTCAATCCTCTTCTTAATGAGTGTTATGCCTCCCAACTACCCTATGCTAACAATCATGATTGTCCAAAGAAACTGTCTGTAAATCCTATGCTTAGCCTTCGCCTTAGTTAATTCAAACAAAGGTTTGTGGGTGGGCTCCTATAGGTGGTAGTTAGTCTGGACGTCCTTAAGCTGCTCTTCCACGCTCAGCTCCTTTCCTAATTGATTCTTCAGTAGTCTCTTCTCTTTTTGGGCCTCACCGTAGCTTTACAACCTTCACTCATAGGTTTCTACCCACTCTCTGGTCTTGAGGATTCTCAGGTCTATCCTACACATTCGGTTGCTAAATTTTCATGTCCAATCTCTTGTAGACCTTATGTTTCTCAGGATTCTCAAGCAGTCCCCCTCCTGGACATTGGGACGTTTGGGATTTGGGACAAGTACCCTCCGGGACCTTGACTTTAATGTATTGTCTCCCTCCCTGCCATTCAGGGTCTTTGCCTCGGCCCTCCTTGAGGATTGCTGGTGGTAAACCTTTCCCTTTCCGGTTCCCCCCAGGGATTCTAAAGGGGCTGTTTGGTTCTCCTGGTCAGCCTTCCTCTTCCAGGGCTTGGTAGCCCTCCACTTCTCCTTCCAGTATCCCCGGGCTTGCACTGCCTTCCTCCAAGCAGCAGGATCTCCGGTTTTCTCTGTCCTGCAGCCTTGCATTATATCAAGGGAGCATCTGCAGGAACGCATGCTCCCTCTGAGACTAAGACCCTGAAAGACTTAACCCACAGCCCATTTTATGCCCCTGAGACTCCAGTGCAATTGACTCTTGTCACTTCCTAGAATTCTTTGCCTCCCTCCCTGGGATTGGTTATACTCTTTATTGAGCTTTCCTCTTCATCTCTCTTTCAGAATTAGATCTTGGTGTCGCTCAGTGGGTGTATGTATTTTCTCCTCTTTGGCCTACAATGGAGAGGTTTCGAAGGAGCCTGCGGCATGTAGTGGCATCTTGAAAATCCCTCTGTTTAGAACATAGCCTCAACGCAGTTGCACGGCTAGAGGCTTGTCAGATCTTGGCGTGACATTTGACTGCATGCAGTTGCACTTCGATTTTGGCAAGCACTTGTCTCCCTTCTGCCCAGCCTAACTTTGTTAATCTGGGGACTCCGGTGGTTGCATGATTCAACACCATTTAGGTCGGAAAAGTATCCTTTTTATAGTGTGCAACATAGTTTTTATTTTTTTATAGTGATATTTTGATTAAACCTTTTTTAACACATTTCTATAATTAATAAACATGTGCATAATAATAAGACAAAACCACGATTTAACATGATACATAGCTAAAAATAGTTATAATGATAAACTATAATAGAATTTATAACTTAGTTTCAATACAACCTAAAAAGCAATTATCTACAGCTATTTTTTTTAATTTGTATTAGCATTTGGTTTAAGAGATAAACCTTACAGCTATTTATCAAATCCATATACAGCTCTAAAACAGAAAACAAAATACGCAAAGTACTTTAAAAAAGTAAAATTATTTACAACATCAGCAGGGGTCCTGGCCCCCGCCTTTAACGAAGTTCATAACGGAGAAATTATCAATTCAGAAAAACAGTATTAAGTGATTGGCTGAGGATCTTGCTTTTTGTCTATTAGCGAAAACACTTCCCTCTGAAATGTTAATAGGGCCAGTGTTAACGAAACTTGCTCTCCTTGTAGCAGGATAGCCCACCATTCCTCCCTGTCACTGTAGAAAGAAGCAAAAAGAATTTGCCCAGCCACCTCGTTCTTTGCAGTTTTAAAACAGGGCCCACTAAACTCACGTGGAACAATGTTTCCTTCTGACCTTTGCATAGTCTGTATTCATAGTTTGTCATGTTTTGCTTTTCTTACCTCTGTGATTTCTAGTGTAGGCATTGGATTCAAATGGAAACTCATGAATTGGCTTCTCAAATATGTAGTGTCTTAATGGTTTACCTTATGGATCTATCGTCTGGCCCCTTGTGGCCATAAAGGTTCATTTTTCTTACCATTTCCCGAGTATTGATCCAATCTTGGTCGAATAATTTACGTTTCACCTTTGCCAGGTTACTCTTTAAGATGTCTTCTGAAGCACGTAGATCATAAAGAATGGTTACACAAGAATTTTTCCATGCCACGAGGACCATTACCGTATTGTGCTGTAGAGCTTTATTTAGCACTTTGAAGCCGCTCTCTGGCGTTCCCAACAAGCACTTACGATAGAATGCCAGAGTTTTCCATTGGGTAATTGAATTTAGTGAGTATAGACCCAGTTCCTCTTATTAGTTGAATCGGCAAACTTGCTGGCAGCGAAGGAAACCGATCTCCAGAATAAGCCGTCCAATTTGGGCCATACCGCCGCTGGTAAAGTGAAGCCACTTCTCTATATGTCACTGTTGGCACCACTTTCAGTCTATAAAAATCGATCACTGGCAGGAGGGAAAACTTGCAGTGTTTTGATTTGATTAAACGCACTTGGGAGGCCACATTTCTTAACTTGCTTCTTTAGTAGGCCTCTCAGGGTGCATCCACTGCACTATTGTTTACACACATTCCCAAATAGATGATTTTCGAAACTTCCATGATTTTTTCTCCCTTTAAGAACCACGCCTGTTTGGTGGATATCTTCTGTCCGGTTTTAGCCCCCCTAAAGTGTTGCGCTCACCTGACTTCCACAGAGGCGTCGATCTGAACTGGACAGCTGCGGTCTCCACCAATGTGACGCGTAGGGCCGAGATGACGGACTGGACTGGCCCACCTAGCTTAGTTTGCCTGGCCCGTAGGAATATTCTTCTGCAAATGGAGAAAGGGAATTAACCACCCATGGAGTTGAGTGTAAATCCCCCCCACCCCGCTGTTCTCCCCACGGATCACCTTTGATGTCCCCTCTTATAGTCTCACCTGATGGTTTGAAAAGATGAGCTCTCCATCCTGCATTGAACGCAGGGGCGCGTTGATAACCAGTTGCTTCACTGGCTCGAAGGAATTGGTGAGTTCCAGAACAATATTGACTCCGAAAAGTATGTAGTTCGTAAGAGTTCAAATGCCTGACTTTCACTCTTGTCCTATTCCTTGCAGATTGCAGCTTGACCCTAGTGAAGAGTTCCTCGTGGCAACCGGTAATATTCTGGTAAGGATTTGTATTTCCAACACAGTTCGATAAATGTCAATATGTAACCTGTTGCTTTCTCCCTTATTCAGGCACTGAGAGAAAGTATGAAGTCTCGGGGAATAATACCTCTGGCGGTAAAATCAGGTAAGTCTAATGTGGTGAGGAGGGTTCCCCTTGATAGTCCCTTTGTTTCACCTTGCTGTCCTTTTGTTTCCCCTTAGGGGCCAGGGTTCGGCGAAGATGCAGTGTAAGCTGCGCCGACCCGTGAAGAGGAATAGTACCCCCGGTGGTAAAATCAGGTAAGTCTATGGGGGTGTTACTAATATTCCTCTGTGTATTCCCTTGGCTCACCTTGCTGTTCTTGTCTACTCCTTAGGTGCCGGAATGCGGCGGGAACATGCAGGAGGATGCGGTGGAATGTGAAGATGCTGCGAAGGCCGGTGAGGGCAGCGCGGCGCTGCAGACAGGCGAGGGCGACGCGCATAAAATAACTTTTCTTCCAGCTCGAAGGCGCAATGGATCGGGAATTCAGGTAAGGATCAAAGGTATTTCTCTTGTTCTAACCTTTTCTCCTTCTTTCTCCCTTTTTCTAGGAGCTCTTAACTCGAGGCGGGCGTGGCAGAAGACTGGATGCAGACTTGCAGGCACGGTGAGCGTTACGCTGCTGGATGCAGAATAACACGAAGCGTGTGCTGCTCTTCGGGGGTGGTTTAAATAGCCTCCAAAGTAGTCCCAGGTATTCCTCCCCAGCCCCGCCCGAGTAAAAAAAAAAATAGTCCCTAGGTAAAATAATCCCTTCCAAGCCTCATTTGGCTTGGAGCTCTTGCAGCATGGTCTGCATCAGGCAAGTTCTACTCTGAGCCTGGTGCCATAGGCGCCAGGACCGCACCCAAAAAGCCCCTAGCAGGGGTTTTTGGGCTTGCCCAAAATAACTTGATGCCTGCTTCCGGGGTTGCTGGACCTGGTCTGGGTCCCCAGGGATATGCATCATGACATAGAGTCAAGGTTCTTGATTTAGCCATATTGACTTTTGGGCCATTCGCGTCGACGGCATTCAGCGGTCTTTGCAGTCCCTCTCCCTGTTTAATTGTGTTCGATCCAAAAGGATCAAATCATCCGAGGGGTTCATTAGATCCTTCCAGGGATAGTGCTGAGGGACCGCAAGGTTAATTTACTTGGTGTGCACCTGAGGGGCTACGCCCTAGACTGGTCAGATGGCCGAGGGGGGGTGCCTGCACGCAGCACTACCAACGATACTGCAGAGGGCAAAACACGCCTACCAGGTCCCGTCCTGAAGTGTAGGGTAGGTCTCATGCTCCACCGCCAAGAGTCCCGGAGGAGGCCGGGCCCAGTGGGCCAAGCAACACAACTTTGGCACGCAGCTCGACAAGATGGCTGCCACACCCGATACTGCCCCTTGGTGCGAAGCAGGTGGGAGATGGAGTTACAAGGGGGACTGGTGTCCACCAGGTACATGGCCTACAGCTTGTACCATCAGCATCGCTGGGCAGATTTACCCCGCAACTGGCAAGACGGTATGTACGGGCTCCAGCAGCCACCCACTACCCTGTTAACATCACCTGCCACCCCACTGGCTTGTGAGGACAGGTTTTTTTTAGTTTCTCACTCTCATGAGAGATGGGTTGCATCTTTCGGGATGTGATCAGGGACATGCTCCTTCAGGCCCATCCGCCTGCACCTTTAGTCATTCCTCCTATGGCTCCAGCGCCACAGGCCCCAGTGCAGCCCTTGCCGGTTCCTTTGATTCGGGCTCCCCTGCCTCCCACAGTTTAGGCGGTTCTACACTAACCCCCGCAGCAGCTACCGGCTCATGATTCCACACTGCAGCCCTGGTGGACACTGACTAGGAGGAGGAGGACCCCGACACTCTGTTGTCGGCCAAGGCCTTCCATGAACGGCTCACAGGTTTGGCAGAGTAGTTGGGCTTTCTCAACCCGAAGTTGAACCGGAGGTGGGGGTTCTGCCTGAGGTCCTAACTCTATGCCCCGTGGCTAGAGCAGGGGATCACGATGCAGAAGGGTGTTGTCACCTTGGCCGAGAAGGGATGGCTTAAACCCCATTCGGCCCAGCCTGTCAATTGGCGTCTCAACGCCAAGTATAGGCAATTGAAGAGGGATCTACTCTTGCTGTCTGCGCACCCTCAACCACACTCTTCGGTCAATGCTGCGGCATCAATCTACTCCAAGCCTCAGTCGTCCTCTGCCACCTCTTCCTTGGCACTTCTACACAAGGAGGAGAAGATGCATATGAAAAGAAAGTTGGTTCCAACGCTTCACTGCACCTTCGTCAATCCAATGTGGATGCTATGCTGGCAGCTGTTAAACCGAGGCATTGTCCTGAAATAGCTTAATGACTTCTAGAACTTCTTGTGCAGAGCCATGAACGTTTCAAGGCGGGGCTGGCAGAGGCTAAATTGGTGGTGCAGGACATCATGGAGTCCACTGTGGCCCACATTGACACCTCAGGCCGGGCCATCTGTATCGCCACAGACGAGAAGGACTGCCTGCCTTCAGGCTACCAAGTTCAACCCGGATGTCCAAGAACGCATATTGGGCCTTCCTTTCGAGGGTGGCAACCTCTTTTACTCCACCACCGACCAGGAGCTATATAAAAAGAAAAAACGTTCACAAACTGCAAAGTATTTATCTTTACGAAGGCCACCCCCAAGGCGTACACCCAGTCGCATCTACTCTCCGATAAGGGGGCGGGTGTTCGGCGAGTTCCGGGGCTTCCAAGAACAGAGGTCCAGATAGCCTGACCATTCTGTGTCAGCACCGGCTTAAGCAACAAAAGGGGGGGGGGGAGCAAGGGCTTCTTTCAATCCCCCTCCTCAGCACCAGCCTCGGGGAAAGAAGAGAAGGCATGATGCGTCCTTTGGATCCACATGTCTCTGGTGGGGGCAAGCTTGCCCTTCACGCACAGTTCTGGCATCAAGGTTCGCAGACCCCTGGATCCTATCTGTAGTTTCCACGGGGTACCGTCTGCCGATCCCTCACTTCTCCTCCCCTCCACTCCCACAGATTGGGACAGCAACTCTGTTGGTGGAGGTTTGTGTACTCGTCCAGAGCCAGGCAGTGGAATAGGTCCACAAGGCTTGGGCTTCTACTCCAGGATTTTGGCTATACAAAATAAGAACCTGGCTAGCTTGAGAGTTTTGTTGGACCTCTCCAACCTCAACCTCTACCTCCCTCGTCAATTCAAGATGGTTACACCAGCACTCATTGCGGAGACACTGTGCAGGGGAGACTGGATATTCTCTCTGGATCTGAAGGGACGCATACCTACACGTCCCGATTTGGCAGCCTCCTCGCTCCTTTCAACGGTTCAGGATCATGGGATGACATTTCCAATACAAGGTTCTACCCTTTGGCCACAACTCGGGCCTTAGGGTGTTTACCAGACTGATGAATGCAGCGGCGGCCCACCTCAGGGCCCAGGGCCCCCACGTCTACCCGTACCTGAACGACTGGCTCGTCATGGCGATTTCTCCGGAGGTAGTGCACCACACTTCCTCCGCCCTTATGATCACACTCCACAAGCTGGGATTTTTTTTTCAACCACAAGAAATCTCAGCTGCAGCCTACGCATAGCCGGACCTTTCTGGGCCTCATATGGAACACAAGCTCCGAGAGAGTGTTCCCCTCGGAGGACAAGGTCGTGGCCATCAAGAGGGCCGCAAGCCACATCCTCAGCCGAGAGGTGACCTCGGCCTGGTGGTGCCATCATTTACTGGGGATCATGGTATCTGTCCTACTGTCCGTCCCCCACACGAGACACTTGATGAGATTACAGCTGCACTTTGCAGCCTCATGGATGCAGAAGCGGGGATCCCAAGCGGAGCTTATCAGCATTCCTCCTTCTCTACAACCTGGCCTCACCTGGTGGTCCAGGGACTGCAACCTGCATGGCAGGCCCTTCCGGCAGGCACCCCCTCAGGTCACCATCACCACGGAGTCCTCCCTGAAAGACAGGGGGGCTACGCTGGACAACTACAGTGACCCTGAAGTCTGGTCCCTGCAGGAGCAGGAATCTCATATCAATTGGCTGGAGCCGAAGGCTGTCTGGCTAGTTCTCAAGGCTTTTCTTCCGCTCATTGGGGGGCAAGGTCGTCCTCATCTAGACGGACAACTCCACCGGCATTTATTATGTCAACAAGCAGGGTGGCACCAGGTCCCCTTCCCTGTGCAGCCTAGCAGTCGGCATGTGGGAATGGGCCCTGGAGAACATCTACCTGACTGCACTCCACCTCCCGGGAGAGTCCAACCTGGAAGCAGACAGACTCGGCAGACTGGGAGCAGACAATTACGAATGGCAATTGAACGATCAGGTCCTGCTCGGGGGTCTTCAGCAGATGGGGGCATACTCAGGTGGACCTCTTTGCCACCTGGTCCAACAGGAAGTGCCAGCAGTTCGGGTCCTGGCAGGGGCAAGGCCCGGCGCCCTAGGCCACGCATTCCAGATACATTGGAATGACATGACATGACAGCGTATGCATTCCCTCCCACACCCTGGATCCACAGGGTGATCTACACCTTTGCATCATTCTGATAGCTCTGTGGTGGACGGCAAGACAATGGTTCTTTGAGCTCCTCAGCCTCTCGGACAGGCCACCCATTCACCTGCCGCTGGGCCCAGCTCCCCTCAGGGTATGTAGGACATTCATAACGCGCCTATACACAAGTGTTTCAAGGCGCGACGAGGCAAGGGAGGGGAACAGAGGGAAGACAGACAACGATCTTACTAGGCCAGGTGTCATTCAGGTCGTGCAAGGGAAGGGGAAAAGAAAAGTGCGGGGGGCGGAGGGGAGGGTAAAGTGCAGTACATGGGATAGTAAAATAACAAAATAAATAAAGAACGGCCAGCTGGTGGCAAGTGCAGGGTGAGTGCAGACACGGTTTGGGGACTGTAGGGATACAGAAAAGTTCCCAGGTGCAGGAGTTGCGAGGAAGTCATCCACCCCGCTCCACAGAAATTAGCCCTTGCAGCGTGGTTCTTGAACAGGTAACACTGAAGCATTTGAGCCTGTCTCAGGCTAACCTGGACATCATTCAGGGCGCTAGGAGCATGGCTACTAGGAGCCAGTACAAGAGTAAATGGACCAGGTTCTGTCACTGGGCCAACTCTCTAAGGAGATTGACCCCCTTACTTGCAAATTGGACAATGTGCTCTCATTCTCTGCACACCTCGCTCACTCAGGGGTGCAAATGGACACCTGCGGCACCTACTTGGCAGCCATATGGGCCATGAGAAATAAGGGCAAAACCCTCTTTTGGTAAGGGGGGCCTGACTCTAGTGGATTAGAGAGGAATGTCAAAAAAGGGGGGTGAGGGTCAAAGGCTACCCTAGTCATGGACGTAAAAGGAGGTCACCAAGCGGTGGCAGCGGAGATAGATGGTTGCTAGCTCAAAGGAGATCACTGTGAGACAAAAAATTATCATAAAGAAAATTTAATTCAGACTAACACAGAGACCTATTAACATAAATGTTAGAGTATTGCTACTTTGATTTAGCAATATATGAAATAACTGTCACTTTTTTACTAACTCACCGATATGCGTACCACAATGTACGGTACTATGCATACCCTACATACTACGGCACAAACTCCATGAAAAAAGATCAAACCTGCATGAAAAATATATAAAATATATGAATTAATCAAGGAATGAATCCGCACAAAAAATTATATTGTGTTGTATCATCCTGAAAACCTTAATGCGACTGTAAGGGGTCAAGAGTAAGACTTTGACACATTGGCATGTTAAGTTTTGGTTATAAACATTTATTGGCAAAATAATAAGTGGAGTTAGGGAAATCCTATCTATCCCCAACTCGGAGGGGTATCACTGCCTCAACAAAACTAATGAACGTCTGTGTCAGGATGTTAAACAAAGCGTCTTCAGTCCTGTGTCCAAAATCCTAAACTGCTCCTTGCACTGTAAACTAAATCTACATTGAAAATGGGGATTTCTCAAAGCTATAGACTTAAGCTTTCACTTGAAGTTTCAAACATATTTCTAAGGTGCAGAAAAGATAAGAAATAAAGTTCCACTAGGAAAGGGCCCTTCCCTTCGGCTAGATTCCGTCCAGGGGTTTTGAATATATTTTATCACAGTTCCAAGTTGTTCAAGGGGGGAAAACTCTTCCTTTGAGCCTCCTCAAAAGTATGCAATTCTCTTGAATCACAACTTGGTTCTCTTCAATCCTTAAAGGGGTATGAGTCTTCCCTTTTCTGTTGCACACTTTATCGATTATCCTTCTTTTCCCTGGTATACTTTCCGGCTTGGGGTATAGTTCCTTGTTAATGAAAAAGGGCTATGAACCATCCCTTTTTTATCCTTTATCTGCTTACCCCTGGTTTACTCATCTGCCAGGGTATCGACACTTTCATGCTTGGGTGCGAGTCCCAGACTCACTTTTTGCTGGTTCACTAACCTGCCAGAGCTTCTCTACTCTGTTCAATTTCTCTTGTAGCCAGCTCACAACACTTCTCTAATATTGGGTCAGCAACCCTTTCTCATTATCTCTACTGCCTTTTTTTTAAGTTCATGTTCTCAACAATGTTTGTGTCTGCATTTGTTCCACTTAGGCGCTTTCTCTCAAGTGTTTGGTATTGCAGTAGGTCCACTGCCTTTAGTTAGGCTCTTTTCCTCAACAATGATTCTGTAATAATTCTACTGCCTTTACTTTGGCTCTTTCTTTCAATAATATTTATATCTGTAATCATTTTACTGCCTTTACTTAGGCTCTCTTGCGTAGTATGCGGTGGACAGCATTTGGCCTGAATTGTCCTGGTAACCCGCTCACACTCCCTGGGCTTACTGGCTGTGTGCAGCGTCTTCAGCGTTCATTGTGTTTCACTGACGTCTGTGCTCCTGGTCCATTGACTAGCAGTGCGCCTTGTGAGTTGTTCACTTCCCACTTTGCCTTCCTCTGTGTTCAGCAGCTCTGACTGCCCAAAACACAAAAGCAGTGAACTTCTTTCGACCCGGCTTCTCTGCACACCGTGCCCATTGGCCTCTTCGCTGCGCTCTGCAGTCTGCTCAACTTCGGCGTCCTTCACAGTGTCAGCATCCGTTAGGTGCCTCTCCAGTCTCTGGCGCTCTCATTTTCTCCAATTTGGTTCACATGTACCCTTTTTAAATGCCCCAGTCTTTCTTTGCACTTTCCAATGACTAAACGTGGCATTGGCTTACCGTGTTGAGTCATCTTCATTACTCATCCCTATTCCTCGTCCCAATACCAAAAAGGATGGTTGGGGGAGGTAAATTAAATTCTAGACTAGACAAACTTGGGAAGTCAGTCACTATATTACAATAAGTCATATAGGAACGCATATAGGAACGTTGCAATGGCACATTTTTGTCACCAAGTTATGACTGAAGGGTTGTCTTGGCTTAGTCTTTTCCGGTGTCCTGCACCTTGTCCTCGCCCATGTGGTCTTCCTGCTGATAACCAACCCCAGGGTCAGAGTCGGGTAGCTTCTGCTTTTGTCTGGCCGTGTAAGAGGCTTCCTTCCAGGGAAACGGTGATGAGGTTGTTCGATTCGGAAGACTACACAAAGTGAGGAAATTCATTGGTCGAAACATGTAGACCTACCAATCATCAGGACTGTGTATACCAGAAATATAACTGGATATATATCCCATGTGATATGAGAACTGTACGAATTAACCAGCGAATTGCAGTGATTAAAGTTTGTTATACAAAAAAATGCATGATTTGGGAGATTGAATGCAATATGAATTAATTGAGAACTAGCGTGATTAAAATGTGTTGAGGTTGTTTAGTTGGTATTTTTTTAAGTAATGTATCTTATTTATTGGGATATATGCTAATGAATTTCAATAATGTAAACATTTTTGTTTTTGAAGGCATCTAGTACTTATAGTCTCACGTAATTTCTTCAGGCACTTGTTTAAAACATAAATTTGTATCTTGCATATGAAGTCAATCCGGAGCAAACCCCTTTTTGTTTTGGAAAAAACAATATTACTGTGACAAGGTGGGCGGGCACAGCTGGCTGCAAGGACACACTTAAGATTAAGCATCTTCCTACCATTGTAAACACATGCCGTGTTGGGCATCCACAGTGAGCCAGGACTAAAGTGTAAAGGCCTTAATCGATTTCAGGAGCTCTTACTCAAACTTGGTCGGCTTCAAATGAAACGTCTTGCTCCATTCGATACAGCAGAATGCTTTTTGTGAGTTAAGGACCAGCGTCAGTAATGGACTCTCAATCCTGTTTGCCATTACCACATGGATTTGCCCCTGGTTCACGTTTTGTGGACACCAATGAAATAATGCTGCACTGGATGGATTAAGTCCCTGATGGTCTTGTGTTGATTGGACAGGGTTCTATTACGACCTGTCTTGCCTATATTATCATGGTAGTATGCTTTCATGCACAGTTAAGATATTCGAGAGGATTGGTTCCTCCGACGTATTCCACATCTATGACAGATAATCACCACAGCTGTGCTGCTTTGGAACATTTTCTGCGTAGATGACGTCGATACGCTGTCCTCGAGGGCCTCTGTCGAGCCGACATCACCGGATGTTATAAGTAGGATGCACGACGCCTGTAGCCTCAGTTCTGTTTTTTCCATTAACGTGTTCGCTTCGGAGATCTCGGCGCGCCTCGGTTCTTCTGTTCTATCGGTTCTTCGAACTTGATGTTTGTGAAGATATCATGTCTTTGTCTTCTACCCCGTGGTCGGGATTCAAGAAGTGTTGGGACTGCGGTTCCAAGATGTCACGTACGGACCCGCACGACGTCTGCTTCTGGTGCCTCGGCGAGGACCACGCCACCGATGACTGTGACGATTGCCAGTCGTTCACGTCGAAGGCCTTGCAGGAGTGGAAGAAGCTTTCTGTAGGTAGGGTTTCCAAACCCCGAAAGTTGAAATCTGCTGGGCTTCCGACCGACGATCCGAGGGGCGACTCTCCATGTCATCGGGGGGAAGTCCAGGGGGTCTCGGTCCCAGAGTGGTTCCCGCCATCACTCTGCCTCCTCGAGGCACTCGCGGAAGCGCCATCACCAGTTGCCTTCCCCGTCCTTGTACGAGGACTCCGCCAGATGGCGGGTAGCTTGTCCTACCAAGCATTCCTCTCCTGCGGCATGGGATGCATTTTTAAGGAATTGATGGCGATTTTCGAGTCGCAGGGCTCCGTTTCGTACGTGCCTTCGAGAGAAGCTGGCAAGGAACGCGCTTGGGCCACCATTCGCACACCTTCGGGCTCGGGCGGTAGGCGCGATCACCGGGAACCTTCGAGGTCCTGGTCGGACAAGGTGAATCGCTCTAGTCATGCCTGCTCCAGGTCCCAGTCCTCAACGCCCTCAAGAACGGTGGAGCCTGTGAGCTCTTCTAAGAAGACGTCGATGCCATTGGCGTCATGTCCGTCGAGGGACTCTCTCGAGGCTCCTCCTCCGAGGAAGTCATCGACGCCTCGGCCCTGTTCAAGACACGCTCGGGGCACCGCCCTCGAGGCCTGTGTCTAGCGTGGCGCCGATGGCTTTGACGTCTGTCGACACCCTCGATGCCTTTTGTGGAGGCTGTACCAGAGGTACCCCGTGCATCCGTGGAGACTCTGAGCAAGGCCCTGAAGAAGTCAGTGAGGCCTATATTTGAACCTTTTTCTGTATCCTCATCCAGGGAGTTAATCCAGCCTCTGGATTATATCTCTGAGGTGGATGAGGGTCTGAGGAAGGTTTGTTACCTGATGAGGTTCCTGACGACCTGTTATCTGGTCATAGCCAGTTGGAAGACCTGCGTCAGTCTTTGCACGACGCCAGTGGTCTTGATACCTCCCCGGAGGTCGAGTTTGGCAGGCCTGAGCCTGGTATGCATGCTGAATCTTCGTACAGGCTCCTCATGTTGAGGGTGACTGAGTACTTGGGGTGGTCTGCGCCACCAGTGGATTTTCTGCAGGATGACCTGACAGATATCCTTGACCAAGGTCCACCCACTGACCCGGTGCTGCCATTTCATATGGCTTTACAGAGAAGGGTGGCAGTGAGCAAGTCGTTGCCGAAAAAATACTGTCCAGCCAGTAGCGGCCCCTGCTACTTGACTACGCACCCCACTCCGGAGAGTTTGGTGCAGGTGGCTACGGCCCCAGCAAAGCAGGCATCATACCCTACCATCCCTCATGATGGGGACGACAAACGTTTTGATGGCTGGGCGAAGAAAGTGTTTTCTTCAGGGGGTATGGCTTTACAGGCAGCCCACTCTGTGTGCCTTAGCACGTTTCACTCGCACTCTGTGGAATTGTGTGTCTTTGGCGGCTGAACATATTCCTGAAGGGGTGGAACGGGATGGTTTTCTTGCCCTTGTTCAGGATGGCAAGGATGCCATGTGTGAATCCGTTCACTCGGGTCTGGACATGGCAGACTGTGTCAGCCGGTCCATGGCGGCGAGCACCGTGATGCGCAGGTTTACGTGGTTGCAGAAGTCGGGGTTTGCTCCTGACGTACAAGCCCGGCTTCTCAGCATGCCCTTTGATGGTGAACATCTTTTTGGCAGCAAGGCTGACAAGAGCCTTGAGAGGTTGCAGACCTCCAAAGCTGCAGCGAAGTTGTTGGGCGCTGCAGTTCGCCAACCTCAACAGCAATGGAGGGGAGGTTCCTTTCGATACAAGTCTTCCTTTGGTAGATTGAGGGGAGCTGCAAGTCAAAGGGGCCACTGTAGCAGTATCAGAGGTGGAAAACGAGGTACCCTAGGTGCCAAGGCAGCTCGGGCAGTTGCCTTTTTGCCCTCAGGCACTGCCGCATCCGGTTCAGCTCAGTCATGAGGCCATGTCCCATGGTTTGCTGGTTGGGGGGGGGGGGAGGCTGGCACAGCATCTTGTAGAATGGCGTCCCATTACTTCAGATGTGTGGGTTCTGGAAATCATAGCCCACGGCTACTGTCTTTCTTTCCGGCAGAGTCCTCGCGATAATCCACCAGGGAATCTCTCTTTGAAGAGTCCGGATCTGCTCCTTGCACAGGAAATCAAATCCCTGCTAGAGAAAGGCGCCATAGAACTGGTGCCTGTAGCATAGAGGAACAAAGGATGGTATTCCCCTTATTTTTTGATCTCGAAGAAAGATGGGGGGGATTGAGACCCATCATGGACTTGCGTGGTTTGAACAAGTTCCTCATTAAGGACAAGTTCAAGATGGTTACTCTCAAGTCCTCCAGGCGGCCCTTCAGCTTCAGGACTGGTTGGTGTCTCTCGACCTCAAGGACGTATGCTTTCATATGCTGATTCATCTCAAGCACAAGAAGTACCTGAGGTTCGTGGTTGGCGACTCGCATTTTCAGTTTCGGGTCCTGCTGTTCGGATTGACCTCCGCCCCGAGGGTCTTCACCAAGCTCATGGTGGTGGTGGCAGCGTATCTCAGGAAAGGGGGGGATTCACGTCTACCCATACCTGGACGATTGGTTGATCAGGGCGCGCTCTCTCGAGCAAGTCCTGGATCATCTGTCAGTCACCTGCCACTCCCTTCACAAGCTGGGCTTCCCCCTCGACTTGAAGTCCCACTTGACACCTACCCAGTACTCCAGTACATCGGAGTACTGGGTAGTGCTTGACACATCTCTGGGGCAGTGTTCGCCTCCCCAGGTGAGGGCTCATCACATTCTGCAGATGGTGCACAAGGTTCAACATGCCCAGAGTCTCCCGGCGTTCGAGTTCTTGAGGTTCCTCGGCCTCATGGCATCCTGCATTCTTCTGGTGCCAGAGGCAAGGTTGCGGATGAAATCTCTGCAATGGGCTCTCAAGCTCCAGTGGTCGCAGTCCACTGGCAGGATGTCGGACCCCGTTCAGGTACCGCCCGCAGTCAGCCAGGATCTTCTGTGGTGGGCCGTCGAAGGCAATCTGATGAAGGGGGCTCCATTTTGGCTACCATGGCCGGAGGTGACGATCGTGACGGACGCATCCCTCACGGGATGGTGATCTCATGCCAACGAGTTGAGTCAACGGTTGTTGGTCTCCGTCGGAGTCCAGATTCCATATCAATCTGTTGGAGCTGAGGGCCGTCAGGCTAGCCCTGAAGGCTTTTCTGCCAGCTGTGCGGGGGAAGAATGTCCAGATTCTGTTGGACAACACAGTGGCCGTGCACTACCTCAACAAAAAAGGGGGGGGGGGGCAGGGTCTCTCCCTCTGTGCACAGAGGCGATGCAGCTCTAGTTCTGGGCCATCCAGCAGGAAATTTCCATCTCAGCAGTTCATCTGGCCGGAGAAACAAATGTGGCGCGGGACGCTCTGAGAAGGCAGAGCATGGTCTCTCATGAGTGGGAGCTTGCTTAGGAGATTCTCCTGGAGATCGAGATCTTCGCCCTTTGGGGGACCCCTCAAGTGGATCTCTCCGCCACCAGTGTCAACCGGAAGTGTGAAAGATTCTGCTTTCTGGAATTTTCTCCAAGAGGAGCCTTGGGGGACGCGTTCGTAGTGGAGTGGTCCTTCCCACTGCTGTATGCGTTTCCTCCAGTCCCCGTCATTCCGCAAGTGCTGCAGAGGTCACAGGGGTTCGGTTCCCGAATGATCCTCATTGCTCCGGCATGGGCCAGGAGAACGTGGTACCCGAACCTTTTTGACCCGTCCATCTGCCCTCCAAACCGTCTTCCCTACCGAGACGATCTGCTTTCAGGGGAGGGGGGAGGTCAGGTTCTCCATCCAGAGGTCAAGTCCCTCAACCTTCATTCTTGGCTTCTGAAAGGTTAAGGTATAAGGATTGGGACCTCCCTGAAGACGTGATGGAGGTGTTGCTTTCGGCCAGAAGGCCCGCAACAAAGTCCCTGGTCAGAGTCCCGGGTCAGAGTGGACGATCAGCTCTTTGTAGGATACGCTGGAAGGCGTTTGGGTCAAGCTGTTACTAAGCAGACCTTGTCCAGATGGATTATCTTGACCACCTCGGAATGCTACCGTCTGGCGGGTAAGGACCCTCTGGTAGGCTTGAGGGCCGATTCTACTAGGGGTGAGGCTGCCTCCACTGCTCTGCAGAGGGGGGTTCTCATTTGTAACATTTGTGAAGCAGCCACATGGGCCCCTGTCCATACTTTCGTCAAACACTACTCCCTGGATTCTATCCATGGGCAAGATTTGGCCTTTGGTAAGGTGGTCCTCTATTCTGCAATTTGATTGGGCATTCTAAACTTTTCCCACCTCCTTACGTTCTGCTTTGGGAGTCTGTCATAGATGTGGAATACGTCGGACGAACCAATCCCCTCGAAGAACAAGTTACTTTCTTACCTGGTAACGTTCTTTCGATGGGATGTTCCGACGACTTATTCCACATCGCTCCCTCCCTACCTGCCCCTCTACAGAATTTCTTATGCGATTGCAGCTTCCGTTTCCGCAAGGCTTTCTGTAGTCATTCTGGCAGAAGATTGGTGCCACACGTTCTGGGAAAAATCTACAACTGAGGCTACGGGCGTCGTGTCCTTCTTATAACATCCGATGACGTCGGGTCGGCGGAGGCCCTCGGACAGCGTACCGACGTCATTGACGCAGGACGCAGATGCCAAACATTTTCCGAAGCAGCACAGCTGTGGTGATTATCTGTCATAGATGTGGAATACGTCGTCGGAACATCCCATCGAAAGAACGTTACCAGGTAAGAAAGTAACTTGTTCTTCTGCTCCATTCATCCATTCATTTATGCGGCCATAGTATTAAACATTGGTAATAGCTCAGAATTTCTTACAATACAACTAACTTGCAGTTCTAAAACCAAGTTCTCTTCTACAACCTTCTTGTCAAGTTTTCTTTTGCTTGCCTTTCCAGGTGTGGATTTGGAGAACATTGTGTATTACAAAGATGACACCCATTACTTCGTAATGACAGCAAAGAAGCAAAGCCTACTGGAGAAAGGAGTGATCTTGCATGTAAGTGGAGTAAAAGTATTAGATATTCAATTCAAATATTTGCCAGAGAGAAACCTTTGAAGAGACTTGCAAAACAGTTTAAATTATGCCTCTTGGGAGCTCCTTTGTAGGTATTAAAATATAATTATGAAAGGTCCTGATGTAGGCTTCGAATTCAGTAATTTTATGCTGTTTTCTATATTGAAAAATGAACTGTGACTTTTAAAAGATTCTATTTGACAAGTTCACATCACGATAAAGGGTAGATTTGCCTGATATTATTCTGTACAAAGACCTGATGCCACCAGATTTCTAATGTGTGTTAAATGTTATGTTAATATTAAAGGTATTTGTACCGTGCACCAACGCCACTGGAATTGGTCCCTAAGCGCTCTGGCGGATCTGAAAGAGGGGGGGTGTGGTTAGTAGGGTGTAGCGGGAGTAGGATAGTGAGAGCTGTGGTGTCCTGTTGGCAGCTTCAGTTCGGTTTTCACCGTGCACTGAACTTGAGTGCGGTTATTGGATCGGTGAGAGTTCCCATGTGCTGTCGTGACGGGTTATGTGTCTGTCTGTTGCAGTGTGGTTCCGTACATACGTCTTGCTCTACGGAGAAGCGGTTGTGTGAGTTTCCGTGTGAGAAGTGTATGAGGAAAGTTGAGGTTCTCCAGCATGGGGTCTGGCATGGATTCACATGCTCATGAATATTCCCCGTAGGGCTGGGAATCCTCGGTAAAGAAAAAAATCAGTTTCACTTAATGGTCTTTCTCCTGACAACCAATCACTGGTCTCTGGGTCATACTGCCCCCCCCTCCCCCAGCCAATGACTGCCCTCTACCTAAGCCCCTCCTCTGGCAGCCAAGCCTACCCCAACACTGTCACCTACCTTCTCGGACATCCGGCCCATGAAGCGTGTCAGTTGAGGCTTTTGGCGCCACTTTCTCTCCCCCCCTCCACCTTTGGCTGTCTCACATCCCGACACAGCCCTGTCTCTGCTCTACACTTCAATTTCTGATACGCTTGATGCTCTTGCCCCTCTCATGAGGATCCGTTTGAAGTCCAAAGCCAAGTGCAATTCCTGGTATGACTCTGGCCTAGCTACACTTAAACGTAAGTGTAGGGCAGCTGAGAGGAAATGGAGGACTTCCTGTTCATCCTCTGACAAACTGGCCTGTTGCCTGCTACAAAGGCAATACCGACTCTGTCCTCACCAAGAAGAGAGTCCACATTCAAGCTCGTGTCTCTGTGGCATCTAACAACTCGGCCGAACTCTTTAAAATCTGCAAGGAGCTGGCCAACCCTGCTGCAGTCTCTACCCCTCCTGTTGCCTCCCAGGCTCTTTGCAATGCCCTTGCCTCTCACTTCGTTTCAAAAACCCAGGACATCCTGTCCACCTCTCCCCTTCAAAACAGGTTCATCCCTGTTCCTCTAAAACCATCAAGGACCACATTGACGCCCTCGCTCTGGCCCTTGCTGATTTTTGCAACCACTCCTTTGCCTCTGGATCCTTGCCCTCCCCTCTGAAGCACTCCTTTGTGCATCCTCTTCTCAAGAAACCCACAGCTGATCATTCTTGTCCAGCTAACTATCGCCCAATTTCCATTGCTCCCTTTCTTGGCAAACTCCTGAAAAGTTGGCCATCTCTCAGCTTAACGGTCATTCCAATTCTATTGGCTGTCTCCATGACCACCAGTCTGTCTTCAGAGCTGCCAGAAACTGCTCTCCTGAACATCCGTGAAGATCTGCTCTCCAACCTTGACTCTAACATTCCCTCTGTCCTCATCCTCCTCGATCTCTCTTCTGCCTTCGACACGGTCAACCATACCATCCTGCTCAACCGTCTCCATGAAAACCTGGGTATCACTGATCAGGCTCTGGCCTGGCTGACCTCTTTCCTCTCAGATCGACCCTCCCAGGTCCAGCTTGGGTCCTTCCTTTCATCTATCTTCCTCTCTACCTGTGGTGTTCCCAAGGGGTCTAACCTCTCGCCCTGGCTTTTCAACCAATACCTGGCAAATCTCGCCCACTGCATTGCCATTTTCTGCTCAAATTTCCAGTGCTACGCTGACAACTCATTTTCAGGCTGCCCTCTGCCACCTCCTCTCCCTCTCTCATCTCCGATTGCCTAACTGCCATTCAAGACTGGTGTGCCGCCAATGATCTTTGTCTGAATGCCAGCAAGACGGAGATCCTCCTCATCGGCACACCTTCACCATGCTTTCCCCTCACTCTATGGCCTGCCTCCCTTGGCCCTCCTCCTACCCCCCCCTGCGAGGCTAAGAACCTCGGGCTCATCTTTGACTCCTCCCTTTTCCTCTCCGCCCACATCTCTGGGGTCTCTAAAAAGTCAAATTTCCGACTGCACCTCCTCAGAGGTACTCTGCCTTTCCTCTCCTTCCCCCAGAAGCTCATGGTATCCCAAGCTCTGGTTCTCTCTAGCTTGGACTATTGTAACAGCCTCTTTCTAAATCTACCTGCCTCTACTCTCCACCCTCTGCAAGTAATCCAGACCAGGACTGCGAGACTTGTCCTTGGCCTCAAGCCCTGGGATCGTATCTCTCCAGCTCTGAAATCTCTCCACTGGCTCCCATTGGATGCAAGGTTTAAATTCCAAACCCTCTGCATTGTCCACAAGGCTTTCTGGGGCCTGGGTCCAAAATACCTTCAGCTATCCCTCCGCAAATACCTCTCCTCTTGAGCTCTTTTCTCCTCTACCTCCAACTCCCTCAGGGTCAGTCGTTTTTCTAAGAAATGAGCTGGGGGTAGATCTGTCTTCGGCTGGGGCCTCCCTGTGGAACAGCCTCCCTGCCACCCTAAAACTTGAGGAGAACCATCTCAGTTTCCGGAAGCACCTCAACACCTTCCTCTTTGCTTCTGCCTTCGCTCCCACTCTGTCTCCCCTGCTGATCTGTTCTCTCTCGGCACCATGCACCTGGCCACCCTCTGTCATTTGGGACCAGGTACCTGCTCATCCTGCCACCCTCCCGCACTGCCTCCGGGCCACCCCTTGCACTGGGGTCTGTATCTGTACCCATACAGCCCCCCCCTTTTTCTTCCTGCACTTATCAGACCTACCCTGTCTGCTGCCTCAAACCTAGCACTTGCAAATTGCTGGCTGCATTACCACTGTTTGTTGCCTTTATTATTTATTATTTTTCTGTTTCTCCTCTGCTTTGCACTTTCCACCTCTCCCCCTTCCATGCACTTGCGCGTTCTTAATGTCACTGGGCCTAGTAAGATCGCTGTTTTGTTCTCCCCTGTTCCCCTCTCTTGCTTTGTCGCGCTCTGAAACACTTGTGTACGAGTGCGATAGAAATAAAATATCAATCAATCATATTCAGATTTTTACCGCACGTTCAAGTGTTGGGTGTCCTCGTGCTTGTCTCTCTGGCTTTTACTGCATTTTGTGCGTTTTTATAAGAGTTTTACTCTATTTTTTCGGTCAATCGAGCCTCAAGCTCCATCGATCTACCTTTTGATTAACGGGGACCTGGTTTTTGGATTCTTCAGCGCCCCTCAAGGACGAATTTCATAGTTTACTTCTTGGAGGATTCCAGAAGCTTCAAGGCCTACTCCGTGTGGACATGGTGGATGAGAAGGAATCAGCGGCCCTGTTCAACACTTGCCCAGGCTGTGGCCTGCCGAACGTCTTTTCGGATGACGGGCATTCCCTGTGCCTCTATTGCCTGCACTTGGACCCGACGCACGTGGAGGATGACTGTCTTGTCAGGACATGGTGCCCCGCGCCCTGAGTGATCGCCACAGGCAACGAGTGGCTGCAGGCCAAGGCCCCTGCTCTGGGTGAGTCTCTGCAGCATACCTCCCCTGCCCAGAAGAAAGTTGAGCGGTCTTCTAAGACCTGTGAGGGTGCCCCTTTCACGGGGCCCCAACATAAGGCTAAGCACCGCGAGTCCACTGTCACTCGGAGCGCCATTGCGACTGGCTTCTTTGTGGCCAGGGCGAGTACAGTGGCTTCGTCCACGAGCCGACGTTCAGGATCTTCAAATAAGAGGAAGTCCGACCATCTGGCCAAGCTCTTGGAGAAGACCCAGACAGGCCCTCCGGAGAAGGCCAAGGGTGAGCAGGACTCAGACCCTACCCCTAAGGAGAAGGCCACAGTTGAAGGCTGCAGACTCGACCAAGGCCGTAAAGGCCCAGGTACGTCTGACGACGGCCCAACCTTCCATCGAAGGAGTGGTGGCGTCCCTCGCAAAGACAGCCATGGCAGATCTGCAGGGCACGGCTTTGAAAGGCAAGAATATGCCTGCCAGGAGTGAGTCCTCTTTTCTGCCCATCGAAAAGACCCCAGAGAAGATGCCTATCATTTCACCAAAACCGTCTCCCTTGGTCGCAGAGAAGGTGGGGGGCATGGTAGCCCTCCAGGGCACGGCTTCTCAGAGGAGGAGCTTACCAACCGCCAGACCTTCCAGGAGAACGATGTGTCGAGAGCAGGCCATATGGCAACGATCCCGACGAGGGCGATGATAAAGGTGACGACGAGGAGCAGCAGGGCGTTGAGGGCTTGGAGGACCAGCCTAAGCCGCAACGGCCCTCTGTCGCCACAGCCACCTCCGCAACCACCTGGAGATATCTCGGACATTCTCGCTGCTCTGCATACCCTATGCTCGGAGATCCGGACGAGGATGCCTCTTGCGCCGACGGCCCTTCCCGCGGCGCTTGTACCATCAGGGGAACCACCATCCAAGAAGAGGATAGTTCACCCTCTGCCTCCTTGCCACCCTTCGTACCGCACCCTCCCACCATACCCACCTCCCCCGCCCTCGCCCCGCCAGGGATGAGACTGATCCTGACACAGCGACGATGGCCACTGGCATGGACGACTGCAGATTGGGGGATCGCCCATTTCCGCCTCCCAGATCTTCACCGCCCGACGAGATAGGCTCATTCCACGCCATGATCTCCAGGGGCTCGGAGCTATTCCAGCTTGTCTCTGAGGAGAAGAAAGAGTGTTTCCTATACCAGCACCGCAAGGTGAAGAGGATGACCGTACTTTCGATCCCGCTGTTGGATGACATTTGGGATGAGGGGTTGTCCCTCATGAAGTACCCATCCTCGGCCCTGGCGAAAAGGGACTGTTATGAGAAGAAATACAGGTTGCCGGTCTCTGCGCCCAAGTGCTTGCGATCCTAACCGTCTCCGGACTCTGTGATTTCAGAGGCAGCCAAAAAAGTCGTCTTCGGGCTCCTTCTCTTCGGCGGCCTCCTCCTCCAACCCCCACAAGTTGGACGCCATGGGGCGAAGTTATCACGTTGGCAGCGACTACCATACCATCAAGGGTGGCAACGCCCTCGCCATGGGGCATGTTATGACAGGGAGCTTTTGGTTGAAGATAGCTCCCATACTGGAATTCCTTCCCGACGACAAGAGGGCAGAAGCTTTGGAGATTCTACAGTAAGGTGAGGTGGCATTGGACCACGCCATTACAGTGGCCATGGACATCGTCGACATGGGGTTCCGCCAAATGGGCAACAGCTTTTTCCTTCGTCGGTGGGGCTTGCTGAGGGCCACAAATATTCACCATGATGTTCAGTTGAAGGTGTTGGACATGCCCTTCGACGGGGACTATTTGTTCGGGAAGACCGTGGACGAGTCTCTTCAGGCCATGAAGGCAGACACTGAGGTTTCTTCCAAAGGATTCGGTGGAGGTGCTCTGTCCTACAGTCAACTCTCTCGCTAGTCGGCCCAGGAGACCTACAGGGGACGTGCCAAATCTGGAGGAGGACATCGTCCTCACCAAGGCCCCCAAGGAGGCGCTTCGATGTCAAAACAGAATTGAACCAGCTGTGGCATCGGGCCCCCACGGGTGCACCACATTGTGAGGCAAGCTGGCGAACTTCATCAGCGTGTGGAATACCTTCCCCACCGACTGTTTGGTGCTGGACACTCTTGCCCAAAGACACACCCTGGAGTTCCAACGGAAGTGTCCCCATATACCACCAGTGGCCCGGCAGAAAAAAACAAGTCCCTCAGCTTCTGCTGGAGGTGCGGGCCATGCTAAAAAAGGCTGCGATAGAGCTCGTCCCAAAGAGGCTACGGGGCTCCGGAGTGTACTCTCGTTACTTCCTTGTCAAAAAGACCACCGGTGGTTCGAGGCCCATCCTAGACCTCCGCCGTCTGAACAAGTACATAAAGTCTCAAAAGTTCCAGATGGTGACTCTTCAGCACACGCTAGGACAGCTAGAAGAGGGGGATTTTCTATCGTCGCTGGTCTTGGAACATGCCTATTTTCACATCCCCATCCACAAGGGCCACCGCAAGTTCCTACGCTTTGTGTTTCAAGGGCAACATTACCAGTTCAAGGCCCTTCCCTTTGGATTGAAGTTGGCGCCAAGAGTTTTCAACAGCCTGTCAGCACAGCTGCGTCTACGAGGGATCCACATAAACCCATACCTGGACGACTGGCTCATCCGAGCAAGCTCAAAGGACTTCGCCGTCAAGCACACAGCGAGGACTGTCTAACTCCTGACGGATCTGGTGTTTTCGGTGAACTATGCAAAGTCCTGTTTGACTCCATCGCAGGACACACTGTTTCTGGGATCCTGACTCGTGCCTGGCGTCTGTCGGAGGAAAGGATAGTGGCCATTTTGGGCAAGGTGCAAAGGCTGTTGGCCCTAAAGGTCGCCACGGTGAGATCCATCAAGTCTCTGCTTGGCATTATGTTCTAATGCATTTACCTCATCTGTCTATGCAGGCTGCGGATGTGTCCACCACAGGACTACCTCGACGGACGTTGGATAAAAGTGTCAGGAAGCTTCCAGGAAGAGATCAAGCTGGACAAGAGCGCTGTCGAGCGATACAATGGTGGGGAGTCTGCTCACATCTGTCCGGAGGCGCAGATTTCCAGACCCCACTGTACCAGGAGACTGTCACGACAGATGCCTCACTGGAAGGTTGGGGTGCTCACACGGAAGTCTTCACACAAGAGGCCTGTGGCTGCCAGAGGAGAAGACGTTGCACATCAACGTGCTGGAGCTGTTAGCAGTGTTTTGGGCCCTCAAGTCCTCCCTGCTGTCCCTCAAGGGCAGGGTGGTGCTGGTATTCACGGACAATCCTACCACAATGTCTTACATCAGGAAGCAGGGGGGCACCAGATCCCCAGCACTCTCCATAGAGGCGCAGGATCTATGGCACTGGGCCGTAGCTCGGGGGATGTTCCTCATCCCGTTTCCTCTGGCAGGAGTGAAGAACAGTCTCTCTCAGCATTCGAGCTGCGCTCTTGCCACGAGTGGTAACTTTGGCAGGACCAAGTGGATCACCTGTTCTGCATATGGGGCAATCCCCTTTTGGATCTGTTTGCGACGAACACCAAGTGCCGGAGGTATGCCAGCAGGTTTCCCCAGCCAAGGAGCAGGGGGACACATTCTTTTTCCCCTGGGACGGCCTGTTTCTGTATGCGTTCCCTCCATTGCTTATTCGACTAGTCAATCAACTCACATGGTCCCGGCGTGGCCGAGACAGATATGGCACCCAATCCTTCTGGATATGTCGGCGTCCCCTCCAGTCAAGCTTCCGGCAGTCGCAGATCTTCTCGCCAAGGAAGGAGGTGCGATTCTGCACCACGACCCAGGATCGCTGAACCTGAAGGCATGGCTCCTGCAGCACTAGAGTTTGGGGGCTATGATCTCCCAGCAGATTGTAAGGTGGTGCTTATCAAGGCCAGGGTTTCATCTACTCTCATATGCTATGGGTACAAGTGGAAGAGGTTTGCTGTTTGGTGCTGTACTCGGAAGATCGACCCTTTACGAGTCACTGCTCCTGGCGGCTATCTCCTGCTACACCAGATCTCCAGGACGATCATCCTTATGGTCGCATCGATTGGTCAAGGAGTTTGTCAAAGGACTATTTTGCTCGTTCCTGCCGGTGAAGGCTCCGGCTCTGGCGTGGGAGCTCAATGTGGTGCTTACTAGGCTCATGTGTCCTCCGTTCAAGCCTATGCATTCTGCGCCACTGAAATTTTGTCGTGGAAAACAGCTTTTCTTGTGGCCATCACTTCTGCATGACGAGTGGGAGAGATCCAGGCCCTCTCTTGTAAACCACCTTATTTGACATTCCACAAGACGAGGGTAGTGCTATGGACGCACCCCCCTTCATGCCCAAGGTGCTGTCAGACTTTCATCAAAACAAGCCCTTGGTGTTACCGGTTTTCTTCCCGCTGGCTGAGAGGATTTTGCACTCGCTGGATGTGGCTAGAGCGCTGAAGTTCTATGGACTGCATGAAGAGTTTTCGGAAGAAGCCGTAACTTTTAGTGAAATTTGGCCCTGTTCAACCAAGGGAAAGGCCCTCTCCAAGGCTTCCATTCCCAGGTGGCTCTCCGGCTGCATCACCGGTTGACAACCAACCGTTGCCTGGCCGTCCGAGAGCCCACTTGACCAGAGCGATCACTGCAACTACGGCGTTCCTGTCTGGTGTGCCCCTGCTTGACATCTGCAGGGCTGCTACGTGGAGGTCGATGCACACCTTCATGAAGTTCTACTCCGTCGACAGGGATTCCAGGGTGGAGTCCAGAATCGGCCAACCAGTGCGGTGCAACTTGTTTGCTGGAAAGTGAGCCTGGTGAGGTGGTAAGAGATGCTTAATGTTGAGCCTTGCCACCTCCCGTGGTTGTGCATGTGTGTACTGCTATGTATTCTTTATTCATGAGCATGTGAATCCATGCCAGACCCTTTGCTGGAGAAGGAACAAGTTACTAAGCTATAACTGTTATTCTCCAACATGGGTCTGGCATGGATTCACATGCGAACCCTCCCGTCTACCCCTTTGCGGCTCTTCTCTTGGTCCTACTGCCACTTTACATGCTACCAAATCTGAAAATGGCTGGCAGAGGAGGGGCTTAGGTAGAAGGCAGTCATTGGCTGGGGGCAGAGACCAGTGATTGGTTGTTAGGAGAAAGACAGTTCAGAAGTGAAACTGATTTTTTCTTTACATAGGATTACCAGCCTGACAGGGAATATTCATGAGCATGTGAATCCATGCCAGACCCATGCTGGAGAACTGTTCCTTTTTCCATATTCTGGTTAGTGGGTTTTGTTTTTGTTTCCCTTCTGTTATCTCATACATGTTTGTGTTTCTGTTCTTTGTACCACATCCAAGGTATGATGGGGTGGTAGTTTTCCTTGTGTTGCTTTAATTGTTTGTGTCTCTGGTTGAAGCAGGCGTGTTCACCCACTCAGGTGCTCGGGTGTCTATTTCACAGGATTTGGCTCCCTTCCTGCCCATTTCCGTGCAGGTGGTCCTTACCTGCTTATGCTTCCTCTGTGGACTATTGGTATGAGGGTATGCCGTGCACTCTGCCCTCAAAGTCCCTCATGTCCGTTCCCAAATACGCTCCTAGCCTACCTAAGTTTCTGCTTCGGCATAATGGTATGCGTTGGTGGCATCCCCCTGCCCTCCAGTTACGGAAGATAGGTTAGGAAGCTATCCAGTGTAGGTTCCCTGTCTGTGGTTCTAGTCTCCCGGTGCGTATGCACCTTCTAGTCGTTGGTTCTTGTTCTGGGTTAAAGAGCTCGGTTTTGAGCAGTTTTATGAATTAAAGGTGATCTCTTATGTTACATATGTTTTTGGTAGCTCATGCAAGGTTATTGGTGCCAGGTGAGAGGGACGATCCTTCACGTTTTCTTTTATTTATTGTTTTGGTTCTAGGCAGATGTTGCTTGATATCAGTCATCTTGTTGGGTGGTAGATGTTTTTCTCCCTTAGGATCGCTGCTCCTTGGTCATGCACTGCTCTATGCGTTATGCACATTGATTTGAACTTTGTTCATTGTCTTATTGGTAGCCAGTGTAGCATTTTCAGAGCAGGTGTAATGTGTTCTCTTTGTGGTAGTTTGAGTAGGATTCTGGCCTCAGCATTTTTGGATGCGTTGTAGTTCTTTGAGTTGTTCTGGCATTCCTAAGTATAGGCTGTTGGCGTAGTCTTCTCTGGACATGATGAGAGCGTTGATGGTGAGTGTTTTATGGGCAAAAGACGATTGGTAGGATCCTTACTCTTACGTCTCGTCCCCTTTCCTCCATACTGTATGGGCGTCCCTTCCAAGGGACTGGAGATGGAACCTCTTTCACCAGAAAAAACCTTCTTCCCTTTAAATTTAGAGGCGCACGGCCCAGGGAGCATGCGCTGCCCTGACACCGCCCTGTGGCGCCACACCTCAGTCCCCTTTTCATCGTTGACGGGAACAGGCCAAATTCACCAGCGCTTATGGGTTTGGCTTTGGCCATGTCATTCCACTCGCGGATACTTCTTCTTTGTCTTTTTTGTCTTTTCTATCATTCAGCTACTCGGTCCTCCGGCGTCGCGCTCCATCCCAGCGCATGCCGACTTCTACAGGGTTCAGCAGGTGTCCATCCTGCAACAGGCTCTTCCCAACTTCAGATCCCCACGCCCTCTGCCTAAGTTGCCTTGGACCAGACCACGGTTGGCAATCCTGTTCGGCGTGTGACTCGCTGTCCTCGAAGGCGCTGAAGAACAGACTAGCCAGGTGGAAGGAGCTCTTCCAGAAGTCACCTCCAGAGGATCTCAAGAGCTTTGTAAAGCATCGAACCAGGCCCAAGGTACGGCAGATATTTTCCAGCGCACCCCTCAAGGGAGACTCCTTCCCAGGGACTCTTGTGCAAGAGGGACTGGCCCGGTCCTTCTACCGGCACATTCACAGAGGGTGCTACAGCTACCGGCCTTCAGGTCGAGGGATCCTCGGATCCTCCTAGGCACAGTGTTGAGGGACAGGAAGGTTCTTGTATCAGGTTTACAACCGATGGGCCTCTCCCTTTTACCGGCACGATTGCCGGGGGGCTACGCCCTAGCACCGGCAATACGTCCGAGGGGCTATGCCCTAATACCAGCAATACGTCCGAGGGGGCGCCTAACGCAGCTCTACCGACCCCCGGGTCGAGGGTGTCTCACCTACTAGGCCGAGGATCAGGGTAGGCCTTGTGACAAAATGGCTGCTGAGCCAGAAAGGGGCACCCGTCTGATCCCATTGCACGAATTCGGCAAAGAACGAGTGTCAAGGTGGGACTGGCCTCAACCATGTACGTGGCCCACAGTCTACCCTTCATTTTGCACAGGGCAACTTCCTTTGCGTCCATATGGACAGGGTAAGCAGCGGCTCAAGCAGCCCTCCGCTACCCCATCTGTACCCCCCTGCCACCTCTTTGGCCACTGAGGTGGTGCTCTTCGAGAAGTTTCTCAGCCTCATGAGGTATCCTCAGATGGGGATTAACATCAAAGACGCAGTCAGGGAAGTCCTCTCCGCCATGCTAACGGCACCACAGACTACTCCATCGGGCCCCCAGGCCCTGGTGCAGCCGCCTCCTCTGGCTCCACAGCCACCTCTGAAACCTCCGCCGCTGCCTCAGCCTCCGACTGCGGTCCCTGTACCCCAGCCTCTGGCGCCATCTACTCCTCCTCCACAAGATCCTCCAGATCCGCAGGATACGGACGAGGAGGATCCAGACATGCCATCCTCAGCCAAGGCCTTCCATGAACGTCTTTCTGGCCTGGCAGAGTACCTGGGCCTTTCCCAACCCGAGGTGGAACAGCTGGCAAAGGGGGTTCTGGCTGAAGTTCTCACGAGACGCCCCTCTGCCAACACGGGGATTCCACTGCAAACCGATGTAGTCTCCCTGGCCAAGAAGGGTTGGCTCAAGCCCCACTTGGTCAAGCAGGTCAACTGATGCCTGGACGCCAAGTACAGGCAGATGGAGGGGGATACACTCTTGCTCTCGACCCCTCCTCAGCCACACTCCTCTGTGATCGATGCAGCGTCACTATACTCCAAGCCTCAATCGTCCTCAGCTGCCTCCTTTTCGGCGTTGCTAGGCAAGGAGGAGGAGATCTTGGAGGCATACGGCAAGAAGATCTACTCCAACACCTCCTTGCCCCTGCATCAGGCCAAGGCAGATGCCACCAACCAACGTTTATGGTGGGAAATTGCGAACTTCCTCCCGGAACTCCCAACCCAGTGGGGACCCTCTTCCACTCCTCTTCCACTCCTCTACAGACAAAGAGCTGGACAAGAAGAAAAACAGCTCACAAGGGCAAAGTCTTTATCCATTCTTACAAAGACCATGCCCAAATCGAACACCAGCGCTTGGAAAAGGGTCATACATATGGAGGGTTCCGCGGCTTCCAGGAACGCAGATCCAGGCAGCCGGACCGCTTCCCATCTTGGAACCGGCACAAACAGCAATGGGGGGGTGGGGGGGTTAAGGGCTTTTTCCAGTCCCTCATCAGCGTCTGCCTTCGAGGGAAAGAAGGCATGGCACGTCCCTTCGGGTCCACGTATCTCAGGTGGGGGCAGGCTTGCTCTCCAGGCACAATTCTGGTGCCAGAATTTCACCGACCCCTGGATCCTCTTTAGTACCCACGGGGTACCGCCTTCCTATCCCAGCCTCTCCTCCTTTGACTTTGTAATGTGTTTTATGGGCTATGGGGTCTTTTACTCCATAGGGTTTCAGGTATTTTTGGTAAGTGTTGCACAGCACCCTCAGTGCAGTAACACAGGGGTGTGATAGTGACCCCCAAACATAGACTCCATACCCTGGCACTGACTACTATCTCCCAGGGCATGTAAAGTCACCATTGACTTTACTAGTCTTAAATTGTGAACAGAACCAGTACAAACCATCATATTGTGGAAGTACTGGTAGGGGTAATTGGATTGCCCCTGGGTCTGCTTTTCGAGGGGGCACTATGCAGTCCCCCCTCGTCGAGCTTCTGGCTGGTGGCGGTGGTTACCACGCAAAATATTCCCCCAGAATATTTACTATGGGATTTTCCCATTCATTTTAAACACACCACTTTTTTGGTGCAATGTTAAAGATACCGCTGGGTTATTTATTTAATATTTATTCCCCGGTTGGGTCTTTTTGCCAGGATTCGGTTTTAAAATGGCGTTTGTGTTCGCCTCTGTAGCTCCAACCCAAGTCGAGCCCTTTGTTCCACTTTTTGGCGGGCTTCTGCACAGAAGCCTCCAAAAGTGGTGCCACTCTGTCTGGGTCTACAGGATGTGTGGGAAGGGGGGGTTTAGGTACCCTGGACTGAGTTGCCTCGGCAACTCAAGTCGCACTCTTGTATGATTGGCCCAGTGGTGAGCCGCCCGGCTCACCACTTAGCATGTTTGAGTGACAGCTAGGACTGATGAATGGGGGTTTTCTGCATAAAAGCAGGGCTTTGGGGACTGGAACTTCAGAAGTCGCCACAGACCAAAGAATCCGAAGAGGTAGAAGCTGAGCCGACCTGCAACGACGACGCCACCGGTGGAGCCCTGCTGAACCGTCTCACCACTTCCCAACGACAGAAGATCTTCATCCCGGAGAGTCTTCTTCCTCTGAACTGGTGGGGATAACCATTTCGCCCTCCTTTTCGCCTTCCTGGATCGTCTCGTGGTCGAATCACGTGCCAAGCACCCCGGCGGCCGGATAGCCACGCTTCACCACTACCGCGAATAAAAGGGTAGTACCTTTTAACCGTGAAATTCCGCGGCTGGTTTCTTCCCTGGCAGTGCAACGACCTCCAGCTTTCCTCCACGTCGGGATCTTCTCTTCCTCTGGACGAAGCACCAACTTGCACCCGCTGCCAGGAACAACTGCCCCCGCTGGAGCTTTCTCACCATTTCAGGTACTGTGTCCCGCCTGGTCTCACTTGCAACAGACTGTTCAAGGTGTCCCGTAAATCCTTGACTTTCTATCCTGGGGTGACTTGGGACCTGCTAACTTTTTCTGAACTGATCCAACCCTTTTCGAACTATCTGCAGTGACTCTGTAAAGTACTATTCAACTGTGTGATCTTGGACACGTTCCGCCTTGCTCTCCAAGAGTGGGCCTGGCCTATGACTTTCTTGCTCCTCAGTAGACTCTGCCTTTTCTGACTTGCTCTGGTTCTCCTCAAAGTGTTGGTATTGTTTATCTTCCTAATTCTGCCTTTTTTCCCTCCCTTTTTAACTAACTTATTGGAGTGCCATCTTAGGTTAAGCGCTCACCTGTCTGAAAATAAGTGGTGTTTTAACTAAGACTTGTTCAATAAGTAATCAGGGATATATATATTAATAGTGACTGTGTTTGAACTTGCTTGCCATATTAGTGTTGGTGTATTTTACAAAGTGTGTTTTTAAATAAATAATTATATACTTTTACACCCAGGCTCTGGTCAGTGTTTGCTTGTGCTACTGTATCTTTGTACCCATCTTGTATACTCTATATACTGTCTTACTCTTCTTGAGAGAAGTCTGGCTGTTCAGCCACAGCTACCAGGTAAATCTGGGTGGTACAGACTGCTACCAATTGGGTTTACTGCCAACACCTGTAGTCTGAAGCCTTTTGCAGTGGTCCCTAAGGGAACTGCACAGGTTTCTGCCTAACAGGTTGGGACAGCAACTCTTTTGGCAGAGATCCGGTCGGTTGTAGAGAGCCAGGCAGTGGAGGAAGTCCCAGCCTCCCAGCGAGGCTTTGGCTTCTACTCCAGGACTTTCGCCATTCAGAAGAACAGAGTTGTGCTGGACCTTTCCACCCTCAACCGCTCCCTACCCCTGAAAAAATTCAAGATGGTTACGCCAGCTTTTATAGCGCAGACATTGGACAAGGGTGACTGGATGTGCTCCCTGGACCTGAAGGACAAGTACCTACACGTCCCGATTTGGCAGCCCAATCGTTCTTTCCTATGGTTCAGGATCATGTGCTACCATTTCCAATAAAAAGTCCTTCCAGTTGGCCTCAACTCAGCCCCCAGGGTCTTTACCAGGCCCATGAACGCTGTGGCAGCCCTCCTTAGAGCTCAGGGCCTCCACATCTACCCATACCTCGACTACTGGCTCGTCGGGGCTACATCTCTGGAAGCGGTTTGCCACTCTTCCCATGCCCTTATGAACACACTGCACGACCTGGGCATCTCGCTCAACCTCAAGTCACTGCTGCACCCTACGCAGACTATGACATTCCTGGGACTCATTTGGGACACATGCTCCAAGAGGGTTTTCCCATCAGAGGACAAAATCTCGGCCATCAAGAGGGCCACCGCCCACTTCCTCAGGAGAGAGGGGACCTTGGCATGGTGGTACCAACATCTCCTGGGTCTACTGGTGGCGGTCCTGTTAGCCGTGCCACACACAAGACTAAGGATGAGAAG
The DNA here is from genome assembly GCF_040938575.1 of Ambystoma mexicanum. Lineage (NCBI taxonomy): Eukaryota > Metazoa > Chordata > Amphibia > Caudata > Ambystomatidae > Ambystoma > Ambystoma mexicanum. The sequence continues at coordinate 452,272,714 of NC_090936.1, read as the reverse complement.
GATTCAGCTGTACTTTGCGGCCTCATGGAAGCCAGAACGGGGCTCGAAATCAGAGATTATCAATGTTCCTCCATCCCTCCACCCAGACCTAACTTGGTGGTCCATGGACTCCATCCTACGGACGGGAAAGCCCTTTCGGCCGCCCTCTCCGCAGGCCACCCTCACCAGAGTCCTTACTCAAGGGATGGGGAGCCACCCTTGACGATCTCTTGTTCCACGGCACCTGTACTCGACAGGAGCAGGAATACCACATCAATTGGTTGGAGCTGAGCGCCATCTGGCTAGCGCTCAGAGCATTCCTACCACTTCTCAAGGGAAAGGTTGTCCTCATCCAGACAGGCCACTCGACCAGCATGTACGTGAACAAGCAGGGAGGCACCAGATCCGATCCCCTCTTATGTGAAGGCTGGCGATCCGCATATGGTTAATGGGCCCTGGAAAATGACATTTACCTCTCGGTAGTCCACCTCACAGGGGAATCCAACCTGGCGGCGGACAGGCTCAGGAGGCTGGGGGCGGACAATTACGAGTGGTAGCTAAACGACCTCGTTATTCAGGAGATATTCAACAGGTGGGGGTCTTCCCCAAGTGGATCTGTTTGCCACCTGGCACAAGAAATGTCCCTATTTTGCATCCTGTCAGGGTCCTGGCCCTCTGGGCGACGCATTTCACCTCCAGTGGACCGGCATGAAGGCCTACGCCTTCCCGCCTACTCCCCTGATCCACAGGGTGATTTGCAAGATCAAGGAGTCTCACCGACTCCTCATCATTCTGATAGCTCCATGGTGGCTGGCCAGGCCATGGTTTTCGGAACTACTCAGCCTCTCGGAGGGCCCCCGATACACATTCCGACGGGCCCAGCACATCTTTGGCGCATCAGGGGGGCAGAATCATCCACCCTGCAACAGGTAAACTAGCCCTCACGGCGTGGTAACTGAGCAGGTAATGCTTCGGCAGCTTAGCGTCTCACAGGCCAATCTGGAGATCATACAGGGCGCCAGGAGCAAAGCCACCAGGGCCCAGTACAAAAGCAAATGGACCAGATTCTGCAACTGGGCAGACTCCAAGGGAATTGACCCCTTGGCCGGCAATTTGGACGACGTGCTGTCCTTTTCGGCGCATCTCGCTCATTTCGGGCGTATCGGTGGACACCTGCCGTACATACCTTGCAGCCATTGGGACCTACAGGAACTAGGAGGAAGGCATTTTCTCCCCCTCCAACCCCATCGTCAAACATCTGACTGGTCTCGCTAGACTCTACCCGCCCGTCAAGACTGCACCCTGTGTGGGCGCTTAACATAGTTTTGGGCGCCCTGGCGCACAAACCATTCGAGTAAATGGAATCAGTGGACATTAGGCTGGTCACCATCAAGACTGCCTTACTAGTCGGTCTTACCTCGGCTCGCAGAGTCAGCGAGATTCAGTCGCTGGTTGCCTCTGAACCATATATCACCTTTCACAAGGACAAGGTAGTCATGCGGACACACCCGACATTTCTGCCCAAGGTTCCATCTGCATTTCACTTGATTGAAGAAATAGTCCTTCCTACTTTCTTTCCCGATCTCGAGGACAAAGCACAGAATGCTGCACTGTCTGGATGTCAGGCGTGCCAAAAAAAGTCTACTTGGACAGGATCAAGAGCTTCTGCAAATCAGACGCTCTTGTCACTTTTGGAGGCTCGAGGCCAGGCTATCGGGCCTCTAAGGCCTCCATATCCTGCTGGATGGTATCTGCCATCAAGAAAGCATACGAGGGCCAGCACAAGCTGCTCCTGGCCAACATGCACCTCCACACAGTCAGGGCCAAGGCAAAGGCCATCGCATTCCAGCGCCATGTCCCTTGGCAAATCATTAGCAGGACGGCTACTCCGGCCTCTCCCTCGGCTTTCTGCAAGCATTACCGTTTGGATGCCTGCTCTAGATCTGATGCGGCGTTCGGACAGGCGGTTCTCGGGAACCTATTTGCTTAAGGAGGGTCTCCTCTCCACCCTGGGGCTACAATCGGTTGTAATCGCCTGTACAGTATGGAGGAAAGGGGACAGGACGTAAGAGTAATTATGAGTTATTCACTGTAGTGACTAATGTACTCTTATTCCATAGTCCCTTTCCTCCATACGTCCCACCAACCTCCCCCTAATAATAATGGTGTCATTAGGCAACGTTAAATCTATTGCGCGTCAATGGGGACTGAGTTGTGGCGGCAGAGTCAGGGCAGCGCATGCACCCTGGGCCGCCATTCTGCACGCCTCTAAATTTAAAGGGAAGAAGGTTTTTTCTGGTGAAAAAGGTTGTCTCTCGTCCCTTCGAAGGGGCACCCATACAGTATGGAGGAAAGGGGATTATGGACTAAAAGTATGTTAGTCACTATGGTGAGTAACTTATAATTTTTACTTCACATAGGAGGAAGAAGCATTTCTTGAGTATGGCGTTTACTTGTGCTCCCAGGTTCTTTATTATCGTCGATGGAGCTGGTGCTGTACCAAGTTCCATCTGCCATGGGATGTAGTGATTTCTTTTCTGTGTTTTTTGGATATGATTGTTATTTCAGTTTTGCCCGGGTTCAGTTTGAGGTTTTTGAGTTCATCCAGTGGTAGAGTTCTTTGAGGCATCCCTCCAGTGTTATGTTTTCTTCCTGTGTCTTGTATTTTGTACACTATTTGTGTGTCATCAGCATAGTTGTAGCATAGTTGTAGCATGTGAGGCTGTGTCTTTTAATGAGCTTGAGTAGTTGAGCCAGGTATATGTTGAAGAGGAATAGGGAGAAGGATGATCCTTGTGGTACTCCGCATGTGGGTTTTCTTGAGCTGGATTTGAAATGTTGGACGTGCACGTCGGAAGCGGCCAGTTTACGGACGTTTTGCTTTGCGAACGTGTGTTCGGAAACTCTGGTGCGGCTTGACGTGCAGGAGAGGTCCCGCCTAGGTCCTAGGTCCTTTTGTCTAATCGTGTGACCGTGGACCCTGTTTGAGGAGCCGAGCTGAGAAATCCGAGGGGCCGGCGGCCTGCCCTGCCTTGCGGGAAAGCGGCAGGTGCCGCTGCTTTGGTGCCCTGGGGCCTTGGCTGATTGGAGAGCGGAGGAAGTGCGGCCCTGAACATCTGCAACTCGTCTTTCCCTGCCTGCCTTTTCAATCTTTTACCTATGGGCATGAGCACTGCCACTCTGCTAACCAGATAATTGACTGCCGATAGCAGCCTGAGGACATAGTACTTAGGCAGGTTTACCAAAAGGAGGGAACATAGGGGATTGCAGTATGACAAGGGGGTAGGAGGCTTTTCCTGTTGTCCTCCATTCTGAGATTGCCGCACTAACTGCCCTGCCTCTACTTGCCTCATCTAAGTGACTAATTTCTGGTAAACAGGCACTACAAATACATGCACCCTCACTAATTTGACTGCCTATGGTGTTAGCACAGGCACCTGAGTGGCTAATTTAGCAAAGCAGACAGCATTAATTTTGTGGGTTGTTTTTGGACTACTATGACTTGCCTCCAAAACGATTCGTGAATGCACCTGAATATTGTCGAACACAATTTCAGGAGACTGTTGGCCAAGTGCATTTCAGGAGACCGTTGGCCAAGTGTCTTGGATACTGCAATTCACGTTATTTAACGTAAGGAGCCTTTAGTGGCACTGAGTTTGGGCTGCCACTGAACTTTGGTGGGCTTTTTGACCAACAAATGTTACCGTCTTCAATAAGGTGTCTGAGACGCATCTAGGTGTGTCTCCGATTAACAGTAATATTTGACCCACCCTAATAAGACACTACTGGAGGTGTATCGAGGGGGAAGTGGACCTAGACATAAAAGCCTCCACTAGCAAATTGGCAATGTCCCTGGGAAAGGGTTTGGCACAGCCCAAATATAATTTGTGCAAAACCAGAAAACAATCCAGCAAGGCGAGTGCTGACTTGGCTCCCACGGTGCCTACCACAAGGTCAAAAAAGGAACTTAAAAAATCCATCCCAACAGGCCAAGCCATGATCACAGGTTTTTTTCCCCCGAACCCTACGACCCCTCCAATGGATATTACCATCACCAGTATTGAAGAGACTGCTGCTCCAGGACCATGTACCAACGGCGTAATGAGCTTGACTAATTACGAGGACATTGACAATAATTCACTACTGGAGCTATGTTTAAATATTCAAAAAGGAATGTTGTCACAAATTCCATTGTCAGCAGAAAATTGTACCTTGCCTCAGGCTGAGAATCATCCAGGAGGAAGGATGGAACAACTGAACCCATCGGATAGTTTCGGACGCCTATCTGCTTCACCTAACCTGGTTTTGACCTCAATGGAAGATGGACCAGACAAAGAACCAGAGGAGTCGAACTGCCCGGTACCTATGGCTAACGAGCTCGCGGAACTACAGTCTTCAGTGGCATCTATACAATTTGCCCTCAAAATCCTGCTGCAAATGTCAGGTAGAATTCTGACTAATACAATCACACGCATGCAGACTCAGGACAAGCCAGAACACGAACGTGAAGAGGCTGGTGCTAATCTGTCTGAGGCCATCCAGATTGTAGAGGACAATGATGAACAAACAACCAACGAGAACCCTCTGGATCTTGAACAAAGCCCTTTGGTCTACTTGGAAACCGCGTCGACTGGCAAAGAAAGCACTAAAGAGCACTAAAGCTAGTACGCAACCAGCATTGAAGCTAGATGTGTCATCCCCTATAATGCAGTCCAAAAAAGCAAGGAAGAGAGCAGCCAAAGCCAGGAAAAAGATCCCTCCAACCAAGGGCCATCTAACAAGCTGACTGCTCAAGGAGCAGGTGAAGCTAGCTGACTTGGTTGAAGATGATGAACCGTTAGACATCCCAGATCACAATGAAGAAGAAAGCTTGCTCTACATGCCTATTAAATCAGTAAAATCGTCAGATATAGGTGATAAATCAACGAGGACAACGCCAATATTGCTGGATGAGAGTAAAGAGCCGTCCAACAACCGTGTGTCTTATAAAGAACCTATATCAGAGTGGTAAAAACAAATGGCTAGCACGATCTGAATTACTGGTGAGGCTTAATTCGGTCCCGGAACTTCGAGTCCTTACATCTGACGATTTCCTATTTGTTGAGCCACCTAAGGGTCCAAACCAGAATGTTTCTGCGTTACATTGTAAATTTGCAACCACAGCTAAGATCATTAGAAAATATAAAGACGACCTGAGGCTAGTGGACATTGATGTCGATTTGAACGAGGCTGACCCCAATATAGTACCAGAGGAGCCGACATCTCCATCTAAACCTTTAGTATCCTCTATTGCTACAGAAGGGAAGCAAGTGGATATTGTGGAACTACAGCAAACTCTAAAACGGTTGTTGGACTCTCTTCTGGGTGTGATAGCCAAAAACTGAGATGTTACTATCCTCTCATGGAATTGCAGAGGCTTCTCTCATTTGTTGAGAGTGGAAGGATTGGCCAAAGTTTTGGCTAAACACACCTGCTTCTGTCTGCAAGAAACTTGGGCGATTGATTCCCTGATTTTTTTTTTTTTCTTTTTTTTTATGGGTATGTGATGCATCAAGCTTCTGCAACCAGAGGAGAAAAAGGCCGTCCATCCGGCGGCCTTCTAATTGGCGTAACCAATTAACTGGCCTCAAGCCGGGTTAATTCTCATCCAGAACACAACATCATTGCAGTCGAAGTGGAGCTGGGACATGAATGTATACCAGAAAAATTCCTCCTAGTCAATGTATACAATCCACCTGGAGCAGCAGAAAGGGAATCAATCCAAGAAGCACTGCAGGAACTAATGACATCTTGGTCAACTAAATTCGGGAACTCAGCAGTGGTTGTGCTTGGCGACTTTAACTGTCATATGACAGGGCCGGAAATTTCTGCTACGAATCCCAAGCTGAAAAACAAATGTTCAATGATGCACAATAAACCGGACATTGAGGGGATGGGTTGGTTACGGCTATTTGATGGCTGGGAACTAGAAATGATTAACGGCCGTACCCCTGGAGATATACCGGGCAAACAGACATGGACAAACGGCACGGCAGTTAGTACCTTGGACTATATTTTTCTTTGGCCCAAAATGTTACAAGTAGTTGTTGATATGGCAGTGACATTGAACAACTGGAGTGACCATGCTATGCTCCGATGCACTTTCAACATTGGGTGGGTCAGTTGTGTGCAGAGCAATATAGGGACAATTAAGGTAAACCAGGCAGGGAATAGAATAGGTTGGTCAGACAACATCAGCCGTGCCACTAAAGCCTTACTTGATGAGGATACCTGTAGCCTGCCTGGTTTCTACACTATGTCCATTAACTCTATTGAGGAGTGGATGGCGGCCTTTTCTACTAAACATGCCACTTCCACTAGAAGACCTATGATGAGAGTGAAAGGCAATGTGCAGCCATTCAACAGTGAGATTAAAGATGCCAAGAGGGGTTTGAGAGCTAATCTTCGCAAAATTAAGGCACAGAATTTACCCATTCAACAATATGATGCATTAGCTAGGAAAATAAAAAACAGATATTGGACCATCATTAAGAACATCAAAAGGGCGTTAAGAAATCACGCTCATCAGCAATTAGTCCAAACCATCTGCTCTAAAAATTCACGAAGCATTTGGTCACTCCTAAGTGACTATAGAGGCAATAGCAAGAGCTCATTGGATAATCCAATAAGTAGAGCTGATTGGGAAAAATATCTGGACAAGCGCAACTCTGCAATAGAACTAGACGAGATCAATATTAATAGCGAAGCGCCGACATTTCGCCCTTTTGACTTTTCACCAGGAGCCATACTGGCCATAATTAAAGACATAAAATCCTCAAGAGCACCTGGCCCGAATGGATTGGCTAACGGTCATCAAGAATTATCCTGAATTTTGGGCCAATCTATTTGCCATCCTGTTCGATAAGATCTTAAAACATGGAATAATCCCTAATTCCTGGAAATCTGCAATTCTCGTCCCTATTTTTAAAAAGGGAAGTAGATTAGACCCTAATAACTATAGGTTATTATCTATACTAGATACAACGGGAAAACTGTTTGCATCCTTACTACTGGGTGAAATGCAGAAATGGGCGGATAACGCCAACTTTCTGTGCAAATTTCAGTGTGGATTTAGGCGAGAATATTCCACGACACACAATCTCGCTGTGATGGATATTTTACGCACTAGAGCACTCAGTAATGAGCAGCTTCCACACTATGCATTGTATATAGATTTTAAGGCGGCATTCGATTCCATTCCCAGAGATAGGCTGTGGCTCAAATTAGAAACCATTGGGTGCCCAAAGGGATTACTATACTACCTTACACTCCTCCATCATAACACTACGATCAGGCTCAAATTAGATCAGGAAGGGCATCTGACTAACATGGTTTACCAAAACAGGGGAGTCAAGCAGGGGTGTGTCACTGCACCATTGGTTTATAACCTTTATGTGCATGACATACCAGTTGTAATTGAGGCTGCCAACAACTGCCCCCTAAAATTGGAGACTCTCACTGTGCCGTGTTAGCTTATGCAGACGACTTGGTACTGCTGGACAATACCATAAGCGGCCTTAGAAGATCTGCCATAGCATTATGGGAGTATGCCAATAATAACGGGCTGATGATTAACCTCGACAAATACAAGATTATCAGATACACGCACAAGAGTCAGTCGGGTTAAACTCATGGTAGACAACACGAGCATAGCATACACACCATGCTATCGATACCTGGGGATCGAATTCGAACCTCTTGGTGACTATAATGCATTCAGACAAATGCGTATAACAAAGCCGTTCAAGTGTCTACCCTTATGGCTAGTTTCTCCTATAAACAGGGGGGATATACAATGTGGGACATACAACATTTATACATCCAAGTGTTCTCACCAATGATCACCTATGGCTTAGAGGCACTATGGTCATCGGACTTGGCCTGGCTCCAAGTTATTGAAGGAAAATGTTGGCGTCGGACCCTGGGGTTACCGCCTGGAGTCCCAATGGCCCTTATACGGCTTGAACTCGGTCTCCTCTCACTGAAAGCTATTGTTTTAAAAAAGAGCTGACTTCTTTCTGAGGACAAATGGCGGCTCCACCAACCCACTATTGATAACTATCCGACAGGAACTTGGCAAAAGCAGTACCACTAGCTCATTGTATGAACCCATGATCAAATTCCTAACAGAGATAGGATGGAACCTTGGAGGAACTACCTACTCAAAAGTAGTGCAAATTGCACTCTACAAGCGGGTAGCCTTATGGGGCTGGCTAGAAAATTATGCCCATCTGAGCAAACTTAAGAAATACCAGTTTGTCCACCACAGACATTATGATTTTATGAAGCCTCAGGCATACCTAAATCTTTGTCCCGCAACTCGACTCAGGCGATTTATCTTGCTAAGATTGGAACAACTTCCCACTATGACGAACCTGGGATGCAGAGCAAAAATACCGATAGAAGATCGAATCTGCCGGCTCTGCAAACAAGCAGAAACTCTTGAGACTGCGAGACATTTACTAACTAATTGCTATGTCATGGCCAAATCCATCCAGGCAATATTAGCCAAATATGTACATAATATAGGAACCATTGGTGATCGATCTTTTTGGCAATCTTGCATAAACTCTGGAAACATGAGCCTATTAGTGGCTTTGTACAACATATGGAAAAGGATTGAATCTAAATGGGGCCCTCTGCTATGAGTGATTAAAAATAACCAGACCAATTGTGACTGAGGATATCTAGAATTGAGTACTAGTATAACTTTTTAAGGGTTATATTCATTGCTTTTCTTTTAATATTTCCTGTGGTTGATACAGGAAGGTACTTAATTTTATATTTATATCAGAGTAATTATGTGAAGAAGTATATATTGTGATATTGTGTATTCTATTTTATTTCATTTTGGATGATTTATTGTATATGTTTGTTTTGATATGTGTAAAGTTTAATTTATTTAAACTAAATCACATTAAATAAATAAGAAATGTTCGACCCATATGGTTTCTCTTCTGTTAGGAATGATTTAATCCATGATGGAGCTAGGTTAGTGATTCCTATTTCCATCTCCCGATGAGGATGTTGTGGTTGACTGTGTCAAATGCTGCGGACAGATCCAAGAGTATCGGAGCTGTGCTTTTGTCTGCATTAGTCTTTAGCTCATCCCAGATTGAAAGCAATGCTGTTTCCGTTCCTCTCATTGGTCTGAAGTCTACTTGAGTCTGATCCGGCAGTAGGTGTTCTATGAATTCTTGTTATTCTATAGATGTATGATTCGAGTAGTTTTGCTGGGTATGGGATGTTAATAATAATAATTTGGCATTTATATGTTGGAGATGGGTCCTGCATGCTGTCTGTGTTCTTGAGGAGTGGCTTGATGTATGCTCATTTGAAAGATGTTGGTACTATTCCTGTTGATATTGATTAGTTAAGATATTATCTGCAGTATTCCATGGGAGTTCATTGTTTGAGGATTAATTTGTGTATGTCTGGGAGGAAGTGGTCCATTGGGGAGCCTGTTTAGTTGCTATTTACCAGCTTTACGAATGTCTCTGCTGATATTTGGGGGAGGCTTCGGAGTTTGTTTTGAGGGTCCTCGGGTGGGTGCGTTGCATGTTGATGTTGCCTGGTCTACTGTATGATCTGTTGGATGGTGCTGATTTTGTTCTTGAAATGTTGTTCGGGTAGGAATAATTATCTGCACAATTAAGCTAGAAATGTGGTAACTGATGCTTTCACAGGGCTTCAACAACTCCATGTTGGATCACAATGGAGTGAGCCATTTCATCCTTTCATCCAAATTCTGACGCTGTCTGAGTTGCATATGGGTCGCCATTACAAACACTTTAATGTCTGAGTGTTGTAAAAAATTAAATGAGCCCACAATCAGTGTTTATTATAGCTTTATAGACCAAGCCCGAAGGCTATACCGCTAGTTATGGGTAGTGTAGACCAACGCAGGGGCTTTTAATGAGGTGTGGGGGCCTTGCGTCTTAACAATGGTATGGCCCGAGGTCTGTAAAGCTATTAGAACCCATGGCCAAACAGAGCCCACGGGCAAACACAAAATAGGTTTTAATCTAAAAATGTTTGTTTTTACTGGGGGATTTAAATATTCCATGTGGATTATTTAAGTTATAAAAAAAACATTTAAAAATAACATGACAAAAATATAAGTGACTGCAAAATAAAAATGTTAGTACAAGTAAAGAATTCACGTTTTTAATGGGTTCTTTTGCAGAGAATACACACCATTCTGTCTCTCAAAAGGATGTCTTTCTTGTAAAGGGTTGCCTCCAAATTAAACCCAATGATCTGTAATGTTTTGAGAAATCTAGAAGGCAAGATGGCTGAAGATGGAGACACTCACACACAGTGGCACACAGAGGAAGACGTAGGCACATGCACAGTGGAGGTGTAACAGTATACCGTTAGATATCGTGAACAGATTAATTGAACTATAATAACCGTTGCAGTGTTTATACTGTTTTAGGGCCATCGGCTATTTAGTAAGCTTTTCAATCTGATTTGGAAAGGCCCCAGTAAGCAAGTGCTGCATAGTCTGGATCTTGCAATGTGGGTTGTGGCGTCTGCCAAGGGGGCCTTGTTTGGCATAAAACAGCATAGGTAAAGTGAGGCCACACTAGTAAATGCAGCTTTGATGCTGTGACCGCTCTTTCTCTGTGATCAGTAGTCTGGTTAAACACAGCAGATTTTGTAGTTTTGGCACCAAATTAGAAAGATGGGGAACTACTCATCCAGGAATTCAAAGAGGGAATGAACTGGATGCCCTTCTGATGCATGTCCACAAAAAAAAGTTTGCTCTGTAGACTGTATGAACACTGGGCCTATCATTGCTTTGTGCTAGTATATAAACTGCCCCCTCGCCCCCACTGTCCTCCTTGTAGATTTGCACATTGGCACTAGAGTTGTTGCTTCGCCTGATCCTTCACCTGCCTCCTGAATATGGTACTAGACTCAAGCAGGCAGGACCGATTCTATCCAGAGCAATGGGGGTGAGATTTCTCAGGTCTATCCTCTATTTGTGACACCATCCATGAAAGCATTCCTCCGTCTCAACTTGCTTGACAAGGGTCCTAATGCGCTCAGACATGGGGGGGAAATGGTAATGATGTGGCTGTGGTGATGTGGTGGTCTAGGCCATATTTGTGCCGATATGTATTTTAACTGTCATTTTCAAAAGGTTTTTGTACCACTATCTTTAAGAAGGTAAATGAACATGTATTAAAAGAAATCAACAGCGCCCACTGAACGCTGTCCTGTTAGGATTACATGGTCAGTAGTGACTCCAACATCAGACCTTTATAATACACCAGGCAGATTGCAAACAAGCTATAGTGATTTGATCAATATGCAACCTTTCGGTGGGTGTGTGTTGGCTATGACCTTTTGACCAAAAAAACACAATGACATTGTGTGACACATGAGTGACTTTTCTCCCTTTTTAATGGGATAAAGCGTTATCAAAACAAACTTGTATGACTGATCACAATGAGGGGGTCATGATACCCATGCCATGTGGCTGCAGAATAATGCAGGTCAAGGCCAATTTTCAAAGCAATGACCTGTAACTGAGCAGCAAGCTCATTACTCAAAATGTGCATTTTAACGCTTCCACTAGTCACTCTTTCATTCAAGGTGATCAACGAGTGAGCGCCATGAATGACCAAATCTGCAGCCGCCTTCGATTCCTGGAGGATCATCTAAAAATGTGCAGGGACAAGTTTCAAAATGCTGACAATTTATTACCTTTAAAAAATATTTAAGATTAGTTAACTCCACCTGCATTAACCATGATATACCGTCATTTGGCAAGAAAGTTATATCACCATAAAACCAATACCGTGACACCCCTAAAGATAAGGGGAAATGGAGACGGCGTGGGAGAGACACATGGGGAGAGAACTTGTGAGTCAGACTGGGACACAGAGGGTGGGAAGTAAGGTGAGAGAACACCTATCAGTGTTGTGGGTTTGTGTGTACCGCACTCACTAGCACAGAGAATAGAGTCTGCAAGACCACATGAACAGAGGAAGAGGTAGAATGAATGCTAGACTTTGCCAAACAGAGCAAAACTGACCACAGACCATGACCACAAAGTAGGCAGCACTTACAGAGCACACCTGACAATGTGACTGTGACCTACAGAACAGGCATAGTGTGAGATTGAAAAAGCATGGAACAGAGAGAGCACTAGAGTGTTGTATGTGGCAGTATTTTGCTCCCTATTTTTCACAAAGTTGGTATTAAAATGTACATCCAGTTCCCAAAGGGAGTATTTTACAAGCGAGTAAAAATGTTTTAACTTTAAAACAGATGTTTTTGTAATAATTATTTCTTTGCACATAGTTACTCAGGCATGTTAAAGGATACATGTTTACATCTTCCTATCCGCAGTCCTAATAGTTTATTCCTTTGGTACCATGTTTACTATTGGTCCCAACATATCCATGGAGCTGTGTGGGCGAAAGCGGGGCAAATGGTTCTGTGTCTCTTTCATATTTTTGTTGGGGTATTTTTACTTCCTATATTTATTTTTGGGGAGTATTTGCCTATTTTTAGGGAGTAAAAGTGGCGGATACAGACCTTATATGTAGGGCTGGTTGTTCCATAATGCTGCAGCCATATAAAGCTTTGTTTAATGCATTTATGGATTTTATGAAGATAACTTTATAAAAAAAAAGTTATGTGCATATATCATTCATTAGAAGCAACCTATAAGCATCACAGTTCAGAATCCATAATAGAGTAATATCATAATCATGACGGATCATGCAAGTGATCAAGTAGTCTCTCAGCTGGAAAGCCATAGGGAACTGAGATGCTCATCAATTACTGCCATCACTACAATCCACTTACCATAACTTGCTTAACCGATGACTACCTGGTGCAGCCTTATCACTTAGCTACATTTTGTCATCCTGTTGCATGCTTTCTTACTCTAAAGGTGTGGCTAGGACCAGGTTGTACCTAGGGAGTCTCCTGCTCCCCACAACCACCACTATGTGAAAGGCAATCCAGGTAATGCACACTGACAATTGTAACTTCTTTGAAGTATGTGACATTTTTTCAAGTTTAAATTGGGCATTGGCAAGACACTGTTTTGACATGTGCACATGGTCTCCCCTCATTCAGCATCCGAAAAACGCTACATTCTGCTCCCAAGTCACCATGGCTCCTGTGACATCTTGCAACACTCATGTGAACATAGTCGGGTAGATGCTTGTGATTTCTTCCTGCATCCCATCCGGTCAGTCCTGCACTGATGAAGTGTGGACTCTGGCGGTTCTGCTGAAAACTCCAAGATTTGGTATGCCAAGAATTGGCCTGGAAATATTTTCCAAAGTTTGTCTACCTTTTTGTTGCGTCAAGGAGGATGCACATCATGGATTAATCACCAAGTTGCTTAAAGCTCTGTGTTGCTAGTGCAGTCCCCATTGATGTCTTATTTTGCAAGAGAGCCACACCGCACCTCCATCCCCAGTGCAACTCTCGTGAGAGAATGAAGGTAGCCTGCACCTACGGTGTGTAGTGGTGATAAAATGGATTTCTGGAATTTGGCCTGGTGGAGAGATTTTGTGAGGCCCCCCTAGTAATGGTGAGCAAGGAACTCTGATAGATTAGCTAAAACCCAATCAAGGTATGTTGATGAGCATTTAATGCATGGTCTCAGGAGAGTAAGAGAGCGGTCAGTCCTCAGTGAGTACACATAGTATGGCACACAATTCAATTTATAAAGTTAATTCTAAAAATACGACTATTTATTATAGGCCTTATGAACACAGTGGGCAATGAATCTAACCGTAGTATTATCACACAACACTGATAAAAATATAGTCACCATAGGTTCAAATATACATCAAATAGCAAAAACAATTAAGTATTTTAGATGCAGTCAATGATGGAACCAGATCACAAGACCATAACCTAACTTAAGATGTCCAAACCCTAAGACGAATGGGCCCGTATACCCAAGTCACAGGAGCCACCATGTTTCTCACCAGAAGGAAGTCTCTGCACGTAAGCTTCAATATGCTTGTGTTGGTGATAGTTCACACGTTCTAAAAATATTTTATAAGAGGTAAGTATGTGTTTTTCCTGTCTTCCAGAACTACCCAAGTTCGACGACCAAAAGGTGAGTGAAATGGAATAAGAAGACAGAGCTTTGTTCCCAATGTTATCCTATAAAGGACAGAGGGGGACAGATACATTGTGTTTATTTACCCCCCTGACTCTGTTTTCCCAGATGACGATGTTGATCTGGGGGTCGCTGGGGGCTTGATCTTCCTGCGTGGTTCCGATGAGCGGTTCCCAGGAGCTGCAGGTTTGAAGATTCTTCTGGTCGGGTGCAGCTACAAGATGCAACCTCTATCAATGAAAAACTGTAGAAACCACAGATGCAGCCCTCTTCGTGACACTTCACAGATTAAAAGAAGAGTTCCAGTGATTGTCTCTGCCCAGGCGACGACAGGCGTCCTTCCGGTTGCGGTCACAGCAGCTGCTCCAGGACAGGTTTCCTCAATGTGGTGATGCTGAAATTCAGTGAGAAAGCTTCTGGTGGCACAAGCTGGCGACCACTGAAGTTCCAGACTCTAGTGCGAAACAGCGACGCTTTGGCGAGGTGCCCATCTAGAGCTGGTCGGTCCACTGGGCAGTTCAGGGACACTTCTGAAAGCTAAGAAGTGCAGGATCCTCGAACGCATCAAGGCTAGTTGGTCTCACTTGTCCAAGGGCTGAAGCACCGCTCAAGGTCTTGGGAGATAGAAGGGATGCTGGACCGGTGTAGTCTTTGGCTCTTCAGGCTACTCATATTCGAGGGGAATCTTTGCTCCAACAATGTCACGAAATGGCTTCAGGGGTCCTCTTCTTATACAAATTTGGAGCTGAAAGCAAGTATAAAGACTGGGCTGAAGAAGCCAACCCATGCTATGATTCAGAAGAAAGAGAAACTGTCTCTTTGTAAAAAGAACCAATCCACTGAGATGAGTGGATTGAAATATGCACACTTGTCTGGTACGAGGAGTGTAGGGAGACGAGCAGCGAAAGGAACGTGTCTCCAAACAGGGGAGGTCCCCTGACTATGTGAACTTGGGAAGAGGCTTAGCCGCCGCAGGACGCAGAGTTAATTAAATTCAAACTTGCTGCAAAGCAGCAGGGAGAACGCTGAGAAGCCAGCAGAGCCGAGTACCTGACTGAACTGGTGGTGGCTTAACCCTGAGAGATTTGTGGTGGCCAGCCGGCCTGTGCAACAACGCAGATACCGCCACATACCACAACAGGGTGCGGCTCCCCATTGAAGCACCAAACAACCAAGAGGAGTAACGAGGATCGTATGCGAGAGATGCCGAGGAAGGTGGCCCAATAGTGCGGTGGAGTAGCAAAGCAGACGCCATACCCATAAGATCCCGAGAGACTTTGTTATAAAGACAAGATAATGGGGACAAGGGAGGCACAGGAAGATCACGGACGAACATTCTACGAATTGAGTAACTCGTCTCCGTACTAATGAAATCCCAGAAAGTAAACTTATCACATTTGAACTGTGATAAAGTGAAAAGGAGAACAATAATGCTCACTGAAGGAGAGTTGACTGGAAAACAAATATCCTTGTTGAATCTGAACTGTGATACTTTATAGAGGAGAAAAATACTGATCCCTGAAGGGGAGGAGAATGGAAATGTGGTATCCTTGATAAACCTGAATTATACAAGAAAAGGAGTAATGGCGTCCCCAGAAATGGAGGTGAGAAGTTTTTCAATATTTAATGAACTTGAGTGTTTTGAATAAAAGGGAGATGGAGATAAAAGAAGCTGTGAATAATGGTAAATATATCTACTCTGGAAAGAAGGAGAAACAGATCCTGTCTCAAAAGCAAAAGACTGGGAGATATGCAAGAAAGAATGTCCATCTGAAGGTCAATATAGCCTTAATGATAAACCAATCTGAGTCAAGTAGAGGCCCACCAAAAGTGGAGAAAAAAACATATTGATTTGAGGAAAGAATGACATGAGCTGATAAGTTGCTAAAGACTATTGAAAACACGTATATCATGACAAGTGCTGGAAGCACACTGCAGGAGAAGGGGGCGTTATTCGCCTGCCTTTATTTTGTTATAATGCAAATAGGGTTCCGATAGTTCTTTTTTGTACGGTGGACACATTCTTTTTGGACATTGGGAAAGGTGACTGGTGAGCACATTAGTTATTCCTTTAGGTAGGAAATACCCCATAACCATAGGGACGGTTAAGCGTTCTTATTATTATTTAATAAACCTTTTTGAAAAATGTCCTAGGAGTCTGCGTCCTTCTGACCCGTCACAGTGCAAACTAAAAATAATGCAAAAACGGAAAACATTTTATTGCTGCCTCCATCTTGTCCTTTGACACACATAAAATAAGGCAAAAACCCCAGGTGTTAAAAGCTAGGATGATACAAAAGTATCCCCATTAGACTGTACTGTAATGTTCTGTGTGCAGTGTTAAAAAGTACAATATTAAACCGTTCCCAGTACTGATAGTCTGAAGGACTGGTCAGTTTCCCGATAACAATGAGCAAAGGTGAAGTGAAGCTGAAGGCTTTGCTTCCCTTCAAAAAGTCAGGACAGGGTAAAAATAGAGCCAAAAGAATAGGGTTCAATAGAAACCTATGGAGGGACATTTTCAAAAAGAGAAATCTTTCCTAATGAATTAAGACCCAGTTGCCTGTGATTGCCTGGAAGACAGCCCAACACCATATACTTCTAACATAGGATTGTAAATGTGATCTCCCGACACCTAGATGTGATTGTTGGAACGAAAGGGAAAGGTGAAAGCTAGAGGGGCAAGGATTATACAGTTGAATGTTGGAGAGTCCAGTATCCCATTCCAGGGGTTTCCCTGTAAACCTCCCCTTCAAGGTCTTACTGCTCCACCCAGTTGATGCCCCCAATCGGTCTTGCCCCCCTGACCTACAATCCAAATCTGCGGTTAGGAATGTGTCAGAATTCTTTGAACTGTCACGCCCCTGCCGCACACGAGTGCGCGCAGGGGCCGAGATCCTCTGCGGGACCAGTAAGCCAAGGGGAAGTGTTTTGGTTTAGGGGTCGGGGGGGGCTTGGACTGAAATCCTGTGGAAGAGAGTAGGAGGGGGAGATTTGGGATGGGTGGACAATGGAGGGTTTGGGGCGGTGAAACCCCCCAAATATTAAAAAGGGGGGAAACCGCATTTTACAGGTCTCAAGAGAAAAATACCTTTACAGTGATGGCTTTTGATCAAAAGAAAATCGTTCAAAGCTAAAGGGTCTTTTTCTCTTGAGGCAATTTCACATAGAACTGTCACTCATATCTTAAGAGGATGCTCCTCAAGATGCTCTTGAGCATAGCATTGTTTATGCGCCCATATTCTTTACCCTGTTTGAGGCTGTGCCATGAAGTGCCTTCTATCCGTGTGAGCTTCTCCCGCCATACGGTAGTTTCACTGCTCTTTCCGTTATCCTAACCTTCTTAGTAGTTCACCAATGTGTCCCATTCAAAGGTTAAGGGTGTTCTCATTCTTCATCACCTGTGCTAGCATGTTGGTTCTCTTCAGTAAGCACCTGTCCACTCTGTATTCATACACCTGTAAGGAAGACATTCTATCAAACAGTAAGACAGACACAAGTGACCATAGTTCAAGGGTGTTTATTGAACTTCAATTGGGTTTGAAAAACGCTCATCTAATCCTTAATCTAAAGATGGGAGCAAGCTACGTCCATCAAATAATAACACAGTCCTAGTGGTGTCTTGTCTAAATAAAAGGGCCTATACTAATAAACCTATTGCCAATCCTTACTTCTAAATACTAATAGTGTGGGAAACCATGTTTATGCGAAAGAAAAGTTTTAAAGAAATGATATGTCCGGACATTCAAGCCGTTGACTTACCTTCCCCACGTTTTCAGCACGGGACAAGGCGGCACACTCTAGCTTAGCACAGCCTCTGGCTTCTCTAGCACGAGGATTCAGTTCAGAACTTCAATATCAGGGCTTTCTGTGCCAACGTCTCTTTGCCATTCAAAGTCTCATATTCAGAGGGCCTGATGCAATACGACAAACATCAAAGTTCCTTTCTTCATAGGCTTTCACATGTACAAATTCTCTGGTGATTTCCTTTCACCCTGGGCCCTCTGTCGAGCTCAGGCCCACTTTAACACAGAACTTTCAATTGTTCTCCCTCTGTCGGGCTTGAACCAAATTCACATACTTTTCCAAATGTTCTCTATTCCATCAAAATCGAAGACTTTCGACTGTGCACAGGATTTTGCTTGACCCGTCTCAGGACCACTTCAATTCACATTTGTTATTTCAGTTTGTCCCCCTCTGCTGGGCTCGGACCAAATGTATCTATTATTACTTCTCAGCTGGATACCTTACAGAGACCTCGATTGAGCACCCACGCAGTGCCAGACCACTCACTCAAAGGTATTGTAGCTTGCTTTAAAGTTCACTCAGCAGTTTTAACTTCATTCGCATCTATTATCACACATTTGAACAATGTTCGTTCCAGCGCTCGCCATAAAATGTTGCTACTTGCAACCTTGGCTTCAACACAGACCTGTCTTGTATTGGTCTTCCCAACTCACCGGCTGTATTGACTTCACTGATGCTGCTTTGTTCTTGGAGCCAAGTACGGTACCACAGTGGCTGGTGATTCTCCCAGTCTTGATTACTGACGCAAGGGGTCGGGGGGGGCGGATCTGCAACACAATGCAGGATTCTTCAGTCTGGTTTCCTGGTTTTACGGCTTGCGCTTTCTATTCTCTAGGTCTCTGGAAAGTTATGCTTCCTTGGTTAAAAGGTCAAGGGAATTTCCCTCCTTGCAATCCCCTTTGATTTTGCCGTCTTTCCCCTCTTGCTCAGCTGCCATCTCGAAACTGCAATTTCCTTGTGTGCTTTGCCTCGCTCAGTGTGCTCTCGTGCTCCTCCTTTTAGCTGTGTGGGGAAGTGTGATGGAAGTCAGGTGTGAGTTATTGTCAATAGTTGCCGGACCTTGCCTGACCACAGTATTGTGACATGTCAGGTACACGACTCGGGTGTTAGTCTGTTTTCCCTTATAGCAGGCTGTCGGTTACAAAGAGTTTGTGTAGTAAAAAGGGGTGGTGTAGAGTTCCTAAATATCCTACCGGGTAGGATGGGCTAAAGGTGTTAGAAGGGATACCATGTCTCACCATACGTTGTCGGTCTCCCACTCTCTAAAGACCCCCCACCCAGGTGATCCTCCCGCACTAGCCCACTCCCAGGAACTGGATCCAAAAGCGATGGCTGTGTCCTGGCCACCTGGATGACAGATCCCCAGGGACTAGTGGGTGAGACACCTTCTGGATTTGTCTAGACTGCCTCATCCACTACACCCGTCTGTGCTGAGCAAAGTGTACACTTCCATCTTTGCCTTTGTTTTGACCCTGGCCCTGAATAATCAATGTTAAAATGAGTCACTGCACCATCAATGTGAGAACCTTTCTGCAAGTTGACTATTTCGAGAGCCCTTGTGGCAAGATTCAAACCCTAGGACGTGCTGAATTTAACCCAATGACCTCATTATTAACTTTTCCTAGCACCATACTTGACAATGTCTATTTTAATTTGTATTCCCATAACCTTTTGTGCAAGGCCTAGTTTGGCTCATTACTATGGTTACATTTGGTGTTTAATTTAATTTGGTGTTTATATAGCGCTACAAACCCTCGGGTATCTGAGCGCTGCTTATTATTACCCACGGTGTGTGGTGCTCATTTATCGACCTCGGAAGGATGAAACGCTGAGTTTGGCCCTGCTGGGATTCGAATCTGCGTTAGCAGGCTCTGCACGGATGTCAAAGTGAGCGCTCTACTCGCTGTGCCACTTGACCGGGTTGTGCACCTAAAGGTAATCTGTACTTGTAAAAACTTGACACACATTTTCAGGGTATCTGGTCTTTTGTACTAGAATGTGCAACAGATAATTTAGCAAAGTAAATCCAATCATTGGACATAGAATGTTAGCAGCATCATTATAATAGTGTCTCCGTAGAGCCAAAATGTTGGTCATTTCAAAACATTTTTCCCTTTATCCTGTTAAATATCTCATACGGATTCTCCTTCTGTCTGTTGGATCGTTCTTGCATCTACACCTGCCCCTATAGATCAAGTGTACCTGCCCTTTCAACTCCCTAAAAACAAGCAAATGCTTACAGTGAAAAAAATGGGAGTACAAATACAACATATAGGAAATAGCTGACAAATGGGAGCCTGTCCTGTGCTTCCACAGATGCAGCTTTATGGATGTGTGTATCAATGGTACCAGTGGAACAGTGCCACTGCAAGCCTCTCTCCTGTTACTGTCTCCTCAGAATAAAAACTTTAAAATGAAAATGCATATTTTAATATCCATGAATTACTGATTTGAAAGTTTAGATTACAACATTATATATATTAGAGTTCCAATGCATTTTGACTTGCCTACAGCTTTCCCCCATAAGGACACAGCAGTTAATATAGTGGTATAGTGAGTAGAATATTCACGCTTAAAACGGTGGTCCCGTCAGCACCTCATTGGTCTAATACCAATGCCTATGGGCAATTATGTTTTGTCATTTGCATACTAAGTAGCCAACATTTCAGGACTGCCTTGCACATCCTTCAAGAGACCCCTTGTATGACTCCTTAACAATCTACTCTCTTCCTTCAAGTGGCCCAAGCATAGCTGGAGCCAGCACAAGTGTTTGCTGACACTGGGGACAGTGTTGCCTGCTTTCCTTGTTCGGTCAGGCTTTGGTCCATGAACTTCCACCTCTGTCTGAATCCTGCTGTCAGGCCATGATTACTCGTAGCCCCCACATTTCTCTTCCACTCTCATCTATGCTCTTAGGGTATTTTCTGAGGACCACTAATAGACTATTCAGTTTGTATTGTGTGAATTACAGGCAACCAACGTAAGCATTTAAGCCCTGTTTAAAGTAGACCCCTTTCCATCTCTAGTGCTATCCTTTCTCCATGCTTTGAAGCATCCTCAAGTGAGCAAAGTCACTATAAATGTAACCACCCTACGTGTGCATACTGTTTGCAGCGACGTGTCCTTGCAGAGGCATGTGATGAAGCATACATTCTGTATTTGGTAGAGGATTGAAGGTTGTATGTTGTCCAGCAAAAAAGGTCCCAGGCAACTGTTAGGCCAAATGTATGTATGTGCCGAGCTTAATGGTTTAAGCTTAATGACCAACTTCCAGCTATGTCTGTATTATAGGTGAGATCCCCTCTGTAGCCTACCAAAACTAGCGGTGCCACTGCATGCTTATGACTGGACACTTCTGAAGAGTACTGTTGTGGATCAGTAACATGCCCAATTTGTAATCTAATAATCAGAATGGCTTTATTCATGGCATGCTTAAACTATCTCAATCTGAAGATAATTGGTTTCATTTTGGGTTGCTCACACCAAACCAATAACAGCTCTTTGTGAAATCATCCTGCAACACCCTGTCAAGTTAATGATTGTATTTCTTGCTCACTTTTTTACCTCTAGTTTAGGGATCTATTTTTACTTTCAAGAATAGAATCCTCTTATACCAATAGGACAGAATAGAGAACCTTAGTTTGTTGAAAAGTATCTATATTTGCTGATTGAGGTTGTTTTCTTGGTTTAGAGGTCGTTGTGTGTTTGGTATTGATGGTGATTGGGGGGGTTGAACAGTTTACCATAAAGTATCTTTTGGCTTGGTTGTCATAAAAGTATCAGAATGAATGGGAAATTGAAGTGATCAATGTCAACCTCCCTCAAGCACTAGTCTGTTCTACCAAATCATAGGATTGACTGAGGTTCTCAGCTGTCTTCTCTAATAAATACTTACTCATGTTACAGTTTTGTAGGAAGCACTTTTTCTAACTGCTGTTCTTTTCTCTACCAAAGGACTACGCGGACACTGAACTCTTGCTGTCTCGTGCAAACGTTGACCAGGAGGCACTGCTCGGTTATGCTCGTGAGGCTGCAGACTTTTCCACCAATCAACAGCTGCCATCTTTGGACTTTGCAATTAACCATTATGGGCAGCCAGATGTGGCAATGTTCGATTTTACATGCATGTACGCCTCTGAAAACGCTGCACTAGTACGGGAACGTAACGGCCATCGGTTACTAGTTGCGCTTGTTGGGGACAGCCTACTGGAGGTAGGTCACCTATGACACCTATTCAAGTGAGACTTTAAAAAAAAGGTCTCCTGTGGTGATGGGCCTGCGCATTGTTCAAGAAATGCAAATTGTCCCAGTGGTTCTCACTTGGCCTAATTGGAGAAGCCTCCAGCACACAATAAGGAGAGTGTAGAAGCCAGCAGTTAAGCTTAGTTTGTGTAATATCAAGCTTGAGTAAGACATTAGCTAAGTGATCAACCTTTCAATCAAAGTAGTATTTCCGTAACAACTGTCCTGAAGTGCAAACAATTTCTTTTCATTTGAATCAAAGGCGTTTAACTGTTTTTTTCATAGTCTACCGTTGTTGGGCTATATTTTAGGTCCATCGTCATGCATAGTTCATTCCAAAAAAGGCTCTGATAATGTTGGATGAAACACTGATTTATGGCTTTATTTGATAATTCTTGTTTTTGTTTGCTTTATCTGCTGTTTTTCGTATTTTCGCTGGCTTTATGCTGTTATAGCAGTTTAATTTCTCCTGTACAGTATTCTGAATACCTAGGGCAAGGCAAGGGTTTCACTCTATTAAATATTTGAAATCATTTTAAAATACAAAATAATGCTTTGTATGCTTTTATTCTTGGTTTAGCGCAGCCATTCATGTCACATATCCACGACAATACTATAACTAAAATTGAACAGTGCATTTGTATCTGGCGCGTCTGATACTGTGGGAACCATTGGTAAGTGAGACAAGAGGCACATTGTACCGCAATGCCTGATGGTGAGTGATGCAGCCAAGTTTACTTCAAGCATAATGGACTGCAAAGCTCATGGAGTCCACATTGTTGCCCTTCTAGTTGCTATTCTCTTGTACCTTTTGGATTTGATTAGGTGTTGGATAAACTTGTTATTGCATCATTGGGCTGGCCGCACTGGGACAAAAGTCTAGCACAAAATGGCAAAGGATTAGATTTTAAAGCAAATTGGAGTAGTAAAACTGGTTAAAACTAACCCATGCAGTGAGGTGAGTCCTCAATTTCATCCACTTTGCTCTCTCGGTCTGACTCATTGAGCATTGCTCTATTTTTAGCCCTAGCAGTGAGTAGGAGACTTGGATCATTTTGTCATTTATCTGTTTTATCTTTTTTGAGTTGCCTCAACCTTTTTGTTTTACCTTTTTTTTCCTGCTTTTTCTCGGCCTTGTTCAGCCTTTCTGGCCTATGGGAACTGGAATTGCTCGAGGCTTTCTAGCTGCTATGGATTCTGCTTGGATGGTACGAAGCTGGTCCCAGGGTGCCAGCCCTTTGGAAGTCCTTGCAGAGAGGTAAGTGGAAGTTATCAAGTGTCAACATGGTAAATGAGAGCAAAGATTCAGGTTTTACAAGAGGACCAGTTTTCACACCATTGTAGGGGGGAAACTTGTTTTTGTTGTGTTGGAAAGCTTTGCAGGCATTTCCTCTCTTTTCACCTCTTGCTAACATGTTGTACCGAAACCATTTTCAGGGTAATGGCTGCATTTAATCACCACGGTTAATGTATTTCTTTATTCTTTTGCTGCTCCTCTGCCAGGGTGCAACATTGATTTCACTTTTGTAGGCTAACTGTTCAATTCTTAATTAAACCCCACTTTTGTCAATTTGAATAATAACAATACTTAGTTGTGAAGTGGTCGTCTATAGCTCCCTCCTGGCAGTAATGTTGGCCTTGCTGAGCATTGCTCTTTAAGAAAGGAAGGCAGGGTGTGTTAGTCGTATAGCAGGAAGGCAGATGCAGAAACCTTTTGTTGATGGATGCAGGTGGGAAGTACCCGTTACCTAGGTGTCAATATGATAATCTGTTTGTGGTTGGTACCGACCGGGCAGGTTAGACATATGGGCAGGCCCCCGAATTGTGGAGTGCAAAAATTAACGGCATAGATGTAGAAAGAAGATGGCCTGCTTACAATCTTGGGTTATCAACTTAGGTGCAGTTGCTAGAAGTCCATTGTTTTCATGCTGCTTGTTATTCTCATCAGTTTGGTTTGCTTTAACTTGCTTGGAACTGTCCCAGTTCTGGCCTGCCTTCTCCTCCTGCTTCTCTCCAGGCTCCCCTTGATACTTGGCTGAAATGCTCTAATCTTCCAAAATGAGCCCACAAAATGTATATTTAACCTGCCTTCTTCACAAGTTGAAACTGCTGTGGTCTGCATCACCTGCTTGTAGCCCAGAACAGCCTTGTTTGCTTGACATCAACCAGGAGCTACTTTGACTCTCCTGGCCAAGTGGTGCCATACAAACACAGCTGTTTAACTGTGTATGTTGGGAAAGTTTACAAAGGAGCATTGGGACTGATCTAGGAGACATTTGTAGCATATGGGGTCATATAGAATTTTAAAAAATGTTGCCGCTCATGTGAACCTTTTCTGGTGCACTGCCTACTAGCTGCTCTTTGACCAGAGGTAGCTCCTGTTAATCGGGTGATGCCTAATATCAGGAATCCTCTTTAGACTCCTCAGCTAATTCTTATTTCGATTCTTGCAACTATATACATAGTACCATAGCTTCTCTCGTCACAGCCCGACTGAATCCTGTTTGATATGAGCTCCAGATTATCCTTTGGAGCCTAGTTATTTCTGGTTTCAATATTAAAAATTCGATGATAGCCTCTGCCTTCCTTAAATAGACTAATCTACTCATGACTCTTACAAGCTTAGCTAGCCTAACAGAACTAGTTTGAAAGCCCTCCCCTGTGGATTTCTGAGCATTGGATGTCTCACAGTATCGCATGCTTTCAATGTACCCAATCGTCAGGCTGGAAATAATGTAACCACAATTAAAACTAATAAATGGCATTGCATAGCCTAGCTATCCCTCGTCTTGTACCATTTGCCCTTATTTAATGAGGTAGGGAGGTCAACTACCCGAAGCCATCTTTCTAATTCTAATAGATTATAATCCTGTCTTGCTAAAGGAAGTTTTCAAATTACTTTCATTCAACATTACTTACTCATTTGGTGAAAATGTCTTTCTAATTTAAAATTACAAAGCTATGTTCTGATGGGGCTTTAATTTTGTACATCTTTTCGATGATCCTCAGCAGCATGTAAAGCACTAGATGAGGGGGGTGGGGGGGAACCTGTCAAGGTCTCTCAACCAGATGTTCTCAAGTGCTCTTGAATTAGTTTAATCATCTGCAAAATATTATCCAGACAATCATAGGGTGCCTCTTTCAAGAGCTTGTGACATAAGGCGTTGTTTGAGTAAATATGAGAAGGTGTATATTTTTTTGTGATTGGGTTTCAAATGAAACCTTATGCAAGCAACATGTCTCAAAATACAAAATACATAAAAAGCCACAAAGTAATGTTCCATGCAAAATCTAAAATCCCCAAAAATGGTTTACATTTCTATGCTAAAAATCATTAATGTGATCATCCTGACCAACAATGAATTAGTCAATCTGGGTATGCAGCATATCGAATAACATCTGTAAAGTCTGATTACTATTGCCTTCCCTCAAGCTATTCCATAACGAGTCACTAGTATTTTCAAAATGACTATAAACAGTTTAAAATGTAGTCTCAAATTTCCAGTTGACTCACAATACAGACTTAAATGTTTCAAGGCTTCTAAGGAATCTTCCCTTTTGCATAAACGACAAGCTCTTGCTGATTTTACTAGGCCAATTCTTGGACCTTTGCACTCGAGCGTATGCAGTTGGTTGAATTTAATGTAAATTGAATCTCGCTCGGTTGCAGGGAAATGCACCTGGACAATTTGTCTCTTTCTAATGAAGCTAGCATACACCTTATACATCGAATAGTGACCCAGTTGTTAGTTTCTCTCCAATCAGCTTCATGTAATTATTGCTTCATCTTAAGTGGATTGGATAATAATTCTTCAGCGTTCGACCCAATTTCAACCAACACACATCTTTCCAACAAAACTGGTGAGAGAGCTAACTGACTCAGACATCAAAACCCAGTTCAGCTCTTCATACAAGAAATGCACAGGAAGGGCGAGTATTTTATCATAAATGCAAAATTGTTCCCAAACCACTATCATTTGCAGGGAAATGAACCCCATTTCATGTCTTATGATCGCATTCGGTATAGAGAGCCAAGCCCAGTGTTCGTTTCCAAATAGTGCCCTGGACAGAGTTTAAATATGTTTCAATATCAACCAGCATCATATCTAGTCCATAAGTAAGTGAAGGGACAATTTTAGCTGAATAAAACCGTAGTTGGGGTAACAATGAAAATGTACACATCCTCAAGCAAACTTTTAAATAGGGCAACTAAGGGCTGAATCCTTGCTTTTAATCTTCCTTTAGTCGCATTAATCGGAACATTGTTGGACAAAGTGTAACCCAAATAACGTAATGAGGGGACCCTTTCCAAACACGACTCTCCCACTTGCCAATGCATAATGTTTGACTTTCTTCTAGTGGAACATATAATTATCTTTGACTTCGACCTGTTAACCAAAATGTTATCACTGGCATAGCTCGTAAATAGTGACAATTTATTCTGTAAACCAATTGGGGTCTTGTCGACTGACAAGTCATCCGCAAATGTGAACTAATTTATTTGACTCATGTTTTATTGCATATGGCCAAAGCTCCTCAATATCGGCTATATATAGCAGGTGAGCCGACTTATGAATTTCCCGGGGGGTGCCCAAATGTAGGAAGTGACATCAACGGCAGTTATATGACCGCATTTGCACGTAGTCCCCAATTTGGTGCAAGGGGGTGGGGCGCAGAACAGTGGAAACATTGGCTGGCTTGTACTGCATATACAAAAGTCAAGTAAGAAGGTTTCAGCCTTCCAGTTGCATTCAAGTAGGCCAACACTGTCCCTACTCCACCCCTCTATAATCATCCAGGTTGTAGTAGCCCTCAAAAAGGCAGAGCAACACACATAGGATGGGAGAACGAAATGCCAGCCCATCCTGTAAGTGTGTCAAACCTCAGAGCTAAAACTGTGCGTGTGCATCCTACCTTGGAGCATAATCTCACTAATTTGGTGCAAATCTTGCAAGTGGGAGCATGGGAATCCCCTGCGTGTGTGTAGGCTGCAGACCCTGGATCATACGCTCACTTCAGTGTGAAATTCTGCCCATGGCTCTTTGGGCAAGCATTCAGGATGGGTCTCACACCCTTAAACAGTGTGATATATTGAGTGGGCACCTCACTCCTTGGAGCATAGTATCACCTGTTGCTGGTAATCTCACAACTGAATGTACAGTTTCACTCTTGGTCACCTGTGACACCATGTATATTAGTGGAGTCAGTCTCCCATCTGGGAAGACAATTATATATTCTGATATCTTACAGGCACAAGCCTTCTACCTCTTGCCCCATGATGGCTTCCACCATCCTGAGCGACAGCTTATGGGCAGCAGACAGCTCAGGACATGCCTGTTGCCAATTGAATGTAGCCAGATCTACTATTTATACACTGGGAGAGTGCCATGAATCCACATTCGTGGTGAAGAAGTAATCAAAATACAGAACACAATGGTATAGTGTTGCAGTCCTGCTGAAAAATGACAATTCGGTCTGTTTAAATGTAAAGCAGAGTGGCTGAGAAGTACACGCACTGTGGCATTAAAAATAAAGCAGCTGTGGTGGGTGGAAGTGCTGCTTTGGTTGCATCAGGAGTATGCAATTCCCTGTGGGGTAGTGTTGGTCATTTCCTATTGAAGTATAGCAGCCCTATTGAGAAGTGCCATTAAAAGTGAAGCTGTCCAGTAGGCTGGATCATTGCTGCTCCATAAAAGTTGTAGGAGCCTGTGTGAGAAGTGACAGTACTGTGCCAACAGTGAGAAATGTAGTATTTGCACATTAATTGTGCTTAAGCACTTTGGGTTATTGAATAGTGCTGCTGCATTCTGAGTAATTTCATCCCTTTAAATATATTAGCTCTTGTATAACCATGACAGTGTTGAGTTATTCTGATGATGATGAAGCTGATATCAGACTTGCTCTATAGTTCTGGTTCTGTATCATTAAATGTACTTCCGATCTTCAGGAGGATAGCTTGGGGGCAACGTGCTCGCCTTGGAAGCAAGACAACACGGAGCAACACAGGTTCGATACCTCGGTCCGCGCAACAAAGGTTCGATCCCTCGGTCCGCGCTTAGAAACCTCTGGGTATTACACGCATTATAATTAACCAATAAAAATAAATAAATGGCTGAGGCGTGCTAAGCCTTGTAAGAGTGTAGCAGCTCAGTTGAGAAGTGCCGATGTTGTCCCATCAAAAGTATAGCAGCCCCACTAGGATGAACTAGCATTGCCTCAACAAAAGCATAGTATTACTGCTGAGAAGATTCAACAATTATAGAAGCTCTGTTGGGAAACAGCAGTACTACCCCATCAAGAGTATAGCGAGCTAATTTAGGAGTACCAGCATTGCCCCAATTCAAATATGGCTAGCTCTACTAGAAAGTGCTAGCTCATATAGATTACACATCCCTGCTGAGAAGTGCTGTTACTGTCTCTATAGAAGCCGAATATCTCGGCACCATTAGAGTTACAGCAGTCCTGCAAGTACTGTCCCATTGAATGGTATTACACTGAACAAGGATAACAGTATGGCAAGGTCCATACTGGGTTCTATGTGATAATTCTGCATTTTGAAGAACAAATACAAAAAAGACTGATTTATTTCGTCCAATTTGTGTGGTCTTCAAAATGCTGAATTATCACATTCGACTGCCCTCCCCCCGCTAAACCCCCCAAGAAGGTGATCCCACCTAACCCCACACTCCCCCTCTCTCCCACGCAGTTTTCTTCCTTAGAATTTAGGAGAATTCCCTCCCTCAACGCCTCCCTTCCCCGCCCATAGCATTCACCCTCACCACGTGCACACTCAGACATGCAAACAGTCTCATTTGCCCTCTCCCTGGCCCATCCCTCCGCAGATGCAATGGATGCAATGCAAGAGGGGTGCACAGATGTAGAGGTACACCCAACCCAAAACGATTATTATAAATTGAGGGACAGACTTGCTTTGCATCTGTCCCTCAATTTCTAAAAATCATTTTGGGTTGGGTATAGCTCTACATCTGTGCACAGATGTAGAAGTATACCCAACCCAAAAGATTTTTAGAAATTGAGGGACAGATGCAAAGCAAGAGCCTCTTGCTTTGCATCTGTCCCTCAATTCTAAACATCGTTTTTTTACCCGGCTTTTACCCCGGGCCGCCAGAGAGGGACACAGTATGGATGGAACAAAGGGCCATCCATACTGCGTATCTTCTCAGCGGCCCGGGGGGGTGGCTCAGCCCCGACTTCATTCTGCCGGCGGGTGCCCGGGCCTCGGAGCACCTTCGTACTCGCTGCCCCTGATATAGAGATTAGAGTGTTGGCACAAGGATGCAGCCCTGTCTTAACCCAATAAAGGTCTCATTAGCTGTCGATAGTAACCCATCCATAGGCAACCCGATTTTGACGACCGTGTCTTGATGGAGAGATCATTTTGACACGAGGAAGCAGAATATTCCTGTTCACAAGTTTCCCCCATAATCTGTTGCGATTGACCCAGTTTAACTTATTGGACATATCCATTGATGCTATATAGACAATGTCTATTGATTCCTTTTTTACTTCTGCTAGTGTATTTGACAGTATTGTGCCATTCAAAGATGTTCCGAGGTACTGGCTATAACCCACATGGAAGCGCAAAGAATGTCTTGTTTATCAACCCATGCTTTCAAGTTGATCAGTAGCAGTGAAGCGAAGCGAAAATGTTACTGATCATGTCAAAGAAGCCCACAGGCCTGGAGTTCAGAGTTTTGCTGGTCCTCTTTCTTGAAAATGGGAATATATATGATTTGTTCCTTGTGTGGGGGTGGGACTTGGTATTTTTCTGTTATCTCCCTGAATAGTGGCAACAAGATCCGAGACCATAAATTAGGATAATTTTTGATGGTAAATGGAGAAATGCCATCTGGCCCTTGGGCCCTAGATGGCTTTACCTTATGGATAATCAAACCAATGTCCTTGTTTGACCATAAATGTAAACTATTCAGAAAATGTATGTTCGGAAATGATGTCAAACTCTCATTAGCCAATCTGTCAAAACAATTTTAAAAAAAAAAAAAATGGTACCCAGGTATTCTCCTCTGTGCAGCCCAAGTCATTAGGGCCACTAGTCCCAGTTGCTGAACTGAAGTGCCATAAAAGTTTTGCTTTCTAAATCCTGCCTCCGCACTGGAGCGCTAACCTATTTTCTCTTATCTTTTAGCCAAAATGTCTGCCCTGCCCTATCTGCCCTGCAACGCTGAAGGGTATTCTGTGGACCACGTGCCCGGCGAAGACCAGTCCCACCTGGAACTCTCGTTCCCCTACCTATTCCCCGAAGTGGGATGGTGTCGGGGGAGCTGCCATTTTGTCTGGCCCGGTGGCCATCTTGTCGGGCTGCATGCCACGTGCCTGTGTTGTCGTGCTTGCCGTGCTGGGCACAGGCCTCTTTTAAGACTTTTGGTGTCGGCGATTGAGGCCTACCCTGCACCTCAGGACGGGGCCCGTTAGGTGGATTGCCCTTGGCTGTGTCACTGGTAGTGCTACGTACAGGTGCCCCTCAGACATTTGTCCGGTACTAGGGCATAGCCTCTCGGGCGGAATCCCGCTAATAGACCCTTGTGGTCCTTCAGCAGAGTCACCGGTAGGCTCTCGTGACCCCTCGGCCTTGCGGCTAATAGCTGAAGCAGCCTCGGTACAAACACTGGTGCTAGAACCTGAAAGGTCCCTCCTGCTCATGCACTTCCTGGAGAAGGAGTCGCCTTTGTCGGTGTGGATGAAAACAGTGCCCCTACCTTGGGCCTGGACTTGTGCTTAACAAATTCCTTCAAGTCCTCTGGAGGCGACCTTCCGAAGAGCTCCCTCCACCGAGCTAGCCTGTTCTTCAGAGCACGCAGTGTAAGTGCATCGCACATAGTACAGCCCTCAGTCATGGTCGGGGTCAAGGCAGCAGAGCCTGATAGCGTGGGGGTCAGACGTAGGGAAAAGCCCCTTGCAGACTGAACACTTGCTGGATCTCTGCTGACGTCGAACTGTGCCGGGGAGGAGCGTGGCTCCAGATGACAGAGGTATCTGATTAAAGACAAGAAAAAAGAAAACAAAATACTTCTCCTGGGAAGAGCGCATGGAATTACTAGGCTGGAGGCGTAACCCTGAAGCGCTGGTGAAAGCAGTCCGTTCCCGTCGATGCGGAAAAGAGGACTGGAGTGGCTACGGTGGGCGGAGTCCGGGAGCGCATGCTCCCGGGTGCGCGCCCCCATGCACATCTAAATTTAAGGGGGGATGAATTTTTTTCTGGTGAAACAGTTCAGTCCCCCGTTCCTTGCGAGGGAAGTATAGAGGAAAGGGGACAGGACGTAGGAGTAAATTCATGCGATCCTACCCTCAGACCTAGGCCTATAGAAATGGCCAAGACCCCCAGAGATTACATATTGCCATCATCCTATTGTATAGGACTGCCAAGTCTCCCATGGTTTAAACAGTGAAGTTTTATAGGCTAGTGTAAAGGTGTGGAAGGAGGAGATCCACACACGTGGCATTGTTGTGGTTATAGACTTTTATTTGGGTCAAATAAGAGGAAAACCCTAACTGTCCCTAACAATAAAAAGGGTTTCCCTGTCTCAACTAAATACTAATGACTTGGTCAGAATATCCGTCTAGAACAAATAGTCCAGCGTCCTGTATCAAAACCTATTTCCGTATCTTACACTCTTAAATAAGGAAAAACAAGATCTTTGTCCAGAAGAGTGGCTCCCTTCTGGACTGAGTCTTTGTCCACAGCCTGGTGATAAGACGTGTTCTCCAGATTGCATAGAACAGTTGCATAACGGTTCTCTTGCAGGATTTATTAGTCATTGGCAGGTACAGAAAAAGACTCTTCAAATTACTTATTCTGTTCACAATACCAGGAATATGGCTCCCCTCCCCTGCGGTGCTTCTTGGACTCACTGTGACAACTCAACAAGCGTTGGGGGAATATCAGCTTTCCATGGGTCTTTTCTTAGACTTTGTAGATAGTTCAACAATCGGAGGGGGAATATCTCATCCCTTGGTCTTTCTCAGACCTTTCAGGCAGTTGAACAAATGGTGGGCAAATCGCTCCCTTTCCCTGGCCTTTTTAGGATGCCAGAAAAAATGACTCAATTACCCTACTACCCTTCCCCTAGTAGGTTTCCAGCTTCTCTATTTGTAATGTAGACCTGGTTCACTATCCTGCCAGGTACTATGATTGTTCATATTATGGCTTCTTTAGTTAGCAAAGCAGACCTGGTTCACTATCTTTCCAGTCACCGCTATTGCTTATATAGTGGTTATAGTAATTTCTCTGTATTTGAGGTTCCGAGACCCTTGCTCCATCCATAATTATTTCTTCATACTCTTTATTTTATTTATTTTTTCCATTTATAAAGCACACAAAGCGGCCCTGAGGCATCGTGGCGCTTTTACAACAAAGCTTACTTAGTTACATGAAAACGGCCAGAACGCCTGTCTGTGGTTCTTGGATACAGTGAACCTAATACAAGACAGTTGATGGTTAACATTGACGTTGTGGGCAAAGTTACAGAGAAAAACGGTTCGATGGTTACAGGGGAGCCAGAGATGACTCATAACCTTCCTAGAACCGCTGTTTACGTGGGCCTCATGTGGTGGGGTGAGCTAATTGAAGAGCTTAGTTTTGAGTGCTTTGCGAAAGGATATGTGGGAGATCTTTCTTGTACTTGGGGTCCCAGACCCCTACTTCCTTAGTCTCTCACAGGCTTTCCTCCCAACCTTTAATTCCAGGGTATTTTACCCTTCTTAAGGGGTTCCCAGAACTGTCCTCAGTTCCCACCAGCTAGCCCCGACAAGCCCCTACCTTCAGGGATCTTCTGTTCAGGCTCTGTCCGGCTCCAGGAGTTCATCTCTTCCACTCTGTGCTCTCTGCGTCATCTGCCCTAGCGTCTCTGTAGCTGCTGCTACTCTGCTTTGCTGGCATGCACGGTGCAGTCCCTTCTCTCAGCGGATCTGTGGTCTGCTTCCAACAGTGCGAAGGGTCCTTCTTCCTTTGACCCTTTTTGGAGGCTTCAGCTTCTCGCCTCACGGCTCGGTTCCTCTGGTCTCGCTTTTCCGCTCCATTGACCTGCTTGCAACTCCTCGAGGGAGGGATGAAC
Organism: Ambystoma mexicanum; assembly: GCF_040938575.1. Lineage (NCBI taxonomy): Eukaryota > Metazoa > Chordata > Amphibia > Caudata > Ambystomatidae > Ambystoma > Ambystoma mexicanum. The sequence goes on along the minus strand of NC_090936.1, from coordinate 452,239,450 downwards.
AAACACTTTAGTCCTTCTTCCTTTATGTATCAACAGCTTACTGATTGCCCATATTGACTAAACTGCTGGAGTTTTTTCCGCAGAGTACTTTCCATTACTCTGTGCCTCTTCTTCCAAGTACTGTTATTCATCTTAACTGGTTTTCTTGGAATCTTCTTAGTCTCAGTACCTTTGCAGGATACGTACAGGGAGCCTACTCTTCCTCCTCTCACTACTTTGGAAGATGTTTGAATACTCTCCCTTCCATGGGTACATGGAAAAGTGTGGAATAATGTCACCCTTTATAAGGTAGGGAGATGAGGGAGGGTATGGGTTATTCAGGGTATACAGCCTTCTTCCCTGATAATCCTTCCTAGTACCACATGGGGATTCTCTCCCCTGAGATCCACCTGCTGAGTACCACCTCGATGGGAGCTATCTGGTAGCTGCCTCAACTCCCTGTCCTCATGGGAAGGGGCTCCCCCATAGAAGCAGCGACAATATCCTGGGATTTGTCATAATGGGTACAACATTTTAGTATGCTGGTTAAATGAGTTCTCTGGATCAGTCTTCAAAGAACTCATCCTATGCTCTGTGTAACAAGACCTCTACTGTAAAAATCCTCAAAACGCCACATTTCGAAAGACCGGTACTGAGGTTGTGGGATGGAAGGGTGGAAGGTATGCACCTTATTAGCTAGTGACTAGTTTTTTTTTTTAACCCCCTTTCCCCCCCTTCCACCAACCCCCCCTCCCCCCAACACTCCTCCACCAACCCCTCCCCACAATGTGCAGGGTCTGAGGCACCTCTGCCAACACTCTTGTCAAAGCAACTTGTGATAACAAGAAGGGCAGCAGCCTGGCAACACAATCTACAGCAAACCCGCTTTGTCTGTGCGACACCATTCTTCACTCATCAGCAGCATTTTGACCTATCTCCATCATGGAACTTGGGTATTAGTCGTGTAAATCCTGCCGTCAACTGGGACTCTGGTGACACAGTTGGCGGAAATTACCCAGCTAGTGCAAATGGGAAAATCTCAAACGAAGGCACGTGTTTCTTACATTGAGCAATTAATTGCCTTGTCAATTGCAATGTTTTCCCTGCTTGATTAGATCAGCAACCATCAGATTAACCATAACTTTGTGCTCACGCAGTACACAGAGTAGTCCTGTTTTGAATATTTAGATTTCGAAGAAGTTGGGGATCAATCCACAATTCTTCCCCTGCAACCCCTCTGAGAAATGACATATGATCGTTTTTCTGTCCATACCCCTGTCCCTGCTGAATTGCGCCACTCAAATAAGCTGCTGCTGTTGTTGCAGATACTGATATCCCTTCTAGTGTTGCTATCTTGCCATAATGGACGTCTTTCAACTCTTGGATCTGAAATGTCCGGCAAATCGTCAGTCAAAGACAGAGCCACCACCATTGACAGTCCCATTAAAGTCCCCTCCCTAAACCTCCACCAACAATGCTTGCCTACTTGGAAGTGCCATTTCAACCAGTGGGTGTTCCTCTGACACTGCTCCTCAAGACTACAGCTTAGCATTTTCAACAGGAAGTAATTACTTGATGCTAGGGATAGTTCCAGAGGTAGATTAGCTTTGACTGCTTACAGACTCAAAAGTTAGACTGGACCAAAATGCTATAGGAATCTTAAGGCCATTTGTACAGTGAGGAGTTTAATATTATTGAAAGGATGTGATCATACCGTGACGGGGTCATGGCCCTGTCAGCTGGTAATAGGCACTCCTCCAGGCCTGTTGTTGGCGACCCATGAGGCAGTATATTAGTGCCGGTCCAACCCCATAGGTGAACTGAGGGATTCCTCTCCCTACCCCCTGAGTTGTATGTCTGCTGGTACTGCTGTCCCTAGCTCCCTACTGCTACATCCTGTCCCCTTTCCTCCATCCTGTATGGGGTGTCCCTCGTGAGGGACTGGGAACCAAACTGCTTTTCCACCAGAAAAATACTTTTCCCATTTAAATTTACCAGCGACCTCGGCAGTACGGGCTCCCTTCATCCTGCCCAATGGCACCATGCCCCAGTCCTCTTCTCTGCGTCAACAGGCCGCTACACCATCGCTCCTGTTTGTGGCCTAGCCTCGTAATTCTATGTGCTTCCCCAGTATTTTATCTAATTTTTTTTTTCTTTTTAATTGCAGAATTCTGTCCACCGGTGCCCTAGCTCTGTCCCCCGGCGCATGCCGGCCCGGACAGGCTTTAGCAGTTGTCCGTCATGCGACGTTTCCTTCCTGACAGCAGAACCCCACGTGTTTTGTCTCTGATGCCATGGTGTGAGGACCACGGTTGGGACGGATGCTCTGTGTGTGACACCCTCAAGCCCACTCCGCTCAAGCACTGACTCAAGCATTGGACATCAAGGACTATGTCCGGAGGAAGACACAGAAGATTGGTGCGTTATTCTCCAAGGCACCCCGCAGAGGCGACTCCTTCCTGGGGAAGCTCTCTGGTGGGAGCGGTCAGTCTGGCCTTCGCGCCGGCTCAGGGAACACTGAGGCTCACGCACCTTCCAGCTTCACGGCCAAGGGGGTCTAAGGGCCCTAACGCTCCCGCTGCCAAGGGGGCCTACCACTGGGACTCGTCCTGAGTGACATTGCCCTATTACCAGGTCCTTACCCAAGGGGGGCACCTTTTACGCAGGGCCAGCACTACCAGCAGGAATGCAGAGGGTGCACAGCCTACCTGGTGTACACCTGAGGTGCAGGGCGGGGGCATAGCCGGTGCAGTCGAGCATGCAGGCTGAGCCAGGAAACACGTCGGCTACAGGTTCAGATGCTGAAGGCGCGGACAAGATGGCGGCGGCTCATGACAAGATGGCTGCCACTCAAGAGCAACAGAGGCGGGAATCCTTGCAGGCTGGCGTGGAGGCCAGTCAACCCAGCGATCAACAAAGAACTTTTTCTCCTAGGACAGATTGGTCACCACCGACACTGGTCACCTTGTCCATGTCTTATCCCAACAGCTGGGTACAAGATCCCCATGTGCGGACAGGGGCTGGGCAGGTAGCTGGCATATTTGCCCCGTCCTCTCGCGCAAGGCTACTCACAGGCAGCCTGAGGGGACAGGTTTTTGACAAGCTCATGTCACTCATGCGGTCCCTCAAATGAGCACAATCCTCAGGGGAATTATCTAAGAAGTATTGCTGCCGGCCGCTCCGGTGCAGCCTACGACAATGCACTGCATGCCTCCTCAGGCTCGACCTCCGCAGCAGCCCAGTACAGAGGCTCCAGCATCACGGGTGCGGTCCCAGACCCCCACCAGGGAGGAATCACCAAGGCTCGCTGGTGTGACCCCCCGCCCCTGGGGACATCGGACCAGCAAGACGCAGACGAGGAGGAACAGGATACACCTTCCTCAGTGAAAGCAGCCCCCTACAAAAGGATGTGGAAGCTTTGGCCAAATAGGGCTGGCTCAATCCCCACTCTAGTCAACCTATTAACAAAAAACTGGATGTAGTTCAGGCAAACTGAGGGGGACAGCATATGTCACCAGTAATTGCTGCTGCTTCCATGCATGCCAAACCCCAGGCTTCCTCATTTAGTATCGTCACGACCCAGCACTCTTCATCAAGGAAGAAAAGACCCTCAATTCATATGGCAACAATGTCTATTCAAATGCCAGGCTGCACCTCAGGCAGGCCAACGCAGAAGCTACCCTCGCTGCTGCTAATAAATGCTTGTGGAGGGAGATTGCAGACTTTCTTCCCAATATTCCTAAGGACAAGGAAGTCTCGTTCAAGACGGGTCTGGCGTCAGCGAAATTCATGGCCCAGGATATTATGGAGGCCTCTGTGGGCCACATCGACACGGCTAATTGAGCAATCTATTTTGTGACAGATATGAGGCGCACTGCCTAGTTGAAGGCCACTAGGGTCAACGCGGATGTGCAGGATAGAATCCTTGATCTTCCGTTTGAGCGGGTTCTCTTCCATGCCCCAACCTATGAGGAGCTGGATAAAAAGACCAGCTCTCAGACAGCAAAGTCTCTGGCCATACTTAACAAAACGGCATCTAAACTGTTCGTTCAATCCCAGTCCCGCTCAGACAAGGGCTGCTCATTTGGCGGTTTCTGAGGGTTCCAGTACCACAAAGCCAGACAGCCAGATAGGGCCCCCAGTCAGCACTGCAGAAAACACCACTAAACCGCTTATAAGGGGTTCTTCCAGTCCCCCTCCTCTGCAGCAGCCTCTGATCAGAGGAAACAATTACGTGCCGCGTCAGCTCCACAGCACCCCAGTAGGAACAGGCTAGCCCTGCACAGTTTGGCTTGGCGGGTGAAGTTCGCTGACGCCTGGTTCCTCTCAGTAGTGTCCTGGGGCTTCCGGCTACCTCTTCTCCCAGAGTTCCCCTCCCACAGATCGGCACACCATCACTCTTAGCAGAAGTTTTCTCCCTTGTCGAAAGTGAAGCGGTAGAGCAGGTTCCTTCCCCCAACACACCCTACAGCAGGGGCAAGGCTTTTACTCCTGCAAATTCGCTATCCCGCAGAAGAGCCAGGTGCGCCTGCGAGTTTTGTTGGATCGACCTTCCCTGAATCTGTACCTACCCTTGCAGAAGTTCAAGATGGTGACGCCAGTGCTTATTGCTGAGACAGTGTGTGGGGGAGACTGGACGTGTTCCCTTGACCTGAAGGACCCGTATCTCCACGTTCCCATTGTACAGCCTCACCGGGTCTTCCTCCAGTTCCGTGTCATGGGTCTGCACTTCCAGTACAGGGTTCTGCACTTTGGGTTAAAGTCGGCTCAGAGTCTTCACGAGGCTCATGAATGCAGTGGCGGCTCTCCTCAGATCGGAGGGTTTGCAGGTCTACCCATACCTCGATGACTGGCTAGTCAGGGGTACGTCTCCGGAGCAGGTGCAAGACTTGACTCATCTCTGCCCTATTCGAAATGGGGTTTTCGATCAACTCCCCGAAATCTCAGCTCACCCCTACTCAGACGTTGGTGTTTCTAGGCCTGTTTCTAGGGCACAACGAGGCAGAGGGTTTTCCCCACGGGGGGCAAGGTGACAGCGATCCGATCGGCAGTCTCCCATTTCTGCAGCAGATTAACACCTTCTGGGAGTGCTGGCAGCATGTCTCCTGGTGATCCTCTACATCAGGCTCCGCAAGAGGAGACTCCAGCTACATTTAGCGGCTTCCTGGGATCAAGAATCAGGCCATCAGGCGGCCCCGATCGCCATTCCACAACACCTGGACCACAACCTCAGATGTGGCCACAGGAAGAGAGTAATCTGGTGGGCAGACCCTTCCGTCCACCCCTCCTCCCCCCATAGAGTATACCAATACTACGGATCTCTCACTCCACGGCTGGGGAGCCCACCTGGCAGTGCACTCTGTGCACGATCGCTGGACCCCCACCGACCGAATCACATCAACTGGCTGGAGCTTATGGCTATGCAGTTGGCACTCCAGGCCTTTCAACTGACCAAGGGCAGGTTGGTGGGCATCCAGATGGACAATACGACCTGCATGTTCTATATCAAGAAACGGGGGAGAGGGGGGTTCCAGATCCCTGCAACTGTCTGTGTTGACCTTGGACATCTGAGAATGGGCTACCAGCCAGGGAGTGTAGCTCTCAGTGGTCCACCTCCGGGGGGCGTTGTTCTGCGTTTGCTTGTCCTCGTGGGGAGGGCCTTGGACTTGCCTTTCTCCTGCCCCTGGCAAAACAAGTGGTTGGACTCAGACAAGAAATAGCACTTGAACCATTAGCTATGGTAGAAAATGTCATTGGCTCGTTAAAGGCCCTTTTTTCTCTTGCGTCCCGTCCCCTTTACTCCATACTGTATGGGCATCCCTTGCGAGGGACAGGAGACTGAACCTTTTTCACCAGAAAAATCTTCTTCCACTTGAGGCACGGCCTTGGGAGCATGTGCTCTCCTGACTCTGCCCACCAGTGCCACTCCTCGGTCCACTTTTCGACGTCGACTGGAACGGGCTGAATTCATCAGCACTCCTGGGTTTGGCTTCGGCCATGTAATATCACGTGCTCTTCCTCGGATAGTCTATCTTTTTCTTTTCAATTCGGTACTTGGTCCTCTGACGCCACGCTCCTCCCTGGGGCATGTCGACTTCAGTGGGCTTCAGCAGGTGTCCAGCCTGCGAGGGGCTCTTCCCTACTTCCAACCACCATGCCCTTTGCCTCTGCGGCCTTGGCCGCGGCTAGGAAGGTTGTTCCGCGTGCAATGCACTGACTTCAGTCACTGAAGAACAGGCTAGCTAGGTAGAGAGAGCTCTTCCAAAAGTCACCTCCGCAGAACCTAAAGGACTTCGTCAAACATTGCTCGAGGCCGAAGGAAAAGCCTCTATTCACCATTGCACCCCATAAAAGTGCCCGACCGGGAGGAACCTTTTGGGTTCTAGCACTAGCACAGGTACGAAGGCTAGTTCAGCTACCGGCCTCACGGTCTCTGGATCCTTCCGGTGTCAGTGCTGAGGGAATGCAAGGTTTTTACCTAGGTTACTCCCGAGGGGCACCGTCCTAGTGCCGGTGTCATGTCCGAGGGGGCGCTGTCACACAGCACTACCGGCAGCAATACGCCTTCCAGGTCACGGCCTGAGGTGTGGGATAGGCCTTTTGTTCCAACACCAAGCGTCTTGGACAGGGCTGGTTCCAGCGAGCCAGGCACCACGACTTCGACACATGGCACGCAGCTTGACAAAATGGCCGCTGTGCCAGACAAGATGGCTGCTCGTCCGATACCCCTCTTGCAGAGCGTGTGGAGGAAAGTCACAAGGTGGGACCAGGTACATGGCCTACAGTTTATCCATCAGCAGCGCAGGGCAGGTTTCCCCTGGGCCCCCTACAGAGTGTGGCCCAGCCCCAGTTGCCTTTAGCCACTCCGTTAATATCACCTGCCACCTCTACAGCCTCCGAACACAGGTTCTTCAAAAGGTTCCTAGGGCTAATGCGAACTCCCCAGATGGGGGCCATCACGGACATGCTCCCCCAGGTCACCCCACCGCCACCCATAATCATTCCTCCTATGGCTCTGGTGCTACAGGCCCCAGCGCAGCCACTGCTGCCCCAGCCAGCTCCTCCGATTCAGTCTTCCCTGCCTTGCACATTACAGGCGGCTCCACAATAGCCTCCTCAGCAGCCACCATCTCTGGTATCCACACCGCAGCCCATTGTGCCCAGCACCCCTCCACCAGTTCCGGACCCTCCGAGCACTCTGGTGGACACGGACAAGGAGGAGGACCCCGACGCGCCATCTTCAGCCAGGGACTTCCACAAACGCCTTGCAGGTTTGGCAGAATATTTGGGCTTTCCTCAGGCTGAGGTAGTGCAGCCCGAGGAGGGGGTCTTGGCAGAAGTCCTCCCCCTAACAACCCTACCAGAACAGGGATCCTGATGCAGAAAGACAGTTACCCTGGCCAAGAAGGGATGGCTCAAGCCGCACTCCGCCCAACCTGTCAATCAGCGCCTCAACGCCAAGTATAGGCAGATGCAGGGGGATACACTCTTGCTTTCGGCGCACTGTTCAGTGATCGCTGCAGCGTCACTCCACACTCTGCCTCAGTCGTCCTCTGCCACCTCGTCCTCGATGCTGCTAGGCAAGGAGGAGAAGATCTTGAAGGCGTATGGCAAAAAGCTGTACTCCGCCTCCTTGCACCTGCTTCAAACCAACACGGATGCCATGCTGGCAGCTGTTAACCAAAGGCTCTGGCAGGAAATTGCGGACTTCCTCCCAAAACTTCTGGCGCAGAGACAAGGGTGCTTCAAGCCGGGTCTAGGAGAAGCCAGGTTGGTAGTGCAGGACATATGGCGTTCACCGTGGCCCACATTGATACCTTTGGCCGGGCCATCTGCATCTCCATGGACATGAGGTGTGCCCGGCTCCGGGCTACTAAGTTTAACTCTGACGTTCACGAGCGCACATTGGACCTTCCATTCAGGCGTAGTGACCTCTTTCACTCCACCACGGATGAAGAATTAGATAAAAAGAACAGCTTGCAAACGGCAAAGTCTTTATCTATTCTTACAAAGCCCATGCCCAAGGCCTACACCTAGTCACAGCAATGCTCCGACCAGGGGCGGGCCTTTGGCAGGTTCCAGGGCTTTCAAGAACGGGGGTCCAGGCAACCTGACCATTCTCCGAGTCAGCACCGAAGGAAACTACAAAGGAGGGATGGGGGCAAGGGCTTTTTCCAATCCCCCCTCCTCCGCAACAGCCTCGGAGTTAAAAAAAAAAAAAAAAAAAAGGCATGACACACCACTTCGGGTCAACGTGTCTCCGGTAGGTGGCAGGCTCGCCTTGCAATTTTGCAATCGCGTGCAATTTTGGCGCCAGAATTTTTCAGACCCTTGGGTCCTCTCCGTAGTCTCCACGGGGTACTGCCTACTGGTATCCTCCCCTCCTCCCCTCCTTACCACCTCCCCTGTTCCCTTTTTCTTCCCCTCCTCCCCGCCTCCCTTTTTCTTCCCCTCCTCTCTGTTTCCTCCCCTCCTCCCCTCCTCTCCCACAGATTGGGACAGCAACTCTGTGGTGGAGATCCGGTCGCTTGTCGAGAACCAAGCTGTTGAAGTCCCAACCTCCCAGCGAGGCTTGTGCTTTTATTCCAGGATTTTCGCCATACAGAAGAACCATCAGGCTGGCCTGTGAGTTGTGTTGGACCTTTCCACCCTCAACCTCTCCCTTCCTCTGCAAAAATTCAAGATAGTTACGCCAGCACTTATTGCAGAAACACTGGACAGGGGAGACTGGATGTGCTCCCTGGATCTGAAGGATGCGTACCTACACATCTCGATTTGGCAGCCGCGTCGTTCCTTACTGCGGTTCAGGCTCATGGGCTGCCATTTCCAATACAAGGTACTACCTTTTGGCCTTAACTCAGCCCTCAAGTTCTTTACCAGGTTGATGAATGCAGTGACAGCTCTCCTCAGGGCCACCATGTCTACCCATACCTGGATAACTGGCTTGTCTGGGCTACATCTCTGGAAGCGGTTCACCATACTTCCTCTGCACTGATGAATACACTCCATGACTTGGGGTTCACTATCAATCTGAAGAAGTCTCCGCTGCAGCCCATGCAGATCCTGACCTTCCTGGGCCTCATCTGGGACACAAGCTCCGATGGAGTCTTTCCCTTGGAGGACTAGACAGTGGCCATCAAGAAAGCCACCTCTCACTTCCTCTCCAGGGCAGTACCAACATCTGTTGGGTAGAATGGCGGCGATCCTGTTGGCTGTACCCCACACACGACTCAAGATGAGATTACAGCTGCACTTCGCAGCCTCATGGAATCGGGAGAAGGGCTCCCAAGTGGAGCCAGTTGACATTTCTCCCTTTTTCCACCCGGACCTCATATGGTGGTCCGGACTTCAACATGTGGCAGGGCAAGCCCTTCCGGCAGCCGGCCCCTCAGGTCACTGTTACTACGGACTCCTCCCTAGAGGGCTGGGGAGCCACTCTGGACAGCCACAGCGTCCATGGTGTCTGTACTCAGGAGTGCCACATCAATTGGCTGGAATTGAAGGCCATATGGCTGGCTCTCAAGACCTTTCTCCCTCTCAGAGGGCAAGACAGTTCTTATCCAGACGGACAACTCCACCAGCATGTACTATGTCAACAAGCAGTGGGTGGAGGCAGGGTACCAGATCCCCTCCATTGTGCAATTTAGCCGTCAGCATGTGGGAGTGGGCACTGGAGAATAAAATCTACCTCACCGCAGTCCACCTCCCAGGGAATCCAACCTGGAGGAGGACAGGCTCAGCAGACTGGGGGCGGACGATTACAAGTGGCAATTGAATGACCTGGTAGTGAAGGAGATCTTCCTCCGGTGGGGGAATCCATTCGATTTGTAGAGGGATACCATAATATACTGCCACTTGGTCCAATAATTTAATTGTGTTGAATTGGGTAGCTTTTACATGGCAATATCATTAAGTAACCAGAATAGGTGTCTACAATGGTGCACGCATATTGACATCCTCTGCTAATGGGCATGGGACCAATATAAACGATCTGCCAAATCTGTCTAGGCAATTTACCTCTCTTCAATGTGCCGTGAATTGTGTGGAATAGCCCTCTGCTTTTGATGTTGACACCTGGGACATTGTAGGATAATCGTTTTCACAATTTCTAACGGAATGCTGATTCCCTTCCTCTGTCTTGTGCCCACCTGATATTCGCCTTTTCTCTGAGATGTCTGCTTTTCTGGTGGACCCATTTCGCATTCCCTTCCAAATCCTCCTCCTCGGCCCTCGCATCCATGATTTGGTTCCTGAACAGGTTGCTCTGCAGCATCTGCACCTGTCGTGGGATAACCTGGCCTTCATACATGGGGCTAGAAGTGACTCCACAAGAGTCAATACAAGAGCAAGTGGATTAGGTTTTGTCACTGGGCAGAATCAAACAAGAATGACTCATTGACATGCTTGCTGGATGATGTTCTATCCTTCTCAGCGCATTTGGCCGATTCAAGAGTGCAGGTGGACACATTCACAAACGTATCTAGCGGCCATATAGGCCTAAAAGAACGTGGTGATATTTTCTCATCCTCCAATCTGGTGGTTGAGACACCTGGCGGCTCTAACCAGGTTATAGCTGCCTATCAAACATCCACATGTGGTGCTCAGTACCCTGGCGCACAAACCATTTGAGCCCATGGCGTCCGCGGACAGCAAGCTGGTTACCATTAAGACGGCCATGCTGGTGGGCATTACCTCGGCACGCCGTATCAGCGAAATTCAGGCCCTTGTGGCTTCAGAGCCCTACACAAACTTTCACTGTGACAAAGTGGTGCTCAGGACGCCTCCCGCCTTTCTTCCCAAGGTCGTCTTCTCCTTTCACGTAAATGAGGAGATGGTACTCCCAACGTTCTTTGCTGACCCAAAGAATAGTGCTCAGAAGGTATTGCACTGTCTGGATATCAGGAGTGCCCTAAGATTTTATCTGGACTGGACCAAGAGCTTCTGTAAATTGGACACCCTATTCATCACATTCGGAGGATCAAGACAGGTTGTCAAGCATCCAAGGCTTCTATAGCAATGTAGATGGTTATGGCCATCAAGGAGGCGTACGAGGGGCAGAACAAGCCTTTGCCAGCATTCATGCACGCCCATGCCATTGGATCCAAGGGCACGGTGGTGTCTTTCCAAAGACACGTACCATGGCAGACTATCAGCAAGGTGGCTACGTGGGATAGCCCCTCTGCCTTTTGTAAGCACTACTGCTTGGCTGCTAGTGCCAAGTTGGACGTTTTCGAACTTTTCTTAAGAGGGGCAACTCCCTGTCTGGGGTTGCATTCAGCTGTAATCGCCCATACAGTATGGAGGAAAGGGGACGGGGACGTAGAAGTAATTATGTTCCTCACCGTAGTGACTAATGTACTCCTAGTCTATAGTCCCCTTTCCTCCATATGTCCCACCATCGTCCCCCTTAATAAAACCTGTGTCAATAGGCAATCTTAATATTGTCGATGCGTCAAAGGAGACAGAGTGGTGCCAGTGGGTGGAGTCAGGGGAGCACGCCCCCGCATGCATTGAAATTTAAAGGGGAAGATTTTTTTTTTCTGGTGAAAAAGGTTCGGTTTCCTATCCCTAGCGATGGGCACCCATACAATATGGAGGAAAGGGGACTAAGAGTAAGTAGTCACTACGGTGAGTAACTTATAATTTATGTAAGTAGCCCTGCCAATAACTTGCATTTGCCTTCGATAGTGTTTGATGTCTGTGAGTAAGAAGCAGTGCAACCAATTACACCACTACTCTCGACTCTTGTTTGCAAAATTGGGGTCTACTGCCAAGTCGAGTGAGTCTATCTACATTTTTCAGCAAGCTATGCTCATCTGAAAAGGTGCTTCACATATTAGTTATCAAGAGCGCCTTCCAATATTCCTAAAACTGAGCTAAAGACTTTCTAATGTTAATGCAGCTGCATGTGGCTGTGGAGCAAAAGAAATGTTACTACTTTTGCCAAGCAAGGATGATAAATTGTGCCTGAGCAATGATTGCCTTAAGCCACAACACACCCAATAGGCACTTGGGAGAGACTGATTGGGTAACCTAGATTCCGACTGTCTTGTGCCTACCCCCATCCATTGTGCTGTGATAATTATTACCAATAGTTACCTGATGACTTGTTAAACTCTAATGATCAATGTTTTACTCTGGCCTGTATAGCACTCTGTTGCTCTCAAGTTAGGCTTGCGCTACAAAAATATATTTTAATAATAAGAACAAAGACTTCTACGCCTGTAGTGATGGGAGAGCCCCACTCCTTGATATATGCAGGTCAGCTCTGCAGGCAGTACATTATACCTTCACCAGGCGCTACTTCTTCGACATGCAAGCATGAAGCTAAGTGAAGGTTTGGATTGGCAGTGCTGCAAAACTTTGAGGCTCCATAATTTACCCAGGCTCGTTGTGCTTTTAGAATCTGAAGATGGCCGATGGTGGAAATAGGGGACTGCCCCATCACTGACTTTTTTGACAAATGGCCTTCATGCTGTTAGATGGGTCTATGTAATGTAAAGTGATAACGCTCTTGATCTTTGCTGCTGTTAAATGATTACTTATGTTCTCGGTCTGACTGGGAATAGTTGAAGCAAGTTAATCTGTGAAAGATTCAAATCCTGGAGGAATAGTTTTCATCATCACAAGGCTTTATTCGGCAGTTATTGGCCACATAAAGATACGGTGCATTATACATTGAATAAGTCATGAATGACGATACAAATAAGATTTGTGCATTTAAAAAAATCATAGTGGGTTAGAAATTTCAAGGGATAAAATCTGAAAACACTTATCAAGAGCATCTGAAAAACAGTCAATTGCTATCACAGGGGTTATTTATCTGTTATGTCTTTATAAAGCGCACGTACACCCTAGGGCATCTTGGTGCTGAGCAGAGGTGGTTGATCCAGAACAAACATATCAAGGGAGATCTTCAGAAGAAAAGGGTCATCAGAGCCTGCTGGAAGGCCAGATGGTAGGATGTCACAAAGTGCACTATATTGATGTTTTGGGAGTGGCGAAACAGTTCTAAAGCATCCCTTGTGCGTCGAATACCATAGTTACAAAGTGATTTCAGGTACCTATTCCTTGCACCAGCTTATCTCTCACAGAAAAACAAAGTGGTCTTCCTTGCTTGGCCGCAAATCTGGCAGTTATTTCTTGCTGCCGCCCATCTGGAGGTGAGGCTGCCAGACTTGGCTGACCTATCCTGACTCTCATGTAAAGGTGCTGGGCTAAGGGGTGTGTGGCCACATCCAAGTAGGTTTCAAACCCCTGAGCAATTTTTTATTCGAGGTAAAAGCCACCACCCCCCCCTGCCCCCAACGCCCCTGTGGTCCGCTTCCCACATGCTTTCCACATGCTTTCAGAAATAGTTTTTATTTAAATGTGCAGTAAGTAACCGGTTACGTAGGATAGCAGGAGTAAAATGGACTCTGGTAACTCTTTGTTACCAGCTCATTTAAGTGTGTATTGAAGTAATGTGTGCTTTGGTCCTTGGGCACGCTAAAAGATTGTGACATGAGGGACATCAGTTATTATGCAGATACAATGGTGGTTCATGAGTGCACTGCTGTTATAGAATGAGTATTTTATCCCCTGCTTTTTTACAAATGGGTTCGTTTACCTCTTGTCCATCCCTGAAGATGTTATATTGTTGTGTTTTATACCAAGCACCGCTTTGAAAGTTGGGAGGGTTCAGGCGGGTTAGATGGAGGGATGGAGAGGGCGAGAGTAAGAGGTTTGATGTGCTGTTGGTAGCTTCAGTTTGGAAAAACCGGTCACCCTCTGCTCAGTTCGTTTTTTTGGTACGTAATGATTTGGCTGCGTTTTGTGCATGAGTGTATGGGGTGGCTTCAGTGTTTCTTGTTCGGGTATCTGTAGTGTTTGGTTTAGATGGGGATTGCAGATTGTGTGCAGTTTGTGCCAGCTTCAGGTTTCTGCTCCTCTAGAGGTATGTGTGTTTTGTTTTGGTGTTTGCGGGTGAGTACGCGGGATATAGAAAAGTTGTTAGTAGGTTTAGTGATGAGGTTGGCCTCTGTGCCCTTCTCTTTGAGGGTTATGTTTTTGGCAGGGCTCAGTTTCTTCTAATGTGGGCTGCGTTAAAGTGCTTTATTTCCCTGGGTAGCCAGGTTTCGGTTAATTAGGTTTATGTTGATTTGGGTGTTTCTCTTGTATTGAGTTTTCGGTTTAGCTCAGTGAGGTAAGGGGTCATGATTTTAGTGTTTTCTGTATGTTGGATGTTCTTCTGTTCAAATTTCTTTTGGGGTGAGTTCCAGAGTTTTGCCGAGATGCAGTAGAATGCTTATGCACCAAATTTCAACTACGTACAAAGGTTTTGGTTCAAGGCAAATATTGTTCTTAGATCTCAGTGTTCAATTTGGCTTGTAAATGAGCATGTTTTCCTCTATGAATTCCGCTCCTTGGCTGTGGATTGCTCTGTGGGTTATTCAGAGTGTCTTGAAGAAAATTATTTTTTTGACTGGCAGATCACCTGTTGATTGCTGGGTGTTTGTTCCTGGTGAACCAGAGCATTCCAAAGCCATCCTCTTGTCAAGTCTCTGGTGTGCCTCGCACAGGCCCTTTGATAGACAACCGGTCCTGCAGGTCACACGACCATGGTAAGACCTTTTGGCCCATGCTATTTAAGAGAAATGGGCATTGGGCAATTCAAAGCGGTTCTTGGCAGATGCCATTGCAGTCTCTTGGAAGAGACTGCTTGTTCTGTAATGGGGTGGCTATGCATCCCAAACTAGTTTGACATTTCTCTAAATAATAAACAGACCTTTGATGAGATGCATATCTCTAACTTTACATAAGAAATAGCTGAGCACTCTTCCTTAAACAGATGGTGATTGCACAGCTTGGACATAATGAATGCAGCAACAAAACTGTAGTTGAAGAGAATCTACTCCAACACTTCATCCTTGTATTAAATGGTAAAATGTATATAAGCAGTTGCAATGAAAAGACACAGCCTGGGTTTAAAACTGGAGTACACTGCTGTTTCTCTAGTACACTGCTGTTTCTCTAGTACACTGCTGTTTCTCTAGTACACTGCTGTTTCTCTAGTACTCTGGTCACCCATGATACTCTGGTGCCACGTTGTATATTGTAAGCAAATAGTTTACTACAGGCACACATGGTCACTTATTGGTCTTGGTTCTACCTCTGCTGTCCAAGTGTCTTCTTCCATTCTGGGGAGACAGAGCAACCCCTAGTTCACCACCTTGTGCGCCACTTGTATTTGACACTGCAGGAAAACAAAGAATGTGATGGGAGTGAAATAGGAAACCAAAACCTACCTTACTCTGAATTTGGAGGAAACAAAGCTTCACACTCAAAATTCTGATCTAACCACTTGTGTGCTGTTGTAATGTATATCTTCTTGATGTGAGCCTATGATATTGCAGAGTATTTGTTTCTTCTTGGGCATTTGCTTTGTATTTCCAGGCTGGCAAATTATTACATATATACAGGAGCTTCTACTGCTGTTTTTTATGTCTATACCGGGGCCTTATTTGTATAATCTTCTGAGGATAGCTTTCTTTTTTCAGAGAAAGTATTTATCGGCTGCTCCCCCAGACAACCCCCGAGAATGTGAACAAAAACTTCAGCCAGTACAGTATTGATCCCAGCACGAGGTATCCCAACATCGCCGTCCACGTTCTCAGGCCACACCAGGTAATCCCTGCTAGGACTCTTTTTCTGGTTAACACATATCCTTAAAATGCTTAAGAGCAATGTTATGGCAATGAATTACACTGAATGGTAATGCGATTTAGATCTTATCTTCAATTTTCCTAAAATCTGTTTTCCAGCTTTGGAACACATGTTTTGCTCTCTGATTTCAAGGGCAGTTTATTTAAACATTAATTGGACATCTGAAGGGTGTCTAATCATTTAATGTAGGTATTTTAAAAAAGAAAAAAATCAAGAGCCCACTGCCTGTTACTATGTTTGTATTCCTGTTTTCTGCAGTTGTGTGTGGGTTTGTGAATAAAAAGCTCTTATGTAGGTTGTACCATTTGTGGGGTGATTTTTAGGACTTACTTTATTTTTTAATTTGCACCCAGCCAACTTGGCGCCTACAGTTTAATTCATGTGTGGGACATCACTTATAACTTTTACAATATATATTAATTTCTCCATTATGTGGTCTGGCATGGATTCACATGCTCATAAATATTCTGTCGTTAGGCTGGCAATACTTGGTTAAAGAAAAAATCAGTTCAATTTCTGAACTGTCTTTCTCCTAACCATTCACTGAGCTCATGGTCATACTGCCCCAGCCAATGACTGCCCTCTACCTAAGCCCCTCCTCCGGCAGCCATCTTCAGATTTTTACTGCTTCAAGTGTTTGGAGTCCTCGTGCTTAGCTCTGGAGCTTTTACTGCGATTTTCGCTTTTTGGAAGATTTTTACTCTATTTTTCAGTTAATCGAGCAAATGTGCTCAATTGATCAACCTTCCTATTAACGGGGACTTGTTTTTCGAATTCTTCATTGCCCCTCAAGGGTGGAGTTTCTCTGTGGAGGCTTCCAGAAGATTGCTCAGGCCTACACCGTTTGGATCATGTTGGACGAGAAGGATTCCCCCTCTTTTCAAGCTTTGCACCGACTGCGGTTTGCGGAATGTATTTATGGACCACAAACATTCACAGTGCCCGAACCCTACGCACAAGGAGGAAGATTGTGCATTTTGCCATGAACTCTCGACTCACACGTTGGAGGGCGAGTAGGCTTCTAAGGCCTTTGAGGGCACCCCTCCCACGGGGGTCCAACAAAATGCTGAGCGCCGTAGTCTGCTACTGTCGGGAGCAGCGTTGCGGCGGGCTAGTCCGCCAGGCCGCGTTCCACATCACCAGTGGCATTGGTCTCAAGTCAACGCTCCGGATCTTCATCCAAGAGGAAGTCTGATCACCCGGGGAAGCTGAAGGTGGCCCAGAGGCATCCAAGGAGAAGACCAAACTGGGTATGGTGTCCGGCCTACCCTCGATGGAGAAGGCAAAAGGGGACCGGGCCTCTGGGCTGGCACCTAAGAAGAAGGCCAAGCAGGATAAGGTGTCTGGGGTGACCACGAAAGCCAAGCAGGACAAGGCTGGCCTGACCATGAAGGCCCAGGTGCAACAGACTAAGGCGGCCCCTTCCATCGAAGTTGTGGTGGCGTCTCTTTTGAAGGCCGTGGGGGTGGACCCGCAGGGCACCCCTTGGAAGGCAAGAGTGTCCCTCCCTGCCAGGAGGGAGTCTTCATTCCAGCCCACTGAGAAGACCCTGGAGAAGAAGATGCCGGTCATCTCCCTGAGACCGTCCCCTCTTGACGCGAAGAAAGGGGGGGGGGGCGTTTAAGTCCTCCAGCGCATGGATATGTCCTTGGCTGAAGTGTAACTCGTCCACCTCCCAGGAGGAGGGTGGCAACGAGAGAAACGTCGGAGTCGGGCCCTACGATGAGGGAGCAGACGAGGGAGACGACAGATACCGTTGAGGAGGGCGACGGAGGGCCTCAGGACGACGAAGGCCTTGGCTCGGCACCTACGCCCAGCTGCTGGTCCCTGCACCACAGCCGCCACCTAGAGATCTTTCAATGGACATTCTCTCTACCCTTCATACTCTTGTGTCTGAGATGCATAAGAGGATGCCGGCGACGCCACCGCCCGCTCTCCCAGCGGCACCCATGCTGATCGCTCCGCTGATGGTGGAACCTCCATCCAAGAAGAGGAAGAGGCAACCTCTGCTACCCATCACCTCCTTCTCCGCTAACCCCCACGGGTGAGATGGGGTCGGCCACAGCAACGACTGGCACAGACGACGGCGGGATGGGGGCCTCCTGTTGCTTCCGCACAGATCCTCTCCGCCGGACGCGATAGGTTTATTCCATGCAATGATCTCCAGAGCATTGGAGCTCTTCCAGCATGTTCAGAGGAGAAAGAGGGCTTCTTATACCAGCGCTGCGAGGTGAAGAGGAAGACCATCCTTTCAGCCCCCCTCTTGGATGACATTTGGGATGAAGGACTGTCGCTTATGAAGAACCAGTCTACGGCCCCGCGAAGAGGGACCACTTAGAGAAGTAGTACAGGGTCCCGGACTCCGTGCCCAAGTGCTTGCCGGCCCAACCGTCGCCGGATTCAGTGATTTCTGCAGCGGCCAAGAGGTTGTCCTCGGGCGCTACGTCTTTGGCAGCATCCACGCCACTGGACAGCAAGGGGAAGAAATTGGATGCGATGGGGAGGTGGGTCATCTCCTCTGCAGCGACGATCATCAAGGCCGTCAACGCCCTCTCTATCATAGCGCGCTACAACCGGGAGCTGTGGTTCAAGCTCGCACCTGTGCTGGAGGTTGTTCAAGAGAGCAAGGTGGCGTCTGACCACGCCATCAGGGGCCGCGGACGTGGGTTTCCACCAGATGGGCAACAGCGTTTGCCTTCGCAGCCGTGGCTGGGTCAAGGCCACCAACTTTCGACAGGAGGTCCAGACAAGGGTTTTGGACATGCCCTTTGACGGAGACCATCTTTTCGGGGAGGCTGTAGATGACTCTCTACAGGCCACCAAGGCAGAAACGGGGACGGCACATGCCCTGGCACGCTACAGCAGCAACGGCCGTCCTTTCGGTCCTCAGGAGGCAAGTCTCTCCCAATCTTCGAAGGGTTACGGCGGGGGCTCCTCTTCTTACTGCCAATCCCCGCTATTCGGCTCAGGAAACCAACAGGGGTCGCTCCAAGGCCTTTGGAGGACGACGCCGTAATCACCAGGGACCCCAAGGCGCCCCGTCGACCTCCAGACCAGAATGAACCGGCCGGGATGTCTGGCCCCCACCCATGCACACTGGTGGGAGGCCGGCTGGCGAACTTCGTCAGCGTGTGGAAGTCCATCTCCACCGACGGTTGGGTGCTGGACGCTCTTGCCCACGGACACTCTAGAGTTCCAACAGAAGTGTCCCCAAATACCATTGGTGGTCTGACGGGAAAACCACGTCCCTCAGCTGCAGCTGGAGGTTCGGGCCATGCTAAAGGACGGGGCGATAGAGTTCCAAAGTAACTCCAGGGCTCCGGAGTGTATTAAAGGTACTTCCTGGTGCGCACGAAGACCGGGGGCTGGAGGCCCATTCTCGACCTGCGACGACTAAACAAACGCATTAAGTCCCAGAAGTTCTGAATGGTCACTCTTCAATCCGTGCTCTGACAGCTACAAGAGGGGAGACTTTCTGTCGTCGTTAGATCTGAAGGGTGCATATTTCCATATCCCCATTCACAAGGGACACCGCAAGTTTCTGCGCTTCGTTGTTCAGGGGAAGCATGACCAATTCAAGGCCTTTCCCTTCAGCCTGAAGTCGGCGCCCACAAGCCTTCACCAAGGGCCTGGCGCCGGTGGCGGCCCATCTACGATTGCAAGGGATTCAGGTCTACCTGTACTTCGACTGGCTCATCCGGGCCAGTTCAAGGGACATCGCTGTCGACCACACAGCGAGGACTGTCGGCCTGCTGACGGATCTAGGGGTTCTCAGTGAATTATGCAAAGTCCTGCTAGACTCCATCGCAGGACGCGCTGTTCTGGGATCCCGGCTCAACACGGTGTCATGCCTGGCGTCACTGTCGGAGGTGAGAGTAGCGACCATCCTGGGCAAGGTGCAACGGCTGCTAGCTCTGAAGATCGCCACACTGAGGGCTATCAAGTCTCTGCTTGGCATGATGTTATCATTCATTTATCTCATCCAACTCTGCATGTTACAGATGCGCCCTCTGCAGGAGTTCCACAACGCCCACTGGATTCAGTTGTCCGGAAGCTTTCAGGACAAGATCGCGCTCGACGAGGGGTTCCGTCGGGCGATAAGGTGGTGGGGCATGCGCTTACATCTGACCGGAGGCGCAGAGTTCCAGGCCCCACCACATCAGGAGACGGTCCCCACGGACGCTTCCTTGAAAGGATGGGGAGCCCACATCGGAAGTCTTCATGCAAGAGACCTGTGGCTGCTGGAGGAGAAGGCTTTGCACATCAACCTTCTGGAGATACTGGTGGTGTTTTAGGTCCTCAAATCATTCCTGCCATCCCTCAAAGGCAAGGTGGTTTTGGGTCTTCACAAACAATACCACCACAATGTTTTACATCGGGAAACGTGGGGGCACCAGATCCCCAGCACTCTCCAAGGAGGCGCTGGATTTATGGCACTTGGCAATCGGCCAGAGGTTGTTCCTCATCCCTTTTCATCTGGCAGGAGTAAAGAACGCGGTCGGTGACTCTATAAGCAGGGAGCTTTGCTCTTGTCACGAGTGTGGATTACCTGTTCCTCAAATGGGGCAATCCCCAGATCGACTTGTTGGCGACGGCGTTGAACACCAAGTGCCAGAGGTTTGCCAGCAAGTTCCCCAGCAGGGGAGCATGGGAAGGCCTCTTTCTGTATGCGTTCCCTCCGTTGCCATTGTTACTTTGAGTCATCAGTCAACTCAGACGGTTCCGGTGCCGGATGATCCTCGTCGCCCTGGCGTGGCCAAGGCAGATCTGGTACCCGGACCTTCTCAGCATGTCCGCACCCCCACCAGTCAAGCTGCCAGTTGTCGCAGATCTTCTCACCAGGGAAGGAGGTGCCATTCTTCATCAAGATCCAGGGTCCCTGAACTTGAAGGCTTGGCTCCTGCAGCGGTAGAATTCGGTGGCTATGATCTCCCGCGGACTGGCAGGAAGTTCTCGCCAAAGCTAGAGTATCGTCCACTTTGAAATGCTACGGTCTCTAGTGGAAGAGATTTGCCATTTGGTGCCATTCTCAGAAGATCGACGCTCAAGGTCCCTTGGCTGCTTCCGTATTTGCTGTTGGCCAAATTGGGGCTGGCTTACGGCTCCATTAAGGTTCATCTGGCGGCTGTCTCCCGCTACACCAGATCCCCAGGACGACCCTCCTTGTGGTCGCATCAGTTGGTCAAGCAATTCCAGGGACTATTCCACTTGTTCCCGCTGGTGAAGGCTCTGGCCTGGGAGCTCAATGTGGCGCTTACTAGGCTCATGAGAACCCTGTTCAAGCCTATGCATTCTGTTCTTCTCAAGTTTCTGTTGTGAAAAATGGCTTTTCTCGTGGCAATCACCACTGCATGACTGGTGGGTGAGATCCAGGCCCTCTCCTGTAAACCACCTTACCCTGACTTTCCACGAGACTAGGGTGGTGCTGCGGACGTACCCCTCCTGCATGCCTAAGGTGCTGTCAGACTTTCATCTAAACAAGCCCTTGGTGTTGCCTGTTTTTTTTTTTCCGATGCCTTTGTCATTGGCTGAAAGGACTTTGCACTCCCTGGATGTGGCTAGAGCGCTGACGTTTTATGTGGCCCGCACAAAAAGTTCCCGGAAGACTTCTCAGCTCTTTGAACTTTGGTCCTGTGAACCATAGGAAGGCCCTGTCCAAATCTTCCATTTCCAGATGGCTCTCCGGCTGTATCACCCACTGTCACCGGTTGGCAAACCAGCTGCTGCATAGCCGTCCAAGAGCCCATTCCACCAGGGTGATCGCTGCTACAACAGCGTTCTTGTCTGGGGTGCCCCTGCTGGACATCTGCAGGGCTGCTACGTGGATGTCGACACACACCTTTATGAAAATCTACTGCATCGACTGGGATTCCAGGGAGGAGTCCAGAGTCAGCCAAGCAGTGCTGCACAACCTGTTTGCTTGAAGGTGAGGAGGTAAGAGATGCTTATGTTGAACCTTGCCACCTCCTGTGGTTGGGCATGTGTGTACTGCTATGTATTCTTTATTCATGAGAATGTAAATTCATGCTAGACCCCATGCTGGAGAAGGAACCAGTTACTTACCTGTAACTGTTGTTCTCAGGCATGGGTCTGGCATGGATTCACATGTGGACCCTCCCGCCTACCCCTCTGCGGCTCTTCTCTTGGTACTACTGCCAATTTACATGCTACCAAATCTGAAGATGGCTGACAGAGGAGGGTCTTAGATAGAGGGTAGTCATTGGCTGGGGGCAGTATGACCTAGAGCTCAGTGATTGGTTGTTAGGAGAAAGACAGTTCAGAAATGAAACAAACTGATTTTTTTTCTTTTACTGAGGATTGCCAGCCTGACGGGGAATATTCATGAGCATGTGAATCCATGCCAGACCCATGTTGGAGAACAACAGTTACAGCTAAGTAACTTGCTCCATATGTCTTCCTTGAAGACCTCATTCTTGTCTGTAAACAATCGAGACCTAAATTGTAAAAAAAAAAGACATTGACCGTTGGAAATCCTTCTTTTGGACCCATCTACAAATGTGTGTTAAACATAATCTTTTGCAGGAGCTAGTTGCAAGCCTGGATACAGGTATCCATCCCTGGCTGCATAGCACAGGCTCAATTGAAGGTACTGAAGCCCCCCCTGTAGCAGCTTGATGCTACAAAGAGGTGGGTGTTGAATTGTGCTGTGGTTTGGTCTCTGTGACGAATGCAAGGGGACCGTCCCCTCACCCGAAGGGGGAGCCCACCCCCATTGATACTAGTAAAGGGCATACACTACACTTCAGACGCCCTAGTAGACTGGTCAAGAGGGATCTCTCTGGAGGGGACTCCTCCCACCCCCTTGGGGGACAGGAAAATCCCAGAGAGTTATAAGTCACCATTCTCCCCGCCGCCCACACAAGAACACTTCCATGGTGTATGCAGGGGCTAGAGTTTGTGATAATCTGATAATCCCTTTAATAATGGTTGACTCGGTTTCTGACCCATGATGTGCCCATTCTTCCTAGGAGAGAACAGTGAGGCGAGTAAACAGACCCACTAGAGGAGCGGTATTCAAAGAAACAATCGGTCTCATTGAAACCCTAGGAGGCCAAATGCGCTGTTGTGGCTGGTCGGAGAAAAACGACAGACGCTGACAGTGCACACTGAGTACTGGCAGATGCTGCGGACGAGCAACCAGAACGGTCCAGAGCAACCACGGGAATGGAGTCTTGGGTTTAGTTGGTCCAACCAGCCTAAGGGAGGAAGTCGTCCTTTGTGGGTTTTCCCTGTCGATTCGAAAACTGGGTTAGCAGAGCTGCATGGCTTCACCGGGCACCCCTGCGGTCCATGAGCGTGCTGCTGGCGTCTTCTCTCCTCCTCTGCTTTGGATTCTCTCCTCCAGTGGTCGACTCTGCTCTTAGTTCAAAAATCTCGCTTTTTATGCCAGTTCCCATTGGTTTCAGACACCAAAAGACCTAAAAGAGACACCACGAAAAGTTCGAACTACTAAAAGTTCAAACTTTTTGTGGTATGTGTTTAGGTGTTCCAGTTGGGTCGGTATGGGGCTAGGGAGGGGTGTCCCCCACAACACCCCGCTCAGTACTTCCCCTGCAGCTCCCTGCCAGAAATAAAAAGCCCAGGGGTTGCGGGAGACACCCCTGCAGCTCCCCAAAAAAATAGAAAAGGACCCTCCGGCGCTGGTACCCGATCGCGGAAGTGAGAGGGAACCGGCACTGCAGGGACATAGCGCGAAAGAAGGAAAGCTAAGTGGGGTGGTGGGGGTATGTATGGTTTTCTATTGGATGTTCGCATGGGAAATTAACGAAAATTTGTAGTGTGTACATTTCCCATGCAAACATTTCCATGGCGGATTTTTCCAGGACGGAAATATCACGCAGATCCTTCCCATTCAGCCCTAGGATGTCAATCACACAGCAGGGTGGCTGTCCTTTTAGGACAGCCAGCTGGTCAATAGGAACTGGTTTCACTCAGGCACACCTAGAGACAAAAGACAGGGAAGTTTCGGGACCCTCCCTCAGTTCCTGCCTTTCCATACACACGGGTGCTTGGGAGGGCTTTAGGGCTGAAGCCTGTCAAAGGACAACTACACTAACGGAACAAACCTGATGCAAACAGAGTAAAAGCCTAGAAGAAACTAACAAGAAATGGCGATAAAAGAAGGCGGGGGCCATTTTGAGAAACTTTTCACCTTGGTGTGCAGCACTGCAGCTGAGTTATCAGCCTGCAGATCCAGGTCACTAGGTAGTAAAAAAAGAAACCACTGCCACCAGCCATTCAAGTGAGTTAGTGTAACACAATGTTACATGAGGAATGGGTTAAAGGGATTACTAGGTAATCCCCCAGCACTCCACATAGGGTGGTGTCTGCTGGACCCATAAGGCAAAGGTAAGTAAGACAGGGGTCATCTTACTATTCTTGGGAACAGTAGTTCACCCAAGCAAATGTAGCTCAACATTAGAGGGAAGTCCAGGGGACTTCTCAGTGGCACTGCACAAAAGGTGCTGTGTCACAATGCAAAAGCAGATGCCTATGGAGTTTACCAGACTCCATAAAACAGTAAGGAACATTAACATCATAGTCGGGGGTTGGGGTGGAACCAGGGCTTTAAGTGGGGTAAGAAATCGAGGGGGGGGGCCTCATTTGGGGGCGTGGCCTAAAACGTACGCAAATCGTAAGGTATGCACACATATATATGCATGTTATATATCTGTGTGCGTACCTTACTATGGTTTGTGTACTTTGCAAGCCATCTTTTCTAAACATAGAAATATGTATTTCTATGTTTAGAAAAGATAGCTTGCAAAGTACACAAACCATAGTAAGGTACGCACACAGATATATAACATGCATATATATGTGTGTGCATACCTTACGGTTTGCCTACTTTTCTGGCCATTTTTTTTTAAAACATTTCGGTTTTATAAAAGATGGCTTTGAAAGTACACAATTCAAGCCATCTTTTATAAAGCTTTGACTACGGACAAAATTGTCCGTCGGCAAAGCTTTATAAAAGATGGCTTGAATTGTGTACTTTTCAAGCCATCTTTCATAAACCTCGAAAAATGTCGAGGAATCCCCAGGTTCGCCGAGGGTTAAAGACGCCTCAGCGACCTGGGGAAACAAAGGGACAGTAACTGCCTCTGGTGACCCCTCGCGCGAGAGGTCACCAGAGGCAGTTACTATGACTTACAGAAGTGGCAGCCAGGCACAGCATCGCTGTGGTTGGCTGCCACTTCTGTCAGAACTCCTGACTTCATGGCAGGCGCATCTCCCGCCGCGACGGGATAATGCATCCCGCCAATGTTGCGTGCAGTGGAAGGGGGGGCCCCGGCAGGGCCCCGGCTCAGTCCCACTTTTTGGAGACTGCCGGGGCCTGGTCCCGGCAGGCCCCGGCCCACTTAAAGCCCTGGGTGGAACACAGGAGTGAGTGAGAAAAAGGTCCCACTCGGGAGTACAATTTAAAAAGCCTGGAGGCCAGCGAAGAGCTAGGGGTCTCGAAGATTAAAGGGAATTGGCACAGAAATTAACATTTTCCCTAACATTAAACACAGCAGAAATTGTAAAAACAAACGGATTAGTCTTTCCTAGAGAAGATTGAAAAAGCCTAATTTTTAACACTCCAGCAAATGCAAGACACACAGATTCGACTATGCTGGAAGGTGGAAACCCCCACAGGCTAATTATGACAATGCACCAATGCCAGATATGGTTAACATACAACTTGCAAATCTGGCATTGGTGAATTGTCATAATTAAACCCAATTGCATCACAATCTCCAGCTTCTGCACCTGTGAACCCTGAACCTCTCATCAGGACAAATAGAAGTGGTCCAAGCGACTGAGTTCTCCTGGGGTGGTCACTCAGAAAATCTGAGTATGGGGCGCATGTGTACTTGTTTTCATACTTTCCTAAACAATTTCCTACCTGCCTATGATCAGTGGTGTTATAGCCAAGGATCACCACCAAGTATCAGCCGCTAATGTGGTGGGATTGAGGGTGTACCCAAAACATCTTTACTTCACCTGTTACTACACTTGGTTCTTTCACTTGTCATCTCTTACCAAGTTGTTGGATTTTCCAAAGATTGTGCACAGGAACATTTGAGACTTCCAAGTACCCTCATAGGGACTGACTTGGAGCTGGACTCTAAGGTATTGTGCCTACTTACCTGATAGGGAATAACTTCTAAAGTTAGATCTACCGTGTCATTTATAAGGCATGGTATATGGAGTGTGATTTGATACTGTTCTTATTGCTTTGCTACTGTTTCATCCTCTGCTTTATAGAATTGCTTACACTGTTTTAGTGTAAAGGGTAGGTAATACGACTTAAGATTTTTTATATATATATTATATAATCATTTTATTTTTTTAGGCTTGTAGATTCTGCTTAGATCACATGCTGTGCATAGGCCGACATCTAGTGGAAGCTGCAGAGTATTAGTTTTTGAAACTCGAAAAGGGAGGTTGAATAGGGCGTGCCAGTAATACTATCCCTATTGTGACGTCTCCTGTACCCATGATCCCTAACGCGTGTTGGTCCCTCAGATTGTTTCTTTCCGCCTTCTTTCGGACGCATCTGTGCAGAGTTCCTTTAGGCATAAAGCCTTACCTATATTTCAATTGCCATTAGAACTCTTCCTATCCTTTGTTCACCGAACTTCGAATACCAACGCAGGTGACGATCGGAGAGACTTCCGTCAAAGACTGCTGCGACGGACCCCAGGCCTTGGAAGGCCACCCTGGGCCTCGGCCCAATCAGTAGGGAGAGGATGGATATATTGCCCCAAGTGTAACAAGAAGTTTCCCAGGGTAGATAAACATACTGTTTACAATTTGTCTCCCTCGGGACCACTTTGAGGCATCTTGTAAGGCCTGTAGGCTTTTTAAGTCTAAAACCCTAAAGGATCGCTCCACGAAGCGCTGGGCCCACTACGCCAGGCAGCTAGAGGCCATGAACATAGAGGGCGCTTTCAGCGATGGCAGCAAAGCCGCTGAATCGGACAGCAAGGGCGACAGTGCGGCTTCAGCAACCCAGGTGCAGACCCCCGACCTCGTAGGACTAGCCGGTGGCCATGTTTTGGGGACCACACCAGGGCAAAAGAGCAATACTAACATCAACCACCAAGCACATTAGCCCCAGCTGAGACTCAACACACATGTCGAGCGATCAGCAACAGTCGTCACCTAGAGAGCGGTCCACCAAATCCTTGTACTCTGGGCGGTCCCAATCGCGGTCGCCTCATGACAAAGCCCACCCGTGCTCGGGTGGAAAAGGTGTCGTCCATCCAACTGACACCCGGTCGTCAGATGACGACACTGTCTCTTGACCCACTACCGAAACTAGATGCTCCGCGTCTAACCCTACACCCGGAATTCTGCACTCCTTGTCGGATCACGACACCGAAAGTCAGCGCGATGCGTCGGACCAAGCGGAAGGCACCAAAAAGTTTAGTAATACAACTTCTAGCCATGGGGAGGGGGTAAACACATCAAAGTTATCTAAAGATGCCCACACTTCTAATGAGGAGCATAGGGAGGACAAGGCTGCTAATAAAATCTAAAGAACCTCCTTCGGCCCCCAAGACCAAAGTTATACCTCCCACAGATGAGGACATTGGCCTTACCCTTCAGTCTGTAATTATACTAACCTCCAAGGAATGGAGCTCTTAGGACAAATACAGGGTAATGAAAAGGATGACCTTTATGGAAACATTTTATGAAAAAGATCCTAACTATTTTCTGAGTTATAGGAACACACCTCCCACCTCGACTCCTTCTGGTTCCAGGGGCACTCCTGTGTCTCCTCAACCCCCTCCTAAGAGGGCTCGCTCTGATACTCCCTTTCAGGACTTAGTAATAGACCCCTTTGTAGTGGAGCCTTATGACCCAAGTTCTTTCCATGAAGAACCTGACCCTGAATTGGAGGAGGGACAGGCTGCAGACCCCTACTACGACAGGGATGATAAGGACCAGGAGGCTGAGGATGAGGCTGAAGCTTACACTTTAGACTCCCCAATTCCTAAGGACCCTCCTGTTAATGATTCTCCAGTCGATAACCAGCCTTTTCTTAATGAGGTGTTGGCTAAGGCTGCTGAGAACTTCCAGATAGATACACAGGAAGTTCAGGCAGACAGGGATTTCGCAGAGCAAATCCTGGGAGACAAAAGGGCAGTAACACAGTCCATCCTTTTACTAAAATCAGTCCAGCGCAGAATTCTACCTTCCTTGCAGACACCTAACCTCACACATGCAGTAAATCCATGTGTCAAAGTTATTTTGCGCTGCTCCCTCTGACCCTTTATATATCAGGGGACAAATAAAGCCAGATTCCCTGGTCGTTACCACCACGATAAAGAGAGCGGGAACACCACTTGCTTCCTCAGAGTCTCCTCCAGATAAGCAAAGCAAAAGAATCTATGGTCTAGGGAGGAAAGTCGCTTCATCTGCGGTTTATCAGGCTAGAATAGCCAACAGTGCCACCCTCCTAGCAAGCTATAATTGCCATAAATGGGAGGAAGGATCTGCATTGCTTTCCTCCTCACCTGAACCCTGTAAGTCCCAGTTAGCGCAAGTAGCAGCTGAGGGAAGGGCAGCGTCAAGCTGTCTCCTGAAGACAAACTTCGACGCGGCTGATAATGCTGGTAGAATAATTGCTGAAGGTACGATCATTAAGAGGCATGCATGGTTAAGACAGTCCGGATTCAAGCCAGAAACTCTAGCGACCCTGATAGACATGCCGGTCAAGCTTAATGTATTATTCAGCAAAGCCGTCGCAGATGCACTCAAAACGGCAAAAGATGATTACGACACATTGAGATCCCTTTGTCTGCTCACCAACAAACCCTCTGAACAGAGGGGGAATGGTAATTTTTGCCGCTTTCAAGGCCAAAATTCCCAAAGAGGGTCAAACTATAGCCAAAACCACGGCTCATCTTGGGGGAATTACCAGTCTCAATCTTCCCAGGGCTACCCAAGAGGGCAGCGCAGAGGGCGGGGAAGAGGCAGCCCTGCTAGAGGTGGACGCCACCTACCAAACAGTGACGTTCCACTCCAGGTCCCCTCACATGCATCCCCAGTAGGGGGGTGCATTACCAACTTCTCCAGGATGGGGTCTGGCATGGATTCACATGCTCATGCATATTCCCCGCAGTCGGGCTGGGAATCCTCCGTAAAGAAAAAATCAGTTTGTTTCATTTCTGAACTGTCTTTCTACTAATAACCAATCACTGGTCTCTGGGTCATACTGCCCCCAGCCAATGACTGCCCTCTACCTAAGCCCCTCCTCTGGCAGCCATCTTCAGATTTTTACCGCACGTTCAAGTGTTGGGAGTCCTCGTGCTGTAGCTTTCTAGCTTTTACTGTGTATTGCGTTTTTTTTAAGAGTTTAGTCTAATTTTTTTGGTCAATCGAGCCTCAAGCTCCACCGATTCCACTTCCGATCAACGGGGACCCGTTTCGGAATTTTCTACACCCCTCAAGGGCGAATTTTCATTGAGTTTTCACTTTCTTGGAGGATTGTGGAAGATCTTTGAGGCCTACCCCGCATGGTCATGGCCCAGGACAAACGACGCCTGTTGGATCCAAGCTGTTTAGGATCTGCCCTGGATGTGGATTGTAAAAGGTCTTCAAGGAAGATGATCACTCCCGGTGGCTCTACTGCCTTCACAATGACGAATCGCACATGGAAAAGAACTGTGCGTTCTGTAAGAACATGTCTGTCCGGACAATGAAGGATCGTCGTACTCGACTCACCAACTGGCTGGAGGGGAAGAGCCCAGCAGCAGGTGAGAAGAAGTCCGAGCAGTCTTCTAAGACCTTTGAGGGGGCTCCGGCGACAGGGGCCCAACAAAAGGCTAAGCACTGCAAGTCCGCGGGCGCCGAGAGCGCAGTTGCTTCGGGCTCCTCGGCTTCCAGGCAGGGCGCAATGTCACAGACGTCATCATCCACGAGCCAACGCTCTGGCTCGGTGAAAAGGAAGTCGGAGAACACGGGCAAGCTTCATGAGAAGCCCCGGTCGATCCCGACGGAGATGGCCAAGTGGGAGTGAGGCGGTGACCCTCCCCCCACAGTGAAGGCCTCGAAGGTCGTTAAGGCCCAGATTCACCCAGCTAAGGCC
Source organism: Ambystoma mexicanum (assembly GCF_040938575.1). NCBI lineage: Eukaryota > Metazoa > Chordata > Amphibia > Caudata > Ambystomatidae > Ambystoma > Ambystoma mexicanum. The sequence goes on along the minus strand of NC_090936.1, from coordinate 452,209,662 downwards.
TCGATTGAGGGAGTCGTGGTGGCCCTGGCGCAACCTGCGGAGGCTATCCCATTGGTGACAACCTCCGGGCCTAGAGTTTCCCTGCCACCCAGGAGGGAAACCTCTTTCCGGCCCATCGAGAAGACCCCTGTGAAATCCGGGATGAGGAGGGGGGGGGGGCGCACGGTAGCCCTAACCGACACAGATGCCACCTCTGAGGATGAGCTGGCTGGCGTCAAAGATCCTGGACAAGAAGTTCAAGGAAGCCAGAGCCTACGGGAGGGATCCCGACGAGGCGGACGTAGAGAGCAATGGTGGGGCCGACGTGGAATCGCGGACCGTTAAGGAACCCGCTCCCCAGCTTTCGCGCCCGTCGCAACCGATGCCACAAGACAATTCAGGAGCGATCTTGATAGCGTTGCAGACCCTGTGTACAGAGATGGACAAGGTTGCCCTTACCACCAGTGGATGATCCAGCGGCACCTGGACCGTCGCGGAGCCCACTGAACAAGCAGAGGCGGGTCCATCCCCCACCTCCCTTTCAGCCTGGGATGGAGATGACGACGACAGGGACGGACAACGATGGTGGTAACGACGGGACAGACCTCCCATCACCCCCTGCCAATGATCGCTCCCATCCTGGACTTCCTCCCAGATGACAAGAGGGCAGAAACCCCTGAAATCCTGCAGGAAGGTGAGGTGGCGTCGGACCACGCCATCACGGCGGCCACGGACATCGCCGACACCGGCTTTTGCCAGATGGGCAACAGTGTTTGCCTTCGCCGCGCGGTTTGCTCAGGGCATACTGATTTCTGTCAAGACGTGCAGACCAGGGTACTGGACATGCCTTTCGACGGGAACAACCTGTTCGGCAAGGCAGTGGACGAGTCACTGAAGGCCATCAAGAGGGATTCCGACAGCACGGGCCCTGGGTTCTCCATCAGCGACAGCCGTCCTTTTGGACCTTCGGAGGCAAGTCTCAAGGTGCCTCCAAAGGATTCGGCGGCAGTGCCTTGTCGTAAGGCCAGGCAGCCAGCTCCTCATCGCAGGAAGCTTACAGAGGCTGCAACAAGACAGGAGGACATTTTCGTCGCCAAGGAGGCCAAAGTGGCAAGGCCTCGGCAAAAAGACTGAACCAGCCGTGACGTCGGGCCCCCACCTGAGCACCCCGGTGGGAGGCCAGCTGGTGAATTTCGTCAGCGTGTGGGAGTCCATCTCCACTGACAGTTGGGTGCTGGGCACCCTGGCCAACGGGAACTCCCTGGAGTTCCAGAGAAAGTGTTGCCGTTTCCCACCTGTGGCCAGGAAGGAAAACCACATGCCACAGCTGCTTCTGGAGGTATGAGCAATGCTGAGAAAGGGCACGATAGAACTCGTTCCAAGAGGCTCCGGGGATCAGGAGTATACGCTCAGTACTTGTCTGAAAAAAGACCGGCGGCTGGCGGCCGATCCGAGGCCTTTGCCGCCTCAACAAATACATAAAGTCCCAGAAGTTCTGGTTGGTCACCCTTCAGCACGTGCTGGGACAATTGGAGGAAGGTGACTTCCTGTCGTCGCTGGACTTGGAGGACGCGTACTTCCACATTCCCATACAAAAAGGACATTGAAAGTTCCTACGGTTCGTGGTCCAAGGGCGGCACTACCAGTTCAAGGCCCTGCCCTTTGGGTTGAAGTCGGCGCCAAGGGTCTTCACCAAGTGCCTGGCACCGGTGGTGGCGCTGTTGCGCCTGTAGGGGATCCGTGTATACCCCTTCTGGACGATTGGCTCATCCGAGCAAGGTCAAGAGAACTCACCGTTGATCACACAGCGAAGACTGTCCACCTGCTTTTGGAACTTGGATTCCCGATCAACTTCGCAAAGTTCCACTTGGTACCGTCGCAAGATGCCCTGTTCCTGGGAGCCAGACTTGACACAGTGGCAGGGTTGGCTTCACCGTCGGAGGAGAGGACGAAAGCCATCTTGGGCAAGGTACAGCGGCTGTTGACCATGGAAGTGGCCAGGGTGAGGTCCATAAAGTCCCGGCTCGGCATGATGTCATTGTGCATCTACCTCCTGCGTCTGTGCAGGTTGTGGATGCGGCCACTGCAGGAGTTCCTCGACGCCCGTTGGATGCAAGCGGCGGGCAGCTTTGAAGACAAGATCTTCCTCAACGAGACTTTCCACCAAGCGATCCGATGGTGAGGCAACGGCACGCATCTAGCGGCGGGCATGGACTTCCAGACCCCGGCACATCAGGAAAATGACGACGGACGCCTCGAGCGCACACCGGAGATGTCCATGCAAGAGGCCTTTGGCTTCTGGAGGAGAGGTCACTACACATCAATGTCCTGGAGCTCTGAGCTGTGTTCTGGGCCCTCAGGTCGTTTCTCCTGTCCCTGAAGGGCAAGGTGGTGAGGGTCCTCACAGACCACACCACCATGATGTTGTACATCCGTAAGCAGGGGGGCACCAGATGCCCAGCTCTATCCAAGGAAGCGCAGTATCTGTAGCACTGGGCCGTCGCCCACAGGATGTTCCTGGTACCCTTCCATCTGGCAGGAATAAAGAACACCACTGCTGACTCAGCAGGGAGCTGCGCTCTTGTCACGAGTGGGAGCTTCGGCAGGATCAAGTGGATCTCCTGTTCCGACAATGGGGCAATCCCCAAATCAATCTATTTGCGACGGCGACAAACACCAAGTGCCGGAGGTTCGCCAGCAGGTTCCCCAGCCGGGGAGCATGGGCGACGCCTTCTCATTCCCCTTGGACGGCCTGTTACTATATGCGTTCCTGCTTTTGCTGCTGCGATTCATCAGTCAACTCAGACTGTCCCGGTGCAGGATGATCGTTGCACCGGCGTGGCGGAGGCAGATCTGGTTCCCGGACCTTCTGGACATGTCGGCGTCCCCCCGCCACCCCAGTCAAACTGAAGACAGACGCGGATCTTCTCGCAAGGGAAGGGGGCGCCATCCTCCATCACGACCCGGGACCGCTGAACCTGCAGGCCTGGCTCCTGCAACACTAGAGTTTGGAGGGTACGATATCCCGGCAGACTTCAAGGAGGTGCTTGCAAAGGCCAGGGCGTGCTCGACTCTTAAGTGCTATGGACACAAATGGAAGAGGTTCTCTGTCTGGTGCCGTGCACAGAAGATCAACCCTCGGCAGATTACGGCCCCTCAAGTGCTGCCGTACTTGCTGTCGCTGGCCAAGGCGGGGCTGGCGCACGCCTCCATCAAAATCCATCTGGTGGCGATCTCCCGCTACACCAGAACTCTGGGGCGGTCATCTCTGTGGTCGCATCGCCTGGTGAAGGAGTTCATCAAAGGACTGTTCCGCTCGTTCCCACTGGTGAAGGCTCTGGCCCCGGCGTGGGAGCGCAACGTGGTGCTGACCAGGCTCATGGGCCCGCCATTCGAGCCTCTGCATCCGGCACCGTTGAAGTTCCTATCGTGGAAGGCAGCAGCATTTCTTGTGGCCATCGCCTCGGCACGACGAGTGTGAGAGATCCAGGCCCTCTCCTGTAAACCTCCATATCTGACATTCCACAAGACAAGGGTAGTGCTGAGGACGCACCCTTCCTTCATGCCCAAGGTGCCATCGGACTTCCATCTCAACAAGCCCTTGGTGTTACCTATTTTCTTTCTGTCACCTTTGTCGCTGGCTGAGAGGACTTTGCACTCGCTGGATGTGGCTAGAGCGTTGAAGTTCTATGTGGACCGCACAAAGAGTTTTCGGAAGACACCACCGCTGTTTGTGAACTGCAGACCTGTGAACCAAGGGAAGGCCCTCTCGTAGGCTTCCATTTCCAGATGGCTCTCCGGCTGCATCATGCAATGTCGCCGGTTGGCAAACCGACCGTTGCCCGGCTGTCTGAGCGCCCATTCAACCAGAGCGATCGCTGCCACTACGGCGTTCCCGTCTGGTGTGCCCCTGCTGGACATGCAGGGCTGCTACGTGGAGGTCGACACACCTTCACAAGATTCTACTGTGGCGACTGGGATTCCAGGGAGGAGTCCAGAGTTGGCCAGGCAGTGCTGCGCAACCTGTTCGCTTGAAGGTGAGCCTGGTGAGGAGGTAAGATGCTTAATGTTGACCTTGCCACCTCCCGTGGTTGTGCATGGGCGTACTGCTATGTATTCTTGTATTCATGAGCATGGGAATCCATGCCAGACCCCATGCTGGAGAAGGAACCAGTTACTTACCTGTAACCGTTGTTCTCCAGCATGGGTCTGGCATTTATTCACATACAAACCCTCCCTCCAACCCCTCTCTGGCTCTTCTCTTCGTCCTACTGCCACTTTACGTGCTGCCGAATCTGAAGATGGCTGCCAAAGGAGGTGCTTAGGTAGAGGGCAGTCATTGGCTGGGGGCAGTATGACCCAGAGACCAGTGATTGGTTATTAGTAGAAAGACAGTTCAGAAACGAAACTGATACTGATTTTTTTCTTTACCGAGAATTCCCAGCCTGACGACGGGGAATATTCTTGAGCATGTGAATCCATGCCAGACCCATGCTGGAGAACAACAGTTACAGGTAAGTAACTTGTTCCTTCACCCACGCATTGGGAGGGGCATCACCTCGGACAGATGGGTGCTGTCCACCATGTCCAGAGGCTACTGCATCGAGTTACTACAGCGCCCCCATGACCACCCTCCACGACAAAGTACACTCGCAGGAACATCAGAAAATCCTCCTCAAAGAGATCGCAACTCTGCTATCAAAGGACGCCATTGAGGTTGTCCCAGCACATCAGGTAAACAGGGGTATTTATTCAGCTTACTTCCTTGTACCAAAGGAAGATCTCTCAATGCGCCCAGTATTAGATTTGCGCCCTACAAACAAGTATGTCAAGCCACAAAAGTTCTGCATATCTACGCTACAAGAGGTAATCCCCCTACTAAGAAAAGGGGATTACATGGCAACACTGGATGTGGAAGATGCCTATTTTCATTTGTCAAAGTTCCCGCGCACAGACGATTCTTGCGTTTCAAGATAGCGAACCAGCACTACCAATTCAAGGTACTGCCCTTCGGAATAGCCTCGGCTCCAAGGGTATTCACCAAGGTACTGGCGGTGGTGGCAGCGCACCTGGGCAGGGAGGCAATCCCAGTGTACCCTTACCTGGACGACTGGCTCATTACAGGGAAGTCCCCCTTAATTTGCAGACAAAACATCCGTCGGAGGAATATATTCGAAATTTGTTGCTGCAAATTCCTCAATACGAAGCCGGTCAGCAAATAATGGTGCTCAAAGCTATGCGTTTGCTAGGTATGATGGCGTCTTGCATTTACATGGTTCCCCACGCGCGCCTGTGACCCATGCAGGAGTGGTTGGCGAAACAGTGGTCTCAGGTAAGTGGTCAGTGGGACGATCTACTGGTCGTTTCGCCAACACTAGTACAGATTCTTCGCTGGTGGACAAGAGGGAATATAACAAGAGGAAAACCCTTCTATGACCCAGAGGTTCAGGCCATTGTCACAACAGACGCCTCCTTAACAGGGTGGGGAGCTCACTACCTCCGCCACACAGCTCAGGGTCTGTGGTCTTGCAAGGTTGCTCAGAACCACATCAATCTGCTGGAACTTCTAGCAGTATTCAGAGCGCTTCGGGCATTTGAACCCCCCCTTATCGAACCAGTCAGTGCAGGTCCTTGAGGCAGCACAACTGCCATGTTTTACTTATACAAACAGGGGGGCACTTGTTCTCAAAATCTGTCCAAGCTTGCCCAACAAATTTGGAAATGGCACTCAAACAGAAGATTTACCTGTCAGCCCAACATGTTCCAGGGGATCTCAACTCGCTAGCAGACTCTCTGAGCAGAGATCCCCTTCCAGAGGAACATGAATGACTACACAAAGATGTCATAGAACATATCTTCTCTCAGTGGGGTTTCCCCACAATTGTCATGATCTCTGCTTCCAAAAGGTCAGGGTTTTCCCAACTCCCTTGGAAGCAGATCCATAACCCAGGTTCCGAGTGCCAACCAGTCCCAATTGGGACCTTTTGGACCCAGTCCTGGCGCCAGTGGCACCAGGCTCATAAATATGCCCAGTCCCAGCGCTGGAAGCGCCGGGCTCATAATGCTTGGGTGGATTTACCTGCAGCAGACCATGCTGCTTACTTGCCTGCCAGTTGAGCCTCTGATCCTCTTCTGTTTGGAAGTACTTTTCCTGTTGGGTGGGGCAGGAGCCACTCCCTAGGTTCAGAACACTGGAACTCTTCTGGAAAGCAGGAACTCTTTTCTTACCTAGGCGTGGCTGTGGAAGGAGACACCTAAGCACTACAGGAGGCTATTTAAACCACACCCGGTGGATGAATCTTGCTTTGCGTTATTCTGCATCCTCTGCAGCAGAACGCTCATCGTGTCTTCTGCATCGGATCCTGGGCCTAAGGAAAAAGGCTTACCATCCTGAATCCAGTCTTCAGCAACACCTATAAAGACAAGAAAGAACAGGTTAGCATTCCGGCATCTGAAAGACAAAAGCTTACCAACTCTTCGCACGCTCCGGAGGCCTTCAGCGCTGCATCCCGCATCTGAAAGACAAAACAAGGTGCGTTTAAAGACATTGGGGAACTTTAATACTCACGTGCCATTACTTCTTTCCACATCTAACCCAGTGGGTATTCCGGCACCCTGCAGCCGCTCCGAATTCGTACCTGCAAAATAAAAAGACAGGTAGAGCGCATCGTGAAGCAGGCAACAAGCGCTTACTTACGTGCTTCCAGGCGCTTCTATTCATCACACGGACTCCATCTTCAACTCACTTCAGCCCGCCATCCGCCATCGCCGGCACCCTGCAAAACAAGAGACATCATTACTAAAGACTTTAAAGACAATAGAATTACTCGAAACTTACCGTTCGTGCAGTAAACGACGGACAGCAGTCCTCTGAAGTCAAGAGGCCTGCGCTACCTACCCAGTGAAGAAACTGGTTACAGCACCCTGCCCCGAGGCAGATGGAGAGCTCGGCATTCACTTACCTAAGGTGAGAGCGTTAACCTTTGGGGGTCTACAGGAGAGCAAAAAGGAAAGAGATAGGGACACCCCAATAACCCCAGTTCATTAATCCCATATTTTCTATCTGCAGACATCTCACTCTTGAAGTCGGGCATACAGTGCACAGAGGTCCAGCCCAAAGAGCCAACCGGGTGCTACACATCACCTTTGAAGATACGGTAGTTGCCCAGTCAAGACCGGCGCCTCTGCGAGAATCAGGTGAGCGTTACAACAATAGACCTATTCGCCACAAGTGAAATGAGTCAATGCCCAGTGTTAGGCAGAATCCCGTGCAGTGCCCTTAGGCACCACTACACACAATTAAGACTATGGGTGGCAATACAAGTTTTACCTTTGGTACAAGCCTGTACTACTAAGTTATAGTGGAAGCAGTAGCAGAGCAGCCAGGCTTATCTCGAGAATATGAGCAGTAGCAGAGATTACACAAAGGGACCACAATTACTGGAGCTCAAGCAAACACTGACTCAAGGTTTCAGGTAAAAAATATAAGTACATTTATTTTTAAACCATCAGTTATAAACACAACACCTGTATTAAACTTTAAACAAAACCACACGTTAAATATACTACAACTAACCAATTCACTTTGTACAGTATGTCTCAAGGTAAGTACCCTGTGTTTGAATGAATCGGCGGAGATCTCTGGCTGAAGAAGATGAGCTGGTTATCCCCACCAGGCTCAAGGGAAGAAGACTCCGAACTGGATCTCCTCTTAGTCGTCGAAGGGTAGATAGCTCAGGACTGCAGCAGGGCTTCACCGGGACGGGGTAGTTGCAGCAGCCGTTGTTCTCTTCGCTTCTCTTCGTTCCTTGTAGTTCCTGAGGCGACTCGGACTTCTAGCCCAAGAGACCTGCCTTTTATGCGCAAAGCCCCCATTCACACAGCCTGGCTGTCAATCACGCAGCAGGGGGGTTGTCCAGCCGGGACAACCACCTCAGCCAATCATGGAAAAGTGCGACTTGGGTTTCCTAGGATACCCTATGCCAGGAGTGACTATACCCCTCCATCACATTCAGCCCACCTAGACACCCAGGGGCCTTGAGGCAGGCTTCTCTGCAGAAGCCTGCCAAAAGACGGTGAACAAAGAAGGCGAACCTAGTTTGCCGCGCAAAGTAAAACACAAGAAGGACTTTAACAAAAAGAAATGGCGAATAAACCCAACCGGAGCCAAAAGAGACTATTTGGGCAAGCAGGTTTATGTTTGAGGCTAATATAATAGCCAAGAACAGTACCACGTTTATCTAATATAATCGCGGTAGAAAAGTTAGGGTAGATACCACTGCCACCAGCCAAGTCTAAATGTTAAGAGCGAAACAATGCTCAGGGAGGTACAGAGAGAAAATGGATATAGATTAGCCCTTTCCAGTTCTCCATGTAAGATGGGGTGTACTGGGTCTGTGGTAAAAATGACTATGTAAAGTAAATGGCAACTTTACCTTTGTCTGGGGGACAGTAGTCAGCCCCAGCGAAATGGAGTCAGAGGGAAGTCTTAAAGACAACCCTGGGTTACTGCACTAACGGTGCTGTGTAACCCAAACAAGAACAGGGGCACCTGGAGTGGTGTGCTCCAGTGCCCAAGATCACACAATGAGTAAAAACACATAGGCCAAAACACATGTAAGAGTGTAAAAAGGATGTACACTCTTACCAGGTGGAAAAAATAAACTCCAGAAATCCAGCAAAGCTGCTAGGGGACTCTCTAGGTGAGGGAAATTGGCCCTAGAAGGAGAATTCTCCCTAACACCCAGACTTTGCGTCCAGGTTCCCCTAGCGAGGCTCCAAGGGCAACGCACTATGGATGAACTGGTCAGGGATATTTGCCTATGCTTTACCACCAACCCCTCTAATGATGAAGGTGGTGAACAAGATGCACAAGAAACCGATGATGCTTATCCTAGTTGCTCCTATGTGGGCAAGACAACCATGGTATCCACATATGCGCAGACTGGCGATGTGCGATCCCATCAAACTCCTGTGCCAGTACAACCTACTCACCCAGCATGAGGGGCTAACAGCGCACCCACAGCCACACTCCATGAACCTGGCAGCATGGCTCCTGAGGTCATAGAGTTAGGACATCTCAACCTGCCACAGAGATGTATGGATATCTTGAGAGAATCAAGAAAGCCAAACACTAGGCACTGTTACTTTGACAAATGGAGAAGATTCGTAATTTGGTGCCGGACTAACCAAATCAACCCTATATAATGTACTCCATCACACATTGTAACTTATATGCTCCATTTGCTAGATGGGGGGGGTGGTATTTAACTGCCTATAGGTCCACCTTGCGGCTTTGTCAGCCTACACGACCTCTCACCATAAGGTCTCGTGGTGGAAAGTACCAGTCATCAAAGCTTTTATGGAAGGGGTAAAGAGACTCCACTCTACAATTTCTAACCCGCCGTCAGTGTGGGACCTCAATGTGGTACTCGCTAAGCTCATGGGACCCCCTTTCGAGCCCATGCACAAGTCTAGTCTCAAACACCTGACTTATAAAACTGCCTTCTTAGTGGCTATCACTTCCATAAGAAGGGTCAGTGAAATTCAAGCTTGGTCAGTGAAGGATCCTTTCTTTGTTGTACACAAAGACAAGCTGGTTTTACGTACTCACCCTAGGTTCTCACCTAAATTAATTTCCAAATCTCATGTAAACCAGACAATTGAGCTACCGGCTTTCTTCCAGGAACCCAAAAGCTCAGCTGAGGTTAAACTCCACACACTAGATGTGAGGAGAGCAGTCCTCTACTACGTATACAAGATCAGACCGCTTAGAAAAACATATCAACTGTTTGTCTCCATAGCGCCATGCAGAGAAGGTGACTTCATCTCTAAGAATGCCATTTCTAGGTGGATAGTCGGATGTATCCAACTGTGCTATTCCCTATCAGATAAAACGCTGCCTTTTACGCCCAGGGCCCACTCCACAAAAGGTACTGGAGCCACTCTGGCTTTCAATGTAAATGTCCCCTTGGACAGTATTTGCAAGGCAGCTACATGGAGCTCTATTCATACTTTCACTCAGCTCTACTGCATTGACACCCATTCCAAGACAGATACACAAGTGGGACAAGCGGTTCTAAGACATTTATTCGCTCATGAACCTTCTCACATCCCATCTCATTCTTCCACGGCTCACTAATCTATGCACAGCATGTGATCTAAGCAGATTCTACAAGCCTCAAAAGGGATACAATATTCACCATAATCATATTTCTGATGCTTGTATCTGCTTCGATTCACATGCGACCCACCATGCCTCCCCTTGGAGAGAAGGCACATGGATGCTTATGAGCTTGTCTAATACGTATTTGCTTGGATACAACTGTACTTGCGCTACATCTCATGCTACCTCATGTCAGAAAAATACAAGTTTTGAAAACAACTGTAATACTCCGCAACCTCCACTAGATTCCGCCTATGCACGTGGCTGGACCAGAGTATAACAAGGTGTTCTCTTTGAAAACCAAAGGGATGTCGATGGGGGGGACTTCTGGTCCTACTACTCCTAGTCGAAGTGTACAGGTATCTATGATCCCTAAGGTGCCTATGTCCTCAATGTTTTTTTTTCACTATTGGTGGGTGCATGCAAGTGGAAAAGAGGTCCTTTTCTACTCAAAGCTATATGTCCTCTTCATTCAACAGCCGAAAACATTGAATTGTTTCGGCTTGAATAAGCCGAAACATGAGCCGTTGCACTGATGCCCATCGACAGTTGCACCCATGGAAAGGCATACAGCAGGGAGAGTGGGAAGGGATACAATATCATTTTTCCTGTGGCATTGGAATGACTCATTTTTTTCAATGGAGAATGTCAGCCTAGAATGTAATATGTATCATTTCAAGGACAGAATTTGAAATAACTGCTTTCCATGGGAAATGCTGAAGAAAAGAGTTCAGTGTTTGTGCTTTAAAGCGAAAACTCTGAACTGAAAGTGCAGCATCGGGGGGCTGGGTGGCGTATGCTATGCAAGCAGGCTGTGCAGGCATTTACCCCAAAGGTGGTTGAGGATGAAATGTTGTGGGCTCGGGTTGACCCTGAACAGTGATCAAAGGGGATGCTTAAAGTCAGTCTCTAGCTCCAAAGGATCTGTATGGAACAGGCCAATGTAGCACACCTATGGCCACCAGCAGTCTGCTAAATCACTGAAGGCTGAGCAATGGATGAAGCACCAATGCCTCACTTACTGTAGTAGTAGCACCAGAAAATTGGGATTGACACAATGTTCATAGGTGACCCCTCAGTCTAAGACCATTAGTGCTGTCGGAGTTGATGAAACATCCCAGAAAAGAAAACCAAAAAAGCGTTACCCTCACACACTTTCAAATAAGGGTAAAGGCATTACACCTACTCTGGTCCTCACAGGACTAAACTGTAGGTTTTGCTAAAATTCTGCCAGTCACAATAAGGCATGTACACCAATGTAGGTACACTTCTACTCTTGACACTCCAAAACAAGTACCTGTTAGAATTCTCCACATCTGAAGAATTATTTGAGGAGCCAGTTTGGGGTCTCGGAAACAAAATCAAAGGCCAACAGTCCGCTATCCCGGTGTTTAGACATATGTTGCATACTTGGGAATTATTCACTATGTCAAAAATTGCGTCCTTCCCATAAGTGTCATTAATCTGATGATGTCATCACTCCTTTCCCAGCGGTAAGCTCTCCCATGGTGTCAGAGGATGGCAGCCGCTACCTGACCCTGACTCTGGGGGCAGCTATATGAGCGAGGAGTACGGGGTGATACGACATTGGATGAGACATGGTGGCCCCCTTTTCATGATACCCCTTCCATTCCACACGCCATAATGACATTTTGTCGTTACTCCCTTCAACCACCCATGGAAGCTACTGAGAATACCTTCCAATCTGTACATAAGTTACCAAGAAATAACTACCATTTCTATGCATGTGAAAGTACTGCAATGAGAAAGCTGAATGTAGTAATGAGGATCAGTACAGGCCAGAAGCGCAAAATGCGCTCTACTGTTTGCGAGCGCATAATAGGTGCTGGGACATTTAAAAACCCTAACCAGCTGACAGGTGGGTGATGCTACCTGGTGAAGCATCGTCCTCTCGGTGCTGTCAGAGAGACTTCTGTGCTGCAAGGAAGACCATGGAGCCAACCGGATCTAGGGCAAGGCCAGAGAAAGAAGACTGCAAGAGCCGGTCCCCCGCATAGAAGCCACAAGGAAGATAGAGTAGGACTCCCTGCCGTTTGCAGGAACCCCAGAGAAGTATCCGCGCGCCCGCACATGGAGAAGCACACAGCACGAACAACGATGGATGTTGGAGCAGACAAGCAAATTCGTTGAGCCCAGGAAGTGGGGTTGGGATGTCACTTCACGTTCACTGCAGGAGAAACAAAGGACGCCACAGAAAGCCAGGTAGTCCTCAGGAGGGAACTCTGACAACAGTGTGCTTCGGCATCCATACCAAGTCACCGCAGAAAGCCGGTAAGTCCTCGGGAGGGAAGCTGAGACACTGGGGTGCTTCAGCAACCTTACCAAGGACAAATAAAGATAAAGGAAGCACATAAAAGGGAATATGTGACCCATTATTTAAAAAGGGGAAATAACTGAATGAATGCAAGATATATACAAGTCAAGTTTGTCAAGTGAAGCACATGAGAAAGCCCTGGCAGACTATACCAGGCAAAGTCAAGTTGGCAAGTGATTAAAGGGAATCACATGGGGAGGTCCTGGTAGGAGGAGATGCCAGGTAAAGCCAAGACTGTGAGTGAAGGTTACATTAAAGTGCAGAAGAAATAGGGCAGGTGAGTACACCAAGTACCCTATGAAATTGGGACTAACATACAAGTTGCTTCATATAGACGTTATTTTTGTTGATCAGAGAATTCCAAGGAAGACTCGTACCCTTAGGAGTTTAAAGTATCTTGAAAAGAAAACCTGAGGAAGGGAGCAATCCCCTGAAACTCTGAACTCTATCCATTGGGAACTTTTGTGTGAAAGTTGAGCCTTTCCTTTTCAACTTCAACATTTGTGCACTTTCAAGGTCAAAGAAGTTACCCTTTTCACCTTTAGAATATTCTAAAAGGACACAGGACATGTTTTGCTTTGGACATGTTGACATTTGACGGACTTAGTTTTGGTTGAGGTAGGGGAAGCACCTTCTAGAAAAGGGACAGTGAGGCATTTTCCAACCTCTCCTTTTATTTTGAATCAAGGTTTAAAGCCATAACTATGAGATGTGTCCATGTCTCATTCCTGGCTCCTCATAAGAGCGAGCAGGCTGTGAAAACGCAGCCTAAAATCACAGTTTCAGGTGCTGGCACAAATAAACAGAGGGGAGAATTTGGGACATCTTGAAGATACTTTTTATGAGGGAAGAGTATGAAGAAAGGAAGAAACGCTTGTGGATAAGGGGGCATTGTGAATCTGGAGGCTTACCCCATGGACCCTCCTGAGGATTTGCAACCGACAATTAGTATTTACCCAAGGAAGACCTTTCGGAGTATACTACTTTGATTAAAAGTGCAGCAGCCAAGTTTTTTAGATTAAAGCACAGGAATTAGATGAAAATATAGACGTCATTGAAAATATTGTAAATGAACACTAACCTGTGTCTTATTGGATTCCCTTAAGACCATCTGTGAGAAATCCTCTAGCACCCACTCTATTAAGACAAGTTACAAACAAACCGTTTATGCTCCAATAGCGTGAGAAATCTAAGCCTTTGCCATGTGACCCACTATACATCCTGGCTGACCCTACACCAGATTCCCTATTCGGAAAAGAAGCAACATCCTCCTGAGAAAGAGAATAGGAAAATGTAGCCCTTGGACAGAAACGTGGCTAAGTCAGCTGCATATAGTATACGCCTTGCAAATGCAACTACCCTTATGGCACCTTACAGTAGAGCAGTAAACAACAAAAATAGAGGACCGTGAGATTCATAAAGTGTGTGAAGCAACTTTTCAGGTCTACAACATTACTACTTTCGTAAATGTAGAGACGCGTGGTATACAAACAAGCAGCGAATTCAACAAAGGTAGCAGGCGCCCCTCTCGGAAGAACAAGACATGATGACCTGTTCAGTGGTTGTTAACCACATTGAGAGTTCGCAGCCATCTGCTTTTTGCTCACTGCACCTTTCACAGATCGGAAATATCCATTTGCATATCAGTCTTTGTCCTGCCCACATGGGCAGTCCAGCACCGAAATGCTATGGCAATTCCTCTCTGAACAAGAGTACCACCAGCATCCCCATACACGTGTTTCAGCCTTGTTGGGCATCATCAGTGAGGTGAAGCTGCGACCTGTAATAAGTGAACATGGGTACCATAGGTCAAAAGCAACCACTGAGATGAGCCGGACAAAACACTGAAATTCTTTCAACTCGATTCTATGAAAATTCGCCAGTAATGATGCAGTGGTATGTTTTCTAAAGCCCTGAAGTACAATTATAGTTGAAATGGGAAGTGTCTGGTGTGAATCAGTCTGGAGGCATAAGGGATTGTCACACCTTAAAGATGATTCAGCTTGAAAGTGAGACTAAATTGTTGACTTCAGTGCAGACCTCAGAAGCAAATGGCTACAAATCTGAAAATGGATTCTTGATTCTGCGAAAGGCAGAAAAAGATTGCATTGGACAACGTAAAACTATTCATTAGGTCCTTTATAAAAAAGGGAAGTCATCCTGTAAGAATTCAGTGACTTTCTTAGACGTGCCTGAGTCTTTGCAACCAGCTTTCCACACAATTTTACAAAAAGGGAAACTGACTTTAAAGGCAGTATTCAAATGTGCATTAGACACAGCAGAGTCTATGGGGCGTGAAGTGATGAAAGCAGAGTCCTCAAACCGTTGCAGGGTTATGTGGCATAGGCTCTAAACTGGAGACACAAGAAATCCTGTTGGATAAGCCACTAGAAAATGCCCTTCTCTTTTGCAACGTAGTGGGGGAGTCACTAGAAAAATCTTAATAAATTAGCACAACGCCCTGAAAACACTTGGATAATTTGCCAGTAAACTTAACCATCACTGCAAATCGGCCTCGAATAGACACACTTTTAGAGGTCAGTTATGGACACGAAACCATGTAATATTTGCAAGCTTTCTATTCAGGGTGGAATAAAGGCTCTAGTGGCCACTGATTCTCATATTCCTCACCAGAAAGTCCACAGGTATAGTGTAGAGACCAACCCCCTCGGTGGGGCTGCCTCTTATACAAAACAGTGACAGTCACATTGCCTCCCATATTACTGCAGTACAACAAAAATATTTGCCCGCATATTGGAGGGATCACCACAGACAAGTGGGTGATGAGCATAATAAAGGAAGCATATTGCATAGAACACATGGGAAAACAAACTCCAACCATGCAACAGGAGAACATATTGACGTTCAAACACTTCTACAAAAGGGGGCTATCAAACAAGTTCCAAAAGGACAAGACAACACAAGTATCTTTTCTCTGTGTTCACTATTGTCAAAAAAGACAAACCCATGAGACCAGTGCACAGGGTGCTAAACGTGCACCCTGTGAACAAATTTGAAAAACCACAATTCAGGATGACCACGTTGCTAAAGGTAATTCTCTTGTAAAAATATAGACAACGAGGCAACATTGGACATGAATGATGCATAGTTTCATATTTCAGTGTTCCCAGGCCAGTACAAATGCTTAAGATTCAAAGTTGAGATTAAGTTTCAGTTAAATGTGCTTCCTTTGTGATTTCATCGGCACCTTGTGCGTTCACAAACGGATTAGCAATTGAGGCAGTGCATTTTTCCTAAAAGGTTGGAACACCTGCATTGGTACCTTGACGCTCAGCCACTGGATAGTACCAAACTTCAAGTACTTGGCAGTAACAATCACCAGGAGCCCAGTGGAAACCTCGATGCAGGACGCGCTCTACGCCAAGACCATCACGTTAGCCATACAAACGATGGTCTTAGACGGAACATTTGGGATGTTTTCATTGCTCCTGGCAATCAATTTCTACAAAGCAAAGGCCATACCAACCATTTGTTAAAGAACGGAAGTGATTCCACAAATTCCGGCTAAAATCTGGAACAAACTAGAAGGCCTATTCTGGCGCAAAGTGCTGAGACTTATCCCCTCTATCCCAATAGTGTCAATCAGAAGAGAATGAAGTCTGCCCTCATTAAAAGCAGCAATAGACAGAAACAGCTTGATGTTCTTTGGCAAAATTCAGTGACATGCCTGCCTGAAAATATTGGAAACTATCTACAAGGAAATGGAGGGAGGCATGAACAGGCTGACTGATTGGTCCAACAAAAATCTGTCATTACTCTCCACTATTGGAAGTTCAGAGGAGAAATTGGACCGTAACCCAGACAAAGTGAAGTACAGACTGAAAATCTGGGATTGGTTTGAATCTTTGGATAGAGTGCTTAATAACAAATTAACCACACACCTGCCTCCAAACAGACAAAAAGTAGATCAAGTGTCAAAATACCTGAAGAAATTTTCAGACAGATCACTGCGCTCCACATTCCTTGGAGCACGCCTGAACGTTTTAAAAATGAATGATATCCTGGCCAGCCGAGGTCAATCAACCTCGAACTTTTGTCGCTTCTGTGAAAACGAGAACCAGACGGAAACAATACGACACCTTCTACTGTCATGTTCAGGTACAGAAAAGGCGAATCTCTAATCTGAAACATCATTTGGAGGAGGCGTATGCATTGGAGTTGGTGGTCTGGTGATAAGCGCTGAGAAGAAATCTCTGGTCATAGCCACGGCCAAGATCCTTCAGAGTCTAGGCCTGGGGGAAAAGCAGGCTTCAAATCTGCTAGCTGTCGCGAGTAAATGGGAGCCCCCACGGACCTTAAATCACAACACCACAAAAGACGAAATAAAGAAATGGAGACCTTGGACGTAAACAAAACCAACTCAAAAAACCTAACTCTGAAGGCTGTTTTTGTAAAAAATTGTCAATGTAACAATTAAACGCAAATAAAAAAAAATCTGTCTACCTGGTATTACCCAAATTGACATTTTACAATTGACCTTTAGTCCTAATTGACCTAATAATCGTGGTCAAATTTTACCTTACCTGTAACTTAGTTCTTTCTTGCCTTTTTGAACTGACCGAAAATGTGTGGGGTGGGTTTGGGGTAATACGGAATATAGGGGGATTGGCTGGGAGGTTGTGGGGGGTTTTCACCTGGGGGAATCTGGTGAGGGGTTGCAGGGGTGTTTCCCCCTGAATATATTTTCGGTCAAAACTGCAGCAAAAAAATTACTTATCTTTTAAAAAAAACGTATCCTTTTTATTTTAAATCAGTTAGTTATTTCTCAGGTTCTTTCTAATGTGCTTCCACACGGATTAAAAGTGGAAGAAACTTTTTTTTTAAAGCGTTTATATTTCTCTTTGTACTAAGCAATATAATTAAAATGATAATGCATTTAAAATGATCATCATCTTTTATACCATATTTATATGCACGCGGTTGTTCCTAGGTCATGTTCCGAACGTCCGTGTATACTGTATTCATTGTATTACTTCCGTGCCAATGTGCACATTGTTTTGCTCAAAAGTATGCAACTGCACGATCAGGAAGTTTATCACGGCGAGTTTTTCTTTTTTCACACTTGCACATACATATAATGTAACCCTCTTTATGTACATGTAGAACCTTTACTGCTTACCCATTGAAAGCACTATTTTCTACATATTACAATATCCATGTCAAAACGAACTGTTTGCTGAACAGTTTTACCTCGATCTATTCACTTGCGATCAATTGTAATGCGTGCAATTCGTATACATCAGTCTACCTGATGGGGGAGGGGAGGTGGGAAGTAAAGGCACTGTAGTTCATCTAATGGTAGCTGCTGCATTTTGGCACAGCAGATATGGGGCAGTAGAGGGACAGGGCTGGTAAAATGGGAGTAAGGGGGTGGTATAAAGGCAGTGAACAGGGTTTTGTGGAACACTATTAATCATTTAACTTTGTTTACACTCTGTACTTGTAAAGTGTATATTTGTATTTATTTAAAGAACGGATGTCATTTGTGATGAGAAATTACTTAAAATGACAAATTTACAGATGGCAGTGTCACTGGATGCGGTTGTGAGTTAGAAAGGAGTCTCACACAAAGTTGTCATGTTTTTGGTTAAAGACTTTTATTAACAAAAATGGGTTGTAAAAATGCCTCCGACTCTGCTCTAAGAGGGATTTCCATAACTAAAACCAAAACTAAGCATCTGGCCTTGTCAAAATTAAAAAGGTTCCTTGTGTCCAAATGTTCTATCCCGACCCTCACACTACAACCCAAATCATAAGGTAAAAAAGTGATATGTCTTTGACCTGGTGATTGCAAAAATAGTTTTAAATGAAAAATAGAACAGCTCCAACATAAAAATGGTCCACTGTAAAAGAACCTTGGCTCCAGAGGGGTGATTCACCTGGATTCTTCAACACTTGCCAATGATTCCTGATCTAACAGTTCTTTGTGTCTTTCTTGGCGCATAATAATCCTCCTTGTTACAACGCTCCTTAGCCTTGTAGTTCCTTCTTTCAAAAGTTCCTTCTTTGGTTGAACAAACTCAGTCCTTTCTTGGGAATTTGTCGATTTCCAACGGCCTGGTTGACTCTCCTGCCAGTACTTCTCATGTACTTGTTGCAGCCTGGTTTACTCGCCTGCCAGGTCTTCTCACATTCATAGGTAAACAGTTTCTCATTTAATTACAAAATTGCATATATCTTCTTTGGTTCTGTGTACCTGGTTGTTTCAACTTTCGCCCTTGGTTTAGCCCAAATCTGTGTTCCTTTGGGAGGGATGGGAGTAAGGAGACGGACACAAGTTAAGTGGCTCCACAAACGCTTTTATTTAAATAATAAGGGTGGGGAAAAATGCCTCACTATCCCCAACTTTGAGGGGTTTCTCTGCCTCAACAAAACAAATTAATGTGACGGTCATCAGGATGTCAAAATAAACGTCCATAGTCCTGTGTCCTAAACCTATGCTGACCCTCACACTCAAAATACTATCAAAGTTACTAACTGGGGAAAATTATTTCTCTTGACTGTACAGCCTTGTGGTGTTCTTTCATCCCAAGTTCCAATGTGGAAAGAATAAACGCGAAAGGATCCCAACACAAAGTTATAAGTAAAGTCACCTTACTTCTTAGTTCACCCACAAACTGGGAGATGGTTTTCTTCTCTGTGAAGTGGAATGTCTGATGCCAGATGGAAAATCCCCTTCCTTGTCTTTCCTTCCAAGTACTAGGCTGAGTAGTATGTAATTCCACTTTCCAAACACTTCTAGTATGCCAAGGGGAAAATCTTCATCCCTGATCTTTCCACCACTAACATTGTAGTGATCAAATTGTCTAACTTAGGGTTCTTTTGTCTTTGACAGTGCTGGTTTAGTCTAATGCCAAGCAATATTCGTTGTTTTTCCCAGAAATCACTGGGACGAGTTGAAGTTGGGAAACAGACAGGCTAATCTTAAAATGCCTGTTGACTGTTTGGTCTTGCTAGCGGTTTGGGGTAAACTTCCTTATCGAGCATTGATAGTCATATGCCCGCCCCTTCTTCCACTGGGATGAGGAAGAATGCTTTTAGTGGTCCCCACATGTGTGCCAATTATTCTAGTTTGTTTCTCTTCCCTTTTTAAGTGTATGTATTCACCTGGTCACCCCACTAATCATGCACTAATTTTCTTACTTTGTTGTGTCATCATGTATTGGTTTATCCGTCCAATACCCACTTCCGCCTCCACTGCCATCCAGTAGTTGTTTCTCTTGAATACCGGATGGTATATCTGGTTGTCAGGAATTGTCTCCGCAGTAAATGCTTTCGGCTCTTTCCCTTCACTCTGGACTTGTTCAGGGAATTGCCATGCCTTCTCTCCTCAGTGACACAGCTTGATAAAAAGGACACTCTCTAGGGTCCTATTGTCTCTCATCCGACTCCTAGACTAGCCACTTGTTCCCCGACCACACGTGCCAACTACCAAGCGACAGCTGTTTATTCAGTATGGCAGATAACACTTTACGCCTGCAGGCGTTTCACTTGCAGCTTGCCTCAATTTCCATGTTGGTTGGTGAGCATCCGACGCATCCCTGTTTGCTGTTCAGAACATGCCTGCCTTCCAACCACCACTTGGTTCTCGTTCTGTGTCGACGGCGGGGCTCTGCTGTTGTCCCCTTTGGTTGGGACTTGAAAGGTGGCTTTTCCTTTCAGCAAGCTTGCGGATACACCATATGGACATGTTTTTAGTGACAACCGCTGTTCGGTGTTCCACATGAGACTCCTGCAGACCCCTTTGCATGCAGAGTTGTCTCATGTTTCTCGTTCTGCAGAGATCTCTGGCCGGTATTGCGATAGTTCAATTGTCTGCAATTTCTATTTCTTTCATGTTCCTTCTCCTGGTTTAAATAGTCATAACTTTTCCTACTGTCACTGCCACTCACGTTCTAAAGTTTCTGCTTCTCCTGTTTACTCCAGAACTACAACAGCCACTGCTACTTCTTCTGCTATAGCAGTGACTGTTCTCTACTTCTCTGTTTATGGGAAGAGTGTCTTTTGTAATGAGACAAAGACTAGAACGTTGCTGGCACTACTCCAGCACCTCTGTAGGGCCTCTTCATCGCAGTACCTGCAACCTTTTTAATTTATGCATCTTTACTAGAACATGTGGCCTGAAGTCTTCCATCAGGGTTTATACTAGGGAAAATTGCCAATCTTTTGGTGGTTTTCGTTCTTCCTCAGTGGTGTTTGTCCAAAAACTAACAGGGGTAATACCCTTAGGTTCACCACACCATTCTCTCCTATTTGGCTGTGGCTCGTATTTGTAATATCCCTTCTTGATTTGCAAACAATCTCCTTAATGTCTCTATGGCTTTAAAGTTTACAAATTGTGTTTGGCCCGGTCCCTGAAATGCCCCGAGTTCCCCACTTTGCTTGGATTTACTCACCAGCAATGTGTGGCCTCTTCGGTTGCCTTCTCGCTTATGCGGAAAAGCTCTGCTTCCCGTTGTCCACTCTGGACTGCTGCCACATCGTTCCGGTTCCTCTTGCAGCTTCTAGACAGCACGCCTGCCTTCCTTCATGTCCCGTTAAGCAAAGTATTGTTTTCTATGGCTGCCGAATGCCCAGGAATATTCCATCGGTTCCTGGCATGTCTGCAGCGCGGCCAGCTTGCACAATGTGTCTCTGCCTCCTTGCTTGCAAGCCACCTTGGCTCTGTCATACCGGTTTGTGCTTCCAGGGACCACACACCTTGCAGAGAGGTATGACTACTCCAAAACAGCAGCAGCTGCTGTGTTCCCAGCTCAAACTGGGAGTACATCTGTCTTTTCTATGGTGCTCTCTGTTTTAGAACTTCCCAGTTCCAATTGGGTTGATCCAAACACTAGAGCGCAGAGCTGGGTTCTTTGTTTTGGAAATCTGTATTCTCCTTCCTCTTCCTCGTCCCAGTACTGTTAGTCGATTCTGGGCAAGGAGAAAAAGGGTTTTCATTGTTATTTATGCATGAGACTCTAACTTTATAAGGTGTTGCATAGTACTGTGGAAATACTGGGGAGCTAGGATTTTCAGAAAGACATTCTATCATTATATTACCACAGACTCTAAGGGGAGAGATGTTGGTTCTGGGTTGTTTTTATTATTCTTCACAGCTTGGGGCCTGGGTTGTAAGGGTTTGATGATGAGACTTTAGATTTTTACTAAAGATAATTTGGGGTGGTTCCTTTTAACATTATCATAGACCATGGAGGCTTGGAGTGGAGGCTTGGTTATTAACCTGGGATTGGTAAGGGGAATACTAAGTCCTATCTGGCAAGTCACCCTTAGTCACCCTCATCCCTCTGGTCCCCCTGCCTGTGATCCTCTTTCAAATAACCATCCCCAGGGTTCAGATCAGAATCTGTCTGCCTCACCCTGGCCATGTGAGGGAAGGCTTACCCCATGGGAGCAGTGATGACATTGCCAAATTAATCACTGGTTGCACAAGTGCCAAGCCACTTTCAAGGTCTGAACAATGTGGAACATAGGCCAGAGAAAAAACAAAACTGCTATTAGAGACGGGTGAAGGAGGGGGGGGGGGGGTTGCGCTTCAAACTAATGGAATATTGAACAGACCTATGCAATTGCATTATTTTGCACTGGTGTCAAAGAAGTAGAGAATTGTGAACAGGTAGGGATGATTCGGGATGGATCTTCCCTCCATTGGGCATAGAAAACATTTCATAGACAAATCTGTAGTTTTCAAAATCTACCACTAGATTTTGCCTTATGCAAAGCATATGATTCTATGCAGATCCACAAGCCACAGAAGACAAAATCTTCTTTCTGATGCTTGTATCTGCTTAGATTCACTTTCGCCCACCCTTCTGCCCCTCTTTGAGTTGGATGTACATAGACAACTTGCATCTTTTTTTACCTTCCTGTACTCGCGCACTTCATGCTCCCTCATGTCAGAAACTAAACAATCTGAGGACCACAAAGCTTAACGGCTCATTGGTACAGTGCACGTCACACTAGGGGATAGTATTACAAGCACGTCCTGTTGACATCCCTTTTCGATCTTCGACAACAAGTCATGCAATACTTTGTACCTACAACTAGATGTGGGCCTATGCAAAGCATGTGACTCTAAGCAGATACAAACATCAGGAAGATTATTAGTTATGTACTATTTGTCATGTAGTTCTTGCAGATGTTGGCTTGTAAGATGTCAGTTTGACAGATGTTGGGGAGAATTCTCAGAAATGTGCAAATTCCCTTGTACCTAAGAGACCCCTAGCTCTTTTGCTGGAATTTAGGACTTCTCATTTTTCTCCTCTCGAGAGCGAGACATTTTCCCACTCTCATATTTTTCTTTGATTTGAACATGTTCTTTTGGTTTTGGAGTCTGACAAACTTCATAGGCATAATCTTTTTACATTGTGACGCACATCACCGTCAGTGCAGTGGCACAGGGAAGTCTCAGATTTCCCAAAGATTTAAATATGATCTCTTAGTTGAACTACTGTTTCCAACAGCAGTATAGTGAAATTGACTTTACTTTTTGTAAATTTGTAGACACAGCACACACTATCTTACATAGAGTGCTGCAGGGGTTACTTAGTATCCCCTTTTGTGTACTTTCTCATGTAAAAATGTTTGTTACCCTTTCTACAATTAATGGCTGGTGGCAGTGATTTATTTTTTTGTACCATAGTGTTTTTTACCGCGGGCTATGTTCGCAGCTGAAGTGTAGCACCCATGGGTGCCCATTTTGTCCAAATGTCCCTGGTCTTTTTCACCATTTCTTGTTGGAAAGGTCTTCTTGAGATTTGCTCTGCACGCCAAATTAGGTTAGTTCCCTTTGTTCGTTTTTTCTTTGGCAGGGTTCACTGGTTAAGTCCACCCCTGGCTCCAGCGTGTCTGGCAGGGCAGAAAGTGAGAGAGGTTCCCAAAACTCCCTGTGATCAGTCTCCTTGATTACAGGTATGCACCCAAAGGTGATTGGCCGGCTGGCTGTCCTCAGAGGACAGCCACCCTGCTGTGAGTGACAGCTAGGCTGCAAATGAATGGGAGAGACTTGCATGAAAGGTGAGATCTTTTGCAAGGAAGGCTGAGTGAACCACTGGATGAAGGAATCGGAAGAAGAACTTGGAAGAGACGCTTGCTGCAACTCCGGGAATGTTGGTTTGCCCGATGAAGCTGTGCTGCAGTGCTGAAATGCCGAATTCGCCTCAACTGGAGAAGCCCTGCAAAGGACGATTCTTGGGTTGGTGGGGCCAATCGACTCCAAGACTAACTCCTCTGGAAATCCTCTTTTTGCTGGCTGTACTTCAAATTGCTGCTGCAGAAACCGAGTGCCAGGGACAGGAACACCAGAATCGAGTGCATCATTTTTAAGCCAGACCCGAGCTCCAGGAAGATCCTCCGGACTCCCTCGAAGCAGGGCTGTCTAAGCCTGAGCCACCTCAACAGAGTGCTGGACCCCAGAAGCAAGGAAAGTCCACAAGGTGTCCAAGAACCGCGGGGGTGCTGTTCGCTTGAAGCTGAAACCGCAGCTGCTGATGTGAACTTTGCCCATTGCTGCCGCTGACCTTCAAATCGTAGTGCAGGAGTCCCCAGACGTCTTCCCGCTTGGCCCCACGACTGAGGCCCAGGAACAACAGGATCTGCCATACTACAACAGGAACAGAAGTGAGCTGAAACAAATTTCTTCAGACCTAAGGTACTGTGAACTAAGTGGTATTTACCTCCTTGTTGTGTAGCTTGCTTGCTCTCAGTTGACTTGCATTTGCTGCCTTTTGCAGAGTTGCTTGCAGCTTTGCCCTCCACAAGCCTCCGAGCTTATGGCCCAACAGTGTTTTCTTTTTCTACAAAACACTAACATTGTGCAAAACATTTTACTTATCTTAAAGAAGTCCCTTAGCTCCCCTAGACTTTGCTCAAGTAACATTTGCTGTCCTGGCTCCCTGAAGACTCTTCTAACCTCTGACTTTGTGTTTTGATCTGTCCCTCCCAAAAGTCATTCATTCTTTACTTGTATAGCTGGAAAAGGGTTAATCTACATTGCATTGGGAGGTTCAAAAGTAGTTACCTGTGTCAGAAACGTGTTAACCATTGTTTCCTTCCCTTTTCCTTTTTGACACCAAACTCCGTATTGCGCTATATGTACCAGTGATATCAGTGTCCAGTGTCCTAGTTATTGAAGTCACCCCAGGGTGTAGGAAGTATCTGTGTGCCATCCCAAATGGGTATCTACTGATTTATTGAAACAGTGTGTATTTTTTAAGTATATTTAAGTGTTACATATTTGCTCCCTTCTAAAGATGGCTTATTCAAACTGACTATTAAATTAATAAATTGCTAAATCAAGAAACCTTGAGTATAAGTGTTATTTGGATACTTGTGACTGTGAAACTCTGTTGCAACCCTACAGCTCACATTAACCCCTCTTGATATAAGCATGGCTGCTCAGTCACTCTACCAACTTGTGTAGTACAGTCTTCTACCAAAGGTTGGCTCTTGCCAAGAGGACAAGGCTGGTGCAGTCTCCCACAGGGTTACGGCATACAATCTTGCCTAACAGACAAGTGAAATGTTTTTTTCTTAGCCACTATATTCCTTAACCACCTGAGAAAAGTAGCCATTGATGAACCTTGGCTTTTCTTTGTTATACAAACACATTTTACACAAATGACAATGGTGCCAGAGCTCAAATGCTGCTAGATCATGACAACCTATCTGGGTCACCTGTACCAGTTCAACATAACTCTGAATAATAAAATGCTACTATACCTCCTGCCAGATCGCTTCCAAACAGGTAACCCTTGGGCCTTTTCAATCCAATACCTTCACAATCAACTGTGGGGTCCTGCCAGGCTGTGCACTGTCCACAATTCTCTCCATACATTCAGCCCATTTCTCCACTATTATGGCATACAATGTTTTACTTATGCAGATGCCACTGAGATGCTTCTTACAGGTGATGAGTTCAAGGCTACCTTCTCCAATTTTACACTGTTTCTGACAAGCCACTGAATGAATACCCATCCTCTGAAATGTAAGGTATTAAAAACTGAAATGTTGCTCTGTGGCCAATCGAAAACCTTGTGAAACTTGATATAGTCGGTCCTCAATCCTTGTGATTTCTGATGACCATCCCACTTTAGCACCACTAATGCAAATGGCCACCCAAGCCTGCTTTGAACAGCTGTAAGCCATTTAAACGTTTTTTTTAACACTTTTTCTGAAGCCATCATGTAATCCTTATGAATGCCAACTGTTGCAATTCAGTCTACCTGGGCAACATAATGGATTGATGAAGAAATTCCAAATAATTAAAAGAATGGCAGTCAGATTCCTACGTAAAGTCCACAGAAGATCTCCTATACCATCTTCTGTGGCAAATCTCCACTGGTTTTCGGTAGCAAAAATAAGTAATTTTAGGCTTTGCTTAACTCACCAGTTATTGCAGAAATTCAGTCCAAGTTTCTGATCTAATAATGTGTTACCCTCCTCATAGAGGATCAGCCGATGCATTCCTAAAGACCAGAGAGATGGTGCACAAGATGGTGTGGTCTTCCAAGTCTGGAGTTCCCTTCCTCAAACTGCGACATACAGATGGTCACCTTAAATTCTGCAGATGCCTTAAAGACACTATTATTTACATGCTAATACCTGCAGCTATCAACTACTGCTTCTCCTCGTCCCATGTAAGATAAGCCAGGTGCTGTGCGATTTTTCCACTTCTGCAACAATGGCTAAGCTTTAGAAATCAACATAATCTGTTCCTAGCTATTAACATACAAACTTCCACCAATAGAACAAGACATCTAATTGACGTGTTAAATTGTTAGCATGGATGCAAAAAGAAATGTATTATTGCATGCCAGGTTTTTGGATTATTTGCAATTGTAATTATTGTTACAGGTGCGCCACTTGTATAACACCAGTGAGTTGAAAGACTTTCAGGTGGATATGGAGAACCTGGCAAATTCCAGGACCCCCAAACTTGGACGCAATGGTGAGTACTACCTGTCAAATTATTTTTTCTAGCAGATCAATTGTTGAGGTAAGTGGTCCTTGTGTTGGTTCCATCTGAAAATATGATCGAAAAAAAGTCACACCCTTCTCTTCTAGTTTAAGTGATTGTTCGTTTGATAGGATTGGAGCAGGGGGGTGGGGGGATGAGGAGTTTGTTCCAGACCAGTATCCTTTCTGTTTACGTTTGTTAACTTTGATGAATGGGGATGGGTTTTATCTGCTAAGCTTAATACATTTCCTTAATACCAGCACCCCATTCTGCTTTTCATTTAGTTATTTGTATGTTATAAATACCCTCCAACCTACCCGATTCCCACCCCCAAACCTCTCCCCTTACTTTCCCAAGCATTTTGGCACCGGAAACAGTTGCTGATTTAAGGAAACATTACAATGACAACTGATACTGAAGCATTTTATTCAATATTTGTATAATGTAAAAGGAAACGTAGGCCAATGTTACTGAGTGTGATCAAATAAAAATGTAAATGCACAGATTGTAAGCTGTCTTGAGTATTAAAGTTTTTCTTATTCTTTAGTCATTAAGCAGACTTATGAGGCTCTAAAAGCAGAAAACATGCACCAAGTCTTTAGCCTCACGCTACCCTACTCCACCGGTTCCATGTGATTTCACGGCCTGCTTTTACATCGCCAATCGCCAGGCTTTTAAATTTTACATTCCATTGAATGTGCTCATGGTTTTTTATTTTTTTTTGGGGGGGTGAATGGGGGTTATCCCCAAACCTCCCAGCCACACTTATTTTTTACTGTTGCCCACCCGCCCAAAAGCCTTATTTGCCCTTTCCCACTTTCCCATCCCCCCTAAAAAATTCAATGAGCACATACGATGTAATGTGCACGTTTAAAAGCCTGGCGATGAAACGGCAGGCGATGAAACAACGTCGTACCACTCCTCCACCACTATTTTTTTTTCTCCCAAATTCAATTTTTATTGGTTTTAAACACCAGAAGTGAACCATGGGGTAGATGCACAGTTGAACATATATAGGAACTACATAAGAATATTAAGAATATTGCATCCTTCCCGAGCAACAGTTAAACCGCAAAAATACAATAGAATACGCGTCCACTACTGACGGGTGAACAGTGTAACTCCCATTCCCTCCCCATGTCTTTGCTCATAGTACTTCCAGGGCGTGGTGATTGTTGTAATCTATTAAAACGGGCGATGTGACGTCGTTCGATGGTCATTGTTATTGTCTTGTGTTACAGTTTAAGTGTGTGACAGGCACAGGCATTAGGTGGTGTGGTTCTCGGTTTCCATTCTTCGCTGGGGGCCAGTTGGTAAATGCTTTTACTGACTAGGTGAAGGGTCAGTGTCCGGTCTCGAAATATAATGGCTTGTGAAGTCGCTCCAAGTTTCTTTGTGTCTCGCGGCCTTGTCCGGGAGGGCTGCTGTTATTTTCTCTATTGTGTAAATGTTGGTGGCGACTTTCAGCCAGTCCTTCTCATTTGGCAGCTGTGGGGATTTCCAATTTATAACTAGGGCTGCTCTGGCTGCCAGTAGTAGGGGGGACACTAGTCCTTTCACTCGCACCAGTTCGTCGTCATCCTCCTCTAGGCCAAACAACATCAGGAGGGGGGATGGT
Organism: Ambystoma mexicanum; assembly: GCF_040938575.1. Taxonomy (NCBI): domain Eukaryota; kingdom Metazoa; phylum Chordata; class Amphibia; order Caudata; family Ambystomatidae; genus Ambystoma; species Ambystoma mexicanum. The sequence continues at coordinate 452,181,587 of NC_090936.1, read as the reverse complement.
TCTCTTTTTATGCCGTCTAGTCGCTTAATCCACCCCAGAACCTCTTGCCAATAAATGCGCACTTTGGGGCACCTCCACCACATGTGCCAGTAGTCTGCATCCGTACCGCAATGTCGCCAGCATCCTGGGCTGGAGGTTTGAAACATCTTACAGTCTATGCGGATCATACTGCCACCGGTGGAGTAGTTTCATGGCATGCAGTTTGTATTGGGTAGCAATGGATACTTTAGCGGGCGTTTCACAGATTCTGTCCCAGGCCTGCTGATCAAATTCTCTGTCAATCTTTTTCCCATTTTCCTTTGAGGCGGAGGCTCAGGGATTGGTCCTTGGTGATTAGGGCTTTGTACATGTGGGATATCAACCCCTTGGTTGTGTTGGTCATGTCAAGGATCGTTTCAAAGGGAGTTAGTTTTCTGTGTGTGGTGGTCTTCCATCCTTCGCTTGATAACACTCCTTTCAGTCATAGGTATAGGAAGATCGGAATCGGGTGGATTTGGAGGGTGTCCTCCAGTTCCGAGATCGATATAAATTTCTCTTTTCTCCACAGCTGGCCAACTCTCTAAGCCGGCATCGAACCAGGTTTGGTACCTGGCGTGTTCGGGGATTTTCTCGCGGATTCCAGGAGACCAGAGGTGACTCAGGGGGGAGGGCCATGTTGTGATTCCAGTCATGCCCTTTCCATTCTTCCAGATGTTCCACATAGTGTCCAGTATCGGGTGGTCACGCAGTCATCTTGTAAGCTTCGATCTAGGGACCCATAACCATTCTGCAAGGGTTACGTGGAGCAGGATGATATTGTCGAGCTGGACCCATTGAAGGTCCTTTCTATCCCATAGGTGTGGGACCAGAATTCTCAGTTGAGTTACCTGATAGTATTTTTCTATATCCGGAAGGCCAATTCCACCCAGTTCCTTCGGTAGTATCAGGATATCGGGGTTTCTTTCCGTCCCGAGAAATTTGAGTATGGTTTTCTTGACCTGCTTAAAAAAGAGTTCAGGGATAGTGATTGGGAGGACCTGGAATGGGTACAGGAAACGTGGGAGGGTCACCATCTTGATTGCGTTTAGGCCTCCCATCCAGGAGATCGTGAGTGGCTTCCATTTTGAGAGATCAGCCTTGAGGGCGATGAGGAGTTGGGGGAAGTTTGCCTCATAGAGCCGATCCAGGTCTTTCGTTATGTTAATCCCAAGGTAGCGCAGTGTGGAGTCCTTTATGGTTAGGCCAAGGTGTTCAAGCTCTATTTGTTGCTCCGGGGAGGCTTCATGGAGTGGGAAGAGGATGGATTTGGTCCTATTGATTTTAAAGCCGGAGAGCGTCCCGTATTCTTCTATGTGGTGGATTGCCCGCGGGATTGACGACAGCGGGTTTAGTACGTGGAGCAGGATGTCGTCTGCATGCTTCAGGTCCTTTCCTTATTTGGGGATGACTGTTATCAGAGCCTTAGAAAAGGATTCGGGGGCCACACCAGAGAGAAGAATGTTGTTGAAGAGGTCAACCATGAAAGAGAGTAGGGCGTTCTGAAAGGTCTTGTAGAATCCTGTTGTGTATTCATCCTTCCCGGGGGCCTTTCCAGTTGGGAGTCTTTTAATTGCGTCCTCCACTTCTTCCGCTGTAATGGGGGTGTCCATGGCTTGTGTGATGTCTGATGGGAGAGATGGCATGGATACTTTGGACAAACAGTCTGTGATCGCTTCCGTGTGCTGTGTAGCCTGCGAGGTGTAGAGTTTCTCATAAAAAATGGGGAAAGTTTCAGGGATATTGGGGGGGCGATGGTCGTGGAGTGTTTCATCCTCATGTATGGTAGGCACCCACCTCTCGCCGTGCTGGCCTCAGAGTCTTGCAGCGAGTAGGGCGCTGGCCTTATTTCCGTGTTCATAGTGTTTCTGCTTCAGGCATTGGAGTTTGTGCACAATGTCGCCTGTTTCCAGTTGCTGTAGTTCTTCCCTTTTGGCATTGGCTTGTCCAATCTTGTGTAATCTATCGGAAGTAGCAGATTGAGCCATGTGGTCTAGTTGGGTGATTTCGCTTCTAAGCCTCCTTTCTATGAGTTGGCGTTCTCTTTTCTTCGCCGCTCCCTCCCTGATGAGAATTCCCCTCCAGGTGGCCTTTCCTGCCTCCCAGACTGTGTTCATGGAGATATCCCCCGAATTGTTTTGTTCAAAGTAGTGGGTGATATCTTGTTCGAGTTGGTCCCGGAAAACGAAATCCTTAAAGAGCGATTCATTGCAACACCATTTGGGCCACTTCCGAGGAAGGGCCATTTGGTCGAGAGTGACCGTCACCATGTCGTGATCCGACCACGTGACCGGGGATATGCTGGATTCTATCATTGCCGTGGTGAGTTCAGCTGTTAAGTATATATAATCGATCCTGGAGTACGTGGCATGCGGCGTTGAATAGAAGGTGAAGCCTGTTCGAGTCGGGTTCATGTGTCTCCATGCATCTGTAAGGTTGTAGACGTCCATCAGGTCTGCAACCCGCGAGCGGGCACCGCTAGATGGGGGGATCGCGAAGGGTTGCCTGCTTGCCTGTCCACTTCTGGGCCCATCCACGTGTTGAGGTCTCCTCCTAGGATCACTTCACCCTCCGCTTCGGTCATAACCTTGGGGATCGTTTGTTGAAGAAACCGGGATTGGCCAGTGTTGGATGCATGTATGGATGCGAGTGTGATAATGGTGCCTTGTATCTTGCCTACCAGCATGATTGTTCTGCCGCTCACGTCTGTCCAGGATCTCAGTAGCTGAAATTGTAAGGCCTTGTTGATCAAGATGCCCACTCCAGCCTTCAACGGGCCGGATCCCCAGTGCTCGGTGCCTAGTTTAGGATGTAGGACCCTCCGTTCCTCACCTTTGCAGTATCGGGTTTCTTGTAAGAAGAGAATATCTAAGCCTGCCCTCTTGAATTCTCGGGATGCTAGCGACCTCTTAGTGGGGGAGTTGAGACCCTTAACATTGAGAGTACCAATTGTAAGGGTGCCGTGCCTGTCACATGATTCGTTACGGCCGTTGAGCATCGTTGAGGTCTGTGAGTTCAGTATGCGCGCCGCATCGCCTTATGCGATTGGTTGCCACTGTGGAAGTATACTGATGAGTGTTTCGTGCCACATGGGGCCTCGAAATTACGTTCGTCCCACCCCCCTCCTTCCCCTTTAGGGTATTGAATGTGATACCCATTGTCCTCAGTTCTAAGCTGTGGTTGGTGATTTTTCCTTCCATGGAGAACTGAGTCCCAGTGTCAATGGCGTCCGCGTTGGACCAGGTGCACGCAGCCAGTCCACCGTCGGACCGCCCGTGAGGGTCATAGCTACGCGACCCCCATCTCACATGTTACCAAACTAGAATTTTGAGCCCCCTCCCCCCCAGTTTTAGGAATCAACATCGATTGCAATCTAACAATCAACAACTGTTATCATGAAAAGGAAATTGTTATGATACGTGCTGTTTCACGGTCCATCATTCGCCAGCCAGCTATCCGTTGTGATTCCGGTGGTGTGCTCATAGTGGGCAACGTCCGGCAGTTGTCGGGTGGCGTCCCACCGCTGGGTGCGGAATCTCCGGTCCGTAGGTCCTGGCTGAATCTGCCCAGGGCGAGAGTCCAGTACGTACTGCCTCACTTATTGCTGTCCGGGGAATCATTGGGACGTCTATTTTCTGGATCCCTTGACTTTATTCCTTTTCCGGCCCTGGGGCCCCCTTCTCGCTCTGTCCTGTGCAGATTCATTATGTGGTCCCTCCCGTGGGTCAGTGCCAAGGAGGTCTGAAATGCAATTCCGAATTTCGTCCTCGGAGCAGAGCGTTATCCGCCTGCTTCCATGTTCAAAGGTGAGGGAAAGGGGTATCCCCACCTGTATCTCGTGTCTTGATTCTTGAGCCATTTTGTTAGGGGGCTGCAGAGACGTCGTAGGGCTAGGGTAAGCGACGAGAGGTCCTGGAAGATGGTTATTTGAGCTCCACCGAGAGTGAGGGAGTCTGCCGACCTGGCCTTCGTGAGTATTCTTGCTCTATTTTGATTTCTGTGGAATCTGGCCAGGACAGCTCTCAGGCCTCCCGAGGGGCCGCCAGCTCTGTGTATCCGTCCAATTGCGGGTTTGTCTACGTTCTCGTCTGCGACTAGATTCCTGATGTCATGTATAGTTTGTTTGAGGTCGTCTTCTGTTTCGCCCTCACGCTCCGGAATCCCAAAAAATCAAAGGTTTACGCCTTTCCCTATTTTCTAAATCGTCAATTTTCAATCGAATGTCTTCCTCTTTTCTCTGTTGCGTATTCTGAGGTCCAGTTGGGTTTCCAATGTGTCGATCGAGGCTTGATTGTTTTCGACCCCTTCTAGTCTCTTCTCTATGCTGTTGACCCTCTGGGTCATTTTGTCGATCTTGCCTCCTAAGTTAGCGCCCATATTTCTGATTTCACTCAGGAGGGCGGCTATGTCCCCCCTAGTGGCGGCCGCACCCGCTTCCTGGGGCTCTGTCGACATTTCACAGTTGGTATCTGGGTCCGGGTATGGAGGAATGTAGGCGAATCTGGCGAGTTTGCTTTTGGTGCTCATGGAATGTGTGGGTGCGAGGAGGCACACGCCCCTAGAGTGGGGGGCCCTACCCTCTGCACGGGGGTTTCAAACTATTGCCGGCGTGGGTTACGAGGCAGTGTCTCAGGTGTCCCGTGGAGCTGAAGTGTTTTGTTGGGAGGAGGCACACGCCCTGGGGTCAGGAGCCCTACCCTCCGTTCGCGTTGCACCCTTCTCGTGGTGGCCTCCAATCTTGGGTCTCTTGTGTCCAGGGCGTCTCTGCAGTGTTGTGGGTCAGCACATAGGTGATGGCAGGGTGGCGTAGGTGGAGGCTCCGGAGCGGGTAGCCGGGTGCCAGCGGGGGTTGAGAGCAAACTTAAAGAGGATGGCACACGCCCCAGTGTGGAGGCCCAACCCTCTATACTGGTCTCAGTGCGAGAGGTGGGATCTCTGTCGTGGGCGACCTGTTTCAGCCGGCGTGGTGGGACTGAGCTCCAGGTTAGGGAGTAGGCCTCAGGTCTTTCAGACGCAGGAGGGGTTTATGGGGCCGTGTGTGTTATCTTGTGGGGGTGATCAGTAGAGTTCTCCTGCGGCGTCGCAGGGCGGCCCTTATGGGTTGATGGGTGGTGTTGGGGAAAGTAGGCAACCTAGGGCCTGTGGATAGCTCCCACATAAGGGACGTGTAGGTAAGTGGTGCTTGGGAGAGGGCCTAAAGTGCCACAGGTGGCCTTTCGATAGCGTGGTGTGGCAGCCGTCACTTAGAAGCGGGCGTTTTTATGGGCCGGGGGGGGGTCACCACCGCTATGGTGCTCTGGTGGAGGAGGGTGGGGGGGGTTCAGACCGCCCAAACCGCTCAGGATGGGGTTTTATGTAGGTACGTGAGGAGGTGACCTTATCGTAACGCTGCCCGCGGGTGGTGTCAGGGTCGAATGCGCAAGGACAGACGTGTTTCAGGGGCTGAGGGGGGGGTTCACACGTGTTGCGGGTAGAGAGCACTCACCCGGCTGGTTCCGCACCGTTCCTCCGCTTGTGTCTCGGCGCAGGGGGCGGGAGTGCCCGTCTCGCGGTCTGTGCGTTCCCTGTCTGCGGGGGCCTCGGGGCAAGTTGGGGAGGGAACAGCTTGCTAGGCGCGGGAACTTCGCTGAGTGGTGCCGGGCGGGGCCGGCCGATCTGGATCTCCCGCGGCTGCAGTGTTCGTAAAAGACGCTGGTAGAGGGCCCGGAGGGGGAGGCTCGGGCCGGGGCGATTTTGGGAGAAAGGTTGCTCCGATTTTTGCCGGATTTTTGCTCAGGGGGTGGGTGCCAGGTTCAGCAAGCTCTGGCTGTCGTTGCATGCTTGGGGGGGGGGGGGGGGGAGTGGGGGCTCAAAGCACTTTTGGGGTCTGGGGAGCGGAGCTTACACGGAGAGGATCTGCATCCGTGCGCCCCCTGGCGGCCAGATCCACCACTATTTTTAACAAAAGACCCTTAAACTGGCAAACCACCATTTACAAATATGCCGCCAACCAGAATTGTTTCTTTGTATTAAACGATTCACCAACTGAAAAAGTCTAAACCCTAATACGTTCTAATAAACTGTTGTATAGCTTGCATGAAATGTCCAATGCAGTGACAGAAAGGATTGCTCCCATGTGGTATTTATAAGTTTTGCTGAGACACTATGCATTTAAATTGCAGGACTTTTGTCACATCTTTGTTGAAGCAAATTCTTAGTTCAAAAACATACCTTATGACTTTGAGGCATTGCCAACATATTGTTCAGTGCAAATGGATCCCTGGAGCTATAAGACTACCACAGGTCCTCCAACACGGTTAATGCTGCCCAACACCTAATAGATTTGATGGAATACTCTGCAGGGTTGTATTGGTGGAATCCCTGCCCCTCCCCCACCCCCAAAAGAGAATTTGGGGATATTTTTGACCAAATGGTGCTTTTTAAAGCACATTGATGGTGACCTTGGTGAAAGCTCAGAGATCAGGTAGACCATAGTCTGATGGGTTTGCTGCCTCAAACCTTTTTTTAAATGTATTTAGTTGCTTCATTATAAATGCAGGGCTTAATTTCCCTGAAAAGCCGAACTGTATAGGCTGCACCAACCTGATATGGATATAGTTGAGGCATGAACCATGGTGCTAGGATTTAGTAAAAACCACTTCCTAGGATGATTATCCTCCAAAGAAAGTTGAGGAATTTAGAGAAAGTTATTGGCAAAAGATAAATTTCAAAGCATTTTGGCAGTGACCCGTGACAAATCTGAGGATGTCCTCTTTTCTCCCCTGGGGGGAGATCTTTCCCATGGGGACAGGGCGGTGAGCCCACAGTACAATAGTCCCCCTGGGGTGGTGCTCTGAGGGAAGATCACATGGGGCGAGAACCCCCCTGTAGAATTGGGGACGACTATTCTCGGGGAATGCAGTGTTCTCCCAGCATGCAGTATTCTCCCGGCCTGATGCATCCAATCCCTTCTCAAATATCAAATCCTCCTCCCTCCCTATAGGTAGAGCAAATGTACTCTGTTGCAAGGTCAGTCACTTTAATATAGCTTCATAGACCTGCTGTACTGGGCGCCATGGGCCCTGAAGACAGAGTTAAAGGGGGCTTCCAATTACTGCACACTTAAACACAGTCGCACAACATTAGCAAGGACACTATGCATATAAATTAACTTAACTTGCTATCAGCCTAACCTTTCTATGCTCTGGTTTCCCATTATCCTTCCCATACTACTGTGCACTAAACATCCAAACAACGTGAGGAGGTGAGAGCAAGGTTCCCGGTCTTAAATGTGGCAAAAAATGAAACGTGCCACCTTCCATTACAAAGAAAAATGCCACTTTCCTTTCTCTGCGGTTTTATAAATGCTTTCCATACCAAGTGTAAGCGGAAAGCGTTTCTCTCGGCTTGGGCTGCATTGCACACGTTGGTCTTGCAATCTGTAATTCGGAATGGAAATTTAACTATTTCCATTCTGAAATTACAGGGAGACCAACTCAGCAACTCGGGAACAGGTAAGCAATAACTGTGTAATTGCAGGCTGTATTCAATCTGCGGGCTATACCAGTTCGTATAGCCCACAGATTGACCAATCACAACCCTCAAACTCCCTCTAGGGTGTTCTAATATACTTGACAAACCTAAAATACAAGAGAATGTGAAGTGTCTTGCTGCGGATTTGAAAAGGGGTACTGTGAAGAAAATGATCATGGGGAGCCAAACATCACTCGGAAGAAGCAGAGAGTGGTCTAGCTTTTGTCATTTGCCCGAACGACTACAACTGGCTGGCGGTGGAGTTTGAATCGAACTCTGCTGTGAGACACTGGGTGTGTGATCCGAGGAGGAGGAATTGCTACACTCCTGCACCAGGTGGGCAAAGAGAAGCCCACGGGGAAGAAGCTGCGAAGCGAGGAAATGGAGAACCCGAACACTGTCCAAGTTGGAGGGACCATTTGGGTCGCTGCCGATGCATACCTCCGGGCACCACAGGCTCCGGTGAACTGCTTGCAAGGCAGGACACACAACCAGGCAAAGACGCCTGCAGAACCGCTGTAGACCCTGCCATTCACCAGAGAGCTGCCATAGTCTCGAAGAGCAACGCAAAGATTGGGGAAATACTGGTACCAATCAAGAGAAGGGAAACTGGTACACAGGTTTGCAAGGAGGCATTGGAGGTCTGGGCGACCTAGAGAATGAGTATGAGTGGGTTGGGAACCTTGAGAAACCCCAAGAGATGGGAATCCTATGTCTGGGATCTGGACCCACATAACAAACTGCGACCAACCAAGATACCCGGATCAAAAGTTTGGCAGGAGATTGAACCAACCACTTGCGATACCACAAGAATAAGTAACAGCGGAGTCGTATGCTTGACAGGAGGCTGAACCAAGCATATGTCGTCACAAATTGTCTGGGATCTGCACCCATAAAGGCCTAATGAAAGACAGGAAAAGAGGGTCTGAGACCCGCATGAAAGAGAGACGGTCCACAAGAGGACACTAGTTTGGCAGGAAGGTGAGCCAAGCTATATTGTGAGTCTGGGTCTCGCACCCATGTGAGAGACTGAAAGGGTCAAGGACCCCGGAGTTCGGGAAACTGAATCTTACATTCTATAATGAACTGTATCAAGTTGACAAGACAAAGGATTGTGAAGCTGAAGAACATATCCTTGTGGATTGTCCACTGTTGTTTGCCTTAAGACAAAAAGGGGTTCAAGAGCCCCAAAAGGAGGGAGACTGAAGAGCTCTTTGGGAAAGCACAACCCTAGTCTGGGGATCTTACATCTTTGAATATTTTTTATTTCTTCACTTTTTATTACCAGAAAGACTGAACTTTTCTGTTGATTGCAAACACAAAACACTTGTTACTTTAAGAAGACACTATCCTTGCACATTTATTTTAGATTATTAGTCTTGGGGACAGAAGCAGGTATTTGGACACGGCAGTGATGGGCTCTTTATTTTCAGACTTCTGGACAATTTCACTACTTTCCTTTGAGGTAGAGAAAGCCGTCGTGGCTTTAGGGATAGAGGCATTTTTCCAACCTTTTTATAATTTAATGAAAGTTCATATCCAGAAACATGCCACCATTTGTGTCCGAGCCTTATTTCTGCACCATACAAACCTTACACATTGTAGAATATAAACCACACATTAGAATAGGGATGTGATCCACATTCTATCACGCCCAGTTAACACAGCCTAGTTAAATTCAATTGGGTCCATTTAGCAAAGGAGTGCCATTACAGGCTTGTACAGAGTCCAATGTCGGGACAGGGCCTTCTGGGCTCTCTGTGTGGGGGCAGGGTTTCTCATGAACGGTCTGTTTTTCAGAAAGTATGTAGGGCTTTCACAGATGTCGTCATAGGGCAGTCTTAACTGCCAAAGGAGGGTTCTCACAAATGGCCTGTAGGTAAACCACTCAAGTCTATATAAAGCTGTAAGTGACTCCAATCAAGCAATCCCACTAAGTCAGTGCCTTGTCTGGGATGCCCAAGGGAAGCCCTTATTTATATATTTTTATGGCAAGTTATAATCTGGATGATGAACCCTTGTATAACACCCCTCTCTTAGAATCCCCCTGACCCCACTGAGCCAAGAAGTAGATTTGTTTTGCAAATTTAAAAGGTTTATTTGAAAAATTAAACTATATATATATATATATATAACTCACACTTCTATAAATAAATTGATAATGGATAGCACACTTGTGAATATGAGCAGTAATCAGCAATAGGTAATCCTACAGTAGCACAGTTCTTTACAATCAATGAGGAGTTGGTATAGGATGGATAAGGCAGCGAAAATACTTATGGTTTCAAGGGAAAAGCAATGGGGAATAAAATGCAGTACGGAAATAACTTGATATGATTTTAGCAAAAGATAATATAAACACTTTTTCTCTGGCAATTCACCCCCCCCCCTCCCCCTATGCAATGTAAGAAATTGAAGGAGAGCACAGTCTTCAAGAATCCCAACAAAATGCAATACGAAATGCAGTCCCCCCCCCCCCCCCTAGCAAGCTTCGAGAAAAACAGGTATGATTTTAAAACACAGGCCCAAAATGCTTTGAATGTGGTGGCAATGAAGTGAAATGATGCTAAAATTGATTTTAATTCCCTCTAGAGGTTCAGGGTGGGTGATATCTAGTTTATATTAGTTCAGGCTCACTTTAGAAATGCTCTGAGTAACTAGCAGGTTAAAACGAATTTTAGCAAAGGAAAGCAAGGAGCTGCTGATTTTTACACGTGGCTGAAATTGTGCAAAATGTCAAATTGCGGCAAATTTAATCGCGCGCGTCGAGTGTAATTACGGAGGCACTATTAGGAGTAGCAAGTCGGTTCTAGGTTCGTTGGAAAGCTTAGATTCTAAGCTTTAAAATGAAACGGTTCTGGAGATACGGACGATTTTGTGAAAGTAGTTTTTCAGATTTGAAATTTTAAAGCTCAGAATGACAGATGACAGTTTTCAGTTTTAAAGATGACAGGATGACACGATTCTAGGGGGCAGTTCTAATAGGCTAAAATAGTTTGAATTAGATTATTTTAAACTAAGAGATTGGTTTTGGCACAGTGAGTACTCTCACTATATTTTTGAAATAAGCCGTCAAGGTCTGGTCGGGTTGGACGGGACTTCTGGCGGTTCTGCTCACAGCGGTCTGGTCTCTGGTCCTGCTCTCACCACTGCACAACTCTGGTCTCTCTGGGTCTCTGGTCTCTCTGGGTCTCTGGTCTCTCTGGGTCTCTGGTCTCTCTGGGTCTCTGGTCTCTCTGGGTCTCTGGTCTCTCTGGGTCTCTGGTCTCTCTGGGTCTCTGGTCTCTCTGGGTCTCTGGTCTCTCTGGGTCTCTGGTCTCTCTGGGTCTCTGGTCTCTCTGGGTCTCTGGTCTCTCTGGGTCTCTGGTCTCTCTGGGTCTCTGGTCTCTCTGGGTCTCTGGTCTCTCTGGGTCTCTGGTCTCTCTGGGTCTCTGGTCTCTCTGGGTCTCTGGTCTCTCTGGGTCTCTGGTCTCTCTGGGTCTCTGGTCTCTCTGGGTCTCTGGTCTCTCTGGGTCTCTGGTCTCTCTGGGTCTCTGGTCTCTCTGGGTCTCTGGTCTCTCTGGGTCTCTGGTCTCTCTGGGTCTCTGGTCTCTCTGGGTCTCTGGTCTCTCTGGGTCTCTGGTCTCTCTGGGTCTCTGGTCTCTCTGGGTCTCTGGTCTCTCTGGGTCTCTGGTCTCTCTGGGTCTCTGGTCTCTCTGGGTCTCTGGTCTCTCTGGGTCTCTGGTCTCTCTGGGTCTCTGGTCTCTCTGGGTCTCTGGTCTCTGGAGGTTGATGGATTTGAAGTCTGGAGTCTCCCGGCAAAGCATCCCGCAAGAAAGTGGAAAGTGAATATCCCTACCTGTCCTGTACTGTCTGCTTTTATGTGTTTAGAAAGTGGGTGTGTGCGTGGCATAACTGAGCCTGCCCCTCTCTACTTGTCATTGGCCCAATTCTCCCCTCTCCCATGATTGGGGAAAGGAAATGGATTGTCATCATGATGAGGTCTGTTTATGGGTCAGAGGATCCTCCCCTGGTCAATTTGCCCACAAATCTATATTTGATTCAAATACATATTTCCCAGATACACAAGTGATTCACATTACATGTACATATTACAGATGAATTAAGACAGGTCTCTGTTCAAGCCCCATGTTCCTGCGAGCTGGGATTCAGAAATGACAACATTTTGCGCTTTTTGGTCGGTTTACCAATATCGGACATTTACCAAAAATTACACAAATATGCGCAAGGAGTATGGACATTAATTGATGAAGTGTCAGATTTTTAACATGAAGACATTTGGAATAAGACCCTATTTTCCGCTAGCAACCCCCCAGAATACACCACAGGGTCCTAACACCTCTTAAAACGTGCACAGAAAAATCACAAGAATAATGATATTACTTATATAATTCCAACAAGTCCGTACTATGAATTATCCATCTTTTTTTAAAATTATGCTCTGGGCCAAAGGGGTGTGGTTTCCCCCAAGCACATGGTGGAGTTTCTGGTTTGTCCACTTCCCCCAAGCTCAGCTTGCTGGCAGAGGCACTGCCCCTCCCAGTTTCTCCCAAGAGGCAGCCATTTTACGACCCCCCCCAATATAACATTTGCCTGAGCCCAGGCCAGGGCTTTGTTCAACCTCCTGCAGTCTGCAGGTACCCCTCCCTTAATTCAATCGGAGAGGTGTGATCTCCTTTTGGTGGGGGCAGCAGGATGCAGCTAGGCCTGGGAACAGTGGCTGAGCCGGTTTCTCCTGTTGGGGGTAGTTGTCAGGCAGAATTCAGCTAAATGTCACTTTAGTTCCCAGTTTTCTACATTCAAAGCCAACTTACATGCAGCTATTTTTTATATATACATTAAATAATTACTTCCTTAAAGTCATTTCAGAATATAGTTTTACATTGTATCCACCTCTTAGCAAGTCTTTGCTTGGCCTGGTTTGGGTTCATCTGTTCAGTTTTACACAAAAGTCTGGTGGTTTTAAAAAACCGGATTTCTGATGGTGGTGAGCACCGGTATTGCATCCATTTTTGACATTAAGAAAATGAATTCCCCACAGTTCTGGGTTGCTTTTGGCAATCAGCATTGCCATTCCCAATGGTTTCAGGCTACTGTGTGTGTAGCCCAATGGTGGTTTTAGGCAGTGCCTCCTGTGCTCACAACATAAGCAAAAATGGGTGGCAACCTATTCATGTTTTCCCTGTGCACTCTCTGGGGAGTTCTGGCCATCATGATGTTTTCAATGCCAGTAACGCACAGTTTTATGGTAGGGCTTGGATGCATGGGTAAAAACATCCCACAAAGCATACAGCTATCAACATGCCCTTTGAACAGAGCTTCTTGTAGAAGCATTTTCAATAAAGCACAAGTAAGCATGCTGAAGCGTCTCAATGTCCAACCATAAGGCTGAGTCTCAAATCCCATAGGGAATAGATGTGGGTAAGAGCACCTAGAATAAACATGGGTGAAACCCCAAAGTAGCACTGGGTAGTACCTGCTAAAATTGAGTGTCCACTGGTAGCCTGTGCATGAAACCACCTGGCAGGTATTGCACTAGTGAAATGGGTAGGGTGGAGGGGGGGGTGTGCAACAAAATAAATTTCTTAGAAAAATGTCTCTTTTAGTTCTCTTAAAGATTGCTTTGGAATCTTTGCACTAGAAACTTGGTGAGAGGGGAAAAAAGCACAAATATATAGCATAACTCCTCAGAGACCTTTAGATGATGGTATACATGTATTCAGCATAAAAGCGGTAGGATGGATATATTTGTAGAGAAAATACAATAATGCATAGTATATTTTTTTTAAAAAATCCTACCACATCCTTGGGATCTTTCATGAAACATATGATCTATGCAGTACACAGCAGACGCTACCGCTTTGATGTTACTCTGTCCAGGTGGACCTGTGCCATGAGGATTACCTTTCACCAGTCCTCTAAGGGGATAGCAGTTTGCATGATTCTGCTTGTAATCCCATTCCTAAACTAGAAAAATTAAATTAAAAAGACAGTAAAGATCCAGACATGCAAAATTATGTTTGGCTGGAAACCTATGGAACCATTTGGCAAATATGTGAAGGCTGTTCCATGCCAACGCTGTGCCTTTTGTGAGACAATGTGTAACAAACCGAACATAATTCTCACATATAGACACCATTTTTATTTTATTTATTTGCAGGAGGAACAATGCTCTTGATCACAATAGATAAGAAATGGGGTTTGACAGGAAGCAGTGAGCTTCTTAAAATAGGGTCAGTTTGAGGGACATGCCTACCAGTCTGCTGACGGAATGAGGAAGTAGGTTTGATGTGAGGGAGTTCAGAGTCCTGGTAGCAAAATAATGATCTTGTCGAGAGGACAGAAAGCATAGTTGGGAAGACCAGAGGAAGCTGGCACAACAGTACAGTTTAGAGAACCGTGGTTAAGAGATGGTTTGCAGTGATGGTAGGAAGTTCCTGAGTTAACTAATATTTAGGAGGTTGAGGCGTGCTGCTGTTCCAGTTTTGGGGATGAAAGTGGAGAATGTTTGGGAAGGGTCATAGATGAGGTTTCTAGCTGAGGAAGAGTAGGGGAAAGTGTTGGGTGGGAACTGGATAGGCGGAGGAAGAAATGATGGAGAGCTTTTGGCATGGAAGAAGAGCACCTCTGTTTTGGTAGTTTGACATCAGAGTGCGAAGCCATCCAATATTTAATGGCAGAGACAGTTGGTTATTTTGATAGAAAGATGGGTGCCCCAAGAGCAGAGGTGTAGAGTGTAAAGTGAGAATGCGAAGCTACACCATTACAAAATGACAGCGAGATTAGTAGTGTACAGGCTCTGGCCTTAAGTTAGGTCATGTGACCGTAACAGGAAGTAAACTGTAATGTGAGTCACAGAGATAAAAGAAGGCTTCAGAAGATTAACGAGTTGATTGCCTGACGAAGTCTGAGATGGAATGCGTGGCAAAAATGCTTACAGCTTGAACAGGAGTATATTGTTACAGTAAGTCCATGCTGAAGTATGCCTGATTTTGAATTAACTATTTGCTTAAATACATGTATTTATGTCCACCTTTGAGATGGTGCTTGTGTATTTTTGGTCTTGCGTTTCCACCCTCGCCCTTATGCTTTGAATTGTTTCTGATGCATTTAACCATATTGTACCTTTTATGGATTTCCAACTATTGGGATTTTTTGTGTCGATCATCCTGGAAGAAGACCTTTTGTTTGAAACACATGTTGGTTGTCTTTCATCTCCATTAAGTTCGTTAACCTCAAAACCATGTTCATGCGCAGTGTGGTTGTCCAGCTGTTGTAACTATTGCAGATTAGCCTATACACAACCAAATTAATTACAATGATCTACTCATTAAAGCAGCTGACCTTTTTAAAATGCAAATTTAGCAAGTCCTGCAAAAGAGCTTTGTCTATGACCTCTTAGGACAAAAGAGGTCTGTTGGCCAGCTCATTAACCTACTTCTGTCAGTTGCTAAACATATTCAACCTTCTTTGACTACTCCTTCAATAAGCAGGGCAGTCAATCCCTGTCGCGAAAACCTTTAAACCTGCACTTAATTACCCCCTCTACATTAGGGGCCAGCTTAAACCAGATTCCCTAATGGTCACTGTTAAGTAGTCAGCCGCAGACAACATAGGTTTTTCTTTCAACAATGGTTTATTTTCACAACTAACACTTCTCAGGTCATTGAATTCATACAACTGAAGACGGTTCCTTTCACCTCGCAGGCACTGCAGTTGCGACCTGCTTTCGTCAGTCCCAATTGTGTCTTGTCACACCCTGGCGTGTACAGGCTTTCAATCCTCAACCTGCTGCCGGTCGATGCAAACGAAAGAAATTAAATAGAAATGGCCCACAATTCACCTCTTGTGATACTTTCCTCTGGTTGCCGTTTTTCTGCTCTGTACTGCTGTCTGGAGCCTCGGAAAAGGTACGACGTCACTCTGTAGGCTTTCCGCTTCTTCCTAGTAAGCCCATTCGTACTCTCCGCTGGTCTCACTCCAATCTGGTGTGGCGCCCCTCGACACGCGCTGTTCCTGCAAGAGAAGACACCCCCCCCCCCCTTGAGTCTTTTTGAGTTGCTTTTAACTCTTGACCCGTCCATCCCTTGTAATCAGCCCCTTGTGTTCTGGTTTTTCCACACCTGGCCCCGTTTCCCCACCTCCTCCCTGCTCCGCCCGCTGTGGTTTAACCCTGTGCTTTGTGTCTGTTCTGGTGGGTATGATATGATACAGAAACCCGGTTTTCCCTTTTCTCATCTTTCCTTTCCCATCGGTGGGCCCCCTCCCTGATGCGGTATTCAGTGGGGCATTCTGGGATCTATAGTCCTTTCCCTTCCCTTAAAGTGGCGGCCAGCATTGGCACCCAGCTGCTCACTTCCCCAACCTCCTCCTTTCTCCCGTGATCCAGGTCGGCCGCCACTGCTTCCATATTAGTCACAACCACATGAAAAAGGGCAGGTACTCCATTAGCTTCTGCTGAAGCATCTCCCGAGAAAGAGCAAAAAATGATAAGCTTCTGATGACGCTTTTCAAACTAGAGCATATCAGGTACACATTGCTAACAATAGTACGTTATTAGCCAGCTACAATAGCTTATTGTGGGACAGTGCCCACGACCAACTTGATGCTGTTCCTGAACCATTACGTTCACATATTCGCAAGATAGTGTCTGAAGGCAAACAAGTAGCCAGCAGCATAATTAAAAAGAGATTAGATGCAGCAGGCATCGCTGGTTGAATCATAGCTCAGGCTTCTCTTTTAAAACGTCATTCTTGGTTAAGCCAATCACGTTTTAAACTGGAGACACAAGCAACACTGCTAAATATGCCGGTGGCTGCTTATACTGGTGAGTCGCGCTTGCCCTCAAATATCAACAACAAATTGTCGATGTGTTACAAATGCGTCTGTACAATTATTTTCCACAAGATTTATTCTGATCCTAATATCTTCTGATTACAGAAAGGTTGAGAGCACTAGGAACTTGGTGGTTGCCGCGCCTTACTCCTTGTGTTCTTTCCAGTTCAGTAGTACATGCAGCCGGTTTAGTAGAAACCATAGGGCCCGCGCTCTTGTTGCCCAAGGTATAGGTTAATGCAAGCTTATTCTGTTTGTTTCTACTATTCTGGCACTTGTAATCACTAGGTATTCATTCCCTTTGTTCACTGGAATGCGCTGTAGGTATAGTCCACACGTTGGGTTTTTCTTGATACCATTTTGATTTATTATTCAGAGTGCCGACATGTGTTTCGACCTTTAACCAGTCTTTATCAAGGCTAGGTCTGTTTGGAGTAGTGATATATGGGTCGCCATGTAGCCAATGGTCAGAGGATCACTTTCTGGTTAGGCGCTCCTGCTTGCAGAAATCTGTGCTCAGTGCCCTGGCATGTAGTGCCGGTCGTTGTGGCTTATATCGCTACTGCAATCAGACCTAGCCTTGATAAATACCCGTTAATGGTTGAAATACGTGTCGGCACTTGTGGTGAATAATAAATCAAAATGGTATCAAGAAAAACCTAATGTGGACTATACCTACAGCGCATTCCAGTGAATAAAGGGAATGCATACCTAGTGATTACAAGCGCCACACTAGTAGAATCAAACAGAATAATCTTCTGATTACAGACACTTGTTTCGACAAAAGGTATTTTTCAAGGCTATTTGCTCATCATTATGACATCAAATATCAATGTGCATTTTCATTAATAAATTGAAATTACATACGATGTTTATGATTTGTGAGCAGGCAGCCAAAACAGGAAAAAGGATCAAATAAAAACATGGGACAGGCAGATATTAAAGGTTCAACAGTAAAAACATTTCGCTAATTGTCATGCCTATTTATTCCCCCTGGTCCCTCATCTAGTGCTATGGGTGACAGGTGGCAGACAATCAGAATATCTAGTGTATATTAGGCAAAGCACCCGAAATCCCTGCTATTCAGAAAGCCAATGGTTGGTCTGGTGATTCTAATAGAGTAGTAAATATGCATTGTCCCCAATGCCCATCGTTATGGGTCAGTGCTATTTCTAGTAATAGCTTTTTGAGGTTTGGTGATTTGGTATAGTGAGGGGCTTGCTATGTCTGGGTAAAACCAAATAAACGTCCCCCAGTGGGTATGAGGTGAAATAGAAAAGGACTAGCCATTTGTGGCATTTACCTTTCCTGTGAATCAATTGATAAGCAGGAGTTAGTCTCAAACCTCTCATGGACTCACGATTTAGGTTCTGAAACATAGAATTGCATGGATAGTCACTATCCTATTGCACTAAAGGTAATGTCTAGTTAGGTATCGGTACTTGTTTGTTCTACTATAGAGGGTTCCTCTGTATAACTGCACAAATTGCAAAGGACTAGTTTAGACTTGTCACTTGGGTCTTGTCGCTAAGTGATGGGGTAGCATCGCCAAAGGTTTACCTCAAAAGCTGTATTCTTCCATTAGTTTAAGATCGTTGTTGTGGGTTGTGTCCTCTTGTCTTCAATATATAATCCTACAAAAGGCAGGAAGCCACTAGTTACATATTGATATTGATATTAGTTAGCATTGCAACAGGTTATTAGTATTAAGTATAACCAGCCACCTGTATACAACATATGAGGCCAAGGGTTAAACATCATCCTACTGGTGACGCAGCACGATGCACCATATTACCAGGGCCTAAGCGCACCAATAAGCGGTCACACCCTTACTTTTGTTGCACTGCTTAATATGCCCATTGAACTTAATGTCTTATTTGGTAAGGCAGTAGATGATGCTCTTAAAAATGATAGCGCATGAGACCCTTATAACCCTAGGGAAAATCACTAATAAGCTCTATATCCAAGGGGGAGGGGATTTTAACAGTTTTTTTTCCGAGGGCTAGCATACACACGTACATCACAACCATGTTATAGTTGGGTCCTTCCACTCCATGGTAGTCCTCTTGGGCTCAATCATCCCCTTACAGTACACTCTTCAAAGTGGCTACAAAAGGGGAAGATGCAGGGTTAGGGCTGCAGCCGCTAGAGACTCTGCAGCCCCTTAGCAATGACACACCCATTCAGGTTTTCTCCCATGTCTCCGCAGTACGGGATCACATTTCTCTAGTCACCAGCACATAGGAGTGGATTACGTGAGACCAGTGGGTGTTGTCGACTGTGTTCAAGTGTTGCTCCCATTGAATTGAGTTTATAGAAAAACCCGCACATCAACCAAGACACAGGAACATTTTGCAAGAACAGCAGATTTTACAAGCAACGATAGTCTCTTCCACAGAAATGTGCAATAAAGCTGGTACCACTTCACAAGGTAAACAAGGGTATCTAGTCAGTGTTCTTCCTGGTTCCAAAAAAGGACTCAACTATGCGCCCTGTGTTAGACCTGCATCCAGCCAACACATGTCAAACCACAAAGGTTTCGAATGACAACTCTTGAAGTAATCCCTATCCTAAAGGAAGGAGATGAGATGGCAACATTGGATATGAAAGGGGCATACTTTCATATTTCAATGTTGCCAGCGCACAGAAAATGTGTGCTGACAGATATGACACGCACACTACCAGTTCATAGTGCTCCCCTTCGGCATTTCCTCAGCGAACAGTGTTTGCCAAGGTACTGGCAGTAGTGTCGGCACACTTAAGACGGCAATCCATTCCAGTGTACCCTTATCTAGATGGACACATCAACCTTTTGTTCCAATTGGGGTTCTCAACAGGAAATAAATCAAGTCTTGTCCCCAGCCAAGGAAGACAATTCCTGGGTGTTTTAATATGAACACAAGAAGGCTTAGTCTTCCCCCTCCAATGAAAGATTACAAAACATGCGTTTTCAACCCCATTTTATGGCGTTCGGAAGATACCTGTGCGAAAGGCGAAAGGCGATGCACCTTCTAGGAATGATGGCATCATGCATATACCTTGTCCAACAATCATGTCTGCACATGCGCCCATTGCAGGAGTGGCTAGCGAAACAATGGTTTCAGGCAAGCAGTCAATGGGACGATCTAGTGGTCATTTCATGGTCGGTAATACAAGGACTTCATTGGTGGTCAAAGGAAAACATGTTGAAAGGAAACACCTTTCGCAACCCAGCAGTGCAATCCACTCTTAGAACAGATGCCTCGCTCTCTGGGTGGGGAGCACATAGTTTCCACCAAACTGCACACGGCTTGTGGACAGTCAAAGTAAAAAAAACACCTTAACCTACTAGAGTTGCTAGCAGTCTTCAAAGCACTTGTAGCTTTTCAACCTCAGCTAGCAGCAAAAACGGTTGTAGTCCTCAGACGGCACCAATGCCATGTTTTATATAAACAAGCAGGGCAGTAGACTCTCCAAGTCTGTCCACGTTGGCTCAAAAGATTTTTGACTGGTCTCTCTTCCACAACATATTCCTCCTGTCTCAGCATGTTTCAGGGGATCACAATTCTCTTGCAGATGACTTAAGATGTTTTCTGCTGCCTGCAGAGCATGAGTGGCAAATGCACGCAGATATTTTACGCAACAGCTTCACAATGAGGGCAACCATAGATCTCTTTGCAACTCAAAAGAATGCGCAGTGCCCAAACTTCAATCCAGGTATCCCCAAACATGGTCGAAGGGGAACGAACTGTGGATGAATTGGTCAGGGAAATGTGCGTATGCTTCCCTCCAACACAACCTCTGAACATAATAGTCCACAAAATGCACCAGGAACAAGTCACTCTTATCCTGATAGCACAATGTGGCACACCAGCAATGGTTTTCACACCTGCAAAATATCTTGTGCACACAGTCAAACTACTGTGCCCTTACAACATGCTACCCCAATATCGAGGAACAACACTCAATCCATGCCCACAAACACTGAACCTGGCAGCTTGGCTACTGAAGTAATAGAGTTTGGACATTTAAACTTGCTACAAAAATGTATGGACATCTTAAGGGAAGCATGTAAACCCAACACAAGACACTGCTATTTCAACAAGTAGAAACGCTTTGTCATTTGGTGCAGAACACACAGCATCAACCCCATTGACTGCTAATCTTCAAATCTAGTACGCTATCTGCTTTACCTTTCAGACTCATGTTAAGATGGATTTCTGAACTCTGACCTGGAGGGCAGAGGTTCAGAAGACCAGCCTAGTTACTTGGAACAGGGTAACCTCTGGACAAGCCAGACCAATCAAGGTAGCTATGGCAGGCCGTCAAGACGAAGTCTCAAGAGGGGTGAGGGTGACTGAAAGACCTCAATGAGCACACAGAGCAAGGACACTTACAAATTACTCCCAGACAGGTGTTATATCAAAAATATAGACACATTTATTACAAGGCCTTTGTAACTCAGACCTTAGCAAAAGAATTACAGCAATACTAAGTAAACCAACTCAACAATATCAATACAATGTATTTACAAAACCATTGGGGTCTAAAGGGTTAATGCACGAAATATGTTGACAGCCTAGATGGGAAGGAAACGGGCAGTGCAGGTAGTCTTTAGGCCCCTTCGACATCAGCAACACACCTAACTAAGAGGAAGTCCAAGCCCTAAGAAGAGAGGAGACTTGTTCTCAATAGTACATGCAATGCAAGCGCACACAGTTGTTCCAATGGGCAAAACGGTGTCTCTAGCAGTTTAGGAAAGTGGATGAGGCGATGAAGAAGTTCCCACTATTCAGGGAGGACCTCCAATTGAAGGCAGAGGCAGTTCCAGAGTGCGGGATGGAGTCGCTAGTTCGCACTAGCAGTGGAAAGGAGAGGGAACTTCAGGGGCTACTCGTGCGTAAAAAGGGGTCCTGGCGCTATGGGTCACCGGTTAGTGTTGGAAGTGCTCACCGGTCCAAGGCACACTCGGACCCAAACTTCGCCAGTCCAGTCCACTTTGCTTGCAGGTTTGAACGCGACAAAAAAGACGTCTCTGTGGCTTTCAGTTCCTGAGATACAGATGATTCCCAAATGGGACAGTGGTGATTTCTCTGCTCTTGGTGGATGAATTGACCCAGTTTCACTGCAGCAGGCTTCAGGGGCAAGAGGGTCACAAATGCAGCGCACCTGCAAAGGTTGTTGCCGTGGCAGGACAACACAGTAACCGTGTATGCTTTGGTCCTGGCGCAATCGCCTCACTTCAGATCTGGGAATGCCAAGTGTACGAAATTCGGTGTGAGGGTGCCGTGGACACAGATCTAGCAGTATAGCACTTTTTGAGGGCCTTCTCGAAATGGTGGCAGTGACGGAGCAGAGCAACTGGGTAAGCTGGTCAGCCCACTGTTTGAACCGGGGACACTTCCGAGAAAGCTTACTTGCAGGTTTTAATGAAGGTGCCGAGAATAGTTGGTCCCACTATTCTAATGGGTCGTCCCAGTCATTCACAGCACTCCCGACTCTCTAGCACCCAGGATGTGTATTGGGGACAAACACCCCAGCCCAACCCACATCCTGAAGGCACACACACAAGGCATGCAGAAGCCCGCGAAAGCATTGCGTTTCGCAGGAAAATGCATGAACAAATAAGGACTGACCCGGGTCGACTCGACCTGGGGAAGGTGAAGGGGCAAGATGGCCAAAGGACAGGACAAAGAACCTCGTGGCATGGCCATTTTGGAGCCAGGCCACCTATCTGTGCCAAACGCGGTTAACATGGCAGGAAAGGGTTAAAAATTTGAAAAGATAGCTGCTACTAGACCTGTCCGACACATCTGCACATCTTACAAAAAGTCCATCGGGAGTATCTAGGGCCTTTGGAAAATGACTACAGACCCAAGTACAGGGACTGGAAGGTACATTGTGTACTTGTTACTTGTTGCAGAAAAGTTGCAACATTGGAAAAGGACTAAGGGAAACAAAGTATCCCAGTACTGACTGTCTTAAGGGCATGTCAGTTTCCCCATTAAAAGTGAGCGAAAGCCCAGAGGAGTGCAGGTGAAGGCTGTGCTTCTCTGGCAAAGTCAGTCTATGGTGTCTAAACAGCAGCAAAAGGTTTGGGGGGTGTACACATGGAGGGAAAATTACATACAATTATGAAATGTTTCCTAACAACTCGGAATTAGTCTTCTACTCCCTTTGAGTTCGTTTAGCAGCTCTTTCAGCATACACAACCTCTCAAACCAAAGTGTCATTGTTAGGGAGATTTATCATTTTGATGTTTCCTCCACTCTTTTAGTGAGACCCCCCCAGCACATTTTGCTTTACTTCTGGACCTTTTTCTTTAAATCCTGAATGAGTGGAGTCTTTTTCCACTCATTCATTCTCCTGGGCTCTCTTTTGGAACTCTTTTTTTTTTGTCTCTTACCTGTACTATAGAGCCTTTTTTCTCCATAGCTCTTAAAGGCATCTGTATTTTACTATTGCAGCACACAGCTCCTTAAGGGCAGTGTTGCTGGGGCCCCTTGGGCAGGGGCGTTGCTAGGGGGGGGGGCTAAGGGGGCTATAGCCCCTGATCTTTTGGTTGTAGCCCCGGATAGAATCTCAGGAGCTACAGCCAAAAGACTAGCTAGCCCCCAGTCCCAACAGTACCGACATCAGCTTAGCCCCGGGTCTTTTCCAGACCTAGCAACTCCCCTGCCCTTGGGGTCCTCCTTTGACAATCTTTTCTTTATCCTAGAGTAACTACAGTTCTTAAGGATAGAGAGATACTTAGTATCTCTCCTACACCGTTCTAGTCTGAGAGATTGGCATGCATCACCTTATGTGGCATGCCAAAGAGATACCAAGTATTCCCCTTCTCTGTCACATAGACAATCTCCTAGTTATTGCTGGTGGCAGTGGATGTATTCTACTAACTATTGTTTGATTTTTCTACCGCAGTAGAATGTCCATAGCCCCGGTAGTGCACAATAGGGACACCCAATTACCAACTATTTTCACCATTACTAGCGTGGTTGTGCTTTGTTAGCCCTTCTACCATTCTGGGGGGGGGGGGGGCGGTGTGTGTTTTGCCTTTGGCTGGAAACCCTGGGTGTCCCCGCCTAGGCTCCAGGGTGTCTGAGCAGGCAGGAAGTGGGGGCAGAGTTTACCCCTCCCTCCCCCCCTCCTACCCGCACCCAACTGCCCCCCTGTCCTTTGTCTGCCAGAGTGCTTGAATAGAACCAGCTCCCACTAGGGTTTGGCTGCTCTGATTGGACCGCCAAACGCCCTTTCTGTAAATTGCGGAGAGATTGCCGAGAAGTGTGTGCTGGAACTGTATAAAAGGTGTGAGGCTCCGGGAGTGAAAAGCAAGTCGACCACTGGAAGCTAAAGTAACTGAAGATGACAAAGACCACAGATGCCTGCAGACTCTTTGCAACACCGTGAAGCGACCACTGCTGTCCTGACCCCATTTTCTGTGCGACAGAGGAGCTCCGAAGAGGATGACTCCTTTCCCTTTTGTGGGAATAACCAGTCCCAAGACTAACTTTGATTTGAGCCATCTCCCAAATTCCTGTGAGTTTCCAGAGCTGCAGAACCCCAATACCAGGAAACCTGCTGCCCATTTTGAGTGCATTGTTGTGGAAAAGCTGAATCCGTCCAAATCTTTGCTGAGCCCTCCAGAAGACTTTGAAAGACTTGGTGTGTCGCGAAACTGCCTCTAGAACCTAAAGCTCTGCTAGGAT
The DNA here is from genome assembly GCF_040938575.1 of Ambystoma mexicanum. Lineage (NCBI taxonomy): Eukaryota > Metazoa > Chordata > Amphibia > Caudata > Ambystomatidae > Ambystoma > Ambystoma mexicanum. The sequence continues at coordinate 452,157,540 of NC_090936.1, read as the reverse complement.
AACTTTAACCAACGAGTCTTTTAAAGTCAAAACCGCAACCCTAGCTAAAAGGCAGTTTGTAGCGGCTTAAAGTCTTGCAGAGCATTAGAAATCACAATTTCTTGTGGATACTTTCTAGTCTCTAGGAAGGAAGATGCAAAAAGGCTTAATCAACATTGGAGACTTAACCAACAGTTTCCTTTCCCAAAAATCACTATCTTGTATGATTATGCAGACTAAATACAGTTACCGTATTACTTTGTGGGTTTGTGGTATTACCGATAGAACGATCAAACTCCTGTAACAATTGTATGCGGTAAGCAACGACCAACTAAGAAGTGACCCTTTGAAAGAATCGAAAATTATACCTATGTGTGTTGGTTTATTGTGCTAAGTATTTAACAGTGACTCTTGTGTAAATATCTATATTTTAATATGCATTTAAGTGTTTCTTTGATGTGCTTTACTGACTGTTTTCAGCGTACTTACCTACAGCTTGCATCTTCCTCTTAAGATGAGCCTGACTGCTCTGCCAGTCTACCAAGGTCCTGAGCTAGTGCAGACTGGTACTAAGAGTTGGTGATCTACAAACCACTGCGATAGCTTACTAAAGTCTTACTACCAAGTAAGACTTCAGGAAAACTCCCCTAACAGTCATGGTGTAAGATACCAATGGTTAAAACATTTAGGAAGGGGTTAAAAGGCTAAATCCCCAATTTCAAATCCAACTACCGGATGGGACTTGAATGTTGTACTTTCTAAACTATTGGGTCCCCCTTTTGAGTCAATGTATAAAAACTGTCTTAAGCATCTCACTTACAAGACTGCGTTTCTGGGGGCTATTTCTTCCATAAGAAGGGTCCATGAACTGCAAACCCTCTAAGTTCAAAATCCTTTTTATTTTTTTTCATGAAGATAGTGTTGCTTCTAACATATCCATGCTTTTCTCTTAAATATATCTCAAATTCCTAACAAATCCATAGAACTTCCAGCCTTCTACCAGAACCCAACTAATTTAGCAGAGAAAAACCTCCATACATTAGATGTTAGGAGAGCTGTAATGTACTACCTAAATAAAACAGTCACAAAGGAAACCAAATCAGTTCTTTGTTTCCATTGCCACAGGTAGAGAATGGAACCCTGTCTCTAAATCAGCTATTTTTAAATGGATTGTCAAAAGTATCAAAATGTGTTATTCTCTGGCCAAGAAAAGTGACGTTCAGCGCACATTCAACTCGAGGCACAGGGGCTTATCTGGCCCCCTCTCGCTTTCTCTGCCTCACTTCCTCTTCTCGCTCCGAGATGGCATTCTGCATCTCCCCAATCTACTTCAACTGCTACACCATCACCTATGCTCCCTCTCTCACTAAATCTGGATGGAAAAAACATGAAGACATCCTTTCCGCAAACCCTGGCCTCCGATTTGCAGACACCTGTGTCAGTGCCTCCTAAAGAGACATTTTCAATGACATCCTCTTCTCTGTCCCATCTCCTGACCTCACCTCCACTCTCCCACCTTATTCTTCCACATCCATTAATGGCAGCACCAAGTGGGAAGTCCTCCTTGTGGGCTTCTTCTCATCTCGCTGCTGCATCAATGTCTACCTCACGGCACAGTCTTGGTTCAAGGCCCTCAGGCCAACCTCCTTCTCTTGGACTGGATCCTGCCTTCGCTCATCAATTTTCTTCCTTCCCCTGCCTCTCCCCCTCTGCTACACCACTTCAGTTGGAAGCCCCATGCCCGACACTCCGCCTCAAAAAAACCTTCAAAGGCAGCGATCATCTTCACCTGGCGACCCTCAACTCAAGCTCAGCCATCAAACACTCAGCTGACATCAGCCTTCTCCTTGAAAACACTGACCTGAACATACTTGCACTCACTGAAACTTGGTTCAATGCCAGCTCAGTTACTTCATTGACTCACTCCTATCCAACAGCTTCAAGATCACCTCAAAGCCTTGACCCCACCGTGCTGGCAGTGGGGATGCCTTAATTGTCCCAGAGTGGATTTCTTCTTCCATCCTACCCACTCAGCACTATTCATTAATCCTTTGAGAGCCGAGTATGCAAATTGGTCATCTCTCCTTCCTCCACCTTGAACATTGCTACCATCTACCGGCCTCCAGGCACTTTGTCTCTGTTACTCTGAGTGGGCGGACTTCTGTTCCTCCCTACTCTCCAAAACCTCTAACCTGCTACTACTAGGCGATTCAACATCCACCTAGACTCCTCTTGCACAGCAACCACCCTCTTCACAGACCTCTGCTACTCCCTATCCATCTCCTTTCTTCCCTCTGCTCCTACCCATTCTGCTGGACACCATCATCCACCCCAACCTCACTCTACTCACCTGCTCACGCCTCTCTCCTGGTCTGACAACTCTCTCCTCGGTACCTATGGCCCTGTGGCAACTCATAAAGCTCTGCCAACCTCGTTCACGAACATCCGTCTGATGAAACGAGCGTCAGCTGCTGCCTTCTCTTCCACCTTGCCCACCCAACGCACTCTACCACTAATTCTGCCCTTAGCCACCTCTATCCATTACCAACACCCTTGACATCCTTGCCCAGTCATGAGGATCCGCCTGAAACCTTCCTCCAAGCATAACACCTGGTACGACACTGAACTTGCTGACCAAAAACAGAAGTGCAGAGCTGCTGTAAGGAAGTGGCACACTTCAGGCTCAACCTCTGACAAGCTGGCCTGCCGCCTGATCCAGAGACACTACAGACTCTCCATCCATGCCAAAAAGAGCCCACATTCAGGCACAAGTCCCCACTGTGTGGAACACGGCTGAACTCTAAATAATCTGCAGGGAACTTGCCAACCAGTCCGCAGTGTCTTCTGCCCCTACTCCATCCCAAGACCTTTGTAATGTACTAGCATCTCACCTCCAAAACCCAGGACATACTTAACAGCCTTCTCGCACACACTTCCAAAGAAACCCCCCCAATCTGCCCCCTACTACACACCCTCCTCTTTCCTCCTTCCCTCCTGTCCCAGTCACCAGAGTTGTCAACTCCATCAAGGTCTCTTCCAAACAGGTTGCCCCATGCTCTTCCAGAACCATCAAGGACATCTCCTCTCTCGCCCCTGCTCTTACTGATCTGTGCAACCAGTCCTTTGCTACTGGTTCTTTTCCATCCTCCCTCAAGCACTCCCTTGTGCGCCCCTCCTTAAACCCTCTTCAGGCCCCTTCTTGCCCGCCAGCTATTGCTCCATTTCCATCAACCCCTTCCTGGGGAAACTGCTCAAAGTTGGCCCTCCACCAACTCAACGCTCATACCAAACTTGTTGGTGGTGTACACGGCCACCACTCTGGATTCCGAGCATTCAGAGGCACGGAAACTGCTCTTAACACCCGTGAAGAAGTGCTTGCATCCCTTGATTCCAACTGTCATGCTGTCATCGTGCTCCTTGATCCCTCTTCTGCATTTGACACACTGAACCACTCCATCCTCATAAAAAGACTCCATGATACCCTTGGTATCTTGGAGCGGACACTGGACTGGCTTACCTCCTTCTTAACTGACCGATCCCCACATCATTTTAGGCCCTTTCTCCACCCCTACTTCCTCCACCTGTTCTTTGCCCTGGATCTTTAACGTCATATACCTCTCCCTGCCTCATTTCCTCCCCTACCCCTTCTCCAGCTTCCAGTGCTACACTGAAGACAGACGACTCTTCTTCAAACTTCCTACTGACATCCTTGCACCTTCCTTCATCCCCGACTGCCTCTCTGCCATCCAGGCCTGGTGCACTGCTAATGACATCTGCCTCAACACCAGTAAAACAGAGAGTCTCCCTATTGGGTCCCTTGCACACTACTTCTTCCCTTCACTCTGGCCTTCCTCCATGGGCTCTCCCACTACCCCCGCCTCTAAAGTCAGAAATCTTGAAGTCATCTTAGTCTTGTCCCTCTCCTTCATCCCTCATATTCAGGACATTGTCAAGAAGTCCCACTTTTAGCTCTTCCTTCTCAAAGGAACTCGACCCTTCCTCACCTTCACCCAGAGACTGTTACCCATGCTCTGGTTCTCTCCAGGCTAGACTACTGCAACACCCTCCTCCTTAATCTTCCTTTGTCCACCCTGTGACCCCTCCAGCTTACCCAGCATAGGGCAGCAAGACTTATCCTTTGCCTCAAGCCCAGGGACTGCATCTCTCCTGCCCTACAAATCCTTCACTTGCTCCCAGTCTCAGCACATATTAAATTCAAATCCCTTTGCATCATCCACAAGGCTATCTGGGTCCAGGGACCACTCTCTCCGTTTCCTGATCAAATACGCCCCTTCTAGACTCCTGTGTTCCTCTGGCACCAACTTCCTGCGTGTGAAGCGGTTTGCTAAACAAAGAGCTGGTGGTCGATCACTTTCCTCGGCGGGCTCCCTTCTCTACCTCCTGCATCTTGAGCAGGACGACCTTAAGTTCTGTAAAAGCCTCAAGACCATTCTCTTTGCCTCTTCCTTTTCCTCATCTCTTCCCTGCTAATCATACAGTATGTGACTGATGTGCAGGGCCCTTTATCCTCTGGGCCCTGACCCCCTCATCTCAGCCGCAGTCTATATACTGCACTTGCTTAGGCTCACCCTCCGCACTGGATCTTGCACTTAAGTGTTCTTTTTCATTTCTTAGCATTTCACCCCGAGCACTTCTCCATGAGCACCACAGCACCTTTGCCTTACCCCGCTCCCCTCTGTACTTGCACATTCTGAACACTCACAAGGCATCGTAGGTTTGTCTCTCCTCCCTGTCATCTCATGATTTGTTTGTACTATTTCAATTATTTCTCTGTTGTAATTCATTGTCTACCTTCTGCTGTCCCCACTGTGTTGCTATGCGGTCGCTTTGAAACAGTTTTGCTACTTGTATAAGCGCCTAACAAGTGACCAATAAATAAAATAAATTATTGGCCATGTACCTTAATTTGTCCTTTGCAAAGCAGCTACTTGGAGTTCAATTCACACCTTCACGCAGCATTACTGATTAGATGCACATTCAAGGAGTGATTCACTGGTGGGTAAGGCGGTGTTGAATCATCTGTTTGCCACTACCAACAACCCACCACCTTCAGGTACTGCTTGCATGTCTATATGCGATTCCAAGCAGATCCACAAGCCTCGGAAGACATACATTACTTACCATAATCATATTTCTGATGCTTGTATCTGCTTAGATTCATATGCACCCAACATTCCTCCCCTCTTGGAGTTGAAGGTACATAGACGTATTACACCTTTCTTTGCTTTCCAGTGCTCACACATAAACTTCATACTCCCTCATGTAGAAAAAAAACAATCTGAGTGGCCTTGAGGTGTGAAGGACCATGGGTACTGTACATGTCACACTAAGGATATTATTACAAATGCGCAATGTGTGTGTGTGTACGTTTTTGGGCACCTAATTTAGATCTGTGTGCATATATGATATTTCCCTTTTTCTGATGATTTTTCGATTTCTTTGCTGGCTGGAAGTTTTCTTTTGCTATTTCAGATTTTCTCCTCTTTGGCTTGTCTGTATTACTAGTTTTTCACCTTTATTTTATTGGTGATTATATCTTTTCTTTTTAGACTTATACTGGTCTAACCTCCGAGCTGCTCTAGTCACGACCCAGTGGGATATGACCCCAATATCTCTTCTGATTGTCTTTGTAGTCTTTTGCTTATTTTATTTCAAATTTTGCTGCTATCTTGTTATCCTTGTTTTACATGTTTGTACTGTAATTTCAATTTATATTGACATCTTATTTTTTTCCCCAGCTTGTGCTAGGATCAAGATTGTCATTTCTAGCCATTATGTACATGCTTTTTATGGCTAGAGATGTAGTCCGCATCTCTGCACACATATATGCTGCTATTTCGGCTTTGCATTCTTTGCACTTCATTTTGCCATGCACCCTTTTAGTGAGAGTGCACTAAAGATGTATTTTGCATTTTTTGCACATGTGTGCTGCTATTTTGGCCCTGCTTTCTTTGCACTTTTTTTGAGGTTACTATGTACCTTCTTAGTGCGGATGGTATTTTGCAAATTTGCACATGTTGATGCTGCTATACTGGCCTTGCATATTTGCACATGATGGACGATGCTGCTACTTTTGCTTGCACTTTATTCTATTTACTACCTGTGTCATGCTGTTGTACTAATGTCTTGTTATTAGTTACATGCATGGATTGTTTTAATCTTAACATGGGGCGGGGAAATGGTGATTTTATGCTTTTGTTAATTGTCATTTATGTATTCTCATTCTTTGAATTGTGTGGAATTTCCACTTATCTGACTGTTTGTATATTATGACTATAGGTTCTTTCTTGAAATTGTAAAACTTAACTGGATTTTTCAGTGGAACTTTGGGTATGCCTGGTGTTGACTATGCGGCCTAGATTATACAATTGTGGGTTTTTTACCAAGTTAAATTGTCTCTTGGCCGCTATTTTGTGCACTTTGTACTGTATAGATACCCCTTTCAATCCCTTTTTCTTTTCATGGGATTTGTTTTGGTCTTTATGTTTGGCTATTGTTGCCCTTCATGTTAACATGGCCGCCATCTATTCCATTCTCCCAGGCATTCACTTAGCTCCACTGACATAGAAAAAGGACTACTTCATTTAGCTATTAGTATGCTTTGGTCCTTCTTCCTTTCACGTGACCAAGCGCTCAGTTGAGCGTGAAACGCGTTGTGTGCGGGTCGTGCTTGCGGGCGTCCTGCCTCTGTTTTTGCTGCTACTTTTCCGGTTGTGTATTTTTTTATGTCATTCTTGCAATTATTAAATTTCATGATTATTCTTTCTACTGAGAGTTGCGCTATTTTTTTTAATCTATTTTTGGTTTCCATTTGGTCCGCGGAGAGTGCGGTTCCCTTTCTCCTCTTTGGTTTTCTTTGATAGATATATATTTCGAAGCGATTGTGTCCTCCGACGTATTCCTTATCTTTGATAATTCGGCTCCAGCTTGCTGGCCTTGGAAATTTTTTCTCTGTAGAGGGCGCTGCGTGTCAATGTCCCTCGACAGCCACCGTATCGGCGCCGATGTCACCATGCCCATAAATAGCCATGCGCGGCGTCCGTTGCTCAGTTCCGTTTTTCTGTGCTTCGTGGGGCCTCGGAATATCGTTGCTCAGTTCAGTCAGATAAAGCTCTTATATTTACTCTATAAAACCAACTCGTTCTCGATGGCTTCTTCATCCGAACCGACGACTCTGCGGTCCAGCTTCAAAAAATGTCGAGACTGCGGAAAGAAAATGTCGATAACGGATCCTCACAGGATCTGCTTGTGGTGCTTGGGAGTCGAGCACCATTGTTCGGAGTGTGAGGACTGCATGTCCATGACGGCGAAAGCCTTGAAGGAGCGCAAGGGGAAGCTAGAGAGAGGTAAGTCAGTCAAAACCTCCTCCAAAGTTTCTTCGGTCGAGGCATTCATCTCCTCAACCGTCGAAAGCATTCCCATTCTAGGTCTCGAAATAGCTCCTACCGCTGGTCGAGATCTAGACACTCAAAGAAGAGATGTCGAAGATCCCTTTCCTCGTCATCTTCTGTTTCCGCAGAAAGGGTTTCCTGCCCCACAAAACACAGCTCTCAGGCTTAGTGGGAGGAATTCAGGAAGAAAATGCTAAGCGTCTTCGAGAAAGCGGCCTCGACCCGCTTGAAGACAGCTGAGGGTGATACCTTGGGTGAAAAACCCAAAAAATCGAAACGCCGTGAGTCGTTGCACCCGGCGAAAGAGTCCACCCGAGAGCGCCACGGGCCATCGGGTAAGAAGGCACCATCTTCGACGCCATCGAAGATCCCTTCGACGCATGGATCGGCGCCATCGACGCCGTTGTCGAAGGGTTCTTCGACGCATCGGTCGATCGAATCAACACCGATAAAAGAGAAAACCACGGCTACTTCACAGCCAACGGTTATACCAAGAGCCTCCGGCACGATGCCGAGAACGTCATCGACATCCTAGAGTAGGAACCCGATCCTCTCGAGTTCTTCGAGGCCTCTTCCAGTTATCTCGACGCCTTCGAATTCTTTCACATCTGCGTCGACATCAAATTTTCTCACCCAATAATGACGAGTTTGGCTCCTTCTGCCTTAGAAATGGGTTTTACACCATTTCCGAGGTCAGAGTACCCCAGATTATCTTCAATCTATGAAGAAGGGGAGGATTCTGACCAGGAAAGACCCTTCGGGCAGCAGAGGACCACACCACCTGTTTCAGAGGATTTTACCTCTGAAGAAAGAAGGTTGAAAGACCGACAGGAATAATTACATGAGGCAAGTGGGCTGGACACTTCCCCAGAAGTGGAATTTGTCAAACCAGACCCAGGGGAACATGCCGAAACCCCCTATAGAACTCTGATGGCAAGGATTATTGAATTCATGGGTTGGCCTCCGCCTTCACCTGTTTTTCAACAGGATGACCTTACAGACATACTAGACAAAGGTCCACGGGAGGATCCTGTGGTCCCCTTCCATAGGAAGATTTCGTCAAATTGGGAAATTCCTGAGGTTATCCCTGCAGTCAATAAAAGATTGTCAGCCAAGTATAGAGTAGCTGCGGCTGACCCCGAATATTTATCAAAACACCTGACTCCAGAGAGCCTGGTGGTTCAAGCGGCAACTTCATCAAGCAGCAGATCCGCTTACCCTACTGTCCCACAGGATAGAGATGACAAAAGGTACGATTCTATGGCAAAAAGTATTTTCTGCTTGTAGTATGGCGTTTAAGTCCATCAAGGCCACTTGTACGCTCGCCAGGTTCAGTCACACACTGTGGGAGTGTACTTCATCAATGGCTGACTGCATACCGGAAGAGAGAAAAAGGAAGCCTTGCTTAACATCATTAAAGATGGCAAGATGCCATGTGTGAATCTCTTCAAACTGGCATCGGTTCCGCTGACAGTATCAGCAGGGCCATGGCGGCAAGTACTACAATCCGCAGGCAAGCGTGGTTTTCGAAAGGCTGGCTTTGCTCCAGATGTACAGGCCAGACTTTTGAATATGCCCTTTGACGGCTCTTTATTCGGTAAAAAGGCTGACAGTCTGGAAAAGTTGCAAACATCTAAAGCAGCAGCAAAATCTTTAGGAGCTGCAATCCGCCAAACTCCTTTTCGCCCCTCAGGAACCTCTGGGAGAGGAAAGTCCTTTCGCTGCTATTCCGCATTCGAGAAAGGCAGAGGACAGCCGACTCAAAGAGGCCAAAGGAGATCCACCCGAGGTGGAGGGGTCAAAAGTACTAAGGCCGCAGCAGGTGCCTCTTTACCCTCGGCATCTGCATCAGCCGCCCTCAATCCACTCTGAGGTCTTTCCACACAACACCTGTAGGGGGCAGGTTAACTCACCATCTGATGGAATGGCAGGCTATTCCGTCAGATGCTTGGGCATTGGAGACAGTTGCACAGGGTTACTGCCTACCCTTTCTACACATCCCTCAGTCATCCACCTGGGCACAGCTCTCTAAAAGTTCCAGATCCGCTCCTCTTGCAGGAAATTGTAGACCTGCTAGAGAAAGGTGCCGTAGAGCCGGTACCTGTAGCGGAGAGGAACAAGGGCTGGTACTCCCTCCCCCCCCCCCCCCCTACTTTCTCATACCAAAGAAGGACAGAGGACTGAGACCCATCTTGGATTTACGAGAATTGAACAAATTCCTCAGGAAGGACAAGTTCAAGATGGTAACTCTCTCTCAGATCCTTCAGACCCTCCTGATCCAGGTCTGGCTGTTATCTCTGGACCTGCAGGATGCTTATTTTCATGTGCCAATCCATCTCAAACACAGGAAATACCTGAGGTTTGCAATTGGCGGCTCTCATTATCAATTTCGAGTTCTGCCATTTGGGCTGACCTCCGCCCAGAGGGTCTTCACCAAGCTAATGTCTGTAGTGGCTGCAAGTCTAAGGAGGGAAGGGATCCACGTCTACCCCTACCTGGACGATTGGCTGATCAGAGCTGTATCTTCGGAACAAGCTCAGATCCAGCTAGATTATGTCTGCCAGTTCCTTCATAAACTGGGCTTCTCCCTCAATCACAGAGACTCCAGGTCATCGGAGCGGTCCTGGACACTTCCCTGGGAAAAGCCTCGCCACCAGAGGTGAGGGCTCAAGATATTCTGCAGATGGTCAACAAGTTTCAAAATGCCCAACATCTCCCAGCCTTCGACTTTTTGAGGTTGCTAGGCCTCATGTGGCATCCTGCATCTTCCTTGTGCCAGAGGCTCGCCTGAGAATGAGATCTCTCCAGTGGGCACTAAGGACCCAGTGGTCACAATACTCAGGAAGAATGACAGATCTCCTCCGGATTCCGGACAAGGTAGCCCACGACCTTCAATGTTGGGCCTATCCAGAGAACATCTTGAAAGGAGAACTGTTTTGGCAACCATGGCCGGAGATAACTGTAGTCACAGACACCTCACTGACTGGGTGGGGAGCCCATGCCAACGATTTGACCATCAGCGGTCGTTGCTCTCCATCGGAGTCCAGACTACACATCAACCTATTGGAGCTGAGAGCGATCAGACTAGCGCTGAAAGCTTTCCTGCCATCAGTACAGGGGAGAAATGTCCTGATAATGACGGACAACACGGTGGCCATGCACTACCTCAACAAAAGAGGAGGCGTAGGGTCACTGCCACTGTGCAGAGAGACAATGCAGCTCTGGTTTTGGGCAATTCAGGAAGGAATCTCTCGGCAGTCCACCTAGCCGGAGAGAAAAACTTGACAGCGGATGCTCTGAGCAGGCAGAGCAGTCTCCCACGAGTGGGAGCTAGCTCAGGAAGTCCTTCAAGAGATCTTCGCCCTTTGGGGAACCCCTCAGGTGGATCTGTTCGCCACCAGCACCAACAGGAAGTGTGATCTGTTCAAGGGAATTTCCCCCGAGAGGAGCTCTAGGGGACGCGTTCGTAGTGGACTGGGAGTTCCCACTCCTTTACGTGTTTCCACCAGTCCCTGTTATTCCTCAAATGATCAGGAGGTTGAGAAGATTCCGGAAAACCATGATCCTAATTGCCCCGGACTGGGCCAGGAGAACGTGGTACCTCGGACCTTCTAGATATGTCCATCTGTCCTCCAATCAGTCTTCCACTCAAAGAGAATCTTCTCGCACAGAAGGGAGGTCAGGTTCTCCATCCAGACATCAGAACCCTCAACCTTCACGCTTGGCTTCTGAAAGGGTGAGGTACAAGGATTGGGACCTCCCTGATGACGTCATGGAGGTGTTGCTTTCGGCCAGAAGGCCAGCAACAAAGTCTTTATACTGCTGCCGTTGGAACAAATCTTGCAGCTGGTGTAGAAAAGAGAATATCGACCCTTTTTCATGTGGTACACCAATGGTGTTATCGTTTCTACTCTACTTGGCAAACTCAGGCCTTCAAGTTGGCACTGTAAAAGGCTATCTCACAGCACTTTCAATCTTCAAGCGCACTGCGGAGGAACCATCGTATTTCAAACTACCCCTACTAATACAATTTCTCAAGGGATTAACTCATGTTTATCCTCCAAGACCATTCCAAGTTCCCTTATGGGACTTAAATTTAGTCTTAAATTTCCTAATGGGTACTCCCTTTGAACCACTCCACTCCTGTTCGCTGAGATTTCTCACTCTTAAAACTCCTATTGGTAGCACTAACATCTGCTATGAGGGTGAGCGAATTACAAGCTTTCTTGTAACCCCCCCCCCCCCATACAATTTTCCATAAGGACAAAGTTGTCCTACAGGTGAAGCCTAATTTCCTCCCAAAGGTGGTTTCTGAATTTCACATCACTCAGAAAATTACCTTACCTTCGTTCTACCCTCCTCCCCATCCGGGGAAAGAGGAAGAAAGGCTACATAGGCTGGACACAAGGCGAGCTCTAAGCTTTTATATCAGCAGACTGGCTAGGATTAGGCAAGCAGACCAACTGTTTGTAGGATACTCAGGTCACAAGTTGGGACTACCCATATCATAACAGATCATTTCCAGGTGGATTGTTTTGGCCATTCTGGAATGTTACAAACTGGCAGGGAAAGAGCCACCCCAAAATCTTAGGGCTCATTCAACCAGGGGTATCGCAGCCTCTTTGGCCCTCCAAAGAGGGGTACCGGTCCGAGACATATGTGTGGCTGCCACATGGTCGTCCGCACATAAATTCACAAGATTTTACAACCTGGATTCCTCCACTAGTCAAGAGACCAGATTTGGCAAAGCTGTATTACATTCGGTTCATTCCTAAAAGGGATACATGAGATTAATCCCACCTCCAATTACATGCCACTGCTATGGGAGTCTATCAAATATGAGGAATACGTCGGAGGACACAATCCCTTCGAAGAACAAGTTACTTCTTACCTTGTTACCTGTAACATTCTTCCGACGGGATGTTCCTCCGACGTATTCCTTATCGCCCCTCCCATCCATCCCTGCAGTAATACTTCCCTTGTGGTTGCAGCTTACACTCCTTCAAGGTCAATAACCAATTCAGACATGACTTCTTATGCTACAAAATGGAACTGAGCAACGGATGCTGCGCATGGCTATTTATGAGCATGGTGACGTTGGTGCCGATACGGTGGTTATCGAGGGACATCGACTCGGCGGACGTCGACGCGCAGCGTCCTCTACTGAGAAAAAATTTCCGAGGCCAGCAAGCTGGAGACGAATTATCAAAGATAAGGAATACGTCGGAGGAACATCCCATCAAAAGAACGTCATAAGGTAAGAAGTAACTTGTTCATCCGTTGCTTGTGGAATCTGCTTAGATCACATGCAGTGCATAGGCCGACATCTAGTGGAAGCTGCAGAGTATTAGTTGTTGTTTTCGAAAAGAGACGTCGATGGGGCATGCCAGTAATACTATCCCTAGTGTGACGTCCACTGTACCCATGGTGCTTCACACGTCGAGGTCCTGCAGATTGTTTTTTTTTTCCGCCATTGTAAATGGATGCTATTTTGCAGAGTTCTCCTTTTGGCTCATCGCCATTTATTAGTACCAATTACCAATATTTGTTCTTACTATCCTTTATATTCACCGACTATCAAGACCATCAGACAGCGGTGAAGAAACGACCGTTCAAGACTCCCGTCAACAGATCCGTTCCGGCCTTGGAAAGCCGCTTCGGTCTTCGGCCCACACAGTAGGGAGATAGGGGGAGGACATTTTTGACTGGATATACCCTTTTTCGTGCACTTCACTCGCCTAGCTGCTGTACCATTCCATTATGGATAGGATCCCTTTTTAAATTGTCCCCTAAGTGCAACAAGAAGTTCCTGTGGGTCGACAAACACCTTGTGTGTAACTTTTGTCTCCCTTGAGACCACGTCGAAGGTACCTGTCGAGCGTGTAAACTCTTAAACCCAAGACGTTGGACTGCTTAACAAAACGCTGGGCCCACCTCGCCAAGAAGCTTGAGGCCATGGAAGGGGAGGGGACCTTCAGCGTCGGCAGCAACACTGCAGTATCAGACGGCAAAGCCGACAGGGTTACTTCAGTTTCCCAAGCGCAGGACCCTGATCCCAACAGGCAGGCCGGCAGCCTTGTTACAGGGACGACACCCAGTGGCGGAAGCGCCATCAACCCCCTCCACCAAACACACAACCCACGGCCGAGACTCAACACACGTGTCGAGCAAACGGCAACGCACAAAGTCAGGGAGCGGTTCGTTGAATCACTGTCCTCTGGGCACTCCAGATCGAGATCGCCACAAGACATGCCCCGACTATCAAAAGACAGAACAGACGTCATGGGTAAAAACATTCCTGAAGAACGTGAGTCAGCTGGCGAGACTTCAGATCTGCCGTAGCCGAGATTTGACGTTCTGCATCTAGATCGGTAAAAAAAAAAAACATACAGGCGGGACTAGCCCTTTTAGTTAAGAAGCACATCCCAGAAGGCCTTCTTAGACTTCCTTGATTTAACAAGAGCTCTTTCAAGACCCCTCATGGAGATAAATCACAGAAGGATAGGTCCCCTCACAAGAGTAAGATACTTTGGGTAAAGGATTCCCTGTCTTCAGCCTTCAACAAAAAGGCTACGCCTCTACTGTAGTCCCACCCACTGCAGAAGATTTAGGTCTCCCACCTCAACCAGTGGTCATTCCTAGTTCTGCCCAATGGTCAGCTAAAGATATAGATGGGGTCATGAAAAGAATGTCCTTCATGGCAAATATTTGAGAAAGACCCCGACTACTTCACGATTTTTCCACCCCCACACAACAGCCTCTGTGTTTTGGTACCCTGTTCAACCCCCTGCTAAGAGGTCTCGCCCCGATGAGCTAGTGCAAGATCCTATCATTGACCTATATTACCCAGACACTGATCATGAAGACTTCTATGTCCAAGAAGGCGCAGACCCTTATTATGGGGATAATGAGGACAATGAGGGTGATCGAGATAGATATGGACTCCCCAGTTAATCAGGACCCCCCTGTTGTTGACTCACCCATAGATAATCAGCCTCTTCTGAACGAGGTACTAATCAAAGCGGCTGAGCATTTCCGACTATCTACCCAAGAGGATCCACAGTACAAGGATTTCGGTGACGAAATCTTGGGAGATAAAAAGGCTTTAACTCCATTTATTCCCCTGCTAAAGTCTGTCCAGCGAAAGGTACAACCCTCGCTGGAAACACACAGACACGGACGGTGAACCCCTGCATAGAAAAACTTTTCAGACCCGCACCATCAGACTCGCTGTACATCAGAGGGCAGCTAAAGCCTTACTCGTTTGTTGTTACTACAACAAGAAAAAGAGCAGGTACTCCCCCAGCCTCCTCCTGAGGCTGCTCCAGACAAAGAAAGTAAAAGGCTGTAGACAGTGGGCAGGAAGGTGGCCTCTTCGGCTGCATTCCAGACCAGGATAGCTAATAACTCTACTTTATTAGCTAGTTACAACTGCCATAAATGGGATGAGATCTCTGCTTTACTCTAGTCAGCCCGGGAACCCCTCAAGACTCAATTAGCACTGGTGGCTGCAGAAGGAAGGGCAGTTTCAAGCTGCTTGCTAAAAGGCAATCTTGACACTGCATACGCCAGCAGAATCCTAGCCGAGGCAACCATTATTAAGCGTCACGCTTGGTTACCCCAATCTGGGTTTAAGTCAGAGACGCATGCGACTCTCATTAACATGCCCGTCGAGCCCAATGTACTCTTTGTCAAGGCCGTCAAGGACGCCTTGAAGACAGCCAAGGAAGAATATGATGCACTAAAATCATTGGGCCAATTGACCAGAGCGGAAACAGCGATTTTCGTTGCTCACGAAGACCATTTTCCCAGAGGGGTTCCAGCTATGATCAAAATCGGGGAACGGCCTGGGAGCACAATCAAGGCCAAGACTCTCAGAATTCCCAGAGAGGACCGCACAGATCACGCGGTTGGGGAAGGGGTCCCTCCTCCAGAGGTGGTACCCCACCTCAGAAACAGTGACATCCCACTTCAGGTACTTTCCCATTCCTCTCCAGTAGGAGGGCGCATTTCCAACTTCACCCAAGAATGGGAGGGAATCACCCCAGACAGATGGGTGCTGTCTACCGTAGCGGGCGGATATTGTATAGAGCTGCTCGAGCGTCCCCCTGGAACCACCCCCTATGCCAGAAAACCCACTCCAAAGAAGACCAATACATCCTTCTCAAGGAAATCCCCACGCTGCTCCAAAAGGTCGCCATAGAAATCGGCCCGCCCAGCCAGGTAAATACGGGTATTTATTCAACCTACTTCCTTGTGCCAAAGAAAGATCTAACAATATTAGATTTACGCCCTGCCAACAAATGTCAAGCCACAAAAGTTCTGCATGACTACGCTACAAGAGGTATCCCTCCCCTAAAAAAAAAGGGGATTACATGTCAACCTTGGATATAAAAGATGCCAATTTTCATTTTTCAATCTTCCCAGCGCAAAGACGATTCTTGTCTTTCAAGATAGCGAACCAGCACTACCAATTCAAGGTGCTGCCCTTTGGAATAACATCTGCTCCAAGGGTATTCACGAAGGTACGGGCAGTGGTTGCAGCACACCTGTGCAGGGAGGCAATTCCACTGTACCCTTACCTGGACTGGCTGATTACAGGGGAGTCTCCCCTAATTTTCAGGCAAAACATTCAAAGAACTATCAACCTTCTCTTTCAGTTGGACTTCATCAACAAGAAGAAATCGAGCCTAGTGCCAAGCACAACCAAAACAGTTCCTAGGAGCTGTTATGAACACAGAAGAGGGGCTGGTCTTTCCGTCAGAGGAAAGAGTCCAAAACATGTTACTGCAAATACCGCATTATTAAGCCGGCCGCCAGATAAGCATACACAGAGATGCGTTGAATAGGCTTGATGGCATATTGCATTTACCCGGTACCTCATGCGCGCCTGTGCATGCGACCCATGCAGGAGTGGTTGGCGAAATAGTGGTCTCAGGCAAGTGGTCAGTGGGACTATCTAGTGGTCATTTTGCCAAACTAGAGCAAAATCTTTGATGGTGGTTAAGAGAGAATCTGTTGAAGGGAAACCCTTCCACGATCCACAAGTACAATCGATTGTCACAACCGACACCTCACTCGCCGGGTGGGGGGCTCATTACCTTCATCACATAGCTCAGGGTCTGTGATCTCCTGCGACGGCAAAGAGCCATATCAATCTGCTGGAGGTATTCAAGGCCCTTCAGGCATTTTTCACCTAGCGCACCAATCTGTGCAAGTCCTGACATACAGCACTATGGCGATGGTTTACATCAACAAAGAGGGGGGCAAATTTGGATGGAGATGGACACTGAAACAGAAAATATTCCTATCGTCACAGCACGTTCCAGGGGAACTCCATTCTCTGGCAGATTCTCTGAGCAGAGATCCCCTACCAGAGGAACACGACTACACGTAGGGGCCGTAGAGCACCTCTTCTCTCAATGGGCTTCCCCCACCATAGACTTATTTGCTACAAGCAAAAACAATCAATGCCCAGACTTCGCGTCCAGGTTCCCCCAGCCAGGTTCCAAGGGGAACGCCCTATGGATGAACTGGCCAGGGAAATTTGCTTACGCTTCCCCCCACCCCCCCAACACCTCATGAAGAAAGAGGTGAACAAGATACACAAGCAACATATGAGTCTCATCCTAGTTGCTCCGATGTGGGCAAGACCACCTTGGTATCCACATCTGCGCAAACTGGTGATGTACGATCCCATCAAGCTCCCGTGCCTGACCGATCTGCTCACTCAGCACAGGGGATTAACAGTGCACCCTCAACTTCAATCAATGAACTTGGCAGCGTGGCTCCTGAAGTCCTAGAATTGGGACATCTTAACTTACCCACAGAGGTGTATGGATATCCTAAAGGAAGCACGAAAGCCTAAAACTAGACGCTGTTATTTCGACAAGTGAAGATTTGTAATTTGGTGCCAGTCTAAACAAATGAACCCCATAACATGTTCTCCATCCCACCTTCTAAATTATTTGCTTCACTTGCTAGACTTAGGGTTAGTATTCAACTCTTTAAAAGTCCACCTGGCGCCCTACTCAGCATACACCACCTCCCACAATAAGGTCTAATGGTGGAAGGTGCCAGTCATCAAGGCTTTTATGAAGGGAGTAGAGACTCCACCCTTCCATTTCAAAACCGGCGGCAGGTTGGGAGCTCAGTGTTGTACTCGCTAAGCTCATGAGACCCCATTTAGAGCCAAAGCACAAGTCGAGTCTTAAACACCTGAGCTACAAGACTGCCTTCTTAGTGGCCATTACTTCCATAAGAAGAGTTAGTAAAATACAAGTTTTGTCAGTGCAGGATCCTTTCTTTATCATACATAAAGACAAACTGGTTTTACGTACTCACCCTAGGTTCTCGCCTAAATTCATCTCTACATTTCACGTACACCAGTCTATTGAGCTACCGGCTTTCTTTCAGAACCCCACCAGCTTAGCTAAGGTAAAACTCCATACACTAGATGTGAGGAGGGTGGCCCTTAACTATGTAAACAAGACCAGACCACTAAGAAAAGCAGACCAACGGTTTGTCTCCATAGCAGCATGCAGAGAAGGAGACTGCAGTTCCAAAAATGCCATCTCCAGATGGATAGTCGAATGTATACAATTGTGCTATTCATTATCAAACAAAACACTGCCTTTCACACTTAGAGCTCACTCCACAAGGAGCACATGAGCCACTCTGGCATTCATTGCAAATGCCCCTCTAGACAGCATTTGCAAAGCAGCTACATGGAGCTCAATACACACTTTCACTCCACATTGCCGCTCATTCCAAGACGGATATACAAGTGGGACAAGCGGTTCTAAGACATCTGTTCACCCATTAACCTTCTCACATCCCACCACCTTTTAACACTGCTCGCTAATCTATGCACAGCATGTGATCTAAGCAGATTCCACAAGCCTCAGAAGGGATAAATTACTCGCCATAATTGTATTTCTGATGCCTGTAACTACTTAGTCACATGCGCCCACCCATCCTTCCTCTCCTCAGAGAGAAGGCGCATGGATGCTTATGAGCTTGTCTGATATGTATCTGCTTGGATACAACTGTACTCGCGCTACACTTCATATTACCTCATGTCAGAAAAATAACAATCTGAGGGACCTTGACGCGTGAAGGACCATGGGTATAGTGGATGTCATACTAGCGATAGTATTACTGGCACGCCTTGTTGACGTCCCTTTTTGAATTTCAAAAACTGTGTAATTCACTGCAGCTTCCACTTCACATTCTATGCATATTCCGCCATCTAGTGGCTGATCTAGAGGTTGATCTAGAGTATTAACTGTCAAATGCAAATAAAAGTAGGCATCGACATGGCCGTTAATGTTACTATCTTTATTGGCACCATTTACCCTTGGGGCCTACACGCAGCTGTTTTTTTTTTAAACAGTCTACAGATGGCCACAGTAGTAAGCAGTGGAGAAAAATGTAATAGCAAAACCAAAAAAATACTCAGCAGGACATCAGTGTTGTATTAGTTTCAAATCAGCAGCAATCCGACATTGGTATCTGCCGACACCCGAACTCCACGCTTTTGGACATGTCATATGAGAATGCTGTGCATACACTTCATGTTATTTAGCTACATGGCCTCCCCTGTCAATACTGACCTCTATCAAGAAAACGCCTTTTAAATTCTGTCACAAATGCAATGCAAAATTCCCTTGGCTAGACAGCCACAAGGTGTGCAACTGTTACCTGCTAAGGGACCATAAGGTAGAGACTTTCTCTGCATGTAAAATGTTTAAGCCAAAGAGACTCCTGCATTGAAATAGGTTACGCTGGGATGTATTCACACTAGAGGCTCAAAAGACAAGCTCCTCCAAGGAGGTCGCCGCAGATGTGACAGAGTTTGAGAGACATGAGCGGACCGGAATTGCACTGACCACAACAGCGCAAATGAACCCCAGACCCAGAAAATGAAATTTCTAGTCAGCCGCGCCCATCTCCAAAATGCCCCCAACAAAACCTGAAACCAGCTTCAGATGACGTCGATACACTGTCCTCGAGAACCTCCTCGGACGGCAGACGTCACCAGATGTTATAAGTAGGACGCATGACGCCCGTAGCCTCAGTTCCGTTTTTTCCGCGAAGGTGTTCGCTTTGGAGATCTCGGCGTGCCTCGACTCTTTGGAGTTTCTGGTCTTTCGGTTCTTCGAACCTGTTTATTTGTGAAGTATTGTCGGGATGTCTTCCTCTTCTTCCACCCCGCGTCCGGGCTTCAAGAAGTGTGGGGACTGTGGGTCCAAGATGTCTGTGACGGACTCGCACGACGCCTGCCTCTGGTGCCTCGGGGAGGCCCACAACACGGATGATTGTGTCGACTGCCAGTCTTGCGTCCAAGGCCTTGCGGGAACGTAAGAAGAAGCTGTCGGTCGGTAAGTTGTCCAATCCCAGAAGGCGAGGTCCACTGGGCTTTCGACAGACGATTCGAGGGGCGACTCTCTGCATCGTAGTCGTAAGTCTAGGGGGGTCTCGGTCCCGGAGTGGGTCCCGCCACTCCTCTGCCTCTTCGGGGCACTCCCAGAAGTGCCGTCATCGGTCGCCGTCCTCGTCAGAGGACTCCGCCCGTCAGCGAGTTTCTTATCCCACCAAGCGTTCCTCTCCAGAGGAATGGGCTTCCTTCGGGAAGAAAATGTTGGCGAGTCTTGAATCGCAGGGCTCCGGTCCGTCTGCGCCTCCGAGAGGGGTCGGTCGTGACCGTACTGGAGACACCGCTCGTACACCTTCGGGCTCGTGTGGTCGGCACGATTCGCGGGAGAGGTCCTGCTCAAACAAGGGGAATCGTTCCAGTCATGCCCATTCCAGGTCCCGGTCCTTGACGTGCTCGAGCCCGTGTGCACCTGTGAAGTCTTCGAAGAAGACGTCGATGCCGAGGTAGTCGACAGACTCTCGAGGCTCCGCCACTGAGGAAGTCTTTGGCGCCCAGGCTGTCGAAGGACACGCTCGGGGCTCCACCCTCGAGGCCCCACCCTCGAAGCCTGTGTCGAAGTCGTCGATGTTGTTGGCGCCGCGCTCGACATTGACGCCATTTCACTTGACGCTGTGGTGTCGAAGGTACCCCGTGGCACGGGGGAACACCCTAGAAAGGCTCTGGCTAAGGCAAAACAGGTCTTTCTCCCGTATTCTTTGCCCCTTTCCAGCCTATGGAGTATATTTCCGGGGTGGAAGAGGGTTCTGAAGATGGGTTGGTTCCGGACACGGTGCCAGATGAGATTCTTTCTGGTCATAGCCAGATTGAGGACTTCACTGCATGACGCCAGTGGTCCGGACACCTCTCCGGAGGTGGAGTTCTGTAGGCCTGAGCCTGGCACCTATGCCGAGTCATCGTACCGGCGCCTTATGTCGAGGGTCACGGACTACTTGGGGTGGTCGGCGCCCCCAGTTGATTTTGTGCAGGATGACCTGACGGATATCCTCGAACAAGGTCCACCCATTGACCCGGCACTGCCATTCCATATGTCTCTTCAAAGAAGGGTGGCAGCGGCTTGGCCTGCTCCGGAGAGTCTCCCGGCAGTGGGCAAGTCTTTGCCGTGAAAATACCACCCAGCCAGTAGTGACCCCTGCTGCTTGACCACGCACCCCACTCCGGAGAGTTTGGTGGTGCAGGCGGCTACGGCCCCAGCAAAGCAGGCGTCGTATCCTACCATCCCTCCTGATAGGGACGACAAGCGTTTTGATTGCTGAGCCAAGAAAGTGTTTTCTTCAGGGGTATGGCTCTTCAGGTGGCCAACTCCGTATGTGCCTTGTCACGTTTCACGCACACTCTGTGGAACTGTTTCATTAGCGGCTGAACATATTCCCGAAGGGGACGAACGGGATGGTTTTCTTGCTATTATTCAGGATGGCAAGGATGCCATGTGAGTCCGTTCAGTCGGGTTTGGACATGGCAGACTGTGTCAGCCGGTCCATGGCCATGAGCACCGTGATACGCAGGTTTGCGTGGTAGAGGAAGTCGGGGGTTTGCTCCCGATGAGCAAGCCAGGCTCCTCAACATGCCCTTTGATGGTGAAAATCTTTTTGGCAGCAAGGCTGACGAGAGCCTTGAGAGGTTGCAGACCTCCAAAGCTGCAGCAAAGTCGTTGGGCGCTGCAGTACGCCAACCTCCGCCTTTTCGTCCTAGGGGACAGCAGTGGAGGGGAGGTTCCTTTCGTTATTACTCCTCCCTTAGTAAAGCGAGAGGAGCTGCAAGTCAAGGGGGCAATCGTAGGAGTGCCAGAGGTGGAAAACAAGGTACTCAAGGTGCCAAGGCCACGCAAGCAGTTGCCTCTTTGCCCTCAGGCAACGCCGCAGCCGCTTCTGCTCAGTCAGGAGGCCCATGCTTCGCCGGTTGGGGGGAAGGCTGGCACAGCATCTTTTAGAATGGCGTGCCATTACTTCAGATGTGTGGGTTCTGGAGATCATAGCCCACGGCTACTGTCTTCCTTTCTGGCAGAGGCTTCACGACAATCCACCAGGGACTCTCTTTGAAGAGTCCGGATCCGCTCGTTGCACAAGAAATTCAATCCCTGCTGGAGAAAGGCGCCAAAGAACTGGTGCCTGTAGCGGAGAGGAACAAGGGATGGTATTCCCCTTATTTTTTGATTTGGAAGAAAGACGGGGGATTGAGACCCATCATGGACTTGCGCGGTTTGAACAAACTCCTCAGGAAGGACAAGTTCAAGATGGTTACTCTCTCTCAAGTCCTCCAGGCCCTTCAACTTCAGGACTGGTTGGTGTGTCTCGACCTCAAGTACGCCTATTTTCATGTGCCGATCCATCCTAAGCACAAGTACCTGTGGTTCGCGGTTGGCGACTCGCATTTTCAGTTTCGGGTCCTGCCGTTTGGATTGACCTCCGCCCCAAGGGTTTTCACCAAGCTCATGGTGGTGGTGGCAGCGTATCTCAGGAAACGGGCGATTCACGTCTACCCGTACCTGGACGATTGGTTGATCAGGGTGCGCTCTCCCGAGCAAGTCCTGGATCATCTGTCAGTCATCTGCCACTCCCTCCACAGGTTGGGCTTTTCCCTCAACTTGAAGTCCCACTTGACACCAACTCAGCGGCTCCAGTACATCGGAGCAGTGCTCGGCACGTCCCTGGGGCAGTGTTTTCCTCCCCAGGTGAGGGCTCACCTGAGGGTTCCAACATGCCCAGAGTCTCCCTGCGTTCGAGTTCTTGAAATTGCTCGGCCTCATGGCATCCTGCATTCTTCTGGTGCCAGAGGCCAGGTTGCGGATGAGATCTTTGCAATGGGCACTCAAGCTCCAGTGGTCTGTCCTCCGGCAGGATGTCGGACCCCGTTCAGGTGCCGTCCTCGGTTGCCCAGTACCTTCTGTGGTGGGCCGTCGAAGGCAATCTGATGAAGGGGGCTCCTTTTTGACTACCCTGGATGGAGGTGACGATCGTGACGGACGCATCCCTCACAGGCTGAGGAGCTCATGCCAACAAGTTGGCAGTCAGCAGTCAGCAGTCAGCAGTCGTCGGTCTCTGTCGGAGTCCAGACTCCATATCAATCTGTTGGAGCTGCGGGCCGTCAGGCTTGCCTTGAAGCTTTTCTGCCGACTTTGCGAGGAAAGAATGTCCTGATTCTGATGGACAACACTGTGGCCATGCACTACCTCAATAAAAAGAGGGGGGGCAGGGCCACTTCCTCTGTGCAGGTAGGCGATGCAGCTCTGGTTCTGTTCCATCCAGCAGGAAATTTCGATCTCAGCAGTTCATCTGGCCGGAGACGAAAACGAGATTGCGGACACTCTGAGCAGGCAGAGCACAATCTCTCGTGAGTGGGAGCTGGCTCAGGAGATTCTCCCTTTGGGGGACCCCTCAAGTGGATCTCTTCGCCTCCAGTGTCAACCGGAAGTGCGAAAGGTTCTGCTTGTGGGAATTTTCTCCAAAGCAGAGCCTTAGGGGACGGGTTTGTGGTAGAGTGGTCCGTCCTGCTGCTGTACGCGTTTCCTCCAGTCCCCGTCAATCTTGCAAGTGCTGAGGAAGTTACGGAGGTTCAGTTCCCGGATGATCCTCATTGCTCCGGCATGGACCCGGAGGACGTGGTACCCGGACCTTCTGGACTTGTCCATCTGCCCTCCACGTCGTCTTCCCTGCCGAGACGATCTGCTCTCACGGGAGGGGGGGGGGGGTCAGGTTCTCCATCCAGAGTTCAGATCCCTCAACCTTCACGCTTGGCTTCCGCAAGGTTGAGGTATAAGGATTGGAACCTCCCTGAAGACGTGATGGAGGTGTTGCTTTCGGCCAGACGGCCGGCAACAAAGTCCCTGTACCGTTGCCATTGGAGGAAGTTCTGCAACTGGTGCAGGGTTCAGAATGTGGATCCTTTTTCATGTGACATTCCTGTCGTTCTGTCTTTTTTGCTTTCTTTGGCCCACAAGGGCCTACAAGTGGGTACCATTAAACGTTACCTGGCGGCGCTGTCTATATTTAAGCGCTCATCTGAGGAGTGTTCTTATTTTAAAATCCCTTTGATTTCTCAGTTTCTGAAAGGGCTCCCTAATGTGTTCCCTCCGTCACCTTTCCAGGTGCCCGGTTGGGATCTGAACCTTGTTCTCAAGTTTCTAATGGGTGCTCCCTTTGAGCCTTTGCATTCTTGTCCTTTGAGACTGTTAACACTTAAAACTGTGTGTTTGGTTGTGGTCACTTCTGCTCGCAGAGTGAGTGACTTACAGGCACTTTCAGTTAAGCCACCCCTCACTGTGTTTCATAAGGTTGTACTTCGAGTTTGTCCTTCGTTTCTTCCGAAAGTGGTGTCGGAATTTCATTTAAACCAGAAGGTTATTCTTCCAGCATTTTATCCTCCTCCACATCCTGGTAAGGAAGAGGAGAGGCTCCATAGGCTGGATCCTAGGAGAGCTTTAAGCTTCTACATTTCCCGGGTCAGAATGGAAGATCAACTCTTTATTGGTTACGCTGGAAGGCGTTTGGGACAAGCTGTTACTAAGCAGACTTTATCTCGATGGATCATCTTGGCAATTTCTGAATGTTATCGCTTGGCGGGTAAGGACCCTCCGGTAGGCTTACGGGCCCATTCTACCAGGGGTATGATTGCCTCTACTGCCCTGCAGAGGGGTGTTCCCATTCCTAACATCTGTGATGCAGCCACCTGGGCTTCGGTCCATACTTTTGTACGTCACTACTCCCTCGATTCTATCCGGGGGCAGGATCTGGCCTTTGGCAAGGCGGTCCTTTACTCTGCAATTTGATTGAGCGTTCTAAATTTGTATATTCTAAATTCTTTTCCCTCCTCCTTACGTTGGTACTGCTTTGGGAGCCTGTCATAGTTCTGGAATACGTCGGAGAACCCAATCCCCTCGAAGAACAAGTTACTCTCTTACCTGGTAACGTTCTTTCGATGGGATGGTCCGACGACTTCCATATCGCTCCCTTCCTGCCTACCCCGCTACAGAATTTCTTGTGCGATTGCAGTTTACGGTTCCGCAAGGCTTTCTGTGGTCATACTGGCAGAAGATTGGTGCCACTCATTCTGGGGAAAAAACTATAACTGAGGCTACGGGTGTCGTGCGTCCTACTCATAACATCTGGTGACGTCGGCGGAGGTTCTTGAGGACGGCGTATCGACGTCATCGACGCAGGCTGCAGACGCCGAAAGATTTTCCGAAGCAGCACAGCTGTGGTCATTACTGCCATAGATATGGAATACGTCGTCGGACCATCCCATCGAAAGAACGTTACCAGGTAAGGGAGTAACTTGTTCTTCTCTGCTGCAAACATTGTACAACACCCTTTATAGTAAGCATGACAGGGTCTGATGTTCTATATGGTCAAAGGAAGAGCACAATGCACAGCTAGCAGCCGAACAGTCAAAAACGATCCAAAAGCCAGTCTCAGACCTTCTCTTGAAGGAGAGAGAAAAAGAAAGTCTGACTTCTGCCCGGAAGGCTCAGAGAAGTCCGCTAAAAAATCAAGAATAAATTATTCTCAGCCGCAGTACAGAAGAGGAAGAAAGCTACCTTGAGGGTGAGGAAGAGGTCCAGGAAGACCTACAGCCTGACAATGTCAATCCTGACAACATTGATCCAGATGACTACAACATGGAATCGCTATATCAAATGCAACCACTAGTGTCTACATCTCGACCAGAGAACCAGTGCACACTTCTCTGATACAAAAGGCAGTTGATGGATTCGACATGAGGTCAAGCTGAATAAAGGAGACTTAGCCTGCATTGAAGAACTGCTGGAGGAGCCAAAGCCACATGCACATTGCATTCCACCACTTGAGCCAATTACAAAATAAACCAACAGACCATCTAATCTTTAGAGGCAAATTGCAGCAGTTACACTGGTAGTCTGAACAGCAAAATGATGTAGCACTCCTGCTTCCACTACAGAGGCAACAGAGCTTAGAATAGGACAATGTCGAACTCTTTGGTGTGCAGCGTTATGGTGGCAAGATTTGATCAGGCACAATGGGACGATATGCAGATTCTCTTAAAGGAAATGCCTGCAATACTCCAAGCAAAAGCACAGGCGATCATTTGAGGGCCAACTTGTCACAGATTCCACAATTTAAAATAATCCAGATACTGTGTAAATAGCCAGACGTCAAACGGCCAACACAATTGTCCTAAAGAGGTGCTCCTGGCTTAGGGTGTCTGGATTCAAGTCTCAAACGCATGCTTATCTTTTTTTTTTAAACTTCATTTATTCTTGGCAGACACAGATTAGCAGTAAATAAGTAGCGGGCATTATGTACATGAAGGTAACAAATCAGACTCGTAATATTACAGGGTTTATGGCATCAACAGCAAAGAATAACATTGGTAAAACAGTGGGCCAAACCTAGAAATCTAATCAGGTCAAGTCCCCATCACACCCAAATCGTCCTTGGGAATTGGTAATAGATTGGAGGTTGGCTAGGTAGACCTGATACTCGCACCATACGACTTTTGGTTGGGATGTTCCGGCATCATGGCTATATAGAGATCTTCAGTTCGCAATCCAAATGAAGTCATTCATTCCTTACCCAGAGATGCCCCTGCATCTTTCTTAGTAAACAGCGTTTAGCAATGATGCACCCAGTATTAAGGAAGGACCGAATTCTACTCTCGGACATTCTCCCACACTCCGAACAAAGCACTCATGGGTGATTATGGCAGAGCGTAACTCACGATTTGTGATAGGGTATCCGTTGCATGCTTCCAAAACCCCTGTAGTGTACGTCAGCCCCAGAACGTGTGCAGATAATCCATCTCCCCAAAGCATCAGGGGCCCCTGCCATCAACCTCCTGGATAGATCATTTTAAGGCTGCTGGGAGAGTAATGTAGTCTATGCAGTATATTGTACTGATTGAGCTTAAATCTGGTGTTTTACGACATGGTGTTGGTCAGCGAGCACATCCTAGTCCACTTAATCGGCAATCTTGACCTGAAGCTCATCCTCCCATTGTTGCTTGGTGGGAGGTATTTGCCTGACTGACGTATCCGCAATGAACCCATACAACATGGCGAGGGTTCCATGTGTTAATATCCCTGCAAAAATATTGCCATACAAGAATGGCGGTGTATTTCTACAGAGATATGAACCCATTGAACCTGTGGGGGACACCCCGGCAACCCCCATATTTTTTTATGGGAGTGGAGGACACCCCCACTCACATTTACCCCAAACATTATCCCCACTAATATTGTCTATATAGTCGGGAACAGCCATAGGCGATATTAGTGGATATTCCGCTGCCCGGAGTTTATAATGTTGCAGGATTTAAGTCATAGTGCCTGTGTGCCCCTATTTTCAGGTCTGCATGGTGAGAAATCTCCCCTCTGGAAACTGGTCTCCCAATGCCTGATACCCCATTTGTTCCCATGAGACAGAGCGAGCTATCCCAAGTGGGTTCCAGTCCGGGGAACAGACATAGCAGAAACCATTTGTAGTAGGACTGGGGAACACAACCACCTCACTATAGGGGCAGTGCAGAGGTGTCACACTGGATCAAATGGGCAGTCATCTGTGTATGCAGTGCTAAGGAGAAGGGTCCTCAGCCACCAGGTGCTCGAGTCGAACATGGGGAGGGGGCCCCTCTCCTCCATACCAGAATAATGCATATTTTTCTGAGCTGCAAGCCATTAATTCTCTAAATGGGGTGCAGCAAACCCTCCCCTATCATACGGCTGCGCTGAGTCCACCCACTTTTTCCGGACAGCACCTATATTCCAAAGGAACTGCGAAAGGGATCACTGAAGTGGGGTGAAGCACTCTTTAACCGGCCATAGCAGCACTTTGGTGAACAGGTACAGTAGTGTTGGCAATGGGATCATTTTCTCCAATGCTAATCTACTGGCCAGTAAAAGTGGAACATTTCTCGATCTTTTTACTTTGTCGAAGGCTTCTGTCTTGTTGGCTGCATAGTTAAATGA
Source organism: Ambystoma mexicanum (assembly GCF_040938575.1). Taxonomy (NCBI): domain Eukaryota; kingdom Metazoa; phylum Chordata; class Amphibia; order Caudata; family Ambystomatidae; genus Ambystoma; species Ambystoma mexicanum. Next base: position 452,129,774 of record NC_090936.1, on the reverse strand, counting down.
GAGAAGGGACCCTTTGTTGCTAGCTATCCAGACTCCCAAATATTTGATACCCCCAGGTGCCCATTTGAGAGGATACACTCTCAGTGGCCGTTTTCATTCAAGGAAAATTTCTGAATTTCAGACCTGGTGTAATTAATAGTGAAGCCCGAGTGCACCCCAAACTGATGCATTTTTGGATCCAAATTTATATGTGGGTCTCAGTGAGACATCTACATAGATGGAGTCAATCTCTGGTGAACTCGCTAGCCCTATTCCCCTCTTCCCATAAAATCCTCTAATCATATCTGCCATTGGTTGAATAACTAGAGCGAACAATAATGTGGGGGGAGGGGGCAACCCTGGTGGTTTACCCTCTGCAGGAACAGCAGTTTGCATTGCACAGTTGGGATAGAGGAGCTTGATGAAACCAACCATATTTGACCCAAGCCTGCATTTTTCTAGGATGAGAAACGGATATGCCTGTGACACCATGTCAAAGGCCTTTTGCGCTCTAGTGTGACCGCAACAGCAGAGGTTCCCGGGGACAGGTGGGACATAGTGTTAAACAAGCAACGAACATTCAGTGCAGTAGACCTTCCCTAGATGAATCCTGCCTGATCGGCTAGAAACCGATGCGGCATCAGGCAGAGGAGCCTATTTGCAATAATCTTAACAAAGATTTTGGTGTCTACATTGATTAATGATAGTGGTATATACGACCCACACTTGTTGGCCGGCTTCAGCAGGATTGTGATGGCCTCTCGAAGCGACTCGAAGGATGGAGCTGGCTAAAGCTTCTTCCCATATACGCAGTTGGTGAGGGGGCCAGTAGTGCCCCGAACGCTGCGTAGAATTCAGCAGTCAGCCCAAATGGGCCAGGGGCCTTGCCCCTTGGGAGGTCTTTAATAACGTCCATAATTTCTTCTACAGTAAATGGCCCATTAATCTGTTCCATAGCAGTCGCTGATATTCTGGACAGGGGTATATATTCCACTAGTGAGTGTATAGCCTGTTCCCCTCGAAGTGAGGCAGCCCGGTAGAAAGACTCGTAGAACCGTCCGAATACCTTCAGTAGCTCTCGGTATGTGTATTTATTCTCTTCCCCACTCATCAAGTATGGCATTGATATGTTGTGAGCCGCGCTCAGTCCGCACTAACCTAGTCAGCGTCTTCCCATGGTATACTCCCTCCCCATATGGCCTGGCCGCAGCAGGTTTCCCAAATTATTTGGCTTCCCGCTGTGCGTGCGCCCGGAATGGGTCAAGCGTAGTGTGTATCTGTCATGGTGGCCAGATCTGGCACAGTAGCATGCACATTTTTCCAACCCTTTGAGGTTGGATTCACAACTCTACAGATGGTTCCTAATGATTCTGAGTACCACAAATACTTTCAAGATGGCCATACCTCTAATATACTAATTAAACGCCTGCCACACCTTACTCTGCGTTGCAGTCTGTGTAGATCAGCCTTAATATCTGCCCTGAATACTGTGTCCTGCAGAGCCTCAGACTTAAACATCCATGAGGTCCGACTGGGAGCCTCCCCCCTACCCCCATTCTTATCTGCATGTTAACGGGACAGTAGTCTGAGAGCATGCATGGGCAGGATGGCTACCTGCTGAACTCTCCCCACCAACTGTCGTGAGATCAGTACGAGGTCTATTCGGGAAGCCTTATCGTGGCTGACTAATAGAATGTGTGCTGTTGGTCTTGTGGGTGCATGATTCTCCACACAACTCGCAGCTCGAGCCTCTTCATGTCACTTAGCAAGCTATGGGCAGCTTTAGATGGTGGCCTAGGAGCCGTCCCCATCCAATCAACCCCTTGATCAAGTATACAGCTCATGACCACCCCCCCAACAATTAATGGGATCAACAGATATGAGTCAATGATGTTAGCTATGGTTTCGTAGAATTCATAGGAGCCAATATTTGGCCCATTAGTGTTGATTGACCAAACCTCCACCCCCTCAACCACACAGTGTACAATAATATTGATTTCCCCCACCCTCCAAATCAATGCAAGTTCCCTTAAGTGCAAACGTTACCGTTTTGTGGACCAGGGGTGAAACCGCCCTGGATTGGGATGAATAGGATGTGAAAAAGCAGTTATTACCCCAGGACGCAGCTTCTCTTTTATTGGATGTTGCCGTAGCTTCCATCACCTGCAGAAACAATATGTCCATTTTATGCCTGCTGGCATAAGCTATTATCTGCCTGGTTTTCGCATAGCTACCCACCCCACTTATATTCCAACTTAAGATGTGAAGTGTCATCAGCCCCGGCGGTTATATCTATTATGTGCCCATCGCACCCACCTGTTGGGTGCGCTCGTCACTTCCTGATACCAATTGCCATTGTCCCTTACCACAACACATGTCCACCAAGACCATCTTTTCAAATTTTCACCAATGACCCAATTCCCCCTCTGCCCCCCAAAATAGGGTGATGTCAATTCACCCTCCCCACAAGCCTTACCCAACAGCCCTCCCATAAACAGCCGCCCCGGGAACCATGCCAAGGACACCAGGAATATCACTATGCCACTCCCAAGAGATCCGAGGAGAGACGCCAGCCTCCTTTATTAGCAAATCATACTTAGAGGTGTGACTTTTTGTCACACTACTTAAGATCTACAGCGTATCCCCAAGGCATACCGGCAACTGTCTGCAGATACCTACTCTAACACAACAACAAAAGAGCACACAGTTACTCTGCAAACAATGAACCAATTCCCATAGGAGCCACGACGGCTCACTGTACCCCTTTCCATCAGTGCTTCAGGAGAGTCAGTGAAGGTCATTGTCTCCGCTGGGTCAGTGAAAAAGTGTCTTGTAGTGTACCATCCAGATACAGCATTGCATATATCAGCCTCTCAGTTGACACTTTGCAGCCACAAAGGAGATTCTGTTTTTGCACTGCAGGTGTGAAGTCTGGATATATGGATATCTTTTGAGGACTGGTACTGTAAGTCACCAAGCTCCTGGCCTTTCTTAGTGTTGTGGCCTTATCCCGGTAGTTGACAACCCATACTATCAGCAGTCTCAGGCTCTTGCCTGGGTTTGGAATTTGCTCTGTGACACAGTGAGTCTGCTCCACCAGAAACCGTTGGGTCAGGGGAGGATCAACCAGCGCCTCTTTTATAAGAGTTTCAACAAATTCCTCCATGCGCTGTTGCTTGACAGACTCGGGGATGCCCACAATACAGATGTTATGGCAGGATCTGTCCTCCAAATCTTCCTTTGAATGGATCGTGTCCTCCAATGTATTCCTCATCTTTCACATGTATTGTCCAGTTTCGCCTGCTTCAGAAATTTTTTGCCAGAGGGTGCCCTGCGTCGATGGCATCGAGACGATGTCCCTTGAAGGCCTCCGTCGAGGGTGACGTCATCGGATGTTATAAGTAGCATTCACGGCACCCATTGCCTCAGTTCAATTTTTCCGCATTTGCTTTGTGAAACTCGGCACACCTCGTACTTGTATGAAGTATTTGCGGTTAGTTTTCGAAGATGTCTTTGTCTTCAGCTCCGATGACACCTCGGTACGGATTCAAGAAATGCCGGGACTGCTGCCCCAAGATGTCGACTAAGGACCTGCATCGAGTCTCTGGTGCCTCCGCGAGGGCCATGACACGGATAAGTGCTCCAAGTGTCAGTCTATGATTGGAAAGGCTTTGAGGGAACGAAAGGGGAAGCTCATGGTAGGCAAGGTGACCAAGCCCCATAAGCCCCGACCTGCTGGGCCTTCGACTGATGAGTCGAGAGGTGGCTCTCCTCGGGGGAAGTAGGCCAAACGCTCAAGGTCTAGGAGTGGTACCGCCACTCTTGGTCCTCATCGAAGCGTTTGAGGAGAAGGCACCGCCGGTCGCTTTCCTCCTCCTCCTCCTCCTCCTCCTCCTTCTCTTCGTCAGGCGGCACGAGGCTGACCTGCCCGTCCAAAAAATCGACGCTGTCAGAATGGGAAACTTTCCGTGTGGAGCTGCTTAAGATTTTTGATAAACAGCAGGGCAAAGCCCCGTCCGCGCCTTCTGTGGAAGCTGGCAGGGAGCGGTCTCGGCAGGATACTCACGCGCTCTCGAGCCAGAGTAAACGGCATGATCCACATCGGGATTCCTCGAGGCCTCGTTCGGAACAAGGTATCCAAGGATCAACTGAGACGTTGAGAGAGGTCAAGGTCTTTGACACCTTCTAAACCTTCGAAGCCATCGATGTCATCGGCGCCACGCCAGTCTATAGTGCCCATCTGGTCCTCCACCCCTGTCAGGCCTTCGATAACTTTGGCGCCATCTGTGCCAATTTTACCGGCGCAGATCCCAGTGACTGTTGACCCTCCAATGAAGGTAGTAGCAAAGTCTAAATCGACGACTTTGAAGCATCTGGGTACTACCCCAGAGAAAGCTATGCCCCTCTACCGAAAAAGGATTTCTTTAAAGTCCCTCACTTCCATTCTTGAGGAGGAACTGCGTTCGGATGAGGATGATGCCCCTTTTGGTCTTCAGTTTGGGACCCCTAATGTGCCTGAATGTCTCATTTTGGAAGAGAGTAGGATGCAGGATCTCTGTGATAAGTTGCATAATGCAAGTGCTATAGGCACTTCTCCTGAGCTGGAGTTTGGCAAGCCAGACCCAGGGAAGCATGCCGACTCCTCATACTGGCAACGTATGTCGACAGTTGTTGAATATTTGGGCTGGTCTAGACCTCCTGTGCATTATGATCAGGATGATCCAACGGATATTTTGGACAAGGGTCCACCTACAGATCCAGTGTTACCATTCCATGTCGCTCTGCAAAAAAGTGTCCAGTAATTGGGAGACCCCAGAGAATAATCTGGTGGAGAACAATTCTCTTACACAAAAATACTGCCCCTCCAGTAGCGACCCCAGGCTACCTGTCAACTCACCCCACTCCCGAGAGTCTGGTGGTCCAGGCAGCCACGGCTACCTCGAAAAAGGCAGCGTACCCTACCATCCCTCCTGATGGGGACCATAAACATGTGAATGGATGGCTGCGTATGGTATTTTCGGCCGGGAGTATGGCATTGAAGTCGGCCAACTCCATTTGTGCCCTGGCAAAATTTTCGTACACTCTGTGGGAGTGCATCTCTATTGCGGCAGAGCATATTCCCGAAGAGGAAGAAAGGGACGGCTTCCTGGCTATTAAGGATGGCAAGGAAGCCATGTGTGAGTAAGATAGCATCAGCAGGTCCATGGCTACGAGCACCGTGATGCGCAGGTTTGCGTGGTTGCGGAAGTCTGGTTTTGCACCTGATGTGCAGGTTAGATTTCTGGACATGACATTTGATGGGTCTCCTCTTTTTGGCAGCAAGGCTGACGAGACGCTTGAGAAGTTGCAGACCTCTAAGGCAGTTGCCAAGTCTTTAGGTGCAGCTGTTCGGCAACCACAGCCTTTTTGTCGTACCGGATAGCAGTGGAGGGGTAGATCTATTCGCTACTAATCCTCATTTGGAAGTGCGAGAGGAATGGGCAGTCAAAGAGGCCAACAAAATTTTCCTCGCGGTGTCCGAGGTATAGGGGCCAAGCCAGCTCAAGCAGCAGCCTCTCATCGGCCTCTGCAACAGCCACTTCAAAACTGCTCTGAGTCACAGCTCACCAGTGGGTACGGGGCAGACTGTCAACATCTAGAAGATGGCGAGACATTACTTCAGATGCTTGGGCTCTGGAAACAATAGTCCACGGTTTCTGCCTTCCTTTTTTAAAGAAGCCTCAGACCAATCCACCGGGGAATCACTCTTGGAGGATTCCGGATCCTCTCCTTGTGCAGGAAATATTGACCCTGCTAGAGAAAGATGCTATAGAACCAGTGCCTGTGGCGGAGAGGAAGAAGGGTTGGTATTCCCCATATTTTTTGATTCCCAAGAAGGACGGGGGACTGAGACCTATCTTGGTCTTTAGATACTTGAACAAGTTCCTCAGGAAGGACAAATTCAAGATGATCACTCTTTCTCAGATACTTCAGGCCCTCCAACTTCAGGATTGGTTGGTGTCATTGGACCTTCAGGATGCTTATGTGCCGATCCAATTCAAGCACACGAAATACCTGAGGTTCACCGTTGCCAGCTTGCACGGCCAGTTTCGAGTCCTGCCTTTCAGGTTGACCTCCACCTGCGAGTGTTCACCAAACTGATGGTGGTGGTGGCAGCTCATCTCAGGAGAGGAGGGGATTCACGTCTACCCCTTTCTGGACGATTGGCTGAACGGGGCTCGTTCTCCCGAGCAAGCCTTGGATCATCTCAATGTTACCTGCCACTCCCTTCACAGACTGGGCTTCTCCCTCAATTTCAAGAAGTCCTATATGACACCTTGCTAAAAGCTCCAGTACATAGAGGCTGTATTAGATACATCCTTGGGAAAGTGCTCGCCACTGAGGGTGAGTGGTGAAGACATTCTCCAGATGATCACAAAATTCCAGAGTGCCAAGAGTCTTTCGGCCTTTGAATTCTTGAGGTTGCTCGGCCTCATGGTATCCTGTATTTTTCTGATGCCAGAGGCCCGCCTGAGAATGAGATCCCTTCAGTGGGCTCTGCGATCACAATGGTCCCAGTTATCAGGGCAGATGACGGACCACCTTCTGATTCCGGTCAGTCTCACAGGATCTTCTGTGGTGGGCCAGCAAGAAAAATCTTATGAAGGGAGAACCCTTTTGGCAGCCATGGCGGCAGATAACTGAAGCGACCGACGCCTCACTCACAGGGTGGGTAGCTCACGCCGACGATCTGACAATCAGCGGTCGTTGGTCTCCATCGGAGTCCAAACTAGATATCAATCTTTTGGAGCTGAGAGCAATCAGGCTAGTGCTTAAGACTTTTCTGCCATCTGTACGGGGAAAGAATGTCCTGATAATGACGAACAACCCGGTGGCCATGCACTACCTGAACAAGAGAGGCGTAGAGTCACTACCACTGTGCAGACAGGCACTGCAGCTCTGGTACTGGGCAATTCGAGAAGGAATCTCCCATCGGCAGTTCACCTAGCCGGAGAGGAGAACATAGCGGCGCATGCTCTGAGCAGGCAGGGCGCAGTCTCCCACGAGTGGGAACTTGCTCAGGAAGTCCTTCACGAGATCTCCGCCCTTTGGGGAACCCCCTCAAGTGGATCTATTCGCGACCGGTGCCAACCGGTAATGCCAGCAGTACTGCTCAAGGGAATTTCCTCCGAGAGGAGCTCTGAGACTTTTGTGGTGGACTGGGTTTTGCCACTACTGTACGCAGTTCCTCCAGTCCCCGTCATTCCTCAAGTTCTCAGGAGGTTGAGAAGGTTCGGGACCCACATGATCCTCATTGCTCCGGATTGGGCCAGGAGACTGTGGTACCCGGACCTCCTGGACATGTCCATCTGTCCTCTGATACATCTTCAACAAAGAGAGGATCTTCTCCTGCACGAGGAAGGTTGGGTTCTCCATCCAGAGGTCAAGACATGCATGGTTTCTGAAAGGCTGAGATATAAGGATTGGGACCTCCCACATGTGATGGAGGTGTTGCCTTCAGCCAGATGGCCAGCAACAAAGTCTCTGTGCTGTTGGAATAAGTTTTGCGACTAGTGCATAGAAAAGAATGTTGATCCTTTTCAGTGTACGACTCCAGATGTTCTATCATTTTTGCTTTCATTCTCGTACGTCCCATCCCCTTTCCTCCATACTGTATGGGCGTCCCTTCCAAGGGGCGGGAAACAGAACCTTTTTCACCAGAAAAAAACCTTCTTCCCCTTTAAATTTAGAGGCGCGCGGGAGCACAACCCAGGGAGCATGCGCTGCCCTGACTCCGCCCTCCGGCGCCACACCTTAGTCCCCCTTTCTGTGTCGACAGGAACGGGCCGAATTCACCAGTGCTCCTGGGTTTGGCTTCGGCCATGTAGTTCCATGCGCGGATACTTCTCTTTTTTTGTCTTGTCTATCATTCAGGTACTCGGTCCTCCGGCACCACGCTCCTCCACGACGCATGTTGACTTCCACAGGGTTCAGCAGGTGTCCATTCTGCAACAGGCTCTTCCCAACTTCAGACCCCCATGCCCTCTGCCTATGTTGCCTTGGCTCAGACCACGGTTGGTAGTCAGGTCGGCATGTGACTCGCTGTTCTTGAAGGCGCTGAAGAACAGACTAGCCAGGTGGAGGGAGCTCTTTCAGAGGTCGCCTCATGAGGATCTCAAGACCTTTGTGAAGCATCGAGCCAGGCCCAAGGTAGGGCCTATATGTTCTAACGCACCCCGCAAGGGAGACTCCTTATCTGGACACTTTCGCGTGGGAGGTACCGGTCAGGTCCTTCTACCGGCATGTGCCCTGAGGCTGCTTCAGCTACCAGCGTTCCGGTCGAGGGGTCCTCTGATCCTCCCATGCGCAGTGTCGAGGGACCCAAGGGTTCTTGTACCGGGGCTACACCCGAGGGGCGCAATTCCCATTGAGCCCTATGGGGGCTCGAATGGGAATGGGGAAGGGTTTTCAGAATGGGGACTTACCGGATCCTCCAAGGTTGGAATGACCCATAAAGTACCCATTCTGAGAACCCGGACCTGTATGCGGTAAGGGGTTAGCCATGGTGCCAACAGCACCATGGCTACCTCCAACCTTGTAATGAGGCCCAAAGTCCTTCCGTTTGGCCTCAACTCGTCCCCAGGGTCTTTACCAGACTCATGAATGCTGTAGCGGCCCTCCTCGGAGCGCAGGGCCTCCATCTACCCATACCTCGGCGACTGGCTCGTCAGGGCTACATCTCCAGAAGCGGTTCACCACTCGTCGCATGCCCTTATGAACACACTGCGCGACATGGGCTTCTTGCTCAACCTCAAGAAGTCACAGCTGCTCCCTACGCAGACTGACATTCCTGGGACTCATTTGTGACATGTGCTCGGAGTTCCTGTCGGAAGATGAGATCTCTGCCATCAAGAGGGCCACCGTCCACTTCCTCAGCAGAGAGGTGACCTTGGCATGGTGGTACCAACATCTCCTGGGTCTACTAGCGATGGTTCGGCTAGCCATGCCGCACATGAGACTAAGGATGAGAAGGATTCGGCTGCACTTTGCGGCCTCATGGAATCAGGAGTGGGGCTCTCAATCCGAGACGAACAACGTTCCTCCAGCTCTCCAGCTGGACCTAACTTGGTGGTCCATGGACTGCAACCTACGGACGGGCAAGCCCTTTCGGCCACCCTCTCCGCAGGCCACCATCACCACAGACTCCTTGCTCGAGGGCTGGGGAGCCACCCTGGATGATCTCTCAGTCCATGGCACCTGGACCTGCCAGGATCAGGAATACCACATCAATTGTTTGGAAATGAACACCATCTGGCTTGCGCTCAGAGCATTCCTACCACTTCTCAAGGGCAAGGTTGTCCTCATCCAGACAGACAACTCGACCAGCATGTACTACGTCAACGAGCAGGGAGGCACCAGATCCCCTCCTCCTGTGCAGACTGGCGATCAGCATGCGGGAATGGGCCTTGGAAAACAATATTTACCTCTCGGCAGTCCATCTCCCAGGGGGAAACCAACCTGGAGGCGAACAGGCTAGGAGCAGACAATTACGAGTGGCAGCTAAACTACCTCGCTCTTCAGGAGATCTTCAACAAGTTGGGTCACCCCCAAGTGGATCTCTTTGCCACCTGGCACAACAAGAAGTGTCCCCAGTTCGCATCCTGGCAGGGTCAGGGCCCTGGCTTTCTGGGCAACGCATTTCACCTTCAGTGGACCGGCATGAAAGCCTACGCCTTTCCGCCTACCCCTTGATCCACAGTGTAATTTGCAAGATCAAGGAGTCTCACTGACTCCATCATTCTGATAGCTTCATGGTGGCCGGCCAGGCCATGGTTTTTCGGAACTACTCAGCCTCTCGCAGGTGCCCCCCATACACCTTCCGACGGGCCCAGCACATCTTGTGGCACAGCAGGGGGGCAGAATCATCCACCCCGCTCCAGGGAAACTAGCCCTCCCAGCATGGTACCTGAGCAGGTAACGCTTCGGCACCTTAGCCTATCACAGGCCAATCCGGAGATCATACAGGGCGCCAGGAGCAAGGCCACCAGGGCCCAGTACAAAAGCAAATTGACCAGATTCTGCCACTGGGCAGCCTCAAAGGGAATTGACCCCTTGGCCTGCAGTTTGGACAACGTGCTCTTTTTCGGCGCACCTCGCTCATTCAGGCGTACAGGTGGACACCTGCTACACATACCTTGCAGTTATTGGGGCTTACAGGAACTCGGAGGAGGGCATCTGTTCCTCCTCCAACCCTATAGTCCAACATCTGACTGGTCTCGCTAGGCTCTACCCACCCGTCAGGAGACCGCACCCTGTGTGGGACCTTAACATAGTCTTGGGCACCCTGGCGCACAAACCATTTGAGCCAATGGTATCCATGGACATTAGGCTGGTCACCATCAAGACGGCCTTACTAGTTGGTCTTACCTCGGCTCGCAGAGTCAGCGCAATCCAGGCACTGGTTGCCTCTGAACCATATACCACCTTTCACAAAGACAAGGTAGTCCTGCAGATGCACCCAGCTTTTCTGGCCAAGGTTCCATCTGCATTTCACTTGAACGAAGAAATAGTCCTTCCTACGTTCTCTCGATCCCAAGGATGAAGCACAGAGTGCTGCACTGCCTGGATGTCAGGTGTGCCCTAAAATTCTACTTGGACAGGACCAAGGGCTTCCGTAAATCACACTGTTACTTTCGGAGGCTTGAGGCCAGGCTACCAGGCCTCTAAGGCCTCCATATACCACTGGATGGTCTCCGCCATCAAGGAAGTGTATGAGGGCCAGCACAGGCTGCTCCCGGCCAACATGCACGCCCACGCAGTCAGTGCCAAGGCAACGGCCATCGCATTCCAGCACCATGTCCCTTGGCAAGTCATAAGAAGGGCGGCCACTTGGGCCTCTCCCTTGGCTTTCTGCAAGCATTAGGGTTTGGATGCCGGCCCCAGATCTGATGCGGCTTTCGGACAGGCGGTTCTCAGGAAACTATTTGCTTAAGGAGGGTCTCCTCTCCCCCTTGGGGCTGCAATCAGTTGTAATCGCCCATATAGTATGGAGGAAAGGGGACGAGACATAAGAGTAATTATAAGTTACTCACCTTAGTGACTAACGTACTTAGTCCGTAGTCCCCTTCTCTCCATACATCCCACCAACCTCCCCCCTAATAATGCTGGTGTCATTAGGCAATGTTATATCTATTGTTGACGCGTCAATGGGGACTGAGGTGTGGCACCAGAAGGCGGAGTCAGGGCAGCGCATTCTCCCTGGGCTGCGCCCCCGCGCGGCTCTAAATTTACAGGTGAAGGTTTTTTCTGGTGAAAAAGGTTGTCTCCCGTCCCTTGGAAGGGACGCCCATACAGTATGGAGGAAAGGGGACTATGGACTAAGAGTACGTTAGTCACTACGGTGAGTAACTTATAATTTAGCACACAAAGGTCTTCAGGTTGGAACCATTAAGGGTTACCTGGCAGCGCTTTCAATCATTAAGTGCTCATCCGTGGACTGCTCCTATTTCAGGATCCCACTGGTTAATCAGTTTCTAAAAGGGCTCACAAATGTGTTCCCGCCATCAACATTTCATTTTTGGTTTGGGACATTAACTTGTTTTGAAGTTTCAAATGTCTGCCCCATTTGAAACCTTGCACACTTGTCCGTTGAGGTCGTTGACCTTTAAGACAATACTATTGGTTGCTATAACATCTGCACGTAGAGCGAGTGGGTTGCAGGCACTTTCTTCCAAGCCACCCTTTACTATATTCCATAAGGACAGGATTGTGTTGAGGGTGAAACCCTCTTTCCTACCTAAGGTAGTTTCGGACTTTCACTTAAGTCCGGAAATTGTGTTGCTAGCCTTCTATCCTCCTCCGTATTCTATTAAGGAAAGGCTCCATAGGTTGGACCCTCGCATAGCATTAAGCTTTTATGTTTCCAGAATGTCCAAAGTGAGAGTGGACGGCCACCTCTTTGTGGGGTATACAGGACACAAACTAGGCCAGGTTGTTTCTAAACGGACCTTGTCTAGGTGGATCATCCTCCCTATTTCTGAATGCTATAGATTGGCAGGCAATGACCCTCATGAGGGCTTGCAGGCTCATTCCACCAGCGGCATGGCCACCTCGCCAACCCTGCAAAGGGGTGTTCCTATTAAAAACATCTGTGATGCTGCAACGTGCTCATCAATACACACGTTTATTAAGCATTACTCTCTGGATACTTTCCATGCTCAGCATGTTGCTTTTGGTAAGGCAGTATTTTACCCTGCCCTTTAAAAACAAATGTCTAAATGCTTCACCCTCCTCCAAACATGGATACTGCTTTGGGAGTCTGTCGAGGATGAGGAATGCATTGGAGGACACAATTAATTCGAAGAACAAGTTACTTACCCTGGTAACGTCCTTTCGACTGGATGTTCCTCCGATGTATTCCTCATCGCCCTTCCATCCTACCACTCTGTAGAATTTCCCATGCTATTACAGCTTTCGTTCCAACAAGGCTGAGTATGGTCATGCCCGCATTGTGGGCATTTCTGCTACACGAGGAGGGGAAAAACAGAACTGAGGCAACGGGCGCCATGCGTGCTACTTATAACATCTATTTAACGTCTCCCTCGACGGAGGCCTTCAAGCGACATCGACTCTACGCAGGGAACCCTCTGCCAAACAATTTCCAAAGCAGCTGAAGCTGGACACTACATGTCAAAGATGAGGAATAAGTTGGAGGAACATCCAGTTTAAAGAACGTTACCAGGGCTAAGTAACTTGTTCTTAGCTTTCACACCGGCTACCTCCTGCTGTAAGGACCAAAGGGCAGTACACACCTCTGCATTTGTGTCCTAGAACGACTCAATGCGCTGCTCTGCTTCCGATATCCTGCCGGTCTCTTTTTCGATTCTCTGCTGCATATGGTCAATTTTTATATACCAGACTGTCCAGTTTCCAATTTACAGGCTCGACTCCTGACTTTATCTGCTCTAGAATGATCTACATGTCCACCGACGGGGGTTGTAATGTAATCCTCCCCTCTCGCGCTCTCCACCTCCGGCACTGTTTCTTGCCTACATGCCTTTGTCCCTTACTGGGACTTTGTTTTTTCTTTCCCCAGTGCTGCCATGTTCAGAAACACAAGTTTTGTCTGGCGCTTTTGTCCTTTCACCATCTGTTGGTACTGTTGTGGAGAGCAGCACCTCAGTGTCCAGTAGTAGTACTCACTTCAGCCCAGCCCTACCACAGAAAACCAGTGAGCAGTGTCACACCCCAGCCTCCCATACACCCTCTGTCTCTGGGACCCCAAGTATTCAGCAGCCCAGTAAATGTCATGCAGACTCAGTTGTTGCCACCTCAGCCCAGATTGATTCCCTCCGTGGCACAGTCGAGAGTGAGGGACAGCAGTGTAATACAGTCCTGAACAAGCAGAGCTCAGGGGGCAGCACGCTCATGTATCACAAGTCCTAAGAATCACTATCACAAGTCCTAAGAATCACTGAAAGAGCAGAATAATCAGGCACCCTTGTTGCTTGTTCCCTCCTCCATCTCTTCAAGGAAGTGGCAGCAGCCCACCTGCCAGAGCCTGCACCCACCTCACCACCAGGCTCCCAAGATACCTTAATGTTATGAAAATTTGAAGTGCAAAGGAAAGATCTCATAATGAAGGCAAGTAGGTGAAAACATCTTGGTGTTCCCTATGCTATGCTCACCTGATTAGCCCCTGGGCTGTTCCTCCAAAGGACTCTGCCATCTCCGTCGGAAAGAAGGCTTGGCATGTGTTTTTACACAAATGTCAACAAGACAAGATTTCACTTGATTTTGTTACTAATTGTGTTTGAAATGCAGTAATTTACACTACAAAGGGTGCCATCCGATCTGATGAGGAATGTTATCAGTTTAGCTTCACTGATTTATTTCCTGGAATAAGTGCATTACATGTTCTGGTAGAACCTATATACTGAACTAACTGCTTAAAATGTGTTTTGCAATATAGTGGTGCCCGCCGGTATCATACGTTTACTGCGCCTTCAAAAATACTGAATGCAAAAAAAGTTTGTGGGGGGGGTTTGCTGCAATTATATGCAAGAGGTGGGTTCATGTAATTCATTTGGTATGGGGTGGGTCTCCCCCAGCATATAATTTCACAAACTATAAATCGAAAATTGTTGCATTGGTAATTTTATTTTAGCTTTCGGCAACAAATTCCCAACAAGTGTAATTATAAAGATGGACATCACAGTAGTGTTTTAAATAAAAACAAGGAGGGGCGGGGCACACTGTAACAGTGTCCAATATATCGCAGAATATTTGCCATTGGTGCAACTGTAGGAACATCTCACTAAAAACTCATTTTCTAAGTGCAGGCAATTCACTACCAGTCATCAGACATGTCCATCGGGAGCAAGAGTGGGAACTCATCCAGAGGCACTTGGTCAAATATTTGAAAGGTAGTGCACTCCAGACAATCGTCTTCATGACAAGTGCAAATGCAAAATGTCACAACTTTGCACTCAGGCACCCAGAGGAGGGATCAATGGGCAATGCACAGTCAGTGACAAGGGAAACGTCCAAAATTACAGAGAATAAAAGCCTGAATGCTTGATTTGGCCGAATTTCGGCTGTCAAAAATTCCGAACAGCTGAAAAGTTGGACCAAAACACTTATCCGGTGCTGGAGGCTGCAGGGGTGGCCCCCGCACCTTTGCTCAATATATTGTGAGCAGGGGTTGTGGGGGTGTCCCCCGAAGCTGATCCCCCCAAAAGCCCCCCCAAAATAAAAGAAAGGACCCTGTGGCGGCTGTTTCCGATCAGGGAAGTGAAAGGGGAATAGGCGTTGCAGGGACACATCGAGTCAACTGCCGCCGCAAGGTAAGTAGGGAGGTGGGGGCTGAGTTTGTGGGGGGGGGCAAGTCGGAAATGCTCAGGGGAGGTGAGGTGGAAGATTATTCCAGAAAAATAATCTTCTGCCTTTTCTCCCTCGAACATTTGTCAGTCTTTCAACCCCGATCCAGTGACAAGGTCTGCGAAATGTACTCATCGTCCGTTGTCCCGACTCCTCCCGACACAACGCCTTCTCAAAATAGTGCACAAACTGCAAAGAGAAAGCATGACGCTAATCCTAATTGCACCAACGT
Organism: Ambystoma mexicanum; assembly: GCF_040938575.1. Taxonomy (NCBI): domain Eukaryota; kingdom Metazoa; phylum Chordata; class Amphibia; order Caudata; family Ambystomatidae; genus Ambystoma; species Ambystoma mexicanum. Next base: position 452,114,704 of record NC_090936.1, on the reverse strand, counting down.
GTGCTTGCTAGAAGTGTGGTTCCCCCACATATTGCCCATGCCAGTAGAATCAGCAGAATCGCAGTCTAACGCACACAAATCCACCCAGCCTGAACTTGGCAGCATGGCTCCTGAGGTCATAGAATTGGGACCCTTTAACCTCTCTACCACCCCTCCAACCCCATGATGCATGGACCTATATGGAAGTGCTTAAGCCTAGCACACACATGCTCTTGTAAGAAGTGGAAAAGGTTCATTTGGTGTGGAAAATGCACATTTGTCCCAGTGAATTGCCCAGCAGCAGACATTCACAGATTTGCTGTTCCTTCTAGACTCCTCGCAGCTCTGTCATATACCATGTTTCAACTCATGGTTTCATTGACAAAGGTGCTAGTTGTTCAAGCCTTCATAGTAGGAATAAATGCACACACCCACCAGTCGCTTGCTCAGCCCCTTGCTGGGATCTAAATAGTTTTGTACAGATACATTTTACCAGTGTTTAGATCAATGCATAAATCCTCATATTAAAAGGAGCTTTTTAATCACCATTAGTTCCATAAGGGTAAGTGAATTACAGGTCCTGCCAGTAGACACGCCGTTCATAACCATCCACAAAATGTACTACCAGTGTTTTTTTTTTCCAAAAGGCAAAGTTACAAACTGAATGTTCATTATAAGCACTTGATAATCTACATGAATTGTACCAAGCAGCAATGGAAAACAAGGCAGTTTGTTGTTTCTCTTCCACAATCAATGAAGGCTGTCTGGTAACCAAGACCAGTATTGCCACATGGATCTGATACATTCAAGAATGCTACATACTTGCATATAAACCAAAAGTCAACCCACTCGAAGAACAGGAGCAACACTTCTGATATAATAAAAATAAATTGTGTTTTATATAGTGCTTTAATATAAAGCGTTTTACAGAGGACTTATTTACATACGTTTCTATTGTTACCCAATCGAACTTGGTATACCATCAATACAGCCACCTCCACAAATGCATACTGCTTGTTAGTACATGCCTCGCACGCAATTCCAAGCAGATTCACAAGCCTCAGAAGACCAACTTTACTTACACAGTAATAGACTTTCTGGAGCTAGTATTTGGTTTGAATCCCATGCTGCCCAACCCACCTTTGCCGCTGTAGTGGAGTATACAAATCTGAGCAACAGCAGGTAAAGACAGCGCCTGAAAATTGCTTTTTAGCAGAGGCGGAACAAAGTCATTACACCCTGTGAGCGAATATGGTGAGCAAGCCAAACCCCTCGAACTAGAGTTTGGGGGTTCCCGCCCAGGGACGTTTTGAAGGATCGGTCTAAATAGTGTGTTAAAGTGCATTTTTTATAAGGAGATTAAAATTAGTTGAACATGACAAACTTATTAACAGTGAGGAAATAAATAAAGGAAGCTTTGACACCTTTACTTCAAAAGGATGTGTTGGATGAAGAGAGATGGGAGGAAAGGGGGGATGATGGCCTGGAAACCGGTTAAGAGGAGCACTAAAACAGGGGTACCTAAAATAAATAGGCCCATGCTGTAGAGGCCCACTGCTAATCTCCAGAATTCCCTATAGGCCAGTCCACCAATGGTGGCTGAGAATTTGATTGTGTGCGCTAAATATGCTGTCCATATAAAAAAAAGTTGTTGGAATTGCAAAACATGTTTTGCTGTTCTGGAATGAGGAGGCATCCTGGTGTAAGGATGACTTGTTACTGTGAGTAATATGTATGTTCTGCTTCTTGTGTATGATGACCTTCTGTGTTTTTCCTCTAGAATCAGTGGCACGGTCCAGTAAGTTGCTAGGATGGTGTCAAAAATTGACTGATGGATACACGGCTGTGAATGTGATGGACCTCACTACGTCATGGAAGAGTGGCCTAGCATTGTGTGCTATAATTCACAGATGCCGCCCTGACCTCATGTAAGTGATCAGTTCATATTTTCTTCACAAATGGTTCTTACACTTTCTGATAAAGTGGATTTGGAGAAGCCAAACATCTAATTTTGTAACAGAATTTCACCTTTGGTTTTGGAATACACTTTCAAACACTTCAGGACGCCAGTTCCTATCTCTTAGTGTGTCGCAAATGCCATAAACGCAGTAAATTCTCCCAAGCTACTTGGCTATTACAGGTACTGTGGCGACCAGGAGGAGGACTCGGACAACAATGGGCCATGGTATATATGTGTTTATGTAAAATAAAAGGAAAATGCCTAACTGGCCCTACCACTATGAGGGAAATTCCCTGCCTTCTCAAACAAAACTAAGGGTGCCTGTTGTCCAAATTACTAAGTTTCTAACTGGCCCTACCACTTTAGAAAAACCTATCTAATAAGAAAATGAGGCTTGCAGAACAACCTCAGCATGTAATTCTGCCTGGCCCTTGGAGTACTTCTCTCGGTCTCAAAGTTCAATTCGGATACCCTTATACAATCTATATATAGTTATTCAGTTAAAATGTGAGTATTTGTACACCGCTTTTGCTTCCCCCCCGCCCTCTGGGGTACAAAAGACCATTCCTCTTGCTTTATCATTTGTTTATCACTGGCTAAATTCCTTCAGGATCCATTTAGCTTTTTCCAGTAGTAAAAATCCCTGCAGGATTACTTTTGAATGCATTCTATTTTATCCCACCTCCTGTGGTGCTGGGACTCCCCAGAGTCCTCTGGCTCTGTGGCGGGGTTGTTCTTTCTCAATTCAAACACTCAGACATATCTGGTGGCTTCCCCAGCCAGGATACAAATCACACATATTCCTTGGACTCCCTGGTCCACAAGACGTGTCCTTATAAATCTTTCAATTTTTGATACTGAACAGTTTCCCCAGCCTTCATAGATAGGACTTGTGTTTCTTTCAATCTCTTTACATGGGGCTGCACGCCCATTCCACACTTTCATGCGATTTCTCCAGCCTTAACAGGCGATATTAGCAACACTTTAATTCCAGGTAACAGATTTCCCCGTGTCTCGTACCAGCAATGATTTCAGCAGTCTCTGACTCCACAGCGCGTTGCCTTTGATGGTGGCAGGAGCGCCTGCCTCCCTCGTCCTGCTTGGACCAGCACTTGCTGTGTGGTGCTCAGAGTCTTTGGCTCCTTGCTTGTTTCTGCTTTCTGCATCTGTTGCTGGGTGTCCGACCCACCACCGACTTCTAGTGGTCGTGCCACCAGAAAGGATAGGTTGCTTCCAGTCTAGGCTCCCCACCTGTTTGGAGCTTCCTGCTTAGTTGGTGTACCCGCTTTGTAGCATCCAGCTAGCGGGCTTCACTCCTGCTATGCTACTGCTGGCTCTGCAGCTGTGCGTATCTCTGCCAATCGAGGACATGTTTCCAGCGGCTCGCCTCTGCGTACCGTGGATGCTCCTCCCTGCATTTAAGTCGCACACTGCTTCCCTAGTCCTTCTCCATTCACAGTTCTTATTCTGTGCACATACATCATCACATTCAGAAAAGGTGTGTCCTTAATTTACTGCGCCCCTCATATAACCACATTACCTGAAACCAACAGTGAGGAAAGGAGCATTGTTGATACTTGTAGTAAAAAAGTGAACACTCAGTGTTTTCCAATACCATGTATGCAGATAATGTAGTTCTTGCAGGGAGGTACTCATTGGACTGAGAGTCCTTGTCACAGAGTGGGGAGTCGCTCCCAGTAAGGCCCAAGTGAGAAGACCCTTAGGGAGGGTCTTATGGAGAGGGTTTACCTCCCCATCCTCTCTACACGCAAAGGGGGTGGCACCCTTCTGGGCAGAAATGTATTTATATATTTGTTTTTTATAACGCGCCTAATACTGTAGCTGAGTCCGGTTTCTAAGCATGGATACGGGTTTCGAACCTCTGTTGCTCTGCGTGGTCTTGCTTCAAAAACAAGTGCATTGCCCCTGTGCTATCCTCCAAAGGGACGAATTGTCCAGAGTCCTCACAATATCCATCACGGTTATGACAAAATCGTTACTAAATTCTGCAGAGCCCTAACTCGGTATGTTTCATTGTTTGTTCATCGATGGAACAGTTGTCACATCTTTACTTCTGAATAATCACCTAAGGGGTTGGAACCCTCCCATTTTGTTCTTTATTTGTCTAAAACATCAGAAGCATCTGTGTGCCTCTCCTGTATTGATGTGCACTTGCTGCAACTTTTAAAAGGCATATGCGTTGTGCCACTGCGTTTTTCTGCGTAACTAGGATCCTGAAAACTTAGCGTAACTGTTTCAATATTACATGCATATTGGGTAAGAAACTTGTGCCTGCTACATGCCACCACACATTAATTTAGTGTTCTTGATTGGATAGGTCTGCACTGTAGGCGGTCCTGCAAAAATGCCTTCTCATTGAAGAGTTTGGTGACCTTTAGATTCAAAGCCAGGCAATTGTGTGTGCTTGCCCTACCCATAAAAGTTGTTTTAAATGCGACACCCAGTTCCTGTTCTTTCGGCCTACTGCATTTGCACATGTGGAAAATTCTCCTGAGCTGGCAGTTTCATTTTCCCTTTTGATGGGAGAGTTTTCTTTTTTCCTTTTTATGATTGGATGTTCAAAAATAATTGCATTTTCTACATTTTGACCCAGCTTTACCATATGCCATCTCAGAACTTTTCATTCAGTATTGTCCTCTGTTGTCTGTACACAGCATCAGTCTGTAGTGGTGCAATTGACATTTCACATCCTTAATTAATGGGGGTTTGGTGCTAGCTTTGGGGATTTAAGCCTGCACTGTTTTTGATTGAAGGCCTAATTGGGGTTGTTGGGTGCTTCGTGTGAGTCTCACACCAAGTCCCAACACAAGCTCCCAAAACAGATTCTTGTGCTCTCTGATGTTGTCATTTTGCAATCCCAATGGTTCTTTAGAGAGGATGTACCACTTGCTTTGCCAGATTTGTGTTACCACAGGGTTTTCTTTTATTGATGAATTGGGTGATAATTTACCAGATTCTCTCAAATGGAATGAATTGTACCTCTGACACCATAATCTCCAAGGGATAAATTCCAGTCCCTTCCAGAATTCCATACAGAAAAAGTGGATCATTGAAGGTATTGCATGTGCTTTTAAAAATAGCATCTCTATTGCTCCTTTGGACATGGGCACTCAGAAATATAAGGAGAGTACACATCCTTCTGTACCAAAATAATTTCCAGAACAACCTTCAGTTCATTGCTCTTGTGATTATGTAGATGGATAAACAAAGCAGAGAGCTAGTTTAGAGAACCTTACTTGTATCAGGAGCTCAACTTTTCACTTAGGTTTTAAATGTTTTTGTCCCACCAGTACCGCAACGTGCATATTTTCCGATTGGAGGAACATTCTGAGCAAAGCTATGTCCATCAGAGTACTGTTTTTCTACTTCATCAGTTAATTAATACTAATATTGAAGCGAATGTAGCACCATGTATATGGCTTCCCCCCCTCCTCCCTTTATCTTTAGATCCCCAACAGAGAGCTCTTTGCTTACTCCTCTTTTGCAAACTGTTAGGGAGAATTCTCATTTCTGTGTTAAAGGAATAGTTCACTCTAAAATGTTATTGTCCCAAAGGATCGTCAATTATCAAAAACATATATTAAACTTTGTTTTTAAAGAAAGTTCCTATGTAAACTTTTGAGCAAACGAGGCTCAGTGTTTACATGGGAGCATCCATTTTGTCATTTCAAACAGCCTCCTCTGTTCATGTTAAGCTCTGCCATGGCAGCACTAACCAAGCAGCAAAAGCCCCCGACTGGGAGCTTTTGCTTACTGCAGCCAGAGTAGAGCTGAACATGGAGGAGGCTGCCTTCGCTTTCATTTTATGTTTTCGTTGCTCCCCAAGCCCAGGGAAGCACAGAAAACGTAAAATGAAAGGCAGAGCAATTATAAATACTTCACCGGCTGCCGGCGGAGTTTTCATAATTCCTGCCACTTTCTTTTCTAGTTTCCCATGCAGGCTTATTTAAAACTGACTGTTAAATATTTATTTCACTAGAAAACCTTCAGTATAAGTGTTATTTGGATACTGGTAACTGTGACTCTCCAGGGTGCATCTCTAGAGCTCACAATTACCCCTCTTGAGATGAGTCTGGCTGCTCAGTCACACTACCAATTTATGTTTTTACAGACCTATACCAATAGTTGGGTATCTATTGCCAAGAGGACATGGTTAATACATACAATCTTGCCTAACACAAACCTTTTTTTACTATTATTAAGGAGGCTATTGGGGTCCACAAAAGGGCTCAACACAAATTATAGGCAGATTCATTAATGCAAAACGTGTTCGCTGGGTACCACACTCCGATTTTAAATTACTCTCTGCTTAATAGTTCATTCTCAGTGAGTCCGATACAATGGTTTTACAACTCCCCTGTCATTTAGTCTCAGGAGTATGCTTTCCTATCAGCCAGAGCTGTTGGGTCACCAGTGCTTGCTGTAGTTACTAATATTTACTCCTACATCCTGTTTCCCTCCATACTTTTCCAGCATAAAATACCTTGCTTTTAAATTTAGCAGGTAGCTGTGCAACGTGCATAAGCACGTGGCCACACTCTTCCAGACCCCACTCCCAGTCTCACCAGTCACTTTTGTTTAACGGACAGGAGCCTCCAGCATGGTGTGCTTTTTTTTAACCTTATTTTATTACTTTTCCTCACAGTGCAAAATGTATCTTGGTACATTTTAATAAAGTATTTACTTTCAGTGCCCGTGGTTTTGTGGTTTCAGCCCATTAGCCTATGCCAGATCAAACTGGTTATGTTGTGTGGGTGTTCTGCGACTGATAGATTCCCTTCTTCATTCCCTCACTCCCTCTGCCGCTCATAGTTTTGACCGTTGATGGGCCTGCAACGCTCAGTTCGATGATTGTTCATATGTTTGCACTTCTGGGAGAATGACATCTCTACGTCGTCTCCTCAGCACCTCCAGGAAATTTTGGAAGCAAAACAGCTACTGGTGAGGGATGGTTACTACATAATTGCTATTTTTTAGGGCCCCTCAACTTTTCACTTTCTTCCCTTTTAATTGTTTGGATCACTGACTTCTTTTTGATGGGCTTGGTTCTCCAGCCATTGCAACCTTTTTGACGTTACTAAAGGTATATGGTATTGGATAACCCCTTAGGTGCCCAGTCTCAGGGGTGCCTTTCAAGTACTACATTTGTACCCTAAGGGGATTCTATCTCCCTACATCAGATTTAGAGAGTAGGTTGTGCCAGCTTTATTTTATTTTTGGCTTCATCAAGGGCGCAAGCCATTTTACCACATTAGCAACCCAATTTGTTGTAGGAAGACCCTTTTATTTCTTTCAATGGCTATGTGCATCATCGCTGGATCATGGATCAAGGCCATGGGTACCACATCCTCGATATTGCATTTAAGGATCGAAGCCTTGTACTTGACTTCTGTTGTGCTGCTGGAGCCATTTCCATCGAAACCACTAAAGGGAGTACTTCTGCATCCTGGGGTGGGAGATTAATCGAGATACTGGACCCTCAGGGTTCCCCGCTGGTCTGGGGGTAGAGATTCTTTGTAGGCAAATCTCTACTTCATTTCCCATGAACTTCTATTGCGGGTTCTCCTGCTCTGCTGCATCTTTCTCTTGGGGTTCTGGTTTGTCAGTCGGCCTCTGGATCTTTTCTCTTGAGTGTCTTCTGAACTTTCCTGGGTACTGGCTTTCCTTCCATTGTTTCCTATGAAACTTTCAACATGTTCTTGAAATATCCTGAAATGTATTTCGAATGGATAGTGTCCTCCAATGTATTCCTCATCTATGACATGTAATGTCCACAGCTGTGATGCTTTAGACATTTCTTCGGCAGAGGGCGCCCTGCGTTGATGGCATCGGGTTGATGTCCCTCGAAGGCCTCCGTTGAGGGTGACCTCATTGAATGTTCTAAGTAGCACGCACGGCACCTATCGCATCAGTTCCATTTTTTCCACAAATGTGTTTGCTCCATAAAACTCGGCGCGCCTTGTGGTTACTGTGAAGTTACCGAATTATGTCTTCGCCTACTACCCCCGACGAGCCCGCAGAGGCTCAAAGATGTCGATCACAGATCTGCATCGTATTTGTCTGTGGTGCCACAGCGAGGGCCACGATACGGATGACTGCTCGAAGTGCCAGTCGTTGACCACCAAGGCCTTGCGGGAACCGAAAGGGGAAACTGAAGGTAGGAAGGGTGTCCAAGCCCTGTAAATCCAAGTCTGCTGGTCTTTCAACCGACGAGTCGAGAGGGGACTGTTCCTTGTCAGAAGAAATCCAAGCGGTGCAGGTCCCGCAGTGGTTCGCGCCACTTGTCATTGTCGAGACAGCCAAGGAAGCGGCATCATCGGTCGCCTCCCTCGTCTCGGATGACGCCTCCCCGAAAAGGATCACCTGCCCGACCCAATCGTCGAGTGGGATGCTTTCCGGGTACAGATGTTGAAAATCTTTCAGTCCCAGGGCACGGTTCCACCCGCGGCTTCTGACGAAGCCGGCAAGGAATGGTCTCGACCGGAGACTCGCGCGCCTTAGGGCCCGGGTGACTGGCGTGATAAACATAGGAAGCCTTTCGAGGCCCGTTCGCACAAGACATTGAGGGGATCACCAGAAACGTGCCAGGTGGAGGTCAGTTTCTGGTGAAACATTCAAAATCCTCGAAGCCCTTGAAGGCTTTGACATCGGCGCCATGCCCGCCGGGTGTACCTGTCGAGTCCTTGATCCAAGTCAGGCCCTCGAAGATGTCGACACCTTTGTTGATGTTGGCACCGACAGCAGTCAACGCCATTGGTGCTGTTTGGGCCGAATTTGCTGGGAGAGGTCCCTCTGGACCCTCTGAGGAAGGCTACTTCTAAGTCTTTGAAACCTGTAGCTGAGAAAAGGTGTACTCCATTCCCAAGGAAGGATTTTTTTAAGTCCATCAATGACATTTATGAGGAGTAAGGAGGCGGCGTACCCTACAATCCCTCCTGATAGGGACGATAAACGCATGGATGGGCGGGCACGCAAGGTATTTTCTGCTTTGAGTATGGCGTTAAAATCGGCCAACTCCATCTGTGCCTTAGCAAAGTTTTTGCATACTCTGTGGAATTGCATCTCTTTAGCGGCTGAGCATATTCCCGAAGGGGGGGGGATGGCTTTCTAGCTATTGTGAAGGATGGCAAGGATGCCAGGTGTGAATCCCTTCAGTATGGGTTGGACACTGCGGTCGGTGTCAGCAGGTCCCTGGCTACGAGCACTGAGATGTGCAGGTTTTCATGCTTGAGGAAGTGTGGGTTTGCACCAGATGTGCAGGCTAGTCTTCTCAACATGCCCTTTGACGGATCTCATCTGTTTGGCAGTAAGGCTGACGAGAGCCTTCAAAAGTTGCAGACCTCCAAAGCAGCTGCCAAATCTTTAGGCGCAGCTGTTGGACAACCTCAGCCTTTTCATCCTAAGGGACATCAATGGAGTTGTGGATCCTTTCGTTACTACTCATTTGGAAGGGCGAGGAGGATGGCCAGTGAAAGTGGCCAACGTAAGTTTCCTCGTGGTGGATGAGGTAGAGATGCCAAAGCTGCTCAAGCAGCAGCCTCTTTGCCATCAGGCGCTGCCGCTTCAAAACCGCTCTGAGGCCTTGACTCGTTGTTCGCCGGTTGGGGGCAGGCTGTCCCAGCATCTAGAACAGTGGCGAGCCATTACTTCAGATGCTTGGGCTCTAGAAACCATTGCCCCCGGCTACTGCCTACCTTTTCTACGACAGCCTCACGACAATCTACCAGGGAAGCAATCTTTGAAGATTCCAGATTCGCTCCTTGGGCAGGAAATATTGGCCCTTCTAGAGAAAGGCACTATAGAACCGGTGCCTGTGGAGGATAGGAACAAGGATTGGTATGCCCAGTATTTTTTGATTCTCAAGAAGAAAGGAGGACTGAGACGCATCTTGGACTTATTGTATTATATTTTTATTTGTATTGCGCTCCAAGCCCTTGGGCATCTGGGCACATTTCTTACAAGGCATTTACATTGTTACACAAAGCATATTAGAAGATATATCATTTACAGTCAGCCGGTTAGGTAATTTACAGTATTGGTTCGACCGGGCATGGTATATATATATATATATTAGATATGGGTTTGAGAATTTACAGAATGCAGTATAAACGAGAATTGACATAGTACAGTATATACAAACGAGATCAAGAATACAGGCATACAAAGGCATTCATTTACAAATGAGCAGGGGAAAGCTCCAAAGTACCAGTTTAGCTAGTATATAGCTAACATGAAGCTCGGTTTGCAAGTTGGTTGGCAGAAGCTAGGAGGTGAGTAGCTGAGATTCTTGGGCCTAAAGCCAGGATTTAGTGGTTTTTCTGAATGGGTAGTAGTTCTGTTCAGCTCTTATTGGTAGAGGTAGGGAGTTCCATAATTTGGCCGCTCGAACCGGGAAGCTACTGCCTCCTGATTTTAGTAATTTGAAGTTAGGGATTTTAAGGCAGTGAGCTTGCGCCGATCTCATGGGGTGATCAGGGGTATTATGTACAAAGTTTTTGCTTAGATGGCTTGGTGCCCGATTGGCAAGAGCTTTGTGGGTGATAGACAGGGTTTTGGACGCGATCCTTTGTTTGACCGAGAGCCAATTTAAGTTGCATCTTACCTCAGAGATATGTTGGGATCTAGGAAGCTTAAGTGCAGCGCTGATGGCATTATTTTGCAGGACCTATGATGCTTAAACAAGTTCCTCAGGAAGGACAAGTTCAAAATGGTCACTCTTTCAGATCCTTCAGGCCCTCCATCTTCACGATTGTTTGGTGTCATTGGACCTGCAGGATGCTTATTTTCATGTGCCGATACATCTCAAGCCAGGAAATACCTGAGGTTCGCAGATGGCGGCTCGAATTATCAGTTTTGGGTCCTGCCATTCGGGTTGACCTCCGCCCCCAAGGGTGTTCACCAAGCTCATGGTGTTGGTGGCAGCGCATCTCAGGAGAGGGGGGGATTCATGTCTACCCCTACCAGGACGATTGGCTGATCACGCTGCGTTCTCCCGAACAAGTGCCTTGGATCATCTCAGCATCACCTGCCACTGCATTCACAAACTGGGCTTCTCCCTCAATTTCAAAGTCACCTATGACACCTTCCCAAAAGCTCTGGTATATCGATGCTGTGTTGGACATGTCTTTGGGGATGTGCTCGCCACCCAAGGTGAGGGCTCAACACATTCTCCAGATGGCAACCGAATTTAGACCAGCCCAGAGCTTTCTGGCTTTCGAATTCTTAAGGTTGCTCGGCCTCATGGCATCCTGCATTTTACTGGTGCCAGAGGCCCGCCTGAGGATGAAATACCTTCAATGGGCATGGGCTCTCAGGGCGCAATGGTCTGTTCTCAGGCAAGATGTCAGATTCCCTTCAGATTCCGATCCAGGTCTCGCAGGATCTTCTGTGGTGGGCCTGCGAAAGAAATCTCATGAAAGGAGAACCTTTTTGGCAACCATGGCCGAAGGTGACTGTAGTGATGGATGCTTCCTTCACCGGGTGGGGAGCTCACGCCACCGATCTGAACGTCCGCGGTCGTTGGTCTTCACCGGAGTCCAAACTGCACATCAATCTTTTGGAGCTGACAGCAATCAGGCTGGCACTGAAGGCTTTTCTCCCTTCTGTACGGGGGAGGAATGTCCTGATAATGACGGACAATATGGTGGCCATGCATTACCTCGACAATAGAGGGGGTGTAGGGTCGCTTCCGCTGTGCAGAAAGGCGATGCAGCTCTGGTTCTGAGTAATCCAAGAAGGAATCTCCCTAATGGCTGTGCATCTAGCTGGAGAGTAGAACACGTCGGTGGACGCTCTGAGCAGGCAGAGCTCGGTCTCTCACGAGTGGGAGATAGCTCGGGAACTCCTTCAAGAGGTCTTTGCCCTATGGTGAACCCTGCAGGTGGATCTGTTTGCGACCGGTACCAACTGGAAGTGCACAAGGTACTGCTCAAGGGAATTTCCTCTGAGAGGAGCTCTAGGAGACGCGTTCGACGTGGATTGGTCATTCCCGTTTCTGTATCTGTTTCCTCCGATCCCTGTCATTCCTCAAGTCTTACGGAGGTTCGGGACCCACATGATCCTCATTGCTCCGGATTAGTCCAGGAGAGCGTGGTGCCCAGACCTTCTAGAAATGTCCATCTGTCCTCCAATACGTCTTCCCCAATGAGAGGATCTTCTCTCGCGAGAGGACTGTCGAGTTCTCCATGCAGAGGTCAAGACTCTCAACCTTCACGCCTGGTTTCTGAAAGGTTGAGATATAGGCATTGAGACCTCCCGAATGACGTGATGGAGGTGTTGCTTTCGGCCAGGCGGCCAGCAACAAAGTCCCTGTACCGTTGCCATAAGTTTTGCGACTGGTGCGGAGGAAAGAATGTGGGTCCTTTTCAGTGCTCAATTCCGGAGGTTCTCTCCTTCTTACTTTCCTTGGCCCACAGGGGTCTTCAGGTGGGTACTATTAAAGGTTACCTGGCAGCGCTTTCTATCTTTATGTGCTTGTCCAAAGAATGCTCTTGTTTTAATATTCTACTGATCACTCAGTTTCTGACGGGGCTCACAAATGTGTTCCAGCCGTCGCCTTTTCAGGTGCCGGTCTGGGACCTTAATTTGGTCTTAATTTCTGACCTTTGCACTCTTGTCCGTTGAGATTGTTGACATTCAAGACTGTTTTCTTGGTTGCAGTTAACTCTGCTGGAAGAGTGAGCGAGTTGCAGGCACTTTCTTCTAAGCCACCCTTTACTTTGTTCCACAAGGACAGGGTTGTATTGAGAGTACGTCCGTCCTTCCTACCTAAGGTAGTGTCAGAATTTCATTTAAGTCAGAAGGTGGTGCTCCCCGCCTTCTATCCTCCTCCTCATCCTAGTAAGAACGAGGCGAGACTCCATAGGTTGGATCCTAGGAGGGCATTGAGCTTTTATCTTTCTAGAATGTCCAAAGTCAGAGTGGACGACCAACTCTTTGGGGGTATACTGGACACCGATTAGGCCAGGCTGTTTCTAAGCAGACCTTTTCCAGGTGGATCATCCTCACTGTTGCTGAATGCTACAGGTTGGCTGGCAAGGACCCTCGTGAAGGCTTGCAGCTCATTCTACCAGGGGCATTGCTAAATCGACAGCCCTGCAGAGGGGTTTACCGGTAAAGAACATCGGTGATACGCAACATGGTCTTCCATAAACACGTTTATTAAGCATTATTCCCTGGATACTTCCCATGCTCAGGATTTTGCCTTTGGTAAGGCAGTGCTTTACTCTGCCATTTAATTGGATAGGTCTAAATTCTGGTCCCTCCTCCACTCATGGATAGTGCTTTGGGAGTCTGTCGTAGATGAGGAATACATTGGAGGACGCAATCCATTCGAAGAATCAGTTACTTACCAACTGGTAACGTTCCTTCGACTGGATGTTCCTCCAACGTGTTTCTCATAGCCCTCCCAGCCTACCTCTCAAGAATTTCCAATGCTATTACAGCTTTCGTTCCAACAAGGCTAAGTGCAGTCGATGCTGTACTATGGGTACGTGTGCCACACGTTGTGAGGGGGGGAAAACATGAACTGAGGCTACGGGCGCTGTGCGTGCTACTTATAACGTCCTATGACGTCACCCTCGATGGAGGCCTTCGAGGGACATCGACCTGACGCCATCGACGCAGGGTGCTCTCTGCCGAAAAAAAATTCTGAAGCGGCACAGCTGTGGACATCACATTTCATGGATGAGGAATACGTTTGAGGAACATCCAGTCGAAAGAACGTTACCAGTTGGTAAGTAACTTGTTCTTTAGTGTTCATTAATAACTAAGTGCAAAAACATTTCTTTTACAGTTAACACATTTTCACTCGCTTATAAAATACTTGCATTTGGAATGGAACTTACATTTTTACTCCTTGAAAAATCATTTTACTCACAACTTTGAAAAATAAGGTGTAAAATACTCCAACTTCTAAATCCAATCTGTAGCACGGGATATAGCCATTGCATGCCATAAATGCTGGCCAAAGGGCATACAGGCTATGTTCCAGTTGACCGTGGAAGAAATATAACAGCAGACTCTACATCTTCAAAGGAAGAGTGAGGCCCAGAGTGTTTTCTATTTTTCCCCCCAAGGAACAGTTTGAGATGTGGAGTAAGGCACTGGCAGAGAGTTGACTGACTTCAAAGGGAAGTTTGATAGTAACCCTTGACTGTGGTGATATCCTACACAGATGCTTCCCCCATGATGTGATTATGTGCATTTCTAATTGTGTTTTCTGTACCCCACTGAATGAGTACGGCTAGGGAAGTTGTTTGATTATTGACCTTTTTATTTTTAAGGCATATTTACTAGAGCCACCACTTGATAAAAATATATTTTTCTTAAATAAAATAATTGAAGCTGTGGCTCACAGGGCTGGTTCTGTTGCCTGTCAATTCAGGACTGTGGGCATGCCATCCAAGAAGTATTTCACCAGCAGAAATGGATGGCATTGGGAACCAAACAGAAAAAGGTGATAGAATTCATATACTGTTCCCTCTCACGGCACCCACACGGGAGCAGGGGAGTAATCAGAAGTGGACATCTGTAGCATTGTCCCAGAGAGAAAGGAGTTGTTTATAATGGAAAAATAGAATGACATCATTCATGATCCTGAGCCAGGCGTCATTCTGAAAATTAAACCGTACATTTTTGTTTGTAGAGACCTTGATCATGTTGCTAAACAAAGTAAGCGAGATTGACAGCTGTGAAAATGAAGAGAATAGCCTTAGTATCACAAAGGGCACGGAGAGGCTGAGGAGTGGCCGGAAGCCAATGAAAATGTAGGTAAGAAAAGGCCAAAGTAATGAATGGTAAAGATCAACTAGTGAGACGAGGAAAGGTTTCAGCGTGAAGCCTGAGACCATGTTGCCATTAGTGGTAATAATTGGTGGTTGAGAGGCTAAACGCATGGGTTGCTTTGTCTCCTAGTGAGAAAATTGGCAGGCAGAGAGAAGGGAGTGTGAACTTAAATGCAAGGTTCTCCACTTCAGAGGGTGTATCTGTAGAGGATCAGTACTGCAGTTTGGCAATGACTATGGGAGGGGCTAGTGAATCTTCAAAGTGGTCAGTCACAGGGTGGGGGAAAAATAAGGACTTGAGGATAATATATTGATACATGGATGCGGCTGACTAGAGAGCCATTTGCAGGCCAAAAAAGAGATTTATCTCTGAAAGCGGGAAGACCAAATATATACAGCCAACCCAGAAATGTTGGAATACCATGAGAACAATGCATATGTGAAAACCACACTTGTGTTTTCAGCAGTATAGAGGCAGGCAGTCCATTCCAGAGACTAGCGAGCAATAAAGGCAGGGAGGGGGGGAGAGGCGTTATGAGTGGAAAACAGTATAAGTCTGAGGAAGGAGGAGGGTAAACAAAGCAGAGGAAATTGAGTTTTAAGGTGCAATGAAGGACAAGAGCGGCAAAATACTGTGTCAGTAGACAGCTGGGAAGATCATAGTCTCCCATGATTCTGCCCAGTGTAATATCACAGTGCTAGGCACAAACCGCTTCCAAGGATAGGGTAGCTAAAGTCAGGCGGCAACCTCCTCCAATGGGGCCTTAGTGTTCGGAGTTCCAGTCAGAGCCTCAGTGCAGACCAGTTTACCTTTCTTCCTTGAGAGGAGCTGCAGTGATGAAATTTGGACCCCGTGTCTTTAATTTTTCAACTTGCCTACAAAAAAGAATTTCCGGCGCGGAGTTCGGTGCCGAGTTCCAGTCAGCCCAGTCCACCTCCGGATGCCGCAGAACGCGCAATGGATCCTGTTCCCAACGACTTTGAAGTGTCACTAACGGGGGTCGGTCCACACACACGCACTGATTGTTGCAGCTGTGGCGGCTGCAATCTAAAACTTCATACAAATCGAAGGTAAGCGTATTGTGTGTACCGTCCGGTGCTCCCCTGTCTAGTACTAAGCTCCGGGAGACTGCCATAAGCCAAGACAGATTGTCTGGTGCTGCGGTCTTTGCCGAGCAACAAAATCCCGTTGAGCAAGCGTGTATTTCCATCTTAACACTAAATACACCAAGTGAATCGACGTCGAAAAGGGAAAATCACATGCAGGGAATAGCCACAGCATTAGGCCCAGCTCGACCATGTATAGAAACACTGACCCCGATTTCCCTGTCTGTAACAAGTGATCATTTGTTGAGGCAATGTGAAAGTCAAGGCGAAAGTTTATCAACAATTGAAAAGCAAGTATATCAATTTGAAAAAAGTACACCACCTCCATCTACGGCGTACCTAGGTCCCTCAGAGACAACCTTTTTCTTTCGACATAACTGATGCAGACATATTAGCGATAAGGTCTCCTTCTGACGAGGTGTCGTCCTCGTTGGTCCCACATGTGAGCCTCGATCAGCATCAGATCCAGTCGAGTTCAGCAGGAGAGCTTTCGAGAAACCGCAAAACACCAGAGAGACTGAAAGCAGCTGAGTCAGCCCTCACTGCTCAAGTTTCGAATGAGGAAATGCATCAGCAACTGCTTTCACAAACCTACCAGAAAGATGGTCTTAATACTAAAGAACTTGCCGTTGATTTAAGAGCAATCAGCACAGACAGTGAAACATTATCGCCAGAAGATAAGAAAAGAGCTGGATCCGCAGAGTTGGCAAATGCACCCTTACTAAGGACCTAGTTGAGCACTGCAGCAAACGCTGCTGCAAATTTCGATGTGGCGACCCGTGAAGCACAGCTCACCGAAAAGTTAAAGGCCAACTTCATTCTAATGAGAGAGCGACTAAACACAAGTTTTGTCAATAAAAAAGATAAGCAACTCACGAACAGACGAAATGTGAGCACACTGACAAACGAATCAACACGTGTTAACAGTAAAGCTGTCTCACTACGAAACCCGTCGATTACAGTGCGACCCATCAACTTAGATGCTTCAGATGGTTGTCAAGAAATCTGTGGCAGTAAACTCGTAATGACCACTGAACAATGTGCCGAAGAACCTATGGCATGGGGAGAATCGCAAATGCCCAAGTTCCAGCGAAACTCAGCAGAATACCAATGCCCATTCTGAAGGCACACCAAACTCCAAAGAGAACATTTCCATAGCCGCAGGCATACAGATTCATAACGTTTTAGCAGCTACTTCCATTTCTTTGATGCCGTTTATGAAACTGTATGAATCAGTGAATGACGCACTGCGAGACCAGAACTCTGTTCTAGCAACCTTGAACAATTAAGTCTCAGCCATGGAAAAATTAAACGAACATCTAATCACCCGACTTGATTTGGAAGCAGCAACCTCACGGCAATGGCATTCGCGCCTCAATGAAATAACGAAGCGTGAGGCCCATAAAAAACTTGACCTCGCTGAAGACATTGTTGAATGCACAAAGTGGATCAGGCATAATGTTGTGGTACAGCCTTTAGGTTGCTATGAGAGAACCAGCTGCACCTGCCAGCAACACTACAACCACTCAGGATTGGTCAACCAACCAAGAAAACCTTTGGTACAATCTACAAGTGGTGTGCCCACAAATTAACGACTCTAAAAGTGGTTCATAGAGGTAATGAGATCTATGATTTAACAGTCAAAACCAATGAAGGAGCCCATTGCTAAAGCGCCAATAACTAAAGGGTGCGCGGCTGCTATAGCTGCGAGTGCCAACACCCCACTTGGATTGCAAACAGAAGATGCGGTTACGAAGATGGCATTAGCCACGCAGGAAATCAGATCTTCAAATTAAGTTGTTGTTGTCCCTCAGTTGAAACAAGAGCTCTGCTACATCAGAGGACCATATCGCTTCTTTTGGGATTTTTTCTGGCCTGGCCAAATCAAATAATCCACCAACCGTCAAAACAGTGCTGCCAAAAAGGCAATCCACCAAAAGTGGCGCAAACGAAGGACAAGGGCCCGGCCTCTAAACGACCCCGTACAAATGGTGCAAAAACATTTATACGAAATTTGACGACGCCCCTTCAACCAGAAAGTATGAGAAGCAGCAAAGTGGCTTTGCAGCTTTGCAAACAGAGAAACTAGGCAAGGAGACAAATCCTTTATTAACCCTGTCCGAAGGCAACAGTGGAAACCCGACACCCCGCCTCAAAACGTGCACTTGATGACACTATGTCCTCAGACGATGCTGCTACAAATAATTCAATAGATCTGTGATCTATCAACCTACACAATAGACGAAGATGCGGACCCCGAAAATACGACATCTGTGGGTGACGACCTCAAAATACCCAGCGAAGAAAAGACAGAAAATGACTCTACAAGAAAAATCATGTGGCGCAGTCGCTATGCGCAGAGGCAACCAGAATTGCGACCAGCAGCTAGTGAGAAGAGACACTCCACCACTGCCGATGCTAGACCAAATGCAAGCAGTAAACTGCATGAAGCATTGGTAAATGCTCCTCTAAAGTGTAATCCAAAATGCACACGTGCCCAATCACAAATACTAAAGCAACAAAGACAAAGTGAAAAGATTGTGTCACAATCACAAGCAAAAGCCAGATGGTGGAAACGAACTGGAAAATATATTAGACAACAGCAATTTAAATCTAAACAGAGCCAATGTAATGAGGCTGCTACATTATGTTCCAGCACTAAGTAACATAAGATCAGACGACATAGCAATTGTTGAATATTAATCAGAAGCAAGAGCAGACTGGGTTGTTGTACATATGAAATCAAATAATCTAGCCAGACCACTCCTAGAAGCAAAAGATCTATTGTTTTTTGGGTTTGAACTTTCAGCATGTGAACAATCTACTGCTGTTGGTTCAAAGGAGCATAAGCAGAAGGGATCCTCAAACAACATCAAAAGAGACGTGCTTTGGAAACAGATGAAACATCAATCTGCCCACCCAACTGAAACACAAGATGCTAAGATTTGTGTATCGGATCACGCAGGTTCTTGAGGTATGACCCAACTACTAACATCCTGGAATACCCGTGGTTTTGCTCCCCTATTTCAAGATGGTCACACACAAGATTTAAAAAGCTCTTTTATCTGTTTACAAGAAACATGGTTACCTGAGTTACCATCATGTGACGGATGCACAGTATTTTTGAATGCGGCAGGTAAAAATATGTTTGGACGTCCTTTTTCTGGCCTGTTATCTATGGTAAAAAATTCTTCCGGATGGGAAATGTTAAACATCCAAAACCCGAACTTGTTCATCCAGGCTCTAACTCTGCAAACAGTAGTTGATGCCCAGGATGGAAAATCACTTAAACAACTACTGCTAATAAACACATATTGGAACCCTGCAATGATTTCGGAGTCAGTCTTCCTAGAATCGGTAATAACGGAAATAGACAAATGCCACGCATCCTTGGTCGACCCATTCATAATAGTGTGTGGAGACCTAAATTACACATGGTTCGATAAATCAAAACGAAATCCACATGAGAAGTTCAAATGTCCATCAGATTTTGCAGACCGAGGTACCAAATGGGAGTACCAACTAATGCTGCGACACTGTGTAATGTTGAACGGCTCCATCAGTGGCGATATCCCTGCAGCAGACACGTGGCACCGGGGTGACACCTCAAAAACCCTTGATTATATTTGGGCTTCTGAAAATCTCCATTCCCACATTACTAATATCTCGAACGAAGTAGATTACGACCCGGTAGTGCAATCGTGGGAGAATCCACACAAAAATCTGCTGCAAATTTATACAGTCCCATTAAGCATTAATAATGCTCAAAACCGACTGCGAATAAATAGCGAGCAGATCGATAACTTAACTGACTATACTCACGCAGAAGCGGAACAAGCAAGTAGAATATGTATCCTTATTAAAGAAATTCACTTGCATAAACAAGCCAAAGGGAAGAATAATTTCTAACAAGCCCCCATTCAACCCAGTACTATATGATGTAAAGAAAAAGCTACAAAAGGATTTGAAGCAGTTAAAGAAAGCAGGAGGAAAAAATCTTAAGCTGTTGATGATGCAAATACGACGGCGATACCGCAATTGGCTGAAAGCATTTAATAGTTTACGAGCACAAGAACAAGCCGAATTGATGCTTCGTTTGCTAATTCAAAAAGACAGTCTCAACATCTGGCAAATCATAAATTCTGGCAAGTTAAACCAGATAAGTGCACTATCAAACGGAGTGAATGCTGCTAGCTGGGTAAAGCATTACACAGCAGTTTTTAACAACCATGATGCCAAGAAGCAATTCGACCCTTTGGTAGAGGCGCGCAGTTGGAATGTGATGGAAACAGTCAAAGACATTGAATTCGCTATCCAGAAACTGACGACATCACGAGCCGCAGGACCCGATGGTATTTCAAATCACATGCTAAAAGCAAACAAAGAAAACTGGGCACAATTCATTAAAGTATTATTTGAGCACATAGCCCTGACAAAAAAGATTCCTGTCTCCTGGACTAGTGCTGTGGTGGTACTACAACATAGGCTGGGTATAGCACAGAAGTCCCGTCCCCCCTCATCTACACTGAATCAACACTTAGATGTTAGTATCTCCTCAGCATAGTTTGACAATGACCTCTGCCTACTTGACTAAACTAGCCCAGATGGCACTACTTACCTGTGCCATCATAACCATTATGGCCACTGCCATCATAACAAACCCTCCTAAGGATAGAAATTGAGACTTAGGTCTAGATTGTCTCCTATCTATGAACCTTATAGAAACTTCACTAACAACGTCAATAATCGAACGACTACGCGGTCTAAGAACCCCTTCTCCACACTAACGCAAACTACTAATACCACGGACAAAACTCCCCCTAAAAATCACACTTCCCGAGATACCCTCTCACAAAACCTTGCTAACTGCCAACCCTGATAGTACCATAATGCTAACGGGATCCCTCATAAACTCTAGATCAGTGGTAGCCCATGCTACTGAAATTGCAGACATCGTAAATAATGACAATCTCGATTTACTGGCCATAACTGAGACTTGGCTACATGAGGCCGCAGGACCAACTCTCTTGTTAGCAGTTCCTGACAACTACCAAGTCATTAGAGTGGACCGGCCGAATGCCAGAGGTGGTGGCCTAGCCATCATCTTCAAAACAACCCACCCTATTAGACTTTCCACCTCAGCTCCCTTTACATCCTGTGAAGTACTAACCGCCAAATTGCCCCCCTCCAACAACCGTACTCTAACTATCCATTTGATATATAGACCCCCATGGGCCTCAAGGCACCTTCAAAGACGCCCTAACCAGTCTTCTAGCCGACAACACCAAAGATCACTCCCAAACACTACTGCTGGGAGATTTCAATTTAGGCTTTAATGATACTGACAACAAACATGCTGAATCTATTGCTGCCTTACTAAATGACCACAGTCTTACGCAAAAAGTCCTCTCACCAACGCATATCAAAGGAAGGACCCTTGACTGGGTATCCAAACTAAACTGCAACATCAACATTACCGATATCGTCCCACAATCCTGGACAGATCATCACTTAATACATTTCTCTAACGCATTAGACCTCAGCCCCAAGCCTAATAATATGGCACCGCCTCTCCCTACCAGAAGTAAGAAGGACATCGCTGCTGAAAAACGTATCCCTTTTCTCCTCCCTGCCATCTCTGGAATGGAAAATAACCCTGACGCACTGGTAAATACTGCGCAAAGCTAGACAAGTAGCGCACCTGAATGCCTGGTTCACCCCCAACTCAAATCCTTAAGATCACAAAAAGGAAACTCCAGTCCATTTGGCGTCACTCCCCTTCTGAAAATAACAAAAATAACCTAACAGAATTTGCGAGAATGTACAAAAAAGAAATAACCAAAGCCAAAAAGAACACCTTCAATGACCGGATTGAGAAAGCTAAATCCAACACTAAAGAATTATTCTCCATCCTCCGCGAACTAGAATCCCCAATTCAACCGGTAGACAATGCCCCAAAGGATAAAGTATGGTGTACTAACATACAAAATGCTCTATCAAATAAAATCCTGTCCTTGCAATGCAAAATTGCAAAACAAAAGGCCTCACTACCACTCACTGACCAACAAACTAGTCAACCTTCGCTGACTAGGACAACCACACCCTTTAGATTCAAGACGATCTCCATAATTGAAACAGAAAAAATAATACTCTCCCTCAAACCTTCTAAATGTAAAGGCGACACGTGCCCAGCACAGATAATAAAGGATGCAGCTAGAGACCTATCCCCTTTTATCTCCAAGTTGATAAACTCCTCATTTAAAACAGTACCGGCCAATCTTAAAGAATCCTGGGTTCTACCATTACTTAAAATCGAACCCTGGACCCCTCTATCCCTACCAATTACAGACCCATCACCACTCTGCCATTTATACTTAAAATTTTAGATAGAGCTGCTTACATACAAATTCAGGACTATCTAGAAGCCAACCACCTACTTGGCTCACGACATTCGGGCTTCCGCCCTCTCCATGGCACTGAAACAGCACTGTTCGACCTTAAGACTCAAATTGAAGAACTAAAGGATAATGGAAAAATAGCTTTGCTACTCCTACTGGACTTTTCGGCAGCGTTCGACTTGGTGGACCATGCAGTGTTATTTCTGCCGCCAACTTCACCAAATATGCTATAGCTTGGGTCTAATCCTTCTTAGCTAACCGGACCATGAGTCTTCTCTACTTCAGCCTCTGCCGACCCCATTAAAATAACCTGCGGTGTCCCACAAGGATCCTGCGTCTCCCCTACTATGTATAATATCTTCACCAAGCCTCTGTTTGACAAGTTGGATAGACTGGGTGTCACCTACACTAATTATGCAGATGACACACAGATCCTCATACCCCTTTTGGGCAACTTCGAGACTGACTCGGCCTTGGTGAACAAAATATACACCCTTGTTCAGGCATGGATGGCATCCCATGGCCTCTGCCCGAATGACGAAAGAAACGGAATTACTAATCTTAGGTTCTGAAGCTAATATCCAAAAACTCAGCCCAAACTACACATCCTTCAACATCGATAACAACCCTATCAAGGTGATGTCTGTAGTTAAAACTTTAGGATTCTACTTGGACTCCTCTCTCACTCTTAAAAAGCAAGTCCATTCCCTTGCCTCATCCACAACATACACTTGCAAACTCATCAGAGCTTCCAGACCATACCTCCCAAGAGCGAGCTGCACCACACTAGCCAACGCTCTTATGTCAAGATTAGATTACTGTAATGCCCTGTACTCGGGAGCCAACAAATACATTAGACAAAATCCAAAGACTGCAGAATAACGCCCTGAGGGCAGCATTGAACATCACTTACAGAGAGCATATTACCCAATTCAGGAAGGAGGTTAACTGGCTGAATATAACTGACAGAATTATCCTCAAAACAGCATCCCTCACCTCCAAATGCCTGAATAACTTAGCACCCCCATACCTTATGGATAAAATTACCAGGAGAACAGCTACCCGCCCTACAAGATCTGCTAACTCATTTATGTTAGAGATTCTTAGGTTCAAACGCTCGACACCAGGTGGAACCAGTTTCCCTGTTAAAGCGGCACAATGTTGGAACAAATTACCAGTTGACCTCAGACTAGAACAACCCTACCCTATATTCAGACATGAGATACTCAATTGGCTACACACTAATGACACCTAACTGCCGAACTACACTTCTACCTCTCCAGCCCCTACACGACCCTTTGTTCCCTCAAACTACACTGTAGATTGGTTAACTATACACGCATGGTCGTCTGTTCTGTCATATTTGCATGCACCATGGATACACGCTAACGTAGACATGTAAGGTTGTATATACATATCTGTATATGTATGTGTGCATATATTGTTACTCGCGATAATGCCTCCTTGAGTTACCAAGACCATTGCTTCGCATTTAATGCATCTTGTACCTGTATGTTTGCTCCTACTGCAATCACTGCTCTATGTATTGCTACCTTGTACTGTAACTAAGTTTTATGATTTCTTGTTTCTGTTGCGCCCGTCTACCTAAGGGCTTGGTGCGCATTACCAAACAAATAAACAAACAAAACCAGTTTTCAAAAAAGGGAAGCCGTGACGACCCGGAGAACTACCGACCCATTGCTTTGTCAGAAACCATGGGGAAAATATTTGCCACCTTTCTCCCAAAAAAAATTGCTATATGGGCCGATGGCGCACAGTTATCTGATAACAGACAAACAGGATTTACTAAAGGTGTTGGAGTGGAACTAAATTTAGTGCTATTAAACTTGGCCAAATTGAATGCTATAAAACAAAAGAAAAGACTGTTTTTGGCATTTGTCGACTTAAAACAAGCATTCAACAGTATCGACCGCCAGCTCCTTTGGAAAAAAACTAAAAAACTGGGGTTGCCCAAATCAGCTTTTGGCTCCACTAATGGCACTATACGCAAAAACCAGCATTCGAGTGCGTTTAAACGCAGAAGGGGATCGAACACAAGAAATACAAACTACAAAGGGAGTGAAACAAGGCTGTTCCCTGGCTGCCTTACTATTCAAACTCTTTATAGCTGATCTTCCAGCTGCTCTAGCTCAAACAAGGTCCCCCCCCACCCCCGAAAGTAAACGGAAATCACCTAAGCCACGTAATTTATGCTGACGACGTGGTATTATTAGACAGCACAGAAATTGGCCTTCAAAGACTGCTATCTTCACTACAAACATATCTGTCAGGCAACCAGCTGACTATAAACTTGAAGAAGTTGTAAGTCATTGCATTGGGTCCAAAAACAAACACTAAGAACAAAATATTCATGTGGAAAGTGAATAACGAATCCCTGTTCAAATCGGACACAATTCGCTATATGGGGGTTGTATTATATCGATAAGAGTGGAGCTGGACAAATGAAGTGTCTTCTCGTATGAAAATCCTAGCATTACAAGGAGCGAAACTGCACGCAAAATACGGGAAGCTTTCGCTACAGCCGGTAATTACTTTCTATACCCAAAAAGTGACTCCAATAGTATGTTTTGGCAGTGAAACAAGTTGGAATATTGACGCCAAATTCTGGATTCAACTGGAAGGCAAATTTTGGCACAAAGTTCTTAAATTACAACAGTGTGCCTCAATGGTGGCAATTTGTCACGAGCTGGGACTCAACTCCTTACATTCCTTAGTACTGTGGAAATCAATAACCTTGCTGCGAAAAATGAGATTAACACCAGGAGCAAAACCCTACTTGATTTTAAATAACAAAAGCAACGAGCCATCAGCCTCCTTGCTAAATAGTTGGGAAGAGAAATTGTTGTCAATTCTAGAAGCCACGGATGTAAATATGTCATTGGTGTTGCATATTCCACAACTGGCAAAGGTCAAGTTCAGTCAATGGAATTGGATAATCAACGCTAATACAAGAGCTTCATTGTCGACCGCCATAGACCTGGGAACGTCTTCGCAAAAAGCAGGTGAGTTACCAAAGTATCTTACCAAATTCCCATTGCAATATCATAGAAATCAGTTCCTGAGACTACGACTTAACCTTTACCATACACGTGAGATTCTGATGAAAAGAAATGACCCAGCAACAAAGAGCGACATCTGTCGTTTGTCAGACCGAATCAATAAAACACTTGATAACTGAATGCTCTAACATCGCAAACCAGCGTTCATTGCACTTGGCGCGCTTTGCTCCAAAGAATGGAAACATGGCTGAATGGTGGAGTTATGCAATATTGGGGATAAATACCAACTTAACCTGTGCAATCATCAACTTCGTCGATATTATCCTCCCACATTCAGCGGAGCTGATTGAAATTTGTCTGTGAGGTCACAAATATAAATGCGAGGTTCAGGCTAAAGAAAAGGGGAAACGAGACTCAAGAAACAGACGATTGTGACTCCATTGATGACGGAAGTGGACAAAGACCGTCTGTGGCACCAAAGAGGAGATGTGTGAAAGCGGTTTCATTTTACGTCTTTCTTTCTTTCTTTCTTTCTTTCTTTCTTTCTTTCTTTCTTTCTTTCTTTCTTTCTTTCTTTCTTTCTTTCTTTCTTTCTTTCTTTCTTTCTTTCTTTCTTTCTTTCTTTCTTTCTTTCTTTCTTTCTTTCTTTCTTTCTTTCTTTCTTTCTTTCTTTCTTTCTTTCTTTCTTTCTTTCTTTCTTTCTTTCTCTCTCAAACTAAAGTCAATAAAATAAAAAATAATACCTTTGTGTTTCATCTTAATGCTAGGCATCTTAAGATCTTGATTGAAATACAGACAACAAAACCACAACCAGCAGGGAGTAAGCACCGCCCCTCAACCCCAGCTAGCCACTGGAGGAAGTGTTATCAACGAAGGTTACATTAGTCTGCAATTCTGCAGTTTCTGACCACACCGCAAGTCAAGTAGCTGATGTCTATTGGGTATATATGAGCCTTCAACCAAATTAAAGTGCTTAATCAGTCATCTATCAATGTTTGCAGTAAAATTAAAGTGCTTACTGGCATCCGGCAGCCGCACAGCCAAACGGCACCAGCCCTTCTTCCACCATGGCTTATGCCGCGAGAGTGACAAAGCGGCGCTTTTGAAAGGGCCGGCGTCGTCACGTGATGCAATCACGTGGTTCTTGTTAGCTCCTCCTCCCTCTGGCCATCAAGAGCAACCCGCTCGCAATGCTGCTAGAGGGGGGAGCGAGGCAAGTATTTCTGCTCTCCAAATGAATAAAAGGGCTTCTGCAGGACCTTTCAGCCTTTCTGCACAAGGTTACATTACAATTCTGTGGGGCAGGCTGACTGATTAGGCCTCCTGCTGTCCTGCATCACTGCTACCATGGATCCAGTGCCAAGTGGTGAGAGTTCTTTCAATATTCCTCTTCAGCTTGGACAATCTGATTTTACAGCGCAATAACCGGTTTGTGCAAATGAGAATCTAAAGTCCTTGGATTTTTCCTTTGTGGCTGGATTTGCGTAGGGGGGAGGATAACTTTGTTTCAGCATTATAGACTGTAGGCACCGAGTGACAAAATGTTGGTCAATCTGGTAAATTATCTAAGTGAGCTGCAAATAATTTCTGTGCCCAGCTCTGCTCCTGACATCTGCATCTTTCAAGTTCCTGCACGCGTCACCTCTTTGCTGCCACCGCAGACAGTGGCTCCAAAGATTTTAGCTTGATAAGTGGTAGATCCGCAATACAGTTTGGTGGTCGTCTAGGGTAGAATGGCATTACCAATAAGGGTGGAACTTAAACTACTTTATCCACTCACCCTACTGCTATGCTGACCCTAAAGGGCCCTAAAGGGCTGGGAAACTCCCAAGGAATAGAACAAAGTTGATGGGCAGGTTCCTTAAACGATTGTCGCTCAGAGCCTCCAGCAATGAGTTCACGCGAATAACAGACCGCGTAGGACCTATTCAGCAGCTAAAAGAAGAATGAGAAAATACAGACAAGTCATTTTATTGTCAATGGGTAGAAGTACCATGGGTATAGATGGCTGCATCATCGGAATAATTTAGTCCCTTGGGAAAGACTGTAAATGGCTAATTTGAACAGAGAGCTTGTATCTCAATGATGAATAGAATCATGTGTTTGTCATAGTGCTTCATGATGAATTTCTCTTTAAGCACTGTAATAATAGGTGTTATTACCCCATTTTATGCTACTCTATTGGCCTCTGAAGGATAAACTGTTAAGTCTGCCTTGCTGTTGGATTCAAACTTGCCAAGTTCAGTCTGGCCTTGTGTGCTGTCCACCTGAATTTGGTCCATTAAAGTTACTGCAACAAGAAAGGAGACCTCACAGGAAGCTGGTTGCGGATATGCGGAAGACAAAGGCTCTGCAAGCCAGACCTGGCAGATCTTTACTAAGGTCCTAAGGAAGTGTGGCACCTAATGTCACAGAACTGGATGCATTAGCCCTTCAAAGTGTCACTTAACTGGGTTTTGAAGCTTGAAGCAGTTTGAAACATTTTGATTAGCACCTACAGGTTGGAGACTCATGATTGTACCTCAATACTAGCTTTGGTGAAAAGATAAAAAGCATCACATCATCCAGTGTGTCTTTGGTGGGTTCATTTGCCTGCTTAGTGATGAGTAGCAAATCCTTATCTACTTGTTTGGTTAGTGGGATTGAGTGGAGAATTATTTTATGCCATAATGATGTAAAAGATTTCCTCAAAGTCACACGTGACCATACCAGATTGCCAAGGAACGAGATTGAGGGGAGTGGCGACGAACATGCACATCAGCTAGAATAATTTTTCAGTTTGAAGAGGAAGTGTTAGGGGATGAGCAACTAGCTTTTACAAGGTCTGAGTACCAATAATTTGAGCCCCATGGGAAACTGCGCCTCTGCTCCTGAATACGTTGGTTGAGTGGGGGAGAGAGGAGAAATGACATAAAGACACTAGTCATCCTAAGGAAGGTTTATTGCTCCCTTTCTAGTGTCCCAGCAGGGGGACAGTAGACTTCTACTGAGAACAGGCCAAGGGACTTATCGCTCCTCTGACAACTACAATGGTGCAGCCCAATGCATGCACTTAAATAAGACAGCCTACTAAAACCTGAGATTCTAATGGGACTTGCATACAAGGTTCACTGCTGCTCCCAAGCAAAAGCAGTTTTTTAACAAAACAACCTTAAAGCGTCAGCTAGCCCTCCAGTGCAACCGTGCTCTGTTGTGCATAAAGAAAATGAACATAAGTAAAACTGAGACCATTGTCACATATGTGGCGCTCCATAACCAGGAACAGTGAACCACAATAGAAGGGCGGACAAGCCCCTGGATTGCTGGGCTCCTGAGCCCGTTATCCATGCAAGTGTCCTTGAAGCTCCATGCACCCATCTGCAATAAAAAAAACAATCAATGTGATGACAGAAGTGGGATAGTTTGCCCCAGGTCTGCTCAGGAACAGTAGGACTTCTGAGCGTCTGGAGAGGAAATCAAGAGGTAATGAAATTAACCCTTGCTGCACGCCTGTGTTTAAGCGATGTTGCCACGATCTCATCAACTGTTAGCACTCCAGCACTTTAATAAGAAAGCCAACCTTAGGAAACAACCAATGGCAAAACCAATCGTTTTCGCATTTGTTTATTGCATTTCACATTTTATAACTAAACTTGCAGTAAGTGCTGGGGCTCTACTTGGCCAGTAATTCCAAACCAGTCTGTAAATTAGTGCTTGCAGAGCAATAACATGAGTAATACATCTAATAGAAAGAAGTCTCTTCACTTTGATGTAATAAAGCCTTTTTACTATGTGTACTAATATTACATGTCCCTGAACACTGCTTGGAATTTCTAAGGTAAGCATGGTGGTTTGAAGGGTCAGCTTGCGGGGTGGGAGGGGGGGGGTGGGTTCGAATTTCTAAGGTAAGCATGGTGGTTTGAAGGGTGAGCTTGCGAGGGGGGAGGGGGGTTCGAATTTCTAAGGTAAGCATGGTGGTTTGAAGGGTGAGCTTGCGGGGTGGGGTGTGGGGGGGCAGAAGCCCTATGTTTTATTGCACGTCTTGGGTGATGTTGGGAGTCCATCAGAAACGCCCAATATGTTTGTTCTAAATGGACACTTTGGCTTTGTTCAACATATTAGGGGAATGTTTTTGTTTTAGCATCCATATGGTTCCTTCTTGACTTGGTTCTAATTTCTGCACTTATTTACACACTTACCTTTTTCCCTCCATTTATTTTTCCTGGGAACAGTGAGTTTGAGTCATTGGATGAGCGATGTGTGGAGAAGAATAACCAGTTGGCGTTTGACATTGCTGAAAAGGAGTTTGGAATCTCCCCCATTATGACGGGCAAGGAGATGGCATCTGTTGGGGAACCAGACAAACTTTCCATGGTGATGTACCTGACCCAGTTCTATGAAATGTTCAAGGATTCTGTGACTACTGGCGGTAAGCTTGGGACATATATAGCAATATGCATTCTGCTGTGAGTTTGTGTATTTTGTTGGACCAAGCAAGTGTGAGGTCTGGCACAGTTTGTGTACTTTGTATTAATATATGTATGCTTGATGCATGTTGGTGAACTTCATTCAGTTGTAGAATACATTCCTAGATGGTCCAGTGTTTGAATTCCTGTGGCAGGAAAAGGGTCAAACTTTGCTTGGACGTTTACATGGTCATAGTCAAGCTGGACAAAGGAAAGTATGCTTCACGTTGGAGAGTCAATTTTTGGAAACATTGAACAAGGGCCTGCGTTAGAGGCCAAAGCATGGTGTCATTTTGAGTTGAGTAGAAGAAAATGGACACAGCTACAAGAGGAAGCGATGGGGATGCACACAGATTGAAGTGCACAAATGCACCCATAAAGTTAGATTTAGCTGGCAAAGGATAGCTTTCAGACATTGTGATTCCCACTGTAGAGTGGTATATTTGAAAAAGCATACTGACAACTTTGTAGTATGCTGCAGCAGCGCAGGTATATGGATGGTATAGTACAGTAAGTAACCCTATATCATGTAAAGATTGAGGCATGATCAACATTAAATAGTGAAGTACTGATTTCAAAATGAAGGGGATTTATGTGGGTGCTCTAGTACGTGGCATAGTCATTTTCTCTCAATTCGTTAATAGTACAGTACTCTAATGCCATTCATTAAACTACCATTGGGCACTTTCTCCCACATTATGAAGGACTGAAAACTGTATTTGTGTATGGAAGGTCTGTGGGAATGCAACACACCCTCTTAGAGTTCCCTTCTACAGCAACTATTTGGCCTCCACGTGCGGAAACTGTACAAGAGGAACCAAAGTGTGTAAATGGCTGAGTGGGAACTACACACAACGGCATATGTGCTCATGGGTGCTGCGCCGGGAGCAATACCTGAACGAAAACCCCTTGTTGCGAAAGTATCGCCTGTGGCCAAGGGCAAAGGAAGTAGACTGGCTGAATGCCTCCTAAATTGCCTCAAACCAAGGGGAAACAACCTAACTTGGATAGCTTTGCCAGGTCCAGACAACTGGCGCCTGGAGAGAGCATGGAACCAACGCAGGAAAAAGAAGGGAGGGCCAAGGAGCTGCATAACCAAGTGATATTAGCCATAGCGGGTTTAAAGAACTTGCTGGGGACACAGATTGCGATGGAACAGCAGGATTTTGGATTGTAATGTTGGATTGTTGCGCCAGGATGCGCAGAGCTTAGTAGAGAGCACAACTACACTGGAAACACAGGTGAAGGAGAATTCAGGTGCACTCCGGGACACTCATGCAGAGAATCATGTGCTGCAGCAAAAGGTGAGCCTGCTGGAAGGTAAAGTTGAAGAGGCCGAGGGACGGCCCTGGAGAAAACATTCGCATAGTAGGCCTGCCTGAAGGTTAAGAAGGCTCGGACCAGACCTATATAGAGAACATGCTGCTTCAGGAGTTTGGGCCTGGGAGCCTCACACAGGGTTTCACAATTGAGAGAGCGCATCGAGCGCTAGCTCGGCGGTCCCCCGCTGGGGCCCCTCCGGGACAAAATATTGTTAGTCTCGAATTATAAAGATAGTGGGAAAATATTGGCCTACTCCAGGCAAACAGACGAGTTGAAGAGGGCCTCTGCAGACCTGGAGGTCTACCCTGATTATACATTCCAAGTACAGAAGAGCAGGGCACAATTCTCAGCAGCTAAGGCTAGGCTCTGCATGGCTGGACTGAAATACATGGTGATATATCCAGCACGGTTTAAGATTATTCACAACCACCCGGAGGAAGTGCCGGCATGGATGGACAGAGAAGATGCATCCATGGGAAGCACAAAGGGAAGGCAATCGAGAGAAGCGCAAAGAGAGCCCAACTCGAAGCTAGAGGTAACTAGAAGCTGCTGAGTGGAGCGACTTATGCAGCTATGGGTGCCAGTGGAAAGGCACTTAATTTATCACGTGGGGACTGAAGGGCTTTTTTTGTTTTGAGCGGTGTCCCTGTGAAGTGGTCCTAGATGCTTGCAACTGGTGGTTCGATGTGGCGGGGTTTGTTAGCAATCAAGGCTTTGCAATAGGAAGAAAAGACTGAGCTCGATGGCGGTGCCGGCTACACTGTGTTCTATTTTTTGAGGGCACTTGTTTTTGTGCCCACTTGGTGTGCACCAACCCTAGGCAGGACAGCTTGGGGCGAATGCGAGAAACTGACACGCCTGAGCAGGGTAACCAAGCTGGGCGGTTATTAGTTGGGGAAGTTTGGGAAGTTCAAAAAGGGAGAGGGTTGCCTGCATGTTTGAGAAGGGAGATGAGCAGCACAGCGTTTCGGGTTATATCACTGGGTGGGGATGATAATGGTGGGGTTGGCGTGAAAGGGTTGGTCAGAAAGGACTAAAAACAGATGGCAGGAACTATGAATGTATTTACCTGGAATGTGAGTGGGTTGAATGCGTATGTGAAGAGAAAAGGGTATTTGCATATCTTAAGAGAAGCAAAGTGGACATTGCCTTATTACAGGAAACGCAATTTAGGGCTGAAAAGCAAGCACTGTTGGCTGACAAGTAGAGGTGGCAGGTATTTGGTTCCTCGTATTCTGCCTATGCACGCAGCGTCTTGATATGGATAGCGCCCTTGGTTCCCTTTAAGGTTATACACAGCAAAACTGACAAGGAGGGCAGGATGGTGCTAGTGTAAGGCCTCCTGGAACAAGTGGACATCTGCCTGGTCAATACGTATGCCCCAAATCACAGTGCAGCTAAATTTTACAAGACCCTATATTCGGGGCTGGGCTCTTACCGAAGAGTAACATGTTATGGGGAGGGGGGGGGGTGGAGACTTTAACTGCACGCTCAACCCAATCCTGGATAGATCAGACACCAAGTATACCAAACCAGCTCCTCCTGGCAGGACATTAAAGGCACTTCTGTATTCTTTCGCTCTAGAAGATGCCTGGAGGTGTCTTCACCCAGAGGCTAGACACTAATAGCACTTTTCAGCGCCACACACAGTGCACACAAGGATGGATTATTTCTTTGTTGGAAAAGAATTGACACACCATATCACACATGTTCAGTATAAGGGCACAGTTTTGTCGGATCATGCCCCACTTACCCTACAGTGGCAATATGTGCCCCCTACTGCCTCGATACCCACGTGGAGGCTCAGAAGCAAAGCGTTAAGAGACCCCCACCCATTTCATGATTGCATAAAAAAGGGCATTGGTGAATATGTTTTGCACTATTTGGGCAGTGTGTCCAGTGCCAGTGTTTTGAGGATAGCTTGAGAAAATTTGAACATTTCCAGGAATCGCATGCAGCTAGTGATGCAAGGGCTAGGGAACGAAGACAGAAATGTATGGATTGCTGGGAGAGGTTGGGCAAACAGCTTTGCTTAATACACGGAGAGGCAGCTCACAGAAGGGGATAAGCTGCACCGATTGTTAGCATGGTTGTACAAGAAGGAAGGATGGCTGGGCCCTATACATTCAATAAATGTAGGACAAGGGGACTTATGCTACACTAAAAAGGGAGTTAATGATGCGGTCTGAGATTTTTTATCATTTACTGTACCAGAAGGGACCCCCAGTGTCTGGCACCCACCTTGTGGAGGCTTTGGAAGAGATTGAGCTCCCAGGCTTGACCCAGGAGGATAGGGATGGCTTAGAAGCACCCCTTACTTTGCAAGACATACAAAACTTAATTGCGGGTTTGCCGACTGGGAAGACGCCAGGTTCGGATGGTCTCGCTAGCGAATTTTATAAAGAATATACTCAAGAATTGGCCCCCAATTTGCTTGGTGCCTTCAATGATGCCTACGAGGCGGGAGTTCTTCCACTTAGCCTGAGAGAATCTATTATTGTAACCCTACTTAAGCCTCATAAAACCCTGACGGAATGTAGCTCTTTCAGGCCCCTATCAATGCTCAATCAGGACAATAAGATACTTAAGTGCATACTAGCAGACTGACTGAAAAAAGTGATAAAGTTAGTGCAATCGGACCAAACGGGATATGTCCCAGGCTGCAGCATGGCTTGGAACTTGAGGAGACTACACCATGTAATAGATAGGACAGCATCCTGGGAAACGCTGTGCGCCATAGCCACGCTGGACACAGTGAAAGCGTTTGATTCAGTGCGATGGGACTGGCTTAATGCAACTCTGCGCAGATTTGGTTTTGGGCAGGCATACATTAAGTGGGTCCAGTTAGTGTACACCAGACAAGTGGCTAGAGTCAAAACAGGTAGATTCATCTCAGAGGCATGGGAATTAGAAAAAGGCACGAGGCAGGGCTGCCCGCTGTCACTGTTGCTGTATGTCCTTGCTATGGAGCCGATTGCTCTTAGGACGGAATTTGAGGAGGCAGGCATCAAGATAGATGGGGCCAGACATTTGATATCCTTAAACGCGGATGATACTCTATTATACATCCAGAAGATAATCTGAAGCTGCTACTAGAGGCCATGGTGCTGTTCGCGAAACTGTCTGGGAGCACAATTAGCGTGGACAAATCCGCATTGTTCACGATAGCCAGGCTGCGTAAGATAGTGCACCGTACTGGCCCTGCAGTGGGAAATGCACAAGTTTTGTTATTTAGGAATTCATGTGCATCACACCCCGGCAGAGGAGCATATACACAACACACTGCAGGCCCTAGAGGGCATCAAAAGCTCTATGAATTTCTGGACTAAACTGCCCCTTTCAATGATGGGGAGATCAGCCTTGCTGAAAATTGTGGTATTGCCCAGAGTGTTACACTTTTTTGTGACTGTCCCGTTTGACACACCCTCCAAGCTCTTAAAAAAGGGCATAGCTATCTGTAGAAGGTTCTTGTGGCAAAATGGGAGGAGTAGAAAAGCATTATCGTCACGGTACAGACCGCATGCAGAAGGAGGCATTAGGATCCTACACTTTGAATTATATTACTGTTAGGGAGAATTCTCTGTTTAGGCTGAATTTCCTAACCTAGTGAGTCCCCCGGCAGCTTTGCTGGATTTTTGGGGTTTATTTTTTTCTCTTGCCAAGAGTGAGACTCTTTTACCCTCACTCTTGGACATGATTTGAATGTGTTGCTTTGAATCTAGAAGTGTTTAATGGGCTATGG
Source organism: Ambystoma mexicanum (assembly GCF_040938575.1). Classification (NCBI taxonomy): domain Eukaryota; kingdom Metazoa; phylum Chordata; class Amphibia; order Caudata; family Ambystomatidae; genus Ambystoma; species Ambystoma mexicanum. The sequence continues at coordinate 452,079,924 of NC_090936.1, read as the reverse complement.
GGTCTTTTACTCCATAGGGTTTCATGTGTTTTTGTGATGTTACACAGCACCCTCAGTGCAGTGACACAGGGGTGTCATAGTGACCCCCCAGTATAGACTCCATACCCTGGGACTGACTACTGTCTCCCAGGGCATGTCAAGTCACCATTGACTTTACTAGTCTTAAATTCTGAACAGAACCAGTACAAACCATCATATTGTGGACGTACTGGCTGGGGCAATTTGATTGCCCCAGGGTCTGTTAGTCGAGGGGGCACGTCTCCGTCCCCCCTGATTGAGTTTTGGCTGGTGGCAGTGGATACTACTTTTTATATTCAACCGCGAATATTTTTCCTATGGGATTTCCCATTGTTTTAGGCTACTATCTTTATTTAATTATTTACGGTAGCCTCGAACATACCGCCAGTTTATTTAATTTATATTAATTCTCCGGTTGGTATTTTTTGCCAAAACTTGATTCTAAAATGGCGTTTGTTCTCTTCTGTGACTCCAACCCAAGTCGAGCCCTTTGTTCCACTTTTTGGCGGGCTTCTCCACAGAAGCCCTCCAAAGTGGTGCCACTCTGTCTGGGGTACTTAGGAGGGGTGGAGGGGGATTTAGGCACCCTGGACTGAGTTGCCTAGGCAACTCAAGTCGCACTCCATCCTGATTGGCCCAAGTGGTGAGCCGGCCGGCTCACCACTTAGCATGTTTGAGTGACAGCTAGGCTGAGTGAATGGGGGTTTGCTGCATAAAAGCAGGGCTTTGGGGACTGGAACTTCAGAAGTCGCCACAGGACCTAAGAATCAAACGAGGGAGAAGCTGAGCTGACCTGCCACGACACCACCACTGGTGGAGCCCTGCTGGACTGTCTCACCACTTTTCCCAACGACAGAGGAGATCTCCCGCCGGAGAGTCTTCTTCCTTTGACTGGTGGGGATAACCAGTTTCACCATCTTTTCGCTTTCCCAACGACCTCGTGGCCGCCTTGCCTGTGCCAAGCACCCCGGCAACCGGGATACCACGTTTTACCACGACCGCGAAACAAAGGTACCACCTTTAACCAGAAAACTCTGCGGCTGGTTTCTTCCCTGGTAGTGCAACAACCTTCATCTTTCCTCCAAGTCGAGATCTTCTCTTCCCCTGGACGACGACGCAACTTGCACCCACTACCAGGAACAACTGCCACCGCTGGAGGATCCTTCCCACTTAAGGTACCGTGTCCCGCCTGGCTTCCCTTGCTACCGACTGTACGGGGTAGATTTAGCCCCCAGCTTTTGAACCTAGGTTAGTCTGGGACACCCTGGTTAAACTGTCTTAACGCCTCTCTAAACTCTTTTTGAACCCTCTGTAAGACTTTCTAAGCCTAGTGTAACTGTGTGATCTTGGGCGCATTTGTGCTCTGCTCTCTCTAAGAGGGGGCCCAGCCTTTGGACTTTGGCTCACCAGTGACTTTTTGCTCTCTGTCTTGCTAATAGTGTTCCTGAATCGTAGAGTGGTGTACCTCTTCATATTCTGTCTTTTTCCCTCCCTTTCTCACAAACTTATTGGAGTGCAATAAGGTTAAGCGCTCACCTCTGTATGAAAATAAGTGGTGTTTTACTGTGATTTATCTGATAGGGAAAAAGGGGTGTATGTATTACAATAGTAACTGTGTTTAGAAGATTTTACAACAAGAGTGCTGGAGTGTTTCAACTGTGTGTTTTTAAATAAATAATTATATACTTTGATACCAAAGCTCTGGTCAGTGTTTGCTTGTATTATTGTATATGAGTGCCTATTGAGTATACTTTGCATACTGCCTAACTCTTCTTGAGGGAAGTCTGACTGCTCAACCACAGCTACCAGGTAAATCTGGGTGGTACAGACTGCTACCAAGTGGGTTTACTGCCAACACCTGTAGTCTTAAATCTTTTGCAGTGGTCCCTAAGGGAACTGCACAGGTTTCTGCATAACAATTACATAGCAGGACAGTTGCAATTTATAGTAGATTGGCTGGCGGAGGACCCAACTCTGGATGCGCTGATGTTGCCATACACTGGGAGGCGTCATTACCTAAAGGAGATATTGTGGCTCAGGAAACGTGAGGACCCTTGGCCACACCTGGTGTCCCTAGGGGTGAACATTTGGGACAGGGCTTTAGCAGGGATGGGGTTGATGGACCTGGTATCGGCACAGATCCCTCTGGTCTCGATAGTGTCCACCTCGCCCCAGGCGAGAATGGGTTTACGCACGTACTTGGAAACCAACAGAGTAGCTACCGTAGGCGATCTGTTGCAGGACGCTAGTTTCATTCCCTTATCAGAGCTGGCAAGGCAGACGGTGATACACTTAGGCCAATATCTGCTGCCTAGCACACTTAAGAGAAAGGTTACGCTTAGATGGCCCACATATGGCGGACTCGTGGGGAGACACTCGATAGTGGATATCAGGGAAGTTGCTAGGTCTGGAAAAGACCCGGGGCTAAGCTGATATCGGAACGGTTGGGACTGGGGGCTAGCTAGTCTTTTGGCTGTAGCTCCTGAGATTCTATCCGGGGCTACAACCAAAAGATCAGGGGCTATAGCCCCCTTAGCCCCCCCCTAGCAACGCCCCTGGTGGATATCCTATACGATATAGCGGAGGGGGGCATACTATATCGTAAATATACAACCTATTGTCTAAAAGGCCTGCCTCCCCTCTGGAGATTAAGGGAAAGTGGGAAGGGGGTCTAGGGGTGACCTTCACAGAAGAAAAATGGGCGATGATACTGGGATACCACAAGACCGTGTCACAAACTGCGAAGCTGCAGCTCATGGGGGCAACACCACAGGGCTGCCCCAGGTGCAATGCGATGGATGCAGGTATGCTTCATATGTTTTGGGCATGTCCAGTGGTTGGGCTCTATTGGCACGAGGTGGGGAACAGGTTACAGAAAGCTGGGTGACATTGGATACGTCTTCTCCAGGTGCATGTTTGCTGGGTTGTTTTACACGTCCGAGAGGCCAGGAAGCATGTCACTAGATTAAAGGACTTGGCGTGCATCCTGGCCAAGCACAGGATAGCTATGACATGAAAATAGTGTAGAGGCCCTGGGGTGGAAGAATGGTGGAGGGATCTATACAGTTGGGGGTGGGGGGGGACTGCAGCATGGAAGGGGGCGATACAACGACACCACGGGGAAGCTTTGGGGAGGATCGATGAATGGGATGCTTTACTTCATACACTGTTTGCTATGGCAGCTACAGAAGATGCAGAAGAGGGTTGACCCTAGAGATGAAATATATTGCTCTGAACTGATCAAAATGTAGTGCGCGTATGGTATAAAGGGGATGACGGCAAGCTGCGGGGGTGGGGGGGGGAATTGTGAGGGGGCGAGGGGAGGAGGGAAGTTGGGACAGAGTCAAGGACATGCCTTAAATTGTTGCATAATAATGTTGCAATTCTGTATGCTGTGTTAGATGTCTGTGTGTGGTTTAATAAAAACGAATAAAACACACTTTAAAACAAAAAACCGCTAAAGTAGGCAATGTGCACATGTGGGTTCTTTTGGAGCCCTGCAGGGTAACCTTTTTATGGTTTTGCGTTGTCTTTAACCCAGTTTCTGGCAGGGTCGGACTGGGAAAAGAAATGGGGCCGGACACTCAAAAAAAAAAAAAAAAAGTGGCTCACCCCTTGTGACCCATGACCTCTGACATCAATGGAAGTGATGTCATTTAACCCCACCTCAAAGAGACATCCCGAGAAGCAATGAAACACAACCTTTCACCACTTGACAAAACAGGAAGTGGCATCAAATAGCATTGTTCCCAAGTACACGACAAAAAATATGGTTATGATTTCAGTAATGTAATATACATTTCATACAAGAATGGATCCCCATACGTATCATTAATATCTGTGTGTATAGATCCATATTGTCAAATTATTGTGAATGAAAGCAGACGTCCAAGGCCAAATGATAATGTTATTGTTTAGCACTTACGCTTAAGCTCTTTTTTATTGAACAAACGTGCATACAATATCACCCAATCTGTGTTACTCATTTATCGACCTAAGAAAGATGAAAGGCTGAGTTGGCCTTGCTGGGATTTGAACCTGCAGAAAACACTCGCATCGCAGCAGCGAGCGCTCAACCCACTGAACTACCATATCGGCTATAGTAAAATGAGCAATTATTCTGTATACCATTAAACTGATTACTGAGATTTAACAGCAGACTAGTTAAGTTCATCTGCAGGGCCAGTGCAAAGTTGGCCGCATGTCAAACCTGCATGCTTCTACTTTCAGGCTTCAGAGGTTGGCAAAATAGGGAAAGCAGCACACTCACAGAACATCCCATACTCTGAGCACTCGTTACCTCATACATGCAAACAAACATCCTGAACAGCATGCCACGGAGATGGGAAAGATAGACACATTACAAAAAAGCATTCATGTGGCACAATGAAGTCAATGGCCACTTGATGTGCGATGGTCAAATATTTCTACACTGTACAGAAGCTTTTCGGCACAAGGATTTTGTCAAGTGTCCGTGGACACAGAGTTGGAATGTTTTGTGATGAAAGTAACAGACAACGGCAGAAAAAAAAACATGCTATTACTGCAACTTGCAAAAGGCAAAATACATAGTCCGAAATGGATGCGTATTCTATTCTAAAATTGGTTGTTTATCACTAATATAACTAATACATATTTATCACTAAAACAGCACAGCCACACCAGGGGGCACTGTGCCCCCTGGAGTGGCAGCATGGTGACACCTGCCGCCCCATCAACTTTGCATGCTGCAGCATGCTGCAGCAGCATGTGAATGATGCATGCATCATAATTTATGATGCACACATCATGCATGCAAATCAATCATCAAAGCATGGTAACATGTGTTACCTTGCTTTGATGAATGATGCCATTGCAGACGATTTTTATTATTTTCAAATTTTGTAAAAATATTTTTTTCCCAAATCCGGCTCAGGCATGGGCAGAAAGGGGCCCCCACTTCCCAGGGAGGATTGGGCAGGCCACTACACTTCCTGTTGGGGAGGGATCTGGGTGTTTGGTGGTTTTTGCGGCCAACCTGATTGGCAGTTGTTTAAACTTTGTTATAAATAACCTAATGGGATTGGCCCCCTCATGAGTGAAGGCATACATAAGGGAAACTGTTGCTACATACATTTTTTCTGGATTTATGGATGGTGAGCAGGTCTTACTACTGGACAATTTTGGTGGGACTGGTGTCTCAACTGTGCTCTTCTTGCGCTTTGCCTTCCATCTTGGTATCATTTTCTAGGCCACTTTATATCAGTTTATTGCAGTTTACCACTTGGGTCGCCAGCGTTGGTACTGGAAGCTGCCTCTGCCTGGAACGGTATTGGGACCCCGAAACCTTGCCAGATCTGCTTCTGAGTCTTCCCAGATCACCATTGCCCTGCTGCAAAAGCTGTTTTGCCATCCACCTTTGACTGCTGAGCCGCTGAGGTCTGTGCTCCCTGTCCATCTTTCTGCCTAGTCGGTCCTACTCCTGTGAGGAGCAATTGTTCTTTTGAATGTCCGGGTCATCGTTGCCTCAGAGTTGAAGAGCGTGGATGGCTGGATCCTTAATTTCACCCTGTAAAAAGAATAATGTATTTACCAGATCGTTGTGCCTTGCTTGAACAGTGTTTTCAAAAACCATTGCAAAAAGTACTTCTGGGAGCTTGGTTAGTGTTCTGTTCCTATTAGTTTTCCCAGAGTCCTACTTGATAGTGAGACTTTAGTAAGCTATTCCAGGGGTGTGTAGATCCAAAACTCTTAGCATCAGTCTGTACTAACTCAAGACCTTGGTAGAATGGCAGACCAGTCAGGCTCATCTTAAGTGGAAGATGAGAGCTGTAGGTAAGTACACTGAAACCAGTAAGTAAAGCACATCAAAGAAACACACATAAATGTATATTAAAATAAATAGATGTACTGTAAGAGTCACTGTTAAATACTTGGCATCATAAACTGTCGCATATAGAATTACTTCTCAATACTTTCAAAGGATCACGTCTTAGTTGGTAGTGGCTGAACACATACAATTGTTATAGGAGTTTGACAGTTCTATCGGTAATACCGCACAACCACAAAATAATACAGTAATTGTATTTAGTCTGCATACACGTACGAGAGAGTGATTTTTTTGGGAAGGAAAACTATTGGTTAGTGTTATCCTAGTAGAGCTTCATGTTCTAGGGGCAGTTTTTCAGCACATCAAGTCTTTAGTCAAAAATGCAACCCTAGCTAGAATGCAGTTCGTAGAGGCCTAGTCTTGCAAAGCAGAAGAAATCAAAAGTTCCTGTGGATACTTTCTAGTCTCTAGGAAGGAAGATACAAGGCTTGACCAATGTTGGAGACCCTGCTAGAGGACTCGCTAAAGGGACTCCAGCAGCAGCTTGAGTCAGAGCGAAGAGGGGGTTACCCTGGACACCTCTATGTGCACTCCAATGCTCTGAAGCGACTTTCTGGAATCAGGTAAGCAATACCCTTTTCCACACAGTACCTTGAGTTTGAAGAAAATGTTCATGCTGGATGCTCCGCAATGTTGCAGCTCTGGAGCTGACCTGCAGATTCCTTGGTCTGATGACTGAAGGCAGGACAATGGACTGGATTGCTGAGCAGCAGTCTCGAGAGTGGACCTGGGGCACGACTTTCAACAACTTCTTGGTTCACGCTGCGGTTTTGGCACCTTTTTATGCAGCACCAACAAAGGATGCGGCTCGCCCGGTAAATCTTCTTTGCTTCCTGCAGTCCCGCACTCTGATGAGGGGCTCTGGGCTAGTTGGACCAGATCTCTGGAGTATCCTTGAGAGCTCAGCAAAGATTTGGACGGATTCAGCCTTTACACATCGATGCACTGCAGCAGGTCTCCTTGAATTGGGGTTTTGCAGCTCTGAAAACTCACTGGACCTTGGGAGATGGCTCAAATCAAAGTTATTCTTGAGACTGGTTGTTCCTACCCGCCAAAGGGAAGGAGACGTCCTCTTTGGAGCCCCTCTGTCGCTCAGAAAACAGTGTCAGGATATCGGTGGTCGCTTCAGTGTTGCAAAGGGTCTTCATGCGTCTCTGGTCGTCTTCTTCGGTTACTTCAGCTTCCAGTGGTCTACTTGCTTTTCACTTCAGGAGCCTCACCTTTTATACAATTCCAGCACACACTCCTCTGCAATCTCTCAGAAATTTACAGAAAGGGGCGTTTGACTGTTCAATCAGGACAGCCAGACCCGCAGTGGGAGCTGGTTCTATTCAGGCACTCTGGCAAATAAAGGACAGGGGGGGTGGAAAACTCCTCCCCCACTTCTGCCTGCCCAGATACTCTGCAGCCTGGGCGGGGACACCCTGTGGTTCCCGTCAAAGGCAAAACGCACACACAGGCCTCCCCCTCCCAGAATGGTAGAAGAAAGGCTAACTAAGAACAGCCACGCTAGTAATGGCAAAAAGAATCGGGGCCCCAAGCTGGTACTTGGGTGCCCCTATTGTGCACTGCGCAGGCTATGGACACAGCCTGTGGTATAAAAATGAGACAATATTTGGTAGAACAAGTCCACTGCCACCAGCCATAACTAGAAGACTGTCTGTGACTAAAAAGTCACAGGAGCAGAGAGAAGGGGGATACTAGCTATCCTTTTGGCACTCCACCTAAGGTGGTGTGTGCGCCAACCTCTCAGACTAAGTTTTTGGAAGAGGTACGAAGTATCTCTCTATCCTTAGGAACTGTAGTTACTTGAGTATATGAAAAAGAAAATCAAAGGAGGACCCTAAGGGTCCCCAGCAACACTGCCCATAAGGAGCTGCGGGCTGTAATAGAAAAATACAGATTCCTTAAAGAGCTATGGAGCAGAGTGGACTCCATAGTACAGGTAGAATTCAAGGACAGAGCCCTCAAGAATGAATGAGTGAAAAAAGACTCCACTCATTCAGGATTAAAGAAAAATGTCCAGACGTCCAGCAAAAAGTGCTGGGGGTCTCACTAGGAGACTGGATGAAGCATACAAATGAGAAATCTCCCTAACAGTTCCTGATACTCGGTGCATTGCAGGTGCACTTCAACCACATTTATCCTCTGACTTGCATTGGAGGCTGTGTCCTGCTTGGCTGCCTTCCGTCCTGGGGCTACTGGGTCTGGAACCTACTGCCATCTCTGCACCTGTGTGGAGGAACTGGGGCTTATCAGGCTTTTTCATCACAACCACAGGTCAGCCTACATACTTGGTTGATTGATTTCTTTAAGGCACATTTTCAACACTAGAACTCAAATGACACTCAAGTATTTACTATAACTGACATGTCTAGGGTCCACCAAGCACTATATTTTTGATTACCCCTGATGTATTAAATCGATGCATCAGAATATACACTATATTTTGCATTACATTTGAGTCATTGGGCCTTTCCCTCATCTTAAACCCTTTCTCACTCAACTCGCGTGAAATACAATTTCTCACTACTCTTTCAATCTCTGAAAGCGCATCCTGTCCACCAAGACCAAACTGTTTCATCTTGGTAATGTCTTGGTGACATTTGTGGGCCACTTGAAGGTATCACTTTGTCACCCCTCAAGATGCTGTTCCCTACTACATGTAATTCATCCCTAATGGGCCCCACTACACAATTCTGTCTCCTCCACACTTCTTTTTGATAAATTAGTTTAGAGAAAGGTTCTTTATCACTTTCCTCAACACATCCATGTCTAGACATTTATCTCATTTATCTTTCAGGACCTTTGTCCGTTCAATGTTCAGTATACAGTCTTCTTTTTCCCTGTTATGCTATGTGCTTTCTTCTGCCTGTGCTACTAATTTACTGGAACATATTCCACATCAAAAATATATTCTCCTTATTCTCAAAGAAACATTGTCTAATTCTTTAGTCTGTTTTTAAGGGGGTTATGATCCATGCAGACTGCGAACTTCACTCCGCATAAAGTCCTGCATTTTTCTATGGACCGCTTTATTGCTAAGTTATTTCTGAATAGTTAATTTCAACACCCTTAAAGTCTGGAGGCAAAAGAGATTATGTATTCCTCATCATTTTCCACCTTCATTATAATCCCACCCAAAACTGTATTGCTGGCATCCATGGATACGATTGTTTGCCTGCCTGTCATAAAATGCTTGTGAGGAGGTTTGATGAAGCCCATCCTTAGTTGTGATTTTTGCATTTCACTGAAATAAGGCCTATCCTTCAGGAGAAATTTTGTGTTTTCTAACTTGTCTGCAAAATTTGGAATACATTTGGAGTAGTATTACGCCAGGTTTAAAAAGGAGCATAGTTAGTCTTTATTCTTGAGCTCTAGTGTTTTGTGATGTTGCTAACAAACTCCTTTTTCGGACGAACGCCATCAACAGAAATTGTGTATCGCGCTAATCTATTTTATTTAGATTGAATTTGCACTTCTCGTCAATTAGTGTAAAACCTTTCTTCTTTAACGCTCATCACTCTGTCGACCCTTTTTTGTCATGACTGGTCTGGTCCTGAATATCATTTGGTCCATGTATATCGTCCTGAAAGCATATTACTCAAGTTTCATCTTTAAAAAGCTCATACATAATTCTTTGAAGCACTGATGTGGCTGAGACCAGTCTAAAAGGCATTCAAACTAATTGAGTACTTCAGGTGTGATGAATGCGGTTAGTTTTTTGGACCGTGGATGGAGTCTTATTTGGTGATATACACTTTAATCAAATTGATTGTCTGGGATTCATAACACTTGGTCCAATACCCCTTTCTTTAGCATCTGGTACACTTTGCATCTAGAGCAGGGCACGAAGGACTATTTGCAAAATGGCCAACTGAGTCGCATCTGAAACATCTTTTTTGCATGGTTATTGTTCCTTACGAACTAGTTGGCTTGTTCATTGGGACGTGATTTCCTGGCCATTTTTCCTTTTGACTGAACACTGGATATAGCAGATATGACTTCAGCATTCTTCGCCCCTTTTTCTTCTGACATTCTGTTCTTTAGGGATTTCTAATCCAAAGTTTGGACACATTTATTTGTGTGTTCGACTTCTTTGGATATTCTCAGCACCTCCTTGAATCTTCCAGTGTTTTTGTTTGCACATGTCCTACCTTTTACTTTTGAGTGCCTCTGCCAAAACGGATCTGCTGTGCGGTGGTGGCTACAGACCGCATTAAACATTCTTTTTGTGTATTGTCCGTTGTGTGAGGAACCAAAGGGTGTCTCATCTACTAGTCCCTGGGGATCTCTCTGGTGGCCAGGGCACGGCCATCGCCTTTGGATCCAGACCGTGGGGGTGGACCAGTGTGGGAAGATCACCTGGGTGAGGGGTCTTCGGGGAGTGGGGGTGAGGCGACCGATGGTGAGACGCAGTATTCCCCTCTTTCCTGTAAACCTGACCCATCCTATTTCATAGGATTGTCTGAGGTCCCAACTCCCCCATCCCCTTTCTACACAAACACTGGGATGAGGGATACAGAGTAAAGAGGCTAACTCTTACATATCTCATTGGACATGTCCCGCTAATTGGGTCGGGCAAAGTCAGGCTAGTGCATATATACGATACCAATTAGCTCTCCTCACACGGATAAAAGGCGGAAACATAGAGACACTCTGAGCAAGGTGGAACACAAGCAAGAGCAGAACTTTCAAGGAAAACCTACTGGAGCAGAACAACATAACGCGGGATGAGAGTGAATGGTACAGAACCCCAGGAGTTCCCTGCAGGAGGTAGTTTCCTCCAAAAGGCAGCGAAAGACACTTTGAGAAGGCCAAACCCAAACAAGACTGCATTGTGTTTCAAGGACGGCAGCGACCCTGCTGGGTGAATGGCAGAGTTGGCGAGGCCAAGCCTGTGGTACTAACCTTGACTCGTGAAGAAAAAACTGCAAAGACAAGAAAAACGCACACAGCCGTTGTTTTGGCAAGCAACATGAAAGACCGGTGTGTGTTAAAGATTGAAGTTGCAACACTATATCACACAATTGAAGGCTGTACGCGTGTGGCTGAGGCGCGAAGGAAGGTAGACCTGTGAATTAACTTTGAAGTACTGATCGCTGTGAAACCAGCAATACTGAGTAGTGGAGTGGCCCGGCGAAAGGAAGTAGCCCACTCGAAATCTCTGTGAAAGGTGAAATGTTTGTATTATGAAGTGATAAAGTGAATGAACGGTAAAAAGCAAAGTGATCAAAATTAACCCCGGGAAAGGGGCAGAGTAAAAAGGTGAACCTTTTAACTTTTGTGCTTATGATATCGAAACACCTGGAGCAAGCGAAACTTGAGCAAATAATACATGAGAGTGAGCTGAAGGGAAAGTCCAAGTGGTCCTGTGTAAATCTATAGTAAAAGTCATGCAAATTCTAAAGTCTTCGACATCAGGAAATGGTCCGAGCCCGACTGAGGGAGACTGGAATTGTAATAAGTTATGGGAAGGAAACCCCTAAAGGATGTGAATTAAGCTTGGGGAAGGGAACCCCTGCAAATGGTTTGCTTTGGAAGGGCAGAGCCCGACTGAGGGAGACCGGCATGAACTTTTTGTTGAACTGTGTTTTGAAAGCTGGAAAGGCAGACTATAACGTGGAAGGGCAGGTGGGCCTGGATAATCGTTTTGAACTGCCTTTGTGTTAAGAACCTGAGGCAGTGTCATCCTGTCTACGGGAACTGCCTACTACAAGCTGTGTAACATGGGGAGGAGAGCTGACTCAGCCACATTTATTCTTTATATTTGAACACTGATTTTTCTTTGCATACATGTTCTCCTTTACACACTTTTTCTATAAGAGATAGGGCAAGCATTAGGTTTTGTTAGTGTAGGCCATTTTGATTTGACGGACTCAACTAGGACTTTTATTTATTATTTGATGGGAGACTACTCCAATCCTAGCTATAGGGCAAAGTAGTTTTTCCAAACCCAGAAAATTTAATGAAGATTTTACAAATTGTAATTTTTGTGTCGGTGTAATACCTGAGATACCATGCCTCCCTTACAGTTGGCAGGCAACCCCCTTATCGACTGAATCATAAGATGCTGCAAGATGCATTAAGACGCCACCGGGACCTTTTTTTCAGACTGTCGGCGGCACTGTGATCACGCCTGGCTCTTTGCTCGTGCAGATGCGTGAGGCTCACCTTCAGTATTTGCCACTTTTCGGATGTCCCTTTTAACGATCACGCTAATCTGCCTTCATACACGGATACTCACACTGCCATGTCACGATAAGGAGATGGCAAAATCAGTGAATTTGCTCAGGAACAGTTTGACGGAGCTGGTGGGGGGGCCTCATGGCCACAATTGAAGGATTCACTGGGATAATTTCCTTTTCCAGCTATTTAATTTAAGTACACTTCTACAAATGCCCCATAAACTGCTGTCCACCCCTTCCTTCTCAACGTCTTCTTGTCTCTCCTTTTCTCAAATTCTTGCAGCTGGTAGCATATTACAGTTAAGAAAATATGAATTGAAATTAATCATATTAATTTCTCCAGCATGGGGTCTCGCATGGATTCACTTGCTCATGAATATTCCCCGTCAGGCTGGGAATCTTCGGTAAAAGAAAAAATCAGTTTCAGTTTAGTTTCAGAACTGTCTTTCTCTTCATAACCAATCACAGGTCTCTGGGTCATACTGCCCCCCGCCAATGACTGCCAGCAACCTAAGCCCCTCGTCAGGCAGCCATCTCCAGATTTTTACTGCACGTTCAAGTGTTGGGAGTCCTCGTGATTAGCTCTCGAGCTTTTACTGTGTATTGCATCTTTTCAAAGAGTTTACTCTTACTTTTTCGGTCAAATCGAGCCTCAACCTCCACCGATTATTCTTCCATTTAACGGGGACCTGTGAATTTCACTTCTTGGAGGATTCCAGAAGATCTTTGAGGCCTACCCCGCGTGGATATGGCCGAACACAAAAGAGACTCGACGCCCGTTGGATCCAAGCTGTTTAGGACCGGCCCAGGATGCGGACTACAGAACGTCTTCAAGCAGGATGAGCACTCCCGGTGCCTCTACGCTGCCTGCACTCTGACAAGTCGCACGTGGAGGAGGACTGTGTGTTCTGCAAGGACATGTCTGCCCGTAAGGACATGTCCGCCCGTACCATGAAGGACCGTCGCAAACGGCTCGCTGACTGGCTGGAGGCGAAAAGCCCAGCGTCAGGTGAGCCCAAGAAGAAGTCTGAGCGGTCTTCTAAGACCTTGGAGGATGCTCCGGCGACGGGGGCCCCAACATAAGGCAAAGCACCGCAAATCAGCGAGCAACGGGAGCGCCGTTGGTATGGGCACGGCGGCGGCCAGGCCGGGCGCAGCATCGCTGACGCCGTCAACCACGGGCCAACACTCCGGCTCGAAGAGGAAATCGGAAAACCCGAGTAAGCTCCGGTAGAAGCCCCGGTCGACTCCGACGGAGGAAGCTAATGGGTAGCGAGGTTGTGAAGACCCATAATTATCTGGCTAAGGCTTCAATTGAGGAAGTGGCAGCGTCCCTGGTGAGACTCGCCGATGCGGTCCCAGTGGAGACGACCTCAAAGCCAAGAGTTTCCCTGCCCTCCCGGAGGGAATAGTCTTTCCTGCCCATCGAAAAGACCCCTGGCCAAGAAGAAGGGGAGGGGGCGGGGGGACCAGACTCGGATAACTCCTCCGAGGATGAGCTGGCGGGCCTCAAGTCAGTCTTGGACAAGAGATTCGTCGAGGTCGGGTGCTATGGGAAGGACCCCGACGAGGCAGACGGGGAGAGCGACGGGGGAGCCGATGAGGAACGGCAGATCGATGAGGAACCGGACATCACACTGCTGCTGAGACTCCTGTTGCAACCACCGACTGACAGGTCGGGGACATCTTGCTGGCCCTGCAGACCCTGTGTTCAGAAATCAGAACGAGGATCCTTTGTCTCCGGCGGACGATCCAGCAGCACCTGGACCGTCGAGAAGCCCTTCACCCAAGCAGAGGCGAGTATATCCGCCCCCACCCTTCCATCCTTCACCTCCATTCCCTCCTGCGAGGGACGAGACAGACGACGACAGAGCAGCTTCCCCTGCCGACGAAATTGGCTCGTTTCACACCATGATCGCTAGGGCCTCAGAGCTTTTTCAGCTATGCCCTGAGGAGCAGAAGGAGGGATTCCTTTATCAGCGATGAGAGGCCAAGAGGAAGACCGTGCGCTCGGTCCCGCTGTTGGGCAACATATGGGACGAGGGGCTGGCCCTACTGAAGAACCCTTCCTCGGCCCTGGCGAAGAGAGACCGGTACGAGAAGTAGTACCGGGTCCCAGACTCGGCACCAATGTGCCTCAGAGCGCAGCAGTCACCGGACTCAGCGGTTGCCAAGAAGAAATCCGCTGGGACGACTGCGTTGACTTCCACTTGCCTGCCGGACGGCGAGGGTAAGGAGCTGGATACAATGGGACGTCTGGTCATTTCGTCAGCCGCGACGACCATTAAGGCGGCCAACGCTCTCGCCATCGTGGCTCGCTACGATAGGGAGCTGTGGTTTACAATCGCCCCTGTTAGGCAGAATCCTGTGCAATTCCCTTAGGGAGCACTACACAAGATTAGGACTACAGGTGAGAACAATAAATCCCCTTTATCAGTCTGTACAACAAAAATTGAGTTGGTAGCTGTGGCTGAGCAGTCACTTATCTCAAGAGGCACATGAGCAGTATTCAGGGTTTACACAATAGGCCCACTAGACTATGGAACAAGGAAACACTGAACAAAGCTTTGTATTTAAAAAGTATATATATATATTTATTTTATACACTTCTAATAAAACACATGTATCACAGTCATCAAGCAAGTTAAATTATGCCAAAGGAAAGATATACACACTCCCAAGTTAAATTGTGGACCAAGTGAACTAGAGTGAAAACTGAGCAAAACGGCACAGTGACAGCTACACACAAGGGATCCTCTAACAATTCCTCACAAGGGAGGGAAAGCTCAAGTTGTATAGAAGTAGGTTCTTGCGCATCATAGCAACACTTCCCATCAGTTTGTGAACCAGTTTAAGCAAGGCAGTGCAATCAGTATAAGCAATACTTAAATGAAAACTGAGCAAAATGGCATTTTACAAGGTTTAAAAATGGGAAGGAAAGGGTAGTTAAAAGAAATAGGTGCACCACACAGTTCTAGCTGAGAATCAATCTAAAGAAGGCAGATCTAACAAATGTGACCAGAGTCAGTAGGCCTGTGCCAAAGTCAGTTGGTACAGGGCAAGGGCCCAGGAGCAAAATTTTCTTGTAGCTGCAGTCAAGTCTTTGGTTAACGCAGTGGAAAAGGTGGATGCAGAAGTTGAAAAGACAATGTTGAGAGAGGGACGGCCAACCCAACAGGTAGGTAAAGGATTTAAAACACCTTTAGTGCTACCGCGAAGAAAAGGCAGCCTGGCAGAACAATGTACCTTAAACTGAAGAAGTGGCTCCTACGGTGGCGGTTGTTCCTGGTATTGCCTGCAGTTCGGGTGATCCAGCAGCGGAAGAGAGGCTCTCGTCGTGGAGGAAGGTTCGAGTTACTGCACTACCCAGGGATGAAACCAGCCGCAGTGCTACCCGACGAATGAAAGGTACGCTTCTTTTAAATCGCGGTCCGGGTGGACTGGTGCCTGGCTATCCGGCCTTTGCGGTCAAATATTTATGGTAGTAACCACTGCCACCAGCCAGAAACTTTTGAGAGAGGGACTGTACGGTACCCTCTCGAAAATGAACATAGGGGAAAAACTATTAACCCCTTCCAGTACCTCAATAGTAAGATTGGTTGTACTGGTTTAGTTCATAGGATTTGACTAGTAAAGTCAATGGGGATTTTGCATGCCCTGGGAGACAGTAGTCAGTCCCAGGGTATGAAGTCTATGATTGGGGGTTGCTACGACACCCCTGTGTCACTGCACTGAGGGTGCTGTGTAACACATGTGAATAAAGATGGTTCCTATGGGGTTGAGGAAGATCCCATAGGCATTAAACACAAAAATAGCCTAGAACACACATAGCAAAAATGCCTGAGTGGGGAAAAAGAGTCTCACTCTTAGCAGGTAAAAAGAAACAAACCCTTCAAATCCAGCAAAGCTGCTGGGGGACTCTATAGGTAAGGGAAATTAGCCATAGAAAGAGAATTCTCCCTAACAGCCCCCCTCCTGGACTTTCTCCCAGACGAGAGGGTAGAGGCCCTTGAAATCTTACAGGAAGGCGAGGTGGTTTCGGACCACGCCATTACGGTGACCACGGACATCACGGATACTAGCTTCTGCCAGATGGGCAACAGCATTTACCTTCGCCGGTGTGGCTGGCTCAGGGCCACCGACTTCAGTCAGTACGTTCAGACGAGGGTACTGGACATTCCCTTCGACAGGAACAACTTGTTCAGCAAGGCAGTAGACTAGTCACTGCAAGCAATCAACGCAGACACCGAGACGGCCCGTGCCTTGGGAACTCCAACGACGGCTGTCCTTTCGGCCCTCCTCGGGCAAGTCTCAAGGTGCCTCCAAAGGATTCGACGGCAGCCCTTCCTCATACCGTCAGGCTGCCCGCTCTTCATCGCGGGAGGCCAACAGAGGCCGCAACAAGGCTGGCGGACAACGTCGTCGCTAAGGGGCCCAAGGCGGTAAGGCCTCGGCGAAGGACTGAATGTGAAGTTGGGCCCCCACCCGAGTACCCTGATGGGAGGCCATCTGTCGAACTTTGTCGGCGCGTGGAAACCCATCATCACCAACCGCTGGGTGCTGAATGCCCTGGCCCACGAGCACACTCTGGAGTTCCAAAGGAAGTGTCCCTGTTTTCCACCCGTGGCCAGGAAAGAAAACCACATTCCTCAACTACTTCTAGAGGTATGAGCAATGCTAAAGGGCGCGATGGAGCTCATCCTGAAGAGGCTCCAGAGTATATTCACGGTACTTCCTCATTCGAAAGAAGATCGGCGGCTGGTGGCCCATCCTAGATCACAGCTGCCTCAACAAATACATAAAATCCCAGAAATTCCAGATGGCCACCCTTCAGCACGTTATGGGACAGCTGGAAGAAGAGGACTTCCTATCGTCGCTGGACCTGGAGGATGCCTACTTCCCCATCCACAAGGGGCACCGAAAGTTTGTGCTTCGTGGTCCAAGGACGGCACTACCAGTTCAGGGCCCTCCCCTTCAGTCTGAGGTCGGCCCCACGGGTCTTCACCAAGTGCCTAGCAACAGTGGCTGCGCCTTGTGGGGATCCACGTCTATTCCTATCTGGACGATTAGCTCATCCGAGCAAATTCAAAGGATCTTGCCGTCGAACACACAGCGAGGACCGTCCGCCTGCTCACAGAACTGGGGTGCTCAATAAACTATGCAAAGTCCTGCTGGAGCCATCACAGGACGCACAGTTCCTGGGAGCCAGACTCAACACGGTGGCCCGCCTAGCCGCACTGTCGGAGTACAGGATAAAGGCCATCCTGGACAAGGTACAACGGCTGTTGGCCATGAAGGTTGCCAGGGTGAGGTCCTTCAAGTCCCTGCTCAGCATGTCGTCGTCATGCATCTACCTCGTTCCGCTATGCAGACTGTGGATGCGGCCGCTGCAGGAGTTCTATGACACTCGTTGGATGCAGGCAAAGGGAAGCTTCGAGGACAGGATCGAGATCAACGAGACTTTCCGTTTGGCGATTCGATGGTGGGGGGGGGCTGCGCGCATCTAGCGGTGGGCACGGACTTCCAGACCCTGGCGCATCAGGAGACTGGGACAACGGACGCCTCCCTGAAGGGATGGGGCGCACACACCGGAAATCTCCATGCAAGAGGCCTTTGGCTCCCGGAGAAGTCATTGCACATCAACGTCCTGGAGCTCCGGGCTGTGTTCTGGGCCCTCAAGTCATTCCTTCCGTCCCTAAAGGGCAAGGTGGTGCAGGTCTTCAGACAACACCATGACAATGTTCTACATTCGGAAGCATGGGGCACCAGATCCCTTCCCCTCTCCAAGGAAGCTCAGGAGCTATGGCACTGGGCCGTCGCTCAAAGGATGTTCCTGGTACCCTTTCATCTGGCAGGAGTGAAGAACACAGTCGCCGACTCACTCAGCGGGGAGCTGCGCTCTTGCCACGAGTGGGAACTATGGCAGGATCCGTTGGACCTACTGTTTCGGCAATGCAGCAATCCTCAGATCGATCTGTTTGCGACGGCGACAAACACCAAGTGCCGGAGGTTCGCCAGCAGGTTTCCCCAGCCGGGGAGCATGGGGGAATTCCCCTGGGACGGCCTGTTTCTCTATGCATTCCCACCATTGCCGTTGCTTCTGCGTTTCCTCAGACAACACAGTCCCGGTGCAGGATGATCCTCGTCACACCGGCATGGCCGAGGCAGAAATGGTACCCGGGCCTTCTGGACTTGTCAGTGACCCCTCCAGTCAAGCTTCCGGCGGACGCAGAACTTCTCGCCAGGAAAGGAGGTGCGATCCTGCACCACGTCCCGTCGGCGCTCAACCTGCAGGCCTGGCTCCTGCAGCACTAGAGTTCGGTGGATACAAGATCCCGACGAACTGCAAGGAGGTGCTTGCCAAGGCCAGGGCTGCTTCGACTCTTAAGTGCTACGGACATAAATGAAAGAGGTTTACCGTGCACAGAAGATAAACCCTCTATGGATTACGGCCCCTCAAGTGCTGCCGTACTTGCTGTCGCTGGCCAAGGTGGGGCTGGCACACGCCTCTATCAAGATCCATCTGGCGGCTATCTCCCGCTAGAACAGAACTCCGGGGCGATCGTCGCTGTGGTCGCATCGCCTGGTTAAGGAGTTCATGAAAGGATTTTTCTGCTTGTTCCCGCCATTGAAGGCTCTGGCCCCGGCGTGGGAGCTCAATGTGGTGCTGACCAGGCTCATGGGGTCCCCTGTTCAAGCCTCTGCATTCGGCACGTCTGACGTTCCTGTTGTGGAAGACTGTGTTCCTGGTGGCCATCACCTCCGCACGACAAGTGGGAAAGATCCAGGCTCTCTCCTGTAAGCCTCCGTACTTGACTTTCCACACAACGAGGGTCGTGCTGAGGACGCACCGCCCCCTTCATGCCCAAGGTGCTGTCGGACTTCCATCTCAACGAGCCCTTGGTGTCACTGGTTTTCTTTCTGTCGTCGGCCGAGAGGACTTTGCACTTGCAGGATGTGGCTAGAGCACTGAAGTTCTACGTGGACCGTACAGAGTTTTCGGAAGACGTCACAGCTGTTTGTGAACTTTGGTCCTGTGAATCAAGGGAAGGCCCTCTCCAAGGCACCCATTTCCAAGTGGCTCTCCGGCTGCATCACACACGGTCACCGGTTGGCAAACCGACCGTTGCCTGGCCATCTGAGAGCCCATTCGATCAAAGGGATCGCTGCAGCTACAGTTTTCCTGTCTGGTGTGCCTCTGCTGCACATCTGCAGGGCTGCTACTTGGAGATCGACACACACCTTCACGAGATTCTACTGCGTCGGCTGGGATTCCAGGGAGGAGTCCATAGTCGGCAAAGCAGTGCTGCGCAAACTGTTCGCTTGAAGGTGAGCCTGGTGAGGCTGGTAAGAGATGCTTAATGTTGAGTTGTTGAAATGCTTAATGTTGAGCCTTGCCACCTCCCGTGGTTGTGCATGTGTTTACTGCTATGTATTCTTATATTCATGAGTATGTGAATCCATGCCAGACCCCATGCTGGAGAAGCAACAAGTTACTTACCTGTAACTGTTGTTCTCCAGCATGGGTCTGGCATGGATTCACATGCGAACCCTCCCGCCTACCCCTCTGCGGCTCTTCTCTTATCTACTTATTTATTCGGATTTGTAAAGCGAGCAGCAGCCCAGGGGCATCGTGGCGCTTGTTACATACATATCTTAGTTACATATACAAGGTTATACAGGAATGTTACAGGTAAGGCGATAATGTACATATTTACAGGACAGTTTCGTGTATAGTTACATTCTACTGTGCAAGGAGTGAGATCTTTAGTTTCCTACGGAATGTAGGGAATGCGATCGCCGCTCTGATGTCTGAGGGTAATGCGTTCCAGGATTTGGCAGCAATGTATGGGAAGGCTAGGCCACCAGCTTTAGCTCTATTGATCCGTGGGATGTGGAGTTGGTTGGTGTATTGTGTCCTGGTGGGGCTTGAAGATGAGGATTTGGCGATAGTTTCAGATAGGTATGAAGGTGCAGAGAAAGTGAGGCATTTGTGTGTGATGGTAAGGATTCTGAGGGTGATACGCTCCTTGACCGGGAGCCACTGAGCTATTTGTCTTGGCTGGGAGATATGCTCTCTTCTGGGGATGCTTAGGGTGGCCCAGAGAGCATTGTTCTGAGTGACTTGTAGCCTGTTTAGGTTTTTCGCTGATGTGCCTGCCGGGAGGGCATTGCAATAGTCTAGTTTGGCTCCAATGGTTGCTCTAGCTATTGATAGGCAGTTGGGTTTGGATAGGTATGGTTTTATGGCGTTAATTAACTTGGTGGTGTGTGCGGAGGAGGACGCGATCGCGCTAACTTGTCTGGTCATGGTTAATGAGGAGTCTAGGTATACTCCCAGTGTCTTAACGGCTGTAGATACTGGGATAATAGAGTCGTCAATGGTAACGTTGGCGTATAATTTATCAAGTTTGGTTAGGGTGTTTTTTAGGCGTAGTATCATGATATCTGTCTTGTCCCCATTGAGGCAGAGGCCATTTACCGCCATCCAACCCTGGATGGTGGAGTAGATCTTATGGAGTGCCTTGGCGTCTTCGTAGTATGAGCCTGAGAGGGGTATAAGTACTTGTGTATCGTCAGGGTAATTTGTATACGCAGTGCCAAGCGAGTCCAGCGAACAAGTCCAGTGAACAAGTTGTTAGTGTGGGAGCTGTGCAAGATCCCTGAGGGACTCTGCAGTTAATTTTTGTGGGTGTAGCATTTGCTATGTCTGAGAACTTTCATGGCTCTTCCTTCGAGGAAGGAAGTGATCCATCGCACAGCTTCTTTTGAGAAGTTAGCCGATAGTGTAAGGTGTGATGTGAGAGTCTTGTGGACCAGTAGTGGTCCTACTGCCACTTTATGTGCTACCGAATCTGAAGATGGCTGCCTGAGGGAGGTGCTTAGGTAGAGGGCAGTCATTGGCTGGGGGCAGTATGACCCAGAGACCAGTGATTGGTTATTAGGAGAAAGACGGTTTAGAAACTAAACTGAAGCTGATTTTTTTTCTTTTACTGAGAATTCCCAGCCTGACTGCGGGGAATATTCATGAGCATGTGAATCCATGCCAGACCCATGCTGGAGAACAGTTACAGGTAAGTAACTTGTTCCTTACTCTGCATTATACCTTTAGCACACAGACCAGACACAAGATTAATACATATTCTACATGTCATCCAAATTTTATAGTCTTTACATCAAGGTAAGGGAAGTATAATAAATATGTTTAAGTTGTAAAACGGATTAGAAACATTTCATATTCATACATTATTCAATTTACACATAACCAGGCTCAATGGATAAATCTTGCCACAAAGTATGAGTCATTAATTGATGCAGTTGATTGACATAGCGCCAAGGCATCCATTGCATATCTAACACCTGCTTTTTTAAACAGAGCTAATAAGCACATTCTCCTCAAATCATCATACTCTTCACAAAATAACAGACTGTGTAACAGCCTCTGAGCATGCATCACATAACTGGAATTAATAACTTTCCATCCACAGATACATTTCGCCGTCCTGAGGGTAAATGTTGTAAGCTCCATTAAAAAGTGTGTGAGCATATGGTGGCAAGATCAGAAGTATTTTTCAGTTCCTTGTTTTGTTTTTGTAGATCGATATTCAAGCCCATGTTTCAGACCTAAACAGGAGCTTATAAGGGACTCATACCCAATCTTTTTAACAGCTAATTTCACCTTCTCTTTCATACAGTGGCATACATTCTCTGTTCTCTGCCATGTATTATTCAGGTCTAACACTTGCAACTGCAACTTTACATGTTTCGCCCATTGGAATGAAGAACCTCCTGGGTGATTGAACACATTTGCGAAATCCTCACGTTATTTGTCAAGCTCTGGCCTCACCAGAGCGGTATCCAATAGAACGCTGGTTTCCAACCTATCTGGAAGACTATCGATTCTAGGCCTCATTGCATCGACTAAAGGGCATTTGGGAAACTTCGCGGGAGCCTTGAGTATTTTTAAAAACTTGCTCTGCACATTCCCCAGTTTCTGGCAGTTGATGTAGCCCCATAATTCAGCACCATAAAGAGCTGCCGATGCTTTCTGCATTTTATAAATGTTAATAGCAGGAGACACTACCCTTTCGCCATGATCTAAAAGAAATGTTCTTAGTTCATCACTATTTTTTTCCAGCTTAACATGGGCTTTGTCTAACTGGGAAGACCTTACCTGATGTCAGTAAATCGGACAGCCAGATAGTCTTAATGGGTGACCTGTTCAAGGCATGCCCCGTCAACCTCCATGCACATTGCACAATGCGTAGATCTCCTTGGTCTAAAAACCAGAACTTTGGTTTTACTCTTATTTAGAGTCCGACAGTTCCGAGCACTTAAAGCATTCCAGGCAATGCCAAATTCCCATGGCCGATGTGGCCAGTAGAATGGCATAATCAGCAAGGAATAATGCCGGGAACATATCGGTGCCTAATTTAGGGAGGTCAAACATGGCATCTTGGCATCTCCAACAGTTCTAGAATCATCTCATTAATATAAAGGCAGAACAGGAGCGGGGCAAGGACAGTCCTGTCTCACGCCCCTGTCCACCCTGAATTGGCTGCTAGTTTCTCCTCCAGGGCCCCACCCCACCTCACCACTGCCAAGTTGTTAGAATATAATCCTTGCATTATTGCTACCAATTTGGCAGGCCCCTCCACCCCCCCCCTCCCCCGCTCCAGTATATCCTGCCATTCTATTGGTCTTTGGGTACAGAATCGAAGGCGGTCTGGGGGTTCTACAAAAACGCATACACCTTCATTCTTTTAAAAGGTGTGTGTGCCTGTGTAAGAAAAGGGACCGGTGAAAGCATTGGTCGATGGTACTTATCCTTTGCTGGAACCCTGCCTGAAGAGGAGAGATGAATTTTCTTAAGATCGCACTCCTGCGACTGTTTTAAAACAACTTTTGTGAAAATGTTACCAGTGTCCTCAAGTAGGGAGATAGGCCTGTAATTAACAGGCTTCTCCCTCCCCCTGCACCCCGTCATATAGCGGTACTATTTTGGCAGTTCGCCAGGAGTCTGTAACTTTAAGTTGGACCACAGATTGATCCAGTATGGTTAGGACGGGTGACCATATGTCTAACTCATCCTTCAGCAGATCGACAGGGATCCTGTCAGGACCTGGAGCTTTCTGGCACTTTCAGTTAAAAATAGCACTTATAAATTCTGTCAGTGTAATAATCATGGGAGCGCTACTGTGTTCAGTTAACACTGAACCTTTATAGCAGGGCCCCCCTGTGCTCACATTCTCCACTGCCGCATCTTTGTATAACCCACGATAGTTGTTAAACCAATTCTCGAAGGGTTAGTGGGGAATCGCATAGGATGGGGGTGATGTGGTTGAATCTGCGGACACCCACGATGAGACGGGCGGCGCCGTGGTGGGCAGCTTTAGGGTACGCGGCTGGGAGCCCAGCGAGGAGGCAGTTACACCCATCAATGTGGGAAATGACCAGTGCCTGGACTACAAGCGGTTTGGGCTTGCTTGTCTAATAGTGATAGAAAAAGAGTGAAAGTAACAACTTCTATAGTGTGTAATACATTCAGCCTTGTAGGTCCTATACCATTCTCTTCCGTTTGGGTATGTATACATTGGAAGAGACTATAGTGAAAAAGAAAATAGCGCACCAGGGAAGGTAAAGGGTTTTTGTTTCCGGTTTCAGCACTCATTGGGCATGTAATGGGATAATAAAATCTTTAATGACCCATAGATTGTCGCACTGACTCTGGATTGCAAGGGTTAAAAAGACACGCAAAAACAAAGTACAAGGAAAAAAGGAGATTTCCTTTTCCTAAAACACAAAGACAATACAATCACTACTTTCTGTCTCTGGATGTTTAAAGCTGAAGGGAAGTAGGACTAGGTAAAAAGGTATGCTCAAACACTCAACAATAGGACAATTTGTGCCTTCTTAAGTGTAGCAAACACCGTCGAGCGGTTTCAGTGGCATAACTTTGATGAAGCCACTTTCATCAGGTGAGTCTTAGATTCCTCGGAGCTGCCGTAATTCTTGATTTAGAAACCAGTTAAGAGAAACAGAATACGGTAGATTGAGTAGTATTTTACCACCTTGCCGTAGGTGTCATAGAACTGGAACAGTCTGGAAGGGAATTTTGCCGTAGATGTCATAGGACTGGAACAGTCTGGAAGGGAATTTTGCTGTAGGTGTCATAGGACTGGACCAGACATGGAATCAGCGAGCAATTGAGGACAGAGTCTAGGTGTAACTCCCTACCCCCGGGAGAGGAAATAGAATACGTTGATTGACAAGTTTCCTCCCGTGGCCCAGACGCCCCAGTTAGTCCTAAGGGAGTAAGGGTTCTGTCGACGAATGTTGCCGGAATAGAACGGCATCTGACAGACCCAGATTCCATGGCCCTAATTTCTACCAGCAAGATTTTATGTATCCAGGAAACTTGGGCCTTAACCTTGGTTGAGGTGCCAGTTTTTAGGGCATTCAATACCCAAGCTTTTGAAGCGACCGCAAACATAAATACAACGTTATTGTGTTTGAAAACGCTGCGGTTTTTCTTTCTAAGTTTCTCAGGCTCCTTCAAAAGCGACCGCAAACATAAATACAATGTTTTTAAAGCTGCGGTTTAATTTCTAAGTTTTCCGGGCTCCTCCAGCCCGGAAAACTTGGAGAAAAAAAACGCAGCTAATGTATGTTTTTATTTAAAAAATAGCACTTACCGAGATGCAGCTGCTGCTTTTTTGCCTGTAGTCTCCGAGTCTCCGGTCCCCGTCCTCCACGTACAGCACCAATGAAGGAAAAGCCACCCAGTGGTAGCTTTTGTTTACTACAGCTGGCTGGCTTTTCCTTCATTAGTGCCGCAAAAGCCAAAGCGAGCACAGCGGCGGGCATCCATTTCACAAAATGGATGCCCCCATGTGCTTTCTTTGAGCTTGATTTGCTCAAAATTTTACATAGGGACTTGGAAAAAAAAAAATAGGCAATATTAGAAAAAAATCGATTGCCAATCTATTTTTGAAATAAAAAATTTTGGGCGAACCACCCCTTTAACTTTAGTGAATACTCTTTCCTCAACGAGGCTGATAGCCTTATTTTGATGACAAGTCAAGTAAGTTCCCTTGGCCATTTCCTGATTCACAACCTGCCCAACCCGAACGGCAACTGATTGGGGGGTGGGAGGGGTGATGAGCCTGTTCATTGTATAACCTAGTTACCTGCTCCCTCTGTTCAGTGGTTATATTAGTTAGGTTTCCTTAATTTTCCCAACCTCACACGTTTATTCCTTCAAGTTAACGCTTAGATTACAGTTACATCCACAGATGAGGGTCCCTTGCAATGACTCTGGATTCAATCGTGACTTTTTCCTAGCATTTTGTGTTCCCACTCATGATTTTGGTAGCGTTTTCATGGAGCTATGTTCCCCTCCAGAGTGTCTCTTGAGGTACCAGGTGCACCACCATCACCATCCATGGAAACTGGTGCATCCGGGACCACACTCTGCTGTATCGCAAGCCCAATGTCCTCCACCAACAATGGCGAATATCTATTTCATAGTGAGATGTCGGGTGCAATTTGGGTTGGTTCTTGTGGCTCACTAGGAGCAGTAAACTTTGTTGGGTTTACCAGGCCAACACCCAGACCCGTCATCGGAACCCCCTCAAATTTACTAGAAGTTAATATCATCAAATTCTACTTTGTAAGTCTATATGTAAATTTCCCTGCGCCTTGTCGTGTTCACTGTAAACTTCACCATTTTGGTTGAAGGAGAGCCCGGGGATTTATATACGGGGATAAGATGTTTTTCATCACCTCTTGGCCCGTGATATTCTCCACCAGAAATTGATTTAACAGGACCTTGTTGCCCGATCTTGGCGCATCTTGCTCTCAGGGTACTATGGTGACTGGTGGGAGTTCTGCCTTCCTCTTTGGTTTCAACCGCACCTATTACATTTAAACCATTGTCCAGTACTACACAGTTAGATTTGACAGATTTAGAGACCCACCCCCCCCCCCCATCAATGTCATGCAAAAAAAACTTTTCTTTGCGATATGAGTACATTAACTTCAGTTATGGGCTCAAAGAGCTTGTATAATCTTTATCGTTCAGTCCCTGGAGAGATGGATTTTGCTTTACGCTTCACCATCTTATTTATTTATTGATAATATGTATATAACAATTTAGTTTTACATATTTTGCGTCAAAACATCACATAAAATCACATTACTAAAATCTATACATCTCTTAGGTGTATCTATTAAAATACATATCACAAATTCTATACGCGATTAATAATATAAAATGTCCTGAGATAGTTCTTTTAAAATTACTAAAATCATTACATAAAATTTCATTAAGTAGAACATCAGATTTACGTCATGACCTTCCATTAGCTTCACCCATGTTGTTCATATTGCACATGAACATAGTTATCGTATTTCATTAAAAATTGGATACGTATTGTTTGTAGACTTTCACACTCACATAAAATATGGTATGCTGATTCGATAACGTTAACACCACAGAATCGGCAAAATCTAAGATTGCGCGGTATTCCCAGTCGCGCCCCAAGGATTTCTAAAACCTCACATGAATTGAATTTAAACAACAAATACCATTGAATGGTGGAACAATTAGGGTAGGATATCTGGTATTTTGGTTTGACCATCCTCATTCTGATAGATTCTATGAAAATTCCACTGTTCGACTTAGTTGCCAGATTTACTATTTTTTGTTCTGTCTATTTCACAGATCAGTTTTTTCAATTTATTTTTTATCTGTGCTACAGAATATAGCAACCAACAGTGAGTCTCATTTTTAATCAGTTTAAGGTAGTTTAGTCTCCATCTATCTATTGTTATGAAATCCATTTTACGATCTAGTCCCATATATTGCTCCATCATTCGTACCATGAAGGTATCATTTGTAAGTCGTGTGAGTTTCACATACAAAATCGCTGAGGACAGTTGTACTTTGCTTCTTATACTCAGTATATCACATTCGAGTAACATGTATTCATATGGCAATGTTTTCGGCATTCGCAGTAATATTCTTAACATCTTGGCTTCAAATTTATCAATGTTATTGCCATATTTACTGCTCCAGATTTCAGCACTATAAGTCCGACATGAAACAATTTTAGCTGAATATAGTTTCATGACTGTTGCAATAGAATAAGTACCCTGGTTACCTATAAATGTGCTCAATGCCATAATTGCAGTCATACATTTCCTTTTAGTTTCTATCCAATGTGTCTTCCATGTAAGCTTGTCGTCTATGACCACTCCTAAGTATTTGTATACGTGTACTACTTCGATCTGTTGTTTATTTAATTTCCAACCTCCTGTATAGCTCTTCTTCTTAGCTGGTTGTGTTTCGAACTTCATGATTTTAGTCTTGCTAATATTTACAACAAGATTATTAATATTTGCGTATTTTTCGAGTTCGTTGAGTTTTGCTTGTAGTCCTTTGGGTGTGTAGTCGAGCAAAATCAGATCGTCAGCATATCCCAGCCATTTTAGCATGAGTTTACCTAACTTGATTTCATTCATGTAAGTGCTAATCATATTTTGGAGGAAATCGGCAAGATATAAATTAAACAGAGTGGCTGCTAGAGTACACCCTTGCTTTACGCCACGTAAAGTCTGTATATTTTCTGAAAGTTGTCCTTCCGCATCTAGCCGTATTCTGACCGTAGTATCTTTATATAGTTGTGGATCATATAAAGAAGGCCTCTTGGTGTCTTCCATTGTTCTAATTTGGCCCATAGTTTGCTGCGTGCTATGGTATCGAAGGCAGCAGAAAAATCTATGTATGCAACATACACCGGCAGCTTTCGATTTTTCCAAGAATATTCTACTGCGTTTACTAGGATGGCTATATTGTGAGCTGTGGAGGACCCACATCTGAATCCAGATTGGTATTCAGGCAAGATTTTACACCTGGTTATCCTCTGGTTTAATTCTTCTAATAAGACTTTACCAAAGATTTTACCAGGAATGTCTAGCATCCTGTAATTACTAGGTTCTTTACGATCACCATTTTTGTGTATAGTAAGTATAATGCTTTTCTTCCATGAATTGGGGATCATCCCATGTACTCCTATCCATTGATAAACAATGTACAGGACCTTTGCCCATTTTTCAGGTGATTTCTGTAGTAAAGCATTACAGGTGTTATCTGGGCCGGCTGCTCTGGATTTGGGTAATTTTTTAATTATTTTGGTTAGCGATTCGACAGTAAAGTTGCCTTTCCATTCAGTTTTTACAGATTTATAGTCCGTTTCATCTTGTGCTAGTCTACCAATTGTATTAGTGACATAAGTGAGCCACTTGTTTTCAGATACACAATTAATCGGGATGCGCCTATCTTTTTTCTCATTAATGATATCCCACATCATTTTACTGTTCTTTAGGTTGGATGCATCAGCAAGCGAGCGCCACGTCTCTTCTTTTTTTTCTTTGTAATGGAATTTCAGCCATCTTCTGTATTCAATCTTAAGGCGACGTATCTTGTTTGTTGCTTGTTCGTCTTTCTCTCCAATACATCTCCGTATGTCTTTTCGTAAGTTTTGGATTGGATTATTTTATCAAATTTCTTCTTATGGTCTAGGTTCCATCTTTCATTATTTGTCTTATATGTTCGTTTATCACCAATTGCTGCTCTGACCGTTTCTGTTAATTGATCAAACATTTAATGTTTTTGTTATTTTGATGTACTTCACTTGTACCAGCTATTTCAACAAATAGGTCTAACAGGGGTTCAGCTATTTCATTGCCCTTCTCGATATTTTTGGGATTCCATTTTATTCTATTACCTGCTGTATTTAGGCCAATCTGCCCGTTATGTTGATATTTTTCACTCTGTGGTGTTTTACTAGTTAATAAGAGGTACAATGGGAGATGGTCGCTTTCTTCTCTGCATCCGACTGCCATGTCTTTAACCCATGTCCGTGCCCTTTTGTTTACTATCATATAGTCTATAGTGCTCATACTCAATCCCGCTATTCGTGTCGCATTCATCTCCAAGTCTCCGGGCATGTTACCATTTAGTACAGTCAGTGCAAATTTGTTTAACAACTTTATCCAATCTTTTGCATTTTTATCGAAGTTCTGGGTAATGGGTTCTGACATCATTTCTTCCATGTCTACCTCAGTTTTATAATTTATTTTTACATTAAGATCACCTACAATGATCAACGGTAGGGTGTTACCTACTTCAGTGAGGATTTTGGAGAGTGTAGCAATGTTTTTCTTACTATGTTTGGCTTCAGGAGGATTATAAATATTTATAAGGACAAAGGTATCAATTACAAGTGTCTTACATGATACCAATAATGCTAATACCATCTTAGTGGATTCAGGGTGCTTAACGCCTTCCCATGGTTGCTTGATAGAGATTAAAAGCCCACCTTTAGGTCTGCCTCGCATCCCTTGGGTGGCGGGGCTTACATAGTTGTTACGGCCATCTATTTCACAATCAGAGGTCAGCCATGTCTCTTGAAGGGCTATGATTCTAAATGTTTTTATATTCTCTAGCAATCCTTCGTCGCTATTATAGTGTGAATTTCCCCGGGTGTTCCAGGACATGATGATGTCAGGAGCATCAGGAACTTTTATCAAAGTGAGCTTTGAAAGCTGTAGGGAGCCACTGCCAGTATCCATCGACAGTCTCTTGACAAGTGGGTTTCTCTGATTTGTCATTTTTTATTTATTTCCTTCAGATTTGATTGATCTTTAGTTTTAGATTGTTCTGTTATTTATGCCTGATCTTTTCTCTGTATTATTTTCATATTTTACCTTCGGTATACATATCTCATTGCATGTATATCCGATAAGTTCAAGTTGGCGTTTGTGGCTAAATATGTAGTCATGGATTATGTCATCCCGACACCATAGGTTGGTTATGATTTTAGTAGCACTTACTACTTGATCAACAACTTTAAAGTCTTCAAGACTATCATCCTTAAGGGTACTATTGATGCACATATTTCTAGCACATGCTTACGATTTAGGACTAACTTCTTATTTATGTCTATTTTTTCTATTTGCAGTGCCTTAATAGTATCTTTCTCATTAGGGATTTCTGTGTTGATGGTTTCGCCCTCAATTGGATGTTTTGCTTTTACTTGATTGCATGATATTTCATTTTGTGTCTTATTTTCCTCTTCATTGATTACACCTTCATAGAGTGTTCGCACATCTTCATGATTCACTCTTTTTTAAATTATTTTTAGCTTGTCTTTTTCAGCTTCTTAGATGGTATCATAAAATCTCTTATGTCAGTGTCTGGCAGCTTAGCTTGCTTTTCGGTTTTTAGACTATTTCCTTTTTTACTAAGTGGTTCATGTATAGCAACATCATGTGTGCCGACATAGTTGGCTTCTTTATACATTGATAAACTTTTGGAATCTCTACTTTTCACTTGCTGTTTATATTCTGTCTCAATGGGGCCAATTTTTTTCAATTCGATCAGTCTATTACTGTCAACTATACACCCATTTTTTGGTGCTTTTTCTTTGTTCATAGTGTATATGACTGCTTGGCTGACTTTCTTTTTCCTGTTGGACATTTTCTGCTTTTTTTGGGTTTGCATTTACCATTTCTTTCTATATTCAAATCTTTGTTGTTATTTTCTGTTATATTGTATTCAATGTTTGTATTCACTGGATTGCTTCCTATCTTCTGACTTTTGTCATTTTTAAGTTGATGCTTATCTTGCTCTATGTGCATTTTCATGTCTGTGTTCGTGCTACTATCACACAATTTTAGATTATTTATTTTACTGAGATCATACAGTAATAACGAATGAATAGCTAGTTTGCTATCTATTGCTTCACATTTTTCAACCAAGGAGACAAACGCGTTTTCTAAGGTCTGAAATAATTCTTCTGTGTTCATGCTTACAAAGCTAGTGTCTTGTGAGATATCATGTATATGGGTACTAACTTTGTTAGCTGTGATAGGGGTTATCGGATCAATTTTTGCATTGTTGTCAATAGCCAAATGTACTTTCCCTATTACAATCAGACCAGATGTTGGGTCAATTTCAAACCTTTCACCAGGATTAAGTGGTTCATATTTATCAATGGCTACTACATGTGGTACTGTAATAGCCTCCCCAATGGCATGTCCAGACAACATTTCTTCGTGGCTAGTTGATAGCTTACTAATTCTAGTTTGTTCCTTTTGAGAATCATTACTATAACTATTTCTCAGAGGTGTTAGAATTTGGGGCTTGGTCATGTGGCGGTCTAATTCTTCGCTGCCGCTTATACAGGCTGATTCAGGTATGGTGGGCATCAGCATTTGTGAGAATAATTTACTATTTATACACAGAAATGCCTCTACCAGGTCTTCCATAATTTCAGTCACAGAATTACCAACATCATTTGCAGTCATTCTATATTTGGGAGTGATTAGTGATGAAGAATGCATATTTTCAACCTGATCAAAAAAGGAAGTCATTTTTGCTAGCTTACCTTCGGTTAGTAAGCCGGGCTGTGTGAGGTCTTTCTTTTACATGCCCGGATAATTTATACAGTTTCCTGCTGCTTAGCTCACTTAATTTTATCTCCATAGGTATCATGCACTAACTGGGACGATTTAGATGACCTTAAATCCATGGCTGATAGCACATAGAATAAAGGTGCTAATTAGGTTACCGGATCTGCACCAGGGCCTCGGAATGCGGGAGATCCAGTACGGGGCAGCGCACCACGCGCCGCGAACAGCAAACAGTCACTTTCTGTTCACTTCCTGGTGCGCTAGTGCCTGAGTATTTAGGGGCACTTCCTGGTGGAATGGGGGCGTGTTTCCAGCGCCGGAGCCAATGGGCGAGCTGAATTCAGGGGAGGGTCCAAGACACTGTGTGTGTCACATTGAAGTCCTTCCTCCAGGGAAAAAAACGAACGAAGTCCACGCGAGCAGAGTGACTAACAGCAAACAGTCACTTTCTGTTCACTTCCTGGTGCGCCATCTCTATTGATGAGTCACTGCGCCTTCGTGCAAGTGATGAAAAGACAACAACCGATAAGGTACCCCAGTACACAACTTGGGTATACTAAGCAACCTAATCAACCTATGTGCTGGGTACACACATTGGGTATACTTTATAACCCTCCACCAGGCCACTGGTATTACAGTGCTGATATTGTAGCAGCTACAGTCTCCTAATCGCCAATAGCCGAGAAAAGGGCAACACCTAGTCGTCCACTTGGGCACAGACTATAGTTCTGCAGAACCCCCCCCCCCCCCACACCCCGCCCCACTCCACCGATAAAACCCCTAATGGGCTGCATAATCCTCCATGCGTTTACGAAGAAAAAGTGCTTTAGTGCAGTAGTACTCAAGGATTCAGCAGACACTTGATTTATCTACAATACAAAAGTGCAAAGTGCCAAAATGTAAGATGCTTGTTTTCAAATTAGTTAATCCAGCAAACATACTCAATCCAGTTAAAGTCCAATAACGCCATCAAGTTCAATATAGTGTCCCTACGTAGAAATGTGTAGTAATGATAACGATAAACGTTTGAATTAATGTGTTAAAGTGCTGTCTAAAAATGATTAGATGTATCCATAAAAACTGTAAAACCTTAAGCCCAAAAAAAGTTTTTCAAATGTTAGGGTAGGGAATAAAAAGTCAAATGCAGAAAGTAGCAGCGTAGGGAGCGGTGGGATGCCCGAAAGCTCAGGGGGCATCTATAGTCAGTCTCCCCTCCCCACTCCTCTCGTCGCTGCTCCGCTTAATTTCAATTTAAATTAAAATGCTGATGAAATGTAGAACCCCCCGCGTGTCGCAGTTCCCATTTTTAAACAAAGGATTAATCCCTCCCCGAATGACGACAAAATTGATGGCAGAGGAGACCGATATTCCTCCACTATGCAGATTTGTAACTGGTGCTGGCCTCGGTATTAGTGTGATTGGCGTGGTCCTTTGATAAACCCTTGAGTATTTATTTTGAGGTGTCGTCTTCTTTCAGCATTCACACACGATGCGAGCCTTCAAGCCGTTGGGGGAGCTGGTGCACTATCTTGAACACGCTGCACGCAATCCGGCGACCCAACACGACACCCTTGGCATTTGTTACCTGTGCTTGTGGACTCTTCTACTCGCTCTCACTATTAGGTCCGGTGTGAGATCTAATTAGGGCGGTCCCACTCTGGCGCGAACACCAGCAGTGCCAACACCACCTTTTGCCTGACAGTGGGCTTTGCCGCTCTGGGTGAAACGGTGGCAATTTAAACAGGATTTCCTGGGTGTGTCCACATATCCTTGCATCAGTAACTGCTGCAGAGGAAACTCCAGCGGCGCCAAGACCGCCCTTTGCCTGACACCAGGCCTGACCTTTATTTTGTCAGATGTTTTTTGTCAATTAACCTTTCCTAAAAATAATGAACTGTCATTTTGTCATTTTAAGCCACAACTGCTTTTTTTCCTTTCTCCCTGAACATTGGAACATTATACAAAGATTGGATAGGTGCTTGGGCCACACTGCACAAAGTTGTTAGATTACTCATGCACAGTCAATGAACCTGTTCAATGACCATTCCGGTCAAGCAGACTGGTTATTAAGAGAAACCAAGTTGGGTGTGCTGCTTCCATGAGTATGGGCACATGAAAGCTCACATGTAGAAGTTAGTTTTCCGGTGCTTGCTGCATATAACTTTGGAATTCAGCAGCTTAAGTTTAAGATTGTGCTACAAGGTAGCAGAAGGCATTTGTCTCTTGGTTATCGGACACTTCATGAGATGTGGTTTCACCATAAAGGTAGCTATCTTTTTGGAAGATGAAATTAGTTGATGTATGTTTTAATGTGGATGTTTAACAATGGAAAGGCTAGTCCATTTAAATTGTTGTAGCCATAAAGAGAACTGTTGCATGTCAATGTTCCCCAGCTAATATCCTTATTTTTGGTTAACAGAGAATCTGGATTTCAATCTAGAAGAAAAGACTGCACTGATCTCCAATACGAAGTCTCCTATATCCTTCTTTAGCAAACTTGGGCAGACAATTTCCCGTAAACGGACCCCCAAGGTAAGAAATGTTGTGCTACAAATTTTTTGTTAAAAGACCATTCTGTGTAGCAAGTTTGAATTGTTTGAAAAATGTGTTGGGCTGGTTCATTCAGGCATGTTTGTATGGCAGTGGTTGGTTGTTCACCTCAGGGTTATAATTTGGTGGAGGAACAGATGCTCTTGGAGTACTTGGCTAAAGTAGCTAGAAGTGTAACTCGCCCGAGTGTGGGATGAGGAGGGAGAAGAAGAGGTGGGTGTTAATTTTGCTATTTTCTTAAACCCTTTTTGGTGGAGTTTACATCCTATTGCGACCAGACATGTAAATGTATGTAAATGTACCTCACATTAATTCACTTGTCTTCTTTAATGTATCACAATTATTTTTTTATAAAGTTTATTACAAACTTTTAAAAAGAAAAGACACGAAAAAAGAAGATACAATATTACAAAACAAGACAATTTCCATTGTTAGGATTCTGTTCGCTCTTCCAACAATGCAGTTTTCATCTGTAAACATTCTTCACGTTATTTAGATTATTGTTAGTCCATTATATTGGTAGTACAGCAACACTGTCAGAAATGTAGATGACTGTACCCCACCGCAACTCGCGCTCTCAATACCATTCAGTACTACTATTTACTTTTACATTTATATTTCTCAATTTAAATTGTGTGGGAATTGTTCCAAAACGGGCCTGGATAGTCTAGAATTGTGCTGTAGTTACTAGGAATAGCCATTCCTTCTGGGGGCAACTTCTTGCAGTCAGTCTCCCACTTGTCTTATTCCTGATATTTGTTTCACCTGCTGACCACATTTGCATCATAAATTTGTTTTTTTTAATGGCTTAGTAGGAAAGCACATTTTTTCCATGTTTTTTTTTTACTTGGTGAAAATGTTTTTTAGGGGTCTCATTTAAAAACAATGTATTTAGCAGCACACCCATTAAGCAAAAATACTAAAAGCTGAGTAAAACAACATAAGCATGTATTTTCAGTTAGTTTGATGTCCAAAAAAGGGCTCACATCACCCTTTAGAATTTACACATTTCCAATAGCAAAACTGTTATAATGAAATCAACTGTGGGGTGGGATGGAGGGTGTTGGTGCAAAATAGCTGCAGAAGCGTAGAGCTCCAAACTATTGTAATTTAAGTGCTCGTAAAAATCCTACATCATCCTGCTTACTTACGCAATATCGATCTCCCCATGACGCTGTGGTGCTTGCTGCCCGGGTGAATTCATAAAAAAGGCTGCTGTGAAGGCATCGTGAAGCAAGACGCAATCAACCGATTCAAATTTTTACTCTGAGGTTTTATTTAACTTAAGTCAGTGAAGTGTAGAGCTCCTTCCAGGTGTTGGCTTATGATGAGCTCCCCCTTCCCCAAATTCAAGACAGTTCACAAAAGACTGGGGTTCCCTTCCCCAAGAGTTCAAATCTTCCAACTTTTCAAAACAATACAGTTCCTTGGGACACTTCCCAACTCTGTTGTCATTAGTACTCTTCACTGGTACAAGTCTGTTTCTTGACATCAAAATCGTATAAGCAGTCGTTGATAAAGGGCCTTTGGTCTAGGCGCAGTTGTTGGACCAAACAGTCCACCCATTACAGGTCACGCAACTGATACCCCTTCTTATCTGCTTTCAATCAACAATTGTCCATTGCTTTCCCTGAACAGTTAAATGTGTTTCTTTCATCATTTACCTTTGCTTGGATTTCTACTGCATACACCCCTCAAACTCTAACGAAACACAACCACAAACCTACAACACAACAATCCATACAAACTTCACTGCAACAACAAAACAAACCACACATACTCGTACAACAGCACACATGGACTACCAATCGTAAAACACCCCAACCGCAGCCAGAGGACCCACTGGGCTTAAGCTGCCAACAGCACATCACTGCTCTCTTGCACTTTTCCAGCTTATTCCCACTAACTCACCTCACCCCCTTACACTTTCTTTCAGAGCCACCAGGGGACCACTCCGGTGGTGATAGTGCACTGTACAAATCCTTTAACATTAACTACACACTGTTACACCTTGTGTATTCTTCTGGCTCTGTACAATGCAGGTTTTCCTGTAACCCTGCAGTTCCTTAAACTATTTCAACTTTGCCCAACACTTTGCTTCTCCACTCATATCCTTCTTGGGTTTTCCTGGACTTTGCCAACACTTGTGTCTTAACCAATTCACTATGTGGTATTCCTGCCTTGCACCACCTTATTTCCATTCCATTCATAAGCACTTGTAACTTAATTCTACTTTATGCAGCATTAGAACTGATTCACAATGTCGCAATATGTTTGGTATTCAAAATACCTAGCTTTTGCTTTATGCGGCATGCAAATTTGCTCCACAATGTCTTTCAATTTGTTTGGTATTCGAAAATAACTTGCTTTTGCTTTATACTGCATTCAAATTTGCTGATCACTTTCAGTTGGTTTGCTTTTCCGAATGCACTGGTTTCTGCATTCTAAAAGTGCTTATAACAAATTTCCACTCATTCTGTAGTTAAGAGTGCCTATTTTAAGTTGCCGGAGCGCCCTGGTATAAGTGTTTACCTTGTATCACTGACTCCGTACGGCAGTTCCCTTTGGCTTCTCATCGGCTCTTCGCACTGCGTCTGGCTTCTTGTGTCTCCGCTCTTCCTCTGCAGAAACCTGAGATAGCACTGCTCACTTTCTTGGTGTTCTGCAGCCTCTGGAGTGTCTTGGCGCCCACTGCTTCTCCTGTGTTCACCCAACGTGGAGGGTTGGCAGGCCTTCCAGACCCTCTCGTGGCAGGCCTCTGCCACGGCGTCCCTCTCTCCTGCCCAACACTGCTCTCGGCTCCCGCTCCTCTCGCTCTCCATCCAGCTTCTCTCCCACTCTTGTCAGCAACCCGCCTCTGGGTTCCTTTCTGTGCTCTCCCTCTTGCTGTGCAGCCAGGCTTCTTATACCTGTGGGGATTGTCAAAGGCCCACAGGTGTGGGTCAGTTAGTTGAATTGCCTGACGTTCATGAAAACTATTGGCTGGACATGCCTGGCTATTTCATCTGTATTAATCCTGCATTACTCTGTGCTGTCTCCTACTCTTCTTGGTACTTGACTTATATGTGTCTGCATTAACAGCATAAGATGAATATGGGTTTCTCTCACTGTTCGCCAGTGCCCTCGTAAATCTCTGGCATATGAGGACTGCACCCAGGTGTGGTGACGACTGCGGAAGGCCGGTGCCAATAAGGGATGGGGGCACAAATGTGCCCTGATACTCAAGCAAGGGCACATGCTCATTTCTCTTCACCTTGAGAAGGCTTACACCAGACCCTGCTTGAATCCAGCATGGGCGCTGGAATCCGCAGAAGCCCACGGGTGGTGGCGAGCCTGCTGTTGCCTGGGCTGCTGCATTGACAAGACATGACCCTGGCTGCACTTACTGTAGGTTTTGGTGTGGCCCAATGTTCGTCGACAGTACCCGAGCTTAGCGGACAATCCGGAGGGCTGGTGTGGAAATGGCACTTGTGTGTACGGGCCGTGGATGTACCCCCAGTAGCCAGTGGGCATGGATGCTGTGGATTGCTTTGACTTGGTCTGCTGGGAGTGCTGTCTGTGCTCTCTACCTGGAGCATCCAGCGTTGGCAGAGCCAGCCCTTATAGTGTGTGCATCATCCTAGCCATGGTGTCACAGACATGTAAGTGTACAAACTGGGCTACCTCTTGAAATTTTGTAGATTAGCACTTTCTAGTAGTACTCGACCATCCTTAAATAAACTACGTACCCAAATGGGAATGTCAGATAAGCATCAGGCGAAGCTTCAATTCTAGAACGCAGGGAAGCCCTTAATGACCGGGTCGACCACGTCTCTGGTACCAGGGTACCATGGCAAGCGAAAATGTTTGAGATTTGGAAGTGAAAACTATTTTTTTCAGATTAACACTGTCATTGAAGGTATAAAACCAAATTGGACAGAGATCCAGTCCCATCTTGATGCCTGTGGCCATAGACTGGATGAAGTAGGGTAACTTGTTTCATTCATCAATGACACTGCTGCCACATCCTCAGACTGTGGGAAATCTGCAGGCAAGGGTCAAGGCTCTGGAGGCAAATCAGGATGACAAGGAAGGGCACTCGTGAAGAAATCATTTCCTCATTTTAAGGGTTTCCAAAACACTCACTGGTAATGTGGCTGCATTTGTAGTAAACCTTATTAAAGAGCTCACGGCAGATATGAGCTTCTCTACGATAGGGTTGTGGACCGTGCACACCAACGCTTTAGTAGTAAGGCTGATCCCTGGTGTCCCTCCGAGGCCACTCGTTGCGAGGATCCTAAATTATAGGGACAGACACTTAATTCTAAATAAAGCCAGAGAACTGGGGGAGCTTTGTTAAAAGAACATATTGTTCTTCCCTGACTTCACAAGTGCAGTCCAGGCCCCACACGCAAGTCCTTCATTGGGGTGAAAAAAAGGCTTCAAGAAAGGTCCATTTCTCCAAGTTCTACCACACCAATTTTTGAGTGGTCAGTGGGGGTAAGACTCACTTTTTCTCTGTCACTGCAAGCCAGTGACTTTGTAGATTTGTTGCCATGAACACCACCAAGCGATTCCCTGTGGGCAGACCGAGCACCCCAGAGGCATTGGGGGAAATTCTTGCAATTATTTCTTATTACTTCCCTTCCTTCAGGGGATCAGCTTGATGTCCGGTCACAAGCAAGTTTTATTCTGCAAGGATTGGGAGGGGCTTCTATCACGTAGGCCCTAGCTGATGACTGCTAATGTGATTGAGAATTTCTCCAAGTGGTACTGTGCTAGATGCCCGAGTCTACCTTCACGTAACGTACGATCCACTGGTTGCTTTTGTCTAGTTTTGATTTGAGTTTAATGGGCTTGGGGGTGGGATGAAACCTGTGCATTTACAGTTTGGGTTGGTCAATGAGGAAGGGGTGAAGGGTATTTGCGGTTAGTATTAGGAGGTTGTTTGGTACCTTAAGAGGTGTACTTAAATGTTTAGACAACAGAAATATGCCTAGTGTTGATACAACTGAAAGGCAGGCTATGTGGAGTCAAGAAGTAAAACAGGAATGGATAACTTTAGAAATCTGAACTTATCTGGGAATCTTAAAGGATTAAACCACCCTATTGAAGTGTGCAAAGTTCTACTTTCTACTTTACATAGAAGGACTGCATTACCATTGTTTCAGGAAACTCAAATGCTTCCATCTAGCGGTAGCTTGTTTGCCAGAAAATGGGGATGTCAGATACTTTTGCCTTTTTCTCAGAAATGTGCTAATCCCTTCTACCTTAGAGACCCCCAGCACTTCTGCTGGACTTTAGGACTTTGAATTTTTATCCTGGAAAGAGTGAGCCTTTTTTTCCCACACACTCGTATTTTTCTCTGATTTGAACTCTGTTTCTCTTTTGGTTTTGGAGTCTGACAAACTCCATAGGCATCATCTTTTGAAATTGTGACACACAGCACCTTCAGTGCAGTGGCACAGGGAAGTCCTTCAGATTTCCCAAAAGGTTTAAATACCTTCTCTTGGATAACTACTGTTTCCAAGAGCAGTGAAGCGAAATTTACTTTACTTATATTGTAGCTTTGTAGACCTAGCACACACTGTCATACAATGGGGTGCTGGAGGGGTTACTTGGTATCCCCTTTGTCTAGTTTCCCGTGTAACATTTTTATGTTACCCTTTCTATAATTAATGGCTGGTGGCGGTAGTTTACTGTTTACTACCATTGAGTGTTTTTACCGCGGGCTGCCATTGCAGCTGCAGTAAAGCACCCATGGGTCACCACCAGTCTGGCTTTAGAGCTGCCAGAAGCACGGAAACTGCTCTCCTTAACATCTGTGAAGACCTCTCCAACCTTGACTCCAATACCCCCTTTGTCCTCATCTTACTTGATCTCTCTTCTGCCTTTGACATGGTCAACCATGCCATCCTGCTCAACCATCTCTGTGATAACCTGGGTATCACTGATCAGGCCCTGGCTTGGCTGACCTCTTTCCTCTGATCGACTGTCCCAGTTCCAACTTGAGTCCTTCCTCCCCTCTATCTCTACCTGGGGGGTTTGCCAGGGTTGTAACCTCTCTCCCTGGCTGTTCAACCAATACTTGGCACTTCTTGCCCACCGCATTGCCACTCCCCCAACTTTCAGTGCTATGCGGACAACACTCAGCTCATTTTCAGGATCCCTTCTGCCACCTCTTCTCCTGCTCTCATCTCCAACTGTCTGTCCGCTATCCAGGAGTGGTCTGCCGGCAACGATCTCTGCTTTAATTTGATTTGTTTATTTATATAGCGCACAAAACCCAGAGGTATCTAGGTACTTATACTTGAGAGATTGGTTGCAGTGCTTCAGGTTACAAAAAGGAAGCGCAAGAGGTGATTACAACAAAAAGGAATGTAGAGAGGTAAAACATCACACGCAAAGTGCAGAAAAGAGTTCAGATGCGCAGATGAATGGTGCCGAACCCCATGTTTCGATATTGCGGATTAGGACCCCATGTTTTAGGGTAGCAGCAGCATACACATGCAAAAGTTATTTAAGCGGCCGATACATGGTGCCTAACCCCATGTTGCAGCACAGCAGCAGCATACACATGCAAGAGTCAATTAGGCAGCAGATACATGATGCCTAACTCCATTTTGAAGTGCGGCAGCAGCATACAAATGCAAAGATCAATTAGGCAGGCACTATCCAGTTCCAGGGCCTCGAAAGTAAAACTGTAAAATGTTAAACTGTAAAATGCTAGAAAAACTGAGATTCTCCTCATCGGCACACCTGCTCCCTCCTTTCCCTGACTTTCTCTGGTCGCCCTCTCTTGGCCCTCTTCCTTCTCCCACCTGTGAGCCTAAAAACCTCAGTGTCATCTTCAACTCCACTCTCCTCCTCTCCTCCCATCTCTGACATCTCTAAGAAGTCACACTACCAGCTGCACCTCCTCAGAGGTATTTTCCCTTTCCTCTCCTTCCCCCAGAGGCTCACTGTCTCCAGAGCTCTAGTTGTCTCTAGGCTGGACGACTGTAAGAGCCTCTTTCTAAACCTGCCTGCTTCTACTCTCCAGGCTCTGCAACTCATCCAGAACAGGACTGCAAGACTTGTCCTTGTCCTTGGCCTCAAGCCCAGAGGTCGTATCTCTCCCGGACTGAAATCTCTGCACTGGCTCCCATTGGCTGCGAGGATTAAGTTCAAAACCCTCTGCATTGTCCACAAGACCTTCTGGGGCCTCAATATCTTAAACTCTTCCTACATATCTTCCTTCTCGAGCTCTTCGCTCATCCGCCTCCAAATCCCTCAGGGTCAGTCGCTTCTCCAAGCAACGAGTTGGTGGTAGATCTTTCTTTGGCTGGGGCCTCCCTGTGGAACAGCCTCCCTGCCTCACCATCTCCGGTTCTGGAAGTACCTCAAGACCTTCCTCTTTGCTTCTGCTTCCTCTCCCGTGCTGAGCTCCTGACTGAAACTGCACTGGTCACCTGGCTAACCCCTGATCTCGGGCCCAGGTCCCCCCCCTCGCCAGCTGCACTCCTGAACTGCCTCCCGGGCAACCCCTGCACTTGGGGGGGTTGCTGTATTCCTCCAGCCCCACCAGCCCTTGACACTTGATGTCTGCACTTACCCCTGCACTTGCCAGAAACTGGCCGCACTTTTACCTACTATTTTTATTTATTTTGTTTATTTTTACTGTTGATCCTATGTATTGCACTATCCCCCTCCCCCCGCACTTTCCCTTTGCACCCTCCCCTGCACTTGCACAATCTCAATGTCACCTGGCCTAGTAAGATCGTTGTCTCCGTCTTCCCTCTGTTCCCCCCTCCCTTGACTCGTCGCGCTTTGAAATACATGTGTATAGGCACGTTATGAATGCCATATATCATTTTGTCAAAATAGCCCCAGTCTTTTTTTTTTTGCCATTTCTTGTTGGAAAGGTCCTTCTTGAGATTTACTCTGCGCGCCAAACCAGGTCTGGTCCCTTGGTTCGTTTTGTCTTTGGCAGGTTTCACTGCTGAAACTCTCCTCTGGCTCCAGCGTGTCTGGCAGGGCAGGAAGTGAGGGAGGTGCCCGAAACACCCTAGGCTTTATCCCCTTGGTTACAGGAATGCACCCAAAGGTGGTTGGCTGGCTTGCTGTCCTTGGAGGACAGCCACCCTGCTGTGTGTTTGACATCTAGGCTGCAAATGAATTGGAGAAACCCGCATAAAAGTTGAGGTCTTTTGCTTGGAAGGCAGAGTCAACTACTGGACGAAGGAATCCGAAGAAGAACTTGGAAGAGGCGCTTGCTGCAACTCCTGGACTGTTGGTTTACCCGGTGAAGCCCTGCTGCATTGGTGAAGATCAGAATTTACCTCAACTAGAGATGTCCTACAAGGACGACTTCTCCCCTTGGGTTGGTGGGACCAATCTACCCCAAAGAAAACTTGTCTGGACATTCTCTCGGAGCTGGCTTTACTGCCATTGCTGTTGCAGGAACCGATTGCCAGGGAGAGGAACACCAGATCGAGTGCATCGTTTTTAAGTCAGACCCGAGCTCCAGGAAGATCCTCCGGACTCCCATGAAGCAGGACTGACCAAGCCTGAGCTACCTTAAGAGTGCTGGACCCCAGATGTAAGGAAAGTCCATAAGGTATCTGAACTGTAGAGGTGCTATTTGCGAGAGCCGCGAGCAGCTGAAACCACGAAGTGCTGCTGAGCTGAAGTTATCCCATTGCTCCCGCCAACCTTCTTTTCGTAGTGCAGGAGTCCCCAGACGTCCTCCATCTTGTCCCCACAACGGAGGCCCACGAACAGGATCTGCAGACCTACACAGGAACAGAAGCCAGCTGGAACCAATTTCTTCATACCAAAGGTACTGTAAAACCAAGGGATACTTGTATCTTGTTCTGTAGCCTTGCTAGCGCTCAGTTGAGACTTGTCTTGGTTGCTTTTGCAGTGTTGCTTGCAGCTTTGCCCCTCAAAAGCCTCCTAGCTTGTGGCCCTACAGTGATTTCATTTTCTACAAACACTTCGAAAACTTTGCAAGACTTTTTATCTACCTACAAGAAGCGTTTCAGCTTACATAGACTTT
Organism: Ambystoma mexicanum; assembly: GCF_040938575.1. Taxonomy (NCBI): domain Eukaryota; kingdom Metazoa; phylum Chordata; class Amphibia; order Caudata; family Ambystomatidae; genus Ambystoma; species Ambystoma mexicanum. The sequence goes on along the minus strand of NC_090936.1, from coordinate 452,036,801 downwards.
TGCTCAACTAACATTGGCTGGCCTGGCTCCCTGAAAGACTCTTCTTACCTCTGACTTTGTGCTTTAATTATCCCTCAACAAAAGTCACAGATTAGATAACTTGTGCGGCTGGGAAAGGGTTAATTTACTTTGCATTGGGGGGTTCAAAAATTACTTGCTAAGAATATTTGTTAACCATTGTTTTATTCCGTAAACCTTTTCTTTTGACATCAAACTCAGTATTGCTCTAAATGTGCCAGTGATATATTAATGTCGACAGTGTCCTGGTTATTAAAGCTGCCTCAGGGTGCAGGAAGTGTCTGCGTGCCATCCCAAAAGGGTATCCACTGATTTAGTGAAACTGAGTGTGTATTTTGAAGTATATTTAAGTGTTACATGTTTTGCTCCTTTCTAAAGAAGGCTTATTCAACTGACTGTTAAATAAATTAATTGTTCAATCAAGAAACCTTGTGTGTAAGTGTTTATTTGAATAACTGTCACTGTGAAACTGTGTTACAAAGCTGCTGCTCACATTGACCCCTCTTTAGATATGCCTGACTGCTCAATCACTCTACCAACTTGTGTAGTACATGCTTATACCAAAGGTTGGGTTAACTATTGCCAAGAGGACAAGGCTGGTGCAGTCTCCCACAGAGTACTGCATACAATCTTGCCTAAGGATCATTAATGGGGGTAAAGGGGGGATTTCAGCACAACACTTAACATCGATCTTGATAGATCCAAGAGCAGCATGCAGCATATTTCTACGTCTGCAGAGGTGCTCCGTTGCCTTATAGAACTGCATGAGTTGCTGGATGTATGGAGCTGGTGATGTGCGTTAGGAATGTTTCTCTTTTAGGCAACTTTCCCTCCATATTCAATGGACCCTGAAAACTTTTGCTTTTGTTTTACACCTTGTCCTGAATTTTTGTGCAGAGAAGTCAAGCCTTCAGATTCACTTGCCTTTTACTCATTTGTTATGGGGAAAGTGACTAGTCCTTCAGTCTGTCAGTACTGGGAAACTGTTTCCCTTTTGTCTTTTTACTTGTTCTCTTTGGGTAACTTTTTCATATTGCTTGAAGCATCTTTCAATGCAGTGCAACAGGGATACTTTTGTACCACCCTAGACTCACCGAAAGGGTATTTTGGTTACTTTTAAATGTGTCAAGACAAGCTGCTGGTAGCAGTTACATTTTTATCATTTTTGCTATATTTTTAGTTGGCTCATTCACATTTATCACGTTGGGTTACTAACTGTGGCTAGTGTCCTAAGATGGCAGTGCCACACGATTTATCACATGTTATTTTGGCCGCCTGCCTTCTCGGGTCAGGAATTCTCTTTTATGGTCTTGCATTCGCCTGGGAATGTTTTCACAGCCTAGTGCTTGCCATGGGTGCCTAGGCTCAGGGTTTGGGCTGGTACTGTGGGGGTCCCAATCCACATACTAGTGCCAGTATGTCTAGTGTGCATGCATGAGTGAGCCCCACAGTGGTCCCTGATTGGACCACTGCTGGTGTACATGAGTAGGGCAGATCCTTGCTATCGGAGTTGGATCACTCCCCTGAATTTGGGATAAGAGGGTGTAAGGAAGGCATGGTATCACTGTAAAACAGACACAGTTCAAGGGTGTTTATTGAACTTTATAAGGGGTGTGAGAAATGCCTATCTAAACCTAAATCTAAAATGAGAGCAAGCTACAACCATCAAATAATACAGTCCTAGTGGAGTCTAGTCAAATAAAAAGGCCCTATGCTTAAAAAAAAGAAATATATTGCCAATCCTTACCGCTATGCTGCAAAATAGTGTGGGATAATGTTCACAAAAAGAAAGAAGTGGATGTTTAAGCTGTTTGCCTCCCTTCCCCACGTTTTTAGCACAGGACAAGACGGGTCACTCTAACACAGCACACTCCTGGGATTCTTTGTAACAAGGTCACAGTTCCTTTCACCAACATCAGGGCCTTCTGTGCCCAAGTCTCTTTTGTGCAAAGTCTCTTGCCTCATAGAACATGATGTACCATAAACCACAAAGTTCCTTTCTCAATTTTCACTTCGGGTGATTTACTCTTCACCATGGATCCCCCTCAGCCGGGCTCGGATCCTTCTTTCACAGTTCGCCTACCTCAGTCGGGTTCACATTTGCCACCGCAATATCTTCTCGGGTGTGCTAGGCATCCCTCAGTCTGGTTCACATTTGCCACAACAATATTCCCGGGTGTGTTATTGTTCATCCAGGGTCCCCCTTTTCTGGGCTCAGACGCCTTTTCTACAATTGGTCCCCCTCAACCGGGCCCAGACCAATTTCAGTTTACAGACAATCGAAGACTTTCGAATGTGCACATGATTCAACGTAACCTACTGTAGGACCACTTCGACTTTGCAGTTCAATAATTATTCCATGCTCAGGGGTGGGGAGGACAAAACAGAGACCTTAGAGTGAGCACCCAGGTGGCTCCGGACCACTCTGTATCTGGTACCTATTTCGCTTTTACAAAGTTCAATTTGTATACATGTTCTCTTTCTACATACATTGTTTTTTAATACCACATTTTATTGGTTTTTTGGAAATACAAAACATAAAGCCCCACACAGTGGGGTAAACAAAACTTCCCATACCCACCCGCCAACAACTCCCCGCTGTGGACCTTTACCAACGAGCTTCAAAACATCCCACAAAGTTGTGTCCCTTTTGTATTGCACCCACCACTCCATCTGCAAGTCCTTGGGTAGCGTAACGTTACAATATTATAAATTACTTTTAGTGCGCCTCTTCCCAACTTTGCCATATTTTTTGCGCTTTTTCTGGGCACCTCCTGGCAGTATAAACTCTCTTTTCCATCGCGATGCAGATATCCATGTCTGTGATCCATTGTTCAAGGCTCGGTGGCCTCTCCGAGCCCCAAAGTTGCGTTATGTTCCTTTTGAGTATCGCAGTGGTGGTAGATAAGAGCGCTCTCTCATACTTCGTTAGGCCATTGTCTCCTTCTATCCCCAGCAAGCAATAATTGCTTTGGATTCACAAGTATCCTCTTGCCCAATAGCCTTGACAGTTCATCACAGCATTGTTGCCAGTATTATTGAAAGATGGCACAGTCCTACATGATATGATAATAGGAGCCTTCCTCCCTCTTACATCGCAAACGGTATGGATTCGTAACCTTTCCCCACTTGAACAGTGCCACCCTTGGGTAATCCTATGTAGTATCTTCAGCTGAATTAATCTAAGCCTGGAGGAGAGAGTTGATTCTCTGGAGTACATCAACGCAGTCACCCATTCCTCTGGGAGTATATCACCTACCTCCCTCTCCCACTTGGCTTTCAGGCTCGACAGTTCTTTCGTAGCAAAGGAGTTAATAGCACTGTACATAGTCGATGTGACTTTATGTTTAAGCAGTTCTGGGAATACATTACGTTCTAGTGGAGAGTAATCGGCTATGTCACTCAATTCAGGGAGATGGGCCTGCAACGCATGTTTGAGCTGGATATAGTGGGATTGTTCGTTGGGTGGGAGTGCAAAGGTGGCGGCTAGATCCGCAAATGTTATTATTCCATTTTCCTTCATCACATCGCCAATTTTCGTAATACCTAGTTGGGCCCATGCTTGCCATTTAGAGAGTTTGTTCACCTCCGGGAGATGTCTATTGTTCCAGAGTGGTTGTGCTAGAGTTAGTTTTTTATCCCAACCTAGGTATTTGTGTATCTGGCCAGACTAGGGTTATATGCGACAACCTGGATGGGTCAGCGTGTCTCTCCTTTTTCCGTTAGAGGAGGCTCATGATGGGTCTTTCCTGTGTGTCAGTGTCTTGTATTATATTATGCGGTATAGTGGTATCCCCATGCAATTTATCATTCACTATTGCCATTTGACTGGCCCAGTAGTAGGTCTGTAGCCGGGGGAGTCCAATCCCGCCCTCCCATATGGATCTTTGTAGGGTAGTAAGTGCCATTCGTGGGTGCCTCCCTTTCCATAACAACCTCCTAAGTGTTTGATCTATCTTATGAAACACATTGGGTGCTATTGGTACTGGTGCATTTTGTAGTAAGTAAAGAAAACTGGGAAGGGCCATCATTTTGAAGAGAGTAATGTGAGTGGTAGGGACATCCAGTGGCGAACATCATCCTTGAACCTGGTCGCCACTCGATGTAAATTTTTCCCCACATAGTCTGTTAGTTTGTGTGTGATTTGTATACCGAGGTATCTGAATTGTTCCCTTTCAATACGATAGGGGCACTCATCTGGTATCGCAATGTCCATATACTTCACCGGGAATAGTATGGACTTTGACCAGTTGACACGGAATCCGCTGAACGCGCCATATCTCTCTAGTAAATGCGACACAACAGGACAGGAAACCCGCGGGTCCGCCAGATAAATTAACAGATCATCCGTGTATAAAGACACTCTGTCTTCCCAGCCGTCCACCCACCTGAAGCCACTCCATGTTTGCTTGGATCTTAACAGGATTGCTAAAGGTTCGATTGCTAACGCAAAAAATCAAAGCTGACAGGGGGCAGCCTTGTCGCGTGCCCCTACCTAGCTGGAAGGGTTCGGAAGTATACCCATTCACTCTTGTTACTGCTACTGGAAGGTGGTATAGTGGTTTAACCCAACTCATGAAATAAGGGCCTATGCCCATTTGTCGCATAATTTCCCAAATTGCTTCCCAATGCACAGAGTCGAAAGCCTTTTCAAAATCTATGGACAGTAGGGCTAGGGGGTTTGGTAGCTTAGGCGTTTTTTCTAATGCTGTGTGTAATCTATATATATTTTGCCTGGTGGATCTTTGTGGCATAAATCCGCATTGGTCCGGGTGCACTAGTGTGTGTATGACACGCTGCAGCCGAGTGGCCAGTACTTTCACCAGTATTTTAGCCTCGCAATTAATAAGAGACGTGGGCCTCTAGGAACTGCACTTGTCAGGTGGCTTATCTGTTTTGGGCAAAACTATTATTGTAGCCTTTCTGAGGTCAGGGGGGAGGCAACCCTGCGAGCGCGAGTGTTGAAAGACGCGCAGTAGTTGTGGAGAGATTATGTTTGCACCTATTTTCTTCCATATTTCGACAGGAAAGCCGTTCAAGCCTGGGGTCTTCCCTGACTGAAGTTCTGACATTGCACAGGTTACTTCTTCTGTGATTTCTTGTTCTAGTAGGGCCGCCTGTTGCTTGTCTAGGAAGGGTAATTTCTTCTAATATATCGGTCGGTGGCGGTGCAAGTGGTGCACTGTACAGTTCGGCGTAATATTTAGCAAATCCCTCCTCTATGTCCTGGTCTGTTACTAGTGGGTCTGGTCCTTCTGTCGTTAGTTTCCTAACTCGGGTGAGGCCTAAGTCTCTACGCTCCAACAATGCCAGAATTTTCCCCGCCTTGTCCCCAGTTTCATATATTTTCGCTCGCATTGCTGCATGTGCTTGTTTTGCATTGTCTAAGGCTATGTGCTGTAGCTGTTTCTGTGCGAACTGCAGTGCACGTTGTGTCTGGGGTAGGTCATGGACCAGGTGAGCAGATTCCACATTCCGTACCTTGGCTTCAGCTGCATGTATCGTTTCAAGGTGTTTTTTCCTGTGGGCTGCAGTCCAGGCTATGATTTCACCTCTCAATACTGCTTTTAGTGCCTCCCATAGCGTTGTTGGGCTGTCCACAGTCTGTATTTATTTCAAAGTATGTTTCGGTAACTTTTTGTATGTGTTCCACCAATTTGGGAAACCCCAGGTAATAACCATTCAGTCTCCAACTGGGTGGGGGGAGTGGCCTGCTGGTCTTAATCGTTAACATGAGTGGAGAGTGATCTGAAATACCTCTGGGGAGCAGTTGCGCGTCACACGCCTCATGTATGTTACACATTGGTAGGAAGAAGTAATCCAACCTGGATAGCGAAGCATGTGCACCGGAGTGGTACGGATATTCTCTTGTATCGGGGTGTAGGGATCTCCATGCATCATGTAACCCTAGTGCATTGGTAAATGTGGCGAGTTTAGTGCATATATCTGGGTTTCTGGATTGTACATGTGTCCTATCTTTCTACATACAATGTTGCCGCTTGCAACCTTGAGCACAACACAACCCAGTCTATCAGTTTCTACAACTCACCAGCTGTGCTGAACTCGTTGGCGTTACTTTGCTGTCTGAGTCGAGGACAGTACCACGGTGGCAATTGCTTCTCACCGCCTTGGCTATCAATGCAGGAGGGCCCTGTGTAACTTTGACCCACGCTACACCGTTCGTCAGCTGCAATTCCTGGCCTTATGTTTATTTTCCTTGAGGCTTCTTGAAAGTCACGGTTCTGTGTTGAAAACGGCTAGGGTAATTCCCTCCTAGTCGTCCTCTTTGATCTCGCCGCCTTTCTCCTCGTTTTAAACTGCATTTCGGAATTGCTGCTTCCTCATGTGTTTCGCCTTGCTCCGTGTGCTTTTGTGCTCTGCCTTTTTTTGTGTGGGGAAGTGTGATAGAAGTCAGGTGTCTGTAATTATCAGTAATTGCCTCATTCTGCCTGACCCTTGTGTTGGAACATGTCAGGTATACGGTTCTGATGTTAGTCCGTTGTCGCTCACAACAAATTGTCAGCGAGAAAATGTTTGTGTCGGAAAAGGGGTGGGGGGGGCTGGGTTTCTAGGTATCCTACTTGGTAGGATGGGGGAAAAGGTGTTGCAAGGAAGGAGATGCTGCGTCTCACCCTTTTGGTGTTCCACTTCCACTCCCCGAAGACACCCCCCTGCCCCTCAAAATCCAGGTGATCCTCCCACACTGGTCCACCCCCAAGAACTCGATCCAATAGCGATGGCCATGTCATGGCTACCTGGATGACAGATCCCCGGGGATTAGTGGGTGAGACACCTTCAGGATTCTTACAAGGGGTCCTGCAGCAAATCAAAAGAGAAGCCTAGTATCCTGTGTAGCTGTGCAGATGACAGAAGACCAGAGGACTAATCCTGAAGAGGCCTGCCAACATTCTTGCTGCTGTCCTGGGAAGCCCTGCTGGACTACCTGATCTCTGAAGACCCTTATTGGTACTTCAACCATTTGTACTGTGGACCAACCAGTCTCGACTCCTTCTCATGATCCTACAGCCTGGTGCGTTTGGAACTGTCCCGGGACCACCGGGTGGACTGACCAGCTCTGTTTTTGGACTACCGTGTTAGAAGCGTTGCCATTCTGTAATTTGGCCCGGAATTTCGGGTGTCTCCAGCTAGTCCTACAAGATGTTTTTCTGCAGGTTTTCAACATCCCAGCATAGACTGGTCCTGTTCTTGGCGACTGGTGTGATGCCTGCTGTAGCCTGTGTGGCGACTTTCACTGGGACCAGCCATTCTCCCATCTGGTAGTGTCTTGAAGAGTGCTGCATTGGTGCTTGCTGCATTTCTTCACTGGAAAGGGTTGCACTCGGCTCCTGGACCTAACTGAAAACTTGCTTGCACCACAGTCCTGGGCATCTTCTACTGCATCCAACAGTGGGAAAACCTACCACCAGTGAACCCCATTCGACCTGCCAAGTCCTTTGGGAAGATTGGAATAAGGGCGGTGAGTAGTCGCAATAGTTACCGGTTCCCCTATCACCTCCATTATAAAGTTTGTGAAGTAATTTACTCAACTGAAAATCCCTTTGAACAAGGTTTGGAACACCCTTCACACCCACAGGAACATTTCCTAAATGTGTCCCAACTTCTAAAGGTAGTGTGTGAACTTTTGGGCACAAGGCCATATCAATTTAGGATTGGACTTGTAAAGTTAGGGATCCTATTCCTGTGGACTGTTAATACAATTGCCAAATTACTTACCTTTCTTTTCAGGTACATGGTGAACTGTATGCATTGCATTAACTGTGACTTTGTTTTATATTTAGATTTTTGTGTGATATGGCCTGCTTGATTCATTTTGATATTGTTTTTCTTGGCCAGCAATGAATATTTGTGTACTTATTGTTTAAGTATAATTGTATATTTCAAGGTGTAATCATTGTGGACCCCTGAGCCCACTCGCCTCTCCTGGGCCTTAGTTACTCTCCACACCTACCTTGATTGGGTTTGGCTAAACTCTGAGTCCCCCATTCACTTTAACTAGGGTGGCCTCGTGAAATCAGTCCACCAAGCCAGATTTAAGAAATCAATTTTTAACGTTTTTCACAGAGCATTCACTTTTATTTATTGGACGGCAACTGTTCAGATGGATTTCCAAAATTAACCATGGTGGGTTTTGGAAGGCCATCCTATTATGGTGAACCGGGAGACATTGAGGACTAACCAAACCCTCTCAAGGTATGGTAGCAGAGCGGCAAGGCTTAGTCACAGGAAGGCTTTGGGAGTGGTCTAGGCCTACAGTGAGTCCACACAGAACACCACCAATAATTCAAGTTAGACAGGTAAGTACAAAAATGTGCAATGATTTGAGGCCTTTAATATGCACACTAATCAAGTAAACCGTCTAGTCAATTGTCACACAATTACTGTAATGGTACAGTGAGGTTGTGTGCAGGCAGAGGGAGTGAAGTGGCAAGTAGACGGCGATACAGTCAAAGTACTGTGGTGCAAGACAATAGCTTTGTAAACTAGAAGAAGGAACTGGAAAAGAGTGATCATACATGACGCACCATCCAGCAGGGTGCCGGTAGGTAGAAAGTGGGGGAGGATCTGGGTAGGTTGTATAGTGCGAAGGTGGCAAAATTGAGGACTTTTTCCACAGAGCAAGTGGAGTAAAGAGAAGTGGGCCAAGAAGTTGGCATGAGCCGTACTGTAGTTTGCTGAGCACACGGCTGGAAATATGTTTTCATAGTGTGATGAGTAAGTAATTGATTACTTTTATAAATCTTGAGAAGATTAATGCAGTCAGCAGGGGGGGGGTAAGTGATGAATGATTGGAGTCTGGTGTTGCCATCAAAGAGAACTCCACCCCCAATACCCCCCCACCACCCCGCCCCAAGTTTGCAAGTCTTGCACGAGGTAACAAGATCTGGCACAAAGGTGATAGAGGGTTGGATAGGGATGGTGTTGTAAGCCGGGAGAAACATTACTTCTGTTTTTGAAGAGCTCTGCATGAGGCAAGAGAGGGCCATCCAGTGGTGGATGGCAGCGAGACGGTTGATAATCCAATCAAGAGATGAATGGGATGAAGTAGGGAAAGAAAAAAGATTTGAGTTCTCAGCAAAGATGTGGTTGTGAAAGCTAAAGGACAAGATGGGCGACCCAGGGCACACACAGCAAGCGTGTAAAGAGCAGAGGACCAAGGAATGATCTTTGTGGGAGTGGGATATGGCTAGAGGTTTGCAAGTTCCAAAAGATTTTAAAGTAGTGACTTTCCAGATGGGAGGCAGTCTAGGCTAGAGCAAATTTGTGAAGCCCATGGTCATGCAGAGTGAGGAGAAGGAGTGTTTAAAGCTGCAAAGGGGTTCAAAAGGTTGAGTATGAAATAATGGTGGGTATACCTTCCAGGGAATAAGACTGTGAATGGCTGTCTTGATCCCCAGCTACCACAGGCTTGGCACACCACTGCAATCTGGATGCACAGTTAATGGGGATTGTCTGGGAATCTCTTGCCATTCTCTCGAGGGGAGAAGCTGGGTTAATTGGTCCATTTGGTTCCATACTGCCAGTGGACTCTGCATGGCCTGGGGGAGTTCTACTGTCTGTGGCCCCTGTCAGTGGTCAATTGGGGATATGGTCCCTCTAGTGGGAGTCGGTTTTTGTGTGTGCAGCCCCCTTGTAATATCTACGACTAATGAGTCACTAGGTCTGTCTGGTGGCGGATGAAGTCTTCCTCAGAGGTCCTCTGTTCACTACAGGTGAGGCTGTTCCTGGTCTGGCTAGAGAAAATAGATGGGCAGTCCATAGCCTGTGCTGGATATCTGCAGCAGTCTAGTATCTTTACCCTGATGGAGTGTGCTGAAAGGTTCCCGGAGCCAAGTTCAAAAGGTCCTAAAGGCCAAGTGGTATTTGGGTCAGATGCAGGTGGATCTCCAAGCAAGAGGAGCCCCTGGAAGCCACCAACCGAGCTCTGAAGCGTTGCTCTGGGGTAATCTAGCCCAATGTAAACATATCTCACGGGAACTGAAAAGTACATGTTAGTTTAATTTTGTAAAGTCCAGTCTGGGACAAGACTTTAGAAAGCCCACCCACTTTACTGAAACAGGGTTTACACCCCTTAGGGTTAGCCTGAACTACTCAAAGGTTTGATGGCAATGGCTGAGCAGCAAATCTTCCTCTAGGAGGGAGGAGGGGCTGTAGTGAGGCACTCGGAGCATACACTTAGTTCAAGGAAACTCTTCCGAACCAGGAGATATCTAAAAAAATTAGGTATTTATATACACTAAGGCTTGTAGAATTCAAGTCATTTAGGTACAATCACATAATGATATAATAGGATAATAGTTGGAAATTCAGTTAGGTACTTCATAATAGCAATACTGGTAACAAATCACATAAGCAAACTTCCTGAAACACATAAGAAAACGTATAGAAGCTTTAACCTTATGTGACTTTAGCTTGGCCTATCTTGGAAACTCCAACCTTGTCAAAGTTGAGTCTCACAATGTCAGAGGGGACACTGGAGCACCAGTGGACCAGGGCCGAGGAAGGCAAGGCAAGAAAGCAGAATTCGGGTATCAAAAGAGCAGAGTCCTGCACAAAACCTTCAAGTTTGAAGGTTGGTAACAGTCCGGTTTACTTTGGCAAGGAAATATACAGTTTCTCTAGCCGGATTACCCCAATGTAGGTCAAAGTAGGCCCTGGAGGGGTGCAAGGGTTAGCTGAATGCAAAAGTACCTAGGAGCAGGACAGTACCTTTTCAATGAAGAACACAATGTCACAAGATGGTCCCCAAGGTGAACCGGCAGCAGACCCAGGTTTGAGTTTCTCTGCCTTGGCAGCTGAATAAGGTACTTTGGAGGGATCAGACGGTTGCACTCTTGCAGTGGGACACCTAGCAGATGATCTTCATGGCACTGGCTCATTGTAGGTTGTCGCTCGGCAGACGTTTCTCCAGTTCTCGGTCCTCTAATCGGCTGAGGGGACGTTTAGGAGTGGGAAAGAGTCACTGCAGGCCCAGAGGGAAGCCCACAAGGTTTCAGCTGAACTGCGCTTCACAAGACGATGCAACGCAAAATGGCACAGGTCCCAGCTTATTGGGAGATTACAGGCCTAGGAGGTCGCAGCTCTTTGAGGGATGTCCCAAAATGCAGATGGTATGGTAAGGTTTATGTATAAGGCGCCTATACACAAGGCAAGTGTTTAAAAGTGCTCAAGGAGGGAGTGAATAAGGGAGAGTCATTCAGAACCCCTGAATTTCTGAAAGATACAAGTCTGCACAGGCAGAGTACGTGCATATAATGCAATTAACAGTGTAGATGACAGCAAATAGGTCTGATGACGATTTTGCACTTCCAAGTGCATTGAGGCGCCGACATGCAAGGAGGGGAAACATGGAAGAAACATGGAAGATAGACGATATTCAAGGCATGGTACATTCAGATTGTGCAAGTGCACAGACGGTACAGGAAAGGGGAGGGGGGAGGTGAGTCCAAGTGCGCCAGTCAGTAGCTGTGGTAAGTGCTGAGATGCCACTCTCATGGGTCATTGACCATGTGCAGTACTAATGAGGCAAGTGCAGGGCCGGAGGCTAGTGCGAGAGGACTAGCGAGGGTGCCAGGGACCTGTGAGACTGAGGTACACCCAGAGGCCAGTCAGCAAGCTGTGTAGAAAAGGAGGGAGAGAGGGTTAGAGAGGAGAGAGAGGTTATCAGGGTAGAGGGAGAGAGGGAAGAGGAGAAAAGGAACGTCTTAAGGATTTTCCAAAACTTAAGGATATCAGGCTCAAGACTGAGGGCGTCAGGGAGGCTATTCAAGAGGGAGGCCCCTGCTGAGGATAAAGATCTCCCTCCAAATTTCTGCTTGGAGAACTGGCTCACTCGCAGAAGGTTGGAGGTAGATAAACGGAGGGCTCGGGGAAGGACAGTATTTAGGTAGACATCGTTGCAGATGGGTTGGTCCCAGGCCCCAGAAAGCCTTGTGGACAATGCAGAGGGCCTGGAACTTGATCCTTGCAGCCACAGGGAGCCAGTGGAGGGATTTCAGCACCAGAGAGATATGCAGTCCCTGGTCTTGAGGCCAAGGAGAAGTCTCGCAGTTCTGTTCTGGATGAGTTGCAGAGGGGGCAAAGCAGAGGCAGGGTGGTTGAGAAATAGGTTGTTGCAGTAGTTCAGCCTTGAGAGAACCAGGGCTTTGGCGACAGTGAGCCGCTGGGGGAAGGTGAGAAAAGGAAGAGTACCTCTGAGGAGGTGCAGCTGGTAGTTGGACCTTTTAGAAATGTTCGAAATGTGAGTGGTGAAGGAGAGAGTGGAGTCGAAGATGACCCCAAGTTTTTTGCCTCGCAGGTGGGTGCGGGCGCAGGACCAAGGGAGGCCGGCGAGAGAGTGTGGGAAAGCAGGAGCACGAGTCCCAATGTGAACGAGCTTGGTCTTACTGGCGTTGAGGCAGAGGTTGTTTGCAGCACACCATGACTGAAGAATTGCGGACAGTCAGATATGATAGGAACGAGGTAGAGGAGGTGGATGAGGGTAGCCTGAAAGAAAGTTGCGAGTGATCTGCATAACACTGGACGTTAGAGGTGGAAGTGGCGATGCCAGGGCAGCCATGTAGACCTTGAAGAACCAGGGGGCTATGTTAGAACCCTGGGGAATGCCACAGGTTGTAAGAGTAATAGTAGAGAGAAAGATGTCCTCCCCTGGACTTAGTGACTGGGTTGGCCCACCAGTCCAGGGGAGGACGTCTTTTTCAAAAGATATTCCCTGTTTCTCGGAGTACGGGTTCGGGTCGGCAGCGGTCACTCAGTGATTCTGTTGGGCGCTGGAAGTTGCTGGGGACGTTACTCTACGAATTACTCTTCGGATATTGAGTCCAGTGGTCGACTCTCAATTTCAGATCCAGGACCATCGCCTTTTATGCAGGAAAGCTGTCTGAGCCCACCAATCACGCCTTCATTCAAACTTGAGGGGGTGGCTGTTCAATGGGGACAGCCAGCCCCCCAGCGCAAACTCGTTCCAGTTGGGCACACTGTAGGACAAAGACCAGCAACGTTTTAGTCACCTACCCACTTCCTGTCCTTTCAGGCTCTGTCTTGGCAGGCTTTCTCAGGGAAGCCTGCCAAAGACAAAAGACCCATCAAGATCTCCCTCACCAAGGCAGGTAGGAGAAAGCTCAAAAAAGACCAAGTCATCAAGAACAGGGCTTAAAAAATGACAGGCACCATTTTCCAGTGGTGACCCTTGTGTCCCTTACCGCAGCTGCAAAGGCAGCCTGCAACAAAGGTCCACAAAAAGTTGTGCCTAAAGGTACACTGCCACCAGCCTGTCGGATGAACTTGGAACAGTAACTAAAAGTTACTGGGAAAGCGAGAAAATGGAGACAATGTTTCCCCTCAGCACTCCACTTAAGGTGGGGTGTGCTGATCTTGCAAAATAAAATACAGGTGGGACAAAGTGTGCCCCTGCCCTAGTAACATGTGTTAACGCAGGTAAAATAAAAAGGAAAACTCAATGAACTTCCAGCAACACTGCACAGAAAGTGCTGTGTGCTGCAATGATAAAATGTAGATGCCTGAAAAGATGGAGAAAAGTATTACTGTATTAAATATCAAAAATAGGTAAAGGGTTCCAATGATTCAAGTAAAAGAATGTGCGAGTGTTAAGGTTCCCACTCGCTGAGGAGAATTAGTCAAAAATCCAATAGTTCAGCAAAAATGTTGGGAGAGTCAAAGTGGGGAGAATTTCACTCAAAAAGGAAAATCTGCTTAACACTTGGGTATTGCTTTTCTGTGCTTACTAGACTTGAGTAAAGGTTGACGCCAATAAGGGAAGCCCTCACTGACACCGGTTAAACATCCACAGGGTCACTTACCATATTTGCACCAATGGGTCCCACGATTAGAACTAGTCGGTGAGGGGGGTGGGGGAGAATGCAAACTCACTGCTGTCTGTCTTCAATGCCTTTTACCTGTATTACATGTAGCCCTTCCTCTTGTATGACACTTGAATGGTTGTGGTGTTTATGGGTGTGCAGGCAGGGTATGGTGACGTATTCCCACTGATTCTTGGGGTACATATTTGTTGACAGGTCAACATTTTGTTTTTAAGGTGGCAAAAAATAAACTAGGGGGACCCAAGTAACAGAAGAATTTAAAGACGAGATGTAGTGAGACTGAAAGCTTCTTAGTAGACACTATATTAATGAGTTAAGTGGAGAGGCCAGGTCTTTTATCCGATTTGGATCAACTGTTTCTACCACCAGTCGGCCCTCTAAGTGTTTTCATGCTTTATCCAGAAACAATGTGGTGGCATCCATTGCATTTACCTTCATGTGATGGAAGGGAACTGAACAGGCTGAGGATGTCCTTGTTTTGAGGAGCTGGCAATGCACTTTTTTCATTGGCCTCACTCAAACAAATAGTTCAAAAGGTCGATCTCCATGAAAACCTTACTTACTAGCACTTGCAAAATTGCTTTACCATAGGTTTTTGAAATATTTTGAAAGTTAAATGTTCTACTTTTCATCTGTACTTTAGGACAAGAAAGAAAAAGAATCCGAAGGAACAGGAAAGCGACGTAAAACAAGCCAATCGGAGGATGTAAGTTTTCCTTTGTATGGTAGATTGGTTTATGAATGTGCAATATTTTTAGTTTAGAATTCTGTCGCGTGAAAGTTTACATCCTTGTCACTGTTGATGAGCAACACAGATGGTGAAGACTGCACATTCATTGAATGTGAGAAAAGTCAACAGTGGTATTCGGCTATGATTTGCTTTGTTTTATTACTTTGTAACACTATCATGCATATTATGTGCTGTGGACATATTTGCATAGTGTCAAATGCAGGAAGATAGTAATGTGGTATTTACTGTACAAACAAAGCACAACAGGTATTTGAAATGTTCAAATGGGCAATTTTGTTTAGCCAGTCAGCTTGGTAAGTTAAGTGCTGTAAAGACGGCATGGTATCAACAGTAAGATAGACACAAGTGACCACAGTTCAAGGGTGTTTATTAAACTTGGAAAAGGGTTTGAAAAACGCCCAACTAATCCTAAATCTAAAGATGGGAGCAAGCTACGACCATCAAATAACGCAGTCGTAGTGGTGTCCTGTCAAAATAAAAGGGTCTATACTAAAAAAACCTATTGCCTTACCTCCAATTACAAATAGTGTGGGAAACAATGTTATGTAAGTGTTGAAGAAATGATATGTCGTGGTTATTCAGGCCATTGGCCTCCCTTCCCCATGTTTCAGCACAGGACAAGGTGGCACGTTCGAGCTTAGCACAGTCTCTGATTTCTCTCGCACAAGGGTGCAGTTCAGACATTTGCATCAGGGCCTTCCGTGTCCAAGTTTCTTTGCCTTTCAAAGTCTCTTCTTTCAGGGGGCCTGAAGCGACAAACTTGTTGTTTTCCTCAGATTTCACACGCACTCAATTACTCGGGTGATTCACTATTCTCCTTGGATCCCCCTCAGCCGGGCTCAGATCCCCTTTACCACAATGCTCGTAGGGTTTTCATGTATGCAATTTCTCGTGTGATTCACGGTTTACCCCGGATCCCCCTACGCTGGGCTTGGATCCGCCTTGACACAAAATTCAATCAGTCTACCTCCACCGGGCTCAGACCAATTTTAATTTACTTTAGGACAAACTTGCTTTGTCCCACGTTCTCAGTAATCTCACTCGTTCGGGCTCGGATCAACTTTATCTACTTTGTCTTTCGATTGTGCAGTTTGTTGCTTGACCCGTTGCAGGACCACTTTGATTCACAGTTCTTTGTCACTCTTACGCTTTTGCCATCCCTCAGTTGGATACCTTGCAGAGACCTTCGAATGAGCACGCACACAATGCCGGACCACTCTGAACTTTGAAACCAAGATACGATACCCTAGACAATCACTTATCTGTTGAATTTTATTCGCGTTGGTTTTCACATGCGTTTCATACACTGTTCGCTTCAGCGTTCACCATACAATGTTGCTGTTTGCAACCTTGGCTTCAACACAGACTGGTCTGGCATCGGCCTCCCCAACTCACTGGCTGTGGTGATTTCCCTGCTGCTGCTTTGTTGTACGAGCCAAGGACAGTACCACGACAGCAGGCGATTCTCCCTGCCTTAATTGTCTATGCGGGAGAGTTTTGGGTACCTCTGACACACAATGCAGGATTCTTCAGCCTGGTTTCCTGGTCTTACGCGTTCTTTTCTTGAGGTTTTGTGAAAGTAACAGTTCCTCATTGAAAAGGTCAAGGGCACTTCCCGCCTTGCGATCCCCTTCTCTTTTGCCGTCTTTTGCCTCGTGTTAAACTGCCATCTTGGAACTGCTGCTTCCTTGTGTGTTTTGCCTCGCTCAGCGTCTGTTCTCGTGCTCCGCCTTTTATCCACGTGGGGGAATGTAATGGTGTGTGTGATGGTCAGTAATTGCTTGACCATGCCTGGTGTTACAGGGAAGGGGCTACCACATCTCGCCATCCAATGTCCCACTCCCCGAAGATCCCTTGCCCAGATGATCCTCCCGCACTGGTCCGCCCCCAGGAACTGGATCCAAAAGCATTTGCCATTTCCTGGCCACCTGGACGACGGATCATCCGGGACTAACTGGTGAGACACTGTTGGGTTTCTCACAGTGCTTGCTTTGTCCCACATAAGACCTGAGGTAAACTGCAGATAACAGGTTTGAATTCTGCTGGTACCTGCTGAGCATTTCTTCTCACTGGGTTGATACATTGAGTGACATTGAATAGGGTAATACAGCAGAAACATCTGTTATTTACAGTCCTACAGTAAAGGAGTAGGATGAGATAAATATAAATATAATTGCTAAAGCTACCTTATGTTTCCCAAATGAATAATCAAAAGCTTGTATTGGGTAAGCATTCTTAAGGGGAGTGCCTTGAATAGACAAGACCTTCAAACCGTGTATTCGTCAGCTGTATTTAAGCATGTTAGAGGATGCTTTTCTTAGCAGATGGTGTTTGTCTACAGCCTATCTTTCTTTGGGAGTTTGTAAATTGAAAAGGTGCCTTTTCCATCTGGAGATTGTGAAGATTTCTTGCAAATGAATTGAGCCGTTAAATCAAAGAGATCAGATCATACTTCCAAAGTGCCACTTTAACTTGTGCAGCTGTATTCTTTAAGCTGCTGTGACAAATCGCAGGACTTTGTTGTCGCCCTGCCCCTCATTCCACAATACCCTTCCTGGGTTAGATGCAAGCTGGACGTCACTGGGAGACTCCCCCTGTGAGGACAAGGACTCCCATTCCTGTGAGGAACTCCCTGGACACTCTCCTAAATTTACCTCTAAAACCATGCCCCACAGGACTCCTACAAAGAAAGAACCAATATGTGGTGTTGTGAAACTGAAATTGTAAATATTCCTTTAAGGGAGGACTTAATAGATGAAAATGATGAATAACGAAGACGAAGGGCTTCAAGAAGCCACGCAAGAAGAGAGAAGCGAAGCCTGGCAAGGCCCACGGCTGCGTCACCTCTGCAAGTGGAGGAGACTTGGAACTCCGGACAGCCTGAGAGCTTTGAACAGGCTGCCAAGCTGTGGTCGAGGAAGCAGACGTGTGCCGTCCTAAGTGTTAAAGCGGAGCAGTAAGCAGTGGCGTGGCCACAGTGAGCCGGTGGTGGACCGAAGGTCCTGTCGAGCATGCTGATGCCGCTACGTGGATGAGATCACACAGCAAACCAGGCACGAACATACCAAGCACCCTTCAGAAAGGACGATACAGCGAAAGAGAAGTACATATTGAGAAGGACAAGAAGAAATTATAAGTTACTCACCATAGTGACTAACATACTCTTGGTCCTTCGTCACCTTTCCTCCATCCTGGAAGGGCGTCCCTTCCTAGGCACGGGAGATGGAGCCTTTTTCACCAGAAAAACCTTCTTCCCCTTTAAATTTAGAGGCGCGTGGGGGTGCGGCCCTGGGAACACGCGCTGCCCTGACTCCACCCTCTGGCGCCACACCTCAATCCCCATAGACATGTCGACAATGGATTAATATTGCCTAATTACACCAGTTTTATTAGAGGAGAGGATGGTGGGACGTATGGAGGAAAGGGGACTAAGGACTAAGAGTACGTTAGTCACTATGGTGAGTAACTTATAATTACTCTTACGTCCCATCCCCTTTCCACCATACTGCATGGGCGATTACAACTGAGTGTAGACCCAGGGTGGAGAGGAGACCCTCCTTAAGCAAACCGGTTTCTAAGAACCGCCTGTCCGAAAGCCGTGTCTGATCTAGGCTGGCGTCCAAACAGTAATGCTTGCAGAAAGCCGAAGGGGTGGCCGAGGTGGCCGCCCTGCTAATGACTTGCCAGGGGACAAGTCACTGGAATGCGTTGGCTGTGGCCTTGGCTCTGACCGCATGGGCGTGCATGTTGGCCGGAAGTGGATTATGCTGTCCCTCATATGCTTCCTTGATGGCAGAGACAATCCATCGGGCTATAGATCATGGATGCCTGATACCCCGTTCGTGATCTGCCGAAGGTGACAAACAGTGCGTCCGACTTGAGGAAGCCCTTGGTCCTATCTAATTATAGGGCACGCCTCGCATCGAGGCAGTGCAGAACTCTCGGAGCCTCGTCTTTATGTTCAGCAAAAACGTAGGCAGCACCATTTCCTGGTTTGGATGGAAAGCGGAAGGCACCTTAGGTAGGAATGCTGAGTGTGTTTGCAGAATTACTTTATCCTTGTGAAAAGTAGTATAGGGCTCTGAGGCGACCAGCGCCTAGATTTCGCTGACTCTGCAAGCCCAAGTGAGGCCGACTAGAAAGGCCGTCTTAATGGTGACCAGCCTGATGTCCGCAGATGCCATTGGCTCAAATGGTTTATGCACCAGAGCCCCCAAGACAATGTTGAGGTCCCATACAGGGTGTGGCCTCTTGATGGGCGGGTAGAGTCTGGCGAGGCCCATCAAATGCTTCCTGACTATCGGGTTGGAAGAGGAGAATACCTCTTCCTTAGTTCCTGTAGCCCCCTATGGTTGCCAAATAAGTGCGGCAGGTGTCCACCTGCACGCCCGAGTGGGTGAGTTAAGCCGAGAAGGAGAGCATGTCGTCCAACGTACATGCAAGGGGTTTGATATCCTTAGTCGACCCAGTGACAGAACCTGGTCCACTTGCTCTTAGGGTCCTGGTAGCCTTGGTCCTGGCACCCTGTAAGATCTCTAGAGTAGCCTGAGAAAGGCTGAGGTACTCTTGCGTGACCTGCTCAGGAACCACGCTGTGAGGGCTAGTGTCTGTGGCGCAGGGTAGATGACCCCCCCCCCACCGCTGCGCCAGAAAATGTGCTGGGCCCGTCAGAAGGTGAATATGTGGTCTCTCAGAGGCTGAGCAGCTCCGAGAACCATGGCCTGGCTGGCCACCATGGAGCTATCAGAATGATGCTGAGGTGGCGAGACTCCTTGATCTTGCAGATCACCCTGTGAATCAGTGGTGTGGGCGGGAAGGCGTATGCTGTCATGCCGTTCCACTGAATCTGAAATGCGTCGCCCAGGGACCCGGGGCGGTGTCCCTCCCAGGGCGCAAACTGTTGGCACTTCTTGTTGTCCCAGGAGGCAGAGAGGTCCACCTGGTGGTGTCCCCATCTGCTGAAGATCTCCTGCAGCACGGGGTACTTCAATTGCCACTCGTAATTGTCCGCACCCAGTCAGCTGAGCCTGTCTGCTTCCAGGTTGGATTCTCCTGGAAGGTGGACGGCCGTGAGGTAGATGTTGTTCTCCAGGGCCCATTCCCACTTGCTGACTGCCAGTCTGCACAGTGGAGGGAATCTGGTACCTCCCTGCTTGTTGACATAGAACATGCTGGTCGAATTGTCTGTCTGAATGAGGACGACCTTGCCCCCGATAACAGGAAGGAAGGCTCTGAGCGCTAGCCAGATGGCCTTTAGTTCCAGCCAATTGATGTGGTACTCCTGCCGGGTCCATGTGCCATGGATGCTGTGGTTGTCCAGGGTGGCCCCCCCATCCCTCTAGGGAGGAGTCCGTAGTGATGGGGACCTGCGGCGTTGGTTGCCGGAAGGGCTTCCCCATCCGCAGGTTGCAGTCCCTGGACCACCATGTGCGGTCCGGGTGAAGAGGAGGAACGTTGATCATCTCTGCCTGAGAGCGCCGCTCCTGGTTCCATGATTCTCTGAAGTGCAGCTGTATCCTCCTCATCCGGATTCTCGTGTGGGGGATGGCCAGTAGGACCGTTGCCATGAGACCAAGTAGGTGTTGGTACCATCAGGCCGATGTCACTTCTCTGCTGAGGAAGTGAGCAGTGGCCATCCTGATGGCCGTTCTCTTGTCCTCCGAAGGAAAAACTCTCTCAGAGCATGCGTCCCAGATGAGCCCCAGAAAAGTCAGTCTCTGTGTAGGCTGCAGCTGTGACTTCTTGAGATTGAGCGAAAAGCCCTGATTGTGCAATGTGTTCATAAGTGCATGGGAAGTGTGGTGCACCGCTTCCGGAGAGGTAGCCCTGACGAGCCAGTCGTCTAGGTACGGGTAGATGTGGTGGCCCTAGGCCCTGAGGAGGGCCGCCGCTGTATTCATCAGTCTGGTAAAGACCCTGGGGGCGTAGTTGAGGCGGAAGGGAAGCACCTTGTTTTGGAAATGGTAGCCCATGATCCTGAATCGTAGAAAAGAATGATGAGGCTGCCAAATCGGGACGTGTAAATACGCGTACTTCAGATCCTGGGAGCACATCCATTCTCCCTTGCACAATGTCTCCGCTATTAAAGCTGGTGTAAACATCTTGAATTTTTGTAGAGTTAGGGAGAGGTTGAGGACGGAAAGGTCCAGCACAACTCTCAGGCCCGCCTGGTTCTTTTTCTGAATGGCTAAAATCCTGGAGTAATAGCCTAAGCCTCGCTGGGAGGCTGCGACTGCCTCCACTCCCTGGCTTTCGACTAGTGACCGGATCTCTGCCACAAGAGTTGC
Source organism: Ambystoma mexicanum (assembly GCF_040938575.1). NCBI lineage: Eukaryota > Metazoa > Chordata > Amphibia > Caudata > Ambystomatidae > Ambystoma > Ambystoma mexicanum. The sequence goes on along the minus strand of NC_090936.1, from coordinate 452,015,886 downwards.
TGTCCCAATCTGTGGGAGTGGAGGGGAAGAGGGAGGAGAGGCTGGGATAGGTAGGCGGTACCCTGTGGATACTACAGAGAGGATCCAGGGGTTCGTGAAATTCTGGCACCAGAAGTGTGCATGGAGAGCAAGCCTGCCCCCTACTGGAGACACGTGGACCCGGAGGGACATGTCATGCCTTCTTTCCTCCCTCTGAGGCTGTTGCAGAGGAAGGGGACTGGACAAAGCCCTTACATACACCCCCCACCCCTCCACAACCCTCCTCTTCCTTTTTGTTGCTTGTGCCGATATTGGGTCTACGAACGGTCCGGCTGCCTGGACCTCCACTTTTGGAAGCTGTGGAACTCTGCGTATGTTAGCCCCTTGTCCGAGCGCTGCTGTGACTGGGTGTACGTTTTGGGCATGGTCTTTGTAAGGATGGATAAAGACTTTGTGAGCTGTTTTTCTTTTTATCGAACTCCTCATCCGTGGTGAAGTGAAAGAGGTCACACCCCCTCGAACGGCAGGTCTAAGATGCGTTCCTAGACATCCGGGTTGAATTTAGTAGTACGGAGCCAGGCCGTTCTTCTCATGTCCGTGGCAATGCAGATGGCCCAGCCAGAGGGGTCAATGTGGGCCACGGTGGACTCCATGATGTCTTGTGCAACCATTTTGTGACTGACTCTGCGCCAGAAGCTCTGCGAGGAAGTCCGCAATTTCCCGCCAAAGCTCCTGGTTAATGTCTGCCAGCATGGCTTTCGCGTTGGCTTGATGATGATGAAGCAGAGACTCGTTGGAATAAAGCTTCTTCCCATACGCCTCCTCCTTGCCTAGCATTGCCGCTGGCGAGGAGGCCGAGGAAGAATGAGGCTTGGAGTAGAATGATGCTGCAGCAATCACTGAGTGTGGCTGAGGATGGGCCGATAGCAAGGGTGTATCCCCATCCATTTGCCTGCACTTGGCGTCCAGGCATTGATTGACAGGTTGGACCGAGTGGGGCTTGAGCCAGCCCTTTTTGGCCAGGGCGACCACATCCTTCCGCATCACGATCCCTGTTCTAGCTGTGGGACGTAGTGGGAGGACTTCGGCGAGGACCCCCTCTGCTGGTTGCTCGACCTCTGGTTGAGGAAGGCCAAGTACTCTGCCAGCCCTGCAAGACGTTCGTCGAAGGCCTTGGCTGACGGTGTGTTGGGGTCCTCCTCATCGTCCGTGTCCACCTGGTTGGTCCTGCACTGGTGGGGGGGGGGGGTGCTAGGAGCCAAAGGCTGGGGTGTGGAGACCGGAGGCCGGTACGGAACTGCCTGCAATATTGGTTGGGGGGCTGGAGCGGGCAGCAAGGGCTGCGGCACCTGCACTGGGCCTTTCCCACGCCAGAACCATTGGCGGGAGCATTTCCCTGATGGCATCCCTGAGGATGACCACCGTCTGAGATTTCATGAGCCCGAGGAACCTTTCAAAGAACCTGTCCTCTCAGACCGGAGGGGTGGTAGATGATACTGACGGGGTAGCGGGCAGCTGGTGGAGCTGTGCATGCCCTGCCCATAGGGACGCAGCGGGATCCTACCCTGCGCAAATGGATAGGCTGTAGGCCACGTACCTGGTTGACACCAATCCCATCTTGACACTTGTTGCTCCACCTGCTCCCTTCCTTGGGGCGGTATTGGATGGGTGCCCATAATGTCTGGCACGGCGGCCATCTTGTTGAGCTGCCTTCCACATGCCAGCGTTGTGTTGCTTTGCTCACTGGGCCCAGCCTTGTCCAGGACTCTTGATCATGAGGCGTACCCTGCACCTCAGGTCGAGACCTGGTAGGCGCATCGCCCTCAGCAGAGTTGCCGGTAGTGCTGCGTATAGGTGCCCCCTTGGACATATTGCTGGTACAAGGGTGTGGCCCCTCGCTGAAGACCTGGTAAAAGAACCTTCCGCTCCCTCAGCGCTGTCACCGGGAGTATCCACTGACCTGTCGGCCGATAGCTGGATTAGCCTCTGTACTCATGCTGGTGTGAGAAGCTGAGAGGTTCCTCCTGCGCAGGCGAGTCCTTGGAAAGGAGTCTCCTTTGCGGGGTGCGCTGGAAAAGAGTGGCCATACCTTGGGCCTGGATCGATGTTTGACAAAGTCCTTGAGGTCCTTTGGAGGCGACCCCTGGAAGAGCTTCCTCCACCTGGTTAGTCTGTTCTTCAGAGACTTCGAAGAAAGCGCATCGCACGCGTACAATCTTTCCAGCCGTGGTCGGGGCCAAGGCAATGGAGGCAGAGGGCGTGGGGGTCAGAAGTTGGACAGTCCTTCGCAGGATAGACACCTGCTGAACACTGTTGAAGTCGTCATGCGCCGGTGAGGAGCGCGACGCCGGAGGACCAAGTAACAATGGAAAAAAACCAGAAGTAGTATCCACGCCTGGAATTACATGGCCGAAGCCAAACCCATGAGCGCTGGTGAATTCTGCTCATTCCCGTCGACACGCAGTCAGGGCAGCACATGCTCCCAGGGCCGCACCCCTGCGTGCCTCTAAATTTAAAGGGGAAGGTGTTTTTTCTGGTGAAAAAGTTTCTCTCCCGTCCCTAGGAAGGGCCGCCCATGCAGTATGGAGGAAAGGGGACGTAACGTAAGAGTATAGTAAAGTACTAAAAATGGAACTAATTAAAGGGGTCACAAAAAAACATTTGAAGTTTAGTTATGGAACATAACTTGTGAGAAGCAAGGACCGACGAGCAGGGAGACATTTTTCTGTCCATAGTTATCAATAGTGTTAGTGTCAGTTAGGGTTATTTAGGGACATTGGAAAGATTAAAGATATTCACAGATGACCAACGGGCACCTTCATTTTGTTAGTTATGGAATACCCCATGGAAATATGGAAAGATGGGCGTTTACATTTTTCTTTAATAAACACACATTAAGAAATGTCTAACTAGAGTCTGTGTCCTTCTGACCTTACAATACCGAAGAGAGATACCAGGAGAAAGACATGTATACAAATATATATAATCTTAATCGCAGTAAAAAAATAATTTGCTGCAAAGGGACCAATAGAAGTGACGTGCATTATTCTTTTAACAAATACGTACAATATTTTAAAGGAGATGATTTAAACGGAGTATCACAGATATCTACTACCCAACATTCGATCTGAATTTTTGTCGACACATTTTAGTTTATACATTGTGTCTATCTGTAAAGGTTTTCACAATACCAAAAACTACTGTTTAGTCTACAAAAACATTAGATGTACAGTTCTGTTCTATAGATACAGAACGGTTATGACCAACATGTTTTGTTCTTCCTTGTGCTTTTGCACTAATGACAGAACTTCTTCACAGGACAAATCTTCTTTAGTAGGATAGCTTTCCTTAAAAAAAATAACTCTCTGGGATCAGGGTATTCTTAATACTCGATGGAGGCGAGGTTTTAACTTCTAACGTTTGTAGCCATCTAACCTGCCACAATATGCAACCCAAGAAGTTTGTTGCCAATGTTTTCACTATATTAAAATAAATAATAAATGATTTGGCACTTACATAGCTCTACGAACCCTCAGGTATCTGAGCGCTGCTTATTATTACCCACGGTGTGTGGTGCTCATTTATCGACCTCGAAAGGATGAAAGGCTGAGTTTGGCCCCGCCGGGATTCAAACCTCCTTTAGCAGGCTCTGCACGGATGTCAAAGCGAGCGCTCTACTCGCTGTGCCACTTGACCGGCTTATATTCAAATAGTTTATCTTGTTATTCATATTGTTATGCTACAAAGCTTTTATACTGTGCCATTCCCCATCGTAGTGGTCTTACGCCACTGGTACCTTGTCCAAGAAATTTGCATATTGTACCCCTGATTTACTGAAAATTAAAGTGGTAATTCTTTCCATAATGTGGGGGATGTCCTTTGCTTGGCCTGTAGGGATTTTGAAGGGATTTTATGGGTCCTCAAAATAATGTTAAAAAGTTAACCTTTTTGTATCTTGCAGATGTAAGGGACTAAATCCATAATGGTGGTGGTAAAGGAGACTGTAGCTCAAAAATAGAATGATTCCCCACAACGTTTGCACCTGTAGTTAGTTGTGAATGGATTTTGATTTGAGAACGTTATCAGAGCATGAAGTCAGAAATCACATTAAGGACTGCAAGATACGCTTGCCTCACTCTGCTAATGGTTTGTGAAGGACGCATATTCCTACTAGTATTGAAAAGAGTTGGCATAGTATTAATTACTTAGGTCAATGGCAGTATTAAGATTACCATTGCCCCATGAAAAAATCAAAATAATAAAAACTGAAACCACAAAAAAATCTTGGTTCTTGGACAATATCATTAATGCCAGGAAAATTAAGAGCCTTGAAACAAGAATGCCGGAAATACCCTAGACCTTCCGCTGTAGGAAAGTACAAAAAAGCCGCCATAACCTACAAGAGCATTATCATTGAACCTAGAGCTAAAAACTTTGATACACAGATTAATAAAGCTAACTCGGCCCCTAACTAACTGTTTCAAATTCCTAAGGAATTTGAGACTTCTACCTTTCCTTTCCCTTCTTTTCTCAAGGATTCCACTTGGTGTCAATGTATTCAAGATGAACTCAAGTCGAAAACATAGTCACCAATTGCTGCAGCTACCAGCCTTGGGGGCCGAAGGATCCTTGGATCCTCCCGGTATAAGTGTTGAGGGACCGGAAGGTTCTTGTACCGGATTGTCATCCGAGGGGCTCTGCCCTTGCACCGGCAGTATGGCCCAAGGGCTATGCTCTAGTACAGGCAATACGTATGAGTGGGTGTCTAAACCCAGCTCTACTGACCCCCGGTTTGAGATTGTCACACCTACCTGGTCTAGGCCCGAGGAGCAGGGTAGGCCTTGTGATACACATGCAAGAGTCTTGGAGGAAGCTGGGGCCAGCGAGCCGAGCAACACGTGGCAGGCAGCTTGACAAGATGGCCGCCGTGCCAGACAGAAGCACCTGTCCTACACCATTCCAGGATTTCGACAAAGAAAGAGTGTCAAGGTGGGAATGGCCTCAACCAGGTACGTGGCCTACAGCCTATCCTTCTTATGCGCAGGGCAGTTTCTCACTGTGTCCATACGGGCAGGATATGCAGCGGCTCCAGCAACCCCCGGCTACCCAGTCAGTACCCCCTGCCACCTCTCCCGCCATTGAAGAGGGGTTCTTTGAGAGGTTCCTCGGGTTCATGAAGCCACCTCGGATAGGGGTTATCCTCGAGGACGCCATCAGGGAGGTCCTCCCTACGATGCTACCGGCACCACAAGCTCCTCCGCCGGCGCTCCCGGCCCCTGCGCAGTCTCTGCCTCTGGCTCTGCCTCCGGCTCACCAGCAGATTCCTCAGCCGGTTCTGTGCCAGCCTCTGCCTCCGGCCACGGTCCCTGTACCCCAGCCTCCAGCTCCTCCTCCACCGCCGCAGGATCCTTCTGATCCACAGGATACGGATGAGGAGGAGAATCCTGACACACCATCCTCAGCCAGGGACTTCCACGAATGTCTTGCAGGGCTGGCGGAGTACCTGGGCCTACCCCAACCCGATGTTGAGCGTCTGGCAGAGGGGGTTCTGGCTGAAGTCCTCACGTGACGCCAAAACGGGGATTCCACTGCAAATCGATGTAGTCTCCCTGGCCAAGAAGGGTTGGCTCAAGCCCCACTCGGTCTAGACGGTCAATCGACACCTGGACGCCAAGTACAGGCAGATGGAGGGGGGGATACACTCTTGCTCTCGGCCCATCCTCAGCCACACTCCTCGTGATCGCTGCGGCATCACTATACTGCAAGCCTCAGTCATCAACCTCCACAGCAGCTACGCTACTAGGCAAGGAGAAGATCTTGGAGGCGTACGGGAAGAAGCTGTATTCCAACGCATCCCTACATCTTCGTCATGCCAATGCCATGCTGGCGGCCGCTAACCAAAGATTATGACTGGGAAATTGCGGACTTCCTTCCGGAACTCCCTACGCAGAGCCAACCGCGTTTTAAGGCAGGGACTGGCTGAGGCCAAGCTGGAGGCGCAGGACCTCAGGGAATCCACTGTGGCCCATATTGACACTTCTGGCCGGGCCATCTGTATCGCCATAGACCAGAGAAGGACAGCCTGGCTTCGGACAACGAAATTCAACCCGGACGTCCATGAACGCATATTAGATCTGCTGTTCGGGGGGGGGGGCGCTCTTCCACTCCACCACGGACGGAGAGCTGGACAAGAAAAACAGCCCACAAACGTCCAAGTCTTAATCCATCTTGACAAAGACCATGCCCAAGTCGTACACCCAGTCACAGCAGCGCTCCGACAGGGGGCGTACGTATGGAGGGTTCTGCGGCTTCCAGGTTCGGAGATCCAAGCAGCCTAACCGCTTGCCATCTCAGAACCGGCGCAAGCAACAAAAAGGTGGGGGAGTAAGGGCTTTTTCCAGCCCCTCTCCTCCGCGACAGCCTTTGAGGCCAAGAAGGCATGACACACCCCTTCGGGTACACGTATCTCCAGTGAGGGGCAGGCTTGCTCTCCATGCACATTTCAGGCGCCAGAATTTCGCGGACCCCTGGATCCTCTCCGTAGTATCCACGGGGTACCGTCTACCCATCCCAGCCTCTCCTCTCCTCCCCTCCACTCCCTCAAGTTGGGACAGCAACTCTTCTGGCGGAGATCCAGTCACTCGTAGAGAGCCAGGCAGTGGAGGAAGTCCCAGCCTCCCAGCGAGACCTAGGCTTTTACTCCAGGACTTTCACCATTGAGAAATAGAACCAGGTGGGCCTGAGAGTTGTGCTGGACCTTTACAACCTCTCCTTACCCCTACAAAAATTCAAGATGGTTACGCCAGCTTTTATAGCAGAGACCGTGTGCAAAGGAGACTGGATGTGCTCCCTGGATCTGAAGGACGCATACCTAAACGTCCCGATTTGGCAGCCCCATCGTTGTTTAATATGGTTCAGGATCATGGGCTACCATTTTCAATACAAGGTCCTTCCTTTTGGTCTCAACTCGGCCCCCAGGGTCTTTACCAGACTAATGAATATGGTGGGTGCCCTCCTAAGAGCACAGGGCCTCCACATCTACCCATACCTCGACGACTGGCTTGTCGGCTACATCTCCAGAAGCGGTTCACCACTCTTCCAATGACCTTATGAACACACTGCACGATGTGGGCTTCTCGCTCAATCTCAAGAATTCGCAGCTGCAGCCCACACAGACTGACATTCTTGGGCCTCATCTGAGTCGCATGCTCCAAGAAGGTATTTCCATCGGAGGACAAGTTCTCGGCAATCAAGAGGGCCACCACCCACTTCCTCACCAGAGCGGTGACCTCGGTGTTGTGGTACCAGCATCTCCTGGGTCTCTTGGCATCGGTCCTATTAGCCGTTCCACACACGAGATTGAGGATGAGGAGGATTCAGCTGCACTTCGCAGCATCATGGAACCAGGGGTGAGTGGGGCTCCCAATCCGAGATGATCAACGTTCCTCCATCTCTCCACCCGGACCTAACATGGTGGTCCAGGGACTGCAACCTATGGACGGGCAAGCCCTTTTGGCCACCCACCCTGCAAGCCACCATCCCCAGGTTCCTAGCTCGAGGGCTGGGTAGCCACCCTGGATGATCTCTCGGGCCACGGCACCTAGACTCGACAGGAGCAGGAATACCACATCAGTTGGTTAGAGCTGAACGCCATCTGGCTAGCACTCAGAGCATTTCCTACCACTTCTCGGGATCAAGGTTGTCCTCATCCAGACAGACAACTCGACCAGCATGTACTACGTCAACAAGCAGGAAAGCACCAGATCCCCTCCTCTGTGCAGACTGGCAATCAGCATGTGGGAGTGGGCCCTGGAAAACTATCTCACGGCAGTCTACCTCCCGGGGTGAATCCAACCTGGAGGCTGAAAGGCTCAGCAGGTTAGGAGTGGACAATTACGAGTGGCAGCTAAACTACCTTATTATTCGGGAGATCTTCAACAGGTGGGGTCATCCCCAGGTGGATCTCTTTGCCACCTGGCACAACAAGAAGTACCCTTTGTTCGCCTCCTCGCAGGGACAGGGCCCCAGCTCCCTGGGCGACGCATTCTGGCTTCAGTGGAACGGCATGAAGGCTTACGCCTTCCCGCCCACTCCGCTGATTCAGAGTGATTTGCAAGATCAAGGAGCCTCGCCAACTCAACATCATTCTAATAGCTCCATGCTGGCGGGCCAGGCCATGGTTTTCGGAGCTGCTCAGCCTCTCGAAGATGCCCCCGATTCACCCGATGGGCCCAGCACATCTTCTGGCGCAGCAGGGGGGCAGTGTCATCCACCCTGCGCCTCATAAACTAGCCCTCACAGCGTGGTGCCTAAGCAGGTTACGCTGCACACCTCAGCCTCTCCCAGGCTAATCTGGAAATCATACAGGGCGCAATGAGCAAGGCTTCCAGGGCACAGTATAAATGTAAATGGACCAGGTTCTGCCACTGGGCGGATTCCAAGGAAATCAACCCCCCTGGCATGTATTTAAGATGACGTGCTCTCCTTCTCGGTGCACCTCGCCCACTCTAGTGTGCAGGTGGACACCTGCTGTACATACCTCGCAGCCATCGGTGCGTACAGGAACTCAGAGGGGATTTTCTCCTCCTCCAACCCTATTGTCAAAAATTTGACTGGGCTTGCAAGGCTCTACCCGCCCATCAAGAGGCCGCACCCTGTGTGGGACCTTAATATAGACTTGGGCGCACTTGCGCACAAACTGTTTGAGCCAATGGCGTCCGCAGACATCAGGATGGTCACCAACAAGACGTCTTTACTAGTCGACCTCACCTCCGCTCGTAGAGTCTGCGAAATCCAGGCGCTGCTCGCCTCGGAACCATATACTTCCTTTCACAGGTACAAAGTAGTCCTGCAGACACACCCAGCATTTCTGCCCAAGGTGCCGTCTGCTTTCCACTTGAACGAGGAAATAGGATTTCCAAAGAACATAGGAAGGACTAAGGACGAAGCACCGAGTGCTGCACTGCCTGGATGTCAGGCGTGCCCTGAAATTATACTTGAACAGGACCATGTGCTTCTGCAAATCGGACGCCCTGTTTGTCACTTTTGGAGGCTCAAGACCAGGCTATCAGGCCTCCATATCCCACTGGATGGTCTCGGCCATCAAAGAAGTGTACGAGGGCCAGCACGAGCCGTTTCTGGCCAACATCCCTGCCCACGCAGTCAGGGCCAAGGCAACGGCCATCGCTTTACAGCGCCCTGTCCCTTGGCAAGTCATTAGCAGGGCGGCCACTTGGGCCACTCACTCGGCTTTCTGCAAGCATTACTGTTTGGATGCCGGCTCTAGATCTGATGCGGCTTTCTGACAGGTGGTTCTCAGGAACCCATTTGCTTAAGGAGGGTCTGCTCTCCACCCTGGAGCTACATTCAGTTGTTATCGCCAATGCAGTATGGAGGAAAGGGGACGTGAGAGTAATTATAAATTACTCACCGTAGTGACTAAGTCCTTGGTCCCCTTTCCTCCATATGTCCCACCAGCCTCCCCCTAATAGTACTGGTGTCATTAGGCAATGTTAAATCTATTGTCGATGCATCAATGGGGACTGAGGTGTGGCGCCCGAGAGCGGATTCAGGGCAGCGCATGTTCCCAGGGCTGCATCCCCACGCGCCTCTAAATTTAAAATGGAAGAAGGTTTTTTCTGGTGAAAAAGGTTGCATCTCTCTCGTTCCTTGGAAGGGACACCCATGCAGTATGGAGGAAAGGAGACTAAGGACTAAGAGTACGTTGGTGACTATGGTGAGTAACTTATAATTTCTCCAATGGCTCAGGACTGTGTTGCAGTACAGGCTGCTTTCGAAGTTAAAACAATGAAAGCCAGAGAAAATGAAAAACGACCTGGCCAACAATCCTCCCTGTGGAAATCTAGTGGTTTCATCAGCCATGAACCAAGAACATACCCAGTACAGACTTGGGGGTGGGGGGGGGGTTGAGGTTTCCTCTGTGCCCTAAGACCTGCCCAGAAAACATCCTCCCTCCCAAAATGATCCCAGTGCATAAAGAGCTATTTGCCCCTTACCTAACTCGTCCTTCTGTGACAATCACGTCCCAGACTCAATTAAGGTGGTTACGGTTACCCCTCTGGTCAGGAAACCTGGCATGGATCCTAAGCACCCGAATAACCACAGACCTATCACAAACTCTAATTTACTTTTACAAATACTGGACAAAATAGCTACATCACAACCTCAAGCTTTTGCAGAAATTAATGGTGCTCTTCACAATAGGCAATCTGGTTTTAGACTTGCACGGAGATGGCACTCGTCGATCTCCAAACTCAAATGCAGAGCCAAATAGACAAAGAAAAGTCTGTCCTACTCGACCTATCGGCGGCGTTCTACCTCCTTGACCACGACTGCCTTCTTCACACACTGGGTCACCTGTGCAATTGCTCGAAGGAAGCCATTGATTGGGTCCAGTCTTTCCTGTCCCAACGAATTTCCACAGTTTACTTGGGGTGAGGCCTTTTCATCCACGACTGTGCCCCAGGGAGCCTGCTTGTCCCCAATTCTATTCAATCTTTATATGAGACTGCTCTGTTTTCTCCTTTGAAGAAGCAGCCATTTTCTTTGCCAACTATGCGGACGATACCACACCTAATGTCCAAGTGAGTCTTGGATGACTAGTAATTGGATGTTGTGAGAAAGCGGAGGGCATTCTCACAACCAGTCCCTGGGGATCTTCCATTCAGGTGGGCAGGGCAGGGCTATCGCTTTTGGATCCCAACCCTGGGGATAGACCAGCGAGGGAGGATCACATGAGTGGAGGGTCTTTAGGGACTGGTAAGTGAACAGCTGTGGGCGAGACGCGGTACTCCCGAAACACTAGGGAAAACCTATCCTCCTTCTTGGTGAGCTATTGCTACTCATCCAGTCCAAAGGGGTACCTCCACCCGCGTTATAGCAGAACACCCAAAACCCTGATTAACGGGGGTTCCGATAAAACACTAACCAGAAGTGGAGAAACTGGAGTGGACAGACCAAGAAATACCCCACCTCTGATGGGAAAACACATCCCTCTGAACCCATGAGAGGGGAATTAAAACTGAAGCAACCTTCCTCGGCGAATCGTAATCTCCCCTACACTCCCCACCCCCGCTATTGTGGGCTATTGTAGGTCTTTGCATGGAGCTAGGGTCACACTTCCCCTGGAGATCAGAAAAAGGAATAAGAAAAGGCATACTGCCCCTTTAAGATCCAACTCACTCCAAGCTAAAGGACAGGCATGTCCAGATGATTGGGTAATGGATGGTCAGGTAGGCTCTACACTGGCCACCCATCTGTTGCCTGTTAATCTGCTGCAGATGTATAAAAGGTGGGTCAGTCAGCAGTGCAGGGAGCAGCAGTGAGGGACACAGCAACACGGAGGCTGCATGGCTGAGTCCAGCAGGGGATCCCTGACTTGCAAAGAACTGGCATTTTTGTAGGCAAACAGCAAGAAGGCAGAGAGAAAACCATCTGGAGGAGACTGACGAGCCGACACGCTACCCTGTGGCAGAGCAGAGGTTCTGGGTTGAAGAGGCGATGTAGCCGTGTCTCCAGGGAGCCAGTGTGGTTAAAAAGGGAAGGCCGTGGACCGGGCCAACCTCCCTTTATGTAAGCCGAGCATGCTTGTTCTCTGGCCGTGGCCAGGTGTGTCTGAGGGACAAGTGGTGAGACCCTGACCTCAGCTGCAGTGTTCAGAAAGCAGATAGCCTAAAATTGCTATCAAAATCACTGCTGGGGGAGTCTGAAGTACAGGGAGACTCACAATGTGATACGTGCGGCTAAAACTATATAGCAAGCGGAATGAAGGGAAAACCCATTGTCAATGCCTTCAGAATGAAAGTACTGCATGCAGCAAGACCAACAAATAGAACTTTGTGTGAAGAGTGGTTGAGTAAGGAAGATAACATTGTTGAAAGTCTTGGTGAACTGAAATAAGGAAATTGACATCCCGAGGGGAGCTGTGTGAGGTACGAAGTAGCAAAGTGGCGCTGGCAAGCGAGAAACAGTGAGAGCCAGCAGAAGGCTGTACATGAGAAGGGAACACTTTTAAAGGGCCAGAGCAAGTAAAGCCCAGCCAAGCCTAGTAAACTAAGTGAAATGACCAGGAAAGGGCAGAGCTAGAAGCCCCAGGCCATGGGTTGCGTGACCTGTAATGGGTGCACCGGAGGCCGGACAACTGCGCCCAGGCCAGGGGTGCCTTAAAGTGGAACATGAAGGTGGGGAAGGGAACCCCAGTATTTGTGAATGACTACAACAGCAACACCTAAGAGATAGGATTTGGGAAAGGGAACCCAGAGTCTAAAAGGTACTGTGGAAATTAGGGAAACAAAGTGCTGCTTTCTGAGTTCAGACAAGAGAAGCCTAAGAAACTAGCTGGACGTTTGTTCATGCATCTGAGGAAACCAACCAGGAAGATTGTGAAGCAGAGAATAACAAGACCAGTGCCACATGTAACCAAGAGCTAGGAGCTAAAAAGGTACTGTGGCTTAAGATAAAGTATAACAAGAACTGAATGAATACGTTAATTTGATAGGTTTTCATTTTGGAAGTATAACCTGAGACCTGTGGATCTTTAAATCCCTGAGTCACAAACTTAGGGGAAGGGAGCCCGGTAAGAAGCTCCTGAAAGGAACTATCAGAGAAGGCCCATGAACAGATTGGAAACCTAATCTGACGAGAACTGCGTGAGCCGTTAAAATACTGTGACATTTACTTGGAACTAAATCCTGAAACCTTGTGGAACTTTACTCGGAGTGTCTGGAACTTGGGGAAGGGAGTTGTGGGAGAAGCTCCTGAAAGACACTGTTATGTTTTTGGAACACTTACTTAGCTTGAACATTCCTTCCAGCATATTGTTAGTATTAGAAGTAAGGGCAAGTATAGGTTTTGCCACAGACAGTATTTTACTTTGGACTTTAAGACAGAGGCTGGGCTTAGATACATCAGTTGAGGGATGTCCCCTCTTGGAGTTCGGGCATGCTAGGCGTTACTCCCATCCTGAAGTTTTAAATGAAGTTTCTCCAAATGGATCTCTTGCGTCTGTGTGTAATTGTTGATGCCATGTCTGTCTCACAATGTGCCTCAATGGAAGCAAAACCAAGCTCCCGATCTTCGGCTCCTCGTTGGTACGATCTGAACTGAACCCTGAATACAAAAGTCTTAAAATCCAGAACTGCGCTATTCCATTTCATAGCAAGGTGAAAACTCTGGGCGCCTAGTTGGAATCTTCCATGAGTGCTGAAACATACGTCGACCGGTCAGGAAGAATGGCACCTAATACCTTTACCTGCTAAAAAAAAACATCTAGCCCTTCCTTACAGAAAAGAGCTGTGCAACCATAGCCTGAGCAACAATATTGTCGAGTTTAGACTATTGCAATGCCCTGCTGACCGGTGCAAACATCAAATGTTAGCAGAAATGTCAAATCAACCAGAATTATGCTGTACGTATCAAGAGAATTCCAAGGAGAGCTCACATTTCTAACCATAGGAAAGATCTCCACTGGCTGCTGGTGCGGAAGCGCTTCAACTTTAAAGTAGGCACTCTTGTTCACTGTTGCCTTTACAGCACTGCCCCCCGTACTTAAAATCTCATGCCTCTTGCTACATTCCCACCAGATCCTTACGCTCTTCAAATCTGGCACAGGTCTGCTGCCCTGGATATAAACGCTCCAAAGGACTAGGAGGATAATTTCCAGTTTGCACTGCTAAATTGTGGAATGGACTACCATTGAAAATAAGACAAGAAAACACAAGGGCTTTCCGGAGGGCTCTAAAAAACTTTCTTTAAGTAAATGATCTCCTTCACTTCATTGTGCCCTCCAAGTTCCTCATTGTCCTTTCTTTTTGTTTGTGTAACTATGTAACTGTGCGCCCTGATTCCTGCGGTCCATCAGCGCAATATAAATAAATACATATCAAAGTTAATCTTGATCACATCATAGAAGGTGTTGCCCTTACGCCATTGTTAAACTGAGCATGGTAGTGAGCTTCCCTACACCCAGGAATATATACAGAAGCAATGCTTGACCCACTTGCTCAGGTAGGGGCAGGCTCTGCCATTGTGTAAACACATCAAGGAAAAGCTAAAGCCTTTAGGCTTGGCAGAGTTATGGTCCAAGACATTGGGCATCAGCACTACCACAATGCTTGAGATAAAGCTCCTAACCCATGTTTGAAGGACCATGTACAAACTGTGTCCACATATTCTAGACACCTGGCAGCATATTGGGTCTGCAAAAGCGATTTTGGCTACGAGAGCTACTTAGATTAGTCATGTGACGGCAGCATGAAGCCAGACAAAGACAACATAATTCAAACAAAGCAACTTTATCAGGATGGTTGAAAGCCTAACTTGCCCTATGCTAAGGTGTGATTTCACTACCTGAACGAAATGAAGGAAAGTCTTGAGTCCAAGAGTTCAACTTAAAAATCTGTGTCCAAAACAGATACTTGCCCTCACAATCAAATGAATACAATGTGTAGGGATGTCAGTAACCAAAGAAAGTGTTCAAAATAAAGTTCTGAGCTTCTTCCAGCTCGTTCCTTTCTTTCAGTTCCCTTTCCCAGGTGTAAACAGTTCCACAAAAATTGTTACCTTTCTTAAGTTCAAGGTAATACATCTTTAAACAATCCTTAGGTCTCCCCCAGGTTCCAAGCAACACAGTTCAAAACACAAAAGGGTCTTGAGGCTCTGTCCTCAAGACAACAAGAGTAGTTCCTGAAGTCTCTGGGTTCCCTTCCCCAAGACTTGCATTTCATCTTCACAAGCAGGTGGGAATCGTGGCTCTTCTCTTTATTCCCTTGGCCCATAAAGTTGTATTTCCCATCTTCATACAATAGGGTTAACTTGAAGATTTCATTTATTCCCATTTCCTCTGTATATTCATGACATTTGTAGCTCTCAGTTAATTCAGACTTCAACATGCAGTGGCTTTGCTTAATTATACAGTTCCATTCACTTCTGAATTCAACGTATGGTAGCCTTGCTTAAGTTTTTGTTCAGTATTCATTGGGCATTGGTTTGGCTTAAGGTTTGGTTTTCATTCAGATCGATATGTAATATTCATGTGTTTTACTTTTTGTACTCTGCAGTACTCTGAGACTTTTGAAAACCTTCTTTAAGACACGTGGCCACTCTGATACAAAGTATTTCACAACAATGAAAATGTTGTATAAACTCACCGGTCTCCTTGGTAGCTTTTCCCACAGCGCAGAGCACACAAACTTCAACTTCTGTTGTCAGGGGTCCAACTCCTGCCCCTTAGACACTCCTGTGTCGGTTTCTTGACACAGGGGAACAAGCACTTCAGATGAAAGGGTCAGTCTCTCCAAACGGCTCACTTCTCTGCTGTCAGTCTGCTCCACAGAGCCCCAGCTCCCACGCCACGCTTCCTAAGACCACTTCTCTCTGCAGTCACCAGCGTCTCGACGTGCTGCACACAACAGACTATCCCACAGCAGTTCCGTCCAGCAGCTCGCCTCTTCTCCAACAGGGTTCCCTTCTGATTGATATTTTATTTCTATCGCGCTCGTACACAAGTGTTTCAGAGCGCGACAAGGCAAGGGAGGGGAACAGGGGAGAACAAAACAGCGATCTTAGTAGGTCCAGTGACATTGAGAACGCGCAAGTGCATGGGAGAGGGGGGAGGGGGAAAGTGCATGGAAGGGGGGAGAGGGAAAGTGCATGGAAGGGGGAGAGGTGGAAAGTGCCTAGCAGAGGAGAAACAGATAAATAACAATAAATAAATAATAAAGGCAACACACCGTGGTAATGCAGCCCGCAATTTGCAAGTGCTAGGTTTAAGGCAGCAGACAGGGTAGGCCTGATAAGTGCAGGAAGAAAAAGGGGGGGCTGTATGGGTGCAGATACAGACCCCAGTGCAAGGGGTGGCCCGGAGGCAGTGCGGGAGGGTGGCAGGATGAGCAGGTACCTGGGCCCAAAAGACAGAGGGTGGCCAGGTGCACGGTGCCAAGAGAGAACAGATCAGCAGGGTAGAGGGGGAGCGAAGGCAGAAGAAAAGAGGGAGGTCTTGAGGTTCTTCCGGAACCGGAGATGGTTCTCCAAGTTTTAGAGTGGCAGGGAGGCTGTTCCAGAGGGAGGCCCCAGCCGAAGACAGAGATCTACCCCCTTAGAAAAACGACTGACCCTGAGTGAGTTGGAGGTAGAGGAGCGAAGAGCTCGAGAGGGGAGGTATTTGCGGAGGGATAGCGTAAGGTATTTTGGACCCAGGCCCCAGAAAGCCTTGTGGACAATGCAGAGGGTTTTGAATTCAATCCTTGCATCCACTGGGAGCCACTGGAGAGATTTCAGAGCTGGAGAGATACGATCCCAGGGCTTGAGGCCAAGGACAAGTCTCGCAGTCCTGTTCTGGATTAATTGCAGAGGGCGGAGAGTAGAGGCAGGTAGATTTAGAAAGAGGCTGTTACAATAGTCCAAGCTAGAGAGAACCAGAGCTTGAGATACCATGAGCTTCTGGGGGAAGGAGAGGAAAGGCAGAGTACCTCTGAGGAGGTGCAGTCGGAAATTTGACTTTTTAGAGACCTCAGATGTGGGCGGAGAAGCAAAGGGTGGAGTCAAAGATGACCCTTAGGTTCTTAGCCTCGCAGGTGGGGGTAGGAGGAGGGCCAAGGGAGGCCAGCCAGAGAGTGAGGGGAAAGGATGGTGAAGGTGTGCCGATGAGGAGGATCTCCGTCTTGCTGGCATTCAGACCAAGATCATTGGCGGCACACGAATCTTGAATGGCAGTTAGGCATTCAGAGATGAGGTGGCAGAGGGCAGCCTGAAAATGAGTTGTCAGCGTAGCACAGGAAATTTGAGCAGAAAATGGCAATGCAGTGGGCGAGAGTTGCCAGGTATTGGTTGAAAAGCCAGGGCGAGAGGTTAGACCCCTGGGGAACACCACAGGTAGAGGGGAAGATAGATGAACGGAAGGATCACACAGGCCTCCCTTCTGCTTCTCTCTGTGGTGTTCTCTCCCTTTCATTTTATACACCTGCAACTCTTTAACAGGTTGCCGGTGTGCTTCAATTAAGCTTGCCTGACCATAGTTAAGGGGACATGCCTGACCTTCACAACACTTTGCAGGCATCTTCTTCGTCCCAGTACTAAAGTGGTGAAAAAGTATAGTGTTCATCACTCCTAGTTGACTCTTCGTCTCAGTACTGTCAAGTGTCAAATAAGGGGAAAAGAGTGGTGCTGACTTACAATAACCCATAAAGGGCGGGGGGGGGGGGGTTAGGTTGGTTGTCAAAAGGGTAAAGGGGAATCCCATGTCTTGCCTGGGAGCACCCTGCCCTTTCCCACTCTACTTTTGCGTCTTTGAGACTTATCATTTCTCCTGACACTACCCAGACCAACAGAAATGGGGTAACAACCCCCTACAAAGGCTTCTGGGACTGTGTTCATTATGGAATGGGAAGGGTACATATTGTGCCTCCCTCGGGGGGGGTGGGGGGGTCATCCTCTTCCCAACCCCCAAAGACCCTTCACCCAGGTGATCCTCGCTTCTCCACCCACAGGGTCAGGATCCAAGAGCGATGGCATTTCCTTGGCCACCCGTGAATGGAATCCAAGGGAGTATATGTAAGAACGCCCTCAGGTTTCTGACAGTCCCCATTACGCACAATCACTTTACATCAGATTTAGTTTAGATACCCTACACTTAGTCCAACAACAGCACATTTGGAATATTTTTATTAGCAATATTTGCCCTGTGTGTAATATGACATGGGAGTGTATTGAACACTTTGTTTTTCTGCTGAGGTATTGAGCACTTTGTTTTTTTTTTTTTGCCCAGGGTGCAGGCACTTGAGAGATTTCTACTTAAAGTCCATGCTGAAAAAATGACATTAGTCATCCTGTTGATGCCATATCTCTGTGTATAAAGAGTGTAAATGATCACAAAGTATTCAGTGTCTGAATTCAAATGTAGAGCTTGGATGCTTAGTAGAAATATCATTTTGCTAAGTGTTGCACATTATGACCTCTATTGTAGAATATTTGACATAACTGTCATTATAGATAACTAGTGTTCTTTGAATATGCACGGGTCACTTTATTCCTTCTGAGTTAAAGTCCACACAAACTGTTACACTGTTAATACACTGTAGAATATCTAGAGTATGTGCTACAATATATTGAGTCTCACTTTCTACAGATAATTGGATTTGTATCACTGTTGTTAGCCTGCTTATAATAGTCTTAGTTTGTGAATGTAATGTAAGTGTACTTTTTAATCTTTTTTAGTTTGTAAATAAATTATCAAGTTTAGTCATTACATTGTGCAATTTGTGTATGTTGCTGCTGTGTTTTCTTGCTATATGACAACGATATGGTTGAATGAAGGAATTTTGATGATTGATATTTTGATATTTCGATATTTCATTTGTATCACGCTCGTACACAAGTGTTTCACAGCGCGACGAGGCAATGGAGGGAACGAGGGAGACCAAAACTGCGAACTTACTAGGCCCAGTGACATTAAGAATGCAAAAGTGCATGGGAGTAGTGAAAGGGGAAAGTGCATGGGAGGGATACAAATAATACATAAAACATAAATAAATAATAAAAGCAACAAACGGTGGTAGTGCAGCCGGCAAGTGCTAGGTATAAGGCAACAGACAGGGGGTGCCTGATAAGTGCAGAAAACAGGGGGGGGCGAGGCTGTAGGGTTACAGATACAGACCCCAGTGCAAGGGATTGCCACAAGGCCGTGTGGGTGGGTGGGTGGTTGGCAGGATGAGATGGGTACCTCGGCCCGAAAGTCAGAGGGTGACCAGGTGCACAATGCCGAGACACAGACAGAGGCAGATCAGCAGGGGAGAGGATGAGAAGAAGGTCTTGAGATGCTTCTGGAACCGGAGATGGTTCTCAAGTTTCAGAGTGGCAGGGAGGCTGTTCCAGGGGGAGGCCCCAGCCGAAGACGGATCTACCCCCAGCTTGTTTCTTTAAAAAACGACTGACCCTGAGGTAGTTGGTGGAGGAGCGAAGAGCTTGGGAGGGAACGTATTTACATAGGGAGAGCTGAAGGTGTTTTGGGCCCAGACCCCAGAAAGCCTTGTGGGCAATGCAAAGGGTCTTAAATTTTATCCTTGCAGCCAGTGGAGAGATTTCAGGGCTGGAGAGATGCAATCCCAGGGCTTGAGGCCAAGGACAAGTCTCATAGTCCTGTTCTGGATAAGTTGCAAAGGGCGGAGAGTAGAAGCAGATAGTTTTAGAAAGAGGCTGTTGCAATAGTTCAACCTAGAGCGAACGAGTGCTTGAGAGACGGTGAGCTTCTGGGGGAAGGAGAGGAAAGGCAGAATACCTCTGGAGATGCAGTAGGAAGTTTGACTTTTTAGAGACATCAGAGATGTGTGCAGATAAGGAAAGCAACGCCAAGGTTCTTAGTCTCGCAGGTGGGGGTTGGAGCAGGGCCAAGGGAGGCCAGCCAAAGAGTGACAGGAAAAGGATGGTGAAGGTGTGCTGATGAGGAGGATCTCCGTCTTGCTGGTATTCAGGCAGAGATCATTGGTGGCACAGATAGGCACTCAGAGATGAGAGAAGGAGATGAGGTGGCCGAAGGAAGCCTAAAAATGAGTCATCAGCATAGCACTGAAAGTTGGAGAAGAAAATAGCAATGCGGTGGGTGAGAGTTGCCAAGTATTGGTTGAAAAGCCAGGGTGAGGGGTTGGACCAGAGCAGGATTTTAAAATCGTATTTGTTTTACTTTTCTGCTGAATTTTGCATTCCAGGTGATTTTCCCAGTTCTAAGCAGAGAACCTGCCATCCAGGTTCCGATTGATGTATTGTGTGAGAAAAAGGTGGATATTTCATTGTTAAGCAGCTGACTGCAATTTAATGCTGTGCATTTTGGTAGCAGGAGGAAGCCCCTCGGATTTTGCAGGAGGAGAGGCCCACACTGGTCAGTGCCTTGACTGAGAGGCGTATCGATGCTGCTATTGGGAACCAAAACAAAGTCAAGTCTATGGCCACCCAACTACTTGCCAAATTTGAGGAGAATGCACCAGCCCCAAACACCGGCTTACGGCGACAGGTACAGTGCCAAGAACATTTTCATGGGACGTGTGTTATAAATATGACCTCTATAGTTGCTCTACTGTAGTGGATCATGCACCATAAAAAAGGCACTGCGGAAACAAGTTGTTGGTAATCTGTTATAGGTTTCAGTTTGCTTTTACTGCGCTAATCAAGAGTTATATAAAAAGTGCTTATCCAAAAGAAATCAACAAGTGTATACCTACATTTGGATAACCGTCCTTTATTTGCAAGCTTTGGTGATTTTATCCATTTTTTTTTTATTTGGTAACCATTTCTTCAGGCAAATATTAGGCATGTGATGCACTTTACTGTGTCCTCATCTTTGCCTGTGTGTACCTAATATCAGTGTACCCGGACATTTCACTGCAAAAATACACTTTACACAGTTCCATGAATCAGGGTTTGTGTCGGCAGTGCAAAGTCACTTTTCAGCAGTGCAAATTCACATTGAACCAGGCAAATATTCCATGAATCGGGCCCCTAGTGTTCCAGTCCACAAAGGCCTTGCGCTAGCTGTCGGTGAGTGAATTATTACCTTCCAAATTGTGTCTGGTGCTTATACAATGCGGCTTCAGGTCCACCTACCAAATACATTTCGTCCAGCTTGCGGTCACCAGCATTTTACTATTTGACTTAACATGCTTACGTCCCAGAAGTTCTCCTTTAAATCAGCAGGTGGTTTATTAACGGTACAAACAGCCACAGTTTCATCCGTGCATGTTTAGAACAGTGCCTGAAGACTCAGCCTACCATAGTGTACCCCACAAGTGCAAAAATCCATACCATTATGGACTCGGTCTCTTTCCTTAACAACTTTCTACACTTTGCATTCAATACGCTTCTGGTCGCCTGCTTCCCCTTTATTAAAATTGATCAGCTACCCTCCCAATTTGTCTGCTTCCAATGAGTTGCATCCTGCTAAGTATCTATAATATGACCCCACCATCTAAAAAAAACATTTTCATCGGTCTCACTTCTCCTTTATCCTTCTTTTCAACAAACACACAAATGGCCTCTTCTACCCAAGTGCTTCTTCATACAATTGGTCCCTTCAGCTGGCTTCAGTATAAAAGAATGGAGCATTCCCTACTGCCTTTTACAGCAACTTCATATAATGGGCTGTTTAAACCATTGCAGTTCCAGATGCCACTAAAGCCCCCTAGTAGCACTGTGAGGCTTGCGTCAGTGCTAGAAGAAAGTTTTGTACTAACCGAAAAACAAATACGCCAAACAAAAAAAGAAAGGAATCCAAACGCTGAAATGCCTGGCCCTGTTGCGACACATACAGCTACACTGAAAGGTTCTGATCAATGTTACTAGCAGAGCGGTGCTACAGCAAAAACTCAGTTACTAGCTGATCTGAAGTGGAACTATACGGTACTAATGCATCTTTTAATTTGCGTGAATAGATAAACATGTAATATTACAAAAGGTTTTGTTTTAGAGGAAAATACACTGACCAGAAAATACTTTTTCATCCCTAAAAAATAATACATTTACTTCAAAGATGGCAAGAAAAATACTTTGACTTCAAAATCTTATTTGGATCCTCTAAGCCTGCCATGCCACCGCTTCACTCCTTCCACGTGTATGCCAATCTTCCTTCAGTGCTGTGGTTGCTCCCTCAAAGAGAAGTTCATCTTCCCCTAACCAAATTAGAAGTGCAGCCCTCTTTGCAAACACTCAACATAAGTTCTGCAACAGGGATTTTTCATAGTCACAAACTTGCATTTGTTCTGCATTTTTGTCAGAGCTGTCTGGAATAGTCTTTCTAACATTATCCATATGACTGCATGCAATTGGAGCCTCAAGACTCTAAAAGGGTTCCCAGAATTCTTTGCTTTAACACCATCATACCATTTTTTTATTCTTGAGGTGAAAGTCTCCTCAATCCTCTTCAATGTTAGTTGTTGGATGTTTCTCAGACTCAGCATTTAAAGTCAGATGTAGACTTTCAATGTCCTAAGTATTTTCTTTTTTTTTAAAAGCTGCCTTTTACTGTGCAGTGACCTTTTGTAGTCTTCAGATGTGAACCAAATCAAATGTTTTAAATGATGGGTGTAAGGAAGGCTGGCAGTGATATGCATATACGTTTGTTCTACCAGCCTCTGACCCTGAATCTGATTTGGAAGCTCTATTAAGTTCTGTTATATTACTGCTATTACTTAAGCTCACTATTGCACAAGCATTGTGGCTTCATAGGGCTGGTTTGCCATTTGTAACTTTGTTTCATTCGAAGTACACTGCTCAAGGCGATCCTAAAAAGCAAATGAGATTCTGTACGTCTAAGACGCAGTGGAAGGAGTTCAACATCCTGGGTGCCAAGTACTACCTATGTCTTTTCTCTGCTTGATCCCAAGCAAGTTGTGGGGATATAGAGTTTTTAGCTTTCAAAAATGACCCGAGTTATTCATGCATCTGATCTTAAATTTAAGCTGCTTCTCGGGCACCCACTTTCTCGACTCGTTCAAGCCAAGGACTTTAAAAAGCCGGATCCCGCTATAATTATAGTAGGAATCCACTTGAAAGTGTTATATTCGGATATGTGTTTGACCAAGGTCAATATATTTGCAGCGCAATTGAATGTGGTAGATTTTGCTGCAAATCTTTTTGACCTTCGGCCAAACAAGCCAAAGCAGCCCTTTATTCATCCCCCTCCCCTACTTACCTTATTGCCGTCCCCTGGCGCCTCTTACTCCCGTGCAGCATCAGTTGCATTCCTGCAACGATGGACCGAACTGACACCACAGGGTCCCCTTTTCTGTTTTTTATTTTAATTTTTATTATTTTTAGTCCCCGCAATTTCCTGTTCCCAATATAGCAAATGAGGGGAGCAGGGGACACCCCCGCAACCCCATTTCCCCTTGTTCGCTATAATGGAACCGTATGGCCTAGTTGGCCGGATTTTTGGCTGTACGATCATTTCGTACAGACTAAATTCAGTCAACTAGGCCTAGGCCATGCAGTCATTTCTTTTGGTCAAATTGGGCAATGCCTTATATTCCATTTATTGGGTTCAATAGTTACAATTGACTGCAGTTTTACTCTAAATCTTCACCTCTACTTTTGCTTCTTCCTCTCTCAAGCTCTCCTTCTCGTCTGACCTGCAACATTCCCTTCATGCCTTTTTAAGACTGTCCTCTGCTAATATTCTATTATACAGTGCTATCTTAAATCAACACATCTCCTCCCCTTTACTTTGAGAACATTATTGACAAAAATGTACACTGGACAAAAACATGCAAGACATAATAACATTTTCCAATACATCTGAACTTTGTGTTGACAAAACCTATTACAAATCAGCCACTTTACATGAACTCTAGTGATTTTCCAAACTTGCCATAAACCAGTGAATGCTAAAATTCACCAGGCGGAGGTCTCCATCAATAAACACACTAGTAAGTGAGTTTAACAATCATTTATTGCAATGCAAAACTTCCGCGGAAGGGCTGACTGCAAGATACACCATAGGGATGCTATCTAGAGTGAGCTACTAACATTACAGTGAGCAGGCTTTTTATAGGAAAACGTTTACATTGAGTCTTATGACTGGCGCGAAGCCCAGGCACGTCCTGACATACAGTTTCCTGCCAAAACACTTTTGGCTGTTATTCCAGCCCTTGCGGTGACAATTTACAAAGGCCGAACATTTGCAAATGGTCATTACTCATATAGCTTATCTAAGCAAGTCAAAATATCCTTCAGGATGCACGTGTAATCTTTAACATGCGTGATCGTAAAAACAAGCTAATTCTACACATATCTTGCCGTGGTAGTAATAATAATATCCATTCATGGGCTGCTGGACAATAGCAGGACATATCTTTCACAGAATGACGCACAAGCTCTGACACAAGTTCCCCTTCCCAAATATCCCAGAGAATAACAACTGCGAATATAGATACGCTTTATGCTTATGTTTTGGGAAAGTGTGCGGATGCTAGCAATCATCATTCATAGAGGAGACCCGAGGGTCAATGAATGCATGCTGACTCGCACGGCAGCTTTAGACAGGACGGGAAGTGCAAGAGTTTTAACAGACATTATTTATGTAGCCTTTACAGGAACGGAGAACAGAGGGGACATTCCTAAGCCTGTGAGTAATATCTGTTCCAGGCGAAAACCCTGGGCCTAGTGTGCGGACGCAAAAGCAGTTGGTCTAACATGGACATAATGCTATAACATGGGCAATGGGTTTAAGTCTTGCTGAGGCAAAGAAACATGACAATTACATGAATTTGGTATTTACAAACGACCCTTTTGCGTCAGCAAGACTTTCAGTAATACACATGGTTTAGTTTGTATTCATTCATTCTTTCATTGTCGTTGTCCGACACATCAGTCTTTTGTAACCCCTCGATTGCCTCCTCTAACTTTATCACCTCGTTGGTGGTCATGGCATTAGTGGGTTTGGGTGCCAGTGCTCCCATCATTTTCCTGCAGCAATCTCCTATGACGGACATACATAAGGGAAAGCACTGAATGCAACAGCAGCAAGCAGCTATTAATCCTCCTATGACAAGAAGAGGGGTGAGGAGCTTCCATCCCCAGCTCCGTAATAGATCCCAGAACCAGGATGTCCCATCCCCAGGCCCAAATTCAGAATCTATTTGAGCTGCTATTTTATGCATTTCATCGATCCCTTTAAAGATATCGGTGCTATAATCAGGTATAAAAGTGCAGCAAGAAATGCCAATTATTTTCCAAGCCCCTCCTACTTCTGCCAGCATTGTATCTAATACTAGTCGGTTTTGTAATGCGACCATCCGGACTGCTTGTACTTCTTTAGTTAGGTTTGCCAGTATGTCACCGGTCACATTTAGTTCCTTTTCTACTAATCTAGCCAAGTGCCTAATGCTTCTGGAATTCATAACTATTCCCATGGGCATCACTATGCCCTTTAGGAAATCAAAGAATTCATCCCAAGTGGTGTCTTCTTTAGTAATAACACCTCTTTTCCTTCGCTGGTAATCCCGTGTACCCATTTTTATTCTCTTTGCCTTGGGTTTTAAGTTCACTTCCTCCACAGATTTGTAATGCAAACCCAACATTACGTATCCAACGGTACATCTACCTTTCCAATAGCGGGGTAACCAGAGGTATGCATCCTCCCCGCAAATAAACATTGCCCCCTTAGGGGGACTAAAGGGTGCGGATATACTATTCAAATCTACTATATTCTGGCAGTTGTGTCTACCCATGAAAACAGCCTGAGCATGTGTCTTATTTCGCTGGTAGCAAAAGGGGCCCTACAAACTATTTTGTACAGGGATTGGGTGTGGTAGTACTGCTTTGTTGTCTCTCATATAGTCGGTTAGAGGAATCAATTCTTTAGATGGGCAGGAAATGGATCTATTAAGATATCTAGTTACATTGGGTGTTAGAGGAATATAAATTCCTCCCTTTATTCTAGTCTGAGTGCTTGTCTCAATTTTCCTATTCACAAATGTGAGCGTCACATTTTCGGTATAGTTTCGGGAGGCACGCAAAAGATAATCTCGCCAAGGCACGCATGTATCACTTGTAGCAGGAGTTGCGTACCATTCGGGTCCGCTTTCATGGCTATGGGGAACATATGTACATATTTAACAGTTGGTTTTATTTAGTATCTGGTTTGTTTCATTCATCCATGTGAGGATGCTATTCCTAGGATGCTTTTTCCGATACTCCTGATCTATATGGGGGATAGTTACTAGTTCTGGTGTTGGAGGCTGAGGCGTGGGAGGCAGCAAATTATGGGCAGCATAAATATCATGGTGCTCAAGGTACCAAAGGAATATTGCGGACCCTACTGTTATAACAATACAGACAAGGGATAAGAAGAGCTTTTCCTTTGGGGTGCATGCATATCTGTCAACTCGTGGACGCCTCTGCCCTGCGTCCTCGTCATTCATTGTAACCTGTTTTGTTCCCTCGCACAGGGCTAATCCCAAATGGATGAGTTCCGGAACTTGGCCGTTAAATGTCACACGTTATATATATATTATATATTTACACAAAAATGTTCAAAAAGTCCCTAACAATTACCCTAACGGTGCCGTCCGTTTATGCGCTAAATCGCATAACCCGTCCTGCAGTCACCGCTTCTGGCACCTTACCTTGACACGTCTCGTTGAGGCTACTTCCTACCCTTGAGGGGACGCTGAGGCCGTTTCATCTGTGTCTCGGTGGGGCTACTTCATACCCAGGAGGGGATGCTGAGGCCACTTCATCTGTATCTCGGTTGTCCTTTGTTTGTTCCGACCCTTTACCAAGTCCTTTCTCAGCCAGATGTCAGAGTTCAAACATAGGCAATCAATGTTGCTTCCTAGGGCGTAGGTGATACCTCGGAGTGTCCTCCGTAGGTTCGGCTGCGAAGTGGTCTGTGTCCTTGGTCGGGCGATGGACTATCTGAGGTGGTGCCTTTTTAAGATGGTTGGCATGGATCCACGTTTTGTGGCCAGCAACCTTCACAGCAGTTTGCGTCGCCAGTAGGACCAAAAATGGCCCCTTCCAGCGGGCCTGCAGGCAATTGGTGCGATCAAAACTCTTCACGAGGACGTAGTCCCTTGGTTTGATTGCGTGGCCTTCCCCTTCCAAAGCTGACGGGGCTGCGTCTTTCACCTGTTGATGGATAATAGACAGTTTGTGCTTGAGCTCAACACAATAATCCCTCAACAGTGGTTGTTCAATATTACCAATAACTCTTGGCTTTGGGATGGACCATGCACTTTGAGGGCGGCCCATTACAATTTCAAAAGGGAACAATTTGTGCGTCCCCTTTGGAGTGGTCCGCATACTCAACAATGCCAAGGGAAGGGCATCTGGCCACTTCAGGTTTGTAGAGGCACATATTTTTGCCAGTTTTTTTTTTCACTACGGCATTCGATCGTTCAATAATCCCAGCACTCTTGGGATGATAGACGGAATGGAATCGCTGATCGATACCCAAGGCAGTACATACATACTTCACAACTTGACCTGTAAAGTGTACTCCGTCGTCGGAATACAGAAAGCTGGGCACTGTGTACTGGGGCACCCAATATTTCAGGATGCATTTAGCTGTGGAAATAGCAGTGTTGTCTCTTAGGGGATAAGCATCCGTCCAACCAGAGAACCCACTCCTCATAACAAGACAATATTTTAATTTAGCAACCGGTTCCATTTGTATGAAGTCCATATACACCACCTCAAATGGCTGCGTAGGAAGTCTATGACCTGCTGGTACTTTCAAAGATTTGCCCACATTATGCTGGAGGCAGACAGCACACTGTGCTACCCATCTCCTGCAATAGGATCCAATGTTCCGGTTTTTCCATACTTTGCTCAGAATGTCCTCCACTGCACCTGCATTAACATGGGCATTCCCATGTGCCATATCGACTACCATGGGTAAATGACTGTCAGGGAGCAACCACCTCATTTTGATTTTGTCCAGCCACACCCCTTTAGGAGTTTGTCCATTGTTACTGTCTTTAGTCCAAACTTTAATTTCGCAATCTGCCGCTTCCTTTTGAATATCCTTTACTATCTCCTCGGGGCCCTTTTCCAAACCGCCCTCATCCCCTTTCCCTTCCACATTCCTTTGCAGCATGTTACACTCTGGAACGGTCAATTTACAGTGTTCTGCAGCATATTTAGCCACCTGGTCTGCTAAATAGTTCCCCTGCCCCACAAAATCTACCACCTTTTTATGGGCGGAGCATTTCACTATAGCCACCTGGGCGGGTTCAGCCAATGCCGCTAATAGTTTATCAAATTGCCATGTTTTATTTTTGTTCCATGCGAGGTAAGAAACCCTCGCTCTTTCCACAGTAGAACAAAATTAAAGGCCACGCCATGTGCATAAGCTGAATCCGTATAGATGGTCACAGCTAAATCTTTACTTAATTCCAGAGCCTTTGTTAATGCCCTTAATTCTGCAGCTTGCGCTGATAACTCGGGTATGCGTTCCATATGGACAATTTCACTTTCAGTTGTTATTGCGTACCCAGCCACTGTCTCCCCACTTTCCAGTTTGTAACATGAGCCATCACAAAATAGAATCCCATCACCTCCCTCTAGGGGAAGGTCACTCAGATCGACCCTACCTCGGGTCTGTTCATCAGTGCGTATAAGGCAATCATGCATGTCTTGATCTCCCTCCCCACTCGGCAAGGGCAAAAGGGAAGCCGGGTTCAAAGTATTACATCTCATGATAGTTACATTTGGTGCAAACAATGTCAGTTCATATTGCGTTAAGCGGGCAGCTGTGAGGTGCCGAGTCTGAGTTCTATTGAGCAATACGTCCACAGCATGGGGAACTTTTACAATGACGGCAGTTCCCAACACTAAACCAGCGCTTTGCTTACGAGCTACCGCTGCTGCAGCAACTGATCGCATACATGGGGGAAGCGCTGCAGCCACACTATCCAAGGTGCCAGAAAAATAAGCACAAGGCCTTTGCCTTCCATTTTGTTCCTGTGTCAATACAGATAGGGCACAACCTTGCTGTTCATGTACAAAAAGAGTAAAAGGCTTGCCGTAATTGGGTGTCCCGAGCCCTGGGGCACTGCACAATGCGCTTTTCAGAGCATCGCAGGCTTCTCTCATTTCTTGCGTGCAAGTGAAGGGTGTCTGATCGTTTTCTGTTTTCAAACATTGTAACAGGGGCTTAGCTATCAGGGAGAACTCTGGGACCCAATGACGGCAATATGAGTTAATACCTAACAGTCGTCTCAATTCTTTAAAGGTACTGGGATAGGCCATTTCCTGTATTAACCGTACCCTCTCAGGTGACAGTGATCGACCCTGTGCAGTGAGGACATATCCGAATTAATCAACCTTGGACTGTACATACTGCATTTTCTTAAGCGACACTTTGTGGCCATGGTATGCCAAATGCTGTAACACAATCAGGGTACCTTCTTTACAACTTAATTCAGTATCTCCACAAATGAGAATATTATCCACATATTGTATGAGCATCACACCAGAGGGTAACAGAATTTCATCCAACTGCTGTTTTAGTGCTTGGCTAAAAATAGCCGGGCTCTCTGTGTAACCTTGGGGTGCTCGACAAAACCTGTATTGTCGCTGTGCTAATACAAAGGAGAAGAGGTATCTACATTCTTCAGCTATGGGTATGGAGAAAAAGGCGTTTTTTAAATCCACGACACTAAAGTGAGTGGCCATGGGAGGGACCATAGTGAGAATACTTGTTAAACTAGGGACAACTGGATACCTGGGGTCCACAACCTTATTAATTCTCCTAAGATCAATAACAAATCTATACAGGGTCACTTCATCTCCTTTCTTATGAACCGGGAGAATCGGGTAGTTACATGGGCTGTCATCACACTCTTCAACAACCCCAAGTCGCATTAGATCCTGTACAATCCTTACCAATGCTGCTTCCCCTTCTGGTGATATTTTGTACTGCGGGGTTCGGGGTAGAGGGACCCCATGTTTTACCTTCATCACAACAGGGGGAATGTTCAAAACACCTACATCATTACTACCAGCAGCCCAAAGCTCTGCGGGCAGTTCCTGTAACTCTGGTGGCAATGGTTCAACCAAATAACCACCAATTTTGGATTTACATATGGTCATACGAGCGCCTGTTGGGGAACAATAGATAGTCGCATTTAAAGCTTTCAAAAGATCCAACCCAAGGAGATTCTCGGGGCACCTGTTAGTAAGTAACCATTTGTTAGTCAATTTCACTCCACATATAGATGTCTCAACTCTCTGGGACACTGGAGTACATATGGGTTCCCCACCAAACCCTACGGAAACTTTGTTTTCACCCGATAGTGGAACTGAGGGGACGGCCTTGGCGTCAACCGAGCTGTTACCTGCTCCGGTATTGACCAAGCATCTAACAGTGGGGTGCTGTCCTATCTACAATTTAACATACGGTCCTTTCTGGTCTATAGGAACAGACACCATCTCCTCAGGTTCACTAGGGGCGTTTCAACTCATTGCTGCTGTGTTATCAAAGAACATCATTCCACTTAGTTCATCCTCCACAAACTCATTGCCATCCACTCTAACCATTTGTCGCTGCGCTGTTTGAGAATACATTATTTTCGGGGTTTACAAACCTTCCCTGGCCTTGAGGTGGTCCCGCGGGGGGTCCACTTCGGCCCCTTCCTCTCCCACCCGCCGGTTGACCATTCCGCGCCATCAATATGGGACACTCATTTTTCCAATGTCCCGTCTGCTTGCAAAATGAACATTGGTCTATTTGCGGGGGTCTCCATTGCGTAGTGTTACCTGTAAGGTTTCTTACCTGGGGTTTCTGGTCCTTTGGTTTACTGTAAGGTGGTTGCACCAATTGTTGCATTAGCACCTTATTTTTTAGATTCCTATCTGCCTGTTTCTTACCTTCCATTTCTTCCTCTTCCTGTCGCTCGTAATATTTAGCCATCTCTAGGATCTGGGATGGGGTGCCTGCCTGCCAAGTACCCTTGCCCAATTTAAGTGGTTTCTTAATTCCTAAACCCTTCACAAAGCCCATGGCGAAATATCTCTGACCCGTGGGGTTGCTAACAGACTGGCCACTGTGTGCCATAAATGCATTCTCAAATTTCAGAAAATAGTCCCCAACTGTTTCTGCAGGGCCTTGTATAACTGCATCCATTTTTTCTACATTCACATCCACCTCTGGCAACACGCTACTCAGTGCCCTTAATATTCTTATCCCTAGCGTTTTTAGGTCCTCTGGAATGGGGTCAGTTGGTTTCTGGTCTGTATCCTGTTTTTCTAACTCTGTCCAATTGATGGCATGCCCAGGGGGGTCCCGAGATCTAAAAGGTTCCCATACATCAGCCGGGGTCACAGCGGACATTACATGATCAATGTCCTGCAGAGTCAGGGTACACATTTTAAATGGCACTCTCAACTCTTTGTAGAATCCCGTGGCATTGGTCCTAGGGTCTGGGGTGCTTTTTATTATACTGAACAGTTCTGCTCTAGTGAGGGGTACATAGACGTATGTTTTGGTTACCGTGAGGGTCTTGTCACTTGGGTCGTGGGCTGCTGTAACAATGGGCGCACATTCCCTCAGTGGTGCCATTACTTGGACCAGCTGGGCCCCTGGGAGAAACACTTCCAATAATTCTTTGAACAATCTACCCGTCCTAAGATCCTCCGCTTCCCAGTTCGGTTTATACGTTTTCAATTCAGCCTGGCACTCTCTCACCTTTTTGCAAACATCCTCCCGCCCTCCTGTTTCACATTCTGATCCCATTTTGCTCAAAAGCTCTTGCAAGCATACCGGTCGGGTTGCCTTGCTATGGGTGGTAAATAGATCCGTGCAATATCCCACCTTCGTTGGCTCCTTTTCATCATATATCCTTTTAACCAACGCCTTTCCCGTCGGTTTGGCATCATGCAAAGACTGATCTCTTCTACAACGTTCCTCTTCTTCCTCTTTTAACTGATCATCATAATCTTTCATAACTTTTGTTACCTCGTCAATGATTTGGTCATACTGGTGCCACAGGGTCGCCCGATCTTTCTCAGTGTCAATGGCCTTATAAATATCAAACAAACCCACGGGCCACTGGCGTTTAGCCTCATTCCTCAGCCATGCATGAAGAAGGTCACAATGCATTTTCATTACCTGTCGAAATTCCTTCTTTTGGCAGGTATATAACCTTTGTTTTATCCCTGAGGTCGGGTTATCAAACACTTGTTGTGCCATGCGCTCTAATTTTGCATATTCAACCGGGGGGAAGAAGGGCCCCTGTCTAGATAAGCTCCCTACTTCCTGCTCCTCAACACCATTTGGGTCCATAGTACCAGTCTGGGTACCATATGGGGGTGGGTTTTCAGGGGGAGGGGGTGCAGTCGGGGCAAGGTGCGTGCCGTTAGGCTGGGGTCTGACAGGTGTTGTTAATCGCAAAAGGTTCTCTGTCAATCTGATTGTATCCTGATCCGCCTCGCTGTCAAGGCTGACTATCTCTTTCTCTGGCTTGGGGAGGAGTGGGTACATGCCTTTACTGAATTTTATCAATGCAGCCCGATCCTCTACATCTAGCCGGTGTTCAAACTCTTTGTTATCTAATTCACATGCCTTCTCCTGCAAGGTCCGTTTTTGCTTTTTCCTATCCTTTTTATCTTGGGACATTTTCTGCTTTATCGCTTCTGTTCGCCACTGGCGAATAGCATCATGCTGGGCGGGGCAAACCCTTCTTTTTAGTAACACTAATTCAAGATTTTCGATTATGGGTATACAAAAAGTGCCTGCTTTGGGCCATTTAAATTGAATGGACTTCTTTGTGTATTCCTCCCAGTTTTTACAAAATTGTACCGCCCCCAACCCATAATTGGTTAACATAGTGTAACATGGAGTGCCTTCAGCAGGCCCATGCATAGGTTCCTCATTCTTATTTCTATCGCACAAATTCCCCATTATTAATTACAATATCCTTACTACAATCAAAATAATACATACCATAAAACTGATACCAATGTGGCTTACCATCCACCAAAACTTTCTGCAGACACAAAAATGCACTCACCACACCAAGGAGACCTCCCCTCTGTCTGGTTCGTCTGGTCCTTGGCAGAGCAGTCGTTCTCTCATTCTTCTTGATCTCCTGTCTCAAGGGAGGACCGCGCTGTTTGCATTCAAAAGTGCGATAGTGTTTGGCCCCAGTTAAGTCGTCCACCGGAGACGGGAGCTCAATGGAAGGCACGCATCAAAGCGATGGACTGCATCTGCAAGGTCCGCCAGTCCAGGGACGCCAATCAGTCAATACTAAAATTCACCAGGCGGAGGTCTCCATCAATAAACACACTAGTAAGTGAGTTTAACAATCATTTATTGCAGTGCAAAACTTCCGCGGAAGGGCCGACTGCAAGATACACCATAGGGATGCTATCTAGAGTGAGCTACTAACATTACAGTGAGCAGGCTTTTTATAGGAAAACGTTTACATTGAGTCTTATGACTGGCGCGAAGCCCAGGCACGTCCTGACATACAGTTTCCTGCCAAAACACTTTTTGCTGTTATTCCAGCCCTTGCGGTGACAATTTACAAAGGCCGGACATTTGCAAATGGTCATTACTCATATAGCTTATCTAAGCAAGTCAAAATATCCTTCAGGATGCACGTGTAATTTTTAACATGCGTGATCGTAAAAACAAGCTAATTTATCACATTTGACACAGTGGGGAATTTGCAAACTACACATATCTTGCCGCGGTAGTGATAATAATATCCATTCATGGGCTGCTGGACAATAGCAGAACATATCTTTTACAGAATGACGCACGAGCTCTGACACAAGTTCCCCTTCCCAAATATCCCAGAGAATAACAACTCCGAATATAGATACGCTTTATGCTTATGTTTCGGGAAAGAGTGCGGATGCTAGCAATCATCATTCATAGAGGAGACCCCAGGGTCAATGAATGCATGCTGACTCGCACGGCAGCTTTAGACAGGACGGGAAGTGCAAGAGTTTTAACAGACATTATTTATGTAGCCTTTACAGGAACAGAGAACTGAGGGGACATTCCTAAGCCTGTGAGTAATATCTGTTCCAGGCGAAAACCCTGGGCCTCGTGTGCGGACACAAAAGCAGTTGGTCTAACATGGACATAATGCTATAACATGGGCAATGGGTTTAAGTCTTGCTGAGGCAAAGAAACATGACAATTACATGAATTTGGTATTTACAAACCCACCGATCTGGCTTTTAACCTTGCCACTCTTCCACCCCTCACCACTTTCCAAATGTGCAGCATTGCCATAATCTTTACTCACTATTTTCTCAAGTGAATATCTGTAATCCCATTTCCCTCCTTTTCAACTTCATTTTAACTTCATTTTAACCCTGTGCCAGGGATTCAACATCTCACTCCTGCATCCAAACTTGTAATCCGATCTGGCTTTCGACGTTTCTCCACTTATCTTAATTTTGGCCCCAACTTCTTCTACATCACACCACACAATCTATGATCTTCCCAACCATCCAGGGTTTATCAAAGTGTTGGTTTTGCAACCTCTCAAAACCTCAAACGGCGATACACCTGTAAACCACAGAGTGACCAGACAAGTTGATAAAAGCTGAGCCAGAAGTCCTCCCTCGAGACTGCTGCTGAGGGATCCTGTACATTGTCCTGCCTTTTGTCGTTAGTCCAAGGAATCGGGAGGTTGGATCCGGACCTGCAACATTGTGGAGCATCCAGCACAAATGTTTTCTTCAAACCTATGGTACTATGGAGAAAAAGGTATTGCTTACCTTACTCCAGAAAGTCGCTCAAGAGCATTAGAGTGCACGTAGGTGTCCAGGGCAACCCCCTCTTAGCTCTGACTCAAACCTATGCTTTTGTCTCTTTAGCCAATCCTTTAACAGGGTCTCCAATGTTGCTTAAGCATTCTTGTATCTTCTTTCCCAAAGACTAAAAAGTATCCACAGCAACATTTGACTCCTGCCTCTCCAAACCTTTTAGCTAGGGTAGGTTTTTGGGTTTTAAAAGACTCGTGTGCATAGAAACTTCATTTAGAACCTGAAGCTCTACTAGGATAACGCTAACCAATTGTTTTCCTTCCCAAAAATCACTATCTTATATGTTTATGCTGACTTAATGCAATTACTGTATTATTTTGTGGGTGCGCGTTAATACCGATAATACAATAGACCTGTCAAAGTACTGTAACATTTGTAAGCGTTCAGCAACTACCAACTAAGAAGTGGCTTTTTGAAAGGATTGAAAAGTATACCTGTGTGTGTTGGTTTATTGTGCTAAGTATTTAACATTGACTCTTGTGTAAATATAATCTATATTTGAATATACACGTATGTGTTTCTTTGATGTGCATTACTAACTGGGTTCCGTGTACTTACCTACAGCTCACATCTTCGTCTTAAGCTAAACCGCACTGCTCTGCCACTCTACCAAGGTCTCTTAGTACGAACTGATACTAAGAGTTGGGGATCTACAAACCACAGATAAATTTATTAAAGTCTTACCTCCAAGTGGAACTTTAGGAACACTCCCCTTACATCTTCCAATTATTCAGTACTTGTTTCTTCACTTCTTGATATACTTAATCTCATTAACAAGCCTCCTGCCAACTCTTCTTTAAGGCGATCTTCCACCACAAAAATGTCTTTAACATCTTCCACGCCACACTCTCATGCATCCTCTCCATCTGGGTTTCCTCGACAAACCGTCAGCTACAACATTATCCTTATCCAACACATGTTGAACAGCAAAATCCAATCCTTGTAATCTCGTCACCCACTTCACAATTGTTCTAGATACCCCATCCAAACCTTTTTACAAACTGCCGCCAACAGCTTGTGATCAGTTCTTACCACAAAATGCCTACCATCAAGATATACTTTGAATTTTGTGATGGCCCACACCACTGCAAGAGCCTCTTGCTGAATGACTGAATTTCGTGTCTCAACATCTTTTAAGAGTTCTAGATGCAAAAGCTACTATGTTAAATGTGTTCCCTCCCTTCCTCTTGCATGAACACAGCACCTAGACCCATGTCACTGATATCAATGTACACCATAGTCCTTAATCTCTGTAACCCTTCAATATAGGGGCATACATAATTTCCTCTTTCACTCCTCAACTCCATATCAGTCACTAGTCCAGATAAATTGCACTCCTTTTCTGGTGAGTTTCCTCCTCATGTTGTGTTGCTCGACAAATCTCTAATAAATGTAACATAATATTGTTAGACCCAGAAAAGAAGAAACTTCTAATTTGTTGTTGGGTTTTCTTGTTTCTGACATGGCTTTTATTGTACTTCTTTTGGGCCTCCCACCATTATCAGACATATTGAATCCTAAATAGTCAACCTGCGACTCCCTAAACTTCCTCTTCTCCAATGTCCTTCGTATGGCCCGCCTCACCCAATCTCCTTAATACTTCCCTTAGCCTATTCTCATCAGAATCATCAAATACTTTATCCGGCATAAAACCATAATTTACAAAAAATAAAAACAAAAACAATCAATGATGCAAGAATAATATACAGCTAGAGGACACATGTTCTCTATACTCTTAGCACATTAACATTTCCAAAAGAAAACCTGTTCAGTGATCCATTCATGTATTAAAAAGACATAATAAAAACCGTTAGCTAACATTACAATAAGGGGCGAGAACTCGCAGATCCTATATCAAGTAGAGTTATAGCCCTATATTTAACTGGCCTTACTAGTGTCAGTAAAAGCAGTTTCTTGACCCTCGGGCTCTATCGGTTTCATCCTCCAGAGCCACACTCTAAAGATGTATTGGTTAACACTGGAGACACGGTCCAGATCCTCAGTCCCTCTGCAAAAGCCACAAGCATCCAAGGTGCTCCGTACACTGGCTACTTTAAGAGGAGCTCTCAAATACCGAATTCTCAGTACTCTATACTGATCACAGATGAACAGGAAATTGACTTCAGCCTCCTCTCCCAAGTTGCACATAGAGCAGATCCCTGCATTCTTACTTCCCCAATCTTTTGTAAATGAAGTCAGCCCAAGTGTATCCATCCTGAAGATCATAAACGGGCATCTAGCATAAAGGGAAGAAGGAACATAGAGATATATCTCAAAGCCAAAATCTGGCTTGGATAAAAGGTAAACTGGGCCTAAACTCAACCTATATGCAGCATCTTCCAAATGTTTCCTTACCAGGATGATTGGCATCCTTTTTATTCTCCCTAGTGCAGCTTTAACTATCCTGGCCGGATCATTCCAAAGGCTAGTCTCGTTAATATTGGTTAAAAACAGTTTCACATGTCTAGCCCCCTCCAAACCCAAAACATGGATCAGTAAATTACAGTATTTGACAAGACCCTCTGTACTCCACAGCCTACCCCAGTAGGCAAGAGGAAGGGTTGAGGCAAACTCCTCAATTGGGTATCATTGGTCTCAAGGTGCGCAGGTGCATTAGGAGGACTCTGGGCAAGAAGCTTTTTCCCCAATGGATATTCCTCCCTCATAAGAATCTGAAGGTTACCAAAACCCCACAATTCTGCACCAAACAGTGCGGCAGGGATTGCTTGCTTTTTATACAGCTCAATAGCTGGAGACACCTCACCCGCAAGGTGCCTGTTGAAAAAAAAGATCTAACCCCTGCTATACTTTTCCAAACGGATGCAAGCTTTGTCCACTTTGGCAGACCACAGCCCAGTCTCGTGAAATTTTATTCCTAAGTAATCATAAGACGTCACTTGTTCTAGCCTGTGATCAGCAAAATACATGGACAGGCCACACCGCCTGGCAAACATTGGTTTGAAAACCAATACCTTTTTGTTTTGGTAATGTTCATGCTCGGTTTAATTCCTCAAACACATTGTTGAACTAAGCCCCTGGGGAGATGAAGACAGCAGAACGTCATAGTCTGCAGAAAATAAAGCAGGATATTTATTGACTCCTGATTTGGGACAACCGATACATTCTAATAAACTGGTATCAATGATCTCTTCGATATAGATGCAAAACAAGAGAAGGGTGAGCACACAGCCCTATCTTACACCTTTAGATATTTTAAATGAATCCGTCACCTCGGTTGTTAAGCCGTAGCGCACCACCACCTTATTTGAGTACAAGCCCTGCACTAACGTGATCAAATGGGACGTGGGGGGGCATTTTCCTTCTTTCAAGGATTTGCTAGAGAATTTTGTGATTTTTCAAAGTATTTAGTAAAGTTCCAGATAAGACTCCACCCCATCCTATTCACTAGGAAAGGATCCTTAAACTTTGTTTCACCCCCAAGGTTAGGTCAGAGTGAGTTAGGACTTTATACCAGGGCAGCCTATGGGATACAGGGGGAGAAAACAGGATATAGACTTGCCCCCATGGCTCAGGATGTACTAGATTCCACTTGTGTAGGCTCCAGACTTTGTTCTGGGTTCTTTGTTCTGTTCTTACTACCACTCTGAGGGACATCTAGATAGAAGGCTACTTTGTGTCTACATGGGATTTATTTTCAGTCGGTCGCAGTGAAAAGGTATCTGTTCTGGACACCTCCCAGTTGAAGACCCAAACAAAGCCAAAGTACAATTTCTGCAGTAGAGACAGCCACAGGACACCTCAGGAACACGAAGAAAAGTTCCAACGAAGGTCACCACGGTCCGGCATTGACAGGTGATCGTACAGCTGCAAACACAGAAGTAGCCCCAGCTGAGCTTCCCTTGCAGTGAGATGGCTTAAAATGCAGGAGCAGGCGGCTTGTGGCACACAGTGGATATCTGCCAAGTTCTGCTCAGAGCGGCGGATGCAACGAGGTAGCCCAGGAGAGAGAGCTGGCCAGTCCAGGAACACTTTTGAATGCTCAGAAGGCACGGATCCTCGAGCCCGGGTCAAGCCTGATTGTTCCCACTGGTCCAAGGTTTGAAGCACCAACAAGGGTGTTCTGAGATCGGGCAGAGGAGCAGGGCTTCACTGCCCCAATCAGTGGGGTCTATGCTGGTCAGCTGCAGAGGTCGTCAAAGGGCTGTTCTTCGTAGAAGTCTTGGCTTCAGTGTTGATCTGATGAGCAGTTGCAGGAGCCCTCCTTTTCTCCAAGGTTCGGGCCGGGAACAAGCCCACCAATAGTAAAGGTCTGCAACATTCAAACAGACCAAAATCTTGTGGCACAGCCATCTTGGCATGCTAGTCCTCTTTAGTAGCCATTCGCAGCAAATGTAAAAGTGCACAAGTAAAATATCACAAACGACTTAATAATCACACAACTGCCACCAGCTTGTTTTTGGCATATTGTCAGAGTAACCAAAAAGCCATTTTATATATAACAAGTAACCACAAATCTCACTTCACTGCAAGGTGATGTGTGCAAATGTAAAAATAAAAGCTCATAGAGGCGTTGTCTCCCAGTACTGACAGTCTTCGGGACTAGTCAGTTTCCCCATGAGAATGAGCAAAACGGGCAAGGGAAGGGAGAATAGCTTGGTGGCAACGCGCAGGTCTTGGAAGCGAGACCACGCCGAGCAACACAGGTTCGAATCCTGGATCCGCGCTTGAAACAAAGCATGTTATGAATAACCTGCACTTGCACGATCGGAATGTACAAGGCCTAGTAGGTTCCACCCTCGCCCTCCTAACCTTGCTTTGTTGCTTCTTGAGACATGTATGTGTATAGGCACATAATAAACAACCTATTAAAAAAAAAAAGATAAGGGACGCAGAATGTGTTCCTGGCCTACAAAAAGTCAGGACAGGGTTCAAAACGAGCAAAGAGAATGGGTTCCCACAGGAATCTACGGAGGCAAAGGTGCAAAAAGAAAATATTTTCAAACAAAAACCTTCAGATCAAAAGCTTCCACCATCTCCTCTACTGTCCCCAGTGGGTGTACCTACTAGAGATTCAGAAACATTGCTCTCTAGATGCTGTTAAGGTAGTCCATGAAAACCAAAACATGCCTTGGCTTTTATTCCATGTACTACTTCATCTCCAAAACATCAGGGAGTGTGTGACCTATTCTGCACTTGTCATTCTAAATCTTTCTCTCCTTTTGGAACTGTTCCACATGGTTCATTCAATCCTTTTTGCTAAGAGGGTAGCTAGTAAGTCAGATGTGAAGGGGTACCTTTGAAAACATTACTGGTCTGCTCCCCCTGCGACTCTAGAATACAAGCAACCTTTAAGAGCGAGAGGGAAGGGCAGGAGACACGAGTCACACCACTTAAGAGCATCTTCACAAGATTAAGCTGTATTTTGTATTCTTTCTCCATCCCAGGTAGCACATAGGATTTGAATACATATGTCTTTGCCCCAACTGAACACTCACAGAATAGACATTTGAATATATTTTTAAATATATAGTCACACTTGCTACCTCACCCTATACTTGAATGAACTTTAAGCCAACTTTAAGGTATTAAAAGGCTGGTGGTAAATACCCTTAAGTAACAGAATACATACATGTACCGTAACTTACATAAGTGCTGGGAAACAGAGTTTAACACTGTAAACAGCATTTTCCAAGCAGACTTTGGGTTCCTAATACGAGCCCCCTGTGATGAATCAGGGGCGATTATCCCAAAGACCCTGCCCTGGAACCTGTTTCATGTGCCCAGGGAAAGGCAGACGCTTCCTGACCTGGCGATGGTGATCTGCGCGAGAATCACATGGGAGGGGACTTGGGGCAGGAGAATTGGGAGAACCTTCTAACCAACTTCCCGAATG
This sequence comes from Ambystoma mexicanum, assembly GCF_040938575.1. Lineage (NCBI taxonomy): Eukaryota > Metazoa > Chordata > Amphibia > Caudata > Ambystomatidae > Ambystoma > Ambystoma mexicanum. The sequence continues at coordinate 451,975,760 of NC_090936.1, read as the reverse complement.
ATCCCGGAGTTTAAATGGCCTATTTTAAAATTGAGGACTTCGATATAAAAAGGAACCAGAACATTGGGGATTTCAAGTCCCATAATGCTGAAGGTACTGGAAGGAGGAAGAGGGGCTCAGAAGTACAGAACTGCAGTGTGCAGTCTAGTGGTTCCAAGGCCCCTGCCTGAGCAGGACCTTTGAATACTTAAAGCCCCTTCAGGTGCAGGCCATTTGAAGAAGTAGCCAGCAGCAGTGGGAGCAGCAGAGGCCGGGAAACGCAGGCGCCAGAGCCGCTGCTGTGTTTATAGCGGATTACGGTTCAGAGAGAATCATGGCAGTCAAACCTGAAGTGCAGAGGTCACGCAGCAGGAAACTGAACTTTGACAGGCTGTCCCGTGGGAGTGAGAAGCTCTCCTCGTGTTGTGCCCTACTCTGGTGGCTGACAAGCACCCGAGTATGCAAGGCACAAGACAGGCTCCCTTTGCGAAATGCGCAGGCCGAGGGATTGTGACTGGAGCTGTCAAAAGCTCAGGACCCGACAGGAGAAGTTGCAGCGGGTTGAGTGGACGCATAGAGAGTGACCCGTGAGTTGGTCTCCGTTAGCAGTGAACCGCTGGTCGTTTTGGTATTTTGAATACCAAACTAATGAAAGAAAGCAATGTTGGCGTGATACTCTTAATGAGAGGAAGCGAGAGGAGAAAGTTTGCCATTATTATTGCCCAAGTGAAGAGAGGGCAGCATTGAACCAAGATAGTAACCACCATTGCCAAAGTAGAGATGAGGCAATCAACAACCAGCATTGCCTAAACCAAAGAAGGGCAATTATAACAAAAAGGGGAAATAGTTTTCCTAAAGAGTGAAATGAAATAAGAGACATTACCAGCAGTTAACTGGTGTGAAAGTAGAAACCCAAAGGTGGGCAGAGAGAAGCCCTCCTTGCAGAAAGTATCAAGGGGGAAGAGGAACATAACCTGCATTGCATGTGGCAAACAAATCCGTGAAACCAACAGCGTCAATGTGTGTTGTATTCTTATGGAAGTTGTGAATCTCAATGTTGTTGAAAGTTTGACTTTTCTAAAGTTTGAAGCAAGCCTCACCACAGAGTACTCGTAGTGGTTGTTGTTTTTATCCTGGCAGGCGACTATACCAAGAAAGGAATTATTAGTGGAAGTCCTGGCAAGTTTGCGGACCAGGAAGAAGATATTGCAGTACTGCATTGTGGTAGATGGTTATGGTGGAAAGAAAGTGGCAAGTCCACTACTTTGATTATGAAGACCTGTGGTACAACCATCCTGACAAAACATTGTTGTTTATGAAGAAGAAATGTAAAAGTAGTTTTGTTCTTCAAAGAGGAGAAGTTATATTGAAATAGTGACTAGAGGTGTGAAGACAAAGACTTTTTGGTTTATCAGGCAAGAGCTTGTGGAAGCTTTGGACAATCATTTTTTGAAGTGATGAATCTTGTTTAGTAATAAGACAGTCCAAGTGCAAGACTTGCGTAGTGAAAGAAACTTCGTCTGGCGCGTAAAGCAGAACTTGTAAATTGAACGTTCTTATTTGAAACTTTTATTTGGAGAATCCTGCATTAATCCTGGGGAAGGCTATCCGACCCTTGTTATAAGGATATATAATTATAAAGTGTGTTTGAACATAATTGCTATTTTGTTGTTTGAACATATGAAACCTGTATGATTTTTTTGTACGTATCGGTGTGAGGGACCGATACCTTTTGATATTAGTGGGGTTTTCTTTAGCCTTAGCTTGACACCCAGGGAAATCCTTGTTAGGTTAGGGAAAGCGAGGCGTTTATCACACCCTTTTGGAAAAACTTGATCTACTTGTCCGCCTCACGTTTCTGGTCTGCAAGGACATGGAGCTGATGCTTTTTGGTAACAATGGCCAGACTAGCTGTGGCAACTACTTACATGGTGGATTGCCGCCTTCTGTAATGTGGTGCTGGGCAACACTGTTTTCCTTTCTTTTGGCGTAGAGGCCGGGAAAGGGGGCGGTGGGGTTGCAGCAGTGTCACCTTCCTTACTTTGTGACTTGTCCTTGTGGAGACTTGAGCTATCTCTGGCAAGCTTGTAGTGCAGGCTGTGGATCACATAAATGGGACCTCCTGGGCACAGGAGAAAGTCTAATGCTGGAAAGTGTATGTGGGGCAGTCTTGGAATTCTATGTAGAAATGTTTATTGGGTTTCTCCTCTTGGGGAAAACAGTGGGGGCCGCAAAGACCATTTTTCTGGTCTGTTTTTCCACAGTAGAGCTCACACTCCAGCCCGGGCAACAGTTATTGTTTGTTTAATTACCCCACTCTGTTCCAGATGCTGCGAAAGACGGTGCAAAATCTTTTATTCTGTTGCAGGTATCCGGGACACTGTGAATACAGGGACAACACTTGCAGGGTAAATCTGGTACTGGGCACATCAGGCTGACTTTTCTCTATTTTGCTCCTTGGAAAGAGCACTGAGGTCTGCCCGATGGCGTCTGGGACAGAGCTTTTCCCTATCTGTGCATGCTCCCATCAAGTGGACTTCTTCCCTGCCCGGAGAGTCCGCCCCCCCATCCCTTCAGTGTGCCGGATGCCCTCGAGGCAACAGGATCCTCCCCGGGTGGGGGGAGGGGTGGCGATGCCCTCATAACCTGGAAGGGCAACAGGCCTTTATGATTATTTTGGATGCCCACATGAGGGCTGCAATGCTCTCACTCCTCCTTTTGATTTACATTTGCAGGATCCAAAGTGGCAGCAGGGCCCATGACAAATGGTCCTTTTACTTTGATATAGCCAACCCTTTTCATTCTTCTGCTGGACTTTTTGGAGTGTCATATCCCCCATACGGGGAGGAACCGAAGACAGTTTTCTTTGTGTTGTCCGTGGTATGGCGCCAGGTGCTAGCTCATACAGGAGTACCAGCAATCTGGGAGCAGAAGATTTGTTGGTTTACCTCCTCTCGTCATTCCCTGCCAATGTAGTTTTATCCACTTGAAGGGCCCCTTCTGTGATGAGGACTGCAGACACATCTGTAATGGCATGGTAGGCTGAAAAGCAATGGTTTGTAGGGTTACCAATAGCAATGCCAGAGCAGTGGCCGAAGTGTATGAAAAGAAGTAGTGGAACTATGTTCCCTACTGTCCTGCACCGCTCCCCACAAATCCCATTGATGCACCCCCTCCCATGCACAATACAAACCCCAACACACATGCGCCTGATGTTTAAGGGAACATCCAGTGCAGTGCACCAAAAGTGCAAGTTTCAACGTGTTCCGAAACGTTTATTTTAAAACGAAACCGTTCCGAAACGATTTCTTTTTAAAATAAAAGTATAGGAACGGTAAAATCTATTTAAAAGAAGTAGAGGAGCACCGCTCCAGCCCACTTCGACCACTGTGTCAGAGGTTATGTTTAAGTCAAAACCATCTATTTTCTAATCGCCAAAGACGTGGCATAGGCTTCTTGAGGGGCTGACTGGATTGGGAATGGGCTTCCGTCCTCCCTGTGACACGCTCCACTCGGCTCTCTCGACAAATCTGGCAGCATTCAGTATTTAAAAGCAGCCACTTGGCTGCACAATGCCATGTTAACTACAGAGTTGACTTTTGCAATTTTTCATACTTTACCTCAAAGGACTTTAGTGACTACATGCAGGGACACTATCAAAGGAGGCTATTTCCAGGAAAATGTTAAGCATGGGTATCTGAAATGGATTCTGTGTATGTTTGTGTTTTACCTAAACAAACAAGTAATGATTACAGCTAATCACATCTGCTATATGGTTGTCACAGTAGGTTTTACATTATTCTGCGCATATTCTACATGCAGGTTTCTTTCGAGTTAAAAGAAAGCCACTGCCGTTGTTTATCCCTGCCCTCCATATGGCACAACCAGAAGCAGCAATTTAAGGCCTGTTTGGTACACCTGAACTGTGAGCATGTATACCCCCTTTGGACCATGGCTCATTTTGGGGCCATTCTCACGTGGTCTATTTGTGTTCTTGTCATTTATCATGTGGTCCATGCACTTTCTCACATTTCCCCCTCCAGCCAGTACTTAACTGATCCTAAACGTGCCAAGGATTTGAATGACTATCAATGTTTAATTTATTGTATTGATTTATATATAAAGTCTTTACATCCATATAATACGTTTGGGAAAAGACAAAGGGGTGACATCTGCAACCACAGCAAGTACCTTGACCAACCTGGAGGATTTTCCTGTGGAAATGTTGCCGAGGACCAGCATCAACTAGTGGTAACCCTGGTGCGGCCACAGCAAATGTGAGGTCCCACTGAAATGTCTTTCAGACAGTCCTAGTTTTCAAGCTATGGAAAACTGACACTGCCAATGCTTTAGTGGTTAGTTGGTACTGTACCACAGACCAGGTTCTTCAGTTGCTTTAGTTGTTGTTAAGCGCTCTGGGGACTATGGGTGAGTTGGCTCTTCATAAATAATAAACACAATCAATAGATATGTGTTTCAAGCATATGTAGGCTGGGAGTGGCTAGAGGTGCCGAAGGACCTGGTCTGTGGTACTGCAGCAAAGAGATGATGGGTGGGTAAAGGGTAGGGGAGGGACTAGTGGTTAACATAAGCAAGGGTTCACTGTTTGGTATTGATATGCCAGGAATTTTGGAATATGCGGTTAGTGTAGAAAGGCTGAGCTTGCGTGGTGGCAGTCACAGATCGGGGGTGTGTAGAGGGGCCTGGCTGAGCCTTTTATCTGCAGGCTTTTATGAGAACAGTTGAGGCCAGTAATTTTATAGGGATATGTATGTTCCGTAATCAGGTTTTAGCACAATGAGGATGAGCTAATGCCATCCTTCTGATCGAAATAAGAGTTCATTTAAAATTGAAAATAGGAAGGCTTAATTTCCAGCTGTTAAAGATGAAAGGCTAGCAGGACAGAGGCATTCAGATTAATGTTAGGTGTACTTGACCCACTCAATCTTTTTCAGGGTGCTACATAGTATCATATAGAATGGGAATTTGGATGGGAAAGGCTGGAACTGAAAGGTCATTGGGGCTTGGTCAATGTCAGGCACTTGGCACCCGTTTTTGGTCCACCATTCATCCTACTGAGTTTGATAACATTGTCTACTATTGATGCAAGCGATGATGAAATAAGATATTTGTATTTATTTAATTTTTATGTGGTGCTTTACACCAAAGGGCTGTACATAAGAACAGAACAGTACATTAAAATGGAGATAAAATAAACACAGCAGAGATCGGTTTTTACATTTGCCTTCTTAACCAGTAGAGAGAAGATAGGATTTCAGAGAGACCCGGAAAGTAGAGTAGAGAGAAATGGAAGAAAGGTAGATAGGGCGAGCATTCCAGTATAAAGGTGCAAGAAGAGAAAAGGAACGAGAATGAGCACAAGGAACAAGAAGGGAGTGAGAAGACGAGCAGAGTGGACGAGAAGGAGTATACCATGAAATAAGAGGAGAGATATAGGTGTGCAGGCCATGAAGGGATTTAAAGACCAAACACAGAAAATTACATTTTAAACGGTGAAGGAAAGAAAGCCATCTCAGATCAGCCATAGGAGACAAACTGGAGTCACGAGGAGACAACCCAAATGGAGACACTGAATATGGATTTCAGAGGGGCTAGACGAGATGGAGGAAGTCCAAAGAGAGTAGAAGAGCGAGGAAAACCTTAAGGCAGACACCAAGAGTTGATTGGCCTTAAGTCCTGAATGGATAAGCTTTCCAAATGTTGTGCAAGTGAAAGCGACAGGAACGGACAGAAAGAGAAATATGATGATTAAAGGAGAGATCCGAGTCTAAATAGAGACCCAGATTACGGGCCGTACGAAGAAGTAGGTAACTGAGCTGGGGGGAAATATGAATGGGGGGAGGTGGAATGGTGGTAGAAGGAAAGAAAATAACCCGTTTTAGCATCCTAAGTACCAAGAAGTGGCCCGTTATCCAAGATTTAATAGCAAGGAGACGGGAGCTGAGCGTATGGTGAATATCAGTAAAGTGCGGGCAGGATAGATGAAGTTGGGTGTCATCAGCGTAGACATGGTGAGATAGACCAAAAGAGAAAATGGCCCCAGCGAGTGCAGAAGTATAGAGGGAAAAGAGGAAAGGGCCAAGGACAGAGCTTTGAACACCATAGATAACCGGAAATGTTTTGGAAGAAGCCCTGGCCAAAGAGACTGAGAAAGTCCTCTGGGACAGGTATGACTTGAACCAAGATAAATCTGAGCCAGAAAAAACAAAAACAGTGAGCAGATAGTAGAAGCATGTGGTCAATAGTATTAAAAGCTGCAGAAAGATCCAGGAGTGTTTAGAGTGACGTGCAGAGTGTAGGGAGTGCAGAACAGAGAGGCAAGCAGTCTTCGTGTAATAGCCAGGATGGAAGCCAGACTGAAAGCAAGGAAAGGAAGAATGAAGTTACAAGAGAAAAAGTATGTTCAAGAATTTTAGAGAGATATGGCTAGAGCAAAATGGCGTGGAAATTAGAAGCAGAAGGTTTCTTTAGGATTGGGATGATAGCAGCATGTTTAAATGAGGATGGCAAAAAATGAAGTGGCTAAACAGTAAGGGACGAGTAAGGGATAGACTTTAGAAATAAGTGTGGATATGATGGGGTCCATTGGGGAGGAGGTAGCGTGAGCCCGAGCAAGAAGTGGGGTCTCCTCATTAGTAATAGAGGTGAACTCAGCAAGAATCTCCCTGGGAGATACTATAAAAGTAGAAGGAGCCGATTGCATGACATAAGATTCAATAGGAGATAGAAAAGAAGGTACCCTGACAGCCCAGTAATTTTAGTGATCAAATGAGGACTGCTAGGGTGAATACAATTAAACAGAATATCATTACAGACTAGTAACTCTGAAAGCCTGACGGGGCTAGAGTGGTCACTCGCATGTAAAGCGTGTGAAGGTGATAAACTGAGTACCGTTGAGTTAGGTAGTAAGACATATTTTGTTTCCATGATGGTCGGGTATGTCTAATAGCCTGCTGAGCTGGGGCTCAGGCAGTTAAATGTGAGGTGCACATCACTCAGAGTTTCATCCTATCTGGGAAAGAAAGAAGTACATTTGAGTTGGAACAATAATACAGAATGGAATGCTGAAATCTATGAAAGGCTGTGGCCAAATTAGTGATAAATTGGATGTGCCTGACTGAGTCAGCCATTTATCTTGTGGATTTCCCCTGAGTTGGGAAAATTGAATGATAGCTCCTTTTTAATAGGATGCACTTGTTAAAGACAGATAGTACTGGGTTGGAGTAGAGCTATGTTGGGTGTGCCACCCTCAGCCTTTCATCTTTTTCCGCATGGCACTCCGGTTTGGCTGAATCTGAATCCTTGAGATGTCTGTGTTCTACATATTTCAACTGTGGGACCAGTATACAGCAGTACTAGTTCCAGTTTCTCAATGTGTGAATCCATCTAGATTCCTACGTCTGCCAAAACTTGAAACATTTACATTGACCATTGAATGGTTTTGCAGCCCATATCAATAACTTGAATCTTGCATTTTACAAATAGATCCACTCTCCTACTACTGGGCATTCATTTTATTATTTGTACGTGTTCTTGGCGATCTCCTTTTTCTACAGCATGTAAGTGAAAAGAGAAGTTGCATAATTTTTCACTGACCCACCCTTATTGAATCTTTTAAATTCGGGCCTGCATCACATTCATTTTTTATTAGACAGTGATGCACAGTAGCAAAAGTTGAATGTTAACCAAAATTACCTTTAAAAAAATTGCATGAAGGTTGGCAAATGTCTCTGAACCATGTTGCTTTGAAACTATTTTTTGGAATGTTTTTTTCTGATGCTTTTTGTTTCCGAAACAAACCATCACAGAACATGTATACACTTTTGTGATGACCTGTTATGCCATGTATTTTGATACTAGAATTGCTGGTCAATGCTTTATCTACTAGATAAGTGGTCAATTTCGGAGATCAGGTCTTAGCTCATTTGTGTGAATAGTGCTCTTATTTGCTTCACTAGTGTTTAAGAACACAACACTTGTAAGTCCACCCTCTCCAGGAGAATTAAAGAAGCTCTGTCCTTGGAGGAATTCATTGCATACTTGTATGAACGCAGCATGAGGGGAGGAAATCTAATAAAGCAAAGTGCACGGAACAATTGCCTTAGTCGATGTTGAGCATAGATTTATTGTTCACTTGTTTGGCACCTATACAGCAAGTAAATACTGTTTCCCCCACAGGGCAAAGTGAGGGAACAGAATGTGAAACACATTAGTAAACACAAAAAATAAAAAAAACAGTAGGGGTAAAAAGGACGACCCTACTATGCCTTGAGTATTCAGAATGCAGCAAGGAAGATGGAAGGGGGTGGCGCTGCTAAAGTGTCCATGCTCGTGGGTAAGCCACAGACAAGCGCATGGTGAGGAGAGTGCTACACGGCTACAGGCCGCGATATGTAAGTGCAAGCCTCCATGGCGGAGGGAGTGCAAGGGCAAGTGCTGCGGGTGGACAGGTGCTGGGACGATTGGGTGTGGGAGGTCAAGGACCCCAAGGATGCATGAGGTCCCAGGCCACCAATCACAGCAGTTGTGCAAATTAGCAGAGGAGGGAAGGGAAGGAGGCGGTAAAGAGGAAAGTCTTGAGGAGCTTCCTGAATTTAAGGAAGTTCTTCTCGAGGCACAGAGAGAGGGGGAGGCTGTTCCATAGGAGGAAGCCAGCGGAGGAGTGATCGACCACCTACTCTGTTTAGCAAAATGCTTTCACACAGAGTTAGTGCCAGAGGAACGTAGAGGTCTAGAAGGAGAGTATTTAGTGAGATAGAGTTGAGGATAGTGTGATTCCCGCCCTAGACAACCTTGCGCATGATACAGACGGATTTTAATTGAATCCGTGCAGCAACTGGGAGCCAATGAAGACTTTTTAGGGCAGGAGAAATGCGGTCCCTGGGCTTAAGGCCAAATGTATGTCTTGCTATCCTATTCTGTTTTAGCTGGAGGGGTCGCAGAACGGAAGAAGGTAGATTCAGGAGGAGGCTATTTCAAGAGTCAAGCCTAGAGGGAACCAGGGCTCTGGTAACATTGAGCCTCTAGGAGAACGTGAGAAAAGGAAGAATTCCTTTGCGAAGGAAGAGCTGAAAGTGGGACTTCTTGGCAATATCCTTAGTGGGAAGGAGGGAGGAAGAAGGAGAGAGAGGAGTCGAAGTGGACTTCTATGGTTCTGGCTTCAGAGGAAGGAGCAGGGGGAGGTTGCATGGAGGAAGGCCAGAGAGAGTGAGGGAGAGGAGGGAACAGGGGTCCCAATGGGAAGGATCTCAGTTTTGTGACCATGCTTTCCAATTGGAGCTGAAATTGTTTATTTGGGGAGATTAGGAACCCATGATAGATTATTGCAGGGACCTGCTCGATCTTGGCCTGATTTAAGGTCCAGGAGGCCTACGCTTTGTGGAGTAAGATGAAACAAATGATTTCTGGGGATTCATTCTCAAATAATTTCGCTCCATGTACCCATTTATCCCATCCAGAAGTCTTTGAAGCCCCAAAGGGGTGTATTCCATTAACAGCAGGTTGCCCGTGTAAGCAGTAATGGTTACTCTCGGATCACCCCATTTGGGTGCGAGCCCCCCTTGAGAGGAACTCCATCCACAAATCTGCCAGGAAGAGATTAAAGAGGATTGGTCCAAGAATACAACCCTGCCGGATCCCTCTTGTGACTATGATTGGTCTTGATAAATCGCTGAGGGTGTTTTATACAGATGCTTGTTCATTTTTATAAGTCCTGGTTTAGATATCCCACCTCTTCTACTTCCCCCTCAGAGTAAAGCAAGGTCCCTGTTGTCAAAGGCTGCCGTTAGATCTAAAACTGCTACATACAATGTTTTGGCCAATGCACTGCCTATGTCTAAAATGCAAGCCGATAGAGCCAGGGCATTAATCTAGGTCCCCACACCTTTCCTGAACCCTGTATGCAGCGGGCTCCGCAAGTTCTTACTATCCACCCATTTATTTATATCTTTCAAAATTAGTTCAGCAAGAACTTTGGCCGAAGAATTAATCAAAGCTATTGGTCTGTACGTAGCAGGATCCAATCTAGTCCCTGATTTGAAAATAGGGATGATGTTCACACTATTATTTTTTATTTTAGTTTTGTCTGGTGGGTGGTGCTACAATCGCTGCCCATCTGCCACAACTATTGTCATGGAAGGTGATTGAAAGAGAATGGGAGCGAGGGCGAGAATGTAGGGTGAGACACACAGCCTGTAGGTGGTGTTTGGTTATTTACCTACCCATTGACTGCCTGTGACCATCCTAATCCCTACGGCCATTTCCACCCACTACCTACCTCTCCCCAAAGACGTCCTGTGATCTCATTGAGCTAGCTCGATCAAGCAGTAACAACATTAAACTGTGTTCTACAAAAGGCCTGACTGTGTTATTTCAAAGCAGTATACGAGGAGTTAAGATTTAATTGCAGCTGTAAATGTACTAATGGTGTAATGAAAATGCTATGGCTTCAGCCGCTTGATTTTATAAGTGCTGTTGGCTCGCATCTGAAGTCCTGTTAAATAAAAACATTGGCAAAGTCAACAGTTTTGGCTTGTGTATAGGCATTTGCCAGGCACTGCTATCAAATGCCCAGATTCCCACACCATTTTCCAACTATTGCTGTCCTAAAGTCAGGTTGTACCATTAGGGTGTTGCCTGGAAAATGCTTATGCCATGCCTATGCAAAAGCCAAAACTGGTGGCTTTGCCAATGCTTGTTTTCAACAGTGCAATGCCTTTTGAATCTTGAATAGTTTCTTTAGACTAGTGCAGTACTCCTTTGTGCTTTCAATAAGAAAAATGGTGAAATGGAGTGATGGAGCTGCACCAGTATACTAGTGCTATCATTTCTGGTTTGTGAAGCTCTCCAAAGGTAACTATAGAGTAGAGTAAGAAAACCTACAAAAACATAATACAAATATTTTACATAAAAATTCACCAAGTGGTAAATTGACAAACCCAAGCTTGTAGAAGGGCCAGTAGTGGTGTTTGAACTGAAACAGGATTGCTTGTTCTCAAACGGTGTCCACCTTAAGCACTGCTATCGCCAGGAAGTGGATACTGAAAGGGAGGATCTGTCTGCTCTCCCCCTTGTTGCAATTATGCTTTAGCGTGCTGTATAAAATAAACTAATCCAAGTGCTCCCCTATATAGTGAGATCCAGGTTGGGCTCCAAAATCTAGTGTTTTTTTACCCACAGATTTATTATTATTGCAGTTGGACTGTTTCTGACCTTTCGGTCAGTTAGAACTGTAAATGATGACCTCCCATCCACTTTTTTTATTTCTTCGAATGCTCTTGTTAAGCTAACATTTTTATTTTGCTTTTCCTTTCTGCATCTCATCTGTTTTTTCTTTGCCCCCTTTCTGCTGTATTTTAATTTCTATTTATCCTCTGTTGTCCTTCAATCTGGTCCTGTGAACAGCAAACTCTTCTGCCTTATCAGGAGCGACTCCTGAACCAGCGAGAGCAAGCCCACCTCACGCCCGTGCCCCGATGGAAACAGGTAAAAACGAACACTTCACACTGATTTACTCCGCTTTAGGGTGCTGCTTCCCCCATACTCCTTTCCTTATTAGTTTTCCACGCTTAACCAGCATGTCCCAGCTTTTTCGCTCTTTGAATTTAGGAGATTCAGAAGCAAAGAAAATGTCAACCGTACTCTATTAATACTCTAACTTGGACCTATCCTTTGAGAGCTTATACTTAACCATTGCTGTTGGAACTTTCTTATACCCTATGATTTCATTCAAATCGGCCTTGCAGAGTTAATATATTGGAGCACTATAAACTGAAGCTTTTATTCTGTAAAACATTTTAAAAACTAAAACAAATGTGGTTGAAGTGGCTATAACACACTTTAAAGGATGCAGAGATTAAAATGTGGTTTTAGAAATTGAGAGGTGAGACGAAAACTGCAGGTGATAGGATAATGGAATCAAGTCTTAGGTCAAGAAGATGTAATTCCTCAGGTCGGCTAGTGCATGCTCCCTCTCGACTTCTGAATCTGCTGTTTTTTGCTTTGTATGGTGCGAGTAGACGCCTAACTTACTGAGAATTTGAATTATGCGTCCGGGCCGCTCTGTGCCATTCTATTGATGGCTCTTCCTTCACTGCGGTAATGCTTATATCAGATTGACCTCTTTCTCATCAATAGTTCTGGTTACAATCCCAAGAACATCACAATGTTCAATTAACCACACTCTCACCCTTTGCAACCTTAGTCATCTTTTTTGTGCTAATTTGTTTTACCGCACTAATAGCTAGTCAACAGCTTATTTTTTCACCATCCAGCCCAACTACGCTGTACTTGTTTGTCTACCACAGCTGGATGTTATTTCTGACTGTATTGTCCTTTTGGCATTGCATGTTTGTATTATTGACATACATTCGTTTGTTCGTGGAGTCATGAAGGTAGCTCCTTTTTTAAAGTGTATTTTTAGTTGTTGGGAGAAAAAACATGCAGTGATAGCTCCATGTAAATATCATGTTAACATTTGTCTGTCAGGGATCCACGTTAGAGCACTTAAGAAGTGAAAGATTCAAAGAGTGAATATTAAAAATTGAGTTCAAAGCCAAGATGGCAGCCAGGCTTGAGTATGAACTCCTTTTTGTGTACTTTTCCGCTGATATGGAATTATTCAGTGACTAAGTTTCAGATTTCAAAGGCAAAGCTCCTTATGAGAGGTCTGCAATGCTGAACTATGCAGCAATGCTGAGAGATCCTGATTTCTGAATACAGGCGTAACCCCTTTCCATTTAAGTAACTCATACGTTTAATGTTACTTACGTTGGCAGCAAGGCTACTTGCTCTATGTGGTGTATTTGACACCACTTAAATTGGATCTAGCAACAAGATGCTTTCCGTTGTTCATTGCTGACAGAATACATTTCTGCATCCATTTGTGATGATTTACACTTTTCTGTGATGGCACCCCGTTTTAGTGCAAAGAACTTACTAGAACCATTCCGAAGTTAATTAGCCTCTGCATGGTAGATTTCCAGATCAAAATGCAACCGTTTGGGAACTACAATGAAACCCCCAACAACACTTCAATCTGAAAGTATGATATTGCAAAGAAGTTAACTGTAAGTATCCTTGGTCTTTGTCTATTTGAAAGTCTGGGAAGCCCTGAAAGCCTTCCTCAATACGGAGGAACCGGAAATGGGTCAGTCTTGCTTTTTCCCCTTCTTGTTCTGCACTCCATCTGTATTTGCTTGTGCTTCCCGGACCAATGGCTCATCGGGAAAGAGCCTCTATACTTGTGTGAAAGATATTGGGAAGCCGCAGGTCGGCCTCCCACTGCTGACGGGTGTAGGAATGTATGGTGGGCGTCCAGTACAGCAAACTGAATTCTGCGGTTTACCCATACAAGTGCTTAGCCTCCTGACCGTTTGATTTTCATTTCTTGTTGGGGAAAACATTTTTTGTAGCACAATGATTAGGCAGTGTGAAATCATAAGCTCAACTGTTCTGTCAAAACTGCGCTAGTGTCTGGTAGGAGGCGCACAAGTGTACACCTGAATAATTGATTAAGAAGGTCACTTATAGTTACATTATGAGAGATTTGCATGCAACATTTTGATTAGCAGAGTGATCACCATCTCCCAGGCAACACTGCCCGAACGCAGTCCATATGAATCAGCAAAAGTAAGCATCACAATGGAAATACAAAGCTCGTAGACTGGTTCTCTATTACAAGGAGTTCCCTTCCCAAGTCCAGAGAGTAGCAGCAACGGCTTTTATTTTCATTGTTCATTTTTACATCTGTACCTCATCTTGCAGCTCCTCTTCATAATTATAAAATAACCTGTTGACAGACGTCCCAGCACTGTAAAAAGTGCAGGGACTGAGATTTCTTTTAAAGAAAAGTCCTCCAAGCCATGTCACATTTCTCCTGTTGCTTATACTTTGAAGTATATATTTCGAAAGGGAGTCCTCATAAAAACAAGACTACCATTGATCCATACTTGATTCTGGGGACCACTTCTTGTCTGTTATAAGCAAGTGCTTTTTACTACCATTGATCCATACTTGATTCTGGGGACCACTTCTTGTCTGTTATAAGCAAGTGCTTTTTAGTCTCTCGTGCTTCTTCCCAGGGGTTTACCACACTCTTTTCTTTTGTTGCTCATGGCTAAGGCTGCCAGATGTCTATGGATCTCTTTCACAAGCGGCTACTAGAGACAGAAACACTCAGTTGGGCTTAGGGTCTGCAGCAGAAGGGGCTGTGGCCATGTTTGCCTGACGTGTAAACAATGCCTCGTTCCTTCAGCCATGTCAGACCTTGAATTTACATTTCTGCTCTCTGGGTCTGTCTTCTTCACACCTTAGGGCGCCTTCATCGCTCCTTTAAACCTTACCTCTTCCCTCATGTTCACATTGCCTGCTTACTACACCCTTTTCACTCCTCGGGGTTCCTCCTGCACTCCTCCAAGCTCTGCCTTCTTCCTTACAATGTTCTGTTGCCACCTCCCCCGTCAATTAACTTCCACCTCCTCCATCTGATGTTCTCTTGCCTCTGTCGCCCTTCTGTCTCGTATATCCGCCTTTAGCTGTACTGCAACCTCCTTCATCAACACTTGGTGGACCATGAAGTTCTATGTAACCAGCTTGCCTCTGCGGCTCACTTCTCCAAGGACGCAATAGCCTGGGTACAATCATTCCTAAACCATAGAACCATGAAAGTCTTCTCCCCTTCAGGCTCAGCAGACCCAATTCCCATAACATGCGACGTCCCATAAGGTTCATGTGTTTCGCCCACTATGTACAACATCTTCACAAAGCTGTCGTTTGACAAATTGGATAAAATGTGTGCCGCCTACACCAACTATGCAGACGACACCCAGATCCTCGTACCCCTTTCGGGCAACCACCTCAGTGACACGGCTCTTGTGAACAGGATTTACCTACTCATTCAGGCATGGATGGCCACTCATGGCCTCTGCCTGAATGACAAGGCTGAACTCCTCATCCTTGGAACCACAGCAAACTTTAAACTCAATTCCGACTACACTTCTTTCTACATAGATGACAACACTATTAAGGTTGGAAAAGAAGTAAAAACCTTAGGTTTTTACCTGGTCCACCTTATCACTGAGCAAATAGGTGAACTACTTGGCCTCGACTTCAGAATACACATGCAAGTTAATTAGGGCTTGCAGACCTTACCTATCCCCATCCAGATGCATCACTCTAGCAAATGCCCTTATACTCTCCCGACTGGACTGCTGCTATACCCTTTACCTGGGCGCTAATAAATATATCCTGAATAAGATTCAAACCCTACCGAACAATGCCCTAAGACCAGCTTTAAATGTTCCAAATAAAGCTCACATCTCTGAGCTCAGAAGACAAAACCATTGGCTGACTATCAAGGACAGAATCCTACTCAAAACAACCTCCCTGACCTTCAAATGCCTAAATAATGCCGCCCGAGCGACCTCACTAACCGCATAACCAGGAAAACCTCTAATCGCCCTGCCAGGACTGCTAACTCACTCTGCTTCAATATACCACGATTCAACCTAGTTAAGTCTGGGAGCAGAAGCTTCCCGGTCATGGCAGCTCAAACTTGGAACTCACTCCCCCTCACACTCCGCACTAACCAAAGCTACCTGAGTTTCAGACGTAACATTCAGAAATGGCTGAGAACGACTACTGCCCACTCCCAAATGTCTGACACCGCATCCCTACATACCACTGCCATTTGCTCTCTTCTGCAATGACAACTATATACCCATCACCATGAATCTACCACAACTGTAATTGCACTTGCAACTTCTGTAAATCATGTAAATTAAACTTGGCAACTGTATATTACTGTAAATGAAAGTTAGGCAACTGTAGATTACTGTGTCATAGCAATACTTGAAATCACTATAAACCATGTAAACTGAAACTTCTGCAAACTGCATTTCCTGTAACCTAAGCTTAACTACCGTGTGCTGCTTGCGCCCAGTCACCTTTGGGTTTGGTGCGCTATACAAAAGAAATGCATTTATTTCTGATGTTTTCACTTAGGTGAAGTCTTTCACCTTATGCAGAGATCTAGTTGCCAAATGTGTGGCTTTCTTAGTAGCGTATTGAGACTCTGTCCTTGTCATTAAAAATCAGGCCTTGTCAATGCCCTCGAAGACTTGATGCAAGAATGAGTTCACTGCAGTGATTGTTGAGACTCTCCTTGCCTGAGTCTCTCCAACCAGTCTTCAGGCGTGATAGTCGTTAGATCCTTTAGGAAGTTGCCAAAGAGTTCTGTTTGAAGATTTGTTAAAGATTTGCAGAATAATAGTAGGTGTTTGAGAGTTTCTTTCTCTGCAATCTCTTTACAGAGCCTACAACAGGTGCTCATGTTACTGTCTCAACTTCTTGCTTTTAGGACTTCAAGAGTATTGATATAGGTTTAAACAAAATCTCATGAATATTTTTCTGCAATGCCGACTTGGGCATTTTAGCTGATATTTTGGTGTGGTGTTGTATGCTCTGTGATTCAACCCTCTCTAACTTCCAATTGCCTGCCACAACCTGCCCCTGCGCCTATAGGCTCTAATTACCCTGCAGACCCATCTCCCTGTGCTGAGATCCCTCTTGGGGAGCTGCATCTGTGTCCTGGATTTAGTAGGGCCTTATGAATGGTTGGCTTTAATAAGTTCAGCTGAATGTAGTGAATGGCATGGAGGCTGGGTCAAGCGTATAAATGGCTTTCTGCATTTTGGCTTTCATAGGCAGTCCTTGTGGGTTGCTGCCCCACTCCCCCATCAAAGCCTTCTCTGTGCTTTGATATGGCGAGGTGTTTGGGTAAGACTGAGAGGAGCTGTTATAATTACTGCAGCTTCCATGCCAGCATTTGAAGTGGCTGGCTTGCAGAGAAGCAAATGCATCAGAGTTTATATATCTGCCATTTCCTGAGCCAGCACATGGCCACACTGTTTTGTATCCTGGCGTGGAATTGCAGAGCAGTTCTCGTTCTGAATTATGTTTTGGGTGTTCCTGCGACTCAGGCTTCCCAACCCAGTCGCACAAAGTTTGTCTAAATACCATATGCGAGCGCTCTGGAGCAGTCCTGTTTATAAATTCAGGTTCTGTGGCAGATCTACTCAGGCTCTCCGTATATCATGCACAGAAAACTTCTTATTATGGGGGACAACCTCCCCGAACCATGTGCTAGAGAGTATGCAGACTATGGGATAGTGCCTGGTTCCCTTAAAGGACCAATACTGGCAACAGTGTTATTTGGATGATGCTGTGGAATGCTATTGAGGTCTGTGGGACTGAAAAGGCATCCCACTACCCTCAAGCAATGGGTTGTGTTCTATAAAGAGGTGGTGTCACTCCTATCCATCGGGTCATGGTCTAGAACACTCTCCTGCCTGTCATGGAGTGGGATGAGCTAGGGCCACCTGTGGATCCTCTGTATACTTCCTCCAGGCCGATCCTCTGGCTTGGGGATATTTTTTTTTAATATATATATATATATATATATTTTTTTTTTTTGTTAAACTGTGATGCAAAGGAATGACTTATGCGCTCTATCTGCATGGTTCATCAGAAATTGAGAACAAACTCACTCTTGTTTGGCCATGTTAGTCATTTTATGTTTTTGGTAATGTATGGATAAAACCCTGAAGAGAACACACCGCACCAGTGCTGAAAACACTACATTGGCTACCAATAAAACAACTAATAAAATTCAAAACAATGTGCATTACGCACAGAGCAGTACACAACGGAGGCGCTGAGTTCCTAAGAGACAAACTGCACCTACATCAACCATCAAGAACGCTCGGATCAGACATGGAAATCCTCCTGGAACCAAAGCCCTATAACAAAAGAAAACTTGGAGGATCCTCCTTCTCTCACCAAGCCCCGAAAACCTGGAACGACCTTCCAAAGTACATACGTAACACAAGAAACCACCTATTATTCAGGAAACTACTCAAAACCTGGCTCTTCACGTCATAACTACAAAGACCGGCCACTGGGGCGCACACACAACGAAAACATCAATGAACGTAGAGCGACCCCGATACACATTGATCAATCAATGGGAAAAGCCAAGACAAATATCCCACGACATACTAAGCGGTCAAACACGACCAAAGACAGTAAACATATCAAGACAAAGACAAACACTAGGACGAAACATCAAGAGAACCATGACCTTAACTATTACCATCCCAACAACCTAAGGACAAAATATAGAGGGAAAGGAAGCACTGCACCACGAGTCCCAACCCAGTGGGTGAGAAACAGAATGTTTCATCACTTCACACTGCCCACCAATACAGAGCAGTAAGCACAATGCCCACCACACAAATACTACAAATAAAAAATATCCCCAAGGATGTTCACCCCACGGAAACCAAAGAACTAGTCGGGACCGAAGGATACGAACATCTGAATACACAGGCTCACCAAGACGGATCCACTAGGACAACATATCAACATGACCCCGAATCATCCAAAGCCTTTACCGACCAAGGTCACACTAGTTCACCTGAGAATAGATATCATCCACCCACTCCCACACCTGAAGATTATGTTCAGACCCCACTACCAATCCAAACAATACTCAATATGATAGAACTGGATTAGCGCAGCACCACCAAAGCGAGTCGGCCAACGAGGAACCAGCAACAACCCAACCCACAGGTATACAACTGTAACAGAATCATAAGTACCTGAATCAGGATACAGACCCGACTAACCCAACCCTCAATCTTCTGCATACTTAAACACACACAAAGCCACACAACCATTTCTCTCCCAGCCATCTGCATGCACTTTACCACACCGCATCAACAACACATAAACCTCACCCACAGCACTTGAGGCCTCGCCTGATCCGATACTAGCACCAAAGCCCAGCACTGTGTATACCGAGCTGAAGCTGCCAACAGCACACCACTTCTCCCACTCTCCTTCTCCCCTCCTCCTGACTAACCCTACCTGTCCTTCCTGTTTACAGATCTGCCAGAGCGCCCAGGGACCAATTCCGTTGGTGACGGTGCGCTATAAAAGTACCTTTAACATAACATAAACACAGTGTAAAACGTCCAATTGCTTTTTCTCCAGACTGGTTTGTGTACAGGTGCCCACCTCTTTGATAATTCTGTTAGTTATTTGATGTAGAAGAATCTTTACATTTCCCGAAGTTTAAATGTAGTCCTTATATTGAATACAAGTCAGTGAACAACGAATTGTATTGTCAGTATAACTTTTTCAACCCTTGTGAAAAATCGTTGTTCTGACTAGTACTAGAAGGCCTATGGTTTGCTTAACCCCTACTCTCTTCACCCTATAACTATTTTCCACCCCTTGGATGTTCTTGGATATCCTGCACACACTGGATTTAACACATCTGGGAAGTGAAAGGAGTTTTTATGGCAACAGCCGATGGAGCTCACTTTAGCCATCTTGTCTGAATTAGACATTGAATAAAAGTCGCTAATAAATGCCTCTGTGGTGTTTACTGTTCGCCCCCAATTAAATGTTTCTTTAAGTGTTTTCTGGTCTTAGTCTGTTGGTGATTCTTTTATTTTAATCCTGGAATACAAAAAAGGCTAATAATAATCTTAATTCATGTGATGATCTTTAGCCAGACTATTTCCATCTTTACCCATTTCTCAAATTGAGATATTTGCATTTTGCCATATATAAAACCAAAATGTGAGTTAAGGTAAATAGTTTGTGTCTGAATACAGTCCTCAATAATGGACTGCTAATGTTGTTTCTTTGACAACAATGCTCTGTAGGACTCTTAATGAAAAGGGAAGGGGTGTACAAACCAGAAAAGCCTAATTTCAAAAATCACCACCTCTTCTGGAAATTAATTCTGCAGACAGGTGTGTACAGTAGTACATGTTTTAGCTCCATAAAGTGAGACATCACGTCAAATTATAATTGACTGGATTAGATGTTTTCTAGATCTGTGTTCATCTCCTGGAAGCTTTGGGCTGCCGCCACCACTATAAACCTATTTAATGTCCCCTTATGATACCTTGAGATACCTTGAGATTGGGAGGAAGCCACACACAGGCATGGACCTTAGTATTCAGCAGGGTCTCTCTCATCACCCAGAGGGGTTTTCCCCTTTGAATTGCCTCCAAACGTACATCTGGGAACTATGCCCCTTGCTTTGTCCCTTTTTCCAAAGCCATTGGACTTGAAATGGCAACCTTTTTACCTGCCTCTCCAGTTGCTCTCTAGACATTCTTACTTTCCCTACTCGGTCTTCATGCTCTCATCTGGGACAGACCCAGCCAACCGTGGAACTTTTTAAGATGGTCTTTTGACAACCTTCTCTAATCTCCCTTGGGGAAGGGAGGGAGTGATAAGAACCCTAGTTATGTGCAACTTTCAATTTGTTGTGTTTTTCTATCCTCTTTTCCAGATTTACCCCAGTGTTAACAGCATACTGCTGATACTATTGTCTTTTCTTGCATTTGGGAGAGCACACAAACTCTGTGGTAGTGCCCAAATTGACTTCCACTTCCTCCACCTTCCGATGATGTCGCGCTTTAGCAAAGATCTCCCAATGTGGGGTAAATTCTGCCTGTTTATTTATGCAGTGCCTCCGGAGTCCTTCAGGAGGACTTCTTTCCTTTGATTAGTCCAGTTAATACTTTAATCAAAGGTTTCACTCGACAACTGAGCATTGAGTGTTTGGTGTTTAGAACTCTGTGGGCTCCCGGAGTGCTATCCTTTCCGTCTTCCATTGTAGCTGATTAGGTCTTGCCCATACATCCCAAGCCTTTAGGACGTCTTTGCCATCCTCAATAATATGGAGTTTAAATGCTTGATCACTATTTAGAAGTTTTTCGTTGTCAACTGAAGACCATTACTTCTACTTCTTAGGCCCTCTTCGAATAGCACCGTGATCCACCAATTACTGTACTATGATGGACTTGCGATAAGTTACCATTTATAAACGCAAAACTAAACAAGCTACCAGCTGGTCCAAACTTCCTGACTGGCTAACTAGTCCTGTCTCCTACCTATTCACTACCTATGGCCTCTTATTGTCATGCCTGGATGCCGATAATGTTTGCACCTTCTCGTTCCCATCTCATCTTCCGTTTGTGCTGCAAGTATCACGTACCATCTCAGGTGGGAGAGCTCGCCCGGTCACGAGTGTTGAATTGTATCTGGCATCCTAGGGCTTCACGATAAACTGCTGCCAACACTTGTTTCCGGAAATTGCATCTCTTATTGGCTCTGGACGTGCTATCTATATTGAAGGGAGTAGCATTGATTTTTATAGTAAGTCATGTTAATCATCGTGTAAAATGCAACATTTGTTTCAGAGCAACATATCTGCAGCACAAAGTGTTCTGGATCAAAACTAGCTACTGACAAATTCGAAGATCTTAAATTTAAAAAGTCCCTAAAATGTGTTGGGTTTAGGGCGCGAGTTCCACAGAACTGGGGCTTAAAATTAGAAGGAACAGCCCACTGGAATTGTAGCAAGAGAGTTGTACGTGTAAGAAATCTGGAAGTTTTGAAATAGATTTATAGTCTAGGAATAGTATTGAATCGTATATTTTTTTTTACCTATACTTTTCACTGGTAACCAGGGCATTTGGTGAAGAGCAGGTGAAATGTGTGCTCTATTAACTAATTTAATTATGACCCTTGCGGCTGCATTTAGGTTGACATGGAGAATATGTATTCAATATTGCAGCAACCCGGTACACACAGCGTTGCCATAGTCTGTATATGCTGATTGACCAGCAGTAAGCTGAATAAATTGGCAATCGAAGGAAAACAATCGTTTTTATGATTTTAGCACAGACAAGCCGATTTTGGAAAAATGTATACAGAAGTTAAGTTAAGGCTCTTACCAAAACGTTCTCGACGTGAGATGCTGTTAAAGGACATACACATATGGCTGATGCCCTCCAGCTAACTGAGGCCATCCCACAAAACAGAACTTCAATATTGGTTCCCCTCTTCTCTATTTCTTTATGTACAGTCTGCCACTCTAGTGGTGAGGAGCTGTGCAGAAACATCTGAGTTCTAAGGGCAGTAACAGCCATAATGCAGCCCGCTAGACAAAGTCACTTCTCTAATATTTCAAGTACATCTGCCCAAATTTCTTATACCGTGCTCACCAGCGGAGGCATGCTTCACCTCCTGTAGCCTCTCACTCCTCTCGTGTCCTGTTGCGTTACCGACTCTGGATATTCTGTTTCAGCAGGTAGGGGGGAATCTGTAACTAGGCACCCTGCAAGGAGTTGGCGTTCAAGTTCCCCCAACCTCCTCACAACCCAGTAGTTTACTTTATCAGACCATCCACCTTATGGCGATTTTGCGATTTGCAAAAAAATCGCAAAATGTGCCATTTCACGCAATTGCCGCTATAAATCATTAAATGAGCGCGAAAAAGACACGTTAGCTTAGTGTGTCTTCTTTCACGCTCATTTAATGATTTAGAGCGAACACAGCAGGCTGCTGATTGCAGCAGCTTGAGGGTTAACACCTCTGCGCTCATGTTGCAGGCCCGGGGTGGGAGGAGGGTCACGCAGGCCTGGGAGATGCACAGCATTTGGCTGTGTTCGCAGGCCCCTTCCTCGCCCATTAGCGAGTGCCTGCCCTGCCGAGCTGACAGTTGGTGAAGCATAACCAGGTAAGCACTGGCCTGCCCACCAATCTGCCCCCAACTAAGGCAAGAGCACCCAAACAGGCCAAATTGGTGTTTTCATCACACCTTCTTGTCGACCACCGGAAAGCATAAACTTAATGCTTTCCGACGCTCGTAGCTACGAGCGTCTACAATTGGTATGATGCAGCCCAGCCTTGAATCAAGGCTGGGCTGCATCATACCAATTGTAGACGCTCGTAGCTGTATTCGTTTCAAATTGTTTTACAATTGGTATCATGGGCTGCATGATACCATATGTAAAACAATTTGAAACGAATACAGCTACGAGCGTCTTCATTTGGTAACATGCAGCCCATGATACCAATTGAAGACGCTCGTAGCTGTATTTGTTTCAAATTGTTTTACAATTGGTATCATGGGCTGCATGATACCATATGTAAAACAATTTAAAACGAATACAGCTACAAGCGTCTTCATTTGGTAACATGCAGCCCATGCACCTGGCTGGCAGCGTGATTCCCACCCACAGATGGACAGATAAAGAGTGAGTGTGAGAGGAAGGGAGAGAGAGAGAGAGTGCAGAGAGAGGGTGCAGAGAGTCAAGGAAAGACAGAGTGTGTGTGTGTGTGTATCTGGGAGAGAGAGAGAGAGAGAGAAAGAGAGATAGAGAGAACGAGGGTGCAGACAGACAAGTAGAGACAGAGTTTGTGCATGTGTGTGGGAGATAGAGAGAGAAAGAGGGTGCAGAGAGACAAGGAGAGACAGAGTTTGTGTGTGTGTGGGAGAGAGCGCGAGAGAGAAAGGGAGATGGAGAGAGGAAGAGGGTGTAGAGAGACAAGGAAAGACAAAGTGTGTGTGTGTGGGGGGAGAGTTTTAGAGAGAAAGAGGGTGTAGAGAGACAAGGAAAGACAAAGAGTGTGTGTGTGTGGGGGGCAGAGAGGGAGTGAGAGAAAGAGATAGAGAAACAGGGCGCAGAGATACAAGGAGAGAGAGAGTGAGGGAGTACTAGGCTCTGGGGCAGCTCAAATACTGATACTCTTTTTGCCTAAAACATGTCTCGAAAATTAAGACATTTTAGATATTATAATGTACTAAATTGATTTCCAAAAGGTGATTTTCTATGGCAAAAGCAGAAAAAATGAGAATTAATTGAGCTGACAAAAAAGCTTAGATTGGTATCAGCATGATACCAATTGTAAAACAATTTGAAACGAATACAGCTACGAGCGTCTTCAATTGGTATCATGGGCTGCATGCAAAAAAAACTCTTTACTGTTCAAGTTCTTGGTTTTAGGCTAAAAAAGAATACCGCAAAAAACGCAGTTGTGTGCCGCAATTTTTTCATTTTTGTGCTGCAATATTTTCCATTTCATGCCGCAATATTCTGGAGGGTCTGCTTTATCATTCTTCTGGTAGATTTTATTTCCTACACATTTCAAGAAATATCTTGCTCTCTTGACTTAGCATGAATAACTGAGAAACTGGATTTTTCTTGCAAAAACCTCAGCTGATGCTTTATATCTGAGGAGGATGACTTGATGTGTTTTAAACCTGGGAAGACCTCTGCTAAAATAAGCATTTCATAGTGATGTCAACCCAATGGATGCTTGATTTGGCAAAATGTTGGATTCATGGTGAGGGAAAAGGTTAAAGGTGATGGGGTACTCTTGACAATTGAAGATTGGAACTTATTCGTGGACACCACGAAAGTAAAGGTTTTTGTGAGGGTCAGCAAACTTTTGTTTTTTAAAGGCTGCACTGTGGGGTCAGGGGTTGGCCTAGAAGCTGATGGAGACGTAGCAAAAAGCAGCTCTAATGGAATATTTCGGGCGTTTTAGCTCCCACTGCGCCAAGCTCTGTTGTCGGAAGCCTGTTGGACTCTGGAGTCGAGCTTTGGAAGCAGTTGTCCTGACAATCGCTAAATATGAGCGATTCTCCTACACAGCACGGCATCCAGCAGCCAAGATGGCTGCGCTCCTCTGAGAATGGGTATGTCCAAACCCTGGGCCTGATGGTAACAGCAACACAGGGCTCTGTTAAGTATCAAGATCGCAGAAGTGAGTTGAGCGCAGATAACCAAAACTCAACTTTGTCGCGGGCGGCCATAGCCACGGAGCTCGCTCGGCGCGATGTTGGCTGGAAGTGGGGTTGCCTCCTGGGCCCAGTGCTTGTAGGTGCTGCTGGGTATACAGGAGCGAGGAGGTGGTGAAGGTAGCTGAGAAAGGCCGTTTCTTTGGGAGTGAATCCTGGTGTACCCCTTCTCAGAGCTAAGTGCTTGCGTGACGGCTGAGAGTTCAGAGGCCACAGGAGGGGGCTGAGTACTGACCGGATTTATTTGATGTTGGTACGCAAAGACAAGCTTGAGAGTGCGTTCGGGTCAGTCCATCCGCCACTGGTTACAGCCACACCAAACCAAGACTGTATTTGCGGGCATTGGCGAAATTCATCATGAAGGCCAACAAGACGAGGGATACATCTGCAACCTTTATCAAAGACCTACTTCAGGTGTCAATGCTGGTCTCCACGGGACTGCCAGCTATTGATTTTTGGAGGCTCAGCCTCACACGAAAGGAGATATCGCACAACTGTTCTAATCATTTCAGAAGGAAATGGCAACCACCCTTCAAGAGTTGAAGAGGTTCTTCCGAGAATTGACTTAAAACATCCAGAAAGCCGAGTACAGGCAGAGTGATTTAGAAACAGCCTTTTGTGACCAGGCAAAAAATCATGACCTGCTAGAGCTAAGAGTGACTGCTATTGAGGCACATCGGACCTCGGTTAAGGATAAGCTAGATGATGGCGAAAACCGATCGCGAAGAAATAACATTCACATTCGAGGGATTCTCTGTGGAATTGCTTATCATGAACTGGAAACTTATGTCCAAGAGTTATTTATGGCAATATTAGGTGAGACAGAAACAGATCTCATATTGGACCAGATGCATAGGGTCTATTCCAACTTCCAGCAACATCGGAACCTTCTGCCTCACATCCTCACAAGGGTCAATGTCTTCAAAAGCAAAGAGCTTCTTTTCCAAAATCTAGGTCACAGCGAGGTATTTCATTTAAAGTGAGCACCTTTGTGGTGTTTCTGGATCTTGCACCAGAAACCTATTTTAAAGCGTTATCAAATGAAGCTACTTACGCAATGCCTAGCCAGTAAGGAGATTCAATGCAGGTGGGCGGGGGTGGGGGTACCCATTTCACATACTTTTCAAACTAGGAGTCCAACATCAATTCACCTTCCTTGAAGCAGCGATTGAGACTCTGAGGATCCCACAAGAGGAATTTCGGATCCCGGACGATATGAGGAGTAATGTCCCTGAAGGCAACTGGTCCTGCATAAGGTCTAGGAGGGACAGGTGCAGGGACCAGAGAAGGCCTAGTCTGGACAGAATCCATAGTAGTGGTGACCCAGAGGGACCGATTTCAATGTTCTGGGCGCCTGTATGGTCACTGGTAATGTTGCGGGGCGAGGGGAGCATTGGGGAGGTAGGTTTTGACCAAGTCTTCAGAGTTTGTTGCAGCAAACTATACAATGTTCCAAGAAGTTGCAAGTTGGATACGGTTTATGAATGAGCAGGACATTAGGCGTACCCACCCGGTGTAGGTGTTTTTAACCTAATGTATACCCCAGACAGGGCAATTTTATTCCCCCCCCCCTTCTATATAGGCTTCATGGTGCTGGTGTTCTTATCAGGGGGTTAGTTGGTAATGGAGTGCTTTATAACTATGCGTTGACTGTGGGGTATGGGATTTCTCCAGATATGTTTACTGTCGAAATGGAGGGCTCCCCAAGTGGGTTTGTGAGACCGCGAAAGGCTGACTCTGGACAAGCAAGGCAGGCAGTTGGTGATTGTGGGAATCTGTCACTGAATGTACAAGGGCTTAATTCCCCAAGAAAACGGTAAAGTGCATTATCCAAGATGATTGAGTAGAAAGTGGATATTGATTTGCTTCAGCAAACGGACCTGTTAGCTACGGATTGGCCTAAGTTTCTATCTAAATGGTTTCCCCATCAGTATTTCGCTTCACCTCTGTATAAGAAAGCAGGGGTCGCAATCTTGATTAATCGTTCCCTCACTTTGAGAGGATCAAGGTACTTAAGGACGCTCAGGGCGAGGTACTTGGGTCTTCATAGGGTTGATGATGGGGACTTGTCCTTGGTTTCGATATATGATCGGAATCCGACCCAAGAGGAATTTTATGCTCCGATATTCCCACACTTGCACAATTCCAAAAGGGGATCTCATTATAGGTGGGGATTTCAGTGTACTGCTTGATGGAAGGATTAATGTGCACTGTAGCTTTTCACGTATTGATTATTTTCTGGTTTCACATTCTTTACAGCCTAGAATTACTGACGTCAGTATAGATTCGGCACTGGTATCAGATCACTCCCCCATAATTATTCTATTGGAAGCATGTGTAGCAGAGGCCAGGAAACCTACTATTTGGAAATTGAACAATGGCAGATGCAGCGTATTGCACATCCATCTATGATAGAATCTCCCAATATTTCCAGGAAAATGTTACAGAACATATCCCAATACGTGGTGGGCTCATTAGCTTGGCTTCCATGGGGAGGCGTATGCTAGTGACTCAAAGATTGGAAGCGGAAAAGAGGGTACAGGATTTGGACTGCCAATATAAAAGGGATGGGTTCCGAAGAACATGGATATTGGCAAGTTGCGAGGGACGAACTAAAAGCACTTTGGGCTGCAGATATTTCCCATAAATGACTTTGAACTAAACAATTTTATTTCAATACCTCCAATAAAGCTTCTTGTATCTTGCCATACAAATTGAGGGCTTGTTGGTCAGCCAATAGTATTACCAACTTTTAGGATGATAGTTTATTTGAAGACGCGACCGCGAAGTAGAAGATTCTATCGTACTATTAGGCACTTATTTGAGGCAGATGAACTTCTCCCTTCGATTTCGACGAAAATAGGCAGCAGCTGGAGACCCTGATAACAGTGGATGAAGTTACCAGAGCCATTTGCCCGCTTCCTAACCGTAAAGCGCTGGGCCCGGATGGCTTTCCAGCCTTATTTTATAAGAGATTCGTAACGATTTGGGCCCCTTATCTTGTCACATAGAATTCAGATGCACTGTGGGGGACACATCAATAGATGAAAAAACTTCCAGTAGAATTTCAATGCACATTTTCCATACTCGTCATAAATCTTCATACCCTTCATATATTTTATTTTCAATTGAGACCCCACTTTTTTTTGGTTTGTAAATATATACTATTCTTTAAAAAAAAAATGTAAAAAAAATTCTATATTTCAAATAATCCACTGACGAGCAGTCTCTTGAAGACCATCTGTTTCTTTCCAGAGCAAACAAGCTAAATTCCTATTGCGTTTAATAGATGATTTAAGACATTTAATATTCCAAGTTACCACATTAAAAAGGGGCATAATGAGAGAGAAACTAAAACTTAATGATATATGAAAAACAAGAAAATCATAGCGGTGCAAGTTGGTCATTATAATGACTCTGTATGATGTCCACTTTTTGGAGACTACATGACGAGAGTATATAAGAAAAGGGGATGGGCCCAGCAACCGGACCTCCGAGTGAAGCAATGGTGTTTAGAAGGGCTTTCAGCAGGTAACAATCACAGAAATTGTGATTGAGGCTTTTAGTAGCCATTTGGGGAGCATGGAGGCAGTTGCCATCTGTACTGCCCCAAATGGAATAAAGAATAAAATCATAAGTAGCTACCATGGCTGCCCACAAGAGCCAGATGCTTTAGTGAGCAGGGTGCAGCATTTGCAGTGATGCCTGGAGAAAGTAGGTGACAGGCCGCCGGGCAAGGAAGGATGTAGTCTGCGGAAGAGACGGTGGTGAGACTCTGGGTGGCATGGTGGGGCTAGGGAGCAGTAGGTGGGATGTGTTGCTGTGAGAAGGGTACATACTGTAGAGTAGTCCTCCAACCAAGAGATACCAGGAATGAAGTTGCCAGATGGGGAGGCTGCTGAGGTGGAAGAGAGGTGGTGGCAAGGCAGGAGATAAAATGACAAAGGAAAGGGCTGTGAATGCTTGGCTTAACTTAGCCCAGCAGAATGGACACATGACAAGCGAATATTGGGTAATAGTGCCCAGAATTGTCCATACTGATTTGCTGAGCCAATCCGATCCGAACATTTGGCAAAGGGAACTAACACAAATTTATCAAACTGCCTCAGAAGCAATTCTGCATTTAATAATATGAAAATGTGTAAGAAAATGAACACAAAAGGAAATACTCAGTCAAAAAGGACAGGAAAATATTTAATCCAAACTTGAAAACTTAAAGGTGCTAGAAAAGCTACTATGCAGCAAATAATGTAATAAAATATTGAACCCCTTAACAAAAATAGTTTTACTTTGCACAGGCTACTACCCTAGAGTTTCTGTTTAAAAGCAGGAAAAAAACATGCATTTAAAAAAAATGCCCAGACAGAGAAGGGCTGTTGAGCCCCGGGCTGTTGAGCTCCTTCACACTACCAGAGCCGGAAAGCGTTGGCTGAGGAGGAGAGGGCATCCGCCCCTTAGAATAAATGTGCTGCTGCGACCCCAGAGTGGTGAAGCCTGGATGGAGAATGGCTGCACAGTCCTGGGCTGCTGAGAGCACCTGACTCATATTGGACAGGCTTCGTTGACTGCCAGTTGGCGCTGCTTGTTGATCGGCCTAGACGACAGGGGCTTATATGGCCCGGATAAGGCTTGATTAGGGCTAACCAGCCCTCATCCCCCTCAACGCCTCTGAGACTGCATACTCCTAAGTCCATTCCCCTTTCCTCCATACTGTATGGGGGTGTCCCTCGCTAGGGATGGGAAACCAACTTTTTCACCAGAAAAAATTGTCTTCCCCTTTAAATTTAGACGCATGTCGATTAGAGCGGACCACTTCACCAGCGCTCCTGGGTTAGGCCTCCAGCCTTGTAATTTCACGCGCTCTTCGCCGAAAACTTTCTATTTTTTCTTCTCCCTGTTTTCTCCTAAATTGTTAGAAAAGACTGTCTTCTGGTGCCACGCTCCTGCCCGGCGAATGACGGCTGGTTTTAGCTGGTGGCCAGCCTGCAAGGATTCCTTCACCACGTCGGATGCACACGCGCTCTGCCTCCGGTGACTTGGCCCCAATCACGGCTGGGATGGATGTTCTGCGTGCAACGCGTTGACCCCGCAAGCGCTCAAGAATCACTTGGCCTGGTGGAGGAAGCTGTTCGAGAGATCACCTCCAGAGGACCTCAAGACTTACGCTAGGAGGAAGACCAGGCCGAAGGTAGTTGCCTTGTTCTCCTCCGCAACCCGCACGGGCCACTCCTTCCTTGGGAAGTGCCTGAGTGGGAGGGGCCTTTCAGGTCCTTAGATCAGCAAGGAGACCGAGAGTCCTAGAGCTACAGGCCAACAGGCCGACGGATCCCAAGACTCTGTCGGTCTTACCGCTGAGGGGGACGCAAGGCTCTTTTACCGGGGACCTCCCCGAGGGGCTTTGCTGTACTACTGGGAACATTCCTGGGGGGGAGACTACATGCAGCACTACCAGTGTCATGGCCAAGTGCACTGAGCCTTCGCTTCTAAGCGTACAGTCGGAGACCGGGGCCGCCTCATCCAGCACCACACAGCAGGCACGTGGCATGAAACAATGGGCGCACAGGCCAGACAAGACGGCTCACCCGGAGCCACTTCCTTCTGGAGAGCAGGCATCGGAATGCACGTCTAGGCGGGACTAGACCACTCCAGTGACCTGGTCCACCTCATACCCGACCGCACCTGCACATGGTAGGTATGCGGTGCCCAGCGGGGTGCGGAAAGGACCGCCAAGACCTCAGCAACCATAAGGCACAGCTCCCACGCCTCCAGGCTCTTCCCCTTCTTGCAAGGATAGGTTCTTCGAAAAATTGTTATTTACCCTCAAGAAGTCACCGCAGATGGGCACTATCCTAAGGGGCGGGTAATCAAGGACATGCTACCGCCGACACCACCTCAGGCTCCGACTGTGTTGCAGACTCCGGTACTGGTTCAACCCTTGGTTCCCTCGCTCACACCAGTTATGCAGGCTCAACCTCTGCATTCTGGTGGTGCATCCTCAACCTCCGTCATAGCTGCTGCCTCCCTTTACTCCAAGCCACAGTCTTCGTTAGCGGCACCAACGTCTGTGCTCCTTGGGAAGGTGGAAAAGCTGTTGTAATCATACGGCAAAAAGATTCTCTAATGCCACACTCAATCTGCGCCAGGCCAGCACTGATGCTATGCTGGCAGCAGTGAATCCGAAGCTGTGGCGGGAGATTGCAGACTTTCTCCCAGAGCTCCCCGCGCATCGTCGGGCGCGCTTCAAGGCTGGGTTGGCGGAGGCCCAAATTGTGGCCCAAGGTGTCATGGAGTCTAAAGTGGCTCACATCGACACAGCAGGCAGAGCGATCTGTATAGCCACAGATATGAGGACTGCTTAGCTCAAGGCGGGCAAAATTTGACCTTGATGTGCAGGAGCACATTCTAGACCTGCCATTTGAGGGGGGGGGGGCTTGTTCCACTCACCACGGATGAGACACTTGATAAAAGGAATAGCTCTCAGACAGCTAAATCATTGTTAATCCTGACAGTCGGCTCCCAAGGCCTATAGCCAGAGTCACCAGCGCTCGGATAGAGCATGTACCTTCGGTGACTTCAGGGGATTTCAGGAGCGACGTGCCAGACAGGTCTCCCACCCAGCACAGGCGCAAGCCGCACAAATCCTCCCACAAGGGTTTTTTCCAGTCCCCCTCCCAGGCACCAGCCTCAGAGGGCCAAAAGTTGTGATGACGTAATCCAGATCCACGAGTCTCCGGTGGGGGCAGGCTTGCCCTGCACTTCCATGCATGGAAGGCAAGGTTCGTGGACCCATGGATCCTCGCTGTAGTCTTTATGGGCTTCCGCCTGCCAATTCTTCCATTTCCTCTTTACTCCCCTCCACTACCACAGATTGGGACAGCAACTCTTTTGGCGGAAATCCGCTCACTCATCACGATTCAGGTGGTAGAGAAGGTTCCAGCTTTGCAATGAGGCATGAGCTTCTATTCCCGAATATTCACCATTTAGAATAAGAATCCGGCTGGCCTGCGAGTTGTTCTCCTCCGCACGGGCCATTCCTTCCCTGGGAAGTGCCTGAGTGGGAGGGGCCTTTCAGGTCCTTGGATCAGCAAGGAGACTGACGCCCAGAGCTACCGGCCAACAGGCCGAGGGGAGTCGCAAGACTCTGTTGATCTTACCGCTGAGGGGGACGCAAGGCTCTTTTTAACGGGGACCTCCCAGAGGGGCTTTGCTCTACTACCGGGAACATTCCCAGGGGGGCGCCTACATGCAGCACTACCAGCGTCATGGCCGAGGGCACTGAGCCTTCGCTTCTAAGCGTGCATTCGGAGACCGGGGCTGGCTCATCCAGCACCACACAGCAGGCACGTGGCATGAAAAAAATGGGCGCACAGGCCAGACAAGACGGCTCACCTGGAGCCGCCTCCTTTAGGAGAGCAGGCATCGGAACTTACGTCTAGGTAGGACTAGAGCACTTCGGTGATCTGGTCCACATCATACACGACCGCACCTGCACAGGGTAGGTATGCAGCGCCCAGAGGGGTGTGGCACCGACCGCCAAGACCTCATCAAACACACAGGGCACAGCTCCCATGCCTCCAGGCCCTTCCCCTTCTTGACCCTTTCTTCCTTGAACCTTTCCCTAGACCTTCACGAGTTCAAGATGGTTACTCCAGCTCTTATTGCGGAGACTCTGTGTGGGGGAGACTGGGTGTGCTCCCTGGATCTGAAGAATGCTTACCTACACGTCCCGATTTGGGAGCCCAATCGTTCCTTCCTGAGATTCAGGATCATGGGCTTCCATGTTCAGTACAAGGCCCTTCCCTTTGGCCTCAACTCAGCCCCAAGGGTATTCACGAGGTTAATGAACTGGGTAGCAGCCAGGGCTGGGGGCCACCACCTTTATCCATACCTCGACGACTGGCTTATCCAAGCAGCGTCTCCAGAGGCAGTATGTCTTATGCATACGCTATATGTTCTGGGGTTCTCCATCAACCTCAAGAAGTCAGTTACTCCCTACCCAGACTTTAACATTCCTGGGGCTGATTTGGGATACAAGGGCAGAGAGGATCTTCCCCTCAGCAGAAAAGGTCACAGCGATCAAGAAGGCCACGAGGCATTTTCTCGGCACACCAGTGACCTAAGCATGGTGGTACCACCACCTGCTAGGAATAATGGCTGTTGTCTACTGGCTGTGCCACACACAAGACTCAAAATGAGGAGGCTGCAGCTGCATTTCTCCGCCTCTTGGAATCCGGGGACTGGCTCCCAGGCAGCCCTAGGCAGAATACCACAGCGCCTACACTCGGACCAGGAGTGGAGGAGTGCAGAGACCAATCTGATAGCGGGCAGACTGTTCAGGCAACCCTCTCTGGAAATCATTACCACTGACTTGTTCCTGGCAGGATGGGGGGGGTGGGGCTATGCTGGGCAGTCAGTGTCCATAAGGTATGGTCACGGCAGGAACAACTGGAACACATCAACTGGCTCGAGATGATGTCCTTCTGGTTGGCTCTCAAGGCGTTCCTCCGCATTATCAGCAGCAAGTCTGTCTGCATACAGACAGCTCCACCTGTATGTATTACATCAACAAGGAGGAAGGTACGGGGTCTCCTCACCTCTGCAAGCTGTCCATCGACATTTGAGAATGGGCACTGACGAACAGCATCTCTTTGTCAGCACCCCACCTTTCGAGTTAATCCAACTTGGAAGCAGACAGGCTCAGCAGGCTGGGGATCGACAATTGCGAGTGGCAATTGAACGGGGAGGTCCTGAGCGGGATCTTCCACAGGTGGGATCACCCGCAGGTAGATCTGTTTGCGACCATGAACAAGCGATGCTGTCAGTTTGCTTCATAGCTGGGCAGGGCACAGGGTCGCTGGCGGACACATTGTAAATCCTGTGGCATGACATGAATGCTTATGCGCTTGTCACCCACTCTGCTGATTCAAAGGGTCATCTGCAAGGTCAGGGAGAAACGGGGCTTTTGGCTTATCCTGATAGCCCCTTGGTGGACGGCAAGGCCTTGGTTCTCGGAACCTCTGACTGACAGATCAGCCCGCGGTACGCCTCCCGTTGGTACCAGCCCACCTATTCTCCCAGCAGAGGGGGGGGGGCACAGTGGTTCAAGGAAAAAGAGGGTCCTAATAGTAAAGACCCTCGCGCCCCTAAACACAGTTCAACTGTTTCTAGTCACTAACTTAGATATGTAGATATTCAATATTAAGTAGAAAATTCACAAAGCTTTCAACAGTAAACAATTTGGTTTGCAACAATGTACAATATTGAATCACTAAGTAACAAGAGTAGACAATCAATGTATCCATTCATTGATGATGATCCCTACACGTTTGGGCTAAATGACTCATCAGAAGCAGTAAACTTGACAATACATATTTCCAAGTTCTTCTAGACGGAGCCTATAATATAAAAAGATCTAATCAGTGTTCTATGTTCAGACTCCCATTTATCGTTTGATATATTTCTCACAAATATTGGTTAATCATTCACCTGGATTTCAGGACACCGAGGTCCAAATGTCCAACAGGACGAGTTTCAAATTCCAAAGGTGTAAGGGCACTCCTTTGTGTTTTCCAATGAACGTTTCCACGCTGGATTAATAGATAGTCTGTACGTTAGGTACGGTAAGCCAATGGCTACATCACTATATAGTATTGATAATATTTGATGGTATGTCCTATCTTGCTTCTATTCGTATAAGATTAAGGCAGCCATGCTAGCAGGAGGTGCAGCCTAACACCGGTATGTCCCTCAGCGTTCTATCGTTTAGTTAAATGGTGACAGCAGTGATGAAGTATCCCTCTCAGAGCGGTCCAATTTTAATCTAAATAATTTACTGCAAGCTACCTATTTTGTCTCCAGTAGGAAGTCCTAGTTATGATCTTATCAGTGTGACGATCCCAAACAACCAGTTGGTGCTCTGGTAGCCAAAATAATGATTAAACTCTTGAGTACAACAGCAGTAAATTGTAGGCTTATGGTAAGATAATTGTCAGAAGTCCATTAGTCCATAGTTGTCGACCACGACTAGTTCTAAAATTTACAAAAATGGGGTACCCAAATCCTCAGTGTGTCAGAGAAGAGGAGGAACAGGTGTGCATTTGCCTACATATGGTTTAGCAGAATGCTAAAAGTCAATATATATATATATATCTCTCTGTACAAGAGTCTTTGATCTAGAAGATAAATCATCAACAGACAGTCTAGTTAGAAAAGCTAAGTGTATTTACCTTGGATTGTACACGCTAGTGATGGAGAGAGCCGGCTTCCTGCATGTGCGGGAGCCAGCATCTCTGATGGGCGCCTAATGTGCTATGCGGTAGTGCGTGTGATATCATTGCGTAAAAACGCAATGACTTCATATGTAAACAGCGTGAGTCAACATCATATTGAGTGGCTTGACGACTGAATGTGGTGCGCATTAATACCCACATCGTGGGTGTCCATTAATTCTATTGCGACTTGTGTATCGGGTACCAAGAGGCCTTGAACTTGGTGTGTTCAACAAAACTGGAGAAGGATGTTGGGAAGTCCCTAAACTAAATGGAGCTAATCGTAAAGCCGCAGTTGGTAACCACCGGAAAAATAATGTTACTATAGTCACCATCTTAGTGTATTTGCCTGTGTATCAGAAGGAACGGAGTGAAGAGGCCCACCTGAAGGGTTTTGTGGAGAATTTGATGTCATATATGACGGGTATGCAGATGTTTAGTGGAGCTGGGAAAGACCACATTTTTACAGTTATCTGAAAATAAATGTTTAACCTGAGAGCTTAGCTTCGCGATAAGAAGCTTGAATCCAGTTGAATGATAATCTCCCTCCACTGCTTACAATCCGATAGGACGTCTCTGATTAGCATGGTTCTTACATCATTTCTTTTTAGCACAGAATCAAGTAATATTATATACCCCACATATTTATAATATAGGTCTAGAAATGTGTATCATCACATAAGGGGTATCCCATTGAGTGTATAAATGTAATTGTATTGGAGTATCAAGATAGTGCAGGGTCTCTGATAATTGGGATTCTTCTGATGTCTCAGAGGAATACCCCCAAGTAAAATTTGCATCCCTGTTGGCTGTACAGCGTCCAACTTGTCTATCCAGTATAGTTCTCTCTGGGTTAGTCTTTTTGTGAAATCACCCCCTATTTGTGGTGTCCCCACTACTTCGAGGATGACTCATCGTAATTGCGCAACTGTGTCTTCTCAGTGAAATGCCTAGCGACTGGAGATTTGTTACTGTGCATCCGGATGTTGCTTTTATGCTCATTCCACCTCTCCTTTACTCGTCTGATTGTCCAACATAGAGGATACCACATGGGCAACTCAAGCGCAGATCACGTTCGTATCGCATGTTGCAAAATCTCTTAGAGGAATTTTTACGACAGAGTGTGGATGTCTTACAATGGTACCTTTCATAACGATATTACAGGTACTGAAGCTTAGGCAGGGAAAAGTCTCATTCTTGCGTTTATGTAGAATCTGTTGTTTAGGTATGGCTTGTCTCTCTGCTTTCAGCAGTTGATCCCGGAAGTTCCTCCCTCTCTTATAGGCAATAATCAGTGGTTTTGGAAAAAGTTTATCCAAATGTGGCTCAATTTTGTAATTTCCAAAATAAGGTGTGCACACATAGACATTTTCCCAGTCGATGGGCACAGTGGTTCACCCCGCTCTGCAGAAATAAGCCCTGGCAGTTGTGTTCCTGAACATATCACTCTGTTGCTTCTGTGCTTGTCACAGGACAACTTGGCTATTATACAGGGGGCAAGAAGCGACTCCACCTGAGTGAATACAAGAACAAGTGGATGAGAAACGGTCACTGGGCCAGAACCAACCAGATTGACACCCCCATGGTGTGATCACTGGACGATGTGCTATCTTTCTCAGCACATCTGTCTCACTCAGGTGTGCAGGTAGACACCTGCCGTACATAGCTGGCGGCCATAGGGGCCTATAAGAACTCTGGAGTCGACATCTCTTCTAAATCCGGTGGTAAAAAGGCATCTGGTGGTACTGACCAGATTATACCCTCCGGTAAAGCATCCAGAAGCCTTTCAAGCCTATGGCATCTGCAGACATCAGGCTGGTGTCTATCAAGACTGCCCTTCTGGTGTGCATTACTTTAGCACGACAGATCAGTGAGATTCAGGCTCTAGTGGCTTCAGAGCCTCATGCCACTTTTCACCGGGACAAGGTGGTGCTCACGAGGCATGCTGCCTTTCTCCCTAAGTTTTTCTTCAATTCACATTAATGAGGAGATAGTACTCCCCAGGTTGTTTGCTGACCCTAAGGATGAGGCTCAGGTTTTGCACTGTATGGATGTCGGGCATGCTCTATGATTCTATCTGGGCAGGACAAAGAGCTTCCGGAAATCACGTTTGGTGGGTCAAAACCAGGCTGTCAAGCCTCCAAGGCTTCCATAGCAAGGTGGATGGTGATGGCCATCAAGGAGGTGTATGAGGGGCAGCACAGATCTGCGCCCCCATTTACATCTAAATTTAAAGGGGAAGACAATTTTTTTCTGGTGAAAAGATTCTCTTTCCACTCAATAGCGAGGGACGCCCCATACACTATGGAGGAAAGGGGACTATGGACTAGGAGTAGGTTAGTCACTACGGTGAGTAACTTATAATTTTGAGCTACAAGGAACATTTAGACCCCATGAGCAAGGGTTACTGGGGGAAAGCGGGAGGGGGGGGGTGGTCCGGACTAGGGCGGCCCCTTGAGCAGTTGAGCGTTCCTTGCTCAGGGGTTGTGGGCTTTGGCCCTGTAGAGGTGCCTAAGCTTTGCAGTTCGGTTAAATTGCTCCGGCAAGTGCCAGCCAGAAGTCTGTGGAATTCCTAGTCTCTTGGATACAGTTTGAATCAGTTTTGCGTTGGGTTTAAGACTTGGCGGTCTTGACTTTTTTTTATTTGAGTGATTTTTATATTTGTGCACTATTCTTGCATAATATTGTATTAGGTTTGTGTTCTAATTGTCATCTTACATCCCGTGTTAGCGATTCTGATATTGTCTGTGCGATTTGGTTTGCTTTTAGTATTCAACTATTCATCCAATTTTAGACATGCCTTTTAACTAGTATTTTAAAGAAAGGCCTTCTAGTCGGAAGGCAACGAAGAAATCGGCTAACTTTACCAGATTGACGAAGCTAACCTAAGTGAGATTGCTATCTTACTATATGGAATTGAAGCTCCAGGGAAACACAAGGAACTGGCAAGCAATAATGGGAAACGGGTGTCTAACTGTGCAGACAATCTCACTAGCAATAAGCTGGAAATAGGATCGGCAGCTTTTCAAGTTTTTTGGTTGGTAGTTCTCATGTGCTGTTGTGAGAGGCTATGTGTGGTTTGGTTCGTTGTTGCAAGGTAGTGAGGTTTGTTGTGCAATATAGGTATGGTTGTGTTTTGTTTAGAGTTTGAGAGGTGCAAGCAGAAGGATGAGTTTTTTTTGTAGGTCGGTTAGTGGTGGCGCTCCATCGTACCTCCTCCGCTTTGGCACCTGTGGTACGTGTCCCTGCCAGTGTTGCGTATTGTGGTGTGCTGTGGGGGCTGCGGGGGGTTGCCCTTGTATATTCTGTGCAGGGTTGTAGGTTGTCTGCAGGGTTTAGTGATGATGTCCCCTCCACCCTGTGTTCAGACTAATGGATGTCTACACCGCGTTGGCCCCCCGACAGATCCTGGTGTGCAGCCATCACCTCCCTGCGCCCCTTAGAACTCTTACCTGTTCTCCCAAGTAAAAAAAAAAAAGGTAAATGGTGTGAAGGTGGGAGGCAGCCTGTCCATATGAGTGAAGCTGAAATTGGGGAACTGACCAAGCCTTAAGGGGGTGCCAAGTTTTGTTCAATGTTGGGCAGATACTCCCAGGCTATGAGTTTTCTAAAACCTCAGTACATTTTGAGAGCACATGCTATAATAGCCCAGTTGAGGTTAATAGTCATATTAGCCAAGACAACATTGCAACGGGTGATGGACAGGAGTAAGCACTGATATCCATTATTACAGACTCCTTATACATGGGGAATCACCTCAAATATCCTTCCTGCCAGAGGTAATGTTTAAGAACCGGTGTGAGCCTTTAGCAATGGCCGATAGAGTAAGTGAACTAGCTGATAGTAATGAGGAAACACGAGAGGCGCATTGGGGCGAGGGTGGCCTCTACTGAAGAGGAAGAGACATTGCCAAGCACTGCTCCAGCCCACTCAGTGCGAAGGCTTCAGACTGATGTAGCCACTTACAGCATTACTTAAAGCAGACAATGAGGCGTCGCGCAGAGATCTTGACTTATTGGCGCAAAAAGTAAGGGATTTGAAGGTGGTAGCACAACAGGATTTGTTCGAGGGGGGGGGGTTGTGCGAGGGGGCTTACAAGGCTGGGGAACCCAATGCCTCAGAGGGCAGAAAAGGTGCAACACGCCAGTGACTATTTGGGTAAAAATGTGGAGAGGGTAATAATTTTGTTGCCAGAAATCCTCCAGGTATTGAAATATCCAACAATAGATCAGTGCCCTGCACAGTCAGAAGGAATTCACTACACCAAAGGATCATCAGTGGCAATGTTGTTGGTAAGAACTTTGAGTGTTTGGTTATCGTATCCAAGGTGGAGAGTAGAAGCTGAGAATCAAGACTCGTTTATCAATAAGGTGATCCACTGGATTAGGTTTAAAAGAGGATGTCAGCTTTGATGAGGATATCCTTGGTTGTGAACGGTAGCCCTGTCCGATAGACAATGGGATTTTATAAAGGTGGAATAGGTGGCAAAAAAGAACTAGTGGAGGGGTTGATGATCATGGAACAGAGATCACTTCTGCCACAAGGCCGAGAGTTAGTGATTAGGCTAAGTGCATCAATTTCAGTTGGTAGGCTGGATGGTAGGATATCCAAAGTAGCGGAACATGGTTGCTGGCCTAAACCAGTGGAATGGCAAAGGCCATATTACAAGACAAGATCAAATTACAAGGGCCCATTGAATAGTAGTACACAAGTGGATAAATCTGGGACGTGTTGCAGTTCCACTGCCCTCAATTCCAGGCCTATGTCCCAAGTATGTGTAATCTAGTGCTTGGTGGGGACCCAGCAGAAAGAGGAGCTGGGACTGCTGGGAATAACCAAGGATTCAAACCAGGATGCCCAGGGCATGGGTAGTACGAAAGAGGACATAGACTGACGGTATAGGCACCTAGGCCTTATTAATAACATTGGTGCATCTCTGTATGAGGTTCACACAGGGCCTGAGGTGCACATTATCTCCTGGAATATTGCAGGGTTGAGGAAACATGTTAATGGTGAGGAATGATTAAAATTCCTCCTGTTTTCAAGAAGTAATGTTTCCAAGAGACGTGGGCAATAGACTTTTTCAGTGTTCTGCCACCTTTGCTCTTCCAGCTATCCAAGGAAAGGGCGGGAGGCCTAGTGGGGGAGTCCTGACTTGGGTTAAGGCCTCACTGTTTACGATACAATTGCTATGGATAATGACTGTGGGGTTTATTAGAGTTGCACCTTAAGGTGAGAGATGGTTCTCAACTACCATTGGTAAATGTATACAATCCACAGGATCTGGTAGGTGGGATGATGATTCTCACCATTTTAAAGGGAAGGTTAGATCTGTGGAGGGATAGATGATTTCATAGTTTGATAATAGTTGCTCGTGGGATTTCAACTTGCAGTACAAACCCCTGGAGATCATGGGGGGATATATGTGAGGATGAGGATATGGCCTTGGGAGGTGTGGGTGGCTGGGGGGGGGGTTTGGGCATTGGTGGCACCTACTCCTAAGAGGAAATATCGGAAGGCTGAGGAGTTGGCTAGTCCTTTAATGGTCTGCAATATGAGGGCCTGTAATGGTAGATTCCAAGGGGATTGCCCAGCTTCAAACACTTTTGTTAGTGGTGTGGGTACAAGTCTGATTACATATTAAACATTGAGTTGTGGGCCTTCCTGTAGAATTTTTAAGTAATAGCTAGAGTAGAGTGATATAACCAACCGCTTGCACTCATGGTTGGAAGTGCTATGTTTGTAGCACTCCAGGAGAGAATTGCAGGAGCAAACGCAGGCCTGCTAATCGAATGGCACGCAATGCAAGCAATAAAATGGTCTAAGCTTGATGGAGATAAATTGCTGCCAGAGACATATGAAAGTATTTCATCTCCCCTGGAGGAATTCTTTTTGAAAGATCCACGGGCAAGCCTGAATATTGTTTCGACCCATATAAAAATCACTGTAGAACTAGGAGGGTTTTTCACGTTTGCCCGGAAGGTAGAGAAAGTTAGCCTTAAAACATCTCCTGGGTACGATGGAGATTGTAGGGTTGCCAAAGGTATACTGGTACAAACTGTGAAGGATTTTGTCATTGTGGGATTATCCCATTACGCGAGGCCAGGAAGAATTACAAGAAAATTAATTAAGAGTAAACAGGAGGCCTACGGGGAAGAGTTGTGGAAACAAACGTTTTCAGCCATTATCCACAAAGAATCCCTAAAGTTCTGGAAACTGATGGGGGCAGGACATACTGTTGAGTACACATTTGCTGGTCGCATTCCTGAACTTCGTATAATCTTTTTAAAGACCTGTATAGTGAGAACAGGTCTTTTTCTTTTCTATGGTCATTTGCAGGAGCCAATGAACGATGCCCCACTGAATTAGCAGTTTTAAGTCTCAGTGACAAGGATATTAGATTGGCTCTTAGGAGCCAGAAAATGGGAAAAGATCCCAGGCAAGATAAAGTACCCGCAGACTTTTATATTACATATCCTTTAATTTGGGCTCCATACCTAACAAAACTGTTTAACGCAGTTTTAGCATCCAACACCGTTCTTCCTTCCTGGGCAAGGGCAGAGATTGTACTCGTATATGAGAAGGAAGGCAGGGATCACCAGAGTAATTACAGACCGATTTCTCTGCTCAATGGGAGTGGTAATATTTTTGCTAGAGCTGTTCTGGCGCATTTAGAGAATTGGATTGATGAGCGGAATGTGATCAGCCATTTGCCGGAAGGCTATCAGTCTTGCATGAGCTCGTTTGATCAAAGCCTTCACCAGCAACTGCGGTGTAACAAATTTGTGAACCTATGGAAAATGTTCTTGTATTCAATTTTAATAGATCTAAAAACATCCTTTGATAGTCCCGAAGTCAGGATTATGGGAAGTGTCATCAGGCATCACCATGCCCCTATTTTTACTTGGGGATATTCAAGTTCTCTACTCAAATAATGAGGCCGTTGTTAGATGGAATCTGGACAGTAGTACCACAAGGATGATCGAAATTCAGATGGGAGTGTGACAAGGTTGCTTTCTTGCGCCCAAATTATTCTGTCTGTTCATAAATGGTATCAGTAAATTGCTTGAGATCCCATTGGATGCCCCATCCTTGGCGGGTGATAAAATTCCAATTTTCATGCTCACTGATGATGCGGTCCTCATGTCACTTACCCAGAGTGTGCTCTAGTCACAGCTAACTACATTTATGGGGTTTTGTACTGCTAATGGGCTATCAATCAATGTTGGTAAAACCATGTCCCGCCCTTTAGAGTCAGCAGGACCATGCAAAGGTCACGGATTAAGCTGGTGTTAAATGGTGAACCTATAGAGCAAGTGGCCACCTATGATTATCTCGAGTTGCGAGTAAGAGAAAATTGTGGGAGGACAACTCAAACGGCCAAGCCTGGTTTGGCTTTGACAAGATATAGAAGGGCCATCACCAGTTTTACCCTTGTGCAAGGAAATGGGGCAGTCCGAGTTTCCATAGGAGCCTGTAAGTGGCAGGCCAGACAGGCTGCTCTATATGGAGCTGAACTGTTGGGGCATGTTAATTGTGGCACATTGTCACTAATTGAGAACAGTTTCATTAAAAATAGTATCACCTAGTGCCTCAAACCTGCCGATTTACCTGGAGTTAGACCTTCAGAGCTTAGTCTTTGTCTGAGTCTAAACCGGTCATCCTGAGTTAATGAGTACCACGTCTAGTTATGTGATTAAAAGAGCACGCAAACCAAAAGTAGATGCCAACCCCATGGGTCTGGTCGCCCTAAAACCCACGTTGTCTGATTATTGAGACAGCAAGCAAGCTTTCGGATAACAGTAGCACCTGGAGTTGGTATGGGCCAAATCAATGAGTATGTTGTACATCAAATTGCGATTAGGCATTTTGCCAGTGAGGCAATGGAGTAGTAACTGGCGTAATGGTGGAACAGATGTATGTCCATTTTGTGATGACCTACCCAAGAGCATTGTTCATTTTATGCTATTTTGCCCGGGGTACCAGGATGTTGGGTAAAGGTATTTAAAGCCATTGTTCTTGGTCAGATCAATTTGCACGATGGTTCAAGCAATTATATTGTGCTGACTTTCAAAGGCAGTCTGGCTGTACATTCTGTGTGTAATTATCTGATCAGAGCTTGGAGGCGTAGAATCGCTAAAATTAGATAAACATAAATAAAGTATAGGCAACTCTGCCTCCATGATTTCAATATCTCATGGGGGCCACGTTTGGTGATAACTTTTTTCTGCTGCATATTATGTATGGTCCTTGAGGATCCTTATGTAGCACAGCATTTTAGTGCACTTACACTTTGGATTCTTTTTGTTTTTTTTTACAAGTGGTCTAGCTTGATGTTCTTAGCATGTGGTGTAATTGCAAATTGTCATTTGTTTTTATGATGTTTTATGAATTGTTTGTATGTGCTTTTATGACAGAATAGCCGAAATAAAGCTAAATGAAATGGAAAAAAATCATTTAAATGTACAGTTTGCAATTCAACAGAATAAAATGGTGTCAAATAACAGCAAGCCAACAAGGCAATAAACATCCAGAAAAAAGTGAGAAGGCAATTGTGTGTACCTTTTTATAACTCCAATTTCAATTAACCTCTGAAATTGTATGATAACAGAGCACGCTCATCCACTACTCAACTTTGAGGAAACGTCTAGTGATTGCATATCTGTCACGCAGAAGACTTATTTATTAAATGTATGCAATTTCAATTTATCATGTTTAAAAACACATTACATACAATGCAACCTTGATTCATATTTACATATTATGCATGATGTTTTACTTTACCACATAATCCTTTCTAAATACTACTTTAGAATTCTTTGTTTTTTTGGGTATGTAACCTATTTGAGGTAGAATAACGAAGCCTATATTATACAATTACTAGACAAAGTTGCAAAGAGAATATTCACATGATAAATATTAAGGAAGAAAATGTGTCAT
This sequence comes from Ambystoma mexicanum, assembly GCF_040938575.1. Lineage (NCBI taxonomy): Eukaryota > Metazoa > Chordata > Amphibia > Caudata > Ambystomatidae > Ambystoma > Ambystoma mexicanum. Next base: position 451,931,879 of record NC_090936.1, on the reverse strand, counting down.
TATGGAGCTTATACAAAAATTATATAATAAAAAGCGAACATATATTATGTCAACTTTGATGGAGAGCAATATACAAGCTAGGTGAAAAATAATAGAACTTGCTTATGGAGTTGTTGCCATCTTAGAACTACAATTGTGGCTGGATGATCTTACGCATCACATCCTTGATGTAGGCATGTAGAGAAGCCTGTAATCATGTACATAATAAAGCACGTCAACATGATCAATGGCTGCTGCTATGCCACACAAAATAATAGCCCATTAGAACTATAGGAGAAAGTAAGATGGTCATGACAAAATTGAAGTACAAGAATGTATAGAAAATAGCCTAGACCAAAGTACGTGTATGTTTGTTGTAGGTTATACAGCGTTGTGAAAATGTTGGTGGAAGCTAATGCAAGATAATCCAATGGAATGTTTTACTGCCATCGTAGGACAGTTGCCGCTGGATAAACAGCATATTAGTAGCTCAAAACTACGATATACAAGGCTAAAGAAATAAGGTAAATGTTTACTTTCCTGCACCTTTTCTTTAAATACCTTTTAAAGCTGATTTGAAGAGACCGGTTTCTGTACTGCGACTGCTGTGCATTTATAGTTCCAAAATGGAACACATCCATCCTACTTTGCAGGACCACTCTACATGAGGCCAATGAAAGACCACATTAGCAAAGTTTTGAATGAGAGGTACAATGGTGGTATTCATAGAATAATTATAGCCTAATTGAAATAACACTTACAATTCTAGAAAAATGTTGGGTATTTTTGTGATTTACATAATTGAGAACTAGAGCAACAACTCCTATTCATGTTTTTAATGAAAATATTAAGAAGACAAAAAATATCCCCTGAAGAATATCCAGTATTCAACACAAATTAGGACAAACATGTTGGAGATATTGCATTTGTATATTAGACATATGGGAAGTTTGGATCATCAAGTTAATTCTATGCATGGTTGGAGCATCATGCTAATTATATACCGGTCACACTTGATGAAGAATGTACGTGGATACTGATCTGTATAGCACAACTGATGTAGTGTTAGAAGATAAATATTTAGGCAAGACCACGAGGTGAAATAAAGAGTTTGAAGGGGGAGTAAAATGCATAATGTATAGAAATTTATAATATGAATCAAGTTTTTAACATAATTTAGGTAATGTGTTTTATATTCAGTGTTTAAAGTGAATTGAAATTGCATACATTTTAATTAAGAAATTATAAATATTAAGGCTGCTGCATGGCAACGGATACCAAATAGCATCTGTAGACGTTTCCTCAAGTTTAATGTATGATCCAATGAACTCTACAGAAATTAGGGTGAATCAATCCCTTGTATTACACATCGCTTCAAGTTTGATGCAGCACTGCTGCTAGGTCCAGTCTGCTCATCCTCTGGCAGGGATGGTATGAGTTGTACCAAAATGAAATCTAGATGGAGCAGTCTTTCAAATAAGAATATGGTCTCAGAATCATGGTTCTGTTCATCTGATTACTGAAGTGTTTCAGTAATGATTTTGAAAGCAAATAATTGAGAGATATGGAATTATTTTCCCCCATCGGTTCCCCTCCCCCCCCCCCCATCGGTGCCCCTCCCCCCCTCCCTTGTGCCCCCCCCCCACACCCGTCATCGAGTCCCTCCTTTATATTCATTACAGATGGGCCTTGGTCAAGCAGGAACATGTAACACAGCAGAAAATGCTGCTGCTCAAAAAAGAGAATCCATGCAAACGTAGGGCAGTTCACACAGAAAAACGGCATAGCACAGTGTTAGTTTAAGAAGGGGGAATGATACAGATGGGGATTTGTTTTTAATGCACCCACATTGCACTGATGTCTGGTTCGCAGCACAGGTAAGTTGCTTACTGCTCATGTCGATGAAGCACAGTAAAATAGGTTGTTTACTTTATTAGGGTGCCAAATTATATATAGACTTTGGTTTGTGACATTGTATTCATGGCATACTGGTATTCTGGTCCTGTGTCAGTTAAAAGCCTTTTACAGCTTGCAGCATATTTTAATTGTATTCCTTCATCCATTAGCAGCCAGTATGTCATTATTTAAAGGCTGCAACCTACAAGTACATCTCCACAAGAAAAGATGCATCCTTCCCCGATGACTTCTGACACGGTATTTCTGTAGGCCAACTTAGTCAGAACTAGTGCTTATACTATCATCACTGGACTCAACATCACCCCTACCCCTGTGTGCTATACAGAATGCAGCAGCAGGACCGGGCCCGCACCTGCACATCACTAAAGCCCTCCACTGGCTCCCTGTGCCCCAGAGAATTGTTTTCCAAGTACTTTATATATTATACAAAGCCATCCACCTCAAAACCCCATCCTAACTTCGCAACAGACTGAAACCCATCACACACAAACACCAGTCAAGCCAACCAAAATTCATTCTACATTCCACTCTGTAAACTTACTTGCACACAAAAGCAAACATTCATCCAGTGGTCAGAGAGCCTTGAACGCCCCCCCCCCCCATTGCACATCTGCACCACACCCTCCATCACGTCCTGAGAAAGCCTCAAAACATACTGCTCACCCCACACCTAATCTAGCCAGGCACTCTCCCTGCCATTCTGTATATCCCAGTCTTCCTAATCTGTCCTGAAAATGTTAGTTCATTTTCACTGCCTCCCTTTTTGAACTTTTTAAGATGTTCTAAGACCCTCCGGTTGGGGCCAGCACTGACCAAAAAATCAAATAAAATCGAGGATGCTACTGTAAGGGTGCAGAAGTAAGACTGACACGGATGGGTCATGGTGATTATTTAAAAACTTGTATTCAAGTGCAAAAAGGAATAAGAAAACCCTAGCTCGTCCTAACTCCAAGAGGGGTTTCTCTACCTCAACCGAAATAACTAGTGTCAGAATGTCAAAAGCAAAAGTCCCTGTGTCAGAATCCTAACTCTATTCCTAACACTCTAAATGAAAAGGTATTTCTTGCCCAAAGGGAGTAGTTCTGTTCCCCTGGACAAAAAAAAAGTTCGGGAATCTTCAGATCCGGAAGTATTGGGGAATATCTCCTTTCACACAACCTTCTTCAGGCTTCTTTTAAAGTTCAACAATTGTTGGGGGAAACTCTGTTCCCTAGTTGGGTCTTCCCATGCTTCTTTTCTGTCACTTTGCCCTGACTTTGATTGGCAGACCTGGTTCTTTTTCACCGGGCACAGTTGAAAGGTCAAAGTAGTTTGAATGGGTTTCCAAATTGGGATGGGTCATTGACCCTGTTTGTCGGACCTGGTTTTCTCCCACCAGGCACTGCGACAAAATAGAGTAGCTTGGATGTACTCCCAAGTTGTGGTGTCTCATACAGACCTGGTTTACAAGCCTGCCAAATACTGCATTTATTATGTTACTGTCTGTTCTCTTTATGTGAATGCCGGTCCCAGACTCGCACTGCAGGTTTCTAACAGTACCCTGCTAAGCTTAGTTCCCTGTTGTGCCAAGTATTATTCACTTGATTAGGCTTTCCGAATGTCTTTTGACTTTTGATAGGGTCCCAGACCCATTCATGTGGCTCCTTATGCTTACTTGCCTCCTAGACTTGTCTCTGCCACTTTAAAGGGCCCCTGGCACCTCCCCATCAATCAGCGTACCTTATTTCGTTGTCCGCAATGTCCTTGAGATGTCCTGTGCACCTGCAGTCTGTGGTGGGGCTTTCCTTGCTACCTTCTTTGTCTGCATTCGATAGTTCTTCCATGGCTGCCGACCTTCAGGGATGCCAGGAGCGTCTTCCTTGCTGCTCACTTTGCTGTCCCTATACACCGGACCGGCTTGAAAGCAACCACCTTTTTCCTCTGTCTTGCTTTCTTCTTCCTGAAGGTAACTCCAGGGCGGGCTTGACACTTTGTCAAGTCCTTCTTTGCTTTTAACTCGACTCCTTCCAATCTGCTGAGAACCACTAGAATGTGCAAAGTGGTTCTGGTAAGTACTCAGTACTGCTCTGTGCCTCGTCCTCATCCCAGTACTGATTGAGTTATGGTGTAGTAACTCTCTAGATATCTTCCTTGTCTGAGTATTCTTTGTTCCTACAGAAATACATGGCAAAGGGGGTAGGGGTGGAGAGGGAGGAGTTGAAGGAGAGGTGGGGTGTTATATGGATAACTCGTTCTACTGATGTGGTAGTCCCTGGACCCACAGGAGGTACTCCTCCCATAAGACCACTGAGTACCACTCCCAGGGGCACTATTGGGTAGCGACCTAGCCACCCTGGCCTCATGGGAAGGGACCCCGCTTCGGGAATCAGTGACGGCATCCTGGGATTCGTATCACTACTAATAGGAGACTTCCTACTGTCATGATCCATCCTTGTAAGCTATGAGGAGATGGCCTCATCACATACCCTTCCTTGGGTTAGATGAAATATTGCTCTGCCCTTCTTAGGTACTGTTGTAAATACATGTGTTGATACAGTCCAAATAATAAGTGCAGGAAGTTTTTAATGCAAAACAGCAGCGGGAGCTAATGCTAGTTACAGGAGACCACTGATTTATGAAAATCTTTAGACTTCAAAGTTGGCAGTTATGATAGATAAGACTGTGAAATATGTCTTGCAGGATGTGTTCACTACACCATATTCAGAAACCTCATTATTTCATGCATGTGTAACTATACCTTTCTCCTCAGAGGGTGAAGAGCATTAATAATAATGGTGTTTTGCTTTCCGGAGAGGTCATTTGAGGGCTTCATTCCTTCAGGATGATGCTCTGGTTAATGTACATAATGGAGTATGTTTAAAATGTTCAGTCTTTATGATTAAGGGCTTTCACTTGAGCTCTTCTTTAATAATGTTTTTCAGTTGATGTTCATGATGGGAATAATCTCACCTATAGGCAATTGTTTTTTCACATGAGTAAGCATAATGTCAAACACTGCTTCCTGTGAGAAATGGAGATTAGTTCTATAACAGTGACAATATCATGCTCTGAACAAAGATCGCTCAGCTGGCCATTGATCAACTTTTTCTCTGAGAAAGTGAGAACACAGGTCTCTTTCTGCTCATCGCTTACAGTATTGTATACAAGTAATCAAGCCATTTTGCTAACCTATGTGTTTAAATTCTTTTCATGTTGATTTGCTCCAATTTGGCAAGGGGTACATTATTAAAGTGATTCTGATCATTAGTCTGTAGAAATCTCAGCGTTCGATGCCATTCAAACAATTGGCACATAAATGGGGGGGGAGAGTGATGATCGAACAAATGGATCACGGGGCACAGGGAGCTCAAGGGCACTGGGAAGAGGTGCCCCCTCAAGGGGCCCGCGGAGGTGATGGTTGCTGCACTTCGGAATGTGCCAGGGGGGGTAAAATAATGTGAACATCCATTAGTCTGAACACAGGGGGTGGAGAAGGCATCACCACTAAATAGCCCTGTTAATAACCCACTCCTCTGCACAGAAAATAGGATGGGAATTGTAGCACACCACAATGTACGATATTGGAAGGTATGTGCCACAGGCGGACAAAACTGAGGTGGTACAACAAAGTATCGCCATTAACCAGCCCCACTAGAAATGCTCATCCCTCTGAATACACCTCTCAAACTCTAAACACAAGATACCTCTACAGTACAACAAAATGCACACACTTCGCTACACTGCAACAACGAAACAAACCACACATAGCCTCGCACAACAGCACATGACGGCTACCAACCGAAAATGTACACCTAGATTCTGCAAATGGTGTAAACCGAACTGAAGCTGCCAACAGCACATCACAGCTCTCTTGCTCTTTTTTCCACACTCCGTCCTACTAACTTACCCCCCCCCCACACTTTGCCCTCTTGCTTCACAGATCTGCCAAAGCACGAAGGGACCACACATGTGGTGATAGTGTGTCCTATAAAAATCCTTTAACATAAATAAAAATCCTGTTTCAAGGAGGTAACCTCATATGAAAAACCTTTCCAAAACCTGCCAAAAATGTTTGACTGAATTCCCACTTGGAAAGCGTTGCTGAATCTCAGTGGGCAAGACACTTTAGGACGTGTGCAGTCTTGAACAATTGTTAGTTGCTCATTGGTGACCAGGCCCTTGTGTCCTTCTGGGTACTGGCCTTCGCTCCCCAATTGCCTTAAACCTCCGCCCACTCCCAGCACTTTCCTTTGGGTGCCCACTGGCCTGTACTGCCTCACAGGCCTGCACTACTCATTGGCAGTTGACCACTCTTACTAAGTGATCTCTGCCAGGCACTTAACAGCTCCTTGCAACTTACTCCCTAGCCCTTCCCTCAGTGGAACGCCTAGCACGTATCCCCCTTCCTCATCCCTTCTCCCTCTCTCTGCACATTATGAATGCTCACACAGCCTACTAGGACTGCCTCTTTCTTTTCATTGTGATTATATTTGCCTTTCGCTCCCATGCTCTCTCCCTGTTGCCTGTGGGTGATTTGAAACACAAATTACTTGATAATGCACAATAAATAAATAGGATCACTTTTTGGATGTCTGACTGCAGGTAAGCGCGGCTAAAAAATGTATGCTCTTGTATGTGGATAAAAGCCTAGATTAACTTGATTTTTCCTGTATGCATTAACCCTGCATGTGGGTTACTGGCCCCTCAATAGTGCCTTCCATTATAGTTTCCCAGTCAGGCATCCTTTTCAGCTTCTTATAATTCTTTCACTTTGTGGTTAGTTTTACAGAATGAGCAGCCGAGTGCCAAACTCGATTTTAATTTGATTGTTTGTTCTTACAAAACTTTGAATAATCTCACATTATCCGAAGGGAATGCCTCGTTGAGAGCCCTTTGAAAAACAGTGATTTGTTAAGAAGGATGATTTAGGGATTATCATTACATCTCAATTACCTTCGATTTATGTGGTCAGATTGCTTTAGTAAGGTTTGATTTTCATCTGGTGGAATCTTGCTGAGTGTCAATGCCCCCCCCCCCCCAACCCCCCAAGGTCAATTGTAGGCTACAAATAGGCTTCTGATCTAGGCAGGGTAGGGGGTCCTTTACCTTGCTTTGGCACCTCTATTGCCAATGATGGTCAAGCAGAACAGCCCAATATCGTAGGCGGTCAGGTGATGGGAATACAGGTTAGCACATTTAAGAAAAACATGCCTGCACCAGAGGTACATTTTATTAGCTTTAGATCTTAATACAGGGATGTACAAATGTGTCTAGTAGCAGGTTAATCTGTCTCAAATGTTTAGGTGGAAGTCTTTGTTTGTGCCAAATCATTAGCGGTGGAGTAAACTGCAGAGTTAGTTGGATTAGGGTGAGCTGATCTAAATATAGTCCTTGTTCTCAATAGGAGCCAAAAAGGACTCCTGACCAATCCCTGTTCACTCACGTTTACTAGTCTTTCTTAGAATAATATTAGAGTTATGGACAGAAGTCTGATTGGCTCAGGTACGATATGGTTCTGGCGGTGTCATTAGGATGCAGGGGGGAATATGATTTAGGATCAAAACCTTTGGGCCACCACCCGAAGATCTGTCATGCATTTGGTTATCCTGCACTTGGACATTTTTTTTCAGGATTCCATAACGATTGGCAAATGCAAGGTTCCAGCAGTCTGTGATATTTAGGTATTAGGAGCTTGTCAGATGCTCTGTTCCAGTGAAGGTCAGAGGTTGCAGAATGATTCCAACAGTAGTACACCAGTGAAGTGGGCACTCGTTGGAGTGCAGGCACTTTTGAGGTTTTTTATTTGCATTTGGTATTTTAAGCTATAGGAGGTCTCACTCTGTAAACTGACTTTGCACATCGGTTTCAATGCTCATGCTTCTTATTTCCTGTACCCACGGAAGCAGTAGATAAGCCAGACTTTCATGATTTCATACCATTTGGTTCTTCAAAAATGCTGGTCCTGTTGTCTCCTGTCCTAACAAGATAGATGGTAGTCTGTTCTGTAGAGCTATGTCAAGATGGGTCTTGAAAGTTTGCAGGTTCCAAAAAAAGGATTTACTCAGAGGCTCCCGGGTCTGGATCTTCTGTACTCTGTGAATCATCACTAATGGCTTTCAGTTAACAAAGCACACCCTGTGTTTATGGGATATTTTAGTGGCTGCCCAATGAACAGTGGCTGGCACAGTCCAATATCGGAGGCCAACCTCTCCAGATGAGGGTTCATGGCTGAATCCCCAGACACCGTTTTTGTATGCCTAAGAAAAATGTGTCAGACTGCCTCCACAAGTGGAGCTGCCAGCTGCAGTCACGGATATTTGAAATATCTGCTGACGGACAACGCACCCTTTCCCCTATGCAAACTTTGCCTCGATCAATGAGCTCTGGTTTGTAGCCAGGTGGAAACTGCGCTGTCCATGTCCTAGTTTGTCGTCGGAACAGCGTTTTCTTTTTGGTTTTTTTGTTGCCCTTGTAGCCATATAAATGGAAACACTTGGAACGGCAATGAGCCTTTCATACTGTGCATTAGTCCAAGGTACAAGGTGATTGTCATTTTGTAGCTGAGTGCATTGTGAAATGTGATGATGTGTTGATGCTCATCCATGCATCTCCGGGCTTTATCTTCATGGTTCGTTGTGAAGCTGTGAGAGCGTTCGCCTCTAGTGGCAAGAAACCAGCAGAGCTAGTTTCAGATCTGACCTACTCCAATGCCTTTTTTTTGTTGTAAATCCGATTTTTGAGCTTTTATTTTGACATCTTCAAACAATTAAAACATAAACTGGATACTAATAATTTGGGTATAGAAATTCATACTGCAAGAGGTTGCAGCTTTTGTACACTTGGAAGAGCAAGTGCCCTAATGGCTTGATTGGGCTAGTGGTTTTGTGCACTGAGGTACTATCTAGAGGGAGTCTCCAACTATCAAGATGCCCAGGAGGGCTTACAATCTTGCCTGTGATCAAATAACACTGGTTTGCAACTTCTAGACAACCAGTCACTTTTGGGGTTTTAGATAATATAATTATCCCAGTGGTGGGTCTTTTTTATTGGTATAAGCACTATACAGTTTCGGACATGTTTTTCATTGCTTTCCTTTCTTAAATTACCTTTTAAGTGTGGGTTTTGGTTATTTAACTCAGAGCACACCACTTGTATGGATATGTTCAACTCATGCAGAGTGCTTGATCATAACTGTGGACTCTTGCTAATTGTTTTCACCTTTTCACACGGGACCCGCCTGCTGTTAGTCGTGAATGGTTGGGAGATATCAGAAGGGAGGAAAGCTTGAGCTGAACACCTAATTTGAACAAGGTGATGGATTGGTGGTTCATTGTCAAGGGTAGAGTAGGTTGCGTCTGTTTTATGTAGCACATATGAACGTTCTATGCATACAGTATGTACTGGAAAAAACAAAAGATAAATAAAAAGAATACAAATCTACAAGTAACCATGAACACGGCACATGTTCACTGGCATTCATTTCTTGTGCGTTTTCCACACCCCAAAAACAGTATATTAATATTCAGTGGATAAGTTAACATCAATACAGTAAATACCAAATAAGTGGCATAAGTATAAATGTAACAGTTTACTTGATGCATTAAAATTAACACTTGTGGTACAGAGCGATCCTAGGAGCTATTTGATTAAGGGGTAGCAGAGTTGATGATGCTCATGCCTGGATCTCAATTTATCTAGGGTGCATCGGGTAGGAGTTCGACCCTGTGGTCACCGCGGCCACAGAGAGCAATAGGCATCTCAACACCTATGTTCCTACGTCTTTGTCCTTGCACTCTCAGTGGGCAAGGCCAGTGAATGATGGTGAAGATTGCCCCAACCCTTGTGCAATAGCGAGAAGCTACCTACTGATGAAAGTGTCTCAAAAGGCTGTGGGGCCACAAGTGTTGATATGCAGACGATTTGGCTGATTCACCAGTTTCTTTGTAATTTTATTTTAAAGCAATATGTACAAATATTGATGAGGCACTGCATATACGATTATTCATATACAGGAAATTGGAATACATGGTGTACACTGTGGGACTTGGGTGTCCATTGAGGAGCACTTCCCATATTCACATATGAATCATTTTGTTAGGACTCATCCGGGAAAGTCTGTAAATTAGTTAGGGAAAAAGTTACGTATTCTGGATGACCATGACTGAGTAGTGCTTTCTGTCTCATTGCAGATCCTTAGTGTCTCCTAACCCGAAGGCTAAGGTTACACTGTCCTATTGTTCATTTGTTACATCCTTTAGCACTTTCACTAATATGAAGGGGTGCTTGATTAATTGCATTTCTTCTGAAGCACACTGCATTGGCTTTTTATATGGATGTTTGCAGGCTGCAGAGGTAAAGTAGACATGCAAGCTATCTTTATGTAACCTTGGTTTGACCCACAGCCTCTTGGAGAACGCTGCTCAATATGTGTCCCATGGTTTGATGCTGGTTGTTTCTGTATGTGCCATCAGGAACTATTTATCTGTATGGCAGACATTTAATGTTAGGTTGGGCCCATTGTGCTTATTGGACCATAGCCACAGAAAGACTTGCTTTTTGAAGTTATTATTTCTTTTTTGTGTTTTAGTTGAGAACTTTTCACAAATCAACATTCACAATTAAAATACAATCAATAAATATATTCCCATACACACAAAACGTAAAACAGTATAACAAACTGTACATACATGTTATAATCGATCCTAAAATTCATTTCCTAAAAAAATTGTTTGATAAAGTGCCAAGTGCATAGAGACAGAGTTAGTGTTCAGGCGATAGGTCCAAAAGTCTTTAGTTTTAATAGAATCATAGTTATGGACCAAATTACCTAGTGTAGTCCTATAAAGAGAACCCAATTTAGGACATTCTGTGAACACATGTCTTGCAGTCTCGACGTTGTCGGGACCCATACAAATTCGACAACATCTAAGATCTCACGAAAGTTGCCACCTAGCACCCCAAATTGATCCTAAACGAAGTTGATTGGAATGCATCAAAATACACAATTGTCGAACCACTGGGTGAGAGCATTGTGCATGGTACATTTGGGGCTTCTTATACATATGGGAAACCAATTCTACTGAAGCATAGCCACTTTCGCTAGATGGTCATAATTACAGCTCCAATCCCATCTATCTAGTTTTCCTGAAAAGGCCCCCTTTAAAGTTTCATAATCCTTGCACCGAGTAAATCTGGGGTCCAATTCTGATTTCCAAAAAGTTTGTTGTTCAACTCCAGATAATTGTACCCCCTTACATATTGTTCTTTAGCATAGCTATTTCCTATTAACGCTAACAAAGGGCACCTGGGAGCAGACCTAGATTAAATGAATAATGACACTTATTTTTAAAGCAAGGCCTCCTAGGAAGATTAGCGCCAATTCTAGGCGTAGGTATTCCATAGGAGTGGATCTGGTTAAGCCTAGAATACTCTGCCAGAAAAATCATTTGAGTTTATTTAGCCAATTCAGGTCACACATTACCAATGACTCCAGGCCGAATAGTATGGTCGGGCAAAACCACTGTTTATCCAATATCACTATACCAGCCATAGAGTATCCTGCGTACTGTCCTGCAAATGAGTAAGGTTAATTGCTTTGCTGGTCTTTATTTCTATAATTCTGACATAATTTGCACGGTTAGAGATTTCAATATCCAGGTACTTCTAAGAATCTGTGTATTGGAATTCCCCCAAGTTTGTTATAGCTGGCTGATTCACTTTGTGCAAAACAGCATAAGTTTGGGTTTGCCCAAATTCACAGATAGGTTGTTGGCAACAGCATACCTCTCTAGCTCATTTATCCTTGCTTTCATACCTTAGAATGTCTGATCAACCATAGCTAAGTCATCTGCATAAAGCATTGTAGATACTGGGGTAAATCCTATTTTGGGGGACATTTTGCATGTTGCTCCAGTTGTTTTGGCAGGTGTGCTGTATACAAATTGAATAGCAATGGTAACCAGCCCACCGCCCTGCTTAACGCCCCTGTTTACTTTCATAGGTTCAGACGAACTCCCATTATTTCCCAGACATATTCGAGTGGTGGTATTGCTATGCAGAGTAATTATGATTTCTAACAGCCCCGGTGGGCATTTCATTTCCCTTCGTTTTCCCCACAGAGTAGAGTGATTGACCTGGTCGAATGCTGTGCAAAAATCCACATAGGTGATGTAGAGAGGGGGCCCTGCTTACATTGTGATCGTAGGATAAGAGCGTCTACAAGTTTTATGTTTTGAATTGTGCTGGACCCTGGCCGAAATCCAGTCTGGAAAGGGCACAGTATTTGATTAATATCAACCCAAGATTGTAGCTCTGCCAGCATATAAAACGCAAATAACTTGCCTGAAAAGTCCAACATGGAAAACAATCTATAATTCTCAGACCTCAATCTGTCTCCAGATTTGAACTCCAGAACCAAGATTGAATTTGTCCATGAGATCGGAATGGCTCGTTCACTACAGATTTTTTTTGAACAGTTGTAGCAGTAGACCTGCCCAACTGCTAGGGTCCTTATTCACTACAGTTGCTAAACCTTTGGATGAAGGTGTCCTTGAACTTTCCATTGCGGACACAAAGGTCCTTCCTGTTAAACCGCAAAGACTACTTACAGTGCCCTTCACTTGAGACGTCGTTAAGGGGCAGCAATGCCTTAGTTGTAAACATTTTTGCTAAAATGCGCTCCCTCCATTCGTGTTCAGCAATAGGGTTTATCGTGGAAACTCTCTTGGGGCCCCTAGCCAATGTTGGTACTTGCCACATAGGTCGAAGATTCTTGCTGAATACAGCTCCAAACATTCTTTTCCAATCCTTATTAAAGCCAGGAGCTTTGTCTTTTGTGCCAATTCCGATAGATTTTCTTGGCCTTCTCTCTTCTCTCTCTGAATGTGGGTCCGGTTTCAGTGCCTATGGTTAACCTTCCCTTTACTATCCCAATTTTATGTGCCATAGTATATATCGACTCTTCAATGTTGGTTGCGGTGGCTTTGTAGAAGATTGGGGCACCAAGAGTCGTATTCCACAGTGCTGTGCAGGCTTTCCGTATGTTGCTATGTGATCACAGCATTCGATTACCTCCATGATTAGCTTCTGCTTACCCAGTTCCCAATACCTTCAGCCTAACCTGCCCCATAGTCCGTTCCAATCCGAGTAAGGCATGGTCACTCTACTGGTTAGGCAAAACTTTGCAGTCATAGACAGACTCTAATAAGGCATTGTTTCTACCCAGATAATCGAGGGTGGTCTACTTGTATTCATTTTGACAAGTAGATTTCCCTGGTCAGTCTCTTCGGGTACTACCATTTAAGAATGTTAATTCCCATTCCCGGATTAACTGGATCCACTGCATGCCCCGTTGGTCAAGTGCTTTGTGCATCACAACACTGTTTGCGGCCACATGCTGATCTGCCGTTGGTGGGGACTCACTGCATCACACTTTTACATCTCCTTTTAAAACAAAAGGCGAATAGGTTTCGAATATTGGTTTGTTAAAAATGTAAGAGGAGGTGAATGTTACAAGTAGCCAGCTTGCTCTATTAACATGTTTCCTTAATTTACAAAAGTGTGATGCAATGAATGGAGACTTTTTTGTTTGGATATTGTGACCTAGAAAAGAGTACAAACATGGTGCGCAGAAGCCATGTAGATTGGGATTATTTTACTCTGTGCCCAAGCCTAACTGTCTTGGTGTTTATTTCCTTAGTTACAGAAAGTAAGGTAAGGACGCTGCAGATGTGTGCTTCAGTCTACTTCTGCGGTATATTGCCACATTCTGAGAACATTCACGTAGTTGGTTTAGTAAGCTATACAAGTCCAGATAACCCTACATCCTCGCCCAACGTCCAATGCCTTAATGTGGGGTGAGAGAGCAACATTGGAGCCAGGTTGTCTTTATCCTCACAGAAGACCATGATACCATGGTAAAACAATGATGTAACTGTGGCAGTTTTCTAATCTTCAATATAAAGTAGAATTTGTGTGGTTCTGTATACAAATAGCAAGAGATTATATACTTCTGAAGGGGAGCATGCAGACACTGAGGTTTACTAGAAAATGTTATAATGTAGCTCCCAGTGTGCTACAGTTCCCACACTGCACCATCTGCTCCACCCTTGCTTTTCTCTCAGATTGTCGTAGGGGTAAACTGTGCTAAAGAGTCACGACTGTACACATGTTAGAGCTACTGTTGCTAGCGCGGATTTATGTGCATGCTTTGATTTTAAAAAAAATGTTTTTTAAATGAGTAAAATTTTCTAAATTAACCTGGTTCTTTGCACCTGGGATTATGCCTCATGGAATAAACATGGTCACTTCTCCTTATAAAATCGGTCTACTTGTGATGTTTTAGGGTGGTTGTAACAGTGTCCTTTCCTGTGGGCGTACCTTACATTGAAACTCTAGGAGGCATTTTCCTCCAAGGTAGGACAAAGGCATAGGGCAATTTAACCAAGATACTACCATGTAATCTAGATAAAGCAGGCACATCCGCTTTTCTTAGGGAATTGCAAGTTCCGCCTACATTAAATATTTTTTATAGTGAAACATGGTGTCCTTCATTGTGCCCCTCTAAATCCCCTACCAAGTGGTAGGGCGGCCTGACTTTGCTCTGTTTTCAATAATTGTACATCTGAGGATTTCAGTGTTCATTATTCATGCTGCCCTGGAAAATGTCTTAATTTCCGCTCTCTCGCCGGTTGAGCTAAACTAACATGTGCATTGTCCAAATCGGACAAATATTTTTGTTGTGTATTTTCAGTGCCTTTAAACCATGTAAAGAGTTTGTCCTTTGGCTCATTCTTGTAATTCTCGCTTACAGATCTACGAGCCAAATTGAATTCATGCACAGCCGAGGAGTTGGTCTTATTAAAATAGCTTTATTGCCTTTATGATGTCGTACAGCCAAGAATTCTTAGGCCAAGCAAGAAATGTGATGTTTCTTTAAGAACATTGTTTACTCATCAAGGCTCTTCCTCTACATGCCAACTGGATTTGTCACTTCCCATTAGGGTTATAATGCCAACCAAGAAATTCTTTCATAGAGCTCCAAGTGCCCCCATATTGCCACGATTTTTGAATTCCACTAAAATATCTTGATAGCTGTGCTGGGCCAGTTAAATCAGTGGTGCAGCTTATCCTTCGCTTGCAGTCCTTTTCAGGTGTCTTGTTATATCCCAGTTCACGCATGCTTCTCCCAATAAGGAGGGACTTTAACATTGATGAGATTTCAACAGTTTTCTGTTAGGTTTAGTGTGATGGTAATTGTTCTATTATCTGTATATTACTTGATTTGTCATATATTGTCAATGGGCCACACAAACATATTATAATACCCGTTGCATTGCTTGATGAAGAATTCAAATACACTTGTTGCATCTGCAAAAGGAGTAAATCATTAGCCTCGCTTCCCACGGTCTTACTACTGTCTCGACATTTTTAGATTGTGGGAGTGATAGCTCCCAGACATGTGTAATTATGTATTTCTCCCATGGTCGGGATGTGGGAAAGCTTCTCATGCCTAATTGAGATGAAGGGAGCAACTAGCCTCTTTGATACACTAGCTTCCATATCTCCGTTTTGAGAGGTAAACCAGTTTGGAACAGTCTCATTTAGAGATGAATGGTTCTGTTTATTTTACTAGACAAGTGACATGCACGCAGATGTAATTGAAAAGCAAACTTTTCTTTCATTGAGGAATTATTACAAACCAGGGTATTGGTGGGTAGTTTGATATATTAAAATGAATATATGGAGTAAAACTGAGATAGAACTGCTTTTGTTGTTCTGACATTCTATCCCTTCTATCTGAAGTCTAGGATTAAGGAGTGCTCACGGACCTGTCCCAAAAAAGTGATCCTGCTCTCCTCTTTGTCAACCACTTTGCCGTACCCCCGCCAGCAGGTGACTTGCAGTGCATGATCTCTGTGCCTGCTCGCTGCAATGCTTGTTCGGTTGTGAGCTTTTCATGCAGGTGCTGTGCGCTCACTATCTTGTGGACATGTGTGGGAAACATGTGCATTCAACCACGCAGCAATGTGTTTGCGAGTGTTACTAACCATTAACTGCACTTTGTATAGGTTCTTTGTTTCTGTAAATGGCAAACACTGAATTTTATGTGGCAGTGTTTTGTAATGGCCTGGTACAAAAAGGCGTGAATAGACGAACAGTTTTCCATGGTAACACTTGACAGGAAACATTCATGTGAATTTACGATAAAGGGCAATGTGTGCTGTAGATGATTGTACTCATTGGATCTGATATTTGTGACAAGGGTTTGCTCACCAATCCTTGTATTCTCAAGGGTCTGTTTTTAGTATCAGTAAGCAAAATAATTCAACAATTTCTTGGCACAGCAATAGATGGCTCAGTGCCATCATCCAGTGCAAATTATTTGGGTGTTTTCAGATACTGAAGAGGCTGTTCAGTTGCTTACTGCAGTACAAGGATTGTTTCGGTTTGTAGACTAGTGTATACTCCCTGAAGAAGCAAATGGGCCATAGTAATGCAACACAGTAACTTATTTTTGTCTTGTTGGTGGGTGTGTACAGATATATTGGAGGCTGCTGACACTCTAATATATGTAAATGGTCAGTGCTCCATGGGTCACTTGGTGGAGCTTACACTGTAGTGAGATTAGTCTGCACAACAAAATGTTTGGTATGGAACTCGAGGGCTGATACTCCCACAATGTGCTCCAACACACTTGGAAATTGTTGGCACCTTATTGGCACACACAATTCTCAGAAGTCGTGAATTTCAGAAGAATGTGTTGTGACAGTAGTGGTATGATCAGTGCCTGTGCTTTTATACTGCACCTAATTGCCACTATAGTAGTTTGAATGCCTAAGCTTGTCGGGTCATGGTGTATTGTGACCCTGCCCGAGACATCCAGGCTATAGTCTGCTAAAGGAAAAATATAATCTGGCAAAAATAAGAGAATGGGAAAGCAGGAAGCCAAGATGCAAAGATATTGCTATACAAAAGTGGTCCTGGTGCAAAGGGGGGGGGGGAGTATATTTTGTGGTACAATGGTGCCTGTCAGTCCACCATAGGTGGGCCATAGTCATTGAGAAAGAGGAAGGAGTGTATGATAGATTTTGTTGTAGTGTTTGGAATCTGTCTTTCAGGCAGATTTGAATGAGTTCACAGTTAGTACCTGGTGTATTGTTCGATGCGTGAGCTGCTCGGGAATGTGCTTGGGCAACTCTGGAACACTGGTGGCTTAATTACTAAGGCATATCCATATGTTGTGCCACAGGTCAAATTCCTGAATGTAAATTCTGGGTTGCCTAGCAGTAGAATGAATTATGTATACAGTTACGTTTTTAAACAGAAGGAATAGGATTGGAATGGTCAAAACGAATTATGTAAGCACTTTTTTGAGTTATTGTTGAGAATTCCTTCTGTAGAGGGTTCTCCAGATCAAACCGAAGTCAACCTTAAATTAAATTCCTTATTTTTGAGCTGCTGTGATTAAATACATAAGAGGTAGTGCAGGAGGTCTGGGCCCAATTGCTCATCTAACAATGACATTTTGTATATAATATGACACTTGCTAACATTTACGGGTGTGAAACAGTCCAATAAAAAACATTACCATCTTAGTGGACCACTTGGGGCCAAACTGCCAAGTATGTACGCAACATTAGCATAACTGCTATTGGCACAAAATGAGTAAAACTAGCTACATAGTGGCATCTGTTGAGCGCAAAATGCAATTGCTGAGCTAATAGATGTCCAAGGACACATGCATGCATTAGAGCCCAGCAGTGGCAGAGGGAGCTTTTGGGGCGGGGGGAGGGGGAGGGGTGGAGCGGCTCCTGAGGGCTCCCATTGATTTCAAATGAGGCAAGGGTAGTAGCGGTACGTGACCATTTTCAGTAGAGGGACATTACAATATTCACTGAATTAGCATATAAGACCAAGCACAGTAAAATAGGAGGGTTCATGAATTTTGCCAATAATTCTTCTTAAATAATGCACTGAAATATTGCATTTCACCCCATAATGTGTGAGGAAATGGACATCCATTTCAATTGGTTGTATGGGGTATGATATGCCAGAATACAATAGATAACAGGTCACCAACAGTACACAAGCATTTACAACATTTTCATGATGCATTTACATTATCTACCAGCATTCCCAATGTAGATCACCTTCATAATGTGGCAACCCAAACAATATGCCAGTATGCTGACTGTAAAACACTAGCAAAATGATTTCTACAATATGCCAGCAGGGCCACTCTAAAGCATGTGTTAATGGTGCTTAGCTTGTGTGCACACTTTGACTGCATGTACCTGCAAAACACTTTTCATGCAGACTTTCCCCAAATGTACCTACATTCCCACTGTAAACCATCTTCATGGCCACAATCTCGTTCAGGGTTCCGACTATGAAACACTTTCATGATGGCGCCTACAATCTATGGGAGCATAGCCACTGGGAAAGTACTATATGACCGGAGGGACCCGTGAAACGGTTTTCATGCTGCCTTTTCCCAAATGAACCACCATTCTACATTAAAACACTTTCCGGATGGTTTCCAGAATATGATAATGCATGATCTGTAAAACACTTTCATAATGTGTGTCCAAATAGATTCCACTATTGCCACTGTAGAACACTTTCATAATGGTCGCTACATGTCACTGTGATGCCACTGCTAACGAAACTGCCTTGGTTTATTGGTTGCATTTCTTTCTCCTAAAGGGGAAAGAAGCCTCTCACGCTGCTGCAACACCTCTTCATGGTGTAATGAGAGTGGTGACAATCATACACTCCATCCCTGCAATTCTCATCTTTCTAACCCTTTCTAAAACTGTTGCCACATGGAGTGAGGTCAAACATGTTCATGGTGCTTAAGCGTGAACAAATTTAGCTTGAATGAAGAATTGAGAACATTTAAACAGTCTCGAATATGCCTCTGCATCAGCCACAGCAACAATAACCAGTGCGTGTAATCTTGTTCCATTTTTCAACAGTTGGAGAGTTTATGCAAGATCCTGAAGGGCAGCATGTTCTGACCCAACCGTTTTTTTACTCTTAATTCCCCAGACATCAAATGATAACGGAGGTCTTCGTGTCTAATAGTGCCAGAACATGACTTGATGCAGGGGCTGCTTCCATTAATGCTTCGAACTAGGTATGACTTAAAGTCAGGTCATACAAGGTCTTAAAACAAATATATGTATGGTTTTAGTTTATGCACAGTTACACTACTACACATGGAGTATGCAACCATATCCTGTAGCAGGGATTGCTTTCATGGAACCTCAAGAGCATTGTGGGGTGAGGTCTAGGAAGCAAGATAACAAAGGAAGCACTTGAAATCCCAGTTGACCTCTTTGCTAGTGTTTTGTTTTTCTGTAACGTACATTGCAATAATTCTGTATTGATTTTTCTTTGGAGCTGTTCTATAGCAGCAACTGTGTACACTCCCTGCCTGTTTTTAGGCTATCCAACCCTCAACGTATTCTCTGGATTAATATATGTTGAGGGTCACAGGCCAGTCATTGGAGTTACTGTTACCAGAGCCATGATTTGCTAAGCACAAGATTCTGCTGTTCGGAGCAATGACCTATCACATTGAAAGTATGTTGGCACTTTGTCGTAGTGGCAGGTGAAAGTAGAAACTCCCACTAGCTCAGAGTACTCTAGAAAATCCTGCATTACCTTTTCTGGCTCTCTATATATGGGCGTGGAATGGTCATACTTGCAAAGATTATATTTCAGTAGGTAGGAACAATACAGGAGATGTCAGAAGAAAAGTGTCCAAGGCATATGCTTCTGGGAGGAATCGCAGCAGGAGGATGCCAAGTCACTGAACATCTTTGTCATGGGGCTGGGGCAACTGTTCACCATGCAAGTTCAATGAAGTAAATTCAAGGAGATACAAGGGGTGTCTACCCTCACTGAGTAATCACCAGACCACTCTGAATAATATGGCTGCAAGCAATTTTTAAACTAGCCAGAACATCTTCAATATCAACAAATTATCTAGGTCTTTAATGGGATACAGATTACTTTTGGAACTATTAGCAACAACAGTAATGGAAAATGGGGAAATTATACAGGATGCTTGGCAAACGAACCAGCAAAAGACTTAAACTAGCACAGGACACATGTGTAAACCCCTATGTTTACATCAGTGAGTATAGCATGCTCGCTATCCAGATGTCCATCTTTGTCAACCGCATTATCACCAACATGAATGTAAACACGGAGTAGGTTAAAGCAGTAGCCCATGATGGGGAACATGGAGTACAGCGCTAGGCAGAAAAGCAGCAGAGGATTGAATGAATGTGCTGCTGGAGCTCTGCCTTCTAGTTGCATACCATCATACACATTTCATGTAGGAGGCTGGCCATGCTTGTCTACGCCCGCAAGACTTTACTTAAATGCTGATTGTGCAGTGTGATTCATCAACTCCTAGGGCAGGCACTGTATTGTGCCATAAGATCCTGGGTAGTAATGATGCACCTACCCATGAGCTCTAGCTTTTAATTTACCTCCAGAATGACCTTTTTGCTGCTTGAAGTGCTAATTCACTGCTATTTCCTTACGGGGTTTTTTTTTTTTTAAATCCGTCTTTAATATTCACTGCAAATATTGTCAGGCTAGTATCTTTTTTTTTTCCATAACATTTTATTTGGTTTTACACATAAGCAATGCATATATCACAACAGCAATCGCAGAACAGCAATCATACAATATGAGTTTTAGCAAAAGCGACTCATGGGAGGGCCAGAGTGCAGGGAGCACAAGTGTTAGAATGGCCGGTACTGATCATGGATTGTCCTGTCCTTTTCCGCCGGGCGGATTGTGGAGCGCTGGATAGCTATGGTGTGAGGTCTTGGTTCAATACAGTGGGCTGCTTTGGAGCCATCTGTCAGGCCAGTATCTTGAGTGCTCCCAGTATCTGGCACCAATGCCTGATAGCCAGTGGAAAAATATACCAGGTTACAGAAGGGATAGAGCCCCTGGACCTGGTTTTGCCATTGAAGGCGGGGATTGAAACAATGCACTAAGCTGAAGAAGTTTCCATGCAGTCATCACTTTGCTGTCATACAGATGTAATTTTGCACAATCACTTTAAGTTGTACCAAACAGTATCCTAGTTATCAAGAACCATACCATCCATCTTAGCAGCTGACCATCAACCAATTGTATCATTGTAGTTATCAAGAACCATACCATCCATCTTAGCAGCTGACCATCAACCAATTGTAAATTGTAAACTCTAGAGGTTTGGGCAAGAGGGATCTCTGTGGGAGTGACTCCCCCTTAGGGCACAACGACTCCCAGTGCTTCTCAAGATCTCACCTAAATCCGGTGTTCTCTGATTATGTGGGAGCTAAAGAGGTTGTCAAAGTGATGAAGCCTGTTTTTTTGACTGACGTGAATGCTGACCTCAACTGTGCAATCAACAGAACTTTGTCTCTCATTACAGAGACCCATATAAAGGCCTTTCAACCCCCACTAGAAGGAGAGATCAGCTGACGTAGTCAATCAGTTGGGGTGAAAACGCGTAGATCGAACATCACCGTTATAGCGCAGAACCATTGCTGCCTGGAGGCAGGACCAAGAGTGTACATGCTGTGTAAGTAGCCTGTGGAATGCCGCTGAGCCCAGGGGCATCAACAATCAAGTTTCTTCTCTCGTATCCAGAGAGACGCCAGCAGAGGAAGAGAGTGGTACACCCGCAAGCCCATGGGAAGACTGCTGCTAGTGGAAACCTGAGAGAGATACCGGCAATGCCACGAGATGGTTGTCGCCAGAGAAAGAGAGACCCTGGCAAGCCCACAAAGGGGCAGACTCCAGAGGAAGCAAGAAGAGACCGGTGAGGCCATGAGAAGGCTGCTGCCAGAAAAAGCCAGAGTGTACACAAGAAGGCTGACGCCGGATAAGGCCCAAGGATA
The DNA here is from genome assembly GCF_040938575.1 of Ambystoma mexicanum. Taxonomy (NCBI): domain Eukaryota; kingdom Metazoa; phylum Chordata; class Amphibia; order Caudata; family Ambystomatidae; genus Ambystoma; species Ambystoma mexicanum. The sequence goes on along the minus strand of NC_090936.1, from coordinate 451,910,088 downwards.
CACCGGCAAGAAGGCCATTGCTCAAGGAAGGCAAAGAGCAAGGTACTGGGGAGCTACCAAAAAGGCTGCTGCAGGAGAGCGACGGAGCAGCCCGACGAGAGGGAGTCAGCCATTACCGGCTCTCCTGTAGCAAAAGCAAATCCACCCCTAGCCCAGACATCCCTACTCCCAGGTTCATATCTGTCAATTGTTTTACCCCGGCTGTCTAATTTTCTTCCTTTCTGGTGGTGAGGGTGTAATGGCAATCACTTTGTCTAACTTCCCACTGGTACTTTCTATGAGTGACTGACTCTACTTTTGTAAGCAAAAGGGTGTTCCTTCTAGACACTCAGGCCCCACTTTTATCTTCTCACACCCTGTTGCTCCTCTTCCTGCTTCTCTCTGGCATGTCCCCTCCTCCTGCTACACTCCTTACTCAAACTCTAGCCACCTTCTCTTAAACGTCTTCCTACTTTGTCCTTCTGGTGTATCTCTCTTCTACAACTTACCTCAACCCTCCAATGTTACTACTTCCTACTCTCCACACTACTACTACTCCACTATTACTCTTCCATCTCGTCGTCCTACTACGCCACACCTCCTACTCACTCACCTCCCCTTGACTTCCTCAATCATCTTTCACTCACTATCTGCTCTCCAGTTCTGCTTTCACACTTTCCACGCACATTCACAAGATAGTACCACTTTCTCTCACCATCCAAAACCTCACCTTCTCTGGAAATAGCCACCACACTCCTACCATCCTGCCTCCTGCTCTCTTGGTCTGCCACCTCCTCCTCTGACCTTACCTGAACAACCCACAACTTCCTGCCCCAGCTTTATCCCCCGCACCACTTCTCCCATTGGTTCTCTTCTAAGAGACAATCTCGGCCTGTTTTCCCCACCCGGGAGGTATTGGACATCGGAATGTATCAAAAGCGGTCTATTCCCAAACTCTTACACACTATATAACATTTAAAATGCATGCACAATTTCTTTTTTTTTTTTTAAACTTACGTTTGCACTGCAGCCATTTCTTCCCTCCCACATCTTGAGTGGATTGGAAGACCAAAGGTTATCAACCAGTGACTGTAAGGTAAAAGAGAGAGGGACTTAACTGGCACAAGAGTGAACTATCGGCGGCCTGACATGTAACTTAATGTGTGTAATGGAAGAGAAATGCCCATTATGGATGCTGATCTTGAACAAAACCATGGTTTGGGATGGACCTTTTGTGAATTCCAACCTAAACCAAGGTTTGTGATGGACCCGTCATGAATCCTGAACAAAGCCAATGTCTGGAAGAGACCGGTTTTGTGAATCCGGTGCAAAGACCAGGTCTGAGAGGGACTTGTTGTGAATCCTGAGCAACTGTATGGTCTTGACTGTGATGGCTATGGCTGTTGGGAGCCGTAGTTCAAAATAATAGGAGATCCAAAGGTTGCAGATCCTTCTGTTGAATTCTCAGAGTAAAGGGGGAAATAAAAGCACCCCTCAAGTATTTCAGTATCTGCACTAGGATAGCCTTAAACTGCCATACAACCATTTCCTTGTAAGGCCTGGATAGCGCCGATTGTCAAAATAATTTTCTCAGGAGTGACTCTGGGGCACCCCAATATAAAAGCTAATAAAGCATGATTATGTGCCCAGCGCAGGTATCTGACAAGAACCAGTGGGAGTGCTCTGGTATATAAACTAATATAGTGCATGCGTGTTCCAAGCACCACACCTATTGGGGATACTCCGGGATAGGTGCTGTAGTGAATAAAGCAATGGCAGTCAGGGAATTATGTTATCTGCAGGACTCACAACTTGAACTCAAACGCCACCACCAAGGAAATGCTTTCAGTTGCTGCTATAACTCGCACAGGGAACAGCAACTCAATGGAAGGGACAACTTTCAGGGTTTTGTGAAAACCCACCCCTGTGAAAGCATTACAATAGCCTGCTCTTATTTTACGGCCTGAGGTGGCTCCTAAGACATCCCTGTACCCTGTAAAAATATTAATGTTTTTTTTTATCGATGCTGATTTTGGTTAAATAATCATTTACACTAAAATAACAAGTAGAAGTTACAAATAAGTTCAATATATAAAATGCAATCTAGAAAATATAAATATTATAAACAGTCTGTCTAATACAAAAATACAGCAGACTGCTTTTAGATGAGGCTTCAGGTCCACCTAGAGTATTTGGGCACTACACCTTTTAATGTCGGATGCCCTTATTAGTTCTCACAAATTTCTGTACCTTTGTTTTGTAGACTTCAAAGCGGCATACAACAGTGTATCCCGCATAAAACTCTGGGCCAAATTGAAGCACTGGGGAATTGATCCCCACTTTTACCTTATTAGACAGTTCTACACTTATACAATCATGACTGTCATAATTTCACAGGAGGGTGCTATCTCGGATTCTTTTACCACCAAAATAGGCCTAAAGCAAGGCTAACTTGTATGTTGCTGACATGGAAAAGGCTTTACGATCTGCCCATAACTTTCCACCTAAACTAGGCGGCGGAGCACGGTGTGGCTCTTACGCTAACGACATTGTTATGCTGGATCAGACCCCCATTGGTCTGCAGCAAACATTATATGCCTTGTATCAGTACACCCAGTCTAATAATGTAAAAATCAGCCTGTATAAGACCAAGGTTATGGTAGTTGGAAAGCGTTCCTCTTGTAAGCTAAAGTATTCCTGGCTATTAGGTGGTGAAAAACTAGAGGTTGTGAAGAATTACATATACTTGAGCCTGCCTGTGTGAAATCTTCCCTCTAGGGCCCTCTATGTGGCAACCCTGCCTATTAAATCTGTCTGCAAATGGCAGGCTATAAGAAGTGCCGTATAGAAGCGTGGTGGTTACTTCATACACTGGATGCTGGCGGTATACTGTAGAGCTCCTTTATGACCTGTCTCATTGTGTGCTGGCTTGAAAAGTTTGAGGGCAGGATACTGTGCTCCATGTTGGGTGTATCCACTGCCACCCCTGTTGAGGCTCTGAGGCTGGTGCTGCGGGAGGCCCTCTCTCTCATCCCTATGGATCATGGCACTTCTAAGCCACAAATCCTACATGTTCTTAATTGGTGTGGGATTTTTTGCCAAGCCCCCAATCTAACATAAGTGGGGAGTTGTTCAAAACTCAATCGCATGATGAAATGCCTTATTTTTTTATTTGTCATCTTAACTACATAACTGAAAGGTTGGTTTATAGGCACACTTTGCAAGACCTAGTCCTTATAAAATGTTTTATGGGATAGTTTGCAAACCTTGTTGCGTCTGTCACAATCGAAGGCCTTGCGTTTCAATTCATTTCATGCTCGTCCTAAATTTATTGGGTGGCTTAGTTCAAAGCAGATTTCCGTATAAAATGGATTGACATCATTTATCAAATCGCCAAGAATACCCTTCATAAAGATTTAGTTAAAATGTGAGTAAAGCAATGTTATTTCATTCACTTCAGATAAAATCTTCAAGAGTAATTGACCAGACAGTTTTCAATCTAGCGAGTAACGAGGTCAAACCCAATTCAAGGCAAACAGACTCAACTGTGGTTGATCTCGAGAGTCCCAGCATGCGCTATAATTTACCCTCCAAAATATTCAGCCAGAAAACCTGTTTACTTTGGAAGGCCTCCAAGCCTTAGAGCACACTAGGCACAATATTAGGCTTATAGATTTTTAGGAGGCCTTCTATAGAGTATCCACCATCCTTAAATACAAATTATCTTATTTCCCTAAATGTATTATGTATTTTAGTACTTAAGTCATTTGACAGTAAAGTAGCATTCAACTAATCCTATATTGGAATCCCTAGATATACGTATTTTCAGGCAATTTCACTGTGGTTATTATCTAATTTCCTCACAGTCAGGATCTTTCTTCCAACCTGACTTGATAATAATCTTGGTTTTGTTGAGATTTATTTTCGAATTATTTTTCGCTGAGAATTGCTTTAACACCAATAAACTGCATGTAACCCAATGGGGGTGTGATCCAGGATAAGTGCATCGTCAGCATACAAATGCCAACTTACCACTTGTTGGCCTATTTTTAGAGGAAAATGATGGCATTGCTGCAGGGTCCCGTCTAGGTTGACACATTTAAATTGTGTAGGGCTGAGGAAGAACACAGCCTTTCTTTAGTCCAAAATTTGTGGGAGCCGCAGAGGAAAAAAGGCCTTCCTGATTCAATTTGAGAAGAGAAGTGGTATCAGAATATACAGGCTTTATTAGGTGCAATATAGATTTATGTAGACCCGATCTATCAAGTATATCCCATAAAATGTCCCGATCTACAGTGTGCAATGCTCCCACATAGTCTACAAAACAAATATATAGGTATTCACTCTGAGTGTAGCATTTTATGGATAAGATAAAGCAAGCACCAAAGATTTGTCATGGTGTGGACTCCCTTTCGTTAGCCTGTCTGTTGGTTTTTGTTGACTTTTTACTCTTTAGTCCAGGTGTTCAATGTATCTAATAAGTAAGAATGTTTTTGAAATAGTCGATCGACTCTCTTTCCTTTGGTCTGAGGTTCTATTCTGGTTCTTCCTTCAGATTTTGTCGAAGTGTGTGGTACCAGTCATGTAAGACATTTTTTTAATTCCGATTTACAATAAAGGCTCAGACTGCCTTGTTGAACTGATCTACAATCACTGTCGGGAGGGTCGGGTGTTGCACCCAAACCTGGAGTACCTCAATGTACATGCCTGGCTATTGAGAGGATGAGCTATGATGACTGGGACCTCTCAGAGGAGGTGCTTAGGGTGCTGCTGTCTACACACAGTCCATCAAAAAGATTGCTGTATGTTTGCTGATGGAGAAGGTTTGAGGCATGGTGCAGGGAATGTGAGATTGACCCCATCTCTTGCCGTACCACTACAGTGATGGAGTTCCTTCTGTCACTAGCCTCGTCAGGCCTTCAGGTTGCAACATCCAAAGGATAATTGGCAGCTTTGTCTTTTTTCAAAAGGTCTCCGGATCAAGGATCTTGCTTTACGATACCGGGTATGGCCCAATTCCTGAAGGGCCTTGTCAATATATTTCCACCTGTTTTTTGTTGTCCCAGACTGTGACCTTATTGACCTGGTTCTCCCTTTCCTCGTGGTGGCTCTGTTTGAGCCTGTGCATTCGTTCCGCGTTTCGGTTGCTCACTTTGAAGACTGCCTTTCTACTGGCGGTCTATGAGCTGCATTCTTTGTCATGCAAGCGTCCGTTCCTCCGCTTCTTTAAGGAGAAGGGATTGCTGGAGGTGCGGCCATGGTCCCACCCCGCCGCACCTTCGTCTTCCCCCCGCCCCCCAAGGTCGTTTCACAGTTCCACATCTTGCGGGGCACAGACTTGCCGATGTTCTACCCATCGCCCCATTCTTCCAAGGAAGAGGAGGGTTGCACTGTTTTGACCCTACGAGGGACCTTAGTTTCTATGTTGCAAGAACAGCAGAGTTCAGGAGGACTGACCAGCTGTATGTAGTTTTTTCCCTGTTAAGAAAGGGTTTGGCTGTTTCTACGCAGGCCATATCTAGATGGATTACATTCTTTCTAGCTGAGTTCTACCAACACGCAAGGAAAGAGCTTCCGACGGGCGTTGGGGCTCACTCCACTAGGGGTGTGGCTGCTTCTTCAGCACTCCAGAGGGGGGTGCTGGTTAGAGAGATCTGCTGGCCCGTGACAAGGTGATCTTTGCACACTTTCACCAAACATTATTTTTTGGACGTGTCGCGTGGGGCTGATGCTTGCTTTGGAAGAGCGGTGCTACGTAGCTTCCTGGTTTAGGGTTCATTTTGGAAATCCTTCTCAACAATGGGCTGTGGGGCTCTCCCAAACCAGGGATGCACATAGCCCAAACCTAAATATGGTCACATTCTCTCTCCAGTGCAAAGACTGAAAGGGGAATGGGGAAGTCCCTCAGGACTTCAGGGACAAATAAGAAGACATCACAACATGTTGCCCCTTTCGGGGGCTACTAAACTCCTGTGTGGTAAGATGGCTGGGCATCCATTTTACACAATGGGTTCAAAGAACACAACTGCCGCCGGTCGCTTGACTTACTATTTGGTTGAGGGAGCTCACCCAACATGTAGGGGCCACCTATTGGTACCCCAACCCTTGGGTACACCTTGAAAATCACCACATTAAAACATATTTGAGTTGTTCTCCCTAGAGACTGAGGTTTAAGTCTCATTGGGTATAGGAATAGTTGGAACTCCACAAAGGTAAATCTAGCAGTGGACCAATTGGTCTTCCGCTTTACCTGAACTTTGTGAGAAGTATGGTAAATTCTATAATAGTTCCCAAATCTAGTTTATAAAAAAAGGGAAAAATAAATTAGTCACTTGGGAGTCTGAAATGGACTTTCAGCCCTTACAGACACAGGTAGCCACTCTGTTTTACATAATGTAAAAAAGAAAACACAAGACCAGTGCTAGATCCGCACCCTGCAAACAATTTTGTAAAACTAAAATTCAGCTTTGCTACAGGTAATTCCTTCTTACAAAGGACTACCTGGCAACATGGGACATGAAAGATGCATTCTTCTATATTTCAATGTTCCCAGGTACCTAAGATTCAAAGTGGACACACACAATTTCAGTTCAATGTTTCCATTTGGGATGGCATCAGCACCTCGTTTGTCCACCAAATTGTTAGCGGTAGTGGCAGTGCATCTGCACTGTGAAGAATTCCCAGTGTAGCCTTACCTGAATGATTGGATCCTGATGGGGCGGAGGGCCATGTTATGCTACAAAAGCACACAAAAAATCTCCTGCACTTGCTGTGATGTTCAGTCAATGCTCTGAAATGTAGCCTGATCCCAAATGTTAGGAGCAATAGCTTACCTATCTCAGGATAGGTTGTTGGCTCTTCAGGCTCGACTCCCTTATCATGCTCGTTGATCTGTACCGGTATGCTAAGAAATTAAACAATTAGGCATTTTGCCATTATGCATGTTTCACATTCCTTCTACATGCCTCAATATGCATCCAGTCCAACAGTGACTCACAAGCTAATTGTCACAAGCTTTGCGCAAATGGGACGATCTAGTAGGATTGGCTTAAGTGGTAGCAAAAGCACTGAAGTAGTGGTGCAGTGCAAGTACATTAAAGGGAAAACCTTTTGTGGCTACGCCTGTAAGTGACAATCACAAATTGGGTCAGACAGATTGCCAGGGGCTCAAGGTAAGTGGTCAGCCCAACAAGCATCTCCACTCATAAACTCATTTGAGTTACTAGCATAAAATTGTCACTATAAAAGTTTGTTGCAATTCCCCAGAAAGAGCGTCCTCATAAACACATACACCACAACAGCCATGTTTTACATAAATAAGGCAGCACACTCACCAGCATTGTCACTTCTTGCACTGCCAGCTGAATTGTAGAAAATATCTTCTATTACTCTTTTTTAAAAAAAATCAGAAACCTCACATGTTCCAGTAATCTTTCTTCTGGTAATATTTTAAGTGGTCCCAGGAATTGAACATCTGCGCCTAGATGCAAATTCTCTGCCTGGTTCCGGAACTGTGTGCTGATTATAAATCCCAAATCAAATCATAACAAATATGGAGGTTGTGCACAAACTGGCAAGTCAACATCCAACTGTGAGGCAATTGTACCAGGCATGAACATTTCCCATGCAGACAACCTCAGCAGAGTATTAGTTCAGGAACACAAGTGAGAACTGAACAAAAACCTACTTGAACAGATCTTCAAGACAGGGGGTCATCCAGAAATAGACTTATTTGTTACACAACAAACTCAAAATTCCCTGTCTTTGTGTCCAAGTACCCAAAACCAGGGTCCCTTTGGAATAATCTATGGGAGAATTGTTGATGAATTTTTGCATATGCTTTCCCCCAGCTTCCCTCCTTGACAAACATCATTCACAATTGGCTACAGGAGAGCTCAACCTGATACTCATTGCTCCAATGTTGCAATGACATGTGTGATATTGTCTCCTCCAGCGCGAGTTGTTGCACCCACCAATGAAGTTCTTTCTGTACACAACCTACTGACCCAACAGAATCATTAAATAACACTCTCATATTCACAAACTGTTACGCTCACCTGGTATCCACGGGGATGCCACCCAGCCCTGGTTGGATGATTTGCACTCCCCTACGCTCTCCCGGTCCCTTGGTAAGGCCTCTGGTTAAAGATGGGTCTGCAATATAGGAGAGCTGGATTCAATACCAGATTGTCTTTTTGTTTTTCCACCTCCCTTGGCCTCAACTCCTTCCTCCCCCTTGGGCCCTCTCCTCACCATAATATTGTAAAAGGTTTATTCTCTGTCCTGCTCCTCGAGGCAGGGGCGCGTAGATGTGGGGGGCGAGCAGCGACCAAGTTAATTCACTGGTGCAAGCCCCCCTGTGGGAAACCAGGCATGCTGCGACTCCGTAGGTTTGCTGCTTTACAGTCTTGATATGCAGTTCTTATGTTCCTCTTAGTTCGAAAAATAATGTCTTGCTTCTTTCCTTTTAGGTATGGAAAGGTATTTTGGTGTTGTCATGCAGTTTGAAGATGAGCATTGGCCAGTAGGTGAAAGCGCAGTGTGTGCAATGCTGTCCGGTGAGTAATGCGCGAAGCGCGGCGCTGTTTCGCCTTTTATATTGCAAACCTGTGTCTTTTCCCTCCTTGCAGGTTGCGATGTTCCTCGCCGAGCGCCGCAATGTTCCAGCAATGATACTGACCAGGAGATGACTACCCAGGTAAAAATTGTGTGGCTTTCTTCATTCAGGAGGAAACGTGAGTAAACGCTTACTAATGCTGTCTTTCTTTCTCTTTCCATGTTATGGTATTCCAGGATGCATGCGGTGCCGGATGATGGAGTTCATACTTTCAGGTGAGTGGAAGTTAAGTCGGCGATGGAATGAAGACCGTATACTGTTCCAGGTAAGTTTCGTAGTGTTCTTTCTCTCTCTGCAGGTCCTTGGTTTCAGGTAAGCTGGCATCAAAGAACTGAACACAGTGAGCGTTACGCTGCCCACCACAGAATAACGCAAAGCGTGTCCTGCTATTTGGGTGTAGTTTAAATAGTCTCAGGTAAAGTAATCCAGGTAAAATAGTCCCAGGACTGCCACAGCCAAAGTAGTCCCAGGCCTGCCACACCCAAAAGACTAGACTGCATAGCTCTGTTCCTTGTAACTGAGCTATGCATGCGCCTTTGTGTTGGCTGGGCCCCCCACGCAAGTTAAATAGTCCCAAATAAATAGTCCCATTCTAATGTTGTTCTGTATTATGGTTGAGCCTGGCGCCAAAGGCACCAGCATTGACTCCAAGAGAGTCTTGGATGAGGTTTTAAGGCCTTTGACCTGGCCCTAACTGGAAGGCTGACTTGCCAGTGAGGGCCAGGGTCAATACACAAACTATGAACTTGGCATCCTAACCTCGGAGGTTATAGAATTGGTCATTTACACTCAGTGATATATGAAAATACTACATGAGGCAGGGAACCAAACACAAGACGCTTCTATTTCAATAAGTAAAAATTGTTTGTATACCGGTGTACAAACGACTAACTCATTCCAATCAAGTGTTCACCGGTAGACATTGTAACTTACTGGATTTTACTCCTTTACTCGGGCTCAGTATACAACTGCTTTATAGTACAGAACATTTGGGTCAAGCAATGCCGCACTAGTACTAGTTCCCAACTTCAACAAGAAGTGGTAAAGAGGATCCTTTCTTTTCAGTTCTTGCCACAAAACTGTGGCGCTCCCTACCCAAACCGCTACACCTGTAGGAGAACCGCTTGACTTTGAGGAAACTGCGCAAGATTGCCTTTTCAACCAACCACTTTGAAAGAAAAGATTAGCTACTGACTAAATACTGTGCACCAGAAACGTGGCTAAATTCACCACAAGCATTTTTCTGAACTCTTGGCACTAACTACCACCAAGAGCCAGGAAGTGACAACACTCGCACCCCCCTCATCCCTCAACTAACTCTTCATTGCTAAAATCTTGTATCCTTACTGTAAGGAAAAATTTCATAATTGTATGTAATTTTCCCTCCATGTGGCAACCCCCAAACTTTTTGCTGCTGTTTTACACCCGGATCTAGACTTTGCCAGAGGAGCGCAGCCTTCCGCCGCACTCATCTGGGCTTTCGCTCAATTCTTATGGGGAAACTGACATGCCCTTAAGACAGTCAGTACTGGGAGACTTTGTTTCCCTTAGTCTTTTCTTCATGTTGCAGCTTTTGTGCAACATGAAACAAGTGCACTGTAACTTACTTTACCGCGCCCTTGGGTCTCTAGTCATTCAAAAGGCCCTAGAAACTCTCGCTGGGCGAATTATGAACTGTGCAAGTGTGTCACGGACAGGACTGGTGGCAGCTATTGTTTCTCTTGTGTTTTGAACCCTTTTTCGCCATGTTATCCGCGCTTACCGAGTTTGGCACAAATGAGTGGCCTGGCTCCAAAATGGCCATGCCACGAGGTTCTTTGTCCTGTCCTCTAACCGTCTTGCCCCTTCACCTGCCATGTCGAGCCGACCCGGGTCTGTCCTTATTTGGTCATGCACTTTCCCGCGAAACCCAACGCTTTTGCAGGCTTCTGCATGCCTTGTGTGTGTGCGCCTCCAGGATGTGGGCTGGGATGTCTGTTCCTGGGTGCCAGAGAGTCTGGAGTGTTATGAATGCCTGGGACCACCGTGGTCCGTGATAGGTCCACGTATGGTGTCAGTGTTTGTGAGCACATCTCCCATTGGGTCTTCTTCGTTTTGGCGCGAAGGGAACTTTGGATAAGAGGAGGCTGAAAACACCAGTACCATTTCGATCTCCTGAGTTCACACCGAACAAGGGATAAGGAGCCAAGTATCATGCAACAAGAAGCTGTGTCGAGGAACCGCTGGTGACCCGCTGAAGGTTTGGCACCCTGTGCCACTGTCGTCCTGTGAGACCCCTCTGCATCTGATCGTCCTAGAAGGTCTGTGAAGGCGCTTCGACCCATTGGAATAGTGGGATCAACTATTCCCGGCACCGTCATCAAACCCTGCAAGTAAGTCTCTTCGGAAGTGTCCCTGGGCCAACCAGTGGGCTGACCAACTTACGCAGGGCGTGTTTCCTCTGTCACCGCCGCTGTTTCGGGGAAGCCCTCGAAACTTGGTCTACTGCTTGCTCTGCGTCCACGGCACCCTCACACCGAATTTCATACATTTGGAATTCCTAGGTCTGAAGTGAGACGAGTGCACCCTCGACCAGAGTAAACGCGATTGCCGTGTTGCCCTGCTGCGGCAACAACCTGTGCATGTCCGCTGCATTTGGGACACCCTTGACCCTGCATCCTGCTACACAGAATCTACACGGTGTCGAGACTTCCTGATCATCGCAGCTGAACCTGCCAGCAACGTGAACTGGAGAAGTCTGGGTCTGCCTGCGTCTGGGACCGTTGAATAGGCCATACCCCAACCAGTGGCCCCTCGCGCAGGAGCCTGTTTCTTTTCTACCGCTGTTGTGAAATAGCGACTGTATCCCGCACTCTCACCCTGCCTCTGCCCACAAGTGGAGGCCTGGCTTGAGTGGTGCGGACTTGTTCTGCATCGCTTCATTCACCTTCCTGAACTGCCTGATATCCTCGAAGAGGCCCTCTTATGACCATTGGCACCAGCGCGTGTAGGTACTTTTGAGCAATAAGGCTCCTCTCTTCGTAGGGCTCGGACTTCCTCCTAGTTAGGTGTATTTCTGATGTCGAACTGGGTCTAATGATTACTTGCACTGCCTGTTTTCCTCCCCATCTAGGTGGTCTACATATTACGTGCTCATAACTCCTTAGACCCCTCGGTCTTGTATATATATTGTATTGATTGTGATGTGTTGGTTTACTTTCGTATTATTGTGATTCTTTGCTATGGTCGATGTTACAAAGACCTTGTAATAAATGTGTCTATATTTTTTATATAACAACTGTCTGGAGCAATTTGTAAGTGTCCCTGCTTTGTGTGCTCATTGAGGTCTTTCAGTCACCCTCACCCCTCTTGAGACTTAGTCTTGACCGCCGCCATCGCTACCCTGATTGGTCTGGCTTGTCCAGAGGTTACCCTGTTCCAAGAAACTAGGCTGGCCTTCTGAACTTCTGCCCCTCCAGGTCAGAGTTCAGAAATCCATCTCAACACTTACACCTCACACACTCCTACAGATGACCTCTTGGGTCTATTCTACTTAACAGATTCACACCTTATCCATCGTCTAGCAACAACCAGGCTTTTAATTTTTGCATTCCACAGTCCAGGGGCTGCCTATATGGCTAACTTGCTGGTCGGTATGAACCACAAACATGGAGATCTTCATATCGACACACATGTAACTGGTACTTCCAACCTTCATCAACACCAAAGGTTTCTGCATCTGCCTTCCCGCTATCCACCCTTACCTCCTTTCTTACGGAACCATGCGCAGCAAGGCCAATATTATTGGCAGAAGAGCAATATACAAGACCACTTTACATTACTTGCATTACAAAATACGTGTTGGGAAAGATTGCTCTTGGCAGCTTTCCCTCAATAGTTTCTATTGACCTTCCATTGTGTTGCTTTGTTTTTTAACCTGTTATGACTTTTTGAGGGGGAAGTAAAACCTTCAGCTTCACTTCCCCGGCCTTTTGCTAATTTGTTATTATGGGGAACTGATCAGTCCTTCATACTATCAGTACTGCGAAACGGTTTCTCCTTTATCTTATACATTTTAACATTTTAAGATTGCATAGAGCACTTTACAATGCAGTGTAATGGGGATGTTTTATATGTGCTGAGAGGAGTTGGGAATGAAACTCGGACACCTGTTTGCCATGATTTTGGTTAACAACTTTTACTGAAACTAAAAGGGGTGGGAAAATGGCTCTCTGACCCTGCTCTGAGGAATTGCCTGCCCTAAACCAAACACTAAAGGTTTGTCTTTGTCAGGATGTCAAACTCAACATTCCTGCGTCCAAAGTTCTATTCTGACCCTCACATTATAAACTAAACTCGTAAGGTGAAGGAAATGGCCTTAATATTTGGTGGTTTTTAAACATTTTCATAAAGAATAAATGGCTTCCAATGCAAAGGTTCTTCAGGGATAAAGATCCTCCTCCAGAGAGTGGTTCCCTTACCCTGGATTCCTCTTTACTCCCTGGTGTTTCAGACACAACGGTTCCCTGTGTCTTTCCTGACCAACGACAACACTGTTGCACAAAGCTTTTTGGCTTTGTAGTTTTGGCTTTTTGCACCTGGAATATTGCAACATATTTCCTTTTTCTAGTTGTGATATATTTTCTCAGGGCTTCTTTAAAACTGAGTAATACAATCCTTTCCCCTGTCCTGATGGTTCTTCCCAAGACCTCTTTGTTTCATATATATTTCTTGTGACTTCCTGGTATACTTTCCTGCCAGGACTTCTTATATTTGCAAACTTGAAACTGGCCGGTGCACTTCCTGCCGGGGCTATCACACTATGTCTCTGAGGTCATATAATCACCAAAAGAGGGTATTCTATCGGTCTTTCCCCTTGGTTTCTTTGTTTGGTCACAGTTCAGGTACGAGTTTCCAATTGCGTAATGTCTGACTTTTCTTTTCATAATCGCTCCCCCTCAATGACCATTCAATAGTCGAGTCCTGCTTCTCATTAGGCTTCATGTTTGCATTCACCTTTTATAATACTGTTTGAGTGGGTCAGCATGCCTTTTTGCATTATGCCTTTCTCTCTGCTGCATTAGCCTATTCCTCGCTCCCTTGTTTTGGTTCTTCGCAGTCAGTAGTGGTACACGGTTTACTTCACCAGCACCCTCCAGCTTCCCAATCCATCTACTGGGCTCACCGGTGTTTGTTGGCATCGCTGACGTCCCTTAGCATCGCCCCCTTGTGTTGCGGTCGATTGTAGGGTTGTGGGAGCTTCTTGCTGGCTCTCGCGTTCTTCCCTTTTTATTGCTCTCCGTGGCTTGCAGCACTTCGCTACTCTAGATACGACAGGCAATGCTTGGCGGGTCGCTTTTATGGGCCACTTCCTCCAACACCCCTTGGGTTTCTTGCAGCCCCTAGATTCCTTTCTGTGATCCAGCTGACCTAGTAGAACAAGTGTCTCTGGGGCCTATTTCCCTCTTCAGCTGTAATTAATTTAAATGTCCCGGCACTGCTCAACATTTCTTCACAACTAGATTGGCAAAATGGGTGTTGAATTCCGGAAGTTTTTGTTACTCATTTCTCCTTCCTCGTCTTAGTACTTGCTGTTGATTTCAGTGGGGAAAAGCCAACAGATTGGTATTTGGTCTAGTAGAGTGTTGTTGAATTACCTTACAGCATACTATAAGGGTTTGTGGCAAATTAGACTGTTACCAGGTTTTCGAAAAGAAGGGGGTATAACATGTGCTTTCCGGCATGCCACCCATATCTCCTTACGGGTCATCCCCCCCCCCGATCCCCCCTCAACCTCATGATTCTCCTTCACATTCCTGCCCCCAGGGTCCGGGCCAGAAAGTGTCTGCCTCACCTTGACCATGTGAGGGGAGTCCCCCGCCCCCCCCCCCGACCCCCATGAAAGAAGTGAGGACTTTTCCAAAGTCATCAGTGTTTAAAGACAAGCTGGTGGCAACGGATACATTTTTAGAATGTTTGCATTCTTTCTGGTGTGCACATTCAAGTTTACTGTGTTGGACTTCTGAAGGTGGCTAGTGCTCTAAAATGGCCATGTTACGAGATTTTCGATTTGTTCTTTGGCCTTCTTCCTGCCTTGACAGGTCAATAAATCCCATATAAAGCCCCGGAAAGGGGTGGGACTGCCTTCTAGGTGTGGGGCATGAGTGAAACCAGTGGTTGACCCTGATTGGATAACTACTGGGTGTTTGCATGGTACAGATCCTTAACATTTTGGGCCTAGACCTGATTCCGGTTTGGATAAGAGGACTCCTGCAGCCATTTCTGCAGATCAGCACTGGAGCTACGACTCCCTTGTAGATGAACAGCTGATTGAAGATCTGAGGAAGACTCCTGGCATTCCTTTCTGCACCGGGCCCAGTGATTCCGTTGGACTGCCTGATCTCCGAAGACCTTGAGCAGTGCTTCAGCCCTTGGACTAGTGGGAACAACTAGTCTCAATACCTTCTTGCGGATCCAGCGTTCTGAGCATTGTGAAGTGGCCCTGGACCGCCCGGTTGACTGGCCAGCTCACTTGCGAGCTACCTTGAAGAAAGTTTCGCCGAAAGCCTTTCCACCTGAAGGTTTGTGGCACAAGTTGCCTTCCCTGCAAATTTCAGCATCCCAGCCTAAAGGAATCCTACCATGGAGAAGCTTCTTCAGCCGTGACTTGAAGGACACCTGCTGTCATCTGTGCATGCGCTGGCCATTGCTGGAACTCGCATTCCCCCGTCCTGTGATGTGTTCTGAAGAGACCTGTATCAGTGAATCTTGCATTTCTCCATCGCCAGGGGGTTGCGTCTTGCATATGGACCTGACCGGAATAATCCTTGTACCTGCAACCCCTAGGCACCTCTCACCGGAGCAAATGGCGGGAAATCCAACCTCCAGTGACCCCCAATCGACCCATCAAGCCTCTGGAAAAATTGGAGTCAGGGAGGTAAGTAAACGCAAAGCATTTGTCGCCCCCCTATCTCCATAGGCTAACATTGGGGACCAGTCCCTTTGTATCATAACGTTCCATTCCACTTTTGGTTAGCGAACCTTGGTATTATCTGAAAGATAAAACAATTCACTTACCTAGTAATCTTCTTGAACATCGTCTTTGTAGGTAAGTGGTCATTTTACTTTGTTGGAGATTGTTCAGAGACTATATTCTGGGGAGGAGGTTTGTGGCTATTGTGACCTTTAGGCACAAGGCCCCATTCTTCTTGGGGATTAGATTTCTGAAGTTTGGGAAAGTCTCTTGGGACTTGGTTTCATCTGTACTGCATTAATTTACTTACCTATTATTATTAAGTCCTTTGAATGCATTTTAAGAACCTATAGTGAATGTATGTTTATTTCTGAGTATTGTGTAATACTATCTGCTAGTTTCATGTTTTTAATGTGTGTAAAGGCCTCAAATTCACTGCGAGGACTCCTTGAGGACCACTGACTCACTCACACACTCCTGAGAATAGCTTTGACTGCTCTCCATGTTTACCTTGATTGGGTTTTGGCTAACCTCTCGGAGGTCCCTGTTCACTAAAACTAGGGTGGCCTCCGAAGATCATTCAACCAGGCCAGAATCACGAAATCCATTTTAACAGTATACTTAGCAGCACCTGCAGCATACTCCACTTCTCGGGACAAGGCGTCATAGTGAAAAGTAATCGTTGTCAGGGCATTTATTGAAGAGTGAAGCGTATATACCTCTCAGTGACGCACACAATCTGTTTGGGATTGAAATACAGTCCTAGCCAGGCTTATTTTACAACCCCCACTTGGACACGTGCATGAAGCAGCTCTTAAAGAACTCATGTACAAGCTAACGTTCCTCATTACCATAGCTTCCATTAGAAGAGCAGGCGAACTTCAGGCTCTTTCAGTAGATAAGCCATTTGTCATAATTCACAAACACAAGTGTTTTTTAGCGTACATGCACATTTCTCTCACAAACTCATTTCTAAGTTTCATGTACATCAATCACTAGAATTACCAGTTTTCTTTCAAAATCCACAAAGAGGAAGAAAGAGCATTGTGCAGTCTTGATGCCCACAGAACAGTAATGTTCTATCTAAACAAAGGAAAAGCAGTATGAAAAATAAGACCCTTTCTTCTTCCTGCAGCAAGAGTCACTAAATCCACCATTTTGAGGGGATTGTTCTTTTGTTTACAACTGATCCATTTTGGCACACACATCTCTTCTCTTCATTACCAAATCTCTTGTCACCTATGGGAGCGACTCCAGTTGTCATTTCAAACCACACTTTAGATGCCATTTGCAAAACACCAACATGGAGCTCAGTACACACATTCATGCAATACTATTGTGTAGGCACACAAGCGAGTGAAGACGCAGGAATTGGCCAAGCAATTTTAAAACCTCTTTTTCCACAGTTCTTTCAGCTCATCTCCCTTTGTCAGGTACCGCTAGGTAGTCTCTGCAAAGCATGTGACTTGAAGCAGATTCACAAGGCTTGGAAGACTAGCATTGTTTACTCAGCAATAGCCCTTCTGTGGCTTGGATCTGCTTACAAGTGCTCACCCAGCCTCTCCACATGGAATCTGAAATGGTCTCCTGGTTTACCTGTATTATGCTGTACGCCATGTCAGAAAAGCAATCGGGGGATTTTGACACTTAAGGCATCATAGGTACTTTTAGAGTAGAAGATCCACTGTCGAAGCATTTTTCATTTTTGTGGAAAACTTTGAATTCTCTGGAACTACTAGATGGCAGCCTATGCAAAACATGTGTTTCGAAGGGATTGTGTCCTCCGACGTATTCCTCATCTTAGATATCTCCTTCCAGCTCTGCTGGCCTCGGAAATTTTTTTCTCTAGAGGGCGCTGCGCGTCGACGTCCTCCGAGTCGATGTCCCTCGACAGCCGCCGTGTCGACGTCATCCTGCCTATAAAGGCCGCGCGCAGCTTCCGTTGCTCAGTTCCGTTTTTCCACGCTTACTCAGTGCCTCGGAATACCGTTGCTCAGTTCTTGTCAGATTAATCCTATTTATCTCGAGTTATTCGATCCGTACTCGATGGCTTCCTCGTCGGAACTGACAACTCCTCGATCCGGCTTCAAAAAATGCCGAGATTGTGGGAAAAAGATGTCGCTGACTGACCCTCACAGAGTTTGTCTGTGGTGTTTGGGAGCTGAACATCATTGTTCGGAGTGCGAGGATTGTATGTCCATGACAGCTAAAGCCCTGAAGGAGCATAGGGGGAAGCTGGAGAAAGGTAAGACTTTTAAAGCTTCTTCTTCGTCGACGAAGTTGAGACACTGGTCTCCTCGTCACCATTCGCGCTCCAGGTCTCGGAGTGGGTCCCATCACTCCTCGAGATCGAAGCACTCGAAGAGGAGACGTCGAAGATCCCCTTCTCCGTCTTCCTCTTCCTCTGTTTCGCCAAAAAGAATCCCTTGCCCCACGAAACATAGTTCCCGGGCTGAATGGGAGGAATTCCGCAAAAATATGATGAGCGTCTTCGAGAAAGCGGCCTCGACCCCCTCGAAGACTGCCGAGAGCGATGCTCTGGTCGAAAGACCCGAAGGTAAAAAACGCCGCGAGTTGCAGTACCCGGCGAAGGAAACCTCTCGAGCGCGTCTCGAACCCTCGAGTAGGACTATGACCTCCAAACCTTCCTCGAAGGTTCCGTCGACGCCGTCGACGAGGGTTCCGTCGACGCCGAGGTCGGTGTCTTCGATGCCGTTGTCGAAGGAACCTTCGACACACGGGTCTGTCGACTCGACGCCAGCTTCGACACCGGCGTAGACGCCAAGAAAAGTCACGGTCACGACACACCCAGTGACTATCCCCAGGTCTCGATGGCGATGGCTTCGAGATTGTCGAGTAGAATCCCAATTCTGTCGAGGTCATCGAGGCCTCCGCCTTTGTTTTCGACGCCACGCTCGAAGCCTTCGGGGTCGACGACATCGACGTTTTCGAGGCCGATAATGACAAGCTCGGCACCCTCTGCCTTGGAAATGGGATTTACTCCCTTTATGAGTTCAGAACAATTGAGAACTATGTCCTCAATTTTGGAAGAGGGTGAATTGTCTGAACAGGAAGACACATTTGAGTTGCAGGGACCTGTAACCCCAATTAGAGAGGAATTTTCCTCTGAAGAACGCAGGTTAAAGGATCTTCATGATTCCTTACATGAGGCACGTGGGTTAGACACTTCCCCTGAGGTGGAGTTTGCTAGGCCAGACCCGGGGGAGCATGATGAAACCCCCTATAGAGCCTTAATGGCCAGGATCACAGAGTTCATGGGGTGGTCTGCACCTTCACAATCTTTCCAACAAGATGACCTCACGGATATTCTTGACAAAGGCCCACAGGAGGATCCTGTGGTGCCTTTTCATAAAGCTCTTCAGAGGAAGGTCATGACAAACTGGGAAACCCCAGATGTCGTACCAGCAGTAAATAAAAAACTGTCTACTAAGTACAGGGTATCCTCTACAGACCCAGAGTTTTTCTCTAAACACCCATCCCCAGAAAGTCTGGTGGTACAGGCTGCATCCTCTACCGATGTCAAGACGGCTTATCCTACCGTCCCACAGGACAGGGACGGTAAAGAATATGATGCTATGGCAAAGAAAGTCTTTTCAGCATGTAGCATGGCGTTAAAATCTGTTAATGCTACTTGCACCCTTGCTAGGTTCTGCCATACACTTTGGGAGTGCGCTTCTACAGCGGCTGACTGCATCCCGGAGGGAGAAGAAAGGGATGCGTTCCTGAATATTATACAGGACGGTAAAGACGCTATGTGCGAATCCCTCCAGACGGGCATTGATTCGGCTGACAGTATCAGCAGAGCAATGGCGGCAAGTACATCAACCAGGAGATTCGCTTGGTTGAGAAAGTCTGGTTTTGCCCCATATGTGCAAGCCAGGCTCTTGAACATGCCATTAGATGGCTCTTCTTTGTTCGGGAAAAAGGCGGATGACAGTTTAGAGAAACTGCAAACTTCAAAAGCAGCAGCAAAATCCCTAGGAGCTGCAATCCGTCAGACTCCTTTTCGTCCCACAGGAACCTCTGCGAGGGGCAAGTCCTTTCGCTTCTACTCCGCATTTGGAAGAGGTAGAGGACGACCGGCTCAAAGGGGACAAAGAAGAACTACCCGAGGTGGACGGGGTAGATATTCAAAAGCCGCAGCAACAGCAGGTGCCTCTTTACCATCGGCATCTGCATCAGCCGCCCCAAAACCACTCTGAGGACTTCCCTCACAGGACACCTGTAGGAGGCAGGTTGACTCAACATCTGGCGGTATGGCAGGCTATCACGTCAGATGCTTGGGCATTGGAAACAGTTGCCCAAGGTTACTGCCTGCCTTTCCTCCGTATACCTCAGAGTCATCCACCGGGGATCAGCTCTCAGAAAGCTCCAGATCCGCTCCTCTTGCAGGAAATTTTTGACCTGCTAGAGAAAGGTGCCATAGAACCGGTACCTGTAGCGGAGAGGAACAAGGGCTGGTACTCCCCTTACTTTCTCATTCCAAAGAAAGACGGAGGACTGAGACCCATCTTGGACTTGCGAGAATTGAACAAATTCCTCAGAAAAGACAAATTCAAGATGGTCACTCTTTCTCAGATCCTCCAGGCCCTTCAGTTCCAGGACTGGTTAGTATCTCTGGACCTTCGGGACGCTTATTTCCATGTGCCTATCCATCTCAAACACAGGAAATACCTGAGGTTCGCAATTGGCAACTCTCCCTATCAATTTCGAGTGCTGCCATTTGGGCTGACCTCCGCCCCGAGGGTCTTCACCAAGTTAATGTCGGTAGTGGCAGCAAGTCTAAGGAGGGAAGGGATTCACGTCTACCCCTACCTGGACGATTGGTTGATCAGGGCTGTTTCTTCGGAACTAGCTCAGATCCAACTAAATCACGTGTGCCACTCCCTTCACAGACTGGGCTTCTCCCTCAATTTAAAGAAGTCACAAATGATAGCATCGCAGAGACTCCAGTTCATAGGAGCGATCCTGGACACTTCCCTGGGAAAAGCCTTGCCACCAGAAGTGAGGGCTCAAGATATTCTACAGATGGTTACCAAGTTCCAAGATGCCCAACGTCTCCCAGCCTTCGACTTTTTGAGGTTGCTAGGCCTCATGGCATCCTGCATTTTCCTAGTGCCAGAAGCTCGCCTGAGAATGAGATCCCTCCAGTGGGCACTGAGGACTCAGTGGTCACAATTCTCAGGGAGAATGACAGATCTTCTTCAGGTTCCCGACAGAGTAGCTCGAGACCTGCAGTGGTGGGCCTGTCAGGAGAACATTCTGAAAGGAGAACATTTTTGGCAACCCTGGCCGGAGATAACAGTAGTCACGGATGCCTCACTCACGGGGTGGGGAGCCCACGCCAACGACTTGACCATCAGCGGTCGTTGGTCTCCATCGGAGTCCAGACTACATATCAACCTGTTAGAGCTGAGAGCCATCAGACTTGCGCTGAAGGCGTTCCTGCCAGCTGTACAAGGGAAAAACGTCCTGATAATGACGGACAACACAGTGGCCATGCATTACCTCAACAAAAGAGGAGGCGTAGGATCACTACCCCTGTGCAGAGAGGCGATGCAGCTCTGGTTTTGGGCAATCCAAGAAGGAATCTCTCTATCGGCAGTTCACCTAGCCGGAGAGAAGAACTTGACAGCGGACGCTCTGAGCAGGCAGAGCACAGTCTCCCACGAGTGGGAACTAGCTCAGGAAGTCCTTCAAGAGATGTTCGCCCTTTGGGGAACCCCTCAGGCGGATCTGTTCGCCACCAGCGTCAACAGGAAATGCGATCTGTTCTGCTCAAGGGAATTTCCCCCGAGAGGATCTCTGGGAGACGCGTTCATAGTGGACTGGGAGTTTCATCTTCTGTACGCGTTCCCACCGGTCCCTGTCATTCCTCAAATGATCAGGAGGTTGAGAAGATTCCAGAGAACCATGATCCTAATTGCCCCGGATTGGGCCAGGAGAACGTGGTACCCGGACCTTCTAGACCTGTCCATCTGCCCTCCAATTCGACTTCCACTCAGAGAGAACCTACTCTCACAGAAGGGAGGTCAGGTTCTCCATCCAGACATCAAAACCCTCAACCTTCACGCTTGGCTTCTGAAAGGTTGAGGTACAAGGATTGGGACCTCCCTGATGATGTTATGGAGGTGTTGCTTTCGGCAAGGAGGCCAGCAACAAAGTCTTTATACCGCTGCCGTTGGAACAGATTTTACGGCTGGTGTAGAGAACAGAATATCGACCCTTTTTCATGTGGTACACCAATGGTTTTGTCCTTCCTTCTATATTTGGCGAATTCAGGCCTTCAAGTTGGCACCATTAAGGGCTATCTCGCAGCGCTATCCATCTTTAAGCGCACTGCGGAAGAACCATCCTATTTCAAATTACCCTTGGTAATACAGTTTCTAAAGGGGTTAACCAATGTTTATCCCCCAAGACCATTCCAAGTTCCCCTATGGGATTTAAACTTAGTACTAACTTTCCTGATGGGCACACCTTTCGAACCACTCCATTCTTGTTCGTTAAGATTCCTTACCCTTAAAACTGTTTTATTAACAGCACTTACATCTGCTAGAAGGGTGAGCGAATTACAAGCTCTTTCTTGTAAACCCCCTCACACAATATTTCACAAAGACAAAGTTGTCCTGCAAGTGAAGCCTAATTTCCTCCCAAAGGTGGTTTCTGAATTCCATATCACTCAGAAGATTACCCTACCATCTTTCTATCCTCCTCCTCATCCGGGGAAAGAGGAAGAGAGGTTACACAGGATAGACCCTAGAAGGGCTTTAAGTTTTTACATCAGTAGACTAGCCAGGATAAGACAGGCAGACCAGCTGTTTGTAGGTTACACAGGTCACAAGCTGGGGTTACCAATAACTAAGCAGACCATTTCCAGATGGATCATTCTAGCCATTCTGGAATGTTAAAAACTGGCAGGGAAAGAGCCCCCTCAAAACCTTAGGGCTCATTCGACCAGAGGTATTTCAGCTTCATCGGCCCTCAAAAGAGGTGTGCCGGTTAAAGACATCTGTGCGGCCGCTACATGGTCGTCTGTCCATACCTTTACACGATTTTACAACTTGGATTCCTCCTCCAGTCAAGAGACTAGGTTTGGAAGGGCTGTACTGCATTCTATTCATCAATAGAAGACAGCGTGAAGTCAGTACTCCCTCCTCCAATAATAGAATACTGCTATGGGAGCCTATCTAAGATGAGGAATACGTCTGAGGACACAATCCCTTCGAAGAACAAGTTACTTCTTACCTTGTAACGTTCTTTCGACGGGGATGTTCCTCCGACGTACTCCTCATCGACCCTCCCATCCATCCCCGCAGTTCTACTTCCCTTGTTGTTGCAGCTTACGCTCCTTCAGGGTGATTAGTCTAGTCCAGAAAGAATTATTGTGGGCTACAAAAGGAACTGAGCAACGGACGCTGCGCGTGGCCTTTATAGGCAGGATGACGTCGACACGGCGGCTGTCGAGGGACATCGACTCGGAGGACGTCGACGCGCAGCGCCCTCTAGAGAAAATATTTTCCGAGGCCAGCAGAGCTGGAAGGAGATATCTAAGATGAGGAATACATCGGAGGAACATCCCGTCGAAAGAACGTTACAAGGTAAGAAGTAACTTGTTCTTCTAAGCAGATGCAAGATAGGTTTCAGTTTTGGTCTATTCCCACAACCGATTTTAGTATGCCTAATACGTTGGCATGGCTCATTTGATAGAACATGCCTGACTATCAAAGTAGACAAAAGCCTGAAAAGAACAGGGCATCTAAACACTAAAACAAGTAAAGTCAAGATTTTATTTTTAAGGCATGTGTAACAATCTACTAAGTGTCAAAAGTACACCAACTGCATACGCCCAGCATATTGGCTGTGGCTGCCACGGGGCTATTAGCCACCATGAATTGAGGTAATGTGTTGGCAGTAGGCACGAGTTGGCTGAATACAACGAAATAACTAAACTATAAACAATAATTGTAAGCCTTTTTTCTGTGGCTTTGTGTTGGGACTATGATTTAGAAGTACTTTACTGTTTAACAAAATTACGGTTTCACCTCTCAATTTTGTTAAGTTGCTTTCATCCCATTTTTAGTTGCATTCAATATTTCCTATTTATTTGCATCATTTTCAGAATATTAGTGAACTTAGGGTCCTGTTTTTGAAATTTACTGTAATTCCTCTAGCTCCCATGAGCACTTGATATTGTTAGGTGACTGCCATAAGAAGACAAATGTAAGGTGCCGATTACAAGCACTTCTGAAAAGTGAAATGCAAGTCAATATGGTCAAGTATATGGTCATTATTTTTCAAAAAACACCCTAAATTATTTTTGACTATCCTGGTCTAGTCTAGTATTTTGCAGTGACATTTGAAACCAGTGCTACATTTAGTGGTGGTCTGGCTTATGCCACGGGTGGCATTTAGTCTGTGCTAATTGACGGTCACACATTTCTGTTTTTATGATTTTGCTTGCCACAACCCTCTTGTTAAAATCTGTTTTTTTTTCATATCTAGCTTACATTTGTTATTTAGAAAAGAAATGTGCAGCTTTTTTCCTCTGATGGTTTTCATAAGTGCCCCTAATGTTTGTTCTTTTTGTGACCTTTCCTCTGAAATGGTGAGTGTTTCATGCTGATGTGAAAACCGGACCTGGAGAAAATGTTGGTGCCCCCTCTGAAATTCCAATCATCTGAGGAGCTTTAAAATGAGTTTTTGAAATGCTTATTCCTTTCCGCTCTTCTGAAAACTCATGTTAATGTGAGTGTGTTGGTTGGATCTTTCAAATTGTTTTTGAAACATTGCTGCTTAGTTACAAATGTTCTACAAGTATCTCGTGTGCCGAGGCGTGGATCACCTCCATTGTTGAAAGTGCATTGATGAAGAGAAATAAGTTGGCTCTTGCTAGGTATGTAATGCCTTTAAAATTCCCACCGTTTACTTGACGCATTCCTTGTGCATGCAGATCACGTGGCTCAGTAATACTTGGAGCTTTGCCAAGCATGCAGCAAACCAGGCTGTGATGAGTTAGTTGCTTTTTGTTTTGAGGTACTTGGTTTTTGATCTGATCATCTTCCCAGGTTGCCGTATGTGCATTACAGGAGATCACAGCAGAACACAATGGCTGTTCTTCTGCATGTTTTTTCTATCACACAATCAACACCAAACTGTACAGTTTAGTCTTTTGATGCATGTTGTGGGTCTCGTTCCTTCCTCAGTGCTTCCCTGATCGGTTCTTTTCCCCTGCCTTCTCTACAGAAGTCTGATAGGATACCTGTGAGCCCACTGGAGATTGAGGAGAGGGCATGCCACTTGTCTGCTCTCCTGAAGCAGAGACCAGTGATTAATCAGGTGACTATGGTAGTGTCAGAGTTTTGCGGGAAGTGCATTTTGTAGGAAAGATTAACTTTCTACAGAATCTAAATTTTCATTTAGTGTGCATCCTACAAGCAGGCATGGTGGAAGATTTAACTTCTCATAAATAGGGCCCAGTGTAATAACATTTTAAAGAATAACCTTGTCTATCACTGCAGTGTAGAAGGTGGAAATTCTATCGTAATAGCACAGGCGCATTAAGAGAAATTATTTAAAATGTGAGTTTAAATGGCTTCTAACAGCTTCTGTTCAATTAGAAACATTTTCTGTTTTATCCTTTAAAATGATTTTCCAACTGTCGTAACACATTTTCGTAAATCAAATTGCACATTTATTTCTGACACATTTATAACAAAATCTACAATTTATCGTAGGCAAACATTTTAAGGGTTGATTTTGTAGGCCCTCATTAAAACTTCTTTATGGAAAGCGTTAAACACATACAGAAACATCATGCTCTTCTCTTACCTCTAGCACCTGCATATGGGATGTAATGTGTAGCTCCTATTCAGCTCCTTGATGCTGGGGGATCTCAAATCCCTCTCCCAAATGGGTTTTCATTTGTGTGGAATGGAACAGAACTCTGGGCAAGATGTCTTCTCACTGCCATTCCGGATCAGCTTATTTTCTCATTTTCGATTTAAAGGCTGCACACATGGTCACTTACACATTGGTTCGTGTTGGTAAGTTCCCAGTTTCTGGCAGTTTTCTTAGAATGGGTACCATCCTAATACCTCTGACTGCGTAGCCATTGTGCTTTACGATGGATTTCCAAAATCAGCCCTGGTGGGAGGAGTTTGAGAGGCACACTATTGTGGTGAACAGGGAAGACACTGAGTTTGGCCAAACCCAATCAAGGTGAGTTAGCACAGCGATCAAGGCCTACTCTCAGGAAGGGTGTGAGCGTGGTCTAGGGGTACAATGAGTCCACACAACGCCAGTAATTTAGTTAGACAGTAACCATATAAAATTACTTATTTATTAGGCATTTGGTTTGCACATTAAGCATATGAAAATCAAAGGGCCGTATAGTCGCACAAAACCTTCTAAAACATATATAACATCTACCCTTAGGAGAAATAGAATTGCCTAGGAATCAATTACCAGTGCAACCAACATATGTGAGTAGTCATATGCAGTAAAATAGATGGAACACTATAGATAGATCCTGTGCACTACGAGAGGCGGGCAGTCCTCTTTTGCTGTTATTGCTATTTAACAGCATTCAGGCTGCGGAGCGGGCTGCAGAGTCAGGGAAGCAGAGTCTTTGGGTCTTTGGGCTCCGCGGCTCGTCTGAGACGGTTCTTTTTTTTTTTTTTTATTTCTCCCAATCATCGTTTCCTCTCCCACCCCTGGATTTGGACCTGGACCCGGCGCTGCGGGTTTGGGCGGATACTCCTCCACCCCCACTGGAACTAAAAAGGCGCTCCAGGCAGAAGGACCCTGGCAACTAGAGCAGGGAGGAAAGCAGACAGAGCTCTGCGCCGACTTCAGCATTGAGTAGGCGTCAGGCTCTAAACAAACAATTAAGATCTCTGGGACAAGGGTCTAAGGGGGAGTGCTTATATCACGAGCGGGAGACTGCAGGGGTCCCCCTTTGATGCCACTTGCTGGATTGGGGGCTGTGTGTTGCATGCTCCACAGCCTGGGGCCACAAGACTGAAGGGCGGGGAGGGCAGGGGGAGCAGGTAGCCTGCAGTACGTTGCCGGCCCGTGGGAACTAAATGGTGGCAGTGGTTGGGATACCCAGTCCATGGAACAAGAGAAAGGCATAACCATCCCCAAATAAAGAACGGTTTTGGCTCAGAGTTCAGGTCAGATAATGCCATAGAGAGCTAACACGCCATCAATTGAGAGGGGCTTGATTGTGGCAGTACTGGTGAGCATATCCTCAAGTAGTCTGTCGGAAGACTCAAGACCGGTGGATTACAGCCCCCTTATTTACAACAAAATGAAGTTGCGAAGCACAGTGGCACTGGAACCCATAGATGGGCCAGAATGGGACAGCTCCTATATAGCGCCAATGGTAAGCTCAACGGCACTGGAGATTCCATGGACGGAAGATCCAAAATCTGCACAGACTACTTCGCCAAGGGTAACGATAGCCCAGGTGCACGGTTCTCCGGTCCAGGAGGCCGATGAAAAAGAAGCCCAAACCGGCCATGCGGAAATTGTCAATCAATGGAGGCGTGGCCTGCATTTGTTCTGATTGACAGTCAGAACAAAAAA
The DNA here is from genome assembly GCF_040938575.1 of Ambystoma mexicanum. NCBI lineage: Eukaryota > Metazoa > Chordata > Amphibia > Caudata > Ambystomatidae > Ambystoma > Ambystoma mexicanum. The sequence goes on along the minus strand of NC_090936.1, from coordinate 451,882,930 downwards.
TATCCAAAGGAAGATGAAAGACCATTTTGGTAAAGAGACATAAGTCTGAATGACGCCGCAGAGATAAGAGAGGACAGCTGGGTCACTCCAATATCGAGATCAGAGGAGGAGGGCCCTCGGACTGCAAGCTCAAGTGATCTCGTGCAGAGGACGAGTGGTCCCAGAAATAGAGGAGGCGGCGATAGAGGCCCACGGAGGGACCTCTAGTGCAAGAAGTGAATCTGAGAAGGATAGTCCAGCACCAGAAAGGGAGAAGGAGATCCAGAAAGACCACCACTCAGACAAATCCATCTTTAATTCCTTGGTGTCAGTGTTTGAACTGTTGAAGGGGGAAGTCGAGAGTCAAGCTGGAATCCTCCTCGAACAGATGAAGTGGCTAAATGTGACCCCTCAATGCTGGGCCTCAAGAACATAATTACCTCATCTGTGATCCCCACAGTAAATGACATCAGAATTGAAGTAGCTAAGCAAGGTCTTGACATTTCTTCCATTCAGAGACTTTCTCTAGCGAATAGAAAGGAAGAAGCAACGTCAAGATCCCAAATTTGTGAACTACTGCAAACTATGCACTCCGGTCTCGGGCCATAAGAGAAAGGGATGGTTGAACCAGCAGAAAGTTCAAGAATTTAAGATTACACCCCACTATCGGAATCCACTTTGGAAGAATTCATGAGATTGGCCCAGGTGGCTGATGATCAAGTGGAAGAGTCAAGCGAAAACAGGAGCGTAAGTAGGGACATCCAGGAAGACGTCTGGGAAAACGGGGCCGCCGGAGACCCCGATTTGGACCGATGCAAGTAACCAAAACTATGAGAGATGGAGAAGATTGAAAAGAAGGTGGGAAAAAGGGGCAGAAGGTCGCCACGAATAACTTAAAGAATAACCAAGGGAAAAAAATGCAGGGACACACAACTTTGTGAGCAACATCACATTGCCATCTGCTCATGGGTTTATAGACACCTCAAAGGGGGACAACTATAACCATAGAACATCACAGTCCTCGATGGAGTCTGGCTTGCATGCTCAAGTTGCTCGGCCAAATGAGGGGCACCAAAAAGGGATAAACGTGAAGCTAGACCCAATCTGTCTGCAAAACAAGGTATTAAAAAGAGGCACCGTGGCTAAGAGTGCAGACAGGGACTCAAAAGGAGCAAAATTGAAATTAGCACCGATCTTCTCAGCAGCATCCAAGAAAGCAGCAAGCTCAGTGGCTGACAGTGAATCAATTATTTCCAACTTAGTGACTTCTGAAAAGGGAGAAGGCAAGTTTCAGATCATTCAAGGGACATGGAACGCGTCAGGAAAATCGAAGGAGATCGCGCAAATGCAATGTTCAAATGCCCAGTTGCAGGATGATAAGATCACGCAAGGGGATGAAAGGGAGACGGTTACAACAGGCTTTGAAGTGCCAAGACTCTGGCTAAAATCCACACGAAAGAACAATCAATACAAATCCCTCAGTAGAAGCATGATTTTATTGGTGTACAAGAAAATCAAGAGCCTGTACTTATTTGCATCTGTGGACATAGAATATGTCAGATTTCCAGAATGTAAAAACTAATTCAAGGTGGAGCTAGGGTTGAGTTTGATAAAAGCATACGAAGCAATCCTAAAAGCCGCCAGAACAAGAACAAGGACTAAAAGTGGTCAAAGAACCCACCAAAACTATCCTGGACAGAGCCAATCAGCAGCAGGAGCCCATAAGTTCAAGTTCACGGAATCAAGAGGTCCTTTGGGACGTAGAAATGAAGGTTCAGTGGCTACGGGAGAGACCTTTAAAGAAGAAAAGGTGTTAACCGCCCTTCCAAAAATCCTAGCCCAAGTCTTAACGAGTATAGGCTTGGGTTCGAGACAACTTTAGTCAAACAGGCCTCCATGAGATGAGTGGAATACAAGCGATTCCAGCACTTTTAGATCGAAAAAGTTAGACTACCTTCTGGGCAAGATGGATATTTTGGTTTTTCAAGAAATCTGGCTGGTCAACGCAATAGAGACAGAGGGCTTTACCCCTCACTGGTTGCCAGCCAGTCAAAAATCGGGCTCTTACTAGCATTTAAAAACAGCTCAGTGAAGGCCACCACCCTGATATTTAAGAATGAAATAGGCATTTTGGCCATTGTGATCCATCTTAACTTAGAAATGCCAAATCCGATGGTAGTGGTGATAGATGTGTACTGGAAACCCTGCCTCTTCCTCACTTGAAGCATTTCTGGCCATTTTAGGTGCCTTAATGGCAACAGTTAAGGCAGAAATGGGAAAGGCGAACATAATAGTGGCAGGGGATTTTAACTCTATATGTGTGCAGCAGCCAGGTGGGAAGGAGAGAGTTGTGAGAAAGTCTCAAGGAGAGGACAGCAATTGCTGGTTTTCATGAGCTTGTGGGACCTCAAAATGTTAAACGGGAGCTTGGAGGGGGGAAAAGGAATCCCTATGACATGGAGGCGGGGTGACGCCTCCTCTTTACCAGATTACATCTTTGTCAGCCCAAGCCTTTTTTCCTTAACATCTATACTGGACACAAAACAGGAGCGTGGCAGTGACCACTCTAAGTTAGAGTTGACTTTCCCAGACCTACCAGGACATTCTCAGATGTTACACAAACCAGAACTGGAGGGGGCTAAGGGAAGAGTTAGGCTAGTTAAATATGGGTTAGGAGGAGAAAAATGAAATGGAGAATTAAGAGTCCCAAACACCACTCTAATAGATCACTGCCGGCCAGATAATTATATTAACTTTATCTGGTCAATCGTGCCCCCAAAAATGCCATCCATTGGAATTAAGCAACATCGCTTACACGGGTTTGACGAAGAGTTGAGGTCTAAAAAAGAGCAATGAGAAGAGAGCTATGCAGCCTGAAAAGTCAGAACTTGGGCACAGAGGTGTATAAAAAGGAAGCAAATGGCATTAGGAGCAACTATAGACACTGGTCCAAAAATCCTAGAATGGCTTGGCTACAAAACGACGGGGAACAAATGTTAAAGCTTCTGGCAGAGATGAACACCAGAGGGTTTTGGTCAGTCATGGGCCAATTGGACTCAGTCAAACAGCTCTGTGCAACTTGGTCACGGAAAGCAAATGGGTAGAACATCTCAAGAATTTTTAAGAAGCCCAGAGAGGAAGGGAAGATTGAGCCACTGGACATCGAATGGGCCTTGACTTTGGATGAGGATGACATTTTTGAGATAATCGGGGGCTCCTCGACGTCCAGAGCTGCCGGCCCTATTGGCTTGACGTACCAAGTCCTCAAGAACGAACCAGAATTCTGGGCAGGGTTTCTGAGGAATCTTTAAGGAGATCCTGACCTCTAAACAGTTCCCTCCGTCTTGGAAAACAGCCTTGGTCATTCTATTATTTAAGGGGGCCGACAGGACTGATCTGTTAACTATCATCCAATCGCCCTTTTAGATATAGAAAGCAAGATCTTTGAGACTGGTAGTCAAGGAACTTACACACTGGGTGGACAATGTGGGGGTGCTGTCCCGATTTCAAACAGGGTTTAGACAGGGGCTGTCTACAGCGCTAAATGGGGTGATCCTGAGTCTGGTTAGTGAGCCCACCGTAGGGAAAGGGGAATTGCCATTATACGGGGCTTGGATCGACCAATCCAAAGCGTTTGATCATATTAGTAGAGGCAATCTGTGGTCAAAATTTAGACAAAAGGGCGTCCCAGAGGCCATGTTGATGGAGTTGCATAGCGAAACAACTGTGAGGGTTCGTCTAGAACAAGGGACATCTATCGGACTCAGTGGAAGTAGAGAGAGGCATAAGGCAAGGGTGTTTGGGAGCGCCTTTATTCTTCAACCTCTGCCTGTCAGACATAGGACAAGAACTCGTACCGGCCGCATTGGCCAGTCCAATCCTTAATCGGAATAAGATCTTTTGGCTGGCTTATGCGGACAACATCGTTTTGTTGGATAGAACAGCTCTAGGCCTCCAAAGACTGTTGACCAAACTGGGAGAATAGGACGCGAAAAATGGCTTGATAATAAACCCATTAAAATCAAAGATCTTAGTTTTTAAACATCCAAGGAAGAAAATTAGCTTTGACAACTGGTCCCTGAATGGGCAGATAATACCGCAATTAGACGAACTGCTATACCTCTGCTATAAGATCCATGCTAGCCCGACCAACTAGGAACCTGACATCCTCTCTAAAGCCCAGGACCTGATACCCCACATGAAAAAGATCAAGGTGAAGTATTGCAAATTTACCATAATGCCGATGATACCATACTATATAGCCAAAATAGTACCGGCCATCTTGTACGGTTTAGAAGCCAAAGCATCACTCTGGAATCTAAACTGGGCTAAAATAGAAGGCAGAATTTGGAAGGACTCTCTTAACCCTCCCCGGAGTACCCCAGGTTGGAACCTACGGTTTGAATTAGGTCTTATTTCATTAAAGTGTCGCGTGGAGTGGAAATTAATTTCACTTAACAGAGAGATAACAAACCCCAGCCCCGGTTCATTGTATGAAGATATCGGAGCAATCTAAAAATCTCAAAATCACGCATCTTGACAGGGTTGGGAGGGCAGGGTAAGATCTATCCTGGATAGGACAGTTTTTTAGATCTAGAGAACCTGATTACCAACCCTCTCAAGGTAAAATGCGATTTAGAACGCATGAACTGGATCGAAACCATAGCTATGGTGAGAAGCTCCACTCCATGCAAAACGTTTTTGACGGTGGAAAAAAAATGTAGGCCTTCTCCCCTGCTACTTAGAAAAGTATTCTGACCCAAGAATAAGGTTTTTGTGGGTAAGACTGAATCTTCTCCCCACTGGTGAAATCCAGGCTATACGAAAACAGGAGGGGAATGCAGCCAAATTATGTAAAATCTGCGCCAACCCAAGACTACAGTCAGTCCACCACGTTCTAATGGAGTGCGAAGGCACCTGGGCCTTGAGGATGGCCAAGTTAAGAGGATTTACTGATGGAGAGCAGGGAATTGTATCGGAGCATCTCTGGGAGAGAATGATTGCAGGACAAGAAGTACAGCTAACTGCAATGGTAGTAGAAATACTGAAAAAGCTCAACCTACTTAGCTAGAGCTGAAGGGAAGTGGTCACTGGTTGGGTAAGTCTGTGTGGGGAATGTGTATTTAAGCCATTTCCTTAGGAAAACAGGGTAACTGGGGTACCCCCGGTATGAAGCAATGGGGTCACTATCCCACAGTATTAAGGGAAAAGTAGTATGGTCCCAGGCCAGTGGCGTGGTGGAGAACCCCCCCCCCCCCCCCCCCCCCACCTCCACACAGTGATCTCACGAACCAGGGATATTATTTTATTGAAGGTTTTATGTGGAAAGATGTTATCAACTTTTGCTTGTTCTTTTTTTTCCTCCTCTATATACCTATTACTTTGTACGACTAAGAATTGTAAAGGTTCTATTGATGCGCTTTTTGAACCATATACAATATAAAAATTTTAAAAAATTGATGGAGCACTTTTGAATCAATACAAACAATTCTTATAAGGTCCAACCGTAAGATGATTTGGAATAGGGGTGTCACGGTATTAGTTTTATGACGGTACAATAACCTTCTTGCCAAATGACGGTATATCATGGTTATCGCGGTATAGCAGGTGGAGTTAACTAATCTTAACAAATATTTTCTAAAAGGTCATAAATTGTCAGATTTATCATCACAAACAAAACCATGCACCCAGGGCCAGAATTGGGCTTTTCAACATACTTTCCACTGAAATGCCACCCCTTGCTTGCACCAAACACAAACGCACGTGTGGAGAGGAGAGGAGAGGAGGGGAGGTGGGGCCATGCTGCGACTGGCAAAGCAAACTGAATAGCTTTTCTTAAGTGGTCATTTAGGCTTTTAGCTCCCCCACTGGCTACTGGTGAAGATGAACATGTTGCCAAATTGATAATCTGCATGCCACAGATCAATGGCGTCTGATGGTAGTATACGCTTGTGCACATACATACACACACACACGCACTCTCTCTTTACGTTACAGCCTTTAGTTTACTTCTGGGCCAAAAGGTGTTCAGTAATCACGGACATGTTACCCTTTGGTATGGCAGCAGGGAATACCCACAGAGATGATTAAATTTCGCAGTGTGACTTATTATATGTAAATTCAATGATAGAACCAGGGAAATCCGCCATTGTCATATGTTTAGAAAACATTATCCATTATAAATATATAAACCCCAAAGCCTCCAACCCAAAGTCCCGGGAGGATAGCTCAGCGGCAACGTGCATGCCTTGGAAGCAAGACGACACGAAGAAACACAGGTTCGATCCCTGGGTCCGCGCTTAGAAACCTCTTGGTGTTTAAGCATGTTATAAATACGCAACTAAGACAAAAACAATTACGCAACAAAATAAACAAAACCAATTTCTTTAACAGCGCCTCGATGCCCTGGGGCTGTGTGAGCGCTTTAAAAATAAAATGTAAATAAAAAAAAAAAGTAAACCCCTTTCCTTCTTGGCACTGTATTTATTCTTCCTATTGCTAACATGTTGATTTTGTGTCAGGCACGTGTGGTTTATGGAATGGCATTAAAAACTGCTCAAACTGAAACTACTTGGCAGACGGCACATCCAACAGTGCAAGACCAAGACTGCGCAGAACTTGCTTACTGCAGCCTTTCCAAATCAGATTGAAAAGCACACTTAACGGTATGAACGGTATACCGGTATAAACAATGTGACGGTTATTATTGTTCAATTAAGTGGTTCACGGTATCTTTAACGGTATACCGTAATACCGTTACATCCCTAATTTGGAACCTTGTGCCCAAACGTCACCATTTCTAAAGCATATACTTATTCAGGTAAGTTCTTATAAAAATAGCTGTGCCACTGTTTATGATTAATAAAAGGACACTTTTCGGCATCAGGGTTTAGTTTCAGTCAGTGCACCGAAATCTGTTCCAGGCAGCTTCCAGTAGAAGACTCAAATGAGGAAAGATGAAGACTTCTGCTGTACAGACCACTTCAGGACACCTCACAGGATTGGAGGAGTGTTGCGCTGGGAGTCAATCTGGTCAGGCGGCGACAGGCTCTTCCGGCAGCAAGCACATGAGCATACCCAGCACAGCTTCTCTTGCAGTGAGACGGCTGAAAATATAGGAGCGGGCAACATGTACCATAAGCTGCAGATCTGCAAAGTTCCAAGGCTTCTCTCGGAATGGCAACTGCTGCAGCAAGGTAGCAAAGGAGAAAGCTGGTCAGTACAGGGACTCTTCTAAAGGCTCAGCAGGCACAGATCCCCAACCTGGGGCCGAGACTGGTTGTTCCCACCACTCCAGTTATCGAAGCACCAACAAAGGCCTTCTTTAGATGGGGTTCAGAGGAACAGGGTTTCATCATTGCAAAACACTGGAGTCGATGCTGGTCGGCTGTAAAGGTAATCTTTGGTCGTCAGAGGGCTGCTCTTTTCAGTAGAAGTCTTGGTTCCAACAATGAAATGCCGAACAATCGCGGGAGTCCTGCTTTTATCCAATATTCAGGCTGGGAGCAAGCCCACCAGTGGTAAGGAATTGCACCATTCATACATCCAGTAGCTATCCAATCATGGATAACCACTGGTCGTCATATCTTCCCAGCAACAGACCTTCAACTACCAAAGATGTGAATAGGGGCTGGACAGTCACCTTAGACCGTGAAAACCACATCCCCGGGAAAGATATTTCCATACAAGGCATTTCCTGACCTGAGAATCCAGGAAAATGGCCAAAGAACAATAGAAAAATCTTGTGGCACAGCGATCTTTGGGTGCTAGCCATCTTAAGTAGCCATTTGCAGTAAATGCAAACGTGTACAAGTAAAATAACACCAACGGTAAAAAAAATAGAACTGCTGCCACCAGTTTGTCTTGGGCACATTGTAAAAGTAACCAAAAAAGCCATTATATAAAAAGGTGTAACAATGTAAATTTTACTAACTGCTCTTGACTGCAAGGTGATGTGTGAAGTTGTAACAATTCAAGAATTCATAAAGAGATAATTAGTTTCTCAGTATTGACATTGTGAGGGACTAGTCCGTTTCCCCATTAGAATGTGCAAAACGGGCAAGAAAAGTCAGAACAGGATTCGAAACCAGCAAAAAATAAAGGGTGTACCATACAATCTATGAAGAGATGGGAAAAGATTTTCTTTTTTAACCTAACAGATTGCACATACACATATGTAAAATACAGTCAGAGATAGACAGCATGTAGATTGAAAATCTGATTATGGGACCCTACTAATATACATAGAGATTAAATTAACTATGAAAGTGTTTTTGCTTATGTCTTACCAAAGCTTGTACTTCAAACCTTCTGCAAGAGACCCAAAATGGATCAACTTAAGAACCATGGCCAAAGACAGGCCCTTGCTAATCTACATTTCCAACACCCTGGGCAGCCCTGTCCTAATCTTTGGTCTATTCCTCCTCTGCTTGCAATCTCTAGAAAGATACTTGGCCACTTTATTCTGCAATACCATTATTAGTGACTTGGAAGGCTGGGTGGGCTTGCCTCAGTTCTTACGCACACCCATCTCAATGCAGGCTTTAGAGAGGGTTTCCTCAACTGTCTAAGCAGCACAGCAAAAGAAGAAACTGATGTGGTTGTCAAGGGAGTGCCGGCCACGTACACAATGGGGAGATCTTGCCACCTCCACAGTTAGTCCAGAGGATTGTGACAGCCCTGAGTTGTAAACCACTCCATCTATAAACTTTATCTTAAGGAATCTCAACACTGGAGTCAGACATTATCTATAGGAAATCCTTCTTGTGCCATGTTACCTTGGCATCAGTTTAGTGGTCCTAGTCTAAACAGGCCTTATTTCAGCATCCCAGTACATATTTCTCAGTAGAGCCATCCCCATCGGCCATTGCTTTTGGTAAACCCCACATGCACTCCAGATCTAGAACCATTACCTTGTTCTCAATGTAACCAAGCCATGTAAAGGCACGAGATTAGTCCATAGTTCTATCGCGGTAGGGGGGTGTTAAGAATAACCTATGCAATTAAAGGCTGGGATTCCAGAACCATAACCACGTTAGATTCCACACACTACGCATTACCACGCGCAGTGTGTGATAATCTACATAACGGGGGTAATGATCCATGGATCTAATTCTAAAATTGACCTACAAAAAATGTCCCCTGTTAAGGTGGATTTTCAGAATCTGCCCTGTGGACAGCTTCTGAGAGGCCACCCTTTTCTGGTAAACGGGAAAAGACACAAATGTCTACACAAACTGTATCTGGGTAGTGAGTGCGCAGCAATGCCTAGACCTAGGAGAGTGTGAGAAGTGCAGGAATGGGGAACAGAGCGGGGGAGGGAGCAAGGTATGGATAAGAATTGAAAGGAGCCAAGGAGAAGTCTTGCAGCCGTGTTCTGGATTAGCTGAAGGGTCTTTGGGAGGAAATAGGGAGATTGAGGAAAAGGTTGTTGCAGTAGTCCAAAACAAAATTCGGAGTAGTGCTATCACTAATCAATTCTTAGGAAGCAATTGCCATGACTTGTCAATAGATCAGACTTAATATGCCAATGCATTTCAGAAAGCAATTTCCTTCTTCAGGGCAAGTCTGTTACATTGTAGGTAAGTAGGATACAGTCATTAGTTTCATCATGGTGATTAAATGATACAACAGAAATGAGCAAAACAACAAAACATAAAAACATTACATGTCATGCAAGTGAAAACACAACACATACCATTCCTTTGGAATATTCATGAATGATGAGCCGAAGAAAGAAAAAGAAACATAATGAGTCAAGCGTGCAGTTTCTCATCACGGGACTAAGAGGTTTATGTGACGTCCATTAGCATGGAAGTCGTTCATAGTGAGTGCCGAAAAAATAGTACCAATGCCGTTGATCCTACTGCTGTAATGTAGGATGAAAGCATAATTACTAAAGAATTCCGTGTGTGAAACAGTAATCGCACAGATAGTCCAAAGCGGATCAAAATCTTACCAGAAGCAGTTTGGATCGTCAGTAAGCTGCTGTATGCGGTCGAGCAGAGTCTCCGACTAGCATGTACAGCCGTTGCTGAGGCAACAGTTCTTTTTATGTGACACGTGACTGCCTGGCGCTGTGGCGAGGTCGGTGGTCACGAAAAATAGTGTATATTGGGCGAATCACAGCTCTCAAATAAGAGCCAGAATATTGTTAGGTATGATATTCTGATTAGGCACATTATGATATGCCTAAAATAAAAAAACTGGAAGCATGATATAATAGAAACAGAAAAAATACTATATTAATGAAACCATGGCGAAGCTGGTGGTTACAGGAGTAAAATGGTAAAATCAGTGTTCTGAACTGCGAAATAAGCAATTGAGAGGTTAGCTGGGTTGATTAGGCACACACTGATGTGCCTAAAAATCGAATCTATTCAGTGAATTGCCAGTGTTTGCCTACCAGAGGAGTAGGAACCTCAGGGATGAATTGGTACATACGAGACCACCACCAAAAGAACTGACTACACAACGGACTGGCACATTTCCCTGTCTCCACTGCATTAACTGTAACTCTGATCAAAGGAGATGTCATTTATCACCCTCGCACAGGCAAGAAGATCTTCCTTAAAACATATTGAACTTGCGACAGTGTAAACATCATATATGGCATCAAGTGCCCATGTGGGAAATACTATGTTGGTCAGTCAACCAGAGCAGCTAAAACAAGGTGGAACGAACACCGATCCTGTATTCGCAATACTAATCTCAATTCGGCTGTAGCCCCTCATTGGATCGAAAATGACCACAACCTTACATAGATAAGGTTCTTGATCTTGGTGGTTCTGATCAAAAACAATCCTCACGAAGATTTAAGCCTGCGACTTAATCGCAGGGAGACTTTCTGGATTGACAAACTCGGCAGCTTAGCCCCAAATGGTCTTAATGAGGAAATTGACTATCATTGCTACATTTGAAATGTGTGGTTTCTTACCATTTATTGTACTTTGTATGTATATTCTGCCTAGTTTTCTCCATCACTGCCTGATGATCGAATTGTTTGAATGGTTCCTATGTGCTTAGGTAGAGGGCAGTCATTGGCTGTGGTCAGTATGACGCAGAGACCAGTGATTGGTTACTACTACGAAAGACAGATCAGAAACGAAACTAATACTGGTTTTTTCTTTACCGAGGATTCCCAGCCTGACGACGGGGAATATTCATGAGCATGTGAATCCATGCCAGACCCATGCTGGAGAACAACAGTTACAGGTAAGTAACTTGTTCCTTTTGGAGTATTCTAGTAGAATCATGTGACAACTCTGTCGTACTTCCTGGGCACCAGTCTGGGACCTTAGGTGCCACTAGTTGGTGACATCTATTGACGACTGGGCTGCTTCGCTATATTACTCTTGATATACTGTCCTGCTTTATGGTTCCCATGTGTTTTACCCTTTATTGGGTTTTCGCATAGTGTCCTATTAATTAGGTTCCCATGGTTTCAACCTCGTTGCACTTCCTGGACGTTTTGTTTAGGGCCCAAGGTGTCACTAGGTAGTGGCACCTTTGGCGACTGGGGTACCACATTACATTCAAGAAACTTACCCTTTATTGGGTTTTTGCATAGTGTCCCTTGGGTAAGGTTTTCATGGTTTCATCAACATAGTATTTTTTTCTATTTTTATCATTTTGTTTTGTTTTTAGGCACATCAGTGTGTGCCTAATCAACCCAGCTAACCTCTCATTTGCTTACTTTGCAGTTCAGAACACCGATTTTCCCATTTTACTCCTGTAACCACCAGCTTCGCCATGGTTTCATTAATATAGTATTTTTTCTGTTTCTATTAGATCATGCTTCCAGTTTTTGGATTTTAGGAATATCATAATGTGCCTTATCAGCATAGCATACCTAACAATTATCTGGCTCTTATTTGAGAGCTGTGATTCCCCCAATATACACTACTCTTCGTGACCACCGGCCTCGCCACAGCGCCAGGCAGTCACGTGTCACATAAAAAGAACCGTTGCCTCAGCAACGGCTGTACACGCTAGTCGGAGACTCTGCTCGACCGCGTACAACAGCTTACTGACGATCCGAACTGCTTCTGGTAAGATTTTGATCCACTTTGGATTATCTGTGTGATTACTGTTTCACACACGGAATCCTTTAGTAATTGTTTTCATCCTACATTACAGCAGTAGGATCGACGACATTGGTACTATTTTTTTGGCAATGCTAGCCATACAGGTAATGGATGTCACATAAACCTCTTTTAGTGTCGTGATGAGAAACTGCACGCTTGTCTCATTATGTTTTTTTCTTTCTTCGGCTCATCATTCATGAATATTCCAACGGAATGGTGTTATGTTTTCACTTACATGACATGTCATATGTTTGTATGTTTTGTTTTGCTTATTTCTGTTGTATCATTTAATCACCATGATGAAACTGACTGTATCCTACTTACCTACAATGTAACAGACTTGCCCTGAAGAAGGAAATTGCTTTCCGAAATGCATTGGCATATTAAGTCTGATCTATTGACAAGTCATGGCAATTGCTTCCTCACTAAGAATTGATTAGTGATAGCACTACTCTGAATTTTGTTTTGGATTGATCATTTGTGTAAAGCTACAACAGGCTCTCTTTCCCTTTTTTTGAATACATGCATCACGTCGGATACATTATAGAATTTACTTTAATTTAAGACAATTGTTTGCCCAGGTTGGGTCCATCGGAGAGCGGCTGTGTGATCCAGTATTGTTACTTGATCTTCAGCTCTACATGTATTTTGAGTCAGGGTGTCTCCAGACTTATCACAGCCAGCTCCTTTCTAATTACTTTTTGAACATAACGGATCGTTATTTCTTTAGAATCAAAAAAAGGAAGATTTTTTACTTAGTGGTGCCCACTCAATTTCCTTTGTTGCAGTAGTCCAGCCTAGAAAGGACCTGAGCCCTGGAGACATTGAGCTTCTGGGGAAAGGAGAGGAAAGGGAGAATGCCTCTAAGCAGGTGAAGCTGGAAGTGGGCCTTCTTGGCAAGGTCCAAGATGTGAAGGGTGAAGGAGAACGGAGTCGAAGATGACCCCAAGTGTTTTGGCCTCACAGGATGGTGAGGGTAGAGGGTCCAAGAAGGGCAACCAGAGGATAGGAGGGAAACGGGGTGCAGGTGTCCCAATGAGAAGGATCTCCATCTTATTGACATTAAGACAGAGATCATTAGCCGCACACCATGCCTGGATGGCGGTCGGAGAGTCGGGAATGAGAGAGGAAGATGAGGTACTAGAAGGCAGTTTGAAGGAAAGCTGTGGCATAACACTGGAAATGAGGTGAGCAAGAGGTGCAAGATAGATATTGAAGAGCCACAGCGAGAAAATAGAGCCCTGGGGACACCGCAGGTAGAGAGCGAGGTGGTCGTGGTGGAGGAGAAAGGGCCCAGTTGCAGCTGGAATGTGCGGTTAGTGAGGAAAGAGATCAGCCAGTCCAGTGCCCGGTCCGTGATACCGAGGGTATTGCAACACTGTTTTATGATGATAGAATGGTTGACTGTGTCAAAGGCAGAGGAGAAGTCGAGGAGTATGAGAACAGCAGGAGAGTTGGTCAAAATATGTGAGCATGTCTTCACGGGTATTCAGGAGAGCAGTTTCCTTTCCTCTGGATGCCCTGATGGTCATGGAGGCAACAATAAGTTCAGTATGAAGGATCAATTGGGGGAGGGCTAACTTCTCCAAGAGTTTACCCAGAATGGGGGTGGTGGAGATGGGGCAGTGGTTAGCTGGGCAGGAGCGGTCCGCAGATGGCTTTTTTAGGAGAGGGTGCACAAGGGAGTCCTTGAAGGAGGGAAGGAGCCGATGTTTAATTGCTATATCAATAGAACACTGAAGTGTAAGTTAAGTGTGTGGGGGGGCTGAGTGATGAATCAATTTGAAAAATAAAAGCGCTGAAACTCATACACAGCCTTCTAATTATGTTATGTTATACTTGTTCGTACCAAGGTAGAGCGCAACTGACACCAAAAGGCAACCTGGCTCTAAAGACTGAGGAAGCACTATTAAAGGAAAAAGAAGGAACTAGAAGAGTAAGATTTTCAATGCCTTTCTAAATTTGCAGATGGGGGCACAGAGCGAACGGCAATGGGTAGGGAATACCAAAGTATAGCTGCCCTAACAGAAAAAGAACGGCTGCCAATTGTAGCCCGACGGAACCTAGGGAAAGCAAGAAGGAAACGATCCTTGGAACACAACAGATGACCAGGTACATAGGGTCTAAACTTCGACTGAAGATACTCGGGGCCTACTGCGTGAAAAGCCCTGTGTACCAAACAGATTTCAAGTGCACACGTTTAACCACTGGCAGCCAGTGGAGAGCATTAAGAACTGGAGAGATGTGCTCCCGATAGGGTGAACCAGTGGCAAGACGCACGGCTGAATTCAGTAGAATTTTGAGGCGACGTAGATAGAGTTGCAATAATCAATCTGACCACGGACCCGAGTAGAAACCATCATAACCCGCAGGTGCAAAGGAATAAACTGCAAAATCTTTCTAAGTATCTTCAGCTGGAAATGACCAGCCTGACAATCTGAGCTGATCCGGGAAGACATAAAAAAGGGAAACGGACCGCTTTACACAAAGGTTCTTAACCGCAGGAACAGCAGTGGGAAAGGAGCCAAAAGAAGAGGGCCAAAAAGACGAATTACACATTTCTACACTTCAAATTGCTTCCCTTGCTAGAAGCTCAATCCTTAATTGAGCCCTTTTCAGGAGCTTAGTCTTTAAATTATACTGAGCATGTTTTGACCAAGCCAATAGGCAGTTTGAAAGTATTTTAAAAGTTCAGAACAGTAGAAATAAAGTTGTGGTGAGTTTCTTTACCAATCCAACCACCGCAGTGGAAGGCCACGGGAGGATCCTTAACCAGAACTCCATTGATCATGGTCAAACAAGGGAGAGGTTTGGTAAGGGCTTTACAACCGTCAAACCCTATGGAGGTGGGGGGGAGGGAGGGGAGTAGAAGCAGTTATGCGTACTCGCTTCCTGTACTCCAAGTCACTTAGTGGCCACTTCAGAGGCTCATTAATTTGGTTCCGTTTGGAGGGTACTTTAGTGCTCAATGGTACAGAGGTCACTTTTGGCATTGGGATTTAAGTCCGGCTTGTCAGCTGTTCTATGCTCTGGCAGGACGGTTCCTGGTACTGGACAGCTAGATGACCCTGGCACAATGGAGAAAGGACAACCACAATGTTGACTACCTCAGAGGACCCAGAGGGCACAATGCTGGAGGTAAATAGTGATGACCACCACAAACAAACATCTGAAGTCAATCGTTGTGGTGGGAACAAAGGAACAGATCCTGTGAAGCCTTGTTTATGCTGTAGAGCTGCAACTGCAGGTGGAGACCTCTTCCACAAATTGCGGGTCTGAGGAGTCTCAAATTGAAATTCTGGATGGCGACCAATGCAGCAAGGTATTCCAGGATATATATATATATATATATATATATACACCCACACCCCCAGTCCGGCCCTTAGAGTGTAGGAAGAAGTCCAAAGTCAAGATGGACAAAAGACAGGGCTAAATCTCTTGGCACAGCCTTAAATTATACCTACTACTCTGAAAGGCCTTGTGCAGTAAAATGCAAAAGTGTTCACGAGAATGTAATGATAGAATATCCAATGCCACTAACCAGTCCTGGACATGTTATGCAAGTTACCATAAAGTTACCAAAATCAGAGAAAGGGATACAAAAGTGTTCCCACTGCTAGTCACTGTAAGGTGATGTGTGTAAAGTAAAACGCAGGGAATTTCGTAATGGAGGACAGAGTGCCCCTGCATCGATAGCCTTGGGGGCTGATCAGTGACACAACACAGATTTGCTTGGCAAGGTGAGCAAAGCCAAATGGCTTTACCTACCGCCAAAGGTCAGCTTACATTCAAAACAGCAAGAAGTTTGGGGTGGGGGGGAGGGTCCATAGAGGAGTATGGAGGGAACGCAACTCAAAGAAACTCCTAACAACTTCTAAGGAGTGGTATTTGGTATACACCACACAGTGCGGGTCCATAAGTGAAGGCTATAACAGACCTATCCATGTAGGCCTCCACAGAAATAGCAACTGACCTAGTCCCAAACCAGAGGTTGAAGGCAACAACTCTACACAAGGTTTGTAGTATTACTCGACAATGAGACCCTGCCAGCAAACATGCCCCAATACATGAAGTAATCCACAATTTTAAGATGAGATTGTTTGATAACAATTTTCCATTGAGGTTCCTCCTGCCTTGCCCCATCATGATTATTTGGGTTGCATTTATGGTCCCCTTTTTCTTCCTACCTGAAGACGTGAAAGGATACAGCAACCTCTAGAGGCCATTATCCATCCTTCCCAGTATCACTACACCATGTGCCAAAAGAGAGCAAGCACGGTAGTGCTGTTCAGTTTTGCAACATCTAGAAATACACACCCTCCAAGTAGTTGCCAAAGTCATTAATAAACAGTTTAAAGAGGTTTGGGCTAAAACTCATCAGTTAGATTTCTCTCCTTACTCGGGCGAAATTGCTTGTTCATCCTCTAGACCATACCTGACTCTAGCACAGTAGTAAAGTTTATTTTGTTAAGAGGTGGTCCAAATCTGCTGCTGTGTTCCCTTCTAAGCAAAGCTACCCAAGGTGTCCCCTATTCAATTAAAGGTTCTATTGAAGGTAAAGGGAAGTTGGTCACATATTTGCCGAGAAGGAGATATAGCCTCAGGATCTGTTCTGGGTCGGAATCTGAATATTGTTCCCTAATGGCTATGGTTTGTTCCCACTAAGTAAACAAGTTCCCAAGCTTCATAGGGACAGCCATTAGGGAGAGAAATGGCTCTATAGTGGTCTGTCACATGCCCATCTCCCTTCTTGAATTTGGGGACTATCCCAGTTTTTCAATGTGGTCAGAATCTTGCATGAGTTAAGGACCTTTGCTGCTATTGGGCAGGCCTGTCGCATTTCTGCCTTTTGAGTATTCCAGACCTCCTGAACTTTGGTTAAGGAGAATGCAGCCAAGAATCCCTCCTAGCATCACTTGCAGATCACCTACATTTCCTGGGTTGCCATCTCCAAACCATTGTGTAAGTTTGAATACTCCTGCAGGAGGTTTAGTTGGTATTACTGTCAAGCAATACCAACACCCCTTGTAGACGCAACACCCCTTGCGTCCTCATCCTGCTTGATCTCTCTTCTGCCTTTGGCACTGGCAACCATGCCATCCTGCTCAACTGTCTCCATGATAACCTGGGTATCACAGGTCAGGCTCTGGCGTGGCTGACTTCTTTCCTTTCCGACCGACCCTCCCAGGTCCAACTGGGGTCCTTCCTCTCTATCATTTGCTCTACCTGTGGTGTCCCCCAGGGGTCTAACCTCTCTCCCTGGCTGTTCAACCAATACCTGGCACTCCTGGTCCACCGCATAGCCGCTCTCTGCCCCAACTTTCAGTGCTATGCGGATGACACCCAGCTCATTTTCAGGCTACCCTCTGCCTCCTTCTCTACTTCCCTCATCTCTGTCTGTCTGCTATCCAGGAGTGGTGTGCTGCCAATGACCTCGTCCTTAATGCCAGTAAGACTGAGATTCTCCTCATCGGCACACCTGCTCCCTCCTTTCCTGTAGCTCTCTGGCCGGCCTCTCTTGGCCCTCTTCCTGTTCCCACCTGCAAGGCTAAAAACCTTGGGGCCATCTTCGACTCTACACTCTCCTTCTCTCCTCACATCTCTGACGTCTCTAAGAAGTCACACTACCAGCTGCGCCTCCTCAGAGGTATTCTTCCTTTCCTCTCCTTCCCCCAGAAGCTCGCCGTCTCCAGAGCTCTGGTTCTCACTGGGCTGGACTATTGCAACAGCCTCTTTCTAAATCTGCCTGCTTCTATTCTCTGCCATCTGCAACTTATCCAGAACAGGACGGCAAGACTTGTCCTTGGCCTCAAGCTCCGGGATCGTATCTCTCCAGGACTGAAATCTCTGCTCTGGCTCCCAGTGGCTGTGAGGATTAAGTTCAAAACCCTCTGCATCATCCACAAGGCCTTCTGGGGCCTGGCGCCTCAATACCTTTAACTCTCTCTTCCTAAATACCTTCCTTCTCGAGCTCTTCGCTCCTCTGCCTCAAACTCCCTCAGGGTCCGTCACTTCTCCAAGCAACGAGTTGGTGGTAGATCTCTTTCTTCGACTGGGGCCTCCCATTGGAACAGCCTCCCTGCTTCCCTGAAACTTGAGAATCATATTCGGTTCCGGAAGCACCTCAAAACCTTTCTTTGTGTCTGCTTTTTCTCCTCCTCTCCCTTGCTGATTTCCTGGCCGACACTGAAACTGCACTGGTTACCTGGCCACCCTCTGATCTCGGGCCCAGTTCCCCTCTGTCGCCAGTCGCACTCCTACACTGCCTTCCCGGCGACCCCGCACTTGGACTGTTTTCTGTATCCCTACATTCCCACTACCAGCACTTGACACCCGACGTCTGCACTTACCCTTGCCCTTGCCACCTGCTGGCCGTACTTTTACTTGTTGTTTATTTTCTTATCCCATGTACTGCACTGTCCTCTCCCCCTTGCCCCCTGCACTTCTCCTCCTTCCCCTTCCCATGCACTTGCGCGATCTGAAGGACACCTGGCCTAGTAGGATCGTTGTCGGTCTTCCCTCTGTTCCCCTTGCCTCGTCAGGCCTTGAAACACTTGTGTATAGGGGAGTTATAAATGCCATATCATATCATAAGTCTGGGCCTCTGGTTGCTGCGTCTCTTAGGGATTCTGATCTAGGGAAGAAGTATTGATTCCTTAGACCACCAGGGACCAAAAGCATTGTATTTTGCATGGCAGCCACACCGAACATTCCCTTCCCAGAACCTGGCCACACTTTTTGCCTTTTAGTAAAGGATGTATATAGATTTCCCTCCCTACAATTGAGTAACATCCTTCTTGGCTTACCTTGGGTCCACAGTTGCCCTTCTGTGTCTGGCACTATTCATAAAATTTCCCCAGATTGCTAGTTGGGGACTTCCTCTTGATTGATCATGCTCTGAAAGAGACCTGAAAGACTGCCTTCATTGAGGACTGAGACTAATTGTGGGAATGTGTCCCTTCTCCCAAAGGGGGAGCCGCCCCAGTGAGGCTAGGAAGGTGAGCCCGCTCTGCAATACCCTCCCTAGGGGTAGAGGTAAGTGGGACCTCACCGGGAGAGAGTCCCATTCCAACGAGGAACTCCCTAGAGTACCTTGCAAAATAACACCTAAACCTTTCTGAGGATAAGAACTGTGGAGAAAATTTCAATGTGTTCTTGCCATATTTTTATTTTTTTGTGGTCTGGCTCACAAATTCATTATCACATTCACAAAAGTAAACGTCAAATACACAATGATAAACAAAATGTGTTAAAGTGTAGGAATTATCCCCCCTCAGTTTGTCAAACATTGAAAAATTGATTTTAGTACATGTAAAAAAAAAAAAAAGAATTTTACTAGGAAACAAATTGTCTGTACCCAATTCATCTTTCTCAAGCATTTTAAAGCTCCTTTTTAAAAGTCTTATTAAATGCAGCTTTAAGCCGATATTATTTCCCTGTTAGGCAGAATCCTGTGCAGTTCCCTTAGGGAACACTACAAAAAGATTAAGACCACAGGAGTAAGCAGTAAACCCAATTGGTAGCAGTCTGCACCACCCAGATCTACCTGGTAGCTGTGGCTGAGCAGTCCGACTTCTCTCAAGAAGAGTAAGGCAGTATGTAGAGTATACACAATACGGCTAAAAATACAGTAGAGCAAACAAACACTGACCAGAGCTTTGTATCAAAAGTATAGTTATTTATTTAAAACACACTTTAGGCAATACACTAGCACTCTAAATCAAAATTAAGTTAAAACACAGGCAGATAAAGTATACACACCTCCCTTAATAACTATTAGACAAGTCAGAGTTAAAACGCCACTATTTGTTAAGACAGATGTGAGCGCTTAACTAAGATGGCACTCCAATAGTTTTGTTAGAGGGAGAGAAAAAGGCAGAGCATAAGAATAATAGTCCCAACACTTTTTAAGAGTCAGAGCAAGGGAATAAAGGCAGAATATACTGTAGAGCCAAAGTTCGTAGGCCAGGCCCACTTTAAATGGAGCAAAGCGAAATGTGCCCAGG
This sequence comes from Ambystoma mexicanum, assembly GCF_040938575.1. Classification (NCBI taxonomy): domain Eukaryota; kingdom Metazoa; phylum Chordata; class Amphibia; order Caudata; family Ambystomatidae; genus Ambystoma; species Ambystoma mexicanum. The sequence continues at coordinate 451,862,859 of NC_090936.1, read as the reverse complement.
ATCACACAGTTTAAGTTGCACTAAAAGTCTTTGCAGAGTGTTCATAAGAGGTTGGTTTAGTTCAAGAAACAAAGTTAGAAGGTCTGGGGCCAACCCAGTATAGAAAGCCAAGGATTTAAGGGTCACCTTTAGCAATCTGTAGAAAGGGAGGCCATGTAGGACACAGTACCTTAAGAGAGAGGAGGCTCCAGCGGTGGCAGTTGTTCCTGGCATTGGTTGCAGTTCGTTTTTCGGACCAGGGGAAGAGAGGATCTCGTCGAGGAGGAAACTTGGAGACGTTGCACTGCCCAGGGATGAAACCAGCCGCGGAGTTCCCGATTAAAAGGTGCAGTCCTTTTATTCACGGTCAAAGTGGTGAAGCTTGGCTATCCGGCCGCCAGGGTGCTTGACATGGGCGATTCGACCAAGAGACTTCTTTGGAAGGCGAAAGAGGCGAACTGGTTGGTCCCACCCGCTCAGGGGGAGAAGACTCGTCCAGCAGAAGATCGTCTCTTGTCGTTGGGAAATGAAAGTGGTGAGTTTGTTGTAGAAGGGCTTCACCAGTGGTGTCGTCATTGCAGATGGCTCAGCTTCTTCCCTCTTCGGATTCTTAGGTCCTGTGGCGACTTCTGAAGTTCCAGTACCAAATGCCCTGCTTTTATGCAGAAAAACCCCCATTCATCAGCCGAGCTGTCAATCACACATGCTAAGTGGCGAGCCGGGCGTCTCACCACTGGGCCAATCAGAGAAGAGTGCGACTTGAGTTGCTACGGCAACTCAGTCCAGGGTGCCAAATCCCCCCCTCCACCCCTCCTATGGAACCCAGACAGAGTGGAACCATTTGGAGGGCTTCTGTGGAGAAGCCCGCCAAAATAGTGGAACAAAGGGCTCGACCTTGGTCAGAGTTAGAGACGGACACAAACGCCATTTTGGAACCGAGTTCTGGCAAAAAGACCCAACCGTGGATTTAATATTAAATAAAGCGGCGGTATCTTTAACATTGCACCAAAACGTGGTGCGTTTAAAATCAATGGGAAAATCCCATAGAGAATATTCTGAAGGAATATTTTGCGTGGTAACCACTGCCACCAGCCAGAACCTCGACAAGGGGGGACTACACAGTGCCCCCTTGGAAACAGACCCAGGGGCAATCGAATTACCCCTACCAGTACTTCCACAATATGATGGTGTGTACTGGTTCTGTTCACAATTTAGGACTAGTAAAGTCAATGGTGACTTTACATTCTCTGGGAGACAGTAGTCAGTGCCAGGGTATGGAATCTATGTTGGGGAGTCACTATGACACCCCTGTGTTCCTGCACTGAGGGTGCTGTGTAACACACATACAAAAAGAGCTGATGCCCTATGGAGTAGAAAGAGGATACCCCATAGCCCATGAACACATACTAAGTCAAAAAGCACCTCAAATCATGTCTAAGAGTGGGAGGAAAAGAGTCTCACTCTTAGCAAGAGAAAAAAAACCAACCCCAGAAATCCAGCAACGCTGCTGGGGGACTCGCTAGGTTTAGGAAATTAGCCTTGTAAGAAAATTCTCCCTGACATTCCCTCCAAAATTACATTCCAGAGGGTCTCTGTATCTGCATTTGTAAAACCCTCCAAAACATTTCCCAGTAAAGTTCTTCTCGTTTCCTTTAGGTTCTCACACTCGATGCCCAAATGTTTTAATGTCTCAATTTGTTTCCCCTTGCAAAATGTAAAAGCCCTTGGCTCTCGCAGGACGTTGTCGCATCCGCAAAATCGTATCGCGCAAGTTCTATCCTCATCGTTAGAAAATATCCTCTCTACATTGGATTTAGTCATTTTAACAAATAGTTCAGCAATCTGTTCACTGGTTTTCCATCTAAATGTATATTATGTAATACACTTATGGCTTTGCATCTCTTTTGTAAGAATCCAATCCGCCTCCCATAAATGTTTTTTTCACCAGATCCAGGGATTCCTTTAAAGCAAAAACAGATTTTAATTTCACCAACAATTCCTTACAGCTAATTTCCCATCTGTTCAGGTGACACGCTTTTTTAAATTATTTAAAATTTGCTGTATGTCACAACGCAATGACTGTTTCTCCGCTATTAAAATCATAGATCAAAAAGACCTTCCACACTGCTGGGGACCACATGGAATGAAGACCCAACTCAAATCTTATTAATGCTGTGGGAGTGCCCAGAAGGAGACCCAAGACTCACTTTATAAAAATAAAAAAATAAAAACCTTCAGGCAATCCAACTTCAGCCCATCTCAATAGAATCTCTGCTCCATATCTCATCCTCGGCATAACCTTTCATTTGTAGAATGCGATCGGAGGTACACCCAAGAATCGTCCATATCAATACCGTCCCCTTTCCTCCATAGTGTATGGGCGTCGCTTCCAAGGGACGGGAGACAGAACCTTTTTCACCAGAAAAAACCTCTTCCCTTTTAAATGTAGAGTCGCGCGGGGGTGTAGCCCAGGGAGCATGCGCTGCCCTGACTCTGCCCTCCGGCGCCACACCCAGTCCTCTTTTCTGCATCGACAGGAACAAGCCGAATTCACCAGCGCTCCTGGGTTTGGCTTTGGCCATGAATTCCACGCGCGGATACTTCTTCTTTGTCTTTTTTATCTTTTCTATCATTCAGCTACTCGGTCCTCAGGCGTCACGCTCCTCGCCAGCGCATGGCGACTTCTACAGGGTTCAGCAGGTGTCTATCCTGCAATGGTCTCTTCCCAACTTCAGACCCCTACGCCCTCTGCCTACGTTGCCTTGGACCAGACTACGGTTAGCAATCATGTTCGACGTGTGACTCGCTGTCCTCGAAGGCGCTGTAGAACAGACTAGCCGTGTGCACGGAGCTCTTCCAGAGGTCACCTCCAGAGGATCTCAAGAACTTTGTGAAGCATCGAACCAGGCCCAAGGTAGGGCTGATATTCTCCATCGCACCTCGCAAGGGAGACTCCTTCCCAGGGACTCTCCCGTGCATGAGGGACTGGTCAGGTCCTTCTACCGGCACATGCACCGAGGCTGCTTCAGCTACTGGCCTTCGGGGTGAGGGATCCTCTGATCCTTCCGGGCGCAGTGTTGAGAGACGTCTACACCCGAGGGGCTCCGCCCTTTTACCAGCTCCATGACCGAGGTGCTATGCCCTAATACTGGAAATACGTCCGAGGGGCTACGCCCCAATAGCGGCAATACATTCAAGGGGGTGCCTACACGCAGCTCCGAACCCTGGGTCGAGAGTCCCCTCCCCCTCCCTTACCGGGCCTAGGCCCGAGGAACAGGGTAGGCCTTGTGATCCACAAGCAAGAGTCTTGGACCAGACCGGGCCCAGCTGGCTGAGCACCACGTCGTAGACACGTGGCAGGCAGCCTGACAAAATGGCCACCGCGCCAGAAAGAGGCACCCGTCCGACGCCATTCCAGGAATTCGGCGAAGAACGAGTATCAAGGTGGGACTGGCCTCAACCAGGTATGTGGCCTAAAGTCTACCCCTCAGTTGCACAGGGCAGCTTTCCCTGGTGTCCATATGGACAGGGTATGCAGCAGCTCCAGCAGCTCCCCGCTACCTCATTGGCACCCCCTGCCACCTCTTTGGCCAGTGAGGAGGTGCTCTTCAAGAGGTTCCTTGGCCTCATGAAGTCACCTCAGATGAGGGTTATCAAAGATGCCATCAGGGAAGTCCTCCCCACAATGCTTGAGGCACCAAAGATGCCTCTGCAGACGCCCCAGGCCCCGGCGCAGCCCCCTCCTCTGGCCCCTCAGGGGGCTCCACCGCAGCCTTCGCCGCCTCCTCAGCCTCTGGCTGCGGTCTCTGTACCCTAGCCTCCGGCTCCAACTACTACTCCTCCTCCCCCACAAGATCCTCCAGATCCGCAGGATACAGAGGAGGATCCGGATCCAGACATGCCATCCTCAGCCAGGGCCTTCCACGAACATCTTGCTGGGCTGGCGGAGTACCTGGGCCTCCCCAACCCGAACTAGAGCAGCCGGCAGAGGGGGTTCTGGCTGATGTCCTCACACAATGCCCCTCTGCTAAATCTGGGATTCCTATGCAGACTGATGTAGTCTCCTGGCTCAAACCCCACTCAGCCCAGCCGGTCACTCGACGCCGGGATGCCAAGTACAGGCAGGTGGAGGGGGATACACTCTTGCTTTCGGCCCATCCTCAGCCATACTCTTCGGTGATCGCTGCGGCATCACTATACTCCAAGCCCCAGTCGTCCTCTGCCTCGTCCTCTGCAGCGCTACTAGGCAAGGAGGAGAAGATCTTGGAGGCATATGGCAAGAAACTCTATTCCAAACGCCTCTTTACATCTACGTCAGGCCAACAATGATTCCATGCTTGCTGCTGCCAACCAGAGATTATGGTGGGAAATTGCAGACTTCCTCCCAGAACTCCCCACCCAGAGCCAATAATGGTTTAAGGCGGGGCTAGCTGAAGCCAAGCTGGTGGAGCAGAACCTCATGGAACCCACAGTGGCTCATATTGATACCTCAGGTCGTGCCATCTGTATCGCCACGGACATAAGAACAGCCTGGCTCCAGGCAACAAAATTCAACCCGGATGTCCAAGAGTGCATTCTAGATCTACCGTTCGAGGGGGGGACCTCTTCCACTTCTCTTTGGACGAGGAGCCGGACAAAAAGAAAAACAGCTCAAAAACGGCAAAGTCTTTATCCATCCTTACAAAGACCATGTCCAAATTGTACACCCAATCCTAGCAGCGCTCTAAAAGGGGTTGTACATATTGAGGGTTCCACGGCTTCCAGGAACACTGATCCAGGCAGCCGGACTCCTCGCCGTCTGAGAGCCGGCGCAAGCAACAAAAGGGGAATGGGGGGTAAGGGCTTTTTTCAGTCCCCCTCAGCGACAGCCTCTGAGGGAAAGAAAGCATGACACGCCCCTTCGGGTCCACATGTCTCCGGTGGGGGGCAGACTTCCTCTCCATGCACATTTGTTTCTCTGTAGCATCCACGGGGTACCGCCTTCCTATCCCAACCTCTCCTCCTTCTTCCCCTCTGCTCCCACAGGTTGGGACAGCAACTCTTTTGGCGGAGATCCGGTCGCTTGTAGAGAGCTAGGCAGTGGAGGAAGTCCCAGCCTCCCAGCAAGGCTTTGGCTTTTATCGAGGATTTTCACCATTCAGAAGAACCAGGTGGGCCTGAGAGTTGTGCTGGACCTTTCCACCCTCAACCTCTCCTTACCCCTGCAAAGATTCAAGATGGTTAAGCCAGCTTTTATAGCAGAGACTTTGGATAAGGGAGACTAGATGTGCTCCCTGTTTCTGAAGGACGCGTACCTACATGTCCTGATTTGGCAGCCCCATTGTTCTTTCCTATGGTTCAGGATCATGGGCTACCATTTTCAATACAAGGTCCTTCCTTTCGGCCTCAACTTGGCCCCCAGGGTCTTTACCAGACTCATGAATGCAGTGGCGGCCCTCCTCAGAGCGCAAGGTCTCCACATCTACCCATACCTCGACGACTGGCTCGTCAGGGCTACATCTCCGGAAGCAGTTCTCCACTCTTCCCAGTCCCTTATGAACACACTGCACGATCTGGGCTTCTCGCTCATTCTCAGGAAGTCACAGCTGCAGCCTACGCAGACTGACATTCCTGGGACTCATCTGGGACATGTGCTCCGAGAAGGTCTTCCCGTCGGAGGACAAAATCTCAGCCATCAGGAGGGCCACCGCCCACTTCCTCAGCAGAGGTGACCTCGGCATGGTGGCACCAGTACTTGCAGCGGTCCTATTAGCCGTGCCGCACACACGAGATAATGATTAGGAGGATTCAGCAGCACAGGCGTGGGGCTCTCAATCCAAGATGATGAACGTCCCTCCATCTCTCCACCCGGACCGAACATGGTGGTCCAGGGACTGCAACGTACGGACGGGCAAGCCTTTTTTTTTGCGGCCACCCTCCCCGCCGGCCATCACCACCAAAGGCTGCTCGCTCGATGGCTGGGGAGCCACCTTGGACGGCCTCTCGGTCCACGGCACCTGGACTCGACAGGAGTAGGAATACCACATCAACTGGTTAGAGCTGAATGCAATCTGGCTAGCGCTCGGAGCATTCCTACTGCTTCTCAGGGGCAAGGTTGTCCTCATCCAGATGAACAACTCGACCAGTATGTACTACGTCAACAAGCAGGGAGGCACCAGGTCCCCTCCTCTGTGCAGACTGGCGATCGGCATGTGGGAATGGGCCCTGGAGAATATCTACCTCATGGCCGTCCACCTGCTGGGGAGTCAAACCTGGAGGCGGACAGGCTCAGCAGACTGGGAGCGAACAATTACGAGTAGCAATTGAACAATCAGGTGCTGCTGGAGATCTTCAGCAGATGGGGGCATCCTCAAGTGGATCTTATTACATGCTGGGACAACAAGAAGTGCCAGCAGTTTGCGTCCTGGCAGGGGCAAGGCCCCGGCTCCCTGGGAAACACATTCCAGCTACAGTGGAATGGCGTGACACCGTCTGCCTTCCCTTGCACACCCCTTATTCACGGGGTGATCTGCAAGATAAAGGAATCTTGTCACCTCAGCATCATTCTGAAGGCTCTGTGGTGGCGGGCGAGACCATGGTTCTCTGAGCTCCTCAGCCTCTCGGGCAGGCCACCCATTTGCCTTATGATGGGCCCAGCACATCTTCTGGCGCAGCAGGAGGGCAGGGTCATACACTGCCGCACAGAAATTAGCCCTTGCAGCGTGGCTCCTGAGCAGGTCACGCTGAAGCACCAGAGTCTATCACAGGCTAACCTAGAAATCATTCAGGGCGCTAGAAGTAAGGCTACCAGAAGCCAGTACACGAGTAAATGGACTAGGTTCTGTCACTGGGAAGACTGTAAGGAGATCGACCCCCCCCCCTGATGTGCATGTTGGATGATGTGCTCTCCTCTGTGCACCTTGCTCCCTCAGGCGTGCAGGTGGATACATGCCGCACGTATTTGGCAGCCATAGGGGCCTACAGAAATTCAGAGGAAGTCGTCTTCTCTTCTTCCAACCCTGTAGTGAGGAGACATTTGGTGGGCCTCTCCAGGCTCTACCCGCCCATCAAAATCCCACACCCTGTGTGGGACTTCAATGTAGTGTTGGGCGCCTTGGCGCACAAGCCCTTCGAGCCAATGACGTCCCCGGACATCAGGCTGGTCACCATTAAGACAGCTCTGTTAGTGGGCCTCACCTCTGCTTGCAGAGTCGGCGAGATCCAGGCTCTGGTGGCTTCAGAACCCTCTACTACTTTTTCACAAGGATAAGGTGTTCCTGAGGACACACCCCCCGTTCCTACCTAAGGTGCCCTCCGCTTTCCATCTAAACAAGAAAATAGTCTTACCTATGTTTTTTGCCGACCCTAAGGACGAGGCTCAGGGTTTTGCACTGTCTAGATGTCAGACGCGCTCTGTAATTCTATCTGGACAGGACCAAGGAGTTCTGCAAGTCGGACGTGCTGTTTATCACCTTAGAGGTGTGGGTGTCGTTGGTGTCAAGTCCCGGTTTTCAGGCATCCAAGGCCTCCATAGCACTGTGGGTGGTTTCGGCCATCAAGGACGCCTGAGAGGGGCAGCACAAGCAACTTCCAGCTAGCATGCACACCCACGCTGTCAGAGCCAATGCCACAGCCATTGCATTACAAAGGCAGGTCGCTTGGCAGGTCATCAGCAGGGCGGCCACCTGGGCCACTCCTTCGACTTTTTGTAAGCATTACTGTTTGGATGCAGGCTCTAAGTCAGGTGCAGCTTTCAGACTCCGGTTCTAAGGAATCTGTTTTCTTAAAGAGGGTCTCCTCTCCACTCTAGGGCTACATTCAGTTGTAATCGCCCATGCAGTATGGAGGAAAGGGGATGGTACGTAAGTAATTGTTACTCACTGTAGTGACTGACGTACTCTTGGTCCATAGTCCCCTTTCCTCCATAAGTCTCACCATCCTCCCCCTAATAATACTGGTGTCATAAGGCAATGTTTAATATTGTCGACGCGTCAATGGGGACTGAGTGGCACCGGTGGGCGGAGTCAGGGCAGTGCATGGCCCTGCACGCCTCTAAATTTAAAGGGGAAGAAGGTTTTTTCTGATGAGAAAGGTTCTGTCTCCTGTCTCCAACGAGGGACGCCCATGCAGTATGAAGGAAAGGGGACTATGGACTCAGAGTACGTTAGTCACTACGGTGAGGAACTGTACACTTTTCGATGAAGAAGTGACGTATAGTTTTTCAAATTTTTTTTTTTTACAGAATAAAGTTTCAAATAAAATGTATGTGGGGGTGGGGTAAGGAATATTAATACTGGCAGGGGGAAGAAAAGGGGGGCTGCAGGGGCTCTCACCCCGCAATAAAAAAAATTTGATCACTTCTCTTTTGAAAATATGGATTGGGTCAAATCACCTAATCCACTTCTACTTCTTGAACATTGAAGGAAACACATTTGTGAAAAATAGTTGGACAAAAAGATGTAATCAATATATTTGAGAAACAAATGCTATTTCTACATGTTAATGCCATCACAAAATGAAAAACCTTCTTTTTAAACTCCCATTCCACTGAAACGAAGAAAAGGGCTTATGGAGGAGAGGACAATCCACCAGACAAAAAGAAAAAGGAACTACGTTTTACACAGGGGCCTCCACATGGCTGCGTCAATCTGAAAAGGGGAGGAGCCTGGGGAGATGAAAGAGCCCACAAGTTTCAAAAAGAGAGCAACACTAACTTCAGAGCAAAGCAGAGGCAAGATGCAAAGTGCCCTGCAGACGCGAGAGCCCACGAAGAGACGGATGTGTTACCGCCTGTAACCAGGAGGCCAGAGAAACCAAAGCTGGACGTGGCAGCCCGAAACGGAGAGAAACAGAGACCGGTGGCGTGACCACATGGAAACCGTGGTGGACCAGAAGTCCATGTAACAATGCTGAAACTGTGCTGATACAACCAACTCTGAACAAGCTGATACCCAAGATACCAGACTGCCACTGAAGACGTACAGAACCTGTGTGTTTGTGTCCTGATGGAACAGGGTGGGAGGGTATTTGAACTAGAGGAGCTGGTATTTTCCATAACAGTAGTTTGCTCCAAAGTTTCTTCCCAATTACCCTGCCAAAGGCATTACTCCTCTCCATAGAGGTGATGTAGGTAGATCCAATGGGAACCTCTTTTGACTTTGGCCAGAATATGAGGCATGATGGTTCCATTTAAAGAGGTGCCTAATGATTGCCTAAGGCCCATCTGGGCACTTGGGAGAATCCCTAATCGAGCCACCCAAACGTTTAAAGCCCTTAAAATCAATGGTGCAAATATCTTGCTTGATGCATCTAAATTTGCAATCTGCTTATAATTGGATGGGTTTGCATGGTCCCCTTTTTTTGAAAATCTGGATAATTATCGATGTGGTCCACGAGTCGGGTAAACCCAGTCTGGGGTTATTCCTTCCCAGTCACTGGTTCTTTTGCCCAGTTTTTTCGAAAGATGTTGACATTGGAGGCAAAATTGCCTCTCCTGGCCTAAGATCAGTGAGAAGGCCTCCTCTCACTGTCTGCTGATCCTACGCAGCTGTGGTCAGCTTTTCCCACCTCTAGCCCAGATGAGATCATGAGGACTACTTGGAAGACGAAGTCTGCCTCCCCTCTTGACCCCAAACCTCTGAAAATCATGAACATTATGCCACAGATTGCCTCATGGATTGTGCAGGCAGCAAACTACTCTTGCAGCTCTAGAATTATTCCATGCCCTGGTGTGACCTCCCCCTCCACCCCTTTATTAAAATCCCTCACTGGATCTTGCTGTTCTGTCTAACTTTCAGTTTATCTCTTTACTTCCCTTTTTTATGAAACTGCTTGAGACACTGGTCTCACCTCAGCTGAGCTACTTTCTTGAGCGATCTGTCTTTTTTTATCCATTCCAATCAGGCTTTTGCCTTGGCCAGTGCACATAGTGTTTTAGTCACTGTGGTGGATGACCTCTCCCGGCTCTCCGATCAGGGTGGCATGGGCGCACTGATACTTTTAGATCTGACAGATGTGTTTGATACGGTTGACCACTCCATCATAGTTGGATGTTTGATGGAGGGCAGGGGTATCTGGCCAGGTGCTGGCATGGTTTGAATCATTCCTGACTGGGCATACTCGGTCTTTCTTCTTTCCTCTCTGCCCCTCTCTCTCTCTCCTGTGGTATTCCTAAGGGTTCCGCCTTGTCCCCTACACTGTTTAACATGCATATTCAGTCTCCGGGTAATCTCATCCATACCCACGGCCTCCGATGCTACTCATATGCTGATATGTAGATTATTGTTCATATTGATCTTCGTCAACAGGAGAGTGCATACCAGCTGCAGGAGTGTCTGGAGGCGGTGGATGAGCTATAATTGGCTTGGGCTGAATGAGGACAAAACGGAGGTCTTGGTGGTGGGTCCCCCCTCAGCTGCCTCTCTCTGGACCTCTGACTTTTGACCCTTTTCTCTAGGCTCACTGCCGTCTCCTGTCCTAGTGATGAAGGATCTCGGTTTTCAACTGTGCGCTTCACTTTAACTGGATACACAGGTGCCAACTGTTTGCCAGTCTGGTCATTTCAAACTAAAGATTGCACGGAAAGTCCTCCCTTTCATTCCTGTCCACTTCCATGCTCCTGTGGTTGCTTCACTTGTTTTGAGCGGAGCAAACTACTATAACTCGTGTTTTTAGCTTGGCCGCTGTATTTAATACGACAGCTTCAGGTTTTACAAAACACTGCTGCACGAGTGGTGTCCCATGTCCCATTTTCTTATCATATCTCACCTGTTCTCCGCCAGCTTCATTGGCTTCCTATTGAGAAACGAGTACAGTTCACATCTTGGTGCATTGTACAGAGGGGGTTTTATGGGCTGGCGGCTGAGTATGTGCAACAGAAATACTGACCGTATGTCTCCAGCCGTGTGCTCTGTTCTTAGAATAATGCTTTTATCTTTGTTCCTAAGATCCGGCTTCTTCATGTTGGCGGCCGTGCTTTTTCTGTGGTGGCCACCAGGCTCTGGACCTCGATGCCTCGTGTGCTATGGAGAATAATCTATCTTATTTGTTGAGCTGTCAAAACCTTCCTCTTTTAGGCGAGAGCGGCTGATGGTTTGTTTTGCTGGTTCTTTTAGCGCCAAGGTGCCTGTGGATGAACGTGCATTTATTGTAATCAATGTTGACAAGATCTCCTTAAATAAAGGAAACAAGATACCTGACCATAATATAGGATCATTTTGAAGGGTAACGGGATAAACAATGTGGTCCAGGTGACCTAGAAGATTTGCCCTTAAGATAGCCAAAAACACATCATCCTGGGACCATTGAGAGGCCATAGCATCCCTACATGCTAAGTACGGTAATCTGGTTGCTTGTTCCTGTATTGGCTTTGCAAACAATTCCCCTTAGAAATTGACCCAGGTCGATTCAATACAGCAAACGTCCTTAGGAGCAACAGTGCTGATGGTTATGTTGGTTAGCTTCCAAAACGTTTAGTTATTTACATTCTTTAGAGTCTCTAAGGCTCATTGATTATTGTTATTATAGAGCTGATATTTGAGCATTTTTAAGTAGTTTCTGTAATTTTGTTAAAGTACAACAATCGAGATTCCCTCCCACTTAATGCTGCAATAGTAGGTGTTATTTCTCATTTTGTACCCTTCAATTCATCAATCTCAGTAGCCTGAAGGGCAGTCGGCTTTTCATGTGTCCTGCTGTAGACTGAAAACTGATGTCCGAGGTGAACGCTTATCAGTCTAAGCTTTCTAGACAATGACTTGTGTGGAAAGTGGTTCAGTTTTTAATTTACAGCATGCAGCCTGTAAGTGTAATTTTGTTGGTTTGCATCATCTTTATCATCCGTTTCAGAAATAACTTGCTTAGAGGGATTTGAGTTTGTTAATCCCTTTTAAGGAAACATTTGGAGCCAATGACGTGCATTGACTTTATTTTCCTGGGAAAGGGCCATTTTACAGTAGTTAACACCACGTCTGCTAGGAGAGTGAATGAGGTACAAGTGTTATCCTGTAAGGAGTGTCATGAAGAAATTGGGGAAATTCCTATTGGAAGCGTGAACAAGGTTTTATTGCAATGTTTGTTCATTCAGAATTCAGTCACTGGGGGTTGGTGGCAATCAAATGGAAAGCAACTTGTCTTGGAGGCAAGATTATCAACCAACTTTATCAAACCAAGCGTTAAGTCTCTCATTCCATCCTCCCCTTAACCAATGGATGCCTTTGAGGCTCACCATGCCCTGTTTTGGAAGTCCAATCAAGTGTGGTTATTTTGCAAATTCTCTTTCAGGATTTTGCTCCTGGATAACTTATTGTTAATGTCAGGTTTTCGCCTACACCCATCTCTATACCTTCACATCGGCAATAGAGTTCATTGTGTCACCTCTCTGGACCTTTCCATCTGCTGCTTGTTTAACATAGAGTGGATCCAAAAGCGTGGCAATTTCACAAATCCATTCTTGGCCGTTTGTGTCTGTCAGAAAACTGCTCTGTAGAGGTCCCTGTTTTCCTCTTTCATTGTTGATGTACAAATCTTCTTAAGCATTGGCAATATGATAACTTTATCTCAGAGAATTCCTTTTCTGGTGTCTGTTGTGACAAAGTTCTCACCTGTCCCCTAAAATGGGTGCTGGTGTAGCCAAGGAAAGGGGGCCAGATGCTCTGCATGGAGATGGTATGGTGGAAGATCCCTTGACTACTCTCACCCCCCCACATGAGAACCATAGGTCTGCCACATACACCAAAGAGTACCTGGCCCTTCAAGAAACAACCAGTATTTACTAACCTACTCATTAATGTTGCCAATCAAACATGCTCTTTAATTCTATCCCTGCGGGAAATAAATCAGTTTTGTTCTGTATTAGAAAAGAATATTTTGCAATAGAGGGCAAATCTACTTACCAGTATGGAAAGACACTGCTCCTCTGGAACACTGAGCTCGGGCCAGCCTATGTTCAGCCTTTCTGACACAGCGTTCTAGAGTCGCTGCGCCTGCATTATGATATGATATGGCATTTATAACGCGCCTATACACAAGTCTTTCAAGGCACGACAAGGCAAGGGAGGGGGAACAGAGGGAGGACAAAAAACAACGATCTTGCTAGACCTAGTGTCATTGAGATCACTCAAGTGCAGGGAAGCGGGATGGTAGAAGTCCCTGGGGGTGGGGAGGAAGGATGGGCAAGTGCAGGTCATGGCATCAATACAAGTAGTGCAGACAACAGGTGTTAATAAGTGCCGGAAGGGGATTGGAGAGTTACAGATACAGACCACAGTGCAGGGCATGCCAGGAGGCAGTGTGAGTGTGCAACTGAATGAGCAGGGACCTGGGCCTAAGTTCAAAGGATAGCTAGGTGGCCAGTGCAGTATCAGACAGGAGATCAGCAGGGGAGAGGAAGAGAGAAGGCAGAAGCAAAGAGGAAGGTCTTGAGATGCTTCCGGAACCGGAGAGGGTTCTGCTCAAGTTTCAGAGAGGCAGGGAAGCTGTTCCAGAAGGAGGTGCCAGCGAAGAAAGAGATCTGCCCCAACTCGTTGCTTAGAGAAGTGTCCAACCCTCAAGGAGTTGGAGGAGCGAAGAGCTTGAGTAGGAAAACGTTTCCGAAGTAAGAGTTGGCGGTATTACAGTGCCAGACCCTAGAAGGCCTTGTGGAGATTGTAGAGGGTCTTGAACTTGATCCTTGCTGCAACTGGGAGTCAGTGGAGAGATTTCAACACTGGAGAGATACGATCCCTGGGCTTGAGGCCAAGGACAAGTCTTGCAGGCCTGTTCTCGATTAGTTGTAGAGGACGGAGAGTAGAGGCAGGTAGGTTTAGAATGAGGCTGCTGCAATAGTCCAGCCTAGAGTGAACCGGAGCTCTGGTGACGGTATGCTTATGGGGGAAGGTGAGGAAAGGAAGAATACCTCTGAGGTGGTGCAGCTGGTAGTTTGACTTAGATGTCAGAGATGTGAGGAGAGAAGGAGTGTGTGGAGTCGAAGATGAGCCTGAGGTTCTTGGCCTTATAGGTGGGAGCAGGAGTAGGACCTATGGCGGGCGGCCGGAGAGTGACAGATGATTGGTGACAGTGACAAATCTGCTTACCAGTGTGGAAACACACTGCTCCTATGGAACACTGAGCTCTGGGCAGCATATGTGCAGCCTTTCTGACACTGCGTTCTAGAGTCGCTGCGTCTGCATTGCACTCAAATGGAATCCAAGATGGCGGGCTGGCTCTGTGTAGCCTCGGTCATCCGGACATTGGAAAGGCGCATGGCATAATTGCCAGAACCTGAAGTTAAACACATATTCAAAATGAACTAATTGCATAAGAACAAAGTTAAACACATATTCAAAATGAACTAATTGCATAAGAACAAAGTGAATCTCCAATATGTGCAGGTCATTAACCCAGGGAGAGGGAGCATGGAACTATAAATGTTTGCCCAGAGATACCATTGAGGTGGGTGTTCAGCGGTTGTGGAGGACAGCAGCAGGGTAGGCTATAGAGCGGGGATGTAGAGAGACGAGGTGTGAAGGATAAGGTGGTAGAGAAAGGAGTGCTGATTGGAGGAAAATTTAGAGGACTGAAGGAGGCAGTGGTAGAAAGAGGTATAGGGGAGTACAAGTGGCAAAACCTAAGACTGTAGGAGGTGAGATTGAGGCTTCTACAGAAGGTTTGGAGTGAACTGGACCAATAAAGAGGAGATTAAAAGACTATTGCGGCGTCATGGAGGCTATCCAAGATGACTGCACTTTTCTGGAGCACAGTGAAGGAGTGTGCTAAGAAATCCTATTAGTCCGCCTACCCCCACCACTTGGGGCTATAATCAACCCAGTGTGGGAGTGCTGGCACCGCAATTGCCCCGACAGTGTTTGGAATTGGGGGGTCAAATCAAACTACTGAATGGGACACAATTCTCTGAGGAGCCGCACCCCTTTCAGCACGGGCCATGAGCGAATTGATGGAGCTTGCCGGGATGCCTACTGAATGTCTCTGTAGGGCCTTCGGGCGAGCGCATGCCTGGTTGCTGATCGGGGCTGAACAAACTGCTTGGAAGGTATGATGAGAGCAGGACTTAGCAAGCAGCCACAGCGGAACAGGAGAGGGAGGTGTGACGGACTGGCTGCTGCATTTTTTGAGGGCCCCAGTTTGGTCTGTGCAAGACTGCGCTCTATGCAGCATTGAGCCTGTGAGTTTTTGTTGGGGCTGTCTCAGTACAATCCTTCCCATAGAGCATTGTTAAGGAAGCCATACCAGCGGCGAGAACTGTTGCAGCCTGGATGTTAAGAGGTATGTACGCGGCAGCCATCTTAACTGTGTGCAAAAATATTTTACATCGTTACACTTGACATATCGTGATTGTGTCTCGCCCCACTGGCAAACCCTTGTAAAGTATGAATGTCATAAGATAGCCACAAGAAGCACTCTAATTACTCCCTTAAACCAACAGCGAAGATATTATACGGACAGTTAACATTTTTAACATTATGGTTTTGAGGTTGTAATTGTGGACCCGTTACCCTGCCTGAAAGCCTTGGAAATATTCCACACATCTCAGCTGCTTGAGTACCATCGATCTGTTGCCCACTTAATGTCCTGGGAACCAATGCCCTGCTGATCTTCACGCTTAGTAAAGAGGTTTTCAAATATTGCCCAATAATGGTGCCTGGGGAAAAGCAGAAATAAAAAGGAAAAAGTGGTGGAATCGATTTCTTAGCTCCTGCGGCTCATTAAGTAAACTGTGCTTGACTAACCAGGAAGTATGAAGACCCTCCTCACCTACGAGAGATCTTGTATATAGGTATGGCTGCACTGGGATGCATTGAAGAATCAATGACACGCCTAGAGGGCACAATTTTATAAGCCAACTGATCAAGCGGCCCAGCTGGAGTCCAGAACCACCACTTTAGAACAAAGAATCTGAGTTGGATGATCAGCGCACCCAGACAGCCCCTTTGCTCAAGGGGTGGAGGAAGGAAATGGAAGCAGTCATTGGGGTTTAAAAGAGAATAAAAGGTCATGGAGAGCAGGCTTGAATACCTAGAGAATTTGGGATAGGCCAAACAAATCAGTCAAGGTGCGACCAACTCTTATTGTTGAAGCTTTGAATGCTCGAGACAGAATTTTAAAGGCTGCTAGCGCAAATGGGAATCAACAACACAAGATCCTGCTCTTCCCGAATCTGGCTCTGGCAAGTGAGAAAAGGAGGAGACTACTAGACACTTTGGAAATCCTTTCTTGCACGAGTAGTCAAAGCGGGACTGGTACACCTGGCTAAATTAGCCATTACTTGGAAGGAGTACATCTTCTGGGATGCTGAGAGGCCAGTGGACTTACTGAATTTGATCCCTGAAATGGCCTGCTGAAGCGGATGGGGCTTAAGTCTATAGAATACCCTAGCAGTCTGGGTGAACTTGCATAAACAAGTGTTGGATGTTTCCCTCTGTGCTTGAATACACAAGCTGTACAGACAGCTTCCACTTGTATGAGATTCTAACTTGGGAATATAGAAAACCGCAGTAGTCTGAATCTATATTAGTGTTTTAGTGACATGATCTGCCCTACATACTAGGCCATGTAAAACTGTTCTATTAATAAAAGGGGGGAAATAGATGGGAGTTGACTACTGTAAATGTTTCTTACCCTAGAACGCTACCCTTGTTCACATTGATCACTATATTGGGGTCTTTATTTTTGGTGGATAGAGTATCCCTAATATAGGATTGGAACATTCCCTGTCCTTTAAGTACACCCTTGAATCAGAGTGGCGATGTGAATCTCCACATGTCATTGTTCAGTTGAACTGAGGAAATGACACTTATTTATTTGGTATGAACTGCTATAACTTAATTTCAGGCAGTTGGACTATGAGAATGGGAAATGGTCTTTCCTCCCGGAGTTTTCTATTTTCCAATCCCTCTTTAGGTTTAAGAGGGCTACCATTGAGGCCCCAGCATTTGTTGTTTAGCATTGCATAATTCTGTATTCATATTGTAAAGGGGCTTCTCATGTTAAAGGCTTCTCTCTTGTTAAAGATTGTGTAAAACTTTAATAAAAAAAGAAATAAAAGAATGATAGAGGGAAAGGAGGAGGAGAAAAACACTCTAGTGACTAACTAGAAAATGGAAGAAATTGTGTTCTGGAACTTCGATGGGGCACTCTTCTCAATGACATGCAGTCCTCACCGGACAACCTCCCCCTTTGCCCTTTGAGGAGGCACAAGGACATTTTTGGTGGTCAAAATGGTTTTGTTTGCTTGCTATGGATTATGTGGAGAAAGACCGGCTAGTCATGAGCCAACAGACTCCAAGAACCAGAGGCATGGGAATAACCCCTCAAGAGGCGGTGCATGTGCGATATCAAGGACTCGGAGTTGGATGGGAGAGGATTTTCGGGAGGTGGATGGTGAGGGACAGAGGGGAGGGGCAATGTAGCAGGTGGGGGGGATTTACATTGGAATGCTGTATGCCTTTTTCAAAACTTAATAAACCTATTTCAAACCAAAAAAAGAAAATGGAAGATGTTGGGGATGAGGTAAAGTCCCAGCGCAAGAAATTAGAGGGAAAGGAGGTGTAGTGGGCTTTGTGTCTAAAAGTTGTACACTTGAGCTGGGTGGGGGAACAAGAATGTGGTAAAGAGACGAGGTGCAGTCAGCAAATTGGAGAAAGGAGGAGAGATTCGAGAGAATAGAGGAGAGCCCCTTGGCGATGAGCATGTCATGTGCTGTTGAGAAAAGACAGTGGTCTGAGTACTGGCTGCACACTATGCCCCGGAGGTGGTCAGTCTCCCAAGCCAGCCACCAGTAGAAGATCTGACCCATGCCTGCCGGAAACTCTGTGCCTTGCTGGCAGAGACTAAACTGGTTTTCCCAAGTCCTCTCCCTGTAGACCCCTCCCCCCCCCCCAGAGGAGAGCAGCTGGGGATCCTGCTTCATACACCTGCAACAAGATGATCATCTAGGAACACAAGACGTTTACTAGAGGCTACAGCGTAGCCTGTGAAACGCTGTGAGGTAAACCCAAAGACTATATCCTTTCTTTTGCTTCTTTGTTCGAGGGATGTCCTTCACTAATTTCCTTGCTTGCAAGCATTCCTGTTAAATTTCCTCATTGTAAGGTTTGTTGTTGCACAGAACCAAAAGAAATACTTCCTTAGACCAGCTGCTGTTTTGGGAACCATCACTGCTGTCCTCACAACAGACTTTGAAAGCTAGAAGCACATATTGGAAAGTACCCTGTGAAGGAAAGGAAAGCAGAACTGGGTCGGTTTGTTTCCAAGGAAAAGGTACTCATTCGTTATTTTGACATAACCTCCCAAAACCATTTCCCAAGCAACCCGTTTAATAGAAACTTAAGCAGAAATGAGAATGCTTGCCAGGACGTGTTATGCCCCAGCTACACTTCATGGCACTGTCAAATTTGCCAGGAGGGGTAGTGTGTGTCTAGGCCTTTTTTCAATCAGTCTTTCTATACTTATTATTCTTGAATTGTGATTATAATGTATTATCTTTATTATTATTGATGACTTCTACTATTTAAAGTAGGTTTACAGGTATTGTATGTGGATCTGATGTTTGAAGGGATGCACATATTTATTACCTGACCACTTTGATGAATGTATTTCTTGTTCCTCTGCCACATGGTGACAGTTATCACCATTTTGTAATGCACAGTCTAAGGACTAAGCCTACAAGTCTTCTTTAGGATAATGGTTGCCCTGCTTCCCGCTAGGATTAGAATTTTTTCTGAGGAAACTAAAAATTGTCTGATGGAAATTGTTGATGAGGACATCTAAACACTATGAATTTCTCTAGGTACCATTTAATTCCATCATTTATTTTAGCTTGGCCGGAATCGTGCCAGAAAAATTCACTCTTATAAGAAATTAAGCAGACTCATACTGTGAAGCATAAGAATACATTTTACTTGCATTCATTAATATTTGATCACTTGCTAAAGTAGGTGCACGTTGGTGATTTTCACTGGTAATACAGGGAATGTTAGTAAAAAAACTGTCTTTATATATCTTAAGTGTTCCTTGTCCATTATTTTAACACTTCCAGTCTGGGCTAAATGTGTAATTTCTTGTATTCATGTTTCAATCTTTGTTTTAGAAGAGGATTTCTTGGTCCAGCAGAAGTCATGGATGGGCGGACCTCTGGCCCATTGTTTCTAAGAATGGGCAATCCGACACATCCTCATGGAGCAGGCCAAATCAAACTGCTACGTGGTGTTCCCCTTGAATAATAACAAATGCACTCCTTGGGTGGATTTCAGTCTTGTTAGGCCACATCAATAGGTGCAGGTTGAGTTGAGGCTGGTCTTCGCACAAAATAAAAGCATGAAACTGACCAGTGTCGTTGATAGGATTTGTATTAGCCATTTTCCATTGTTTCTATCTACAAAGCCTGAGCATTTTGTTTCTGATATTGGCTCATTGCACAAGACACTTGAATAGCAGAGTGCAACTTTGCAAATATCCACTACCAGCCACTGTCCACATAGAAAGGACATGTTTTGTTCATGTTCCTGAAACACTTTACTCTTCGTTTCTGTGCTTTCATGTCCATATGCTTCTCTAATCCTTATCATTCAGGAACAATGCAGAAGGAGGATTACCACCAGCCAGACATAAAACCCTTGATACTATTTAAGTGTTTTGCAAGGAACTCCCTTCCAACACTGTTGGAAGATATTTGTACGTAATACAAATGTTACAAACATGTAGATGTGTAACAAAATGATTAGTGTTCAGCCCATAACTAAATGCGGGGAGCCTCTTGACACAACCATTGAAGTGTAATATTCCTGGAGAAATAGATAACCAAATTATTTAAGTGCCAGTAATAAGTTTTGGGATTGACTCATTCCTTAAAGAACAAAGCAGAACTTTTCATTCTAAGTTTGAAGAAAACGTATAGATCAATTTCTTGTGGGTCCTGTCAATAGTTCTTGAACTAAATCCAGAACATAAACCATGAAACGTACCCAGTAAGGTAATTTCTGACCAACACCTACTTTCTTTTCTAAAGAAGCTCTTCCAAAGTGGTCCAAGTTCTGAAAAATGATTTGATCTGCAATTCCACATATGAAAATTAGAACAGTACTCTGTGTGTATATATATATATATGTCTGTGATTTTTGTAAAAATAAGGAATAATTTTGTTTCATAGAGGAGGACCGGCAACGCATGTTTTTTCAATAAAATATCCATGCGTTGCAGTTGATGCAGTTTGAAAAGCAATTTTTTTCAAGTATTTGTTTTAGTAGATTACTGGCTTTACAAAAAGACATTCTTTTTTCGAACCGCCAACTGGTCTAATATCAAAGGTAGCTTATAATTTTCAGCTAGTTCTAGTAGTGTCTTTGTGTTGAATATTCACCAGTCAAATGTAACTATTGAAATTCGAACACATCAGAACAGTGTGATACTAATTCATTGTTGCATTTGGCTGCTGAATGTTTTTCCCTTTCTAAACCGCATTTTACCTTGCAAATCATTTTATTCTGATCTAGGTATCGGTTTATTATTCAAACCAGATTTTCGTCTGCACGTTTTTGGTCAGTTTAGGTGGTTGTTGTAGATTGATAAATATGGGCACACCAAACAAGATGTGCATCAGACTATTCCCCCCCCCCCTCCTTGTGCTAAACACCCAAAAAGTAGCTTATTGCCATGACCCTCAGAGTGGGCATTTGTGACTTGCCCCAAATGTGTACATTATTGTGCTCCCACCAATCCTCTGCTAGCCCATGTCCCTTTGCTGTGAGAACTTGAGCAATCCCGAACTAATTTCAATATTGAGCACCCAAGTGGTCAGGAGCACAAAGTATAGCCTGTTCTGCTATTGTACTGCTATGTGTCTTGGCAATTGATATATGCATGAGCAAATAGATGACCAAACTAAATGGAAATTTTAAAAAGTTACCTATTCAACATCCAAGACATATTTTTATAAACCTGACTGGTCCAACATGTTTTACCTTATGCATAAGGCAATTCAAAGCACTTAAATACCTGTGTGGGTGTATATACTCTTTAGATGAGTGACCAACCACCTGGGCTGGTTACACACATCTAGGTCTAATATTTTGGTGGGTAGCCATTTGCAAAAGGGAGAAATGCTTTCCTTGGGCTGAAAGGGACTTAGTGTAATGTCTGACATCCAAGTGTTCTGAACATTTCGCATGATGCCGAAGTTGATTATTTTGATAAACTAATGTGGAGTATTATTAAATATAGTTTATGCTCCCTGTTTTTACTGATTTCTACATATTAATACAGACTGAAATCAATCTACTTTTGGTCTGTATTCATATATGAGAAGAGAACAAACCGGGAAGCCTTTCTTTCTGCTTGGTTCACTATGCTGTCCATTATGCATTACGGGTCAATAGTTTTTCAAAGTGCTGACCACTTCTATCTTGGGTCAGCACCAACCTCAGAAGCCACCGTTGTTATGGTAAAAATTGAAAGGGCATTGATGTGGAATAACCCAGTTCCTTTGTGTACTGTATGGCTGCGTGTGTGTTGTACATTTCTTTATTCATCCAAATGAATGCAGAGAAATACTGGTTGCAGAGGATCTTTTTATATGAACATTTTAAATGAGGATAAATGCAGAAAAAATGGGCCATAAATATGGAAAAATACAGATGGTAATGATGGAAAAATAAATGCCATAGCACTCGGAACCTTAATTATGGATATTGTGCATGTTTTCATGACTACCTTCTTTCTGTTGTGATTTACATATGTTCCAGATTTTCTGTTAGTCTGATATTAGTCTCGATCGGAGGTCATTATTCCTGGCTAAACAAGCTGATGTTTTCAGACCCTATGCCATGTGACCAATTTTGACCTTTTTGACATAATCGTCGCCTCAGTTTTGGGGGATTAGTCACATCAGCATATTTAGTTTGTATCTGTTAGTCCTGTCTGAAGTTTCCCTTTTCATAATTTTCCTTTCTAGCCTGAGGCGGAGCCTTCTCGTCGATTCTATCTTGACCAGTGGCAGCAGTCCCAAAGTCTTCGCTCCTCTGATCGCCCTTCTTCCCCCTCTTCTGACTCCCTTCGACAGGTAGCATGATCCCCAAACTAAAATATGCCATACACTGGATGTGCTTGCAGGGGGTAGGCACAGTTTAGATGCGTTGCTCTCCTTCCATGCTCACTTATGGGTGCCTATTGGTTGCACGCCTGCCAAGTGTCCTTGGGTGAAAACCCTTCCACTGTTCAGTTTGTTTAGCCAAGAGCACTTTTCACTCTGCAAGTTAGTTTTTTTCCCGTTATATTATGGGTGTGCAAGTCTCAGCATGCAAACGGCTATTAATTAAAAGTAAAGACTGGCTAAAAGGCATCCTCAAATTACATTGGGTCACTTGGCAGCCTCATTACACGGATGCAGTAAATGCCTTCAACTGAAATATCCATTGCTACACCGCATGTGAAGCCACAAATAACCTTTTGGAGTCTCTTTTTGTGAATGCATGCACTTACCTTTTGCTTTGATGCGTAGGAGCATCTATGGGCTTTTCTGCTCACAAATGAGCACTCTTAAAAATCCACAAATGGCTTTTTAGTTTGATTTAGGATAGGAATCGGACCAAAACAATGTCATTAAGGATAATCTTTATTTCATTGTGAAATTATTACCTCCCACCTCCCTACTGGAAATCTAGAGACAAAAAATTTGCGATGGGCTTAAATCCACACGTCAGGAGGCGACACTTCCTGTGTGTCAAACTCAAAAAGTACATCTTCTGAATAACACTGGGATGGTTGGCCTGCAATTGATAAAATATGAATGAGCAAATAGATGACCAATCAAACTAAATGGAAATGTGAAAGTTACCTATACAACTTCCAAGACATTTAAAAAAAAAATAAACCTGACTGGTCCAACGTATTTTACCTTATGCATAAGACAATTCAAAGCACTTAAATACCTGTGTGGGTGTACATACTCTTTAGATGAGTGACCAACCATGGAGATTTGTCTTAAAATGTCTTGCCTTCTGTGAGGACATAGAGATGCACCAACCTGATTATAGAACAAGGCAATTTTGAATTGATTACTTAATAGAAAGTTTGCAGTGTAAAATGCTTAAAGTAGTAAATGTGTGAAATTATGCAGGCATTTGTTGTGCTTCCATCAGATTAGTTTAACTGTGGCAAAGGGGGTTTGCTGCATACTAAATATATGAACCAATGTGTACATGGCCAGATGTTTCAAGTGTTGGTTCAATTCACAGATCAGAGGAGCGATCAGATATTCCTTCTGTTGCCCCTCTTTCATTCGCATCTCTCCGGGAATGTGACAACCCCCAACCCAACCTTCCCTTAAAGTCTCATGTTGACTAGACCTACAATAAAAATCGCCGGCCTATGCCATGACCCTTTTTATTTGTACTGTACTGGATGCAATTGTAGCTCTAACTGCTTTGTAGTCTGCATATGTTTTTCTTATGGGGTATAGCTTTCTATCCACAGTGTAACAGTCTACATAGCTACTTAAAAGGCCAATAATGGTGCAAGGTGCTAGTGATGAATAAAGATTGCCTGGCCTGTGTGCATGCAAAGCAGTTTGATAAATGGTTACTTATTCACTCCAAATTCAATGTTGTGCTCCCATGCTAAAGAGAAGATCGGACTATAAACCTTCTAACACTAGATTCCTTTGGTTTAACTGGTCGGCCCTAAAGCTAAACAATCAACTTTGGGAGCCCTGCCACAAGGAGTCAATGAATGTAGATGTAACTCCCATTAAGTACTTCCTCATTGTTCAATACTCCTATACTATAGGGGGTTTGACAGTACTTGTGTTGCTTATTTGCTGGGGGATGCTAACATTGGCGCTTCCTGACACTTCCCATTGTCCTTCAGGTGTCTTTGTCCCTCAACCATAAATGCTATTTATTCAATCTTTCCAGCAGAGCAGTGGGGCAGGCCTTTCACCCTCTAAGTCTGAATGCCTCCAGTACTAGATTGAATAACCATATAGTCTATTGGTTAATAGTAAACCCCAGAACGTCTTCACTAAAGTCACTTTTCCAAAGCACTGCATGTAACTGATTATACCAGGTTCCCAGTTATATACAGTAACTATATCCATTTTGTTAAAGATAGTTTTAACATGACAAACATTTATTGTCCAAACAAAATGATAACAAACTTGAGTCTGCAACAGTAGCACTATTAGCCTTTTGCTACAATGCCATGAAACCATGTACATTCCCCTCCCCCCCACCCCCAACAGGGTCAATGGGCTCGGTTTTAAAGACTAATCTGTACTTTCCTGACTACTCAGTACTTGCACAGAAACCTAATGTGAGTCTCAAGATATATCCAACTGGGTTGGGGCATATATGAATAGTTCTGATAAGTGCTTCCATCAACTCTGGGGCAATAGACTATGCTTCTGCCCTAAGTGCCAACATTAGAAGGTGCAGTATGACAACCGCAAGTAAATGGCTTTGCAACTAGGGCACCTTAAGATTGTTACACTAATCCTTAATATACCTGACAAAGACATTAGACTTCTCGATCCTTCACCTCTACATATTTGAAGAGTTTTTAACTTGGTCAATAGCCTTTTTGGTAGGCCACCATTTGTGAACTTGCAAACAATTTGGGTACTCTGCCAATTCATTCTATATACCTATATACCTTCTGTATTAAACTTCACACAATGCAGATGGTGTTTCACCATTAGGATGCCACTTTCTGGCAGTACAGCTTTTCTAGCTACAGTGTGCTCATTTTTATTCTGCTTTAGTGTGGAGTTGGTCAGCTTGAAGACTTTGCGGCATGTTTTTCTTTTTTTACGGGGGTTCTTGGACAACACCCAATTCTGATTCACAGCGGCCTTAATGTAGCTACCCATTAAGTAAATGTCAAGTTGTATAGCCACCAACTTGTATATTGTTGCAAAAGATACTGTCCTTCATTTCCAAAAGCAGTATGTGGAAATAACATTGTTGATACCGGTAAACTTCTTAATAAATATGTCCTTTTTTTAGCAACTGTTCTGCATTTTATCCCAAAACTAAGATCAGAGCTGTACTGCAATGCCTGATTACCTTTTTTGACACCAGTGAAAATTACTCATGGTAACCACTGATCGTCAAGTGGCTCTATGCCACATGCAACACCATGAGCTAGTCTTGGCTATTTACTTTGCATGATGTTACTTCTAATACAAATAAATTAAACTAAGGCCAAGCACCCAAGCTGCCAGTTGGCGCCTAGCCATTAGTCCTAGTAAGATGCACTTATTTAATATGGTCCTATGTTATCACTGAACCGTGACTTTTATTGGGATAGTCTGAGCATGTAGCTACTCTCAGTAGATTCCATCTTGGGAATACGCTGACGGTTTCAAACTACCTTTCTGAGACCTCCATATATGCTTCAATGCAGTTTTCATGATCTGTTGATGGGGGAGCCTAGCCACCGATGATGGCAGGTTCACTATGGTTGCAGCATCACAAATGTAAGTACATGCTGCTTATCACTGAAAGGTGCATCTGGCGCTCACGTTATTGAAGAATGTCAACCTGGCTGTAGAAGATTTCAGCTAACCTTTTGATTCCCACTTATTGCTTCTTTTGACTTGAAGTGACCACTGCATTGGCATGGTGTGATGTTTGTTTAATCACTGAACTGTCCTTTCATAAAGTGTTAATTCTCTGACCTAGTGTTTCTTTCCCCCTACAATTGGTGGTTCTTCCTTTTCTCGCTTTCCTCTCCTTTTTTTCTTCTCATAGAAGTACATAAAGATGTACACAGGCGGAGTGAGCTCATTGGCTGAGCAGATAGTAAATCAGCTTCAAAGAAAAGACCAGCCAAAACCCCTTCTGGGAAAGAAGGAACTGGTAAGAAGAGTGGAGTAATGTACTCGAGGTTGCACTCTTTAGGCCTGTCCTGGTGGTATTGAGCTACAGGGTCTCATGTTATGTTACTGGCACACTTACTGGAGCAAGTGTTTTTAATGAGGCTTTATCCCATACGCTTGTCATGTTGCTTGGAATTTTCTTAACCGAACAGATGCCTCCGCTATGGATATTTTTAAAAGGTCTTGGCTGTGATGGGTAGCTACCAACATAATGAGCTGCCATTCTGTGCATCTCTTCTGGGATTACGTATGTACTACTGTTTTCATGAATTTGGAATAATTGTCTTCTGGAGTATCCTGTGATTTTATGGTTTTGTATATAAAATTTTAAAATAAAAAGTTAAAACTACTGTAAGGAACTTGGCTAGTTTTGCCCACTCCATTTACCTTTTGGTTTCTCTACCCCAGTTGTCCACTCACAAGAACATTCTATTGCTGTGCAGCACATCCGCTCTGACAAATGTACCATTCTTTTCAGGAAACGTCAAATTAATTGATAATAATTTCGTCTAGTTAGCTTCCTGTTTCCAACATTTTCTAATTAATGTGGGTTTAAGGATGTGAATGTCCTGTTTCACCCCGTTAGAAACCTGACTTGCGTACCTTGTACCTTGTTCCTGAGAACCATTTGGCTTGATAGTGCACTGTATAACAGACCTTTGAATAGGTAGGTTTGGGATCTCCTTTTTAAGTATCACCCTAGTACATGCATACACAACTGCAATTCCACACCTTTTGGGTAATGCAAGAACACCAGGAAATGGGTGAGAAAAATATTTTTCCATGCTAGGGTACTGTAGATTAATTACATGAAGTGCCTTATAAAGCACAAGGACACTGAGCCTGCATGTCAACATCTCTGGTAGATGTAAAATGGAGAAACCATGTCTATAAAACAAGGGCACAAGGTTTCAAAAGAAACTTTCACACTGGAGTGTGCTCTGAGGTGCCATTAAGACCTCGCATTACTGGTACTAAGTTCATTCTTTCTCCTTGCAAAGATATTCAGGCATCTAATGCGCATACAGACAGGTACAAACTAGATAACCTTATGTTAGCAAAAAACTGGAACATAGGCACACATTAGTCATCATGCAACTTGGATAAAGCATTAAAGGCATTACATATTAATGTGGTTAGTTGGGCCACTTTTCCAGATGCTATGGAAAGGAAGAAAATCTACTTAAGACCAACTGCTGATGCTAAGGTCGACTGCCTACCCCTCATTACTTCTGCAGAGGAATTTATGGCAAACCTTTTCCGGGCCTCACGCTTGGTCTAATTGAAACCTAGATTTTTGTAGGTGATCTTTGCTCCTTTTACAAACTCTAATATAGGCAACATATTAATAACCTACCGTCGCTGAGGGGCTTGCAAAATCTACTAGCCCATTCACCTTGAGATTTTATGATGGGCTAGCGAGTATGGGAATGTTTGAAATTAGTATGACATTTACTGTGAACAAACGTAGCAGTAAATAGCAAATAGTTTTTACTGCATATGGCTGGCCTTATATGGCTGGCCTTTGGGTGGCAGCATTGCACAAAATATCAGGTGTGCTTTCGGTGACGTGCACCATTTTACAGAAAGCACTAGTAAATATGTTGTCACCCATCCATGTGCATTTCCTTTAGCTCTAGTGGGATTTTTAAAGAATTTGTGAGGCCTGATTTATATGAGGCACATCAGAACTTACAGCAATTCTACATCTGCAAAACCAAATATAATTATACATGCAGTTATTTCTTCTCCTTATTCTATAAATAAGATTACACATCCAATTGTTTTTAGATCGACATAAGCATCTTCTTAATAGGGACCATTATTTTCTAATATTGCATGCCATTGTTCAGTTATCTCTTATGACTTGCACTTGGTCACCTATTCCTTGAGATCAACCTTTAATTCTGGACACTTAAATTCTGGACGCATTTTATTGTATTAGGCATTGGTGTGTGTGGGGGTGGAGGGGTGCCCAGTTGTTCAGTGAAGGTCAATCCTCCTTAACCGTATGAAGCCAGATTAGGACATGGATTTAGAATAATTAAAACAATGCTCTACAGTGAAGAATTATCATTGTTTGTGTATAATAGATTGGTCCGCTTTTAAGAATGCAGAGTACGTTTCAGAGGAATCTGGGTTTATTTTAACATTGGGGACAAATATCAAAATAATTCTGGTATTGCAATTCAACATGAGGTTATTGGCGTACCACAGATTTACCGGAATCCTCTTTCCTGTGTGCCTACCAAGAACACTGCTTATCAATTATTTGGTTGTATTATTTGTCATTAGTTTGAAGACGTAAGCCTTGAAAATTGAATTTAACTCAAAGGTGGAAACTACATGTTTTTGGATACTTATACTTTGCTTTGAATTTGCAAATATGGCTTTGCTTGGTGCATTTCATTTGTTAATGCTGTTTCAAAAGCATTTACCTCTGCTGCACTTATGCCGCCCCATCTCTCCTCCTATTTCCTTTCAATAGCACCTGTGCTGCAGTTACTTTACCACTTTCAAGGCTATAATGAACCAATCACGCCTTGCTTCTTTTTCCCCTAACGCTTTCATGCAATATGATATACATATGGTTTGTAACAAATACACCTAAAATAAAAATATATTCAAAGGCATGTTCCCCATCCAGTAGTCTTGTGTTGAATATTTTAACTGCAACATCCCGCTTGCCCTCTTTTTGTTCTGCTGACCTTTCTCCATTCACTAAAACCATGTGCTGTCTGTCCTTCCTCCTTTTTAAAAATGTTAACTGTAATATTAAAATGAGGGCACACACCCCTTCTAACTCAACTGCAACCACCTGAATGTTTCTACCTTACTATTTTTACTGGTTGTTTTTTTTTGGCTTTCAAATGTGGTCTTCAAACTTTTTTACGTACTTTAATATTTTAAGCTATTGTTTGAAATGTGGAACCAGATAATGGTGTTCCTAGCGGC
Organism: Ambystoma mexicanum; assembly: GCF_040938575.1. Taxonomy (NCBI): domain Eukaryota; kingdom Metazoa; phylum Chordata; class Amphibia; order Caudata; family Ambystomatidae; genus Ambystoma; species Ambystoma mexicanum. Next base: position 451,834,079 of record NC_090936.1, on the reverse strand, counting down.
AGTCGGAAAATGAAACCTTTTGCATGCATCACTGTCATCATTAGGAGGGGCATTCGAGATTCTAAGTACAAAAGGTGTACTCCGATAATTTTTAAGCATGTGTTAATAATATCATGACACTATTTTAGCAGGTTCTATTTTATAACTGTGGAAGGACCTGGGTTGCTCATGTACATTTTTTCTTTAGATTTAATAGCACTTAAAATAACTGACATATAGGCTTTATTACCGGCCTCCAAATACCAGGAGGGTTCAGGACAAAGTCCTGCACTTGACATTTGAGAAAATTCTTTTCTCTGAAATGACAGGCGATAAGTTACCCAAGCGTAAGTATAGTGCAGATACTGCAAAAATCCTTTTCGGTAATCTGTCCACTTCAAAAAAGTTCCCTTAAATTCAGCAGAAATGTGATGGATGAAAGGCATTCGTATGCATTTATTGTTTCGTTGGTGGACAGAAGGGAAACTCTTTAATCATTGCAAAAGGTTCAATAAGCCAAATTAAGGTTTCCCTGCAGGGTCCACTTCAGTAGAATCAGAGAACCAGACTTGGCAACCTACCTCTTTGGTGAACCAGCACTGTGCACCAATTGGAACAAACATCTGTCAGGCTACCAAGACCTTTCTCCGGCTAATTGAACTGGGTTAGTGGTTCAGTGGGTTTTGTTCTTCAATTCCATATTTTTCGTACCCCCCCACCCCCACCTTTCCTGCTATCAACCTGTAACAACATTTCTAATTAAAGAATTTAACCATTGGTCTTACAAGCCCTTGAACCTGTTCCTCAGGAAAAATAATAGAAGTGGTGTTCTATTGTAGGTTCTTATCAGAAAGAAGGGCAGGGGCTCTGAGAGGAGTTAAGATCTTCTTTTCAATCTACACCTTTCAGTCGATAAGTCTGGTTCATGACATAAGGTAACATTCTTTCATTCCTTCAAAGGGGGGGGGGGGCTGGCTGAGCTCTACAGACCAAAAACCTGGCATATTTTCACAAGGATGTTACAAGATCCTTTTGAATCACTTGTTGGTCCTAAGGAAGGATCTTGACTGGGAGGCACCAAAACATCTTGGACATTCACCCGTTTCTGAATTTAATATAATCTGTGAACTTCATTGGATCGTACTCCCATAAATCAACAAAAGACTCTAAAAATACTAAAAATAGTTTCAGGCCACCTGGAAGGCAATTTATGGATTTGATCTGATGTTACCCACCTGAACCCATTACAACCTAAAAGAAAAACAGAACTTTTCAGGTGGGGACAAAATAAATGACTGTCTCTACTTTGCACCTTTTTGTTTAGGTTATTCAAAATGTTGTTGCAGATTTACCTGTCCACTGTTGCTAGTTTTTGGTTTTACTTCATTAGCGTTGGTTCCGTTTCTGTGTTTATGGTATATATTTAATCTTAATAGTTTTCTGTACTTCTTTATTTTTGGTAACTGTGTTAAATACATTACAAACTTTTAGATTGATATTAAATCTGTCCAAACAGACACTATATAAAGGTAAATTGCAAATGGTTTGGTGTTTCACAGATTCCTTGTGTTTACAGATCAAAGGGAGATTATCTCCAGGAATGGAGCTACCAGGGATCACCCCATGACTACATAAGATTGGACAAGTTTGTGATTAATGATTTGATTTGAGCTAAGAAGCCATTTGAATTGTATAACCAATGTCTGGTTTTAAGAAAGGCTTAGTGCCAAAACACGTGTCAACCAGGGGACATACTTAATTTACCTAATAAACACTCAACTTGTGCTTTGTGCTCCGCGCTTATTTGGAAACGCCAAACCATTTGCAATTTACTACATGGAGTTTGGGGTTCAATTTCTAGGTGTTACCAGGAGTGATGGGCTGTTTATTCTAATAACTGACCGATGGCGCAGTGAAGCCCTCCTCTTACCCCTAAAAATCGTGGTCAACTATATGAAGGTAGCCTAATGCATAAACATTGATTGTGAGATTTGAATAACCATTGTATGTCTAACCTCAGTCCAAAGGGCTTGCGCTCTCATATTTTCACATGGGTCAGGATCATTACCATTATCAAGTCCTGCCTTTTGGTCTTGGTACACCTCCCAGAGCATTTAAATAACCCAATGTCAACTGCTGTAGCGTATCTGACATTTCAGGGGTTCACATATATACCCATTTAGAGTGGCAAATTTAAGCTTCTAGTGCTAAAGAAGTATAGCAAAATGTGCAGAATTTGTGCATACTGTGTACCCTGTGGGCCTTTCGATAAACCTTAAAAAGAAATTACATATGACGCGATCTTTCATTCTAAGGAAACTGTTAAAAGGGACCTTTTATTTTGAGTAGACGATCTCATTAAGGAAATTGGTCCTTTACTCCTGCCAGCTCAGGTATGGGCCTGGAAATTACACAGGCTACAAGGACTGATAGCTTCTTCCGTGGAGGTCATAACTCATGCTAAATTGATGAGTTGATCTGTTTCAGCTATCAACACACTGGTCTCAAGAATCTCATTCTCAGTCAGCATTCATTCAATCAGATTTAATAATAAGTCAAGGCAATTTATAGTGGATTTTTCAATCATCCGTCTTCTTGAAGGTCTTATCCATGCACTACTCCCAGTACAGGTAGTGAACCAAATTTGGCAAAATGAACATGTTCTGTCCTTGGTCCCCTCTTCTTCATGCTTTACACCACTTCAAACTCCTCTGTTAGGTTGTTCACAACCCCTACTGGTGTCGATTTCTTAAATGAGGTACAAAGGTTTACCTCTAAAGTCAAAGTGAGCTTACTTGATGGTGGGACTGAGCAGTACAGCTTACCTAAGGAGATCAGGAGTTTGGTGTAAAGTACAATTAACATCCATATTAGATTGTCAAACAATAGGTTGTTCACACAGGTAACTGTAAAAATAGATTCATTTATCAACACAAATGCACTGAGTCAAAATACGAAACGGTAAGTAAATCAATCCATTCATGCACAATCATAGTTTAGTGTCCAAAATAGGAGTGAGTCCATACGTCAGAATTCATCCAGTTAAAGGGAAGTACTATTACAATTTCAACTGGTGTTGATAAGATGTTCTATTACACAAATTATTACAGGCCTTATAATTTGTAACTAATGGCATTACCATCCAGCATAAGCCTTAATGAGTCCAATCCAGCACAAGGTAAGTAACCAAGTATGGTTACTTTAGGGGGCAGAGAGTTTTAAAGTTATTTCAACATTCTCCCATAGGAAATAATCAGTTCAGTGCACTAGATCGTGCCTGAGCCAGTGACTCAATTTGTGTGATTTTAAGAATAGGTTTTCTGCAAAGGAAAGGGGGCAGCTACCATTCCAAATCATCTAGCCCCACCCCCCCCGATAGGATTCCTATGCCCAGGTTTCACCACCAAAGTCAAGGGAAGCTGCATGGAAAGTCTGTACACCCAATGCTAGCAAAGTGGGTGTGCAAACCAGCCTGGTTCCCTTTCTGTCTTTCACTGGTATTTCAGCACCGAGAGAAGTTGGAGAAAGGGTGTACTTTACAAATACTAAACTCAAGCTGTACTGTATGCTCACTTTGTAAAGCGCCCAGATGGCATCTACATCACAATACCAGTTGTGCAGTGCTTATTCTCTAAACCTTCTTTTTGAATAACTGTAAAGTGCATGGCTACTTTTCATGTTTAAAGAAACATTTTCAAGTGTGTTGATCTTCATGTACAACAGTACTACAGTATCCTACCTCCGAGAACATGGAAGCAGTCATTCTTTACCTCTTGACAATTCAGATTGGAAAAACGTCTACAGCTCATATTAGTAACACACCATTTATCTTCTAGGTGTTCCAAATGATTTTTATCATTCAAAAGTATAATTCTCATGAATGAGAACTCAAGGAATCTGTGAGTCATTTGCAATGGATTTGTTTTGTTTTGGTATGGCCAGAGATTGATTTGTTTGCAAGTCAGCCCAAAAAGTAATGCAATGGGTATGAATGTTGAATGGTCCAGATGAGGACGTATGCAATTCATTGGATCCATCTTCATACCTTTCTCCAGATTTTTTTAATTCATAGGGTCATTTACAAACACAGGAACTTATTCAGTTATGAAGTAGTCTAATATCTCCTTATTGCCTGAATAGATGTTTCTCTGAACTCAAACAGAAGTCTTCATCTCTTCCTTTGTTGCATCCATATTATCTGAGACTTCTGGCACAACAGAGGGTCAAATATTACAATCCTTCCCTCAACCATTTACCTTTGCACCCTCGTTCCTGACGATTCACCTTTGAATAATCCCTTCAGAGAATTGGAAAGTATTTAGGCATCTGGCAATCAATCTACTTTACCACTACAAAACAAGTAGAGTAGATTTTGTCAGAAGGAAGGAATTGCTGGTCGTCCATCTTTAAATGTGTTATCCCTCCTTTCTAGCCTTTGAGTTCTTACTGACCCATTTGGCTGTTGGAGCAGATTGAATGCATAAAATATAATTACATTTTCCTTCTTCTGTTGAGTAAAATCTTACAGGTTTACTTTGTTTCCCTCCCTTTAAGTGATAACATATTAATTATTGTATATGTAATGCTTAATACCAGATTCTCTTGCTTCCAAGATCTTTAATAGCTGTTATTACCAAATTTGTAGGTACTCAATTTGGCAAGTTGGAGAGGGTGAAGGGCGGTATCGTCCCTGAAAGGATTGAAACTTGTGAAGTTCAGGCTTGTCCAGTGTTAGAGGAAAGCACTTAAACTGTGGGTTATTCACCAGAACACCACTGCTAATTGGGAGCTGAATATAGTGCGGGTCATACTTTCTATAAAATCATTGAACTTCTACCCACTGTAGATATCAACTTTGTTTGGAAGACAATTTTTCTAGTAGCTTTAACCACCACCAGAAGGATAGTCTATTGACTGGCTCTTAGACTGTTTTTCATAAAACTAGTTGTACTGCATAATTTCTTCTGACTTTTTTTTTCAAGATCCTACATTGCTGCAGAGAGCGCTTTGCATGCATTAGTTGTCAAAAGGCCTTTACAATGCTATCTGGATAGGTTAATAGCTACAAACATTTTAAAAGTTAGTCTTCCATATATGTTTCACCAAATTCTAGAAATCTGTTTCCAAAATGCGTCGGATGCACTATGAAGGGGACATCAACACATTTGGTAGCTACTTGTCAGAAATTAATAATTTATCAAACACCATAACATTACAAATGAACTAATTATGTTGTTCGAATGATTCCCCATCTCAGTAAGATGTGAGACCCTATTTGGTATGTGTAAGAAACGGAACAGAATGCTCAATTACCCCTCTCTTAGTCCACTTCAGAGACTGGTCAAGGGAAAGGAATTAGGATAGATTATCTATTTCATCTATCCAAATTGCATATGAACCAAAGAATTTTTTCCATAAAACAAAGTAAAAACACATTTTAATCAAATTTTTCACAACACAAACATGTAGTGGGCGCTTTCCGCAAGGCATCTCACACATTAGAATTAGTCTCACAATTAGAGAAAAGTAACAGATTTAGCAAAATTAGAAAACTATTGCACAGCGCATTTCTTGAAAAGGAAGAAACCTCCTATTTCTCTCTAAACAACTAAGCTCTAGTCCAACCACAACAGAATATAAAATATCTGCCAAAAATTGTGAAAATTTGGGGATTTGTTGAACTCTTTGTCAACCTGGTAAAGCAATGTACTGTCCTGGAGAGGGCTACAACAAAAACAACATAACACCAGGGACGGTGTTGATGAAATCTGTTAGCCGAAACATATGTAGACATCCCGCGGACATCTGAAAAACTGTATTTTTGTAGCATAAGTATTCTATTTATGCTGTAGATTCACAGTGTGTTCCCCCAAAATGCAATACGATAAATATCTTAAACAGTATGTCAATGTGATAAATTATAACTGCCACTTACTAACCACTGTCACTACTGGTAGAAGATGTGATATTTCTGGACTTTTTTACTTTTCTCTAATTGGGAGACTAATTCTAATTTGTGAGGTGCCATGATGAAAGCGCCCACTACATGTTTGTGTTGTGAAAAATTTTATTAAAATGTGTTTTTACTTAGTTTATTCTATGGAAAAAAATCTTTGGTTCATATGTAATTTGGATAGATGAAATAGATAATCTATCCTAATTCCTTTCCCTTGACCAGTCTCTGAAGTGGACTAAGGGAGGGGTAATTGCGCATTCTGTTCTGTTTCTTACACTATATAAATAGTCCCTACATTGCTCAAACCCCCTAAAACAAAAAACTTGGGACGCACCCAGTATTTCTCCTATTTGGTATGTGCAACAGAATGGCCACTTAGTGAAGGCGGGATAGCCAAGCTTTTTCGTACATAAAATAATGCATTTAATTGTGTTTCTGAAAGGTAGGTCTACCAATCAGACCCCCTTTGTATAAATGCTTCATGCCAAAGTTATAGTGCAAGTATTTGCCTTTGCTGTGATAGTCTGCCAACGCCCTCAGCACCAGCCTTGCAGTGCCACAGTGCAAAGGTCACATTTGCATTCCTGACAGCTGCCGGAACACACTGTCTGCAGGCAGAGGCGACTTAAACTGTGTGCCCCTATGTTCAATTGTATAAGTGAGTAACCTAGTCAACCTGGTGACATGTTCATCTTTAACCTCATTGTGGCATGGTGGCTGGTAGTGTCGCACAATTATAAGCCACGGTAATTTGATAATGTTCAAGTGTCAACTCTGTGAGCAGGGCTTCAGCTATGATGGAGCTGATGTGTATTTGTTCATTGATATACTTGCAGTCAAACTGCTCTAGGGCGGTCAATAAATTCTGCTCAAATAGTCAAATCCTATCGCAACAAATATATACTTTAAGGGATCAAACAAAAACCAGCAGGTTGCCAATTGGCTGGAAAGGTAGAGAGGGCAGTTTGCATAGTAGGGTTTGATATTGCTGGTAGCTATTCATCTCCTGCTTCCATCTACCCTGAGAGATCATGGTTAGCCTAAAGCCAACATTTACCATGAGCTACTGTTGGTTCCCCAGTCCAACTGGTGCCTTACAAACCTGCTTCTCCAGCATAGGGGTCTTGCATGGATTCACATGCTCATGAATATTCCCTGTCGTCGGGCTGGCAATCATCTGTAAAAATGTAAAGCGGTTTAGCTTTAAGCTAAAACGGCATTGTCTCCTCTGCAGCCTATGAATGTCCTTTGGGTCATACTGCCCGCAGCCAATGATACTCGGCCTCCTAAACTCCAACCCTGGTGGCTGGGTCCTACTGCCCGCAGCCAATGATACTCGGCCTCCTAAACTCCAACCCTGGTGGCTATCTTCAGATTTTACCATACATTTCTAGCGTTGAGAGACCTCATGCTTTGTCTCGGCATCTCAAGTGCATTAGTCTTCATCCAGACTACGACAGCTGTTCAATTTGTTTATCCTTTTTAACGAAGACATGGAAGGACTGCCATCAGAGATTGGTGGCGTGGATCGCGGAGGGGAATGCCTCTGATGCAGCCTCTGGGTGCAGTTCTGCCTCTTCCAGGGGCCGCAGGGCCGGCAGGTCCACAGAGCATATTCCCTCTGGTAAGAAGAGGTCGAGGTCCTTTGAGGATGCTTCCCTGGTGAAGATCCAAAAGGTGAAATCGCAAGCTCCCTCGCCTTCTTCAATGGTCTCTGCGACTGCGGGGCCCAGTTCAGAGGAGGGCTGGACCCATCACCTTGGACGGTTAGCCTGCCGTCAGGTGAATTACCTTTGTCTGCAAGGAAATCGCTGACCTTGGTGGCCAAGCACAGGTCTTCATCAACGAGCAAGTAATCTAAGGGCCTGACGCCAGCCTTGTCGATGGCAACTTCATCCATCAAGATCGTAGCTCTGTCAATGACCTCCCCGTCGAGGAGTGCCTCGCCGACTCCTTCGGCGAAATCTGCAGAGCCAAGTCTTCCTTCGACAGCTGCTATAGCAAGAGATTTGTCAACGACCATCACCTTTACCTCTGTGTGTTCAGCACGCGCAGATTCTCTAGGCCTCCTAGACCTGTCAGTGGTCCCTTCAATGACAGCACCTAGTGCTGCTTAGCCGACTGCAGTCGTCGCCTCTTACCGAGGGGTTCTGATTTGGTGAGTAACATGCTTCCTGCCCAGGCCCACCAAGGCTGTACCACTCTTTACTCAGCTCCTCTGGGATCCCCCAGAAGCTCACCAGCCATCAACATCGGTTCTGAAGAGGACCTTTCAGAAGGTTTTTACTCAGAGCAGGAAGGGAGCTAAGGGGAGCCTGGCCCCACTCTAATGTCTCATCATGGGTCACTGACCTGTGCGCCTTCCCAGCTGTTCAGCCCTCCAAGGGTCTCTGGCCCAGTTCCTGCACCAAGAGACATGTCCGTGGACATACTGACCACCTTACACAAACTGGTGTCTGAAATACAGCAGCCACTGCTCCTATCACTGCAAAGAGTCTGCCAAGGCCTTCTCGACAACCGACACCGCCTCATAAGGCCTGTGTTACCCCTCGGCCAGTGCCAGGGGCTTTGCTCCCTGTGGTTGAGGAGCCAGTTCAAACGGAGACTGGCATGGACACCACCGGTACTCCCACAGATGCGTTCGATGACTGTTTCCATGGACGGGGAACCTATGGATGGCGCACCAGGGTGTCTCCAACTGACGAGATTGTCTCTTTCCACTCTCTCGTCGTGAAGACTACCAAACTCTTCAACCCGGTACCAGAAGAGAAGAAAAAGGGTTTCCTTTTTGAACGAGGGAAGTTCTCCAAGAAGAGAATAATCTTGGTCCCTTTGTTGGATGACATATGGGAGGCTGGCTTGGCGGATATGAAGGCTCTGAATACCACGCCTGCTAAGCGTGACCGGTTGGAGAAGTAATACAGAGTTCCAGGCTCTGCCCCTAGGTGCCTCAGGCCCCAGCCTTCACCAGACTATTTGGTCTTGACCGCTGATAGAAAGAGGCCCTCCAACCTATCTGTCCATGGTGCCTCCGGACCAGGAGGGTAAGGAGCTAGATGCTGCAGGGAAGCGCATAATCACCACAGCAGCATCCACCATCAAGGCCACCAACGCCCTTGCCATCCTGTCAAGGTACGACGGGGAGCTGTGGTACAAGCTGGGGCTCATCCTTGACTTCCTCCCTCTCAGCCTGGAGTTTAACGTCTTCTCCTGCATCGCTCAATTCCATAGCACGGTTGCCATATTTAAATCCCCCAAAGTCTGCCATATTCTAGCCTTGAAAAAACTATATATCAAATGGATGGTGTCCTCCCAGGTATGCCTCAGCTTTGATATTCGTATCTCACCAGCTCTGCTGCTAAGGAAAAAACATCTCGGCAGAGGGTGCTGTGCATGATCTCGTGGCGTCAATGTCCCTCGAGGGCCGCCGTGGCTTGTCAACGTCACCAGTAGTATAAATAGCTTGTGCCGCGCAGTTTTTCCGAAAGCTTTGTGTGGAGTAATAGCGCGCTTCATTTTTGTACTGAAAAATGTTTTTTTCGAATTCTTCGACCCCCAAAGTCGGGATTTAAAAAATGTTACGACTGTGGGTCAAAAATGTTGATGACTGATCCTCACCGTGTCTGCCTTTTGGTGTTTTGGTTCTGGCCACCGGACCGACGACTGCGGATCCTGTCAGTCCATGGCTGAAAAAGCTCTCTGGGAATGCTGAGGTAAACTGGCGGTGGGGAGGGAAGCTTCGAAGGCTGCTTCGAAGGATAAAATGTTTGGGGAGTCTAAGGACTCCACTCGGCGTAAACATTCGAAGATTTCCTGGTCGAGGAGTCGGTCGAGGCAATCTTCGTCGTCTTTGAAGAAGAGACGCCATAGGTCTCCCTCTTCGTCATCGGATACCTCTACAGAGCAAATCAAATGCCTGACTAGGTCGGATTCCTCTAGTAAATGGAATACCTTTAGGATACAGATGATGGAGATGTTTCAGAATGTGGCCCGACCCCCTCAAGGGTCACTCAAGAACTATGCCCCAGTCGCTCTTTTAGACGACTCAGGGGGAGCAAAGACAAGTAGTAAATCGGAGGCTTGAGATACTCGACTCGTCAATAAGGCGTCGAAGATATCGACTTGTGAGTCGAGTCCATCTCCGATACCGTTGAAGAAGCTAAAAACTTTGAGACCTTAGAGTTTGTCGATGCCATCAGTGTTGATTGCTTAGATGCCAAAATCGAGGGCAATTTCTGATAAATCGACCCCTTCCTCGAAGCAGTCTTCGACGCCGTTGATGGCATCTTCGATTCCAATGAAGCACATAGCGGTTCAGGAGAAAATATTCAACCCTGTACCGACTTTATTAAGTCAATGTCCTCCATTTATGAAGAGGAAAGTGCTTCTGATGAAGACATATCGCCATTTGGAGTGTGATTTGGCACTAAAGAGGTACCTCAAGAACTAATTGAGCCAGAGTCAAGGATGAAGGACCTATGTGACTCCCTGCAATCTGCTAGTAGTCTCGACACTTCACCAGAGCTGGAGTTTAGTAAACCTGACCCGTCAAACCATGCTGATTCAGGTTATAGGAACCTGTTGAACAGAATCACTGAATACATGGGTTGGAGTAGGGCTTCACCAACATATGAGCAGGATGACAACTGACATCCTGGACCAGGGTCCCCAGAAAGACCCAATTTTGCCTGCCCTTCAGAGAAAGGTGGTAGCCAATTGGGAAGCTCCAGAATCTGCTCCTGCTGTGAACATGAACTTCTCTAGCAAGTATAGACCCCCTAGCAGCGATCCTGACTCTCTCAGCAAACAACCTACGCCTGAGAGTTTGGTAGTCCAGGCTGCTACTTCGACCAAACAATCTGCGTATCTTTCTATTCCCTCAGATAGAGACGATAAAGTGGATGCATGGGCTCACAAGGTCTTTACCTAAAGCAGCATGGCCCGGAAGTCCACTAATGGTACCTGTACCTTGGCTAGATTTAATCCTATCCTGTGGGACTGTTAGCATGGCGGCTGATCACATCCCAGAAGGCGAGGAAAGGGATGGCTTTCTGAACTTAGTTAAGGATGGCAACGAGGTGATGGGAGAGTGTCTCCAATCAGGACTGGATACTGCTGACAGCATCAGCAGATCTATAGATGCAAGCACTGTACTTCGCAGGTTTGCGTGGTTCAGAAAGTCGGGTTTGCACCGGACATGCAGGCCAGACTTCTCAACATGCCCTTCGGCTCGAAGTTGTTTGGCAGCAAGGCAGATGAGTCTGGAGAAGCTGCAGACCTCTAAGGTGGCGGGTAAGTCCCTTAGCACCTCCATTCAACAAACTCAACAACCTTATTCAGGCTCAGCTTCCTGGAGGGGTCTTTCTTTTCGCTTCTATTCCTCAGTTGGTAGAGGAAGAGGACAGGCCAGACAAAGGGGGCAAAGAAGTTTCCCTTGTGGTGGACGAGGAAGGGGTGCTAAATCAGCCCCAGCAGCAGCATCTTTAGCCTCAGCCGCTGCTGCAGCCGCCTCTAAACCACTCTGAGGCCTTGACCCCCAAGAACCCGATGGGAGGCAGGATCTCTCAGCATCTGAACGAATGGCGGGGCATTACTTCAGATGCTTTGGCACTGGAAACAGTAGCTCAAGGTTACTGGCTTCCTTTTCTAAAAAAGGCCTCAAGATCATTTACCGGGAACCAACTCTGTCAAAATTCCAGACCCACTCCTTGTGCAGGAAATTTTAACCCTGCTAGAGAAAGGTGCAATACAATAAGTACCTGTAGCGGAGAGGAATAAGGGTTGGTATTCCCCTTATTTTCTGATTCCCAAGAAGGATGTAGGATTGAGACCCATCTTGAGTTCCTCAGGAAGGAAAAGTTCAAGATGGTTACTCTTTCTCAGATCCTTCAGGCTCTCCAACTCGTAAGATTGGTTTGTATCATTGGACCTTTAGGATGCTTACTTTCATGTGCCAATCCATCTCAAGCACAGGAAGTACCGGAGGTTGGCGGTTCTCACTATCAGTTTCGAGTTCTGCCATTCAGGCTGACCTCCACCCCAAGGGTTTTCACCAAGCTGATGGTGGTAGTGCCAGCAAGTCTCAGGAGAGGGGGCATTCACGTCTACCCCTACCTGGACGACTGGTTGATCAGGGCTCGTTCACCCAAGCAAGCACAGGATCATCTCAGCATCACCTGCCACTCCCTACACAGACTGGGCTTCTCCCTCAATTACAAGAAGTCCCATATGATATCATTCCAAATACTCCAGTTCATCGCAGCGGTCTTGGACACTTCCTCGGGGAAAGCCTTGCCTCCCGAGGTGAGAGCTCAACCCATTCAGCAGATGGTAGCAAAATTCCAGAATGCCCAACATCTTCCGGCCTTCGATTTCTTTAAGGTTGCTGGGTCTCATGGCATCCTGCATTTTCCTTGTGCCAGAGGCCCGATTGAGAATGAGATCCCTTCAATGGGCTCTCAAAACTCAGTGGTCACAGTTTTCAGGGAATATGTCGGATCAACTGCAAGTTCCGAGCAGAGTTGCTCAAGATCTAATTTGGTGGGATTGCAAGGACAACATTCTCGAGGGAGAATCTTTTTGGCAACCATGGCATGAGATGACCTTAGTGACTGATGCCTCACTCACGGGTTGGGGCGCCCACACCAACGAACTGACAATCAGCAGTCGTTGGTCTCCATCGGAGTCCAAACTACACATCAACCTTTTGGAGCTCAGAGCAATCAGACAAGCGCTGAAGGCCTTCCTGCCCTCTGTATGGGGAAAGAATGTCTTGATAATGACAGACAATACAGTGGCTATGTACTACCTCAACAAGAGAGGAGGTGTAGGGTCATTACCACTGTGCAGAGAGGCAATGCAGCTCTGGTTCTGAGCAATACAAGAATGAATCTGTCAGCAGTTCACCTAGCCGGAGAGCAGAACACGGCGTTGGACGCTCTGAGCAGGTAGAGCATTCTCCCACCAGTGGGAACTAGCTGAGGGAAGTCCTTCAAGAGATCTTCACCCTTTGGGGAACCCCTCAAGTGGATCTGTATCCGACCGGTGTCAACCGGAATTACGATCAGTACTGCTCAAGGGAATTTCCTCCATGAGGAGCACTAGGGGACGCGTTCGTAGTGGACTGGGATTTTCCAATCCTGTACGCGTTTCCTCCAGTCACCGCGATTCCTCACGTAATCAGGAGGTTGATAAAGTTCAGGAAACCTATGATCCTAATTGCCCCGGATTGGGCCAGGACGACATGGTACCCGGACCTTCTGGACATGTCCATCTGCCCTCCAATACATCTTCCACAAAGAGAGGATCTTCTCTCGTAAGAGGAAGGTTGGGTTCTGCATCCAGAGGTCAAGACACTCAGCCTTCATGCATGGTTTCTGAGAGGCAGAGATATAAGGATTGGGACCTCCCGCACATTGTAATGGAGATTTTGCTTTCGGCCAGAAGGCTGCAACCAAATCCTTGTACCGGTGTCATTGGGATAAATTCAGTAACTGGTGCAAGGACAACAATGTGGACCTTTTTCAATGTGGCACTCCTATGGTGCTTTCTTTTCTGTTACATCAGGCCTATCTCGGGCTCCAGATTGGAACAATAAAAGGATACCTGGCGGTGCTTTCCATTTTTAAGCACTCCTCTGAAGAGGTCTCCTATTTCAAAATTCCTTTAATTGTTCAATTTCTGAAGGGACTCGCTTACGTGTACCCTCCAGTCCCATTTCAGGTCCCTGCCTGGGATTTAAACCTTGTGTTAAAGTTTCTAACTTGTATACCCTTTGTACCTTTACATTGTTGCATGTTAAGGCCCTTAGCTCTGAAAACTGCTCTTCTTGTGGCATTAACATCAGCCCGCAGGGTAAGTGAGTTGCAGGCTCTTTCATGCAAGCCTCCACATACTATGTTTCATAAGTAGTCCTTGGAGTCAAACCATCATTCCTGCCGAAAGTAGTCTTTGACTTTCACCTTTTGCAAAAGATAACACTGCCAACTTTCTACCCGCCTCCTCATTTTGGCAAAGAGGAAGAGTGGCTGCATAGACTGTACCCAAAGTTTTTATATTGCGAGAATGGCAAAATTTCGCCATGAAGAACAACCTTTTGTGGGATATACCGGTCCTAAATTGGGACTAGCAGTAACTAAATAAAACAAACTATATCCTGGTGGATTACACTGGCTATTGGAGAGTGCTGCAGACTTGATGGAAAGGACCCGCTGGAAGGGCTTCAAACTCAATCCATGAGGGCATGGCTACTTTTGCGGCTCTTCAAAGGGGTGTCTCTGTAACTGACATCTGCTCAGCAGCAACTTGGGCATCAATTCATACTTTTGTTAATCATTAATTGCTTAGACTCCTCTTCTCAAGAAGGTATTTTTGCTAAGGCAGTCCTCGATTCCATTCAAGATAAATCGAATTAGTACTCCCTCTTCCAAATTGTCACTGCTTTGGGAGTCTATCAAAGATGAGGAATATGTGGGAGGGCACAATCCATTCGAAGAACAAGTTACTTACCAACTGGTGACATTCTTTCTACTAGATGTTCCTCCCACGTATTCCTCATCGCCCTGCTCAGCCTACCCACTGTACAATTTACGTGAATTGCACTCTGCGTTTCCTGAGAGCTTGCGGTCTGGGATACGCTTGGTCAATTCCTCGATTGATGGAACAAAAAACAGAACTGAAGGCAACGGGTGCGGCACAAGCTATTTATACTACTGGTGATGTCAAAACCCCACAGCGGCCCTCGAGGGACATCAACGCCACAACATCGTGCACAGCGCCCTCTGGCGAGAAACCTTTTTTCCGAATCAGCAAAGCTGGCGAGATACCAAATACCAAAGATGAGGAATACGTGGGACGAACACCCAGTCGAAAGAACGTTACCACTTGGTAAGTAACTTACTACTTCTCTCCTTTCAGGACTAACTGTACCAAGGGGCACTGCAGCAGATTGAAGTTGCTATGCCCGAAGCAATGAAACCCACTGGCTTTACAAATCGGACAGAAAAGCCAGCATGTTCTGGCAAATCATTTCTACATTTAAAGAAGACTCGCCACATCTCTGCAACAGTAACGCGACCGATGTAACCTGTATTACAAAGACTATCTTTAGCACTATGTGAGGCAAGGGGACAGGGCTAAGCAGGGATTTTAAAGCTTCCCGCCACTGTTGCACAACCCCAGTGGAATGGAAAGATCAGAGTGTGCCCAGGTAACAGGTGAACAAACAAACCAATGGGGTAGGGACGGAAAGACCACCACAGAATGCTGTATGCAAACCTCGCAAGAGGCAGAAGTAAGAAGCAAGTGGTTTTCGAGAGAGATCAGGTGGAGTGGAGGTGGACCGAGACCAGGTGTAGGAAGGACGATGGATCAGAGAGTTGAGAAGACTGTGAGGGAGATTTTTGCAGGTGAGCTCTTGGTTGTGAGAGTGTGGTATCCAAGTATAGTTGCATGAGTGGCTGCTGGAAGTTGAGTGGTGTTACAAGAATAAGTGAGTCAGAGCAGGAGGAGTGCCTGAGGGCATATAAGAGGCGAATGGGAGTGGGGAAATGGGAGAGTGGAGGGTAGAGTGGGGAGGAGAGTTGTAAGTAGCTGGACAGGCAGAGTAGTTATTAAAGAGGAACTGAGAGGTCAGAATAGAGGGGAGAGAAAATCTGAGAGTGGGAGAGTAGTGTGGAGAAGCTAGGGAGTGTGTGTGTCCATAGGAGGGACAGAAGTAGGGAGTAGAGGGGAGAAGGAGAGTGCGCGCAGGTGAACTAAGGAGAAGGAACATCAGGGAAAGTAACTGGGCATTTGAGAAGGCACCAGACCATATTGCAATACAAATCCAGGGGAGTTGTCAGAATATGTTCCCCCTAGAAGAACCACTGAGGGGTGGCCATAACAGAGTTGTAGAAAGGTGTTGCCAATTTCCAGTGTCCAACCTAGTATATAGGGAAGCCTGGGCTAGTGAGAAGCCCACAGGAAACCAGATCAGGCCGACATTTAGTGTGCCACATTTCAGTTACAAACCATAAAGATTCTGAATCATTTGAGTTCTACAATATGAAAACCCTTGAACCATCCTCCAGAGTCTGGGTTTTTGTACAGCCATCTGTTAATAGAAATTGAAGTAGCAATGCAAGCACCATGATTTAGCAATGGAGTTCTGTCTGGCTTCATTAGGTTAATCTCTTGATGAAATATAATCTTGAACGCCACCATGATTTGTATGACAAAACATTTCCAATTGTAATGATTTGGTTCGAACCCTAACAGTTGACCATAGGAGAGTACATTGCATATTATCCAAGAAAGCCATGAACACCTAAAAGGGAAAAGTTAGTAGGTCACCCTAAATGGAGGAGATGCATGGCGCTTATGCAACATGACCCATTAAATACCAGTATGAGAAATCTGGTGTATTAATACATAAAACCCTGTACCTTTCAGAAGCCCTTCACCCCAGAACATACTCTGTCAACTGAAGCCCATCCAGTGAAAACAAAAACCGTTACCAACAATAGACCACTACTATTGGGGGGAGCAGTAGGCATTCAGCACAGGCTCATCCACAAATCATCAAATGTGAATAATAGGAATATATGCACATATTACAGTTGCTACAGTAAGTGAGTGAAAACAAATTTTTAATTGAGGAAGAAACCAAAATCTTTCAATGTGCAGTGAATGTCCCCACTAATGAAAATGTTCGCAATAGGGTGGGGAGCATCCCCTGGATTTGGCTCCGGGCCCAAGCAACGGTGTGCATGCTCCACCTCAAGGAAACAAATTGCTGTTTACCAGAATGTTCTGTGTTGAAACATTCTACAAATGTGCCTATTCTGTAGACCCTAAAAGTCTCTGCTGCTCCGATCGTTCTTATATTGGCATGCCGAGAATATCCTTTGAGATGTTCGTTCTTAGCTTAAATGGTAGAGTAGGACACATGGCATTTTGTCTATTTTCGCTCTGATGTAGATTCAGCTGTAAACAGACTGGTGTCAGACCTATTCAAACAGGCTTCTAACAAATCTTCTTTGCATGGCAACAGGACGATGTTTAAACCACTAGCCCCCATCCCCCAATGGCAGCTTTTAATTTCTGTAAACCTCTTCCTAATATCCATTTCCCACTTTTCCTATCTCATATCTTCCTCCCCCTCATTTTCCTTCCTCAGGCATGCTAAGATCTGGACGTGCCTGGCAGGGTCATTAAACACCACTCTAGGCAAGCCTATGTGCTCTGGAACTACTACAGTAGTGTTTTGGCACAGTATCGAAACCTAGTAACATAACACATATGAACATGACAACCCTTGTAATTGAAAGAACCAAGTAATAATTATTGGGGGTGGTGGTCCCAGGCTTTAAAGGTGTCCCTTAAACTACGTACTAGATCATGCTCACTTTCTTGATACTCTGGGATTTATTCACACTAAATGCAGGTTTAGGTTATCCAGTACCTCAGGGTCCCTAATACGGAGGAAAAAGTATTTGATCACTAAGCTCAACCTTTTTGAGTTTATATTTCAGGGAGCATGTTCTCCTGAACAGGGGCCTTTTACTCTCTGTACCTATATAATCATTGAGCCTGCAGTTCATAGTTAATTGGGTAAATCTCTCCACTGTGGTCCTAAGACCGGTGTATTCTACATATGACTATACAAAATGTACTCTTACGTCCTTTCCCCTTTCCTCCATACTGCATGGGCGTCCCTTCCAAGGGACGGGAGACAGAACCTTTTTCACCAGAAAACACCTTCTCCTTAAAATTTGGAGGCATGCGGAGGTGCGGCCCTGAGAGCATGCGCTTCCCTGAGCCGCCCTCTGGCGCCAGACCTCAGTCTCCTTTTCCGCGTTGTCTGGAACTGGCCCAATTCACCAGCGCTCCTTGGTTTGGCTTCTGCCATGTAATTCCACGCACAGATACTTCTTCTCTTCTATATTTTTTGTCTTTTTATCATTCAGGTACTCGGTCCTCAGGTGTCAAGCTCCTCCCCGGCGCATGTCGCCTTCTACAGGGTTCAGCAGGTGCTCATCCTGCGAAGGGCTGTTACCGATTAAAGACCCCCACGCCCTCTGCCTACGGTGCCTTGGCCCAGACTACAGCTGGCATTGACACCTCTGGCTGTGCCATCTACATTGCCACGGAAATGAGAAGAACGGCCTGGCTCTGCTACGAAATTCAACCCGTATGTCCAGTGTTAAGATGGATTTCTGAACTGTCCTGGAGGGGCAGAGGTTCAGAAGGCCAGCCTAGTTTCTTGGAACAGGGTAACATCTGGACAAGTCAGACCCATCGGGGCAGCGATCGCAGCGGTCAAGAATAGGTCTCAAGAGGGGTGAGGGTGACTGAAAGCCCGCAATGTGCACACAAAGCAAGGACACTTGCAAATTACTCCAAGCAGGTGTTATATTAAGAATATAGACACATTTATTACAAGGCCTTTGTAACAATGACCGTAGCGAGAAATCACAATGAAACTCCAGTAAACCATCACATACCAATCCAATACAATATATATCGACAAATACAAACGAGTAACGAGTTAGACGCACGAAATGTGTAGACCACCTAGATGGGGAGGAAAACACGCAGTGCGAATAATAATTAGGCCCAGTCCGCCTTCAGAGGCACCTAACTAAAAGGAAGTCCAAACCCTCCGAAGAGTGGAGCCTTGTTCTCAAAAGTACCTGCACACGCTGGTGCCAACGGGCAAAAGGGGAGTCTCTTCGAGGGAATCAGGCAGTTTAGTTCGATGAACAATTGAAGATGAACAGATCTCCGCGACTCAAGCGCAGCCTCCCCTGTGGGCAGAAGCAGAGCACGAGTACGGAAAGGTGTGCTGTTAGACACAGCGGGGAAAAGCGATGGGCTTCTGCAGGAGGGCGACCAGTTCCTAGCGATGCTACTCACCGGTCCCCAATGCAGGCAGACCCAGGCTTCTCCGCGTCGGGTTCAGTGCTGGCAGGTTCAGATATGAGCAGGGGACGTCTCGGCGTCAAGTAGATTCCGCAGCAGCAGAAGTTGAGTTGAGGATGTCCCAAACGCAGTGAACCCGCACAGTTTGTTACCACAGCAGGGCAACGGAGCGGCCGTGTGTATTTCAGCCAAATGTACACTACTCACTTCAGACCTGGGAATGCCAAGTGTACGAATCGGGTGAGAGTGACAAGGACTCGTAATACAACACAACCTGACGTCGGTTACAGAGCAAGACTCCTGGGTAGGCTGGTCAGTCTGCTGGATGGCCCAGAGACACTTCCGAAGGCTTACGTGCAGGAGATGGTGAAGATGCAGAGAATAGTTGTTCCCACTATTCCAAGCGGTCGAAGTACCAGTACAGGCCTTCTCGTTCGATCAGAGGTAGAAAGGGTTTCACAAAGCGACAGCAGTGCAGAGGAGCAATCCTTCAGCGGGTCACCAGCGATTCCTCGTTTCAGCCTCGTGGTTGCAGGATACTTGGCTCCTGTATTCATTTGTTTGTGAGAACTCAGGAGACCTACCTGGTAGTGGTGTTTCCAGCCCCCTCTTATCCACGGTTCCCTTTGCGCCAAAACGGAGGGGACCCAATGGGAGATCCTCTCAAACACTCGCACATACCACCCTAGACTCTCTGGTGCCCAGGATGTGAATTGGGACAAGACATCTCAGCCCCCATCCTGGAGGCACACACAAGGCCTGTAGAAGCCTGCGAAAGCACCTGTGTTTCGCGGGAAAGTACATGCCCAAATAAGGAAGGCCCCGGGTCGGCTCCACCTGGGGGAGGTGAAGGGGGCAAGACGGTCAGCGGACAGGACAAAGAGCCTCTTAGTCTGGCCATTTTGGAAGCCAGGCTACCATTTTGGGCTAAGCGCGAGAAACACGCTTAAACGCCAAAAAGGAGCTCAAAAACACAAACGATCGCTGCAACCAATCCCGTACATGATTCACTTGCACCGTTCGTTTACAATCCAAAGAGAGTATCTAGGGCCTGTAGAAGACTAGAGACCCAAGAGAGCAGTAACTTAGCTTACAGTGCCCTCTTGTGCCATGTTGCGCGAAAGCTGCAACATGATAAAAGAACTACGTAAAACGTTTCCCGGTACTGACTGTCTTAAGGGCATGTCAGTTTCCCCGTAAGAATGGAGCGAAAGCCCAGAGGAGTGCGGCAGAAGGCTGCACTTCTCTGGCAAAGTCTAGATCATGGTGAAAACAACTGCAAAAAGTTTAGGTGTTGCCACATGGAAGGAAAATTACCCACAATTAAGAAATCTTTCCTAACATCCAGGAACAGATCTTAGATCTTCCGTTCGCAGGGGTTGATCTCTTCCATTCCACAACGGATGAGGAGCTGGACAAAAAGAAAAACCGCTCACAAACGGCCAAGTCTTTATCCATCCTGACAAAGACCACGCACCAAAGCGTACACCCAGTCACAGCGCTCTGAGAAGGCTCGTCCGTACGGAGGGTTTCGTGGCTTTCAAGAGCAGGGGTCCAGGCAGCCAGACTGTTCGCCAACCCAGAATCGGCGCAAACAAAAAGGAGGGGGGGGGGGCAGAGTAAGGGCTTTTTCCAGTCCCCCTCCTCCGCAAAAGCCTCAGAGGGAAAGAAGGCATGACACGCCCCTCCGGGTCCACGTGTCTCCAGTGGGTGGGGGGGGGCAGGCTTGCTCTCCATGCACAGTTCTGGCACCAGAACTTTCGTACCCCCAGATGCTCTCAGTAATATCCACGGGGTACTGCCTCCCTATCCCAGCCTCTCCTCCCTCTTCCCCTCCACTCCCACAGGTTGGGACATACTCTTTTGGTGGAAATCTGGTCGCTCGTCGAGAGCCAAGCAGTGGAGGAAGTCACAGCCTCCCACCAAGGCTTGGGCTTTTACTCCAGGATTTTTGCCATTCAGAAAAAGAACCAGGCGGGTCTGAGAGTTGTGCTGGACCTTGCCACCCTCAACCTCTCCCTACCTCTACAAAAATTCAAGATGGTTACGCCAGCTTTGATAGGGGAGACATTGTGCAAGGGAGACTGGATGTGCTCCCTGGATCTGAAGGACGCGTACCTACACGTCCCGATATGGCAGCCTCATCTATCTTCAACTGGGCACCCATGGTCTTTACCAGGTTGATGAATACAGTGGTGGCCCTCCTCAGGGCCACCATGTCTACCCGTACCACGACGACTGGCTTGTCAGGGCGACCTCTCCGGAAGCGGTGCAACACACTTCCCATGCTCTGATGGACACACTGCATGAGCTGGGTTTCTCACTCAACCTCAAGAAGTCACAGCTGCAGCCTACACTGAGACTGACCTTGTTGGGCCTC
Source organism: Ambystoma mexicanum (assembly GCF_040938575.1). NCBI lineage: Eukaryota > Metazoa > Chordata > Amphibia > Caudata > Ambystomatidae > Ambystoma > Ambystoma mexicanum. The sequence goes on along the minus strand of NC_090936.1, from coordinate 451,812,861 downwards.
ATTAGGGACACATGCAGGACACAATCACGGCCATCAAGAGGGCCACTGCGCACTTTCTCAGCAGAGAATTGACCTTGGCCTGGTGGTACCAACACCTACTGGGTCTCATGGCAGCTGTCCTATTGGCCGTCCCGCACACGCGAGACTCAGGATGAGGAGGATATAGCTGCACTTTGCAGCATCTTGGTACCAGGAACGGGGCCATCAGTCAGATGATCAACGTTGCTCAGTTTCTGCACAAGACCTCGCATGGTGGTCACGGGACTGCAACCTGTGGAAAGGCAAGCCTTTGGGGGACCATTCTGGACAACCACTGCGTCCATGGCACCTGGACCCGGCAAGAGTACCACATCAATTGGCTGGAACTGAAGGCCATCTGGCTGGCGCTTAGAGCCTTCTTTGCGGTTATCGTGGGCAAGGTCGTCCTCATTCAGACAAGACAACTCGACCAGCATGTCAACAAGCAGGGAGGTACCAGATCCCCCTCTGCCCCCACTGTGCAAGCTGGCTGTCAGCATGTGGGAATGGACCCTGGAGAATATGTACCCCATGGCCTTACACTTGCCGAGGGAATCCAACCTGGTGCTAGACAGGCTCAGCAGACTGGGAGCGGACAACTACGAGTTGCAGTTGAACGACCTAGTACTGCAGGAGATCTTTTACAAATGGGGACACCCTCCTGTGGACCTCTTTGCCTCCCTGGACAAAAAGAAGTGCCAACTGTTCGCCTCCTGGCAGGGTCAGGGTCCAGGCTCCCTGGGCGATGCATTCCAGATACAGTGGGATGGGATGACGGCTTACACCTTTCCGCCCACACCGCTGATTCACAGAGTGATATGCAAGATCAAGGAGTCTCGCCACCTTGGCATCATTCTAATAGCTCCATAATGGCCAGCCAGGCCATGGTTCTCGGAGCTGCTCAGCCTCTCGGAGAGGCCTCCCATTAGCCTTGCGATGGGCCCAGCACATCTTCTGGCGCAACAGGGGGGCAGAGTCATCCACCCCACGCCAGAGAAACTAGCCCTCACAGTGTGGTTCCTGAACACGTCACGTTAGGACATCTCGGCCTCTCTCCGGCTAATCTAGAGCTCATACAGGGCAGTTCTTCGGAACCTGTTTGCTTAAGCAGGGTCTCCTCTCCACCCTGAGGCTACACTCCGTTGTATTCGCCAATGCAGTATGGGGGAAAGGGGACGGGACGTAAGAGTAATTATAAGTTACTCACTGTAGTAACTAACGTACTCTTAGTCCCCTTTCCACCATACGTCCCACCATCCTCCCCCCTAATAAAACTGGTGTCATTAGCCAATGTTAAATCTATTGTCGACGCGTCTATGGGGACTGAGGTATGGCGCCGGACGGTAGACGCAGGGCAGCACATGCTCCCAGGGCTGCACCCCCACGTGCCTCTAAATTTAAAGGGGAAAGGTTTTTTTCTGGTGAAAGGTTCCGTCTTCCATCCCTTGGAAGGGACGCCCATGCAGTATGGAGGAAAGGGAACTAAGTAGTCACTATGGTGAGTAACTTACAATTTCATGAAGTTTACTCCTTAAAAAGGCTCTACTACATGCAAACTGTAAAATAGAAAATGGGTAATGTTATCAAGAACCAGCCATTAATGGACATACCAGCATGCATCCACTGTTTGCATCTCTTCTAGCCATTATTTACTAAGAGCGGTCGCTTTACATTTGTCTTTGATAATGTCTTGTGTAATTTCAAAATCCCTGCTCAGTTTTTGGAAAATGATTTTCAAGAGACATGGAACCAGTCTCTCTCTCTACCGATCAAGCATGCCCCTATCTAAAGGGTTTTGAATGGAGGGATGTTGTTTAAACGTACCCTGTGTAGGAACGGGAGCTTTGATAATGGTCTCTGTAGATCACCCAATTAAGCTCCTTGCATGCAAATAATTGTAGCATCCTTTAACCTGAAACCACGACTCTTTGCCTACTGGTTTTCTAACTTGACCCTTGAATCTCCAAGCCTAAACTTCCACAGGCGTCACAGGTTTGACAACAGTAGTCCAATGGCACTATCCATTGTTTCACAAGGTAACCCGGGGCAGGTCTCCTGCTAAGTTGGCCAATGACTGCAGACCCCCAACTTATACACTCAATTGGCTTAACACCCTGCCCTCTTCTCTCTAGGGATTCTTGTCGGGAGTTGAATCTGTATAGTATCATTCCCTCTATGAGCATATTCAGCAGAATATGTAGGTAATGTCAGGTTCATAATACAGCAACCCAAAATAAGAGGAGAAAGTGTCTTTAGTATCCGGTTTTGACCACTGCACCACTAGCTTGCTGCTCTTTCTTCGGCCCTTCAGCCCTTGTAACGGCAACACGCATGACCTAACATAGTACTTGGCACAATGGTTGGAACTGCATTCCACATGACCTACTGCAGTATTGGTTATCTGGTGAAAGGGCTTCAGTTATGAGTGGTTTATGATTGAACTCTGTTGGATTCGGAGAGCAAAATGTTGTGGTAATTCTATTTCTAATAGTTAATGTTGGGTAAGGAAATTCAGGGTTTCTCAGTGTACACTTCTTTAAAAGACTTGGGCTACAACATTGGCGCTCATTACTTACCTTTGGTGCTATGTACATGGGATAACTGAAGTTCATGCCTGCGGGCAAGTGACTTATGCTTGGCTAGAAGCTTGCCACTTGGACATTTTCATTTTGCAAGTAGTGTGAAAACTCGAGGGTGCCTGGTTCAGTCCAGTTAATATATTCAAAGTATCTCTAATACATATTTTATACACCAAAAAGAATGTAGATGCCTTGTTTCCCCTGCACATTAATTCCCATTCTCTGATCACCTTCAGGATTCTTGCACATCTCTCCTGGGAATTAATCTGCACAATATTCAATGTTTACGGAATTCCTTGGATGTTATCTAATCATGTAAAGTCATATTGACATTGTTTTTCAAGAAATTCTCTGTGTACACAGGGTAACATTTGTATTTGTACATCTACTCCGTTTTCTTATTTTCAATAACTAAGGTGGGGTGGAGAAAAGGTGCTCCCAGTAGTAGCTCACTTACCACATTCTAATGAATCTGGCAGGTGGGTTGTGGAATAAGGGAATTATGTACTTCGATCTCTTGAGCGAAAAAACAATGCTACTTTGTATCTTTTAATGCTATTATATATGGGGGACTGACTCTGTGTGTATCCTAAAGCATGCCTAAAGGATTGCAGTGTGAATGATGTGGACATCCAGCAGAGTAGGAAGGAACCTTCACTGCAATTTAGCTAATGGAAAGGCAAAGTTACAAATGGCAAACTACCATGAACCTCAATGATGTGCATCACATACCCATGAGCGTGAAGATCCCCCGACCCATACATTTGTTGCATACCATGCCATGTCTACCCAACTAGATACACCCCATGATAAACAATATAGTAGATGGTAGAAGGCAAGTAAACGTATCTGGTCCAAATCCAAGATCTTTACTATGCCTCTTTCTAGAGGATTTTTTTCAGCATCTCTCCTTTCTCACCCATACATGGCTTGTGCGAACTAGCCACCTAAAGAAGGCAACATTGTTAAGTAAAGCATGATGCCCTGCTGGAGAATTTTGAAGCAGGGGGCATGCACTTTGGTAAGAAGCTGTGTTTGCCACTAATCTGTGACTAGACTGACTCCTAGACCTGCCAAATTTCCACTGAATCTTCCAAAATAGCCACATTTTCCTACCAAGTAGTTGTGCCACCACTCTAAGTGTGCTAAGAGCTCTTATCTAGTTATGTAGGTTGTGTAGGTTGTAGCTCTAGACTCCGACACTACATAGCCATGATAACTGTTAAATACCACAGTGGTAGAGTAAAAGCGTATATTCACATGGCACCTCATTTTGTTGGAAAGACTACCATCATCTATCCATACATGCATTAGCACCACATACATTTGACAGCAAAACATAACTTTATTGTCTTTGAGTTTAGTAGCCAATTTGGTGGTACTACACCCTGAGGACTAGCACCCCTATCCCAGCAAGTTCACAGGACAATCTCAAAAAATGGATACCATTAAGGGTGATGTCACATCCCTCAAACAGCGGATCAACAGTGTCTAGTTTCAAAAGTAGTGTTCCATCATACATGGAATCATTTCATGCAGTTTGTTGTGTCCCATCATAGCCTATTAACCAAAACACAATACCACTAATCCTCAATAACTGTCTGGACACATTTAAAAAGTATAATTGAGTCAATTTTGCCTTGTACACCTACAATGTCTGTGTTGGTGTCCACTTGCCGTCACAGATAGCTCCAGCCGGATTCATAAAGCGGTACGCCATTGATTTGGCTCGGCTAATGTGTAAACCAGACACTACCCCAGATTTCCCAATCACCCCCAGAATCTGTTGAAACGCCCCCTGTGGGTCAAACATGTACAATAAAACCTTCGCTGAATGTGCAGTGCAGTCTAATCTAACCTAACCGCCATTAACCCCAAGAGGTATACAACACGACACATGTACTTCCATTAAGAGTATCAATATTAATGGAAAAGGGAACATCCAAAATACTTTCTCTCTCAGTAGACCATTTGATGGAGTTCATATAGTTAGTCTTGCTACTAGTCCTAAATATAGTAAGTAAACCCATTGACTATACCACTGAGCATATCCACAATTCTCAAACGCTACTAGCATGAATGCGCAGTGAAATGCATCAACGGCCTTGTGTAATTTATTAGAGCAGACTGCGGATGCATTTCTTCTAACATGGTTGATCCACTCAAATAGCATTAGTATGTGAAGATTCCTAGCAGCACCTTGTCTTGAAATGTATTTGGATTGATTGGAGTTTATTAGCTGTGTTGTCAACTCTGCCTGTCTAAATTTTAGGCTCTTGCTGTGCATCATACCATCCGAATGTATAACAGCAAAAGGTGTGTACAATTTGGCTTCTCCTTGCCTTGCTTTAGCAAAAGCACCAGCACTGCCTCCCCTGTTGACTTGTGCTGATGTCCTAGTTGATATCCCAAACAATACGCCTAAAGGAGCTAAGCGGCAAGGTAGAATGCTGCAGGTGGCTTGTTTCTAACAGGGGTGTTCCTCTGCGCATATACTTGATGGCTCCTGTGACGCAGTCCCATGCCCTGAAAGTGAATGGTCGGGTCGTCAAGCGTGCCAGGTTATTTTAAATTCTTTGACATTTCCAGGTTTCCTTTTCAGAGGTCAGAGATCATTGTAACGGTTTCATCCCTCACTGTTATTTTATTTATCTTTATTTGTTTACAGTTCAAAAGACCTTAGACAAAAATTAAGATACATATTAAATTCATGATGATCTAGTTATTTTAGTATTTCGCCTTCTGCCTCCATTTACTGGCCCTACTAATGTGCAACAAGCTTTGCCTACGTGATCTGCTTCATTGCCGCTTACCTACTGTATTCATGCTTACCAGGATCAATCTTCACTGCATATAAGCCTCACTATTTTTTTGCTAGTTGGTCAAGCATTTCACAGTAAGCTTTTGTCAGTTGGTCAAACAATTCAGAGTATCTGTTTTGCAGTATACCATTGTTTTGTCGAAGTAAATTTTTGTTGGTTATTTACTACGGCAAAAATCATTTTGTTGGTTAACTAAATGTTTTTAGGGTAGGGTGTTGAGGTGTGGGGTAAGACCATGTGTAAAAAAATAAATAAATCAATAAAAATAAAAAAAATTAAAACACATTCAAAAGACATTCAAAGCCATTTTTGGCAAAGTAAATTACCACAGAGTAATTTACATCAGCAAAACAATCAACCAAGAAGTGGAACAGCATAAGCGTCTAATGTGGACTTTAAAGGAATCCCATATAAAAGTCTTTGTTGAAATCATCTAGTTAACAAGACTTGCAACATCACTCATCAATTTTGGCTTCAGTCTCCAAGAAGGTGCTTGAGCTGCCCTCCCCTCCTTTTAAATATAGATTTATAGACCTGCAGCGAGGGCCTTACCGGGTGGTACAGGCCGAGCTACGGATTTATAAAGCTATTAAAAACACCCTCAGCATTTCATTAAATTAGAAAAAGATAAATGAATAATAAATGCATCAGAAATATTTTATTGCGAAAAGGTTACAGGACGGAAAGGATAGTTTTGTAAAGAACAATATTTATTTTAGTTTGTACCATTGTAGTAAATATACACACAGTGTAGTATAACGTGGAAGCTGCTATTCTACAGCCGTTTTTTTGGTTGTGGCTCTTTTTTTTTTATAGAGCAGTCAGAGGTAATTAGAAATGGGGGGGTGGAGTATCTCAATGGGGAAAGTCCATGCAGGTGAGAGTAGGGTTTCTTTACACCAGGAAGGCAATTAGTATTGGATGGCTGGACGATTTAAATGTCTAAAGTTAATCCAGTAGTCATTTGCTGTTTTTATTAGTCAGGGGAATGAAGGGCCAAAGTTAGAAGTTCAACATAGAAATATAAATATTTCCAAACAAAAAACAATAGTGTATTATAGCGTGGACACTGTTAAGATTTAACACAGAAAGAGGTTTTGTGAATATTTATCCAACAGGTGGGCACTGTTGGGAATCAACTGTCAAACTTGGTCCACCTTAATTTCACACGTTTACTTTTATGTGTTGCAGTGTTTCTTCCTAGCGTTTCAGCAAAATCATTACATTGGATGATTTGTGAGGGGGCGGGGCCACGCTACGTACGTACGTACGTACGTACGTACGTACGTACGTACGTACGTACGTACGTACGTATGTACCGCAGCAATGTGATTAATGAGGGATTGCTGGTGCGGCTGTGAGCTAGGACACGGGCCGAGGAGGAAGCAGAGGCAGCATCAATTAGCTACTGGGCTGTAACCACAGCGACGCGGTGCAGCTATGCACCACTTATTTTTTTCCGAGCTATATTCAATCTGCGGGCTATACCAGTTCGTATAGCCCGCAGATTGACCAGTCAGGTGCTTGGAAACATTGTTAGGGTATTCTAATAATATTAATAGGGTATTTGAGCGCAGAAGCAACAGAGCGCTTTACAAGCATAGGGGGAAGAATATGTTTAGGTAGCATAGAAACAAGGGAGTGGGTATCTAAAGGGGCAGTTGTCTGCAATTGATCTACACGTTACCAGGGGAGGAAATGGTGGGGGAATCAGCTTGGGTAAGGTGGAGAGTGGACGCTGTATGGATCTGTGTTAGGAGGAGCCATTCCTTGAAGAGAAGCTGCTTCCTTTAGTGTAGAAGTGAGGGGGCAAGTCAGATGTTGATGAGGAGGTGGTTCCCAGAGTCTTGGTGCATAGACAGAGAAAGTCAGTCTTCTGTTTTTTTTTTCCTTCCAGCACTTGCAGAGTTCACGTCTACATATGTCTCTACTTCTGGTTTATGGTAGGCCTCGGGAGATGCCGAGTTTCTCAATAAGGAAGCTTGGGGACTTCAGGGTGAAAGCCTTGTAGATGATGCAGTCAGATTCTAAAAGGAAATGGGCTTGCAGTGGGATCCAGTGCAGTAAGATGAGAGTTGGGGTGATGGGGTCGAATTTGCAGAGTCCTTTGAGTTGTGGTGTTGGTCAGCAGTAATGACTTTCACCTTGAGTGGGGTATGTTTGTGCTTCAGGGAAACCTCCTCCTGAACTTAATTTAGTAAACTAATCTAATTTTGCACACTTGTGCAGAAGGGAACTCCTCTTTAAGAAGTGTTTGATTTGCCAGATCTCCTTTAACCAATACCTGTTTATGTCCAACAATTCTTAAGATGCTGTGTCCAGTTGTCATTATTGAACCACTGACCCCCCTCAACACAGATCCAAAACAATTGAAATTACCCTCACTAGAGAACATGCTGTAACAATATTATAAAAAAAATACCTTGGCAAAGTAGTGCTTCATATTGGTTGCGAAATGCGGCATTTGCCTTAATGCATTACATTTTGCTTACTTGCATCAGTGAGCATTTGCCTTATGATAGGCCCCTGAAAATAGCACTGCATGTCTATACCCATTGCAAAATAGAAAAATACTCCCTCGCTGGATGTGTAGGTTATAGGAATACAATTTTGAGGGAATTCATGAGTGTATGGAGTAGGTTTTCCTGCTATGTTTTTGGTTAATATAGCAAACATCACCCTTTCCAGGCAAGTGACTTGTGCTGACAAAAAAGGAACACAAGGGAAAGATACATGCATAGCTGCCTTCAACTGGGCCTCTATACATTAAGAAATGGAGCACTCACAATATTGTTTTTGGATGACCGTTTATCACCCACCACATCTCATTAATAGTTGAAATAATTCCAGTATACATTTGGTGGCTTTCTGAGCATGCAACACCCAACCAGTCAAGCTGTCATCACTTTCCAAATCCAAAGGCAGCCCAAACTCAAATGATACCTGCTCATCCAACACGCTCCAGTAGTTCTGCACTCATCCACTTTGTGCAACAATTTATATTGAATAATATTACCAGTACTGTATTCCTTAACACCCAGAGCTGATTCTGCGTGTGAAGGACCCATCCACCTTGAATCAATGTTTTGTTGTGGATAATTTTCTGAACTACTCCGTTTTTTAATTTTTTTATTGGTGTTCAATGTGCCTTCTCAATCGCCATGGCCAGAAATTGTGCAGGATAAATATAGAGCATATGGATCAATTGGGCCAAGTGTAGCTGTGCTGGATCGAATAGTAAGCCCTCCAAGAAGCAGCATAAGAATATTGTTCCTGCAAGCTCTATCCTTGATCTGTGATTTCGGTTGTACGATTAGCATGTTTGGATTTCAGATTTCAGGAGCTCGCTTGCTGTTCCCAATCTCTCTGCTACCACTAAGTCTTGAAACCATTTGATCAACATCCATTGTTCATCCAAGCAGTTTGTCAATCTCTTGTCTACTTGTATTTATACTTTTTAGATTGGAGCCCATATGGTTACGAAGTTGCTAGCTGCCATACTTGTGTGGCATACATATGATCAGACCCCTCAAACATGTCACTGCTGATTGATAATAAAAATGTGACATACAGACCCCAAATGTCTTATGGTTTTGAGGCTGGCTTTACAATGTTACTGTAGGCTGTCCATTTCATAGGAATATAAGATGTCAGACCTCCATTGTTCATATGCAGGAATGCGGCCCCTCCCCTATACCATAGCCACTCTCCTTTTGGCCAACAGTAATAACAAACTGAGGAGTTTTCTGACATGTTTAGTCAGCTCAAACATGTATCCCAACAAGGCAACAGGAGACAAGGCCACCCCCTACCCCACAATTCCCTCAATCATCTCGAACACTTCGACAGCGCAACTGCCACTGAACTAGAAGTAGCAGGAGAGGGGATACCTCTGTGGGACTACAGCTAGGCCTGGGAGGAGCAGACAGCGTGGCTCAGATGGGCCCCTGTAGCGGGGGCTGAACTCGGTGGACGCTGAAGCCGGCAGCTGTATGGAGAGTCCCCCTGTTTGCAGCTGCCCATTGGAGCTCAGTGTGTGTAAGGTTCCTTTCAGCTAGTAGAAGTGAGCTTCGGAGATCAGATGGGAGTCGCGTCACCCACTCCTGTGTGTACCGGCGTCTGCCAGTAAATATTTATTTCACCTGGCTCGGCAGTCGACTCCCAACTGCTCCAGCCCAATAACAGCAGATGTTCAGGGTGAACCAACCGCGATGAAGGATTTTAACTGGATTTTCAGCAGGCTTCCCAGGAACTCGCATTACAGCGGCCATCTTGGTGTGGCTCTTGTGCGCCGCCCTGATCAGTAATTACTGTTGCCTATCCTCTCTTCTCTCATTCTACACCCCCTATTGTTCCCTTTGTTCTGCTGATCTCTTCTTACTTTGTCCCCCCACCCCCTTGTGCCTCTTCTCGTTTCCACTCCTTTCAGCTCCTTGCCCCTAAACTAGAACTCCCTACCTCTTTCTATCTGTGCCATCGCCACCTATTCCTCCTTCCGCTCGTCCTTGAAATCACTCCTTCATTCCCCACCCTGACAACTGTTCCCCCTTTCACCTTTCTCTCTCCCTCTAGTACCCACGTCATACTTCTCTTTATCTTCCCCGTCTCTCCTAAGATTCCCTCTTTTCCTACTAATCTCTTTACTCCCTACTCTCTCGCCCTCTTCCTTCCCCACCCCCTCCTCCTTTTCCTCCTCATATGCAAATTGTTCTACATACTGTTTTTCTTCTACTGTTCCGTGTTTGATATATTCTTGTTGTTAAACTGTAAAGCGCTTTGGATTAAAGCGCTATATAAAAACAATAAATACAATACTGTTGTGGATACTGTCCACAGTTCACCTGAAATCCCAGATTCTGCACTGCTCCAGAGGATGTGCTACTGCTTTTATAAAAGCATAGCAATAACATGAACTCGGTTGGATCTGAAGCGCGCCCATTACTCATTGCTCCGGTCATTGTAGTACATTTAGCTTTGTGCTTTATTAACTGCAAAGGATGGCTGCTAAGTTGCTCTTCTGCATCATGGAGTATTTTTTCACTTTCCATAACTCAGCGTGATAGCTTGCTCCCCTTCATGTTCATGGAATGAATCTCAATTATCATTTCCCCCCCTCCCCCGCCCCTAGGTGACCTAGCCCACTTTCCAGCCTCTGAGTCATGCATAGCTGATGCACACCATCAGCAATGTGGTGCGCAACCAACAGCGAAATGCAGCTGTCGTGCAGTGGTGGGGTATGTCGGATAATCAGTTTGTTAGCCTGCATGCTGCCAAATCCACTCACTAGCACATTCTTGAAGTGGTAGGCAGACTCACTATCTCAAAAACAAGTGAAGGTGCGTGTGTGTGTGTGTGTGTGTGTGTGTGTGTGTGTTTTTTTACCTAACTTCTCAGTGTCATCAATCTGTCTTTCGATCTCCAGTGGCAGTCTCTCACAATGAGGCAACTACTTCTGCCAGGTAGGGATCAACTTCCCCGGGGGCTCCAACCTCCGTCCATAATGTGAGCTTTATTTTTCCTGTAGATGTTTGTTGAAGGGTTATAAAAGAACCTGAGAGATGAGAAGTACCTTTAACACTGGCATCGGGGCTTTCCCTCTACCAAGGAATATTATTTACATACGGACCATTGCCAGAAAGAAACTTTGCGGTCATACTCTTGCCAACTCCTCTGAAATTGTGCATACTAGTAGTGACCACTGACTTTGTGCTGGTGTAAAAATATATAACTTTGTACCCAGCCCTACACTTTTAAAGACTAGAAAATAGACAATTCTAAAAATGAAAATATGGAGTAAAAATACCTGCAACAAAAAGCAGAAAATGGACCCACAATAGCCTTTCCCATCCCCCTGCTTTCATCCACACACATCCATGGATATGTTTGGCTCAGTAGTACAAGTAGTGCCACATTACTGCCTCATCCGAAGAGGTAAACTTGTATCTTTTAATGTGAATCAATAACTTGGTGCAAAACAAATGTATTACAGAACGTTTCTGTTTTACAGTTAAAACATGTTTACTCACTTAGAAAATACTCCCATTGCGAATGGCACGTTTGTACTCCCTAGAAAATGATTTTAGTCCCAAAACACTACCACTTTAAAATCTTAGACCACTGTTTGTACTATGCAACACTGATGGAAACCAAAGCTGAAACAGACAGATATTGGCAACTTTACAGGGAGAGTGGTAGAAAAATGTAACTGGGTGAAAGACAGGTTTGGTATCAGTAGAGACAGAGACTCAAAGGGGTTTGTTTTAAAACTTTTATTTATGAAGGTTCCTGGGTTGGTGTAATGCCCGACTGGCCCTAAATCTAAAGGAATGGCTCCCTCAACTGATGTTTCTAATGGCCGTTGCTGTCTAATGTCCAGAATAAGTCTGTCTCTGAACCTACGCTTGCCCTCACTCTTTACAAAAATGTGATAGGACGTCTTTAAAAAAGAAAATAGCCCTTTAACAGAAAATGGGAAACCAAAGTTGGTTTCAGGTGGTCTTCTCACCAGGTGTAGTTTGGTCAATGTCACAAAAAAGAGTTCAATCACAAATGTTCGCAAGACCTCCACAAAGCCCTTACAGTGGTTTCAAATATCTTCAATGTCTTTGGGTTCTTTGGGGTTCCCCTCACCAAGATTCAACTTGTTCACGTTCCAAATATCACAAAAGAAATATAACCGTTCCTTTTGAAGTTCTCAGGGTCCACTTCTCCAAGCCTCAATCCTTTCAACACTACAAAAACCAATAAGTCTCCAGCTTGGTTGGTCCTCTCGGGGTTCCTACCCCAGGCTCAGGCCGCTTCCAGCTTTCATCAGTCAGTTTTACCAGAATTAACTTTTGCCTTCTTAGTAGGCCTCTCAAGGTTCCCTTCCCCAAGTTCAGGCCTCTTCCGACTTTTATACACAACAACATATATCACAATTCCTTTTAGGCTTCTCGGGGCGCCCTTCTGCAAGCTTATACCTCTCTGGTTCCAAAATAAGTATTCACCTTTGGTAGGCCTCTCAGGCTTCCCTTCTCCAAGCTTAGGCCCCTCTAGTTTCAAACACAAGTTCAGCTTGTCAGGATGTACCTTTTCCTTGTATATAGTTTCCCTCACATACAATCCTTTCATGGGGTAGAATCGGAGGCTCTTTGCTCTTCCTAAGCGCGACCACTCTGATCCTTTGCCCCTCTCTTTATTTCTTACACTTGCCTTCCCTGATGCTTTTTATCTTCTGGTGCTTCCTGCACCACTTTCATCGGTCTGTATTCCTTTCACTTTGTTGCGCACACTTGCACTGTCTTTGTTTCTCTCTGTTGTGCCTCTTGCACGCTTATTTCCGCCTGTCCTGCACACTTGCACCTGTCCTCCTCCTATCGTCCCTCTTTTACACTTTTTTCACTCTTCCGTGCACACCTGCACTTGTTTCCTTCTTTCCGGGTTGCTTGCACCCTTTTCTTTTACTTTGTATTTAAGTTTTCCTTTGGTGCCGCTAAGGTGCCTTTTCCTCTATGCCACTAGCGTGCCTTCTCTTTCTTTCCTCTTTCCTTTTCCTTCTTTCTTACTTTACTTTAAACTGTCCTCACTTTCTGCTCTGTGCCACTTTACATATTTCGCTTTTCTCCCTTTGCCGCTCCAGCCACCCGCACGCTCTCGAGTTTCTTGCTCTAATGCGAAAATTCACCAGGTAGCGAAGCGCTGGCGAGCGGTCTCCCCTGGATGCTTTGGATCGAGGTCAGGGTCTCGCCACCTGCCCCTCAGACATCCTTGGGCCTGGCACACGGCCCCAGTGAACAAGCAACTGCACAGACACCGTCAGCAGGATACCAGCTGCCTCTCTCCTGCTCTCTGGGGACACGGCTCCCAAGCCCCGCTGCAGCTCCAGTGTTGCGGCACGCCGTTTTCTGGAGAATCGTTCTTTCTGCAGCTTCTTGGCTTCTCTGGTCCTGTATGCCTCCCTAGCTCTTTCATTCACCTGTGTAAGACCACACCTATAGTTGCTAGTGGAGTCAAGTGTGAATTATTACTGTAGAGTGCCTGACTGTATTATTGGGACATTTAAATGGTAGTTGGTAATAGTAGGCCTCTCCCTGCCTTCCCATGTTAACTATAGGGGAACTCTTAATTGCTCTTGATTGCCTATTCCTCGTCCAAGTACTCGTGGAAAATGGCGAGGGAGAGTCCAGGCAAGATGGGAATTGATATTTACAGGCTATATCTTTACAAGGTGATTGGTAAAGGATAGGGTGGGGGACAGCGGGCCCTGGTTTTGTATACAAAAGGCGATTCTCTGTGTATCAAATTACTCCCTATGTATCGCACCCAGACATGCGAGCACAGGTCTTTATAACACTTCCCATCATCTAAACTAGGAGTATTGGGTCTGGGATAGTCTGTTTGTCTCTCTTTTGCGTTGGTTACAATGGGACCTGCATAACCTCTTCACTTATCGTTCTTTTGGGATACCAAGTCTCCCCTAGGGCATTCTCCTGAGTGCAACCCCGGACTTCCCTACCCAGGTGATCCTCCCTCGCTTGTCCACCCCCAGGGTTGGGCTCCAAACCCCATGGCCCTCCCGTGGCCACCTGAATAGAGGATTCTCTGGGTCTTCATGAGAGAATACCCCTAGGTTTCTCACACTGGGCCCACACAAGTTTCATCAAAGTCTAAACACTGAATTGTGTGTGATGGAAAGATTTGCCTCCAACATAACTACTTGAAGTACCTTGTGGCATCTTTCAATATGTGGTGTTGGCCAATCTGCTCAATGCGAAGGGAGTCAACAAGAAGTTGTAGCACTGCTTTCAAACTGAGCATTGGAGACCAGCTGCTAGGTCAGGTCTCGAATGCACAGGAACCCCTGCAACCTTGCTTATTTTGAGATGCTTTTGCCTCATAGGGCAGGTAGATTCCCCTAGTAAACACAACAAGGTATCGGTCTTTGCATACTGTGACTCCCCTTTAAAGGGAGACACTATCAACACCAAAATGTAATATATAGAAAGTTTATATATTAACCTCTCGTAATTCCTCTAGTCAACATGGAAACGCAAGCAAGGCCGAATTATTGGGGCTTTTTTCATTTCATATATTGGGTTATTTGTGCCATTAGAACCCACAACTCACTGATGCGGTCCAACAGACGTGAGAAGTTATGTGGTGGCTTTTGTTTCCATTCAGAGTGGGCTTGGCCTAGCAGTTGGGTCTGGACTGCTTTGTCCAGGTGTCAGGGCTAAGGCAAATTCACTCATGGTTCCTTCTTTGCTATAATGTGATGGTAGTCTGCCCAGAGAAATTCACTGTGGACCAATAGAATTGGAAGCTTTTACAGCCTGCAGTGACGGCAGATTTTTTTCTGTGCGCTTTGTCCAGGAATCTGATAATCCCAAAAGTCTGGGAGAAACCAAAAATGCATTAGCATGTATGCTTGTACAACCAGTAGGATCTAATCCCTTCATGGTTTGATGATCCACACAAACCATTTCACCCCCTCTAGATCAATATAAACATTTTGATTTTAAATCCCTTTTAATTTTATTTTCCACTTCATTTTTTGTGCTTATGCACCTCACTGCACCTATAGTAAAGAAGTTAATGTTTTGGATGCAAAGGATATGCACCATAGGCAAAGAAAGCTCTTCCAAGGTAAGTTTTTTTTAAATATATATATATATATATTTCTGATGTTTGTTAATCTGCTTAGAATCACATGCTGTGCATAGGTCCGACATCCAGTGGACACTGCGGAGTATTGCATTTTGTTTTTCGTAGTCGAAAAGGGGACGTCGACAAGGCGTGTCTGTAACACTATCCCTATAGTGACGTGCGTTGTACCCACAATCCCTCGCGCGTCGAGGTCCCTCAGATTGTTTTTTTCCGCCCAGCTTCTGGTCGCCTTACGCGGAGCTCCTAGAGAGACATTGCAAATACTTACTACGGACCTCGGTCCTTAATTATACTTATATTGTTAAAGATCCCTCCCCTCGACGTTAGCTGGGAAGCTGTTTCTCCGCCGAGCAAGTTTTCGACGGAGGGGAAGAGACGGAGAAGATCCTTCGGCGTTGCCAAACACGTGGCCTGGCCTCGCCGGCCAGCATACAGTAGGGAGAGTGGGGGTTCGAACTTTTATCTTCTCTTTGAGAATGTCTTTCTTTCTCCCCTATCTTTCCCTTGGGGTTATCATCACCAGTTATTATTGCCTCAGCTGTGGAGAGGACACCTTTTAAGTTTTGCCCACGCTGTAGGGGCAAATACACTTGGAAAGATAAACACAAGCTCTGTAATCGTTGCTTGCCCCTCGATCATAAGGAGGACAGCTGCGCGGCCTGTAAGCTCTTGAAACCAAGAACTCTTAAAGAACGAAAAGTTAAGAGGTGGGCGGACTACGCTATGTCGAAGTCAATTTCCTCACCCGCCGCCGCTGTTACAGAAAGTGACGAGGAGGGTGATAACTCGACGTCCGTTTCGGAAGTCATTAACCCCCAGGAGGAGCGCTCGTGCTCCTCGACGTCCGTCCCCGGCCCCGACGGGCTCGGCTCACGCCCTGCTTATGGGGATGAACACCCCGGCGACAAGGACGCACATAGACCCCATAGGCCTAAGCACACAACCCACGGCTCTTCTTCGTCGAAGACGAAGGATCCATCAGCGCCGAAGGGGACGCAAGGCACTCCGGCGTCTACCTCAGACCGTAAGGGTCCCAAGCCCCACCCGCAAACGCAGCAGCGACCAGCGATTGGGCTTTCATCAAACATGGGCGCTACCTCAAAATCATCCGACGTAACGCTCCATAGAGCGGCCGTCGAGGAACAACGCGTAACGCAGGCAACGTCGACACCAGAGCCCTCTACTGACAATCTCGTTGTCGAGAGCCTGGCGAGAATTGTTTCCGAAGACAAACGTAAGCGGACGACGAAACAAACGTTGAATACCGCACAAAAAGCTATAGAAATGCCGAAAAAGCACAAGAGTAGCCAGGAACTGCCCCCTTCATCTAAGGGCACTTCTGAACTACCGGAGGGCTTTTCAGAGGGCGACGGAAACCTTTCTTTGACGTTGTGGGAGCGTTCTAAGCGTTTTGAAGGTGAAAACACTGATTTCCCCCCTCTGGACTATTCAGGGGTCCCCCATGAGACCCTTGAAAGACTCCATTCTTGTATGGAGAAAATGGAAAGGTTTTTGGGAAGCCAAAACCCACCCACACACAAAAGACCAAGAGAATGGCCCCAGGATGACCCTAGGGTCAAGATTCCTAGGCTGTTGCCCCCTTCTACAGACGTATATGACCTCACTGAAGAGGAGCAATACCTCCAGGAAGGTGAGTGTTTGGGTGGAGAGGAAGAACAGGAGGAAGAGGGGTTTGAAGAAGATCCTTACACTACTGCAGGAGCTTTTGAAGAAGATACAGCTACCTCGCAGCCCTGGCAATCCCCATCGGTGCAGCCTTGGCAATCCCCATCAGTGCACTAAGACCCTGATGTCTTTCACCCTTCTCCTCCCAAGGATTCACCTATTGGAAACACCTCTCCCATAGATGACCAACCTTCACTTAATGCACTATTGCGCAAGGCAGCAGCGCATTTTGAAATAGACACAGGGGAAACTCTTCCTGACATAGACTTTGTAGAGAAAGTTATTAAAGAAAAAGCCCCTGTTAGTCAGTCTATTCCGCTCCTAGCTTCTATAAAGAGAAGAATAACTCCTTCCCTTTCCAATCCTGCCTTATTCAGAGGGGTCAACCCTCGGATAGAAAAGCTCTTCAGCCCTTCGTCCTCTGACCCTTTGTACATCAGAGGACATTCTATTCCGGACTCCTTCGTAGTTACTAATACAAGAAAAAGAGCTGGGGGAACCACTATACACTAGTGAGGCACCACCTGACAAAGAGGGCAATAAGCTCTATGCACTTGGGAAGAGAATCACGACCTCCGCCGCCTTCTCAACTAGGATTGCAAATAACAATTCCCTACTAGCTAGCTACGCAGATGCACAGTGGAGCAAGCTGCGCAGCGAAGCAGAGGACGCACCAGAACCCCTGCGTTCACGCCTGTTAGCTATAATCTCAGAGGGAACTCTTGTAAACCAGGGCATCGTAAAGTACTCCTTAGATGCCGCAGAGACGGCTGGCCGTTCCCTGGTTCAGGGAATACTTCTCAAACGCCATGTCTGGCTGCGCAATTCGGGATTTAAGCCGGAAACCCAGGCTTCCCTGATAAATAAGCCCATAGAACAAACACATCTGTTTGGGAAAGCAGTTGATGAGGCCCTGGAACAAGCGAAGAAAGAGTTTGATACCATCAAGACTCTTGACCAAATTTCTAGGCCCCCTAACAGACACGGCTATGGCAATAGACGCTCCTTTCGTAGCCAACGCCAGCAGCAAAACCAACAGCAATTTTACTCTGCTACCAACTGGCCCTCTAACCAGGGTAACAACACCCAGTTCAGTCAAAGAGGCCAACGCCGTGGCAAAGGAAGAGGTCGCGGCTCCTGCCCCAAAGGTTCCACGCCCAATACCAACAAATGACCCGAAGATTCGGGTCCCCTCCCATGCATCACCGGTCAGGGGCCGGCTAACATCGTTCCTATCAGCATGGGAGGGAATATCGTCAGACCGCTGGGTATTATCCACCATAGCCCACGGATACTGCATCGAATTCAACGGTTCCCCGAAGTACAGACCCCCACGGAACCGACGCATGACACCAGAACACCTCACCATTCTTCTTCAAGAAGTAGAAGAGCTACTGAAAAAAGAAGCTATAGAGGCTGTCCCCCTATCTCAGGTAACAAAGGTATTTATTCAGTGTACTTCCTTGTACCCAAAAAGGACTTAACCATGTGCCCTGTATTAGATCTGCGCCCAGCGAACAAGTTTGTCAAACCCCAAAAGTTTCGTATGGTGACCTTGCAGGAAGTAATCCCACTGTTATCACAAGGGGATTACATGACAACACTAGACATGAAAGATGCATACTTTCATATTTTAATGTTGCCAGCGCACAGAAAATACTTCAGGTTCAAGATAGAGAACAAACACTACCAGTTCAGAGTACTACCCTTCGGGATAGCATCTGCACCAAGGGTATTCACGAAAGTACTGGCAGTGGCAGCGGCCCACCTGCGCAGGTTATCCATCCCGGTATACCCTTACCTCGACGACTGGCTCATAACAGGGGATTCTTACGAAGCATGCTTCTCCAATACCCAAAAGACCGTAGACCTTTTGTCCCATCTGGGCTTCTCCATCAACGAAAAGAAGTCCAGCTTAGACCCCAGCCAAATCAAACAATTCCTAGGGGCTCTAATTCGAACAAGGGATGGCCTCGTCTTCCCCTCCAACGAGAGGGTCCAAGTCGAGAGGTGACGGTACGCAAAGCAATGCGCTTGCTAGGGATGATGGCGTCATGTATTTATTTGGTACCTCACGCGCGCATGCACCCAATGCAAGAGTGGCTCTACAGCCAGTGGTGTCAGGCCAGCGGACAATGGGACGATCTAGTGGTGGTCTCGCAGGCCTTGGTTCTCTCGCTACGGTGGTGGACAAAAGAAAACCTGTTATTAGGGAAAACTTTTGCCACACCCGCAGTGGAAGCCACTCTAACCACAGACAGTATGGGGGGGCTCACCTATCCCATCAGACTGCTCACGGAGCATGGACTCCGAGCTTAGCATCCAAGCATATAAACCTGCTGGAACTACTAGCGGTGTTCAAAGCACTGAAAGCCTTTCAGAAACGCCTACAAGGAAAGACAGTGATGGTCCTCAGACAGCACCACAGCCATGTACTACCTCAACAAGCAAGGGGGCACTCACTCTCCAGGACTGTCCAAGCTGTCCCAGAATATATGGAAGTGGGCTCTCAAACAC
This sequence comes from Ambystoma mexicanum, assembly GCF_040938575.1. NCBI lineage: Eukaryota > Metazoa > Chordata > Amphibia > Caudata > Ambystomatidae > Ambystoma > Ambystoma mexicanum. The sequence goes on along the minus strand of NC_090936.1, from coordinate 451,793,591 downwards.
AACATGTTCCTACTATCACATGTACCAGGGGAACTCAATCTGCTAGCAGACAAACTCAGCAGAGACTTCCCCCTGCCCGAAGAGTACGAATGGCAATTGCACGAAGACATCGTCTTAGACGTCTTCACGCAATGGGGATTCCCGGAAATCGACCTGTTCGCAACTATGGAGAACTCACAATGCCAAAGTTACGCCTCCAGGTACCCCCAGAACCAGTCCAAGGGGAACGGTCTGTCGATTCAATGGTCAGGGAAATTTGTTTACGCCTTTCCCCCCGACTCCCCTTCTCAACAAAGTGGTGCACAAGATGCACCAGGAGCAGGTTACCATGATACTAGTGGCCCCAGTGTGGGCCCGGCAGCCATGGTTCGCTCACTTGATGGAGATGTCCCTATCTCCCCCAGTGAAACTTCCCTGCCCGTACAACATGCTGTCACAGGACAAGGGCAGGACACTGCATCCATGCCCTCAGACCATGAACTTAGCAGCCTGGCTCCTGAGATCATAGAATTTGGACATTTACAACTCCCGCAGAGATGTATGGACATCCTCAGGGAAGCCAGAAAACCTAATACTCGCCACTGCTATTCTAGCAAGTGGAAAATATTTGTCATCTGGTGTAGAGGTAAGAGCATCAACCCGGTTGACTGCTCTCCCACTAACATTGTTCTGTACTTGACCGATTTACTGGATTCAGGTCTAGTGTTCAATTCTATCAAAGTCCACCTAGCAGCACTTTCTGCATACACCACTTCCCAACTTAAAGTGTCGTGGTGGAAGATACCAGTTATCAAGGCCTTCATGGAGGGGGTAAAGAGAATACACCCCCCGATAGCTAACCCAGCTCCCGGGTGGGACTTAAATGTGGTACTTTCTAGACTCATGGGCCCTCCTTTCGAACCCATGCACAAGGCAACTCTTAAAGACCTCACTCTTAAGACTGCTTTCCTAATAGCTATCACCTCCATTAGGAGAGTAAGTGAACTACAAGCTCTTTCTGTACTAGACCCCTTTGTAACAGTTCACAAAGATAAGGTGGTTCTACGCACACACCCAAGGTTTGCACCAAAATTCACCTTGAAATTTCATGTAAACCAGTCAATAGAACTACCAACGTTCTTTCAAAACCCTTCCAGCTTGGGAGGAAAAAAGTCTGCATACACTAGATGTACGCAGAGCTGTCATGTTCTACATGGAAAGAACCAGATCACTGAGAAAGACTAATCAGTTCTTTGTCTCTGTGGCAGCAGGAAGAGAAGGAGATGCAGTTTCAAAGTCCACTATATCTAGATGGATTGTTCAATGCATCACTCTCTGTTACACTCTTGCTAAGAGAGAACTGCCCTTCAAGCCAAGAGCACATTCCACTCGAGGCACTGGGGCTTCCATAGCGTTCATTGCAAATGTTCCCCTTGAGTCCATCTGCAAAGCGGCTACCTGGAGTTCTGTGCACATCTTTACAAAACACTACTGTCTAGATGCACACTCTAGATCTGACTCCCAGGTGGGACAGGCAGTATTAAGACATCTTTTCTCTACTGTTCCTTCTCATAACCCACCGCCAACTCCGGGTACTGCTCGCTAGTCGCTAGTCTATGCACAGCATGTGATTCTAAGCAGATTAACAAACATCAGAAGACAATGCATTACTTACCGTAAAAGCATTTCTGATGGTTTTATCTGCTTAGATTCACATGCGCCCACCCTTCCTCCCCGCTCGGATGGAAGGAACATAGACATCCTTTTCTATATTTCTCTCTTTTATGTACTCACGTCTAGAAGGCTCCCTCAGGGCAGAAAAATACAAACAGAGGGACCTCGACACGTGAGGGATTGTGGGTACAACGCACGTCACTATAGGGATAGTGTTACAGACACGCCTTGTCGACGTCCCCTTTTCGACTACGAAAAACAAAATGCAATACTCCGCAGTGACCACTGGATGTCGGACCTATGCACAGCATGTGAATCTAAGCAGATACAACCATCAGAAATGCTTTTACGGTAAGTAATGCATTGTCATCTCCCACTTGCCATACAATAATTGACCTCTTGCTGCATATTAGTTGGCGCTGTCTAAAAGCAGCAACTATTCTTTGTGCTTAAAGTGGCAAGGAGCTGTGGCGAATGTGAAACGGTCCCATCTTCTGGTGGTGTTCAGGGACCAAATCAATTGTAAATTCATTCCTCTGCTCTGGTTTGCTTTACTTATGGTTCAACAGTTGTTGAATTTAAGCTGCCTTTGAACAGAGGTACCATCGTTTTTGAGAGGGCCATGTCAGTTGATTTCTAAAATGCATTTAGATGAACAAATAGTCATCAATATAGCACCAGTACTACAGTGTGCCCAATTAACTGTAGAGCGTTTTTTCACGACATTCGTAAGGGGACAGTCCTCAATGCTCATGACAGTCGAAGCCACAAGGGCTACACTATAACTTTGTATTTGTGATTTTTTTCATTTACAGATGCACTGTGAATTGACAACTCCAAACAGTGATTATAAAAACATTTGAGGTGAAACCTGGTTGAAAAAAAGACCAGGTGGAATTTGTTATGGCTGATATGCTATGCAGGTGGGCTGGTGTACCATATACTAATGCAAAATATCTGCACTCCCAAAAAAAGTGTGAAGTCTAGAATTGCAGCTGTTCAATTGTCTCTATGGATTAACATTAGTTTGCTGCTTCTTCAGCTTTGTGCGTTGAGCTTTCACTGTTTGACAACTAGAATTTGCAACTGGAGGATAAATAAAATGTACCGACCATCTGCAAAGTTAGCTGAATGCTACACGTTTAATCATGGTAAATTAAACTGCATTCCCAGTCGTACAATGATTGTGAATTGGTGGTGTTGGAAGAATAAATCTGTACAAGTTGCCTCACTCACTGTTTTCTATTAACATGGTATTTGTAGGAGCAGGACCCCTCTTACCTTTCATTCAAGCAGTAGTTCCCTGAATTTCTAAATCTATGTTGGATGTCACTTGTTTTTATTGCAATCCATGGATTTTAACCCATGGTGGTAGTTATCCTGACCATTTTTAACAAAAACCTGTATTTTATGCAGTTGGGATGTGAAAGTCTGAAAGGTAAAACGTTGAGGAGCTTCTTGTATGGATCAGAGCTTTCACTCCTTCTTTCTCTGTTCACTCAGTGCTCTTTCAGGAAGGAGTTTCCTCAGAATATTGGTGGAAGCGATGTCTGCTACTTCTGCGGGAAGCGAGTCTACGTGATGGAGCGGCTTAGTGCAGAAGCCAAGTTCTTCCACCGGAGCTGCTTTAAGTGCGACTATTGTAATGCCACCCTACGCCTGTCGTCCTATGCCTACGACCTTGAAGATGGTAAGACATTTAGAAATATCACTTTCTCTCTGAAACATGCGGCTCTCCAGATGTTTTGGACTACATCTCCCATGATTCATCACCTTTGGGGCTATACTGTCATGTGCTGATGGGATTTGTAGTCCAAAACCTCTGAGCCAAAGGGTGCAGGCCCCAGGTCTAGGAATTTTACAACCATGATCATTTTATTTTATTGGCACTTTACAGTAGTTTGTTTGGACTTTTTATCATGTGAGATCTAGAACTAAAGCATTCATCCATTTGAAACCTCAGGACCGATCATTTGTTCTCTCTGCAGTTGAGGGTATCTGACCTTGTAAATACATTTTTACTTTTGTGCCTCCCTTTTGGCTTCATTTGGTCACTCATCTTTTATCGCTTGATCTCACAAAGGAAGGATGTCAGTTGCCCACTCTTTTTTAACCTGCTTTGAGAACAAAATTGCTTACCTGCAGATCTGAAGCTCAGTGCCACAATCTTTTGTTTCCCGCTAGTTTACACAGTTTTCCAAGTTGAGATCTAGTACTAGAGCTACCCAGTGATGCAAATACTGATGCAATCGTAAAAGAAAAAACAAGCCTATTATGGTCTGCGTAAACCATGTGCCTTGCTTAAGTAACCTGGCTTAACTAGCTGTGTGGGATCCAGTGTTCGTTGGTAGCCTTTTAACCAATATTCAGGAGTACAACCTTAATGTAAACTTACCAGCTGCGATCATATCCCTATTAAAAATTTGTGTATTCATGAAGAAGACATGTATAGTGATGGCTCTCCCAGCAGTGTAATCTAAGGGCAGCAGATCCCAAAATTGCATTTCCGTTTGTGGTACTCTTGTCCCTCTGGTGTTGCTTTTTATGAGAAATGTTACAAAATGGAAGTTAATGGTGGGGATTGTTATGCTTTCCACTCAAGCGGGAGGTGGGGGCAGTGGTTGTAATTTGTTATACTGTGAGACTGTAAGTTTTCTTGTAAGTATATTCCTTTGCGACATTGTATACCCTGCTTATTGAAAATGTTCTGTAATCTGAATTTGGTTTGACTAACAATGTTGGAAATCCAAATCTGGGGAGGTTACCCGGGTTGAAGTGTTCATGTGTGGAGACATCCACAGACTGGGTGACAGTTAAAATGTTCGAAATAATGCAACCACTTTATGGAGGTTTATGATCCTTACCCTTTCCAGATGCACCCATAAAAGTAGACGTGAACATGTCCCTCACATGGATTATGAGGAGATGCTAAACCTAAGGGTTTGAAGTGAGTAAGCCCTGATAAACCATGCAGCCTTCCAAGACAACCACGATGGGCGAATCCATGCCTGGAACCTGTGGCATCCAGTGTGCATGCCCTTCGTTTTGATGAAACCGGCCTTCACACCATCTTCGAACCCTATTTGTATTCTTGTTCACTGCGCTGACCCTGATCATGTCTTCCTCCCTTCATACCATCCACCAGTGTACCTGCACTCTGAAAAGGGTTCCCTTAAATGCTTCCCTATTGCTGCAGTCCTCCGGCACCCCCTTGCAGCCAGCGTTGTCGCTGCCGGAATACTTTGCAGCATACAGCAGCTTCACTGAACGTTCTCTGTAGCCTTCAGCGGCATAAGCAATGAGAGAGAGAAAAAACACCATCCGCTATTCCCAAAGCCACAGAAGCCCTGAATCTCCTTGAACATCAGTTCTGAAGCCCCAATCCTTACCAGAGCAGAGTACCGGACCGCACCAGTCATAAATGCACAAAAATATCCGACTGCACAGAAACTGAGCATCTTTATGCTTTTCTGGAAGGGGCCGAAGGCGGTTCAACAGTACATGACCTGAGCAGTTGATAGATCGTCTGAAAGAGGGCTTGGGAAGTTGACCACTCCAAGTTCTGACCTCAATTGCCCACTACATGTAGTGTCCCACATCAGGAAAATCCCCTGCTCAACCAATCACTGTCCTCTTAATCTACTATCCTATATGAAGTTCAGTGGAGGTTATCCAACTTTACCCTCTGACAATCGGCCACCCAATACAGATTATGGTGACCCACAGCTTGCTCTAAAATCCTGTCACTCTTCCTTGCCTTTCTATGTACAAGAAATATTTGCCTACGTTTACGGCCTGATTCACAAACATTTTATAATGGCGCAATACCATAGGAAAACGATCTGTGAATCAGGCCCTTTAAGGTTTTAAGTGAGCCAAGCATGGGGAGGGGGATGGGCTAGGAAATTATGCCCTTCCTGTATCCAAACCCTCATATTTCCATACATAGAATGCAGAGAAAACTTCTTACACCTGCCGTCAACTCTTCAGCAAACCGGGTCATGGAAGCCGTGTGCTTTGGTGCAATTGTTCTTCAATACACCACATAAATGAGCCTCAATCTCCCTAGCACGTTGCACTACTTGTGTTTTAGCTTTGTGCTGCCCTAATGGTCCGCTCCCGACCTGCGCTCTAGAAAGCAAATGGAGATTGAGCCTGACCACTAGAAACCGCATGTTGTGGATGGCCTCTGCAGGCAGCCATTAGCAACTATTTCCATTTCTAAATATTCTATCTTCCTGCTGTGACATGACATCACAGCAGAGGATTATGGAATTCAGTCAGCAGCTGTGACTTTACGGCACGGTATGCAGTATTCTCTCTGCCAGGCTGTTTTGTTTTCCTTTTTAGTGAACGTTTAGTAGAAATACCACCAAACTATATGACTGTTTCCGCCACTCGCAATCACGATAAATCCTCCTAATTACGAGTGGCAGAATTAGTGTTGATCCCAATTCCTGACATCCATACTTCTCCAATTGTGATTTAGTTTACCGCTGGCGATAATTCTGCTGGTGGCAAATATCTTTGGTCGATAAAGTGGAGGAAAAACGAAAGCGATTTTCTCCACTTTACCCCAAAATTGGAATTGTGGCAGGGAAATTGGCAGTAATGGAGTTACTGCAATGTAACTGCTATTTTATTCCAGACTACCACATTCTTAATGAACCACGTCCTAGATTCTTTATTGTATATAGTCCCTGATCCCTCAACTTTACACCCCATGCAATGCTGGTCCATAAGGGGCATGGCATGGCATGGCATGTCATGGGTTGGAATAGAAGGGCAATGCATGGTAGCTGGGGTAGATGTTAACTTCTGGGTGCCTTTCACCTCGGGGTTCCCGAGCACCATTATAGACCACTCCTGAGCTGCTGTTGTCAATCCGATGAAAGCCCTTTGAGAAATATATCCCCGTAGTAAATGGATATACATCTATAATTGCATGTTTTTTTAGCAGAATTACATTGATTTGTGGTGCTTGAATGTTTGTGAGTGTAGAAACTGGACTGGGTAAAGTGTATTTGTATTCCCATGGAGATGATCCCGTTTGCAGCCTAGCACCACTTTAGCCCACCCTGCGTTTGGAATGGTGTGCGCTCCTCTCGGGCACCCACTGCATTTGGAGAGTTACAGTCTTGTGTGTCTGTTCCTGTATTGCTGTTAGAATGCCTTCTCCAGCTTTTTGCAAGCGATTGTCCTTTGTTTAATGCACAATGGGAGCATTATGTATTGACTACCACCACACGAGCCTCGCTGCTCCTCGAGGTCAAGCCAAACCCCTCCTCCCTCTAGGGTCAGCCTGCTCCCCACTTCTCCGTCACACCCGACGGTGCTTATAGGCACTGTTCATATTCTAGCCGGTTGCGGAAAAGTGCTGTGGGCTGCGGAATACAGAAGTGACCGTTTTGAAATAAACTCCCCCTAGAGCTAGTTTGATCAGTCTGTAAGTGAGGGTGGGGAAGAAATTCCATGTTTGTGCAGAAGAGACTGCCTATAGGAAGCAGAAGAGATTAGTCTGACTATGGTACTGAACGTTATCCTGTCTTGGCCTTTTGTTAATATTAAGTTTATTGGGCTTGCATCTGCAGGGAAATTCTACTGCAAACCTCACTACTGCTACAGGCTGTCTGGTTACAATCATCGGAAAAGACCAGCTGCACCACTACCCCTGGGAAAGGTAACTGCTTTTATCTACATTGGGGGGCTCGTTGATGGCAGAGGAGTAGCTGACTGTCAGTTTTTCATGTGTAACAATCTTGTATTGAAAGGAGGCCTTGGTAATACCTCATTATTACTTTCATGTTACTTCAAGGTTTACAGTATTCCATTGCGAATCGACTAAGAATTCTGTGTAGGATGTTTCTTTGTTGTCATGTACGACTCATTCTTTATGAACCGGCTCGACTCCGATGTTCGTCTGTCTGTATGCGGTAGTGCAGAAAGCCTGTGTTCTCCAAGCAGCCACTGATGCCTCACTCCGCCCCCAACCTTCTGTATGAACCAAGTCATACTGATACTTTTGAAAACTTTACTGTTTTTATATTAGTGAATTATTGCAATGGTCTACTTTTTGAAAACCATATGTAGGCTGAATACATATTTGAAACTGCTGTGGGCTGCCACATCTTTCCCAAATCTAATCAGCCATTCACAAAAACATTTGTTTTGGTTTTTTAAGTAATACCACTTCCCGCTTCAAATGGCTGACTACTGTACAGAAATTGTATGCCTAGGAACCGCTGTACACGTTTGGATACTGCGATCATATGTCGGGTGCAGCCTCAAATGCTCCAGTCCTGCCTTTTTACCCATCTAGAGCCAGCATATTCCTAGGTGCAGAGGCGAGTTACTGCTGTGCTTATAACATTCCAGCTTTTTGACATATGCCCAGAATGTGGAGAACGCAGGCTTCTTCACTGAGGGCATAGGACTACACACTGTCCTGAATGCATTGGGCCTCATTCAGAGAAACATCCACAGGGCTACATATCCTATAATGCATTCTACTTCATTTAATATACATGCCCCTCAGAAATAATTTTTTTTTTAAATGTATTCATGAAAATCGCAGGAAAAGTAATGCTTTTTGGCACCAAAAAAGCATACAAAATTTACCATTTATGACAGAGTGAAGGACGGTTGTCCTTTAAAATGGGGTGAGTGTTTGTGACTTGAAGAGTGAAGACCAGATATTGCAGGGAAGGTGGACACATAAACCAGTGACAAGGACAGGACAGAATGGCGTCGGAACAGGATGGTGGAGCAAGTACAGAATTAAGGATGGAGGGGTGACGGAAAAGTGCTGCATGGTTGTCCATGAAGGGTAGTGAGCAAGGAAAACCGGGTGATGGAGTTAACCAGTGTGCTGGGAAACAGGTTCTTCAGAAAGGAGAGCTTTGAGGTTGGATTTAAATAGTGGTATAACTGAAGTAGTGCAGAGAGGGAGTACATTCCAGAATAGGGGAGCGAGGAGAGGGAGGCAGAACAGAAACGAGAGGAAGCACAGGGGCTCAAATGTGTTTGCAAGGAGGTGAGCCGAGGATGATCGTAATGAGAGAAGAGGGGAGTAGGGAGTGAGATGAGCCGATAGGCACGGTGGGGCAAGTCCATGGATAGTTTTGGAGATAAGATGTTTAAACTTAGCTCTTTGTTTCATAGATCGTCGGCCTCTGGCGATGGGCATAGGAGGTAGAGGTAAAGCGAGAAAGGTTGAAAAGTAAGTGGACCACAAAGTTGAGGGCTCTGTCCAGAGGTGAAAAGGCTAGTTGGTAAGGCCATAGAGGAGACTGGCACAGTAATCAGATCTAGAAATGACTAAGGAGGAGATTAGCTGTTTAGAAGGATTGAAAGGAAGAATATAACAGATTTTTCTGATATTGTGGAGGTTGAGCATGGCTACAATGGCAGATTTGGATATGAAGAGTGAGATGTTGTGTGATGGGTCGAAGATGACACCAAGGTTACGAGCGGAAGCAGGGTGAGGAAGGTAGTCGGGAGATAAAAAGAGGGGGAGAGGAAGAGACAGCCTGTTTGGCTGGGAAGTAGTGTCCCACAACATACTGTCTAGTCCAGAGCACATTCTCCCCAGAGGACTATGTAATCCTGCATGAGGCTAGATGTCCTAGTGCACTCAAGTTTATTTGATGCAGATTCTCCACATTCCCCCCCAATGGACTACAAAAGCAAAAATGCAGTTTCTCATTGATGTCTGCATAGTACAGGTCCCAGAGCAGATTCTCTCTCAAATGACTACTGTCTGTTAGGAAGGATTTCATAATTGTATGTAATTTTCCCTCCATGTGGCAACCCCCAAACATTTTGCTGTTGTTTTACACCCTGATCTAGACTTTGCCAGAGAAGCGCAGCCTTCCGCCGCACTCCTCTGGGCTTTCGCTCAATTCTTATGGGGAAACTGACATGCCCTTAAGACAGTCAGTACTGGGAGACTTAGTTTTCCTTAGTCCTTTCCTCATGTTGCAGCTTTTGTGCAACATGAAACAAGAGTGCACCGTAACTTACATTACCACACTCTTGGGTCTCTAGTCATTCCAAAAGCCCTAGAAACTCTCGCTGGACTTGGTATGAACTGTGCAAGTGTGTCACGGACGGGACTGGTGGCAGCTATCGTTTCTATTGTGTTTTGAACCCTTTTTTGCCATGTTATCCGCGCTTACCGCGTTTGGCACAAATGAGTGGCCTGGCTCCAATATGGCCATGCCACAAGGTTCTTTGTCCTGTCCGCTGACCGTCTTGCCCCTTCACCTTCCCCCAGGTCGAGCCGACCCGGAGCAGTCCTTATTTGGTCATGCACTTCCCGCGAAACCCCAAAGCTTTCGTGGGCTTCTGCATGCCTTGTGTGTGCCTCCAGGATGTGGGCTAGGATGTCTGGTCCCAATACACATCCTGGGTGCCAGAGAGTCTGGAGTGTCCTGAATGCCTGGGACCACCATGGTCCGTGATAGGCCCATGTATGGTGTGAGTGTTTGTGAGCAGATCTCCCATTGGGTCCTCTTCGTTTTGGCACGAAGGGAACTTTGGATAAGAGGAGGCTGAAAACACCACTACCATGTCGATCTCCTGAGTTCACACCGACCAAGGGATAAGGAGCCAAGTATCCTTCAACAAGAGGCTGAGTCGAGGAACCGCTGGTGACCCACTGAAGGTTTGGCACCCTGAACTGCTGTCGTACTGCGAGACCCCTCTGCATCTGATCGTCCTAGAAGGTCTGAAAAGGCGTTTCGACCCATTGGAATAGTGGGATCAACTATTCCTGGCACCTTCATCAAACCCTGCAAGTAAGCATCTTCGGAAGTGTCCCTGGGCCAACCAGTGGGCTGACCAGCTTACGCAGGACGCTTTGCTCTGTCACTGCCGCCGTTTCGGGGAAGCCCTTGAAACCTGGTTTACTGCTTGCTCTGTGTCCACGGCACCCTCACACCAAATTTCGTATACTTGGCATTCCCAGGTCTGAAGTGAGACGAGTGCCCCCGGGCCAGAGTAAACGCGGTTGCCGTGTTGCCCTGCTGTGGTAACAACCTGTGCACGTCCGCTGCATTTGGGACACCCTCGACCCTGCATCCTGCTGCACAGAATCTACACGGTGTCAAGACGTCCTGATCATCGCAGCTGAACCTGCCAACAACATCAACTGAACTGGAGAAGTCTGGGTCTGCCTGTGTCGGGGACCGGTGAGTAGTCCATACCCCAACCGGTGGCCACTCGCGCAGGAGCCAGTTTCTTTTCTACCGCTGTTGCGAAATAGCGACTCTATCCCGCACTCTCACCCTGCCTCTGCCCACAAGTGGAGACCTTGCTTGAGTAGTGGGGACTTGTTCTGCATCGCTTTATTCACCTTCTTGAACTGCCTGATATCCTCGAAGAGGCCCTCTTTTGTCCATTGGCACCAGCGCGTGTAGGTACTTTTGAGCATAAGGCTCCTCTCTTCATAGGGCTCGGACTTCCTCCTAGTTTGGTGTATTTCAGATGTCGAACTGGGTCTAATGATTACTTGCACTGCTTGTTTTCCTCCCCATCTAGGTGGTTTACATATTACGTGCTCCTAACTCCTTAGACCCCTCGGTCTTGTGTATATATTGTATTGATTGTGATGTGTTGGTTTACTTTCGTATTATTGTGATTCTTTGCTATGGTCGAAGTTACAAAGGCCTTGTAATAAATGTGTCTATATTTTTAATATAACACCTGTCTGGAGTAATTTGTAAGTGTCCTTGCTTTGTGTGCTCATTGAGGTCTTTCCGTCACCCTCACCCCTCTTGAGACTTAGTCTTGACCGCCGCCATCGCTACCCTGATTGGTCTGGCTTGTCCAGAGGTTACCCTGTTCCAAAAAACTAGACTGGCCTTCTGAACCTCTGCCCCTCCAGGTCCGAGTTCAGAAATCCATCTTAACACTGTCCTACAGGAAAACATGTTAGTCTGGCCCATTTAGTACTGACAATCCCACAAGGCGACATGTTGCAAATCGTACAGTGTCACACTCACTAAAAGTACCCCCTTTAGACCATGCGTCTGACTAAAGCAGTGGATCTCCCTTAATACAAAGGCCTCAATTTGACTAGATGTCGCGGGATGCACTCTGATTCCCTTAGTACAGATAGAGCCACCCCACACAGCACTTCATGTCAGAAGATGTGAATGTTCTGGCTTAGTAAAGAGACCCCTGTCATCCCCCCCTACCCCCCCGGCACCCCCTTACACTGCATGCTCTAGAATAGCTATCTCAAGCTGCAAAGGATTAAATAACACAGAATGCACCCTTGCTCTTACTGCATTTTCCAGTAAGAACTCTACCTCATTTGTAGAGCTATCCCAAATGACTAACACACCTACTAAGTATTTGCCTTAAAACGCAGGGTTGTTGACTGTTGTTGATCAATTCTTCTCTGCAGCCTTTTAGCTTTGCTGTGAAGTCCATCTTAAGCTCACAAATCATTGGTTGGGCCTGGAATGGCAATGATACACACTGCACATGCTTCTTCACACAAACATAAACAGATTCACTAATAAATTGATATAGTTTGCTCATTGGTGTCCAGGCTGTGCCATTTTATGGCTGATTTTGCTACTTTCGTTACAGAGACAGATACTGTTCTTATCTTGTGCTCTTCTTTTCCCCCTTCTAAGTGTTCCCAATTTTCTCCTTCTTGCTCTGCTCCTCTCCCTTCTTTTACTTCTTTCACCTTTCTGTTTGACTCTGTTTTTTCTGATCTACTCTATAGAGCTCATCTGTCTGCTCCCCCCCGCGACTGCATCCCTTGTGCACTTGTTCCTTCTCCCACATTTAACGACACTCTTCAATCTCTTCCTCTTTTCCTGCATCTTTCAAGCATGCAATAATTCTCCCTATTCTTTAAAAGCCCACTCCTCAATCCCATCCAACTGTTGCCCTATCTCCATTTTACCTTACCTATCACATTTTTGAACATGCTGTTTATTCCCAACGTTTTCTCTATCTTGCTAATCACTCTTCTTTCTCCCTTCCAATATGGTTTCCATCCTCTGCACTCAACAGTGGGCTCTAATTGCTGTCACAAATTCTCTTCTCGCTGCTTGTCACTCGAAGCTCCCTTCTGTTCTTGTTTTGTTGGGTCTTTTCGTGGTGGATACTGCGGATCGCTCTCGTGCCTATCTCTCCGTTCCTTCTGTTTCCTGGGCTGGGAACCTCTCCTCTCACCTTCATCATGGTGTTCCCTGACGTTTCCGTCCCAGGTCTGCTTCTAATTTCTCCTTATACAACTGCACTTGCTCACATTACTTAAACTTTCGGTAGTTCCTATCATTTTGTATGCAGACAGCACTCAGATTTTTCTCTTTGGCTAACCTTTCTAAGTCTATCCACAATAACATCTATGACAGTTCATTGTCTTGTCACTCCTGGATGCATTCTCAGTTTCTTCACCTTAATCAGCCAAAAACTGATTCTTTACCCCCATCTTCCTCCATCTCCTTTTCTCCTTCCCCTGTTGTCCCTTTATTCCCTGAACCCCTTGTTAACCCTCTTTCCGACTCTGCTCGTAACTTGGGAGTCATATTTGACTTGAATCTTTCCTTTGCTGCCCACATCTCATCTATTTTCCAGTCCCGTCTCTCAACTATTTAGCAAACGTAAAATTAATTCTCTCCTGACTTTCCACAATACTAAGCTCTCATCTCTTAGCTCATTCTTTCCCTACTTGATTACTGCTCTGCTCTTCTCATTGGTCTCCCTGCCTATTGTCTTGCCACTCTACACTCCAACTAGGACTCTGCTATCCACACTCTTTTCTGTCTCCCCCTTGCGCTTCTGTTTCTAAGGGGGAGGAGCAGAGCAAGGAGGAGATGCACAAATCCCACAACTCTGTCCTGTCCCCGTAGGCCATGGCTCAGCAGCCAGTGTCTGTGAACATGTCTCAAACCTTTACTAAGCTTTTCTCGGCATACCTTGTGGCCTGGACTGTGCCACAAGACCTTCATACTAGTATTCCTGGATTTATAGGCAGGAGTGGGATACACCCAGGTAAACTCAGTAAATAAGTCAGAAGATTGACGAGAAAAAAAAACCTCAACAATTGTGAAAGGGAACCATTTGTTGGAAGAATATCCTGTCTTTCCTATCAAAATGTTTATAGTTTATGCTCAGTACTTGTGAAAGCCAATTGAAGTGGCAGTGTATTCTATATGTAGGTCCTATTGCACAAAGTAGACAAATATTCAAACCAAAAATAATCCCTTATTGGTCCAGCAGAAGACCTATAAAGTGCTCCCATGTCATGCAGAAGTAGTTCTTGCAGCCTATGTTTGTTCTTTGCTTTCTGGGGCTTCATTTATTCCTTTTATTAAAATCACAAAATACAGAGCACCGAACGGCAATGTAAACTTGGCTGGATAAGCATGCACACCTTTCATTGGGAAGATGGACCACTTTGCGGAAGAAAACATAACAGGAAATGATGTATTCCTGGTAAAACAGGAGTATCGGACACTGGCAGGTGTAGGATTGAGGGATATATAAACATTGGCTGGGGGCCACTTTTGCTGAGACTAGGTTTCCTGTGTCTGCTTTTGGCCCTGTGGACAATTTTTGTTTATTCCTCTCCTAGTCTTATGTAGGGGACAGTCCCAGTCCTTCGGCCTCTACCCACGCAAGCACCCCTCTGCGACCCCTGAACTACCGGAAGGCCCAGCTCCTTCCCCACCTCAAGCCCCTGCCCTCCTCAATTAGTCTCACTCAATTAGTCTCCCTCCTCCATAAGAAATCCCACTCAGGATCACACCTTACCTGTTGATCCGGCTTCCTTCCTATCTGTCAGACATGCGTGAAAGGAGTTTGGAGAAATTTCCCGACAGCTTGTTGAGAAATTGCCTACTGCAAAAGTGGGCATTCCTGGATTGAGAGTTGAGGCAGAAGAAGAAAATGGGTCCAACTGGCTTTTGTTCCTCTACAGCCCTGCAGATCCTGTTGTTCCTGAGCCTCAGTCGTGGGGACAAGAGGGAGGACGTCTGGGGATTCCTGATCTGCAATGGGAAGGTTAGCAGCAGCAATGGGCAAACTTCAATTCACCGGTTCTTCAGTGTTTCAGCTCCTCGTGTCTGACAGCAAATAGCAACACTGCGGTTCTCGGATACCACTCTGGGCTTTTCTTGCATCTGGGGTCCAGCACTCTGTGGAGGTGGCTTAGGCTTGTTCAGTCCTGCTTCAGGGAAGTCCCGAGGATCTTCCAGGCGCTCGGGTCAGAGTTTAAAGCAATGCACACAATCTGGTGTTCCTGTCCCTGGCACTTCGGTTCCAGCAGCAGTGGAAGTACAGCCAGCTCTGAGAGGATGTCCAGACGGGCTTACTTTGGAGTTGATTGGTCCCATCAACTCAAAGGGAGAAGTCGTCATTGCAGGGCTTCTCTAGTTAAGGCGAATTCAGAGTTTCAGCACAGCAGCAGGGCTTCACCGGGCAAACCAATAGTCCAGGAGTTGCAGCAGGCATCTCTTCCAAGTTGTTCTTCGAATTCCGTCGTCCAGTGGCCGACTCTGCCTTGCAAGACAAAAATCCTCGCCTTTTATGCAGGTTTCTCCCATTCATTCCAGCCTAGCTATCAATCACACAGCAGGGTGGCTGTCCTTGCCAGACAGCCAGCAGGCCAATCACCTTTGGGTGCATTCCTGTGTAACCAAGGGGATTAAGCACAGGGAGTTTCGGGCACCTCCCTCACATCCTGCCCCTACCAGACATACTGGAGCCAGAGGCAGGCTTCACTCATGAATCACGCCAAACCAGGTTTGGTCCCTTTGTTCATTTTGTCTTTGGTGGGATTCACTGGTGAAGCCTGCCACTGGCTTCAGTGTGTCTGGCAGGGGCAGGAAGTGAGGGAGGTGCCCGAATAACTCCCTGTGCTTAATCCCCTTGGTTACAGGAATGCACCCAATGGTGATTGGCCGGCTGTCTGTTCTTGGAGATCAGCCACCCTGCTGTGTGAGTGACAGCTAGGCTGTGAATGAATGGGAGAAACCTGCATAAAAGGCGAGGCTTTTTGCTTGGAAAGCAGAGTCGACCACTGGACGACGGAATCCGAAGAACTTGGAAGAGACGCTTGCTGCAACTCCTGGACCGTTCGTTTGCCCGGTGAAGCCCTGCTGGATTGCTGAAGCTCGAATTCACCTGGACTAGAGAAGCCCTGCAACAAACTACTTCTCCCCTTAGGTTGGTGGGACCAATTAACCCCAAAGTGAAGCTGTACTTTCCTTGCTGCTGCAGGAACCGATTGCAAGGGAGAGGAACACCAGATTGAGTGCATCCCTTTTAAGTTGGACCCGAGCCCCGGGAAGATCCTCCGGACTCCCATGAAGCAGGACTGACCAAGCCTGAGCCATCTCAAGAGTGCTGGACTCCAGATGCGAGGAAAGTCCATTAAGGTATCCGAGAACCATGGTGGTGCTGTTTGCGAGAGCCGTCATCCCTCTTGTCCCCATGACTGAGGCCCAGGAACACAGGATCTGCAGACCTACACAGGAACAGAAGCTAGCTGTGTCAAGTTTTCTTCAAACCAAAGGTACTGTAAAACTAAGGGGACTTACCTCTCATTGTGTAGCCTTGCTAGCTCTCAGTTGAGACTTGTCTTGGTTGCCCTTGCAGAGGTGCTTGCAGCTTTGCCCCTCACAAGCCTCCTAGCTTGTGGCCCTACAGTGCCTTCATTTCCTACAAACCTTTCTAAAACATTGTGCATGACTTTTTACCTACCTGCAAGAAGTGCTTCAGCTCACCTAGACTTTTGCTCAACTAACATTGGCTGGCCCGGCCCCCTGAAAGACTTTTCTTACCTCTGACTTTGTGCTTTGCCTTTCCCCCAGCAAAGGGTTAAATTACTTTGCATTGGAGTGTTCAAAAAGAACTTACCTGCTTAAGAATATTTGTTAACCATTGTTTTCTCCCTCTAAAGCTTTTCCTTTGATCTTCCATTCATTATTGCTCTAAATGTTTGTTTATTGATTTGTATAGCGCACCAAACCCAAGGGTAACTGGGCGCAACAGAGAAGAGAATGCATGGATACTTAAACTTAGTTACAAAAGAAGGACACAAGGTACATGAGGAAGAACACATTCGCAAATAAATAGTAGAGAAAATCTGGTGAGGCAATATACATAAGTACCAGTAAATGTGCCAGTGATAAATCAATGTCCACAGTGTCCTAGTTATTCAAGTCACCTGAGGGTGTAGCAAGTGTCTGTGTGCCATCCCCAACTGGTACCAACTGATTTAGTGAAATTGAGAATGTGTATTTATTGAAGTTGTGTTATATGATTGATCCCTTTGAAAGAAGGCTTATTCAACTCACTGTTAAATAAATGAATAATTGTTTAATCAATAAACCTTGTGTTTATTTGAATAACTGTCATTGTGAAACTGTCACAACCTTACAGCTCACATTGACCCATCTTGAGATAAGCCTGGCTGCTCAGTCACTCTACCAACTTGTGTAGTACATGCTTTTACTAAAGGTTGGGTTAACTATTGCCAGGAGGACAAGGCTGGTGCACTCTCCCACAGTGTACTGCATAGTGTCTTGCCTAACATCCTCACTGTTCTTTTTCTGCAATTTTCATTCTTTTGAAAAAAGCTTTTCTTGTACGATATGGCTCCCTTTTTCAAGCCATGCTCTGCATGTTTTGAGGAGGGAGGGTCTGGAGTGATGTGCCCTCCATACTTATTTTTCGTCTCTTGACATTCAGATCCTTTCACAGGCGTTAACCCAAAGCTGCTTCCAAAAAAGGGAATGAGTATTGGTCTTATGCAAAGAGACCACTAGATTCCTCAAGACACTCTACCTCCCCTGACATACAGTTGCATACCTGAAAAGGACCATCTGAGTTGTCTCCAATATTCCCTCCAAACTCCTCAGTTTGGGCAAAAGAGTAAAATCAGCATCATGGAATTGAGACACGCACAAGATGTGATTCATGTCCCATCAAAGCCCATAGGAGGTGGCTTAACCCCTCAAAAGAAACAAGTGATATCTGGCATCCACCAATCATCTGCATGACCACCCGGCCCCCAGAAGCAGCTGTAAAAAATGGATGATGGGGTTGCCATGGATGCTGGGTGCCATTGCAAGCCTTGTGGTGGATGACCCAGAGGTGTGGGGAGGAACAGAATAATAC
The DNA here is from genome assembly GCF_040938575.1 of Ambystoma mexicanum. Lineage (NCBI taxonomy): Eukaryota > Metazoa > Chordata > Amphibia > Caudata > Ambystomatidae > Ambystoma > Ambystoma mexicanum. Next base: position 451,775,789 of record NC_090936.1, on the reverse strand, counting down.
TAACATTTTGACCCCATAACTACAACCACTGCGTTGATGCACCTTTAGGCACGCACAAAATACCAACTCCCATTACTGTGCCCAAGCAGAGTGGGGGTGTCCCCCGCTTACCATAATGGTAAACGGGGGATAAGAAGTTGAAGGGGGGGGGGGACACTGCAGCGTCGGGATCGACCCACGCAAGTGGGCGGAACTGACGCTGCAGGGTCGGAAGAGAAATGGCGGCACACTTCACTGTGTGCCGCCGATAAGGTAAGTGGATGGGGATGCAGGGCACAGTGATCTGTGATCACTGCGCTGCGCCATAATGGGAGTCAGCAATTTAATAGTCGACATTATGGGCGGTGCAGTGATCACATAGATTCGGGAGGAACTGCTGCCCAGATGCTCATCACATTGAGGCATCATGGGATTCTGTCCCTTTAAGACAGTATGCTGTCAGAACATATTACCCATTGGCTAATGTTTCCCTAAAACAAAAAAATCTCGCATGGGTAATCCATAGACCAACTGGAATAACAAACTAGTATTGCAACATGCTTTTAATTAGCAATACTGTAGGGCCAAGTATCAGTAAGCGGGAGCCTATAGTCACAAGTCTCCTTGTGCAAACACTCCATTACTTACCGCCCATAATCTAAGCAGGAGGAAAGCTGGGCAATTGTTTAATATCCCTATTATGCTGGAATTCACTCCCATGTGGGCGATTAGTAGGAATCCATGATAGTGGCCCACAATTGACTGCCCGATGCAAAAAAGGTAAGGGTCAGAGCTAGGTCATCCTGAGCAGCCGATCGGCAGTGCATCGTCAGAAATCGACAGTAAACTGTTCACTGTTGGGATAGCAAAGGGCTCTCATCTGAAGCTTGTGATCCAGGGTCAAGCCAATGGAAGGAGCCACACCTGTGTGTGTGTGTGTGAGGGAGGGAGTAGTAGTGAGAGCTATGAATGTTTGGCAGAAGTTGGAATAGAAACTTAGTGCAGCAGAGGTTAGATGAAAGGAGGAAGAGGAAAACTGGGGAAGGGGGAACAACGCAGAGGATGAGAAAGAGACTGAGAAAAGATGGAACACCAGTAGGGGCCGAGCAGAGTGAGGGAAGACAGTAAATTCCGCTCCAAGGTGGCAAAGCGGTAGCAGAGAGGGAGGTGCGCCCTAAACCCATCACTCTTGGTAGGGTGGGTAGAGGAACCAGCTTGTGGTGGGAAGTGAAGGAGTTGCAGGCCAAGCTAGTGGCTAGAGAGAAAATGAGGAAGGGAGCAGACGGCACAACCCCCTCAGGTATGAGAATTTTGCAGGACTCCTAAGGAGTTGGAGACTGGTTGGTGGGCCTCAGAACCAAGACCTGTGAGATGGGAGATTGTAAGATTCCGAGGAGAAAGCTAATGAAAGCTCAGGGGAGGCTTTGTCGGTCTACAAATCTGGGCATTTGTAACTGGCCTGCTCCAATCCAGCATTTTGTCACATTCCTTGATAGAGCTACATTCCGAAACAGACCACCAGAGAGGTAGATGCCATATTCGAGCCACCTTTAAGGCAGCAAGAAATACTCTGCCTGAAGACCGAGTGACAGGGCAGAGGCCCCAGGAAATCCCAGAGGGAGAGGAGGGGGTGGGACGGTAGATAAGAGAAACATCCTTTTTTGAATTTTCTTTTTTTATGATTTTCCACCTTTGCCCAAGCCTGCAAATTTCCCAGTAACCCTTGTTTAATGTACTTCTAATTTTGAGGCTTTTTGTAAGGTTGCTCTCCACACTCTCTCATGCAGACATAAGTAACCCTGAAATGCTTGCTACTGAGAAAATGTACTTCAAAATTGAGGCAATCCACCAGTAGTTTGTCGAGTCAGTCTGATACTGAGAAGCTCATCAACCTCAAAAAGTTGCTTTCGAGACCTCCAGCATTGCCAGAGGTTTCTTCACATGCATGTTTTCCCAGAAAATCTGTTTGGGACCTCACATTACCCTGTCAGATGTCATAAATGTACTACAAGTAGAAGCCTTCCAAAAATATCGCAGCAGTAGGAGCAGTTTCAACAGTTACAAGTGTTTCTCGGATGTGTGGTTGCAGTGCTTCTAATTAAATGAATTACCGCTTCTTCAGGGATTTAGATGCCTCGAAAGCCCTTGAAACCTGTAATAATCCTGCTTTACCTTCCTTGACTTGCCTAGAGTTGCTGGCGTGGGTTTCTCGGACCGTTTGACCCAATGGTGTAGTTTATATCTGCTTTTCGTGTATTGTGGGCATATAGTGTTGGCCTGGAATACCGGTCCATACCTATGAATAATACGTTTTCTCGATTGCCACTTGCTCATCACACATCTTGATTGAGTCTTGTTTGTGTATGCAGCAATGCAGACCTGCTTTTTCCGGTAGGTACTTGTAGACAGAGTGGACAATGTATCTGTTAAATAAGGGAATGCAACACTGAAAGGCATTCTACTTTGCTTCTATTTTTACTGGTAATTTCCTTCACTACTGACACTCCTATCTTTAATACTACAACACCTAATTACTTCTGGCATTACTGCATTGGCAAATGTGTGATTTATGGATGCCTTTGATTGCTGCACTTAATGCATCCTTACCCTGCTTTTTTAATAATATTACATATTGGAATCTAATGATCTGGCAGGGGTGGGAGTTTGTCTCCTCTCGAAGCAATCGTGTGTTCCCTGCAAGATGGTATGGGGATTCCAATGTTCTAGTATTCTGGCAAACCTTTTGGTAGTTCTGTGCTTCTGGCTTCTTAAGGGTGATGAAGTTTTATTGTAAGGAGAATTCATGTTTTATACTCCGATATTTGCTCTTATGTTTTTCTGCATGTGGTAGTTGGATTACTGTATTTACACACTATTGGTTATTTTTTTGAATGGTTAAATGGCAACATTTAAGCCTATTTTACACTTTAGGGCAGTTGGCACTTAAGTACTTCTTGGTACCTTTTTTAGACTCTGGTACAGCTGGATAGGATGTTAAATAAACCCCTTACTCCATATGAAGAAAAGAAGGGCTAACTTGCATCTCTTGCTCTACCACTGGCAAAAGAAATCTGCAATAATTGTAGCCAATTGAGGAAGCAGATGCTCTAATTGGGTTAACTAAAGACCCTGTTAATAGCCCTTGATAAGAGTACACACATAACTACTCTGAAACAACAATTCTGCAGCATTGGATCTTTCATGGATTCACATGCTGTGAATATTTCCTGTCAGGCTGGGAAAACCTCAGTAACTTTAACATAGCATTTTCCTATGGAAAACTTAGACACTGAGTGTCCTATCAACGTCTAGGACGTCTAGTATAAATAGCCCGGCCCCCGTGGCTTCCCTTCAGAATTCAACCGTCACCAAACTGTTGGGATCACCTCGTGTTAATCTCTTGAGAAATTTGCTCTTCGTGTTTTACGAGTGCCTTCGCTGTTCTGTGTGTTTTCAGGCCCATCATGTCATCAGTGGGCCCGAAGAAATCGTTATTTCGGCCTTGAGGCCTGCGGCCTCAAGAAAGTCTACGAAGGGGACGGGCATGCAGACTGTCTGTATTGCCTGTATCCCAATCATTCTGCTGACAACTGTGAGATTTGTCAAGGATTCTCCCAGAAAGCGCTCAAGGACCGCAACCAGCGGTTGTTTTGTTGGTTGACTGAGGGCACTTAACCAGGTTCAGAAGTTGGTTCAGCCCTCAGGGGCAAGTCCTCTACTATGGCAGAGAAGGTGTCTTCTTCGCATCCAAGGGCAGCTCGGCGGAGCCCCCGTCTAAGAAGCACCACACGACAGGCTCGGCGTCGGATGTGGGGCAAGGCAGTGAATCGTCTAAAATAAAGTTGGTGCATCAGGGTAGAGGGTCGAGAGGCCCCTCTCAGGACAAGGCACCAAGGGCAAAGAAGTCGAGGGAGGTGAGTGCCAGGCCCGAGAAATCGGCGGCATGTCGCACAAATCCTGAGCAGCTGCTAAGGAGAAGTCAGTCACGCAAGTCCTCCTTGTTGGCGAAGCGCTTCACTTTGAGGGACCGGCTCCTGTTTTCTTCAGGTCGAGGGTCTACCAAGCATCTATCCAGATCCAAGTGCAAGCGGTCCTAGTCACTGGAGAAGGCCAGGCTGGTAGCGACTTCAGTTCTGTCGCCGAGGTGTTAGTCTACGAGAGACCCTCCGTCGGCGATGGTTATGCTGCCTTCTATTCTTTCGTCGACCATTGTGACGACAGCACCGTCGTCGACCACTGGATACCTCATCGACGAGCGCTGCGGCAGGTGTGCAGCTATTGAAGTCCTCGGCTCCCCTGGGGCCCGAAGGTGGTACATTGTCATCGGAGGTGCAGTGGCAGTCTGGGTCTGGTTTTGGGGCCTTTGCTCCCATTGGATATTCTTCTGCAAGACCCCATGGCATATAACTTGGACTCGAGTCCGGAAGAGGAGAGTCATCCGTTTTTCGATACGTCGGCGTTGGATCTGCAGCTGGCAGCGCTGTCCACGTCGGGAGGCCTAGGGGCGGTCCCACCTCAGTATCCATTGGTGAATCCGCACTCGGTGCTGTCAATGCAGGTGCTGAACACGCTGCAGTCGTTCCTGGGACAGTTGGATGCACGTCTCCCGGTACCTCCAAGTCCTGTGGGGCCCATGGAGCAGATGTACGGGTTGTGCTACGACAAAAGGATGCCCCTCGCCAGGGCCTCCCGCAGAAGTCACCTATGGATATGCCGTCTCTGGCAGGTCTCACCCCTTCCCGGACCCATCCTGAAGAAGGGGAGCTGGTGGAGTCTGATCCTGATAGTGTTCCACAAGACACTCTGTCAGCGTCGTCGTAGCCCAGGCGGGCGGATACCTGGGATACAGACCCAGATACCCAGGTAGCCCGGCTGAAGCATCTCCGCCGGATGATGTGGGTGCCTTTCATGCCATGATGGCAAAGGCTTGTCAAGAGTTTGGTCTTACTCCGGAAGAGGAGCAAAAGGAATGGTTTTTCTTTGATCATATGGGGAAGAGATGGAAGGTGGTTTTCTCTGTCCCCATATTGGACCACGTGTGGCAAGAAGGTCTGCGCACGATGCGCCATCCATTCTCTGAGCCTGCAGTCAAAGGCCGCTTAGAGAAAAAGTTTAAAGTGCCAGAGTCTTCACCCAAGTGCCTCAAGTCGCAACCCACTCCGGAGTCTGAGGTGTCAGCGGCGGCTTGTCGAAAGGAGCATAGTCAGCCTAAGTGTGCAAGGTCCTGGACAATGAGGGCCATAAGCAAGATGCTTTTGGTAAGAAGGTGCTTACGGTGGAGGCTACGACGGTCAAGGCGGCCAACTCCTTGGCCATTATGGCTCACTACGATAGAGAAATGTGGCACCGGTTGGCTCCACTATTGGATCATCTGCCTGAGATGCAACGGAAGGAGGCAATGCTACTGGTTCGAGAGGGGGAGGAAGCGGTGGACCTGGCAGAATTCGGGTTCAAACAGATCAACAATGGAGTTGTTCTTCGGAGGCTGGCCTGGCTGTGCTGTACCGATTTTAGGCCTGAGGTACAATACAAAGTGGTGGACATGCACTTTGAAGTTGAGTAGCGGTTTGGGGAGAAAATTGACGAGGCATTGAAAGGTATGAAGGAGGACTCCGATACGGCGAGATCACTGGGGATGCTGCAGAGTCGACTCTTTTCGCCCCTTTCGTGCATTTCGAGGAGCCTCTGGGAATGCCAGATTTGTGGGCTCTCGTGACAAGGGCTACAGTCACCCCATTTTTTCCTCCCAAGGGTTCCGATGTTCTTTCCAGTCCGCGCAGAGGAACACTGACTGTCAAGCGCAGCGGAAGAGGGGTCCTGCCGCCTCAGCTAGTAGAGGCTAGCAGTCCAAACCTCAGCAATGACTACCATATGGGCTGTCAACTAGGAGGCAGAGTGGCGCAACACGTCGATGAGTGGTGTTTAGTTACGACGTACCGATGGGTGCTGGTTGCAGTACAATACGGCCACTCGTTTGAGTATTGGCGTCCGCAACTCCCCATTTCACCACTGAAGGTGTCACAGCCGCATTTACAGGACTTGCGGCAAGAGGTGCGTCTAATGTTGGAGAAAGGGGTGATAGAACCGGTCGCTGTGTCGAAACCAGGACAAGGGGTTTACTCACAGTATTTTGTAATCAAAAAAACAAATGGAAAGTGGTGCCCCATTCTGGACCTTTGGCCACTAAACAAAAATCTGAAATGCCAGAAATTCAGGATGCTAATGTTGCAAGACGTCATGCGCTCGGTCCAGCCAGGAGTATTCCTGGCGTCTTTGGACCTCGAAGATGCTTCTTTCCACATCCCGATGCTTCCCAAACATTGCAAGTTCCTGGGGTTCATCGTCGCCGATGAACATTTCCAGTTTCGGGTTCTCCCCTTTGGCCTCAAGTCTGCTCCCAGGACGTTCACCAAGTGCCTGGCTCTGGTGGCAGTCTTCCTCCGCAGGGAGGGGCACCATGTTTATCCGTACTTGGACGACTGGTTGGTCCGAGGAACAACTCTTCAGAGGACGTCGGAGTCTCTCCAGGCATCAAGCGGCTGCGCTTTGTGGTCAACTTTGCAAAATATTGTCTGACGCCATCCAGGGACTTGGTTTGCCTTGGCCCCAGTTTCACACGCAGCTCAATTTGGTGAAGCCATCTGTTGACATGATTCAGAAGCTGTTCTCCAGCCATGTCCGAGGTTACATGTCTCTTCTCGGATCCATGGCGTCCTGCATCCCACTCATCCCAAATTGGCGACTGTTTATGCAGCCAGTGCAGGAGTTTCTCGCCTCCAGGTGGTCACAGAGCCTCAGTTCCTGGTCCGACAAGATTATCTCCCGTCTCTGGCAGATGCCCTGCGATGGTGGACTCCCTCCGACAACATAGTGAGGCGCATGCCCTTGGTGGAGCCAGATTTTCAGTACACGATCATGACGGACGCTTCCCAGGTGGTTTGGGAGGCGCACCTCGACTAGTTTCAGGGCTTATGGTCCCTCAAGGAGGTGTTGTTGCACATTAATGTTCTGGAGTTGAAAGCAGTACACTGGGCTCTGAAGTCTTTTCTGCCTGTAGGGGAATTCCTCTTAGAGCAGGGTCAGAGGGGCATTTTCCCAACCCATTTTATGTTAATATAAGTCTTAACCAAAAAAGTAGATGTATTTATTTATTACGGGGTCGACAATAGTTGCAATGTAGTTAATGGTTAACTTGGATGTCCCCTAGAGCAGTTTTTTTCTGGCTTATCACGTTGATGGTTTTCGAAGAATCCATCCGAGACTTTGCTAAACAAATATAGAGCTGACTGCACATTTTTGTTCAGCTTCGTCAAAGGTGTGCAGAGTTGTAGGGGAGAGGGATCCAAAACATTTTGAAATCTGGATAGTTCTGAATGGGAACAAATGTTGCAACATGAACCGCTGGACAGATTTGCGCCCAACTTGTGCGAGGAGGGACGATCTGGCTCCAAAGGCGTGCTTTTGCACGTTTGGCAATACTCCTTCCAGTGTTTTTTTTTTTAAATGTTGGAAGGATAGGTCAAACATAATTGGTGATATCTCTGACCTTTCTGTGGACTTGCTTCTGGATTCGGTGTCTGAACGACCCTGGACTAATCAGAGAGCCGCTAACGGCTCCGATTGTTTGAATTGCAAAATGTACACAACATGCTTTGATTTGCATTATGGAGAAGTTGTTGAAATGGTATTGTGGTATTGTATCAGAATTTGGTTTCAATGCATATACAAATCATTAATTGGGAACATGCTCTTGAGAAACATGGTTGCTGAAACTGCATGTATATTCTCAAGTGTATGACATCTGTAGGCTTCTGTTTACACGGTTCTGTCTCCAGTACTTCTAGTAAGTACATTAGGAATTCTTGCAAATCCTCCTGTGTGTTTAGAGTGAATTTAATAATTCCTGCACAGTGGTCCAATTCCTGGTGTACCCTTGCACTCTATTTACCGCCAGGATTGTTAGTGGCATTTTTATGAATGTCAATGGACACCGGGCGAGGGAGCCGATTGGTCAACCAAGAAACTTGGTGCCTCAAAATACTTTGGGTCCAGGATCTGTGTATTTCGGGAAACAGATTTTTGCTTGTCTGGAGGATAAGACAGTCTTTAGTGTCAGGATTGTTAGTAGCATTTCTATGAAGAAGCATTAGTTGTAAACATAGCTGTTCTGAGCTATGCAAGTAAATATTGTGCACAATTGGTGGCAATTGGAATGGTAGATTGATTGCTACATTTACATAGCAATTCACTCAAGTTGTGTTCTTCAATTCAAAAGGGCCAGAGTATTTGGCTTGTGGTTCATTTAAAGGAGCTGTTTATTTTTTCTTTAATGGGGATTATGGGGAGATCTGATGCAGTTTTTCTTCCTATTAGCTGCCTTTCTTTTCTCAGGCAAAGGGTGTACGTAACCATGTGTGGAGAGTGTACAGTGCACATAGTCTATTGTATTCAAGGATGGAAGGAATGCCAGTGGTGGTGACTGTGATTGTAGTTTACAAGAGCATAGTTATTTGTTCTTTTGCTTGTACTTTTTTAGGATGTATGTGATTTCTTCGAAAATATTTCATCTAATGGAGATTTCACTGAATCACAATCTACTTGTTCTACTTTTTTTAATGCGGGGGCTAGGTTCCCCCCGCAGTACCCCTTCCCTAACTTATACCCTTAACCCAGATCCCACGTATTATGCATTTTACATATACCATTTTCGGTGAAATAAATTCAGTGAAATCTCATTATGGTAAATGGTATTCAAGAAATCTACGGTAGCGACTTCTCTATACATTATTTTAGTAGCAACTAAGTGTACGACTTTGTCTTGTTTTTACCTCGCCGATCTTTACTTTGTTTTCTACGGGGTTGTTTTAGTAGGAATGTATGTCTTTTGGAGGAAAGAAAGTGTGTATTTTACTATTATTGATGGTTTGTATCTATGAAGAGATTAGTATTGGGTACTGGGATGAGGCGGTAATGATATGGATTAATATTGGATACTGGAATGAGAAGGTATGTGGAGGTAGTATGAAAGTATTGATTAGTGGGATGAGCAAGAGGGATGTGGAAGTAATGATCTGGATTAATGTTGTATTTTGCATGTTGATTGTTGGTATCTAGGAAAAGATTGGTATTAGAACGAGGAAGGGTTATGTGGCTACTGATATGTATTATTGGATACCATAATGAGGAATAGGGATGTTGAGATAACAATGTGGATTACTATTCATGTTATGGGATGTGGAGGACTGGTGTGGGGATAATGATATGGATTACTATTGGGATTGAAGAAGAGGTTGTTTGGGTAATTATATGGATTAGTACTCGGTATTACTATGCAGAACAATTTTATATATGGGTGATGACATGGACTATGTTTTGGTAATGGACAAGTAAGAGGGGTGACTTGGGAATGGTTGTGATTGTGTAATGGGAAGAGAAAAGGGAATGTGAGGGTAACAAAAAGTATTGGTAACAGACATGAGGAAGAAGGGTGTGTAGGTAATGGGAGCTGTAGGCCAACACATTTGTAGTAGCCAGTTACAGATCCCTGGTGTCCTGGGACGAGGAAGAGGGGGATGGGGGTAAAGCAAAAGATTGTGATTGCAGTAACGGGATGAGGAAGGGACATGTGGCAATAAGTACATTATGAATGGATGGTTGAATATGGTAGAAACAGATCAGGGTAATGGACAGTAAAATTGGAATGGGTGCTGCAATCGAGTTTTGCAGCATCTAAAGCTTATAGATGAAGTCCTATTTATAAGCAAGGTGGTAACTTTTGAAAGTAAAAACATACCTTTTAGGATGTCTTCTTGGTTGTTGATGGCTGTAGATCCTGAAGGTAGAAATACAATTGGGCTCTGCATCAAAGCACAAATACTCTTGAGTTGAAAGGTGCATCTGAACTGTTGAACTGATGTGGGAAGGTTATATGCAGAGTGTCTGTATGTGATTTGTGATGGCTCTGTGGCTGCTTAAATGCAGTCAATCAGAGTTTTACAGAAATAAGGGTAAAAAGTAAAGAAGATAAGCCCTGTCCCCCTCACCTGACATCCGTGGACACATGCAGTTCTTTGCAGACAGATCGCTGAGTCATCTGGGCACTTTTACCATGACCTGCAGGAAAAGAAGACTTATCACAGCAGACATCAGGCAGCTAACCAATCAGGCCTTCAATTTGTAGAGGAGGAGTTGAACTGGATAAGACAGGGCAGCAAGTGCATTCATTAAAGCACAGAGCTGGACGAGAAGACTGTTTGGATCATAGGAGATTCCTGGGTTTATTGATTGGAGATGTATGCAAAGCAGCTTGGTATCACAGTTAATCTTGGCTTTGGAAAATTGGAGGTGTTCTGCTATGGGGTTTGTGGTATGAAGTGGAATCAACTGTTCACTTTGTGTCAGAATATGCTGCATTTGAAGCATCCAGAAATGATTAGTTTATTGTGGAGGTAATAGTTTAGGGTATGTTACTAGAATATCTTTGCAGTTTGCCATGATCAATAAGTTTACACGTCTGACTCTTTCCACAAATCAGTTATTTGTTTCACAAATTACGCAAAGACCAGTGCGTCACAGGTCAAAGCTGTTTTGTCTACAAATAAAAAATAAAATCCAGGCGAAATGAGAATTAAGCCGTCTGTGTATTTTCTTCGAGACTTTGGAATTACATCTTTTGGAAGTGGCAATAATCGACTTGGATGGAAATTAGTGTTTTCTTTGCAATATTCAGAATGCAGTGCGCATTGGTGAAAAAAATCTAATTGTGAAAACACCAGTATGTAATGAGAAATTGGAAGCCTACACATTGCATGTGTAGATGTTAACCTCTCTTCTCCAGCATGGGGTCTTACATGGATTCACATGCTATGAATATGTCCTGTCGTCCTTGTCATCAGGCTGGGAATCCTCAGTAAAATAAAGCAGTTTAGCTTTAAGCTAAAAACTGCATTGTGACTTATATAGCCTATTGCTGTCGCTTTTGGTCATACTGCCCCAACCAATGACATTTGTCCTACTTGGCTCCACCCCTGGTAGCCACCTTCAGATTTTTACTGCACGTTTTCGTGTTGGAGTTTCGCTCCTCGATTTCCTTGAGTATTTAGCATATTTTGGATAGTTTTCTTCGAATAATTTCTTCAAATCAGTCACTGTTGTGACTTGTCGGCAGCAGGGATCCATTGCCGGTCTCGATCCCACCCTCCGTCCGATCGCTACATCGTGTGAGACCGCGGGCGGAGTGTTGGGCCTAGCCACACTTGCCATGTCAGAGGCCGAGAAGACCCTTTTCAAGCCCTGTTCCAGATGCAGTCAGAAGAATGTATTCATTCAAGACTGCCACCAAAAGTGTATTTACTGCCTGCGACAGGAGCAAGATGTGGAGGGATGCCCCCTTATGCCAATCTTTCTCCACTAATGCGAGGAGTGATTGCCATCGGAGGTTGGTGTCATGGCTGGAAGAAGGTAAGGCCTCTGACGCTGCATCTGTGCGCAGTCATGCCTCTTCCAGGCCTAGCAGGCCCAAGCAGTCTGACAAAGGTTAGTAATTTTAACGCTTCCAAGGTGAAGGTACCTAAAAAGGCAGTGTCGTCACACGTTCAGTCTTCCTCTTCAACAAGCACTGCGGCTATGGCATCTGTCGCCTAGATCGGCGACGGGCACTAAGGGAACTCTGTCTTCGGAGGGCGGGAGATCGCCTACTCCTTCAGTCAACCCCGTAGACGAATCATCGTTCATAGTCATCCATGACATCATCCTCGACGAACCCAAAGATGTCCTCGATGACGACCCCAAGACAATTGTCTAAATCCTCATCATCGACGAAGACTTCATCGACGACACAGTCCGCCAGGCCGACGGTACTGATTTTTGTCACGTCTACAGGCTCATCGACTGTAGGCACAGTCTCTATGGTCACAACGGCTATCTCAAGGGCAGCATTACTTCCAAGGTCTCTGTTAGTCCTGGCTGGGTCTGTTCCGTCCGCGATACCTTCCCCACGTGTGTCTCTGCTAGGCACCTTCCCGAGAGGTTTCAGCAGAGAGAGGGAGGCACCAACAGATGTCTTTTCCGCCAAAGACTTCAAGGGACCCTCGGCTGCCTGCCATACCCCATGTGAGGCCTCCCATGGTCGTGTCTCCAGCACCTATATCTCCTCCTTCCATCCTGTCAGAGGAGGAAGAAATGGAAGAGGTTTTTGAAGACGTCGGCCCCACACCTTGCAGAGGGTGGTGTTGACCTGCTTTCACAGCGGTCCCTGCTCTCCCGCTTCAGCCTACTCACCCTACCAGCACCTGGCCTCATGCACCAATCTTGACGCCTCGGGCTCTGAGTGATCCACTGCCAAGAGATCCTTCTTTGGACATTTTGTCAACTCTACACATTCTGATGTCGGAGTTTCAGCAGGGCCTGTGGCTCCTGATCCTCCTGTGTTTAGCAAAAGACAACCCTCATGGCAGAAACAAAGAAGTAGGTCCTGCAAGACCTCTCTTCTTGCTGGAGAGCTGCTACTGCAGAAGAAAGCCTCTTGTTTCACCAGCTGGAGCTCTGCAGAGTCACAAAGTCCAAACTGGAACGGGGACCTTTGTAGCACTGTAGTCCATGAGGAAGCTAGTCAGCACACAGGAAGTCTCTGGGACTCTTCCATAGGCCTCCAAGTGCAGGATCCTCAAGCCGGGGTCAAGATTGGTTGATCCCACTGGTTTAGGGGTTGAAGAACCAATGAATGTTGAAAATCAAAGAAGCAGTGCTTTACCACGGTTGAAGACTATGCTGGTTAGCTGCAGTGATAAGCTCTGGGTCTTCAGTGGGATGCTCCTCTGTTGCTGGAGCCAGGACCCCTACAAAATCTGTTGAATGGCTGCATCAGTCTTCCTTTTATACATTATTTAAGTTGGAGTTACCGCCAAATTCAGGAATGGTAAGGATTTGCACCATTGAAACTGGCTGTGGCTGTCGAATCATGTATTTCTCTACAATTTAACCATATAAATGGAAAACAATATTTCATTATTTATTTTTCTAGTTCAAATTTAGTTGTATTGGAAAAACAAAATTAAATCTTTTATTGCACAATCACTTATTTTAGCATATTTAGAGATCATATTTCAAATTGGAACAAAAATACAAAGAAACTCACATCCTTAAGTCTTTTCAAAAACAGCATGTCATTTTTCTTGGTATCCCAATTCTGTTCAAAATCTTTGAAACTAATTACTGTAACCATATTCAAAATCAAGCTCATCCCTGTGTGTACATTGTGTTTACAACACACATAAACAGGTACTTTCGATTGTTTTGCGTCTCTAGATCAGTTACTTAATGTGCCATCTAAGTGCTAACACACGTTTCACTCGCAAGGTTATACATTTATTCATGACCTCTGGTGAGCTTAATCAGGTCAATGGCTATGTCATTAGTTTCCTAATTTACACAAACTCCCATCCTATTGATACTTTTGTGAAAACAAACATGTCACACACCCATACATATATCAATAGCCCCAAGAACAGAATTGAACATAAATAAACGGGGAAACAAAAATAATGATTATTTTAAATATGAATAACTATATACTGAATCATTCTTGCAGGTTAATGTATTGCTGTGTAACTGCTAAACTATAGTGATTATCCTAGTTGGTTCATCCATAGTGTGCATATTCTTATTTGCTAAAAAAGGGTTTCCCTCAAAGTTAAGATAATGACTAGAAGTATGATACCCAAACTTTACTCCAACTCATTAAGCATCTATACTGCCTCTCCTTTGATTTACAAATGCTCTCAATTTTTTTTATATAACATTGTTTATAGGTTTAAACAAGTCAACCTTAATATATAACAAATTTTCAATAATACAATTTCCATATAAAACTCATAATAAAATGGATAGATGCACGGTATTTCATAAAATATGAAGGGAAAACCATAGAAATAAAAAATAAGCATCACTCTTAAAATCCATATATCGGAATGCTGACACTGGCTTCCCTTATCCCCGGGTCTATACCTCTGCTATTGCCAAAATTGTGAAAATAATGCAATGCGAAATTTGTACAACACAGAACTGTGCAAAAATGCAAACATCTGATTATCATGTTAATCTGTACATACAATTAAAACAGTTGTGCATAAATGTGCACATCTCGCAAAATAATCTCTCTCCTGTAGTTATGCAGTTAATGCAAACAGATAGGATGCAACATTAAAATATACAAGTTGTAATCAAACATACAAATATAATTCCTTCCAACAAGTTGGTCGAATACGAATATGCAGATCAGTGCATGTCATGTGTAAGTCCTCAGTGTTTACTCTCGGGAGTAGATGTTAGAAACTGTATTATCTGCTGTAACCTGCGAGCAGTCGGTCCCATGCTGTTGTAAGCATAGTGACCTCTGAAAATGTACTACTGCACGAACCGTAGAAGGTAAATGGCCTCTCAAGCACTTATGTCAAAAGTCATTCCTGTCCATTGTAGCCCCATTCACAAACCATTTCGTGAAATGTACTGATCCCCTTGCAATCAACAATGGACACTAGACAAAAAGGTGTTTGAGGCTCCAGAGTTTCCCCATCCTTGCAAAACCTACATTTGGCCTCTTCCTTAGTCCTTTCGTCGAAGAGAGACTTCGCCCGTGGGGTGGATGTTCCATATAAAAAATTCCTGCCTAACCTTGGGACAGGTAGACCGTTTAAGGTATGTTGCTATTTCACCCAATCTCTTGTGCTTGCCCTCTCACATACCCATGTGCAGCTATTATTTGACACCATTTTGATGGTTCACTGATTAAGTCTGATTTGGTCAGATTACAATTGTCCAATCTATTACATTTCATACTAAAATCTCTTAATACCTTCACCGTCTCACTGGCCATTTGATTGCTGAAGCCATTATACATGGCGTTTGGAACAGCAAATAGCATTTTGCGATAAAATAACAATCTCCTCTGTTATTGGTCTTTAGTGAATTGATCCCTAACTCAAACTTTATGGCCGCGGTGCGGACCGCATTGGGGATAACCAAAACTCTCTGCCATGCTAGTCCCTCTAAGGCACTGGTCTTCAAACGTTTTTGGCCTGGCCCCCCACCCACCCCCTGAGAATTTTTACAGGCCTGGGCCCCCCAAAATTGCCAAATGGATAGTAAGTACAAATGGCTATGAACTATCACCGCACCCTACTCCCAGTATAGTGCCAGGGTTCCCCCCACCTGCTCCTATCAGTCTCTCGGCTCCCTCATCTCAATCCTAACCCAGGCCCTGGGCTTTCCCCACCCAACCACAGACCCTCTGCTCTCCCAACCCTGCTCCCACTAACGTCCACAGGCTCTTCCCCCATCCTGCTCTCACCACTATGCCATAGCTCCCCCCCACCCTGCTCCCAGCACAGTGCCAGGGCCCGTGGCAGCTGGTGAATTTTTTTTAAGTGGAGGGGCATTATTATTTCTCCCAGATCAACCAAGCCTAGCCAGGGAGCCCAAGTCAATCAAGGGGCATTTTAGGGTGGGGGGTATTTTCCCTCCAATTGTTTTTAAAATAATGGGTTAAAATGTTGCATTTTAGAGCATACTTTAAAAATAAAATGGTGTAAAAAGCCAAACAATTGCAATTGGCGCGGGGGGTAGAGGGGGGTGTGGTCGAGAGGGAAGGCATGGTATTTCTTTTACGGGACATCTGATAGAGGGCCAGTAAAAATAAAATACCACCACTGTCCCCTGGGTTCCACAGCGTTTGATTTGGCAGGTGGGTAGGGGAATTGTAAAACAAAGGGATTTTAAAAATGCCTTTGTTTGAACCCGCCACGACAAAATCCGCTCCACACACATTCACACTGCAAGCACTCTCATTCACACCCATCATCATACATTAATTCATAACACAAGCATATACGCATCCAAACACATTAAAACATAAATGAACATAAACTTGCCTTCTGCCCCGATCCTGAGGTTTCCTCCCCAGTGTTCCAGCTCCTGCATCAACCAGAATCGGGAAGAAAAAAACTGCCTGAGTGTGGGTGCTGAAATGCCCTGCTCCAGCCTGCCCTGTCTATATGCGAGGAGGTGCTGGAGCTCTGCCTCGTATATACAGACATGCAGTTCCCCAGCCAGAATTTCCAATGAGCTATGGAAGGCTGACAAAGCAAAGCCCCCTAGCCTTGCATGGCTCATTGAGCATGTGCGGTTGGGGAACTGAACTGTCAAAGGGAAAGTGTATTTTATTCAGTTCAGCCAGCCCAGGAGCACTCCCTCAGCTGGCTAAAGCAGCTGAGGGAGCGCTCAGTGTTTCACTGAGCTGGCTTCTCAGTCTCCTCCATAATGGGTAAGGGGGACACTGGGATTACACCCCCTTACCCATTATGGTGGAGCCGCACCTGCCCGGGGCTCTGCCAGACCAGGTTTTTTTCCCCCTTAAAAAAGGGGGTCTTTCAGGCTGGTGTCTTGCACCCCCGGGCGCGGCTCACAGTTTGAATACCTCTGCTCTAAGGTGTTCATGTAATTAAGTACCCACTCGGGGTGTAATACCACACTGTACATTAATTTAGAAACTCATTTCCCCATATAAAACTTGATTAATGGCAGTAATCTGAACTTGCAATGCTTACATTTTATATATTTAATCAGGGTAATAAGCCCAATAAGTTTGTGCCTAAAAGAAGCCATGTCAAGCTGGTTGGAAATTAAATACCTCAACTTGACCAAATGTTTCACTTTCTACAATACACCATCCAGTGCCCATTTTTTTACTGTTCAATCTTTGGTGATTGGCAATGGACATCGCTTTCATCTTTTCTGAATTAATTTGTGATTCTCTACAGCAGAGTTGTCCAAATCTGGACATCAAGGACAGGAATCCTGGTAGGTTTTCAGGATATCCTTCATTAATATTCATGAGGAAAAATCTGCATACATTTAGAATCATTGTATGCATATTTATCGCATGAATATCAGTGAGGGGTATCCTGAAAACCCAGAATGGATCCGGTCCTCGAGTCTTGGAGTTGGACAAACCTGCTCTACAGCATAGTTTCTAAAAAGCAGATAGATTTCTGTAACCCCACGCTGGTGCAGTCAACTAATATAACATCTGCATAAGCTAGCAATTTTATGCTTAGGGTTCCAATC
Organism: Ambystoma mexicanum; assembly: GCF_040938575.1. NCBI lineage: Eukaryota > Metazoa > Chordata > Amphibia > Caudata > Ambystomatidae > Ambystoma > Ambystoma mexicanum. The sequence continues at coordinate 451,758,689 of NC_090936.1, read as the reverse complement.
CTGGGTGAGGCAAAAGCTGCTGGTTCAAGACTCTCCCCTAGGACAATTGCGTACAAATTGAAAACGCAGGCGGCCAAAATGTTCCCCTACCCAAGTCTGTTCCAATTGGGATTCTTTTCTGTTAAAGCCCCTTACTGATTTAGTCTCACCTGTACAGTTGAATTTTCATGGAGCCGCATAAGCAACTGCAGGAGTCCTTCCGTTATCCCCAGCTCCACAATTTGTGCCATAAATTATTTTGATCCACCAAGTCGATAAATGAACATGGCCGGGTGGATTGTATCGTATTGTTTCACCTGAACCATGTCATACAGACAATTATAAAGGTGTTCAAACTAGTCCTGTGTCCCTTCCTGAACCTAGTTTGGCCTTTTTGAACCCTGCCAGTTATCGCCCAATCCTCGAGATGCTGCAGCAAGATGGATGCAAAAATCATGCTGTCGGCATCCAGAATTTTTATTGGGCGATAATTCTTGGCCTCTGACCACCTACCCTACTTAAAGATGGGTATAATATGACATTTGCTGTGAGGAGCCCACTTTCGACCACATCATCAAAGATACATTTCAGGATCCGAGACCATCTTCTGGGGGTCACTTTTTAAAATAATCTGTTCGAAATTTGATTCAGTCAGGGAGTCTGGGAGTTACTGGCTTTTAGAATTATGCTATCTATGTCCCCGATCTCAAAAGAGATTAAACGTTTCAGAGTCCAGTGTTTATGGACACTGTGTATGCTGAAAAGTAAATAATCATGCCCAATTTTAGATTTCAACTTAATCTACTTTAATGGTGCCCTTGTGGAATCCATTTACCTGTAGGAGTTCTTAATGATTCAAATTCAATCTCCTTGCTAGATGCATGTAGTATGCTGAAAGCAACCTTAAAACGATGTTGCCGGTTAAGACAACAGCGTGCCAACATTCAGGACTAATAAAGTCCTACTGTGTTGAGGCAAGAGTGTATGTAGTAACCCTGTGGGAGACTACACCAGCCTTGTCCGCTTGGCAATAGGTAATCCAACATTTGGTGTAGGCATGTACTACACACGTTAGTAGGGTGACTGAGCAGCCAGGCTTATCTCAAGAGGAGTCAATGTGAGCTGTAGAGGTGCAACATAGAGATTCATAGTGGCAGGTATTCAAATAACACGTATACTCAAGGTTTCTTATTAAAATAATGTATTAGTTTAACAGTCTTAAAATAAGCCTTCTTTAGAAAGGGCACCATGCATCAATAAAATATACTTAAAAAAAATACACTCCTTCATTTTCAGTAAGTAGAAACCCTTTCGGGATGTCTCACACACACACTTCCTACACCCTTGGGTGACGTCAATTGCTAGGACACTCTGGATGGACATTGATATATTACTTTTACACTTGATGCAATACTGAGGTTGTGAAAAAAAGGAAATGGGTTGGGGAAGGAAACAAAGGTTAACAAGTTTCTCCAAATGAAATATAGCTTAACCCTTTACCAGCTATACAAGTAAAGTATGTATGACTTTTTGGAGGACAGATCAACACAAAGTCAGAGGGTAAGAAGAGTCTTCAGGGAGCCAGGACAGCCAATGTCAATTGAGCAAAGTCTAGGGAAGATAGCACAAAGGTCTTGCACAATGTTAAAGAGTTCTGTTGTAAAAGGAATCACTGTTGGGCCACAAGCTGGGCGACTTGTGAAGAGCAAAGAGGCAAGCAACTCTACAAAGGGCAGCAAGTCTGAAGAAAAGGTTCCAGTTGGCTTCTGTTCCTGTTGTAGTCCTGCAGATTCTGTTGTTCCTCGGCCTCAGTGTGGGGACAAGAGGGAGGGCGTCTGGGGACTGATCAGCGGCACTTCACGGTTTCAGCTACTCACAAATGGAACCACAGCGGTTCTTGGACACCTTATGGGCTCTCCTTGATTCTGGGGTCCAGCACTCTGTTCAGGTGGCTCAGGCTTCGATAGTCCTGCTTCAAGGGAGTCCTAAGGAGTTTTCTGGAGCTCCGGTCTGGCTTAAACGATGCACTTGATTCTGGTGTTCCTGTCCCCTGGCACTCAGTTCCAGCAGCAGCAAAGAAGTCCGGCCAGCAGGGAGAGGGGTTACAGTCAAGTTAGTCTTGGGGTCAGTTGGTCCCACCAACCCAAGGGAAGAAGTCGTCCTTTCCAGGCTTCTGTAGTCGATTTGAAATTTGGAGCTTCAGCACTGCATCAGGGATTCACGGGGCAAACCAAAAGTCCAGGAGGGTGCAGCAAGCTTCTCTTCCAGTTTCTTCTTCAGTTCCTTCATCCTGTGGTCGACACTGCCTTCCTTGCAAAAGACCTCGCCTTTTATGCAAGTTTCTCAGATTCATTCGGAGCCTAGCTGTCACCACACATCAGGGTGTCTGTCCTCCAAGGACAGCCAGCCAGCCAGTCACCTTTGGGTGCATTCCTGTAACCAAGGAGACTAAGCACAGGGAGTTTTGCCAACCTCCCTCGCTTCCTGCCCTGCCAGACACGCTGGAGCCAGAGGTGGGCTTAATCGGTGAACCCCACCAAAGACAAAACGAACAAAGGGAACAAACCTGGTAAATCGCAAGATGGATCTTACAAACAAGAAATGGCAAAAAAATATGACCAGGCCATTTTGACAAAATGGGCACCCATCGGTGCAGTACTGCAGCTGAGAATTCAGCCTGCAGTAAAAACACACAATGGTAGCAAATTTAAACCACTGCCACCAGCCATTAATTGTAGGAAGGGTAACATAAAAATTGTTACATGAGAAGGTAGACAAATGGGATACTAATAAGATGTGGGCTGGGTCTACAAAGAGAAAAAGGTAAGTAAAGTCAATTTCACTTTACTACTCTTGGAAACTGTATTTTATCCAAGAGAAGGTATTTAAACCTTCGAGAAATCCAAAGGACTTCTCTGTGACACTGCACTGAGGGTGCAGTGTGTCACAATACAAAAAGGCGATGCCTATGGAGTTTGTTTCAGACTCCAAAACCAAGAGTCCAAATCAGAGAACAATACATGAGTGAGAAAAAGGTGTCACTCGCTTCGGGATAAACATTAAGTCTGAAAGAGCTGGGAAGGTAGAAGGTAATGAACCCAGAAATGACAAATCTCCCTAACATACTGAAGTTATGTTTTTACAACTTTGTTCCGTGCAGTCCCATTTACCTGGCGTGTAGGCCGTCCTGGCTCCTTGATATTGTAGGATAACTGCAATGCTATTTTGGCATCTAATTAAATACTGAAGCTACACCTAACAATGAAAACAGGCTGCCTTAGTGTTTCTTGCCTAACATATCCGCCATCTTGGACGGGCTTACCCAAACCTGTACACTTGTGTTTTAGGTCTAAAAAAAAATATCGTAGTTGCTTAGCAATTTCACAATACCGTTCCATTATCTGAGAACCATAACAATAGCCTGTCTACTTTTATTTAGACTCCAAAAATGTGACTGTTTTGTTTTCACACTTTCCATTACATCGCCTGAGAACCTTCACAACAATGTAAATACATTTCATACATAATTAGCAGATCTCCTAATCTATTTGATATTACCTCATCCCAGTCTCAAGTATTGCATCATTTATAAATGAGTGTAAATCATGGTCTGAATTTAAACCATATTTACATGTTTTTAAGAAAAAGATACATTTTGCATCTTTGTCTTCGTACTTTTTTGCGATCACCACCACCTCTGCTAGCATATTTTTCAAGGAACATGGTCCCATTTTGAATGGACGATTCTAAAAAAGATGTTTAGGTGATCTACATAAACCATGCTGACAGTCTAGCTGTGAATTTACTGATTCCAAGACAGAAATCTAGGCCACAAGAGGAAAATTGTTAATTCATTACAACTTAGTTGTCACAGCCACTTGTTATATAAAAGGATTAGCAGAATTGAATATACTAAGATTAGACAAGGAATTGCATCCTTTTATAGAAGACTGGTAGAATGGTATGGAGTTCTTACCGCTATGCAGAGAAGCAGTGCGATTGTGACTCTGGAAAATGACATCTCTGACGGTTGGCCATTTTGCTGAAAGGGAGAATATCATGGTGGACTCCTTGAGCAAGTGGATGCCTAAAGCAGGTGGACTTCATCACCCCGTGGGAACTCTGTCAGGTAGTTTCTTCAGGTGGTTTCCTCCTGCTAAGGAATTCCTCATGGTTCACCATGCTTCCAGTGTGAACAGGATGTTTGAGTTGTTCTGCTCCATGGAATTTCGACCGGGTGCTCTGGGGGGGACGCACTGTCGAGTGGACGTTGAATCTCCTTTATGCATTCCTGCTGATGCTGGTCGCGCCAGACTGGGCGCAGAATTGGTGGTACCTGGGGTTGGTGGGCATGTCCATCTTCCCTCGCTGGAGCCTTCTATGGAGAGTAGACCTGCGCTCCCAATTGCAGTGATGAACGCTTCATCCTAACCAAAGCAGCTTTAACCTTCATACTTTGCTACTCAGAGGCAGAGATTCAAGGAGTGGGATCTGTCAGACACCAAGATATATACTCCTCTCAGCACGGTGGCGTGCAGTCAACTCTATGCCTGCAGAAGGTGTAAGTTTTCGGCTTTGTGCCGGGAGAGGGGTCTGGATCTTATATCCCCTTTTTTGGATTTCCGTTGGTGTCTATGGCCTACAGGAGGGCTCTTTTTGACCCCTTACATTTGTGTTCTATTATACTGCTCACTTGGATGAATCTGGACAGTTTGACCATTCTCCTCAGAGTTGAGCCACCCCTTTGAGGTTAGGGAGATGAGCCTGGTAAGTAAAACTCTTCCTGGGGGTATGGACAAGTGGGACCCCACTAGGAGGGACTCCCCTCTTGGGGACAAAAACTGCATTCCAATAAGGAACCTCCCAGTCCACACCATCCTTTCTGCATATATGAATGTTGGAAAGACTTTGGCATGCCTGGTTACAAGCATAATTCACAAAGATCCTTCTTGGACGGTTCAAGAAAGACGGACACAATCCTTTAATTCCAATTACTTGTAGAACGAGAGAGCATACTGTAAATGGAAGCAAGACCCCTTTGGAGGGAGGAGGCCAACCTCTATGCAAAGGTGAGCCTCTGTTGCAACGATGTGCTGGAGGGGTGGAGCAGTGATGGGCCTGGTGCCAAGCAATAGATGCCGAGATCAGAGACTGGAGAGGAGCCTGGGTCAACGAGCTCCATCCGGCAAGCACCTGTTCTGCCAAACGAGGTACCAGCGGGAACACGGACGCTATCGATTTGTGGATGACCGTGAAGCCTAGAACGGTGTGTTTCACCGAGAAACGAAACCAACGCAGGTACAGAAAATAGAGTGAAAGAGATATGTACACTGTTACGGCTGGCATAGCAGCGAAAAGCACAGAGGCTTAAGCGAAGCAGACAGGCTCACAGACCCACTGAAACAGAGTGAAAGAAATGAAAACTGAATGGCACGGCTGGAATAGCTGCTAAATGTACAGGAACTAGAGAGAAGCGAACGGGCACAACAACCTACTAAAACGTTGTGAAAGAGATATGAACTTTGTATATTGAGGCTAGAATAGCAAGCAAAGCTATTTAAAGACTGATGCGCACACTTCCTATGGGAACCAGAGTGAAAGGATGGAGAATGTTCTGCAGCATGGCAAGCCAAAGGCATAAGGCTATGGTAACCTGCAAAACTCCAACAAGCAGACACCCTTAGTTAAATACTATTATTGTGTTAACAGAGAACCACCAGACTTTGTGGAGTCCCAGTGCTATGAAGCAGGGTGATAGTAAAGTGTCTTGCTGAGTAATCCTGGTGGGATTTGGACATCTGCAATAAAACTGTAAGAGAAAAATTAAGCAACAGTTTTCTTTGTCATGGGGAAGAGAGAAACCGATACTGAAGATAATTATAATTTGTACCAAGAAAGTGTGTGCGAAGATTGTAAAGTAACTTTGCGACTAAGAACAAGTTCATTGCAAGTTGTGCCAGGAAGAAGCCCATACCAAGGCTTTTGTGCAAGCCTCTTCTTTTTCCCTTTTAGATAGGTTTTTTCTAAAGTAGCAGGGCCAGTTAGCTGTTCAGGATTCAGACAGAAAATGTTTTACTTTGGACTTGACGTGCACCCTTGGCTTTACTTTTGCTATGTAGGTAACTTCCATCATAGCGATAGGCCTAGTTAGGTCTTTTACTTTTGATTTAAATAATCATCTTTAGCTATGATCCAATGTAGTCGTCGTCGTCCTCCTGGTTCACCACATCACCCAAAAGGAGATTTTCATGGTCGGCATCACTTCTGCTAGATGGGTGATTGAGCTCCAGGCATTTTCTGTTAGACCTCCGTATTAGATTTTCTCCAATGAGAATGTGGCTTTGAGAGTAAGAGTCTTCCTTCTTCCGAAAGTGGGCTTGGATTTCCATCTCTCAAAAGGATCAATTTTCCTGTTTTTTTTTTTTTGTTTTTTCCTCCACCCCATCCTTCCAAAGCAGAAGAACGATTGCATCGGCTGAACCCATTACGAGTTCTTGGATACTAAGTCTCCCGGACAAGGGACATCAGGAAAAGTTGAACAGATTGCAAGGCTGTGGCTAATTGTCAAGGTGGCTAATTTGTGCATCTCAAAATGCTATGATCTGGCTGGAAAGGATATGCCTGAAGGCCGTGGAACTCATTCTACTAGAGGAGTGGCTGCCACATCTGCTCTGCAGAAGCACGTCCCTGTCTAGAACATCTGCCAAGTGGCAAAGTGGGCATCACTGCACACGTTTTCCGATGCATTACTGCTTGGATTCCCTTTTAGGACAAGACACCTGTTTTTCGACGGTGCTGGCCTCCAGAGATTTCTGGCCTAGGTTTTGTCCTGTGCTTTCCTAGGTCCTCCAGATCAACGTACTGCTATGGGAGTCTATCACAGATGAGGACTCCATGGGAGAAGCACAAATTACTTAACTCTTGGTAATGTTCTTTCTCAAGGATGTTCCTCCCATGTATTCCTCATTGCCCTCCCAACCTAACCTGCCCCACTTAGCGGATACCTAGCACACCATTGGTTCCATGGTCCCTCCACATCAGAGTGTTAGAGGAAAAGGCTGGACCTGAGCTCACTGGGCGCAGTGCCTTGATACATACTGGCCTCAACAGCCTGTCAGGCGTTGGGTTTGTAGAGGCATCAGGCAGAGCATAGCCACAGTGCACCCGCCATCCCCCTCCCGCCCCTACCCCAATGGCGGAAAGGCTTTAGACGAACAACTGTGCTTCAAATATGTCATAGATAAGGAAGCTGTGGGAGGATCATCCATCAGATGGAACAGTAACACTAGGAAAGTTATTTGTTTTTTGGTGGCTCTGTCAATTTTTATGAGAAAGCAAGATCTTTGCTCTTTTTATGATTACTGACTAACATAATTTCCTAAGGGCTTGGGTATTCTCCACTTTGAATCCATCCCTGGGATTGGAACGTGGTGATGGCACAATTGTTAGCATCACCTTTTTAAATAAACAGGTGTGATTTCAAGTTTCGTACATGAAAGGCAGTCTGTATGGTGGCCTTACCATCCAGAATCCTCTTGGAGTTGCAGTCTTTTTTTAGCTTGTAAACTACAAAGTATTTTCAAAGCATATTTGGGTGAATATTTTATGACAGTTTGTGACTGAGTTTTTTATGAATCAATCCTTTGTTACCGGCATTTTCTTTTTCTGCTCTGTCAAAGGTTGAGGGACTACTGCATTAGGTAGATCGAACAAAAAGGAACCTTAGACCATGTTTTTTAACTCATTGTCGGAAAGGTAGAAACTGGTATTAGAAATGCTGTTTCCATTATTTTAGAAATGGAGGATGATGTAAAGGAATTCCAAACTTCCTCCTGAGTCTGATGCTTATTCTTTTTGGTGAATTGAAGTATTGGGAGACTGAGGAAGGTTAATATGGGGCTAGTGCAAGCACTGGACAATGGGCCTGGAAATATTTTGGCTCTCCGTGTGGCTCTTGAGGCACTTGTCAAAGGGGAGTCTGGGTAAAATTAGCTTTACAAGATTTCAGGGGGTAAGATGGAGCGCACACCTCTATGTAATGGGTCTAGGTTCGTATAGTTACTCAGTATTTAAGGGAAATTCACAGGTGCAGAGGAGAAGGCTTGACTCGGGCACAAGAAGTCGCAAATGTAAGTACGTGAATAAGTGTCCCAAACTAATGGACATTTGTGTCCCCTGCAGGGTGACACACTCCTAATAAAATTAGAATTGACTCATTACATTTCTTTGCCATTGCTACGGGAGTTCATGCAAGATTGTGCACCTTCATTAGACCAAGAGGCGCAGAAGTGCATGGTGGTATCAGCTCTTGAAATCCCTAGATTATGTAAATGGCATTAGTGCGTTTGGAATGTTAATATCAAAATATTTGTACACTAAAAAAATCCAAATGGTCATATACTCTTATTATAGTATTTGTAATTTGGATTTTGGTGAAGAGAAATACCTTCATTTGATTATTTTAAACTGCTGCAGGACTTAATTTAAATAATTAAATTTGCAAGGCAAGAAAGAAAATGGATACAATGAAAGCAATCGCAGAAAAGGCTACCTGGATTATCATGCCACCTTTTCCCGTACCTTTGGGCCCTGAACCATGTCCGACTATCCTATACCTATCCTGACTCGTGCTTCTTTATAATCTGTGCGTTGTGAGAAACCTGAGGGTATCCTCACTCCTACTCCCCCTGGAACCTCTTCTCAGGTGGCCAGGGTAAGGCCATCCCTTTTGTATCCTGTCCCTGGGGGTGGAGAAGCGAGGGAAGATCACCTGGGTGGAGGGTCCTTGTGGATTTGGAGTGGGGTACCCACAGGTGAGAGATGATATGCCCCTTTTCCCTATGAAAAGCAACTTAACCCTCCCCGGTCTTTATGGGCTATTGTAAGACATCTCCCCTCATGTGACCTATTACAGAACTGAGATGAGGAACAGGTAACTAGGAGTAGTAAACACCAATGGGTATTTTCACCACTGGTACTGAGACGACAAAGAAGACTGTACAAGAGCCCCTATTTGGGAATCGGACAGGTCCCACAAATAGGTTGCCTAAAGGTCACGCAATTGGACTTACTGGCCCATACCGGTGGTCCCTTAATACTCCCAGGGAGTATAAGAGATGGGGCTACACATTCAGGAAGGAAGCAAGTGTAAGAGCCGAGAGAACAGGCTGGAAAGAGGCAAACGAGAACCTGTCTTGTATTGCAGCGGCAGGTTTGAGCAATTGGAAGCAGAGGAGGTGTGGTAGCAGCGAGGGTTGTGGCAGACCAGGTAAACCGTTCAGAGCAGAGTGCTCTGGGACTGATGACTCCATTCAGTTTGGGTCCTGTCCTGTGTTTGATAAGGAAGCTTGTGCTCCAGGCTACAGCAGGTGCGCAGCGGAAAGCGGTACCATATTGGATCATTATCCTAGACACTCAGAAGAATACTGGTTAACTTTGAAGCGAAGTAAAACTTCAGAGTGCCTGAGGGGCAGACTGAATCCTCGTTGTGAAGCTAGAAGCAGTGGAAGTAGCATTCTGCCTTTGTCATGTCAGCAGAACATTTAACTAAAGCTGGTGTGTTTCAGTAATCCTAGAAACACTGTATTGCTGTACACGCGAACGCTTATCTCTAATGCAAACGTAGCAGTGGAAAGTGGAGAAAAGGGAGTGTTGAACCAATCATCATTGACGAGCCCTGTACGTGAACAGAAGGTACGCAAGCAAAAACAAAGTAACAGTCCATTGTACAAATATTTAAATCTCCAGGTGAATGAGAAGTTGCATGTGAGAGTTTCATGAACAATGAGTGCTTTTTTGTATCACATACCAATTAAACTGTTACAAATGTACAAGAGGGAAAATTAGAGAACATGCATTGTCAATGCCGAAAGATTGTTTATCTTTGTAAATAAAGACTTCTAGAGTATTTCTGATCGTCTCTTACAAAAGTCGAAAGACTGAGCACATTATTATTTTTTTTTAAATATTTTTATTTGGTTTATTACAAACCTTTAAAAAGCGAAAAAACACATCATCAATACTCATTACACATTTTACAATCTGTCCTGACAACACGGATAGTCCCCCCTTTTTTTTTTCCTTTAAAAGAATGATTTTTCCACTACAACATTTGTTACTTAAGACAGTTCATCACCAATTTAGGTCACAGACAAGAGTTTCCGGGAGAAGATAGCTTCTAAGAAAAAAGTCAAGGCTATAGTAAGCCTTCTGTCACTTTCATCAAAAAGAACTTGCCACCAGTCCTCGAGACTCAATGATGGACGTGCATTGCGGAATTTCCCCAGGTGATTGCATCTTTCACCAGATAAGGCTGGGCATGTCATTATTAGATGTTTAAGTGATTCTTCCGATTTGTTACACAATCTACATAATTCCGGCATGGTAGCATTGTTCACCCATAGGCTAGAACGTTCTCTCGTCTGAAAAGCATTTAGACGGAATTTCATATAAATTTTCCTTCGGCGTATATCTGGAAATTTCACTAAATAGTTTTGAATTTCATTAACACTTCTTTTCAGCGGAGGCACATTATTCATTATGCAATGTTTTTGGCATTGCTCACTCGTTAAAATCCAATCTTGTCTCCACAACTTTAATTTAACGTGGTTAGGATTTGTCTGCAGAGTGCGAGTGTCGGTGCCCAATTCCTTCAGGATCTTCTTAGAACGCTCTACCCACATGGAAAAAACAGACACTATCGTCGTTTGATTCGCCAGGTTCAGAATCTCAAATTGGGGGTTTTGGGAAGATGGTGTTATTTTTCGGTACCGGTTAAGCGTAGACCAACAGACTCTTGCATTGAGTGAAATCAGACTGAGCTCATGCCTGATGCAGGCTGTTGGAGTACCCAGTGGAAGAGATAAAACACGTGACCAAAGCATATTTTCCAATTGGTTCCATAAACCTGCTGAGCACCCAAGAGCACACTTCGTTCCATATAGAAGAGCAGGTACAGCTTTCTGTTTATAGAATGCTAACACCGGTAGAAGCGAAAATTTGCCATATTTTTTGTTGAGCCAAGTCGCTTGATTTGATAGTTTCTTACATTTCGTTTTGATGTTGCTGACCCATGGTGCATCGTTTATGTTCGAATTAAACACAGTACCCAAATATTTAATTTCCGATGTAGTGGTTAGCAGTTTGTCACCCAAGTACCATCGAAATTTTTGTCGGGTTCGTGCGTGGGACCCTTGTAGCTTTTGCAATACTATGATCTCAGATTTAGTAGTGTTAATAACCAAGTCATTATTTTTCACGTATTGTTGAAGGGCATTTAAACTGCGTTGTAAACCAATCGGCGTTAAATCGATCAAAATAAGGTCGTCTGCATAAATCATATGGCCAATATGACAACCATTGATTTTCGGGGGAAATGAGGCAGCTTCCTTCAAAGTTTGATCCACATCTGACAAAAAGAGATTGAAAAGGATTGCTGCCAGGGGGCAGCCCTGTTTTACCCCACAAAATGTCTGGATGGCCTCAGTCTACCAGATTTATCCAGCCTAATACGTATGTTTGTATCGGTATGTAGATCTTTAATGGCAAGGATTAAGCTGGCAGGACAGTTCCATTTGGACATCTTTTCCCATAATTCGCGATTAATACTGTCAAAAGCGTGGGATAGATCAATGGATGCAATATACATTTTTCCACCAACTTGGAGGTTGTTCATTTTCAACAAATTAATTAACAAAAGGTTAAGACTACAGCCAACACCTTTAATGAACCCAGTTTGTCGGATGTCTGTGTGATTGCTAGATAATGACCATCTCCGTAGATCTCGCTGTAGAAAAGTTGCATAAATCTTTCCCAAGACATCGAGTAAGGCAATGGGTCGATAATGACTAGGATCTAAGCGATTGCCTTTTTTAAAAATTGGCGCGATAATGGCGCTTTTCCAAGTGGTTGGTGTTGTAGCAGTAAGAGCAATCTTGGTAAAAAGATCGTAGCAGAAGTCGGTCCATTCCACAGGGTTTTGTTTCAAGGTGAAATTGGTCAGACCATCAGGCCCAGGGGCTCGAGATGAACTTAATTTAGTAATGGTCTCCAAGATGTCAGATTTCTCAAATTTTAGGTCCCAACGGTTCAACTCTGGCACTAAAGATCTTTTGGTATCGCCTTTGGAACTATAGAGTAATGTATAATGATTTATCCAGCTTTCCTCTGATACCATATTTTCTTGTAGGGCGTCTCGAGGAGCACTAAGATTATTTACAAGGTTCCAAAAGTCTCGGGTATTTTTATTTGCCAGTTTTGACATCATGGCTTCCGCATCAAGTTGGAGCAGATGGGCTCGATGCCGTTTTAACCAGTTTTTGTATGATTGCTTTATTTTTTTCCTTTGCAAGGTGGACATACTGGTTGAATCTCTTGGACATAGTCTAATCTCCATTCTCATTCGGCGTTTACGTTTCAAAATATTCAAGTCAAAGACATGGGATCGTTGAAACGTTTGACTTCTTGGTCTCTTGTTAGTCTCTTTAAATTGTGTTAGTAAGTGCGGATATTCAATTTGATTCGGTTCTTTTAGGAATGCTTGATTTATGTTTTTAACCTCTTTATTTGCTAAACGCAGACGGATCCTGTTGGATTCGACAGAAATATCGTGTCCCCAATGAGCAACTGGCTTATCATATGCGTAAATTACCAATTTCAATATGTTATGATCACTTTCTTTTTTTTCCACCACCTGAAGTGACTGCACTCTAGCATGAAGGTCATCAGAAACATAAAAATAGTCAAAATTAGATTTCTGAGCCGTCCTTTTCCAAGTAGGTTTCGCAGGGATGTCTCCAGTAGTACATCCATTAAGCATTGACATTCCTCGCGCAGACATCTCTGCAACCCACAACAAGACATCATTTTGGGTAGTGCTTGTCGCATCCATTGTCCTAGTCTGTGCTTTTAGGCAATCAATATTTAAATCCCCGCACAAAACAATTTTAGGAGACAGTTCATTTTCATAGATGGTATCAAGAAGGGTTGAAATTTGATCAATAAACATATTTGCACTAGACGCTTGATGTTGCCAATACACGTTAATGATTGATATTAAGTCCACGGGACATTTTGCTTTGTTCTCTAGTCTAACCGATACAAATTGAAGATATGGTGTTATATTTCTACTCTTTGATTTGATACCCAGAGCTTTTCCTTATCATAGTGAGCAGACCGGCCATAGGTCTACCGCGTTTGTTCTGGATCGCAGGATTGAAGGCCACTTCGAACTCATCACATAGCGGAGACTCTGATAGCCATGTCTCCTGGATACACACAAAGTCCAATCCCATGAACCAGGAGTGTGAAAACAAGTGGCTAAACCCACGAGAGTTCCATGATGCTAGTGTTACAAAAGTTAGTTTTCCAGGTTTTAGGCATTAGCTTCGTTGATTATTAGCCAAGGATTTGGCAATCCAATCCCAATCATTCGACTGTGTACGGCCGACTGCAATGACATCTGTAGCGCTGTTATTGTTTGCAGCAGATCCGACACAAGAAAAGGTTATTTGAATTTGTTCACTCATCCGGGGTGCATTTGTTGTCTTGGGGGGCAGACCATCAACATTGAGGCTCCTCGAAGGGTCGATTGCAATCCCCATGAGGTGGGTTGACCTAAGACCATCAAGGCACCCAACAGCGTCCTTTGATTGCAATTGGGAATCAGGTTGAATTGTCCTTGAAAGATACAATCTTTCTGAACAGATGGATTGGTTTCTTGTGTAATTTGATCTTCTCGAATGTCAAAGCCCATTGATAAAAGAACAGCAGCAGAGTCCAAAAGGATGTTACGTATGATCCCAGAATCGATATGCAAACGGACAGTATCGTTTTGTGGTTCTTTATAGAATTCCACAGTTCTAATATCCCCCGTTTCAATTGTCCGAAGATTAGGTACATAATGGAGTAAACGGAGGACGTTGTTCCTATTTAGTGTAAGACCATCATTATTCGACGCTATATGTTCCAAAATCAGTTGGTATTTAGAAATCAGCTTTTTAAAGAATGGCAGTTTGGTTTGATTCTTCGAGGAAGATGCTTGTGTTAAGGCATGCTCATTTGTTAGAGCTCTTGGAAAAAGATCCTTCCTGTTTTCACTCTCTTGTTTGTTAGCAGACATAGTGTCAAAGGGAGTAATTATAGAACTCCCTTCCCGACTGTACACATCATTGGCAGTTGAGTCCTTCAGGTTGCCATGTTCGTACATTGATAGGTTTTGCCATCTTTCTCCCAGAGTAAGAACCTTCGAGCTTTCAGGTTTCAAAATACCAACGAGTTGTGATTCTTTCGTGGGCACAATGACGCACAGTCTTGAATTCTGCAAGGGTTCAGATAAGATGTTAGGAAGAGAGGTTCCAGCCAAGTTAACCTGGTTTGTGTCATTTGAACCTTTTGATTGAATTTCTGTCACAATTTCAGAGTCATCATTATGATCATGTGTTGAAAGATCTAACAAATCCACATCAGATTCAGGTAATTTAGTCACAGGTTTATCAGAGATGACACAACCTGCAGACTTTTCAGGCTCAAATAAGTTATCATTTTGTTCTTTGTTGATTGTAACAGGATTGAGGGTAAAGCTTATAGCTTTTAAGTTTCGCAAGAACTTGCGAGAACCATTCATAGCACGAGGCTTCCTCTTAGTTATATTCTTTGATTTTTTTAGCTGGTTTACTTTCACACTCTGATGTTTAGCATCCGATTTAAACTTGGTGTTAAATATGTCAAACAAAGCCTCTTGTTCATCGGAAATAACGGGCTCTGTAGTAGTCTTATCTGCCAATGCTTCCCGGATAACAACCTTTTCGGCAACCTCGTGTGCTACATTAGATGTTGTAGGCTCCTGGATATCTTGGTTTGCACCATTGTCAGGTTGCTTAAGACTTTGTAAAGCAGAAGAAAAGGAATAAACTTTACTTACTGGTACAACACTTCCCATAACACAGTCCTTAACACTAACGGGTAAATCAATGGGCTGTGTTTTATTTGCCGGAGCTGAGTTTTCCACAGCACAGACTCTGCCAGCGTCTGGTAGAAGAGTGAGATCTGGGGGCAATAAGTCGCTGGGTGCTGATGGAGAAATAGTAATTACTTCAGACACATTTAGTCGGCCACTCGAAGAATTACAAGGCCTTGTAAATGGTGCTTCAACACTAGGAAATGAGGCAGGTTTCGAACTTTGTCGTCGTAGGATACTTAGAGCCTGTTTGGCCACTTCAGCAAGTAATTTCTTGTCATCAGCATCTTTTAACCGTTGGTCGTTCGTGTTTGTTAAATTGCTGTCCATTTTATCTGACATTTTACCTAACAACTGAGTGGACGACATACTTGCATGTTCAATTGCACACATTTTTGTATTCAAAAGTGCAACTAGCATTGTCAAATCTTTCACACCATCTTGAACCTGCTCATATAATTTGACAAACGGTGAAAGTGTTACAGACATAGAAGACATGAGGATCGGTAAAAGTTCTTTAGACATTTTTTCCATCATCTGTACATAATCAGGCTCACAAGGAATTTGATCTGCTGTTTTATAATAAGTTCTTCGAACTTTAGGAAATGCGCGTTCCATAATTGACGATTCAGAGGATTCATCATCAGAAGAGCAGTCTGTTGTCTGACTCTCAATATTCTCAGTATTTGTTGGAATGGTTAATGTTTTGCCATTTCTGCTTACACCAATAGGCTGAAAAGACTGAACCTTAGAAAGAGAGGACTCAGGAGTATTTGCAGACTTGCTATTAGAAAGTCTAGGTCTCGATTGTGAACAATGTATTTCTGGAGATTTGCTGACTTCAATCCTACTTCGTTTGATGGAACCAGAAAAACAATTATCAGCCTCAACCATGAGAGTGCCTTGACTATTACTTATATTTAAAGCTTGTGTTGACTCAACAGGTCGGGTCTTATTATGTTTAAGACTAGCACGAGCAATGTTGATTAGTTCTAGATCAACCAGAAGTTTGTTTACAATTTCGATAGAATTCCGCCTGTTGGGAGGTTCAGGTAACGAAGAAGGAAGTGGAACAGGATCCATTACAAAACCACACTCACCAGAGCAGTGGTTACATTCCTCACAAGGCGCGTCTAAAACAGACACTGGTATCAAAATGCTCTCATACGACAGATGAGCTTGCAATTTCTCGGTCGCCATGCGAGCCAAAACATCCAACCTAGGTACAGCAAACACAGCAGAAAGTCTAACGGGAACAACATTAGGCCCATAGTCATTCACAGCCTTCATATGCATTTTTATCTCTTTTGCCAAGACGCTGTCATGTGATAGTAAATTCAAATCGTCAGCAAGAGCAATCGGGCAAGGGGTGGTCAAGTCCAAGACACCCGCTCCTACCCCTAACCTACTTGATGAAAAAGCATCTGCATTATATTGCGTATCAATGGGCTCTTCAAATGTCTCTTCCTCTACAGATCTTAATTGACTTACTTGACTTGCTTCAACCACTCGAGGCAACTGGGGAGTGAGCGGTAATAGGTGTTGAACGTTCCTCTCATTCTCCTGACGTTGTTGCAGACGTGTAGATGGGTAAGACAAGGTCCTTATTTTCCGACAGGTGCCTTCTGTAGGGGCAGGCACCAGAGGTTTGGAGAGCAAGTCATTAGCCAGTGACACAGGCTGCATTTTGACGCCCTACAGCCAAACAGCAAAACAGAATCTCCTCGCCCTTGCTCCTAAGGGCTTACGCCGCAAGGGTGGTTCCCGGCTCAATTTGAGGTCGCTGTTTTCACACGTGATCAGTCACGTGACTTGCCTCAGGACCGCCTCCTTCAGGAAGCGGCAGCAGCGTCCAGCAAGAGCTCAATGCAGCTCGCAGTGCTGGCAATGTGAAACGAAGGAAAAGCGAAGCAGATTAGCAGTTCAAGCTTCCAAGGCAGAAGAAACACCCCGCACGGGCGGTTCGCGGCTCAATTTGAGGTCGCTGTTTTCACACGTGATCAGTCACGTGACTTGCCTCAGGACCGCCTCCTCCAGGAAGCGGCAGCAGCGTCCAGCAAGAGCTCAATGCAGCTCGCAGTGCTGGCAATGTGAAACGAAGGAAAAGCGAAGCAGATTAGCAGTTCAAGCTTCTAAGGCAGAAGAAACACCCCGCCCGGGCGGTTCGCGGCTCAATTTGAGGTCGCTGTTTTCACACGTGATCAGTCACGTGACTTGCCTCAGGACCGCCTCCTCCAGGAAGCGGCAGCAGCGTCCAGCAAGAGCTCAATGCAGCTCGCAGTGCTGGCAATGTGAAACGAAGGAAAAGCGAAGCAGATTAGCAGTTCAAGCTTCTAAGGCAGAAGAAACACCCCGCCCGGGCGGTTCGCGGCTCAATTTGAGGTCGCTGTTTTCACACGTGATCAGTCACGTGACTTGCCTCAGGACCGCCTCCTCCAGGAAGCGGCAGCAGCGTCCAGCAAGAGTTCAATGCAGCTCGCAGTGCTGGCAATGTGAAACAAAGGAAAAGCGAAGCAGATTAGCAGTTCAAGCTTCCAAGGCAGAAGAAACGCACATTATTGAATAATGAACTGAATGCGTTGCAATATTGAATGCCGAACTGAATAAAACGTTTGTGGCAAAGCTACAAGCTGATGAAAGAAAAAGGGGACGGTGCCCTTAACAAGTGTTAAAGAGCATGGCAGGTGGGGAATAAATAATACCACCACAAAGTGAACTTTATAAATGTATACAGTGCGGCTAGATCAACGGCTGGCAAAAGGGGTGTGACACATGGTGGAAAAGCAAAGGGGCCAATCGGGACAAGCCAAGCAAGTGTAACCCTGCACAAAGAATCCGTACACAGGGCAGATATAAAATAACCTGTGTGGGCTGAAAAGCCTAGGGCTCCTGGTTGCCCGACCTGTGATGGGTGGACCGTGTGGTCTGACATCTGCGCCTAGACCAGGGAGCCCTCAATTGTAAAAGTGAAAGACATTGTAAAACAAACTAAGAAGCAGCAATGTGAGTAAACTGCTTATGCAATCCAGAAGGAGTGGCAGATTAACCTGGAGTTATGTTACTTGGCATTTATATAGCGCCTTATTTAACATTGGTATGATCTCAAAGCGCTGGTAGGTTGAACGCCCTCGGGAACCGCAGTTCAAGTCAGTAGAGAGAGTGTGTATCGTATGGTGCATGGGTGCACCGAATATGTGTGCAGCTGATGTGTTTGTTGCATGATAGCTTTTTAGCAGTAGGTGTGGTGCAGAGGAAATCAGTTGGATGTGTTCAGTGTGGAGGGTGGACTCTCAGACTGAGTTCTGGCTGCGTTAGGTCTGAGGAGACGCTTAAGCTAGCTGGTATGTGCTCAGCTGGCTGTTTAATTGGGATGATGAGGTGTTTGGGGGTCTTGTTAGTATGAGAACCGCTCAGCCGAATGTGTCATAGCATAGCTGTGTTCTAGTTGAATGATGGTGTATAGGAGAGAGTAAGCGTGGTAGTGTGATATGGTGGTTATCAGTAGAGCGCCTGCGACCAGGCACAAGAGCAGGACAGGTGGTGTAAAGTCTGATTGAGTTACTACGTGGTAATCGATAAACTGTCATACTGTCTCGAGGACGGAAACTGTCATACTGTCTCGAGGACGGAGCCTCAAAACCCTTTTATTTTTTAACTGTTACCTTGCCCTTGGGGAAGGGAAGCCCAAGAACTGTGTGGAACTTTCTTGAATTTGGGGAAGTGGAGTTGAACAGGAAGCTGAGAACTGGAAGATGCTCAGAACCTTTGTTAATCACCATTTCTTTGATTGACATCCCTACACATTGTTTAGCTAGTTGTGAGGGCAAGGATAGGTTTTGGACACAGACATTTAAGTTGAATGTTCTGGCTCGCTTTTTCCCTAGCTTTATCCAGGTAGGGAAATCCCACCTTAGCATAGGGCAAGTTAGGCCTTCTACCATCCTGACATTTGATTTAATACAAATGTTTAAGTTGAACTTTGAATCTGTTGTTCGTCTTGCTTCATGATGCCTTCAGAACGTTAACTGAACATTTCTGTTCACAATTAAGACCCCTCTACCCCCGACACCTTTCCACCGACAGAGGTATTTTTCCAACATAACATTTGGCTATTGTGTAAAGTCTTAAACAGACAGTTTCAAATAAGCAAAAATGCATGCCTACATGTGTCTCACTTTATGGATGCTCATAAACACAATTTACCACCTCCTCCTGGGAGAGTCCTCCAGGTTCTATCACACAGTCTACCTTGTAGGTCATGTTCCAAATGTTTTGAGGAGGCAGACAGTGGTATATGGAGAGCCTCTTTCTCAATTATTCATGCTCCCAGTGCATAGAGCAAGTTGCCCAGTCATTGTTCAAAACAAGCATGTGTACACCATTAGAAACCTTAGCATCTATTTTAGAGAAGTATGACGACTTTGGTAAATGCTCCCTTCTCCCCTGTAGTGTTTGTTTTCATATTTTAATTGATGGTTTAGGGAGTCCTATGTGTCCTGTTTGGCTGAACACAGTGTGGTGGGTCTGTCGGTTTGCTATAACTCTAGACACATTTTCTATACTTCCGATGACTGGAAAACATTTTGCATGGAGGCTTTCTTTAGCTTCCTTTTTTTCCTCCAACACCTTTGTACCTTCCACAATATGTACTCGTCTTTTCACTGTGCTGGACCTGCCTGAAGAACATTTTTAGTGTTAAACAATTCTTCCTTACATTTCGTTTAAAGCTTGTTAAGCTTTTTACATTTAGTTTTGCAAGGATCAATAATCTATTAATAGTGGCAAAATCCACCAATTGCATTTGCGTTTCAATTTTCCTACGGTAGTGTGATACATCTATTTGAAAACTATTATCCATCGACTTGTAACTGGATCCATAAAACAAGCGGATGGAATGGTCAAATAGAGGGTTGATCATATTTTCATTTGGTTCGGCATTCAAAAAAAATCTGTTTTGCACTCAATGTGGTCTTGTTATTAATCATTCAATGAAACAGTGGATTAGGGATGTCTGCTATGTACAGTTCATGCTGCACTTTTTTTCCCCTCTTCTTTTTGGTCACATTCTTTCTGATTAACGCAAGTTATTATCTTCCACAGGAGAATAAGGGGCCTTTGAGGGATGCCATGGCAGCAGCCGAAGAAACAGGACGATCAGGTGTCATTACTACAGCTGCAGAGAGAACTCCAGGTAGCTCCACTTCCTTGTTTGGGAGGGCGGTCCGCTTATCCCTCGGCCTCCTTGACAAGGTTAAGGGAATGAGGTTGCTCCTGTGCAGCACAGCCTCCTCTGTCAGTCGCCAGGTAGAGCGAAACACTCTGGACTTGTTTTTCATGTGTCAACTGATTGCCATTGGCGTCCCCTTCCTCTATGCACAATCAACAGTGCTTTCACAGATACTTGGAGAGCTTTATGTTATGCCTGCTGACCAGTGACAAGTTATGCCTCTATCGAGCATGTAAACCCTCAATGTCAAAAATGTGCTTTATTTAGAGCAATAATGAATGTTGCTGTGTTTTTGTTTGTTTGCATATTGTTGCTCAATCATTTTACCAGCTATGTATCAAAATATTATTCCAGGACATCCCCAAAAAATGTGTTCAGTTTGTCCCTAATCCTCCCCGTTCACTGCCATGAAGTGGCAAACAGTAAATATCTTGGACGCACAAAGACTTTCCCTTCGCCTAATTTTAGCGATCGTGAAAGTGCATTTTAAGACCCCTTTTTTCTGCTGTAGTGTGTGTGTGTGTGTGTGTGTGTGAAATGTGTGCAAGGCTTACGATTGGCTGTAACAGCACTCCTACCTAAATTTGCATTCTACTAGTGTTTTTCTCAATACCGCAAAACGTGGTAAAGGTTGTTGACTCCCTTGATGGTATTTATTATCAATAAATAACTTGTCATGCACCTGGGTTAAAAACCTTTAGTTTATTTGATATAGATTTGTTTTGGTATCTGTATTGTAAAGGTCAACGTATCCCAATCATTGAAATTGTACCATCCACATGAAAGCTTTCCTTACCAAGTTAGACTCCATGGGGGAGGGCCATGCTAGGACTGGCTCACAATAAGTAAAACAAATTAGCTGCAGAAATTAGAAGAATCTTGCGGGAAGAGAGCTCAAGGAGGAAGGGGTAGTTTCCTTTATTTCTGGAATTTTGTAAAAGTAGGTCCAGGCATACACTTGAGCTCAAGGCGATATTCCTATTTTGTAATTGTTTAGTCGCTAGTCTATAACTACTTCTGTGTCTGCCCAAAAGTTACAAACCTTATTCAGGAAACATAGTTATCTTGTGACAAAGCGCTTATTAGACAGTCTCCTCAAATTTCATTGACAACTTCCAATACATCCAAAGGAAAAAAAAAATCCTCATTTCCATTGGGAAGTTTTACTGAAGCCACACTTTACATCATTTGTGGGCACAGCTTAGTGACCACATTTATGATTACTGCTGTAGGCAGTAGTTTCCATAACAAGTGTAAAGTTCCTGATGTTTTTAACTTGTCTGGTTCCAAGAAACTGGGACTAATGAGGGTTTTCTATTGTTGCTGCTCTTCTGAAGGCAATTGTTGGTTTGTTAAGATAGTTGTATATTGTGTCCAAGTGTAGAACATGCCAGTGTTTTTTTTTTAGGATGGTCCTAATTTGATGATCGATGTCATAAGTAGTTATTCTTTTTCGCTCTACATTTAGCAGGTCTTTCAGTTTGGCTTTGACCACCAAAGGTCTGCTCTATCCTCTGATAAAGCTCTTCTTTGAGCATCTCTTATTGTGTGTTCCTGAGTGGAATAGAAGTACCAATAATTTTGGATTATGAAGTGTGTGAAAATAGAAGTGATCATGACTGATGAATAATCAACTTTGTATTATAAAAAACTGAATTCAAACTCAACAGATATACAAATATTCAGAAAAAAAACATTTATTTTGATTATTAAAGAAATGGATCTTTCCTTTTTTCTTTGGATGTATTGGAAGTCGCCAATGAAATTTCAAGTGACTGTCAAATCGGCGCTTTGTCACAAGATAACTATATATGTGTTACATTTATTTCTGGAATGTAAATCTTAATGCAACCTGGTGGAAGGAAGGGCACTGTTTTTGTTACTTGTGTGCACCAAAGAATGATTGATTCTGGGTTGCATTTTTATATTGTTTCAGGTTTTCAGCTTAGGGGGGGCGGGGGGGTGTGCAGGGGGTGGTCTTGACATTTTGTTATGTTTCAGAGTGATTCCTTTGAGTTAGAATAGGGACCAGTAATACGACTTCTTTTAAAGTCTTATTTAAGCAAAGTCTGTGTTCTGACTGGTGTTCCAAAGTCTCATTCTATGTTTGGAAGGAATCTCTAGTTAGCTCTAAATTAAATTGAGCCATGCTGTTTATTATCTGGAGGCTGTGCTTCCACCAGCCTTAGTGGTCATCTCAAAACAGTGGGCAAAATATAGGCAATTAAGATTTGATAAACAGGTTTCTAGCCAGAAGAAAGGTGCTGCACATCTTTTATTTCAAAGGGGGTGTTGTCGGCGGGGGAGGGGGCATTTACACTTTTTAAATACAATCTTGCATGTTCAAAAACTAATTGGAGAAGCTTAACAAATGGTTTTAACATGTACTCAAATTTTGTTCACTGTACTCTTTTTAATAAGCAGAATGTATTTAACATATGGTATGTAGTTAATTTTACCAGAACTCATCTCACCTGGGATTTCATGCCCCAGTACTGGGCTTTCATATATCCAAAAATTGCATTCTGTGAGTTGTCGTCTTGTCCCTTCAATTGAATACAACTGGTTAAATTATCATAAAGGAAAAGCGAAGACCAAACCTGGAGTAAGGTTTCCCTGGTGATGGTCACTATAGAGGCACTGGGCAGGTAAACATTTGCTTTGTTTTGAGATGCAGACATAGCTTTGTTGTTGAAAGATGCCACTGGTCACCAGCTGCAATGTAAATACGTGCGTGGACCAAACTACAGAAAGAGTAACATATTGAACTAGCGAGGAGCGATCAAAGCCAGCCTTTAGTGGGTAGACAAAGATTAATGTTCAAGATTGCCATTTTCACGTCTTCAGTGATGGTCATGTTGAACTGAGCCTCTTCTCTGACTGTCCGTAGAGCAACCAGGCCTCTCTACTTTAATTCTGAGGTCAATACTACAGTTACAACTATTTAAAACATTTTGAACTTTAAAGAAACAGCTTAGTATTGGATGTATCGATGAAAGGGTTTGTGCAGCCCTGCGTGTGAGGGAAAGAGATTGAATTGGCAAGTTAAACCTGATAAGATTTTAAGATATCACTCAATGTTTTGGGTGTCTCTCTGTGTGTGTGTGTGTACACACATGTCTGCACAGGCCTGTTTTGTGCAAGTCCTGTCTGGAAGGACTTGTCCTTTTCTGGAAAGTCTCTCGTGATGTCATGTACAATATTCCTTTCAAGGAGCAGTTTACTCCACCAGTGTCCCAGACACATCAGTATCTAGATTGAGATTGAAGAAAGTATAACCATATGGACTCAAACCATTCTGTATTTTTTTTTATCAAGTTGGAGTGCTGGACATTTTACAGTGTAACCAGTGAACATTCAATTCGAGTGTTACCCTGTTGGCTGCAAAATGTAGAGGCATTTCACACACACAGGGGGGGGTCTAAAGATGAAGGGTGGCTTATGGTTGAATAAATGCATATTTCGGTTTAGTTAGTAAAATGTTTTTATTTTAAGTAGTACTATTCATAGTAATGATTTATTTCAAAATGTAGTGCATCAAAATTATCCAATACTGTGCCATTTTCCCAAATATTATGAAGTAATACATCAAATCGAGTTCCATCATTTATTAAAACTAAGTATTGTTAGGTGGTCCACATCTCTGAAAATGTCAATCTGTTTTTACCAATATTCTTTCCTTCTCAGTTTTTCCTTTCTAGCAGTTGGATCTGGAAATGTGCACTTCAATTCCCCGAATGCCATTTCTCCTTTCTTTTTCTATCGAGTCCACCTCATATTGAAATTCATTTCCCCAACATGCAATGATTCTCTTGTATTTTCTCAATATACTGTACAAACATTTCTTCTTGGTTCCAGCTGTCATGTCGCCTTATATTCAGTTTTCAATGGCAGGAGGAACTCCTCTTTCAAGTTCCTATGTGGTTATCAGTTCACTCGCTCAAACTCCGCTCTATGTACTTGCCATATTGGTTCCTTCAGTCAGTGCTACTCCTGTCATTTACATTCATGTGCGTTTTACCAGTATTCATTGTAGGTGTTGTCCCTCCATACTTTGGTCTTCTCTGATGCGATCGCTACATCTAGATGCGGACGCCCAGGAACATTTCTGTTACAGGTTCTTTCGATCGTCAGCTGCCTGTTGGTTTGGTCTCTCGTCTTCCCCTCTGGTCCAAGGTTTGTGTGCTCTGCACAATTGCCATTCTCCCTTGTCTCTTTTAACCTTGCTAATCTGCACCACCTTCTCCTGGCATTTGGGCATGAATTTTGTTTCCTCTTTGCTTTTGTTCACAGCTGCAGTGTCGAACATAGTCTAACTGTGCTCTGCTTGGACTACAGTCATGGAATCTTGACCACCTCTCTGCACCCTAATTCGCTCAGCAACTTTGTTGAGACTTCCTCCTTGCCAACACCTTCCCTCCCGCTGATTTCTTATTTTTGTGGCCCGAAATGCGACAGGCTCTATTGCATGATCATGGGCATAGCAAAAATACCCTGAATACAAGTTTTTTTTTTATTTTTGTCAATGGCATTTCACCACAATATCAGCATACATCTAAGACAACCTGCATCCAGGCATGGCATGCATAAATATTACACTTGTTACCAAACATTATTATAACTTCATGGATAGCAAAAAGAAATCCTTTGTAGCAGATATTACAAAACTTCAGAGTCCTCACTACATATATATAGATATATATCTATATCTATATCTATATATATATTTCTCCAGCATGGGGTCTGGCATGGAGTCGCATGCTCATGAATATTCCCCGTCGTCAGGCTGGGAATCCTCGGTAAAGAAAAAACCAGTATCAGTTTCGTTTCTGATCTGTCTTTCGTAGTAGTAACCAATCACTGGTCTCTGCGTCATACTGACCACAGCCAATGACTGCTCTCTACATAAGCACCGCCTCTGGCAGCCATCTTCAGATTTTTACCGCACGTTCATGTGTTGGGATCCTCGTGCTATTGCTCTCGAGCGTTAGTGCTATTTTTTCACGTTTTTTCTCAAAAACTTCGTTTTTTCGGTCAAAAAAGCCTCAAGCTCCACCGACTCTCCATCCGATCAACGGGGACCCGTGTCGGATTCGTCTGCGCCCCTCAAGGGTGAAGATTTCGTCGAGCTACGCTTTTGGAGGACTCCAGAAGCTTCTCAGGCCCGGACATGGCCCAGGAGAAAGGAAGCTCGACGCCTGGCAAGCTGTTCAGGGTCTGCCCTGGATGCCAGCTGCAGAACGTCTTTAAGGAGGACGAACACTCCTTTTGTCTCTACTGCTTACATGAGGACAAGACGCACGTGGAGAAGGACTGTGCGTTTTGCGGCAATATGTCGGAGCGGACCATGAAGGACCGCCATCAATGTCTCGCCAACTGGCTGGAAGGGAAGAGCCCGTCAGGCGAGAAGAAGAGGAAGAAATCCGAGCGGTCTTCTAAGACCTTTGAGGACGCCCCGGCGACGGGGGTCCAACACAAGGCCAAGCACCGCGAGTCCGCTGGCACCGGGAGCGCCGAACGGTCAGGCTCTACGGGCGCCAGGCAGGGCGCACCCTCCCCGGCACCTTCAGCCATGAGCCAACGCTCTGGGTCGGGTAAGAGGAAGGGCGAGCACCTGGCAAAGCTCCTGGAGAGGCCCCGGTCGAGCTCGAAGGCCCCATCGGAGGGGGAGCAAGGCAGTGTCCCCCCCCTCAAGGATAAGGCGGTGAGCGCACCTAAGGTGGTGAAGGCCTTAATCCATCCGGCCAAGCCCTCTATCGATACTGTCGCGGCGACCCTGGCTCAGCCTGTGGAGGCTACACCATTGGTGGCGACCTCGGGGCTCAGAGTCTCCCTGCCACCTCGGAGGGAGTCCTCTTTTGTGCCCATCGATAGGACCCCCGTGAAATCCCGGGCGGGGAAGAAAAAGGGGGGGCAGGGCGTCGTCGTAGATTCAGCTTCAACCTCGGAGGAAGAGCTGATCGAGGTCTTAAGCCACGGCCTTGGCGTGGAAGAAGACCGGCCCGTCGGGATGGATCCCGACGCAGGTGACGACGACATCGTCGAGGGTGCCGACGGGGCCCCTGATCGCCCGTCGGATTCCCCTCTGCCAGCGCCGCAAGACAACTCGGCAGCCATTTTGTTGGCTATACAGTCCTTATGCTCAGAGATAAGGACGAGACTACCGTTGCCGACGGAGGAACCTCTCCCGTCGGGGGATCCTGAACCGGGACCTTCTGGTGTTCCCCCGCCCAAGAAAAGGAGGATTCACCCTCCACCTCCTTTTCAGCCGTCGCGCACCGTCCAGCCCTCCTCCCCGTCCACCCAAGGGGATGATACGGGGACTGACACGGCAGCGACGGGTACGGACGACGAGGTATACGACGAGGATCTACCGTAGTCACCTCCCACCAGGGCTTCTCCGCCCGACGAGATTGGATCGTTCCACTCCATGATCGCCAGGGCATCCGAGCTTTTCCAACTCTGCCCTGAGGAGAAGAAAAAGGAAGGATTCCTTTATCAACGGCGCGAGGCCAAGAGGAAGACGGTCCTCGTGGTGCCTCTACTGGACGACATTTGGGATGAGGGCCTCGCCCTCCTCAAGAACCCTTCCACTACGCCAGCTAGAAGAGACCGGTATGAGAAGAAGTACCGGGTCCCGGACGCGGCCCCCCTGTGCCTCCGGGCGCAGCCTACCCCGGACTCGGTCGTCTCCGTGGCGGCCAGGAAGAAAGCGGGGGGGGGTGCGGCCTCCACATCGACTTCCCCACCGGACGGCGAGGGAAAGAAATTGGATGCTATGGGACGCAGGGTCATCTCGTATGCAGCAACGACGATTAAAGCGGCCAACGCCTTGGCTATCGTGGCCCGCTACGAAAGGGAGCTATGGTACAAACTGGCTCCCCTGCTGGACTTCCTACCGGACGACAAGAGGGCGGATGCCCTGGAGATCCTACAGGAAGGTGAGGTGGCGTCGGACCACGCCATCACTATTGCGACGGACATCGCCGACACTGGGTTTCGCCAGTTCGGCAACGGCGTGTGCCTTAGGCGGCGTGGATGGCTCAAGGCTACGGACTTCCGTCAAGACGTACAGACCAGAGTCCTGGACATGCCGTTCGATGGGAACAACCTGTTTGGGAAAACAATGGACGTTTCCCTTCAGGCCATTAAAGCGGACACTGAGACGGCCCGGGCCCTTGGGGTTCTGCAGCAACGACGGACGCCCTTTCGGAGCAGCAGAGGCAAGGGCACCTCCAAAGGTTCCGGCGGCAGTTTCTCCACCTACCGTCAAGCGGCCCGCTCGTCGTCTCAGGAGGCCTACAGAGGACGAGGCAAGTCTGGCGGACCCCGCCGTCGTCGCCAAGGAGGTCAAGGCGACAAAGCCTCGTCGAAACCGGATTGAACCGGCCGTGGGGTCGGCCCCCACCGATGCACCCCGGTGGGAGGCCGGCTGGCGAGCTTCGTCAGCGTGTGGGAGTCCATCTCCACTGACCGTTGGGTGCTGTACGCCTTAGCCCGGGGCCACGCGCTCGAGTTTCAAAGAAGGTGCCCGCGCGTCCCCCCTGTGGCCAGGAAAGAGCTTCACGTCCCTCAGCTTCTCCTGGAGGTAAGGGCGATGCTCAGGAAGGGCGCCATCGAACTCCTCCCAAAGAGGCTTCGGGGCTCCGGAGTTTACTCGAGATACTTCCTCGTGAAGAAGACGACGGGAGGATGGCGCCCCATCCTAGACCTGCGACGTCTGAACAAATTCATCAAGGCGCAGACGTTCCGGATGGTCACCCTCCAGCACGTCCTGGGTCAGCTGGAGGAAGGAGACTTCCTGTCGTCGTTGGATTTGGAGGATGCCTACTTCCATATTCCCATCCTAAAGGGGCACCGAAAATTCCTCAGGTTTGTGGTCCAAGGGCGTCACTACCAGTTCAAAGCCCTCCCCTTCGGACTACGGTCGGCACCCAGGGTATTCACCAAGTGCCTTGCACCGGTGGCGGCGCAGCTGCGCCGCGAGGGGATCCACGTCTACCCCTACCTGGACGACTGGCTCATCCGAGCCAAGACGAGGGAGCTCGCCGTGGAGCACACGGCAAGGACCGTCCAACTTCTCACGGACCTGGGATTCTCCGTGAACTACGCCAAGTCCCACCTGGTACCCGCGCAAAACGCACTGTTTCTGGGAGCGAAGCTCGACAGTGTCCCTTCTGGCCTCCCCGTCGGAGGAAAGGACCAGGTCCATCCTGGGCAAGGTACAGCAGATGTTGGCTTCCGACGCGGCCAAGGTGAGGTCCATCAAGTCCCTCCTCGGAATACCTCATTCCCATGTGCAGGCTCCGGATGCGCCCGTTGCAGGAGTTCCTGGACGTGCGCTGGATCCAAACGACGGGCGGCTTCGAGGAGAGGATCACACTCTACGAGAGTTTCCGCCGAGTGGTCCGGTGGTGGGGCACCCGCGCGCATCTGACGGCGGGCATGGACTTCCAGACCACCAGGAGACAGTGACCACGGATGCCTCCCTGGAAGGGTGGGGAGCGCACACCGAAAATCTGCACGCGAGAGGCCTTTGGCTCCCGACGGAGAAGTCCCTCCATATCAACGTCCTGGAGCTCCGTGCAGTGTTCTGGGCCCTCCGGTCCTTCCTTCCGTCCCTCAAGGGCAAGGTGGTGAGGATCTTCACCGACAACACCACCACCATGTTTTACATCAGGAAACAGGGCGGAACCAGGTCCCCAGCATTGTCCAAGGAGGCGGAGGACCTGTGGCATTGGGCCGTCGCCCAAAGGATGTTTCTGGTGCCGTTTCATCTGGCAGGGATAAAAAAACACCATCGCCGACTCACTCAGCAGGGAGCTGCGCTCGTGCCACGAGTGGGAACTACGGCAGGATCTAGTGGATCGCCTCTTCCGACGATGGGGCACACCCCAGATCGACCTGTTCGCGACGGCGACGAACTCCAAGTGCCGGAGGTTCGCCAGCAGGTTTCCCCAGGCGAGGAGCATGGGCGATGCTTTCTCGTTCCCCTGGGAGAGCCTGTTCCTCTACGCGTTCCCTCCTTTGCCACTGCTAATCCGGCTCGTCAACCAGCTCAAGAGGTCACGGTGCAGGATGATCCTCGTCGCACCTGCGTGGCCGAGGCAGATATGGTTCCCAGACCTTCTGGACTTGTCAACATCCCCGCCAATCAAGCTGCGGTGGACGCGGATCTACTCTCCAGGGAAGGAGGCGCCATCCTCCACCACGACCCGAAATCGCTGAACTTGCAGGCCTGGCTCCTGCAGCGCTAGAGTTTGGAGGATACGACATACCGGCCGACTGCAGAGAGGTTCTTGCAAAGGCCAGGGCGTCCTCGACTCTTAAATGCTACGGACACAAATGGAAGAGGTTCTCTGTCTGGTGCCACGCACAGAAGATTAACCCTCTACGGATTACGGCTCCCCAGGTACTGCCGTACCTGCTGACGCTGGCCAAAGCTGGACTGGCACACGCGTCCATCAAGATTCATCTTGCTGCGATCTCCCGATACACCAGAACCACGGGGCGGACGTCCTTGTGGTCTCATCGTCTGGTGAAAGAGTTCATGAAGGGACTGTTCAGATCGTTCCAGCCGGTGAAGGCTCCGGCCCCGGCGTGGGAGCTCAACGTGGTGCTGACCAAGCTCATGGGACCTCCGTTCGACCCTCTGCACTCAGCCCCGTTGAAGTTTGTCGTGGAAAACAGCAGTTGTTGTGGCCATCCCCTCCGCACGACGGATGGGAGAGATCCAGGCCCTTTCCTGCAAGGCCCCGTACTTGACTTTTCACGACATGAGGGTAGTGCTCAGGACGCACCCCTCCTTCATGCCCAAGGTACCGTCGGACTTCCATCTCAACGAACCCTTGGTGTTGCCTGTGTTCTTCCCGTCGCCTTCGTCGCCGGCTGAGAGGACTTTGCACTCGCTGGATGTGGCTAGAGCGCTGAAGTTCTACGTGGACCGCACAAAGTGTTTTCGGAAGACGTCACAACTCTTTGTGAACTTTGGACCTGTCAATCAGGGGAAGGCTCTCTCGAAGGCTTCCATTTCCAGATGGCTCTCCGGCTGTATCATGTACTGTCATCGGTTGGCAAACCGACCGCTGCCTGGCCGTCCGAGAGCCCATTCCACCAGAGCGATCGCAGCTACCACGGCGTTCCTTTCTGGTGTGCCCCTGCTGGACATATGTAGGGCTGCTACGTGGAGGTCGACGCACACCTTCACGAAATTCTACTGCGTCGATCGGGATTCCAGGGAGGAGTCCAGGGTCGGCCAAGCAGTGCTGCGCAACCTGTTCGCCTGAGGTGAGCCTGGTGAGGAGGTAAGATGCTTAATGTTGAGCCTTTGCCACCTCCCGTGGTTGTGCATGTGTGTACTGCTATGTATTCTTTATTCATGAGCATGTGAATCCATGCCAGACCCCATGCTGGAGAAGGAACAAGTTACTTACCTGTAACTGTTGTTCTCCAGCATGGGTCTGGCATGGATTCACAAGCGAACCCTCCCGCCTACCCCTCTGCGGCTCTTCACTTGGTCATACTGCCACTTCACGTGCTTCCAAATCTGAAGATGGCTGCCAGAGGCGGTGCTTAGGTAGAGGGCAGTCATTGGCTGTGGTCAGTATGACGCAGAGACCAGTGATTGGTTACTACTACGAAAGACAGATCAGAAACGAAACTGATACTGGTTTTTTCTTTACCGAGGATTCCCAGCCTGACGACGGGGAATATTCATGAGCATGTGAATCCATGCCAGACCCATGCTGGAGAACAACAGTTACAGGTAAGTAACTTGTTCCATAGATATATATCTATCAAGAAATTTTACCTGATTTTTCAATGGGTCGTCGATAGTGTTATTCCTTATTTGAGCTCAATACCCTTTTTCTTGGTGGTTTCTTCACAAACACATGGAACTGAAATAAGTCACGAGTTACGGCTTCAAATGTGTTGATATATTCAGCATTGGCAATAACTGGCTTCTTTATCAGTTCCAAAATATACAGAAATTCTCTTTTGAGAATTGTGTTCCCTTGTACATACCTTCCAGCAGGGCAAAGCAGAGCAACATTCCAGTGTTAAGCTGGTTAAGTCACAATTGCGCAGTGCTGGCCCCAGCAAAGCTATCTAGTAGCAAATAATGTCCTCTGCAGCCTCTTGTACTGGGGCTGTGTGGTCTTAATGAACCTTTGAATAGGGCATCTAACCACGTTTCAGCTGCTATTTCAGCAGAGAAAGCGACTCTACACTGCCTCTTTTCTGTGGCTGATATAGATTGTGTTTGATGTGTTCCCCAAGATTGACTGCACCAGCATGTGGCATCCGGGCAGACAGCTTTTTTGGATTTTGGAGAGAAAAAAAACTACCCAGCCAGATTAACCATTGCATAATAGGCTTAAGTTCGATCAGGCCTTGCTTATGTTTCACTCTCAACTCTTTGCACTTTTTGGCTTCCGTTTTGCAAATGCCTAGGAATATCGAAGTATTTTCAGTTCTATTGAGGCTTAATACTTTCTTAACCCCAACTACATCCTCTGTTAGTCACTTGAGGAAACCACCTCTAGAGCTTTCTGCCCAGATTGATTTCTTTGTTTTTCCTTTGGACGGCCATCATCTTCGCTTTTTCACTGTTAATGAAGAGGTCATCCCTGTGACATAACTGCTCAGATGTTAGATAATCTTGATAGAGCATTCCATGATTCCATAGGTCACAATAATTAATGCATCATCTGCAAACAGGAAGAGCTGTGTTTCTCTTGTATCTTAAAGGCATTAGTTGCACCTTCACTCATTCCTCGGTCCAGGTCATTATTGTGTAATCAAAAGCAGAAGGATGCAAGAACACAACACTGGCAAATGCCTAGCATGACCGAGAATATTTTAATTTGTTTAACTTTATTTCCAGAATGCACAAGGCATTAGTCGTTAAAAAGCCATAATGCAGTACAAAAGACAATATGGCATCTTCAAATTGCCAAGGAACAAGCATAGTTTAGTCCTAGTGACTATATGAAAAGGGAGCCAGAATTCATAAATTACATATAGACCCTTGCATTACTCATGTTGCAGCACTTGCATACAATCAATTGTAAGGTCTAATGTATTTTTCCCCTTTTGGAAACCTGCTGACGTTAGAATAAAATCTTTTTTTCCACCCAATCCTGAAGTATGTGGAATGTCCATCTGACAAACAGCTTGTCATGAACGGTTGAGAAAACTTGGCTTTTTTTTGTCTAAGGGGATTATTTTGCCAGTTTTCCATGATATTTTCCTCTGCTCATCTATTGTTTCTAGATCGGACACCATATGTGTAGCAGGTATTTACAAGTGTTTTATTAGAATTCTATTGGGCTCCGGAGCATTTGTTCTATTTTGTTTTGCCATCAATCTGGCTATTTCTTTCAGAGTGAAGTCTGACAGTTCCCTGTTAAGGGTTTCAGACCACTGTCTTCTCATAATGCCTGATCAACAGTTAGAGTGGACTACTTGGCAAAACCCTCAAACCCATGCAAGATACTGAATTGTACTGTAGCCCTTTGGCAGAGCAGTTGGGTATAACTGTTTAGAAATCTTTCATTTTTAACATTTGCTGCTTTCTCAAGGTGGCCTAAATACTTTTCTTTTGTGTCTTTTTCCAAGCCAGAATAGTTTTGTATTCTGCCCATGATTGTCTGGTGACGGCACAATCTTGCCTGCCTTTTTTAGGGACTCTAGTTTTTCAGTTTGTTTTTCATTGATCAAACCACCTGCCCCTTTTAAATGTGTGGTCGATCATGGTACGCCCTCAACCATATCCATAATTAAGATGGCCTTGCCATTCACTAAGCCTTTTTGGATTATTTTGCGTTCTGTATGGTTTGCATTTAGATTCTCAATTTTATATTTCTTCTATTGTTAAAAACGTTTGTGTGTACTAGGAAACATCATTTGTCTTGGTTTCTATCTCCGTAGAGCTCACTATTAGCATGACATTTAAAGGGATTTAGTCTATCAATTTACTGATTGTGAATAAAATATCAAAAATAACCAATGCAATACGTTTTTCAATCTGTGTTTCAACGTTTGGCTTTGATTTCTATGACTCGAAGGTGAAGCCGCCTGTCAGTTAAGGCACTGGGCTTTCTTTTGATCTTTGAATATGATCTTTTGGCGAGCATCCATCTTTGACCTTTCTACACCAGGGGGTTGTCGTAAGTTGAAGCCTCTGACACTGAAAATATCAACCCTCTGCTATTAACCTAGTTTTGAAAAGGCCAGGTAATGTATTCTTTTGGGTGCTTTGTTGCAATCTGAAAATAATTTCTTGAGTGCACTGTTTGGTTCTAGTTAACGTTTTCAGGAGACCAACGTAAGGTACCGACCACACTTCATGCCAGAGTCCACTATGAAGTTCCAAAAAAAGCAATAACTTTCTGGAGAATTCACTGTTATTGTTGAGGAAGAACCCAACAAAGATGCTTCACGTTGCATAGAAAGTTAACTCTAGATTTTATTCTGTGGTGCTACTCTAATTGCAGTGTGTAATTTGAGTTACCTTGAACACTTGATATTGGGAATTCCACAGGGTTCACACACAACCTCAGAAAGCTGTTGCATCCTGTATGGAATTAATTGTGCTGAGGTCCTATGCGAGTAATACTATCAGTGTCCTATCTTTGGTTCTGAAACAGTTACACACTGGCTTTCAGGACGAGCCTGCCTGTGTTGGGGCAGGGAAGTGGACTAATAACGCATATAGCGCAGGTCTTTGAACTCTAAAAATCTTATGAGGACCTTCTAATATCTAGTTCCAAGGCACATATGGCATTTGATAGGTTTTCAAATGTATTTATGCATAGTTTTTTGGATAGGAGAGTGGACAGGTTGGTTACCCTCTTTAACATGGTTTAGGGCAGGCAAGTACCTGTAGAATGGGGGGGTCTCAAAAAAAGGTTGCAAATATTTCCTTCAATTGAAAATGTTTGTTATGACCAATGGTCATCTTACCGAATGAACTACCCGGACTCTTATTCTGTAATGTTGACAAATGTTTCCTCCAAACACTTTCGATAACCTTCGTCATAGCTTTTTAGAGCACTTTCTCCTTCATGATTTTCTAGGTTTCTTAGCCCAGAAGTGGAATTTTCATTTGGGCAGAAGGATCAGAATGGACTCTTGCTAAAGTTATCAAAGACAAACTATTGGGGGGGGGAGGGGCATGTTTGGGGGTGTGAGGTTGTGTTTGAGTTAGTATGTGCATGCGAGTACGGGGACGAGGGTTTGAAGGAAGACTACTAACTTGTTGGATTGGATGCTTATCACTAAGGCCCGTGTATCCCAGGACTGGTGAGGTAGGGATCCACAATGCTCCATCTATTTTCCCTCATCATCTTCTTCCACACCACCCCCCTTGCGTATCATCCTTTCTCTCACATGGTCTCCCATGACTCTTTAGCAAAGATCAAAGAGTGTCATGGTTTCCAAGGAGTCCCTTCCATGAGATTCCTCTTTTGAAATTGCTTTGAGCTCATATTGGGCTTAGGAGCATTAGAGTAACCCTAACCTGGTTGTCACCGGACCGTGGCACTGACATCCATGTACAAGTCATTTGAACCAAGACGCTGCACCACCCAGTAGCCATCACTGGAAGTTCACCTCCAATTAAGAGCCACATGAACAAAGCATTTTTGGTATGCAAATTAGCCCAAATGCAAGTGTTATATAGATAGATATATAGATAGATATATAGATAGATACATAGATAGTTCAATAACTTTGTGAAAAAGGTATAGTTTAACACAAGAAAACCTTAGAAATTTGGTTGGCAGTTGTAAGCTACTCCCCATCAACTCCGAGCCCCCTTCCATTGCGCATCCTATGAGCACACCGATAACATCACATATGACTTCATTGTTTGAGGGAATCCCATCTGAAAGCGAGAGTTGCAATATTTAAAAAAGACTCATACGCTCTTACAGATGTAGTACATGGAGTCGAGTGCATTGTGGGTCTTTTTTTTTTTTTAAATATATTTTTTTCGATATTGCAATATTGGTCACAGCATTATTGGTACATACAGTCCTATAAACCTTTCTAGACATATTCCTCAATATCGCAAATATCGGCTACACATTGCACAATCCATCCCCTGCTTGAAAACCCTCTTCCTCCTACACCCCTTCCGATACCTTCCCCATCCAGTTGATTGTCTACATACCACGGTTTCCACCCCTATATCCTCTCGCCCCTCCCCATCTTCACTCCATCCAACACACCCTTCAAATCCCCTCCCCTCAAGGTGGTCTTGCTTCTGAAGACAAATCATTTAACATCTGACCGCAGTCATCCCTACCCCCTTCCGCTCCCTTTCCTCCTCCTCTTTCTCTCCCTATTTGCGTAGAATTTCCATCTCAGCCAGGCCCCACCATTGAATATCTCTAACACAAAGCAATTAGGTCAGGCCCTTGGGGCACTTCCATGAGATTACAATCCACCTCTTGGCCAAGATCTTTTTCTGGGTCTAGTCCCTTTTCATCATGGGTACCAGGCCCCATAAACACAGATGGCGTACATTCATAAGACCCGTGCTCGAGAGCATTAACCTTGGTTATCGCCTCCTTCCAGTAGTTCGATATCACTGGGCATTCCCACACCTTATGCCATAATCCTGCTGAACGCTCCCACACCGTGGGCAGCAATGAGATACCTGCTGTTTGATAACATGGAGCCTCAATGGAGTCATGTATACCCTGCACGTAACATTTAATTGAATCCACCAGATCCTTGCATTGCTCAAAACCTTTTTTACCTGTTCCCACATGCGAACCCATTTTTCCTCTCATATTGTGTACCCTAGATCCTTTTCTCATTTGGCCTTGATTCCCAAATCCCACTGCACTACCCTTTCCTGAAGCCCCCTATACAGTCGCAAAATTATTCCTTTTCCTCTCCTCAACATCCGTATCATCCGGAGTACCGTGTCCGGATCCTCTGGAATACTCTTCCCATAGATTGGCTAACCTCCTTACAACCCACGCATATGCAAGGAAGGTGCCCTTCTGCATGTCTGTCTTCTCTCAACATTGTTCAAAAGTATCCAATTTTCCCTCCGAGAAAAGATCCCCAATCCTCGCGCACCCATGGCCCTGCAACCTCATCAGGTCCATGCTTCTCAAAGTGTTCTGGAGAGTCGAACACTAAAGGAAGGTCCGGACATGTTATTTATATATATTTGAGGCTTGTGGAATCTGCTTAGATCACATGCTGTGCATTGGCCGACATCTAGTGGAAGCGGCGGAGTATTAGTTTGTTTTTCAAAACTAGAAAATGGGCGTCGACACAGGGCGTGCCGGTAATACTATCCCTAGTGTGACGTCCACTGTACCCATGATCCCTCACACATGTAGGACCCTCAGATTGTTTTTTCCACCATACCTGTCGGAAGCATTGTTGCGGAGTCCCCTGGCTTTCAGCCATTTTTGCTAAAAATCATATTTAATTCCCCGCGCTTTCACTCCCACGTCGAGATCCGAAGATCAACGCTGGTCCGAAGAACAAAACAACCGTCGAGACTGCAACGACCGACTTTGGGCCTCGGAAGGCCTCTGGCCTCGGCCCTGCAAGTAGGGATAGTGGAGGGGTGGAAACATGCTCACACTCGCTATTATTTCCTACATACACTAGCCAGCTGCCAAAAGGTGACATATGGAGAGTACTCCATTTAAATTTTGCCCCAAGTGCAACCGCAAGTACCCTTGGGTTGACAAACACGCCACCTGTAATCTGTCTGCCTAGGGACCACCCCGAAGCTAACTGCAGAGCGTGTAGCCTGTTTAAGGCGAAAACACTAAAGGACTGCGCCACTAAACGTTGGGCCCACCACACCAGGCAGCTCGAGGCCATGGAAGTGGTGGGTGCCTTCAGTGATGGCAGCGACGCTGCACTTTCGGACGGCGAGGGCACAGGGGCGTTGAAAGACACCCAACTGCTAGTCCCCGACCTCGGAGGATTGTCCGACGGGGCAGTTATGGGGACCACACCCAGCGACACGAGCGCTACCCAAACTACTACACCTAAACGCAATAAGACCAGCCGAGACTCGACACGTGTGTC
Organism: Ambystoma mexicanum; assembly: GCF_040938575.1. Taxonomy (NCBI): domain Eukaryota; kingdom Metazoa; phylum Chordata; class Amphibia; order Caudata; family Ambystomatidae; genus Ambystoma; species Ambystoma mexicanum. Next base: position 451,721,454 of record NC_090936.1, on the reverse strand, counting down.
GAGTTCTCGGAAGAAAGAGGCACATAGAGAGCGGTCCACAGAATTGGTGTCCTCTGGCCGTTCCAGGTCGAGATCGCCACACGACACTTGGCAACTGTCCAGAGTTGCCAAAAGTGCCTCGCTCCCCAAAGTCACTGAGGTGTATTCGTCAGATGACGAATCCGACCTTCACCCCCAAGTTGCACGTTTAGAATCGGCTCCAGCAGCCCGTTCGGCGCATGCCTCAGAAAGTCGACGTGCACACTTCAAAGATTCAGAGAGTACCCTACACACCCCCGAATCTCGACACCAGGCGTTGAAAGGTTCAGATAGGGTCAAAACATCAGGAAAACACTCTTCTACTCAAGGGGAAGGGGATAAACAGCACAAAGTCATCACACTTAACTTCTGCACCCCAGGTACACAAGGACAGACACAAGTCTTCAGATAAGGATAGATCCAAGAGCCCTGTCTCTAAACCAAGACTTATCCCTCACACTCCTCAGGATATGGGTATAGAAGAGGAACCTCAACAGGAGGTTGTCGTCCCCAGCTCCAGAGAATGGACCAGTGAGGACATAAGGTAATGAGGAGAATGTCTTCCCTGGCGGATTTCTACGAAAAGAACCCAGAACATTTCCTCAGTTATCAGAGTACCCCTGACAACGCTACTCCTTCAGGATCCAGGGACCGTCAGCCTCCTAATAAGAGACCTCGGTTTGGGACTCCAACTCAGGGCCTGATTTCAGACCCTTACTATATCCAACCTTACCAGCAATATGGTGAGGATCCAGACAGAGATATTGGACGACCAAACAGGAGTCAATTACTATGGAGATGATGAGGGCCAGGATGGGGAGGAGGAGGACAAGGCAGAAGTCTACAATATAGACTCTCCTGTTCTCAAAGAACCACAGGTTACTGACTCTCCAGTAGATAACCAGCCCCTTCTCAATGAGGTCTTAGCTAGAGCGGCAGAGCACTTCCACATAGACACTCAAGGGGCGCAAGAAGAGAGGGACTTTGCAGAAGCGATCATGGGGGGCAAGAAACCCATTGCCTAAGCCATTCCAATTCTGAAGTCCATCCAACGCAGAATTGATCCTTCCCTCCTCACCCCTAATCTCACCAGGGCTGTAAACCCCAGAATTGAAAAGATGTTCAGGGCCGCCCAGTCTGACCCACTTTACATAAGGGGTCAACTTAAACCCGACTCGTTGGTAGTCACGAACACCAGGAAGAGAGCGGGAACACCTCTCAGTATCTGAAGCTCCCCCAGACAAGGAGAGCAAGAGGATTTACGGGTTAGGAAGGAAAGTGGCCTCCACTTCCGCTTACCAGGCAAGAATCGCCAATACCACCACTCTGCTGGCAAGTTACAATTGTCACCAGTGGGAGCTAGTAGCTGCTCTCATCGACTCCGCACCAGAACCACTAAAGGGCCAGTTAGCCCAGATTGCGGCGGAGGGCAGGGCCGTGTCCGGTTGCATTCTAAAGATGACCTTTGACGCTGCTGATAATGCAGGCCGGCTCATAGCAGAGAGCACCGTCATTAAGAGGCACGCTTGGCTAAGACAGTTAAGTTTTAAACCCGAGACCCAAGCTACCCTTATCGAAATGCCGGTGGAAACGAATGTCTTGTTTGGCAAAGCAGTAGAGGAGGCACTCAAAACTGCCAAAGACGAGTACTATACCCTTAAGTCCCTGGGACAATTGACTAATAAGCCCACGAACCAAAGAGGGAATAGTAATTTTCGTCGCTCACGCACCCAAAATTCCCAGAGGGGCTCCAATTACACACAGGGGCAGGGTACATTGTGGGGTGGCAACCAACAGATTACCCAGAGTTACAGCAGAGGTAATAAGAGGAGCCATGGTAGAGGTAGCCCAGCCAGAGGCGGTACGCCTCCCGGCAAACAGTGAAGTTCCGCTCAGGGTCCCTTCCCCAGTAGGGGGGTGCATTTCCAACTTCACCCAAGCATGGGAAGGGATCACATCGGACAGATGGGTGCTGTCCACAGTATCCGCAGGATGCTGCATCGAACTGCTAGAGCGCCCCCGCAACCACCCTCCACGACAAAAAATACACTCCATGGACCACCAGAAGATCCTCCTCGAGGAAATCGTCAATCTTCTTGCAAAGGACGTGATAGAACTCGTCTCGGGCAACCAGCTAAACAAGGGTATTTATTCAACTTACTTCCTTGTGCCAAAAAAAGATTTGACAATGCGCCCAGTATTAGACTTACGCCCTGCAAAGAAGTATGTCAAGCCCCAAAAATTTCGCTTGACTACTCTCCAAGAGGTAATCCCCCCCCCCCTCCTAAAGAGAGGGGATTACATGGCAACATTGGACATGAAAGATGCCTATTTTCATATTTCCATGTTCCCAGTGCACAAAAGGTTCTTGCGCTTCAAGGTGGACAGTCAGCACTACCAGTTCAAGGTGCTGCCCTTCGGTATAGCCTCGGCTCCAAGGGTATTCACCAAACTAGTGGCGGTGGTGGCGGCACACCTACGCAGGGAGGCAATCCCAGTGTACCCTTACCTGGACGACTGGCTCATCACGGGGGAAACACCAATAATTTGCAAATCCAACATCCAAAGAACTATCAACCTCCTCTTCAAATTGGGTTTCTCGATCAACGAGAAAAAATCCAGCCTGGTGCCAAGCACCTCCAAACAGTTCCTCGGAGCTGTCCTAAACACTCAAGAGGGGTTGGCCTTTCCATCAGAGGAAAGAATTCGGAATATACTACTGCAAATTCCTCAACATCAGCCTGGTCGTCAGATAAGGGTGCGCAAAGCGATACGTTTGCTAGGCATGATGGCGTCATGTATTTACCTGGTTCCACACGCATGCCTGCACGTGCGAGCCGTGCAGGAATGGTTGGCGTAACAATGGTCTCAGGCAAGTGGTCAATGGGACGATTCAGTGGTCGTTTCGCCAACACTTGTACAAAGTCTTCACTGGTGGATGAGAGAGAACCTGTCAAAGGGGAAACCCTTTTTCAATCCGGAGATACAGGCAGTAGTCACTACAGAAGCGTCCCTATCGGGGCGAGGAGGACACCTCCTTCACCACACAGCTCAGGGTCTCTGGTCTCATACAGTGGCCAAGAACCACATCAATCTGCTAGAGCTTCTGGCAGTCTTCACAGCGCTTCGAGTGTTCGAACCCCACCTGATGAATCTGTCAGTGCAGATCTTAACAGACAGTACGACAGCCATGTTTTACATAAACAAGCAGGGAGGGACTTGTTCGCCAAATCTGTCCAAGCTTGCCCAGAAAATTTGGACATGGGACTCAGATGGAACATTTACCTGTCATCTCAACATGTTCCAGGGGATCTCAATTCAGTAGCAGACGCTTTAAGCAGAGATCCTCTCACAGAAGAACACAAATGGTGTCTGCACAGAGAAGTTGTAGTAGACCTCTTCTCACAGTGGGGTTTCCCCACTATAGACCTATTCGCCACAAGCGAAAACAGACAATGCCCAGGATTCGCATCCAGGTTCCCCCAGCCAGACTCCAAGGAGAACGCCCTGTGGATGAACTGGTCAGGGATGTTTGCCTACGCTTTTCCACCAACGCCTCTCATGAGGAAGGTGGTCAACAAGATACACAGAGAATTGATGACGCTCATCCTAGTTGCTCCATGTGGGCGAGACAACCGTGGTTACCACACCTGCGCAGACTAGCAGTGTGCGAACCCATCAGACTCCCGTGCTGGCACAACCTACTATCCCAGCACCAAGGTCAGACAGTGCATCCTCAACCCAGCTCAATGAACTTGGCAGCATGGCTCCTGAAATCATAGTTTGGCCATCTCAATCTATCACAGAGATGTATGGATATCCTAGGTGAATCAAGGAAACCAAATACTAGACACTGTTACTTTGATCAATGGAAGAGATTTGTTTTCTTGTACCAAAATAAACATATCTACCCAGTTGATTGCACTCCTTCCAATATTGTCACCTACATGTTCCACCCATTGGACGCAGGATTGGTATTTCATTCACTCAAGGTACACCTGGTGGCGCTGTCAGCCTACACCACCTCCCATAACAAGGTGTCGTGGTGGAAAGTACCAGTGGTTAAAGCATTTATGGAAGTGGTAAAAAGACTTCACCCTCCAATTCGAACCCACCACCAGGATGGGACCTTAATGTGGTGCTTGCTAAACACATGGGCCCCCCCCTTTGAACCCATGCATAAAGCCAGTCTCAAAAACCTGACCTGCAAAACCGCCTTCTTAGTAGCCATTACGTCCATAAGAAGGGTCGAGAAATTCAGGCTCTCAGTGCAGGATCCTTTCTTTACTGTTCATAAGGATAAACTGGTTCTACAAACTCATCCTAGGTTCTCACCTAAGTTCATTTCTAAATTCTACGTTAACCAGTCAATTCAGCTACCGGCCTTCTTCCAAGAACCCAAGAGCTCTGCTGAGGTGAAACTACACACTCTAGATGTGCGAAGAGCGGTCCTCTGCTATGTAGACAAGACCGCTAAGAAAAACAGACCAACTGTTTGTCTCCGTAGCTACAGGCAGAGAAGGAGATTGCGTCTCTAAAGGTGCCATCTCAAAATGGATAGTCAAATGTATCCAGCTGTGTTACTCCCTGTCTGAAAAAACTCTGCCTTTTACGCCAAGAGCTCACTCTACAAGAGGCACTAGGGCCACTCTGGCTTTCATTGCAAATGTACCCCTTGACACCATTTGCAAAGCAGCTACATGGAGCTCTATTCACACTTTTACTCAGCACTACTGCATTGACACTCATTCCAAGACAGATACTCAATTGGGGCAAGCGGTTCTAAGACATCTGTTGGCTCATGACCCTTATCACATCCCACACTGCTCGCTAATCTATGCACAGCATGTGATCGAAGCAGATTCCACAAGCCTCAGAAGGGATACATTACTCACCGTAATCATATTTCTGATGCTTGTATCTGCTTAGATTGACATGTGCCCGCCCTTCCTACCCTCTTGAGAGAAGGCGTATGGATGCTTGTAGTCTTATCTATCTGCTTGGATAATCTGTACTCGCGCTACTCCTCATGCTACCTCATGTCAGAAAAAATACAATCTTAGGGTCCTACACGCGTGAGGGATCATGGGTACAGTGGACGTCACACTAGGGATAGGATTACCTGCATGCCCTGTGTCGACGCCCGTTTTCGAGTTTCGAAAAACAAACTGTAGTACTCTGCAGCTTCCACTAGATGTCGGCCTATGCACAGCATGTGAATCTAAGCAGATACAAGCATCAGAAATAAGATTACAGTGAGTAATGTATCCCATATATATTTCATATTCCCATCGGGTCCCACAGCAGCCTGAGTCCAGCCTGTGCCATCAAAGTGCGCCCAACAACCTTCTGGATCCCCCTCTGGGGGAGTCATCCCACCAGACCACAGCCTATAGTTGGGCCACCATAAAGTATCATTCGAAATCTGGGAGGGACAGCCGCCCCCACCCCTCCTAATGTGGTAGTCGGAGCGTCACCAGGGCTACTCTCTGCCTTCCCCTACCCCAGAGTAATTCCCCCATCTTCATGTCCAGCATCTTACAAAAACACTGTCATATATAGGATGTGTACGAAGTAATATAACCTAGGGAGGCTCCCCATTAGTGAAAGTGGTAACGCCTTCCAGAATTCCACTGCATCCCCAATGCCCGTCAATGCTCTGCCCATATTGTACACAAAGGTCTCCTCCATAATCATGAAATATCTATACTTCCAGGTACCTGAAAGACTCACATTCCCACTTGACCTCCTATTCTGTTAGTGTCTTTCCACTTGACCCACAAGGCTGCCAGCAGAAACGGAATAGATTTCTCTGTGTTCACTTGGAACCCAGACAGTTGTCGAAAGTTGCATTATATTTGGGACATACTCCAGAGGGTTACTTACGTATAACAAAACATTGTCGGCATATAATGGATATGTGATTGTGAAAGATACTTTGTATCCTGATCCCATTTTCCTGGATATACTTCCTAAAATACCCTGCTCACGGCTCCAACACCTTGGCAAATAATATCAGAGACACCAGGCATCTCTGCCAAGTGCCCTTTTCTATTGGCCAGCACGAGGAGACCCAACCTCCTGTCTTTACCCTCATCACCGGTTTCTTGTGCAGTAGCTTAATCCACTGCATTATACCTTGTCCCAAACGGAATGCCTCCAGCATCTTAAACAACCTCTCCCGTTCTAATGAGTCAGAAGCCTTGACTGCGGCTATGGCTACTAATGCCAGTTCTTTCTGAGCAGACCAAACCCCATTAATTAGTCCGGATGCACTAACCCCGGTATCTCTATAGACTATCTCAGGGCTATGGCCTTCCCTAAAATTGTTGCGTTGACGTTGATCAAGAAACGGCCTGTATGATTCACAGCTAATCAGTTACTTCCGTACCTTTTAGCATCACTGTGTCCCCCCCCTACCAAATGCCTCAGTATACACCTGCTTCAACTGGGGGATTAAAAGATGTGTTCATATGATAGAACTACTGGAAACCCATCTATCCCAAGTGATTTTTGCCTTTGCACAGATCTCATTGCACATCGAACCTTCTCTACTGGTGCATCTAACTCTGCGCACTTGTCATCCGACAGATGTGGTAGCTGCACCACATACAGTAGGTCAGCCGCTCCCCCCCCCCCCCCCCCCCCCCCCCCGAGTACATATTCTCACTCATGTATAGTCTCTTATAGTAGTTGTGGAGCATCTCATTGATTCCACTTGCGAGGTCACCAGATTCCCCTCATGATCATATTTCTGCTTTATTGCTGAGACACTGGCCACTCTCTGTATCGGCCATGCAAGCAGTTGGTCTGCTTTATCTCCCTCCCCGTGAACTCAAACCATGTATTGACTGTAGTCAAATTTACCCAGCACTTCCTGAAACTCCTATCTTTGGAGAACATCCGCAAGCTCGCATCCCACTTGTTGCCCTCTTCTCATGAGCGCCTCTTCTAGTTGTTGAATCTCTCGTTCAACCAGTGTCAATGACTCATTCACTGTTTTGCGCACCCCTACCAACCCTGCTATACAGGCCCCCCTCAACACCCTCTCACCAAACTCTAACTCGTTTCAAAGAACCTGGTGATTTCCTCTCTTAGTGTCCAAAAATACTGCATCCCCCAAGGTTTCCACACACAATTTCCATAGCGGTATCGCTGATCTCTTTTTCGACCATTTGAACTTTGTCTCCAATGGAGCATGATCCGACCCAGATATTCCATGTCGGTGAACCACTGAGCATATTCCCTACCCACAAATATATATTTAAGTCTTGAGTAGGAATTGTGAACATGCGAAAAGAAGGAAAACCCCTTATCAGTGCCATGAGACCCCTCCACATTTCAACGAAGTCTGTATTGCCACCACTTTTTTGAGCGACACAGGTGGCTTCTGCTTAAATGGGCCCTCCCGACCGGTCTTTTTCTCGGTCCAGCAAACAATTAAAATCCCCACCCCCCCGAAAAAAATATCAAACCTGTCCCCACAACCATTGCTTGTACCGAACTAAAGTACTCTTCGTGGTCCACATTCGGCACATATGAGTTTACTATGCAGATATTCAACCCCTCCCTCCTGCCACATACCATCAAAGTTTGCCCCTCGGAATCTCCTCAAATTTCATCAACCTGCATAAGAATCCCCCTTCCTATCCACTTCAAAACCCCTCTGGCATACAAAGAGAACCAAACGCCATCCCACCCCATTTGCGGCACATCTCTTCTAGATACTGTAATTGTTTCTTGCAGTAGCGTCACCTGTAGCCCACTGTGTTTCAGGAACCTCACAATTTTCAGTCTTTTCCTGCTGATTCCCCAGTCCCCAGACATTCCAAGCCCCTATTTTAAGCCCAGCGATTCTCACATTGAAAACCTGTCCATCCCCTAGATTGCCGCCCGTCCCCCCACTGTCATTCCCGTTCCCTGTCCATACCGTGTGCTGTGTCCAGTCTCTGAAGAACCATTAACTCAACATCTGTGAAAGTGAATCCTCCCTAAGTGCCCTTGCCCTTCCCCACCCCTGAATCCGCTCCCACCAAACAGTGAACCATGCACAATATAGCAGTATCTGCTTTCTCGACTCTCCCCCTCCTCTCTTCCCCCTCCCACCTGGAACTCCTCCAATTTCTCATGTATCAGACATTCATTCACCCCCCACGCAGATGCCCTCCTCTGTTAGTCTCACGGCTTGCCATGTCAGTGACAATTGGGTCCCTTCTGCCCCTTTCAGGGTCTCCCTCCAGAGGCACATGGACCAGTGGTCCAGGGTGAATTGACCACAACTCGTGACTCGACCGCCTTCATGCCACCAAGTCTGTTTGTTCCCCTCATAAACCACCTCACTTTGTTGTTGCAAACCCTTTGCTCTCACCTCTCAATTTGAGGTGTCCATATCTGGTCCCTCATGGTATCAACAGTCACCTTCCTGTCTCCCTTCCGTACCTTCTCTTATTGCCGCGATCAGTCACACCTCGACTCCAATCAGTTCCATGCTTCAGATGCATAGAGAAAAAAAGTGCCTGCCCGTACCTTCAGTTTTGCCAGGAACATTATATACTTCATGTTCCCTTCCCTCATCCATCTATTCACTGCGTCAAAAGATAGCCTCTCATTCTGGACTGTGTAAAATCCGGAAAAATAAGGTTCCTTGCATTATGCAGCTTGAAGTGTCCAGTCTGTGGTGCCTCTTGCAGGATCATGTCTCGACAGTTCAATAGCTTTGCTAAAGAGGCTCTAGGAGTCTTCCCCGGTATTCTGTGTGCTCTCTACTGTGAACAATTTCGATAGCCCCCTCAGTTAAAAGGTGTCCATTAACACATTTTCCACTGGTAGCTCCATACATTGGCCCTATTCTCTTTCTGGCACCCCTATCATCCGAATGTTACACCTCCGAGAGTGTTCCTCTGCATCTTCCGCCCTTTCTTCAAGTGTTTGCATTGTACCCACGAGAACTTTCGCCTGATTTTTCAATGGTGTTGGCATGTCCTCCACATCACTCACTCTGTTTCATGACTGTCACCCTCTCATTCACCTTCCCCTGGTCTGCCGCACCAGGGAGACTTCCGCCCTAATTCTTGATTCTTCCCCTCCATAAACGCTCTGCACTCTTGGCTCACCGCCAGCAGTTCTTCCATTGTGGAGGAAAAGATGAAGGTATCTGAGTGTGTTGCAGTCCTGCCACCAGCAGCCAGGCACAGCACCATTTAAACTGCAGAGACTGGCAGGGGCCGCCAGCCTCCTTCCTGTTGCCGGCTGCCTCAATCATGGGCCCCACTCTCTATACTTTCGAGGCTCTGCCACACCTGCAGGGGGGTCTCCCTTCCTTCCCTTCACCATCTAGGCTTCGCTGTGCTCCCCTAGCAACAGGTCACTACTGTTTCACAGAGATCCTTCTAGCCCAGGTCCCGACCCAAGTCACCCTCTGTGCAGATTAGTTGCACTGTGATTTCTGAGCCAAGTCCTGGCCCATCTGTTGCTCAGCCACTCCTGCCGTTGAGTGCCGGAGGGGTCTCAACCTGAATCCCACAGTGTTTCAACCGCACTGCCATGCTGTGTTGTCCCGTCCTCTCACCCCCCACCTCACTGCATGCGGTTTGTGCTTGCTTTTCCCGAGACCCACCCGACCAAGGGACGCCTTTGAATCGATGGGGGGTTTCTCCCACGTTGAATTGCACAGTGAGCTGCAGAGCTCGCAGAAGGTTCCAGCACCAATATGGCCGCCTCTCTACTCCCTGTGGCGCGCTCACCATCTCTATGCCTGTATCACCCGAGATTTCCCCAGCTCTCGAAGTTCCTCTTCTCTACAGGGAGCTGCCATAGGATTTCAGCTATTAATACAGGATATTTTGCAGCATATACAGCGATCGACCACAGAGCTCTCGAGCCTCACGTCTGCAACGCTCAGCTCCTGGCCGCATCCACAAGTGCATCGTTTGTCTTAACTTCATATGGAACCATACAGTTTTTTTTGTCAACCATTATATTCTGACGTACATGAGTCCAATATTTTGGATGACTATGTACAATCGAAAGTTCTTCTTGTCCACTTGTATCTCTGTCCTTAATTTGGGCACCTTTTGCATGAACACCGAAGTATATTAAGTTGAGTCTCAAAGTAGTAACTTCAGCCTTCAGGACCTGTTGAAAGATAGTTTGTATGGATGTAACCTTGTAAGAAAATGTCCAGATTAGCAGAACTTGGTGAAAAACGAAATGGAGATTTTGAGTAGCTTAACTAGGACTGTTGCAGTCCAGAGAAGCCTTGTAATATCAATGGGGCTCAGTTTTCCAAATACATGTTTGTCATGTCACAACACAGTCAATTTAATTAAGGAGACGGTAGTCTCCAACCATTTAAAACTCTTATGCTTATGTCCTGTAAATGTCTGTCTGGACGAAATATGGTTATATATTCTGGGGCCAAAGTTACCCCTCCAAAGGAAGACTGTGCTTAAATATGTGATCTTTTTAGTGTATAACAAATAGTTGATTACCTGTATTACATACTAAAAGGTATTCTTGCACTGTGTTTATGGCTGATAAATACTTTTCTACCTTTATTTCAATATGCATGACAAACTCATGGGGTACATTGTCTGTTAGTATAAAATAAGTGATTCCTGAAAAATGTTGGTCATTTAATGAAATGAAGCATGAGAATGTTTCACTCTGTCTGGCAATTTCCAGTGATGCCATCATTGTCCTATGTGATGTCAGTGTGCTCAAGGGCTATACAACATTGGAGGCTCAGTTAAGGTGTCTTAGTTTTCAACTTCTGAATTTATTTTGTATTAAATCAGAAACTTGAATTTGAAGCATTTTGTTGGGTTGAAATGAACAGTCCTGTAGTTCAAAGTTTGCCTGACTTCTATGGGTTTTATTATGCAATATCTGCCACCTCTATTTATCTCCATGTTTTCAGTGGTATCTGATTAGTCACTAAATTCACTGAACAAAGAATATGTTAATCTGTCTTTGGCATTGTCTAGTTACTTCACATATCAACAAGATATATTTTTAAAGTAAATATTTTTGTTCCAAATGTCAATTTAAAAACCCCCTATTTTTGGGGGCGCTGTTGTGCAGCATGGCAGAGTAGATGTGCAGGAGCCCAGCTCTGCTCTGGCCTCGCTAGAGGTTGAGGGGGCACAAGAGCCACCCTGCCGAACAAAAGTTGCCCCTTTTTGTGCACCCGACAGCTTCAGGACTGGCTGGAAGAGGGGTGGTGGTCTCAGCCCTGCAGATCGCCAAGGAGCCCCAAAAACTGGACACATCATGTCAGAGATTACCAAGATGGTGCTGTTGAGCAGGAAGCAGTGATGGAGGAGAGTGAGAGGCGGCCGGCAAAGAAGACAGAAGGGGCCCAGCGGAACATCCCTGGGCCACCATTGATCGTGGGGAGAGCTGGAGCCCTAAACGGGGAGTGCATTGACTGGGATCGGGGAGAGCAGGTGAGCGATCTCTGCTGCAGCGCTTCCCCTGAGGGACTACAGAGGCGGCTGCAATCGGTCGAAAGCGGCAGGGGTAACACCCTGCAACTACAGAAAGTTTGGCAGATTTGGGCTGGGTGCCCTGGAAGAACATGCGTGATCTGCCCCCACACGGACCACCGGGGGTTACGGGCCGCCGGGCCCCTGGCCGCAGCCTTCTACAGGTGTGGAGAAGCACCAAGCAGCCCTTTAGATAAAGTGCAAGTGTGAGGCCCAACCCTGCATGAAATGCAGAGCGGGGGCACGCATCGACAAACATAGGCTTGGGGGCGGGGGTGCCTCGATGGGAAAAGAGGCAGCCTGCCTCACCATCAGGCAGCCTGCCTGATGGTGTGGAGGGCGGAAAGGCTGCAAACAGCGGCATTGGACCACTGGGCCCCACAGAGTGCACTAAGGTGGTAGGACCCAACAGGCAAAGAGCAATATTAGCCAGATCGCCGGATGCAAGTGGTGGGCAGCAATCACACTCTGAACTACCCAAAGGACACAGCCCGGGGGTGTCGGGCATTAGCCGCAGCTAGATACAAGGGCGCCCGGGGAGGCGGCTGGGCAGACTATGCTGAAGGAGAAGTGGGACAAAGATGCCCTTGCAAGCCAAGATGGATGCGTTCACGGGTCCTCTAAGGATTCCACAAACGGTGGTGAAGGCACATCCAGGGGAGGGAGGCGACCTGAGTGTTGCCCTCACTGAATGAACTCCTGCTTGCGATCACAGGCTCAAAAACATGCTGGAAAGGAAGGTGGACACAGTGGGGGCTGAAGCGGGCCTCCTCCGGCAGGATCTGCAGAAAGCCTCCTCCAAAATGGGGGAAATGGAACACAGAATTTTCGAGGTGGAGGACGTCCTGCAGCCAATGCAAGAGACATTCAAGGTCTCCAGACAAGAATGAAACTGTTGGGAGGGCAGGGCGGAGGATGCAGAAGGGAGAGCCTGCAACATCGTCTGGATCTTGACCCTCTACGAAAAAACAGAGGGCCCCTCTGTGAAGTTGTACTTGGCTGTCCGACTGGATAGGCCCATCAGGCTCACAGTTTTTCTCCTTAGAAAGAGCCCACAGAATCCTGAGCTGGGTGATCCTGGGGGCCCACACTAGGCCGGTAATAGCAAAACTATTGAATTATTGCAATAGAGATGCGATCGTGCAGGCCTCCAGGAAGAAAGGTCCAATGCTTGTCGACGGTGCCAAAGTGACAATATACCTGGACATTACGAGGGCAGTACAGAAAGCGAGGCATTCCTTTGAAGAAGTCAAGAGGAGGTTGCGGAAGGTGGAGATAAAGTACACTATGCTATTTCCAGCCACTCTTCGGGTAGCCTTCCCAGGAGGGGTCCTGTTATTTCAGAGCCCCAGAGGCCTGGGACTGGGCTGATGGGGAGGGCATAGGCAAACGAAGCAAGTTGAGGAAGGTAGGGGGGAAATGTGCCCCACTGAGTGCCAGGTCTGGAAGGTAGAACGACTACTGATACACAAACCTGGACATCAGAAAGGGACATTTGAACTGGGACGACCTGAGGCATGCATGGCATATGTGTGGACAGGGCCGGAGCGTTGCTGGAGAGACGCTGTGAGAACACAGCCCCGTATCACCCACAAGAGGGCTGGCAAGATCACATTTAGGGTTAAAGCTGTGAGGCGAAAGATTCTTCAAGTTGGGGGGAAGCTTAGGTAGTGGGAAAGGGGAGGGGTGCAGTTAACTGTTTGTTTCAGGTCGACTACAGTGTTTATACACAACTCCTGAAGGGACGAGGAGTAGGGGTGGGGTGCTCAATCCAGACCTTGAAGATGTGTTTCGTTAGCCCGAATGGTGGGGTGGATAGGTTCTGACTTAATACGATTAGCTGCATGTCATGGAACGATAATGGGCTCCTCAATAAGATCAAACGAAGCTTGGTGGCAAAATACCTAGTGCTACATCAAGCCAACATTGTGTTACTGTAAGAGACTCGCATGATCGGGACAGCCTGTAAGTTCTTGGTGAGGGCACGCTACTCTGTGGTGGAACATGCAGAATTTGCAAGAGGCTCGAGGGGGATTTCAATCCTTGCTAACAAATCAATACTGTTGGAGGTGCAGCATGTACAAAAGGACCACGGGTGAAGGGTGGGTTGTTATGGGGGGGTGGAGGGGGCAGTGTGCATCATTAGCGTATTCACACCTCCAATATTGCAGGGGGACAAGTTACAGCAGGTACACACTCTACTGGTGAAATATGGGGGGACATTACTGCCGGCGGTAGATGGGTCACCATAAGAGGGGGGAGGGGCGGACAGCGCAGCCCCATATCAAACTAAACAATTTTATTGACGCAACAGGACTGAGGGACGTTTGTTGGGAACTGCACTCGGAAGGACCAGGTTACCCCTTCTACTCCATTGCATATTCTGCTCTCTCAAGGGTAGATTGTGTTCATCCCAGTCATAATGATGGGCAGGGCGATGTCGGCTAAATTTCTCCCATGGGGGATATCGGATCACACCCCGAGAGGTTAGCTTAAGAGGGGGAGGGAGAGTGCAGACAGGTTTGGCAGCTAAACGCTTTCTAGCTAAAGGATGCTAAAATTGCAGACGCTCTAAGGGAGGAATCGGAGGCCTACTTTCAGAACAAGGTATGAACTGTGGACAAGGAATCCACCCTGTGGGAAGTGTACAAGGCAGCGCTAAAGGGGAAGCGGTGCATGTGATAAGGCAGCATTTCAAGGGGCGGAGAGAGAGACTGCACCAGCTGGACAGGGAGGTGAAGGCCCTTAACATTAGACAAAAAACAGAGAGCAGGAAGGAACTGTTAAGACAGGCATGGTATCAAAAGAGACACAAGCTCAAAGTGAATCTTTAGAAATCCTTTATTTATAAGCTTTGTTGGGTTGGTGAAATACCTAACTGGCCCCAACTATAAAGGGATGCTTCCAAGGGCCGTCAATGTCCGAAAGTCCAAAACCAAAGTTTGTCTGTGTCAAAACCTATGCTTGCCCTCACTCTTAGACAAAAAGTGCTCAGGGACCTTCTTAATGAAAAAATGGTTGTTAAAGAAAATGTAAAAAAACAGCTGGTTTCAGGTGGTGTTACCCATAAGTGTAGTTCTGCCAGTTTAAAAATACTTCAATGCAAAATGGTTGCCCTTCAAACTTTCCACATAGGGCTCTTGCTGTAAGTCAATAGAGTTCACAGTGTCTCTGGGTCTTTAGCCACCCTCCCACCATCCTTCTCGTCCTTTCCTCTTTTCACCCCTGACGAGGTTGCCAGACAAGTCAGATCTATGAAAGCCTCTTCAAAACAGGTTCATCCCTGTTCCTCTAAAACAATCAAGGACCACATTGACACCCTCGCTCCGGCCCTTGCTGATTTTTGCAACCACTCTTTTGCCTCTGGAACCTTCCCCTCCCCTCTGAAGCACTCTTTTGTGCATACTCTTCTCAAGAAACCCACAGCTGATTCTTTTTGTCCAGCTAACTATCGCCCAATTTCCATTACTCCCTTTCTTGGCAGACTCCTGGAAAAGTTGGCCATCTCTCAGCTTAACCTTCATTCCAATTCTGTTGGCTGTCTCCATGACCACCAGTTTGGCTTCAGAGCTGCCAGAAGCACGGAAACTGCTCTCCTGAACATCCGTGAAGATCTGCTCTCCAACCTTGACTCTAACATTCCCTCTGTCCTCATCCTCCTCGATCTCTCTTCTGCCTTCGACACGGTCAACCATACCATCCTGCTCAACCGTCTCCATGAAAACCTGGATATCACTGATCAGGCTCTGGCCTGGCTGACCTCTTTCCTCTCAGATCGACCCTCCCAGGTCCAACTTGGGTACTTCCTTTCATCTATCTTCCTCTCTACCTGTGGTGTTCCCCAGGGGTCTAACCTCTTGCCCTGGCTTTTCAACCAATCCCTGGCAACTCTCGCCCACTGCATTGCCATTTTCTGCTCAAATTTCCAGTGCTATGCTGACAACACTTAACTCATTTTCAGGCTGCCCTCTGCCACCTCCTCTCCCTCATCTCTGATTGCCTAACTGCCATTCAAGATTGGTGTGCCGCCAATGATCTTTGCCTGAATGACAGCAAGACGGAGATCCTCCTCATTGGCACACCTTCACCATCCTTTCCCCTCACTCTCTGGCCGGCCTCCCTTGGCCCTCCTCCTACCCCCACCTGCGAGGCTAAGAACCTCGGGGTCATCTTTGACTCCTCCCTTTCGTTCTCCGCCCACATCTCTGAGGTCTCTAAAAAGTCAAATTTCCAACTGCACCTCCTCAGAGGTACTCTGCCTTTCCTCTCCTTCCCCCAGAAGCTCATGGTATCCCAAGCTCTGGTTCTCTCTAGCTTGGACTATTGTAACAGCCTCTTTCTAAATCAACCTGTCTCTACTCTCCGCCCTCTGCAACTAATCCAGAACAGGACTGCTGGACTTGTCCTTGGCCCCAAGCCCTGGGATCGTATCTCTCCAGATCTGAAATCTCTCCACTGGCTCCCAGTGGATGCAAGGATTAAATTCAAAACCCTCTGCATTGTCCACAAGGCTTTCTGGGGCCTGGGTCCAAGATACCTTCAGCTATCCCTCCGCAAATACCTCCCCTCTCGAGCTCTTCGCTACTCTACCTCCAACTCTCTCAGGGTCAGTCGTTTTTCTAAGAAACGAGCTGGGGTAGATCTGTCTTCGGCTGGGGCCTCCCTCTGGAACAGCCTCCTTGCCACTCTAAAACTACTTGAGGAGAACCATCTCTGGTTCCGGAAGCACCTCAAGACCTTTCTCTTTTCTTCTGCCTTCGCTCCCCCTCTCCCCTGCTGATCTGTTCTCTCTTGGTACCATGCACCTGGCCACCCTCTGTCCTTTGGGCCCAGGTACCTGCTCATCCTGCCACCCTCCTGCACTGCCTCTGGGCCACCCCTTGCACTGGGATCTGTATCTGTACCCATACAGCCCCCCCTTTTTCTTCCTGCACTTATCAGACCTACCCTGTCTGCTGCCTTAAACCTAGCACTTGCAAATTGCTGGCTGCATTATCACTGTTTGTTGCCTTTATTATTTATTTATTGTTATTTATCTGTTTCTCCTCTGCTTCGCACTTTCCACCTCTCCCCCTTCCATGCACTTTTCCCCTCCCCCCTCTCCCATGCACTTGCACGTTCTCAATGTCACTGGGCCTAGTAAGATCGCTGTTTTGTTCTCCCCTGTTCCCCTCCCCTCCCTGGCCTTGACGCGCTCTGAAACACTTGTGTACGAGCGCAATATAAATAAAATATCAATCAGTCTCAAGGTTCCCTTCTCCAAGCTTCGGTCCTTCCAGTTCCAAACAAAAAGGCACGGTTCCTATTAGGCCTCTCAAGATTCCCTTCCCGATGGATTAGGCCTTTCTTGACAATGTTCAACAATGTCTGTGGTGGGCCTCTCAGGGTTCCCTCCCCCAAGCTTAATCTCCTCTGGATTCACAAACAAGTTCATATAATGAAACAAAAGTGGTACCAGGGTAGCGAGAGAGACTGGTGAGAACAAGGCAGAAGGTTGTAAGTATTAAATCATTATTTCTATTTTATTCTGATTTAAGTATAAAAATATATCAAAATCACTGAACATTTTTAATGATTTTTTTTTTAAAACATCCTAACATCATGCATTCATTCATTCAGGCTAATTTCATTCCTAAAACATTTCACGATTTTAAGATTTTTGAAAAAATTCCTATTCATTTCAACCTCGTTTCTAACAATTGTTCACTCCAAACCAAGTATCGACTATCGGTGCCAAATATATAGATCTTCTTTAAAAAAAAGGCTCCCCAGTTGGCAAATAGTTTCGACTTGACAGATTGTGTTTGTCTTCATCAGGATAGGTGAACGTTAACAAGGTTCTGCAAACCCAAAACGGTTCGCCGTATGACTTTTGATCCAGTAGTCTCTGGTATTGATCTGTAGTAATGGCTCCCCAGGCTAAGGCTTCAAGCCGAAGGCTTTCCCTTCTATGTAAGAAATACGCAAACTGTATTTCAAAAGTGTTTATGGCAATACTTCTCTAGCTTAATCTCCTCTTCATTATAGCCACAGCTTCCTGTTCGTAATAGTACAAAGAGGAAGCTAAAGTATTTTCTCTTCCGTGGCCATAGCAAAAGCTCCTTTTGAGTCTCAAACGGAGCTAGGATCCCGAACGGAACACGGGGGGAGTTGGCATCAGGAAGAGAAAATACTTTAGCTTCCTCTTTGTACTATTGCGAACAGGAAGCGGTGGCTATAATGAAGAGGAGATTAAGCTAGAGAAGTATTGCCATAAACACTTTTGAAATACAGTTCGCATATTTCTTACATAGAAGGGAAAGCCTTCGGATTGAAGCCTTAGCCTGGGGAGCCATTAACTACAGATCAATACCAGAGACTACTGGATAAAAAGTCATACAGTGAACCGTTTTGGGTTTGCAGAACCTTGGTAACGTTCACCTATCCTGATGAAGACAAACACAATCTGTCAAGTCCAAACTATTTGCCAGCTGGGAAGCCCTTTTTTTAAAAAGATCTATATGTTGGGGCACAGATAGTCGATACTTTGTTTGGAGTGAACAATTGTTAGAAACACAGTGGAAATGAATTGGAATTTTTTCCAAAATCTTAAAATCATGAAAAGTTTTAGGAATTAAATTAGCCTAAATGAATGAATGAATGCATGCATGATGTTAGGATGTTTTTTTTTTTTAAAAAAAATAATCAAAACTGTTCAGTGATTTTGATATATTTTTATACTTAAATCAGAATAAAATAAAAATAATGATTTAATACTTACAACCTTCTGCCTTGTTCTCACCAGTCTCTCTCGCTACCCCGGTACCACTTTTGTTTCATTAGATGGCCTTACCTCAAGGTGCCAGTGTTTGATGAGGTTCCCACCTTTGGGTTTGTTCACAAACAAGTTCACCTGGTCAAGATGCACTGTTTCAACACACCATTAAATGGGGTTTTGTCGGACCCCTCTCTTTGTACTCTGTTTGTTCCTTTTCTGTACCTTTCCCTCTTGTGCTTCTTTCACTCAGGCTTTGTTTTTCTTTCACCTTCTTTCACCTTTCTTTCTATGGTGCACGCCTGCACCCTTCTGTCTTCTTTGCTGTGCCTCTTGCACAATCTTCTTGACTTTATCGTGCCCCAGGCACATTCTGTTCTTTGGTCATGCACCCTTGCTCCTTCCTTTCTTTGTCTCGTGCCTCATTTACTTCCCCTTTTCAGCCTGAAGGTCTTTCGTACTCCCTTTTCCTGCTTTTAGGTCACTTGCACCCTTTTTGTTACTTTCTCTCACTTTGTAATCCACTTTCTCAATCTGTCAGATCGCTTGCACCCCCTTTTCATGCTTCTGGTTGCTTGCACCCTCACTTGACTTTTTCGCTTTGCGCCCCTTGCGCATTCTGATTTTTTTTTCTTGCTTTCCTTTCTGCTTACCGCTTTACTCTCTGCTTTGAAGCCGCTGCTCCCACTCCAGCCATCCTCGGGCGCCTGGGTTCCTCTCATTCACATAGCGAGACTCACCAAGACAGTGCGGCGCCGGCGAGCAGCTCCCCAGGATATGGGGTGTGAGGTCATGGTCTTAGCACCTGCCCCTCAGGCACCTCTGGAACCGACACATGTCCTAGGGCTGTGAGCACTGGCCTGGACACAGCCAATAAGCAGCACATTGCCTTCCTCCGGCTTCAGAGACCTGGCTCCTTCGCCTCGCTGCGACCCCTCTGGTACATCGGGCCAGCATCTCGGTGTCCTGGTCTCCTCTGGTCATCCCAGGCTTCTCACATTGCTGCCATCACGTTCCAACCAGCAATCCAAGCTAACTCGTACTTCTGGCAGAATCGCACCTTTGATACCTGAAGTAGTTAAGTGGAATCGGGTGTAAATGGTTTGGGTTGATTGCCTGACCATGCCTGACTCTATCAGTGGGACAGTCTACTGATGTTACATGGTTTGCCTCACTGTGTAGCCCTTTGTTGTTGCTGTGCGTAATCCTCATTGTTCCAGATTGCCTCTTCTTCGTTCCAGTATTTTTCGAAAATGGCGACGGGGAGATAGGGTGTGCTTGGAAATATCCCATTGAGCCTGAGGGACAGTGGGTTGGTGGATAATTGGGAAAGGGGGAATACCATGTCTACCCCTTAGATATTCACCCAATCCTCAGTGACCCTCTACTTGGGTGATCCTCCCTCGCTTGTCCACCCCCCAGGGTCGGGATCCAAAGGTGATGGCCCTTCCTTGGACACCTGAATGGAATATCTCGGGCAAGTAGGTGGGAGAATACTGTCAGTTTTGTCACACTGTCCAGAGTCACAGCGTTATATGGTTCAGTGGCCTGAAAAGAGGCTGAGATGGCTTACTGGGACAAGCAGGCGAGAGCGTTTGATACTGGGGACAAATGCAGCAGATTGCTGGCCTGGCTAGAGGAGATGTGATCAAGGAGAGGGATCAGACGTATTGAGGGTGAAACGATGTGTAAATGGCATGCTAGCGGAGGGGTTTGCGGAGTACTATCGGGAGCTGTATGGGGACTCGAACACTGGGACAGGATAACGCAGTATGTGGCTAATACTGTATTATTGCAGCTGAGTCTGTAACAAGGGTATGGGTTCGAACTCTACCCGACCCTGGGGGAGATGCAGTTGGCAACGTTCTAGCTCAAGGTAGGGAAATAGTTGGGGCCAAATGGGTTCCCAGTGGAATTCTGGAAGTTAGTAGGCCAGGGACCAGCGGAGGTAATGAGGGCAATGTTCTAGGAGGGTTTTGACAAAGGTATATTGCTGGCGGATCTCTGTTAAGCCACGCTGGTGGTGAGGCACAAAAAGGGGAAACCTGCAGATCAGTGTGGAGCATACCACCCCATTTCTTTGATAAACGGAGAAGCAAAAATCCTAGCGAAAGTGATGGCCAATAAATTGCTGCCACTGATAAGCAAATTAATTCACTCGGACCAGTGCGGGTTTGTGCTGGGATGGGCAACCAGGATGAACATTCAGCGATTGCACAATGCTTTGGATGCAGCGCCTATCTTAAAGGGCCCACACTCGGTCATGTTGATGGACTCGGAGAAAGCTTTTGACTCGGTGGAATGGAAATATCTGTGGGCGGTGATGGAATGTTTTTGGGTTGGGCCTGATTTATTAGGTTAGTGAAGCTGTTATAAAAGGGACCGGAGGCAATGGTTAAAGTGAACTGGTGGACCCCAGGAGCCTTCCCGCTTCAGAGGGGGACCAGGCAAGGATCCTTCTTTTCACCATTGTTGTTCCTGCTGGCGATGGAACCATTGGCTGTGAGGGTCAGATTGGACCTGTGGCTGCAGGGGTTCGTGTGGCAGGAAGGGGGAGAGGACTACCTTTTACTGTACGCAGATGACGTACATATTTACCTGGTGATCCTAAGCGCACCGGGCAATGGATCAGTGGTTTCCTAGGAATTTGGGGAAGTCCGCAGCCTTAGAATCAACTGGGGGAATTTGGTCCGTATGCTGGTCAAGGGGGGGTTGGCAATCTTGTGCAGAGCCCACTTACAATAGAAAAAACGCCCATTAAGTATTTGGGTATCACATTGGAAGTGGAGGGATCACAGTTTTCCACAGAATGACTTGGACCTGGTGCTGGACCGGCTCAAGCTTGATGCTAAACATTGGGTGACATTACCGATATAAATGGTTGGGAGAGCCAATTTATTTAAAAATGTTGCTGCCTTGTCTTTTATGTGCTGCAGAACGCCCTGGTAAGGGTCTCCCCTGGTATCTTCCGAACCATAGAGCAGTTGCAGAGGGCCGTCATATGGGGTGATTATGTGGTGATAAGGTGAGAATATTAACTAGATCAGTGTGGTACAGGGGTTTGGGGTCCCGAATGTACAGCATTATTATTGGGCCTCCCAGTTAGTGGCATTAAATGAATCAATGGATGTTGTTTGGTTGGAGGGGGTGGCCACATATAGAGTGTGGAATGGGATCCACTCCGCTCCCCCTCACCCTGCAGGTGATATATGCAAGCAGGAGAGAGAACCAGAACATAGGACATGGGGCTAGTGCACTAGATTCCTGAAAGTCTGCCTTATGGGTGATGGGAAGGGGAGGAGTGGTGACTAAAGAGGCACCCGTACGGGGACACTTAGACTTGCTGGAAGTGTACACACTGGGTATGCAGAAGAAATGGCAGGAGAATGGAATTCGTCAACTGAAAGATATCATCATGGCACACCATCAGCCCATCCTCTTCCAACAGTTGCAGTAGAAACACGGCCTGGGGACGGGGGACTGATACACATATATCCGGGTCCAACACGCAGTGTCTCGAGGGGGGTGGGGGGGGAGTTGGGGGGCGGCGAGAACAGTTGGGACATACCAGAGAGGTCACCAATAGAAGCCAATCTCTTGGAGGGGGAGATTAGGGGAAAGCGATCACACAGGCATACCAGATGCTTAATAGTTTTACTTCCCTGCCCAAGTTGAGAGATGCATGCGAAGGGCACCTGGGACCTTGAGAAAAGGAAGATTGGGTGAAGGCACTGGGCTCACCGAGGGAGGCGAGCGTAACCCTGCGACTGATGCAGTATAAACTGTGTGTACTACAGCAGGGACCGCCTGCACCGAATCCGATGGGCAACTGACCCATTGTTCCTGAAATGTGGATGGGAGTGGGTTCTTTTTACCATATGGTTTGGGAAGGCCCAAGGTGAGGGCTTTCTGGGATCGGGTTAGACGTAAGATGTCGGGGGTTGTAGGGGAAGCAGTACCAGATTGTCCTAAGGTGGTGTCGCTACACGTATGAGGTGAGACGGAGTCAGTGCTCTGGACAAAACCCTGATCAGGACCGCCTGAACACTGAGCAAGAAAATGCCAGCGACAGAATGGGGTACCCCCAAACCTCCTAGGTTTGAGTTGGATGGAGGGGATTGACCAATACGCAGAGTTAGAGGAGAGAGTGCTCCCAAAAATTCCCAAGTATTGGCCAGATGGCTCGAGGTGGGATGAAATACCCCAGATATGCTGCTGCTTGGGGGATAAGAGGCATGGTGGGCTAATGAAGGGGAAACGAGGGTCCGGGAGGAGGGAGGTTGCTCATGGGGACGGGAGGGGGATGGTGGAACGGGAAAGGGGGTGGGGTGTATGATAGGTTATTTATAACACGCTTAGTACCCAGAGGTTTCTATGCGCGGACCCGGCGATCGAACCTGTGTTGCTCCTTGTGGTCTTTCTTCCAAGGCGAGCACATTGCCGCTGAGCTATCCTCCCGAGACAGGGTGGGAGGGTTGCGATGCACACGGAACTTGTTTTTGATTTGGTCGACTTTTGGTTTACTTGTTTAAAGTTGATGATTGTGTTGCTTGCAAAGAAAGCAATACAACTTGTATTAAAAAAAA
This sequence comes from Ambystoma mexicanum, assembly GCF_040938575.1. Classification (NCBI taxonomy): domain Eukaryota; kingdom Metazoa; phylum Chordata; class Amphibia; order Caudata; family Ambystomatidae; genus Ambystoma; species Ambystoma mexicanum. The sequence goes on along the minus strand of NC_090936.1, from coordinate 451,698,610 downwards.
GTGCTATTTCTTTTAAACCAATAAGACAAAATTGCAAAACATACAAAAAGATTACAAATAGAAAACGCTGAGATCTTATTAACATGGATGTTTAGTTTTCACCAATAGACTATTTACTGTGCTGCATTTTTCCGTTCATTTGGGCATATATTGCATGAACATAGAGAGAATCTCACAGAAAACATGGCGTCTGCCTAACCAGTCCAGAGTAACGTTATATTGGTCTGGCCCAACTAACATAGCAGCATTTGTATTGGTTTGATTTTTAAAGCAGCATTGAATCTCTTCATTTCAATATGGTACATACCATCTTTTAACATGCATTGTTTCTTCTGTCAATTTAGTCTTTATTGAAAGTTGTGTAGCAGTTAGCAACATGACTTTGTGTGGCATACGTTTAAACAGCTTTACATGCCACAATGAGAACCGTTGCCCTTTGCCTCATTCTCTTAGAGCTCAACAATGAACTGGCCCCCACCCATCCTGGTACCCTTGACCTCTTACAAACCCCTTTATTCAAACCATTATTCCCTCAAAACTAGTTGAAGCCATTTACCATAGGCGCTCACTCTCCACTCCGGGGTCCTTTATTACCCTGTTTGCTTAATGTTTCTGGCCCCTTCGACTGGTTCTTCTCTGTGCCCCTACTTTCATTCTCTCATCCCGGCCCTCCTCCATCCTCCAATATTTATCGACAAACCCTCCCCACTCCATCTCCAGTGGGCCCGCCCAGCTGTGATATCCCACTGCAATCTGTTTCCATCCCGTAGAGGTTCTTCCCAACATTTTACAATTCCTTACTCTTACGTCCCGTCCCCTTTCCTCCATAATGCATGGGCGTCCCTTCCAAGGGACGGGAGACGAAACCTTTTTCACCAGAAAAAACCTTCTTCCCCTTTAAATTTATAGGCGTGTGGGGGTGTGACCCTGGGCGCATGCACCACACCTCAGTCCCCTTTTCCGCATCGACGGGAACGGGCAGAATTCACCAGCGCTCCTGGGTTTAGCTTCGGCCATGTAATTCCACACCCAGATACTTATTCTGTCTTTTTTGTATTTTTATCATTCAGGTACTCAGTCCTCGGGCATCACGCTCCTCCTCGTTGCATATCGACTTCTACAGGGTTCAGCAGGTGTCCATCCTGCGACGGGCTCTTCCCGACTAAAGACCCCCATGCCCTCTGCCTACGGTGCCTTGGCCCCGACCACGGCTGGCAAGCTTGTACCGCCTGCAACACGCTTTCTTCGAGGTCTCTGAAGAACAGAATAGCCAGGTGGAGGGAGCTCTTCCACAGATCGCCTCCAGAAGACCTTAATCTTCATCCATCATCAATCCAAGCCCAAGGTACGGCCACTCTTTTCGAGTGCATCCCGCAAGGGAGACTCCTTCCCAAGGACTCGCCCGCGCGGGAGGGACTGCCCAGGTTCTCGTACCAGCACAAGTACCGAGGCTGTATCATCCTACCGATAATGGTGCTGAGGGACCGGAAGGTCTTTTTACCAGGGGCTGTGCCCTAGTACCGGCATCACGTCCGAGGGGACGCCTTTATGTAGTTTTACCGGCAGATCCGCCGAGGGCGAAACGCCCACCGGGCCTAGGCCTGAGGAACAGGGTAGGCCCCTTGATCTACACTCAAGAGTCCTGGACGGGGCAGGAACCAATGAGCCGAGCAACACGACGCAGGCACGTGGAAGGCAGCTCGACAAGATGGTTGCCACGCAAGAAAATCAAGACATCGGGCCGATGCTGCTCCAGGGAAGGCACGCGGAGGAACGTGTCTCGAGGTGGGACTGGTGTCAACCAGGTATGTGGCCTTCAGTTTATCCTTCCTTTGCGCAAGGCAGCTTCCCACTGCATCCATGTGGGCAGCGCACGCACCGGCTCCAGCAGCTGCCCGCTACCCCGTCAATATCGCCTATGACCAATCCAGCCTATGAGGACAGGTTCTTTGAAAAGTTCCTCGGGTACATGAAATCTCCACAGATGGGGGTCATCCTCAGGGAGACCATCAGGGACTTGCTCCCTCCAATTGTCTTGCTAGCGTTTCAGGCCCCAGTACAGGCTCCTCCGGTCCCTGTTCAGCCCCAGCAGCCCGCTCCGGCCCACAACCGATTGTGCAGGCCGTTCTGCACCAGCCTCTGGCTCTGGTCCCCGTACCTCAGCCCTCTTCTCCTAGCACCCCCACTCCGGTGCCGGACCACCCAGATCTGCAGGTGGTCACAGATGAGGAGGAGGAACAAGAGACGCTATCTTCAGCCAAAGCCCTCCACAAACGTCTGGCAGGGGTAGCGGAGTACTTGGGCCTTCCTTAACCCAAGGTCGAGCAACCAGCAGAGGGGGTCCTCGCAGAAGTCCTCATGCTACGTCCCGCTGCCATACCGGGTATCCCGTTGCAGAAGGATGTAGTTGCCTTGGCCAAGAAGGATTTGCCCAAAGCCCCACTCAGCCCAGCCGGTGAATAAACGCCTGGATGCCAAGTACAGGCAGATGGAGGGGGGGATACACTCTTGCTATCGGCCCATCGTTAGCCACACTCCTCGGTGATTGCGGCGGCATCACTGTACTCCAAGACTCAGTCGTCCTCAGCCTCCTCCTCGGCGGCGCAGGTAGGCAAGGAGAAGATCTTGGAGGCATACGGGAAGATGTATTCCAACGCATCCTTGCACCTTCAACAAGCCAACACGGATGCCATGCTGGCAGCCGTTAACTAGAGGCTCTGGCGTGAACTTGTGGATTTCCTCCAGAGCTTCCGAAGCAGAGCCAATCGCGGTTCAAGGCGGGATTGGTGGAGGTCAAGATCGTGGCACAGGACATCATGGAGTCCTCCGTGGCCCACATTGACACCTCTGGCCGTACCATCTGTATTGCCACGGACATGAGACGAACGGCCTGGCTCCATGCTACGAAATTCAACCCGGATGTCCAGGAATGCATACTAGATCTTCCGTTCGAAGAGGGTGACCTCTTCCACTCCACAACGGACGAGAAGCTGGGTAAAAAGAAAAACAGCTCTCAAACGGCCCATTCTTTATCCATTCTTACAAAGACCATGCCTAAACCATACACCCAGTCACAGCAGCACTCTGAGAAGGGGCGAACGTACGGAGGGTCCCTCGGCTTCCAAGAGCAGAGGTCCAGGCAGCCTGACCGTTCGCTGTCCCAACATCTGCGCAAACAACAAAAAGGAGAAGTGGGGGGGGGTGTAAGGGCTTTTTCCAGTCCCCCTCCTCCGCAGCAGCCTCCGAGGGAAAGAAGGCATGACACGCCCTTCGGGTCCACGTGTCTCCAGTGGGGAGGCAGGCTTGCTCTCCATGCACATTTCTGGCACCAGAATTTCGTGGACCCCTGGATCCTCTCTTGTCTCCACAGGGTAAAGCCTACCTATCCCAGCCTCTCCTCCCTACACTCCCACAAGTTGGGACAGCAACTCTTTTGGCGGAGATCCGGTCGCTCGTTCAGAGCCAGGCAGTGGAGGAAGTCCCAGCCTCCCAGTGAGGCTTGGGCTTTTACTCCAGGATTTTAGCCATTCAGAAAGAGAGCCAGCCGGGCCTGAGAGTTGTGCTGGACCTTTCCACCCTCAACCTCCCACTACCTCTACAAAAATTGAAGATGGTTACGCCAGCTTTGATAGCGGAGACATTGTCCAAGGGGAGACTGGATGTGCTCCCTAGATCTGAAGGATGCATACCTACACGTCCCGATCTGGCAGCCTCATCGTTCCTTTCTATGATTCAGGATCATGGGCTACCATTTCCAATACAAGGTTCTTCCTTTCGGCCTCAACTCGGCCACTAGGCTCTTTATCAGGCTGATGAACATGGTGGCGGCCTTCCTCAGGTCGCAAGGCCGTCACATTTACCTGTACCTGGATGACTGGCTCATCAGGGCTACATCTCAGGAAGTAGTGCACCAAACCTCCCATGCTCTTATGAACACACTGCACGAGCTGGGTTTTTCACTCGACCTCAGGAAGTCACCGCTGCAGCCCACAAAGACACTGACCTTCTTGGGCCTCATTTGGTACACGTGCTCTGAGAATTTTTCCTTCGGAAGACAAGATCACGGCACTCGAGAGCCACAGCGCACTTCCTCAGCAGAGAAGTGACCTCGGCCTGGTGGTTCCAAACCCTACAGGGTCTCATGGCAGCAGTCTTCTTGGCCACTCCCCACACGAGACTCAAGATGAGGATACAGCTGCACTTTGCAGCATCCTGGAACCAGGAACGGGGCCATCAGTCAGAGATGATCAATGTTCCTCCATCGCTTCACCCAGACCTCACATGGTGGTCCGGGGACTGCAACCGGAGGACGGGCAAACCTTTCCAGCAACCTACACCACAGGTCACCATCACCAGACTCCTCACTTGAGGGTTGGGGGTCTACTCTGGGCGACCACTACATCCATGGCACCTGGACCCGGCAGGAGTACCACATCAACTGGCTGGAATTGAAGGCCATTTGGCTGGTGCTCATGTCCTTTCTCCCGGTCATCGAGGGCAAGACAACTCAACTAGCATGTTCTATATCAACAAGCAGGGAGGTACCAGACCTCCCCCCCCCCCCCCCCCCATTGTGCAGGCTGTCAGTCGGCGTGTGGGAATGGCCCCTGGAGGACATCTTCCTCACGGCGGTCCACGGACGGGACGCTCAGCAGACTGGGAGCAGACGAGTGGCAGTTGAACGACCTAGTGCTGCAGGAGATCTTTCACAAACTGAGCCACCACCAGGTGAACCTCTTTGTCTCCCGGGGCAACAAGAAGTGCCAACTATTCGCCTCCTGGCAGGGTGGGGGCTCGGGCTCCCTGGGCGATGCCTTTCAGATCAGGTGGGCCGGATGACATCATACGCCTTTCCACCCACTCCCCTGATTCACAGGGTGATGTGCAAGATCAAGGAGTCTCGCCACCTCAGCATCATCCTAATCGCTCCATGGTGGCCAGCTAGGCCATGGTTTTCGGAGCTGCTCAGCCTCTCTGAGAGGCCTACCATTCGCCTGCCAATGGGCCCAGCACATCTTCTGGCGCATTATGGGGCAGGGTCATCCATCCCGCACCAGACAAATTAGCCCTCACACGTGGTTCGTAAATAGATCACGCTAGGACATCTGAGCGCCTCTAAAGGTAATCTAGAGATCATGCAAGGCACCAGGAGCAAATCTACCAGGGCCTAATATAAGAGCAAGTGGACCAGGTTCTGCCACTGGGCAGACTCTAAGGGCATTAACCCTCTGGCATGTTCCCTGGATGACGCCCTCTTTTTCGGCTCATCTCACCTATTCAGGCGTGCAGGTGGACACTTGCCGCACTTACCTGGCAGCCATTGGGGCTTACAGAAACTCAGGAGAGCTTTTCCTCTTCCAACCCGATTGTCAAACATTTGATGGGTCTCGCCAGGCTCTACCCAACCAACAAGAAGCCACACCCTGTGTGGGTCCTCCACATAGTCTTGGGTGCCCTGGCGCACAAACCATTCGAACCAATGCGTCCGCAGACATCAGGCTGGTCACCGTTAAGACGGCCTTCTTAGTCACCCTCACCTCAGCCCACAGAATCGGCGAAATTCAGGTGCTGGTTGCTTCGGAGCCATACACTACGTTTCACAAGGACAAGGTAGTCCTACGGACGCACCCAGCGTTCCTTCCTAAGGTGCCTTCCGCATTCCATCTGAACGAGGAAATTGTGCTGCCCACGTTTTTTTCTGAGCCCAAAGACGAGGCACAGAGGGTTTTGCACTGCCTGGATGTCGGGCGTGCACTGGAATTCTACTTGGACAGGACAAAGAGCTTCTGCAAGTCGGATGCTCTATTCATCACCTTTGGAGGTTCTAGACCGGGGTTTCAGGCATCCAAGGCCTCCGTAGCCCGGTGGATGGACTTGTCCATCAAAGAAGCCTATGAGGGACAGCATAAGCCACCGCCGGCCAACATGCATGGCCACGCGGGCAGGGCCACAGCAACTGCCATCGCTTTCCAGCGGCATGCCACCTGGCAGGGCGGACGCATGGGCCAACCCTTCGGCTTTCTGCAAGCACTAAAGTTTGGATGCCGGCTCTAGATCAGACGCAGCCTTCGGACAGGCAGTTCTTAGTAACCTGTTTGCTTAAGGAGGGTCTCCTCTCCACCCTGGGGCAACATTCAGTTGTAATCACCCACGCAGTATGGAGAAAAGGGGACGGGGTAAGAGTCCTTAGTCCCCTTTCCTCCATGCGTCGCACCATTCTCCCCATAATAAAACGGGTGTCATTAGGCAATGTTAATCTATTGTCGATGCATCTGTGGGGACTGAGGTGTGGTGCCCGTGGGCGGAGTCAGGGCAGCGCATGCTCCCAGGGCCGCACCCCCAAATTTAAAGGGGAAGGTTTTTTTCTGGAGAAAAAGGTTGTGTCCCGTCCTTTGGAAGGGACGCCCATGCAGTATGGAGGAAATGGAAACTAGGACCAACAGTATGTTAGTCACTACAGTGAGTAACTTTTAATTTTTACCTGAAGTGTGTGGGTTTTTCCATTTTGTAGCGAGACATGCTCTAGCTGCTAGTAGTATGCCCGAAGCCATCCCCGGCATCCTACAGTATTCCCCTTCCTGCTCCTCCAATCCAAACAAGACTAACGCGGAAGACTTAGCTCGATTGATCCCCCTCCACCTCTTTAATCCATCCCAAAAAGAAGTTTGATGCCATGCTGTTTACATTGACTTGAATTCGAGGTCTGGTAGGCACTCGTACAGAGATGTCCCCATAGTGTGGCATCTATAACTGTCTCAAGATCCCTTTCCCTTCTCTGTTGAACCCACCCCCGGATTCTACGAGGGCCATACATCGCTGAGATCAATACCTTCATCTCTGACCTTGTATCCAGAATTTTCTCAAAGGGGGTCAGGTCCTGCTGTATTTGTTCACTCTATGACCTATTGGTAAGGACCCCCTTCAGTTATAGAAATAAGAATACAGATAATTTCCTTATACCCAGTGCCTCCTCCGACTCCTGTATCTCTATGAACTTGTCCCCTTTCAGTAACTGGCCTACCCTCTCTAAGCCGGCCTCAAACCATGTCTGGAATCTTTCCGGGTTGGGAATCGAGACTCTGACTCCCGGGACCCATAAGTGTACCAACAGGGAAGGCCACGTTGTGACCCCCACCTCATTTCAACCCCTTTACTCCATATGTTCCAAATGGTCCCCAGTATGGGGTGTTCACGAATTCTACGGAGGATTCTGTCTCTTGGTAGCCATAACCATTCTCCCAGTGTGGCTGACCGCAGTTGAAGATTGTCCAGTGCGATCCATTGAAGGTCCCCCTGTGACCTGAGATGTGGTATAAGAACCCTGAGTTGAGCTGCCTTGTAATACCTTTTCACGTCTGGCAGATCCACCCCACCTTTGCCCTTGGGGAGCATGAGCACCTTCCATGCAATCCTGGCCTTCTTTCTCTGCCATAAGAACCTTGCTAGGGAATGCTTCATCTCCTGGAAGAATGAGTCAGGGATACCGATGGGGAGAATCTGAAAAAGATACAAAAGCCTTTTTTATAGTGTTAAGGCGCCCCAACAATTACACCATAAGCTTGCTGCATTTTGCAAGGTCCTGTTCAGTCGTGGAGTGAAATTGGCATCAAAGAGCTCCCCCAGGTCTTTGGTAAGGTTAATGCCCAGGTATCTTAATTTCCCACCACTAACTTGCATCCCCAGGGGCTCTCAAATCTTTCCATGTCACCCTCTCTATCCCTGTCCAGAGGAAAGATAATTGATTCATATGTATTTACCTTCAGTCCAGCAAGCGCACAATAGGATTTCATCTGGTGGATTGCCGCTGTTATGGAAGTAAAAGGGTTCACTATGCACAGCAACATGTGATCTGCGTATAGGGCGAGTTTGTATTCTTCCCCACCAAGACGTATTGCCTCCTTGCTGTTGTCCTCCCTAATCCTCTGGGCGAGGGGTTCCAGGGAGAACGTGTACAAAAAAGGGGAGAGAGGACAGCCCTGCCTGGTCCCCCTTCCCAGGCTGAACCATCTGGAGTATCCACAATTTACTGCTACACAGGCCTTTGGGGACATTTACAGTGCCATTATACCATGGAGGAAGCCACCCCCTATACCGTATTTGACCAGAACTGCTTCCAGAAATCCACATTCCACCTGATGAAATGCTTTTTCGGCATAGGCTGAGAGAAGGGCTGGATGCCCTCCACCACGGGCTTCGTGCACCAGGTGCAAGGTCTTCCTCAATGTATCTGCTCCCTGTCTGCCCTTGATAAAGCCCACCTGATCCGGATGGATCAAACGTGGCATGCAGTCCTTGAGTCTTGCCGCCAGTAACTGGGTGTACATTTTAGCATCGTAAGTTTAAGAGGGAGATCGGGCGGTATGCGCCACATTTCTTAGGGTCCCTCCTCTCCTTCCGCATCACCGAAATTAAAGCCCTCAAGAAAGGTGCTGCGGCTTTACCCGTCTTCATCCCATCTGTAAAGAGTTTGGCCATAAATGGCAGTAAGACATTAAGGAAAGCCCATCATCCCCAGGGCTTTCCCAACTGGCAGTCTCCCCACCGCCTTTTGAATTTCATCTGTTATGGGAGCTTCCAGTATGGCAGCTTCATCCCTCTTCAATCTGGGAAGGTGAGTGTTTGCCAAGTACCCCGCAATCCCTTCCGCCCCAGGGCTGCATTCGATTTTTATATAGGGATTTGTATGAGGCAAAAGCCTCCTGGATCCACTCTGTGGATATCTCTGTTGCCCACCCCCCTTCTCTATTTCTGCCACCCATCTTTCTGCCCTCGTAGTATGACCCCCAGGAGTGCGTCCACCTTGTCCATGTTTTCGTAAAATTGCTGTTTAAGAAATTACAAGTTACGTATTATCTTCCCCTCCTCAAGGAGCCGCAGGTCATCCCGTTTCCCCCTAGCTTCCTTAATAGCCTCCTCCCTACCCTCTCCCTTCTCTCGTTTATCCAGGTTGTGTATTGACTCCCGTAGTCTATTCTCAATCAGGCCTGTTCCCTTTTCTTCTGCTTCCCATCCCTAATCAGTACCCCCCTCCAGGTGAATGTACCCGCCGCTCACACCGTCCTGATGTCCACTTCACCTGTGTGATTAGTGGTGAAGAAGTAATTTACCTAGCCATCTCCTGTCAGGCCACTGGGTCCTTCCATAGGGACTTGTTGCATCTCCATTTAGTCTACCCTGGGTTCATTCCCATCCAGCCCAAGTCCAGTGTCACCATGTCATGATCTGACCAAGAGGGCGGGCACATTTCTGCATTAAGTGCCTCCTCCCACAGGGCCCTTGAAGCAAACATGTAATCTAGTCTAGTAAATGTTCCGTGGGGTGGTGAGTAGAAGGTATAAACTCTCTTGTGGGTGAAAGTAGCGCCACATGTCCCTCAGCCCATATAGTTCCAGATTCTCCTGGATCTCCCCCTGCCCAGATCTCCCCACCTCGTGGGCCCTGTCCTGGATCACCTGCCTCTCCAAGTTTGTCTGCCCATATATTGAAATTGCCTCCAGTGATTGGGTGTCCAGAACTCTCCACCATTATTTTATGGAGGATAATATTCAAGAATCTCAGGTGGCCCTGGTTGGGTGCATAAATTGTGGCAAATGTAAAACGCACCTTTTTTATGGTACATACCTTGGGGACCTCGATCTTAAAGGCTCTGTTAAGTAAAATAGCCACCCACCCTCCTTACCGGTCCCGAGCCCCAGTATACGTGGCCCGCCAATCCACCAGGAATTCTTCTTTCCTCCCCCTTTCTAATATTTGGTCTCCTGGAGGGACATGACGTCCAGCTCCACCCTGCAAAATTCCCTAGCCACCAGTGACCTTTTAGTAGGGGATTTCAGGCCCTTGGCATTCAATGTCCCAATCCTCAGCTGGTTCCCTTGAGCACAGTCGCTTGTGGTCGCCATCATGTTACCCCACTGCAGATCTCTCGACCTTGCCCTCTGGATAGATTCAACTATTCAACTTTAACCATGTAACTGAAAAACGCGAAACTAATCGAGGTCTCTAGTACCAGTCTTCCCCCACCTCCGAGTCCCCTCCCACCATCCCCCTCCCATGACCCATCCCTCTCTCCTGACCCATCCCTGAATGGCGCCCGGTTCGCCCCAGTTATCACCAGGGTGTGCCCGGACCACCAATTGGACCCCTCAACACAGGTCCCGACCCTTCAAACCCCTTCATGTCAAAATTCCTATCCAGCCCCCAATCTCTTCCCATCAACCTCCCTGGGGGCAGTGGACACCTAGTACCAGGTGGATAGCTTTATATCCTTTCACTCCAGACAAATCCCCCCTCCGCTCACACCCCCCTTACCCAGCGGCCCGCCCCTTTCATAATATCACGCTCAATGGTAAAAGATAAATCTTCTTTCATCATCCTGTGTCTGCAGCTGGAGACGTATTGAACTTCCTGAACCTCCGAGATCCCGTCTTTTAGGTCCCTTAATGTTCCATTTTTTCGCCCCGGCCTCCTGTTCCTTGGCCCCCTCTGGGCCTCCAGTGTCACCTAGTAGCTCCCTCGTGATCCACTGTATCTCCTCCTCATTGGACAATTTATATTTAGTCCCATAGACTTCGAAGGACATGGAGAACGGGAAGCCCCATCTGTATCAGATTCCCTTTTCATTCATCTACCTCGTTAAAGGTGAGCACAGGCGGTGTCTCCTTGCGAGCGTTAGGGAGGACAGGTATTGGAAGATAGTAACTCTGGAATTACCATACATCACCAGGCCCTTCGTTTTCGCCTTCTCCAGAATCTTCCTCTTGTCCAGGTAATTATGAAAACAGGCCAGGACTGATCTGGGGCCCACTGCAGGATCTCCCGCCATGTGGATCCTTTCAATTTTGGCCTCATCGATGGTGGTATCCTCGAAAATGAGTTTGGTGACTTTGTGGAGCTTTCTCCTCAAGTCCCTTTCCGTCTCCCCCTCCTCGTCAGGGATCCCAAAGATCCTTGGGTTGTTCAGTTTCTCGCTGTTTTCGATATCATCAATGTTCAGCATGATCTCCCCCTCTCTTTTCTATTTCCAACATTCTTGTGTCCATTTTCATCTCCATGGCATCTCGAGATGATTGCTTATGCTCCACTTCAAGTATGTCTTCCATCTTGTCGATTCTCTGGGTTATCCTATCTACCCTTCCACCGATATCCGCCTGCATGCTCCTGATCTCCTCCATCAGAGCAGCAACATCTTTTTTGTAGCCGTGGATTCTTCCCCTCCGGTTGCCATGGTGGTGGGGCATGCTGTTTCTCCCTGGTTCTCCCTTGTAGTGTAGCCAAAGCCGGCTAGTTTGGACCTCGCATCCATGTGATTTGCCTCTCTGCTGGGCGTCTTGTATGTGAGGGCCCCACCGCAGTGGACTGATCCACTACCAAGTGAGCTAGACCCGGGGAGGGGGAGGGGGAGATAATAGAGCAGCTCTTGTGTCCTATGGGTTGGCTGGCCAGCAAGATTCTTTTTCAGTCATTCGACGTTGGTTCAATGCCCACAAGCAGTAGACTCCTCCTGCCCTCACTCGCCTCACTCTGGTTGCGCTGCGTCGGTCCCCACTGATAGGGTGGGAGAGGAGGCCCCACTCTCTGGACTTCATCGTCCTTTCGACACCAGGGTATTTCCCCAACCACCCCCCCACCCTGCCTAGGGTCCCGGTGCAGATGAGCCTGGTCTATGTGGTGGGAGATCCGGGAGGTGGGCCCTGATCTTCCCCACTGTCTCCACGTGGCCCAGGCCCCCCTGGAACCACCCCCTTCGCCCTTTACTGGACCCAGTAGCCTCTACCGGTGGTTTCCTGTGGGATGGGACCCGATCGCTTCAGTGGCAGACCCCAGAAGGGCGGGCCCCCGGGGGGATGCTCTCGAGGTGCAGACCCAAATGGTCTGGGTATGTTTAATGTAGTGTCTTGGAGGTGGGCACATGGCTCCGGGTAGGGGGCCCTCACCGCCTGACGGCTTCTTCCAGCGTCACCACTTGACCTCGGGGTCCCCCAGGGTCTCCTCCTTTAGAATCCTGCTGCGCCCGTGTTCCTTCCCCCTCAGCTTCCTGAGGGAGCGGGGACTAGCTGCCCGCGGGACAGCTCTTCAAGATTCATCCAGTCTCCAGGTTTCCCAGTCGGTTGCGGTGGGGGGTGAGGTTGTCTGGGTGGCAGGCACACACCCCACTAGCGCCCCTCAGTGGCTCCACCTCCTCCCCCCCTCCCCAGCCTCCGCTCCTACGGGGGACTCCTGTTTCCCTCCTTAGATTCCCCGCACCTGCCCCATCCCATTGTCCAAGATGGGTTGGGCTGCCCCTGGTGGCGAACCAGTCAAAGCTCTCTGGTACTCCATCTCCCAGGGGCTCTCTTTTCGTTGTGCATGTAGGGTGAGTTGGGGGGAACCAGGCACCAACCTCTGTGCCATCAGTCGTTGGCCACGGTCCTCCACAGGCACAGTGTCCGTCCTCTCGACACTGCTCGTTGGGAGGAGGTCTTTAAGGGGGGGCTCTGATCCCTTTTTGTCCCCCATGTGAGGAGCAAAGTGCTCAGGCTGCTGTCATCAGCACGCCCCCTCGTGGCCTCGCTAAATACTGTTTTGATAGTTGAAGAATCCATCAATAGTAAAAGAAAAGGGGAAATGCATTCCTGTTTCTATAATTGGTCTGCCCTTGTCACATCTTAACGGCTTATTCTCCCAAAAGACACCTCAACACCGGTGAGAAATAGGCCAAGTGACATGATTGGAAATTTACCTAAAGACAGTCAAAAAAAAAACAGACTTGTTAACAATTATGTCTGCCATAACGGTGTGTCTTGCACCATTTGTAAAATTGTATGAGTCAATCAATGACTCAATAAAAGATTCATTAACGCTTGCGTCGACATTAAATACCAAAGTAACCTTCTTGGAAGGTTTCATCACTGTGCTCAATCAACAAAACGCTGAGAAAGAAAGGCAATGGGATCTAAAAATCGCCCGACTTGAAACTCTAATCGGTACAATAAGCAACGCAAGTAGTTCTGGAGCAACCAAACCATCAGTCAGAACGTCCCCCTTTCTCAAATGTAAAGGAGCCACAAACTAAAGGAGTAAACACAAACCAAACTTTGAAGATTCAGCGATCAAATTCTACACTACGGAATGAGAAAAAAAGCAAAGAACCGCTAAAAGTTCCAACAATCTTCAATATTTCAAAATCAACCTTTTCAACTCAAGACAAAGCCTCAACTACTAGTGTGGCGCCGCAAGCCCCAGCGCGCCACAGTCCTGCAATCGAACAAACAATAATCAAACTTGACAATTCTCGGCCAAAAGAGGCAGGATCTTTGGGAAATTCGTGACTTTTAGATCTTACTGTTTATCCGAACGAAGAGGGAACCAACATCTCCCCTGGCCACAATAAGCAAAATCCAGAGTTTAACTCAAATGACGTAGGTAAACCTCTCATTCTGAAAACAACTAAGATTTCAGAAACACACAGAACAAAAGACTCCACCCGTGACGGAGGGAAAAAAGTCGCAGCCGATCTGCCTTTAAAAGAACAAAAATCAAAACGAAACTCATAATCAGAACAACATGAAAACGTCGAAAAGTGGGAATCGTGACAACAGGGACTATATGGGGAAAACACCCCGAACGGATTCTAAGGCAACTTCAAATCGAGTCTATAAGATGCAACAACTCAAGGCCGGGAAAAACGTTCTAGTCTTGAATACCAGCATTGAAATCCTTAAACATGCCGGACTTTACATTGATTGAACCATACCATAGAGATGGGAAGGCTAAAGCCTATCTCCATGTTAAAAATGCTGTGGGTTCAGACGTCAAAGAAGATGTGACTGTGGCCCTGACCCAAATGGGTTTCTCGCTAGTGGAAATTCCATCTCTGAACTAGCGGCAAAGACCATTCCTCCCCCAAGTAGCTCTGCGGAACAGCATTCGGAACACCAACCTAAAACTACAGACCACTACACAGGTAGAAGAAGAGAGGCCTACAGGGAGGAAACGGAGCACAGTTGTGGGAGATTTAGATCGAAACTCCACTCATCTAATACTAACACAAACTACCGCAAAGTTCAATACGTAGACAATATGAGATCAAACCCCAGATGGGAAAAAAATCGTAGACGTCCGGATTCAACTGACGAAAGCACTGAGTGGGCTCATAATAAAAAATGAGCGCCGTCGGGGCCTTGGAGGTGGCTGAAAAAGGTGTTAAATCCAAACCCTCAAAATTAACAACGAAAAGATTCAGCGACGCCTACTGCAACCCTACAACCGAAATTTCTTTCGAAGAAAACGAGCACTATGTGTTCTTGGAACACGAGAGGACATGAACATTTGACACAGTAAGACGCATTTGATTTGAGTCATTTCAATATCATCTGTCTGCAGGAGACCTGGTTAATGGAAAAACCAGTGCTTGATGGGTACGAAACGTACATGACCTCGGCGGTGAAAGGCATTTTCTGAAGACCATCTTCAGGCCTTTTAACCGCGATTAAAATTGGATCAGGGATTTCCATCAAAAAGAAAGTGGCTGAAACATACGGTATGCTAGCTCTTCAAGCTGAGTGGTTCCACACAAAGAATTCCTTGAGGGGCAAAGTGAAATCTAATCTAGCTATCATCAATGTTTATTGGAATCCGCAGAGAACAAGTAACTCGGAATTTTGCGATAACATCGCGGAAACCATGGACCAATTCTCAACTGAAATGGCTACGGACCACATCATAATCTGTGGTGACTTGAATGCTAGAGTCGAACAATTCTCCTCTACCACCTATCTTTGCCCCTCTTCCATGAGAGGCGCACTGTGGTCTGACTTTATGGACATTAGAAATTTCAACAACGCAGCGTCAGCTCGAGGGCAGCTCCCACGGATTCCAACGTGGGAACGAGCTGAAACATCAGCAACGTTGGACTACATTTTCATTTCATACTCCCTTCTCCCGTTTGTCGACTTCTTCGAGGTCTACAGAACTAAAACTAGTGACCACAATCTTCTGACGATGACTCTTGAGGCAGAAAGTACCTCCAAGCAAGCCTATACATTCGAGGTGGAGTTAGCACGGAAGTCGTCGCGAATTCAACTCACAGCGACTAATATCAAGGAAATCTCCAAGAAATTCGATGAAGTCAGCAAAAGTATTATGGATCCAACAAACGGGCCAAACTACATTGCCTTTTTTCTGCCACATAGGAAACAAGGAAACCGTACCCAATCTAAAGGAAATGGCGTACATGAGTATGACATCGAACTGGTTACGAAACAAAGACAAATGCGCAAACTGAATCGCTTAGCCAGAGTCTCCAATAACAACGAGCAAAAAGATATTGCCAAACCGGCAACTAGATCATATAGATCATGGCTGAGACATCATAAAGCAACAAGGTATCAGAATGACGCGGAGCAAATGCTTAAGACCTTGACGTCAAAAAATCCAAGAGAATTCTGGGCTTTGATCAAACACAAAAACAAGACAAATAATCAATTGTCTAACGTTGTATCAGAACAGACTTGGATAATTTTTTGTCCCATCTCAATTCGCTCCTCTACCGCAAACCTCCAGTAATTACACATGTGGTACAACATCGCTGTGGGTAGATCTGGCTGATCGAGATGAGATCTTGGCGACAATTTTGAAACTAAAAACGTCCAGGGCTCTGGGACCAGATGGCTTAACCAACGTAGACTTAAAACAACATCCTGAGGAATGGGCCGCCCTAATAACAAAAATCTTCAAACAATGTAAAATCACTAAGCAAATCCCTAAACATGGACAGATGCGGTAATAGTACCCATTTTCAAAAAGGGTAATAGAGATAACCTGGCAAATTACCGTCCTATTGCCCTTCTTGACATCCTGGGCAAGATTTTTGCTACCCTTCTGTTAACCAGATTTCATAGATGGGCGAGATCTGCACCTTGCTTGGACCAATTTCAAACGGGCTTTAAGAATGCAAGCACCAGTATCAACATCATGATTTTGAACATCATAAAAGAAAAAGTAAGCAACGGTGCACCAACAGTATACATTGCGTTTATAGACTTGACGCAAGCTTTCGATAAGATCAGTCGCCAAAAGCTATGGGCGAAATTAACCAACTGGAATTGCCCTGCGAAAATATTAGGCCCTGTGATCGCGTTACACACGGACACCAAACTCTGAGTCCGTTTAAACCAGCAAGGGATGTTATCGGATCAATTCCCATCGGAGCGCAGTGTGAAGCAGGGATGCCTGCTTGCTCCAGCTTTGTTCATTGCCTTTACGGGAGATTCCAGCACATGCAACCAGCGGTTAGAACCTTTTCGCCAAAAGTGGGTAATACCGCAATACCTAGATTGCTATCCGCGGACGATCTGATCCTCGTGGATCAAACTCAAATTGGCCTCCAGCGCCAACTAACCAACTTGGCAAAGTACATCGATGAAAACGATCTGGAGATAAACATTGCTAAATCAAAAATGTTGACGATGGGGGAAAAATCGATAAACTACAGATCAAGGCCGCTGGTATGTGAACAGCATAAAAGTAGAAACCGTCTCTACTATGAAATATTTGGGAATTATGATAGACTCAAAAAGATCGGAAAGTGCAACTTAGCTCTGTGGACAAAAATCAAAACCCTGACAACCCAAACTAAACTAGTAGACCGGAAATATGGAAAATTCTCCCTATTCCCGGCAATCCAATTCTACAAACAAAAGGTAGTCCCATCGATAACCTATGGCATGGACGTTGCCCTGAATATTGACAACACTATATAGGCGAAGCTGGAAGGTTACCTGTGGAAAGCCGTGTTAGGCCTGCCTAAATCCTCATCTATATCAGCCGTTAGACGTGAATTGGGCTTACTATCGCTAAAAGCATCAGTCGTCCAAAGTCAGATGAGACGATTTCGGAAAATCATCTTACCAGATACTCTAGTGATTTACAAGCTGATCCCGGTAGAACTCAAACAAGGGCGCTGCAAGGCATTGAACAACTGGGAACAAAAACTTACAAAAAAGCTATCAGACTTGGCCTGTTCAGCAGAGGACCTTATCCTGAATCTGAACAGAATTAAGACAAAAATAGCCCAAGAAGATTGGATTCAAACTGGCAAGAAAGCGATAGGAATTAAGCTACTCGCCCATCTACAAGCAATAACAAACTTAATCAACCCATGAATTACTGCAGAAAATTCCCAACAAAAAAATGCAGAAAACTTTTATGAAAATAAGATTTAAATCAAATGCCAACGCAGGAAATTATAGCCATCGTATGAAAACTGAATCACGATCTTGTAGATTCTGTTCAGAACCAGAAACGGTGGAAACCTTAAGACATTTACTTTTGAGTTGTCCCAGAACCGCGTTTTTGCGGGAGGCCTGCCTGCTACCCCTGATGTATGATGTATCGCTCCGAGAGGAAGACACATGGTGGTGCCGTCTGATTGCAGGAGATAAAACCAAATGGTCAACAGCGGCTGTAAAGATTTTAGAAGCGGCATTGAGTTTAAACCAGAATCCTCCAATTAACCAAGTGTGACTAAAATGAATCTTGATGTTTCTGTTAATCCGGACATTACTTGTTCATGTTTTATGCTTCCTGGTTTTTCTCTCCTTTTCATCTCTTTTTCTTCTTTTCCTACCCACCTTTTTTTTATATTGCATTTTCTATGTGAAACAATGTCTTGTAAAAATCAAATTGTTCTTTGATTACAAATAAGTAAATAAAAAAAATAGTGTCACAGCTTAACTATACCATCTAGCCATTGACCTACTCACAATCAACCCCACATTACTGCTTGACCTTCTGAACAACGTAAAAGACACATATGCAGCCACTCATTTGAATGCCAATGTTTCTGCATTATATCAATAAGAAAAGAAATATACCTCAATTGTATCCTTAGTTTTAGGGCCCTATCCTCACATCTGCTCCCTCTGTCTCTTAGACTATTCTGAACTGAACAAACATTCTACTCCTACACACTCGCAACAGTCATCCCATCTTCCTTACTAGATACCCACTCACCCCCTACCAGACACCCTGCCCCCCCCTCCCCCGCCTGTAATGCCATTGTAAGAAGACATCCATGTGGGCTGTGCCAGTATATTCCAGTTTTCCTACATCGGTATACTCACGTTAGCTTGGCTGATGATACCAATAATGCCACTGTAAGACTACCTGCCCTTGCTGTCTTTGCGAATGTATGCCCGTATTACCACATAATGATACTCTGGTTGTCTTTGCCTCTAATGAAATTAATGCCTCTGTAAAAAGACATGTCCAGGTTGTCTGTGCCCAAACAGATGCAAGCACACCACTGTAAATTACATAATCATGATGCCGCTGTTGTCGGCATAAGAGCATAGCCCTGTAAATCACTTGCATGCGCTGACTGGTCAAATAAATGTAAAGTACACTTTAATGGCAGCTCTGTCCATAATGTAAATGAACATGGTCTTGTAGAAAATGTGCTTGTACTGGTTGCAGCAAACATGTACCACTATGCACTGTAAAGTACATGTTCATGTGACTTTGGTATTCATTATATTCAAGCATGGCCAAGTAAAACTTGCCTATGTTGGCTGTACCGCAGATAGGTTGATGTTCCTGCTGCTGCCCTCCACTCCAACCCTGCTAAACATGGCAACAGGGCCCTGTGACCATTTGTCCATTCTAGTCTTGCCCAAATATGACTGCTGTCCACTGTAAAGTATATGTTCATGATGCATCCGTCCACAAAATGTTAAACACGTACCCGTGCTGGTAGTGGCCGAATATGTGCATTTTCCTCCCAGTGCACTCCCCTTCTACTGCCATACCAACAAACGCACAGCCATACTTTTGCACACTCCCTCACAAACCCTTTAATGCTATTCTAAATGTCATTGAAAATTCTTTTTAATTTACTGAAACTGGGTGATGGCAATGCCCTGGAGGCTGGCTGAGCAGGGGCCAGGCACCACCCACAACCACTTCAAAACAAATGACATTTCACTGAAATGCACATACTTGCTCTAAGCACAAAATACAACATTGCAACTTCATAGTCAGTTGAGTTTAACCCAGTTAATATAAAAATTGGTTCTTTAGTACCTATATTTCTCCAGCATGGGGTCTAGCATGGATTCAGATGCTCATGAATATTCCCTGTTGTCAGGACGGGAATCCTTTGTAAAAGAAAGAGTTTCACTTTCACACTGTATTTCTCCTCTAAACCAATGATGAGCTCTGGGTCATACTGCCCCCAGCCAATGACTGCCCTCTCCCAAAGCCCCTTCTCTGGCAGCCATCTTCAGATTTTGAGCTCTGGGTCATACTGCCCCCAGCCCATGACTGCCCTCTCCCTAAGCCCTTCCTCTGGCAGCCATCTTCAGATTTTTACCACATGTTCAAGTTTTGGGAGTCCTTGTGTTTTGCGCTGTGAGCTGATCGACGTTTTTCATGCTTTTCCGGTAAAAAGTTCGATATTTGTTTTTGTCAAGTAGAGCCTGTGTGCTCTTTCTTACATCGGTCGACAAGCGGGGAACCATTTGGTGATTTTCAACGTCCCTCAGGGCAGAATCGTCTAAGTTTAATCGAAGATTCCAGAAGGGCATCAGGCCTACTCCAGACTCGGGCCCCATGTCAGAGGAGAAATAGGCAAGCTCCCTTTTCAAGCTCTGATCCAGCTGCGGACTGCGGGACGTGCTTGTGGAGGACAAACCACTTCAATGCCTCTACTGTATCCACCCGGATCACAAGGAAGCGTATTGTGTAATCTGCCTCTGGTTCTCCAAGCGAACCGTGAAGGACTATCACAGAAGCCTGGCAACGTGGCTCAGCGGCAAGGCCTCTACCCCGTGCGGGAAGCAGGGGCATGCCTCACCCAGGACCGGCCGGTCCCAAGAGCTGGCTTTAGTCCTTTTGAGGGCGGTCCATCCATGGCGGCCGAAGAAAAGGCCAAGCACTGAGAGTCTGTTTCCGTTCGAGGCACCGCTCAAGCGGGTCCTGCGACGGACAGGGCGCGCTCATCGTCAGTCTGCCTCCATCTCCAGCCATCGCTCCAGCTCCTCCTCGAAGAGGAAATCGGCTAACCCGGTGAAACTGGGATGAGCCAGAGAAGACGAAGGCACAGGAAAAGATAACCGTCCAGGAGCAGGTGAAGTCGTTGACGACGATGATGGTTGGTGGTGGCTGCCCTATCGAAGGCCCAGTGGACTGACCCAGACAAGGTAGCCCCGGCAGTGCCCAGAGTATCCCTGCCCCCGATATGGGAGGCATCAGTCAAGCCGGTGGAAAGGATGCCGGAGAAGAGGATGCCATCCCTGTGCCTCAACCCGACTCCCTGGGACGCAGAGAAGGGGGGAGAGGGAGGAGGCCTCAGCCGTACTCCAGGGCATGGATATTTCTTCCTCAGATCTGGAGGACCAGGCATCTGTCCACAAGATCCAAGAGGACGTGGGA
Source organism: Ambystoma mexicanum (assembly GCF_040938575.1). Lineage (NCBI taxonomy): Eukaryota > Metazoa > Chordata > Amphibia > Caudata > Ambystomatidae > Ambystoma > Ambystoma mexicanum. Next base: position 451,678,201 of record NC_090936.1, on the reverse strand, counting down.
GACTACGCCGACAGTGAGAATCTTGATGGGGACGACAACAGAGGTGACGATGGCGGACCTGCCAACAACGACAGAGAAGGGCCCAGTAGGCCTACTGCCTGACCCCTCCGAGGGATGTATCGCTGGACATTCTTTCGACCCCGCACACCCTGGTGTGGAGATTCAGAAACTGATGCCGATGACACCGGCGCGGGTGATCCCGAAGCAACCTCTGGCAAAGAGGAAGCAGCACCCTATGCGGCCACATCAACCTCCTCACATGCCTTCTGCCCCTTTACCCGACCCCCACCCGCCCCACCTCCCAGAGACAAGGACACAGACGATGACCTGGGCATGGCGGGTGAGTCGCCGCAGCCGAGGGCAGGTCGTTCCATGCAATGGTCGCCAGGGTGTCAAACTCTTCCAACTGACACCTGAGACCACCAGGAAGGAAGGTTTCCTATATCAACGGTGCAAGGTCAAGAGGAAAACCATCTTGGCGGTGCCTCTCCTGGACGACGTTTGGGAGGAAGGCATGGCTTTGATGATGAACCCAGCCTCTGGGCCCCGGCCAAGAGGGATCGGCTGTAGAAGAAACACTAGGTGCCCGAGTACGCACCCAAGTGCCTACGCTCGCAGCCTTCCCTGGACTCAGTGGTCTTGGCGGCGGCAAGGAAGAAGTCGTCTAACCCCTCATCTTCATCCTCTGTCCCTCCAGATAGCGAGGGGAAGAAATTGAATGCCATGGGAAGGAAAGTAATCTACTCTGCGGCATCAACAGTCAAGGTGGCAAACGCCCTTGCTGTTCTGGCCATGTACGACAGGGAGCTGTGCTTTAAGATGGCCCCACTGCTGGAGTTCCTACCCGACTACAAATGGGTCGAAGCACTTTCCATCCTCCAGGAGGGGGAGGTGGCATCGGACCATGCCATCACGTTGGCCCTGGACATTGTGGACAAGTGGTTCTGGCAGATGGAGAACAGTATCTGCCTTTGTCGTGGCTGGCCGAAAGCCACCAGCCTTCATCAGGAGGTTCAGGCGAGGGTTCTGGACATGCCCTACGGGGATAACCTTTTTGGGAAGGCCGTTGACGAGTTGTTGCAGGCCATTAAAACTGACACTGAGACAGCCCTTCCCTTGGGCACTCTTCAACACCGCCCGTCCTTTCATGCCTACGGCGGAAAATCTGGCAGATCGTGGTTTCAGCAGATGGTCCTCTTCATACCGTCAACTATCCCGATCCACGACCCAGGAGGCCTACCGAGGTTGTTCCAAGGCTTTTGGTGGAAGTGGCTGAAGTCGTTGCTCCCAAGGCAGCATGCAGGCCCCGAAGCAAGATTGAACCAGCCAGGACGTCGGGCCCCCAACCATGCACCCCTGTGGGAGGCCAGCTGGCAGACTTTGTCAGCGAGTGGGAGAAGATCTCCACAGACCGATGGGTGCTGGATTCTCTTGCCCACGGACACACCCTAGAGTTCCAGCAGAAGTGTCCGTGGATACCTCAGGTTGCCGGGCAGGAGCAGCACATCCCTCGGCTCCTGCAGGTAGTACGGGCCATGATGAGAAAAGGGGCGATAGAGACGTTGCCACCTTTGCCACGAATCCTAGCTGCAAAGCCTCAAACTGTTAAACTCATTCCACGTTAGACTACAGAGCTGTAAAACTTAAAAGGCATCCACCTCAGTCATGCACACCAGGCAACTCTAATTACATCCTTGCATTCCATAAGTAACGTTACATTGGAATTCCTGAAAGGTAAACAAACACTTCCGATCCGAGCTAACTGCATAGCGACTGAAAAACCATGTGCATTTCAACTACCTCACATGGCCACTCTCACTTGATCACGTAGCGGTTGGCAACTTTAACAGCCGCTCAACAACTGTACCACTCTGAATTCAGTTGTATCCTGGGAACACAGCCTCGAGGCACATACAACTCCAGCTGTTGTCCATTGCAGATTATTTGCGCCGCTAACCACAGACACGTCACCGTCTGTAGCTAAGAATGGACGACAACAGGATTGCTTCCTGAACACGCCCATGGACGCTATGATTGGTCCACTGCTTGCTTCCTGGTCACGTAGGGACGCATATGGGTGCTTTATTCTGATAATCAATGCCGAAACACGGCAGCTTAAATGGTTTCGGAAGCGATCGCCGGGTAAGCGCCCAACACTCCATGGTAAGGCCAGCTCGCGCAGAATGCCGCAAAGCCTCACAATCAGAAAGTTCCAAACGATTGCTAGCTCCCACACCAGCAGCGCTGATGTCATCAGTCTCACTGAAGCGCAGAGCTGCTCTGAGCTCTGCTCACCAACCGTCACACAGCTGACGAAAAAAAACTGTTTTTACTGTGTCCAACTAATTTTATGAAAGTCTTAAACACGGGACTGATCTCCTTTCGCTGGGAGCTTGCTGAGGTTTCCTTGCTGAGGTCCTCCATTTCTCGTGCCATTTTAAAGCGCCTCCATGACAGAACTGCGCCATTATCTTGGCTGCAAGCAGTCTACGACACCACGGGGAGCTGGGAACTCGCTCCCTCTCTTCTGTTTACCTCTTCAGCTTGCTAACCTGTCTCTGGCTAGTGGGCACATCCACTCACTGGCGCCGTGGGCAGATGGAGTTTAGCACTCTCTCTTATGTTTACCAACTAAAAACTGCTTCTGCAGCCTAGGCTTTATTCCCAGTGTATAAGAACAATCCATTTGCAGCTGGGTGCTTACTAGGGTCGCCTGCTTTACTCCGCCCAGGGTGCCTACCGGGACTTCCAGTCCTTCTGAGCCCTGCTCAGTGCACAAACACTTCCTTAGCCCTGGGTGCCTGTCCTTACGCCTACCAAGGCACTGTCACTTTTTCAGCCCTGAGTGGTGGGACTCTTCCTGGACCATGGGGAGAGTGGGTTCCCTCTCCTTGTACAGTCTCTCACTTAAGCTTCCCTCCTGCTCTGCACCCCCCGCAGCAGTGTCTCCTTTCTTCTTATCCTGGACCACACACACACACACAGGTACCTGTTGCCTTGTAGCCTTCAGGGTCCATCCAACCAGTCCTGTCAGTCCTGTTGGAGACCAGTCCTCGTCGCCAATTGTTATGACCCGGTCTGGGTCATAGTGATATAATCAGGATGCAGTTGCAGGTATGCTTAATGGTTGCTTTATTCAGGTTCTTCAGTTACAGGTACAAAATCAGGTCTCATCAAGTCCATAAGGAGATAGGAGGAAATCATGAGGGAAACCCACTGGCTCCCACCACCCAGGCTTCCTTAGATCAACTGCCTGGGTTAGAACCCTTTCATACACAAACACTCCAAGATACCTCATACATTCCACAAATGACATCACCACATACATACAGCATTCAGAAGGTGAAACCATAAAAAGGAAGGCTGATCCTAACACCTCCTTCCCTTATAAACCATAGAAGGGAAGGCTATTCCTAACAGATTCCCATCCTGACGACGGTAAATATTCATGAGCATGTGCATCCATGCTGGAGAGCAATAGTTACAAGTAAGGAATGTTTTCCCTACGCACTATAACATAATTAGTCGGACCTATCTTATCAGATGGAAGCAATCAATGTCAGAAGACTATTACAAATACGAACAGATGCAGTACTTGATGCTTCCCTGCTCTTTGCTATACAGTTCACGCTATGTGGCAGCATTACCCCATACATTAACAAGTAAAAGGTTGTGTCCCCCAAGAAAGATACAGAACACTGCAGAATCTATCTCAAATTAAGTGGAAAGATTTATGTTTCTCCACTGTCTCAAATGCAGAGCTTCTTGCCATGACAAAAAATGCCTTTTTTGGACTCATTCAAGGCTGGTACCAAAATTACTCATTCTTAAACTTCTGGATGAAAGCGGTTGCTGCGGGCCCGAAGAAGTGATTGTGGCTGGCTCGTCTTGCTGATAGCAGTGCATGGGCCTGGAGAGTCAGATTCCAGTATTTTCTTTCCAAGACAACACTTCAAAGAAACTGGCCACATACCCTCCGAATACAAACCACTGATACTGCCTCTCTGCAGTGCGCTACAGGCACCATCTAGCATTCAGTGAGTTGAGCATGGGACATGAAGTAAAACTAATAGAACATTGCATATCACTTAATGCTATGATTTGTTTTTTAAATGTTTTTTTAAAATCAGTTCAATGAAACTGGATCCTTGGAATAACCTAATAAGTACGGATGTGGGAAAGTAACCTGCAAAAATGTAACATTGCATACTCGCATGCATTTCTTAAATGCCTGGGAGAAAAAAATGACAGATTCTCCTCCCCGAGAAGTCTCAACTCCTGCAAAGTATCATAGGAGGTATATACAAGTCTTTGTTGCCAAAGCGCCCCTGCTTATGATATGGATTTTATTTATATCGTGCTCATACACCAGTGTTTCTAAGAATATACACAAAAAAAACGAGTACACATTTAGAACAAACCAAAGCCAAAAAGGACCTATCCCCAAGCTTTCCATTCACCTAAAAAAAATGCTTATGTTTTGTGGTTTCAGCTGTGTAAAGCAAACATTTTGCATTTCTTCTTATGAGAAAACCAACACAGTCAAAAACGTGCACTTTATTTGGCACTTTATAACTTTTTAACTGTTTGTTGCTTTTTGCATGCTGGTTCATTAAACCGATCAAAAGGTACAAGTTATAGAATTTTTCGAACATCAGCGGACCCAATGATTCAGATTAACTGTAGGGTGGTGACTGTAGGGATATATATATCAGATGGCACAAGATTCAGTCCATCTCCGAGGTCTGAGGTTAAAGTTTTTTTGTTGAATTTTAATAAGCCCTAGGGCTGTCCCTCTCTCGTCTTGTAGTGAAAGTCTTCCCTAGCCCAGGCGTCCTTAAACCCCAGGTTAGTGCTACAGAATTACCACCCCACTGTGTACAACGCTGGCTTATGCTAAAGATGATGGAGGAAAACGCTGGCTGTCTGACCTTCCTCAGGGACTTCCTAACTGTCCCCACTCTTTCCAGTTGTTAGTGATCTACAGGGATATGGAATGGTGCCTTGAAAATTCTATGGATCAGGCTTCTTTTAACATGCCCATCACTTTTCATTTCTCTGCTCTATCCTATTGTCTACTCTGCCCCACTCCTCCCATCACTCTTTCTCTTTGATGTTTCACTCCTCCTGATCTTGCCTCCACCCTATGATGTTACTTCTCCTCCCCACCTCCTACTGCTCCCTTCCTCCACACCGCTGCTCCCTTCCTCCACACCACTACTCTATCCTCAGAGCAGACAGACCAAACGCCAGAGGTGGAGGTGGAGGTGGAGGTGTAGCCATCATTTCCAAATCCGCCCTAGGCCTTAGACCAACCGACACAGTCGCACTCACATCCTGTGAGTTACTCACAGGCAAGCTACAAACATCCCCCACAACCACGATCACCATCTACCTCATATATATAGACCCCCAGATTCCCCTTGGACCTTTGAAGAAGACATCACATCCCTCATCACCGAAAACTCCAAACCATAAGCACAAATCATGAGCCTCTGAGACTTCAATCTCGGCTACCAAGACCCAAACGATGCACATGCTGCATCCCTAGCCAATGTCCTAACTGATCATGGTCTTACTCAACTCATTGTACTCCCTACCCACCAAAAAGGCAGAACCCTTGATTGGGTAGCAACTCACAATTGCAATACAACCTGCAAAGACCCCCAACCTCTGGCATGGACCGATCACCACATGATCCCTCTTGAGGTCAACACCAATCAGGCACTTCCCAATAAGCACCCCATGACACCAGCATGTCCCACCAGGAATAAATGCAACATTACTGCTGAAGCCCTACTACCACTGGTCTTACCTACCCTCAATGCTCTCCCAGCCAACGCTGACCTAAACCTGCTGATCGACACCTTCAATAATTCCATGGCTAGAGCAATGGACACCGTTGCCCCTTTAAAAATACGCAAAGTTAAACCCAAAGCTCATCTGAACTCGTGGTACACGCCTGAGCTCAAAATACTCAGGAAAGAGAAAGCTAAGGCTCATCACACCTGGAAGACTAACCCCACCGCGGAAAACAAATCCAACCTCACTAACTTATCCTCCCTTTACAAAAGCGAGATAATCCGGACCAAAAAAGATGCTTACAACACCAGGATCACTCAGACAGGATCCTGCACTAAAGAATGATTTAAAATTCTGAAGGAACTAGAAAACCCTATTTCACCTCCAGAAACCTGCCTGAAAGACACATCCTGGTGTACCAACATCCAGAACTCCCTCAACAATAACATTTTAGGACTCCAAACTAAAATTGAAGATAAACGGCAACAACTCTTCAACAATAAGGTCACCAACCTTAGCCTACCCACACCCAACAACACTAGCGCAGGCTTCTCGTTTAAGAAAGTCACCATCTCGAAAGTTCAAAAAATCATCACCTCCCTAAAACCCTCTAACTGTAAGGGAGACAGCTGTCCGGCACAGATCATAAAAGATGCTCCCCCTTCATTACCAAACTCATCAACCTATTGTCTAGCCCTTGGTGGTCGTGCAGATTAGTCCTACCACCTCCGACCCCAAGCACCACCCAGGCAGGAGATAACAACACAGCCCGTGCAGCGCTTGAAACCACAGGTGGAGAATGTCGTCTTATCAGGAACCAGAAACGCCAAAGACCCTCTGACCACTGTAAGGCAATGGAGGGTTAATCAACACAGGGAATGGACAACAAAGCCTTATGATAGAATAGCAGAAAAGGGGCTTACCCGAAAGTGAAGGAGAGGGTGGCCTGAAATGTGTGGTGGAGTAGTGGGGGTACAGCAGGCACTGGTCGATTGTGTCTCTGACAGGACTCGTGATGTAGAACTCCGAGGCAAATACGTGGGATAATCCGTGAGCAGTCCAATAGGCAGTTCCGGGGTCGATAACCAAAGTTCAGTGTTCAAGGGAATATCCGTAGGCAGTCCAGTGAGCAATTCCGAGTCAAGAAACCAGTAGCAAACAAACAGCGTGATATCCGGGATAAAGAATGAGGCAATCCGTTTACAGTTCCGTGGTCAAGTAGTCGTGGTAGCAAAATCCAAAGAAACGCCAAAGCAGTCCGTGAAGGAAGCAGCTGTGAAGCGGTGCTTCCGTGTTTCTCTGCTCCCTTTAGCTTGTGTGGAAGGTCACGTGATCACATCACGGGAGGGGAACGTGAGTAGTCTGAGTCACGTGACCCGTGATGATGACGAAGGCCGTTGTGGATGCCTAGTCACGTGACGTGCGGTTCTGTGTGTGCCCAATCGGCAGCGCCAGTTGTGTGAAAACCTCCATGGGAGGTGCCAGTGAAGGAAAGGGCGAAGATCCCTCGGGCCGTGATGTGCGGGTCTCCTCTGTTTGGCAGGAGACCCTCGCCGCTTGTCTGCAGGGACACGTAGGCCACGTGAGTCTTGATGGTGGCGAACGTTGGGAGACACGACAGAGCCCCCCCCTAACGGCCCACGACCCCGTGGGCTAGATGGATGATCACGATGGAACTGGCCAACCAACCGGGGGGCCCGGACATCCCTGGAGGGCACCCAGGAACGTTCCTCAGGGCCGTAACCTAACCAGTCCACGAGATAGTGCAAGCGACCCCGAACATGGCGGGAACCCAAGATAGCACTGACCTCATAGATGTCAGGAGAGGACAAGGCGACAGGGGCAGGAGGGGCAGTGAGACGGGTAGGACCTAGACAGGGTTTGAGCAAGGAGGTATGAAAAACCGGATGGATACGCCAGGTGGCAGGAACAGACAACCGTAGAGCCACAGGGTTCAGGACTTTGACTATACGGTAGGGACCCACAAACCGGGGAAGCAACTTGCGGCAGCCAGGGATGTGTAGGTGGCGGGAGGACAACCACACTCGATCCCCCACCCGATATTCGGGAGCCGCCACCCGTTTTTTGTCAGCTGCGGACTTCATGGAGACCTGGGCTTCGCGCAAGTGGACTAGGGTTTGCGCATGGACCGAGACTAGATCACGGGCGCAGGTATTGGCAGCAGGAGTAGTGGATGAAGTGAAATCAGGAAATGGAAGGGTGCGGGGATGCTGACCGTACATGGAATAAAAGGGAGAAAAGCCAGTGGAGGAGTGCAGGGAGTTGTTATAGGCAAATTCCGCCAGGTGTAGTAAGTTAAGCCACGTGTCTTGGTACTGGAGAGTTAAACAGCGCAGGTACTGTTCGAGGGCTTGGTTCACCCTCTCAGTTTGCCCATCTGTTTGCGGGTGATAGGCTGAGGAAAAGCGGGCATCAATGCCGAGTAGCTTGGTCAAGGTTGTCCAGAAACGGGAAGTAAACTGAGTCCCACGATCTGATATAATGATCTGTGGCAGACCGAAGAGACAAAACACAGACTTGAAAAACAACTGGGCCAGGGTAGGAGCGGAGGGTATCCCAGTACAAGGTACAAAGCGTGCCATCTTGGTATAGGAGTCTACCACTACCCAGATGGTGTCGAAACCTTGCCTGCGTGGCAGGTCCGTGATGAGGTCCATCGAGATAGTGTGCCAGGGTCTGGGGGGAATCGGTAATGGCTGGAGTAACCCCAACGGGCGACCCCTACGTGATTTACCCTGTGCACACACTGAGCACGTGTTTACATAGTTCTCCACGTCACGTTTCATTGATGGCCACCAACACCAGCGTTTTAGCAGTTCTAGAGTGCGACGCTGCCCCGGGTGGCCATTAATGGCGGCATCGTGTGACCATTCTAGTGCTTGGTTGCGTGTGTCGGTAGTGGGAAGAAAGAGCTTGTCTTGGATGAACGGTAACCCCTCCTGAAGAACCAGATCCCATTCCGCCAGTGCGTGTGGATGTTGGGAGACCCAATGACGGATGGTGGACTGCATGGACGAGGACGGTGTGCAGACACAAATGACATGACCCCCCTCGAGCAACGTGGCAGGAAAAGACGGAAGAGACTCCCCCCCCGGTGAACGTGACAGAGCATCGGCCTTCCCATGGACAGCACCCGGTCTATGCCTAATTACAAAATCATATGCAGCAAAAAACAGGTGCCAACGCACCTGTCGGCTATTAATGCATTTAAGGGTAGCCAGGTCCTGCAGGTTCTTATGGTCGGAATAAATCGTGGTCTGGTGCCGGGCCCCAAGGAGGTGGTGACGCCAGGTTTGCAGTGCGTACTTGATGGCCAACAATTCCTTCTCAGTGACAGTATAATGTAACTCGGCTGGGGTGAGTTTCCGTGAGTGAAAAGCCACGGGATGCAAACGACCAGTGGCCAGACAGTGTTGGGAAAGGACTGCACCCAAAGCAAAAGAGGAAGCGTCCGCCTCCACGATGTATGGGAGTACAGGGTCCGGGTGCTGAAGCACGGGAGCAGTCACAAATCTAGTTTTCAGCTCCTCAAACGCCTGCTGATGTTTCAGGGTCCAAGAGAACGGAACCAGCGGACTGGTAAGAGCGGTAAGGGGAGCCACTATGGAGGAGAAGCCAGCAATGAACCTCCGATAGAAATTAGCGAAACCCAGAAAGGATTGTAACTGCTTGAGGGTCTTTGGAGCAGGCCAATCCGTGATGGCACGAACCTTTGACTGGTTCATTGATAGACCCCCAGGCGTTAGGTGGAACCCCAGGAAGTCGACCTCCTTAGTGTGAAACAGGCACTTTTCGGGCTTAGCAAACAAGGCGTTTCTGTGTAGACGGGCCAAAACCTCCCTAACGTGGACGATGTGGTCTTCCAGAGAAGGGGAGAAAATCAAAATGTCATCCAGATAGACCACGACGTACACGTCTAAGATGTCACTGAATACTTCGTTAACGAAGCGCTGGAAGGTGGCTGGGGCATTACATAAGCCAAAAGGCATTACCGTATATTCAAAAAGACCCTGTCGGGTGCAAAACGCAGTCTTCCACTCATCCCCCTGACGCATGCGAACCAGATTATATGCCCCCCGGAGGTCCAGTTTGGTGTAGATGGATGCATGTGTTAACCTGTCTAGTAACGTGGAGATGAGGGGAATGGGATAACGGTTCTTCACAGTGATGGCATTTAAACGTCTATAGTCCACACAGGGTCGTAGGTCACCCTCCTTCGGGACAAAAAATATGGGACTGGCAGCCGGTGAATTGGAGGGTCGGATATGACCTACCCGCAGGGCTTGTTGTATGTACTCTTTTAGGGCCTGTTCCTCCGACTGTGATAGAGAATATATCCTACCTCTCGGTATCGGGGCATCAGGAAACAAATCAATAGGGCAATCATATGGCCTATGGGGTGGCAGGCCCTCTGCAGAGGCCTTGTCAAAAACAGCCAGGTAGTCATGGTATTCGCTGGGAATCCCGGCCTGAACGGCTCCAACGGAATGTGGCGTTGCAACCGGACGGTCCCCATCGTTCATGTGTAAAGCAGTCAAGGCCCCAAGAACTCTAGCAGGGTTGGAGATAGTGTCGGGTTCCGTTAAGCAGTAATGTTGGCAGACCTCAGACTCGAAGGAGACCTGTCCAGTACCCCAGTTAATAAACGGGTTGTGTTGCCTAAGCCATGGTATACCTAGAATGATCCCGAATTGTGGTGTAGCGATGAGATCAAAGGACATGGTTTCCTTGTGAGTGTCCTGGATCACCACCTCTAAAGGAGCGGTTTGATGCTTGATCGGGCCCGAAGCAAGGGAGGTCCCGTCCACCGCTTGCACGGGTTCTGGGTACTCCTTGGTTATCAAAGGCAGGTTGAGGCGATGGGCTAGCGTGATATCTATGAAGCAACCCGTGGCTCCTGAATCGATGACTATTTGTACTGGGTGAATGCAGTTCCCGGTGGGTTTCAAGAGAGCCTGGACAACGATGGGTCTAATGGGACCGAATGAGGGCTCAGTGGGGGTCAAAGAAACGCTCGCCCGTCCCCCCGGTCTCAGGGGCGAGCTTTCGGAAAACCCGGATTCTTGTTTCTTGGGCGACGGGGGCATTCCTTGACGTAGTGCCCGTTTATGCCGCAGTAGAAACAGGCATTATCTGTCCTTCTGCGCTCTCGCTCGGCCTGGGTTATCGGACTACGTATTCCCCCTATCTGCATGGGTTCGGGTTTTGTGTCCCCCAAAGAAGGTGTTTGCACGGAAAACCCGGCTTCTGCCCTCCGCTCTGAGCGTCGAGCGTCCACCTGCAGGGCTAGGTCCACCAGATCCGAAAAAACGGCCGGGAGAGAGGGAACCACAGAAAGAGCATCTTTCATTGCACTGCAGAGGCCCCTGTAGAACACGATGGCTTTTTTGTTCTCCGGCCATGAGGTCTCTGCAGAGAGTTGGTTGAAGCGAGCGATGTACTCGATGAGTGTTTGCTTGCCCTGTGTGAGATCGAGTAATTCCAGATCCCGGGAATGTGCCTTGTATCTAGTGTCGAACACTTTGGCCATCTCACTAACCAGGAGGTCAAAATCGTAAAGAGCAGGGTGGTCACTTTCCAATAAGGGATTTGCCCAGGTGGCCGCTACCCCCGACAAATGAGAGAGGAGAAAAGCCGCCTTAGTAATAGAGTCCGGAAATGCCTGGGGCCGACATAGGAAATGGAGCTTGCATTGATTGAGGAAGGTTCGGTACTTCCTTGGGTCACCCTGGTATCTTTCCGGGGCTGCAAGTGGGAACGGGGTTGGGAGAACCATGGGTGTAGGAATGGGGGGTGGAATGGATGATGGAGGATCAGGAGCTGGGGCGTCCCCAAAGTCAGCGTCCTCGGGCAAGGGGTGACGGGCACTCTGTAAGGCGTCAAGGCGATGGTGAATGGCAGTCGTGGCTGCGGCCATGTCTGACCGAAGGGCCGCGACTGCCCGCATTAGAGCGGTCACAGGGTCCTCGGCCGAGACATTCATAATCCGGACGACCAAAGAATGGCTTCACAGTCTGTCTAGCCCTTGGTGGTCGTGCAGATTAGTCCTACCACCTCCGACCCCAAGCACCACCCAGGCAGGAGATAACACAGCCCGTGCAGCGCTTGAAACCACAGGTGGAGAATGTCGTCTTATCAGGAACCAGAAACGCCAAAGACCCTCTGACCACTGTAAGGCAATGGAGGGTTAATCAACACAGGGAATGGACAACAAAGCCTTATGATAGAATAGCAGAAAAGGGGCTTACCCGAAAGTGAAGGAGAGGGTGGCCTGAAATGTGTGGTGGAGTAGTGGGGGTGCAGCAGGCACTGGTCGATTGTGTCTCTGACAGGACTCGTGATGTAGAACTCCGAGGCAAATACGTGGGATAATCCGTGAGCAGTCCAATAGGCAGTTCCGGGGTCGATAACCAAAGTTCAGTGTTCAAGGGAATATCCGTAGGCAGTCCAGTGAGCAATTCCGAGTCAAGAAACCAGTAGCAAACAAACAGCGTGATATCCGGGATAAAGAATGAGGCAATCCGTTTACAGTTCCGTGGTAGCAAAATCCAAAGAAACGCCAAAGCAGTCCGTGAAGGAAGCAGCTGTGAAGCGGTGCTTCCGTGTTTCTCTGCTCCCTTTAGCTTGTGTGGAAGGTCACGTGATCACATCACGGGAGGGGAACGTGAGTAGTCTGAGTCACGTGACCCGTGATGATGACGAAGGCCGTTGTGGATGCCTAGTCACGTGACGTGCGGTTCTGTGTGTGCCCAATCGGCAGCGCCAGTTGTGTGAAAACCTCCATGGGAGGTGCCAGTGAAGGAAAGGGCGAAGATCCCTCGGGCCGTGATGTGCGGGTCTCCTCTGTTTGGCAGGAGACCCTCGCCGCTTGTCTGCAGGGACACGTAGGCCACGTGAGTCTTGATGGTGGCGAACGTTGGGAGACACGACACCTATCCTTCACCAATAACTCTATCCCCAGCAACTTAAAACAAATATTGGTTCTCCCACTCCTAAAAAAACAATCCCTCGACCCGGCCATACCCACCAACTACAGGCCCATCACCACAGTCCCCTTCCTACTGAAAATCCTGGGCAGAGTTGCCTACATCCAAATTCAGGAATACCTGGAATCCAACCAACTGCTAGGAATACGTCCATCTGGCTTCAGACCTCAACACGGAACTGAAACCGCCCTTGTTGATCTCAAAAGCCAGATTGATGAAATTAAAGACAAAGGCAATGCCGCAATCCTACTCCTACTAGACCTCTCAGCGGCCTTTGACCTGGTCAGCCACGAAGTCCTCTGTAATCATCTTGCCACCGCAGCCCACTTCTCCTCCTCTGCCATCACATGGATACAATCCTTCCTGGCAAACAGAACCATGCAAGTCTTTTCCACTACAGCTGCAGCAGACCCCATCCCCATCACATGCGGGGTCCCACAAGGATCCTGTGTATCCCCCACTTTGTACAACATATTTACAAAGCCTCTATTTGACCAACTGGACCGTCTGGGTGTCACCTACACAAACTACGCAGATGACACCCAGATACCCCTCACCATCTCTGGTAATTACCAAGAAGACTCCGCCCGGATCAACAAAATATTCTCTATCATTCAGGCATGGATGGCCTCCCATGGCCTCTGCCTGAATGATGAGAAGACAGAGCTCCTAATCCTCGGCTCGCCCAACACTCTAAACTCGACCCTAGCTATAACAACATCACCATAGATGGCCATGCCATCCCCATAGCCAAAAGCGTAAAAACCCTTGGTTTCTATTTAGATGCCAACACCAACCTTAGCAAACACACCAATATGACCGCTTCAGCCGCTGCCTATACCTGCAAACTCATAAGGGCCAGCAGACCTTTCATATCACCCAATAGCTGCCTCACCCTTGCCAGGGCCCTAATACAATCCAAACTCGATTACTGTAACAGCCTGTACCTAGGTGCTAATCAATCCGTACTCAACAAGCTGCAGGTAATACAAAACAACGCCTTGCGCGCAGCCCTCAACATTCCCAGACAAGAGCATATCTCCGCTACTAGGAAAGCCTGCAAATGGCTATCCATAATCCAAAAAATGTATCTAAAAACCATCTGCCTCACGTACAAATCCCTCAATCACCTAGCACCACCATATCTAGCTAATAAATTCACCCTGAAACCCTGCACCAGATCCTCCAACACTCTTTGCTTATCAGTGCCCAGATTCCACCTAAAAAGAGCTGGAGGGGTAAGCTTCATAGTGCTTGCCCCCCAACTCTGGAACTCCCTACCGCTTAACATCAAAACTGTTGAATCCTTCCAGATCTTTAGGAAGCAGGTCATCAACTGGCTTCTAAACCAAGAATAACGCCATTAACACCAGACCTTGCTGTAACTGGCTTAGACACTGTATTTATATTGAAAACTGTATATTGTACACATTTGCTCTTGTTTACTGATCACTGTATATATTATAAACTTGTACAAAGTATGCAAAACTAAGATACTTCTCAACGCTGTAACCAAATTCTTAAGCGCCCTTCTACCTCTGGGTTTGGAGCGCCATACAAATATAATAAACAAACACTGCTTCCTTCCTCCACACTACTACCACCAACTATTTATAAACGGTATGCAGTGATAAAATTGTGGCAAAATGCTGTGGTTTGACCAGTTAAAGGTATACCCCCATTACACCATACAAGGGGAGAGGGTGTTGCAGGGGTGTCCCCCGCTCCCCTTAAATGGTATAGTGCGTCCGGGGATTGCAGGGGTGTCCCCCGCATCCTTTACATGGATTGCGGCGGCAAAACCACAGCCTTTTTGCAGCAATATTTTGTGTTCACAGCCATTTTTGCTGCGATTTTAACACATGGAACCATATAAACATCCTTCTTTCACTCAGCCATATGCTTCATAATGACTCCTTGCAAAACCCACTGTCATACATCCATGAACATGCACACTACATAACCCCTCTCACTCATTGGTCAATAACTCAAGTGGTCGAAGTGGGTGGGAGCGGTTGGGAGCAGTGCTTCCCTACTTTAACAAAAAATAAGGTTTTACTGTACGTATACTTTTATTTTGAAAGTAAACCCTTCTGGAATGGTTTTGTTTAAAATAAGTGTAGGAAGAAGTTGTAACTTGCACTTCAGTGCACTGCACAGTCCCTCAACAGCAGGTGTTTGGGGGTTTTGATTGCGTATGGAGGGGGCGTGGCGATGGAGTTTGTGCTGAGCGGGGGAAGACCAGAAGGAAACCTAGTTCCACTGCTGCCTGACACCTGTTTAAATTCCCCTATTCCTCCCAGGATTTGACAACTCTCCCATGTCAATCTGACCCTGTCTTCCCTTATATGTGTGTATGTGTTGGAAAGGTATAAGGGCTTGCCACATACTAAGGGTGGCAGCCTGGGAAGGCCAATGTTCATGTTTCAGGGCTGCAGTCCGTGTGGACTTTCAGTAAATCTTTAGAGTAGGGTTGTTCATCTCAAGGTCTCGATGGCCCGTAAACCTGGCAGGTTTTCAGGATTCCCCTCATTAATATTCATGAGTAAAAATGTGCATACGTTTACAATCATTGTATGCCAGTTCATTACATTCATTTTAATGAGTGGTATCCTGAAAATCTGACATGGATCTGGCCCTCAAGGCCTGGAGTTGGACAACCCTGCTTTAGAGGGAGTGTAGGTCCTTCACCCTTTCTGATCCCCAGTAATCCAGGGGCCTTTTGGGTGCTGAGTGGGCTTGTTTGTACAATTCAGGAGCTCCATGAGGTTTGTAGCATTGGTGCTATATAGGATAGCGGTCCCTCTCCTGTCGTGGCTGCTTGCGGTGTCTGCCGTGTAAGAAGTTCACCTCTGGATGCCTTTCTCTGACTTTCTCTCGTCTCTGCTCTCCAGTCCTCTCGTTCATGCCTGAAGGTCCTGTGAAAAACTAGAGAAGACCGATGAGCACTTTGTCGAGGTATGGCCAGAGCCTAGATCGGTCTGCACTGAAACATTTTGGAACAAGTGGGGGGCAGGAATTGGGGCCCTCTCCGCTGTAACTGTCCCTGTCCAACTTGGATATAGTGCTGGCTCTGGACCTCCCCAGTAGAGCTCCCACGCTTACCTCCGGGGAACTCTCACCCCCACTTGAGAAGGCCGGGGGAGGGGCGTGTGTGTGTGAATTGGGGATTCAGATTGCTGGCTTTTGCACTGTCAGTTTAATACACACACAGAAGGAGCTTCTGCCTTAAAATACTTTGTCCAGAGTGCAAATCGAAGAGGTTGTCCCGCATTTGCAGGAAATCTGTTGCACTGCTAGCTTTGGTCAGATACTTGCTGTTTGGCTGATGGACTGTTACTTCCTTGGTTCAACCACCTTTTCTGTTATGAACCTTTCCAAAATTCACTCCGCCTCCACGGTTCTCTCCTCATGGTAGCAGGCTGGTGCAGGTGTTTTTGGGACTGCATCGCAAAGGTACTATAGGTTGAATTTTGAGAGTTCAGGAAAGGCTGGTACTCTGCGTACTCCCTTCTCCAGAAAGAACGATCTGTGTAGCACCAATTTTGTATGCTCACCTGTACATCACGAAGCTGAGGGTGCCAAAGTTTGTGCTGGTTAATTTTCTCCCGTTGCACAGAGGAAAAATGATCCACATCCTGATGGATACAAACTAGATGGAATCAGTTCACTTTCTCTGTAAAGCTGTGTCCTTCATGGTGTGGTTCTGGGTACTCCAAAACATGTCTTTCTCAGTTTTTCAAACGGCATGGAAGAGAACAGCCTTGCGTTTTCTCTCCACATGTACGATCTTGCGAGGGGGTGCTGCAAAGTGAGATGGCCATAACATCTTTGCCACTTGCAGTTATCAGGATTATTTCTTTGCAACCAGCATAAACAAAACTTGCTGTTTTGTTCCTGGGAGATTCATCTCATGGGATCTGTAGGGGTTGTGCTGTCTATGGATGGACCACATTGTGTATATGCAACTTCAGAAGGAGCGAATTCCCATGATTCTCATCAAACTGGGTGAGGTGGGCTTTCCACCCACCATTTCTGAATCTGGCTCTCTTACCTTCACGGTGGAGAGGGAGGGGTGTTCCTTTGTCACTGTGCAGGGTCCACTATTGGAATTTGTTCAACTGAAATTTCAAGCAAGCATATTTAGCAATTTAAATAAGAGGATGGAGATGACACTGAGTATGTTCTTGATCTTATGTTGTCCGCCTACAAGCACTCTACAAATACCAACTTTGCTGGTGTACAGAAACATTTTCTGGTTGATATTTACCCACTGGAATGCTAAATGGTTGTTTTGAATACCCTGTTGTCATTGGTTAATTTTGGCAACTTAAGAATTGCTTCTCACAGTATGTTGAAGCTACATAATTTACTACGTAATGGTCTTTAAATAGTTGAACCTGAGAACGAGTAAAATCCATAGACCATCAAATCTCACTACAATAAAATGCTTGTAGGTGCCGTAAAATAGGTCCTTGTTGGCACATTTAAAGGCTATTTAGCATCGATATCAATTTACAAAACCATGCCATTTTAGCTACTGGAGTGCGTTTTTAAAAAATATTCGGAAATTCTTTTCCACCTACGCATGTTTGTTGGCAGCTCCTTCGAGCTCATGCATTGAGGTTATCTACTGTGGCTTCTGTCTAGGCTACTAGGGTTACCACTTTTTCATTGTGCAAGTGAGCCTCAAGCTCTTCATTTTAACATCCATTCCTGATCTCTTCCAAGGAAACACAATATGCTGTTCATTTGTTTTCTGGTGCTCTCACCAACTCCACATCATTCCAAGCCAGAGGAGATGTGTCTTTGACTTTACCCAATCAGTGCTCATCTTTTATTTCAATGTTGTAGAAGTAACCTGCCTACCATATTTCTGTTGGTTTTACAAGGGGCTTCCTGTGGTCAATGTCCATTTTACCAGGGGTCAGTATACTACCTCTCCTTTGCACAGGAATGTTCCATTGTTGGACATCTGCCAGACCGCTGCTTAAACCTATCAGCAGAAATATTTTAGTATTTGTGGTTCTGTTCTTTGGCATGGCAGTTGTCTAAGGGTATGGGTACCACATCATTTCTGCCCCCTGTTTGTTTGGTATATTTTCCAAATATGGATCAGTGGGATGAAGATCACCATTGAAACAGCAAATTGCTTCCCTTTCATCATGTCCTTCATTATTGCCATGGTATTTCTCCTAATGTTAGCTCATTAGGCCTTCCACTTACCTCACTGAGTGTCCATAAATGTTAGCTTGTACCCTTTATTTGGACATTTATAGATTGAGGAAAGAGTGGGTAATGGGGTTAAGGGGTCATGGGTGGCTCCATGTGTTTGTCTACGATTTACATTTTGAAGGCAGACTGTGCCAAAGTCATGTGATGATGATGATGCACTGGAGCAGCCCTGATGCCCCCGGTGGCTGTTTTTACATTTTCCAAGTCCAGGATGCATCTAGAGATGTTTCAGAAGACAAGGACTCTGTGGCAGGAATAGAATACATGTTAGAACATTACTAACCTTACCAATGCTAGTTAATGTGCTGTTCTATTCATTTTGATTCACATTTACCATGTCATTAGTGTAGCCTTAGTCCCTCGTCCATGGACAGTTCCTTTAAACAATCTAGCCAGCTATTTTAACTTTATGCCAAAGGTCCCTAGAATTCTCACTTAAAGCCTTCATCAATGGAAGGTGAATTAAGGTGCAGTAACTTTCTCATTGATGGTGTAGAATATGACTGCAAATAAACTACGTGGCTGGGGATGACAATATGCTCAGTCTATTCGACTGTCCAGTCTTATAGATACTACCCGGCTCCCATACACGCACATGGAGACCGATACCCACTCATTTAATCTATCCACATGCATCTCGTTGCTTGGATTCACCTGTACACATGGCACCAGTGGCTAGGCGGTCATTTTTTGACTTTAGACATTCATTATGACAACAGCGGGGTACACCTTTACCCGCGGCTAATACCGAATGCTTTTAAACGCGAAAACACAGCGGCCGGGTAAAACTACAACTCCCAGTGAGTCTCCCATATGCGTAGCCACTCCCACTGCATGCCGCACGCAGTAGTCTTTTACACATAGGGCAACGTTTGCAGAGTCAACACATCACATGATCACCATCGCGAGCTTCACCTGATTGCTCTCCCTTTGTGAGCCCGTCAACCTCCCGGCGCCGCCATCCAGAAGAAAAACGCTACTCTGGACGCACACCATAATATTCAGGTAACAAGAGATCTCGCGTGGTATTTGGGATGTCACTGCCCTTGCACACGAACCGGTATTTATTAATTTCCTTTTCTGCCTCATAGTGTGTTGCCTGATGCTAACGTCCACCCGAATTATCCGCTCATCCTGCATTAAACTGGCTAGCGCATACAATGGGATAACCGGTCAGTCCAGCTATGTTTTATAATCCTTTGATAAGTGATTTCACACCAATAGTCTAATGAATGGACTACTTTTACAGAATGTCTGTTAGTTCCCGTATGTACTTGCATTAGGGTACAACACCCCTGTGTCTGCCACCCACCGGTGCTGGTATATGTACCTCACAAAACACACACCACTAGCAATGTGTTGGTTTATGTATGTTGCTTGTGAACATTGCCCATTATAAGTAATCTAAGGGGCTACAAAAGTAATGTCATAAAAGCAGGTACCTGGATTGACATAAACCACATTTTGGTTTACATCTAGGGGCCTGAATCAGAAGCCTGATACTCATTGGTATCTGCAGTGGTACTGAAGTTTTACAGTTACCCATCTAGGACCATCCTCAAGAAGAGAAGACACTCGAGTTGAGGGTAAGCCAATTACCACACTAGGCGACACAAAGATAACCTGTGCAGCCCATGCATCACTCACCCTTGTGTTGTCTCTCCTCCCCTCCTCTCCTCCCCACCCGTTCTCTTCCCGTTCTGTAATCCTACAGACTGGTCCACCTGCATCCAAAGAAGCTAATCATAGCCATTTTTCAATCACAAAAGCGTCACTTCTGGCCAGCTATTTTCTAGCCCTGATGAAAGTGGTCTTTCACCACTGAAACTGGTCGGCTCATCAACACTGTATCGGCATGACTGAACGAAATACGCCAGAATACAGTTTGGTCAACCCTAATGAAGATAAGGGCTGATCAAGGATCATTATCGTGTACCTAATACAGAGATATATAAAGAAAAATTCTTTATATCATTAACATCAAGAAAAAGGAGTAAAGAAAAACACAAAGAAGAATAAAAAGAAATTGATGTGAAGACCCTAGGTCCCAGATGTAGCAAACATACCCACCTCCCAGTGAAGATATCAACTAGGGATCAGTGGGGGTCTTTTTAAGAAATACCTGCCCTCAAGGGAAACCCAATAAAGTCAATACTGCTTCACCTTGAGGACAGCCTTTTATGACAAACAACAAAAGTATTATAAAACCTTTGTTTTTTAAAGAATTTATTACAAGCAAAATTGCCCAAATCCTAGTGTGAAAACGTAGAATAATTCTATACATATGTTTGCGGACTGTCCGAAGCCATGTGTGTTGTATTTTTCGATCAGGGACATTCATCAATGTATGGAGTGACGATTTGTTTCTTGAATGGGGAGGACAATTTCTTTTGACTGTTTCCCCTTATCTGCTCTGCGCTATCATAACCAAGTTAATAAACCCATTGAGCTGCATGATCCCAGTGATACGATTCTGACAAAAGGAGGTTGATTTTAAATATTCTGTATTCTGTATCGAGGGATTCTTCTGCTTTGCAAGATTTGGGTGGGGTGAAGGCCTTGTTCTCTCGCCAAAGGCATCATTCTGTATCCTTCACCTTATTAATGGGTTTATGGGCATCTGTGTCTGCTATGGACAACTTCCTCAGTCAATCGTGAAGTATTCTATATTAGTATTAGTATCCAGGATAAAGTGTATCTAATGTTGTGATAGGACCCGGTCACTAGAGATCTATTTCTTAAATTTCTTAAATTCTTCTCTTGCTGGCTCCTGATTTTTCATGTTGCCAGGTTCGTTATCCAGTTGGGTTTGTGCAGGCCTTTCTTTAGTGGTCAAGTGGCCTTTGGCACTTAAAAAGGGTCTTATATATTTTTTTATTTGCAAAATACTCATGCCATATGCTATTTGGAGGACTTCTCTTGAAATGTATGATGTGAATGTTTTCTAGTAGTTATTACCTCTGCTTTAGGGATCAGCGGATTGAAATAATTCAGTGTGAGCATTACTCTGTGTTAAGGCTGTTTTTCAAGTTCCTTCTTACTTTAGTCACTCATAGTTTAATTGAATTTACAAATGAATCTGTTTTTGCTTTAATTTGTGCTGCTTCTTCTGAAGCAGAGGTAGTTGTGTATGCACTTGATTTACCTGACTTGCATTAAGGTCACCTGTTCTTCTGATGGCTCTTCACTTCAGGTTTTCACAATGACCACTAATTATGTAAATATTTCCCCTTCACATTCATTGTATGCAAATGTACCTTCTCTTGATACCTAAGTAAGCAAATTCCCAATGACATTTGTACATATTTTGTAAACACTAGTTAGTTGCTCAATATGGTTTATATTTAGAACATCTTGGATCACAAATTGGTATCAATTGGCTTTCGTCCCTTGTACAACCCACATTTCCAAGCAAACATGGTTTAAAATTGTACATGTCTGGTGGAAGGGAGACCGATCGTAGCAGAAAGCAAAAATTACTCACCGTAGTGACTCTGGTACTGCATAACCTTAGACGGCCTTACTGCAGATGACCCTTGCCACCTGCGCCCTCTCTGTATTCATTAGCTAGCCACTCAGTGAAAAATACTCAAACATAGTTGGTCAGCACCTAATTGGGTCTGAGCCTAGTTGCTGTGCATGTGCCCAGCTCTGCGATCGAAAAACTATTATATTTGTGTGGGAAACGGATATAAGAAAAATCTCCAGGTCATATGCATTGTAACCTGGAGATTTGATTGGAATGGATGGGATGGTGATTAAAGAGAAGCAGTATATGAGTGATTCTATATTCTGAGTCAATTCCCGCCTCAGAACTTCAAGAAGTCTGACTGATTTCAGTGCATGGCTCTGATTAACTTCCATCAAGAATAAGGGTAACTGGTAACCTTAAATCCATAATGGGTCTTTTATCAGAGTCCAGGAGCAATAGAAACTTCACTTGAACGCCCTAAACCCTCTACTATAATGCAGTCATCTCCTACAGGTCTACATCATCTCAGGACAGGGTGTCAAACATCCAGAAATTTAGACTACTAGTTGACCTACTTGGTGCCTGAGAAAGCCCATATGCCCAGTTCTGACTTTGTCTACTAGCCTTCCTACTCTGAGAATGGCGTCTACTGAACTCAATTTTTCTTTAGCATCCGATCCAGAGGAAGAGAAGAAATTGAAAGTTGATATTCTGAGATGGCTTATTCCGTCCCTTACAATTTGGGGCTGGGGGGGGGAACAGAATTTTCAAGCAGTGGGGTTTGAGCCACATAGACTTATTTGCAATGTAGAACAGTCTGTTTGAGGACTCTGCATTACTAAGGGTTGTTTTGTTAATGTATTCATTTGGTTAAATTAAAACCTTAAGCACGATTACAGCAAATGTAATTTTTCATATTTTAAGAGCAAGACGGAAACCAATAATACAATGTCATGGTCAATTATGCAAGTCAATTTAAAAAAAGATTTGAGTTCAATTAATTTGAGCTAACATATTGCAGATTACAGTGCATATAAGATTTAACACTTTTCACACATGCAAATGTGCTCTACTTCTAAGAAAATCCATAAATAAAATCAGGTAGGTTTGAGAATATTTAAAAATCTGTTCCATAGATTATGTGCAGCTGCAGTAATAACTATAGATTCCGCTCGGTAAAGGATGTTCCAAAATTGGTCTGTTTCAGTGAAGGGAGTATGCGCCACGAAATTGCCATAACCCCTTACATAAAAGGGTCACAAGCGTGGTCAGCTACTGAGGATGTGCCGATCAGACTCTATCTCCAAATGAAATACGCAACATATTCTCGCATCAGCAGGAATGTTTTTCCAAGCACCCAAATATTTTAATGTGGGATGCAGATAAAAACGCAAGTATACAATTAATCTTTAGGGCAGACCTGGAATATTTAGTAAGGTAAGTGCTAGGCGCATTAAGTAGAAAGCCCCCCACCCCACACCTGTTCGACCCAAAAGTAAAACGACCCAAAGAAAATAGGTCAAATTGGAAAAGGTCAAATATTTTCGACCCAACGAGATGGACTGGTGTGCGTCCATGGAAAAACGCATATACTCCGCCAGGGGTTGCCATGGCAAATTCCTCAAAGTATGGGGCAAATGGTCCGGCACTATATGACTAAGATGGTCTCACCACCTACCCTGATACTATTGACTGTGTTCCTCGCCCCACTCCCCTGTGGATCCACCCTCCCGCTAGCCCACCTCTCCCCAACGAACTGGCCCACGCCCATCCATTCCAGGATGACATGACCCACTTGACTACTGTCTAAATACATGCGCAAAGTTTTGTAGCTTTAGCTGATCGACCCTCTGTCTGAATGTGCTAATCCCGTAATTGGTTGTTTGTTGGACGACGGGTATGCCCACCTTGTTGTTGTAAACCAATAAAAATAATTTATCCCAAAAAATATTTTTGACCAAGTAGACCTAAACCGGACTGAACTAGGCAAATTCACGCAAGATTTTTGGCCTCGAATTTGTCGATCCAATCTACCGGTTTCAAAGATAGGGCCTGCAGGCCATAGAGGAGTGCTGATGCCATGCTCATTAGGTAAATGGTCAGCAGGTCCTACAAATTATTGCCACCCTTACTAGCCATATATCTCCTGATGATCAGCCACTATTTCCAGTTCTTCGTGATTAAGGATATTACAAACAAATGGTTGGTGGGATTGAGTTTAATAGGGAAAACCAGATAAATGTAACTGTCCACCACTGTTTATCCTTCCCCAGTTTCCAAGTATACAAAGTTTTTTTTTCAGAAGTTTGCCAGCTAGACACAATTTTTGGGGTTTTTTTGTATTAACATGTGACTTACATGTGCATAATCTGCCAATTCATCAGAGTCCTGTTGCCTGAGAGAAGGGGGGAGGGAGGCAGGGGTCTGATTGAAGAGTACGGCATCATCTGCATATCCAAGCCATAATATTGGGTGCCCTGTTTTGCTTCAAAGGGAAGTTTCTTTCTCGATATACTCGGACATATCTGATATGTACAGGTTGAATAACAAGGGTGCTAGTACACACCCCTGCTTCAGTCCTTCATTAGTTGAACAAATTTAGTAAGCTCGCCCTCCTGGGTAAGACTAACAGCCACTGTAGTTCTTGTATAAACTAATTTCAGAAAATACAATAACTAACGATTTATTCCCCCATAAGGCCAGTTTGTCCCATAGTCGGTGACGCAAGACCAGGTCGAAAGCCTTACTATAGTCAAAGCAACTATAGAGACTGAAATTTAGGCCATTGGGTTATGGGGCTCCATTTTCTTGGGGATGTTTTCAGGCTGGATTTGTGATGGGGCGAGTTATTTTTAATACATTTCTCCAATTTCCTCTGCTTCATCAAACCATAATGATTTCCAGGACCACTCTAAGTTGATAGATTCTTCTTAGCCTCTTATTAACCTTGTCTGATTTAGTACTCTGGGCTAGGTAAAATAGCTTAATGTATTGAATCACCACTTTGTTAAATATGGGGGACTCTCCGCAGGAAGTAAGGCAGCAAAAGCTACCATTGCCAGAAGGATTGTCTCTTGCATTTCAAAATCTTACCAAATTTCCAGTAGGGGTAGTTGAAGGATTCTTGCTCGCTCCCCCAGAGCGAAGGCAGCAGAAGGGGATTTCCAGAGACCTGTTCCTCTTGCAGATGTCTATAGAGCAGCTACCTGGACCACTCTGCAAATGATCATTTAACATTACACTCTTGATGAATCTCCAGGAAGTCTTGAAGAGACGTTTTGCATTGTCCCTAGCTGGGCATCTGCTGTCTCCTCCCCCTAATACATCTGGTCTGTTCTGTCTGCCTCCCAGTCAGTTCAAGGCAAGAGCAGGACTCCAGAATAAGGAAACATTAGCTTCACTGGGATTGTGGTACTTCTAGTCTTTGCTATCACTCCTTCACAACGCTCTCCCAAGTGTCCCATTTTAGCATATGCAGTGCTTCTACCTTCATGACGAATAAACTTGAAGTAGTTGGTGGTGACGGTTGGTGACATATGGGTGGGGGTGCAGGACCTAGTGCGTGAAGGGATTCTTGTGTGTGCTGGCCAAATACTAAACTTGTAAAAGTAACAATCATCTTTTGGAGAAGCATTTCCCCTTCCAGAATGTTTTACAGGCTTACACAACCAGTTGTGAAGCAGGAAGAGCATGAAACAAAAACTGTATCTCTATGAAGATAATTGTACTGTTTTAGCTCCTGCCTTCCTGTGGCTTTATTTGTAGAGGTGCTCTGAATTTATGGCAGATAATTGAATGAACTACTCATGCTATATGGAACAATGTTAGATCTCTAGACTCTGAATCTAAAACGGACAAATTGTGCCTTCCCATGGTGCTTGGCCTACATCTTGGATCTGATCTGGGGCTGTCTTTTGAAGCATCTACTCCCATGACGTGCTCTAATATCTGCCAGGTGTACAATACCAGGGATCGAAATTAAGATTGGGTAAGCAGGAGCTACAATCAGCCCCAAGGTATCCAACATTAACCAGAGACCAGGAGCTACCCCTGAGGAACCAGGAGCTAATACTTATGTTCCGCAAATCTAACTTCCACATAAGATGTAAGCCTATCACTTTGTCCATTATTTATGGACCATTATGCATTAAATGTTGTATAGTTGTGTCTAAATGTTTATATATTGTCGCAAACACACAGATTTAAAAATCACTTAGGCGTGTTTGTTCGGCATCAGTTGTCCTGGGGGGAGAAAAGTAGCTCCTGGTAGCTTTTGGTGGCAAGCTAACAGTCTGTTGAGTTTCACTCTGAAATCTGTTCTTAATGATCCTCAAAGGGAGAAAGTACACATTCTGACACCTCTTGATGATCTCCTTTAGTTAAGTGAGGCCCAGGACCCTATCCCTACACGGGTGTTTTGGGAATGGGAACTCAGATATCATATTTTGTTCTCACCCACGTATCTGCTTGGGAATTCAGTATGCCATGTGAATTCCATTATCAAACAAAATCTAAGACAAATGAGAGCTAACTCTGCAATGGAAGAAAATGGGAGAGTCAAATGTGTTACTGCTATTTCAAAACTGCTGTTGATAGGTGATGCTGTCGACCTCTACCACAAACTTAGTACAAACAACAACTTCAATTTTCACAAGTACCCACACTTCCCATGGTCCTTTCCCATCACAAGCTTGGTGATTGAATTTTTAGAATGTGGGCCTTCCACGTGCTTGTAGGCAAAGTAACCACCGGAACATGTTTTGGAACTAAAACGTGATCAGAATTTGTTTTTCAATAGTTAATTTAAACCGAAAAAGTGAAGGCTGATTATTTTATTTTACATTTTCTTAGGCAAAGGTTTAGCTGGAATGAAATATCTCTGAATCCGACAATCCTCCCTTTTATATGAAGATATTGGTTTTAGTTTGTGAAAGCTTTTTAACCTCTAGATCGTCATGATGCATACTTTTTCCTAAGAATTTAGGGCAATTACACCTAGTGTGTGAAGGTGTCCAATGAGGAAAATGTAAACTAATGTTCTATTCCCATCCAAGTGACTTAAAACCCATGAAGGGGAGTATGTAAAAGAGCTGCTAGTTACGGAAAGTGGGTTCTTTGGTGAAGATGGGTGATTTTCCAAGAGTGCAAACATTTTGTTAATGTATGAGATATGTAAAATAATTGGAGACCATTTACTGGTCAAGGGCAAGCCTAGTCAGCCTCATTTCAATTCAATGGGGTGGCCTATGCCACCAGTTGGTATTGCATCACATGGCAGAAATGTGTTTAGAATGCATTCTTGTTTAGGAGGGTTGAGTGGGCAAAGGGTGATGACCCCTGCAAGAAATCAAGCTTTGAGGCAAGGCACAATATCGAGATGCTGCCAGAGGTAGGGAAATGAGAACTCAATGCTTCTGTAGTATTTATGCAGTCATATGTATAACTTTGCTTTCATTGTATGCATATCTGCTTCTTTATGAACCTTTTGTTTTAATTCATAGAAATGTTGATTGGTGGGCACTATTCACTTTACATTTCAGAATGTTTCAGATTTGTATATACCTTGAAGTATCTTTCTTCCACCGTTCTTTGGAAACATTTCAGTGCCAGGAAAGCAGTCTGTGTTTGCAATGGTTCTTCAGGAAATCACATT
Organism: Ambystoma mexicanum; assembly: GCF_040938575.1. Classification (NCBI taxonomy): domain Eukaryota; kingdom Metazoa; phylum Chordata; class Amphibia; order Caudata; family Ambystomatidae; genus Ambystoma; species Ambystoma mexicanum. Next base: position 451,651,032 of record NC_090936.1, on the reverse strand, counting down.
GCTGTGGTTTGTGCAATATGTAAAGTTCTGAACACTTCCTGGTTTCTACCGGCAGCCAGGCTTTAATTGGTGCTGCCTAGAGCAGTATTTCACAGGTGGATATATGCAAATCTGTTAAATGCAGTCCATTAAACATTTACTATATTCTCTTGACTCTGCTTCTCAGTTAAGCAGACATGTTTCAAAATCTGTCGGTGTCCTGTCACTGAACCTTTTTTTATTGCTTGAATAAACATTAGAAGATCTGCTACTGAAAATATAGTTGCCCAGAACTATGGTTCTTCATTCATCATGGATCCACATTCATATATCCCTCATCGCTCCAAAAATAATCTGGCATGCTATGTGTAGAGGGATTTGTTTTTCATTAGCTTGGTCAAATCTATTTTTAGTACCCAATGACATTTAGAAGCCACTTGCCTGCTTAGCATTGAGCTTTACACACTTGACTATGGAGATTGTTTAACAATAAGGAAGCTGCCAATGATAGTAACAGACTCTTTGGAGTAACAAAGTCACACATGCATAGTACAGGAAGGCCGTCCCTGATTAGCCCTGCTTGTCCATATTGTCAAAAACCTCTCTAAATTTGCTCAAGGGAGTTGCCCGGGCCTTTTGTCATACTTGTAGAATTCCTTCACTACCACTGATTGACGCTGTACCAGCAATCTTTCTTTGCCAATCTGTGAAAGTCCTTGCATTCGCTGTATGTTGGCACTAAGTTTGGAGTGCATTACCTGGTTGATTTGAGCAGAGAAATCGAGGCTTGACACAATCGGGGGAAAAGTATGGTTTCCAACTTGTAGTTCTAAATGGTTTAGGCTCATCATGGCCTCTGAGACGGGGTTTAAAAAAACTCCTTAGTGAAACTATGCTCCGATAACCAGGCATGATAGATTGATTGTTCGAAGAAATCAGGTAGTATGTGATTTAATTTTGGACTAGGAATGTGTTTAAAAGAATTGATACATAAGGCTAATGAAAAGTCCCACTATTCATCTATGGACAATTTAGGAGCTGAAGAACCTTTCTTTCCACTGCAGTTCTGAGGATCCTACCTATCTTCCCAGCGAGGATCCACTAACCTGGATGACCAGTATCTTAGATGTAGTCAACAGGGCTCTCAATGCTTCGTGCATGTAGTGAGGAAGAGAATACATATATACCATGATCGCCATGTTTGTTAGTCTGATAATTCAGAGTCTAATCATGAGATATGAAGTACAGTGCATGCTTATCATGACAGGATTGTGTTTGAGATTTTAGTTGTTTTGTATAGCACCACGCCAGACTACTATCATGAGTGAGTGTTAGCTTGGGAGTGTTCAGATGTTGTGGCACTATTTCTCCTTCACTTAAAAGCAACGTCAGCGTGACATGGCAAAGTTACTTTCATGTGTTCATGCTGATTCTTTGCTTTTGTTTGAGGAAGAATTCATCTAATTTTATTAACCCAAGATCTTAAGAAGTTACTTGCTGAATTACCCAAGCAAGAGGTCGATCTACTGTCACCAGACTTTGCAACAAGAAACAAAGTTCTTACCCATGGCTTAGTATTACTGTGGCTACCCAGCCTGCAGAGGAATAGCATTGTATTCATTGTTGTACACACAAAGGAAGCACATTTTTCAGTGTGGGATATCGTATTCATAGACTGAAACACCACACACCAGTCTTGATAAAAACAAGCTAAGCTCCAGGATGCACACAGGATATAAAACAGGCATGCGTACATGTACATAAAAATGGCCTGCATGCATGGATTTAAAACCTACTCAAAAGAATGAAATCAGTCTTTGAACATCTTCTGGTTTGCTGACCTCAAGAAATGTCTTTTTTAGTACTCTTTTGTACAAACAGACCTGGTGACATGTTGCAAATGTTCTTTGTAGACTTTCCTTCAATTGTTTGCACCTCACTGTCCTGAATAAGCAACACACGCTACTCTACCTATAGTTTGTTTTTTGTCACCCACCAGTCAACATGTGGCCTCTCCTTAAAGATTTGTCCGATTAACAATCCGTGCCTTTCTAAAATACAGGAATATTTGGAATTTACGACATGTCTCTTATACCATTCAATTTTAAATGCAGCGTTAAAAAATAAAGCAAGCCAAACCATCTGGTCTAGAGCCATGACTTTCAGGAGCACCTCCCAATAGCAAATGATCCTCTAATAGAAGTTGTTTTGCGGATGTAGACTTGCCATTTATGAATCGTGGTAGATTAAATGTATGCTTGATTTAAAGTTTAGTCCTGTCACAGTTCTGATTTCTCTTCATAAAAGGCATACCCTGTATTGGGGGAGAGAATAGAAAATGTGTGAAGGTGAGTGGTTGACACTTATTGAACTGAGCCTAGTGTTGCCATATCGTCCTAGCCTAATTTGAATTTTTTCATTTTATCACCTATATCTATGCTCCCCATTAAGACTGTGAATCAAGAGCTATTGGGTCTCTTTCGTGAGTGAAAACCTCCCGCTTATGTTTTTAAATCCTGAGATGTACACATCTTGATAATATGCTTTTATTTTTTTTAAAGGAAAGAGCATTTTGAGTGCGTATGCTGTTTGGAATTTTAGAAAGACAGCACTTATCAGTGAGTTGGCTAATATGCCTCTTTCCTCTCTTTGCTTGCTTCCATTATTTTTCCCTCATTCTCTCCCTGACCCACATGGGCGCTCACTCAAAATGCATTTGTGCACTGGAACTTACTTTTCACTGGTGTCTGCTCTGAAGTTGTCTCTTAACGGAGAGGCGTTTTTCAGAGTCCTGGAAGCACATTAGTCACGGTGGCCAGCATTTCCTGTGTACATGGAAGGTTGTCAGTATTGGGTGGTATTCCTTGCAGCATGTTTGGGAGGTATTTTGCTTTCTGTAATAGGTATCTTCATTTTTTCTAGAGTTCATGGTACTATAAAGCTAGATTGCTGTGATGGGGCATGTGACCTACATCTTGACTTATGAACAACATAAGGCAAGTACTGTTTGGACTATAGGGATGGATCTTGATGTGTAAGCAAACTATCTTGGAGTGCAAAATTGTAGCTGATCTGAATGTGCGTTCCTGCCATATTTCACTGCATTGACTGGCACAGGTGGAACTTGGCTTCAAAGCTCATTATATATACATTTCTGGTATAATACTCTTGGAAATGCTTTTCCTGCTGTTACTCTTGCACATAGTTTTTATTTTTCACAATTCGCACTGGTATGTGGTGTTTGGGCACGTGCTTCAGTATCTAAACCAGTTTATTACAGTCCAGGCCTGTTAATCCCATTTAGGCAGAGGTAGCCTAATAAACCCACAGTTTTATGGTAATGGAAGTTCTCAGTAGGAATTACACCCATCCATTACCACTGTCTGCCTTCCTCATGCAGAGCCTCTTCCTGTTGTCTGGAATTTAGCTGATGTTTGGCCAGTAAAGGGCTGCACCAGTACCTTCCTACCCTCCCACATGTTATGGTTGATTGCTGTCCTTCCCCTTTAGTAAGTGCCAACCCCAGAGTTGAAGCCTGTTCTAATTTGCAGTATCTGGTGTCGAGATTGCTGTTTTGGAGTTTTGTTTTAATACATCATCCAGGAATATTATCGTTCTAATCACGGGCCTAACGGTCAAAAATGGTAAAGTGTCTGACATTTCCCTCGTATTGGCACAGTGACAATTACAGTATGACCTCTTGAGGGTGGGCAGACATGCCTGGTGTGGTAGGCCTATCTTGGTTCAAGTGTGGAAAATGTTGGGGGCAAGACTAACTAGAAGGACATTTTTAATAGTAAGAAACTGAAGTCTTGTTTTTGTGCCAAACCTCTGGGACTCTGCATTTAGAGGGCGTTTTAAAGGGAGCACACTCCTGTAAAATGGCGTTTGCCTGTATTTCTCTCTAAAGGCAGACTACTGCAGTTTGTCATTTTACCTTTTTGTTCTCCTGCCCTAAATTCTGGATAACCATCTAAAAGACATTCTTGGCTGCATTCTAGTAAAAAACAAATTAAGCAAACTTTGCCACAAAGAGATGCTTAAGGGATTTCACAATACGATGTCGTTGCTACTGCTTCTGTCAAATTGGTGTAATTTGGGTTAAGTCTTAAGGTGGATAGCCTTTCTTTAAAAATGTCATTTACTACAAAATATTTTGATTCTGACCTTTTCCATGAATTCTGCATGATTTCCTCATAGCCATTAAGGAATTCAGAATTCCAAAACGTCAGCATTCTGCTAGATTAGATGCTGGCCCAAAAGCCTTCTGCAAAAAACATCCTTTAGCATTACCCCACATTAGACACATTCAAGAGACTTGCTCAGCTACTCGTATCAAGGGCCAGGGTGTATTGTTTGAGAGACAACTCCTTCCCAGTGGCCTTTTTGGACAGTAATAAGCCAGTTTGGTGTTGCAGCTTGAATTTCTGGTACAATAATTCGCCTTTACTAGTGGGTTTTTATGACCTTGATATTTGCCCGTTTTTCAAAGGTTTAAATCATTGACTTTGCAGTGTATTAAGATTTAGCTCTAACGAGCGAGGCTTAAAGGCCATTCTTTCTTCCCTTTACAGCTACTGTGTTCACTAAGGACAGTCTACAAACACCAGGACTGGAATCAGTAATTGCTCAAAGAGTCTTTGCTGGGTTACCAGGCAGCTTGCCTGTTTGGGAGTGGACATTTTCACTCTAAAATGCATTCGAATAGATTATTTTATAGGAAGTGAGGTTATGCTCTAAAAGTAATACTTGATTGTACTGACAGGCGTAGGAATCTAATAACCCCTCTAGCCGTATTTGTTTTGGAGGGGGGGAGAGAGATTCACACAGTTGAAAATATGATCAGAGCTTTTGCTCTGTTGTTCACCGTTAAAAGATAATATGTATGTCTGCGTTAGGAATCGCCTTATTCTTGTGAGGTACTCTTTACCTTATTTAAAATAAAATGCAATCTTTTCCCATAATTTGAAATATTTGAAAACAGCCCATTTTCAAAACCAAGGTTATTTGCATCCTGACACAGGTCGAACGGTCAGCATTTTGATGTCTCTTCTTCGTGTGAGCTTGGTAACGATTTTAGTTTATTTAATCCCACTGGCAAGTGATCTGGAAGGAAGGTGTATACATGCTAAGTGTTGTCCTGTTGCTGTTATGTGAATTTTGTAAATCTGAGTGCACTTCATTTTGTCTGTAATCTGTATTTCTCTGGTTTTCTCATACAATGTTTGTGTCAAAGTAAACCTCTTTCTGTGGCCAAAGAATACTTTTAACTACTGTATTTTGTATGTAATGCTGTAACCTTTCCAATTGCATCTGCGTAACATGCTTTCTTTGCTAACATTCTGTCTACTTGCAATCTGAACATTTTCTGACTGACAAATCTGATTATAGCCTTCTATTTTCTGCAATTTGTATGCTTTTGTTTTGTGATTCTTGTAGTCCTTCATAGAAGTGTTCCTCTTCAGCCCCTTGGACATCAGACTTTGGTTTTAAGTTTGTGAAGGCCATATAAACCATCTTTCACCCCCAACAGTTATTTCCTGTTATTTTGGGCTGCCCTTCAGTCTCTGCATGATGTGACTTACTATTATCACGGGTGCCAAACACATGCCAAATTGATTTGTTTTTCTGAGACCTATTCCTCTCTTGTAGTAAAATATTTCCCTTTGCAGTAAAATGCAAAATCTTAGTAAATGTCGATCTTTGCCCTGTGGGTCTTTATGCCCCCATGCACAGGTTTCCTGTACATCCTTCAATTTCCGCTCCTCCATTCCACTCGTGTTTTCTGTGCCACATCTGTTCTCATTGCACCATGCCTTATATCCTTTGTACAGCACCATCTGGAAACTGTTCACCCAGTGCACGCTTCTATTTTTTCAATTTCCTGTAAGAACAACATTGATGTCTTTTGTTCACTGATTGCATTCCTCTCTTCGTGGTGCTTTCCTTCCTCTCTTCATGGTCCTTTCCTCACAGATGTATGTCTTTGTATTTCAAATCACTGCTACCAGTTATTTCCCAAATGAATATCTTTTGTTTACCCATGTCACCCTGGTAGATATTGTCCTGTCCCCAGACACACACTACTTACTATAAACCAATCCACGCTTCTCTTTTAATAGCTCTCGCTCATAACTGCACTCCTTCCCTTTTTATACTCCCGTCTGGTTCTTGTTTCTCTGCAACTGCCCTTACTCCTAGGATATTCTGCCAGACTGGAAGGCACATTGCAGCCAGCCCTGTGAAAAGCTGTTGGGTGAGAAAGCATGGTGCTTTCACAAAGCACTTCCCCTAGGGGAGTTTCAAGCCTTCCTGGTCATTTCTAGGCTTCTCACCTGGAGTCTTAGCCGAACGTGGCCTCTTGGTACAGACTCTAACCCTCCCTGTAAAAGGAGCGGTGCACTTATGGTTTGAGGCACATCATGTTCTTACTTTTAAAAATAAGGGCATTCGATCAGCACTAATATACCATTTTTCCCTTTTACTTTGCTGGCAGCTCCGTTTGAGAAGCCTGTTTTGACAGTCTGATGTCTCAGCCAATGCAATTTTCTGTCCTTTGCTCCACAAGCCATCTAGTGTGCCATGAGACCATGTATTGGAAATATTGCAGTGCCTTCATGACACTCCTGTGATGGTTTAGACTAGAATTCATGCCACCGTTGGACTGTCATTTGTTGTACTTATTCTCTTTTAGCTGTTTAATGTGAGCTTTCTCAGCATTTCCTGGTGGATAGAGATCACTGCATTTAGAAGTCTAATAAAAAAAGAAAATAGTTTGTGCGGGGTGGAGGGCTGCTTGAAGCAGCTTTTTTTGATTGATGGAGTGTGTAGTGGGGCGAATACGAGTTTGAGAATTCAAATTTAATTTAACAAGGGGTTCCTTAAACCAGGAAGTGCTCACTTTTACTTTTTCTGTGACTTCTACTCCAATGTTTAAATAGTTTCTTTGATGCATATTATTTCTCCTGTCTTGATTTTATTGCCTTGTAGTGGTTGTTTTATGTTTTTTTTCTGTGTTCAGATGTTTGTTGCACTTTATTTTTAATAGAATAAATTTAAATATGTTGTCCTACTTGAGTTTGTATTATTTTTTATTAAATATATTTTGCTTGTTTGAGTGGTGCTTCCTGTTGGTTTTGTGATGTTGGGATGTGTATCGCTTTGACATGTTTCTTGTAGCTCTTCTATGGCTGTGTTGATGCACCAGCTTATTCCTTCCTGACACTTGATGTATGACTCCATTATGGATATCCAGTATGTAGGTGCACCCTGCATCTGTCTATTGTCAAGATGTGCACAGAGCATTCTAGTGTTTGATTTGGGGAATTGTGAATGTTCCTCTTTTTCCCAGGTATGTAACTGTTTTTATGCCTGGTATGGAACCATAGGCAGGAAGACACTAAAGAGGCGTGGGGTGATGGCAAGTAGACATTTCAACGCACCTTTCCAACTCTAATGCAGTATTGAACTTTTCTTATGATGGGCTGTATGTGTCTTGTACATCAATGCAGGCGTGTCCTCTAAATTCTGCTGCTAACGGAAATATGTGCCAGTATCTTCCTGATGCAGTGTTTGTGTTAATGCAGGCGGATGAGTTGCAAGGAAAGGTTTATCCTACCTTTTTCCGTTGTGTATAAAGCACTGTACTTTAGTTGGAATCCTAGTACGTACTGTTTTATCCTGTCGTTTTGCTACTGCCTTTCATTTGTGCTGCTGATGGCAAATGATCTGATCAATATGGTGGTTCTGTGAGGACATTAGTTAGGCCACTTTTTCTAAGTCCCATGTCAGATGCTTTTATGGCAGCGTGTTTCCTCTGACAGTCACTGCCCCACTCATGAAGTTTCCTTAACCAAACCCTATCTCCCCTAATTCTGCATCTGCTGTCAACACCCATTTCCAAATATTGTGTCCTGCTCTCTGCTTAACTATCCAAACCTGCCCCTCTATCCTCATGGTTTTCAAGCTGAACCTACATTTAACATTTCACTTTGGGGAAAGCGGCAACTGTGGCAAGTACTGCGAGTTTATCCCCTTGAAGTGGACATCACAAATTATAGTACACAAATGGGAGGAGTGGGGGATGTGAGGGTTAAACTCAATGTGTCAGGTGAGCTGGATGGAAACCTAAGTGAGCACATGGTCTCCCATAGACAACAGAACCTTTCTCATGATATAAGTGCAATAATTAAGGCATACAGTTTCACCAAAATACTGCAGCCCATCACTGAGAAGCTCAAAATACTGAATTTTGAGCGCCCCATTTCAATGTATGGGGGGATGCGGGATGTCTCCACCCTGCATATATATGTGGTAAAATGGGGTTACAAAAAAGAGAAATCAGTGTTTTAGGCTTCAAGATTTTGTTTCCGTTATCACATAGATCCTCCCGTTACACAGCACTCGCCTTTGGTAGTGTACCTACCTGCTCTGTTCTTTAGATCCTGGTTTCCCCTCAGGGTTGGTGGTAAGGAGTCCAGAAGTCAGGAAACCCGCCCAGAAAAATCCTTGAGACTAGTGGCACAATAAGTATGCAGGTACCTATCCCGCTAGCACAATGACTTACCTACAGAAAGAGGAGAGCCTTGCGGGCGAGACTAGAAGAAACGGGATGGTAAGTAGAAATCCAGGTGTAAAACAGGAGGTGATTCCTTAGGAGCACAGAAGAGAGCCAATCCTGTTCACAGCAATCAATCAGAAGTAGAAGTCACAGCACAAATGTCAAAATCCAAGAGTTCCAGAATCGGGAAGGAACACCAAATCAATGCGACACACACTGACAGTCCATAGGAATAGTCAGGTCACACACAGGGAAGTAAAAGGCTGAGTCAAAGGAGGATACAAAAAGCAATTCCAGAAAAACAAAACCAATCTAAGGGGTTCCGAGGTTCACATACAAGTGAAGAAAATGCCACTCACTGGTTTGTTGAGAAGCAAGCTGCTCTGTTTCTCTCTAACCGACAATGCAAATCCCATGGAAGGGGCCAATGACATAGAGGGATAAGGCCTGTACAAGCCGCCTGACAATGTGGAACACTGCTAGAAATTAGTTGGTAAATTGACCATATTCCTATGATTCCACTGGGCTAATGTAAATGAAAGGCAAAGGGAGGGGCAGAGGCAGTCTCAGATTTACAATCTATGGTTTTAAATCATTGGATTTAACTTTGTCTAGAACCACTTATTTCAGTTAGATTGTTGCCTCTGTCTGGGCAAATATGCTCTGGTCTTTGATTTAGTATCACACCAGAGCTCCCCAAGTGTTAAGGCACTGTAAGGAATTGTTGCTATGTGCTTCTTCCATCGTTCAGGTAAGATTGGATTCTCCTACTGTACAGGCTGCTTTCTAATGGATACATTCCTCCCACAAATTACTCAAATTCTGAAATCTCCTCCTGACATTTGGCTTTGGAAACATTACACACAAGGGGGCGTCGTATGACTCTCAGGCCGGCTCAGTCTCTCATATACTGAGCCATCATGTGTGCCATTTTCTTTCAGTTCCTTTTTGCCGTGGCAAAGCTCAGGAACTTCAGCAGTCCCTCTGATTGTTTTAGATTTTCCTCCACCCTCCTGACCCCACATGTCCAGTTTCAAGGTGTGTAAAGTGCCATCATTAGATGTTGGTGAAAGATTCACACACTGCATCTTTTGTCTTGTCGTAAACCATCATACAGAAGACTGTGGACTTTTTCAGCTGACTCCTAAGGTGTAGTGACGGAGCATGTGGCCATAATTTTCTTGGCCTCACTGAAGGTCACAATCAAGGAATCTTCTCAGGAGACCGCCAAGCAAGCTTCTCAGGAGATCCCCCAAGAAAAAATCCTTGGCAGACCCAGATATGGCTTGCTGGCTTCCTCTAAGCGCCATTCATGCTCTGAGAAAGAGACAAAAAGAAAACAAAAGCCCATATTTGGAGGAGTGAAGTCCTCTTGGATGCACTCATCTTCTGAGACACCCAGTATGAGGCATCATTTGGGGTTGGACAACTCTGAAAAACAGCATCAAAAAGGTAAGACGCCATCTTTCCCCACCTCCATCCTCCACTCGAGAGGAATGGGAAGCATTTAGAAAAGCGATGTTCAAAACCTTTGAGCAGTCTCTGGCAGGAGCAAAAAATCACTTCCATCTGCTCCCCTCAAGGAGAGTTCAAGGAGTCCACACTGCTCTCACATGCCACGGAGTTCAGGACTGGTAACCATCTGAGAGTGAATGACGGCTTTGGTGCTGTACTGCGCGGCTCTCCACTACTCCACGGTCTTCTAGGCGTGGGTTTCTTCAGGACTGGCATCGATGGATCCGATATCCTTGAAGTCAAGAAGTCTATGATAATGGATCCTATGGGGCTTGATGACTATCTATATTGGATTTAAGATAAAGCAACTCATTTTAGAAACTTCAAAAATATTTCTGAGGAAGAAGAGGATTATGACCACCCTTTAAGTTGTTTTGAACTACTGTCATATATCCCAAGGACTCCCTGGCTCAAATAGTTTCTTGAGCACCTATCTGATATTGGAACTGTAATGACTAGCAATGTTTATCTGGCCATGCGACTGATCACTGTGTTGAATTATGCTTGGAGTGGGAGATGTTGGTGTGTTAACATTTGACAATAGGTTTGAATTTAGGAATGTTCGGTTAATAACCATGACTCTTGAAAAGATGTCTAATGGATTGTATTCTCCTACAGATTACAAATCTTGATCAATCACCCACAACCTTCCTCAAAAACTTTCAGCGAAGGGTAGTTCGGCACCGTCACCTTTGATGGTTCTCACGATCCCTGGACTGACACGGCCTCCCCCTAACATCACACCAGAGGACTTCCATTATTTTATTCTATGTACAAAGCACGCTGTTTCCTTGGAATGCTCCAACTGTTTTTCTTCGCCTTTAATCTGTCGGAGTTTAAGCTCTGCAAGGACTGGAATGCCAAGATGTCACTGACCCGCACAATATTTGATTGTGCAGCCTCCATGTGGGTCATGGTATTTAGCAGTGCAGCTTCTGCCAAGCGATGAATCCCAAGTTACTTGGGAAACAGGATGCAAAATGAATCACCACACGCCCCCCCCTACAGTCTTCAGCGCCTAACCCCATCTAAACAAAGGTCTTCCGAGTTAGATACGGAGAGTCCCATCCATTACAATGAGCAGCAAGAGGCACAAGAAGGCAGATAAAACAATGCTTTCCTTCAAATGAATAGACACTCGTCCGAGACACAACCTAATAAGGAAATTAGACCCCTGTTCCAGGAGGGATGAGAGCAAGGAATCCTCCTACTCCCATGATGGTAGTCCTTCCCAACCAAAAGCACATGCCAGAGAGCAGTAGGAGGAATTTAAGACCCAGATGCTGGAACTATTCAACAAGACTTTGGCTATGACTGTACGAGGACCTGCTATGCCTTCAGTCAATACAGGTACCCATCAGGGAATAGATTGCGCACCCCAGAGCTTGATAGCTACCTCAAAAGCCTGCGTTTTCTTCATATCGGAGTTTAAGCTTCAACCCTTCAGGTTCTGTCTCGCTGAAACCTGTTGCTACTTTTGCCAGAAAGCTACAATTGATGGAGGGCTATGTCCCTTCCATACCATGCAAGCAATTTATGGTGAGAATAGACCTTGCCCCAGGAGGGTTGGGGCTCCTTTCCTTACAGTCTTACACAGTCCTACATCTTTTTATGGCTGGCGTTAACATCCTTAATCTGGCTGCAGGTTGCAGCTGGGTTGGCGACATCACTGGATCCAGCAATTCAGCAGGCTTTGCCTTATGGCCATTCAAATGCAGCTTTTCGTTAAACTTTAAAGAAGGTGGTGGAGGCATTTGACTTTGATGCACCTTTGAAGTCCTTAGTACAGTTTACGCTAAGAGACATTTTGGTTAGAAGTCCACAGGAGACCGTTCTGCCTTCCAATGCAGCCATTGCCATTCTTTCATTGTGGAAGCCCTTGTACTGCCCTTTTACTACTTCAGTGGCGGACAAGGAATTGAAACACAAAAAAAGCAAGCAGGCATTTAGACATCTATGGATATGTGGAAGAAGCCAAGAGCTGAATTTTAAGCTATTTGATAATTCAGTAGGGAAGTGGTAGAAAGGTGGAGGGAGAGAGAAGGGAGTGAAAAGGATTTCAGATGAAATGGTTAGAAGTGCCATCAGGCAAGTATGAGGTGGTGGCCAGAGGATATTTTGTTATTTCTTCTTCCCTTCTCATCTAAAAGTAGGAGAGTACCAGAAGGTGACCGGAGGGAACCCGCAGGAGGAGGGTTGGTCGCAGATGCAAGTACCTAGTGCTAGCAAGGCCTGAGTTGGTTAGAATAGGAAGGAATTAGTGTGCAAACATAGCCCAAGGCAGGGGTAGGGTTGAGAATCTGATCTGAAGAGTTGGAGCGCATGGTGTGAGTAAAGAGCATGTGGTGATGCCTTTACAAGGGGCTAGGCCAAGCAGTGAGTTAGAGAGGAGCTGTAAAGGTTGGAAATCGGGACACAGGGAAGAGGTGATGAAACCCAGAAACACCCATCTGGGAACTGGGACCAGAGGGCTGGGTGGCTCTGCCTACCATTGGAAGCATAATTACAGCTGCCTATACAGCTTGTAGGGGAGACAGTGACATCTACAGGAGCTGTAACAGACTCCAGAAGTAGTTGCATCCCCTCTCCAACAGTAAACAAGCCAAAGGATTGTACTTTTGGGAATACAAACGGGCGAGCGTTTGAGCGCTAGGTAGTTACATTAAATCTATGTGAAATTTTGAAGAGGAAATTGGGAACCAATGACTATCCAGCGACTACACCTGAGCTTGTGAGTAAAGGAGTTTTTTGTGTTCTAAAAGGTGTGAGGGCGACAGAAGGAACCAGATACAAACTACAACCTTGGAGATTGCAAAGTGGGTATGTTGGAGTGCCATCCAAGTCTCAGTAATGTTTGTTGTTCTGTCTAGTGATTCTATCCCAACCCAGGTGTGGTCTAGTCTGTTGATCTGTGTCCATGATATGGCACTTTCTGCACATGTTCTCATGAACCCTGTATATCTGTATTGTAGGTTGTGTGTCTATAGGCTGCCAGTTGGAAGGTTACATACCAAAAAGGCTACGTTTCTTTAGGCTGATTTGGTGTGGCATTCAACGGACTGGGAAATTGGTCAACCACCACCTGCTGCCTATTCCCATCTTCTCCTGCATTGGCGAGATTTAAACTTCATAGCCTTTCGCTACCTCTCCGGCCACACACACACACACACATAACACACCCCCTATCCACATCCACATAAACACACATACCACGACCCCCCCCCCACATAAACACACATTCACACATATACACACACACACACACACGCACTTACCTGCTGTCTGCTCCCACGTCTTCCACCTTCTGGAAATCGCTGGGGCCTGTCAGCCCCTGCATACACTTTTGTGAAGTGTGAGGCAGGTCTTGGCCAGCCTCAGCAGTCTGCAGCCTTTTGTAAGTGGCCTCTTTTGCCCACAATCTTTAGATTGCATGCAAGAGGGCATGCATAGTTTATATCACTCATTCAGCTCTACATTCCAGCCCTGTTGTAAAGAGGTTCTTTAAGCAATAAACCCCGAGCTAGGGGTCAGAGGGCGGGGGGGCGGTGACATTAGTGTCAGGCAGTACTTTGGTACACTAAAGGTTTTCATCAGTGGAATTGTTACTGCGTACATAATAAGTAGAGGACATCAGATATTAGAATTATAGGGTTCTCCCATAGGTTACCAAAAAAGAACCTAAAACTTGGACTCGATTTTAATTTCATTTGGGGAAAACGTATAGCTGTGATGAGCTCACCCATGCATTGCGGTAGAGAAGTGTTGGGGAACTCTAGTTTGGTACTAGTGCATCGGGTTAATCTCATTTACTGGCCATCAGTCTGTTGCCATTCAAGATAATTGTCAAAGGCTGTCCGATCGGGGGGGGGGGGGGGGAGCTCTAACTTGGAGCAGCCCTGAACTGGTAGTGTTCTGAGAACCAAGTAGTCTGCTTACCTGGCGGTCGACTTGCTCCCGCTTTCTCTAAAAAGAGATGGTAGAGGAATGGATACTGAGACCTGTAAGTATCTAGCACAACAAAACAATATTTCATGTGGCCTAGAACTGGTGTGATACAATAAAGATCTTAAATTACACCAATCAGTATGTCAAAATACTCCACATCACACCCCACCCTCTCCCTGGTGTAACTGGGAACACTGCAACTTGTTGAAATGTTGGCTTGCACAGGAGTAATTGGATTTTGTTAATGTCTTGTTATTGCATTGATAATTAGACCAAAAATAATCAATGTATGTTCTGAATTAATATTCGTGAACCCAATAATGTGGCATTCTTGATTTCCCAAGCTCCAGTGTTGGGGAGAGAGAAGCATTGCAAGGGGTTTGAAAAAATAGCGTATTCTCTGCAACAGAATGTTTTCATGGCATCCAATGATAGGGCATGGAGCTAGGAGAGGTTGAGGTTCAGGATGAGGCCTGCATGGTAAGGCCAGAAGTATCGATTGAGGGTGAAGACTTGGTGGACACAGTTGCCACCAACTTTCAGGTGGTACTTGCTTGACCTTGGGTGGACAATATCTGCTCCCTAGCTTCAGCAGCAAGCACTGGGGCGACAAGTACAGCTTCATTATGGAGAGCGAGGACCTAGAAGGAGAGGGGGGGCGCTTAGCTAAGATTCAATTGGAAGTACTTCACCATAGAAATGTGAGCAATGCTATGTTGAGACACATTTTGCGTATGTAATTCTTTTTACTGATGAGTGGGGGGTGCAGGGTGGCAGAAGGTGGGTAACAATAACATGGAGGGCTCGGCTGAGGCTGGGAGATGAGCACGAGGTGAGGTTGGGTGCATGGTATTGAGTTTTGGGAGTCTCCCCCCTTACCCCGATGTGTCTATTTGTGTCCCGTTTGAGGCCACTCAGAAGCAGCAAACAAAGGTGTTATCTTGTCAGAGCAACCTCAAAGCGGTGATTTGTGCAGCTACAGTAACTGATATTAACGCCTTCTGACAACCATAGAGCTTATTTCTGAACATTATTCAGATAATTAGTGACACAGGATTCCATAACGCCTCCCTACTGGGTTCTGTGAGGAGCCAGGAATGAGACTTGAACACAGAGAGCTCATAGTTTTGTCTATGAACATTTATTCAAAATAAAAAGGGGTTGGAAAATGCCTAGCTGTCCCTACTCTAAGAGGTATTTCCCTACCTCAAAAACTAAGGGTTTCTCCTGTGTCAAGATGTCCAACACAAAATGCTCTGTGTCCGATAAGGCCTTTGATCTTGAAAGTGCACAAATGTTCAAGATCAAATAAAAAATGTAACTCCAACTCAAAAGTTCACAGTTCTAGGGGATGGCTCCATTTCCCAGGTTTCTCTTCACAAACACAATGAATCAATGACGCAATCAAAGTTTGTTATAGCCCAAGAGGATAACTCCCTCCTCTTGCATCGCAGTTCACTCCTGGGGAGCTGTCTCCCTTACCCAGGTCTCTTTGAAACACTTATAAACTCTTAAGAGTATGGGTCGTCCTTGGGGTTGGGGTGGGGGTTGGGGGTTATCTGGTTTACAAAACACTTAGACTTTGCTTTGCCTGGTATTCTCTCCTACAAGGGCTTTCCTCATGTGATTCACTTTACACACTTGCAAACTTGACTTTGCCTTGCATTCACCTTGTTGAATGTTTCTCGCATTCACTTTATAATTATTCCAAAGACATTGGGTCTCAAAATCTTCCATTCACTTTGCTTGCTTTCATCTGTCCTTGATGACGTTTCTGGAGCACCTCAGTGTCCCTGTTTCCCTTCTCGGGACTCACTGGCTTTCCCTGGCGTTCTCCAGCTCTTCCGCAGTAAATGGGTTGCAGCGTTCCAGGGTCCCACTTTCCTTTCATGGGCTTGTTAGCTTCGCTCAGCTGCTCCCATGTCACTTGCTGCTCCGTCTTGCTGTGGAGCCCTCCTGCATGTTCGGGCAGCTTCTGTACTGCTACTCCGCTCCCGCAGCAATCAGGGAGACTTCCCTCTTCTTCCTGTCGTGGCTTTGACTCAGCAAACAAGCATCTGCAGTCTGTCTTCCTTCACCGTCCCCCAGAACCGGCAGGCTCCATCGTCTTTGTGGCTTGGTCCCTCGGTCTGCAGAGAGAGGACAAAGCTTTCCCAGCCAGCATCTCTGCTGGTACGGATTTTTAAATGTCCCGGCACCTATCACAGGTTTGCAAACACTAGAGCATGTGATGTGCGTCTCTGACTCATTGATCCTCATTACCCCTTTCAGTCTCCTCATCCCTGTATTTCTATGTATATGGGATTGATAGGCAATTCTTGGTAGCTTATTCATGGAGTATTGGAAAATGTCATTAGTAGATCTTGTCTGTATAAAGGGTTTACCACAGTATGCCATTAAGGCATGAGGAATGGAGTGAACATAGCTATAAGAAAAGAGGGGATACCATGTCTCATCTGATGTCAATGCCCCCCCCTCCCTCCAGAGGGTCGCCTCCCCCCATGTGATCCTCCCTCGCATAGCTGCCCCCAGGGTCAGAATTAGGCAGTGGCTGACGTCCCCTGGCCACATGAGGAGAGGCCGCCTCTGGGAAAGAAGTGATGACTTCATCAGAGGTCTCTTGTCGAAAATGTTCTTTAAGATGTCTGTGATGAAAATCCCTTGCCTAAAATAAATATTGAGGATGGATAGTGGGGTCACCAAGGGAGCAGTGCATCTCCACAAGCCCCATGATGCAGCGCCAGGCAGGGTGTAGGAAAGATTCTCTGGCTTACCCCCTTCCATGCCACCTGCTGGCAGGGCAGTGGCTAGTCCCATTAAAACACACGCAGACCACTGGCCCTTTGAGGGGACCTTATCTCCCATATATAATGGGGGACCATCCCACATACACAGTAAGAGGCACAGTATGTGCCATGAAAGAATAAAGAAAATATTGGGGATCTGAATCGTTAGTGGGGTGCTGCGGCTGCAAACATAGTATACAATCACACGCAAGCCCATGGGAACAGGTACCCTGGTGTAGTGTAGTACATGGGAACAGGCAGAGCAGGGTTCAACCTCAGAGAACTCTGCTCCTGCGCTGTAGTCCTTTCCCACCAAGGCTTTCTGACGTGTTACCGGATGGCAACCAGTCTTTACAAAGGCTCATTCCACAGAGGATCAAATGGCAGGGCCTCCAAAGCTGCAGGAAAGCTACACACGCACAGCAGTTACCCGGCCCACTTTGAGTTGAAAAATACCTGCAACCAAATATTTGTGAGTAAAGCAGTCCAAGGGGCAGGTTTACAACCCTTTAAAAAGATGCTTAGTTGTCAGAACAGCTTGGGTGTTTCGATGCGGAGCAAGCAGACATTCAGGGACCGTTGCAGCAGAGATCTGGTGTAAGAAAGAGGAGAGGAGGGTGAGAGGAGGAATGTCGAGAAGCGACCTGGAATATCTGAGCAGAGAGGTGAGGAGGAACATCGAGCAGCAGATAGGTGGAGGAGAGTAAGAGAAGACGGTGAACATTAAGCACCAAGGGAGTAAGTGGTAGAAGGGAGGGAGGCAAAAATGGAGAGAATGGAAGCCCTCACGGAAGACCTGGCTGACCTCCACTTCACATGGACTGAACACCCCCAACTGAACTGTGACTCTTTACTGGAAGCACTCAACTCCACTATCTCAGCCGCCATCGGCCGTCATGTGCCTCTTAAACAATGCACCTGCAAACCGAAACCATCAGCACCCTGGTACATGCAAGAACTCAACCTTCGCATAAGAGTTATCAGGAAACGAGAGAAAAACTTGGCAGCATTCCAGGACCGCATCCGAACTGGCGCTCCTCAAGGAACTCAGAGCAACCTGTCGACAACACAGCCAAATCCTCCTCCTATAAGAAAACCATAGCAAAACCGGAAAACAAAAGCAGAGCCCTCTTCAAAGCGGTCAAGCACTGCGTCAACCCGCTACCCAACCCTGCCATACCACTCCGTCGAAAAATCCACTGCCATGAACACCTTCAATCAAATCAGCAAGATTCGCCAGCACATAGACACCAGTTCTGCATCCAGAGACCAACCTCATTGTCCTGCTCATGAAATCGCCACTACCTGGACAACATTCAAGACACTCCTGTTCCTCCAGGAGGACCTTGTAGAAATCCTTGTAGCTATCCTCATGACCTTGGGCCGGTAGGATAGCTCAGGGGCAACGCGTTTGTCTTGGAAGCAAGACAATGCGGCGCAACACAGGTTCGAATCCTGATCCCGCACTTAGAAACCACTCGCTGGTATTAAGCGCATTATAAACGAACAATAAAATAAAAAATAAACCCTGGCCACCCTCAAAGCCACATCATACACAGATGACATCCTCCCAGCATCCATCCTGAAGACACTCCCTGCAGAAGATCTCCTTGCCTAACTTGAGATCAACGGCTCCCTAACGCAAGTCACCTTTCCATTGACCCTAGAGACAGGGCAAATCCTTCCTCTACTAAGAAATCCAATCTGAATCCCGACAACCTCGGTAACTTTTACTCCACCAGTCTTCCCTTCCTAGGTAAAATCATTGAGAAAGCGGGAGCCGTGCAACTGCAGCAACACATCAACACCAACAATCTTCTCCAAACCTACCAATCACGGTTCAGACCCAGATGCAGTGAGGAGACGGCGACCATACAGGTGGTCGACACCCTCAACATCCTTGACGGCCGCCCCTGCCTCCTGGTTTTACTCAACCTCTTGGCAGCTTTCGACAGGCTCTCAGACACCCTACATCCGTGCATGGGGATCAGCAACCTTGTCCTATGGTGGTTCAAGTCCTACCTCGCCAACCGGCAGCAGTTTGTTCAGATGGACTCCTCTAGATTGCCAATGCTACCCATCACCTGTGGACTCCTGCAAAGTTCTGTCCGCTCCCCAGTGATCTTCATTCTATACATGGGGCGCTGGGAGCCCTCCTAGCTCCACATAACATCCACATAAACCAATACTCAGATGACGCACAGGTATACTGAAAGATCGACTCCATCAAGGACATCCACAGCTCAAAACATGCCTCTCGCTGATCCAGTCTTGGATGTCTAGTGCATACTGATTCTTGGAAGACGAGATGCAATACCCTGCGATTACAACTAGATGTCGGACTATATGCACAGCATGTGCATCTAAGCAGATACAATCATCAGAAATGCTATTACGGTAAGTAATGCATGTTTATACCTCCTGTAAAGCGCTCTGTTTCTTGAAGCTAGGTCTGTTCTGAATGAATGCCATAATAATAATAATAATAATAATAATAAAGCACAGTCCGAACACAGCACCAGTGTTCTTTTTTTTTTTTTTTTTTTTAATTTTTCAGTATTTATTTTTATTTATTTGTTTTGGTAGCAAACATTAATTTACACCTTTACAAATAATACATATCACATAAAATTCATGTAAAATCATAAAAACTTGATCAAAGTTGATCGATACTTGAACAACTGAAGCATGATAAAACACTTGAGCATATTTCCACTACATCATCAAAAATCGCAAATGGGAATCTACAACATCAGGTAGCATACCTAACATAACATGACAATAATAATAATATGGCATCACAGCCCTCCACCAACTTAAATACTCCCACAGACAATTGGCTAGTGCAATCAATCATAAGGAAGACAAAATCTCAGACACCCAAAATTACCCACTCCAGAAGGTCCTATTGAGTGACAACAGTTGCTCCTCAATTATTGCAACAAGTCTGACAGTTGCTAGTATGATGGAATTTGAGTTTCCTTGCATAAATCTCAGCCATACTAGGTGACATTCAAACAGGGAATAGGAGGTAAGGTATGCGTCTAAGCAACATTGCCTATGCTTGAAGAAGAAATTGCAGTACATGAAGAGATGTTCCAGAGTTTCGGGCTCAGATGTATTTAGGCAAAATCTGCATCCCTCCCATTTTGCCAAAGCCCTATAACAGGCCCAATTCCTAATACGAGCACCCGTCTGGATGAGGTCCAGGCGGAAGCGCATGTAAGACCTTCTTGCTGCTTTGTCTGGGAAACATAAGATATATGGCAGCCGAGGTGTAACTGCATGCCTAAAAGTGGCATAGTTGGAAAAGGAAGAGTAGCCTCCAATCTGATCGGAAATTTGAGCCCAGGAATTTTTGAAGAAGCGCCTTTTAACTTTAGCAGGGGTATTAATCAAATCCTCCTGCGTCATATTCAATGAAGTTAAGATCGCATGTGTCATCTCTTTCACTTTGGAGATCGAAATAGGACACTTTCCAGCAAGCATTGCCTGGAAGTCCTCGTAGAGTGAGTTTGGGGGTGGAGAAATCATTTTAGAGAATGCAATTACAGTCCGCCAAAGATATTTGTCTTCTAATGGATATAAGCCCAATTCATGTATAATGATAACGTTGGGTAGATATCCAGGAAGCCCCAAAATCTTCTTCCAAAGTTTACCTTGTAGGAGATTTAGGAGGGGCCCCAAATTCAGAAGGCTCATGTCAACTGCATACAGGAGGATGGGCTCTATTTTCATGGTATAGTATTGTATAAGAGGCAGGAGGGAATAACCACAGTATTTGATGAAAATAATTCTCATTTGGGCCAATAGTGGGTTAAACTTGGCATTCAACACTGTGCGCCACTTGCTAATAGACGTCCCATTCGATAGGTGATAGCCCAAATACGTAATCTCTTCTTTTCTCAGGATCGGCTCGGCATTTATTGTAAAGTTAAATCTCGGAAGCTTTTTTTTGGCAGTGAAGACCAATATGTGTGATTTGGCTGAATTAATGGTCATATTATTCAGTGTACAATATTTACAAAACAGATTTAATTTATTTTGGAGTCCAAACGGCACTCTATCGAATATTATGACGTCATCAGCAAATGCTAGCCAGTTGAGCTGCATGGAACCCAGTATTGCCGGGAAAGAATTGGAACCGTGCCAAATCTTGTCAATATCGGCGAGGTAAAGATTGAATAGGACCGCAGCCAAATTGCAGCCCTGTTTGACACCTATGTACGTAGGTATGTTGTCAGTTAATAGCCCTTCCGCGTTGATACGGACCCGGTAGGATGTATTCTTGTGTAATGCTGCAATTAGTGCTACTAGTGGAGATGGTATACCATATGCCAGCATCTTTTGCCAAAGCCGAGCGCGAAGTACATTGTCAAATGCAGCCGAAAGATCCAGTGCTGCCATGTATATGGTGCCATTTGACTTGGAGTGTGCATTCCGAAGGAGATGGGCTAAAATTGAAGCATTTAGTTGAGTGCCCATTGCTCTCCGAAAACCGACCTGGGCTTTTGAGAGAATTTTTAGGTCGTGTATATGGACTTCCAATTCTGACAGGATCAATCGTGCAAAGATTTTCCCAGCTCTGTCTATAAGGGCAATAGGCCTAAAATTTAAAGGATTGCTTAAGGCACCCTTTTTGTGTATTGGAATAATTATGGCCGTCAGCCATGATTTCGGAATATTGCCAGTTTTGTAGATCAGCTGATAGCAAGGAAGGAGGTACCTGGCCCAGAAATAAGGATCGTCTTTTAGGACGCAAGGGGGCAGCCCATCTGGACCAGCGGCTTTAGAAAACTTCAATTGGGAGATTGCCCATATAATATCTTTTATGTCCCAGGGACAGACCCGAGGAAAGGACAATTGCATATTACTACTTTCTATTTTGGAATGCATAGTTGGCAGAGCATATTTTTGAGAAAAAAACTTCTCCCATTCCGGTCCCGAGATGGTCGCCACAGAGCGGATATCCGCCTTACCTGACGGGTTTCTTAAACTGGCCCATATCTCTCGCGTTTTTTTTTTTTACAGAGCAGGTTAATCAT
This sequence comes from Ambystoma mexicanum, assembly GCF_040938575.1. Lineage (NCBI taxonomy): Eukaryota > Metazoa > Chordata > Amphibia > Caudata > Ambystomatidae > Ambystoma > Ambystoma mexicanum. Next base: position 451,629,202 of record NC_090936.1, on the reverse strand, counting down.
ACGTTGGTTGGCGAAGGTGTAGGCAGCCTGGCGAAGAAGCTTTATTTAGTGCTTAAATCGCCTAGTGATGTAATTTTTTTCACGATGATAGATAAGAGGGCTGAATGACTTTTTTCTTAGGTTAACCAATTCGCGATTTTTTTGCTTTTTTAAGATTGAAATCTGATTAAAGTTTAGATGGGCATCCAGGGGGATACCTTTACACAAGGCGTCCTTCACTAAGGATAAGAGGCGTGTCTGAATCATATTGATATTTATTTCATTAATTTTTTCGATATTTCCCAGCGATATGGAGTCATCGTGACATAGTATGAGATCTCTATTCACCAGGAACACCAGTTTCCTACACACGGCAGGATTCCAATTGACAGAGATGGTATTTCTGTCGGGAGCCGCCAAACAGGCAGGAGCTGAAGGCATATAGGCATCACACCCCATATGGAGTCGCGAGCACAGCATGTGATGGTCGCTCAGACCCAGGTCTAAAATTGAGACTGGTTCAAGCAACCCAGAACACACTTTAGATGCAAGGACATAGTCAATGAGGGATGAGGCATTGCCCCGAGACCATGAAGTATGTAGAGAATGAGGTGCCAAGTGAATTGGGTAAATGCCCCATTTTTCAAAGAAACTTATCAGTTGTTGCCCTCTATGAGAAGCTTGTTGTGCGTAAAACGAGGAAGAAGTAGAAGAGCATAGTGTATTAGAAAACTGGAGATATGAGTTTAGGTCGCCTCCGATCACAATTTCATGATTGGGGCACGAGACAGAAGCATGGCCCAAAATCCTGTCCAGATTCTCCAGAAGAAGAGTAAGAAAAACTGACTTAGGATTCCAATACAGCGACATTAGAAGCAAGGGCGAGACCTTAGAGTGTTCAAACGACAACTCCACTAAGATGCATGATATCGAGGTATCCAGTATAGAGGTCACTGCTTTTAGACCATTTTTAATAAGAACAGCAATACCCCCGGAAGGTCGGCCTGCAAGTATGCGGCTTGCTGGAACAGAAAAGCTAGAATAACCATCGAGAGTAATCTCCTTTAGGGTCATAGTTTCCTGAAGAAATAAGATGTCTGGTTTCTTATCAGGGACAACCCGCTTATGCCATCCTACCAGGTTGCCCAGGCCACAACAATTCCAGGATGAAATAGTCAAACTGGCCGATTATGAGCCCGGAGTGGGCCCTTTGATGGCTGCAGCTGTTTTTATCAGGGGTTCCAGCCAAGCTAGCCCACACAGTGCTTGGGTTAGCGATGCTAGTTGGAGTGAGAGTTGAGTAACCTGGGAGTCGGACGAATCTAAGCCTGGACCCACTGGACATACTGGCAAAGTGGGAGGCACCCAGTCAAGAAAAGCCCATGCACTGTCCATATCTGGAAATAGGCATGGTGTGAGACCAATAGAGTGAAAGTCCTCAGCAAACTCCAATAGCATTTTAGTTATAATCTGCGATTGGACTCTGCAGAGGGCTCTATGGTTGTTGTGCGTTGCCAATTTGACCCAGTCGAGGTCCTTAGATGAAAGATTCCTAAGAACTGGAATCTGGAAAAACGAATTCATCAAAAATGACCTATTTATGCAAGCAGGGCCATTTATCTCTGGATTACTAATCCAACCAAGAATTAGTTTCAAATCCTTTGGTGTGTGCGTGAAGGACAAGGCGTCAGGAATGGGTTTTCCAACAAGTGTTTGCGGGAAGTGCACAACCTCCACATTAGGAGGCCGTACCGGAGACGCCAAAATCTCAAGCGCTTCTGGTTGGAGAGTAGGACAAGCGCGATCTTCGACTACCGCAACGGGAGGTGCTGAAGGAATAGCAGCTACTACCGTACCATCCAAAAACCCTTCCAACTGTAAGGAGGCGCTACTTGGGCTCACAACAGGTGTCACTATAGCATCAGCTGGAATCGTAGTGCTCGCCTTTCTAGGTTGGATGTTGGGAAAGAAGGAATGAAGCTGAGATTGCAGCTTGACCGTGGGAATTCCTTGAGGGCCACGAGGGGCGATCTGAGTGTTGCCATTTTTCAAAGCTGCAATCTGTAGATGGTTCCTGCTTTCCTCATCAAGATCGCATAAAACCAAACCAAGGTCATCATGGCTAGTCCCAATACCCGAGTTTGCTTTAGCTTCAGGGAGGAACTGGGCACAAACGGGAGTTGGTGTTTTAAAGATAGATTTCTTCTGGCTAGCCTTGGTAAGGTTTAAGCGTTTTTGAGCTCTTAGGAAGGACTTCCTTGCTTTACGCGAGACAAAATGTCTTCCTTCGTGCACCACAGGTCCTTCCTCCAAGTCCGGGAATAAATCCGCCACCGTCGATACAGGACTAGGCGGGGCCTCGATAATGTCAGTCAGGGGAGAGGGGCTGTCCGGAGGAGCAACAACACCTTGAGTAACTTCGGATCCTTCTCTTGGGGAATCTATGGGATCCAAGTGATTCTGGGTTACGGCCAGCTTGTAAAGAAGCTGCTCTACCTGTAATAGACGTTCGTGCTGGAGTTTAAGAACCTCCACCATGTCTATAGCCTCCGAGTTTGCATGCTCCAACATGACCGGCTTATCCCCTTTCACAACCTGGAAATGAGAACTCTGTGGAGAAACTATAGAACAAAGTCTCAGATCAGTTTGGGAGCCTTGAGTGGAAGTCAAAATAGTAGTAGGGAGGTGGATTGCTCTAGCTAGGACATTCTCTAGCATTTTTTCAAAATGGGCCAGATAAAAGGATCTGGAGTGTTCTTCTGCTAGGATAAAGCCTTCCAGTCTGGCCATCTTGTCTTTCATAAGAGATAATGAAGACTGCATCTCCCTTATGGAGCAATGTGTAAGCTCATGCCCCTTGTCCAGCAAGTTGAGAATGCGTGAAATTACGGGAAAGTTGAAAGGTTCATTGAGCTGAGTGTGTGAACAGAAATCCTCTGGGGTAGAAGCCGATCCAACTTCTCCCTTTAGAGCTGCAAGGTCTGCCTCTTCGTTCGCCAAAGAAAAAGGGTCCACACCTCTTGAAAGAAAAGGCCCCCTCGGCAACTCTTCACCAGCCTGAATATTGTCATAGGGAGAGGGGGCTCCCCCTTCCAAACCCCTAGTATGGGAGGTCGACGGGACAATCCCGTGGCCGCCATCTTTTTCATTGTTGGATTCTGAGGGGAGGTGAAAGTGAACTTGTTCACGAAAGGGAAAAGCAGACGACGCAGGAGACGAGGGGCCCAAAGATAGCCGCACTCTTTTGCTTAATTCGCTGACAATAGTAGGTGCCAAAATAGAAGTGTCGGCGATACACGGAAGGCCTCGAAGGCCTTGCATAGGAGAACAATCTGATTCATGACCATGACTAATCACGTCACCCTCATCCCCGACATACTCATTGGCTTCTTGGACTGAGAAGGTTGACACTGCCAAAGACGGGGGCAGACCATGTAGAGATAAGGGGGTGACCAATGGTGGTATAGCCGTTATGACAGTCTCATTACACCCCTCTTGGCCCAGCCCAACCCCCCCTCTCTATTAGTAAACTAGACATAGGTAATGAAGGTTCATATGCTGCCGAAGACTGAGGGAGGGGAGTGAATTGGGTGTTAGTAACACTCTTGAGCGGGTTCCTGCGGAGGAGAGCCGGTTTTACAGCCACTTCTTGGAATCGGGCTCATGCTCAGCAGCTGTACACACCCCAAAACCAAACAGTGAAAACCACCCCTTTTTATCCAAGGACAAGGGTAGTACCAAACAACAAAGGGCCAGGTAATGCAATAACACAGGCCCACACTCCTAGAAATACCCTCCGTTAATTCACTAAGAGATTTACCAAAGGGTATGCATAAACTCTAAACACATGAGAAAAACATATTAGAATTATGCCAGAGAAGGTACACATATATCTAGCCTTGGACGCAATGAAGAAGGCGCCCCCACTCAAGGAGACTCCCAAGGACCTGACCCCCCGGTTCACAGACTGGTGGGCCGCCGACTCCCAATGCAGGAATTGGCAACAAAAATATCGGATGGATTGCACCTTGACTGTGGTAAAGGGAATACCTGAGCACTCGCCACCCTAAACCATGCAGGACGCAACTGGAAGCCCAAAAGCCGCCTCCGCGCTCCACGCGAACCGCGAACAGCCAACAGTACTTAGATGGTACTTGGCAGGTGCGCGGCGCGGGTGCGTGAGGAGGCTGGATTTTAAGGAGGCTTCCTGGGCGTCACACGGCACAAGGGGGCGGGGCCCTCCTCTGAAAGGGAAACCTAGGGGGGAGGAACACAGAGGGAAAAACGTTAACCACACCTCCAAGGCAACGCTGTTAAAGTACACACTTGAAGCAGTAGGGCAGTAAAAAAAGTATGACGAAAAAGGTTCCCTTCACGGGGAACAAATCAAGTGAGAGGAAACAAATCAAGTGGGCAGGAGCAAGTCAAATAGTAGAGAACAGTCACCTCCTTTCCTCGTTCGAGGGCCAGGCAAACTGTGTGTCGCACAGTAAGACGTCCTCCCGGCTTTCAGGGAGTCCAAGCCGTACACACGGCAACAAGAAAAAGAAGCGCGATGCAGCGCAGGACAAAGGCAGCGCTGCGGGAATAATCCAAAAGACAGGGCAGTCCAATCCACAGCCAACAGTACTTAGATGGTACTTGGCAGGTGCGCGGCGGGGGTGCGCGAGGAGGCTGGATTTTAAGGAGGCTTCCTGGGCGTCACACGGCACAAGGGGGCGGGGCCTCCTCTGAAAGGGAAACCTCCAGAGCCCCACGATCTGTCCCGAACTTCACCAACCAGCTGCACCATCTACTTTAAGTGCACTTCATTCATCTGTCCCAGCAGGTCAGAAGAATAGGTGTGTTCAAGCCGCGGGGCTCACGGGTGCAGCACTGAAGCACCACGCAGTCAGCAGGGGTAGCTGGGTGATCTGAGAGCAGAGTGTCTGCCTCACCCATGCCGCAACCAAGGAATCAAGTCATCCAGAGTCGGGACGGGCCGCCATTTTAGAGACATGCGTTCGAACTTCAGCTTTCGGAAGTCTTCCCAGTTCCGATTTGTGTCGGTTTGGCACTGTATGCGTAGGCACCAGCTTCTCCCACATGGAAAAGTCCTCAGGATCAAAATCGTGTATGATCAATACTGTGGGCAGGATATTAATGCAGCGTCACAGCAGGAGCCATGAGACGCTGTGACATCACCGCATGAGCTCAAGCCACGGCCATACCTGCCTAACCTCACAGCACCAGTGTTCAGTTTTCCCGACCCTCACAATCTGGTCCTCCGCTCAGTGTCACTGGAGAGAAAGAAAAGAAAGAAACAAATTACCTGTTTGAGCCTTCCACCCTTTACCCCTCCATGGTCCGGGCTTTTCATACTCGCGGCACCCCGTTATCTGGAGGGGTGCTGCGTAATACATTTTCACTGCAGCCTCCTGGGCTGCTCCTGCAATACTTTGGCGCTACTCGCCCAGGAAGGAGAGCGCTGTGTGAACTTATCTGGCCAGCACTCCTGCTACGGCGAGCCGTAAAGACTCACAGGCAGCACCTGGCATATGCAACCCGGCTTGAAATTAAGAAAGGGACCTCCCCCCTCTCCATGCTGCTTCATGCTGGGCTGCTCCTGTCATACGTAGCCCGGCCTACTTGAACTTTGGAGCCCCCACAAACTGCTGCTGTCCTGCCTGCTCACTACCCAGGAACAGCAAAAACCAAGTCTTGCAGCGGAATGGACCTTGAGACAGCCCTGACCAGACTGCCTCCAAAGTAAGGTTATTGTGTGTGTATGTATATATATATATATATATATATATATATATATATATATATATATATATATATATATATATATATATATATATATATATATATAGACTTTTTGTATATTTTCAATGGACTCTTGTTTTTAGTTTACTGCGGCTGCTTGGAGATAGTTAGAGTTTGTATATAGTGTCTAGTGCGATTTTATTTTTTTCTCCCCCACCCTTTTTTTTTTTTTTTTTTTTTTAAACCTACAAATCTGCTGTTGTACTGGGGTGAATCATCTATAATGTCACAAACTACTGAAGGAACTGTTCACTAGCATTTCTTTGCCAATCTTTTCTTGTGTGTAGTTGATATTTATTAAAACGCTCTGTTTCCTTTCTGGGGGTTGAGGAAATCTTAAGCATTGCCTCTCGGACCCACATTTATTTTCCACAGAGGTGCACCAAGCGTGATCCTGAGCTTAGATAAGCAGGGGTTGCTGGAGACGGGTAAGATGCAGGTTAAGTATTTAACATTAAGTGAAGTGTAAGAAAATGTTTATTACTGTGTCAGCGTACACCTGTCTCCCACCAAGTCCATTAGGATCATCCCCTTACATGTCCCAGAAAGGCTGGGCTGCTCACCTACAAGACCGAACAAAAAGTAACCTTTGGTCCACATCGGAGTCTTGGGAACACATCAGCTTGCTGGAATGAAGGCTGATCAGGCTGGCCCTGACAGCCTTCACTCCTTTTGTGCAGGGCAGAACTGTGCTGGTCATGAGTGAGAATACAGTAGCCATGCATTACCTTAATATGTGAGGTGGTGCGTCCTTACCTCTGTGCAGCGAAGCAGTGTGACGCTGGTTCTGGGCTCTGGAGAAAGACTTGTCTGACTGTGGTGCATCTCGCCGAGACAGAGTATGTTATTGCGGACGCCTTGAGCAGACAGACTTCAACATCCCATGAATGGGAGCTCTGTCAGGAAGTTGTGTAGGAGATTTTCTCCCAGCTGGGGACGCCTCAGGTGTACCTCTTTGCTTTCAATGTGAACCGGAAATGCAAGTCCTTCTGCTCCAGGGAATTTCCTTGATGGGGAGCTTTGGACAACATGCTAACTAAAGAGTATGTTCAACCTCCTCTGCATTCCCACTGATCCCCGTCAGTCTGAACAGATTTATTTCAACAGTAAATTGCTGTAATATTTCATAAAACAAATGGACCAATATCTAGACAATAAAGCTACTAAATGCATGTATAAACCTACCAATGAGAAAATTAGCAAACATTATCAACAAATATATCCATAAAATATTCATTGGGGCTGGATCAAAATTATATGAAAAATATAGCTTAAGTCGAACAATCAGATTATCAGTAAGATAGTACTCTACAACCTTCTAGCAACTGTAAACATTGAATTCTTAAGGCTGCCACTTTGGTAGACCTAATTATTGCTGGAATCATTAGGATGGGCAATCATAACAAACCTCTTCTCACTCTCTAAGTATGTTTCAAATATTGTATGATTTCTTACAAAGCTGCTTTTGATTGTGTTTGGAAGTAAAAGATAAGGGCCTGGTTGGTTGATCTGATGCTGTTTCTGAATACTGATAGAAGAGACTCTTTTCTTGCTAACTTACAAAATGGGCAAAAAAAGAAAAGGTGGTTGAAATCTGAGAACTTCCTCTCCCATTTGCATGTAAACACTAATTTAGGTAAAATTCCCAATCGGAATTTCAAATATAATACCCTAGCTTCTGAAGACAAGCCCCTGCACGCTCAAGCCAGAAAAAATACAACCTACTAGGAAAAAAGACCCAAGACACCGCTTGCAAGGGTAACAAGTTTTTATTCCTACAAAACAGGAGTGCATCAGCAAGAGCTCTGCTGCTGCTGAACGTTCTGCCAAATTAGGCGTGTGCAGTAAGCTAAAAGGGAGCCTGGAGTCACCCCGCAAGGGTGGTTGGCGAGACCCTATAGATGGGTGGCCCACTCCTTAGGGGATGCTAGGCCATTGGTCCCAGCCTTCTTGTCTGTCTCCATCCACATGGGTGCTGCTGGACTAGTCATCCGCAGTAGAACAGGGCCAAATAAGCAATTGGTTACTTTGAAAACAATGTTACTCTATCACTATAACAGTGCACCTGGCAGATACAGAAATGGGTCCAGGGGGGAGAGCCGAGGCCATACTAGTTCACATACTCCACTCATTCCCAGATGCGCCAGCAACCACCCAAGGTCTTCCACCCTCGTTTTGGGCTATAATTTCATTCCTCCCCAGCACCTCGCAGCACAAATCACATGACCCAAATGTGAGGCGGAATAGCCTTGCTCTCATCTTTTTGATCGATCAGGGGTCTTACAGCTTTATGGTCGGTGGTCTGTGCCTGGCTGGCACCGTGGTATGTGGGGTTGTTGGGATCAAAGCATAGGAGGGCTACATCTCTATCGCAGGGGGTGTTGGTGCTGAGGGGGCCATGCTATCTGTATTGTGGAATGGTAACTGCCAAGAGGCGCTCTGCCCCCTTCTCATGGCCTTGCATAGGACATTCTTCCCGGGCGCGAAGGCCTACAGCCTGTGAGACAATGAAAGGCTTGTAACTCCCTGAAGCTCACTTGTGGTGTGGGTTATGTCCGTGCTAATAATGCAGGCCTAATACTAACACGTTTGGTGCCTCTGCCGCGCTTGGGCCTACGTTGCAAAATGGCTGCCAATAACTAAGATGCCGTTTACGCTTGCCTGTACCATATAGCTTCTAATGCATGCACAACGCGATTGTGCACCATCCTGCGTGCGCGCCCCCCCCTGATCTCTCGAAGTGCTGTCTATCGTTTGTCATCCAGAATCGCCTAGGGGGTGGGACGACACAACACTCTCTCCTTCCCAACACTTTGCTGTCCTCATCGCTGACAGTTCTACTTCTTGACTGACATTTTAGTTCCTTGTTTCCTCTCTAAGTTTCTGAAAATTAGCCCTGAGGTTGAGACTGCTGCCAGTTTGTGCATAAAAACATTCAGTGGGCCTTCCTGATACTTGCAATTTTTGTGAATTGAGGCCTCTCGGGGTCCAGCGCCCTCTCCCAGAGAGTAGTAAGGTTCAGGTACCTAGCTGTTTTGTGGATAAACTGCAACCATACTAGCACCCTCCTGATTCAAAATATTGCTGCAGGCTTCCCTGCATGGAGCTAGCCTTTCTCTAGTTTCTGCCAAGAAAATCAAAGGCCTAAGTCGTGCCTTGTAGACTATGCCATGGATGCCCAGTTCTAAATATTGGTGGAAGCTTTGAGCACACTTGGGGGGCGGGGGGGGGGATTCAGCAGAGATTTCAAGAGCTTAATTTCTTTTTTTCTGAATGGATTTTGTGAGGTCCTCAAGTTTCTGCCACATGTGGTGCTGACGCTTGAGCCTTCACTCAATATATATCGCTAAAGTTTGGAATATAGTTTGCCCCCATTACTATTGGCGAAAATACTCACTGCCCTTCCAAACCTTGTTAATTGAAGCTCACTTTTAGCTATTTGTTTATCCCAGTGGCCTTTATCTCCAATTCGTACACCAAGGTAATCCTAATGGTTGACCCGCCCAAATAAATATCTCTTAGTAGGAGACTTATCTTCCTCTGTTTCTTGGTTGACCAAATAAGATACTTGGTCTTACTGATGTTGATCTATATACCCAATCGAATCGATTATTAAATAAAGTATTTCAAGCTTTCTGTAAACCTTGTAGAGTTGGACTGATCAAATGCATGTCCTCTGCGAAGAGAAGAATTCCTACACTTGCTCCACATAGACGAGGTGCGTCCACAGCGATGTTGCTAATTAAATTAACTAGTTTGTAGATGAATAAAGAAAACCACAATGGGGCTAGGACACACCTTTTATCTTACTCTCCTGAAGACTGGGAATCTACTAGTACACACTCCGCCCATTCTGCCTAGTAAAATCAAAGGCTCTCACATTTCCTTCCTTTGGACCACCTCAAATGTGGTACGAAGAACAAACATCAAATATATAAGGGTTGATTGCATAGTAAAAACAAATTTGGCCCGGTGCAAGTATAAAATGGAACACTTGATCAATCGTGCTGATGTCTGGCTTAAAAGCTGGCTTGTATGTATGAGAGAGCTTGATTTTCTTCCACCCACTGCTCTCGTCTATGAAATATTATTTTGCCTTATATATTGGAGCCTGAGTCTCAATAGCGAGACTGGTATAATTTGAGACATTTCTGTCTCCTTTTTTAAAAATTGGTACGATTACTGTTCCTTTCCAGGAGCAACGTATTTGATCTTTGTTATACCATTATAAAATGTTAACAGCAAAGGTACCCAGACAGGTTTGTTTGAGTTTGCATGGCCAACTCTATTTTATTGGAATTGATATCTAACAGGGGACTAATAATAGATTGAACCATACTCCCAACTTCCGTTAAACCCATGCCCTGCCTGAACAGTTTTATTAAATAGCATGAAACAATGAGTTTGCCACATGTCACTTGTAATATGGATTTCTGCATTGGATAGATCATACCTAATGCAATTAGCTACAATGTTATGATATGGCATTCAGAACAGTCGCTGCCAGCAAGTGGCAAATGCATGAGTAAGTGCGACATCAGGTATCAGGGCTGGGTGAGGGACTGTAGGGAAACAGACAGTCCCCAAGTGCGGGGGTTGGCAGGTGGGCAATGCAGGTGTGAAGCGCTGGCGGGGGGGACCTGGTCCCGAGATCAGAGGGTGTCCAGGTAGCCAGTGCAGTTTCCAGTAGCACTAGGAGGTCAGCAGAGGAGGGGAGGAGAAAAAGCAGAAGCAATGAGCAAGGTTTTGAGGAGCTTGCCGAACTGAAGATGGTTCTCCTCAAGTTTAAGGGAGACAGGGAGGCTGTTCCAGAGGGAGGCACCAGCCGAGGAAAGAGTTCTACCACCAACTCGTTGCTTAGAGAAGCGACTGACCCTGAGGGAGTTGGAGGCGGATGAGCGAAGAGCTCGAGAAGGGAGATATTTAGGAGGAGAGAGTTGACGGTATTGAGGCCCCAGGCCCCAGAAGGCCTTGTGGATGATGCAGAAGGTTTTGAACTTAATCCTCACAGCCACTGGGAGCCAGTACAGAGATTTCAGTCGTGGAGAGATACGTCTTGCAGTCCTGTTCTGGATAGGTTGCAGAGGTCGGAGAGTAGAAGCAGGCAGATTTAGAAAGAGGCTGTTGCAGTAGTCCAGCCTAGAGAGAACCAGAGCTCTGGAAACGGTGAGCTTCTGGGGGGAAGGAGAGGAAAGGAAGAATGCCTCTAAGGAGGTGCAGCTGGTGGTGTGACTTTTTAGAGATGTCAGAGATGTAAGGAGAGTGTGGAGTCGAAGATGACCCCAAGGTTCTTAATCTTGCAGGTGGGAGCAGGAAGACGGCTAAGAGAGGCCGGCCAGAGAGATGCAGGGAAAGGAGGGAGCGGGTGTGCCGATGAGGAGAATCTCAGTCTTACTGGCATCAAGGCAGAGGTCATTGGCGGCACACCACTCCTGGATAGCAGACAGTCAGAGATGAGAGAGGGAGAGTAAGAGGCCGAGGGTAGCCTGAACATGAAGAAACGTGAATTGTCATTTTCACTTTCTTTAATCTGTCTCACCTGCTATCCAGTTGTCCCACCCCCCTCAAGATTAAACTATAATATTTCCTAAATTCCCTGATTTAAGGGCTGACAGTAAGAAACAGGGTTAAAGCTGCGCTAAGTGCTTCCCCTAATACATTAAGCAAGAAATTAATATCAGTTCCTAAACATTTTTCTAGAGTGGGAAGAATAGCCCTGTACATTGCTGGCAATTTATTATTATTTTTCTATATTCTCCCATTTGAATTTTACTACTTTGGACTAAGGATTTGGTCTTCGGTAAGCGACAGAGGATCATGGACCCTTTCCTGCCTTGGTATGATCTGAAACCTTTTAAGAGAATACATGTAAAGCGACCATTAAATGCCCTAAATCGTCTAGATATATTACTCTGAAATAATCTTGCAGTATGTTTGAATCACAGTTGCTCTGTTTTACAAAAAAAATGTCAACTCTTATTGGGATCTGTAAATAAAAACTTATATTCACCCTCTAGCTGACAATTAAAATCACCCAGAAGTGATATATGAACCTCTTTGGCACTCAGCATTCTTCAAATCATCTAATAAATTAAGCAATTCCTGTAGTGCATCCAAAGCATTTTAATTCAGACTCAAATTTCACAATGTAATACAAATGGAAAGAATCATAAAACCATTTAAAAATGTTTATCTACATGATCAAATGCTATAGTCGAAAGCAAGACTTGACCTTCACCCCAATCATCAATCCACCACTCAACCTGTCTCTTGTTACTCTCTTGGCTGGGACCAACATGCTCAAGTATTCTTAAAATTTTTGGCAGGGCCCAAGTGTCTTTCATGCAGATGATTCTAGCATCACCAAGAAACTTTTTTCAATCCACATCTTCAATTTTAGAGGCCAATCCAGCAATATTCCATGAGTATAACTATCTTGAGGAACCCCATTGCAAAGGTCTCCATTATGTGCCTAGTTACTTCAGTCTTCCCTTAAAGATTTGAGATCCTCGGACCCGCAGCCGGGCCATGTCTTGGGTGTGTGGGGGAGCTGTGATTCTATTAATTAAATAATTGGCTTTAATATTTTGTAATTGAGAGGTTGAATGATTTCTGCTTGATGTATTGAGTGAATCATGCTTCAATTGCTAATGAGCAAAAAATAGATGGGGTTTTAACTGGATACCTGAATTTGATGCAAGGGTAAGATCTCTGGTCTAGCCCAAAAAGACCTAATGAGAAACTATTCTTCATAATCAACTCACTGGTATCTGCGAACAAAGCTATTCTTTGCCTAATTGCATCACAAATGTCCTCCCTTATCACAGATCTACAACCTCTCACATGTCTGATCCAGTGGATACGTTTGTTATTAAAAGCACCTTTGAATCACGCTGATTGATCTTTATCCTCAGTGTGCCAATCATATACACTTTTCTCTTGGCCAATCACTGATCATGGGCACCAAAGATATTACCAGAATCTAATCTAACCAATTAATCTCTACTGGCTAGGGATCTCTTGGGGGCACAATTCGACAAAGGCTCTCTGGAATACTCCTTCTGCACATTTCTATGAGTTTTGTTAGTCCGTCATGAAATATCGCATGTAGAGATCTCTCGGCTGTTCAAGTTGTAGGGGTTGCACCTTCCATGCTTAGTCTTAAGCGATGGCTTGGTCCCACGGGCCACAGGCTTACTGCCTGTCTCTTTGGCATTGTTTTCTTCAATGTTATTCTGAGTATCTAAGTCCACTGTTGAGGGGGTGACATTAAGTACTTCAGGTTCCTCGGGGGAGAATCCAACTTATCTTTAATTGAAGATCAGAGATTATCTTAAAAATGAATGGACCCAAGGATTCGAGGTTCGAATTAAGGGTTCTGCACCCTGAACTGCCACACAATTTGATTGCAATTGTTAACAGCAGCTGTCTTGCTCTGCTAGGTTTCCTTCAGTGGTTTTATTAGTAACTTTGGAACTTTTGGGATTAAAAGTAAACCCATTTGAACTGCCAGGCCAAATAGCACAACCTGTCTGAACTCCGCCATTTGTTTCTTTAGGGTGTTTATTTCTATCCAGGTCCTCCAGCAGATTTTTGATTTATATAATTAATGTATTGGCCTCATGAATAAGATCCCTGATTGTGGTAGTTCATTTTGCTGCTGTAGGAGGCAATAGGTTAGTGTTTGCCTTCAGTTTACCCATCGTAGCAGCATGTTAGCAGGGATTAATTGAAACGCTAATATTATTGCAGTGTTCAAAAGAGAAACGTTCCCAAATTGATCAATGAGCGCTTCGTGGCTAAAAAATATTAGATGGCAAAGTAGCTGTTAAAAAAAAACACTCCAGTTGCAAGCTACTAATCATGTAGCTTTGTGAATGTTGTGTTATTTGATGTGTGTAGCTCCTACTGCCATTGTTATGGCTTTGAAGTGCTGTGGTATATGAACCTTCCTTTGGAAGACCATTGGAATGCCTCCACATAAGGCTGTTTTAGAACATGTAAACCGATAAACGTCTTATTACAAATATAAAAGGACTGGTTCTACCAATCACAAATGCATTTGGCACAAAAGAATCCAATCACCTTTGGCTCCCCAACAGCACCCACTGGGCAAATAGGCAGCAAGCCGCCGCCTCCACCAACACTCAAAGAAGTATGCCAGGCCAGAACCAGGGTGGGACTAAATGGCGAGGCAGTCAAAGCATGGGGTGGAATAACACAAACCCCCCCCCCTCTCTCTTCACCATCCTTGACACAGCAACCTGCCAGCTCGGCTCAGTGCTCATTTACTTCAAGGGCTCAAGACATGGAACATAACACAGACTCTGACCCTGTCAGGGATCCTGACATAGCTTCAACCTGCACCCCCACGAGGCTGCTTCTCATCAGCAAAGCTAGGAATGTACAGCTATCAGCGAAGTGTAGATTGATGTATCTTTCTGCTGGTTCTCAGGGGGGTGTACCTGTTTGTGTCAACGTATACTTTGATTGCTCTGGACTAGACCTGGAGGACGTGGTATCTGGAGTTGCTGAAGATGTCCATGTACCCTGTCTGACACCTTCTGATGAGAGTGGAGCTACTCTTCCAGTATGAAGGTCGATGCTCCATCCAAACCTCTGCAGCCTGAATCTTCATGTTTGGCTGCTGAGAGGCTGAGATACAAGAAGTGGAATTTGTTGGACAATATCCTGGACCTGCTTTTCTCTGTGCTCTGGCACCGCTACCAAGTCTATTTAATGCCGGCAGATGGCATAAACCTTTGGCTTGATGCCGGGAGGGGATCTGGCTTCTTTTTCTTGTTTTGCATCTTCTGTGCTGGATTTTATGCTTTTCTTGTCACAGGCAGGCCTGTGTGGATTTTCAGTGTGAAAAGGTAGCTAGCCTCTATCTCGGTTTTCAATATAACCCTTGGGCAAGGCTCATTCTTCAGGATCCCCATTGTTCTACAATCTTTGCGGGGATAGTGCATTCAGTTTTAGCCCACACCAGTTTTTTGTTCCTGCATGGGATTTAAATGGAGTGTTAACATTTATTTCCGGTGCTCTGTGTGAGCCCTTGCATTCTTAAGATTACTCGCCCTTTAGGTGATCTCCACTGTTGCCATCACTTCCGCAAAATGGGTGAGCGAGCTCAAGGCATTCAGGTAAACCTCCTTTTTGGTGTTTCCAAAGAGAAGATGAAGTCAGTGAGGCCATCCTTTCTCTTGAAGCTTGTCTCTGATTTTCATCTCTCTCAAAAGATCCATACTCCTGTGTTTTTCCTCCTCCTCAACCCTCCAAGGCAGAGGAGCGATTCCATTGGCTGGATCCTATGCAGGCTCTCAGCTACTCTGTCTCTCAGGGAACGGAGGTCAGGAAAGATGACTAGCTTTTTGTGGGCTATGCTGGTTTCTGTGCTGGCAGGGCTGTGATCATACAGATCATATTGCAGTGGCTCATCCTCTGCATCGCAGAATGCTCTGATTTAGCTAGGAAGGATGTGCTTGAGTGCTCATTCCTCTGGAGGGCTGGCTGCCACCTGTTCCCTGTCCTGGACCTTTGCCGGGTGGCTAGGTGGGCATTGCTGCACATGTTTGCTAAAGCATTGCTGCTTGGATTCTCAGTCAGGGCAGGATCCTTGTTTTGGCAGAGCAGTCCTCCAGGGCTCAAAATTTTGTGGGATCGCTATTGAATTTCGTGCGCCATTTACCACTCTAAAATCCTAAATGAAAAGTCGGCAGCAAGTTATATCCTTCCCTCAAGCTTCCCACAAAGCCTGTATCAAGTAAACAGAAAATAACGTGGTTCTGGCGGATATCTTGCGCTCACACCATACAATTGTGCTTAAGTAACAACAAATTATTTTACAATTCCAACATCCTTATTCATAAAGTCATTACAAGTCAATCCAAAGAATCAATTGGCATAATGTTTCTCAAAAATGAATGGTTTTAATTCTTCATGCAAAAAAACAGCCGACACGTGTTTCGACCACCGGTCGTTCTCAAGGCTGTACCAAATTACACATTCATTTAGTATATAGATTTTGTATATATTTTTAAAAAACCATGCCATATAGTGTCACATGTCGGGTCAGGATGATGGGAAATTTGCGCGATAATCAAGAAATGAAATCCATTTTCAAAGAAAAAAAAAACCTAAATTGAAACCATAAATTAGTATCTCAATCAAAAACTGTTTGATCCATAAAAATAGGCATTTTTTCTATGTTCCACAATAAGGCCTACCAAAGTCAAAGTGTGGACAATTAGACTTCATTATATAAACTTCATGCGTGGTTAATTACCTCTGTTTTAAAGCTTAAGCCCACACACCTTGTGAAACCATTCCAACACAACCAGAATGTGAGTTGCCAATGAAAAATGAGTGTATTTCAGATTTCTCCAGCATTGGATCTTTCATGGATTCACATGCTTTGAATATTCCCCGTCGTCAGGCTGGGATTCCCCGGTACATTATATAGACCCTTTCCCGTAGGAAAACTTTTTCGACGCTTATGTGTCCTATCCACCTCGTTTTGTATCATGCGTGCCCGTACCGTCAGGACGTCATGATATAAATACAGGCCCCGCCCCCGCGCTCCCTCAGATTTCAACCGTCTTTCAAAGCAGTGGGATCCTCGTGTTTACTACTAGTGAAAACTAGGTTGTTTTTTATTTTTTTGTCTGTTTCGCGTAAGCGAAGTTCAAATTCTGGAGAATTATGTCTGGAAAGGCGTTATTTCGCCCATGTGCAACCTGTGGCCTCAAAAAGGTTTATGAAGGAGACGGCCACATGGACTGTATCTACTGTCTCCACCCGCACCACACGGCGGATACATGTGAGATATGCCAGGGTTTCTCCCAAAAAACCCTTAAGGACCGTAAAAGAAGGCTGGTCGACTGGCTTAATGACGGAGCGGGTGCCTACCCGGCCTCGGAAGTTGGCTCCACGGCCTCCAGGAGCAAGTCGGAGCCTCCATCGAAGAAGGTGCGGCCAGCAGAAATTCGCGCTGAGGACAAGCATAAGGGGAAACATGCTGGATCCTCCTCATCACATAAAAAGCCCTCCTCCTCCTCATCATCTAAGACGGAGAGGCTAGCGCTGTCTAAATCCTCCTCAGGGGACCGTCCCAGGTCTTCCGTGAGTCGAGAAGCTTCAGCCGGGAAGTCGGCATCGAAATCGACGACGAAGTCTAAGGGCTCGACGACGACGACTTCCTCGTCGACCTCGGTGTCATTGACGATGCCTATTACCGTTCAAGCAGCAGCGGTTGGGATTCCTTCGTCGACGGAGACTCAGTCTATGGCTTGGCTGCCTGAGGTCTATGACCCGATCCCCCCTGAGGTCTTACTGCAGCCAGACACGGCCTGCTCGGCGGAAGGGGAAGGTGACATGGTTCTGCAGCCATCGGATTTAGGCTTACGGCCTTCCACGTCGACGACGACGGCGACGAGTGCGAGCGGGGGTATGGTACCTATATCATCCACGTTACTGACCCCCCAGACAGTTTTGTCTCTGGATGTGCTTAATACTCTTCAGAAGCTACTACAGCGGCTGGATACCCAGTTCCCTCAACCTGGGACGTCATCGTCACTTTTGTCTGTACCTTCCGTCGACGAGCAAACTTGTACGGCTCGCTCGTCGACGAATCACCCATCGGCTCCCCAGGCGGTGAAAGATCGTCCTCGAGCTCAGGAGGAGGGTGAGTTGTCGGAGTCCGACTCTATACGTGATGACTCGGGGTCAGACATCTCCCTGTCACCGTCGAGGGACCCGACATGGAATTCGGATGTAGAATTGGAGTCTACGAGGAGCCAGACACAGCCATCTCCCCCTGATGATGTGGGAGCCTTCCATGCAATGATGGGGAAAGCGTGTTCCGAATTCGGCTTGATTCCTGAGGAGCAGAGGAAAGACTGTTTCCTTTTTGACCATATGGGTCAAAGGAGAAAATCGGTATTTGCCATCCCAATCCTTGACCACGTGTGGCAAGAAGGTCTCAAGACGATGCGCCATCCGTTCTCGGAACCAGCCATAAAGGGACGGATCGAGAAAAAGTTTAAAGCTCCGGAGTCCACTCCAAAATGTCTAACATCACAGCCTCTGTCTGACTCGGTGGTGTCGGCGGCAGCGGCTAGGAAGGCCAGGGTCCAGCAAAAATGTTCAACGCCACCGGAAAGCGAGGCTAGGAGGCAGGACGCATTTGGAAAGAAGGTGCTCTCGGTCGGAGCGACGACAGTAAGAGCAGCCAATTCCTTAGCGATCGTGTCACGATATGATAGGGAAATGTGGCACAAATTAGCCCCTATCCTAGAACACCTGCCAGACGAACACCGGAAAGCAGCTATGTTACTGGTGCGGGACGGCGAAGAGGCCTCGAACCACGCTATTAATATCGCAGTTGACCTAGCAGAGTCTGGTTTCAAACAAATCAACCATGGAGTAGTGCTTCGTCGACAAGCGTGGCTCAAATGTACTACTTTCCGTCCTGAAGTACAGTACAAAGTCCTGGACATGCCATGCGAAGGGGAGCACCTGTTTGGCGAAAAGGTTGATGAAGCGCTGAAAGGGATGAAAGAAGACACGGATACTGCTAGGTCCCTCGGCGCCCTTCAAACGGGTAGAAATTTTCGCTCTTTTCGCCCTTTCAGAGGTGCTTCTGGAAACTCCCGCTTTGGAGCCTCGAGGGACCGTGGATTTAACAGGCCCTCGTACTCTTCACAAGGGTTCAGACGAGCGTCCCAGTCGGCACGTGGAAGCAGGGACTATCAAGCCTCCAGGCGGCGAGGCTCAGGTCCGTCGTCAACGAAGAACAAGCAAACCAGCAACCAATGACGGCCTTCGGAACGTCCTGGGGGGTCGAGTCTCTCATCACTTCGACCGATGGAAATGCATCACCAAAGATCGATGGGTCCTAGACACGATTCGCATGGGTCATGCGCTGCAATTCAAAGACAAGCCTCCGCGTCTTCCTCCTTTATTCTCGACACAGCCCCACCTCCAAATCCTACGACAAGAGGCGGCGCTTATGTTGCGAAAAGGGGCGGTAGAGAGAGTTCCTGTGGCACAGGAAGGCCAAGGAGTTTATTCCAGGTTCTTTGTTGTCAAAAAGCCAAACGGCAAATGGAGGCCCATTCTCGACCTGAGGGTACTCAACAAGTGGCTAAAGAGCCAAAAATTCAAAATGCTAAAACTCCAAGAGGTTATCAGATCGGTGCAACCCATGGACTATCTATCATCACTAGACCTTCAGGATGCTTATTTTCACATCCCAATACGCCCACGACACAGGAGATATTTAAGATTCGTCGTCGGGAGAAAGCATTTTCAGTTCAAGGTCCTCCCGTTCGGGCTCAAGTCCTCCCCCAGGACGTTCACCAAGTGCTTGGCCCCTATAGCGGCCCATTTAAGGAAGGATGGTCATCATGTCTATCCATATCTAGACGACTGGCTAGTCAGAGGGTCATCCAAGGAACAAACACGAGACAGTCTACGAGCCACAATGTCCATTTTACAGGAACTGGGCTTCGCAATAAACTTCAACAAGTCCTCAGTAGAGCCTTCGAGGACCTTGGTCTTTCTAGGAGCGGAGTTTCATACACACACAAGCCTGGTGAAACCATCCAGCGAAAGAATTCAGAAACTTCAAAACAAGGCGTCGGAATGGAGAGGCGGTACCAAAGTCTCTGTGCGCAAGTACATGTCCCTGCTAGGGACCATGTCGTCCTGCATTCCGTTAATAAACAACTGCCGTCTGTTTATGAGGCCTTGCCAGGAATTTCTAGCGGACCGTTGGGCGCAGAGCAGAGGTCGCTGGTCCGACAGACTGGTCGTCGACGAACAACTAGTTCAAGCACTCGGCTGGTGGAAAGTGTCTACTCATCTAACGAAAGGGATGCCTCTACTGGAACCAGAGTTCCAAAAGACGGTGGTGACGGATGCATCGCTGAGCGGATGGGGAGCTCATCTGGATATGTTACAGGTACAAGGCCAGTGGTCTTTGCAGGAGTCCTCCCTGCATATCAACCTGCTAGAACTGAGAGCAGTGCGATGGGCTCTGAAGTCTTTTCTTCCGCAACTGAGGGACTCGGTGGTGCGTGTCATGACGGACAACACCACTACGATGTTCTACTTGAGGAAACAAGGAGGGACACGTTCCAGGTCCCTATCGACGGAGGCACAGAAAATCTGGCATTGGGCCCTGCAACACAACATGCAAATCTTAGCGTTTCACCTACCAGGAGTGAAAAACGTGGAAGCCGATGCCCTCAGCAGAGAAATGAACGAAGTTCACGAATGGGTGCTGAACGACCAACAACTTCAACAAGTATTCAAGGAATGGGGACACCCTTCCATAGACCTGTTTGCAACGAAGAACAACAAGAAATGCCATCAGTACGCAAGCAGATGGCCTCAGCAGGGCTCACTGGGGGATGCGTTCTCATTCCCATGGACGAACAAATTCCTGTACGCATTCCCTCCTTTTCCCCTTGTCCGGAGGACGTTGCAATGGATCCTCAGGTATCCATGTCGGGTAATTCTGGTGGCCCCATACTGGGCCAGACAGGTGTGGTTTTCAGACCTACTACACTTAGCGGCGGCGGAACCGATGAGATTCCAGAAGACCCCCGACCTTCTGTCTCGACAGGAGGGTGTCGTTTGGCATCACGACCCGGACAGCCTCAAGTTGACGGCCTGGCTCCTGACTTCGCCGAATTTGGTCGGCTAACGATTCCGGAGGACTGTCGACGTATCCTGCAAGCGGCAAGAGCACCTTCCACAAACGCCTCATACGCGTACAAATGGAAAAGATTCTGTCAATGGTGTAAGGATCAACCAGGTTTGGCCCCGCAATCGATTAGGCCGGAACAGCTCCTTCCATACTTGCTGTTATTAGCTCAAAAGGGCCTGTCGGTGTCGTCAATAAAAGTACACCTAGCAGCCATTTCCAGGTTTACTCGTCGACGGCACTCGGCACCATTGTTCAGCGACCGCCTGATTAAGCACTTCCTTAAAGGCCTCTTTCGGAGTTTCCCTCCAGAGAAGAAATTTCCACCGGAGTGGAGCCTCAATCTGGTCTTAACGTCTCTTATGAAACCTCCGTTTGAGCCAATGTCATCATCGTCTCTAAAGTTTCTGTCGTGGAAATTGGCCTTCCTGGTGGCCATCACTTCAGCCCGACGTATTTCAGAAGTTCAGGCTCTAATGGTGGACCCACCATACTTACGATTTTTCAAGACCAAGGTAGTCCTAGCCACTAACCCACAGTTCATACCAAAAGCTCCTTCGGTGTTTCATAAACACTCTTCTATCGTGTTGCCTACGTTTTTTCCGGAGCCATGCTCGGGAGCGGAGCGCATGCTACACACATTGGATGTAAAAAGGGCTCTCAAGTTTTATCTTCATCGTACGCAACCGTTCAGAGAAACGAGACAGCTGTTTGTGGCCTATGGGTTGGGTGCTAGAGGAAAAGCCATTTCAAAGCAAGGACTATCAAGATGGGTGTCATCTACCATTTCGTACTGCCATTCCAGGGCAGGGAAGCCTCTTCTACGACGGCCAAGAGCTCATTCAACTAGAGCAACGGCATTGTCGACGGCACTGTGGGCCGGAGTCCCTCTAGGGGACATCTGCATGGCGGCTACCTGGGCGGCTACACACACCTTTACCCGCCATTACTGCCTGTCGCAGCAACATGCCGAAGACACCCGGATGGGACAGGCAGTGCTTCGACACCTATTCCAATAAGGTAAGCCCCGGCTGCGGGGTTGCATCCTGTGGAATTTATGACTGTATGTGGTTCGTTTTCCTATGTTAACTATTACTGATGTATACATGATCATAGGGAACGGCCTTTGTGAAAAAAGTATATGGGTTTGCATGCACGCCTCCTCTTGGGGGTGGTACTGCTATGTAATCTATTCAAAGCATGTGAATCCATGAAAGATCCAATGCTGGAGAAGGGAATAGTTTCTTACCTGTAACTCCATTTCTCCAGCATTGGTATCTTTCATGGATTCACATGCGCCCACCTGCCTCCCCTGAACATGCAAACCGGTTTCCCCACTACTTTGGGGGCCGAAATCTGAGGGAGCGCGGGGGCGGGGCCTGTATTTATATCATGACGTCCTGACGGTACGGGCACGCATGATACAAAACGAGGTGGATAGGACACATAAGCGTCGAAAAAGTTTTCCTACGGGAAAGGGTCTATATAATGTACCGGGGATTCCCAGCCTGACGACGGGGAATATTCAAAGCATGTGAATCCATGAAAGATACCAATGCTGGAGAAATGGAGTTACAGGTAAGAAACTATTCCCATCTTATTGGTGCTCTGTTAATGAAAAAGTATTTTTTGAAAATTACCGTATTTGTGCTTACCCCATATATACTTCCTATATCTTTTTGATTTGAGATCTCAATGCCAGTTGATCTCACTTAAACATTTGTTTCAATCCTGTATTGAAAAACCCTGGTTTATTCTATATTATGCAGAATAGTTGATGTCCCATAGGTTGAAAACATGTATGATTAAAAAAGCTCACCCACCTGTATGGATGAGTATATTGGATCAGATATTAGGTGAGTATTGTAAGCTCCTGTAATCTTATACTTGTAGGTTTTAGGCTCCAAGGTTCAAAAAACACCTACAAAATAATGAGCTCAACTTAGTAGAACAAGTTACTTTCTTACCTGGTAACGTTCTTTCGATGGGATGGTCCGACGACGTATTCCACATCTATGACATGTAATCACCACAGCTGTGCTGCTTCGGAAACTTTTTTCGGCGTCTGCGTCCTGCGTCGATGCGCCGTCGTCGAGGACCTCGTCCGACGTCATCCGATGTGATAAGTAGGACGCACGACGCCCGTAGCCTCAGTTGTAGTTTTTTCCCCCAGAACGTGTGACATTAGTCAACTGCCAGTCAGACACAAAGCCTTGCGGAACGTAAGCTGCAATCGCAAAAGAAATTCTGCAGCGGGGAAGGCAGGGCGGGAGCGATATGGAATACGTCGTCGGACCATCCCATCGAAAGAACGTTACCAGGTAAGAAAGTAACTTGTTCTTCGAGGGGATTGGGTCCTCCGACGTATTCCATATCTATGACAGACTCCCAAAGCAGTACCAGAGCAAGGAGGAGGGAAAGAATTTAGAATAGAATAGCCAATCAAATAGCAGAGCAAAGGACCGCCTTGCCAAAGGCCAGATCCTGTCCTCGGATGGAATCGAGGGAATAGTGACGTACAAATGTATGTACCGAAGCCCAGGTGGCTGCATCACAGAGGTTGCGAATAGGAACACCCCTCTGCAGGGCAGTAGATGCCGCCATACCCCTGGTAGAATGGGCCCGCAAGCCAGCCGGTGGGACCTTACCCGCCAAGCGGTAACACTCCGAGATGGCCAAAATAATCCAGCGAGACAAAGTCTGTTTCGTCACAGCTTGCCCCAAACGCTTTCCAGCGTAACCAATAAAGAGTTGATCGTCCACTCTGACCTGGGACATGCGTGAAACATAAAATCTTAAAGCTCTCCTAGGATCAAGCCTATGGAGCCTCTCCTCTTCCTTACCAGGATGCGGAGGAGGAAAGAATGCCGGAAGAACAACCTTCTGGGCCAAATGAAATTCCGTCACTACCTTCGGAAGAAAAGAAGGACGAACTCTAAGGACAACCCTGTCCTTGTGAAATACAGTGAAGGGTGGCTTAACTGAAAGTGCCTGTAACTCACTCAAGTATGTAAAGGCTCAAACGGAGCACCCATAAGAAACTTAAGAACAAGGTTCAAATCCCAACCGGGCACCAGGAAAGGTGACGGAGGGAACACATTAGTGAGCCCTTTCAGAAACTGTGAAAATAAAGGGATTTTAAAGTAAGAACACTCTTCAGACGAGCGCTTAAAGATGTACAGCGCCGCCAGGTAACCTTTAATGTTACCCACTTGCAAGCCCCTGTGGGCCAAAGAAAGTAAAAAGGACAGAACCATGGGGATGTCACCTGCAAAAGGATCCACATTCCGAACTCTGCACCAGTCGCAGAACTTACGGCAACGGTACAGAGACCTTGTTGCTGGCCTTCTGGCCGAAAGCAACACCTCCATCACGTCTTCAGGGAGGTCCCAATCCTTATACCTCAACCTTTCAGAAGCCAAGCGTGAAGGTTGAGGGATCTGACCTCTGGATGGAGAACCTGACCCCCCTCCCGTGAGAGCAGATCGTCTCGGTAGGGAAGACGACGTGAAGGGCAGATGGACAAGTCGAGAAGGTCCGGGTACCACGTCCTTCGAGCCCACGCCGGAGCAATGAGGATCATCCGGGAACCGAACTTCCGTAACCTCCGCAGCACTTGCGGGATGACGGGGACTGGAGGAAACGCGTACAGCAGCGGGAATGACCACTCTGCCACGAACGCGTCTCCTAAGGCTCCTTTTGGAGGAAATTCCCGCGAGCAAAACCTTTCGCACTTCCGGTTGACACTGGAGGAAAAGAGATCCACTTGAGGGGTCCCCCAAAGGGCGAAGATCTCCAGGAGAATCTCCTGAGCCAACTCTCACTCGTGAGAGATCGCGCTCTGCCTGCTCAGAGCGTCCGCCGTAAAGTTTTCGTCTCCGGCCAGATGAACTGCCGAGATCGAAACTTCCTGCTGGATGGCCCAGAACTCGAGCTGCATCGCCTCCCTGCACAGAGGAAGTGACCCCGCCCCCCCTTTTTGTTGAGGTAGTGCATGGCCACTGTGTTGTCCGTCAGGATCAGGACACTCTTTCCTCGCAGTGTCGGCAGAAAAGCCTTCAGGGCTAGCCTGACGGCCCTCAGCTCCAACAGATTGATATGGAGTCTGGACTCCGACGGAGACCAACGACCGCTGACTGTCAGCCCGTTGGCATGAGCTCCCCATCGCGTGAGGGATGCATCCGTCACGATCGTCACCTCCGGCCAGGGAAGCCAAAATGGAGCCCCCTTCATCAAGTTGCCTTCGACGGCCCACCACAGAAGGTCCCGGGCGACCGAGGGCAGCACCTGGACCGGGTCCGACATCCTGCCGGAGGACTGCGACCATTGCGTCTTGAGTGCCCACTGCAAAGATCTCATCCGCAGGCGAGCCTCTGGCACCAGAAGAATGCAGGATGCCATGAGGCCGAGCAACCTCAAGAACTGGAACGCTGGGAGCGTCTGGGCATGCTGAAACTTGTGCACCATCTGCTGAATGTGAAGAGCCTTCACCTGGGGAGGAAAACACTGCCCCAGGGAAGTGTCGAGCACTGCTCCGATGTACTGGAGCCGCTGTGTTGGCGTCAAATGGGACTTCTTTAAATTGAGGGAGAAGCCCAGCCTGTGAAGGGAGTGGCAGGTGACGGACAGATGATCTAGGACTTGCTCGGGAGAGCTCCCCCTGATCAACCAATCGTCCAGGTAGGGGTAGACATGAATCCCCCCTTGCCTGAGATGCGCTGCCACCACCACCATGAGCTTGGTGAAAACCCTCGGGGCGGAGGTCAATCCGAACGGCAGGACCCCAAACTGAAAGTGCGAGTCGCGAACCTCAGGTACTTCTTGTGCTTGGGATGGATCGGCACATGGAAGTAAGCATCCTTGAGGTCGAGAGACACCAACCAGTCCTGAAGCTGAAGGGCCTGGAGGACTTGAGAGAGAGTAACCATCTTGAACTTGTCCTTCCTGAGGAGTTTGTTCAAACCGCGCAAGTCCATGATGGGTCTCAATCCCCCGTCTTTCTTCGAAATCAAAAAATAAGGGGAATACCATCCCTTGTTCCTCTCCGCTACAGGCACCAGTTCTATGGCGCCTTTCTCCAGCAGGGCTTGAATTTCCTGCGCAAGGAGCGGATCCGGACTCTGCAAAGAGAGGTTCCCCGGTGGATTGTCGCGAGGCCTGTGCCGAAAGGGAAGACAGTAGCCGTGGGTTATGATCTCCAGAACCCACACATCTGAAGTAATGGCTTGCCACTCTACAAGATGCTGCGCCAGCCTTCCCCCAACCGGCGAACCATGGGACATGGCCTCATGACTGAGTGGGAGCGGCTGCGGCATTACCTGAGGGCAAAGAGGCAACTGCCCGAGCGGCCTTGGCACCACGGGTACCCTGTCGTCCACCTCTGGTACCCCTGCGTTGGCCTCTTTGACTGCCAGCTCCTCTCGCTTTACCGAAGGACGAGTAATAGCGAAAGGAACCACCCCTCCACTGCTGTCCCCTAGGTTGGTGGACTGCAGCGCCCAACGACTTCACTGCAGCTTTTGAGGTCTGCAACCTCTCAAGGCTCTCGTCAGCCTTGCTGCCAAAAAGGTGTTCACCGTCAAAGGGCATGATGAGGAGCCGGGACTGCACATCAGGAGCAAACCCCGACTTCCACAACCACGCAAACCTGCGTATCACGGTGCTCGCCGCCATGGACCTACTGACACATTCAGCTAAGTCCAAACCCGACTGAACGGACTCACACATGGCATCCTTACCATCCTGGACCATAGCAAGGAAACCATCCTGTTCGTCCCCTTCGGGAATATGTTCAGCCGCTACCGCAACACAGTTCCACAGAGTGTGTGTGAAACGAGACAAGGCACAAATGGAGTTGGCCGCCTGAAGCGCCATACCACCAGAAGAAAACACTTTCTTCGCCCAGCTATCAAAACGTTTGTCGTCCCTATCAGGAGGGATTGTAGGGTACAACGCCTGCTTTGCCGGGGCCGTGGCCGCCTGCACCACCAAACTCTCCGGAGTGGGGTGCCTGGTCAAGTAGCAGGGGTCGCTACTGGCTGGACGGTATTTTCGCGACAAGGATCTGCCCACCGCCGGGAGACTCTCTGGAGCAGTCCAAGCCGCCGCCACCCTTCTCTGTAAAGCCATATGGAACGGCAGTACCGGGTCAGTTGGGGGACCAACATCAAGGATGTCCGTTAGATCATCCTGCACAAACTCCCCTGGGGGAGCAGACCATCCCAAGTACTCATAAACCCTAGCCATAAAGCGCCGGTACGAGGAATCGGCATGAGAGCCAGGCTCAGGCCTACAAAACTTCCACCTCCGGAGAGGTGTCCAGTCCGCTGGCATCATGCAGTGACTGCCTCAAATCGTCACCAGACTATGGCCTGAGACAATTTCATCTGGAACCTGACTAGGAACCAGGCCATCAGAATCCTCATCCGCCTCTGAAATATATTCCAGGTGGCGAAAAGAAGGCACCCGAGAGTGCTTGCTCTTAACCAGAGCCTTCCTAGGGGCTTCCCCCGTGCCACGGGGTACCTCCGACACGAAAGGCGTCGATGGCGTCGAGCGAATCGGCGCCGGCGTCGAGAGAACAGGCATCAGCGCCGAGAGGAACGGCGTCGACGTCGAGGAAATCGACGTTAGATGCAGCACCGCCAGCATCGGCGGCGTCGACACAGCCCTCGAAGCCAGAGCCCCGAGCGTGTCCTTCGACGACCTGAGCGTCGACGGCTTCGACGACTTCCTCGGAGCCGGAGCCTCGAGAAAGCCTGTCGACGCCCTCGACGCCTCAGACGTCGATGTCTTCCTCGAAGACCTCACAGGTGCACACGGTCTCGAACGCGTCGAGGACCGGGACCTGGAACGGGTACGTCGAGAACGAGTCTCCTTGTCCGAACGGGACCTCTCCCGTGACTCGTGCCGAACTCTCACGACCGACCCCACATGGGGGCGCGGACGGCTTAGTACCCTGCGACTCAAGAATCACCAGCATTTTCTTCCCGAAGGAAGCCCATTCCTCCGGCGTCGCACGGCTGGTGGGGTAAGCGACGTGCCGGGCAGAGTCCTCCGAAGAGGACCCGGAAGACGACCGGTGTCGGCGCTTCCGAGAATGCCTCAAAGAGGCTGAGGAGTGGCGAGACCGACTCCTAGAAGGAGACCCACGAGACTTCCGACGATGATGCGGAGAGTCACCCCTCGAATCATCCGTCGAAAGCCCCGCAGACTTCGACTTCCGGGGCTTGGACACCCGACCTACCGACAACTTCTTCTTACGTTCGCGTAAGGCTTTGGACGTGAGCGACTGGCAGTCGATAGTCATCCGTGTCGTGGGCCTCCCGAGGCACCAGAGGCAGGCGTCGTGCGAGTCCATCACCGACATCTTGGACCCACACTCCCCGCACTTCTTGAAGCCCCGACGCGGGGTCGAAGACGAAGTAGAAGACATCTTCACACGCAGGATTTTCACAAAAACTAACAGGTTCGAAGAACCGAGAAGAACAGAACTCCAAAGAGTCGAGGCGTTAACCGAGATTCACGAAGCAACACGTTCGCGGAAAAAATGGAACTGAGGCTACGGGCGTTGTGCGTCCTACTTATCACATCGGATGACGTCGGAGGAGATCCTCGACGATGGCGCATCGACGTCATCAACGCAGGACGCAGACGCCGAAAAAAGTTTCCAAAGCAGCACAGCTGTGGTGATTACATGTCATAGATATGGAATACGTCGGAGGACCCAATCCCCTCGAAAAATTGTTTTTGAATTGTTATCAGTCAAAGATTATATATAGCATGTTAATCTTTTACCTTTTTACAAAAGTTCCTCATTTCCATTGAGCCATTTGTTGAATCCAATTATCAAAAACTTTTCCTTTTGTTTACTAATATTAGATGGAGACACAGTAAGCAAACCCTGTCCCTTTGAGTTTTAGCATAGGTATGTACTTACATTTAATGGGCTAGATCCCAGGCACTAATCTGTAAATTGCTCCAAAGGGAGTCCCACGAGTCTCTACCTCCTTATAAAAGCGCCACAAAAGCGATCGAAAACGCAGCCCGCATCGCGGTGATGTCACACGCGCGAATTTGCGATGACATCACGCGTACACGCACGCGATGACGTCACGCGCACATCAGTTGTAAACAAAAAACTATGCTCCCAACTATCTTAAATGACATTGTTTGCCGGTTATACCTTATTAGTCACAAATTGCTATTGGTTGTCTATTATCCACATAGCACAATTATAATACCCTTATTTCAAATAGAGCCATGCAATCTATATATTTCACTCTGGTGTTCCACCTTATTCAGGTGTTTCACCTTTCTTATGACTGAATATAATTGTGATATCCTCATTTTAAATAGGTTCGTGTAGTACTAGACATTTCACTCGGGTATTCTACCTTGAATGTGACTATATATTATATGGGTCAATATATGAAAATCTCATTCTACAATAATACTTTTTTAATATTGTTGTACATATATGGATACCAATATTTTTTGGGTGCATTCATATATTTTTTCTCTGAACAAAGTTAAGATATTGCACCCCCATATGTCGTCTTTTACTAGAATTTAGATAAAATGTGTCATTGAGTTATTATATCTTGCATCATTTAGGTAGGGCTAGAATGGCTTCACAAGTGGTAATTATGTCGATCCTTACCAGAAAATACTATTGATCTTAATAATAGTTCATAAAAATACATGCATCTCATGGTCCTAATTAAGGCCAACTATGGTACTTTTTAAATAACAGATTTACTTGCATTCCTGTTGCCCAAGTTTAAGCCTAAAATTACCACCTCGTTTCCCCATCTTAATTTGCATTAGTCCAATAAATCTTAAATCTTCTTGATTGTCAAGCTGATGTTGTTGCTGCCAATGTATGGCCAATGGTGACTTCGGATCAACATTCCTAAAACTGGCCAAATGTTCCCTTATTCGAATTCTCAATTGCCGAATAGTGCTACCAATGTAGCGTTTGCCACATTTATAAATAATAGCATAAACAACATAACACGTTTTACAGTTTATGAACTCATTAATCTCAATTGTCATTCCATTAGCATCAGTATAAGAGTCGCAGTTGGCATGGGCATATTTGCACTGGTTGCAGTTGCCAAATTTAAAAAATCCATTTTTTCTTTTTAACCAAGTTTCTTTAGTATTATCATCTTTAACATTTAAAAAAGGACTCAATTTTTGTTTAATAGTATTTACTCTCATAAAAGTGAACTTAGGTTTCTCAGTCAAAAAAGGAAACAGGTCCTTGTCTAGTCTTAGAATGTCCCAGTGTTTGGACACCATTTTGTAGATTAAGGAGGAATCCTGTGAGAACTGTGTAATTATAGAAATATGATCCTTCCCTTTTCTTTCTTTCGCATGGTCACATAAAAGTTCTGCTTGACTGCACTCTTTGTACTTATCAGCCGCTTTCTTTATGCATCTCAAATTGTACCCTCTCTTTTTGAATCGATCTATAAGCAGATCGGACTCCTTGAAATAGTCCACATCTAAGCTGCAGTTTCTTCTGGCTTGATAAAATTCTCCCGCTGGGATGTTGTCTATTGTAGATCTTTGGTGACCACTCTGTGCATAAAGTACAGAGTTAACCTCTGTTGGCTTACGGTATGTTTTAGTTTCAATCTGCCCATTCTTAACAAATATATGTAAATCTAGAAAGTCAACACTCTGTGAACTCGCTGAGCCAGTAAAGCAGATTCCAAATTTGTTAGTGTTAGCATGTGTTGCAAAACTTTCAAATGATGCAATCGACCCTTTACATACAATGAAGACATCGTCAATAAATCTTCTCCATGCGATTAGATTCATTTTAAAGATTTCATGATCAAAAATGTGTTTCTTCATATTGGGCCATGAACAGGTTAGCCAGAGATGGCGCACATTTGGCACCCATGGCTACCCCTTTGGACTGTGCATAATATCGATCATTGAAAATGAATACATTATTGTGCAAAGTGAATTTGAGAAAACTCTTACACATGTATATGTGTTGCATATAAGAAGCAGATGAGTCCCCAGAAGTGTAGTCTATTGTTTACACTAGCATAGATCATGATCTAGCAGTTCAAAGTGCTGAAACATCTAGAGTAGCCAAAAGATGGTCTGATTCCCATTTCAAAGTCTTGAAGAATTGCAAAACTTGTACACTGTCTCTAATGTAGGACTTCATTTTAAGAACATGAGGTTTCAATGCTTCATCCAAGTACTGGGACATGCCCTCTGTGACCCACCCTATACCATTCATAATAGGTCTGACTGATGGTAAAGTTTCAGAAGAAGGAAAAAAAAAACAAGAAGGAATTAATACGCTAAATTAAGTTCATTGGGTCAATCATCTCTCTCTTAGCCAGAGTAAACCATAAATTCATTGGAGTAGAGGATGTCAAAAATTCATAAACAGTTACCACTACTGTATCTCCTTAATCCGAAGTGTGCAAATGCAAAGTTAATGGGACCATGGACAATTCAAGAATTCATGAAGTGCTTTAAGAGTTGTGGTTGGAAGTACATATGCTCTTTATCAGAGACAAAGTCTAGGAAGGGGTGCCAGATCTTCCGGAATCTCGAGAGTTTCCCTTCCATTACTGCTGTAAGTTTTTCTAGACCTAACAATTCCCATAATTTCAACCACCAGATGGTAGATGTGGGCCTTCTACCGTTTTCCAAAATCTAGCCTAGTAATGTGGGCAGCCACCAATAAGTGGGAGATTAGGCTTGCTTTATGTCCTGACATAGGGAAGGACCCATCTTCTGGGGCATCTCCAAGCAGGAACACCCTAGGGTCCATGGGGAGCAGGGAACCAGTGATTTCTTTGATTCTAGATCTCACCTCCAGCCAATATGACTGAATGATCCGGCAATGCCACCACACATGAGCCATGTCTCCTTGCTCACCGCATCCGTGCCAGCATGTGTCCGGATATTCTGGTTTAATGGAGTGAAGTCTGCTGGGGGGGGAGGGGTGGTGGCAGTACCAGCTAAAGCAGATTTTGATAGCGTTTTCTTTTATTAGGGTACAACGAGAGCTGGTCTGGGTACTGTGCCAGATACGCCAGGCCCAGCTCTCTCTCCCAACCTTTCATATATGGGAGCTTCTCCTCTATGGAGGCTTTTTCTAGAAGTTTATAACATAGTGAAATCTTATGGGATTGGTGACCTTCAAGGATTTTCAATTCTGTGCCCAGGGGGGTTCTTTGGGCTGCTCGGCGGGTGTCTCCATTAGTAAGCCAGTGGCGCAATTGTATGTACCGGAAGCGTTCCGTTTCTGGGAGACCAAACTTTTCTTTGCATGCCTGAAAAGTCAATGGTTCCTGGTCTACGTATAGATCTCTCAGGCACAGAGGTTTGTCCCGACACCAGGTTCGGTACGCTGCGGGTGCAAGGCCTGGGGTGAAAGCCGGGTTTTGGGTGATGGGGGACAGTGGCCCTAATCCTGATGGGATACCCCTCTGCGATCGTGCCTTATCCCAGCTCGTCAGGGTGGACAAGGTGGTTGGTGGTATTCCAGTCCTAAAATTACGCGCTTCTTTCTGAAGGAACGGAAGATGCACCAAAGGTAGCACAGCAGCGGCTTGTTCTATCTCTAGCCATTTGGGAGGGTCTGGGGAGTCTTTCCAGGAAAAC
Source organism: Ambystoma mexicanum (assembly GCF_040938575.1). Classification (NCBI taxonomy): domain Eukaryota; kingdom Metazoa; phylum Chordata; class Amphibia; order Caudata; family Ambystomatidae; genus Ambystoma; species Ambystoma mexicanum. Next base: position 451,597,056 of record NC_090936.1, on the reverse strand, counting down.
ATTACGGCTACCTGCGCAGCTCTGAAATAGCGTGGATTGAGGGAAGGCCTAGTCCTCCTAATAATTTTCCCCTTGTCAAGAGTTTACCGGGAATACGTGGTTTCTTCTTCCTCCAAATAAACTGGTATATCTCCTTTTGAAGATTTATAAACTCAAATTCTGGGTTGGCTATTGGCAAGGAGTGAAAAGCGTATAACAATTTCGGGGGAAGTGTCATCTTAACCGCATTAATACGGCCCAACCACGAGATTTCCTGGGAGTCCCATCGCCGCAACCATTTCTTCGACTCTTTAAATAAAGGGGGAATGTTCACCCTGTAGAGGCCCGCGTATCTTGGGGTCAGTTTTAATTCTTCTAGTCTACCAAAGTCTTCGGACAGAGGCATACCACCGATTTAGCTGGATTTATCCTGAAGCCAGATATCATGGCGAATTGGTTTGAGACCTAAAAGGGGCGGAAGTGTGCGGGGGGCGTCTCGCGATTTTGTGGAATTGCCCCTCTACCTCAAAACCCCGGATGCCTGGATGTAGGCTAATGTGCTGGGCAAACGGCTCCATTGCTTAGGCAAATATCAATGGGGACAAAGGACAGCCCTGCCTTGTACCCTTGGCTGATTCAATTAGGGGAGTCCAATTTTTGTTAACTTTAATTTTGGTCGAGTGAATTTGAAAATTTGAGAATATTAGTCTGGAGAATTCTGGGCCAAATCCAAACCCCTTTAACACTAATTCCAGGTACCCCCAAGACATACTATCGAAAGCCCTGTGGGCGTCCAGGGACAGGATAGCAGGTCACCAGGGATCTTCGGGGCGAGGGCAATTAGGTTGAGGGCCGGGCCTAAGCGATTCACTATTATTTTCCCCAACAATTTAGCATCCGTGTTTAATAGTGCAATAGGCCTGTAGGAGGCACAATCTGTAGGATCTTTCCCCGGTTTCAACACTAGTGTCGTAGCTGATTCTGCCATGGATGCTGTGACCACCCCTGCCCTCCATACTGAGTTGAATAATTTCGTTAAATGGGGGGTTAATTCCTCCCGAAAGGTCTTATAAAACTTATTAGTAAAACCATCCAGCCCTGGAGCCTTACCTACTGGGAGGGAGCGAATTGCCCTTTCTATCTCCTCCAAGGTTATTGGGGCCTCAAGACACTCCCGAAACTCTGTAGATATCTGTGGGAGATCAGCTTTCTGAATAAATTCCCTAGCTAACTGTGGGTCAGTCGCATGGGCGGCAGAGTGGTTTCTGAAGAATTCCTCCACAATTCGAAGTTTCCCTGATTCAGTGAAGATCCGCCTCCCCTCTGCGTCTTTTAGAGAGTCTATATGGTTGCGCTTTGCCTGCTGTTTAAGTTTGGCCGCCAACAATCGATTTGCCTTGTTCCCCCTAGAATAGTAGTATTGCTTTGTACGCATTATACCCAAGGCTGCTCAACTCATATGGTGGGCTTCAAGAGCTTTCTGTGCCATGCGGACCTCTAAGTGCGCGTCTAGAAGGCTTCCCTCTGTGCCTCTTCCGCCTCGTGGAGCTGCGTCTCCAGATGTGTCTGGCTCTGTCTAGGAACTCATTACGTTCAATTGTTGTGACCTGACCCCTAATAACAGCTTTCGCTGCATCCCACACTATCGCATATTCCAGCTCCCCCGTATCATTGTCTGCAAAATATTGATCTATACATTCGGCAATGCGGGAGCAGGCCTGAGGATTTGGTAACACAAGTTCATTCAGTCGCCAGGTTCGAGGAGGTACTGGAGATGCATTAGGCAGAGACATGGAGATCAGTACTGGGCCATGATCAGATAGAGCTTTTGGAAGGATCTCTACTTCTGTGACATGGGGGATAAGGGTATCAGAAAGGAGAAACATGTCCAACCTAGAAAACCCTCTGTGTACAGGAGAGAAGAAAGTATAATCCCGCTCACCCTGCTGGAAAAATCTCCATCCCTCAATCAGGGAATGTTCCCTAAGGAGAGAGGTCAAGGCCACAAAATTCTTCTTCTCTGTTGGAGTTGGATGGAGAGACTTATCTTCCAAAGGGTTAACTACCGCGTTAAAATCGCCCCCAATTATAAGGTCACCCTCAGCATGTTCATTCAGCACTCCCGATATGGTTTTTTATTGACATTTGGTGCATACAGTGATAATAGGGTCACACTCCTTCCATATAATGTGACTATCGCTAAGACATATCTTCCCCCTCAATCTGACCAAGTGCTATGAATTGTCAACGGGGTCCCCTTCCGAATGAGAATGGCCACACCACATTTCTTTGTCCCCGAAGAGGCGCAGAGTTTGGTCAGGTAGAGTTTATCATTCAGGCGAAATTCATCCACCGGCAACAGGTGAGTTTCTTGTAAGAATATTACTGTAGGATTATGTCGCCAGCCGGTGAAATAACGCCCTTCTCTTAATCGAGGAATTGAGGCCCTGGGCATTGAGGGTCAAACAGACTATATTCGGTGTCATTATCTCAGTATTCTCCCGTGCAGTATACATATTTGACATAGATTGCTATTACACACCATCCTCCACTCAGCACCCTCCCAGCCCAGGTCTGAGAAGCCCAGAAGCTAATTTTCAGTAAGACACTCAGTTCATCACAGTTGAGCCATCCATCAGAGTACCCTGTCAATATTGCAGGTTTAAAACCGACATTATAAGAATTGCTCTGTCGCTGACAGCCTCTATCCGAGGCAGACCCAACCATAGTATTCCAAAATAGGAAAAAATGATAATCATTTTGAAAGACAACCAAATAAAAAAAAAGAACAAGTAAGAAAACAGGTTGCACTGTTGAACAATATGCTGCAACATCTCGAAATATGATAACCAGAAGTCGCAAGTAGCTTTCGCTAATCTCAACTTCCATTCGAACTACAGTTAACCTTCAGCAAATTCGGGTGCTTTCCGACTTAGGTGCCCCCACTTTGAGAACCACATGCAGTCCCGCACATTGCATAAACCCCCCTCAAAAGTGATCTCTCTTACGATTATCCAGAGACTCGTCCAATCAGGGGACCCGTACCAGGCTGCATGGCCCTCAGTTCTATCTCGCAAAAGCGGACTCACTAGTATTTCTCAAGTCTGCCAGGATTTCAAACCGCTCCAGTCTGTGTCAATCAATCGGGTTACAGCTCTACCTCCATGTTCACTTCAGTAAAGCTGAGGATGTGCCCTTGTTTCAGAATCGTTTCCATTCGCCTTCAGGCAGGGACTTCGTCCAACCACAGGGAGCTAGGAGAATCAGAGCGGCAGCTCGGGGCCAGGCGAGTCTGACCTTCAACCGTAGCTCGCTCGTTGTGCAAGGTGGGACCACCTACTTGCCTCCAGCCCCTAGGCTTCCTTCTCTCTGGTGTGGCAGGTCGGAGGCTGGACTCTTCATTTGGAAGAGCCTCCGGATCCAGCGCGGATGTCTCAGCAGTCTCCCATCAGTTCCCTCGCTTCCAACTCTGTAGAGATTGCATAGTGTTGGTTGCGAAAGTCAAAGAGTAGTTTACAGGGGAACCCCCAGCTGTAGCAGACTTTCTGGGACTGAAGCCATGTGGTGACTTTTTGCAGGCGGCGACGGCAGGCTAGAGTATATGAGACAAGGTCCTGAAATAGGCGAACTGACACACCTAGAAACTGAACAGATTCTGTTTTCCTGGCCGCCATCATAATCTCTTCTTTTTGGCGGAAATAGTGGACTCTGGTCAGGATGTCCGGGAGAAGATTTCTTCTCTGCTGTATAGAAGAATACACACGGTGAGTTCTGTTCAATAGCAGGGCGTCAGAGGGGCTAGACCCAGAAGGCCTCGAAACAGGTCGCTAACATAGTCTGGCAATTCCTGATCAGAAATTTGGCGGGGAATACCTCGAATGCGCACATTATTGCGCCGAGATCTATTTTTGAGGTCCGCCTGTTAGCCCAGATCTCCTCGAGATGGTCCTCAATCACTCGAACTCGTTCCGAGAGCACCTCTGTGTCATGCGTTAACTCCCAGGTAGTGTCCTCTAGGTCATTCACTCTGGTCTCAATACCATTTAAATGGGAGGTGAGTTCCACTAAAGACCTGGCCAGTGTGTCCTTAGAGGTAGTTATCTCTACTTTGATGTCTTGAGTGATCTCCTGCTTAAGTGCTCTCAGCATATCTTCCAAGTCTGATCTGGAGAGGGCCATGTCTGCTATAGGGTCTTTGGTAGGGGCCGGGTGAATGTCTACTGATATTGTATGTCTCTGGGGTTTAGGAGCCGCTTGGGATGTCAGGAGAGCCTTTATATCTTGCACTTGATCTCTCTTTTTAGAACCCACCTTAGGCATCGCCGGGGAAGCAAATCTTGAATCTCCAGATAGGACGTTGCAAGAGGGCAGAGGGGTCTTAAAGTCAGTGAGGCTTCAGTGTTGTCTGGGGGGGAGCATCCGGCATTAAATGCTCAATGAGGGACCAGCGCTGGGACTCGCGGTAAAGCGGGGGACCTCCGTAAGACTCGCAGACAACCGCTGCAGGCAGAGCTCAAGAAGCCCAGCGGCCCCCGCGAGTGCTCCCGCTCTGCGTATCGTAGAGAGTAGAAGCCCAGCGCCGGATTCTCAAGCCCCTCTCCTCCGGATGCAACGGCCAGGGCTTTGTCTCCCCCCAACTCGCACCCCCCACCCCCCCCCACCCGCCCAGTGGGTCGGGGACTCACCTCGGGTTCTGAAACAGCACCGTTACTCTCCCGGGTCTCAGTAGCGCACCTCCGGTCTCCCCTTCGCAAGGGCCGGAGGGTGGAAACTCCCGCTGTATAAAGACGATCGTTAGCTCCACAGTTTATCAGGTTCCCATGCAGGGCCCGGAGCTCTGCAACGCTCCCCAGCACCAGCAGGCTCTAGGTTTCTCGGCTCACCTCCCCGTCTGCGGTCGCTCACCGCATCTGTCCTCCTGCACCAATATCGGGCTCGATCTGCTCCCTCTCCGATGGTCGGAGGGCGAGGAGGATCTCTTTTCCGTCAGGCGTGCAAGCGGGCGGCTGAATAAAAGTCCCCAGGGGCAACGGAGCCCAGCAGTGACTCAAGAGGCAGGAGGGGCTCTCAAAGTCTCCCCGTCGCAACGCGGAGGGTCACAGCTCCGAGCATCGAAGTCTCCCGCGGCCGTGTGGCGGAATGGCGCGCGTCGCCACCTTGGCTGCAGCCATTGTCGCCGGGGGCCTCTACCTTGTCGCGGCGAGTTCACCCGCGCCCTTGCTCCGTTTCTGCTCAAAACCACGATCCATGGGGTCCTGCCAAGTTGATCTCCAGTTTTGTGTGCTTGGAGGCCATACAAATGCACAGGACTGCTTAAATAACGCCAAGATGGGGGCCCATCGGCGGAGCTCACAGCAGACATGTCTTCATCGTGTGCTGCCTAGCCACGCCCCGCATAAATGCCCTTTTATACATATAGGGGTGAGCAAGCCGTTACAGGAGATGCCTATAGCAACGAAGACAGTGCACGTGTTTTACTGTAGTGAAAGCAACTACTGTGCCACTGGAACGGAGAGAAAATATGGTATGATGTATTGGGACTGAACTACAAAAGATACTGAAAGTAAGAAAAGCCATACATGCTTGGAACTGTAAAGAAACCGAAATACAGAAATGAGAGAAAGTGTGGATACTCAGTAGTGTGGTAAAATCGACCTACAAAGGCAAGGGTTAAGAGAAACAGAGTACCCTGATTTACTGTAATTAAATACAGTGATACTGAAAGGAAAGGGAATTTAGAGTGCTCAAGCCTGTAGTAAAACTGAGGTGGCCTGGCAATGAACGAGAAGTGGTTCATGCAAGACCTCTTGGTAAAAGTAAACTTACAAAGAAATATTGCATGCTGGTGCTTGTAGGAAAACCTAACTATGGAGACATTTTCATATGGGACTGATATTGAGCAAAAGGCAGTTACTACATCATTGACCTTGTGATGCAGCCAAATTCCAGAAAAATCATGTAAAAGACATTTTGCAATAAAGTTGAGACAAACTACAGAAGCTTTGAGACATGAGACTAAAGATTGCGTAGCCTGCTGAACAGTGCATTAAGAACAAAGTTTTAGAGAGATTCGAAATATGAAAAGTGGAGTTGTCTGCCAACCATTGTAGTGAAACCTAACTCTTGAAAATAAGAAGATAGGCTCGAATTAGTGGGGAAACCAACTAAGCCTCAGCCATTTGACATCGACTCAAGTTGTAGGGACAGCATGATTTACCTATTCTAACCAAGAACGGGTTGTTTTAACAGTGTCTTTTCGAAATATATACTTTTTACATAGTCTGTGCATGCTTTGTGCACATTAAAGGACTGATTTTAATGGGGTAAACCCATATCCTAGAATATCCTCTTTAGAAGGAAAGGGGTATTCCTCTTACAAAACAAGGAAGAGCCCCAAAACTTCACTGCTAGACTATTATTCTTCTTTAAAATCGAATATTCAATAAGATAAGCAAGATAGTCTTTAAAGCAAGATAACCATGTACACCTTCAAACATGGTAATCCAAGTAATCATTTTAACAATCAGAGAATCAAGTCCTATTAGTGGGAATTCGCCTACTTATCCCATCAATAACTGCAGTTTGAGTATCATTCTAATGTCCCTTTCCTTTTTTAATATACTTTTCTTGAATATGTTATGTTTGTTACACACTGAGCTAAATTGACAAGCAAACAAAACTAAGCATATACAAGTATATAAATAAGGGGAGTGTGATCGATGGAGTCCTTGAGCAGCATCTGCGTCCGGAATCATGCTTCCTCGAGATGTGCCACACATGGAGAATGTAGGTTTACACTATTTATTTTATTTATTTGCGTTTATAAAGCGCACTGGCAGCCCAGGGGCATCCAGGCACTGTTACAAGAGAAAAACTTAAATACAGGTTACGACATTGCTACTTGTTACATGAGGCATAGCAAGTTTGGAGCAGGTTACATAGGTGGCAAGGTATATACATGACAAAGTTACTTGGATAGAAGCAGTGTTGCATGCTGGACAATCCAATGCATTTAGAGCCCTAATCGGTAGATACTGGGAGATTTCGGATGAACAGTCGGGTTTTGATTTCTTTACGGAAGACTAAGTGGGATGAGATCCCTCTGATCCTCTGTTACAAATGGTCCCCTACGAGACTCAACAAAATTAATATGGTCTAACTGTTGGAAGATATGTGAAGTAGGGAATTTAGTGCAGATATGGTGGACATGCAAAAAGGCCCGGGGGCTATGGCAGGAGGTGCTCACAAGAACTAAATTGATTTGTGGCAACTAGGGCCACCGCTAGTGCTCCTCAGGGACACCACCCGCAGATTACACCAGATGTCAGGGAATGCAGGGAAAATTATGACTCGCAATAAAGGTCTTCTGCGGTACGGGGGAAATCTGTAATGAGGTTGGATGGGGCTCAAGGAAGGCCCATGCAGTATGTGAGCTATAACGCTGTCAGTTGTCTAGTTCCTCTTTCTTTTACCTGAGGATGGGACACCACTGAGCGTGCTGGAATCTTTTGCCTTGCAATCCTCAAATATCAATGGGCCCCGCCCTACCCCATCTCATTTAGCTGTGATAACCTCTTAAGCCCACCCGTTTCCCACAGATTAAATATTCGTCTTGACATGCTGGAAGTAAACTCAGGGTTACCGGATATGGGAGACATGGGCCCAGACCAAGCCGTTCACTGCCTTGTTCCAGTAATTTATTGAGGTGCTTGTAGATCTCAGCAGTGGATTTTCCTTTGAGGGCTAGTGTGGGTCTACAGAAGGTAACAGAGTGGAATAAGCAACAGTCCCTCTTCTATTGGGACACATTTGGCAACCTGTTTCTTGCCCCCAATTTAGCATACAGGAAATCTGTGTTGCCATATTGTACCTTTATATGCTCACGATACCCAGACGTTCACTTTTTAGATCTCATTCCTGTTTTGGGGAGCCTCAGTTTTCTACCTGCCCACATAAAAGAAAACAAAGATTTTTCAGTAATTCAAGCTGAGATTTTGACTTGCAATATAGATATCCTCTTTATAAGGGAGTTCACACTTTGATACGGATGGCAACCGCTCAGGAATTCACAGGGTGTTCCATTGCTCCACCTTCTTAATGTGTCCAGCCTGGGCCCAACAGGGGCTCCATCTTGTTGCCATGTTATCCCTGTAAGTTGTTACATCCATTTATTTGTGAGCTTTATTTAGAAATAACACATTTCTATAAAGCACATTACAAAAAGAAACTCTAATTATTATACAAGCATCCAAAGCACATAACCTAAAAAGTAAAATGGTTTTTGTTATCTTCAAGACCAAAATCATTGACCTACCAAATTTGAGCCAATTCGTTATGAGGTACCATGCATCATCGAGCTAATTAGAAACTGCTACAGTCATGCTAGGTGAGACCCAAAGTTTAAATGACACCAATGCATCAGTAGAGTTTAAGATCCCACTGTGTAAAAAGGAATATAAAATTAACTTTGTCCTACTCTTTCGATAGTGGGCAAACCAAAAAAAGTGCCTCTTAATTTCCTCAAGAATTTCAGTTAGGGCATTTATTTGAAGACTTGAGGGAACATTTTTCAGTATAAGATGCAAGAGGGAGAATATTCAACCTGAACTTGAGAAAGAGCCCTCTTCCTAGGATTGGTCAAACACGAAAGGTATGATTCCCACTTGCAGTTTGATTTGATAGACACACAGTTCTCGGTGACAAAGCCTCCTGTCTTGGACACAGCAAAATGATCCATAGCCCATTCCTTATGCTTAGTTTGGTCTAAATGACATTCAAATGCTGAAGCGGCTTACCTGGGATCCCAAAGATATTTTAAATCCAAGTTGATGAGATGCACTTTGATGTGAGTTAGCCATTTCCAATAATGGCCATCAGATTTATTAGCCAGATCCCAAAATACTTTTTTAGTGGAATTGTAATGATTCCAATGCATTAAATTGAAGCCAAACTAGTATGTGGCTTAGCATGACCACATATTCTAAAGTGCACAAGACCAACCAGTTCTAAATGTATTGGTAATGAAGGGGCACATTTAAGGAGTGACGTTAACTTTTTTTTTTTAAAACATAACATCTGCTGCCAGGCGTTGATATGTTAATGTCCTCATAACTCTGCTCTGTATAAAAATCCTGAAAACGCTTCCGTCTTATAGACCTCTACAGTTGGTACTATTGCTTTGCCCCCAAACCTGGTGGCAAGTGCCAGTATCGCCCCAGTACGCTGTTTAAATGGTGTGATTTCAATCTAATTGTGGCTTGCATGTACCATTTGCTGCTGGACTTTAACCTGGATAATCGAAATGGCTGACCTTCTTAATTGGTACAACATTGAATTCGAGATGAATTTTAATAGGCCTACAATGATGGCAGGGTATAAAGACTGTTGTATCAAGTTTTACAGAAAGTGTGGATGTCGCTACTGAACAAATGTCAAGTTTCCAATAGTTTCTTGATGCCCCATACCGATTTAGAAATTAACACTATATCGGAAAATAAGAGAATACCGATTTTCCTTGCACCCAATCATAAGGGGAAACGCACGTCATTTTTTAAATAGATAAAAAAATCATTGATAAATAACAAAAAAAGAGATGGTGCCTGGACACATCGCCGGAAGACTCCCATATCAACCTTAAAGTGCTCTGTGCATTCACCAGCCTACCCTATACAATTCCATGCAGTATTATTGGCATAAAGCAATTGGATCATGGTCAGTAGAGCCTGTGGTGCATCCTGGTCTATTAAAAGTTCCCATAATTTGTCTGACTCAATCAAAAGCAGTTTTAAACTCAATAAAAACTAAAAAATAAGTGTGCTTTACTTTGGACATCTACATTGTGTAAAATGTGTCCAGGTGGCACAGAAAACTTTCTTTGAGAATGTTCAAGGGTTTTTATTTTATGCGTGGAGCCTAGGGCTATCCCTCTAAATCTCATCTGCCCACAAACTCCTCCCTAATGCTGGCATCAGGAACCCTTGGTTGGTTCTACCGAATGCTAAATAATACCTCTTCTTCTCTACTCAGTACCCCTGAGTCCTCAAAACAGTTCTTCATTCCTCTGATGTTTCACTCCTCCTACTCTTCGTCTCCACACTTGGATGTAACCACCCATCCCACACCCCTTCAATACTCCCCCTTTCACTACCTTCCCCCACAATACTACACCCATCCTCTGACTATTGCACTCCTCCTCCTCCTAGTGCACTCCTCCTCCCACTACTGCACCCCTCCTCCCACTACTGCACCCTTCCTCCCCCTTACATCCTTCCCCCACTACTACTACTCCTCCCACTACTACACTGCTCCCACTTTACTGCAGAAAAACCCTTCTTTCACCCAGTATCAGTCACTTCAAATTGACTCCTTAAACTAACTTCTACTCACATGCCACCCAAACTCAAACTCCAGAATCACTTTCTCACCCAAACCAATACCTTACCTGCTCCAACAATCTCCTCCACAAGCTGCCGCAACTTAATTCCCCCTGCTGGTCTTTTGGTCATTCTCCACCTTTGACCTCAACAGGTAAACCCACACTTCCTGCTTCCTTCCTTAAGTAACCCTACATCCTTTGGGATTAGCACTTTTCCCTGTACAATATGGACTGTTCCCCTCCCTGTGGTGTGCATCTGCATGGCAAAGCTTTGTAAAGGGGTCTAAACCACGCTCCCTGGCTCTGCGCAGTCTTGTCGTGTAATGCCTATGCCGGCATACCAGGGTTAATGCAGCAGTTTTTGTCCCTAAGGTACAATGTTGACTGGGGGGAAGAGGAGGAGGCTTTGTTCATCCACTAGTCTCAGGTTGTCCAGACGAGTCAGGTTTTAATGCGTGAGAACACACTAGCTGGCACAGTCTCTCTGATTACCATGCAGGCTCGATGTTTTCCCTTTGGGGAGCAGTGGGGGTGGGGGGCGCTGGGAAGAGTCCTTCCCACTCAGGCTGCTTAACGCTGGCTCTCCCTGGTGCTGTAGCAATTTGGAGGCTGTCGGGTTTCAGTTTCTCAGGTGGGCAGTTTCTGCCCCTTTGGTTCTTTGGACATTTTGTGTAGGATTCACTGACCATCTTGAACAGCTTCTGGTCTGAAAACTGAAAAGACAATGGCGAGAAGTTCAGCATTTTAAGATCTGAACTTCTGCACAAAGTCTTTTTAAGCTGATCAAAAGCCTTCTGTTCTCCATCATCTCATTTGATCATGTTGGAGTGATCTTTCTTTAGTTGGTCAGTCAGCGGACCTACAATCTCTGAAAACTGGAGTATCCCACCAGCCCTAGAAAAGCTTGCATGCCCTTCTTTGTGGCCGGTCTTTTAACTTGGCTCACCACCTCTATTTTTGGTCTTTGAGGAAGCAGCTTGCAGTTCCCCACCTGGAAACGAAGATATTTTACTGTTGTCTGAGCAAAGTGACATATAACAGGGTTGGCAGTTAGGCTGCCTTCCTCAGTTAGATGCAGCCTGCATTTGGATGTCGTAGATATTCCTCTGAATTATTGCTGTAGATTACTATGTCGTCCAGATAACATCTGGTGAAGGTGTGATGGGGAGCCAGGATGATCTCCATCAGTCGTTGTAAAGTTGCTGGGGCAGTCAAAAGGACAGCACTTTGAACTGATAAGGCCCTCTTGGGTTGAGAAGGCTGTTTTTGTGTTTGGTCTACTTCCCATTCTTCACAGAGGATGTCTAGGACATCATGAGCATTCCGCCCATTTAACAACTCGAAAGGGGAGAATGCGGTTGAGTTTTAGTGGCTCTTACTTATGGTGAATAGGGCCAATGGCACCAGGTTATCTCTTTTCAGTCAATCTTTAGCAACCAATTTTCAAAGGACATGTTTCAGTTTTTTATTGAAATGCTCCACTAAGCTACCAGTCTGTAGATATGAGAGAGGTTCTTAGGGTTTGTCCTCATTAAGTTTGTCATTTCTTTTAATAACTTTGGCATGAAGCTGGTCCCCTGATCAGTCGATTTCTGCTGCAAACCCCACTGTTGTAAAACAAATGAAATGATAGCCTTGAATATCCCCTTGGTCATGCTTCTGCACATCAAGAAGGCCCCTGGATATCGGGTTGCATATTTGACGATTACCATAATGCATCAGTTTCCAGGCTTTGAAGGCTTCAGTGGGCCGATTAGGTCCATACCGATTTAGTGAAATGGAACTTCTATGATGGGTAGAGGTAGGAGTGGTATTCTGGGGACACCAGTGACATTTTCTGGCACAAAATAGTTTTCATTTTGGACTCCGGGCCATTCGAATCGGCTGAGTTGGGGCTCGCTGAGTTTTCTCTAGCCCCAAATGTACAGAGGTTGGATCTGAATGCGCCAGTTGTTTATAATTGACACGCTCTCTCTCCTGGAATGAACTATGTCCTGGTACCGGAGTTTCTCTTCTCTATGAAATGATGGGCTGTCTGCGTTAGGCTTGCTCCAGAAGGGGGTTCATACTCTAGGCCCCAGCAAATTCCCAATGACTCTGCTCCAGGTAGTTTTCGGGTCTGTCTTCGGTTTCTTGTGCTTCTGTCAGGGAATGAGTATGCGTTTCTCAGATAAACTGTGCAACTGTTTGGCCTGGTTTCAGTATAAAGGGATTATTCCCGAGGTTCAGCACAAGGACCTTGAGTTTGTCGCTGTAGTCTGTCAATCACTCTAGCTCCCACCTCCTGGGAATATTTGTGGGCGACCCTGATTTTGGAGCTACTCTCCTATAGTTTCCCTCTGGTATTTCTAGCTTCAATCCAGTCCAAAACGTGGCTTGGCCCTTTGGTGGAATGGTGACTTCATCCCCATATAAGACTCCTCACGCAGCTATCGTCGTAACTCTGGTGGGAAGCCTCACTGTGTTGGTTATTCTCATCGCTCTCAACATCTTGGATGACGTTGGGCAATCTCTGCATTGGGGTCTAGCGAATCCCATGATGAGTCCTTGCAAAGGTTTCATTCATCCAAGGTTTTGGGTCTGTTTTCAGCAGCCTTCTCACCCTGATCGGGGGGGGGTCATCTTTTTTAGCCCTTCCCACTTTTGTCCACTAAGGCAAGGGACGGGCGCCCTCTGTAAAGCAGCTGCAGCATCCTCCCTGCCAGGTAGAGGTTGTAGAGCCCAAAGAGGAGGTTTCGCCACCACTGTTGTTCCATCAGCAACCTTGTTGCTAAACCGCCTTGTATTGGACTGTCAGTTTAAATCCGGTGGGAGGGATGTTGCCCCTTTTTGTCCGGGAGTGGCATTTCAACACAATGGGTATTTGGAACCCTGCAGGTTGCAAGTCAGGGTTACTGCCTTCCATTTCTTGAGAGCCCACCCAACCACCCTCCTGGCTCTTCTTGTCATGATCTCTGCTTCCAAAAGGTCAGGGTTTTTCCCAACTCCCTTGGAAGCAGATCCATAACCCAGGTTACGAGTGCCAACCAGTCCCAATTGGGACCTTTTGGACCCAGTCCTGGCGCCAGTGGCACCAGGCTCATAAATATGCCCAGTCCCAGCGCTGGAAGCGCCGGGCTCATAATGCTTGGGTGGACTTACCTGCAGCAGACCATGCTGCTTACTTGCCTGCCAGTTGAGCCTCTGATCCTCTTCTGTTTGGAACTACTTTTCCTGTTGGGTGGGGCTGGAGCCACTCCCTAGATTCAGAACACTGGAACTCTTCTGGAAGGCAGGAACTCTTTTCTTACCAGGAACTCTTTTCTTACCTAGGCGTGGCTGTGGAAGGAGACATCTAAGCACTACAGGAGGCTATTTAAACCACACCCGGTGGATGAATCTTGCTTTGCGTTATTCTGCAACCTCTGCAGCAGGACGCTCATCGTGTCTTCTGCATCCGGTCCTGGGCCTAAGGAAAAAGGCTTACCATCCTGAATCCAGTCTTCAGCAACACCTATAAAGACAAGAAAGAACAGGTTAGCATTCCGGCATCTGAAAGGCAAAGGCTTACCTACTCTTCGTGCGCTCCGGAGGTCTTCACACTGCATTCCGGCATCTGAAAGACAAAAGCTTACCAACTCTTCGCACGCTCCGGAGGCCTTCGGCGCTGCATCCCGCATCTGAAAGACAAAACAAGGTGCGTTTAAAGACATTGGGGAACTTTAATACTCACGTGCCATTACTCCTTTCCACATCTAATCCAGTGGGTATTCCGGCACCCTGCAGCCGCTCCGAACTCGTACCTGCAAAATAAAAAGACAGTTAGAGCGCATCGTGAAGCAGGCAACAAGCGCTTACTTACGTGCTTCCAGGCGCTTCTATTCATCACACGGGCTACATCTTCAACTCACTTCAGCCCGTCATCCGCCATCGCCGGAACCCTGCAAAACAAGAGACATCATTACTAAAGACTTTAAAGACATTTGAATGACTCGAAACTTACCATTCGTGCAGTAAACGACGGACAGCAGTCCTCTGAAGTCAAGAGGCCTGCGCTACCTATCCAGTGAAGAAACTGGTTACAGCACCCTGCCCCGAGGCAGATGGAGAGCTCGGCATTCACTTACCTAAGACATCTTACTCTACATGTCAGGCATACAGTGCACAGAGGTCCAGCCCAAAGAGCCAACCGGGTGCTACACATCACCTTTGAAGATACGGTAGTCGCCCAGTCAAGACCGGCGCCTCTGCGAGAATCAGGTGAGCGTTACACTTCTTTGCTTCCGGACCTTCAATCACCTGTTGGGGAAGGCCCGTCTTCTTCCAAAAAAGGGCACCAAAATTGGTACCCTGGTTAAAGCAAGGGAAGACCTGATGCTCCCTTTTACTTTTTTGGTCCTGGATAAAGAATGGAGCTTGCCTCCCATCATGGATCTGAGGCTCTTTTACCTGTGCAAGGACAAGTTCAAGATGGTCACCTTGGCCCAGGTTCTCCACGCCTTCAACTACAGGTCTGGTTGGTGTCTCTGGACCTACAGGATGTCGTCTTTTATGTGCTGATCCACCCCAAGCACAGTAACTTTGTGTGGTTTATGGTTGGAAACAATCGCTACCTGTTCAGAGTTCTGCCCTTCAGTCTTTCCTCCGCACCTTGGTTCTTTACTAAACTTCTGGGGGTGGTTGAGTATATCTTAGGAGGAAAAGGATTCAGGTCTTTCCCCTACCTGTTTGATTGACTTATCCAAACCCGCTCCCTTGACCAGATGTCAACACACTTCTACTACACATGCAGCCCTTTGCACATTTGGGGCTTCTCCCTGAACTTCAAGAAGTTCCATGTTTAACTGTCCCAGTCCCTCCTATTCATCTCAGTGGTCTTTAATACTTGCCTTGGCTGTGCCTGCCCTCCCGAGGATGGGGTGGCAAACATCCTACAGATGGCCCATATCTTCCATTCCCATAGGCTGGTCTTAGCCTCCAACTTTATGAATTTTGAGTCTCTTGTCCTCCTGCACTCTTTTGCTGCCAGAGGCTGGTTACTTATCCGCTTGCTCCAGTGGCGACTTCAGAATCGGTGTGTTCAACTCCAGGGCACCCTGTGATAGCTTTTGCAAGTTTAAGACAATGTGTCTCAAGGTCTTGTGTGGTGGACCTTAATTTGATGAAAGCGGAGTTGCTTCGATAACCCTGGACCCAACTGACTAGTCACGGACAAGTCCCTAAAAGGCTGGGGTGCTCTGGCCTCTGACAGAAGCTCAGAAAAGCAAACATTTGCTGGAGCTTTGGGCGATCAGGCTGTCTCCGTTTACCTTCCCCCACTGTGATTGGCAGTGGTGTGTTAGTCTTGATGGACCACCCCATGATCCTCTGTTCTTCTGTCCCTCAGCTGCTGAGTGCTAGGGAAAAGAGAAAAATGTAGGTAATGAGTTGCAGCAACTCTAACTATACTGGTGTAAGGGCACGCATGGGTGCTGGGTGGAGTCCCGCTATGCTCCCTGGTGGTAAATAAAATTCTGAAAAGAATTGGTGCGACAACATGCAAGATGAGGAATCTGTCGGAAGAAGGACTAATCCATCATAACGTTCTGAGATGAAACCAATTTGTTCCATTTGGGACATTAGAACTCCTCCGTAAATGTATTCTGCAAAATCTCATCCAGTACGAATCACCCCCCTGCCCGCCATACATACTTCTTACAAACTCTGCAGGATGGATTGCCAGAACCCTGGGCAATGTGAACAAGTAAAATAATCATTGACCAACAAGTGATGGCACCGCTTGTGAGCAGACTGGCAGAAATCAAATGTAATGCTTTGTGACTATAGTATGGAACGCAATCGGAGTAACAAGAAAACAAAGGGCAACGACCTGAAGGGTACACATCTGGGCCTATGCCCAACAGCCCCCTCCACCATTTGCTTCATCAGTCATTCACCTGCATGTTAGAGCACTGTCACCTCCATCAGGCCTTTAAGGTCCAGGTTGTCTTAACAGGGACACATTTCAAGGACCATAGTTGAAATACCAGTGCATGCCACTTATATGGATGCCTTCAGTTGACTATATTCCGTATCCATATACTGGACAGCCCTCTAGGTTTTGTCAACTCTGCCTCCCAGAAATAGTCCCTTTTGGAGTTTCTGATTCATCTTAACCTAAATTTTGTCAAGGCCTGGGTTTATTTTCCTTATACCAACCTATGTGTCTGTCTTCAGTGAGTTCAGGCATTCCTTTAGTCCCCCACTCTTTTTTTCAGTGAGGTCCTACTTTGAGGTTATGCGTGGCCTCCTTTCCCAGATTCCTTTGGGGGGGGGGGGGTAAAGGGTCAGTCCTTTTACTATGTTTCCTATCCATTCCAGCAGAACAGGTAGCATTTCCCAAAGAGAAGGAATTCTGTCTTGTTCCAGCCATTTATTTTGTCAAATGCTTGCCACTTCAGAGTACTTCTCTGGTGCCTATTTCTGTGATGATTTCTAAGGTGGCCACTTATTACAACTTCTGTCCTCTTCTACGCTCCTGCTGGAGGTTGTATACACTCTCTCTTGGGTCCTTGCTGTGCTCCACACCAGAATTGATTCTGTGATCCCATTTGGACTTCTCTTTACTTGAACTTAAGATGAAATCTAGATCGTTATTGTATCCTCTCATGGTTGTTCGACTCGGACACCATTTGACTTTATTATGGTCCCTTTCTTGAGCACTTGAAATTCTTTTTGTGCACATCCTAAACGTCCAGGATCCTTTGGTTTAGTCAATTGTGCACTTCATAGATCTCAAAATGAACACACAATACTTCTTAAACACAAGTGCACTTCATAGACTTGAGTTTAAACGCTGGAAATGATTCAAATATTTGGAAAACTTTATCTTACTGAGGATATGCTGAACACATTAATTCCTGCTCAGACATGGACAATAGTTCACTCTATAGATTTGAGGTTGACCACTCCGTCGTCGTCTTTAGACACAAATGTACTTTATAGACCTTAGTTTGAACTCTGTCATTGATTCCTAGAGATGGACTCCAGTAAACTTCACACACAGCTACGTTAATACTTTTTAGATTTTGGCAACCGTGCAATTCCCCCACGCTAAGATGGATTTCTATCATCTGGCCTGCTGGACAGGTTTTAGGAAGCCACCCTAGTTATAGTGAACGGGGGAACTCTGAGAGGTTAGCCAAAGCCAATCAAGGTAAGCATGAAGAGTGGTCAAGGCTTAGTCTCAGGAGAAAGTGAGTGGGGTCAAGGGGCCACAATGAGTCCACACAGTAATGCACACAATATTTCAATTTAGACAGGTAAGTGCAAAAATACTCTATTATAGGCCCAACAAAACACACTAGAAAAATGAATAAAGCAGGTAGTAATATCATAAACTACTCAATTATCAAACATTTATGCAGTCTCTGTTTTTAGGAATGCACACGATAACTTGGACAACTAAAAGATAATAAGTAGTGATGCAGTAGAATGAAAGCAGTTCACAATAATTATGCCCCAACTGTATAAATCAATCCCTGTGATGTATGGGGCCTTGTGCCCAAAAGTCACAAAGCTGCTTCTTAGGAGAGGGGACAGATGTAGGAAGAGTTCTTGTGGTTGTGTAAATGTTCCAGCATATATTCAACGTGTTCCAAGTATGTAAAATATTATTTTGAGGGGATTATGTCCTCCGACGTATTCCACATCTTTGACAGTGATTACCACAGCTGTGCTGCTTCGGAAAACTTTTTTGGCGTAGGCTTCCTATGTCGATACGCTCCCTCGAGGACCTCCTCCAACGGCCGACGTCGCCAGATGTTATATGTAGGACGCACAACGCCTGTAGCCTCAGTTCTGTTTTTTCCTCAAACGTGTTGGTTTCGAAATCTCGCTGCGCCTCGGTTCTTGTGTACCGGTTCTTAAATTCTATGAGAAAATGTCTTAGTCTTCTGCTACCCCATAGTCGGGCTTCAAGAAGTGTCGGGACTGCGGTTCCAAGATGTCTCTGACGGACCTGCACAACGTCTGCCTCTGGTGCCTGGGTGAGAGCCACGCCACTGATGACTGCGACGAATGCCAGTCTGAGACGTTGAAGGCCTTGCGGGTGCGGAAGAAGCTGTCAGCGGGTAGGGTTTCCAAACCCCATAAATCGAAGTCTGCTGGACTTTCAACCGACGATTCGAGGGGCGACTCTCCATGTCAGCGTAAATCCAGGCGGTCTTGTTCCAGGAGTGGGTCCCGCCATTCCTCGGCCTCTTCGAGGCATGCAAGGAAGTGCCGTCATCGGTCGCCTTCCCCATCCTCGTCCGAGGACTCCGCCAGACGGCGGGTTGCTTGGCCCACCAAGCATTCATCTCCGGAGGAATGGGACGCCTTCCATAAGGAGATGTTGGCGATTTTTGAATCGCAGGGCACCGTTCCGGCCGCGCCTTCGAGAGAAGCCGGCGAGGAACGCTCTAGAGCCACCGCTTGCACGCCTTCGGGCTCGGGTGGTCGGCGCAATCACAGAGAACCTTCCGAGGTCTCAGTCGGACAAGGAGGATCGCCATCGTGCCCGCTCCCGGTCCACCCACTGCCCTGGTGTTGCCATGCCACATGGCCTTACAAAGAAGGGTGGCAGCGGCTTGGACTGCTCTGGAGTCTCCAGGCAGTGAACAAGTCTTTGCCAAAAAAATACCGTCCAGCCAGTGGTGACCCCTGCAACTTGTCTACGCACCATACTCCGGAGAGTTTGGTGGTGCAGGCGGCTACGGCCCCAGCAAAGCAGGCTGCGTACCCTACAATCCCTCCTGATAGGGATGACAAACGGTTTGACGGCTGGGCGAAGAAAGTATTTTCTTATGGGGGTATGGCTTTAAAGGCAGCCAACTCCGTTTGTGCCCTTGCAAGATTCACACACACTCTGTGGAATTGTCGTTGGTGGCTGAACATATTCCCAAAGGGGAGGAACGGGATGGTTTTCTTGCCCTTGTTCAGGATGGCAAGGATGACATGTGTGAGTCCGTTCAGTCGGGTTTGGACGTGGCAGACTGTGTCAGCCGGTCCATGGCGATGAGCACCGTGATGCGCAGGTTTGCGTGGTTGCGAAAGTCGGGGTTTGCTCCTGATGTACAGTCCTGGCTTCTCAACATGATGGTGTCCATCTTTTTGGCAGCAAGGCTGACGAGAGCCTTGAGAGGTTGCAGACCTCCAAAGCTGCAGTGAAGTCGTTGAGCGCTGCAGTACGTCAACCTCTGCCTTTTCATCCTAGGGGTCAGCAATGGAGGGGAGGTTCCTTTCGATACTACTCTTCCTTTGGTAGATCGAGGGAAGCTGCCAGTCAAAGGGGCCAACGTAGGAGTACCAGAGGTGGAAAACAAGGTACTCGAGGTGCCAAAGCCGCTCGGGCAGTTGCCTCTTTGCCCTCAGGGGGCCAGTCATGAGGCCATGTCCCATGGTTCGCCGGTTGGGCGAAGGCTGGCGCAGCATCTTGTAGAATGGCGTGCCATTACTTCAGATGTGTGGGTTCTGGAGATCATAGCCCACGGCTACTGTCTTCCTTTCCAGCAGAGGCCTCACAACAATCAGGGAAGCTCTCTTTGAAGAGTCCGGATCCGCTCCTTGCGCAGGAAATCAAATCCCTGGTGGAGAAAGGCGCCATAGAACTGGTGCCTATAGCGGAGAGGAACAAGGGATGGTATTCCCCATATTTTTTGATCCCGAAAAAAGACAGGGGATTGAGACCCATCATGGACTTGCGTGGTTTGAACAAGCTCCTCAGGAAGGACGAGTTCAAGATGGTTACTCTTTCTCAAGTCCTCCAGGCCCTTCAACTTCAGGATTGGTTGGTGTCTTTCGACCTCAAGGATGCTTACTTTCATGTGCCGATGCACCCCAAGCACAGGAAGTACCTGAGGTTCGCGGTTGGCGACTCGCATTTTCAGTTTGGGGTCCTGCCGTTCGGATTGACCTCCGCCCGAGGGTCTTCACCAAGCTGATGGTGGTGGTGGTGGCAGCGTATCTCAGGAAAGGGGGGGGGGGATTCACGTCTACCCCTCCCTGGACAATTGGTTGATCAGGGCGCGCTCTCCCGAGCTAGTCCTGGATCATTTGTCAGTCACCTGCCACTCTCTTCACAGGCTGGACTTCTCCCTCAACTTGAAGTCCCACTTGACGCATACCCAGCGGCTCCAGTACTTTGGAGCAGTACTCGACACATCCTTGGGGCAGTGTTCTCCTCCCCAGGTGAGGGCTCACCACATTCTGCAGATGGTGGACACATTTCAACGTGCCCAGAGTCTCCCCGCGTTCGAGTTCTTGAGATTGCTCGGCCTCATGGCATCCTGCATTCTATTGGTGCCAGAAGCCGGGCTGCGGATGAGATCTCTGCAGTGGGCACTCAAGATGCAGTGGTCGCAGTTTGCTGGCAGGTTGTTGGACCCCGTTCAGATTCCGCCCTCGGTCACCCAGGACCTTCTGCGGTGGGCCGTCGAAGGAAATCTGTTCAGAGGGGCTCCATTTTGGCAACCATGGCCGGAAGTGACTATCGTGACAGACGCATCCCTCACAGGTTGGGGAGCTCATGCTGACGGCCAGCGGTCGTTGGTCTCCGTCGGAGTCCAGACTCCACATCAATTTGTTAGAGCTGCAGGCTGTCAGGCTAGCCCTGAAGGCTTTTCTGTCGTCTGTACGGGGGAAGAATGTCCTGATTATGACGGACAATACGGTGGCCATGTACTACCTCAACAAAAAGAGGGGGCAGGGTCACTCCGACTGTGCAGAGAGGCGATGCAGCTCTGGTTCTGGGCCATCCAGCAGGAAATTTCGATCTCGACAGTTCATCTGGCCAGAGACGAAAACACGGCGGCGGACGCTCTGAGCAGGCAGAGCACGAGTGGGAGCTGGCTCGGGACGTTCTTTTGGAGATCTTCACCTTTTGGGTGACCCCACAAGTGGATCTCTTCGCCACCAGTGTCCACCGGAAGTGCAAGAGATTCTGCTCACGGGAATTTCCTGCAGGAGGAGCCTTAGGGGACGCGTTCGTAGTGGAGTGGTCCTTCCCACTGCTGTACGCGTTTCCTCCAGTCCCTGTCATTCCGCAAATGTTGCAGAGGTTCGGTTCCCGAATGATCCTCATTGCTCCGGCATGGGCCTGGAGAGCGTGGTACCAAGACCTTCTAGACATGTCCATCTGCCCTCCATGCCGTCTGCCCTGCCGAGACGATCTGCTCTCACAGGAGGGGGGGGCGAGTTCTCCATCCAGTGGTCAAGTCTCTCAGCCTTCATGCTTGGTATCTTAAAGGCTGAGATATAGGATTGGGACCTCCCTGAAGACGTGATGGAGGTGTTGCTTTCGGCCAGAAGGCCTGCAACGAAATCCCTGTACCGTTGCTGTTGGAAGAAGTTCTACGACTGGTGCAGGGTACAGAATGTGGGTCCTTTCCAATGTTGCATTCCTTTGGTTTTGTCTTTTTTGCTTTCTTTAGCCCACAAGGGCCTGCAAGTAGGTACCATTAAGGGTCACCTGGCAGCGCTGTCCATATTTAAGTGCTCGTCTGAGGAATGTTCATATTTTAAAATCCCTTTGATTTCTCAGTTCCTGAAAGGGCTAACTCATGTGTTTCCACCATCGCCTTTCCAGGTGCCGGGATGGGATTTGAATTTGGTTTTAAAGTTCCTGATGGGAGCTCCGTTTGAGCCCTTACATTCTTGTCCATTGAGACTGTTGTCCTTTAAAACTGTATTTTTAGTTACGGTTACTTCCGCACGCAGAGTGAGTGAGTTGCAGGCACTTTCCGACAAACCACCCTTCACGGTGTTCCATAAGGACAGGGTTGTCCTTAGGGTACGGCCTTCCTTTCTTCCGAAGGTTGCGTCGGAATTCCATCTGAGCAAGAAGGTAATTCTTCTGGCATTCTATCCTCCTCCACATCCTGGTAAGGAACAGGAGAGGCTCCATAGGTTGGGCCTCTGTTCATACTTTTGTGAAACATTATTCCCTGGACTCTATCCATGGGCAAGATTTGGCCTTTGGTAAGGCAGTCCTCTATTCTACAATTTGATTGGGCATTCTAAAATCTCTAAATTCTTTTCCCACCTCCTTATGTTGGTAGTGCTTTGGGAGTCTGTCAAAGACGTGGAATACGTCGGAGTGCCCAATCCCCTCGATGAACAAGTTACTTTCTTACCTGCTAACGTTCTTTCGATGGGATGTTCCTCCGTATTCCACATCGTACCCTCCCTACCTGCCCGCTACAGAATTTCTTTTGCGATTGCAGCTTCCACTTCCGCAAGGCTTTCTGTGGTAAGGCTGGCAGAAGATTGGTGCCACACGTTCTGGGGGGAAAGACTACAACTGAGGCTACGGGCATCGTGCGTCCTACATATAACATCTGGTGCCGTCGAAGGAGGTCTGCGAGGCAGCGTATGGACGTCATCGACGCAGGAAGCCTATGGCGAAAAAGTTTTCCGAAGCAGCACAGCTGTGGTAATCACTGTCAAAGATGTGGAATACGTCGGAGGAACATCCCTTCAAAAGAACGTTACCAGGTAAGAAAGTAACTTCTTCTATCTTTCTGATACAAGCTTTTAGATCGGACAATCAAAAAGCGATGGAATGGAATTACCAAAGTTTATTCTGAGGCAAATACAGGGAGGTGAATGCGTTGCAATTACTTACCCCCCTGACTCTGATTTTCCCTGGTGATGAGGTATGTCTATTGGGGATCGCTGGAGGTCGGTTTTCCTGCTGTTGGATCCAGTAAATGATGTCCAGGAGCTGCAGGTGGAAGAATTCTTCCCTTCGGTTACAGGAGCAGAGTGCAACCTTTTGCAGGAGGCACTGATACAGACCTCTTCAGGACATTTCACCAGACGGTGAGAAGCTGAAACCTGGCAGGAAGGCGGCTGGTGGTACGTGCTGGCGACCACTGAAGTTCCAATGACAAAAACGGAATGGTGGTGATTCTACCAAGGTAGCCCACTGGACAGCTGGTCATTCTGTGTTGTCCCTGAACACTTTTGAAGACTCATGATGTCTGCATCCTCTAGAATACATTGAATCTGGTTGGCCACACCAGTCCAACGGTTGAAGCACCACAGAGGGCCTTCGCAAATCTGTATGGTTCCTGTAAAGTCATCACTGAAACCCTGGTAGTGGTCTTCTCCCATATGGCCCGGCAAAGGCAGTCGCTACCTGATCCTGATTCTGACCTTGGGGGTGGTATCATGCGGGAGAACCATGTGGAGGGAGACCTATATCGGGGGGAAAGTGGCATCTCTACTGCTGAAGGCACACAATTTTTCTAACTTCCCTGAAACCCAAAGTGTTAAGGTCCTGATGGCTTATTGTAAAGAAAAGTCAAGTGTTAAGATCACCACTACACATAATGTTCACATAACCATTCCTGATTTTGACAAATTCTGTTCCAACAACTGTTTAAAACAATCTTGCTTTGAGAAGTCTAAAATGTATATGAACTCCAGTCCCAAAATACCTGGGGTACTGAGATGAAGATGACCAAGGAGTCAATGGGGAGGAAGTGTGGCTTCAAACATGAGGTGCAGTCTAGTTGTTTAAAACCTAAATAGCTGTGCGGGACATTTAAACCTGAAGGTGGCGGTTCGAGGAAGAGGCAAGGAGAGTGGCTGCAGAGTATGCCGAGCCGGAATCGAGACACAGCAGAGGCAATTCGGAAGAGAAGAGCTGCAGAGAACATCTGCCTGCAGTGATTCAGCAGTGTTTTAAACCGGAGAAGAGAAACTCCGGCAACAAGGAGGTGACTGAAGCACAGCAGAGTCAGGAGAGAAGAGGCCCTGTAAAGGTGCGCAGGTCCCGGCGGCAAATGAAGCAAATGCAAACGCGGGAACTACATGAACCTCTGCACAAGCAGGGAGGCCAGCCCCATGGAAGACTCTAGCAGCCTCAGCACAGTATACCGGTGAGTCAGCCTGAGAATGGACGGGCCCCAGGATGTGCGAAACGGTGAAGGCGTGTTTAAAGAATACTTTTGAATGCCGACTGAATCAAAGTAAGATAAAAGGGCAAACATGGTAAAAATGTTCTTAATATGAAATGTTTGTTGGGGAAAACCTGGGACCAGCATTGCCATATGCCAAAAAATATTTGGAGAGAAGTAAAAAGGCAAGCTTGGTACAATTCTCCTGACATGAGATTCCAGTTGGGGGAGATCTGCAGCAAGCGTTGTCAACAGAAATTGGAAGAATGGTTGACAGAAAGAGCTTGAACAAACACTCATAAATGAAATGTCTGCATGGGGTAAATTGGTGCAAGTAGCCTCTGGCGTCAAGTTGTATCACTGAGGAAATATGATTGCATAATATCTAAAATATAAGGAAGACCTGATAGAGGATCGGGCAGTACAACTTTTTGGAAGAAGACACCTGGCAGGAGAGTACACCAGGAGGTCTGTGTGATTCTAGAAGAAGATATTCCTGGCAGGAGAGTAAACCAGGAGATTAACAGTTGTGTTAGAGAGAAACCTTATAGTTCTGAAAACCGTGTTCTATGAACAAGACTTTTGGTTTTTCCATTCTGAGAACAGTGTTCTATGAAAGAGACATTTGGATTTACCTTCCTAAGAAAAGTGTTCTGTGGAAAGACATGTGTTTGGCTATTCTGACAACTGTATCCTACGGATGAGAAATTTTTGCTTTGCTAAATCCAATGAGACATTTTCATTAATTTGAACAGAACATTGATGGAACAACATATTTCCAATAGGCTTCCTGAATTGGTTCAGGGGAAGGCTTCACTTCCTTGGAAAGTCCAGACAGATTCAGAAACAAAAGCGAAATGTTTAGAGATCGAATATGGAGGGAAAGTTGCCTAAAGGGAAATCTTTCGTAACACCCCCATCCTGCCTGAATCTCTCGGTTTGTTCTGCCACCCCCTTCTCGTAGGCAGTCCACCCCCTCTCATCTCTAGGCGTGTCTACCACCCTGCTGTCTCAGTTCGTTCTCCCACCCTCTGGGCTTGTACCTGCCCCCAGCGTGTCCTCCTTCCTTGGTTCTCAACACGTCCCCCTTCTCAGCTCATCCCCCAATCCTCTCGACTTGTCCTACAACCCCTCACCTTCTCTCGGCCTATACACACTCCACCTTGCCTGTCAGATCAATCTCACACTACCCCCCTCGTCTCTCTCCCCCTCCCCTGTATCTTGGCTCATTGCCCCCTGTATCTCAACTTATCCCCCTATCTCTAGGCTTGTCCTCCCCCTTACCGTCTCTCAGCTCATCGTCCCGCCCCCTCATCTTTTGGCTTGTCCTACTCCCTTCTCTTGGCTTGTTCTGCCACCCCTCCCCCCCATCATCTCTCAGCTTGTTCACTACTTCTCTACCCCCATGCACCACCCCACCCTCCTTTGTTTCCCCTTTGCTCTCTTTTAATGATTGACTGCCTCAGCCTGGGTTTTTCCAGCACTGCTTTGGTTAGTCTTTCTCTCCTGCTCTTTGACTCTTTGACTTGACCCAAGCTTTCTCAGTATTGCAATAATTCAAGTCTCCGTGGCCTGGTCTTCCGCGGCCCCCGGGGTCCTTCATCTATATCTGTGCGTCCAGGAGGTCTGTTACCCGTGGGAGCAAAAGAGGCACCGAGGACGGGAGGAAACACCGGGAACGGAGCAAAAACCTCTGGTCCTGCAGTTTGTAGCGGACGCACCGCATGAGGTAATTTGCTTCTTGGCGCTACACACCGGCACCTTTGCAGAGCGGCATTCTGTAGCAGCAAGGAAGTGAAACGCTCACTTCCCAACAGCCTACCCCATCGACCCTTCGCATCCTTTGCTCGCTTCCTGGAGGAGGCGGAGCCTTGCGGGAGTCACGTGAGCTGTCACGTGACGGAACCAGCGCTGAAGACCAGCCTCATCCACCCTTGCGGCGTTAAGCCCGTCAGGGGTAAAGGCCAGTGACTGTTGTGCGACTGTTTGGCGCACTGGGGGCGTATCAAGAGGCAATTTGACAGTCAACTCACTACTAAACCACCGCACTGTGCGGGCGTGAGTCTGGTGCTCAGGGCCAGGGGGCCGGTCACTGATTCCACTGTGAGACACACAGCACGTCGAAAATCTTAAACATCACTCCGGCTCATTCACTTCCCCAGCGTGCAAATATGGGACCTACGTCGCCCACGGAAGACGACATCAGTCGCCGGCTCAGGAGCAGCAAAGTATCACAAGAGCTGGGAGAAAAACAAGACCACCATGACCCTAAGGAGGTGATAAAACAAAAAGCAGGGAAAGTCCCTGCGCCCCCTCTTCCTGAATCAGCGACTGGCGGTAACAACCTGGCCCTGCCATCTTCCCAGCCTCACCGAAATCCGTCTTCTCTAATTCCAACGAGACCTTCAGCCGAAGAGCCGCCTCACAGTGAAAGACTCCTCCCGGCATCCGACGCCGACGGCTTCTTGGTCGTTTCCGGTCGCAACCTCACAGTGGCCTGGGACAAGGAAGCAGAATTAATAGACCGGAAGAGTGAGCCCGCAACAGTAGCTCTGAGCCTGCTTCACCACCAATCGGGCGCTGTGCCTAGCCGTTCCACCGCAAGTGCGAGAGAAACCCAGCTCGAATCTGCCGTAGGGCGGACTCGGCAGGCGTCTCAAGGGCGGGGCACAGCCAGACCATCGGAAATTTCTGACGCAGGCTCATCAAAACATCTTTTCTCCCCAGGAGTACGTTTCCACGCAACAATCCGTGACCCCCGTGTTGGAGAAAAAATGTCGCCGCAAATGTCTCTGGCCCCTAAAGAATCAGAACATCTAGTCCAGATTCACTGTGACAGGACTATAAGTCAGAATCCATCTAAGCGCACAAAGTTCACAAAACAGAGGGCTCCACCCAGTTCAAACATTAGGAACGAGTCCGGGTCCACAGACTCCGGCGGTGAACTGTGTCCTCAAAACAGACGCTCCCCAGATGACTCAGTCTTTGAAACATCAGCAAAGGAAAAGCAGTCACCGGTGCTATTGACTCAAGCTGAACCCCTCATCAGTTCACCAACAAGCGCTGCAGAAGCTCCGTGCCAACCCCTTGCCATAGCACCATTGGTCCCACATCAGGCGGAAACACTATTACCGAAAGAAAACGCTAAAAGTAAACTCAAGCAAAAGAAAACGGGGGCAGGGAAACCTCGTAAATTGCAGCAGAAATTTCAGAGACCCACAAAAGGCCTGTTGGCGCCGCTGCTCTCTTCGTCTCTAAAGGAGTATTTCATTAGACAACATAAAAGAAAACTGGACCAGGACCCCGAACTATCAGATGCTGAAATTCTGGAAGCGATTAATGAATTTTCGCCCAGAACGAATCTAGCAAAGCAAAGTGCTTCTGCCCTAGAGTCACTTCTACCTCAACAGCCGTCGACCAAACAGATGTCACTGCAGGGGTCAAAAGAAGATTCAAATCAAGATCTGTCCAGTTCGGCCACTCCTGGACCATTGGACAAGCTGGGGAGAACTCCCCCTCTGCCTCTGATAGGGCTCCGAAATGAGTCCATTAACAACATCTCTTCATCAGAGGACACAAGCATTATGGCACCTAAAGGAAATAGCACCGTGGCAGGTCATAGAAAATCTCAGCCTCCAGAATACTATGCGTGGACTCGCCCTCACATCCAAGGCCAGTCTATTAGACTTCTAGGCGACACCGACCAGTCTCAGCAAGATTCAACCCATCCACCTGAGAGAAGGACCTCTGATAGATGGATTCCTAATCCTTCCGAGAGAACCCAAAACACCTCCCCCTAAAAACAGGAGGCTGAGCGAAATTCCAAGCTCGTCAGACAAAGGATCTCCGGCACGGAAAAAAACAGATTTACTCTCCATTATGTCAGCACTTACGATTGCATTGAACCCATTTGCAAAACTTTATGAATCCATGCATGAAGCACTTAAAGACAATACCACTATGATAAGCAGCATGAAGGACAAACTCACCTTTATGGAGGGGTTCATATCTGCCGTGGAGCTAAACTCGAGCAGGTCAGAAGCGCTCTTGGAAGAAAAACTGAAAAAAATGGAGAAAAAAAATGGAGAGCATCTTATGCACGCACCTAAGAGCAGCAAGTGACCCCCCCAAAGGAACAGATTCTAGATACACGCAGACTTTGCCTAATGGAAAGCACCATGACATGGCTCCAATTTTTGAGAAACGGCCGTCAAAGCCGATTACACCGTCTTCAAATTCCAGCCCTTGAGCGCAAACAAATGGGTGTGTGGAACACTCCAAAGAATCAGACACTAAGCATATGGACAGTCCCAAAAGATCCGAAAGATACTAGGCTGGTACAGGGTTGTACCAAGGCAGTAGAAACCCCCGTGAGCCATCCACCGAAGCTGAGTGCCACAATTCCACCATGCGACGAGAAAGCCATTAAACCCACCAATCCGGATGCAACTGCGGCGGCTTATCTGTCTCAAGATCTCCTAGAAATTTCCCAGCACGTAGAGGCTGAAACGCTGCGCCCTGGATCCACATCTAGTCAAGAAGATTTGACCGGCGTTACACCTTGCCCAAATCACTCTCAGAAAAAATCGCAAAGTGGTAGTATGGAAGGCCAAAGTAAAAGCGGCAACCGGTGGCATAGTCCACGATCGAAATCGCCAACTATAGCCCTCGGAGCTCTTAAGGATCTTGAGACAAAAGAAAAGGCTTCGGCCCAGAAATCAGCTAGAGACTCCAGCTCAAGACGCAGAGAAGGACAAAGACAGGGCAGGCCCCGAATCCCTTCGCACAAGGAAAGGAACAGATGGCATAGGGCTGACCATAAGGACCGAATTAATCTGGAAAATTCAACAATCTACAAGTTAGAGCAAATAACAGCCAAAGACAGCTACCTAGTTCTCAACCACAGGACAGTTCTAAAAATCTTGACCAAAATTGAAAAACTGCGACAACTAACTTCCGACGATATAATTCTTGTTGAACCCTACCATAGAGAACACAAAGCAAAAGCATTTCTCCATGTTAAAAACAAGGCAGCAAAAGAACTCGCGGCTGAAACGGAAAGGGACTTGCGCCGCGTAGGCCTGAAATGTCAACAGATATCGAAGCATCCAACACTCAAATCATCTAGCGACAGACCACAGGGGTACATGGTGAATACTCCATCTAAAAAAAACATTCATGCGGCTCGGCCAGGCGAGGATACTGGAAGGAAAAACATGAGGAACCAGCACACTGAGGAGCAGACGGAAAGTCGACGACTGCTCAAAAAGAAAGGGGTGCAATACACCGACACAGAAATCGGCGTGACAAACACAAAAGAGACAGACGGCGAAAAATGCTACCAAAGGAAGCCCGACGTGTCCCCTCGGAAGAGAGAGAACGACGTCCACTCAGCAACTAACCCATGGAAGTGGTTTCAGAGACTTTCTCTCGCCAACACAAGAGATAGCAACGATCGCCGTGTGCCATGAGAAACATGTTTTGCCAAGAGATTGATGTACAGCAACCTAAATTCAGCACTCTTCAAATGGCATCATGGAACACGCGGGGCTTCTGCCATTTAACCACCCTGAATGACGCCAACCTGGGTTCCTTTGATCTTGTATGTCTCCAGGAAACCTGGCTTCTAAACAAACCCATATTCGATGGATATGAGATTGAAGTATCTCCGGCAACAAAGTCTATTGCAGGCCGACCCTCAGCGGGCATATTGACTGCCATCCGCCTGGGTCCGGGTCTTACCCCATTGGGAAAGATTGCTGAAGGCTACGGCATCCTTGCAACACTGGCATCTTGGCACCACTACGACCAATATCACAACTGCTGGGTGAAGGCCGAAATAGCCATAATAAATCTTTACTGGAATCTTGAGCGTACCAGCTGCAAAGACTCTGTAACTCCATAACTTCAATCATTGACGAGTCCAGAGTCGACCGAGGGGTCGTAAATCTGATCATATGCGGAGATCTAAATACCAAATGTGGGCCTGGCATTGTGACCACCAAAAACACCCTCCCACGCCCGTTGCAGGAAGACAGAGGCCGCGCGTGGTCTAAACTAATGAAGTCTCGAAATCTGCATAACACGGCAGCTCTTCAAAAAAACAAAAGCCAAATTCCTACATGGGAAAGACCAGGGGCATCAGCAACCATCGACCACATCTACATCAGTGAAGGTCTAATCCCATTCTTTATTGACTTTAACGTGGTAAAAACCACAAACAGCGATCATCTTCTTAAATTGTCATGGGGTGGAGCTACACAAAAAAAATCTCACTACCACCACAACATTGAAGCAAATAACCAACAAAACCGTTTGAGATTGTCCTCGGACAACATAAGAAGTTTCGTGAAAAATCTAAGATCGAAATACGATGTCGCAAGCAAACTCTCAGCGCGCGAAAGGCCTGAATACACTTCGCTTCTAGCCCCGCACTTAGTAAAATTCTCCAGTAAATCTCAAGTCTCAGTGAATCACATCCACTCTTTCAATCAAATGATCACGGAAAGGTGACAAGTAGTACGGAAACTTAAAAGACTGGCCATTAAGGAGGGGTCTACTGAGTCCTGGACATCGTTCAAAATGGGACAGAAGCTCTACAAAGGGTGGATAAAACAATATCGTACCACCTTATACCAGAAGGACGCAGAAGTAATGCAAACTATGCTGTTATCAAGAAGCTCTAAAGACTTCTGGGCCCTGCTGAAGAGCGCAAATGGCCTGAAACCGCCTCCAATTTCCAACTCTGTGTCAGAGCAAAAATGGATCGCGCATTTCTCAGAGTTATACCGACCACTGTCAGCTACAGTCCCTGAGTCGACAGGGCATCCTCCTGAGGCATGGATGGATCTTTCCACAAGAAATCTCCAGAGTTATCAACAACCTGAAAGTCTCCAGGGCCCCAGGCCCAGATGGGCTGACGAACTTGGATATCAAAGAACACCCGGACATTTGGTCCAAGACAATCAGCAACCTCTTTTCCATCTGCCAGCGCCGGAAACAGATCCCTACAACCTGGACCGAAGGCGTCTTGGTCCCAATTTTTAAAAAGGGAGACTTAAGTCTACCAGCAAACTACAGACCGATAGTCGTCCTGGACATAATTGGCAAAATCTTCGCCTCTCTCCTGCTGTCCCACTTCAAGGAATGGGCTAGGATCTCTCCAGCAGCGGACACCTTCCAGACGGGCTTCTTAAAGGGTGCAGGCACGTCAATCAATCTCCTAATTTTGAACATCAAGGCAAAGGTTAAGAACGGAGCTCCGAAAGTCTTCATAGCTATGATAGACCTCTCCCAAGCATTTGACATGGTTGACAGAGCCAAGCTATGGGCCAAACTAACAGCATGGAATTGCCCAAACCGTCTCTTGGAACCTATAAAGGCCCTACATAGAGCTACATCATTCCGGGTATGGCTCAGTCGTCAAGGCACCTTATCAGACCAAATCTTTACTGGACGGGGAGTGAAACAGGGATGCCCCCTTGCTTCTGCTTTATTCATAGCTTTCATCAGAGATTTCCAGGTGTCAAGAGAAAACAGTGAGAAGCTTCCCCCCAAATGTAGGAGCGAATCAAGTATCAAGGTTGTGGTATGCGGACGACTTAGTCCTTATGGACCAGACTGCAATAGGTCTTCAAAGACAGCTTTCCAATCTGGCTGAATATATGGAAAAAAATAACCTGCAAATCAACATCGCCAAAACCAAAATCCTAACAATATCCAAAACGGTGGGAAGGAAAAAAAAACTCGCACAACTCCTGGTTTCTGGAGAAAGCAAAGATTGAAGAAGTGACGGAATTTAAGTACTTGGGCTTAATGCTAGACAACACCCTGAGGGACAGATCACTACAAAATGCCCTTTGGAGCAAGGAGAGATATTTAGCAGCTCAGCTACGTGCGATCGATAAAAAGTTTGGCAAATTTTCCTGGAATGCAGCTCTGCAATTCTATAAAGCAAAAGTTGTGCCGGCACTAACTTATGGGACGGCGGCAAACTTAAACCTACCCACTGAGCTTTGGACCCAGTTAAAAGGTTTCATCTGGAAATCAGTTCTAGGTCTGCCTAAGTCGGCTCCAACACCAGCAATCCGGCGTGACCTAGGGCTACAGTCCCTTGCCTCCGTGGTGACTCAAAGCGCGTCCCAATTATATGGAAAAATCCAGGCACCAAACACCATGCCCATCTACGGAATTATCCTCTCTGAAATTCGAAAAGGGTCCTGCAAACCACTCACTACCTGGGTCGATAAGATTAAAACTAGTCTTGAAGAAATATCATGCACTGAAGACTTTCTTATCTCAAATCCAGGCCGTGTCAAAAAAAAACTACAGCAACAAGACTGGATCAACACGCTGGAGCTAGTACAGCAATATAAGTCTCTAAAGCATCTTCCACCGACCCATAACAAACTAAAAGAACCCCTGAAATACTGCGAGAAATTCCCGGAGAAAAATTTAAGAATTATCTATCTCCGCGCGCGCCTAAACTTACTACACACTAGGGAAATTCTAGCAGCAAGATCTTCAACGCTGAATTCGGACTGCCGCTTATGCGGCATCCCTAATCAAGTGGAAACGGTCCGCCACCTTCTCATGAACTGTCCTGCGCTATCAAATGAGAGACAAGCATTTATGACACCACTTATCAGTGACCCACTAGCCATCGACGAAGAAACCTGTTGGTCCCGCCTGATGGCAGGTGATTCAGCCAGATGGTCAAGAACTGCAGCTAAATTTCTGTCGCTGGCCCTGTCCAAAGCCAACATAGTTGCTAGTGGTCCCTAGTCAGCTACGTCTAGGAGGCTTGAGACTTTCAGGTGGGACTGTTCGGCAGACCCCATTTATGCCTGCCAGACCGGATTACTCGTCTCTTGACCCCCTAAGTGGTGTGATAATGCGTCTCTTTTCTAATTGAAATTTAAGCAACGCATTAAAGAGAGAAACAGAAACAGACTTTTTTACACTTTTGTAAAAACCAATAGGTTAAAAAAAATAATAAAAAAAAAGAAAAAAATAATAATTCAAGTCTCATTTGGCTGGACAGTGAACTACAGATCCTAACAAGCGCCATCTTCTTTCTCACATAGTGCCTTATGACTTAGCTAGGACTTTCCGACAGGACTTTCCCAGCAGGTCAATGATTCAAGTCTTTCCTTGCGTGTCTAGGCACTATAGGTTCCTATATGCATCCTACTCCTATGTCCTGTCCCCTTGCCTCTATCCTGCATGGGTGTCCCTCTCTAGGGATGGGAAAGGTACCTTTTTCACCAGAAAAATAACACTTTCCTTTTAAATCTATACGCGTGCGGAGGCGCGGCCCTGGAAGCATGCGCCACCTTGACCCTGCCCACTGGTGCCACACCTCAGTCCTCTTTTCCGCGTCGACGGGAGCAGACCGGTTTCAACAGCGCTCATGGTTACGCCCTTCTGGGCCTGTAATTCCATTTAATTTTAATTCTATTAAATCTTTTTCAGATACAATACTTCCAGGGATACATTGTCCACCGGTACCCCAGCCCGTCCTCGGCGCATGTCTGCGTAGGGCTTCAGCAGGTAACCCTGGTGTGACGGTTCGTTCCCCACGTTGGACCTGCACGCACTCTGTCTACGGTGCCTAGGAGAAGATCACAGATGGGATGGCTGTACAGCGTGCGATGCGCTCACTCCCCGGGACCTCAAGAACCAGTTGGCATGGTGGAGGGAGCTGTTCTCCAGGTTGCCGGCAGAGCACCTTAAGGAATACATGCGGAGGAAGACCAAGAAGACAAGTATAATTTTTAACAAAGCACCCCGTAAGGGCGGCTCCTTCCCGGGAAAGTCTGCCAAAGGGAGGGGACAGTTGGGTCCTAGCAGTGGCAAGAAGGGTGCTGAGGCTACAGCAGCTAATGGCTTATCGGCTGAGGGGTCCAAGCTTCCCCCCCCCAGTTCCACCGCCAAGGAGCCAATGGGCTCTCACACCGGGACCTGTCCCGAGGAGCTTGGCCCTATTACCAGGCCTACGCCCGAGAGAGGCACCTAAACGCTGCGCAGATAGCACTACTGGCCTCATGGCCAAGGGCCACCAGGCACATGCCTGAGGTGCAGGGTGAGACAGAGCCTACGCCTTCCAGCAGACAGGCTGAACCCAGACCCATGTCATCCAAGGATCCACGTGCTGAGGGCGCCGACAAGATGGCAGTGCACAGAAACCCGATGGCGCCCAGACCAGACACCTGCCAACCCGACGAAACCCCAAAGGCGGGAATCCTAGACTACCAAGCCAGAGGCCCGCTCATCCAGCGAAACCCGCAAGGCAGGAATCCACAGCAAGGTCAGAATGGGTGCCTCTGCCTCATATCACGTGGTTCACAACTTGCCCAACTGTCTCGGGACAAGCACTCTATACAAAGAAGCGTTGTTCTCACTGCAGGCAGCAGTTCACATCACCACTACAGGCCCCAGTCCAGGAGCAATGCCACCCAGCCTGCGAGGAGCGTTTCTTTGACAAATTCCTAACGCTCATGCATTCCCCGCCAATGGAAAACATCCTTAAGGGCATCATACAAGAGATTCTAATGCCCATGCTTCTACAGCAACTGGCTCCGGTGCAACCTACTCCACCGCTGCAGCCTGTGACACTGGTGGCTCTGATAGCAGCTCCCGCACAGCCACCGTCAAATGAACCTATGCCAGTCGACCCATTGGCGTCCATCGGCAGAGGGGATCAGCAGGACACTGACAACGAGGAGCAAGACACACCTTCGTTGGCAAGGGCATTGTACAACAGAATCACCGGCCTGGCATCTCGCAGCCACAAAAGGAACAGCCATAGACGGGGGTCTTGGCTGATGTTCTCACCATCTGGGCAGAGTCCAGATCCGGGATTCCACTGCAAAAAGAGGTAGAGGCCCTGGCTAAAAAGGGGTGGTTGAAGCCTCACTCCACACAGCCAACTAACAAAAGGCGAAATGTGAAATGTAGGCAATGCAGGGCGACTCTCTGCTCCGATCAGTTCACCTTCAGCCACTGTCATCTGTCATTGAGGCAGCATCTATGTATGCCAAACCGCAGACGTCATCAGCAAGCACCGCCACATCTGCGTTCCTTGGTAAAGAGGAAAAGGTACTTGAGGCCTACGGTAAAGTTTATTCCAACACAGGTCTCCATCTCAGAAAGGCCAACGCTGACGCCCTCTTGGCTGCGGCAAGCCAAAGGCTGTGGCGGGAGATCGCCGAATTCCATCCCGGATCTACCTTCCCACAGGCAGGCATCCTTCAAGGCTCGCCTGGCAGAGGCCAAGCTGGTGGCCCAGGACATCATGGAGGCTACAGTTGCCCACATTGATACAAGTAGAGCAGTCTGTGTGGCCA
This sequence comes from Ambystoma mexicanum, assembly GCF_040938575.1. Lineage (NCBI taxonomy): Eukaryota > Metazoa > Chordata > Amphibia > Caudata > Ambystomatidae > Ambystoma > Ambystoma mexicanum. The sequence goes on along the minus strand of NC_090936.1, from coordinate 451,561,453 downwards.
CAGACATGAGAAGGACGTCCTGGTTAAGGGCAAAAAGGTCCAATCCCGACGTTCAGGAGAGAATATTAGTTCTCCCTTTCGGGGAAGGGGGTTTGTTCCACTCCACCACCGATGAGGAACTGGACAAAACGAAAAGCAGCTCCCAGACAGCCAAATCGCTACCTATTCTTACCAAACCGGAAGCTTAAAGCTTTAGGCAGGCCCAGTCTCGGTTGGACATGGGTCGGACATTTGGCGTGTTCAGGGGCTTTCAAGACCACTGGGCTAGGCAACCGTACCAGTCCCCCAGCCAGCACAGGAGTAAACACCAGAAGTCTTCCCATAAAGGTTCTTTCAATCCCCCTCCCGGGCGCCATCCTCAGAACCAAAGAAGCAATGATGGGACGTTTTAGATCCACAGGACCCAAGTTTGGGTCAGGTTGGCTCTCCACAGTCAGGCTTGGAGGGTACGGTTTGTGAACGCCTGGGTGATCTGTTATCTCACAGAGCTTCGGCTGCCTCTTCCCTTTACTCCTTCTCGTTCCCCTCCCCTTCCTCAAATCGGGACAACATCGCTCCTAGCAGAGATTCACTCACTCATGGCGAGAGAGGCAGCAGAGCAGGTCCCAATCCCCCAGCAGGAGTTGGGCTTTTATTCCCGCATCTTTGCTATTCAGAAAAATAACCAGGCTGGCCTGCAAGTGGTCCTAGATCTTTCCTTTTTAAACCAGTACCTGCCTGAAATTCAAAACTGTGACTCCAGCTCCAATAGCAGAGACACTGGATGGGGGAGACTGGACGTGCTTGCTGGATCTGAAGGATGCATATTTACACGTCCCCATAGCGCAGGCTCATCGATACTTCCTCAGATTTCAGGTCATGGGTCTGCATTTCTAATACAAAGTACTACCATTCAGCCTGAACTCGGCACCCATGGTCTTCACAAAGCTCATGAATGCTGTTGCAGCCCTGCTCCAGTCAGAAGGCCATCATGTATCCCCATACCTCGATGACTGGTTAGTAAGAGCAGGGTCTCCGGAGCAAGTCAGTTTCTCAGCCTCCAGGCTCATGAACACACTCTGAGCTGGGGTTCTCACTCAACTTCCAGAAGTCGCCCATCCAACCGACGCACACATTGGTATTCTTGGGTCTTCAATTGGACACGCAGAGGCAAATGGTGTTCCCCACGAAGGAAAAGGTGGCAATGATCAATGCTGCTGTGGGTCACTTCCTCAGCAGAACTGTAACCATCAGTTTACTTACCCTTCAGGCGGACCACACCATTACAACAGACTCCTCCCCTCCAGGTGCGGGGTGGGCCACCCTGAGCGGCCATACTGTGCATGGTCTATGGGCGACCAGCAGAACCTTATCAACTGGTTGGAGGTGATGGCTATCTGGCTCGCTCTCAGGGCATTCCTTCCAATCAAGGGCAGTTTGGTGTGCATTCAGATAGACAACTCTACCTGCATGTGCTGCCTCAAAAAGCAGGGGGGCACCAGATTTCCGCAAAATCTATGCAAGCTGGCAATAGCCATTTCGGAATGGGCCATTGCAAAGGGCATCTGGATCTCGGCAGTACGCCTTCTGGGAGAGTCAAATCTAGAGGCCGACCACCTCAGTCGGCTGGGCTCTGGCAGCTACGAGTGGCAGCTGAACAAGAGGGTATTTATGGAAATTTTCAGCAAGTGGGGTCACCCCAGCATAGACCTGTTTGCAACAGAGAGCAATCGGACGTCTGTTTATTTATTATTTATAGGGCGCCCAAACCCAGAAGTAGATGGGCGCACAACATATCAAGGTTACTTAAGGCTTAGTTACATTTGCATAGATAGTTAGATACAGGTGCATTTACAGGTTATAGTTTACATAATTACAGGTAGGTACATGTGCCAGGATAGTTACAGTAATGGTTACAATTTGTGTTACAAGTCTTAGCTGAGTAAGAGCTGCCTGGGAGAGACAAGGGGGTGAGCATGATATGCTGTAATTATTGGCCGTTGTGCCGTAACCAGTTGTGGATGTTACGCCTAAAGCTGTTGTAGGATTGGTCTCTTCTTAGCTCCACTTGTAAGGCGTTCTATTGCTGAGCTGCTTTTACCGGGAAGCTATTTCCAACAGTTTTATTTTAGGTGGAATCTAGGAGTTTGGAGACAGTAGGAGTTGGCTGTTCTAGTTAGGCGTGTAAAGGGTTTTCTGGTTATTCTTTCCATCAGGTAAGGTGGTGCTGTGTTATTTAGGCATTTGAAGGTTAAGGTGACCATTTTGAGGAGGATCCGATCAGTGATTTTTAGCTGGTTGTGGTTTCTTCTAGCGTTAGAAATGTGCTCTCTGGTAGGGAGATTCAGGGCAGTTCTAAGCGCATTGTTTTGTAGGGTCTGTAGTTTGTGATGTATTTATTGGCTCCTGCATAGAGTGTGTTGCAGTAATCCAATTTGGAGAGGATGAGGGCGTTGGCTAGGATGATGCAGCTAGCTGGTGACAGAAAGGGTCTACAAGCTTTGATGAGTTTGCCGGTATATGCAGTGGAGGAGGCCAGAGAGTTTACTTGTTTTCTTAGGGAGAGTGTGGAATCCAAGTAAAAGCCTAGGGTCTTCACTTCCTTGGCAACTGTGATTGTTACTGTCGATGTTAGCGGTTCGCTTCCAGGGGTGGCCAGGGTTCCATGGGGCACGTGCTGCAGATTCAATGGAATGGAATGTGGGCCTACGTGTTCTGTACCAAACCCCCCCCCGCGCCCCCCACCCTGACCATTCTTGCACACTAAGTCCTGGCCAAGATCAGGGAGACCCGTCGGATGCGTCTCATTCTGATAGCTCCCCAGTGGTCGGCCAGGCCGCTGTGCTTGGATCTGCTGCAATTGTCAAACCAACCTCTGGTTCCCCTACCACTCGGGCTGGACCCTGTTCTGCTACGCAGGGAGGAGCGGAGATTCACCCCTTCCCGGAGGAATTAGCCCTAGCGTGTTGGTCTCTGAGCAGGTAACGCTTCAACATCTCCAGCTGTCTCGGGACAATCTGGAAATCATCCAGGAAGCCAGGAGTCATTGCTACACAGAAACAGTATAAAAGCAAATGGACCAGAGTTTGTTTCTGGGCCAAAGAAAGCAGAGCGGACCCACTGACATACACGCTAGACCCTGTGCTATCATTCTCTGCTTATTTAGCTAAATCAGGGGTCCAGGTGGACACATGTTGAACATACCTTGCGGCCATCGGAGCATACAGGAACTCACATGTCTTCCCATTTTTCATACAGTGGTCAGAAGGCATCTACTGGGGCTAACAAGACCAGTCATGTGCACACACCCAGTTTGGGACCTGAACCTGGTTCTCAGTGCCCTGGCACACAAACCTTTTGAGCCAATGGCTACAGTAGACATCAGATTAGTCGCTCTCGAGACAGCGCTCATGGTGGGCCTCACATTGGCTTGCAGAGTCGGCGAGATTCAGGCTCTAGTGGCCACAGAACCCTACACAGTGTCATCGGGACAACGTGGTGCTTCTCACTCACCCTAGGTTCCTCCCAAAAGTTTTCATCTTTCCATCTCAACAAGGAGATTGTGCTCCCCACCATCTTCCCTAACCCGGCGGAGGAGGCAGAAAGGGTGCTCCACTGTCCCGACGTCAAGCAAGCTTTAAAATTCTACCTGTCGATGGCCACCAGGGGGCACATGGCGGATAGCTGATCAACGCGTCAGCTCCTAGACCCGGGAATGCAAAGGGGCACTGAGCCTGCCCTTTGCCCCCCACGTCCCCCGAGTGAGGCAGTGAAGGTTGCCTCTGTGAGAGGGGATTGTGGGGCACCTACAGCCCGACTCTCCAGCTGAGGCGAGGTCGGATGGCTGAGTGAGCCGCCCTGGAGGCCTCAACGGAGGAGGAGGAGACATCACGGCGAAGGGGACAGAGGCAGACGTGCCATGAGAGACTCGGGCTGACCCCACAGGAGGGAGGCCCTGTTTGAGGGACACCGCAGCGCTGAGGGTTCCACGGGCTGCAGAAGAGAGCAGGGGAGAAGGCACCCCGAGGCAGTTCCGTGAGAGAGGCGGCCTGTTGAGTCTAGGGCAGCGGAGCCGAGGACTACAGTGCCCCTGCCCTGGAGCAGAGGCGGGGTCCTCCGTCGAGAATGCGGGAACAGCCGGTGAGGATGCCATTGTCTGGCGCTCCCCATAAAGGGCCTCCAGAGACTGGCGGCAGCAGGGGAGGTCGTCACAAAGCTCTGCAGGGCGACTCTAAGGTGAGGATGTGACTGTGCCTGTGCGGGTGCAGACCCAGCTGGAGGAGGCGGACCGGAGCCGACTGGGGAGTAGAGTGCTGGAGTCCCCCCCATCCCTCCCTTGCGCCCCGGTGATGGCCCGTGGGGCGAACCTAGGAGGGGGCATCAGATTAATTATTAATAATTAAACTGAGCTGGTGAGGCCCCCCGGGGGCGAAGCAGCCTGGTTGCAGAGGCCCATCGCGAGTGCCCGGATCTGGCCTCCCTGGAGTGAGAGGTGACTGCCTGCACAAGCAAAACCAGGGGGGGGGGGAGCAGGTGCTTGGTGGCGGGGTGTGGACCCCCTGAGATCAGGTAGGGGCGTGTGCCCGCCTCGCCACATCACTTTGAGACTTACAACAAGAGACTGCTGGTGGGAGCTGAGAGGGGAAAGACCCGGACACCAGGAAGTGGGGGACCGGTTGAACCTCTGTGAGGTGCTCTGAGGAGCGCACAATTCAAGGTCCCGGGGTGGGGTTTTATTTGTCTGAAGAAGCGCATGTGGTGAGGTGATGGCCCCCTCATGTTTGAGACTGCTACAGGAGAGTGCAGGTGGGCGGGGTGCGGGTACCCCTGTGTAACTGGAATTGGGACAGTGGAGAAGTACCCTTGAGGACCCCTGCGGGAAAGCCGGAGAGCCCCCCTGGACACCGTGAAGGGACAACAGTTAATAGGAGAAGGGGGGGCAGCCCTGACTCTCTGGCGCACAGCCCGCCAGACCAACTGGAGTGGACCGCGCATGTGCTGCAGGCAGGACTACACAGAGCTGAGATCAAGTGATGACCTGGTGAGGGCAGGCCCAGTGGGCCATTGAAGGGGCAGCAGGGAGTACTTGGAACTCGGAGATAAATGAGCTGGAGATTTGCCTTGGAGAGATTGCAGTTCCAGACCTCCCTGTCAGGAGCACCACTGTCTGTGTCCACCCAAGCTGGAGGAATGGAGGAGGACCCGGTGTCCACGAAGAAAGATATTGCGGCACTGATGAGATGCAGGGAATGCCTTCAGCATTGGGCCTCTGGCTGAAAAAATTGGACCAGAGAATGGACTCAGTTGACGAGAGGGTTCAATGTCTGGCAAGCAACCAAACCTCGTTGGATACACTGGAGACACAAATGGACATGACTCTCTCAGAACTGGAAAGGAGGAGGGCATCTGAAGCAAAGCTAAAGATGGACAACTTCGAAAATAAGGGAACAAAGAAATAACCTCCGTTTTGTTAGGTTTCCGGAGAGAGGGAGGGGGAAACGGAGGGAGATATCGATCAATCATGGAAGTGCTGAAGCTCCTGTTTGGCGCTGATGCGATTGACGAGCCCACGATTGACTCAAAACACTGTGCAGGGGGTGGGGCGAGGGGACCGAGAACAGTATTGGCAAGGTTCCACTACTTCCCAGGAAAGGTGAAGATTTTGGAGAGGGCTAGGAAAACCAGCCTAGTGGCCTACGCCCCACTAAGATAACTGTTTACCGGGACCTGTCAGCCTTTACATTGGCCAGGATGAAGCAATGCGGTCCCCTGACGAAATGGCTCACGGACAAGGGAGTGAGATACCGCTGGGGCTTCCCTTTCTCACTAATGTTTGCACAAAGACTACTCATACAGGCTGGTAATGGAAGATGACATTCAAAGGGTGATGGCCGAGCCTATGGGGGACTCCCAGCGCCCGCCACGGAACCCTGGCGAGGTGTTGGAAGGAGCATTCAGCAGTTGCCAGTCGAATGATAGACAAAAGATCCCCAGATCTCACAGGTTTAAGAAACTGAACCCCCCGGGAGGGAGGGGGAACAGATAATTAACTCTGGGGATGGTAACGCTGGGGTCACAGGAAACTAGGGCAGGTAGGGTGGGGGCTTCAGGGGGTCGCACCTGGTGGGGGCCTTGTATGGGGCAATAAATGCTATGAAGAGTGCTGTTGGGGATCAAGTTAATGAAGGAATGTTGGCGGTAGCACTGAAACAACTGCCCCGACGGGGGCCGCCGCTGGATTTGGAAAATTAAGGGGATTGTAGGTGCTTTGGGGGGGGGGGGGGCTCGAGTTATATTGTGCTGGAGGGGGCTCAGGGAAAAGAGCTTTTGTAGGGCTGGTTTCCGGGTTCGGGAGGGACCACTGGTGATTTGATCCCGTACTAGGTGACTAATCTGGGTGGGGTTGAATGCCGATAGAGGAGGGTGGGAGGGAGTAGTTCAGTGTGTGCCGACTCCAAGTTGGTTTGGTGTCTGGTGGGCTCCAAGAATGGAAGCTCATTAATGGATTTGTCTCTGGGAAGGGGCGAGTCATGTGGGCTTCAAACAGCAAAATAATGTCTGGAATGGCTGAAATGTGTATCGGCTCCTTCAGGCCTCAACTCGCCAAATAGGAGGTCAATGGTGCTCCGTGAATTCAAGAGGGCTCAATTGGACTGGATGTGCCTCCAGGAGACGCACTGGCTGAGGGGCAAGGAACCCCGATCACGGTCCCAGGAGGTGGGGGACGTGTTTTTGGCATCTGATGTGAGTAAAAGGAGGAGGGTGGCAGTCCTGGTTTCAGCCCGAGTGGGATTTTTGATGGAATCGGTTTTGTCTATCCGAATGGGAGATACGTGTAAGGGTCAGTTACAGGGATCACTCACCCTGGGCTCTGTCTATGCTCCTAATGTGGGCCAATGTGATTTTTTTTGGGAGGAGGTGAGGGATTCTCTGATTCCTGATTCCATTTATGGAGGGCCCGCTGGTCATGGGAGGGGATTTTAACATGGTGTTGGATCCAGTGAGGGACCATAGGAGGATGGGGTATGGGGCGGCCTCCAGGGTGGGGGTTGGGGATTCTGAACATTTTGGACAAGTGAACAGCCTTCTGGGCCTGGTTGGCTCCCCCTGCCCCCCCCACCCCTGGAGGGGGATGGGCCATTCACCTACTTCTCAGCTGTACATGATTCATTCTCGTATAGACCTGATCTTAGTAGACACGACCCTGAAGGTGCAAGTTTTAGACTCAGGTCTCCCCAATCCCGTGGTCGGACCAGGATATGGTGAGGATTACGGTGGGCATGAGACTGACCTCTGGCCAAGGTGGGGGTTAGAGGTGTGGTGATTTCCTGTTGAAGGAGCGGGAGGTGCAACAGAAACTGATCTCGTGAATCGGGGACTACTTCCTTTCCAATGATACCGGGGAGGTGGGCTTTAATTCAACGATTCGGGGACTATTGATTAAGATAGGCTCTCAAAAGAAGAGGGAGGGGGGCGAAGGAAAACACACTCTGTAGAAAGATAGCGCAGCTACAACCGGGTGGAGCCCAGGGCAAATGTATCTCTCCAGCGGAAGCAAAAGAACTTCAACAATATAAAACCCAATTAAAGTCCGTCCTGACTCAGAAATACCACGAAAAGGGAGATGGGGCAGACCAGATTCTTACATGGAGCCTGAGGGAGGAGAGGAAGCGGAGAATTATTGGAGAGATAGTGTCTAGGGAGGGTAAACCCAAAAGGTATTGGAGAGGAGTTTGTGAAATATTATAGCAACCTTTATTCGAGGGGATTGTGTCCTCCGACGTATTCCACATCTTTGACATTGATTACCACAGCTGTGCTGCTACATAAAACTTTTTCGGCGTCCTGCGTCGATACGCCCCTTCGAGGACCTCCTCCGATGGTCAACTTCACCGGATGTTATATGTAGGACGCACGACGCCCGTAGCCTTAGTTCAGTTTTTTCCGCGAACGTGTTCGCTTCGAAATCTCGGCGCACCTCGGTTCTCTTTTGTTGAATCGGTTCTGCTATTGTTACGAGAAAGATGTCTTTGTCTTCTGCTACCCTGAAGTCGGGCTTCAAGAAGTGTGGGTACTGCGGTTCCAAGATGTCGATTACAGACCCGCACAACGTCTGCCTCTGGTGCCTCGGTGAGAGCCACGCCACCGATGACTGCGATGAGTGCCAGTCTTTGACGTTGAAGGCCTTGCGGGAGCGGAAGAAGCAGCTGTCGGCTATTCCTCGGCCTCATCGAGGCATCACCGGTCGCATGCCCCGTCCTCGTCAGAAGACTCTGCCAGACGGCGGGTGGCTTGTCCCACGAATCGCTCGTCGCCTCCGAATGGGATGAATTCCGCCAGCAGATGGCGATTTTCGAATCGCAGGGCACCGTTCTGTCAGAGCCTTCGAGTGAAGCTGGCAGGGAATGCGCTAGAGCCACCGCTCACACGCCTTCGGGCTCGGGCGGCGGCGCAGTCATTGGGAACAGTTGCGGTCCCAATTGGACAAGGATGATCGCCACTGTGCCCGCTCCAGGTCCCGGTCCTCGACACCGTCAAGGCCATTGGAGCCTGTGAGGCCTTCGAAGAAGGCATCGACACCGTCGGCGCCATGGGACATGCTCGAGGCTCTGGCTCTGAGAAGGTCGTTGACGCCATTGGCGCCGAGGCCGTCGAAGGACACGCTTGGGTCCCTGGCCTTGAAGCCGTTGTCAAAGTCGTCTGCGCCTCGGTCAACGTCGACACCACTCCCATTGGCGCCCTCAACGCCTTTTGAGGAAAATTTGCCAGAGGTGCCTCGGAGAGCTGTGGAAGCTCCGAGAAAGGCACTCAGCAAGTCTGTGCGGCCTATATTTGACCCATTCTCTGTTCCTCCTCCCAGGGTGGACTTGTTCCAACCCTTGGAGTACATTTCAGAGGTAGAGGAAGGGTCTGATGAAGAGGGGGTTGTACTTCCTGAGGTTCCTGATGACCTGTTGTCTGGTCATAGCCAATTGGAAGAGCTTCGTCAATCTTTACATGACGCAAGTGGTCTTGATACCTCCCCGGAGGTTGAGTTTGGCAGTTTGAGTATCTGGGGTGGTCTGCTCCACCTGTGGATTTTCTGCAGGATGACCTGACAGATATCTTGGACCAAGGTCCACCCACTGACCCGGTGTTGCCATTTCATATGGCCTTACAAAGAAGGGTGGCGGCAGCTTGGACTGCTCCGGAGAGTCTCCCGGCATTAAATAAGTTGTTGCCGAAAAAATACCGCCCAGCCAGTGGTGACCCCTACTACTTGTCTACGCACCCTACTTTGGAGGGTTTGGTGGTGCAGGCGGCTACGGCCCTAGCAAAACAGGCTGCGTACCATACAATCCCTCCTGATGGGGACGACAAACGCTTTGATGGTTGGGCGAAGAAGGTATTTTCTTCTGGGGGTATGGATTTAAAGGCAGCCAACTCCGTTTGTACCCTTGCAAGATTCATGCACACTCTGTGGAATTGTGTGTCGTTGGCGGCTGAACATATTCCCGAAGGGGAGGAACGGGATGGTTTTCTTGCCCTCGTTCAGGATGGCAAAGATGCCATGTTTGAAAACGTTCAGTCGGGTCTGGATGTGGCAGACTGTGTCAGCCGGTCCATGGCGGCAAGCACTGTGATGCGCAGATTTGCCCTTTGATGGTGTCCATCTTTTTGGCAGCAAGGCTGACAAGAGCCTTGAGAGGTTGCAGACCTCCAAAGCTGCAGCGAAGGCCTTGAGCGCTGCAGTGCGTCAACCTCTGCATTTTCAGCCTAGGGGACAGCAATGGAGGGGAGGCTCCTTTCGATACTACTCTTCCTTTGGTAGATTGATGGGAACTGCCAGTCAAGCTGCCAGTCAAAGGGGCCACCGAAGGAGTACTAGAGGTGGAAAGCAGGGTACTCAAGGTGCCAAAGCCGCTCGGCCATTTGCCTCCTTGCACTCTGGCACTGCCGCAGCTGCTTCTGCTCAGTCATGAGCCATGTCCCATGGTTCGCCGGTTGGGGGAAGGCTGGCGCAGCATCTTGTAGAATGGTGTGCCATTACTTCAGATGTGTGGGTTCTGGCGATCATAGCCCATGGCTACTGTCTTCCTTTCCGGCAGAGGCCTCATGACAATCCACCGGGGAAGCTCTCTTCGAAGCATCTGGATCCGCTCCTTGCGCAGGAAATCCTATCCCTGCTAGAGAAAGGTGCCATAGAACTGGTACCTGTAGCAGAGAGGAACAAGGGATGGTATTCCCCATATTTTTTGATTTCAAAGAAAGATTAGGGATTGAGACCCATCATGAACTTGCGTGGTTTGAACAAGCTCCTCAGGAAGGAAAAGTTCAAGATGGTTACTCTTTCTCAAGTCCTCCAGGCCCTTCAACTTCAGGATTGGTTGGTGTCTTTCGACCTCAAGGATGCTTACATTAGTTTGTGCCGATTCATTCCAAGCACAGGAAGTACCTGAGGTTCGCGGTTGGCGACTCGCATTTTCTGTTTCGGGTCCTGCCATTCAGATTGACCTCCGCCCCGAGAGTCTTCACCAAGCTGATGGTGGTGGTGGCAGCGCATCTCAGGAAAGGGGGGGGGATTCAAGTCTACCCAGTGGTCGAAGTGTAAGAAAAGAAGTAGTGGAGCTATGTTCCCTACAGGCCTGCCCCGCACCTCACAAACCCCATCGCCCTGCCCCCTCCCATACACAATACAAACCCCCAACCACATTTGCCTGCAGTTTAAGAGAATGTTCAGTGCTGTGAACTGAAAGTGCAAGTTACAACCTCTTCCTACACTTTTATTTTAAAACGAAACTGTTCCGGAACGGTTTCTTTTTAAAAGAAAAGTATAGGAGCTGTAAAACTTAATTTAAAAAAGTATAGGAGCACCGCTCCCGTCCGCTCCCGCTCACTTCGACCACTGAGTCTACCCCTACCTGGACGATTGGTTGATCATGGCGCGCTCTCCCGAGCAAATCTGGGATCATCTGTACGTCACCTGCCGCTCACTTCACAAGCTGGGCTTCTCCCTCAACTTAAAGAAGTCTCATGTGACACCTACCCAGCGACTCCAGTACATCAGAACAGTACTAGACACATCCCTGAGGTAGTGTTCGCCTCCCCAAGTGAGGGCTCACCACATTCTGCAGATGGTGGACAAATTTCAACGTGCCCAGAGTCTCCCGGCGTTCGAGTTCTTGAGGTTGCTCGGCCTCATGGCATCCTCCATTTTACTGGTGCCAGAGGCCAGGCTGCGGCTGAGATCTCTGCAGTGGGCACTCAAGATGCACTGGTTGCAGTTCTCCGGCAGCATGTCGGACCCCGTTCAGATTCCGCCCTTGGTCGCCCAGGACCTTCTGTAGTGGGCCTTCAAAGGGGCTCCGTTTTGGCAACCTTGGCCAGAGGTGACGATCGTGATGGACACATCCCTCACGGGTTGGGGAGCTCATGCCAACGAGATGACAGCCAGCGGTCGTTGGTCTCGGTCTGAGTCCAGACTCCACATCAATCTGTTAGAGCTGCGGGCTGTCAGGCTAGCCCTGAAGGCTTTTCTGCCATCTGTGCGGGGGAAGAATGTCCTGATTATGACGCACTATACAGTGGCCATGCACTACTTCAACAAAAAGAGGGGGGGGGGCAGGGTCACTCCCACTGTGCAGAGAGGCGATGCAGCTCTGGTTCTAGGACATACAGCAGGAAATTTCGATCTCAGCAGTTCATCTGGCCAGAGACGGAAATGATGCAGCGGACGCTCTGAGCAGGCAGAGCATGGTCTCTCACGAGTGGGAGTTGGCTCAGGAGATTCTCCTGGAGATCTTCGCCCTTTGGGGGACCCCTCAAGTGGATCTCTTCGCCACCAGTGTCAACCGGAAGTGCAAGAGATTCTGCTCGTGGGAATTTCCTCCAAGAGGAGCCTTAGGGGATGCGTTCGTAGTTGAGTGGTCCTTCCCACTGCTGTACGCGTTCCCTCAAGTCCCTGTCATTCCGCAGGTGTTGTGGAGGTTCGGTTCCCGGATGATCCTCATTGCTCTGGCATAGGCCAGGAGAGCATGGTACCCGAACCTTCTAGACATGTCCATCTGCCCTCCACGTCGTCTTCCCTACCGAGATGATCTGCTCTCACGGGAGGGGGGTTTGAGTTCTCCATCCAGAGGTCAATTCTCTCAGCCTTCATGCTTGGTATCTGAAAGGCTGCGATATAAGGATTGGGACCTCCCTGAAGATGTGATGGAGGTGTTGCTTTCGGCCAGAAGGCCTGCAGCGTAATCCCTGTACTGTTGCCGTTGGAAGAAGTTCTGCGACTGGTGCAGTGTACAGAATGTGGATGCTTTCCAATGTTCCATTCCTTTGGTTTTGTCTTTTTTTTCTTTAGCCCAGAGGGGCTTGCAAGTGGGTACCATTAAGGATTACCTGGTGGCGCTGTCCATATTTAAGCGCTCGTCTGAGGAATGTTCTTATTTTAAAATCACTTTGCTTTCTCAGTTCCTAAAAGGGCGAACTCGTGTGTTTCCACCGTCGCCTTTCCAGGTGCTGAGATGGGATTTGAATTTGTTTTTAAAGTTCCTAATGGGAGCTCTTTTTGAGCCCTTGCATTCTTGTCCATTGAGACTATTGTCCTTTAAAACTGTATTTTTAGTTGCGGTTACTTCCGCCCGCAGAGTGAGTGAGTTGCAGGCACTTTCCGCCAAACCACCCTTCAATGTGTTCCATAAGCACAGGGTTGTCCTTGGGGTACGCCTTCCTTTCTTCCGAAGGTTGTGTCGGAATTCCATCTGAGCCAGGTCATTCTTCCGGCATTCTATCCGCCTCCACATCCTAGTAAGGAAGTGGAAAGGCTGCATAGGTTGGACCCTAGGAGAGCTTTGAGTTTCTATCTCTCATGGATGTCCCGAGTCAGAGTGGACGATCAGCTGTTTATTGGTTACTCTGGAAGGCGTTTAGGTCAGGCTGTTTCCAAGCAGAACTTGTCTAGATGGATCATTTTGACGATCTCTGAATGTTATCGTTTGGCAGGAAAGGACCCTCCAGTAGGCTTACGGGCTCATTCTACTAGGGGTGTGGCTGCCTCCACGGCACTACAGAGGGTTGTTCCGAGTCGCAAGATTTGCGAAGCAGCCGCATGGGCCTCTGTCCATACTTTTGTGAAACATTATTCCCTGGACTCTATCCATGGGCAAGATTTGGCCTTTGGCAAGGCAGTCCTCTATCTAAAAAATTCTAAATTCTTTTCCCACCTCCTTACGTTGGTAATGCTTTGGGAGTCTGTCAAAGATGTGGAATACGTCGGAGGACACAATCCCCTTGAAGAACAAGTTACTTTCTTACCTGGTAATGTTCTTTCCATGGGATGTTCCTCCGACGTATTCCACATTGTACCCTCCCTACCTGCCCCGCTACAGAATTTCTTAGCGATTGCAGCTTCCGTTTCCGTAAGGCTTTCTGTAGTAATACTGGCAGAAGATTGGTGCCACGCGTTCTGGCGTAAAAAACTACAACTGAGGCTACGGGCGTCGTGCGTCCTACATATAAAATCCGGTGATGTCGACTGTTGGAGGAGGTCCTCGAGGGGCGTATCGACGTCATTGATGCAGGACGCCTATGCCAAAAGTTTTCCGAAGCAGCGCAGCTGTGATAATCAATGTCAAAGATGTGGAATACGTCAGAGGAACATCCAATCGAAAGGACGTTACCAGGTAAGAAAGTAACTTGTTCTTCTATGGAATGGAAGGGTGACGTGGCACAGATAGATGAATTCCTGGACTAGCCCTGGAGATAGTGGAGAACTTCGAGCGCCCGATTGACTGAGGAGGTTCTGCAAGCTATAAAAGGCATGAAGTCAGGCACAGCTCCGAGGGAGGGCGGTTTCTCAATGAAGTTTTACCAACTGTTTAGGTCACAGCTGGCCCCATGCTTAGAGTGTTTAATGCCTGCTTGAGCCTTCCCCCCACTATGCTGTTGGCAACAATTGTGGCGATCCGCACGGAGGGAAAAGATCCAACCAGATGCTCTTCGTACAGGCCTAGCTCCCTCTTGAATAGCGATGTCAAAATTCTGGCCAAAATCCTGGGGATGAGACTGGAGTGGGGACTGCCTAAGTTGGTGCATGGCGACCAGGTGGGCTTCATCGGGGGGGGGGGGGGGAGACAGGGATCGTATAATATCTGGAAGACCCTGAACCTTGTCCACTGTGCCCAGACAGGGGGTTGAGGGGGGTTCTGGATGCCCGTTTGGTATCCCTAGACTCAGAGGAAGCATTTGACAGGGTTGAATGGCCATTCATGATGAAGGACCTTACGAAGATTGGGCTGGGTACCAACTTTCTGAGGTGGGTGGCAGAACTTTATAACCAACCTAGGGCTAGGGTGTGTGTCAATGGGGGGGTTGTCACAGATTTCCAGGCTAATGAGGGGTACATGACAAAGATGTCCCCTCTCGCCACTTCTCTATGCCACGACGATGGAAACGTTAACCGGTGGTCAGTCAAAATATCGCAAACAAAATGTCGAAAGACAATGTCGAAAACAAAACGTCGAAAAATAAAGTCACTTTTTTTTATTTTTATTTATTTTTTGGCTCTAGTATATAAAAAAAAGGTAAAAACAAAAAAAGAGGGGGTTGGGGGGAACCCCCCATTTCGAATAAAAAACGTATTAATAAAGAAATTCGACTTTTTATTTTTCGATGTTTTTTTTCTCAAAGTTATGACTTTTGACTATGTTTTCGATGTTATCACTATGAACCACATTATCCATCGCAATCCGAGCAAATGAGCGGATCCGGGGCATAACTGGGAGGGGAGGGGGTCGAGTTTAAACTCTCGCTGTTCACGGACGACATATTGTGGTACCTCACCAACATTCAGTACTCGCTCCCAGCGCTTATACCACAGATCTCGGAGTATGACGGCCTCTCGGGGCTGAAGATTAATGTTGGGAAATCATGCATTATGCCAATACTCGTGCTTAGCCCCCTCCTAGATTCAAGAAGGAGATATCAGGGTATGTGAATAGAGAAAAAGGGCATACCTCACCTGAGTATCAATGTGACTAGAGACCTAGACGAGCTGGTCTCGGCGAACTACGACCCCTTTCGCATGCAACTAAGAGCTGACCTAAAACGGTGGGACCCCCAGGTACTGACCTGGTATGGAAGGATGACCTCCACAAAAATGAATGCTCCCTAGTTTATTATATCTATTTGCGGCTATCCCAAGGCAACTCCCGGCGAATTTCTTTTTAGAACTAATAGAACTCTGATGATTCATATGGCGAAATAAGACTCCAAGAATTAAAATGGCGACACTGACACTCCCGAGGGATAAGGGGGGGTGGGGGGGGGGATTTGGGTTCCCGGACGTTTGCTTACATTGCAACGCGGCCCAACTGAGGGTAATGCTGGAGCATGCGAGGGACGACCTGAGGAACTACTGGACCTACCTGGAAGACTTGACAGCCCATCCTTTGAAGGTAAGGGACTATCTTTGGTCCCCTCTCAAGTCTGTCCCTGAACGCCTCAGGTCACACCCCACCATGAGCGGCTTTTGCTCCATCTGGCGTGACAGTGGGTAATCGCACATTCTCTATGCGGCCCTCGGCCTTGCCATCAATATGGGGACCCCCCATTCGACTTAACGCTGCATGGGCTAGCTTTCTCGCAGAATTGGCTGGACATGGGTTTTGAGCAGGCGGGACAATTATTTAAAGACAGTTTTCCTAGACCTGGAAGCTGTTCGGAAGGTGCTGGGGAGGGGTTTGGTCTCAGTCTTCGAGTATCTCTGTATCAGGGGCATAATGACTGACCAAGCATGGAGAGGAAAAGTGGGAAGGGAACAAACGATGGTGAAGTTTCTTGACGTCTCAACCACGCGAAGGAGCATTTTGTCTAGACTGTACAAAGCCCTGAATGAGTCTTGCTTAGAGGGGAGACACTTTTCAGGTTGTTGGGTGGAGTTGGCGGGGGAGGAAATCATGGAGGAAGACTGGGTGCAAATTTATAGTCTCACCTTCCAGGGCAACTTGTTCACCTCCACAATAGAGCATCATTTTAAAGTACTGATGGGCTGGCCTAGGGATCCCTTGAAGTTGTCCAGAATGTTTGTGGGGGCCTCTCCTTTGTGTCCCAGGGTTTGTGGTCAGAGGGGGACCTTGGCCCATATGTGGTGACGTTGCCCCAGGGCCCAGGTGTTCTGGTCGGAAGTGCTGGATTGGATGGAGGAAATCACGGGAGTCAAGCTCAGTCTGAACCCACTGCAGATACTCTTGGGGGTTCCGGAGAAAAATATGGAGGAATATACACTCCCCAGGATGTGGGAATCCATGCTAAGAGCGGGGTGGCTGGCTCTAGCCCAGGGTTGGAAAAGTGAGATTCTCCCTTCAAAAGAAATGTGGGAAAGGAAAGTGCACGACATGTTCATGGAGAGGCTTACAACTGTGATGCACGATGGGCTGACCGGGTTTCATGCGGACTGGAGAGCTCTGCTTTTAAAATGGGGGCTGGGGGTGAGGGTTTATGGGGATTTATTAGACTATGTTTGGAGTTTTTTGCAGCATTTTTGGGGAATGGGGGAGGGGAGGGCCTGGGTAAGGCTGGAGGAATGGGACTTTTTTCTCTTGTAGAATAGAGTTTGATTAATGGTATTTGATAATGTCTTCTTTCCTTAACGAATGTAATTAAAACTGAGTTTAAAAAAAAAAATTCAATCTGGCCAGGACTAAGGACTTCCGCAGATCGGATGCCTTATTCGTCAACTTCAGTGGTACATAACCAGGCGAGCAAGCGTCTTTGGCATCTATACCCAGATGGACGCTTATGGCCATTCGCGAGGCTTACATGATACAGCGTAAGGAGATCCCAACGGACATGCACCCTCATGCAATCGGGGCCAAGGCAACAGCGGTTGCTTTTCAACGCCATGTTACATGGCTGGTGATTAGCAATGCAGCCCCATGGGCCACTCCATCGGCCTTCTGCAAGCATTACTGTTTGGATACCAGTGCTCGGGCTGACACTGCCATCGGTTCTCTGTAACCTGTTTGCGTAAAGTCCACAATCACTCTCCTTCCTAGGGCTTTCTAGTCCGTGGTAATCGCCTGTGCAGGATGGAGGAAAGGGAACGGGATTTAGGAGTAATTAAGTGTTACTCACCGGAGTGACTAACGTACTCAGTCCCCTTTCCTCCATACGTCCCGCCATCCTCTGCCCAAAAATAGAGCAGCGTTGTTAAACATTCTAATACAGCCAATGCATCAATGGGAACTGAGCTGTGGTGCTGGTGGGCGGGGGTCAAGGGAGCGCAAGCTCCCGGGCCTGCATCCCTGCGCGTGTATACATTTAAAGGGTAAGTGTTCTTTTTCTGGTGAAAATGGTTCCGTTCCTGTCCCTAGTGAGGGACGCCCATGCGGGATGAAGGAAAGGGGACTAAGGACCAGGAGTACATTAGTCACTCCAGTGAGTTACGCTTAATATTTCTCTCACATCAATCATTTTACTTGCAGCCTTCTTGGGCTCTGTCTCATGACTTCACTTCTTGTTTGCTTCTGCTTTGTGAGACAGATGAGTTTTTGTTGCTGGTTTAGCTTAGTCCTTGTTAGCATGCTTATCCTCACTCCAATCCTAAAGCAGTGTGTACTCTTTGCCAAAGACTTGAGATTGCTTCCGCCTCAACTCCTTTTTTTCCCAGAAACTGTCTGGCAGTCTCTCCCAATAGATTTCCAGTTATGTTTGTAGGCACCACATTCTGCCTCAGTGCTATATCCTCTGCTGCTTCATCCTTGACCGCAGGTATTGTGGTGAAACACTGCTTCAGTTATGCAGTCTTTGTAACACACCACTCTACAAAATATGCTTCTCTGTGAGATTCTCTATACTGTTTTCTCCATTCAACCTCACTTTTAGCAGAGCCATCGGTTCCACACCCACTAATCTTCTATAAAATACTGAGATTCATCTAGTCTGATCTCCTGGGCCCAATATCATCTTGAGCAATAGATTGGCTCTGGCATCCTCCTCGAGTGGAAGCTATTGCATAGCAATGGCTTGCACCAGCTGAGTATGATTGGGCCACTTCTACTTAAGCATACCATATTTCTCTGTCCAGCAATCAAATGGAAGTTACTACCCTACATTAAATTTGTCAGCCATCAAAGGGCATGTTTGCTCCTCCCAGTTTCTACTGTCAAACTCTCCAATATCCCGTGTCTACTCTTCTTGAGAATGATCTGGAGACTATATGATTAATCATTTGTACTTGCTAGGCACATGCTTCCAGGTAGCAATGCAACATTCACTATTGCTGCTGACTATTTCCCAGAGTCATTACCACACATGGTCCATTGTGCATTTCAGGTGCTTTCCCTTCGGCTGTCAGTTCTGCTTCTACCTCCCAGTGGCCCTCCCCACCTGGCTGCATTCAGTGATTGTGATGCCGATAATCGAAGTTCGAAATCAGCTAGCATCCCTCACACTCTTCATGATCAATTCCTAGTGTCTTCAATGTTACTCACTCACATTCCCCCAGAACAGAGTGCTTAACTTACTGCTCAGTTGGACCGTTTTTTTGTAATTGTAATGGGTTATTTATGACACGCCTAATACCCAGAGGTTTCTAAGCGCGGACCAGGGGATCGAATGTGTTGCTCCACGTCGTCTTGCTTCCAGGACAAGCATGTTGCCCCTGAGCTATCCTCCTGAGACAAGTTAGTTATGTATGAGATGTTGCTAAAAAAGTACATTAGCCTTTTTTTTGTATAATTGCATGCTTTATTTTACCCATCAAAGAAAGTGGCGGTTTCTAATGCTATTCCTGTATTATATTTTCATGCATCTTGTAGAGACCTGTGCATCCATATTTACAAATATTGAAATGACTCACTTTCCCATCTAATGTGCAGTTGTAGATGTTTTTCAAAACTTAAGCTGCTACTTGGGAAATGTTTTTGACTCAATCCAAATGTTGCTATTTTGGCCAGGCCCGTTTGAGGTATTACATTTTTGACAGCATTTGTAGCTCTCCACACACCAGTCAACTAATTGCATATTTTATCCCATATGTGACTTCTGCCTGTATTGTAAGATCCACCATCTACGGACCATATGGGTGACATCTCACCCCTCCCTCAAATCGCCATCTCTAACATCCGTTTCCCCCTCCAACAAAATGCCCTTTCAACCTTTGCTTCAGATATCCTCTCCTTCTACAAATGCCTTTCATAACAAAGATCTACCAACCTGACCCTAAAAACCCTGCAGTCTTTAAACAGAAAGTGTCTAGTTTCATATTATATAGCATTGGACACACCAACGATAAAATCCCATGTCCCTTGATTGCTGTGTACTCCTGTGAGGATTGCAGGAGTACGGTAGAGTTGGTAGCAAGACATAACACTCCACTGCGGATAACCATGAATGGTCATGAAATCACCTCTGTAGAGCCCTTCGATCCCAGTAAAGTTCCAGTGCAGTTTCTTTAGTTCCCTGTGTCCCAATGCTTGCTGCAGCCAGGCCACATGCCATGTCAGTTGAACGGTTTCCCCTGAGCATCTAATTAACCTTTGTCTCTGATCCATCATCTGTAACAATCTGGTTACCCAGTTGTTGACGTGCTCGGCCTACCAAGTTAGGGGCTTCTTTAAAGACTGGAGCTGTGCAGTCCTTTGCCTCTCCAGATTTGGACTTCGACTCTCATGATCCCTCACCATTGATTCCGCTGGCTCGGGGGTGATGGCAGCTAAAGTCCAAAACCTCTGGGGAGCCAAAGCCCTTAAACACACACATACGTGCATGCACACACGCTGTTACCATGCTCCTCTGCGCGCCCGCTGTTCAGTCTCGAACCTTCCCAGCCCCCTCCCGGACTTGTACTTGTTCCTTTTACCTTCTCCCGGGGAACTCCTCACCAGTCGCGCTACTTCTGCTTCTCGGCCAATTACTGCTGCCATCCCCCTCTTTACAACCACGACAGGTCACGCCACCACCACAGTCTCTTGTACTATCCGCACATTCGCCTACAAAGCACTGCTGTAGGCTATGGTAAGTGGTCTTGACGCTGTGGTCGGACCGCAAGGTCCACCCACTACAGGTTGTGCCACCACCTTTCCTTCTCTCCAGGTTTAGCGCGGCAGTTCCCAACCGACTTGTAAGACGCTTCTCGGGTGTCCCACGATTTGTCTCTTCAACTTCCAAGACGTGCCTCGCTGTAGTCTCCCTATGCCCAAGTAAAGCCTTGAAAGCTTTACTTGGGCATACCTCGCCTTGTGGCCACCTCGCTTGCCGGGTTATATCAGCTCTCGGCATACCAGAACCTCACGGTACATTGCCGAATGGGTCAGAGGACACGGTAGAGAGACTATTGGTTAGCGGCCTCACCTCCTTAGCCCCATGGAAAGGAAAGGGGCTTGTCACACTCTTCTAATGTTGTCTTGGGCTGGTCTACTCTGGATGAAATCTGACTGATTAGGGTCAACCTTGTTCTGCAGAACTGGTCCAAGCCGGTTAGCCAGTACCGTGGAATAGGTTCTCGTGGCATAGTTCAGAATCGCTGTTGAATATTAGGAGGAGCATGATGGGCATGCATTTTGGGTTTCAGAATTAAAGCTAAAGAGGATTCTCATCAAAATAACCCCTACAGATGTGTGAAAGGTATTAAAAAGGTTAACCATATCTGGATTGATACATGTTGAATCTTGGCTGTGAAGCAATCCAGCTCAGGGGGCCTTATTTTAGGCATAGATTTCCTTATCCTGGCTATTTTACAACTCGTAATATCAACCTCAAGAGCTTCCCCTAGTTCATCTCAAAATTTCATAAGGGGAAAAAATCAGTTGTTTTTTGGTAAGAATATCCAATTTCTCACTCTTTCTTGTACAGTTCCCTATATACACTTTTTTGTAATTTTTTATTTGTGTATGTTCAAAAACGAACTTTACAAAAGACAAGTTGCAGAAAGAAAAGAAGAACAAAGTCACTGCGACTACTCAGGGTGGGATCCTCAAGATGTTAACATTTTCATGGTATGTTCCAAGATTTTTGTGGTTGCTAGGAGCCACGATGTTCGATCTCCACCAATCAGTCTTGGCCACCATGTTTCTTCGTCCCACCCTCCGTCGTCCCCGATTAGATGTTTAAAGTAAGCAGCTCTCAGGGTTGCGGTTTTCGGACAGGCCATCAGCAGGTGTCTAATTGATTCAGTCTCAGTTGCGCACAGGCGGCAAGTGCTTGAATCCGCTAGTCCTCTGATCTTCCGGATTTCATTGGTCTCTAGCAGGTTCAATCTAATCCTTAGGAGCGCATTTCGGGCCCCCCTACTGGGACATTTTTGCAGATATTTCATCGGCTCATTGAGTTTGTAGAACGATGGAGGGAGGTGAAGGAGAAGTTTGTTCTTCGATGCTGATTCTAGACTGGATTCAAACTCAAGATCTTTCAGTTTCTGGTATGCTCTTGTGGGGTTAGTGATGAGATCAATTTCCGAGCACTCAACCGACTCAAGTTGAGCCCTGTTGGAGTCTTTCCAGGCTGTGAACATCTTCACCTTGCCGGAGTAGAGTTCTTTATTGAGGAGACCATAAATATGATCGCTGTCGTCCATTATACATTTCCTGTATAGCCTGAGTGCATTGATATTTACTGTTGCCTTTAATGACAGGAGGCTTAACTCACGACGAATTGCAGCGATAGATGTAGATTTTGGAAGGCAAAAGACCGTCTTCCAAAACAGGCTTTCTAGGTTCTGCCAAGTTTTAGCTGGGCTCAATGGCATGGCTTCAGCACCGTAGGTGATGGACGGCACAACCTTTTTCCTGTAAAATTCTAGCACTGGAAAGCAAGAAAATTTCCCAAATTTTGTATCGATTGCTTTCCCTTGGGAGGCCAGCTTCTTGGTTTTGTTTTGGAGGGATGCCTGCATGGAGGTCTCAAGTTTCGAGCTGTCAATTGAGACACCCAGATATTTATATTCGGTAACTCTCTCGATCTCGTTTCCCTCAAGACGCCATGTGAATTTGTCATTGATTTTTTTTTTTATGACCAGCTGCGAGTATCAAGATTTTAGTTTTCTCTTTGTTTATTCTTAAATTGTTTTTCTCCATGTAGGTGAGGAGATTTGAAAGCTGCCTCTGGAGGCCGATCTGTGTCTGATCCAGTAAAATTAGGTCATCGGCATACAGTAGATGGCTTATTTTGACATTTGCGACTAGTGGTGAAAAAGTGCGCGCCAGGTCTTCTGATGCCCCGTAGTCGCCGATGTAGGCCAGGAACAGCGCTGGGGCCAAGGGGCAGCCTTGTTTTACCCCCCGCCCAGTCAGAATTTCCCCTGAAAGGTTCCCCCTTTGTGACAGTCGAACCCTGAGGGTGGTGTCAGAGTGTAGGGCTTTAATTGGTTGCAGAATCTCCTGAGGGCAGCTCCACCCTTCTAGTTTTTGCCATAGCCGTTTCCTGTCCACTAGATCGAAGGCCTGGGAGAGGTCGATGAAAGCAACGAAAATTCGAGGTTTTCCTTCCCAGACCTTACTTTTTAGGGTGCTGATAGTTAGGATATTGGCCGCCGTACCCATCTTCTTTTTAAAGCCTGTTTGGAACTTGTCGTTGCACGGGGCCGACTCTGCCCAAGCTTGAAATTGTTTCAGGAGCAGACTCCCATAGACTTTGCCAATGCAATCCAAGAGTGCAATAGGGCGGTAGTTTAGGGGGTCTGTGTTGTTGTCCTTCTTGTAGATCGGGACAATGATGGATTTAGTCCACAAAGGCGGCAGGGCTTTCTGCGCCGCGCATTTTGTGAAAATCGACGCGATCATCAATGCCCATTCTGCTGGATTTGCTTTCAAGTCTATGTTGGAGATGCCGTCGGGGCCCGCTGCTCTGGAGATCTTCAGTTTTTTAATGTGGTGTCCGATTTCGGCTTGATCGTCTAGTTTCAGCCATTCTGACACCAACAGATTGTTTCCTAGTGAGCCCTCTGTTTCAGGAGCTGTTGTTTCCGGAGCTTGGAAGACTGAGGAGAAATGAGAAATCCATTTTTGCTCGGCCATGGCGTTGATAGTTGAGTTGTTAAGTGAAGGGGCCGATGATTTTAACAGTGAACAAAACTCCTTTGCTTTGTTTCCACAGATGGCCTTTAGCAGGCATTCCGCATCCTGCTGGTAGAGTTGTTGGCGATGGTGTCTTACCCAGTTTTTGTAGGTAACTATTGCCAGCCTTAATTCATCTTTGTTTTGAGGAAGATTTCCCATCTGTCTCTTCAGCCTGCGGAGCTCTCGTCTTTTAGCTACAAGAGTAGCATCATAGGAATGTCTGGGGGTAATGGACAAAGAAGACAACTGTTTAGGTTTCGCCCGGTATTGTACCAATAAAGGAACGTAGTCCAGGTTTTCTTTCCTCTCGATGCTCCCCTCACAAACATATTTGGCTCGCAGGGTTATGACTGCTCGCGCTATCAAGTTCAATCTGTTTCCACGATGGTTTGATTCCACTGCCAGGATGTACGGCGCGGGTTGTGTAAAATGGTTGACCAGTGACATCATGAGCTGGTTATGATCGCTGGCTGTTTTGCATACTTCGAAGGCTTTCACCTTGCCCAAGAGTTGCCTGGATGTGTATATGTAATCAATGGTGGCATTGAGTGGGCCTTGTTCCCAAGTTGGCAGACGGTGGGCGTTCGGAAAGACAAAATTCAAGTTTTCCAGATTTCTTGAGGACATTAAGGACGACCAGAGGTGCCCTCTTTTCCCCGCTGGGGTCAAGTTAGAAGATGTATCCGGTTTTGCAAGGCCGTCGCAACATTTAGCATTTAAGTCCCCGCAGATTATAATGGCAAGGACCTGGTACGTAGCTTGGATTTCATCAACCAGGTTTTTCATCATCGTTAAGTAAGACTGTTGGTTTATGGCTGCTGGGTTCCAGTATGTATTAACAATCGCGATTTGCGAAGATCTGGCATGGGAGTATTCAACCCAATCGAGTAGTACTGCCAAGATCGAGAGGTTAGCGAGAAGTGTGGCCTTATGTTTTAGGCCAATTCCCTCCCGGTATGCCGTGAGGAGGCCCGAGGCTGGGCGACCCAGTAGCCCTTTGTTGGCTGGGGCCAAGATGATGTCATAACCATCCATGGCGGGTGTTTGTACCAACTAGGTCTCTTGTAAGCAAATGATGCTAGGTTCGCGTCGCCCCTCGTTGTAAGGTGAAGGTGGCCGCGGGTGTTCCATGAACAGAAATGGAGAGAAGTAGGATGGTGGTCGACCGTCGGACGATCCAGAAGCCCTTCCAGTCGACCTACGGGTTGCTATTTGTTCGTTTGTGACAACACCTTGGGAAGCCAAGCCCACAACCCCTGTAGATTGTCTCTTGGTTTTGGGTTGGAGGGAGCGACTTGTTTTGATGCTCTCGGGCTTGACCTTTTTCTCTGCGCTCGATGCTGTGTCGAGTACCCTTCGGGCGATTTAAACTTGATCCTAGAAGCCCTTGCTGTCTGGCAATCAAAGGTTTTAGTCAGCTTGAGCGGGCTTGAGTTGACCCGAAAGGTGGTCGAGAGTGTTTCTTGAGGCTTTGGGTTAGTGTTAACCCCAGTTTTGATTTGACCCGGACTTCTTTTACGTTCTCGTCCCTTCTCATTTCCGATGATTTTATTCTGGCGGGCCAAATTTTTCTCAAGGTGACCCGAGTCCTTTGGATGTGAATTTAGGCTTTGAGTGTTGATGATATATCCTAGAGCAGCCAAATCCTCTCTTGCTCGCACTATTTCCTTTTTCACACTCTTAGAAGCAGTGTGGATGTTCGCTTTGGCTCTGTCATGCGAGTGATAAGGGTCCACTATCTTTAGGTCAGAGGATTTTATTTCACGAAGATTTGGGATCAGGCTGAATAATGAAAGTATACCTCTTCTGTTTAGGATTATGTTGTCCTCGTAGTCTGTGTTGTTCCAACTTGATTGGGGGCTCGCTCAAAGGATTGATTTCCTTGCGGTAAGACTCTGTTCTTTGGGAATAGTGGATCGACGAGCGCACCCCCCTTTGGTCTTTTCATGTGGGTGCTGAGGGATAATTCCCTCCTTTCTTTATGGAACGTTCTGGCTGATGCCCCCCGAAGGCATAGTGGTCCAACTTGACACTGGAGGCCGGATTGTTTCGACCCAGCGAGTCCCTAGGTCTCGAAGGTGCAAACGACACCACTCTAGCACCTAAAGGGCTGTGAGGGGGGCGTGTACGCCGTCGAAGAAGATTGTTCCTGCGGTCCTCCAAAGTAATGAATTTGTACACTTTTAGTGACGAGATTGTGCCATGGAGCCGCAAGGCTTTCAATTTGTGTACCAGAACTTGATTAGCCTTGTTAGTAATAAGACTGTTTTCTCAGTCCTCAATAGCCTTCAGCTCAGTTCTGGTGGCTCTCAGCCTTCTAAAAATGTACTGAGAACCTGTTTGACTGCCCCATTCATGTTCCTTTATTTTCTTTTTAGCGAGAGGTCATAAACGCAGATTTGGCTGCCTTGTGAAGTTAATAATTTTGCCCTGCATTAGTGGTTTGAAGGCATGCTAGAATATTGCCTCTCATGCAATTCATTTGTTTTCAGAAAAACATTCTTGAGGCCATTCAAAAATTCAACTATGACAGGACCTACCAAGTCGGAATTGTTCATTTGACATTTTCTTTGAGGCCTATTTTTGAAAGCTCCTAAAAGTAGAGAAGTAGAAATAAATGAATTATCAGAATTTGATCTGGGGCCTGTGTCCTGTAGTTACTACTTGCAGTCCCGGTTGGGGGATGGGGGGTTCTGGAATAGCTCTTATAAATGTATAGAGGTAGGTATGTTATTTCTCTCTCCTTAATGCATGTCTCTCCAGACATCAATCTTGGACCATGTCTAATAAGGCAGAGCATCTCAAAACCAAAGTGGTAATGGTATGGGTTGATCTGTCTATCTTTTCATGCAAGGGTATTATCAATGCAAATCATGACTTGGTAGTCTTGTCGAGAATAGACATAGCAAGATATCTGTTCTGAGTGCACCCTATTCACCCACAACCCCCTGATGCACCAAGGGCAGAGTATAAGTATCCATTGTCCAAACCAGCAGAATCCAAGATGGAGGCACAAGCGGCCTTTACCCAGTGCCCTGAGAGATTGTGAAAGAGCTGCCTCAGCAGTCCTACAGTGCATGTCCGTCTGAGAGCCACCAGGCCAAGCATTGCTTAAAGCCAATAAGTGGTGATTTGCCTAGCCAATGTCCGCTCGTATTTTAAAGGAAAATAAACACTTTGACATTATATTATAGACAAGGGACACTTTATGTATTCAAATATACTCTGACTCCTCCCATATCATCATTTACCCTCATAGGTGTGAACCTTCATCTCATGCCTGTATGGCATCATTACAACATAAATCATATTCCGTCCTGCCCCCGGGGGCATTAACATTCACAGTATATTAAAATCCATTCCCATAATCCGTTCCAGACTAGAAACCTTTCCAGCTGCTGAAGTGTAAGTACAAAAACTGTTATGAGGGCTATAGGGACGATAAATAGAAACCAGAGTCAAGATGTTTTCTCCCAATTTGTTGTAACCCCAAAAAACGGTCTTGAGGGTCCTTTGAAATAAAAACATCCTCTACATTTCTAGACACCCAAATAGCTTCATGTCTCTTTAGTGGCTAAATATTGATGTGGAGAGAATCTAGATTGATGCCCATGTTCGTCAACGCATAACGAATGCATCTCTTGGAGAAGAGCTTGGACATTACTTAAGTAATATAATACAGCTCTTCTATCGTATGGTGAGTTGAAGACCTGAACATTCCGGAAGACTATATTAAGAGGACGCATCATCTCCAGTCAATCATAAGAGTTTTTCTGCGTATTTGTCTCGTCTGTTTTTGCTCTCTCTTCTGGTAATAACAAATTCCTACAAAGTTTTTCGTCACTTAGTTTGAGGTACCTCAACAAACGAATTGAGCTAATAAGAAAAACAAATCTCAAACTTCAGTTGACGGAAACCCAAATTAACACAAACTTCCCCCCATTAATTATTACCCTGTCAAGGTGGATTCCTGCTGCAGAAGTGTCTGGAACAACCTGTGCCAGGACTGCAAGATACATGCTTCAACGTTGTTGACCTCCTGTAATTGATTTATCCCTTTCAAGTGTACATTTTCACAACACACTACATAATTTATTAACATGTCCACAATCTTATTCACAGTCGTTTCCCACATCTCACACTGGGGTTTGCTTGCTGTGTCAAGGCATGCAATATTTCCCTCGACTTCAATGATTCCTTCTTCAATTAGACACTTTTGTTACTTGCGCCCACCATTACTATCCCGTTGCTTGTTAACTGCTGATGTAGCAGTCTGGATTTTCTTTGAAAGACATACCCCCAGATTGTCCAATAATTCTGCTAAACAAGCAAGCAGATCCTGTTTTGTCAACATTGCTCGCAAAGGTGCACATCTTGCGCTTTTCTCCTCAGTCATGCCTTTCGCTGATGATATTTATCAGAATCCTTTCTGTTGATTGACTGCCAGATGCCTGGCAGTGTATTTCCTTTGCCTATGCATTTTTCTTTTCATCTGGTTTTGTGCAGTACTTGAGTTTGTGTGCGGAAAAAAACTCCCCTTATCGCTTTTTTCAATAACTTCTCATGGTTATTTGGTCGCGCCTGGTGGCAGGGTTGCTTGCATGTCGGTCAGACGGACCAGGCTTGTCAGTTCGCTTGTACAGCTCATTACATTTGGGAGATTTTGCTTTTATTCGCCTTTTTCAACTAATCTGAACAACCGGTCAGGAGGAAAGTGTCCTCTGTTTCTTGTGCAGCCCTGCTATTCGCGCTTTGTAATCTCTGCATGCTCAGTATGTTGGCCTCCATGATGCCTTTCAGTGGAGCTCAATTGCGCCTGCCTTCTACCGTGCTGCTGCCTGGTTTGCTTGTATGATGCTGAGGGCCGTCTCCTACAAAGCCTGCTAAAACCCTCAGTACCTACCCTCCTGATGTTTGATTCTGCTACAGGTCTCTTCCTCCACTGTGTGGCATTGGTGAGGAGCCCCTTTCTCCACATGACATCTTGAGTAAGGGCCTTATCTAGGTCTCCTATTTCCCGCTATGCCTGGAAGGGCTGCGCTAACGGCTGATGGTACTCAACAACCCGGAGGCACCCATCACTCAGTTTTAAGGGGGTTCTTTATCGCCATCAACGATCCAGGGAAGTTGTAGGGAGAGTGCTGGAACACCAAAGCTATACCGCCATTGTTTTGGCAGCCAACCACGCTTTCAAGCCCTGTGTTTCTAGCAAGTTATCAAGATAAAATGTGTTAGTCAACCGTGTCAAAGGACCTAATGGTAGGGCCCAAGCCTCCATCCGACTCTACGCTGTGCTTGTCCATCATAGCTGTGGAAAGATCTGGTCTTCAACAAAAAACTGTAGCTGTTGGAAAACAACCTGTTGCAAATGTTTAGTGAAGAAACAACATTTTGAAATGTCTAAAATGTCAAAGATCGCAAACATTCAGAGAGGCATTCAGCAGTGGTCTTCAAGGGGTGTGTTTTGTAGCACGTGGCCTTAATAATCTCAAGAGTTCGATAGATGGTTCAAGGATTATTATTAATAGCCCTTTGTAGCAGACTTTTACGATGCTCTTCTAGAGACTGCAGGTAGTCTTGACTACTGGGTGCTTCTAACTGGGTTCCTAGATCTACTGGGGGCTCACTCCACCCCAAGTGTGGATCCGAGAGATTGGTGATCGTACTGCCTAATCTAGCCTCTCTATGACGGGAGGGCCTAAAGGCTGACGCGTTTTCGAACTCCCTCGCTCTGGGGTTTCCTTAGGGTGTCCTGTGCTAAGAATCTCACAAAAAATGGTCTGTGGTGTTCGGAAATTGTGCACCCACTTTATAATGGATTCCTTCCTCCCCCAAATAACTCATCTATGATATTGTATTTGCAGCACAACTGTTCTTTGGAAACCTTTCTGCCACCAGGGCATGCCCTGCAGCTGAGCCCGACGCCTCTACATGTCCTGCACTAGACTTGACGTATCGAGGCATGTGCCCGTGACCCAAGTTCCTTTTTTCTGTGCAATCTGCTCGCTTCGGGAACACGCTGTTTTTTGTTGGGCAAATGTCCAAACCTGCTAATGCTTCTGGTTTTAAACCTTGCACGGATTGCAGTTGACAAATGTTATCAGATTCTCAAAGGATTTGTCTTTACTTCTTGGGGGAGAAGCATGATGCCCATGAATGGGCATCATGCCAATCCATGTACTCCAGGTCCCTTCAGGAAAGGGCAGCAAAATTAAATTATTCAAGTACTCCGATAAGGAGAGAAGTGAAGTTGTGTGGTCTCGGTTTAGGTTGCGCTGAACCGAACACCGGCCTGAGGACCAATCGTCCCTGCGTAAGGATAAGAAGTGTCATTTCCATAAGAGGTCTCAGTTCCAGAACTGCTCTCCCTACCATCATTCTTCATCTTCCAAAAAGAGGACTCATTATTCGAAGGACTCAACGGAAGCAGAGCCACAGGTGCAGTTTCCCACCCAATGCTTTTCGTTTGAAGACTATAAACATCTTCGCCACGGGCTTAGTGCAGTTGACTCCAATGGGGCCATACTGGCAGGGACCCAGTAGGGGAACAATCCCACGTGCCTATGGCTCGGACCTGACCCTCACGAGTGATGTCCTAGCGCCGACTGGCATTGCTTTCGAGCATCGAGGTCTCTGCACTGGCTCCGCTCCTATCAGCACTGGAGCCCCGCTGGAATACGCCCCACTTCCGTTGAGGCCATTCATGTATAAGATGGGTGACGAATCAAGGAAATTCGTCATTTCTCCCTAAAAGGAGGCTCTCCTGTGAGGCTCGGAAGGTAAGCCCGGTGCGTCACACCCGGTCTACGACACCCTGCCTAGGGGTCGAGGCAAGTGGGTCTTCACTGTGATGAACTCCATTTACAAGTAAACATAATGGCATACATGGGACTACCACAACGTGTCAAGAATCCAGACTGGCCTGAAGAGGAGGCTGAGGGATGCTATTCTTCAGGAGAAAGAGAAAATGTCTCTTGAAAGAGAAGTAACCAATCCACTCAGATTGAAAGGAGAACACTCGTCATGCAGAGGGAGGACGAAGAGAGAGAGAGCAGTGTCTCCACGCAGGGGCAAGTCCCCTGCTGACATAAGCATAGGAATAGGCAGAGCGATCCCGGGATGTGGAACCTGCAAATTCCAAACTTGCTGGGAAGCAAGAGAATGAACGCTGAACGACCAGCATACCCAAGAGCCTGAGAGTAGAAGAATTGGTGGTGGCGTGACCAGGAGAGAATCCAGGTGGGCAGCTTGCCCGCTCAACGACACTGAGACCATCTAATGGAAGCTGTTACAAGTGACGCAGCTCCCTGGTGAGATATCGAGGAAACGAGAAGAAGCGTGAGGACTGCAGGAGAGTAAAGCCGAGTAAGCTGGCTGACAAGTGCTGCGAACAAGTTATACCGACGCCAGACCCGTAAGAGTCCCAGGACTGTTTCCTAATAAGAATGAATGTGACATGGGAGGCATAGGAAGAAAGGAAGAATAACGAAGATTATAATACAAAACAAATGACTAATCTCAGTACAAATAAGAAAAAATAATTACTACATCAGAATGGTGATGACACAAACCCAATAATGCTCATTGAAGGAGAGTTGAATTATGATTGTTAATTGTGAACTGTGATAGTTTGGGGGAAAGAACAAGACTGTTCCCTGGAGGGGATGAAAGTAAAAATATAATAAAGTTTACTAAAAGTGAACTCTGAATACAAAGGAGGAAAGAATAACGTTCCCAAAGAGGGAGGTGAAAGAATCCTAAGGTCAACCTTAATGAATGTGAATACCTTGAATTAAAGAGAGATGCAGACAATTTCAAAGTAGAGGGTAAACCATGGAATATATTCCTATCCTGGAAATAAATGAAAACATGTGAGACGCCCAAACTAAGAGTGAGACAAGAAAGAGAAAATATCAAGATTTACACGCCCACCTTGCCTATATAACAAAACAAGCCCAACAAAGCGAAGACTTGCCTAAAGTGGAATGCAAATGGTCTAATATGAGAAAGAAATTATCTGAACTGATAGAGAGTTGCCAAAGAAGAGCGTATATACTAAGATGCACAGAGCAGGAGAAGGGAGTCATTCTCCTGCCTTTATTTTGTTACAATAGTGATGGTGTCAGATAGTATTTGTTTGGACGGTGGACCGATTCTTTTTGGGCATTGAGAAACAGATGACCGATGAGCACCTTTAGTTCTTCTTTAGGTTGGGAAACACCCCATAGCCAAAGGTATAGCTGGGCCTTTCTGACTTTTATTTAATATGCCTTACTTAAAAATGTCTGCGTCCTTCTGACTCGTCAAAGATGTGACACATGTTTGACAAGGATGAGGGACTGGTTCCTTTTGGAATGGAGCCCATGTGTTCCAGGGCAGAGAGAGACTTCCCAGAAGAGTTTTCTGAGGAAGGTGAGTATCTTCAAGGCCTGGCCTCAGATCTTCAGGAGACTAATGTACTTGACACCTTCCCGGAGTTTGATGTACTTGACACCTTCCCGGAGTTTGATGTTCTACCAGCATCTACGATGGGAAAACCTCAGGCATTTTTCCAGAGGCTGATGGCCAGGGTTGCTGAAGCCCTGAGATTGCACCTGCCCAGGCCCAAAGTCCACTTTGAGTTATCGGACTTCCTGGACGAGGCACACAAGAAAGAGACCTTGCTGCTATTCAATGCGGTTGTGGAGGCTCTGATGTTAGAGGTCATCCTCAGTGTACAGGGAGCTGACGAAGTAACTGCTCATTACCCTCGGATCCAGCCTTCTTATCCACCGATGCGTCGTTCAAAAGCTTGGTGGTGCAGACTGCAAGGGCCAATTTGAAGACGCCCACTTTTCCCACTCTTCCCCCTGACAGTGAGATTAAGAGACTGTAGCAAGAAGGTGTTCGCCTGCGGGAGCCTTGCTCTCCGAGCAGTGAATGTCTCCTATGCCCTAGGGAAATTCTCCTTTGACCTCTGGTCCACGGTGACCAGTGACACTGATCACCTTCTGGTGGGTGACTTGAAGATTCCATCCAAATTCTTCACTCTGGGCTCGACACAGCAGATTGTGTGGGCCGTGCAATGGACACAAGCCCAGCAGTGCAAGATCAATCATCAATGATAATGTCGGGCTTTGTATTTGTATTTTATTGATTTATAAAGCGCCTTACGCCAAAGCGCTGTACAAAGAACAACATGATACGATAAACTGTTGAAGCATAACAATATGAATCAATCAAACAAAACAACAATGGAAAGAGCAATTAACTGAAAGGGGAGGGGGGAAAGGGAGATGGGACAGGTTGGGGGTGGAATGAAGGAGGAGGAGGGCAATAGGGGGAAAGGGAGGGAGGAAGAGGGGCGGTAGGGGAGGGGAGAGAGTCAGGGAAAGAGAGAAGAAGGGGGAAGTAGATGGGGGGGATAGGGGATTCAAGGAGGAGGATGGAGAACGAGAGATTTCAGGGAAGTGCGGAATGAAGGGAAGGTGGGGGGAAGAACGGATGGCAAGAGAAAGGGAGTTCCAGTGTAAAGGAGCTAAGAGCTGGAAGGAGCGTAAACGGGAGGAGGCACAGGGAGGAGGAGGTGGTGAAGTGAGAAGGAAATGGTCAGCAGATCGGAGGGAACGGGAGGGAGAGTAGAAGGAGAGAAGGGAGGAGAGATAAGGGGGGGCAAGACCATGAAGAGATTTGAAGACAAGACAGAGAAATTGAAATTTAAGTTGGGAGTGAAAAGGAAGCCAGCCAAGGTAGGAGAGAGAGGAAGAGATGGAATCACGGGAGGTAAGGAGAGAAAGGGTGCGTACAGCAGAGTGGTAGATAGATTTAAGAGGGGCAAGGTGAGAATTAGGGAGTCCAAAGAGTAAGGAAGAGCGGGAGAAGATAAGGGAGGAGATTAAGAGTTTAGTAGCGTGGAAAGTGAGAGAGGGGCGGATTTTGTGAATACTGAAGAGGTCGAAGCGGCAGCAGCGAGAAGTGAGGGAGATGTGTTGGGAGAAGGAGAGAGAGGAGTCGAAGAGAACGCCTAGGTTGCGAGCCTGAGAAGGGATAGGGAGATTGGAGGGAGGGAAGTGAATGAAAGGGGGAGGAGAGGGAGTGGGAAGAGAGTTAGAGGGAAAAAATAAGACTTCTGTTTTGTCGGTGTTAAGAGAGAGAAATCTGGAAGACATCCAGTTCTTGATGGCTGTAGGTGGAGGTCAGTTGAGAAGGAGAGGAAGAGTTGAGTGTCGTTGGCATAGAAGTGGTGAGAGATGCCAAACGAGGAGATAACAGGGGCAATGAGGGAGGTGTATAGAGAGAAGAGAAAAGGGCCTAGAACATAGCCTTGGGGTACGCCATAATCAAGAGGATAGTTAGGAGAGGACCGGCCACCCCAGGAGACTGTAAAGGAGCGGGAGGAGAGGTAAGAGGATAACCAGTTGAGCACGGCTTTGCCCAAGATGTGCAAGCCAAACTCCTGGACATACCCTTTGATGGTCATCTTTTTGGAGCAAAGGTCAATGATACCCACTGGATAATCGCCTGCATCAAATACTGTGAGACAGTCTGTGTAAGAACTGCTAGCAGCTGTGTCTCAGGTTATTTCACATGAATGAGGTGATGAGTGTTCCACTCACGTCCCTGTTAAACATTTGTAAGGTGGCAACATCAGTGCAACACACCTTCGCCAGATACTATTTATGGGCAGTACCAGCATTGGGTGATTCGGTGCACCAGCATTTGCTTACTTATGTTGAGTCCAGTCTCTCCCACCGTGAACTTGTAGGTCTACTGCGCTGTATTCTTATTCTAACCAATTGAACCAATGAAAGACCTAATGCTGGAGAAGAACTAGTTATTGAACTGTAACTGTTCTAAAGTATGGCTATCTGTTGTAGGTTCATGGGACCCAACCATCTCCCCTTGAGGTTGGCTCCTCTACTGTCTACCTTATATGCACTATGATTGCATATGTATAAATCCAATATGTCTCCTACGGCTGGGGCTTCAGCCTCTCTCCCTCATTGCCACTTTACCCAGAGGACAAAAAAGGCATGATGAGGGAAATAAGCATCAAGTTCACAAGTTGTCGTTTTTTAGTGCTATGTCTTTGTATGTCTACTGAGGAGCCCCAGCCTGATGACTGGGAATTATCTAAGCATGTCAATCTATAAAAAAAAAAAATCCAACACTTGAACTACAGTCTCAATTAAGCCATACATTAATAGCAGTTTTTTCAATTGTTCGGTCTCTTCTAATATGGGCCATTCAGCTACAGTAACATATTTTTAACATAACTAAGGCCTTTCATGTGCATAAATTGGTGCATGGCATTATTCTATTCCATTCTAGTCGTGATGCTTCTTTTTGAGCATGAATTGCCAGCAACATGAATGCATAGTTGGCTGACCTGCATATTATTGCACCATCTCTAGTTTGTATATGAAAAATCTGACCCAAAATCTGAGGAGGATGGAGAAAGGGATGCATACTTCGCCTTTACTACGAATAAACATTGCGTTCCCATCTTGGACAAAATAAGACAAACTTTATCTGTTGATCAAGCACAGGAAAATTGAATGTTTTGATAGATAGGGGAACATGCATGGATGCCTGTACCTTATTTATATTTAAACGTATAGCAGGTTTTCAAGACCGATTTGTGTTTGTTAGCTGTCAAAATGATGTCCATCATATTGCAATGGAGGGAGATGGAGTTATTCACCAAAGCAATGTTTTGTGGTCCTGCTGTTAAAGCTGTGTTCCTCGTCTTAGTTTCGTGCATTTATTGTAGTTATTTGATTCCGCCTTTCCCATCGTGATGGTTTTAAGAGAGTTAGTGCCTACCTTCTTTCCTCCTCATGCCTAGTCTTCTGATGCCTTGCCCCTACAGCTGTTAATACTATGGTGGCCTGGTAGCAAGATGTGTGGGTCAATTTGGTGTTGGATATTAAGATATCCAAATCAAATGGAGCCTATGTTTATTGCCTGCTCCTTTTAGAATCCACTTAAATCTGCACTTTTTGTTCTCTTCTCAACCAGTTTCTGCCATTCAGTGCCAACAGTGGAGGGAGATCTCAAATCAAATAATTTAGTATGCTTAGTTGCTTACCTTAATTAGTACCCAGCGTGGCGAATCCACGGGATACACATAATGTGGATTGGCTTGTTTCCGAGCCGTGCCACAGTGTAATTCGTGGACGCACTTGCGTGCATCGCGCGCTGGGTACACTGTTGTTTTGAAACCTACCTTTGCACGCCGCCATTTCCCAGACTACAGCTGATGATTCTCTGACTCAATTTTTAATGGCAGTGAATGCTTTCACGCGTACAATGCATTCTGCACGTGTAAGCCAATCTGTGAATTACACATTACCGCATTTCACATACTGCCTAACATGTGCAGAATACATTGCATGTTTAAAAACATTCCTCCCATTCATTACTAAGGAGCGACTTGGCCCAAAATTGTGCCCTGTTGCTCCGTAGTAATGATGCAGTATGCGCGTTCTAGTGTTCCTAGAACTAACGCATACTTCTGCGACAGCCTTTTCAAACGGCAAACGACATGCCGCTTGAAAAGGTTCTGCTACGACATTAGAATCCCCGGGCTACAAACCCCGGAATACTAATGCCAATAACCGCCTTGCAGGCGGGCCATTACCACCTAAAGGTAATTCCCCTGGGGCATTACCTTTAGGCGATAATGGCACGCTGGTTATTGCCATAACATTACATCAAAAGATGTAATTGGCATATAACTAGTCAAAATATTTCTTTTTAAATTCATAAATTAAGCTGATTTAGTCCTGCATTAAGTGCTGGTAATGTAGTTGCATAATATAAACATCAGATATACATGCCCATCTAAACTCCTTTGATTAGTTCATGTAACTGTAGATAAGCCTGGTTGAAACACTGATGCAAACATTACCTTCCAATTACCTTTCAACTGCTTCAAACTTTGCCACAAATACGCACCTGATTTTATTCATGTATCGGTGCTTCTAAGCATGGTAATTTCTCTACGCTTTTGCTAAAGTGTAAACCCTATTGATTGTCCTTACCTCGACCCAACGCCAAATTAATCCAGTGAGTTTTGCATGTTCTCCTGCAGGCGTAAGAGGCCACGAAAATGGTTTATTGTATAACGCTGTTAAGGCTACACCTCTGATG
The DNA here is from genome assembly GCF_040938575.1 of Ambystoma mexicanum. NCBI lineage: Eukaryota > Metazoa > Chordata > Amphibia > Caudata > Ambystomatidae > Ambystoma > Ambystoma mexicanum. Next base: position 451,525,310 of record NC_090936.1, on the reverse strand, counting down.
TACTGAGTGGGTAGCATTTCTCCACAACAGCAAAATAACTGGGACTATATAATATGTTCATGCTAGCCTCATTCTCAGCTCTCCAAACTGATCTACTGGTAGGTACACTTTTCTGTTCACTACGAAAGTTTCCTAAGTTATGCAGGTATTTACTTTGCAATTACCGCCATTCGAGGTAACACCAGACGCCTGTTCGGCCAAGAAATGCCCCTTCAAATAAAAATGCATCATTTCAATTCATGCGATGGCCACTTCAGAAAGTACCTAAAGCGCATACTTCCTCTTCAACTTTGTAATCAACCAATTTTGTGACTGATCGCTTGCAACAGCTTAGTGATTTTCTCCAGAAAAATTCATTTGAAGGGGCGCCATCCGAAAATTGAATGTGTTTATACCAAATACCTTTATCTTCATCTCTGTTGCTATTGTTTTCACTTGTTAATGAAGAGGTGATATCTAGGCCCAGTTAGACACATTGAATTTTTCTCTTTTGGTCACTGTCAAATGCTAATGTAACCGATTTGTAAGGATGTTCTTTTCAACTATCTGCACTTGGACACTTGGTGATGTTAAATGTCCATTGTATGTCAAACCTCGCCCAGGAAATTAACTACCCTTTTGTAAACGCTCTAAGTTGAGCAGTACTTCTGATCAAATACTGTCCTTTATTACCGGGAATTTGGCACACACCCATCGCGCCTGTGCATTTCTTTAACCCTTGCACTTGAATGAGCAAGGGGACTCTCAGGTAATCATCCCTGCGCTGAAACAATTGCTTCCTCATTTAAAGAAGCTGACAAGTTGTCAACTGATACATATTCCCTCTGTTAAAGATAGCTAAAACTGCTAGTTGGTTCATTGCTGTTACTAAAAGAGGCCAAGTGACGTAACCGATCACCACAACAAATCTGTCAAACATGAGGCACCGTCAGAATGTTGTTTGAATGAAGAATGTGGGGGGAATGTCTGTTTTATTTTGCTCCCATTTTTCATGGTAAAGTATTTAATTAGCTCAATTACCATGAGAAAACATCTGGAGTACCCCAAAACATCAGTCTTGGTGCTAAGCAAGTTACTTCTGGCTCATCTTAAGCATAACCACTCTGTCCCTCTGGAATCAAATGCACAAAACCACATAGTTATTCTAGGACTGAATTGCAAGCTTACTTTACATAATGTCCGATGTAATTGGGTCACACTTCATCTTAATTCATAAGGAACCTATTGAACTAATTGGGCTTCTAACCGTTCCTGATCTTCAACGTTAGATATAATTCCTTTCATGCAATATCAATTAGAGAATGTTCAGCAAATGAGCGATTTTATTAAAAAACACAATCTCATTTATTGCAATGTTCATATCGCTTTTACTGAAACCAAATGAAAATTAACGCAACATGTTTTTAATTGTGAAATGGTATTCAATTGGAACATGAGGTAAATGTTTTTTTGTTTGGAAACGCATTGGTAATTAGGTATATTCATTCTCACTTGCGTATAAATTGGATTACCCCAGTTCTTCCCCCAAAGCTTAATTCAGCAAAAAGTGGCCAAATTCCATCCAGCACTATCCTTGATTGTTGAGTAAGTTCTCGCTAATTTCTGAGATTAATTGACAACATTCTTTGCTTGGATAGAACATATTTTCAATAAACCCCAGTTCTCCCATGAGGTCACAACAATCTATATTTGGCTGTTTTTCCTCCTTTGCCTCCAAATGAAAAAACATGAGTTATACATTCTCTGTATAGGAAAGGTACTGAGTTTTCAAAAACATTGATTTTTAGACTTGCTCTGCATTTTTAGATCACCATATCAATTAGTAGTTTTTCCCTCTGCTACTTTGAAATGGAAAATAGTTCTATTTCTTAAAGCTGTAAAGAAAAGAGGATTATGATAAGCTGAGAAGCAAACCCTATATCTTTCTTATAATTTAAACGCAAAGAACTTGCTTTGAATGTATCTGGCCCAACTCTCTGGAATAGCAACCTCATCTTGACTCACTCCTGTAGGCTCGGCAGACTCTTGGACACATGTCTGTTTCCTTGTGGCCCAACCACTGAGAGTGTGTGTGTGTGTTTTGCATGTAATTGCTCTTAATTTGCTTTCAGTATGAATACTTTTTGCATTTTGCCATGAGAGAAGCCCTGCCCTTTATTTCCCGTTATATTCCCACAGCCCATTCTGTCCCATGGAGTCATACATCTTGTTGTATTCGTACAGACACTACTGAAACATAAAGGTTCTTTTCTCGGACCTCTGATGTTAAAAGTGCACATTTTGTTCACAGTTGAATGACCTATCACAAGGCCAGTGGACAGAGGTAACATGTTCATCCTTTCTCTCTTTGCAAAACCTCCCATGGTGAATCATAAAAAAAATCCTTATTTTGGTGCCATGCATGTCTGTGGGTTGGTAAGGACTTCATTAATTTGCATCACTGAGGTGGATAATCCTTATTACACTGTTCCCTTTTTCCACTGTAAATGCATAATGTGGATAAAACTGAATGTATCTTTGACTGCGTTTTATTTCCTTTATTTTCCAATCTGTGGTATCTGGGTGCATATCTGCCATATGTAAATGTCACAAATCTATCGTGCTGCACGAGACCACTTGAACCTTACCTGCAGCACTTGCATTGAAGATCATTTGCAAGCCCCACTATTTTTAATTCAACGGAATGACCTAGTGTTTCATGTTGTTTCATGTTGTTTCCCAGTACAATCACATTACTGTATGCTTATGTCTCCTTAAATTCCTCTGTGTACTGTGGAACTCGAAGCTTAATTATCATGTGTACATCTATATAGAGGCAATTTACAATGTTCTTTGGGGAATGCATACGTGTTCTTTGAAATTAATTTCCTAGCTAAGAGTCAAAATCTCTGACATTACTTAAGACACTAAACGAGGAAGGGGGTTCCTCGTGTAAGAGGGTTAAGAATGGCCTTGCAAGGTACCATGCTCCACTTCCATAGTTTTTGGATCTCCTTCCCTCGTTATTTCTATGAGTGTTTAGACTAATTGGACTACCCCACTTTGGTAGTGCGACAAAAGGTATTACCATGTTGGGTATTTGCACTTGCATCTCTTATCAAAGTGAGTTACTGAAATGTAACTCTGGGCAAAGAGTATCCATCTTTCAATTTCTTCAAATAGTTCTGTCTGCATGGGTACTTGGGAGGGGGTGGGGGGTCCATTCATATTTAAAGGAAGTTGTATTTGGGTCATATATTGCAGTATTCCATCACCAATGATTCATCAAATTTCAAACATAACACCTTGGCAATCTCATACTGACATAAGGCCTGTAGTTAAGGGAAGATTTCTTCACATCATCATCATGAACTAAAGGCAATATTCCTAGACTGGTTTGACCAGAATGAGGGGCTCAGTTTACATAAAGGACAGCACTGCTACTGTGTTTTTGTCCAGACAGGGAAGATAACCACTTTGCCCTATGGTATTTGAACTTTAGCATATAGAACTGTGTGCTAGTTCATGGGGATTTCCTTTGTGTCCATCCAAGAGGATTAAAGTGGGGTTTGGCAGGCTTAGTAGGTTTCATCACACACCTCTGTGCTTCCTGTGCCTTTGTCCCACTACCCAGCATTTGGGACCATACCTTAAGGTATCAGATGTCTTCCTCAGAGGGGGCATATTATCCAAAACTCGCGAAACCAGTTCTAGGATGTCCTTCTAATCTTGCCAAATGTCATTGTGGAATACAGACAAAGCAGCCATTGCAAAGTTATCCAGAGTGGCCTTGTGTGCTAATGTGCTACATATGGGATCTGGCATTAAGGTCCAGTAAATGACTCTTTTAAACAAAAAACAAAGTGAATTCTCGTTACTTCCGCTCAGCTGTTGAACCTGAACACATGCCTCCTGAACCCTTAGCCATCAGCCACTGTAAACCACTTTGAAGACAATCTGGAAGGCAGGAAAACCTCCCCTAGCTTGCTGTATACAATGTCTCTGTTGCTCTTGATATTTGCAGAGGAAGAACAAACTACCCTCTTGCTTGTTAATGATATTCTTTCCTTCACACATTGTAGATGAGCATTATTTTAAGTTGACCGAATATGATTTTATTTGATTGTGGTATATGCAAATGTTTGTTAATTTTCTCTCCTGGTCTACTGAAGCAGTCAATGATCACTTCAGGTGGCATATGTGCAGATTTCACACTTATAAGTTATTTACATTTTTTTTAAGTTATTCCCATATAGTGGTATCTGAGCATATTTGTAGCCTTTTTGGCATGTTCCCATTTCCAAAGCTAAACGGTTTCTGATAAACTGGTTACTCTGAAGACTTTAATTTAGATTTGTATCACTCCATCTCTGGGTTAGTGGTCTTAAATTGTGACTTCAAATGTACAATGTGTTCTGCAATACTTGTTAGTTTCTATAGCACTTAATGTCTGATTCCACCCGCTTCTAAGCTTAGTAGCTGGTACAGGGATGTACATTTACAGATAAAATATCTAATTTTATGAAACAGCGGTTTACCTTTCTATAGACGAAGTTCCAGAGTTAACCATTTTCGTTTTATCTGCTTAAAACCTTAAACATTGTTTGGGAAGTGACTTTTGTTAACATAGTAGCCATTTTCCACTCATATTTCCTATGAAGTTCTTTCTGTACAAATGTAGCGATTAGTTTGAAAGTATTTTTCTAATTGCTTAACATGACATCTTATCTTGTGATATCAATAATATGTAACTTTTACCACATAATATTAATAACATTGGATTTTGCAACTGCATGTATCTGAACTGAATGAAGCGTTACTCTTTGGTACTAGTAAGCAATCATCCTTTGCCTAAATCCCTTTAAGTGGGCTTCACCCCCTGCTGCCCACTGGCTTATTTCATTTATATGGTTTCACCTTTCCCTGGTATAAAAATCATGCTCTACAATGAACTTCCCTTCATGAATCATTTTCCTTGCACAAGTGGCTGACATCTGTCATTTCCCCTCAGTTGTGTCATATACTTCCATGGATTCGCACACTTTTCCTTGTTGAAATGCTTTAAAAACCCCACACTGACTCCTTCATTCTCCAGCATGGGGTCTGGCATGGATTCACATGCTCATGAATATTCCCCGTCGTCAGGCTGGGAATCCTCGGTAAAGAAAAAACCAGTATCAGTTTCGTTTCTGATCTGTCTTTCGTAGTAATAACCAATCACTGGTCTCTGCGTCATACTGACCACGGCCAATGACTGCCCTCTACCTAAGCACCGCCTCTGGCAGCCATCTTCAGATTTTTACCGCACGTTCATGTGTTGGGATCCTCGTGCTATTGCTCTCGAGCGTTAGTGCTATTTTTTCGCGCTTTTTACAAAAAACTTCGATTCTTTCGGTCAAAAGAGCCTCAAGCTCCACCGATCCTACATCCGATCAACGGGGACCCGTGTCGGATTCATCTGTGCCCCTCAAGGGTGAAGATTTCGTCGAGCTATACTTCGGAGGACTCCAGAAGCTTCTCAGTCCCTGTCTCGGAGATGGCCCAGGAGAAGGGAAGCTCGACTCCCGGAAAGCTGTTCAGGGTCTGCCCTGGATGCCAGCTGCAGAACGTCTTCAAGGAGGACGAACACTCTTTCTGCCTTTACTGCCTTCATGAGGACAAGACGCACGTGGAGAAGGACTGTGCGTTTTGCGGCAACATGTCGGAACGGACCATGAAGGACCGCCATCAACGTCTCGCCAACTGGCTGGAGGGTAAGAGCCCGTCTGGCGAGAAGAAGAAGAAATCCGAGCGGTCTTCTAAGACCTTTGAGGGCGCCCCGGCGACGGGGGCCCAACATAAGGCCAAGCACCGCGAGTCCGCTGGCACCTGGAGCGCCGAACGGTCGGGCTCTACGGGCGCCAGGCAGGGCGCACCCTCCCCGGCACCATCAACCACGAGCCAACGCTCTGGGTCGGGTAAGAGGAAGGCCGAGCACCCGGCGAAGCTCCTGGAGAGGCCCCGGTCGAGCTCTAAGGCAGAGGAGGAGCGTGGCAGTGCCCCCTCCCTCAAGGATAAGGCGGTGAGCGCACCTAAGGTGGTGAAGGCCTTGATCCATCCGACCAAGCCCTCTATCGAAACGGTCGCGGCGGCCCTGGCTCAGCCTGTGGTGGCTGCACCAGTGGTGGCGACCTCAGGGCCCAGAATCTCCCTGCCTCCTCGGAGGGAGTCTTCCTTTGTGCCCATCGATAGGACCCCCGTGAAACCCTCCGTGGGGAAGAAGAAGGGGGGGCAGGGCGTCGTCGTAGAGTCGGCCTCAACCTCAGAAGAGGAGCTGATCGAGGTCTTAAGCCACGGCCTAGGCGTGGAAGAAGGCCAGCCCGTCGGAATGGACCCCGACGCAGGTGACGACGACGACATCGTCGAGGATACCGACGGGGCCCCTGCTCGCCCGTCGGATTCCCCTCTACCAGCGCCGCAAGACAACTCGGCGGCCATTTTGTTGGCCATACAGTCCTTATGCTCCGAGATAAGGACGAGGCTACCGTTACCGACGGAGGAACCTCTCCCGTCGGGGGATCCAGAACCGGGACCTTCTGGTGTTCCCCCTACCAAGAAAAGAAGGATCCATCCACCACCTCCTTTTCAACCGTTGCGCCCCTTCCAGCCCTCCTCCCCGTCCACCCGAGGGGATGATACGGGGACTGACACGGCAGCGACGGGTACGGACGACGAGGCATACGACGAGGATTTTCCGTCGTCGCCTCCCACCAGGGCCTCTCCGCCCGACGAGATCGGATCTTTCCACTCCATGATCTCCAGGGCTTCCGAGCTTTTCCAACTCTGCCCTGAGGAGAAGAAAAAGGAAGGCTTCCTTTATCAGCGGCGCGAGGCCAAGAGGAAGACGGTCCTCGCAGTGCCTCTGTTGGACGACATTTGGGATGAGGGCCTTTCCCTCCTCAAGAACCCTTCCACGACGCCAGCTAGAAGAGACCGGTACGAGAAAAAGTACCGGGTCCCGGACACGGCCCCCCTATGCCTCCGGGCGCAGCCTACCCCGGACTCCGTCGTCTCCGCGGCAGCCAGGAAGAAAGCGGGGGGGGGGGTGCGGCCTCCACATCGACTTCCCCGCCGGACGGCGAGGGAAAGAAATTGGATACTATGGGGCGTAGAGTCATCTCGTCGGCAGCGACCACGATTAAAGCGGCCAACGCCTTGGCTATCGTGGCCCGCTACGACAGGGAGCTCTGGTACAAGATGGCTCCCCTGCTGGATTTTCTGCCGGACGACAAGAGGGCGGAGGCCCTTGAGATCCTGCAGGAAGGTGAGGTGGCCTCGGACCACGCCATCACCGTGGCGACGGACATCGCCGACACTGGGTTCCGCCAGCTGGGCAACGGTGTTTGCCTTCGACGTCGTGGATGGCTCAAAGCTACGGACTTCCGGCAGGACGTCCAGACCAGAGTCCTGGACATGCCCTTCGACGGGAACAACCTGTTTGGGAAGACAGTGGACGATTCCCTTCAGGCCATCAAGGCGGATACTGAGACGGCCCGGGCCCTTGGAGTCCTGCAACGACGGACGCCCTTTCGGAGCGGCGGAGGCAAGGGCGCCTCCAAAGGTTCCGGCGGCGGTTTCGCTTCCTACCATCAAGCGGCCCGCTCGTCGTCGCAAGAGGCCTACAGAGGACGAGGCAAGTCTAGCGGACCCCGCCGTCGACGCCAAGGAGGTCAAGGCGGCAAGGCCGCGTCCAAGCAGGATTGAACCGGCCGTGGGGTCGGGCCCCCACCGAAGCACCCCGGTGGGAGGCCGGCTGGCGGGCTTCGTCAGCGTGTGGGAGTCCATCTCCACCGACCGTTGGGTGCTGGACGCCCTGGCCCGGGGCCACGCGCTCGAGTTTCAAAGAAGGTGCCCGCGCGTCCCCCCCGTGGCCAGGAAAGAACTTCACGTCCCTCAACTTCTCCTGGAGGTAAAGGCGCTGCTAAGAAAGGGCGCCATCGAACTCGTCCCAAAGAGGCTTCGGGGCTCCGGAGTCTACTCGAGATACTTCCTCGTGAAGAAGAAGACGGGAGGATGGCGCCCCATCCTGGACCTGCGACGTCTGAACAAGTTCATCAAGGCGCAGAAGTTCCGGATGGTCACCCTCCAGCACGTCCTGGGTCAGCTGGAGGAAGGAGACTTCCTATCGTCGTTGGATTTGGAGGATGCCTACTTCCACATTCCCATCCTAAAGGGGCACCGCAAATTCCTCAGATTCGTGGTCCAAGGGCGTCATTACCAGTTCAAAGCCCTTCCCTTCGGACTACGGTCGGCACCCAGGGTATTCACCAAGTGCCTTGCACCGGTGGCGGCGCAGCTGCGCCGCGAGGGGATCCACGTCTACCCCTACCTGGACGACTGGCTCATCCGCGCCAAGACGAGGGAGCTCGCCGTGGTCCACACGGCAAGGACCGTCCAACTCCTCACGGACCTGGGATTCTCCGTGAACTACGCCAAATCCCACCTGGTGCCCGCGCAAGTCGCACTGTTTCTGGGAGCGAGGCTCGACAGTGTCCTTCTGGCCTCCCCGTCGGAGGAGAGGACCAGGACCATCTTGGGCAAGGTGCAACGGATGTTGGTGGCCGACGCGGCCAAAGTGAGGTCCATCAAGTCCCTCCTCGGGATGATGTCTTCCTGCATCTACCTCATTCCCATGTGCAGGCTCCGGATGCGCCCGTTGCAAGAATTCCTGGATGCGCGCTGGATCCAGACGACGGGCAGCTTCGAGGAAAGGATCAAGCTCGACGAGAGTTTCCGACGAGCGATACGGTGGTGGGGCACCCGCGCGCATCTGACGGCGGGCATGGACTTCCAGACCCCAGCCCACCAGGAGACTGTGACCACGGATGCCTCCCTGGAAGGGTGGGGAGCGCACACCGAAAATCTGCACGCAAGGGGACTCTGGCTCCCGACGGAGAAGTCCCTACATATCAACGTCCTGGAGCTCCGTGCAGTGTTTTGGGCCCTCAGGTCCTTCCTTCCGTCCCTCAAGGACAAGGTGGTGAGGATCTTCACCGACAACACCACCACCATGTTTTACATCAGGAAACAGGGCGGAACCAGGTCCCCAGCGCTGTCCAAGGAGGCGCAGGACCTGTGGCATTGGGCCGTCGCCCAAGGGATTTTTCTGGTGCCGTTTCATCTGGCAGGGATAAAAAACACCATCGCCGACTCACTCAGCAGGGAGCTGCGCTCGTGCCACGAGTGGGAACTACGGCAGGATCTGGCGGATCGCCTCTTCCGACGGTGGGGCACACCCCAGATCGACCTGTTCGCGACGGCGACGAACACCAAGTGCCGGAGGTTCGCCAGCAGGTTTCCCCAGACGAGGAGCATGGGCGATGCTTTCTCGTTCCCCTGGGAGGGCCTGTTCCTCTACGCATTCCCTCCCTTGCCTCTGCTAATCCGGCTCGTCAACCAGCTCAAGAGGTCACGGTGCAGGATGATCCTCGTCGCACCTGCGTGGCCGAGGCAGATATGGTTCCCGGACCTTCTGGACTTGTCAGCGTCCCCGCCGATCAAGCTGCCGGCGGACGCGGATCTACTCTCCAGGGAAGGAGGCGCCATCCTCCACCACGACCCGAAGTCGCTGAACTTGCAGGCCTGGCTCCTGCAGCGCTAGAGTTTGGAGGATACGACATACCGGCCGATTGCAGAGAGGTTCTTGCAAAGGCCAGGGCGTCCTCGACTCTTAAATGCTACGGACACAAATGGAAGAGGTTCTCTGTCTGGTGCCACGCACAGAAGATTAACCCCCTACGGATTACGGCTCCCCAAGTACTGCCGTACCTGCTGACGCTGGCCAAAGCTGGTCTGGCACATGCGTCCATCAAGATTCATCTTGCTGCGATCTCCCGATACACCAGAACCACGGGCCGGACGTCCTTGTGGTCTCATCGTCTGGTGAAAGAGTTCATGAAGGGACTGTTCAGATCGTTCCCGCCGGTGAAGGCTCCGGCTCCGGCGTGGGAGCTCAACGTGGTGCTGACCAAGCTCATGGGACCTCCGTTCGAGCCTCTGCACTCGGCCCCGTTGAAGTTTCTATCGTGGAAAACAGCTTTTCTGGTGGCCATCACCTCCGCACGACGAGTGGGAGAGATCCAGGCCCTTTCCTGCAAGGCCCCGTGCTTGACTTTCCACGACACGAGGGTAGTGCTCAGGACGCACCCCTCCTTCATGCCCAGGGTACCGTCGGACTTCCATCTCAACGAACCCTTGGTGTTACCTGTGTTCTTCCCGTCGCCTTCGTCGCCGGCTGAGAGGACTTTGCACTCGCTGGATGTAGCTAGAGCGCTTAAGTTCTACGTGGACCGCACGAAGGGTTTTCGGAAGACGTCACAACTCTTTGTGAACTTTGGACCTGTCAATCAGGGGAAGGCTCTCTCGAAGGCTTCCATCTCCAGATGGCTCTCCGGCTGTATCATGTGCTGTCACCGGTTGGCAAACCGACCGCTGCCTGGCCGTCCGAGAGCCCATTCCACCAGAGCGATCGCAGCTACCACGGCGTTCCTATCTGGTGTGCCCCTGCTGGACATATGCAGGGCTGCTACGTGGAGGTCGACGCACACCTTCACGAAATTCTACTGCGTCGACCGGGATTCCAGGGAGGAGTCCAGGGTCGGTCAAGCAGTGCTGCGCAACCTGTTCGCCTGAGGTGAGCCTGGTGAGGAGGTAAGATGCTTAATGTTGAGTTGATGTGATGCTTAATGTTGAGCCTTTGCCACCTCCCGTGGTTGTGCATGTGTGTACTGCTATGTATTCTTTATTCATGAGCATGTGAATCCATGCCAGACCCCATGCTGGAGAAGGAACAAGTTACTTACCTGTAACTGTTGTTCTCCAGCATGGGTCTGGCATGGATTCACATGCGAACCCTCCCGCCTACCCCTCTGCGGCTCTTCACTTGGTCATACTGCCACTTCACGTGCTTCCAAATCTGAAGATGGCTGCCAGAGGCGGTGCTTAGGTAGAGGGCAGTCATTGGCTGTGGTCAGTATGACGCAGAGACCAGTGATTGGTTATTACTACGAAAGACAGATCAGAAACGAAACTGATACTGGTTTTTTCTTTACCGAGGATTCCCAGCCTGACGACGGGGAATATTCATGAGCATGTGAATCCATGCCAGACCCATGCTGGAGAACAACAGTTACAGGTAAGTAACTTGTTCCTTATGGTCCAATGTCAATGATGTGGGCGTACTCATCCTCCCTCAATATTCTTGTGCGCTTTGGAGGTCTAACCCATTTCTGTGTAATCTGCTTCACATATCTATATCACAAGTCTTACACACAATAGGAAATATTTGATTCTTTGTGACTTGCTTCATACACTGGAGTGAAGTCTCACTCTTTGACCACCTCATGGATCTCATGAAAGTAGTCCAGTTTTTTCAGCACATAATTGACTTCATATAGTTTAGTATATTTCTCTTTTCATGCATTATTAACCTTATCCATTTGAGTGGATTCTCACAACTATTCTCTGACTGATATTAGGCTTCCTACATTGTTTACATATCTATCTTGTGATTGTATTTTTCTTAGCATCCAGTGTGAATGGGGTGGAGGATCACAGCCTAGCCAAGCGGTTGAGGGGCACACCAGAGCGAATTGAGCTGGAGAATTACCGTGTCTCTCTGCAGCGGGAGGAAGAGTTGGAGGAGGTACCAGAGGAGACTTTGGCAGAGCATAACCTTAGCAGTGTGTTGGACCAGAGAACTGAGCAGGATGCAGCCAGCAGGTCAGTAAAGATAGAAGTGCGCTGGGTTTGGGAGTTTTTACAGGAAGACAACTTTGCCATGTCTGATCCCCAAACACACCCAATACTGAACAGGGGCTAAAGCTAGATCTACCCAAGCCCAATTTGCCATGTACTGGTATAAACACCCCACTGCTCGAGCCCCCCCATGTTATGTTGGAAAAATTCACCACGACCGATATCAACACTATGACCCTCATCCTCCATCACAGATACGCAACTGACGCCTTGGCTGACCCCCTTGCATCCACCCTGATGGCGTTGCACCGCCTTATCAATCTCACATCCACCCCTCGCCCTTATTACAAATGACTCCCCATATGGAACTTCCCCAGGCTTGAACCTACTCATGACAAACGCCTCTCCCAGTACTGGCATGACCTGGGGTATCGAGCCCTAACAGATTTATTTCTGGATGGGAAGTTTATCACCCCACAGACATTGCAGCCCACCCATACAGGCTCGGCACTGGAAATGCTACAGTACTACAGACTTCGAGCCGCAGTCCGGGGCATGTGGTCAACATTCCCTGATGAACCCCCGGATACCCCTGAGCTGCCCTACATAGCCAATTCCAACAATAGTCGGGGTATAGTCTCCTCCCTATATAAAATCCTACTAACGAAACATCCAGATGGGGTCCCCAAGGTCCGGAGTGCATGGGCCAATGAACTCGGCCTCGATATCTCGGATGATATGTGGAAGATGTGCTCTCATACATGTAATGTCTCTAAATTTTATATACCGCTGCATGCAGTGCAAAATATTGAATAGTGTACTATACCCCCCGCAAACTGACTAGGTTCAACCGAGACCATGTTCATGTATGCCCGAGATGACGCACTGAGGGTGTTGATCACGCTCACATGTTTTGGTCATGCACAGCTCTGCTGGCCTTCTGGAGAGAGATTTATGATGCACTCTCTGAAATTGCGGGTACTGTAATCAACCCGGAACCGATGGCGAATTGGTTTGGTATCTGGCGGGGGGACGGGATTAAGAAAATGTCATTTCTGAATGTGGGGATGTATGGTCGCAAAGAAATGTATTTTGAAAAGTTGGCAATGTCCCTCCCCACCCACCTTTAAGATGTGGCTCTCGGCCCTCAATTGTACACAAACATGCGAAGAGGACTATATTGCCTCCCTACCAGAGCACTCCGCCCTAGAAATGTGTGGTCTGCCTTCTGCAGCTACCTAAACAAAGAGACTGATGAGGACTCAATCCCACCCATATTGCCTCCCCTGTGAACATGGTGTGAACCATTGCTGAAAATACTGGTCCCTCACCTGGTGCGGATAATGCTTGTGACTATTCATGTGCCTCCTCTATTATGTATGAGAATAACCATGCTGGAGTGCTCAAAGCATGTAACTGCTTGAACTCTGCCAATAAAATAAAAGTTTTTAAAAAATGTTATTTTTTTAAAAATGAGAGGGATTAAAGTTACGTAGATCGTGACAGGAGAAAGAGATAGAGGGTGAGGGAGGAGGAGGAGAAGGGGTGTGAGGGAGAAAGAATAGAGTCTGGTCAGAGAGATAGTTAGGGAGTTTGGATACTGAGGAGGCGCTGAAGGAAGCAATGAAGATAAGGTCAAGAGTGGAGCCAGAAGAGTGAGTGAGTGGGTGGGGAAGGAAGGGGGGGGGTAAGAAGGTAGGAGTCCAGTATAGATAGAAGGGTAGAGGCTGAAGTTAGGAGTAAAATGATTTTCTTGGGAGTGAAAATGTAAGTCCATTTCCCAATGGGAGTATTTTAAAAGTGAGTCAAAATATGATTTAACAGGAAAACTGAAATATTTTTGTAATCATTATTCCTTTGCACCCTGTCATTCATGTACATTAAAAGATACAGGTTTACTCCTTCCGATCAGGCAGTAATATTACTTTTTTCACTTGTACTGCATGTACTACTGGTCCAAACATGTACATGGAGTGGATTGTGCGAAGGCAGGGGCACAAGGTGGTACTTGTCAGTTTACTATTATTTGTTGGGAGTATTTGTGCTTCCTATTTTTATTTTTTGAGAGTATTTGCCTATTTTTAGGGAGTAAAAGTGCCCGATACACCCCTTATCTGTAGGGCTGGTACCACCTTTACTGCGTCATTTCACTTGCCTACGTGTTGATTTAAAGCATTAAATGCATTTTAATCTATGACCTGCTTGTTTCATTTTTTAGTGTGTGTTTAAGGCCTAGAATAAATACTGCTCTCCATTGCTTCTGTGATTGGGTTTTGTTTAACCTCCGAGTTCCCCTGTACACTACAACTAGGGTGTCCTCCTAAAAACTGTCCACCAAGCCAGATTCTAGAAATCCATCTCAACAATGACAGTTCAGCATGGTGGCTTACAACCTTTCTCCCTGAGAATTCCTGCTGTGCAACATGCCTGGAGCACTGAAGCTGTAGGGTCTGCGCTTTCAAAATATCAGTCACAGATCCTCATAACATCTCCACCTGGTGCTTGGGGTTGTGATGCAATGTTTATTTTTTTACAGTAGGAACAATGCTCTTTTTTTTTTTTTCAAAATCAAACTTTATTGGCATTTTAATCAAAACAACACAGGTCAGCGATGAAGCGCTCTCATATAACCAACACAATTCCTCCTACCACCGCCACCTCTTGTGCAGCGAAGTTTAATTGCCTCCACAGAGTTCGTACAGAGGATGCTACACGTTTTTCAACGCTTGTCCGTTACTCGGGAGAGTCTCCCCTAAAGTAACATTGTTTCCTCCTTGTCCAGAGGGGCAGTCATATGTAAGCAAGCATTCTTCCTAGTAGGCACCCCGACCCCTCTCGTAGGTTTCCGCCCCCTTCCTTACCCCCCCTCGGCCGGTCCGTCCATACTTTTCAAAGAAAGGCAACCATAAGCCTTCAATGTCAGCTCTGGACTCATCTAAGAGATGAGTGAGGTATTCCATATCATATATGGCGCAAATCTTTCGTGGGCTTTTGCACAATTGGGCCAGTCAGCATCTAGCCGCGACCATGATCTGAAACATGTGCCACTGTTCCGTCTCCGATTCGTCCTCTCCGTGCGTACCCCAAATAAGAGAAGCCATGGTGAGAGATCCCTCTGGATCCCGTCCACCCCTTTCATCCAAGACCGGACCTCCCGCCAGTATGCCTGCACCCTAGCATAGCCCCACCACATATGAATGTAGTCCCCTTTTCCAGCATTGCAGGTCTTATCCCTCTCTCATTCTGGCAATCCTCATTGGGGGGGGTATTGCCATCTGTGTAATAGCTTTAGAGCCTGATGTCTGTATTGGAGCGAGGCCGTGGATCGATTAGCCCTTCTGCACATTTGCACCCATAGGGTGTCTCCAATGTCCCCGCCCAAGTCCTGTCCCCATTTGATTCTCGATGGGAGGGGGGTCTCTTGTGTTCACCAGGAGGATCTCCCTATACAGCCCAGCTATCAACCCTAGGGAACTCCCTCCTTAAATTCACCCGCCCCATCAGCCCTTCAGTAGAACCCCCTTCAATTGCAGAAAACGGAAGGGCAACAATTTACGTAGGCCTAGAGCTTCCTCCAACTTGCTCAAGGAGATGAAGTGTCCCCATCCCACATCTCTCCTGCTCTACTTAATCTGGCCTCATACCAGGGCCAATGGCTCCGCGATACCATCCCTTAGTGGGGGAGCCCAAATACAACTCAACAGCGAAGGCCACGATGTAAGCCATCTGTTCCCCCCCGCGCCCCCCCATATCTCCATATGGACCACAGGACTTCCAAGACTGAGTGATACAACACTCTCTTCGGGATGTGGCCTCTAGAGACCCACAACCATTCATCCAGTGTGACCAGGGCTGGCACCACATTGTCCATGGTAACCCATTGCTTCTCGGTTTGTGGATACAAGTGATCCACTAGGACCCAGAGCTGGGCCGTCTCATAGTACTTAATCAGGTCAGTGTTAGGGAGAATTCTCTTATAAGGCTAATTTCCCAAACTCAGTGATTTCCCCTCCCCCCCCCCCCCCACCAGCAGCTTTGCTGGATTTTTGGGTATTTTTTTTTTCTCCTGCTAAGAGTGAGACTCTTTTCCTGCCACTCTTAGGCATGATTTCAGTGTATTTGACTCTTTGTGTGCTTATGGGCTATGGGGTTTTCTTTCTACTCATCTATTTTTTGTGTGTGTTACACAACACCCTCAGTGCAGTAACACAGGGGTGTCTCAGTGACCCCCAAACATAGACTCCATACCCTGGGACTGACTACAGTCTCCCAGGGCATGTAAAGTCACCATTGACGTAACTAGTCCTAAATTGTGAACAGAACCAGTACAAACCATCATATTGTGGAAGTACTGGAAGGGGTTAATTATATTGCCCCTGGGTCTGTTTCCAGTCCCCCCTTGTTGAGTTTCTGGCTGGTGGCAGTGGCTACCACGCAAAATATTCCACCGGAATATTCTCTATGGGATTTTCCCATTGATTTTAAACTCACCACTTTTTGGTGCAATGTTGAAGATACCGCCGGTTTATTTATTTAATATTAAATCCCCGGTTGGGTCTTTTTGCCAGAACTCATTTCTAAAATGGCGTTTGTGTCTGTCTCTGTAACTCTGACCAAGGTCGAGCCCTTTGTTCCACTATTTTGGCGGGATTCTCCACAGAAGCCCTCCAAATGGTGCCACTCTGTCTGGGTTCCACAGGAGGGGTGGAGGGGGGAATTGGCACCCTGGACTGCATTGCCTTGGCAACCCAAGTCGCACTCTACTCTGATTGGCCCAGTGGTGAGCCACCCAGCTCACCACTTAGCATGTGTGATTAACAGCTAGGCTGATGAATGGGGTTTTTTCTGCATAAAAGCAGGGCCTTTGGGACTGGAACTTCAGAAGTCGCCACAGGACCTAAGAATCCGAAGAGGGAAGAAGCTGAGCCATCTGCAACGACGACACCACCGGTGGGGCCCTGCTGCAACAACCTCACCACTTTCCCGACGACAAGAGAAGATCTTCTGCTGGACAAGTCTTCTTCCTCTGAGCTGGTGGGACCAACCAGATCGCCCTTTTCGCCTTCCAAAGACGTCTATTGGTCGAATCGCCCATGTCAAGCACCCAGGCGGCCGGCTAACCAAGCTTCACCACTTTGACCGCGAATAAAAGGAACGCTTCTTTTATTGACGAACTCTGCGGCTGGTTTCATCCCTGTGCAGTGCAACGACTCCACGTTTCGAAACAACGAACTGCAACCACTGCCAGGAACAACTGCCACCGCTGGAGCTTCCACTCTGTTTAAGGTACTGTGTCCTGCCTGGCATCCCTTTCTTCGGTTTGCCCAAGGTGACCCTTAAATCCTTGGCTTGCCAACTGGGTTGGCCCCAGACCTTCTAACTTTACCTTCTTGAATTGCCCCAACCTCTTTTGAACATTCTGCAAATACTTTTATTGCATTTTAAACCGTGTGATCCTGGGCACATTTCGCTTTGCACCCTTTAAAGTGGACCTGGCCTATGAACTTTGCCTCTACAGTATATACTGCCTTTATTCCCTTGCTGAGAACTCCTAAAAGTGTTGGGACCTGTTTTATTTCTATGCTCTGCCTTTTTCTCTCCCTTTAACTGAACTATTGGAGTGCCATCAGGTTATGCGCTCACATCTGTTTAACAAATCGTGGTGTTTTAATTCTGACTTGTCTAATAGTTATTAAGGGAGGTGTGTATTTACCTGACTGTGTTTTAACTTGCTTTTTATTTAGAGTGCTAGTATATTGTCTAAAGTGTGTTTTAAATAAATAATTATATACTTTTTATACAAAGCTCTGGTCAGTGTTTGTTTGCTCTACTGTGTTTTTAGCCCTATTGTGTATACTCTATATACTGCCCTACTCTTCTTGAGAGAAGTCTGACTGCTCAGCCACAGCTACCAGGTAAATTTGGGTGGTGCATACTGCTACCAATTGGGTTTAGTGCTTACTCCTGTAGTCTTAATCTTTTTGCAGTGTTCCCTAAGGGAACTGCACAGGATTCTGCCTAACAGTCGGGGAAACCCCACTTCCCCCTCCTTTGGCAGAGTCAATGTCCTATAGACAACCCTATGCCTGGCCCCTGCCCAAACAAATCTGAAGTCACCTTGGCGAAAAAGGAAGTAGGTATTAATAAGGGTAACATTTGAAACAAAAACAAGAATTTGGGAAGTACCACCATCTTTATACAATTGAGGTGCGCCATCCAGGACAGACCCGAGCACGACCACCTCTCCATATCACATTTTATGGCGGCCCAGAGAGGGAGAACGATTCTAGGGACGAGGTTCTCGAAACACTTTGTCACTTGGACACCGAGGTAACGGAAGATGTCCTCCTGTATCTTAAATGGGAGCCCGCTATATATTCAATTTTCCTCTCCGACGTCTTCCCCACCACATACGCTACAGACTTTCTCAGTTTAATTTTAATCCCCGATAGCCTCCCATACCTCTCTAGACTTTCCAACAAGAAGGGAACTGAATGAAACGGTCTAGTGATGCAGAGCATCGTCCGCAAAAAAAGGCTCATCTTGTAGATCAACCCCCCCCCTCCCGACCTTGTTGCCTCTTATTCCCCACATTATACCTGACCGCCACCGCCCATGGTTCTATAACCAATGCATATGTCAGCGGGGAAAGTGGACACCCTTGGTGCGTACCTTGTTGTAATGGGAAGGCCTGTAATTCAGTCCCGTTTACCACCACCTTGGCAGACGGCCTTGAGTACAGGGCCGTCATCCAACCCATCCATCTTGGGCGCTTCCCTATGGACGCGAAGACCTCCCCCATAAAGGACCAGCTCACTTGGTTGAATCTCTTCACAGTGTCTAGGGCCAGTAGAAGCACCCCCTCCTCCTTTGCTGCCTGCAAATCCAGAACATGAAGCGTCATATGCATGTTGTCGGCACCCTGCCTATGTAACACAAAACCTGCTTGGTTAGGGTCGTTCAGTCTGGGGAAGCATGACTCCAGACGCGACGCAAGGATTCTGGCAAAAACCGTAGCGTCAACATTGAGAAGGGAAATGGGCCTATACGGAGCACAGTTGGCTAGGTCCTTCCCCGGCTTTGGGATAACTGTTGTTGGGGCCTGAAGGATATCTGGGGGTATTGTATCATCTTGCAATATAGAGTTAAACAGTTTAGCCAGGGGTGTTGCCAGTTGGGTTTGGTATTGCTTGTAAAAGTCAGCCGTAAAGCCGCCATCCCCCGGGGCCTTCGCTGTCTTCAGTCTGTGGATAGCCCCCAATACCTCCTCCCGAGTAATCTCGCCGGTTACCAGTCAATTGGTCGAAAACATTTGGTCGACAGGACAACTGGTCGACACCATTTGGTCGAATGCCAAATGGTTGAATTTTTTTTATTTATTTTTTTTTACCCCTTTTTTTTTTTTTTGGGTGAGGGTCCCCCCCCACCCCCATTTTTTTTTTTTCCCCACACGAAAACCCACAAAACACATATATTAAAAAAAAAAAAAAATTCGACCATTTGGCATTCGACCAAATGGTGTCGACCAAATTGCAGTCGACCAGTTTGCTGTCGACCAATTGACTGGACACCATCTCGCCATCTAGGGCCTCACTCTCCGCCCTCGTGAGCTTCGAGAGGTTCAACTCTGCCAAGTATTGCTGCGCTTCCTCTGGTGACTGCTCCACCGGACTGGCATATAGATCCCTGTATAAACTCGCGAAACAGGTTGGAATGTCCCCATCCCCTTCACCACCCACCCCTGGGAGTCCCGTACTCCTTCAGTCTTCCTTTCCGCTTTACAACCCCTCACCCTGTTCGCCAGAAGAGTCCCCACAGTGTCCCCCTTTCATAATATCTGTCGGTTGAATCATCTTTTTTACAACCATATGGAGTTCCTGTCTGTTGTCCCTCATTTACCCCAGGAACCTATTCCTGTCCACATCCCATTGGGTCAGTTGAGACCGTAGCCTTTTCAGTTTTTCTTGGAGCCCATTCTCAATCAACCCCCTTTCCCTCTTCTTGCGAGACCCCTCAGCAATCAGTAGCCCCCTAAAAGTAGCCTTGGACACCTCTGAGACTACTGTCATGCCAGTCTCCCCGCTATCATTGGTTTAGAAATAAGCCTGTATCTCCGTCCCCAGGAAACCCTTGAACACTTGGTCCCTCGACTGTGTTGTTGCACTGCCATCTGAAACTTCGGGGGCAGGGAGTGGCCAGTTTGCCACCACCAACTTCATCTGACCATGTGATCACCTCAACCCCTGGGAGTTCCCGCCTCACCTTCCTGTTCCATCGGGATCAAAAGGAAGTCAATACTCGTGTAAGTCTGATGTGGGGTGGTGGGGTACGTGTAGCGTCCCAGACCCGGCCACTGCTTCTGCCAGATGTCTACCCAAAAGTGAGTGGTCCTGCAGAAGTTCCCAAAAGGCTAAGTTATCCTTGTTTGCCACTTTAGTGCCCGTCCCCTTCGCTGACCACCAGTCTAACATGGGGTCCAACACTAGATTAAAATCCCCTACCCCGCCCCCAAGAGTGTTGCGCCTTCCACTCAGCCATCCATCATTTGAAAGATCTGATGCAGGAACCCCACCTGCCCCACATTAGGTGCATATAGAGTAGCAAGCGTAACCTGTGTCCCCTCACAAGTACCTGTTACACAGAGGAATCTTCCACCAAATCCCCTTTTAACCTGGATTGCCGTCAGTCGGAAGGACTTGCTGAGTAGGAAACCCACTCCTTCCTTTTTGGAGCTCCTGTGGGAGGCCCAGAAGTTCCTACCTACCTCTCTACTCTCTATCGGTGACTCCGCCCCCGCCTGTAGTGGGTCTCCTGCAAGAAGAGGACCGCAGGTTTTTGTTTCCGGAACATGTTACTAGTTAAAGATCTCGTGTTCTGGGAGTTCGTTCCCTTCACGTTTAGCGTACCTACTGCCACTCAACCATACCCCCTCTTCACCCTGTGTTGGTTGGCCCTCATATTTCCTGTTCGGTACCTGACCCCTGTTGCACATGCCTTTCGCTGCGTAAGCTATCTAAGACTAGAACCTGGACTGCCCCTTCTCCCACCCCTAAACCCCCCCTCTGCTCCCTCCCCACTCCAAACTGAGACATTCGATCCCGTGCCCCAATGATGTTGAGCATGCCTGTCGAAATGCCAGAGGTACGGCCCTGCCTTGGACAACTTATTCAGTGGACCTGCTGTCCCCTCTGCCCCCTTACAACGACCCAGGGAGGGAGTACCCACCCCCCACCCCTGACTTCAGCTTCAGAAATAAACCAACTCCCCCAACCCTCCCACCTCTTACTGTGTGCCTCTACCCTGCGCCTCCACCCCCATCTCACCAGTACACTTCCCAGATTCAACGCAATGGACCATCCGATTAGCAGCAACCATTTACCTCCCCACCACCCCCATTGATGCGCCCGAAGGGCCATCCAGATACTAACCAACAGGCCAGTGAAGCCAGCTTTGGAAATTAAACCCTCTCTCAGGCATCGTCCAATTGCGATGGAGGGGTATTAAGCTTTTGAAACTTCCGGACTCCTTTGGCCCTGTGCTTTCAGCACACCGATTCTGGCCCCCGAGGGCCTCGTTGCGAGGTGGAGCCCTCCCGTCGGATCACCAGGTCCTCCGTGACCCTCTGTATCTCATCCTCCGCCACCAGATGATGCCTCTCACCTTCCCATTTAAACACAAGAGCAAAGGGGTAGCTCCAGCGGTACCTCACCCCCTTTTCCTGTAGCCATCTAGTGAGAGCCCAGCACTTCTTCCGTCGCTGTAACTTGTGGGCTGAGATGACGGGCCCCTGGGGGACCCTTGAGCATGGAAACAAGGCTCAATCGCCACACACGAACTGATACGCCAGACACGAGGTTCAATTCCCAAAATCTAGGGTTTATTGCAAAGCAAATAGTCTGTTGGCCGACCGGATCTCACGTCCCGCAACGTGTGTTCTGATGCTTGTTAATCTGCTTAGAATCACATGCTGTGCATATGGTCCGACATCCAGTGGTAACCGCGGAGTATTGCATCTTGTCTTTCGGGGACAGAAAGGGGACGTCGGCATAGGCGTGTCTGAAACACTATCCCTATCGTGACATGTGTAGTACCCAAAATCCCTCACGTGCCGAGGTCCCTCAGATTGTTTTTTTCCGCCGAGATAACTGGTCGCCCTATAGCGGAGCTCTTCATGAGACATTGTTTATCTTACCGAATTGTCGGTTTAATCCCCGTTAAGTCGCTTTGCCCATCAACAACATCTTCGACGACTACGGGGGAATCGTCTACGGCTGTGGGTTCCGGCGCCTAAGATCCGGCGTTCGGACTTCCACGTGGTCGGGCCTTCTGGCCGGCCAACACATTAGGGAGAGTGGGCTCGGGGTTTGCCATACTGCTATGTTGTCTTTCCTCTTTTCCACTGCTTTCCTTTTTGGTCTGGTCACCCTTCCCTTCTGCTATGGAAAGGACTCCATTTAGATTCTGCCCTGTGTGTAGGGTCAGATATCCGTGGAAAGACGAGCACACGTCGTGTAACGCTCGTCTCCCCCTAGAGCACGACGAGAAGCAGTGTTCGGCGTGTAAACTCCTTAAACCTAAAACCCTTAAGGAGCGCCGGTTGAAGTGGTGGGCCGCGCACGGAATGTCATGCGTGGAGCCTCCCTCCGCTGCCACGACACCAGCCGAAAGTGACGGGGGTACATCGGATGACCAAACGTCCAACGCGGACGTTATTGACCTTGAGGCGGACTATTCTAGATCCGCCACGCCCGTCCCCGACCCTTCCAGACTCGACTCTGGTCTTGCTACAGGGACCACACCCGGTGACAGGGGCGTACAATCGCACCGCACAAAGCACACAACCCAAGCGCCTTCCTCGACGACTTCGTCGAAGAAGGCGAAAGCGCCATCGGATCAATCTGATCCGAAGCCTTCCCCGCATCCGCAGCAGCGCATGACTGAGCATAACAAACATAACAAGGACGCTACTCCCCAAACTACACACGCTGAAGTTTCTGAACAAGAAACTTCGACGGGTTCCAAGGTTTCCAAGGCCCGTACAGGCCCGAAAACTGCGAGTAGGCCTCTACCCGAGAAGCCATCCGCTGGCCCTTCTAGAGCCGCGGAAGACATTTTCACTGCCGACACATCATCCGAGGCGTTGTCTCCCGAAGATTCAGTGACTATCCATAAGAGCATCAATAGGATTGCTACGGCGGTGGGCCTAGTACCGGTTCCGCCCACAGTTATGGGCCAATCCGCCGAAAAGTTTTCCACGGATTTGGAAGACGATCCCGAAGACTCTTACGAAGAAAGCCAGGTACCCCTCTCAAGCACCCTGAGGAGATCCTCTCAACGCCTTAGGGCGGAGAACCCGGTTCCTACTCAGCTAGGTCCATTTGGGTCATCCAAGTGGACCACGGAGCAATTCGAGGGGTGTATGGATCGGCTGGAGCAGTTTTTCAGGGTTTCTGATCAACCTCCGCCGAATAGAGCTCGGGTAGACCCTAACCCTCAAACACAAGATGCCCAACACCTAGATGTCCAACACCAAGTTGACTATCAAGAAGATGTCCAGATGGACACGTATAGAGACATCTATACAGAAGAAGAGGAGGCTTCTTTTCTGGACAACTATGGGGAAGATCAAGGGGCAACGGACAACTGGGAGGACACCCAGCAGGATGATCGCAATTCTGATATCGTTTGCCTCGACTCTCCCCCATCCACCCCGATTCGACAAGCTTCTCCGGTGGATGATCAAATGGCTTTCAACAACATGTTGAAAAAAGCAGCGGAAGATTCCGCAGAGGACATTATTAATGAAAAGCCTCCGGCAAGCCAGTCTATCCCTCTCTTGAACTCTGTAAAGAGACGGCTGGCCCCTTCCTTACTCACACCGGCTCAGACTAGGGCTGTGAACCCAAGGGTCGAAAAACTTTTCCGGCCCTCCCCCACCGACCCGCTTTATATCAAAGGACACGCAATCCCAGACTCGCTAGTGGTGACCAACACTCGCAAGAGAGCAGGGGTTCCCCTTGCCACAGGAGAGTCACCCCCGGACAAGGAGTCCAAAAGGTTGTATGCCTTAGGCAAACGAGTTACATCGGCAGCGGCTTATTCCGTCGGGATTGCCAATAACACGACGTTACTGGCAAGCTACGTTGACGCCCAATGGAACCTACTCCTGGAAGGCCTTCAGGAGGTTCCGGAAACCAACCAGAGCCAAGCTTCTCGCCATTGTCTCGGAGGGCAAACTTGCCAATCAGAATGTTGTAAAGAATACCCTGGACACCCCAGAGACAGCAGGCAGGTCTCTCGCACAGGGTACTCTCCTAAAGAGACACGCGTGGCTGCGCACGTCGGGCTTCAGGCCTGAGACCCAGGCATCCATTATCAACAAACCCATCCATGCGTTGGAGACAGCCGAGAAGGAGCACGAGACTATTAAGTCGCTGCACCAGATTTCCCAAAAACCCTCTTCACAGAGGGGCAGTAATTCTCAGCGGTCCTTTCGAGGACAAGCCCACGCCGCTCAGAATAATTTCGGCACGGGCAACTTCAACTCAAGTCAACCTGCTGCAAGCCCCACTTACTACCCCCCCAGAGGGGTCAGAAGTGCGGAAAGAATAGAGGCAGAGGCTCCGATTGCAGAGGAGCGTCAACTTCGGGTCAGAAATGACCACCAAGTCCAGGCCCCCTCCCATGTCTCCCCGGTCGGGGGGCGATTAACATCTTTCCTCAAGGCATGGGAGGGGATAACTTCAGACCAGTGGGTCTTAAAGACGGTCGCCCACGGTTACTGCGTGGAATTCGCCCGACCTCCACAGTTCAGACCGCCGAAACATCGGCAGATCCTGATCCAAGAGGTGGAAGCGCTGCTGGGAAAGGACGCCATAGAAGCCGTCCCGATTCTTCAGGTAAACAAGGGTATCTATTCAGTGTACGTACTTGTACCCAAAAAGGATCTCACCATGCGTCCTGTTCTAGGCCTGCGCCCAGCGAACAAGTTCATAAAGCCCGAGAAGTTTTGCATGGTAACACTGCAAGAGGTGATCCCATTGCTAAAACAGGGGGACTTCATGACAACATTGGAAATGAAAGATGCATACTTTCATATTTCAATGCTGCCAGCACACAGAACATTCCTAAGGTTCGTGATTCAGGACAAAGACTACCAGTTCAAGGTACTCCCCTTTGGCATAGCCTCGGCGCCAAGGTTTTTTTTTACCAAGGCAGTGGCAGCGGCACACCTGCGCAGACTTTTAGTTCCAGTTTACCCTTACCTTGACCATTGGCTCATCACTGGGCACTCGTTCGACGTTTGTTTTTCGAACACCCAAAAGACAGTAGACCTACTGTTCAGCCTGGGATTTTCTATCAACGAAAAGAAATCCAGCTTAGTCCCCAGCCAAGTAAAACAGTTCCTGGGGGCTCTTATTCGTACGGAAGACGGTCTAGTCTTCCCTTCCAGCGAGAGGGTTCAGAACATGCTCTCTCAGGTTCCTCAGTATGTAGCCAGTCGAGAGGTGACGGTACGCAAAGCTATGCGTTTGCTAGGGATGATGGCGTCATGCATATACTTGGTTCCCCACGCGCGGCTGCGCATGCGTCCTATGCAAGAGTGGCTCAACAGCCAGTGGTGTCAGGCCAGCGGACAATGGGAAGATCTGTAAGTTGTCTCGCCAGCCCTCATTATCTCTCTGCAGTGGTGGTCGAGAGAGAACCTCTTGAAGGGGAAAACCTTCACCATCCCTGCAGTGGAAGCCACTAACACGACAGATGCATCTCTCACGGGGTGGGGGGCTCACCTGCTTCAACAGACAGCGCACGGAGTGTGGTCCCCTCAGGTAGCGTCCAACCATATAAATTTACTGGAGCTACTAGCAGTGGTCAAAGCATTGAAAGCCTTTCAGGAGCAACTGCAAGGGAAGACAGTGCTGGTCCTAACCGACAGCACAACAGCAATGTATTACCTGAACAAACAGGGGGGCACTCACTCTCCAGGGCTATCCAAGCTGTCCCAAAACATCTGGATATGGGCTCTCAAACACAAGATGTTCCCGATATCCCAACATGTTCCAGGGGAACTCAATCTGCTGGCAGACGTACTCGGCAGAGATTTTCCTCTGCCAGAAGAGTACGAATGGCGACTGCACAAAGACATTGTACCCAACGTCTTCACAGAATGGGGGTTTCCAGAGATCGACCTGTTCGCTACTCAGGAGAACGCCCAATGCCAAGATTACGCCTCTAGGTACCCCCAGAACCGATCCAAGGGGAACGGTCTCTGGATAACTTGGTCGTGAAAATTTGTCTACGCTTTTCCCCCCCGACTGCCCTTCTGAACAAGATAGTACACAAGATGCACCAGGAACCAGTCACCATGATTCTGGTGGCTCCCATGTGGGCCCGTCAACCATGGTTCGCGCACCTGATGGAAATGTCCCTCTCCCCACCAGTCAAGCTGCCCTGCCCGTACAACGTGTTGTCTCAGGACAGGGGGGGGACTCTGCACCCATGCCCACAAACTCTGAACTTAGCAGCCTGGCTCCTGAGGTCATAGAGTTTGGACATCTGCAACTCCCTCAAAGATGCATGGACATACTGAGGGAGGCAAGAAAGCCTAACACACGTTATTGCTATGCCAGCAAATGGAAACGTTTTGTCATCTGGTGCAGTTCCAAAGGCGTCAATCCCACCGATTGCTCGCCTTCACACATTGTGTTATATCTAACCCATCTGTTGGACTCTGGGTTAGTCTTCAATTCCTTAAAGGTTCACCTAGCGGCGTTGTCAGCCTATACCACGTCACAGCAGAAGGTGTCGTGGTGGAAAATACCTGTGATTAAAGTCTTTATGGAAGGGGTTAGAAGAATTTATCCCCCCATCACTCACCCAGCCCCTGGGTGGGACCTAAATGTGGTTTTAACTAGGCTCATGGGACCCCCTTTTGAGCCTATGCATAAAGCTAGTCTGAAAGACCTGACCTACAAGACAGACTTTCTGGTAGCTATCACTTCTATCAGAAGAGTTAGCGAACTACAGGCCCTCTCGGTTTTGGACCCCTTTGTTACAGGCCACAAAGATGAGGTAGTTCTGCGCACTCATCCCAGATTTGCACCGAAATTTATTTCGAAATTCCATGTGAACCAGTCAATCGAACTACCCACATTCTTCCAGAGACCTACTAACATGGCCGAAAGAAGCCTTCACACACTAGATATGCGCAGGGCAGTCATGTTCTACATGGATAGAACTAAACCACTGAGGAAAACTAAACAATTCTTAGTTTCAGTGGCAGCTAGTAGAGAAGGGGACCCTGTCTCTAAATCAGCAATATCAAGGTGGATTGTCAAATGCATCACACTATGTTACACTCTTGCAAAGAGAGAACTGCCCTTCAAGCCTAGAGCACATTCTACTCGAGGCACTGTGGCATCCATAGCATTCATTGCAAATGTTCCCCTAGAGTCCATTTGCAAAGCGGCAACCTGGAGTTCTGTACACACCTTTACAAAACACTATTGCCTAGACACTCATTCTAGGTCTGATTCTCAGATGGGACAAGCAGTACTAAGACATCTTTTTTCTACTGTTCCTTCTCAAAACCCACCTCCAACTCCGGGTACTGCTCGCTAGTCTATGCACAAAATGTGATTCTAAGCAGATTAACAAGTATCAGAAGACATGCATTACTTACCGTAAAAGCATTTCTGATGATTGTATCTGCTTAGATTCATATGCGCCCTCCCTGCCTCCCTGCTCGGGGTGGAAGGAACATAGACTTCTTACTACTTTCTCTCTTCATGTACTCACTCACTATAGCCTTGGGCTCCCTCATGGCATAAAAAATACAATTGGAGGGACCTTGGTGCGTGAGGGATTTTGGTTACTACACACGTCACGATAGGGATAGTGTTTCAGACACGCCTATGCCGACGTCCCCTTTTGGTCCCCGAAAGACAAGATGCAATACTCTGCGGTTACCACTGGATGTCAGACCATATGCACAGCATGTGAATCTAAGCAGATACAATCATCAGAAATGCTTTTACGGTAAGTAATGCATGTCTTACCCAGACCTCGTGGGACGCAAGAGAGCGAGCATTTTACATCAGTTACATATATACAAAAAGACCATCATACTATCAGTAGTAACACATCAAAACCGCCCCTAATGTATCTTCCTTTAGCAAAGGTTAGATGATTGACAATTATGACGAATATGACACCCTTAAAGACATGTATTCAGCAACAGTTGCAATCTGTGACAGTGCAGACACGATTCTTTGTTACCAAGAACATAGTGCTCTTGTTCTGCAAACAAGCTGTGTTCGTAGGAGGGACACATGCCAAGCCTCACTATCTCTGGGATTCTATTTGCGAGCGAGAGGTCGGCTCGATCTAAAGGGGCCCAAGAAAGGAGGGCCGTGAAAGAGAGTATAAATCAAGCCATTAACTGTCTATTTCTACAGTTTCTGCCATTTCAGCGAGACTAGCTGGCACCTGCCTGGTGATTAAATGCCTTTCTGCTTACTTCCAAGGACTTGAGATGGAGGGAGAGCAGTGTGTTGCTGCGGAGGCTGTCTGAGCTAGTCTCTTGGCATGTAACTTGTGGCCTTGCTCTGTGCATGAGCAGAACAAAATAGAGTTCACTTTTAGCACAGCATTTAAACAGAAAAGCAATAAAAAGAATAATTGCAAAATGGTGAATTCTATTGTTACAACATTGACTCTCTAAGGTTATGCTGGCGATTCTGTACTGATAATACTGGAAATGTGATGCAGTTGGTTTTCGGCCAACATAATATACCGTCTATGCTATGGTAGGGTATTTTCTAGACTAACAAACCCTCCTCTTGGTCGTAAGCCAAACGCATCAACCATACATTGCGTCCTCCTCAGACCATGTATCCGATTCTGAACTTCGCATACTGCTGTAATCATCATCATCATCATCAATATTAATAGACATGAATTCTTTCACAGTCTGCATTTCGTGATTGTATTCATTTGGGGAGTCCTTTTCTGTGTCACCATGTGTATGCATTCATCACTTACTTCAGTGCAAATTATTGGTAGACAGTGTATGCAAGAACAACATGTTAGGAAGATACCGAAAACTGCTGCTAAAATTGCAACTAATTTCCATCCCCATGAGCGTAATAATTCCCAGAACCAGGAGCTTATGTTCAAGTCCCAACTACCTGCTGTGGGATGGAGGTCAAAGCTCAGGACATGTAACTTCTTTATTGCTTCAAAAATTGTAGGGGAGGAGTCACTTACGAATACGCAGCAAGATGACCCCACGATTTTGCAAACTCCTCCACGGTCAGCCAAAACTATGTCAAGAGCCATCCTATTTTGAAGTGTCATTAATCTAATTGCCTTTTCTTCCAGAGTCATATTATACAATATATCTGTTGTTCCATTTATTGTTTTTTCTAAAATTCTGGATAGTTGTCTTATATTATATGAATTTATTTCTTGACCCCAAAATGGTATAAATGATTTTGCTATATCTTCTGCAATAAACCCTGCCTCCTCATCTCGTCTTGGCCTTCACCTGGATAATTTTTCTATGTCTGACGTTTTTGAAAGGACTACCCCTGGGATTAGTAACAAGTACCTCCCCAATTTCTAGGCAACCAAGGATAAGCTTTTTCCCCACAAAGGAAATAGACCGGATCACCTACATATACTGGTTCTTCCTCTCTCTCTCTCTCTCTCTCTCTCTCGAGTATTGCAATATTCATGCACCTATTGAATGTCCCTACTAAATAGGATCCTTTCTTTCGCAAGCAAAATGGAACAGTGCGAGTTCTGTCATTCATTGTATACGACGGGGGCACTGCATCTTTGTTCCCTAGTGGGTTCATGTGAAACGTTACTACAGACGATTTATAAGGCACATACAGTCTATCTTGTGGCGTTACTGCTGGCTTTATAACCCTTGCTCTGTTGAATATGGAGCAACCTACCGGTTCCATTATCACTTTTTCGAATTTGTCCTATCTAATCGACCCGTTTCACTCTTATTCCATTTTCCATAATATAATGCACTTAATGATGCATAACATGCTGAACTTAATGGCAATCGCTGTACATACCACCCTATTCCCTTTCCACCATGTTGTGGTATATGTGTGCATACCCAACAATTGTTTTTACTCAGGATTGAGTGTGTCATATTCATTATCAAAAGTAACGTGTTATTTCCATAACCTTCCCTGTGTCTTTCTTCCATTGGGGACAAAGTATAGGATATTACATGGGCTGGGCTTTCAGTGACAGAAGCATTACTGAGAAAAAACATGCCTAATGGATGTATTTCCTCTAAATACCATAATATTAGGACTACTGAGATAGGTGCAAGTACACTCATAATGCACATGAATATTGTGATAATTATCATACATTTTTTACGGCAACTCTTTTTTTGGCAATTTTATAGTCTCTATATTTACTACATCATCAGCATTGGTGCAGGAGGGGGCGAAGCAGGTATAGGCATCTCCTTGATTCTTCTCCTCCAACAATGTTCGTCGCGAATACTTCTCACCGCTGTACTCGTTGAAATACCAGTAAGTTCGGAAATATTAAGTGTTTGGGCCAGTTCTCGGCAGCCTGAATTGCTAAACGTAGGGCAAGATTATCGTGCTTCTGCACATTGCTCAAAAGACTCCAGAGCAAAAATCAATTGCCTTTGTACCATGTGAGCCCCGCTTGTTCGCACAGGGTGATCAACACATGGATTTTATTTTCAAAGATGGCACCGGGAAGCCGCGTTCCAAAGCTGTCAGATTGGCACAACCCCCACGCTCCTCTCCCCTAGGCCTCCGATTCCCAATTCATCCGCGATGGGAAAACCGAGGCAACAAAAGAAACACAAAGATCAGATCACTCTTGATTTTGAGAACGTAGGGTGTACCGTATTGCTCCAGGTACTGATATGATGAATAGTGCGAGGGCACTTCCAGATTCAGGTTCAGAGTCCGCCTGCGGCGCAGCAAGTGATGGTGAGCGCCAAGGTGTGGATGCGGGTTTCGTGTCAACCTGTGGCATTGCAGATTCAGCTGGGCAAAGTTGGGGCACTCTTAGCCCTATCTCCTTTTTAGCAATCTTTACAGGCTTTGTTTCAGGCTCAAGCAGAATTTGCAGCAGAGAACTGGCAATGATGTCCTTTGAGTCGGAGGCAGCTGTTTCTGCCTTGTCGTCTGGATCAGGCAGTTCTTCCAACGGCGATGGAATTCTCTTAGTGTGAGTGGCATGACTCCACGCCTTCCGACCGTCCACACGGACTGCAGTTTATGTTGCCAGCAGAACTTGATAGGGTCCACGCCATCTTGGTGCAAACAATGACTTCCTTTCAAAGTTCTTAATGAGGATCCAGTTTCCTGGTTGCAGAGAATGCCCCAGATCAGTATATCTGACAGGAAGAGCCTCCTGCACCTGCTGATGAATCAAACTAAGCTTCCGTATTAAAATGTTACAGTATGTACTAAGCACAGGATATTCAACTTCACTCAACCCCCTGTGCTGCGGCGCACACCAAACATTAGCAGTCCTTGCTTGCACAGATGTGCACATGCACAATAAAGCTAAGGGCAATGCATCCGTCCATCTCAATTTGTTTCCTGAGCAGATCTTGCTTATCTTGCTTTTTAAAATGCCGTTTTGGCGCTCAACAAGCCCGGCACTCATCGGGTGTCTGGCGCAGTGGAATCGCTTATCAATCTGGAGGCCTGCGCAAATCTGTAATATCACGGCGGCAACAAAATGCGGGCCGTTATTTGAACATATATCCCGTGGCAGGCCGAATCGGGAAAAGTATTCTTTTAACATTACTTTAGCAGTACTCATGGCGGTGCAGTCTTTCAGTGGATACGCTTCCACCCATTTACTGAAGGCACACACTACCACCAGAATGTATTTTAGGTTCTGACACCTTTCCATTTCTATGAAATCAAAATGGATCACCTCAAAGGGCATAGGGGGGGGCCAAAACTACCTGTTGGAGTAGCTCTTCCTTTTCCAATATTGTGTTGCAAACATGTTATACAATTCTGAACTAGTCTTTCCGCATTCTTTCTTATGTGCGTGTTCTGCCATACTGTAGTCAAATGCTGAACCATTTTTATCGCACAGATGTGTTTGTAACTGTGGGCCATGGTGACCATTGCAGTTACATAGAAGTTGGGCAGCATCCATTTTCTACTCTCCTTGTCCACCCAGCAACCTTCCAAGTTTAATTCTGCAAAGCCCTTAGCCCACCCATTTATTTCATCAGCAGTTGCATCCGCCTGCATTTCTTTGACCGTGGCAATCCCATTTTCTATCATGCAGGGCACTTATTCTGACTGTACTACCAACATTTTTGTGCCTAAATCGGTGGCAGTTTGTTTTGCAATCTTGTCTGCAAATGCGTTTCCTTCTCCTACCTTACATGTTATTTTCTTATGCGCCTCGCATTTCATTAATGCCAGTCGCTTTGGACACGTGAGTGCAGAAAACAATCGCGCTATCAAAGGGCCATGTTGGATTCTGGTTCCATGTGATGTTAGGAAACCCCTCTCAGCCCAGAGTCGGCCAAAATTATGCACCACCCCGAACGCATACTGACTGTCAGTATATATGTTCACATTCAGTTTCTTTGAAATTTCACATGCTCTTGTCAATGCTATTATCTCTGCTGCTTTCGCTGAATTGTATGGAATCTTTTTGCTTTCTACAATACTCTTTAGTGTCGTAATGGCATAGGCAGCAGTTGATGTGCCATCAGGTAGTTTAAAACAGGAACCGTCACAAAACAGTTCTCCATCTGGCTCTTTTTGTGGGGTATCTGTTAAATCAATTCTTCCTTTCGTTTCTTCTTCAGTAACCATTAAACAATCATGGGGAGGTGATTCATTCGCCCCTATTTCTTCACTGGGAAGGGGCATTAATTCTGCAGGATTCAAAGCGCAGCACCTCTGAATTTGAATATGTGGTGCAAACAGGACAATTTCATATCTAGTCAATCTAGCTGATGTGAGGTGTTGCGTCTGTGTTCTGTTTAAGAGAACATCTATTGTGTGTGGCACCATCAAAATTAAGGTATGCCCCAGCGCCATTCCTTGAGTTTGATTCACTGACACGGCAGCGGCAGCAACAGCTCGCAAACAACATGGCAAAGCGCATGCTACAGGGTCCAGCACGGAAGACAAATAACTGCATGGCCTATTTCTTCCTCCTTGTTCCTGTGTCAAAACAGCCAGCACGCAGCCTTCATTTTCATGCACAAATAATTTTAAAACTTTTTCATAATTTGGTGTGCCCAAAACTGGAGCTGAGCACAAAGCAACTTTGAGCAGATCAACTGCATTCCGACATTCCTCACTCCATGGCAAAGACAACTCAACATCCTTCTTTGTCAAAGCCACCATTGGTTTTACAATCATCGCAAAATTTGCTATCCATTGGCGGCAATATGAGGCCATGCCTATTATGGCTCTGACTTTCTTCTGTCTCTTTGGAATAGGCATACCAGAGATACTCTCTATCCTTTCTGGTGTCGGTCTTCTTCCCTCTTTCAAAAGTAGGTAGCCCAAATAAGCCACCTCCTTTCGACAATACTGGAATTTTTCTAACAAAGCTTTATGTCCATGTTCTGCTAAATGCGATAATAACAAGACAGTTCCCTCTTTACAAATTTCTTCTGTTTCAGCAGCAATTAACAAGTCATCTATGTACTGCAATAGTACGCAACACGCTGGTAGTTCTAACATGTCTAGTTGTTCTTTTAATGCTCTACTATAAATACTTGGGCTCTCAGTGTAACCTTGTGGAATTCGTATGAATGTGAATGAAGCCCTCCTAGTGTGAAAGCAAATGGGTACCTGCTATCTGGGTGTACTGGGATGCAAAAAAAATTATTTTTAAGGTCAACTACACTAAAATATGAAGCCGAAGCTGGAATCATTGTCAAAATGGTGGTGATGTCTGGGACCAATGGAAACTGGGGGGTCAACTACTTTTTTCAATGCGCGTAAATCAATTATGAAACAGAACGGTATTTCATTACCTCCTTTCTTATAAACTGGAAGAATGGGACTGTTACAGGTGCTACCAGTAATCTCTTCAATCACATTTCTTTTAACCAAATTTGAGACAATACATTTTAATGCTTTTTCACCTTCAACTGAAATTTTATATTGGGGAATACGTGGCAATATTACTCCCTCTTTCAAAACAATTTTCACCGGCTCTATTTTCAAACAACCAACATCATTATCATTCATTGCCCATATGCAAGTTGATACCTTACTTAGCTCTGTTGGCAGGGGTCTGGACAGGAGTTGGGACACTGGTGCATTCATTTTGTGGTGATATTGTCAAAAACACTCCATCAGGAGAACAGTGAATAACTGCACTTAGTTTCTTCAACAAGTTTAAGCCTAATGGATTCTCGCCACAATTCTGCGTCAACAAAAACGGACAAGACTCAGTGAATGGTCCTAGTGTTATTGGTACTGATTGGGACATGGGACTAATTACTGGGGTGCCTGCAAACCCTACTGAAACGTTCTTTTGCCCTGACAGTGGTATCTCTGGAACCAAGTGGTGGTCTATTGAGCACTTCTGTGCACCTGTGTCCACGAGAAAAATGTGCTCCTTATTCCCAACTTTCATCTCTACATAAGGTCCTTTCTGATCAACGGGAATAGACACTGGTTCCGACCCCTGCCTCGGGCTGTCCTAGCGAAACAATACATCTGATGTATAGTCACCAGAATAGTATGTACTTGATTGAGTATCGAAAACATTCCCGTCCCCTCCTCCATTGTGCTGATTCTGGTTCTGATTGCTATTTCCTTGATTGTTCTGATTTTGCTGTGTACTATTATTTCTATTCTGTCCCGGTGCTCCCGGTCGACCTCTGCTTGGTCTTTTCTGGCCATTCCCATTCCTATTTTGCAAATGTGGACACTGTGCTTGCCAATGGCCCTCTTCCTTGAAGTATGCACATTGGTTTAGTCCAAGTGGACCTCCATGCATGTTCAAATAATTTCCTCTTCCATGTGCATTTCCTCTGCCTCTATTATGATTCCCTACCTGCTGTAGTAACACTTTCGTTTTTAGATTCACTCTCTTTTACTTCCTTTTCTTTTTCAGTATTCACTCTGTTTTCATAATACTGGGCCATGTGCAATACCTCACTCTGTGATTTTGCTTGCCATGCACTTTCTGATGTCATTATCAAATTTTGGATCGGAGGTAACAATCCTCTTACATACTTGTCAACAAAGAATCTTTTCCCAGACTCAGTGCTTAAATCCTGTCCACTAAAATCTGTATACACTTCTTCAAATCTATTAAAATAGTCCGTAGCCAATTCATCTTTGCCTTGCACGCATGCAGTTAGTTTGTCCCATATAATTCTCTTTTCGGGAACTCTAATCTTCAATTTCTGTATCATTTCTGTTGGTAACGCTGACATATTTGACGATGGCTTTTCGCCCGCTTTCCTGTCCGCATCCTCTTTTATTAAATCTTCCCACGAACCACCAAAACTATCCTGATCGTCTACATTCCTAAATTGTTTCCATATATCTGCTGGGAGAATCACAGAGAATAATAAATCAATGTCGTTCATCGTAAAAGATGGATGATTTCAAATGGGACTCAATTTCTTTATAGAATCCCGCCGGATTTTTCCTTAAATCCGGGATCGTTTGTTTTATATTATTCACCTCTTGTTTGGAGAAAGGGACGTGCACATATTATGCCGTATAATGTGCTTCTGTCACTTGCGCTGGTTGCCCATTCGCAGCAGGAATCTCTACTTTTGGCACAAAGGTCGGTGGAACCTCCCTCATGGGAAATATCGCACTCACTCTTCCTTCTCCCTCTCTCTTATGAAGCACTATCGCTAAATCAAGGGATAAGGCAGTCTCTCCTGTATTTCGTGACAATGCTCTTTTATACACTTCCATTATTTCAGGTGGACAACTCTGCTTATTATCTACATATTTGTCTTGT
The DNA here is from genome assembly GCF_040938575.1 of Ambystoma mexicanum. Lineage (NCBI taxonomy): Eukaryota > Metazoa > Chordata > Amphibia > Caudata > Ambystomatidae > Ambystoma > Ambystoma mexicanum. The sequence continues at coordinate 451,489,592 of NC_090936.1, read as the reverse complement.
AAATATTCAACCATTCCCTGTAATGCCTTTCTTTGCATGGCTAATGTATATTGATCAAACGTTTCATGCACTTCCATTGTAGGGATGCTAGCATCTGTAATCCATCTAAGCGCCTCTCATGTGCATATTTTCATCTCCTCACTAGCCTGTTTTGACGGTGGCAAAAATCGCCGTTGTACATATGGTACCGCCTCTCGTCTCCCTCTTTTTATTTCTTTGTTCCGAAACCCAGGCACAGAAAACATCTCCGAATACAATTCATCAAGTTCATTTTTATATTCAAAAAGCCTGTCCACATGTTCCTTCATCTCTGAATCACTTTCTCTTATACGCGCAAAGGCATTCAAGTCCTGCAACGTCTGCGGCGGCACCATACCAATTAATTGCTTCCATCTCTCCATAAGATATTCCCCCATGCATTCCAACAGTACCTGTTTTTCACTGAGCTTTCTATAATCGTACATTAATTCTAGCATTGAGGCCTCATCATTTCCTTCAATATATATTTCTGCTTGTTCTTTCAACAACTCCTTCCTCTCCCTGCTGACCGCACTACGGGTTATTCTAGCATACACACTTTGTGCGTGCCCCGCTCCTCCCATACTGTCTTTTCTGATTACTGTGGATTCAATCTCGGTAGGCGGAGGGGGAAGTGGGATCAAGGGTAGAGGAGGGGTTGGTGCAGATGGAACCACTGGGAGGTGGTGTGGTAACTGAGGCGGTGTAGCATGAATGGGCTGGGCTGAGGGCTGAAGCTCAACAATGGGCACTGGTGCAATTATGTCAGGCTTACTTTTAGGACGTTCTTGTCTTTTCTCATTTAAAATCTTATTAATTAGTTCATCTGAGCATGCAATTCTTGTTGAGGATAAATTTGATCTATTCCTATTTGGAGACTTCTATGTGCCTTTCTAATTTGCTCATCCCATTCTTTTTCTTCCTGTTCTAGCGCTCTATCTGTATTGGATTTGTGCCTATGCCCATGCTTCTCTCTGCTTCTCAAGCGGAGGAGAGCTTCCTTCCTCCAGTCTCTAATGCCGTCAAATGTAGCAGTGCGTGCTTTCTTGCGCAACAATACTGATTCCAAATGATCTATACGTGCCATCTCATAACTCCCATTTTTAGGCCATTGCAAATCTTCTACTTGTCTGGTTTGCCTATGCCAAATTTCACAAAACATTATTGCCCCTATTCCATACTTCACATACATCTCATACGCTGGTGACCCTATGGGTGGCGCAACCTGGCCAGTTTCCAAAGATTGTCTACCGCAGCGGAAAAATCCCACTAGACAGGAAGACCATTTCCCAGACATGTTTGATCTTATTAGTACCTTCCCCTGGGCGTTTGATCTTGCAAGAGCAACTCTTAACCAATATCAGGACTATTACAATCGGGGCACGACTCACCTGATCAATCAAGTAGTCTCTCAAGAAGACGCAATTCGTCCGTATACTGACGCAACCAAGAATCGTCATGTCTGCATATCTGGCTCAATCTGCCTCATTTCGGGACCCTCGCCTTCTTGCTCTCTGGCCGGATGCATCGATCAGGGATCAGTTGTGTACAGATCTGCAAAGGAGGTTACTTTCACAGGGGCGGCCCGAACACCTCTCGATCCCGGCTTGACAGCCTTGTCCTCGATTTGTTTTTTCCGCCTTCTTCAAATTACAACGTACACGATGGAGGAAATGGGGGAGGGTCCCTATTCGGGCGCCATTTTTGACGGGCGCCTGGGGGACCCTCGTGCATGGAAACAAGGCATAATCCCCACACACAAACTGATACGCCAGACACGAGGTTCAATTCCCAAAATCTAGGGTTTATTGCAAAGCAAATAGTCTCAGTCGGCCGACCGGATCTCACGTCCCGCAACGTGCGTTACCTAGACCTTGTGGGACGCAAGAGAGCGAGCATTTTACATCAGTTACATGTATACAAAAAGACCATCATACTATCAGTAGTGACACATCAAAAACTGCCCCTAATGTATCTTCCTTTAGCAAAGGTTCGATGATTGACAATTATGACGAATATGACACCCTTAAAGACATGTATTCAGTAACAGTTGCAATCTGTGAAGGTGCAGACACGATTCTTTGTTACCAAGAACATAGTGCTCTTGTTCTGCAAGCAGCTGTGTTTGTAGGAGGGACACATTCCAAGCCTCACTATCTCTTGGATTCTATTTGCGAGCGAGAGGTTGGCTCGATCTAAAGGGGCCCAAGAACGGGGGCCGTGAAAGAGCGTATAATTCAAGCCATTAACTGTCTATTTCTACATTTTCTGCCGTTTCAGCAAGACTAGCTGGCACCTGCTTGGTGATTAAATGCCTTTCTGCTTACTTCCAAGGACTTGAGAGGGAGGGAGAGCAGTGTGTTGCTGCGGAGGCTGTCTGGCTAGTCTCTTGGCATGTAACTTTTGGTCGAAATAGAATTCACTTTTAGCACAGCATTTACACAGAAAAGCAAGAAAAAGCATAATTGCAAAATGGTGAATCCTATTGTTATAAAATGGATGCTCTATGGTTATGCTGGCGATTCTGTACTGATGATACTGGACATGTGATGCGGTTGGTTTTCAGCTGACATAATATACAGTCTATGCTATGGTAGGGTATTTTTTAGACTAACAGAGGTCTTGGTAAATAGCCACCCTTGAGTCACCATAGTTCACCTCCTTCATGCGTTTCGTCTTGTCAAGGATCTTCATCTTGTCTCCATAGTAGTGCATGCATGCCAGGACTGAGCGTGGACCACGAGATCCCCCTCCGACCCGGTGCACCCAGTCAATGGTGATCCTTTCTCCTTCCCTGGAACTGAGGACCATCCCTATGATTTCTTGTATATTTTGTTCCAGGCCCCCCGGCGTCTCACCCTCCTCCTTCTGCAGCCCAAAAAACCGAAGGTTGTTCTGCCTCTCCCGGTTCTCGAGGTCGTCAACCTTGAGGCGCAGCTCCTCCTCGCGATTTGCTTCTCCAGGAGTCCAGTGGAGACTTGATTGGCCTCCACTCCATCCATTCTGTGTTCGAGAGTGACCACCTTGGCAGAGAGATTCGCCAGCTTTCGCCCCCATGTCTGTCCTCATCCCTCTGATCTCTACCAATATAGTTTGTATATCACTCCTAATGGTACCCAGTTCAGCTGGGGCTGGCGTAGCTACTGCGGCTGGTGTGGCCTCTGCCATCGCTTCCTTGTCCTGATAATGAAATCTCGCCAGGGCACCCTGCCAGCTCATAGGTATCCCCGATATTTTCCTCCAATACCCCCGAAGGGTGGGTGGGGGTCTGGGGATTGCACTGAGCTTCTGGATATCTCGACTCGCAAATGTCTCCTCAAGTTGACGTGGGGTATTCAGTTATAATCAGGGCCGGCAATGTCCCAGCCCCACTGGTGCAAGGTGCCGGAGCCTTGGACCAAGTCTAATGTCTAGCTGGCTTCTTTCCCCCTGGTCCCGGGTCCATATCACGAGAAACACACCTCTTTGGTCCCGTGTCACTCCCGGGGTGGGCCTCTATGGAAGTTTGTGCGGACAGCTGGCGGCGTGTGGCCCGCTACAAAGGGCGCCCCTTTAGGGGTCTGGTCCGCTTTTCCACCAAAACGGGGGCCCCTCCATGCCCTGTTGCTCCCTCCCAGTGGTGGAATTCCCATTGGACAGGGGGGAGCACTCACTCTCTGCCAGGCCACGATGCTCCTTTCCTTCTGGCTGTCTCCGGTCTCAAAGGGCCTGGTGGTGGCCAATCCGGGTTCTCAGCAGGTCGTGGTGGCTGATACAGGTTCCCCTGCTGTTTGGGCCTCCCACAACTCCTTCATTGTAGGGTCAGGCGCCTCCCGGCCGGGGCAGCCCCACCACTCCAACCCCTGCAGGAGGCCGTCTCCACCTGGGGTTTGCTGCAGTTCTTGCCGTACGGTCTCTCTGCCGGGTCCGGCTGTTTGTCCCTCAATTGTAGGGACACGTTGTTCAGCGGGCAGGGCTCACAGCACGCCCACCGTGTCCTGCAGGCAGGCAGGTAGCACCCCCTTTGTGTCTGTGCCAAAGCCAGGGGATGGCTCGGAGGGGGGAGGTGCAGGGTCCAGGCACCCCCTGGTGCCAGTACTCAGCGTTCTTGCCATTCTATCTGCGCACCGGGTCCAGCTGTTTGTCCCCCAATTGCAGGGACACGTTGATGGGCGGGCAGGACTCTCTCAGGCTGCCCACCGCGTCATGCAGGTGGGCGGGCAGCACCCCCACTGTGTCTGCAACGATGCCGGGGGACGGCTCGCAAGGGGGGTGCGGGTCCAGGCATTCCCCAGAGCCAGCCCTCCATGCAGTGCGGTAAATCCCAGGAAAGCGCATTTGGCAGGGCTGTCCCTCAGCTGCGGCGCCAGTCTGCTTCTCCACACAGGACGTGGGGAGGGAAATTAAACCCGCCCCCGCCACATGCTCCAGGCGGGCGGGTGATTTCTCTGCTTGGTCCCTCTTAGTAGCGGGCAGCAGTCTAGGTCCCTGCCTCGTTCCATCACCTGGCCACTCGCTCTCTCGGGGTGGTTTCCAGAAAGCGCCACTGGGCCAGGAGAGGCCCACCACCCCAGGAGGATGCCATAAATTACAGGAACAGGGTGTCAACTCCCCACCCTGGGTGCTCTGCCGGGCCACGAGAGTCGGTCCCACGGGGATGCAGGTGCCAAAAATCACTATTTCTCTGCAATTACGCCACTGCAGGGGACGGAGCTACAAACTCAGGCAGCCATTTTGCCTGCGCCCCCTGGTGGCCCCCAACAATGCTCTTTTGATCACAAAAGAACATATAACAGACACAAAATCAGATTTGACTGGAAACAGTTAGCTACTTACAATGGGTAAGTTTGAGGGACATTCTGACTAGGTTGTGGAGGGGAGTAAATGGAACAGTCACCGGTGACAATACGTAAGTGTACATACATAGATTAAGGACAACCAACATTGGACATTTTTAAGTGCAGGTAGGCTGTACAGCCAGCTTTGCTCTGGATGTGACCATGATGTGTGAAGTGCTAGAATGGAGGCAAAGGAAGTGAGAGGCAGAGGCAGGTTAGAGGCGAGGGGAAAATGTTAGCATGCAGGCAGATGAGGGGTAGGTTAAGAGGGTAACTCGGAGGCGAGGAGGTAGACTTTTATTTTGGTTTTGAACAAATCCGTGTGGACTGTTTCGCGGATGTCCCGGGTAAGAGAATTGCATGTAAGTGGAGCAAGAAGAAAGGAAGCGAGAGGAAGCCCAGAGAGGGGGAGGATTCACAAGGGTAGTTGAGGAGGCAGAGCAGATATTATGAGAAGGCTTATAGAGTTAGATAGAGGATAGATACAGTTCTGCTTTAACGTGGATAGATTTGTAAACCAGCCATCCAGCCTTGTGACAGTGCGAGGTAGTGGGTGTGAACCGAGGGAGTTCAGAGTCCTTGCAGCAAAGTTAATGATCTTGTCGAGAGGCCAGAAAGCATAGTTGGGGAGACAAAGAGGATGCTGGCACAGTAGTCCAGTTTAGAGAAGACAAGAGTGGTTAAGAGATGCTTGACGGTGTTGAAGGGAAGGAGGTGTCAGATTTCCCTAATATTTAGGAGGTTGAGGCAAGCTTCTGTTCCAGTTTTGGAGATGAAAGTTGAGAAGGTGTGAGAAAGGTCATAGATGCTGCCGAGGTTTCTAGCTGAAGAAGAGTAAGGGAGAGTGTCAGGTGGGAACTGGATAGACGGAGGAAGATATGAGTGCTTTTGGCAGGCAATAAGAGTTCCTCTGTTTTGGTAGAGGTTAACCTCATAGAGTGCAAAGCTATCCAATATTTAATGGCAGAGAGACCGTTGGAAATGTTGAGATGATGATTTGGGTGTGGCCCACAAAGAGTTGGTAGAAGAACCCAAAGGAGTGAGATTAGGTCAGAAGTTTAGAGTGCAAAGAGGAGTGGACCCAAGACAGAGCCTTGTGGAACACCAACAGTTGGGGGGAGTCAGTTGAGAGGTGCTGTTACTCTAGGAGACAGAGAATTGGCTAGGTGCAAGGTAGGAGTCAATCCAGACATAGGCTTGATCGTGAATCCCAAGAAGAGAGAGAGTATTAAGGAGATCAGTGATCGGCCGTTTCATAGGCAGCAGACGGGTCAAGGAGAATTAGGATAGAGGGTTAGGTTTGAGTACTTAGCAGAGGCAATGAAGTTGGACAACGTAGCAGAGTTTGGTTTCTGTCAAGCTATCAATCTGAAGGCCTTCAGGGAACGGGCACGTACCTGGCTCTCATCATCCCCAGTCTCAATCACCTCCGGGTACTCCCTCAAAGAGCAGATGAGGCTTACCGAACCTACATCTCCCAATCCTGAAAAAACCCTCTTGTCTGTGAAGGATCCGAGTCCGAAGCATCACTAAGGTCTCATTTGATGAGCCCGGCCCACCATTTCTTTTGTCCCATAACAAGAAAAGGCGTTCTCAGAATGAGAAAATTAAAAAGAAAATGATGCACATCTCTGCAAAAACATCTGTAGCAACAACTGTGTCAGTGGAGGAGCAAGGGCCCACCATGTCATCAAATGCAGGTAGAGGCACCTTCAAAGCTAGTAGCTGCACACTGAAGAGCTTGGCCCTGCTACGCTGAAGAAGGCCCATCTGAGCCTTCCAACACCAAACGTTGGTATCAACCATGCACTGATGCTTCGACAGACTCAGTGGTCACCGACCTATATCCACGCCTAGGACTATATATAGTTTGGCTACAGAGATCAATTCTACCATAAAAAGCAAGATATCTTTGAGGAAGGGGATGTTGCCTCATCTGCCATAGAGCCCCATGCCTGTTACTCAAGGACCCCTCCCTGAGGAATTTCTGAGGATGTTGAAATTCCTGGGTTGGCAGCTGATTTGTGGGACACCAGTATCGTGGACAAATCTCCGGGTCTCGATTCTATGCATCCTCACCTTTTAGCTACCCCAATGTTGATTCTCAGAGAAGTATGGCGACGCTGGTGGAGATGTTGGCCTTCTATATTCCATCTAAAGTATGAGGTCACCAACCTTTTTAGACGAAAGACTGGCTAGAGAAGCACTACTACCTTTTCATATTGCTGTGGCAGATCGAGTACTTAGTATTTAGCAGCACCCTGCTGGGTGCCAGTGGCAGACAATGAGCTTGCAAAGAAATGTAAACATGCTCCCAACAGCTCTCATCTTCCTGTCCAAGCACCCTATCCCATTGAGCTTGGTAATACGGGCTTCAACAGTGTAGTTAAAATCGTGCACTTTTCACTCTCTAGATAGGGAAAATAAAAAGCTAGATGCAGCGTAGAACAAAATCTTTGTAGCCGGAAGACTAGCTTTGAAGACCATAAATAGCTCTTGCACTCTGGCTAAATACACACCCATTCTATGGGCACAGATTTTTAAAACATCAAAGTGCCTACCCGGAAGGGTGATCAGAGACTGTTTCAGCGCTCCAATAGCAGCTGCAAAGGAGAATGCTTGCCAGGCTCTGCAGTCACACATTGAAACAGCGGTTTGCATGGCCATCTCGATGGTCACAACATCAGTCTCCAGGAGACATTCCTTTTGGAGGACTTCTGGTTTTATAACTGACAAATTATTGTGCATGCAGTTCAAAGGCTGCTGCATAGCCTCTGGACTTGATAGAGGAAACCTCAACAGGCTCTTTTTTCTTGACCGCTTTCTCCAGAGTTCATGGTTTTTGCCTCTTCAAATCTTTTGCTCACAGAGTGGAGTCTTCGGCTTTCTGCTGACAAAAATGTCCAGAGTTTCTGCCCTCTTCTGTGCAGCAGTAAAGGAGCCCAGAAATGCTGTTCCCTCTTCCACCTCACCTGCAAAACCTCTTTGAGGTGTCCTTTCAACATTCAATACCAGTAGGGGTGAGAATAACCCTACACTCCAAAGAGTGACATTCCTCTACTTAGGACACCAGTACTCTTCAAGTGGTGTCGCTGGGTTATTGTCTCCCTTTTCAACAAAGGCCTTTAGACTGCCACCTACTCTTTGCAGTCATCTCTACTGGATCCCTCCCTCCTAGACCAGGTCAAATTCCCCTTGGACACGACACCCTATTCTGGATAACAGGAAAAGAAACCAATATCGAGCCAGGCTCTATCTGCATAGTGTGGCTGAACAGCAATGTTTTGAGGGTATGGGAGTAATGAAGGGTCCAGTTGTTCACACATAGGACAGGTTAGGCAGAATGTTATACAAATACAATTATTCATTAGGCCTTAGACACACTCTTAGCAATTAAAAACCACAGGCAATCTTTGGACTTGCCATTCACTACTATATATGGTTTATAGTCATAATTTCGACAACAAAAATGTCGACAGTCAAAATGTCGAAAAAAAAATGTCGAAAAAAGTCGACTTTTTTTTTCAATGCATTTCTTTTCGAAATGGGGGGGTTCCCCCCCAGGCCCCCTTTTTTTAATTTTTTTTTTAATTTTTCCCTTTTTTTTTTACGCCCGAACCCCTAAAATAAATATATAATTAAAAAAAAACGAAAGTCGATATTTTTTTTTTCGACATTTTTGTCTGTCGACATTTTTTTTTCGAAATTATGACTGCCCACCTATTTATGCACTTTCACTTTTGGCATGGTCTGGATAAGAGCACTAACACATCACTTTATAACATAGCTAAGACAATAGATACAACTGTAGTATAGCAGATCCAGTGAATAAAAGAACCAGGTGAGTAAGGACCAAATTGGAAAACTAATAAGTAGACAAGAAAGGGTTTAGAAATGGCATTAAGTACCATATAAAATAGGACACTACACCATTCTTACGTAGTTTGAACAATGAGGGCCAAGTAACCTTAGTCACAGGTTCCAAGGCAGTTTCTTTCCAACTGCTTTGTCGTTTTAAGAGCCTGCACAGGAGTACTCAAAGCCAACAGGCATTAAGTGTTTAAAAATAATAGAGCAATTTTAGAAACTTTCTTAGCAGACTCTCTCCAAATGCAGCCATCGGAGGAAGCACCGCGGTGGATCCTTGTCCAGAATTTCACTGATTACTGTAGGCAAGGGAGAGGTAGGGAAATAACTTCACCCCTGTTGATCCGTATGGAGGAAGGTGGGAAGGAATAGGTGTCTTTACTCAACCCCTACACTCCGATTCACTTAAGGACCACTTTGACAGTTCCTAAAATCACTGGGCCCTTGTACTCTGTCTGTCTTCGTTTTGATGGTTCCATGTGTTAATATCCCTGCAAAAATATCGACATACAAGAATGGCACCATATTATTGTGGCGATATTAACCCATTAAACCTGCGGGGGATACCCCCGCAATCCCCATAATTTTTTAGAGGGAATATCGCCTATGGCCGTTCTTGATGGAGGTCGTCCATTGGTTGCAGGTGCAGAGGTCACTTTCGGCACCTACTTTTTGGATCTAGCTATTCGGCCGTTCTACTCTCTGGCAAGACGGTTTCCTGAAACTAAACAATGATGGCCACTTGAATATGGTAAATATTAAAAAAAGAGAGAATTATTGACACAAACTTTCAAACACAAATGTTGGTGATCCCCATCCGATCTCCTATTTACTCCTATACGTACCAAAATACATCCTGTAACGCATACTTTTATTGTAAAAAAATGAATGTGTTAAAACAGGAGTCACATAAAATGTTGCATCACATAAAGCCCACTACATACATAAAACAAATATTGCACGAATTCCTACAACCAAGCAATACATTTACATTAATAATTTGAATACATTGGCCCAAGTACAAATCTATAGTAGACCACACTGTGTAGTCCTATCAACAGCCCAACATGTTTCAGTCCCCAAACACAGGTACTGGGACATTATTCAGGGGCTCAACAGAGAGAGATTCTAAAATGAGCGAGTGAGAAACTGGTCTGCACAGGGTACCAACCACACCATAAACTAAGGGAAAAGGAAAACACAAAAGGGTCACCCAAGTGTTAGATTTAAAAACAAATTTCATAGGTCATAAATTTCAGACTGCACTGCTATTAGAAAAACAATCAGATGTGTACGTTGATACACCATCAAGCAACCAAGTTTGATCCTCAATACCAGCTTTCTATGCTTGGTACCTCAGGAACGATAAATTGAAGAGGCGGTCCCTAGTACAGATCCTCAAGGCGCTAGAATTATCTAGTGCCACTGGGTCTTTAGGACTCTTGTATCTATCCAACCAAAGCGAAGGAATAGGCTGAGGTTACCAATAAGCAGTACCCATGACCAGTTTTGTGTTCTTCCTTTTAGCCTAACCTCCTCCACAAAGGTATCCACCAAGCTGATGCTGGTTGTGGTGGGTGGTCTCCCGGAGGGGCAGAGGGGTGGGGGAAAAGAGTCCATTCCTTTACCTACCTGGAAGATTAGCTCATCAGGGCTCAGCGCCTGGGTCATGTGGCGTCCCATCTAAATTCCACTTGTTATCTGTCACACATCTTATGCTTTTCCAAAAGTTAAAAAAGGTCAGCAGTGACAGCCTCTCAGTTGCTGCAGTTCATCGAAGCTGTCTTTGCAAAAGCATTTCCGTGCGAGTATGGGGCCACCAACATCTTGACAAGGTCCAGAACAGTCTGTTATGACAGCCCCAGCCTTCATCCACTATTTGGGCCTCATGGAATACAGCATTGTTTTGGTGGCAGAGGCTTGTTTAAGGATGAGATCGGTCTAATGGCTTCTGCACGGTGAGTGGTCTTAGTTTTCTGCTGTCATAAAGACCTTCAGCATTTTATTTGGCAACTGTGACTAGAGTTCGTGGTGGCCACAGATGCCTCTCTGAAGGGTTGTGTTCATCATCTGAATTATTTTCGGGTGACCATGCTTTGGCCCTTAGCAGGCTTTATATCAACCTCTTGGATCTGTGGGCGATCAGGCTTGTACTGATAACCTTTTTTCTGTTGATCCATGGAAAGTGTGTACGGATTCTGAAAGCCAGACAGTAGCAATGCACTATCCAAACATGTAGGGTGGTGTGGGGTCAAAACTCTGCATATGTTAACAATGTGGCTATTGTTTTTGGCTTTTGCAAACTTCGATTTCTCAGCAGCCCATCTTGCCGGGACAGAATGTGGTCTCAGACACCCAGAACAGGCAGGGCTCAGTCTCCCACGAGTGGGGGCTTTGCCAGGAAGTACTCAAGAGATATTTTACCTTTTGGGTTCACCTACACTGTCAACAGGAAGTGCAAGCTATTGTGCTTCAGGGAACTTCTCCTGAGAGGCACTGAGGAGACAAGTTTCTAGTCGAGTGGGACTTCGAAGCCCTGTACTTGTTCCTATCGATTTCAGTCATCCCTGAAGTTCTGAGGACTTTACAAATATTCAAGAGTACAATGATGGGCTTGGAGGGTGTGGTTCACGGACCTCCTCAACACATGACCTCCTGTCTTCTCGACATCTCCCGATTAGTGCAGATCTCTCCCATATTGGAGGTGCAGAGTACTTCACCGATCCTCACTCCCAACTCCATGCTTGGCTTCTAAGAGGATAAGTAATTGATATTGGGTTCTATCTGACAACGCCTCCGACTAAGGCCATATAGCTGTCGGTGGTAGGCATTCTGCTCATGGTGGAAAGATGGAGGAGGGGGGGTCTGCCCCACGACTTTAGTCCTACTGGTTATACCCGTGTTAGCCCAGCACAGCCTTCAAATTAGTACAGTTGAAGTCTATTTGGCAACTATTTCGGTCTTTAAGAGGTTGCCAGCATAAGGCTCGTACTTCACAATTCCAATGTTGATGTATTCATTGAGAAGTCTAGTTAAAATGTTCTCTCCATGCCAGTTTGGGGGTCCCAGCTCAGGATTTGAAACTTGTTCTTATTTGTTGATCAGGGTCTACCATTAGGAAAAGAAGATCTCCATTCCAGATTTTTGAAATTGTTATGTTGTCTGCCTGGTAAACAGGACTTTGGCTAGGAGTGTCAGTGTGCCCTATGCTTTGTCTTGAAACACTTATCCCATTTACTTTGACCCTTTTGGTGTGCGTTCTTGCTTCCAACCTTCCCAAGTTTCTCTCAGAAAACAACCCTATCCGCAGGCATCCCCCATGATTGGGGCATATCTTCTCTTTGGGTCTCTAAGTCTGCTAGTACGAATAAAGATCTCCTATGGCAGAGGATCAGATCTCTTGCTTTCTTATTCAGAGACGGCTCAGTAACCTGAATGGGGAATAAATTTAGGGTTTCCCCCTTGTCCATCAATAAATGGGTTTGTAAAATAAAGTCTGCGTCAGAATTAGTGTCTGAGGAGTTGGACTATTCTGGTTCTTTTATTTGGAGAATTGAGACATCTAATATGTAGGATTACAGTGTTACAATTATCTTTCAAACTAGTTTGATTCTTAAGCGTTGTTCTCGCTCCCCCCAAAACCCACCTCCCCTGCCGATGTCTCCTTCAATCCCTCCATCGAAATAAAAAACATATTGTCTGAAAAACAACCCAGACCTTAAATATGGGCATTCTCTTTTCATAACCTATTGCTTAGCCAAAGTTCTGGTGATGCCTGACCTCTGCTCACATCTCCAGAGTCCGGCTTGGATAACCTGCAATAAACAAAGTTAACCTGAACCTCCTGTGTAGCAGAGACATATACTTCACAATGTCCACATTGTTACACTATTGTTTAGCAATGTTTTGTTACTTTTCCCTTACACTCCCTACCTGGAGTTGGACAGATTCCACGTTCATGGCCCCATTTCCACTTTGCGTATGGATGGGTTTCTCCACTGTGTCACCGTTTTTCCCTAGATCAGCCCTACCTTCTCTGTACTTATATTGAAGTGTGCATTTGAGAACTACATTTGAGTGTCCATCAAGATTTAGTTTTCTTTGAAAATCCCCCAAAATCACAAAATTCTGTTTCCAGCATTGTCTGATTTCACTTTAACATCCAGCCATCCTAGCCATGGATATGGCTAGGATGGCTGGATGGAAGGTACCTCTTACTCGTGACAACAGCCTGCCAGCCACAACACTCCCCATGGAAGCACTGCATCTATCCCTGGGGATAGTCAATGTATCCCTCATCCAAGAACATTTGTCACGAACCTCAAACTGGACAAATGCTCACAATCACAAAAATAAAATGGACACTGATGACCTCAACAAACATATTGCCATCACACACCTTTCGATGCTTGGCATGATCCTCAAGAGCCATAACCACTGAACTTAAAAGCTATATCGTCACAAAAACCTCTTATAGACCTGACCATGTGGCTTCACTCCCTGATGCAGAATAGAGACTGCCATGATCCAAGTGGTAGACTGTTATCTTCATCCTTCATGATGGCAACCCCTGCCTCCTGGTACTTCTCGATCTCTGCAACCTTCAACACAGTGGATCGTCATGATTTCATCGACATATTACACAAAGGGGATTCAGTGAGACTCTTTCAGTGGTTCATTCCATACTTGAAGACTCATCGGTTTGTGCAGATGGATACCTCCACAGCTGTGACCTGTGGTGTCCCACAAGAATCCCTCTCTCCTTCAACCTCTTCTTGGAACCCCCTCCCCCCGAACCTTCCTTGCCCACCACAACATCTGCATTCACTAATATGCAGATGATGCACAATTCCACCTCAAAAAGCTCTTGCATCAAAGATGACCAGCCATACCTTAAATTCAATCACACTAACACTGAATTATTCCACCTCTCCCATGACACAGAAAAGACACACATATAGACTTGACTGTCCACCATGAACCTGGAGGGCTTCACCCTGCAGCTGAAAGCAGGTGCAAAGTTACTGGGATTCCACGCAGATGGGCATCACTCCTTCAAAGAGCACACAGCAAAGAAAACCCAGAAAGCTTGGTATCGACTGCCTTTTGCAAAATAATCAAGCCCCTTTTCCAGACAGTAACTTCTGATCTACTGTACAGGCCATCATCCTTTCTCCCTGCTCACCAGCATACTGTCCTGGTCACTAGGCAAGCGCCTAGTTCTCCACCACAAACAAGGTCCCAGTGGACCCAGTCTTGGCGCCTATGGCACCAAGCTCATTTCAAAGTGTGCTTTGCACACAGAACATCAGGGCACATGCAGCAAGGCCAGGCAGGGCCCGATTACCACTAAGAAGGCACGTGTAGAAGACTGAAGGAGGAGCTAGGTGGGGCCACAAGGCAGAGCCTACAGGGAGTGGCTGGGGCCAGGCTAAATAAGCCGGCCCCACCCGAACACTGGCGCTTCGCGTTAGTTTGCTACCAGCAACGTAACGCTCTCCGCAGACCAGAAGCATCTTACCAGATCCAGCACGTGCGCTCCCAGTCTCCGGAGCCCTTTGCCACCTACCTGACTCGACGCGCGCACATCCAGCCACCTCGACCATCTTACCTGGAAAGCATCATCACCGGAGGCCTCGTCATTCGCTTCCTCTCTACAGTCGCTGTGCTCGCCTTACCTGAGATTCGCACCACCGTCAGAAGCACAGCCATCTGCCTTCAGTCAGCGGTCGCAACGTAAGCCTTACCTGTGATCGCTTCGTCGCTGGAAGTCTCGCCATCAGCTCCCGACTCGGCCGCAGTCATACTCACCTTCTCGGAGTCCTCGACAAGTACTTCCAACAACCTTACCTGTACTGCATTCCATCGACTAGGACACCTTCTTCGGGTGCTGTCTCTACGTGAACCTATGTCTCCAACCAGCCAGGTACTGGCCTCCAGCCATCGCCAACCTGCCGCATCTGCAAAGAGTAAAAGACAGAAGGTGAGCGAAAGCACAGACTTTAATCGCTAAAGCGGCATAACTTACAAACTTGGTGCAATCTCAGAAATCACCAGCTTACCTACCAGTTTTGGAAATTCCCGGAGCTGCTTCCTTTTTCCATCATACGCTCCTGGGTCATCTTCTTTGCTACAGGGGGGAGAAAGAACACCATACCCTTACGAACAATAAGTGTCATTACAAGGACACGGACAATGCGAAAGTCATAAGAATACTTACCTTCAAGACGGAACGCAATCGGGACCAGTGACGTAACTAGGTCCATCTGCAGCGCCCCTGCTGAAGGAAAGCAGGAAGGAGAGCTCGCCCTTACATACTATCAGGTGAGCCTGCATGGGTAAACTTCTGCGCACCATATTCTGGCACGTAAGGGCGGAGGAGAACCACAAATTCACCACTCATTGTCTCTCATCTTCTCGCCAGAACAGGTTCCGCCTTCCAGGCCCACAAAGTGGCAGTTGTTGGGGGAGAGAAGCGGTCTGAGAGAGTCAACTACAGGGAGGGCTCCAACCATGCCCCAACGCCCCCACTGAGACCAGGTGAGCTTAACACATACCCACTTCTACACTTGCACGAATAAGAAGCATCCTCCACTCCACGGTCTGCCTCATCAAAGTTTCCCACAAATGTGACCAGAGTACACCCATGCTCATCAAACTTCATGGATGGCCCCTTCAAACACCTGTTGACTTCAAGATCAGCTGCATCATTTCCAAAGCAGTCCTCTTGCATGCTCACTCCAACCTAGCTGGCAAGATCACCTACCTAGCCTGGATAGATTGACGCTGCAATAATCCAAAAAAGAGATATCCGGAAACGGGCATTCTCATTTCATGCCAACAGGCTGTGGAACCTCATTCCCATCAACATTACTTACACACACCCTCATGCAATTTAGCAAAGTGCTTAAGACCCTCCTACTGAAAGAGCACTTACCCACGTACAAAAGGCAAACCGGATCCCCCTCCACCAGCTGAGCCATCTCACCCCTCATTACTACTCCCTTTGCTCAACTGTACTTTGACACAGCCCTGAAGTTCTCACCACAGACTCGAGTATCTCATTTAATGCTTTACCATGGGATGAGGTGATGTTTGATGCACGGTTGCTCCTGCCTTTTATAGCATGCCCTATTTACCCCTCTAACCTCCACACAGCAGGCCGTAAGGCTTGCCTTTTACCACTAATCACTGGTGTTTTCAGCTTTGACTGATACAGTGGGAGACATTTCAAAACCCCAACATAGCAAATCATGAATATAATCTAGTACTCTAGTTTTTCTCGCAGTTATGAGGATGTATATCTTTGTCCAGTCACCAGATTATAAACCTCTTATTTAAAATCATGCAACAAACTTGTAGGATATTTTTCATCCTAATGACTGTTGAGAAACCTGAAGGTGCTCTCCCATCTACTCCCCGGGGATCTTCTGTTCAGGTGGCCATGGAAGGGCCATCACTTTTGGATCCCGACCCTGGGGGTGGACTAGCGAGAAAGGATCACCTGGGTAGAGGGTCCTTGGAGATTGTAGAGAGGGTACCTGAAGGCAAGACCCGGTATCCTCCATTTCTTGATAGTGACTTACCTTAACCTCCCTCAGCATTTGTAAGGTATTGCTGTCCAGATCCTACTTTTCCCCCCGAAGTCAGACCAAGTACTGAGAAGAAGAAACTAACCCCAAGAGTAATGAAGATTACCTATAGGAGACACCACTATAATACTGAGACGAAGAAGAAGGGGCCTGAAGGCTATAGAGCTGAATGTCAGACATGGCCTGATAATTGGACTAATTGTATTCAGGCAATTGAGCCTGGGACTTCACACCTGCAACCTGTTAGAGACTCACAGGTGTATAAAAGAGGGAGTCCACAAACAGTAAAGAGAGCGAGAAATCTGTGGGAGGAGAGATCAGCAGGAGAGCCACACCAGCCTGTGGGAAGCCGGAGGAGAACGGGACGCTGAAGAACGACAGAGTGAGAGAATCTGTCATTGGGTGGTGAGGGAGACGTATCTCCAAAGAGCCCGAGAAGGTACTGTGGAAGGTACTAGTCCCTTTGCTGTGGTCAAGAACGGCTAATTCCCCTGAATTCCCCGACAGTGGTGTCGGAGGGGCAGGCGGTGAGACCCTGACCTCAAATCCCAGAAAGCATATTACTTAGGAAACCGAAGAAAAGCACCTTGAAGCCGGTGAGTTTCAAAAGAATGCAGGGAAACCCGGTGCGCGTATGGAAGTGAAGGAATTACATTGTAGCAGATTGGTTGCGTGCAGTTGGCATGTTTTCGAAAGTCTCAGAGTGAAATAAAATAACTAAGGCGAATGCTATACTTGAATTGGATTTTGCAGAAACATTGTGTCAGAGTGGTCCCAATTAAGCGATATGTGTTCAAAAGACTCTGATTAACAAAGGACATTGTAAAGGTATCACAAAACAAGAATACTGTGAATAAGAGTGAAAGCAAAGAACAAGCAACCCGAGGGGAACCAGTGAAGTATGAGCAAAATGCTGATCAGGCAAAACAAAGCTGTATCTGAAATTCAAGCTTGTACATTATAGAAAGGAGAACCAAAGAAGTATCCAGAAAGGTAAATCCTGAATCTAAGAACTGGTGAGACGCTGTAATTCGGCAAAGTGGTAGAAAGCTGGCTAAGGGCAACTGGTTGGTTACGTGACCTGTAATGGGTGGACCATGCGACCTGTTAACTACGTTTAGGCCAGGGCGCCCCAACAAGGAGAAGTGTGAAAGCAACTTTGAAATACGAATGCTATTGAACAATGTCAATTTTGATAAGCAGTGAGAGCAAGTGCTTATAGCTTGGGAAACGGAATCCTGAGCTTCCAGTGAACAGAGAGAATCTAATTTGAACATTGTGCTTTGAAGCTTGGGGAAGGGAGCCCTTGAGCTCCTTTGGAAAATAGTTGTTTTGGTGAAGGAGTCCTTAAGCTTGGGGAATGGAACCCTAAGCACCTTTTTGAACTTTGCGTTTGGAACTGTATCCTGAACTTGTGAAGGAGGCTAGAGACTGCTCCAGACTTTGTTGAACACTATTTAAGTTGGAATATCCCAACACTACATTTCTATATTAGACGTGAGAGCAAGCATAGGTTTTGACACACAGAATTTTGAGTTGAACTTACAGACCTAACGTTTCCTTACTTTCTTTAGGTAGAGCAATCCCCACCATAGCTATAGGGCAAGTTAGGCGTTACACCCATCCTGGTATTTTAATAAAGGTTTTAAAAACTATTACATCTGTTGTCGGTGTCATCTCTTGATACCATGTCTGTCTCACATAGTCAATTCAGTTTTGTGGAATCTTAAAGTTGCAATTTTGTAAGAACTTAATGCCAGTTAAGCTCATCAGTAGTTTGCTATGGAGTATGCTGCCCCCCCCATCTCGGCGAGAATGTCCTGATCAGCACAACTGCCTCTGGCAGGAGCGACAGGTTGTTAGTGTAAGACAATTGACTAGGCCAAGCCGGGTTGAACATTATGTATAGGTTTGAATGGTTCCGCTTCACCATAGTCTGAGAGCTCATTGAAATCTAGGTGTGAGGGGAGGCATCCACAACATGTTTTGACCAAAGTTTCAAAATGGCACTCACTAAAGAATTGGTTTACAGCAGTGATGCACATAGATTTTCTATGGTTCCAAAGCATTCAGTTGCTCCCTGCCCAACCCAGGGAGTCGAGCCCACGAAAAAAGGAATAACATTGTTGTAACAAAATTTTGCTCAAGGCCAAACACGGCAGTTGAAATATTTTTCTTAAGAAATATGCTTAGACCAATCAGTCTCAATATATAGAAGCAACATCACAACATAGTTGCATGTAAGAACATATCTAATGGACAGGCATACAGGCCCACATTACAGATGATAATCTAACATACTTGATTGAACCGATCCATCTACAGACGGTTCACCCCAAAGGCAATCTGTGCATTAACATAGAATCGAACTGTACCTAATCCTTGATAAAGACAAAGAAAGTCGAAACCCGTGTCAGATAGTTTTCAAAGGATTTTGTACAGAAATAAATCGACTAACATGGAATATATCCATTTAAGAAAACTTGTTGGTTGTATTATTGAGTATGAACAATCCATCTTTATCTGCCGAAGGGATTTGGGGCATTTGAAGACCATTTCGAATCAGGGACAATAACGTGTTTAAAGAGCGACATTGGGCACGTCCCACTAATTGTGTAAATGCAGCAATCCCTGCTAGTCTAAAGTATCTATAATCCTACGGCTCATTGACACAGCGCAGCACTGGGTGTGTCTACATGCCCAAACCTTTACATTCACTGTTTTAATGATTTTATGACAAGTCCCGAAAAAGTTGTTCTTGAGATGGTTGTGCTGTTAATATTGATAGAGCATGAAAGGATGTAACTTGGTTACTAGTGCACCATGAAACATTTTAAAGCACATTATGCAACTGATATTATTAGTTTATGAAAGGATGTAGAGAGGGATTCCTATGATTTGGCCTGTCTGAGGCGCAGCAGCCTGGGAGCACTGTTCTGCTATTTCTGACAAACATCAGAAAAATGAAATTATTTCTCCGACAGCTCTACCTTGTAAATGAAGGCCATTTGTTAGGAACTGAAGCGGGGCTCTGAAGGATGGAGACACCAGATGCAGCAGGGGAGGATAGAAGGATTCACTGCTAGAAAGGAGATAAGGCAGATGGAAATGCCCAGGACAGCAGGACGGACATCGGGTGATACAGCATCTATCCCTCAAGGAGCCGTCTATTGTACTGAATGTCATGAAAAGCATATATGGAAAGCTGCCTGATAATAATGGACTCCGTTAAAGTGAAAATTTACTTTTTTGAACTCCGGATGGAAATGTGAGCCAGCAGAATTATAAAGTTGGAGTACTGCACAGGGTAGTACTGCAGAAACCTTGGAGAAGAAAGTGCAAGTTTGGGAAATTGCCTTGAAGTAAGCAGACACACAGCTGGGGGGCGAGGATAAGCCGGCATGACGTTAGAACACCCACATTTTAGCATTGACTGAGTTGAATACACAAGTGTTGATGGTCCTATTTGTTAAACTGTTTAGACAATTTCTTGTGACCGCTTGAGTCTCACTGGTCTTTATAAATGAGCCTGTACGTTGGCCACTGGACCCATATCCACCTCAGAGAGCAAACCCCCCTATCTCATAGCCCATATATTAAATGAGAAGGACCAGGACACCATGCTGTAAGAGAAAACGGTGAGTGCAGATTGGGCAAAAGCTGCATCAGCGTATACCTCTGACATCACATTGGCAGTACAACATGCTAGAGAAATGTTTCAGGGTGTGAAGCAGGTGCTCCAGGTCAGAGCTGAAATATGCCATGCTACACCCAGCGAAATTGAAGGTAACCTGAGGTGACAAGCACATTTATTTTGAATTTACAGATGCTGTGGCTGCTATAATTACATAGAGCGCTTATTATTCCAAGCGCAGACAAGCCATTCTCTGAACCACTGCAGGGGGGGGGGGGCGGCTTGCCCTTACAATGTACTCCACAGTGCCGAAAAACGGGGACATTTTGGCATAGTCCAAGTCTTTTTTCACCAGCTGCTGCCTCAACAGGAGGGCCCTGGGGCTGGGAGGAAGTGTCCCAACTCCTCGCCTCACTGCAGTCCCGGGTGGCAAAATATTAAACACTGGTTATGTTTCTAGTAATGCCCTGCTAATGGGCAGCAGTTAGTGACTGCAGCCACCCTCTACCCATGACATTCTGGCCATTGCTGAAGGGATCTATTCACCTTCGGAGCTGTCATGGGCAGGACAAATGCAAATGATAAACCACGTCTGGGCACCTTGAACACCCTCGCAATTACTGTTTTTAAAAAAAAAAAAATCATTTAATCAGTAGGGTCTTTCTTATGTGTGAATGTTTAGCCAATTGGCCCTGTGATGGGACATTTGCATCTGAAAAAAAAACACACTGGCAGTTACCTACCAAATTGTCTGCTTCCAAGACAATTAAAGTGAGTTTACTTATTTACCCATCAAGCCTGAACGGGCTCTGCAGTTCAAAGCTTATTTATGCCTAGTATATTCAGACTAGTGGCGAGAGAGAACATTGAGACACATATACTGTACAAGTATGGTCTGGCACAGTACCCTGCAATATATGGGCATTTAAACTCCAGGCTCTTCACCTCAAATTGGAAAAGGGGGGCAATTATATATACTACATAATATCGTCATTAATATAACCAACAATATGCAAGATAAAGCGAGAGTCTAGGTGATATAGTTCCTATTGATACATTTTTGGGTGGGGCAGTTTAAGCCAGAGGTTGCATTCCTAGGTTTGGCCATAATGGGGTAACATCAACTCTGGGCTCTGCTTAAGGCTGGATGGGTCTTTCTTTCCACAGCTTCATTGACTACAGCGATCCTACATTATATATTGCCAGCAGTGGGGTAGTGATATTTAATTACTACTCTATATAATCTACCAAATTAGGGTTGGAGAACCAATGAAAGTGAGTGGGAGGAAGAGTTGGCATTGTCAATTACTTATACACAATGTGACCTTGTGTGAACAAACCTAAAAGGTTTCCGAGCTCAGTGTCACCTTAAACACTGTAAAATACTCATCAGGTCATTTTGAAGACATGAATGGCTGCATGGTATCTTCCCTAAGAATAGTGAATTATTTGTGGAACATACATTTTATCTAGCTATATTGCTGCTCCTACTCTGGGAATTCCCTGTAACACACAGGTTCTACCAGAAAGTAATAGAAGAAATTGTACAAATTATTCATAAGAAAATACCCAGGACCCTGTTTCTAATACTACTCACATTAGAGGTTGCTCTCCTTCTTAAGGCCATATTGGTTAATTAAGCCTTGCTTCTTGCTGAGAGGAGTGTACGGATAAGCTGGTTGAAAGACATTATACCAAGGTACATGCAATAAGATACCTGGTTTATTGTAACGATTTGGAAGAAACTTACAGAATCATACTGCATCCTATTTCTTACACTAAAGACATCTGGTCAGAATTTCAGACCCACCATGCCAAGAAGACTATAGACCACAGCTGTTTCCAGCAGAAATCTGAGGTACAGTGAGTTAGTGCTACTGCATCTGGCACTTTATAGCACTATAAGAACTTAGTGGGGATTGATGACGAATTATACCATGTAATATCTCGGGAGGATAGCTCAGGGTCAGCGTGCTCGCCTTGGAAGCAAGACAGCAGTGAGCAACACAGGTTTGATCCCCGGGTCTGCGCTTAGAAACCTCTGGGTATTAAGCACGTTATAAATAACCTATCATAGCATGTTCAAGCAGTGATTGCCATATTGATCCGTTATGTTCATTAGCAATGTACAGTGTATATTGGAACATGTGGAAGTAAGATTTAAGAAATGTGTACTTTACTAAATGTTCACATAATGGTATTGGTGGGTGGGGGGGGTACATTACTTTGTTCATGTTTACATATGTCATCATTTATGCAAGTGCACTCATAAATATATTTTAGAATATACTCTGCACTATAGTTAAGGTGTGTACCTAGTTCCATAGGACACCTGAAAATTGAATTGCTAATATTTTTGACTTGCAAGACGGATTTGGCTGATATTTTGCAAACAGTCTGTCCCGGGCGGACCCCATATCTCCCCCGCAACCCATTTGGAAAAGAATAGTTAACAAATGGAAAAGTTATTAAGAGAATACAAACATTCTGTTTTTGGCTGTTTTCCCCTAGAGAAAGTCAAACTTTCTGTGCAGGGCAAAAACCGCTGGACAAAATTGCACATAATAAGAAACAACTTGGACACGAAGCAGTGACTTCCAGGAGGGGTCTGGCTTATTCCGTCCATTCTTTTTTAAAATATGTGATGGGGTAGGGGGTGCCCCCTTCTCCCACAATTATAGCTATATCTTTCATGGTGCTTTGCAGCAGACAGGCTTTTCAGAAATGAAAGAGCAGCCATTTTCTCCAAAAATTCTATTGCTAATAACTTTTGATTTGCTGGATAGATTTGGGTGAAATGTTCAAAACCAAAAGTGTGTCAAGGACCTGCCCTCCTCCAAACTTGAAATGCTAGGGGAAAAAAAAAATGTATTAAGAAAACAAAATACTACAGTTTTCAGCCCGTTCATTTTCCCAAAGAGAGCTAGTGCAGTTTTTGAACAGTCGTAGCATGAAGACCACTGGGTAGCTTTGGACCAAATAAGAAACCACTTGTGCACAAAGCATTGATATAACTTCCTTGACTGGTTTTGGGTATATCCATCCAGTAGTTTTTAAAATATTCGACAGAGAAAAGGGGTGCTCCCTGCTCCTTTAAAACCGTTATATCAGCCTTGGTGTTTTGCAGCAGAGAGGCTAAACGAGGCTAATGACTTAACTTGCTGGATGGATTTGGATAACATTTTCCAAAAAAATGACATTTTGGGAACAATTAGTTAAAAATGAAAAAGTTATAAAAAAAACATAAAAATGCAGTTTTCAGCCTATTCCCATTCATTTTGCCATATAGAAAATGTGCAGTTTTTGAACATCCGTAGCGCGAGAACCACTGGGCAGATTTGGATCAAACTTTGGAATGGTCTCTCCCCTGATCATACAGAGTCCAATAACATTCTCAACATCAGAAAGAGACTCAAAACTCTTCTGTTTAAGTAGTCACTCCTAGGGGAACACTGAATGTTTTGAATGACAGCACTTAGGTGGCCTGGCCATATATTATATCAATAGCAATCACATCAGGCTACATGTAAAGTTGGGGATTTGTCGGTGGGTTGGGGAACCAGTTAAGGTTAGAAATGCAGACAATGTCTGGCTTATCAGGGGAAGACAGCATGAATCTCTCGATTACAGCGGCAGCGCCGCAAGACGCGCTCAGAAACAAGTGCGTCTCACACGAAGCGATGAGTGATGGGGGGGGGTAATGGGACAGGGTTAGCGAAGGAAAAAGCAATGAAGTGAAGTAAGAGCACCTGGAATAAAAAGGGGGACACATGTTGAGTGCCTGTAAGGATGTGGTAGACTTTTTAATTCAGGGCAATTTTTCCCGTTATCGTGCTAATCGGCAAATCGCCACCCTACTGCAGGAGTTTCCATTATTGGAAACAATGACTTTGAAATTATCACGGGAATAAGAGTTAAAAAAAAAAAGGTTTCAACATTTCAATCAACTCCACCATTGAGAAGAAAATGCGTCACACAAACCAAACCGTGATGGGGTAATGGCCAGGAAAGGACCAGGGATGAGAAAAAGCAATTGTGGAGAGTGGGGGCGTCTATGAAGAGAGGGGGGCCCTTGGTGAGTGTGTGTGAGGACAGGGAAGAGTTTGGGATTTTTTAATGTCATCAAGGGGAGTACCAGGGAAATCCTGCATGCATGAGTAGTTCAGTGCCACTATATGTGTAGTTCATTGCCATTATCGGGGGAATCCCGCAGGAATAGGGAGGAAAAAGGTAATTTTACACCTGCAGTAATTACATGTCCTAGGCAGGGGTTAATGGGTCTCTGGACCTAAGGTCATCACTAGCGGGCCCCAATGAAACCTATTGGTGCAGTATGTACAGTGGTTATGGCTAGCAGGCCCCAAATAAGCCTATTGTTGCAACATGACCAAGGACCATGGCTAGTGGGCTGTGAAAAAACCTATTGGTGCAACATGTATAGTGTCCACGGCCGAAAGGCCATGGCTAGTGGGCCCCAAAGAAACCTATTGGTGCAGTATGTACAGTCGCCACGGCTAGTGGGCCCGAAGAAACTATAGTATAACAAATCCCTTGAAATTCAGTGAATAACCACCTTGGTTGGGAGAGTTAAGGTGATTAGATTTAGCGCAACAAAACCCCTGAAATTCAGCTATCGCATTTTGAGCAAGTTGCCTTAACTATGCATAGCCCCCCCCCCCCGTTGCGCATCGTATGACCGCAATGGTGCCATCACAGATATACATATTCATTAGTGAGAATTGGCGACACCTTTAAGGTGCAGAGCCCCGGACTAAGGATTATGAAACTTGGAGGTTTGTTGCAAGGAGAAATCATCCAGAATCTTGGTTAATGTATGCCCAAGGGAGGCCACCCTGTATATATTTCCAGGGTTAGCTGTTTGAGAAAAGCTATTCAGTGAGCTGGAGAGAGTGACTGTTGAGATGGATTTATAGAATCTGGCCTGGTGGACAGATTGTAGGAAGCCACCCTAGTTATAGTGAACTGGGTAACTGAAAGGTAGCAGAGAAGGGCAGTCAAGGCTGTTCTCAAGAGAGTGACAGTGGGGTTAGGGGTCCACAATGAGTTCACACAGTGAAGCACACAATAATTCAATTTAGACTGGAAAAAACAAAAATACTATATTTATTCTAGGCCCAAAACACACACTAGGAGATGAAACAAGCAGGTGGTATAACACATCACTCAATTATAAACATGTATAAAGTCACCATAGGTACTTAGGAATGTATTCAACACAATGCAGTTAGGTGGAAACTAGTCACATGAAAGATAGCCTACCTTTAGAAGTTCAATCCCTATGAAAATGGGGCCTTGTGACCAAGAGTCGCAAAGCATCTTACCAGAAAATGGGTCTGGTGAATGAAGGGTTCTTGGATTGGTGAAATGTTCCAGAGAAGATATTCAACAATGTTACTGGTGGGTAAAATAATGTTCATATGTTTCAGGTACAGCTGCTTTTAGACGTGATTATCAAAAAGGGATGGAATGGAAGTTTATTCTAAGATTTATTGTAAGAACAGGGGGGGGGGCGCAAATACTATGTGTTTACTTACCCCCCTGACTCTGATTTTCCCAGAGGACTAGATTGGTTGACTGGGGGGGGCCCCAGAGGTAGGTTTTCCCACTGTTGATTTTAGTGATAGGTGCCCAGGAGCTGTGGGTGCATGAATTCTTCTGGTCGGTTCCAGGAACAGTGCAACCCTTGGGGATGAAGAAATGCTGAAGGCACTGGTGCAGACCTCTTCAGGACACTTCACCAAACTGGAGAAGGCAGGTTCCAGCGACGGCAGGCGTCCCTCCAGTCACGGTTGAAGAAGACCTTACAGAGCAGGATCCCTTGAGGCTGAGAGGCTGAAATTCGGCAGGAAGGTAATTTACACCCCAAGCTGGCAACTATTAAATTTCCAGCGATGAATGCCGAATGGCAACGGTTCTACTGAGGTAGCCCACTGGAGAGTTTGTCAGTCCACTGGGTGGTCCAGGCACACTTCCAAAGGCTCAGGACGGCTGGATTGGGAGCGTATCGAGACTGGTTGGTCCCCCAAGGGTTGAAACGACGCTTAGGGCCTTTGCAGGTCGGGTACTCCAGCAAGGTTTCACTTGGCCAAACAGAGGAAGGGGATGCTGGGCCTCTTCAGGCAGCATCCATGGATCTTCAGTCGGATGCTCTTCAACACAATTAATTGGCTCCAACGCGGTTCCGAAGAAATTACTTCAGGAGGAGTCCTCTTATCCAAAATTCTTCCTGGACGCAAGTCCAAGCACACAAACGGTACGGATCTGCACCATTCAAACCGCCAGTAGTGGTCCAATTGGGGACTACTGTGGGTTTCACTGATGCCACACACCTAGACTTTCCAGCGCCACGGATGTGGAATGGGACTAGACAGTCTCACCCCCTTCCTGGGCCACACACGGACACAAAGGCATCACTAGAATGCAAAAGCAGCAGATATCCCTGGCAAGTACATGACCTTATATGGGATTTTGTAACCTGGCAAGGCAGGAAGGCCAAACAATATAGCCAAAGAACAAGGAAAAATCTTATGGAATGTCATTTAGCCATGTTACGTGGCCATATGTGGTAAACGCGAATGTGCACACTAGAAGTAACGCAAACATGGTACAAATGATTGCTGCCACCTTATCTTTAGGCACACTTAAACGTAACCAAAAATCCCAAGTGTTAACAACTAGGGTTATACAAAAGTATCCCCAATGCATTCAATTGTAAGATGCTGTGTGCACTGTCAAAAAGTTACCTAAAAGGTAAAAAGACAAAAGGGATAGTTTTCCAGTAGTGAAAGTCTGAAGGATTGACCGGTTTCCCCATAGCAAAATGAACAAAATGTCAGAGGAGTGAAGCTGAAGGCTTCACTTTTACTGATAACCTATCCTTGTGTCTCTCTGGGGTTCATCTTTCCTGCTTTGTTGCTCGCCCCAGAGTAAATGGTATGACATGTTTTAGATGGCCCGCTTGTCTCATAAAATGTATCTCCCGTTTACAGGATCTTGGGCACTACGGTTGCACCTTTATGTTTTGTCCAATGATAAAGGGATCTTGGCTTCGAGCCACCTGTAGATAGACCTCAGTAGGATGCAGACTTCAACTTGTTGATGTAGAATATGTTTGTCCTATATTGAAGGTTGAAAAGTCTTTAAGGCCAGATGAAATCTCTACAATTTCAGAAGGTTGATGTATTATTCTGCTGCCCTAAGTATTTCAAACCCTTTTTTAAATGTTATTTATGAATTACCTAACAATGTTGGCCTCAATGACAAATGACAATATTTCATACTAACAATGCTGCATAATACAAAATATAGATGGTAAGAAAATGTAATATAGATTAAATAACCATCTAACCGCCCGAGTAATACATAGCAAATTCATAAAGTTCATACATGTTCAAAGTAACAGATTATATATTGTTGTTCACATCTTAAAACTCACAACATACTTAATATAAATATAATATAAAATCATCCTCTCCAACTTATCTTTCCTTCAGTGAAACTACAACAACCACTCCCAAAAATGACAGAATTGGAAAAGTCAAATTAATCGTCTGACCACTGGTAGCCCTATCCCAGATGTCGGAGGTTAAAAGCCATCTAAATTCATGAACAAATTTAGCAAAAAAGTGATCCCTTTTATCCTGTAATGCTACACATTCTAAAATAAGGTGTTAATTATTTTATGATCTTGCCACCTTTACAAGGGGCACACATCTGATCACCAGGGTTGTCACCACTTCTAATGGCATAGCCTGACTGCTATGGAAACTATCAGTAGTGAACCGTTCAAAACGCGACCCACTGGAATAGGATATAAGACTACGATATAATGAAATAACTTTCCATTCCCACTAGAGTCTCAGCGAGGTCAGTCCCAACTCAAACTGCAGTGTGGCTATTGGCATACATATGGGCAGATAATTGGGCCTTTTCCCAGATTCATAACTCAATGATGTCCCAATCAACCTCCAGGGATCTGGACAAAACCTCTTGGCCATTTAATAGGTCTGGCACAACCTTTAATTTATAGAAATCTATCATGGGACTCGCTGCATAGCGACAGTATCTTTGTTTTAAACATTTTAATTGCACAGCTAGTTGCAGACCTTTTTCTCTTAAGCTTTTTCTACCAAGGCTCCCTTTGTAGGATGTGGCCTAAATATCATACCTAAATATTTCAAATCAGTTGCTAGACTGATCTCAAGCTTATCAACTCTCCAGGTAAAATAATTTGTTTTTTTAATCTTGTAGAAAATCTGCTAATGCTGGCTTTTTTGCTATTGATAATTAGCTCATTTTGGCAGGCATACGAGATGATAGCTTGAATCATTCTTTGCAGCCCAATTTGAGCCTGATCTATCAAGAGCACTTCATCTGCATAGGATAATCAGCAAACTCTGTGGTTGCCAATCTTTCGGTGTTTAAAAGCCACAGCCTCTAATATAGGGCCTAAGTCTGCCAAATAAAGATTAAAAAGCCTTGGTGCCAAAACAGATCCCTGTTGTAGTCCACGCTGAGTTTTAACACTTGGACAAGGTATCCCGGTTGTTCACTCTCCCTTGTACAGATGTGTTTTCGTGAATAGTCATTAATATTGCAAGCAGGTATTCTGGGATGTCTCAATCTCCCAACTTCTTCCACTTTCAATCCCTTGAGTGAGACAATTGATGCGTGATATTGACTGTCCACCATCAGATAGGAACATAGCTCCACCACATAAAACTGGATAGCATTTGTGGTAACTTATTGTGTCTGTTAAATTGGCCTATTTGTTAGACCATTGATCCTCTAGGTATTTCTGCATAGACCTCATATGAAATCTCAGTTGTGTCATTAGGAAGATGCACAATGGCATTGAGTTTAGGAGCAAGACATGGTCCTGCAATGAAAAAGGTTTCACAATTTTAGGGCGTATTCCTTGAACAATTAGTCTCTCCTCCAAAGGAGAACTGGTTCCTTTCGCAGTGCTGATGACTATTCCTGGGTTATGCATGTTTCATACCGGGCTGCAGTCTGCTTGCATGCTCTTCGAAGTCAGAAGCAATCCAGTTGATCGTCTTGGGACACTTTGATTTTCTAATCATCTATGCAAGGATAAACAAATCTTCCTTACGTGTGGGGAAAAAAGCTGCATCTACTTGGATAAGGGGTTGCTAAGAGCTAACTTTAGATCAAAGAGAAAAGAGTCTACTATCATAATGGTTTTGCACGGTGACGAAACAAAGAAAACTCCTGTAATTCTTTGTGGTAGGGATGTGGAAGTAGGCATCTTGCAGATATTTACTGACAGTCTTTCTGGCTCCCAAAGATAAAGAAATATTTGGTGTAATGCTCACACCCTACAAGTTTCCGTTGTGGCCCATTTGTTTGGCATCGCTAAGTCTAAAATGGTTCTGAAGTCTTACTTGGGATCTTACTTCTGCACTGGTATCTTGACTAAGAACTATTCCCTCACTATTTTGTTGCAATGCTTCTGTAGCATTCTTTACAAGAATGTCACCTTCTTACATTCATGTGTCATCTTTAGTTGGTTTTCCCTCAGTTTTCTAGCAGCTTGAATTAGAAGACCTTTTGTTGCCTGACCAAGTTGAGTACCTAGCATCTGCAGTTATAACGCCCATTGTTGCTTGATACTGATGTTGACTCCCATTTGGTGTGCTGTTGGTAGGAGTGAGACATGTCACTGGTGTTAGGTGTTTTGGAGCAGAGGGAGCCTTCCATGCTGGAATTGGAGCCCTGTTCACCACCCTAATCCCTCAGCTATCCGTCTGCCAAGAATAAGACCCCAGATGTCAATGACGGTGTTGTACCAAGTGGGCTGAACCCTCTGAATGCAGATTTTGAAAATGTGCCCCTTCATGCAGGCCAATGGCGCCCCGGGTCTGTTTTCATTTGTCATTTGAGGAAAACTCTGTGGCAGTAGCCTTTGCAGAAGAAAATACCTACCATATCTGCTAATTAATTGGTTTGTAAAACATATTGCTTTTTTGCATCACTTCAATCTTATCTTTTCCTGTATGCTTGACTTGAAGACACCCCCAGCAAACACACACATACAAATAATTACGCACCCCTATATTCCTCCCTTTAACCATCTGCCATGTGCCCTGTTACTATCCTTGTCTGAGGGAGCTGAGGACTGTTGAGGGTAGATGAGGGTGTGGTCTATCACTGAGCTTGCATGTATCCATCTAAAAAATGATAATATGCCTTTGTAGTTCAATATTATAGGGATGTTTAGCTTTTTCAGTGCTTTAATCATGAACACATTGAAGTGAACTTTACTGAGATGCAGTTTAAAAGAAAATGGATAGTCTGTTCAATTTGTACTATCAGTCTCAGCAAGTGTGGTAGACTTTGAAAGGTTGACTACGAACAAGGACCTAGTTTATGAGTGGCTATACTATTTGTCTTCTGAAGAAATTATGTTCCCGTCCTTAACTTCCTCATTTGCCTCTGTATCCTGCACAGCCACAGGCACCAGTGATTGGGAAGGTCGACACTGTGCTTTCCACATTTGTCATTAGAAATGTGTGGTTGGTGGTGCCTTTTATGACGGTTTATCTGGCCTACTCGGCAACAAGGTTAGTTGGTGTAGAACCTGTAGCACCTTGATTTTGAGATCCTCTGTCTTAAAACATCTCACCAATGAGAAGCACTCTGCTAGCTTGCCAAACTTGGCTTGCCTTCTATTCTACCCCTCACTCTATGGCATGTCATATCCCGATAAACCTTGCAATCTGCTATGAAATGGCCATCTGCAAATAGTGCATGCCTTTCTAATGCTTGATGTCTTCAGCCATTTTATTATCACGTTTCAGACCTCTATTGAAAAGAGCAATCACAGAGGCAAAGAAGAAAGATCAGTAAAAGGAGAGAGAAGAAACTAGAACTGAAAAGTAGGGGGTTTTGTTGAGAAACTTTGCATTCTTGAATACTTTAAGTGAGGATGAGGGTCAACTACCAAGAATATATTCATCAGAAAAATAGCTTCTAGCCTGAGCTTGTGTTCCAGGATCCTATCTCACAAGCTGAAATGTATTGGTGATACTGTGTAAATTCTCTGTGGACTATGTCTTTAAAGAACAGTGGTGTCCTGTTTGAAAAGGGGAGGTTTTACGCATTTTTCTAATCTTATTTGGGTTTTTTGTGTTCTCGTCAACTGGCAGTAACAGTATGCGTTTTGAGTTTCGTTTTGTAATGTCAGGTTTTTATTTTGTAAAAAAAAAAAAACAGAAGAAACATGAAGATAAAAGGAGTAAAAAATGATTGGGTTGTGATTTCTTAAAATGTTCTGTCATCCTGCTATGAGGAGCTATTGCCTTATGATGAAAATGAAGATCCCATCATGAAGGAGCATTGATTACATAGCTTTCTGTACAAAAGGGTATTCATGATCTCCTGTTCTTTTAACATATTGACATATTTATGAGGTTGAAGGTACGTCAAATTGCTAATTAATTGGTGCAGGGGAATACTATGGTAGTAACGCAGCTCGACTGAGTTTCTTGCTTTGTGAATTTTCTTTTACTTGCAGTAGCTCAGAATCTGAAATGGAAGAGGAGGATGAGGAAGAAGAAGAAGAGGAGGAAGATCAACCACAGGGACCTTCGTCTGATCTTGGAGGGGTTCCCTGGAAGGAAGCCGTAAGGATCCATGCTCTTCTTAAGGGTCAAGAAGAAGGGGAGACTGAAGGCGAAAAACCTCTGGAAGCTGGCGAGATGGTGCAAGAGAATGGAGAAGAGGATGTAGAGGAGGAGAAAGAGGAGGAGGAGGATGAGGAGGAAGATGAATCCAGTGAAGGTTTGTAAGATTAATTTGTTGCAGTGTGCAAAGCCAAGTACTTCAGTGTCAAGGGCTGCGTAAGTGAACAATATCACAAATGTGACACTGCAGTATTTACAATATGATTTGGTTTTTAATCAATGAATTCTATATGCCAATATAAAATACTTACCAGTGATCAAGTTGACTACAAACAGTTCTGCCTTTTGCTCATACCTTAATATTTTATCTCAGTAAATGCTAAATTGGGGTTTGCCACTGCTGCCAGCCATGCTTTTGGACTGTATGCTAATTACCCAGTACTTGAATTATGAATACATTATTGATGTATCTGGTTCAAGTCTTTGAACATCATACAGATCATACATAAGAGAATATAAAAATGCAAAGAACTGGGCAATGGCTTACACAGATTCTGGCTCGCAAGCTCAAGCCATGGTAGGCCCAAGCGAAGCAAGGGCTGTGGGCCGTTACCAGCCATGTACCCCCTGCTATGCTGGTGAAAGCCATTCGCACCCCAGGATTTAACTGGGGGCCCATACCCTGTGGAAAAGTAAAACAATGGTGGCAGCCGCCATTAAAATGAAAAAGGGACCGAGTCCATATTCGGATGACGGCGGCCATAAAAAAAATATCAAAAAATGCCTGCCACCATTTGAAAGGGATCTAGTCCCTTTTCTATTTTATGCCGCATGTGGTGATTAGAGTCACAGCCGGGGAAAGACAGATTCTGATTGGATAATCTGTTTTTCCCTGGTACGAATGTATGTTTTTTAGGCCTATTTACTAGATGAACAGTGCCGACTGAATGGCAACTAGAACATGCAAGTCAAGAGAGCATAACACAGCCTTAATTAAAGTTAAGATGGTAAAAATACACCTTTTATTGAGGACCATATTAGGTTTTCAACCCCGTCATTTTTCCAGTTTCTTTAGCGCCACACTTTAAAAAAAAAAATTTTATGTGAAAAATCATATCCACTAATATATGCATCAATAAACAGCATAGCAATTAAGAATAAAGACAAATAAAACTTCTAGAAGATATTTCTTCCCACAGATTCCTCTGCTTTTAAAATAGCCTAATATGTATACCGGATTTATACATCTTTTTACTGGCACGTCTTTAGATTGGATCAGTCAAGGCTACATTGCAGCGCCTCGGGTGTCAATGATGAGATATATATTTATCTCATATGGTGTTGTGAAAACATGGCCAAATGCTCCAACCACATGGCGGTCAGGACTATACTGCACTGCTGATCCCTAATAAGGGTGAAACCAGGTATGTAGTTGTCCTGGCAGCCTTGCAAATGTCTGTCTTGGGTTGATTAAGCTATGTATAAAGTAGCACTGCTCTCTTAGACAGACAATTTCCTGGAGAAAAGGATTGCATTTGAGAAAATTTGTATACCCACAATGCTTTGCTTTTGTGGCTCAGAACTGGGGGTGAATTTCTAGCAATGGCTACTTGGTGGCGTTGTGGAATGTGACTTGGCTCAAATGGACTTTCATATATATATATATATATATATATATATATATATATATATATATATATATATATATATATATATATATATATATATATATATATATATATATATATATATATATATATATATATATATATATTGGGCTTGTGAATCTGCTTAGATTCACAAGCTCTGCATAATCCGTCATCTGTTTGTTGGCTCAGAGTATACATTTTTTTTGGAATCCGCAAAATAGAGCTTCAACGGGGGCTTTCCTGTTACACTATCGCTATCTAATGTGTACAGGTACCCCAGATCCCTCATGTGTCAACGTCCTCATGTTTTTTTTCCGTTGTTGGTTGGCAGCAATTTGGCATCGGAAGGAAACTTTCAATGCCATTAGATGCAGAAGTTTCATTGAACAAGAGATGGACTCGACTGTAGCAGCTATGATGTGTGCTGTATGCACACTGCTGGGGCGGGGGGGGCTGATAATTGATTCATTCTTAGGGGACTAGAGAATGTATTTTCCCTTTCTACACTAAGGCAGCTTCACTACCCTGAGGACAAGATGGAAAAATACACCCTTTAAATTCAGTCCAGGCTGCAATTCCATGTTTCCCTGGAAGGACACTCACGTAGTGTGTAATAGTTGCCTTCCTCAGGACCACACCAGAGGTCGCTGCCAGATGTCTTAAATTAAAAATTGAAACACTTCGGGAGCATTATCGGCAGTGGCCGAGTCCAACGTTCGCACGTCACAACTCAAGGTCGTGGTTACAGACTCAGGGTTTGATCCGACCACCACCCCTCCCACCCCAACAGCCTAATAAGGAGGTGCCCATCCCCAGCTATGACTGCTTAACATAAGGGCGAGTTGGAGAGAAATTCCCTGGATAGCGTGAGGCTGCAAGGTTTCACAAACATTAATATCCGCACAATGAAAGTTGTGAAAAGAGTGGGGAAAAGGTCAAGGTCGACCCACAAAGGCAAAAAAACGAATTCACCGGCATCGAGCATAGAAACTGCCAATGCTGGAACAGACCAACATGGGACCCAGGCTTTACAGAAGGAAAACAGGCAGGAAAGGGGAGAACAAAACACACAACACCCACCACTTCATCTTCAGCGTGTCTCGATGCCCATTGCACCCAGTGAAACACATTTGGAGAGTAGCACAACACTTGCTGCAGCTGTAAAGCAGAAAACCCGGGTAGACATTTCAGACTCTGAGTGGGAAGAAACGGGTGAAACCAGTGTCAGAGAATGGTGAGGCTGAAGCGTAGGATACCATAGGATACCACCCCCATGCATGGTTACAATTCAAACTCTGACACCAAAGGGAATGGTCTATGCAGCACTATGACCAAAATGGTCTCAGTCATAGAAAAGCATGAGGGACCAAGTAAGACATTTATACACTACATGTGGAGATCCTCCAAAAAAGAAAGCCAAATCGCAGATCCGAGTAGAATTTCATACAGAACCCATTATCACACCATGATGAATTTGAGGACACTGGTGTGAGAAACTCCCATCAAGAATATCAGGAATTCATTGATCCTGATGATTACATTATGCCTACCCCAGATGTTGTAGACCAACCCTTGCCCCCCCCCCCAACCCCGACACCTCCTCCTACCTAGTAATTCCTTTAACCCATTCCTCATGTAACATTTGGTTACACTAAATCACTTAAATGGCTGGTGGTAGTGGTTTCTTTTTTTACTACCTAGTAACATGTATATGCAGGCTGATACTTCAGCTGCAGTGCTGCACAAAAGGGTGACCATACTCTTACGTCCAGTCCTCTTTCCTCAGTACTGCATGGCCGTCCCTCGCTGGGGATGGGAGGTGGAACCTTTTTCACCAGACAAAACCTCCTTCCCCTTTAAATTTACAGGCGTGCATGGGTGCGGCCCTGGGAGCATGTGCTCCACGTCCTCTGCCCACCGGCGCCACACCCCAGTCCCCTTTTCAGTGTCGACGGGAACAGGCCGATTTCACCAGTTTGGCTTTGCCCATGTAATAGCACACGCTCTTCCCCGGATACTTTCTTCCGTCTTTTTGTCTTTTTATCAATCAGGTACTCGGTCCTCTGACGCCACGCTCCTCCCCGGCGCATGTCGACTTCAGCAGGTGTCCAGTCTGTGAGGTGCTCTTCCCTACATCAGATTCACATGCTGTTTGCTCTGCTGCCTTGGCCCCGACCATGGATGGGAGGGTTGTACCGTGTGCAACGCACTTTCTCCGCATGCTCTAAAGAACCGACTAGCTGGGTGGAGGGAGCTCTTTGAGAAGTCGCCACCAGAGGACTTGAAGGACTTCGTCAGACATAAGTCAAGGCCCAAGGGAGGGCTGCTCTTTTCCAGCACACCCCACAAGGGCGACTCCTTCCCAGGGAAACCACTGAGCGGGAGGAACCTCTCAGGTTCTCACACCAGCATGGGTACCAAGGCTTGCTCAGCTACTGGCTGCCAGGCCGAGGGGTCCACAAATCCTTCAGGAGACAGTGCTGAGGGACTGCAAGTTTCGTTTACCGGGTGTACACCCGAGGGTATATGCCCTTGTACTGGCAACATGGCAGAGGGGGCGCCTGCACACAGTACTACCGCGACTCTGCCGAGGGCGACATGCCTACCAGGTCTCGACCTGAGGTGCAGGGTAGGTCTCATGCTCCACTGTCAGGAGTCCTGTAGGAGGCCGGGCCCAGTGAGCCAAGCACCATGACTTCGGCACGTGTCATGCAGCTCGACAAGATGGTTGCCGCGCCAGACAAGGTTTCCGCTCGTCTCAAACCACCCCAAGGAATGAAGCAGGTGGGAGACAGAGTTACAAGGTCGGACTGGTTTCAACCAGGTATGTGGCTTACAGTTTATCCATCAGCAGCGCAGGGCAGGTTTTCTCTGCAACCAACTAGACAGAATACGCACCGGCCCCAGCAGCCGCCCGCTACCCCGTCAATATCACCTGCCACCCCACCAGCCTGCAAGGACAGGTTCTTTGAAAAGTTCCTTACACTCTTGAGATCTCCTCAGATGGGGGCCATCCTCAAGGATGTTATCAGGGACATGCACCCTCCGGCCCCCACGCCCATAGTCATTTCTCCTATGGCTCCAGCGCCGCAGGCCCTGGCCCAGCCCCTGCTGCCCACGCCGGCTCCTTCGATTCTGGCTTCCCTGCCTCCCACAGTTCTGGCGGTTCCATACCAGCCTCCGGTCTCCACTGTCCTTGGCGCCCAGCACACTGCCACTCATGCCGGACCAGCCGGATGCCCAGGTGGGTCAGACGAGGAAGAAGACCCCAACACACCATTGTCAGCCAAGGCCTTCCACGAACGACTTGCAGAGCTGGCAGAATACTTGGGTCTTCCTTAACCCGAAGTCGAACAACCAGAGGCAGGAGTGCCTGCTGAAATCCTCACTATATGCCCCCACGGCTAGAACAGGCATTCCGATGCAGAAGGACGTTGTCACCTTAGACAAGAAGGGGTGGCTCAAACCCTACTCGGTCCAGCCGGTCAATTGATGCCTGGACATCAAAAATAGGCAAATAGAGAGGATGCACTCTTGCTGTCGGCCCACCCTCAACCGCACTCTTCAGTGATTGCTGCAGTGTCACTCTACTCAAAGCCTGTGTCGTCCTTGGCCACCTCGTCCTCTGTGCTGCTAGACAAGAAGGAGAAAATCTTGGAGGCGTACGGGAAGAAGCTTTATTCTAACACTTCGCTGCATTTTCGTCAAGCCAACATGGAGGCCATGCTGGCTGCCGTTAACCAGAGGCTTTGTCAGGAAATAGCCGACTTCCTTCCAGAACCTTCGGTGCAGAGCCAGTCCCGCTTCAAGGCGGGACTGGCAGAGGCTAAAATGGTGGCGCAAGGCATCATGGAGTCCACCATGGCCCACATTGACACCTCTGGCCGGGCCATTTTCATCACCACGGACACGTGACTGCAGAATTGCGACTGTCAAGATTGTTGCCTTGGGGGTTAGGTATATTTTACTGTGTGCAAAATGTTCTCAGCAATTTGACCAAAAATAAAACGCACGCATGACCGATCAGATCGAATAATAAAGGTTTCCGGATTCGCCATTTGCAAAATGTGTTATGCCCTGTTTAACAATTATGTAATGTGCCCATTACAAGAAAAAGCACTTTCGTATAAATACTCATTGATATGCACGATGAAAGGATCGGTTGCAGAGCAAATGAAGAGGCTGAAGTCTATTGTGCGTTCGTAAATCAGGAAGTGAACGCGAGATTAGAAGAAAGGCCGTATGAGAGGCTTCTCGCAAGATTTCAAGTGAAATCTAAACGGTCAGTGGTGTTCGTTCAAGGCATACGAAAACATTGCTGAAGCGAAGTGCCCTCACATCTCAAAATATAAATATTATATCCGCCGTGAATGCATGTAGTCTAATGTAATAAAACCAATTCACAGGAAAGACCGAAGGGTAAGTGTGATGTTTGAAACAAAACAAGC
Organism: Ambystoma mexicanum; assembly: GCF_040938575.1. Taxonomy (NCBI): domain Eukaryota; kingdom Metazoa; phylum Chordata; class Amphibia; order Caudata; family Ambystomatidae; genus Ambystoma; species Ambystoma mexicanum. The sequence continues at coordinate 451,451,901 of NC_090936.1, read as the reverse complement.
ATTTGACAGACATTTCCCACACACAATTTAAAACAATGGGCCTCATTACGAGTCTGGCGGTAACCGAGCCGGAAAAACCGGTAGGTTACCGCCGGACTCGTATTACCATTCCGCCTCCGTGATTCCTGGAATTACCGGGGCATTACGACCCCTGTGACCTGGGAATTCCGGAGGCGTAATTCTGTAAATCCCCATTCCCATGGAGTCCCATAGGACTCGATGGGGACCAGGGAAACACTATTTCCGTCTTTGACAGAGCCAGTGTTTCCATGTCCCCCTGCAGGCAGGTGGTGTTAAACCCGCCAGGTCAGACCTGGCGGGAGTGACACCTCCTGCCTGCAGGACTCTTAATCTGCCGGTCCGGAAAGAACGGTGGCGGCGGTTTTACCACCACCATTCTTTCCGGACCGACAGGGTCGTAATGAGGCCCAATGTCACATAAATAAGTGAAATTAGATTACAAATTTAGAGGTTCAATCCATGTAGGCAATGTAACCTTGTAAGTACACCACATTAGCATGTACTATGCATTGTAATTAAAAACAAAGGGACAACACATTTTTGTATACTATTAATATATAGATGTTTCAGAGATCATTCAAATAGAAAAAAGATCAATTTGGACCAAATAGGAGAAAAAAGGTCATTTAGGTCAAATGTTTAGATCAAATAGGCTCTAATACCTCCTGAACGATTATGAAATGACCAACGCAGAATGTGGATGCAGCTAGGCAGTAGTCACCCAATGGCTGCAGGCTTAGAGCCCTGCTACTGCATTCTTGCACAAGTTAGATGCAACAGATCAGGCCCCAGGAAAATGACCTGCCATTCATAACACTGTCTCTGAGGTTTTAGTGCCCATGCATACTTCTGTACTTGGCCGATGGTTCCAACAATGGGTAGTTGTTAGGCACCGTCACCGCCCAGCCCGGGCTTGGCAAGTACACACCTCTGTTTCATTGTGGAGACAATGGAAAGGACTTCTGCCCATTCCTAGATGGTGCCGGCGTTTGTTGCACTGCCATGCCATGATTTCATAAATATCAAGCTGGCACTGTGCATTTGCAGTCCAGAACAGTTTTAAGAACTGCAGAAGAACAGTAAGCGGCGTGTCGCAATTGTGCTTTTTTCCTGATTGCAACAATGCTGTTTCTTCCTTCTGTATCCTTGCCCTCTCTGCTATTTCTCATTCTGAATTACCCAGTGGCATCTTTCTTCCTGGCTCGTGTTACCTTGTTTCTATCCTTTCCTCCTTGCTCTCTCTAGCTATCCTCTGCCTGAGAATCTACCAATGTCTCTCCACTTACTTTGCTCCTGGGACTTCAAGGAATCCTTGCTCCAGACTGTGCTGCCTCAAGTTTATTTTCCCTGTACTGAGTTTTTCCTCTAACCTGGAGACTTGCCCTCTCAGGGTAGCCCACTGGCCTTCCTGTGGTTTATACAGGTGGCTGGGTGACTACTTGGGGTGACTGGGCCTACCACTTCGACCCAAAACCTTGCAAAGCGCCTAAGCTAAGGCCTGTCGCTGACAGATTGTGACGCCCCAAGCCACAAAAAGAAATGGAGCAGATAAGAGTTGGTGGCAGCTGTTCAGGGGCTAACCATAGAGCTCCAAAATGTAAAGGCTGAGAACGCTGTGCTTCGGCAGGCTATGGCCCATCGGGAAGTGTCATTGGAGGTTTCCCAGTACCGGAGTACCGTAATTGAAAAATACAATGGTGATCCAACAAATCACAAAGAACACGTGGATGCCTGTACTGTGGCCTTTGCATTCCAGTAAACTTCATTCCCCACCGATAGAGCTAAGGTGGGGTTCTTGATATCCCACTTAGCTGGTAGTGCCTTATCATGGGCTACTCTGTTGGTTGTATCCAGCAGTCCTCTTCTGGACGATTTTAGAGGATTTCTCACTACCTTTTCCAGAGTTTTTGATAGACCCAAGCTATCATATACCAGCAAGATACCTTGCTGGATTTTGCTCAGGAAACCTGGATGTTCTTAACTACAATACAAAATTCAAGAAATTGGCTCAATAGACTGCTTGACCCGCGAAAGCCTGCTTTATCTTTTCCGTAGGGGTTTATCCGACGAGCTGATAGATGAACTAGCCAGAGTTCCACGGCTTCCTTCAGTCGACGACCTGATCATGTTGGTGTTTCAGATGGACTACCGCCTCCAGGATCGTAAAATAGAACAGCGATAAACCTGATCCAATTCCTCGCGTACAATGGTGCCAGCTCTGTCTCCACTTAAGAGGACATGACAGCAGGTGAACCCATGCAGATTGCGGTTGCCAGAGGACCACTATCCGAGAAAGAAAGGCAACGTAAGAGTATGTACTGCAAATCCTCAAGTCATATGGTACGAGTATGTCCTTTAGCTCCACCACGGAAGGCAGAAAATGTCAGCTCCTGCTCATATAAGGGACCCTTGTCTGGAAGAAATCTGCTGGTCCCTGTATAAGTGGAACGATGGATTCTCATGTTGCCAAGTTGACCATTATTGGTAATTAAGATCTATCTCATCTTACTGCAATGGTTGAATATCGAGGCCATTGGAATGGTAGATTCAGGAACTGCTGGCATGTTCATGAACAGATCCTGCGCCCAAAAGATGGATATTCCGATTATACAAAAAACTCGAGCTCTACCTGTGGAAGGAGTAGCTGGACTATTTTTGAGTTGCAGGCTTATCATGGAAAAAATGGACATGGTTATGTCCATCCAACAACACAGAAGAAACATATTGTTCTATCTCATAACAGCTGCCTGGGTGATCCTGGGCATCCCTTGGTTGAAATGGCACAATCCGTTCATCAACTGCAAGGCCAGATCTTTGTTCCTGGGTTCCGAAAAGTGTGTGTCTGTGGCTGGCAGGAACTGGCAATGAGGAAACTGTTACACATAAGTAGTTAGTCCGTCTTGTCTACTTACGCCTTACAGGTTTCCAGTTTGACAGTCTTAGAATCTGCAGTGTCAGGAGGTTTTCTCAGAAGAGGGTGAAAAACTGCTACCATATGATTGTGCCATAGAGTTGATGCCGGGATCCACTGTTCCTTTCAGTAGCATGTTCATATGTCCCCAGCTGAAAAAACAGTCATAAGAAAGTACCTTGACAATTTGAAGAACGGTTTGATAACCAAATACTCAGGGGGGGCTTCCCTATTTTTCATTCCCCAAAAGGACACCACAGAACGAAGGCCCTGCATGGACAACAGAGGCTTGAATCACCTAACTGTGAATAAATACCCTCTTCTACTAATTTCTGACATCTTGGAGGCGGTACAATCATCCCAGGTATTTACTAAGCTTGACCTAAGGTGGGGCTTACCATCTGCTAAGAATCAAATTTAGGGTGAGTCGAAAATCACTTTTAGGACCCCCTTCGGTCAGTAATGACTTTTGGATTGGCAAAAGCCCTGGCAATATTTCAGAACTTCATGGTATATTTGGATGATAACCTTATAGTTTCTTAAACACCGGAAGAACACGTTCAACGCGTCTGCCAGGTTTTTTAGCATCTGCAGTCCCATAGATTCAAGGGAAAACGTGTGAAATGCATCTTTGACGCAGATTTTGTTCCTTATTTAGGATATATTCTATCCAATAATGCAATTGCAATGGATCAAAGGAAGGTGAAGGCTATTTTACAAATGAAAGACCCACGCTCGGTGAAAGAGCTGCAACAATTTTTAGGTATGACTGATTTTTACCACAAGTTCATCTGTGACTTTTCCAAGGTGGTTCTACCCTTAACGAGTCTGCTAAAGAAAAACGGGCCTTTTCGTTGGGGCCCAGAATCGAAAGCAACTTTCCAGAAACTGAAGTTTTACAGCAGCTCCTTTCCTTCAGCAACCCAAGTATGACAAAGCATTCATTCTTGAATCAGATGCTTCAGACTTTGCAGTTGGAGCTGTTCTAAAGCAGCGACAGGATGGGGAAGGGGAACATCCCTTGGCATACTGCTCCAAAACCTTGTCAACAGCAGAAAGAAACTACTGTGTTATAGAAGGAATTGCTGACCATAAAACTTGCATGCCAGGAGTGGAGACATTTGTTTCTTGGTGCACAGAAGCCAGTGGAGATCAGAACAGACCACTCAAACCTGCAGTTGCTGCAAAATTATGACTGCCAAAACAGTCGGCAAGCCAGGTGGGCCCACTTCTTTTCTCACTATCAATTTTAAGATCACCTACATCCCAGGAACAAAGAATCGGATTGCTGACGCACTTTCCCGAAACAGATTTTCTGAAACGGAAGTACCACTCTTCTGCCGCAAGATGTTACCACAAGCCACATTTGTGTTTGCCAATGACACTTTGATACATCAACTAAAAAGGGACACAGAAGAACACCCCTCTAGTGGTCCACTACAGGCCAGGTTGCGTTCCCAGGATGGACTGTTCTTTTACAAGAAAAATATTTATGTACCAACTTCAGAACCCCGTCAAAGGATCCTTCGTCTGACACATGATTCGGTTGTAGCTGGCCTCTGTGGTGTTGAGAACACTTTGGAATTGCTCCAAAGATGATATTGATGGCTTGAAATGGTTAAGGATGTCAAGAGGTATATTGCGACCTGCATTGTCTGTGCCTAAAACAAGACACTGCAGAGATCACTGACAGGAAAACATACACAAGCTACCGTACTGGACAAGCTCTGGCAGAAGATATCAACAGAGTTCATCACTGACCCCCTGATTCACAGTCATACTGCCCTAATGGTGACCATAGATTATTTTATAAAATAAGCCAATTTCACACCATTGAAATAAAATACCCACAGCATGCGAAATGAGTCATCTTTTATCATAGACAACTTCAGGTTGCATGGTCTTCCTGAAACCATTACCTCAGATCGGGGATTGCAGCATACTTCATGATGATTTTGGTTGGCTGTTTGCAAGCATTTGGGCATAGAGATAACCTTATCTGCTGTTTTCCACCTCAAGACCAATGGCCAGACCTAGAGGCAAAACCAAACTCTTGAAGAGTACCTGAAATGCTATACTACCATCACACAAGAAAATTGGATACCCCTATTACCGTTGGCAGAGTTCTCCTAAAATAATGTTCAGCATTCAACCAGAGGAAACAGTCCATTCTTATGTTCCGATGAATATTGCCCACGCTGGCTGAACAACATACCATCTGTAGTGACTAAAGTACCCTTAGTGAAAGAGTTAATTCAAGGCATACAAGAAGTTCACCTTCAAACTGCACAGGCACGCCAAGAAGTTCACCTTCAAACTGCACAGGCACGCCAGCAGTCTCAGAAGACTGGCAAATTGTGTGAAAACCGCAAAAGGTACAATAACCCTCTTTACAACAAGAAAGGTGATTTGATATTGTTATCTGCCAAGTACCTACCTCAGCGACTGACTCTGGGGTTGTTTTCCCCCCAATACTTAGGACTTTTTCCTGTGGTGAAGGTGATCAATCCAGTGGCACTTAAGATCCATTTATTGCAGTCTTGGCATCGTATACATCCGGTGTTTCACAAACCTTTTTGGGCTTACTAAACAGAAATATTTGGCCTCTTGGATGGACTACAGACTCCCAGGAATATGAAGTTTCGTGGATTTGTGAGACTCATTTTCAATGTAATGTTCTTCAGTACCATATCGACTGGAAGGGGTATTCTTCAGCTGAACAATCTTGGGAACCTTATTCCAACGTACATGTCCCTTTGCTTTTGTAGAGATTCCATCAGCGGTACCCATGGAAACCGGGTGGACCCAGTCCTGGAAGGGGTCATGTTAGGAACTATCACTTCAGTGCCCAGGCTTGTCCAATACACACCTCTGTTTCATTGTGGAGATGATGGAAAGGACTTCTGCCCATTTCAAGATGGCGCCGGCATATGTTGCGCTGCTATGCCATGACATCGGAATGTCAAGATGGTGCAGTGTATTTGCAGTCTGGAACAGCTACAAGAACCGGAGAAGAGTGGTAAAGGATGCATCGCAATTGTGCTTTTTCCCTGATTACAATGATGCGGTCTCTTCCTTCTGTATCCTTTCCTTGCCCTCTATGCTACTTCTCATTCTGAATTTCCAAGTGGCCATCTTTCTTCTTGGCTCGTGTTACCTTGTTCGTATCCTGGATCTCTTGGCACCCCCGAATCCCCCGGCTAAGCCTCTGCCTGCACTACCAGTCTCCTTCTCCATCATTCGACCGATGAAGCGAGTGTCAGTTGCTCCTTTTGTCACCACTTTCATTCCCCCTCCCGCCATGGACTCTAACGCTGACACAGCCCTTGCGGACCTTCACCTCTCCATCACCCTGGACATCCTTGCCCCTGTCATGAGGATCTGCATCAAGCCTGCCTCCAAGTGCAACTCCTGGTCTGACTCCGACCTAGTATCTCTGAAATACAAGTGCATAGTTGCTGAGCGGAAGTGGCTGGCTTCATGCACATCCTCTGACAGTCTAGCCTGCTGCCTACACCAAAGGCAATACAGACTCTCCAACCGCTAGAATAAGAGATCCTATATCCAAGCCTTCATTTTTGTATCCACTAACAACACAGGCAAACTGTTTAAAATCTGCATGGAACATGCCAATCCTACTGCAGTCTCCACTTCTCCCCTGCCATCCCTGACCCTCTGCACTTATCTGGCCTCCCACTTCTTTACCAAAACTCAAGACATCCTGTCCTCACTCTGTTCTACACCCCTCCCTCACCCGCTCCCTTGGCCCCCCCCTCCTCCTTCACCCCTACTCTCCTCTTTCTCACCCATAACACCGGATGAGGTCTCTAGAGAAGTCCTCTCTATGAAAGTCTCCTCCGAACAGGTGCTCCCCTGATCCTCCAGACCTTTCGGGGACACTGTTGCCTCCCCTGCTCTTCCAGCATTGGCTGATTTCTGTAATCACTCCCTTGCCACTGACTCCTTCCTGATTTCCTCTCCACAAAAAGCCTTCTACCGATCCCTCCTGCCCAGCTAACTACCGCCCTATCTCCATAACCTCACTCCTGGGCAAACTCTTGGAGAAGCTGATCATCTCCCAACTGAACCACCTCACTCAATCTGTTAGTTGTCTCCACAACCACCAGTCTGGCTTAAGAGCAGCCAGAGGCACTGAAACTGCACTCGTGAAGACTTGCTCTCTAATCTCAACTCCAACCCTCCATCCGTTCTCATCCTTCTGGATCTTTCCTCTGCCTTTGATAGGATCAATTATGCCACCCTTATAAATCGGCTCTGTGACACCCTTGGCATCAGATGCCTGGCACTGGATTGGTTGACCTACTTCCTCTCTGACCAACCTTCCCATGTTCAACTGGGCCCTTTTCTCTCCTCGGTCACATTCTCCACCTGCAGCGTCCCTCTATGCTCTATCCTCTCACCATGGCTCTTAAACATCTACCTTGCCCCTCTGGCCCATTTGATCTCTGCCTTCTCTCCTCACTTCCAGTGTTATGCAGACAACATACAGCTCTCATTCAAGCTTCCCTCCATTGCCTCCTCTTCTCTCATCCCTGACTGTCTAACTGCTATTCATTCATGTTGTGCTGCCAGCAATCTCTGCCTTAATACCAGTAAGACTGAGAGCCTTCTCACAGCTCCCACCTTCCCTCTGGCTGCCTTCTGTGAGTCCCCTCACCTCACCCTCTTGTGAGGCAAAAAACATTGGTGTCATCTTTGACTCCTCTCTCTCCTGCTCTCCTCACATCGCGGACCTTGCCTAGAAGGATCACTATCAGCTGTACCCCCTCAGAGGCATTCTCCCTTTCCTCACCTTCCCCCAGAAACTCAATGTCGTCAGAGCTCTGGCCTCTCTAGGCTGGACTACTGCAACAGCCTCTTCCTCAATCTGCCTGTATCCTCCCTTCCCCCTTCAACTAAAGAAGAATAAGACTACGAGATTTATCCCTGGCCTCAAGCCCAGTGACCGCATCTCTCCAGCCATAAAACCTCTCCAATGGCTCCTGCGACGATCAAGTTGAAGACCTCTGCATCGTCCACATGGCTTTCTGGGGCCTGGGACCACGCTACATCCAACTCTCACTCCATAAATACCTCCCTACTGTAGCCCTTTGGCCTTCTAGCTCCAATTCTCTGCACATCAGGCAGAAAGTGGGGGTAGATCACTCTTCCGCAGGACCCTGCCCCTGGAATGGTCTCCCCGTCCTGCTGAGGCTTGAGCCGGATCGCCTTAAGTTCCGAAGTTCCTGAAGACCCTCCTTTTCTCTTCGCCTTCCTTCTCCCCCGCTAATGCCCCCGTCTGCCGCATCAACTGGCTGCCTGGTTCCCTCTGAGTCCTACGGGGCACCAGGCCCCCCTGCCCAGCCGACCCCTGTCCTCACATTTAGGATGTGGACCTTCAATCCCTGCACCCCATACATTCCCTGGCACTTTCCCACCTGGCCTCCTCTTAGCACTCGGCTAGCCCCTGGGCCCTGCTCTCCCGCCCCCTTTTCACTAGCACTATCTCCTCTTTTTCTTCTGTGCTCCACCCTAGCACCTTCCCAGTCCGCACCGACTTGCACTCCCTCACACTTCTTGTTACTGCACTTGCACAATCCGAATGACACAAGGCCCAGTAAAACCGTTCTTTCTCCCCTGTTTCCCCACCCCCTTTTTTAAGTTTGTCTTGTGGCGCCTTGAAACACCATTTGTTATATAGGCACCTTATAAATACACAATAAATAAAATACTCTTTCTGCTCAGCGCTATGATTTTGATTCACCTTTTATGTATAGATGCAGACACCTTCATTGAGTCAAGACAGGTACTTCCTATGGTTCACATGATATACCATTTGTTTAAATCTATTCCCATTTGAATCGGGGATCAATTACATTTTTCTCTTATTTTGTTTTAGATTTTCCTCTAGGAGTGATTCCTTATCCGAAATGCATTGGCCTTTTTCTGTCTTAGGGATCCGACCATGCAGATTTCCCCTTTTCCCCTCGGAGTCTTGTGTGCTCTTACCATGGAAAGATCATGCAGCTTTTCCCTCTTGACCCCTGGGTAGGATTTTCTCCCCCCATCCCAGCTGGGTCCTTGTCAGGTGGCAGTATGTAAAACCCCTAAGCGAGCGGTTGCTCTCCTAGAATTGAGCCCACCACAGGTTTTACACAGCCTCTTGTTCTTCCCTTCTGTCTCTCCTGTTCCTCTCTCTGAGGTCGCACCAACTCGCTGATAACTCAGTTCAGCCCAATGTCATGGATCAAATAGCCTATCTGCAATGTTGGGGTCAGACACAGGTGTTCTGGTGGTCAAAGGGGTTCCCCTGCAAAGGCTCTTAGTAAGTATTTGCTTGCTTTCAGCATATTTGCGTGGAGCGCATAAGCTCGGTTGGTGTCCCTTTCTTTGCTGGCTACGTTCTGAAATCTACTGCAGAGCGTCCCTTTCCTCATTCCTTATTAGATGCATGTTTTGATGGGGCATATATTGTAGAGCTATTCTTGCAGTAGTGACTTAAGAATTTGATAGGGTACCCTAGAGGAGATTGGGGGAAGCTCAGAGGCCTCCTCCCCAACTTACCAACTCTAGGCATTGCATTATGTAGCTCGTTGTTTCCCCTGGCCCACAGAGTCCCCGGTGTCTCTGCCGGAGCTCCTCAAAGGTTAAGTCATTACTACGGCCTTCTTGAGCACTTCTCAAGTCCATCACAAAACTACACAACTACTCATTCTAGTACCTAGCACACTTTTGTCTAGATATTTCCTTAATAGTACAGCCGTGCATTAAAACTAGCTGTAAATTAGACATTTTCTCTCACAGTGACTGAAGCACTTTTAGAAATCATCCATACTATCACAAACCCTTTCCCTTCCTCTCATCCCAAGTGTTTTCCCTCTTCAATTATTGTCTTGTCTAGTCCCCCATTTTCTTTCACCCTCCCCCAAAGCTCTTCTTACTCTTACCTCCCATCCCCTTTCCTCCATACTGCATGGGCTTCCCTTCCAAGGGACGGGAGATGGAACCTTTTTCACCAGAAAAAAACCTTCTTCCCCTTTAAATTTAGAGGCGCGCAGGGGTGCAGCCCAGGGAGCATGCGCTGCCCTGACTCTACCCTCTGGCACCACACCTCAGTCCCCTTTTCCGCGTCGACGGGAATGTGCCGAATTCACCAGCGCTCCTGGGTTTGGCTTCAGTCATGTAATTCCACCCGTAGATACTTCTTCTTTGTCTTTTTTACTATTCAGGTACTCGGTCCTCAGGCGTCACGCTCCTCCCCGTCGCATGTCGACTTACATAGGGTTCAGCAGGTGTCCATCCTGCAACAGGCTCTTCCCAACTTCAGGCCCTCTGCCCTCTGCCTTCGTTGCCTTGGCCCAGACCATGGTTGGCAAGCTTGTACAGCGTGTGGCTCGCTGTCCTCGAAAGCGCTGAAGAACAGACTAGCCAAGGGGATGGAGCTCTTCCAGAAGTCACTTCCAGAGGCCCTCAAGAACTTTGTGAAACATCGAGTCAAGCCCAATGTAGGGCCGATATTCCCCATTGCACCCCATAAAGGAGACTCCCTCCCAGGGACTCTCCAGCGCGGGAGGGACTGGTCAGGTCCTTCTACCAGCATGTGCACCGAGGCTGCTGCAGCTACCGGCCTTCGGGATCCTTGGATCCTCCCAGTGGTAATGTTGAGGCACCGGAAAGTTCTTGTACCGGATCGTCATTCAAGGGGCTCCGCCCTTGTACCGGCAATATGGCCGTGGGGCTACACCCTAATACCGGCAATATGGATGTGGGGCTACGCCCTAATACTGGCAATACGTCCGAGGAGGCGCCTAAACACAGCTCTACCGACCCCCGGTTCGAGAGTGTCACACCTACTGGGCCTAGGCCCGAGGAGCAGGGTAGGCCTCGTGATCCACACACGAGTCTTGGAGGAGGCTGGGCCCAGCGGGCTGAGCAGCACGTTGCAGGCACGTGGCAGGCAGCTTGACGAGATGGCCACAGCGTCAGACAGAGGCACCCATCTGACGCCCTTCCAGGAATTCGGCGAAGAACGAGTGTCAAGGTGGGACTGGCCTGAGCCAGGTACGTGGCCTACAGCCTGCCCCTCTTTTGCGCAGGGCAGTTTCCTACTGCGTCCATATGGGCAGGGTACGTAGCGGCTCCAGCAGCTCCCAGCTACCCCATCAGAACCCCCTGCCGCCTCTTCAGCCAGTGAAGAAGGGTTCTTCGCGAGGTTCCTCTGCCTCATGAAATGACCTCGGATGGGGGTTATCCTCAAAGACTCCATCAGGGAAGTCCTCCCCGCTATGCTAGCAGCACCACAAGCACCGGCGCCCCAGGCCACGGCGCAGCCGTTGCCTCCATCTCCCCAGCCGATGCCTCGGGCGATTCCATACCAGCCTCAGGCCGTGGTCCCTGTACCCCAGCCTCCAGCGCCCTCTACTCCTCCTCCACAGGATCCTCCTGATCCACAGGATACGGATGACAAAGAGGATCCAGATACGCCATCCTCAGCCAGGGTCTTGCACGAACATCTTGCAGGACTGGAAGACTATCTGGGCCTGCCCCAACCTGAGGTTGAGCAGCTGTCAGAGGGGGGTTCTGTCATGATCTCTGCTTCCAAAAGGTCAGGGTTTTCCCAACTCCCTTGGAAGCAGATCCATAACCCAGGTTCCGAGTGCCAACCAGTCCCAATTGGGACCTTTTGGACCCAGTCCTGGCGCCAGTGGCACCAGGCTCATAAATATGCCCAGTCCCAGCGCTGGAAGCGCCGGGCTCATAATGCTTGGGTGGACTTACCTGCAGCAGACCATGCTGCTTACTTGCCTGCCAGTTGAGCCTCTGATCCTCTTCTGTTTGGAACTACTTTTCCTGTTGGGTGGGGCAGGAGCCACTCCCTAGGTTCAGAACACTGGAACTCTTCTGGAAAGCAGGAACTCTTTTCTTACCTAGGCGTGGCTGTGGAAGGAGACACCTAAGCACTACAGGAGGCTATTTAAACCACACCCGATGGATGAATCTTGCTTTGCGTTATTCTGCATCCTCTGCAGCAGAACGCTCATCGTGTCTTCTGCATCTGATCCTGGGCCTAAGATAAAAAGGCTTACCATCCTGAATCCTGTCTTCAGCAACACCTATAAAGACAAGAAAGAACAGGTTAGCATTACGGTCTTCAGTGACAGCCCTTCACTTACCTGGTCCATCGGCTGTCACCAACGCCTCGCGCTGCATTCCGGCATCTGAAAGACAAAGGCTTACCTACTCTTCGTGCGCTCCGGAGGTCTTCACACTGCATTCCGGCATCTGAAAGACAAAAGCTTACCAACTCTTCGCACGCTCCGGAGGCCTTCGGCGCTGCATCCCGCATCTGAAAGACAAAACAAGGTGCGTTTAAAGACATTGGAGAACTTTAATACTCACGTGCCATTACTCCTTTCCACATCTAACCCAGTGGGTATTCCGGCACCCTGCAGCCGCTCCGAACTTGTACCTGCAAAATAAAAAGACAGTTAGAGCGCATCGTGAAGCAGGCAACAAGCGCTTACTTACGTGCTTCCAGGCGCTTCTATTCATCACACGGGCTCCATCGTCAACTCACTTCAGCCCGTCATCCGCCATCGCCGGAACCCTGCAAAACAAGAGACATCATTACTAAAGACTTTTAAGACATTAGAATTACTCAAAACTTACCGTTCGTGCAGTAAACGACGGACAGCAGTCCTCTGAAGTCAAGAGGCCAGCTCCCCTTATCCAGTGAAGAAACTGGTTACAGCACCCTGCCCCGAGGCAGATGGAGAGCACGGCGTTCACTTACCTAAGGTGAGAGCGTTAACCTTTGGGGTTCTACAGGAGAAGAGAAAGGGAAGAAGAGAGAGACATTCAACAACCCAGTTCATTAATCCCATATTTTCTATCTGCAGACATCTTACCCTTCGAGTCAGACATACAGTGCACAGAGGTCCAGCCCAAAGAGCCAGCCGTGTGTTACACATCACCTTTGAAGATACGGTATACGCCCAGTCAAGACCGGCGCCTCTACGGGAATCAGGTGAGCGTTACAGAACGCAAAGCCTACCACAAAACTCCCGTCCAGGCGCTATGGAAACCTCGGATACCGACCAGCTAGCCCAGTTACTTGGGGAACTAAGGGCAGAAGTGCATGCAGCCCGTCAGGAAACGAACGCTCTAAGAAGGGAACTGATTATTTCCAAGGAGCGAACAGATGATCTCGCTAGACAATTGCTACAGTCACAAGCCGGACAGACCCCGTTACCCGCATCTGGGGGAAATCTTCCTTCTACATCCTCTATGAATCCAGTGCAGATCAACCTACCTGGGAATGTACCTCTGGCTCCGCCCGAACGATTTTCGGGTGACCCAAAGAGGTTTGCAGTATTTATCAATCGGTGCCGGTTGCATTTCTTATGCCGGCCAGCAGCCTTGCCAACTGATCAAGCTAAAGTAGCTTTCGTGCTTTCGTACCTTAGTGGCAATGCGGCAGACTGGTCGATCCCTCTAGTAAATCAAGATGATCCGGTCCTCCATGATTTTCAAGCTTTTCAGCTCAGTATGGAAAAACTGTTCGCAAGACATTCACAGGGGCAGGCCTTGGACAATGAGCTTCTTTCGTTGCGACAAGGTAATCAAGACCTTTTGGCTTATATTGCGTCTTTCAACAGACTGATAGTGGAAACTCAATGGCCTGAGGACAAAAGGATTACGCTGTTTTATAGAGGTCTACGTGGAGAGCTCAAAGATGTGTTAGCCCAAGTAGTGAATCCCCCACAAGATTGTTCGGACTATATAGACTTAGTCGTTCAAATAGATCACAGACTGCAGAACAGGAAGGCCGATCGTTCCAAGTTTGATGCTCGAGTATTTTCCAAACCGCCAACTCCTTCCAAAGGAGTAGACTCCGGGGAACCCATGCAAATAGGGGGTCTGAAAGGTCCTCTAACACAAAAGGAGCGGGAAAGGAGAAAACAGTTGCAATTATGCCTCTATTGTGGAAACTCAGGGCACTTTCTTCGAGACTGTCCGGTGAAACCTGCCAAGAAGGCAGTAGGAGCTGCAGTTACCAAAGTTACAAACTCTGAGCAGGGAAACGACCTCGCCCGACAAGAATAGAGGTCCTCTTGCCGAGCTTGAAAACCAGTTCCGTGACCTCGCATTTCGTGATACCTATGGTCCTCATTAGCCCTGATAATCCGGATCGATTACATGCAATTGAAGCTTACGTCGACAGCGGTGCCATCGGCAATTATGTGGATCATGAAATGGTTTTGTGGATGAATCTAACTCTTTGTCCCAAGGCTGTAAAGGACGTCATTACTACGGTGGATGGTACGGAGATAGCCTCCGGGCCAGTAACGCACACCACTCAAGAAGTGACGCTAGTAAGTCAAGATGGACACCATGAGAAGATCGTGTTCGATGTGATCAAGGCCCCTCAGTTTCAGATTATTCTAGGAATACCTTGGTTAGAGAAACACAATCCTCTGATCGATTGGCGAGCAAGAACGGTCCAGTTTCCAGAATGTGTCTCTACTTGTCACCCTCCACCTGGTGTTGCACTGGCAGCAATTTCTTCAGAGACTCCCAAGTTACCTCCCGAATACCTAGAATACCAAGATGTTTTCCGGAAGGATCAGGCTAACTCTCTACCTCCTCATAGGTCTTATGACTGCCAGATAGACCTGATACCTGGATCTACTCCTCCTTGTAGTAGAATTTATGCCCTCACCGAGCCTGAGAACCTTCACCTTCGACAATACCTGGATCAATACCTGGCAAATGGGTTTATTCGTCCTTCCAAGTCCCCTGCTTCTTCAGCTTTGTTCTTCGTTCCAAAAAAGGAAGGAGACCTTAGAACTTGTATAGATTATCGCTCCCTGAACCAGATCACCGTTAAGAATAGATATCCGTTACCTTTGATCCCTGAACTCCTGGACCAAGTCAGAAAAGAATGCATATATACAAAGCTGGATCTTAGAGGAGCTTACCACTTGGTACGAGTAAAAGAGGGCGATGAATGGAAGACGGCCTTCCGCACCAAGTATGGGCTATTTGAATATCAGGTCATGCCCTTCGGACTTTGCAATGCCCCGGCCGCCTTTCAATATTATATGAACTATGTCCTCAGAGAGCTCATAGATGTGTGTGTTGTTGTTTACATTGACGACATCCTCGTTTATTCTTCATCGGAATCTGAACATCGGAAACACGTGAAAAACGTCCTCGAAAGATTGCGTCAACACAAACTTTTCGCTAAGTTGGAAAAATGTGTTTTCAACGTGACTGAAGTGGAATTCTTGGGATTCATATTATCACCTGGCGGAGTGCGTATGGATTCAAAGAAGGTCGATGCAGTTCTCAAATGGCCATCACCATCCTCCGTAAAAGGTGTGCAAAGCATGTTAGGCTTCGCTAACTTTTACCGCAGGTTTATCCCCGAATTCTCTCGAATAGTCCAGCCCATCACTGCCTTGTTAAAGAAAAACAAACGTTTTGAATGGTCTACCGAGGCGGAACAAGCTTTCCATGATTTGAAGACTAAATTTATCTCTGCACCAATCTTAAAACACCCTCGCCCCGAACTCCCCTACATTGTGGAAACTGATGCTTCAAGCCTTGCCATGGGGGCAGTTCTATCACAAAAGGACCCGATAACCAATCAGTTGCATCCCGTGGCATTTTGGTCCCGCAAATTCTCGCCTCCTGAAATCAATTACACTATTACTGACAAGGAACTTCTGGCTATCAAGTCTGCCTTTAAGGCTTGGCGGCATTATCTGCTGGGGGCCCGACACACCGTTACTGTGATTACAGATCACCGAAACCTGCAATATTTGAAAACCGCAAAAGCCCAATCCTCTAGACAACTCCGTTGGGCATTATTCTTTGCCGAGTTTGACTTCATAATTATCTATCGACCTGGTACAAAAAACGGTAAAGCTGATGCCCTTTCTCGGATGGGAGTGGAAGAACACTTGATCAACCCTAAACCTGTACCCATCATTCCCGAACAAAGAATTCTGGGTGTAATCGCCACGCAATCCATAGAGGAAGTTAAGGATAAAGCCAGGCAACTTGTAACTCCAGCAGACATACAGAATTGGCATCTGCAGGGAAAGGACTTTGCAGTAAAGGACAACTTATTGTATTTCCAAGAACGATTATACCTACCCAGCACAGATTTACAGAAAAAAGTAATCTCTTGTTATCACGATTCTTTAATGGAAGGACATCCCGGTATAGCCAAGACCTCAGAAAAGATCAAGCGCTACTTCTGGTGGCCGTCTTGGAAAAAAGATATCAGAGACTTTATAATGTCCTGTGGAGTATGCGCCCAAAACAAGAGTCAAAAGGAAAGACCAGCAGGCCTCTTACGCCCTATTGACATCCCACCTCGCCCTTGGCATACGCTTTCTATGGACTTCATCACCGATCTACCTCCATGCTCCGGATACAATACGATTCTAGTAATCGTGGACTTATTCTCCAAGATGGCGCATTTCATTCCGCTCAAAGGCTTGCCAACAGCAGCAACTCTGGCCCGAGAATTTCTCGAAAACATCGTCCGACTGCACGGTTTTCCTTCGGTTCTAATTTCGGATCGAAGTAGTCAATTTATTTCTCATTTTTGGCGAAGTTGCTGTCGGTCGGCTCAAATTGATGTGAGACTATCGACCAGTCACCACCCTCAGACCGACGGACAAACCGAGAGGACCAATCAAACTCTGGAACAGTATTTACGCTGCATGCTGCAACAAACTGAAAAAACTTGGAAAGACATCCTTTGGATAGCCGAATATGCCTACAATAACTCTGTCCATTCGGGAACTGGGAAAACCCCGTTTTTTCTTTTGTACGGCAGTCACCCTTGAACCTGGGAGTTGGATCCCCTCCAAGATCTTGAAACACCAGCAGTAGACTACCTGCATTCTACAATCACCCAAGCCTTTAAGGAAGCTGTTTCTCACCTTCAAAGGGCTAAAGAACAATACAAGAAAGGAGCAGATCAACATCGGAAGAAAGCCCCTCAATATCAAGTAGGGGATCAAGTCTGGTTATCCACCAAATATCTACCTCTAAAAGGGCCACGCACATTCAACCCAAGATACCTTGGTCCCTATTCCATCGCTACCATAGTAAACCCAGTAGCGGTCAAGTTGGACTTGCCCCCGCACATGAAGATACATCCGGTCTTCCACGTCTCTCTATTAAAACCCGTGCAACCTCAAACCCGACTAACTAAATCTCCAAAACCTATCCTAGTTGATGGAGAACTCGAGTTTGAAGTCAAAAGCATTCTGGACTCCAAGATCTCCAAATCTAAACTATTTTACCTAATTGACTGGAAAGGCTACGGCCCCCAAGAGAGATCCTGGGAACCTGCTGAATATGTCCACGCTCCTCGCCTAATCAAAAGATTTCACCGAACATTTCCTGACAAGCCAAAACCCCCGGAGAAGCCCGGTTTGGGAGGGGCCTTGAGAGGGGGTACTGTCATGATCTCTGCTTCCAAAAGGTCAGGGTTTTCCCAACTCCCTTGGAAACAGATCCATAACCCAGGTTCCGAGTGCCAACCAGTCCCAATTGGGACCTTTTGGACCCAGTCCTGGCGCCAGTGGCACCAAGCTCATAAATATGCCCAGTCCCAGCGCTGGAAGCGCCGGGCTCATAATGCTTGGGTGGACTTACCTGCAGCAGACCATGCTGCTTACTTGCCTGCCAGTTGAGCCTCTGATCCTCTTCTGTTTGGAACTACTTTTCCTGTTGGGTGGGGCAGGAGCCACTCCCTAGGTTCAGAACACTGGAACTCTTCTGGAAAGCAGGAACTCTTTTCTTACCTAGGCGTGGCTGTGGAAGGAGACACCTAAGCACTACAGGAGGCTATTTAAACCACACCCGATGGATGAATCTTGCTTTGCGTTATTCTGCACCCTCTGCAGCAGAACGCTCATCGTGTCTTCTGCATCTGATCCTGGGCCTAAGGAAAAAGGCTTACCATCCTCAATCCAGTCTTCAGCAACACCTATAAAGACAAGAAAGAACAGGTTAGCATTACGGTCTTCAGTGACAGCTCTTCACTTACCTGGTCTATCGGCTGTCACCAACGCCTTGCGCTGCATTCCGACATCTGAAAGACAAAGGCTTACCTACTCTTCGTGCGCTCCGGAGGTCTTCACACTGCATTCCGGCATCTGAAAGACAAAAGCTTACCAACTCTTCGCACGCTCCGGAGGCCTTCGGCGCTGCATCCCGCATCTGAAAGACAAAACAAGGTACGTTTAAAGACATTGGGGAACTTTAATACTCACGTGCCATTACTCCTTTCCACATCTAACCCAGTGGGTATTCCGGCACCCTGCAGCCGCTCCGAACTTGTACCTGCAAAATAAAAAGACAGTTAGAGCGCATCGTGAAGCAGGCAACAAGCGCTTACTTACGTGCTTCCAGGCGCTTCTATTCATCACACGGGCTCCATCTTCAACTCACTTCAGCCCGTCATCCGCCATCGCCGGAACCCTGCAAAACAAGAGACATCATTACTAAAGACTTTAAAGACATTAGAATTACTCGAAACTTACCGTTCGTGCAGTAAACGACGGACAGCAGTCCTCTGAAGTCAAGAGGCCTGCTCCCCTTATCCAGTGAAGAAACTGGTTACAGCACCCTGCTCCGAGGCAGATGGAGAGCACGGCGTTCACTTACCTAAGGTGAGAGCGTTAACCTTCGGGGTTCTACAGGAGAGGAGAAAGGGAAGAAGAGAGACATTCAATAACCCAGTTCATTAATCCCATATTTTCTATCTGCAGACATCTTACCCTTCGAGTCAGACATACAGTGCACAGAGGTCCAGCCCAAAGAGCCAGCCGTGTGTTACACATCACCTTTGAAGATACGGTATACGCCCAGTCAAGACCGGCGCCTCTACGGGAATCAGGTGAGCGTTACAGGTTCTGGCTGAAGTCCTCACGCGGCGCCCCTCTGCCAAAACAGAGATTCGAGGGGATTGGGTCCTCCGACGTATTCCATATCTATGACAGTAATCACCACAGCTGTGCTGCTTCGGAAAATCTTTCGGCGTCTGCGCCCTGCGTCGATGACATAGATACGCTGTCCTCGAGGGCCTCCGTCGAGCCGACATCACCGGATGTTTAGAAGTAAGACGCACAACACCCGTAGCCTCAGTTCTGTTTTTTCCGCAAACGTGTTCGCTTCGGAGATCTCGGCGCGCCTCGATTCTACTGAATCCTGTTCTTTCGGTTCTTCGAACCTGTTTCTTCATTGCTATTGGTATGATGTCTTCGGCTTCTTCCACCCCGCGGTCCGGGTTTAAGAAGTGTCGGGTGTGTGGGTTCAAGATGTCGCTGACGGATACGCACAACGCTTGCCTCTGGTGCCTCGAGGAGGACAATGATACGGACGACTGTGTCGACTGCCAATCGCTCACATCGAAGGCCTTGCGGGAGCGTAAGAAGTAGCTGTCGGTCGGTAAGGTGGCCAAGCCCCGGAAGTCGTGTTCCACTGGTCTTTCGACGGACGATTCGAGGGGCGACTCTCCGCATCGTCGTCGGAAGTCCGGGGGCTCTCGGTCTGGGAGTCGGTCCCGCCATTCGTCTGCCTCTTCGGGGCACTCCAGGAAGCACCGTCATCGGTCGCCTTCCCCGTCCTCTTCCAAGGACTCCACCCGTCGGTGGGTTGCTTGTTCCAACAAGCATTCCACTCCTGAGGAATGGGACTCCTTCCGAAAGGAGATGTTGGTGATTTTTCAATCGCAGGGCTCTGGTCTGTCCGCGCCGTCTGAGGGCGCCGGTCGTGGCCGTGCTAGAGACGCCGCTCGTCCGCCTTTGGACTCGAGCAGTCGTCGCGACCACCGGGCGCCTTCGAGGTCCTGGTCGGACAAGGATGGTCGCTCTAGACATGCCCGTTCCAGGTGCCGGTCCTCGACGCCATCGTGACCGCGTGAACCTGTGAAGTCTTCGAGGAAGACATCGACGCTGGCGGCGCCAAGGTCATCGACTGACTCTCTCGAGGCCCCGCCTCTGAGGAAGTCGTCGACGCCCAGGCTGTCGGGAGACATGCTCGGGGCTCCGCCCTCGAGGCCTGTGTCGAAGCTGTCAGCGCCGCGCTGGACGTCGACGCCGAATCCATCGACACCTTTCGAGGCGGCTTTGTCGGGGATGCCTCGTGTGGGGGAACCCCCTAGAAAGGCTCTGGCTAAGGCAAAACATGTCTTTGTTCCTTTGCCGGTTCCCTCTTTCCAGCCTCTGGATTATATTTCTGAGGTGGAAAAGGGGTCTCAGGAAGGTGTGTTTCCTGCAGAGGTCCCTGATGACATTGTTTATGGTCATAGCCAGTTTGCGGACCTGCGCCAGTCGTTGCATGACGCCAGTGGGTCCGACACCTCTCCGGAGGTAGAATTTGGTAGGCCTGAGCCTGGCACGCATGCCGACTCCTCTTATCGGCACCTGATGTCAAGGGTCATGGATTACCTGGGGTGGTCTGCCCCCCCTGGGGATTTTCAGCAGGATGACCTGACTGATATCCTGGACCATGGTCCACCAACTGACCCGGTGCTGCCATTCCATATGGCCTTGCAGAGAAGGGTGGCTGCGGCTTGGACTTCTCCGTAGAGTCTCCTGGCAGTGAGCAAGTCCTTGCTGAAGAAATATCGCCCAGCCAGTGGCGACCCCTGCTACTTGACCACGCACCCCACTCTGGAAAGTTTGGTGGTGCAGGCGGCTACGGCCCCCGCAAAGCAGGCGTCGTACCCTACCATCCCTCCTGATGGGGATGACAAACGTTTTGATGGCTGGGTGAAGAAGTTATTTTCTTCTGGGGGTATGGCGCTTCAGGCTGCCAACTCCGTTTGTGCCTTGTCTCGTTTCACGCACACTCTGTGGAACTGTATTTCCCTAGCGGCTGATCATATTCCCGAAGGGGAGGAACGGGATGGTTTCCTCGCTATCGTGCAGGATGGCAAGGATGCCATGTGTGAATCCGTTCAGTCGGGTCTGGACATGGTTGATTGCGTCAGCCGGTCCATGGCGGCGAGCACCGTGATACGCAGGTTTGCATGGTTGCGGAAGTCGGGTTTTGCTCCTGATGTGCAGGCACGCCTCCTCAACATGCCCTTTGATGGTGAACATCTTTTTGGCAGCAAGGCTGACGAGTCTTGAGAGGTTGCAGACCTCCAAAGCTGCAGCGAAGTCGTTGGGCGCTGCAGTCCACCAACCTCCGCCTTTTCGTCCTAGGGGACAGCAATGGAGGGGAGGTTCCTTTCGATATTACTCGTCCTTTAGTAAATTGAGAGGAGCTGCTAGTCAAAGGGGCAACCGTAGGAGTGCCAGAGGTGGAAAACAAGGTACTCGAGGTGCCATGGTCGCGTGAGCAGTTGCCCTCAGGCAGTGCCGCAGCCGCTACAGCTCAGTCATGAGGCCCATGCTTCGCCGGTTGGGGGAGGGCTGGCGCAGCATCTTGTAGAGTGGCGTGCCATTACTTCCGATGTGTGGGTTCTGGAGATCATAGCCCACGGCTACTGTCTTCCTTTCCGGCAGAGGCCTCACGACAATCCACCGGGGAATCTCTCTTCGAAGAGTCTGGATCTGCTCCTTGCGCAGGAAATCCAATCCCTGCTGGAGAAAGGTGCCATAGAACTGGTCCCTGTAGCGGAGAGGAACAAGGGATGGTATTCCCCTTATTTTTTGATTTCAAAGAAAGACGGGGGACTGATGCCCATCATGGACTTGCGCGGTTTGAACAAGCTCCTCAGGAAAGACATGTTCAAGATGCTTACTCTTTCTGAAGTCCTCCAGGCCCTTCAACTTCAGGACTGGTTGGTGGCTCTAGACCTCAAGGACGCTTATTTTCATGTGCAGATTCATCCCAAGTACAAGAAGTACCTGAGGTTCGCGGTTGGTGACTCGCACTTTGAGTTTCGGGTCCTGCCGTTCGGATTGACCTCCGCCCCAAGGGTTTTCACCAAGCTCATGGTGGTGGTGGCAGCGTATCTCAGGAAAGGGGGGATTCACGTCTACCCCTACCTGGACGATTGGTTGATCAGGTCGGGCTCTCCCGAGCATGTCCTGGATCATCTGTCCGTCACCTGCCACTCCCACTTGACACCAACACAGCGGCTCCAGTACATCGGAGCAGTGCTCGACACGTCCCCGGGGCAGTGTTTTCCTCCCCAGATGAGTGCTCACCACATTCAGCAGATGGTGCACAAGCTTCAGTATGCCCAGAGTCTCACAGCGTTCGAGTTCTTGAGGTTGCTTGGCCTCATGGCATCCTGCATTCTTCTGGTGCCAGAGGCCAGGTTGCAGATGAGATCTCTGCAATTGGCTCTCAAACTCCAGTGGTCACAGTCCTCCGGCAGGATGTCGGACCCCGTTCAGGTGCCGACTTCGGTCGCCCAGGACCTTCTGTGGTAGGCCGTTGAAGGGAACTTGATGAGGGGGGGGGGGCTCCGTTTTGGCTGCTCTGGCCGGAGGTGACAATCGTGACGGACGCGTCCCTCACGGGATGGGGAGCTCATGCCAACGAGCTGACAGTCAGCGGTCATTGGTCTCCGTCGGAGTCCAGACTCCATATCAATCTGTTGGAGCTGATGGCAGTCAGGCTTGCCCTGAAGGCTTTTCTGCCGACTGTGCGAGGGCAGAATGTCCTGATTCTGACGAACAACACGGTGGCCATGCACTACCTCAACAAAAGGGGGGGGGCAGGGTCACTTCCTCTGTGCAGGGAGGCGATGCAGCTGTGGTTCTGGGCAATCCAGCAAGAAATTTCAATCCCTGCAGTTCATCTGGCCGGAGACAAAAACGAGACGGCGGACGCTTTGAGCAGGCAGAGCCTGATCTCATGAGTGGGAGCTGGCTCAGGAGATTCTCCTGAGATCTTCGCCCTTTGGGGGACCCCTCAAGTGGATCTCTTCGCCTCCAAAGTCAACCGGAAGTCCGAAAGGTTCTGCTCGCGGGAATTTCCTCCAAGAGGAGCCTTAAGACACGTGTTCGTGGTGAAGTGGTTATTCCCACTGCTGTACGCGTTTCCTCCAGTCCCCGTCATCCTGCAAGTGCTGCGGAGGTTATGGAGGTTCGGTTCCCGAATGATCCTCATTGCTATGGCATTGAGCAATGGGCCAGGAGGACGTGGTACCCGGACCTTCTCGACTTGTCCGTCTGCCCTCCACGTTGTCTTCTCTACCGAGACGATCTGCTCTCACGGGAGTGGGGGGGTCAGGTTCTCCATCCAGAGGTCAGATCCTTCAACCTTCACGCTTGGCTTCTGAAAGGTTGAGGTATAAGGATTGGGACCTCCCTGAAGACGTGATGGAGGTGTTGCTTTCGGCCAGACGGCTGGCAACAAAGTCCTTGTACCGTTGCCGTTGGAGAAAGTTATGCGACTGGTGCAGGGTTCAGAATGTGGATCCTTTTTCATGTGACATTCCTGTAGTTCTGTCTTTTTTGCTCTCTTTAGCCCACAAGGGCCTGCAAGTGGGTACCATTAAAGTTTACCTGGCGGCGCTGTCCATATTTAAGCGCTCGTCTGAGGAGTGTTCTTATTTTAAAATTCCTTTAATTTCTCAGTTTCTAAAAGGGCTCACTAATGTGTTCCCTCCGTCACCTTTCCAGGTGCCCGGTTGGGATTTGAACCTTGTTCTCAAGTTTCTAATGGGTGCTCCATTTGAGCCTTTACATTCTTGTCCTTTGAGACTGTTAACCCTCAAAACTGTATTTTTAGTTGCGGTCACTTCCGCTCGCAGAGTGAGTGAGTTACAGGCACTTTCAGTTAAGCCACCTTTCACTGTTTCATAAGGACAGGGTTGTCCTTAGAGTTTGTCCTTCCTTTCTTCCGAAGGTGGTGTCGGAATTTCATTTAAGCCAGAAGGTTGTTCTTCCGGCATTTTATCCTCCTCCGCATCCTGGCAAGGACGAGGAGAGGCTCCATAGGTTAGATCCTAGGAGAGCTTTAAGTTTCTACATTTCACACATGTCCCGGGTCATAGTGGACGATCAGCTCTTTATTGGTTACGCTGGAAGGCGTTTGGGACAAGCTGTGACTAAGCAGACTTTGTCTAGATGGATTATCTTGGCAATTTCTGAATGTTACCGCCTGGCGGGTAAGGACCCTCCAGTTGGCTTACGGGCCCATTCTACTAGGGGTGTGGCTGCCTCTACTGCCCTGCAGAGGGGTGTTCCTATTCGTAACATCTGTGAAGCAGCCACTTGGGCTTCGGTCCATACTTTTGTATGTCACTACTCCCTAGATTCCATCCATCAGCCAGGGTCTTGCACGAACATCTTGCAGGACTGGAAGACTATCTGGGCCTGCCCCAACCTGAGGTTGAGCAGCTGTCAGAGGGGGGTTCTGTCATGATCTCTGCTTCCAAAAGGTCAGGGTTTTCCCAACTCCCTTGGAAGCAGATCCATAACCCAGGTTCCGAGTGCCAACCAGTCCCAATTGGGACCTTTTGGACCCAGTCCTGGCGCCAGTGGCACCAGGCTCATAAATATGCCCAGTCCCAGCGCTGGAAGCGCCGGGCTCATAATGCTTGGGTGGACTTACCTGCAGCAGACCATGCTGCTTACTTGCCTGCCAGTTGAGCCTCTGATCCTCTTCTGTTTGGAACTACTTTTCCTGTTGGGTGGGGCAGGAGCCACTCCCTAGGTTCAGAACACTGGAACTCTTCTGGAAAGCAGGAACTCTTTTCTTACCTAGGCGTGGCTGTGGAAGGAGACACCTAAGCACTACAGGAGGCTATTTAAACCACACCCGATGGATGAATCTTGCTTTGCGTTATTCTGCATCCTCTGCAGCAGAACGCTCATCGTGTCTTCTGCATCTGATCCTGGGCCTAAGATAAAAAGGCTTACCATCCTGAATCCTGTCTTCAGCAACACCTATAAAGACAAGAAAGAACAGGTTAGCATTACGGTCTTCAGTGACAGCCCTTCACTTACCTGGTCCATCGGCTGTCACCAACGCCTCGCGCTGCATTCCGGCATCTGAAAGACAAAAGCTTACCAACTCTTTGCACGCTCCGGAGGCCTTCGGCGCTGCATCCCGCATCTGAAAGACAAAACAAGGTGCGTTTAAAGACATTGGAGAACTTTAATACTCACGTGCCATTACTCCTTTCCACATCTAACCCAGTGGGTATTCCGGCACCCTGCAGCCGCTCCGAACTTGTACCTGCAAAATAAAAAGACAGTTAGAGCGCATCGTGAAGCAGGCAACAAGCGCTTACTTACGTGCTTCCAGGCGCTTCTATTCATCACACGGGCTCCATCGTCAACTCACTTCAGCCCGTCATCCGCCATCGCCGGAACCCTGCAAAACAAGAGACATCATTACTAAAGACTTTTAAGACATTAGAATTACTCAAAACTTACCGTTCGTGCAGTAAACGACGGACAGCAGTCCTCTGAAGTCAAGAGGCCAGCTCCCCTTATCCAGTGAAGAAACTGGTTACAGCACCCTGCCCCGAGGCAGATGGAGAGCACGGCGTTCACTTACCTAAGGTGAGAGCGTTAACCTTTGGGGTTCTACAGGAGAAGAGAAAGGGAAGAAGAGAGAGACATTCAACAACCCAGTTCATTAATCCCATATTTTCTATCTGCAGACATCTTACCCTTCGAGTCAGACATACAGTGCACAGAGGTCCAGCCCAAAGAGCCAGCCGTGTGTTACACATCACCTTTGAAGATGCGGTATACGCCCAGTCAAGACCGGCGCCTCTACGGGAATCAGGTGAGCGTTACAGAACGCAAAGCCTACCACAAAACTCCCGTCCAGGCGTTATGGAAACCTCGGATACCGACCAGCTAGCCCAGTTACTTGGGGAACTAAGGGCAGAAGTGCATGCAGCCCGTCAGGAAACGAACGCTCTAAGAAGGGAACTGATTATTTCCAAGGAGCGAACAGATGATCTCGCTAGACAATTGCTACAGTCACAAGCCGGACAGACCCCGTTACCCGCATCTGGGGGAAATCTTCCTTCTACATCCTCTATGAATCCAGTGCAGATCAACCTACCTGGGAATGTACCTCTGGCTCCGCCCGAACGATTTTCGGGTGACCCAAAGAGGTTTGCAGTATTTATCAATCGGTGCCGGTTGCATTTCTTATGCCGGCCAGCAGCCTTGCCAACTGATCAAGCTAAAGTAGCTTTCGTGCTTTCGTACCTTAGTGGCAATGCGGCAGACTGGTCGATCCCTCTAGTAAATCAAGATGATCCGGTCCTCCATGATTTTCAAGCTTTTCAGCTCAGTATGGAAAAACTGTTCGCAAGACATTCACAGGGGCAGGCCTTGGACAATGAGCTTCTTTCGTTGCGACAAGGTAATCAAGACCTTTTGGCTTATATTGCGTCTTTCAACAGACTGATAGTGGAAACTCAATGGCCTGAGGACAAAAGGATTACGCTGTTTTATAGAGGTCTACGTGGAGAGCTCAAAGATGTGTTAGCCCAAGTAGTGAATCCCCCACAAGATTGTTCGGACTATATAGACTTAGTCGTTCAAATAGATCACAGACTGCAGAACAGGAAGGCCGATCGTTCCAAGTTTGATGCTCGAGTATTTTCCAAACCGCCAACTCCTTCCAAAGGAGTAGACTCCGGGGAACCCATGCAAATAGGGGGTCTGAAAGGTCCTCTAACACAAAAGGAGCGGGAAAGGAGAAAACAGTTGCAATTATGCCTCTATTGTGGAAACTCAGGGCACTTTCTTCGAGACTGTCCGGTGAAACCTGCCAAGAAGGCAGTAGGAGCTGCAGTTACCAAAGTTACAAACTCTGAGCAGGGAAACGACCTCGCCCGACAAGAATAGAGGTCCTCTTGCCGAGCTTGAAAACCAGTTCCGTGACCTCGCATTTCGTGATACCTATGGTCCTCATTAGCCCTGATAATCCGGATCGATTACATGCAATTGAAGCTTACGTCGACAGCGGTGCCATCGGCAATTATGTGGATCATGAAATGGTTTTGTGGATGAATCTAACTCTTTGTCCCAAGGCTGTAAAGGACGTCATTACTACGGTGGATGGTACGGAGATAGCCTCCGGGCCAGTAACGCACACCACTCAAGAAGTGACGCTAGTAAGTCAAGATGGACACCATGAGAAGATCGTGTTCGATGTGATCAAGGCCCCTCAGTTTCAGATTATTCTAGGAATACCTTGGTTAGAGAAACACAATCCTCTGATCGATTGGCGAGCAAGAACGGTCCAGTTTCCAGAATGTGTCTCTACTTGTCACCCTCCACCTGGTGTTGCACTGGCAGCAATTTCTTCAGAGACTCCCAAGTTACCTCCCGAATACCTAGAATACCAAGATGTTTTCCGGAAGGATCAGGCTAACTCTCTACCTCCTCATAGGTCTTATGACTGCCAGATAGACCTGATACCTGGATCTACTCCTCCTTGTAGTAGAATTTATGCCCTCACCGAGCCTGAGAACCTTCACCTTCGACAATACCTGGATCAATACCTGGCAAATGGGTTTATTCGTCCTTCCAAGTCCCCTGCTTCTTCAGCTTTGTTCTTCGTTCCAAAAAAGGAAGGAGACCTTAGAACTTGTATAGATTATCGCTCCCTGAACCAGATCACCGTTAAGAATAGATATCCGTTACCTTTGATCCCTGAACTCCTGGACCAAGTCAGAAAAGAATGCATATATACAAAGCTGGATCTTAGAGGAGCTTACCACTTGGTACGAGTAAAAGAGGGCGATGAATGGAAGACGGCCTTCCGCACCAAGTATGGGCTATTTGAATATCAGGTCATGCCCTTCGGACTTTGCAATGCCCCGGCCGCCTTTCAATATTATATGAACTATGTCCTCAGAGAGCTCATAGATGTGTGTGTTGTTGTTTACATTGACGACATCCTCGTTTATTCTTCATCGGAATCTGAACATCGGAAACACGTGAAAAACGTCCTCGAAAGATTGCGTCAACACAAACTTTTCGCTAAGTTGGAAAAATGTGTTTTCAACGTGACTGAAGTGGAATTCTTGGGATTCATATTATCACCTGGCGGAGTGCGTATGGATTCAAAGAAGGTCGATGCAGTTCTCAAATGGCCATCACCATCCTCCGTAAAAGGTGTGCAAAGCATGTTAGGCTTCGCTAACTTTTACCGCAGGTTTATCCCCGAATTCTCTCGAATAGTCCAGCCCATCACTGCCTTGTTAAAGAAAAACAAACGTTTTGAATGGTCTACCGAGGCGGAACAAGCTTTCCAGGATTTGAAGACTAAATTTATCTCTGCACCAATCTTAAAACACCCTCGCCCCGAACTCCCCTACATTGTGGAAACTGATGCTTCAAGCCTTGCCATGGGGGCAGTTCTATCACAAAAGGACCCGATAACCAATCAGTTGCATCCCGTGGCATTTTGGTCCCGCAAATTCTCGCCTCCTGAAATCAATTACACTATTACTGACAAGGAACTTCTGGCTATCAAGTCTGCCTTTAAGGCTTGGCGGCATTATCTGCTGGGGGCCCGACACACCGTTACTGTGATTACAGATCACCGAAACCTGCAATATTTGAAAACCGCAAAAGCCCAATCCTCTAGACAACTCCGTTGGGCATTATTCTTTGCCGAGTTTGACTTCATAATTACCTATCGACCTGGTACAAAAAACGGTAAAGCTGATGCCCTTTCTCGGATGGGAGTGGAAGAACACTTGATCAACCCTAAACCTGTACCCATCATTCCCGAACAAAGAATTCTGGGTGTAATCGCCACACAATCCATAGAGGAAGTTAAGGATAAAGCCAGGCAACTTGTAACTCCAGCAGACATACAGAATTGGCATCTGCAGGGAAAGGACTTTGCAGTAAAGGACAACTTATTGTATTTCCAAGAACGATTATACCTACCCAGCACAGATTTACAGAAAAAAGTAATCTCTTGTTATCACGATTCTTTAATGGAAGGACATCCCGGTATAGCCAAGACCTCAGAAAAGATCAAGCGCTACTTCTGGTGGCCGTCTTGGAAAAAAGATATCAGAGACTTTATAATGTCCTGTGGAGTATGCGCCCAAAACAAGAGTCAAAAGGAAAGACCAGCAGGCCTCTTACGCCCTATTGACATCCCACCTCGCCCTTGGCATACGCTTTCTATGGACTTCATCACCGATCTACCTCCATGCTCCGGATACAATACGATTCTAGTAATCGTGGACTTATTCTCCAAGATGGCGCATTTCATTCCGCTCAAAGGCTTGCCAACAGCAGCAACTCTGGCCCGAGAATTTCTCGAAAACATCGTCCGACTGCACGGTTTTCCTTCGGTTCTAATTTCGGATCGAAGTAGTCAATTTATTTCTCATTTTTGGCGAAGTTGCTGTCGGTCGGCTCAAATTGATGTGAGACTATCGACCAGTCACCACCCTCAGACCGACGGACAAACCGAGAGGACCAATCAAACTCTGGAACAGTATTTACGCTGCATGCTGCAACAAACTGAAAAAACTTGGAAAGACATCCTTTGGATAGCCGAATATGCCTACAATAACTCTGTCCATTCGGGAACTGGGAAAACCCCGTTTTTTCTTTTGTACGGCAGTCACCCTTGAACCTGGGAGTTGGATCCCCTCCAAGATCTTGAAACACCAGCAGTAGACTACCTGCATTCTACAATCACCCAAGCCTTTAAGGAAGCTGTTTCTCACCTTCAAAGGGCTAAAGAACAATACAAGAAAGGAGCAGATCAACATCGGAAGGAAGCCCCTCAATATCAAGTAGGGGATCAAGTCTGGTTATCCACCAAATATCTACCTCTAAAAGGGCCACGCACATTCAACCCAAGATACCTTGGTCCCTATTCCATCGCTACCATAGTAAACCCAGTAGCGGTCAAGTTGGACTTGCCCCCGCACATGAAGATACATCCGGTCTTCCACGTCTCTCTATTAAAACCCGTGCAACCTCAAACCCGACTAACTAAATCTCCAAAACCTATCCTAGTTGATGGAGAACTCGAGTTTGAAGTCAGTCAAAAGCATTCTGGACTCCAAGATCTCCAAATCTAAACTATTTTACCTAATTGACTGGAAAGGCTACGGCCCCCAAGAGAGATCCTGGGAACCTGCTGAATATGTCCACGCTCCTCGCCTAATCAAAAGATTTCACCGAACATTTCCTGACAAGCCAAAACCCCCGGAGAAGCCCGGTTTGGGAGGGGCCTTGAGAGGGGGTACTGTCATGATCTCTGCTTCCAAAAGGTCAGGGTTTTCCCAACTCCCTTGGAAACAGATCCATAACCCAGGTTCCGAGTGCCAACCAGTCCCAATTGGGACCTTTTGGACCCAGTCCTGGCGCCAGTGGCACCAAGCTCATAAATATGCCCAGTCCCAGCGCTGGAAGCGCCGGGCTCATAATGCTTGGGTGGACTTACCTGCAGCAGACCATGCTGCTTACTTGCCTGCCAGTTGAGCCTCTGATCCTCTTCTGTTTGGGACTACTTTTCCTGTTGGGTGGGGCAGGAGCCACTCCCTAGGTTCAGAACACTGGAACTCTTCTGGAAAGCAGGAACTCTTTTCTTACCTAGGCGTGGCTGTGGAAGGAGACATCTAAGCACTACAGGAGGCTATTTAAACCACACCCGATGGATGAATCTTGCTTTGCGTTATTCTGCACCCTCTGCAGCAGAACGCTCATCGTGTCTTCTGCATCTGATCCTGGGCCTAAGGAAAAAGGCTTACCATCCTCAATCCAGTCTTCAGCAACACCTATAAAGACAAGAAAGAACAGGTTAGCATTACGGTCTTCAGTGACAGCTCTTCACTTACCTGGTCTATCGGCTGTCACCAACGCCTTGCGCTGCATTCCGACATCTGAAAGACAAAGGCTTACCTACTCTTCGTGCGCTCCGGAGGTCTTCACACTGCATTCCGGCATCTGAAAGACAAAAGCTTACCAACTCTTCGCACGCTCCGGAGGCCTTCGGCGCTGCATCCCGCATCTGAAAGACAAAACAAGGTACGTTTAAAGACATTGGGGAACTTTAATACTCACGTGCCATTACTCCTTTCCACATCTAACCCAGTGGGTATTCCGGCACCCTGCAGCCGCTCCGAACTTGTACCTGCAAAATAAAAAGACAGTTAGAGCGCATCGTGAAGCAGGCAACAAGCGCTTACTTACGTGCTTCCAGGCGCTTCTATTCATCACACGGGCTCCATCTTCAACTCACTTCAGCCCGTCATCCGCCATCGCCGGAACCCTGCAAAACAAGAGACATCATTACTAAAGACTTTAAAGACATTAGAATTACTCGAAACTTACCGTTCGTGCAGTAAACGACGGACAGCAGTCCTCTGAAGTCAAGAGGCCTGCTCCCCTTATCCAGTGAAGAAACTGGTTACAGCACCCTGCTCCGAGGCAGATGGAGAGCACGGCGTTCACTTACCTAAGGTGAGAGCGTTAACCTTCGGGGTTCTACAGGAGAGGAGAAAGGGAAGAAGAGAGACATTCAATAACCCAGTTCATTAATCCCATATTTTCTATCTGCAGACATCTTACCCTTCGAGTCAGACATACAGTGCACAGAGGTCCAGCCCAAAGAGCCAGCCGTGTGTTACACATCACCTTTGAAGATACGGTATACGCCCAGTCAAGACCGGCGCCTCTACGGGAATCAGGTGAGCGTTACAGGTTCTGGCTGAAGTCCTCACGCGGCGCCCCTCTGCCAAAACAGAGATTCGAGGGGATTGGGTCCTCCGACGTATTCCATATCTATGACAGTAATCACCACAGCTGTGCTGCTTCGGAAAATCTTTCGGCGTCTGCGCCCTGCGTCGATGACATAGATACGCTGTCCTCGAGGGCCTCCGTCGAGCCGACATCACCGGATGTTTAGAAGTAAGACGCACAACACCCGTAGCCTCAGTTCTGTTTTTTCCGCAAACGTGTTCGCTTCGGAGATCTCGGCGCGCCTCGATTCTACTGAATCCTGTTCTTTCGGTTCTTCGAACCTGTTTCTTCATTGCTATTGGTATGATGTCTTCGGCTTCTTCCACCCCGCGGTCCGGGTTTAAGAAGTGTCGGGTGTGTGGGTTCAAGATGTCGCTGACGGATACGCACAACGCTTGCCTCTGGTGCCTCGAGGAGGACAATGATACGGACGACTGTGTCGACTGCCAATCGCTCACATCGAAGGCCTTGCGGGAGCGTAAGAAGTAGCTGTCGGTCGGTAAGGTGGCCAAGCCCCGGAAGTCGTGTTCCACTGGTCTTTCGACGGACGATTCGAGGGGCGACTCTCCGCATCGTCATCGGAAGTCCGGGGGCTCTCGGTCTGGGAGTCGGTCCCGCCATTCGTCTGCCTCTTCGGGGCACTCCAGGAAGCACCGTCATCGGTCGCCTTCCCCGTCCTCTTCCAAGGACTCCACCCGTCGGTGGGTTGCTTGTTCCAACAAGCATTCCACTCCTGAGGAATGGGACTCCTTCCGAAAGGAGATGTTGGTGATTTTTCAATCGCAGGGCTCTGGTCTGTCCGCGCCGTCTGAGGGCGCCGGTCGTGGCCGTGCTAGAGACGCCGCTCGTCCGCCTTTGGACTCGAGCAGTCGTCGCGACCACCGGGCGCCTTCGAGGTCCTGGTCGGACAAGGATGGTCGCTCTAGACATGCCCGTTCCAGGTGCCGGTCCTCGACGCCATCGTGACCGCGTGAACCTGTGAAGTCTTCGAGGAAGACATCGACGCTGGCGGCGCCAAGGTCATCGACTGACTCTCTCGAGGCCCCGCCTCTGAGGAAGTCGTCGACGCCCAGGCTGTCGGGAGACATGCTCGGGGCTCCGCCCTCGAGGCCTGTGTCGAAGCTGTCAGCGCCGCGCTGGACGTCGACGCCGAATCCATCGACACCTTTCGAGGCGGCTTTGTCGGGGATGCCTCGTGTGGGGGAACCCCCTAGAAAGGCTCTGGCTAAGGCAAAACATGTCTTTGTTCCTTTGCCGGTTCCCTCTTTCCAGCCTCTGGATTATATTTCTGAGGTGGAAAAGGGGTCTCAGGAAGGTGTGTTTCCTGCAGAGGTCCCTGATGACATTGTTTATGGTCATAGCCAGTTTGCGGACCTGCGCCAGTCGTTGCATGACGCCAGTGGGTCCAACACCTCTCCGGAGGTAGAATTTGGTAGGCCTGAGCCTGGCACGCATGCCGACTCCTCTTATCGGCACCTGATGTCAAGGGTCATGGATTACCTGGGGTGGTCTGCCCCCCCTGGGGATTTTCAGCAGGATGACCTGACTGATATCCTGGACCATGGTCCACCAACTGACCCGGTGCTGCCATTCCATATGGCCTTGCAGAGAAGGGTGGCTGCGGCTTGGACTTCTCCGTAGAGTCTCCTGGCAGTGAGCAAGTCCTTGCTGAAGAAATATCGCCCAGCCAGTGGCGACCCCTGCTACTTGACCACGCACCCCACTCTGGAAAGTTTGGTGGTGCAGGCGGCTACGGCCCCCGCAAAGCAGGCGTCGTACCCTACCATCCCTCCTGATGGGGATGACAAACGTTTTGATGGCTGGGTGAAGAAGTTATTTTCTTCTGGGGGTATGGCGCTTCAGGCTGCCAACTCCGTTTGTGCCTTGTCTCGTTTCACGCACACTCTGTGGAACTGTATTTCCCTAGCGGCTGATCATATTCCCGAAGGGGAGGAACGGGATGGTTTCCTCGCTATCGTGCAGGATGGCAAGGATGCCATGTGTGAATCCGTTCAGTCGGGTCTGGACATGGTTGATTGCGTCAGCCGGTCCATGGCGGCGAGCACCGTGATACGCAGGTTTGCATGGTTGCGGAAGTCGGGTTTTGCTCCTGATGTGCAGGCACGCCTCCTCAACATGCCCTTTGATGGTGAACATCTTTTTGGCAGCAAGGCTGACGAGTCTTGAGAGGTTGCAGACCTCCAAAGCTGCAGCGAAGTCGTTGGGCGCTGCAGTCCACCAACCTCCGCCTTTTCGTCCTAGGGGACAGCAATGGAGGGGAGGTTCCTTTCGATATTACTCGTCCTTTAGTAAATTGAGAGGAGCTGCTAGTCAAAGGGGCAACCGTAGGAGTGCCAGAGGTGGAAAACAAGGTACTCGAGGTGCCATGGTCGCGTGAGCAGTTGCCCTCAGGCAGTGCCGCAGCCGCTACAGCTCAGTCATGAGGCCCATGCTTCGCCGGTTGGGGGAGGGCTGGCGCAGCATCTTGTAGAGTGGCGTGCCATTACTTCCGATGTGTGGGTTCTGGAGATCATAGCCCACGGCTACTGTCTTCCTTTCCGGCAGAGGCCTCACGACAATCCACCGGGGAATCTCTCTTCGAAGAGTCTGGATCTGCTCCTTGCGCAGGAAATCCAATCCCTGCTGGAGAAAGGTGCCATAGAACTGGTCCCTGTAGCGGAGAGGAACAAGGGATGGTATTCCCCTTATTTTTTGATTTCAAAGAAAGACGGGGGACTGATGCCCATCATGGACTTGCGCGGTTTGAACAAGCTCCTCAGGAAAGACATGTTCAAGATGCTTACTCTTTCTGAAGTCCTCCAGGCCCTTCAACTTCAGGACTGGTTGGTGGCTCTAGACCTCAAGGACGCTTATTTTCATGTGCAGATTCATCCCAAGTACAAGAAGTACCTGAGGTTCGCGGTTGGTGACTCGCACTTTGAGTTTCGGGTCCTGCCGTTCGGATTGACCTCCGCCCCAAGGGTTTTCACCAAGCTCATGGTGGTGGTGGCAGCGTATCTCAGGAAAGGGGGGATTCACGTCTACCCCTACCTGGACGATTGGTTGATCAGGTCGGGCTCTCCCGAGCATGTCCTGGATCATCTGTCCGTCACCTGCCACTCCCACTTGACACCAACACAGCGGCTCCAGTACATCGGAGCAGTGCTCGACACGTCCCCGGGGCAGTGTTTTCCTCCCCAGATGAGTGCTCACCACATTCAGCAGATGGTGCACAAGCTTCAGTATGCCCAGAGTCTCACAGCGTTCGAGTTCTTGAGGTTGCTTGGCCTCATGGCATCCTGCATTCTTCTGGTGCCAGAGGCCAGGTTGCAGATGAGATCTCTGCAATTGGCTCTCAAACTCCAGTGGTCACAGTCCTCCGGCAGGATGTCGGACCCCGTTCAGGTGCCGACTTCGGTCGCCCAGGACCTTCTGTGGTAGGCCGTTGAAGGGAACTTGATGAGGGGGGGGGGGCTCCGTTTTGGCTGCTCTGGCCGGAGGTGACAATCGTGACGGACGCGTCCCTCACGGGATGGGGAGCTCATGCCAACGAGCTGACAGTCAGCGGTCATTGGTCTCCGTCGGAGTCCAGACTCCATATCAATCTGTTGGAGCTGATGGCAGTCAGGCTTGCCCTGAAGGCTTTTCTGCCGACTGTGCGAGGGCAGAATGTCCTGATTCTGACGAACAACACGGTGGCCATGCACTACCTCAACAAAAGGGGGGGGGCAGGGTCACTTCCTCTGTGCAGGGAGGCGATGCAGCTGTGGTTCTGGGCAATCCAGCAAGAAATTTCAATCCCTGCAGTTCATCTGGCCGGAGACAAAAACGAGACGGCGGACGCTTTGAGCAGGCAGAGCCTGATCTCATGAGTGGGAGCTGGCTCAGGAGATTCTCCTGAGATCTTCGCCCTTTGGGGGACCCCTCAAGTGGATCTCTTCGCCTCCAAAGTCAACCGGAAGTCCGAAAGGTTCTGCTCGCGGGAATTTCCTCCAAGAGGAGCCTTAAGACACGTGTTCGTGGTGAAGTGGTTATTCCCACTGCTGTACGCGTTTCCTCCAGTCCCCGTCATCCTGCAAGTGCTGCGGAGGTTATGGAGGTTCGGTTCCCGAATGATCCTCATTGCTATGGCATTGAGCAATGGGCCAGGAGGACGTGGTACCCGGACCTTCTCGACTTGTCCGTCTGCCCTCCACGTTGTCTTCTCTACCGAGACGATCTGCTCTCACGGGAGTGGGGGGGTCAGGTTCTCCATCCAGAGGTCAGATCCTTCAACCTTCACGCTTGGCTTCTGAAAGGTTGAGGTATAAGGATTGGGACCTCCCTGAAGACGTGATGGAGGTGTTGCTTTCGGCCAGACGGCTGGCAACAAAGTCCTTGTACCGTTGCCGTTGGAGAAAGTTATGCGACTGGTGCAGGGTTCAGAATGTGGATCCTTTTTCATGTGACATTCCTGTAGTTCTGTCTTTTTTGCTCTCTTTAGCCCACCACAAGGGCCTGCAAGTGGGTACCATTAAAGTTTACCTGGCGGCGCTGTCCATATTTAAGCGCTCGTCTGAGGAGTGTTCTTATTTTAAAATTCCTTTAATTTCTCAGTTTCTAAAAGGGCTCACTAATGTGTTCCCTCCGTCACCTTTCCAGGTGCCCGGTTGGGATTTGAACCTTGTTCTCAAGTTTCTAATGGGTGCTCCATTTGAGCCTTTACATTCTTGTCCTTTGAGACTGTTAACCCTCAAAACTGTATTTTTAGTTGCGGTCACTTCCGCTCGCAGAGTGAGTGAGTTACAGGCACTTTCAGTTAAGCCACCTTTCACTGTTTCATAAGGACAGGGTTGTCCTTAGAGTTTGTCCTTCCTTTCTTCCGAAGGTGGTGTCGGAATTTCATTTAAGCCAGAAGGTTGTTCTTCCGGCATTTTATCCTCCTCCGCATCCTGGCAAGGACGAGGAGAGGCTCCATAGGTTAGATCCTAGGAGAGCTTTAAGTTTCTACATTTCACACATGTCCCGGGTCATAGTGGACGATCAGCTCTTTATTGGTTACGCTGGAAGGCGTTTGGGACAAGCTGTGACTAAGCAGACTTTGTCTAGATGGATTATCTTGGCAATTTCTGAATGTTACCGCCTGGCGGGTAAGGACCCTCCAGTTGGCTTACGGGCCCATTCTACTAGGGGTGTGGCTGCCTCTACTGCCCTGCAGAGGGGTGTTCCTATTCGTAACATCTGTGAAGCAGCCACTTGGGCTTCGGTCCATACTTTTGTATGTCACTACTCCCTAGATTCCATCCATCAGCCAGGGTCTTGCACGAACATCTTGCAGGACTGGAAGACTATCTGGGCCTGCCCCAACCTGAGGTTGAGCAGCTGTCAGAGGGGGGTTCTGTCATGATCTCTGCTTCCAAAAGGTCAGGGTTTTCCCAACTCCCTTGGAAGCAGATCCATAACCCAGGTTCCGAGTGCCAACCAGTCCCAATTGGGACCTTTTGGACCCAGTCCTGGCGCCAGTGGCACCAGGCTCATAAATATGCCCAGTCCCAGCGCTGGAAGCGCCGGGCTCATAATGCTTGGGTGGACTTACCTGCAGCAGACCATGCTGCTTACTTGCCTGCCAGTTGAGCCTCTGATCCTCTTCTGTTTGGAACTACTTTTCCTGTTGGGTGGGGCAGGAGCCACTCCCTAGGTTCAGAACACTGGAACTCTTCTGGAAAGCAGGAACTCTTTTCTTACCTAGGCGTGGCTGTGGAAGGAGACACCTAAGCACTACAGGAGGCTATTTAAACCACACCCGATGGATGAATCTTGCTTTGCGTTATTCTGCATCCTCTGCAGCAGAACGCTCATCGTGTCTTCTGCATCTGATCCTGGGCCTAAGATAAAAAGGCTTACCATCCTGAATCCTGTCTTCAGCAACACCTATAAAGACAAGAAAGAACAGGTTAGCATTACGGTCTTCAGTGACAGCCCTTCACTTACCTGGTCCATCGGCTGTCACCAACGCCTCGCGCTGCATTCCGGCATCTGAAAGACAAAAGCTTACCAACTCTTTGCACGCTCCGGAGGCCTTCGGCGCTGCATCCCGCATCTGAAAGACAAAACAAGGTGCGTTTAAAGACATTGGAGAACTTTAATACTCACGTGCCATTACTCCTTTCCACATCTAACCCAGTGGGTATTCCGGCACCCTGCAGCCGCTCCGAACTTGTACCTGCAAAATAAAAAGACAGTTAGAGCGCATCGTGAAGCAGGCAACAAGCGCTTACTTACGTGCTTCCAGGCGCTTCTATTCATCACACGGGCTCCATCGTCAACTCACTTCAGCCCGTCATCCGCCATCGCCGGAACCCTGCAAAACAAGAGACATCATTACTAAAGACTTTTAAGACATTAGAATTACTCAAAACTTACCGTTCGTGCAGTAAACGACGGACAGCAGTCCTCTGAAGTCAAGAGGCCAGCTCCCCTTATCCAGTGAAGAAACTGGTTACAGCACCCTGCCCCGAGGCAGATGGAGAGCACGGCGTTCACTTACCTAAGGTGAGAGCGTTAACCTTTGGGGTTCTACAGGAGAAGAGAAAGGGAAGAAGAGAGAGACATTCAACAACCCAGTTCATTAATCCCATATTTTCTATCTGCAGACATCTTACCCTTCGAGTCAGACATACAGTGCACAGAGGTCCAGCCCAAAGAGCCAGCCGTGTGTTACACATCACCTTTGAAGATGCGGTATACGCCCAGTCAAGACCGGCGCCTCTACGGGAATCAGGTGAGCGTTACAGAACGCAAAGCCTACCACAAAACTCCCGTCCAGGCGTTATGGAAACCTCGGATACCGACCAGCTAGCCCAGTTACTTGGGGAACTAAGGGCAGAAGTGCATGCAGCCCGTCAGGAAACGAACGCTCTAAGAAGGGAACTGATTATTTCCAAGGAGCGAACAGATGATCTCGCTAGACAATTGCTACAGTCACAAGCCGGACAGACCCCGTTACCCGCATCTGGGGGAAATCTTCCTTCTACATCCTCTATGAATCCAGTGCAGATCAACCTACCTGGGAATGTACCTCTGGCTCCGCCCGAACGATTTTCGGGTGACCCAAAGAGGTTTGCAGTATTTATCAATCGGTGCCGGTTGCATTTCTTATGCCGGCCAGCAGCCTTGCCAACTGATCAAGCTAAAGTAGCTTTCGTGCTTTCGTACCTTAGTGGCAATGCGGCAGACTGGTCGATCCCTCTAGTAAATCAAGATGATCCGGTCCTCCATGATTTTCAAGCTTTTCAGCTCAGTATGGAAAAACTGTTCGCAAGACATTCACAGGGGCAGGCCTTGGACAATGAGCTTCTTTCGTTGCGACAAGGTAATCAAGACCTTTTGGCTTATATTGCGTCTTTCAACAGACTGATAGTGGAAACTCAATGGCCTGAGGACAAAAGGATTACGCTGTTTTATAGAGGTCTACGTGGAGAGCTCAAAGATGTGTTAGCCCAAGTAGTGAATCCCCCACAAGATTGTTCGGACTATATAGACTTAGTCGTTCAAATAGATCACAGACTGCAGAACAGGAAGGCCGATCGTTCCAAGTTTGATGCTCGAGTATTTTCCAAACCGCCAACTCCTTCCAAAGGAGTAGACTCCGGGGAACCCATGCAAATAGGGGGTCTGAAAGGTCCTCTAACACAAAAGGAGCGGGAAAGGAGAAAACAGTTGCAATTATGCCTCTATTGTGGAAACTCAGGGCACTTTCTTCGAGACTGTCCGGTGAAACCTGCCAAGAAGGCAGTAGGAGCTGCAGTTACCAAAGTTACAAACTCTGAGCAGGGAAACGACCTCGCCCGACAAGAATAGAGGTCCTCTTGCCGAGCTTGAAAACCAGTTCCGTGACCTCGCATTTCGTGATACCTATGGTCCTCATTAGCCCTGATAATCCGGATCGATTACATGCAATTGAAGCTTACGTCGACAGCGGTGCCATCGGCAATTATGTGGATCATGAAATGGTTTTGTGGATGAATCTAACTCTTTGTCCCAAGGCTGTAAAGGACGTCATTACTACGGTGGATGGTACGGAGATAGCCTCCGGGCCAGTAACGCACACCACTCAAGAAGTGACGCTAGTAAGTCAAGATGGACACCATGAGAAGATCGTGTTCGATGTGATCAAGGCCCCTCAGTTTCAGATTATTCTAGGAATACCTTGGTTAGAGAAACACAATCCTCTGATCGATTGGCGAGCAAGAACGGTCCAGTTTCCAGAATGTGTCTCTACTTGTCACCCTCCA
The DNA here is from genome assembly GCF_040938575.1 of Ambystoma mexicanum. Taxonomy (NCBI): domain Eukaryota; kingdom Metazoa; phylum Chordata; class Amphibia; order Caudata; family Ambystomatidae; genus Ambystoma; species Ambystoma mexicanum. The sequence goes on along the minus strand of NC_090936.1, from coordinate 451,412,002 downwards.
CCTGGTGTTGCACTGGCAGCAATTTCTTCAGAGACTCCCAAGTTACCTCCCGAATACCTAGAATACCAAGATGTTTTCCGGAAGGATCAGGCTAACTCTCTACCTCCTCATAGGTCTTATGACTGCCAGATAGACCTGATACCTGGATCTACTCCTCCTTGTAGTAGAATTTATGCCCTCACCGAGCCTGAGAACCTTCACCTTCGACAATACCTGGATCAATACCTGGCAAATGGGTTTATTCGTCCTTCCAAGTCCCCTGCTTCTTCAGCTTTGTTCTTCGTTCCAAAAAAGGAAGGAGACCTTAGAACTTGTATAGATTATCGCTCCCTGAACCAGATCACCGTTAAGAATAGATATCCGTTACCTTTGATCCCTGAACTCCTGGACCAAGTCAGAAAAGAATGCATATATACAAAGCTGGATCTTAGAGGAGCTTACCACTTGGTACGAGTAAAAGAGGGCGATGAATGGAAGACGGCCTTCCGCACCAAGTATGGGCTATTTGAATATCAGGTCATGCCCTTCGGACTTTGCAATGCCCCGGCCGCCTTTCAATATTATATGAACTATGTCCTCAGAGAGCTCATAGATGTGTGTGTTGTTGTTTACATTGACGACATCCTCGTTTATTCTTCATCGGAATCTGAACATCGGAAACACGTGAAAAACGTCCTCGAAAGATTGCGTCAACACAAACTTTTCGCTAAGTTGGAAAAATGTGTTTTCAACGTGACTGAAGTGGAATTCTTGGGATTCATATTATCACCTGGCGGAGTGCGTATGGATTCAAAGAAGGTCGATGCAGTTCTCAAATGGCCATCACCATCCTCCGTAAAAGGTGTGCAAAGCATGTTAGGCTTCGCTAACTTTTACCGCAGGTTTATCCCCGAATTCTCTCGAATAGTCCAGCCCATCACTGCCTTGTTAAAGAAAAACAAACGTTTTGAATGGTCTACCGAGGCGGAACAAGCTTTCCAGGATTTGAAGACTAAATTTATCTCTGCACCAATCTTAAAACACCCTCGCCCCGAACTCCCCTACATTGTGGAAACTGATGCTTCAAGCCTTGCCATGGGGGCAGTTCTATCACAAAAGGACCCGATAACCAATCAGTTGCATCCCGTGGCATTTTGGTCCCGCAAATTCTCGCCTCCTGAAATCAATTACACTATTACTGACAAGGAACTTCTGGCTATCAAGTCTGCCTTTAAGGCTTGGCGGCATTATCTGCTGGGGGCCCGACACACCGTTACTGTGATTACAGATCACCGAAACCTGCAATATTTGAAAACCGCAAAAGCCCAATCCTCTAGACAACTCCGTTGGGCATTATTCTTTGCCGAGTTTGACTTCATAATTACCTATCGACCTGGTACAAAAAACGGTAAAGCTGATGCCCTTTCTCGGATGGGAGTGGAAGAACACTTGATCAACCCTAAACCTGTACCCATCATTCCCGAACAAAGAATTCTGGGTGTAATCGCCACACAATCCATAGAGGAAGTTAAGGATAAAGCCAGGCAACTTGTAACTCCAGCAGACATACAGAATTGGCATCTGCAGGGAAAGGACTTTGCAGTAAAGGACAACTTATTGTATTTCCAAGAACGATTATACCTACCCAGCACAGATTTACAGAAAAAAGTAATCTCTTGTTATCACGATTCTTTAATGGAAGGACATCCCGGTATAGCCAAGACCTCAGAAAAGATCAAGCGCTACTTCTGGTGGCCGTCTTGGAAAAAAGATATCAGAGACTTTATAATGTCCTGTGGAGTATGCGCCCAAAACAAGAGTCAAAAGGAAAGACCAGCAGGCCTCTTACGCCCTATTGACATCCCACCTCGCCCTTGGCATACGCTTTCTATGGACTTCATCACCGATCTACCTCCATGCTCCGGATACAATACGATTCTAGTAATCGTGGACTTATTCTCCAAGATGGCGCATTTCATTCCGCTCAAAGGCTTGCCAACAGCAGCAACTCTGGCCCGAGAATTTCTCGAAAACATCGTCCGACTGCACGGTTTTCCTTCGGTTCTAATTTCGGATCGAAGTAGTCAATTTATTTCTCATTTTTGGCGAAGTTGCTGTCGGTCGGCTCAAATTGATGTGAGACTATCGACCAGTCACCACCCTCAGACCGACGGACAAACCGAGAGGACCAATCAAACTCTGGAACAGTATTTACGCTGCATGCTGCAACAAACTGAAAAAACTTGGAAAGACATCCTTTGGATAGCCGAATATGCCTACAATAACTCTGTCCATTCGGGAACTGGGAAAACCCCGTTTTTTCTTTTGTACGGCAGTCACCCTTGAACCTGGGAGTTGGATCCCCTCCAAGATCTTGAAACACCAGCAGTAGACTACCTGCATTCTACAATCACCCAAGCCTTTAAGGAAGCTGTTTCTCACCTTCAAAGGGCTAAAGAACAATACAAGAAAGGAGCAGATCAACATCGGAAGGAAGCCCCTCAATATCAAGTAGGGGATCAAGTCTGGTTATCCACCAAATATCTACCTCTAAAAGGGCCACGCACATTCAACCCAAGATACCTTGGTCCCTATTCCATCGCTACCATAGTAAACCCAGTAGCGGTCAAGTTGGACTTGCCCCCGCACATGAAGATACATCCGGTCTTCCACGTCTCTCTATTAAAACCCGTGCAACCTCAAACCCGACTAACTAAATCTCCAAAACCTATCCTAGTTGATGGAGAACTCGAGTTTGAAGTCAGTCAAAAGCATTCTGGACTCCAAGATCTCCAAATCTAAACTATTTTACCTAATTGACTGGAAAGGCTACGGCCCCCAAGAGAGATCCTGGGAACCTGCTGAATATGTCCACGCTCCTCGCCTAATCAAAAGATTTCACCGAACATTTCCTGACAAGCCAAAACCCCCGGAGAAGCCCGGTTTGGGAGGGGCCTTGAGAGGGGGTACTGTCATGATCTCTGCTTCCAAAAGGTCAGGGTTTTCCCAACTCCCTTGGAAACAGATCCATAACCCAGGTTCCGAGTGCCAACCAGTCCCAATTGGGACCTTTTGGACCCAGTCCTGGCGCCAGTGGCACCAAGCTCATAAATATGCCCAGTCCCAGCGCTGGAAGCGCCGGGCTCATAATGCTTGGGTGGACTTACCTGCAGCAGACCATGCTGCTTACTTGCCTGCCAGTTGAGCCTCTGATCCTCTTCTGTTTGGGACTACTTTTCCTGTTGGGTGGGGCAGGAGCCACTCCCTAGGTTCAGAACACTGGAACTCTTCTGGAAAGCAGGAACTCTTTTCTTACCTAGGCGTGGCTGTGGAAGGAGACATCTAAGCACTACAGGAGGCTATTTAAACCACACCCGATGGATGAATCTTGCTTTGCGTTATTCTGCACCCTCTGCAGCAGAACGCTCATCGTGTCTTCTGCATCTGATCCTGGGCCTAAGGAAAAAGGCTTACCATCCTCAATCCAGTCTTCAGCAACACCTATAAAGACAAGAAAGAACAGGTTAGCATTACGGTCTTCAGTGACAGCTCTTCACTTACCTGGTCTATCGGCTGTCACCAACGCCTTGCGCTGCATTCCGACATCTGAAAGACAAAGGCTTACCTACTCTTCGTGCGCTCCGGAGGTCTTCACACTGCATTCCGGCATCTGAAAGACAAAAGCTTACCAACTCTTCGCACGCTCCGGAGGCCTTCGGCGCTGCATCCCGCATCTGAAAGACAAAACAAGGTACGTTTAAAGACATTGGGGAACTTTAATACTCACGTGCCATTACTCCTTTCCACATCTAACCCAGTGGGTATTCCGGCACCCTGCAGCCGCTCCGAACTTGTACCTGCAAAATAAAAAGACAGTTAGAGCGCATCGTGAAGCAGGCAACAAGCGCTTACTTACGTGCTTCCAGGCGCTTCTATTCATCACACGGGCTCCATCTTCAACTCACTTCAGCCCGTCATCCGCCATCGCCGGAACCCTGCAAAACAAGAGACATCATTACTAAAGACTTTAAAGACATTAGAATTACTCGAAACTTACCGTTCGTGCAGTAAACGACGGACAGCAGTCCTCTGAAGTCAAGAGGCCTGCTCCCCTTATCCAGTGAAGAAACTGGTTACAGCACCCTGCTCCGAGGCAGATGGAGAGCACGGCGTTCACTTACCTAAGGTGAGAGCGTTAACCTTCGGGGTTCTACAGGAGAGGAGAAAGGGAAGAAGAGAGACATTCAATAACCCAGTTCATTAATCCCATATTTTCTATCTGCAGACATCTTACCCTTCGAGTCAGACATACAGTGCACAGAGGTCCAGCCCAAAGAGCCAGCCGTGTGTTACACATCACCTTTGAAGATACGGTATACGCCCAGTCAAGACCGGCGCCTCTACGGGAATCAGGTGAGCGTTACAGGTTCTGGCTGAAGTCCTCACGCGGCGCCCCTCTGCCAAAACAGAGATTCGAGGGGATTGGGTCCTCCGACGTATTCCATATCTATGACAGTAATCACCACAGCTGTGCTGCTTCGGAAAATCTTTCGGCGTCTGCGCCCTGCGTCGATGACATAGATACGCTGTCCTCGAGGGCCTCCGTCGAGCCGACATCACCGGATGTTTAGAAGTAAGACGCACAACACCCGTAGCCTCAGTTCTGTTTTTTCCGCAAACGTGTTCGCTTCGGAGATCTCGGCGCGCCTCGATTCTACTGAATCCTGTTCTTTCGGTTCTTCGAACCTGTTTCTTCATTGCTATTGGTATGATGTCTTCGGCTTCTTCCACCCCGCGGTCCGGGTTTAAGAAGTGTCGGGTGTGTGGGTTCAAGATGTCGCTGACGGATACGCACAACGCTTGCCTCTGGTGCCTCGAGGAGGACAATGATACGGACGACTGTGTCGACTGCCAATCGCTCACATCGAAGGCCTTGCGGGAGCGTAAGAAGTAGCTGTCGGTCGGTAAGGTGGCCAAGCCCCGGAAGTCGTGTTCCACTGGTCTTTCGACGGACGATTCGAGGGGCGACTCTCCGCATCGTCATCGGAAGTCCGGGGGCTCTCGGTCTGGGAGTCGGTCCCGCCATTCGTCTGCCTCTTCGGGGCACTCCAGGAAGCACCGTCATCGGTCGCCTTCCCCGTCCTCTTCCAAGGACTCCACCCGTCGGTGGGTTGCTTGTTCCAACAAGCATTCCACTCCTGAGGAATGGGACTCCTTCCGAAAGGAGATGTTGGTGATTTTTCAATCGCAGGGCTCTGGTCTGTCCGCGCCGTCTGAGGGCGCCGGTCGTGGCCGTGCTAGAGACGCCGCTCGTCCGCCTTTGGACTCGAGCAGTCGTCGCGACCACCGGGCGCCTTCGAGGTCCTGGTCGGACAAGGATGGTCGCTCTAGACATGCCCGTTCCAGGTGCCGGTCCTCGACGCCATCGTGACCGCGTGAACCTGTGAAGTCTTCGAGGAAGACATCGACGCTGGCGGCGCCAAGGTCATCGACTGACTCTCTCGAGGCCCCGCCTCTGAGGAAGTCGTCGACGCCCAGGCTGTCGGGAGACATGCTCGGGGCTCCGCCCTCGAGGCCTGTGTCGAAGCTGTCAGCGCCGCGCTGGACGTCGACGCCGAATCCATCGACACCTTTCGAGGCGGCTTTGTCGGGGATGCCTCGTGTGGGGGAACCCCCTAGAAAGGCTCTGGCTAAGGCAAAACATGTCTTTGTTCCTTTGCCGGTTCCCTCTTTCCAGCCTCTGGATTATATTTCTGAGGTGGAAAAGGGGTCTCAGGAAGGTGTGTTTCCTGCAGAGGTCCCTGATGACATTGTTTATGGTCATAGCCAGTTTGCGGACCTGCGCCAGTCGTTGCATGACGCCAGTGGGTCCAACACCTCTCCGGAGGTAGAATTTGGTAGGCCTGAGCCTGGCACGCATGCCGACTCCTCTTATCGGCACCTGATGTCAAGGGTCATGGATTACCTGGGGTGGTCTGCCCCCCCTGGGGATTTTCAGCAGGATGACCTGACTGATATCCTGGACCATGGTCCACCAACTGACCCGGTGCTGCCATTCCATATGGCCTTGCAGAGAAGGGTGGCTGCGGCTTGGACTTCTCCGTAGAGTCTCCTGGCAGTGAGCAAGTCCTTGCTGAAGAAATATCGCCCAGCCAGTGGCGACCCCTGCTACTTGACCACGCACCCCACTCTGGAAAGTTTGGTGGTGCAGGCGGCTACGGCCCCCGCAAAGCAGGCGTCGTACCCTACCATCCCTCCTGATGGGGATGACAAACGTTTTGATGGCTGGGTGAAGAAGTTATTTTCTTCTGGGGGTATGGCGCTTCAGGCTGCCAACTCCGTTTGTGCCTTGTCTCGTTTCACGCACACTCTGTGGAACTGTATTTCCCTAGCGGCTGATCATATTCCCGAAGGGGAGGAACGGGATGGTTTCCTCGCTATCGTGCAGGATGGCAAGGATGCCATGTGTGAATCCGTTCAGTCGGGTCTGGACATGGTTGATTGCGTCAGCCGGTCCATGGCGGCGAGCACCGTGATACGCAGGTTTGCATGGTTGCGGAAGTCGGGTTTTGCTCCTGATGTGCAGGCACGCCTCCTCAACATGCCCTTTGATGGTGAACATCTTTTTGGCAGCAAGGCTGACGAGTCTTGAGAGGTTGCAGACCTCCAAAGCTGCAGCGAAGTCGTTGGGCGCTGCAGTCCACCAACCTCCGCCTTTTCGTCCTAGGGGACAGCAATGGAGGGGAGGTTCCTTTCGATATTACTCGTCCTTTAGTAAATTGAGAGGAGCTGCTAGTCAAAGGGGCAACCGTAGGAGTGCCAGAGGTGGAAAACAAGGTACTCGAGGTGCCATGGTCGCGTGAGCAGTTGCCCTCAGGCAGTGCCGCAGCCGCTACAGCTCAGTCATGAGGCCCATGCTTCGCCGGTTGGGGGAGGGCTGGCGCAGCATCTTGTAGAGTGGCGTGCCATTACTTCCGATGTGTGGGTTCTGGAGATCATAGCCCACGGCTACTGTCTTCCTTTCCGGCAGAGGCCTCACGACAATCCACCGGGGAATCTCTCTTCGAAGAGTCTGGATCTGCTCCTTGCGCAGGAAATCCAATCCCTGCTGGAGAAAGGTGCCATAGAACTGGTCCCTGTAGCGGAGAGGAACAAGGGATGGTATTCCCCTTATTTTTTGATTTCAAAGAAAGACGGGGGACTGATGCCCATCATGGACTTGCGCGGTTTGAACAAGCTCCTCAGGAAAGACATGTTCAAGATGCTTACTCTTTCTGAAGTCCTCCAGGCCCTTCAACTTCAGGACTGGTTGGTGGCTCTAGACCTCAAGGACGCTTATTTTCATGTGCAGATTCATCCCAAGTACAAGAAGTACCTGAGGTTCGCGGTTGGTGACTCGCACTTTGAGTTTCGGGTCCTGCCGTTCGGATTGACCTCCGCCCCAAGGGTTTTCACCAAGCTCATGGTGGTGGTGGCAGCGTATCTCAGGAAAGGGGGGATTCACGTCTACCCCTACCTGGACGATTGGTTGATCAGGTCGGGCTCTCCCGAGCATGTCCTGGATCATCTGTCCGTCACCTGCCACTCCCACTTGACACCAACACAGCGGCTCCAGTACATCGGAGCAGTGCTCGACACGTCCCCGGGGCAGTGTTTTCCTCCCCAGATGAGTGCTCACCACATTCAGCAGATGGTGCACAAGCTTCAGTATGCCCAGAGTCTCACAGCGTTCGAGTTCTTGAGGTTGCTTGGCCTCATGGCATCCTGCATTCTTCTGGTGCCAGAGGCCAGGTTGCAGATGAGATCTCTGCAATTGGCTCTCAAACTCCAGTGGTCACAGTCCTCCGGCAGGATGTCGGACCCCGTTCAGGTGCCGACTTCGGTCGCCCAGGACCTTCTGTGGTAGGCCGTTGAAGGGAACTTGATGAGGGGGGGGGGGCTCCGTTTTGGCTGCTCTGGCCGGAGGTGACAATCGTGACGGACGCGTCCCTCACGGGATGGGGAGCTCATGCCAACGAGCTGACAGTCAGCGGTCATTGGTCTCCGTCGGAGTCCAGACTCCATATCAATCTGTTGGAGCTGATGGCAGTCAGGCTTGCCCTGAAGGCTTTTCTGCCGACTGTGCGAGGGCAGAATGTCCTGATTCTGACGAACAACACGGTGGCCATGCACTACCTCAACAAAAGGGGGGGGGCAGGGTCACTTCCTCTGTGCAGGGAGGCGATGCAGCTGTGGTTCTGGGCAATCCAGCAAGAAATTTCAATCCCTGCAGTTCATCTGGCCGGAGACAAAAACGAGACGGCGGACGCTTTGAGCAGGCAGAGCCTGATCTCATGAGTGGGAGCTGGCTCAGGAGATTCTCCTGAGATCTTCGCCCTTTGGGGGACCCCTCAAGTGGATCTCTTCGCCTCCAAAGTCAACCGGAAGTCCGAAAGGTTCTGCTCGCGGGAATTTCCTCCAAGAGGAGCCTTAAGACACGTGTTCGTGGTGAAGTGGTTATTCCCACTGCTGTACGCGTTTCCTCCAGTCCCCGTCATCCTGCAAGTGCTGCGGAGGTTATGGAGGTTCGGTTCCCGAATGATCCTCATTGCTATGGCATTGAGCAATGGGCCAGGAGGACGTGGTACCCGGACCTTCTCGACTTGTCCGTCTGCCCTCCACGTTGTCTTCTCTACCGAGACGATCTGCTCTCACGGGAGTGGGGGGGTCAGGTTCTCCATCCAGAGGTCAGATCCTTCAACCTTCACGCTTGGCTTCTGAAAGGTTGAGGTATAAGGATTGGGACCTCCCTGAAGACGTGATGGAGGTGTTGCTTTCGGCCAGACGGCTGGCAACAAAGTCCTTGTACCGTTGCCGTTGGAGAAAGTTATGCGACTGGTGCAGGGTTCAGAATGTGGATCCTTTTTCATGTGACATTCCTGTAGTTCTGTCTTTTTTGCTCTCTTTAGCCCACAAGGGCCTGCAAGTGGGTACCATTAAAGTTTACCTGGCGGCGCTGTCCATATTTAAGCGCTTGTCTGAGGAGTGTTCTTATTTTAAAATTCCTTTAATTTCTCAGTTTCTAAAAGGGCTCACTAATGTGTTCCCTCCGTCACCTTTCCAGGTGCCCGGTTGGGATTTGAACCTTGTTCTCAAGTTTCTAATGGGTGCTCCATTTGAGCCTTTACATTCTTGTCCTTTGAGACTGTTAACCCTCAAAACTGTATTTTTAGTTGCGGTCACTTCCGCTCGCAGAGTGAGTGAGTTACAGGCACTTTCAGTTAAGCCACCTTTCACTGTTTCATAAGGACAGGGTTGTCCTTAGAGTTTGTCCTTCCTTTCTTCCGAAGGTGGTGTCGGAATTTCATTTAAGCCAGAAGGTTGTTCTTCCGGCATTTTATCCTCCTCCGCATCCTGGCAAGGACGAGGAGAGGCTCCATAGGTTAGATCCTAGGAGAGCTTTAAGTTTCTACATTTCACACATGTCCCGGGTCATAGTGGACGATCAGCTCTTTATTGGTTACGCTGGAAGGCGTTTGGGACAAGCTGTGACTAAGCAGACTTTGTCTAGATGGATTATCTTGGCAATTTCTGAATGTTACCGCCTGGCGGGTAAGGACCCTCCAGTTGGCTTACGGGCCCATTCTACTAGGGGTGTGGCTGCCTCTACTGCCCTGCAGAGGGGTGTTCCTATTCGTAACATCTGTGAAGCAGCCACTTGGGCTTCGGTCCATACTTTTGTATGTCACTACTCCCTAGATTCCATCCATTAGCAGGATATGGCCTTTGGCAAGGCGGTCCTTTACTCTGCAATTTGATTGGGCATTCTAAATTTGTATATTCCAAATTCTTTTCCCACCTCCTTACGTTGGTACTGCTTTGGGAGTCTGTCATAGATATGGAATATGTCGGAGGAACCAATCCCCTCGAAGAACAAGTTACTCTTACCTGGTAACGTTCTTTCGATGTGAGGGTCCGACCAGCTGTGGTGATTACTGTCATAGATATGGACTACGTCGTCGGACTCTCTCATCGAAAGAACGTTACCAGGTAAGAGAGAAACTTGTTCTTCCACTGCAAACGGATGTAGTCTCCCTGTCCAAGTAGGGTAGGCTCAAGCCCCACTCGGCCCAGCCGGTCAATCAACGCCTGGACGCGAAGTACAGACGGATGGAGGGGGGATACACTCTAGCTCTCGGCCTATCCCCAACCACACTCCTCGGTGATCACTGCAGCATCACTATACTCCAAGCCTCAGTCCTCATCATCCTCCTCCTCTGCGGCGCTGCTAGGCAAGGAGGAGAATAGGAAGAAGCTCTATTCCAACGCATCCTCGCATCTTCGTCGGGCCAACGCCGATACCATGCTGGCTGCCGCCAACCCCAAAGATTATGGCGTGAAATTGCAGACTTCCTCCCGGAACTCCCTACTCGGAGCCAATCACGCTTTAAGGCGGGGCTGGCCGAGGCCAAGCTGGTGGCACATGACCTCATGGAATCCATTGTGGCCCATATTGACACCTCTGGCTGTGCCATCTGTATCGCCACGGACATGAGAAGGACAGCCTGGCTCCGGGCAACATAATTCAACCCGGACGTCCAGGAACGCATATTAAATCTACCGTTCGAGGGGGCGGGGGGGTCCTCTTGCACTCCTCCACAGACGAGGAGCTGGACAAAAAGAAAAACCGCTCACAAACTGCCAAGTCTTTATCCATCCTGACAAAGACCATGCCCAAATCGGACACCCAATCTCAGCAGCGCTCTGACAGGGGTTGTACGTACGGAGGATTCTGCGGCTTCCAGGAAAGGGGGTGGGGGAGTAAGGGCTTCGACAGCCTTTGAGGGAAAGAAAGCATGACACGCCCCTTCGGGTCCACGTGTCTCCAGTCGGGGGCAGACTTGTTTTCAACACACATTTCTGGCACCAGAATTTCACGACGCCTGGATCCTCAGTAGTATCCACGGGGTACTGTCACCCTATCCCAGCCTCTCCTCCCTCCTCCCCTCCACTCCCACAGGTTGGGACAGAAACTCTTTTGGCGGAGATCCGGTCGCTCGTAGAGAGCTGGGCAGCGGAGGGCTTTTACTTCAAGATTTTCGCCATTCAGAAGAAGAAACAGGCAGGCCTGAGAGTTGTGCTGGACCTTTCTACTCTCAACCTCTCCTCACACCTGCAAAAATTCAAGATGCTTAAGCCAGCTTTTATAGCGGCGACATTAGCAAGGGAGACTGGATGTGCTCCCTGGATCTGAAGGACGCGTACCTACACGTCCCGATTTGGCAGCCCCATCTTTCTTTCCTACAGTTCAGGATCATGGGCTACCATTTCCAATACAAGGTCCTTCCTTTTGGCCTCAACTCGGCCCCCAGGGTCTTTACCAGGCTCATGAATTCGGTGGTGGCCCTCCTCAGAGCGCAGGGCCTCCACATCTACCCATACCTCGACGACTGGCTCGTCAGGGCTACATCTCCGGAAGCGGTTTGCCACTCTTCCCATGCCCTTATGAACACACTGCACGATCTGGGCTTCTCGCTCAATTTCAAGAAGTCACAGCTGCAGCCCATGCAGACTCTGACATTCTTGGGCCTCATCTGGGACAAGTGTTCCGAGAAGGTATTTCCGTCGGAGGACAAGATGTTGGCCATAAAGAGGCCCTCTCCCCACTTCCTCAGCAGAGAAGGGACCTTGGCATGGTGGTACCAACATCTCCTGGGTCGATTGGCGGCAGTCCTATTAGCCGCTCCACACCCGAGATTGAGGATGAGGAGGATCCAGCTGCACTTTGCGGCATCATGAAACCAGGAGCCGGGCTCTCAATCCGAGATGATCACTGTTCCTCCATCTCTCCACCCGGACCTAACATGGTGGTCCAGGGACTGCAACCTACGGATGGGCAAGCCCTTTCGGCTGCCCACCCCGCAGGCCACTGTCGTCAGACTCCTCGCTCAAGGACTGGGGAGCCACCCTGGACGATCTCTCGGTCCACTGCACCTGGACTCGACCGGAGCAGAAATACCACATCAATTGGCTGGAGCTGAACGCCACCTGGTTAGTGCTCAGGGCGTTCCTACCACTTCTCAGGGGCAAGGTTGTCCTTATGCAGACAGACAACTCAACCAGCATGTAGTATGTCAACAAGCAGGATGGGATATCGAGTCTTTTTTAGTGGAGCAACAAGGCTATGTGATGGTTCTATGACACCTGGACCCAAAAATTGCAAACCTCTCCAAGAAAGAAAGCTGGATAGCACTAACCAGCTACGTTCGGTGCTCTCACAATCGCTCAATGATAGCTTCGTATTTCTCAAACCAAGTTTGTAATGCAATTAATTTATGTTCATAAAGACTTCAACAAAATCCTGTTGACTGGTAGGTCAAAATTTAATTTGTGTTTTAGTATATTAGATTTTCTTGTCTTTCTTTCAAGAGGGTGATTACATCAGGAAGCAATCCATGAGACTAAACGTGGTTGTGATCATGTGCCTATGCATTTCGGAGCATAACTCCTTCAGGGCCTTAACCACATCTAAATAGTCAATAAATAACAAGGAAAAACATTGTTTCCAAATTGGGTATGCATGACAACACAGGTTAATGTATGGTATCACAAGTACATACCATTGGTTTCCATATGGGGATGTTCATCAGATTGTGAAAAGGATATAAATGAAGAGAGAAAGAAACAAATATGGCATCATGCTATAAGTTTAAACAATGTCCTACCAAAACATGATCAGCAAACATTTCCTTGGATTAAATGTACCTTATTTGCTCATAATCTTGTCTCTGTGTTCCCCAGCGTTGAAAGAAATGAGTAAAAAAAAAAAAGGTACAAGAATGCGTGCAGGTTGACACTTGCCATACATGCCTCGCAGCCATTGGAGCTTACAGGAACTCGGAGGAGGGTATCTTCTTCTCCTCCAATCCTATTGTCAAGAAGCATTTGATGGGGCTTGCGAGGCTCTAACGACCCGTCAAGAGGCCGCACCCAGTGTCGGACCTCAACATAGTCTTGGGCGCCCTGGCGCACAAACCATTTGAGCCAATGGCGTCCGCGGACATCAGGCTGGTCACCATCAATATGGCCATACTAGTCGGACTCACCTCAGCTTGTAGAGTCAGCTAGATCCAGGCGTTGGTTCCCTCGGAACCATACACTACCTTTCACAAGGACAAAGTAGTCCTGCGGACACACCCAGCATTTCTGCCCAAGGTGCCTTCTGCCTTCCACTTGAACGAGGAAATAGTCCTTCCTACGTTTTTTGCTGATCCCAAGGATGAAGCACAGAGTGCTGCACTGCCTCAATGTCAACCGTGCCCTGAAATTTTACTTGTATAGGACCAAGGGCTTCCGCAAATCGGGCGCCCTGTTGGTTACTTTCGGGGGCTCAAGACCAGGCTATCAGGCCTCCAAGGCTTCCATATCCCGCCGGATGGTCTCTGCCATCAAAGAACCCACACAGTCGGGGCAAAGGCAACAGCCATCGCATTCCAGCGCCATGTCCCGTGGCAAGCCACTAGCAGGGCGGCCACTTGGGCCACTCTATTGGATTTCTGCAAGCATTACTGTTTGGATGCCGGCTCTAGATCTGATGCGGCCTTCGGACAGGTGGTTCTCGGGAACCTATTTGCTTAAGGATGGTCTCCTCTCCACCCTGGGGCTACATTTAGTTGTAATCGCCCATGCAGTATGGAGGAAAGAGGACGGGACGTAAGAGTAATAAGTTACTCACCGTAGTGACTAACGTACTCTTATTCCGTAGTCCCCTTTCCTCCATACATCCCACCAACCTCCCCCCTAATAATACTGGTGTCAACAGGCAATGTTAAATCAATTGTCGACGCATCAATAGGGACTGGGGTGTGGCGCCGGAGGGCGGAGTCAGGGCAGCGCATGCTCCCTGGGCCGCATCCCAGCACGCCTCTAAATTTAAAGGAGAAGAAGGTTTTTTCTGTTGAAAAAGGTTCTGTTTCCCGTCCCTTGGAAGGGACACCCATGCATTATGGAGGAAAGGGGCCTATGGACTAAGAGCGCGTTGCTCACTACGGTGAATGATTTGTAATTTCTTATCCAAAGACCCAGACCCGACGGCAACCTGGCAAGGTCACAATACGCTTCCTTTTGGAAAAGGTTGGGCATAGTAACACTACTCCGGCGATGGGCAAAGTATATAAATACTGGATATTATAGCATAAACCATCTGATAAACATAACCACTGCATATTCCAAACTGACGGTGCCAATGAAGCAAATAAAATTGGCCACGAAACAGCAAAGACTGACCATTGCATCTCTAACTCCGTACAAGCCCTAGCCTCCAAGCATCATTTTGTTCAAAGCATATTTACTAAATGAGCAGCCACAAAAACACACTGGACTGCCCACTTTGACCAAACACTGATTCCTGACAGGCTGCCTTTCCTGAACTGCGCTTGTCTGGAATCAATGCATCAGCGAGGTCGTGCAGACCCGAAAGCAGTGCCGTGAAGACCAAGGTAAGGAACGGGCCAGAGGGTGAGGTTTAGGGTGAAGGAAAGATTGGCTGAGGGGGCTGGGAGGTGGGGGATTGGGAGCGAAGTTCCATGACAGAAAGGAGCCAGAGTGGGAGAATAGGGTTGCAGCGGTGTCACGTGGATGAGATGTGGGTAAGGTGGGGATGAGGTGACTATGTGGGATCCCCCTCATATCATCAGGGTGTGTAGGTGAAACAGACCCAGGAAAAGTGTTTTGCTGCAGCTAAAAAGCTGTACCCAGGAAACCTGGCTTCACAAAAATGTCCTGCAGGAAAATAACATGGATATAAAGCAAACCGTGAATAATCAAAGACAAACCCTTCACAACTCATTGACCACAACACACCAGAGTTGTACAATACAAATGCTTTACTAAAAAAGAAATTATATGCCAGCACCAACCCTGCAGTGCAAAGAATTTCCTTGACATTTCACGAAAATGATGCTCATCCTGGATTGACACTAGGCAATGGAACACACTGAAAATTATCTATATAAACCAGGAAACATGATCAGCATTTGACAGTTGTTGTCCTTGTCTCTGATCGACTGACTCCCCTGCCCAGTTGTGAAAGACAATGCCAATCTGTATTTTGATTGCATCAAAAACACCTACAAGAATGTGCCACTGCACCCATCAACAATCTGTGGCCAAAGAAATCATCTTGGCCATTGTGCACACTAGGGGATGCACACAGTTACCGAAAGGACAACTAGCACTGGATGCCGACGGGCTACCCCGACTGCCAATGCATACAGGGATACTTCCTGAGTAAGGACCTTGTACTAAACTTCCTTCTGATAAAAACATAACGCCCAAAAGCGGAGCTCCACATGACATGTCAGCAAAACTGAAACTCCCCACTGCCCTCTGCTATTATGCAACAAGCTCACCACAACAGGTCACAGCAGACATCCTGGGCATATCCCAACCTTCCATTAGCAAAGCAATATGTGAAGTGGCATAGATGCTAAAGCCATATGTTGTAAGATGATGCCTTTTTTAATCTTTACAAATGGTGCACAGGATATCCATGATGCAAAGGAGGCACTCTGGCATTGCCAAGTTCCCATTGGTCATCTCTCCATTGGCCAAACAGACCTTGTCACTGAGGCATTTGCCTACTGCAAGGGTTTCGAACTTTTGGATCCCCTGTGACATGAATTCCACTTTTGGTGATTTCAATCACTTACCCCCAAGGAGAGTAACTTATTTAAGATGAAGATTATACATTATTTTATTAAAAACCAAAAGAGCTCTCTCTATTTCAATTAATCTGCTTACCTTATCTGCCCTGCTCTGATAAATGTCCATAGAGAGTCGGAATTTAAAATTTAGCTTTATCCAGCTGTCAGTAAAAAATAGAAAGACTTGCATGATTCTGTGAGTTTGTTGTCTCTACTTCCTACTCAATACATTTTATGCCATGCTTACCTTTTTGGCTTTCCCTCTAATGCTGGGAGAAAAAGGGCATGTCTAAGGATATTTACATGTGCATATTAATGACGACAAATGTATCCGGTTTATCTCACACTGGTCTCTGTTTTGAATGAGTTGAGGAATACTGAAGTAGTATATTATAAAAGATATTTATTAAAAAACAATTAATCCTCATGGTTCTGATAACCAGCTTTAGCAACATAAAACAAAACACATCTTCATTTGATTCACCTTCTTACAAAAGATACCTGCACTTCATGAATTCCGTCTTTACAATGCAAATACTCTACAACGGTTTGCAATCGGATCTTATTCTTTTAAAACATTTCTGTGTGTTTGTATCTGAAATACTTAATGTACTGCTGCCCAAAAATGTTTTGTCATGTTTTATCTCCACACTTAACGGGGTAGATGTAACCTAAATCATGTGTTGTGTATTTGTCTCTATCAAAAATGAAATGTAGGTCTCTCGGTGTGTCTAGAATGCAAGTCTTGAGACAAATGGAACTTCTCAAAATGCTCCCTTGTGTTCACTCTAGGACACCCTTGCTCCAGCCTTGGCCGATTTCTGCAATCACTTTTTTGAGAGTGAAACCTTCCCCTCCTCCTTAAGCACTCCCTTATGCACCCTCTCCTTAAGAAGCCCTCTGCCGATCCTTCCTCTCCGGCAAACTATCGCCTGATCTCCATCACCCCT
This sequence comes from Ambystoma mexicanum, assembly GCF_040938575.1. Classification (NCBI taxonomy): domain Eukaryota; kingdom Metazoa; phylum Chordata; class Amphibia; order Caudata; family Ambystomatidae; genus Ambystoma; species Ambystoma mexicanum. The sequence continues at coordinate 451,395,390 of NC_090936.1, read as the reverse complement.
TTCCTGAGCAAACTCCTGGAAAAGCTGGCCATCTCCCAGCTTAATCTACATACTGAATCTGTTGTCTCCATGAGCTGGCTTCAGAGCATCCAGAAGCATGGACGCTGCTCTCCTGAACACCCGTGAAGACTTGCTCTCTAATCTAGACTCTAACCTTCCTTCTGTCCTCATGCTCCTTGATCTATCCTCTGCTTTCGACACAGTCAACCACACCATCCTGCTTAATAGTCTCTGTGACAACCTGGGTATCTCTGGTCAGGCCCTAGCCTGGTTGACCGCCTTTCTCACAGATCGGCCCTCCCAGGTCCATCTTGGGTCTTTCCTCTTCTATCTCTCCACGTGGTGTTCCCCATGGGTCTAACTTTTCTGCCTGGCTCTTTAACCACTGGCACATCTGGCCCACCACATCTCTACCTTTTGTTCTAACTTTCAGTGTTATGTGGATGACACCCAGCTCTCCTTCAGGCTCCCCTCAGCCTCTTCTGTTCCTTCTCTCATACCTGACTGTCCGCAATTCAGGAATGGTGTCCCTCCAACGAACTCTGCCTTAATGCCAGTAAGACTGAGATCCCCCTCATTGGGCACCTGCTCCTGCCTTCTCTCTTTCGCTCTGGCTGCCCACCTTGGGCCCTCTACCTATACCTTCCTGTGAGACTAGGAACCTTGATGCCGTCTTCGACTCCACCCTCTCCTTCTCTCCTCGCATATTTGACATCTTGAAGAAGTCACACTATCAGCTGCACCTCCTTAGAAATATTCTGCCTTTTCTCACTCCCCCCCGCCCCCCGACCCCCCAGTAGCTCACTGTCTCCAGAGCCCTTGTCCTCTCTAGACTGGACTACTGTAACAGCCTCTTTTTAAAGCTTCCTGCCTCTACTCTTCGCCCTTTACAACTAATCCAGAACAGGACTGCGAGACTTGTCCTTGGCCTCAACCCCAGTGATCGTATCTCTCTACTGGCTCCCTGCAGCTGCAAGGATCAATTTCAAGACCCTCTGCATCGTCCACAAGGCTTTCTGGTGCTGGGGTACAAACTACATCCAACATTCTCTTCCTAAACATCTTCCTTCTCGAGCCCTCCGCTAATCCACCTACAACTCTGAAGGTCAGACACTTCTCCAGGCACAGATTGGGGGGTAGATCTGTCCTCGCTGGGGCCTCACTCTGGAACAGCCTCCCTGCCTCTCTAAAACTTGAGCAGGACCACCTCCGGTTCCGGAAACAACTCAAGACCTTCCTTTTCACTTCCGCTTTCTGTTTCCCTTGCTGATGTCCTTGTCTGCTGTGCATACTTATTACCTGGCCACATACTGAATTTACGGGACCGGGCTCCTGCAAGACCAGTTACTCTTGCGCTGCCTCCGGGCCTCCCAACCACTTAGGACTGTATCTGCAACCTTTCAGTCCCCTGACTCTCTGCACTTATGAGCCAGCTGCCTGGCAGCACTTATGAGTTCCTTCTCCTCCTCCGCCCGCACTTGCACAATCGGATTGACATAATGCCTGGTAAGATCGTTGTTTTATCCTCCTTCCGACTTCCCTTCCTTGTCTTGTCCTGCCTAGAAATACTTGTGTACAGGTGCGTTATAAATGACTTATCATATCATAACTCTCAAAATGCTTTCCTTGTATCGCCTTGTATCTCACAAGGAGCTCTCAATGTTTTCTTTGAATGCCTCTCCTGCCACCTCTTTGAATAGTGTTAATTATTTTAATTTGAATAGTACATGTGTTCTTCCAAAAAGATAATTCAAAAGAATGTATTTCTATTTTGGCTCTGCTTGATCATAACCATTTCTTCAGTTGCTGGCAGTTGGCATCTTTTTCTTGGACGTTTCAGCCCCCTTGAGATCTTCTGTGTTCCTTTTCTCTTTAGATCATCTGGGCATCTTCTCTCTGCCTGCCTGCCTGGCTGGTCTAGGGGTAGCACCCCCTTCCTCCTCCTTAGGTTTGTTCTGAGGCTGCACTCAAGAATATGTTATGTCCCCTTAATAAGCTGTTTTTGAAGCTCATTACATGTAATCTCTAGTGTAATTTCTGATTCTTACAGTACCTTTTCTTTTTAAGGATCAATTAAGTGTAATATCAAGTGCCAAACTATCAGTCCTGCATGTCTTCATTGGGCACTGATGTAGTTGCCATATCTTATTTACTAATTGGTCATTTTTGGTTTTTTACTGATTGTGTATTTGGTTAATCAATCAAAACCTTTAGCACATAACAAAGAGCACATTTTTAAATACATCAAATATGTATTATTACTTCAACCACAGTTCAATTACACATTTCAAATATAAAAGGAAATCTAAAACATCAGTTAAAACAGATTTCATAAATATCAGAGTAAGCCATACACAATTGATCAAATATATCTAAAGTTAATAGTGCATTGATTAGCCCATGTGCAAAACTAGTCAAAATGTACAACTACATGACACAGTACATAGGAGCAGGAAACACTAAAATAGGCGTAATGCCTCTTTCCAAATAAAAAAAAAGCAGAATCACTTTTCACAATTGATTCAGCTCCATAGATGCCCTTCCAAAACTGATTGGTTTCTATAAACTCAATACTAGGGACAATGGATGAATAACTCTTTAAATATGCACTGTTTAATTTCGGACAGCAGGTAAGGATATGCCGAGAGGTTTCCATCGAAAGATTACACAAGCAACAGTGTCTGTCCATATGTCCGCTGAGCTGCCGGTATGTTCCCCAGTAGGAAGAAAATTGAACCTTATGTAAGTAATGAATCTTTTTAACTGCATACAACATGATGAAGTATCGGCGTCCCAAACATTAGTCCTATTTTTCAATAGGGACGGAAGGATAGCTCAGGCACAACACGTTTGTCTTGGAAGCAAGACAATGCAGCGCAACACAGGTTTGAATCCCAATTCTGCGCTTAGTAACCACTCCTTGTATTAAGCATGTTATAAATGAACAGTTATAATATCTTTGCATTGGGAAGGTGAATAAATTCAGCCACTGTTAACCCAATATTGTTCAGCTGATTCATTAGTACAGCCCGACTCTCCAGCAAAAAAGGGTTGTGTGTCCCATGGTATTGTTTTGCAATTAATCCCAAGAGTCGTTCTGGCGAATAAAAAGATAGTATAAATTTACACTGCTGGAGTAGCCATGCAACTCTCAAAGAAGGGAGGCCAAGCTATAATCTTAAAGCTTCTACACGTACCGAGGATGGTACTCCAAGTATGGAGCTAAGAAGCTTTCCCTCCAATTTCTTCAACCACTTCATTCTAGATCCTTTAAGTATAGTAAGACCATAGAGTATCCCAGGAACAATAATATTCCTAAAGATGGAAATTAGTCCTTCAAAATTAAAACCACACTTATTACCAATATATTTTTTTTAAACCAGCCACTTTTTTAACACTTTGGGAATAACAAAATCACCATAAAAAATACATTTCGGACAAGACTTGACCGGTACTCCAAGATACATATAACTCTACAACTTTGAGAGGTTTCCCATCAATTTTCCAACTGAAAGGGGTTTTATTCCTTGCTCCAGTACCGATCAGAATATTTTTAGTCTTACTAATGTTAATATTCAAATTATTCTTTTTTGCTTACAAAGATAGAGCATCAATGGAGCATTGCAGGCCAATGGCGGTGTAATCCAGCAGCACAGTATCATCAGTGTAGCGTAACCATGCTACTGGCTCTTCCCCCAATGGTGGGGGGAAATTACATACGGCTCCAATCGCAAGGACCATATCGGAGAAGTACAAGTTAAAATGCAGGGGTGCAAGAACACTCCCCTGCTTAAGACCTTGGCTAGTATTTATGGATTGCGTTGCTTGTTCCTCTTGATTGACATGCACTAATACAGATATGTCTGTGTATAGTGCCTTAATATGATTCAATAACCTGGCATCAGTTCCCCAAGAATGCAATTTTTCTCATAGACGAGGACGTGACACCGAGTCAAATGCATTGGAAAAATCTACAAAGCAGAAATACAGTTTCCTAGTTTTCTGGCTCGCTACTTCAGACATGACACAATGTAGAGCACATATATTGTTTATGGTAGCATGATCTTTACGAAAGCCTGTTTTTTATGTAGTAGGCCTTTTTTGTGGCCCATTTATTAAGCTTTTTCAAAAGCATTGTTGAAAAGATTTTTTGACTACTATCCAGCATGGCACACAGTCTATAATTATCAGGATTATTCCTATCCCCTTTCTTAAATACAGTTATTAATATGGACTCCCGCCAGATAGTTGGTATCAGGCCCGTTTCCAATACATTTTGAAAAAGTCACTCAAGAGCAATCGGCCGTAGGTTAGGGTTAGCTCAGATTACCACGTTAGCAATACCATCTGGTCTGAGTGCCCTAGAGTTCTTGAGCCCCCTGATAATGATCAGAATATCAGTGATCTCAAAATCAAATTCTTCACTCAATAATGGCAGCCAGACCTCAATATCATAATATCGATCAGTGATAGTGTTAATCCATCCAGCCTCCGATATTGCATTGTCTTCCTGCGAGGGCTGCCCAGCAGTATAGCTCCTAATCTTTGTCATTACTCCTAAGAAGTTTGAACAATAACATCCAATTAACTTTGGGGACTGAGAACTTATGGGCTCTGAGCTCTTGTAACGCCTAGACACGTTACCCAAATGCCTCACCTTTTCCTCAAGGGATACCGTTGCGGTCTTTTTAAACAGAGCTCTGGCCCAATGATAATCCCTTCTTTTATTATGTATTAGAATATCAAAAGGTCCCCTCCGTGCACAATTTCCCTTGCTAATTTTAAAGTTCAAAGACAATTTTTTCCCTAAAATACTCATTGCAGCCTAAAACCCCAATTGTTGTTATCCAACCATTGCAAAATGGACAACCAATTATTAGTCGTATACCTGATCAGTCTTTTTAAATTCAACTCAGTCCATATAATATGATTTCCCTGAGTACTGATGGATACATTGGTGCCAATATATATTTTGTTTATTAAAAATGTCCCTATGTAATTCAGTCCGAATTGGGTGATAAAATTCCCTCATCGTACACTTGACGATATTCCAGTGTCTTCTCTACTGCCAGTTATCTTATTTTATGAAAACTCCCCTACATCAATTGGAACTTCGTCTTACCCTTATCTATCTGGATCCTTGTTATATGTTGAATCTTCCTTGTATTAACTGCTCCATGAGATTATAGAAGTTACTTTTCCAAACTGGGTATTTCCTGGCTGTGCGTCAGCCAAATAACCTTTTGGGCTTTTGGATAACAAAGTAAAAATGGTGGCTTTTGTGTTAGGCTAGTCTCCATAAATCAAAACTTAATATATGTCTCAAACTAATATTCTCAATAAGCAAGCTCTTTCTACGCTCCCAAAGGGGTGGGTGGGTGTGTGTGTGTGTGTGTGTGTGTGTGTGTGTGTGTGTGTGTGTGTGTGTGTGTATGTATACATTGAATGCATAACTTCTTTAAGCCTTGTTTTGCACTATGTTAACAATATATGTATCTAGTGCATGCCTAAGCTATTTGAAGCCTTATGTTGGTGCTTCAGTATTGACATATATACCTGTTCTGAATGCATAAGCTTGGTAGATTACTATCTATATAAACTGTATTGTTCTAAACTGGCTCTTGACAATCTATATGAGTAGGAATGCCAAGTGTCAGATGTATGCTGCACATGACTCTAATCACCTAGTTGTACTTGTATACCCCTGCTTCTGGTCAAAATGCTAAATCAGGAGTTTTCAAAGCTTATGTCTACCCCAGAAATGGCTAAATACATGATACCAGATGTTTTGGACTGCAATTGCCCTAGATGTTGTGATAAAAGTTAAGCGATCATGGGAGTCGATGGGCTAAAACATCTGGAGAGCAATGGGGTGCAGACTCCTGGCCTATTGCATCCAGAAAGGCTACAACAGCATCAACATGCAGCTGGTGTGTGATGCACGCCTATTCACCGCATACTCACATTTCCAGGATCATGGCAAGACAGACAATTTGGGAGCCAGTCGGGCGTCAAGGTACTTTTGGAAAAGGGGTACCCACTGTATACATGACTTATCACATCATACAACAATCTTACAAGAAGTAAGTAGAAATGCTACACAGAACGCACGTACCCATCTGCTGCTGCATTGAGAGAGCAATTGGCAACCTAAAGCAGCGTTTCATGTTTCTGCACCAATGCACATGGAAACACCAAGTCAATTCATTGAAGAGGAGACCTACTGCAAGTCTGCGTCAGGCTACACAACATGGCCACAGATGTCCTAGTCGGCCAGCACAGACTGCCATTGCGAGGAGTGTCACTGGACCAACTACGTACAGCCATCTTCCTAACGGCATCATGCAGGTGCAGATGGGCAACGGAGAAAAGCCACAGCCCAGGGTTTAAAATGAAAATGACAACACATCAGGCACAACTAACGGACGGCATCCTACATTGGCACACATATGAATAGTGGGAGCCCCAAGTAGTCCACTGGCTTAGCCCTAGTTGAGACGACATCTAAAACTATTTGTGATAAGAGTACAAGAACATGCTTTTTTCATGTTTTTGCTTTCCCTTAAGGCTACACTGTCAACTTGGGGTACATGGCAGATTTCTGCTTTGCTGTTTTGGAATCACATTGCTCCGGGGAAGGCATTCTTTGTTTGTAATGTCTTTGTATTTATACCAAAAGGGACGTGTGTTTTCCAGAGGATGATCATTAAGAGCACCACATAAAGCGTTTTGCTTCTTCAAGTCCCAGAATGCAGAGTCAAGAAAGTGTTTTTTAGACCCTGTTTTAGCTCCATCTGTGCAAATAAGTGCATTTTGTTTCTATATGCTTTGTTTGGATTGTTAGCTTTGGTGTTAATTGATAGGATCCTATGATATAGGAAACTTTGAGCAGGTAAGCAGGTACGATATGGACAAATTCACAAGTCCACTTTCACCTCTATGCCAGTTTCCTGTGTAGCATATTCCTAGCATAGTTTTGGTCCAAGAGCTAAAGGGGTTCTGAGTCCTCATTAGACTCACTGTGCCCACCACGCTCATTTGAATAATGTATTTCATGGAAGAGATTTAGATCAAACTCTCAATCTAATCCATTTCCAATTTCGATACTTTTATTTTACCATTGAGTTTGGAAAAATAAACATTTAAAATCGTCTCCACTTTGTTCGGGAGGAGATATTTTTGATTTTTCTTTTTTTGCCTAGGAGAAATTCAATTAAAACGATTTCCAGAGCACTTGATAGCAATTATCAAAAGCTCTTTGTCATACCTCTGTCGTCATGGTGGCAATTGCAATAGGTGTGGATTGTTTTCCCCGTTTCCTTATTCATATAAGTATGTATAAAGTAAAGAATGCAATAAAACAATGTATACTATTACTGTAAACATAGCTATTGTACTTTTTCTAATAGGCAGCAGGATGGCTGCAGATATAGCATTCTTTTAAGAAGCAGTTTTACAAGGGCAAAGCTAAAACTGTGCTTGCATACATTGGAGGTACGTGGTCTAAGCAGTATGGCCTCTTTGTGCAGATCATTTATCTCCTTTGCACGATTGATCTATATGGTCCCAGATTTTTTAGCTTTTCCCTCAACAAGAGACCGGGCTATTACATGAAGGAAGCTACGATGGGCCCATTTGCAGAGACATGTGAGAGTCTAGCGTTACAGCTAAGTAAGACATGCATTTCCAATTATACTCTGCCTTTCTTTAACGTGAAGATTTGGCAGCTTGGACTCAGACCTGTGGAGGTTGAACATCTGTGTGTCTGCTTGCCTCCTCTTCTATGTCACATTGCAGTGACATGAGAGCTCACTGAGGAAGGTAGAGCTGCGCTTTGCTGTTATGCAGCATTTGGTAAGTTTTTGATCTTCGGGTTTCGAGGATTATTCCATTGTCTGATTTCTGCTTCTCTGTCCCCCTCTCCCGTCATCTCTGTGGACATCGGTGTGCAACTTCCTTCCCCTCTTCCTGTAGAGGGAGAGTATTGCCCCTGGGAGAGGGAGCTACAGCAAGGTCTTTGGCTCGAGCAACTCTCTGATGAAGAGGATACGGGTAAATTTAAAGGTATTTCCCTCTTCAACCCCAAGAAAATTATATTTAGCAAAAGGCAGATTCCATGCTCGAATAAGGGTGCTTGCATGTCTACAAACAATTTTGCATCTATTAATACCTACTTACATAACCTCTGAAACCAGGTAAGAAATACTTGTCTGTTTGAGTTGAAGGTGTTTGGTGTAATATTAATATCTTTCCTTTTGTTGATTGGCAGTCACCCTGCATGAATGGGATTCTTCCCTTGTACTTCTGAATCTTCAAAAGAACAGAAATACAAATAGTTTTCTCCCGCAAGGTGTTGCTATACGGGTTTCATTGCTATTGATGCTTTAAATATACCTATTGCTCTGTTTACCTCTCTGCGCTTTCCAGTGCACTTATTTTAATTTGCTGGCTTCTTAGTTTGATTAATCTTAGTTTGGAGAGAAAAAGTGATAGTCTAATTAGATGAATGAAGCATAAAGATATGTTCGTTTTTCCGGTGTCCAAATCTTTCTAACCCTATCAACTGAGAACTGCTCCCGCCACCTCACTGAGGAGATGGTAAAGGCCTCCTAAAATTGTTAGATTTAAACACTGCACACTTTTGGTACTTTTCTTGCGAGTCTGTCCTATACAGCAGGCCTCCTTCCCTGTTTATTCCACCCTCCTTTTAATGTTTACTGTAACAACTTTTGAAATCTGTTTTCTGTTTTAGGCATCGCTCTTATTTCGTTGGAGTTTTTCTCCTTTCAGTGTGTGCTTCTCACTTTAATTGTCACTGTAGGACACGTTCATCTGCAATCATGACATTTACACTAAAGAAACAAAAGGACCTATAAGATCTTTCTAGACTGATGGAATGCGTATTCCCTGTGTCAATACGTTTGAATATTTGGGTATGTCCTTTGACCCTTCTCTAGCCAATTTAGAGTATCTCGCAAAGCACAGGGGCAAAATGAATCAGACAGTTGGTGATATATTCAAATATTGCATTTGTGATCTTCAATCTTTGCATGCAACCTATCGGAACCCCTCACGCTCCACACAGCATCCACCTTCACCAAAACGCGGATGATACGCAGATCTACATACAGATATCCTCGATCAAAGACATCCACAGGCTCAAGGCCTGCCTAACATTATTCCAGTCCTTGAAGACTGAATTCCTACTGCTGACCAAGAACACCCTGACATCCAGACCTGCCTCTGCTATGAACCTTGAGGGCTTCACATCACAGCTGGCCACCTGCACAAAGTCCCTTGGGTTCCACATCAACAGACACCTCACCTTCAAACTTTCTCTGCTGTGGAAAATCAAGCACTTAATCCCAGAAAACAACTTCAGATTCGCCGTCCAAGCCTTGGTCTTTTCCCACCTGGATGGTGGCTATGCCCTTTTAGAAGGCCTTCCGAGGGAATACCCTGACACACCCCTGAGATGTTAATTTCTGACGCGCGCCAAACCCAAAGGTTACAGGGCTCAACAAAAAGAAGGTGCAAAGCTTACAAGTTACAAAAATAGTTCACAGTACAACAGAATATATTTACAGGTAATATTACAGAGGCAATATAGCAGTGTTTCACAATATAGATAGAAATGTACAGGTTTTGAGCATGATAGGACCCCCACTTCACTACCTTACAAGGACTAAGGCAACCTAGATGAGGAAATGAGGAAATAGCTGTGGTGTGACTAGTGGTCAGTAGAGTTAAGCAGGTTGATATAGTTCTTTCTGAGATGGAGATATGGTTGGTCGGCTCTTGTGGCAGGGAATTCCAGAGTTTAACAGCTTTTACGGGGAAACTGTTACCGCCAATCTTGGTGAGTCTAAATGTCGGTATCACGAGGCAGTTGGCATTACTAGCTCTAGTTGGTCTGATGGACGTTCTTTTGTTTAGTCTGTCTACTAGGTAGCTAGGGGCAGCGCTGTTTAAAGCTTTGTGTGTCGGAGAGATAATTTTTAGTAGTATTTTATTCTGGGTGGAGAGCCAATTATGTTGATGTCTGATAGAGATGTGATCTCTTTTGTTCATGCCTAGAGCAGCTCTTAAGGCGCGTTATTCTGAAGTGTTTGTAGCCTCTGAACGATGGCTTTGTTGGCACCGCTGTAAAGAGCGTTACACTAATCCAGCCTAGAGAGTATTAGTGCTCTCGCCAGTATCATGCAACTGTCATTAGAAAGGAATGGCTTACCAGCTTTGATGAACTTACAAGTGTAAGCGGTGGTAGAGGCCAAGGATTTCACTTGTTTATCAAAGGACATAGTTGAATCGAGGTAGAAACCAAGTGTTTTTACCTCCTTGGATACCCTAATGATGTTTCCATCGATAGTAAATGAGGAGTATTTGTGGCCTAGTTTAAGATTGGAGTGGGTACCCAGGATAATCAGCTCTGTCTTGTCGTCATTCAGGCATAGACCGTGAGTGGCCATCCATGCCTGAATGATGAGATATACCCTATTCACCAGCGCCAGGTCCTTACTGTAATCCCGGGAAAGAGGGAGGAGAATCTGTGTATCATCTGCATAGATAGTGTAGGTGATACCCAGATGGTCCAGATCGTCGAACAAAGGCTTGGTGAATGTTGTATAGTGTGGGGGAGACGCATGAGCCCTGAGGTACACCACACAGAAGGGGAGTGGGGTCCGCTGCTGCCGATGGGGAAAACACCCTCATGGTTCTCTCACTCAAGAAGGATTCTATCCATCTGATGGCCTCAGTAGAAAAGTGAGCTGCTGAGTCTATGTGACTACATAGGACCTTATGATCCACAAGATCAAATGCGGCTGAGAGATCCAGTAATGGGAGAAGGGCAGTCTTCCCTTTGTGTCTCAGCTCATCAACCTGTGTCTTTAGGTCGATCAAAGCAGTTTCCGTCGCATGTAGTGGGCGGAAGCCAGATTGTCTAGCTCAAAGGAGGTTGTGCTGTTCAAGGTATTTTTGAATCTGGGTATAAGCTTGTTAGGGAGAATTCTCTTTAAGGCTAATTTCCCAAACCTAGTGAGTTCCCCAGCAGCTTTGCTGGATTTTTGGGGTTTATTTTTTTCTCTCCTGCTAAGAGTGAGATTCTTTTGCTCCCACTCTTCGACATGATTTGAGGTGTTCCTTTGACTTTCCATGTGTTTTATGGGCTATGGGGTCTTTTACTCCATAGGGTCTCATGTGTTTTTTGATGTGGGTTACACAGCACCCTCCGTGCCGTAACCCAGGGGTGTCCGAGCGACCCCCCAACATAGACTCCATACCCTGGGACTTACTACTGTCTCCCAGGGCATGTAAAGTCGCCATTGGCTTTGCTAGTCCCAAATGATGAACAGAAACCAGTACAAACCACCATATTGTGGACGTACTGGTCGGGGCAATTCGATTGCCCCGGGGTCTGTTGTTCGAGGGGGCATGTCTCCATTCCCCCCTGATCGAGTTTTCGCTGGTGGCAGTGGATACTACTTTTTATATTCGACCGCGGATATATCTCTATGGTATTTTCCCATTGTTCGAGGCTGCCAACTTTAATTATTTAATTCTTATAGCCTCGAACATACCGCCATTTTTTTTATTTAATATTCATTCGCCGGTTGGTATTTTTTGCCAGAACTCTATTCTAAAATGGCATTTGTGTTCTCTTCTGTGACTCCAACCCAAGTCTAGCCCTTTGTTCCACTTTTTGGCGGGCTTCTCCACAGAAGCCTCCAAAAGTGGTGCCACTCTGTCTGGGTACCACAGGGGGTGTAGGAGGGGGTTTAGGCACCCTGGCTGAGTTACCTTGGTAACTCGCACTCTTGTGTGATTGGCCCAAGTGGTGAGCCGGCCGGCTCACCACTTAGCATGTTTGATTGACAGCTAGGATGAGTGAATGGGGTTGTGCTGCATAAAAGCAGGGCTTTGGGGACTGGTACTTCAGAAGTCGCCACAGGACCTAAGAATCCTAGGAGGGAGAAGCTGAGCCGGCCTGCAACGACGACACCACCGGTGGAGCCCTGCTGAACCTTCTCACCACTTTTCCCAACGACAGAGGAGATCTCCAGCCTGGAGAGTCTTCTTCCTTCGACTGGTGGGGATAACCAGTCTACCTTTTTTTCGCCTTCCTGGAGCATCTCGTGGCCGCCTTGCCTGTGCCAAGCACCCCGGCAACCGGGATAACACGTTTTCACCACTACCGCAAACCGAAAGGGTAGTACCTTTGTACCGGAGAACTCCGCGGCTGGTTTCTTCCCTGGCAGTGCAACGACCTTCATCTTTCCTCCACGACGAGATCTTCTCTTCCTCTGGATGACCCTGCGACTTGCACCCGCTGCCAGGAACAACTGCCCCCGCTGGAGGATCCTCTCCATTTAAGGTACCGTGTTCCACCTGGCTTCCCTTGCAACCGATTGAGCGGGGTGTATTAAATCCTCGTCTCTCGAACCTGGGTTAGCCTGGGACACCTTAGCTAACTTTTCTGCACTGAACTAAACCTTTTTCGAACTACCTCCACAAACTTCGAAGACTCTGTGTAACTGTCTGATCTTGGGCATCTTCCGCCTGGCTCCCTTGAAAGTGGGCCTGGCACCTAAACTTCCTTGCTCATCAGTAGACTGTGCCTTCCTAACTTGCTGTGGTCCTTTAAAAAGTGTTTAGTGTGTATGCTTCCATAATTCTGCTTTTCCCTCCCTTTTTATTTAACTTGTTGGAGTGCCATCGAACGTTAAGCGCTCACCTCTGTCTGGAAATAAGTGGTGTTAACTAAGACTTGTCCAACAAGTAATCGGGGATGTACATATGATAATAGTGATTGTGTTTTGAACTTATCTTACCAATTTAGTGCTAGTGTGTTTTATAAGTGTGTTAAATAATTATATACTTTTACACCCAAGCTCTGGTCAGTGTTTACTTGTGCTACTGTATTTCTGTACCTATTTTGTATGCTCTGTATATTGCCTAACACTTCTTGAGGGAAGTCTGACTGCTCAGCCACAGCTACCAAGTGAATCTGTGTGGTACAGACTGCTACCAAGTGGGTTTACTGCCAAACACCTGTAGTCTTAAATCTTTTGAAGTGGTCCCTAAGGGAACTGCACAGGTTTCTGCCTAACAAAGCCACTTTGTCCAGTATTTTAAGTAGGAATGGTACCGTCGTAATGGGACGGTAGTTAGTAGGGATGAGCGGATCTAGGGTTTGCTTCTTAAGGAGTGGGAGTACCCAAGATTGTTTTAGGTTGGCAGGAATAGAGCCAGACGAGAAGGCAGCATTGATCAATTTGGAGATAAAAGGTGAAAGATCTCTAGCAGCATCTTTTATAATCTGTGCTGGGCAGATATCACCTTTGCAATTAGATGGTTTAAGAGATAAGATAGTTTTTCTCTACCTCTAGTATTGAAGTTTTGGTGAAGCAGAATCTCGTAATCTTGGCAGTGGGTGTGTCACTGGACGGAGTGGTATTGGGAGGATGCTGTAAATTCAGGGAGTCTTTTTTTTGTTTCATTTTATTTTGGAGTGTATTTATTTTGTTGGCTAGCGCCTGTTGAATGTCACAGCACCAAGTCTTATTTTTGATGCATATGTCGGGTGTAGGAATAGGTGACTCTAATTCTTTTAGTATGGTGAATAGTTCCTTCATACTTGAGTTAGATTTAGCAATACGTTCATTGTATGAGTTTCGTGTTGCCAGGCAAACTTCATTTTTGTAATGCGTGGAGATAGTCGTTAGCTTGGTTTTATTCTCACTGGAAGGGCAAAGTCTCCAGGCAGATTCGCACTTCCTTTTTAGGAGGCGTAGGTCCTTTAATTGTGGGGTGAACCATTTGTTTAAGTGGGCTTTAGGTTTGCTAGCTCTCAGTTTGAGTGTGGCAATTTTGTCCAAGGTGGTGAGAATGATTTTGTTAAAATCATGTACCAATGTGCTGGGGTCAGCGTTGTCAGACAATGAATTTAGAGTTGGGAGAATAGCAGGGATCACCTTATCCACTGTGATATTTTTTTTATTTCTAGTTAGACAGCGTGGCGCCGTTTGTGGGGCCATAATTAGAGGACTAACGGTTGAGAGTGTGAAAGACCCAAGTGGTGAATGGTCTGTCCAAAGTTGTGGTGTGATAGAAGTAATAGTGGCCGAGCAGTTGTGATCGGCTACTCAGTCTAGAGTTCTCCCTTTAGTATGGGTGGGTGGGTTTGTTAACTTTTTGTGACAGTCCTAGTGTAATGAGGATATTGGGCCTCATTACACGGATGGCGGTAAGGAAATAACGTTACCGGTAAGTGAATACCGGTAACGCTAAATTTCCTATCCAATTACGACCCGGACTTGCCTCTATTAGCGCCATCGTTAAGTACGGTGGCACTAATAGCGGCAAGTCCGTGGGCGCGCGACCCCCAAGTCGGAAATAACGGCATGTCGATAATAGCATCCCATCACAAGGTAGGCGGACATGGTAATAAAAGCATGGTAAAGACCCCAAAACACCCTACCGGCATGGCGCTAATACCGGCATCGCGAACCACCCGTTAAGAGACCTGAGCAGTCCACCTGCCACAGGTGGACACATCAAGCACAGGTGTAGGGGATGGAGACTGTGGCAGCACAAAAGGGCACACCACACCCCTTCCCACACAAAAATGCCTCCAATACTGCCCGCATTACATGGGCTGGAGGATGTGATTGTAGTGCGGCACCATCAACAACACGAAGCACAGAGGAGACGCAGGAGGAGTAGGAGTAGGGCAAGACAGGCGCAGCAAGCACCAGCAGGGCACCCAGAAATACCACAGAACCAGCAGGAAGAGGACAAGAAAATTGCACATAGCCGTACCTGCGCTGTGATGGAGCAGGCATCCGGCCTCTACAACACACAGCACCGGTCCCTAAGCGTGCTGGGTGAAGTCCTCCTGTACGGCCATGACAAAGTGCCGAAGTAAACCATGGCATGTGTGTTGCGGGACTGAAATTACATCAGGCGGAATGTGACTATGCCACCTGACATGCAAGCACAAGATGAGGATGATGTGGATGGTGATGAGGATGGCGCGAAAGGCCCGCAGGGACATGCAAGTGGCAATGTCCAGGCAGGACACGATGTGCGTCAGCATCTGATGCATCAGATTGCATGTCATACAAGGTATGACTGTAATGGATAAAGATGGGTATTACTGCCCTGATGCATGTGGTCAGTCCCACAAAGAACCATCTCACCAATACAGTACACACACACACAATGATGAATACCAAGCCAGTGTAAACTTTCAAACAGTGTATTGTGAACAAAAGACAACAATAAGTGCAGGGCCCCAACTGTGAAAACACCCTTCCCCCCCTCCCCCCAACACTCCCAAAATCACCCTTGCCCCCCTCCCCTCCAACACTCCCAAAATCACCCTTACCCCCTTCCCCCCACAACACTCCCAAAATCACCCTTACCCCCCTCCCTCCCCAACACTCCCAAAATCACCCTTACCCCCATCCCCCCACAACACTCCCAAAATCACCCTTACCCCCCTCCCCCCACAACACTTCCAAAATCACCCTTATCCCCCTCCCCCCACAACACCCCCATGTGAGCCTCATGGCGTGAATGTGTCCTTCTCCACATGTGGCACCCAGTCCTTGCTGGCCCTAATAACCAGTGCCTGCTCCGTCATCTGGTGGTTGTGAAGTGGTGCGCCGCAGGTTCCGCAGAGACCGGCGTAGGGGGCTACTTTGCCGTGAACTCCCAGAGGAGGTAGGGCCCGGTTCATCCTGGGTTGGGAGTGGGCATCGGCGCTCAATTGCGTCGGCTATGCGGTTCATGGCCTCCCTGAGTTGGGCCATTTCATTGCAGATTCTGTTGGTGCATGCCTCCATGGCCTCCCTAGTCTGCTGTGCAAATGTACCGATGTCCTCCCTCAGGCGGCCTGTCTCAACCACATGCTGCCCTACTAGACCAGTCATCTCGGTCTGCCTCTGAAAGATGGATGATAGGTCATGTCGCATGGTGGGATGGCTGATGTGCCTGGATCCATGGCACTTGCATCGGGTGAGAATACCTGGGGGCTCCATGGCCCTTCAAGGGTGGGGGTTGGTGATTCTCCTTGGCTACCCGGACCTGATGACAACCTCGGGCTTGCCAGTAAGGGGCGTGTTGGTCTGGGGCTCTGGCTTAGATCCTCAATGCCAGGTGCTTCCTCCTCATCCGAAAGTGGGGCAGTGGCTGCTGCCTCACCCGTTGAGCTGGTGGCAGCAGAGTGCATTCCCTCAATGCTGCCTTCACTTGCTGGGAGACACACTCCCGTGGGTGCCACGACGGCAGCAGGCATGGCCTGTGGCTGCGTGCAACTGGTGCTCCTGCTGCCTTTGACCCTGTGGTCATGGTCACTCCTCCTGGCTGCCCTTGAGGATGTGGCGGTGTCCCCTGTGGCATCCCTCCTGGGTTTCTTGCTGGATGTGGGAGCAGGTGTGGAAGTGCGTGCCTCCTCAGTTTCTGTGTGTGATCCTGTACGGGCGAGAAATGGGGAAAATCATCATTAATGGGTCGACCTGTCTTATGCTGAATGAATACGTCATGCCGTTCTATGCATTTAGGGCTCTTTAGTGTGGATGCAGGTAATGGGGATGTTGGGTGGGTCATGCATGAATGGCTCTGTGTTGAACGGGTATGTGCTGATGCATGCATGTTTGTTTGTGGCTGGATCCACGGCATTCATATGGACACATGATTGGGGGGACCATCACACTTCACTGTGCATTGTTTGATGCATACACTCACCTCCATCAGACGAAATGGCCACGCCATGCTCCATTTGTCCAACTCCCTCGATGGATTCCATGCCGATTGTCGATGCACAGGTCTCCTCCCACTCACTGAGTTTAATCGGCGATTCGCTGCCTCCTCCTGTGCCCGTAGCCAGGTTGTGGTTTACAGATAGGATGTTCCTCACACGTAGTCCGAGGTCGTCCTACCTCTTTCGGCAGTCTTTAACTGTGCGGGTGGTGGTGCCTACCGCGCTGACCTTGTGGGCTACCTCTTCCCAGATGGCCTTCTTCTTCAGGATGGTCTCCCGCCGCATGTCGTTGCAGAAGACCATCTGTGCATTTTCTGCTAGTGTCTGAGTGAGCATTATGAGCTCCTCCTTGCTGAATTTCTCCTTGCGTTGCCGCTTTGATTTTTTTAACGGCCTTGGGCATCTTTACAGTGTCCTGGAAGGGTTTCCGAAAGTGTTTCCTGGTAAGGTGTCCTGGATAAGGAGGATGGCAATGGATTGTGTTTTTAAAGATGGCCGCCGTGCTGTTTCCCGTTCCTTTGCGATGACGAGATTTCCGGTTCCGCAAAATAACGGTCACCGCTATTAGCGGTGACCGCTAATGCCGATGTCCGCTAATTGCAGTGACCACTATTTGCATGTGGCGGCAGGTCGGAAGTGCTAACAGCGCTTTCAAGGATGCCGTTAAGGGACTTTTTGGGGACTTTTGCAGCATGGCGGTAGGATCATTACCGGCATGGCGCCATGCTCGTGCCCGCGAACTCGTAATGGCACGCAAATGGCAGCCTCTTGCGAGGGCGGACACGCAAATTATGCCATGCCGGTAAAATCCTATTTTACCGCACAACGTGTAATGAGGCCCATTGACTATTTGAGTGGCGTTCTTGTCCGTTGGATCGTTGAAGCCTAGATTAAAGTCACCTAGTAATAGTAGTTGGGTGGTGGGTTTGAGGTTGTTGGCTAGTGCGCTATGCAGATCCTCCTCAAATGTCCCAAGAGGACCAGGTGGTCTGTAGATTAGGTGGATGGTAATTATGTGTCCTGCATTCAACAGCACGACTCATCAAAGGACTCTGCAAATTCAGCCACATCACCCCGACCCTCATCGAACTACACATGCTCCTGCTGCAAGGACATATGATGTTCAAATCCTGTTGCATCACCTATAAGGCTATCACCCTGAAGTCCCCAAGCTACCTCACTAAGAAACCCAGCATCTCCGGAGCACTGCGATCCACCAGAAGTAAGGACTTGTGTAGACTTGAACTCTGCCAATGCAGAATGGAAAGAACCAGAAGATATACCTTCTCTCTCTATGCCCCAAGGCTCTGGAATGCCCCATCGCTTATACAATTCATGAAAGAGCTCAAGACCTTGCTCTTTGTTGAGACCAATAACATTGCTTTTAGTAATAAACATCAACTCCTGTTCCTCTCAGTATCCAGATAATTGAGTAATTCTCAGAATCCAGATAATCCTAAATCTTGAACATCAGAAAATGTTGACACAATTCCCCCTCCCCGAAAAGGGGGATTTCATTCACTCTGAAATGGAACAGACCAGTGCTAAATTTCCTGTATAGATTGAATATGCTTAAACTGAATCCTTTAGGTCAGTCCGCAACTTGGGGCAGGGCTTATTTTCTTAGTGGCCACGACGTTTCTATTCATTGCCTTGCTCCTTCCACCCAAGGGCATTGAACAGTTCCATTCTATTGCACTTGCAGGTACTAAAACATGTATCTTTGGACTGCATTATTAGATGGGACATTTCTCTGTTGTCTCTTAGGAAACCTGCTTTACTTGCTTTCTTCATCTTAATCCATTGTGAATGCTCTTTTCATCAAGGAAGACTTCATCAGGACTTTGGGTGCTATCGTCATTTTTTCATAATAAAATGTGTGTGTGTACGCACAGAGCATGTGAATCTCTTTCCCATTCACATTCTTTGCATATTTCACAATCTAGTGGTTGGCTTCTGAGTATTAAACCATGTTTACCAAACGTAGTTAGGCTTTAACAAGGGCATTCCAGGGTGCCAAAATATTGTTGGATCCTGAGGCTTGCTCTGGAGAAATTCAGGGATGCAACATAACCATTCAGTCAAGGTCACTGGTCCTGAACCATGCAGCCTCCAGAATGAGGCCAAAAACGTTCATCTCAATTCTGCAGAGGCTTATTACAAGGTTGTGGGAAAAAACATGATGTGCCAAGAACTATACAGTACAAGACACAAAGGTGATTACCACCATGGGCCCTAAAGCTCAGTGAGACGAGCCAGTAAACATGACATTTAAAGGAACTGCCCCAAATTAGAAACTCTCATAAAACATTTCATAGTTTCCAAAAAAGGGCCATGTAAATGAACCTACACTGAAAAGGAGTCATGCCAAATGAAAGCATGATGCCAAACCACATAGCATGGCGGTATGGCTTCACAAAATAAAAGCATTTGCAAGGATCCCAGGGTGCAGAAGCACATGGCCCACGAAAGGTAACAACCGACATGAGGAGTGCATGGTGCTAGAGCATATGACCTTAAAAGATATTTGAGTACTGGGGCATGAGTGCAAGATAGCCTGAGGGTTCATGGCACAATGCAATTGGTGAGGGCACTGTACCATATATTTTGATTTAGATACTCGCCCCATCGTAATAGATTGAGTCAGAGGAAGAATTGCATACCTAAACTACCCAGTTGTGCTTGGACATTAAAGCTGTTGTGGACATTTGTCATGGAAAAAGGCCCCACACAAACATTATTGGTTTTAAAGTAACAACAAAGCATGAAATCCAAAACACAATCACAGCACAGCTTAAATGCTGCATAGGCATAGAGGCCTGAAGGCAGCAAAACATCCAAAAGGAAAATACAAGCTGCTAAATCCCCCCGAACCTCCAGATCTTGGTTCAGATATTCCCAAAATCCCTCTAGTGTGACACCCAGTTGCCAGTGAGTTGAGACAAGTTTGCAGGTGTGTTGTTGGCATCAATCTGCATTCCTCCATCTGTCCCATACCTTTCCAATCTTGGAGGGGCAATCCCGGGACCTGCTTACTCAGTCTTCCATTGCTCTGCAGTTCCCCATGTCCAACACCCATTTGGAGATGTTCCTCTTGGCCACCATTAGTGAATTCACAAACAGATTCTCGTCGTGAGAATAAGCCGTATCTCCCCCCCCGCCCCCCCGGCCCCCTATATTCCCAGCAACACCATTGTGGAGATTTTATTAATAACCCTGCTCCAGAACCTCTGAATCTTCGAACACGCCCACATGGTGTGGTAAAATGTTACGTGACCAACATGGCACCCTAGGCATGAAGTCTGTGGCTCGGTTCCACCTAAAAAACATTTCACAGGTATAATATATTGTGTATAGAATTTTCAGCTGAAGGAGTCTAAAATGGGATGGGATCACGATCTCCCTGGGGGCCATTAAGGCATCCTGTCTAACTTCTGCTGCAATGAGACCAATTCACCCTCCCATTTTTCCAAGAGTTTGGTCAAGGGGTGCGCAATAAAACTACAGAGACTCTGGTATAAGGTGGAGAGCTCCTTGACCAACAGGTTAGTATATGCGTTAGCTTCCACAGGAGACTGCTCAGGGCAGTCCTTCTTCCTGTGGCTCTGTGACCACATTCCATGTCTGAGTTGAGTATAGCGATAGGCGTCTATCTTTGTCAGTTCTGCGACCTTTTGCATCTCCTGAAAGGACCACTCTAGAAGCACGTCCCCGAACACTCGTATATTTTTACCAACCCAAAGAGGCTCAAAGATGAACTTTCCCAATTCCGGCAGATCCCTGTTATTCCACAAAGGAATAATGAAGTATCTATAAAGGGTCTGCCACTACACACACCTTTGAGAAGGCTTTAGAGAATGGTAACATTCTCATGAAGGGTGAAAGGAGAAAGTAAGAGCAGATGAGCAGAGATCCACTGCTCCCAATACAATCCCAAGAATTGAGGACAGTGCAAGAAAAGCACTGCAAAATGAGGATGAGCACTTCACTGAGGAAAATGGCATCTGCGGGATGAAGAGAAGTGTCTGTGGTGATTACAAAATGGGAAAAGGAGGAGATGATCTGGAACGAACAATGTAATCACCAAATAATCACCAAACAAAGTACATAGCATTATTGTGAACTTCCGCTACAAGGTTTAATATAAAGAAAAGGGTGTAATGGAGACACTAGACAAACATAAACCTAGTTCACACTGTGTCCCAGTTATTGCAAAAGTAGCTTACGAATACCATGCAAACACCATCCTTAGCAAGGCATGTGCATTTTAGGATTGAACAAATATACTATGTCACTTTATTGGGTGACTCCCATGGGGCCAACTCATTGATTGCGACTATGGACAGGAGAATATTTGGTTCTTCTGCATACACGAGACTCCTAAAGAAAAGGAGAGCAGGCACATTCACATCATGGGTAGACACAGTTCCATAATCTCATTGTTTAGCATCCACCTCGCAAATGCCACAGATCTTGGTATGCTGCACTGCTCAAAATAAGGGTTGCGACAACCATTTGATAACATGTTGTCTGAGGAAATAAGTGCTCAAAATCAGGACGGACACATTACATTCAATAGTAATCGAGAGTAGTTTAGATTTTGCTGAAATGACCGGGGACCACAGGACCAGTTGCCAAGATGTACTCCTGGTTCCAGGTGGCGGGTTTCTGCCCGAAACACAGGCAAACATCAGCAAACATCAGCAATATCCCCTTTGGTGGGGATGCTTTTTTGGCAGGTTAAAATCACTCCAAAACGGTTCCCAGCTATTCTCTACATTTTGTTTGTTTCATTTGCATCCCTTAGATTAAAAAATAACTTAAGCGATGTAGTTTTACAGTCTGAAGCATCAAGTAAAGCAGGATAAATTGCTGAACCTTGTCTCATAGTCAACTCTCTTAATACAGGTAATAGTGTTTCCTAGGTTTAATATACCAATCATATAAAATAGCACATGCATGTTTGTCTCTAGGTAGCTATGCCACACTGGCATACGCAATTTGTTTAATTATCACAAACTGCCATATTCAAGGCAATGGGAAGTTTGGTATAGCCACAGCTTTGTAAATTACTTCCTTGATTGGTTCTTTGGAGCATAGCCTAAGTAGTTACTTACATGAACACTACAATAAAGAGGTAGCAATATCACACTGTTAACTTACTTTGCACCAGTTGATGGAATTGTAACTCATCTTTTCCAAATGCAGCATTTTATCACAGATTTCACAGCTTTGGTTCGGGCTATTGGAATCCGAAACTGGTCAGATACTCCCATCTGTATCAAAATCTTTCAGACCTATTTAATCCATTTGGACGAGTATGCATTATCTAAAGATATGATTTCCTTAACAATGGATTGGTTTAAAGTAGCTGTTCTATTAGATACAATAGAAGCACATACAAGTATCTGGGCTATTGAAAATGTATTAGCAAAGGTCCAATCTGTGTTTCTAAATAGTAATTCATCAGCTTTAGTGTTTCTGCCAGCCAATGAGGATTTTAGAAATCTTTGATCAGTTTTGTGCAACATATCTAATGGGGATAAGCACCACACCCCTGCTCCATATCTTGCAATTCCACAGGATATAGCATCACATACTTGCAATGCTGGTAGCACAGCCACACCACTCTAACGTTAGTTGGTAGTCAAAAAAAGAAAGAACCAAGAGCAAATATTAGTATATAGTGTGGTGCGTCTTTTTAACATACAGATGCAACCAAATTACAAACACTATGTATTTGGAAAAGTTCTCTGTAGGAACGCACTGCACCCACTCACAATATATATATATATATATATATATATATATATATATATATATAATTTTTTTTTTTTAATAAAACAAGCTTTATTGATTTTCTTTGCAACTAACGCACAATTCAACTTTAACCAAATAAACCAAAGGTTGACCAATCATATAGAAATTCCCTGGGCATCACAACGAACCCTGCCTCCCCTTCCTGCCCCACCCTCCCCTGAGCAGACTCCCTCCCGGCCCTTGCTTCTCCTTCATTATCTCGCCCTTCCTTTTTCCCCTCCTGTAGCTGCATATCGAGAGTAGTTCATCCCAGCTGGCCCATATTTTTTTAAACATTTGAGGACATCCTCTGTCTCTGTACACCCTCTTCTCCAACTGTGCAGTGATCCATCACCTCCATCTACCTCTGAAAGCTGTGGGGTCTAGGAATACTCCATTCTGTCGGCAGCAGTTTTTTTTCCCTAGCACCAGATCCGTCCTAATCAGGATTTTGTCTCTCACACTGAATCCGGACTTCCCCCAGACATATAGCAGCTCAACCCTAGGACAGTCCGGTATTGTTTCCCCTACCATCCCCGACATCTTCCATCTAATCTGATCCCAGAAGGACCCTCACCTTGGGGCATTCTCAGGCCATATGGTAAAAGGAACTCACCCCCACATTTCAAACACAGGGGGCCCGCTGCCCACCCCATTGTGTTTAGGTGGTCCCTGCTGTAGTACACCCTGTGTAGCACCTTGTACTGTATCAGTCGCAGTCGTAGGGTTATGCTCGCCTCCCTTGGCGACCCCAGGGCATTCACCCCATCTTCTTCTTCCAAAGGTCCCAGGTTCCCTTCCCATGCACCTCTCAACTTGATATGGGTCTTTGAGGTAAAACTATTAAGCATCTGGTATGCCTGTGTGATAGCTTTCCCCCTGATCTCGCCCTCCAAGAGGTTGGCCTCTGTTGGCCACCTATCCGGGATGTCCCAGTTTTCTTGCCCTTCCAGGGAAATTGTTAATGTTAAAGGATATTTGTACTGCGCACTATCACCACCGGAGTGGTCCCCTGGTGCTCATTGTTCATTGTATGTTGTAACCGTATACATGTGTATCAGTCCTCTTCCCCCTGTCCATACGTGGATGAGCTGCTGTTGTGCCACAATATCTGTCCTTCTCCTGCCATTTCTTCTGTATACCCAGTTTGTACACTTCTGGTAAACCTGCATTTCCCCATATGGGCACCCATTTATTCGCCACTCCTCCCTATTGCATCGCCTTTAAGGCAGCCTTTCGGGAGTCTAGTGCATCGGCCCCAGATACTGTAATCTTTTGCTCCACTGTGAAGGCATCATGAAGTAGACACAGACAGCAGATTTAAAATTCGTTCTCAGAGGTTTTAATAACTTAAAAGGCAGGGTGTAGTAAGACCTAAGTTGCCCTATGCTAACACATCAATTCCAAATCTCCATGCTAACCCTGACTTGGCAGCCAACCTGATTTATGTCTGTGGGGGTGGAATCACGACTAGATCAATGGGTATTCTTCTTTCCCCTGGGGGAATGACTTCTACTACTGCAGATGTCAAAACCAATCGAGCCTTCTGTGGCTACTGAGGGGTTTGAGGCTTTGGGACTTAATTTCTCAAATGTTAGGGTTCCCCAACTTTTATCGGTTGAGCCGCATACCACCCCTGACACCATTTGTTTCGGGATACAAACTTTTGTTTACCAAAAAGTGGGGTTGGAAAAAGGCCTCACTTGCCCTAAGCTAAGGTGGGATTTCCCTAACCTAAAGAAAACTAAGGATAGTCTGTGTCAGGAAGTCCAAATCAAATATCTGTGTCCAAAACTTATACTTGCCAACAGAACTAACTGTATACAATGAGTAGGCATGTCGGCATCAAAATCAATAGTTTTCAAAATAAAGTTCAGATCTTCTTCCAGCTATCGGTGTCCCTTCCCCAATAGTTCAAATCTACCAGCTTTCAAAAAACAACACAGTTCCTTTGGGCACTTCCCAGCTCTTTTGATATCCGTACTTTTCACCAGTTCACATAGGCAGTACTGTTGACTTCAAAATCACATACAAGGTTGTTTCAAAACACAAGCTCCTTTATGTATACTTTCATTGACTTTGCCATACAGGCACACTCGGTCTAGGTGCAGTTATCGGACCACATGGTCCATCCATTACAGGTCACGCAACTGATACCACTTCTTCACTGCTTCCATCAACAATTAGCCTCTCCTTCCATTTGACAGTGATGTTTAGTTGATTTCCCAGTGCCACATTCTTTTGACACTGTATTGTGGCTTGGTTGACCACCATGCACTTTGTTACACCTTTCTGAATTCTTCTGGCTCTTGCCAACACAGGTTTCCAGTTAACATGAAATTGCTGGAAACCCTTTTAGCTCTGGGCCAATATTTGGTTTCTCTTCATACCGTTCTTGGTATTCTCTTGACTTTGCCAATCAATACGTGTGTTTCATACTGTACATTCTGTGGTATCTGCTACATGCACCACCTTTCTTTAACTCCATTCACGAGTGCTCAACTTGCTTTTTACTCTGTATGGCATTACAAAAGTGCTTACAATAATGTTCAGTTCGTTCGGCATTCAAAAGTACTTGCAATAACTTTCAGTTAGTTGGTTATTCAAAAAGGACTTTTTTTCAAGTTCCTGAGCGCCCCACTATGAGTGTTTCCCTGGTTTCCATTCACCGGTCGCACACAGCAGCTCCTTTCTGCTTGTCCTTCGCAACGATCCTCCCAATGCTCCTCGTTGTGCTTTCCGGCTTCCCCAAGCTTTGCCTTTCCCTCGTGGCCACCACAGAGCACTGTTCGCTCTCCTGGTTTCCCGCAGCAGCTGGGGTTTATGTGAGTGCCACAGCTCCTTCAGGGTCTTACCCGATAAGGAGGGTAGCAGGACTTCCAGACCCTCTCATGGCCGACCTCGGCTTCAGCGTCTCTCTCCTGTTGATATGTGTTTGTATCAATCAAATGAGGATGTGTCATTCTTGTTGGTCTCTTCCTCGTCCCAGTATTAAGGTGGTGTTTCTGGGGGACAGTTTGGAGGGAAGGAAAAAGGCAAAGGGCTGACAACAGCCTACAAAGTCTTGAGGGATAGAGGCTTCATTGTGGAAAGGGGAATACCATGTCTGAACCAAGGACGTCCTCTTCCCCACTCCCCAAGCAAAGGCCCTTCCCTGGTCACCTGAGAGGAGGATCAAGGGGGAAAAGTGAGGACACCCTCAGGTTCCTCACACCACTCTGCTTCCATACATCACCTGCAAAAGGGGGCGGGGGGTGTAGCCCATCCCACCCAAATTGCGTTATATGTGCAGCCACCCCCTCCCCACAAACATCCATTCATTTAATGATACTAATTGAGAAGCTCAGTAGTAGTGCTGTACATCCGGGACGCCCCATCCCACATGGATCTGTGCAACATTCTCCGCTATACAAGGGGCTTTATCCCCCATATGACTCCCCTCTACAACTGTACAATGGTCCTGGGGATCACTGGGGGGAGCCTAGCCGGGGTGTTTTGCAGCACGTATAAAAGAAGTGACAGCAACATCATTTTAAATAAATTGGCTTTCCCTACCATCGAGATCGGTAAAGTCGCCCAATGTTCCGCATCCCGCCTGAGCCGGTCCTAAATCTGGTCCAAATTGTTCCAGGAAAACTGATACCTACACTTCCTTGACGGATGTCTTTTCTATCATGATTGGGCAGCCCGCCGGGATCGCCTCCTCCCTGTCCTTAACTGGCAGAAGAACAGACTTTCCCCAATTAATCCTAAGGCCACTGACCTCCCCAAACTCCCGGAAGACCTCCATGGCCCAGTTCTCGTAGGATCCTCCTGATAAATCAGTATGTCATCTGCGTACAGTGAGATGCGGTCCTCTCTCCTGTCCGGCCACAGGAACCCCTGCAGGGTCCTCTCTGACTTGCACTGCCAAGGGTACCATCGCTAACAGCAATAACATTGGAGACTAGGGGTATCCCTGCCTGGTCCCCCTCTGGAGAGGGAAAGCTTCTGAGGTCCACCCATTCACATTAACCCTTGCCTTCGGTTCCTTATATAACCGTTTCACCCATCTAATGAAAACCAAATCTTCCCCTTACTGCCCACAGATATTCCCACCTCAGATTTGAAGGCTTTCTCTGCGTCTATCGAGCTGATCGCATGCAGGTCTTTTAGGGAGTGGGCCGCGTCCAAAGCCTTGTGCACTCGTCTAATGTAAATCCTAGTTGCCCTTCCTGGCACAAATCCGCACTGGTTCGGATGAGTTCATTTGCCTATCAGTGGCAAAAATGTATTAGCCATCACTTTTGCTAGGATCTTCACTGCACCGTTTATTAGAGAAATGGGGCGATATGCTCTGCATTGATCTGCAGGTTTGCCCTTCCTATGGATCACCACCACTGTGGACTGTCGGGGATCCGCCGGCAATATGCCTTCATCAAAGACCTCCAAGAACATTGCCCTCATTGTCTCTGCAGATGTCTGTCCAAATAACTTCCAGAATTCCGCCAGCAACCCATTTGTTGCCTACTGGATCTCCTCCGGGGTCGGGTCAAGTTCCAACTCTTCCCGTTGTTCCGTACTCAGCTGCAGTAATACTGTATTACCGATATACTGCGCTATATTGTCCCGATCTCTGGTGGTCAGGTCCCTATATAGCTCCTGATAATACTCCTCAAACCCCTCCCCTATCATCATTTTCCCATACCATCTTAGCCTCCTCTCGAGCACCCGACCCATACATTCCTGTGACTCTAGACGGTTCCCTCCTACTCTCCTCTGTGTTTTGTCTAATATGTCAGGCCCCTGCTGCCGCTACCTCCCGTTCCAGCTGATCCAGAGCCTCTCTCTTTCCTTTGAGGTGCCGCCTTATTACCTGCATTGCCCCCCCCTTAAGACCACCTTGTACGCTTCCCACAGCGTGCATTTTCTGTCCACTGTCCAACATTATTCTGAAAGTAGGCCTCTAATTCCTCCCTCAGGGTGTCCGATTATAGAATCCTTTAGATGGAACACATTTAGATGCCAACCCTCACATCTGTACTCTTCCTCCCCCTCTTATACTTACCACCAGTGGGGAGTGATCCGATATCCCCCTCAGAAGAAATTCAGCCAACGACACCCTCCCCACCAATGTGACATCCCTCCCCCATATTTTGCCAGTAGATTTTGCAGTACTTGTAATGTGTCCTCCTGCAATGTTGAAGGCGCGTATATGCTAACGATGCACACCGTTTCCCCCATAACGCCCCACTCAAGAGAATCACCCTCCCCTTGGTCCCTTTCCACCTTATGCACCTCTAACAGAATGTAGTTCTTGACAAGTTTTGCCACCCGCTTGAGCCTCTCGCAAAACCTTCCTGCTCCACCACTGCATAGCATGCCCTCCCCAAGAATGTACAGGTTGTCCCAATCATGTGAGTCTCTTGCAGTAGCACTATGCCCGCCTGATGTTGTGCCAGATATTTAGCTACCAACCCTCGTTTGATCTTTTCAAGCAGCCCGTTAACATTCCATGACATGCAACTCAGCGACCTGCGCAGCGAGTTATCGTCCCCGCCATACCAACTATAAAGAAACATTCTCAAGGCCTGGGCTGAACTCCCATACCTGGCCACCCCTGTCCCTTCTCTTCATCGGCGCAGTGTAGTCACATTGTTGTCAACCTGAACCAAACCCTTAAACGCTCCCTCTCCCCTCTGCCCACACCCCCCCACCCCCAACAGGGTGCAGCGAGATCCTTTGAGGAGGTGCCCCAGGCTGTGGAAAGGTTGCAAAAACGCAGTGTGTGCCAATGGAGGTTCTCCAGCACTACACAGAAGCCGATCGACAAGCAACTGGAAACCGTTGAGTCTGCCTGGAAAGCAGAGGGACCCTGGGGCATGTCGAATAAACAGCAGAAGCTGGGAAAGTAAAAACCAAGTTATCAATGAACTGAATTAATGGTTTTAATGAACATTTTCCATAGGCATTGCCAATAATCAAGTGAGCATTTTCCAAGAAGCGAGCTATTGTTGAAAGGAAGGAATGGTTATAATGAACATTGTCAAGAAACAGTTCTAAGTTTCCTAGCAGGGGAGTGTACTGGGAAGCTTATACTAGTCTTTGTAAGCAAGAGATACAAGTGTATGGTGATAAAGCAAGAAATAATAAAGTATCAAGGCTATGTGAATAAAAGTTAGTTCAAGCATCATTAAAAAGTTGAAACTGTGCCATAATGCATATGAAGCCAATACAAGTAAGATGTATCCGTTACCTGACCTGTAATGTGTGGACAGTGGGATCAGACAACTGCACCTAGACCAAGTGCATCCACCTAAGGAAAAGCCACATTTGTGATTGAACCAAGGAAGATGTATGTGCACTGAAATTAAGGAGCTGAATTCTCTAGCTTTGTGAAAAGTGACTAAACCAGAAGAGCTGGGGAGTATCCCAGGGATTTGTGTTTTGAACATTGTGAGATCTGATTGTTTTATTTGAGAACTTTGAGAGACTTGAAAGCATGGTGAAATGAACCCCTATCTGATAACATGAACTATTTGAACCTTGGGGAAGGGAAACCCTTCCCCATCCACAAGCTGGAAGAAGCTCTGTACTTTTATTTGAACACTTCTCATTTGATGCCGACATCCCTGCACATTGTATACAATTAGATGTGAGGGCAAGTATAGGTTTTGGACACAGACATTTGCTTTGGGCTTCCTGACACAGATTATCATTGGTTTCATTTAGGTAGGGTAAACCCACCTTGGCATAGGGCAATTTAGGCCTTTTTCCAACCCTACATTTTGGTAAAAATGTTTGTATCCAGTAACTCTACTCAGTTGTCTGTGTCTATTTCATGATGGCTTCACAAATGGTGTCAGCAGTGGGATGCGGCTCAACCGATACAAACTGGGGAACCCTACAATTTGAGAAATTAAGTCCCACAGCGTCGGACCCCTCAGTAGCCATGGAAGGCTCGATTGGTTTTGACCTCTGCAGTAGTAAAACTCATTCCGCCAGGGAAAAGAAGATTAATACCCACTGATCGATTCCACCCTGCAGACATACATCAAGTTGGCTTCCAAGTCAGGATTAGCATGGAGATTTGAATTGATGTGTTAGCCCGGGTTCTAGACCCAGACATCAGGGGTAATATAATCGTTTTACTACATAAACATGGGAAAGATACCTTTCAGGTCCATCAAAGGGATACAATTGCACAGGGGGTACTGAGAAAGAGCAGTGTTTCCCATGGTAAAGGAAGAGGCTAGGAAAGAAGTAACTGAACGAGGTACCCAAGACTTTGGGGAAGCTGACGAAACACCCGACACCCGAAGAGTCATGGAAGAACCAGAAACTCTTCCTGACCTAGCCTTTGCCCAAAGGAATAATCCACTGTTAGTTGAAGCCTTCCTACAAATCATCCCCAGAACGAGAAGGATGTGAAAAAGGAGAACACTTTTTCTTTTTTAATCATGGGTGATGTACAGAGGGGACACCACTCCAGAATACCTGATTCCTGATTAGAACCCAGTTAACCATCCCTAAGAGCAATAAGAAGGTTGTCCTGGAAATAGCCCATTCCCATCTGGCGGGCGAAATCACTTTTAGCAGACTAAAACCCAGGCACAAATCCTTGATTAATTCTACTGGCCAGGGATTCATGTAGATATTAAGACCTTTGTACAATCTTGTGTGATCTGCCAAAAGACCAGTGCCCACATGCCACCTCCAGTACCCTTACAACCACTCCCAGTAATTGAAGTTCCATTTTCTAGTATTGGCATGGATATTGTAGGTCTCCTGGAAACATCAACGTTGGGGAATAGGTACATTCTGGTCATAGTTGACTATGCCACTCGATATTCAGAAGCCTTTCCCCTTAGAGCTAATACCGCACAGCAGATCCTGAAACACCTGCTCCCTTTATTTTCAAGAGTAGGGTTTCCCAAAGAAATCTTAACGGATCCGGGCTCCACATTCATGAGCAAACTCAAGGGGGAAGTGAAACAATTAATACATATTACCTCCCCTTAGAACTTCAATCTACCATCCACAAACAGATAGCCTTGTAGAAATGTTTAATAAAACAATGAAAACTATCTTATTAAATTTAGTGGAACAAGACAGAAGGAATTTGCATCAAATTATACCTTAGCCTTTATTTGCTGTTAGGAAGACGCCCAAGGCTTCTTCAGGATTCTCACCATTTGAATTGCTGTATGGACTGGAAGCCCGAGCCATCCGTGATATTTTTAGAGAAACCTGGAAGGAAGCCCTAATCCCACTTTCCCAAAACGCACACCATCTTAAAGAACATATGACTGTAGTAAGATCTTTAGTCCAAACTCATATGGCTAGGGCACAAGAACAGCAGAAAACCTCATACAATCGAAAGGTCACCTTATGATCTTTCTCTGTAGGACAAAAAGGGCTAGTATTGTTACCAACTTCTGAGTATAAACTAATATCTAAATGGCACGGCCCTATGAGGATGGGCCCCCGGGACCGCTTTGCTCAGGATTCTTTGGGCCCCTTCCACGCAGAAAAACTGCAGGAGCCCTGACGGGCACATCCAATTGGACAGCCATTTTTCCAAGTACAATTCCATGGAGGGGCCCTCTGTTATTTCGTGGAGTCCCAAGATCTTGATGTTGTTGCATCAGGCCCTCGCCTCCGTGTCCTCCGCTCTTTCTCCAACCATTTTGTTCTCTTCTTCTGAATGTCCCTCTGCATGGGTGACAGGGTGTTCTCCACTTCCGAGATTCTGTTTTCTGCTTCCCCCAGCCTGGCAGAGATTTTCTGTTGATCCTCCTGGAGGAAGCCTGCTTCTGCGTCCACCTTCTGTTCCAGCGTGGGTTTCGAGTCTGTAATCTTGATCAGGAGCTCATTCATTGAGGGCGACGCCTGGGTCGTCCCTAGCCCTACCCCCACCTGCGGCACCTCCATCCCCAACATGCATAGGGTCCTTAGTGGGAACTGTGAACGTATCCATCTTGGCCTGTAGTGGAGTCTTCTTCCCCTTTCTCCTTCACCATGATCTGCCCAGCCGGCTTCCCAGGTGCACTCTTGTCTCAGCCCCTCCGCTGCTCGACTCCCCGACGCCGGCTCTGGGTTTGATTGCTGCCCACTACTTGATCCAAATGTGTATGTAAAATAGGTCTTATGAGAATGAAATGTGTGTTTGCTCTAAACTTTGTTTCTAATGTTCATTGCATATGCAACTCTCCACACCAACATTCAAGAATCTAGCATACATACCTCTTACTTTTCGGCAACCTTTCTTTTCGAATGGATTCCTTCCTCCCCCAGATTCCTCCTCTATGATGCATCTCCAGCGCCAGCTGCCTTTGCACACTTTTTTGCCATCGTAGGGTGCAGTGTGGCTCTGTCTTGGCTCAGCTCTCCACCTTTACTCGCCCCACGCTGGACATGTGGGGGCTAGTATATTCAGAGCTGCTGCATCCCATGACCTCTGTTCTTTTTTTCATGCACTCTGTACTCTTCAGAAATGTAGATATTTTAGCACCTTCTGCTGCATCATGCCCAATTCCCAGTAAGGCCTTGCTTGGCTTCAGGTTTTGCACGGATTCTGTAAGATGTATGTCTCCAACACTCCACATGATATGATCTGTTTATACTCTTTTGGAGGAGAATCACAACCTGCAGAATGGCTGATTGTACCAATCCATGCATCCTAAAATCCTCTGGGACCGTGCACTAAAGCACTTTACCTTCGATCTCCTCTTGTCAAGGTGAGCCCCCTGTGATTCCTGAATACCTGTGGAACGGCCTAGCTGACGATCCAGGATAACTCAAGCAGGATGTGTCCGTCCAGCTCTGTGGAAATGCTGTATGGGTGGAGTCCCACTGGTCTTGTGGGAGTGCAGCGTGGAATTCTACCCTCTGAACCAATCTAGAGGTGATTAACCAGCAGGGAGCAGTTCCCCAGCACCGCAGTAAAATGACCTTCCCACTATTAACGTGGTGCCAAGCAGTGCAAGCACTGAAGTGGAAGGTCAAGATAGTAACTCAGGCAGGTATAAGGAGGAAGAGGAAAGAAAGCGCAGGGCAAGGCAGAAAGAGAAGGACCAGCAGGCCAGCAGATATTGCAGGAGACTAGCCAAGCAAGGAAGCCCAGGGCAAGGCAGAAATAGAGGCATGAGCCAGCCAGGAGCTAACAGTAGACAGGCAAGCAAGGCCTTATGAGCCAGCCAGGAGGTTGCAGGAAACAAGCCAGCAAGGTTGTTGCAGCAACAGAGGACAAGGAAGATCAACTCAGCAACCAGCGTGTAAGCCACAAGGAAAAGGTTGCAAAGCACTGGGCTTGGTGACCGCAGTGTTTAAATGTTGTAATGTGACCAACGGAGGCTGAGCGCAGAGGCGCTGGTTGCCCACAGCAAGAGACCATGCTGCATTCACTGTGCATGCGCAGAACGCAGCTGCCAATCCCCGACGCATGCGCGGAACACGCAACATTGCGTCGCCCAGTCATGGAACACGACCGGCAGGCCGCAGCTGTAAAGACTCCCGTAGCTGCCACTAAGCCCTCCAAGGTAGGGAGCCAGTGACGCCATGACACCTCTAGGCATTCCTGCCACTCCATCATTCCGCTAGCTCTCAGGAGGCCGCTGCTGTTCGGGTCCATGTTAATTTTCGGTCACTCCAGGCTGGATCCCTGAGGACATGGTACCAGGAGCTTCTGGACATGTCCCACTGCCCATCCTGGCGCAAATGGACATCTCCCAGTCAAGAGGGTGTTGTCTTCCACTCAAACTACTTCATGCTTGACTACTGAGAGACTGCGATATAAGGAGTGGGATTTGTCGGATGACATCCTCAATGTACTACTTTCAGCTTGCAGGCCAGCCACTACATCCATTTAAGCCGGCAGGAGGCATACGTTCTAGGGTTGGTGTTTGCAGAGGGACCGTGATCGTTGCACCTATCCTACTGTCTCATTTTTCTGCTTTTGTTGGCCCAGATCACATATCAGATGGTTTTGTTACCAATTAAATATTCCAGTTATGCTGAGCAAACAAAGTATTCAATAACCTGTCCAAGTTGTGCAATATTTCATCTTAATGTTTTAATGTTACATCCAGATACATACAGATCAATCGAGAAGGAAGGCAAGGATGACCTAGCAATAGCACCTTGGTCCAAATTGTAATCACAGGCAGCAATGGACAACCAACAGTAAATAGATAGGAAAGAGTGAGGGAATGATAATATAACACCACTAGCTAAGTAGGGGAAAATGCACGTCCACCGGGTGTACTAAGCTCAATAACTTAGCTGGGAACCAGCCATGCCATCGCCCTAGAAACTAGACAGTCAGTAATGGAAAGAATATACCTACCAAATGGACCACCGACAGTAAATAGATGGGAAGGAGCAGGGGAATGATAATATAACACCACTAGCTAAGTAGGGGATAATGCTCGCCCAATCGTGTCTACTAAGCTCAAATAACTTAGCTGGGAACCAGCCACGCCATCGCCCTAGAAACTAGACAGTCACGAAAGGAAAAGAAAGAATGTACCTACCCCGTATGACAACCGGATACATAAAACAAGAACTAATAGGAGTAAGAGACATATGACCCACTAACCAAAACCTCACATTTCTGCATACTTAACTCACCCAAAAACCCACACAACCACTTCTCTAACAGCAAACCGCACGCACTTCACCACACCAACAATCAATCAACACATAAATCGCAACAGCACACGAGGACTCGCATCGATCCTATAGTCGCACCCAAGCTCGGCGACTGTGAAAACCGAACTGAAGCTGCCAACAGGACACCACCTCACTTTCCTACGCCCCCTTCACACACTACCCAACCCCACCTTTTTGTTTGCAGATGCGCCTGAGCGCCTGGAGACCAATTCCATTGGTGACGGTGCGCTATATAAATACCTTTAACATTAACATACATTCTTGATGCTTAACTCTTTTAATATTGCATTGATTCGCAAATGGAGCCGACTCGTATTTTGGGCCACACAGGGCCCTTTTTCAAGGCTAAAGAACAATAGCAAACAAACTGAAAAGTTACTTACAAAAATTGTGTAGTACATAAGAGCACATAATTCAAATTATTATAGTCTACATGTCTAGTAAGGACTAACAAAAAAATGCTTTAGAATGATTAAATTCAGCTGGTCCTTTTTGTGAATCACAATAGTTTGTTTTCTTATATTTTCAATGATAAACCCCTAATAATCGTGTGTTATAGGATAATGCATGTCTTATATTACATGCTATTTGACATGGCAAACAATGTTATTTGTGCACCTTATGCAATGTTGACACAGTTCCATTTTAAAGTGCTCCAATGATATTCTTTGAGTAGCATGTTCTATATTCAAATATACTGTTTGGAGTAGAAGAAAACGGGCCATCTTTGAATAATTGGAGGTGAAGAGATCTTCTTGAGGAGTACCCCCATGGGAGAAAATCTCCTTCAGAACTTCCTGGCAGAGTTCCGACTCATATAGGAGATCGAAGACTGCCTGCTCAGATCATCCGCCAACGGATCTGCATGATTGTTCCGTCACGGAAAAGTCAGTGACGGAAAAGTTTGCATGAGAAATGTACACACCTCAAAAGGTTCATACATTTCCAATGCGAACATACACTGTAAACCACTACATACCCACACCGACAACACACCCATGACGCACCCCCCACCCACACCCTCAACACACCCCCACCCCCAACATAACCAAACCCTACTTAACTTTTCTTCACGCTGTGTGCCTGCAGCACCAGTTCCCTTACACTTCCGTGATTGGGAAACAGCGCCGCAGGGTACTTTTCTCTTTTATTTTTATTTTATTTTTTATGGGCAGCTGCAGGGCTTACCCCCGCTCACTATACTTTAAAGTATAGTGAGCGAGGTTTCGCGGGCGACACCCCCCCCCAGCATCCGTTTTTTTACATTTTTTTTATTTTTCTCTGGTGTGCTGCGGGGGTGTCCCCTGCAGCACCCAGTTCACTATACAGTTTTTTTTTCCTTTTTTTTACTTACCTAAAATGCATGCCACCAAAGGTTCGAACTTTTGTTGTTCGAACATTTGGTGGTATGCATTTTTTTTTACTTTTTGTATAGTCTGACCTTTTTTTCGGTCTTTTCCTACAATACCTCTGCCAACGCATTCGCCTTGCTGGCCAGATGAGCCACCGTCAGGGGTATTAGCATAATTGACCTCAAACATTCGACGAATTTTTTAGACCTTTTCTCGGTCAAATTGAATTAAATATATATATGGGTGTGTGTAAGGGTATAGATTAGGTTGAGGGGAAGTGGGGGGGGTTACGTGGGGGTCTCCCCCCGCATTTTAGACCAAGAAAAGGTCAAATTCAATCAAATTAGGTCAAATGTTTTAGGTCAAATAGACCCAAACCGCCGTCAGGCACATGCTGATATACAGAGCTCAGAACCTCAAACTCATTGCTTCCCTGCACAGAGGCAAGGAGCCCACACCACTATGCTTTTTGAGGTAGTGAATGGCTACTGTGTTGTCCGTCAAGACCAACACAATCTTGCTTCCCTCAGAGGGTAGGAAAGCAACCAGGGCCGTAGGCTGACTTTCTTGGACCACCAGTCCAGGAGGCCAGACACACTCCGAGACCTGAAGCAGATCTGATCTCTGTTCCTGAAACGGAGACCATTAGCAACTCAGAAGCCACTGAAGCGATCTCATGCCTAGCTGAGCCTCTGGCACTAAAAGGATGCAGGAGGCCATGAGTCAATGAAAAGCTGAGACAGGAACATTTTCCTTTGACTGGAAGACATGAACCATCTTGCATTCTCTACTCCATCCTTGGGCGGCAAGAACCATCCAGGTGAGTGCCCAAGACCTCTTTGATGGATCAGAGGGACTGAACAATACAATGTGAGACTTCCTGAAGTTGCGGGATAAGCCCAAGCTATGCAATAGGCAGCATGTCC
This sequence comes from Ambystoma mexicanum, assembly GCF_040938575.1. Classification (NCBI taxonomy): domain Eukaryota; kingdom Metazoa; phylum Chordata; class Amphibia; order Caudata; family Ambystomatidae; genus Ambystoma; species Ambystoma mexicanum. The sequence goes on along the minus strand of NC_090936.1, from coordinate 451,358,896 downwards.
TTTACAATATGCCAACTCCTGGTGTGGGGAGCAAGATTGTACGAGCTAATTGTCTAGATAGGGTAATACATGGATTTTCTCCTTTCTGAGACGAGCAGCTACCACTGCCAGCAGATTGGTGAAGACCCTGAGCACCGAAGAAAGGCTGAATGGTAGGAACTTTAATTAGTAGTGGATGTTCCCCACTTTGAATCTTGGGAACCTCCTGTGCTGCTTGTGTATAGGCACATGAAAGTATGCATCTGGAGATCCAGGGATATCAGCCAATTCTACAGGGTGGTTAACCTCTCTGGATTGCGCCACCAGTATTGAATCACGTAGTGACTACTTCCAGATACCTCTCTGGATTGCACCAAGGTTTGCCTGTACTTTGCCTACAGTACACAGCTATACAAGCCTGTTATCAGCACACAGCATCATATAGCGCATAAAAACAGTGAGTCACTTAGATCTGCGGTTGTGCCCGGTGCGGCCTGCTTCTACACAATGCACCGTGTTTTATCAGTGAGTTTGTGCCGCTTAGCACTGTATCTGATGTCCTGACAATGTCTAAGACTAAACACACAATCAGCATCTGGTGATCACCCATATGCACATAGAGCGCTTTCGTTGCGCTTGTTAGCCCAAGTTGAACGCCTTGTTGTGCGTGTTAGTTTGTGAGCGCCTCAGGCACGTAATGTGTTAATGGCCTAGTGTAGTTAATCGTTGGGCGCAGGTACATAGAGAGGCATAGCCGTGTTACTTATCTTAACAGGGCTTGCTGCTGACGGGCGAGGGTACAGTCCTGCTACGAGCGCTGGGTTACTGAGAGACTTTGTGCGTCTGCTCGGGGCGAGGGTATGAGCATGTACACCGGTTAATTTCCGTTGCGTGCATATGCGAGTTTCATCGGGCGTGTTTGTGGGTTTTTCACAGGTTTATGTGACTGTTGCCAAGGCTGCTGGGACATTGTCCTTGAGCTTGGTCTTTCCTTCGCTGTTTGTGCTCCCTCAGTGCTTGCTTCTGTTTGCTTCTCAAGCTGGCACACCTGCTACACAGGCAGATGTGCACCAGCCATTAAGTAGCGAAGACTTAATGACCATGCTACCCACCATGCCCCCTGCACCACATGTTTCCTGGCACAGGCTAGTTGAGCCAAAACCCTTCCTGCCCCAGGCATCCAGACTTTTTCTCTCCCTGTCAGGAGGCAAGGTTGGGAAAGAGGTATTCTTTAGGATTGCAGTGGCAGCCTGAACCGCCAAGCTTTCTGGCGATGGCATGGGTGAATGGGAAGAGAGGCTCTGAGGGAGCGGTCTGTGCTTCTTAGCAAGAGCCCCGTCAACCATCCGAACTGAGGCCTGCTTAAACCTTACCTCTAGAACTAGAGCTTTAATCGCCTCATTGAAAGGAAGGAGTGTCTTCTGGCAGAATATCAGTGAGTTCATATTGAACCTTGGGGCGGGAGGGTGCCGACAAGCCCAAGGTATCCACCACCTTGGCAATAAGGTGCTGAAAAGCTGCCGGAGGCTTGCCAGTGGCAGGAACAGAGAGCATTTCCCATTTTGGTGAGATGTCAAGGACGATTTTATCTTGCAAGTCGGCCGCAAGATCCACCAAGTACCCTTTTCTCACCATAGAACTCCTCTTGGAAGTCTGTAACCTCCCTAGGTTACGGTTACAGGGGTTTCATACCAGAGGGAATGGGTTCCCCTTCCTCACCATAATGGTCTCAAAATGGAGACATGTAAGCACCCCCATGCAGCAGGGCATTGTAATGAGGAATTGCGGTGGTGCCAAGGAGAGGATAGTCTAGGTCGGAGGACACAGGCGCATGATAAATATCTCTGCTGACTTGTCCGAGCGTGGTGGACTCTGAAAGTACGGGCAGCACTGAAGTGAAAGTCTGTCCAGGACCTGCTGCCAGGGCTTTGGCAAATATGTCTGGCATCCTGAACCTCAAGGCCTCCCATTCCTCAAGGTTAGAAGATTGGGTGGGGGGGAAAGCCTCAAAGACCCACCCAAAGACCAAGACCTCTTCCGGTGCTGCTTCTTTTTCATGTCCTTCTGGACAGGCGACAATCGGTTCAGCAATCCGCACTGGGTGACGTTGAATGGGTCTGTTTATAGTTCTCCTTCCCAAAGTGCCTTGTGGTCCCTCGACTGACAAGAAACACTGTCCTGCATGCCTGTCCATCACAGAAGCGGAAAAATCAATACTGTGGAGGTCCGAAACAGACATTTGACACCTGCATTCAACGCAGGGTTTGATGCCCTAAGACTTTGTTGAATTCAGCATATCGTCGAAAAAACTAGAAAAACCTAAAAAGAAGCAGTAATTCTAAAGTGAGCAGAGTGCAGAATAAAAGGAACTAAGATCACAGGCTGCGGCCCATCTTTATATCCTGGCCCTATCCAGCGCAGGGCCCATGGAGGCGTTGCGCACAGCTTCACTGTGTCCCCTGGCGGCGGGAATGTTTTTCGAAGAGCAGCTGTGCTTGTGGCAGATAGATATCAAAGATATCAAATATGAGGAATCTGTGGGAGAGAAGAATCCATTAGAAAGAAGGTTACTCACCATAGTGACTGCTTTGCTCAGTACCCTTTCCTCCATACGCCTTCCCAGCCAGTCCCCAATAACAAGATTCCTAGTGAGCAAACTTGTCAAATGCAGGTGAAATGGGCACTGCCTGGCATTCCAGATGGGTGAGGTCAGCGTTTGTCGTGTCCATGTCCCGCGTGGGCTCTGTCCCAAACTTTTAAGTGGAAGATTGTTTTCCTGTGCAAATCTCATCCCCATGGAACGGACACTCATAAAGTTCTGGGCGAAGAGGACAACAACCAAAAAAGTGATGGGTGAAAGGTTTTGAATAAATCAGAACCACTGGCGCTGCTCTGAGCAACCTTCCACACCACTGTTTTTTCGCCTATCTTACGCCATTGCAAAAGGCATCCAGTCATGTGCAAATCAGTCCGGTAAAGCCACCAATGGGAGCAGTCCAGCCCGAACTGCTAGGCCAGGTCTGCTCTGCATGGAAGCACAAGCAACCTGACATGTTTCAGCCTTGTTGAGCCTCATCAGTGAGGTGTAGTATGGTCCCCTACGGCACAGCTGTGGGGGAAAAAGGACTGCAGCAGTCACCAAAGTGAGTAACTATTTCTAATTCATCCAGTATCAAGAAAGCTACTTGCATTAAAAAGAGGAAAACACTTTTCATTGCTTGTTTATTTACCAACGGTACAGCTCAGAAATCGGTTGAATGCAAATAGTTTTTTGGTCTATTTGAATGATTTTCTCGAATCGGCCTGAATTCATAACGCATGGCCCTAAGTCACAAATCAGTGTAAAGTTATTTTGTTGCTCTCATTTGAATTAAGTGCAGGTTATATGCAAAATATAATTGATAGGCTCTCCCACGCACCCCAAAACCATTGGAGGCTATGTTGGAACAAATCAAGAAAATCGATCGAATCCTGCAAGTAGGCACTGAGGGGCAAGTTCAAGTGATGAAATACATTGCTTAAAGCAACAAGCCCTGTTTAACCAGGAGCATAATAATGAAAGCCTACATTAATGGACTTGTAAGGAGGAGCATAGACTGGGGTTTGAGACCCCGATGTGCCAAGCTGCTGGAGAATATCTGGCTAGAAAAAGAGTACCTGCCAGAGTACATTGAATATATAAAGAGGGGTGATAATAAAACAGCGTTCATACCTCAGTGGGGCAGCAGCAATAGCCCTGTTTGCATATCGGTCTGGGGACAAATGCTGGTATGTTCTGAATGAAGTCCGAGCCAGCCAGACGAGATGTACCTTTATTTTATTTTTTTACAGATTCATGCTCTAAACTGATCTCTCGCAATTACTCCTTATTATAAGACAGCAATCAGGTGGAAGAATGCATAGCATTCTAAAAATGAAACCGAAGATTTATATCTAGATTTGGATATACTGGGTATAGCTTTGCACACTTACACAACATATTTCTATCAGTTCTATATTATGTGTAATGCATTTGTGATATGTACTTAAGTATTATATACCAAAATATTGAAATAAGGTAGACAATTCCAGATAAATGCACTAGGTGCCCTCCGAATTTCATCATTTTAGTTGGAATTCTAAACCTTTGTGAAAATACTGGGCAATGTCAAGCTTTTTTGGTCTATTTTTGGATAATGGATAGCTCTAAACTAAATTTGGGAAAATTGCCTGGATGATAACGCAGTGCAGTGACTATGCATTGGATGCGTAGAACTTCACCTATGACTGCAGAATCTTCCAAACATATCGGAGTACATTACGAGACCTTATCATTGGACGATGGTCGCTTTACGACTATGCCCTTTACCTTAATATCATTCATGATAGTTAAAATTGCTATTAACAAATACATGTGAAGTTTAAAAATTAGTGAAGTGGGGTGTAAGGAGTGGGTCAAACAGGTAGTCTTTTGTTGTGTATTGTGATGAATCGCAGGATTCCGTCTCTTCTCTCAAGGGGAGATCCTTGTGAGGGTAGGGGGTGAGCCCGCTACACTACACCCTCCCTGGAGTAGAGGCATTGAGGACCTCACTAAGGAGACCCCTCCGTCCCCTTTGGAGCCATGGTCTCCCGATTCAAGGAGGAGCTCCAATAAGTTACTCTCAACCCACATCCAACAGCTTCCATTGAAAGAAGTCATGAAGAACCAATTAATGCATGTTACTGCGGTACAGAAACATTACATTCCTATGAGAAAGGAAAGGAGCACAGTACTGCGAAGAAGATTGCCTGAGACATGCAGAGTACTCGGGTAACAGAAAGAAAGGACTTGGACACTCCGCCGGGGAAGGCCCAGCTAAGCCTCTCAGAAGAGGAGACTTGGGGGATTTGAATCCGCTGTGTGCGAGAATCTGACCCAGGCCGAGACGCGCAGCTTGGAAACCAGGTAACATGCTAGCGAGTGACGGCAACGCATGGAAGGCATGCAGGCAGGAGAGCTGAGGGGAAGGAAACTGCAGGCTGCCTACCGAGTCGTAAGTGGTGGTGTGATTGATTGATGGGGGGCTGTTCAGTAGAAGAATGACACTGAGACCACAAACCCGTTCCTGACACAGAGCGGAAGCAGAGTACGAGAGAGGGAGAGAAGTCGAGAGGCAAGCAGCAAACTTTGATGAACAGAAGGAAGCATCCTGTCCTGACCGCACGCCAAGTGACGCTAACCCCAAGTTAGAGGTAACTGGGTAGGTGGAAAACCCAGGAGGGATAACAAACATAATGAGTATAATAATCATACTTTGGCGAGTGAAGCGTGTAATACTATATTGCCAATGGAGAGTGGGAAGTTATGTGGGGACATTGATAAGAAAGGAAACTGTGGAGAACTAAAAGAATAATTACTGGTACTATCATACTCGTCCCAGTAATACTAAAGAGATGGAAAGGAGTGAGAATAATTACTGACACCCTCATTCTCGGCCCAGTAAAACTAATGAAAGTGAATACAAGAGACCATCTTTTTGGGAATGTATATACTAGTCTCTGTGACTATCAAGGGAAAAAGAAAAACACAAGTTTACTTGAGAATCCTTATGACTGGCACAGCCAGGAGAAACAGCGGACATTGTATGAAATAAAGGGCAAACAAAGAATAATATCAGAAGGGTCAAGAAGGCAAGGTGTCAAGGACACAAGAAAGAAACTGAAGAGCCCGATTTCTGAACTGGATATGATATGATATGGCATTTGTAACGCGCCTACACACAAGTGTTTCAAGGCGCGACGAGGCAGGGAGGGGGGAACAAGGGGAAGACCGACAACGATCCTACTAGGCCAGGTATCATTTAGATTGCGCAAGTGCAGGGGTAGGGGGAAGGGAAAAAGTGCTAGGGGAAGGGGAGGGGGGGGGAGTGCAGTACAGGGTAAGTAGAATAAAAATAAATAAATAGGGCCAGCTGGTGGCAAGTGCTGGGAAGGGGGGGGGGTCTGTATGGATACAGAGACAGTCCCGCGGTGTAGGGGTTGCCAGGGAGGCAGTGCAAGTGGAGAGTGGCTGGGCCAAGGACCGAGGTCGGTGAGAGTGGCCCAGTTGCAGATTCAGTGCAGTTTCAGTGAAGAATTTAGCAGGGGAGAGGGAGAGAGAAAGCAGAAGCAAAGAGGAAGGTTTTGAGTGCTTCCGGAACCGGAGATGGTTCTCCTCAAGTTTCAGGGAGGCAGGAAGGCTGTTCCAGAGGGAGGCCCCTGCCGCGGAGAGAGATCTACCCCCAACTCGTTGCTTCGAGAAGCGGCTGACCCTGAGGGAGTTGGAGACGGATGAGCGAAGGGCTCGGGAAGGAAGATATTTAGGAAGAGAGAGTTGAAGGTATTTAGGCCCCAGACCCCAGAAGGCCTTGTGGACAATGCAGAGGGTTTTGAACTTAATCCTCGCAGCCACTGGGAGCCAGTGTAGAGATTTCAGTCCTGGAGAGATACGGTCCCTGGGCTTGAGACCAAGGACAAGTCTCGCAATCCTGTTCTGGATGAGTTGCAGAGGGCGGAGAGTGGAGGCAAGCAGATTAAGATAGAGGCTGTTACAGTAGTCCAGCTTCGAGAGAACCAGGGCTCTGGAGACCGTGAGCTTCAGGGGGAAGGCGAGGAAGGGAAGAAGGTCCAGTTGGTAGTGTGACTTTTTAGAGACGTCAGATATATGAGGAGAGAAGGAGAGTGTGGAGTCGAAGATGACCCCGAGGTTTTTTGCCTTGCAGGAAGGAGCAGGAAGAGGGCCAAGAGAGGCTGGCCAAAGAGCTGCAGGGTAGGAGGGAGTGGGTGTGCCGATGAGTAGAATCTCAGTCTTACTGGCATTAAGGCAGAGGTCATTGGCGGCACACCATTCCTGGATAGCAGACAGTCAGAGATGAGGGAAGGAGAGGAGGAGGCCGAGTGTAGCCTGAAAATGAGCTGGGTATCGTCCGCATAGCACTGAAAGTTGGGGCAGAGAGCGGTGATGCAGTGGGCAAGGAGTGCCAGATACTGGTTGAACAGCCAGGGAGAGAGATTAGATCCCTGGGGGACACCACAGGTGGAGAAAAAGATGTCAGAGAGGAAGGACCCCAGTTGGAATTGGTCAAAATAGTTGAGAAGAACTATCTACTATTAAGTTACAGAAGTGACTGCTGAAAAGCAGACCACAGGAGAAGGGAGTCATTCTCCTCTGCTTAAGTTGATTTTGATAGTGGTAGGGACAAAACAGTTTAGCTTTGGACAGAGGACTGCCAGTCACTTCCTATTGGACTCACTGACGAGCATCCTAGTTAGCGTATGTTCGGTAGGGAAACCTAATATCTTAGGGATAGTTAAGAGTTTGTTTTCTTTTTACTTTGAATAAAAGTCCAGTGATGGAAGAAACACATCTCTATCCTCCTTCTGACCTGCCACAGTATGTATGTCTCCAATTTGAAAATCAGTACCTACACATTTGACTTGTCAATTTTTCCACTGTTTTGTTAAATGAGTAGATGTTGACAGAAACATCTAGCAATACAACTTCTTTCATACATTTGAAACAATGTACATTTACAAAGAAAAAACAAGCTTAATGAAATGTTACATGCTCTAGCTTTTTTCAAATTCCAAAGGAAAACACTTTAATATGTTAAACACTCTGTTCATGTTCATGTCTGCATTACAGTGCACTGTAGATCACTAATACAATTGCAGACTCTGGCCAAGCTTTATTGCATGTAGTCGTATACTATGGTCTTTTCCAATTTTACAGGAAAACACTGTTTTACACTTTCTGATCATGTTGTTTGAAATGTGCTACATTGATGAGGTTACAAGTCTGGCCTGTACAAAATGTGCTTTGAAACAATTGCATAGCTGGATACTGTCCAGCATGTTTTTTTAGGATCTTATTAATGCTTTTCTCTACAAGTTTAAAATAATTCACATAGCTTCTTAAAAAAGGGTATTAGTACAATTCTCAATATGGGAATAGGATTCAATTTGAAAAACATTTTGGTCGAATCACTTCAATGGGGAAAAAACAAGAAAATACAAAGAAATCAAAAGGGAAAGTGTTCAAGTAATACAATAAAAATAAACTATTATTGACAATAATATTGATAACCCTACAATGTTCTAGGTTTACCAAGCAATGGACATAAATTGTATATATGTGAGGAATCAAGAAATCTAGTTCTAATCTCCTCCGAGTTTTTAAATATTTGACAGTTTATCTTTAAGGTGTATATTGCCATCTTATGAGTGGACATATTTGAAGCATGACATTACTTTTGCCTATAAGGAAATTAGTCAAAATAAGTAATTGGGTGATTACTCATTAAATGTGATGGCTGAAACGTCATGTTTTTTTTTTCTTCAATATACATGCTGTTGTGACTGCTAATTGATTTTCATAATGTATCCGCTACAAATATGTATACTTTTCCAGACCTCTTATTGTCAAGTAATTTAGGATTCTGGCATAACTCTGTGCGAGAAACTCAACAATAGAGTTTGGAAATGTGTAACACATTTTGTATATAATAAAACTAGAGGGATTAATAGCTCTTGATTGGATATATTATCTTGTGAATTGATATTGTAAGCCTTGGACCTGCCAACATATGTGGACATTCATGGAAATCTTCTGTTACTTTGTATGTTTATAAGGAAGACTTCTTACTTTTTGCTATTACCTTTCTAGTTAAAAATACAATTCCACAGCCTATTTGATTGAAATACTAGTTTTAAAATAGTTATGTCTTCATTTTCAAATATACTCACAGACGTTTGCTCCCTGTGTAATCTGTTTCTATTAATCATGTGGTGAGAATAGCATGGTATTATCTGAAAACAAATAAGAGCATTTCCAAGATCTAATTCAGGTGGAAAATTGAATTTTAATCCATTTTGATGAAATTGATATAAAGGGGCAGTGATCACTCAACGGGTCAGTTCTCCAATTCATTTTACAATGGTCAGTGGACTTCAAACTAGAGCCACACAGATCTCATGTGCAAGCGCCATCTTATGATGCGTGATGACATTGTGCATCATCAGTGGAATTATGATGTATGTCATGCAGCATATTGTAATGACTTAATGTATTCATCTCTTTAGCCTAATAATGTCTATTATAAGTAGGCAAACTGTAATGTAAGCTTATTGTGTCACAGATGGCTGCAATAACTCGAGGATCTGGGTGTGTAGTTAAGGTATTTTATTATGAATGTCAGTACCTTGACAGCATATTGATGATAGGCAGGCCAGACTAATGGGGTCCCAAGTGTCACCCTCTTCCTTCCAGTGGACTTCCTCTACCCAAGCCCAGCCATCCCTATTCTCCAACCGGCTGTGGTGCACAACTAGAGACAAGTAACCCCTATTGTCTAGTTCTAACCTAGTCTTGCAGTGATGGTCTAAAGGTGGCGCCTTCTTCAGGTTTCTCCCCATGGGGCTTTCTAAGGATTCCCTACTTTGATTGCTCACCAAGATGGACTTCAGTGGTGTTAGGATGATGGCTTCACAATCTCACTCTATTGCTCTCCCTCTCGCTAGCTCTTTCTCCTCCCCCTTCTTTGTTCTCCCCCTCGATCTTCATAGTTCCTATAACCCCCACTCTGTTGTATCGAACCTCTCTCCCTCCTTTCTACTTGCTTCTGCTCCCTCTCACCTGCACCCGTATCTCCCTTCGCCTTTTATCTTCCTATATCCTCTATTTGCCTCTCTGCTTTCACCTCTCCCTAGATGTCCTCTCCTTCTCTTTCTGGTCTTGCTACTCCCTCCATTCTCTCTCCCCAACACATTCATGATCTTCTCCTACGCTTTCCTCACATCCTCTTTTCTCTCTCCTTTCTTCTTCCTCACTACACCCTCTGCCCTGCTATCCACCCCGGTTTCACTCTGCAGCATGCTTCAGTGGATTGTCTTTCTCCCGCAGATTCCTCATCAGTTAGATATCCATTCCAGAGTCAGCTGCTTAAAACATTTCGACAGAGGGCTTAGTGCACTTCGACTCGGCCGTCGATCTATCTTGCCTCGATGCCGGTTCCGAACATGGCATTGGTTGTTGTACATAGACTGCGACACTACGCCCCTGTACCCCAGTTCCCTTTTTCCGCTGCTGCTCGAAGAACACTGCTCTTGATGGAGTTTATATTCAACTATTTTGTCTCTATTTTTTCGACATGAATTCGAGTGATGGCCGTGCCCATGATATCCGGGTTCAAGCGCTACAGGGACTGCAGCCCCAAGATGTCCATTACGAACCTGCGCAACGTCTTCGTGTGTTGCCCATCATGACACAGAGGGCTGTGGTTCCTGCAGGGAACAAGCAGCGAAACTTGCGCTAGGTCGACCTCCTTAAAAATCTCTGGCACGGTCGACCGTTCGATCACCAGAAGCCGAGACGGAGGGGCAGACTCCTGAGAAGGAGGAAAGACACTGCAAGAAGACAAAGAAGAGGTCACACGCCCGTAGTCACTCCTCTTCCTCACACAAGAAAAAACTACGCCATGGGCACCGACACAGGTCCAATTCTTCAGATGACCTCGGTAAGTCATCGGCGGGGCCAACATCAAGGGCCGAATGAGAGACATTCAAGGAAGAAATGTTGGAAATATTTCGAAAGCCAGTTGTGGGCACGGGTCATCCCTCAATGCAGCAGGCCTGAGTGGCTACAGAGGCACCCGGTAACCCAGCCCCAAAGTGACCATAGTTACGACGTCCGTGTCACCGGCACAGCCATCAGGCGCATTGCCGAGTTGGACTGCCTTGAGCATCGATACTCGCAAGTGCGCCTTCAGCGCTGATACTCGCCAGTGCGCTCCTAGCGCTGAAACACCTTTTGGCGCAGATCGCAAAACTATAAACATTGTCAGCCACTGTTGAGCGCTCTTATATGCCTAAATCGAGGACTGAGTGCTTCAGCACCATGGCCGATATTTTCGATGACTGGTATCTACCCTGCTTTTGCAGGGGCCGGAGGGGCAGATTACTTTGTCGACCAGGCTGATTTGGTGGCCCTGGCTGAGGACCTTCATGACGGCAGTTGTCTGGACCTGTCCCCGAACATGGAGACCCAGCATGCTCACCCTTATGGCCATGCTAATGCCAAATATAAAGCTCTGGTGGACAGGATAATAGAAACCCTGGGTTGGAGTGTGCCAGCCAAGCCTTTGTCAGGCTATGATCTCTCAGATCTATTGGACGAAGGTCCTTCTACTGGGAGGGCCAGGCCCTTTAACACAGCTATTGCAGACCCCATCACAACCTTTTTACAAAGACCATGCACCACCACACCCCTGGTTAACTTAGACTTCACTAAGAAGTACAGGCTGGCAAGGGGAGACCCACCTTATCTCGCCATCCATCCGACACCGGCGGGGGTGGCAGTGCAGACAGTCAGTGTCTGTATCAGATCGGCCTCATCCACATCAATCCTCCCGATCGACAGGGAAGGGAAGAAAGTGGACACCTTGACCAAGAAGATATTTTCTTCCGGCAGCATGGCTCTGAAAGCGGTTTAACGCCTCTTGTGGTTTTGCCAAGTATGCGTTTGGTTTGTCGACCGCCATTGGTGTGGCCGCCCAGTATATTCCTGAAGCAGAGATGTGAAAGGGCTTTCAGAGGCTGGTAGATGACGTCAAGGAAGTGGCACGAACGTCATTGCAGACAAGCCTGGATGTCGCGGACTGTGTCGCCAGAACCATGGTGTCAGCAACTGTCTTTAGGAGGCAGGCTAACCTGCATACATCTGGGTTCTCGACAAATGTTGAGAACAAGCTCCTGGACATCACTTTTGACGGGGAGAATCTATTCGAAATTCAAGGAGATGAAGCTGGCTGCTAAGTCGCTAGGCCTAGCTGTCCAACAGCCAGTCAAACTTGCCTTTAGCTTCTCCTCAAGGGGTAGAGGCTACCGACGGTATGGCCCTTTTGGCAGGAAGGCTCAGCTCCCGCAACCCAGGCAGGGGCAGAGGCGTTTCCCATGCTCCAGAAGGGGCAGGTGAGCCAGCAGACAGCAGTGGAGGCGACTCCTCCCTCAAAGCTGCTTTGATTTCCCCCCCGCCACCCCCACACGATTTGCCGATTGAAGGGCGGATAGGAGAGCATTGGGCACAATGGCAGGAGATTGTCTCTGAGGCTTGGGCTCTTCAGCTCATTCAGTGGGGTTACTGTCTGCCCCCCAACAACCGGAACAGGAGCTCCAGGAAGAACTGCAAGTCCTGCTTTTGAAGGGTGCTGTGGAAGAGGTACCTCCTGAGAAGAGAGGATAGGGGTGGTATTCCCGGTTTTTCTTGGTACCCAAGAAAGGGGGACAACTCAGTACTATCTTGGACCTCAGGGCCTTGAACAAGTTCCTGAGGAAGGACAAGTTCAAGATGGTGACATTGGGAGGAATTATCCACGCTCTCATGTTTCAGAACTGTCTGGTGTCGATCTGCAGGATGCATATTTCCATGTGCCGATCCACCACAAGCGCAGGAAATTCCTAAGATTCTTGATAGCGGACAAGTACTATCAGTTCAAGGTGCTCCCTTTTGGGTTGACTTCTGCCCCGAATGTCTTCACCAAGCTCATGGCGGTAATCACGGCTCACCTCAGGAGATCTGGTGTCCATGTGTTCCCTTACATGGACTGGCTGATCCGAGTGATGTTGGCAGAGAACATGTTGGTCCCATCTCAAGGACACCTGCTCTCACTACTCCACAATCTGGGTATGTCGTTGAACTTTCTGAAGTCCCACACGCAGCCCTACAGATAAGGGGTCTATCAGCCACTTTTACTCCCTAAAAATAGGCGAATATGCCCCAAAAATAAAAGCAGGGAGTAAAAATGCTCCCAACAAAAATAAGAAAAGTCACATAGGACTTTGTGCCCATGCTTTCATCCACACAGCTCCATGGATATGTTTGGACCAGTAGTGTACGTAGTTCAACAGAAAGAAATGTCTATTATTACTGCCTGATACACAGGTAAACCTGCATCTTTTAATGTGCATGAATAACTAGGTACAAATAAATAATGATTACAAAACATTTATTTTTTTACTCGCTTATGAAATACTCCCATTGGGAATTGGACTTACTTTTTCACTTTCTAAAAATCATTTTACTCCCAACTTTAAAAAATGAGGAGTAAAATATTCCCACATCAAAATCATATCTAGAGCACTGCCCACACGACGACAACATGGAGGCTCCAGTTCATCGGAGCGGTCCTGGACACTCTGGTTGGGAAGGCCTCCCCCCGAGGAGGGAGTTGCCAGTGTCGGACGGCTTCCTTCTTCTTCTTCCTCCTCCTCCTCATCTTTAAGTCTCATGGCCTCCTGCATTTTTCTAGTGCAGAGGCCAGACTGTGGACGAGGTCTCTGCAATTACTCCTGCGGGGTCAGTGGTTCCAGTACTTTGGCACTTTAAGGGACACTCTCAAAGTGTCCAGGTTGGTGGCCAACGATCTCACTTGTTGGTCAGCAGCGACATGTTGGCTGGGGAACCTTTCTGGCCTCCGTGGCCCCAAGCCAGGGTGGTCACAAATGTGTCCTTAAAAAGTTGGGGGCGCTCACTGTGAGGATTTGCAGGTGAGCTGCCTTTAGTCAGCGATGTAGGCCCGGTGGCACATCAACGGCCAGGGGCTGCGAGCCATCAGATTGGCCCAGAAGGCATTTACGCCCTCTCTGAAAGGGAATGGCGGACAATACAGTGGCCATGCACTACCTGAACAAGCAGGGTGGCAGCGATTCGCTACCCCTTTGTAGAGAGGCGGTGCAGCTGTAGTTCTGGCTTTTGGAGAATCAGATCTCGGTCTCAGCAGTACATCTGGCAGGGACGGAGAATGGTTTGATGGACGCTCTGAGCAGGCAGAGCATGGTCTCACACGAGTGGGAAGTGTGCCAAGAAGTCCTAGAGGAGGTCTTTTCTCTCTGGGATACCCCAATGGTGGATCTGTTTGCCACGGAGTCCAAAAGGAAGTGCAGACAGTTTTGCTCAAGGGAATTCCCAGCGAAGGGTGCACTGGGAGATGCGTTTCTCGTGGAGTGGACTTTTGCTCTCCACTACGCCTCCCCTCTGATTCCCATAATTCTGTGGGTTCTCTGGAGGTTGAGGAGGTTTCGAGCAACCCTGATCTTGATCGCCTCGGAATGGGCATGGGACATGGCACTCAGAGCTTCTGGACTTGGCCATCTGCCCACCTCCCGGTTCCCTTGTCGACAGGATCTCCTATCCCAGTCGGAAGGTCGGGTGATCCACATGAACCCAGAGTGCCTCGACCTACATTTTCAGAGGATGAGATTTGATGACTGGGACCTCTCTGAGGTGGTACTTGAGCTGCTACTGGCTGCACGTAGACCATCAACAAGATTGCTATATGCATGCAGATGGAGGAGATTTGAGGCGTGGTGCAGGGAACACGAGTTTCACCTTCTCTTGCCCCACCACTACAGTGATGGAGTTCCTTCTGTCACTGGCCTCTTCGGGCCTTAAGGCCACCACAGTCAAAGGATCCTTGCTGGCTTTGTCTGTGTTCAAATCTTCTCTGGATCAAGGGTCTTTCTTTACGATCCCGGATATGGCCCAATTCCTGAAGGGCCTTGTGAATATGTTTCTGCTTGTCCCCTTTGTTGTTCCAGACTGGGACTTTAATTTGGTTCTCACCTTCCTTATGGCAGCTCCCTTCGAGCCTTTGCATTCATGTTCTTTACGTTTGCTCACCTTGTGGACGGCATTCTTAGTGGCCATTACTTCGGCCATACGGGTCATCGAGCTGCAGGCCTTATTGTGGAAGCCGCCTTTTCTTTCTTTGTTTCTTTCTGGGAGAATGTTCCCTGAGAGTGCGATCTGGGGTTCTGCCCAAGATGGTATCATAATTTCCCCTGTCCCAGGCCATTGACCTTGCTGTATTTTACTCGCTGCCACACCCCTCCAAGGAGAAGGAGTGGTTCCATAGGCTGGACCTGAAAAAAAGGTGCTGATTTTTTACTTTGCCAGAATGGCAAAGTTCAGGAAGGTGGATCAGTTGTTTGTGGCATTCTGTGTCTAAGAAGGGTTTGGCTGTTTCGAAGCAGACCATCTTGCTTTGCATTTCCGAATGCTACCACAATGCAGGGAAAGAACTGCCTTTGGGCATCACAGCCCACTCTACTAGAGGAGTGGCTGCCTCAACGACCCTGCAAAGGAGAGTACCTTGAGGGACATTTGCCGGGCGGCAACCTGGTCCTCGCTGCATACTTTTGCCAAACGCTACACCCTGGATGTGGCCCGTGGAGCTGACACTCGATTTGGGAGAGCATTTTTGCAAAATGTCTTCCTCTAAGGAACTTTCATGCCACCTCCTTCACGAGTACTGCTTGTGGGGTCTATCTGATGGGGAATCTGGGGAATATGCAGGAGAAAGGCAATCCACTAAAGGAGAAATTACTTCTCCCGCAGATTCCTCGTCACCCTTCCATCCATCCCGATTATGAAAATGCCTGCAGTCAGTGGCTACTTCTCTCTTGGGAGGAAGAGGTGAGCTTTTGTTTTGAGGACTACCATCCACTTCTTGTTGGGTGCTGCATTTCTTCTGCGGTCCCCTGTTTTCCTCACCAAAAAAATACATTTTATAAACCCCAGCTACCGGGTGGGGGGGGGACTAAGGTACAGGGGCGTAGTGACTCAGTATATGTACGATGACCGACGTGTCTGGAGACGACGACCGAGTCGAGGCAAGAGGGATCGACGGCCGAGTCGAGGTGCACTACGCCCCCTGTCAAAGTTTACTGAGCAGCTGATGCTGGAATGGATATCTATCTGATGAGGAATCTGCGGGAGAAGAATCCATAGAAAGAATATTATGGTATGTAATTTCTCCTTCTGCATATGGCCTGGTAGCTCTCCAGGTTGGAAGGGTCTCTGCTTTCCCTTTTGCAGGGGTAAGACCCTAACCCATCACAATTGGAAAAAACTTACATTTTTGATGGAATTCGAAGCAATTGTTAGAAGTAAATGTAATCTTGTGTTGAATTAAAATATGTGAGCTATGTAAAACATATTACCCATTCCCTGTAGATTTCTGACTTTGTATGTGACGATTGTTACCTTGTTTCAAAGATTGATTGAAACTTTGGACATATTCTAGGTTTGAATCATGTAAGACATACCTACAGTATCAATTTATCAATTACATTTAAAAAAAAGTCTGTGCAAGAGCACGGTCCTCTAAGTGCCAACATCACAGAATTTTGCAATTCGGAGATGGCAGCATAGGTACCTGCAAGTTACATATACTTTGGTTCCCTGGGTGTCTTTGCTCATGTTATCTTCTTCTGGGGCAGCCAAGAACAAAATGTGTCAAACAGGAATTAGCTGTAGTTGAGTTGGAATGTAGGTACGAGAGGAGTTTTTAGGAGCCAATGGAGTCTAAGAAGAATGCTTCTAAAAGTTTTGTTTCGCATATTTTCCAGAATTGAATGGGATCCTGGTTAATGAGCTGCTAGAGCATGCCATATGTCAGGGGTTTGTGTTACATCGTGGAACCAGGAGAGGGGCTCTCAGGCCGAAAGTATCAAGATCCCCATCTCTCTGCACCCGGACCTCACATGGTGGTCCAGGAACTGCAACCTGCGGACGGGCAAGTGTTGGGGAGAATTCTCATTCAATGGCTAATTTCCCTTACCTCTAGAGTCCCCCAGTAGCTTTGCAGGATTTGAAGGGTTTGTTTCTTTTTACCTGCTAAGAGTGAGACTCTTTTTTTCCCACCGTTAGGCATTTTTGATATATGTGTCCTAGGCTATTTTTGGGTTTAATGCTTATGGGATTTTCTCAACCCCATAGGAACCATCTTTATGCACATGTGTTACACAGCACCCTCAGTGCAGTGACAAAGGGGCGGCATAACGACCCCCCAAAATAGACTCCATACCCTGGGACTGACTACTGTCTCTCAGGGCCTGTAAAGTCCCCATTGACTGTACTAGTCAATTTTTATGAACTAAACCAGTACAACCGATCTTACTATGGAGGTACTGGAAGGGGTTAATAGTTTTTCCCCTATGTTCATTTTAGAGAATGTACCCTACAGTACCTCTCTAAAAAGTTTCTGGCTGGTGGCAGTGGTTACTACCAAAACTATTCCACCACGAATATTTCTCTATGGGATTTTCCCATTGTTCGAGGCTACCACTTTTTCTGACAGCCTCTAACATACCGCCGGTGCATTTTAATATTAACTTTGCTCCGGTAGATTTTATTTGCCAGAACTTTGATATAACTTCTTTTTCGGGTCTTTCTCTACAATCCTAACCCAGGTCGGGGATCCTTTGTTCGTCCTTTTGGTGGGCTTCTGCCAAGAAGCCCTCCTTTCGGCGCCACTGAGTCTGGGGTGGGTCCTTTGTGTGGGAGGGGGAGTAGGACCCCTGGACAGGGTTGCCTCAGCAACTCATGTCGCACTCTATCCTGATAGGCTGGAGGGTCTCCCGCCAAGATGACCACTCCACTGTGTGAGTGACAGCTATGCTGTATGAATGGGTCTCTTTCTGCATAAAAGCAGGGTCCTGAGGACTGGAAGAGCAAGACGTCGCCACTGGAACTACGGAACCGAAGAGGAGAGAAGCCAAAGACATCTGCAACGACTACCACCACCGGTGAAGCCCTGCTGCAGCGTCTCACCACTTTTCTCCACACGACGAGAGGAGATCTTCATCTGCAAGAGCCTTCTTCCCTTGAGCTGGTGGGGCCAACCAGTTTGCACATCGCCTTCCCGAACCTGCTGTGGTCTAATCGCCAGTGCCCCGCACTTGGAGACCGGATAGCCACGCAGCTATCGACCCGGACCGCGATTAAAAGGAGCGCACATTTTAAACTTCGTTTGGCAGCACCGCGGTTAGTTTCTTCCCTGAGTAGTGCAGTACCTCGAACCTTCCTCCACAACGAGAGCCTCTCTTCCTCTGCTGGATCCCCCGAACTGCAGGAACTACCAGGAACAACCGCCACCGCAGGAGCCACTTCTTCATTTTCAAGATACATTGTTCCGCCAGGCCGCCCTTTCTTCGCGTTAGTGCTAAAGGTGTTTTAAATCCTTTACCTACCTGTTGGGTTGGCCGCCCCCCTCTCTTAACATTGTCTGTTCGCTTTCTGCATCCACCTTTTCAACATCGTTAACCAAAGATTTGACTGCAGCTACAAGAACATTTTGCTCCTGGGCCCTTGTCCTGTACCACTGACTCTGGTCACATTTGTTAGGCCTGCCTTCTCGAGATTGATTCCTAATTCAAACTGTGTAGTGCAACCCTTTCTTATAACTACCCTTTCTTTCCCACTGCATAATCATTGTGAAATGCCATTTTGCTCAGTTTTCATTTGAAGTATTGCCTATACTGATGCACTGTCTTGTTGAACTGGTTCACAACTGATGGGAAGTGTTGCTAGGGTGTATAAGAACCTATTTTTAGATACCTTGTGTTTTTCCTCCCTTGTGAGAAATTGTTAGAGGATCCCTGGTGTGTAGTTGTCACTGTGCCGTTTTGCTCAGTTTTCACTATGGTTCACTTGGTCTACAATTTATATAGGGAGTGTGTATATTTTTCTAGTTGACTTAATTTAACTTGCTTGATACTTGTGATACATGTACTTTCTTAGAAGTGTATAAAATAAATATATATCTACTTTTTAACTACAAAGCTTTGGTCAGTGTTTCCTTGTGCCATAGTACAGTAGGCCTATTGTGTAAACCCTCAATACTGCTCATCTCCCTCTTGAGGTAAGTCTGACTGCTCAGCCACAGCTACCAACTAAATCTTTGTGGTGCAGACTGATACCAAAGGGGATTTATTGCTAACACCTGTAGTCCTAATCTGGTGTAGTGCTCCCTAAGGGAACTGCACTGGATTCTGCCTAACAGCAAGCCCTTCTGGCCCCACGTCCCTCAGGTGACAATTACCACAGACTCCTCCCTGGAGGGCTGGGGAGCCACCCTGGAGGACCCGTGGACCCGTCAAGAACAAGAATACCACATCAGTTGGTTGGAACTGAAAGCCGTCTGGTTACCGCTCAGAGCCTTCCTCCCACGTCTCAAGGGAAGGGTTGTCATCATCCAGACAGACAACTCAACCAGTATGTACTGCATCAAAAAGCAGGGGGTGGGGGGGGACCAGGTCCCCTTCCCTGTGCAGACTGGCGATCAGCATGTGGGAATGGGCATTGGAGAACGACATCTACCTCACCGCAGTGTACCTTCCAGGGGAATCCAACCTGGAAGCGGACAGGCTCAGCAGGTTGGGAGCGGACAACTACAAGTGGCAGCTGAACGACATCATTGCACAGGAGATCTTCCACTGTTGGGGCTTCCCTCAGGTGGATCTCTTTGCCACCAGGCACAAGAAGTGCCCCAAGTTCGCCCCCTGGCAGGGCCTAGGCTCCCTGGGCGGCGCCTTGTGGATCCAGTGGAACGGCATGTCAGCATACGCCTTCCCGCCCACTCCACTGATTCACAGAGTACTTTGCAAGTTCAAGGAGTCTCGCCAGCTCAACCTTATTCTGATAGCTCTGTGGTGGCCAGCCAGGCCATGGTTGTCGGATCTGCTCAGCCTCTCGGCGGTCCCTCCAATCCACCTCCCGACGGGCTCAGCACATCTTTTGACACAGCAGAGGGGCAGGGTCGTCCACCCCAACCCCCAGAAACTGGCCCTCACTTAGTTCTTCCTGAGCAGGTAACGCTCAACCACCTCAACCTATCTCAAGCCAATCTGGAGATCATACAAAGGGCTAGGAGCAAGGCTACCAGAGCCCAGTATAAAAGTAAACGGACCAGGTTCTGCCATTGGGCTCACTCCAAGGACATGACATCGACCCGCTGGCTTGCTCATTGGATGACGCGCTGTCATTCTCAGCTCACCTCGCCAACTCGGGCGTGCAGGTGGACACCTGCCGCACATTGCTCTCAGCCATTGGGGCCTACAAGAACACGGAGGAAGGGCTCTTCTCCAACCCGATCGTCCGGACATCTGGCCGGGCTCGCTAGGCTCTACCCGCCCATCAGGAAGCCATAACCCAGTGTGGGATTTGAATCGGGTCTTGGGCGCCCTTGCGCACAAGCCTTTTGAGCCTATGGCGACTGCGGACATCAGGCTGGTCACCATCAGTGGGATCCAGGCCCTAGTCGCCTTAAGAGCCGTACACCACCTTTCGCAAGGACAAAGTGGTCCTGCGGACCCATCCGGCATTTTTACCTAAGGTGCCATCAGCTTTTCACTTAAACAAGGAGATCGGCCTTCCTGCATTCTTTGCGGACCCGAAGGATGAGCCTCAGAGAGTTCTGCACTGCCTGGATGTCAGGCGTGCCCTGAAATTCTACCTAGACAGGACCAAGGGCTTCTGCAAGTCAGACGCCCTGTTCATCACCTTTGGAGACCGAAGGCCGGGCTATCAGGCCTCCTTCTCCAGCTGGATGGTCTCGGCCATCAAGGAGACGTACGAGGGCCAGCATAGATTCCCTCTGGCGAACATGCATGCCCACGCGGCCAGGGCCAAGGCAACGGCCATCGCCTTTCAACACCATGTCCCCTGGCAGGTCAAAAGCACTCCCTCTGCTTTCTGCAAGCATTACTGTTTGGTTCCCGGCTCCAGAGCAGATGGGGCTTTTGGACAGGCGGTCCTCCGGAACCTGTTTGCTTAAGGGGGGTCTCCTCTCCACCCTGGGACTACATTCAGTTGTAATCGCCCATGCAGTATGGAGGAAAGGGGACAGGACGTAAGAGTAATTATAAGTTACTCACCGTAGTGACTAACGTACTTAGTCCATAGTCCCCTTTCCTCCATATGTCCCACCATCCCCCCCCTAATCTGGTGTCATTAGGCAATGGTATATCTATTGTCGACGCGTCTTTGGGGACTGAGGTGTGGCGCCGGAGGGTGGAGTCAGGGCAGCGCATGCTCCCAGGGCGGCGCCTCCGTGCACCTCTAAATTTAGAGGGGAAGATGATTTTTCTGGTGAAAAAGGTTCCCTCTCCCGTCCCTCGCGAGGGACGCCTATGCAGTATGGAGGAAAGGGGACTATGGACTAAGAGTACGTTAGTCACTGCGGTGAGTAATTTATAATTTCTCTGCAGCTGTGCCTCACTGGTGTTATCTGGAGATGGTTCTTCTGCCTTCCTCTAATACGATCTTTCGGTCTACGCTGGATAGCGTTGTGGCTGGAAAATTCTGATTACCATTCCCAATTAGCCTACAGCTTTACTGTTAAATCACAGCATAAGTTCCTCCCTTTCCAACCTTACTTGTGTTGAGTTGCTGGAAACACTCACCATTGCATTGTGAAAATATAGTCCCTCCCTGGGCGTGCCCAGGCAAGGCGCCTTGCGGACGTGCCTGCTGTAAGCTCCGGGACGGGCCCCGATTTCAAAGCTATTAGGAGCCCTTAGTCCCCTAAATTTTGACTTGGAAGTTGCTGGGAGTGCCTTGTGGTGCGACGGGATGCAAAGTTTATAGTCGCCTGGGAGCTGTTTTTCTCGAGGCCCGGAGTCGAGCGAGGGGAAGCCGTTGGCGCGCAAGATGGCGGGCGCGCGGGAGCTGCGGTATCCGAGTTCGTCGTGAGACCTGGAGGCGTAAGCAGGACCTGAAGAATATGCAGGGCTGTGGGAGTGGAGCGCTGATGCGAGCCAAGGTGCACCGACACAGAGAGCAATTACCAGGGAGAGAGTTGTGTCCCACGGGCCGATCGCACTGTCTGAGGTGAAGGCAGTGAAGGAGCTGAGGGTGCCGCAGGAGACGCGGAGGAGCCGCTGAGACCCCCGGCACTCTGCGAGCCCAGTGAATGCAGAGCTGGAACGAGAAGGCAAGCCTCCGGTAAGGCAGGCGGGCGTATTGGAGAAGCCTGCAGCTGGGGGAGCGAAGGTTGAGAAGGCGAGACGGAGGAGGCTTGCGGGCAGGCCGGTAGGAGAGTGGAGAGCCTCGGAGAGAAGGGGGGCGCTGGTGCGGGCGGCCCGTGGAGGCATAGTGGAGTGTTGAGGCACGGGCTGGGTGCGCCTCCCCTTGCTGCTGCCGGCTTGGGGGGGAAGGCGGCTCGTGTCGGGCTGCTCGGGGCCGCTGACTCCACGGAGCTGGAGAACGCCCATATCCGAAGTTGAGGAGCGATGTGGCGGTGGACGACGGGGGAGCCAATTGTTTGTGTTGCGGCTTGAAAGCAGTATTTTGACGCCTAATCTGGGAGCTGTGACCTTGAAGATACGGATTTGGCAAGTTAGCCGAAAAGGCAAACAAGACCCTGGTATAAGCAGGTGCTAAGGTGCTGTATGAGAAGCTAATGTCGTAGGGGCACACGTTTGTGGGCATGGCTTTCAAGGGAACTTCGAAGGGCACTCTACTGACTTGAGCAACCTCTCTCTGGCGATGCCCAAAACAGGAAATAAGAACAGAGGGAGCAAAATTACAAATTTCCTGACTGCAGCAACGCCTACCCCACAGAAGTTGGAATCGATTGTAGCAGAGGTTCACGCCTCACAGGGGTCTGATTCAATCCTCGATCCGGCCCTATCCAGACACGAACTAGAGGGAATGCTGAGAGCACTTAAGCAGGACATTACGACGGCAATAATATCGGAGATCCAGTCTTCAAAAGACTCCCTGGCACGGTCGATTGTAGAAATAAGCTCCAATTTGAACGACCTTGAGACCAGGGTTGATGAATTAGAGACCCTGGCATGTGAGCAATAGCGGGACAATGAGGATCTCGCCAAAAGAATGCAGAATGTGGAGAGCAGACTGGAGGAAATGGCGGCAAAACAGGTGGATTTGGAAAACCGCTCAAGGAGGAATAACATTAGGATCCGAGGAGTGCCAAGAAAGATCCAGGACCAGGAACTCGCTGGATATGTGCGGGATCTCTTTAAAACCTTGTTAAAAATGCGTGACTCTGAAGAACTGATCCTGGACAGGACTCATTGGGTGTATTCCTCTATCCAGCGAAGGCGTAATCTCCTCCTGGATGTCCTGACTAGGGTCCACTTCTTTCGGCAAAAAGAGGAGATAATGGTGGCTAGAAAGGTGGAAAAGGTGGAATTCCGGGACTATGCCATATCATTGTTTCAGGACCTCTCACCGTACACCTTAGCAAACCGCAGACGCCTCCAGAAAATCACCGCCTGGCTTCAAGCGAAAAAGATCTGCTACAGATGGGGATACCCGTGCAGGCTACTGTTTGAATACCAAAACCGCCCTTGCAGCATCGGTTCTGAGGGAGAGGCAGAGGAATGGCTGCGAAGCGCTGCAGGCGAGTCAGGCGGCATAGGGGCTGACACGGAGAGAGGGCTAATTGTTAGTCCCATGCCGAAGGACAAGAGGCGAAGACCCAGGGGTTGTGCTCTAGTTAAAGCATGCAAGATACTGGAGGACGCGGAGCAAAGGGGCAGCACTCCCCCTGGAATCGATGATGAAAGTTAACATGAAGAATTCATGCGCCTCGGCAGAATGTTTAAATGGACTATGGGAATACAGTAGGCTGAGTGAGTGATGATAGGCTGGTGGTTTTCTCAGTGGCAAGTAGCTGCATTAATATGTGAAAGATGCCAGCAGGATGACTGATAGGAAGTAAATGGATGTGGCCATGGGGCTCCCCAGGTGGAGTAGCCACTGGAATAAATTGGGCTAATATTGATGTACATTCGCCTTGCTCTGGGCAGGGTTATATGCTGATTGAGGAAATGGGGCAGGGAGTTGACCTTGAAATGACTAAACAAGACAACAGCGCAAGTAAACTGATAGGATGTCTGCCTGTCCCGGATCCTGCCCTGGCCGTTCTAGAACATGTAAAGACGCAACAAGGCTTGAGGGGATTTGTATGTATGCACATTGGATGCGCGATTACCGCAAATGGGGATATGTGGGGATGTTTCTGAGAGTTTGAAGTTGGGTGCCCGTCACACGGATTATGCCCGTCATTGTTACCATGGAAGGGTTACTGTTTAAATCGGTTGCATTACGAGTTTGGCAAGCATTTGATAATTTGTATTTTAGTCATTTTTTTTTTTTTTGTCTTTTGAGGAGCCTGATCTTCGAAGGTTGTGGCGGGGTTTGCACTGGTCTGCGGGGTTTGAGATGTCATGTGTCCTTTTGAAGTATACCTGATAGACAGCAGGGTGCAATACAAATCTTGGGGTACGCGATGGGGAGGAATCAGTTTCTTGTTATGCTGGGCTCTCTTGGGCCTGATGGGATGGGACACTGGGGAGGGAGGTGGAGAAGGGGCATCTATTTTTAGTCATCTCGACTGGGGGAGGAAGAGGGAAGATTGCTTGAAGGGGATAATGATAAGGCTATGACCACCTCAGATTGTTGCTGTCTCTCCCTGAATGTGCAGGGGTTGAATTCTCCGATTAAAAGAAGAGCTTTGATGCACCGCATGGCCACCTTAGACTCCTCGATCCTGTTTCTTCAGGAGACACACTTGCTCCCATCTGATGAATTTAGGCTTAATAGTAAATTATACCCTACAAAATTTTGCGCTTCTTCAGGGAGTAAAAGAGCTGGGGTGGCCATCCTGGTTCGCAGAGGAATCTCGTTTGTGGTCTGTAAGATGCTGAAGGATGTGGGAGGCAGGTATGTCTTGGTTGTAGCCAAATTACAGGGGAAGAAGTGACATTGGTCTCTCTGTATGCACCCAATGCACAGCAGAACACGTTTTTTGAATCAGTCTCGAAGCTCCTGTTTGAACATGCGGAGGGTGAAGTAATAATTGGGGGTGATTTCAATGCTGTAATTGATCCTTTGATGGATAAGTCTCTCCCCCCAATTAGCGCTGACAAAAATAATTTTTTGGCACTTACCACGCTCCTGCGGGAGCATTCCCTTATAGAGGTATGGAGATTCTGTCATCCAGAAGAGCGAGAATATACATATTACTCTAGGGGCACAGGGGATTCTCCAGGTTGGATATGTTCTTAGTGTCCGATAAGCTTATAGCCCAAACAATTGACATAGATATACTGCCCAAAGCCTCGTCAGATCACGCCCCAGTTCTACTCGCTTTGTCTTCTTTTCAGGCCTTGCCAAGCCCTCCACGGACCTGGCAATTGAATGAATTCCTCCTGGAGGATCCCCAGTTGCGCTCATGTATTTCAGAGGCTATTAACCATTATTTTAATGAGAATGAGACGGAGGCACTGCCGTATACAAAGTTATGGGATGCAGCAAAGGCTGTGCTTCGGGGGCCGGTAATTGCTTACTCGGCAGAAAAAGGGAGGGCAAAGAAACAAATACAAGCCCAGCTGGAGCTCCGGAAGAGAGAAGCGGCACGTAGATTTAGACCCACCAAGAGACTGAAACGTGAGGTTAGGATAGCCCAAAGGGCCCTCGAGGCTCATCACATGAGCCGTGCAGCGTATAGTATGATGAGAGTTAAAGCGATGGTCTAGTAAAACATTTTATTTAAAAAATAGATGGGCAACATAAAAAAAAAAATACTAGCATTCTCCGTTTTAAAACTTCCTATGTAAAGTTTTGAGCTATTCAAGCTCAAAATTCGCAAAAGCAAGCACATGGGCGCATCCATTTTGTGAAATGGAGGCCCTCCTGTACTGGCTTTTGCTTTTGCGGCACTAATGAAGGAAAAGCCAGCCAGCTGTAGTAAACAAAGGCTACCGCTGGGTGGCTTTCCCTTCATTAGTGCTGTAGGCGGAGGACGGGGACCGGAGACCAGAGCAGGAAAGCTGCAGCTGAATCTCGGTAAGTGCTATTTATTTATTTTTTTAAAATGAGCACTAGCTGCGGTTTTTTTTCTAAGTTTTCCGGGCTGGAGGAGCCCGGAAAACTTAGAAATAAAACCGCAGCTTTAAAAACGTTGTATTTGTTTGCGGTCGCTTTTGAAGCGACCGCAAACATAAATACAACGTTGTGTTGGAAAAAGCTGCGGTTTTTCTTTCCAAGTTTCTCAGGCTCCTCCGGCTCGGAGGAGACTGAGAAACTTGGAAAGAAAAACGCTGCGTTTTCCAACACAACCGCGTGTGTTTCTGCCTGCTGTGGCTATCACTTTGGGTCTCCGGTGCTCCCAGGGGAGCACCGGAGACCAAAAGTGAAAGCCACAGCAGGCAGAAACACATGCGGTTATGTTTACATGCCGCGTAGTGTTTCTACCTGCAGCTGATTTCCCATTTGGGGCTCTCGGGCTCCCCGTGGGGAGCCCGAAAGACCCAAATGGGAAATGCTAAATGCTGCGTTGTCTGCCTAAATCTGCTTTCCCATTTGGGGCTCTCGGGCTCCCCGTGGGGGAGCCCGAGAGCCCCAAATGGGAAAGCAGTTTCAGGTAGAAACAACGCGGTTGTTTTCCGCAATGCCGCGTTATTTCTGCCTGAATCTGCTTTACCATTTGGGGCTCTCGGGCTCCCCGGTCCCCGTCCTCCGCCTACAGCACTAATGAAGGGAAAGCCACCCAGCGGTAGCCTTTGTTTACTACAGCTGGCTGGCTTTTCCTTCATTAGTGCCACAAAAGCCAGCACAGGAGGGCCTCCATTTCACAAAATGGATGCGCCCATGTGCTTGCTTTTGCGAATTTTGAGCTTGAATAGCTCAAAATTTTACATAGGAAGTTTTAAAACGGAGAATGCTAGTATTTTTTTTTATGTTGCCTATCTATTTTTTAAATAAAACTTTTTACTAGACCATCCCTTTAAGCAATACTACTATTCTAAAGGTAACAAAGCCAATCGGCTACTAGCAGCCAAGCTGAAATTACGTGCGAGCCGCAATAGGATCGAAGCATTGTTGGATGGGGAAGGAAGGAGGGTCACATCAGAGAGGGAGAAACTTCGCGTAGTGGAGGAGTACTTTGGGGTTCACTCTGCCCCCCACAAAACAGATGTACGTATGGCGGACGGGTTCATACGAGATGCGCATTTGCCACAGTTGCCTCAAGTAACCCGTGAGCTTTTAGAGGAGCCGATTACAAGGGAGGAGATAATGGGCAGCAACAGATAAGAGCAGGTTTTGTGCCACAGGAACCGATAAGCTCTTGGTGTATATCTGGAAGTCCTAGCCATGACATTATTTGTCTTTGATCTGTCCTGGGACAAAGATTTGTGAATCTGCAAAGTAACAAACCAAGATCTGTGATATGCGTCTCCACATCTAACTAAAGTAAGCTGTTTTAATCCCTTTGTTACTCCTGAATTGGAGAAAGATAATACCATCATCAAGAACAAAGATAAATAAAGGGGAGTGTTGTCGCTCTCCCTTAAACCTAATCCACCCGCAGTCAACTCAAAGGTGAAAAGCTGGTAATAACAATTGGCCAAAAAAACAAATTGAGCTATTCTGTAGATGGTGGTGTTTCCGATGTGTGCTGTACGAGTTTGAATGAGAGTAAGCCATAACAACCTGGAACATAGTTTGATTAAGATGGTGACATTACACAAAATCCTTGGGTTCATATGGCACACAAGTTGAACTGTAGAATTTGTTTTCTCTCTGACGTTCTTTACGGTTGTAATACAGGGGTTGGCCTGATAGCTTTGCAAACCTCTCCTTTCTTTCTCTTGCGCTTAGTTAAAGTGTAGATATTTACAACACCACCTTTCTCCCTGTTTGAATCTACTGCTCAGTGCACGTTTTTTGTTCATTTGCTAAGTTTACTAGGTGGGGGAAGTAACGGAATGCATGTGTTGGTGGAGAACTCTTATAATAACCATAATTGCATGTGAGCTTTAAACAGTTGGCGGCACAGATTGTATTAATAGCATCATACCCTTGCTATTGCTTGACTATAGATTTTGGCCCTGACGCTGATTTTCCTCATCTAAGCCTTGCTTAAGCTCTAGCGATCTATTCTTCTCAAGCTGTATCTAACTATATTCTTTTTTCCTTTTCTGTTCTATCTTTTATTATCCTCCTCTTTTATTCAAATTCCATCCCACATCTTCGCTGTCCTCTTTCCTGTCTCATTCCAATCCCAACCCACCACGATTACCACAAATCCCATGCCCTTGCATACTTTAGCGGGGAACCTGAAACTGCAGCAGGTTCTTCAGCCAGTGGATCCTCTGGAGATTCAGGCTGACGTGCACTGGACGCACATTCGATTGAAAACTGAGGAAGAGGAGGAAAGGGTGTCGACAGCAGGCTCATCTTCGTCCAAAGGTAATTCCTCCCTTATATCCAAAATCGAACAGCAGTTTACGGTTCTTTGAAATGCAGATGCTATTTGTCACAAGTTATTTTTGTTTTTTGAGGTTTTCAGATATTTAGAACTTTAATATGCCATTACTATTTGGCTGTAATCCTGAGAATCCTTGGCCCAAGCTCTGTCAGAATAACTTGTATTCTCCAGCATTTGAACTTTCATAGATTCATATGCTGTGAATATTCCCCGTCATCATGCTTGGAATCCTCGGTAACATAGAGCAGTTTAAACTTAAACTGAAAACTTTCTAGTACAGTAATTTTGGGTCATACTGCCCAAAGCCAATATGAACCACCTCCCTTAACTCCTCTGCTGTCGGCCATCTTCAGATTCTTTACTGCACGTTAGTGTTAGTAGGCCTCATATATTCTCTCCAACTATTCTTGAAAAATATTGACTTTTTTCATCTTTTTCAACGTCTTCTCGACGGCAAGTCGCTGATGGTGGCGTTGCTGGGTCTGTTGACCGGGCCCGCCACGGGTAATCTTCACAGACTTATTGTCTGCGTAGTTGGGCCTATCTCATGGATGAGTCCACGAGGAAGAGCCTTTTCAAGGCCTGTGACCCCTGCAGATTGAAAAATGTCTGTGAAAGACCAACACGACTGCCTCTACTGCCTTCACCCTCACCACGTCATTCAGGACTGCAAAATCTGCAGTCAATTTCCAATAAGACACAAGGGATCGTCACTGTTGTCACGTGGCTCGATGATGCCGGCGGGTGCCTCTGACTCTGCATCTGTACAGAGCCATGCCTTGCTACAGCAGGGCAGGAAGGGCCAGCGAACCACTTGTAGTAAGAGTTCTAGGTCACAGGAAGTCCACGCCACTAGCTAGAGGAAGCACAAGGAAGCTTCTGATGACGAGCCAAGATCTTTGCACAAGGATGGGTCTTCACCGAAGGTCAGTGCCCAGGTGGTGTCTACAGAAAAGAGAAGCCAGGGCTTTTTCCATCACCCCAGGGAGATGATCCCATCAACCAAGTCCATGTCAAAGTCTAGTAGGCACTCTTCGCCGTTGTCAGCAAAAGCAACCTCGTCAACTGTCACACCGCTTCCTAGACCGCGGACACACCATTCCGCTCGCCCCTCCTTGTCTACCCATTCCCGCACTCCCCGACGCTCGTGCATTATGCTCCCCACTCACGTCGCACACAGCAGGGCACGGCACGACAGGTTTGGGGTAACGGGTGTTTATCGCCCTTCACGGCGGTGGCAGATCAACTGGAGGCTCCGTCATTTCAGGAACTCACATCCCTTGCGGAGACCGGCGCTTCACGGATCACGTGACTTCTGTTGCCTAGCAGCATGGCAACGCTTTCGGTTTGCATCACACGTGACTCTACGTACGACCCTTCCGAGGATAAAAGGAGTCTGTGAACCGAAGGCGTTGCTTCACAGCTGTCTTGTTTTGGATCACGTGACGTTCTCTCTTCGTTCAAGGACCTGCTCTGATTCTGACCTCGGTTCGCTCCACGGATTGCTCCTTCTCAGCCCTTCAGTAACTTTTGGATTTGCCTGTTACCGACCCACGCTTGCTCCACGGATTCCTCTTGCTTAACCCTTCAAGTACTTTGGATTTGCCTGATACCGACCCACGCTTGCTCCACGGACTCCACTTGCTTAACCCTTCACTGGCTAGGGCCTCAGTCCTACAAATAGGTGGTTACCTGTTCTACCCTACAGCTTGTTCCAGCTACAGCTAGGAGACCCACGCCTTGACCCAAGACCTCACAGGTATTCAGGTATTTTGGGGTTATGCACATAAAGGTATTCGGGCCCTGTTTCTTTACTTAACCACTGTACCTTTCCTTACAGCGCTCAAGGGGTTCTTCCGGCTGTTCCCGCGTCCTGGTTTTCCGGACTTCCACCTGTGGCCTTAATATTCACACTGACGATATTTCTAAACCGTCAGGGTGTTTCTTGGGGACAGAGGGGTTGTTCATACTCTACACGACCAACGAACTTCGTAACATCAACGTAGTCTTCAAAATCGGTGCAAAGTCCTCGTCAACCTCCAGGCCGTCTATGCCGAAGCCATCAACACCATCTACCAGCACCTCGCTGACGAGACCGACTACAAGCAAACGCGCTACTCCATCGACAACCACATCGGTGACTGTGACACCCTTGTCAACGGCCCATTGACAGTAAAAATGGTGGCTTCTCGCATGATCACCGCTATAGTGACAAACGTCTGACACCCCTATCAACACAGTGTCAGCACTGGCAGCTCTACCACGAGAATCGTACCCGAACCTTGCAGTGGCGGTAATACCAGATGGGACCATTGTAGTAAAGCCAAGTCTCTCTTCCTCTGAGGGTGTGGCCGAGCGGGATGAAAAGACTATCATGTAACCTCCATCTTCCCCATCAAGCACGTCACCACCTCCTAGAAGAAAACCTACTTCTCCACGGGGTGAGGCAAGCCTAATCAGACTGCCAGTATTACCACCCCTGCATGTATCTCCTACGGGAGACAAGTTGCTTCCGGTGCAGCCAGCTCCACCATTGCCTCCCCAGAGGGACATGTCACTGGACATTTCATCCACCTTAACCACACTGGTGGCAACTTTGCAACAAAGGCTCCCTGCATCGCCTCAACGCCCTCCAGCAGATGTCCCTGGGCCATCCATGGAGGATAACATTCCAGGCCTCCCAGGAGGGGTGAAGGCCAGTCAAGGCCCCAGCATCTGTCCGATACAGGGACGGACACAGATCCAGACCACCTGGAGGACATGGCTTCCACACATTCGTCCCACACTGACGAATTTACAGACTTCATCACGGCCAATGGGGAACCGTATCATATTCCAATTAGAGACTTGCCCCATGATGAGTTAGGGGACTTTCACGCGCTTGTGGCCTAGATGTTCAGCCTTACCCCAGAGGAGCAGCACAAGGACAGTGTACTGTATCAACGCATAGAACAGAAAAACAGTGATATCCTTTCCACTGTTGGAGGATGGCCTAGTCACCTTGGCCCACCCCGCTACAGCCCAGGCAAAGGAGCGCTTCGACAAAAAGTACTGGAACCCGGGCATTGCTCCTGCATGCCTCCACACCCAGCCTATTCCAGACTTTCTGCTGCCACCAGGAAGAGGTCAGCCAACCCTTCGTTCTCCAGCTCCGTTCCCCCGGACAAGGAAGGCAAACGCCTGGATGCCTTCAGCAAGAAAATGGTTACCACCGCAACCACGACTATCAGGGCGGCGAATGCAATGGCCATCCTCGCACATTATGATCGCAAGTTGTGATACAAGATGGGCCCCATGGTGCAGTTTCTGCCAGATGACAAAAATCAGGAAACTATGGACATCTTCACATCTTCCTTAAGGGTGAATTGGTATCGGACCATGCCATTACAGTCTCAGTGGACATCGCTGACACTGGTATTCGCCAGCTTGGGAATGGAGCGGTCATTCGCAGGCAAGAATGGCTCAAGGCCACAGACTTTCAAACTGATGTCCAACCCTGGGTCATAGATATGCCCTTCGACGGAAACGACTTATTCGAGAAGAAGGTTCATGAGGCTTTGCAGTCTGTTAAAACAGACAGAGAGACTGCTTGCTCCGTGGGTATGCTACATCAAGGCCAGACCTTTTGCTCCGCGAAGGGAAATTATGGTAGAACTTTGCAGGACAACCCCTCCACGTACCAGTCTTAGTCTTCCTACAAGTCACTGTACTCCTCAAGGGACCAGTATAGGAAGAAGTCCCAATCGTAAAGGGATTCTCAGCTCTGCTGTGGCTCCTCCCAATCTAGGGGCCAGTCTGGCAAGCAACCATGGCCAGGCCAGGGTACAGTCCTCCCGCTTCAGCACCCTGGTGGGAGGACGACTGTCGAGATTAGTCAAGGAATGGACAAACATCACATCCAATGAATGAGTGCTATCCCTTTTCCAGCAGCGTCACTGGCAGAAGTTTGTACAATTTCCACCGGACATTCCTCCCGCACACAAGCCGGAGAAGTTGTGACACCACCTGCTGCAAGAAGTGCAAGCTCTGCTACACAAGGGGGCAGTGGAGAAGGTGCAAAAGGACGAGGTGGCCATAGGAGTCTACTCCTGATACTTCCTGGTATGAAAAAAGGCACTGCACAACAAGTCGGGGGATGGAGACCCATATTGGACCTAAGGGTGCTCAACAAATTCCTAAAGGCACAAACTTTCCATATGGTGACACTACAACAAGTTCTGTTCCAGCTACAGCAAGGAGTTTCTTGGCGTCACCCGACTGCCAGGATGCTTATTTTCACATCCCTATTCGCCACTCACACCAGCGCTACCTACGCTTCGTTTTGGCAGGAGTACACTGTCAATTCAAGGCACTTCCCTCTGTTCTGCTCCACGGGTATTTACCAAGTGGCTCTTACCAGTGATGGCACACTGCAGCAGAAGGGCATCCACGTATACCTGTATCTAGACGAGTGGTTGGTGAGAGCCCCCTCCTACCCGCTGGCAGAAGTCAACACCACAGCCACCATGCAGTGTCTTCAGCAGCTAGGATTCTCCATAAACTTCCCAAAGTCGTGCCTGGTTCCATCAAGACAGTCACTCTCGGAGCGAAACTCAACACCCAAACCTGCACCGCCAGGCCCTCAGATGAGAGGGTGGCGGCTCTCCTGGTGAAGGTGCTATGCCTCATCAGTGCCCATGTGATCCTGGTTCGCAATTACAAGTCTTTGCTGGGGATGTTGTTATTGTGCATCCCTTTAATCACTTACTGCAGGCTACGCAAGCGGCCGGTGCAGGAATTCCTGAATGCTCGGTGAAAACAAGCCTCAGGGTTCTGGGTCGACCGCATCATTCTGGCACAGGCTTTCAGGCGGAGCCTTCACTGGTGGCCGGTGATACAACATCTGGTGAAGTGTGCTCCTTTCAGGCTGCCACACCATCAGGCCACCGTTACAACGGATGCCTCACTGGAGGGCTAGGGTGCCCACTGTCAGGACCAACACACAAGAGGCCTATGATCCGAAGAGGAAAAGAGCCTGCACATCAACCTGCTGGAGTTGGGTATGATTTTATGGGCCCTGAAGTCGGGGGCTGGGGGGGGGGGTGTAAGTGGAACTGATCTACACCGACAGTACATTAATGTTTATGTCTGCAAGCAAGGAGGAACCAGGTTCCCACAGCTTTCCAAGGAGGCTCAGCTCTCATTCTCATTCCCCTCCAACTGCCAGGAATTCAGAATTCCCTAGCGGAAGCCCTCAGCAGGGAGTTGCACTCTTGCCACGAGTGGGAGCTGCACGTGGATCAACTTCACCTGTTCCAGACGTGGGGCACACAAGAGATCAACCTTTTTGCCACCTACGATGACAGTCGGTGCAAGACCTTCCCCAGCCAAATTCCCCCATCTGCAGAGCTTGGGGGGCGCCTTTGCGTTTCCAAGGGAGGAGAAGTTAAGGTATGCATTCCCCCTGATACCATTGGTGCCCGAGTCATCCACACCTTCAGACTGTATCGGTGCAAACTGATATTAGTGGCCCCTGTGTGGCCGAGACAGTTTTGGTACTCTGACCACGTAGCCCTCATCAGCTGCTCCCCTCAAGCTGCATTCACACCAGGCTCTCCTGTCCAGGAACCAGGGTGGCGGTGCTGCACCACGGCCTGGCCTCACTCAATCTGACGGCCTTGCTCCTGTATTCTTAGAATTTGTATCCCTGTCCCTTCCACAAGACTGCCAAGAAGTCCTGAACCGAGCAAGAGCTCTATCCACTTTGAAGTGCTACAAATGCAAGTGTAACCGTTTTCAGGTGTGGTGGGTGCAGGAACCATCATTTGCGGCCTCAGGCCGTGCGCCCTCATGCCGTCCGGCCACAAGATGTTACCTTATTTGTTGTCCCTAACGCGATCGGGCTTGACACATTCTTCTATCAAAGTGCACCTGGCTGCAATCTCCAGGTGCAACTGCTCCGCAGGGTTGCCATCCCTGTGGTCCCACCTGCTGGTGAAGGAGTTATTATGTGGACTGGTCCAGTCTTTTCCACTTGTCCGTTGCCCAGCTCCAGCGTGGAAACGGACTGTACTGCTCCCAAAGCTCATGAAGCCACCTTATGAGCCTTTGTACCAGGAGTCCATCAAGCATCTTTCCTAGAAATTCCATTTTCTTGGCGCCCAGAACATCGGCCAGGCGAGGGGGGGGAATCGAAGCATTTTCATGCCGAAAGCCTTATTTGACGTTGCACAGGACAAGGCTCTTCTGCGTACTAACCCAACTTTTATGTCTAAGGTGTCCTCTTTCCATCTCAATCAACAAGTGGTTCTGCCCGTATTCTTCAGCACACCAAAATCTGCAGTGGAGCAAACGCTGCACACGCTGGATGTGGTACACGCCCTCAAGTACTACGTAGTGCGTACTAAGTCATTCCATTCTAGCGACCAATTGTGTCATTTGGACCTTCTGAGCTGGGGAAGGCTCTGCTAAAGACCTCCATTTCAAGATGGATTGCAGCCTGCATTTCCTTCTGACATCAACAGGCCGGCAGGCTGCTCCCTGGCAGGCCCCGGGCTCACTCCACCAATCCTCTCTGGGATCCTGCTACCTGACATCTGCCGTGCAGCCTCCTGGAGATCGGTGCATACATTCACCAGGTTCTACTGCGTCAACAGATTCCGTAGAGGAGTCTAGAGTCGGCTTTGCTGAACCTTTTTGTGTGAGGTTAGTAAGTCTCCAGTGGTAAGTTGCGCTAGGAGCTTGCCTCTGCCCGTATGTATTGTTTTAATACTGCTTTGTAATCTATGCACAGCATGTGAATCTATGAAAGATCCAATGCTGGAGAAGGAATAAGTTACTTAGCTGTAACTCTGGTTCTTTATCTTTATTACTCATATTTCTCTTTCCTCACTGTGGTCGTTTCTCTACACAGCAGAACTTAAGGTGTATTTAAGAGGTTAGCTCTGCAAATTAAGGGTATCGTTCCGAGGGAAGTTCAGATATGTAGAGTAACATCCAAGATGGAAGAAGAGTAATGACGATTACAAGTCATTAAAGGTTGGAGGTTTGATACCTAATCTGAAAACAGGGATAGACATGGAAACTCTCAGGCATAGGATTTTAGGGTCACAGAAGGATTGGGATGTGGAAGGAGAAATGCAAATGATAAATATTACTGGTAAGTAATCATGACATCATATTCTAATCCCAGTGTTTACATAAGGATATAACCACGTTGTATTCTTTCTGTTCTTTTCCTGTTGAATCATCAAAACAACTACCGCACCAAGAGGCTACTGCAAGTACACCTAAAGGTTTACAATCTACAGAATCCAACCACTACTAAGACTTCTAGGTCTTCTTTATGGAATCAAGCACAGGGGCCCTAAACCTATGTAAGGAACTCATGGTGGTAACAATAAAGACAGACACAATTGATCGTAGTTCAAGAGTGTTAAACTGTATAAATGGGTGAGAAAAACGCCTACTCTATAAACCCAACTCTAGGATGGGAGCAAGCTACGACTGTCAGATAATAAGGCAGTATTAGTGGTGTCTTGTCAAATAAAAAGAGCCTATACAAAAACTATTGCCAATCCTTACCTCCAAGTTACAAAATGGTGTGGGAAAATATTCACCAGAAAAGAAAGAAGTGTTCACAAAAGAATAAGCCAGGATGTTATAGCCGGGGGTCTCCCTTCCCCACATTTGTAGCACAGGAGAAGGTGGGACTCTTGAGCACAGCACACTCCTGGGCTTCTCCAGCACAAGGTTACAGTTCCTTTCAGCAATATCGGGACCTTCGGTGGTCAAGTCTTTCCTATACAGTCTCTTGCCTCAGAGGGCCTGATGTGTCAACAATAACAAAACAAAAGTTATTTTCCGTAATCTTTTACGTTGGGTGATGACTCTTCACCCCTGAAATCCCCCTCAACCGGGCTCCCATCCTCTCGAATGTTAGCCTCCCTGTGTCAGCTTCACTACAGCCTTTCACTCAAAATCTCTTCACCTGTAGTATTCACGAGTCTCAATGTTCTTTTAAACAACCTTTCACTGTGGACTTCCCTCAGCCGGGTTCGCTTTTGTCAACACAATGTTCACGGGGTTATCATGTTTCACCCCGCTTTGCAGGCATCCCTCAGCCGGGTTCACATTTGCCAGCTACACAGTTCCATCAGAAAGCCATTCTAGACCCTTAGGTTGTTCACTTTACCCAAGTCCGGATCTCAGCCCCCAGGCTTTTCTTTAAAGCCCCCAGTCAGGCTTTCCCTAAAGCCCCCAGATTCACTGCCCTTAGCTTTCCTCTTGGTTTACGATAGCCTCCTTCAGTCGGGGTCAGACCATCAATTCACTTTTTCCTCTTGGTTCCGGGTCAAAGACTTTCAAATGTACAAGGGGTTTTACTCGACCCTTGTATGACCCCTTTGACC
The DNA here is from genome assembly GCF_040938575.1 of Ambystoma mexicanum. Taxonomy (NCBI): domain Eukaryota; kingdom Metazoa; phylum Chordata; class Amphibia; order Caudata; family Ambystomatidae; genus Ambystoma; species Ambystoma mexicanum. The sequence goes on along the minus strand of NC_090936.1, from coordinate 451,322,448 downwards.
TCCTACGTCGGGCTCTCCTAGGGCCTCCTGGTATCTGTAGAGGACCAACCAAAGTCTTTCGAATAAGCACCCGCGTGGCACCAGACCACTCTCCAGCTGGTCTTTCTCTGGGTTTTAAAAGTTCAGAAACAGATGAGTTCTTTGTTCAAATCATGCTCAACACAGCTTGGTCTATTATCGGTTCTCCCTCCGACTCACCGGCTGCGCTGAACTCCTTGTCGTTTCTTGTCTCTGGAGTGAAGGACGGTACCATGGTAACAAGCGCCTCCCTCTGCCTTGGTTATCAGTGTGGGAGGGCTCCGTACACCGTTGACATCTGTTATACCACATGCTAGCTGTAGTTCCCGGTCTTATAATTCCTCTTTCAGAGGTTTTGCGAGTCTGGGTCGAAAAGTGCAAGGGCATTTCCCTCTGTCGTCCTTTTCAGTCTCGCCGCCTTTCTCCTCCTCTTGAACTGCTGTCCTGAAAAAGCTGCCTTCCTACTGCGTTTTGCCTTTCTCAAAGTGTGCTCTCGTGCTGCACCTTTTATACCTGTGGGGAAGGGAATGGGCCGTCAGGGTGTGTAGTTATTGTCAATTGCCTGATTCTGCCTGACCCTTGTGTTGGGACATATCAGGTAAACGGCCCATGTCTTAGTCCGTTGTCTTTCATGGTGTAAGAAAGTGTTAGTGGCGGAAAGGGAGAGGGGGGGGTAGAATTTCTGAATATCCTAGGGTAGGGATGAGGAAAAGGTGTTCTAAGGAAGGGGGTACCGCGTCTCACCCATCGGTGTCACAATTTTTGTATATTTCTTTTTCCAATTTATTTTATTGATTTTTAAAACAACATTGTAACTTAAAGACCTCAGTCAATGGTCAATAACATTATACATCAATGGTGTCAGTCTACCTACAACCCCAACTCCCCCCATCTCAAGCCTGACCCACACATTACCCCCCATCGTATTCTACTGTCCATCACAAACTATACATTGGTATATACTCTTCACTGCACAGGAATGACTTCTACCTGGGCTGCATCTTGCACCAACCCTGACAAGTCTTGTACCAATTGTCTCCAGGAATCTAGGGGTACACAATGTTCTTCTCGGCCGCTACGCGCCGCCTCCTGCCATACTGTGGTTTCCGCCCTTGACCATTTTTGAAGGTCTTTCCACCATAGGCCCACCTTCGGTCTCCTGTGTGCCTTCCATCCCATAGCAATTCTACGTTTTGCCAATATGTATGCTAGGTCCTTCAATTTACTAACGTGCCTCGCCCTCTTCGGGCGTGTAAAATTAACCAACATGCAGGCCGCAGGGGAATTCACGTTTAGCGTTATACCTGCCGCGGCCAAGGCTCGGGCAATCTCCTCCCAAATGTATTTTACCTCTGCACATGCCCAAAACACATGTAGTAAATATGCAGCCATCATTCCACATTTTGGACAAACCTGCTACTTCGCGCTGTTAAACTTGGTGATTTTCCCCGAAGTTAGGTACGCCCTATGGGTGACATACAATTGGATCAGCTGGAGCTTTGCGTTTCTAGAAACCTTTTCATGATACATTAAAGATGTCAGCTGCTCCTGTAAGTCTACTTCCCATCTATGCTGTACCTGTGCCATCCCATCCCCTGACCTTGACATTAACAGCTCGTATAATCGCAACACCTGATGTCCCCCTTCTGAAATGTCATCCAATGTTTCTATAATCTCGTCTTCCTGTAATATCCCATCGGGGGCCAGCCTTCTGCTCTGTACCCTTTGAAGTAGTGCTGCATGTGTAATATACTGTCCGGCATGTATGCCTTTTTCGGAGGTGAGTGTTGCAAAATCTTTGTTTGCCTTCCTGTAGTAGATCACCCACCGTCGCCACCCCCTTTGGCTCCCAGTATTTCCTTATCTTCAATCTGAGTTGCGTGTCTTTGGGTTTGAGCGATACTAATGGCACTTGGGGGGAACACGGCGAATCTATGTGCAGGAAGCCCTGCTTTGTGCCATGTCTCTCTGCCGAGTTTTAAAAAAAAATGGGGGTCTGGGATGCTTGCCTTAGCGGTCCATATGACTTCTTTCAAGAAGAATGGGGCACATTGCGGTTGCAATAGCAAGGTGTCTTGGGACTGCTTATCCGACAGCCACTTTGTCAAAAATTGTAGCTGACACGCCAAGAGGTAGGCCTCACCAATTCCACCTTGAGCATATGGTTTTTGCAATTTTGCAAGGGCTATGTGGCATCTCTAGTTATGCCATAAGAAATTATGACACATTGTATCTAACCTCTTAAAGAAGCTTCTGGGTATGTTATATGGCACATTCGTAAAGAAACGGAGCAGCCGTGGTTACCCTACCATCTTTAACAGCACCACTCTTCCCTTCAGCGAAAGCAGCGGTTTCTTCCAGAAAACCATGGATTTCTCTATTTAGTCAACTGCCTTCGCCGTGTTTTGCAAATGTTCTGTCTTAGGGTTGTGAGAAATGTCTAACCCTAAATATCTAAATGTGGCTATCTCCCATTTAATAAGCAGTGATGGCAACTTATCTAGGTGTTTCCCCCTGTACCCCGCCAAGGGGTACAAGTAAGACTAATGAGCGTTAATCGTGATACCTGATAGTGTTGCGTATTGTTCCAACACTTCTAGAATTTACTGGAGATTCATTTCAGGATGCTGTAGGTAAAGGAGCATATCATCAGCGTACAGGGAAAGTAGATGATTATTACCTCATCATTATGCCTGCCTCCCGATATTCCCTACAAAGATAAATTGCCAGCGGCTCCAAGGTCAATATGAATAGCATAGGAGACCACAGACAACCCTGCCTGTTAACTTTTGCTTAGCCATCATTGCTCCAAAATGCACCCACCAGTCTTAACCCTGGCCATCGGACTCCCATAGAGAAGTTGCGCCCACTTTATATATGTTGGTCCCATACCGAATCCCTTTAGCACTGTTAATAGCCATGGCCACCTGACCGAATCAAATGCTTTGACCGCATCTAGTGAAGCCACTGCATATTGATCCGTACTGTCTTGAGTATAGTCTATAATATGGTGCAACCTCCCAAGGTTACATGTAATATTCCTATTTGGAACATATCCAGACTGGTCTGGGTGAATAAGTCATCGCTGATCTGAGGCTAATAGAGCTGTGAGTGTCTTCCTGTCCTGATTAAGTAACAATAGGGGCCTATAGGAACCACAGTCGTCCTCAGGCCTTATTGGGCTTCAGCAACGGGACTATTATGGATTCCCTCAGACGCCAACAACATGCCTGTCTGACGCTTCGTTGAGCATTTCCAACAGTGGGGTCACTGTATCAGTAATGAACTATTTATAGAATTCACTTGGTAATACATCCGCTACCTGAGCTTTCCCCTGTTGGTAAGCCTCTTATGGTGGATTCCAGTTCCTCTGCCGTTATAGGTGCTTGCAGCCTACCTACTGCCTCTAATTTGGGGAGTTCGATCTCCTCCATCGCCTCGTCGATCACCTGTTGTGTTGTCGATGCTTCTGCATACAGCTCAAAAAAACATCTATAAATACTTTCCTGTGTCCTATGCGTATTCCTGTTGCTTCCTTTTACCTCCCGTATCAAGGCTCTCTTGAACTCGCTCTTATATAGCCAGGCCAGCAACTGCCCTGCTTTGTCTCTTTCTGCATGTTGCCTTTCTATGTATTTGCTATATTTCAAATTACCTAGCCTAACCCAAGATCCATACATTCCTGCTGCAGTCTAGTTTCTTCTTGGGCCCGTTCCGTGTTTGTGTCTTCAATGTCGCTTAAGACCTCTAGTTCGACCTCCGCCCTGCTCAGATCCCTCTCAATTGTTGCTTGCATACTCTTGGCTGTGGCTATTGCTGTCTCTCTGATCACCACCTTGAATGCTTCCCACAATGTGCCCGCTGAACTTACGGTACCTGTATTGTTCCTAAAATAATCTTTCACCCCTTCCCCAGGCGTTCTCTAAATATCAAATCTTTAAGAGATTCACTCCTCCGTTTCCACTTTGCAATGCGTTGTCTCGGAGGGGAATACTACCATGTGAACACCAGGGGAGCATGATCCAACAACACTCATGCTTTATACTCTGCTGTTGTGAACTCCCCCAATATCTCCTCCGCCACAAAAAAGTAATTCAATCTAGTGTATACATTTCTAAGGGTGGCATAGTGTCAATATCCCCGGGCCTGCGGATGTAAGTCTCTCCATACATCTGCCAACGTAAATGATTGCAGTATTGTTTTCAAGACTTTGGCCACTGGGGGCTGGGTGCTCCACCTTGTCATCTGACCTATCTAACCTGGGGTTCAGAGTACAATTGAAGTCCCCTCCTCCTATCAACACACCTTCTTTATACTGTGCTAGTTGTGGGTACAGTGTCTGAATGTAGTCTGCAGTTCCTTGGTTCGGTGCATACGTATTTACAATGCAAAGCTCCCTCCTTTCCACCATCCCTTGTACTATAACCATCCTGCCCTCAGCGTCTTTATAAGTCTTTAGTACTTTGAACGGGACTGACGCCGCCACCCATATTAAAACTCCTCTGGCAAATGCTGTGTATGCCAAGCCCAGAGTCCACCCCCTCCATTTCCTTGCTAATGTAGTTTCTTTCCACGATTAAGTGTTTCTTGGAGGAGTATTTGTATTTTGTATTTGTTTTATTTGTAACGCGCACCGTCCGGCCCGGAGGCATCAAGGCGCAACTTTAGACATGGTTACATAACGCGCATACATATATTCAAACTTTAGATACAGTGCAAAGTATTCAGAGCATACAGCAATATACATCATTTACAGAGTAGAGATTAGAGCAGGTGTCATACTGGGACAAGGGCTCCCAGGTACATAAGAAATCCAAATTTCAAGGCTGATTGAAGAGCCAGGCTTTCGTTTTGGACTTAAAGGCACTAAAGCATTCTTCTGATCTGATCGGGAGGGGGAGGGCATTCCAAAGCTTGAAAGCTAGGACGCAGAAGATTGATCCACCCGCTTTTTGTAGTTTGAACCTAGGGATAGTTAAACAGTGGGTCTGGGCGGTTCTTTGAGGGCGGGGTAGGCGCGTGGCGGGATAGCCGGCTGCAGAGATACGGGGGGCTTGGTTGGCTAGGCATTTGTGGGTAAGGCCTAAGGCTTTCAGTGAAATTCTCTGTTTGACAGGTAGCCAGTATAGATTGGATCTAGATTCCGAGATGTGGTGGTTTCGCGGGATGTTTAGAGCCGCTCTAATGGCATTGTTCTGGGAGATTTGCAATTTGTTCAGATTTTCTTGGCTGGTTTCTAGGTAGAGGGCGCTACCATAGTCAATTTTAGCCATGATGAGGGTTCTGGCCAGTGTGACCGTGTTTGGGGTGGTCAGAAATGGCCTACAGGCTGCAATGAGTTTGCAGGTGTATGCTGAAGGAGATCTGACTGCATTTGTTTGTCGGGATAGGGATAGGGTGGCGTCAAGGTAGACTCCTAAGGTTTTAGTGTCTTTCGAAACTTGGATGGTGTTACCATCGATGATAAACGATTGGTAGGATGGCTCAATATCTATTTTTTTGACGCATTAGAAACTGCATGATCCTATTTCGTTTAATAAAACTATTGAGTCCTCTAACATTTCAAGAGACTATTTTAAGATCCCCCATCCCATATTAGTGATCTAGCTTGTCTTGACAGTCTGGTGTGCATAGTATACCTTATACGTGTGGTCCTGTAGGCTAACTTCCCCTTAACAACCCAAACAACCCCCCTGACTACCCAACAATTGCCCAGCTCAGTACCTCGTGCTCAGGCATTACTGCTTCGAACTTCCGCATTGATATAGAATCCACTAGAAGTTCAGCAGGTGGATACTCCAAAACCAATATCCGTGGTTCAATCCACTCTTGGGCATAGGACGTCCCCACACAGTTTGCCCCCATACGGGTCTCACTGTAAGCCCCCTTGTTGCTTGTACTAATAGTGCCTGAATGTCTGTAAAAGAATATCTCATATAGTCATCTGATCTCTTCAGCCACCTGCTCCCGTCGGCACTTGCGTGTTCTGCTCAGTCAGTAGGTGGATACTCCAAAACCAATATCCGTGGTTCAATCCACTCTTGGGCATAGGACGTCCCCACACAGTTTGCCCCCATACGGGTCTCACTGTAAGCCCCCTTGTTGCTTGTACTAATAGTGCCTGAATGTCTGTAAAAGAATATCTCATATAGTCATCTGATCTCTTCAGCCACCTGCTCCCGTCGGCACTTGCGTGTTCTGCTCAGTCAGTAGGTGGATACTCCAAAACCAATATCCGTGGTTCAATCCACTCTTGGGCATAGGACGTCCCCACACAGTTTGCCCCCATACGGGTCTCACTGTAAGCCCCCTTGTTGCTTGTACTAATAGTGCCTGAATGTCTGTAAAAGAATATCTCATATAGTCATCTGATCTCTTCAGCCACCTGCTCCCGTCGGCACTTGCGTGTTCTGCTCAGTCAGTATTATCTCTGGAGGCGGACAGCTTTTTCGCTTCGGTCTGCACATTTTTGGTGTCCATCCATTTGTGCACCTCCTCAGGATTGTCAAAGAAAACACTTCTGCCTTTATGCATCACTTTCAGCTTTGCTGGATATAATAACATGTACTTAAAGATTCCTTTGCGTAATCTTCTCTTGACCGCTGTAAAGTTCATCCTTTGTCATTGCACCTGCAGCATGTAATTTGGATATGCCGTGATGTTTGCGGACGCCTTTTGTATCGTGCCCCCTTTCCGGAAATATTTAAGGATTTTTTTCTCTGCCTTAATAGTTCAGGATGCGGCCTATTATTGGTCACGGAGGGGCGCCTGGTGGTGGCCTTTGTGCCAGAGCTCTGTGCACTCTCTCTACTGTAAAGCCCTGGGTGAGATTACCCGGGCCAATTTCCTGCAACAGCATGTTTTCGCTAAAGTTAGTGGGATCAGTCCCTTCCTCGCCTTCCGGTAGTCCAATTATGCACACATTATTCCGTCTGGCTCTCCCTTCCGCGTCTTCCACTCTCCTTCTAGGTTTTGTACTTGCTGTTGAACAGCGTCGCTGGAGGTCTCTTTAATGCTGGTAGCTTGCATCGCCACTCTGCGTGCATGCTGTCTCTAGGTTGAAGACCAGTTGGGTGAGTGTTATCACTGTGTATTCTAAGCCCCCTGTTAGTTCTCAGGCGCTGTTGCTACCCCTTCCAGTTGCCCAGATGTCGCTCGCTGGAGCCATGCTGTCCCGGTGACTCTCACCTCAGCTGCTCTTCCTCATATGGATATTGAATCACAACCATTTGTTATTAGTTATTCCAGAGGGAAGGTTGCTTCTCTTTGTTTGGTCCCAGCGTGACAATGTTCCTTCTTTCCTGTGCATGCACACGATTTGCGCCTTTTCCGCCCTGTTCCACAAGTTACTTCTATTCTTTGGGAGTATTGGTCTTTGCCCTTGTACCAGTAAATACCTTGGATTACTGACGGGGTCCATGACCGCAGCAGAGTGCAGCACTAAGATGTTGGCGTCCTCTACAGTGACTCGTCTCATATTTCAGTGTGAGAGCAAGCTGCTCTCTGTACTTGTTCCTTTATCTTCGCGGTACATATGCTAGATCTTTCAGCACACGCTGGCCTCCTGCACCTGAGCGGACCACATTGGAAGCTGAATGTTGGTTATCAGTTGGTACAGCTGCCTTTTACGTCCCGCAGCTATTTTCCCTTCGCATGAAAGAAATAGAGGGTGGACACCCGAGGGAACCGTCCTTCGTACTACCCTGTCTTTGCAGACAAGGTGCCCGCTATGCTGTTTCAGGTTCCTTTATGCGCCATACACTTTTTGTGGGTGGTCCGCAGAGCGACCAGGCAGACCTCCTTCCATTCGATTTTCACCACTCTGCTTGTATTCCCTGCACGGCCCGGACCTCTGTGCAAGCCGAGCCCGCACTGACTGGATGTTCCTGAGGTGTCGGGTCACAGTTAATTCAGCTCTCAGCTTGTCGCGTCTTGTCCTACGTTGCATTTGTGCCGTAGTTAATAGTCTTTGCTTCCCGTGCAAAGTTTTGTCTTCATGAAGAGGCTTCTTGTTGCTATGCGGTACTGAGCGGTCCGCTCCTTCTCGTAATCTCCATCTTCTTGGTCGGCACACTTTCAAAGTTTTAGCTACTGTTTACAGTTATGGCGTGATGTTTCAGATTTACCGCTGCATTTCGCACCACTGTTATACATAGGGCGGACCGTAGAGGAAACCGGCATCGCAGCAGTTTTTGTCAATGCCGCTCTGATACTTGCAACAATGTAGCCGGATAACTGTATCTGACTTGGTGGGCGGACCGCACTGCAAACTGAATTGCAGCTTGTGCGTGCACAACTATGTAGCCTGCTTCTTTTATCCACGTCTTTTTATTTACCACTGTGTTGGGGGTTGACTCTGGAGGGAACCCTCCCCGCACCGATTCAGCTTCATTTGTGCAAGTTCTGTGCCTCCAGTGCTGCGGCGATCGTCCTTCTTGACGGAGTCCCTTGTTGGTGGGCGAACCAGAGTGGCCCTGCTCGGTTCCTTTGGGGTGTTGCGCTACTCTAGCTCCACGCTGGCACTGCTGTAATGTTCCGATGGAGTACGCCTTTCATGCCCGGGCCAGGTCTCTCCCAGGGTTAGGCCCCGTGCGCTCTGCAATCCATGGTAAGGTGGCTGATTCCAATCCCCCGGCGATTCGGCTACGTTTGTTGTTCTTTGTGGTCTGTTGCGGCCGCCATTTTGATTCCATTTGAAACTTTGCTGACTCGTCCTCCACTTCAATACCAGCAACTCGCAATAAATGTGCACACGTTTGTGCCAGTTCACCCCAGACTACCAATTCTTTGTATTTCATGGACCCTTGCCAGCTGGGTCCATGATTTCGGGCCAGGATAGTGTAGGATCCTCAGGAGCTTTCTGTGAAGACGTCCTCACAGCATGGCTACCAAGCCACGCCCCGGTCTCCCACTTCCACTCCCCGAGGACCCCTTATCCAGGTGATCCTCCCACACTAGTCCACCCCCAGGAATTGGATCCAATGGCGATGGCCGTGTCCTGGCCACCTGAATGACCGATTCCCGGGGAGTAATCAGTGAGACACCTTCAGGCTTCCCACACCTAAGAAACTCTGAATTCCCTGCTTCCAGCTGGTAATTGGAAGCGTTGAGTGTTAATTTCAGGTAGAAATATCTCCGTAAGAACCACCAGCTTGCTCCTGCCTGTAGCAGCCATATCCTTGGTGTATCAACCCTAAATATTCTCAGATAGCACTTGTCCTTGTCCATCGTAGGCTAAAGTGATCCACTTAAATCCATCTGCCCAATGTGTAAGAGAACTTTTCTTTTGTCCTGCCACTATACAATTTTAAACAGAATTACATTTTTTGAAGGAGTAAAAATCATTCAGATCGATACTTCTCTAGCAATATCCAGTAGGTGAAATATAACCTCCTCGTTCAAGAGGGATTAGGTAACCAAGATGGCAGTGTCACTTCTTGTTCAAAATGACATGGTGACAAAACCTTGTACATGAAATACAGACCCAGTTAAAGAACCGTTCTCTTGGAGAAAAAAAAGTGTAAATATGTAGTAGACATGGATATCAGTATTCCAAAATACCCCAGATTACTTGCAGTTATGATAACTAAAATGTAAATAAGTCTTGAGGAAAAAAACATGTAAAAGAATCCTTATTCATTGGTTCAAATAGAGTATTTTGATGTGTGGACCTTTGGCACTAAATGTAAACCCCACAGAGTTGTCAATGGTTTTGTAAACTTCCCAGGCAGAGAGAGAAAGCTTAAGGTGCCAGTATCCACCACCCTGTACTCACCAGATTAATTTCAGAGCACCCTAAGGTTTGCATAAAGCCTTCATGGCAGATAATTGAAGACGATGCATAGAAATAGCCAAACACAGGTCGTATACATCGTATATGTTTGATTTCCTTTACCTGGCACCAGGACTAGAAATACTTCCAGTGACGCTTGTAAGCCTCATTCTCAGAGTCTCCAAATATGCTAGGCCCACTTTAGCTAGACTGAGAGTCATCTACATGTTATAGCTGTGACCTCTTAACTTCAACACAGGGATCGAGGGATCGGCGTATGACTGCACCAACTGGCTGGAGGGGAAGAGCCCAGCGGTAGGTGAGAAGAAGAGGTCCAAGCGGTCTTCTAAGTCCTTTGAGGGCGCTCCGGCGACGGGGGCCCAACAAAAGGCTAAGCACCGCAAGTCCCCGGGCACTGGGAGCGCTGAACGGTCGGGCTCCTCGGCTGCCAGGCAGGGCGCGCTTTCACCGACGCCATCAGCCACGAGCCAACGCTCTGGCTCAGGGAAGAGGAAATCGGAGAACCCGGAGAAGCCCCGGTCGATCCCGACGGAAACAGCTGAGGGGGAGCGAGGTGGTGACCCTCCCCCCAAGGTGAAGGCCTCAAGCGCGCCTCAAGTCGTGAAGGCCTTGATTCACCCGGCTAAGGCCTCTATCGAGGGAGTCATGGCAGCCCTGGCGAAGCCTGTGGAGGTCACCCCAGTGGAGGCGACCTCGGGGCCCAGAGTTTCCCTGCCCCCACGGAGGGAATCCTCTTTTCAGCCCATCGATAAGACCCCCGTGAGAACCCTGGTGGAAAAAGGGGGGAGGGGGGCAGTGGCCATCACGGACATGGATACAGCCTCTGAAGAGAAGCTGGCTGGAGTCGTGAAGATCCTCAACAAGAAGTTTGAGGAGGTCCGGTCCCACGGGAGGGATCCCGACGATGCGGACGAAGAGAGCAACGGTGGTGCCGACGAGGTTCCTGTGGAGGTGGAGGATTCCACTCCCCAACCATGGCGCCCGTCGCAGCCGGTACCCGAGCCACGGGACAACTCGGGAGCCATCTTGATGGCGATCCAGGCCTTATGTACGGAGATAAGGACGTGGTTGCCCTTACCCCCAACGGACAATCCAGCGGAGCCTCGCCCATCGAGGAGCCCTCCAAGCAAGCGGACGAGAGTTCATCCCCCCTGCCCTTCCAGCCTTCACGGCCCTCACAGCCTTCATCTCCTTCCCCTGATCCTAGAGATGACACGGGAACAGAGACGGCCACGATGGGGACGGATGACGACAGTGGTGACGACGGGATGCGCCTTCCATCACCACCCCCTCGGGCCTCCCCGCCCGACAAAATTGGCTCTTTTCACGCCATGATTGCCAGGGCATCCGAGCTCTTCGAGCTCTGCCACGAAGAACAGAAGAAGGAAGGTTTCCTCTATCAACGGCGTGAGGCCAAAAGGAAGACGGTTCTCTCGGTCCCGTTACTTGACATCTGGGACGAGGGGCTGTTGCTCCTGAAGAACCCGTCCACGACCCCTGCCAAGAGAGACCGGTACAAGAAGTAGTACCGGGTCCTGGATTCCGCCCCTCTGTGCCTTAGGGCGCAGCCGACCCCGGATTTGGTCGTCTCGGCGGTGGCCAAGAAGAAGGCGGCAGGGGCTACGGCTTCAACTTCAACCTCCCCCCGGACGGCGAGGGGAAGAAACTGGACGCCATGGGGCGACGGGTCATCTCGTCGGCGGCAACGATGATTAAAGCGGCCAATGCCCTAGCGATTGTAGCCCGCTACGACAGGGAGCTTTGGTTTACGATAGCTCCTCTGCTGGACTTCCTCCTGGATGACAAGAGGGCGGAGGCCCTGGAGATCCTGCAGGAAGGCGAGGTGGCGTCGTACCACGCCATAACGGTGGCCACAGACATTGCTGACACCGGTTTCTGCCAGTTGGGCAACAGTGTTTGTCTCAGACGGCGTGGTTGGCTCAAGGCGACCGATTTCCGCCAGGACATGCAAACCAGAATTATGGACATGCCCTTCGACAGGAACAACCGGTTCGGCAAGACAGTGCACGAGTCACTGCAGGCCATCAAGGCCGACACGGAGACGGCCCGGTCCTTGGGGGTTTTGCAGCAACGACGGCCGCCCTTTCGGAACTCCGGAGGCAAGCAAGGTGCCTCCAAAGGATTCGGCGGCAGCTCCTCGACGTACCGCCAGGCAGCCCGCTCCTCATCGCAGAAGGCCTACATAGTACGCAGCAAGTCAGGAGGATCTCGTCGTTGCCAAGGCGGCAAGGCCGCTGCCAAGCAGGACTGAACCGGCCGTAGCGTGGGGCCCCCCCACCTGAGCGCCAGCCGGCCTCCCACCGGGGTGAAGTTCGTCAGCGTGTGGGAGTCCATCTCCACTGACCGATGGGTGCTGGATGCCCTGGCCCGCGGGCACACTCTCGTTCTTAAAGAAGTGCCCCCGCATTCCACCCGCGGCCAGGAAGGAAAACCACGTCCCTCAACTGCTGCTGGAAGTAAGGGCGATGCTGAAGAAAGGAGCCTTAGAGCTCGTCCCAAAGAGGCTCCGGGGCTCCGGAGTGTACTCACGATACTTCCTCGTAAGAAAGAAGACCTGCGGTTGGCGACCCATCCTGGACCTTCGTCGTTTAAACAAGTACATCAAGGCCCAGAAGTTGGTCACCCTCCAGCACGTGCTGGGGCAGCTGGAGGAAGGCGACTTCCTATCGTCGCTGGACTGCCTACTTTCACATCCCCATTCTAAAAGGACATCAAACGTTCCTCAGATTCGTAGTCAAAGGACGGCACTACCAATTCAAGGCCCTCTCTTTCGGATTAAAGTCTGCGCCCAGGGCATTCACCAAGTGCCTAGCATCAGTGGCGGGGTGGCTGCGCCTGTAGGGGATCCACGTCTACCCCTATCTGGACGATTGGCTCATCCGAGCAAAGACAAGAGAACTCGCCGTCGGGCACACAGTGAAGACCGTCCAACTGCTCACGGATCTGGGATTGTCCCACCTGGTTCCGTCTCAGGTCGCACTGTTTCTGGGAGCCAATCTCGACACGGTAGCGTGACTGGCCTCCCCGTCGGAGGAAAGAACGAAGGCCATCATGGGCAAGGTGCAGCGGCTGTTGGCCATGGACGTGGCCAGGGTGAAGTCCATCAAGTCCCTTCTCGGCATGATGTCCTCGTGCATCTTCCTAGTGCCCCTGTGCAGACTGCGGATGCGGCCTCTGCAAGGGTTCCTCGACGCCCGATGGATGCAAGCAGCGGGCAGCTTCGAAGACAGGATCCCACTCGAGACCTTCCACCAAGCGATCCGGTGGTGGGGCACACGCTCACATCTGGCGGTGGGTACGGACTTCCAGACCCCGGCACATCAAGAGACTGTGACGACAGATGCCTCCCTGGAGGGATGGGGAGCCCACACTGGAGATCTCCACGCAAGAGGCCTTTGGCTCCCGGAGTAGAGGTCACTACATATCAACATCCTGGAGCTCCGAGCCGTGTTCTGGGCCCTCAGGTCGTTCCTCCCGTCCCTCAAGGGCAAGGTGGTGAGGATCTTCACTGACAACACACCACGATTTTCTACATCCGGAAGCAAGGAGGCCCAGGATCTGTGGCACTGGGCCGTCGCCCAGGTGATGTTTCTGGTGCCCTTCCACCTGGCAGGAATAAAGAACACCATTGCAGACTCGCTCATTAGGGAGCTGCGCTCGTGCCACGAGTGGGAGCTGCTGCAGGTTCAAATGGATCGACTATTCCAACGATGGGGCAGTCCCCAGATCGACCTGTTCGCGACAGCGGCGAACACCAAGTGCCAGAGGTTTGCCAGCAGGTTTCCCGAACCGGGGAGCATGGGCGATGCCTTCTCATTCCCCTGAGACGGCCTATTCCTGTATGCGTTCCCGCCGCTGCGACTCCTCAACCAACTCAAGAGGTCCCGGTGCAGGGTGATCCTCGTCGCACCGGCGTGGCCGAGACAGATCTGGTTCCCGGACCTTCTGGACTTGTCAGCGTCCCCCCCCCCCCAGTCAAGCTGCCGATGGACGCGGATGTCCTCGCCAGAGAAGGAGGCGCCATCCTCCATCACGACCCAGGATCGCTGAACTTGCAGGCCTGGCTCCTGCAGCACTAGAGTTTGGACGGTACGATATCCCGGCGGACTGCAAGGAGGTGCTTGCAAAGGCCAGGACGTCCTCAACTCTCAAATGCTATGGACATAAGTGGGCGCACAGAAGATTAACCTTCTGCGGATTACGGCCCCTCAAGTGCTGCCGTACTTATTGTTGTTGGCCAAGGCGGGGCTGGCCCATGCCTCCATCAAAATCCATCTGTGGGTATCTCCCGCTACACCAGAACTCCGGGGCGCTCATCCCTGTGGTTCCATCACCTGGTGAAGGAGTTCATGAAGGGACTGTTCCGATCTTTCCGGCCGGTGAAGGCACTGGCCCCGATGTAGGAGCTCGACGTGGTGCTGACCAGGCTCATGGGGCCGCCATTCGAGCCTCTGCATTCTGCACCGTTGAAGTTCCTGTCATGGAAAACAGCGTTTCTTGTGCCCATCACCTCCGCACGACGAGTGGGAGAGATCCAGGCCCTTTCCTGCAAGCCTCCGTACCTGACTTTCCACGAGACAAGGGTGGTGCTGAGGACGCACCCCTCCTTCATGCCCAAGGTGCCGTCGGACTTCCATCTCAATGAGCCCTTGGTTTTAGCTGTTTTCTTCCCGTCGCCGGCCGAGAGGACTTTGCACTCGCTGGATGTAGCTAGAGCGCTGAAGTTCTACGTGGACCGCACAAAGAGTTTTTGGAAGACATCACAGCTGTTTGTGAACTTTGGACCTGTGAACCAAGGGAAGGCCCTCTCAAAGGCTTCCATTGCCAGATGGCTCTCCGGCTGCATCATGCACTGTTGTTGGTTGGCAAACCGACCGTTGCCTGGCCGTCCGAGAGCCCATTTGACCAGAGCGATCGCTGCTACCACAGCATTCCTATCTGGTGTGCCCCTGCTGGACATCTGCAGGGCTGCTACGTGAAGGTCGACGCACACCTTCACGAGATTCTACTGCATTGACCGGGATTCCAGGGTGGAGTCCAGTGTCGAACCTGTTAGCCTGAAGGTGGGCCGGTGAGGAGGTAAGAGATGCTTAATGTTGAGTTGATGAAATACTTAATGTTGAGCCTTGCCACCTCTCGTGGTTGTGCATGTGTGTACTGCTATCTATTCTTGTATCCATGAGCATGTGAATCCATGCCAGACCCCATGCTGGAGAAGGAACAAGTTACTTACCTGTAACTGTTGTTCTCCAGCATGGGTCTGGCATGGATTCACATGCAAACCCTCCCTCCTACCCCTCTGCGGCTCTTCAATTGGTCCTACTGCCACTTTACGTGCTACCAAATCTGAGGATGGCTGCCAGGGGAGGGGCTTAGGGAGAGGGCAATTATTGGCTGGGGGCAGTATGACCCAGAAACCAGTGATTGGTTACTACTAGAAAGACAGTTCAGAAACTAAACTGAAACTGTTTTTTTCTTTACCGAGGATTCCCAGCCTGACAGGGAATATTCATGAGCATGTGAATCCATGCCAGACCCATGCTGGAGAACAACAGTTCCAGGTAAGTAACTTGTTTCTTCTTTCATAGATGCCCATGCTATTTGAATATTCCCTGTCATCCGGCTGGGAATCCTCAGTAATATTAAAGCAGATTATATTTAAAAGTAAAAATCTGAAAATTTCTATATGGAAGAGCAGCATGACGACTGCCTATACTGTCCGTACCCAGACCAGGACATCAGCGATTCTTCAATCTGCCATACCTTCTCAAACAAGATGCTCCAGGACCATCACAGAAGGTTGGTGGCTTGCTTGGATGGTGGTGCTATGGCCTCTGATTCAGCCTCTGTTCGAAGCTATGACTCCCTCCATCAAAGCAGACCTCTGGAGTGTACTCCCTCTTCAAAGAGGTTAAGGTCCCACAAGGATGCTTCCTGTGGTAAGAGGGTAAAAAAGTGCCCTGCCACTCACACTGCAACTACGTCGGTTAATCTATGGTCTTCTCAGGTGCCTCCTTCTTTGACAACATTGTCTAAGACACCATTGTTAATGGCCTTGGCAGCGAAGTTGTCTTCATCAACCTAGTGCTAGTCCACGACTTCTGCTGCTTCATTAACAGCTCTTCATAAAGAGCACTTGTCGATGACTACATCAACATCATTGACTCCTCTATCGTCAACGGAACATAAACCTGTCAAGTCCTGTAATCTGTATGACCATGTCCATGGCTCCGGTGATGTCTTCCTTGACATCGAGCCGATGATGGCACAGAAGCCTCTGTTCATTACTGCCAGGACCACGCCACCTTTTCCACCACTTATAATACATACCTCGTCATCTGCAACCTCCTGTGCTCCTATAGGGGCCTTCCGTGCTTGGGATTCAATTACTATTTTGTCTGCTTCTATAGTGTCTACTAGTCAAAGGGACCGTTCTGGTTCCCCCTCAAGAGATACACAGCCAGTGTTAATATTGGCTGCAAATGCGCAGACGTCAGTTCCAGGTCATCCAATGATTCCTCCTGATGATATCCTAGAACATGTGCTTGTTACAGACTTTGAGAATCCAGATGGTGTGTTTTCAGAGGACAGATATACTGGGGTTCCTCCATCACTTCCGTGTCAACATCTTACTGTCATGCCTCCCCAACCTACGCCCTTGGGCCGCATCCAGAGCATATTCCTAGTCGTCCAGGGTCTTGTAATCAGCCAATGGACACACTGTGTACATTAGACACTTTTATCAGAGTTGCAGTCTAGGGTGCCTACTCCACATCATATCTTGCCTACAGGACCTTTACCTGCACCACCACCACCACCACCACCACCTCCTCTGACTGGCTGCCACACACGCGTGTCTACAACATCTCCAGGTCAATCGCATGGTGGAGCCTCTCCCTGATACCGCCGATGAATTTGTTGACCTCATTCCAGATGATGGTAAGCTCTATTCCACCTGCCAGAGGTTCTCTCCTTGACGAAATCTGCTCCTTCCACACCCTTATGTCCCAGGCAGTGAAAATGTTTGATTTACTTCCCCAAGAACAGAAAAGGGAAGGCTTTCTATATCAGTGCAAGGAGCACACCAAAATGTCTGTACTTCCCATTCCTGTCCTCAATGACATTTTAGGCAGATTGTCTCTTGACCATGAAGTACCCCTTTGCAGCTCCTCCAAAGAAAGACCGGGTTTGAGAAGGAATATAAGGTGCCTTATACCGTCCCCATGTGTCTGCATGTGCAGCCCGGAATCGGTGGTCTCTGCTGCTGCTCGTAAGCACTACGCTAGCTCATTCCCTCTGATAAGGAAGGAAAACAGCTCAACTCCTTTGACAAACAAATCCTTTCTACAGCTGTCACTACTATAAAGGCTGCCAACTCCATGGCAATCCTGCCCTGCTATGACAGGGAATTATGGTATAATATAGGCCCCATTCTGGATGTCTTGCCTGATGACAAGGAGGCAGCCTTCTCACTCCTTCGTGAAGGGGAGGTGGCCTCGGACCACGCTATATCGGTTGCAATCGATATTGTGGAAACTGCCTTCTGTCAGATGGGGAATGGTGCCATTTTACGCTGTCAAGGATGTTTGAGGGCAACTAATTTTCAATTAAGAGGTTCAATCCAAGGTCATTGATATGCCCTTCGACGGAGAGGACCTCTTCAGGGAAAAGGTGCACCAAAAAAATGCCCTCCAGGGGATCAAGGCAGTCGGACTCTGTGCTCTCGCTAGGTACACTTCGGCAGCGATGTCACACCTATCCCAGACAACACGTAACTACAGGCCTTCCTATCTGTCAGTCATACCGTTCCAACACGTATGCCACCACTGACAACCACAAAGGGAAGTTCAAGTCCTACCAGGGTAGTGTGACGAATCTGGGAAATTCGTCCCTTCTTCCCAGGGGGGAGCCTCCCCCTTTGAGGCTAGGGAGGTAAGCCCGCTCAACAAAACCCTCCCTGGGGTTTTGGGAAACCGGGACCTCACTGGCAGTGACTCCTCTCCAGGGGACAATGACTTGCATTCCTATCTGGAACTCGCTATAAAGAATACTCTGTCTTCCTATGTTGGAATAGAAACAACTGGTGGTGTTTGTTGATCCACATTCAAAACACACAAACATTACTTCCCTGGTGTTGGCTCAAGGCAATGCTGGAATCTTCACAAACTCAGCAGCTGATGTAGAACCACACGCACCTTTTAAGTATGGCAGAGAGAATAAAGAGACAAGGAACCTTGAATGGATGGAGAAGAATCCTTCACAGATGCAAGCATCTGACGTGAGAATATCCTAGAGGAGTAGAGCAGTCAGTGGTGTGCAGGAACCAAGAGACGAGAGAGAGATGTCGGAAGGCCAGCATTGGAAAGAGCCATAGTACGGAGACGGAAGTAAGACTGTCTTACATGCTGGCGTGATCACGCTGCAGCTGTAGTGGGCCTGAGACCCGTGAACAGACAGCGAGCCCAGCAGGCAACAGAGGAATGAATCCTCCACTCTCAGTGCAAGGACCGCTAAGTGTGCCGCAGAGAGGCAGGATACAGGAAGCAAATACTTACGAGACAGCGGTGCTGAAGAGAGGGGCGAACGGTCACATCCTCGCTGAGACGCCAGTCCACTGGAGCACACCTGGCAACAGTAAGGTACCAGGGGTTGTCCAGGATGGAGGGAGGCAAGCCGAATGAAGAGAGAAAATGACGAGGAGGATCTGGGAGCTATAGCATTCTGAATGGTGAAGATTGGCAGAGGCCAAAAATACAACCACAAAAGTTAAACAGGCTTGAGAGCCTGAGGTGTCTGACAGCCCTAGAGCATTACGTTACATTTTTCAACCTGTGAGAAGAAGGGAACTTGCAGGGCTCAATCAGTCTGTCCAAGACATAAAACGAGTGGAATGGAAACAACCAAGTTGGTTGAGAAGGACTAAGAGAATCATCCCTCCACTCACAGAACTTGAGATATTTAATTTGTATAAAGATTTATAGCTTTCTTGAGGAGCATAAAGGGAGAGCTGAAAACATTTCTTTGGTGAATTATAGTAGTAGTTTGTCATTTGTAGAGCGCCTTTATCACCATGGTACGTCATCAAAGCGTTTGTGGGTTGAACTCCCTCCTGGGACCGAAGTCCATGGTATGGGAAAATTGTTACAGAGGTACGAATGCATGTTTGCATTCGGCCAAGTGCAGGAGACTTGTTATGTGTCCAGCTAGACCAAATATCTGTCATTGGACTTAGCTGCATTCTGATGGCAGTTGGGATGTGTGTTGCGTTTTAGTCTGTAGTATGGAGGCGAATGGGTGCAGGTGGGCAGCCGTGCCAGCAGTTAGACACCAACAAAGTGGAATTAAATCGGTACCCTTGTGCCCCAGTAGGTTCTTTGTTTTTGATGTGGCTGTCTAGTCTGTTCATCTCGTCTGCTCCGAGTGATACTTTACCTGGCCTTGGATATATCCTGGGATGGCAAAAAGTGTCACAGCCTAGGTATCGGTGGGTATGGAAGGGGAGAAGAGAAGATGGACTGGGTTGGGAGCGGGAGGGAAGGTGTGTGAAAAAGCACCTAGATTTAAGACTTTAGAGCACCTAAAATGCACCTAAATTAAATAATTTGGTGTACCTAAAATGCACCCAGTTTCAAAAACATTAGCTGTACCTAAAAAGCATCTAAATTGTGAAGAACATAGTTTTTAACTGTGACCAATACCCAGAGAGAGATCCAAGTAACATTGGCTGGATGAAGCCTGAACTAAGAGGCTATTGTTCTGGCTTTTATATATGTTGTATTTTCCTAAGGTGGTAGGGGTAGATAGTAAATAGGTTTCGAACGGAGGACTCTCTTTGTTTTGACATACAACGAGCACCTTTAGTTTAGTTTATAGCAGGGAAATCCCTCTTAAGGATAGGGGCAAATATGAATGTATCTATTTAATTTAAAATAAAAACCCTTGGAATAATGTCCTCGAGTCTGACTCCTGATTAGCCACAGTGGCAACAACGCATCAGTTCTTCTCGGAGCAGGGGGCCAGTCTTCCAAACAGCCCTGACCAGACTTCAATTAGCTCCTCCATTTCCACACCCCAGTGGGAGGGTGCGTCTCCAATTTTGCCAACCTGTGGATTTAATACAGCACAGACACACATTAAAGTTCATTTGACTACCCCTCCCTCCCCCTACCGTTCCTCCCTCCACAAAAGTGGAAAAACACTTATTGTTATTATGGAGCGAGGTTCAGTCCGTCCTTTCAATCAGCGATGCCTGGGTGTTTACTCAAGATACTTCCTCATTAAAAAAGAAATACGCTAACTGGAGGCCTATATTAGATCTACAGCTACTCAACAAATTCATTCAGTCTCAAACGTTTTGGATGGTCACGCTACAGCACATTCTGAGGTAGCTGCAGAAAAAGGATTTCTTGTCCTCGGAAGACACATTTCCATGTTCCCATTCATCAATGCCACAAAAGGTTCCTGATGTTTACCGTGGCAGGGAGGCATTGCCAGTTCATGGCCTTACCCTTCAGCCTCAAGTCCACGCTGCGGGTGTTCACCAAATGCCTAGCACCATCCGTCGTTCAAGGATCCATGTTTAACCGTATCTTGTTGACTGGCTGGTCAGAGCCCAGTCCCTTTTTCTGGTCCTCGCTAAGATTTTCTGAAATTTTGCAAAGCCCTGCTTGGCTCCTTCTCAACGCGCCCTGTTCTTATGATCCTGTCTGGACACACTGTCCTGCATCGCCACCCTGTCAGACGACAAGTTAAATTCCATCCTGGCAAAAACCTACCTGCTTTCCTCGAAAAGGACTGCATCACTGGAATCTATGTGATAACTGCACCATTTTTACTGCGACCCCTCCCTAAATGTCAACTTTGATATTTCAGCACCCTTTTCACCCTATATATGTGTGTGTGTTTGTGTGTGTGTGTGTGTGTGTGTGTGTGTGTGTGTGTGTGTGTGTGTTGGGAAGTCCCCCACTATATTCATTATATACTATGCCCATCCCCACACATATATGTGGAGTCAAAAGGGGGTGGAAATTCAAAAAAGTAGACATTATGGGGGGTCGCTATAAAAACAGTGCAGTAATTGTACAATCCCCATCAGTGCGCATCCTGAAGTCCCTCTTGAGAATGTCTTGCTGCATCCCCACAATCCAACATTGCAGGCTTCAGATGAGTCCTCTCGAGGAATCTCTCAAGGAATTTCTCAAAGCCCGCTGGAAGTAAATCTCCAGTGGCTGGAAAGACAAGATTCTTCTCACATGACCCTTCCATGATGCACTGCATTGGTGTTCAGTGCGGTCCAATGTCACCCGAGAGGCGCCATTCCGGCTCCGGCCCATCAAGTCAGTCACAACAGACCTTTCCCTAGAAGGCTAGGGAGCCTACATCGCGCATACCACGCTAGAGGGTTCTGGTCCCAGGAGGACAATCTGTTGCACATCAGTGTCCTGAAGTGCAAGCTGTATTGTGGGCACTGAAGTATTTTAGCCTGCAGCTTCAAGGCCAGGTGATTAGTGTGCCCACCAACGTCACGATCAGTAAAACATGGTGGCACCCGTTCTTCAATTCTGTTTGCAGAAGCCCTAGCCCTGTGGTAATGGGACCTAGCCCACAAGATGCTCCTCATTCCTTTCCATCTACCATGTATACACAACACTGTGGCAAACTCAAACAGCAGGGAACAGCCCTCCTGCAATTAGTGGGAAGTTCATCACATCTTCCACACATGGGGAGATCCGGACATAGACCTCTTTGCCACCGAACACAACAGGAAATGCAGAGCATTTGCCAACAGGTTCCAGCATCTGGGAAGCCCATGGGACGCATTCACATGCCTGTGGGATGGAAAATTCTGTCAATCCGTACAGGAGGTTGGTATAAACAACTCAGCTTGGTGAGATCGGCTCCAGTTGTGAACCACACTCAATACGCGCAGGAGGACGGCTACTTACTCCAGTATCAGATTGTGAAGTAAGCAGGATTTTGTAAGCAGAGTTGTGTATACCAACCTCCTCCCAATGCGAATTTGAGCATGCCAGTTGCACTTCTGCTTTGTAGCAAACCTTGGATTTTTTCTCAAGAGTTGACCAGTGTTTTGATGCAGTGCTATGGCATATTTTGCCCTAATGAAGGACTGCGTGGTCTGAAAATGCATTGGCCTTTGGCATTTGCTATCATTATTAAACTGGTCGTTTCTCTTTTACATATGCAAATTGTGTAATGTAGTTCTTGATTAATGTATTTAGTACATATTATGAATCTTCTTGTTAGACTGTCTATCTAATCGGTTAGTTATAGGGTGTGCAGCCCTTAACGCAGGCTTGTTGCCTTGGTCCTTTCTTTAGTTTGTTACCAAGTGTCTTGTGCAGAGGCACTATTGGAGGGTTTGCACCCCACTCAGAATGTTCTACCATTATTTGAAAGATTGATACTATTGTTTACGTACCCAAGCGGTGCCCACTCATGTATCATTCATTAACTGTGTGATTTTTACAGTTTTTGTTCTATTATTCTTGTGCACATTTGCATTTACTGTAAATCGCTACTAAAGGTGACTAGCACCCTAAAATGACTGTGCAACACGTTTTGGGCTGGCCATATTATCCTTTGGCCTTTTTCCTGCCTTTTCAGGAAATTCCATATATGGTCACCCCTTTCCCAGGGAAAGCTGCTACTTTCTGAGGCAAGTGCGCTTTGTGTGTATGAGCCAGAGGTGGGAGCCTGGACTGTTTGAATGTTGCAAATCTTTACCATTGGTGGGCTTGGGCTAGCTCCCAGGCTGAATCTTGAATAAAAGGAGGCCTCCTTCAGCTATTCAATAGATCATAGTTGGAACCGAGACTTCTATGGAGAAGAGCGGCCTGCTGACCTGAGGATGACCCCTGCAGCTGACCAGCATTGATTCCAGTGTTTGGCCTGGTGATGCCCTTCTCCTCTGCCTGATTCCAGAAGGTTAATGTTGGTGCTTTGACCCTTGGACTGGTGGGAACAACTAGTTTCAACCCCTGCTCGAGGATCCGTGCCTTGGAAGCCTTCGAAAGTGTCCCTGGACCACCTGGTGGACTGGTCACCTGGGCTACCTCACAGCAGCCATTGTCGTTCCAATCAGATGCTTGGAACTTTACAGATCTTCATCTTGTGCCACGAGTCAAATGTCCTTGCATTTTCAGCTGTCCCACTCCAATGGAAGCGCTGCTAGGGCTGCTTCTGTTTGTTGCTGGACAATTGCCTGTCGCCGCCTGACCGTGGTGATCCTTGTTGGAACAATCCTTCAATCCTGTAAGGTGCCCTGAAGGATCTGCACTGCAGAGGTCTGCATGTTTTCTTCATTTGGGGTCTTCTTCTTGAAGTTGACTGGAATCATTTGCTGTGCATAGCGACCAACTCCTGTCCCGAAAAGTGACCTCTGCACCTGCGACCCATGGTCCTTCCTCACCCGAACCAAGCACAGACGATTGTGTCCCCAACGGATTCTGGAAGACCTCCAGTGGTATCTGGAAGCATCTGAGTTAGGGGGGCAGTGGGGTAAGCCAACATACCTGTTTCTGCTCCCCTGTCCTCCATAGGGTAATATTGGGTGTGAAGCAAAGCCCTTGATCTCCAACTCCCTCTGGTCATCTTACCTGGACTAAGAATCCTTTCCTAGGTCTCCACTACTGAATAGGATAGAGTGGGGTACTTACCCGATTTTAGGCAAATACTTCTCCAACTTTTAAAAACGTTACCAAACACCCCCATCAGCCCACTGCATCGTACAAGTCGAGGTAGAATTCAATTCAATCGATTTGTACTATATTTTGGAATGTTTAAGAAAATGGTTGAACTGTTTCTTTAATTGATTATGTATTTGATTTTTATGTATATTTAACACTCACAAGTGTGATGAACTATCTTATTCAGTACATCACCATATGTTTGTGAATCGTGATAGTATTACTGGCACGCCTGTGTCGACGCCCATTTTCGACTTTCGAAAAACAAACTGTAATACTCCGCAGCTTCCACTAGATGTCGGCCTATGCACAGCATGTGAATCTAAGCAGATACAAGCATCAGAAATACGATTACGGTGAGTAATGTATCCCATATATTTCTGAGGCTTGTGGAATCTGCTTAGATCACATGCTGTGCATAGGCCGACATCTAGTGGAAGCTGCGGAGTATTACAGTTTGTTTTTCGAAACTCGAAAATGGGCGTCGACACAGGGCGTGCCAGTAATACTATCCCTAGTGTGACGTCCACTGTACCCAAGATCCCTCACGCGTCTAGGATCCTCAGATTGTTTTTTTCCGCCATACTGGTCGGAAGCATTTTGCGGAGTCCCATGGCCTTAGCCATACTTTTACTAAAATATTAATTTATTTACATCCTTCCCCATCCCAACGTCGAACTTCGACACTCGACGCCGGCTGGAGAAGAAATCGACCGTCGGCTGCTGCACGACGGATTTGGGCCTCGAAAGGCCTCTGACCTCGGCCCGGGCCTTGGAAGGCCGCTGGCCTCGGCCCTACAAGTAGGGAGAGTGGGGGGTGGTACATACTCTACACTCTTGGTATGTAGGTACACCTTATACATTTCCTACACTTAACAGCCCGCTGCCTCAAGGTGCGTATGGAGGGTACCCCTTTTCAATTCTGCCCCAAGTGCAATCGCAAATACCCTTGGGTTGACAGGCACGCCACGTGCAATCTCTGCTTGCCGAGGGACCACCCCGAAGCGAACTGCAGAGCGTGTAGTAGGTTTAAACCTAAGACACTTAAGGACCGTTCGACGAAGCGTTGGGCCCACCACGCCAGGCAAGCGGCCATGGCAGCGGAGGGCACCTTCAGCGACGGCAGCGACTCCGTACTTTCGGACGGCGAGGGCATTACGGCGTCGAAAAACAGCCGAGCGCAAGCCCCCGACCTCGGAAGGTCGTCCGGCAGGGCGGCTATGGGGAAGACCCCCGGCGACACAAGCGCTTCACACACCACACACACTAAACACACAAAGTCCAACCGAGACTCGACAACGTCGAGTGCTCGGAAAGAGGCACAAACAGAACGGTCCGATTCGGTGTCCTCTGGGCGCTCTCGATCGAGATCGCCGCATGACTCCAGGCAATCATCCACTCTTGCCAAGAGTGCCTCGCTCCCTAAGCTAACAGAAGTTCGATCGTCGGAGGACGAAGACGACTTCCACCCCCAGGCCGCGCTCCAGGAGTCGGAGCCCGCAGTCAAAATCAGCGAGGCCCCACGCTCGAAGGACAGGGACCTTACCCCCGATCCTCGACGCCAGGCGTCGAAAACCTCCGAACCCACAAAAGGACAGGGAAAACATTTTTCCACTCACGGGGAGGGGGGAAAACAGCAGAAGAAGCAGCCTTTGCACTCTTCCACACCTGTGAAACACACCACTCCCCCTAAACAGACAGACAAGACCAGGTCTGCTGATATGTCTAAAACCAAATCTACTCAAGATAAATCCCCGAGACTTGCTGAGAGAGTCATTCCCAGTTCCAAAAAATGATCCAGTGAAGACATAGATAGGGTCATGTCAAGGATGTCTTCTTTGGCTGATTTTTACGATAAAAATCCAGACCATTTCCTTTCGTATGATCCACAAGGGGCGACCACCTCAGGCTCTAATGATCCTATCCCCCCCCGAGTAAGAAGCCCCGGTTTGAAACACCGATGAGGTCTACAGACCCCTTCGAGGTACAACCATACTCAAGACCATACTCACTGTATCAAGGAGAAGCCTCACTGTATCAAGGAGAAGCTTCCTTTGGTGAGGACCAAGAATTTGGCATGGTAGAAGAACAAACCGGGACGGGATACTATGGGGATGATGAGGACCAGGAAGAGGAAGAGGAAGACCCTGAAACCTACAGAGTAGATTCCCCGGTAGAAAACGAAGCCCCGGTTACCGACTCCCCTGTCGATAACCAACCCCTCCTAAACGAGGTTCTCGCACGTGCAGCAGAACATTTCCATATTGACACCCACGATGTCCAGGAGGAGAGGGACTTCGCAGAGGAGTTAGTGGGAGAAAGGAGGCCTGTTGCCCAGAGCATCTCGATCCTTAAGTCCATTCAGCGAAGAATATACCCGTCCCTGGTGAACCCGAACCTCACCACAGCAGTCAATCCCAGGGTTGAATAACTTTTCAGGGCAGCCCAGTCTGACCCTCTCTATATAAGAGGACATCTGAAGCCAGACTCCCTAGTTGTCACTAACACTCGTAAGAGGGCTGGAACACCCTTGTCATCGTCCGAAGCTCCTCCCGACAAGGAGAGCAAAAAACTATATGGTTTCGGCAGGAAAGTGGCCTCAACGTCCGCCTATCAAGCAAGGATTGCAAACTCCACCACCCTGTTGGCCAGCTAAAACTGCCATCAGTGGAAAGAAGTCGCAGCACTCATAGCCTCTGCTCCTGAACCTTTAAAGGGCCAGTTAGCTCGGATTTCCGCAGAGGGGAGAGCCATGTCTGGTTGCATTTTGAAAGCAACCTTTGACGCCGCGGACAACGCAGGCAGATTGATAGCAGTAGGCACTGTTATCAAGAGACATGCGTGGTTACGGCAGTCTGGTTTTAAGGCAGAAACCCAGGCATCATTGTTGGACAAACCGGTGGAAGCCGATCTGTTGTTTGGTAAGGCGGTCGAAGACGCACTGAAGAATGCCAAGGACGAATACGAGACACTCAAGTCCCTTGGCCAGTTAACCAATAAACCCCCTAACCAGAGAGGGAATAGTAATTTTCGTCGCCCACGCGGCCAAAATTCCCAGAGAGGATCTAACTATTCCCAGGGGCAGGGTACACAGTGGAACAACAGCCAACAGTCTACCCAGGGTTACGGCAGGGGTAATAGGAGAGGTCATGGTAAAGGCAGAGGCAGCCCCAGCAACGGAGGCGGCATGCCCCCACCAAAGCAGTGACGGTCAGTTCAGGGTCCCTTCTCACGCAACCCCAGTATGGGGACGTATTTCCAACTTCACCCAGGCTTGGGAAGGGATCACATCAGACAGATGGGTGCTGTCAACAGTATCCACAGGGTACTGTATAGAACTACTGCAGCGTCCCCGGAACCATCCTCCACGACAAAGAGTACACTCTTTAGAAAATCAGAAGATTCTCCTCGAGGAGATCG
This sequence comes from Ambystoma mexicanum, assembly GCF_040938575.1. NCBI lineage: Eukaryota > Metazoa > Chordata > Amphibia > Caudata > Ambystomatidae > Ambystoma > Ambystoma mexicanum. Next base: position 451,295,490 of record NC_090936.1, on the reverse strand, counting down.
CCATTCTGCTAGAAAAGGACACGATAGAACTCGTCCCGGGACACCAGGTAAACAACGGTATTTATTCAACTTACTTCCTTGTGCCAAAGAAAGATTTGACAATGCGCCCAGTATTGGATTTACGGCCTGCCAACAAGTATGTCAAGCCCCAAAAGTTTCGTATGACTACGCTACAAGAGGTAATCCCCCTCCTAAAAAAGGGGGATTACATGGCAACCTTGGATATGAAAGATGCTTATTTTCATATTTCCATGTTCCCAGCGCACAGAAGGTACTTGCGCTTCAAGGTGGACAGTCGACACTACCAATTCAAGGTACTGCCCTTCGGGATAGCTTCAGCACCAAGGGTATTCACCAAGGTACTGGCGGTGGCGGCTGCACACCTACGCAGGGAGGCAATCCCGGTGTATCCTTATCTGGACGACTGGCTCATAACGGGGGAAACCCCAGTAATTTGCAGGACAAACATTCAAAGGACTATCGACCTCCTCCACGAGTTAGGCTTCTCAATCAACGATGAAAAGTCAAGCCTGGTGCCAAGCACCTCCAAACAGTTCCTAGGAGCAATCCTAGATACTCAAGAGGGGTTGACCTTTCCTTCAGAGGAAAGAATTTGGAATATACTACTGCAAATTCCGCATTATCAGTCCGGTCGCCAAATAACGGTACGCAAAGCAATGCGTTTACTGGGCATGATGGCGTCCTGTATTTACCTGGTCCCCCACGCGTGCCTGTGCATGCGTCCCATGCAGGAATGGTTGGCGAAACAGTGGTCTCAAGCAAGTGGTCAGTGGGACGATCTAGTGGTCGTTTCGCCAACACTGGTACAAAGCCTTCAATGGTGGATAAGAGAGAATCTCGCACAGGGGAAACACTTTTACGATCCCGAAGTACAGGCAGTAGTCACTACCGATGCATGTCTGACGGGGTGGGGAGCTCACCATCTCCACCACACAGCTCAGGGTCTCTGGTCTCCCTCAGTGGCCAAGAACCACATCAACCTGCTAGAGCTTCTGGCAGTATTCAGAGCACTTCAAGCGTTCGAGCCCCACCTACTAAACCTGTCAGTGCAAATCCGGACGGACAGCACAACAGCCATGTTTTACCTGAACAAGCAAGGAGGGACTCGTTCGCCAAATCTGTCCAAGCTTGCCCAGAAAATCTGGATATGGGCACTCAGACGGAACATCTTCCTGTCATCACATGTTCCAGGGGAGCTCAATTCCCTAGCGGATGCTCTGAGCAGAGACTCCCTCCCAGAGGAACACGAATGGGTTCTACACAGAGAGGTCGTAGAAGATATCTTCTCTCAGTGGGGTTTCCCCACTATAGACTTATTCGCCACAAGCGAAAACAGACAATGCCCAGGATTTGCATCCAGGTTCCCCCAACCAGACTCCCAGGGGAACGCCCTGTGGATGAACTGGTCAGGGATGTTTGCGTACGCTTTTCCACCAACTCCTCTCATCAGGAAAGTGGTGAACAAGATGAACAGAGAATCGATGACGCTCGTCCTAGTTGCTCCCATGTGGGCAAGACAACCGTGGTTCCCACACCTACGCAGGATGGCAGTGTGCGAGCCCATCAAACTTCCAGCCTGGTACAACCTACTGTCCCAGCACCAAGGTCAAACAGTGCACCAGCAACCCAACTCAATGAACCTGGCAGCATGGCTCCTGAGGTCATAGAGTTTGGACATCTCAATTTACCACAGAGGTGTATGGACATCCTTAAGGAATCTAGGAAACCAAACACAAGGCACTGTTACTATGACAAGTGGAAGAGGTTCGTTATCTGGTGCCAGAGTAGACAAATCAACCCTGTTGATTGCACTCCTTCCACTATTGTTACATACATGCTCCACCTGCTGGATGCAGGATTGGTTTTTAACTCACTGAAAGTACACCTGGCAGCCCTGTCGGCATACACCACTTCCCATAGCAAGGTCTCGTGGTGGAAAGTACCAGTAGTTAAAGCCTTCATGGAAGGAGTAAAGAGACTTCACCCTCCTATTTCAAACCCACCACCAGGGTGGGACCTTAATGTGGTGCTAGCCAAGCTCATGGGACCCCCTTTCGAGCCCATGCATAAAAGCAGTCTCAAACACTTGACTTACAAAACGGCCTTCTTAGTAGCTATTACTTCTATAAGAAGGGTCAGTGAAATTCAGGCTCTGTCAGTGCAGGATCCCTTCTTTACTGTCCATAAAGACAAACTGGTTTTACGCACACACCCTAGGTTCTCACCTAAGTTTATATCAAAATTCCATGTAAACCAGTCCATCGAGCTTCCGGCTTTCTTCCAGGACCCTCAAAGCTCGGCTGAGGTGAAACTACACACCCTAGATGTGCGTAGGGTGGTCCTCTACTATGTAAATAAAACCAGACCGCTAAGAAAAACAGATCAACTTTGTCTCCGTAGCTACAGGCAGAGAGGGGGATCGCGTCTCTAAAGGTGCCATCTCGAAGTGGATTATTAACTGTATCCAGCTGTGTTACTCACTCTCTGAAAGAACTCTGCCTTTCACGCCAAGAGCCCACTCTACTAGAGGCATTGGGGCCACTCTGGCTTTCATTGCAAATGTACCCCTTGACACCATTTGCAAAGCAGCTACTTGGAGCTCTATTCACACTTTTACTCAGCATTACTGCATTGACACCCATTCCAAGGCAGATACACAGGTGGGACAAGCGGTTCTAAGACACTTATTTGCTCATGACCCTTCTCACATCCCACCTCCTTCAGGTACTGCTCGCTAATCTATGCACAGCATGTGATCTAAGCAGATTCCACAAGCCTCAGAAGGGATACATTACTCACCGTAATCGTATTTCTGATGCTTGTATCTGCTTAGATTCACATGCGACCCACCCTTCCTCCCCTCTGAGAGAAGGTGCAAGGTTGCTTGTAGTCTTACCTTTCTATCTATCTGCTTGGATTATCTGTACTCGCGCTACTCCTCATGCTACCTCGTGTCAGAAAAAATACAATCTGAGGATCCTAGACGCGTGAGGGATCTTGGGTACAGTGGACGTCACACTAGGGATAGTATTACTGGCACGCCCTGTGTCGACGCCCATTTTCGAGTTTCGAAAAACAAACTGTAATACTCCGCAGCTTCCACTAGATGTCGGCCTATGCACAGCATGTGAATCTAAGCAGATAAAAGCATCAGAAATACGATTACGGTGAGTAATGTATCCCATATATTTCTCCCATTGGAGTGCCTTGGTTCTTCCTTGATTAGCATCAAGGAACTCTTTTGTGCTATTTGATTGTTCATACCCCTTTAGTCAGGGATATTGTTACCAAAAGCACCAGAAGCCATATTGCCTGACTCTAAAGCATATGAATTCTTTAGCCTAAAACATAGTGTTCCTCCTCCCCCCCCTTTTTCTGTACCTCGTTTTCACTTTGACTCACCTGAAGAAGTTGTAACTTGTGACTTTTTTGCATGAGGCCTCATATCAAATTAGGGTTGGACCATAAGTGAGAGAAGCTGTTCTTGTGTTGATACCACCTATTTTATCCTTGCATCTGACTACTCAGCTGTTGCACTGGTGACTCATTCATATGTAATTTTATTGTCCTACTGGTGAATGTGTATATATGTTTATATGGTTTTGATTGACAATTCTTACCTGTGATTTTTATATGTTTAATGTGTACTTGAAGGCCTAATAAATAAATGTATTTGTATATACGTATTGTCTAACTTGAATTAAGTGTTGCTCTGTGTGAACTCATAGCCCTAGACCATTGTCACACTTTTCCTGAGACTAAGCTTTAACTGCTCGCTCACCTACCTTGATAGGGTTTTGGCTAACCTCTGTGTTGTCCCTGTTTACCATAAGTAGGGTGACCTCCCAAAACTCTACCACCGGGGCTGATTTTGGAAATTAATCTTCACACTTGTGATCTACAATTGAATTTTATACAGAAATTCACTAAAGAGGGAATGTCTTGTCTTTGATTTTGAGTTAATGTGGGGCACTAAACGAGTAACACTTATAAACTTCACTCCAAATAGCAATTAATTTTAAGCTATATGTTGATATAGTATGGATGTCACCCACACGTTCGATTCAACACATTTATTAACTTATCATCTATTTCATGTTCATGGACATTAAAGATATGTATGAACCCTTTATATGCTGAATTGGCATATGTTTTTCCTTAGTTCTGCACCATTTGTGCAACATATTAACACTTAAGTTCCCTTTGGCATGTTACTAGAATCAAGCACATATGCCACACCATTCTGTTTCAGTTACTACAGTGGGATGAATTGTTTGCACCTAAGAAGGGGACTGTCTGCCTTTATGGACCTTCAGGGCATCCATATCATAAACAGAAGTATAGCTTTGTGAATGGTAAAATGATAAGTCATTCAGATTTAGGGTGTTTACTTTTGAAAGATATCCACAACCACCTCATCAGAAATTTGGCAGCACAAGCGATTTTCAATTACATCTATGTATAAATACGCTGTGCAGGGTGGATACACGCCACTTTACACACCCAATCTTGTGAACCTTTTTTTGCCTGAACCAATGCGCTACCTCTGCAGGAATCCTCTTCAGCTTCATGATCTTCACAAACTTGAAAAACATCGGAAGTTGGATAAGATTACAGAATTTCCATACTAACCTGCACGCCTGATTGCTCTTGCACCTCTTCACAAGGTGCATACCATTGGTCTGTAGTGGTGACCACAAATCCAACACCCAAAATACATCAAGTGGTGATAACTCCTAGGTCCCCTGCCATTTCAGGTTTGCAACTAAGATCTAATGGTGCAACCGGAACATTCTACAAGTCGACTGGCTCAGACGTATGGCAAGCTCCTTGGCTTTAAGGTTTGTACCTCAAAGAAAAATGTATTAATTCCAGGCCATAATCCTGAAATGTACAAACCTGGTAAAAGGGTGGTTGGTCTTTTTCCACTAGGCTGGCTGAGTGGTAACTAGGGAGTGTTGGTTCATCTCTGGCCACCAGAGGTTACGGTCTACCCCTCTCATCCTTGTTCATTCCTCACTATCTGCAGATAGTTTCACCAAATTGGAGAAGATTATGCTGATGGTGGTGTGGGGTGCACCCTTTAAGAAAGTCTGCCAGAGTTTATGCCTCAGCATACTAGTTGCTCAAGTTCTGATCTGCCTCTGGTGGCAGGGTGATCTGTTAATAAAAGAACTCAAGCTAAACCCAATTGCTTTGACTTTCAGAAATAATTCTTACATTTAGCCTCTCCTCTATTCCTTGAGTCTTAACAATGGTTATGACAGAAATGTGGAATATCTGCAGGTCAGGGGGCACACATATAGCCCAAATTAGACTGGCTTGTCAAGGGTTTCTTTCCCCTCAGGTGGCTGAGAAATTGCTCCTCCAAGTGGTGTCCTTCCTCTTCTTTACTAGTCTTTCCATTAAAATTAAGAGTCTTATCAGAGCAATTTGGGATACAGCCAGACTTTGTGTTCTCTCCTGAAGGGAAATTTGACAACCAAAATGTGGCCGTTTAGTACTTCAACTCCACTGTTTCTTTTCTGTATTTGAGCTGGGAGGTCCATATACCTTTCTTATACCTATTCACAGTAGATGTTTGAGATTGCTCAACCTCCCATCAGATCGTCCTTATTGAACACATTTGACAGAGGTGCTCAGCACAAAAGCGGACTTTGTGCTATCTTTCATTACAATCATGCAAGTGGTCCTTACACAACAAAGGTCCATGCACTTTCTTTTTAAACATTTGTTTTAATATAGGTATCTTATTGGTGGATCTGTTTGCCTCCAGTGACAATTATACATCCAATTTCTGCTGCCCTAGAATGATCTGCTATACTATGCTTTTCCCAATTTCCATTGATTTCTAAGGGTACTGTGCAAACATTCAACAATCTGCAGATTTGCTTCATGATTCTGGTGTGCACCTATGTGGCCTAATCAACTATGATTCTCAGACCTGCTGGCACTTTGAATAGTCTCAGCAAGTCTGGCTCCCCTGTAAGAATGTTCTGTTTCTGCACAAATGCAGTGTGTTTTACCGCTCTCCCAATATTTTGAACAAGGCTGTTTAATTTCTGAGGATCTGACTCTGTGCTATCTTTGTCAAAAAGAACTTGGAGATCATTCAAGCAGCAAGAAGAGTATTAAATGGGCACCAGTACAGATTACATGTTTGGACTCGGTAGACAACATATCACCCACACTGGTAGTGTTTAATTGTTTTGTCATTTCTCTCTACACCCGCAACCCTTCCTCTGCCTTTACCGTATCTGTTATACACAAGGAGACACGCAAGCCCTAGTTTTCAAAAACTGGTGGCTAAAGAAATTCTAATTACTTGTTTTTCCATACAAAAATTGTCACAAAGAAGCATTTTGAAGAGATTCTCCATTGGTTTACACCGATTCAGAGGCCTCTGCCACATTGGGCTTGGAGAATGTTTTTTCCTGTTTTAGTACACTAGCTTCTTAAAGCCATGGCCACTTATGATGTTAATCTTGCGACACAACGTATGGTGTTCCAGATGGTATTCTCACCAGTATACCTCAGGATGTCTTGGATGTGGTGGTGTATAGTTGATTTTACAGGGACACAGAATGTCCCTCCTTTGTTCTGCGCCCTTTACTGGCAGTTTACCTGATGGAAGACATTGTGTTGCCAACTGGCTTTCTCTCTCTCCTGCCATGGAACATGTTCTCCATGTGCTTGGCCAGTGGAGAATGCTCAAGTTTCAGCTGAAGCAAACAGGCGATTTCTGCATTTCGGCCATCGACGATGGGGCTCCTTGCACAGCAAAGCATCAGCAAAGGTTTCAATTACTTTTCACTGTTTTGTTGAATAATCGACCCAACATGTCTCATGGAATTGGGGACTGGATAAATCATTAAATTCAAGTCAATCACTGTAGTGATTCTTGTATGCTGTTCCTTCTTTCCTCCCAATGACCCACTTGCCTGTAGCCCTTTGGATGAAGTCCTCTGCCTGTCTCTACAGACACAGAGAGGGTGGCCGAGGGGGCTGGGTTTCTCCACAAACTCTTGGATGAAGGGGCTGGGGGCATTATTGATCGGACCCTCTCAAGCCATGTTATCCTTTGGGGCTGACATATGGCAGAGGTTGGCCACATGGAACCACTAGTAGTGGTAAGCCCTCAAAATATTGTGACCCAAGAAGTCAGATCACTAACGCTCTCAATTGCCAGACCTAGCCCAGATGCAGCAGAGGTTTGCAGGATCCAGTTTATGCACCAGGACAGGTCCACAATAGCCAAGTCTGAATCCTGAAGGGCATTCGCTGAAACAGACTGCCCTGACGCATACTTTCCCTATGGCTGGCCTGGAGATCCCACATATCAATGGGGTGGACAAAGATGCCCAGAGTGCTACCCGGTTTGTCAGTCCACGCCAAAAGACAAAATCAAGCCCATAGCAGCAGTGCACAGCGACTCTCTCCACTAGCAGATTGCCACCCCCATCCGATGCACAGCGTCACTAGCTAAAGAAGGAAAGCATAGTCGACACATACACATCTGGCTAGGCTTACCCTAGAGTTCGCTCTTGAATAGACAATGGACCACCATGGGGACTGGCAGGGGAATGAACAGTAAATCTCCAAGGGCCCATTTGAATCCTCGGTGACATTGGAGGAATGGAAATAAAGGATTGTGTTTAGCTCCACCTCTCCTCAACCTATAAGCTAATAATTGATCAGCAACTTGAAGGAGGCAGGGCGATGTGCCGGAGAGTTCCTATAATAGCGTAGACCAAAGAAGGGTTCTGGGACCCCACAAACCCACAAGAGGCATTGGTAAAGAAGAGTGTGGGAACCCAAAAACCTAGGATGAGAGACCAAGGGGCGAAGGGTTGGGGAACCCTGTAACCTCTCTATGAAAATGGTACGATTGTGTCATGACCGGACTCCTGAAAACTTCTGTTGTTTCCTTTAGCTTGTATTTTTGGTATTATGAGAAATAAACAGATTGACACTACATTTGGTGTCTAGTATGTTTGTATTTCCCACTCTGTTATTTGACAACCCCAAACCCTTCTTGGTCATGATAAAATTTATACCACAAGGTATTGGCCAATCAGAAAAGGATTCTGCATGAAAAGCCGTGACCATGGAAGGATGAATGGGTGGTGCTTTGGGCACAGTTGTATTTGTGCCAAGGGTCCCTTCTTGCTCTGCCCTATTCTTAAACTGACAAAGAAAATAGCTTCCATCATTCTTTTGCGCAAGTTTGATGAAAGGGAGGTATTGCATACATCGTTCAGTATGGTGAGTGACTTGTACTGTATGATACGTTTTTCCATTTTACAAGGTCTCATCAGTCTGCAGCGCTGGGTTATTCGCTAGTCTTTTTAAAACACTTTTTTATCTTGCATGCAATTTTATGGGCTTGTTTCTTGCTGTAATTTCTTCACTGTTTCCTTTTCTCCTATTTCTCCCAGCTTTTATCTCAACTGATCATAAGCATATATTTCTGTGAATGTTTACTAGCTTCCTGCTGTTTCATTGAATGAATCACCCCATATTGTACAGTTTCTTGTCTTTGGTTTCAGCATCCGTTCCCGATTTTAAAACAGTTATGTATTTCTTTTCACATCATTTGTACTGTTTTTTTTTTTTAATTCAGCGCCTGGCCATCCCTCCCAACGCCACGAGGCAGTGCGAGCCTGGCTGGAGTCGGTCTCAGGAGGTAGCTTGTGATAGATCTCAGTTGCACATTTTGCCATAACACCACCTTCTGGCTCCCTCTACCTCAGCTGTGCTGATCCTTCACCCTGAACATAACAATTGAGCCATCATATGGCTTTTCCGCTGCATGCTGCTCTGGTTTCAAGCACTGGAGGATGCTGGGATACTCTATGCGCATGCCACGCTTCCCTTATAGTTTGATCTCTGCATGGAATAAGTCTAAAAATTAACACTTCTGTGAATGATGAAACAAAGAACAGTTTTGTGATATTGGGGAAGCAGCAGGACATTTTGGTCTTTCAAAAGTTTTGAGTCCTTGCATGAGATTGTGTTTTGGGACTGTGGTAATTGCTAACTAATTAAAATACACCAATTGAGAAACACGCACACATACATATATATATCTATATATTGGTGCTGTATTGTTATGCACTCCATTTTATTGAACAAGTCATGTTTCCTATACCTAGTTTGGTTATATTCTCTCCTCTTGGGTTACACAATTAGTGTTGTAATTGACACATCTAAACTGATTTATGTCATGTTCAACAGATACGTTAACTTGTGAGATCAGTATATGGCTCCTGAGATGCACCACCCTTGTCAGATTAGGATCATCTAAGGACTTTGAAACCTAAATTTGGTTAACATCTTTGGCATGGTACCCTTTCCAGAATCATCCTACAATTCCTTCTTACAGGCATTAACCGTATAGTTAAAAGCAGGGAAAATCCAGGAAATACACAGCATAAAAGTTAATTTTGTTTGTGTTCTCAAATATTCTTGTTGGCTGGGATTCTGCCATATTCATTGCAAGTGCTGGGATCGAAATTGAGATTTGATGAGCAGGAGCTAAAAGTATTTCCTGGTTAGTGGTCCTTACCTATCAGGCAGGAGCTACCTCTGGAGAACTACATTTGTGTCCATGATGTTTTGTTCCATTCTGCCTTAATTGTCCTTTAGTCACCTTTATCCATATCACGAAACATACAGAGTTAATAACACATGTATATGTTTGTATGGCCTGGGGAGTGAATAGTAGCTTCTGGTAACTGCTGGTTTAAAGCAAGCTAGCCTTCCCCAAGGTAGAACCAGGAGCTAAATATCTCCCAGCAATTTCGAACCCTGAAGTGGTTTTGAGGCTGTAACTTAAAGATAAAAATGAGCAGTGTTAGTACTTGCTTTGGGGAATCTAAACCCACTTATATTTACTTTTTAGCAATAGTTTTACTAACATGTGTCTGTAAATCTTCTCCACTTTATTGCACTGGATAAGGTTGCCCCTTTCCTCTCAACCCTACTCTTTTTGTTGAATCATTTCAATACTGAAAATGATCAATAAAGATGTAATTAGGGGGACATTTGGATACCATATAAGAGAAGCAATATTTCATAAGTTCACGTACTTGCAAGTGTAATGTATTCATTGCCTTCATGCTTCACTCTTAAAAAGGTTTAACTCTTCAGATATCTCCCTCAGTCATACTCATATGGCAAAGTGGGGTTGTAGAAAAAGTAAGTTCCATAAAGAACGTGTGGTTGCCCTGAATATAAATACGTCTGGTTCTTGTGCAGATTGCACACATCGATGATTGTAACTGTGCAAATAGAAAACAAAGTTGCAGCTCTGCATATTTCCAGCAGATTGACATACTTGGTGAAAGTGTTTGGGACTGCCTCGAATCCGGTAGATTGAACTCTTGGCAGATACTGAAAAATAACCTTTGGCATAAGTCCTGCGCCTTCAGGTGTCCCTTGAGCACTTTTTCTTTTGCCGTGGCTAATGTCAAATAAAATGTGAGAAATGCTGGTAGATTGTATTCCATATATTTGCGGTGCTCTTCAGACATCTTGCTTACAACAAATGACTATGAATGGATACTATCTCCGCTATGGATTCCGTTTCTTTGAAGTGTCCAGCCTGCAGGCTGAGACATCTGAACTTTACCAGACTTCAGAACAGGCCCATAGCCACTGGCTCCATACATCACAGAAGTTTGAATTCTGTTTTTTTAATTTTTTTATTTAAGTGGACATTGCTAAATTCTTTTAAAAATATGTAAGAAACCCTAATTAAAGCGTGCAGGAATTGTCAGTGGAAGATCTCCATTACAGAGGCCCATCACTGCTGCATGTGGTGCTTTGGCACTCGTCACAACAGTAAGCATTGTGAGGTTTGTCGGGGCATGACATCCAAGGCCAGGTGGTCCTGGGAAGATTTGGCTGATGATGTCCCAAAAGAAAACAAAGGTGGAGAGTTTGACGCCAGTAGACTGCAGGCGCTCTTCAGAACCAGAATTGGTACGTTCATTGAACTTGCAAGGGAAGGACCAGGGCCAGAGTCTATCTGCCCGTATCAAGATGATACACGCCAAGACTACTCATTTGTGAAAAACACTTCTCGATCCTCCAAGCTCAGCCCCTCTGGTAAATCTGAAAAAGAGGAAGGCTGATGGCACAGTTAGTCAGTCAAATCAGGTGAGTGGTGACTGCTGTTGTGAAACCACGAACACCAGTAGCTCCACCACCGGCCACACTTGGGGGACTTGGAATAAGTTTGGCAGGAGATATTACCAGTGTTCACAGAGATGTGTCAACAGCTTATGTCGCCCATTCCCACTCCCACCATGCCTGTTATTCAACGCAGATCCATAGAGAAGGCAGCATTAAATAGGTTGATGAACCAAGCACGCTGCTTCTACGTCTGTTTGGAAGGGGCTCCTCTATTGACTCTAGATTAGAGCGTGGCGCCACTTTGTGTTGGGGCAGTACCACTTGACGCTGGTATGGATCTGCGCAGGATACCCTAGATTAGCTCAAAGCCGATTGGCTTTGGAGTTGAGAATGCGACCCTAGAGTCGCATAGGAAGGTGAATAACCTACTGGACAGCAGCAATTAGTTTGATGTTGGTGACTGGGAAGGACGTTGACCGGAGCCAGAAAATACTTTGAAGAAAGATCAGATGAGGTCCTCTGGGACCATCAGGACGCAAGTATCCTGGATCCCACACCTGAAGTGGCCCCCAATGGAGGGGCACAGGTGGGCCGTAATGCCGAATTTGTCATATATGACACTTATGAGGAGGGCCTTAAAAGCACTGACTGTCTAGGTTTTGGGATACTGCAAATCACAGGGAGAACGATAAGTTGACCGACATTTGAGCACTAGGACCCAAAAGAGGATCAACCTTTCCTCCCTTTTGGGGAATGTTTCGTGGGCCAGATCATGGACATTTGGGAGAGGCCAATGTCTTCCTGCTCTGAATATTCTCCAAAAAACAAAGTGGATCCACTTCGTTAGGAAAGGCGCTTCTCAGTTAGCCCCAATAAATGGTTGCTGTATGTTGGATAAATAGTAACAAAAACTTCTTAATTAAATGAATGTAGGACAGAAAATGTTTAATGCACATTTCTGAATTGTTCGATGAAAATCTTTTAAACAGATAACACATAGAGCATCCATCGAAAATTGTCCATAATACTATGGTGTTAGTGCCAATGCATTTCGGTGAAAACCTTCATCAGGGCAGTATTATAGCTCAACATGATATATTCTGTATTTATTCTATTAACAACAAAATGAACAATATTATCGACAAAGGTTGCAAAATTCATTGAAATGTAACGAATGAAAAAACACGTACCCATTCGTGAAAACACATCCGTGTGGAAAATTGGAAACAAAAGAAAAGGCAATTCAATTAATATTCTATGCTACTAAAGAGTGTGTGAGTAATTCAACAAGCTTACAGATACTCCATACCTTAATTGAGTCTCTGAACGCCTGGTTAACCTCGTCGCTTGTTAGCGAAACGTGAAGATCTGGAATGAATTGTAGTTTTAGAACCAGGGGTAAGCCCCTCTTTAATTTAGACTTAGCTATAAATCCTAGAAATCCTAGGGAGTGTCAAAACTTACCTGACGGTTTGTAAGACGATTCAACCGCAAGTGCAGCGTCCAGCGCGCTTGCGGTGTGAATGATTGTGTATTTAAGGGTAACCATGGAGACGGGGCGAGGCGTCGTGGTCACGAAGAAGCACGTACGCCTCGCGCCCCACCCCCTGGCGTAAGCCCTGGGGCGGGGATATCTCCATGGTTACAAGAAGCTTGTCGATTACAGCATTCTAGATAAACACCAGTGGTTACGCTTTTATATGAGAACCGGGTAAGTAGTATCTAAAGTACACTCTTAGGTCTGGCGGGGAAAATTCTATATACACTCTGTCTCGTGTAAACGAGGACGTACGGATGGCGAAGTGTTAATGTCTATGATGGACATGATTATATCCATTGTTTACTATTCACGTTCATCGCTGAGATATTAGAGGAAAATTAATAGGGAACATCAGATTGGTGCCTTATACAATTAATTACTTACTCCAGTACTTTAAAATTTTGTGGTAGTAGAAAAAAACGCACACATAATTTATGTCCATAGTAATAAAAAAGGAAATTACTACACTTTAAATGTGTATACCCACTCAAACAGGAGTGGAAAATACCAATCAAACAGTTAACAATTTATAAACAGAAAAACATTTATCACAGCAAAGTATGTCCATCTACATAAGATAACTAGCCCATTTATCTCAACCTTGTTAAGGAACTGCAGCCTGATCCTGTTGGAGAAAATTATTATTCATTGAGTCCCAATACTTCATAGATAACACATATAGTTGATCTCTTCATTGAGCCCTCTCGGTGTGAGGGAGCTCAAACGATCAATCCAAAAGGTCTCTCTTTGGTCCATCTTTCTTTGGAGATTCTCATGCATGTCTTTTTTCGTGATCACTTCTAGGATCACAAACCGGATTTGGGCTAAGTTATGTTTTTTCTCATCCCAATGTCTTGATACTGCTGAATTCACGTTATGGTTCCTTATGCAAGATCGGTGTTCGTTCCATCTAGTCTTTGCTGTTCTGATAGTTTGGCCCACATAATATAGACCGCATGGGCATTTAATGGCATAAATAACATTTTGGGAATCACATGTAGCAAAACTCTGTAGTTTAATTGTCTCTCCTGTGTAGGGATGCTTCACTGTCTCTCCTTTTATGACGTAGCTACAGTTACTACAGTTCAAGCACGGGAAAGTGCCAATCTTCGTTGTGAATTTCCCTTTTAGAGGTGGTTTTGTTTGAACCAGTCTGTCCTTCAGATTCTGGCTCCGCTGATATGCAAATGTAGGAGTTTCCTTAAACAGTTGTTCAACTCGTTCATCGCATCGAAGGGTATTCCAGTGTTTCTTGATAATACACTTAATGCGATTGCTCTGGCGTGAATATTTGGATACGTAAACCAGCGGTGGAGCTTGCTCTTGTTTTGTATTCACCTTCAATAGGTCTTCCCTCCTCTGGGTGGCTACCCGGGATTGGGCTGCATGTACTTCTTCTTCTGAGTATCCTCTATCCAAAAACTTTTTGCCCATCTCTAGGATGGCCTCCTGGTAATCTTCTGGGTCACTTACGAGTCTTTTCACCCTCAGCATTTGACTGTACGGGAGGTTCTTTATGAGGCTCGGCTGATGGAAGCTAAGACGATGAAGTAGATTATTCCGGTCTGTTGGTTTACGAAAAATGGTGGTCTGGTATCCCAAGGTGGTGATCTTAATGTCTACATCCAAAAAATGGATGTTACTGAGTGAGTATTCATGGGTGAATTGAATTCGCGTATCAATGTTGTTCAAGTATTCAAAGAAATTTAGCAATTCTTCCTCTGTGCCTCTCCATATTCCAAATATATCGTCGATATATCTTATCCAAAGACCCAATTTAGAATACCAATTCTCATTCTTTAGTATTTTTTCCGATTCAAATTTATGCATAAAGGAATTCGCATAGGAGGGGGCCATAGTGGCTCCCATAGCTGTACCTGCTACTTGAAGATAATATTCATCCTTGTATCTAAAATAAGAGTTGTTGCTAATAAATTCAAGGAGTACCATTATAAACTCTTTCTGGGCTGGTATTTCTTCTGCATTTAGTAGCATCCACTCTACGGCCTCTCCCCCTAAGTCGTGCGGGATCGACGTGTAGAGGCTCTTAACGTCGATTGTGAAGCAGATATTCTGAGCTTCAAATCTGGTGGAATTCAACAATTGTAAGAAGTGGGTTGAGTCCTTTATGTATGTATTTGTTCCCTGAATCAGTGGTTGCAAGAAAAAATCCTGCTCTGAATAAACATGTTCTAAGGAAGTCCAGGCTAGTGAGAGTGACGCCTTACATAGTTATTTCACCATCTGGCCACAGACTAATGATGTTCTGTCTTTCAGATAGAGAATTAAAAAGGATAGATGCCATGCCAAGAAGGTGTTGGAGGTGGCAGACCATGGGAAATCGCATTCATGTGCACTCAGCTGAAGAAACGCAGATGGGCAAAGGAAGGGGGTCTCTGTTGAGGAGTGAATGGCTGTGTCCGTGGGCCAGTGGGTCCTGCAGATAGTAGAAACCTCTTTCAGCCTTCCCTTGACTTTTCTCCAGACACCTTCCTGTAGCAGAGACAATGTGAGCTCCACCAAGAGGTAGAAGAAATGATACAAAAAAAGGCAATAGAAAAGGTACCTGAAGAAAATAGTCTGATTGGGTTCCGCTCAAAATATGTTATAATACCAAAGAAGGAAGCAGGAAAATGGAGGCCCTTTCTAGACCTATGAGGCATAAGCCAATTTATGAGAAAAAGCAAATTCAAAATGGTGACATTGGCTCAAGTTTTGGGGGCTCTATGTCCGGGCTACTGGATAGGGTTCATTGATCACCAGAACTCATACTTCCACATGCCATTCACACAGTGATGGCACAGTTAGACCAGTCATACAGGAAGCAACTTATGTTGTGGTTGCAGATCAGCACTTGCAGTTCAATGTTGCTGTTCGAGCTGTCCACTGGTGGTGTGCAATTTGAGGCTGGCACAAGTGGAAATAGTCTCCTGACATTTGGCTGGTGAAGTTCTCCAGCCAGTAGGGAATACTGCCATTGCTTCAACGGACCAGGGACTACTCAGTTCTCTTGGATTTACTCTAAACATCAAAAAGTCAAACATAACCCTTAAAATGCGGCTAGAGCTCATGGGAGCAGTGCTTGACATGACATTGATGAAGGCCTTCCCACCAGCTGAGAGGTTTCAAGCTATCAAAACAATCCTGGACAACTTCAGGGTAGGGGTGGTGGCTCAGGTATTTCGGAGGTTGCAGGGACGAATGTCTTTGTGTATTGTTCTCACACCTCAGGCAAGTCTTGAAATGAGGAAGCTCCAGGGGAATGTCTGTGGCAATTGTAGTTAATTGACTAGTCCCTAAAGGACAAGTCTTCATGAGTACAGTCTTGAGGACTTGATTGGGTTCCAAGGGAGGAAAATGTCATGGTTGGTGAGCTAGTTTATTTTTCAAGCACAAATAATCACGGATGCTGTCATGATAAGCTTGGCCAGGTTATCTTGATAATTAGATACTAGAGGGATGGTTAGTGAGGTAGGCAAAGCTCTAAAACAATATTCAATGGATTGCTTTTCTCCCTCAGATTCCTCATCTGATAGATATTCCCTCCAGCTTTGCCGATTTGGAAAATTTTCAGCAGGGGCATAGTGGATCTCAACCGGGCCGTCGACCATCAATCCGTCTTGCTCAGCGGCTCCGGGCGTGAGGTCGGGTGTCGTATAAGTACCACGTCACTACGCCCCAACCTCAGTTCCTTTCTTCCGCACGTTTACACGCTGCTTGGAAACACAGAGCTTCAACTCTTTTATGTTTTCGTCAGAACATGTATTTTTCTGCTAAATCCTTGATGCGAGATCGTAGTCGCATCGGTGTCTGCTTTCAAACGGTGTCCGATTGTGGCACCAAGATGTCCCTCACCGACCCAAATGAGTTGCGTCTCTGGTGCTTTGGCACGGGTCACAGGACCGACGGGTGTCCGTTGTGCACCAAATTGAAACCAAAATCCCTTTGTGATCAAGCTGCAAAACTCGCTCTGGGTCGACCACCCTCAAAATCTCTTGCACGGTCGACGGTTCGGTCTTCGGAGGCCGAAACCGAGGGGCATTGCCCCAAGAAACACCGGCAGAAGAAGAAGCCACTCATCCTTGTCCCGAAAAAAGAAAAGGCGCCTCCGCCATCGTCGGGATTCCAAGTCATCGACGGAGGAAGGTAAGCAATCGGCTGGGCTAGCTCGAGGCCTCCAAGACGCCAGTGGTCTGGACACTTCGCCTGACCTTGAGTTTCAGCAGTCCCTATCTTCACAATACATCTAAATACAGGGCTCTGGTAGAAAGGGTTATTGACACCCTGCGATTGCACTCATCAGTGGCGCCTGTACAAGGTTATGACCTTACTGACATCCTAGAGGAAGGTCTTGCCGCTGAACGGAATATGCCTCTGAACCGAGACATTGCAGATCCTTTGGCAGCTCTATGGCAAAATCCATGTCCCATTCCTCCTGTCAGCTCCACCATTCCCGGGAAGTACAGGCCGGCTAGAGGAGGAGACCCCTCATACCTCTCCTCTCACCCTTCCCCAGAGGGGCTTGTTATGCAGGCTGCTACGGTCTCTTCTAGACCTGCATCATCTACAACCACTCTGCCCCCAGACAGAGAAGCAAAGAAAGTAGATGCCTTGGCAAAGAAGGCATTAACTTCAGGTAGCATGACCGTCAAAGCAACAAATGTGGCAAGCAGTTTTGCCAAATACTCCTTCGGTCTATGAACAGCGGTGGAAAATGCTGCTCAGTATGTCCTGGAAGGAGAAATGCGCGAGGGCTTCCTACAGCTAGTGGAGGATGGGAAAGGAGGTGGCCAAGCAGCCGGTGCGAACTGGCCTGGACATAGCTGACTGTGTGGGCTGATCTATGGCTTCTGACATTACACTGAGAAGACAGGCCTACTTGAAAACCTCTGGTTTTTCACCTAACGTCCAAGTAAAACTTTTGGACACGCACTTCGAGGGCAATAATTTGTTTTCAGCCTCAAAGCCGATGATTCCTTAGAAAAATTCAAGGAATCAAAACTCACTGCCAAATCCTTAGGCCTAACTGCGCAGCCGGTCAAACCTTCTTTAGCTTCGCTTCTAGGGCACAGGGCTACAGAAGATATGCTCCTTATAGCAGGAGAGCGCAACTCCCACCGGCCAGGCAAGGGCAGAAGCGTTTCTCGCATTCAGGAAGGGGCAGAGGGGCTTCTAGAGGTCAACAGGCAGCATCAGTGGCAGGGGCGACCCAGCCTCCAAAGCAGCTTTGATTTCCCCTCTCACAGCGCACCGGTTGGAGGACGGTTGACGGAGCACTTGCTCAAGTGTCAGGGAATTACTTCCAATGCCTGGGCTCTACAGCTCATTCAATGGGGTTATTGTCTGCCATTTCTAAGAAAACCACCGGACAGACCGCCCCCACCTCCAATCCAACCGGGACATGAGCTCCAGGAAGAACTGAGAGCCCTGTTGCTAAAGGGTGCCATGGAAGCGGTACCTCCCGAACCGAGAGGATCAGGTTGGTATTCCCGGTATTTCCTGGTGCCCAAGAAAGGAGGATGTCTTTGTCCCACTCTGGACCTCAGGGCCTTGAACAAGTTCTTGAGGAAAGTCAAATTCAGGACGTTGACGTTGAGAGAGATTCTCCACGCTCTCAAACTTCAGGACTGGCTGGTGTCAATAGACCTACAGGATGCCTATTTCCATGTGCCAATCCATTGAAAGCACAGGAAGTTCCTAAGGTTCACCATAGGAGATTTGCACTATCAGTTCAAGGTGCTTCCCTTTGGTTTTACCTCTGCCCCAAGGCTCTGCACCAAGCTCCTGGTGGTAGTTGTGGCTCACCTGAGGAGATCCAGAGTCAACATATTTCCATATCTGGACAACTGACTGATCCAAGGGAAGTCTGTAGTGCAGGTCTTGTACCATCTGCAGGACACCTGCTCGCTGCTACACAGGCTGGGCTTCTCCCTAAACTTAAAGAAGTCCCACATGACACCAGTCCAACGGCTCAATTTCATCGGAGCAGTCCTAGATACCTGGGTGGGGAAGGTCTTCCCTCCCGAGGAGAGAGTAGTCCGCTTGACACAGATGGTGGATTTGTTCTGGAACCATGACACTCTAACAGCAGCTTCCGTCCTCCACCTTCTAGGCCTCATGGCTTCCTGCATTTTTCTAGTGCCAGAGGCTAGATTGCACATGAGATTCCTGCATTGGTTACTGAGGGATCAGTGGTCTCAGTACCTTGGCGCTCTCTCAGATCTCAGAGTGTCCGCATCAGTGGCCAACACCCTGTCCTGGTGGGCGGACCGCAACAGTCTTTTGGCAGGGGAACCCTTCTTGCCTCCTTGGCCTCAGGCCCGAGTGGTCACGGATGCGTCCTTAAAGGGTTGGGGCACTCACTGCGAGGATTTGCAGTTGAGCGGCCTTTGGTCAACGACAGAAGCCAGTAGGCACATCAACAGGCTGGAGTTGCTAGGTATCAGGCTAGCCCTGAAAGTAATTGCCCCCTCTGCAGGAAAAGCATGTCCTTGTTCTGACGGACAACATGGTGGCAATGCACTATCTCAACAAGCAAGGTGGTGTTCACTCCCGCCCCCTCTGCGCAGAGGCGATGATGCTTTGGTTCTGGTTACTGGAGAACAGGATCTCGGTCTCAGCAATTCATCTGGCAGGCAAGTGTGCCAGGAAGTCCTAGAGTAGGTTTTCACTCTGGGGTATCCCAACAGTGGATCTGTTCACAACGAAGTCCAACAGGAAATGCGAACTGTTCTGCTTGAGGAATTTCCCAGCGTATGGTGCACTGGGGGACGTGTTTCTGGTGGATTGGATCTTCCCTCTACTCCACGCATTCCTTTGGATTCCTGGTATACCATGGGTTTTCCAGAGGTTGAAGAGGTTTCGAGCGACTATGATCTTGATCACCCCGGACTGGGTGAGGAGAATGTGTTACTCGGACCTCTTGGATCTGTCCACCACACCAGTTGCCTCGGCGTCCGGATCTCCTAACCCAGTCGGAAGGCCGGATACTCCATCCGACCCTGGAATACTTCATGCGTGGCTCTTGAGAGGATGAGATATGACTGGGACCTCTCTGAGGAAGTACACTTGAGGTGTTGCTGGCTGCACGCAGACCATCTACAAGATCTTATCGCACGTGCAGTCGGAAAAGATTTGAGGCGTGGTGCAGGGAACACAAGATTGGACCCATCTCTTGCCCCACCACTACAGTGATGGTGTTTCTATTGTCACTGGCCCCTGCAGGCCTTCAGGTCACTACCGTCCAAGGATATTTGGCGGCCTTGTCTGTGTTCAAGAGATCACTGCATCAAGGTTTGTTTTTTTATGATCCCAGTAATGGCACAGTTCCTGAAAGGACTTGTAAATAGGTTTCCGCCAACTCCCTTTGTTGTCCCGATTGGGATCTTAATCTTCTTATATTTCTGATGGCGGCTCCTTTTGAGCCCATGCACTCTTGTCCCTTACGGCTTCGGTCATTGAAAACAGCCTTCTTGGTGGCTATTACATCTGCTAGGTGGGTGGGTGAGTGAGTGAGTGAACTACAGGCCTTATGCTGTAAGCCACCCTTCCTGCGCTTTTTACAGGAGAAAGTCTCACTCAGGGTGAGGCCTGGTTTCCTCCCCAAGGTTGTATCGGAATTTCACTTGTCACATTCCATCGACCATCTGGTCTTCTATCCTCTGCCTTATCCTTCTAAGCAGGAGGAACAGTTACCTCATCTAGACCCTAAGAGGCATTGAGTTACTATATCGCCAGGGCAGCTGATTTCAGGAGAGCTGACCATCTCTTCGTGGCTTTTTCCTTAGCCCGTAAGGGCCTGCCCATAACGAAGCAGGCTTTATCCCGTTGGATAATTCTCTGCATATATGAATGTTAACAGGCCGCTGGCAAGGAAT
The DNA here is from genome assembly GCF_040938575.1 of Ambystoma mexicanum. Classification (NCBI taxonomy): domain Eukaryota; kingdom Metazoa; phylum Chordata; class Amphibia; order Caudata; family Ambystomatidae; genus Ambystoma; species Ambystoma mexicanum. The sequence continues at coordinate 451,274,913 of NC_090936.1, read as the reverse complement.
TACCAGCAGTCATCAGGGCCCATTCGTTGCAGAGGAGGGGTCGCTGTCTGGGAGATTTGTCGCGCTGCGACATGGTCATCTTTGCATACCTTTGCAAAGCACTATAGCCTGGATGTGGCTCGTACTTCTGATGCGTGTTTTGGCAGGGCAGTGCTGCGAAATGTTTTAATATAACTTTATGCCCGCCTCCTTCGTTACTGCTTTGGGCGTCTATCAGATGAGGAATCTGTAGGAGAAAATCAATCCATTGAAGGAGAAATGACCTTACCGTAATGTTCTTTCTATGGACTCTTGTCCTGCAGATTCCTGATCTCCCCTCCCATCCATCCCCGCTCAGAAAGTCGGTGGTTGGTGCGCATCGTTCTATTTCACGTTGACTTGATGATGGTCCTGTGTCTGTTTTCTATCTTCCTGCCAGTGTCTTAAAACAAAGATTTTTCTATTGCTACTCGTAGTGTTCTTTTTCAATTGTTCCTCCTTCGGAGGTCTGTAGTTACTTTCTATTTAAAGGGCTCATTAGCCCGTTTTGCTCTCACTGTTTTCTTATGCAGTGTGTGGTGCTCTGGAAAAAAGGAGGAACTGAGGTTGGGGTGTAGTGACGTGGTACTTATGATGCCTGACGTCCCGTCTGGAGCCGCCGAGCAAGACGGATCGATGGTCGGCGGCTGGTTCGTGGCCCACTACACCCCCTGTAAAACATTTCCAATTCAGCTGGAGGGAATATCTTTCAGATGAGGAATCTGCGGGATAAGAATCCATCGAAAGAACATTACGGTAAGGTAATTTATCCTTATGGAGTGGAGCATAATAAGGTTTGCCTTTATCTGCAGGCTTTCCTACAGCAGTTGCTGTAATTGAAGGTGATGGTCTTGATGCATTATGTGAGCAAGTGTGGTGGGGTAGGCTCCTTGAAGCCGTGCTGGGAGACCCAGACTGTGGGTTGTGGTTGATTGCCAGTAACATCTCAGTCCAGGCCTCCCATCTGGCCAGAGTGTAAACAGAGAGCGTGGATGCTCTCGGGAGAGGAGGCATTCAGTGTCTCACGTGTCTCTAGACCGGTTGGTGGTGGATCATATCCTCCAGATGTGGAGCATATGGCTGGTGGATCTAATTGCGACCCACACCAATCAGAAATTCCATATATTCTTCTCTAGAGATATGTACTGGGCACTGCCAGTGGGTTCCATGGACTTTAGTAAGAAGGTATGCATTCCCCCAAGCTCCCCTGCTGCAGATAGTCCAGAGCTGGTTGTGGCACTACAGTGGGACAATTACCTTGGTTGCCCTGAGGTGGTGTCAGGAGATCCGGTATGCAACCTTACACCATCTGAGCAACAGGGTTTGATGGAAAATCCCATTCTTTCTTGGCCTGACTCTGTAACCAGGCAATGTTTTTCATCTGTAGCAGGGTAGTATGTAATGTCACGCTTGGCTCCTGAACACCTCCATTTCCAGTACCCTCAATTTCTTTAGGAGGTGTTGGGGGTTTCGGTGGGAGCCAGAAAAGCAGGGTCCACAGAAACGTTATTTGTGCAGGTGGCTGTGCTTCTGCAGATGGTTCAATCAACACAAGATTGACCCCTTCTTGGCCTCCATAGCTAGAGTTTTAGAATGTGTGCTGTCACTGGTGAATGGTGAGCTACAAGCGCCCACAATGAAGGTAACCTGGAGGTGCTGTCAGTTTATTTATTTTTTTGGCAAAATCCTGAATAGGGTTCTTTGCCATTTCCCCCACTGTGGTGCAATTCCTGAAAGTTTTGGTGATTCACTATCCACCAGTGCCATACACTATAGTATCTGTTCTTAGTCTTGGCACAACTTGAAGGCTCCACCTTTTGAGCCCATCTACAGCTTTTAAATCTATTTCCTTACCTTAAAGACTTTCTAGTGGCCTTTACATTGGCCAGGGAGTGTGAGTTTCAGGCTGTCAGCTGACTGGCTATATATGACTTTCAAAAAAGATAAGATGAAGCGTCTGGTGAAGCAGTCTTTCCTACCTGAGATGGGCAGTAAATTTCATGTTATTCAGTTCATACAGCTTTCAGCTTTTCTTTGCCATTCCCCACCAACCAGTCCAGGCTGGAAGTAAAGTTTCATAGACTTGATCCAAAAAGGGACTTTGCCGTTGCATAGCTAGGTGGGACAAATACAGTAGACAGACACTTGTTTAGGGCTTATGATCCTGCATCCAGAGGATGGCTGTGACCAAAAAATCACCAGATGGTTTGTGGAATGTATTAGAATCTGCTGTGAGACAGCACACAAATATCCTCCAGAGGGAATTGTGACACATTTCACAAGGGAGTTATGCAGCTAGAACTGTTTTTTTTAATTTGGTGCCAAATATGGAGATCTGCAGGGTGACCACATTGTCTACTCAGCATATATTTTTTAGATATTAATCCCTAGGCTCAGATCTATGTCTCGCTACTCTAGTATCACCAAGACTCCCTCATTTTCTAATGGGCATTGCTCTGGTTATCATTCAAAGATGAGGAATCCACAGAGGAGATGGTATCCATTAGAAGGACCAGTTATGTTCCTGGAACTGGCAGGCTCTGGGCAGGATGCATCACTTCTACTTGGAACACTGTTGCATCTGATGGAGGGCTCATGGGACACCCTCACAGCACCGGGAGTGTGGGTGCTGCCTCCTGGTATCATGCCAATGTGATTTTAAACTTTCTGAGATACCAGCCTGCAGGCTAGACATTTCAAAGAATAGAAATCTGCACAGGAGACCTCTTATCCAGCAGAACCAAATATACCCATAAGGTACATAACTTGTCGTTTTTAAATTGGTCTGTGAGAACCGTGGAAAATAACAGAACAATGAACATGTTGGTTATGGTGGAAATTTGCCTCCACAATAGGCCTAGGTTATGTATGCCCATACAGTAACACCTTGTAAAGGAAGTATGTTGACTATCAACAAAGACACATCTAATCTTCCTTTCTTATGTATTTCTTAAGGAAATCACTCTGTAACTGACACAGCAGTTTGTGTTGTTGTGAGTTGGAGTTGGGTGGGAGAATCAGTAGCTCTACTTCCTCTGGGAAGACACACAATCTACACTCAGTGAAAAAGAACTCCAAGTCTGAGCAGGATTAGATGCTGAAGGAAATTGGCTGTGTACTGAAGTGTTTTCCAAAAAGTGAACCTTCGGTGGAGCAAACCTATCTTTCAAACTGGGAATAGTTGGCGGAACAAACGTGTTCCCTGATCTACAACCACTCGAGGAATCAAACAGATCTGTGCCGTCTGAGTGAAGAAAGACTCCCGACTGCACTATCAGTTCTGGATGGAGCGCCTGCTCTCCATCAAACTGTGAATAAGCACACCATGAATTCCAAGATTGTGCTAAGTTACCAGTATATGTTTAATGTTTGCTGAAAGCCTCAGAGGAGACAAGCCCATACACTTGCTCTTTAATACACACACCACCAGGGAATCCAGAGCGAGGGAGCCCTCGGCATGTGAGGTGGAATTTGCAAGGGGACCCACGGAATATCCTAGGATTAACATATTTTATGCCTTAAGTATTCATAATGATTACAAAAAGAACATGACCCTGGCAGATATGTGGGGGGAAGACTCCTGCATTTCTGCGGCCTCTAAAAACTCGGCCGAACTCTTCAAAATCTGCAAAAGAGGCCAATCCTGCTGCAGTCTACACCTCTCCTGTTCCCTCCCAAGCCCTTTGCACGGCACTGGCTTCTCATTTCCCCCACTAAAACTCAGGACATCCTGTCCACTCTCTCCTCTTCCTCTACCACTCCCGGCCCCTCTCCGGCCGTCTCTTCTCCTCCTTTTTCCTTCTTCCCTGTGTTCTCTCCCGACGATGTTTCTAGACAAGTCCTATCTATGAAAGTCTTGTCAAAGCAGGTGCTCCCCTGCTCCTCCAGAACCATCAAGGACCACATTGACACCCTTGGCCGATTTCTGAAATCACTCTTTTGCCACTGGAACATCCTCCTCCCCACCCCCCATCCTAAAGCACTCCCTTGTGCACCCCCTCTCAAGAAGCCCTCTGCTGATCCCTCCTCTCTGGCAAACTACCGCCCACTCTCTATCACTTCTTTCCTGGGCAAACCCCTGGAAAAGCTGGCCATCTCCCAGTTTACGCGCCATACTGAATCTGTTGGTTGTCTCCATGACCACCAGTCTGGCTTTAGAGCAGCCAGAAGCACAGAAACTGCTCTCCTGAACACCTCTGAAGACCTGCTTTCAAATCTTGACTCTAACCATCCTCCTGGCCTCCTTTTTTTTTGATCTATCCTCTGCATTTGATAACTTCAACCACACCGTCCTGATCAATCATCTCTGTGACAACCTGGGCATCACGGGTCATGCCCTAGCATGGTTGACCTCATTTCTATTCAATCGACCCTCCCAGGTACAACTTGGGTCCTTTTTCTCTACATGTGGTGTTCCCCAGGGTTCTAACCTCTCACACTGGCTCTTCAACCATTACTTGGCTCCTCTGGCCCACTTCATCTCTACCTTCTGTTCTAACTTTCAGTGTTATGCAGATGGCACTCAGCTCTCCTTCAGACTCCCCTCAGCATCCTCTGATCTCTCCCTCATTCCCGACTATCCGTGATTCAGGAATGGTGTGCCTCCAACGATCTCTGCCTTAATGCCATTAAGACTGAGATCCTTCTCATTTGGGCCCCTGCTCCCGCTTTCCCTCTTGCTCTCTGGCTGCCCACCCTGGGCCCTCCACCCTCACCTTCCTGTGAGGCAAAGTACCTTGGTGTTATCTTCGACTCCACTCTTTCCTTTTGTCCTCACCTCTCTGATATCTCTAAGAAGTCACACTACCAGCTGCACCTCGTCAGAGGCATTTCTCCTTTTCTCACTTTCCCCCCAGAAGTTCACTGTCTCCAGAGCCCTGGTTCTCTCTAGGCTGGACTATTGTAACAGCCTCTTTCTAAATCTGCCTGCCTCTACTGTTCGCCCTTTGCAACTAATACAGAACAAGAAAGCAAGACTTGTCCTTGGCTTCAAGGCTAGGAATCGTATCTCTCCAGCCCTGAAATCTCTCCACTGGCTCCCAGGGGCTGCAAGGATCAAGTTCAAGACCCTTTGCATCGTCCACAAGCATTTCTGGGGTCAGGGACCACACTACATTCAACTCTCTTCCTAAGCATCTTCCTTCTCGAGCCCTCTGCTCATCCACCTCCAACTCTCTGAGGATCAGACGCTTCTCCAGGCAGAGTGTGGGGTAGATCTCTGTCCTCGGCTGGGGCCTCCCTCTGGAACAGCCTTCCTGCTGCTCTCAAACTTGAGCAGGACCACCTAAGGTTCCGGAAGCAACTCAAGACCTTCCTTTTCGCTTTCTCTCTCTCTTTCCCCTGTTGATACTCCTATTTGCTGCGCTAACTAGTTACCTGGCCACCCACTGAATCTCACGGACACCAGGCTCCTTCACGACCAGTAGCCCCTTGCACTACCTCCGGGCCTCCTACCCACTTAGGGACTGTATCTGCAACCCTACAGTCCCCTGCGCCTCTGCAATTACTCGAGCCCCCACCCTGGCAGCATTTACTGCGTCTTGCCCTTGCACTCTCCCCACCTGCTCCCCTTCGCCCTTGGCACTTCTCTTTCCTCCCCCTTGCACTTACGCGATCTGAATGACAAATGGCCTAGTAAGATAGTTTTTGTCCTCCCTCTGTCTACTCTTCCTTGTCTAGAAACACTTGTGTACAGGCAGGTTAAAATGACTTATCATATCATATGAAGCCCTGGGCATTGCGCTTACTATAGGCGACGTTTTGATTTCTTTTCCATGATTACTCACACCTCTTGTAACCTGACACAGGGAGATGCAGTTCAAAATTAGCCGTCCAGGTTATATAGCATGGGTATTGCCTCGACTGCGGAATGTTGACAGGGGTGTGATAAAATGGGGACCATGGGTCACTTGCTCTGGCTCTGCCCGAAACTAACACCGTTTTGGGATGGGGTATCTCGGCACCTCTGGGGAATGCAAGGAATCACGGTGGAGGCGACCCTGACAATCTATGTTTGGGATGGGCATTCAAGACTGGCACTCAGATGCAATGACCCACAGACTGATTCACATACCTCTTTACACCCATGTCTCACCGAAAATGGCGAACACTACTTTCCAAAGTCTGCATGGCTGAACGTGCACGTTTCCACAGAACTGCAGGCCCCATGCAGGCTGACACATTTTGACTGCTTGCCGACAAGTTTATCTAGGCTGAACGCCCCTAAACGCTGAAAGGTTTATATACCTGATGGCTCATGGACATCGCTTATACATGTGACAAATGGTTTGGGTTAGGGGTGGGTAGTTTATTGAGATTGATTTGTTTGGTTGATGTGCATGCGCAATATGGACATTGTTTCGGATATGATCAGAAAACCTTTAATGTGCCTACCTGCATGCATGCTCACGTTTTATGATGCACTGTTCAGTTCTGTTTTGACCTAAATGCAATACAAAGATTACATTTTTAATTAAAGCCTCAGAGGATGTTATTGAGAATGATGGGGCCCATCAATATTTAGTCAATATGAAATCAATTTGAAATTCATTATTCAGGCCAGCTTAGAGAGGGATCCTTCCCCAAGGTGTATAGAAAAGGGCTGGAAATAAACCACTAAGGGGGACATGCTGGGGAATGCTGAAAAAGAGCAAACCTGCTGTTCACCACACCCTGACTAAAACAGGCGACCGTTCCCTAGGCAGAGGTAGCCCATCTGCTGGCAGCAGTAGATCAAAAGCTATGCCAGATGCAAGGTAAAATCCACACCACAAGGACCTGTGCTAGAGAAGGTTTGGTGCTCGCTGGTGTTGCCACAGGCACTGAATTGGCGAAGGGATGCCCCATGACGGGACCCTCCCAAAAGAAGCTTGAATATGAGAAAGAAAAGGGGGAACGCCTGGCAGGAGGGTGATGTGTGCTGCCTTACAGATGACCCAGATCTAGGGGGAAACATACTCTTTCAATATCATATGTTCAAGAGGCTGTGGAGAGGTCTGAGGGAATGGTTGATCGTGAACCCTAGGGTTGGGGGAAGCTTAGGAAACCTGGAAGCCATGAACAAGAGGCTGCTGAGAGGCCTAAGAGAGCTGTGTCAGGTAGAACTTAACTGAGAGCTAGAGGCAGTGGATAGGTAGGAAGGAAAGAGGAAGAAACTGTGAAAGACCAGAATTGTGGGTACCGGTTAAAGGGAATTCCCTGGCAAGCATCTAGCTGTTTATAGACTAGGGTTGGACATTTATAAGTGAGGTTTTTGTACATTTCTGTTGCCCATAATTGTGAACATTGCTTTGTGTTTGAGGTTAGCTAGGTGGCTAAAGCAGTTGCTAAGAATAGGTTTGGGGGTTTCCGTAGGCCACCATTTTGGGCCTTTGGTTATTACAATAGAGCATCCTTGTTGCGACAGACTTGTAAAATTAGGTTGAAGACTTTTTTTTGTTGCCAGACTACATTATTCTGAGAGCACCGGGAGAACCCCATTTTGTGTTGTCCAATTTTTGATAATGATTTGCTAAGGTATTCCTTATTTCTAGGTCATTCCCCTACTGCCTATAAGCATTTGCCCAACCAACACTGTAAAACCACATATAATTAATAACGCTACTTTCGAAGGGATTGTGTCCTCCGACGTATTCCTTATCTATGATATTTGTATCTCCAGCTTGCTGGCCTCGGAAATATTTTTTCCCAGTAGAGGGCGCTGTGCGTCGACATCCGTCGAGTAGGTGTTCCTCGACAGCCACCGTATCGACGCTGACGTCATCATGCCTATAAATGGCCACGCGCAGCGTCTGTTGCTCAGTTCCGTTTTTCCGCGCTTCGTGTGCCTCGGAATACCGTTGCTCAGTTCGTCAGTCAAAATATATTCATGTTTCCTCGAGAAAACCGACTCGTACTCAATGGCTTTCTCCTCCGACCCGACGACTCCTCGGTCCGGTTTAAAAAAATGCCGAGACTGTGGGAAGAAAATGTCATTGACGGATCCTCACAGGATCTGTTTGGGGTGTCTGGGAATCGAACACCAGTGTTCGGAGTGTGAGGAATGTCATCCATGACGGCAAAAGCCTTGAAGGAGCGTAAGGGGAAGCTCGAGAGAGGTAAGTCAGTTTTAACTTCCTCGAAAGTTTCCGCGGTAGAGTCGAGACATTAGTCTCCTCACCGTCGAAAGCATTCTCGGTCTAGGTTTCGAAGTGGCTCCCACCACTCGTCGAGGTCTAGACACTCGAAAAAGAGACGTAGAAGATCTCCTTTGTCGTCGTCTTCTAGTTCCCCTGAAAGAGTAAATTGCCCCACAAAACACAGCTCTCAGGCTGAGTGGGAGGAATTCAGAAAAAAGATGCTAAGCGCCTTCGAGAAAGCAGCCTCGACCCCCTCGAAGTCAGCTGAGGGTGATACCCCGGGTGAAAAGCCCAAAAAATCTAAACGCCTCGAGTCGAAGCACCCGGCGAAAGAGTCGACCCGAAAGCGGCATGCGCCATCGGGAAGTAAAGCATCTTCGACGCCATCATCGAAAGCCCCTTCGAAGCATAGATCGGCACCATCGACGCCGTTATCGAAGGGTTCTTCGACGCATCGGTCAATCGAGTCGACGCCGACATCGACGCCAATAAAAGAAAAACCCACGGCTACTCCACAGCCAACGGTTACACCGAGAGCCTCCGACACGACGTCGAGAACGTCGTCGACATCCTCGAGCAGGATTCCGATCCTCTCGAGTTCTTCGAGGCCTCTTCCAGTTTTCTCGACGCCTTTGTCGGCGCCTTCGAGGATTTTTACATCGGCGTCGACGACATCAACCTTTTCAAGGCCACTGATGATGGCTCCCTCTGCTTTAGAGATGGGTTTTATACCATTTCACAGGCCAGAGCATCCCCCCTTAACTTCAATTTATGAAGAAAGGGAAGATTCTGATCAAGAAAGGCCTTTTGGGCTGCAGAGGACCACATCACCTGAACCAGAGACTTTTGCCTCTGAGGAAAGAAGGTTGAAAGACCTTCAGGATGCATTACAGGAAGCAAGTGGCCTAGACACTTCCCCAGAAGTGGAATTTGTCAAACCAGACCCAGGGGAACATGCTGAAACCCCTTATAGAACCCTAATGTCAAGAATTATGGAGTTCATGGGTTGGTCTGCGCCTTCACCTGTTTTTCAACAGGATGACCTCACAGATATTCTGGATAAAGGTCCACAGGAGGATCCTGTGGTTCCCTTTCATTCTGCTTTACAAAGAAAGATTTTAACTAACTGGGAAACTCCTGAAGTTGTCCCTGCGGTTAACAAGAAGTTGTCAGCGAAATATAGGGTATCTGCTGCTGACCCTGAATACCTATCTAAGCACCCTACTCCAGAGAGTCTGGTGGTCCAGGCTGCAACTTCATCACTCAGTACATCTGCATACCCCACTGCTCCACAGGATAGGGATGATAAAAATATGATGCCATGGCTAAGAGAGTCTTCTCGGCCTGTAGCATGGCTTTAAAATCTATTAATGCGACTTGTACGCTCGCTAGGTTCAGCCACACTCTTTGGGAGTGTGCTTCATCAGCGGCTGACTGCCTCCAGGAAGGAGAAGAAAGGGACGCATTTTTAAATATCATCAGAGATGGTAAAGATGCAATGTGTGAGTCCCTTCAAACTGGCATCGATTCTGCTGACAGTATCAGCAGGGCCAAGGCGGCAAGTACCACAATCCTCAGGCATGCGTGGGTGCGAAAGTCCGGCTTTGCTTCTGACGTAAAGGCCAGACTTTTAAATATGCCCTTTGACGGCTCTTCCCTGTTTGGTAAAAAGGCGGATGACAGTTTGGAAAAACTGCAAACATCTAAAGCAGCAGCCAAGTCACTAGGAGGTGCAATCCGCCAAACTAATTTTCGTCCCTCAGGATCCTCTTGGAGAGGAAGGTCCTTTCGCTATTATTCCTCATATGGAAGAGGCAGAGGACGGCCGGCTCAAAGATGCCAAGGAAAATTTACCCGTGGTGGACGGGGTAAAGGAAAGAAAGCCGCATCAGCAGGAGCAGGAGCCGCTTTACCTTCGGCAACTGCATCAGCCGCTCCCAAACCACTCTGAGGTTTCCCATCACAAGACACCTGTAGGGGGCAGGTTAACTCACCATCTGACGGAATGGCAGGCTATTACGTCAGATGCTTGGGCATTGGAGACAGTTGCCCAAGGTTACTGCCTGCCTTTTCTACGCATCCCTCAGAGCCATCCACCAGGGAACAGCTCTCTGAAAGTGCCGGATCCGCTCCTCTTGCAGGAAATTGTAGACCTGCTAGAGAAAGGTGCCATAGAACCGGTACCTGTAGCGGACAGGAACAAGGGCTGGTACTCCCCCCTACTTTCTCATACCAAAGAAAGACGGAGGACTGAGACCCATCCTGGACTTACGAGAATTGAACAAGTTCCTCAGGAAGGACAAGTTCAAGATGGTAACTCTCTCTCAGATCCTTCAGGCCCTCCAGCTTCAGGACTGGTTGGTATCTCTGGACCTTCAGGATGCTTATTTCCATGTGCCAATCCATCCCAAGCACAGGAAGTACCTGAGGTTCGCAATTGGCAACTCTCATTATCAATTTTGAGTTCTGCCATTTGGGCTGACCTCCGCCCGAGGGTCTTCACCAAGCTAATGTCGGTTGTGGCTGCAAGTCTAAGGAGGGAAGGGATTCACGTCTACCCCTACCTGGACGATTGGTTGATCAGAGCAGTTTCTTCGGAACAAGCTCGGATCCAACTAGATTATGTCTGCCACTTCCTTCACAAGCTGGGCTTCTCCCTCAATTTAAAGAAGTCACAGATGATACCATCACAGAGACTCCAGTTCATTGGAGCAGTCCTGGACACGTCCCTGGGAAAAGCCTCGCCACCAGAGGTGAGGGCTCAAGATATTCTGCAGATGGTCACCAGGTTTCAAAATGCCCAACGTCTCCCAGCCTACGACTTTTTGAGGTTGCTAGGCCTCATGGCATCCTGCATATCCCTTGTGCCAGAGGCTCGCCTGAGAATGAGATCCCTTCAGTGGGCACTGAGGACTCAGTGGTCACAATTCTCAGGGAGGATGACAGATCTCCTCCGGATTCCGGACAAGGTAGCTCACGACCTTCAATGGTGGGCCTCTCCAGAGAACATCTTGAAAGGAGAACTGTTTTGGCAACCATGGCCGGAGATAACAGTAGTCACAGACGCCTCACTCACGGGGTGGGGAGCCCATGCCAACGGCTTGACCATCAGCGGTCGTTGGTCTCCATCGGAGTCCAGACTACACATCAACCTGTTGGAGCTGAGAGCCATCAGACTGGCACTGAAGGCTTTTCTGTCGTCTGTACGGGGGAGAAACGTCCTGATAATGACGGACAATACAGTGGCCATGCACTACCTCAACAAAAGAGGAGGCGTACGGTCACTGCCACTGTGCAGAGAGGCGATGCAGCTCTTGTTTTGGGCAATTCAGGAAGGAATCTCTCTATCGGCAATTTACCTAGCCGGAGAGAAGAACTTGACAGCGGACGCTCTGAGCAGGCAGAACACAGTCTCCCACGAGTGGGAGATAGCTCAGGAAGTCCTTCAAGAGATCTTCGCCCTTTGGGGAACCCCTCAAGTGGATCTGTTCGCCACCAGTATCAACAGGAAGTGCGACAGATTTTGCTCAAGGGAATTTCCCCCGAGAGGAGCTCTAGGAGACGCGTTCGTAGTGGACTGGGAGTTCCCACTTCTGTACATGTTTCCTCCGGTCCCTGTCATTCCTCAAATGATCAGGAGGTTGAGAAGGTTTTGGAAGACCATGATCCTAATTGCCCCAGATTGGGCCAGGAGAACGTGGTACCCGGACCTTCTGGACATGTCCATCCATCCTCCAATTCGTCTACCGTACAGAGAGGATCTTCTCTCGCAGAAGGGAGGTCGGGTTCTCCATCCAGCCATCAAGACCCTCAACCTTCACGCTTGGTATCTGAAAGGTTGAGGTACAAGGATTGGGACCTTCCAGATGACGTCATGGAGGTGTTGTTTTTCGGCCAGAAGGCCAGCAACTAAAACTCTATACCGCTGCCGTTGGAATAAATTTTGCAGCTGGTGCAGAGAAAAGAATATCGAACCCTTTTCATGTGGTACACCTGCGGTGTTATCCTTCTTACTTTATTTGGCAAATTCAGGCCTTCAAGTTGGCACTATAATAATAATAATAACTTTAATGTGATATAGATTTGAAAATAAATTCAAACTTTACACATGATATAAATTACATACATTGACAAAAATGAAAAGCAAATCATAAAATATATCATATATCATATGAAATATCAATCTAACAACAAATATATGAGAATCTATATATAATAAAACATCAAACATCAGACAAAGTTTCTTTAAAATAAAATATTAAGACTTCCATTATGACAGATCTTTGTCCGTTATGTTTCCAGAATCAGTGCCGTAAGTAAGAACATTACATCTCTCACCCACAGCTGTCCTAACCAGAGGGTGCCATAGATCTAGGATTCCAGCAAATAAGGGTGCTTTAAATGTAACGTGCCTAACCAGTTCATCGGCAATCTTTTAGCCCACCGTAATCAGACGTTTCAGATCAGAGTAAAGGACCCAGGTGTTTTTCGATCTGTTGCCACACATTGTACAATGCAATAAACAGGTGCATATTGTTATTAGTGCAATAGCGCCAGAAAGAGGTTCCACGTATGTTAAGTGAGTCGTGTACGAATTCCCTAAGATATTTAAGTATTGGCTGTTCCAACATCAAGCACTCCGTTAACAGATGCTTAGCTGTTTCCACACATTCAGGGAATTTGCATACACGGCAGACTCTGTCACAAGCAGGGATTTTTTTCTCTGACTCCCGTGTTATAAAGGGTTGGTAGTTGCTCCATTCGGAACAGAATAATGAACCGTCTAAGCCTTTTGGTGGGGCAGAGATATAAATATGCTTGTGGTTGCATTAGGGTATATAATCTATATTTAATAAAGTGGTAGGAGTTTAGGCTACTTAAAGGATAGTTCCGGGACTTTTTTTTTATTGTCCCTACGGTTCGGCCATGTGTTTTTAAGCATAAATCGGTAGATCGTAGAAAACTTTCCTATGGACCTTATCCGACTTTTCGTCCATTAACGCACTCGAAATCAGCCGCCATTTTGTGATAATCCTATCATTTCGCCCCATCGACCTGGCTCACCTGCGTTTGCGGCACTAAAGCATATCCCCCGCCCCTGAAACAGACTTTATCAAAACATTCATATTCCCCGCCTCTATCCGTGACGTGACTGTGCTGCGTAGGCAAACGCGCCCAGGCGTCTTCTACGCGACTACACACAGAACCCGGAAACCAACACAGATCAGCTCACAACACCGCGCGCCACAATTCGGAATATGAAACTCAAACCGCAAGATTGTACATTTGGCAAAGTACGTTTATTGGACATCAAATGTTTAGAGAATATTTAGCGATTTGCATTTTTCTTTGCTCTTGATCCAAAATAGTTCGTCTTGAGGCAAGCGATGTTCGTGTGCAGTACACAGGGTGTTGGTTTACGATAAAATAAGCTCTTCGGTCGCACTGATAATCGCATGGCTGTTCCAACAACGAGGCACTAGGCCACCACAACGGTATGTATGTTGCATCTAGCCATTAGTACCGCGTAAGGGCATACTTGTACTTGGCGATCGTCCCATAAAATGGTCAGGGTGGTAACGTTGTTCACGCGGAGAAGCAACTGGCGGTTGTAGAATCCATCCGCCGGTGTCTGGTACTCGTGACACAGACAATAATGAAGGATGTACCTGTTTTAAAAACATAAAAAATGAAATTAGTCTCACCATCAGATCTTTATTAAAATTATTCATTTTATATATTAGGTCGGGAAATTATTTCATAGCTAGGACAGTGCAACTGGGTATTATACGTCATTTCCAGTAACCCACCCCCTCTCCTCCGCCTTTTTCAGAGCCGCCTGAGCGCCAGTGGACCACTTCGTCACTGATATGATATAATATGGCATTTGCAACGCGCCTATATACAAGTGTTTCAAGGCGTGGCGAGGCAGGGAGGGGGGGGGAAACAAGGAGAAGACAGACAAAGATCCTACTAGGCCAGGTGTCATTCTGATCGCGCAAGTGCAGGGGTAGGGGGAAGGTAAAAGTGCAAGGGGAAGGGGAGGGGGGAAGTGGAGTACAAGGTAAGTAGCATAAAATAATAAATACATAGGGCCAGCTGGTGGCGAGTGCAAGGTAAGTGCAGAACAAGTGCTGGGAAGGGGGGGGGCCCAGGACCGAGGTCGCAGACAGTGGACCAGTTGTAGCAGGGGAGAGGGAGAGAGAAAGCAGAAGCAAAGAGGAAGGTTTTGAGGTGCTTCCGTAAAAGGAGATGGTTCTCCTCAAGATAGTGCGCGGTACAAAACAATATGCCACATAGAACGAACAAGTACAACTTAACCCGTCTTTAAAGCTACTGTATAGTAATTAAATTGCGGTATAAACTCATCTAAAGAGTTACTTACATTATATTTGCATTTTCCATTGTGTCTGTGCGTAGGGCAGCCCTGAAATACCACTCCTTCTATGCCGACGTTATTTCTTCTAATGAACAAACATTAAATGGCTATCGTTTCTGAAATTTTATTCATGATCGTTTCTTACGTTATTGCACCACACCCCCAAAAAGAAGTCTTTCGGGATGGTCCCGGCCTGTCAAGGTCAAATAACAATAGAACCTTATACTGAGTCGTGGGCCATTCCGGCACCCGAGCAAAAAATCAAAGCAGCTGACCTTCACTTTGAACGAGCACACATTCCTAGTTAGCTACATTTAGTGTAAGGCCATCTCACAGGACTTGAAATTTACACTCCATCTTTGCATTTTGTCTGCGTGCTTTGCAGCCCCAGAGAACCATAAATACGGAGACATTCTATATTTTTTGAAAAATGATTTATAATACTGTTTGGTTTAATTTAATGCGCAAATGAACAAGGTTGGAGAGACACATTGCATGTACACTGAGCAATCACTTTTATTTACACAATACATAGCTACACATATTCAATGGGCCTGCGACATGAGGAGACTCGAGAGCAAAGTCACAGGTGACACCCGGGTGGTTCGCACTACTGCACGGTGAAGGGAGGGGCAAGGGTGGAGAGACACATTGCATGTACACTGAGCAATCACTTTTATTTACACATTACATAGATACACATATTCAATGGGCCTGCAACATGAGGAGACTCGAGAGAACAGACAATCAAATTACAATCATTTAAACCGTGATGTGTATTTCTCAATGAGCTCTGCTTTAGGTGGACATGGAACAGAGGCAATGTTGGGTGGCAATGCAGTTGTCCCCTGCACACGTTCGTTCACAACTCCATGTATGTGCCTATCTAGGACATCAACAATAAGTCTCTCAATAAACTCATATTGCATATCCTCAAACACTGGTTTGATCCCCCATTGTTTACTTCTTTTAGTGAAGGCCTTATTGTAGCGAAGCGTCCCTAAAGTTCCGGTCGTCCTACTTTGTTGACGGCCAACATTATGGTTATGTGCCAAGACCGCTAGAAGAGTCCGATTTCTCATGCCCTCCATGCCAAAATGCAATCGTTTTGGCCTGTACTTTAGGCACATATTGTGGAACACCTCCAAATCTCCTGTGTGGCAGAATTCCGTGAGTCCCCTCAAATCTCTTGTTATAGTTTTATCAAATACAATCTTTTCAATGGCTTTGTGAGTGGGTGATGAAGGAATCAACCACTTCTTCTTCCGTGCCTCCTCTGTGGACAAATGGCCATGTTCACAATTGTGGAAATGTTGGTTTGTGTTCCAGCGGTGAACGTTGCTACAGTGTAGCATTACTGACCGCCATTTTTCCAGTAGAATTTCCAACGACCCTTCACATGTTTTTGAGCTCCACCAAAGATGGTTGCTGATTGACTTGGACCACTGTGAAATACCTTGCATATCTTTTTTTTTTTCCTGCAGCCGACATTTTTTTATTGATTGTTTTTGCAAGATGCCATACGTCAAATTGGTGATTTATATTTTTGTACTCTTCTCTCATTGTCTTGGCAATTGAAACGTGTCTGTCCGTGGCTATCAGGTTGATCACCATTCCCCGCGATTGTAGTTCTTGCAATGATGCTACAAAGCCAACTTTCTCCATGGCCACTGAGGATGTACTTTGTGACACCTGCACGACCACCGAACTCACAATTTTCTTACTTTCCATGTCCTGAAAGTGGTAGGTGCAGTACTTGGCTGAAAATCCTGGGCTGTCGCACTGTCCATCACCGGCTAGCCTGAACCGTTTGCCCGCGAATGTACTTTCAATAGACATTTTTTCCATTCTCCAAGCTTCGCTAATGGCTGGAAATAGATAATCGGTTTGGTATTTGTAGAACTGAGTTTTCGCAATGAAATGGATTCCCACGAACTGAAAGAAATACTCTAACTTTTTAAAACTTGAACCACTAAAAAGTGCGGCCGCTGCACAAAGTAGATTGCCTGCTGGCAGTTGCCCCAGCATGGGTTGTGCAGACCATGAGAACGGATGATATTGTGTACAGGTGGCATGTATTTTAAGGTTAGTGCCTCGAATTGCACGAGTCACATTAATCAATGGCTCCCCACCAACCGAATGCCCACATTTCAGCATAATAATAATATCAAACAACTATCGAATACAATGAATTTGGCCTCTTTCCTTATACTGTCACTCTGCATCCCAGCTGGTTCGGCCTGTAACGTTGAGCACATGTCACTCACATGAAAGGTACAATCTCTGATATCGTCTTCCGCTATGTTCAGTGATATTGATGGTGTTTCATTGTCGTCCATTTCATTCTCTTCCATTGCAACATCTGTTCCTTCTCCGGCGATGGGAGAATAAAACAATTTCTTCAACTTTCTTGCGGTCTTAGTTTTTGCGGGTGTGGATTCTGTGAATTGATCTCCGACTGCATCCGAACTACCAGGAGGACATTCACTATCAATGGCTGGTGGTGGTATAGCTCCGTTGTCAATCACTTCATATTCTTCCCATTGGCACGATGCATCTCCAGTCTCAAGTCCCTGCCAAAAGGTTTGACAAGCAACATCTCTCGTTCGCTTCACTGTCTGTGTAGATCTAGTTCGTACACCCACTCGCAACTAGAGGACAGATTGGAAAAGGGATGTTCAGTTTAAACACAACTTACAGTATTGAACTATTAACAATGAAAAACAACATAATATAGTGACCAGGACACTAACCTTCTTTTGCTTTCTTTTCTTTGAAACTTTCTTGCCTCGAACTTCAACATCTGGACGCTGTTGCTCCGACTCGTGTGTGCATGTCTCCACTTCCTCTTGCGCTGCAACGACTATATTTTCATGATAAGCACATCCATCACGCACTGACGCTCCATCGACTCCCTGAAACATAGAACTTTCATTAGTATGTATAATAATATTGAAAACACAAAATGTACTTGGGGACCAATACCCACGTACATCTCAATAGCAAAACACGAATGAACGCATTGTGTAGAACATTCAAACGACAATTATTCACGCATTGTTGATCTAGTTAGATGGAACTGTCAAGATCCATACCTCGGGCTCCGCATAGACTTCCATTGATGATATTATTGAAGATGACGCTTCAGCAACTCCCTGAAACACAGTAATTGCATTAGTATGGTTTTCTATTTTGTTAAAAAGAACATAAACTTTGTGCAGGCGTCAATGGCTCATCTAAATAGACCTGCACAAATGATCAGTTGTTTAAAATAAATAATGGATATCTAAATATGATTCGATTTGCTCGATCGTTGGAAGTGTCACCACCCAGAGATCTGCATCAACTACTAGGGGTGATGTTCTTGTAGAAGAAGCTCCGTCATCTCCCTGAAACATAGTACTTGCGTTAATAAAGAAGGAAGTATAGCGGATGTAATCGCGTCATATGATCTCGCTTGATCGAACTGTCAGTATCCATACCTCGAAATGCATAAGAGCATCAAGGGACGCTGTAACTGCGGTGCACACTTCTGCAAGCTGTTGTGCCGACCCGTAACTGCATGCTCCCCCTTCTTCTTGGACTAATGCTCCATCGACTCCCTGAAACATAGGACTTTCATTAGTAATGAACACAATAATGAAAAAAGAAGACACATAGGAGGGCGACGACATGGACATATCAATGGCTAAAAACGAAAGAAACATATTGTGTAACAATCACGCTACAAGAATGCAAGATCTGATGATCTCCATCGATGGAACTGTCCGGAAACGTACCTCGAGCATCTGAGTGACAACGGTTGTCGTCAATGCGTTGGACTCCTCAGCATCTCCCTGAAAGACAGTACTTGCATTATTTTGGATAACAATAATTATAACTGAAAACAAAGACTAGAGGACGAGTACTAGGGTGTACCATTAGGTAAAATAATTACACGATAAATTAAAACTATTGATTTACATGCCTAAAACAAGTCAGTGGCAGAATAGCTAAGTAAGATTACCCGGTAGGCGCTTGAAGTGGCTGATGACTGCAATAACGACACGGATGGAGAATCTTCCGCCTGCATATTGAGTGGATACATAAATGGGAAAATTATTGTTAGCTAATGCTACACACTACCGCAAGGCCGAGAGCTAAATCCGTAAACTTGACTCACCAGTGGAGGGATGTGGACGAATAGAGTGGGAATAGCGGTTGAGAGCAATCTTCGCGTCGCTCGCGGTGTTTTCTTCTTTATTAGCAATGATGTGGAGTACATGTCTGAGCTAAAGTGCCTGCTGCAGATGCGGTATCGATCACCCCTCTTGTCCGCAAAGACTTCTAGGACTCTACTTTCAAGCTCAGACGGTGGATATCCGCAATATCGGACCCATTCTCTTATCTGATCTATTGTCTTAGGGAAAACATGCATTATAGTACCGTCAGATTTATTATGGGTCTTCGAAGGGCAACCGCCAATGGAACAGGCAGGCATTGTTGAAAGTTCTGAAAAGTAAAGATCAACAATTCTCAATGAATACCAATGTGTTAAAAAATTAAATGACACATAAAAGGTCCAATGCAAGGTTCGTTTTGGTTCTTGGATCTATACACGTTATTCACATGCGGATAAGTATTTGAATAACTCTAAAAAAATAGAACATGTGACTAGTTCCTTGCATGTACTGTCTTGAACGAAAAGAAAACATGGATGCAATTTGATGACTACTAGCAAATAGATATAAATTAAAAAATTGGACGCAAAATGATTATGGTACATGGCCTTACCTTGACGAACAAACAGTTAGATGCAGGGATCAAAGTAGTTTCTTGTCGTAGAACAGGGAGCAGTTCACCGGTTGCAAACTGACGAGTTTGCTCGAAGTGGTCACGGAAGTTCACAGAGACGAAGAGCAGATAACCAGCACCTTCACGGGTTGACTAGCAAAGCGCAAAGAAGTTCTCATTAGAAATATGAAGTGGGTTATAAAGAATTCGAAACAGGGGTGTGTTTGTGAATGAATGACGTGTATATGTTGTGGCATTATGCGGTTTGCAGGGGGGCGTCCAGCGTGAGGGGGGATGCTTGGCAGGAGACACGGGGTCTGGAGGTAGACAATGGGAACAACAACCCATGCTCTATAGACCACTTTGAAGTGTACATGGTCTTTGGCACCTCTTGGCCTTTATCGCTCCCTGACAGCTCCACTTGCCAGCGCAAGTACCCCGGTGCGAACTGCCTTTGATAGGGCGGGGGGGTGGATTGGGGCGGTGGTCGTGCAGACAAGACACAGGAAGACTCGTGAATGGAGACACACTTATGTGGATTGAAGGTGGGCAGCCAGCGTGAGGGGGGATGCTTGGCAGGAGACACGGGGTCTGGAGGTAGACAATGGGAACAACAACCCATGCTCTATAGACCACTTTGAAGTGTACATGGTCTTTGGCACCTTTTGGCCTTTATCGCTCCCTGACAGCTCCACTTGCCAGCGCAAGTACCCCGGTGCGAACTGCCTTTGATAGGGTGGATTGGGGCGGTGGTCGTGCAGACAAGACACAGGAAGACTCGTGAATGGAGACACACTTATGTGGATTGAAGGTGGGCAGCCAGCGTGAGGGAGGATGCTGGCCGGAGACATGTGGTGTGACAAGACAAGGCACTGGAAGACTATTCAATGGAGACACACTAGATTCATTTAAAAAATCAAAACAACCATTGTTAAAATATATGTTGGGTTTTATTTTAGATCTTAATTTCAATTGAACATAAATAATAAACATTACACATTGTAAAGTTCCGGTTGCAGCACATACAGGGAAAATCCGCGGTATTGTCCACTGTCGCTGGGGAAATGTTGTCTAATGGCAAGTACCGCACAGGCAGGTATTACTCTCCGAACGCGGTGTCCGAGCCTCCCGTGAAGCCACCAAGTGAAGCAACGATAGGCCACCAGCCTGTACCACCTGTGAAAAAGAAAGATGCAAACTGTTTACATGCGTTCGAATGATATGTAGATGTAATTTTATATGTGGGAGACGACCATGAAATAGTAGTGGCATCACTGACATCACAACCAGAGTATACTTACTCGTTACTCGGATTACGGGGACGAACAGTGCCGCGAAGTTCGTGCATAAGCACCATCATCATCCTCAACACGGTCCGTGAGAGGCAGGCTTCCCTGAACTCTGGCAGCTCGGTGATGCATTGCGGACTTGGCTCGCCTTCCGAAATGTAGGCCAAGCACCCAGAATTTTCACGGCAGCAGCAGTTCTCCTCCTCAGTTGGCATTAGCTCGCACCGATTGCACGTGCACTAGGTGGAGACGCCGTCCATGCGACATGGTCCAGGCTCTTCATCCGTTGACTGGTCCTCCCAACTGCCGTCCGAATCCCCATTGTTTTCGCGTGCTTCCCTTTCCAGTAGTTCCTCCTCGGTGTACTCGGGCTCGTACATATACGGCATTATTGTAGCCATTGTGTGGTAAAGAAAGTAAAATAATTTACAGAGATGGTACAGGTGTTCACACGGGCTACAAGCGGTGAAGGTAGCTGACCAGAGCACAGAAACGAGTCACAGAATACTCAAAGTAACACAGAGAGAGGAATGGAATCGAAAATCGGCTGCTGTGTGTTGTGAAACGGTGCGTTTATACTTATTGAGGAAAGAGGCGTCCTGCCATTTCCATGGCGACACTTCATTAGCTGAGGCGCAGCGACTGTTGACACGAGACGTGCTTTGGCGTTGGGAAATGGGCGGTACGCGTCTGCTGATGTCAGGCTCAGGGGCGGGGGATTTGATTTGGTGCCGCAAAAGCAGGTCAGCCAGGGCGATGGGGGAAAAGATAGGATTATCAGAAAATGGCGGCTGATTTCGAGTGCGTTAATGGACGAAAAGTCGGGTAAGGTCCATAGGAAAGTTTTCTACGATCTACCGATTTATGCTTAAAAACACATGGCCGAACCGTAGGGACAATAAAAAAAAAAGTCCCGGAACTATCCTTTAAGTGTGAAAAATTCTCTAGCCAATCCCACAAATCCACCTTTTTACCAAGTGCTATTAGCACCTTCTTAGAGACTGTTTCTCCTCTATGCATCCAGCCTATGTTCGCAAGAAATTTGGTCATTTCTTTCAGAAGGGGGGAAGTGTAATGTTTTTTACTCACTTCTTGATGGATCACCACCAATAATTGGTTGGAAGTGCCACCCTTCATTTTCAAATAGAATCCTGCTCTCCTCTTGAGTACTAATGCTTTAAGAGAGGGCAGGCCGAGTTCAAGCCTAATCAAGGCCATAGGGACACTAGGGGGTAAGCCGAGTATCCGGCGCCAAAATTTGCCCTCTATCACTTGCAGCCAGGCGAGGTCAGTAGAGAGAAGAGTCTCCAGGCCATAGATAATCATGGGCGCAAACACTTGAATATATAGATGTCTTGTCCCCCATAAGGTAAAGCCACCCTGCTTGTTTGTGAAAGATGATATTAATGCTATTACTTGCATAGCCCTGGTTATACGCCCTTGCCTGCACAAGGAATAGTCACCCAGTGGCTCAATATCTACTCCAAGATATCTATAGGATGGGGCATAGAGTATATTATTGTTGTATACCCATAGATTCACTCTGGAGGCTCTTCTCCTGGTGAATCTAAGTACCTTTGTTTTATCTAGATTTATAGACAAGCCGTTATTCTTAGCGTAATCCCACAGAGTGACCGCTGAACGCCTCAGTCTGGCTATGGTGTTATCAAATATGACCAGGTCATCAGCATATGCTAAGACACTACAGGGAGCCTCACCAATTTTTGGGGGGCAATTGTTTGTCTCCGCCAATGCTGCAGGGATGTCGTATACATATAGATTGTAAATGAGGGGTGCGGTTACGCATCCCTGCTTTACCCCCCTATTCTGGGTCACCTGTTTAGTCATACTGCCTTCCTGATTTAGTCTGAGGCAGGCAGAGGTATTATGATGTAATTGTCTAAGGTAATATAATAGGCCCGGCGGACAACCCATTTTTTCCAACTTCATCCATAACCTTGCTCTAGGTATAGTGTCAAAAGCAGCCCTAAAATCTATATATAGCGCATATAGCGGGGGCTGTCCCTTACTAAGTGCACGTGTGCGAAGCATATCCATCACACAAAGGTTATGGGAGGTGGAATAGTCACGCCGGAAACCGCATTGGAACCTACTGAGGATGTTAGTTTGTTCCACCCATTTCTGTAGCTCATTGAGCAGTAATGCCGCAAAAAGTTTGCCAGTGATGTCCAACATAGAAAGGAGCCTATAGTTGTTAGGGTCTGTGCGGCTACCTTTTTTAAACACAGGTATCAGAATAGCCGTTTGCCAAGAGCTGGGAATAGTCCCCTGGGCTAGGATCTTCTTGAAGAGAATAGAGAAGAGATAAGCCCAGAATGCAGGGTAGTTCTTTAGAACTACATTTGCCAACCCGTTAGGGCCAGGGGCTCTGGAGGCCTTAAGAACAACCATTTTCTTATAGATGGCCTCAGTAGAGACATCAAAAGGCGGGGGAAAGGGAGCCTTCTCTAGTGTTATCTTAGTGGTCTCAACCTCTTCCAAATTTCGCCCTAATAGGAATGTTATCCATGTTTCTTCGCCTATTGGATTAGCTAATGGTCCCTTAACCTTCTCTCTGTTCTCGTTTAGGAGTGACCATATATTACGAGAATTTCTGGTGCAGATAGTTTGTATGAGCCTTTGATGTCTATTGTTCCATTCTGACATTTTTATGCTCTTAACCCAGGCTCTATATCTGGATTTCGCTTTTCTAACTTTCTCATAATAGTCATCTCCCACCATGTTCATGCTCCTAAGCCCCCTTATTTCCGCTCTGTATCCTCTCTTAGCATCCCGGATACCCTTGTTATAATAGGGAATTCTGCCCTTGGGCTTTAACATGCACCTAGTTTTTGTTGTAGCATGTAGGCCAGTAAAACCCCGAATCCAATCCTCTGTCATTCGATGTCATGTGCTCGAAGTGAGGAAGGACCCGTGCATCAGCTGATTTGAGAGCTTCAGAAGCCTTCGTTATATTCTTCTCTGACCAAATTATTCTGGTACCAGAGCAGTTGGTTTGTATGCTTCCGATATTAGAATGAGAGATAGAGGAAGTGGGGAGACGAAGAGAACAAAGGAGCAGCGCATGGTCGCTCCATATGTTATGAGTTACAGTCATGTCCACCACTCTAGACTGCAACTCGGGGCACATAAAGATGTAGTCCAGTGTACTGCACGATTTGCCATTAGTCCAAGTATGTTTGCCGGGCCGGTCTCCCAGTGTGCGACCATTGATCATACTAAGGTCCCAGGAGTCGAACAGTTGCAACCAACCTAAACCTTCCCCCTCCCTTCTTCCATGCATCATCACACATCTTTCACTGAGATCAGGATTAGGGGATAATAGGAGGTCGCCTGTCATATGGCAATTGAAATCCCCCATCACCACCACTGCAGTATTTCCGGGCCTGAGTGCCCAATAAGACAATACATCCTGAATTGCTTCTTGTAAGGATTCTCTTATCACGGCACCTGGTGGATTATAGAGATTTAACAGTAGGAATCTACATAGATCACCTTCATTTACAAAATCAATCTCTACCGCTAATAGGTCGTCCTCAGCTTTACACTTTATCTTTCGTGATGTCACTGTGTTCACAACCCCTGTAAGTAAACCCCCAAATGGGCGGCCCTTGTCACCCCTTTTTGCAAATGACTGATATGTGACAAAACCGTCGAGGAATAGAGGGTCAGAGGACCAAGTTTCCTGAAGGCAGATGCAACTGTGTTTAGACAGTAAAGCAACTGAACCCTCGAGCCTCAGGAGATGCGTAAAACCTCGACAGTTCCAAGAAATTAAAGAAAAACATCAGTGATTCTGAAGTACTCGTGGGAGGGATGCCAGAAGTTGTTGGAGTGCAAGCTGTATTTCAGCCAAGGCAGAGTGTTCTACTGCTACAGACTTGGCTTCGATGGCAACTGGTGCCGGTGTAACCGTGTCCTCAGAATCGTCAAGAGGGTCCCTCTGCTGCGGATCCACATCTATGTCAATGTCTACAGCCCTCAATTCTTCCATAAAGTTTCTGATTAGATGCGCAGAGGCCAGAAAGGTACAGTGTATGGCCGAGACATGTAAATTAGGCACCTGTAATGGTTCAATAAACAAGAAGTCGTCAGATTTCAAAACTCTGAGTTGAGGTATGTAATGGAGTCTAGTTAGAAACTCTGAGCGTGACAGCCAGGGGTTTTTGCCACTAGGATACAGATTCTTGATGAAGCAGATGCGGTTCTTGTTGCTCTCCTCCACTGTACTTTTTAGGGCATGCCGTATAGGCTCAGATGGTTCTACTACTGCTCCTATCTCCGACAATTCTTCGGGACCTACGTGGAAGCTGGGATCAGGATCTAACTCAGGGTCCCCCAGAAAGGTATCTTCTGGCTCCTCCACTATGGATTTCTCTCCCGGTACTAACCATCCGGAGAGCGGACCCTTTGTTTCCGCCGCTTGGGCTGCTGCCCGTGCTTGTCTTTTCCTAGCTTTTTTAGAGCGAGTTTCCGGGGCCATCAATGGCTCAACAGTGGGAATAAAGTCACTCTTTGTTGCTTTTTTGTTTTTAAGTGCCTTCTTGGCCAGTCTGCGTTGTTTCCGAGTAAGAAATGAGATATCCCCGGGACTTGGTGTGGGCTCCAAGTCCTTAGCGGATACTGAGGGTGTTTCCCCCTCCGGGAAGTTCCCGTAAAGCGTTTCGACTTCCCCCACTTCCTCAAGCGGGACTTCAGGCTCTTCAGATTCTTCTACAAAGTGTACAGCGTCGGATAGATTTTTCTCTGCATCTTCATGGAGAGGATCCTTGTGTTCTAACGCCCAGGTAATTGTGTTAGTGTTTGTCAGGATACGTCATGACATTTGCAAAAGTATTTTAAGTGCAAATTGGAGGGAGGCCACCGAGGATTGTAGCTCGGCTATCGCAGTTGTACTTGGATGTAGATTTTTATCATCTTCAACCTCGTTTTCAGGTTCGTCCTCCATAGATGCCATCGCTAGATTTGGAGAAGCGGACAGACGACTGACGTTACCCTCAGGTATTTGTTTCTCTGTGTGTGTGTTCGGGTTAGCCTTGGGAGATATTGTACTGCTAGATACCTTCTGGGAGATCTGAGACAGCATACCTCTCTGTATGTCTAAACAGAGGTCAAGCAGCGAGTTGTTGTCTATATCGTCAAAGTTAGTGGAGTTTAGGGTGATGTTACTAATTGGCACAGGTACCACCGTTTCCTCGTTAATAGTTGAGTTTATTTCAAGGGGAGGATTTGCTGCAAAGAAATCGGTGATCGCTCCTTGGGCCCCATTATTCTTCTTGATCTTGTCTTCTTTCTTTTTGGTCACTTTGTTTTCCTTCGCAGGCACTATTAAGGGCTATCTCGCAGCGCTATCGATCTTTAAGCGCACTGCAGAGGAGCCATTGTATTTCAAAATTCCATTGGTAATACAATACCTGAAAGGTCTAAGTAATGTTTACCCTCCACGACCATTCCAAGTTCCCTTATGGGACTTAAATCTAGTTTTAAACTTCCTAAAGGGTGCTCCTTTTGAACCATTCCACTCTTGTTCATTGAAGTTGCTCACCCTCAAAACTGTTTTATTGGTAGCATTAACATCTGCTAGAAGGGTTAGCGAGATACAAGCCCTATCGTCTAAACCTCCTCATACAATTTTTCACAAGGACAAAGTCGTTCTACAGGTGAAGCCTAACTTCCTCCCAAAGGTAGTTTCTGAATTTCACATTACTCAGAAGATTACTTTACCTTCATTCTATCCTCCTCCCCATCTGGGGAAAGAAGAAGAGAGACTACACAGGCTGGACCCTAAGCGAGCCTTGAGTTTTTATATCAGTAGACTTGCTAAAATTAGACAAGCAGACCAACTCTTTGTAGGTTACGCAGGACATAAATTGGGATTACCAATAACCAAACAAACCATCTCCAGATGGATTATTTTAGCCATTCTGGAATGCTACAAACTGGCAGGGAAAGAGCCCCCTCAAAATCTAAGGGCTCATTCGACCAGGGGTATCGCAGCCTCCTCAGCTCTTCAAAGAGGGGTACCAATTAGAGACATATGTGCGGCTGCCACATGGTCGTCCGCACATACCTTTACCAAATTTTATAGCCTGGATTCCTCCTCTAGTCAAGAGACTAGATTTGGCAAAGCTGTGTTTCACTCTGTTCATGCTTAAAGAGTAATATGGCATCTCTTACTCCCGCCTCCAATCACATACCACTGCTATCGGAGTCTATCATAGATAAGGAATACGTCGGAGGACACAATCCCTTCGAAGAACAAGTTACTCCTTACCTGGTAACGTTCTTTCGATGGGATGTTGCTCCGACGTATTCCTTATCGCCCCTCCCATCCATCCCCGCAGTAACATTTCCCTTGTGGTTGCAGTTTACGCTCCTTCAAGGGTAGTAACCATTCATGCAATAACTACCTTACTCTACAAAACGGAACTGAGCAACGGACGCTGCGCGTGGCCATTTATAGGCATGATGACGTCGGCGTCGATACGGTGGCTGTCGAGGAACACCTAGTCGACGGACGTCGACGCACAGCGCCCTCTACTGGGGAAAAAAAAATTCCGAGGCCAGCAAGCTGGAGATACAAATATCATAGATAAGGAATACGTCGGAGGAACATCCCATCGAAAGAACGTTAACAGGTAAGGAGTAACTTGTTCTTCCAATGAAACTTCTGACGTGTGTTGTATCTTCGCTTAATCTTTCAACAATATGCATCATTTGAAATGAAGCACTACAAAGGATATTTTTCCAAGATGCTTTTTGCCCACAAATTAGTAATATACTGTGGCAGTCCCTGATTAATAGGATTTTTTGTCTGAGCTTCATGTGACCTTTTAGCAGAAGGAGCAGTTGAAAACAGCAGATTATATTAACTTCTCTCTAACAGCAGTACCTACACCCACCTAGTGATCTTAGTAAAAAGAGAAATGCAGTTTTAACATATTTCATACCCCTTTTATTTCTCCCCGTTTGTCATGCTACAAGCAAGGAAGCATCTACTAAAACAATGAGCAGGTGTCATCGTCCAATGTAAGCACCAATCAATTTTCACCTCAAAATGTATAGGCCTATAGTCAAAAGCTACAATGAAACAGTATATTGTGATGGAAAAGACAAGAAAGAAGAAATACTACAAAATATGCTCAATAGACTTTATGGCCTATCTTCTTTTCTATGAACCCCCTTTCAGCAGATCTTTTACCGTAGCTCTTGTCCCTTGAGCAAAGGCTAGTTTCTACGGACTGGTGGACGATAACCTTTACATACTCATACAGAGGACACCCTGTCATTGTCTACAGTTCATGGGAGAAGGCGCAAATATAATTTTGATGTACAGCCTTTAGCTTCACTACAGCTCCAAAAGATGTCGTCAAAGTTTTGACAGTTGTGGCTGCACACCTAAGGCAGCAATTAATCTATATTTTCATCTACGTAGACTAGCTTTACAAGAAGGATGTGGCTCTAGGAGTGAAAGAGATGCTGTAACTAACTTCTAGCTCACTTCACGAACGACCCCAGATTTTCTCAGAACTTTCCTTATTAAAAAATATAGTATTTTCATGGGAGCTCTTCTACACATAAGGGAATTTATGCAAATGGCCATGTTGTGACAAATTAATTTTGTCACAAGGATTGTGAAAGCTGTTTATCTTAAGGCCTCTTGATCGCAATGCAATTGGCATATTCCTAGTACGTCTAGCAAGATTGAGTAAGGTTGTAGCAATGATCCCACAGCTTGCAGAGGAATACATTTTTGGCGCAACTGCAAGCCCAGCTTGTTGCTGTTGTGCAGTTTGTCAATAAATGTTTGTGATTTAGTTCAGAAAAAAATATATTCTTGAGGAAACAGTCTGCCCAGATTGGCATTACATTACAAAGGTGATGGATGTGTCTTGTATGACATTGGGAATAGGGGCACCTGAACTAGCTTTTTCTTCAGTGGCATATGGTCTTGCAGGGAAAACAATGTTGTACATAAACCTTCTGGCAGTGTAACTAATTTAATCGGTATTGGCATCACTTTTCCCATCAATTAGAGTCACAATGGTGCTGATTTAGAAGGATAGTACCACTGCCATTCATTGTCAACAAACAGGGTTGTGTACAATTAAAGCTTTGCTGAGAGGCTATGAAGGATTAGGCTTGGCCCCTGTGTCTGAAAGTAAACCGTTTGGCTATTCCAATATGTGAGAAGGAGCAGATACCTGTGTCTTCTCAGCAGAACAAATAAATGGTTGGTGATGTTCTTTGACATAAGGGAAACCCCCCCCTTCAATGTTCATTCCTGTCTGTTACTCCAATTCCCTTAGTGTTGAGGGACATGAGGGTTCCACATGATCGTGTTGATCCTGGATGCCCTGTACTGGGAGTGAAGGGCATGCTATTTGGATCAACTAAACATGAGTCTGTACCCCTGCTGAAAATTCATCTGAGAAAACAAATCATCTCTCTATGGAAGACTGGCAAATCTTTCACTCAGCCTTCCAAACACCAATCCTACATACATGGAGATTCAGAACCTAATGCTAAAGAAATGGGTCTTTTCTGATGGTGTAATGGAAATGGACCTTGTATTTTGAAGTCTCTCGACATGCTTAGTTTTCTTAAGCTGATTGAGGAAATTTGATGAATGATGCGTAGGGCAGAACATTGCTGCCTTTACTAGTTTGTTATTCAACTGTGCCAGAGTTTTAGTTTGGTCTGACCTGTAAAGTAGTGAATGGTGCCAATGTAAAAGAAGGATACCTGACCGCCGTAGATCAAAAGATCGCATGATGCAGAAACATACTCAAAATACTGGTTGTGACTCATTTTTTTAAAAGTTCTGGTTAATATATTTCCACCCAAGATGTTTTATTACTCTGAAGTTGCACCTTAATTTGATTCTTAATTGTTGGGTTTCATTTTTGAACTAATGCGTTAATACTCACTCATATTGCGAACTCACAAATGTCTTGTTAGGCATCACATTCACCTGACATCATGAGTAAATGACAGGCATTGAAACATTCATTGCATGAGAAGTACTAAGAATGAAGCCCACTTTTCTACCACATGACCTACTTTTCTCAGAAGATACTTTTGCCCCAAAATGTTCTGTCGCCTTCAAAATCTTTGTAGTGATTTTACTGTTTGCGATATTGAACAATTATACATTTTTACATTACTCATCAAAAGGAATACAGAGTGGAAATACAGCCTTTGGGGGATTGTCAGAAACAGAAAAGGAAAGCCTCTGGTCAAGCATTCCTTGTCATGGTGGAGTGTGTTCAGCATGAAGAAGTGCAATGATTTGGCAAATAAGGAAGGCCTGCTAGTTTTCACTACACATTCTATCAGAGGGAAAACATTGTCACATATCCGTGCAGATGAGTTCCAATCGTTTAAATTCTTCAAGAAGCCACCTTATCATTTGCTCATACTTTTGGTGAACATTATTTCTTTAATATGGAATTGAAGAATTAATTTCATATTGGTAAGTTATCCTCCCAAAGCATTGAGATTCTTTTGTTCTCATTTCCGACTTCAAGTTAATACAATTGATTCTGCTTTGGGAGGCTTCCAAAGAAACCAGCAATCAGTGGTATGAAATGCCCTTTGGAGAAGGGGTTGATTAACCTCCAGTAATTTATGTATTTATTTGGATTTGTAGAGCATACTACAGTCCGCAGGCATCGAGGCGCTGTAGCAGAGCTTAAGGAGGCTTACTTGAGGGTTACAATAAAGCCGCCCATGAGAGAACTTGATCATATTACAGGGTCACATGTTTTGGAGCATCACAGGTTACATCACAGGATACATCACACAAAGAGGTTTGTTTTGATTGCTTTGCAAAATGCTGAGTGAGATTCAATGAGCCTGAGGTGTGGTGGGAGGGCATTCCACAAAGTGGGTGCGACTGAAGGGAAGCTAGAGCCGCCCGCACGGGCTTTGCGTGTTCTAGGGATGGACAGCAAGTTAGAGTACTGGGACCTAGACAGTTTGTAGGTAGAGGGTTTGGTGATTCTCCGTGCTAGATAGGTAGGAGCGAGGTTATGGAGACACTTGAATGTAATGTTTATATGGTGGATACTCTTGCCTTCCTGCAATTTAATCATCACCACCATGTATTTCCCTGTGTGAAGAGTTTGACATTGAAATTGTTTCTTTAGAAACCTTTAGACTGCCCCATGCCTTTCCTCACTGTTTTGGAGATAAGGGGTGGGAACTGATGGCACGTGTCCTGTGTAGTGACATTCCCTGCGTGGCTCCAGGACTGGATCCCTTTGGATGCTGTGTAATGCCAGCAACTCTGGATATTCGAATGTTTGCGGATCAGTTTTCACACAAGGTTTTATTTCAAGAGGTGATGAGCCTGGGAAAAGGTCAGACTTTCAATCAGAAAAAATATAACTGTTGGGAAGTAACTCATTATTTTGTTTTCCAGAAAATAAGAGGGTCTGCACCGTTTTCAGCCATTTTAAGTCAATAAGGTTTGCGTTTTGGAAATGCTCGTTTTCTGTTCTGTTAACTAATTCTAATACCCTACACACGTGAGATACAGATCAGTTGTGACTGGGACTCCATTGGAGACCCTGCAAAGGGACAACTCGCCTGCGATAGAATCTAAGGGGTGGGCAAAGTTGAACAATCTTCTTTCTCATAGTACTGTTTAATTTGGTTAGAAGTTTTTAGAGTCCTATCCTTAACTGTCTGGGAGCGCATCTATGTGATTTGTTAATGATTGCCCTACAGGCAACAATAAGGTGCTGGCTCTTATTGTTTGTGCCACCTGAACAATAGCATACAAGTGAGGTTCCTTACTTTTGAATTAAATCTGTCTGGTTGACTTTGATCAATATCAAGTGCTCATAGAAACTCAAGACGGAGATGCTGAAATGATCTGCAGGACTGTTCACAAATGTTTGCCCTTTGTTGATCCTAAACCAGTCTTGGACAGGCAATCAAGAAGATATTTCTTGGGGAATGCAATGATTGTTGGCTGGAATTCTGACTGCTTTCCTAGTGTCTCTGATTATGTCAGGAGGTTATAGGGGGCCCAGCCTCCAAGACCTCCCATGTGCCATGCATGTGGATACTGGTGTCACACTCTGTGGCAAAATGCTTCCTAGCTTGTTTTCTCTGTCCCATTTCAAAACCACAACTCCTAGAAAGCACCTAGGAGCAACCAGGAAAACCCAGACCGGAACCCAAAACGCTACAACTACTATGGACGGTGAACTGACACTACAACCAGATATTGCCCAGAGCCAGAAACGGCAAATAACTCTCTGTGGCTGTAGACCAATCAGACTTCGAAACCCACAACATGCCAAAGAATCAGCAGAACAGCTATTACAGACTGTTAAAAAACAAAATAACTGTGCTGTAAAAGTGGACGGAAGAGGGGGGGAGATTGGGGGTTTATTTAAAACCGCTCACCTGTGTAACATTGTCCCTGGGGGGAAAAAGACAGGCACAGATTAGTTCTTAGTCAGAGAGCCACAGAAATGGGAGGGGGCTGAAACAGCAGAACCACAGTTTAAAAGGAGACAGAAGGAAAAGGCATAGTGTGGGTTGTTTGGGTGTTGTCGGAGGCATCCCAAGAAACAAGACAGAAGAAAGATTTTGCAGAGAAGCATAGATGTGGCTAACTCGGGCATTGTGCATGGTGAGCTATTTGTGAGGGAGAGTGTTACCAGTTATTGAGAGTGAATCAGTGAATGAGAGTGTGTTTGTGAAGGTGAGGGATGAGTGGGAGTAGGGGAGTGAGGGTAGTAGGTAGGGAGGGAGGGGATGTTGGGAGAGTGTAAGGCTTGTAGGGAGGGATGCAGGAGTGGGGTGCAATTAGAAGTGTGCAGAGGAGGGGGTGAAAATAGTGAGTTAGCAAGATACTATATCACTGGAAGGGAGCGCAGGACACCATTTCCCTGAGTAGGTGATGCGAAGGGTGTAGTGTGGAGAGGGGGGAGGCGAGAGTAGTAGTAGTGTGGAGAGTGGTAGTAGTGGGAAGAGCAGGGGCTTTGTGGAGGGGAGAGCAGTGGCTTTGTGGAGAGGGGAGAGCAGTAGCAGTGTAGAAAAGTATAATCCTCCAAGAAGCGTAACTCGACGAGGACTTCGCCCTTGATGGGTGTAGAAAATTCCCAAACGGGTCCCCGTTGATCGAAACGGTGGAGCTTGAGGCTCGATTGACCAAAAAAAATGAGATTAAACTCTTTGAAAAATCACAAAACGCAGTAAAAGCTCGAGAGCTATAGCACAAGGACTCGCAACACTTAAACGTGCGGTAAACCTCTGAGGATGGCTGCCAGGGGAGGGGCTTAGGGAGAGTGCAGTCATTGGCTGGGGGCAGTATGACCCAGAGACCAGTGATTGGTTACTACTAAGAAAGACAGTTCAGAAACGAAACTGAAACTGATTTTTTCTTTACCGAGGATTCCCAGCCTGACGGGGAATATGCATGAGCATGTGAATCCATGCCAGACCCCATGCTGGAGAACCTACACATTTGCATAATATAACAAAAAGGCATACCCAAAAAGCCCTAAGCCACCAAGAAGATTCTGCATGGAAGGTATTCGCCTATTTCACAGGCCATCTTCTAAGACTAATCTTGCAGTAAAGCAAACAATATGCCCCTCTGATGGAACAGCCAACACCACTTTGGATGCCATCTCTTGACATTGCAGGACACTATATATCAAGAACCAGTGTTTCAGTTATGGTTTCTCCATTCAAAGAACCAGCATTTCCAACAAAGAATGTATGTAATTTGGCATGGGATTTTTTATAGTGCACTTCTGCAATATAGAGGACCTTGTGGAGTTGCCACAAGGTTGCATGTACGGGCCAATGTGAAGTTGCTTCTATTCTGTCCTTATAACGTAAAAGCTATGGATCTGTTGGATTGAAATTAGCGGAGCATACCACTTGAAGGAGGGGGCTGAATGTGAATTCACAGAATAATTAAAACACTGACATAACTTGCAATACATATACTCCTAAATACATATACAAGCTCAGATACACATGCAGAGCTGGTCCACCTAAAGAGCTTAAGATTGATACCTGTACCAGACGAAGTGAGGGACACCCAAAAGGCAGTCCATCAAGAACGCACACTGAACTAGAGTTCTCTTAGAACAGGTCGTCCATCTAATAAATGAGCAAAAGCAAGCAGAAAATACTACTGTCCAGGAGATAGACCGAGAATGGTCTTTCGGAATTTTCTGCGCCCCTCAAGGGTGAAGTCCTCATCAAGTTACGCTTCTTGGAGGATTCCAGAAGACCTTGAGGCCTACCCCGTGGACATGGCCCAGGACAAAGGAAACTCGACGCCAGGACGGATCCAAGCTGTTCAGGAACTGCCCTGGATGCGGTTTGCAGAATGTCTTCAAGGAGGACGAGCATTCTAGATGCCTCTACTGCCTGCACAAAGACAAAACGCACGTGGAGAAGGACTGTGCATTTTGCAAGAACATGTCGGAACGGACCATGAAGGATCGGCATATCCACCTCACCAACTGGCTGGAAGGAAAGAGCCCAGCAGGTGAGAAGAAGAAGAGGTCCGAGCGGTCTTCTAAGTCCTTTGAGGGCATTCCGGCGACGGGGGCCCAACAAAAGGCTAAGCACAGCGAGTCCGCGGGCACTGGGAGCGCCGAACGGTCGGGCTCCTCGGCTGTAAGGCAGGGCGTGCTTTCGCCAACGCCATCAACCACGAGCCAATGCTCTGGCTCGGGGAAGAGGAAATCGGAGAACCCGGGTAAGCTTCTGGAGAAGCCTTGGTCGATCCTAACGGAAACGGCCGAGGGGGAGCAAAGCCGTGAAGGCCTTGATTCACCCGGCTAAGGCCTCTATCAAGGGAGTCGTGGCAGCCCTGGCGAAGCCTGTGGAGGCTACCCCAGTGGAGGCGGGCGACCTCGGGGCCCAGAGTTTCCCTGCCACTGCAGAGGGAATCCTCTTTTCAGCCCATCGATGATAAGACCCCCGTGAGAACCCGGATGGAAAAAGAGGGGGGGGGTGGTAGCATCATGGACACGGATTCAGGCTCTGAGGAGGAGCTGGCTGGGGTCGTGAAGATCCTCAACAAGAAGTTCGAGGAGGTCCGGTCCCACGGGAGGGATCCCGACGAGGCGGACGAAGAGAGCGATGGTGGTGCCGACGAGGTTTCCCATGTACGGAGATAAGGACCAGGTTGCCCTTACCCCCAACGGACGATCCAGCGGAACCTGGCCCGTCGGGGAGCCCTCCAAGCAAGCGGAGAAGAGTTCATCCCCCCCCTGCCCTTCCAGCCTTCGCGGCCCTCACAGCCTTCATCCCCTTCCCCTGATCCTAGGGAGGACACAGGAACGGAGACGGCTACGACGGGGACAGATGACGACGGTGGTGCCGACGGGATGGACCTTCCATCACCACCACCTCGGCCCTCCCCGCCTGACGAAATTGGCTCCTTCCACGCCATGATTGCCAGGGCATCCGAGCTCTTCGCGCTCTGCCCCGAAGAACAGAAGAAGGAAGGTTTCCTCTATCAATGGCGTGAGACCAATAGGAAGACTGTCCTTTCGGTCCCGT
Organism: Ambystoma mexicanum; assembly: GCF_040938575.1. Taxonomy (NCBI): domain Eukaryota; kingdom Metazoa; phylum Chordata; class Amphibia; order Caudata; family Ambystomatidae; genus Ambystoma; species Ambystoma mexicanum. Next base: position 451,239,766 of record NC_090936.1, on the reverse strand, counting down.
TAGTTGACGGCATCTGGGACGAGGGGCTGTTGCTCCTGAAGAACCTGTCCATGACTCCTGCGAAGAGAGACCGGTACGAGAAGAAGAACCAGGGCCCTGATTCTGCCCCTCTGTGCCTTAGGGCTCAGCTGACCCTGGATTCGGTCGTCTAGGCAGCGGCAGGGGCTACGGCTTCGTCTTCCACCTCCCCCCGCCCCCCGGACGGCGAGGGGAAGAAACTGGACGCCAGATGGGGCGATGGGTCATCTCGGCGGCGGCGACGATGATTAAAGTGGCCAACGTCTTAGCGATTGTGGCCCGTTACGACAGGGAGCTTTGGTTTAATATAGCACCTCTGCTGGACTTCCTCCCGGACGACAAGAGGGCGGAGGCCCTAGAGATCCTGCAGGAGGGCGAGGTGGTGTCAGACCATGCCATAACGGTGGCCATGGACATTGCGGACACCGGCTTCCGCCAGTTGGGCAACAGTGTTTGTCTTCTACGGCGTGGTTGGCTCGCTCAAGGTGACAGATTTCCACCAGGATGTGCAAACCAGAGTTTTGGACATGCCCTTCGACGGGAATAACCTATTTGGCAAGACAGTGGACGAGTCGCTGCAGGCCATCAAGACCGACACTGAGACGGCCCGGGCCTTGGGGGTTTTGCAGCAACGACGGCCGCCCTTTCGGAACTCCAGAGACAAGCAAGGTGCCTCCAAAGGATTCGGCGGCGGCTCCTCGACGTACCACCAGGCGGCCCGCTCCTCATCGCAGGAGGCCTACATAGTACGCAGCAAGTCAGGAGGATCTCGTCGTCATCGCCAAGGAGGCCAAGGTGGCAAGGCCGCTTCCAAGCAGGACTGAACCGGCCGTAGCGTCGGGCCCCCATCTGAGCACCCCGGTGGGAGGCCGGCTGGCGAAGTTCGTCAGCGTGTGGGAGTCCATCTCCACCGACCGATGGGTGCTGGATGCCCTGGCTCGCGGGCACACTCTTGAGTTTCTAAAGAGGTGCCCCCGCATTCCACCCGTGGCCAGGAAGGAAAACCATGTCCCTGAACTGCTGCTGGAAGTAAAGGCGAAGCTGAAGAAAGGAGGCATCGAGCTCGTCCCAAAGAAGCTCCGGGGCTCTTGAGTTTAATCACAGTACTTCCTTGTAAGAAAGAAGATCGGCAGTTGGCGACCCATCCTGGACCTTCGTCGTTTAAACAAGTACATCAAGGCTCAGAAGTTCCGGATGGTTACCCTACAGCATGTGTTGGGGCAGCTGGAGGAGGGCGACTTCCTCTCGTCGCTGAACTTGGAGGATGCCTACTTTCACATCCCCATTCTTAAAAGGACATCGAAAATTTCTCAGATTCGTAGCCCAAGGACGGCACTACCAATTCAAGGCCCTTCCCTTCAGATTGAAGTCGGCGCCCAGGGTATTCACCAAGTGCCTAGCACCGGGGGCGGCGCGGCTGCACCTGCAGGGGATCCACGTCCACCCCTACCTGGACGATTGGCTCATCCGAGCGAAGACAAGAGAACTCGCCGTCGGGCACCCCGCGAAGACCGTCCAACTGCTCACGGATCTGGGTTTCTCCATCAACCTCACCAAATCCCACCTGGTTCCATCCCAGGTCGCACTGTTTCTGGGAGCCAAGCTCGACACAGTGGCGCGACTGGCCTACACGTCGGAGGAAAGGACGAAGGCCATCATGAGCAAGGTGCAGCGGCTGTTGGCCATGGATGTTGCCAGGGTGAGGTCCATCAATTCCCTTCTCGGCATGAGGTCCTCGTGCATCTACCTAGTGCGCCTGTGCAGACTGCGGATGCGGCCACTGCAAGAGTTCCTCGACGCCCGGTGGATGCAAGCGGCGGGCAGCTTCGAAAACAGGATCCCACTCAACGAGGCCTTCCGCCAAGCGATCCGGTGGTGGGGCACCCGCGCGCATCTGATGGCGGGTGCAGACTTCCAGACCCCGGCGCATCAGGAGACGGTGATGATGGGTGCCTCCCTGGAGGGGTGGGGAGCGCACACCGGAGATCTCCACGCAAGAAGCCTTTGGCTCCCGGAGGAGAGGTCACTACATATCAACATCCTGGAGCTCCGAGCCGTGATCTGGGCTCTCAGATCGTTCCTCCTGTCCCTCAAGGGCAAGGTGGTGAGGATCTTCACCGACAACACCACCATGATTTTCTACATCCGGAAGCAGGGAGGCACCAGATCCCCAGCCCTATCCGAGGAGGCCCAGGATCTGTGGCACTGGGCCGTCCCCCATGGGATGTTTCTGGTGCCCTTCCACATGGCAGGAATAAAGAACACCATTACAGACTCGCTCAGCAGGGAGCTGCGCTCGTGCCACGAGTGGGAGCTGCGGCAGGATCAAGTGGGTCGGCTATTCCAACAATGGGGCATTCTCCAGATCGACCTATTCGCGACGGCGGTGAACACCCAAATGCCGGAGGTTTGCCAGCCGGGGAGCATGGGCGATGCCTTCTCATTTCCCTGGGACGGCCTGTTCCTGTACGCGTTCCCGCCGTTGCTGCTGCGACTCATCAACAAACTCAAGAGGTCACAGTGCAGGATGAGCCTCGTCGCACCGGCGTGGCCGAGACGGATCTGATTCCCGGACCTCCTGGACTTGGCAACGTCGAGCCCCCCTCCCCTCCGCCCTCCCGGATCAAGCTGTCGACTGACGCGGATCTCCTCGCCAGAAAAGGAGGCGCCATCCTCCATCACGACCCAGGGTCGCTGAACTTGCAGGCCTAGCACTAGAGTTTGGAGGGTACGATATTGCAGCGGACTGCAAGGAGGTGCTTACAAAGGCCAGGGCGTCCTCAACTCTTAAGTGCTATGAACATAAGTGGAAGAGGTTCTCTGTCTGGTGCAGCGCATAGAAGATTAACCCTCTGCGGATTACGGCCCTCAAGTGCTGGCGTACTTATTGTCTTTGGCCAAGGCGGGGCTGGCCATGCCTCCATCAAAATCCATCTGGCGGCTATCTCCCGCTACACCAGAACTCCGGGGCGCTCATCTGTGGTCCCATCGCCTGGTGAAGGAGTTCATGAAGGGACTCTTCATCGTTCCTGCCGGTGAAGGCTCTGGCCCCGGCGTGGGAGCTCAACATAGTGCTGACCAGGCTCATGGGGCCGCCATTCGAGCCTCTGCATTCTGCACCGTTGAAGTTCCTGTCGTGGAAGACAGCGTTTCTTGTGGCCATCACCTCCGCATGACGAGTGGGAGAGATCCAGGCCCTCTCCTGTAAACCTCCATACCTGGCTTTCCACAAGACGAAGGTGGTGCTGAGGATGCACCCATCCTTCATGCCCAAGGTGACGTCAGACTTCCATCTCAACGAGCCCTTGGTGTTACCTGTTTTCTTCCCGTCACCGGTCGAGAGGACTTTGCACTCGCTGGATGTAGCTAGAGCGCTGAAGTTCTACGTGGACCACACGAAGAGTTTTCGGGAAAACATCACAGCTGTTTATGAACTTTGGACCTGTGAAGCAAGGGAAGCCCCTCTCGAAGGCTTCCATTTCCAGATGGCTCTCTGGCTGCATCGTGCACTGTCACCAGTTGTCAAACCGACTGTTGCTTGGCCGTCCGAGAGTCCATTCGAACAGAGCGATTGCTGCTACCACAGCGTTCCTATCTGGTGTGCCCCTGCTGGACATCTGCAGGGCTGCTACGTGGAGGTCGACTCACACCTTCACGAGATTATACTGCGTTGACCTGGATTCCAGGGAGGAGTCCAGAGTCGGCCAAGCAGTTCTGCGCAACCTGTTCGCCTGAAGGTGGGCCTGGTGAGGAGTTAAGAGATGCTTAATGTTGAGTTGATTAAATGCTTAATGTTGAACCTTGCCACCTCCCGTGGTTGTGCATGTGTGTACTACTATGTATTCTTGTATTCATGAGCATGTGAATCCATGCCAGACCCGATGCTGAAGAAGGAACAAGTTACTTACCTGTAACTGTTGTTCTCCAGCAAGGGTCTCCCTCCTACCCCTCTGCGGCTCTTCACTTGGTCCTACTGCCACTTTACGGCTACCAAATTTGAGGATGGCTGCCAGGGGAGGGGCTTAGGGAGAGGGCAGTCATTGGCTGGGGGCAGAATGACCCAGAGACCAGTGTACTACTAAGAAAGACAGTTCAGAAACGAAACTGAAATTGATTTTTTCTTTACCGAGGATTCCCAGCCTGACGACGGGGACTATTCATGAGCATGTGAATCCTTGCCAGACCCATGCTGAACAACAGTTACAGGTAAGTTACTTGTTCCAACCTCTATGGTATGTGTCTGCAACCTGTGGCTCTACAGATGTTCTGCATTTACAATTTCATTGATTCCTTGCTATTGGCTATGGTGGTGAGGGCTTATCAGAGTTGTATTCCAGAACATCTGGACAGCCAAAATGTGCAGCCCCTGCAGGAGTGGAACCAAGAGCAAACAATCTGCAGCAGAATTGTACTTTCATCAGTAACCTTGTTTCTTATGGAAACACTGCTACTGCTCTTTTCGGTTTTAACCTTGAATCTTCCAGTTCACTTTCAAGGTGAGACTTCTGTTTAAGAAGTAATGAGGAAAAGGTTGCCCTTAGTGCTAGTAATAACTGCGTTATCATCATTACGTCATTGCAGGTGTAAGCCATTGTTTGGTATTACTGGTACAACCTAGCGCTCAGTGTAGCTTTCAAATGTTTCCTGATTGCTAGTCTTGCAGCTGTGCATTTTAAAAGTATCTGTAAGAGAAATAATGGCCGTAAACACACATTTACCAAAAGGTACGTTTTCACATCTACTGGTATTATTCTGCCAAAGCCACTTTGAAGCAAACCCACCCAACAGACCACAACACAGCTCAAGCCTATTTACAAACTACTGCTGCCATTTTCCAGTCATTCACATCCCTAAGTGTTGAAACACAGAACATTGGGCATGCAAATGAATATATTCAGGGAGAGAGTTAGATTTGTAATCAACACGTGTATGTCCTTTTGTCTACAGAATGATTTGGTTCTCTTTTAATATCAGACTTTTTTAAAGGTGTGAAGTGTAGCTAAGAGGAAAAATGATTTGTGGGCTACGCCTCAAGAAAACAAAACTGCTTGAAACTAGCTGTTTTATAGGTTTAAGTCTGAGCATTGCAATTTTATTTATTTTTCAGCAGTATGAAAATTGGGAGTTGTCCTGTAAAGTCATTCATCTGTGCTCGTCCCCAAAAACACCTTATTTACTTTGTTAGATGCACCTTTTTTGAAGGTCTTTTTTGTTAAGTACTGCATGTCACAAAACTGCTTCACAAGCTTCTGGGTGCATGAAACCCTTTTCTAACTCTGTATGAATCCTAGCTCACTTTGAGTGCTGTTCTTCCCTTGCCTCTGTGTGTGAACTCAGCCAAGGCCGGAAGCTGAACAAAACGCCCTGTCAATGCTGTCACTTTGGACTTCTGCTGTACCGTTACTTTTCAGTTTTTACTTGATCTTTATTAACTGAATTATTTTTTTTTTTTGCCACAATCCTTCTCTTCTGCCATTCCTCTTCCCCATACTTTTTCACATTTGCCCCATCCTCCTTTCTCTCCCATTCTGTCACTCATGATCCCCTGCCCAATCATCCAGCTCCCTGTGAGGAGGATGGAGCCGAGGACGAGGTGGGCACAGGGAATGCAGAGGCTGAGGAAGCAGCTGGCGGTGACGGGGACACCTGCGCAGATTTCGGAGATGGTACGGAGTGTGTGGTTTCCACTGCTGTATATGCAAGAAAGATTGTGTTCTATGCATTGAAACATTGCCACATTCTATTGTAGAATGGGCCCATCACATGCAGCATACGTATTAATCTACAAAATCAGCCTCTTCAAATAATTACATATTTTTCATAGATATTTGCATTGACAACAAAATAAGCATACACGTTACTTTGTTACATCTTTTAGTGCAGTGAATCCCCCAATTGAAAGGAGTTTAAACAGCAGCGGCCTTATAACCTAGCCCTTACCACCTTACAAGTTGCTTGCCATCTCAAAATTGAACAGTACGTACAAAATACCTTTACAGTTTGTATGATGTACAAGAGCATGGGCTGTGTTTACCAAACATACACGTTATATTACTGGGCATCCCTTTTGGGATGGTAAATGATTAGAAATTTAAAATGGCATTTAATTATGTCATGAGACTTGAAATGTAGGATATAGGAGACAAAGAAAAGGAGCAGATGTATAGGGCAAGAGTCAAAATAGAAGTATCCCATATGTAGGCAACGATAGTGGAGGAATGGAAACATTCAACAGTCGGGTGTATGGGAAGGGTGATCCCCAGGCTCACCTTTGGAGTGGCAATACTTTCAACGTAGTAAATGTGTTCAGAGGATTCAGGCATTTGGTGGAGAAGCGGGTCTGGCAATCAGTTGATAACATTAATAATGGAGCTCTGAAGAGCTTTCAAGAGCTGTAGGCAGAATACGTTGTACCACGTGCAGAATCTCCATATTTATAAAAGGGAAATTTGTGGAAATGTGTCTGTTGCAAATGTTCAGCATACTTAACAGCATGCTACAAATCTGAAGTGGACATTAGCAGCACTCACTTTTGGAGTCATGCAGGTGACACAATACTGTACTTTTGTAGTAATGTGTGTGACAGGAAACAGTGTACGTCTCTTCTTCTTTAGTGTCCGCAATGACGTTGTCCATCACATCATGGCAAATCTCTCATGACAATTACAGAAACCACATTTCTCACGGAAGATGATGAATGTATGCAATCTCAACAGTACGAAGCCATTCACGTACTGGTACGGCACATGAAGCTTACATGCTTCAGCCCTACACTTATGTTGAGGTCGCTGCTGCCTCAGCTGTAGATCGGGCCTGCTAGCTATACATATTTGCCATTTAAACATGCACTAATAGCTCAACTTGTAGGTGATTTTTATCTGCCGGCACATTCCACGACTGAAATGGAATGTGTTGGAATCAAAGATGCAAGACAAAGCACTCTGCTCTATATTCAGCCATTGCAGCCTCCTCAGCTATGCCAAGCCATTTAGGGAAGTAAGGCACAAATTGGAGAGTGGTGTAGGAGAGCTCCTGGAATATGATTTTCAAGACACTTTAATGTGACAGAAATGCTGAGGAGTTGCGATCTTAAACTTATTCAATACAAGTATCTTCATGGGGTTTATTACTTTAGGTATAGATTGCAGAAAAGAATGGAGGGACTTGTGCCTGTGATGCAAAGAAACCATAGTAGAATTCTACCACATCATTTGGATTTGTGCTAAAATGTATTGGGGGGATGGGGAGGGGATATCAAACCCGAGGGTTAGGTTTCTGGGTGTGTACCCTAAAATTGCATTTTCATAGGGTGTGTGTGTGTTTCCTGAGGCTTCAAGGTACATTAGGCTTCTGAATACAGTGTTTGTAGTGGCTATGTGGAGACATTGAAGCCCATTGGGGAAAAAAACTGCTGCTAAATTTTTGATAAGGCATGAGGGCATGGACATGGTAATGCTTTTAGACAGGTATTCACAAATAAGAGATGCCCGTGCAAATTCAAAAGTGTGCAAGGAGATTAGGAGCATCATTTTCCTTGTTGGTAGGTGTTGTCAGAAAGAAATTGGGGGTAATTCATCAGACTGAGTGGGGAGGATTAGAAAAGACTTTTCGAGTATATGATGTTTTTCTGATTAAATTATGTATTTGAAGTTCACACAAGAGAAATGTGACCTAAAAAGCTGTCCATGTGATGGGGGTATATCGTTTACTTTGATCAATTGATGTTCAGTAATAATACAATGCAAATAGAATGAAGTCTGTTTTTCTAGTCCATAATCATCTTTCCTCCTTACTGAGATGTCACGTGAAGGGGATGGGAATGAAAGCTTGTTGCGAAGCAGTAATTGCCTTCCAAAAACAGTGCTGTGGTGCGTGCAGACAAGCCTGCTGCACACAACGTCCCACATGCTTGCTCAGTGCCCCAACTACAAGTCCTTTGATCACCATGCAATGGACAGACATTGGAGTCAACGGAATGAGGGCCGTAGAATGGAAATTGGTCTGTGTACTACAAGTACAGTAGGCGCTGTAGTTAATTGTACTTACTCTTACACCCCATCCCCTTTCCTCTATGCTTATGGTAGATCGAAAAATCACTGTAGACAATGAGCTAATGGAATAATACAGACACATGATCACTGAAGAGTTTTGTTTTATTTAATGATTTGATTTTAAAAGAATATCAGATCCTTATATGTAATTGTCAGACCAAACATATAGGCGGTCTTGGCATCCTTTCCAAGAACCATATTAATGCCTCCATTGTAAGTATCCATCTGATTACTGCCTCAAAGTCAGTACTGATAAAATACAGTTTTACTCTTTTACAGTACATCCTGTTTCTTACTGGCCTATTTACTACCAGCACTGTTAGAATTTGTTTTTTTTAAGAGGCCTTATTGGGGACTTAGTAGTAGATTCAATGACATATCCATTCCGTGTTGTACTCGGTGGCTTTAATATATGGCAGCAGGCATTAATCTGCCAATGACACAGTATCTTTACAATCTTGAAGTATTGAATCTGGAACCACAGGTAATTGGGCCTATACAGATTTGTTGCTGCACTTTAGACTTTTGCCAGTAGCCTTGTCAAACCATTTTACAATTCCCTTTACCTGCCTGCAGTACCCTTTCATGAAAACACATTAGATCAACGGTAAACAGTGGAGGAGACACTTGAATCATCTTGATTGTATATTCTTAATCACAATAATTTAGAATCAAAATTTCAGAACTTACTAAAGTCATAAATTTGCTCAATTCTCCTAATGCCTTCACTTCCCATTAAGAAAATTAGATCTAGAAATAAGGAAAACAAAGCAAGCAACCTTTTTACACCTGACCCAGTGTGAGTTTAGCAAGAAAAGCATGCTTTTGGGAATAAATGGTTGCACTTTTAATCAGAAAGCAGAAAAAACATTTCTAAATATAAGATCTGCATGTAAAGCCTCAATACTGAATGCCAAACTGAGCTTCTACGCAGTACAGTTCTGTCTCAAGGAAAAATAATCTGAAAACTCTTTTTAGGTTGTTCTGTTTTTATAAAAACCCATTCAGTGATCAAGTCGGCAATTCTACTGCGTAGCTGTGTAATAAACCAACATCATCTGTCTTTGATTAACAAATAATACAAATATAAAAACATATTAAAACCAAAACCTATTTCGCATATTAATATCCAGAAACAGAAGCAGAACTCAAAGATCCTAGCACAGCTAAACTCTGTCTTGATCATTTACAGTTACTCTTTAGCCAACATTTATACACTCAGTTTCCCATCGGGCCTCACGGTCCCCACTTAATAGTTTACCAATCTGCTATTACAAACAGTTTACCAGCTTGCGCTTCAGCCGGGCAGCTATTATTTTTATAAACATTAATACCTCGCTCCTTCAAGTTGTTGTACAATGCGAATTGGATACACTACTATTATTATTACCACTGCTGAAGACTTTCTCATTGGACCCTCATTAACATTTCAAATCAGCGATACCCTCCTAAAGTTGAGCTGTTTGTAGTAACAGCTGAGTGGGTATCTGAGCGATAGCCCTACTGTGGATTGAGTCTTTTATTATAAACAAAGGTTGTACATGCTCCATTTCTTCTCAGAGCCATACAGAGTGGCCTGGGGTGCCTACAGGGTTTGGTGCTCTCACCACTGTTTTTAACAGCCTGCTTGTAGATTTGTTCCACTCCTGTGGGTTTACACACAAATCCTGCTTGAATGGTCTGGCGATACCCTACCACTGAAATTCTTTCAAAAATTGCATTCTTGCACTAGACAACTGGAGTAAAAGAATGTATTCTATCTGAACCCATCCAAGTTGGACATTCTTATCCCTGACCCTTCCAAGTGTATGATGTTTTAATTAGGCAACATCTCGTTCATGGGAATTTTCCACCCCAAAGCAGGCGCGCACAATTTTTATTTTTTAAAGGTTTTGTTGTGAGCCTACGTGTAACTAGTCCGCGCTGCGAGGGAAGACCACCTTCTGGGCGTGGGGACACCACCTTCTGGGAGAGGGGGTTGTTGACCGACGCTGACAACTGACAAATCCGTAGAAGTACAGACCTGCCCATGGCATCCAACGCAAACGCTCTGGGAGACACACCAGCGTGTCAGGAAGGGAACTATATACAATACCGTCCCCTCCCTTGTATCAGGAAAAGCAAAGCAGGCAGAATAACTACACTATGGACCCAAACCCACCCCAGGTACTTGCACATTGCCTCCCTCGTGGGCTACGCCGATCCCGTCACACTGACAACACGCAGCAACAGGAAGATGGAGGTTTCTGCACCAGGGCGAGGCAAAACAGCCGATACCTGGGGGAACGAGGAAGTCGCATGTCACTCAACCGGGGTGGCGGAAAGGCTGGGCTAAGGCGGCCATGGCAAAAGCAAAGGTCCCCCAAGACAGCGGGGCTCACAGCCTTAGGCCGAGCAGTGTTCAGGCTCCTGATTGGGTGGCGGGACAACACGATACTACAAAAGGGAACTGCTACGATAGTGTGTCATTAGGCCCATCACTGTGAAGACCCTGTGAAACCAGCTCTACTGTGACAAGACCACGCAGACCAAGAAGAATACAAACCCACGACTACATACTCAACCCGAGAAGATGAAGTAATGAGGCTCAAGCCTCGGTATCCAAAATTCACAGCTGATGGATAAAAATCTATCAGCATGAAGAAGAACAAGAGGACTGTGTCATTAGTATTCTGCCTTTTGCTGGAAACATCCAGACCAGAGGACGACAAAGGATATAGCTGGGCCTATTATGGAAAACTCGGAAGCAAGAAAAAAGTTGTTCCATATTCCAGGAAGATAAATGAACTTCATACAACCCCAAGAAGGTTCTTATAGTTTGGACTTTAAAGCGAAAGGGGCAAAACTGCCTTTTACCCTGACAATAAAGGGATTATTTTGTTTAATGCATATCGTCTCCCAGCCCTCCTCCTACACTACGATATACCTGTTTAACAGTATTGATTCCTGGCAGCCGCCCACTGCTTTTGGCACAAGCAACATGCAGGACTGCACAGGAGGACTATTTATTTAAACAAATGTAAATAATCAAACCAATTTAATCTATACATAAATTATACATTTGCATCATTCTTGATGAAATGTCAATGGTTACTACAATGAAGAATGATGAATATGTTGGTAAGTTCAATTATCACTGCTGAATTTAAATTAAATGTAGGCTTTTTAAAGCACACACATCACCAATTGCCCATTTGGGTTACACTAAGCTCACATTTGCCATGCGTGTACAAGTAAATGCGGAGTCAGGACAAATGAACACCTCTCCCTTATTCAATAGACATGTCAATATTCCAGACCACATAAATGTATATTTAACGTGTATGTTTGTTTTCGTGGTTCCCTTTAATGGTGTTTCTATTTAATTACTGTGTAAAAGTGTGCATTTGTCATTTTTCAATGGAGAATTTCAAGTGGGAAAAACGGGTTACAATTAAAATCCCTTGACCATTTTTCTTTTGAGTGTTTCAGAGCCAGGAATAGGACCCTACTCGGTGATATAACCAGGACATTACTTCAATTACATTATTTTTCTAGGCATGTACAAAGTGAGATATTATATGGCACCATTCTGTGCTTGGCTATTAGACAAAAAGGGAGTAAGGGATCTCCCATTATATACACCATGTGGGTCTATTTGATCAAATCAAAGGTTTTCAGAAGCATATTTCTGAAATATTTACTAATTTCCCAGGATGTAGAGTCATTCGATATACCCCCTCAGTACTTTCACAAATAATACGGGTTGGGATTTAATCTGTTGCCTTTTAAAGTATACCTCCTGTGGAGTACCAGAAGGGAGTCCCTTTTAAGGATTTTATTAAATAAAGGGATCAGATGTCTAACTTGCCCTGTTTCTATGAGGGAAGTTCCCTACCTAGCAAAGTAAAAACCAAGGATGGGATGTTAAAATCTAAAATAACGTTCTTGAGTCGGAATCCTTGCCACTAACTGGCCCTAGCACTCTTGACGAAAACACCTGACTAAAGGTGAACTGTGAGGCTTTGGTACAAGAGCCTCAATGTGGCTTCTGTCCAACCCTGTTCATGCGTGGTTGGTTGCAATCATCTAAAGTTCCTCTTTTATATGCAGGCTATTCGAGGGGATTGGGTCCTCTGACGTATTCCATATCTGACAGGTAATCACCACAGCTGTGCTGCTTCGGAAACTTTTTTCGGCGTCTGCGTCCTGCGTCGAGGACGTCGATGCGCCGTCGTCGAGGACCTCCTCCGACGTCATCCGATGTGATAAGTACGACGCACGACGCCCGTAGCCTCAGTTCCGTTTTTTCCGCGAACGTGTTGCTTCGTGAATCTCGGTGAACGCCTCGACTCTTCTGTTCTGTTCTTCTCGGTTCTTCGAACCTGTTCGTTTTTGTGAGAATCTCCTTCGTGTGAAGATGTCTTCTACTTCGTCTTCGACCCCGCGTCCGGGCTTCAAGAAGTGCGGGGAGTGTGGGTCCAAGATGTCAGTGACGAACTTGCACGACGCCTGCCTCTCGTGCCTCGGGGAGGCCCACGACACGGATGACTGTATCGTCTGCCAGTCGCTCACGTCCAAACCCTTACGTGAAAGTAAGAAGTTGTTGTCGGTAGGTCGGGTGTCTAAGCCCCGGAAGTCGAAGTCTGTGGGGCTTTCGACGGATGATTCGAGAGGAGACTCTCCGCGTCATCGTCGGAAATCTCGTGGGTCTCCTTCTAGGAGTCGGTCTCGCCACTCCTCGGCCTCTTCGAGGCATTCTCGGAAGCGCCGACAGCGGTCGTCTTCCAGGTCCTCTTCTGAGGACTCTGCCCGGCACGTCGCTTACCCCACCAGCCGTGCGACGCCGGAGGAATGGGCTTCCTTCGGGAAGAAAATGCTGGCGATTCTCGAGTCGCAGGGTACTAAGCCGTCCGCGCCCCCGAGTGGGGTCGGTCGTGAGAGGTCGAGAGACACCGCTCGCAAGAGTGGTCGGCACGAGTCACGGGAGAGGTCCCGTTTGGACAAGTGGACTCGTTCTCGACGTACCCGTTCCAGGTCCCGGTCCTCGACGCGTTCGAGACCGTGTGCACCTGTGATGTCTTCGAGGAAGACATCGACGTCTGAGGCGTCGACAGGCTTTCTCGAGGCTCCTTCTTCGAGGAAGTCGTCGACGCTCAGGTCGTCGGACACGCTCGGAGCTCCGGCTTCGAGGACTGTGTCGACGCCGTCGATGCTGGCGGCGCTGCATCTGACGTTGACGCCGATTTACTCGACGTCGACGCCAATCCTCTCGGCGCCGATGCCTGTTCTCTCGACGCCGGCGCCGATTCACTCGACGCCCTCGATGCCTTTCGAGGCCGGGGTGTCGGAGTTACCCCGTGGCACGGGGGAACCTCCTAGGAAGGCTCTGGTTAAGAGCAAGCACTCTCGGGTGCCCTCTTTTCGCCACCTGGAATATATTTCGGAGGTGGATGAGGATTCTGATGGCCTGGTTCCTAGTCAGGTTCCAGATGAAATTGTCTCGGGCCATAGTCAGTTTGACGATTTGAGGCAGTCACTGCATGATGCCAGTGGACTGGACACCTCTCCGGAGGTGGAGTTTTGTAGGCCTGAGCCTGGCTCTCATGCCAATTCCTCGTACCGGCGCCTTATGGCTAGGGTTTCCGAGTACTTGGGATGGTCTGCTCCCCCAGGGGAGTTTGTGCAGGATGATCTCACGGACATCCTTGATGTTGGTCCCCCAACTGACCCGGTACTGCCGTTTCATATGGCTCTACAGAGAAGGGTGGCGGCGGCTTGTACTGCTCCGGAGAGTGTCCCGGCGGTGGGCAGGTCCTTGTCGCGAAAATACCATCCAGCCAGTAGCGACCCCTGCTACTTGACCAGGCACCCCACTCCGGAGAGTTTGGTGGTACAGGCGGCCACGGCCCCGGCAAAGCAGGCGTCGTACCCTACCATCCCTCCTGATAGGGACGACAAACTTTTTGATGGCTGGGCGAAGAAAGTGTTTTCTTCTGGTGGTATGGCGCTTCAGACGGCCAACTCCATTTGTGCCTTGTCTCGTTTCACACACACTCTGTGGAACTGTGTTGCGTTAGCGGCTGAACATATTCCCGAAGGGGACGAACGGGATGGTTTCCTTGCTATGGTCCAGGATGGTAAGGATGCCATGTGTGAGTCCGTTCAGTCGGGTTTGGACATGGCTGAATGCATCAGCAGGTCCATGGCGGCGAGCACCGTGATACGCAGGTTTGCGTGGTTGCGGAAGTCGGGGTTTGCTCCTGATGTGCAGTCCCAGCTCCTCAACATGCCCTTTGACGGTGAACACCTTTTTGGCAGCAAGGCTGACGAGAGCCTTGAGAGGTTGCAGACCTCAAAAGCTGCAGCGAAGTCGTTGGGCGCTGCAGTTCGCCAACCTCTGCCTTTTCGTCCTAGGGGACAGCAATGGAGGGGTGGTTCCTTTCGCTATTACTCGTCCTTCAGTAAAGCGAGAGGAGCTGGCAGTCAAAAGAGGCCAACGCAGGGGTACCAGAGGTGGACGACAGGGTACCCGTGGTGCCAAGGCCGCTCGGGCAGTTGCCTCTTTGCCCTCAGGTAACGCCGCAGCCGCTACCACTCAGTCATGAGGCCATGTCCCATGGTTCGCCGGTTGGGGGAAGGCTGGCGCAGCATCTTGTAGAGTGGCGTGCCATTACTTCAGATGTGTGGGTTCTGGAGATCATAACCCACGGCTACTGTCTTCCCTTTCGGCACAAGCCTCGCGACAATCCACCGGGGAACCTCTCTTTGCAGAGTCCGGATCCGCTCCTTGCGCAGGAAATTCAAGCCCTGCTGGAGAAAGGCGCCATAGAACTGGTGCCTGTAGCGGAGAGGAACAAGGGATGGTATTCCCCTTATTTTTTGATTTCGAAGAAAGACGGGGAATTGAGACCCCTCATGGACTTGCGCGGTTTGAACAAACTCCTCAGGAAGGACAAGTTCAAGATGGTTACTCTCTCTCAAGTCCTCCAGGCCCTTCAGCTTCAGGACTGGTTGGTGTCTCTCGACCTCAAGGATGCTTACTTCCATGTGCCGATCCATCCCAAGCACAAGAAGTACCTGAGGTTCGCGGTTGGCGACTCGCACTTTCAGTTTCGGGTCCTGCCGTTCGGATTGACCTCCGCCCCGAGGGTTTTCACCAAGCTCATGGTGGTGGTGGCAGCGCATCTCAGGCAAGGGGTGATTCACGTCTACCCCTACCTGAACGATTGGTTGATCAGGGGGAGCTCTCCCGAGCAAGTCCTGGATCTGTCCGTCACCTGCCACTCCCTTCACAGGCTGGGCTTCTCCCTCAATTTAAAGAAGTCCCATTTGACGCCAACACAGCGGCTCCAGTACATCGGAGCAGTGCTCGACACTTCCCTGGGGCAGTGTTTTCCTCCCCAGGAGAGGGCTCTTCACATTCAGCAGATGGTGCACAAGTTTCAGCATGCCCAGACGCTCCCAGCGTTCCAGTTCTTGAGGTTGCTCGGCCTCATGGCATCCTGCATTCTTCTGGTGCCAGAGGCTCGCCTGCAGATGAGATCTTTGCAGTGGGCACTCAAGATGCAATGGTCGCAGTCCTCCGGCAGGATGTCGGACCCGGTTCAGGTGCCGCCCTCGGTCGCCCGGGACCTTCTGTGGTGGGCCGTCGAAGGCAACTTGATGAAGGGGGCTCCATGTTGGCTTCCCTGGCCGGAGGTGACGATCGTGACGGATGCATCCCTCACGGGATGGGGAGCTCATGCCAACGGGCTGACAGTCAGCGGTCGTTGGTCTCCGTCGGAGTCCAGACTCCATATCAATCTGTTGGAGCTGAGGGCCGTCAGGCTAGCCCTGAAGGCTTTTCTGCCGACTGTGCGAGGACAGAATGTCCTGATCCTGACAGACAACACAGTGGCCATGCACTACCTCAACAAAAAGGGGGGGGAGGGGCAGGGTCACTTCCTCTGTGCAGGGAGGCGATGCAGCTCGAGTTCTGGGCCATCCAGCAGGAAGTTTCGATCTCGGCAGTTCATCTGGCCGGAGTCGAAAACGTGACGGCGGACGCTCTGAGCAGGCAGAGCACGATCTCTCACGAGTGGGAGTTGGCTCAGGAGATTCTCCTGGAGATCTTCGCCCTTTGGGGGACCCCTCAAGTGGATCTCTTCGCCTCCAGTGTCAACCGGAAGTGCGAGAGGTTCTGCTCGCGGGAATTTCCTCCAAAAGGAGCTTTAGGAGACAAGTTTGTGGTGGAGTGGTCATTCCCGCTGCTGTACGCGTTTCCTCCAGTCCCCGTCATCCCGCAAGTGCTGCGGAGGTTACGGAAGTTCGATTCCCGGATGATCCTAATTGCTCCGGCGTGGGCTCGGAGGACGTGGTACCCGGACCTTCTCGACTTGTCCATCTGCCCTCCACGTCGTCTTCCCTACCGAGACGATCTGCTCTCACGGGAGGGGGGGTCAGGTTCTCCATCCAGAGGTCAGATCCCTCAACCTTCACGCTTGGCTTCTGAAAGGTTGAGGTATAAGGATTGGGACCTCCCTGAAGACGTGATGGAGGTGTTGCTCTCGGCCCGAAGGCCAGCAACAAAGTCTCTGTACCGTTGGCGTAAGTTCTGCGACTGGTGCAGAGTTCTGAATGTGGATCCTTTTGCATGTGGCATCCCCATGGTTCTGTCCTTTTTACTTTCTTTGGCCCACAGGGGCTTGCAAGTGGGTACCATTAAAGGTTACCTGGCGACGCTGTCCATCTTTAAGCGCTCGTCTGAAGAGTGTTCCTACTTTAAAATCCCTTTAATTTCACAGTTTCTGAAAGGGCTCACTAATGTGTTCCCTCCGTCACCTTTCCTGGTGCCCGGTTGGGATTTGAACCTTGTTCTTAAGTTTCTTATGGGTGCTCTGTTTGAGCCTTTGCATTCTTGCCCTTTGAGGCTGTTAACTCTGAAAACTGTGTTTTTGGTTGCGGTTACTTCCGCTCGCAGAGTGAGTGAGTTACAGGCACTTTCAGTTAAGCCACCCTTTACTGTATTTCATAAGGACAGGGTTGTCCTTAGAGTTTGTCCTTCTTTTCTTCCGAAGGTGGTTTCGGAATTTCATTTGGCCCAGAAGGTTGTTCTTCCGGCATTCTATCCTCCTCCGCATCCTGGTAAGGAAGAGGCTCCATAGGCTTGATCCTAGGAGAGCTTTAAGCTTTTATGTTTCACGCATGTCCCGGGTCAGAGTGGACGATCAACTCTTTATTGGTTACGCTGGAAAGCGTTTGGGACAGGCTCTGACGAAACAGACTTTGTCTCGCTGGATTATTTTGGCCCTCTCGGAGTGTTACCGCTTGGCGAGTAAGGACCCGCCTGCTGGCTTGCGGGCCCATTCTACTAGGGGTATGGCTGCATCTACTGCCCTGCAGAGGGGTGTTCCTATTCGCAACATCTGTGATGCAGCCACCTTGGCTTCAGTACATACATTTGTACGTCACTATTCCCTCGATTCCATCCAGGGACAGGATCTGGCCTTTGGCAAGGCGGTCCTTTGCTCTGCTATTTGATTGGCAATTCTAAATTTGGATTCTAAATTCTTTCCCTCCTCCTTGCTCTGGTACTGCTTTGGGAGTCTGTCATAGATATGGAATACGTCGGAGGACCCAATCCCCTCGAAGAACAAGTTACTTTCTTATCTGGTAACGTTCTTTCGATGGGATGGTCCAACGACGTATTCCATATCGCTCCCTCCCTGTCATCCCCGCTGCAGAATTTCTTTTGCGATTGCAGCTTACGTTCCACAAGGCTTTGTGTCTGACTGGCAGTTGACTAATGTGTCACGTTCTGGGGGAAAAAACTACAACTGAGGCTACGGCGTCGTGCGTCCTACTTATCACATCGGATGACGTCGGAGGAGGTCCTCGACGACGGCGCATCGACGTCATCGACGCAGGACGCAGACGCCGAAAAAAGTTTCCGAAGCAGCACAGCTGTGGTGATTACCTGTCATAGATATGGAATACGTCGTCGGACCATCCCATCGAAAGAACGTTCCCAGGTAAGAAAGTAACTTGTTCTTCTTCTCCTCCTTGCGACAAAATGAAAGGTTTCTTTGTTTTGATAAAGAAAACAACTGTCTTGACACAAACAATTCCAACTCTCCAGGATGTCCATTGATGTCCAAGATGTGTCCGAGAAAGGCAGACTATTCTATTCTCTCTCCGGTTGTCAATTCTATCTATCTCCTTCTTCCAGTCTGTCAATCAGTGAGTGACTGAGTCCCAGTTAATCTGTGGGTTTGGACTTTTATATATTAGAAACCACACCCTTTATAGGTGTTTCATTTCTCGATTTCCATTGGTCCGTCTGTGATTGTACAGTTTTCTAAGAGTGGCAGCACACTAAACCATCCCTGTTGTACTCATTGGATATATTATAGAGGATTGCAGTTTGATGGCAATAACTTCTAAACCCATTTTCCCCTCCTATTTGATGTGATGTCAACTTGGAGTTTTCTACATTATACAATTGTGATTGTCTTAAACATTATGTTCCTCACATGTGATTTAGTTATTAATTCATTCACCAGATTGCTGTCACTCGGGTGAATAAAATAATGTGTCTCATCTCGGCACGACATACGATGTGTGTGACAGATGTTTGCTTTTTATTCCCTGATATTTTCACATAAATATTCAATTCCCATCACAGAATATTATCCTATCCCACACAGACACTAGGAATTACTGACGTGTGATGTTTCTGTGCAAAAATGTCTACATTAGTCTACTTTGTATAATGAAACAAATTACAAATAATTATCATTTTACATTCAGCAGTACTTTAAAAAAAATTATTCAGTTTGAAAAACTAAGTTGCTACGACATAACTATCAAAAGATATTCAAGAAAACATGATCCCATATATACACATTTATTGATGCCTTTTATTTCTTATTTAACAACATATTAAATGGTAGTTCCCTTTACTGACCTGGAAGCAGGCCATGTGGTGGTGGTCCTTTGAGGCTCAGAGCTGGGCCAGTTATGACGCTGCAAGGGCTAGTTGTCACAGCACCATTGTCAGAAGGTTCTTTGAAGTTCGGTTGCTCAGAGTGATTATGTGAGTGGGCGCTACAAATCCCAGACTTCATGTCTGAGTAAACGTGAATGCAAAAAACAAGGGGGGTCCTGGGAGTCCCTCTGCCGGACATTAGTCCTGGTTACGAGAGCCTTACACAGATTCTTTAGCTCACTAGCTTTCACAGAGGAGAAATATCCAAAACATATCAGCCTTTGTCCTGCCCTGGGCCAGTCCAGCACCGAAATCCTAGGCAATTCTCCTCTGAACAAGAGCACCAACAGCAACCCCAGACACGTGTTTTTTTTAAACGTGTTTCGGTCCCACTACAAGAAAGAAATACTCCAAGAGAATCTTGCCAGTTAACTCGAGCATAAAAGAACTGTTCATAATTCTCAAAGAAATCGAAACTCCGATCCCCGTGCCAGATAACTGTGTGAAGGACAAAAACTGGTGCACCAGCATACAAAAAGCCTTATCTAACAAAGTAGCATCGCTCCAGGATAAGATTGCCAATAAAAAAGAAAACCTTCACAACTCCGCCCCAAAACTTAGCACGGCCACACACTCACACAAACCCTTACGCCACTTCAGCTTCTCCAAAGTATCCATCTTAGAGGTTGAAAAATTCATCCTCACCCTCAAACCATTGAATCGCCAAGGTGACCCATGCCCTGCCCAAATGATCAAAGACGCTGCAAGAGATCTATCCCCTTTCATCTCCATGCTTATCAATGCATCCTTCTCCACTGGCACTATCCCTAGCAACCTTAAAGAGTCCTGGGTACCCCCACTCCTTAAAAAACAAACACTAGACCCCTCCATACCCACTAACAGAACCATCACCACAGTTCCCTTCCTGCTCGAAATCTTAGATAGGATTGCATATCTCCAAATTCAGCAGTACTTGGAACAAAACCATCTTTTAGGAGTCTGCCAGTCAGGCCTCAGACCTCTATACGGGACCGAAACAGCACTGATAGACCTTAAGGCCCAAATTGACACACTCTGAGACAATTGAAAAACCGCCCTGCTACTATTACTCGACCTCTCTGTGGCGTTCGATTTGGTAGACCATAAAGTCCTATGTAACCATCTTGACTTGGCTGCGCCTCAGGGCTCTTGTGTCTCCCCGACCCTGTACAATATTTTCACGAAACCCCTTTTCGATGATCTCAACGGTCTTGGTATCACCTACACCAACTATGCAGATGATACATAGATCCTCTTACCGCTAACAGAGTGCACCTCATCATCCAGGCATGGATGGCCACCCATGGTCTATGCCTGAATGATGATAAAACTGAACTCATACTCCTCGCCACAACCCCCAACCTGAACAAACTCGGCCACAACTACACCAGCTTCAATATTGATGGCAATACTATCAGTTTCCAAAGAAGTTAAAACACTAGGTTTCTACCTAGACGCCACCCTCTCCTTCACCAAACAGGTCAACTCCATGGCCTACCCCAGAGGTTACACCTGCGAGCTAATTAGAGCTGTTATTATACCCTTCGTTTCAATGCACAACTGCACTACACTGGCCAGAGCACTAATTCTTTCAAAATTAGACTACTGCAACGCCCTCGATCTGGGAGCCAACAAATACATCATCAATAAAATTCAGATCCTCCAAAATAGCGCCCTTCGAGCGGCACTGGGTATAGCAAAAAAAGAGCACATCTCAGAGATATGATCATCAAATAACTGGCTTACTACCAACGATAAAATCCTGCTAAAAACAGCCTCACTCACACACGTGTCTAAATAACGCCACCCCTCATTACCTCATAGAAAGATTTAAGCGACACTTATCAAACTGTCCAACAAGACTGGCCAACTCTAACTCTCTTACTGTCCCCAGATTCAAACTTTCCAAAGCTGGTGGACGTAGCTTCTCAGGTATAGCCGCAATGTGATGATACCCACTAGCCCCAACCCTAAGGGCAGACCAAACATGCCCCCACTTCAGACGTAATATCAATTGGTTTAAAGAAAACGACCACTAAACCTCTGGCCCCTCCCACCACTTCCACCCCACTATCCTACATTGTACATATTATATATATCGCAAGTTCTGCCTCATCACAGTTGACAGTTTGCCATTTCTATGCCTGTATATATTTTTCCAAATGTTTTTTCCTTTACCTTTTTCTGTATATATGCGTACAGCACTGTAACCTAAGCTGAAAATATCCTTGTTGCTTTTTGCGCCCTGATACCCCCGGGTCTGACACGCATTATGAATAATAAAACAAACAAACAAATCCTGCGAAGTCCCGCGGCTACCTATTAAAAGAAAGAGGAGGTGACTGGAGAGAGTGAGAAAGGAAGCTTGCGAGTTACAAAGCTGCTCTCTACCCTAGAGAGACTTGCGCTGTTTTCCTAGCTGCAAAGAGGGCCCAGCGAATGATGGCTTCCTAATTTTTACCAACGGGCTCTACCAGCTTGTGGAATATTCTTTTTAAGATTTGGTTAAACCTTTCCACAAGGCCATCTGTCTGTGGGTGATGCACAGAGTTAGTAGTGTTTTAATGTGCAATATTTCCTTTACGTCCTGTCTAATTGTAGACATGAAATTGCACCTTGAACCATGAGGATTTCCTTTGGGAAGACAACTCGTGAAAGGAAATGATTTGTTGACTCTTATTATTCCTAAGGGGAATTGCTTCGGGATACTGGATAGCATAGTCCACTATAACGAGTATGAATTTATTTACCAACTTAATGTTTCTAGCAGGCCACTATGTCCATCTCTATGTGGGAAAGGGTACTTCGATGATGGGAAGGGTTTGTAAAGGGGCCTGGGGGAACTGGATTGGCCGCAATCTTTTGGCAAATTTATTCAATGTGTCCATATTTCACAGTATCCAAATCCAGTTCATGTTTATAATAACACTGCATAATGTTGTCCGTATTTAAAATCTATTGTGGCCAGGGTATTTATGCCAACGTGTTCACAGAATCCAAATTCGATTCGTATTTAAAATGTAAACTTATCGCATAATTGCATATGTCAGTGTGTGGCTATAATATGGTCGGGTACAGCACATAACATGTTTCATAACGTCTCCAGTTACATTTGACATGTATAAAGATTGTTATTTAAAAATTAACATTCAACATTTGATTTGTGTAATGTTCTTATCCAGTATTTATACTTCAAGATAGTACTGATTCTAGTCACCAAACATTCATGGTATAAAAAAGGTGCAATCGTAAATTCTTCATTAAACCCTTTTGGATACAGGGTATCAAGTTTATGTATTGTCATTGTAATTGTTTATTTGTAAAGCGCTTACACACAGGGGAAGTGCTTCAAAGCGGTAAGGGAACAAGGGAAATACAGTAATTCTTAGCCCTCTAAAATGCTGAATGATCTAACAATAATAACTTGGAGAAAAAGAGACCGAGGCAAAAGTGCCTTCGGTGTGGGCCGCACACCCTTGATTCCCACTAAGGGTTAATCGATTTCTTTTGTGATCGTTATTCAGTTAATAAAATCCAACTTCAATCGTAATTCACAGATGTGTATATTTTTTAATTTTTCAATTGCTGTGTTTATAAAGCTCATAAAAAATTGTGCTTAATTGGTTAAACTTCACCAAAAAAGCTAATTATCTCAATTGAGGCAAAACAGAAAACCCATCTGGCTAATGCATTTCGGATTGTATCCTTCGTCAGAGCCAGGTTAGTACTACACTCATAATAATGCATTATATGTAGATTTAGAAGGTTTACAATGTTTAAATTAATAATTGTTCCATACATCATGTGTAACAACCAGATATTCAAGAATTAATAACCAAAACAATCATAATAAACAAAACAATCATGATAAACAAACAGGGCGCCCACAAGGACAAACAAATATTTAACAAAAAAGTGAGATGGGAGAGAGGAGAAAAAACAAACAAGTAAGCATACATGATTGTAGACAGTAAAAATACAATATTTGCACAGATAATGATATTGCTCTATAATTCAAACAATTAATGGGACTAATCAACTGTGTACTAAAATTGCCGATTAAGCCTTTTTGGTGACTATGGTGCTTAGAGGTAAAGTTAGGCGGCGTGTGCTTATTGTGCCAGAGTGTTGATTGTCGTGCTATATTGTGTGAGAATACCTGTGGCTAGTTGAACATTTCACTAACCTGTGTATCAGTATGCAACCCACGCGTGCTGTCCGCGTGTGGTGTTTCTCTATGAAGCACTGCCTAGTGTGGGGAGAACAAATGTGTTATCTCCTCCGAGTAATTAGCTGCTATTGATCTATACGCGATCTTACTTCGCGTCGCTTTGTGCAAAGGTATGGCTTACCTGGAGCACTCTGAGCTACGTCTTGCTCGATCAACTCCGAACAGCGTCTGAGACTCGCGGTTCGTGTCGTTGCCCTGGGCAACGTTATGTAAACAAAATGGCCGCTTGTGTATAACCAAGTCGGCCATATTGGTAGAGGCAATACTGGGACATAAGTGGCATAGAGTGTGAAATATAAATGGCAAATGTAAGGGATGTGAATGTTAGGATATTAATTGCACATGTAAGAATATTAAAGCTTCATGATATCTGTGTATTTAAGTTGTACCTCTAGCACATGTATGTTCTGATAGTATCGTCGTGTACCTCATGGCTAATTGGCTAATTGGCCATTAATGTAAGGTCATATAGCGTAAAGATATACTGTCTAGTATACATCAACAAAGGAAAATACAAACTAATAAATAATAAATGTTTACAACAAATGGTTATAGCAGAAAGCAACAGTGTTTTCAAATCGAGTAGTGATTTATACTTATTGCATGAGCATGAGACAATTTAGCATGTTCATTATTGATATTGCACGGTGAACAAATAGTGACATCATTACAAGAAGCAGTTGAGATCAAATTCCTCGTTGAGCCCTCGTGGTGCCAAGGAATCGAGACGATCTATCCAATAGGCTTCTCTTTGTTGCCTTCTTTTTTTCAAATCAGCATATATGCTTGTCATTTCCAGGGTTTCCAAAATTTGGAACTTGACTTGAGAGATATTATGTTGCTTTGCATTAAAGTGTCTTGCTACGGCTGAATTGATGTTCTTATTGCGTATACATGATTTATGTTCATTCATCCGAATTCTCAGTTTACGCCCTGTTTCACCTACATAGTAAAGTCCACATGGGCAACGTATGCAGTAAATGCAGTTCTCGGTATTGCAGGTGCCATAGCTTTTTATCATGATCTTTTCTCCCGTGTATGGATGGGGAACCACTCCTCCTTTAATAATGTTATTGCAATTACTGCAATTTAAACATGGAAATGTTCCCGTCTTTTTTGGTTTGATCCTTTTGGTTCTGGTATCTCTTGTGTTAACTAGATAATCCCTAAGGTTGCTGGATCTTTGATAAGCAAACGTTGGGGTCTCTAAGAAGAGATTCTTAGTTCTTTCGTCATTTTTAAGTATTGTCCAATGTTTATTTATACATCTTTTGATCTGCATACTTTGGGATGAATATTTAGACACATATACAAGTGATGGGGATTGCTTTTTGTCCTTTGGTGCTAGAGTGCTGGTTCTTGTTATTTTTTGTACCTTTTCTTTTGCTGTCTGTAGATCTTCATTCGGGTATCCCCTATCTTTAAGTTTTTTGCTTAGTTTTTCAAGTTCTTGTTCGTACTCTCTGTCATCACTGATAATTCTTTTTAATCGCAACATTTGACCATAAGGTAAATTCCTCAGAGTGTTTTGTGGATGGAAACTCATACGGTGTAATAGATTGTTCCTGTCTGTAGGTTTTGTAAACAAAGAGGTAGTGATTTGTTGGTTGTTTACGTTCACCAGGATATCCAGATAATGGATTCCTGGATTGCCAATTTCTGAGGTGAACTGAATACGCGGGTCTATATTGTTGATATAACTTGTAAACTCATTAAGTTCTTCTCTTGTGCCTTGCCAAATACCGAATATATCATCTATATAACGCACCCATGTTTTCAATTTGTTCTGCCATTCAGGTTTTTGCAAGATATGGGTCGTCTCGAATTGGTACATAAACGCATTAGCGTAAGCTGGTGCCATTGTTGCTCCCATGGCTGTTCCGGAAGTTTGGATGTAAAATTCATTCTTATATTCGAAATATGAATTCATTGCGATAAAAGAGAGTAGTGATAAGATGAATTCTTTCACTGCTCCTATATCGTTCTCCTGTAACAGGAGCCACTCTACCGCTTCCTGTCCCAAGTCATGTGGAATGCTTGTGTAGAGGTTAACCACATCTATGGTGAAAAATATGTCGTTCTCTGTAAGTTGGACTCCTTCTATGATGTTCAGAAAGTGTGTACTGTCTTTCACATACGTGGATGTCTTCTGTATTAAAGGGTTCAAAAAATAGTCTATGTATGTTCCTAGTGGTTGTAAAATCCCTCCTGTGGCTGCTACTATCGGTCTTCCAGGTGGATTATTAAGACTTTTATGGATTTTAGGCAGCAAGTAAAAATGAGGAATGTTTGGTTTTAAGTTCAATAGAAAGGCCTTTGTCTTATGTGTTATCATCTCTCTTTCTTCTGCTTTTGTAAGAAGTTCATCTAGATCTTTTAATATTCCCATAGTCGGGTCGTGATCTATTTTGGCATAAACATTATGATTGTCCAGTTGTCTTTTACATTCATTTTCGTAATCTGAGGTGTTTAATAATACCAATGCACCCCCTTTATCTGCTGGTCTAATAGTTATTTTTTCATCAGAGTATAGGTTCTGAACAATTGACATTTCCCCTCTGCTGAGGTTTCTGTTCTTTGTCATTCCATATTTGATCTTTTTAAGATCTGTTATAACCATTTTTTCAAAAATGTCGATTGCTGGTACATTAATTGGAGGAGAGAAGGTACTTTTTGGTTTAAATTCTACTAATTCTGATGGTTCTGGAGAAGAATTAGTATTTTCCAATTCCGCAAAGAAAACTTTGAGTTTGAGCTTTCTAGTCAATTTGTGAAGCTCTACCTTAGTGTTGAATAAATTGGTATTATAAGTCGGTACAAATTTCAAACCTTTCTGTAACACCTCTTCTTCCTGTTTAGTTAGTATTCTGTTTGAAATGTTGACCACTAGGTTGCTCGTGCTTGAAATCTTGTTTGGACTCCGGTGCCCCTTCCTCTTGCCCCTCCTCGTTCGTTTCTTCCTTCTCGGTTGTCTAAAAAAGACGTTTGTCGTGATGTTGATGCGCTGGTACTCGGGGTAGTTCTGTTATGACCACTGTCTCCTTCCGCTCTTTGTTGTTGAGGTTGTGCAGTCTGTTCGTCTCTGTTAGAATCTGTGTCTGAACTGCTGTTTTCTGAGTTCCGGTTGGGATTGTGTGGCCTCTGAGGTTGATTTTGAAATCTGTCCGCCCACGTATAAACTTCGTCTCTCAAATAGTCAAACGTGTCACGCCTAAACTTCCTTATTTTTCTTGCTTCCAAATCAGTTTTATATCCCTCTAATCTTGTGTTGATATCTGCTAATATCTCATCCAATGAATCTTTGCTTGTAAGATCTGTGATTTCAACAGATAAAATCTGTATCTCTTGTTCTAGATTCTGTATGTTCATAGAGAGCTCTTTGATCGTGAGTAGAATTAAGTCCAAAGAGCATTTATTAAGAATCTGCTCCCATTTGTGCACAAATTCCTTGCTTTCTTTGCATAAAGTCGGTTTAAGTCCAATTCGTAAACCTCTAGGGATCCTTTGTGCCTTGTAATAACGGCCTAATGTCACTGCGTGCAATTTTCGGTTAATTGTTTTTCGAATGGTGTATTCAAGTTGTTTTATCCTTCTGTTAGGATCTGCATCCTTTAGTGTGCTGCTGGTTTCCTTAATTAGGCCTAGGATTGCGTTTGCCTCTTCTGTTGAGAAACCTAGAGTTGTTGCTCTCGTGTCCGTTAGTTTTTCAATTTCTTCATAAGACATAATCGCGTGCTTCCTCTCAAATAGTTACACGGAAGTGAAAATATTGATAAGAGAGAGGGGCGAGAGTGCACAGCTTACTTTCTTAATAGTGTATTTCGTTTTCAATGGAATGTTATTTTGTTAATAAATATATTAATGGGGTGCAGCCCACTATCATGTGCCACCGTGTTGGGCACAGAAAATGAACATGGAGAAAAAGAGACCGAGGCAAAAGTGCCTTCGGTGTGGGCCGCACACCCTTGATTCCCACTAAGGGTTAATCGATTTCTTTTGTGATCGTTATTCAGTTAATAAAATCCAACTTCAATCGTAATTCACAGATGTGTATATTTTTTAATTTTTCAATTGCTGTGTTTATAAAGCTCATAAAAAATTGTGCTTAATTGGTTAAACTTCACCAAAAAAGCTAATTATCTCAATTGAGGCAAAACAGAAAACCCATCTGGCTAATGCATTTCGGATTGTAT
This sequence comes from Ambystoma mexicanum, assembly GCF_040938575.1. Lineage (NCBI taxonomy): Eukaryota > Metazoa > Chordata > Amphibia > Caudata > Ambystomatidae > Ambystoma > Ambystoma mexicanum. The sequence goes on along the minus strand of NC_090936.1, from coordinate 451,212,286 downwards.
TCTTCGTCAGAGCCAGGTTAGTACTACACTCATAATAATGCATTATATGTAGATTTAGAAGGTTTACAATGTTTAAATTAATAATTGTTCCATACATCATGTGTAACAACCAGATATTCAAGAATTAATAACCAAAACAATCATAATAAACAAAACAATCATGATAAACAAACAGGGCGCCCACAAGGACAAACAAATATTTAACAAAAAAGTGAGATGGGAGAGAGGAGAAAAAACAAACAAGTAAGCATACATGATTGTAGACAGTAAAAATACAATATTTGCACAGATAATGATATTGCTCTATAATTCAAACAATTAATGGGACTAATCAACTGCGTACTAAAATTGCCGATTAAGCCTTTTTGGTGACTATGGTGCTTAGAGGTAAAGTTAGGCGGCGTGTGCTTATTGTGCCAGAGTGTTGATTGTCGTGCTATATTGTGTGAGAATACCTGTGGCTAGTTGAACATTTCACTAACCTGTGTATCAGTATGCAACCCACGCGTGCTGTCCGCGTGTGGTGTTTCTCTATGAAGCACTGCCTAGTGTGGGGAGAACAAATGTGTTATCTCCTCCGAGTAATTAGCTGCTATTGATCTATACGCGATCTTACTTCGCGTCGCTTTGTGCAAAGGTATGGCTTACCTGGAGCACTCTGAGCTACGTCTTGCTCGATCAACTCCGAACAGCGTCTGAGACTCGCGGTTCGTGTCGTTGCCCTGGGCAACGTTATGTAAACAAAATGGCCGCTTGTGTATAACCAAGTCGGCCATATTGGTAGAGGCAATACTGGGACATAAGTGGCATAGAGTGTGAAATATAAATGGCAAATGTAAGGGATGTGAATGTTAGGATATTAATTGCACATGTAAGAATATTAAAGCTTCATGATATCTGTGTATTTAAGTTGTACCTCTAGCACATGTATGTTCTGATAGTATCGTCGTGTACCTCATGGCTAATTGGCTAATTGGCCATTAATGTAAGGTCATATAGCGTAAAGATATACTGTCTAGTATACATCAACAAAGGAAAATACAAACTAATAAATAATAAATGTTTACAACAAATGGTTATAGCAGAAAGCAACAGTGTTTTCAAATCGAGTAGTGATTTATACTTATTGCATGAGCATGAGACAATTTAGCATGTTCATTATTGATATTGCACGGTGAACAAATAGTGACATCATTACAAGAAGCAGTTGAGATCAAATTCCTCGTTGAGCCCTCGTGGTGCCAAGGAATCGAGACGATCTATCCAATAGGCTTCTCTTTGTTGCCTTCTTTTTTTCAAATCAGCATATATGCTTGTCATTTCCAGGGTTTCCAAAATTTGGAACTTGACTTGAGAGATATTATGTTGCTTTGCATTAAAGTGTCTTGCTACGGCTGAATTGATGTTCTTATTGCGTATACATGATTTATGTTCATTCATCCGAATTCTCAGTTTACGCCCTGTTTCACCTACATAGTAAAGTCCACATGGGCAACGTATGCAGTAAATGCAGTTCTCGGTATTGCAGGTGCCATAGCTTTTTATCATGATCTTTTCTCCCGTGTATGGATGGGGAACCACTCCTCCTTTAATAATGTTATTGCAATTACTGCAATTTAAACATGGAAATGTTCCCGTCTTTTTTGGTTTGATCCTTTTGGTTCTGGTATCTCTTGTGTTAACTAGATAATCCCTAAGGTTGCTGGATCTTTGATAAGCAAACGTTGGGGTCTCTAAGAAGAGATTCTTAGTTCTTTCGTCATTTTTAAGTATTGTCCAATGTTTATTTATACATCTTTTGATCTGCATACTTTGGGATGAATATTTAGACACATATACAAGTGATGGGGATTGCTTTTTGTCCTTTGGTGCTAGAGTGCTGGTTCTTGTTATTTTTTGTACCTTTTCTTTTGCTGTCTGTAGATCTTCATTCGGGTATCCCCTATCTTTAAGTTTTTTGCTTAGTTTTTCAAGTTCTTGTTCGTACTCTCTGTCATCACTGATAATTCTTTTTAATCGCAACATTTGACCATAAGGTAAATTCCTCAGAGTGTTTTGTGGATGGAAACTCATACGGTGTAATAGATTGTTCCTGTCTGTAGGTTTTGTAAACAAAGAGGTAGTGATTTGTTGGTTGTTTACGTTCACCAGGATATCCAGATAATGGATTCCTGGATTGCCAATTTCTGAGGTGAACTGAATACGCGGGTCTATATTGTTGATATAACTTGTAAACTCATTAAGTTCTTCTCTTGTGCCTTGCCAAATACCGAATATATCATCTATATAACGCACCCATGTTTTCAATTTGTTCTGCCATTCAGGTTTTTGCAAGATATGGGTCGTCTCGAATTGGTACATAAACGCATTAGCGTAAGCTGGTGCCATTGTTGCTCCCATGGCTGTTCCGGAAGTTTGGATGTAAAATTCATTCTTATATTCGAAATATGAATTCATTGCGATAAAAGAGAGTAGTGATAAGATGAATTCTTTCACTGCTCCTATATCGTTCTCCTGTAACAGGAGCCACTCTACCGCTTCCTGTCCCAAGTCATGTGGAATGCTTGTGTAGAGGTTAACCACATCTATGGTGAAAAATATGTCGTTCTCTGTAAGTTGGACTCCTTCTATGATGTTCAGAAAGTGTGTACTGTCTTTCACATACGTGGATGTCTTCTGTATTAAAGGGTTCAAAAAATAGTCTATGTATGTTCCTAGTGGTTGTAAAATCCCTCCTGTGGCTGCTACTATCGGTCTTCCAGGTGGATTATTAAGACTTTTATGGATTTTAGGCAGCAAGTAAAAATGAGGAATGTTTGGTTTTAAGTTCAATAGAAAGGCCTTTGTCTTATGTGTTATCATCTCTCCTTCTTCTGCTTTTGTAAGAAGTTCATCTAGATCTTTTAATATTCCCATAGTCGGGTCGTGATCTATTTTGGCATAAACATTATGATTGTCCAGTTGTCTTTTACATTCATTTTCGTAATCTGAGGTGTTTAATAATACCAATGCACCCCCTTTATCTGCTGGTCTAATAGTTATTTTTTCATCAGAGTATAGGTTCTGAACAATTGACATTTCCCCTCTGCTGAGGTTTCTGTTCTTTGTCATTCCATATTTGATCTTTTTAAGATCTGTTATAACCATTTTTTCAAAAATGTCGATTGCTGGTACATTAATTGGAGGAGAGAAGGTACTTTTTGGTTTAAATTCTACTAATTCTGATGGTTCTGGAGAAGAATTAGTATTTTCCAATTCCGCAAAGAAAACTTTGAGTTTGAGCTTTCTAGTCAATTTGTGAAGCTCTACCTTAGTGTTGAATAAATTGGTATTATAAGTCGGTACAAATTTCAAACCTTTCTGTAACACCTCTTCTTCCTGTTTAGTTAGTATTCTGTTTGAAATGTTGACCACTAGGTTGCTCGTGCTTGAAATCTTGTTTGGACTCCGGTGCCCCTTCCTCTTGCCCCTCCTCGTTCGTTTCTTCCTTCTCGGTTGTCTAAAAAAGACGTTTGTCGTGATGTTGATGCGCTGGTACTCGGGGTAGTTCTGTTATGACCACTGTCTCCTTCCGCTCTTTGTTGTTGAGGTTGTGCAGTCTGTTCGTCTCTGTTAGAATCTGTGTCTGAACTGCTGTTTTCTGAGTTCCGGTTGGGATTGTGTGGCCTCTGAGGTTGATTTTGAAATCTGTCCGCCCACGTATAAACTTCGTCTCTCAAATAGTCAAACGTGTCACGCCTAAACTTCCTTATTTTTCTTGCTTCCAAATCAGTTTTATATCCCTCTAATCTTGTGTTGATATCTGCTAATATCTCATCCAATGAATCTTTGCTTGTAAGATCTGTGATTTCAACAGATAAAATCTGTATCTCTTGTTCTAGATTCTGTATGTTCATAGAGAGCTCTTTGATCGTGAGTAGAATTAAGTCCAAAGAGCATTTATTAAGAATCTGCTCCCATTTGTGCACAAATTCCTTGCTTTCTTTGCATAAAGTCGGTTTAAGTCCAATTCGTAAACCTCTAGGGATCCTTTGTGCCTTGTAATAACGGCCTAATGTCACTGCGTGCAATTTTCGGTTAATTGTTTTTCGAATGGTGTATTCAAGTTGTTTTATCCTTCTGTTAGGATCTGCATCCTTTAGTGTGCTGCTGGTTTCCTTAATTAGGCCTAGGATTGCGTTTGCCTCTTCTGTTGAGAAACCTAGAGTTGTTGCTCTCGTGTCCGTTAGTTTTTCAATTTCTTCATAAGACATAATCGCGTGCTTCCTCTCAAATAGTTACACGGAAGTGAAAATATTGATAAGAGAGAGGGGCGAGAGTGCACAGCTTACTTTCTTAATAGTGTATTTCGTTTTCAATGGAATGTTATTTTGTTAATAAATATATTAATGGGGTGCAGCCCACTATCATGTGCCACCGTGTTGGGCACAGAAAATGAACATGGAGAAAATAATAACAATAAAATAATAACAATAATAACTAGCATACTAGGCAAGAGGCATTTCTACTAGTGTAAATGATTGACCGAGAGTGTGGAGAGAAGCCGGGCGGGGGGGGAGGGGGAGGTTGGCGGCAAAAGGACATACAGAGCAATAAACTACTGTACTAGGCCTGGTGACATTTCAGATTGATTGGTGGTTGGTCATCTAACGCGCCTATGCATGAGTATTTCAGGCACTACTAAGCTGGGGAGGACAGGAAAGACCAACTTGCTAGGCCTAGTACAATCCAGGTTGTGCCAGTGCGCAGACCGGAAGTGCGAAGGGGGCGGGGGGCCAAGTGCGCCTAGTCCAGCTGGGGCCTAGGTTAAGTGCAGAGTGGTTGCTACTCTCATGGAACATATTCTGAGTGCAGTAGTGCCAAGTAGAGTGCAGAGGCCCGTAGGCAAGTGCAGGACTGGCGGGGGAGCCTGGGACCTGTGAGGCCTTGGAGGTGCACCATGTGACCAGTCAGCGAACTGAGCAAGTTGGGGAAGACAAAGGAGGGGATGCAGGGGAGAAGAGAAGGCAGGAGCATTTCTCTTTTTAACATCAAATTACCCAGATTACCTCCTCGAGGTGGTGTTCTTATTAATTCTAGAATCACAAATCTCAGTTGAGAGGCGGTATGTCTCATCATTGTGAATTATCTAGTAACTGGACATTTTTGATTTAGTTTGAATATTTGACTTAAGTTTTGTTAATCTTACATTTGACGAGAAGTCTGACCCACGTAGAATTAACCACATGGGCAGATAAGACCATAAATCAATTTTTTTGAGTTGCAGTTTGCATAATCTGTGTGATCTTTTTGCCTGTATTGGTATATATGATATGAAATATGTCATTTATAATGCGCCTCTACACAAGTGTTTCTATGTGCGACAAGCCAAGGGAGGGAAGACAGAGAGAGGATAAGAGACATGTTACTAGGCCTTGTATCATTCAGTTCGTGTACGTGCGAGAATGAGAAGTGCAAGGGGAAAAGAAGGGGGGAGTGCTAGGGAGAGGGGAGGGGAAATGGGGCAACAATGCTTTAAATACAGCCAGGGCATCGCAGCTCTGGGTGGTGCAAGGAGACAAGGGACTGTAGGGTAACAGTTACAGCCATTAAGTGCGAGGTAGGCCCGGAGGCAGTGCAAGAGTGACTGATCAAGAACGAGCCTGGTACCCAGTGAGACTCTGAGGGTTACCAAGCAACCAGTCGGTCAGCAGGGGAGGGAGGGAGAGAAAGCAGAGGAGAAGAGGAAAGTTTTGAGCTGCTTCCTGAACTTCAGGTGGTCTGGCTCAATTTTGAGAGGGGCAGGAGCGCCATTTCAGAGAGAGGTGCTTGCAGAGGAGAGAGATCTGCCCCCCTGCTTGGAGAAGCTTCTGGTCCATTAGAGAGTTGGAGGTGGCTGAGCCAAAGGGCTCAAGAAGGAAGGTATTTTGGAAGAGAGCATTGGATGTAGTGCAGCGCCCTGCCCCAGAAAGCCATGTGGACAATGCAAAGGGTTTTGAACTTGATCCTTGTGGCCACCGGGAGTCAGTGGAGAGATTTCAGGGCTGGAGAGATACAGTCCCTGGGCTTGAGGCCAATGATGAGTCTTGCAGTCCTGTTCTGGATTAGTTGCAGAGAGTAGAGGAAGGCAGATTGAGAAAGAGGCTCTTGCAGTAGTCCAGCCTAGAGAGAACCAGGGCTTTGGCGATAGTGAGCTTCTGGCGGAAAGGGAAAAGTTCCTTTGAGGTGGTGCAGCTGGTAGTGGGACTTCTTGGCGACATCCGAGATGTGGGGAGAGAAAGATAGAGTGGAGTTGAAGATGACACCAAGGTTTTTTGCCTCACAGGAAGGCGGAGGAGGGCGGCCCAAGGGGGGCGACCAGAGTGAGAGCCAAGTAGAGGTTGAAAAACCAGGGTAAGAGGATAGAGCCCAGGAAAACACCACAGCTAGAGAGAGAGGTGGCAGAGAGAAAGGGACCAAGGTTGACCTGGGAGGGGCGGTACAAGAGTTAGGCGGTCAACCACTCCAGGGCCTCATCCGTGATGCCCAGGTTCTCACGGAGTTGATTGATCAAGATGGCGTCGTTGACCGTGTCGAAAGCAGAGGAAAGATCAAGGAGGAATGCTGCAATCAAGGTTAGAGAGCAGATCTTCATGGTTGTTCAAGAGAGCAGTTTCTGTGCCTTTCGCAGCTCTGAAGCCAGACTGATGATCATAGAGACAACCAACAGATTCATTGTAGAGGGTAAGCTGGGGGATGGCCAGCGTTTCCAAGAGTTTGCACAGGAAAAGGGTGATGGAGATCGGGCGATAGTTTGCAGGCAGGTAGGATCGGCAGACGGCTTCCTGAGTGGCGGGGGTGCACAAGGCAGTGCTTAAAGGGAGATGGGAAAGTTCCAGAGGTCATAGTGATTACAGAAATAGGCCAAGGCTGGAGCAAGGGTGTCAATATTGTCCTTAATGGTTCTGGAGAAGCAGGGGGAGCACCTGTTTGGACGACACTGTCATAGATCAGACTTGTCTAGAAACCTTGTCAGGTGGTGTTGGAGAGAAAAAGGGAAAAGGAGGACGAGAGGTAGAGATGGACAAAGGGGGGCTGAGAGAGGGAGAGAAGAGGAGACAGAGGACAGCATGTCCTGAGTTTTAGTGGAGAAGGGGCATGCCCGTACAGAGGGCATGGGAGGGAACAGGAGAGGTAAAAAATGCAATAGGATTGGCAAGTTCCTTGCATATTTTAAAGAGTTTGGCCATGTTGTTGGAGGCCGCAGAGACGCAGGCTTGAATGTGTGCTCTTTTCTTGGACAGGACAGAGTTTGTATTGCCTTTGGAGCAGGCGGCAGGCCAGCTTGCCAGGATTACCCTGAAGCTCTCCACTTCCTCTCAGCCACTCTGCACTTGCTTTTTAGGACGGTGAGGTTGGAATCATACCAAGAGTTGCACTTGGAGGAAGGCTTCAGCCAGATTCTCATGACAGGATCAAGGATGTCCAAGGTGTTTGAAATAAAAAGATGCAGATTATAAAGGGTTGTGTCAGGGTGCGAGTCAGCCGCACAAGTAGGAGGAGCAGAGAAAGTGGAGGCAAAGGCATCCACTGATGCACGCTTCATGGGCCAAATGACCGAGAAGGTAGGTGGTAGTGCTGGGGCGGGGGGGGGTTTGTCTGAGGGATAGAGAGTTTCAGATGAGAGGAGAGTAGAAAGTGGTCAGTCCAGGAGAGAGGAGTGGTGAGAGGGTTTAGACAGGGGGGTGTCTGAGGAGATGAGAACATCCAAAGTATGTCTGGCATTGTTTCGGACCAGAGGGCAAAATGGAAACAGTATGTTGCAGAGGTTGCGGAAAAGCCCACGGGAGGGATTAGAAGCATACAAGTGCATGTTGAGGTCTCTGTGGAGGAGAAGTAGAGGCAAGGAGAGAAGAGGAGAGGTCGGCCCATTCGGAAAGGAAGAGGACGACCTGGCCAGTTGGTCTGTAGATGGTGGCCACAGTTAGAGAGAGGCCAGGAGAGATGGAGAGCCTGCAGACCAGGCATTCAAAGGAGGAGTAGGCCTGCGTTGGGATGCCAGAGGCAGGGACCCACTCTGGAAAGTTCAGGCCTGCTTCACCTCCATGACATTTGGTTCTGTGTTCAGAGAGGATCTTGTAGCCCACAGGGAGGAGTGTTAAAACTTGGGACAGGACTGGCCATAAATCATGTCTCGGTGAGAGCAAGGACAGGTATGCAGTAATAAAATCGCGGCAAAAATGACGCCTTTACAAAAAATCACGGCAAAAATGCTGTGGTTTGACCCAGTAAAGGTGTACCCCATTATACCATTTAAGGGGAGCGCAGGTTGCGGGGGTGTCCCCCGCTCCCCTTAAATGGTATAATGGGTCTGAGGGTTGCAGGGGTGTCCCCAGCATCCTTTACATGGATTGCAGCGGCAAAACCACTGCCCTTTTGCCGCATTTTTCTGGTAACTGCCATTTTTGCCGCGATTTTAACACATGGAACCCAAGGACATCTAGGTCAAGTATTTCGAGGAGGTGACAGATGTCAGAGGATTGTTTGACAGCAACAAGAATAGTACCGACGTGGAGCAGGTTTCCCCATTTGTAAGACATCTGTAGAGGGGGTACAGGTTTGAGGTACACCCTGTGGAGGTGGTAGAGGGGCCCGGGGGAGGGCATAGAAGGAATATGAGGGTGGCGGAAGGAGTAGCAAGAGAACGGAGGAAGTTGATAAGATGTGGGAAACGCCTATTGAAAAGGAGGAGATTGGGCTGATTGTCCTGAACCGAGACAGTGTCGTTCAGCTAGACATTAATGATGGTCTTGGAGGAGTGGAAGGAGGCCAGGAGGACCTCCCACCTAGTTCCACCATTGATGGGAGAGGAGGAAAATGGAGAGAGAACAGAGACCATATGAAGGTTCCATATTTCTGGAGAGGGGATGACAAAGAGGTTGTCAGTGAGAGTCTCGAGGAAGCACTGGAGTAGGTATCAGCAATACAGAGGCCTGGGTTGGAGACCAGGATGTCCCTCTTGAACTCCTTCCTTCCAGACTTAGTGAGAGGAGTAGGGTAGGAGATAGAAGAGTAGCAGTTGGAGAACATGGGAGAGACAGAGAGCACCATAGGGGGTGCGAAGGAGGTAGGTGGAGGAGAATAGAGAGAGATGGACGGCCCGTGCCACACAACTCAGAATGCAGAGGGAGGAGGATGGGGGGGGGCAGAGTAACGACAACGGAAGACACAGGAGGGGAACAAATGTAACTCACAACAATGAACGGCAAGCCTTGCGGGCGGATCTAGGCGGCAGCCTAGAGAGTTCAAGTAATAGTGCCACAGTTACTGGAATGCGAAACGCCCAGTTTCGACTTTCCTAGAAGGGGAGAAGTAGGCTATGTTTTTGGAGCAAAGCACAATACAACACACCCTTATTCGACTTACCTTCTAAGTCACAGCAGGTCGACGGCTGCAGGCTACATGCTACCACAGTGGACACCGGCAGACACCATTGAAACTGCCCTTACCCTCAGACCCTTCGCTGAGGGGGCTGCCACGGCAGGGGCTTCCTAGAGTGGCTGCTAAAAAAAGAAAATATCCAGGCAGCCAATGTGAGCGCAGGGGAGGCATGGGGGAGGGTGAGGACACACATTGAAGAAACCAGGACAATGGGAGGGGGAGCAGGGACAACACGCGCTGCTGCGCAGTAAAGTAAAACTTTTAAATTAATTACTTATGGTGCTTCAGAGCAATTTACAGCACCCAGCCTCACCCCAGCACCAGAGAAGTGGAAAGGGTGCTGGGACTACCGGTTTAACAGGCAACAGGCCACCGCCAATGTGAGCACAGGGCAGGGCGAGGACACACAGAAGAAACAAGGGGAGCGGGGACAATACGTGCTGTGGCGCGGTAAAGTAAAACTTTTAGATTAATTACTTATGGTGCTTCAGAGCAACTTACAGCACCCAGCCTCACCCCTGCACCAGAGAAGTGGAAATGTCTAATGTGGTCCCCTTTATGGGTGTTATAACCATGACCACACTGTAGGCAGGGGGAAGTCACTCGTTTAGGTTTGGACAGGAAAGGCTGTCTGGATTTGGTAGGTCTTTCAGCCTTCACTAGACTGTTTGAAGTGTTTGCCTATAGGCAAGTTGCGGTAACGTTTGTTCAGTTGTGCGTCTATTTGGGTTATTTTCCAATTCTTTTTCACTAGACGGTTTATTTCAGCACTCTCTCGAAAATGTCATACGGTGTATCGATGCCGGAGCATCTCAGCCTGTTTTTGGTGTCTCTATGGAGAGATGAGGATCTCACATTGGCTTTGTTCAATACTTCATCTGGGTAGCTCCTTACCTTAAACCTTTTTGAAATGTCCTCTGTAGCTTTTCTAACTCCATTATTATTAGAGATGATTCTTCTGATCCTAAGATATTGACTCAGTGGTAAATTGTCCTTTAGGTGTTGGATGAAAACTTGTGTAGTGTATTGTTTACATCTGTAGGTTTATGATAAAGTGTAGTCTCCGGTTTATTGTTGTCATGGGTAATTATCACATCAAGGAAGTGAATCTCTGAGGTGTGGCATGCATTAAGATAGTTTAAATAATTCTTCCAGTTCAGGGGGTGTGCCTATCCAAATTCCCAAAATGTCGCATGTGAGTAGTTTCTTAGACCAAATGGGGTGTTCCAGAACATACGAAGAAGTTGGGCTACACCGCCATCTAGCTACGGACCCCCAATAATAGCAAATGGTCTTGCCAAGAAACAATCCAATTAGTATACTGGGTTATGAAGCTGCAGTGGTCTCACCCAAACAAAAATTAGAAGTCTCACGTAGTGTGACCAGTGCGCTAATCCCTAATAAGATCATTGTGCATTACAAAGAAACTTGTTCGCTAGACAACATTTCTTAGAAACAATCACAAGAACAGGTCAGTGTAAACTGGATGTGTCCAAGTTGTACATTATTCTTTTAATAGTTAGCCAAATACCCAAAGCGTGTTTCAAACTGAAATCACAGGTCTTCATCTGGGCTTCTGTAGTTGCCAAGAGAGCAATTGCTTGTTTCCTGTTTTCTCAAATGTGTTGAGTCCTCCTAACTTAAATCGGCATCCTAGTTGCTCTCACATTTGTGAAAACAGGAACCAAGCAATTGCTCTTCTGGCAACTAGAGAAGCCCTGATGACCTGTGATTTCAGGTCGATACGCGCGTTGGCTGTTTGGCTATCTATTAAAAGAATAATTTACAACTTGGGCACATCCAGTTTACACTGAGCTGTTCTTGTGATTGTTTATTAGAAATGTTGTCCAACTAACAAGTTTTATTGTAATGTACAACTGTTAATTTAATTAGGGATTAGCACACTCTTCACACTACATGAGACTTCTAATTTGTGTTCCAGAACATGTTTGGATTCAAATGCATACATGAAGAAATATGCATAGACTGGGGCCATTGATGAGCCCATTGAGGTGCCTGAGATTTACAAAAAAGAATCCTTACCAAATCGGAAATAATTCTACATGATTTTGGTGAGTTCTAATGTGAAAACCTTATCAGCTTAGAAGTATTCTTCTGGGAGTAAAGCGCACTTGAGGTCATCTAGGCCTTCGCCATGTGGAACGGATATACATAGGCTCTGCACATCTTGTGTGAACAGAATTAAGATTTTTGGACGATGAGTTGAAGTATTTTGTCTAGATATTTGGCCAATGTATCAAAAAAGCTCTCTGTCACAGCGACAATATGTCTCGGGCGGAGGTCTCAAGTTTTTATGTGCTTTAGTAGACCATAAAATACAGGCATAATGGGGCATTTATTTGTGAGGTATTCCTTAGTATGATCTGAAATCCATTCTTCTCAGTGGGCCTTTTCTAGGGTTGAATCAATCATTTTCCGTATCTCATCCATGGGATCTCTTTTGAGATGCATGTATGTACTATCATCATCTAGTAATTCTAGGCAACTCGAGGTGTAAAAAGTGTTATCCATTATTAGAATTTCTCCACCTTTGTCTGCTTGTTTTATGGTGATACTTCTATCGTCATCCAATTGCTGCAATCATTTCATCTGATGCTTCCTGATGTTTTGTTGTTTCCAGCTAAAATATTTTACCGATTTCAAGTCTTTAATCATTTTTGTTTCGAAGAGTTCTAAAGCTTGGTTATTTGAATTTTTTCATGGATTAAAAGTACTCTTCGGTTTTATTTCGAAATAATCAAAGGTAGTCTACCTTTCTGCCATTGGTAGTTGAGTCGAAGAATAGTTTAAGGCACATTTTCCCCAGAAGCACATCTGTCCATCTGCCTCACTAAGCAGACACACTGGTCAACCCTCAGATCACAAGTGGGAGTTAAATTCAAACATTGAAAAGGGAACCTTTTCACGTTGGGAGCATACAAACCTAGATCTCTTTGCAACAGTAGAATATTCGAAATGCCACACTTAATACAGGTTCCCGCAGAAGGGTAACGCACTGTGGATTAGTTGGTTAGGGATATTTTTCATACTTTCCCTCCGACGGCACTCTTGAACAAAGTAATGCACAAGATGCATCAGGTGCATTTAAAAATTATCCTAGTTGCTCCAATGTGGGCACACCATGCATGGTATGCCCACCTTCTCAGGATGTGCATTTGCCCACCAATTAAGCTATCCTGTCCTTGCAACATGTCACAGAATCGAGGGTTAAACCTTCATCCACATCCCCAGACAACTGGCTTGGCTCCTTAGGTCCTAGTTTGGCCATCTTCATTTACCTAGCAGATGCATGAAAATAATGGAAGAAGCACGTATGCCTAACACTAGACACTGCTACTATAACAGATGGAAAATATTTGTAGTATTGGGTAAAAGTCTAATGTAAACCCAATTGACTGTTCACCATCTCATATAGTACACTAACTATTTCACTTGTTGGACTCATGTCTGATCTTTAAATCCTTTGAAAGTCCATTTGTCTCGGGAGGATAGCACAGCGGCAACGTGCCCGTCTTGGAAGCAAGACGACACGGAGCAACACAGGTTCGATTTCCGGGTCTGCGCTTAGAAACCTCTGGGTATTAAGCGCGTTATAAATAACCTATCATATCATATATAATTTAGTTGCACTATCCACATACTCAACATCTCAAAGCAAGGTTTCATGGTGGAGGATTTCAGTTGTGAAAGCTTTCATTGGAGGGGTCAAAAGACTATATTCCCCTATTGTAAATCCACCCCCTAGATGGGATTTAAACGTCCTTCTAAAAAGGATCATGATCCCCACCCCTTGAGCCTTTGCATAAGCAAGCCTAAAAGATCTCACTTACAAAGCCGTATGTCTAATAGCTATTACTTCTATTGAAAGGGTAAGTGAGCTCCAGGCATTGTCCATAACAGAAGCTTTTATCACAATACATAAAAACAGTCTTAACGCATCCACGTTTCGCACTGTTAATTTAAAAAATCCATGTCAATCTATTGAACTGCCAGCATTCTTTCAGGGCCCGCAGAACTCTGAAGAGAGCCCTCCATACAGTGGTTGTTAGGAGGGCTGTTATGCACTATCTCAACAAAAGAAAGCAGATCGGGGATACAGACCAGTTCTTTGTTTCCCTGGCTGCCCGATGAGACGGGGGGACCCTCTCTCAAAGCCAGCCATTTCTAAATCGATAGTTAAATGCATAAAGCAGGGTTACAAGTTATCCAACAAGGAACTGCTAGTTACACCTAAAGCACACTCTACAGGTAATGCAGGTGCCCCATTAGCCTTAATATCAAGTGTTCCCTGGAGGAAATCTGTAGAGCAGCTACATGGAGTTCAGTTTACACATTCACTCAATATTACTGTGTTGATACACAAGCAATGAGTGACTCCCAGATGGGACAGGCAGTGTTAAAAACATCTCTTTGCCCCTGTTCCTTCTAACAATCCACCTCCTGCTCTTGCTCGCTAGTCTATGCAAGGCATGTGATTCTAAGCAGATCCACAAGCCTTTGAACAAAACTATTATATACCTGTAATTGTCTTTCTGATACTTGTATCGTTGGGAGTAGAAGGTACTTGGACAACCTACACCTTTTATCCTTTTACAAAACACTTCCTACGACCTGAGGTCAGAAATAAAACAATTTGAGGACCGTGACGTGTGAAGGATCATGGGTACAGTACACATCACAGTAGGGATAGTATTACAAGGACGCCCTGTCGACATCCCTTTTTGAATTTGAAAATAAGTTCTGTAGTACTCGGCACCAACCACTAGATATCGGCCTATGTAAAGCATGTCAATCTAAGCAGATATAAGCATCAAAGACAATTACAGGTATGTAATATGTCATATATCTATATATATATTCAGTAAAAAAACTTTGTTAAAGGGAGGTTATGGTTCAAAGTAAAACTGAAAAAACCCTGAAATTCGCCAGTTATGGTAAGCTAAGCAACCATAACTCGCGCCACCGTGCACTGCTAACACTAACACCCAGGACATCAAAGATGACATCACAAATGTCATTGATGACATCACTGATGACATCACATGTCTGGCTCTCCCTTTTTTTCCTTTACTGACATATCTAAGCCACATAGTTTTCTTCAGTAACAGTCAGGAAGTAAAAATTGAAAAGGTACTATATTTGTAGACTTAGTCAAGTCATATCATATGAAACGTATATATAGCAGAAGACACAGGCTTGAAAGAGAGCAATCCTTTCTGTGCATGAAGATAATCATTAGAGTTATCAGCACTTTCTCATAGTTTTATTTTTATTACTATACCTTCCCTGTATATGCTCATATTTGTATACATTGTACTCACACTCCTTTCCTTAGGGTTCACTGACATCATTTGATACACATTCATACAGTAAGTAGCAGCTTTGAAACAGAGCAATCATTTCTCTGCATAAAGATAATCAGTTAGGTTATGAACTCTTTCTGCTACTACTTCTGCTTTTTTGCTTACTTCTCTGTCCCTGTATATACTCATATGTGTATGTGTTGTTGTCTCTTTGTGTTTTGTCTGTAATAATGTAATTATGTATTAAGTGGGTTTTATTAGCTACTTATTACATGTTTCACAGTACGCAAAACTCTAATAAGAAAGCCTTTATCATTTCATTATTCTACATGGCAAAATTATGAATATTGCACCTTCATCATGTATACTGCACACACTGCCTAAGTTTCTGCATGAGTTGCTTAGTATACCGGATAGAACTTCATATCCATAACTGGATAGAACTTCATAATAGAATGCTATTTATATCAATGCATTGCTTAATTCACTAATTGGCTCATGATATTTATTCAAATGATCCTTGACACTTTTTGGTCAACATTATAAGAATCCCTCCTACAGAGTTTTCATGAAAAGTAAATGCACATGTGATATCAGTGATGTCATCAATGACATTTGTGATGTCATCTTTGATGTCCTGGGTGTTAGTGTTAGCAGTGCACGGTGGCGCGAGTTATGGTTGCTTAGCTTACCATAACTGGCGAATTTCAGGGGTATTTCGGTTTTACTTTGAACCATAACGTCCCTTTAACAAAGTTTTTTTACTGAATTTGGTATTGTTAAGTTGCGCTACTAAAAACCTATCAAATTCAGTAAAAAAAACTTTGTTAAAAAGGACGTTATGGTTAAGTTGCGCTACTAAAAACCTAACGTCCCTTTTAACAAAGTTTTTTCATTGTATTTCATAGGTTTTTATTAGCGCAACTTAACCATAACGTCCCTTTAACAAAGTTTTCTTTACTGAATTTCATAGGTTTTTAGTAGCACAACTTAACCATAATATCCCTGACTTTATAAACATGTAACATAGAACATACTGAACCCCTAGCTAGTGATTTCGATGTCCGCGGACTACCGCCATGTCCGCGGACATATCGAAAATCTGGGCGTGGTGAATGTAAATTTAAATATTGTGCCCAATTTCCCATTTGAGCTTGGCTCTGAAAAGAGCCGTTTTTTTTTGTTTGTTTTGCAGATGCTTGACAGACACCTGTTATTTTGTATTTTTTTTCATACTTTACTCCTAAAGTCTTCACATAACCTTCTCCAAAGCAACCCTTACATTCCAAAACAGAATGTCATTTCCCATAAAAGTTGAGGAAATGCCATCTTCTTTAAAATAAACAGCATTACTGGAATCAATATTCTCATTATTACAGAAGAACATACCAGCTCTAAGCATGAAGGCACACATGCTTCGGTTGATTACACACCTAGCATTGTTTTGCTGAGGACAAAAAACGGAACTATTGTCCCATATTGCCCTAGGTACTAATCCAGAAACAATTACTTTGGCATTTGGAAGGATGTTCATTACTGCTTGAACCAAGTGTTCCAAATCTGCCAACAAAGTAAGGGCACTGACATAGCCTAAATGGAAAGCACCATAGTGCAAAACTACCACATGGGGACTGTTCATCCTGCCCATATCTTCACAAACTTGTACAATTCCCTGTACATTGCAATCAGGCACAGTGCTCCACACCACCTCCACTCCTTTAACATCAAAATTCTTTGCAACATGCCTGCATTGAGCATACTGTTGTAAACCATGCACACACATATCTCCAAGCACCAACACCCTGACTTTCTCTACTTCTGCCATCTTCACTACACACAGTCTCTTTGAACACAAATCCACAACCTCAACATCTGATTGGCTGATCCCTACAGTCTTGTTTCCATGCTGGATTTGCTGGAAAACCCCGGATGTAGCACGCCCTGTCCGTAGACCGCGTAACTCTTAGACAGCCCTTCTACCATTTCCACTTCACTCTCTGTGCCATTCCCTCATTGGATACAGCTAAGCAGGCACACAATACGGAGAACACTTTCAGCTTGACAACGAACAATACAGACAACGTCTTCAGGACACCCCCTGCGAACATTCCAGGATCCCACGAGTCTTCTTAGAACACTTTCAACTTGACACCGAATCCATTCTGTTTATTTACGAACATTTCAGAACAGCCGTGTTGTCCGCAGAAAAATCGAACACAACCAAAGCGTCTAGCACATAAAAAAAACAGAATATTGAACCTATCTCATACTCCCCCACCCTCCCCAAACACTCTTACACACCAACACACTCCACTAAATACAATTTTTAATCCAAGTTTCACCGCGCTGTCCGCGGTCATCGGCGAATGCAAGATGGCGGGCGCCACAAAAAATCTGACGCGCTCCACGCCCCACGCCGTCAATCAGCGAACACGTTGCATGTCCGCGGACATCACGCAAGCCGCCCGGCCAATCGGGGCACTGTCCGCGGAGCGAACCGGGAAGTCCGTCCGCGAAGTGAACGGAGATATCACTAATTTTTTTGCCTTACATTTTGGTCATTTTCAAAAAAACTACTGGACGGATTTACACCAAATTTGCAAAAGCATGCTTTCGGGAGCAAACCCCTGCTCCTGCCGCACATTTGGTGTAAATCCGTCCAGCGGTTTGGGCTGTAAGCGTGCGCAAAGTTTTTTCCCATTATGTCTATGGGAAAAAACAAAAGTTTTGGGACCCCCCTATAACTTTGCCCCCCCACCCCCTGGACCAAACTTTGCAAAAGAATTCGGAGTGGGCCATATACTTTTTTTGCAAAGTTTGGTGAGGATTCGTCCAGAGGGAGCGAAGTTATAAGCCACCCAAAAAATGCTCTTCCTATGGAAACACCAACTTAACCATAACTACATGGACGCTACCGCGTCCATGTAATATATATACAAACCCCCAAAAATATCCAGATAAAAAATCTCAAAGCGAAAAAATTCAATGCCTTTCATTTGATTCTTGAGAGTTGATTTTAAGAAAAATGTTCCTATTCAAAATATAAATGCTGAAAAAAATGTGGATGTTATTGAATTCCATTGAAACAACCCATTTTCACTTTCAAAAACTTCAGTTATCAAACATCATAAATACTCTTAATCGACTTCACAATTTCAAAAAGAATTCTTGACTTCATGTCTTGCTAATTCTTCATTCCATCATTAGAACCTCCAATTTTAGCCTTCTGTCTTTGTAAATTCAAACAATTTTTCATTCAAACTTGATAGTCTCTTTATTTAACCACAGGTGTTTTATTGATGTTTAGCCATATGCTTCCTAGGTGCTTATCCTCTTATCATTTAAATATTTTTGAAAGCTTATCCTCTACGCGTGTTTCACCACCTGCTGGTGGATAATCAGTAGGAATAATCTTCTTATTTACTTCCAGCCTGAGCTTCCGAGTAGCAGAGTAGCGATACCTGAAGCTGTTGAAATTATCAACATTTAGTTTTTTCATCATTTATTTATATTTTGGATAAGAATATTTTTCTTAACACCAAGTGTCAAGAATCATGAATTAAATACATTTTCTTTTTTCGCTTTGAGAATTCTTTTGCCTGGATTTTTTGGAAATTATTATTGGTAAACAAAAAAGTCATTTGGGCGCTTTGTCATAAATTACCTATATCCACACTGAAATATATATATACCTGACCACCCGCTGTAAACAATTACCCGGGGCCCGAACATTTTTATCCAGTCGCTTATGCTGTAACTTTAGTTCAACCTTCAAGGGAATACTCTAGAAATCAGGCAACAAAACTGGCGAGGCAAGTACCAGCAAGGGACATCGATGTGTTGTAAGTAACTGTGCTAGTCACACACAGCACAAACAACAAGGCCTGGACTTTAGGGTTCACAGAGTACCAGTCACCATTTCTAGGATGTACTTGTACGTCCGTCAGCACAGAACCTGATGCAGCTGCACACTGAGAAGGTGCCACCAACAAGCAATTGAAGATTCAGCAAGACACAGGGATGATCATAGACACCGATGCTGGACCTTTACCACGAGCACCAGCTATAATTTCTAGCCTAGCATTTCGGCGCTGGACTGCCCCTGGGCAGGACAAAGGCTGATATGTGGGGAAATGTCTTCTCTGTGAAAAGGACAGTGAGCTAAAGACTTGGTAGAGTCTCTCCCAGGGGTTATTCACCCAAGAACAGGTCATTGGGCTGTGTTCGTGCTGGTAGAGAGATTCCCAGACCCCCCCTTTGTTTGCATACATCAACTTTGGGTTTCACCCTAAGTTAACAGGGCAATCCAGACGTGGACCCCTTGCTCACTGTTCTTAGAGAGGCAACAGTTTCACCTCACTGATGATGCCCAACAAGGCTGAAACACGTGTATGTGGTTACTGATGGTACTCTTGTTCAGAGGAGAATTGCCTAGCATTTCGGCGCTGGACTGCCCCTGGGCAGGACAAAGGCTGATATGTGGGGAAATTTCTTCTCTGTGAAAAGGACAGTGAGCTAAAGACTTGGTAGAGTCTCTCCCAGGGGTTATTCACCCAAGAACAGGTCATTGGGCTGTGTTCGTGCTGGTAGAGAGATTCCCAGACCCCCCTTTGTTTGTATAATTTCTAGGATGTAGTACTAGGACCGATAGAACCCAACTGTGGATGCAGGTTGATAGTGTCACCTTGATGGGCACTGGTAGGTCATCAGGAACATAGTCTCCCTCCCTCAATCCACACAGATACTCAACACACCAATATGCTAACTCCCTCCTCTGCACCAACACACACTAGAATGTAGCTATAGCCCTCAATTAATTCAGCCTAGCTATACAGGTACTCCTCCATGATAACCTCAACAGTCTTTAGAATGCAGCTATACCCCATGAAAATCGGTCTAGCTGCACACATAATCCCATTCATTCACAAACTCCACCTCTGCCAGAATGCAGCTACCCAAGTCCAATTGGCCTTACTGCACACATTCTACCGATCTCACATAATCACTGCACCATGCTTAGCACTAGAATGCAGCTAGGCACCACTTATTACACCCTGGCTGCACACATACTGAGTGCACCCAAGCACTATTTACTACACTACACTACTCTCTCCACTGACCTGGACTACGGTCCCCGAGGCCATTCAACCCACAGCGCTTTGGAATCATACAAATGGTAAAAGGCATTAAACAAACGCCCAATAACATAACAGGTAGAGACCTGGTTCTTCACTTCTATGAACAATCCAGGCCAGCAGAATCTGGATATTACCTGGCTTTTGGTTTTACCTGTTCCCTTATGGGCAGTCGTTAGATGTTAATGGGCCAGCTAGCACTATTCTCTGATTACTGTGGGGGAGTACCAATTGTGTTCGGTTAAGACCATCTTTCCCAACATCCCCTCTATAAAGTAACCCTTTTTTTTAATAAAAAAGGACTGGCTTGACTACGCCCTTGTTCTGCCTCCGTTAGGGCTGGGTCGTTCCTTTGGGCGATGGCAAGATCTGGTAATTGGTCAATGTCCTCAGCCTCTCCACTATCTGTTTCCTCTCTAATGCGGTTGGCTTCTCTAAATCCCAGCAACCCTCTTTCTGTTTCAGCTAGGGTGTCTACCTTTTGGGGTACTGGGGTGAGGGCTTTTACAAGGATCCCTTGTTCTAAAGCTTCCCCCTATTTAACCAGATAGGCTGTAGTCCCATGGTTATGGAGGATCACCTTAACCTCCGTCCCATAGTCTGGGTCTATCACGCTTGCTACAACCCTAATGCATGTCGCCAGGCAAGTTCACACTTAGTTGTTAGTCTGATATATGTTCCCGAAGGAGAGTAAAGACTTACACCTATAAGTATTAAACGTCTTTCATTTGGCAGGATAGAAATGGTCTCTTGACTATACACATCAAATCCAATGGACAGGGGAGTTGCCAGAGTAGGAGCTTTGGCTGTCTGTCAACCTTGTAAACAGCAGCTGTCCCCAACTTACATCAGCTGGCCACATCCCACTACTGACACCATGTGTGGTGAACCAGAAGGAGGAGTTGGGCTAACGTGTGACATATTCAGAATGTTTATTTAAATAATAAAGAAAATGCCGATCTAGCCCTACTGCTATGAGGGGAGTTGCCTACCTATCAAACTAGAAGTAAGGATGCTCATCAAAGTCCAAAAGAAATATTCCTTAGTCCAAACCCCAATAGCTATCTGGCCATACCACTTAGGAAAAAACAGAGGCAGCTAGAGCAATTGTCTCTGTCGTTGGCTTTTGCCTGGCCCAATAGCTTGGATCCATTTTCTCAGGACAATTTAAAGTTTGGCGATTTCTTGCAGTGCAGTCTTTCACCTCTCTGCAGGTTCTGTATGCCAAATCTTCCATACGGTTCCCTCTTTTTAGGAAGAAAGGTTTTTCTTAACATAATTCCACCATTTCCCATTTGGTGCTTGACAATGTTCTTGATTTGTGCTTACAGATTGGAACTCTCCAGTTTCTCTCTCTCAATTTCTGTTCATTATGTTTAGTGTTTCTTGTGCTCCCCAAAGTCCTCTGGTCCTTTGACAGTCTTGCTTTAATGGGCACTCAGTGGGGCGTCTGCCTGTTTGGTTTATCTGGTTCCCATAACCCTTGTGGCCTTCCCAACCTCGAATATCAATATTTGCCCGTCTCAACAGCGTTACATCTTCTGGAGCATTTGCTTCCCCTCCAGTGCTCGGTTCGGCATCTATCGCACTTTTCATGCAGAGATCAGGGATCCGAACTTTCCGCTGCGGTATGCTCTCTGCGTCGGTTAACGGGCACCAGGCCCACATCGATTTCTGTGTGGCCTTGCCACCAGGCCAGACAGTTGCTTTACAGTAGCAGTCTCTCTCTCTCAACCTTGGCTGCTTGGTCAGTCAGGGCGGCAGCCTTCCGGTATCTGGATAGTGATTTGTTTGCTCTCCAGCTCTGGAGTCTAGCGTGGCTCCGCCCCTCGAGGACGACCTCCCATCAGAGGCTCTCCTCTGTATAGAATGCTCTCTTTTTCCAAGTTCCTCTGTTTTCTCTGTATGTCATCACAAACACAAGGGGTGTTTTGTTCCTATTTGACTGTGGAGTTCAGGCAAGATCCAGCATTACCTGAAGCCAAAGAGATTAAAGAAATGTCACTACCAGGAGAATCCAAATTAGAATTAACAGTCTTTCTGATTACCATGTAGGCAGATGAGTTCTGGACCGGTAATGGGAGTGCTTGTTCCCAAGAGGGGAGTTACTCCCACTGAGATCCCACTTTTCCAGACCCCTAGGGAGGGTCTTGCTGAGCGTGCTCACCTGCATAGCCTCAAAGGGGGCAACTCCCCTCTGGGGAGAAGGGACGAATAGTCCAAATTCGTCACTATACACGTACACAAAACGATGACTTTATAACCTTTACCGGGTATTCAGTCATTTTAACACACAAAACTCGTAGAAGCTTTTTGTACAGCGCATTTGTTTACTAAATGTATGCAGCAATATATGCAGATGAGGTGTGGATGATGCAATGGGGAGAGGTGGTGAGGTGAAGTGGGGATTGCGCAGGGGTTTCCACTACATTCTTGGGCAAAAAATAGGTACAAAAGAATTGTGCTGTTAAAATACATAGAGCTGCTTTTTTTTTAAACGGTTTTTATTATTTTTTAGAACAAACAATACAAACCAAACTAGCAGTGTTATTTGCAACAAAACACATGAACATCAATTAGTGAACACCACTGCTCCCACAATCCCTCCCCCCTCAAGAGCTTGTTTATCTTTCTCATTCTGTATCTGCTGCGTGTGGCAGGGTATCGCCTTCTTCTGAGACTGCAGAATCCGTTATTGTTCCAAACAGTCCTGTTATTAACACTCTGCATGCTAGCAAGGTACTCACTTCTTCTTCCCCACACTTGCTACATGCCTCCTGCCATACCACCGTTTCAGCCTCTGCCCATTTTTGCAAATCCCGCCACCATACCTCGACCCGTGGCTTATGGCACTGCTTCCAGCCCATGGCAATCCTTCGTTTTGCAAGCACATATGCCAAGTCCTTCAATTTCCCAACATGTTTAATTTTCCGTGGTCTGGGAAACCCTCCCAACAGGCAGGCCAGGCCGTATCTATAGTGAGCGTGACCCCTTTGTCCACTAGTTTTTGCGCCACTTCTCCCCAAAAACTCTCAATCACTGGGCAAGACCAAAACATGTGTGTCATATCAGCATCTTCCTTATCGCATTTTGGGCACGCTTGTCGTCCCGCATTTACAAACTTCGATATTCTCATTGGGGTCATGTAAGCTCTGTGCGTTATGTACAACTGTATTTGTTGTAATCTGGTATTTCTGGACACCTTCTTGTGGTATCCCATAGCACGCTCCCACATCCCATCGGTCATCTGTGCTCCCACCTCTGTTTCCCAATCCAGCCTCAAATGCGTCAATTCCTTCCCTACCCGGGTCATCACCATCTCATACAGTCTAGAGATCTCATGCCCTCCTTCTGACATGTCATATATTGTCCCCATGGTGGCGTCTGGCTCCTCCGCCAATACAGTCTCAGGCCAGGTTTTACGAATATTCTGCACCAGCCTTAGATACGTGACATACTGGCCTCTATGCAAGCCCGCCTCTTCCCCTAGTCCTTCAAAATCCTTAATGGCCCCCTCTTGCCAGACATCCCCCAATGTAACCAGCCCGACCGACTCCCAGTAGGTCCTGATTATCATCCTTAGTTGTTTGTCTTCACCTGCCAAGGCCACCAGCGGCACTTGCGGGGAACACGGGTACGGGTCCTCCATCATTCGACATACTCTACGCCACATATTCCACCCAAGCAACATCATACCCGGGCGCTCCTTCATTTCCGGTCTAGGCAACCAAATAATTTCCTTCAGGTAAAACGGAGTGCAGTCCTGTCCAAACAGCCTAAATTCGGGAGTTCCCTCATCAGAGAGCCATTTGGCCACATATTGTAACTGGCCAGCTACATAATAGGCCTCAAAATTAGGCAGCTTAATACCCCCTCTTTCATAGAAATTCTGCAACTTCCATAGCGCCACTCTATTCCGAGTGCCATGCCATAGGAAGTCTCTACACATACTATTCAGCTTGGCGAAAAACTTTTTAGGTATCATGTACAGAATATTGCTGAAAAAATGTAAGAGCCTGGGCAGGACCACCATTTTGAGCATCGCCCCCCGTCCCATCATCACCAGCGGCAACTTCTCCCAAAACTTCATACTTATACGGATTTTTCCCACAGCCACCTCGGTGTTATGCAAATGTTCCTCCTCTACTGTGTGATACACATCTATTCCGAGGTAGCGGAAGGAGCCAACCGCCCATGGTATCGACAACACTGGCAACCGCTCCGGAGGGGTTCCTCTGTAGCTACCCAATGGGATCATGCTCGATTTTTGGGGGTTCACCGCTATGCCAGACAGTTCTGCATACCTTTCCATTACCTCTAGAATATATTGAAGATTTTCCTCCGGATATTTCAGATATAATAGCAAATCGTCCGCATACAGGGATATTGGGTGTTTCTCTCCCCCTACCTCAATGCCTATCATGTCATATTGATGTCGAAGGTACACTGCTAGGGGCTCCAGGGCCAGAATATATAACATCGGGGACCAGGGGCACCCTTGTCTGGTGCCTCTGCTAAATTGCCACCTCTCGGATATCACTGCTCCTGTACGTACCCTAGCCAGCGGCTCACTGTACAGCAACTTCACCCACCTAATCGCCCCATCCCGTATTCCCTCAGTGCCTCCAGCAACCATGGCCACCTCACTGAGTCGAAAGCTTTGACTGCATCTAGGGACACAACCGCCATTTCACCCTCGCTCTTGTTCCCCTCTTCAATCACCCAGTGGAGTCGCCTATGGTTGTGGGTTATATTTCTGTTGGGGACATAACCTGTCTGGTCCGGATGTATCAATTTACTAATAACTCTACGCAACCTATTGGCTAGGACTGCCGTCAATATCTTGCCGCCCTGGTTCAACATTGACAAGGGCCTATAGGAGCCGCAGCTATGCCCTGGCTTGTTGGGCTTAGGGAGCGGTATAATTATCGCTTCTCTAAGCGATTCCGGCAGCCGGCCCACCTCAAAAGACTCATTGAGCATTTCTAGCATGGGGGGGGGGGGGGGGAGTACCTCCTCTCTATATGCTTTATAAAATTCACTAGGGAGTCCGTCCGCACCCGGGGTCTTACAGGTGGGCAGCTGCTTCACCACCTCCTCCAATTCCTCTAGAGTAATCGGTGCATCCAGCTCCTCCTTTTCTTCGGCACTAATCTTAGGTAATCCCATATCTCTTAAAGTTTCTCTTATCTCCTCTCGATTGCCCCCCCCCTTTGTCCTTATATAGTGCCCTGTAATAGTCTGAGAATGCCTCATTGACTCCTTCTTGGGTGTCCGCTACCTCCCCATCCTCTCTGGTTATCGTCCTAATCGGGGGCCTAGGGGTTTCGCTCTTGTATAACCATGCCAAAAGACGGCCGTTTTTATCCCCACCTGCATGCTGTTTCTCAACATACTACTTATAGTTAAGGTTGCAGATCCTTTCCCAAAGCTCTGCACACCGCTGCTGCAGTTTGAGTACTAGTTCCGCATCCCCTCCTCCCCTATTGATTTCCCGTTCCAGTTCATCCTCAGCTTCCCCTAACTCCATTAGGACCCCACCCTGTAGGCCCTTTGATTTAGCAATGGCAGCACCCCGCAATACCACCTTAAAGGCTTCCCAGAGCGTGCCTGCTGAATCCACACTGCCAGCGTTTTCCTCGAAATAATGTGTGATCTCATCCCTGATATCCTCTCTAAAGACCGGGTCCCTGAGCGCCTCAGCCCGGAGGCGCCACGTCGGTATCCGCGCTCTGGGGCGGCAGTACTGCCAACCCAGAACCAGAGGCGAGTGGTCCAACAGGACCCTCGCTTTGTAGTCTATTTGGGTGGTCTCTATCACCACATCTGGCGTGGCAAAAAAATAATCAAGTCTCGTATGCAGTTGTTGCGGGGCTGAGTAATGCAAGTACTGTTTTTCATTCGGATGTTTCAGCCTCCAAACATCTGCCAGCCCGAAGTCGTCGAGCAGTGTCTGCAATGCCCTGGCCGGTGGGGTGGGCCTATCAATCTTATCATCAGATCTGTCTACCCTGGGGTTAAGCACGCAGTTAAAATCCCCTCCCCAAATAACCGCCCCCCCCCACACACGCACCCAGGTTGGTACACAGAGTCCTAAAATATGCCGCCGTATTTTGATTGGGGGCATACGTATTTACAATGCACACCTCCCTATTCTCCACCAGTGCCTTCAATATAACTATCCTCCCCTCCGTATCCACCACCTCTTGTGTAAGTTGGAGCGGAACGTGCGGTGCCACCCAGACCAACACTCCCCTAGTGTAGGCAGAATACGGAGAGCCCACTACAGTACCTCTCCACTTCTTCCCCACCAGTTCCAACTTTTGCCGGGTCAGATGCGTCTCTTGCAACAGTGCAATATCAATCTTCTGTCTTTTCAAATACATCATGACCTTGTTCTTCTTTAGGTAACTATTGAGTCCCCTGACATTCCACGTTACGATCTTAAGATCCCCCATAGCTCATAAGTATCCTCCCCCCTTCCGTGTAACAAATCCCACTTGCCCACGCGATACAGATACAGCCCTCTGGCTTTTTCTTGTAGCTTCTTGTACAAACTCAAACTCCCCATAACTATACACACCACAATATCCTCTCCCGGTCCTGGTAATTAAGGATTTTGGCTATTACTGGCCTAGGCGGGTTTCCTGGCGGCGGCCTCCTTGTTAGAGCTCTATGCGCACATTCCACCGCAAATCCTTGAGATAAGGCTCCTCCGGGTATCTCCTGCAGCAGCATAGATACAATGAACCCCGTAGGATCGTGGCCCTCCGATCCTTCCGGCAGGCCCACGATGCGAATGTTGTTCTGTCGGGCGCGTCCTTTGCCTCCTCCGCCCTGCTCTCCAAGTTGCCCACTCTCTGTACCAGGGCATGCAATTCGGCCTTATGGGAGGCACAATCCACGGTATTCGGGCTCACCTCTTTCTCGAGGGTCTCTGTGCGCTCTGCCAAGGACCTGACGTCCTGCCGGAGTAGATTCACTTCCTCCTGCACCTCACCGACCTTAAGGTCCAATGCCGTTTTCAGCTCAGTTACGGCCAGTTCAAGTTTAGCTTCCCAGGTCGCCTTCAAGTCCGCAATCGCAGCCAGGACCTCTTGGTTAGTACCCGTCGCAGGCATGCCGCCTGTAGGCAACTTGTCCTTACTCTTGGAATTTTCCGGACCAGGGGACGTCTTAGCGAAGTCGTCCAAAGTGGGCTGCTTCGCCTTCGGTATCACTGTTCTATTAGACATGACCCAGAGGACCTGTGTTCTGCACAAGTTACAAATGCGCACACAGTACGCCTCTATTGCTCGACCATCGTGCGGCCTGCTCCTTCCTTTGTTCCGGTCGTTGGTCGGCCATTTTGTGTCGTCTTTCGTCTCCGGTGCTCCTTATCTTTTTCGCACAAAACTCCACCGCCGTTCCTCCCACGCCTTCCAAAAGTTCACCAAGCGCGGTCAGACCGTTCACACACCGGCATGTGTGTTTTCAGCAGTCGTAGGCACGTCGTTATGCACTATTCCGCCAGGATCATTTCAGGATCTCGGGAGCTCCTCCAGATCACGTCCTCCTACATGGCCCTCGTAGTCATGCCCCCTCTACATAGAACTGCTTTAATTATTATTTTATAACACAACCATGAACAAGAAAACATGAACAAGATAGTGTAAGCAGTAAACAAATATGTACAGACTCGTGGTGGAGTCCCTTGGCCCTTGCGCTCTCATACTACTTAACCCCTGTATTGGCAAATCAACTCTTTAATCCACACAACCATTTTCCAAGGCTATGGCTTATTCAGATCCTCTGAGTCTTTTGTCCAACGAGAGAGGGGGGGGGGGGTTGTGAAGCAGTGTACTCTTCTCAGGTATCAGTCCTAAACCAACCCAGTAAACGTATAATATTTAACGGAGGAGTAAGAGCTAGGAGGTTTATACCCAGAAATAAAGTGGACAAGCAGCTTCAGCCTGCGGGGGACACTGGATGCCTGGGCAAGAAAATGTTGGCTCACACTTTAACCCAATTCGGGAAACATTGAATTACGTCTTACTTTAAGTCTGGAGCTTAACGCTGGCACACAGGCACGCCTGCCTGCAACTCCTCTCGATCCAGCTCTTCTATGTGTATCCTCTCTGAAACTCTGTCAAGCGGGCCATAGGCAACTGCTCTCCCTGGCGAGCGGACAGTCTCTCTGCCAGGTATCACAGACGTGCAAGGGGCTCCAAGGTATCTGACAGCACTATGTGGCCAATCTGGTACCAGCTCAAAGAATCTCTGACTGATGTTGTCTCGCTTACTGATAACTCACTAAGGGTTGCTAATGTATTCCTGCACAAAGAATCTGCAGTCCGCCCCAATGAGAACAAAGAGGGTAGCCTGACGGACTGCCACAAGCAGGCTGTCTAAACTGCTGCAATCTCTTTATGGAGGTTTAGCGAGGGTCCAAGCCTGGAAAGAGCTTCCCAGGGCTATACTCTTTGAATCTGTTCAGAATATTTAACTTGCAACTATGTTGGAGGTGGGAGCTCTGCCCTGCCCACAAATGCAGCATTGAAGAATGTACCCTTTCTTTCACTGTTCAACATTTGCATATCCACCATTAAAAACGGGCCTCTGGTAACTTCATTAGTGTTTAAAAGATCACACATACATTTTCTGGATATAATTTAATTTGCCTAATCCGGTTATACATATTTCTGAAACACAGCACACAGTGCATTTTACCACTAGTTGTTACAGACTTTGAGGCATTCGGCCCAAGGCTGATTCTGTAGTCTCATATTTACATCCTACCATCATCACATATTCTTTACATACATTTAAGTGGCAATTTCTGGTTTCTAATTGCCAATATTCAAGCCTCTTCACATGCTACCTTTCTTCTGTTGGGGCTTCACTCAGGCATACTGAGAATTTATTGTGACCACATGTTTATAGGGAGGCTACACATTAACACAAGAACATATTTTTTACACTTTAAACTGTTTGGTTCCTCCGGATTGCGTGTTGGATTTTTGGGTTGTGGCCAGAGAGCAACTGCACTGTTGTACATATTAAAAGCCGTTAACAGTAAAGTCATTTTAGTAAGAATTCATGTATTGGAAGTGCAATATGGCAAATGAAGAGCCCATGAGGTTTAACTTTTCTGTGGGGTGGTTGCAGGTTTCACCCATTTACTATCCATTTGTGCTTCAATTAAAAAAACAGCATAGATATGAGCCCCAAATACATCAGTCAGCGCATAATTGTCACCTTTCTGTTTCTCTCTGTCTAACTTTGTTAATCTGGTCGACACACAGATGACATTCCCTCTGATGCAGAGGCTGAAGAGCGGCTACATCACTTGGAATTGGAGGAGCTGAAGCCAGACATGGAACAGACACCTGCCGTGGACACATTATCAAAAAAAGGTACCACTTTAGGACCATGACAATCAGCAACACTTTTCACAAATGAGTTTCTTAACTAGAAAATATCTAGAAATAATTCTCAAAAAGAATACATGTTGGTTTTCATTTTCTTTTGCTATTTTAAATAAAAATGAACCAATCCAAGCAGAATTTCCCAAGTAGCCTTTCTGTTTTTGTGTACCTTTTTATTAGTGAGTTTTTAATACATTGGCCCCAATCAGTAATCAAAGGTTACAAGCAATTTGTCAACAATACAGGCACCTAATGAAAGTTAATCCCAAGAACCTTTGACTACTATCTTGATGTTTTATTAGGTGACAGTAGTTAGTAGATCATAAGACGAATGGGTTGGGTCGATAAGGGAGGGGTCCATCAAAAATAGTATTCACTGTAAGGATAAATACTTCAGTATTCCGTGCCTAAGTTGAGTTTTTGTGAATGCATTTCATTGAAAAACGCTATTAATTGGAACAATTTCTGGATATATTTTGGCATTTTGTTCCTGTGGAGCTGCTCAGATATATTTTCATTGTGTATTAATAAAGCCCCAATTTGTAAATGTTGTGACGAATCAAGGGATTTAGTCACTTCCCCAACACTTGCCCCAAGGGGGGAGCCCCTTCCTTTGAGGCTAGCGGGGTAGCCCGCTACGAAACAATCACCTTGGGGGTGATTGGGGGTGGCGGTCAGCAGGACCTCACAGGGAGAGTCTCCCTTCTTTGTGATAAGGAGTCCCTTTCTCATGAGGAACTTCCTTCATATTATCCACCACAGTCCAACACTACACTACTAACTAACAAATATCCCGACTCCTCTTGTATGTACTACTGTAGTTTTATACCAGAAGAAAAACCTGGTACTGTGACCAGCAAGAACGTAGGCGGAATAAAGAGTGCTTGCCTGTTGAGCACTGAGACGAGGAGCTGACCAGAAGTATGAGTACATCACAAACGCAGGGGTTTCTTGAGAAGCTGGTGAAGCCACAGCAGTCATAAAAACTGGTGGACTCACCAAAACAGGAATTGAAACCTTTGAGTTTCGAGCTGGCCAGATCGAGAAGGCTGGGAAATCAAGCGGCTTCATCCTCTTGAAAGCAGCTATGGAGAAGAAGTAACAACGGTATGCTTTCCAACCAACTGAGAGGACCTAGTTGGAAAGTCTCTGGAGGGACGTTCAAGAGGGGCTGAAGAAAAACCCTCCTGTTGATGTGCCAGAGGAGCCACAGTCCATGAACAGGCCTGAGGCGGTCTGTACATGACTAGCACCCTAGTTTAGTTATGTCCGGTAGGGAAACCCTTAGTGTAAGGAAAGTTGAGCATTTTCTCAATATTTAAATAGAATCATGGTAAACATGGTACACAATTGTCTGTCTTCTCCTTCTGACGTACAACAATGTTCTGTGGTTCCACAACCCCTAATGGAACTAATAAGGATTCAAATGGCAATTTGTGGTTAGTTGTGGGTTCTCAACAAATGCATCCGTGTGGCATGTGCCAATAAAGACTTTCAACAAAAGTGAAATTTGGAAGGATCGATCATCTGCACATGATTTGTGGTAAGATGCCAACAAAAGTAGATTTTGTAGGACCTTCTTTTGATTAGGGTGCACATTGATGTTTTTGTAGCCCTGGGCCAAATGTTATCTTAGGACAATGAGAATATTAGATGTATTGGTCCTTGTCCCCTCTAGATATATAGGATACATAGGAATGTGTTGGAAAGCTGCTGTTAATGACTACTATGTATAGTGTGGATAAATTTTATTGTGGCGGTTAAGCAAGAAACCGTTTTTCATATTAAGTTGTGTCCCTGCTCCCTGACACAAATGAGAGATTCAGTATCTAAAATGGACATTTTCATATTGTTCATTTTGGCGAAGTTGATGTATGCATTTGCCGTTTTAAAAGTAGTGTCCCCAAACATAGTGGGCCTAGTTTCTTAAACCCCCTAACACTCCCATCCCCCTGTTCCCAAGCCTTCGATTTAGAGCTAAGGAGCCTACGTGAGAAGTCTGGGTTATCCAACACTGGGGAATAGAGATTGGGGGATGGTCACATTTTTGTATGCTTCTCTGTCCCGGTGATGTAATTTTTTTTTCTTCAAACTTAAATGTTATCAATGTTTTTCTTGTCATCAACAATGTACAATCATGTTAATATGCCTCAATAGCTGCCCCCTCCATTCCACCTCCCCCTACCCGTCACCCCGACCCCTGTATTGCTCCACCCCCAAAAAAGCACTGCAATAACACAAATAAAAGAAATAATAAACAAAGAAAGACTGATGATCACCATATCCTAACTGAAGAAATCGCAAAGGTACAGGTTTCAATTAAATTGGGACTTCCCCAGTCCAAAGCCCCGTAGTCAGACTCGTTCAATTACTGCCATACTTTTCGAGGGCTCCATTCTTTGTCCGTGTCGGGGTGTTCTTGTTCCAGTGGGAGTGCCCTCGTATGAAGCCACTATCCCCTCGGCCCTACTCAACCCCTACACACTTTCCTAGACTGTGAAGCCTCCTGGTATCCCAAGGGCCATTTCTATCCTTATGGGGGTCTAGCACAATGTTAAACCCCCCCAACACCCCATCGAGTAGGGGGCCCCCCGCAAAGCCTTTGAGTATGTGCTCCACCTTTCTTCCGATCCTACTAGACATCAGGAGTGCTACCCCCCTTTTCTTCATTGTTCCAGAAGCGCTTAGAACCTCACCCACCAATTTCAATGTCAGCTTGGGTTCCCTTCCCCTCACCCAGTGGGTCTCCTGAAGACCGATAACATTGAGGTTAGAGCAGGGAAACTCACGGGTTAGCAGGGACCGCTTAGTAAGGGAGTTTACCCCACGGGCATTGAGAGTACCTATTATTAGGGTATTCACTTGGTCAGCCATTCAGAATGATATTTTGTTCTGCCCCACAGGCCCGACCCTTTGGGCAAAACTGAGATCCCTGCAGAAACAGCTCAGCCTGGATGTTTTCATTTTTTTATTGTGCAATTAGTTTATTTTTAAAACTTTTTGGCACATTTAAAAGAAATAAACAGTTCAATATGAAATAACATAAACAATGCAACCTTATATAAATGACATAAACAATTCAACATAAAAGAATGACAAAAAAAGGTTCCTCATAAAATCTTCAAATTAATAAATATGCACCTTTTAAATCTAATAAACAATGAACAATCAAACATCTCTTCCTTCTACGAACACCCCTGTTACATCCTTCATAACTCGCTTCCAAATATAATAAGCAGCAGCATTTATGACAACCGATTCGGGCCCCCTTCAATGTGGGCCAAAATTGATCCCCACTTATGTTTTCCAAGGAGCTGACATCTTCCATACCCTCTTCTATAGAGGACCATCAGAGCCACAAAGGATGTCAATATATGCCTACTTGTCTCAATTTTGTGATAACAATACCTACACAACTTATCCTGCGTTTGTGCATTACTCCTGTCACTAATACATTCTTTAGAACACAGAATATTTAAGCAAAGTTGCAACGTGAATCTCCTCAACTCAGGGCTGGACGTTTTGGTTAGATAATTATGAGGCTTACCACACTTGAAGCCTTGAGACGCATATTCCCTGTACCTCTTCAGGCCGTAAAGTTTGTTAATACCAGTGACCAAATCCAATTCCTGTGCTTTTCTCTTTATTACTTTGTCATAGTCTGGGCAACATTCAATCATTTACAAGTTGAGTCCCAGATCAATCAGATATTTTTTTGTAAAAGTGTAAAGGTCCAGAATAAAATAATTCTGACGACCCTTGTGCATATTTTTGCCATGCAATTGCAGTAAATTGTTCGAGCTACGGCTTGTTTTACACAATTTGGCAAATAACACTTTTTTAACCTACGACAATGAGGACAGGGATTGAAGGCTTCAATTGGAGACCTTTAGACAGATTAATAATGGAGCGTAACAATTTTGCCTCAAGCTTTACAAACCAGATTACATGTATGAGTAGTAGAACCTCTACGGCATATAGTATTACAGGGACTATACTGACCTTGGAATTTTGAACAAAGCCTTCAGTATTTCCTCCTCTGCCGTACTCAATTGAACTTTTAATAGCCAGCCATCTCTTCCAGATTTTTGCATACATAAAATCCTCATAATGAGATGCAGATGGTCTAATTGTTAGTGGAAAACCTGAGCACAAGACTTCTTCAGCATTCTCTAAAACTGTATTTCTCATACACCACTTAAATTTTCCGGCAGCAACTTGTGATCCCCCCCCAAACACATTGTTCTTGTCTTTGTTTTATTTGTGACCATTAGATTTTCTTTTGCATAGATGGACAAAGCATCTAACATTCGCTGTAGGCCAATCTGTGTCTGGTCAAAGAGTATGATGTCTTCAGCATATGATATGCAGATGACATTTGTTCCATTAATGCTAGGATTAATACTGGGGGGGGGGGTTTCTTGCGAAATTAAGGGCAAGTTCCATATCCGCTGCGTATGCGTTGTACAAGATGGGGACCAATACGCAACCCTGTTTTAGCCCCTGGTGTGTAGATATATATTCAGAGAGGTGTCCCTCTGAAGTAAGGCGTGTATGGCAATTGATGTGTTTGTGTACAACGATCGGATGTAATAAAGCTGTTCAGGATCGATGCCCCATGTTTTCAATTTAAACCAGAGCCTTGTTCTAGCCACCAAGTCAAAGCTTTGGAGAAATCCACATAGCCGCAATATAATGTGTTTTTCCCCTTGGTTCTTAAACCGCTCAAACTGTAGCGCAGCTATATTAGATGTAGTATTATATTTCTTTCTAAAACCCGTTTGGAAGATACTCGAGATGTTTTTTGCTCCAGCCTGTTGGCTGCTCCAGAAGTATATTAGCAAACAGTTTCTGGCTAGAATCCATCATTGCCAAAAGGCGATAGTTTGATGGTACTAATCTATCTCCCTTTTTTAGAATCGGCACCAATATAGATTGCCGTCAACTGTCTGGTATATTACCATTCTCTATAATGTGGGCATAGACATTTTCCAACACCCTTGCCCACAGTGTCGGATTGTCCTTGAATACCAGATTTGGGATTCCGTCGGGACCGGGAGCACGTGACTCTTTAGATTTTAGTATTAAGCGTTCCAAATGACTTTTTCTGCAACATGTGCACCCCCTTTGGCTGCATCGTCCCGGCGCCACACAACGAATACTTGGGTGGATCGTACTCGGACATTAAATTTACTGGGGGAGAGTAACATTGTTGAATATATAATGTCCAGATCACCTGAGAGACTGAGTTAATTTCCATCGGTGAGAGGGACTAACGAAAATGATTATAATTACGCCAAAATCTTGCCGTATTATGCATTTTTAGCCACAAAAATAGGTTCTGCCAATTAATGCCTCTTTTAGATGCCTTATGCATTTTTTGCCAGTTTCTATACTTTGTGGATAGGTTAGTTGGCATTTTCTGTCTGATATGTGGGTATACATTGGGGTTCTTTCTTACAACCGACTGACTGTTCCCTGCAATATTGTTTTTCTTTCTGAAATAACATAATCAAAGGGTTTTGAGCTATTAGTAGAGATGTTCTTTGTTAGTCTCTGCTTTGCATTTATAAGGGATGGTATCATCCCTTTAATCATTTTGCCAAGTCCCATTTACCAGCCCTTAATGCAATCTCTAACCCAGAAGAATGTTTGTTTATAGTCCCATTCACCAGTTTGATGTCCCTATTGTCCCATCGAATTCTATTACCCACACAATTTATCATTATTCTAGAACATTTTCCAACAATCCTAGGGGTACTTTTTAGCTTCATTGACCAACATAAAGCACCATGGTCACTAATCTTATGTACAATAGTAACAGGGCTATATTCAGCACTCATTTCTGCCTCTGCTATTAGATTATCAATAAATGATGTCACGATTCTATTGGACCAAGTGTATTGAGGATTCAGATCACACCTTGGTACCATCATAAGGAACTTCAAATAAAAAAACATAACAATTGTAAGCGAAGAGCTAGTCCTCCCAGCAGACGCACCATTAGCCAAATGCAGAGATCTCCTGTTAAGATCACCAGCCAACAATATATGGCCATGTTTGACCTCTCAGACCAATAAGAGACAGCACCTATTAGTATGTTCTGTATCGTATCGTAGTGGTCAGTACACCTTCCAGTGGGTCATAGATGTTAATAATCAGTATTTCCCCTAAAGAAGTGGTGGGAAGCTGAAGTATCACTGTTAAAACCTTAGACTTCTTTATATTTGGAAATGGAATCAGACTTATATGTGCCTTAACACCTATGGCTAAGCCACCACTTGCCCTCCCCTTCTTAGAGGGGGTGGCGTTATTAGACAAAATTTGATAACCATCTATAAAAATAGGCCTAGTGCACCAAGTCTCTTGCCATATAAATACATCTGTATCCTTCAATAGGACTTGGCCCTTAGGATGTTCCAAAAAGGAGCGGTATTTCCCAATTGTCAGTTAGCCCCATTGAGAAAACACAATGGCATCCAGAGATCGGTGACTGGTGCCTTTTCCCGCGCTTGTGTACTCTGGATTTGTAAGGCTCTTAGAGCTGCTCTCTCTGACGTTTGCGTGAGAGTAAATGTGCCCCTCGCAAGTACTTGTTTTTCTGATACGTGGGTTATCCCACTGATTTTCCGACATGCTATTAGGGTGTATCCAGCCTGCAGCAATAACTCCGAGTGTGTTTTCAACATAGCCACCATCAAAGCAGAACCAAACTCTACCAGAGCCTAGTTTGAATTACTATTCCATAAGGGTAGCTCGATTTTTAGAATATCCGTAGACTGTATAACTTCCAAATATGTGAGTTGTTATAAGATAGATAAAAGTACAGATCTATTTAAGAATGGACTATATGATGTAGGAGCATTCTCTTCCAAGATGGTACACGTACCCCTATCGTTTAAGGCACTTGGATGTATGATGGGTAATATGGTCTTTGATTCAGAAGGCTTTAAGGGGTTATAATCCATTTTTCCAGTCCTCTGATCCCACTTTCCAGATCTAATTTCTGAAGTGAGCAGGACAGATGAGAATGGATCCTTATCCCGAGGTGACTGTTCTTTCTTTGGGTGCAACTTAGTTGGTTGCTGGTTTACCGGCAAGCTTTTTGCTCTTTTTCCATCGGCCCCTGCAAGTATGCCTGGTGTATGGTTCTATCAGAAGCACAATTTTGGAACCATATGCCTTTACATGCACACACTTATCTTTTTGGGATCCTTTTTGATTTTGCTTTATTGGGGAGGTCTCAGGCTTGCGCAGTTCAGGTAATATGTATAGAGTAAGTATTTGTTTTTAAGAGCGTTTTTTAGTTCAGTAGGGGGAGAAATTTACACTTCTTCAAAGTCCCAGCCCGCTGAGAACTTTTCCTTGTTCCTCCCAATTAAAATTGTCGATTTCGCTACCGTTTTTCCTTTCTTTACAAGCTGCTTTACCACTGGTTGGCCCGTCCCGTTATTAGCTCCATGAGCCCTTGATGTTTCTTCTGTCAATGTTTTGTACTCTGTTTTTTATTAAGGATGACACAAGATCTGACAGTTTCAAAGTGAGTGCTTTACTGGAGCACAGTTCCTCCATTATGGTAGCCAGTATTATTGCTTGGCCATCAATCTTATTCTCCAGAGCAGCCAGGTAGTCCTTGATCCCTGCCTGGTCACCCCTAGTCGTATTTCTAGAGTTAATTGTCTGACTCTCACCATGTGACTCAGTTGTACTCACAGACTCGGAGTGTGAGGCAAATAATGCCATGTCCGGTGTATCAGATAAATTAATAACATCAATATCTTCAGAATTGTTTTTTTCAGATGAAAGATGTTCACCGCCCATACAGGACCATTTCAGATTAACCACAAGGTTCAACAATTAGTTATTATTGTCTAGGGCATGTGCCAAATGTTTCTCATTGTCCTCTTCAAATGATATACCCATTAGATCTGGGCTTGCAATTGCTTTTGCCAATAGGGAGTGGAGGGAGTCGGGACCTGGGGATTCCATCCCGCAATATATTGTACTTGAGCAGCCAGGTTGTATAAGTGTACATCAGGTTATTCCAAGCCATCATACTCGTATGGGCCTGTGAGAGTGTCGTATGCTATCGTAGGCTGTCTGCCAGGCCGCACCAGTCTTATCAGTTTCCTAATGCGGGTCCAATATTGGGCATGGGGCCATATTGGAAGATTATTAAAGATATATAGCAATGTAGGTAGTATAACCATCTTAGCAAGGGCAATACGGATGGCTTGGGAAATTGGCAGCAATATCCAGGATTCTAGCATCTGTTCTAGGGCCTCTAGCAATAGCTCACCAACTTTTGTGCAGACGATAATACCTAGGTAGCATAACCCCTGGGGGCACCAGCGGAAGTCACCGCCTATGTCCGTATGCTGCAGTCTGAGGGTCAAGGGGAGGAGTTCAGATGTATTCCAGTTAATTCTGAGTCCGGATAATTCTCCAAATCTAATAACTTCTTGAGTTATGGGGGTTAGGTTCTGCCTAGGGTGTTTAACATAAAGAAGGAAATTGTCTGTGTCTAAGGATATGATAGTAAGGTGTGAGTGTACATTAATTCCTCGGTGTGCGTGTAGCTCCCGGATATGGCAAGCCAAGGGCTCCATTGCAAGGGCAAATAGGATCGGCGAAAAGGGGCAGCCCTGACGGGAGTGGCGAGAGGGGTAAATGTACTCGGGAGATGGTGGCGTTCATGTATATGGCTGCTCTGGGGGCCATGTACACTAAACTAACCCTGCAAATATATGTTAGGCCGAACCCGGATCGCCAAAGTACCTCAAAGAGAAAGGGCCACTCAACGGAGTCAAAGGCCTTCTCGACATTGAGGGCCGCTATCGCCATCGGCGGTTTATGGTCTTTCCAACGAAAACTTTCCGACAAACTTTTTTTGCATCGAAACCTATCCATCAAAAATATTTGCATCAAATGCATTTTTTTGTATTTTTTTTTGTTTTTTAAGGGGTGGTTCCCCCAACCCCCTGTTTTTTACCCTTAAAACCCCACCCCAACGAAAATGAACCCTTTACCCATCACATGTATGCATTCGATGCATATATTTTCGATGGATGGGTTTTGATGGAAAAGGTTTTGTTGGAAACCTTTTCAATGGAAACACTAGATACCACCATCGGCACCTCAGGATTCATGTTATGCATTAAGGTGAATAGCCGTCTCAGGTTATTCTTGGTGGAGCGACCGGGAATGAATCCAGCCTGATCTGGGAGGACCGTTGCTGGCATATGCGGGAGTAAGCGATCTGTTAGTATCTTGGCCAGAAATTTGTTGCCGGTATTGATCAGCGATAGTGGCCTGTATGACTCCAACTGTCGGGGGTCCTTTCCGGGCTTTAGGAGTACAGTCACTAACGCCGATCTGGAAGATTCCGGGAGGGTACCTCCCGACATCGCTCCCTCATACATGCACAGGAGGTGGGGGATCAGCAAGTCCACATACGCCTTGTAAAACTCTCCCGTCCATCCCGGGGGCCTTGCCGCTGGGGAGTGGTTTTATTGCTTTGTGGATCTCTTCTTCGGTTATCTGGGCATTTCGAGAGCCACCCTGGTCCTGATCTAGCCAACCCAATGCTATCTCGTCTAGGTGTTGTCAATTCATCATGCCCGGAATTGGGTTGTGATGTATATAACCAGGTGTAATACTCTTGTAATTCGTTATTGAGCCCTTGTAGATCCTTTATAAGAACCCCATTCTGATCTACGACCTCTGCAATGGCAGTGCTTTGTTGTTCCCGTCTAATGGCCCAGGCCAGAGTTCTACTTGGGCGGTCTCCCTCCCCATATCTTGCTGGCAGTATCGTGTCCCCCAGAAACCTCTCCTCCCTGGATGCCAGCTGAAGGAGCTCTTCTCTGTGTGCCTTCTCGGTAAAGCTCAGGGGTGTCCACGGTACCCTGCTTGTTCTCCAGTTCCCGCACTAACCTTCATAGGCCTTTCAGTACCCACCGCCGCCCCCTCTTTTGAGATGCAGCATCCCCTGATAAAGACTTTGAAGGCTTCCCATATCGTGCCTTGGTTAGGTATTGACCCTTAGTTAGCCTAAAAGTAGATCTGTATGTCTTGGCTTATTTCAGCACGGAATGCTACGTCCTCCAGGGAAGTGGCTCTGAACCGCCACAAGCTGTCCGGGGGGGCTCATGAAGTCCGAGATACGGACCAGTACGGGTGAGTGGTCGGCAAGGGCCTGGAAGAATGGTAGCCTCTGTTACTTTCCTGACAATGGAGGTGGAGGCCGTAATGTAATAAATCCTGGACGAGCTACCGTGCACCCCGGAGAAGAAAGTATACTCTCTAATATTCGGGTGTTCGCCTCGCCACACGTAGTAAAGGTCATGATATGCCGAGATAGAGGACCATGCCTTGGATGCTTGTGGGAGGGTCTGTTGTGAAGTCGCGGATCTGTCCAGTTCGAGTGCGAGGGCTAGGTTAAAATCGCCTACCCATATAACTTCGTAGCCCGGGAACCTATTAATGTGTTTGGCGCATTGGTGAAAAAACTCTGGGATGTCCGTGTTGCGAGCGTATGTGTTTATAGGTAAGAATTTTGTGCCAGGTAGCTCCCCTGCTAGTATTATGTAATGTCCCTCCTAGTCTTTAATCTGCTCATGTAGTCTATATTGCAGAGTGCCGTGGATTTAGGTAGCCACCCCTCTAGAGTGTGCGGTGTAGGACGAGTCATATCTATGGATGCCCCATCTCGCCAGCTTGGGGAGAGGGGCGCCACAAGACAGGTGTGTCTCCTGTAGACATAATATATTTACCCTGTGCTTTTTGCTATAGTTTACAATCAAGATTTTTTCTGGTTAGTAAGCCCCCTCACATTCCATGACATTATTGAGAGAGTCCCCCCTCAGCTTCCCCCCTACTGTGGGTGTAGTCATGTTACTGGTTACTGGTGGTGCTGTAGTGGTTGGTGTCATGGTTTGGGAAGTGTGTTCATGTGTTGTGATATCAGTTCTAGCGGAGCCTGCTAGTCTTTTGTGGTTCGTGCGAGTCGTCGACCTACTTCTATTAACTGTAAAAACTGTTGACCTTGGGCTAAACTGCCAAAGCCCGTCTTCCCTCCCTCCATGTGCCCACCCACCCCAGAAACAGTAACATACCGGCCCCCAAGCCCTCCCCCCGCCGCTAACCCTCCCCCCTCCCCCTTCCCTAACTTCCCCCAAGGCTGCACTTGATTACTGTAATACAGTCCAAGGTCTGGGTGGGGGGAGCAGGTGGATGGCCCAACCCCTCGCCGGTACGATATTCCGTTCCCCGAGGTGCCCTCCGTCCACAATCCGTGGGGCACCTCGTAGGGTCACTTATGCTGGTGTGGTTTCGGGTGAGGCCTAGGAGGGGGCTCTGCCCATGTTCCTGCCACAGAATAATGGTGCCGGGGCTCTGGGGAGACCCCGGCATCTTTAGGTGCAGGTTGGAGGGCCCGGGTTTGGCGGGAGGTTCGTAACGGATACCAACCGCTGCACCCGATGGGCTCTCACCCCCCACAGGGTTCTTCCCGGCCGCCGCCTTCTCTGGCTTGTTCAGTAGGTACATCTCCTCCACTGGATGCAATGGGGTGTGTACAGGCCCACCTCGAGTTTTGGAGGCATAGGAGTAGCATGTCGCCGTTCAGACGGTGTCCACCTTAGTGTGCGGAGAGCTCCCTGCAGGCCCACCCGAAATCCAGGCGTAGTGTGGTTGCTCCGGCGCTTTGAAATGGCTCAGCGTAGGGGGAAGCCAATGGGTTGTCACGCACGCTCACCAGGCGGCTGCTTTGTCCCGCAGAGATCTCGAGGGCTACGTGCCGTGTTGTGCCCGCAGCTAGGACTCCCTCTGGTGTATGGAGTACCTCGCGTGAGGCATGCAGGGTGATTTCACTCCGGTTAGGGTCCAGGTGGTTATGCCCATGTTCCGGTTCTACGGTGTGGTCGCTGGGGCTACAATGGAGGTAGCAGCGCCTCTCGGAGCAGCCCGGAGTCGCTCCTTATTTATCTATTTTTGCCAGGGATCAGGCTTCCGTTGGAGCAGACAGCTGACGGTGTGGAGCAGCGCGCCTTCAAGCGTGGATGGTCTGTCCCTCCCCCGTCTCGTCTTCAAGGGCCGCGTTGAGGCAGCCTCCGTTCCGCTCGGCAGGTGCTCTGTCGGGGATGAAAATTGACTAGTTAGATGCCCCAAAGATTCACACTTGTGCAAACGGGCTCCGGGAGGTGAACGGGGCCGCCGAACGTAGGATTTTCTTGTAAGATTACAGTGCCGTCGCTGGAGCCTTTCAGGCAGCGGCCATTTTGTAAGCCGTGCAACAGCGCCCCCTGCCTCCCTCATTTCTTCTAACAGGGCAGTGTAAGGAACGCATGGTGGCAACAGTAATGACAGACACAAGGGATCACAGTTAAAGGATTTTTATTGAACTTTAAATGCGGGTTGGAAAAATGCCTAATCTAAACCTAAATCTAAACTGGGAGCAAGCTACAACCATCAAATAATAAGGCAGTCGTAGTGGCGTCTTGTCAAAATTAAAGGGCCTATACTAAGAAAAAAACCTATTGCCAATCCTTACGCTACATACAATCAAGAGTGTGGGATAAAGTTAACAGGAAAGATAAAGGTGTTCACAAACACTAAGTCAGGATGCGATAGTCGGGGGTCTCCCTTCCCCACGTTTTGACCATGGGACAAGGCCGGACTCCGGAGCACATAACACGCTCACGCTTTCCCAACACAAGCCAACAATTCTGCTCACAGCTATCAGAGCCTTGGGTGGTTAAGTCTCTTTTCTACAAAACGTCTCTTGCCTCCGAGGACCTGATGTGATGTGTTCCAAAAATATTGAACAAAAGGTCTGTTCTGCTTACACGTTGGGTGATGCTTTTTCATCCCTGGATCCCCCTCTTCCGGGCTCAGATCCACAAGAAGTTCTTAGCAATATCGGGTCCTTCGGTATATAAGCTTCTCGTTTCCGAGGGTCTGATGGGCTCAAAATAATAAACAAAAAAAGGTTAACAAAAGTTCCAAAGTTCTTCTCTGATTGTCTCTATTTGTATTTGGGTGATAGCTCTTCACCCCTGGGTCCCCCTCTTCCGGGCTCAGACACCTCTCAAATATCAGCCTCCCTCTGTCGGGTTCACTCTAGCATGTATTCCAAAAGACTCTCTATCGTACTCTTCTCTATTTCATTCACGGATTGGTGGGTGATGGCTTTTCACACTTGGATCCCTCTCGACTGTCATTCTCCCGGGCTCAGACCCTTTCAACTGTTAGCCTCCCTCTGCTGGGTTCACTACGGCTTTCAACACAATCTCATCTGTGACATTTACAAATCTTAATGTCTTTTTTAAACAGTTCAGTGTGGACATCCCTCTGCCGGGTTCTTTTTGTCAATGCACTTTTTACTGGGACTTTTGGCTTTGCCCCTCTTTATCGGCATCCCTCCATCGGGTTCACTCTTGCCAACTTTGTCAATCATAAAATTGCTTGAACAGTTCTTAGGATGCAGGATTCGCTTCCCTTAGCTTCACAACCGTCTGTTTTTCAAAGGCTTTCGACTGTAAAGAGGATTTTTACTAAATTCCTATATGACCACGTTGACCCCCTTCTCGCTTTTCTCCACAGGCCTTCTGGTAACGGTAGTTTCAACAATAGGGTAATCGGCCAGAGTTTCCAGAGTGAGCACCCACGTGGTGCCTGACTCCTCTATAGCTGGCTTTCCCTTTGTGCATAAACAGTTCCTTGTACTTTATTTAATTAGCCGCTTGCTACTTTTGTTCAACACAGTTCGGTTTCTTATCGGCTCTCCTCTCGACTCAGACTGTGATGTACTGCTTGGCTTTTCTTGTCTCCGGAGTCGAGGCCAGTACCATGGGGGCAAGCTTCTCTCCCTGGCTTGGTCATCAGCGTAGGAGGGCTCTGTGTACCGCTGACACCTGCTGCATATACGCTGGCTATTGTTCGCGGTCTTACGTTTCCCTCTGTGGATGTTTCACAGGCCTTGTTCGAAAAGGGCAAGGTCGCTTCTCTCTTTGGCACCCTCTCGATTCGCGCTGTCTTTTTCCTCCTCTTGTACTGCTGCGCTGAGTTAGCTCTCTCGCCGTGCAGACTGCCTTGCTCGTATTGTGCTCTTGTGCTCCACCTTTTATCCCTGTGGGGAAGGGAAAGGGCTGTCAAGTGTGTGAGATTCTGGTCAATTGCCTGACTTTGCCTGGCCCTTGTGGTGGGACATGTCAGGTACACGGCTCTGGTGTTTGTCCATCGTCTTTCGTGGTGTTCGAAAGTGTTCGTGTCGGTAAAGGGGGGGAGGCAGAATGTTAGAGTATCCTACAGGGGAAGG
Source organism: Ambystoma mexicanum (assembly GCF_040938575.1). NCBI lineage: Eukaryota > Metazoa > Chordata > Amphibia > Caudata > Ambystomatidae > Ambystoma > Ambystoma mexicanum. The sequence goes on along the minus strand of NC_090936.1, from coordinate 451,168,701 downwards.
TTGGGGAAAAGGTGTTATAAGAAGGGGGATACCGCCTCTCACCCATCGGTGTCCCACCTCCACTCCCTGTGGACCCCCCAACCAAGTGATCCTCCCGCACTGGTCCACCCCCAGGAACTGGATCCAATAGCGATGGCCATGTCCTGGGCCACCTGGATGACAGATCCCCGGGGACTAGTAAGTGCGACACCTTCAGGTTTCTCACAGCAGCAATGTCTTTCTTGGTGGACACCTGGTCGTCAGGACCCTCTGCCATTGCTTTGGTAGCGGCAAGGGCTGTTGGGGCGGTGTTCTAGGAAAACTGGAACTCCAGGAGCGCGAGGCCTTCCAGTCCATCCGTGGAGGTTGGGGGTTTCAGCTCCCATTCCTCGAGTGCCTCCTCACCTCGCCCAGGGGCCCTCTTTCAAGGCTCAGACCCACGTAGAGCGGCGCTGGGGGCCCCTGCACTATTGCTGATCCCCACCCAGCTGTTAGGGAGAATTCTCATTCAATGGCTAATTTCCCTTACCTAGTGAGTCCCTCAGCAGCTTTGCTGGATTTCTGGAGTTTATTTTTTCCACTTGGTAAGAGTGTGAGCTTTTCCCCCACTCTTACCTGTGTTTTGCCATGTTTATTTCATCTGTTTTTGTGATTGTGGACTGTGGAGTACACCACTTCAGTAGCCCCACTCTTTTGTGTGTTACACAGCACCTTCAGTGCAGTGACACAGGGTTGTCTTTTAGACTTTCCACCGACTCCATTTCTGGGGCTGACTACTGTCCCCCAGAAAAGGGTAAAGTTGCCATTAACTTTACCTAGTCATTTAACCACAGATCCAGTACACCCCATCTTACATGGAGTATTGGAAAGGGTTAATTCTTAGCCCTTTTTATCTGTACCTCCTAGAGCCTTGTTTTGCTCTTTTAACATTCAGACTTGGCTGGTGGCAGTGGTATCTACCCTAACTTTTCTACCACGTTTATACTATATAAACGTGGTACTGTTTTAGGCTATTATAGTAGCCTCGAACATAAACCCGCTTGACCAAATACTCTTTCTTTTGGCTCGGTCGGGTTTATTCGCCATTTCTTTTTGTTAAAGTCCTTCTTGTGTTTTACTTTGTGCGGCAAACCAGGTTTGCCTTCTTTGTTCACCGCCTTTTGGTGGGCTTCTGCCAATAAGCCCTCCTCTAGGCGCCTGGGTGTCTAGGTGGGCTGAATCTGAGGGAGGGGTGTAGTCACCCCCTGCACAGGGTATCCTAGGAAACCCAAGTCGCACTTGGCCATGATTGGCTGAGGTGGTTGTCCGGGCTGGACAACCCCCCTGCTGCGTGATTGACAGCCAGGCTGTGTGAATGGGGGATTTTCGCATAAAAGGCAGGACCCTTGGGCTAGAAGTCAGTCGCCACTGGAACTACAAGGAACCAAAGAGAAGCAGAGAAGACGACGGCTGCTGCAACTACCCTGTCCCGGTGAAGCCCTGCTGCAGCCCTGAGCTACCTACCCTTCAACGACCAGAGAAGATCCAGTCCGGAGTAGTCTTCCTTTGAGCTTGGTGGGGTCAACCAGCTCATCTTCCACAGCCATAGGATCCTCTTCGTGGTCGAAATCGCTGCACACTGCTGTAGTGGTCCGGAAGAGCCTCTCCTGTTTTAAAGGAGCGCACCTTTTATTCACCGTCGCTCCTGCTGGCTTCATCCCTGAGTAGTGCAGACCCCTCCAGACATCCTCCTTCTCGTCTCCACGACCGAAGCACCAGGAACCGTGGGTCTGCAGGAAACTACCAGGAACAACTGCCATGGCACCAGCTTCTTCATTGAATAAGCTACTGTGTTCTGCTTCGAGGAGCTAGGGTGAATCCCTTTTCTCTTCATCCAAGGCTTGCCCTTGTCTTCCCTCCTCCTTATAACGTTTGCTTCCTCTGTTGACAATATCCAAGTACTCCTGGCAACGTTAAAGCTTGAACTGTCCGACTGTGTGATCCTCGACAACAGGAACCTGGTTCCACTTGACACTGGCTCCAGCCTATTGACTCTTGTATTTTTGTCAACGAGTGTTCTCTGATTCTGTCTGCCCTGACAAAAGTATTGCCTATGATTTTTGCCCCCAATTCTCTCTGGTTAACTCGGGTGCTAAGTGTGTTTTGGCCCCGGTAACATTTCTTGCCGTGGATACGCGCATCTTTCATAAGACCGAACTGTCATTACTGTCAAAAAGTGATCGCGTATGTATTCCCGGCAACGTCTTTTGTTTCACAACACCGCTCCGTTAAAACATAGGGTACTTAACTTGAGTTATACTGTACCAAGTGAATTGGGTGTTTTGTAGTGTGTTTTACATGTGGTTTTGAATTAATAGAAGTGTTGTGTTTTATAACAGATGGTTTAAAAATAAATGCACTTATATTTTTTACCTGAAACCTTGAGTCAGTGTTTGCTTGAGTCACAGTAATTGTGGTCCCTTTGTGTAATCTCTGCTACTTCTCATATACTCTTGAGATAAGCCTGGCTGCTCCGCTACTGCTACCACTTTAACATAGTAGTACAGGCTTGTACCAAAGGTGAACTTGTATTACCACCTGCAGTCTTAATTGTGTGCAGTGGTCCCTAAGGGCACTGGACAGGATTCTGCCTAACACGGGCCAACCCCAGAACTGCTCCAGAGAGCTCGGAGGTGGTGGGGGTGCCTTCCCCCCTAAGACTGACGTGCTGGGCCTGACCAATCCTCCTCCATGTTCTGTGGGCTGTGGCCACTGCCAGTGTTGTAATTTAACTGAAGTGATTGTAAAGCTTGAGTGCCAGGTCATTTGGTCTTAGGAGAAAGCCAAAGCGAGTGTGTAAAGGAGCTACCCGGGTCGAGTTGTTCCTTCGTTTCCCATTTTATATCTAAGGATTCCAATAGCCAGTTAAAGCCAGAGAACATGTAAATATTGTTTATTGTCAAGAACCTGCACCAACACAACCAATGATTTTTCCAGAGGCCCCATCACCATAGCAGCCATCAGCTCTGACCTCGGATCTAACTGATCCCCAGTACAAGGATTTGTCAACTGAAACAGAGCACGACATTCCTCGTTTGATGCTTGACCAGGCACAGTTCCTAGGAGTTCGCACTCCTGAAGAGCTGCAACAAGAGTCCGGCATCCTCTCCAAGGTTCAGAACTGGTCTATCCCAAGTACATATTTAAAAATACATTTTGGTCGAAGCTTGCAAGATCTGGCAGAAACCTCACTGTTTTTAAGCCTGCAACAGGGGACTTGAGGCGTGCTGCAGGCCCCTCACTTCTGAAAAATTGTGCCTAACCACTCACCCGCAATCGGCTGTGTTAGGCTCAGCATCACACTACTCTAAGCCTTCTGCTTCCAGCAGTTCCTCCTCATCACCAGATTTATTGGGCAAGGACTACAAACTTCTGGAGGCTTATGGTTGCACGGTCTACACTACCTCTTTGCACTTTAAGCAGGCCAATGTCGCTTTGATTCTGGTTGCTGCTAATCGAAAGTTTTGGAGGAAAATTAGCGACTTTCAGGTTTCCTCCATCCTAAGAAACAGCAAGCCTTTGAATCAGCCGTGCTAGAAGCCAATCGCATTATTCTGGAACTGCTGAAAGCTTCTGGCCATTGTATCAATGCCTCCAGTAGAGCCATGCCTTTGGGCGCTTACATGTTCAGGGTGGCCTGTGATGCATGCAACCAAGTTTACTGAGGAGGTTTAAGACTGAATACAGGACCAGCCGTTCGGTCAGGATTTGTTTCATCCAGGATTTGTTTCATCCATCCATGGTCGAGGAGCTAAATTACAGCAAGACCTCGACCCATACTGCTACGTCTCTTGCTGTCCTCTCCAAGCCTGGTCATAAATCCTTTCCACAGTTATCTTTCTCTATAGAGGCCAGGCAGAGGTCCTTTGGTTGGTTTCCCGACTACCAAGACATAAGAGGCAGAAATCCTGACAGATCTTCCAGCGACCAAACCTAGAAGCAGCCGTGCACCTTTTCAAAGGGCTTCTAAGCTAAATCTTCCTCTGCAGCTTCAGCAGATCCAAACAAGAAATTACTGGTTAAGTCTGGTCCACCTAGCACCAATTGGCGGCAGGCTCCACTGTCACTTCTCAATTGCAGACCATCTCTCAGGTCTCTTGAACACTCTCCGTAGTATCTAAGGGCTACTGTCTTTTCCTTGGGATGTATAGAGCAAGGCCACCACATGGTCTTCCCTATCGGCTTTCTGCAAGCATTACTGCCTGGACACAATTTTTGCACATCTAGCCAACCGATCCTGCCCTCTCTACAAAGATTCTCCTTGTTGTGAAATCACCTATTAATATAGAGGAAAGGGGATGTAGGAGTATGAAACACTCACTGTAGTGTCTCCTGTTCTTCTAGTCCATAGCCCCCTTTCCTCCATACAACCCACCTTCTGTCTCCTGTAAATCGGTTTAGTAGTACCCGACGAGCAGTCAAGGACTGACGGGCGAGGCGGGTGGGAGGATACAGCGTGTGTGGGCACGCTCTTGCATGCAAAAAATGTGAAGCATTGAGCCCAAGCCTGGAGCACTGTTTGCCGCTCACCTGTGGGCCATCTTGTGGAGCCCCCAGCCCCGTGAAGCGAGAGGACAAGTTATCCTGCCAGTTGCCCTTGCGGCGAAGCCCGGAAGCACTATTTGCTGGTTTTTTGGTGGCTTTGGTGCATAGCGCGAGAGGATTGCTTGAATTGATATACTCTGCACGCATGGGGTTCTGGTTGAGAACTGAAGTCGTGAAAGTAGTTCAATCAGTAAGAGCATGCAGTGTTAGCGGCTTTACCATTTGGCTTGGCAGCATGAAGTGAAAATCATGAGCATGACACCCACTTAGTGTGCTGGCAGGCAAGCATGCATTTGGATTTTGCACTATGATAGAATGACACGACGACCGAGGAAGCCCAAACTTGAGCGTTTAGTGCATGGTCACCCATTAACTTGTTAAACCACTGACCAGCTGTGGTGCGCTGAGCTGCTTGTCAACGGTTCGAGAAAGCCAGGCTTCAAGGGTGGGGATTCGGACTATGGATGCCCCAATGGCCAATCAGGTGTTCCTTGTCTCTGGGACTGGATTTCTGGACCTGAGTGCTTCTATTGCTTTTACTTCTTGAATGCTTTGATTTAATATTGATCAAACTTGCACAAACATTTAATTTGTTGACTTTATCCACTTTCATTCATTGATTTTGCTGGATGCGATGCTGTGGAGCTTGGCAATTTATGTGGATTATTTCAGATCATTGTATTGAACTCCGGGGGCTCTTGCCCCTGAAGAATTGTAGTTTGCTTACATCAGCACATGCCGTTACGGTAAATAGCGCCTTTTTACAGTTTTAGATCTAGGTGGTTTCATTTTTTGGACTTTTTGACAAATGTTTAAGCTAATGGTATTGCATGTTTTTCACTTCCTAGTGAACCAGGGGCACCAGTGTGTTTGTTGTAGCACAGGCAGGGCCTAATTGGTGTACTGCTCCCACTCACCTTTTATAGCCCTTATAGCTCCTCTCAGTATCTTTCAGCCATGTCAAAGAGAAAGGCTATCTCCGAAGTCTCACCTGTGAAAGGCCCCCAAAAATGTTATAAAATGTTCCAACCAATTATGGTGTTAATGTGCTCATAACGGAAATTAAAGACTTAATGCCATTGAGTGGGTGGGCAAGGGGGGAAAAAACAAGTTCAAATTGTGTGGTGAATTGAGCCGATGGAGAGATACGGTAGATGGTGACAGATGTGATAGATTTGACTGACCTTGAAATGACCACCCTACCCTTCAGTGGCAAAAAGTGTAGGTTACAGAAAAAGTCCCTGAAAGTCTTTGCCACTGACATGATAGCGGGCCAGGAGGGGGGTTAAAATGATCTATTACCAGTTGGTAAGATGTGCCTGGCAAGTCCAACATTGCCAGGTATTCTTGAACACCAAGTTGACACTCTTGAGGTTTGTCTATCATTAGTTGGTGAACGGGCCTCAACACATACAAACTTGGTGTCCTCAGAGAAGACCTTCGGGGTAGAGGCTCCGATCGTTCTGACACAGGAAACTCCAAGTTAGATATCTTGGAACATGTAGAGGATAACATAGTGGTAATCTCGCCCTCAATCCCCTCTACGAACAGATATTCTGTTTTGAACTCACTAGAATGTGTAGAGTGGGGACATGCTAGTAAGATAAAAGGTGTGAAGACTAAGGTAGGAAAAAAAGCTAGAGGATGCAAGGGAAGGGCTTATAAAGATAACGAAAAAAAAGGTCCATAAGCCTAAAGAGAGAGGCTAATTGAGTGAAAGGAGTGTGACTGAGTAGGTGGTGGGCAGAGTTGGAGTAGTTGTGGAGGAGAGAGTTGTAGAGCGGAGGTAGGTGTAGTACAGTGGAGTACGAAGTTGGAGATTGGAAGCAGGCAAAGGAGGGTGTAGTAGTGTGGAGAAAGGGGGTAGTAAACATTGAAGGGTTGTGGCGAGACCTAGAATTTAACACGAGACATCAGTGGGACAGAGGGGGGAAGAGTAGCCATGGGTGGAGTTGGAGGAGGGTGTGTAAGAAGAGGAAAGCAAGCACATGGTAGAAAGAGTGAAACTCAAGTAGTGTCTTCAATGCACAATCTCCTAACCCAGTAGTACATCTAACAATTGGATAGAGTAGGGACAGTTAGGAGGTGCCTGAGGGGAGGCTCGACAGATGAGGCAATCCACCTTTAGGTCATCACTGTGTAGCTCTAGCTGTTGGTATGCTGAGGTCTCCACCTTCACGTCGGTGGCGAAGTAAGCAGGATACAGCGTTCCATTGCCACTGATGCATGATTGTCCAGGGCCACCAGCCCCACCAACCTGCCCCATAGGGATGCTGACACCCAGATATAATCAATTCAGGACTTTGTCTTATGAACGCTCGAGAAAAAGGTGAATCCATGGTCTTGCCCCTTGGTTTCTACCCAGACATCTTTGAGGGCCAGCTCCTCAAATGTAGCTTTTAGGGAGCGTGACACCTCACCTCTCCCCGTTTTCTTCCCTCCCTTCTGTCTAGTTCCTGAGATCACGGCACATTTAAGTCGCCCGTAACTATTTGTTACCCACATTGCAAAGCTCTCCAGGACCCTGAGAAAGTCTTGTAGAAAAGACTCCTGCCTCACGTTTGGGGCATAAACTGAGGCGACTGTGTATTTGCAACCCCACATGGACCCTCTCATTAGGACGCATCTGCCGGTTTTGTCGGCCCCAGTCTCTTCTACCAGGACACCGATCCGCTGCCTAAAAGCCAGCATGACCCTCCCGCCCCCTCTTGTTTTGATTGTTACCGATGCGTGGAAGATATGTGGGAAGTGTTTGAACCATATTCTTTCTTAGTCAAACTGTAATGGGTCAGTTTCGTAAAGGGCAATCACATCAGGATGTTGGCTTTTAATGGAAAGCTCCAGTTTTTTTACATTTTGGAGGGGAATTGAGTTCCCTAACATTTTGTGTTAGCCACTTGAAAGTTGTGATGTACCCTGTTCCAAGCAGGCCTCTTAGGTACTCCCTTCCCTCCTCCTATCTCTTCCCCTGCTACTATCTCCTGCCCACCCTTTTCCCCTTTCCTCGTAACCCCTTGCTTGTCTGCCCCCCTCTTTCCTCCCTTTCCCTCAGCTTCCATTCCCCTTTCCTCTTTAAGTCCCCCTCTCCTGTATGCCCCCTACCTTCCTCCCCTGGCCTTTTCCACCCTCTCGATTTGGCAAGATAGAGTAGAACAGTTGGTTGTATACGAATTGATCGTTTTACAACTGCTCGAATGACAATTGACCTATATATATATATATATATATATATATATATATATATATATATATATATATATATATATACACACACACACACACACTTTCGGTCAATTGTGAAAAGGTCAATTGTGACCCTTTAAATTCGGTCAATTGTTCATTCGAACAATTGTAAAGGACCAATTTGGGTAATGCCGAACAGTTTCCTCCACTCGTACCTCCGTTGTCAATTTTCCTTAATTCGCCACTTCCCCCATACAGCTTATCCTACACTCGCTCTCTCCCCGGCACCACGCACCCCTTTGTTCTGCTAAACATTTTTCTGCGGGCTCCCTTGCCGGGTGTTAGGGAGAATTCTCTGTTTAGGCTGAATTTCCTAACCTAGTGAGTCCCCCAGCAGCTTTGCTGGATTTTTGGGGTTTATTTTTTTCTCCTGCCAAGAGTGAGACTCTTTAACCCTCACTCTTGGACATGACTTGAGAGTGTTTCTGTGACTTACTATGTGCTTATGGGCTATGGGGTATTTTTTCCCCATAGGCTATCATTGGTTTTTGAATGTGTGTTACACAGCACCCTCAGTGCAGTAACACAGGGGTGTCCTAGAGACCCCCAAACATAGACTCCACATCCTGGGACTGACTACTGTCTCCCTGGGTCTGTAAAGTCACCATTGACTTTACTAGTCCTAAATTAGGAACTTAACCAGTACAAACCATCATACTGTGGAAGTACTGGTAGGGGCAATTAGATTGCCCCTGGGTCCGTTGTCGAGGGGGTACTGTCCCGTCCCCCCTCGCCGAGTTTCTGGCTGGTGGCAGTGGATACCACGGAAATATTCCACCGGAATATTTCCCAATGGGATTTCCCATTGATTTTAATGCACCACTTTTTGGTGCAATGTGAAAGATACCGCCGGTTTATTTATTTAATATAAATTCACCGGTTGGGATTTTTTGCCAGAATTCGCCGCCAAAATGGCGTTTAGGTTCATTTCAGTAACCCTGAACCCGAGTCGAGCCTTTGTTCCACTTTTGGCGGGCTTCTGCACAGAAGCCCTCCAAAGTGGTGCCATTCTGTCTGGGTACCACAGGGGGTGTGGGAGGGGGTTTAGGCACCCTGGACTGAGTTGCCTTGCCAACTCATGTCGCACTCTGGTGTGATTGGCCCAGGTGGTGAGCCACCCCGCTCACCACTTAGCATGTTTGAGTGACAGCTAGGCTGTATGAATGGGGGTTTGCTGCATAAAAGCAGGGTTTTTGGGACTGGTTCTTCAGAAGTCGCCACAGGACCTAAGAAGCCGAAGAGGGAGAAGCCGAGCCGACCTGCCAAGACGACACCACCGGTGGAGCCCTGCGGAACCGTCTCACCACTTTTTCCGAGGACAGAGAAGATCTCCCGCCGGAGAGTCTTCTTCCCTTGACAGGTGGGGACAACCAGTTTCTGCCTCCTTTTCGCCGCCCTGAAGCATCTCGTGGCTGCCTTGCCTGTGCCAAGCACCCCGGCAACCGGGATACCACTTTTTACCTCAACCGCGAAAGAAGGGTAACATCCTTTTAACCGGAAAACTCCACGGCTGGTTTCTTCCCTGGTAGTGCAACGACCTCCAGCTTTCCTCTACGACGAGATCTTCTCCTCCTCTGGACGACGCCACGACTTGCACCCACTACCAGGAACAACTGCCACCGCTGGAGGATCCTTTCCATTTTAAAGGTACTGTGTCCCGCCCGGCTTCCCTTACCACCGATTGTACGGGGTAGATTTAACCCTCGGCTCTCGACCCTGGGTAAGCCTGGGACACCCTAACTAAACTTTTCTTAACTGAGAAAACCCTTTTCTACTCACCTGTAAAGACTTGTGACATTGTGTGATCTTGGGCATCTTTTCGCCTGGCTTTCCCTAGAGTGGGCCTGGCAACCGAACTTCCTTGCTCCTCAATAGACTGCCTTGCTAAACTTACTGTGAATCTCTGAAAAGTGTTTTACCTTGCTGTTTTCATTATTTCTGCCTTTTTCCCTCCCTTTTTAACTAACTTGTTGGAGTGCCATCTAACGTTAAGCGCTCACCTCTGTTTGGAAATAAGTGGTGTTAACTTAGACTTGTCCAACAAATAACTAGGGATGTACATATAAGTAATAGTGACCGTGTTTTGACTTACTTACCTTTTCTGTGCTAGTGTAATTTATGAGTGTGTCTTATTAAATAATTATATACTTTTACACCTAGCTCTGGTCAGTGTTTGCTTGTACTACTGTGCCTCTGTACCTATTATGTATGCTCTGTATACTGCCTAACTCTTCTTGAGGGAAGTCTGACTGCTCAGCCACAGCTACCAGGTAAATCTGGGTGGTACAGACTGCTACCAAGTGGGTTTACTGCCAAACACCTGTAGCCTTAAATCTTTTGCAGTGGTCCCAGAGGGAACTGCACAGGTTTCTGTCTAACACCGGGTTCTCTGCCCCTTTGTCTCAAGGAGGGCCTCTTGGTGCCCTCTTCCAACTCCCCCTTCCACTGTAGCCCATTCCCAAGGTCTGTCTCTCCTCTGTACTCTGTCGGGAGGGCTTCTCCTCTTGGTCTTCCTCAAAGTCGAAGTGTTGCGGGGTACAACCTTCTTGAACTGACGTTATCCAATGCTGCACCCTCTCCCAATTGAACAAGAGGCCAAAGGGGAGGGTCCACTTGTAGCAGATATTCCTTTTCGCCAGCTCCCCCACCACCAGTCCCATTTGTCTTCTTTTCAACAGCGTGCTCCAGGCTAGGTCTTGAAACAATTGAATCTGCATTCCATTTACTGGGAGTGGTTCTTTTGTTCTTGCTGCTCGAAGTGTTCCCTGCTTCTGAGGATAGGACTAGAGTACCACCAGCACGTCCTGTTGGTGTTGTCCCGCCCCTGCTTCCATCCACCTGTTCTATGTACTCTGTCTATACCTACATCTTCCTGCAGTGTTTCTCCCAGGATGTCTGCAAACGGGGCTTGTACTAGCTCCTTCAAGGTAGCGTCCCTTATTTCTACTGGAAGGTTCTTGATCCTGATGTTGGACTTCTTGGATCTGTTCTCGAGATCCTCAGTTTGTATTTCCAGGTTGTGGGGTGTCCTGGACAGATGTTCCAAAGGTTTGCTGTTTACCTTAATGTCATCGATCACTTCTTGTAGGCCCCGTACCCCCACATCGGTGCGTTCACCCAGCTGCCCAACTTCCTTCCTAAGTTCTGAGACCCCTGTGGTCATATCGGAACTCAACAGCTGGAATTGCTCCTGAAACAAGGTCATGAGAGATTCCTGGAACTGATTGAGGCTTTTCCAGAGTTCTTGTCTAGTTAACTCTGTTGCCTGGGAGGCCCTGCTCTGTCCCTGTGGTGTCGCCATCTCTCCTTCTGGCTTTCCGATGTTAGTCAACTCACCCTGCCCCAGAGGCGTCGAAGGGGACCATTTCGGGCCGTGCATCACTTCGGCATCCACTTCTTCTTGCTTTTCACTCCACTCGTGTAGCCCGGTGGACGCTCACCTTTTAATTTGTGTCACCTATAGGTCCTTCTGGGTGACATGTGCTATGCCATTTTTGTCCACTTCCCTACATACGTCTTATGGGGCAACCGCTTCTGAGCGCTTTTGGCTCCTCCACTTAGCTTAGCGGTCTGGCCCTGGAGGGGGGTGCCTCCACCCTTTGTGGGCCTCTCCCCTGCAGGATCGCCTTAGCCTGGTTTGTGAGCGGCAAGGATCCAGCACCCTTGTGTAGCCCAACTCGTTCTTCACTAGGCCTCCAAAGGTGCTTTAATAAACTCTCTGGCATGTCCCCACCCAAGCCCAGCCTCAGCACCGCTGAGGGTGGCTGTTTTCAGACCCTGGGTTTCCCCTACCTGGGGTCCATGCAGCACCGGTCCAGGCCCTCCTCACTGGGGCTGCTTCTGCCGGCACCTCTGGTGTTAGGGGTTCCCACCTCACGCCCAGCAGGCTCGCTGAGTCAGCTCCGGGCCTGCCATGCCGCGGGTGTGCGCCACTCCCATCTCGTGGCGCTTGTGCTTCACTGAAATGGCACCTCAGGGTTGCGTGGTTCCGGCTCCCCACTCTGCTGGGCGCCTGACTCCTGCAACACTCCGCTGCCCTCACTGTGGGAGGGGGCCTTCTCCAAGGGGTCATTACACCAACGCTGGCCAGGTGCTCCTCTGTTGCGCTGCCAGGGTGCCTCTGGGCCACTCCCAGCACTGGTCAATTCCCAGCCCTGGTCAATTCCCAGCCCAAGCTCTGTCCGCGTGGCCTCTGCGCCACCCTCCTCTCGCTGTGGTTGCGGCAGAGGCAATCGGCTTCCACCTATTGCCATCTGCATGGAGGAATGCTAGCTTTATCTGATATTTGTCAGGCAGCGACTTAGTCTTCACACCATTCCTTTGCAAAGCTTCATTATTTAGATTCTCAGTCTGCTCTTAGTGCCCACAGTTCTACAAAATGGTTTGCTGCAGTAGGTTTTGTCTCGTTCTTCCCCATCCAAGAACATTGTAGTGCTGAAGGACTTTATCTAAGATGATAAATCTGTGAGAGGATGCAATCCATTAGAAAGACGTATTACTTACCCCTGCTATTTTGTTTTCTGATGCATTCTCCTCCCACAGATTGCTCATCGCACTTCCCATCCTACCCCATATGAAGAGAGCTTGTCAGGCCCTCAGGAGAGAAGGACGCTGTAAACAATTTTAACAAAAGGAAAACCTGTTTGCTCTTGTTCCCTCAGTTTCTGAGCATGGAGGAAGAAATGATGACCTGAGGTCATCGGCTGTGGTGTGTATGTGTGTGTATATATATATATATGTATATATATATCTATATGTACATACTTTCTCCATCACTTCCAGAGCCATAGTGGGCCATCAGTGATGGTCTGCACTGAAGGACATTGCCCATTGCTTAAAACATGTTTTGATGCTTATTGAATATCTGATCTGTGAGGGGGGAATCCATCAGAAAGAACATTTCCTGGTGTAAGTAGTTTGCTCCTCAGATCTATCTGGAATAATTGTTTTCTGACAATTTGCAGTACCAAATGAGAAAAGATAAGGTATAAACTTGCACCCAGTCTTTAAATAATGTTAACAAGCATATATCACAATAGCATAATGCATTCTTTGGGTTGTTCCAGGTTCATCAAAACCTACCAGTCCGATCCGTTTACCATGTCTAGAGTTTGCGGTTTTGACCTCTCCAGTGGTCTGTCCCAACATCGACCACACTGAGGTGAGTCAAATAACAAATGAATTCCTTTTGGTTGGAAAATATGTAGCATCTTCATTTGAGCTACCTTTGAGATTGCAATGTGAACCTGTTTTCAGAGGCTAGTGTGGTAATGTTGTCACAAGATGTCTAAGAGAAGACTAAGCATTGGAAGAAAACAGATTGAGTCTCAGTTGGTGGTGTCGTGACATGACTACCAACTGAGCCTGGTGTGTGCTATTAACCGGCGATCTGACAAATGTGGCCTCAGATTGGATGATATCAGAGACTTGGTTGAACCTGTGTTTAGGTGAACTTTGCTGACGCGGAGGACCACCAAATCTGTGGATTTAGGTAATGTGCACTAAAGTCCACCTTTCGCAAATGTAGCTTCTCTTCTCTAATGCTATGGTAGTGTGCACAGTACCTGGATAGAAACATAATGTTGGTGCTCTATAAATAACGTTATTGCAGGCTGGAAAGAAAAGTAGTTTGAAGCTGCCTGCAAATGACTGTCCAAAGCCGACTGAAGCAGTTGCCTGAGGATGGCTGACGCAGTGTCCCAAAGCAGGCTGCCAAGAGTTCGTTCTGTGAGGCTGGCTGCAATTGTTAACAACTAACAAAGATTAGAGACTGATGGGTTAAAGCAGCACCTGTTTTGGGAAGAAAAGGGCAGCAGTGGTTCAGAGAAACTGGCTTCTGGTGCAGGGCAGTGAAGACTTTATATGCGAGTGCAGCGCAGATGGCATATGTGGATGGGACCGAAAACACATTTGTGGGCGACACCCTCATCTATGGCTGGGTGAAGTCTGGGTGAGCATGTTTGTTTGCATTTCTTTGCAATCATGGACATTTGTTTGTTCTTTAACATCTTTATAGAGGAAAACAAACCATCAGTGATATCTGGCCCAGGACTTCTGATGCATTGCAATGGCACTTAATACAAATTATTTAAAGAACTTCGTAAAAGCTCAAGATTAATCACACTTGATAAGAGAAAGGTCTGCAAGTTCTCCAGCATGGGGTCTGGCATGGATTCACATGCTCATGAATATTCCCCGTCATCAGGCTGGGAATACTCGGTAAAGAAAAATCAGTATCAGTTTCGTTTCTGATCTGTCTTTCGTAGTAGTAACCAATCACTGATCTCTGCGTCATACTGACCACAGCCAATGACTGCATCTCCCTAAGACCCGCCTCTGGCAGCCATCTTCAGATTTTTACCGCACGTTCAAGTGTTGGGATCCTCGTGCTATTGCTCTCGAGCTTTAGTGCTTTTTTCGCGCTTTTTCTTAGGAAAATCTTCTCTTTTTCGGTCAAAAGAGCCTCAAGCTCCACCGTTTCTTTATCCGATCAACAGAGACCCGTGTCGGATTCTTCTACGCCCCTGAAAGGTGAAGATTTCGTCGAGCCAGGCTTTTGGAGGACTCCAGAAGTTTCTCAGGCCCATCTCGATCATGGCCCAGGAGAAGGGAAGCTCGACACCCGGAAAGCTGTTCAGGGTCTGCCCTGGATGCCAGCTTCAGAATGTCTTTAAGGAGGACGAACACTCCCTTTGCCTCTACTGCCTGCATGAGGACAAGACGCACGTGGAGAAGGACTGTGCGTTTTGCGGCAATATGTCGGAGCGGACCATGAAGGACCGCCATCTGCGTCTCGCCAACTGGCTGGAAGGGAAGAGCCCGTCGGGCGAGAAGAAGTAGAAGTCCGAGCGGTCTTCTAAGACCTTTGAGGGCGCCCCGGCGACGGGGGTCCAACAGAAGGCCAAGCACTGCGAGTCCGCTGGCACCGGGAGCGCCGAACGGTTGGGCTCTACGGGCGCCAGGCAGGGCGCATCCTCCCCAGCGCCATCAACCACGAGCCAACGCTCTGGCTCGGGTAAGAGGAAGGCTGAGCACCCGGCGAAGCTCCTGGAGAGACCCCGGTCGAGCTCGAAGGCCCCATCGGAGGGGGAGCGAGGCGGTGAGTGCACCTAAGGTGGTGAAAGCCTTAATCCACCCGGCCAAGGCCTCTATCGAGACAGTCGCGGCGGCCCTGGCTCAGCCTGTGGAGGCTACACCAGTAGTGGCGACCTCGGGGCCCAGAGTCTCCCTGCCACCGCGGAGGGAGTTCTCTTTCATGCCCATCGACAGGACCCCCGTGAAACCTCCGACGGAGCAGAAAAAGGGGGCGCAGGAGGTCGTCGTGGATTCGGCCTCAACCTCTGAGGAGGAGCTGATCGAAGTCTTAAGCCACAGCGTTGGCGTGGAAGAAGACCAGCCCGTCGGGAGGGACCCCGACGTAGGAGACGACGAGAACGTCGAGGGTGCCGACGGGGCTCCTGACCACATGTCGGACTCCCCTCAACTAGTGTCACAAGACAACTCGGCGGCCATTTTGTTGGCTATACAGTCCTTATGCTCGGACGGAGATAAGGACGAGATTGCCATTACCACCAACGGAGGAACCTCTCCCGACGGGGGACCCGGAGCCAGGCCCTTCTGGGAGCCCTCCTCCTAAGAGAAGAAGGATTCATCCTCCACCTCCTTTTCAACCATCGCGCCCTGCTCAGCCCTCCTCCCCGTCCACGACCCGTGGGGATGATACAGGGACTGACACGGCCGCGACTGGCACAGACGACGAGGTTTACGATGAGGATCTCCCATCGTCACCTCCTCCCCGGGCTTCCCCGCCCGACGAGATTGGATCGTTTCATGCCATGATCGCCAGGGCATCCGAGCTTTTCCAGCTCTGCCCGGAAGAGAAGAAGAAGGAAGGTTTCCTTTATCAACAGCGCGAGACCAAGAGGAAGACGGTCCTCGCTGTACCTCTACTGGACGATATCTGGGATGAGGGTCTCGCCCTCCTCAAGAACCCATCCACAACGCCTACGAGAAGTAGTACCGGGTCCCAGACGCGGCCCCCTTGTGCCTTTCGGGCACAGCCGACCCCGGACTCGGTCGTCTCCGCGGCGGCCAGGAAGAAAGCGGGGGGGGGGCCTCGGCCTCTACGTCAACCTCCCCGCCGGACGGCGAGGGAAAGAAATTGGACACGATGGGATGCAGAGTCATCTCATCGGCAGCAACGACGATTAAGGCTGCCAACGCCTTGGCTATCGTAGCCCGCTACGACAGGGAGTTGTGGTACAAAATCGCCCCCCTGCTGGACCTCTTACCAGACGACAAGAGGGCGGAGGCCCTAGAGATCTTGCTGGAAGGAGAAGTGGCATCGGACCACGCCATTACGATAGCGACGGACATCGCTGACACTGGATTTCGCCAGTTGGGCAACGGCGTGTGCCTTAGACGGCGTGGATGGCTCAAGGCAACTGACTTCCGTCAGGACGTGCAGACCAGAGTCTTGGACATGCCGTTCGACGGGAGCAACCTGTTTGGGAAAACAGTGGACGATTCCCTACAAGCCATCAAGACGGACACGGAGACGGCCCAGACTCTTGGTGTTCTCCAGCAACGACGGCCGCCCTTTCGGAGCGGCAGAGGCAAGCAGGGTGCCTCCAAAGGATCCGGCGGCGGATTTTCCACCTATCGTCAAGCGGCCCGTTCGTCGTCACAGGAAGCCTACAGGGGACGAGGCAAGTCGGGCGGACCCCGCCGTCGTCGCCAAGGAGGACAAGGCGGCAAAGCCTCGTCGAAGCAGGACTGAACCGGCAGTGGGGTCGGGCCCCCACCGAAGCACCCCGGTGGGAGGCCAGCTGGCGAACTTCGTCAGCGTGTGGGAGTCCATCTCCACCGACTGTTGGGTGCTGGACGCCCTGGCCCAGGGTCACGCGCTCGAGTTTCTAAAGAAGTGCCTGCGCGTCCCCCCCCCGTGGCCAGGAAGGAACATCACGTCCCTCAACTTCTCTTGGAGGTAAAGGCGATGCTCAAGAAAGGCGCCATCGAGCTCGTCCCAAAGATGCTTCGGGGCTCCGGAGTTTACTCAAGATACTTCCTCGTGAAGAAGAAGACGGGAGGATGGCGTCCCATCCTGAACCTACGACGACTGAACAAATTCATCAAGGCACAGAAGTTCCGGATGGTCACCCTCCAGCACGTCCTGGGTCAACTGGAGGAGGGCGATTTCCTGTCTTCGTTGGATTTGGAGGATGCCTACTTCCATATCCCCATCCTAAAGGGACACCAAAAGTTTCTCAGATTCGTGGTCCAAGGGCGTCACTACCAGTTCAGAGCCCTTCCCTTCGGATTGAGGTCGGCACCCAGGGTGTTCACCAAGTGCCTCGCACCGGTGGCGGCGTGGCTGCGCCTGGAGCGGATCCACGTCTACCCCTACCTGGACGACTGGCTCATCCGAGCAAAGACAAAGGAGCTCGCCGCGGAACACACGGCGAGGACCGTCCAACTACTCACGGACCTGGGATTCTCCATAAACTACGCCAAGTGTCACCTGGTACCCGCTCAAGACGCACTGTTTCTGGGAGCGAAGCTCGACACAGTGGCACTTCTGGCCTCTCCGTCGGAGGAAAGGACGAGGGCCATCTTGGGCAAGGTGCAGCAGATGCTGGTTGTGGACGCGGCCAGGGTGAGGTCCATCAAGTCCATCCTCGGAATGATGTCGTCTTGCATTTATCTCATCCGCCTGTGCAGGCTTCGGATGCGCCCGTTACAGGAGTTCCTGGACGCTCGCTGGATCTAGACGACGGGCAGCTTCGAGGACAGGATCACACTCGACGAGAGCTTCCGACGAGCGATCCGGTGGTGGGGCACCCGCGCGCATCTGACGGCGGGCATGGACTTCCAGACCCCGGGCCACCAGAAGACAGTGACCACGGATGCCTCCCTGGAAGGGTGGGGAGCGCACACCGAAAATCTGCACACGAGGGGCCTTTGGCTGCCGACAGAGAAGTCCTTCCATATCAACGTCCTGGAACTCAGTACAGTGTTTTGGGCCCTCAGGTCCTTTTTTCCATCCCTCAAGGGCAAGGTGGTGAGGATCTTCACCGACAACACCACCACCATGTTCTACATCAGGAAGCAGAGCGGTACCAGATCCCCAGCACTGTCCAAGGAGGCTCAGGATCTGTGGCATTGGGCCGTCGCCCGAGGGATGTTTCTGGTGCCGTTTCATCTGGCAGGGATAAAAAACACCATCGCCGACTCGCTCAGCAGAGAGCTGCGCTCGTGCCACGAGTGGGAACTACGACAGGATCTAGTGGACCGCCTCTTCCGATGGTGGGGCACACCCCAGATCAATCTGTTCGCGACGGCGTCGAACTCCAAGTGCCGGAGGTTCGCCAGCAGGTTTCCCCAGCCGAGGAGCATGGGCGATGCTTTCTCGTTCCCCTGGGAGGGCCTGTTCCTATATGCGTTCCCTCCATTGCTGCTGCTGATCCGGCTCATCAACCAGCTCAAGAGGTCACGGTGCAGGATGATCCTCGTCGCACCTGCGTGGCCGAGGCAGATATGGTTCCCGGACCTTCTGGACTTGTCAGCGTCCCCGTCAATCAAGCTGCCAGTGGACGCGGATCTTCTCTCCAGGGAAGGAGGCGCCATCCTCCATCACGACCCGAAGTCGCTGAACTTGCAGGCCTGGCTCCTGCAGCGTTAGAGCTTGGAGGTTACGACATACCGGCCGACTGCAGAGAGGTTCTTGCAAAGGCCAGGGCGTCCTCAGCTCTTAAATGCTACGGACACAAATGGAAGAGGTTCTCTGTCTGGTGCCACGCACAGAAGATTAACCCTCTACGGATTACGGCTCCTCAAGTACTGCCGTACCTGCTGACGCTGGCCAAGGCTGGACTGGCGCACACTTCCATCAAGATTCATCTTGCTGCGATCTCCCGATACACCAGAACCACGGGACGGACGTCTTTGTGGTCTCATCGTCTGGTGAAAGAATTCATAAAGGGACTGTTCAGATCGTTCCCGCCGGTGAAGGCTCCGGCCCCGGCGTGGGATCTCAACGTGGTGCTGACCAAGCTCATGGGACCTCCGTTCGAGCCTCTGCACTCAGCTCCGTTGAAGTTCTTGTCGTGGAAAACAGCGTTTCTTGTGGCCATCACCTCCGCACGACGGGTGGGAGAGATCCAGGCCCTTTCCTGCAAGCCCCCGTACTTGACTTTTCACGACACGAGTGTAGTGCTCAGGACGCACCCCTCCTTCATGTCCAAGGTGCGGTGCCGTCGGACTTCCACCTCAACGAACCCTTGGTGTTGCCCGTTTTCTTCCCGTCGCCTTCGTCGCCAGCTGAAATGACTTTGCACTCGCTGGATGTGGCTAGAGCGCTGAAGTTCTACGTGGACCGCACGAAGAGTTTTCGGAAGACGTCACAACTTTTTGTGAACTTTGGACCGGTCAATCAGGGGAAGGCTCTCTCGAAGGCTTCCATTTCCAGATGGCTCTCCGGCTGTATCATGTACTGTCATCGGTTGGCAAACCGACCGCTGCCTGGCCGTCCGAGAGCCCATTCCACCAGAGCGATCGCAGCTACCACGGCGTTCCTATCTGGTGTGCCCTTGCTGGACATCTGCAGGGCTGCTACGTGGAGGTCGACGCACACCTTCACGAAATTCTACTGAGTCGATCGCGATTCCAGGGAGGAGTCCAGGTTCGGCTAAGCATTGCTGCGCAACCTGTTCGCCTAAGGTGAGCCTGGTGTGGAGGTAAGAATTGCTTAATGTTGAGTTTTGGATGTAATGCTTAATGTTGAGCCTTTGCCACCTCCCGTGGTTGTGCATGTGTGTACTGCTATGTATTCTTTTATTCATGAGCATGTGAATCCATGCCAGACCCCATGCTGGAGAAGGAACAAGTTACTTACCTGTAACTGTTGTTCTCCAGCATGGGTCTGGAATGGATTCACATGCGAACCCTCCCGCCTACCCCTCTGCGGCTCTTCACTTGGTCATACTGCCACTTCTCGTGCTACCAAATCTGAAGATGGCTGCCAGAGGCGGGGCTTAGGGAGATGGCAGTCATTGGCTGTGGTCAGTATGACGCAGAGATCAGTGATTGGTTACTACTACGAAAGACAGATCAGAAACGAAACTGATACTGATTTTTCTTTACAGAGGATTCCCAGCCTGACGACGGGGAATATTCATGAGCATGTGAATCCATGCCAGACCCATGCTGGAGAACAACAGTTACAGGTAAGTAACTTGTTCCTTCATCAGCACTGTCACCAGTAGAGAGATTCATCCAAATAGAATTGTACCATATGTATTGGCTCTATTGTATGGGAGGTGTCTTTTTGGAGGATTACACCCAGGGCAACGGAATCTGCCAGTCCAAGGCTATCCTTCAAGAAGCATGGATACCATCTGATGTGTATTGTTGATTATCTGGAGGCCACCCCCAAGTTACCTAATGCACATCTCGCACATTACGATCTTTGCCTTAGAGTCAGAACCGTGCACCACATGAGCCATGTATCCAGGTTTACATTTCTAACCAGGGTTATTTTGTAACTTTGACATTTCATACCTTCGCTAATTGGGCTCTGTCTGGCCACCTACACAAGCCAGTTGATGGGTGGGATAAACAGGGCGGTGTCCCTGTTTTTTTCATGCTGCCTATTGTAGCTTGAGGCTAGTTGAGAGCATTACTTGAAGCTTCATCAACTTTGAGGGATTAAAGGTCTTCTGAAGCTGATGGACAGTGGTTACCCTCAGGTGTTGAAGAGTTGCATTAAACTGTTCTGAAAGGTCATGTTAGGCTGATTAGCAGTCTCGTCTAGAGAGGATGCAAATACCATCTTGGATAGCTGGACAATGGATTTTATGTCTCAATTATATGCTGTCTGCGCTGTATCCGAGGGTGGAAAGAATGATGCTAGGTGTTTAGTTTGAGGCTTAGCAGATGGGGTTCATTGCAATGTCCTCTGCTGCTTGGGTCTATGTCTGTGTCTCTTCAGAAATGTTGTTTTAATCCAGGGAACAGCTGAGTTTCTGAGGATGTTTGAAATTGAGGGAAAGTTGTCTGTATCGTATGGAGGGGGTCTCATTTGAGGTTAGCATATTTTTGACAGATTACTAAACTATATCCTATGTCAATGCATACTATACAAACCACGGCACTAATGTGTATTAGCACGGTACTTCTACAAAGCCCTGTCGTTTAACATTTATACGTTTTTGCTTTTTTGTGTATTTGTTTTTAAGGTATTACACTTCTATGTTAATATTAATTTTCCCATGCTTCCTAAGTTGACAGATGACAAGGTTTGAAGGACCAGCGCTTCATAGTCATAGATTCCTTCTAATTAGGGAGGACTTTCATGCATTGTTTAAGGTATTCACATTTACATGAGAATACTTTGATTCTTCTCCTAGTTTCCTCAAAAATATGTTGGTTTCTCTGAGCCTCAGTTTTCCTGATAGTAAATGGCTTATATGTAGAATGTTTTGCCAGTTGATTCAGATTCTCATAATTTACATAACCTCTTTATAACTTGAACTGTACCTCCTACCTAGGGCCAATTTAGAACAATATGTAGGTCTTGCCACAGACCAGTCATTAAAGACTTTCCAGACCGGAAAAATATTTGAACATTTTAAAAGCAATGTTATTTTATGGAGACATTGACCGTGGCAGTTTACAAACAGAGCTTGGCCTTGCCATTAGTCTTGTTGTATTCCTTGTCTGAGAAGCAATCTTGGAGTTCCCAATCTGAGTGTGGTATTGATTAAATAGTTCCACTGTGTGACTTCTCAATAAGCATTTGGGTAGATCCAGAAGCGAGGTTTAATGGATACCAAAATTGTGCAAATAAATTCTTGTGACTTCAACAGATGCAATTTTGCATTTATACGTATGAGATTTAAGTGTTAGTTCCTGCAATGTAGAGGTACACAGCTTGTTCGTGGTAGTTGTGGGGTAGGCACCCTGGGATATATGTTATGACTGTTTTTGTTAAATTTGCACACATTTAGAGAAGCCTCAAACAGGATGATTGTGTATTCTCCAAAAAAGAGGTTTCATCTCGTCAGTACTTTATCTCAGATATTTTCTTTTTTTTTTCCAGACTACCTCGGATGTGAAGGAAACTGTTTCCGTGTCCCAGCTTATGCAATCTCCAGAAAAGCGTTTTTTCCTTGATCCTTTCCTTCCTCATGATGCCATGAAAGAGGCTCCCATTGTTGATCTTACTGTGAAAAGCTCTCCAGGGATCATTTCACCAATACGATCCCGGCTTGTCTCTCTGGAGGAAGCCACGATACCTAAATCATCAACTATTCCACAACCAATAAAAATCTCTACAGCCTCTAGCCCCTTAGCCTCCCCGGTCGCAGCCAGCCCCTTAGCCTCCCCGGTCGCAGCCAGCCCCTTAGCCTCCCCGGTCGCAGCCAGCCCCTTAGCCTCCCCGGTCGCAGCCAGCCCCTTAGCCTCCCCGGTCGCAGCCAGCCCCTTAGCCTCCCCGGTCGCAGCCAGCCCCTTAGCCTCCCCGGTCGCAGCCAGCCCCTTAGCCTCCCCGGTCGCAGCCAGCCCCTTAGCCTCCCCGGTCGCAGCCAGCCCCTTAGCCTCCCCGGTCGCAGCCAGCCCCATAGCCTCCCCTGTTGCACCCAGCCCCATAACCTATATAATAGAGGCCTTTGCGTCCAATGGAGCCACTACCCCCTTATTGTCCAATGTACCCACAAGCCCTTTATCACCCACCGTAGCCACCAGTCTTGTACCATCCACTGAGATCACTTGGCCCTTACTGTCCACTGAAACTATACACCCTGTACCATCCACTGTAGCCATCAGCCCCTTATCACCCCTTGCTACCACTCGCTCCATTACACCCTCTGCTGCAGCAAGCCTGTTGGCTACCCCGGCGTCCACCAGCCACAAAATACCCCCTGCAGCCAACAACACCTTAGGATCATCTGTAGCCATCACTCCGATAGCATCCCCCACGGCCACCAGCCCCCTGTCAGGCTACTGGCCTGTCCGTTCACAACCTTTGGCATCCACTGACATGTCTATTCATGCCTCCGACAAATCCCCTGTGTGTTTGCAGCCCACCCCAGTCATAACATCCACCCCTCTTCTCAAACTTTCTGTATCTAGCCAGGTTGGTGAAACGGAGAGGTTAGCTAGCCCCACGGCAGAAGAAGCCTTGAAGAGGAATGACCTTATCGAGGAGTTCTGGATGAAGAGTGCAGAAATCCGAAGGAGCCTTGGACTCACACCAGTTGACAGAAGCAAAGGTTTTTCACAAACTCCAGAAGAATTGTCATCTTTAAGATCAAGTGCCACAGAGAACCATACACAAGAAAATAATACAGTAGAGCACAAGGTATCGCTTGCTAAACCATGGACTGCCTCACAGAGACTCAATGCACCTTTGTTAGTAGATGAGAAATGTTTACCGGTGACTCCAAAATCACCATCTGAAAAGGAGCTTAAGAGTTCTAATGGGGAGAAGAAAGATTTATCCAGTAGCTCAGGGCTAGGGCTCAACTGGAGCTCCTGTAACACTAGGACAATGGCAAGTGACAGCTTCAATACCTCTGATTCCACTATGTTGACTCCCCCTTCAAGCCCTCCACCACCACCACCTCAGAATGAAGAACCAGCCACTTTACGGAGAAAAGCTCCCAAAGTTGCTCAACAGGATGATTTGGAATCCAGGCTTTCACCTATAGCTCTGCCACCTACTGTTTCTAGTAAATCCAGCATTGGTACCAAGGAGCCTGCCCAGCTCCCAAGGGACGAGCTGCGGAAATCGTTTGTGGAGAGTGTGGATGAGATTCCTTTTGCTGATGATGTGGAGGATACGTATGATGATAGGACTGAGGACTCTAGTTTCAACGAGCAGTTTTTTACACCACCGTCCAGCAGGCCTTTACGGGTGCCTTTATCTAAGGAGAATGGGGAATCATTGAGCCTTACTCATCAGAAGAAAAGGTTGTTGTCCAAGGTCTCTCCTGAAGCAAAGGAATTAGCAGAGGAGAGGATGCGAGCCAGGGAGAAATCTGTCAAAAGTCAGGCTCTGCGGGATGCAATGGCCATGCAGCTGTGTAAAATGAAGGAATTAGAAATTGCTGCAGCTGCTGCAAGTTCAGCAAATGTAACAAGTAGGATATCTCGGACTGCTACAGTTAAGGCTTCTGTTGGATCTTTGAAAACAAAAGAACTGTTAGCAGAGTCCCCAAAACCTTGGGTTTTTAAGGCCTCAGAAGCCCCAACTTTGAAGCATGAAATTGCAAATGACCGATTTCTCTCGCCCCCTGCTGAAGGATCTGTTACCTCTTCTGAGGGTTCTACTGGGAAGAGCAAGAAGAGAGCTTCACTCTTCTCACCCAGGAAGAACAAAAAAGAAAAGAAGTCCAAGAATGATAGTAGTAGGCTCTCTGATAAGACAGGCCCCACACCTGAGGAAGCCACTAAGCCCAAATCTCTGTGGAAGACTGTCTTTTCCGGGTACAAGAAGGAAAAGAAGAAAAAGCAGAAACCGGAGGACAGATCTTGCCCCAGTACTCCCTCCAGTAGCACAACCGTGGATTCTGGAAAGGTCAAAGCGTCTCCTGTAGGAAGAGTACCAGGTAAAGCATATTCATACCATGGGAATGTCTTGTGAGTGCTGATTCTCACTTTTGAACCAGTAAAATCAATGTAACTGTGAAGAAAATGAGTGCCATCTCAGGGATACAAATGCTAATTTGACTTGCATGGGATTATGGTTGCGAAAAGGTAAACCTCTGTAGGCTTTATGATTTCACTTTTCATAGCTTTTTCAGAAGAGATGGTCCCAGTGATTTCAGGGCTGTCAAATTATGCCTTTCCCTTGCCAGATAATGGAGACCCATCATGGAGGGTGCAAAGCATCAACACTAAATATTTAAGGTGTGCCTTATAATTGGGTTAAATCAGTAGTTTTATCTCACCAACCATGACATCTGGTTGTCTGTGTTTAGAGTACATGTTCTAATATTCGTCAGACTGGGAATAGGCTGTCTGGACTCTCCCTACTCTAGGAATTCTCAGTGCAAGATTACTTTTGTCACATTGGCTTACCCTTCTGTGCTGTCATTTCTCCCCTTACTCCATTTGACTGAGGTCTTTAAGACCTCTCATTTTTATTTTGGTAAAATGACTACTGCTCTGCAGGAGTACAGGAAAGAATAGTGGCTAAACTGCCTAAGCCCCACACTACAACTTAACCAGCAGTGAATCCCATTCATAAAGGTGAAACGGGCACAGCCTGAGAAGTATACCACCTTTACCTTGTGTTATAGTGCAGGCCAGGGGCAGGCTATATCTTCAGTAGGGCTGTCAGCTGATTAAAATAGCAACCCAAACAGCAATAGTACAAAGACGCCAAAATAAAAGAATGTCCAATCAAGGTTCTATAAAAATATCATTTTTAATACTTCAACAATAAATAAGCAGACAAGTAACTGAAAACACTATCTAAATCTCACCCCTTTAAAGAAAACACAGAAAATGCAGACTTTTGTAGAATGGCACTCTGGGTAGATGATCATGGGTGTTCAGGCACTTAACTAGCACAATGTCAATGTTCAAGAATGTCTTCAAAGAAATAGGCAGTGAGGGAGGATTCAAAGTCACTATGGTCACAAAAGTGGACCAGGTCTCTTCACAGTACCTTATTCTTGTATTTGGAGGCTCGACAGTACCGAGCCAGTCTTCTAGGGGCCTCCTGAGGTGGTGATTTGGCATTAGGTTGGTGAGCTAATCGACTGGGTCCAAAATGCAGTGCCATCCAAGCAGCAGTGGCACGTGACATGAAGATGCTTTTGACAGGCAGGCAATATCCAGAGGTGTAGATAACCAAGTGGTTCAATGCAAGAATCGGGTCCCAGGGCTGCCTCTTGAATTCTGGGTTGCTGGGAGTACCAATCCAGGCCCTCCAAGGACAAGGTTGGGAGTCCTTCTGTTGTGCACTCCTGCTCCAGGGGGCTTGGCTAGAACCAATAGGGGATCCTTGACATCCACTGTTAGGACAGTTTTTCTGAAGTCCAACTTGGGGCTTAGTAAAACCATTCAACTGAGACAGTACAAGACTCCACTCTTAGTATACGGCTGTACCACCCGAGTATATGGTAGTGTCGACTGAGCAGCCAGGCTTATGTTAGGAGGGAGAGAGGGATGTAGGAAAGTACAGAGAACCTGTAGTATACCAAGGATTCAATAGAAACATTTACAATCAGAAGTATTATAAAAAATAAAGGTTTATTATAAATACAAGTAGGCCAAGTTAAGTCGTGGGGTAAGTACTGGTTATAGAGTCATAAACACATTATAAAAAACACAACACAATGCTTGAAGATACACAGACCAAAGCATAAGCCTTCTTCAAAATACTCCTACGTCCCGTCCCCTTTCCTCCATCCTGTATGGGTGCAGCCCAAGAGGGATGGGAACGGAATCTCTTTCCCATCAGAAAAAGACATTTCCCCTTTAAATTTACTGTTGTTCGGGGGCTCCCTTAACCCCGCCCACCGGCACCACACCTCAGTCCTTTTCCACGTCGATGGGAACAGGCTGCTCCACCAGTGCTTCTGGATGATGCTTTGCTTTGTAATTCCACGCGCTTCCCCAGTAGCTTACCTAACTTTTTCTTTCTATTGTAGACTTGGGAACACCGTCCACCAGGGCCCTAGCTCTGTTCCCGGCACATGTCAGCCCCGACGGGCTTTCGCAGGTGTCCGTCGCGCCACAGTTCCTTCCTGACAGCAGATCCCCACGCGCTCTGTCTTCGATGCCTTGGTGAGGACCACGGTTGGGACGGATGCTCTGCGTGTGACTCCCTCACGCCCAGGTCACTCAAGCACTGAACATAAAATACTATGTCCGGAGGAAGACACAGAAGACAGATGCGTTATTTTCCAAGGCACCCTGCAGAGGCGACAACTTCCTGGGGAAGCCCTCTGGCGGGAGGGGTCAGTCTGGTCCTCACACCAGCACAGGGAGCAATGAGGCTCACAAAGCTACTGGCCTCATGGCTGAGGGGGTCCAAGGGCCCTCCCAGTCCCGCAGTGGAGGGGCCTGTGAGATCTGCGACCACCGGGACACGTCCGAGGAGCATCGCCCTGATACCGGGTCCTTACCCAAGGGTGGGGGGGGCCTTATCATGCAGGACCGGCACTTTCTGGCCGGGGGGCCGAGGGCTTACCGCCTACCAGGTGTACACCTGAGGGGCAGGGCGGGCAGAGCCAGTGCGGTTGAGCATGCAGCCGAGCCCAGGAACAGGTCCACATTCTCAAGGAGCGGAAAAATGGTGGCTCGAAACAAGATGACTCCCAATCCCGAACCTCAAAGGCGGGAAGCCTTGTAGGCGAATGCGGAGGCCCGTCAACCCACCAAACAGCAAAGGAGAAGTGCAGCTCCTAGGACAGACTGGGCAACACTGACACCTGGTCTACATCTTATCCTAACATCCTGGGTCCCGGGTACAATATCCCTATGTACAGACAGGGGCTAGGCAGACAGCTGTCTTATTTGCCCCCCCCTCCGCCCCTCCCATGCAAGACTGCTCACAGCAAGCCTGTGAGGACAAGTTTTTTGACAAGTTCTGGTCACTCATGTGCTCCCCTCAGATGGGCACATTCTTCAGAGGCCTTATTAAAGACATGTTGCCACCGGCCACTCCGGCGCAGCTCACCGCAACGCACCTCATGCCTCCCCCGCAGGCTCTAGCGCTGCAGCAGCCCAGCACAGAGGCTACAGCAACTCTGGTGCAATCCCATACCTCCACCACAGAGGAACCCTGAGGCTTGCTGGTGCCACCCCCTGGGGACAGTAAACCAGCAGGACACAGACGAGGAGGAGCAGGATAAGGCCTCTTCAGCGAAAGCCTTTCATGACTGAATTGCCGGCTTGTCAGAATACCTGTGTATCCCCCAGCCAAAACAGGAGCTCCTTGAAGCTGGAGTTCTGGCGGAGGTCCTGAGCATCAAGGCCGAGGTTCGGTTGGGCATCCCCCTACAAAAAGATGTGGAAGCGTTGGCCAAAAAGGGCAGGCTCAAGCCCCACTTCATACAACCTGTTAACAAGAAGCTCAACTTTAGGTTCAGGCAAACTGAGGGGGACATCATACTACTTTCTAAACACCTGCAGTCCCTCATCAGTAATTGCTGCTGCGTCTATGTATGCCAAACCCCATGCTTCCTCGTCCAGTTCCGCCACAACAGCACTCCTCAACAAGGAAGAAAAGACCCTTAATTCATATGGCAAGAAGATGTATTGAAACGCTAGCCTACACCTCAGGCAGGCCAACACAGACGCTATCCTCGCTGCGGCTAACCAACGCCTGTGGTGGTAGATCAGACTTTCTGCCCGATACCCCGAAGGACAAGCAAGCCTCATTTAAGGCAGGTCTGGCGTAGGTGAAAATCGTAGCCCAAGATATGATCGAGGCCTAGGTGGGCCACATCGACACGGCTAATGGAGCGATCTGTCTAGCAACAGACATGAGGCGCACTGCCTGGTTGAAGGCCACAAGGTTTAACCAAGATGACCAGGACAGAATCCTTGATCTTTCATTTGTGGGGGTTCTCTTCCACGCCTCAACCGATGAGCTTGACAAAAAGAAGACTAGCTCCTAGACCGCAAAGTCTCTGGCCATACTAAA
Organism: Ambystoma mexicanum; assembly: GCF_040938575.1. NCBI lineage: Eukaryota > Metazoa > Chordata > Amphibia > Caudata > Ambystomatidae > Ambystoma > Ambystoma mexicanum. The sequence goes on along the minus strand of NC_090936.1, from coordinate 451,140,236 downwards.
CAAAACGGCCACAAAACCATTTGCTCAGTCCCAGTCCCGCTCAGACAAGGGGTGCTCATTTGACGGCTTCTGTGGGTTCCAGGACCGCAAAGCCAGTCAAAACCGGAGAAAGCCCTACAAAACAGCTCATAAGGGGTTCTTCCATTCTCCCTCCTCTGCAGCAGCCTCTGATCAGAAGAAACAATGAAGTTCCGTATCAGGTCCACAGCACCCCAGTCGGGGGCAGGCTGGCCCTGCACAGTCAGGCTTGGCGGGCGAAGTTTGCCTACGCCTTATCCTCGCAGTAGTGTCCTGGGGCTTTCGGCTACCTCTTCCCTATCCTCCTCAGAATTACCCTCCCCTACCCCAGATCTGCACACTATCACTCTTAGCAGAGATTCGCCCCCTTGTCGAGAGCGAAGCGGTAGAGTAGGTACCCCCTCCCAGCAGGGGCAGGGCTTTTACTCCTGCATCTTCGCTATCCAGAAGAACTACCAGGCGGGCGTGGGAGTGGGGTTGGATCCATCTTCCCTGAATCTTTACCTGCCTTTGCAGAAATTAGAGATGGTGACGCCAGCGATTATTGCTGCGACGCTGTGTGGGGGAGACTAGACGTGTTCCCTGGACCTGAAGACCCATCTCTACGTCCCCATTGTGCAGCCTCGCCAGGCCTTCCTCAGGTTCCGGGGCATAGGTCTGCACTTCCAGTACAGTGTTCTGCCCTTTGGTCTAAATTCAGCTCAGAGAGTCTTCACAGGACTCATGAATGCAGTGGCGGCTCTCCTCAGATCGGAGGGGTTGCATGTCTCCCCGTACCTCAACGACTGGCTAGTCAGGGGTTCCTCTTCGGAACAGGTCTGGGACTCAGCAGACAGACTCATCTTTACCCTATTTGAACTGGGGTTTTCGATCAACTACCAGAAGTCGCAGCTCACCCCTATTCAGACGCTGGTGTTTCTGGGCTTATTGTGGGACACGCAGCAGCAGAGGGTTTTCACCATGGGGGACAAGGTGACGGTGATCCGATCGGCAGTCCCCTATTTCTGCAGCAGATCAATCGCCACAGCCTGGTGGTATCAGCACTTTCTGGGAGAGCTAGCAGCATGTCTCCTGGCAATCCCTTACACCAGGCTCTGCATGAGGTGGCTCCAGCTGCATTTCGCGGATGCCTGAGATTAGGAATCGGGCCATCAGGGAGCCCCTATCTTCATTCCACAACACCTGGACCACGACCTCAGATGGTGGCAACAGGAAGAGAATATTCTTGTGGGCAGAACCTTCTGTCCACCCCCCACAGAGTACACCATTACCACAGATTCCTCACTCCACGGCTGGGGAGCCATGCTGGGAGCGCACTCTGTGCACGGTCTATGGACCCAGACAGACCAGCAGAATCACATTAACTGGCTGGAAACTGATGGCTATACAGTTGGCACTCTTGTTTTTCAACCGACCATCAAGGGCAGGTTGGTGTGCATCCAGACAGACAACACGACCTGGATGTTCTATATCAACTAACAGGGGGGCACCAGATCCCTGCAACTGTGAGCGTTGACTATGTAAATCTGGGAATCAGCCAGGGAGTGTGGCTCTCAGCGGTTCACCTTCCGGAGGAGTCCCATCTGGAAGCAGACAGGCTCAGCCTCCTTGCCACCAGCTGGACAGGAGTATCCTTCAGGAAGTGTTCAGCAGACCATGTCCTGTGGAGGAAGCGGGCGCAACCCTCTAGGAGACACACTCCAGATGCCCTGGGATGGGATATGGGCATATACATTCCCACCCACACCGCTCGTGCACAAGGTAGTGAGCAAGATCAGGAGCTCCAAGAACCTCAGGATCATCCTCGTGGCACCGCGTTGGCCGGCACGTCCCTGGTTCTCAGACCTACGGCAGATGTCACTTCAGCCAGAGATTCTTCTCCCCCTCGGGAAGGGCCCTCTACTAGCACAGCAGGGAGGCACAGTGCTTCAACCCGCTCCAGAGAGACCAGCCATAGCAGCCTGGTTCCTGAGCAGCTGATGCTACAGCACCTTCTCCTGTCTTTAGACAATCTGGAGATCATCCAAAATGCCAGGAGCCAGGCTACACGCAAGCAGTACAAAAGCAAACGGACGAGATTCTGCTTTTGGGCTAAGGAACACGGCGCAAACCCACTGACATGCACGCTCGACAGCGTTTTGTCATTTTCCGGCCTATCTCGCCATGTCCGGCGTCCAGGTTGATACCTGCAAGAAAGTACCTGCCCACTATTGGTGCGCATAGGAACTCTGACTCTATTGTACTGTCTTCGGCCAATCCCGTGGTAAAGAAACATCTGACAGAATTTACCAGACTTTACCCCCCAGTCAAACGCCGGCATCCGGTTTGGGACCTGAATTTAGGCGTAAGAGCCCAGGCGCATAAACCATTTGAAATCATGGCCACGGTGGACATTAAGTTGGTCACTCTAAAGACAGTCATTCTGGTTGGGCTTACATCACTTCGTAGAGTAAACGTTAGTCGCCTCAGAGCCATACACTAGATTTCACATGGACATGGTTGTGCTCCACGCACACACCAAATTTCTTCTGAAAGTGGTTTCATCCTTCCATATCAACAAGGGCATTATGCTCCCCACATTCTTCTCAGACCCCAGGAAGATACAGAAAAAACGCTCCGCTGCCTGGATGTCAGGAGGGCGTTGAAATTCTATTTTGACTGAACAAAGGGCCTCCGCAAGACGAATGCACTGTTTGTAACATTTGGAGGCTCTAGGCCTGAGCAGCAGGCCTCCAAGGCATCTATAGCTAGATGGGTGTCAGCAGGGATCCAGGAGGCATACAAGGTGCAGCGTAAGGATCCTCCACAGGGCATGCATGCGCATACGGTAAGAGCTAAAATGACAACAGTCGCGTTCCAGCGCCACGTTCCCTGGCAGGTGATCAGCAGGGCGGCAACATGGGCCACGCCTTCGGCCTTTTGCAAGCACTACTGCGTGGATACCAGTGCCAACGCTGATGCAGCATTTGGTCAAGCGGTGCTGCGCATTCTATTTGCCCAAGAGGTCAGGCTCTCCCCCCAAGGTGTTGTCAGTTGTAATCGCCCATACAGGATGGAGGAAAGGGGACATGACGTAGGAGTAATTAAGTGTTACTCACCGGAGTGACTAACATACTCCTAGTCCATAGTCCCCTTAACTCCATACGTCCCACCATCCATCCCCCTATAATAACACCAGCAAGTTTGTTAGACTCTAATACAGCCGACGCGTCAAAAGGGGACTGAGGTGTGGCGCCGTTGGGTGGGTTAAGGGAGCCTGTGCGCCAGTAAATTTAAAGGGGAAAATTTATTTGTCTGGTGGAAAAGAGGTTCCGTTCCCGTCCCTCACGAGGGACGCCCATACAGGATGGAGGAAAGGGGACTATGAACTACGAGTATGTTAGTCACTCCGGTGAGTAACACTTAATTATCTAACAGTAATATTAGGGAAGTCAGACCTTTATCATGCACATTTAGTATAGGCCACACCTATTCATGGGAAGTAAAAACCATGTTACATTTAGATTACTTTACAGTAAGTCAAGGGTAGTAGACCCTGTCAGTTATGCAGTGACACTCAGCAAAGAAATCACATAATCAACTAACCCTGTCATCAGGATACTTTTCTGAATAGTGGAACACAGATTCAAGGAACGGTAAATACCTAGAACTACATTTATGATCACACACAGTTATACTAGGTGAGTATGACCTTTTGGTGTAATATACAATTACAGTTGCTTTGCAGCTCAGTGGAACACAGTCTAAGTTAAGCAATAATTATGTACGCTAATTTAGGATTGCTCCAGGCAGACCAAGGTCCACTACACCTAAAGAACACTTTTTAAGAATGGCGCACAGCTATTCTAGGCGGGTAAAACCTAATGTTATAATATACTATTACAGTTGCTTTTCAGGTCAATGGAACACTGACTGAGGTAAGCAAAGACTATTTAACTTATTTTAGGATGTCACACAGATAACTCAAGGTAATTAAAACCCATATACTTTTAAAGGAGCTACCAGCAACTTAAAGCTAAGTATAACTTAAGACAGACTTATTCTAGACAGGCTAACAGCAAGTCAGGGAAAACAAGACCCAATTGGGGCACTCATACATGTATATCCTCACAGTAAAGTGAAACCAACAGCATTACTTTTAGGGAAGAGGCACAACCACCTTATATATACTTTTCAGAATGCCACTTATCCAGTCTTTCCTAAGTCTATTGCATGAGTTCAATAAGAGGCAGAAGAGGTACCCTAGTGGTCTAGGCGCCAGCTGTAGTTCACTTTCAAGTTAGTTAGGGTGCAGGGACTTCTGAGAAGACATCCTAGGAGGATTCCAGTAGTGGGCCTGCATGCACTGGATGAGAGAACACCCCAAAGCTTTACAGAAATCACAAAGGCTTAAGGTAAGTAAATACCCCAGTCAACACAGTACCTTAGCACAGAAGAAGAGTTGCAGCAAGAAGACTTCAGGATCTGCAGCCAAAAACCCAGTCGATAAATTCCTTTATCATGAAGACTGAAGACAGGATACCGGATGAGCTTTTGCACCTAGGATGACCGGGAAGGCTCTAGGCGAGAGGTTCTTCGCATGGTTTACTCGGCACAGAAGAGGTTGCTGCGGGGGAAGACTTCAGGCTCTGCAGCCAAAAACCCAATTGCTGAATTCCTTGTCAAGAAGACTGAAGACTGGACACTGGAAGGGCTTCTGCAGCAGGGATCCACGGGAAGGCTCCAGGAAAGAGTTTCTTCCTGGCTGGATGTGGCTCTGGCACCCTTTTCAGGAGCCTGAAGAAGACTGAATATTGCTGGTCGGATTCTCGTCACTTGCAAGGTCCAGCACTCCGGTGAGGGGACATTTTGGACTAGATTCATGTCTCTCTCGAGGTCCAGCAGGATGCCACCAAAGTTTCAGCTTGATTCAGAATTTGGAAGAGCATGCACCACACAATGGCTCGCGTTCCCAGGGTATTGGGGTATTGCACCCTCGCATGGTCATAGCATTACATGGGATGGCTCGAAATGCAGGCCTTCTTGAGTCTAGTGGATCTCACCAGGGTCTGGGGCCTTTGTTTTTTTGGAGTCGCCAGGTCGCTTGAAAGGAAGAGTAACATCAGGCTCTGGTTACACAGCAGGCTCTCCGGTCGCTGGAAATAGTCTCAGCCATGTTTTCTTCATCTTCCTCTTCTGATTCAGTTTCAGTGGTCGACGACTACTTCAGCTTCCAGGATCCGACTTTTATGCAGAAACCCAGCCAATCAAACCGACGTGCAACATTCAATCTTGGGGGGTTGGCAGTCCTTTCAAGACAGCCAGCCTCTCAGTTTGAACTGGATTCTCTCAGGCAGGCTGGAAAACAAAGCGCTGCAGAGTTTTTGACTCCTCCCTCGCTTGATGACTTCAGACATTCTGGAGCGTGGGCGGCTTGACCGAGGTCTCCCACCGAAGATAAAATTGACACAAACTATTTTCCCACCCTGGAGGTCAGGGAAAGGAACAAGAAAGGACAAGGAACACTAAGATGGCAAAAAAAGAAGACCGGGACCTTTTGGTAAAATGAACACCCATGGGTGCCTTTACTCGGGCTGTGGAAACAGCCTGCAGTAGAGGTGCACCGAATTAGTAAAAAGGTTCACTGCCACCAGACATTAAAGGTAAGCTTGTCCCTGTAACAGAAATGTTAGTTAAAATGAGAAAGGGGATACATTGTACCTCCCCAGCACTCCACATAAGGTGGGGTGTGCTGGTCTCACTTAAATAAAGTTTAGAGAGGATCAAATATCCTTCCTATCCTCGGAAACTGTAGTGCTCACAAGGTTAGTCAGAAAGTTAAAAGGGGGGCCCAAAAGGCACCCCTGCAACAATAGGCAGCTTATGCCAAAAGTTGTCAAAGGATAAAATTAAGAAGACACTATGGAGAGTCTTAAAAATGGCACCAATAAAAAGAGTAAAAGGGTTCTGTGAGTGTGAAACAAGGATCCCTCCCACTGAGGTATAGGGAAAAATAATCTACCGGTAAAGTAAAAGGTTCTGGGGTTGACACAGGTCAGGAAGATGTATCATTGCTATGAAAATCTTACCCAACATCCAGCAAACATGGTCTTGATTCCTGTGCAGCCAGTAGTTAGTTGTCCAACAGCAGTCCTCCCCACTGTTCCCTGGAGATGATTAGGGGCCAGAACTGTCCTCTGCCTTTGATGCCTTCTATCCTCACCTCTATGGCAGAGGACTTTGGAATGGACTGCACTTCCAACAGAGGTCAAAAGAATTGCTTCTTCTCTTGGTGGTCCAAAGATGAATCAAAGAATGAGGAGGTGTCTCTCTCCTTTTAAAATGCAAAATGCCACAGTGGACTGGTCTAACTCTGCTGTAAGGGGTCCAATCACTATTGTAGTAACAAGTGCCCTTTGCCTTAAGACATCGCACCCAAAGTACCTTCCCACTGGAAATTGAGGGAACAGAAAAATAAGGGAGCCCCAACATAAACCAAAATGGTGGGTCCCTTCTCCAGACCTGTTTTCCCTCTCCAGCTACTCTAACTCTGTCCCTTTTCCCCCCCATTCCTGCTGACTTCAAAATGACTCCAGTTATCAGTACCCTGTTGTGAGGCTGGCTTTGTCAGTTCTGCCTCTGAGGCACCCTTTCAAGGAGAACTCCTGTGGATAGTTTCTATACCTGGGGGCAAGAGGCGCAGGAGTTACCTTTCCAGCTGAATAAACAAAGGGGAAACATCCAGGCAATTCCACATGGCAGTAATTGGAGACAGCATAGATGTCAATATACATCAGTTCTGTCATGGGCCCTTCTCACAGAGCCGAAACTGGTTTGATAACAAATTGCTGTGACTTTATAATTGTTTTAGTCTAGCAGTTACCGTGCCATACCAGGCATGGCTTATATGTACAGATTTAGTGTCAACAGATTTTCTAGATTCCACAATTATTAGAATTTAGAGAAGAGGTGCAGACGCTTAAAGTGCTGCATCTGCCTGCCTGCAGGTACTTTGTGTCCTAGCAGCTGTCAGGAATGTACAGGTGACCGCCAAAGCTGCTCTGTGCCATTGCAGAGCTGGCACAGTAGATGTCAGTAGACTAGTTGCATCAAGGCACACGTGTGCACTATGAATTTAGCATGAACAATGTATGCAAGGGCATGAGCTTACTAGCAGACCTTCCTTTCAGAAGCAAATTTACCCACATCATTTTATTGAATAAAAAAGTAAAATGCTGGGGCTTTCAGACACTCACAGACTTCATTCGTTCAAATGTATGTATCTGGAAAGTTGGTATGACATCCATATGTTCTGCAGGTAGAAGAGTGGAAAAGATCTGTTTTCCCCTTTTGTCCAAAGTTTTTGAGAGCCTTTGGTGGGATGTGTAGGGTCTGTTGGTACTTCAAAGAACCAAAGGGATGCAAGTGTGTGTACAGTTGCAACTGAATTGCTTGGGGTGGGATAGCTATTGTCTGCTCTGAGGTTCAGTAATGCATTGTATTTTTTCCTCAGCTGCAGGAAACAACAGTGGGATAGGAAGTAACTCATGACCTGATGTCATCTAGTATTAACTAAAAGTAGAGCATTCAGCAACAACATTTTGTATATTGAGAGGAGTTCCCCCTGCGATTAACGTGCTATAGATCTCAGGCAGGTAAATGTACTGCACAAGAAAAACCTATTCAATAAGGATTGGCATAGAAAGGCTTCTAGGAATGGACACCAGTGGCGCAAATCTTTATCAATGAGGAATATGAATGCTGCAATTTGAATTTCCATTAATCTAAAGTCTAGCATCGTAGTGGATGTTTCAGTGGCTTGACCGTTCACATTCAACTCTAATAATCGAAATTAACCTATAGGATAGCGATCGGAAAACATTCATTCTTATCTGGCAGCATGCCATATACCTTTGGTAATTGAGTTGCTGGTTTCAGTCCATCTCCGAGTAGGAAATTAGCCACTTCCAAAGCCCTTTCCTATGGCATCCTCATCTCAAAAGAGGAAAAGTATGAGCACATACATCACAGGAATCATATATTAATTGAATGGTCACAATTGTGACTCGTAGGTTAATTAAAAGTGTTATTGTGTTCATAGCAAATCAGGTAGGGTTCTTAGTTTTAAAGCGGTTTGGGCAGAATTGCACTTTGAAATATAGAGGCTTTTGGATGTCATCTGTTCACTGTAGTATCACCTGGTCTCATTTACTTCAATCTGAGGCCATATCTTAAACTAGATGAATGTTATGTTGACATTGTTGGTATTATAACAAGGCATTGAGAAGAGTACTCGTGGTAGCCTTTCTCTGTACTTTAGTTGTATAGACTGGTTAGCACCTTTGGCTCTTCTCATATTAGAGTGCTGGTTTTGTGCATGATGCAGCTATTTCCTCTATATTTTGGAGGCACAAGAAAACACCAGCCCTGCCACAGCTTCATGCCTCCCCATCCTGCTGCACCACACTGTATTCCACCCTTGTCACCACAGCAAACTTGTGGCTTTTTTTAGGCCTCCCTTACTTATTGTGCTTCACTGTGATAGACCCTGACTTGGCTAGATACACAGCTGATTTCATGATGGGAACAATAAAAAAAAGTTTCTTCTGTGCTGTAGGAGGAACAGTAGTGGTGATACGCAGGTACAGATGCAGAATTAGATGGTGTCCTTGTGCTAATCTATGGGAGTCAACTAGTGCTAGGGTCTGCTAGGATGTCTTTTCAAGCTGGCTGATAGCGACTGGATTTCGCAGCATTTTGTGTGTACACATTTGCACTGGGCAGGGATCTTTTAGCACACCATAAGAAAGAGTCTCCCAGCCCCATTAAGTCAAACAGGTAGACTCACTGGAGATTTCCAAAGCAGTCCTCCATTGGGTTCAAATCGAACGGGGCCATAACTATTTCATGCGCATCTATTATTGCAATATTCACTGATGCTGTTCAAGACCAGAAAAAAGGGTACAATGCTCCACCACTGTCTCCTCTAGTCCTCTGTGCATTTCTTGGATAATCCAAATACTCCTAGGAGGGCTGATAGCTGTCGCAAATGTGTGCATTAATCTTAAGACATCTCTGACATTTATATCTAGAATTTCGGTTTATTTTTTATTGTGTTCTTTTGTCCTGCTCCTAGATCTGCAGCTCCACCGGCACCTAAGCTTCTCAGAAGACTCAGACCTCTCCAGCGATGACATTTTAGAACGCACTTCACAGAGGTCTAAGCGAGAGGTAGGTTACACTGTGACCCCATACCTCCTGTGAAGTCCAGTACTAGCACCAAGGCAGTTACTTTAAAATGTGACACCTTGGGGTTTACATCTAATATTTGGGTATCTTCATTTCCTGGACATGCTTTGTTTGTCCTTGGTTTGCTGATGCTTTACCTCCCCCTTGCACTTTCTCCCGCTCGCTCTATCTCTCCCGCTCTCTCTCCCCTTTGCTATCTTTCCTCCCATCCACTCACTCTGACTTAGCCAAGTTCTGTTGTTTGGCTTAGGTAAAGTTGCAATAATTAGTGCCTCAAAAAGGAGAATACAGCTAACCTCTATTGGTTGAGTCTGTGGTGTGCATTTCCTCACCCACTTTACCACCATGATTGTAGCATAAGAATTAGAGCTGTTTTGTATCCAGTAGTTGTATTTATAGACAAAGCACATAAGATCTTTTAACAAATACAATTTCTGTTATCCTCCAGCAGCAATACAGGCAGAGAAAACCAATCGCCCATGGTGGTTGGACTACGCCTCCTTGTGTCTAGTCCAGTGTAATGCCCGTTTCTGAATCTTTAACTACAAAATGACAAATGAATGCTTTACCTGATCAAGGTGACCAGATAAATGTATGAATGGTAAATTACATTGCCTCTGAAGTTCTTTTATTTTCAATGGAAAAAATGCTACATTTGTTAGGGTAGATCAATAATTGATTATAATTCTTATGTATGTCAGCCTGGTTGAGCCATTGCCCTCGGCAACATAATGAGAGTGCTGACTATGTTTCAAGCATACCAGTCCCGCTCATTTATGACAACCATGGTGGTATTTCAATCCCTGAGGGGTAGGTATGAGTATAGTTCGTTTTGGTAGTCACACGTGCGTATTGGTGTGCTCGGATTATAGTTGTCTGTATACACAGTATTAGTGGCATGCTTTTAAGTGTGTGGCTTTGTGTAGCAAAATACAGCTGCGCAACAAAAGCGAAGACCCCCTCATCAGTGGTGGCAGTTGTCAAAGAAGCAAGTAATGGAGAAATTAGAAGTACATCTAGATATTTCTTTTTTTCTAGAACTGCTAAGCAATTCAGAGATTAACCCTTTATTTTAATGAGTTTGGGGTCAAATGTTATTGACTTTGATAAAATGGATACATTTGGGGCCAAATCCAAATGTATGAAGGACTTGTGTAAGTAACTCCAGTCCACCTGGTTGAAAATGTTTTGGGCGAGCGAAGAGAGCATAGGACGATTTCTCTCGATGGGCTAGATCAATGGCTTGATAACACGTTTCCTCTAATCATTTGTCTTTCCCAAAGCGCAAACTGTCTGGTTCATATTTCACTTAATTTGGCTGATTTAGATCAATCTATTGGCTATGACTTTCAAACAAATACGGACATCATAATTCAACATTGCTATAGGGCGATACAGTGAGCAGAGATGAGAATCAATTTCTGGCTTCAAGAGTAAAGAGAGAGAAGAATCACCTTTTGAAGGAAATACTGACAGAAAATTGTTAGCGGTGTACCATTTGTGCGATCAATATTTGTTGGAACCTTTTACATAAACCCGTCCGTGTCAGTGCCAGGGTCTGCCTTATGTCACCCACCTGCACCTGTGCAAAGATCTCTAGGAGAGGAAGACCTTTCATGCAGGACGATGGACCTGCAGGTTCAGGAAGCTGACTGGCAAGCAAAGCCCCAAAATGTCAAGTTTCTCTCCGTCTCCTATATATGTCAAGCCATAGTCCTTAAGGAATGAAACTCAAATGATTGGAGGGCTTTTAATGTATATACCAAACCCTTATTGTCATTTTTTACAGTGAACAGGTTATGTCGTCCTCAAGAGATTTCAGTTATGTACTTGCTGCCTTCAGCCTCCTAAAATGTTCTGCAAGACTGTGCATTACTCTGTAGAGACAGTAGCTTTGCCACTTTGGCCAAAATGTTTCTATTAATTTATTCTTAGCGTTCTTGTGAGCTGTAGCCAAACTTATTATCTTCCCCCGTAATAACTGCATTCAATCCATTCCACTGGATTGAATTAGCTATCAGACCATCATCATTCAGCTGAACGTAGGCCCTAAACTGTTCAGAAATGGGTTGAATCATGGTAGGGTCATTCAACTGCAAATAATGTATTCACCATTGCCTTATTCTGCCTCCCTCTGCTGAGCCCAAGGACAAAGCAAGTGAAACTAGGGAGTGGTCCGAGACTGAAACAGGGACAATACCCGTACAAGTAACTACCCCAATCAAAGAACTGGAAAGCAAGAGATATCTGCATGATGTCTGTATAATTTTTATGCACATGAGTATAATATCTATTCCCTTTGAATTGTGCTTATGCCGCCACATGGCAACCATCATCCAACAAGGTGGTAACCCAGACTTCTGAGATAAAACACTTTGGTTCTGCCTATCCATAATGTCATCCAGATGAACATAAAATGTCCCACACTTGCCCAATTGACCCAAATGAAATGGCACTGTCCACTGAAAAATATTGTGATGGTCTTTCATGCCAAATAGTGAACCCAAGTGAGAATTTCACCCCCAATTTGTAACTGTATACTGAGGCATCTCCACCTCAGTGGTGGGTCACCAGTGAGTGTTTGAGCTCCGACCCCCCAGTTAGAAGGTCAGGAAACCTTTCACTCTTCCTATTTGTTGCATCATATGGAATATGGAGCAATATAAGCCATTACTTGTGTAACTGATTGAATTTGGAACAGTGTGCTGGCCTAATTGAAACTCAGCTTAACTCTGGCTGAGTCAAGATTTCTGAAATCGTTCAAAAGCTGTAGTCAGCTGCATTAAAACAAACATGATCTTACGATGCAGAGAACAAATCCTTTTTTCTAACCATAATTTTTTGACCCATTGCTATCTTTAAAAGCATATCGGACCAAGGAAATACCAATACTCAATCTGTTGCAAGTTGCTGTGAACTTCCCTCCTCGCATACAAATGATGCATGATGTGAGTCCTGCGTCGTAAGCGAGATCTACCCCTTGATCATTGTTCAACTTAACCAGCATCTTCAGGGTCTTCGCCATCCTTTGCAGCCTGCCTAAATGTAAAGATCACTTCTGCTATCATTTTGGTTGAAGGCTGATGTTGATCTTGAAATGTGAAAATAAGTCTGAACGGAAATCCCCCTTGACATGGTTTATTCTTGTTTCTCAACCAAGCCATTACATTTTGCATCTCCCCTTTTAGTTGGGGTGAATTATGCCAGTTCCTGAAACATTTGGAGCTGCATTCATCTAAGTTACAGACATGGCCCTGTACCTTGGACAAAAGTTTAAAAAAAATAGATCTTGGTAAGAACATCTTGGGTCAGGTTTTCTATTTTTTTAAATTTGGGAAAAGCACTAGGGGTCCAGGCCACCTCCAGAGCATCTGTCTAGAAGGTCCTCTTTAGATATTTCCACTGGGACACCTCATGTACGGATGTTTTTGTGGCATTTTTTGGTTTGCCTCATCTTCTTTCTTCTCTGACAGGGTATGTATCTTGTCGTCTAGATGCTGGACCCTGTGTAACGCTCTTTTCTTATCAGGTGCATAAACGCAGGGGGTATTTTCCTCTTTCGTGAGCCTAATGCTCAGGACTGAACTGATAAATGTTACCCCAGATCACCATTCACCCTAATAAGGTTACACACACTAGTTGATATGCCTTGTTTTAGTTCTTGGAGCAAAAGGACTATATCGATTGTTGTGGCTGGTTTTGAGTCCCCCTGTAAGAGAGGCAAGAGAGGCACATCATGAATTTCTGCACCGTCATTTTTGTCTGAAACACCAATCGTGACATCTAAGTGGGACAAAATATCCATATTTTAATTCAGTTTGTTCAGAGACCTCACAGTATCACACTGATCATTCTCCTCGTACCGTCCCTTAACCATGGAATGCTTCAAGTTTAACATTGCTGGACAACAATGCTGATCACAGAACAGGCTCTATCCTGTGGGTCTGTTAGTATGTGGGTTAGATGTACTAATCCTCACCATTTCCACACACCGATTCGATAAACCTGTTGATCATGCTAACCCTTATAATTTTATGCCACAAAACACTATGGGGCATGTACCTGGTCACTCTAATTGAGAAAAAATCTCTTCAAGATATTTCAATCAGTTCGAAAAATGTATTACCTCTTTTAAATCTAAGTTTCAAAAAACATAAACACATACACCGTAAATGTCTTTTAGTAGGTAATTATATTCATCATTCCTACAATGTTTTTCACCAATCTGAATTTCAAAATTTCAACAAGTACAACAAAAATATTTCATCAAACAAGAGCAAAAAGATGTTTTTCTTCTTTATAACAGGCAATGTTTTTTTTAAGAAAACATTTTTTTATCCCAAGAAAGGTTCAACAAAATGTACTAAGTTTATGCTTTCTAGAATGAATTTCGTAACAAGAGGGCGGTTTTATTTCTCCACACAATCACATGATGTTCGTCCACTACGCGTTTCGGGTTTATCTTCACCCCTTCTTCAGGTGTTGATGTGATGTTTATAACAATATTCTTGTAGCCTAAAAATAATTCGACAAAAAACAGAAATTTTTACTAATTTTGTCTCTGGAGTACAGCGAGCGCCCATTTCCCATATATGAATTTTAAGCCACCAATATATAATTTCACTGACCTTGGAAATATCCCAGGTCTATTCAGTCAATTTTGACTTCAGTCTCACTTCCTGAATGATCTCCAAAGATTCTAACCAAACGTTGTAGTCACTCTGTGAACAAACAATAATACCGGTAAGCTTCCTCACAGACACCACCTACTTGTTTCAACAACTATGTCTGAGTCAATAAATAACTAGACCAGAATCCCGCTTCACAGACTTACTTGTCTACAACTCGAACGGAGTCCCAAACGCAACGCGGTGACGGCAAAAGGACTGCAACCACAGCCTCCCGTCCCGCGGTGCGTTTTAAATAGAAAGTCACTGAGTCACGTGATCGTAATTCCGATCACGTGACCCAACGTACATTTCTTCACCTACAAACAATAGTACAGGTATTTATGAAACACAGTATGTTTTAAACGCATCGCGGGAACGGCACATTGGCTGCAATCACAGCCGTCCTGTCCCGCGATGCGTTAGGTTACATCTTTTACTTTTGTCACGCGATCTGCCCGATCACGTGACTAATGGTGCACATAATCCTTGTTCCTCAATGCCGCCCCATGTGACAATGAAGTCATCACGTGACGGCCTGCCCATGGCAAAACCCATAGTTCAAAACTTTGAAATGTGCGTGCTTCACTACGTTTGAATTATCTCAGTAATGGGCCAACCCTGGAAAATACCAGAGCTGGAAAACAATGGTGAGTTTTTGATGTTAAGCAATCGTAAGTCGACCATTAATGTACGTTTTACTTACAGGGGAAAAATTTGCCTACCAAAAATGTACATCAGTACAGTGAAGTCCTGTACCAATGTATTTACACTAAAAATACTCGCTATGCAACGTTTCATTCACAAAAGAAGCAACTCCATATGATCAATACAAGCCTAACCATCTCATGCTCCCTAGGTGTTTATCCTCTATCCTCTCACCGGAGATTCATCAATTACTGAAATCCAATTGTAAGAAAACCAAAGTTTTCCAATCTTGTTCAATGCTTAAATTCATTCAGGTACCACGGGCGCTCGTCATACAAACAGAGACAATTAACATTTCCCTTATCTTTTATACGTACTAACTGATCTTCATTCTTATTGTTAACTTATCCTCTCACATGAATCAACACCACAATAAAGGTTACCACAATTCTATTTACATGCTAACCCTGCCACCCCTGTGCAATCAAAGGTAGGACGTCCAGGTTTGGGAGGGTGGGGGGGGGGTAAAAGGGGTTATCCGTTCAATCCATTTGAGCAGCTTCTCCTAGAGAGGTCGCTGTTATAGTGCGGACCAATATTCAATACTTGCTGCGCAGTTCTAAAAGATTCTGTAATTGCCCAGTTTCTAAAAGTAACTGCACATTACCTTTTACCTTATTTCCGGCGGAAGACAGTGGGGTCCGCCAGCAATAAAGTCCCTAACCCCACCTTGAATCTAGTCTTCTCGGTTACTCTTCATACGTTGTTTAAGCATGCATGAGGCACAGGGTCGGAGGTAAGATGCAGTAATGGCCCCTCTGGAGGCATTGTCTGGGCATCCACCCTGACCAAGTTACCCCTCAACCCTATCCCTCGCACACTGAGCCAGCAATCGCCAGCTCACTTGCCTGCCCCCCTACACCTACCACTGATGTTCTGGCTGAATGTCTTCAGTCCCAATGGTCAGCGGACTGGTAGCATAGATCACCACTGTGACTGGGGTATCCACATCAGACTCCAAATCATTTAAGGTTCCACAGGAAGGCAGCACCATATTTCTCAGGCCCTGCTTTAGTTCTCTGCAGGGCTCCACTATTCCAAAAAGTCTTCTATTTTAGATTGTCTTCTTTCTGCAGATCCACCACAAATTCCTTCCCCACGTGCACTGAGTTACTGCCCCCCATGGAGGAGCACTCTTTGTGGCTCATGGAACATTCTATGGTGCCCCATAGGATCCCAGGTTCTTGATTACCGAGGTGTGACCATACCAATGACAGAGTTTGTTGGTTTATAAATTACACTTAAAAAAAAATTTAAAAAACTTTAACGTACAATCCATAACAAGAGCAGAGCCCTTATTATGAGAAGGCCCTTTACAATATGAATACAGATCTATACAGTGAAAATATAAAAGGCTATAACGGGTCACACCTTGTAAGTAACATAGTTTCATTTCCTTAATTCAACTGAACAATGGTGTGTGGAGCATCACTGCACACCTCTGATTCAGCAGAGAGGGGGCACTCAAAGGTTGGGACATATCCCACTGCTATATGGAAGATACTCTCGATATCTAAAAATAATTAATATACTCTTAACTGTTAAAACGGGTAGCTTCCTAGAATAAGCAACATTTGCAATAGTCTCCCTTTCCTTTTATTTAAAGAATACAGCTTTGCGTGGCCTAATGTTTGATAGAACATATCACAGAAATACTAATATCTGGCTTCTGACTATTGCAACTACCTATGCTCCCAGTTTAGATTTCGATACAGCAAGAAATTGTCTAAACAGCTTGAGTATTCAGACACAAAAGGAAAACCAAAAATCTCCTAATTTTACTATAAGCTTATTACTAGGGTATCCCATGGTCTTTTAGCCCTTGTCCGCTTCAGCGGTGTCCTCTTTAGGGATCGACTTTATTATAAAGTTGAGGCAGCAGGTAACCTTTATCTAAGCTTTATTGTTCAACACAAAGCATGTTCACCATTATGAGGCTTCCACCTGGGAAATCCTCTCTGGCACTCTCCAGTTTGCAACTGAACTCCTTTCTCATCTAAACAACTCATGTACATTCTACTCCGTTGCCATTCCAGAATGGAATGGAAGATTCTCCTCAACCATATACAAGCAAACACATGCACTGGTAATTGTTTCTTTGCAGTACACAAACTGGACAATAATCACAAGTAAAAACAAATAGATGTAAGTAACACATCTGTCCTCTCTGCATCCCAGAAAACGTACTCCTCCTAAATAATTAGTAGTTTGGCTGCTTGCAGCAATCCCATTTCGACTCATTGTGCGAGAAATTATTTTGTGAGTCCAATCTCCTCCTCCTTGTCTCTGTTACCAGCCCCAAGTTGGGAAGAGTACAATCTTATGATGTTGTTAATGATCTAGAGTCTCATTTGAGCTAGCAGCCATTAAAATTTGATGTATCTCGGGAATCTGAAACCTTAATGATAAGAGTTAGTCCCATCTTTGGATCTCGCACCTTCTCCAGAGAACAAATCTTGATCCTAAAGCACTTTTTGATATATATGGGATTGTGCTCTACTTCCAAGGCAAGCATCTTTGGGAGCCAATCGGCTGCAAAGCAAACTGGATATTCACCTTTCCGTGCCTGATGGAAGGCCAATGACTCCGATTTGTTTGGCCCGCACCACATTTTCCGGTTACTCAAGCCTGCTTTGCATGGCCCTATTTCCCGCCCTTCCAATGCCTGCATCCATTTCCTTTCCCAACCGCTTCTCCACGGGGCTGTCTGGGCACACTGATGGTCCACCTCAGGCCACTTTCTCATTCAGTTCATCAAATTTGCCCTCTGGGTATGACATTGATTTTTCAATACGAGTAGCCATCACCTGGTGTCTCGTGGGTGAGGAGGGTCTGGATGCTTCCATATTAGTCGAGCACAGTTTACTTTATGAGCCTGAAGGAGCGCAAAAATCTGATTTCACCAATTCATCCTTTTTTTCTTTCTTCCCAAACACCATTGGTGAGCAATATTCTAAATCCTCTTTACATGTCTGAAGATCAGCAAGGCATTCATTCCCTGGTCCTACAAAGGTGTGTTAAATATTTCCTAAACTTTCTGGCTGGGCACAAGGCCCACAATTGCAACCCCAAAATCCTGGTGCAGAAAAGTATTACCTTCCTTGCAATATCTTCTCTGTTGGCTTGAAAATTATTAAAGTTGGTAATTGGTCTTGTGCGTGTCATAGGCTATCATGGTAAATATCCTGCTATCCATACATAACAGGAGCCAACCAATAGGGGGTGAGATCCCTAGTCGTCATATGTCCAGCGTTAAGATGTTAAATATGTTTGCCTGCAATTAAGATGGCTGCCACCATGTATGCTTCATTTTGTTAACATCCAGCCCCCAGCAGGCCTCGCCACTGAAATGGCCTCCCTGGCATTGGCAATGACTGTACCGAGACAGCCCCACCAGGAACTCAAAACTGCCTTGGGGCCATTGTATTACGTAGCCCAAGCCGGTGCTGTGATCGAGTGCACCTGCTAGTGCCTCACTCCTCCCTCCAGCCACCTATATCTCCCATACCTCTGTGGCGGCTTGGTTGCCGCAAGCACCATCCTTTCTGTGCAGTTTGTTCCACCGTGATCTACGACCATGCACAGGTTCCTCCTCAGACCCTACGGAGATACCCAGTGTGCTTCACGGCAAGCACTGTTAACACGACTGCAGCTCACACGGCGAGGGCCTCGGAGAACAGTGTTCCACTCAGTGACTTCGGTCACTCTTGCTCTTTCCCACACTCTGGGTCAATCGTGGTACCAGGATTCCCTCAGTGGGTAGGTTTAGGCCCCCTTTGACAGCCTAATAGAACTTGATAGCCCACTTCACTGTGCTTCAAAAATGTGCTGACCTCTTGCTTGGCCATTAAGCGACATCCACAAGATATACTTTAATACAATAAGGAATCTGTGATTCTAGTGTGTAAAATAAAAACGTGGAAGTTATGAATTAGTCACCTTCTTTCCTGCTTATAGAAAGCTGTGGTTTGATGCACTTCAAACAGAGTGGGTCAGCGGCCTGTTAGGGTACGGCTCAGGGAGGTGGGATAAGAATGCTTTTTCATCACATGATCTGGTGTTTTGCCTCCGATTGGATGTGCCTTTGCCACCTATTTTTGTATTTTTTTCTTCCATTGTCTCCCACATGTGCTTCTTCATCAGGTATTCCATGATGCCTTCCGCCTTATGGCAGAATTGCAGATCAAGGAAGAGGAGGTACTTTGGAAAGGGATGGTGCCCACAGGCAGAACTCCTCACATAAGGGCCATGCTTCTTTGTTAGTCGCAACAATGTGAAGAAATCTTGGGTAGAGCTTTGGCAGGTTGAGATGTCCACAGATGTTAAGTTTGCTTTTACTTCAGAGTTCTTTTTAGGCAAAGTAGTTTTGAGTGCTAAACCGTAAATGAATGGCAATATCCACATGCATTATTAGAATTTTGTGGGGATCGCCAGGCTGAGAAAACCATGTTAATATAAATGTCAGGATAAAGATGCATCAGCTATACTCTTGGGAGTCTATTGTAGTTTCAAAATAGTAGTGTGCTCCAAGTCAGTAATGGTGTTTATGGCAGGTATTGGGTCTTTTGCGCACATACTATTGATCATGGGCAAAAAAGACAGAATACCTGTGCCCGCAACCCCATCACTCACTAAGCCATGCCCCTGGCCACGCACAAGTGCAGCCAGGCGAAAAGATGGAAGACGCTGGTGCAGCAAACCGGTAAGTGTGTGTATGTTTGGGTATGTATGCTTTTGTCTGGGGTGATTTAGCAGGCCATGGGTGCACTGTTGGTGAAGTCGAAGGGAGGGGTGAGGCAAAACATCCCCTCCTCCCCGA
Organism: Ambystoma mexicanum; assembly: GCF_040938575.1. NCBI lineage: Eukaryota > Metazoa > Chordata > Amphibia > Caudata > Ambystomatidae > Ambystoma > Ambystoma mexicanum. Next base: position 451,120,796 of record NC_090936.1, on the reverse strand, counting down.
TTGTAAGCAGTGTGTAACTCCCACAGTCAGAAATTGTCATCCCACCACTTGAAGGCCACAAATATCTGCCTAAATAAGTGTCCTTTTTAGGTGTGGCCTTGGGATTATGACATAGAACCTCATGGCAGCACTTAATTTTTTGAAATATCAATACTGGAATTGCCCAGTGTTTTATGAAAGTCCCATTTTGTATCCAATGAAAGTATGTAGCAGAACGAAGGTCAATAGGGAAGTAATACATGTGAATGAGGTGTGTGGCCACAATGTTCGAATCCCAGTGTAATTTAGGAGGTTGTGTGGCAAATCAGTATTGATGTGTGTTAAAGCTGCGCGTGTTTCAGAACTCAAATAGCAAAGGATGTTATGGGTCAGGTTTGAGATGTTTGCAAATCTCTTATTCCATGTACTGGAATTGAAACGTGTGATGGAGGTTTGATTTAAGTGAGTTGGTAAGCCTGGTTTAAAACGAGTACTAGTACATCCCATCTGCATTCCTCTAAATAGATGCAGATGTCTTGGCTGCAGGACGGCGTACCCCAACATCCTTTACGCAATACAGAATGTCTAAAAATTATGCATGGACATATGCGCCACTACCCTTCCCCCTGTTTTTTCTTCTACTATTTATAGGTAGATTTTTTTTGTATAGCTTGCCTTCTGTTTTCATTGTTTTGCCTCTTTCTGTGGTCCATGGTTCCTGCCTCCAAATGCTGGCTTTTAGGTACAGGGATTGATCCCCAATATACCTTAGAAGCTTCAAGCAATGCTGTACATTTGCCATTTTCTTAAACTAGTCTGTCTTCAGTGTGTGAGCGATAGAAACCCTAGATTTGTGGCATGCTCTGTGATTCTTTTGTTACGATACCTTACAAGGTCACTTCATTGACCCTGTTTTTTAAACTAGCTTTTCTGATGAATCCTCAGTTCTCCTTAGTTCGAAAGCACAAAAGGCAACAAAACCTAAGGTGACTAAACCTTTGTTTTCGCAGGTTCAGCCATTCAGTGATTTGGTCCATCAGATAACTTGTCTAGCAAAGTGGCTTGCTCCAATTTGATAAACATGCCCTACTTGGACTGACCGACATTGATTTGTCAGGAACTGATTAGCAGTGTTGCTGCCAAAAGTCCATAAGTCCTGGGACTTTATGGAGTGTCAGTATATAAAGCATGTAAAACCGCTGCACTCTTCTCAGTATGGTTTCTCCTTGTGTGTCAGGGTTGAGAGGCCCAAAGTGAGTGGCAAATCATTTAGCTTCTAGAAACCAACATATCAGCTGCTCTCTGTTCTGAAATCTATTTTGCCTTTGCCAAACTCTTTTAATCAGTCCTTGACTTTAAACAGGTTGGTTGTCCCATCCAGGGCATGTGATACCAATCTGTCATCTGAGAAGAGCTTATTGGAATTTTTTAAAACCTGGTATAGGTCCTCTTCTGGCCGGATTGGTGCATGTCTCTTGTCTGGGAATTTCAGCAGAGGGCAGAGTATAGGAGTTTGCCTCTAGTTTGATATATGTTGCTTTGTATTCTCAGGATGCTGCAGGCCTCCTTTTGGAAGCAAGACGACACGGAGCAACACAGGTTCGATCCCCGGGTCTGTGCTTAGAAACCTCTGGGTATTAAGCGTGTTATAAATAACCTACAGTATCATAGCTTTGTTATTCCAGATGCAGCACGTTTCTCTTGCTGCAGGCAGGAGTTTGATATTCAGATGCTCCCAGTGGATAATATAACCACTGTCCTTGTCTAAAGTTGATCTTTCGTACCGCTGAACACTCTGTGAAGCGTAGCATGTAACTGGTGAACTTACATGCTAAACAGGATATAGTACTACCCTGTGGCTACCCGAGTGTATTTGCTTCCCCCTTATTCCCATCACAGCCATGATGGCGAGAAGAAATGGAAACACAATAAAGAAGTAATCAAAATAAGCTACAATAACCTATAATAATACCATCCATTTCCTTTCTGTCAGAACAGGCATGGGAAAATCTGGAAAGATTCTCTTTTTTTACTGTACAGTCATTTCAAAATTTTGATTTTGCATTTGCGGTCATTTCATTAAAAATAAGCATAATACGTAATTTGCTCAGAGAGTGTTAGTGCATATTTATTTTGCAGTATGTATCGATCATGCTGCATCTGCCATTAGGCATTTTATTTATTTCTTATGTATTCTGCTTATCTTTATGACTTGGTGATGCAGAATATCACATGCCAGGGCAAGGGGGGGGAGGCATTTCAATTTCCGAACTACCAACAAGTTATAAATAGTCACTTGGCACCTCAGTTCTATATATACAGACAGCAGACCATTTCTTACTCTCCAACAGTCAATAGTCACTAGCCAATGGTTAGTGCAAAGTGCACATTTTGGGCCCTGTCACTTGTAGAATCTGTAGATCAGGAAAGAACGAACAGTTAATGATCCAAATGACTTATCAGACTCAGTTTAAACGCGCAAAGCAGCATCTCAACACTTATTTTAAAACATATAATGGGTTGCATGGAATGGCAAGCTATCACTGTGACAAATAGCTCACTCCTTGTTGTCAGAGTCGAGGGGTTAACAAACACATACATTTTTGCAATCCGGAAAATCCCAGGGTTCAGGTTGGGCTTGACAAAATGTTTAGAGGCTCTTCAAGAGAAACCAAAATAGAGCAACGACAATTTGCTTGGCCACCATAGTCTTGCAGTCCATCCCTCACTGCTCTGCGGTTCCACCTCTTGACTGTCAATCAAAGGTCACTCAGAGGGGTTTTAAATGCCCTGTGCACTTCTTTTGCAGTTAGTTTGGGTTTCTCCATTGTAATCGCTGTAGTCGGGTGTTCCCCACTTTTGCTGTCATTAGGATGCTGAGCTTTCTTATGTGTCCCGGGCTTGTTTAATGTCTTTCCCAGCTTGGCCCATTCTTCTCCAGGCCTTAATCGACCATGGGAGCTTTGCGGTTGAGCTTTGGAATATTGGTAACCAGCTCTACCATAGCACCAACACAGGTTAGGCCCTTTCCACTTTTCTGCAATATGTCTCTCTTCCTCGATCTTCTGCCTCTTTGTCCTCCTCAATGTACTGCAAAGGTCGGGCCTGCTTCACCTCTCCTTCCAACTGATCTTTTTCTGTGGTCGATTCTGACTGTTAACCCTTCTGGAGTCTCTTCCTCTCTATGTTTAAGCTGTTCCTATATTCTTTTACTCTTATGTCTTTCCCTGTGCCCCTCTCTGTGTAACTCCCTGCTGTGCCACTGTATTCATATTCTTACAATCTCTTCTGGTGTTAAGCCTTTACTTCATCTTTCTCTCCCTTCAAAGTCTTCTTTACCCGCTTTCCTCTGTGGCCTCTTATGGCTTTTGTGCCTTTTCTTCTCCGTTCTTGTGTATTATGTTTGACATGCTTACTGTTGGAATAGATTTCTAAATGTTAGCCTGGTGGACAGATGCTTAGGAGGCCACCCTTGTTAGATGAACAGGGGACACTTCTCAGGAGGAGTATAGTCAATGCGAGAAAGTTAGTAACTCCACCAATACCTGCAAATGAAAAGGGTTAATAACTTTTATGACACCAACAGTCTTCAGAGATGGCAACCCTAACTGTATAAGATCAGCCCTAAAATGAATGGGGCCTTATGCTTAATGTGCACGTAAAAGCGCCTGGCTGTGCGCAAAGTTCACAAAGTACTTCTTAGGGAGCATAAAAAGTTAGGGGTAGAATTATAAAGGGGTGGAACGGGTTCCAAGAATCAGGAGAGGATCTGCTACAATGAACAAAGCTGTGCCCGACTTTCAGAGGTCTTTAGGAAGCAGATACTACCCAAGCTAAAGAGAAGGCTAAAATAAACCTTCAATGCGTAAATGCGTTTGGATGTACAAAAGGCCACCAGTAAGGGACTTCACTACTTACTGCCCTTAGTTCGGTTTTGGTCCACCTTTGGCAGGTCTAAAGGGGGCCGCCAGAGGTTTGATATCTTGCCCTCAGTTCGGCTTTCAGGTGCATAGGCGCTGCAGATACTGGTCTGGTATGGCACAGGAGCTGTGTAACTCTTGATTCAAATGAAGAGTGAAGAAACTACTGATGCAGCAGGTCTCAGGGCACAGGAAGGAATGTGGGGAAACCATCTTCAGCGACCGTCACTTTCGCACAGTGACGCAGAGGCAACCAACTCTCGCGGTATGATGTAGCCTCCTATCTTGCAGTCCAAAGGTACTGGGACAACGAAATTCGGCAAAAGGATACTTTGTTGGATATGCTGGGATTCCCCAAAGTCTTGTCGAAACGGCAAAGCTCCTGCACAGCAACCAAGGATTAAGCTGAACAGTCCACTGGATGGCCCATTGACACTTCCGAACAGGCTCACTTGCAGCGTTACCAGGAGACGTCGATAGTGATTGTTCCCACCACTCCAAAGGTTTGAAGCACCTTAGCAGGTCTTCTGAGATCAAGAGCAAAGCAGGGCTCCACCGGGACAACAACAGGATTCGGGTCCCAGCCCTCTTCACTGTGTCTCAGGATGGTCCTTTGTTCTGCTCATTTTTCAGGTTACTTGATTTTGTCTGCAGGTTGGTTCTGACTTGTTGCTGATCTGCTGGAATGAATGCTGGACCTCTCCTTATATGCATAGCCAGGCGAGTGCTCACACCTGGCCCACCAATGGGAAGTTCTGCTCCATGCATTCACACCAGCAGTGGTCCAATCGGGGACCACTGCGGTTCTCGTGCACACCAGACAATGCAGCAGCGGTAGTGTGGATTGGGACCCGACAATCCCAGCAATCTTCCTGGGTATCAACACACATGGCCTGCAGGAACCCACGAAAGAAGCAGCTTTCGTGGGCAACTGCATGCCCAAATAAGGATATTCTGATCCTGCAAGGGCAGGAGGAAGGCCAAAGGACGAAATGGCCAAAGGAACAGACAAAAGACCTTGTGTCACGGCCATGTTAGACGCCTGACACTAGCCACAGTCATGAGCCAAATGTGGTAAACGCGGTATGGCTCAGTAAAAAGTTACAGAAATACAAGAAAAAGCTAATGCTGCCACCAGTCTGTTCCTAGGCACATTGTATAATCAAAAATTCCTTAGATGGTGTCTAGGGCCATAAAACACACACTATTGCGCGGTACTGTAAGGCACTTTGCACAGTGATAAGTTTACCAACAAGTGCCAAGAAAGTCAAAGGTCTAACAGAAACAACGTTTTTCAGTGCTGACAGCGTGAAGGACGTGTCGGTTTCCCCATAACAATGAGCGAAAGCCCAGTGGAGTGCATCTGAAGGCTGTGCGCCACTGTAAAAAGTCAGGTAGGGATACGGAAACAAATGCAAAAAGTTTGGGGGTCCATGGACTATGGAGGAAAAGTTGCTCTAGAGAAATCTTTTCTAACACTTCTTTCCCCACCTCCTCTGTTCTCTCCTTCTTGCTCCAGTCTTTTGTTGGTCCTGTCTCAGCTGTTCTCTTGTCGGCTACCCTCCCTGGTGCCTCTGTTCTCAACAGTTTTGCAGCACTCATTGCCACCACCTTTTATCTGAATGCTGGACCCGCCTCTTGGCCCACAAGCAGTAAACTCCTGTCCTCTCTGGTGTGGGGTTCGCTGCTTTCTAAGATTAGCTTGCCAAATTCAAACACCAGTTTGGAGCTGAAGCTTGGTGGGCAACCATGGATAACATCACTCTGCATGGCAAACCATTCAAGGGGAAAAATGACATGTTGCTTTTCACCAATTCCAACTAGCTACAGCAGTACACAGAATTGTCTTCTCATAGCTGCCCACCATGCGCCATTGGCAGTCCTATAGCGCCACACTTCACATCACAGGGAAGTCTTTCTTGCATTAAAACATTGCACAATACTGGGCTGCTATGCACCTTGGTACTTCACAGTGGCGGTTCTATCTGTGGGTTCTGTTGGCACCAGTTCATTTCTCACTGTAGGTGCATGCTGATGTCTATGGTGAAACAAACACTGCAATCATTTTCTCTGCCTTCAATGTGAGAGCCACAGAAACCAAAATTTTGTGGCATGCTCTGCAATTTTTTTTTCCGCTACCTTCCAGTCATTTCGTTGGCTCTGTTTTTTTAACTAGCTTCTTTGAACTATTCCTCATGGTTGCTAATGCTAGGCCTGGTGAACTTTTTAAATTGTGCCCCTAGTTAGGTCGTGGGTTGGATGCAGACATCAGTATGGTTGAAGAGTTCTCTGGAAATGCCCATAGACTTGGGGCCATCAGTATCTCTTGGGGCTTTCTGGCTGCTATATGGAAGAAAAAGACTGCTTCCAATCTGGAGCCTCATGGTTCTTTCTATTCCTCTTCCACGGACATTGATCTCTTGAGTCTTGGTCTTTTTTGCTCAAATCTCTTAACTTTATTTCGGTTTCCCTCCATTTGGGCATTGAGGTCTTTCTACCTCTATCTCCTATCCCAGGCTGCAGATAGGCTTATAAACCTAGGGGTACCACTCTAATCCTCTTCCTGGTCCCAGATTGCAAAGTGTGTGATGGCATCTGGTCCCCAGGGCTCCTCCCGCCCCATCAGTCATCCTGAAGCCTGTCACTTCATTACGTTGAGTAAGAGGAGCAGTTATATAGTACAGTAACTAGATTCTTTTTTGTGACTCGGTTGCACAGTAGCAAATAGAACATTAGAGTATGTGTAGCAACATGACGTTTTCTCTAGGAATCCTTCAGTTAGGAGCTATGAAGCTTTTTAAGATAATTTGTGCTTTGAGTTTAGCCTGCCTTTTTATTCTGGACAGTGTTCTCCCTATCGTGTGTATTAAGCATCAGGGGCCCTTTCTGTCTTTCGTAGCAAAGCATTGCTATCCTCCTCGGAGCATACAGGGAGCCTATGTTCCTCCAAAGCCTGTGATCCATAAAGAAACCAAGTCTCTCTCTTTGAAAGACTTGTTCCTGACTCTACGTAGACCTGTATTCTGATGTCAGTAGGGTGCATGATTTGGGGTCCCAAACCCTGCTACACTATAAGTAGGTGTCCCTAGACAGAATCCCCAAGTGGGAACCATAGTCTAGGGTTGTGCCAAGTTCCTCTGTTACCTGCATGAACACAGCTCCTATCTGTCTGCTTTAAATTCCAGGTGATCGCTGAATCGTTGTCAGGGTTTTGTCCTTACAAAAATTCCTCCTATTCAGCTCGTCTTTCCGGGTAGCCATCTGGTGCAGTAGAGATCTCACCACACTCTTACTGGCTGATGCAATCGTCCTTAATACACCTTCAAGTCCTTATCACTCCGCACAGAGACTTTCACTCCTGAAACAAGCATCCATGCATGAATGGACAAGATAAATGTTTGAGGAAAGTCTGAACTCTATATTTGTTACTTCGTCATATTGTGGGCTGTTTGGGGCAACAGAGAACCATTGTTCTCGGCAGTAAAGGCATTTGTTTTGGAGACTAAAAATACCTTTTCTGGCACTGGGCAACCAGGCCAATTACAAGAGGGCAGAGATAGTTGGCAGTTGGTGGAAAGTGTGTCCATAGTGGGAGTGGCAAAGTCCAGGTGACCGGCCCACTTTTTGTCAGAACGTCCAGAATTAAGATTTCCTCTGTGTGTTTTTGTCAAAACACTTGCACAGTTGGGGTAGGGACTTCTTACAGGCCTAATTGATGTGAGATCTGCTAGAGTGCAACCTCCATTTAATATATTTGACCCATATGGTATGACAATGTCTGTGAAGACCTCATCCTTGGTGTAGACTGCAGTCCATTGGCACTCAATGCCAAAATGCATTTGCATATCTTGATTGTGGACAATCCATTAAAATCTGCCTCTTCCCTTCTCCTCTACAGTAGCATCGAACAGACCAGGCCATAGGTGTTCTTCTTTCATGAATAGCAACAGTGCAGGGAGCTGGGCACCTAGAACTGGTCAATCGGAACGCCTTTATAAAATAGCCTTTATCCACCTCTTGGACATGAGTTTGCACAGGTCCTGAAGTGTCTACTGTGTGATATAAATACCACCTCATACAAGACTGGATACGTTTACTAGAAAGACTACTGCATTAACTCATTACTCAATGAGAATTATCCTCCACCATGTGCGCACACTTTGGGAGGCAGTGACACTGGAAACTGTTGTGGTTAAACGGACATTGAGGAAAATCATGCACGACACACCAGTACCCTTCATTCTATTTGCTTATTTGATTGTTTAAAGTGCAAACCTAGCTCAAGAGCAGCAGAGCGCTTTACAACAGGAAAGACAGAGGGTTTTTATTTATCTGGCATATATTGTTGCGTTAAGTGGATTTTCCATGTTCTTTGTGAAATTCCCTTCACCTGCGAGTTCCCCAGCACTTTGTGCTAGACTACTTGATTTTAGGTCTATTCCACTGAGTGAGTTGTAACCCTTTTCCACTCATTCTTTTACCCTATCTTTGGGACCCTTTTGTATTTCTTTTCACCTTTTTCTTGGAGTCATGCTTTCCTCCAGGTTTTGTGGTATCTGTCTTTGACTTTTGCAGCACACAACACTCTGTGTGCAGTGTTGCTGGGAGCACTTTGGGCTTCCCACTTTACTATCTATCACAGGGGGATATTTCTATCCTTCCTATCTTTTTCTATTGTGAGAACAGCACACCCCACCTTAAGTGGGGTGCTGAGGGGCTACACTGTATCCCCTTTCTCAGTGACAAGCTAACCTGAATGGCTGGTGGCAGTGGTTTAATCCTATCTACTTTTTTGCAATTTGTATTCCCAGGCTGTACTCAAGCCGTGGTAGTGCATAGTGCACCATTGGCCCAAAATGGTGACCGTGTTCTTTTGTCACCAATTCAAGATGGCTTGGCATTTCTTGGTCGTCCTACTGCCGTGCAGGGTGGGGGAGGCCATTGTTTGACTTTTGTCTTCAGCAAGTCTCCATAAGAAAGCCTGTCCAGGTGCCAATGTGTCTATGAGAATAGCAAACAGGGGAGGACTCCGAAACTTGGCTGTTCTTTGTCTTCTGCTGTGCCTGCCTGGGAACAGTTCCTCCTGGGAGGCTGGCTGTCCTTATAGTGCATGGGTGGGTGCTGATTGGCTGGGTACCTGGATCAGAGGCATGGATCCTGAGGCTGAAAACAAGCTGACCACTGGAACTGAAGAAACAATGAGGAAGAGGAGAGATGCCTGCAGCTGCTTCCAGACAACCGAGATGCCATCTGAGTAATTGCTGCTGTCCAAACCCTTCTTCCAACCGTCAGCAGAGCCCCGAAAAGGATGAGACTCTCCCTTAGACTGGTGGCTCCAACCAGTCTCAAGATGACCTGCCTTTTTAACCCATCCCAGATGAACTGTGGCCTTCACCGGCTGCAAACCGCCAATACCTTGAGACCTGTGGCCATTGTGCAGTGCATCGCCTTCCAAAGATTGAATCCTCCTGAAACTTTGGTGGACTCTTTCTGAACCTCCAGAGTCAAGATTCACCTGCTTGAAGTCCCCTCACCAGAGTGCTGGAATGATAAAGCAAGACAAAAGCGACTGGGCAGTAACCGTTCTTCCCTGGTGCTTTGAAAACGGTGCCAAAATCACAGAACCACAAAGAAGCCTTTGTCTGAAACCTCTTCACTGGACTGCTGCTACGAAATCCATTCCAGTGTCCCTTCTTTCTTCTTCCTGACCAAGATCTGCTGCTGCAGCATTGTGCGCCATCGTCTTCACTCGTAAGGTACTGTGAGACTCTTGGTAGAACTTACTTGGAATTGTTCTGCTGGTCCTGTGTTGCTGCAGTGCTGATTTGTGCATTTGGCAGTTTGCCCATACATGTTCGCCCAGGCCTAATGCCTGTATGCCTTGAGGGAGCCTTCTCTGAAGTCCAGGAACATTTTCCCAGCAAAAGCTTTACTTACTTGCTACTAAAGACTTCCTCTGGAACCTTTGGACTTTCAACAGCTTGTTCTTTGCTTGTTTGACACTTTAATCTGACTCTGAAACACCCATAACTAGATGGGGATGGACTACTAAAGCCTAAGGCCTCTGATAAATTGTTACACGTATTTACCTGTTTTATGTTGGTCTTGTTTCATTCATTCTTACCTGAAACAGAAATTGTAAACATTATTACAAAAGTGTTTTACTTAACTTTTGAATAGTTTACTGCCATTCTACAAGTATTACAAAGTAATTTACTTACTGTAAAGATTGCATTAGTTGTCCTAAGTTACTTATGTGTAACTTTCTAAAGAATCACATGTACCTTAGTGTATATACAAAATAAACTTCGGAAGAATGACCTTTACTTTTGTGTATATATAAAATAAACCACTGTTTTTATATAACTTGTTGTGTGTTAGCGTTTCTTTAGCCTATGGGTATACTCTTAAGTTATTTGTACTGCCTACAGTCCTTCCTCCCTCCAAAGATAAGCCTGGCTGCTCAGCCATTGCTACCACAAATCTTGTGTGGTCCAGGCTTATACTAAGAGTTGGGTTCCTGCGCCCCAAGTGTGAATCTTCTGAAGTCCTACCTTTGGTGGACTTTTGCAAACCTCTCTAACATGTTGATAGTCACACTTTGTGTTTTGCAAAACTGGAGGATCATGGAGGCATTTCAAGCACCTCTACCAGGATTGAGGTACAAAGGGTCGGGCGCAGCAGGGGAAGGACTGCTAGCGAGTCTTCTCTTTACTGGCTAGCTTAGACTCCAGCCTTTTCATAGTTTTGCTACGTGTGGCGTGTCACCATAAGACACATTGTTCTCCAACATCCTTACAAACCTGCACCTAGATAATAGTCAGTTTGGCCAATAGAAAGCACTATTAGGGTATGTTAAGGGCAGATGAGAACTGTGCAGGTGCCAGTAAAGAAATCTAACGCACAAATATCCTGAAAACTAATCTGTGTTCTACCTCTGCTTTGGAAAGGTGGATCATTCAAGAATAGAAAGACTCAACTGGTAGTTTGATGTTGGAGAGAGACTTCCTCCTGAAGTGAATAAGTACATTTCTTTATGCCTTGCCCACCCCCTTTCTTCTTCTTTCCAAGATAGTGATTGAAACTCAGTAGGACAACACCATGTCATATTATTCTGGTGTTCTTTATTGATCAAAAACATTTTAGTTTTTTACCCTATTGACGCTTCTGGTACTACATCTGCCACCCCCTACTTCTTCCAGCCCTGGAGAGGGGCTCTTTTCCCCCCTTAGCAGTAATTCTTTTGTTCCTAAAGAAACATGGTCTTTGGCCATCTAGGCCTTTCTAAGTGGAACCTGGACATATCCTTCAAGCCCCTAAAAAGTGTACTGTGGGGCGTCTATTAAAGAACATTCTTCAGATTGTGTCAAAGAAGCCAGGACATGGACTACCAGTGCAGTAGTCGCTACAGTGTTTAGCGTGTTCTGTTTTAACCAAGACACAGTTTTCTCAGATGCTGTTTTGTTGTCCGTTTCATACACGGCCAGGTCATAGACTCATGATCAAGTGCAGAATCTGAATAGTGTTATTCCATTGGTTTTTCGCATATGCCTTTTTTGTCTATGGTTAGCAGTGATCATCAACTGGTGACCTGGAAGATAGTTGCATAATACAAGTTTGTTCTTTGGTCCATTCCTTTGTATTTGACCATGATTTATGGTTTTCCATGTTGATGAGAAGATCTTTTTTCTTTCCTTCTTTCCTAATTGCTCTACTAAATCAGTGAGGGATTTTCATGGTTGGACATATCCTACCTCAAAAGCAAAAGGCCACTAAGTCCTTAGACAGGCTTATTTTTCGTGCTGTGGTGGATTGCAGCCTACAGTGCTAATCAAAGATGATGATTATTCCTCCCGAGTGTAGCTATTTCCATTCTCAGCATTGTTCCCGTAGATTTGTATGCACTATCTACTTTACTGTCATATGTTAGGGCTGCCACATGTATTTTATATGCATTATGCCACAGGTGGCACACACCCAGTTTAGTCAAGTGCTACAAAAATCTTATTTCAAATATGTATGCAAATGAATATGAAATGAACAATGAAAATAGGTTTTCTTGATCCCTAACTGGATTCTCATGTCTTAAAATCTTCCCATTAGTTTGGAGGTAAAGAGATTGAACATACCAGCAAGTATACGTTACTCACTGTAATGGTTGTTCTATTGATGGTCCCAAGTCCCTTGCTCTCCAGAAAAAGCAAAACATCTTCACCTCACCACTCCCTCCACCCTATCTGGTTGTGAGGTATGGTTGGATAAGAGATCGAGATGTCCAGAGCTAGCATGTTCATATGATTGGGGCCCTCTCTTTAAAATGCTGTGTGCATATTTGTAGCCATGCTATCCTGCAGCCACGACGCACATGATTCTGAAAGGGGATGAAGAGATATCAGTACAACCCACGCTGCAACAAGTAACTTATAATGGCATAGCAGTGGGTGCTGTGGGTTTTATGGGGGATCTTCTGCTGTAGAGTTTGGGTTCAATTGGTCTTCTGACAGAAGACCTACCACAACAGGAATTTAGGCAATTTTGCCTTTTTTGCAGAACTATGCTGTAATGAGTGTTTTTCCAAACTCTCTACATGCAGATATGAATTTGTCTTTGGAATTAAGGGCTTTTCACCACTGTGTGAAGTGTTGATGATATGAGGCTTTGCACAAGTGACTGGTGTCGGGAATGTTGTTTTTGTAAAGCATGCTAGCATTGACAATAACGTTTTTGGGCAAAACTGGATGTTCTTGGGGAAACATGCCAAGCTGTAGCTTTAGCTGTTAGTACCTTGCAGAAATGTTTTGGTGTTGATATGGTGCCCTGTAGGTGTGTCTGGAAAGAAGAGCATGGAGGCTAGAATGCAGATGCTCAACTCATGAATCTGGGGCATGCATGTGCGGTATAGGGCATCGTGTGCTTTACAGATCTTGGGGAGTGAGTGCTCTTGCAAAGTTGTGTATTATCAGAAACTAATGGAGCTTTGCCCATCTGTGTGCAGTGGTATAAGAGCAGTATATTGCTGAGTTGTTTGTGGTGGCCAGATTGAAGTGTTTTGTAGAGGTGTATGATGGTGTGATTTAGATATTCTAATTTCTGGAGCCGTTATGCTGTTACTACTGGGGTTACAGGCAGTGCATGATTGAGGTTCTGTAGATGAGTTGAACACAGCTGTGCCCCACCCTACCTCGTTTCTGGTACTGCAGCTTAAGAAGCTAGTGCCAGTAGTGAATGAAAGGTAAGTGTTTCATGAACTTTTATTGCGAGTTTAGATGGGAAAAGGATCTCTGCCTCCAGTGAAAGCCGTAGTATACATTCTGAGAAGTAGGGGTTTCACCAGAATAAGCCCTTATCTGAGGAGTTATCGCTTGTTCACCACAATCCTCTTTTCTTGCTAACTGTGCATTTTACCTAGTATCATCCTCCTAAAAATCAAGACCTGCTTTTGACTTTTACATCATTGTTACACTTCCCTCCAATACCTTTACCTGCTTCATGAAGTTAAGTTTGTTCTCCCATATCCTTGTCTACCTTATCCCCTCCAACCCCAGCGTCCGCTTAGGCTTTTCCGATGAATACCACTTGTCGCCCACCCATGTCTAGTGAATGACCAGTAATAACCTGTGAATACCCAGTAGCAGCCCATTCCCATCCTGACAAGTCATTTCTGTTGCAGCCGATCAATTACCAGAAGTGTCTTGCCACCAATTGATCACGGGAAGTCATGACATACTGTAAAGAGCTGCCACATGAAATTGACAGGTCCTGCTGTCTGCAATCTTGTATGTATTAAATATGTGCCCTTGCTGCTTGACAGCTTGAGGCGAAAGTAGAACCAGGCGACTGCATTCCTGTTCAATAAAAGAAGCAGATCTGATGAACAGAAAGATGCTTGCAGGCTGATTTGAACTTCTACTTTTTTGTCAGTTCTAAATTTAAAAACGCGGAAGCCCACATTGTATTGCCCCTTTTACCTGTGTTCACTTTGATTGATAGTTTTGCAGCCTCTATGTTAAGAATATTCACTTTGTCCTAAAATGATGGTATTTTTACAAATGCTGTTTTTCTCAACAAATGCTTAAATAATGCTGTACCATGCAGAATGGTTCCAGCACATGTATGTCTGCTGTGAGCTCATACTCCCTTGTGCTTTCATAGAAGTAAGGTAGTTTACTTAACTTGTGTTTTTGATCATGCTGTAACTTTTAATCCATCATCTTGTTTGACTACTTTTTTGTTTAAGTTAATTTTTGTGAGTGATTTAATTGTCTGAGCAGGTTGCACCAGCTGTGGGGATGCTCAGAACCTCATAGCAATGCACTCTTGTTGGAGATTTCTACGGCAGCGGCCAGCCCAGTGAGACAGTCATCCATAATAAACTACTGCCACCCAGTGATCAGACATTAGTAACTGAAAGGAAGTATTTCTTGAGAGATTTCTCAGCCTACTAGAATTGTTGCAACATCATGTATTGAACTTTAGACTTGTTTCACACTGTACAGAGTAGCTGAGACAATCACCTATTATTACTCGCACATCTTGGTCCAGTTACATACCTAGTTTACAATCCGTTTGACCTTTCTGTGCCACACAGGGTGAACTGGGTTTCCACTGTAATACGGGTGCGCTAAATCTTATACCTCCTAAATTCAAATGCTTATAGTTACTTGTTCTGAGCACTTCTTCAAGGCTGCTGCAGCCTTCTCATATTAAAGCACAGTGGAACGAAGTCAGGCTAGATGTGGCTTCCCAGCTCTTCTAGGACAGTGCACAGTTTTCATTAGAAACCATTCAAGAAATCTGTGTTCTTTTGTTCTCATTTAACCATATCTTATCTTTTTTGTAACATAAAGTTGGAAAATGTTTTAAGATGGGTATCCAATTATTTAGGATAGACAGTTTGGAAGATGTGAATGATGTCCAAGACCATAGTTCCAGATTCGCCAGGATTCCTCAAATCCTTCTTGCATATATCTCAAATATTTTAGCTGTGTGCATTGATATGTCTATTATCTTTGTCACCAGAGGTGGATTTTGACAGAAAATTGACATAAGGTGTCTTGAAGCAAGTTAGTCAGCATATTGCATTTCACAAAGATTAGTGGTGTCATTTGCAGCTAATAACCTGCTTGCTCACACTCTAAGCTGTGAGTTTGAAAACAATGAATGAGTACAGATTCTAAACTAAAATTTCATGCATCCGACGGGAGTTTATCTGGTAAAGAATTCAGAGCCTCATTGTTCCTGCACAGTTACTTTCACGAAGTTGATTCTAGAGAGTCCCACCCATTTTCAGTATTGCCAAGTCTGATATTTTGGAGTGGCTTGATTCAGAGTTCCTAAAACTGCAGAAAGGCAAATTCATCTATGAAATCTAAAGGAGCAGGACATAAACATGACTGAAAAAGCAACATACCGTTGTTAAAGTAGAACCAGGAAGAGATGCTTCTAACCACATGAGGTTTAACCTCATTGAGCCAGCAGTGTTGGTACATGCGATTCCCAAAGGGTTCCCTTTCAGTGGTTCCTTGATGGCCATTTCTCATCGGATATATTTTACGGCCACTCAATTAGGGCTTAGAAATATCACAAGATGTGTTACAAAGAAAGTCAGAGGATGCTAGATGTGATAACCGGCTGGTTCCACTATGCTTTATTCATTAATTCCATTGTACATTGCAATTCCGTTATTAAACCATAGAACCTTGTGTTCAGATCTGATAATTGTTTGCTTTTTTTCCTCGTTTAACTGTTTGATTTTGCTCCATTTCTTTTTGTTTTAACCATTTACATTTTAAAGTCGGTTTATGTACCACACGCCTTGGCATTCAAGAGATCATACGCCATGAAGGTAGTGTTTCATTTTCATTGGTCATTGTTGCATGAATGAAAATTAACCAATTCGCTTTTGCCATATTTGCATTAACAATAACCTCTTAGTTATATCTATGGGTCTTCACAGGTGTTGGTATCTCACATTTGTTGTGCAAACACGCCAATTGGTGGCAGTGGGAATCTTCCTTTTACACACTGCATGCACTGGAAGTGGGCACCCTCTCTTTGGGACTTGGCATGTGCTATCTGGGGGTCCTTCATTTGGGTCTAGCATGTTGTGCTAGCAGTGCAAATGTCCCCTTAATGTTTTGGCAGGTGCTGGCAGTCTTGATCCATCTGATGAAACCTAGCCCATGCCAGCGGTGGGGATTGTCAATGTTGTTCTGGGCTTCTGCCAACAGTGAGGATCCTGAATGTGCCGTAACAGGTGCTTGTGGCAGAAGTTCTCCCTTTTAGATTTCACAGTTACCGGCCCTGTGCCCCACCCCTCTCTGTCTGCCTTTGACACTTATCCAGTCCTGGTACTGTGTATCCTCCATTTAGGCCTTGACAGATGGCTGAAAATGTGAAGCTTTTATTTTATATGTCAGCTGCTGTACTAAGAACCCTCCCTTTGGGACTGGAAGGTAAGTTTTCAATACAGCACTTGATATTTGCCATTAATGGGAATCCTCTCACTGTGTCATAACATAACATGTCCTGTTTGTTTGAATCGAAGTTGCCAGCTGTGGAGATGCTCTGAATGAGACTTGCAACTTGTCGATCATGTGACTTCTCCCTTGGATGTCTGTTTTGTGAGAGTGTTAAGAAAGATTTTCCTTTTTTGCAGCTTTTCCAATCTTTTTCAATGGGACCCCAGCATGGGTGGCTAGATGACCACAAGCTTAAATCTTTTAGGGGTATGGTACTTGTGTCCATGCGTGAACATATTTTTGATGCTTTCTCCCCCCAGAGTTAAGACAACACTAAGCTGATTCCCTTGAAATGGATCCTAAAAAGTAAGCAGGAACCTCTCATTTGTTGATGGCCCAGCCCACAGGTTATCCCACAAGCACAAAATGGGCTTCATTACATTGTTGCCAGTCCGGAAACACACCGGCACCCTTGTTTCCAGACCGGTAAACTATGTGTTTGCCTGCCGGAGCCACTGTGCCCGACAGGTCTGACCCTGCCGGGCGCAGCGGTGACAGAAGGTAAACCCTTCACGGAAGCACTGGCACCGTTAGCAACAGTGCCCGTGCATCCGTGTCCCCACTCCCATAGAGTCCTATGACTCTATGGGAATGGGGATTAACAAATATTAGAACACTGGGCCGGTGAATACCCCTTTCCTATTGGTCAATTTGCGGGCTATAAGAAACTGTATAGCTCACAGTTTCATTATAGCCCGCAAATTTGCCCTTTGCTGTCTTCAGCTCCGACATTTGTGCATTAACAGTGATTCGCCCCCTCTAGTGGCCAAAGTGAAAATTACTGGTGCACAGGTCACTTTCAGTTCCTCAATTTCGGTCCAGCAAGTCGGTGGTTACTCACTCTGGCAAGGCGGTTGCCAGCACTGGGCCATTGCATGACCCAGGAATGACAAAGAATAGACCAAAACATTGTCAACAACTTCAAAGGATCTCCCATGACATGATACACGTGGAACTCTGTGATGGCCACACTGATCAAACGGCGAAAGTCCACCCTCATGGCGTAAACAAAGAAGCTGGTTCTGCAAGCACCCTCTTTGAGCTGCAACTGCAGGAGGAAGCCTCCTGTTTCACAAGTTGAGGCTCTGCAGAGTCCCACGTCTAAGCCACTGTAGCGAGATAGCCTACAAGGAAGCTGGCCAGCTCACAGAGTGGCTCCAGGACACTTACAAAGGCTTCTAAGGGTAGATTCAAGGCTGGTTGTTCCCACCGGTCCAGGGCTTGATGCACTGATTAAGGTCTTCGCCGGCACATTTGCAATGACAAGTTTCTGGTGTTCACCGAGATGCTCGTCTTCGAAGGGATCCTGGCTCCAACAGAAATCTAAAGTAAGGCTGCAGGAGTCCTCTTTTTGTCCAGGTTTTGAGCTGGAGTCTCCTACAAGCCTGCCAATGGTAAGGATCTGCACTATTCAAATTGTATGGGGCTGTCCTATCATGAAAAAGCCACCAGCCACCAAATCTGCTCAGCATCAGACACACTTTGGCCAGGATGTGGACTAGGTCCAGACAATCCCATCCTCCACTCAGACTGCAAACAAATACTGCCACTTTGATATGATATGGCATTTATAACGCACCTGTACACAAGTGTTTCTATGAGCCACTTTGCATGCAAAAACTGGGGTTTGGCTTGGCAAAGGGCTTGTCATAAATGGCAAATCTGGTTCAGAGAGGCTAAAGGTCATGATGGCTAAAGGACAGGGTGAAATCTCGGTTATATGTGATCTTACCAACCAGAATTAGTGGTAAATTTCATTGCGGACAAAACACTGCCCCCAAACCCCCTGTTTTTTTTTTACCCTTATAACGCCATCCTAACCTCATCGCAACCCATTTTAACCCCTTTACCCCACTACCCTTTATTTATTTAATTATGGTGTGCAGTGTTGTTCGGTATTATGGTCCACTCTGAAATGTACCATTCTGTAATGTTTTAGATGCATTGACTGGATACCGAAATCACATGGCACTGCCTTTTTAGAGTATATGGTACGCTAAAAGTCATTATGGAGTTAGGAATATTAAATTAACAGGGTAGACAAATATCAGCTGCCCCAGCCTGTTTTGGACACATCATACAAGCAACCATAAAGTTGCAAAAGACAAAGCTAAAGGCACACAAAGTATCCTTACCACAACTCACTGTAAGGTGATGTGTGCAGTATTTAACGAGCAAGGAATTTCAGAATGGAGGACAGCGTCCCCTTGAACTGATAGCCATAGAGACTGAAGTGTGTCCCCAAAACAGATGAGCTAAGCAATGTAAGTTAAGCAAAATGGCTTTGCTCGCATCCAAAAGTCAGGTTAGGTTCAAAACAACAGCAACATGTTGGTGTATTCCTTAGAATTCAAAAGAAAAAGCTCTCCTAACAAAGCCCTTGTCTCTTGTCCTCAATGGGCCCCTTTCTGTAGTTGTCCTTGTCTACTTACAATCCAGCCCCTTTTTGAAGGCACAGTACCTTTTGTCCAGTTGAAGGGAGACTTCATGGAATCTAACCATGTATGGCCTTAACCACCACGCTGCTGTGAATGGCTGCCACATGTTCCCCTGTTTCATTCCCCTTATCTGGAGAGGGATCCTTTCAATGCCTTTTGTCTGTGGTGGTGTGATACTAATGTTTTCCTCTGCAGCAATGTTCTATTTCTTCGGCACATGCTTTCATGTGAGCGGGTAACGCCCAGGCGGCCACACCTGGGAAGCACGTACTTCATTGGTCCCCACCCCCGCTTCACCTACCTAGGAAGAGACTCAGGCAGACTCTGCTCACGCCTGTGGCGCTGCCCAGACTCTCTAGGCGTGGTAGCTGGGGTCGCCTCATTCCTGCCTTCTGTGCACTGTTGGGACCCTGCCTTTCTGCTACCCCGCCCACCACATCGGTCCCGCTGCAGCCAGAGGCATCCCAGGCTACCCTGTCAGTGCAGGTTGCCCTGCACACTCAACCCAGGCAGGCTGGGGTTTCTACATCTTCACAGCTCACTCCATCTGCCCCCCAGGTGGGCAGACTGACACCACAGGTTGCTGACATCTTCTGCCTGAATTAGCCTCCCAGGCCGTTTGGCCCCAGACCACCCCTGACACAAGGCACAGCACAGCAAAGAACACAATCGGGAGGCCTTATGCATATAGCCTGGGATCCGGCCTGGCCTCCTAATGTTGTACAGGCCCTGGGGGACAGCTCAAGGCCCCCGCCCCCAGGGAGCCTATATTCCGCCCTCCTCACCCCTCACCTCCTGCAACCCTTCTCTCTCCAAACGTGATCATTCCATTGTCCCTGGCCAGGGGAGTCCTGCCATTGTCCACTTGACGATTCTGTCTTTCCCCGAGGGGTAAACCCTGGTTCAGTCCCCTGGACATGTTAGTGTGACAGTGAAATGCACATCTACATTCATTAAATAAACTTTGCTAAAAACCTTAGTGAATGTGTATTTATTTCTGTTTTTTCTCCCTGTTGCTATTAATGTATATGTAACCCCAAAGTCGGCTAGGTTTTTTGGGAGACCTTGAATCTGTCATGTTGGTTCCAATCACCAGGGAACTCTGTCCAGGGTGAAGGAGAAGGTTCTTCATGATCTACAGTTGCTGGACTTAATTGCATGGTATCTGATAGATCATGGTTCCATTATCTTCTGACTTCAGACAAATGTATGTATGGATGTTATGTTAGTGGCACATACCAGAACAGGTAGAAGTGTTTCTGCAGCTGGTACCACTCCAAGGTTATATCCCTATTACCTGCTATGCTACATGAAATATTGTCATCACCTCTTAGAGAAGAATGAACAACCGTTGCTCTTCGTTCAACCACTCGTTAAGTAATTCCTCAAGGGGCTTGAATCACCCATTTCCACCAGTAGCTAGACCATTACTGTTGAGATTGTTGTACAATCCTTTCAAGCCCATGCATACAGTTTAGCTGACATTGTCATTTCCTGGAAAGCTGCATCCTTAGTGGTAATCTCATCAGCTTGCCATTGCCATTCAGGTTTTTCCTTCAAAACAATCCCACATGACATTCCATAGAGCCAAAGTTCTTTTTTTTAAAAAGCTTCCGAAATTAGCATCAAACCTCCACCTTAATCAAAAAGGTTTCTTGCGTAAATTCTTTGACTATTAATGGGAGCAGTGCGTGTGCTGCACATTCTGGGTGCAAGATTGGGTGTAGAGAGCTACCTAGAAAAGACTGTATTCTTCAGAAAATTGAGCCAACTCTTTGTGAATTTTGGCAACTCTAATCAAGCCCTGCCTCAGCACACTATATCAAGATGGATTGCTGCATGCATCATGAAGCAGCTATAACAGGCTGCTCCAGGGGTGCTTGATGGAGCATTACACAGGTGGCAGATCAACTGATCCCAGCATTCCGTTCTTGGATTCCTATCCTTC
This sequence comes from Ambystoma mexicanum, assembly GCF_040938575.1. NCBI lineage: Eukaryota > Metazoa > Chordata > Amphibia > Caudata > Ambystomatidae > Ambystoma > Ambystoma mexicanum. Next base: position 451,099,990 of record NC_090936.1, on the reverse strand, counting down.
GCATCTGGCAGCCGGTGACCTGGAGGGAGCTGGCTACTTTCACGAGACCTTAATAACTTGACAATGATGCGAGGGCAGTGATGGTGGGACAAGCAGTGTTAAGGCATCTATTTTGGTGAGACTTTCTGAAGGTTATGCTGCCTCTCCTATTTAAAGGCTGTGCTGCTTTTGAAGCTAATGAAAGCATATGCATCTATTAAAGATGCAATGCTGTAGAAGAAATTGGTGACTAACCTGTAACCGTTCTCTGGCATGTCATCTATCATAGATTCACATGATTTACCTCAGAGGGAGCGGTAGGTATAATATTTGGTGTCTTAGACATATAACTGTTTATGAATCTATACATACGAGAAATTTGTACCAAGAATTCCCAGACTGATAGTGGCATTTGTATTTGGAGCATGTGAATCTATGAAAAACAACACGAGTACAGCAGTTACAAGAAACTACTTGTGTGTTACTTCCAGTGTGCACAAATATTTAGGGTGTGATTTCTTACACCAAAATGACACTTCCACCGCCTATCCTACTTGCTTGCACTTGATGCTAGCGTGATTTCATTTTCCGCTCTTTCGTTGATAATCCTTTTGAACATTTGATAACGTGTGCAGCCTCTGTTTTTACCCTTGTGTGTGGGCCATGATTTACATCAGAGAAGTTCTGGATGCCTTTACATACTGAGCAGGCAATGGCACGTGGGATTGGCAGTCCCACTTGTAACAGTCCTGTCTCTTTAATGAAGGAGGAATTCTTACACCTTTGGGACGCAGTCACAGATTCTATGGTCACTAGAGTGCTCATGCCGTGAGGGTTGGCCCTTCTCCCGTGGAATAATGCAGGCATACATTGTTTTCTCACCAGTTACTTTAGTTTCTTTCAGTGAATGGCCACCCTGCTCACCATTATTCTATCAAGCCATTGCAGAAACATGCATGCCACAGGAGGATTTACTGTTTAGAGGATGCCCTTTCAATGATCGTTTGAAGAGGTGCTAATTAAAACCTTTCATTGAAATTGCAGAAATGTGATGTAGCTAATCCTCACCCCAAAAAGGGAGCCAGTGAGGTCTGTGAGAATATATCCCAAGTAAGATGTAATCTATGAACAGCAAACATAATTTGCTCACATGTACTTTGTGCATTATGTAATCTTTGTCGTCTTTTACCCTCATTTTAAATGATTTTAGAAGGCCTACACGGAGGAAGAGCTGAGTGCAAAGTTAACAAGACGAGTGCAAAAGGCAGCACGGCGACAAGCAAAACAAGAAGAGCTGAAGAGGTTGCATAGAGCACAGGTCAGAGCCACATTCTTGATTTACTGTTTGGTTTTGTGGGAGATTTTCTGTAATTTCAGTAATGTATTATGTTGCTTGGCTTGTGCTGCCATATTCTCTCCTTTGTGCTTTATTATGAGCTCTTTGTACCCCTGTATGACCCCACTTCTGATTGTCTCTTGTGTTCCCGCTCAGGTATGAGCTCCATAGTTTGATCACGTACACCTGTTTCCCCAACTTCTTTGGCACCTATAAGTGACTCTTATTCTGGTGTGGTAGAAGTTCATGTCTTAACCTATTTGAGTAATTCCTTAGTCAGATCATGTTTGTCCTCCTGTGTCAGCCCATGTGCAGCCTCTGGTGTCTACACCTGAGTTTGTGTATGTATGTCAGCCCTTTTGTGAGATTATCTACACTACGGTAACTTTAAGATGACCAGAACTGAGGTGACAAAAAACAGGTACTTAACATTTCTAAATAAACGAGCCCTGAAAGCTAAATGCACTGGATGGGAGCAATGTTATCGGCAGAGACAGTTGGTTGCACAGAAAGAACTTGGCCATGTTTGAATGTCCACTTTTCCATATAAACCTTTGTCAAGAAAACCCAAGTTTGTTTGTGAAATCAATCTTCATAGACGAGAAAATGATGCTTCAGCGTTCATTCCTTTGATATGAGATTTTATACTTCAGTTTCCAAATAATCCTGTAAATGTGGTTTTTGTCTAATCCCTCAATTAGCATCTTTGGCCTATCGTCTAATTGGCACATGAACGAGATGTAAGGTAGCACCTACTTTTCTGTGACCACTCTATTATCGCATGCCATTGCAATGACTTCTTCTGCATTACCTATATTTTTTGTGGCTGTGGTTCTCAGAGGCCATTTAAAACTTGAAGATTCTAGTAGAATAGGAGTGGCAGGGCGTCTGGAGGCATTGGATGTTCTGTCTCCTTTTCTGCTTACTCTTTACCTAGTGCTTTGACTAATCTTTACACCACCCCTTTGGAAACAGGCAGAACAAACTGGGGGCAAGCACGCAGCCTTGCCTCACGCCCACATCAATTTTTAATTTACCTGTTTGACCATCTAACGCGTATCTAACTAGCACCGCATTATTAGTGTATGTGAATTGAATGGTCTCTTTTTTTACTCTTTTCATCCTGCATTTACACCCCAGAGAGATTGGAATCATGACTCGGATGTTGCTGTGAGGAGATCGCAATCGGTAAAGCCTTGCCAGTTAAAAGCGACACACCAGATAACTGATGTTTGCATCCCTGAAAGGGGTCCCTGAAGGCGTTCCTCGATATAGTAGAAAAGGTGGTTTGGTGACACCAACCTTTTGTACATCACGTCTTCCGCATCGATCGTCAGAATCCCTGTCTGCCATCGGCCACAGGATTTGAAATTCAATGCCTCGCGTAATGCTACTTTCCCCGGGGGCCTGGAAAAATTATACATTTTATCAATGGATTGAAATTCTCATGCTCAGTTTCTTTTTCATATTAAAGGACTTACGAGATACATGACATGATTTTAGATACTTTGTTCGGCCCATTATATATGGCTTGATAATAACAACAGATGCCCACTTAACCCTCCTAAATGTAAGAATTATTCCCAGATTACTGCTTCACTTGTACTTCATAATGGCAACACAATCTAATCATTCTGGATACTGTGTCAATACAATTTTCTGAAGATTTCACATCAATACAAATAGGTCTGGAAAAAAGTGTTTTCTGAATTATCTATTATTCTCTCTTCATGTCCTCACTTGACTATCATACATTATGAGTAGAAGAAAACTTCAAGAGTTATCCAATTAGAAATTGCCAATACTGAATTAGTGGACAGACATAGAAGGGATAACATTAGATTTTTGGAGCTTCCAGAAAAAATAGGAGGAGATGACTCAATGTCCTTTTTGGAGAAACAGATTCCTGGGTGGCTTGGAATTTTGTGTTTAGCACCTTTGGAAATTCAACAGGCTCACGTAATAAATCTGCGGTTTCCACCAAAAACTCCTACTACTAGATCTCTAATTGCTTGCTTTTTGCATCAAGTGCGAGCGATCCGACTCTCGGCCAAGAAGAAGTTAATTCAAAAGACCAACATTTCCAGTTCTTAGACCTAAGCTCAAAATTTAGGCTTCCGATATGGCATAATAAATCAAGCCAAGATGGCTTCTATCCCTAATGGTCCTACTTGTGAATTTTCTAAATCAGAAAATGTATATTCATTTATATAGGCCATTGATACTCAACCTATAGATGCTATACTTTCTCCAGCATGGGGTCTGGCATGGATTCACATGCTCATGAATATTCCCCGTCGTCAGGCTGGGAATCCTCGGTGAAGAAAAAAATCAGTATCAGTTTCGTTTCTGTTCTGTCTTTCTCAGTAGTAACCAATCACTGATCTCTGGATCATACTGCCCCCAGCCAATGACTGCCCTCTACCCAAGCCCCTCCCCTGCCAGCCATCCGCAGATTTTTACCGCACGTTCAAGTGTTGGGAGTCCTCGTGTTTAGCTCCCGAGCTTTTACTGCGTTTTCGCGCTTTTTCAGGAGATTTTTCTAATTTTTTCTGTTAATCGAGCCTCAAGCTCCACCGTTTCTACTTCCGATAACGGGGACCCGTTTCGGAATTCTTCTACGCCCCTCAAGGGTGAAGTTTTCATCTAGTTACGCTTCTTGGAGGATTCCAGAAGATCTGTGGCCTACCTCAACGGACATGGCTCAGGACAAGGGAAGCTCGACGCCCGGATCCAAGCTGTTCAGGAGCTGCCCAGGATGCAGATTGCAAAATGTTTTCAAGGAGGACGAGCAGTCGAGATGTCTCTACTGCCTTCATGAGGACAAGAAGCACATGGAGAAGGACTGTGCGTTCTGCAAGAACCTGTCGGAACAGACCAAGCAAGACTGTCGTTCCCGCCTCGCCGCCTGGCTGGAGAAGGGCACAGCAGGTGAGAAGGCAAAGAAAAAGTCTGAGCGGTCTTCAGAGTCCTGTGAGGGCGCCCCGGTGACGGGGGCCCAACAGAAGGCCAAGCACCACGAGTCCACGAGCACCAGGAGCGCGAAAGGTCGGGATCCTCGGCTGCCAGGCAGGGCGCGACTTCCCCGGCACGATACAACCACGATCCAGCGCTCTGGCTCGGGGAAGAGGAAGTCCGAGAACCCGGGTAAGCTTCTTGATGGGCCCCGGTCAATCTCGAAGGGAGCAGAGGGGGAGCGAGGCGATGACCCTCCCCCCAAAGCGAAGGCCCAGGACGCACCTAAGGTGGTGAGGGCCTTCATCCACCCGGCAAAGGCTTCTATCGAGGTTGTCGCAGCGGCCCTGGCGAAGCCGGCAGGGGCTACGCCAGTGGAGGCGGCCTCGGGGCCCAGAGTTTCCCTGCCGCCACGGAGGGAATCCTCTTTCCAGACCATCGTTAAGACCCCCGTGAAGACCGCGGGGGAAAAAGAGGGGGGGGCCGGTGGCCATTACGGACTCGGATTCAGCCTCCGAGGTGGATCCGGTGGAAACCGTGAAAGGCCTCAACGAGAGGTTTATTGGCCTCAACGAGAGGTTCGAGAAGGTTTGATCCCAGGACGGTTCGAAGATAGCGACGATGGTTACGACGAGGGCCCAGTGGAGCAGCCATCCCGTCCGTCGCAGCCATTACCCGAGCCCCAGGATAGCTCGGAGGCCATTTTGTTGGCGATCCAATCCTTATGTACTGAGATAAGGACGAGGTTACCACGGACCGCGACGGAGGATCCAGAACCAGGCCCGTCGGGAAGCCCTCCGAACAAGCGAAGGAAAGTCCACCCCGCTCCGCCCTTCATGCCCGCGAGGCCTGTGGACCCCTCATCCCCCTCGCCGGACCCTGGAGAGGATAAGGCGACGGATACAGCGACGGGGACGGACGACGCCGGTGGCGATGACACAACGGACATCCCGTCATCACCCCCCCCACCCCCCCTCGGGCTTCTCCACCTGACGAAATTGGCTCTTTTCACGCCATGATAACCAGGGCATCCGAGCTCTTCCAGCTCTGCCCTGAGGAACAGAAAAAGGAAGGGTTTCTTTACCAACGACGAGAGGCCAAGAGAAAGACGGTCCTCACGGTGCCGTTGCTCAACGACATCTGGGACGAGGGGCTGGCTATCCTCAAGAACCCTTCCACGACACCCGCCAAGAGGGACAGGTACGAGAAGAAGTACCGGGTCCCCGATGCCATCCCCTTGTGCCTCAGGGCTCAGCCCACGCCGGACTCTGTCGTCTCGGCAGCGGCCAAGAAGAAACTTCCACTTCCCCGCCGGACAGCGAGGGCAAGAAGTTGGACTCCATGGGACGACGAGTCATCTCCTCGGCGGCGACGACGATGAAGGCGGCCAATGCCTTAGCGATTGTGGCCCGTTACGACAGGGAGCTTTGGTTCAAGATAGCTCCTCTGCTAGACTTCCTACCGGATGACAAGAGGGCGGAGGCCCTACCGATTCTGCTGGAAGGAGAGGTGGCGTCGGATCACGCCATAACGGTGGCATCGGACATTGCCGATACTGGATTTCGCCAACTGGGCAACAGGGTTTGCCTCCGACGATGAGGATGGCTCAAGGCGACGGACTTTCGCCAGGACGTCCAGACCAGAGTTTTGGACATGCCGTTCGACAGCAACAACCTGTTTGGAAAGACGGTGGATGAGTCCCTCCAGGCCATCAAGACAGACACGGAAACAGCCCGAGCCCTTCAGCAACGGCGGTCCTTTCGGAGCTCTGGAGGCAGACAGGGAGCCTCCAAGGGATCCAGCGGCGGCTCTTCTACTTACCGCCAGGCAGCCTGCTCCTCGTCCCAGGAGGCCTACAAAGGCCACGGCATGCAAGGAGGGTCTCACCAACCGTCGGCAAGGAGGCCAAGGCGGCAAGGCCTCTTCCAAGCAGGACTGAACCGGCCGTTGCGTCGGGCCCCCACCGAAGCACCCCGGTGGGAGGCCGGCTGACGAAGTTCATCATGGTGTGGGAGTCCATCTCCACCGACCGTTGGGTGCTGGACACCCTGGCCCGCAGACACTCGATGGAATTTCAAAAGAAGTGTACTCGCATTCCTCCCGTGGCCAGGAAGGAGAATCACGTCCCTCAACTGCTGTTGGAGGTAAGGGCGATGCTCAGGAAGGGGGCCATCGAGCTCATCCCCAAGAGGCTCCGGGGCTCCGGAGTATACTCAAGATACTTCCTCGTCCGAAAGAAGACAGGCGGTTGGCGCCCCATCCTGGACCTGCGTCGGTTGAACAAGTACATCAAGGCACAGAAATTCAGGATGGTCACCCTCCAGCACGTGCTGGGACAGCTGGAGGAGGGCGACTTCCTATCGTCACTGGACCTGGAGGATGCTTACTTCCACATCCCCATTCTAAAAAGTCACAGAAAGTTCCTCAGATTCGTAGTCCAGGGGCGTCATTACTAATTCAGAGCCCTGCCGTTCGGATTAAAGTCGGCACCCCGGGTGTTCACCAAGTGCCTCGCACCTGTGGCGACGCGGCTGCACCTGCAAGGAATCCACGTCTACCCCTACCTGGACGACTGGCTAATCCGTGCAAGGTCAAGAGAACTCGCCGTCGAACACGCAGCTAGGACCGTCCGCCTGCTCACGGAGCTGGGATTCGCCATCAACTACCCCATATCCCATCTGGTCCCGTCGCAGGTGGTACTGTTTCTGGGAGCGAAGCTCGATACAGTGAGGCGATTGGCATCTCCGTCGGAAGAAAGGACGAAGGCCATTTTGGGCAAGGTGCGCAGCGCCTGTTAGCCACGGAGGTGGCCAGAGTGAGGTCCATCAAGTCCCTCCTCGGGATGATGTCCTCGTGCATCTACCTTGTGCCCCTTTGCAGACTTCGGATGCGTCCGCTACAAGAGTTCCTCGACGTCCCGCTGGATTCAAGCGGCGGGCTGCTTCGAAGACAGGATCCCGCATGACGAGGAATTCCGTCGGGCGATTCTATGGTGGGGTGCCCATGGGCACCTCTCGGCAGGCATGGACTTTCAGGCCCCAGCGTATCAGGAGACGGTAACGACGGACGCCTCCCTGGAGGGATGGGGGGCCCACACCGGAGATCTCCACGCAAGAGGCCTCTGGCTCCCAGAGGAGAGGTCTCTTCACATCAACATCCTGGAGCTACAAGCCGTGTTCTGGGCGCTCAAATCGTTCCTTCTGTCCCAAAGTGGTGAGGATCTTCACCGACAACACCACCACGATGTTCTACATCCGGAAGCAGGGAGGCACCAGATCCCCAGCCCTATCCAAGGAGGCCCAGGATCTGTGGCACTGGGCCGTCGCCCAGGGGATGTTTCTGGTTCCCTTCCACCTGGCAGGAATAAAAAACACCATTGCCGACTCACTCAGCAGGGAGCTGCGCTCGTGCCACGAGTGGGAACTACGCCAGGACCAGGTGGATCGGCTCTTTCAACGGTGGGGCAAACCCCAGATCGACCCGTTCGCAACGGCGACGAACTCCAAGTGGCAGAGGTTCGCCCAGCCGAGGAGCATGGGCGATGCTTTCTCGTTCCCTTGGGACGGCCTGTTCCTGTACGCGTTCCCCCCGTTGCCGTTGCTGCTCCGTCTCATCAACCAGCTCAAGAGGTCCAGGTGCAGGATGATCCTCGTCGCACCGGCGTAGCCGAGACAGATCTGGTTCCCGGACCTTCTGGACTTGTCAGCGTCCCCATCTATCAAGCTGGCAATGGACGCGGATCTTCTCTCCAGAGAAGGAGGCGCCATTCTCCATCACGACCCGGTGTCGCTGAACTTGCAGGCTTGGCTCCTGCAGCACTAGAGTTTGGAGGATACGATATCCCGGCTGACTGCAGAGAGGTTCTTGCAAAAGCCAGGGCGTCCTCAACTCTCAAATGTTATGGACATAAGTGGAAGAGGTTCTCTGTCTGGTGCCGTGCACAGATGATTAACCCTTTGCGGATTACGGCCCCTCAAGTATTGCCGTACCTACTGTCGCTGGCCAAAGCTGGACTAGGCGCACGCCTCCATCAAAATACATCTGGCTGCCATTTCCCGATACACCAGAACTACAGGACGCCTGGTGAAGGAATTTATGAAGGGACTATTCCGATTGTTCCCGCCGGTGAAGGCCCCTGCCTCGGCGTGGGAACTCATCGTGGTGCTGACTAGGCTCATGGGGGCCCCATTCGAGCCTATGCACTCTGCGCCGTTTAAGTTCCTGTCGTGGAAGACAGCATTTCTTGTGGCCATCACCTCCGCACGACGAGTAGGAGAGATCCCGGCCCTATCTTGCAAGCCTCCATACTTGACTTTTCACGACACGAGGGTGGTGGTGAGGGCGCACCCCTCCTTTATGCCTAAGGTGCCGTCGGACTTCCACCTCAAAGAGCCCTTGGTGTTGCCAGTTTTCTTCCCGTTACCTTCGTCTCCGGCCGAGAGGACTTTGCACTCGCTGGATGTGGCTAGAGCGCTGAAGTTCTACGTGGACTGCACGAAGAGTTTTCGGAAGACGTCACAGCTGTTTGTGAACTTTGGACCTGTGAATCAAGGGAAGGCTCTCTCGAAGGCTTCCATGTCCAGATGGCTCTCCGGCTGCATCATGCACTGTCACCGGTTGGCAAACCGACCGCTGCCCGGCCGTCCGAGAGCCCATTCGACCAGAGCGATCGCTGCTACCATGGCTTTCCTGTTTGGTGTGCCCCTGCTGGACATCTGCAGGGCTGCTACGTGGAGGTCGACGCACACCTTCACGAGATTCTACTGCTTCGATCGGGACTCCAGGGAGGAGTCCAGGGTCAGCCAAGCAGTGCTGCACAACCTGTTCGCTGAAAGGGGAGCCTGGTGACGAGGTAAGAGATGCTTAATGTTGAGTTGTTGTATTGCTTAATGTTGAGCCTGTTGCCACCTCCCGTGGTTGTGCATGTGTGTACTGCTATGTATTCTTATATTCATGAGCATGTGAATCCATGCCAGACCCCATGCTGGAGAAGGAACAAGTTACTTACCTGTAACTGTTGTTCTCCAGCATGGGTCTGGCATGGATTCACATGCGAAACCTCCCTCCTTCCCCTCTGCGGCTCTTCACTTGGTTATACTGCCACTTTACGGGCTACCAAATCTGAGGATGGCTGCCAGGGGAGGGGCTTGGGTAGAGGGCAGTCATTGGCTGGGGGCAGTATGGCCCAGAGATCAGTGATTGGTTACTACTGAGAAAGACAGATCAGAAACGAAACTGATACTGATTTTTTTCTTTACTGAGGATTCCCGGCCTGACGACGGGGAATATTCATGAGCATGTGAATCCATGCCAGACCCATGCTGGAGAACAACAGTTACAGGTAAGTAACTTGTTCCATCCGACACCTACAGCTCAACTGCCTCCTCTGTGACACATTCTCCTCAAAATTCTTCACATCATATTAGATCCAAGACTGGTAAATTCATTCCTGCAAGTGGGGGTGCTGCATTTATTTAAAAAATGTAAAGTTTATATTATAGTTAAACAGAAAAGGAAGAAGATTTACAAGTAATACAAACAGTATGGAAACCTTGTCACAGTGCTAATATGGTTCTATTGATTCTGTGGTCAGTACATTGCAATAGCCCATTTCTAAATCTGCCTGCTACTACTCTCCGCAACTCATCCAGAACAGGACTGCGAGACTTGTCCTTGGCCTAAAGCCCAGGGATCGTATCTCTGCAGCCCTGAAATCTCTTCATTGGCTCCCAGTGGCTGCAAGGATCAAGTTCAAGACCACATTGTCCACAAGGCCTTCTGGGGCCTGGGTCTGTAATACCTTCAACTCTCCCTTCGGAAATACCTTCCTTCTCAAGCTTTTTGCTCCTCCACCTCCCTCAGGGTCAGTCGCTTCTCCAAGCAACAAGTTGGTGATGGATCTCTTTCTTTGGCTGTGCGCTGCCTCTGGAACAGCCTCCCTGCCTCTCTGAAACTTGAGAAGAACCATTTTCGGTTCCAGAAGCACCTCAATACCTTCCTCTTTGCTTCTGCCTTCTCTCTTCCCCTCCCTTGCTGATCTGTTTGTTTGCTTCTGTACTGGGCACCTGGCTACCCTCTGAATTCGGGTTCCAGATCCCTGCCCACCCGCACTGCCTCCTGGCAACCCCTGCACTTCGGACTGTATCTGCAACCCTACAGTCCCCTTATCTGCACTTATTAGACACCCGCTGTCTGCGCTTCTTTCTTGCACTTGCCACCTGCTATTCGCACTACCTGTTGCTGCTTTGATCATGTGTTCAGCACTTCCCACTCCTCCCCTGCCTCTTGCACTTTCCCCCTTCCTTCACCCCTGCACTTGTGCGTTCTCAATGTCACTGGGCCCAGTAAAATCATTGTTTTTGTCCTCCCCTGTACCTCCTCCCTTGCCTGGTCGCTCCCTGAAACACTTGTGTATGGGCGCGCTATAAATAAAATATCATAAAATGATATGTCGTACATTGTTCGGGCTAGTGTCTCAAATAAGTTCTAGGCAGGCACAGTGGTACAACCAAAGGATAGCAGGATATAGGTGCACAACAATATTCTGTTGCAAACCTATTATTGTTCACAACCAGCCACAACCGCCTGGTCTGGTTGTAGACCAGTTATCCCCACGGGAGGTGCATTTGCTGCAAGTTATGTCACATTGCTAACAAACTTTATCCCTCTGCTGGTAATAAGAACCAATGTTTCCTGGCACTCTTATCTGAAATGCCTACATCTAAAGCACTGACATATGACAATGACTGTTAGCTAAGGCAGATCACATCCAATAGAAGCATATTTAGCATCACACATGCAGCTTCTGGCCTTACAGGTCAGATATCTTCAAACAAGACTCAGATCCTGTCTGTGCCGCTTCGCCCCTGCTGGGACTGGTGTGCTTTCCTCTCAAGGTCACAGGTGCTTGTTTTCCAGTTGCCCAGTTTTGGCAGGGTTTTAGCTTTGCAGCTGGTCAAGATCAGTTTGTGCGCTGTAAAAAGCATTATATGTATAAGCATTGCATCTGGGGCTGTCTCGTGCCAATCCTCCACCCCCTTTCCCGGTAGTATAGGCACAGGGAGCTTTCAGGTGTATTCCCTCTGATCCCCTTTATAGCCAGAAACACTGCATTCCAAAAAGGATGTAAGAGAGGGCAGGCTCAAAACATATGGCCAAATGTCCCCATCCACCTGCAGCCGTGCCATCAGTAACGGTCAGTCGATAAGCCCATAATACACATCCTACAGGGGGTGTAGTAATTGTGCTATATCATTTAAGAATGTGTTTCCCTGTTCTTAATGAGAAAGAGGATTAAACAACTTTGCAGTCAATTTGCACATCTAAGTCCTATGACCGTAATCTAGCCACTGTCATTTCGTAGTGGATTTGCAATGCTAAAGGTATAAAGATCTCTCAATCTGTGAAAGGATTCTGTATTCCCTAACATTTCGTGTTCCATCAATATTTTTTCTCTCATTTCTGTCATACAAAATGACAGGTTCTACAGAAGAAATCGGTGATCTATGGGATAGCCATTGCCGTGGGCGGAATGCCAGATCATTTCTTAGATGCTCAAAGGGTTTTGGTGCAAAGTTTTCAAACAGTTGTGCAATTGGAATTTCCCTGCCAATATGTTATTAATCTTGTAAGGAGCAGCAGTGGTGACTTCATAGCCTGGAAAGACCCCTCCTCATCCGGTGGGGAGACCCTAGATGGTAGGTCTACATCTGGTGACTCGCCTTCTGCAGGGATGTAGTCCTTAAATTCATCTGTTCTTTGGGTACAGTCTGTATCCGGGTTAGTGTCCGCTCCTGTAAGGATCAACTTGGTCTGCGGCCTAACCCGATTTAACAATCCGACAGACGGTGCAATTGAGACTGGCAACGGATCGCCACTGCCGAAAAGTCACAACGGTGACAGATTGAAGAAGTTTGAAAGATAAACTATCAAAAATAGGCAAAATACTTGAGACGGTCGAGGAGCGAAACTTGGGGACTCGCAACACGAAAACGTGCAGGAAAAATCTGAAGATGGCCACCAGGGGCGGAGCTAAGGCAGACAAGTGTCATTGGTTGGGGCAGTATGACCCAAAGTAACAGCAATAGGCTATAAAAGCGACAGTGCAGTTTTTATTTTACCAAGGATTCCCAGCCTATTGATTGGGAATATTCACAGCCTCTGAATCAATGCAAGACCCATGCTGGAGAACAAGAGTTACAGGTAAGTAACTTATTCCTTTTATATTTAGCCAGGGCGGCACAGTCTTAACCCGTGTAGAGGTTAACTGGAGCGTTTGGTGCCGGCTCTGCAGCATGGGCCCCAAGATCTGGTGGTGTCTAATATGTTTTGGGACTCTCTTAGGTGGTATAGCTGTTTTCATCCGGGGTAAAGGGCTGGAGTGCATTGAGTTCAATTGATATCCAACTAGCAATTTCCTCTGATCTAAGCCATCTTTTGAGCTAGCATAATTGAGCTGCTTTGTGGTACTTTCTCCATGCAGGGAGTGCCACTGCCCTAGCCCTGTTACTAGCCTGAAGGATCTTGGCACGCAGCCTAGCTTTTTTTGTGGCACTAAATGAATTGCCTACTTGTTTGTCAAGATCTGACAAACATCTGAGCCGGGGGGAAATGGGGATCATCTGAACCAAATAAGTCAATTTAGGTAAGGATTTAATTTACTGCACGATTCTCCCCGTCAAAGCCAGTAGGAGGACATTCCATCTAATCAAGTCAGTTTTGATCTTTGTCAGCGTCTATGGGGAATTAAGAGCAGTCAGAGTCTGGATGGGTTCCGGCTGGAATGGCAAGTATATTTAGGAGACGTCTCATATTGTGAGGGGAATGTCTGCCTAGAATGAACCCCGTTTGATCTCTGTGAATAAGTGTGAAGGTAGAAGGAGTTTGACACACCCAGCCAGTCAATTGGCAAGTATTTTCGCATTGCCGTTTATTATAGAAATAGGTCTATAGGAGCTTTACTGTCTGGTCTCTGCACGGCTTATGAAACACAACTATGTGGTGGGGCTGAATTTAATGTTCTAACCTCTAATAAAGATGGTATAGAGAAATAGATACTTTCCTATAAAACATCAGAACCTACATTAACGGGCTTAGCAAGTTTACACCGGAAATATACGCTAACAAACGTAACTATCTTAAATTATGATTTCTCCCTTTTTCTCTCTTTTCTTTGATGAACACCAGAACCTTTTCTAACCGGCGGCAAAACGGCAAAAATTGAGTGCTTGTCGTTAGACTCTGGCTCACTTAAAATATCTTTGTTATTGCTTTTTCTTGTCTGGTTTTTGTTAATCAAGCAATCTATAAGCCCACTGTAACGTGTTTGTAGGTTTGTTGCACCACCGTTTTGTATTTTCCTTAAGTTTGTTATGCCGTGATAGTTGCTTTTATGCCTATTATATCAATATGTACTTCACACATCTTTACTATTGTAATGTCATACTTATTGTTACTATGTAATATATAATTGTAACATGAACTTAAAAATGTGCACATGGAATCTTAAAGGCGTCAATGATCCCGTTGGATGTCAAAAAAGTTGTCACTTTTGCAGACAGATAATCCTGATGTAGTTTGTATTCAAGAAACACATCTCAGTGTTGATGAACATATTTAACTGAACAAATCATGGGTTAGACATGTTTTTTTCACCTGCTTATCAAAAGAAATGTGGTATAATGATCCTGATTTTAAAGTAGCTTAATTTTAAATGTAAGTTTCTTAATTTGGGAAGGTTATCTCGCACTCTTGACCCCCCCAAAAAATATAAAAAAGTCCACTGATATCTAAATTGAATCACTGCATCAATGCGCATATTCTGTAGTGATCTTCACATGAGACTTTAGGCAATTCCACTACCAAACAAATTGAATTTAATAAAATTGCTACTGAGAAAGCATGTGGTACTTAAAGAGTGCAAGATAAATATTATGTGGGTTCTAATAAAGCAGCTTTTCTCAGACACAAAAAGGAAAAACCTAAGATTGTGTCAGTGCTTAATTCTGAAGGTTAACATATCTCAGAAAATGATTCAATTGTTAAATCATTTTTTCATTTCTGTTTTAATGTATATTCTTCAGATTCTTCCCCTGAAAATATGTTGCTATTGCTTAATGGAATACAGAAAACCCCATGAGCTTATCTGTGATTTATCCGGTTTAGAAATTCTGATTACTGTAGAAGAAGTAAAGAAATTCCTTTGTGATCTTAAATTGAGCAAATCAGGATCAGATGGGCTTTCTATTGTTTTTTCAAAACCTGTATAGATTTTTTTTTTTGACAACTTTATTTAAAGATTTATCAAAAGAAATACATATCATTCCAAAACAACAATTATGATAACAAGAAAACGACAAATAAAATGAAAAAAGCATTATACAAGTTGATACAAATAGTACAGAATAAATAAGAAAAACCTATCAATTATCTCTACTAATCGCAACAAACCTAATTTGAAATAACTAGCCAAAAATCAGAGGAAAATAAGAGAAAAAAAAAAAACTCAAACACACAACCACACAACACAAGACAAGCACAATAAAAAGAACACAATAGTAAATTAACCACTCTGAAACAAAAACCATCGCCCATCAGCACTTAATTCACACATAGAGTTCATTAAAAGCCTCCCACTGTTCCTTATAAAATTCTTCTTTATGTAAAGCATAATACTTAATCCTCTCAAATCTTGAGAGCAACTGCACCTGCGATAACCATTCATCAATACTTTGTTTCTTTCTCGTCTTCCAGAGGCGTAAAATTTGACGAGTCGCCACCAAAAACACCTTATTAGCCCAACACAGAGTCGCATAGCTAAAGTGACGAGTGCCCACTGGTGATTTCAAAAGAACTGATGATGGTGTCCTTGGAAAAGAGATGTTCCAGACCAAATCAACTCTATCCAAAACCTCACTCCAAAAACCTTTAACCCTTGAACAATTCCATAACAGTGAAGCAACACATACTATCTTCCCTTAAGCCAAATCTGTGCATTTTAACTGGAGTCCAAAACAGACGCCCCAAAATCCTCTGTTGAATATATCGTAAATTTAGATCAATTTTCATCCTAGCTGGAACCTTCCATAGAACCTCCCAATCCTGCATAGAAATATCTCCACCCAGTTCAGCACACCACATAAGTCGAAGAGCATTCCATGAAGATCTAAATTTCTCTTCTACCGGGAACAACCTCAAATAACTAGACACTGCACGAGGCGCAACTACAATAAAACTACACCTTTCTGGTCTTTGTAACAAAGGGTCAGTAAGCGTTAATACTCTCTCAGAAATCAAATCTCTCAACAATTTAGATCTCCCCATTTCCCTATTATGTAGCATAAACTTCTGCTTCAGAGACTCAAAAGATATCATACCGTCATCATCCCATATGTCTCTAATAAGTAATATACCCTTGTTCATCCAACTCCTCCAGCATAGCATCTTATTATTGATGTGCAACCCCGGATTCTATAGATTTATAATCGACTTACCTTCTTCAACTGTCCTCTCATTTAATTAAATTGATATTAGGTGTGGATCATTTTCCAAAGCCTTGCTATTCCTTTTCCCCAAACCGAATAAACATCCCCTCTTGATAATAAATTATCAACCCATATCAAGAAACTCAGATTCAAAAAGGATTTGCAAAAGTCCATTCGAACCGACTAGAAAAATATTTACCATTTCTTATTCATGAAGTTTAAACTGGATTAATTAAAGGTAGGCCTGCGTCATTTAATACTAGAACATTATAACAGTGCCGGTCCGATGGCACAGCGAGAAGAGTGCTCGCGTTGACATCTGTGCAGAGCCTGCTGATGCAGGTTCGAATCCCGGCAGGGCTAACCTCAGCCTTTCATACTTCCGAGGTCGATAAATGAGCACCACACACCGTGGGTAATAATAAGCAGCGCTCAGGTACCTGAGGGTTCGTAGCGCTATATAAATGCTAAATTATTATTATTATTATGTAATGTCCTATCCCTTGCTAAGAATGATTATGAACCTGTGATTTTACACTTTGGATGCTGAAAAAAAATGTAACTGCTTGTTATGCCATATATGTTTCATACTCTTAAATGGTTTGGATGGACCTTACTTTTTATCTCCAATTAGAATTCTTTATTTATCTTCATCCATAAGCGCTGTCAGTAATGGTGCCTTTCTTCCCCTTTTTAAGAGAAATGCCACAAAGATGTCCCTTATCACATCATAGTTTATTCTCTCGATGGAACCATTTTTTCAATGAATTCGATCAGATAAAGAAATCACTTGGATCAATATCGGTAACTACTGTATCAAACTATCAGCGTGTACAGATGGTATTTCCTTATATCTCTTAAATCCCTACGAATATGTACAAGAAAGATACGTTTTTGATGAATTTTAAAAGATTTGTGAATATAAATTGAATATGGATAAGAGTTAGTTTTCCCCTCACTAATACGCGATCTCATTCTTATCTAAATACTTATGGAATGGCTTGAATCTTTATATAAATTTGCTTGGAATTCCATTTACCCCATTAAAAAAAAAAAACCTTTATTTAATGCTGGCACAGCATTTGGCAAAGAACACACATGTCATTTCAAACATTTGGGAGAAATGCATTCTTTTCCATTTACAACTCGTAAACTACACAGTTTTATTATGTCGCACACAATTCAGAACGGGCTTGTATGCCTTGTACATACGTCTCCTCGCTTTCCTGCGTGAGAGCCAAGCGTCTGAGCCATGCTTGAACTGTGGGGGGCGATCTAGACTTCCATTTCAGGAGTATTTGTATCTTGGCTACTGCTCTCGCCACAAAGAACAGTCTGCGGACCTTAACTGAGGCCTTTCCAATGTCCCCTGGCAAGTATTTTAGCGGGGTCTCTGGGATATGGCTGTCCAGTATGTCACTCATCTTCTCTGCCACGTCTTACCAAAACTGACGAATCAGTGGACAATACAAGTACATATGTATCGCATCTGCCTCAATTGTTCCGCATTTGGGACATGCTGATTGTTTGGAGGAGTCGAATTTGGAAATCTTTTTTGGAGTAATATGCAACTGATTTAGGATTTTGAACTGGATGAGGCGGAAATTGGAATTCAGAGAGGTTTTTAGTGTATCTACAGTAGTGCACCCATTGTTGCTCGTTGATTTCCATGTTGAGATCTTTTTCCCATTTGGAGCGCATCATGTTGGCCGAGGGGGTGTGTGCCTATACTTTCTTGTATATTTCGGAGATGCCGCTCTTGCACCCTGCCGGTGTTAGGATATCAGCAAGGAACTTATGTACCGGAGGTTCCTCGGGGAACGACGGCCAGATCGCTCTGCAGCCGCCTTTAGGCGATTGTACTGTAGTGTCGGAGTCAGGCCTTTGCCTATTCTTTCCTGTAGTTCGGCTATCGTTATGAAGCGTCCCTCAGGAAAAAGGTCACCCAATCTGGCTCCACGTTTCGGGTCCCAGCGGTCCAAGGTTGGTTCGAGGTCTGGGTTTGCCCATAGCGGGGCATGCGGCCAGTAAGGTGTATCGCATTGAACTATCTTCAGGATTTGCATCCATGCTCGAACCGTGGACGTCACTGGGTCCGCCCCCACCCTCTCCTCCTTTACTTTGGTAAACAGCATCCCTTGCAGGTCTTTTGGAGCCGCTGCAAACTCTTCAGCGTGTATATGTGCATACTGTTGTGTGTCTTGGGACCAACATCTGGCAAACTGGGCTTGGGCCTCATAATAATATAGCAGGTAGTCCGACGCAGCCAGGCCTCCTGTATCGTAGTGTTCTCACATCTTGGTCCAGCTGATCCTGGGTGTACTTCCTCCCCACACAAAATGTGCGCTATGCCTCTATAAAGTCTTGAAGAATCTGCGACCCTGCCAAATAGGAATGCCACTGAAGAAGTATAACAATTTGGGGACGATCATCATTTTTAGTAAGGATATCGTGCCATACATGGATAGTGGTAGTTTCACCCAGAGTTTGAGCTTAGTTTCCAGCTGTGTTAGGAATGGGCCATAGTTGTTGGAATATAACGTGTTCTTGTCCTTTGCCATACTAATCCCAAGGTACCTGGCAGTGATAGGTGACCAGAAGAACTGGGCGGTTGCCTCTGACTGTGAGGCAGCTTTGGTTAGAGGTATTATTTCGGATTTGAGTTGGTTGATTTTATGTCCAGAATATTTTGTAAATTCTGCGATGTCTTACATTATCGGGGGGAGATGTATATCTGGGTCTCTTATGTACAACATAGTGTCATCAGCGTAGAGTGAGATGGGGGTCTGCCCATGATGCGTATTCCTCTCCATGCAAGTTTGGTCCGTAAGAATGCTGCCATTCCCTCTGTGGTGAGCGCAAATATCAACGGGGAGAGGGGGCAGCCCTGCCTCGTACCTCTATGTACTCCAAAGCTATCAGAGATGGTCACATTTGTCCTGACTGTGGCTGTGGGGTTACAGCATAGTGTCTGTATGCTCCTAATGAATCCCGGCCGAATCCCATCTTTTGGAGGATGACGTACATGAACCTCCAGGAGATGGAGTCGGCGTCCAGCGTTACTGCAATAGTTTTCTTCTCGGGGTCCATTTGAAATGACATTGCAAAAAATCTGCGGAGGTTTAGGGCTGTGGAGCGGGATGGTATAAAGCCAGATTGGTCCGGATGGATCAGTTTATTCATGTATGGATTCAGTTTATTGGCGATCGCTTTGGCTAAGATATTCGCATCTACATTGATGAGAGATAGAGGCCTGTATGAGGAGGGGTCATGAGGTGGCTTGTGCGGCTTCAATTAGACTGAGATTATGGCCTCGCGTAAAGATGGTGGTCAAGTTCCTTTCTCCAGGGATTCCTCCCCATACTCTCAGAAGTTGAGGGGCCAGCTTGGTGACAAATGCTCTGTATAGGTCTGTCGCAATGCCGTCTGCTCCTGGTGCTTTGCCCATCTTTAAGTCTTTAATTGTTTGAGTTATGTCCTCTTCTGAGAATGGGGTGTCCAGAATTACCCTGTCCTCATCTGTGAGCCTTGGGAGTGTGTATGAATCTAAGTGTTGCTGCAGCTCTTTGGGTGTCTTCTGGTCCCTGTTGTTGTATAACTTGGAGTAATATCGCAGAAACACTTAATTCATCCTTATCTGATTTGTGTGAGTTATTCCCTGTTCATCTGTGATGCTGGTGATTTGCCCTTGGCCTAATTCTGACCTGACAAGGTTGGCCAGGAGTTGTCCTGATTTATTTCCCTCTCCATACCTCTTGGCTCTCATGGGATGTATCATGTATTAAACTTCCTGGTCTGCCAGCGTGTTAAATGTTTCAGTGGCTTCCTGTAGATGGGCAAGGGTGTTTTGTTCAGGCGATCTGGCATATGCTTCTTCTGCCTCTTTTATACAGGCTTCGGTCCGGGTTAAATTCAAGCGGATCTCTTGCAGTCTACCATGCACCATGGCAATCAGCTGCCCCCTTAACCATACCTTGAAGGTTTCCCATATTATGGTGGATGACAATACAGAGCCTTTGTTGCATTCAAAGAAGTCGGTCAGTTCTATACGGAGTGACTCCACCAGCACCTCATCACTTTGGAGTTGTGGCAGCATCCTCCACATTCGTGGGCTACGGGGTGTGGAGCCTAGTTGGATGTCTAGTAGGACCGGGGAGTGGTCTGAGAAGGTGTGTGGTAGTATGGTTCACTCCTTAGTCTCCTGAATGCATTCTGTGGAGCATAATCAGTAATCTATCCGGGAGCTCGACCCATGGACGTATGAATGCAATGTAAAACTCCTTTCAGCGCGGGTGTAGTTCCCTCCATGTATCGGCCAACGGTAGCAGCCGCATAGCATGTTTGATGGTTGAAGCCACCTTCGTCTCTTTTCTACCACTTGTGGTTGTTCTGTCCATCTAGGGGTCTAAGATGGTATTGAAGTCCCCGCCCCAAATTACCCTCACCTCTCCTACAGGCAATAGCAATGAGAGTATCTGGTGGTAGAACTCTGGGGTATCAATGTTAGGGCCATACGTGTTGAGGAGTATTATATCCTGTCCTCGAAGCGTTCCCCATATAATTACTTATCTGCCCTCAGGATCACATTTGGTTTTGGTTATAGCAAAGCCTGTTCTTCGGTGTATTATTATCGCCAACCCTCTGGATTGTGAGGAATAGTCAGTGGTAATCACTTGTTGACCCCAGATGCGGCTTAGG
Source organism: Ambystoma mexicanum (assembly GCF_040938575.1). NCBI lineage: Eukaryota > Metazoa > Chordata > Amphibia > Caudata > Ambystomatidae > Ambystoma > Ambystoma mexicanum. Next base: position 451,079,539 of record NC_090936.1, on the reverse strand, counting down.
GATGCTACTACCTTTTCAGTTGCATTGGTCTCTTGCAAAATCAGGATTTCAATATGGTGTCTTGTAGCATAAGCCATGACTTTTCTAGCTTTGATTGGGTTAGACAGGCCTCTTATATTCCAGGATAACAACCTGGTGCTCATCATCTTATCTTGTGTTGCCATTCTTCCCGCTCTGTGAAGTGTGTGCAACGTCTGCAGCGTTCAAATACAAGTCTCTCAGGGTTTGCCGTGCCAGGTTTTATATACAACATAACATAGTCCAACTTTTCCCCCCCAACATGGAGTAGATTCCCCAACCCTCTCCCCTCCCTCACCAACCCCTCAATCGGGCGGTGTGTCCCTCATAACTACTTACAGTACTGCAGCAATGGAGGCGGCGTGCTTCGTCGCCGAGTCCAGCGCCGCAGCCTTCAGAAGTATCGTCTCCCCCGTGGTGTGGCTCCTCCTGTATGGTATTTGTAAAGGGCAATCCAGGGAGTTGGTTCTGCAGCATGTAGGATGGCGTTCAGCTGTTCTTGGCCGTGTTGGGGTGCTTCGATTCCACATATTTTAAGGCTTCTTCTGGTGTTTAGAAAAAGTAGGATTTGCCCGCAAGTTGGATGCAATGTTTTGCCGGGTACATCATGATATGATATGGCATTTGTAACGCGCCTATACACAAGTGTTTCAAGGCGCGACGAGGCAGGGAGGGGGGAACAAGGGGAAGACAGACGGCGATCCTACTAGGCCAGGTGTCATTCAGACCGCGCAAGTGCAGGGGTAGGGGAAGGGAAAAGTGCAAGGGGAAGGGGGAGTGCAGTACAAATAGTAGAATAGAAATAAAATAATAAATAAATAGGGCCAGCTGGTGGCAAGTGCAAGGTAAGTGCAGACAAGTGCTGGGGGGGAGGGGGCTGTAGTGATACAGAGACAGTTCCGCAGTGCAGGGGTTGCCAGGGAGGCAGTGCAAGTGAAGAGTGACTGGGCCCAGGACCGAGGTCGGTGAGAGTGGCCCAGTTGCAGAATCAGTGCAGTTTTGGTGAAGAATTTAGCAGGGGAGAGGGAGAGAGAAAGCAGAAGTGAAGAGGAAGGTTTTGAGGTGCTTCCGGAACCGGAGATGGTTCTCCTCAAGTTTCAGGGAGGCAGGAAGGCTGTTCCAGAGGGAGGCACCTGCGGCGGAGAGAGATCTACCCCCAGCTCGTTGCTTCGAGAAGCGGCTGACCCTGAGGGAGTTGGAGACGGATGAGCGTAGGGCTCGGGAAGGAAGATATTTAGGAAGAGAGAGTTGAAGGTATTTAGGCCCCAGGCCCCAGAAGGCCTTGTGGACAATGCAGAGGGTTTTGAACTTAATCCTCGCAGCCACTGGGAGCCAGTGTAGAGATTTCAGTCCTGGAGAGATACGGTCCCTGGGCTTGAGGCCAAGGACAAGTCTCGCAGTTCTGTTCTGGATGAGTTGCAGAGGGCGGAGAGTGGAGGCAGGCAGATTAAGATAGAGGCTGTTACAGTAGTCCAGCTTCGAGAGAACCAGGGCTCGGGAGACAGTGAGCTTCTGGGGGAAGGAGAGGAAGGGAAGAATACCTCTGAGGAGGTGCAGCTGGTAATGTGACTTCTTAGAGACATCAGATATATGAGGAGAGAAAGAGAGTGTGGAGTCGAAGATGACACCGAGAATTTTCGACCTTGCAGGTAGGAGCAGGAAGAGGGCCAAGAGAGGCCGGCCAGAGAGCTGCAGGGAAGGAGGGAGTGGGTGTGCCGATGAGTAGGATCTCAGTCTTACTAGCATTAAGGCAGAGGTCATTGGCAGCACACCAATCCTGGATAGCAGACAGACAGTCAGAGATGAGGGAGGGAGAGGAGGAGGCCGAAGGGTAGCCTGAAAATGAGCTGGGTATCGTCCGCATAGCACTGAAAGTTGGGGCAGAGGGCGGCGATGCGGTGGGCAAGGAGTGCCAGATACTGGTTGAACAGCCAGGGAGAGAGATTAGATCCCTGGGGAATGCCACAGGTGGAGAAAAAGATGTCAGAGAGGAAGGACCCAAGTTGGACCTGGGAGGGTCGATTGGAAAGGAAAGAGGTCAGCCACGCCAGAGCCTGACCAGTGATACCCAGGTTATCACGGAGACGGTTGAGCAGGATGGCATGGTTGACAGTGTCAAAGGCAGAAGAGAGATCGAGCAGAATGAGAACACACGGAGTGTTGGAGTCGAGGTTTAGGAGCAGGTCCTCACGGATGTTCAGGAGAGCAGTTTCCGTGCTTCTGGCCGCTCTGAAGCCAGATTGATGGTCATGGAGACTGTCAACAGCTTCAGCATGGAGGTTAAACTGGGAGATGGCCAGTTTCTCCAGGAGCTTGCCCAGGAAGGGAGTGATGGAGATTGGGCGATAGTTAGCCGGACAGGAGGGGTCGGCAGAGGGTTTCTTAAGGAGAGGGTGCACAAGGGAGTGCTTGAGGGGGGATGGGAAGACTCCAGAGGCGAAGGAGTGGTTGCAAAAGTCAGCCAGGGCAGGAGCCAGGGAGTCGATGTGGTCCTTGATAGTTTTGGAGGAACAGGGGTGAATCTGTTTGGACGAGACTTTCATAGATCGGACTTGTCTGGAAACCTCGTCAGCAGAAAAAAGGGGAAAGGCAGAGAAGGAGGGAGGAGGGGTGGCTGCAGAAGGGCCAAAGGAGGAGCAGGGAAGAGAGGGGGGGAGGTGATAGGAGGAGAGTGAGGACAGGATGTCCTGAGTTTTAGAGATGAAGTGGGAGGCCAGTGCAGTGCAGAGGGCCTGGGAGGGGACAGGAGAGGTAGAGACTGCAGCAGGGTTGGCAAGCTCCTTGCAGATTTTAAAGAGTTCAGCCGAGTTGTTAGATGCCGCAGAGATGCGGGCTTGGATAAGGGCTCTCTTCTTGGTGAGAACAGAGAGACGGTATTGCCTTTGGAGCAGGCGGCAGGCCAGTTTGTCAGAGGATGAACATGAAGCACGCCATTTCCTCTCTGCCACCCTGCACTTGCGTTTTAGGGTGACGAGATCCGAATCATACCAGGAGTTACATTTGGCTTTGGGCTTCAGGCGGATTTTCATGACAGGGGCAAGGATATCAAGAGTATCAGATTATAGCAGAGTGGAGCAAGGAGAGGGCTGTGTCAGGGTGGGAGTCAGCCGAAGGGGGAGGGGGAGGAGAGAAGGTGGCAGCGAAAGCCGCAACTGACACGCGCTTCATGGGTCGGATGACCGAGAAGGTGGGTGGCATTGATGAGGGTGGCTTTGCCTGTGGGGTAGGGAGGGTGAGGTGGGAGGATAGGAGAAAGTGATCACTCCAGGAGAGAGGAGTGGAGAGAGGGACAGAGAGGGAAAGGTCAGAAGAGATCAGAGCATCAAGAGTGTGCCCTGCAGAATGAGTAGGCCCAGACGGGAGAATAGAGAGTGAGAGAGAGTCGCAGAGGTCACAAAAGAGTCCAGTGGGGGGACAGGAGGCATCTAGGTGGATGTTGAAGTCCCCAAGAAAGAGGAGTTGAGTGGTAGAGGACAGGAGTGAGGAGGAGAGGTCAGCCCACTCAGAGAGGAAGGAGGAAATTTGACCAGGTGGCCGATAGATAGTAGCCACAGTAAGGCAATGGCTAGGAGAGAGAGAGAGAGTCGGCAGACAAGACATTCAAAAGAGGAGTAGGTCTGCGTAGGAGTGACAGTGGCAGGAGTCCACTCAGGGAAGATAAGGGCTACCCCCCCCCCTGCACGGTTGGGTCTGGGCAGGGAGAGGATCTTGTAGCCATCAGGTAGGAGTGTGTCAAAGCTGGTGACAGAGCTGGCCGTGAACCATGTCTCAGTAAGACCGAGGACGTCAAGGTCCAGTTCCTCAAGAAGGTGACAGATATCAGAGGAATGCCTGATGGCAGAGCGAGCGTTGAGTGTGGCAATGTGGAGAAGGTTGCCATCCTTGAAGGATTTCCGGGGAGGGGTACAGATCAGAGGTACGCCCTGCGGAGGTGTAGAAGAGGGAGGTGAAGAAGGAGCAAGAGAGGGGGCAGGGAGGGAGGGTAGAGGCAAGGTAGCCGAGGACAGATGAGGGGGGACAGCAGGAGAGGAAAGGAAGTTGATGAGGCGTGGGAAGCGTCTATCAAAGAGGTGAAGGTTGGCCTGAGGACCTTGGACCAGGACAGTCCCATTAGTGTAGACATTAATGATGGCCTTAGAGGAGAGGAAGGAGGCCAAGAGGACATCCCAACGGGTGCCACCATTAATGGGAGAAGAGGAGAAAGGAGAGAGCACAAAGACCATATGAAGGGTCCATAGGTCAGGCGAGGGCACGAAGAAGAGGATGTCGGTAAGAGTTTCCTTGGAGCAGGCACTAGTGTAGGTGTCAGCGATAGGGAGGCCTGGGTTGGAGACCAGGATGTCCTTTTTAAACTTTTTCCTACCAGATTTAGTGAGGAGAGCAGGATAGTCAATAGAGAAGCAGTTGGAGAAGATGGGCGAGATAGAGAGCACCATGGAGTAGGGGGAAAAAGGGGGGGGGGAGACAGACGAAGCAAGAGCACGCAGGCAGGAAGTGAGCGGCACGCCCAGGTTTACCACATTTAGGCAGTGAGTGCGTATTAGGTACAAATGCCACCTAAGTTTGAGAATCCTGCGAGGGGGGAAAAAACCAAGTTTACCACATTTAGACAGTGAGTGCGTATTAGGTACAAATGCCACCTAAGTTTGAGAATCCTGCGAGGGGGGAAAAACCAAGTTTACCACATTTAGGCAGTGAATGCGTATTAGGTACAAATGCCACCTAAGTTTGAGAATCCTGCGAGGGGGAAAAACCAAGTTTACAACATTTAGGCAGTGAGTGCGTATTAGGTACAAATGCCACCTAAGTTTGCGAATCCTGCGAGGGGGAAAAAACCAAGTTTACCACAACTATGGGACACGAGAAGGTGGCGAGAGAGTCCAGGCGCCTGGCGTCCCCTGCGGACACCTGCAGACACACAGGGAGCCGCAACCGTAGGAGCCGCCCTTTGCCTAATGGGCCCTTAGCCAGGGGCTGCCGGGCAGTGGGGCTGCCCAGGAAGGGGAAGGATATAGGCGGAGGGAGGAGGGGAAGGGGAGGGGGGTGTGGGCGGGCAGGAAGGCGGGAAGGGAGACCAGGACCAGGAAGTGGGTGGGGGGGGGAGCAGGCAACACACAACGCGCGCTCAGAGCGCGAATGCCAAGTAAACAAAACAATTAGGCAATCACAGGCAAGGACTCACGGAGGCCCGCGGGGGCCTGGCAGGGCTTGCCGACGTCTGCTGATCCCTCAGGCCACCGGCGACTGCTCTCCAACGCTCGGCTGCACAAAGAAGCGAGCGGGGGGAGCAGCCGCCGAGTAGGCCTGGGGGAGGAAGACCAGTCAGCCAATCAGAGGGGGGTGTGGGCGGGCAGGAAGTGGGTGGGGGGGAGCAGGCAACACACAACGCGCGCTCAGAGCGCGAATGCCAAGTAAACAAAACAACTAGGCAATCACAGGCAAGGACTCACGGAGGCCCGTGGGGGCCTGGCAGGGCTTGCCGGCGTCTGCTGATCCCTCAGGCCACCGGCGACTGCTCTCCAACGCTCGGCTGCACAAAGAAGCGAGCGGGGGGAGCAGCCGCCGAGTAGGCCTGGGGGAGGAAGACCAGTCAGCCAATCAGAGGGGGGTGTGGGCGGGCAGGAAGTGGGTGGGGGGGAGCAGGCAACACACAACGCGCGCTCAGAGCGCGAATGCCAAGTAAACAAAACAACTAGGCAATCACAGGCAAGGACTCACGGAGGCCCGTGGGGGCCTGGCAGGGCTTGCCGGCGTCTGCTGATCCCTCAGGCCACCGGCGACTGCTCTCCAACGCTCGGCTGCACAAAGAGCATAGCATAGTTTATCCTCCTTTCTCTCAATACCTTCTTGATACCATCGAAGGTGCGTCTGGCTGATTGTACTGCAGTCGAGAAGTCTGGGTATGTAAGCACAGGATTAGTCATATATCAGCAGAGCTTTTTCTCGTGCTAGTTTTAGGATCAGGACCTGGTCTCTATAATTCAGCAAGCGTGCTATAATGGTTCTGGGCGGGGCTCCTGGCTTCGCGGGGGGGGGAGGACAGTACCCTGTGGGCCCTTTCCACCAGAAATTGACTTGAGAACTGATTATCTGGGAACAATGTGCGGAGCAGCTCCTCCAGGAAATGTTCCATGGGTGTGTTGAGTCTCGTTTCAGCTACCCCGACCACGTGTATGTTATTACGTCGTGATCGCGATTCTAAGTCGTCACATTTTGCCTGTAGGATCTTGATGTCTTTGTGGATGTTTGCTATGTCTTTGTTGTGCGAGGCAGTCACATCTTCTAGGGTACTCACTCTTTCCTCTGCCTCCGAGACTCTGGCGTTGACCTGTCGTATATCCGACCATATGGAGGCTATGTTCTCCCCGATATCATCCAATTTGTTGTTGATAACTGCAAACCCCTTCTCCATCGCCGCCATATATGGGGCCATGCTTTGCTCGGGTGGTTCCGTCGGAGGGTTCTCTTGGGGTGAAGACTGAGTTGGTTCCGGCGATAGGGTAGATGTGAATGTATCCATGGGTCCTCTTTTTTTGGTTTTTGGATCCCCGGCCCATCATGGGGGTTCCCCGGCTGGATGTCTCGTAGTGTCTTTAGAACCAATATATCCTTGCGCTGTCTGTAGTCTTGGTGCTGGCCTGGTCAACGACAGCTGTGTGATGTATGTACTGCCCCTCGTTTTCATTTCTGGGTAGGGGGTCACTGGTTTTTATCCGTATTGGAGCACTTGTTGCTTACATAGTCCCCCACATGTAGTGCCTCTGTATAATAGGGTGGACAGCTGGTGCATGGCCCCCAATTCAGGGTGTGGGGTCACAGCAGCGAATTGTAGGAGTGTCGTATGGTTGTTTGAATATCTCTTTCTTGCCTGGTGTAGCATAAATAGTGTCCCCCTTTCACAGCAGCAGTCCGGGACCCGGGGCTCGAGTCTATTGCAGTGGCGTCGCTAGGGAGGGGTCTGGGGGGGCCGGGGCCCCCCTGTGAAACCCTGTGCCCACCCCTCTACCCCCCCTACCTAAACGAACAGTGACCATGTTCTCCCCCTACTTTTGTCTGTGCCCTCCCTACTTTTGTCTTTGCCCCCCTCTGTGCCCCTCCTAAATTTGATTCCTGGCGACGTCACTGGTCTATTGGTGTCTGTGGGGCTGTGTAGTGGCCTAATACCACTCAGCAGGTCCAACAGGGCAAGCTATGGGTTGATGTTGTGGTGGTTGCCTGCTCAGGTAAGGCGCGTGTGTCCCCTGGGACCCTGCATCAGCGCGTACCCGCTGGAGGGCTGAAGTCGTGAAGCCAGAGGGTCCCTCAGCTTTGAAGTAGTTGCAGTCCCATGTGATTGCCTGGATGCCGCCGTCCTGCCCGGCACGCTATGAATGTTTCCCACCTTACGCCACGGTGGTTAAGGTCCGGGGGCTCGGGCCCGTCGATGCCTGCACGGCCTTGTAGTGGCTGGGAATTGTTCAGCTAGTCCAGCGGAGCAGGCTGTGGGCATACGCTGTGGCGGCTGCTCGTTCTCTCAAGTAATATGCCCCTCTAGAGCCCCACGCTGGGGCGTACCTTTTGAGGGGGGTTGGTGTGCCCCATTGTAGGGCCTCAGCTGTGGAGCCACTTGTTGCGCAACCCTCTGGAGAGCCCCGCTGCTTTAGAGTTGCCGTGGAGCGGGCCTGCACGGATGCTCTCTTCGTCCCGCGTTCCCGCTTCTACCCGGGTCGGGATCCGGCTGCTTCAGGAGTGTATACGCACCAGCTCAGCCGGCACCCGCTCTAGTGTCTGGTCCAAAGAGCCTTAGGGAAGCTGATATGCTCAATATGGATGGTGCTCCCCCTCCGAATTACGGCCCAGGCAGTGCACGGAGCAGCGGGGGCCGCACAAGCTCTGACGCCGATCGGCGCCCGCACCGGGCCGATTTCCGCAGAATGGGGCCGCTTCAACCACCGAGGGTCAGCCCAATTGTGCCCCCAGGTCTCCACTCCACGGATCTGGTGAGAACGCCAATCTTGGGAGAGATAAACTGCAGGATTTCACTTTCAGGAGCTTGTAGACTGCGGAGCACTCAGACTAGGCGGCCATTTCCGTCGGCGTGCAACAGCGCCCCCTCCATTTACCCAAAATTTAGATACTACAATAAAACTTGATACATCTGCTATTTCTAATACTGTAACAACCTATGGTTCTACATGGCCTCCTTTTTCTTTCATGGTGGGGACGTTTATGTAACATTAAAATGTTAGCACCAATTTTTTCATACCCCCATCTATGCTTCCTATATAGTTTACTCGCTCGTTTAAAAAAAAAAGCTAGATGCTTATGGATCAATAAGGTATCTAGCATTTCACACAAACTTCAACGACCAAACAAGAGGGGTGATGTTATCTTTCCTTATTTCCCTAGTTATCATAAAGCATTTGATTTACAGCAATTAGTACAATGTTTACACTCTGAGAAAAAAATGAATCTAACATACCTGTCTGGTGTAAAATTGACCTTTCCCTCATCTCTTCTCTATGATTGTGACTTCCTATCCAACTAATTAAAAGAAGCCAACCCATTCCCTTTTCCTTCTTAATGGTTCTGTATGATCATGAGGATTCTGCTTTGATATATATTATTATTTATTCAATTCTCAGTGTTACTTCTTGTACTCAGAAATGTTGTTCTGGATATGTCCAATGTCTATTGACCATGCTGTATATTAAAGCAGCAAGGTTATGTTTGTTTACAATTTTAGTGATGTTTATCAAAATAAAGAAAAAAGAAAGAAAAAATGAATGGAAGGGAGCAGGACATTTTTCTATATTTTTTATGCTTTAAATTCTCAATTGCAGCTAACTTCACACAATGTTTTTTTTAATTGTGGATCAAGCTTCTCTTTGGTCAGCAAGAATTTCTTTATTTTTTTACGTACACCAAATGTATGTTGATTTTGTCAATCACCTAATGCTATTTTGTACATATGGTTTTCGAATATAAAAGTGTTCATGATTCTTGGTCACAAGTTTGTTCACTTATGCAGAAGATGTTCATATTTTTAGCACTTTTATCCCTATCATCTATACAATTATGATCTCTTAGTGATACTTCCATCAGTTATACTAAATCTCCCAATTTATATAATTTATAAATATATAATTTATTTTTACTGCAGGTTTTTAGTATGGCTGGTATTATGAAGTTGTACATGCAGTGCTTTGTACCTGCAGTGCTATATGGCTTGGAGGCCTTAGCAATGCAAGATTTGACGTGGCTAAACACCTTAGAGGGATACTACTGGTGCAGTGTCTTTGGCCTGGGACCTTCTTTTTCAGTTCAATATCTAAGATTGGAACTGGGCCTAATTTCCCTGAGAGGGATGGCACTGCGGGCATGAGGTTCCTTCTATTTGAAAGCCTTAGCAAATCCGCAATGTAAATTGCTCAGGCTGGCAGGACAAAGCTATGATCTAGAAAAACACCCCAGGGGTAGGTCATATAAAGAGTTGAACGAATCATTGTTTGTGGAGATTGACTGGCCACATGAAAAGCTAAAACACTTACCATTTATTTATCAGAAAAGAGCATTCCAAGATAAGCTAAATAAGTGGGATTGGTGTATGAACTCAGTGCACGTAACTACACTCAAAGGATATGAGGCAGTCTCTCATGTCACCCACAGATATTTAAGACCCCAGGTGTACCTATTGTTATCCCCGGCGCCTGAAGTTAGACGCTTTATGCTGCAATTAAGAACAAACCAGCTACCAGTGCTTACTATAATTGGGCCAAGGTTAAAAATTTCCCAAGAGTCCAGGATCTGTAGAATTTATCAGGCGACAGGAGCACTTGAATCTGCTCGGCACGTTCTAACACTTTGCCCAAAACTTGGTCCGACATATATGAACGCATATGAAAAATAGGTCCACAATTATGAGGCGATAAAAGATGAAGCTTTCTGGTATGGATGTTTGAATCCAGTTTCCTTAAGTCTACAGCTAGCTCTCTTTAGGGTTTGGAACCAAATAAAGCCCTTGCTCCAGTGATAAAAACCCCCTCACTTTAGTCACTTTAATCACTTTAGTAATAAAGTGATATCTATTGGTCTTTCGATATACTGCTATATTGGGATTGTGAAGCCCATGGTCGAACGAAAGACTGGAACGATAATAATAATATTGCTTGTTTTTACTTTTTATATGGTGCATACAATGGCAGTGTAATTTACCTATGCTGTTATTACGTTTTATATGTTGTACTTACTTAATTGAGTTGATATATATGATTTGTTTTGAGATGTATATATATATGAGTTGTGTAAAATCCAATATCTGGATTGTATCACAATAAAGTATTATAATTTATTTATTGCAATTACTTTGTATGTTATTACACTTAACTGTAAATCCTTTATATAATCATTTCTTTATGGTGGAACTGTGTGTGCTTTAGTCATAGGACTGACAATTGCTTTTTAAATATGTAAAAGATTGATAGATTTTGCTCAATGGTCTTTTTAAAGATTTTTTTAATGGCTCAAATTCTTCTTGCTTGAAATGTGAGCAAACCAAATGTATTAATGTTCCCAAACCACCTTAAAATTGTTCAAAGTTAAACAATATTCTGATTGTTTTCTATACCCTTGTCCTTGTCACTCTTTTCTTTTCTCTGATCCCTAATCAAACTGTTGGTTTTTTATTATTATTAATTCATTTGCCCATTCATAGTATACGATGTCTTAATTACTAATCCATGTTTTCCGGTTCATATCTGTACGAATGAACCAACTGTTATATTGAAAATTGTTAGTTCAAATGAATAAACGAAAACAAACTTGTGAGACTGCAAAGTAGATGGCACTGCAACAGCCTTAGAAAGAGATAGAATCACATAATAGAAAAACAGGATGTTATATTCGAACATTTACACACATTTTTAGACATGGTACCCAAAACACCCGTCTGTGGCCAGTCAGGTTTTGTTAGATATTCCCTTCATGAAATGGAGTCCCGCAGCATCTCTGCACGTTCCTGTTCCAAAAGTCTTCAGTTTTGCAAGCAAGATCAGTCCTTTGTCCCAATGGAGCACTTCTGGGACTCATTCAGCTTTCACCTTTTCTTGATTCTTTAGCAGCCAAATATGGGTTAAATGTATCCTGTGTGACTTATATAGCAAGAATCCTTTTTCTTTAGCTATGACAATTATGCTCCTTTTATCCCTTATTTTTGTAACTGAGCATTGGACCACCCTTCTCTTTGCATTTAGCACTTTGTGCATTTGTTTTGACTCTGAAGCATGTGTTGAGGATATGAGGTGGGTAGTCTTCCATATTAATTGGGAAGTGTTTGGGGAACGACTGCTCATCGGAACAAACTGGGTTATATGCCTCTGCATCAATTGATGACCTTGTTGTACTTTTCGGGCTCCCCCAACCCAGTTCTCCAGGTATTAAGTTTGGGTGGCTAGGAACTTATTCTTTTTTATTATTTTATTAGAGTGTTCACTTTCTTTTCCACATTCTTCACTTTGAGCAGGTTAAGCCCCTAAATGTCTATTTCCTTCACTGTGTTCTGCATTATAGCAAATTTCTCTCCCAGGTTAATCATTTGCTTTCTCATTTGCTCAAATGTGTTTCCTCTCTGGAAACAATGTATTTTAGTCTGCCCAAAACTTCATGGAAAGGATTCAAAGTAGGTGATGATCTGAAGGGCCCCTGTAAATTAGTTTCTTTCTGTCCTCTCCCACCCTCCCTTCCTCATCCCTAGGGTAAAGATGTTATTGTCCTGCTCCCTTCCTTTCCTTTTTACACCATCTTGGTGATTCACAGGTTTTGCTCCACTCTACCCAAACTGCATACAAACTCCATGTTCCTCTTGCCCTACCTAACGTTCAATCCTCCAAATTTGTCGATGCACTGACATCGTTTGATGCTGAAACGACATTGTATTACTTCATGTACAGTGTTTGAGTATCAAGGCTTGGCCTATAGATCCCAATTATTTGACTTCTGTGGGAAAATGTATCTATCTATTGCAAACAGCATTGTACCAAACAGCACGGTATATCACCCTGGCTCATGGTTATCCTGAACTCGTCTGTGTAGTCTGTACTGCTCTAGCATGTTATGCCTTGATTCGGGCTCCAATTCCACTCTGTAACTCAGAATTTTGTTTGCAGTGTGCACCAACTCAATTTTTGCACTTTTGTGACACTTAAAAAGATTTTAGAAGACTAACTTAAATGAGCCAGCAAGGTCTCAGACCGATGTCATCGAAAGTGGGGGAATTGCCTTCTTTGCTTTCATATAGGACCTTTCCCTTATAACTTCATGCCTTCCAAAATGGCAGAACTCTTTGCAAGTATGCTTTGTTGCATTAATATCCTGCTCCAAGCCTTTGTCCGTCCTTTCTTTGTGTTTTGTTTCTGTTCCAGTGCTTGGTAACAGGTAAAATATTTTACTGTACCAAGATGGCAGCCATCAGGGTTCCTCCACCGTCACGCTCGCCAGATCCAGCCCACCTTCACAGGACTGTAGCACCACCTATTACTGCTGATCATGATTGTTCCCATCCCATGGATCATGAGATCTCACCTGGGACATGGGTGTGCATGCCGACAGTACCCACTATGTGGGTGTGCACCAATCACCAGCCTCAAGCGAATGCGACTCCCTCTGCACGGGACCACAGACCTCAGATCACCTGCTACTGAAATAGAAGTGAGCTCACCAACTCTACTGCTAGGCTATATGCGACTTTCCGATTTGCAGCAATAATACTCTCCCATACCAAGCCGCTCCTCTAGCTCTTGGCCTGAGTCTTTGGGCCGCTTCTGCAGGATGCAGCTAATCCATTGTCCAAGTGCCTTGTCTTGTCACCACTAAAAACTTAAAAATTAGCAGATGTCATTGGGTACTGCGTGGATTTAATTTTTTGTGTATTTATATTTCTATTTTTCTAATGTGCCTGTCTTGTACATGCAAAAATTTGAATTATCTCGTGTCAGCACATCAAAGAACCACAAGGTTGCTGCTGCTAAGTCACTATCTCTGTCATGCCCCCTCACACAGCATTTTGACCATCTAATGTTCATATTAGGGCTGTACTTTAAAGTTCAAAAATTACAGCTGAAGAAAAAGAAACATGCACACAGCAATATAGAGATTATCCAAGCTCCGTTAATCCTCCTCGCTGATCTTTGAGATGTGCAAGAGCTACTAAATCAGTGTGTCTGATCAGCTCCGCTGTTGTAGTGTTCAGTGTACTGTGAATTGTATTTCGCCATTCATTTTCTCATATCGTGTATCTCTGCCTACATTTCTTATGTCGGAGGATGATTTTCACCATGTCTTGTTACCATGCCTTATTTGATAGATTATCCAACGTCAGCTGGAGCAAGTGGAGGAAAAGCAACGGCAGCTGGAAGAGAGGGGGGTCGCTGTTGAGAAGGCACTGCGTGGCGAAGCAGGTATTTTAGTCTCAAATCATTGTCTTTTCTTTGAATATCATTGCTGGCATGACTAGTTCGTTTTCTGTAGCTCAAGGGTCAGGCGTGAAGAAAGCAACATCATCAGTTGAAGTACCTCAATCCTTTTGATGCACACACTTTGATGGCTACAAAGCATTTTAAAACCACTTGCATCATTGACTGCATTCAAAAGACCCATCGTACAAACACCACAAATGCACAAAAGTGAAATCAAAAGAATCCACAGCATCAATATCCATATCCAAACCCAGATTTTGACTGTAAGACTAACAGTAGAAGAGAACTGCAAATGTTTTGTACTGGCAATGCCCAAAAAGGGGCCCTGGCGCTTGTACAACTGTAGAAACGTCTTGAAAAATATAAATAAAAAAAGATTCAAATGAGGTTTGTTAAACAATGTGATATGAATAACATTTCCACTTAAAAGTAATTTCATACACACCATATGGTATCTTCTCCTGTATTTCTTCCATATTTATATTTTGTTTTCTTACGCACCAGTGTGTCACCTTGCAACAATTTTGTGGCGCTGGTTACAGAAGAGTTACCACAATAGATGCATGTAGTCCTTTTCTGATGAAAACCAAGTTTGTAAAGTCTAAATCACAACTTGAAAAGGGTGTTGGAGGGTGAGGGGGTGGTGTCTTACCTATGGGTAATGTAATTCTGCATGTTGTTTATTGGGCTCATACCTTCCAGTGTTAGAGGCTCTTGTCTGATATTAGCCAAAGTGGTCTCATGGACTTTTACTTATCTTCATCCTGATAGGTTGTGAAGAATTGTATGTATCGACGACTCGATTTGGCCTTGTGTTATCTTGCTAACATAAGAAGTGATTTGAAAGTTACTTGCCGTGTTTAAATGGCCAAATGTCCAGTTCATGATTTAGAGAAGAATTTGGCACTTTCAATGATGTGCTGTTGCTAAAATGCTTCTGCGCCCTTTGTGGAGTATACCGGACCGGGTTTTGCTGCAAGCTTGTGGGTTTTGATTTTACAATGTTGAAGGGTCATGGGTTGAAAAGAGGATAGGACTATTAGTATTGTATGAGGAACAGTGGGATGGCACTGGAACTGCTTACCAATACTCTGAATGTATGTATGAATTGTGTGTTTTTTTCTAAAATTCAAAAAGGAGTTTCTCTCAATTCCAGCCACATGGCTCATTCTTAGTGGATTCAGGTTCTATAAGCTGTTGAAAGATTTTGAATAATTATTTCTTTTGGTTTGAAGCTTCATCAATTTGTATATCGCAAAACAATATTTTAGCTTTGCAAGCTGCTGCATGCAAATCCTCGATGTGGATTTTGTGATGGATTTTATCTTTTGAGTAGTTATCCAACAGCATCATTCCAAGTTATTCCCAATCCTCCTCTTTAATGCCAGATCCAGGTTGAGCAGTTTGTTAGCTGATTTCACTGCAGCCTTGGGGCCCTGTGTTTGGATTGTTGCTACCATTAAGCTTTCTATATGTGCCTCCAGTGACCGAGGACATTCTCTTCTTGTCCTAAAGTTGTCCTGGAATTCAGATTGAGTCACCTTATTCAAAGGACTAACCAGGATTGTGGCCTTGGTTTTATTTTTCAAACTAGTTCAGAATGGCGTATAGTGGTTGGTATACAAGTAGTTAAAAATGAGTCCATCTATGACAGCAAATGTCTGACGCAGAAAGAAAAATCATGCCCATATTACAAAAATTGTAACGCATGATGGTCGATCCAAGAGACTTTTTCCATTTAGTGACACCTCACTGAGCCAGTTATGGTATTTGAAAGAAGTCCTCTTCTATGCCATCTCTCTGCAAAAAGGTTGTCCCAATGCACAATCCAGCACCCCTGAATCTAGTTTTTCCTGTCTATCATCAGTAGCCAGATGGATCGGTGGATCAGGCATTGAGTACCTTAATCGGCCACTCAATAGAGTCTCTAGGAAAATGGATGCCCTTGGCAAGAAGATATTGCCTCGAATAACCATATACATGGCTAATGTCACTTTTGTTGTGGCCAGGTATGCCTAGACTTTGTCGGATGTTGCAAAAGAGATTTTAATAACATCCCAACATCTTTGATGCTTGATGACTCAAGCAAATAGATTCAGATGGCAAGGATGATGCCAAGAACATTTTGTAAACCATTCTCGATACAGTGGTTTGCTTGGTTAGATCCATGGGTACATGTGCCATCATCCATTGCCACTTTTGGACGTGATCCTGAAGGTTGCACTGGATGTCCCTACTAAACCTTTGGGTATGCCTTTTAAGATGTTTCAAGACCGCCTAGACTTTTAAGGTTACAGTCAAGTCCTTGAACTTGTCACCCCCTCCTCTCTTCAAAGTAGGGGGCTTAAAAGCCTTATCTTTTTGTTATTTTCTTCAGTGTTACTATTCAAACCTGCAGAGAGTCATGCTGCTGTCCACTCTGGTCCAGCAGCTGCAAAACATGCATCTTTGACAACCTCCAAGAGAGAAATGTGTGTCAAAGGGCCTACACTGCTGTGTCCTCTCCACCCTTGCCCTAAGACTCCTTTTTTGTATTCTCCAAGTCTAATTCCTCTCCTGTGTGGGAAAGTATTTGAGAGTATGGGAGAAGATCAGCAAAGACAAATGAGTCTTGCATATACTTTCCCATGGCTGTTACTACCCATATGTACAGAGCTCATTACACCAACCACTTACTGTTGCCACCATCGTACAAGTTTCTTTTTGAAGGATTTGTTCTGCTTTTGGCCGTGGTATTTAGAGAAGTGGTTCCCACTGCACACGTGGCAAAATGGTCCCCAAGAAGTTGAGGGTTTAAGACCAACCCTGGACTGGTCTGCTAAACCGATTAATCAGGAAAGAGAAATTAAAAATCTTCCATGACCCACATTTTTCAGGCCTTGAAGGAAGAGAATCATTGTGGTGTCCTGGGAACCAGGACATGTACTTTAATGTCCCGGTATATGAGAAGCAGTGTCTGTTCATGTGCATTGTTGTGGGTCAGACACACTACCAGGTTACAGAGCTAACCGTTGGGTTGATATCATACCCTGTGTGTATTTACAAATAGTAGTTCCATTACACCTCAGTAAGGAGTGCATGGCTATCCTCATCTTGACAACAACCCCTCCCCCTTACCCCCCAGCAGTCTTCTGTTCAATAGGAATGTACTGGACACTTGAATTGGGGTAGGCTTTTCTTCTGCCAGAGAGATTTCAGGGCGTTTGTCAAACAGTTCCATCAGTCATTCAGGATCCTAGCACCAACGTATTTAGGATGTTGGTCCTTAGGGCTTCATACATATTCCTGGTCCCCAAGGCCAGTGGGGTGTCTTTTGCACAGCTTTCAGTTTACTCTGTGTGTCCAAGAAAGTGGTGTGGGATATGCAATATCTAGCCCTGTCCACACGTCACTTTAATTTGCATTAATATTTATTTGAGGAAGGGGTTAGTGCTTCTACCAGAAACATTGCTCACTAGGAGATCTACAGATAATGAAGCATTCCTGTATTTGGGTGCTTAACATTGTATCAGCTGCACAGTAATGATAGGACCAGGTGAGGAAGGAGGCACATTCATTACAGCATTGAATTGGAGCAATACACACAGACAATGAGTTAGGCAGTATTTACAGTTATGCGCAATAGTTATAGAAATGTCCCTGCGGTAAAAGGGGATCAGGGAGGGGGGCCTCACTCAGAAGCAAGGGTGGCCTTCCAGAGAAAGGAGTTTTTTTGTAAGCTGATTCAAATCATTGGACTGTGCTGATGTTTCTGATTTCTGGGGCTAGGGACTTCCAGTAAAAGGGTGTTGGGAGTGGTAAGCAGAGTTTCATAGACAAGTGAGGGATAAGAGGGCAGACAGTTTCTTTCGGATTTGGGAGATTTTAGAACAGAAGTACAACCAAATATCATAGGCAAAGAGAAAAGAGGAGAATGAGCATAGGTGCAGGGGCCAGCTTGGGGCGGAAGAGTAGAGAAACGTTTCCTGAAGTGGGAACAAAGCGACGAGATGTTTTTGGATTATCTTGATTTAGTGCTGTCAAGAACTGGGGTGGGGGCGGGTCTTGTAAGAGAAGAGGTAAGTAGATTAGGAGAGCGTGGCCTGGTCAAATGTGAAGCCACATAGTTGTCATCAAGGTGATCTATGGCTGTTTGAACTGGGTCCATTGCGACTGAAGGAGCAAGTAAAATAGTGGTGGGGAAAGGCAGAGTAGATTTGATGCAATTTGCTTGCAGAGAGAGAGATAAAGGGAGCAATGAGAGATAACCAGAGTTCTGCTAGTTAAGCAACTAGTTATAAGGATTTGACTTGTGTCTAGTGATGGGAAGGTGAGGGGAAAAGAGGAAGAGGGTTGATGAATATAGTGTAATGGACACAGGAGTGGTCAGAGGGAGAGGGACTAGTGGTGAGGCTTTGCTAACCATGGGGATAACTCAACCACCTCGATTGGCCATGCAAGGGAAGTGAGAGGAGATGGCATGATCAGTGTGGAAAGCTACAAGCATGTCTGTGACAGTATGTATCCTTAGTGTTTAGGATGCTGACCTACAAGACTAACTGGTTAATGACTTCTGACGTGACGGGAATATTGCTGCATCAACAATTTTGAGCAGTTTGTCGAGCAGCTTTTATCCTTTTCAGGGGTGCAGGTTGGTCAACTTCTTGCCGACAATACTGCAGAATCACTCTGCTGTAGGTAAGCCTGCTGATGTCGTTTTGGCCTATGAAGAACAATGTGAAATTCTTAGTGGCCCACTGGTGAGTAAGAAGAATGATTTCACCAATGCCCTCCATTGGCAGGGATGCAGTGTCAAATTAGTCAGAACTGCACCATGAGGTGATTAAGGTTATCTTCTCCATGTGGGGGTTTCCTCAAGTTGACCACTTTGCCTCCAGCGCAAATGTGAAATGTAGCCTGTTCTGCTTCCTATGCTTTGCTCTCAGTAGTTTGCTTGGGATGCCCTGCTTGTGGACTGGAGTTTTCATCTGTTGAGTTGGTTAATTGCTTTTGACCAAAACCCTTTATGGTTCTGTCTTGGAACTGGAATTTCATACTGATTTTTATGACGACTGCTTTAAGTCATTAGATTATTGCACTCTGAAGATTTTTCTCTTCATTGTTGTTGCGATAACCTCAGCCAGCATTCTACTAGGGATCTGCAACTTTTGGCTCGTCAGATGTTTTGGACTAAAAACTTCAATGCGCTCTACCCAGAATTGTCAATGGTGAGGGATCATGGAAGTTTTAATACAAAACATCTGGAGATCAAGAGGTTGGGGACCCCTGTTTTAGCCTTCCTTTTATAGTTTTCTTTCTTGAGAAAGTTAATCTTGGTGTCCATTCATCATTCCTGACTATGGTAATGCAGGAGTTTCACCTTCTAACTAAGACCCGTTTGGCCGTCTTATACCCTTTCTGAAGAATTGGAACATACAGGTTAGACCCCAAAAGCATTGTGTTTTTATGTTTTCAAGACTTTTAACATTCAGTTTAGATGACAGGCAATTGGGAAAGGTGCCAAACAGACTGCTCCCCGACATATAATGCTGTCTATCAAAATATGCTGCAAGTTGTCCCAGCCTGAGGTGCCTTCTGGTTTCAGAGTGCATTCTACCAAGAGTTATCTGGCTACCTTGTGTCTGCAAAGAGATGTGCCACTTCTGGATATTTGTGAGGTGGCAATTTTTGTTTCCAGTGTTTATTTTGTATCAGTGCCTGGATCCACTAGATACATGCTTTGGACATCTGTTTAAAAGAGCTTTTTACTGTGGGGTTCCAGTTTCTCACGGTCTTCCCTTCCATTTCTTATACTGCTTTCTGAGTCTCAAGATATGATGGGGTTCCTTGTGAATTGTTTATATTTGATGAACAGGACCCTTACCTTTGGTAATGTTCTATTTGGGAAATATAGTATTCTTCCCACAGTGTCTTAAACCCTCCTGCCATCATCTCAGTCATTTTCCTTGTAACCCAGTATGGCATTCCACATTCGAACAACTCCTCTAGTCTCCAAATTCGTGTTTCAACAGGTAACCGAGGCTGTTTATTTACATTACATTGCAAGGAAATAAAAACAGTGTCTTCCCACTTGAAGAAGTGAGGGTCAGGGTGAGTCAAGCAGACAAGTTTTATTTCTTCCCATTCTGCTAACAAGTAAGGAGCAGTACGATACCTAAACATGATAGCTGTTCTTGTGACCTTGTAAATATAACAACATTGTGCCATCTTCCACTGTCTTTCACGTGTGTGTATCTACTTAATTCACCCACATCTCCTCATTCCCTGTTTCCTCATCCTTGCTCTGCCTAGTCAGGTGCTACATTGTCCATATCCGCATAATCTTATAGGCTCTAATGCATTCTAGCTGCAGTGCCTCCTGGATCTCTCCACTAAATGCAGAGTGAAGGGCCTGCCTTTCATTTCAGTTAATTCTTCTGTATGCCAATAAGAATGGCTGCCTTCCTACTGCCTTATTACGTTCATGATTCTATCGCTCTCTCATCATGCCATTTATACATACATTCTGCTTTAACACCACTGTTCCTCAGCTTATTTGTATGGGTCAAATTATTTTGAACTAAGGTCGTGAGGGTCGAGTGGCTTGGATCATGTACTGTGGTCATCACTTGTGGCACCAACAATGCTAGAGCAAGGTAGGCATGGAGCTACATTGCTCCACCCTAGCGGCTATGAAAATGTTTCTTAATCTAGACTGCACTTTGAGATATTTTAAAATATGATGAATCTGGTGCCTGCAAAATGTTTACCAAATGTAAGTAACTGTTGCAGAGGTTTCATTTTCAATGCAGTTTGTGGCATATTTTTTGTATTCCCTATTAAAATGTTTTCATCCTCATGTTCCGAGGACCTTGAGTGTGGCAGTTAATGACCAGGGCATTGAATGTGTGGGTTCTGTTTCTGGGTAGTGCAGACATTGATGCTGAGCATGTCACTATTAGTGTAACTCCAACTCTGTTTTTAATGGTGCTGCAAATGGGGTTATTGCAGTTGTTGCTGTTTCAAGGCGGCACTGTGGCTGCTACGGGCAGATTCATTTATGCAAATGGTACTTATGTAGCCGCTGACGGCACTTGCGTTTCTTCATTCTTCCCTGATGATGATGTGATTGCTCTGATGTTACCTCAGGTTTTGCCCAGGTTGCTGTACTTGGCACTAATACTGCGGTTTGGGACTGACCGTTCTGCGTATGGTTTTGATGGTACACCACGGAGGCCTTCTTTCCTCCTTTGCCCACAGCAAGCGTGTTAATTTACATGCAGCAAAATATTTTTGTGTGATAACTTTAGTATTGTAATGACTTGTAACAAATAGTAATTACCAAGCTTAATGAAATTAAATTGCAGGTCCCTAAATCAAACAATAGACGTTCACCCACCAATTTTACACAGATTGCCCAGTCTCCGATTTGATCAGTCGTCCCTGAAGATACATAGATTGGCGGTGGCTCATGTAAAGTAGGAGAGGCTTTCTTCACTGTCACCTAGTCTTGCATTGGACTGCAGCGCTGCCTCTCGGATTACTTGTATCCTGTGGATATTGTACACAAAAGCCTTTCATAGCAGACAAATTGGCACAGGTCTCACACTTTAATACACTCTCATAAGAGGATCCCTCTGGTTTCACAAGTCTTATTGGCTCTTTACTTCCAAAGAAGAGCCTTCAGTTAGGTTAAGTAATTGTCGCAGGGTGATACCTCAGAACATGGATTGGTCGCCAGTGTTACACACATCTTACAGTCGCAGCTGTGTCAATTACAAAGCTCATTCAACTTCCTATTTCTGGCAGAATGTGCCCCTGTAGTGAAGAAGAATCTCTATAATTAATTGAAATAAGATAACATGTGCATAGGTTCCTCATTTCACTAAGGCACCTTACGCGCTCAGGTGTGTGTCCGTAGTTCTTTTGAATCAATTTTTCTTTTGTCAATATTTCCATTTATAAAAATGACCCGTTGCAGTCTGTCTTTTTGCAAAGGTGATAGTTTTAATTCAAAAGTAAGTAAAGAAAGATGTACCCTGATCCCATTGTGTATCAATATATATTTATCCAAAATGTCAGCACATGTGGCATGCCCAAGACCAGCACTTCTTCAGGGCTGAGGGTGAATATGTGCTAAAAGAACAAATATCGAAAAATAAATACAGAACATGTGAGAACTGAACTCAGAAATGGCTGCAATAAAGAGGCGACAAAGAAGAGCAAATACTTGGTGACTTCCATTTTGCTGGCTGTTTATAAAACCTGGGAGCCATATGGCAACAAAACAAATGATCCCCATTAGCGATACACCGGAAGGGACAGCGTTAAGAAATACTAATACTTGCCATTAAACATTTATAGCACAACACCTCAGGGGTGGTAACCACACTCTACATCTAAGAGAAAGCGTGGTGTTAGCGTGGTGTTCGGCTAAATCTACTGGAAACTTGTGACACTGAACTCAATAAGATTCCCGAACTGTGCGTCTTGTTTAAGTGGCTAACTTAATACTGGAACTGCAATATAAACTCCTAGCTTTTGAAAAAGTTGTCTACATTTATTGGATATATTAATCAATATGATATTGTAATCACTTACTATTTTCACTCTCGTGTTGGCAGACTTATAGAAACAACAAATGTGGCTCGCCACATCACACTTCACATGACCCATTATCAGACTAGTGTCACAAGATATATTTTTGGAATTTCTATTTTTTGTTTGAAACTCTTAATATCCATACACATTTATACATGTATATCCGTGGACATTAAAATTGGCCTTTGGACCGTTTGTTGATGCTCTTGATATGAGCCCCTCTTAAATGACTACATTTCTATCCATTACATGCACGTTTTGCATGCAACTGTTTATATCGACAAATTTGGATTAGCCAATTCCCAATGGTCCCTTCCTTCTGTTTTGATTTTAGCTTGACCTGACCAAGCATGTAGTCCTCTTAAAAATTACAATAATGATTTTGTGTTTTATTTTTATGATGACACTCAAACTCATCATGCTGCCCCCTTTGTTGTACCAGGCCCTACATTTTGCACTGCACAAATCGGCTATTGTTAATATGACCACTGCATCTTGGAGACCTTTCATATATTGGGTTTGCACAATTCTACCTATTGCCCACTGTGCTAGCAGCTTTGAAACATGGCAATTGCTTGTATTACATTTCTTTGCTTGGGATTCTATAATTTGGAATTTGGTTACACATTTCACTGGCACTAGCCACTTAACATAGATATTCTTTCAGATTAGCACCCTAGGTAGTGTGACGAATCTAGGTTATTCGTCCCTTCTCCATTAGGTGGAGCCACCCTCTGTGAGGCTATGGAGTGGAGCCCGCTCATCCAAACCCACCCTAGGGGTTTAGGCAAGTGGGACCTTACTGGGAATGACTTTACGGGACAAGGACGCCCATTCCCATTGTGAACTCCCTATACACAAGGTATCTGCTTATATGGGACTAAGTAAGCTTGGTAATAGTTCTATCTATTTACCTCTAAATAATAGTGACAAGATCTCCATGTATGCAACTTCAGATAATGAACTTCCTATGTGTTTGACAACTTGTGCTGAACAATATGCCCCCTCTCATCACGAGACAGAAAATAAAGGACCTGTGAACCTTGAGTGGAAAAGAAGGAACCCAACGCTGAGGCGAGTCCCAGATGTGAGGACTTCGGCAAAGGGTGGAGCTGTACACAGCCAGCTGTAGTGGGGAGGGAAGGGGATGCGCCTGGGAGAAGCCATCCACCCCACACAGCAACGCGCAAGGCCTAAGAAGCAGAGGCAGTGCAGAGTGAACCAGGTTGGACTCCAGGGGCGAAGGGAGGACTGGATCCTTCACTCTCAAACCGAAAGCCAACAGGAAAGGGAACTCTTACGGAGGCAGGAGAGCTGCTGCGCAGTCGAGCCTCCGCAAAATGGACATACTGGAGGGGGAGGAGCCATGCAGGGCCTTGGAGACTGTCAGCAAGGAGGGCGAACTAAGCGCTAGCCGAGTGCCTGGGGGTTGGCGTTATACCCGTCTGAGAAGCCGATGTCAGTGGAGAGACAGAGACAGAAACACAACCTTCTCATCTGGTGGTGCGACCTGAAGAATCTGTGGAATGGATGCCGAGACTAGACCACTTAAGGGAGCCGGGGTCCCCAAGCTCCTCACACATCAGGCCATACCTACTGAGCCAAGTAGCAACAGGTAGAGCGGGTGAGGTTCCGGGAGCCTGAGAAACCCGACAGAAAATATACTACTACAATGTACAAACTTTGTGATTAATGAATGGGAAAGATATCAAGGTTATGGAGCCTGAGAAACCGGAGTGTGCCAACACCCTAAGAAATGGGAGATCAAGAAGGATATGAACATTGTTAATAAAAGCTGACAAGGCTATCAAGGTTACGGGAGCTAGAGAAACCTGGAAGTGCAAAAACCATATGAGTTAGTGATTGGAAGTAAAGCAAGAATTGTGAACAGGAGCTAAGGAAGCTATCAAGGTCACGGGAGCCTGAGAAACCCGAGAGTAGGATATCCCTATGAAAGGGGGACTGAGAGAAATACTAACAATGTGCATAAGGGCTGAGAAAAGCTATCTATGTTATGGCAGCCTGAGAAACCCGAGGATGTAGACCTGTGAAACGAGAGAATGAAAACAGACACACATATTTGACTGGAGGCTAAGAAAGCCAAGGAAACTGCAAAAGTGCAGAACCTTGTGGAACCCCAACACCTTGAAGCAAGAAAAGACAAAAGCATTATTTTTGTTTAAATATCATCTTGAAGGAGTGTGATCGTTTTGCATCAGGAAACAGTTGCTTTTGAAACCCTTACTATGAGTTACAGACCAGGAAAGATAACCTGCTGGGCCAGGTAGAAGCCGTGTTGAGGCTGCTGCGCAAAGCCTTTCTTTTTTCCTTCTAGTTAGGTATTTTCGAAAGTGATAGGGCCAGTTAGTTGGGTAAGATTCAGACTTAATTTGGACTTTAACATCCATCCTTAGTTTTGTTTTTCTAGGTAGGGAACTTCCCTCGTAGAAATGGAGCAAGTTATGGGTTTAACCTTTTTATTTTTGATAAAACCCTTGAACCTGTGTATCACACTTGTCTGACTTCTTCTGGTTTGCCACACCACCCTTCGAGGGGTTCTGAAAAGTGGGCATTATATGCTGGTGAAATGCCAGTGTTTCATGGCTGGACCATTGCTGGAGTGCTTCCCCGCCACAGGCTGCACCTTTACCATTGCACCAAAGCTGAAACCCAGTTCCCCTTGCCCATCCCATCTCATCCCATTCCATTTCTTAACTTGCCAAACTCCACTCCACTTTAGCACTGCTGGCCCTCACTGGTCACGCTGCAGTGGCAACTGTAAAGGGCCTCGGTTTTGAGCATCCTTTTCTTGTGTCATTGGCAGCTATCTTTGGCTCGGCTGCTTCTCAGGGAAGCAACACTACATGGAACTATTAATATTTTCTTTTTCCCTTTACCACCATTAGCGGGTAGTAATGCTCTTGAAGATTCTTGAAGCCACAAAGCTTTACAAGGCATCTTCTCCATGACAATACTTGGCAGGTTAGTGAACCAAGTTTGTCAGCGGAGAGTGAAAGAGCCATAAGGACTTGGTAACTCATCTTCTCTGTGACAATACCTGGCAGGATAGTGAACCAGGTCTTTCCAACACATTACAGAGAGATACGGGTCTGGGACCCACATCAAAAGGAGTCGAGAGAATGACCCTCTTCCCTGTGGCAGTATTTGGAAAGCCAGAAAACCCAATGGGCCATACTGGGGAAACCTGGGTCAAGAACCGTACTGGTGTATGAACTGTTGCGAAAGCAAGAAAGTGAGAAACCAAGATTACCAGGGGAAGGGAGTCATTCCCCCTGGGTACTGTTGAGTGTGAATTAATTGTGATACCAGGAGAAGGGAGCCATTCTCTTTGTAGTGCTAAATCTGTTAAAAAGGGTCTAGCAGCCTGGGAAGGGAGTCATTCATCCAGGTCGAGGCGAAAAGGCCACTGTCAAGAGAAGGGAGTCCTTCTCTTGACCATTAAGAAAGTTGAACACAGAAACCTTAGACCACGGGATTGGAGTCCTTCCACCTGGTTAAGAACTTGCAACCAGACCTGTGCCACCTAGTCCAGGAGAAGGGAGAAATTCTCCTGAACCAAGAACATTGACACAGCCTTCTAGTTTAGTTATAAGTGTAAGGTACAGAATTAGAGATTTTGACACAGGACGGCAGACTCTTAAGTGTACAAGGACATTCAGACAGACCGCTTTAGTATTTTAGTTCAGGCAGGGAAACCCCCTCATAGAAGAAGGGAAAGTTAGGTTTTCTCTTTATTTTCTTGACTAATAAAAGTCTATAGCTTTCACCATGCCCACCCACCTGCATGTCAATCTCCTTCTTCTGCACCCTTACAGCAGAGACTGGGAAAAGAGTGAGAGAACCCGCCAGTTAGGAACTTGCTTTGAGATGTATCTTGAAGAAAAGCTTCAGGCGTGGCGTCCTGTGCAAAGGTGGAATCCCGCTCAGGTTTCTGGTGTAGAGTGTTGGATAAGAGAAGTGTGAGGTCCCAGTGCCAAAATCCTGCAGGAGCAGACGAAATGTCCACCAGACCCACAAACCAGTTCTCCCAACAGTAAATTACAACAGGTGAGGAAACCAGATTAGGCGAAAGGGGAAGTGGATAAAATATTAAATTGTCAGGATCCCTCCTTCAATACCCTCAAACTTCGGAATGTCTCAGAATTCTGGAAAACCTGCAAATGAATACATCACAAGTTATACAATCCTTAAAAGGTACCTTAACTTAACACCTAATATTAACTGCCCCCCTCAGTCCCTTTGAATTACCTGACTGCCTTCACACGAAGCCTGAAAGCAACTAAAAGAATTGAAGATGGTTCTTGAAACTGCTGCTTTTCTCTCACTACTGCTCCAACTCTCTACTTGACTCCCTGTAGTGCTTTTTCAGAAACTTGACTTTAGAAAGCTTACAGAAAATACTTGATGCTGCCCGGTTTCCAGCAATTGCATAACTCACTGCTGACTCAGTGTAGTGTTTGCTGTAACTTTGGTTTGGTTAGTTCAATGGAAAATTCCATTCTTAACTGCTCCTTACAGCTGTTGCTTTAAACATTTCCTTTGCCTTTTTTATGTGTGGAAATTATATACAACGTGTTGAACCACTAAAGTCTGTTGTCAATCTGAAAGGAAATATTCCTCAATGTTTTTAAATATTTCCCAATGCTTTTGTCCATGCATTACCTCCTCTGACAGGGAACTGAGGACTTGAGTCTTTGACTGTGTTTCCTATGTGTAATGCAGTGCGAGATTTAGAAAACAAACGCACGCGAGAAAATAAACACTTTCTCAGAGCGTGTAAGTTATTACTCGGACTGCTGCGCTGTTCTCAGGAAACGAATAAACAAACAAACAGCTGACTGTCCATCACTGTTTAATATCTCTTCAGCACTACGCGGCGGCTATGAAAGGAACGTGACACAGCTTTCTATGATTACATTAGTCACGCCGATTTACGTTGCAAGGTGCTTTACTTCAATATAAACGACTCAAGCCGGCAAGCTTGCAAGCAACGAACGAAACGAATACGTTCCATTAAACCACTGAAGTCAAGGCATGCGCAGCTTAACCGTTTCATTAACTTCACGCGCAAGGCCTGATTAGAAAACTCGCTTACACGCTTATGTTGGGACACGCGCAGCTTCATTCCCCGCTCTGCCGAAATGCGTACAACTTCATGCCATGCACAGACTATAAACAGTGACTAATCCCCCCCACTAGCGTGAATAGAATTCCATAGAATTCAGTTTCACCTTCAATACAAGTACTATTTACAGTACTAATAAACGTTCTTCAATTTAGTCATCACCTGAACTTTAAAACACTGTACATGCAATTTTCTCTCTGTAGTTTCTTGGAGATTATTTCTTGAACATTATGTCGAGTTGTGTAGGACGTTACACAATACAAATAATACGCAAACGCGGAGTTTCTCTTAACACGTCTTTATTCATTCACACGATCTTCCGAAGTCCCTTACTTCGTCATATCCCGTCCCTCCCCTTCCTGTTGCCTCGTGTTCCCTCACACGTGACAGGGGAGGAATGTGACGACATCACACCCCCCCCCCGATACTAAACATTAAGTTCACTATCAGGGCATCTCCTCAATGAGGCGCGGTGGTCGACGTCGGGATCTCTGGGGTCTCCAGTTATTTCTCTCACGCGACTCCAGAGGTGTCCAGCGGAGTTCATCAGCGTCGGAGTCATCTTGGTCTCCTTCATAGGGTGCATCTCGCATCTGAGTGTCCATTGGTACGCATGGTTCGACTAGTGGTATGATTCCAGGCATCTTCTTGAAATGAGAGCTGTTTCTTGTTATTGTGTGGGCTGCTCCTTCAGCTGTGATGAGAGAGCCTTTCCTCTGTGTGATGGTGAGGGGCTCTGCATTGAACGACGCCATGTTTTTGCGGTGTTGTGGCTGTCGCACTACGACGATGTCCCCTGGCTCTAGATTATTCTCCTCGGCTCTCCTTCTCCGGTCTGCCATGGTTTTCATATTCATTTTCTGGGCCGCATCATGCAGTCTCATTTCAGTGTCTCCTTTGTACCGTTCTTCCTCGAGTTCTATGTGTGGTAGCCTAGTTCGCACATTCCTGCCAAACATGACTTCTGATGGTGACTTGCCAGTGGTACTGTGTGGGGTATTTCGATAGTCTCTCATCAATTTGCATAGTAATTTTTCCAGTGGCTCTCCTGTCAAGCGAGCTAGTTGCGTGGTTCGTTTGATGCTTCCCATGAACCGTTCAACTGTGCCGTTCGCTTGAGGCCACAACGGTGTTACTTTCCTGTGGTGGAAACCCATGTACTCGGCAAAGGTTTTGAAGTCTTGGCCTGTGAATGGTGGTCCATTGTCCGATTTTACTACCTTTGGGATCCCGTATGTGGCAAACATCCTGTCCAATGCGGGGATGGTGTGATGTGCTGCTGTTGATGACACAACTTGCGCATCAGGGAATCTTGAGTACTCATCGATGACTACTAAGACATATTCACCCCCTTCCAGAGGACCAAAATGATCTACAGCAATTTCTTCCCAAGTTCCGTTGGGTAAGTCAGTCATTTTGAGGGGTTCTGGTCTGGTTTGAGGGTTAAGAACTACGCACGTGGGACATGTTTTCAGTAGTTCTTCCACTTGAGTATCTAGCTGAGGAAACCATACCCTTTGTCTTAACATCCTTTTTGTGGACATTATTCCCCGGTGTCCTTCATGTGCAAGATCAAGGACTCTTTTCCTTAATGAGCGAGGAATAACTAGTTTTGTCCCTTTCAGTAGGAGTCCCTCTGTTTCTGCAAGTTCTTCTTTCACCGTAAGCAGACAGGTGATGTCTTGTTTGGTTACTTCTTCCGCACTTTCCTTGAGTTGTTTTGCTTGTTTCCAATGTCCTGTCTCAAGACATCTCAAAATGACCTGTATTGCTGGGTCCAGGTTGGTTTCTCTGGCTATGAGTTCCATGTCCAGTCCTTGTGGTGTGCATTCTTGGACCACATACCTAATGTATTGGTCTGCAATGGATGGATCGGAGTGGCAGTCTTGAATGGGATGACGTGAAAGAAAATCTGCAGGATTCTGTTCCTTTCCGGGTCGATGAATAATGTTGAATTGATAGTCCTGTAGCCTTAAGGCCCATCGAGCTATTCTGGGAGGCATCTTGGCTTGAGCATTTCCATAGATGAATAGTAGTGCCTGGTGGTCAGTGACTATGGTGAAAGGTTTTCCATATAGGAACAGATGAAAATGTTCGCATGCCCACACAACCGCCAAGCCTTCTTTCTCCGCTTGTGAATATGCTTGTTCAGTTTTTGATAGGCTGCGACTGGCGTATGACACTATGTGTATGGCCTGGTTATCATTGTGATCTAGTTGAGTTAAGATGGCTCCTAGGCCGACTGGACTGGCATCCACTATCAGCTCTGTGTGTTTCTGTGGGTCAAAATATGCCATGTTTTTGGCATCAGCGATGCGATCCTTGATGCTTTGGAACGCTTGTTGGCATTCGTCCGTCCATCGGAAGTCAACGTTCAGTTTAGTGAGGGCTCTCAAAGGTGCACTGACGGATGCAAAATCCTTAATGTACCTTGTGCAATAGCTTGCCAGACCCAGAAAGGATCTCAAGTCGGTGACAGAGGTCGGTGGTGTTGTGTTTGTGAGTGCGTTGACTTTTTCGGGATCTGGAGTCATTCCATTTTTGGAGAAGATGTGGCCGAAAAACCGCAGGGTTGGTTTTCTAAATTCACATTTGTCCTTATTCAGGGTGAGGTGTGCTTCTTCCAGTGCCATGCACACGCGCATGAGGGTGTCGTCGTGCTGTTCTTGGGTTTGTCCAAACACAAGGATGTCATCACTGTAATTTAGACAATTCGGTACGTGCTTTATTACATTATGAATTTCTGACTGAAATATCTCGGCTGCTGAAGAAACTCCAAAACTGAGCCGCTTGTATCTGTAGAGGCCCAGGTGAGTAGCAAAAGTGGTAATGTACCGGGATCTTTTGTGGAGTTCCAACTGATGGTACCCTTTATTGAGGTCCAACTTTGAAAATATGGTGGCTCCGTTAAGCAAATGCACCATGTCTGTTATTCTGGGAGATTGATGACGTTCTCTCAGGATTGCTTCATTTGGTCTTCTCATGTCCACGCAAATACGAATGTCAGCAGAGTCTTTCTTTGGGACTGGTACAATGGGGGATACCCAAGGAGTGGGGCCTTCAGCAGGTTCGATTATGTCTGCTTCCAAAAGTTTCACTAATTCGTTTTCTACTTGCTTCTGTATATTGATGGGAATACCACGGTAGTGTTGTGCCACCGGAGGGATATTGTTGTCTATGTGCAATTCAATTTGTCGGTCCTTCAATTTTCCCAGTCCTTTGAATAATGCAGGGAAAATCTTGTCAATGTTGGCAGTGGGATCTAGGTGCTTGTGCATCATGAGTCTGTATAAGACATGAATTAGACCCATGTCGACTGCGGACTTGTAGCTTAGAATGCATCCACTATCTGTGGCTGCTTCGAGAACATGCATGGGTATTTCTTTTACGTGATCTTTGTATCGACATGATGCCGTGAAGAAGCCTTTACAAGGTAGTGGCGTCTTGGAACCATATGGGAAGATGAGTGCTCTCGCTGGTTGTAGTCGTGGTGCATTTGGCATGTTGTTGTACACTTCCTCACTCACTACATTCACAGTGGCTCCTGTGTCGACTAGGAACTCAGCCGCCACTTGGTTGACATTGATGATGAGAGTGGGGCTATTCTCTTTTGCTGTAGGGTTTCCCAGTGCATATAGGTAGCCTTTTATTCTTGGTTCTCCTTTACGTAGATTTGATTCCTTCT
Organism: Ambystoma mexicanum; assembly: GCF_040938575.1. Classification (NCBI taxonomy): domain Eukaryota; kingdom Metazoa; phylum Chordata; class Amphibia; order Caudata; family Ambystomatidae; genus Ambystoma; species Ambystoma mexicanum. The sequence goes on along the minus strand of NC_090936.1, from coordinate 451,048,659 downwards.
TGGGTTTGTCCTCTGAGGAGGTGCTGGAGATGCTGTCAGAATGTGATTGTTCCACCAGACACCTGACGTATCGTCGGGGGCGTCTTCTCCGCCCGGAAGATGAAGGTTTGTTGTCGCGCCATTCATGTGTGGGTTTTGATTGTCTTCTCTCTGACAGTTCTTCTCGTTGTCGGCGGCGTGGTGTGTCATTCTGGTAGTGTGACTCACGATTGGGACTCATACGCCTAAATTCTTTCTCTGGTGAGGGGCGTCTGTTCCTTCCACTCCCTCTGGTTTTGCTGCGATAAATGAAACATACAGCTTTGTAATGATTTTCTCCTCCACAGGCAGAACAGATTTGACCCATGGCAGGGCAGATGCCTTCATGAGGATATTCATGTCCACACCGATAACAGAATGGGTCTGTGTGTCCTTTAGCGTTACTCTCAAGTTTGTGTAAATTTTCATGCTTCCCGTGGATGATGGTGATGTCATCAAGACCTTCTACCTGTGCTGTTAGTGCCGCCTCGGAACGAGCTAGGCGTAGAATCTCTTCCAGATTTCGAGCCTTTTGTAGAAGCCTTTTTCTGAACTCACTGCTTTCACATCCTACAATAATCTGTGAGCGAAGGGCTTCTTCATTCGAGTAGTTGTTAAAATCGCAATGTTTCATCTTTATTCTTAGCCTCATTACAAATGCATCCATTGTTTCACCTTTTAGCTGTTTAGTGGTGTGGAAGATGTGACGCTCGTAGTCCACATTTGTGTGCGGCGTGAAGTAGTTGGTTAGGGTTGTTTTCAATTTGGTGTAGGTATCTATGTCATCTTCAGGAATTTCATCCAAAATATCTCTCACATTTGATCCTATAGCATGGGTGAGCAAGCTGTGTTTCCTTTCATCCTCCAAAGGTCCTACCGCTTTGAGACAGACTTCAAAGTCCCTCACCCACTTTTTCCACCTTGGTCCCAGTGTGCTGGAGTCGCTCAGGTCAAAATTGGGGGGTAGCTGAGATATTAGGCCGTCCGTCATGCTTGTGCGAGTTGATCTGACAGGGGTTATTTGTACTGTAAGTGATTCCTCAGAAGAATCATCAAGCATGACAGGGGACGTATAACTGTGCCTTGATTTGGAGTGGAAGCTTGGATGCCACTAGACACGTGTCTTGTCTTGGTGGCGATGGGAAGTCTCTTTGCTATGTGAAGAGATATGAAATCAATGTACCTTCTGTGTGGTGGGGAGCCGACGCGCTTCACCCGCTGATGTTGCCGCCTTCGTTTTGGCGCGAAAATGCTGTGAGGAGCCGACGTGCTCCACTCACACACTTCACCCTTGCGATCGCGCGGAGCCGACACTCTCCACCCACTGAATGATGTCGCCTTCCCTTTCGGCGGGAAGCGCTGTGAGGAGCCGACGCTCTCCACTCACACTCTTCACTGCGAGGAGCCCAGCTGCGCTCTACTCGCAGAACTAAATCCCTCGCCTGAGGGCCGTCGCGGGAAGCCGACGCGCTTCACCCGCTGATGTTGCCGCCTTCCTTTTCGGCGGGAAGCGCTGTGAGGAGCCGACGCTCTCCACTCACACGCTTTCGTGCGAGGAGCCGAACTACGCTCCACTCGCACGTTAAATCCTTTTCTTTTGGAAAAGGGTCAACGCGAGGAGCCGACGTGCTCTACTCGCGCACTGCGTGCGACAATCGCGGGGAGCCGACCCGCTCCACCCGCTGACCAACTGTCGTCTATTGCAGGTGCGTACGAGACCTCGCTCGGACTTCCAGGAAGTTTTAGCTGGCGGGGAGCGTATCTACTCACACCCGCCGTATGCTCTCATGTGATGTGCTGCTTGGGTTCCCTCGTCGCCAGTGTCGAGTTGTGTAGGACGTTACACAATACAAATAATACGCAAACGCGGAGTTTCTCTTAACACGTCTTTATTCATTCACACGATCTTCCGAAGTCCCTTACTTCGTCATATCCCGTCCCTCCCCTTCCTGTTGCCTCGTGTTCCCTCACACGTGACAGGGGAGGAATGTGACGACATCACACATTACTTAATGTTAAAGCTTTTGGCGCTCATCTGAGTTTGTGGTTCTCTGCCTTTTCCTGTAGTTGTCTTGGCATTGGGTTTTTCTCTGGTTTTCCCATATAAAAGTGGAACTCATCAAAGCTGTGACCTCTCTTGAGCTGATCTTGAATGAAAGGCAATTTTGAACCTCTCCTGAGGTTCCGAACTGCATCACAATAGACTCCAAGCCAATCACTGCTGTGCAGGAAGCTGTCAATCTGAGACAATAGTAGCTGGCTGATATTGTTATTAAGTGTGGTGTCGCCACTCTTACCTGCTATTAGAGGCCGAGTCCTCTGTCTATTTCTGTTCTTTGGTGGGCTGCGACCCACGTGGGTTAAGGGGCGGGGTTACCGCCCCAGGGCAGTTCGAGTCTGACTGTGATGCAGTAAAGACGTGTTGCACCCCAGCTCCGTGTCAGCCTAATCGTTGTACGAATGATTGAGTGATCAATGACCTAGCGTGAGGCGCTCCACGTTGAGGAATATCACATTGGCGACGAGGCGGACACGAGGTCCCACCGTGCCTGCCATCATCAGGTCCACCGCGCTCGTGGTGTACTGCCCAACATCACTGGAAGCGCAGGACCGCACCCGGCGGGGAAGTCTGATTCAGTGGGTTGGAGCACGAAGACTCCCCACCGTCGGGACAAGCCCCCCCCCCTGCGCGAGCATCTCCCGAGCTCCGGCGCACACACTTCCCGCGGGCGGAGCAACCGCGACGGCTCCCCGCGTGGCGGATCATCCGGGCGGTGGAGAACGGATTTTCTCCCGCCAACGGCGACGACAGCGAGGCCTGCTGCGCACGCTGAAGCACTGGCAGGTAGAGCAGTAATTCCCTGCTCACGCATTCCGGGCGGTGGAGGAGCACTGGCCTCCCGCCGCCGGCAACGAGCAAAGACGAGTGGTGGAGGCGCGAACCTCCCGCTCCAACGAGAGCACATTAAAGGGTAAGCACAAGCGCCCCCTTTTCCCTTCTTTCCTATCGTCACCTCCACAAGGCCCAACAGCGCACGCAACACCATGGCTGCAGATCAGAGCCCCCAGCAAGACACTAGGCCTCACAAGCCTGCCAACACGTGGCACAGCGCCCCCCTCGGTAGGCGTGCAAAATCGCAACGCACAAGGCGGGAAAGCGCCTGCAAGCTACCGGCAAACCAGAGCGGCGCCCCCTTGTGGTGCCAAGGCCCCACCGCACTAGAGCAAAGAGACTTCCATCCAGCACAGTCATAGGAAAACTCAAGTGCAACGTCCCTTCATGAGCGGCTCAGAAGGAGAATCATTAACAGTTCCTGTGACTCCAGCCAGGACAGAACACAGGAAAATGACAGACAGCCTACTAACACAGCTGCCAGCAAATTTCGACCTCACTGACACCGGCACCCTCGGATCAAGGTGGAAGAGATGGCTGAGGGATTTTGAAGTGTGTTTAAAAGCGGCAGGTACATTGGAGGATGAACAGAAGCTCAACCTGTTAAACCATGCCGTGGGACCGAACGTGCGAGATTTCCTTGAGGAAATACCGGAAGGCAACATAGACACATACACTAAGCTGAAGACAACGCTCACAGAATACTTCACACCCCACACCAATGTGGACTATGAAAGGCACATATTCCCCACTACCAAACAGAACAAAGGTGAAACCATAGACGCATTCGTCATGAGACTTCAAGCAAAAATGAAACACTGTGATTTCAACAACTACTCCAACGAGGAGGCTCAGAGATCACAAATAATAGTGGGGTGCGAAAGCGCCGACTTCCGCAAACGACTGCTGCAACAGCCGCGCAGCCTAGAAGAAATCCTACGCCTGGCGCGATCCCATGCTGCTCTCGCCGCACAAGTTGAAGGCCTAGACGACATAAAGATCACCCACGGAAAGCACGAGAGCATCAACAAGCTAGAAGGGACGGCAAGAAATAGTGACCTTTTCTGTTACCGGTGTGGACACGAATACCCCCACGAAGGAACGTGCCCTGCAATGGGTCAGAACTGCTCCGCGTGCGGCGGGGAAAACCACTACAAGGCCGTGTGCTTCATATTCCGCAGCAAAATGAGAGGAGCGGGGAGAAGCAACAAACCCATAGCAGAACCGGAACAAAATCAGCCGACACCCCACTACCTTCGGGGAGCACACCAGCCCCACGAACAAGGGCGCCACAAACACAATGACGAACAACCAGAAAGAAGGCATGACAGAAGAGACTGGAGGGAGAGCAAAACCCTACCATCAAAAACCAGGAGAAGACCCCGAAGATATGTACGGTGCCTCATTGAGCAGCCACAGTCTGACAGTGTGTCGAGCGCATCATCAGATGAGGGAGCCCATCGACTCGAAAGACACCCTGAAACGCCACGGAAAAAGGGATATTTATACGCACTAGGAAACAGTACAGCAAAAGAACATAGCCCGATACTCCGAATACAGGGGAACCAGACGGCGGCTGAATTTCTAATTGACACAGGGGCGACCGTAAATGTAATCCGTGAGAAAGTCTATGAAAGCATACCAAACGCCCCTCGCCTGCAACCAGCTCGGACACTTATTTATCCATATGGCTCAAAGACCCCCTTGGCATGCAAAGTATACTTCATGGCTTCCTGTCGATATAAAGAGCACAAGAAAGACATCCCCATGCACGTCCTGGAAGCGGCTACTGAGAGCGGATGCATACTCAGCTATCAAGCAGCCATAGAGATGGGACTCATCCACATATTATATCGCCTCATGGTACACAAGTACCTCGACCCCACAGCAAGCATAGACCAAGTCTTTCCATCACTATTCAAGGGTCTTGGCAAACTAAAGGACAGACATATCGAGCTCCATATCGACACCAGTGTCCCACCCGTGGCCCAACATTACCGGAGAATCCCCATCAACATTCAAAAACAAGTTGAAAACGAACTGACCAAATTGCTGGAGGCAGACATCATTGAGCCAGCGGAGGGCCCCACCCCATGGGTCTCTCCCATCCGACCGGTGCCAAAGAGAGACTCCCAAGACATCAGAATATGCGTGGACATGAGAAGACCGAATTAGGCCATTCTAAGAGAACGCCACCAAGCCCCTCGAATAACAGACATGGTGCATCTTTTGAATGGGGCGACCGTGTTCTCAAAACTGGACCTAAACAAAGGATATCACCAGCTGGAGCTCTGCAAAAGCTCTCGCTATATAACAACGTTCGCTACCCACATGGGACTTTTCCGCTACAAGCGACTAAGCTTTGGAGTGTCATCCGCAGCCGAAATTTTTCAAGCAGAGATTCACAATGTCATAAGCACGTGCCAAACTGTTTGAACTACAGTGACGACATCTTGGTCTTCGGCCAAACTCAAGAGCAACACGATGACACTCTAATGAGAGTGTGCATGGCTTTGGAAGACGCACGGCTCACATTAAACAAGGAGAAATGTGAATTTCGCAAGAAAACACTCAGTTTCTTTGGGCACATATTTTCGAAGAAGGGCATGACACCAGACCCAGAGAAAGTTAGTGCGCTGCGAGAAGCCAACCGGCCCACCACCACCTCAGAACTCAGGTCATTCTTGGGACTTGCAAGTTACTGCACCAGATATGAGATTTTGCCTCCATCAGCGAACCTCTCTGAGCTCTCACCAAGCTCAACACAGAATTCGTCTGGTCACCTCAATGCCAAGAAGCGTTTCAAATCATCAAGGACCGCATCTCCGACGCCCGGAATATGGCATACTTCGGCCCGAAGAAGACCACAGAACTCATCGTTGACGCCAGTCCGGTTGGCCTAGGCGCCATTCTAACCCAACTGGACGACAGAGAGGAAAGCGGAAAGCATTTAATATCCTATGCCAGTCGAAGCCTCTCCAAAACTGAGCAAGCCTACTCTCAGGCAGAAAAGGAAGGTCTGGCTGTGGTCTGGGCCTGCAAACATTTCCATTTGTTCCTGTATGGTAAGCCTTTTGTAGTTGTAACGGACCACCAGGCCCTCATCTTCATATATGGCAACCCTCGGGCAAAAATGCCGCCCAGGATAGCTCGATGGGCCCTTCGATTACAAGACTATCAATTTACCATCACACACAGGCCAGGGAAAGACCAGAACCCGGCAGATTTTCTTTCGAGACACCCAAAGGACACATGCGGTCCAGAGCATTCCATAGCCGACCAGTACATAACATATGTCATCCACAGCAACACGCCACAAGGACTTGACATGGATCACGTAACTCGTGAGTCCATCTCTGACCAAGGGATACAAGTAATTCTACGATGCCTAGAAACAGGGCGATGGAAACATGCCAAACAGATTCGAGAGACAATGAATGAGGACGTGAAGCATGACATCACATGCCTTCTAGCCGTGAAGGAGGAGCTCGCAAAATCAGACGAAGGGCTGCTGCTAAAGGGCACCAAACTTGTAATTCCACGCAGCTTGCGGCAGAAGGTACTAGAACTTGCCCATGAAGGACACCGAGGGATCGTATCTACCAAAAGAATGCTAAGGCAGAAATTATGGTTTCCGCAACTAGACACCTCCGTGGAAGAACTACTGCAAGACTGCCCCACCTGTGCGCTTGTAAAGCCACACACATCCCCTGAACCCCTGAACATGACCGCCCTGCCGGAAGGAACATGGGAGGAAATAGCTGTCGCCCACTTTGGGCCCATGGAAGGGGGAGAATACATTCTGGTGGTAGTGGACGAATATTCAAGATGCCCCGATCTACAGATAGTCCCGTCCACATCAGCACATCACACCATACCCGCCCTAGATCGGATGTTTGCTACCTACGGAGTACCCAAGGTAGTAAAGTCAGACAATGGGCCTCCATTCACTGGACAAGACTTCCAAAGGTTTGCAGAATGCATGGGTTTTCGACACCGAAAAGTGACACCCCTGTGGCCACAAGCAAATGGCACAGTAGAAAGATTTATGAGCAACATTAAGCGCACAACACAAATTGCACGCATCACTGGTGAGCCAATCGAAAAACTGTTATACCAACTCATGCGGGACTACAGAAACACGCCACACAGCACCACTGGGAAGACACCATCGGAAGTGATGTTTGGGCGAACGATCAGGACACGACTACCACATGTGGCAGTTGAAGGAGATAAATATGACAAGGACACAGAAATGAGAAAGAAAGACGAACACATGAAAGAGAACATGAAACGGAACGCGGACGCCACCCGACGAGCCAAAGTGAATGACTTAGCACCAGGAGACCTGGTGGTGGTCCGCCAACCTCAGCATCGGAAGAGCACAGCAGCGTTCAGCGAGGAACCACTCATCATCGTCAAAAGGAAGGGGTCACTCATCACTGCGGAGGGAGACCGCAGGTCTATAACGAGAAACTCGTCTCACTTCAGACGGATGCCGGGAGTCCCAGTCATGGGCGACAAAACCCAGAGTGACGAGTTCACGCCATGGGATGCTCCCTATGAAGGAGACAGAGAAGACTCTGAAGGCGACCTAGCATCAGAGACCTGGCCAGATCCGCCAGTCCGAGCAGAGTGTCGACCAACGAGAACGAGAAAGAAACCCCACCGCCTCATTGAAGAAATGAACTGAGGGCGGGACATAAAGTTTAGTGACGGGAGGGTGTGGTGTCGCCACTCTTACCTGTTATTAGAGGCCGAGTCCTCTGTCTATTTCTGTTCTTTGGTGGGCTGCGACCCATGTGGGTTAAGGGGCGGGGTTACCGCCCCAGGGCAGTTCGAGTCTGACTGTGATGCAGTAAAGACGTGTTGCACCCCAGCTCCGTGTCAGCCTAATCATTCTGCGAATGATTGAGTGATCGATGACCTAGCGTGAGGCGGTCCACATTGAGGAATATCACATTAAGTAAAATAGTAGTCACAACCAAACCAATAACCAACCCTTCCAAGCTACCACAACTACCAATTCCAGCCACCAAAGAGTACCCAGACCATTACCGCCTGTTACCTGGGGACCTGACAAGAAGGGATGAGAGAAGCCGAAGAGAAGTGAAGGTAAGGTGTCCTAGTCCAGAACAAGAGCTAAGTGGTGGCGTGACCAAAGTTGAACATAGGCGGTCCAGCAGGTCCATGAACAACGCTGACACCACTTTGTTTAACGGAAGAAACAACAAACCAGTAAATCGGAAACGGCAGAGACTGTGTATGAAACCGTAAGAACCAGGAGATGCCAGACTGACGAGTGCAAAAGAAGGTCCCGACCTGACCATAGTCCTTATGATATCGTCCTGGAGCACAAAAGATATCTGGGAAAATGTGAGACCCGGCAGGGGGACTGGAGAGAATAATTACTGAGCGCATACTCGTCCCAGTCAAGATAAGATTTTCACATTGAGTGAAGAGAACGAGAATCTTTTTATTTATTTATTAAGTGTATTTGGCTTTACAAAGAAAACCTTTTGCACTATAAAATGTAAACCACCTGTAGCACAATAAGATCAAACAAACATCCATGTAACTTACAAATCAGTACAAATGTAATGTTTAATAAATATGTAATACAATACTGTTCTCACATTTAAAATAACCCCATCACATCACCTATACAACCAGTAATCAATTAATAAAACAAAGGATAAACATGTTTCATAAAACCAATCATAAACAGCACTCAGATTAAAATGTGACTCTTACAATCAATTGAGTGTGAATTAGGAAAGGACGTCAAAATATTAATTCAGAAATAGAATCATTACTGGTATGCTTATATTCGTCCCAGTCCAGATCGGATATTGAGATTGAATGAAGAGAAATAAATAAATTCATTACTGGCACGTTCATACTTGTAACGGTCGAAATAAGATATTGGCATTGAGTGAAGAGCAAAAGAACCATTATAGGCACACTGATGCTTGCACCAGTCAAGATCAGATACTGACATTGAGTGAAGAAAAGGATAATCATTACTGGCATGTTTCTACTCGTACCAGTCAAGATAAGAAATTGACACTTAAAGAGGAGAAACATTACTGGAGAGCTTGTTTTTGTCCTAGTCGAGATAAGAGATTGATGTTGAATGAAGAGGGATTGATACGGAATAAAGAGAAAGAAAATCATTACTGGGTTTCTTACACTCCTCCCTGTCGAAATAGGAAATTGGTGTTGAAAAAAGAGAAAGGTAATCATTACTGGAACGTTAATACTTGTGATGTGGTATGATAGTCCTCACTGAAAGATTTATAATCCAGTAAATCAAGGAAATAACTCTGAGATATTACCGAATAGGCGCTATTGTGAGAAGGTCAAACTGAGAGAACAGATTGAAATGGAAAACAAGAGCCAAAGTGAAACTGAAGTCTGTAAAGTAAAGATAAGAACTCAGAATGTCAAGGGATAAGTTCTAAGTGTTGGACAAAGTTATCCTATGAAAGGAAAAGGATGAATACAAGTAGAGGAAGAGAAGAGAAATACAAGAAGGAATGAAAGAGTAATCAAAGGAAAGAGACACTTGAAACCTTCAGCAACCCAGTAATTAGAACTGTGTGACGTAATAAAAGTAGTTACCAGGAACTATTTAAAATGACTTTGACTGGAACTTGGTGAAGAAGCGGCTCACAGGAGAAGGGAGTCATTCTCCTGGCTTTTGTTCTTATAATAGTGGTAGCGTTAGAATAGGTTTGTTTGGACAGTGCACCGATCCTGATGGACTCACTGATGACTGACAAGCACCTTAGTTAGTTTTGTTACATACCAGTGATCTGGAAAATCAGAAACTGTGTCGTCCTCCTGACCCGCCACAGATCACAACTATTATTTCTAAATAGGTGGATCCTGCATCCTTAAAATATGGAGCAATGGGAATGAGACAACTAACTAATGAGAAGGTATTTATAACATTGATTAATGCTCTTACATTACACGTAATAATATTCCTAATTGATTTAGATTTATACCTCAATAATATGTCACCTGCCGGTCTCTATAGGAAGATTGGGCTGTCATCAAAAATACAAAAAGGGGAAATTAGTTTTTGTAAAACCTTTTTTTACATGTAGTCCATTTTGAACACTCGCCTGCAAGTTGGAGTACTCAATTTCTTTTGTCAACATTGTATGCGTAGCTAGTATTACACTCCAGATGAAGGTTCAAAATTTAGTATGTTAATGAACTGAAACATGAAGTGTAGATTACGATGTATATGAAGAATATGTCATGAATCAAGTACATTGAAAGTATAATGTATGTTTTTTGATCACACCAGGTTCAACAGTATTGCATGGTGAGATAATTTAGCACTGTTGCATGTTGAACATCAGATGGATTGATCTTTGTTATACAAGGAGTCACATTATGAATTGTTTGCAGTAAGGATTTTTTCCCATAAGGTGAAAAACATATGTATAGATATATTTATTTTTATATGAAATTAGTATATATTTTTTTAAATAATTATTTTGTGAAATCATTGCAGTGAATGGAAGTACATCTATGTTAACCACACAACTTGTAGTTACCTGCAGTGATTAAAAGCCCCCTATGGTAGGTCCTTTTTATAATGTAATAAGGTTGGTCTGAGTTGCCTTATCACAGGGTTATTTTCTCTGACTCTTCTATCGTTGTAAAGACAATTAGGTGTTTTCTTTTGGACTCACTCTTTTATCTTTCAGCAAGAATTGCTGATTTGAGGCATGAAATATACGTTTGTTTGGATAAATATAAATTAATACACCACTTCGATCAATGTGCATTGTTTAGCAAAAAATAGATTACAACTGGTAAGTTTTCTAAAAGAATCATTGATTGGAAACAGCTATGGAAACACACTTGTGTACACAAGGTGCCTCGTCCTAACAAGGATATAACCAGTAGTAATAGCCCAGCAGGGAGTGGTGTTGCCTCAATAAAGCACACGCAAAACAAACTGCACTCCAAATATTTTATTAAATGCAGAGACCTCACTCTCTGACTTTGTATCAAATCTCTCCAGTTAGAGTTTGCAGACTTTGTCCGTAAACAGCCTGATTTATTGATGCAATAGGCAGATGAGGTCTCAAGTAATACTGACTTTAATGGCTGGTGCTCACACTTCCGAATGATCACTCGCATTGCACAAATTTTCTATTCAGTTTCCCTAATCAGCACTGCTTTTTCAGGGCACTAAGATTGTGAGAACTGGCATGACCTCAGGCGGTAACACCACTAGTCCAATTGTCACAGCACTTACTGCAGATTTAGTCTTCTGTTTTCGCAAGTTCACACCATGTCTTCACCATCCGTGACATCGCTGGCTATTTCCATGTGAAGACTGATGGATAACCAGTTTGTAAACACGATTGTGAAATGAGGCATACTGCATTATCCTTGTACCGAGTTTGCCAAAGCTTGAATATCATAATGCCATGTTGTGTGATTGCAAAATGAAGAAACAGAAAGAAATTCAGGATGAGCAGAAAGAGTTGAGGTTCTGGCCTCAAGTAGAACCCCACGAGTGCCATATTTAATGCTAAATCTTTCCCGGTCTTACCTGGAATTCCAAAGGCCTCCCTTTGCCTGCACGTGTATATCCAGATATACATTCGCCTGCTTGATTTCTTGCTGCTTCTAGCTTTTGCTGTCTGTTTTGAATTCTTCCTACGTGGGGCATGTGTGATGCAATAACTCTCTTTAACGATTCCTATTTGTAGACTATTGGGGAGAGTCTTATTACAGTGACCTCATCGACTTGCATCTAGGTGGTACGTATGGCAGATGCTCTTCCCGCTGCTACTAACCCCTGCTATCATTATCCTTCCCTAAATTCCACCTCCTTTTCCTGCTCATGCCCTTTTGTACTTACAAGTAGCTACCATAGAACAGATTGTAAAGCAGAATTTACTTGGGAGGGGCGGTGCGGGGGGCACTATGTGGGTTTCCTTGAGACCATGGGAAATTCTCACCCAAAGAATGCACGTGGTAAACTTCCTCAAAAAAGTAAGCCTGCAGGCTCCATTAAGGTCTCACATTGCAGGCACGTGTTTGAGATTGTTCAGGAAAGTACTATGCAGGCGCCTTAAAGATCCCTCAAGAAAAGCGCACAGTGACTGTAAGGGAGGCATGGTATCACAAGTGAAGACAGACACAAGAGATATAATGTTCAAGTGTGTTTATTGAGCAAAAGGGTTGAATAAACTCCTGTTTGGCCCTATCTCTAAAGATGAGAGCACTCTCTACCATCAAATAATAAACAGTCTTAGTTGTGTCAGTCAAAACAAAATGGCCTATACTAAATAAACCTATTGCCTGCCCCTATAGTATTACAATAAATGGGTGCATGGGAAAAGGTGTATGTTAAGGAAAAACAGTGTTCTAACATAAAGGATCAAGATGGCCGAGTCAGCTCTCCTCTGCACATTGGACAGCACAGAATAAGGCAGCCCCTGTAGACAGGATGACACACCCTGCCTCAGGTTCTCAAAATGTGGATTGAGACCCGCCTGGCCTTCCATGTTCAAGTCTCTCGTTCCAGCTTTCAAAATACAGTTCAACAGAAAGTTCACGCAGGTCTCCCTCGATCAGGCTCGGACCTCGCAAAGCAAAAGGTTCACGTTGGTCTCCCTCAGTCGGGCTCAGACCTTTTTCCAGCAAAATTTCACAAAGGTCTCCCTCAGTCTGGCTCAAATCTTTTCCTGATGTCGAAGACTTTTGAATGAGTGTGGCTTTCACTATAGACCTCCACAGGACCACTTCGACTTTCCCTCCACACTCTTGTGTTATTTACCCCAGTGTCTCTTGCTCTGGGTAGTTCGATGTCATAAGTACAAAAGTTCAACTTTCACCTTTTTACTCCCCCTGGCCCCCTTTTCCTTGGGTTACTTTTGATCACTTCACTTTTTATAGCTCATTCACAGCTATCAGGAATTCAAAGTTCATCACAGGTCTGCCTTTCTTCGCATCTCATCCACACGTGTGCAGCCTTGAATTGTGTGAAATACTGTTGCCACTTCAATTTTTCTTTAACACACACCGGTCTTGCATGTAGCTTGCCAACTTACTGGCTGTGTGCGTTCCTTTCTTGTCCTTTTCAGGAGTCTCCCTCAGTTGGGCTCTGACCCCCTCCTTAAAGTTCACACACAGGTCTCCATCGGCTAAGCTTGGACTGCTCTTAATTTGCAAGATGTAATGTCTTTGGAATTCAAGTCCCAGAATGCACATTTCCTTTTTTCGCTACCACTTCGCTATCTCCCCTAAAATGGCATTCCGGCGTTTTGGGAGCAGCAGCAGTTCAAGGGGATATTTGTTGAGGTCAGGGTCCTACCACATGACCCTCGAAGGCCTAGGCTCTCCTGCTTGCCCAGGAGAGGAGCTCTGGTGTGGGCACTGCCAGGTGACCCCGGCTGCCCCTGTTTTAGCTCCCTGGAGTTGGCACTCCCTCTCCACACAGCAGCCTCCCCTGTATTCAATTGGGCAGTCCTTGATCCTCCAGGCCTTCCAGAGTCTCTTCAGCTTGAATTCTCCTCCTGGGCTCTGTGCTCCATCCAGCATCCCCAGCTTGCTCAGTGTGTGCCTGTGGGCTTTGCCTTTTATAGTGAGGGGGAGGCTTAATAGGTCTCAGGTGAGACTGGTTCCCAAGGGAGGACTGACTTTGTCTGCTTCTATGAGTGGGACAGTCCAGTCTTCGCATGGGGCAATCTGTCTTCTGTCTCTGTGTGGTATTGAGAAATCTTCATCCTCTCAGTACCTCTCTTCTTTGTCTCACTGTTTTTGGAAAAGAGAAGTGATGGGGGATTAATGGAGTTCTAGTTTTTGTGAGTGGTATTAGAAAAAGGAAGATTAATATTGTCAGAAGAAGGGCAACTAATTTGTTGTTGTTAAATATAGGGTGTTATGTTTGTTCTCCTACGCCTCCCCTTGATGTGGGTACCTGTTGGAATTGCAGAGGGGAGCAATGGGACAGGACTTGCAACCACATATAAAGGTGGAGGAAGTGTCGTGTAGGGGTGTGTCGTAAAGGGGAGAATACTGCGTCTCCCTCCAGATCATTCTTCCAGCAGTCCTCAAGGACCCTGCTGCCCAGGTGATCCTCCCACACTGGTCCACCCCCAGGGTCTGGTTCCAAAGGCGATGCCCGTGCCCTGGCCACCTGAACAAAGAATCCCTGGGATCCATTCGTGAGAAACCTCTCAGGTTTCTCACAGTACTCTGCATGTCCTTATAACATTAAAATGCAAGTACAAATTAGACAGCCATTGGAACAGCATACTTTGGACCACTGCTGGTCACGTCTGAAAAACCCTCTGCTAGGAAACCTTAGGACTCTTCATGAAAGCACTACAATGTAAACTTAAATCTCTTTCACACCACAGCTACTATGTGGCCACCTTAGAAAATACCCTCTTGAAGCCTGTATCAAGGCATAGCCTCGGGACAGTACCAGGAATTAATCTTGGAACAACTTTGGGAAGTTAACAGGCATGATCTTTAGAGATCACTCATGAAAGCAGCTTGCTAGAACCCAGAAAAGGAACACCCATGCATTTCAGAACCCATCAGGAAAACAAATGTCCACCTTGGAGACAGTCCAGTAAACCACTAGGTGAACATGTTGCCGGTCACTTGTGTAGAGACTAGCGGAGCATCTTGGGGATTCGTTCAATGGTGAATCATGCAGATATACAAAAGATACTTTATATGTTCACTCTATATACATTTTGGGAATATGCACAGATGGCCACTAAAGTAAACTGCTATGCAGGTATGTAAATTAATTGGAAAAAAGGCCCTGTCCCTCACCAATATGGAACCCCTTGTCAGCAGTGCCCTTGATTCAGAGGTTTTTAGAAAGCAATGCACAGCCTTGCTGTATCTTCCTTTGCAAGTACCAGTAAAATCGTTATTTCCTGGTTGTGGAATCTCATGATTTTTACAAGACTTAGGGTGCAGGGTTTTTTGTGTACTTTGTCCCTTGTCAAAGAAATATTTAAAAGCATGTGAATCTATGTGGAACATAACCATGCTGGAGAATCGTTGATAGGGGTTAGCAATCCTTTCTTTTTCACTTTAATGCAACATGGGAAACTTTCACAACATTCCCTAAAGGAATGTATATGTGGGTTTCTATGCACAGCATGCACACTGCTAACTGATCCAACTCCTCTGACAGTTCACACCTTTCTGACCTTTAAAAGTGGCCACACAGGAATGCATTTTACTCTGTAGCTCATACAAATGTAACCTCCCACCACAAGTAATTGTTGGGCTACCAGACTGGAAAAGATTAGTGTCCAATAATGAAAAGAAGGTATTCTGGAAATCGCCTTTGCCAGACTAAACATGAGCTGGACACAACTCCAATTGGATAAACCTTGAGAGGCGGCACAACCCAGTGTTTGGTATTCAATATTCTCTATATATAGTATGGTATTTGGACGAAGCGGCATGTGCCACTCTCGCAACAAAATGGCGTTAAGACAATCCACGACTTAGACCATGGGAAACTTCTTTGATGCCACTTCGACCCCAGCAGAGAAAACTGCTTGTATTAACTAAAATGCTATATTGTTAAACACATTTTAGTTCCGAAGCATCCTATTCACAAATTGTAACAAATAGTCCGGAATCTAAAAGACATTTGGATTCCAGAGAGAGGTCAATATATTCCATTGTCCTGTGCATTTCGGAATCTACAAGTCCTTCATCAGGGACCTCGACCTCTGATCAGAATATTCAATCAAATTAAAATCATAAAATGGTCCTGTCCTCTCAAATAAATATCAAAGGCACACATAGCAACAATAAGATCACTTGTGTCTGTGCAGTTGCCTGTATCAAATTTGACTGCCAGAGTAGAAGAAACAACTGCAATTGGCCCATCACTGGAAGCAGTATGCTGAGTTACAGAGAGCCTGTCACAGGTTTCCCCCTTTCTCACCTGTTTTCGTTGCCTGATGACTTCTTTAGGAGGAGTCTTCTTTCGTATGGTTCGGGACTTATACAAGCCCGCTCGGCCTCCTCTGCTTCCAGTGTTCGTTCAGCTTCGATGCCCGGGATCAAGGGAAAAGTCCAGGAGACTCAAGAAGGGGATAAGAAGCACGCGGAGGCGGTGCAAGGATTCCGGGAAGGCTGGATAAGAGGGAGGAAAGGTAAATTGGAAGAAGGGTTTCCTGGAACCAGGAAACAACAGAATAGTACAAGGAAGAGTACCGAGCACACGTCCGGACACAGCTAGCAGCAGCGTTGAGTCGCGCGGGGGAGTGGTCTCTTTATAGAGCATGCTGTGTAGAACGCGAAGACTGATGAGCGGCGTTCTGGGCTTGCCACCATGTTGGTAGTATTATGAAGTATAGACCCCGACGTGTCAGGGACCAGGAGGCCCAGAAAGGGCGAGTTCAATGGTTCATGACAGAGCCCTGGTGCTGATTTCTGTAGAAATGATGGAGGGGATTGACTGGTGGTCTCAGGAATCCAACCTCTGTGTGAGAACTCTTTCCTACTCTGCATCCTTTCTTCTCGATCACGACAGATGGGTCAGCTTCGGTGTTAGACTGCTACCCTTGGTCATCTACAACTTGTGGTCCATGCAAGAGAAGAAACTACATGATGTAAAACTACTGAAGTTGAGGGCCATTTGACTTGCTTTTTGGGCATTTTAGACATCCCTTGAGTGCCAACACTTCCTTTTCCTATGGTAAATAAGACCGCTACGCACAACCTATGGTAGTATGGGATCTTCCCCCTCTTTGCAATGTAGCTATGCAAATGTAGGACTGGGCCCTACAACATTCCCTTTTCCCACAGTCGAGTTATCTGGTGGGATGCCTCAATGTGAAGCTGAACTCACTGAGTAGGATGATCAATTCCTCCCAGGAGTTGGAACTCAACAGTGAAATCCTGTTCAATTTTTGTCAGCGGTACAGCTCCCTTTTCATCGGCCTGTTCTCAACAGCGCAATATACTTGTCCATTATATTCACTGGGGCAGGGTTCTTCGATCCCTGGGAGAATTGTTTGTGCGTCACTGAGAGGGTCACTGTTTCTGAGCCCTTCCACCCATTCCTCTATTGGAAAAATGTGTCCACTAGATCAGAAGAGTACAGAACTGCATAATGCTGTTCCTAGCCTTTTACTCTCCTAGGAGATTTTGGTCTTGGAACTTCTTGTTGTCGGATTTTCCGTATTAGATGGTATGCCCTCTTCAGGTTCATCCTTTTCTACCTACCTTCTCAGTCGACAAGAGGGACAGGTTCTCCATCCCTCCCTTTGAAATCTTATTTTAACTGTCTGTTTCCTGAAGACCTATTTTACGGGAGCCTAGTGCTTTTGGAGGAGAACATTGTCATTTTTGAAACAGTTCACACATATTCAGTGAGAAAGCAGCATGCCACTAAATGGACAAGATTTAATCTACTTATGGTCTCTGGCCAAGGCCACTAATTCTCTCCAGCCTGGCCTCAGCAATTAAACTGGATTCACGTTGTACATACCTTTCTTTCATCAATCTTATTGCAATTCATGAGGCGGTAGGGGTCTATTCTCTCCCTTAAGAACATGGTTGGAAAAAAGGCAATTCATGCAGCTCACTAGTTCTACCCTCCTGTGAATAAGCTGAGACCTCAGTGGGATCTTAAAGTGGTGGTCTTAGCTATAGTTATGCACAAACCATTTGAACCTAGGGCCTTGGCAGATGTTCATTGGCTAGGTGCAGTGGAGAATTGCAGGCCCTGAGCTGCAAAGAGGCATTTTTCGGTTTGTCAAGGAGAAGGTGGTGCTGCACATGCATCCTTCCTTCACTAAGGCTGTGACTCAGTTCCATCTCATTAAGAGAGATCTCTTCTGCTCTTCTTGCCCGATTCCTCCAAGAATTGGGAAAGCACTTTCAATAATCTGGATGTTGCAAGAACCCTGAAATTATATCTGGAATGTACAAAGTTCTTCAGGTAGTTGGACTGACTGACTGTTAGCTATGGAGGTTCTTCCAAGCGGACTCAGGGAGTGAAGGCCACAATTACACATCGGGGGGCTATTTGGATATTAGAGGCGTACAAGATTCAGCGGCAAACACTACCAAGGCCCTTCAGACGCATTTGGCCAGAGCCAAAGTGGCATCAGTAGCCTTCTTGAAGAATGTGCTCATAGAGGACATTTGCAAGGTTGCCACCTCGTCCACCCTGCATGTATTCTGTAGGCATTATGCACTGGACACCAGTTCCCATGCAGGTACAAGATTTGGACAGGAGGTTTTGAGAACCCTTTTCAGCTAGTGCCTGAGGTGGAAGTGATCTGCATGTTCAGGTTTTTGGTTTGCCCCACAGCCATCCTGCCTTTGTCAAAAGGATTTGATAGACTCAAATGTATCCTGGAAATGGTTCTTCTGTAGCCGTAAGTTAGTTACTCACTGCAGTGACTACTCTAATCATAGTTCCTTTTTCTCCTTGCAACTCGCCCTCCTTCCCTGCTTATTAGTGTCCTTTAGTAATTATTACAGGCTACAAAAGGGGCTCGCGATTGGAACCCGAGGATCTTGCGAGGGGAGGGGCTGGCATACCTGCATTCCTGAGCATGCAACCTATGCATATTTTTCTGTTCTTTTGGGCACAGTGCTCCAGTAATGTCTCTGTAGGTGCAACATCCCAAAAGTATAGGAGAAAA
Source organism: Ambystoma mexicanum (assembly GCF_040938575.1). Taxonomy (NCBI): domain Eukaryota; kingdom Metazoa; phylum Chordata; class Amphibia; order Caudata; family Ambystomatidae; genus Ambystoma; species Ambystoma mexicanum. The sequence continues at coordinate 451,030,065 of NC_090936.1, read as the reverse complement.
GGGGACTATAAATGAGGAGTACAATAAGGCAGTATGGTGAGGAACATTAACTGTTCCTAGAGTGCCGTAACTCTTAGTTTCAGTTTTTGGGCTGATCAGCATTAAAAACACTGATGCGCACAATCCAGTCCACTTACTGCAGTGCCTTTCTTTGTTTTTGAGCATCCATGTGTGAGTGCCTTACCTCTGAATCTGGCTCAAAGGTCCGCATGTTAAGAGTCTAAGCTCTGCACAGGTAATAGTGCAGACCCCATAATATCTGCACCATGTGCCTCGGGAAGGGTTAGTCTCACTTAATGCTTTTTTTGTTGGTAGATCACTGATTACTCCAACTGGAACCGGGCCGACAAATCAGTCTACTGAGGTGAATGTGGCCTTTTCCCAGAATGTAAAGCACTGACCGGATTTAATATCCGGATTGGCCGTGGTGTCTTTATCGGTTGAAGGTGCCCCTCTTCCCTTCATGCCCTTTTCCTGCTGAAAGCATAGCCTGCCTTTTTGAAAATTGCTGGTTATATTATTTTTTCAGTCAGAATTATAAGGTGTGGAACTTTTCCTTTGATACCCACTTACTGACCGCTCCTCCATAGCCTTTTGGATATGGAGAATTTACATCTGGCATCTGCCTGAGGCACGCTTTGATTTTATTCTGGCCCTCACCGTCTCTACTGGCACCATTATAGAAAAGGGATGGCATCACAATATTTCAGCTTGCAAGCTTTTGTCTAGTCTCGTGAGGGGCTGTTGCCTGTCACATATTAAAGGTCCAATGCTCATTGTCCTATAGCATACATGCCAACCCAGCGTATGTCCCATTCCAGTCAGTAAATGCTAAACCAGTGCTTTTTTAAACTTTGTATTCTAGGACTTTGAGTCCCGGGTTTAGAATGCAGGCATGTCAGACTACAGTTCCCAAAATGCAAAGTGGAAACCAGGACTACAATACCATCTCATGAATGGAATGGGGCATGTTGGCATGTCTGCTATAGATCTGAACAAGAAGGTAAAAAATATCAAATCCTACTTACCCAAGCCACAACCTATTATAGCCTCCAGCATTCTGAGAAGTATATATCAAAGCGGTTGTCTGCATAGATGTCAGTTTTTCTAATCCTGTAAAGTAGGACCACATCCCTCAGAGTACCTACCCATTAGCGTTAATTTCATAGTCGACCTCTTTGCGGAACCTTCTACTGGAAATCCTCATACACCAAGAATAAGAATCCTGTATGCCCACTTTTCATGATACACTCCGCCCATCTCAGGAGTTCATTAAGATAAGGGGGCTGTGTGCAGCAATAGTCCACCACACTGTACTTGGCAGTGCACTATCCAGCAAGAGGTTGATCTATTTTGGCTCTGCCTTTGATAGCCAAAGAGACGTATCTTTCAAATTCCTTCTCTAGAAGAGATGCTTGATCGTAGACCCTCCACCGGCTCACATACCCCACCCCCTCCTTAGGGCCACAAATGTGTAAAATATTATTTTTGTGGGGAAACAAAACAGAAAAACCACCCTTAGTGAATACAGGCTCAGCAGTATACCCACCTGACAGGGACTTCAAACAATGTGTGTCACCCATAGTATCCAAAGCTATAAATGACTTCTTGGAGGAGCTTAGCTCCTTTGTCCCAGTTCCGGATAAACCTTTGGCAAGAGGCGCCATCTAGGGTGTAAAATAGCACTCATAACCTAGCTCTTTCTCAGTATCTGAGGATAAGCCAAGCACTCAGATGCTACACTTTCTTGAAGAAGGAAGACAAGACCCTGACATGCTTAAAAAGAAATGTGGCGCTCATGCCTTAATTTTAATGACAGGACATTCCTAGGGCTGTTGATTTTGTTCTATGTACAGCCATGCATTCTGTACATTCATACATCATAGACCTAACCATTGCCTTTTCTAAGGTGCCAAATCCTTTCCCATCGGTTGTGAAACCAATACCGACTATCTTTCACCCTACCCATCAGTATAGCCCTGCATGCTCTCAGTTGCATTGAAGATATATTTTACTGTTGTCAGCTTCTTCCCCTGCCAACAGTTATTTCATGGTTCTGTAAAGATTTGTAAAGCAACTAGCCACCTTAGCTATGTTTTCTGTGTTATGCTCTTTAATATGGGTAAAGACGGTGAAATATTATACGATTGGAAGACAATTCCAGGAATTCAAACCTATCCTTTGGCCAGTTGAATGTCTTATAGGACATGTATTACTAAGATTTAAAATAAAATATGGATATTGGATAACCAGCAGAAATGTACACACCACCTGCCAGGGGTCAGTGGCAATGCAAGTGACTTATAAATGTTGAAGAGAGGCACATTGTATGAGCTGCTCAGCTGGCGATGTGGCCTTAACTCAGTGGCAGGGAGATGTGGGTAGAGATTTGCGTGAGTTAGCATAATGTGAGAAACCTAGATGTATTCTCCCATGTAGACCCCAGGGTTCCTCTATTCAGGTGGCCATGGGAGGGCCATCGCTTTTAGATCCCAACCCTGCGGGTGGACTAGTGAGGGAGGATCACCTGTGTGGGGGAGTCCAGGGGTACAACCATGGGAAAACCCCAGGTAAGGCACGGTATCCTAAAGGGACAGTAGGGGATGAGGAAGATGTCCCTGAAGCCTTCATGTATTATGCCGGTCTGTTTATCCCTAATCCAGGAAGGAAGCCTAAATATACTAAAGAAGCATAGGCAGGAAATTATGAAGATCAGATGGAACAGAAGCTTTTGTTTAGCCGTGACACCTATTTATTCCCCCTACTTCAGATCACAGGATTTGTTGTCAACACCAGTCTTTCCATTATATGTTCCCCGCAGCAAGAAATAACCTATGGAAAGGGGGAATTACCCTGGTTATATGAAAACAAAACTAGGGGTTCCCCTTCTCCCCTCTTTCAATCACTGATTGTTCTTTAACCTGTAAGAGCCAATATCAGTCATGTTCTGTTTCCCCCTGCCCATTTCCAACATATACTGGTACGAGAAAGAGCGACCAAGAGTTAGAAAGATTACCAATGGGAAAGTACAGTGAGGAGGAAGATGAATGGAGAGGCCTAGTACATTACACCACTAGCATGTCTCTTTAATGAGGTCAGGCACTTGACACTATGCACACCTGACTTCTATTGAATACCTACCAAGGTATAAAAGGTGGAGTTCTGCCAGAGAAAATGAGCCAATGGTGGGTGCTGAATGGGCTGTGGGAGCTGAAGTACAGGAGGGTGCAGCTAGAGGACCCCGAGGGATTCGGAGGAGAGCAGGATGCCAAGATGCTGACCCGGTGTGTCAGAGGGGTTGCAGCGTGGCGAAGGAGCCGTGTCTCCGGGGAGCTGGAATGGCTCTTGCTGCATCCTGTTGCTCGTGTCCAGGCAATTGCTTGTTCCCATGGGAGGTATCTAGGTCCCAGAGATGGCTGAGGGCCAGGTGGTGAGACCCTGAAGCTGACGAGCCTTGCCAACAGCGCTGCACGAACCAGTGAGTTTCTATGGGATGAGAAACCCGGTACGTGTGTGTGAGGCTAAAGCGGGAGCGTTAACTAAAGAAGAGTGTGCAAGCGGCACAACATCGAGAGAAAGAAACAGAAGTGCACTCGCGGCATGAAAGGATAGAAGGAAAAAGCCTTACAAGTTATAAAGAAATGGCAGAAAAACAAAACAAGTTTGAGCGTGCAAGCAGCACGGAATAAAAAGGGGAAAAAGGAAAGCATCTGAGCGGCACGAGTGAAAAGAGAAAAGAGTGCTAACGGCACAGAAAGAAAGAGGTAAGAAAAGAAGAGTGCAAGTGGCACAGAATGGAAGAAGGTGGCAGAGTCATGGGGAAAAGACAAGTCTCATGCATTAGAGGCACGGCAGTAGTTAAAGCGTGATAAAGAACAGAGTGAAAGAAGAAGAGGGGGCTGTGTATCAGAGTGGTCGCACATAGGGAGGAGTAAAGCCCTGCGTCCTCAAAAGTCTGATATTGCCCCAGTGATAAAAGGAGGTGGTGAACGGCACCACTTGATTGAAGGTGGAAAAGGGGGAGCAACACTGAGGGTGAAGTGGGAGCGAAATTCCCAAAGTGATAGAAAGGCTGCTCTGAACCAAAGAAAAGCAACTGTGCTTTGCGGTGCATCCTAACAAGATGAACTTTTGTGTTTTACAAACATTTGTGCTTTGTGAACTTTGATGTGAACCTTTTGAGACCGGAGGGGCCTAGGCTTGGGCAAGGGAACCCAGAGAGGCACGAAGGAAACTGTGATTGGAACTGTTGTAACAAGAAAGGCCTATACTTGGGGAAGGGAACCCTGAGAGGCCTGAAAGGAAGTGTGAATCTTTTTCAACCAGAGGGGCTTAAGCTCGGGGAAGGGAACCCTGAGAGACCCATAAGAATTATGAACTTTAGTCGAACCATTGAAACGAGAGACCTAAGCTTAGGGAAGGAATCCCCAAGAAAATATAAGAATTTTTGTGAGTTGGTTTATGTAATAACTGTGGATAGTGCCTGGAAGAGCCTAAGGCACCTTTTTGGAGTTACCTTATTTTGCCTTGGGAATGTTTTGTGAACTGTTTTGTTTTGCTGCAAGAGCCTTGGCTGGAGGATTCCAAGGGCACCTGTTTGAGTTGAACTGTTTTGAACTGGCAGAACTAAACCTGACACACAGGTCACCTGAGTCTAGCCTTATTTTATACTTCTTTTTTGAACCACCATTTTTCTTTTCTTTTAAGAAGACCCAGCACAACATGTTTTTTAAGAGTGAGGGCAAGCATAGGTTTGACACGGACAGAATCTCTAAACTCAACCGAAATTACTCAGCATTTATCATCGATGGGAACACTATTAAGGTCGCCAGAGAAGTAAAAACACTAGGTTTTTACCTTGACTCGACCCTATCCCTTACCAAACAGGTGAACTCACTGGCCTCATCCACGGCCTATACATGCAAATTAATACGAGCCGGGAAACAATTTCTATCAGATGACCGTTGTCTTATCTTAGCCAGAGCCCTTATCTTATCAAAATTAGACTATTGTAACTCCCTCTACATAGGGACAACCAAACAAATAATCAACAGAATACAAGTGCTCCAAAAGAATGCACTTAGAGCGGCCCTAAGTATCCCCAGAAGAGCACATATTTCTGAAATAAGACGTAAATACAAATGGCTATCCACCCAAGAAAAAATCAACCTACCTCACAGAACGATTTACTAGAAAAAACCCTACTAGACTCACAAGAACAGTCAGCCCTAACTGCCTTCCAGTATCCAGATTTAAACTAACCACTATTGGAGGATCCAGCTTCCCAGTCAAGGCAGCTCAATTGTGGAACTCCCTACCTCATGCACTTGGATCTGACCAAACGTTCAACAAATTCAGAAAGAACACAATAAAATGACTCGCCGAGAATGCTATGTAACCCGCACTCTCCCCACGTACCTACCACATGTACTGTACCTGATATAGAGTGACATGCTATTATGTAAACGCTAGCTATATGTTGACTCCTTGGCTGCGTATCGTCTGGACTTGTCTCACCCTGTGGAGCCAAGAAAATCTGTTTTTTCCATGTTCTGTAAACGTGTAACTTCTGTAACCAAGCTGTAAATCTCCTTGTCTCATGCGCCCTGCTACATCAGGGTCCGGCGCACACAATAAATAAATAAACAAACAAACAAACAGACTTTGTTTTGGGTCTTACGGACCTCTACTCTCCTTAGGAACATCAGTTGAGGGAACAATCCCATTAGAGTGAGGGCAAGTTAGCCATTCCCCTAATCCTACTACTTTTAATAATAAAGGTTTTCAAACTGTTATCCTTTGTGTCTGTGTCTCTCTTGACACCGTGCATGCCTCACAATAATAATGAGAGTGCATGGCTTCTGTGGTCGATAAATGAGCACCACACACAGTGTGTAATAATAAGCATCGCTCAGATACCTGGGGTTCGTAGCGCTATATAAATGCTAAATTGGTTTGTTCCAGAGTCTGGATATCCAGATCTTGAAGACTTGGCTACTGTAAGATGTGCAGCGGAAGGAAGTGATTACCAGGTGCCTTAGAGGATGTATGAGTATCTTGTGAGGGGGCTTCTTGTAACCCGGTAGTATCACTCTGGGCTATGAATCCATGTATGGTTAAGAGTCATGCATGTTATAGATATCCAGTAAAGAGACGGTATGTTGCATGATCGCTTCTTGTTAGATTGTGTTAATATGAACCATTACATTCTGTATGCACTGAATTAGAACTGGACAAGCCTTAATTTACACAAAACGTGAATCATGGATACATTCTAAGCAAGCACTTTTTTGTGATTGGAATTATTTTTTACGTGGAAGGGAGTACTGTGAGTGGTCAGTAATGTGAAGTTCACAACTGAAGTTAGGTTCTTAAAAGTTTATTTTATTTGCTAAATGGAAAAACCTCCTAGAATACACAAAACTAATACTCACACTAAACAATCGATCGACCAACATAAAGCAAAAATGACATAGAAAAAAAAAAAAAAAAAGGTTACTTCTTGTGGTTCTGGGCAGATTCTGCTACCCCTACCCCCAAAAAATTTACAGAGTCAGTTTTTCCCAATGAAAACAAAGTCTCCAATAAGTTCTTCAAAGGTGCCAAAGAAAAGAAGTCACGTAAACAAAAATCCAAAGGCAACAGTTTCTTCTCTGGATGAAAAGCTAAGCTCCCTTTTCAAAGTTCCATGAAGAAAACTGCACCAATGGTAATCCTGGATAAAGTTCAAACAATAAAAATGACACTTCCACTTAATAACTTTACTTCCTGCAGTGTCTTGTCTGCAATTTGTCAGGGTGCTTCTTTTTAAGGAAATTGCTCCCTCTGTGACAATTTCCTTTCTTAGGCTTACTATGAGGGTAGGCTTCTCGTTCTCACAGACTACTTTAACTTCTTCAGCATACAACTGTTCTGACAAAACTTTAGACAACCACAATTCAACTTCTACTGTTGCATCTTGGTATAGTGGAGCAGCTACCTCGAAATCTGCTTCAGTTTTTGACTGCCACATTGTCAGCTTAACTGATATATAATTGGTTCTGGTTACAAACAGCCAGCTCCCTTCCCCAGCTTCATGTGCTTCTCTGCATCTCTAGGGTTTCCACAAAGTTGTAATGCTACTCCACCAGTTTCAGAAGACGTCTTCACCCTTGTATCAGAGGACCCTCGGTATTAGCTTCAACAACTTTCAGTCAGCAATCTTTAGTTCTTATTTCAGCTGGTTTCCTCTTGGGAAGGTTCTACCTATTGGGTGTTCTGCTGCTACAGTAACTTCAGCAAATTCTGTAATATTTAAGAGTAGGATGTTACAAGCGTTAAGTCACTTCACAATTGTTTATAGGCAGACACGATTACTTCTTGATAGTGAAATGCGACTTGCTTCTTGCGTTCCCTTTTATAATGATGGCTTCCGTCTGTATCAACAATCTGGAAACCGAATCTCGCATACACGGTCTCTCTGAGGTGATATTTCCTTGTAACACAGTGGGAAAGTCTGCTACTGCTTATGCGATCGTTAATGCTACCATTCTTCCTGTTAATAGGAGACACACGACTTTGCCGGTGAATGAAAAAAAGGTGAAATAGACTTTTTTCACACGCGAGCACTTCAGTTACCTCAGAATAAGCATGTGATACATTTCCCCATTGTTCAATAGGACTTCCCACAACTATGAATACTTTCACTCGCTTCAACTTCAGGGCAGGTTGCTGTTACCGGCAAGGAGTTTATGCTGCTCTGGAGTTCGGTCTTTCATTCACCGATCTTCAGTATTACAGCGACTGCGGGTTTCCTTGACTTCCCAACTTCTTTTCCTCTGGTGCTGCAACTACAGGCACTCTCAGGATCCACACCTTTCCTCAGCACGGGTGTTTCGGATTGGCCCTCATCAATGGAGAGTATTCCTCGCTCCAGCTTCCCTCGGCTTGCTTCTGCACACAAGCCGCGGGTAAAATACAGGACTTCAGGTCTGTATTCACAACAAATAGGTGCACATGGAAATACTGCCAGCTTGCTCCAGTCTTTTCCAATGCAGCCGCAGCCAGAAAGGGTTTGTGAGCACAAAACCAACTGAAAGCCTGCAGGTAAAATCTGCTTGTTCGTTGCTCCGGCGTCCCTTCCATGGTCACACTTCCTTGTGAACTGCCAGCCTCCAGTTCTGTTCCTTCTCTACTACTGCTGCCCATTCAGCTCCTTCTCCAGCTTCCCTCTGACACACCTTCCTGCAGCAGCCTTTTATTCCCCTCGGGTGGGCTAATTGTCTTTAGATGCAGACCCTCAGTCTTAATTGCCTGACCTTGCCATAGGGTTTTAGGCTTGCCTGCCTGTTCTCCACCTCTGTATGCCTCTTTAGCACTCTTCTTCATCACAGTCCTTGAGGGATTCTGGACACGTAGTCCCTTTTGGGAAAATTAGATCTTTCTACTGCTTTGATGGTTTTTTCAGCAGTTTCACTTCTCTTAACATTTTAGAAGAGAAACTGTAAGAGTTAGCCTTCTTAGAAATAGTCGAAATAAAAATGGCCACATTTCCAGCATCCCTTTTGGTATACCTTTGGTCTCGGGCGGATAGATATTTCTAGGTAGGCAAAAGACTGCTTCCCTCAATATACCACTTTGCTGTGTTATACGTTGGGAGCTTGTTTCCCTTTTGTTAGCAGGATGTTGAGATCCCTTAAATTGACAATATGCCAATTCCTCCTTGAACCCAGTCACACACATGTGTCCCTCTCTTGAGAAAAATACTGTCTCATCCTGCAAACTATCCCCAGTACCCTGGGCCTAGTCTCCACCCAAGGGATCCTCCCGCAGGAGACCACCCCCAGGATGGGGATCAAAAGCATCTGCCCTCTTCTGGCTATCTGGGAGGAGACTTTAAGCAGGGTTTCAGTGGGGGGGATCCCCAGGATTCTTCACTGTACACTGAAACATTCTTACAGTGATGTTCAAAGGATAACTCTGCTATGGCCTCTTTTGAGCCCAGAATTAGTTATTTTATTTCTCTGACAAGTGTCCTATAATTGCATATGGTGGCCAATATACAACCATTGTTCCCTTATGGAACTACGTTTTTTTTTTATTGGCAGAGTACATGTCCATTAGCATGCACTTGTACAGTTAACAATCCCAACATAAAACAGCAGGTGAAACAAACACAGTATATATATATATATGTACTATTACCTCTTGGAATAATGTATTACCTCAGCCTCCTCTCCACTATCGCATCCCTCAGTGGCCAAATATGTCCGAATTTGGGTCCAAATGTCCTTAGGTCTGCAATACACAGTCGAAGTAGCAATGTATGTTTCTTCCCGCTCATTGGGTATGCACCATTTCTTTCAACCATTCACATGATGTAGGGCCAACATTGGATTTTCAGTGCCTCAATATACATTTTTTGGTCACTATGCGTGCTATATTGAATAGTCTATGTGAGATAATGGAGATCATTCCTATATCGCCTACAAAGTATTTTAATGGAGCCATTACAGGCGGGATATCCATCATTTCGGCTGTTATCTCGGCCACACTCTGCCATACGCTGGCGATATGAGGGCATGGCCACAACATATGCAAAAAGTCTGCTGGGGTGGCACTACACTAGCTAGGTGCTGCTAATGTCAGGAGAGGATCTCGCTATCTTCACTGGGGTATAGTGTAGACTATTCAGGACTTTAAATTGGATACGCCTGTATCTAGCGCACAGGGATATCACCTTAGTAAGAATGCAACACTTTGACTGTTCATTTGTAATCTTATGCCCCACATCCTGCTCCAATTTGGGTCGAACATCATTCAGTGTGGCCTGATGCTCTTGAAACAAATTATATAGCCTAGAGACCACCCGTCTGGCTTAAACCATATTAACTATTGCATCTATACAGGGATGTGTCTCAGGCACTTGGTAGGGGGGGGTTTGGGGGAAGAGGGGCATTTCTTACTAAACTCTGCTCTCATACGAAAGTACTACAACCTCAATATGGGTGAATTTCCCTGCTTGTTCATAGAGTCCTCAACTAAGGCAAACATTCATCATCTCAAGCAATACGCACATCTTTATCCATCGTCTGAGCTATATCCGGAAAATACCATAGTGGAGCCCTCCCGCTGTATGGAACCCCGATAATCTACGGCATAATCTAGACCAAGCATTTACAGTAGTCCGAACCGGGTCGAATGTACAGGAGTCTACATATTTGTCACTAAACATGACTGATTTAAGATCATATTGTGCAGCACTATATGTTTCAAGCAATAAATATACAATAGGAAGTGAGGCATTGTATTAATAACCAGCAAACTGAGCTTGAGACGCCCGAAAGTACAGTTCAAAGCCGGGAACCACTATCCCACCCCGCTCATAGGGTTCCACCAACTTGTCTCAGCTCAGTCTGGCCACCGCCACTCCCTATGTAAAGCTTGAAGACCGAGACTGCAGCGTATAAAAAAATGCTCTCCAAGGCCAAACGGGAATATTCGTAAAATAATATCATAGTTTGGGGAGAACCACTGTTTTCAGCAGTGAAAGGCGACCATACATTGAAAGTGGGAGTATGGACCATAAATTCCGCTTGGCCGTTGGAGAGAGATCCCGTATAGTTCTCTGGGCATGAACCCTGCTTAGTTCGGGACACTTTAATCCCCAGATACGTGAATGTCTCAAGGACACAGCTAAACCCCAGCAGATCTGAGATGGGAGTTGTGGCAGCAGTCAGTGGGAATAGCTCTGATTTTGTCTTGTTGATTCTGTGTCCAGAATATTCAGCAGAATTATAGACCTCCATCATGGGACCCAGATTAGTCTTCGGGCTGTGGATATATAACAACGTGTTATCTGCATATAATGAGATAACTTGAGGCGGCCCGAGAATACCAATACCCCGAAGCCTAAGTTTCGACCGCATGATCGTCGCCAAAGGTTCTTTCGAGAGAGCAAATGGCAAAGGACATGGGGACACCCTTGTTGAGTTCCCCTGCTCAACACAAAGAAGAAAATACGACCGGAACCCGAATCGCCCAAGTACCAAGAAAAGGTCCAAAGGCCTTCTCTTCATCTAAGGAGGACACAACGTCTGTAGCTAAGAAGACCGATTGATCAGGATGTACAAGGAATGTCATATGGAGGAGCCATCCTAGTTGCTATTACTTTAGCGAACACCTTTACATCACCATTAGTAGATGAAAGCGGCCGTTAAGAAGCCACATCGCCCGGTGGCTTATTAGGCTTATGTAATACAGTGATGATCGCTTCCGTCGATGTCGTTGGAAGTGCACGCCCTGACAGAGCTTCTTCCCACAAATTAAGTAGCTGACGTGCAAGACTATGTTTGTATTCTTTATAGAATTCTACTGTCAGACCATCCGATTCAAGGGCCATACCAGATGAAAGGGCCAAAACATCCCTTGCCATGTGGGCATCCTCAAAGACCACATTGACAATGTCCGTTTTCGCAGGGAATTTAGGCAATCTGATGCACTCCAACATGGAGCCCCTGGACACAAACACACAATCCGCAGCCAATGAAGACATTTATTCTGAAGGCCTCCCTTGGTTCTCTTTTGTTAGGAGATACTTTGGGGACTCCATGTAGGAATAATGTGGAACCGCTACGGCCTTGACCAGAATGGTACTCGGACTAAAGCCTCCTCAAACCGGGGATTAAAGGACTAGCCACCCTTCCCACTGGGCCCAAATTGCCCTGGACTTTCCCAACAGATTTCCGCAATGGTGGGGGCAATATTGGGGGCTCGGCCCCCGTGTTTAGAGACCCAATGGGCTCCCTCCGTAAGGGTATCCCTGAGCGAAGGGCCACCTCTGGACGACTCCTCGTGGGTGGGGGGGATCAAATCCACAAAAGCAGGGGTGGGGGACAGGGATATGGATAGTGTGTTCCTATGTCAGAGGTTGGATTTGACCGCCCCCCCCCCCCCCCCGATCCCCCTAGCCCAGCCTCTACTGCTCCATCTCCTTCTTGATCACAGCCAGCTCAGGGAGCAGGTGTTAGCATGAACAGCATGGCAAATGGACAGATACTGAGGAAAGTGGGGCAGGCGGGCAATGATCACATTTGATGGGGGTATAGGAGCCCAAAGAGGGCTAAGACATGGGAAGGAGCTGACCCCCGAAGGGACATCCGACGTGGACTCGCTCCCAATACTGTATAGAAAGCAGAAAGCTGGGCTTCTTTCCCTTGGCCAATCCAACTGAACCCACATCCCGAAATCAGAAACCAGGGGCACAAGTGAAAAAGGGGGGTGGGCTTCAGGGAGAGCCAGTGACGACTGCAGGAGTAAGGTGTCAGGGTTTGGATCAGAGGATGGATAGGGAGGTGCTAGTTTCCGAGGTGGAACCAAAGGTAGGGCCAATGTAACCGGACCTCCAGACAGCTTTGAAATGCCCACTGAAATCCTTTCACTGCCATTTGTCAGGGTGTCCAGAGGTCGGCAGTGGCCACACTGTCTAGGCCCCCTCCACGGGTTAACAGACTGCACAGATTCATCCAACAAGGGGTGTGTCTAACCGGGATTAAGGAAAGGGTTCAAAGCAGGATCGCGAAAAGTCCCAGAGGGCCATGGAGGGAGCCCAGCCTGCAGTCTATGGGTGCAGGATAGCTTATATGTGCGTTCCCCAAAGACCCTCTCTCGGGCGCAAACATTGACCGTCGGCAGTTTAGTTGGTTCTCCAGTAGCTCCGGTGGCTTTGAGGCTCCCAGTACAAGTTCCAGTTCCAAGTGTGTTCCCCGGGGCTTTGCAAGGAATACCCCCCTCGCTCTTCTGCCCACAATTGGTTTCCTAAACGCCAATGGGGCTAGGGGTCTTTGAATACTCGATAAAAGGGTGGATTTGGAGAGGAAGAGGGGGGAGAAAGGGGAAGAAAGATCGCCTCTTTGGTTTCAGGAGCAACCCCCAGGGGAGAGGCCACCCATCACGCAGGCTAAGTTGGCAGAAGCCTTGGGATCAGATTCCAAATAGGGAGTCTCGCCTCACTAAGCTGCCCTGCGAACGTCCTATGGCTGCTGTGGGCTGCTGGCAGCTGTGCTGACTTCCAGCGCCTGTTAGGGGTTCCACTCTGGCGGGGTGCGAACACCCAGGCGGGAGCAAACACCCGCGCCCTTGCACCCCCGGGCTGGGCTTCAGCCCGTGATGTATGTCCTGCTGGGGGCAGGGCTTAGCAGGCAGGCAAACAGCAACAGAGGGATCCAGGCTCCAGGACATCCCCGCAGTCACCCACGTGCTTCAGCCTGCGCTATATTTCCTGCTGGGGGCAGGACTTAGCAGGCAGGAAAACTGCAACAGAAGACTCCAGAACCTCCCCATAGACACCTGTGTGCTTGCACCCGCGGGCTTCAGCCCGCGCTATATGGCCTGCTGGGGGCGGGGCTTAGCAGGCAGGAAAACAGCAACAGAGGGCTCCAGGACCTCCCCTCAGTCACCCACGTCCTTGTACCCGCGGGCTTCAACCCTCGCGGGTTTCAGCCTGCGCTATATGTCCTGCTGTGGGCAGGGCTTAGCAGGCAGGAAAACATGTGTTTAGTAGTTCCACTTTGTACAACTGAACTACAACATTTCTGGTCTTAATCATTCAATTGTCACTATAAAATCTGAATTGTTTTTCTAGCACTATCAGCTATATACACAGAAATGGAGTCCTTCATGCCTCACATTGTTGTGTTTATTAAATCCAGAGGCGTCTCACCCATTCCACGTTACTAGCTTCATGCACGCTGATTGATGTTTTTACACACCTCTAACCTCAGACATAATCGATGCATACTCGTGCCCTGCATCAGTATATTCATGCACCTCATGAAGTCTTGATCATTTCTACATGATAGGACTCTGCATACGTTTATTGTGGTGGATATCACTGCCTTCATCTACTTCGGTGGAATCATACGCACTTCTCCACATAAGTGACTTCAAGTAGAAATGTGCTAAATTCTACATTATTGAATTGATGCACTAAGATATTATTTCATGTGATCTGAGAAAGAAAGTTATGATACTGCCACCACATTCGAACTATTTTTGATCACACAATCTGACAACAAAGGTCTAATCTCACAAATATATAAATTACTTAATGCAGCCACCACAGTGGAAATACAGGGCTACATGGAAGCATGGCATGATGACGTTGGGGATAACTGGGAACCAGAGTTTTGGGTGGCAATCTGGAAAAGAGCAGCAACAGCATCCTTAGGTACACTACACCAGTAGCAATACTACTAAATGTTATTCTGATGATACCAGGTGACAGATACTTTCAAACATTTTTCAGCTGGAGAAAGTGGCCTTTGTTGGAGAGGGAAATGGCAGTGCAGGAATGTTTTTATACATATGGTGGTGACGTTGAAAGCTCAATCAGTTTTGGGAACAGATAATTGACGAAATCAGTAAGATAAAAACATGCAAGATTCCCAGAACCCAGCAGATATGCCCGTTAAGCACCCTATCTAAAGGGATATTCCCTCTTGCAAAGAGACCCAGTGGAGTAATTCTGAGAAGGCTTACTTGCTGCCAGGCTAGAGATCAGAAGGAGGTGGCAGACCAAACAGAATCCAACCTGTTAGATGTGGCAAATCCTGATAGATGACAAAATTACATATGCGGTCAAGGGTAGTCTGCAGGATATTTTCCAAATATGAGGGCGATTCCTTTCATATGTAAAAGAGCACAACTAAGATCCCACTTGTCCCACTCCATTAAGGTCTCTAGGGCTGCTGGACTTCCTAATATGGGGCAATGGATGAGATCAACTAAGGGAGGTAGTCATTTGTTTCCTTCTAGATATGTATCTATAGGACATCCGTGTTTCAGGTAGACCTATCCAAGATCTAGTCAGGGCTCCAAACACTGAGGGATATCAATTTAGGTGGGAAGGGGGGAATTGTGTTTTTGTAGTTTGTTCAGGTTTATGGAAATTATATCATTCCGAAGACGTGACTGGGAATGACCTGAAGATACGTTTGTAGATATATCAGAAATGCTGATTACTAAAGTTACAATGTGTGTTAGCCTCCGATTCCTAGGCACATTCTTCTTTGTGCACCTGCATTTGAGTCAGGTGTTCTATCAGAGTTTAGCCCCTGAGCCCTTCCCAGGAGGCCCCTCAATCACTTACAATGTCTGTGCCTTAGTGGGTCAGAGCTATTCAGAATGGCATAGTTTCCACAAGGTTAACTGCTGCATGCAAAGCATAAAATGAACATTAACTTGAATCAAATCTATAAGTCTTGGGTATAAAATGTACTTTACATCTCTAAATCTGACCTTCCCAATAACAAATACCTGCCTCCTCCTAACTTCCTCTCAACTCTTCCACTTGTAACCGTATTCTACTATTCCTGCGTCCCTTTTCTAAAAACTGTCTTAAAAGGTTACATTGGAAAATTCCAGAAGGTTGGTAAGTTTTTGACCAAAGAAAACTTTCTGCCAAGAGGGAAAGCTGACATGTCTGAAGCCATAAATAACTTGTGAAGTCTCTGTCTTGTAGTGAAGGCTGCATATCTAAACTGTGCGTGTCTTGTTTTGAAAACTGTGTTAAATTTGTACATCTTTTTAATATTTTTTTATCTACCTATGGCTTCTCAGAATTTCACTCGATGGCGGTCACGGAGTGTTCATAGACTTCATGCATTTAAAACAGGATTTAAAGAAAATTAAAATTTGAAACCATTACAGAATCTGCAATATAACTGTTTGTGGAGGGGTTGGTTGACCATGTTTAGGTCGCCTTCACAAATTAGTGTCTCAAATACTCTTGAGTATTACTCTGAATATTTGCCATATTTAAACTGATGGTTTTTTTTTAATTTGATTTTAATAGCAGTAGAATACAAGTTGAATCAAGACAAAATCAAATGTTAACACAAATTTGTAAACAATAATTCTAAACTCAACATAAACTTACATCATATTATGCGATAAATTCATCAAGCAGTTGTAGTGATCCCAACAAATTAATGACGTGACGGGGATATTCTGTGTTTCCTCCCCTCATTTCCATCAATTCGTACTCTGGAACTGGTACCCAACTTTACCAAGGTCCAAAAGCAGTACGCTCCCCAATGTAGTACAGATTGTTGGCGTACCTACATTTCCTACCCGGCAACCTCAGTCTCATGTACTATTCACGCTAATAACCTCAGTCGCCAGTCTCTCTCCTCTTTGGTTGTATCCAATTAAGGCATTAATAGTCTAGCAAGAATGTGGTGGAAAAATACCATTGGGTTTTTGTCTCTGTCTCGCCTCCCCCTATGACCAGCCCATCGTTTTTCCCCATCGTTTAAAACCATTAGTCCATAATCTTATAGGTCAAAGGGATTTTGTAGTTAAGGTCTGGTATTGGGGGTTCCCCCGCCCACCCCCGGCACTTATGTCAATTTCTTACATCAAAGTAATGGAAAAAAGTCCAATACCCTGAGTCAGCATGGACGGGTTTGTAGGGTATATTCCCTCTGCAAAGGAGGTATGATTGGGCCCCACCGATCCATATATGCGTCTCTATTGGATATTGTGAGAAAGGTAATTATTCCAAGGCTATAAGTACCCAACTATTCTTCACTCAGACCAGTGTTGGGGGAGTATCGAGTTTCCTCCACCAGCACGCAATACATTGCTGCGCTGTTAGCGAGGGAGTTGCAATTATTCTTCAGTCCTTCACTGGTATAATCTTCTAATGCACCTATTCTTGTACCCAAAATTATCACTGCAGGGTCAGAGGGAATAAGGTATCCCAGGATATCTCTGATAGTGCTTATCACTTCCTTTCACTAGTTCATGGGTTTAGGGCAGGACCACCATACATGTAATGGATCCCCCTTTCTGGCACACACTCTCAAACACTCTTCAGAGGTTTGTGGAAACACAGCATCAGGTTTACGGATCTATGTGATCACTGCGTCGACCATAATGTTGACCTTTAACGCCCTAAGTGCTAATGATGAGTATTCTAGTCCTTTTTGCATAGACTTGATTAAAGCTCAGTAGTTGTTGACTTTCATTATGGCCCGGGGAAGTGATCACATAGATCACTAGTACTCCTACCTCCCATCCCCTTCCCTCCATACTTATGGGACATCTCTCCGTCCTGTGGGACGGGACCGGAGCACTTTGTAAAAAAGCATCCAAATTTTTTCCAAAAATGTGTCCCTCCTCTCTTTCCTGCGCGGGGCCCGGCACGCGGCCGTAACCCCGCCCACCTTGGCTCCGCCCCACGCATCGCCCATCAGTCCTTTTCTCCGCTCAATCGGGGCCGGACGCACTTGCATCCTCGGAAGATTTTCTTCCCTGTTTTCCTCTCGGGCTCTCGCTAGCGTTCTTCTTCTAGTCTGTCTGTCTTTTAAATTAGACTTTCCAAACTGTTCTTCGTGTCATCGTCGCTTCACGAGGGCGGATCCCCATCCTCTTTGTTTAGAGTGTTTGGGTCCGGAACACCGTTGGGACTCCTGTTTTTACTGTGAATCCCTTTCGGTCCGGGCTCTTCAACGTCGGTTGGAACGGTGGGAGGAGGTGTTCCGATGCACTCCTCCATCTCATTTTCAGGCGTTCATCGACGAGAAGAAGAAACGCCCGGTAAGTTCTTTACTTTTCAGAGCACCCTGGCCGGGGATACCTTCCCGGGTTCCTCTCGAGCCAGGAGGGGCGTTGATCGCTCTGTCACCGGGGTTCGCCCTGAGGTGCCTGTCGGGCCTAATAATTCTACCGGAGTTTTCTCCGAGGGTCTCTGTAAGGGGCCTGTGTACACCGGAGTAACTTCCGAGGCCCCTCCTGTGGGGGCTGTGTGTAGACCCAGTTCTGCTGAGTCACAGGGTACCGGAGCTTGCTCTGAGGCCTCTCTTTCAGCTTCCCTCAAAAACAAGACTGGGGGTGCGCCCCGAGGCCTTGGCTGGGCTTGTGTTTACCGAACGGATGTTTGAGGCCCGTGCCGATAAGGCTATTACCGGGCCTAGGCCCGAGGTCCCTCGTACAGAGGCTAAGGCTACCAACAGTTCTGAGGGGCCGGGCAGGGCCCTGTCGGTGAAAGCGGTTTCTCACCGTTCCCGCTCTTGTGGTGATACCAGATCTGTTGAGGGGGCAAAGAAGGAAGGTTCTTCTTTTACCGGCAGTGCCGAGGTCCTTCCTTCGAAGGCTCAGTTGGCGGTTGGTATGTCGCAGAAACATTCCAGGCCTCATAGTACCGGCTCTGCCGAGGTTCCTTATGTTAAGGCTAAAATTAAGACCCCTGATCCAACGACGGGGACCCCTGCCTCACCTCCTCACGTGCCGCAGTTCCCCTCAGATGAAGACAAAATGGCGGCCGTTCCCGCCACGGCGGCCATTTTAGGTACTACCCCTACAACTACGCCATCGGCCCCTGGTGTAGGGTTCGTTCCTTTGGGTGAACCTAAGGTCACTTGTGCGTATCCTTACCGGCCCGTTTATGATTGGAACGCCCGGATGCCTCTTCTGCACAATGTTTCGTTGCCTGCAGGGGCGGCCCCTTTGATTTATGTGGATACGTCGGCGGAGGGCCCGGCGTGGCACCCTTCTCCGTTACGTCCCTGGATTTGTCCACCTCATGAGAGGCCTCGTCAGGTTCCGAAGCAATCTCCTAAGGACGCTTTTTTCGGTAAATTTCAAGCGCTTATGCGCACCGACTCCATGAGGGAGTATTTCAAAGGGCTTTTTAAGGAAATTTGTCCACCAGCGCCCCGGCTCCACCTGTTCTTCTGGTGGTTCCGCCGGCGCCTCCTTTGCCCGTGGTGCCTGCCCCCGCTCTTCCGCCTTTGCCACCGTTGTCCCCAGTGGACAAGGCAGTGCCTGACACGGTTCAGCAGGATCCTGACCTGTCAGATGACCCTCAAGTCGAGCAGGACAACAAGGACCTTCCCCGCTCTGTTAGAGCTTTTCATGACCGGGTACTGGACATGATGAATTTCTTAGATGTTCCGGTTCCCGAGGCACCTGCTCCACAGGAGGGCGTGCTTTCTGGGGCGTTCACCCTGTCTCCTTTGGAGCGTACCAGCCTTTTCCTGCAGAAGGATGTTCTGGCCGAGGTCCGAAGAGTTTGGGAAAAGCCACACTCAGGACTTTTTGTCAATAAAAAGATTGACGCGAGGTACAGGCTGCATTCTTCGGAAGAAGTGGCCTTGTCGTCTTGTCCACCTCCCTCCTCCACAGTGGTGGCTGCGGCTACGTTGCAATCCAGGCCTGCAGCATCCTCCTCCGCGATGGCTACTCAGGTCTTGGGAAAGGAGGACAAGCTCCTGGACTCCCTAGGGAGGAAAATCTTTGCCAATTCGGCCTTGCAGCTCAGTCAGGCCAATGCAGAATTGATTTTGGCGGGAGCTAACATGCGGATGTGGAGAGGGCTGTCAGAGTTTGAGGAGCACATTCCGGTCGAGAAGTTGGAGGATTTCAGAGGAGGCCTTTCCGATGCCAGCGTCTTGGCCCAGGATCTCCTGGAGGCTGCGGCTCATCACGTAGACACCTCGGCTCGGGGTCTGATGCTTGGGGTTGATACCTCGCGGCAAGCGTGGATGCATGCCACTAAGTTCTCGAAGGAGGTGCAAGACAAGGTTCTGGACCTTCCTTTTGATGGTAAGGAGCTGTTTCACTCTTCTACTGATGTAGAGCTCACCAAAACCAAAGATAGCACTCAGACAGCTAAATCATTGTCTGTTCTGGTTAAAGCTCCCTTCAAGTCTCAAAGGCCGTTGTCGCAAGGTCGACCTTCCTCTGGTTTTAGGGGCTTCCTCGACCGCAAATCTCGCAGTGGATACTCCTGCGGGGAATAACCGCCGAAGACAACAGCGTACGCGGGTTTTCTCCCGCTCCTCAGCCTCCTCATCAGGTTTAGGTGGCACCGCCACCGATAAGCCTGCCAAATGAGGGTTTTCCACGCTCCCACGAGACCCCGGTGGGAAGACGCATTGCGTCTCATTGGGAGCCGTGGCAGGCCATCACAGAAGACTGATGGGTCTTGTCAGTCGCTCGAGCGGGTTTCCGCTTACCTTTACCCCCTTCCCCACCCCTCAACCCTCCTTTTCTGCTGTCGGGCTCACCCTCCCTCAAGGCCGAGGTTCAGAAACTTCGGCACCTCAGAGCTGTGGAACCCGTTCCCCTTGGGGAGCGAGGGGAGGACTTCTACTCCCGGCTGTTTACGGTGCCCAAACCCAACCAGGCTGGCCTGCGCACCATCCTAGACCTTTCCCAGTTCAATCTTTTCCTACCCCAAGAGAAATTCAAGATGATCACGCCCAGCCAGATACGCTCCTCCTTGCAGATGGGCGATTGGCTCAGCGTTGTGGATCTTCAGGACGCGTGCATGCATATCCTGATTTGGAACCCACAAAGGAGATATCTCCGCTTCTCTTTGGGAGAGGAGCACTTCCAGTTTCGAGTGCTTCTTTTGGCTCAGCTCGGCGCCGCGTGTCTTCACGAAGATGATGTCGGTGATTGCGGCCTAACTTCGTCTCCAGGGTATCCATGAGCATCCGTATTTGGACGACTGGCTCTTATGCCGGGGTGCGCCCCGAGGCCTTGGTGGGGCTTGGTGCTACCGAACGGATGTTCGAGGCCCGCGCGAGTAAGGCTGTTACCGGACCTGGGTCCGAGGTCCCTCGTACAGAGGCTAAAGCTACCAACATTTCTAAGGGTCTTGCAAGGCCTTATCGGTGAAGGTTGTTTCTCACCGTTCCTGCTCTTGCGGCAACACCAGATCTGTTGAGGGGGCAAAGAAGGGAAATTCTTCTTTTACCGGCAGCGCCGAGGTCCTTCCTGAGAAGGCTAATTTGGCGGTTGGTATGTCGCAGAAACATTCCAGGCCTCATAGTACCAGCTCTGCCGAGGTTCCTTATGTTAAAGCTAAAGTTAAGACCCCTGATCCATTGACGGGGACCCCTGCCTCACTTCCTTACGTGCTGCAGTTCCCCTCAGGTGATGACAAAATGGCACCCGTTCCCGCCATGACCGCGGCAGCCATTTTGAACGCTACCCCTACAGCTGCGCCATCGGCCTCAGGTGTAGGGCTGGTTTCTCGGCCTTGTGCGCATCCTTATCGGTCAGTTTATGACCAGAATGCTCGGATACCCCTTCCGCACAATTTTTTGTTGCCTGCGGGGTGGGCACCTTTGGTTGATCTGTCCATCCAGATATAGGAGTGGGCCATGCTTCATGGCGTCTGGCTGCTTGCGGTGCAGATCCCGGGCAAGCTGAATGTCACAGCGGATGCCCTCAGCTGGCGGACAGTGGTCAGCTACGAGTAGGAGTTCAAGGCGGAGATCCTCTCATGGATTTTCTTGCGTTGGGGTACACGGGAGGTGGACCTCTTCGCTACGGTGGTAAACAAGAAGCTTCCTCGGTATGCCTCCAGAGGGGGGCTGAGAACCTCCTCTTGGGGGGATGCTCTCGAGATTCCATGGCACAACATGAGAGCTTACGCCTTCCCGCCTCTGCCTCTAGTTTCATCGATCAATTGGGAAGCTGAAGAACTCTGTGAACTGTTCCCTTATGCTCATGGCCCCGTGGTGGCCGGCCAGTTTTTGGTTCTCTGAACTTCAACACCTGTCGGTGTTTCTGCTGATCAGGTTACCAGTAACCCCAGATCTTCTTCATCAAGGGGAACAGCAGATGTGGCACCCCTCCCCACAATCGCTCAGCTTGGCAGCATGGTGCCTGAGTTCAAGTCTTAGAGCGTTTTAACTTGTCTACGGATAACATGCGTATTATCCAGGCAGCCAGGGAACCCTCGACCAGATCCCAATACAGGAGTAAATGGCTCAGGTTCTGTCATTGGTGTGTGGAACAGCGGTTGGATCCAAGGGTGGCTACGATTGACAAGGTGCTGTCCCTCGTGTCCTTCCTAGCAGAGTCGGGTGTTTACGTTCTGTCATGCAGAACTTACCTTTCAGCGTTTTCCGCTTATCTTGCTATAGACCAATGCTCTTATTCTCTGAGTAACCCAGTGGTTAAGAGGCTTTTTGCAGGCTTGACACTCCTCTACCCTCCGGTTCGTAGTCCGCACCCGCCTTGGGACCTAAATGTAGTCCTGACGGCGCTGTGCCATAAACCCTTTGAGCCAATGGCTACGGTTGACCTCAAGTATGTGTCCTGGAAAGTGTCATTTCTGGTAGCCGTTACGTCAGCGAGGAGAGTGAGTGAGCTCCAGACATTGTCGGTGGAGCACCCTTTCTTGGTCTTTCACAAGGACAAGGTAGTCCTTCGGACGAACCCAGCTTTCCTACCAAAGGTAGTGACCGAATTCCATCTGAATCAGTTGATTTCCCTTCTGGTCTTTTTCCGAGCCCTGCCTCGGAGGCGGAAAGGGTTCTACACTGCCTGGATGTCCGAAGAGCTCTTAGGTTCTACCTGGACAGGACTTCCGAGCTTCGGAGCTCTTCCCAACTGTTTGTGACCTTCGGTAAGCCTCAGGGCAGGCCGGCATCTAAGGCATCTATTTCCAGATGGATTACCGTCTGTATCACGGAATCTTTCACCGTCCAAAAGCTGAAACCTCCTAAAGGTATCCGTGCACACCAGGTGCGAGGCAAGGCAGCCGCGGTTGATTTTCAGAAATATGTTCCCTGGGAGTCCATCGCTAAAGCGGCTACTTGGGCCTCCCCATCTGCTTTCTGTAAGCATTACTGCCTCGATATGAGCTCTAGAGCTGATGCTCAGTTCGGCCAGGCTGTGCTGAAGAACCTGTTTCAGTAAGGGGTATTTCCATCCACCCATAGTTCCTGTAAGGAGTGCTTGGGAATCTCCCATAAGTATGGAGGAAAGGGGACGGGACGTAGGAGTATTACCAGGTTACTCACCGTAGTGACCACCTTACTCCTAGTCCATAGTCCCCTTTCCTCCATACGCCCACCCGCCGTCCCCTCCAATAAGGTTCCTGTTATTGCTCATGGGTCTTTGACCCTGCGATAGAAAAGGACTGATGGGCGATGCGCGGGGCGGAGCCAAGGTGGCCAGGGATACGGTATGTAAGTATGGAGGAAAGGGGACTATGGACTAGGAGTAAGGTGGTTACTACGGTGAGTAACCTGGTAATTCCCCATGTCCCCCTACCTGCCCCCCCCCCAACCTACTTGCCTTTCTGTAGTATCCCCTGTCTCCCTGCAACGTCAGTTTGCACCCGTGGGTTGGAGCTGGCGCTGCAGGGCTCCTTTTTTTATTATTTTTTTTTTTAACTTTCTTGTCCCACTCTATCCTTTTAATGGAAGCGGGGGACACCCGCGTATCCCCCGACTCCCGTTACGACTAAGGGGAGCGGGGACACCCTCGCAACCTGTGCTCCCCTTAGTCATAATGGGAGTCAAGATTTTTGTTCTGCACAAAGGAGCAGTAATGCGCATGTCACAGTAAGTAAATCGACATTTTGGTATGATGCCAAGTTTAATAGGGTGGCCATCTGCACATTGTGTCATACCATGCCTCTTTTCCTGAAACAGAGCAGACAAAGGTATTAAGATCCCGCTATAACTGAGGCTGGCTCAATGTTCGTGTTTAGATCTCTCTCCGATTTATCCATTTAGAGGCACTGGGCCTCATTATAACTCAGGCGGTCCGGAAATAACAGTGGCGGTAAACCCGCCGCCACCATTGTTTCCGGACCGCCTGATCCCTACTCCTGCAGGTGGGAGGTGATGTTCCCGCCAGGTCTGACCTGGCGGGTTTAACACCGCCCGCCTGCAGGCGGACGAGGAAACACCGGCAGCATTACGAGATGCTGCCGGTGTTTCCATGATCCCATCGAGTCCCATGGATGGGGATTAACACCATTCTGACACCGTGATTCCCGGAAAACCGGGGTTGTAATGCCCCAGTAATTCCGGGAATCACGGAGGCGGAATGGTAATACGAGTCCGGCGGTAACCAGGCGGTTTTATCACCGCGGTTACCGCCGGACTAGTAATGAGGCCCACTGTCTGTGTTCATGAGTATTAACAAGTAGGCCATATAGGGAAGAGATCAAGTGAGATATTCTAGAGTGAAGGTCAGTGTGTTTTTTTTTTAATGCTGCAAGTTCTCTGGTGGCTAAATGTTTAATCGCCGCGTGGGACCCAGTGTCCGATTTGGTAATACTGATGTCACTCTGCTTCAGTTATCTCATAGTCTTTACACTTTTGAAAATATCTAACCTGGTCTGCAAAAACAGTCTTTTAACCTGCTGTACCCAGCCCAACCACACCACCACCATTTATCAAGGAGACAAATCCTCGATGCTAGTGTGAAATGTAAGGATGCAGAAGAAGGATTCCGACACAAGTGGCATATTTGGGACTATACTATATTTCCCTATTTCTAAGCAGAGTTTCCCTACCTCAACTAAAGATCTACGGTGTCTGTCAGGACGTCGTTAAAGTAAGTGTCCACGTCCTGTGTCAAGAAAACCCTACTTCTGTCCTTTACACTGTAAACTAAATAGATAATTAAGCACTGTGCTGATCCCAGGAGAATGCCTCCCGTCTCCTAGGTTATGGTCCAAGTTACATCCAATGTCTCCTTAGTGGGCCAGGAAAATGTCTCCCATTCTTCTGGCATACAGTCTTAACCAAACCTGACAGAATGACTCCCCTCCCAAGGTCCCAAAGTTCAAAATAAGATTCCAAGTAATAGGCCTGCCAGGGTGGTTCCCTTCCCCAGGTCCATAAGTTCCAAAATAACAGTTACTTCATACGCCAGGAGAATGCCTTCCTTCTCCTGGCATTTGGTCTCAGTCTCAAATTAGCCTAGGGGGATGACTCCCTTCCCCATGCTTGTTGGACCTTCCTCTCGGTCCACGTTACCAGGAGAATGACTTCCTTCTCCTTGTAGTTATGATATAGGCTCCTACAACCAGGTGGAATGACTCCCTGGTCTTTTCTCTATTATGTTTCACACTTACAACATCCCACTCTTGAGTGTTGTGAGGGTCCGCAACCTTGGTTTCTCTCTTCTTCTTTGTCTTGGCCCACTTCCCTGCCAAGTACTGCCACGGGGAAGATGACTTGTATTATTTTCTTGGTTAGGGTCCCTGACACTGGTTTCTCTTATTCTTCTTGGGTATGGGTCCTTGGCCCTTCTCTGGAGGTCAGTGGGATGTGCCCAACCACTGACACGAGGAAGAGGCATTTTCATACAGGTCTGATGCACAAGTGGACCAATATGGGTGTCCCATCTTTTTGTCCAAGGAAGAGAAATTGTTGCCTGTGTCCCTTCTAGCCCCAAGTCCCCTCTGGGTCTCCCATACCTCCCTTTACCTTCACAGGGATCTCGGTACGTTTCTGGAGCTTCCAGGGACAGATATTTGCTTACCTGCTTCTTCGGGCTTCTCTCAGCATCTGCAACGGCAGCGTGGCTTCCCTCTGCACAGCCTTTCTATCTCAGCGGTTCTCTCTGCACCTGCGACGGCAGCGCGGCCTCCCCTTCTGCGTTTCAGCTTCTTCAGGTTTCTCTCTGTGACTGCGACAGCAGCACGGTACCTTTCTGTGCAGCTCAACTTCCTCTCTGCTTCCTGGCTGGTGTTCGGGACTGATCCTGCAGCGCCCGTGAGGAAATGATGCAGCTGCTCTGCAGCATTCTCTGTGCTCGTTCTGCTCTTGTCCTCCAAGCGGCTTTGAAACTCCTGCGCCTGAGAGTTTGCAGAGCTGCTGCCTATTCCGGCTGGAGTCAACCAATTGCTTTATCCATTGTCAGTTTGTATACAATGTAGCCTACTCCCAATCGGCTCATTTTATAAGTCCTTCATCTCTTCTATTGTCTCACTCTTCATACCTCCACCTGGTACCAGTTCTTTGACAAGGGATTTTCTTGTTTCCCACATTCTTCCTCATCATAGTATTTCCAAGTATATTGAGATTCTCTACTTTAGAACAGTATCTGGGTCTACTGTCTGCATAGAGGTTATAGGAGGAAAGAGGGGTTAAGAGTATGTGAGGGAGAGGTGTTGTTATAAGGGCTGTATCCTAGATGGTCGTCCTTATCCCTAGAGGGGGAGTCCCTCCCCATGAGATCATCCTGCATTATACCACCCCCAGGGGGACTATCGGGTAGCAGCCTCACTCCTTGGCCTCATTGGAAGGGGTTCCCCCTCCGGCAGAAGTGACAACATGTAGTGATTCGTAACAGAAAGCTGGGTTGAAGAAAATAGGCATAAAAGGTGACTGCACGGTTCTCGGCATCAACTTTTTATTAAAATTATACCATACTATGTATATTAATACTGTCACACTGCTCAAACAAATATGTTCCAGTCTGTTGCTTCTCTCCAACCAGATAATACTAAATAGAGGGAACCCTGCCACTGCATGGTCCATCCAAGCCCAGATTCTATTTGAGTACTCCTATAGATCTATTGGAGTATTTTAAACGGGAGTGTTTTAAGTCTGAAATTCTCTGCATGCATACAAAGCTTCCCCTTCAGCTAGTGTCCCCTAATCCCCTTCCCTTCTAGCAAACAGTCTTGCAAGGGGGGGCGTTTCCCCCATGATCATCCGATACATAATTGAAATAGGCTTCCAGCTGACTGTTTAAAAAACAGATTAGGTTCTAGTGGGAATTAATGAGAAAGGATATATTCTCCATTCAAGGGCAGATCATGGAGAAGCTTAAAATAGTGGTAAAAAGCTTCTAAGTGGAATTTCTCTTGTAGCTCCAAAAATGGTTAAGGAGGACTTTACAAATTGTACCCAACCCCTCCCCTCTGCCCCCCCCCCCCCACCACCCCCACATCCTACGAGTCCCGGAATCTTTTTTATTTCTGGTATTGCTGAATTACCCCATAGCAGTTATGCTACATAATCCCTGTCCACCCAACCCATTTTTCTATTAGGTCTCTTCCAGAATTGCACAACCACCCTCCCTGGCAATGAAATCGGACAAATTCCTAACCTGCATGAAGCTCCTGGGCTGGGATATTGTGCCTCATTTGTTCCCTAGCTAATCAGATTGCTGGATCATTCCTATTAACATGCACCCAATCATTAGCTGTTGTCATGTGAGATTCCCAAAGGTATTTACATAGGTCCGGAAGCCCAGAACCCAATCCCAAGTTGATCTGTCAGTGTCTCAGGGGTGATCCTAGGTACCCTGTTGACTCACAACAGCTTCCCGGTGCCCTTTTACCAAACTCTTTTTCCAAAACCTCAAAAGGAGTAGACTTTAAAACATACACAAATCTGGGGCATGCTATATTTTCAGTAGCATCATCCTACCTAGCTAGGGAAGGGGTCAGCTGCGACCAGCAGGGACACCTTTTTTAGGCAGTTAGCCTTCATCACCCCAACTTTGTTAGGTGGCAAAAATCATCCCTGGACTTCGTCACTCGTATCAGTAGGTATTGAAAGCGTGTTATTTTTAATGTTCAAGTGCTATTAATTACGTGAACCTGCACCTTGCTATAGTTAAAATTGATTTTCCACAATTTGTACAGAGTCCACTGATTCACAAATTCTTTGATGTTCATTGCCCTCTAGATCAAGAAGGTATATGCTAACATATATCAAAAGGTCATCCACATTTAGGGCTATTCTGTCCTCCATCCTGAGGACCATCTGAAGCCTGACACAATACGGTCCTGACTGATCCATGGTGCTACAGTCTCTAGAGCTGTCGCAAAAGGCTTTGCGATGGAAGGTCACCCATGTCTGGTTCCCCTGTCAGTGCAAAATTATTTTGTGAGACACCCACTGACCCTTGCCCTGGCAGCCGAGAATGTATGGGACCATTTTTCTGAAATACAACTAGAAGGATGGGCCACTCTATAGAATCAAATGCCTTCTACAAATCCAGGGAAAGTAGTGCTAGTAGGTGAGCAGATGACTTCTCAGTCGAACTAAGCACAGCAAACAGTCTCCCAATGATCATCCGGATAAACCTAAGCGGCATGAAACTACACTGGTCAGGATGGACCAGGTCAGTAATCTCTCCAGCCAGGTGATTGGTTAACACGTAGGTGAGCCCCTTTGTTTCTGTGTTTAATAAGGATATGGGGCGCTATGAAGCACAGTGGTCTGGTGGTTACCTTTTTTTTGGATTACCACGATTGTGGCCAAACCAAACTCCTGATAAAGTGTACTCTTACCATTACTTTCCCAAAAAATGTAAATAAAAGTTAATTGATCCCTTTTCTTAACATTTTCTAACTTTTGGCAGCATCCACTTGGTCTGGGTGTTTTCTTCTCCTGTAGCCGTTGGATGCTACACCCCACCTTAGAAATAGACCACACAACCTATAAGGCCTGTCTATGATGGTCCACTAAACAGGTCGCTGGAATATCTCTCTGGAAAGTTTCAACGGTTGGTCTGCTATTTTCCCTCCTGCTAGTGTACAAAGGCAGCGGCGATTTTTTGTCCATCTCTTATGTTGTTGTGCTCATAATCTCTCCCACCCATCTATCCCCCCTCTTCCCTGCTAGCCATGCAAGCTGTTAGAATTCTGGTCTTGTCCTCTTGCTCCTAAACTTTCACTTTGAATAGCCAACTCAAATGCCAGGAATTGTCCAGAGACTACGCCTTCAGTCTTTCCTGCACCCGTGCCTGAATCAGACTTTGGTGGGGTATTTGCATTGTTTTGTTTCCGCTGCCCAGGATAACTGGGTAGAACTGTTACCCCTGGCGAAATTCGCATATAGTAACGACAGGCACTCTGCTGTGGGTTCCAGTCCTTTCAAATGTATGCATGGATTTCATCCTTCCTGTTTTCCCTCAGTGAATCCATCCTCCACTTGCTCTCCGGATGTGGATGCCTTGATTTCAGATATCCAGCGGGGTCAGGTGTTGGCTGGCATTGCTCTGAAGGATGCTCAGGATAGGACCAAACGGTCTGTCAACATGCATCGCACTCCTGGTCCCATCATCTCTGTGGGCGACAGAGTCTGGTTTCCTTCTTGATTTTAACCCCAGCACTTGGTTCCATCTAAGCTGTCCACCAGGTTCTTTGGTTCGTTCATGGTTCTGGCTACCCGGGGCTCCGCAGCCTTTTTGCTTCAACTACCTCCTTCCTGGTCTCAGATCCACCCTATTTTCCACGTGTTCCAGCTGAAACCTGATGTCCCTTATTGGTTCAGTCATCAAGCCACTTCTTGTCCCCCTCTGGTTGACACTGTTTCCAGCCCTGAGTTCGAAGTATCTGGCATCTGTTACTCCCGTTATCATCGCGGCCGTCTCCAGTACCTGGTGGACTGTAAGAGGTACTCTTCTTCCGACCGGAGCTGGCAACCTGCCTCATCGGTTCATGCTCTTAGGCTAGTTAATTGGTTCCACCAACTTCATCCCGGCAGACCAGGTCTTGCCTCTCTTGGAAGGGGGCATACTGATATACCATGGTTTCATCATCATTCCATTGGGCAAAGATGGTGGAATATACATAGCATCCTTCCCAAGATGGCGCCCGTTGTGCCTTGTGCAGGACTAGTCATTGCCCGTGTTCCTACCTCCTCCTACCTCCTTCCTGTTTCCTGGTTGTTCCAGTGTCAGAAAAAGTCATATTCAGTCTCCAGGGAATCCCTAGTGCGTCGCTGCTCTTGTTCCCAGACATTTCGTAAGCTTGCCTACTCTTCCTGCCCTTTTACTAACAGAATTCTAGACTCCCTACATGTTACTCTGCTACTTTCCTGTCTTGTCTATAGATTTTGTTTGAAATGCCTAAGACGCTGCTGTCTACCTCTCATAGAATCTCTTGCATGACATGGACAGCTAGATCACATTGGGGTCCTTGCGCTACAGACTTGGAGTAAAGTCGTGGGAAGATCAGTTTGCAGCTTCCATGCTAACGTCATGATTGCAGAATTTAATGAAATGCTGTACTGAACTATTAGGGTTTTCTACACCAGAGGGTTTCCCTATGGTCTCTGCCTCTTCTAATTTCTACATCAGAGTTAACGGAGAGACATAGAGGGCTTTTAGGATGCTTTTTGTTGCTGCACAGTGCTGCTTGAATTCAAGTCAGTTCCTTTTTCACTTCTATGCTATCTTGTTACAATAATGCATTATAAGGCATAACAGTATTGAATAAAGTATACGAGAAAGCCCAAGCAGGAGAGTATACCAGGTAAAGTCAAGTTGGGCAGTGTGTAAAGTAAATCACTTGAGGGAATCCTGATGAGGATACATTAGGTATAGCCAAAGACTGTGTTGAAATTATATTAAAGAGGAGAAGAAACCTGGCAGGAGAGTACACCAGGTATCCTATCAAAATTAACACTAACAGCCAAGTTGTTTTGCATACAAGTGTTTTGCTGACCAAAAAGAAGCCCAAGGAAATCCTCCTTAAAAGTTGAAAGGGCATGGAAGAGAAATCCAGGGGAAAGGAGCCCTCCTTTGGGGAAAGGAGCACTCCTCTGGAACTGTGAACTTTCTCCATTTGGAACATTTGCGTTGGAGCTACATCTTTACTTGTGAACATTTGCACACTTGACAAGGGCAAAGACATTTTCCCTTTTTTCACATTAGAGTTAATTTGATAATGTTAGTGCCAGAACAGTATTTCAGACACACACCATTTTTACTTTGGATATCTTGACATCGGTCAGACCCTTTGTTTTGTTTTAGGTAGGGAAATACCTTTTCAGAATAGGGACAGCGAGTCATTTTCCAACCCCCATTTATTTTCAATAAAAGTCTGTAACCAAAAATATAAACTCTGTGTCTGTGTCTCATCCCTGTTTCCTCACAACGGTCTGCTGTGGCCTAACTGGTCCACCAACCGCTTGTTCAACAAATATTACAGGGAGCCCACCTCAGTATGATTTGGTAAGCCAACAATTTGAATGTTGTTGCATCATGCCTTCCCCTCCGATTCCTTGTTTCTTTCAATCTTTTTCTCTGATGTGTTATTCCTGCTGATTACTTGTCTTTTTAGATATTCCTGACAGCTTTTAAGAGTGCAAAAAAGGTTAGCAGGCGCCCCTCTCTCGAAATAAAATGGCATGATAACCTGTTTGTGAGAGTCCGCAGCCATCACTTTTAGCTCACTGTACTTTTCACAAAGGAGGAATAACCATTTGCATATCGGTCTTTGTCCCGCCCACAAGGGCAGTCTAGCACCGAAATGCCAGGCAAACTCCTTTGAACAAGAGTACCAAAAGCAACCCCATACACATGTTTCAGCCTTGTTGGGCCTCATCAGTGAGGTGGAGCTGTGCCTCTCGGAGAACAGTGAGCAAGGGATCCATGTCTGGGTTCCCCCAGGTAACTTAGGGTGACCAACCCCAAGTTCCTTAGAAAAGTGCAAAAAAGGTTAGTAGGCGCCCCTCTCTCGAAAGAACATGGCATGATAAACTGTTCTGTGGTTTTTACCCACTGTGAGGGTCTGCAGCCATCGGGCCATGTGGGTGGGACAAAGACTGATATGCAAATGGTTATTCCTCCTTTGTGAAAAGTACAGTGAGCTAAAAGCGATGGCTGCAGACTCTAACAGTTGGTAAAAACCACAGAACAGGTTATCATGCCATGTTCTTCAGAGAGAGGGGCGCCTGCTACCTTTTTTGCAGCTTTTAAGAGTGGTCCACACACAACTTACGATTTAAGATTTATTTTTCCCCCTCCAGCAAAAGCCAGCTGTTTCAAATATCTGCCCACATCTGAAGTATTATGGTTCTGTTAGCTCCAATTGCACATGTCTTTGCCAGGATATAATCAATTTTTATGGTCTGAGCAATTTTCTTTCTCTGGCTTCCTTTCCGAATACTCCCTCCTGAGAGCTTAAAGCATTTTCTTGTCTTTTACTCCCACCATAGGGGGCTCGTTAGTTGCGAGTACCACCACAGTCTTTTCAGATCAGTGCAGTAATGAATGGATTACCACTTTCTGATGAGACCAGCCTTCACTGATCTCTGAGTCCCCACACAAGCACTCAACTTGAAGCTTTGGACCGAGTACAAGTTCACCCAGGCACCTTCCCACTGTGTTGAACTGTTTGTGCCCAGCACTGATCCTTAGTGGCCCTCCTCAACAGCCTGGTTCCGCCCATACCTCAAAGCCATAAGGTTAGCTGCAGACATGCAAGTGTATCTGTCCTCTACAGGTCTTTCAGTCTATCTTCCTGAAATCCAACACTTGAGGCCATTCTTCATAGATTAAATATTAGACCCACCTGGTCCACCAACCCTCTAACTTTCACTGGATGCCTGATGGGCTAAAGGGAGGATGTATGCGCTCTTGCTGCCTGCTGTGCAATCACTGGGAAGCCCTACCTGGCACTGCACAATCCACAGACAACGGGGCACCACCCCAAGAGCTGCCAGATGCACCACATGCTCATCCCTCACAAGGTCTCCCTCCGTGGGTACACCCACATCAGGATTATCTTCTTTCTTTGCTGCCACATGTTCCCTCTAGGCTCCAAGGACTTCCCCTTCACCTTTTGGTCCGATGAGCCTCTGGGCGACTCCAATCACTCCTGCGCCGCCCAGACAGCAGCCCTGACCAAATTCTACTCCCGCACCGACCCCAGGATACACTCTCCCTGTTAAGCTACTCCCTCTCCTGGGAGCAGCGACACAGCCCTGCCACTCTATGGTCTCTATTATAATCCTTGTTCTCAGATGCGTCCACACTTGGGGGCCGCCTTTTCATCCCTGTATGCCACATTCATGCCTTCATGGCCCAAGGATATCACCTCCGTCAAGTGGTCTCACTGGGGAGCCGGGCTGTAAGTCCATTTTTATGGGGCAATGTGATTCTCGGTTCAGTCTCGACTTTCCTGGGTCTGCACCACATAACTATGCTGCAGGAGCTGCTCCACTCCTAAAATCTGAAAGAGCCTTACTCCAAAAATAGGAATAATTTGACTGATCTATTAGGTTCGTAGCAGAGCGCACGCTGGCGGCTACACATTTGCCTTTTTTTCTTTATTTGGTTGACAAAATTCTTGGAAGGGTTCTTGCAGTTTTTATGGCAAAGGAGGGTCTTTCTGTCCAGAACTTATAACTTGAAAGACACTTTGACTCCAGTGTTAGGAAATTACGAATTCTGCCTAGGACTTAATAGCCTGCAGGTGAAACCAGTAGGCTTAAAATAGCGTGACAAATTAGGATCTCAGATCGACTATTATACTTTGGATAGTGAAAACGTGACCGTCAGCTCGGCTAGACCTAGAGACACGACTTCCTAGTCATGAATTAAAAAAGGGTGAGGCAGAAATGTGTCTATGTTTGATGATATCTTCTAGGAAAACACCCATTTTGAACGGTGTCTATTCATTGCAAGATTTATTTTTTTATACCATCATTTTAAACCAATGACCTGCACATCTGTGACAGAGAACATAAAACAAGAATGATTTATGAGTAGTGATTTTCATCAGCAATATATGTATCTCATTTAAGCAAACCAATCTGGGTACTCCTGCTTCATCATTCATTGTGCCGTCATATTCTGCCCCACCTAAATATTCTATGTACCGCTCCCATCTTGAGGGCGTTCTAAGGCTAATGAAAAAACAGCCCATACACTGCCAACATCCCCTTTCCCTTCACGTACCTTCTGTTCTACACATAGTTCACTTTCTACGGTGACCTATTTTGTCAATTCCTTTTGGCAGTCATGTTTAGAGAAAGTTTTCTGGCCCCATTTGTGTACCATTTGCTGTTTATCAAGTATCAAGACCAACACAACACATGTGCCAATTCCTTTTTCTTTTCTCTTGAAAGGGAGTATACCGAAGATCGAGACTCTATGCACTAGTAAGTGCTATGCAATAGTAAGTGCTGCCTTCCCATAATTTCCATCAAAGTATCCATCAGTATGTGCCATAATGCACGGAGGATGGACAGGACCAAAACAGCCTTCTGTGATCCACATATTCTAAAGCATGCGCAGCACTAAGGATGTAACCCATGTTACCCTTATGGGCGAAAGACAACTTCTGTACAATTTGCAGAATTGTACAAGCTTAAATCGGGTGTTCCAGATACTGCTTGCACATAAATACATGCCCATTTCGGTTACATTGTGATGTGTCATTCATTTCAAATGAAGTCAGTGCCCTGTAAATATGAGTACTATTCCCTCTGCATTCTACTAACGGAGCCAAGCATTGCACGGGTGGAGCACATGTGTTCTATTGGGAAGCCACGCCACTGCTTATGGATTTCCTTTAATTTCGCATGTGTATGACGGGCAATATCCTCTGCTTCCCACAAATCATCAAACTACTGATCAACTCTTTGTAAACAAATTACCCCAGTTTAATCAAATCGCTCCTGGTCCCGCAACCCACAGTTTCCCAAAGAGCCATTTCCCTTTTTGAGAGGCTCTGTCTCATGTCCGGCTATCATATATCTTACTCCTACGTCCTGTCCCCCTTTCCTCCATACTTCATGGGCGTCCCTCGCTAGGGACGGGAGACAGAACCTTTTTCACCAGAAAAAACCTTATTCTCCTTTATATTTAGAGGCGCGGCCCTGGGAACATGCGCTTCCCATGACTCCACCCACCGGCGCCACGCCTCAGTCCCCTTTTCCGCTTCGACGTGAGCGGGCCGCTTTCACCAGCGCTCCTGGGTTTGGCTTTGGCCTTGTAATACCACACTCTCTTCCCCAGATACTTTCTTCTGTGTTTTGTCTTCTGTTTTTTGGTCTTAATCAGGTACTCGGTCCTCTGGCACCACGTTTGTACCCAGCAAATGTCATCAGCGGGCTTCAGCAGGTGTCCAGCCTGAAAAGGGTTCTTCCCTACATCCAACACCCATGCCCTTTGCCTCCACTGCTGTAAAGACTGGTAGGGGGTGTCGGTACTTCTGCTCCCTATATAGTAGAAGAGAGGCACAGAAGACCCCAGCCAAGATTCTCTATTACGGTAGCAATGGACGAGCAATCAAGGCCTAGCTTCTCAGGAGGTGATGCAGGCTGGTTCTTAAGTACAGTGTAGTCCCCAAGCCCCCCACAAAGGAATGTCCACACACTGTATTGGTTAGAACACAGTCTTTATATAATCAATAGTCAAGGTTATGTACACTTATCATAACTCACTTTGTACTTAGGAAAATCAACGATGGCAATTATATACAGTTCTAAAGTGGTACCACCCTTTGTATTAGATCTCATGAAAAGTGCATCAACAATACTGTAATCATGTCACACAGATCAATAGAGTGAAACCAGCAATAGAGAGAGGAGAGAAAAATAAGATGGTTGAGCAATAGGCAGAAGACTGGCCCCTACCACTAGACACAGTTCTGTGTGGAGATCCCCCCCACGTGGGCAACCTGTAAAATAAAGATGTAGCACCAGCCCAGTCCATATATTGTTCTGCAAGTCTTATTCCCTCCTATAATGTTTTTACCCCCCCCCCCCCCAATGTACCTGGTGGAGTCGAGTTCTTCGAAGAGGCGTCGACAGATCCTTCTTGAGCGACCCCCTTTCCAGCGGGAGTCACGGATCGTCGAGAGGCGTCGAGAAGCGTCGAGGAACTCGGTGTTCGGCGACGGGGAATCAACGGTCCTTCTTGAATGCCTTCCCTTTCAAGCGGGAGACACGGGGCGTCGAACGTCCGTCGACAAACGGGGTAGAACGGCGTCGATGAGGCGGCAGCTTCGTCCGAGCGGTGCTCGTCGGCGTCGGAGCGTCGGCGTCCTGCAAGGCAGAGGCGTGCGGGGCACCTCGGTGACAATAGTTCTGGACCGCAAAGATTGTGGAGACGGAGGCCCAGCAAGGGCGTCGAGTCGTTCGAGTCTTTGTGGTCTTCGGGTGGCGGGAAACCCACCGGCAGGTTTCTCCTCGGCACGTTGGTCGTCCTCGACTTTCTCCGGCCGGATAAAGCGGTCGACGGTGCGGACGAGGGAGTCCTTCGATTCGAATGTTCTTAGGCAGAGGAGCGGACGGCTCCGGTCGTCGGCGGCACGGCGTCAAGTGGTCCCCACGGCTGGGCAGCACAACTTCGACGGGCCTCCAGCGGTTACACAAACCTGCGAACCCTGGTCGACGACAATGGACTTCGACGGCGGCGATGTCCGGGTGCTTCACTTCGATCTCCTCGGCGGTCCCATCTCGGGTCGGCAGCCTTTCGAGGGTCTGACTTCCAGGGCGCTTCGGCGAAGATGTAGCGGTGCTCGATGATCCCTCGGAGCACGGGAAGAGGGCGCCTTACCAGGTCCTCTCTCGGGTCAGTCCTCGACGAATTCGGCAGCTTTCAGTTCTGTCGAAGCAAATGCCACAGCAAGTCTTCTTCTTCCAGCTGGACGTCGAGGATCAGCAGTTCGTTACTCTTCAAGTGGAGACTCAGCTTCTGAACAATTTCCAGTGGTGAGAGGTCCCCAGATATACTATTCTGTCCCTCATCCACACTGCTGGCACACACACAGCAGCCAATCACACAGAAGGGCATTCATGCAGTCAGTCAGCCAATCAGGCACCCAGTGCATTCAGGCCACACTCCTCCCTTTCAGACACTCACAGCAAGGAATGTGGATTGGGACAAGTACCCAGCCATTCAACACTACACACTGCATTCAGGCCAGTTTCGGGCAGGGCTGT
Source organism: Ambystoma mexicanum (assembly GCF_040938575.1). Classification (NCBI taxonomy): domain Eukaryota; kingdom Metazoa; phylum Chordata; class Amphibia; order Caudata; family Ambystomatidae; genus Ambystoma; species Ambystoma mexicanum. The sequence continues at coordinate 450,993,619 of NC_090936.1, read as the reverse complement.
CTCAGTCTTTGTCTCTCATGCCAGAAACCAGACCACCACAACAAGGAGTGTATATTGGTCACACACTCCATTCACCCAGGTCCCACCCACAGGAGGTACCCACAACATACAGTCACTGGGAAGGCTCCAGTCAGTCTAGCTGGGCCTTCACAACAACACCATATATGGAACTTCCACCCAACAGCCAGTCAGGGGGAAGGGGCAGAGTCAGGGCTTCCCAGGACTTTGGGAAAACAAGGTAACAGGCAATAGAAAGCAAGAGGCCACAGGGGCCATCTTGTTTCCTATCAGGAATCAACTGATCCCAATGGCAGGGCCTGGGTATCCCAAAATGGAGGACACCCAGAGCACCTGTCAAATTCAGCATGGAGCTGCCACCAGCCCATACCCTGCTCTGTGGGCCACCCACAGGTGCCCAAAAACATACACTAGGAGCACAGGGTTGTACCCCTACCCATGGGTGCCATAAGGGTATCCCATGGGTCTGTTCACCAAACCAAAAGAGAGAGCTGCACTGCCAGGAGTCCCACATGGACTCCTGGGCAGAAAACACGACAGAACACACGATAAAAAGCAGTAAAGGACAAGGATTCAGAGGCCCTGTCCCTCTGATGCATTTCCAGCATCACAACTGCCTTGGCCCCGATCACGGCTGGCAGGGTTGTACCGCGTGTGACGCGCTTACACCGTGCGCTCTGAAGACTAGGTTAGCTCGGTGGAGGGAGCTCTTCGAGAAGTCGCTTGCAGAGGACTTGAAGGACTTCGTCAGGCACAAGTCAAGGCCCAAGGTAGGGTTACTTTTTTCCATCGCACCCCGCAAGGGCGGCGACTCCTCAAGGAAACGCCCGAATGGGAGGAACCAGTCAGGTTCTCGCACCAGCACAGGTACAGAGGCTACTTCAGCTACCGTCCTCCCGGCCGAGGGACCATTAGATCCTTCCAGGGACAATGCTGAGGGACAGCAAGGTTCTTTTACCAGGTGTGCACCCGAGGGGCTACGCCCTAGTACCGGACAGATGTCCTTGGCGGCGCCTGTACGCAGCACTACCCTCAATGCGGTCAAGGGCAACACCCCTTCCAGGCCCTGTCCTGAGGTACAGGGTAGGTCTCATGCTCCACCGCCAAGAGTCCTGGAGAAGGCCGAGCCCAGTGTGGCAAGCACCACAACTTTGGCACGTGGCACGCAGCCTGACAAAAAGGCCGCTGCGCCAGACACAATGGCCGCTCGTCCGATACCGCCCATTGGTGCTCAGCAGGTGGGAGAACGAGTTTCAAGGTGGGACTGGTCTCAACTGGGTACGTGGCCTACAGCTTATCCATCAGCATCGCAGAGCAGATTCACCCCGCAACCAGCAAGACAGAGTACGCACCAGCCCCATCAGCCGTCCGCTACCCCATCAATACCACCTACCACCCCACCGGCCTGTGAGGACAGGTTTTTTTTAAAAGTTCCTCACACTCATAAATCTCCTAAAATGGGGGACATCCTTCGGGATGTGATCAGGGACATGCTCCCTCCGGCCCCTCCGCCTGCGCCTATAGTCATTCCTCCTCTGGCTCCAGCGCTGCAAGCCCCCGTGCAGCCCCTGCTGCCCTTGCCGGGACCTTCGATTCCGACTCCCCTGCCTCCCACAGTTAAGGCGGTTCCACACCAGTCTCTGCAGCAGTCACCGGCTCCGGTTCCTACACCGCAGCCCTCAATGCCCAGCACTCCTACACCCGCTCTGGACCAACCAGACACCATGGTGGATACAGAAGGAGGAGGACCCCAACACGCAGTCTTCAGCCAAGGCCTTCTATGAACCCGAGGTCAAACGACCAGAGGCGGGGGTCCTGGTCGAGGTCCTCGCTCTACACCCCGCGGCTAGAATGGGGATCGCGATAGAAAAGGACGTTGTCCCTTTGGCCAAAAAGGAATGGCTTAAACCCAATTCGGCCCAGCCTGTCAATCGGTGCCTCAACGCCGAGTATAGGCAATTGTAGGGGGATCCACTCAAGCGCACTCTTCGGTGATCGCTGCAGCGTCACTCTACTCCAACCCTCAGTCCTCGGCCACCTCATCCTCCGCGCTTCTAGGCAAGGAGGAGATGATCTTGGAGGCTTACGGAAAGGTGGTTTATTCCAACGCCTCACTGCACCTTCGTCAATCCAACGCAGAATCCATGCTGGCAGCTGTTAACCAGAGGCTTTGACGGGAAATAGCTGACTTCCTCCCAGAACTTCTGGTGCAGAGCCTGGCGCGTTTCAAGGCGGGCCTGGCAGAAGCTAAATTAGGAGTGCAGGACATCATGGAGTCCACCCATGCGCACATTGACACCTCATGCCGTGCCATCTGCATTGCCATGGACATGAGAAGGACTGCCTGGCTATGGGCTACCAAGTTCATCCCTGATGGCCAGGAATGCATATTGGAACTGCCATTCGAGGGTGGCAACCTTTTTCATTCCACCACTGATGAGGAGCTAGATAAAAAGAAAAACAGTTCCCAAACTTCAAAGTCTTTATCCTCACGAAGGCCATGCCCAAGGCATACACCCAGTCTCATCAATGCTCTGACAAGGGGCGGGCTTTCAGCAGGTTCGGAGGCTTCCAAGAACGGATGTCGAGACAGCCTGACCGTTCTCCAAGTCAGCACTGGCGCAAACAGCAGAAGGGTAGGAGCAAGGGCTTCTTTCAGTCTCCCTCCTCTGCGCCAGCCTCAGAGGGAAAGAAGGCATAACGCGCCCGTCAGGTCCACGTGTCTCCGGTGGGGGCAGGCTTGCCCTTCACGCACAGTATTGGCATCAGAAGTTTGCGGATCCCTGGATCCTATCCGTAGTGTCCACGGGTTACCGCTTACCGATTCCTTCCTCTCCTCCCTCCTCTCCCACTGATTGGGACAACAACTCTGGCGGAAATTCATTGGCTCGTAGAGAGCCAGGCAGTGGGGGAAGTCCCAGCCTCCCAGCGAGGCTTGGGCTTCTACTCCAGGATTTTCACCATACAAAAGAAGAACCAGGCTGGCCTGAGAGTGGTGTTGGACCTTTCCACCCTGAACCTCTCCCTCCCTCTTCAGAAATTCAAGATGGTTACGCCAGCTCTGACTGCGGAGACACTGTGCAGGGGAGACTGGATGTGCTCCCTGGATATGAAGGAGGCGTATTTACGTGTCCCAATTTGATAGCCTCATCGGTCCTTTCTGCGGTTCAGAATCATGGGCTTCCATTTCCAATACCCTTTCGGCCTCAACTCAGCCCCCAGGGTCTTTACCAGACTTATGAATGCGATAACAGCCCTTCTGAGGGCCCAGGATCACCATGTCTAACCGTACCTGGACAACTGGCTCATCAGGGTGCGATCCCCAGAGGTGGTGTGCGATACTTCCTCCGCCCTTATGATCACAATCCACAAACTGTGATTTTCGATCAACCTCAAGAAATCTCAGCTGCAGCCTGCACAGAGCCTGACTTTTCTGGGCCTCATCTTGGACACGAGCTCTGAGAGTGTTTTCCCCTCGGAGGACAAGATCACGGCCATCAAGAGGACCTCAGGTCATTTTCTCAGCAGAGAGGTGATCTCAGCCTGGTGCTGCCAGCATGTATTGGGTATCATGGCAGCGTTCCTACTGGCTGTACCTCACACGAGACTCAAGATTAGCTGATTACAACTGCACTTCACAGACTCATGGAATCAGGAGCGGGGCTCCCAAGCGGAGCTTGTCGGCATTCCTCCCTTTCTCCACCAGGACCTTGTCTGGTGGTCCACGGACTGCAACCTGCGGACGCACAATCCCTTCCAGCAAGCAGCACCTCAAGTCACCATCACAACGGATTCCTCCCTGTAAGGCTGGGGGACTACCCTGAAGAACCACAGCCTCCAAGTCTGGTCCCTCCAGGAGCAGGAGTCCCATATCAACTGGCTATAGCTGAAAGCGATCTGGCTTGCTCTCAAGGCCTTCCTGCCGCTTATCTGCTGCAAAGTGGACCTTAGTGAAACGGACAACTCCACTAGCATGTATTACATCAACAAGCAGGGTGGCACCAGTCTAGCTGTCAGTATGTGGGAGTGGGCCCTGGAGAACAACATCTACTTGACTGCAATCCACCTCCTGGGGGAGTCCAAAATGGAGGCGGACAGGCTCAGCAGACTGGGAGTGGACAATTACTAATGGCAATTGAACGGTCAGGTCCTGCTTGGGATCTTCAGCAGATGGGGGGGCCCCCTCAGGTGGATCTCTTTGCCACCTGGTTCAACAGGAAGTGCCCGCAGTTTGCGTCTTGGCAGGGGTAGGTCCGTGGGCGATGCTTTCCAGATGCAGTGGAACAGCATGACAGCCTATGCATTCCCTCCCATTCCCCTGGTACACAGGGTGATCTGCAAGATAAGAGAATAGTGTCACATCAGCATTCTGATAGCTACTTGGTGGCCGGCGAGACCCTCGTTCTCAGAGCTGCTCAGCCTCTCAGACAGGCCTCCCATTCACCTGCCACTGGGTCCGGCTCACCTTCTATCGCAGCAGGGGGGCAGGGTCATCCACCCCGCCCGCAGAAGTTAGCCCTTGTAGCGTGGTTCCTGAGCAGGTCACACTGAAGCATCTGGGGCTGTCCCAGGCTAACCTAGACATCATTCAGGGGCGTAGGAGCGATGCTACTAGAAGCCAGTTCAACAGTTAATGGACTAGGTTCTGTCACTGGGCAGACTCTAAGGAGATTGACCTGCTTACTTGCACGTTGGACGACGTGCTATCCTTCTCTGCACACCTTGCACACTCAGGGGTGCAAATAGACACATGCCGCACCTACCTGGCGGCCATAGGAGCATACCGGATCTCGAAGGAGGAAGTCTTCTCTTCCTCCAACCTGGTGGTTTAGCGACATCTGGCAGGCCTCACCAGGCTCTATCCGCCCATCAAGAAACCACACTCTGTGTTGGACCTCAATGTAGTGTAGGACGCCCTGGCGAACAAACCTTTGGAACCCATGGCGTCCGCAGACATCTGGCTGGTCACCATTAAAACAGATCTCTTGGTGGGTCTTATGTCCGCATGCAGAGTTAGCGAGATCCAGGCACAAGTGGCTTCAGAACCATACACTACCTTCAACAGCGATAAGGTGGTCCTGAGAACACATCCAGCGTTCTTGCCTAAAGTAGTCTCTTCCTTCCATCTAAACAAGAAGATAGTCTTACCTACGTTCTTTGCAGATCCCAAGGACGATGTTCAGAGGGTCCTGCACTGTCTGCACAGGACCAAGAGCTTCCGCAAGTCGGATGCTCTCTTTGTCACCTTCAGGGGGTCAAGGCCGGATTATCAGGCTTCCAAGGCCTCCATAGCAAGGTGGATGGTTTCGGCCATCAAGGAAGCCTATGAAGGGCAGCACAAACCGTGTCCAGCTAACATGCATGCCCACGCTGTCAGAGCCAAAGCCACAGCGGTTGCATTCCAGAGACACGTCCCATGGCAGGTCATCGGCAGGGTGGCCACGTGGGACACTCCTTCGGCCCTCTGCAAGCACTACTGTCTCGCTGCCGGCTCTAGGTCAGACGCGGCTTTCGGACAGGCAGTATTAACAAACTTGTTTTCTTAAGGAGGGTCACCTCTCCACCATGGGGCTACATTCAGTTGTAATCGCCCATGCAGTATGGAGGAAAGGGGATGGGACGTAGGAGTAATTATAAGTTACTCACTGTAGTAACTAACATTCTCCTAGTCCATAGTCCCCTTTCCTCCATACGTCCAACCGCCCCCCTAATAAAACTGGTGTCATTAGGCAATGATAATATTGTCGACGCATCAATGGGGACTGAGGAGCGGCACCGGTAGGTATAGTCGGGGAAGAGAATGCTCCCAGGGACGTGCCCCTATGCCTCTAAATCTAAAGGGGAAGAGGGTTTTTTTCTGGTGAAAAAGGTTCCATCTCCCGTCCCTAGCGACGGACACCCATGCAGTATGGAGGAAAGGGGACTATGGACTAGGAGCGCGTTAGTCACTAGGGTGAATAACTTATGATTTACATACGACGTGTAGTGTTCACAGCCAGAGTTTGAATACTGTGCAAACAGCAGCTGGTATACTGTTTTCTTGTCTTTTTGCATCATTGAATAAGCTTCCCATCAAGATCTCAGGAACCCATTTCTGCATCACTGCTCCCTGCGATGTTGAGCCACATTAGAACCACCGAACCACATGCAGCAGCTGTGCAGCAGCTGTGCAGCAGCATAATATTAATCAAAAGAAGACACTTTGATGAATCACAGGAATCGGTCACTTTCCCCCCAAGGGGGAGCCTTTCCCTGTGATTCTAGGGAGGTGAGCCCATTCCGCAACACCCTCACTAGGGGTAGAGGCAAGCAGGACCTCACCGGGAGAGACTACCCTTTTGGGTACAAGGACTCCCGCTCTTACAAGGAACTCCCTAAAAAACATACCAATAATATACCCTCAAAAATATCTAGTGAAGAAAGGTATGAAGAACATAACATTTTATTGTCATTAAAAAACTGTGATTATTCCATTGAAGGAAAAACTATATTGTTCTGAGACGAGGAAAAAGGTCTGTGGAGGAGTACAGTGCGTAGAACAATTTGAGGGAAAGGACTGCGACAATGCGCCTGGGAAGTCCCACAGCAACATAATATAACAAAGAGGCAGAGACTGGGAGAAGAGCAAGAGAACCCACGAGTTACAAAGTTGCTCGCAGATATATGCTGAGCGAGAGCAGGACGCACGGCATCCTATGCCAAGGAACCCAAGTGAAACTTTAGACGCTCAGTGTCGGGAACAGGAAGAGAGGAGAGAACCAGAGGTTGATGCAAGGTGTCCTCATCCCGAGTGAGAGCTAAGTGGTGGTGTGATCACATTCAAGCAGTGGTGAACCAGTGGGTCTGTGAACAACGGCGATAGCACTTCCTTTGATTCAACACGGAACAAACCGGCAAACGAGCGATCCAGGAGATCGTATATGAAACCACAGGAATTATGAGAGGCCAACCTGACAAGTGGAAGAGACGGACCCACCCAGTCGAGAACCCTAATGATGTTATACCTAAACGCAGCAGTGTGACAAATCCCAAAATGTTGTCACTTCTCCCCGAGAGAGTTCCCCTGAGGCCAGGGAGGTGAGGCCGCTACCCGATAGTCCCCACTCAGTGGTCGGATCTCATTGGGAGAGACTCCCCCTCTGGGAATCAGGGAGAACATCTCAGGAGAACGCAGTATGACACCCGTCACCCAACACCCTACCCACCTCAATACCCCATAGACCCTTGCACTTTATCTAGTTCCCCCATGTACCTATGTAAGGCCAGTGACATAAGATCCACTGAGACAAAGAAGAGTAGGTAATACCTAAGGTTGACTCCCTTGACATGTGCTGAGATGACGAGGAGCTGTAGAACAATGAAGAGCCATAATGGGAACTTGAATGGTCATTCGAGTTGTTAGTGCCCATTCAGAATAAAGAGGAAGGAAGGACTCACTCATGAGTCGAGCTCCCTGGAGGAACCGCAAGCAAGGAGGCGCTTCACTGGGGTACAGAGCAGAGACCACCGGTCGGGAAATGAGTGAGGGAGCCGTGATTGATCTCTTTGGTCCAGTGAGGAAGGACCACTGGCAAGTCCTAGTTCAGGCATGCGAGGAGCCTGGACTGTGCATGCAAGTGCAGGGGTGCACGCAGAGAGCAACTCCATCCTGCGGAGCCACCGCATCCCGCCAGAGACGAAAGCTGGCAAGAACAAGGTTAAGGTGTGCGAGGAGCCTGGAGGGTATGCAAGGCCCATGCCGAGAAAAACTACTTGCTGTGGAGCCGCGCAAGACCGACGGAAAATGAGAAACCTGGGGAAGAACGAAGCCCAAGAACGCACAAGATAACAGGGTTGCTGGGACGGTTGGTGAGGGAGTCGTGGAGGACTCCAAACACACTGAGCAGGGGCGAGGAGGAAACCCTGGGAACACAGTGCACCCACGTGTCTAGGGCCCTCAACCACAAAGACGAGTTAGAGATATCTTCTTTGGGGCAGTACCTGGCAGTAGAGTGAACCAGGTCTGCCTGAAGTAAGCCATAGGGATACTAGGGTCTGAGACCCATAGCTACAAAGAAGATCCATCCAAAGCCATCTTCTTCGTGGCAGTACCTGGCAGGGGAATGAAACAGGTCTGCCAAAATTAAACATGAGAGAAGCCAGGGGAAGGGAGTCATTCCCCCTGGTGTTGTGAACTGTGAAACCAGATAAAAGAGAGGCCAGGGAAAGGGGGTCATTCACCCTGGTGTTGTGAACTGTGAAACCAAATACAAGAGAGGACAGGGCAAGGGAAGTCATCCCAGCAGGTGTTGTGAACTGCGATAAAGCAAGTGGAAGAAGGGTTAGGGGAAATGACACACTCCCTCTGGCATTGTTAAACCCTGAAACCTAGATATCAGGCGAAGGGAGGCATTCTTCTGGCAGCCAAGAAAGACCCCTGGTTGTGTGAAACAGAGAAGTCAAGATACCAGGAGACGGGAGTCATTCTCCTGGTAACTAAGGGCAAGGGAGTCATTCCCCCTCTTTGTGTGGAACTATAAAATCCAGATACCAGGAGAAGGGAGTCCTTCTCTTTGTAACCAGAACTGCAAAGACCTTCTGATACAAAGAGATGGAACGTTTGTATGTCAAAGAGAACTGTTGGAACTTCACTTTTGTTGTGCTGGAGGGCAATTTTGACCCGGGGAAGGTAACCATTCCCTCTAAGAAGAAACCAACTCCCAGAAGTGAATGTGTATCCCCAGTTCAGAAAAAGGGATTCATTCTTCTGGACCTGGAAGGTCTACCTCTTCTTTAGTTTAGTTTCAAGTGTAAGGGACAGAGGTAGGGTTTTGACACAGGCCGGTGCACTATTGATTTATTCAGACATTCTGACCAACCGCTTAGTATTTTAGTTGGTGCAGGGAAATCCCTGTTAGAGATGGGAAAAGTTAGGTTTTCTCTTTATTTTCTTGACTAATAAAAGTCTATAAAAATCACAATGCCACCTGTGTGTCAGTCACCTCCTTCTGCACCCTTAAAACAGGTAACTGGGAAAGCTGGAGACCCGGTAGGGGGACTGAAGATCATTACTGGAACACTCGTACTCATACTAGTCGAGATAAGAAATTGACATTGAATGAAGAAAAAGAGAATTATTACTGGTGAAGATCATTACTGGAACACTCATACTCATGCCAGTCGAGATAAGATATTGGCTTTGAATGAAGAACAAGAAAATTATTACTGGAATGCTCGTGCTCGTCTCAGTCGAGATAAAGCATTAACATGGAATGATAATCCTTACTGGAAGGTTTGCACCCCAAGAGGTCAAGGAGAAAACCCTGATATATTATAGAATAGGAAACACTGTGAAAAAGGAAAAACCAACGAACAGAGTGAAAGAATAAGGGCACAGCCCAAAGTGGAACCAAAGACTGTCAAGGGGAAAGTTCTAAGTGTTGGATAAAGTTACCCTATGAAAGGAAAAGCATAAATCCAAATGTAATAAGGCAAAAAGAGAATAAGAAGGAACAAAAGAGTAATCAAGTGAAGGAAAAGATGTAAAACCTGAAGAACCCATTATTAGAACTGTATGGCATAATAAAAGTAGTTACCAAGAACTACTTGAGAATATGTTACTGAACTGAACTTGGTGAGTAACCAGCTTACTGGACAAGGGAGTTATTCTCCGCTGTCCTCTTTTCCACGTCGAGGGGAGTGGACTGTTTTCACCAGCTCTCCTGGATTTGGTTTCGGCCTTGTAATTCCATGCACTCTTCCCCAGATACTGTCTTTTGTCTTTACACTTTTGTCTTTAATCAGGTGCTCGGTCCTCTGGCGCCATGCTCCTCCACGGCGCATGTCGACGTCCTTGGGCTTCAGCAGGTATCACTACGTCTGACCCCCCATGCTCTTTACCTGCGCTGCCTTGACCTTGATCATGGCTGGGAAGGTTGTTCTGCGTGTGATGCGCTTACACCGTGCACTCTCAAGAACAGGTTAGCTCGGTGGAGGGAGCTCTTCAAACGATCGCCTCCAGAGGACTTGAAGGACTTCGTCAAGCACAAGTCAAGGCCCAAGGTAGGGCTGCTTTTTTCATTTGCACCCCGCAAAGGTGACTCTTTCCCAAGTAGACGTCTGAGCGGGAGATATCGTTCAGGTTCTACCACTAGCACGGGTACATAGACTGCTTTAGCTACCGGCCTCCAGGCCGAGGGGTCACTAGACCTTACCAGGGACATTGCAGAGGGACCACAAGGTTCTTTTACCTGGTGTCCACTACCTACTGCCGGACAAATGTCTGTACGCAGCACTACAGGCAGCACAGCCGAGGGCACAGCGCCTACCAGGCTTCGTCCTGAGGTGCAAGGTAGGCCTCAAGCTCCACCGCCAAGAGTCCTGGAGGAGGCCGGGCCCAGAGCGACAGGCACCACGGCGCAGGCATGTGGCATGCAGCCCGACAAGATGGCTGCCACGCCAGGCAAATTGGCCACTCGTCCTATACCGCCCCATGGTACGGAGCAGGTGGGAGAACGAGTTTCAAGGTGGGACTAGTATTCACCAGGTACGTGGCCTACTGCATATCCTTCAATGTTGCAGGGCAGCTACACCCCACAGGCAACAAGGCAGAGTATGCCCAGACCTCAGCAACCACAGGGCCCTAGTCCTGTGCCACCTAGCGCCCCACCGGCCTGTGAGGACGGATGCTTCGAGAAATTCCTCACGCTCATGAGATCCCCTCAGATGGGCACCATCCTTCGGGATGTGATCAGGGACATGCTGACGCCTGTCCCGCCACCTGCGCCCATAGTCATTCCTCCTATGGCTCCAGCGCCTCAGGACCCCGCACAGCCTCTGCTGCCTGCGCCGGCTCCCGTGGTTCTGGCTCCTCTGTCTCATGCACCCCAGGCGGTTCCATACCAGCCTCCGGAGCAGCCTCGGGCCTCGGTCGCCACACCTCAACCTGTGGCGCCCAGTACTCCTCCACCTGTCGCTGACCAATCGGATACCCTGGTGGACACTGACGAGGACCCTGACACGCCGTCTTCAGCCAAGGCATTCCATGATTAACTTGCAGGTCTGGCCGAATACTTGGGGCTTCCACAACCCGAGGTTGAAAAATAGGCGGTGGGGGACCTGGCGGAAGTCCTCACTCTACGCCCTGCTTCTAGAACGGGGATTCTGTGCAGAAGGACGTTGTCGCCTTGGCCAAGAAAGGATGGCTTAAACCCCATTCAGCGCAGCCCACCAATCAGCCCCTCGACGCCAAGTACAGGCAATTGGAGGGGGATACACTCTTCCTGTCGGCATACCCTCAACCGCACTCTTCAGTGATTGCAGCAGCCTCCATCTACTCTAAGCCTCAGTCTTCCTTGGCCACCTCGTCCTCCGCCCTGCTAGGCAAGGAGGAGAAGATCTTGGAGGCGTATGGAAGGAAGGTCTACTCCAACGCTCTCTGCATCTTCCTCAGTCAAATGGGGATGCCATGCTCGCAGCCGTTAACGGGAGGCTTTGGCACGAAATAGCCAACGTCCTGCTGGAACTTCCGGTACACAGTCAGGCGCGCTTCAAGGCGGGGCTGCCAGAAGCAAAGTTGGTGGCCCAAGACATTATGGAGTCCACAGTGGCACATGTAGACATCGCCACGGACATAAGAAGGGTGGCCTGGCTGAGGGCCGCCAAATTCAACCCGAATGTCCAAGAGCGCATATTGGACCTTCCATTAGAGGGTAGCGACCTCTTTCATTCCAACACGGATGAGGAGCTAGATATGAACAACAGTTCGCAGACTGCGAAATCCTTATCCATCCTCATGAAGTCCACGCCCAAGAGTTACAGCCAAACACACCAGAGTTCCGACAAGGGGCAGGTCTTCGGTGGGTTCCGGGGCTTACAAGAACGAAGGTCCAGGCAGCCTGACCGGTGTCCTTGTCAGCACTGCCGCAAACAACACAAGGCGGGGAATAAGGGCTTCTTTCAGTCCCCCTTCTCTGGCTCAGAGGGAAAAATGGCATGACACTCCCCTCCGGGTCCACGTGTCTCTGGTGGGGGGCAGACTTGACCTTCATGCACATTATTGGCGCGCAAGGTTCGTGGACCCCATGGATCCTGTCAGTATTGTCCACGGGCTACCACCTACTGGTTCCTCCCTCTCCTCTCCTCCATTCCCACAGATTGGGACAACAACTCTGTTGGCAGAAGTTTGATCGCTTGTAGAGAGCCAGGCAATGGAAGAAGTCCCAGCCTCCAAGTGGGGTATGGGCTTCTAATCCAGGATTTTCGCCGTACACAAGAAGAACCAGGTTGGCCTGAGAGTTGTGTTGGACCTTTCAACCTTGAACTTTTCCCTCCCTCTTCAAAGGTTCAAGATGGTTACCCCAGCGCTTATTGCGGAGACACTGTGCAAGGGAGACTGGATGTGCTCCCTGGATCTGAAGGACTCATACCTACATGTCCTGATCTGGCAGCCTCATTGGTCCTTCCTGAGGGTCAGGATCATGGGTTTCCATTTCCAATGCAAGGTTCTACCCTTTGGCCTCAATTCAGCCCCCAGGGTCTTTACCAGGTGTATGAATGCAGTGGCAGCCCTTCTTAGGGCCCAGGGTCAACATGTCTATCCATACCTCGACGACTGGCTCATCAGGGTGAGATGCCCGGAGGCGGTGCATCACACCTGCTCCGCCCTCACGAATACGCTACACGGTTTAGGATTCTCTATCAATATCAAGGGTTTCCCATCAATATCAAGAAGTCACAGCGGCAGCCGACGCAGAGTCTTGCGTTCTGAGCCTCATCTGGGACATGACTGAGAGAGTTTTTCCCTCGGAGGTCAAGATCAAAGCCATCTAGAGGGCCACGGGTCATTGTCTCAGCAGAGCTGCGACCTCAGCATTGTAGTACCACACCTCTTGGGTATCATGGTAGCATGCCTACTGGCAGTGCCATACGCAAGGCTCAAAATTAGACGATTACAGTTGCACTTCGCAGCTTCATGGAGTCAGGAGTGGGGTTCCCAGGCGGAACTAGTCAGCATTCCTCTTTTTCTCCACCAGGACCTTATATGGTTGAGCACAGACCGCAACCTGAGGATAGGCAGACCCTTCCTGCAATCAGCACCACAGCTTACCATCACCACAGATTCTTCTCTGGAGGGCTAGGGGCCGATCTGGTCCACTCCCAAAGCCTTCCTTCAAGACGATCCTCATTCAAACAGACAACTCCACCTGCATGTATTACATCAACTAGCAGGGTGGCACCAGGTCTCCTCCCCTATGCAGTCTGGCAGTCAGCATTTGTGAGTGGGCTCTGGAGAACAATGTTCAGTGAGGGCTATCCACCTCCCTGGGGAGTCCAACCTGGAGGCGGACAGGCTCAGCAGGCTGTGTGCAAACAATTACGAATGGCAATTGAACAATCAGGTCCTTCAGGGGATTTTCAACAAGTGGGGCCATCCCCAGGTGGATCTCTTCGCCACCTGGCACAACAGGAAGTGCCCTCAGTTTGCGTCCTGGCAGGGACAGGGCCTAGGCGCCCTCCAATGCCTCTGTCTTCACCTGGACCACAAGGAAGGAGAGTTCGAGATCTGCCTCGGCTTCTCCAAGAAAAGGATGAAGGATCGACACGGTAGACTGTCGGCGTGGCTAAACGCCAAGGCCTCTGCCCCGTGCCTCGAGCAGGGTCATGCCTCACCCAGGATTGGCCGGTCCGAGGAGCTGGCTTCTAAGTCCTTTGAGGGCACCCCATCCGTGGGGGACCAAGACAAGGCCAAGCACTGTAAGTCTGGTTCTATCGGGGTCGCCGCGCAAGTGGGCCCCGCGATGGACAGGGTGCGATCAACCTCACCATCCACCTCCATTGCTAGCCAACGATCAAGCTCCTCTTCAAAAAGGAAATCGTCCAACCTGCTTAAGCTGCGGGACAAACCAGAGAAGACAAGGACGGAGGAAAAGGCGGCTGACCTGCCCAAGAAGGCCCAGGCGGCACAAGAGAAGTGTTTGTCAACGATTGAGCTGGTGGCGGCGGCTCTCTCAAAACCGAAAGGGGCTGACCCTGTGAAGGTAACCCCTACTGCGCCCAAGGTGTCCCTGCCTCCAAAGCGGGAAGATTCCATTGAGACTGTGGCAAAACATGCTGGCATGCCGGAGAAGAGGATGCTGTCACTGAGCCCTGCTCCAACCCCTCATTGTGCAAAAAGAGGCAACAGGGGCGACAAAATGGTCTCAGGCCAGCCCCAGGCCATGGAAGTTTTATCCACAGACGACGATCTGGAGTCCCTGCTCATGGTCCACGAGGACGTGGAGGAGGAGGAGGAGGAGGAGAACGACGGCGGCAACGGCGTGGGGCCTAGTGTTCCGATCACGCCAGTTCAACCGAGGGATGTATCCCTGGACATCCTATCGACCTTACACACTTTGGTGTCAGAAATCCGGAAAAGGATCCTGCAGTTCCCGGCTAAGAAGAGGAAGCGTCATCCGATACCTCAGTTTCAGCCTCCACATCTGCATCGAGCTTTGCCCCCGCCAGTGGACACATGGAGACGACAGACAATATTGTCACGGCAGGTGGATCTCTGCAACCGAGGGCGGCCCCACCGGATGAGGTTTCCTGCACCAGCGGTGCAAGGCCAAAAAGAAGACCATCATGACAGGACTCCTTCTGGACGATGTGTAAGAGAAAGCCGGGCCTCTTGAAGAACCCTTGCACGGCCCCGGCCAAGCGTGATAGGCTGGAGAAAAAGTACCAGGTGCCGGAGTCCGCACCCAGGTGCCCACGGTCGCAACCATCGCTGGACTCGGTGGTTTCGGCAACTGCGAGGAAAAGGTTGAACCCTTCCTTGCCGTCCTCTGTCCTTGCGGACAGCGAGGGGAATAAGTTGGACGCCATGGGAAGGAAGGTTATTTACACTGCAGCGTCAACCATCTTGGCAACCAACGCACTGGCGATCCTGGCAAGGTACGACAGGGAGCTGTGGTACAGGCTGGGCCAGATTCTGGAGTTCCTCCCCAACAACAAGAGGATAGAGGGGATTGCCCTCTTCCAGGAGGGAGAGGTGGCTTCAGACCACAACATCACGGTAGCGCTAGATATTGCTGACACAGGGTTCCGGCATCCCCTCCATGTTTTTGCTCCTTCTCTCCTTCCCTTTGGCACTTTGATTCCCCTGTCTCTCACTTTCTGATGTGCTGCCTATCGCCCTTAGTGCTGCAATGCCACATTTTGCGGCCTGTTTCTCTATCACTCTGCCTCTCCCATCTCTGCATTCTATTGTTGTTTTTTCCCTCCTTTATCTCCCTGTATCGGTTGATATAACTCCTCTTCCCCTCTCATGTAATTACTCTGGCTATTTCGTTTTTTTCATTTTCTCGGTTGTGGTTGCTACTCCTTTTGATTATTGTTCTTGCACTCTCTCATGTTATTGTCCTGCCCTTCTCTAGTCTTGCTTTTCTATTTCCATTTCTTCCCACTTGATGTTGATCTGTTTTATTTTACTGCCTCCAAATGTCTCTTTTGCTCTGCTTCCATCCCTCACTACTATTGTGTGTGTCCTATTAACTCTGTTTCCCTTCTCACTTTCTTTCTCGGTCTATCATGTAGCTCATTGCTCTCTCTTCCTGTTGCTCGAATTCCAGTTTTGGATTATCAAGTATGTTCTCTGTCCCTTGGCCCCCCCACCTTCCACGCCACACCTTTGTTCTTCTGTGTTGGCTCAGAGTTGCTCTTCTTCTCCTGTTTTTCTGTTTGTCTTTTAGCATGACAGCAATCAGCACTTGCTTGGATTCAGATGCTTTACCAACACTGGTATGCCATTACAAGTACAAGAGCCCATATGAGATGTGTGTTCTGAGCCATTACAGGTATAACAGCCTCGTTGAGGTGTATATTCTGAGCCATCACAGGTATAGCAGCCCTGATGAGGCATCTGTTCTGAGCCGTTACAAGTATAGCAGCCCAGATGAGATGTCCCTATTCTGAGCCATTACAAGTATAGTGGTCCTCATGGTATGTGCCTGTTCTGCTTTTGAACCATCGCACGTATAGCAGCCTTGATGTATGTTATGAGCCATTACACACATAGAAGTCCTCGTGGGATGTGCTTCTTCTGAGCCATCACAGGTATAGCAGCCCTGATGAGGTGTGTGTTCTGAGCCATTATAAGCATAGCAGCTATGAAGAGTTGTGTTTTATGAACCATTACAAGTAGAGCATCCTGGATGAAATGTGTGTGTTCTGAATCACTGAACATTTGATAAGTCGAAAGTTAAGCCAACTGTATTACAATTGAATGTTACCTGCATCTTAAATGCATATCTCTGATGCAGACTCATTAACTCGCCTATTAACAGGACTTGAACTAACAGGTTACACAATAATCTCTGCAGCAGGGTTATTGACCCACTGAGCTGCTTTTGCCAACAGGCTGATGACACTGAAAGGCACATAGCGTTAGGGTACTGGCAGTTCCATGTGATTCCATGTGATCTGAAGTGATTTCAATCCGGCACTTCACCTAAGTCAATGCCTAGTGTGCAATGCACGACTGAAATCCTGATTTATTTATCTAAAAGTTATTTTATTCAGAACAATGTACCACTTATATCACGCCCCTCTATTGTAACCTCCCCCTCCCCCCCCCCGGTCACACTGAACCAGGAAGCAGGCTGGTTTGCAAAGTTAAACTATTTATGTATTCATAATATAATCACACTAGTTTTAATGGTGATACAATAATCACCAATGGGGTGATGTCACACTAAGCAATCTCTTTAATGACAAGGAGTAATAATGAGCAAAAACAATGCAGCACAGCAATAACAACGTTTGTGGGTAGGTGTTTAAATCGAATAGCAATGTGGTTACTCTTTCCCCCTGCGCACCACTCAACCCCCCAATATGCAATGTAGAGAGATAGGAGGAGAGAGAACAGGTTTCAGGAATGCAGAATTCAAGCAAATATATCAATCCCAATTTCCCCCAGCAAACACAAGAGAGAAACAGAACTGATTGGCGAACTGTCAAAATGGTTTTGAATTTGGCTTGGAATGGAATAGGTAAAACACTAAATAAGAGCTAAATCACTGAAATTGTTTAAATTATAATGGGAGCCGCTTAACCTGGTTGCAGACAAACACTAGCAATGATTTGAGAGCAAAAGGCAATGAGAAAACTTAATTTTGAGGTCAGGTGCAATTGAAAGCGGTTTTACACATTATCAATCTCCGGAGACAAAATTTGCAGCAAACTTTTCCGCACTCAGTAATCGCGATCGTGGGAAAACTATAAGGATTTGAGATGCGGTTTTGGGTTCTCTTGAAAGCTTAGGATGTTAGCTACAAGCAGACACTTAAATTTCATTTCTAGCTAAATTGAAGAAGTTATGGGCGTTTTCGTGGGGGTTGTTTTTTTCAGTTAGAGGCAAATTGGAAAACAGGATGCGCTTTTAAAAGACAAACAGGATTTCTTTACACTAGGAATGGACTATGAAGAAGCAAATACTACACGACAGCACAGCCACCAGACCAGGACGCCTCCGGATCAGGTTTTTGCCTGCCGAGACGCTTGCCTTCTTCAGATGAAATATATCAGCACAAAGATCTGTTTAACACTACTAGTACAGAAGGAGATGATAGGGATCAGATAGAGAGTTCAGGCAATAAAAAAATATTTCTAACAATGCAATTCTGGATAGAAGAGAGGATGGGTTTGGATAGGGATGACTATGCACAGTACAGAGGCTAGTGACAGTCCTATACTAAGGATACTCACTATATAGGTTTGAACAGAAACATCAGGAATTCTGGTCCGTCGAGATCAGGGGTTCTGGTCAAAAATTCTGCCGAGCACACCGGACTGGGACAGGCTGCTGGGCACACCGGACTGGACTGGACTGGTTGGCAATGGCTCTGGTTCACAGCTATCTGCTCACAGCACGGCTCTACTGGGTTGGGTCTTTGGATTCTGGCAATAATTCTTAGCAGGAAAGCAGTACAGCACAGCCCGGCTGTTCTTTGGTTCCCCTTAGATGTCTGAGGTAAATTCTGGTTTCTGGAATTTTAAAGCCTAGCTGAGAGTGGTTCAGCTGTAGAAATGGGCCTTTCTGCTTGCCAAGTTTCTGGAGTCTGGAGCAGGGAAGATGTCAAGTTCTCTTGTAAGGTGCTCCGCCAGCAATCGTTTGGTGGGTGAATCTTTGTGTCTCTAAGTCCTCAGCTGTATCTTTTTAAGCATTTGGTAAAGGGGTGTGTATGCTGGATTATCCTAAGCGCGCCCCCTAGACTGGCTATAGGCTAACGTCTCCCCTCTCCCTTGATTGGAGGAGAAAACAGGGTGTCACCATGATGATGGGGTTTTATGAGTCAGGGAATCCTCCCCTTGGCTTTTGAACATGAAATCTACTTTTCGTATAATACATATTTACAATTTTGCAGACTTTGTAACAATAACATCTAGATCACATATTTTGTGGAGCAAGTGCTCTTTTAAGCCCTGTCATTGTAGGATCTTGTGTTGGCTTTTGACAGAATTCTGCCCTTTTTGACCAAAACACAATATCTAGTTTATCTAAAATTTTGTACAACTGTGCGCATTGCATATGGGCATAAGTGTGTGAATTTTCATACTTTGGACATAGTTACATTTGCTATAAAACCACCATTTCTACAGTTACGTCCCAGAACATTATATAATTCTTACAATTGTCCACAGTAAATTATCAGTCTTTTTAGAAATCTGCTTTTTGCCCATTGTGAATCAACAAAAGTTGTCTTTCCCCGCCTCCTTCTCCTTCTTGCAGCTTCAGCAGCAATCTCTGCCCCCTTCCTTCTGGGAGAGGCCATTTACGATCCTTCATGATTAGCATCGCCTTGCCTGAGAGGAAGTCCATTGTGTCCTTCCGAGAGCAGCCCAAGTGCTCCTACCCTCTTAATCAACACATGAATGTGAGTTCCTGTTCTAGAGAGCAGAAGGGAGGTGCCTGGCCCTTTGGGGGAAGTAGTTTGTGGTTTGGCTTGAAATCAGGCTTACTTTAAATGTCATTTTGTTACATTTTTCTTTGTTTAAAATAAACTTGTAATTTTAAAACAAACTTCTAGAACACTGATTCCAGACTCTAAACCATGAAGTTTAAATAGTTACAACCTATATTACTCTTGATGACAGGTCACTTAGATTTTAGACATTAGATCTTAATGGTACAAGTTTGCAGTTTTAATGCAGGCTTTTGAAACAGCATTCAGGCAGCCGCTGGTACTGCGCCCACATTTTGAAAGATTTCACAGGCAGGCAAACTGGCTGTGTATGTTTTTGTGACCAATTCAGCTTTCCAGGATATTGCAGTTTCCCAATGATTTCTTGAATTCAATAACATGTGACACCCAACAAGAAGATTGGATGTCTGTGGGTGTTTTGGACCAACCTTCTGTATTTTCAGCAACCAAGAAAAGATTTAAACTGCAAGATTTCGGATTTCTTCAGCAAGCACTGCTTTTCATCAGTGCTCCATTTTTACATGTTGGGCAGCCCAATGACATGTTTCAGAAATGAGGTCTCCATTCCACCACTGACAACATGCATGATAGATTTGGCAGCCATCTTTTTGTGTTTCAAAGTGCAATTTCCATAGGTGTTGGCACGCCCAGGGGTTTTGCGGCCATTTTGATAATTCTTGCACCACCAGGACACAGGGATGTCGCAGGGCAGAGCAGAAGTGGGTCAATACATCCCACAAGCCCCCCTCACAACTTGAATTTGACTGCCCGTCAAAGGTAAGTCAGGATATTGGGATGTCATTCTTTCTGTTTGGTCCAAGTGGAAAATTTGTCTGCTTCTCCCATCAGTGGTAGATGGACAGGTTCTCCTCGCCGGTTCCGGATGAGAGTATGGAGCGATACCCCGGGCCCCTTGGGTCTTTCCTCCTGGTCCCCGAGTGGTCCTCCTTGGTACTTAGAATCCATGGTTTCAGTCCTATGATGACAAAACAGAGCATATTTGTGGACATTTCCCCACCACTATTCATGTAGTTGAGCAGATGCATACATTTGACATATCATTTACACTCTTTCCCGTTTGCAATTATTACTGATTTTCAACAGGTGGAATAGTTTTATAGTTGGAATTTCTAGGGATCTGGAATGTCCCCCTCTGGGTTTCCAGATGAATCCTCTAGTTGCTGCAGAGTGTGCCTAGGATGGCAACACTTCAGCTGGTTGATGTGGACCCACTTATCTTCCTCTTCTGCCAAACTGCCTTTGGGGATACGGATTTTGTATGCGACTGGTGAGATTCTGTCTACAATTTCAAAAGGACACCGCCAGCTAGGAAGAAATTTGCGCTGTTTGGCCTAGTTCCTTTGGAAATTGTATAAGTAGACCCGGTCTCCTACTTGGTATTCTTTTTTAGTTGTCTTGAGGTCATAGTGGGTCTTCAACAGTCTGCAGATCTTTCTAGATTCCGCTGAGCATAGGCAAAAGCATGTTGAAGGTGTTTTCTCAGATTCTCAACATACTCATGAGTTGTGGAGGCATTTATCAAAGTCTGCTCTTGGATTCTGTAGAGCTGATGCTGGGGAAGCACCATCCTTCGTCCAGTCATCAGCTCAAACTGTGACATTTTAGTTGCCGAAGAAGGGGTAGATCTGATGGCCATCAGGACAAGAGGTAATCGAATGTCCCAACTTGGCCCAGAATCTGCCACAAACTTTAATATGCTCACAATTGTCTTGTTGTATCTCTCCACTCCACCACTAGAGGCTTGCCGGTAGGCAATGTGTAGTTTCCTTTCGACCCTAAGTATCTCCCACATCTTTGTCATCACTTTGCTAGTGAAGTGACTACCTCGGTCTGACTCGATCCTTTGGGGTAGTCCAAAACGCGAGATGATGTGGTTGATCATCAGGTCAGCGTCTGTTTCTGCCTTGCATTTTGATGCCGGGAGACATTCCACCCATTTAGTGAAAAAGCATCTCACGGTCAACATGTACTTGTTCCCCCTAGAGGAGTGAATCAGGGGCCCGATAAAATCGACTTGTAAATCTGACCAAGGCAGTGTCATCCCCCTCTTTTGGAGAGGTGCACGGTGTATGAAGGATGTTGGCTGAAATTGTGCACACAGAAGACACCCCTTCAAATATTGGTCGAGGTCCTGCTCCATGTGTGGCCAGTATGCAACCTCTCTTAAGATTTTTAATGTTGTATGAAACCCCCTATGACCGGCTGTAGCCGCATCATGGGCGTGACTTAGCATCAGGCTTCGGAATGAGGTAGGGACCACCCACTGGTCATGGCCAGTTATAGATCTCCTCAACAACAAACCGTCTTGGATTCGCAACATATTTGGACATTTCATCAACACTCTGAGGTCCTCTTTCCCTATGTAATCGTTATCCGTCAGGGGAAAGTTCTCAGGGTCCTCAATGTGTTGATAAAACTTACCAATTATTGGATCCCCTTTTTGAGCCATAATCAAATCAGCATCTGGGGTCTCCTTACTCCATTGTGTAGTTGAGAGTTCATTGTGAGCATTTGTCTGGGACCTAGTGATAGCAGTGACCTGATTTCCCCCAACAAGGACTCGATCTCAAGTAGATCCCCTTGGATGGCTCTGGTTTTGGCTAGGTCATTTCCTGTTTTGTCTGGTCCGTCTACTTTAGAATGACCCTTTATCTTTTTCCAGTAGATGGTCATCCCATTTGGGGTGACCAGATCATCAATATTTTGGATTAATTTCCCATGTTTCAATGGTTTGTTATTAGCACATAGCATGCCTCTGGTTTTCCAGTTAACCAGTTAACCAGGTGCTCCACGAACCCGTTCCGTACATAATCCGAATCAGTGATTATGACCAGTTCGTGGAGTTGGTGTTGGACAGCAGTGAGGATAGCTTGATGCACAGCCATCAACTCTGCCACTTGACTACTTCGGGGACCGGTTTTGTACCCAGATGAGGGTTCTGGGGCATCATTCATCCATGCATTCCCTACGCCGGCCACAAGTTCTTTTTTCCCCTTTGTTGTAAACATGGTAAGAGCATCCATCCACATAAACAGTGGGCATTCCCTCACACTGGTCTTCTTCATAGACTTTGTATGGGGAATTAAGGTATGCCTCCATGTTGTCCTTGATTTTAAGACTTTCGTCCTTGAGACAGTTTTCTCTGGCACAATCATGCAAGTCAGCCAGACCTTGCGAGAGGGGACTCTTCTTGTTTTGGCCATATCTGACCTCCACAGGAAAGCCTTGCATTGACAGAATCCAGGAAGTCATTTGAGAATTACTCACATTTCCGGCCCAGATTTTGTCACTTTGGAGATATTGCAGAGGCTGGTGTGGAGTCTCCACTATGATGTGTTCCCCCTGGATAAACGGGCGGTAATTCTTCAATGCCCACACCGTTGCCAGGAGTGCTTTCTCACAATCGTTGAATTTTTCCTACACAGAGGATAAAGTTTTACTCGCATAGGAGATTACTTTATTGACCTTGTCGTGCTTTTGATATAATACTACAGTCAAGCATGTATTTGAGAACCCTGTCTCCAAGAAGAACTCCTTGTTTTTGACAGGGTAAGCTAGGCACGGCGCTTTTGAGAGGCTTCTTTTGAGTTGTCTTACTGCCTCGGCTTGTTCTGGACCCCACTCCCACTTGATCCCCCCTTCAACAGATGGATCAGGGGTCTTGTGATCTATCCTTAATCCTCAATGAACTTTCTACTGTAATTAGTTAGTGCAAGGAGGCTCCTTAGTTCCTGCAGAGTTGTGGGGTCTTTTAATTTCTGGAGGGCTTCCATTTTCTTTTCCTGGGGAAAGAGACCCTGAGGAGTAATCTCATGCCCCAAGAAATTGACACGGGTTCTGCACCACTGTGCCTTCTGAAAGGAGAGTTTTGCTCCGGCAGCCCTCAACTGTGTCAGAACATAACAGATCTCCACTATGTGTTCCTCCACAGTCGAGCTTTTGACTAAAACATCATCTAGATAGGCCAGGTTACCCCTCCCACCCAGGTCGGGCATGACCTTGTGTAGAAAAATGTTAAATTCATTGCCGGAGATGATGTATCCGAAGGGAGTCCGGATCCATGTGTACTGCTGCCCCCGAAGGTGAAAGCCAGCTTGTATTGGTCCTCCCTACTAACAGGTACAGTCCAGTACCCATTGGTCAGGTCTATTGCAGTGAATACCTTTGACCCCTTGATCTGGGCCAGCCCTTGGTCAATGTAGGGAAGAGACCATCGGGAAGTAGGGACCCATTTGTTGAGCTCCCTAATGTCAGCACAGAGTCTCCACTGGCTGTTTGGTTTCAAAATCCCCAGCACCGGATTATTGACAGTGCTGTGGACTGGACAAATTATCCCACGGGACTCAAGGTTCTTAATTATTTCAGTAAGGGACTCCATTGATGCGAGAGGCAAGCGATATTGCTTCACAAACACTGGAGTCATACTAGGGTCCGTGGGAATTGTTGTGTGGATGTCGGTGCGACCACAGTCATATGAGTCCACCGCAAAGAGATCTTGAAAATCTAAGAAAACTTGTTTCAATTTTTGCTTTTGCTCCAGAGTCTCACAGGCATCGGATAGGTTGACTCTCTCTTCAACCATCTGCCTGAAGCCTGGAAAGACTTCCGGTTTTGCTATCTCAGCGGCCTCCTCCAGCTGGGTGGAGCAGTCCCTGGTCAAAGTGCTGATTTGGACTGGTGGCTTCAGGTGGGGAAGGCAGTCCTCGCGGACTTGGAAGATCACCTCATCCCTCCTGAAGTCACAGGTCATATCTTCCTTACCATAAGGGCAGGTAGTGTACACCAGGAAATTCCCCCCATGCCGGGTGAAGATCCTGTCTGGTGTTGCGTCATCATCGTTATCACTGCCAAAACAGTCCTTGGGGATTGTTCCTAACAGTTCATTACCTAAATCTATGGAGAAATGTCGGTCATCAACAGCCATTCAAGTAATGGTGCCTGTGGCCAGAGTGAGTCGCTGTTATCCACCTCTATTGGAATGGTGTCATGTTCTCTGTTGACTAGTGGTGTTGGGTTTACCCCCAACCTTTGCTGTTGTAAGTGAGCATTAAGATGAATATAGGCGTCGGGGTTTTTCAGTATCTGTCCTCTTTTAACTTTCACTTCCAGTGAGAATTGTCAGGTCCGTTCTGGGATGGTGACTTCCTCTCCAATCTGAATTTCAACTGCACAAGGCAGCAATTAAGCTGACCTAAATGTTTTCTCTGGGTAATCGAAGTCAATGGGATTACCCGCTAATTGGGACCAGGCTTTGAAGCTTATTAGGTCCAAACTAATAGCAAAGCGATTGTGAATGTCACTGCCTAAGTAAAATGCGGCAGGGACATCTTGCACAACCCAACAATTATGGACTATGCTCTTGTTGCCTATGGAAATTTTGAGCATACACCTGCTAGGCAGGAGATGTTTGGAATTGGGTGTTTCCAGATCCAATTCTCATTCGTCTATCAGTTTAAATGTGGGAATGGCTGGATCTTTTGGGAGTTTGCGGAACATGGCCTCGCTGATGAAGCTCTTAGGTTGTTCACACATACTCGGGCGAGAACAGAGTCCTTCCCTTCATTTAACTGAATAGGGATGAACAACTGCTCTCCAATTTTCTGAATATCAGCCAGGCTTTGAGCTGATTTTTCATCTTTCTGGACTATTAGGTGTGGGATTTTCTGATTGTGAATTTGTAAAGAATTTCAGTGTGTTTCCTTCCAGTGTGGAATGCCACCTTCTCCAGCATGGGGTCTGGCATGGATTCACATGCTCATGAATATTCCCGTTGTCAGGCTGGGAATCCTCGGTAAAGAAAAAATCAGTATCAGTTTCGTTTCTGATCTGTCTTTCGTAGTAGTAACCAATCCCTGATCTCTGCGTCATACTGACCACAGCCAATGACTACCCTCTACCTAAGCCCCGCCTCTGGCAGCCATCTTCAGATTTTTACCGCACGTTCAAGTGTTGGGATCCTCGTGCTATTGCTCTCGAGCGTTAGTGCTAGTTTTCACGTTTTTTCTCAAAAGATTTCTCTTTTTCGGTCAAAAGAGCCTCAAGCTCCACCGTTTCTTCATCCGATCAACGGGGACCCGTGTCGGATTCGTCTACGCCCCTCAAGGGTGAAGATTTCGTCGAGCCACGCTTTTGGAGGACAGAAGTTTCTCAGGCCCATCTCAGACATGGCCCAGGAGAAGGGAAGCTCGACGCCCGGAAAGCTGTTCAGGGTCTGCCCTGGATGCCAGCTTCAGAATGTCTTTGAGGACGAACACTCCCTTTGTCTTTACTGCCTACATGAGGACAGGACGCACGTGGAGAAGGACTGTGCGTTTTGCGGCAATATGTCGGAGCGGACCATGAAGGACCGCCATCAACGTCTCGCCAACTGGCTGGAAGGAAAGAGCCCGTCAGGCGAGAAGAAGAAGAAGAAGTCCGAGCGGTCTTCTAAGACCTTTGAGGGCGCCCCGGCGACGGGGGTCCAACAGAAGGCCAAGCACCGCGAGTCCGCTGGCACCGGGAGCGCCGAACGGTCGGGCTCTACGGGCGCCAGGCAGGGCGCATCCTCCCCGGCGCCATCAACCACGAGCCAACGCTCTGGCTTGGGTAAGAGGAAGGCCGAGCACCCGGCGAAGCTCCTGGAGAGACCCCGGTCGAGCTCGAAGGCCCCATCGGAGGGGGAGCGAGGCGGTGACCCCCCCCCAAGGAGAAGGCGGTGAGTGCACCTAAGGTGGTGAAAGCCTTAATCCATCCGGCCAAGGCCTCTATCGAGACAGTCGCGACGGCCCTGGCTCAGCCTGTGGAGGCTACACCAGTGGTGGCGACCTCGGGGCCCAGAGTCTCCCTGCCACCGCGGAGGGAGTCCTCTTTCATGCCCATTGACAGGACCCCCGTGAAACCTTCGACGGAGAAGAAAAAGGGGGGGCAGGAGGTCGTCGTGGATTCGGCCTCAACCTCTGAGGAAGAGCTGATCGAAGTCTTAAGCCACGGCGTTGGCGTGGAAGATGACCAGCCCGTCGGGAGGGACCCCGACGTAGGAGATGACGAGAACGTCGAGGGTGCCGACGGGGCTCCTGACCGCCCGTCGGACTCCCCTCAACCAGTGCCGCAAGACAACTCGGCGGCCATTTTGTTGGCTATACAGTCCTTATGCTCGGAGATAAGGACGAGACTGCCGTTACCACCAACGGAGGAACCGCTCCCGACGGGGGACCCGGAGCCAGGCCCTTCTGGGAGCCCTCCCCCTAAGAGAAGAAGGATTCATCCTCCACCTCCTTTTCAGCCATCGCGCCCTGTTTAGCCCTCCTCCCCTGTCCACGACACGTGGGGATGATACGGGGACTGACACGGCCGCGACGGGTACAGACGACGAGGATCTCCCGTCGTCACCTCCCACCCGGGCTTCCCCGCCCGACGAGATTGGATCGTTTCACTCCATGATCGCCAGGGCATCCGAGCTCTTCCAGCTCTGCCCGGAAGAGAAGAAGAAGGAAGGTTTCCTTTATCAACGGCGCGAGGCCAAGAGGAAGACGGTCCTCGCTGTACCTCTACTGGACGATATTTGGGATGAGGGCCTCGCCCTCCTCAAGAACCCATCCACGACGCCGGCTAGAAGGGATCGGTACGAGAAGAAGTACCGGGTCCCGGACGCGGCCCCCTTGTGCCTTCGGGCACAGCCGACCCCGGACTCGGTCGTCTCCGCGGCGGCCAGGAAGAAAGCAGGGGGGGGGGGCGCGGCCTCTACGTCTACCTCCCCGCCGGACGGCGAGGGAAAGAAATTAGACACGACGCAGATTAAGGCGGCCAACGCCTTGGCTATCGTAGCCTGCTACGACAGGGAGTTGTGGTACAAACTGGCCCCCCTGCTGGACTTCCTACCAGACGACAAGAGGGCGGAAGCCCTAGAGATCTTGCAGGAAGGAGAGGTGGCGTCGGACCACGCCATTACGATTGCGACGGACATCGCTGACACTGGATTTCGCCAGTTGGGCAACGGCGTGTGCCTTAGGCGGCGTGGATGGCTCAAGGCTACTGACTTCCGTCAGGACGCGCAGACCAGAGTCTTGGACATGCCGTTCGACGGAAACAACCTGTTTGGGAAAACAGTGGACGATTCCCTTCAAGCCATCAAGGCGGAAACAGAGACGGCCCGGGCTCTTGGGGTTCTCCAGCAACGGCGGCCGCCCTTTCGGAGCGGCGGAGGCAAACAGGGTGCCTCCAAAGGTTCCAGCGGCGGATTTTCCACCTACCGTCAAGCGGCCTGTTCGTCGTCACAGGAAGCTTACAGGGGACGAGGCAAGTCAGGCGGACCCCGCCGTCGTCGCCAAGGAGGACAAGGCGGCAAAGCCTCGTCGAAGCAGGACTGAACCGGCCGTGGGGTTGGGCCCCCACCGAAGCACCCCGGTGGGAGGCTGGCTGGCGAGCTTCGTCAGCGTGTGGGAGTCCATCTCCACCGACCGTTGGGTGCTGGACGCCCTAGCTCAGGGTCACGCGCTCGAGTTTCTAAAGAGGTGCCTGCGCGTCCCCCCTGTGGCCAGGAAAGAACATCACGTCCCTCAGCTTCTCTTGGAGGTAAAGGCGATGCTCAAGAAGGGTGCCATCGAGCTCGTCCCAAAGAGGCTTCGGGGCTCCGGAGTTTACTCAAGATACTTCCTCGTGAAGAAGAAGACGGGAGGATGGCGTCCCATCCTGGACCTACGACGACTGAACAAATTCATCAAGGCACAGAAGTTCCGGATGGTCACCCTCCAACACGTCCTGGGTCAACTGGAGGAGGGCGATTTCCTGTCGTCGTTGGATTTGGAGGATGCCTACTTCCATATTCCCATCCTAAAGGGACACCGAAAGTTTCTCAGGTTCGTGGTCCAAGGGCGTCACTACCAGTTCAGAGCCCTTGCCTTCGGATTGAGGTCGGCACCCAGGGTGTTCACCAAGTGCCTCGCACCGGTGGCGGCGCAGCTGCGCCGAGAGGGGATCCACGTCTACCCCTACCTGGACGACTGGCTCATCCGAGCAAAGACGAAGGAGCTCGCCGTGGAGCACACGGCAAGGACCGTCCAACTACTCACGGACCTGGGATTCTCCATAAACTACGCCAAGTCCCACCTGGTGCCCGCGCAAGATGCACTGTTTCTGGGAGCGAAGCTCGACACAGTGTCGGATCTGGCCTCTCCGTCGGAGGAAAGGACGAAGGCCATCTTGGGCAAGGTGCAGCGGATGCTGGTTGCGGACGCGGCCAGGGTGAGGTCCATCAAGTCCCTCCTCGGAATGATGTCTTCTTGCATTTATCTCATCCGCCTGTGCAGGCTCCGGATGCGCCCGTTGCAGGAGTTCCTGGACGCGCGCTGGATCCAGACGACGGGCAGCTTCGAGGAGAGGCTCACACTCGACGAGAGTTTCCGACGAGCGATCCGGTGGTGGGGCTCCCGTGCGCATC
Organism: Ambystoma mexicanum; assembly: GCF_040938575.1. NCBI lineage: Eukaryota > Metazoa > Chordata > Amphibia > Caudata > Ambystomatidae > Ambystoma > Ambystoma mexicanum. The sequence continues at coordinate 450,965,224 of NC_090936.1, read as the reverse complement.
TGACGGCGAGCATGGACTTCCAGACCCCTGGCCACCAGGAGACAGTGACCACGGATGCCTCCCTGGAAGGGTGGGGAGCGCACACCGAAAATCTGCACGCGAGAGGCCTTTGGCTTCCGACAGAGAAGTCACTCCATATCAACGTCCTGGAGTTCCGTGCAGTGTTTTGGGCCCTCATGTCCTTTCTTCCGTCCCTCAAGGGCAAGGTGGTGAGGATCTTCACCGACAACACCACCACCATGTTCTACATCAGGAAGCAGGGCGGAACCAGGTCCCCAGCCCTGTCCAAGGAGGCGCAGGATCTGTGGCATTCGGCCGTCGCCCAAGGGATGTTTCTGGTGCCGTTTCATCTGGCAGGGATAAAAAACACCATTGCCGACTCGCTCAGCAGAGAGCTGCACTCGTGCCACGAGTGGGAACTACGACAGGATCTAGTGGACCGCCTCTTCCGACGGTGGGGCACACCCCAGATCGATCTGTTCACGACGGCGATGAACTCCAAGTGCCGGAGGTTCGCCAGCAGGTTTCCCCAGCCAAGGAGCATGGGCGATGCTTTCTCGTTCCCCTGGGAGGGCTTGTTTCTGTACGCGTTCCCTCCATTACCATTGCTGATCCGGCTCATCAACCAGCTCAAGAGGTCACGGTGCAGGATGATCCTCGTCGCACCTGCGTGGCCGAGGCAGATATGGTTCCCGGACCTTCTGGACTTGTCAGCGTCCCCGTCAATCAAGCTGCCAGTGGACGTGGATCTTCTCTCCAGGGAAGGAGGCGCCATCCTCCATCACGACCCGAAGTCGCTGAACTTGCAGGCCTGGCTCCTGCAGCGTTAGAGTTTGGAGGATACGACATACCGGCCGACTGCAGAGAGGTTCTTGCAATGCAAGTGCTATGGACACAAATGGAAGAGGTTCTCTGTCTGGTTCCACGCACAGAAGATTAACCCTCTATGGATTACGGCTCCCCAGGTACTGCCGTACCTTCTGACGCTGGCCAAGGCTGGACTGGCGCACGCGTCCATCAAGATTCATCTTGCTGCGATCTCCCGATACACCAGAACCACGGGGCGGACGTCTTTGTGGTCTCATCGTCTGGTGAAAGAATTCATGAAGGGACTGTTCAGATCGTTCCCGCCGGTGAAGGCTCCGGCCCCGGCGTGGGAGCTCAACGTGGTGCTGACCAAGCTCATGGGACCTCCGTTCGAGCCTCTGCACTCGGCTCCGTTGAAGTTCTTGTCGTGGAAAACAGCGTTTCTTGTGGCCATCACCTCCGCACGAAGAGTGGGAGAGATCCAGGCCCTTTCCTGCAAGCCCCCGTACTTGACTTTTCAGGACACGAGGATAGTGGTCAGGACGCACCCCTCCTTCATGCCCAAGGTACCGTCGGACTTCCACCTCAACGAACCCTTGGTGTTGCCTGTTTTCTTCCCGTCGCCTTCGTCGCCAGCTGAAAGGACTTTGCACTCGCTGGATGTGGCTAGAGCGCTGAAGTTTTACGTGGACCGCACAAAGTGTTTTCGGAAGACGTCACAACTTTTTGTGAACTTTGGACCTGTCAATCAGGGGAAGGCTCTCTCAAAGGCCTCCATTTCCAGATGGCTCTCCGGCTGTATCATGTACTGTCATTGGTTGGCAAACCGACCGCTGCCTGGCCGTCCGAGAGCCCATTCCACCAGAGCGATCGCAGCTACCACGGCGTTCCTATCTGGTGTGCCCTTGCTGGACATCTGCAGGGCTGCTACGTGGAGGTCGACGCACACCTTCACGAAATTCTACTGCGTCGATCGGGATTCCAGGGAGGAGTCCAGGGTCGGCCAAGCAGTGCTGCGCAATCTGTTCGCCTAAGGTGAGCCTGGTGAGGAGGTAAGAATTGCTTTATGTTGAGTTTGATGTAATGCTTAATGTTGAGCCTTTGCCACCTCCCGTGGTTGTGCATGTGTGTACTGCTATGTATTCTTTATTCATGAGCATGTGAATCCATGCCAGACCCCATGCTGGAGAAGGAACAAGTTACTTACCTGTAACTGTTGTTCTCCAGCATGGGTCTGGCATGGATTCACATGCGAACCCTCCCGCCTACCCCTCTGCGGCTCTTCACTTGGTCATACTGCCACTTCACGTGCTACCAAATCTGAAGATGGCTGCCAGAGGCGGGGCTTAGGTAGAGGGCAGTCATTGGCTGTGGTCAGTATGACGCAGAGATCAGTGATTGGTTACTACTACGAAAGACAGATCAGAAAGAAAACTGATACTGATTTTTTCTTTACCGAGGATTCCCAGCCTGACGACGGGGAATATTCATGAGCATGTGAATCCATGCCAGACCCATGCTGGAGAACAACAGTTACAGGTAAGTAACTTGTTCCTTAGACTGGAAGGATGGTTGATTTTCAGAAATAGAGAGGACCCCCCCATCACCAGTTTGTTGTCCTACTGCAATCACTGTCACGTCTGGGATTTGATTATTCTGGAAGTGAAATTCTATTTGGGCAGGTTTTTGTTCAACCATGTGGCATGTGCCGTTTAAACTAACATGGTTGACACTATGTTTCAATTTTATTGGTCGGCTAGTCTGGGTCCGGAGGACCTTGTTTACACAATCTATGAGGGGTGACAACCTACGTAGGATGTCATTCCCTAGTAAACAAGGGGTGCCCTCTGGAGTCACAACTATGACCGGGTGCTTCACCTTGTGTCGCCCAATTTTAATGTCCAAATCCGCAGTCCCCTCGACGGGAATTTCCTTACCGTCGAAGTTCTGAAGTTGTCCAGGAAGAGGGGTGAGAGGAATTTGGTATTTCTCCCCCCTTCCCGAATTCAGTTGCTCAAAGGCACTTTTTGACAGAAGGGTAGCTTGGGATCCAGTGTCCACCAGTGCCAAAATTGTACACTGCCCCTGTATTTGGACCGGGGCATAGAATCTTCCCTCCTTCTCCTCAAGGGGGCAAAGATAATGTACATTTTTGGACAACTGGTGGGTTAGTTTCTTGGTTTTGGACACTGACAGGAAGGTGATTTGGGCAGGATTCTGTTTGGTGTCTTGGGAATCTGAAAGAAAAAAGTGACAGTTAGATATGGGGGGAAGTTTTGGGTTCCCCTGGTTCTGATTCTGGGCTGCCCCCCCTTTTTGGAGGCAGTCACCAGTATGGGTTTGAACCAGGGGATTTTCGTGCTGGTGATTCTGGGGTTTGATGATGGGCGGTCCTAACTCGGTCCCCACATCTACCCAGTCTGGATTTGGATCCTTTGGGACCCATTTTTCTTTGGGAGGAGTTCCACCCATTCCTGAAGGAAAAGATCCTTTTCCCAGGATCCCTTGAGGATCCCTCTCCTTCAAACTGGAAGATTTGTACCTCCTCCTCAAAATGGGTGTTTTTGGGCTCTTTATTTCTCCTACCCCCTCTCTGCTCCTTGGGTTGCAGACTTTCGGGGGCAGGAGATTTTGGTTCCGGTTCCTGGGTTTCCAGGGGCTTTTTACAAGTGGGAAAGGAAGCTTTCTCCAATGCTTTACACCCCCCCTTCCCCTTGTGCCTCCTCCTTATGAACCGGTTGGTTATCTGGGTTCTTCCCCCGTCATTGCTCTGGAGCACCAGGTCCTGGATTTGAGGCATTCTGCACTGCCATGCTCATCTGAGGGTTCTGTTGAGCCCTCAGCATGCAACCCAGATCCTGTGCCATGTTCTGGACCTGGCGCTCTAGTTGCGAGACCCACTCTGGCTGGTACGGGGTCCTCATGTCCCTGGGCTGATCCCGGAAAGGGAAGCTATCCCTTCTCCTAAAATACCCCAGGTTAGGAAAGTTTGGGTACCCCTCCACCCTTGGCCTCCCCTCTCCCGGATTGGGCTGTCTGGGCTCAGGAAAGTGGGGAAAGAAGGATGGATTGTTTTGGGTGTTAAAGTTTTGCGGGTACCTTGGGAAGACATTTTGTCCAGTATTTGGGGGATTATTGCCCTCCTGGGGGAAGTGAGGGAAGTTCCCTGGGTTAGCTGCTATCTGGTGGATTTCCCCCCTGCCCCCTTGGGTTGGAGGAGTCCACACATAACTCAGGATGGGTCTATTCCCCTTGTAGCGTGGGATGATGTAGTCAGGCGAGTTAGGGGTCCCATTTGTGGGGTTGCCTCCCTGGTTCCCTGTTTGTGATTGGCCCCAGGGCCTTCTGGTTTGGAGTTGTTTTGATTTTGTGCGGGCACGTTTTTAGGCCCCCCATCTCTAAGTCTAAAATGGGGGCAACCTTCACCTCCACCACTTTAGCAGCAGCAGGGGTGTTGGTTGTTTTAGGGCTTTTGGGATTATTTTTATTTTCCACTGGCTTTTGCACCTCATAAATGCACGTGGCTTGTTCAATCACCTAGTCTAGTGATCTTTTCTCGTGAAAGCCCCTCACTAATCACTGAAGCCAATTTGGACTTTATTGTTATAACTGAGACCTGGCTACACAACGCGGCAGGGCCGTCACTTATGCTGGCCATCCCGGACAGTTATACTATAATTCGGCAAGACCGAGAGGGTTCCAGTGGAGGTGGCATTGCAATCATATCCAAAACAAATGTATCGCTAAGACCCGCCCCTACCCAAACTTTGCAATCCTGCGAAGCCCTCACTGTTAAACTCCCAATGAACAACTCCCAATCACTAACCATCCATCTAATTTACAGACCACCTGGCCCACTTGGGACGTTTGAGGAGGATCCGCACAATTTACTTTCCAATAATGCCAAAACTACCTCACAACTGCTGGTACTAGGGGACTTTAACCTAGGATTCAACGACCAAGCAGACATGCACGCCTTGACCATTGCCAACATGCTTAACTCATTAGGACTGTCCCAAAAAGTTAAGGCCCCTACTTATCTGAAGGGCAGAATATTAGATTGGGTCACTGATTCCAACTGCACAGCTGCTATCTCGTCTATCTCTCCAGTACCCTGGACCGACCACTCATTGGTGTCCTTCAACCTCCTAACCACCCGTCCATCTACCATAGCCTCACCCACGGCACCACCCTGCCCTACCAGAAACAAAAAGAATATGACAGTGGACAATATCATTCCCGCTATCCTCGCAACTTTAAATGCACTGCCGGACAACCTAGATCCTAGTGCACTAGTGCATGAATATAACAAATTCATGCTCGGCACTATGGACAAAATTGCCCCACTTAAATTGCGAGCAAGCAAACCAAAGGCCCATATAAATAAATGGTTCACGCCTGAACTTAAGGCCCTACGCCTTACAAAGAGGAAAACGTGAAGCAATGTGGAAATTATGCCCAAATGATGAGAATAAGGCCAACTTAACAGCTATCTCTCGCCACTATAAACAGGAAGTCTGCTTGGCAAAGCGAAACTCATACAATGATCGCATTGCCAACTCTAACTCGAATATGAAGGAACTCTTCTCCATTTTGAAAGAACTTGAGTCACCCATTGCCACACCAGACACTTGCACCAAGGACCAGACTTGGTGTACAGATATCCAATATGCTTTAGCAAATAAAATAAACACCCTCCAAAACAAAATCCAAATAAAAAAAACTCACTAAACCTTCCCAATCACTCTGTCACCACCCAATGCTATCCTCAACGACCAAACTAACAATTTCTCCTTCACCAAAACTAATACATTAGAGGTAGAGAAAATGATCCTCTCCCTTACACCCTCTAACTGTAAAGGTGATATTTGCCCTGCACAGATAATAAAAGACACGGCTAGAGATCTATCACCCTTCATCTCCAAACTTATTAATGCTTCATTCTCTACAGGTAACATCCCTGCTAACTTAAAACAATCTTGGGTGCTCCCGCTTCTCAAAAAACAGACATTAGATCCTTCTATCCCCACTAATTACCGTCCAATTACTACAGTGCCATTTCTATTGAAGATACTGGATAAAGTGGCATACACACAAATTTAAAAACATCTTGAACTACATAAGCTACTGGGAGCTAGACAATCTGGCTTCCGTCCACTACATGGAACCGAAACAGCCCTCATTGACCTAAAGACCCAAATAGATGAGTTGAGAGATCAAGGAAAGACAACACTCCTCCTCTTACTTGATCTTTCAGCTGCTTTTGATCTTGTGGACCACAAGGTCCTCTGTAGACATTTGGATTCTGCTGCCCACTTTTCCACACAGGCTATCAGATGGATAGAATCCTTTCTGAGTGAGAGAACTATGCAAGTTGTTTCCCCCTCGGCAGCAGAAGACCCTACACCAATCACATGTGGAGTCCCCCAGGGCTCCTGTGTCTCCCCGACTCTATACAATATATTCACCAAACCCCTTTTCAATGATTTGGACCATCTAGGTATCACCTACACTAACTATGCAGATGATACACAGATTCTCCTCCCGCTTTCTGGGGATCACGGTACGGACATGGAGTTGGTGAATAGAGTGTATCATCATTCAGGCATGGATGGCATCTCATGGTCTATGCCTGAATGATGATAAGACAGAGCTAATCATTTTGGGCTCACAGACCAATATCAATAAATTAGGCCCTGACTACACTGCGTTCAGTATAGACGGCAACGCCATCAAGGTCTCGAGGGAAATTGAAACTCTTGGTTTTTACCTTGATTCTACCATGTCATTTACTAAACAGGTCAACTCCTTAGCATCAACCACAGCGTATACCTGTAAATTAATAAGAGCAGGTAAACCCTTCCTATCTAATGACAGTAGTATGATCTTGGCGAGTGCCTTAATACTCCCCCCGACTCGACTTCTGTAATGCCCTGTACAGTGGGGCTAACAAAGCCATTACCCAAAGGCTTCAAACCCTACAAAATAATGCCCTCAGAGTTACACTTGGCATAAACAAAAGGGAGCATATCTCCTCCACCAGATGCCATTATAAATGGCTTTCTACCGAAGACAAAATCCATCTAAAAATGATCTCCTTGACCCACAAGGCTCTCAACAATGCAGCTCCTAGCTACCTGTCAGACAAAATAAAGAGAAAAGTATCTAGCAGACCGACAAGAACAGCCAATTCCAACTGTCTGATGGTACCGAGATTTAAACTTGCCAAAATTGGCGGTATCCGCTTCCCTGTGATAGCGGCCAAACGGTGGAATGCTTTGCCTCACAACCTGAGAGTTGACCAACCATTTTCTCACTTCAGAAGAAACGTTATCAAACACATCAACTCTAACAATCTGTAGTTACCACTCTAGATCCTGCCGATTCCTTAGCCAAAGGGAATGTATATATGTACTATTAGAAATCGTCCTATATTTGTATATAACTTAAACATAGATGGCATCCTGTATATTAACGGCATATGCTCTCAACCATCTGCCCACACTGTATCAGTGTAAATATGTAAAATGTACATTTATGCACCATTGTAAATATTGTAACTTTGTATACTCCCGACTTTTGGAACATTGTAAGCTATGCATATTCTTTAACTGTTGCGCCCAGTTACCTTTGGGTCTGGCGCGCATTATAAATAAACAAACAAACTAGCTGGCTCATGATATACTTAGGGAGAGCATGAAAGAAAGTGTTTACAAACTCTTTGCTGTCAGTGCGCACCCTTCTAGTGGTCTGCGCAAAGGCACGTTTTAACTCTTGAACACATTTTTGAGGGGCCTGATCTTCCCCACATTGCAAGTTGTAGGCTGCCTTTGCGAGCCTCCTGAGGATTCCTGTGAATAGAAAAGTGTTTCAAGATGGCCGCCCTATAGGTGGACCACCTGGAATGATTCTGATCCTCCAGCCCTGCAAAGAAGCTGGAGTACTCGGGAGAAAAGGTCCACTTTACATATTGAATACAGCTTTGGCTGTCCTTCAAATGGAAAGTTTCCATCATTTGTTCAAATAGCTCAAGGTGCTCCCAAACTGAATATTTTGCATTCTTATGATAGGGCGTGATGACGCTCCTAATGGCTTTTATTTGTTTTAGGGGATCCTTGAGCAAAGCCCTCTTGACCTTGTTGGCTTTTTTGGTTCGGGTGACCTTGGTCCACTCATCCTCTGACTCAGAGGCACTGCTACTAGAGTTGGCTGTCTGGTCTTCGACGCCCTCCTGGATTCTGCGAGCTTGGGAATGGCTGGCAGAATGTGGGGCCTAGTTTCTTGAGTCCTGTGGCGCTCAGAAGAGTCTTCTGACTTGCTCCCCCCATACCCCCCTCCCACACACACTGTCCTAGCTGGCAAGAGGTTTTCAGGATGCCCTTAGTGGGCCTACTCTCATGGAGTTCCCCACCAAATTTTACCATCTGGTCTCTGGGTAAATTATATTTTTGCGGATCTATTTCTCTGACCCTCCCCTCATTGGAGTCTCCCTGATCAGAGAAGATGGCCCTAGCACTTGGGAACCCATACACAGATGCCCGCCCATCCATTCCTGGGAGGTGCTGATCTATTAGCTCCATATTCCTCATTGGATTGAAGTCTGCCATCCCTGTGGCCCTTGGCTCATGTGCGCCAGTGGACATGGGGGTGGCAGAGTCCATGGATTTGAAGAGATGAAAGTCTCTGGTACTAGGGTTCCTGAGGTTATGCTCAGGTGTTTCCCTCTCCCAGTGGACCTCATCTCTCTCAGGCCCTACTCCCTGTTGCCATGCAAGAATCTGGCCCTTTTGCTCTTCTATCAATGCCTTACTAGTCTCTATTAGTTGTTCCTGCATAGCTACCTGTCTGTGGAGCCTGTCATTTTTCTCACAGAGAGCCTCATTGTCTCTCTGGGCTTCCTGTGTAATCTTGGAGTATTGGGTCAATTTTTTCTGCAGGAGGGTTACCTCCTGAGTCCTGTAGTTACTGGCCTGGTCCTTGGCTAGAGCATCTTCCACCTTCCTGGCGTGCTCTAACAGTTTTCCGTGGTCTTTTTGGAGTTCACCCAGTCCCTGAAGGGCCAGGTGATTTTCTTCCATTTTGGCTTTTAAATAACTGACCTCCTGGCCTAAGGTGTCCCTTTCCTGAATGAGGGTACCCCTCTATGCAGCCAGGTCATCCCTTTGTTTTTGGAGTGCACCAGCTTTCTGGCGCTGTTCATCAAATTCTGTCTGGGTGTCAAGGTCTTTGAGAATTAATTTATTATTTTCTTCTTTTTCTTGGTCTAGGCAGTTTTGCAGGGTACTATCTTCTCTGCACATATTCTATTGTAGTTCAATTGCTGCTCCAGCTTTTGTTGGCTCCGTAGTAGGGAGTCCAAACTTTCTTGGCACTCTTTTTGCAGTGCCAGTACTTTGGTATCCTTCTCTGCCTTCTCCTGCTGCAAGATATCCAGATCTCCTTTTATTTTTATCAGGTACTGCCTGGTTTGATTTTCTGATTCTAGGCTCTTTTGTAGCCTTTGCTCTGCAGAGTTCAAATCAGTTTGGTTTTCTTTCTAGTGATTGTACCTTTTTTTTTATTTGCCAGATCTAGATTTGCTTCTTATCCTTCTTCTCCCTCTGGCAGTCCAGCCACAAGTATATTACTCCTGCAAATCTGTTTATCAAGCAAGACTGAGCGCTTGTGCGTGCCTGGTTTAGCTTTCTGGGGAGCAGGAAACACCACAACAAACTCTGAACCGGGTCTGTGTCATTGTAAGACTGGAGTACTACCCTACACTCACCAGGCAAGCAATCCCTTGGAGGTAAGGGGCAGGATAGTTCTCCCTACACCACGATAGAGCTACTCCAGGATTTAACGTGATGCAGAGACAGTGCAAGATACTGAACTGGGGTACCACGCTGTAAGGCACAAGAGCAAGGAGATGAGGCAAGATACCGGCAGTGTAGGCAACAAGGAGCAACTGAGGGCTCAGTGCAAGAATGAGAACAACAAGAATAAGAGCAACAAAGCAGAGACCAGGAGCTGCAAGGAAACACCCAAGTGGATGCACGAAGAAAAAGGAGAGAACGGAGTGAAGCGAGGCAACAAGGAAGTTGAGACGCATCGAGTGATTAGAGCTTCCTGCTTTTGTAATTGTGTGCAAGAATGAGGCCTTTGGCCTCCAGTTGCCAGGCAAGCCTGCGCGTGCAGTCGAGCACCTGCATGGGAACATCCATAGTGTGGCTGATGTCAGCTTTGCTAGTAGCAACATGGTGGTGCCCTGCTGCACCGGGCTTCCAGGACCCTGCTTGCCTTTGTGTCCGCAGGGAGCACCACTGCAGTAACACTGGAATTTGTGCAGCTGAAGAGCCAGGGAACGACCCCACATGCGCCACCGAGGTATGCGTCATGAATGGTAAAGCCGCCACATACCTATCCTTGATGGTTATCTCAGTGAGAAGCCGATAATCTACACACAGTCTTGGTGTACCTTCTTTCTTCGGGACAAACAGTGGAGCTCCTGTGGGTGAAGATGAAGCATGAATGTTGCCTTTATCGAGACATTCCTGTTTATATGTGCTTAGCTCCTCTCGTTCCTCAAAGAATACATCTGTCTGTGCAGGATTGGTTGATCAGGAATTAGACGGATTTCCCAATCATAAGGACATGTAGGTGATAATGGTATGTCCTCAAGAGGAGAGAGACCACTTTGTCAAAGGAAGCAAATTGCAAGGGTCACTTCCGACAGCACAACAGATGTTGCGTTGTCTCGGATTCGGCAAGAGCAAATTGAACGGCCGGAGGTCTGGAAACAGAACAGCATCTCCTGGTACAATGATCAGACCCAAATATCATTGTTTGCTTGGCACTGTTGTTATAGAGGGTTATGAATAAACAACCATGGTAACCCTAGTACCAATGGATACGAGGGAGACTGTATGTCGTCAAATGCCAATACTTCTTGATGTTGATTGCTATTCAATTGAGGGGATTCCGATTCTTGACTTATAGGACCAGAGGCCAATGGGTTCCCATCAATGCCTTCCACCAGTGCTGTGTGGATCTTTTTTGTCACATTGAAATGCCGTTTCGTTCGCCGAAGTGTAAATCCATATAGTTGCCAGAGGCACCGGAGTCAACCAGGGCCCTGGCTTCAAATGGTTTATGATCAGTGTCCCATGGAAAGGAGACTTTGAGTACAAACAAGTTTTGGGTGCCATTGTATGGATGGACTCCATGGGAAGATGTAATGGGTCTTTTGGGCTTGTTGTATCCTTCCTGACTGACAACAAGCCTGCTAGTTTCCCCCTGGCTTAGTAGGTAGAACGGGACAAGAACTTGGGAAATGGTTCACATCGCCACAGTACAGGCACTATCTGTTCCTCCTACGTCTGCTCCTTTCGGCCTCAGCTGACTGCAAATTGACTCTTTACTGCATGGGTTCACCCCAAGACCCCCTGGAGGGGAAGGATTTCTTATTGGCGGGTGGGGGGGGGGGGGAATACCGGCCGACTGGTGTCTTGTTTCTGATGTTCAGTGCGTCTTTCAGTCAGTCTATGGTCATTCTTGTACACTTCATCAATCGGGGCTTGAATGATGACTGGTTCAGGAGTAGGGATTAGTTCATCCTTGTATTCCTCCCACAATCCTCATCGGAACAACGTCTTTTGAGTGTCTTCAGGCCACTAGGATTCATTGGCCAACTGACGAAATCGTCTTATGTAAAGGATCACGTGCTGGATTCTTTATTTTATGTCCAAAAGATGATTTTGTGCAATAGCTGCTGTATTAGGCAACTGAATCCAGGAAGGCTTTTTCGAAATCTGAGAAGAAATGAAGGATCAGACTCCGGGCGGAAACATAAGGTGTGACCCACGCCAAGGCATTCCCAGTGAGGTTGTTAAATATGTACCCAAACCTTGCCCTATCACTAGCAAAGTGTATAGGACGAAACAGAAATTGCACTCAACAATTATTGCAAAATTCTGGGAAGGTGCAAGGGTCACCATCGTACCTTACCGGACCCAGAGTGACTCAAGTGCTTTCAGCCAATGGTGCCACAATGTTCTGGGCTATAGTGTCCTTTAAGAGCTGATTCTCTTGTTATAGAGAGGCTAATTATTGATTTAGAGCTCTCATTTCATCCCTTAGCTCTTGTATGGCCTCCATATCGTTAGGATCAGCAGAAAGGCATCAATCTATCAAGCAAGACTGAGCGCTGGCACGTACCTGGTTTAGCTTTCTGGGGAGTAGGAAACGCCACGACAAAAGGTGAATTGGGTCAGTGTCAATGTGAGGCTGGAGTACAACCCTACACTCGCCATCCAAGCAAGCAATCCCTTGGATTTAAGGGGCAGGATGGTTCTCCCTATACCATGATAGGGGTAGCCCGGGATTTAACGTGGTGCAGAGGCAGTGCAAGCCACTGAACTTGGGGTACCACGTTGGAATGCACAAGAGCAAGGGGAGGCACGGTACCAGCAGGGTATGCAACAAGGAGCAAGAGAGGGCCCAGGGCGGGAAGAACAAGAAAAAGAATAAGAGCAACAAGGCAGAGACCAGGAGCTGCAAGGGAATACCCAGAGTGGCTGCACAGAGAAAAAGGAGAGAACGGAGTGAAGCGAGACAAAAAGGAAGTTGAGACGCAATGTGTGACTAAAGCTTCCTTCTTTTGTGCTCGTATGTGAGAAAAAGGCTCTTAGCCTCCGTTTGCCAGGCAACCATGCACGTGCTGTCGAGCGCCTGCATGGGAACGGCCATAGTGTGGCTGACGTTGTCGCTGCTAGGAGGAACATGGCAGCGCCCTGCTGCACCGAGCCACCGTGACCATGCTTGCCTTTGTGCCCGCATGGGGCCAGGGCACACCACTGCAGCGACACTGGAGCCGGGGTAGTCATGCAACCGAGGAGCCATGGAACGACCCTCCATGCGCGATAGAGGTAAGCGCCATGAATGGTACAGCCGCCACGTAACCTGGCCATATTGGTAGGTACGTGGAGGCATGACACTTTTGCCATCCTCAGCCCTTCTTTTTAGCTCCTTTGCTCTTGCACACAATGACTGTTTGTAGCTGTTTCACTATACTTTCCAACGTTGCCACCTTCACTGCCATACCTGCCACCCTGCCAGAATTATGTAGCCATCCACCCCATATTCCTTTTTCTGTTCCAATGGATCTCATAATTTCTTAATCGCTGTATCAAATTTTTTGTACTGGCATCCCCTGATTAGGCACTTGCAACCTCATTTTAAGGGTATCTGATTCTTGCATACTGTTTGGGAGGAGTATAAGCTTCCATTTTACTACTACTACTTCATGTTGTTTTCGCTCCTGTCATGCCGCCCCATAGACGGGGCACTTGCTTCACTCGGGAAATCATACAAGAGCAGAGTCTTCAGAAATGTCTGTTATTGTGTCTGAAGCTAATCGGGCATTTCGCATTTTTGTTGTGGCCTTAACTTGCCACGAAGATTTCAGAGAAGGCGGTTTGGGGACCACAGCATAGGAAGATGGACAACTCCCTGAAGAATAGTCGCAGTACTGGCGCTAGTTTACAAGTAGTTGTGCACTTCTTCCTTTCAAGGACCAGCTCTCTCAGCAGCCTTACCAAAGCTATCAACACTTCTTCAAGCCTCTCAGTCGTAATCCACTCCTGGGCCACCTCCTTGTCCCAAATGATACCGCAATCTGGCAGTCATGACATTAGCGATTTTCGAGATCACGGCTCTTTGTCTCTAAATAGATCTTAAGAGGCAGTCGGGGCCTTAGGATATTTCCCCCACACTGCTTCTCTAGCTACCAGTAGTGTTCTGCCTGGTTCCTCTGAGTCTGCAGCTCCCGCTGCCTCTGTCGTGGCTTCCCTGGCCTCAGTAGGGGTACACCACCAGTTAAACTGTGGAAGGTTCGGGTCTCTCACACTTCAGCCGCAGTCATGGCTCCACTTTGCAGGTTAGCGCTTCAAGGTTGTCCATGAGCACTGTAGCAAGCCAGGAGGACGACTCGGACCAAAAGGATATGTTGTCATGAGGCTTTATTTAACTTAAAAAGAAAAAGGCCTTTCTAGCCCTATTACTAAAAGGGAGTTCCCTTCCTATCGAAAATATAACGAAGGTGCTTGTCGAAAGACAAAAACAAAACAAATAGTCCTCGGTCCAAACCTATTCGCTAGACCTGCCCTGTCATGTCGAAAAATATTTGTAAACAACTGGGCAGAGTGCCCTGCACTAAGTCATTTCACCCCCAATGTTCCTCTGCCTTCTCAGGAGCCTCTCCTGGTTCTGGGTTCAATGTGTTTCTGTAGAAAACGTAATTCTTGGTTCTGTGTAACAAGTCTTGGCAGTCTTTCCAAGTTACCTTAAGTTCTGTAAAGAAAGTCTTAAGTCCCTGAAAAAACAAAATGTCTCAATTTCTTGAGTGGAAGGATATTTCCCTGGTCCTTCTTCCCACTTGCTTCACGTCTTGGGAGTCTCTCTGAGCCCCTGGTATTTGTTCTTCATTGTGTTTATTGGGCCTCTCTAGCCCCCCCTTAGATCTTCTTTCCCAGTGTCTCTTATCTGTCTGTGGTATTTGTAACCCCTCTCGTTAGATAGCTCTTAGCTCTTGGGAGTTCCTCTGAACCATCTGGTGAATTACAATCTTCTGGTGTCTTGGGCTCCCGTAACCCTTTTGTTCCTTCGCTCTTTCCGGGTCTCTCTGGCCCTCGTAGGAGCTTATGGCATCTCTTCCTTCCTTCCTTCCTCCCCTTGCATTCTCTGCTTTCTCTGACTTGGACAACCCAGATACTTTCTGTTCCCTTGGGTTTGTTACAGTGAGGTGCCGGTCCTCTGTGTGTTGCGCATCCATGTAAGGCTTGCCTTGAGATGCCTTTGCCTCTACAACTCTGTTATCTGGTTGGTGGTATCTCGCCTCGCGTCACCCTCTGCCCTCACCACAGCGGGCTCCACCGTACAGAGCAGCTCTGCCCCTTAGTGATATGCTTGTGTTGGAGGTTTGCCTCTGCGTATTACTTCTCCTCCATTCAATGGTGATTGATTGTGTCTTTATTCTCATTCTGCGACCTAAAATGGGCGTGTAATTTATGTTCAGCTGTTGAGCCCACCGAAAGACCATCATTGTCTTGAGCCAAAGCTCCAAAAGCACTTTCAGTATTATCTTGAGGCCCACAATTAAATATAACAACAGTTTCTTGAATTCCCCTCTACGCTGATAACGCTTTAGTTATAGGGAGTTCCCCATGGGACTAGGAGTCCATATCCCTTTTGAGGGGAGTAACTCCCAATGAGGTCCCGCTTTCACAAACCCCTACAGAGGATTTTACTTAGCGGTCTCACCTCCCTAGCCTCAAAGAGGCTGGCTCCCCCATCCCTCTGAGAAAAAGGGACAAAGCCTTTTGATTTGTCACAGCACAAGTGAAGCTCCTGGCTCAGCCTCTCCAGTTAATAGCAAAGCACTTCTTGGCTCTTCCGGGAGTCTGATGCAGCCACCACCTCCACTCTCCCAAGCCTCTGCAGGGAGATCTTGGCCAGTGCTCTGCACACCAAGTCCAAGGCTTGCTCCGTCACTGTGTTCTGAGGAGCCTGTCCACTGTCTTGTTCAGGTTGTGCCCCTTTCCCATTCTGCTCCAGGTAATTAAGTCTCTGCCACATACTGAATTTTGGTAACTGCACAGGATCACCACAGGCAATTAGATGTCCTGTTCCCATGGTGTCGGCTGTGGATCATCAATTTTAATGCAGGAACTTATGGTTCATTGCCCTGAGCCTCAGACCTGCAAATCTATGTTGTTCAAATGTTATTCACAGCCCTTCTATTTACAAGGTATTTGATATCAGGAGTGGTTCTCGAATACAGTACTATATAGCAAGGTGGGAGGAATTTTTGGATGCCCTCATTGGAACAGTCTTCTTGGAATTATATTTGGTCTAAGGCTTCCAAAAACCCATGTAAGATCCGTTTTCGCAGGCACCTTAGCCAACAGTATTAGATAAGATTTACCCTTGGGTGTTGTCCTTCTGCTTGAGGCAAGAGGGACTTTCATCTATATATATGGTGGGACTGCTGCATAGTTCATCTCTTTTGGAAGGAAATGTTTTCACATATAAATGAATCATTAACATAATTTCTCCAGCATTGGATCTTTCATAGATTCAGATGCTTGAATATTCCCCGTCGTCAGACTGGGAATCCTCGGTGATAAATGTAATAATAAAACATTTTTTATTTTTTTTTATTTTTAAAATATACACATACTGCTACCTAGCAGTGCATGTACCTAGCCCATTATGGCCTATGGGCCATTTCATTGTGTAGCCCCTCCACCTCACTTTGGTCCTTTATGGCCCCATCCAATGAGGTGGCAGGGCTTAAGCTCCGCCCCCGGCAGCCATCTTCAGATTTTTCACCGCAGTCTAACAGACACAGGGAATCCTCAAGCTCTCTGAGCTTTTTCAAATTCTTTCTACTTTTGTGTGGAATATATTTGGAGAAATATATTCCATCTTGTCCCCCTTCTTAGGGGCTTTGTTTCTCAATTACCTTGGAGACAAAACTTGTTGTCTTCCTCTCAAAATCGTCGACTGAACTTCTCTTCAGAAATGGAGGCACCTCAGGCTGTCAGGAAGCCTTCCCTGTTCAGGGACTGCACGAGGTGTAAGAAGAAATTGGTTTACTACAAAGACCCCCACGAGCATTGCATTTATTGTCTGTACCCACATGACATTAAAAAATGCGAGATTTGTAGAACCTTTTCCACCAAGACCCTTCATGACAGGCATAGAAGACTCCTTTCATACCTGGAATCCAGGGATCAATCTTCGGACGAAGAGTCTGTCAGAACAGCTCCTGTCCAATCCAGCACTCCATCTGAGAGACAAACTTCAAAGAGAAGGGCCTCTTCAGTGGAAAGGAGTTCCTCTCCCAAGTCCAAAAAGAGGAAGCTGGAATTGATACCCTTTCTGCCTCCAGTTGACTTACCAAGCCAGAAAAAGTCAGCAAAATCTGCCTCCAGAGGGAACGAGGAGTTTGCAAAAAACGGGGGGGGGGGGGCAGTCGTCGGCGGGTAAACCGTCCACGAATGAAGGGAAAGGTAAAGGCCCGTCATCAGCCATACCGTCGACGAAACCATCGACGACGACGACGCTTAAGACATCGTCGACAATTAGATCATCGTCATCGGACATGTCGACCATGAAGCAATCGTCGACGAGCAAGAAACACCACTCGTCCACGAAGCATTCATCCATGACGCAGTCGTCCACGGATCATACTCCACATTCGTCAACAAAGCCCTCGTCGACGGGGAAATCTCAGTCGACGGCTAAGCCCTCGTCGACGGAGAAACCTCAGTCGACGGAGAAACCTCAGTCGACGGGAAAATCTCAGTCGGCGGCGAAGCCCTCGTCGACGGGAAAATCTCAGTCGTCGACGAAGATAGCATCGTCCATAACACCTTCAGAGGCACCACAAATTTCGACAGTTACGGAGGAATTACTGCCGTCCACATTTGAAACTCCTGTCATTGAAAGCAATATCATTCGAGAAGAATACTGAGACTGAACCACTGGTACAGCAATTTTCACCTTTGGGGCACATGGCAGAACTTCCGGATGTAATTCTTCAGGAAGAATTCTCTGATGCGGAAGTGGTGGAAGAGTCCATCGGTCCCTTACCGAAACAATACAGCCCTCCTTGGCACCCGTCCACGGGAGAATCCGAATATCCTCATGACCCGATACTCATGTTATCCGTGCAGAGGATTGTAGAAGAATTTTACAAACGGCAAAGGGAGAAGCAAATCCCGATTAATCCCATAGAAGCAGGAATTATTCCTAGAGAGTCATCTCCGATTCCAGGCACATCTGGTTGCTCTCCTCACAGGAGTAGACCGCAAAAACGGATGAGATCACCTGCTCGAAGACCAGCACCCACAGTGCTTCACCTACAAGAGTCCCGTCACCACAGTCATCGCACAGACCGCGATCTCCGGACGTGGATCCTACGATGGTACCGTCCACCTTCTCGGTATCAGACTGGCAGGAGGATCCTTTTGGAGAATTCTCGGAGCCAGAGGAAGGAGAAATAACACAGGAGCCAGACGCACCCAGTGAGTGGGATGACTACGTAGTCGAGAAGCCCAGGAGGAGAGACTCGCCGGGCAAGGCATCACCGCCGGATGATCTCGTCTCTTTCCACACCATTATAGGTAAAGCCGCAGAATTGTTTAAAATTCAGGTTTCTTCGGAGGAAAGGCAGTCAGTGCTCTATGAGCACAGGGACAAACGAAGGAGGACAGTGACCACAATTCCTCTCCTCGATACCATCTGGGATTCCGGATCCAAGATCCTATCCACGCCCTTATCGACTCCGGCTTTGGTGTCCAGGCCAGAAAAGAAATATAAAGCTCCGGATTCGGCACCGCTTTGTTTGAGGGGTCATACGAAACCAGACTCGGTTATTACAGTGGCGGCCAGAAAGAAACTCGCCAACCCCTCCTCACCGTTGTCGGCACCACCGGATAAGGACGGACGTAAACTGGAAGCCATGGGCAGGAAAGTATCATCTTCTGCATCCCTTACAATCAGAGCAGGCAATGCGCTGGCCATGACCGCAAGGTTCGATCGCGAGCTTTGGCTCCGCATGTCTAACTTGGCGAAGCAATTACCACCGGAGCTCCAGGAGGAGGCAAAATCGATAATCGCGGATGGTGAAGCAACATCGGATCACATGATCGACGCAGCGGTTGATGTGGCCGAATCAGGCTTCAGGCAGATGGCGCACGGCACAGTGCTCAGAAGGCAGGCCTGGATGAAGGCTACTAACTTTAGACCTGAAGTCCAGGCGCAGATATTAGACATGCCGTTTGATGGCCAAGATCTCTTTGGGAAAAAGATAGACGACCATTTGAAGGCAATCAAGACGGACACAGACACAGCCAGAGCCATCAGTTCTTTAAAGGACAAAAGTAAGGACCATCGGTCTTTTCGTCCCTTTAGAGGTTCATCTTCCAAGTTCAGAGGATACGGTCGTTCCTCCTATGGTCAAAAAGCACAAGGCAGCACGTACCAAGACAATAAATATCAGTCATCCAACAGATACGCCCATAGAGGCAGACGTGGCTCCGCCCAAGGGAAGTCACAAGGAAAGCAAAACTGACGACCAATTTCCCCCCCCCCCTTCACCACACCCCGGTGGGGGGAAGGGTGAGAAAGTTATTCCAGCGCTGGCAGTCAATTACATCGGACAGATGGGTGTTGCAGGTGATCCAAAAAGGGCCACACCTTAGAATTTCTGGACCAACCTCCATCTCTGCCTCCAACATCTCGCAGAGTGCATATGCTAAGACAGGTCATGTCCGAAGTGCAAAAACTGCTCCAGAAGGCAGCAGTAGAACCAGTACCTTATTCTCAGAGGGGAAAAGGTTTCTACTCCCGATTCTTCCTCGTCAAAAAGAAAAACGGTCAATGGAGACCCATCTTGGACCTGAGGGCACTCAACAAATTCATCAAGCGCATAACATTCAAGATGGTAGCTTTACAAGGGGTGCTACCTTGGTTAAACAAGCACGACTTCTTGGCCACTTTAGACTTGGAGGACGCATACTTCCATATTCCGATCCATCCAGCGCACAGACAGTTCCTCAGGTTCACAGTGGGAGAGCTCCACTTTCAGTTTCAAGTGCTCCCGTTCGGGCTAAAATCGGCTCCGAGAGTTTTCACAAAATGCTTGGCACCGGTAGCGGCAAGTCTCAGGAGGGCAGGAACGGACGTTTTTCCATACCTGGACGATTGGCTGATAAAGGCAAGTTCCGCTGCAAAGGCTCGCTCGGCAGTGTCGAGGACTGTCAACCTCCTAAAAGAGTTAGGTTTCTCCATAAACCAGACGAAGTCTTGCCTCGTTCCCAGCAAGGTAGCTCTCTTCCTGGGAGCCGAACTCGACACCAGCATTCCCAGAGTGAGGCCATCCACGGAAAGAATAGCAGCGATTCTACGCTCAACTTCGAACTTCCTACAGAAAGAGACAACATCCGTACGCTCTTACAAATCCCTATTGGGCATGATGTCATCATGCATATTCCTCATACCGAACTGCAGGCTTCGCATGAGACCGATTCAGGAAGCTCTGGACCACCAATGGAAACAAGCTTTCGGATGCTGGGAAGACATTGTCCAGATTCCATCGACGTTGCACAAGGCCCTTCGATGGTGGAATGTTCCGAGGAATCTTCTGCAGGGAATGCCGTTTCAAGCACCGACATCGACCCTCCTGCTGCGGACGGACGCTTCCTTATCAGGCTGGGGCGCTCATCTGGCGGACCTCCAAACCAAGGGATCTTGGTCGGCACAAGAGTCCCAGCTCCACATCAACGTGTTAGAGCTCAGGGCCGTAAGGTTAGCGCTGAAAGCTTTCCTACCGGTTATAGCTGGTCAAGTTCTTACAGTCCAGACAGACAACACGACCTCCATGCACTATACAAACAAGCAGGGAGGCACGCGGTCTCAGATCCTGTCGCAAGAAGCCCAACAGCTATGGGCATGGGCCTTGCGCTACAGGATACAGATCAGGGCAGAACATCTTCCAGGAGTGGACAATGTCCTAGCGGACAGACTAAGCAGAGAGTACACAGCGTCACACGAGTGGGAGCTGGACGAAAAAGAAACCCAACGGATCTTTGCCTTATGGGGCCATCCGCAGATCGACCTTTTTGCCACCAGGAACAACAAAAAATGCAAGAGATTTGCTTCAAGATACCCGGAGCACCAATCACTGGGAGACGCGTTCTCAGTGGATTGGTCGGGGAAGTTCCTCTACGCCTTCCCACCAATTCCCCTCATGTCGAGGGTAATTCGCAGGGTAAAAGAACAGGATTGTTCTTTGATTCTTATTGCACCGGATTGGGCACGGCAAATCTGGTACCCGACGCTGAGGCACCTATCCTGCCGACCCCCGATTCGTCTCAAGTCACATCAATATCTACTGACACAACAGAACCGCAAGGTCCTCACCACGACCCGAGGAGCCTGTCTCTCAAAGCATGGTTCCTGAGCAGCGCAAACTGATGCACCTAAAGTTACCATCAGAATGCTGGGATATCATCAGGGCCTCTAGAGCCCCGTCCACGCAACTTAGCTACACCAGGAAATGGACCAGGTTTTCCAAATGGTGCGAGACCTCTGCGATCGATCCCCTTTCGGCCTCGGTTGATCAGATTCTGCCCTACTTGTTGCACCTGGCTAAGTCAGGGCTCTCACTGTCCTCTATCAAGGTTCATCTGTCAGCCATAGCGGCCTACACAGTAACCGCGGAGACGCAAGCCTTACTTTCCTTACCAGCGGTTAAGATCTTCCTGAAAGGACTGATGCGTACTTATCCGCCTACACCTACACCAGTTCCAGACTGGAGTCTCAACACCGTCTTAACAGCCCTCATGCAACCTCCCTTCGAACCCATACACAGATGTGATATGAAATTCTTGTCCTGGAAGACATCTTTCCTGATAGCCATCACTTCAACCAGAAGGATCAGTGAGTTGAAAGCCTTGTCTTCAGAACCTCCGTTTACTCTGTTCCAGAAGGACCGCGTCATCTTAAGGCCTCACCCGAAGTTCCTCCCCAAGGTACTTTCGGAGATGTCGTTCACTGAGCGCATTGTTTTACCAACCTTCTTCCAGAATCACGCTTCTGAAGCGGAAAGGACATTACATTCTCTAGACGTTGCTAGAGTGTTGAAGTTTTACTTGCAAAGAACCAAGGAGTTCCGCTCCTCAAACCGGCTGTTCATTTCGTTCTCTGGCCGTACCAAGGGTCAGCATATATCTAAACAAAGTCTGGCACGCTGGGTATCATCCTGCATCACCCACTGCCATCAGTTGAAAGGCGACCCTTTAACTAGACCGCCTTCTGCGCACTCCACCAGAG
Source organism: Ambystoma mexicanum (assembly GCF_040938575.1). Lineage (NCBI taxonomy): Eukaryota > Metazoa > Chordata > Amphibia > Caudata > Ambystomatidae > Ambystoma > Ambystoma mexicanum. Next base: position 450,943,540 of record NC_090936.1, on the reverse strand, counting down.
GAAGAGCGGCGTCAACAGCATTCCACGCAGGGGTGGCCTTGAAGGAAATATGCAGAGCCGCCACGTGGAGCACTCTGCATACTTTCGCGAAACACTACTGCCTGACTGAAGATGCCAACAAAGAAGCTGCAGTTGGACAGGCAGTGCTCCGCCATCTCTTTGTATAAGGTAGGACCAGCCTCCTTTCCCACCTTTCCCGAAGTATGTAACCGTTGTGTTGCTGCATGGTAAAGGTTTGACCAGAAATATGTTTTTCTGTATTTATGCATATATGTATATTATGGTGGCATGTTTTAACTGCTTGGTATTCTATTCAAGCATCTGAATCTATGAAAGATCCAATGCTGGAGAAGTCTTAGTTACTTACCTGTAACTGTATTTCTCCAGCATTGGTATCTTTCATAGATTCACATGCGCCCGCCCGCCTCCCCTGAGAGGCTGCTCCTATGCTCGGCATCCATCATACTGTAATCTCTACGGTTCAAAATCTGAAGATGGCTGCCGGGGGCGGAGCTTAAGCCCTGCCACCTCATTGGATGGGGCCATAAAGGACCAAAGTGAGGTGGAGGGACTACACAATGAAATGGCCCATAGGCCATAATGAGCTAGGTACATGCACTGCTAGGTAGCAGTGTGTGTATATTTTTAAAAAAAAAATACATTTTTTTTTTAATTGTTATTAAATTTATCACCGAGGATTCCCAGTCTAACGACGGGGAATATTCAAGCATCTGAATCTATGAAAGATACCAATGCTGGAGAAATACAGTTACAGGTAAGTAACTAAGACTTGCCTTTTATCCACTGGTAGTGCTGTCAGTGGTCACAGACTCCCAGAACATAGACAAACTGGGAGGGAAGTAGTTATTAATCTAGGCTGGAGATGCATCCCTTGGTTGTAGCCCCCTTGTTTCTAGTCAACTGTGCATGATGGTTTGACATACAGTAGCCATGGAGAAGATCGTATACACTCTCAATGAATAAATACATCAAAACTTGGTTTCCGTTTATTGCTTCTTTGTAAATCAGAGATTTTGTGACTGTTCATCACTGACCCTTAACATGCAAATTCCTTTCTTTGAATCCTCCAGCATGGGGTCTAGGATGGATTCACATGCTCATGAATATTCCCTGTCAAGCTTGGTAAAGAAAAAACGGTTTTACTTTAGCATGAAAACTGCACTTCTACTCTAAACCAATCACTGTCCTTCGGTCATACTGCCCATGTCCAATGACAGTCCTCTCCCTAAGCTCCACCCCTGGTGGCCATATTCAGATTTGTACAGCACGCTTCAGTGTTGGGAGTCCTCTTGTTGCTATCCAAGCTATTTTTCAAGTTTTTGGCACATTTTTGTAACGTTTTGACCGATTTTTGGCTAATCGTTCGCCTGGAGGTCGACTTCCGGCAACAGGGATCCACTATCCACTATCGGCGTAGATCACACTACATCGCAGATCTTTTGATCGAGATTTCGAGAATGCCCGGGCTTGGCCCTACTTTGCGTCTTTCCACCATGACCGAGGAAAAGAGATGCCTCTTCAGGAACTCTGCGTGAAATGTCTATTAAGGAACGTGTACGTCAAGTATCGACACCATAAACGTCTATTGCATGCATCCAGACCATGATGACGAGGGCTGCGAGGTCTGCCGTGGAGTTTTGAAAAAGACAAAGAAGGATTGCTACAGCAGGCTGGTGGAGTGGCAAAAATCGGGCAGGCCTCTGACTCTGCTTCCAGACAGGGTCATGCTTCCCCCGGACAGGCCGATCCCAAGAACAAACTCCCTCAGAAAAGAGGACAAGATCCTTTGAGGATGCGCCGCCATCGGGGTTCCAAACGAAGGTAAGGCACATCGTTGTTGCCACTGGGTTTGCCGCTGCTGCGGTTCCCAGCTTGGTAAGGATAAGTTGCCATCTCCAACCACTTCTACAGCAAGCTTACCCGTAAGGGGCGCTCCCTCCAAGAGAAAGTTCTTGACTCCTTCAAAACTTTGCTTGCCATTGGCCGACAAGACGATGAAGGAGACATCCATAGGTGGCCCCTCTGCTCCCCCGCCCCCCTCCGAAGTCTCTGGAGAGGGAAAAGAGTAAAACTCCTGCGGACCCTAAGATGGGTACGGAACCATGGGCGGCCCAGGTGTGACTGGCACAGATTTATATGAGCTCCGATAGGGTCGACGATGATCTGCCTGAAGGCTATTATTCAGACCACGAAGGGGGTCAGGGGCCTGTGTTTGTAGATGGGTCACCACAAGGTGAGCCCTGCCCTTCACCTCGCCGGATGAGGCGCACCAGTCCAGAGCCTCCACCTCTCACTCCTTCGATGCCTCAGCCCGCAGTCATGTCTTTGGACATTCTTACCATGCTGCGCACGCTTGTATCAGAGATCCAAGAGAGACTACCACCCACACCAGCCCCTGCTCCATCTAGGAGTCCTCCAAGACTGCTTCCGGGGAGACCTCCCCGGCGCAAGTCAAAGGACCCTGGTGGTCCAAGGCATCACCACCACCACCACCACCACCTCCTCCGCCTCAGGACTTGACACCGAATGGGGATCCTGCCATGCACACGGGCACACAACCAGGGGCTACGGTGCCGGACACCGACAAAACCGATGACTTTGTACCAGCTGACGGGAAGCCAGTGGGTGCAGATGAACCGCACAGGGCCTCTCCACCGGATGAGGTCGGCTCTTTTCAAGCTATAATGTTCAGGGCCTCGGAACGTTTTCAACTGGTGGCTGAGGAGACTAAAAAGGAAGGATTCCTTTACCAACAGAAGACCATCATGTCCGTTCCATTACTGGACGATATCTGGGATGAGGGCTTGGCCCTAATGTAGAATCGGAGCACTGCTGCACCCAAGCGGGATAGGCTCGAGAAGAAATACAGAGTTCCGAATGTGGCGCCCAAGTGCTTGAGGTCCCAGCCTTCACCCGACTCTGTAGTTTCAGCCGCAGCCAAGAAGCGCTTGGTCTAGGAGGGGAAGAAGCTGGATTTGATGGGGAAAAGAATAATCTATACTGCTGCCAGCACCATTAAGCGTGGGGGAAGTAGCCTTGGACCTTTCCATTACAGTGGCAGTGGACTTTGAGGACACTGGGTTCCGTCAAATGGGCAATGGAGTGTCTCTGCATCGGCAGGGATGACTGAAGGCCACCAACTTCAGACTGGACGTTGTCCAAAGTGTTGGACATGCCATTCGATGGAGAGAACCTCTTTGGGAAGATCGCCGACTAGTCTTTGCAAATTATCAAGACGGAAACGGAGATGACACATTTGCTGGATACCCTACAACAACGCTGATCTTCGTCCTTTGAGAGGAAAGTCCGGCAGGCCCTCCAAGGGATATACCACCCCTTATCGGCAGCCTTTCCACTCCACGACTTAGGAAGCCTACAGAGGTCGCTCACAGGCATACAGCAGCGGAGGAAAGTGTCGGTGCTGCCAGCAGGGCAGAGCTCCGATCCCGAAACAGGCCTAAAACCGCCTGTGGACTTGGGCTCCCACTTGTGCACCCCAGTGCGAGGCCAGCTGGCGAGCTTCATCGGCGCGTGGTAGATCATCACCACCGACAAATGGGTGCTGGATGCTCTCGAACAGGGGCACACGTTGGAGTTCCAACGCAGGTGTCCTCGTATTCCCCCGGTGGCACGACAGGAACAACACGTGGCACAGCTGCTGCAAGCTACCTACACCATGTTAAAGAAGGGGGCGATAGAACCCATCCCCAGCGCCTCCGGGACTCCGGAGTGTACTACAGATACTTTCTGGTCCAAAAGAAGTCACAAGGGTTGAGGCCGATCCTGGACCGGAGACGTCTCACCAAGTACTTGAATTCCCAGAAATTATGGATGGTCACTTTGCAGCACATGCTCAGCCAACTGGAGGAAGGCAACTTCCTTGCGTTTCTGGATTTGGAGGACGCCTACTTCCACGTCCCCATCCACTGGAGGCACCGCAGGTTCCTATGGTTCGTGGTCCATGGGTGAAACTGTCAGTTCAAGGTGCTTCCCTTCGGCCTGAAATCAGCCCCAAATGTCTTTACAGAGTGCTTGGCTCCAGTAGCGGCGCATCTTTGTCTCAATGGCATCCATGTCTACCCCCACCTGGACGATTGGCTTGTCCCAACTCGCTCCCACACTCTGGGGAGCCAGCACATGGCGAGGACTGTACGTCTGCTGACGGATCTGGGATTCTCCATAAATTATTCGAAGTCCTGCTTGGAGCCATCGCAGAATGCTCTGTTTCTGGGAGCCCACTCAACAAAATAACTTGTCTGGTGTCTCTCTCGGAAGAGAAGGGTGATAGCCATCCTAGGAATGGTGCTGCGCCTGTCGTCCATGCGGTCGGCTACTGTGCGAGCCATAAAGTCGCTGCTGGGGATGATGTCCTCCTGTAGCAACCTCCTCCTCCTTTGCAGACTATGGATGATTTTCTTGATGCGAGGTTACTGAAAATCTCAGGGTCCTGGACAGACAAGATCACCCTCAACGAGGAGTTCCAACGAGCAATACAGTGCTGGGGCGTGCGCTCTCGTTTTAAGCAAGGGGCCCCATTCCAAGTCCCTTCTTACCAGGAGACAGTCAACATAGATGCTTCCCTGGACGGATGGGGAGCACACACAGAACAGTTACACTGCTGAGGCCTCTAGCTGCCAGAAGAAAAGACTCTCCACATCAACATCCTAGAGCTTTGACCCGTCTTCTGGGCCCTCCGGTTCTTCCTGCTGTCGCTGAAGGGCAAGGTGTGAGAATCCACCACCACCAGGTTCTACATCCGGAAGCAGGGCTGGATGTGCTCTCTGGCTCTCTCCGGCAAGGCATAGGATCTGTAGCACTGGGCCATTCGTCAGGACATGTTTCTCATCCCTTTTCACCTGGCTGGCATCAAGAATGCCATCGCAGAATCGATCAGGAGGGAGCTACTTAATTGCCACGAGTGGGAGCTTCGCCAAGACCAAGTGCATCTTCTATTCCACAAATGGGGTCAACCCCAGATCGACCTTTTCGTGACGGCGACAAATTCCAAGTGTCAGAGGTTCGCCAGCAGGTCCGCGCAGCCAAGGAGCATAGGCGATGCATTCTTGTTTCCGTGGGAGTAACTTTTCCAATACGCTTTTCCTCCATTCCAACTCCTGCTATGAGTGATCAACACAGTCAGACAGTGTCACTGCAAGTTGACACTTGTCACCCCGGCGTGGCCCTGACAAATCTGGTACTCGGACCTGCTACATCCATCAGGCTGCCACTACTTCCAGATCTGTTCTCCAGAGAGGGAGGAGCGATTCTGCACCACCACCTGCAGCCCTAGAATTCGGACATTATTCTTTACCTGCGGAGTGTAAGGGCATCCTGGTCAAGGCCAAAGCCTCTTCAATGTTGATGTGCTACGGCCACAAGTGGAAATGTTTCTCTGTGTGGTGCCGGGCTCTGACTATTACTCCCCTGCGTGTCACAGCCCCGCAGCTCCTACCATACCTGCTTTCCTTGGCCAAGGCTGGACTGGCTCACACCTCGATCAAAGTGCTGCCATATCCCGTTACACCAGGACACCGGGTAGGCCTTCCCTATGGTCGCACAGACTCATCAAGGGGTCCCTTAAGGCCTCTTCAGTACTTTTCCGACGGCGAAGGCTTCTGCCCCAGCTTGAGAACTCAATGTGGTCTTGACTGAGCTCATGGGGCGCCCTTTGAGCCGATGCATCAAGCCTCTCTCAAGTTTCTCTCATCGAAGATGGCTTTCCCTGTGGCGATCACCTCAGCGAGGCAGGTCGGGGAGATTCAAGCCTTGTCTTGCAAGCAGCCGTACTTGTCCTTCCATGTTTCAAGGTTGGTACTGCGTACGCACCCCACCCTTATGCCGAAAGTACTGTCGGATTTCCACCTCAACAAGCAGTTGGTGTTGGCTGTCGTCTTCCCGTATCCATCGTCACCAGCGGAGAGGGCCTTACATTCGCTGGACCTTGCTCGTGCCTTGAGGTTCTACGTGGCACGCATGAATGGGTTTCGGAAGACTTCTCAATTGTTTGTCAATTTTGGCCCTATGAATCATGGGGAAGCTGCATCATGCACTGTCATTGTCTGGCTAATGGACCTCTTCCAGGCCGACCGAGAGCCCACTCCACCAAAGCCATTGCAGCAACAACAGTGTTTCTCTCTGGTGTGCCCCTGCTCGGCATTTGCTGGGGTGCTACGTGGCGGTCCACGCACACCTTCACGAGGTTCTACTGGTTCAATAGGGATTATTGGGAGGAGTCCTGTGTTTGCCAAGGGGTGCTATGCAACCTGTTCACTTGAGGTGAGTTCCAGGGTAAGCGTGTTTACATCGGTTGAGCCTTGGCACCTCCCGTGGTTTTGTATATGTACTGCTGTGTAATTGTTACTCATGAGCATGTGAATCCATGCCAGACCCCATGCTGGAGAAGGTTTGTTACTTTCCTGTAATTCTGGTTCTCCAGCATGGGTCTGGCATGGATTCACATGCAAATCCTTCCCCTCTCTGGCTTTTCTTGGTTCATACTGCCTTTTACATACTTACCAAATCTGAAGATGGCCACCAGGGGTGCAGTTTAGGGAGAGGACTGTCATTGGACAGGGGCAGGATGACCCGAAGGACAGTGATTGGTTTAGAGGAGAAATAAAAAAAAAATCTTTATTGGCCATTTCCAGCCTAACGACGAAGAATATTCTCGAGGAATGAGAATCCACACCAGACCCATAATGGAGAACAAGAGTTACAGGTAAGTAACTTAAACCTTCATGTACACAGCTGAATGTCCAACTATTTGAAGCAAGAGATTGTGAAGGCAATATTTGATAAGGTTATGGTGCAAGTGCTGTGGCTAATGTATGGATGTTGTCCCTTCTCCCCTAGGGGGAGACCTTTCCCATGTTGCCAGCTAGATGCGGCCACAGTCAAACAGTCCTCCTGGAGGGGGTGGGGGGGTTAGCACCGAGGGAGGATCACATTGGGGACAATCAACAGATTATGCTGTATCGCCCCGCTTTACCATGTCCAATCCCACTTGCAAAACCTCAAGCCCCTTCCCTGGATACAGCTAATATATATTGCTGTCAAGTTAGCCAAACTAATCTACATGGTAACACGGAAAAAACAGATAATACAACGTATTATATAAATATAGCCAACCCACCTACATAATAACACTGAAAGGCTAGATAATACAAAATATGATTCATGTAGCTTTAAGGCTCGTACTGTGACGAAGAAGATGGCCATGAGTATATTTGCTCTGAGGGATACAGCAGTCTGATGCACGAGATCGAAAGTTGGGCAGGTTCACGCTCAGGCTCAATCACAAGCGCTGGAGAGATACGAGAGAGGAAAAGCCGTCCCCCGGAGAGAAATAGTGAAATCCAGGTACCGGCATGAGACGAAGCCCAGTGAAACACTTACTTGGCAGGGGAGCAGCCCAAGCTGTGTACATTTTTGCAAGTTGCGACCTGTACCCACATGAGAGACTAAGTTATCCAGTAATTTAGGATAAGAAAGTCTAGGGGAAAGGAGCCCAACCCTAGCATCTGGAGTCTTGCATTTTGGAACATTATTTTGCATCACTTTTCTCTACCAGAAAAACTTGAAACTTTTGTTCTTGAAAGGACAACAAACACTTTTTGCTTTAAGAAGAGACCAACCTTGCACAGTTATCTTAGATTATTAGGGTTAGGGACACGGCAGTGACAGACTTTTTAGTTTCAGACTTCCTGACAATTTCATTAGTCCCTTTTGAGGCAGGAAGGGACCCCCCGTTAGCTTTAGTAATGGAGAGTCCTTTTTCCAACCCTCTTATTAAGTCTATATCCAAAAACATGCCACCATTGTTTCCGAGCCTTACTTCTGCACCCTTACAGTGCATTACCTAGAGGGGGGTAGTAGGGATACTTTCACCAAATTAATGCATCCAAGTTCATGCTTAACTTAATGTAAACTTTCCTAATGGTTTTCTTGCCAGTGATCTCGCCAAGTACAGGTTTGCTTAAGAGATGAATGCTGGATCCTGATTTCTAGCCCTGTTTGTCCCAAAAGTTAATAAAATATTTTTAAGTGTTTTAAGAGCCAGTAAAAAAGTGAAGAGATATAGTGTTGATCAAGACCACGAACATACCCATGGTAGGAGACTATGATTACAAGTAGCTTCCCTCTGTGTTTCAGCCCTGTGGGCCCCTACCTAACTGCTAGAATTGCGTGAAGGAACTTGAAGAATAATAGATTCCACTTTCAGAATGATACTAATGGACATGTTGATGGCACATTCCACTTTGTTCTCCAATTCAGAGATCCAAATGTGGAATTTGAATGTTGTTCCCTATCTCACAAGACTTTTGAGGCATTGTTTTCGAGTGATCTTAAAGTATGTTTAGTCACTAGGGGTGCTTGCTAAGTGAGTACGTTTGCTTCAGGTGTTATCTACCAAAACTCGTATGTTGTTTCATAAAGATAAAGTGGTGCTTAATACATGCCCTAGCTTCCTTTAAAAAAGTCTTAATCAGACCTACAGATTAGAATGTGTTCTTCCTGATGTCTCTCTTCAAAGGCCGGAGCGATGTCATGATTTGGATGTCACAAAGCCTTGTTATTATATGTATGTGCTGTTTTATTTAGTACAAACCTAGTTGTGAAGCAAAAGAGTTATTCTTTTAATCCTCATAAGGGCCTCAAAAGCACACAATTATAAGGCAACTTCTGCCACACATTTTCAAATTGTATCTGTCAATGTTTACCAGCTTCAAAAAGCAACTCTGAATTTATTTTTTAGTGTTTCTCCCCAGGAATTCACACTTATGATAATAGTAACCTTAGTTTGCAATATGGTTTAGCTGATTATAATCTGGAGAAAATATCCCACAAACAAAGAAGCACTTTTGTAGTGTGGGGTGTTACAAAGTCCTTAGCCTCTTTTTGTGTACATCCTGTGGGAGACCAGAAAAGTGGCTGGATACATCCCCAAGTGAATGAAGGTTCTGGGTGTGGTATTTGGAGGATGCTGTGATGAATCTGATAATGTCATCATTCCTTTCCCGGAGGTGGCCTCTTCTCATTTGGCCTCGGGATGGAACTAAGATTACTAGACTGACCCAAAAAGGGAGCAGTCCAGCGTTTGGGTGAAGCTGTTTGGCTCTGAGCATCCCCCTTCCTTGAAGTGGGAGTTTAAAAATGGAACATCTGAAAGCAAAACTAGATGATCTCCAGGTACCGACTCGAAAGCCAAAAGCAGGCATGACACAAGCAGTGCAGTAGCGGCGAACCGGAAGAAGATGGCGTCCCAACCAGAGACGGTATCCCGAGAGCTCTGGAGTGGTAGTGGAGAGAGAGGAAGCCGACACTCCATCCCATCCAGATGAGCCGGGGAGCAGAAGGAACTCAAGGCTGTGACCGGAGAAGACCACCAGCAAGGAGAGCAGAAGCCGACAAGCAGGAACCATACCGGTTGCTTGGGAGAGCATCGCCGGTAGCCAGTGGAGCTGCCAGAGAAAGAGACACGCGGCAGGAACAGAAAGCCGAGTCAGGCTTGGTTTTGACGTGGAGATCGAGAAGGCTCAGTGCCGCTGTCGGGGAGAAGCCTCCCAAGGTCTGCAGATGCAGCCAGGAGAACCTGAACGGGAGTGGCAGTGAAAAGAGAAAGACAACCATACCATTGAGCCCATGGTGGAGGGGATGGGAAGCATGGGCTGAAATACAGAGATTGAAAAGGTGAACTAATTGACTAGAGTGGGGAGCAAGGGGCTCCTAGTCAAATTAGTTGTCAGCTTCACAGTCACAGTACTTCAAGAGAGTTGAAAGCAAGTAACATTGTGAAGTCTGAGAAAGAAAGGAACTTGGCCCCTTGTCCTTAACATTGATGAACAGTGAAGTGCAAAGTCCTGGCAGGAGAGTATACCAGGTTTTTTGCAAGTCTGGGACCTGTACCCAAGTTGTGTGAAAGAACTGTAAGAAGAACGTGGCAGGGGAGTATACCAGGTGTTTTTGCAAATCTGGGACAAGCACTCAAGTTGTGGTGTTCTGAAAGAAGAATCCCAAGGAAGGTTCATATCCTTAGGATTTTAAATTGCATTGAATGTGGAAAAGACTTGGGGAAAGGAGTAATTTCCTCTGGTGTGGACTACAATACCAAGAGGAGGGGGTTATCCTCTTGAGCTATATAAAACCTAGACATACATTTGAACTTGTATTGTGGTAGAGACAAACTTGGGGACAAGAGTCATTCCCTGGAGCTGTGAACAATATCCATTTGGAACATTTGTTGGATGTGTACCTTTTTGTTGAACTTGAACATTTGTGAACCTTCAGAGCCAAAGACACTACCCTTGGCACATGAGAGGTTCCGTTTAGAATGTGAGGGCTAGGATAGGATTGTGGACACAGGACATTTTTTGCTTTAGACATCTTGATGCAGGACAGACCCTTTGTTTTGGGTGAGGTAAGGAAATACCTCCTAGTTTAGGGACAATGAGGCATTTTCCAACCACCTTTATTATTTAATAAAAGTGTTTCTGATGCTTGTGAATCTGCTTAGAATCACATGCTGTACATATAGTCCGACATCTAGTGGTCATCGCAGAGTATTGCATCTTGTCTTTCGAGGATCAAAAGGGGACGTCGACATGGGCGTGCCTGTAACACTATCCCTAACGTGATGTGTAGTGTACCCAAAATCCCTTGTGCGTCGCGGTCCCTCAGATTGTTTTTTCCGCCCAGCTAGCTGGTCGCCTTATGTGGAGCTTGTAAAATTGCAAACTCATTTCTTTGTCCACGACCTCGAGTCGTTTTATATATTAGTCCCCTTCATCAACGACTACCTGACTAGCACCGCCAAAGACCGCGAAAGATAACTCCTGACTTCGACGGTTGGTGCTCCATCGGCCAGGCCTACACAGTAGGGAGAGTGGGGTCTGGGCTCTATTTCTTTTCAAGAATGTATTTCCTTCTCCCCCGTTTTCCCCTCTGGTTTTGCTGTCGCTATAAACCTGAGCTATGGACAGGACACCTTTTAAATGTTGCCCTTCTTGTAAAGGCAAGTACCCCTGTAAGGACATGCACCAGAGGTGCAATAAGTGTCTCCCTCGATATCACCACGAGGCATCCGGTAGGTCTTGCCAGCTTCTGTGCCCTAAGACAATAAAAGAACAGCGAGTTAAACGGTGGGCGGCCTATGCCATGATGCAGGCCGAGGTTAGCTCCCCTGCCGCCACAGGTGCCGAGAGTGACGAGGAACTTAGCGACAGCTGTGGCTCCGACACAGATGCCATCGACCTATCTTCGGACCAGCCATGCTCCGAGTCGTCCACCCCGGCGACAGGGATGCACACGCTACTCACAAAAGTAAGCACACAACCCCCCGAACCGCCTCGACGGACTCGTCGGGAGAGTCAAAGACACCAACGGGTACGCCGATTTCTTCAACGGAACCCGCCGATCCACAAGGTCGGCAGCCCTCCCTGCAACCGCGTAAGCGGCATGCGTCCGGGCATTCCACTGACAAGGGCGTCAGCACCAAAAGTCATAAGGCTGTAGAGACGCCTCTTAAGAGTGCGCCGACGCAGAAAGATTTGGCAGCATCAAAAGCTACGGCGAAGCCACTAGAACAGCTGAAACCCCTCGCAGGCACGCAAACATACGCGAGAGCCTCGCAAAGATCATTTTGGTGGCTTATAAGCCCAAGGACAGGTAGAAAGACACGTCCACAGGCCGAGAAAGGCAGGAAGGCTATTCTGAAGGCCCCCAGCCCCTGGCTAAGACCCTCTCTGATAAATCTCCACGGTCTAAACACTCGGATCCCCAATACGAGCCCTTCCCCCCCCCCTTCAGACCCCTGTGGCGCATCTTTATGGACCAGAGATAGGTTTGAGAGGTGTATGAATAGACTTTCAAAATTCATGGACTACTCTGAATGGTTTACCACGCCAAAAAGGCACAGTTAGGAAGACTTACACCCTACTGTGTCAAAATTCCAGAGGACCTCCTGCCCTCTTCATGAGGAGGTGTTTGACCTGACAGAACCAGAAGAGATTCCTCAGGTCCCTTATTTACAGGAAGATTATCCCTTTGAGGACCCTATTGAACAGGCCCCAGATTGGGGGGATGATCAGCCAGCGGATAATCCACCATGGCTGTCACCAACTAATACCCCTGATCCAGACGCATTACGCATCTCCTCCCATTAGACAGGCATCTCCCATAGATGACCAGATGGCATTTAATGCCATTCTCAAGAAGGCTGCAGAACATTTTCAGATCGCCACACAAGAGGCAGTGCAAACACTGACTTTGTGGAGGATATATTGAAGTAGAAACCACCTGCAAGCCAGACTATACCTTTATTGAACTGACAGCATATCGCCCCTTTGCTTACGCCATCACAAACAAGGGCTGTGAACCCATGGGTCAAGAAGATTTTTCACCCCTCTACTACAGACCCTCTCTACATTTCGGGGACATGCCACTCCAGATTCCCTAGTGGTGGCTACAACTAGGAAAAGAGCAGGGGTACCCTTGTCCACCATTGAAGCACCACCAGATAAGCACTGCAAGAAATTGTATGCCCTGGGGAAGTGTCACTACCGCGGCTGCCTTTTCCACCAGAATTGCCAACAGTACTATGCTGTTGGCCAGCTACAACGACGTTCAGTGGAATCTGCTTCTGGAAGGCCTGCAAGAAGTCCCTGAACGGACACAGTCACGCCTGCTGGCGATTGTGGCAGAGGGGAGGCAGGTGAATCATAATATTCTCAAGAAAACCCTAGATGCTGCAGAGACAGCAGGGAGAACCCTGGCCCAAGGTACCATTTTTGGAGAGGCACGCATGGTTGAAACATTTGGGGTTCAAACCAGAGACTCAGGCGTCCCTCATTAACAAACCGGTGGAAGAATCCAACCTGTTTGGTAAAGCTGTAGATGAGGCACTAGAGCCTGCGAAAAAAGAACATGAGACTTTGAAATCTTTGAACCAGATAACTCAAAGCCCTTTTCAGCAGCGAGGTGACTGCTCTCGCCGCTCCGTTCGCTGACAATCTTACCCACGTTCCCCACACAACCAATACGGAACTGGTAACACATGGCCCTCAGGGAAGGGGTCAGCTGCCTCTAACCTTTATCAGTCTGGAGGACAGCGTCGTGGCAAGGGGAGGGGTAGAAGCACCACCCCTAGAGGCTCACCAGCCTCCAATCAGAAATGACATGCAGATCCGGGTCCCCTCCCATGCCTCCCTGGTCAGGGGACGGATAACATCATTCTTCCACGCATGGGAGGGAATTACCACAGACCACTGGGTGCTCAAGACCGTCACCCCCGGTTACTCTATCGAGTTCAGCCGACCGCCAAAGTCCAGACATCTGTCATCAGAACATCTGAGAATCCTACTGCAAGAAGTTTGAGATCCTGCAGGAAAAGGACGCAATCGAAGTTGTCCCCGTTCTTCAGGTAAACAAGGGTATTTATTCAGTGTACTTCTTTGTATCCAAAAAGGATCTCACCATGTGCCCTGTGCTAGACTTCCTCACAGCAAACACATTTGTCAAACCACAAACGTTTTGAATGATAACGTTGCAAGAGGTAGTCCCTCTACTGACACAGGGGGGGACAACATGGCAACATTGGACATGAAAGCTGCATACTTTCATATTTCAATGTTGCCAGCGCACATAAAATACCTAAGGTTCATGATAGAGAACAAGCACTATCAGTTCAAGGTATTTTCCTTCGGCATTGCCTCAGCCCCAAGGGTATTTACAACAGTGCTGGCAGTAGCAGCAGCTCACCTGTGCCGGCAATCCATCCCAGTTTATCCTTACCTCGACTACTGGCTCATAACGGGGGATTCATATGGAACATGCCTCTCAAACACCAAGAAGACGATATATCTAGACTTCAGTCTGGGATTCTCAATAAACTAGAAGAAATTCAGCCTAGACCCCAGCCAAGTCGAACTGTTTCTGGGAGCCCTGATTTGGACAGAAGACGGCCTCATCTTCCCCTCCAACGAGAGGGTTCAAAACATGCTGTTTCAGATCTCGCAATATGTAGCCAGTCGAGAGGTGATGGTACGCAAAGCCATGCGACTGTTAGGAATGATGGCCTCCTGCATTTACTTAGTCCCACAAGCACATTTGCGCATGCGCCCCATGCGAGAGTGGCTCAACAGCCAGTGGTGTCAGGCCAGCGGACAATGGGGCGATCTAGTGGTTGTCTCGGCAGCCCTCGTTCTCTCTCTCTGCAATGGTGGTCAAGGGAGAACCTCTTGAAGGGGAAAACCTTCACCACCCCCGCAGTAGAAGTCACTCTCACTACGGACGCATCTCTCACAGGCTAGGGGGCTCACCTCCTTCAGCAGACGGCGCACAGCGTTTGTTTCCCAGCAGTAGCATCCAACCACATAAACTTGTTGGAGCTGTTAGCAGTGTTCAAAGCCCTGAAGGCCTCTCAGACACAGTTACGGGGGAAGACAGTATTAGTCCTCACCGACAGTACCACAGTATTACCTGAACAAACAAGGGGGCACTCACTCTCCAGGGTTATCCAAACTTTCCCAGAACATATGGAAGTGGGCTCTCAGACACAAAATGTTCCTCCTGTCTCATCATGTTCCAGGGGAACTCAGTCTTCTATCGGACGTGCTCAGCAGAGACTTCCTGCTACCCACAGAGTACGAATGGTGACTACACGACGTCGCCAACATTTTCGCAGAATGGGGCTCCCCAGAGAACAACTTGTTCGCAACTCTGGAGAACTCACAATGCCCAGATTACGCCTCCAGGTACCCTCAGAACTGATCCAAGGGGAACGGTCTATGGATAACATGGTCAGAGAAATTTGTTTACGCTTTCCCCCCCGACTCCCCTACTCAACAAGATAGTGCACTAGATGCACCATGAACCAGTCATCATGATATTGGTGGCCCCGATGTGGGCCCGCCAACCCTGGTTCTCTCACCTGATGGAGATGTCAATCTCTCCTCCGATGAAACTACCTTGCCCATACAACATGCTATCACAGGACAAGGGGGAAACACTTCATCCATACCCGCAAACTCTCAATTTAGAGGCCTGGCTCCTGAGATCATAGAGTTCGGGCACCTCCAACTTCCTCAGAGATGCATGGAAATACTTAGAGAAGCAAGAAAGCCTAACACCAGACATTCCTACTCCAATAAATGGGAACGCTTTGTCATTTGGTGCAATTCCAAGAGCATCAATCCCATAGACTTCTCTCCTACTCATATTGTACTATACCTGACTCACCTACTGGACCCAGGTCTGGTTTTTAATTCCCTGAAGGTCCACTTAGCTGCATTTTCAGCCTATACCACGTCCTAGCGAAAGGTGTTGTGGTGGAAGATCCCAGCAATTAAAGCTTTCATGGAAGGGGTTAAAAGAATTTGGTTCCATATTTCATCGCGGGATGTTTTTTCGCAGTAAAAAACCCTGCGAAAAAACATCCCACCATGAAAGGACGTTGTACCAAAAATTCATCCCCCTATTTCAAACCCGGCTCCTGGATGGGACCTAAATGTGGTCTTATCTAGACTTATAGAATCTCCCTTTGAACCTATGCATA
Source organism: Ambystoma mexicanum (assembly GCF_040938575.1). NCBI lineage: Eukaryota > Metazoa > Chordata > Amphibia > Caudata > Ambystomatidae > Ambystoma > Ambystoma mexicanum. The sequence continues at coordinate 450,927,969 of NC_090936.1, read as the reverse complement.
AGGCTGGCCTCAAAGCACTCACTTACAAGACCGCCTTCCTAGTGGCAGTCACTTCAATAAGGAGAGTTAGTGAGCTACAGGCCCTGTCCATTCTAGACCCTTTTGTCACAATTCACAGAGATAAGGTGGTTCTGCGCACTCACCCACAGTGTGCGCCCAAATTCATTTCAAAGTTCCATGTGGACCAATCAATAGAACTACCCAAATTCTTCCAGAACCCCACTAACGTGGCAGAAAGAAGCCTACACACGCTTGATGTGCACAGAGCAGTCATGTACTATCTGGAAAGAACCAAACCACTAAGAAAAACAAACCAGTTTTTCATTTCAGTGGCGGCTGGTAGAGAAGGCGACCCTGTCTCTAAATCAGCCATCTCAAGGTGGATTGTCAATTGCATCACACTCTTGCCAAGAGAGATCTGCCCTTCAAGCCTAGAGCACACGCTACTCGGGGCACTGGGGCTTCCATAGCTTTCATTGCAAATGTTCCCCTCAAATCCATTTGCAAGGCAGCAACCTGGAGTTATGTACACACCTTTACAAAACGGTATTACCTATACACTCACTCTAGGTCTGATTCTCAGGTGGGACAATCAGTAATAAAGACATCTTTTCACTACTGTTCCTTCTCACATCCCACCACCAACTCCGGGTACTGCTCGCTAGTCTATGCACAGCATGTGATTGTAAGCAGATTCACAAGCATCAGAAGACATTCATTACTTACCGTAATAGCATTTCTGATGATTTTATCTGCTTAAATTCACATGCGCCCACCCTTCCTCCCCGCTTGGATGGATGGATGGAACATAGACATCTTACTACTACTTCTCTCTTTCTGTACTCACTCACGAGAGTCATAAGGGTCCCTCACGGCAGAAAAAATACAATCGGAGGGACCTCGACGCGTGAGGGATTTTGGGTACGCTACACTTCACATTAGGGATAGTGCTACAGGCACGGCCATGGCGACGTCCCCTTTCGGTTCCTCGAAAGACGAGATGCAATACTCTGCGATTACCACTAGATGTCGAACTATATGCACAGCATGTGAATCTAAACTGATACAATCATCAGAAATGCTATTACGGCAAGTAATGTGATTGGCATGTTATACCAATCACAATTGTATACCAATCGCAATGAGTCCTCTGCGTCTCATTCCTGGTTCCTCACAATCTGCATGTCACTCCCACTTAGCCGTGCCATGGGCACGGATCCATCAAACACACAACCAACATGCTGCTGCCCCTTTAAGAAATGCTTCATTATCTGGTATAAGGAACTCATGGTGGCAACAAGTAAGACAGACACAAGTGATCACAGTTCAAGGGAGTTTATAGAACAATGAATGATGTATGCAGGTTGGGAAAACGCCTAATCTTAACCTAAATCTACGATTGGAGCAAGCGTCGACCATCAAATGAAAATAAGGCAGTCCTAGTGGCGGTGTGTCAAATAAAAAGGGCTTATACTAAGAAACCTATTGCCAAACCTTACAACTAATACAAAAAGGGTGTGGGATAGTTTTCTGGAAAAGAAAGAAGTGTTCTCAAATAATATGTCAGGATGCGGTTGTCTGGGTCTCCCTTCCCCACGTTTTGAGCATGGGGTAAAATGGGAGTTTGAAGCACAGTACACGCTCGGCCCTCTCTAGCACGAGCTGACAGTTCCAATGGCAGCTCTCAGGACCATCGATGGGCAAGTCCCATTTCCTTTGAAAGTCTCTTGCCTTCGAGGGCCTGACGTGTTCAATATACTTAAAACTAAAAGTTCCTTTAACCAAATGAAAGTTTGTTAGGGTGATCATGGTTCACCCCTCGGTTCCCCTGTTCTGGGCACTGACCCTTCTCAAATTTTTGCTACAATTCGCATAAGGTAATGGCTTCACACCTGGGTCCGCCTCTTCCGGCCGTTGACCTCTCACGTATCATATTCCACAATTATATATATCAGTTCTTTTCTCAAATGAAGTTTGGATGATAGCTTCACCCCTGGATCTCCCTCGGTCGGACTCGGACCCCCTTTTGACTGCCAGTACTTGGGTGATGACTTCACCCCTGGATCTCACTCGGCCATCTCGTTGTGCTGTCTGCCGTGCTCGCCTTTCTCGCTTTGCTCGTATGGTGCTCTCTTCCACCTTTTATCCCTGTGGGGAAAAGGAAGGGCCGTCAAGTGCATGTAATTTAAGTCAATTGCCTAACTTTGCCTGACTCTCGTGCGAGGACATGTCAGGTAAACAGTATTATTACAAGTCCTTTGTTTTCTAGATTGGGAAAAAGTGTGGGTGTCGGAAAAGGGAAGGATTGGAGTGTCAGAGTTTCCTACGGGACGGGATTGAGAAGGTTTGTGAAATGGACGAAAATGACCGGGATTGAGAACAGAACATAGGGGATTGTGGGATTAGTAGTGTTCTGTCCTAGTAGATTGGGTGTTTGGGACAAAATAACTAGAGGAATGTGGAAAGGAATGTCTGGGGTTGTTTGGATAAGATGCAAGCGGATTAGAGATCTTAGAGGATGGATTTTGTACAGAGGGTTAATTGGATCTGGGTAGGAGAGATTTAATGGGAGGGGAGAGGCAGATGTATTGTAACCTACGAGGGCCTCAGGGATCTTGTCCTCTTTTTCCTCCTCGGTACAGTACCGCGCCTCACATTGGATATCCTCCCAAGCATAACCCCGGTCTCCCTCACCCAGGTGATCCTCCCCCACTGGTCCACCCCCAGGAATTGGATCCAACAGCGATGTCCGTGTCCTGGCCACCTGGATAAGGGATTCCTGGGTTCTACCTCGGAGAATACCTTCAGGTTTCTCACACTGAGGAGGCTCAGCGGTTCCCCTTTGCAGTTTCAGTGTTCAATGAAGCAAAACCTGCAGGCAAAGGAAGCCAAGTTTCATGACAACATAACTAACAAATAGTGAGGCACAAAAACATTGCATAGGAGTACACGCGCAGGTTTTCTCTGTGAGATGAGGACTCACATGCATGTGCAGAAGGATCCCCCACACCGTTTCAAGATGGCAGACTCTGCTTTTCAAGCCATGACCAACATCTGTAGAGAGGAAAAGGCTAACAAATGTATCACAGCTGATCAGAGTAGAGACATTTCACAGTCTCTTTCCATAGTCACGCAAAGTCAGACTGAACAGCTTCAGACCATCATTGTTAGACCAGTTCGGGGGGACGGAACCCCAGGTTATACAATCAGCCCAAGAGAGGGGTGTGGTTGTTTTGGGAAGGTTAGAGTGAGTTTGTGATTTAGGAAAGAGGTGGAACTTCGGGGCTGGAGAGAGGAGATTGGGGACCAGATGCGGAAAACAAACACGAGGAGGAGGAAGAAAGAGTTGGAAGAGAGAGTGGGAAGGAGTAGATTTGGAGACAAGAGGGGGGAGAAGCAGCATCAGGGAGAAAATTTCAGGAGCTGGCAAGAGGAGAAAAATCGAGAGTTGGTAGGCTTAGAATATTAGGGGAAAAAAGGAAAATAATAGGAGGTGGCAGGAGGTAATGTAGCGCGGGAAACTGAGAAACAAGGGGAAGACACCATGCCATAGTAAGGGCAAATAGGAACTTGAGGGCATGCATCAGCCAAAGCAGGGGTTAGGGGTAAGACACCGATTGGAAGGGATTGAACCTGTGGTCGAGTTATTGAGCATGTGCAGTGTTTGAGTAGGGTAAAAATGAGGAGAGTTGTAGATGGGAGGGAAAGAGGGTAGAAATCAAGACCCTTAGCAAGTGGAGGAAAGTAGGATAGGTGACAAAAGTGCATGGGCCTCACAGTTGTGTTACTGTGCAATACATACATCTCAAACCGTTTGACAACACTGGCGGAATGGCTCACTTCAGACAGGCCTAACAATATGAAGACATCCCACCTAGATTAGGATAGGGAACACCACCATTTCCACGGTTATCTTTCATTCAGCAAATACAGCAGAAACAAACAGCAGGAATCTTTGTTTCTCTATGAAGCACGCAATATTATTTGGTTTCTCTCTAGGAGGATTAAAAGGCTCTTAATGGTCGAACAGTACACATTGTTCACAGCAGCCGTTTTTGCTCCTGCACAGTCTAAAACGTTATCTTAATATGGCAAACTAGCAGACTAACGGAATAAGGTTGTTTCCAACAGATGTGTGACTGTGAGGGAGAGGATTGGTTCAGTACTTTGCATATTCAGGTTTAGATAGAGATTTTAACCAGAAAGACCTACCCATGAAGCTGGAACTGTTGTTTTCTGTTCATGCCCTTTCATAGGCACTAGAAACCTATGCTATCCATATGATCACTTATTAACTTATTAAAACAGATTGGGCTTGATTTTTTTGTTTGTTTTCTAAAATGCCAAAATGTATGTAAAGCAAATTCTGTTAATGTCTTGGGGCCTATTACTGTGGTGAAAGGTAAAGCCTTGAAGCAGAGGGCGGGGGCCAGAAAAAAAAGAATTGTTACCTTTAAGAAAGGCCCACCGGACTCTGTTTCAGGCTAGACTATCCCCCGTTCCGGAAAAGGTAATGCCATTACTGGAACCAGTGTTGGTAGCTCAGAACATATCTGAGAATATTTCAACGATACCAGATAGGGTGGGCGGGGTCACGGCCCTTCGGAATCCTATCACAGAGGCACTGCTAAAGTGTACAGATAATACAAAGGTAGGGGGAGCTACCAATATGAATCAGGGCGGGAGACTGAATGATTCTCCCATAACCCCATTCCCATATTTAACTGGGTCATGGGGTGAGCAGGGAGGAGGTCCTGGCAGATTCAATCTATTTTCTAGTCAATTTCCGTCTATCTGGGGTCCATCAGTGGGGGCAACTACCACCTTTATGTTGGGGAACAAAGTGGATGGGAAAACGGTATATGCAAGCACGACAGTAAAGACCCCTGTAGTCGCAACTGAGGTGCCGGTGATAAGTCGGGGTGTAACAAACGACCTTGGCGGACCCACGTTGGATACAGGGGATACTCCTAGTACACATTTGCCCCTCCCATGTCCTAATCCTACCTTCCCTATAGACAAGGTGGTGGCAGGATCTGGAATGGGGAAATCGATATTCCTCAAAGAGGTGGGTCAACTCCCCACGAATCTAACTACCCGAGTGTGTCAGCCAGTATGAAGAATTTGTTGCAGCGCTTTCACTACCCCTCAAGTGCCACTGTTCAAGGACCCGCTGGTGCTTCTGTAGGGAAGGCAGAGCCGTGTTACGGTCCAGCGGGCACTGCTCCTCCAATAAAACATTCTTACTCTGATGTCATCAAACGGAAAATAGGCACACACAGAGGGTGAAGAGTGTGGGCTTTGCAACTCATCAAGTTATGATCCACTGCACTCTAGGTTCGGACTATCAGATCTGTCTGAATCGGCCAAATATTTTAACCATTTTTGCATCTATCCCAAGCCTAGCTTTGGTGTCATCGGCAGATATTGGGAGAGTTTCCTTCCCAGTCAGAGAAGATTTGAGTACAAGTATCATGTATCTATCCTCTCCGCTAGTAAGAGAACTAATTTTTACCCAAAAAGAACTAGCGGGGATGGGTTTTGAAATCTCTCTGATTCAGAAATCAAAGAAGGGAATTAATAAGAATGGGATGAGTCAATCTATTGCTAGTTTTCCCAAAGCTGCCACCAATACTGATAGGTTGGCCCGGGGGGGGGTGTCAAATGATATGGATTGGGCATCCATTATCTCCTCTCTATGGCAAAAATTGGTCTCATGAACAGACTCCGCCTGGGGGAGATAATTGGAAGAGCACAACGTTGTGTGAAATTTTGGAATACTCGAGGCAATATCCACCTATTTACCAATCCTGTATGTATGAAAACCCTGAGAAAGGCGAATTGTATTTGTCTGCAAGAGACATGGCTAACCTCAGCACCCACTCTGGACGGATATAGTGTTTTTATCCAATTGGCTAGAGTTGGGACGGGAGGGAGACCATCGGTGGGCCTTTTGACTGCTGTTATTTCCCTCGGCCTCAGTGGGGCGGCAATTGCAAATTTGCCCTTTGGTGTATTGGGGGTTGACTGTAGGTCAATAGATTGTTCGCTTAATTTACTGTTACTCAATATCTACTGGCACAAAGGTATTGAACTATTTGGCCCATTCATAAGATGGCCTCTGTCGGGTGCTGGACGAGTGGATGGAAAACCACCCAGATGGCAGGGTTATAGTCATGGGAGATCTAAATGCAAATTGTGTATATTCTCACAGATTGGGGGAATTGGAATTGACTGGTGGGGGTATTTCAGCTAAGGAAGTGGCTGGTCAGAAATGGTTAATGAATCTGGGAGGGAGGGGTCTTTTTCCATTGGTTGGGAACAGTACTGAATCAGGGAATTCTAGTAAATGGCATACTTGGTACAGAGGGGATAGTTCCTCTCTGATCGATTATATATATATATATTTTTGTAGATTCCTCCCTTATGAACTCTTGCCTGTCATTTGATACTTAAAAATGATTGGAGTGACCACTGCATTCTCGCGGCACAGTTTAATTGGGTTCTTAATATCAGAAAACGTGGGCAAAAATTAAATTTAGTAGCCAAGGTAGGGCGGAATGCTGTTAGGTGGACTTGACCCTAAGATTTGGGCCCTGAACTCTGAAATACATCATGCATTGAGTTGTTCAACCTATGATTGGAAGCTCCAAAATCTGAATACAGTTGAGTTCCAGTCGTTTGTGGGCCAAATGACTGATAAAATGGCTTTGGGAATGAGAACAAATGGTTTTTGCCAAGTTAGGCATGCCCATTGTTATAACTCCGATGTAGCATCTGCAAAAAAAATGTTAAGAAGAACAATAAAGCAGATTCAGAGTACTAATCAAGATGAGACAGTATGCAGAACGCTTTTAGGGAAGGTTAAGCAATCATACAAGAATTATTGTAAGTTTATTAAATCTGTAATGCTTCAGAATGATTCTGAAAAGATGCTTGGAACCCTAATCTGTGCAAATGCAAGTGCTTTTTGGTATTTGGTCAATGGGCAGGACCCAAACTATACAACTTGCCAGTCAAATTCAATTTCTGAAAAAGATTGGATTGTATCTTTGGAGAGCAGATTTGGGAAATCGATGGACCCACCATTAGTTTTGGACTTGACTAGAGAGGTTAGGTGGAACCCAAAAGTTGAGTTAGAAACCATTTCAAAACTAATCACCAGATGTAAGCGCTTAAAATAATACACTTAAGGATGATCCTAACTTGTGGGCCCAGTTGTTATGCCTGGAGTTTAGTGATATTTTGTCCTCAGGGACGACCCCCGTATCTGGAACACAGCACATATTGTACCACTCTTCAAATGTGGCAGCAGGACTGATCCGGCGAACTATCGTCCGATTTCTTTAATTGATGCGGATTGTAAGATCTTCTCATCTTTCCTGTTGTCACACTTGGAGGAGTGGGCTCGTAGGAGCCACCCGCAGGCCCAATTCCAGACTGGGTTCAGAAGGGGTCATTCGACCAATGTTAACGGTCTGGCCCTGAAGAGTATACAAGAGGTGGCATGGTCAACAGCGGGTGGTTGCACGTATAGGGCTTCAATCGATCTGACTGCCGCGTTTGACCGGGTTGACCGAGGCAGGTTGTGGTTAAAACTAGCTGGTTGGGGCCTACCTGTAGGGCTATTGAGATTAATTAGGAGAATTAGATCCTATCGGGGGGTCAGACAGGATTGCACTCTGGCACCCTGGCTGTTCAACCAATACTTTTCAGATGTAGCCATCTCACTTGCCAAAGAAGGACTACTGGCCCCTAAAATTGGCAAGGACAAAATTATCTGGTTAGCATATGCTGATGATCTGTTGATATTTGATAATACCAAGGTGGGGTTGCAACGGTCTTTAAGAAATTTTGAAGCATATGCTAGAACCAATGGTTTATTAATTAATCCCTCCAAAACTCGAATCTTGTCCTTTAGAAAAGCAAGAGGCAAGACATCAGGCTTTATTGGTAAGTTGGGGGAGACTCCTTTGAAACTGGTTGAGTCTGTGCGATATTTGGGTTTCAACATCTCAGCCTACCCGGGCTCTAAGCCTTTAATTGAATCTATATTAGATGAGGCAAAATTGTTGGAAGCACAGGTGGTCAGGATTGACGGAAAGTTTGGTAAATTTTCTCTAAAGCCTGCTCTGATATTCTATGAGAGGAAAATGTTCCCAAACTGATCTATGGCCTGGAACTGGCTCCAGAGAGAGTGAGCGAGTCACTTAATCGCATTGAGGGCTGTATTTGGAGAAGGTTGCTATGTATGCCAAATGCAATCCCAATCTCTGCAGTTAGATTTTAATTGGGTGTTGTATCAATGTGGGCTCGGGTACAGTGGGCTTGCATATCTTTTTATGCAAAAATTAAAACTGGAGAGCCAAACACACTGTATCACCTACTAGATAGAAACTTAGATCACTCGTGTACATTGACCTCCTTAAGGTATAGATCAGAGGCCATTTTAGAAAAGATTGGATTGACAACTGAGTCTTTGATCTGTAATCCTATGTATGTAAAACGGCATTATTCAATTTTGATTGGTGTGAAACTGTAGATGCATTCCATTCTTATCCTTCATTTGTTCCCTTGAATCATGAACATAGAGCCCAGGGATCTGCCTCGAAGCATTTTACAATTTTATTTTATTTTACAATTTCCAGATAGATTATATCGAGGCATTGTCCTTAGAGCTAGATGGAATGCCCTTCCCACTAGAGACATCCTGGTCAGAAGAGGGGTGATCCCCATGGATATGGCTGGTTGCAGGTTCTGTCTGGCCAAGGAGGAGACTTTAAAACATTTGGTTATGGAATGTGTGATTCTTCACCCACTTAGGGTAAAATATCTGGAATCCCTAAAACTCAACTTTATTATGTTTGAGGATGAGTGGGCTTGGAAAAGATGTTTAAATATCCAAACCACCCATGAGGGCTTGGCCCTATCGGGATTTATTAAAAGCTTAAATCTATAAATTCATAACTCCATATAGCTAAATGTGTTATGCCAGGGTTATGAAATTGTTTATGAAATTGTTTTTTTGTAATGTCTGAGCACAACGAATATTGCATATTACATTTTATATCTTGTCTTTCTCTGTCAGTAGAGTTGTCTATGTATAATGTGTGTACATTCCCTTTCGCTGCGTTCTATTTTAAATGATTGTCTTTTAAATGATTGTCTTTTAATGATTGTTTAAAATGATTGTTTTTTTTAATGTTTTTTTTGTAAAGGTTTGAATAAACCATATACAAATAAAAAAATAAAAAAAGTATGTCAATTAAGATTAACAAACATGTTCATATATGGGTTTTGCAATACTTCAGATTCAGAACTTCCCATGGTCCCTTAGAGGTAAGGAAATGTGGGTGCATAAAGAGGCCAATAAAGTGAGAGCATTTAGATTTTCGTACCAAGGAGTGCTTTTTTCTCAAATGTGGCAATCTCTGGGTTCCCTTTCCTCTATGCATGCATGCATGAAATGCAAACTTTGTGTTTGGTCACTGACTGTAGGTGACTTTTGCCTTTAAAATATACCATCACAATCAAGGCGTAGCATCCAAAAATAAAGAATAGTTCACTGCCACACTGTTCACGTTCTTCCCAACTGGTTTGTAATGACCTGAACTGGTGGCAGCCCCAGAAAGTAGGTTGCTGTTACTTCATTTTAGAAAGGGTTACGAGAATCATCATCCCCTCACGCTGCATGCCATATGAGCTCAGCTTCAAGTAATCCATGGTTTGGGACAGACATTCTCTCTGTGGCTGACAAAAGCTAAGGCTGTGTGACATGCCTTCTAAATCCTGTGAGAACCTCACTTTTGACTGCAGATTGACACTGAGATCTTGGCGTGCTCCCCTTTAATTAATGTAAAGCAAGTGATGGTCATCACCGTCAAGTGTCTGGTTTGTGAAGGGTTACAAGCTGTTGGAACATAGGTAAGAGGGAGTTGGTATTGGGTAGAGTATTGAAAGTGCAGCACCTTTCAGTGTTGGTGTAAAGTTTACCAATCAAAGTCGGACACCATTAAGGCATTTGGCATCTTGAAGTTGATCATGTGCCTTCGGGTAACCAATGCACTAATGTTGTTCGAAAAAGGCTCTTGGGCGTCTATAGCAAGATGGTTCATTTTACTCACCATATTGACTATTGTACTACTATTATATAGTCCACTTTCCTCCATACACCCCAACCATACCCTCTAATAGATTGTCATGTGTTACCATGCTGATAAAAAAGGACTAACATTTGGAGTGGAGAGCATTCACAGTGAAGTTCCCCAGTGAGTGCATGGGCACAAATGTGATCCATGCTTTTCTCTATTTAAATCTATGCCACTGTGCACAATGCTCCACTCTGTCCCCTTCTTGGGAACATCATCCCAAGATTCTTGAGGAAAGGGGGCAATTAACTAGGAATACAGTAGTCATTGTTGTGAATAATAATCCCGTTCACCTTAAGGAGCTTGCTGCATAATATTTATTGACAACCATAATTGCAGGTTTTCTGCCTGCTCAGTCATTTGGAGCTATGCAAAATCAAGAGGTTATGTTCTTGAGGTGTTTTGCCAACAAAGCAATCGCTGAATACCCAGCATCTCCAATGTTCTATAGGTTTTGTTTTGTAAGTAATCTTTTGTTAATATATTTCAACACGTTTCAGTTAATTTCAGAGCTTCTGCTGAGCAGTGGGAATGATTTAAACAGCAAATGTTAGATGTTTTTGCAAAGGTTATATCTTTGACAGTAGCTTCCTCCATTTTATGGACTGACCCAAGGCCCACTGCACCAAAAGCAGCAGCTCGGCTCCTGCTCCATTAAAATGGGTCTGTTGCAGCCTTTTGGCACGAATAGCTTAGTTCCAGTCCTCAGTCATCAAGGTCTTGTCCCTGAGGCACTGTAAGTCGATGACCCATCAGCTCTGGCCTCTTCTGAATTTGACTCAACTTCAAGAAGTCAGTTTCTGACACATTCTACAGTATATATGATGAAGTTGAGTCTGTGATTAGGCACCAAGCAACTTTTCTGAGGAATTTGTAATGAAAGACGTGGTTAATGCAAATTTGGCTGCTGATCTGAGGGATGCCAACAGACTAGACACATCTGTGAAGTTAGACCAATTATGCATGCCCCAATGCTGTCTTCTAAAAAAACGGTCTAAAATTGCTGCGTCAAATGGACTGCGGGATGGGGAGCCCTTTTCGGTCAGTGGAGGAGAATTTACACCTATTTCAAAAAAGATCACCTGAAAAATCCAGGTGGGTATACACTATTAAATCAAAATAATCAGGGTGAGAGATCATACATTCAGTCCTTTGGTGTATTCATACACAATCACAAAACGCAAACTTTTACTGTTGGGTCAACCAAGTCTTTGACCTTAGGTTATTTATACACCATATCAATTTTTTCACCAATATCGAAAATAACCCACAAAGGACACTGTGTTAATTCCAAAAAATGGTAGTACAGATGTGTACCATCCAATTAGATCAGAAGGTTTTGACTCATACAATACATGTTTCCTTTCATTTTCAACAATACATTTACATAAAAACATGTGCTATCCAGAGCCTGATGCATTTCTGGAGTCTAGAGACAACAGTGTGACATTGAACGCTTAACATTACAAAAGGAGGTTATCGACAATATCATTTGTCCAGGTAAAGCCATTTGTTGAAGCTTGTGTGGAAATGGCCTTCTTCTGGACGGGGGATGATGTGTTATCCGTGTCCATTGGGTATCGTCAGTGATTGTTTGCTGCAGTAAATTCTTGTAAATAGCCCTCTCTTAAAAAGGTGGGAGGTACTTTCACCTCCAAACCCCATCAACAAATGATGATTGCGAGAGGTCCTGTCTGCCTTATGGCAAAGCTACCCCTGGTGCCATGTGTTTAATCATGGATCTAGTGGGTGGGGAAGTGGGTAAAATCCTGCGCAGACCAACGTCGTCGGACTGGGATCTTTTCCAATTGGGTCAGAGCGTGTCAGAGGTGTACGCCTGGCGACTACTGGATGTCCGCCAGATAGGAGCGTGTTCCTCGCTATGGGAGACACCAAAAAGCTTTGTGGGTTATATTTGATATTGTTGAAGAAATTGATATGGTGAATAAATAACCTAGGGCCAAAGACTTGGTTGACCCAACAGTAAAAGTTTGCGTTTTGTGATTGTGTATGAATACACCAAAGGACTGAATGTATGATCTCTCACCCTGATTATTTTGATTTAATGGAGAATTTACACCTTACAGATATTCTGGACAAAATTCCTCTTAAAGAAATCATGCTGCCATTTAATGTTGCCGTAGCTGATCTAGTGATGAGAACTTAGCAAAATCTGAACTTGAGGGCAGTGAACAAGGAGATAGTTAAAAAAAAAATGGTCTTGCACCTTCAGACATGGGTTTTCTTTCAAAATACCTTGCCCCGGAAAGTTGGATTTTTCAGGCGTGCTCTGTAGGACTAAATCGTCCACCTTCCCTTCCTTACCACTAGATCGAGAAAGCAAGAGGTTGTGATGGTTCTAAAGGTTTTCATGTTGAGCAGTGCCCTGACCAAATATACACCTGTTCAGTGGTGTCTGAACAGCGACGCATTTGCCTGAATGGGAGATAAGTGATTGTTTCAATGACCTTGTGGGAATAGGCAAGGGGGCCACCTGTCAAACCTTATAGGTAGGCCATGACAGGCATACTTTCTTGCATGTTCTATGAGGACGAGTTATATCACTAGGGGGCAATCTTGGCGGAGGACTTTGAGCTTTGCGTCATTCAGGGAAAGCTATTGGACATATGCTCGAATGGGAAAAATCTGTTTAGAACCAAAGCAGACGAATCACTTGAAAAATGTTAAGTCTCCAACGAAATGGCAAAATCTTCAGGTCTGGCATTTCAGCAGCCTCCGACGGCCCCCAACGCTCCTCAGCACCCTTTTTAAGAGGGTATGAGCTTCACCTCTACACCTCCTTTGCTTTTAGGGGCAACAACCAGGCTTCCTCTGCAAAAGAGGTGCAGAGGCAGTATTCCTATTGAGCCAGAGGTGGAGAAGGTCAAATGGGCCACTATCCCGTATCTGCCCCATCCACAAAATATCTTTAAGGGAGACTTCTTGCATCCTTTTCTGGTGGGAAAGAGATTAACCCTACATTCCTAAGAGTGGATTTGAGTTCTACTTTGGATGTATGGGCAAGTGGTGTCCTGTTGTTATCGTCTCCCTTTCATAAGGTGACCCCAGACCATGTGCTTTACCACCTTTCTCTGTCACAAGATACCATCCTCTTGAAGGAGGTCAAGAGTCGATTGGCAAAAGCAGCCATTTTCTGGTATCTAAAAAAGATGGGGTTTGGGGGGTGGTCTGTGATTCATATTGTACCTGAGGTGCTTGAAAAATTAACTTTGGGAGTACTAATTTGCAATGGTCACCCTTGCCCAGGTCTTTCAAGAGCTAGAGCTCCAGGAACGGTTGGTGTTGCTAGACCTCCAGGATGCTAATTTTCACATTTCTATCCAACAGAAGCATAGTTAGTACCTGTGGTTAGTGGGAGGAAGGACCCATTACAAACTTCATGTCCTGACTTTCAGCCTGCCCTTCGACCCCAAGGGTTTTAACCAAGCTGGTGGCACTTGTGGCAGCATATCTCAGGAGAGAGAAGAGTTTGTCGTCCCCTACTTATTCGATTGGCTCATCGGAGCTCATACTCCAGATCAAATGTTGTCACCATACCACAACATGGGCTTCTCCCTCAAATTAAAGAAGTCTCAAATTATACCTTTTCAGTCTCTCTAATTCTTCTCAGCAGTCCTAGACACTTGCTCAAGAAAGGCTCCCTCCCCTCCCCCTGATTACAGGGTCAAGAATATCTCTCAGATGGTTGACATGTTCTAGAACAACTCATCTCTGCTAGCCTCATCCTTAATTCATCTACTGGCTCTTAACATCCTGCATTTCTCTGGTGCCAGAGGTCCAGTTTCAAATGCAGCCGATCCAGTGGCTATTTCAATCTCAGTGGTCTCAGTTTTTGGGTGTGACGGCCCATAATGCTACCCGACGCGGACACCTGGTTTCGAGGTTGCCGTGGAGGCACTCAAGTGACCATGTACTGTGTTACGTCACATGGTGGAGCCATGCGTTTGACATCCTAAAATTATCCGGAGCGCTGAAGTCGGGAGATTCTGACAATGATAAAAACAGCAGGGAACAAACCATCTGTGCTTCTCAAACAAAGTAGGTTGCCTTTTGGCTCCTGTCTATTATGACTCTTTATTAACTTTCCGTTTCGACCCTGCTTGGTGTTTTGTCTCCTCCTGCCTGGTGCGAACTACTACTGACCTCCCTGATTCTGCCCCTGCCTGTTTTCCTTGATTGTGCTGGTTACTCGATTTTGCATTGATCTGCCTTGGACTGTTAACTGGATTTTGGCCTATTATTGGACGTTGTTCTGCTTCACGGATCCTTATACAGGTAAACTGGTTGTTTCCACGTGTATTGATCCTGCCATTGGAACACATTTTTGCTAGGATCCTACTCCTTTAGTGTCACGCCCTTGTGCCGCACAGGTTAGGTCCCTGCAGACTTTTGCTTACTACTAACCCCACCATTCGTACTGTTGGCGATGGACATTTTTCTGTTTTAAAGACTGCGTTACTGCATCTGGGAAATTCTTCTAGATGTTGCCTCTGTTTCAACACAGACCTCAGGTAGGACAGGGTACTCAAGGGGAGGAAGCATGGGAGCATTTTGACCCTGTCTAATCTATTCTTTTTCTTGCGTACACATCCTGGTTTCCTGGTGGTCTGCATCCCGCCTTTTCACCTGAACCCATTGCCTCCAGTGTTCTTTTATCAGACAGGGGTGATACTTTCCGGAGGAAAGTCACCCTCGGTAGTGGAGACCCCAAATAGAGCTTGAGAACCTGACATCTAACAACATGCAACCTTCTCCAGGTCTCAAATCAAGTAGCACAGGATGTCCTGTGGTGAACCCTATGAGACATTCTGCTAAGGAGAGAGCCTTTTTGTCAACCATGGCTGGAGGTCATGCTGGTCACAGCTACTACTTTTACGGTCTTGGGTGCCCATGTGAGCAATCTCATGGTGAGTGGACATTGGTTCTTGGAAGCGTTCTGGTTGCACATCAACTTGCTGAAGCAGGTGGCAATCGGGCCAGCACTAATAACATTCCTCCTTTTGATTTAGGAGAAAAGTGTTCTGATACTGATGAGCAGCACGGTGGCCATGCACTTCATCAAAAAGAGGGGTAGCATGGGGGCCACTTCCCCTCGCAGGAAAGTAAATGTAGCTGTGCTTCTGGGCTTTGGAGAACCATGTTTCTCTGTTGGCAGCCCATCTTGCCAGGATGGAGAACACGGATGCCCTGATCCGAGTGGACCTCAGTATCCCACAAGTGGGAGCTGGGCTAAGGGGTCTTTCAGGAGATCTTCAACTTCTAAGGAGCCCCTGAAGTTGACCTATTCACCTGCAGTGCCACATGAAGTGTGAGCTGTTCTGCTCCACTATTAGCCATTCGTTGTCCGGCACAGAAAGAAGGGATCTGAAAAGGCTCAAGACGAACTCGCCAAGCGCAGAGTCGGGAATGTGAGTAGGGATACTCCTGATCCAAATATTTCTCGTGGCTCTGTTTTCAAGGTATGTCTGTTTCACTAGCAGTTGCTCATCCGTTGTTTCCAGGACATTGATCCTTTTGTTGAGTTCACATATGGTGTCTTTGAGGTTGCTTCTCCGGTGTCCTATACCTAGCACGCGGTTATCCCAAGCAGTAATCTTCTGACACCGCTCCCCAGTACTAGAATGTATTTTGCTTTTAATCTCTTGTAGGAGAAATTGTAGGTATGCCTTAGTTGCTGGAGCGCCTGCCTGTGATAAAGGAGCCCCCCTGCCTATGGATGTTTGCCTGAGTTCGCAACTCCTGCTTCTTCCCCTTATCTGGGACACTGATTATTAGGGTGAGGATGTCTGCCGGTTTGTTGCGTTTCCCCGGCTTGGCCATGAAGGAGTTATATTGCACACCATTCCTATCATCCATCTTCTCCAATCCTTATGTAGAACACTTTTTGAAGTAATGTGCTATAAGGTCTACAACATCCATTTAAAAGGAAACCAATGTCAAAAGGGGCCGTATTTGACCTAAACCTGCCGTTGTAATTTTCATAGGTAGACCTGAATGTCAACATTAGGGACAATTCTGTTCTACACATTTCCTTCAGTTTACCCCTCAGTACTATTGCTAGTTTAAAGAAACGTTTGCATTGACCATGAGCAATCTTGTTTACTTGGTTCACAACCTTACTTAACCAAATATATCCAAACTCCACGTGAAGTAATTGTGTAAATCTGTCTGCCACCAAGGAAGTTGATTTAGCTTGGACTAAAGCAAAAGTTTCATGTTTTTTCATCTTGTCTTGATCTGTTTGTCTTTTCAATACATGTCATTCTTCCACAGATTCCTCATCCTGATAGATCATCCCCTCCACATCAGCAGCTATCAATATTTTGACAGGGAGTGTAATATAGCTCAATGTCGTTTCCTCGACTCTGTCATGCCTTGACTGCACCACTTCTCGACCCCAGACGTGACTTCAGCGATCATCCATTTAGCATGCACTACGCCCCCATACCTCTGTTCCTTTTTTTCCGCACCATGTTCGGAACACTACTCACCATAACCAACCTTTTCAGCGTCAGTATGCCGGGGTCCAATCCTTCGGGATTGAAGTGCTGCTAAGACTGCAGCTCTAAATATCCATCCCACGTACCCGCCCAACATTTGCGCGTGATGTGCAGGGGTGGAACATGACATAGAGCAATGCGACTCCGACCAGTCTTTGAACATGAAGGCCTTGAGAGAATGCTCGGGCCAAGCTGGCCCTAGGAAGGTCAGCTACGAAATCCTCCAGAGTCAAGATGCTGACCTGCCCACCCTGAGAAAAAAAAGAAGGGAAGGCAGATGGCATAAAGTAGTAGTCTCACTCTCTTAGTGAGTCCAGTCATTCTTAGTCCTCCCACAAGAAGAAAAAGAAGTGCAGGCAGAGGCACGACTCACTCCTCGGATGAAAGAGGTAAGTCTTACCCCTCCAAGGGGGGGCACCTAGAGAGGAATAGGAGTTTAGGCAGCAAATGTTGCCGCTATTTGTGAAGACTGCAACAGGTAACAGCTTCAGCCTCATCGCCGTCAGCATAGCCATCGACAACGGTTCCCAGAGTTTCAGGCACAAAGGTGTTGAAGACGGGTCATGCACCTTTCGAGCTTGGCTTCTTCCAAACCAGAGTAAACCTGCAACAGAAGTACCAGGGTGAACTTCTTATAGTCATGCGATCTATATTTGAATTCGAAGGGGATTTTGACGGGCACTGGGCTTGATCGTATGCCAGACTTTATATCCAATCAAGCAGAGCTCATGGAGCTGGGGGCGAGCTTACACGGTGCAAGTACACTAGACATGTCTCCTGACTTTGAACTGAAGCAGGCTGCGCCCTGTGTGCACCTGAATACTCCGTATCAGAAGGTTGTAGAGAAGGCTGTCATCGCCCTCAGTGCTCCGTTGAGACCTTTGCTAGAGTACAGATATTTTGGACAAACGTTCACAGCCTGAGATGGCTCTGCCATTAAACCACAGATCTGATTGCGATGCTATGGCAACTTCCATGTCCAATGACGGTGGTCAACAGTGAATTTACAAAAAAATATAAACTGGCCATGGGTGATGTGACGAATCCTAGGGTATCGTCACTGCTTCCATAGGGAAAGCCCCATCCCATGGGGCCAGGGCGGTGGGGCCGCTGCCCGATGTTCTGGCTGGGGTTGGTTCTCAGCAGATGGATCTCATGGGAGGGAAACCCCCTGTGGGACCAGTGACAACCATATTGGGAGAACGCAGTATCCCTGCCAATCACTTGACCCTAGACGCCTTTCCTATAACCTTAACAACCCCTTCCCTAAGTGGGTCATGAGTTATAGTCACCCAACTATTTCCCTAGAAAGTACTGGGACTATGAAGAGCACAACTGACCCAAGGGAGATCAAGGATAGAAATAATGAGATATGAGGAAGAATAGGGATGAGTTGAAAGAAATACTATCAACAACCACTGAGATTAAGATGATGCGCGGAGCAATGCAGAGTGGCCCTTGGAACCAATGTGAGCAGTCTAAATAACTTGGAATAAGTACTGGGACAAAGAGGAGGAGCAAAGGCATTAAGGTTTCACCTAGGAACCATAATGACCATTCTAGTTGCCAGAAAAGGAAGAGGGACTCAAGAAGCAGTTGTCTAGTCTTCCCTGGAGGAGCTGCAGGAGCCAGCACGGTGCAGGAAGGTGGAAGGAAGCAAATCAGGACGCCAAGAGGGGAGCTTGATAGACCAGGGCTAGTCAAGAGTGGAAGAACCAAAAGGCGATGCTGGCAGAGACACGCTCCCGGTGTTACTGAAGCCTCGGGAGCGCGTGAACAGTGACCATGCTGCCCAGAGGAATATTGCAACTGCGGTGTTCCCAGGCAGACCAGAGCTTACTGCAAGGCTCACTAGAGGTAAGGGGGGAACACTCAGCTGGCTGGTGGGAAACTAAGAAGGTGCAGTCAGTATCTTCATAGTCACAGTACCTGGCAGGGTAGTGAACCAGGTCTGTCCCACAACATGAGAAATATAGGCATCTGGGCACAAGAGTAACACTAGCCATCTTCGTTGTGGCCATACTTAGGAGGAGAGGGCCCCAAGTACCCAAACGCAAAGAAGAGGGGTCTGTGACCTACCACATGTCATGATGCCTACCCCCGGAGACCCAGACCAAGTCCAGCAACCCCGGAAGCAGGCATCAAGTTATCCCAAGCAAGCCTAACAACCCCTGCTAGGGGCTATTTGGGTGCAGTCCTGGTGTCTGTCGCCAGGCTCATATCGAGAGTGAGTCCTGGCGCCATAGGCGCCAGGCTCATAGATTAAAACGTACCTGATTCAGACCATGCTGCAAGAACTCCAAGCCAAAAGTGGCTTGGAAGGGACTACTTTACCTAGGGACTATTTTTTACTCGGGTGGGGCTGGGGAGGAATACTTACCTGGGACTACTTTGGAGGCTATTTAAACCACACCCGAAGAGCAGCATACGCTTCGCGTTATTCTGCATCCAGCAGCGTAACGCTCACCGTGCCTGCAAGTCTGCATCCAGTCTTCTGCCACGCCCGCCTCGAGTCTGGAGCTCCTAGAAAAAGGGAGAAATAAGGAGAAAAGGTTAGAACAAGAGCAATACCTTTGATCCTTACCTGAATTCCCGATCCACCACGCCTTCGAGCTGGAAGAAAGAAGTTATTTTATGCGCGTCGCCTCGCCTGCTGCATCGCCGCGCTGAACTCGCAGGCCTTCGCAGCATCTTCACATTCCACCGCATCCTCCTGCATGTTCCCGCCGCACTCCGGCACCTAAGGGGAAGACAAGAACAACAAGGTGAGCCAAGGGAATACACAGAGGCAATATTAGTTACCCCCCATAGACTTACCTGATTTACCACCGGGGGTACTATTCCTCTTCACGGGTCGGCGCAGCTTCCACTGCATCTTCGCCAAACCCCGGCCCCTAAGGGGAAACAAAAGGACAAACAAGGGGAAACCTCACCACAATAGACTTACCTGATTTTACCGCCTGAGGCATTATTCCCAGAGACTTCATACTTTCTCTCAGCGCCTGAATAAGGGAGAAAGCAACAGGTTAATATTGACATTATTTTATCAAACTGTGTTGGATAATACAAATCCTTACCTGAATATTACCGGTTTCCACGAGGAACTCTTCGCTAGGGTCAAGCTGCAACCTGCAAGGAATCGGACAAGAGTGACAGTCAGACATTTGAACTCTTACGAACTACATACTTACGGCGTCTTGCCGGGAATCTCGGAGTCAATATTGTTCTGGAACTCACCAATTCCTTCGAGCCAGTAAAGCAACTGGTTATCTACGCGCCCCTGCGCTCTCTGCAAGATGGAGAGCTCATCTTTCTAAACCATCAGGTGGGACTATAAGAGGGGACATTAAAGGTGAATAGTGGGGAGAACAGCGGGAGTGGGGGAGGGTTAACGCTCAACTCCACGGATGGTTAATTCCCTTTCTCCATTTGCAGAACAATATTCCTATGGGCCAAGCAAACGAAGCTAGGTGGGCCAGTCCAGTCCGTCATCTCGGCACTACGCGTCACATTGGTGGAGGCCGCAGCTGTCCAGTTCAGATCGATGCCCCTGTGGGAGCCAGGTGAGCATAACAGAACGCTAAGCCTACCCACAAATTCCCACCCGAGCGTTATGGATACCTCAGAAACTGACCAATTGGCCCAATTACTAGGGGAACTGAGGGCTGAAGTGCATTCCGCCCGTCAAGAAACCAATGCTCTTAGTAGAGAACTGATGTTGTCAAAGGAGCGAACTGATGACCTTGCTAGGCAACTACTGCAAAGCCAGGCTGGACAAGCACCCCTACCAGGTTCCTGGGGAAATCCAGCTCCTGTGTTATCGAGTAACCCTGTGCAAATAAACCTACCAGGAAATATTCCATTAGCTCCGCCCGAACGCTTTGCCGGAGATCCCAAAAGGTTCATCATGTTTATGAACCAATGCCACTTGCACTTTTTATGCAGACCTGGAGCCTTCCGAAACGATCAAGCCAAGGTAGCCTTTGTAATGTCATATCTCAGCGGCAGTGCAGCCGATGGGTCATCCTGAGTAACCAGTGGAATTGACCAAATTCTTTGGGATTTTCAGGGCTTTCAAGTGAGCATGGAAAGACTATTTGCCCGGCACTCCCAAGGACAGGCCATGGATAACGAACTTTTGTCCCTACGACAAGGTAACCAGGACCTTCTATCCTACATCGCGACCTTTAATAGGTTGATAGTGGAAACTGGATGGCGTGAGGTAATACGAATTACGTTATTTCATCGAGGGCTTCGAGGAGAACTCAAGAATGTCTTGGCTCAAGTCGTGAACCCACCTCAAGACTGCGCTGAATATATAGACTTAGTGGTCCAGTTAGATCAGACTTCAGAACAGAAAGGCTGATCGAGCCAAGTTTGAGAATCGGGTGTTGGGCAAAACCCACGCTAACCCCAAAGGAGCAGATGCTTCAGAACTCATGCAAATCGGAGGGGTTAAAGGACCCTTAACCCAGAAGGAAAGAGAAAGGAGACGGCAAATGCAATTGTGTCTATATTGTGGAACTTCTGGGCATTTTCTACGGGATTGCCCTATAAAACCACCCAAGAAGGTGGTAGGAGCTGCTGATAAAAGCCATATGGAGTCAGACTCGGGAAACGGCCACGCCCGACAAGCGTAGAGGTCCGCTTGCCGAGCTTGAAGAAGGATACTCAGACCTCGCATTTCATCATACCAATGGTCCTCGTAGATCCAAGGCAGCCATCGCGTATGCACACAGTAAGGGCATACATTGATAGCGGGGCCATAGGAAACTATGTGGACTACGAATTGGCTTCCAGGATGAATCTACCTCTCTGCCGAAAAACCACCTCAGATGTCATCACCACAGTCGATGGAACTGAAATTGCCTCTGGGCCTGTAACTCATTCCACCGCAGAGATGACACTATTGGGTCAGGATGGGCATTGAGAGACTATTGTGTTTGATCTAATCAAAGCCCCACAGTTACAAATAATACTGGGGATACCTTGGTTGGAAACACATAATCCTTGTATTGATTGGCGAGAGAAGCGAATAACCTTCCCGGATTGTGCACAAACCTGTTACCCAAAGAAAAATCTGAACGCAGGCCTGGCCACAGTAACCACAGCAGTCATGCAACTACCTCCAGAATACCAAGAATTCCAGGATGTCTTCCAAAAAGAACAGGCAAACACCTTACCACCTCATAGATCGTACGATTGTCAAATCGATCTCATACCCGGTGCACAACCCCCTTGTAGCAGGATCTATGCCCTTACGGAACCTGAGAACCTTCACCTACGACAATACTTAGACCAGTACCTTGCCAATGGCTTCATTCGCCCATCCAAGTCCCCTGCATCATCACCTTTGTTCTTTGTGCCCAAAAAGGAAGGTGACCTCAGAACGTGCATAGACTACCGTGCATTGAATCAAATAACTGTTAAGAACCGATACCCATTGCCTCTGATCCCTGAACTACTAGTCCAAGTGAAGGACGCTTGCATATACACTAAGTTAGATCTCCGGGGGGCATACCATCTGGTACGTGTAAAAGAGGGCGATGAATGGAAGACTGCTTTTCGAACTAAGTATGGGTTATTGAATACCAGGTGATGCCTTTCGGGTTGTGCAATGCGCCAGCAGCCTTACAATACTTCATGAACGATGTCCTTCGTGAACTCATTGACGTTTGTGTTGTTGTATATATCGATGATATTCTAGTATACTCCTCTTCAGAATCTGACCATGTGAAGCACGTCCGAGCAGTTGTGCAATTGCGCCAGCACAAACTATATGCAAAACTGCAAAAATGCATTTTTCATGCCACAGAAGTTGAATTCCTTGGGTTTATCCTGACCCCAAGAGGAGTCCGAAAGGACTCACGAAAGGTGGACGCAATCCTTAAGTGGCCATCACCAAGTTCAGTTAAAGGAGTACAAAGCATGCTCGGCTTTGCCAATTTCTACCGCAGATTCATCCCGGATTTTTCACATGTTGTACATCCCATCACAGCACTCTTGCGAAAAAATTAACGCTTTATGTGGACTGAAGAAGCTGAAAATGCCTTCCAAGAGCTGAAAGCGAAATTCACGTCTGCACCTGTATTAAAGCACCCGCGCCCTGAACTTCCATACATAGTGGAAACTGATGCATCCAGTCTAGCCATGGGAGCTGCCTGTCTCAAAAGGACCCTGAAACTGGCCAGCTTCACCCAGTAGCCTTTTGGTCCAGAAAGTTCTCGGCACCCGAGTTAAACTATGCGGTTACCGACAAGGAGTTATTAGCCATTAAATCCGCCTTCAAGGCTTGGCGGCACTATCTTCTCGGTGCCAGGCATACCATTACTGTGATCACCGATCACCAGAACTTACAGTATTTAAAGACAGTCAAGGCCCAATCGTCACGCCAACTCCGATGGGCATTGTTCTTTGCCGAGTTCGATTTCGTGATAACTTATCGACCAGGTTGTAAGAATGGTAAAGCAGATGCCTCATCCCGAATAGGGATAGGAGAGGCAGAAGTGAACCCAGAACTAGTACCTATAATTTCCGAACAAAGGATTCTTGGCATGACTACTCCACAGACACTAGAGGACATTCAGGTAAAGCTCCAGCAACTCTTTGATCCTACAGCCCTGCAGGACTGGGTAAAGAAAGGCCCGGACTACTGTCACCAATGATCTGCCTTATTATCAAGGGCGGCTATTTCTGCCACACAAGGAACTACAAGAGCTAGTCATTTCCCGTTATCATGATACCCTAATGGAGGGGCACCCAGGTATCGCAAAAACTGAAGCTAAAATTAAAAGACAATTCTGGTGGCCCACCTGGCGAAAGGATTTTAAATCATTTGTGATGTCTTGTGGCATTCGCGCCCAAAACAAAGGTCAAAAGAAAAAACCAGCTGTACTCTTACAACCTTTAGACATTCCGCCTACACCATTGCACACCTTATCGTTAGACTTTATTACTGATCTACCCCCATGCAATGCATTTAACACCATTCTGGTTATTGTGGATCTTTTTTCCAAGATGGCCCACTTTATTCCTTTAAAGGGATTACCTTCAGCTTCAATCCTGGCCAAGGAGTTCCTCGAAAACATTGTTCGCATACACAGATTTCCGTCCGTATTGGTCTCTGACCGGGGCAGTCAATTCATTTCACATTTTTGGAAAAAATGCTGTCAATTGGCGCAAATCGATGTGAGATTATCGACCAGTCACCACCCCCAAACCGATGGTCAAACAGAGAGGACCAACCAGACTCTCGAACAATACCTGCGTTGTATGTTACATCAGACTGAGAGTAATTGGAAAGACATTGTTTGGATCGCCAAATATGCATACAATAAATCAGTACGCTCTGGAACTGGACAAACACCCTTTTATACCTTATATGGGCACCATCCTCGAACCTCAGACCTCGACTCTCCCCAACACTTAGAAATGCCCGCAGTGGACCATCTGCACGCTACGATTACACAAGCCTTTAAGGAAACAACTGCACATTTAAAACAGGCGAAAGAAAAATACAAGAAAGATGCTGATCGGCATAGAAGTGATACTCCACAATACCAGATAGGGGACCAAGTATGGTTAGCCACAAAACATATACCTCTAAAGGGAACACGGACCTTTAACCCCAGATATTTGGGACCTTACTCTATTAAGGCCATTATCAACCCGGTGGCTGTCAAGTTGGACTTACCTGCTAATATGCGAATTCACCCCGTATTTCATCTGTCACTTTTGAAGCCAGTGCAACCAGGGACAAGACTAACCAAGCCACCAGAGCCCATCCTTGTAGACGGGGAACCCGAATTTGAAGTTAAGAACATCCTGGACTCCAAGCTGATAAAGTCAAAACTTTTTTATTTAATCGACTGGAAAGGTTACGGACCACAGGAAAGGTCATGGGAACCTAGTGACCATGTTCATGCACCCAGATTGGTGAAAAAATTCCACCGAAATTTCCCAGACAAACCAAAACCACAGGTAAGAACAACTTTAGGAGGGGCCTTGGGGGGGGGGGGGGGGGAGTTCTGTCATGATGCCTACCCCCGGGGACCCAGACCAAGTCCAGCAACCCCGGAAGCAGGTATCAAGTTATCCCAAGCAAGCCCAACAACCCCTGCTAGGGGCTATTTGGGTGCAGTCCTGGTTTCTATGGCGCCAGGCTCATATGGAGAGTCAGTCCTGGCGCCATAGGCGTCAGGCTCATAGATTAAAACTTACCTGATGCAGACCATGCTGCAAACTTACCTGATGCAGACCATGCTGCAAGAGCTCCAAGCCAAAAGAGTCTTGGAAGGGACTACTTTACCTAGGGACTATTTTTTACTCGGGTGGGGCTGGGGAGGAATACTTACCTGGGACTACTTTGAGGGCTATTTAAACCACGCTCGAAGAGCCGCACACGCGTCACGTTATTTTGCATCCAGCAGCGTAACGCTCACCGTGCCTGCAAGTCTGCATCCAGTCTTCTGCCACGCCCGCCTCGAGTCTGGAGCTCCTAGAAAAAGGGAGAAAGAAGGAAAAAAAGGTTAGAACAAGAGCAATACCTTTGATCCTTACCTGAATTCCCGATCCACCGCGCCTTCGAGCTGAAAGAAAGAAGTTATTTTATGCGCGTCACCTCGCCTGCTGCAGCACCGTGCTGAACTCACCGGCCTTCGCAGCATCTTCACATTCCACCGCATCCTCCTGCATGTTCCCGCCGCACTCCGGCACCTAAGGGGAAGACAAGAACAGCAAGGTGAGCCAAGGGAATACACAGAGGCAATATTAGTTACCCCCATAGACTTACCTGATTTACCACTGGGGGTACTATTCCTCTTCACAGGTCGGCGCAGCTTCCACTGCATCTTCGCCAAACCCCGGCCCCTAAGGGGTAACAAAAGGACAAACAAGGGGAAACCTCACCACAATAGACTTACCTGATTTTACCGCCAGAGGCATTATTCCCAGAGACTTCATACTTTCTCTCAGCGCCTGAATAAGGGAGAAAGCAACAGGTTACATATTGACATTATTTTATCAAACTGTGTTGGATAATACAAATCCTTACCTGAATATTACCGGTTGCCACGAGGAACTCTTCGCTAGGGTCAAGCTGCAACCTGCAAGGAATCGGACAAGAGTGACAGTCAGACATTTGAACTCTTACGAACTACATACTTACAGCGTCTTGCCGGGAATCTCGGAGTCAATATTGTTCTGGAACTCACCAATTCCTTCGAGCCAGTGAAGCAACTGGTTATCTACGCGCCCCTGCGCTCTATGCAGGATGGAGAGCTCATCTTTCCAAACCATCAGGTGAGACTATAAGAGGGGACATCAAAGGTGATCAATGGGGAGAACAGCGGGAGGGGGGAGGGTAACGCTCAACTCCACGGGTGGTTAATTCCCTTTCTCCATTTGCAGAAGAATATTCCTACGAGCCAAGCAAACGAAGCTAGGTGGGCCAGTCCAGTCCTTCATCTCGGCACTACGCGTCCCATTGGTGGAGGCCGCAGCTGTCCAGTTCAGATCGACGCCCCTGTGGAAGCCAGGTGAGCATAACACCACATGAGTAACAAAAGTCATCTTCCTTGTGGCGGTACTTGGAAAAAGAGTACTCCAAGTACCCGCACGCAAAAAGGGTTCTGGGACCCACTGCCAGGAGAAGAAGGGACGCCAGATAGCAATTTACTTAGGACCATACTTGGCAGGGAAGTGAACCGAAGTGAACCAAGTTGGGAGGCATTGCCCCTGGTTGTTGTGTTGTAAGAGACAAATAACTGCCAAGAGAAGGAACCAGGGCAAGGGAATCATTGTCCCTGGTGGTTGCGAAAATTGTGTTAGAAATATCCAAAAACTTTGTGGAACTTGGTTTTACATTTAAGAACCTTGAGTTTGGAACTTTTATTGTTAGGGACTGTCTCAAAAAGGGGAACATGACCCAAAGGACGTTCTTCCGGAAACAAGTCTTCCCCTACTTTGATGAGATCAACACTCTATTCTTTTGAGTCAGGAAGATCTTCTCTACTAGATAGGTTAGTCAGTAGTGTGAGGAATAGAAAAAGGCTTTGGACTTGTGACAGTGGACTATTTAATTTAGACAAAGATATCCTGACAGTTTCCTTAGTTTTGGTTGAGGCAGGGAAACCCCTCATAGATATAGGGACAGGTAGTCTTTTTCCTAATTTCCTTTTTAATAAAAGTTTGACAACCAACATGAGCCCACTGTGTCCGAGTCCTACTTCTACATCCTTACAGCCTTTCCTCTCCACGCACCCAACCCCTGAAGGGCTGGAGGTCCCGGCCATCGACGTTGAACCCCCCCTACAGATAGGAAGTCGAAGAAAACTAACACACTTGCAAAAAAGATGTATGCGTCCGAAAGCATTGTTCTGAAGGCGATCAATGCTGCTTGCACTTTTGTGCAGTATTCCCATGTTCTCTGGGAGGTAATCCCAGAAGCAGCTGCCCACCTACCGGAAGGCGAATTTAGAGCCGGCTTCCTGGATACTGGAAATGATGGGTAGAAAACAGCATTCCAAGCCCTCCTGGATGGCCTCCATGTGGCGGATTGCATCGGGAGGTCGATGCGGACAATGACAGTCCTTAAGAGAGCCTCATACCTTTGAGGCTCTTGCTTCTCACTGAACGTGCAATCGAAGATTCTCGACATAGCCTTTTATGGAGAGCATCTCTTTGGACCAAGGGACGACGAGTCCCTGGAGACATTTAAGGAGTCCAAGATTGCAGTGAAATTGTTGGGAACAGCAGTCCAACCACATACCAAACAAACTTTTTCCTTCAGTTCAAGAGGCAGGTGTTTTCAACGCTAGACTCCTTATGTGGGAAGAGTGCAGTTACCCCAAGTCAAGCAAGGGCAGAAAAGGTTCTCATATACCAGCAGAGGCAAGGGGCAGCAAAAAGTCAAAAGTCTTTGACATCGGTAGCGCCAAAACTTGTTTGAGTCTCCCCCATCTTTCTCCAGTTGAAGGAAGAGTCTTGCGGTATTGTGATAGGTCGAAGGAGATTAACTCTGATGCTAAGGTTCACCAATTGGTGAAAAGGTTCTTTTGCCTACCATTTCTCAGGAAGCCTCCCATACAGACCACGTCCTCTTCCCCGACAGCCAAAGCCCGAGCTCCAGGATGAACTGAGATCCCTGCTGCTGAAGGGCGCAGTGGAGGAGTTGCTGGCTGGGGAGAGGTGCACAGGTTGGTATTCTTGCTACTTCTGGGTGCTGAAGAAGGGAGGGACCCTTGAACAAGTTCCTGAGGTAGGAAAAGTTCTCAATGGGGACACTACAAGCAATTCTCCAGGCTCTACAATCCCAGGATAGGTTTGTATCTCTAGACCTTCAGGATGCCTACTTCATTGTACCAATCTATTGGAACCACAGGCGTATTTTAAAGATTTGTCATTGAGGACGCTTATTAACAGTTCAGAGTGCTGTCCTTTGGCCAGACATTCACACATAGGTAGTTCACCAAGCTGATGGTGGCACACCTAAGCACTGGTTTATCCGAGGTCGATCCCCATAGCAGGTTTCAAGGCATCTCGAGGACACTTGATCGTTGCTGCACATCCTAGGCTTTTCCTTAGATTTGCAGAAGTCGCACACAACACCAACACAGAGGCTCCAGTTCATTGGAGCATTCCTGGACAATCCCCCCAGCCCCCAAGGAGAGTCACCAGCATTGGACAAATGGTTACACAGTTCCAGAACTGCAGCAGTCTACCAGCATCAGCCTTTCTCCGCTTCCTGGGTCTGATGACATTTTCTTGGTGCCAAGTGGTGGGCCAACAGGGTAAACTTGATGATGAGGGTGTAGCTTTGGACACCTTGCCTGGAGGTTTTAATGGTCAGATATGCTTCCCTGAAAGGCTGGTTCGCTCATTGTAGGGATCTACAGATAAACTGGCTTTAGTCCCAGGTGGAGTACTAGTCGTACTTCAATCTGCTGCAGCAGCGAGTGATCCGGCTTGCCAAGATGGCTTGCGCACCTACTCTCTGGGGGAAGAATTGCCTGGTATTGACAAACAACATAGTAACCATGCACAACTTAAATAGCTGAAGGGGGTGGATGGGGAGTATCCCTGCCGCTGTGGATGTAGTTGCTGGTGAACACAATCGCAATCTCTGCAATTCATGTAGCAGGGATCGAAAACGGGATGGCAGATGCTCTGATCAGGCAGAGCAGTCTCCCATTGTGGAGATCTTCATGATTTGGGGAACCCGGTCAGTAGAATTATTTACACCAAAGGACAATGCAAAGTGCAAGCAGGTATGCACCAGTGAATTTCCCCCAAGGGGGGCATTGGAGACAGTGTGCTTTCCCTCTGAACCCAGTCATCCCATGGGTTCTCCGGTGGTTGAGGAGGTTCTGGGCTTGCCTGATCCTAATGGTTTGGGGTTGTTTGTTCTCCTTATAATTGTTCGCAGCAAACTATTAGAAATGAATCTTTTCGCATGCAAACATGATCAGCCTAAGAAACAACCCCAATCCTTAAACATATTCACCCAAAATGCCCCCCCAACCCTACTTACCTGCCTGCTTGCCTCGAGGTCCACAGCAACCCTTCAGCGCCAGTTCCGTCCCTCGAATGCGGGTTTGATAGGACGCTGCAGGGTCTCCTTTTCTTCTTTTTTCCCTGCCTCCCATGCTGAGGAAGCGGGGGACACCCCCACAAACCCCAAGGCCAAGCATACCAAACATGGGGACACTCCTGCAACCTCTGCTTCACATCTTCGGTATGTTTTGTATCCGATCAAATGGTACTGGTCGAATTCGGCCCAATGTAACATTCGATTTCTTTATGGTTGGTCAGTTAGGCTAACCATCCTAATGACCATGGATTAAACAAGGAGGACATGGACGTTCTGGAGTTGGCCATTTGCCAACCTTGCCAGCTAGACCTCGTGTCCAAATAGGGAGGACAAGTATTTCACCCATAGTCCCTCAACCTACATTCATGGTTTTCAAGAGTTTGAGGTATGAAGATTGGGACCTGAAGGATGCAGTGGTAGAGGTGCTGCTGGCTATGCTCATACCATCTAACAGGTCCATCTTTTTCTTGCAAATGTAGAAGATTTGAAGCATGGTGTAAGGACAGGGGTGCAGAATGTGTTATCCCTGGCCAGGCTGGGTTTACAGATAGGCGTGACAAAGGATTACCTGGCCTCCTTATCACTGTTCAAGAGATCAACTGGGCAGGGCTCTTTTTTTTCTCCATGCCGGTCGGGTCCCAGTTTTTAAAGGGCCTTGTATGTCTCCCCCAGCCTCATTTATTGTCCTGGCTTGGGACCTTAACTTGGTTCTCCCATTCCTAATGGCGGTTCCTTTTGAGCCTTTACATTGGGTATCCATCAGACTGCTCATGCTGAAGGCAGCATTTTTGGTAGGCATCACATTGGTAAGGTGTGTAAGTTAACTTCAGGCACTCTTGTGTAAGCCACTATTTCAGAAATTCGTTAAGGAGAACGTTTCTTTGAAGTTTCGACCCAAGTTCTTTCCAAAAGTATTGTCACAATTTCATATTTACCAGAGTGTAGAGTAACCAGTTTTCTTTCGGCCACTTCACCAATCCAAGGAGGAGAAGAAATTCCATAGGCTGGACCCCAAGAGGCTTTGAGTTTCTATCTGGCCAGGATGGCTTCTTTTCAGCGGGACCACCAACTGTTTGTTTCTTTCTTGCCACCAAGGTTGGGCCGAGAAGTGACAAAGCAGACAATCTCTTGTTGGATCATTCTTTGAATTTCAAAATGTTATACGAGGAAGGGAATCAGGTTCTGCCGTGCCTCTGGGCTCATTCTACCACGGGTGTGCCTGCCTCGTCAGCCTTGCTGATGGATGTACTAGTTAGTGACATTTGCCAGGCTGCCACATGGGCTTCATTGCACGCCTTCTCTAAGCACCATAGCCTGGACTTGGCCTGGGGAAGAGATTCCAACTTCGGTTGGGCGCTGCTGCAAGGGTTTTTGGTGCAAAGCTTCCAGCCCACCATCTGCTGCCGTTACTACTTTGGGAGTCTATCAAGATGAGGAATCTGGGAGAATGCAATCGAATGAAAGAGAAATTAGTTACAGATAATGTTCTTTCTATGGATTCGTCTCCCACAGTTTCCTTATCGCTGTCCCTACCTGTCCAGCTATGGAAGCTTGCTTAACCTTCTTTGACCTTTAATCTTCTTGTGGATGAGTGGTAGAAGGGTTATTGGCGCCCTTGCACATTATGATCAGCCTCGTTTAAAAAAAAAAACGATAAGGAAATATACCGTTTTCTATACCGGTTTGTTCCTCACAAAAAATAATATTCTTTTGTGTTTCTGTGTATGGGAGTTCATTCCCTCAGCTGCTGAGCACTGGGGAAAAAAGGTAGGCAACTGAAGTATAGGGGTATAGTGCATGCTATATATAGGATTGCCGAAGGGGTCAAGGAGACTACGTTGACCCATGCTACGCCCCCTGTTGAAATTGTCAGAGCAGCTGACGTTGAGGGGATGGTCTATAGAGATGACAAATCTGTGGGAGAAGAATCAATAGAACGAACATTACCAGTACGTTGCTGCTCCTGTTCGATTAGAAAACGAGCAAAATGCATGATTCTTAGCATAGAAATGTAAAAACTGAAACAGATCTAAAGAAACTGTCTTGTTCTAACTTGTGCATATTTTGTTGAGCAATCATTGCAAATAAATATGCATCACTTGGCTGGTTCACTTTGAGTATTTCAGCAGTCATTTCTGTATGTTACTAGAGGTGCCTCGCTCCTGGGAGTACAGCATAATTTCGGTGTGGGGTGAAGGACCATTACCAGACAAAAGGCATCAGTTCAAGACGCTGGTAGTATTTAAACGACCATGACACTGTAAGGTATCCTGCCCAAGTCAGAGCACCTTTCGAGACCACCATCGAAGAAAACTATTAGAATCCCAATTTTCTTTGGCAAAGCAACTCTCTTAAATGGCAAAACTACTGTTTCCGAATTGTATGCCGATTTTATAAGATTTTACAAAAGGAAATCAATTGTCCCCTATTCCATTTTTATTGTTGGAGCCACTAAGAGAAGAACCTTTTAGAAAGCCACTATTGCTACATTTGTTGCGGAAGATTAAAATCCTAAATAGTACAGGTTTTGTCATCAAGCATCTCTTTTGATTACGGATTTGAAATTATCATCCAAAACCTTTAATTTATTGATTGAGTAAAGTTATCCATAAAGTGATGGGTGTGGACAACAGAGGTTCATAGCAGGCAGAATTATTTCCCAACTTCGGCATACACTTCGGATGGTGATAAAACTTGTCAGTGCATCTAACACTCCACTGGTTGCTTAAAATGTTGAAAAAGTATTTTACCAGCTGGCTGCATTGCTCTTTCCTGTGTGCTGTGATGAAGTGGATGCGATTTTTTTTTTTTTTATATATATAGAAATATGTTGTGAAATATGTCGATTTGCCTGTCATAATCTATTACTGATGAAAAACTAAGAAGAGTTTTCATTTGATTTATATGCTCATGTTCTATTTATAGAATCCCTTGTCATCCCGACATTGGAAAGATCTTCTAGGTTTTGACAAGGACGATCTTACTGAAAATGTTTACCTTTTGCTGGTGTAATTGTGTATATAAAAGGGAGATTTTCAGATGTTTAGTGCCTGAAAATGACATGAGATAAAACATAGATTGCAATACTGACATGATATACAGTCATACAAATGAATTACTCTATCACCATTTCTTGTTAGTCAAAAACATTTTTTAATCTTTGCTCACTCACTCACTTCTGCAGAGGTCCCATTCTCTCCTAACAACTCACATTTTGCACATTGTCCTGACTACCAAATAGCTTTGGAAACGAAGTACAAGATGCCGACTTTGAAAGCCACTCCTTTTTAGTTTGCTCTCTATACTACATGTACATTTTAACCCATGAGACAATTTTCCCAGGTTTCTGCTTTCCATATCTCGTTTTTTCTTTTCTTCTTGTTGTTTCTTTATTTTTTTCTTACTCTTACGCTTTTTGTCCTTTTGCTTGTCTTTTTTTCTTTATTTTTTGTTTCTACCTACCTGTACCCCCTCTCCTTTTTTCTCTTCTTCCCCTGGCCCATCTGGTCCTTACTCCTGCTTCCTTGTCCTTTCTTCCTCCTTTTCCCACCCACCACTCCCTTACTCTTTTGGTTCCTTTTTGAAGTTGAGCCCGATGCTGGGACACCACGCCGTAGACCTATCTCCTTCTGCCCTTGCTGTGCTCACGAAGGTAATGTTAATGTGCACACCCTCAGCCCCTGTCTACCTGACCTGGATTGTCTTAAAAGCACTCGCTCATCCCTACCCCAAAAGGGGTTGCTCTCTTTCCTAAAAGTCAATACCATTCTTTAAAAGACTTGCATTAAATGTATGAGCATATGACTGATCATTGAAGGCACAGTATCCCTTTTGCTGATGCGGATTGGAGTATAGGAAACATTTGGCCCGGGGCTTGTACTGTTCACCACACCTATTTTGTGTTTTTGCTATGTGTGCTTTCCAAAGTGGGAACTACTTCAGGATTGTATGTGCAGGCCAAAAGGGATACTGTGCCCATATAGCGATCCATTGCACAAATGTGTAATGTGTTTGGATTTTAAATAAACATATTCCTTGCTGAATGCCGTTTATATTTTTATTTACAGTGTTACAAGCCACCGGCAGTGGGCATAGGGTGTTTATTGCAAGGGCATGGGGAGGGAAAGGTGGAATGCAACTACACCTAACCTCACTAACCACTTGCACTGCTTTTCATAACTCATACCTCTTCCTGCACCTGCTCATTTACCCACTCTTTCTTGTCACCCACATTTATTTGAAGCTCACTGGCTGTTTATCCACAACTATGATGCCCTTTCCATGCATAAGTAACTAGTATGTGTTACTGACTGAAAATATTTTTTGTGGCATCTTCGTTTTTCTTTAACGTTAACCTTACCTATCCATCTCGCTGAAAGGTCAGAATCCTGCATCCGGTGCTTCTTGGCTGTTCTACTTAGTGTTTGCATGCTTACCTTTCCTTGGTTGATTTATTGTATATTGCTCTGATATCCTCTGGAACCAAAGTGTGCGAAGACGAATGTGGGTGGCACAGTGCCAGTGAATTGAATAGGAGATATTTTACAGTTTAGTGGACAGGTGTGTTTGAGTCAGTGCCATAATGAAGCCTTGCACCTCCTAGTCTACAAGAAGCCCTACGTATTTGATCCAACAACAGATATCAAAGATGTTGCTAAACTTGTGTTCTGTTGGTGTTTTCGATTGTGTGGTATACTGGGCATTCCCTGTCGTACATACACATGTGTTTACCCTTAGATTTCATTGGTGAAGCCTTCCCTCCAGTCACTGGCTAGCACAAAATGCCCACCCCTTCAATTGTTGCTCAGAGAATAGCTTGTTGAATGAAATGTATCATGATGGGAGAATGGTACTTTGAATTTTACTGGTTCAGTTAAGTCCTTGACATTACGGTTTCCTAATTCTTGGGAGCAACGGCAGGCCCGATTAAACCTTCTGGGATTTCTTTAAGCTAGTAATTTCCCTCCTATCATAATTTCAGGTATTTTATAAGGTTATAATAATTTGCAGAACAACTGAATATACAACAGTATTTATAAAAAGGGAAGACTTTAAATGGAGCTCTGCACTTTGTTTAATATTGTTACTAACTTTCAAAATATTCTGGTCAATCTCTCAACCAGAAATTGTGTGTGTTCATCAATCACACTTGCACACATAATAATGTTGGTTTCATTTCCAACTTATGGGCCATTTTGCCACCTTCTGGTGGGACCAGAAAAGGTCCAAAGGATGCATATGTCCCAAATGTGTACAACCTGAGCCTCTCCTTTGTAGTTAAATCCACAACTCGACTATATTCTTGGACAGGGGACTGCAATAGACCACTAGAATGTGCAGATGAGGTAGAAACAAATATTGTTTGTAGTAGTACCAGAGTTACTTGTAGGTAACCCTTCCTCACTTCTACAGAGCCGAGTTGGCCTTACTGGGCTTTAAACTGGGAAGTACAGCGCTGTGCCATGTCAGAGATGAGCACTTTACTAGTGCACTATCCTACTGGGCCAGTTCTGTAGAGGCTCCACCGCATGAAGATTTGAAAAAGATAGGGAGCACACATTTCTAGAGTAAATGGACATTTGAAATGTGGTTTGTTTATAAGAAAAATGATCAAAACTCAATAGCATGCACATACAGAAAGAGCTTGGAGTTAACTGTACAGTATGTAGTTATTACCACCTTAAAGGCTACCTTCTAAATTGAAAATGTACATTTTAAATTGAGACTTACTGTTTAAATGCCATTTGGGTGTGCTTCCCTTGGCAAGGGAAGCTTGCACAAGTGCATCTAATTGTTACCTTACAGGCAAATTGGACACTGCTCACATTTCTGTAGGACCTAGTTGTAGCCAATCAACTGTTGTTAATCAACGTCTATTCTATTACGGCCCAAGTAAAAAGCTGTAACTTATAGCAAGGTATGTAAAAGGGCTTCCAGTGTCCAGCAACAAAGCAGATGAGGTTCCTTCTGTATTATGTTCTGATTTGGTGCCTTCTTGTTGACTTCAGCGCTCTGAAACTATTGTAGCCATATTCAGCTGTCTAAATGCTATTTGATTGACGTCTCCAATTGCGCTGAATGTAGAGGCTGACCAAGCATCATCCGAGTTACAGAATGTTGACCTAATGTGGAAAGCTATTTTCTTTCTGCCTGCTTACGCCTACATATAAGGTGGAAAGAGCACATTAGGCAAACTGAGGAACGATCCACATGAGTGATTGCTCAATCTGAACTATGATTTAATTTCTGATACTTAGTTGATTACTAGAATTAGCCCATCTAGGAACGACCTTAGCCAGTTGATGAGAAAGGTATCCCCCAAGATGCAACTCCTCCAGCACCTCTATTATGCACACAGCTGCCACTTGTGATGGTGCCTGATGACAGAGCTTTCATAGAGGGACACCTTGTGTTGAAGATCTGCTCATCTATCCACAGTGGCTGAAGCTTCTATTCCTGTGCGACAAAAGGGGGTTTGTTTACCTCCTCTTTTATTCTGCATTTCTGTATCATCACAAGATGGATAGTTGCAAGGGAGAAGCTGTAATGAAGGCCAAAATCCCATGTGTCAGTTCCCAGCTAGCAGAGGTGGTGCAGGGAGTGCGGAGGGCAATGGGCTTGTCCCTTCTTCAGGTAGAGCACAGCAGTGATGGTGCTAATAAAAATCAGGATCGCATATCTCTGATGGATCAGCAGAAATGAATTTACAACTAGGAAGATGACTTTCAGGATTAGCAGGATGATGTGCATATCTTGATTATCTTAAAAGCGAAGGCATTGGATCCTTTGCGTCCATTGCAGTTTACCATCTGAAAATATATATAGTTGTAGAGATGGGAGGTCTTGGAAAATGCTATAAGTGGGTTACTTTGTCAAGGTGCTCCTCCAGGCCCTTCGAGAAACAGGCCAAAGAAAATCTGGAGAGCTAGTCCCTCTTCTTGGACTGAGGTTTTTCATTCCGAGCTTGCTGAAAAAGCTGGCATTAAGTTCCGCTCATGCAGTGTATTTTTTGTTAATCTACATGGAATAATGTGGTTGTCCCCTATTCCCCTGAGAACTGCCATTCAGAAGTTGATTGCAAACATATGTTTGATATGGTATGGTACTTTTGGAGGGAGAGGGGGAAGAAATTCCATGGCAGTTAGTATTCATGAGAGCCCCTGAAAGATCTACGAATTAGATGTTGTCTGGTTTATGGATATTACCAGGCCATGTGTCTAGTAATGGTTTAAGGGTGGGGGGTGGGGGGTGGGGGTGGTGGGGGGTGGTGGTGGAGGGGTGGGTGTGTGTGTGTGTGTGTGTGTGTGTGTGTGTGTGTGTGTGGTGTGCATGCTGCTATGGGTTTGGTAAATATGTGGTGAAAGTAAAACATTAAATACAAATAATTCTGGTTCCCGACTACATACTTCAGGGGCCTATAATGATGCTTTTAAATGACATTATGAAGTGGAATTATACTTTCATATCGGTTAAGCAAAACTAGCACCACTTCTCAGTTGAAACCAGTGCCTGATACCATTTGGAGTGTGTCCAGAGTGAAGAATCACTTCATTTATCCAAAGATTCCACTATTGGTCTTATTCCTTATTTCATTAATACTACTTTTAGTTTAAAAAAAAAGCCTGTAATTGTAGGTGATCAGGTTTATGAGGCTAGTCTCAAAGGTTTTGCACCTCCATTCAGAGGTCAGTGTCTTTCTAGCTGAAAGAGGCAGCATAATGACAAATAGTAATAATCTTAGCCTTGTTCCATCATTTTCATCATCCAGGTGCTCTGTCGATCAGGGTCCAGTGATAATGAAAGATGGAAAACTGCCCAATTCCTGAATGGCATACTTAGATTATGAAGTGAGGGCAGCATCCAGCCCTTTCGTAATGTGGGTCTGTTTCCTTGGACCCTTGGCTAGCATGTTTATTCATTTGTCTTTGAGGAGTTTGTCTAACTTGTTTGGTAGCCTTAAAGAAACGGAAAATGGCCAAGGCTTGTTCTAACGCAAGGTAATACTGGGCAGGTCCCCAAGGCACCACCAACAGGTAATGCCAAAACTGCATTTGTCTTGATGTGGTATAACTTTTTACACCAGCTGCTGAGGGTCTAGATCTGTAATGAAATAATTAGGTTTACAAATGTTCAGCACGGTTTTGGCTGTAAAAGATGTCATATATAATAGTAAGACTGTTATTTGGTTTTAAGATGCCCAAGTTTATTCCACCAAGGAAATCATCCTGTAGGTCTTGGTTTTAGAACTAATTTCTACTAGTGCTTTCTCTTCGTAGCAACAGTGCACAACCTACATTGTGTTGCTATTTGTGCAGTAATGCCTCAAACGTATTTCCATGGTTAGCACCAGGCCCCTTGTTTTCTACACATTTCTGCAAGATTCATCCACAGTCTTAATCTACCTTCTGGAGACAGAGGGGGGCAAGAGGAAGTGGATCTACGGATACATTGGTCTTACTTCCTCTGCAGGGCAGTGTACTTTTCTACTGCTCATGATCATTTGACAACTCTTGTTGCAGCACACCTTTGTCTACTTTTTCTGTGCTCCAATTAGTGCATTTGTTATAGCCTCTTGCTTGGACTTTTCCTCCAACTCAACCATCCAAAACAGGCTTCCAGAGATGCCACTCCTGCTAGTTTCAGTTCTCAGAAGCAGACCTGCAGGGCCTGTCTTCATTACATAGGGTATGAGCACCTCTGGTAGGAGTGCAATCTCTGAAATATTAGGACACAGGCTCTTGTAATGGCTCATCTGTTTTGATTTCTTACACAGACTTCTCTTTGTGACGGGAAACAAAAAGACCACCCCATGGGCTTTGGGTAAATTGCTTAACTGTTTTTACAGCCTTAAAACTGTCAGATCTGTTCAAATGGATACGTTGTTTCCTCTGCCGATGCTTTATCACGGAAATAGCGTAGCAGTCAGGTGGCTGGGCCATTTCAAAGATAAAGAATCTACTGAGGAAACAAAAGATCAATCAGAACCAATGTTAGCCTAAGGGTTGTAACTTAGTATTGTAATAGATTGCTTCCTCCCACGGATTCCTCATTTTAGATATTCCCTCTACAGCACCAGCTGACTTTGGCAAATGTTTTCAGCCACCAGTGGATGCAGTGTTGCTCTGTGTTGACTCAGTTGCATGTCCAGATGCCATGTCGGAGCCAATATATATGGAGTCGCCATGCCTGATGACTTCAGTACTTTTTTCTGCATTCTCAGTATGCTTCTGGAATGCCACCTTGCATTATGCTATTTCTACTGTGTCATGCCTAATCCCTCCAGGCCTAAAGTTTCAATCCATATTCGGAATAGAGAAGGCAAATCTCCTTGCATCCCCACATGGTATGCCTTCACTGCTTTAGGGGGGATTAGAACACATTGAATTGCAGCTCTTGTCAAGCAATAAACCTGAAAGCCACAAGGAACGTGCAGCAAAACTCTTTGGAAGAGCCAGGGGAGGCGAACGTTCACAGTTTTGGAAGGACAGCCAGAAGTGACAGCATAGGAAGAGGTCCCTCTCTACTAATGACTCTTCCAGGCATCATTCCTCCTTCCAAGAAGCAGATTCATCACTCCAACTCCAGAGATACCTCTAAAACTACAAAGCAGGTATTGTTCCTCACTCAATCCGTTACACTGAAGGAGGGGCACATTATCAGGTAGAAGATGTTTAGCATCTTTGCCAAGGCTCCGGTGCTGGTGGAGCTCTAATGACCCACTACATTTAGTGAAGCCCCAAGAGGTTCTTCTTTAGAATGCAACTGCATGCCTGCTGGCTCAGTTCCAGCATGAGGTGTGCGCACTGTTTCACCTTGGCCCTGTGTGGCTCTTCCTTCGGGTGCCGATGCCCCAGCTCCCTTTACCCAGTGCTGGCCGGTGTCACAGAGGCTGGTATATCCCTTTTCGAAGATGACCCAAATATTCAGTGAAGGGGGGGCATCCTCTTTGGTTTTGAACGACATTAGTTTGCTGAGACTAAAGCCTTCCCTGGAGAGTTCTATGGTGAGGGAAAGGATCTGATGGACCTGGCCTCAGATCTGCAAGAGACCAGTGGCTTCGACAATTCTCTGCAGCTGGATATCCGTCTGGTGCCGGTACCAGGCAGACCACAAGCTTTTATTTCTAAAGAAGATAATTGCCAAAGTGGTGGAGCCTCAGGTTTGTTGGCCCCCACTAAACCTAAGGTTCAATGTGACTTGACAAACATTTTGGACTAGGGTCCTCCAAGAGATACCTTGTTACCGTTCAACTCAGCAGTTATTGACCTTCTTTGACATGCCGGGGAGAAGCCTGCTTCAGTCCGTGCAGGTTACTATGTCCTTGCCAAGCAGCATTTCTGGCACCATCTGATTCTGGCTTTCTTTCCACTCACCCATCACCGGAGGGCTTGGTGGAGGACTCAGTGGCAGGTATGAAGACTGTGGTTTTCACCACTTGCCCCTGACAGGGAGAGAGAGAAGGCAGATGCCATT
Source organism: Ambystoma mexicanum (assembly GCF_040938575.1). NCBI lineage: Eukaryota > Metazoa > Chordata > Amphibia > Caudata > Ambystomatidae > Ambystoma > Ambystoma mexicanum. The sequence continues at coordinate 450,888,238 of NC_090936.1, read as the reverse complement.
GGCGACAACGTATTTGCTTCAGGGAGCTTTGCTTTGAGGGCTGTTAATCCTACTTGTGCCCTGACCAAGTACAGGTGTGGTCTGTGAAGTGTGCTCTTCGGGGTGGCAGAGAACTGGCTGACTGAAGAGAAGGGGGATTCAACAATGTTGTGAGTGTGTGTGGCGTGGTTGCTCACCAGATCTTGTTGTCTGGCCTTCACACAGCTGATTGAGTGGTATGTGCAAGAAGTACTGAATCGGTCTTGCAGTGGTACTCTTGGACGAGGACCTCTGGTTTCGCTCTTGATGTACAATCAAAACTTCTGGCTATGCCCTTTGATGGTAACCTGTTTGGGCCAAAATTCTTGCAGACATTCCAGGCCTCCATAAGGCACTGCCAAGTCCTTGGGTCCTGCTGTTCAGCAGCCTTCCTCCTCGACACTGAGTGAGTCATGCTTTCTGGTCCTTCAACTCTTATGCCTACTATGCCAGGGATCAGGTACCTTCTTGAAAGCAGCCGCAGGGTTCTCATCCTCACCAGGGTATAGGCAAAGAACCCCACAGGGAATGTTCTTTCACCTCTGTTGTCTCCTCAGTGCCAACCGACTGTGAATTGGATGTCGTCTTTTTCTCTGTTATGGCATGGAAGTTGCCCTGTCCATTCAGGAGTGGCATTGTGCCATCACCACTGCTTGGATCTTGCAGGTCATAAACTAAATAACTTCCTTGCTTTTCTTCAACACCCACCAGACTATGCTGCTTCTGGCTCTTCACTGCCTTTGAGTCCTTCGCTATTGGACAAGGGCTGTCAGTTTCTGAGAAAGGGTGCCATTGAATTGGTGCCACATTCGGAGCGAGGGAAGGGCTGGTACTCCCTTTATTTTGTGGTCCTGCAGAAAACTGGGGCATGTGTCCCATCCTAGATCTGATTTTCTTGAATCTTTAACTGTGCAAGGACAATTTACAATGGTCACCCTGACCCAAATTCTTCAGGCTGTCAAGCTGCAAGACTAGTTGGTGTCCCTGGACCTTCAGGATGCCTACCTACTGGGCTTGAGGAATCCAGACAATATAAGTACCTGAGGTTCGGGGTTGGAAACACTCACTACCAGTTCTGAGTTTTGTGGTTGGGTCTTTCCTCAACACCCAAGGGGGGTCTTTACCACACTTCTGGCGGTGGCTTGTCTCCAGAGGGATAACAGTCACGTCCTTCTCTACTTGAATGATTGCTTCATTCAAAACCGCACCCTGGACCTGCTATCTGCACATTTGCACCCATCTTGCAGCCTGGTGTACCACGTTGGGCATCACCCTAACCTTCTAGAAGTCTTGCTGTCCCAGTCCCTGAGGTTCAAAGTAGCGGTCTTGGACACCGTCCTGGGCAGGGCTTTTCCTCCCAAGTATCGGGTAGCAAGCTTTCTTCGGATGGTCTATGTTCTTCAGTCCCAGAGATGGGTTCTGGCCTTGGGACCACATATCCTCATGTATCCTGATGGTGCTGGAGGCCAGACAATGCTGTGTCTTGAGATCTCCTGGAATGGGCCCACTATGACAACATGCTGAGAGGGTCATTGCTTTGGCAACCCTGGCCCAACTGTCATTGGTCACTGATGCCTTCTTGAAGGGCTGAGGTGCTTTCTTGCAAGATCTTATGGTGAGCAGCATCTGGTCTTCAATGGAAGCTCTTGAACACAGCAATTTGCAGGGAATGTAGCCTATCAGGTTATCCCTGTTTGCATTCCGCCCATCTTTGTGAGGCAAGTGTGTGTTGAACCTGATGGACAACACAGTGGCCATGCCCTACCTCAGTAGGTGGGGTGGGAGGATCATTGCCTCACTGTAGGTAAGCAACGTGACTATGGCTATGGGCTCTGCGGAAGGGTTTCTCTCTGTCTGAGACCATCTTGCTGGAAGAGAGAATGTCATTGCAGATATTCTAAACAGACAGGAAGTGTGAGTTGTTCTGCTCTATGGAATTTCCTCCACAAGAGGCTCTGCGGGATGCATTGATTCCCAAGCGGAATTTCAAACTCCTTTATGCGTTACCTGTCATTCCACTAGTTCTCAGGAAACTGTGAAGGCTTGGATTCGCATTGACTCTGATCGCTCTGGACTAGGCCCAGAGGACTTGGTACCATGTAACATGTTCATCTGTCCTCTCTGGCACCTCCCAGTGAGGATCTACCTGCTCTCCCACACATGTGGCCACGTCCTCCATTCGTGCCTCAGCATCCTCAACCATAATGCTTGCCTGCTGAATGTTTGATTGGGACTTGTCGGACATCATCCAGAATATGCTCCTTGCTGCTATCAAGTTGATCTATGCCTGCAGGTGGTGCAAATGTTTGGCTTGCTGTCAGCAAGGAGGTCTGGACCCTTTGATCTGACCAACTTAAACCGGACTGGCTTCCATGTCTGGCGGGGCCCTGCCTTGGACATGTGGCAAGCCGCGATGTGGGCGTCGCTGCGCTGCACATGTTTGCCAAGCATTACTCCCTTACTCTGTCAGGGCAGGACACTTGCTTTGGCCGAGTTGTCCCCCAGAGTCTTCTGGTGTAGGTGGTGGTTTCTCGGTCTCTATCTGAGTCTATCTATGATCAAGGTTTACGTGGGAGGAAGGAATCCATTATAAGAACAAATGACTTACCTCTTGCTAATGTTCTTTCTGATGGGTTAGTTCTTCCTCCAACATATTCCTCATCACCCTCCCTGCCTCTCTTGGCAGATGGCTCGCCCACCTCATCGGTTTTCTGAAGTCACTGACCCTGGAGAGAGAATATATAAGAGGAGGAATCTGTAGACAGAAGGACTAATCCAATAGAAAGAACATTACCAAGATGCAATTAATGTGTTCTTACCGACTCAGCCTCTTGCAATAATGGAAAGGGCTCCTGTTTGAAGAGCCACTGGTAGAGGTTGCACCACCAGAGGCAACTTCAAGTTGCATCTCATGCCTAACAAGAGTGGCTTGCAGCTGGCCGAACTTCACCAGTTCACTTATTGACGTGTCTTTTAGGATTAAATAAGCAAGGATTTTGTGTAGTAAGGTTTTCTTTTAACCCTAATCCTACCAGGCCTCCAAGCTCTAGGGGAATTGTAGGTTGAATATCTCTCAGGCCTCCTCAAAGGGTTCTAAGGCGGGCAAGGGGCCAATGTGTACAGGATGTGCTCTGTTATACAATGAAAGAAAGAACTCCTAGAGGCATTGAGTAGTCTCCCCTTTATGGTTATTCATCTTTCTCTTTTGGACACTGGCCAAAATGTTGGTCCATCCCCTATTTTCAGAAGCTTGTCCCAAGGATCTCAGCTACTGTTACCTTGTTTTGTATTCTATGTGTAACGTCATCATTTATTAATAACCACAATATGTCACTCTGGAAATTCAAGATGGACCTTAACCATTGCAGACAAAATCACAAACCTCAGTCCGGGGTTTGAAGGCCATAACTTTGCCATTAGTTCTGTGGCCCCAGAAGTATGGCTTCAAAATATTTTTCCCGTTCAATGTATGGCTGCTCCTAAACAGAATTCCAGATAGTTTCTCTAGCATGAAGGTGGTCAGTAGCTGCTGTTCCTAAGGCCGGACTGCATTATCAGAAGTGGAGGGCCACCATTATTCAGCAAAACAGTCTCCCTCCCATGACATTGTAACCTTTGATCATTCCCAGGTCAGAGACCTGCTGCATCAAAGGAGGTAGAAGTGACCTTTGTCCCCACTCCATTCTGTCCTCCCAGGGATGGGGCTGCATTAAGGAATTCTGGGGAGGAAGGCGCCTTTTATGCCCCTGGCAATGGAACAATTTAACCCATGAATAGTGGGCTTTCTCCAGAGTCCAAAGATTACCTCAGGAGCAGCATATCTTTGGGTGTTTTTCCCAGACAAGTGTTTACCCTATTTTATTAAACTGACACTACTCTCAATTGTTTGTTTCCAGCCCCTTTCGGCAACATTTGTTGATTGACCCAATGGCAATTCAGAGATTATGACTAACAGCACCAGCCTGTGCCCCCACCTGCATGATTGGACCTTTTGGTGGTTGTGATGGTGTGAACCATGATCCAAGTTCTAACCTTTCAGGCTCATGAGAAGCCTTTGCAAATATTTGATCTGGGCCCTTGTAGCCCTGCTTCCAATTTCAGTTGCAATTGCTCTGCTTCCTCACAGTATCAAGTTTAGCTGTAGCAGTCTCCCCTTCTCTTAGTCAACCTTCAGGGAACCACACATGAATCTGACAGAGAAGACGAAAGCTCTGAACCATAATGCCATCACGAAGACTGATTTGATTTGAGTATTTGTATAGTGCTGGGGAGTCCAGGCAGAATAAACTGCATTTGGGTGCATATGTAAAGTTAACCACAAAGATTGTGGAAAGGGGGCTATTATGCAAAGATGAGTTGAGTATGGTTGAGCACCGGGAACCACCTGTCACCCCTCGATTTGCAGAGAGAGCTGAAAATGTGCAACAGATGTTGGTTTTGGGAGCACACTAGTCTCAGTGATCCATACTATTGACTCTTCTCACCTTACTAAGAGGGGACAGGAACAGGAAAAGCTGCTTAAACTTGAATCTCTTACTGACAGGTAGCCATTGTAGAGCTTTCCCAAACAAAGAGAGGGAGGTGAATTGAGGAGAGAGTGGTGAAGATAAAACATGTACAGATGCATTTTGTAACAACCATAGTCAAGTCAACATTCTGAGATCCCTGCCATTAGCTTAGTCCAGTTTAGAGTTTACAAGAGCCTCCACAACAACGGAATGGTCATGGTTCAGGATGAAGGGGACAGCCGGATAAAGAAATTGTACTCTAATAAAGGCGGATTTAACAATTTCACTCACCTGCTGATTGCAGCCCAAGTCAGGTTGCCAAATACAACCTCAATGTTTTGCCTTGTTGGCAAAAGAAGTATGGATGCCACAAAAGCAGAAGCGGCAGGAGTTTAAAGAACACCCATTCAAAAGATGTTTTGTGCCAAAAAAAGAGCAACCTCTGTTTTGGAAGGATTGAGTTGGAGCTCATTGTTAACCATCTAGATCCTAACTTCATTCAAACAATAGGAAACACCTTTAAAAGTCTCACTGAGACTGGAGGTTCTAAAGTAGATCTGAGTATCATTAGGGTGCACGTGATGCTTAGATTTGAGTTTAAAAAAATTGTCAGAGTATGAATATAGATGCTAAATAAAAGACTCAACAGGAGAGGCTCGTGGGGAACCCCAGAAAAGAGATGGGTTAAATTGGAGAGGAGGAAGCTCACATTGAGAGAGATCTACCTTCCTGAAAAGAGCAAAACATATTGAAAGCTCGTCAGAGACTCTGGTTGTGGCTGTTAAACGTGAAGTAGGATGTTATATCAAAGACTGCAGACCAGTGCATCTTGACCAAAAAGGACAGGTGGGCCTCCTCTTTAGAGGGCGAAATCTACATTGCGAGAGAGATGCTAAAGCTTTATTCAGCTATCGAGCCATAAAAGCCCATAAAACATGCAAATGTACTTGTTAAAAACATTTTAAAATTTATAAACATAAAAACATGCAGACCCACCAATTCCATAACCTCATGCTTCGGCCTTAGTTATATCAATTCATCATTTAGTAGCTAGGTCCTTCTCAACCAAGCCCATTGCAGGAATTTTGGGACAGAAGAACTGTATTTACAGTCTGTATTTCTGCAGTAAGATAATGCCTCGTTTACATAACGTATGTTCATCAATTTGAACATTGGGGAATAGGTATTGAGACTGTAGATCCTTTTAACCCATACAAAGCAACAAAAAAATGGACAAGAGACTCTTCTTGTGCATCACAAACTCAGCATCCCCGTTCCTTCATGACCGTGACAGTTTTTCATAATGCATGCCACTTTTAATGTATTGGTGTGAAGTTGTATGTGTAGGGCAAATGTAAGTTGTAGTTTAATGACATCCAGATTAGCTTTGTGCCCAAAGCCCTTATTTGTTGTCGGGTATAACCGACCTGTACCCAGTAGGTCACAGGCTGCTTCCATGCTCCATCTGGTTACTGCTAGGCATGGTGTTTTAATCAGGGCTTTGGTACAAATAGACATTTCTTATGGTTGGCTCCAAAAGTTGCCCAGATTGAGCCGCAACAAGCCTTGCCGAACATGATTTAGCCAAGGTAGCGAACTGGACCCTTCCAGCGTCATCACATGAGCAAGGACTTCAGTGGGCCATATCCTTACCCAGTAGAGCAAGGGTTTTGTGCGCATCAGGGCCTCTATGGGGCACAAGTCACATTCTATGCGAAGGCTCGCTCCTGGGGCTCCCCTTGACTGAATCAAAAGGGATTTTATAAATGTATCTATATTGCAGATATTCCAAGACATGGAATTTTTCCAACGGTTCTACAGTTTTGGGTTGTCACCACCATCTCCAAGCGTTTAGCCAACCATTGGAGCCCTGCAATGGGACGATAGTTGTTCAAAATGCCACAACCATGTAAGAGCTTCTTTAAATGAGTGACCAGAAATGCCGAAACCAGCCTTCATTTGGAGTCAGATCTATAACATGTGTAATGGCCGTGGCCAGAGTATTATCATGGTGGAAGGGCCACGCAGGTAGAACAACAATCTTGCACCATGTAGGTTTTAAAGCAAGTAAAAAAGGGGTTACTTTTTCAGGAGGAATCGTTAGGGAATTGAACCTGGCCCGAACAGAAATAAACTCAAGGAAGAGCTCCTATAGAAGTGTTGCTGAGTATTTCACCTGGGATCTTTTTTAATTTTAGCCATGAAAAAAAGAATGTGCCGGAATTAATTTTGGCAAACATATCTTTACTTTTGTTATGGGCATAGGACATTTTATCACAGAGAAAATAAATCGTAGCAAGGAATGTTGCCTTCTTATACACCAAAAGCTGGTTTAGTAATATCATGGGAGATGAAATCCTGTAATTTTCTCCAGGTTTTCTCTTTTCTGATGCACTTCTATTCCAGAATTTTTAAGGGATGGAGAAAACCAGGGATTAAAAGGTTTGAGAGGGGAAAAAGAGCAAACTTTATGGAAACTCAATGAGCACTGTTCTAGATAATGCTCACAAGGAGTGTCCACTTCAAACATCGGAGTTATAGACAAACGATCAGTGTCAGTAATGTTTAATCTTTCTTATTGTCTGACACTGAGCTAGTGGAGGTAGGCAGGGGAGCAGTTGAGGAAGTACAGAAGGAGGTGAAAGCAAAAACCTAGCCATGTTTTCAGTCTAGCAGACAGGAAGAGTGTTTAAGTTTGACCCCAGTTCCTCTATCCAGGATAAAATCCAAGCAATATCCTAGATGTTGTGACATGGATGTAGCTAAAGATAAAAGATCATGGCTATGGCTTAGCAGAGTGTGATTATGCTGGGGCACCATGCCAGATGTTGATTTCCCCTAGGGTTAGATTATTGGTATATTTTAAATGTTTGTGGCTATCTCAAACTAGAAAGTTACATGCTGTTCCAGTGGGCGTAGCGTAGCACAATTTTGAAACCGATGGTTCGAGATTGAAATAGCATACCTGGGATTCACACTCCCATGTCGGTGAGCGAAAGCTCGATAGGACCAGGCAGAATGTAACATTAAAAGCAATTTCACCCTGATAAGAGTCCCAATTAACCCATTTAATAGGAATTAGAAGATGAAAGATGGATTCAGAGGTAACAGTAAATAAAGACTTGGTGATGAGCAATGTCTAGGTGGAATTTAAATGTTGGATCTGCAGTAGCTTTGCTCACTGAAGACCTGTGATTAATCAGAGCATATTGAAGGAAAGTCTAAAGCCCCCAGGAAGGAAGGGGTGGCAGCAATAAAGTTAGGAACGGCTGGGGTGGCTAACAGGTTTTGTGATAAATGTGGAGCATCTCAGTTTTATTAAGGATTCGAAGAGTAATTTAGCCTTGGTTCATATTGTGAGATGTAAGTAGTCAACAAGTCCAAAAATATTTTCTTGTGCCTTAGCTCACCACTCAAAGTGAAAAAGTGGCAGCAGTATGAACTTTAAAGTAGCTAAAGGTCAAAGGGATTTGCTTTAGTCATCAAACGTACGACAGAATGAAAACCAGAACTGCCTCACTTGCTCTTTTAGCGGTAAGACATTAGTATAATCCACAATATAACAAGCAATTCACAAAGCACTAGTCTGGTACCATTACACTTAAATCTTTGCAGTGTTCTCCACTGAATATCTCTTAACTGGTCCGGGGCCTGGCTTATCTTTAAGGATGGGATAGGATCTCTTCAGGCAATTCGTGACTTAACTAAATGTAGCAATCTACAGGACAGGTGCCAGATTTCAAAGAAAGAAAAAGCAGAAGATTGCACAATCAACCTTTATGGAGACCTGTGGCCTAAGCGAAAAAATCCAGGCAAGACTGAAATGATGATGATGGTGGTTCCATAGGGATCTTTGTTTTTTATAGTTTGTGAACATAAGCCATTTGTTGCCAGTGGCTTAGAAAGGGGTTTGCTGTCTGTCCCCACCATTGAGCTCCATGTTCTTTATTGCAAGAGCCTATAAATGTGTATTCCTGATGTTTCATATAATGTTACAATTGTCACCTTGCAGCTATTTCTGAGCAGTTTTGAGCAGAACATGTATGATCAACATGAGAAATTGTATAAGATAGGGAGTGGGGGAAGAAAAACAAAAATTAATATCAGCGCATAGTCTAGGATAACCACAAGGGAACTAGTAAAGGGAAAGGTGGAGTAAGAATCTGGAGAGATGAGGATAAGCTATAGTGAGAGAAGTGTAACAAAAACCTCCAGTGATAGAAGACGTTCGGTCACATTTTATTAACTCCTTTCAGAAGATGGGTTAGGCAGATCTGAGCGTAATCTTTTGACTGCAATTAGCAAGATTACCAAGGAAGGACTACATCAATTTAAAAGCAGTCCTGGATATGCTTTTGCATGCCGTTAGTGTGTTTAGTAAAATGCTATGGTATAAGGTATGGTAGGCTGCTGATGGGTTGAGAAGAATATTGACTGCATGACGTTTCTTCTTCAAGTCCATTAGACGGTAAGCCTGATTTACCTCCAAGAAGCTGTTGCTGATGGAACTATGCTTCCCCCTGATAAATCATTATATTAAATAATTTCCTCTGCGTTGTAAGCTCACATGTCTCACCTAGAGCTTATTAGTGAAAGTCTATAAGAATTTGGAGAAGTTGACAGAGGGCACAAACATACACACTTCATAAAGACCTTGAGAGGTTCAGTCTTTCATAGCAGATACAGATTTTGGTCATATATAGTGTTTGAAACATGATGTGCAAGCTTTAGCTCAGACAGCCAACAAAAGGGGTGAAAAGAAAGAGATGGACACAACCTTAAGAAAAACACAGTTGAATCTAGAGGAACCAGTCCAGAAGTGGATGCAGTCAATAAAGTTTAATCTTCTAAGATACATACTGCTGAAGATAAATAGAGGTCCAGAGTTTAATTGGATAGAGATGGGGTGTTTGGATGAAAAGATTTGCTGCCCCTCACGCATGTTAGATGTTAGTTTCTGGTCCAACCCTAAGATCGCAACAGTTTCAGCTGACTAGTAGTGCTAAGGAGTTGTATGTAGGTTTTCTGATATTCTAGTTAAAAAATAAGCAGTCGCGGTTGGTAGTAGGGAACTTGCATTTGTTTAGATTTCAAATGTAATATCCTTTACTAAGCAGTTTTCTTTAACACTGACCAGAGGACATCAGAATGCCTATGTCGGGATGTTGAAGATCACAAGTACAATAACAAAGGATATGTTCAATACGAAAGCATATCTGTATACCACAAGGCATTGGCAGCTGTGTTTTAAGATTGGGGTAGAGTTTTCCAGAAACTGGACCATAGGTAGTCAGATGACGTCTGTCATAACAAACTCTGTATCCAGATGAGATAATAAACTATGGACCTCCAATTCTAATTAACGGCCAAAAAAGAACAACAATATTTAATTTATTCTGATCTCTATCTGTGACTTTTAAGCAAAATTCAAGAACAAAATGTGAACTCACACTACATATTATGCCCCTTGCTACTTGTTTCAAACTCTTTGGCACACGATTCAATCAAGACCCCACCTAAATACAATTGATACCAGTACATTAAACAGACAAATCCAAGGAGAAATAGGCTTCGGCCAAAGCAGGGTGCCAGGTGTATACGGTTGACTACTGATAAGAAGGGGCAGTAAAAAGAATGTGTGAGAACTAGAACGAACAAAGTGAACAAAGATTAAAGTATTTTTTTGTCAGGATGGCATCGATGAGATTTCTGCAGCCTTGTGCCTGTTTTGCTTTGTGCATGGCAGGGGTATATAGATATTAGCATGGGAGCCAGGTTAGCATGTGTCTGGCTTCCGTCACATAGCTGGTGCATAACTATATCTCCCCCCTCATCCCCTTTTCATTTTCTCTTACCATTATGCCCTCTGAAAACATAAACAGTCTTGAACATAGTTTCTTCTCTTTTGGCAGGTATGGGTAAGAAAGACGACCCCAAGCTGATGCAGGAGTGGTTCAAGCTGGTGCAAGAGAAGAACGCCCTTGTGCGATATGAGTCTGAGCTCATGATATTGTGAGTGGACAGATCTTCCCAGGCTGGGACCACATTGCTGAAGAGTAATGTTTTATGAACACTGGAGTAGTAATGAATGAGCTTAGGGATTCAGAAGGAATGAGGGCATGTTGGATGGCCATGTTTTAAGTCTTAAGTGCAGATAGTAACTTTCATTTTTTTATTATCTGAAGCACAGTGATTGAGAACGTGGATGGTTTGTACACCAATATCCCTTAATCAAGAAGGTTGTGGTCTCCAACACTGTCCAAAATGTGATTATATTGAAAAATGCTTTTTGCCCCTTTCCCTACCCCCAACTGTCTCTAGAAAATAGAGGCTGCAGAGTGTATCTTATGGGCGTTATTCACTATTACAATGGCTACTGATAGATCCTAAAGGATTATAACAATCCATGTAATCTGAAATGTGTCCTAGATACCCTTTTGTTTAGGTTATTATTGTTTTATTCCCGAAAACAGCCTTCCATTTCTGAAGATGTGCTACATGGGTCCTATTCAAATCTTATCTGCCACTGGAATATTTATATTTCACTCTTTGCTTTCTCTCTCTGCAGTGCTCGAGAGCTGGAGTTGGAAGACCGTCAGAGTCGACTGCAGCAAGAGCTTCGTGAGCGAATGGCAGTGGAAGGTAAGATTGAGCCTTGAACTTGTGGGCCCTGAGGGCGATGAAATGTGGACCTCTTGATACGTATTTTGGCCCCCTTGATTTACAGTGTGATAGCTATTACCCTGAGCTGCATAGAGAAGTAAAGAATGTTTGGACAGTTATATCTCTTGTTGCGTTCTGAAAATATTTTGTCTTTTACTTGTTCACACAATCCTATGAAACAATTTTTTTTCACGGATGGGATCTTCTTTAGCGTCACAGGCTTTTGAATACTCTTCAAGTGTCAGCAGGGGAACCCAGAACGGTTTCCTATTTCATATTTCATATTTTGTGTTGGGTTGTCAGTTCAAAACAAAATGACTCATTCTTTGGCAAGTCCTCGAGAAATTGTGTAACTGAATTCCAGATTCTCTCTCCAAGGTCTTCCGTTAATACCAGACAGCCTGGCATCTACGGTCAGCATTCCTCAGCCTTCCTGCTATGCACATAACCAAGTGCAGCCAATTTTCAAGTAAGATACTAAACAACCAGGGGGCACCCACTGGAACATCTGTTTACTTAGATGCACATTTCAACAGATTTTGTACAGTTTTGAGGACAGCCTGTTTCTGGATGGCCTATTGCTTGGTGTGCCATGAACTCCTACTATTGTACCTTCTTTTATTGGCCAGTAAGACTCCTAGGAACGGTCCTCACCAGCTTTCTGACTTGTGGCTCCATTTGGCTACTTTCATAAACGGGCCTTTTCCACTTGAGTCCCTAAATGAATAAAGAGGTCTTCCAGGCAGATCACAAAATCCTATCTCCTGTATGTTTTTTTTTTCCTCACACCCCACTTAAAGGACTGTAGGACGTAGAGAAGTGATACACCTGGACTCTGTTCAGAGTTGTTAGTCAAATGTATTTCATAAAACGTGGTCGGGATAGGAAAGCACCCAACGAGCCTAGAGTAATACGTGAAAACTTCACAGAAATGCAAAAGCAGAAATAACATAAAGGGGAGTTCTGGAGGCTGTCCTCCCAAGTGAAGCTGAACTTCAGAAGGCTACACCCTATCTTTAACATGTCTCTGTCCCTCAGGGGGACACCCTAACCTAATCAAAATAAAGGTCCAGTGATGACCCTTAAACTGTTCCAAACTTATCAAGTCCTTTAGCCTCCAGGCTAACCCTATCCAACAACACATAGGGCCTCATTACAAGTTTGGTGGTAGCCTTGCCGGTAAAACCGGCAGGCTGCCACCAAACTTGTGAATTTTTATGGTCCCTGACAATGGAGAAATACAGGGCCATTACAACCCTGGCGGACCCTGTATTCCCCCATTGCCGGGGGGCCGGTAACTTTTACTCCCCATTCCCATTTGAGACCCATAGGGCTCAATGGGAATGGGGAGGCCGGATGCATTGGCACCATTCAGAATGGTGCCGGTGCATCCGACATGCTCTGCTCGCGGGTGCCGGTACGCCCATCAGGTCCGACTTGGCAGGTGAAAAGGCACCCGCGAGCAGAACTCATAGCCTGCCGGTCCGGTAACTACGGTACCGGAAAGCTTACTGGTACCGTAGTTACCGGACCGGCAAACTTGTAATGAGGCCCATAGTCTGCAAACATTTGGCCAACATAAAATTCCAAGCCTATCTTATAAATTCCAGCCCTAACCTACAACAAATTCCCAATGGATTCTTCCGGTACAGAAGATCATGCCAACTATGTTCTGTGTCCAAGGTTCGCTTTGTTTCCAGCTTTTTGGCCCTAGGATCAAAAAAGGGACTGCAATGAAGTTCATACCGTGGCTCAGGGTGTTTAATGTTGGGCGATCTCCCAGCCCAAATTCTGGGTTCATTGATACAGGAGAATTTATCTTCCTTCCTTTGAGGGTTCTTACCAGGCGGGCATTCTCAGCTGCCACAGTTCTTGATTAGTTCTATTTTTCTCCCGGGCTTTGATTGCCAGGCCATCAGGTGCCCTTTTCAACAATTCGATTCAACTAGTTAGTCATCCTCACCTTGCCAAGAACCTTGCGTTGCTTTATCTTTATCTTTTTGAGGTTTGCTGGTAAAGATCACATGCTTCAGGGTCACCGGTCCCACTCCCATGAGTCTATAGTTGGTTGGGTGAGTCTAGTGATTAATCCCACTCTCAACATTTGGCTTTTTAATGGGCCCACTCTTTGCTTCACACACTGTCCCAGTCTATATCAGTCATATACAACCTTCCACCCAGTAGTGGTCTCTGTTGGCAAGAGAGTAAAATTAATGCATCTCCCTGCCCAAACACGGGATTCATGGATAGGTCAGTATTTCTGCCCCCTTTTGCCCAAGGGCACTTGTTAGGCAGCCAATTTACTACTTCTGCCATGGATCTGGGGTTGATTTTTCTGTTCTAGGGGTTGCTGGTGGGCAGCCCTGCTTCAGGCTCTCCAGTTCCCCTTAGCGAGTCTTTGGGTTTGTTGGGGTGTGTCTAAGCAGTCACGTATGACGGTGCACTTCCCAGTGACGCCAAGTCTCTCTCTTACACCTTACCAAATCTCTCCCTGCATAGTCTCCAGAAAACCACCATTCCTTCATGCATTAGGCTCCTTTCCCATCCAAGGCGCTTCAAAGAGCAGGCCTGCTTTCTCCTGGTCTGTGACTCCTACTGACTTTTCCCAGCACCTTTTATACCCATGTTGCAATAGGACTCCTTGTAACTTCATTTGTGATTGGCTGTGTCACTGAGGCGACCTGTCTCAACACTCAGTGGTCAGGCTGTACAGGTTTCTTAATTTCCTCCATCAAACTATTCTTATAGTTCTGTGATTGCTTAATATTTATACAAGACCCCTTACCATGTGGGCCTATTAGCTGTGCAGAAGGCTTTATATGCATCCGACAGCATCTTGCAATTGGGGAAATGATCCCTTGCAGCTCCGTGGCATTCTGCAAACACTAGAAGACTACCAGCAAAAGGTTGAGTAGTTTGCATCTCACTGCAAGGTATGTGAGGAGCTTGTTCTTTGCTGCTTTCCCCTTTCCCAGTATATGATTGCACAGGAAAGTTTGATTGTCATCTGCATGAAAAGTTATAGACAAGAAGGAATCCCGCTGCATCCACCCTCTGGGGGGCCCTTCGGGTAGCAGTCAAGAGCCCCCACACCCATCATCCACTTCCTCACACAAACGAATGGGGAGTTGCTCCAACTCATTAAATAACCCAAATTAGTAAAGCTACATTCGAGGGGATTGGGTCCCCCGACGTTTTCCATATCTGTGACAGTAATCACCACAGCTGTGCTGTGCTGCTTCGGAAAATCTTTCGCCGCCTGCGTCGATGACGTCGATACGCCGTCCTCGAGGTCGAGCCGACGTCACCGGATGTTATAAGTAGGACGCACGACGCCCGTAGCCTCAGTTCCGTTTTTTTCCGCGAACGTGTTCGCTTCGGAGATCTCAGCGTGCCTCGATGCTACTGAATCCTGTGCTTTCGGTTCTTCGAACCTGTTGCTTCATTGCTATCGAATGTCATCTTCGGCTTCTTCCACCCCACGGTCCGTGTTTAAGTATGTCGGGTATGCGGGTGCAAGATGTCCCTGACGGATACGCACAAAGCTTGCCTCTGGTGCCTCGGGGAGGACCATGATATGGACGACTGTGTCGAAGGCCTTGCGGGAGCGGAAGAAGAAGCTGTCGGTAAGGTGGCCAAGCCCTGGAAGTCACGTTCCACTGGTCTTTCGACAGACGATTCGAGGGGCGACTCTCCGCATCATTGTCGTGAGTCTGGGGGTTCTCGGTCTGGGAGTCGGTCCCGCCATTCCTCTGCCTCTTCGAGGCACTCTAGGAAGCGCCGTCACAGGTCGCCTTCCCCGTCCTCTTCCGAGGACTCCGCCCGTCGGCGGGTAGCTTGTCCCAACAAGCATTCCACTCCTGAGGAATGGGATTCGTTCCGAAAGGAGATGTTGGGGATTTTTCGATTGAGGATGCCGGTCGAGGCCGCGCTAGAGACACCACTCGTCCGCCTTCGGGCTCGAGCAGTCGTCACAACCACCTGGCGCCTTCGAGGTCTCGGTCGGACAAGGATGGTCACTCTAGGCATGCCCGTTCCAGGTCCCGGTCCTCAATGCCATCGAGACCGCGAAACTCTGTGAAGTCTTCGAAGAAGACATCGACGCCGGCGGCGCAGAGGTAGTCGACGGACTCTCTCGAGGTCCAGCCTCCGAGGAAGTCGTCGACATCATCGGCGCCCAGGCTGTCGAGAGACACGCTCGGGGCTCCGCCTTCGAGGCCTGTGTCGACGCCGTCGTGTCGGCGCTGCGCTCAACGTCGACGCCCATTCCGTCGACGCCTTTCGCGGCAGCTTTGACGGAGGTACCCCGTGGCACGGTGGCACCCCCCAGAAAGACGATGGCTAAGGCTAAATATGTCTTTGTGCCTTTTTCTGTACCCTCTTTCCAGCCTCTGGATTATATTTCTGAGGTGGATGAGGGGTCTGAAGAAGGTGAGGTACCTGGTGACATTGTTTCTGGTCAGTCAACTTGAGGACCTGCGTCAGTCACTGCACGACGCCAGTGGTTTTGACACCTTTCCGGAGGTGGAGTTTGGTAGGCCAGAGCCTGGCACGCATGCCGAATCTTCATATCGGCGCCTCATGTTGAGGGTCACTGAATACCTGAGTTGGTCTGCCCCCCCATGGGGATTTTCAGCAGGATGACCTGACTGATATCTCGGACCAAGGTCCTCCAACTGACCCGGTGCTACCATTCCATATGGCCTTGCAGAGAAGGGTGGCTGCGGCTTGGACTTCTCCGGAGAGTCTCGGGCAGTGAGAAAGTCCTTGCCGAAGAAATATCGCCCAGCCAGTGGCGACCCCTGCTACTTGACAACGCACCCTACTCCGGAGAGTTTGGTGGTGCAGGCGGCTACGGCCCCAGCAAAGCCGGCATCGTATCCTACCATCCCTCCTGATGTGGACGACAAATGTTTTGACGGCTGGGCGAAGAAGGTATTTTCATCTGGGGGTATGGCGCTTCAGACTGCCAACTCCGTTTGTGCCTTGCCTCGTTTCACGCACACTCTGTGGAACTGCATTTCCTTAGCGACTGATCATATCTCCGAAGGGGAGGAACGGGATGGTTTTCTTGCTATCGTGCAGGATGGCAAGGATGCCATGTGTGAATCCGTTCAGTCGGGTCTGGACATGGTTGATTGCGTCAGCCGGTCCATGGCGGCGAGCACCGTAATGCGCAGGTTTGCGTGGTTGCGGAAGTCGGGTTTTGCTCTGGATGTGCAAAGCCAGCTCCTCAACATGCCCTTTGATGGTGAACATCTTTTTGGCAGCAAGGCTGACGAGAGTCTTGAGAGGTTGCAGACCTCGAAAGCTGCAGCGAAGTCGTTGGGCGCTGCAGTCCGCCGACCTACGCCTTTTTGTCCTAGGGGACAGCAATGGAGGGGAGGTTCCTTTCGTTATTACTCATCCTTTAGTAGAGTGAGAGGAGCTGCAAGTCAAAGGGGCAACCGTAGGAGTGCCAGAGGTGGAAAACAAGGTACTCGAGGTGCCAAGGCCACGCAAGCAGTTGCCTCTTTGCCCTCAGGCACTGCCGCAGCCGCTTCATCTCAGTCATGAGGCCCATGCTTCAACGGTTGGGGGAAGGCTGGCGCAGCATCTTGTAGAGTGGTGTGCCATTACTTCAGATGTGTGGGTTCTGGAGATCATAACCCACGGCTACTGTCTTCCTTTCCAGCAGAGGCCTCATGACAATCCACCAGGGAATCTCTCTTTGAAGAGTCTGGATCCGCTCCTTGCGCAGGAAATGTATTCCCTGCTGCAGAAAGGCAGCATAGAATTGGTGCCTGTAGCAGAGAGGAACAAGGGATGGTATTCCCCTTATTTTTTTTATTTCGAAGAAAGACGGGGGATTGAGACCCATCATGGACTTGCGCGGTTTGAACAAGCTCCTTCTGAAGGACTATTTCAAGATGGTTACTCTTTCTCAAGCCCTCCAGGCCCTTCAACTTCAGGACTGGTTGGTGTCTATAGACCTCAAGGACGCTTATTTTCATGTGCCGATCCATCCCAAGCACAAGAAGTACCTGAGGTTCGCGGTTGAGGACTCGTACTTTCAGTTTCGGGTCCTGCCGTTCGGATTGACCTCCGCCTCGAGGGTCTTCACCAAGCTCATGGTGGTGGTGGCAGCGTATCTCAGGAAAGGGGGGATTCATGTCTACCCCTACCTGGACGATTGTCTGATCAGGGAGCGCTCTGCCGAGCAAGTCCTAGATCATCTGTCCGTCACCTGCCACTCCCTTCACAAGCTGGGCTTCTCCCTCAACTTAAAGAAGTCCCACTTGATGCCAACTCAGAGGCTCCAGTACATCGGAGCAGTGCTCGACACGTCCCTGGGGCTGTGTTTTCCTCCCCAGGTGAGGGCTCATCACATTCAGCAGATGGTGCACTAGTTTCAACATGCCCAGAGTCTCCCTGCGTTCGAGTTCTTGAGATTGCTCGGCCTCATGGCATCCTGCATTCTTCTGATGCCAGAGGCCAGGTTGCGGATGAGATTTTTGCATTGGGCACTCAAGCTCCAGTGGTCTCAGTCCTCCGGCAGGATGTCGGACCCCGTTCAGGTGCCGCCCTCGGTCGCCCAGGACCTTCTGTGGTGGGCCGTCGAAAGCAATCTGATGAAGGGGGCTCTGTTTTGGCTGCTCTGGCCGGAGGTGACGATCATGACGGACGCGTCCCTCACGGGATGGGGAGCTCATGCCAACGAGCTGACAGTCGGCAGCGTTGGTCTCCGTCGGAGTCCAGACTCCATATCAGTCTGTTGGAGCTGAGGGCCGTCAGGCTTGCCCTGAAGGCTTTTCTGCCGACTCTGCAAGGAAAGAATGTCCTGATTCTGACGGACAACACAGTGGCCATGCACTACCTCAACAAAAAGGGGGGCAGGGTTACTTCCTCTGTGCAGGGAGGCGATGCAGCTCTGGTTCTGGGCAATCCAGCAGGAAATTTCGATCTCGGCATTTCATCTGGCCGGAGATGAAAACGAGACGGCGGATGTTCTGAGCAGGCAGAGCGCGATCTCTCACGAGTGGGAGTTGGCTCAGGAGATTCTCCTGGAGATCTTCGCCCTTTGGGGGACCCCTCAAGTGGATCTCTTCGCCTCCAGTGTCAACCGGAAGTGCGAAAGGTTCTGCTTGCAGGAATTTCCTCCAAGAGGAGCCTTAGGCGACGCGTTCGTGGTGGAGTGGTCATTCCCACTGCTGTACGTGTTTCCTCCAGTCCCCGTCATCCCTCAAGTGCTGCAGAGGTTACGGAGGTTCGGTTCCCGGATGATCCTCATTGCTCCAGCATGGGCCAGGAGGACGTGGTACCCGGACCTTCTCGACTTGTCCATCTGCCCTCCACGTCATCTTCCCTACCGAGACGATCTGCTCTCACGGGAGGGGGGTCAGGTTCTCCATCCAGAGGTCAGATCCCTCAACCTTCACGCTTGGCTTCTGAAAGGTTGAGGTATAAGGATTGGGACCTCCCTGAAGACGTGATGGAGGTGTTGCTTTCAGCCAGAGGGCCGGCAACAAAGTCCCTGTACTGTTGCCGTTGGAGAAAGTTATGCGACTCGTGCAGGGTTAAGTATGTGGATCCTTTTTCATGTGACATTCCCGTGGTTCTGTCTTTTTTGCTTTCTTTAGCCCACAGGGGCTTGCAAGTGGGTACCATTAAAGGTTACTTGGCGGCGCTGTCCATATTTAAGCGCTCGTCTGAGGAGTGTTCTTATTTTAAAATTCCTTTAATTTCTCAGTTTCTAAAAAGGCTCACTAATGTGTTCCCTCCGTCACCTTTCCAGGTGCTCGGTTGGAATTTGAACCTGGTTCTCAAATTTCTAATGGGTGCTCCGTTTGAGGCGTTACATTCTTGCCCTTTGAGACTGTTAACTCTTAAAACTGTATTTTTAGTTGCGGTCACTTCCGCTCGCAGAGCGAGTGAGTTACAGGCACTTTCAGTTAAGCCACCCTTCATAGTGTTTCATAAGGACAGGGTTGTCCTTAGAGTTCGTCCTTCCTTTTTTCTGAAGGTGGTGTCGGAATTTCATTTAGGCCAGAAGGTTATTCTTCCGGCGTTTTATCCTCCCCCCACATCCTGGTAAGGAGGAGGAGAGGCTCCATAGGTTGGATCCTAGTGAGCTTTAAGCTTCTACATTTCTCGCATGTCCCGGGTCAGAGTGGACAATCAGCTCTTTATTGGTTACGCTGGAAGGAGTTTGGGACAAGCTGTGACTAAGCAGACTTTGTCCAGATGGATTATCTTGGCAATTTCTGAATGTTACCGCCTGGCGGGTAAGGACCCTCCGGTAGGCTTACAGGCCCATTCGACTAGGGGTATGGCTGCCTCTACTGCCCTGCAGAGCGGTGTTCCTATTCGTAACATCTGTGATGCATCCACTTGGGCTTCGGTCCATACTTTTGTACGTCACTACTCCCTAGATTCTATCCGTGGGCAGGATCTGGCCTTTGGCAAGGCGGTCCTTTACTCTGCAATTTGTATTCTAAATTATTTTCCCACCTCCTTACGTTGGTACTGCTTTGGGAGTCTGTCATAGATATGGAATACGTCAGAGGACCCAATCCCCTCGAACAACAAGTTACTCTCTTACCTGGTAACGTTCTTTCGATGGGATGGTCCGACAACGTATTCCATATCGCTCCCTCCCTGCCTTCCCCGCTACAGAATATCTTATGCGATTGCAGCTTACGTTTCTGCAAGGCTTTCTGTGGTCATACTGGAAGTTAATCAGTGCCACACGTTCTGGAAAAAGACTACAACTGAGGCTACGGGCGTCGTGCGTCCTACTGATGACATCCGGTGATGTTGGCTCAACGGAGGCCCTCGAGGACGGCGTATCGACGTCATCGCAGGACGCAGACGCCGAAAGATTTTCCGAAGCAGCACAGCTGTGGTGATTACTGTCATAGATATGGAATACGTCGTGGGAACCACCCCATCGAAAGAACGTTACCAAGTAAGAGAGTAACTTGTTCTTTTTAATTGCGAAGAGTGGCCATGCAATTTGCCCACAGACGTAAATAATAATGTGAGTAAATGTATTGCATAGCTACAAAGCTTTGCTAGTTATGTGTATTATGTATTTATGTGTCCTGAATGAAGCACACTGTTTTGATGAATACCAGGGTATTGTCACTGCTTTCATGGGAGAAGCACATTCCCATGGGGCCGGGGAGGTTAGACCACTACCTGATATTACCCCTGGGGGTGGTACTCTGTGGGTGGATATCATGGGCAGGGAAATCCTTCACAGGACCAGGGACGATGGCCCTGGGAGAATGCGGTATCCATTTACCACTTTGGTGTCCCCACTCGCCTCATCCTCCATTCAGGTCCCTCGAGTTCTCCATACAACTATATGTTATAGTAAAGCAGAAGGTATCCTTGATAAGTCTGGGACGAGGAAGAGGAAGACTTACCCAAGTTTGATGCAAAAGAATAGTGAGACTAAGAGAATTGAACAAGGAGGCGAAGGCCTGCAGCGGAACCAACACAAGCAGTACTGCTGTCAAGAGGCAGTCCTGATAGTAAAAAGAGAAGCAGGACTCCATGTTCCGTCGAACCAGCCCGGGAGGAACAGAAAATGAGGCGCTTGTCCCGTGGCAGGGGACCTGAAGGCTGAGAACCAGGACGCAGAGAGTTGTGGCAACCAGAGGGGTCCAGGCGAGGTGGACCTAGCGGCGGCAGGAAGGAAAGTAGCAAGTTCAGCAGAAGCAGAAGGAAGGAAGGCGCGTACAGCCGGAGACATGAATGAGGGAGAATCTGGAGCTGCAGAACTGCAAGGAGAAGGAGAACGTTTAGCGCTGCAACAGCAGAGAAGCTCCAGTCCACCATCTGAAACGACCGTAGACTGCCTGAGGATTAGCAAAGGTAGGGAAAGAGTCAGACTGGTAGCTAGGGCATTGAGGGAGCTGGAGAAGCTGAAAACCCACACATACATATCCCGAAGAACACAAGGGGATACAATTGGCATTATATTTGATACAAACGTTATGAACCACGCAAACAGATCCCAAAGAGCACATGGGGATTAAAGAGGTAATATATTTGATAAGAACTTTGTAAGCTATGTAAATACATCCTGGGAAGGACAAGGGGATGAAAGTAGCATTTCACAGAGAGACAAGAACTTTGTGAAGTAGATAAACCATCCCAAAAATCCCAGAGGGATAACAGAGAGAGTACTCAAGCTGACACCAACATTAGGAAGACACCTATGTGAGAAGCAAAACAGGTTCTGGGACCCACATTGAAGCGGGGAAGCTGTACCAGTATGCAGCATGGTCTGGGACCCAAATGAAAATGGGCAGAGCCCATCAGTAACCTATCTAAGGTTTGAAGGTCCTCAACAGTGCAGAGGTAACTACAGCGAGTGGGCTGGAGCCAAGAAGCAGTTGGAAAGACCACAACTAGAAAAGGAGAAATAAAACAGGAAACCAGCGACAAAGCAAACATATATTTTTTGGGTCTAAAAGTTGTGCAGTCAAGTCTGGCAGGTTAGTGAACCAGACTTGACATACCGTTGAGGTCGTCTACGGTCAGGTCTGGCAGGATAGTGAACCAGACCTGATAAGACTAGAAAGGTGTATTGTGTTTAAATGAGCAGAGGACAAGTATTCCTTTAAAGGATTTGAGGAACTATATTACGTTCACAAGTGGAAGGAAGATTCAGGGAAAGAGGTTCCTCCAAGGAGTTTGTGGAACAGTGTTTCTTTGTTGATTCGAATATACAAGCAATAAACATTTAACCATGTATTCTTTGTACAAGAACTGTGCTTTGGAGTCTACATTTCGAGTGAGTGGGGCCTCCTTTTGGGTGAATAGGACATCCAGTTTTCGTTAGTTGAATCTGTAAGGGACGGAAATAGGTTTAGACACAGGACGGTGGACTTATACTTTACGGACAACCTGACTGGGCCCTTAGTATTTTTGTTGAAGTAGGGCAACCCCTCATAGTAAATAGGGCAAGATAGGCTTTTCTTTTCCTTTTGGTGTTAATAAAGGTTTATATTAACAAATATGCCACCCTTGTGTCAGACTCGTACTTCTGCACCCTTACACAGTGTTATAATATTAAAGATCAACATTTAATATGTACATCATAGACCTGTTGATGACCAATCTAGCACTTTCCTGCATCTGACCCCCACCTACTAAATTCACAAATTAGATTGTGGCAATAACTGCATAGGCTATTCCAGCAAGTCCATTAGAACCTTGTAACACTTTTACCAGAAAATATATGTTCTAGATGTGATTAATTCTAAAAATTCCAAAGTAGAATAAGCAGCAAAATATGTATTCTAAATTAAACACACAACCAGAAAATGCGTATGGACATGTGGCACTGGCTGTTAATATTCCCAGTCCATCACGAATATTCTTCTCCAGCAGCGTTCTTTTCATTTGTTTTTTCCCCTCACCTCGAGAAGTCACAGAATACTGTAGGCTAAACAAGCTTTCATCTTTTAAATAAATATTACATTTTTATTTCCTTGGGTTCCATGTGTTTTTGTCTCCCCTTCAATTATCATAATACCTTGTTTATTTAAGCCTTGTTCACAGTGTGTTGGCAAGAGGAGCAGAGAAGACACTGTGTCTTGTCGGGTTGAAGGTGGCTTTTTCAGTTTGACAAGAGGCTTTGAGAGTGAGCACCCAATTACTGTGCTATCCTCCACCTTGCACCTGCTAGTGTCGCATGCTATGCTATTCACCAGATACTCCATCTTCGACTGTTGGCTCCACTGCCATTGTTTGGTTGATATGTCTTTCTGTGGGTCTGCGGCCCACACCTCTTCCTTTTTTCTTTCTGCAATAAAAGTGACTTCTGCGCCGTTGTGCCCCCTGGTCACTTCACTGGAGGCAAGATCCCTTTGCATAGGTCCCCAAAGCTATCTGACCTTTACCTCAAATAGAGCCTTAGGTAACCAATAGACACCCCCATCGCCTATGCCACAGTGAGCAGGAAGCTATCCGGCAAAGACCAGAGGGAACACCAGAGATCCGGTGGTGCTGAGTAGCACTACTAGGGGAGTCAGGCATGTGTTATGGGCACTGCAGAGCAATGTTGGAAGCCTGCCATTGTGACAGAATCAAAGTCAGATTGGTGTCAGGTGCTGGGCAGGTGGATCTCTTCTGTAGAGATTGCTATGCTCTCCCTGGTTTCTAGCTGATGTAAATGTGGCGCAGTACTGTATAACTGGTTAACTGCACTTCTGTAAAACTTGCCAGCTGTATAGCTTGGCAAAGGTTTACTTATGTTACTATATAAACTGGTGGTTGTTCGGGCCATTCAGTGTTGGCAGCTGCTGCCAGGCTCGAACATTTACATATTTTTACACTTAAGTGCATTTTAGAATGCATATAATAGTGTATCTTGAAATTTTGCCTACAGCGGTTTTATTTGCACTGCTATTGCTACTGCACTTATTGTTCTATTGCATTGCACTTGCACACAACACTTTTGTATTACCCTAGCTTTTTACATGTTCTTTGTGATTTTCATCAAGGAGAAATCATCGAATTTGAATCCATCTAATTTTTTATTCCATTTGGTTGCAAATATATGCAGGGGGAGACGCCCCTGGATCCCCTCCCACTTCCCCCCACCTTAATTATTACCCTTACCCACTCCCCGACATATATTTGCAGCCAAATTCATTAAATCAAATTGGATGCATTCGAATTTGACGAATTCTCCTGCGACAAAACCTACCTATCCCTTTTACATTTGGGATTTTACACTTGGGAGTTTTGGTTACTTTTATATGTGCCCAAAGACAAGGTGTTGGCAGTACATATATTTTTCAATTTTTGTGTTATTTCTAGCATGCACATTTGTGTTTACCGCATATGACTACTAAATGTGGCTAGTGCCCGAGAGAGAGAGATATATCCAGATCCAGAAAGTGGGTGGGACTGTCTGGTCCCACTCCACGTTTGTGGTGCCACAGAGTCTAGGTTTGGGGCATGAGTGAAACCAATAGTTGTCCCTAATTGGACAACTACTGGCTGTTTGAATGGTACAGATCCTTACCGTTGGTGGACTTGGACTTGCTTCCAGGCTGGATTTTGGATAAGAGGACTCCTCCTGCAGCCATATCTTCAGTTCATTTTTGGAGCCAGGAATCCCTCATAGACGAACAGCCATCTGAAGATCGGAAGAAGGTTTCTAAAGAGGTCTGGCATCCCTTCCTGCGTCTGGCTTGGTGATGCCCTGTTAAACTACCTAATCTCAAAAGACCCTAAGCAGTGCTTTAACCTGGACTAGTGGGACCAGCTAGTCATGACACCTTCTCAAGGATCCATCTATCGTGAGCCTTCGGAAGTGTCCCTGGACTACCCAGTAGACTGGCCAGCACTCTTGTGGGCTACCTCGCCAGAAGTGTCAACATTCCACGGTTGCATCCAGAACTTCAGTGGTTGCAAGCTTGTGGTAGAAGTCACATTTCTTGCGATTTTCAGCATCCCAGCCTCCAGGGATCCTGTCCTAGAGAAGTAACCACTACTGAAAGGATGCCTGCCATCGTCTGTGTGCAGTGGCTGTCCCTGGACCATGCCTTCCCTCGACCTATGAAGTGTACTGAAGAGCCCTGCATCAGTGAATCTTGAATTTCTTCATCCCCATGGATTGTATCCTGCATCTGGACCTGACCGGAAGAATCCTTGCACTTGCAGCGCCTGTGCACCTCTCACCGGAACCGCATGACATCCAACCTCCAGCGACCCCCCCCCCCCCCAATCGACCCATCAAGTCATCTGGGGAAAATCGAAGTAAGAAGAGTAAATAAATGTAATGCACTTGTCTCCCCACTGTCCTCCATAGATTTAGTCAAATATTGTCACACCGACACTAATAAAACAGATATATACATTCTCCCTTAAGAGAAATAAAATAACATTTGATTCAATGACCAGTGAAACAAAGATAAGTACTCAGATGCATTAGAAATAGAAAGAAAACTTCAGGATAATCACAGAACAGCTTCCCTTGCTCTTATGAAGTCCAACCCTAAGATGGTTTGGAGCCTTGTGCCAATGTAGATACTTTCCAGGTACGTTTATTAAGAGATTGGTATATTAAGGGATTGGTTATGCCAGGATAGTCTTAGGAAGGGAAGCCTGACCAGGCCTCCTCCAACCAATGCCAAGAAAGGGCAATTTAGGGACAGTAATTTATGCCCAAGTCACCCTATAGAGGAAACGGGCAGAGACAGGTATGTTACGTTAATTCTCCCGCCTGACTCAGATTTCTCCAGAGACCACTTATAGTATTCCGGAATCCATCCGGGACACAGTCTTTTGTGCTTGATTCTGTCAAGGAAGGCCCGGGAATCGTGGGTGTAGAAGTCCATTTCGGGCACAAGATTTAGTTTTGGTCAATCGCAGTGTTTAGGAATCGGTTCCAGACAACTTCCAGTATGACGACTTATGCAGGGCAAACCGCTTCAGGACATCTCCGGGGATCGAGGGAGGAGTGTTGCAACAGGAGTCACCACACTAAGGTGGAGATGGGCAATCTTCAAGGGACTTGCACATGAGCAATCCCAGCACAGCTTCCGTTCATGCAAGGAGACTGAAAATACAGGAGCAAGCATCTTGTTACACAAGTTGACAATCTTCCAACTTCCAAGGATGCCCTTGGAATGATGAAAGCTGCAGCGAGGTAACCCACGAGAGAGCTGGTCAGTCTAATGGTTGGTCAAGGGACACTTTGGAAGGCTCAAAAGGCATGGATCCTCGAGCAGGGGTCAAAACCGTTCCAAGTCACTGATGCGGGTCTTCTTGAGATGAGGACAGAAGAGCAGTGCTTCACTAGGACAGCACTGGAGTCGATGCTGGTTAGCTGCAGGGGTCCTGGCTCCAGTAATGATCTTTTGAAGGGCTGCATGAGCCCTCTTTTGATCCATAAGTTGGACTGGGAACATGCCCAAGCCCACCGATTATTAAGGGTCTGCACTATTCAAACAGGCGGGTAGCTATTCAATCATGGCTAGCCACTGGCCACATCTGCCCAGCAACAGACATTCAGGCACCAGTGTGGTGGATTGGGACTAGGCAGTCCTAGACCCTTCCTCTGGCCACACACACAAACCGCCCCTTAGCCCGCAAAGGCCACAGCTTTCCCTGGAAAGGGCATTTCATATAAGGCATTTCCTGACCTGAGAAGGCAGGAAGAAAGTCGAACAACAAGCGGAATAACTAATGGCATGGCCGTTTTAGTGTGCTAGCCTCCTTTAGTAGCCATTCGCTGTAAATGCAAAAGTGCGGAGCTGGTCGCTGAGGTGGTTGCAGTTCTGAAGCAGTATGAACTGCTTAGTCTTTTTTACCCTGTTTACCTGAATCTCGGCTGGATTTCGGCTTGCAGTTAAAGCTTCATTATCTCGCAGAGCGATCGTGCGGCTGGTCACTGAGATGGTTGCAGTCTGAAGTAGTCTACAGCAGGCCTGCAGTAGGTGGTAGGCTGCATCGAGGTCAGTTACCAGTTGGGTACGTCCCTCCTTATTTCTGTGTTTATCGTTCGAATCGCCTTAACTGTGTCCAGCTCAAACCTAGAACTTTAAGGTTGTCATGGCCAACCGCTCAGGTCTGAGAAGTCGGAAGCCCCAGGTATAAGAAGAAATAGATAAGACTCGGGAAAACGAGGGTGGAAAATCAACCTGCCTCCATCTGACCGGAACCTGCCCCTAGTGGTTGGGATAAACTTCCAATCAGACATACTATTGGAAGTACACCAGGAGGCTGGGGAAACAGAGCCCTATGCTATCCCTCCAACTAACCCAGCCGTGCTCCCATTGAAGAGTGGGAGTAAGGGCTTAGAAAAAGAATTGAACCAAGCAACAAAAAAAAAAAAACAGGGAAGAAACGCAGGACTGAAGGATTGAGTATCTCCACCAAAGCCGTTTTGCAAATCAGGCGCAATTACGGAAATTAAATCCATTCCAACTAAATGCACAACTATTGTAGACCGGACCCAGGTCCATGACCTTAGTATGATTGATTTTTTGAATGCCAGCTCATTGGCAGTAGCGGAACCAGAGAAAAGTGTTGACTGCGAACAGAGTCTTGTGCAGCAGACGCACTGTGTGTCATCCATGCGGTCACCATCATACTTAACTGCCATAATTAAAGCACAACTGGAGGGCCTCAGTGGCATAAGTGTATCCCCTCAGATGGCAAACTCCCAACTTCATTATTCATTAAGAGAAGTGGATGAGAGGATACGGTTGACCTCTCCCACCGTATCAGCATTGAACGTTGTATTGAGTTTGTTTGTAAATCTATACGACAGTGTGTCGGATGAGGTCAAAGCATACACTGACTCTCTGAATGAAATTAATATGAAGTTGCATGCTTTGTGTGCCCGATCCCTCCCCCTACAAGGTGTCTCTAAGATCTTGTCAGATAAATTATGTGCGAAGCAAACAGAAAAGTTGGACCATCGGTCAGCGCATCAGGATGGCTCTCCGTCCTTGAAGAGAGTTACTGATGCCACCACGCATAGCGCACCCTGGAAGAAATGTGAGGCCCCAGAAATAATAGAAATCCAAATCCGGATAGAGGATAGCTCTAACCTCCAAGGGCTGACAGGACCTGCCATGTTAAAACTGGCTAAAGCGAGAGTAGAAAAGAAACTGGGTCTCGAAAATAAATGCTGGAATAAAAGGAACCTCAAGAAAACACAAAATGGCACACAGAGATTTATAAATTCACTGCACCCAACTGAAAAGGTGGCAACAGAAGCGAAAGGAGGCGATAACGATCCTAACTTATCACAAGCTATTCAATGTCAGCATAAAGCACCACTAAACATTGGAGTATCACGGATCCCTCAGAAGAGAGAGGTGGCACTCAAACAGCGCCAGAGCAGTGGGAATTGTGCACTCACAAGAATCCAATTGAAGGCTCATTGAGAATGATACATGAACTAACATCAAAGGTTACAAAGCCTTGCACGAAAATTATTGACCCGACATCCCCCATAATTGGGACAAATACACTCTCAAAAATACCTTTCTTAAGCAATGACAGCCTCAATAACCAGATCCAACGCATTGGCACTTGTTCAATGGAAGGGACCTGCAAATCAACAGCAAAAAATTGTAAACCCAGCAAGACCGTAGTTCATTCCGAACTTGCCCCGCAACAAGGGAAACATGTTGACAGTAGACCATCTGGGGTACCACCTGTTAGAGTCACAATGCAGGACAGCGGTGTACAGGTCAACCAATGCCTGTGATCTTAACGTGGTACTCAATCTTAGGACAACAGCTGGAAGTGTGGTGGAGAATGATAAACCATGTGATTGCAATCACGATAAGGCTGTCCCGCAAAGTAAACTAGGAATGCGACAGGGATCTGACTTGGAACAACAAAGGCTGGAGGGAAACAATTTTGGTGTAGGGTGTGGTATGAAGAAAGCTGAGCATAAGGGAGGAGTTGCCACAGAGACACATGGGGTAGGTCTTCAAGCAAAATCAGAAGATCCGGCCATGTATAAACATCTGTGCACCCCCATTACTTCGAGCACAGATAACTTAACAGACAAATGCCAACAGTGTAAAGAGAAAAGTTCCTTTTTCAATCACTTTAAGCCTGTCTTGGGGAAAGCCGCAGTACAATGGCCTATTATGCAGCATGAGGGTGGGACCTCTGGATTGGTCCCCAGAGATCTTGAAGCTCAACGAGAAAGAGACTCCTCGTTGAGCTTTTAAAAAAAAAAAAAAGCTCATGCAAACAGATTCATTCCGAAGGGTCCATTGAAACTGAGGGAGGCCAAAGACTGAGGATCTGATTCGGCTTGTCTGACGTTAGAATATATACTTGACCCTGGTCTGTGTCCTGGCTTAGTCCTAAATCTTAGTAACATATTATTGTTATTTAAGGAAATCTCAGCTTTGTGTTTGATATCAAGTAAAGATATTGCGCAAGTAAAATTACACGATAGAAATAGGTTTGACACAGCCGTGATGTTCCATCAAAGGTTGTATACACAATATTACTAAATGAGACAAAATCTCTCCAAGCCTCCTTACCCAAACCCCAATATGGGTCATTTCCTTGGTAGTGGGAATAGTAATCTTTTGGAAAAACTGAGAAATAAGCAGAGGAATCAGAGTTGCATCCAAGATTGTAAGGTGGAAGCCCCAAGGTCCCTCCCGTATTGGAGTAGGACACTGTAACGCTCACCTGATTCTCGCAGAGGCGCCGGTCTTGACTGGGCGACTACCGTATCTTCAAAGGTGATGTGCAGCACCCGGTTGGCTCTTTGGGCTGGACCTCTGTGCCCTGTATGCCTGACGTGCAGAGAGGATGTCTGCAGATAGAAAATACGGGGTTAATGAACTGGGGTTATTGGGGTGTCCCTATCTCTTTCCTCTTCTCCTCTCCTGTAGACCCCCACAGGTTAACGCTCTCACCTTAGGTAAGTGAATGCCGAGCTCTCCATCTGCCTCGGGGCAGGGTGCTGTAACCAGTTCCTTCACTGGATAGGTAGCGCAGGCCTCTTGACTTCAGAGGACTGCTGTCCGTCGTTTACGGCACGAACGGTAAGTTTCGAGTAACTCAAATGTCTTTAAAGTCTTTAATAATGATGTCTCTTGTTTTGCAGGGTTCCGGCGATGGCGGATGACGGGCTGAAGTGAGTTGAAGATGGAGCCCGTGTGATGAATAGAAGCGCCTGGAAGCACGTAAGTAAGCGCTTGTTGCCAGCTTCACGATGCGCTCCAACTGTCTTTTATTTTGCAGGTACAAGTTCGGAGCGGCTGCAGGGTGCCGGGATACCCACTGGGTTAGATGTGGAAAGGAGTAATGGCACGTGAGTATTAAAGTTCCCTAATGTCTTTAAACGCACCTTGTTTTGTCTTTCAGATGCGGGATGCAGAGCCGACGGCCTCCGGAGCGTGCGAAGAGTTGGTAAGCTTTTGTCCTTTAGATGCCGGAATGCAGTGTGAAGACTTCCGGAGCGCACGAAGAGTAGGTAAGCCTTTGCCTTTCAGATGCCGGAATGCTAACCTGTTCTTTCTTGTCTTTATAGGAGTTGCTGAAGACTGGATTCAGGATGGTAAGCCTTTTTCCTTAGGCCCAGGACCGGATGCAGAAGACACGATGAGCGTTCTGCTGCAGAGGGTGCAGAATAACGCAAAGCAAGATTCATCCACCGGGTGTGGTTTAAATAGCCTCCTGTAGTGCTTAGGTGTCTCCTTCCACAGCCACGCCTAAGTAAGAAAAGAGTTCCTGGTAAGAAAAGAGTTCCTGCCTTCCAGAAGAGTTCCAGTGTTCTGAATCTAGGGAGTGGCTCCAGCCCCACCCAACAGGAAAAGTAGTTCCAAACAGAAGAGGATCAGAGACTCAACTGGCAGGCAAGTAAGCAGCATGGTCTGCTGCAGGTAAGTCCACCCAAGCATTATGAGCCCGGCGCTTCCAGCGCTGGGACTGGGCATATTTATGAGCCTGGTGCCACTGGCGCCAGGACTGGGTCCAAAAGGTCCCAATTGGGACTGGTTGGCACTCGGAACCTGGGTTATGGATCTGCTTCCAAGGGAGTTGGGAAAACCCTGACCTTTTGGAAGCAGAGACCATGACAGACACCCTCGTTCTCTGCGAGTAGACTCCTTTTCCACTAAACGTGATATAGTGGGGGATTTGGTGCATCACACGCCACCTTCTAAAAATATTTGTGTGGTGTGTTGGAAAGTAAGGGGATTTGGAAAGCTAACGCAAGCATCGACCCTTTTCGAAAGTATGAGCACATATTCCATGGTGTGCCTGCAAGAAACAAATGTAATGATGCCCCTGATCTGGGGTGATTATTAACTTTTGCCAAGGTGCAATTAGACAAAATAGAGGTAGGCCATCAGGGGATCTATGAATAACACTTACACGCCTTGGGCCTTAAGGAAACCCTGATTACTGATGCTTTTTTCGGGGTCTACCCGCAATTGACATTGAGTCAGAAATTGGGCAGACCTGTAAACATTTATTACTGATTAACATTTACTGGCACCGACTCATGTGCTATCGCTTTGTTTGGAAGCATTGCAAGACATAATTGAATGGTACAAACTGAAATACCCGGTCTCAGAAATAATTTCGGTGGGGGATCTTAATTCTCACTGTTTCCCACCATCCATGTAATTGGAGAGGGAAAGTGAGCCCATGAATGATTATGAAATATGCCATATGTTACAGGGCCATAAGTGGTTGGACTTCTTGCAGGGTTGGGGACTGCAGATTATGAATGGACCGATTTTGGGGGATGTTCCGCCAAGGCCCACCTGGCATAGGAACGAATCAAGATCATGGTTGGATTATATCGCAGTGTCTGAGGTCATATTTAAAGAGACTATACGCCTCGAGGTGAAGAGCTCTAAGGCTAGCGATCATGACATCTTGGTCCTTCACCTCGAAGGAATGGCTAAGCCTCTGGGTAGACTGCTTTGCACTAACCTGTTGGTAAATGCTCAGAAAAACCACCTGGGTTGGAATAATAAGAGCTTGGACTCCTTTGCCAAATTCACTAAGGAATTCTGGTCTGAAACCACATTTACAGACAAAATTGGAGCATTCTCTGTGGAGAATTTCCCCTTTTTTGTGGATAGTTTGATGACTGCAAGTAAGACACAAGGTTGCATTTCCTACAGGTTGGGTCATCCCCATTCCTTTGACAAAGAAGTTCAAGACAGGAAAGCTAATATGCAAAGGAGAGTAAAGATCATTCTTCACCTTGGCCTCTGTGAAAAAGAAAAAATAATACATATTAAGAAAGAAAAACAACACTACAAGAATTGGATTATAGCCCACAAACACCTACTACTGCAGAGAGAGGGGGGAAAAGATGCTTGAAGCTGTTTTGAACCCATGCTCCAGAAATGTTTGGTCCCTAGTAAACAATAGGAAGGTAGCAAGCTTCCCGGAGATGGTAAACCCAATCTTGGAGGAGACCTGGATGTCACACTTTGAGGAGTTGTATAAGAGGGCCGATAATGCGAGTTTTCCCTCTGAATACACAGGCAGATGGGGAACTAGACATCTCTTTGGAAAACCTGACCAGAGTAATACGTTCAGGTTCTAACTCCAGGACACCGGGCCCTAACGTCTTGTGTAATTTGGTTATGAAACAAGAATCGAAAATTTGGGCTGAGATATTACAGACAGCTTTTCATGGTGTAGTGTAGGGGTAGACTTTTCCTGATTCATGGAAAGCAGCTGTAATGGTCCCGATTCAAAAGAAGGGCAATCATTTAGACCCCAGAAATGACCGCCGAGTCGCTCTCCTTGATGTCGAGAGCAAAGTATTTGCAAAGAATCTAGTAGGAAGTCTCGAGGATTTGATATCTTCCTCGTGCAGACTCTCAAAATTTCTAATGGGGTTTAGGAGATCGATTGGGACGGACGCAAGTTGCCTGCTCGTACAATCCCTCATTGACCAAGCATGTGAAAAAGGGAAAGATCCTCTGTATTTGGCAAGTATCGATCTGACCCTGGTTTTTGACATGGTAAATAGGGCAAGGCTAGACTATGGACAAAATGATTGGAGTGGGGAATCCCGAAACTTCTGCTTAACATATTGGTCCCCTTACATTCAAACACCACGGTGCAGGTGAGGTTAAGTACCAAGGGAGAAGTGTCAGGACCCGTTAATACTGCACGAGGCTTGAGGCAGGGTTGCCCCCTAGCAGCATGTGACTCTTTAACCTCTACCTTGCTGATCTAGGTGAATCTCTGGGAAATGCATGTTTAGTCCCCCTAAAGCTAGAGGGGGAATCATGTTTTTGGCTTGTATATGCAGACAATGTCCTACTATTGCATAGGACACGTTGGGCCTGCAGAGAATCCTCACCAGTTTTTAGGCATATGTGGGCATGAATAGCCTTGCAGTAAATCCATTATCATGTGCTTTAATGGCAAAAGGGAAAAGAAAATGCAATTTAATTGGAGAATAGGGCGGACTAAGCTGATTATTTTGTCCTCTGTTAAGTACTTGGTATTAAACCTAGTTAGGCCCTGTGATTTTAGGGCAAGGTGAGAGTTACTGTGGACGAAGGGAAAACACTTTGCGTCCCAGTGGCCTATATGAAGAAAAAATACTGTTGGTTTACCCTTCGCCCATTGTTTATATTCTTCACAAGTAAGGTGATCTCTGTCATGGCCTTGAAATAGGGGTGGACAATGGGAAGCTGGCGTTGAATAAACTTTAGGGATTAATATGGAGGCAAGCTTTGGGCCTCCCAAGTTGTGTTCCGGTTGTCATATTGCAATTTGAACTAGGCCTGTGCTTGTTGGAAAATCTTGTACACATAAAGAAAATAAGATTATACTGGAAATCACTGGTTAGTGAGTAATTGTCCTTATATGCCTTAATGCAGAGAAATGTGCATACGCCAGTGAAGGGTCTCATGACCCCCTTTAAGAACGACTGTGAAAATAAAATGGTTTCGTATGGGATTAGTACTGATGGAGAATCCTGAGAAAGTGAAAAACAATGATGGAAATCGATTGGATAAACACATGTAAAGAAAGAACAAAGTACACGTCTTATACTGAAATACAACGGGAGCATAAGAGAAGGGGCCTCCTCTAAAAATATCTCCGACAATGTCCAGATAGCCGACTTAGACATACATATATGCGAGTGAGATTTAACTTGCTCCCCACAGGAGAAATATTGTTCAAAAGAGGCCAAAGATAAACCCCTATGTGTTGTTATTGTGGATAAGAGGTGGAAGCATAAAACATTTAGTGAACATCTGCCCGGCGCTCCAGAACATAAGGGAGGATGTATTTGGCCTCTTTGTTAATAATTTAGCATCATTAGAGGAGGAAACCTTGTGGCACTATGTTTTAGAGTGGAGTTTGCCCTTACTTGTAATTAGAGTAGTTAAGTTTCTCAAAATGGTGGGGTTGATACTATAATATGCAGCTGATTGTATTGAGGATATGGAATTAACAAGAAAGTATTACTGGATTAATTGGTGTCATCCCTTTTTATATAATGAAAACAGGTGTTCCCTTTTTCCTTTTCTACTTGATGAATTTTTTGTTTTAAAGAAGGGTGATATTAGCCCAGTATGTGTAATGAAGATTGGATTTGTTTTTTTTCTTTCCTTTTTTACTGTATTGCTTTGTATAAGGTTTAAATAAACCATGTACATAAAAAAAAGGAAGAGCGCACGAGTAAAATTTTTCAAAAACGCTAAAAATATCACTGCTTCCTCTTGCTTGTCTTAGGCACATTGTACAGGTAACCAAAAGGCCATTATATAAAATGATATAAGAATATAAAGCATTCTAACCATACTTCACTGTAAGGAGATGTATGCAATTGTAAGAGTACAAGAAAATTACAAAGAACACCTAGAAACTGCACCCAGGAGCATACAGCAGACTGGAAATTAACAGCAACATTGAAGTGTGTGTGAAGTGGGTACCTAGGCTCTGCAAGACTTTGCTGGGAGGGGCTGATCCTGTCCAGGACAAGGTGTGTCAGTCGAAGTGAAGCCTTCTGTGTTGATAAGATTCCAGGAGGGACTCTGGTGGCATTTCTGCTCTAAAGTACACCATCAGAGTATTATGGATTAAAGGGTGTGTTAGTCTGCCCTCTCCAGCAAGCAGTATGTTCAGGAGGCTAGAGCTGCACGGACTCTTGGAAAGTCTGTAGCTAGTGCTCCTGTGAAAGAATGGATGAAGCCCTACTGTTAAAGGCAGAGTGCCAGGTGCTGAACTGAGCCAGCAGCAATGCACATGGTTACATGAAGTGGTACACTGCCTTTACTACATCTACTTAGCTGCAGGGCAAGTGAGTGGAGGTTATCTTTTCTTGCTTAGAGATGCTAAACCTTGTCAGCCTAGTCAAAGACTCATTGAAATGCCTCTACAGTCTGATTAGAACACAACCAGACAGCTGATGGCTGTTGGTTGAATACAAGCTGTTTGCCCGCAGCTTACTTAACCAGTGCTTGAATCATGTAACTGGATAACAAAGCCACATTCGTAACCATCGAAAGAGTACTAGCAAAGGTCTGTGAGGCCAATTTCAGTGGCAACAATGCAGTCTGTTTCATTAGCGGCAGAGTAATTGTCATGGTACAGTATATAGTGTCCTTTGAAAATCCACTTTGTGAGTTCAAAGGCATGCCAATTTCCAAGCATGTCTGCAATCCAGGGCAAAATAGGTAGTTTGGAATCCAAAATGTGTTCCTAGAAAAGGAAAGACAAATTGATTGCTGGAACATAGCATAGGGTGGCTCTGTGGATCAGACCACAAACCGCAGTAAAGGAATTCCCTTGCAATGAAATCCTTTTCTACTGGGAATGTGCAAGTTTTCACGCCAGTACGAGGCAAGGGCTGTCATTCCTGTTACACTTATTGTACTGGCAGTAACAATAGAGAAATAGCTGCCAAGAGTCAGACTGTTGAGGCATGTTAAAAAGTCATGCTTTTTGTATCTTATTATATCTTATTGTATCTTTCAATCTAAAGATGTTTCTATGTGGTTCATCTTGCATCAATGTGCAGCCCCTTGTAGAACAAGACTGTTGACGCTAATCGGGAGTGGGATTGTTTTTGCTCTGCTCCCTGGTCTCTTGCTAAAGCACTTGGTGTTCTGAAATAAATAATAGTTTCAGCCCTAGAAGAGTCCCGATTTGTTTCTTGCTGTGTGGTGAGCTGGTGAATAATCTGATCAATCAGCAAGAGGAAGTACCGCAGAAATACAAGGCTGGTCATTGAGCATCTACAAAGAAAAGTGACTAACATTATTTGGTAAAGCAGTGAGGTACACCACTGTTAGAGTGTAGCGTGGAGGGGTTGCAAATATGTCACAAAACAAAGAAAAGTGTTTTAAATAAGCTCTCTGACGTAGTGTGTGTCAGCATTGTCACTGTCCGATGCAGTGTTGGTCCTGAAGATAACTGAGATGCAGAATAGGGATGAAACTGCAGTTAGTTTCCCTTACTTGTGGGACCTACCTTGTCACTATGATGAGCATTGTTGGTCTGCACTATCCGTGCTTGGCGATGGGAGGGTACCACAAAGAAAATATGTTTGAGCAGGTGTAGAAACTTGGGCATTTGGGAAAAACTGCAGTTATACGTTTTCTGCCCTAGAGCAGAAAACATCTGGAAATATTATTGGTAAGCACGCAGGAGTTTGAATCCTCTCCTTGCTTATACAAAGTAGAAGGGATACTGCAACACACAGGTACTGACTAGGGTTACCGCAATTGTTTATCCCTCGCGAAACCAAAGGTGGAACATATATTTATGGAATGTTTGTGGTGTGGAAAGTTGTTACAATGGAAGCTGTCCAAATAAGATGGTGTATGGTGCCTGAAATAATAATTACTGTGCATGAAAGTTTCCTCAGGAAAGGAAGCAATGAAACTCATCTTGTTGTTCAAAGTGATAATTCAAGCTGGAGTATTAAGAACAGTTTTTTCTAGTTTTCAGAGATGAACATATCATCGGTCTTTAAAATCGAATGTTTAAGGGCAACACTCCAGCTCGCCTGGTTTTCTCTAGACTTGTCTACTGTAACAGCTTCCTCCTGAATCTTCCTTCTTCCACTCTGCGACCCCTACAGCTTATCCAGAATAGGGCAGCAAGACTAATCCTTGGCCGTTAGCCCAGTGACCGCATCTCTCCTGCACTAAAATGTCTTCACTTGCTCCTGGTTGCAGCACGGATTAAATTCAAATCCCTCTGCATCATCCACAAGGCTGTCTGGACCACACTATCTTCAACTTTTTCACTAAATACGCTCCCTCTGGACCACTTAGCTCCTCTGGCACCAACTCTTTGTGTGCAGAGCGTTTTGCTAAACAGAGGGCAGAGGGTTGCGCATTTTCCTCTGCGGGCTCCCTACTTTGTAAGGTTCCATGTGTTAATATCCCCGCAAAAATATCGCCATACAAAATTATTGCCATATTTTTGCGGCGATATTAAGGCATAGAACCTGCGGGGGACACCCGCACAACCCCTGTATTATTTTAAAAAGAGCGGGGGACACCCGTGCAACCCCGCTCCCAAAAAGCCATAATATTATCCCCACTAAAAATATCACCTATGGCCGCTCCCGACGACCATATATACAGCGATATTTTTGGTGGGGATAATATTAACTGATACCCTTTGGAATAGCCTCCCACTCCCCCTGCGCCTTGAGCAGGATCTTCTCAAATTTAGGAAGCTCCTTAAGACTGTCCTCTTTTCCTCCTCTGCTAATCCCACAGTTGCTGAATCAGTGTCCTTGGCCCTTATGCATCTTCGGGGCCTTGACCTCACACACACATTCTTCCCAGCTCCTGTCTTTCCACAGCACTTTGCATCTGCACACCCTCCGCTCTGGAGACTCGCACTTACACCTCCTGCGGCCCAGACCGTGTAGCACTCAACATTCTTACTCCCCTGCTCCCCAACACTTACTCCCTCTTTCCTCTTCCTTTCTGCACTTGCATGTTCTGAATACCCACAAGGCATAGTAGGTGTGTCCCTCTCCCTCTTGCCCCTCTGCTCTTAATATTGTGTTGTAATGTATTTCCCACCATGCCTGACCTGTGGGCGCTTTAAAACGGTATATTCTTATTGTATAAGCGGCCATGTTTTTGCAGTTTGACCTAATTTGAACTTGAACAGAAACAATTGCCCACTATTTCGGACATCAATGGTTAGCAGGTCTTCAAAACACTGCCAGAACCGAGGGATCATGAAGGTGTTAGTGATCATTTTAATGTTTTGTTTTTTTTAAAAAGTGGTTAAAAGAAATTGGTTGTGCTCTATATTCAGAAATGAATATCATTTTAGAAAAATATTTCTTTGGTGTGAGGGAACAAAAACAAGGAGACTCAGTAGAAGAAAATCAGCATTACATGGGTTAGCAATGACCTGCAATTTTGGTGATGGTCACGAAGAGCACACATAGTTACAGTTTATGATCTAATGTAGTAAGATAAGGTAGGAAAGATGGATGAAAGATGATCCCTCGTTAAATGAGATTATGAAGTTGTGAAAAAGGATAAATGCCCATTTAAATCTATGAAGGCTCATAAGGCAAAAGCAGATGCTA
Source organism: Ambystoma mexicanum (assembly GCF_040938575.1). Lineage (NCBI taxonomy): Eukaryota > Metazoa > Chordata > Amphibia > Caudata > Ambystomatidae > Ambystoma > Ambystoma mexicanum. The sequence continues at coordinate 450,849,994 of NC_090936.1, read as the reverse complement.
ATGTTGCACACTATCATACTGTTACTGAAAATATGGGTAAAGCTAGGAATAATAAAGCAAGGCTGGCATGAATTGTGGGCAAAGGTATTTTAGGAGTACGAGTTCGAGCTGTTTGGACAATGATTAATAATGCTTTTCACTCCGTGATCTACAGTGTGTGTGTGTGTGTGCGCGTCAAGGCCATCATGCATGATGCTGAAAAAAATGTATAAAATGTATATAAAAATAGGCCATGGAAATCCATGATACAGATAATGGCAAAGCACATGTTGTACTATCTAATGTTGAAGTGAATTAAAAATATATAAAATGTAAGAAACCCTTCGCTGTAATAAAGGTTAATATACTGGAGACAATTATTGGTTGATTCAGGAGCAGATTATAAAGTGATTAACAAAGGAGTCCGCGCTGAGTCCTCCTTGTCCTGGCATGCTTTCCCTGTCTCCCTTGCTGGGAGTGAAAGGGTTAACCCCTGCTGGTTGGAGCCTGGAGGAGGAGTTGCCCACTTCAAAAGGGCTTATTATCGCAGAGCGCGCGGAGTCCGCGCTGAGTCCTTCTTGTCCTGACATTCTTGCTGTGTCTCCCTTGCTGGGAGTGAAAGGGGTTAACCTGCTGGTTGGAGCCTGGAGTTAGGAGTTACCCATTTCAAAAGCGCTTGTTTTCGCGGAACGCACAGAGTCCGCGCTGAGTCCTTCTTGTTCTTCGTGCTCCGGGGTGCTCCAGCTGGGCACTGGTGAGCATTGTGAACCTCTTAGCGGGCCAACGCTGTATGTGTCATCTTGAAGACTGGAAAAGAAAAAGGGCTTTTGCTAAGCCTCACGGGAGCCAAGCTGACTCAAGTTTGTTCAAGAAGGAGCTCAACTTATAGTGGCAGGTACAGCCATTGGGCTCACTTCAACTTTGTTTAACATTCTCATTATGAACAGCAAGAGGGTGGGCGGAGGGGTAGAGTCGGACTCGGGCAGCTCCTTAAGCTGTCGGGCATTCCCCACCCTCTGCATTGTGTATGCCATATTCTTTTGTGTCATGCTGCGGTATGGAGCGTGTGCTTTTAGAGCTGGTTTGCGCATTGGGAAGCACTAGATGTACTGGACTATAGGGACTACAGGCTTATCAAAAATATTATCTTTTTTCCGATAGTGTCTAAGACTGTGAGCTTGCTGCTTTTGTTACTCATAGCTTGCAATTCGTGTTGATATTAGTGGGGGCTGCGAAGTAGTCCTTCTCCCCCTCTTCTAGGAGAAAGCTGTCCGGGGGCTGCGAGTCGATCTCCCCCCCCTCCGCTTTCATCTTTACTTGCCGACATTGACTTTTTAATAGCCTCAGAACTGGTAATGAGTATATGAACCTTTGTGCGTTTCCACCTCTGCATTTTAGCATTTTAGTGTATTCTGTTTAGCAAACTGCTTCTTTAAACCATTGCTCGGTACAGGGCTTCATGGTAGCCCTTTAGGTATGGCTGGGTAACTGTTTGCTTTATCTTATTGTTTTTTTTAGATTTTTCCTTTTTGTTCCACTGTTCCTCTTCTTTTTTTTAATCTTTTGGTTGGTTTTTAGTAGGCTGACTTTTATTCCCAAGTTTAATTCAGTCCACTAAGATTTGAATTATGGGAAAAAGAAAAGCTGGGGACGAAGGGAGACCTGGGGGGGGTTGGAGGCCCAAGGAGGGGGGTGAAAAAAACGAAAAACGTTAAAACTGTAAAAGCAGACAAAGCTGGAAAACCCCCTGTGATCATCACATCCTCACAAAAATCCCTGGACTCCTATATGGATGTAATGGCTAACAAAATTGTAAGCTGCATGAATGGGAGGCTCTCCGCTATTAGAGGGCCTTTGTCAAGGTAATAATGGGGCTATCAGTCCCAAACTCTTGCATCATGAGAAGAGGCTGGGGGTTGGGGAGGAGCGGAGGGTTACTGAGGGACGGGGGGCAGGTCGGGAGTATGACCAGGAAGTAATTTCGTTGGGCATCTCGAGGGTGAGTACCCCAACATTCGAGGCTCATGATAGTCTGCCTCTGGACTCCTCGATAGCTTGTGAGGGAGACAAGGAGTGGTTGGAAGCCCTTCTTGATGAAAAACTTAAACCTTTTCAGTTCATACTGCAATTCCTATGTGGACTGAAGGAGGAGGTCTTAAACATGTTAGATATTATGGATAACTCCATAAGAGCTATATCACTGAAGTTATGTGATCTGGCCAAAGGAGGGTCGTAAGGGGTGGTAGAAGTTGGGGCTTGCACCTTGTGTGAGCTAAAAAAGGGAGGTCGCCCTCTGAGCTGTGACAGGGCGGTAGAAAAGCTGGGCCAGCAGCAAACACTGGTTGCAGTTCTAGTGGATGTGCAAGAAGGGCCAACAGACAAAAAAATGGGGAGGGGGCCCAATTGCAGTGTAGAGATGGATAAAACCTTGAAAGCAACAGCATCTCCACAAGGGGTAAGGGATCAGATAATCCTAAATCTCCCACCTGAGGCAGTTCCATATGTGGGGATAATTACTGGCCTGCCTGGTCTACCAAAGGACAGATATGAATCAACTCTCCCCCTAATTAACAAGGCATCGCATTGGTTTAACACTAACTTGATGGGGCCCAAGATAGACCCCGCCATTATTCGTCCCTAAAAATTTATCAGGCAATTGTGTAGTGGTGACCCTTTCTGATGCAACTATGGCAAACTACCTAAATTCGAACCTAGCTAGAGGACTCGAGCCAAATGGAAGCCAACTATTTAGTAAGCTTCTTCCCCAGGATTATTTCTATGTGAGGGTAGGGGGGCAGGGGACGTGGGGTCAGTCCCATGGGAGCAGGGTTCCATTAGCTCGTCCGGAACCAGACTGCCAGATAGTGGGTGGTTGGAGTAGGATTCCATCTAAGAGAGGGAACTCTACTGACAAGGTAAGGGACCCTCTCAGGTGCTCTGGAACTGGCAAATCAATTTGAGATCCTGACATCATGTGAGAATCTGGATTGACAGACTGTTGCACCGGTTGGTTCCCAAGCCTTGGCAAGTGGTGTGGGAGAGCAACAGAATGTCCCAATTCGAACAGGAGGCGTTCTGGTAGACAAACAGGTTGAGTTCCGTCTGCTCTCATGGAACATTGCAGGTTCATCGGGAAAGATGAGCAATGGGTCCATTGTTGAAATACTCTAAGCGAATGAAGTGGTACTTTTACAGGAAACCTGGGCGATAGACACCCCACATTTAGATGGGTTTGTCTCCTTTGGAATCCCAGCTAAGAAGAAGCCGAGAGGTAGATGTTATGGGAGTTTGTATATTCTGATCAAGTCCTCCCTAGACTGCGGGATTAGGGTGATTGACACAGGGATGGATTTCCAGCAGGTGGTCGCCTTATCTACAGTGAAGTGGGAGTCAATCTGCATCATTAACTTTTACAATAGTCCACATTTCGGAGGCGGACAGATTGACAAAAGTGAAGGGGTTCATGGAGGACCTACTGTCTGTGGGTATGCATAAAAATGAATTTCATGTTTTGGGAGGAGATTTTAAAATGGGGATGGGCGTGGCTAAGGATGCTTTAGACCCCCTGGAGGACATGTCAGTGAATATCCCGGTTCCTTGTATGATAGATGAGAGTGTGTGCTCTATGGGACTGCAGATGTGCTTGTGGTTTTTGGAATGGGATTTGCGCACAGTTAACGGCCGCCTAGCCCCGGACATCCCGGGCAAGGTGACCTTCAACAACCACATGGGCTCCTCAACAATTGATTACTTATGTATTTCTGTTGGTCTATGGGAACGTACTACAAGATTTGAGGTGATCTCCAATGTGAATAGCGATCATCACCCTATACGCCTGTCTCTCGTGGGTTTGTTGGGGGTTGGGGTCTCACTGGACGTTGCACCCTGCCCAATAAAAGGAGTGGCCAGTGGATCCAGAAGAATTAAATGGGGGACCATCGTAGAGGAGGAATTGCACTTCAGATCGCTTATGGAGAACAAACCCCTTTTGGTGGATATTTTGAGGGATACACTACCTGCAAAGGTTATTGTGGATAGATTTGTAGAACTAGAGGGGGCTCTAACTATCAAATTTACAAAAGCAATTAAGGCCAAGGGGAGAATAGTACAGAAGGGCTGGTTTGATGAGGCGTGTAAAGAGGCAAAGCGAGCACTATTATTGACCCTCAAGGACCCAGCATCCAGTAGAAGAGCATTAACTCAGGCAAGAGCTTATTATCAGAGTGAGCTCAGACGAAGGAAAAAGGAAATTGAAGGGGTGGCCTGGGAAGGTTTTCTGGATGCCGCTAAAAGAAGGGACCAGAAGGCATTCTGGGAGTTTGTAAAGGGTGGTCCAGCTGGGTGTGGTACACATGTGGGTAGTGGGACCCATGTGGAGGAAGGAGCATGGATAAAGCACTTTGGGAGCCTTTTTGGGGTTGATACCACTGAGGGGCATGTAGATATAGCTGTATCATCGCTAAATTTTGAAGTGGAGGAAGTCAGGAAGGCTATTCATCAACAAGCCATAATCAGGCACCGGACCCAGATATGATTCCCGCAGATATGTTTCAGGACCCCTTGGATCTGTGGGCACCACTTCTAACGATAGTGTTCAATGCTTGCATGAAATCCGGTAACTATCCCCCCTCATGGAAAAAGCCATAATCTTCCCCATATTTTAAAAGGGGGATATGGCCGACCCTGCGGCTTATAGGCCAATTTCACTGTTGGACTCTTCCTTTAAGATTTTTGGAAAAGTATCGTTAGCTCGCATTGAAACCTGGCTGACTGAACAATCCATTCTATCAGACATTCAGTTTGGGTTCCGGCAGGAGTTGGTACCATGGAACAGAGTCTTAACCTTTACCTCCTAGTGGCCAATTCGGTCTTTTGCAAGGGTGAGGTGGTGTATCTAGCGTTCATAGACCTGAGCACGGCCTTTGACAAGGTAGACGGGCAAAGCTCTGGGCTGTGCTCGGGTCGCTGGGTTGCCCGGGGGATATTTTGAGGGTGTTGGTCGACATACATACAGACAGTGAGGCATGCGTGTGCAGTGGACCGGGTGGTCACTGCACGGCATGCTTCAGTGTTGGGTGTGGTGTGCGGCAGGGCTGAGTGCTGGCCCCCATATGTTTTGTCTGTACATTAATGGTCTTTCTGGAGTCCTCATCAACATTTTGGCTGACTTTTTAGTCTTGGGGGAGGGGGGCTTTCCCTGTCCTTGCGTACGCTGACGATACAGTATTGATTGCCAGAACACCAAGAGCCTTACAGACCCTGATCAATGCATATACAACATTCATGCGCGAACTGGGTCTAAAAAGCAACACCAAAAAATCTGCTGTGATGGCGTGCGTGGGCAGGAAGCGGCCTGTGGCTATGAGACCGATGCTATGTGTTGGAGAGGTGATACCCAGGGTAAAGGTTTTCGATTACCTGGGGATAAGCTTCTCAGAAGCTTTATCTGGAAAGGCACATCTGACTAAAAAATCTAAGAAAATGAGTCAGCAAATAGGGGGCATTTTCCGTTTTGTGTCAAGGTGTGAGGGATAACCACTAGAAGTGATATCTAAGATTTACAGTGCCCAAACAATGGCTGTTACAATGCATGGCGCCCCAATATGGGGCTTCCAGAAGGCTGACGAAATGCACATAAAAGAGAATACATTTATTAGAGACTGTTGGGGCTCCCAAACTCCGCTGCAAATATTGCAATTCATTGTGAACTGGGAATGGAGTTTTGGGAAGACTTGTGGGCGTTGGCCCCGATTTTGTTCTGGGTCCGGCTATGGGCAAAAAATTTGCCTCCCTTTGCCATTTCATTATTCGATCTGTACTGGGAAGGTGGGGGTTGGGAAAAAATTCCTTGGCAGGACTATATCTCCAAAACCTTTGAGGAGGCCAACCTTGGCATTCTTTTTCCGCCTGATGTATTAATAACTAAGGCAGAGGGGAAAAGCCATAAACTGGTACCGGGTGAGGCTGTTACAAGGAAAAGAATACTATTGGAGTATGGAATCAAATAATCAAATCCGGTCAACTACACACGTTGATTAGCAGGCCCTTTGTGATGCAACCATACCTAATCTGGGGTTCCCATAAAAAGACTGGTGGTTAATCACAAGGGCAAGGTTTGACTGCCTTCTTCTGCAAGGAAACTCAGTAAAATGGAAAGGGTTTCCAGACTCTGCTAGTTGCCCGGTGTGTGGACACCAGTGTGAAGATCTGGCACATGTACTATTGTTTTGTACTGGTTATGCTGGGATACGTAGAGCAACATTGTTACCGGCCCTAAAGAAGGCAGAGATCCGTACCTATAAGGCAGCACTCCTCTTTCTCTTGAATGCAGACACTATGTACGCTGCCTGGGCATTGCTCTCCTTTTTGAAAAGAGCAATGCATTTTTAGAAAGGGGCTGATGAGGCTCCAGGGAGATGGAAGCTCTTAATGTAATGACGGAATAAAAGGGGACGTGCTTCCTCAGCAACTAATTCATTATTATATTTCTTTTTATGGAAGGGAACAGTGGTTTTTTATTAATGTCATGTCTTACTATGAACCGATTCATTATTGTATTTTTATGGATTTTTGCATCTGATTTTTAAGGTGATTCTTTTATAATATGAAAATGTATATTTGGGAAAATGTGATGTTGTTTTATTTGTATGTTTAATGGATCTTTGCATCCGAATAAACGTTTTTGACTGACTGAAAGACATTTGATTATTGTGATAAATGAGAGCTCTGGGAAGACAGACTGAAGTGAAATGATATTGGGAAAGTCTGATTGTCATCATAAGGGAGTTTAACGCATCCTTGTAATTCAAAGGGAGGCAATTGGGGGTCATGTGTCAGTGATAGGTGGTAACCGTTTTTTAAATGGGATACAAAATTACGAGGGGGTGCTCTGTAATAGGGTTATGGACACATTTTGCTGGGTGTGGCCTAAAGGTGAGATAGGGGGCTAGGGGAAGGTGCCGTACCCCAAACAAATATGAGGCCCTGCAAAGTGTTTTATTTTAGGTCAATCTCTGTTGTCTCAGGTGGTCTTGTCTGCCTACCGTAAACAAAAATCCCTCTGGTACAGTTTCTAAATAAAGTGCTGCCTGTAAATAAGTACCTTTCCAATGGATAGTGTCTTCCACGGATTCCTCACCTTAGATATATTCTTCCTGCAGCAGCAGATCTTGGAAACTTTTGTCGACATGGGGTGCTGTGCTCTTTGACTATTGATACGCGACCTTGACGTCAATACAAACAGCTTGCACCGTGCCTGTGCCCTCACGAGTTAGCTTGAACACCTCCGAGAATTTCCTCTAACACACTCGATAATTACTTAGATGCATGATAAAATGTCTACCCTAAAACCTGCCCCTTTCAAAAAGTGTTAGGACTGCAACACTAAAATGTCCCAGACAGACTCATGCCTCGAAGCCATAAATGTCAAAGATGCAAATGGCCTGGAGACCTCTCCAGAGGTAGATACAGAAGGATGATGGCTAAATAACCACAGTGGATTGGTGACCCTCATTTAATACTAGTCGGCAAAGCCAGCATAGCTGGGCCAACAGTAAACCAACGATAGGAGGAGACTCAGCGCAGTAACCCCCATCCCTTAAGGCACAACGCTTTTTTATACAGGAGAGCAAACACGCATGTCGATGGAAACAAAGGTTTCAGACATAACACAATATCGTCAAGCAATAATGTTTCAGGTGAATGTTCACTGTCTCAGCATGTACATCTTAGGCAGAGGCTACAGTGTCATGCTCAGGAAGGCAAAATCAGGATAGGAGACATTTAGTGATACATTTCTATTCCTGCTGTGCAAGCTACTTCTACGTTTCCCACACGGTTTGGGGCATGCTTATCCGCTTACTATATTACAACTTCCATCTGCTAAAGCCGCCTTGCCTAGGAAAGCGTGAAACACGTCAGAGGCGAGAACTCTGGAAGCAAAAACTGCTGGGCACTAGGAGGTGAAGCCTTCGAGTTTAGGAACTGCGCATTAGAACATACGTCTCACACAGCAATGGCGATAAGGCACGTTTAAATATGGCAGTTAGCATTAACTGATCATTATTATAAGGCAGCAAAGCATCTTAAGGAGCTAATTAAAAAAGTAAAAACACAGTTTTCTCCCCAGAATTCCTGTCATGAGCGCTACTCCCGAGGAGCCAAGACTGGCCCAGCGTCCCCGGAAGCAGGCTCATCATCCACACCCCCGGTTCCAGCAGACCCCTACAGGGGCCCTTTGGACCATGTCCTGGCGCCTCTGGCGCCAGGCTCATAAGGAACCACAGTCCCGGCGCCATGAGCGCCGGGCTCATATTCTTAAAGTGTGCAGTAGTGATTGGGTGGACTTACCTGTGGCAGACCATGCTGCATACTCACCTAGAACAATCCAAGCTGGGTGAAGTCCCAGCCACTGGCTGGGAGGGACCAATCCTCTGTTACAGGAACTCTTTTCTTACCTGGGTGGGGCTGATGCTAATCCTCTGACACTGGAACTCTTTTCTTACCTGGGTGAGGCTGGAGGAAGAATACGCACCAAAGCACTTCTCCACTATTTAAACCACGCCCGATAGAATTCACGTGCTTCGCGTTATTCTGCAACAGCAGCAGGACGCTCACTGAGTCGGCTCCTGCATTCCAGGTCCAGACACACCCTCAGCTTCTCGAGCAGCAACCTGTGGATGAAGAAAAGGCACAGGAACATCTACTCACCAGAATTCAGCCACAAGAGTCCAGTCTCCGACAACCTGCAAATAAAGACATAAGGTTAGAAAACGGGCAACACGCTCGCAGCTGCGCTCGCTTACCTTATCCATCCGTGATCACACCGGAGTTCACCGCGGCCTTCGCTTCGGCAGCATCCCAGCACCTGGAAGACAAAAGACATTGTTAGTGGTGTCCGAGCCGAAGGGTTCGCAACTCAGTTATACTTACGCGCTTCTTCACGCGCAGCAGCGGCAGCATCGCCCTCAGCATTTCGGCACCTGAAAGGAAGGAAAAGACATTATCAGAGGCGCCCATTTGGAAACGGCCACAATTCAGTTATACTTACGTGCCACCGCACGTGCAACAGCGGCGGCATCGCCCACAGCATCTCGGCACCTGAAAGACAGAAAAGGACATTATAAAAGGGTGCTCCTTCAGAAGCGGCCTCAGATCTTCTATACTCACGAGCCTCTTCTTGCACAGCAGTGGTGGTGTCGCCAACAGCTCCTCGGCACCTGAAGGACTATTACAAGCCACAAAAGGACACTGAGCCTAAACACTGAAATCATCCAGTGACGTAACTGGATTCCACGCGCCCCTGCACCAGAAGCAGGATGGAGAGCTCGGCTTTACTAAACCAAAGGTGAGAGTTCGTGGAGACCAGTCGAGAACCAAGAAGTGGGAAAAGCAGAAGATTGGTGGGAGAACTTATCCAACCAGCTTGTAATTACCCCTTTTTCTTCCACCTGCAGAAAACTCACCTTACAAGCCAGACAGTCAATATTCGGAGGTCCTGCCCAGAGCGTCTTCCGAGTTCTACGCCTCATCATAGTCATAGAAGCAACTGTAGCAGTCCAGTTTGGGTCAGCGCCTCTGTGGGAATCAGGTGAGCGTTACAATTCCCTCATATGATAGCTGCACTCCGTCTTATACATTACATCTTTTGGGGAACAAACATCACATTCTGGCAAATCAGAACACTTCACTTCTTCTGTAGCATGGCAGTAACATACCCGAGTGGTCTGGAGAGTCTCTGAGCATTTATTTGGCAAATGTGCGATAGTCATTTGCAACTCATCACCAGATAGGACAGTCTTCAGATTAGAACAATGATTATGAGTAGGATATGTCTCATGGATGCACCCAGAGGTCCCAGAATACTCATTATATGGGACCAGAAGGTCCATGAGGACTCTGGGCTGACATGGAGACTATGCACAGTAATACGGATGTTTGTGACAATGTCTATGATGTTGCTGCCGTGTTTGGGTATAAAAGTACAGTTTCTCTCTTCACAATTGTGCACATGCCTCCCTGTGAGGCTAAGAGGGTGTCTAGCACCATACGGTTCTGTGAACCATCACTCGGATGGCTATTTGCTCATTGGACACCAACATCACAGAGGATGCAGTAGCATTTGCAATATCCTCATTCAGTCGTGATAGTCAGATCAGGCGATCCAGGTTCAGCTTGAGCTGGTATGAAGGTAACTCCTTTTGGCAATGAATCCCTCCCAATCTGTTCTTCTTTTCGGGTGGGGCTGCATTGGGAAGGCACGGGTATGCCAACCGGCTGGTAGGACCTATCCCAATTAACAACTCCCTCCCCAATTTATTTGTCCCCACAAATGAAATATGTCCCAGAATAAGTGACGTACCTGGATTGGGTGAAAGAGAAATCGGGATCAAAGGCAAGCGTAACGTTATTGACAGCTCTACTGACAATGAGAGTGCACTGAGGCCTATGGGCGTGTTGCGATGTACACACATTTAATAATAATAATTGGTCAAAAGGTAGTATCAACGCTTGCTGTTTCCCATGAGTAGTGTGCCCCTGCCGGTCTAGCATATGAGACCAGTAGCCTGAGATTAAAGGTGTAGTGCTACAGGTTTTCTGGGTACCTGATCTGGGGTGGGAAAATTTGGAGGACCAGTAAACCCCCATCTGGGAATGTGAATTGCTGCTAGGTGTGGGGCCATGGGATCGGGTGACCAGTTTAAAATCCAGACCACTTCCCCCCAGTTGAAGGGAATAGGGGCTCAGCGGAACTTGGAGGACAAATCATGCAGTAGGTGTGCACATATCCAACAATCTGAGGCATACTGCCAGGTGAGGTGTATTTGTTCACACTGTGAACACAAGGGGGATTGAAGGACCATTGTTTTCGTGACATGTGATTTTAAAAGCAGCAATCACATTGAGTCGGAAGTAAATCAACGAGCTGTCAGCAATAACAACAGTAGTCAGATAGCCAGACATGGTGTGTACCAGGGGCCTGAGCCCAGATGTTGGTTTCCGGGGGTCCCGACAGGTGCAACAATTTCAAAGTTTATAGGAGACTATAGTTCCATTTGTATGGAGAGAACTGTGCACACAGTGTAGTGCACCATGCTGTCCAGTCATTTGGTCGAAAGAAAAAGGTCGACAGGACAAATGGTCGACACCATTTGGTCGAAAGCCAAATGGTCACATTTTTTTTTTATTTATATATATATTTTTTAGGTTTTTGTTTAGGGAAAAAATGGTTTTTTAGAAAAAAAGGGGGATCGGGGGGACCCCGCCAAAAAAAAAAAAAAGTGAAAATACTAAAAAAAAAAAAAAAAAATTCGACCATTTGGCTTTCGACCAAATGGTGTCGACCATTTCTCCTGTCGACCTTTTTTTTCGACCAAATGACTGGTAACCGTGCACCATGTCCCTTCAGTTCAGGGTACACTAGTCTACAGTATTGCACTGGGACAAATGTCAATGTTCAAAGTGTTCCTGCCTTGATTAGGGGCTGGGCAAATGTTCAAAGTGTTTGTATCTATGTCGGAGCAACCACTGGTAAAAATTCACACTAGAAATATCTATAATACCAGAGCCACAAGCTCATGGTGGTCATTAGGACAATGAGAATGACCTAGAAGTTGTAATAACAGGGACCAAATCTGGCTAGCACAAGCATATCTGTGGTAGCATCTTCCAGTTGGTGCCATTGCACTACCACATCAGGAGGATTCATTGTCGTCTAGTGGTCAGATCCAGGGGTATGTGAGGATGCTGGCTGGCACTTCGTCCTTTATTACTGACCCTGTGGCGCCTCATGGCAGACCGCAGAGTCTGTCTTTTATTGGACCTGATTGGTGAGAATCCAGTGGGGTCAGGCGCAGGAGTTTGTATGCAAGGAGCGGGGCCTGGATCGGGGTCATTTCCTCCGGTGCTTTGGCTGCCTGATGAAGGAGCCTGAACAGCAGCTCCTGCAGCGACCCCAACAGCATGAACGAATTAAGGATCTGGGGGTCTTGGTTCAGTACTGGGATGTACAGGTGCACCAGATGTAGCAGTCTTTGATTCCAGTGTTGCTTGTGGAAAGCCTGCAGTATTGGGTTGAGATGGCACAGGCAGAGCAGAGGCTGGGCCACAGGCAGAGGCGTCGGCAGTCGTTGGGCTGTTTCTCGATAGTTGAAGATTGTACGAAGCGGAGGTGGTATCATCGGCGAGCGCTGGGACCTTGTGGTTGTGGGTCACAGGTATCCAAGGAGTCAGCTAGCAGTTCACGGCAGTCTGTGTGGTCAGCAGCACCTGATATGGTCCTCGCCACATAGGCTGGAGAGCAGAATTTTACTGATGTATTTTCACAAGTACCCAGTCGTCGGTCTGTAAGGGATGACAGGTTTCGGTTGCTGGTTTCGGTGGGGCAGCTAAGACCTGGGCATAAAGACAACAGTCTTGACCAACGTGCAACAATAATTAAGAACAGTTTCATCTTCTACGTGTAGATTCAGGAGGACTGAAGCTACTGGGGAGCAGTTCCTAATTGCATGGGGCGCCCCGTAAGGACCCCATATGTGGACAAATCATGCTTGTGCTGTGGGTTATTACGCATGGCAAACATCGCTAGGGACAACGCCTGTGGCCATTCCAATTTCCTGTCATATTTTGGACAACCTGAACTTAAGGTCACCATTGGGGCGCTCTTCCAAACCGCTCGACTGGGCGTGGTAAGCACAATGAACCTGCTGCAAAACTCTGTGCCTGCACACTTCTCTAGCAATTTGATCAGTAACATGGGTACCCCAGTCAATGTCTATAACCAGGGAAAGCCCAAATTGAGGTATAAATTCTGTAGGTAATTTCTTTGCAACGTAAAAGCATCTGCCCTTCTACGGAGGTAGTCTTCAATCCAAACAGAGAACACATCTCCCACCACTAGACAGTAAGAACATTTCAGACATGTGGGGAACTGTACGAAATCTGTCTCCACCTTTAAGAAGGGATCCTCCAATACTGGACATTTTCACTGCTCGCCCGACATTATGGCTCACGCATGTGGCACACCTTTCGCAATTTTGACCACTGGCGGAAAGCCTGGGGCAACCCAATCTTGGTTTACCGTAGTGATCATGGAATTTTTACCTGATTGGGAAAAGCTGTGGGCCTCTCTGGCCATGTAAGGAAGGAGTACCTTGGGTGCCAACAGGTGGCCATCTGGGGAACAACAAAGGGAGACCTTGCCTAACTTGCAAGACCACTGAGCCCAGTTCACCTTTTCCTCTTTGAGAGCTTGGTCCTGTTGTACACTCCCACCAACACATACAGTTCCAACAAGGGGATGTAAGGGCGATGCTCGCTAATCTGCAAGCCCTACTATCTATCCAGGTCCTTTGATCCCTACAAAGGGTCATCACCCAGCTTGACACAGCACTTACAAGACCAGGAGCTCCAGCCCTGCCTCCCCAACCTTCCCTTCTGGAGGAGCCTCCTCCCAGACCCATGTCTGCATCGAGGGGAAGGTCGGCAAGGTCCTCGCCCTCCAGGGCGAGGTCCACTTCAGGGTCGAGGTCAATGCACTCTTCCAAAGGGCGATCACAGCCATGGTCCACCCCTCCATCACCTCTGAGTCTGCGACCAATTGATAGAAACAGAGACGATTCTCCAGCGGCACTTTCTTCATTCCGCAAAAGGGCCCATACACCGACCCAATTGGTGTTAGAGGAAGGAGAACTAACTGGTACAGATATAGACCAGCCTCAGGACACCACGTTCTCCTCAGCAACACCAAGACGGGACTGGGACACAGGTTCCCCCAGGAATTTCCCCAGGAAGAGGAATCGGCAAACCTCCCCACCGCTCCCCGCATTACATTACGGGGTTCCACCCAATGGTTGTGAAGGCATGCAAGGAGTTTGGTCTCCTCCCCTCGGAGAAAGACAAAGAATGCCAGAAGGGGCTAAAAGCAATGAAGCAGCCATTCACAATCCCGGCTGTCAAAGGCTGCCTAGATAAAAAGTATAAGCCTCCGGCAGTGGTCGAAGTGGGCGGGAGCGGTGCTGCTCTACTTCTTTTAATTAAGTTTTACCGTTCCTATACTTTTATTTTAAAAAGAAACCATTTCGGAACAGTTTCGTTTTAAAATAAGTGTAGGAAGAGGTTGGAACTTGAACTTTCAGTGCACTGCACTGAACGTTCCTCTAAACAGCAAGTGCATGTGTTTTGGGGCTTTTATTGTGCATGGGAGGGGGCGCGGTGATGGGTTCTATGGGGAGTGGTGCAGGCCAGTAGGGAACATAGTTCCACTACTTCTTTTTGTACACTTCGACCACTGGCCTCCAGACAATGCTCCAAAATGCCTTTCCTCTCAACTGTCACCCGATTCAGTGGTTTCGGCAGCGGCAAGCCGGATAGCAAAGTCGGACGAGCAAAAATGTACTGTCCCTCCAGACAATGAAGCTCGTAAACAAGATGCCTTTGGGAAGAAGGTATTAACCCTTGGCGCAACAGTGAAATCAGCTAACTCCAGGAGAGGCACAGAGAGGCAGTTGGGGCAGCATTACTGAGATCTCCTGAGACTTCCCACTATTTTCTGTTGATCAGGCAGAGCTTCGTACAAAACCCCTACTAACACTGCTGAGCAGCGCCTAGAGGGACAGAGAGGCAGTCGGGGTAGAATTAGTGTTATCTTTGAGACTTCCTGAGTCTTTTCACTATTTTCTATTGAGCATGTCGAGCTTCTTACAAAACCCCTACCAACACCACAGAGGAGTTCAGAGAGGCACAGAGAGGCAGTCGGGGCAGTCTGGGTGGGCCGGGTGCGACAGACGACCCGGCCCGCAACGGGCCGTTAACCCCAGCCTCCCGGGAAGCTCCATCTAGGGGATCGATGAGCAAGTCACGTGACTGACAATCAAGAGGTACCAGGTCACTGGAACACAGAGCGGGTGTGAATCTTGTGTAATTACTCAAGTGTGCATGTCTCACTTCAATCGCAAGATGATTTTTGCTATCTGGTCACCTGCCCCCCTACTTTACTCTCATGGTCCTCCACAGTCCATTGGTGGATCAGAGCTGAAAGTGTGTGGCTCATGTCGTAGGAAAGGCGAAAACCTGAGGAAACTGTATTCTAGTGTATAGTTCTTTGCATTAGTTTTCATCTTCTTGTATTTGTGTGGAAAAGACTTTTCCATTGAATATCACTCCGGATTACATTTCTGGTGCACATAATTGACACAAGACATTTGTGTGCAGCTTGCAGCAGTGCGTTTAGGCACACAAAATATTGATTTGGATAGCCACTCATCTGGATAACATGATATCGAAAGTGTTGGACAGCTGCTACTAATAAGTGGTGACAAGTGACAACCATTGCTTCCGAGGGGCTTTAAATCCTAATTTCTTCAGACTCCACGCCAATTCGGTGACTGCGGGCCTAGTGCCTTTCAGCCAGTTGGAAGGACATTGGGAGCTAGAAGCAGTCAAAAAAGCTGTCTTCCAAGAGTTGAGATTGTGGGGGCCTTAATACCTCCAAGTATTCCCCAGTTGTTCTCCTGTGGGTAGCTACTGTGAACATCACTCCTTATTGAGCCACACTTTCCTTACTTATCTGCTGGCTCCAAGTTGGTGACTGCGGGCCAGGTCAGCCTTTGAGCCAATTGGAGATATAATAACTGTAAGCAGATAAATCTTGAATATCTAATCTCCTTCTGGGGGCGGTGACTGCAGGCTTTTGCCTTTGAGCCACACCACTCCCTTTTCTCTTTCTTTTGCCCTGTACCATCATGTCTATAAGCATGATACAGGGAATGTCACATATGTATAACCTCAGGAGTGGGCTCTTGGATGACGATCTAAGAGCCCCTGAACTTGATGGTCCTGCGGTATCAGGCAAATTGTGGGACAAAAGACCCTTTCAAAAGGGCAAAACAGCTTTTTCCTTACAAAGGGATCTCCAAAGTGAGCAGGCCACACCCTCGACATCAGAGGTAGTGAATGAGAATAACCATGAGAGAGACTAATTTAATATCAAATACCTCGAGTATAAAATGACCACTAATGAAGGGTTTAGAATCACATTAACAGCACGTACTGTGAAAAGTGAAATCGGCATGGGTGAAGCACTTCTCAGCCCTATATGGACCAGTGGATGACATTCTGGGTCCTGGCTCACATATAAAGTGCAGGGGTCTAAATCTCAACGTGGATTTGGTGAAGAAAGCCATAAAGTAGTCTTCGGGATCGAGGGTCTCCGGGCCAAACTGTCTTAATAACCAGATCTTTAAATCTGTCTCCATTTTATGGTCAAACATTCTGGTTAATCTCTTTCATGAGATAGTGAACTCTAGGATTCAACCAGAATCTTGGAAGGAAGCAGTGGTCATAGCCATCTACAACAAGGGGGACTGGGCAGATCCCCCTTCTGGATGCTGACAGTAAAATATTTGCAGGATTTGTCCTGAAGGACCTAGAATGCTGGGTAAAAAAAACACAATATCCTCTCAAAGAATCATATTTACTACACTCAATGGACTAATCTTGAGTACAACATCAAGTAAAAGCTTTCTGAAGAAAGGTCCAAGTCAGTTTGGGGCCTGGGTTGATCTCTCCCAGGCCTTTGATACAATTAACAGAGAATGATTATGGCAGAAATTGAGACAGTGGGGGCTCCCAGTACCACTTCTTGCTCTAATCATTGAGCTTCACAATCAGTCCTTTTTGAGGATAAGGCTGGATGCGTGAGATCATTTATCAACCCGCATTCGGATGTTCAAGGGAGTAAGACAGGGATGTATGGTGGCCCTGTGCTTCTTTAATCTGTACATGGCAGATCTGGCCAATAGTCTGCGGGGGCAGGGCCTCATAAATCCTTTAGTGGGATTGGAGAGGTTAAATTGGGTAGAATACGCAGGTGACATCCTGCTGCTTGATTATACTCCCATAAAACTAAAGTGATTGCTGGATGTGCTGGGGGAGTTTGCTAGGGCTAACAACTGGAGGATAAACCCTGCCAAATCTAAAATAATTGTCTTTAAGTGCCCATTGACTAGGGACCCTAATTTTGTCTAGAAAATGTCTGACTAAGTAATATTGATTGCAGAGAGGTCCTTTAGCTGGGATTTAATGTCTGGTTGTTTCCCTCCAGGGGTTATGTAAAGAGTATTATGGAGGGCAAGCTGATTCATTTAGGTAGTCAAATGAAAGTGTTGAGTTCCAGCTATTGCACATTCTCGTTATTGCCCTTGATAAAATACTACATCAGCAAAGTAGTCCCGATTCTGACATTTGGAGTGGATGTAAATTCAGCAATCTCAACAATAAACTGGGATAAGTTTGAGGGATTGCTATGGAAAAAAGTTCTCTCTCTCCCCCAATCCTTACCGATATCAACTTTAAGGTATGAATTGGGCCTCCTCTCCCTCCGCTCGTATATAGAGTGGAGAATTTTGTCAGTTTATAGATTGATTTGGGTACCTCAAGTTAAACACTCTATATGAAGACTTAAAAAAATAATTTACCAAGAACGATAATCCCTTCTTGTCAGGTCTGTGTCTATATGCGCTCGACATTTTGAGAACATGCAAATGTGAAGTGAGTGATCTCCTTAACAATCCAATGTATGTGAAAAAAATGTTTAAAAAGAAATCATTGGATACAAATGATCAGAGAAATGAGGTAAAAAAAAATTATCAAATTTTTACACGCAGCATGACAAACCACAGGGATATCTACTGTGTTATCTAATGCGTTTTTCAAATTCAAGAGGTCGAAATGACTTTTTAAGATTTTGGCTCAACATAATACCAATGGGGGAAATTCTCTTCTTAAGGCACAAGGATTTATATAGTGTCAGCATGTGCCAAGGATGCAATGCCCAAAGTATAGAGACACTGAGACATACTCTAACTAAATGCCCCAGTACACATGCTCAGAGGGTTGCAAAGTTTGTGAGATTTGTGGACAAAGAATGGTGGCTGGATAGCCAATCCTTCTGGGACCGACTGAGTTCAAAACAAGAAAGTCTGTTGACCTGGGAAGTGGTAGCATTTCTAGGTGAACAGAGTTTTCTGAAATGAGATGCTAAACAAAAGGATATTTTTTTTTCTGAATACCTTTCTTACTTTCTTTTTATTTTCTTTCTTCTGTTGTTTTATATTGTAAAGATATATATGCAATTTAATATGAATCATTATTGTTTTTTCTTAACTATGCAATTTTGTGAAAAGTCGAGTTTTCTTGACTATCACACAATAAAATTTAAAAAAATGAAAAAAGCTGCTAACTCCCTAGCCATCATAGCTAGGTACGACAGAGAAATGTGGCATAAACTTGCACCAATCCTAGACCTTCTACCAGAGGAAAAGTGGATGGAGGCAAAGGCAACACTAAAAGAAGGGGAAGATGCCCCCAACATAGGAATCACCATGGCATTGGGCCTGGCAGAGACAGGTTTTAAGCAGGTAGTAACCGGAGTAGTCCTAAGAAGGCAGGATTGGCTCCGCTGTATGGACTTCCAGCCAGACGTCCAACACAGGGTCGTAGATGTGACATTCAAGGGGGAAGAGCTATTATGGGTCCTAGAATCAATGAGTCTCTCGAGGCAATAAAAACAGACATCGGGTCTCTAACATCCCTGCAGAGCCAACACAATTTTTGTCAGTTCATAGGAGCATCCAGCAGAACATCAACAGTCTCCTCCAACAAGGGGCAGCAGTTTTCTAGAGGTTCAACATGTTACTCACAGGGGTACAAAAGGGCGTGCCAGGGGTATCAAAAGTCAAAGGACTTCCGCCAGACCCATAACCACAAGCAACCCTCAGGATCCCAAAGGGGGCGGCAAGGTAAACCGCAACAATGACAATCATACACATGGCACGCTGGGGTGCAGAATCTCCACATTCACCGGGGTCTGGGACGTAATAACAGACACCTTGGGTGCTCGATGTGGTCTGCTATGGACACCTGTTAGAATTCAAGCGAGCGCCCCCTCCAATACCACCAAACCCACAACTGCAGGCGCACAAGGCCACCCTCCAGCAAGAATTCCAGCTCATGCTACAGGAAACAGTCGTAGAAAAGGTCCTCAAACATCAAAGGGGAAAAGGGAGTGTACTCCCGATACTTTGTAGTCCACAAAACGGACTGAATATGGAGGCCCATTCTAGACCTCAGAAGGTAAAACAAGTTCATTAAACGGCAAAAGTTTACCATGATCACTTTACATCCGGTCATAGAAGCTGTGCTTCTACACGACTTCCTCGCATCCCTGGATTTCGAGGATGCGTATTTCCACATACCCATACACCTGGGGCACGACAGTTCCTCCGGTTCATCATCGGAAGCCAGCATTATCATTTTAGGGTCCTACCATTTGGACTAAAGTCAGCACCACGCACCTTCACAAAGTGCCTTGCACGGGTGGTGCCAACCTTCAAATACAAGGGCACCATGGCTACCCTTACTTAGACGGTCAGCTCGTACAATCGCCATCCAGGGAGGGAACGCTACTGCCAATAGCGGCAACGGTGGACCGGCGGCAAGCACTGGGTTTCGGCATCAATTACAAAAACCTTCCTTGCGGTCGTCCAAGAGGCTCATATTCCTAGTGGCAGAATTGTCCACACACGAGCCAAGAGTGTGCCGATTCAGCAACAGGATAAACGCCCTCAACACTTGGCTGCAATCCTTTACACGGAACAAGGTCAAAATGGTGCAGCAATTCATGCAACTGCTCAGAACAATGGCACTGTGCATACTGCTAATCCCACACTACAGGCTTCACATAAGGCCGCTGCAGGAGTTCCTGACTGCCAATTGTTCACAAACCACAGGGTCATGGGGAGACCAGGTTCAGATCCCTCTCAGACTGCACTCGCAGCTTCAGTGATGGGCGGCCAAAGCCGATGTCTGCAAGGGAAAGGTGTTTCAAGACCATACACCCACCAAGACGCTGGTGAGAGATGCCTCCCTACAAGGGTGGGGAGCTCACGTGAACCAACTACACATCAAAGGACAATGGACGCCCAAGGAGACATTTCTACACATAAATGTTCTCAGACTAAAAGCGGTTTGTTGGGCACTCAAGTCCTTCCTCCCGGTACCAGTAAATCAAACTGTCAAGGTCCTCACAGACAATACTACCACAATGTACTACCTGCGAAAGTAGGGGGGGGGTAGCAGATACAAGACATTGTCTAGGGAGGCAGAGCTGAAATGGCACTGGGCCATAGTCCACAATATCAGCATCCAAGCATTTCACATGCTAGGGATCTACAACCAAACGGCGGACAGCCTCAGCATGAACCTATCCCAGAACCACGAATGAGAGCTCAATCAGACGTCGCTCCAATCGCTTATTCGCCGCTTGGGTGGCCCGACAATAGATCTATTTGCCCTGCCCAGGAACAAGAAAAGCGCCTAGTATGCCAGCAGGACGCTGCTGGAGGGATCCATGGGAAATGTGTTCGCTTTTCCATGGGACGGCCTCTTCGCATACACGTTCCCACCATTCCCAATCATAGACAGAACGCTGATGGACAACAAGCGATACTCGTACAAAGTGATTCTCATCACTCCATACTGGCCTGGCCAGGCCTGGTTCTCCGAGATAATCCAATTGGCAGCAGACAATCCCATCCGACTCGGCAATCAGTCAGATCTGATAACCAGGGCAAGGGGAAGATTCTACACTACAACCTGCAATCACTACGCCTCACAGCGTGGCTCCTGACTTCGCAGAGTTCGGAGGCCTAAACATCCTGCAGGACTGTAGAGTGGCGCTGGAGGCAGCTAGGGCACCCTCTACCAACAAATTGTACCACCTAAAGTGGAAGCATTTCTGCAAGTTGTGTGAAGCACCGAACCAACACTAACAGGGTATCCTGAACTCATTTCAGATAACGATGGAGCAGGTCCTCCCAAATCTGCTAGGTCTAGCCAAACAGGGCCTATCTCACAACTCCATTAAGGTGCACTTGGCAGCCATCTCAAGATGCACCAGAAAGGACAAGGGCGTTGCCCCTATGCAGGCAAAGGCTTGTAAAACATTTCCTCAAGGGACCTCTTCAGAATTTTCCCACCACTAAAACTGCTCTCAACAGAGGGGAGCCTCAACACTGTACTCGCAGGGTTAATGCAAAAACCGTTTGAGCCTATGACCTTGGCACCATTAAGTTTCCTGTCCTGGAATGTCGCATTCCTAGTGGCTATTACGTACGCGAGGAGAGTGTCCGAACTACAGACCCTTGCTATCAACCACCCATACTTAAGGATCCAAAGAGACAGGGTGCTTCGCATGACCAACCCTCGGTTCATCCTCAAGGTGCCCTGGAAATTCCATAAAGATTTGGTCATATACTTGCCAGCATTCTTCAGCAAGCCTTCATCACCAGCTGAGGTGGCCCTGCATTCGCTCAACCTTAAGCTGGCGTTAAAGTACTATATTGACAGAACGGAGTCGTTCGGACATTCGACGCAACTGTTTGTTGCATATGGGCAGGCAAGAAAAGGCAATGCTCTCTAAAAAGCATAGCAAGATGGATATCGTTGGCCATTGTTTTCTGCTACAAATCCACTGGGAAGCTCCTCTGGGCTCCCCCCCAATGCACTCTAAACAAGAGCAACAGCTGCCTAAGGGGGAATGGTGGTCAGGGGTGCCGATGTCTATCTGCCAAGCAGCCACCTGGGCGGTGCCGCATACATTCACAAGGCACTACTGCCTGGAGAAACAGCGTCACGAGGAAGTGCGAACAGGAAGAGCAGTCCCACAACGCCTGTTTCAGTAAGGTATGATCCTTGGATAGGTGGAAAGGCTGGGTGCTAAAAGGGTTCTTTTTCCCCCCATCAGGCACCTCCTATACCTGTGAACTGCTGCGTAATCTATTCACAGCATATGAATCTATGAAAGAACCAATGTTGGAGAAGGAGTAGGTTTCTTACCTGTAATTCCTGTTCTCCAGCAGGTAGATTCACATGCGCCCTTTTTCCACCCCATCGGAGGAAAAAATCCTTCGCACCCCAGGGACTTGCGGTTCCATGGGGTTAGAATGTGAAGGGATGAGGAAGAGGAGGGTCTAGTCTAAAGTTACTCAAGGTCCCATCGGTTGGGACCAAAAGCACCCATAACAAGGGTGTTAGGCGATAAAATGTAGTTTCTTCTTGCCTAGGGTGGCGGCGGGGAATATTCACAGCATGCTAATCTATGAAAGATACCAATGCTGGAGAACAGGAGTTACATGTAAGAAACGTACTCCATGCTCATCGCAAAACAACACAAATGTCTGGTCATAATCAGGCATCCTGGGACCATGGCAGGGGCTCTGGAGTCAAATCATACGTGAGGGTCTGAAGGGGCTTAACTATAGTGACACATCCCAGGACTGCTTGTTTGCAGTAACTGACCATCCAGAGGAACCCTCTTATTTGCTTCCTGGTCTGGGTCTTGCAGACTTTCTGATTCGCCTTATTACGACCGTTGGATAAGTGTCTTTCCCCAGCTGAAATCTCATGGCCCAGATATTACACTCTGGGTAAGCACAACTGTAGCTTGTCCCTAAACTCCTCTTTACCCTTTACGTTAGTGCTGTCAACAGGGCATGGGAGTGCTGGTGCAGAGAATCCGACCTCGGGAAGAAGGTGCTGGCGGTTTACCACAGAGAAGTGAACGGCGCACTGAGGAATCCAGTACAGTGGCAAGAGTCTGGGTGCACAATGAGCCAATTCAGCAGAACCAATGAAGAAGTAACACCACCGAAGGCAACCAGTGAGCCCAGGGAAAGTTAAAGGGTTACTGGGTTGCTGGCGTACCAATACCATTACTTAGAGGCAAATTTAAAGGAAAGTAATGAGAACCAAGGGAAGCCTGTAGCTATTCAAGAATGCAATATAAATACATGAGAAGGCGTATGGTGTAGAAAACTATACTGCTTCATGAAAACAAAGCAGGAATGCAATTGGGAATCCATTAAACAGATGAAAGTATTTGTCAAGCAAATTGTAAATGGAGAAATAAGGCATAATGGAAGGAATAGGTAGTTGTGTAATAAAGGTGTGGTAGGGGAGTAAACCAGGTGAAGATATAATGTTTCAAATGCAAAGTCCTGTCAGGAGAGTATACTAGGTGAAGACAAGGGTGTATGAAATAGTGTATAAACTGATAAAAGGATAAGCAATGTATGAACTTGAAGTGAAGAGAAAAGTTAAAGAAAAGCAATAACGTTTTGAAGTGTGCATTGTGAACTGTGAACAAAGTGCTGAAAGGAAAGGCCCAAGAAGAAAGGTTTATTTGAAACTGGAAGTAAAGTGAAACCTTGTCGAAGGGAGCAAGTCACGCAAGCTACATAAATGCTCTGAGGGGAAAGAAAAGTCCTCTTGGAAACGTGGTGGTTCCTTTTGAAATTGAATGTTTAATGCAAAGAACCCGGGAAGGCGGTTCTTTCTAGAACTGTGAACTTTGTCCGTGAAGAAAACCTTTGGTTGGATTTTGAACTTTTGTGTTGAACTTTGCCCACTTTCGAATACTTTAAGAAAACAAGGAATAGTACCCTTTGAACCTTATAGTTGTTTTATAGTGTGAGGGCCAGAATAGGATTATTGACACTGGACTTACTTTATTTGGACATTTTGACATTGATGGACTCCTTAGCTAGGAAATTCCTCCTAGATCAGGGATAGTGAGGCATTTTCCAACCCTTTTTCATTTAAATAAGTTTGTAGCAACAAACATGTCTCCTATGTGTCTGTCTCTTATTCCTGGCTCCTCACAGAACAGAGAGGTCAGAAGCAGGTCCATGGAAAAGGGACCGCACATCAAGCTGGTGTACGGAAGTTCAAGGCATTCCTGAAGCTTTGGAGGTGCGGAACAGTAAAGCTGCACAACCAAGGAGAAGCCAAAGAGTGCAGAGCCGCCGCAGAACCGCAAAAGTGTAAGGATGCCAGAGGGAACCCACAGCTGTTGGGCAATGCCCAGGAGAGGCCAGAACCCACACGGCACACACACAAAGGTACCTGGGTTGCCTGGAAGGGTTTGGGGACCTGGTAAGGCTGTAGCAGATACTGAGGGGTAGCAGAGAGCTTCCAAACACATGCTGGAAATGGCACTGAGGCCCAGGAAGCAGAGAAAGTCAGAAAGGGTCAGCGAGGAAACCCTCCCTGAGTTGTGAGAAGCCAAGGGGAAGGTGGAGGGCATCTTCCTTGTCACAGTATTTTTGGGAAGATTAAACATTAAGGAATGGGGCGGAAGCCCACCCACTCAGAGACCCTGAGAATAAGACCATACTTGTCAGGATAGTGAACCAAGTTGGTCCAAGCCGGAGGAAGGGAGTCATACCCAGTGGTACTGTGAACTGTATGATCACGTCTGGTAAAGGGAGTCATTCCCCCTGCCTTCGTGAACTGTGGTAAAGAGACTGAGAATGGCCAGGGGAAGGGAGACATTCCCCCTACTTCGGTGAAACTGCAAGCCAAGAGAGATAAGGGGAAGGAAGCTGTACCCCGTGATTTTGTGTTCAGTGAAGCAAAGCCAAGGAAAGCCCTTGGAAGGGAATCATTCCCCTGTCACTGTAGATCACTGGAGAAAGGAGGCGTTCTCCAGGCACCCAGTTGTGAAGAAAACTATGGCCAATGAGAAATGTTGATGCGTGAGCTGGAACTTTACCTTTTGTGTTTGAACTGAGAACTCTCAAGCACCACAAGCTGGAACTTTGTTTTGTATCTCGGAAAGGAACTGAGAACTGGGGGGGAGGGAGGGAGTCATTCCCACAGGCGAAGTTCCCACCTGCCAGTTGGAACCGTGGGCTGGTGTCCAGAAGAAGGGAGCGATTCTTCTGAACCAAGAAGATCCACTACCTCTTTAGTTTTGTTACAAGTGTGAGTGACAGAAATAGGCTGTTTGACACTTGACCGTGGACTCTTTTCCTTTACCTGGATATTCTGACGAGTTCCTTAGTTGAGGCAGGGAAACCCCTCTTAGAATTAGGGAGAGCTAGGTTTCCTCTTTGTTTTTTATTTGTTTTTTTTTTTATTTGTATTTGGTGTACAAGCACCTTTACAAACATAGAAATAAAAACAAATTACAGATAAAACGGAACACATCTGCGTAACAGGATAAGAAAAACCTATGAAAGCTAAGAACAATTTGTGCTACGAAACATCTTGTAGCACTTTACAGTTTCACAAGAAACAGAGTCCCATCACTGATTAATAACATGTTCCAAGACATAAAGATGTCTACAGGATTAAATTTAAACCAATCAGGCTTAAAGTAATCCATGATATAGGCCAAAGTAAGTTATAGATATCGCATATGATGAAAATGAACAAAGTACATAGATACATTTCCAGAGATCACGAATAGTTTAAACACAAGAGGAGCATTACATTCAGATAGTACACAGTGGACTTGCACACATTAACAAAAATGTAATAGATCTATGTGCGCAAAGAACACATGAGCAAAGGAGGAGACTGCTCTTGCCTATCTGTTTCAAAAAATGCAAAACTCTGACTACCAGAGCAATCCCCAACATTATGCAACGTGATCATTCTTCAAATTCATTTAGTTTTGCCTAAATTAGGTGTAGGAAACGGGTGAGAGAAAAGATTAGAGACTTGCTGGACCCCATCATGCATCATATCCACAATAAATTACGAGAAGAAATCGATGCCTCATGCAGAAATTTGCCCAAAATTAGCTTTCTTTGTAGATCATAGTAATTACAGAATAGAACCAGATGTTTCAATGTTTCAGGTACATCACGCAAAGCACAAAATCGACAAAAACCATCAGAGGATTGAGTCTTTTTGGATTTCTAATTTTTTATGTGAGCATTGGTGTTCAGTAGATCCAGTCTAAATCGCGTGTACAGATTTCTGGTCTTATTGCAGGGAAAACATACCAAATAAGGCAACCGTGGATGTTGACTGTGCCTGAATTGGGCATATTCTGTATAACATTTGTACCCTGCAATAAAGTTGGATGTGTTGGACCAATCATTTTGAAAATGGCTTTTTTATTTTTTTTAACTAAAGTTAGCCGGACCAGAAGATCATTTGGTTCCATTGAAATTAGACCAAGCAAAGACTTCGACTGTCAAAATTTGCAATCGATGCTGGATGGGATTTAGAGAGCAATATTGCAAGGTCTTCATAAAGCGAGTTGGCTGGGGGGTGTAACATTTTACCATAAGTGGACAACATCCTCCAATGAAATTTGGAAGCTAGGGAGGAAAGGCCAAGCTCATGAATGAGAACAGAATTGGGCAACAACATCGGAAGCCCAAGGACCGTTTTCCATATGGTGCCTTGTACCTTGTTAAGAATTGAGCCGTTGTCCAACAGACACAGGTCCAATCGATATAGTATTGTCGCTTCCACTTTCATGACGTAAAAGTCTATTATGGGCATGAGAGAAAATGTACAATGCCTGTAGAGTATAAGTTTCATTTGTGATGCAAGTTGCGTAACTTTAATTGTGAGTGAACTCTGCCACATCTTGAGAGAGTTGGCATCAGAAAGCTTATAACCCAAGTAGATCATACCAAAGGTACGCTGAATGGGTTTTTGATCAATAAACCATTTGAAGGTGCTAATTGTTTTCCTATTGGCGAAAACCATATTTGATTTAGAAGAGTTAGTAAATAAATTGCGTTGTTTATCATATGAGGAAAATAAAGTACGTTTATTCTGTAAACCAAAAGGCGTGAGATCGAACAACATGACATCATCTGCAAATGCAAGCCAGTGGATGTGCAAACTACCCAATTTTGCCGGGAAAATATTGGAAGTATTCCAAATTTGGTCAACATCAGAAAGATACAAATTAAAGAGTATTGATGCTAAATTGCAGCCTTGTTTGACTCCAATTTCGATGGATATTGTATCGGTTAAAAGCCCAGATTGATTTATGCGGACTCTATAATTTGTTCGATCTTGTAATAAAGCAATGATACCCACAATATGGGTTGGTATGCCAAAGGCAAGCATTTTGTTTCTTAAGTTGCCTCTTATAACGCTATCGAATGCGTATGACATATCCAGAGATGCCATATAGATGAGACTACTTTGGGAGTGACAAGGAGATGGGCTAGGATGGTAGCATTGAGTGTCGTGCCCATTGATTTCCGAAAGCCAACCTGGTACCGTGACATGATGTGGTGAGTAGCAATAAACTTCTCCAATTAATTTAATATGAGAATTGCAAAAACCTTGGCAGAGACATCGATGAGCGCGATGGGACGATAGTTGAAAGCATCTGCAATGGGACCTTTCGTATGTAAGGTGTAAAATAATAGATGTTAGCCAAGATGGAGGAATGACTTTTGTAAGAAAGATGATGTTGAATCTGTGCTTAAGGTTCTTTGCCCAAAAGTGGGGATAATCTTTTAAAACACAGGGCGGTAACCCATCGGGTCCGGCAGCTTTTGAGTACTTGAGTTTTAAAATCGCCCATTGCAGATCCTCCAGTGACCAAAGACGTTTGGAGGGAATACTTCTGGCAAGAGTATGAGTGTCAAAACAGGAATAACCCTGCAGTAGTAGATATTTAGCCCTGAAGAACTCTGTCCATGTCTCTCCCGCTATTGCGTAATCGAATCTGGAAGTAAGAGTACTAGTGGGATTTCTCATGATAGCCCAGATTTCTTTGGTCTTGTGTTTGCATAAGTGAGAAATCAATTTTTGGTTGTCTACCAGATGACGTTCAAATTGAATGTTTTTCAATTCCATTTTGGGGTTGACACTGCAGAAGCTAGCTTAAGCCTTCTGAGATCTCTATTTTTAGAGCATTTTAATAGTGCAATTACTTTATGAAATTGATTGGGATGTGGAGGGACCATGGAAGTTGGCACTTTAGTGTCTAGAGTTTGCAGATGAGATTGTATCATTTTCATGTTCCACTCTACTACTTTCTCCTGCGACATACCCAAAGACCAAACATCTTTCACATCCCGAAGGTCACAACTAACCAACGCAGCAAGTTGCCTACATAAACCAGTATTCCAGCGAATAGAAAGAGCAGGTCTGTGGGTTTCAACCAGGGACAGGGCGGATTGCGTGTTGTAACAGTTATTGGGAATGTGACTGTTACGGCTTAGAATCATGTGATCTCCCAGCCCTGGGTTGGAGATGATGGCCGGGTCGGTGCTGCCTATCAGCATGCGAGAGACACCAATGTAGTCAGTGGTTTATCTGCGTGAGCCTCTCTGCCAAGTAAATGCCAGTTGATGCAAGGCTGTGGGGACAATATGGATGTCTCACCCCCCACCCCCCTCCCAGAAATTGTGCCCAAGAGGAACCTCTTGAAAGAGCAAGATCACCATGTGCGCTCTTGTGCACCTTAATTGGATTGACATCACCTAGAGTCAGATTGGAATTAAAATCCCGGAATGATCTCGTAATCTATATTATTTAGAACTGCATTTGATAACACAGAGTTTAAATTTGCCAATAAAATTGTCTGTCATGGGGCACTGAGATTCCAGTAAAATGAAATGATTAGAAGACAATGATGTATGGTCCTTAAAAATCACTTCAGTAACCAAAAAATCGTCAGCAAGAGTGAATGCAGGTCGAGGTAAATCTCAAGCTATTGTGGATCAAAATGTTTGGCAAAATGAGTGAATGAAGTAAAGCCATCTAAGTCAATGTGTGACATGAACATTGTTTCCTTGTGGAGGACAACGAGCGGTGCCAAGAGAACACATTTTTAAAACCACAGCAGTTCCAAGATACTATTGAAAACAATGGAAGTTACGAATTTGCCAAGGGTTTGCCATCTTTGGAAACCAATTTAATATATGGTTCAAACCAGGCTATGCCCTTAATTGAACTGGCAAAGGAAGTCAATTGACCTAACATTTCAACATTTAAAACTGTGGAAAGTGAACCATCTGCCCCCATGGAGACTGTGTCCTGTTTTAAGATTGGCATGAACTCAGGAAATGTCCATGAGTCGTCCATGACAAAAATGCCTGTAATTCAAGGCCAAGTAATGCTAGTTCTGCTTGATGGTCCCATAACAGTTTAGCAATGATTTGAAAATTAAGTTTTCATACCATTTGATGGTTATTGTGAGTTGCAAGCTTTTATTTATTTTATCAATAATAAATGTTTATGCCAACCATCATGCCATCTGCATGTCAGTCTCCTTCTGCACCCTTGCACCGCCCTCCCAACATGGAGCGGAACCCTCCCCTTCCCTTATGAGGTTGTAATTGCTGTATCTGCAATGCCATGAGCTTAGCCTCACTGCTCTCTTTTTGGTTCTCTAGCTTTTCATGAAAATGTTGTGCAGCTAGCAACACCTCAGTAAAAATGCATTCCCTACCAGCCTATTAGGACAGATTTTATACCTTCTGCCGCCTTCAGTTGTAACCCCATAACAAATTGTGACATTGCAGTCTGGGCTGCCATGACACATCAGTGATCCCAGAATACTGTTCAAAACACTTCAAACGCTCAATATATTCTGCCAGATTTTCACCCTTCGCCTGTTTGCAGGCGTTCATCTTAGACAATCAGTCTTTTTATCAGTGGGAAGCTTCTTTGTCTGGTTAGTTGCTACTCTGTTCCAGCAGTGTAAAGGTTTCAGTGGGAAGAGCAGCTCACAGTAATTGATTAGGTCTGCACACGTGGGGCGATAGCCATTGATGACCTGCATTCCCTCTTAGAATTTAACTAGATCTTCTCGTAACTTGGAGAACTTCTGAACAATGTTAAATAGGTCAGTGGCACTCCACGGCGCATGTACTGTAACTTTGGTATTTACTCCTCCAGAGAGCTGTCTGAAAAGGAAATGCACTAGTGCGGCTATTTGCCACGAAACCTGGGAGCACTTCAAAGGTGCAGGAGATAGTGGATGATGGAGACTGAAAGATTATAAATCTGAGCTTGCAATGCGGCTGGGATTGGGCTAGTCGCAGAGCTTATTGGGGTGGAATGAAGAAAGGAAGGATGGTGGTTGGGTGGAATTTGGACTAGCTGGATTGTGTGTGTCCAGAATGTCCCCAGGGAATCCCTTCGGTGGGGCGCCCCTTGGATGAGAGCAGTTAGTCTTTAGTGTCTTAACCTGCTCCTGGAGCTTCTCTTGGGTATCTTTCAGGGCCTGGGTCTTTGATTCAGACTTTTTGTTGCTTCAGTGTACCAGTCTAGGTAGCTATCCCATTGCTATTGGTGTACTTGTGCACCTTTCTTCTCTAGTGCCTTGTGTAGTGTGGTGATTTTATCTAGGTCAAATTTAACTTCCTGCTGGAAGTGTCTAGGTGGCTCATTCTGCATGTAACCGTGCCATTCATCCAGGAATTTACAGGCTTTGGGCGAGTAGTGTGTATACATAAAGTGAGCTAGTCTGCCTTTAGGAGGGAATTACACTTCCCTATACTGACCTACACTCATTCTCGGAGGGGTGAAACAAGGGATGACTTATTATGGCACCAGGGACATACCTCACTCTGTCGACGCCGGCCACTACCACATTCTGAGGCTGGTGGGATGGTTTGGGTCATAGCTGACCACTTCATAGCATCTATTCAGAGGTTTGTGTGTATACACATGAACTCTGCTCTCACTCTTTATAGAAATGTCAGATATCTATCTATCTATCTATCTATCTATCTATCTATCTAATATGTCCTTGTATTGCGCCACACGCCCAAAGGCCTCAGGGCGCTCAGATACCCGCAGGTGTTTACCAAATCTATAACCAGATGACTGTTACCTCACAGTAAGGGCTTTTACAGTACATTTATTGGTAGGTTTTTCAAAACATACAAGAATTTTCGCAGTATGGTCATTTTAAAAGTACTCATTTTATAACAGGCTCTTCTAAAAGGCTTCCACATCCTCAGGAAGAAGTTCCAAGAATGCCGAACGGAATGAAACATCTTAGGCTTTGTATTAATGGACATAACCCATGTAACCTTGGAACCACAGCCATTCCTGTAACCAAATCAACATGCCAAGTAAACCTTCTTGTAACAGCGCCACGATGCCCGAGGGCAGCTGCTGCGCTTTAAAAATGCAAATAAATAAATAACCGTCACTGCACTCAGGGCAGTGTGTTAACCAAAACCAAGAACATGTGTTTTCTGAGTTGATCATGTCACAGGATCTAGATATTTGAAGTTATGTACCATGTGTAAACCACTAAGCAAGCAAACGTATTAAGGCTTAAAATGGAAATAGGCAGACCTAGAAGTACAGCAAAAATTGCATGTCAAATGTCTTTAAAGCATGTTATGTTACATGTATAGTGTGTCTTCAGTATGTGTAGGGTTTTCACTTGGTCCATATTTTTGCCTGCCAAATTTTACTTCTAGAAGGGTACAAAATGATGATTCTTTTTATTTTTTGGCTCCACACAATTTTGATGACATCCAATTCTTGAAAACCAGGATCTAGAAACCTATCTGTTATGCATTCCGGAATTACTGACGAGCAACCTTGCATGGGCCTCAGTTCAGTATCAATGAGGTCCCGTTTTCATCAGTTCCATAAATGAGTTTTGGCAAATTTTCCACACAAACTGTTCTTTCATCACCATCTTTTAAATGTTGGTCAGGTGTTATATCAGGGGAAAGGATAAAAGTAGTAGTAATAATCTTTTGTTGTTTTCAGCCAGTCCTGATTTACAAGGCATTTTGTTTTGTATAATTGCCCTTACTACTGGTGTGGGATGTATCTCTGTTATGTTTGGAATACATTTTATTTTTTAAACCTTATTTAAGTTCGACAAGCACAGAGCAATACAAGATAAACAGCATATAATTGGCGTAATCGTACATCGCAAATCTCAATATTTTCATGTAATACGTCCCGCCTCTCCAACTCAGTGCATGTTTAGTCCTTGGACAGGAATGTTCTAAATTTGACCCATATATGGCGATGGCCGTGACTGCATTAATACATACACGTTTTCACATTCGTTGACCCATGTCAGCTCTCTTAACCATTCCTGTACATTCAGCGATTGCTGGTCTTTCCATTTTACCAAGATGCACCTCTTAGCAACCATACACCCCACATTTAGCAAGGATCTCGCCCACCTTTACGGGATGCCTTCCCATATCCCAAACAACGCACTCATCTGAGTCTTCACCAGCTGCCTCCCAACTACTCCCAAGAGCGTTGTGTATACTCGCTCCCAGTAATATAACAGCACCGGACATTTCCACAGCATGTGTATGTAACTAGCATCTGTGCCCCCACATCGCAGGCATTGGCCTTCATGGTCAGGGTATATTGTTTGTAGCCTATGCAGAGTATAGTGAATCATGTGTACGATCTTATATTGCATGAGTTTCAACCTCATGTTCATGGACACTGATTTGGTGAACCCGCACATGGCCGCCCACAGCCCATCTGTCATTTGCAGTACAGCTGCCCATTTCGCCTGTGAAGCATCTCGCCCAGTCGGGGGTCCCAGCTGGTATTTCTCTATTCAGAGTGGCCAGTAGATTCTGGCATCCGTATGAGTTGGAGATAAGTACAAGGAACTTGTTTTCTGGAGGTTCTATCGGGTACCATTCCCACCTTTTTTGCACTGCAGCTCTCAATCTGTAAAACTGTAGTATTTCTGTAAATGTGCCACTGTGCCCCTCCTTCCATGTCTGAGATGTCAAGAGCTTCCCTTAAGGAAATAGATCTCCTTTGGAGTAGTATTCCAGCGCCGCCCAGTGTGACCTCAGCGTGGAGTCCCACTTAGGGGAAAGACCAAGGAAGTTCCACAATTGTACCAAACGATAGTACAAGGCCTTCACAGCTGTTATTGGGAAGATTGTTTTCCATGGCATCAGTCTTGTCTGCACAGGGTCAAACGGGCACTTGTCTTTATAGGTATTGTCAAGTATCAATGTTCTTGTGTCCCTGCTACCCGCCGCCGCCCATTCCAGCTTCACATGCAGTGAGGGCCCCTCTATTCCAAGCCAATAGTTTGAAAATTGGGCTTGGGCCGCCATTCAGTATACCTCCATGTTTGGGTTAGTAAACCCACCCTTACTGTACGGTCGTACCATCCCCAACCACTTTTTCCACACAGCCCCATTGTGCCACAGGAAGCAGGACATATCATTATGGAGGCCCATAAAGAACTGCTTACCCGGCCACACCGGCACATTCACAAAGATATATAAAAGTTTGGGCACCAGTATAATTTTGATTAATGCTAGCCTACCAGCCAGAGACTTGGCACACGTGCCCATTGTGACATCTTTGTGCGCGTGTACTCTGCACCAATAATGATTATTTAACTAAACAAGCACCCAAAACGCCACTGGAGGCGGGGGAACACTCCTGGGGGAAATGCTGCAGCGGGCACCTCAGAAATGCCAGATTTAAAGCAGATAATGGACGGTATGCAATCTGGCTTCGCGTCTGTAAGTGGTGAACTGGATGACATCAACACCAAGGTGGCAGCGCTGAGTGCCAAAATGGGGCACGAGAGCACTAGGTGACGGAGGCAGAACCTTGCATCGGGGCGGACGGAGGATGATACTGTGGAACTCAAAACACAAATGACCTTCATGTCCAGGGACCTCCGGCGTGCCCTGCAACGCTGCAACGACCTTGAATCCCACTCCAGACGCAACAATATCCACATGGTGGGGTCTACCTGAGGGTTTTGGCAAGGGGCCCATGGAAGTGGCAGTTGAAACTCTCCACAAGGATCTACTAGGGGATCTGTCGATTTTATCATCGTTCGTTGTGGAGCAAGCCCATAGGTCACCTGCTAGGTAACCAAGGCCTGGGGCCCCATCTAGGCCTGGGCTGATCCACTTCTTGAATTACCGAGACCGCACCCTCATTACGACTGGCCAGGGAGAGAAGTCCCCTCCAACATGAATCGGCTGACATCCACATTTACCCGGATTTCTCCACGACAGTCCAGCAGGAGCGCAGGACATTCCTAGGTGTGAAGAAACTCTTAAGGGACAGGTCTGTGCCATATGCTATACTGTTTCTAGCGCGGCTGCGATTTCAACACCAAGGTAAGACACTGTTGTTCACGCTCCCGGAAGAAGCTGTTGCATACATTGAAGCAAATAGCCCCCTTCCATGCCACAACAATGAAGATGCAGTGACGGGTGTCCAAAATACCTAGACTAGGCGAACACTAGTCTATCCTGCTAAGGCGTCTTGTTGCTCCTTCGGGTTGTTGCTCTTTGAAATAATGGTGATACAGCACTCCCTTCTTTTATGCTAACCAGTAAGGTCTTTGGTGTACTATATCGATAATGTATCCAATCAATGGGCGGTTGGTGTTGGTAACGTGGGCGAAAAGAGAGGTAAAGTACTAGCTCCTCATGCAATGTTGCTCTGTTAAGTTGAAACGTTCTGTTGAAGGTTGTCCAGTCCAGAGGCGTACCTACGAAGTTCTGGATGGGGTGGACATCATTGCCCTGTTTGGGAGGGGGATACAGGTGGGGAGGGTTCAATGGGGTTACATTTCAAAAAGTGTTTTGGGAGACAAATCTTGGCAGATAGATGTACTGGCAGGGCGCAGATATTGTGATATTGCCTGGATGGGCTACTTATGCAAATTAGACACAAAATGGAGACCCCATGGGGTGATTAACATTTTAAGCTGAATGTAAGGGGCCTGGGAAGTTGCATGAAGACCCAGCAAATACTAGTGTATGTCAAAAGACATAGCATTTAAACTCATTCAGTATAAAATACTCAATAGGTTATATTACACACCGGACAGGCTTCACGGGATATACCCAAAACAGGATGGCAAGTGTCCCCGGTGCAAAATTGAGGGTGCCGGTTACCTGCACATGTTATGGAGCTGAACTGTGCTTCAACATTTCTGGAAACAAGTAATCGACACATTCGCAGCGATAGTGCAACACCCTCTTACATACTGTCCTGTGGAGGTGGTGTTCAGCTTGTTGGGGACCATTCAGGAAAAGCGTATTCGAGCTTTTCTAAACATGGGGTGCATGATTGCTAAACATTGTATATTATTACACTGGAAAAAGGCCAATCCACCAACGCAACAAGACTGGTTCTCCGACTTGATCTGGCAGAAGATTGTGAGGAACTATATATATATACCTTACCGAGTAGGTCTAGGCCTACGGACATGTGGTGCGAGTTTCATACTTATCTAAACAACCTAGAAAGCTGAACTGGGTTTGGTGTTGTGGAAGACTGTAGCTTGAAGTGGGATCATGCATGCGACGGGGTGGTGGGGAATAATCTGCAATATATGCCAAACCTGGGTTCTAGCGCTTAGCGAAAGGATAGATTCTAGTAGATCATGCAGTCCCTCCTCATTATTGTACGCCTGCTTCCGATAAAGTGCTGTGTAGAATTTTACAGAGGCGTCATTAATTCCCTTTTCCGAGAATAGTATTTCCAGGTGTTTGTCTCGTATCTCCACGATGTCAGTAGGGCCCCACTCTATCCGTACCAGGATGGATAACGTCCTTGCCGGCCTTTCCCCTTCTCCATACCGCCTGGCC
This sequence comes from Ambystoma mexicanum, assembly GCF_040938575.1. Classification (NCBI taxonomy): domain Eukaryota; kingdom Metazoa; phylum Chordata; class Amphibia; order Caudata; family Ambystomatidae; genus Ambystoma; species Ambystoma mexicanum. Next base: position 450,814,598 of record NC_090936.1, on the reverse strand, counting down.
GCAGCAGAACTGGCAAAGTATTTCACCTCTCTAGCCGCATGTCACCGGAATTTCTCCAGTTGGGTCTTAATGGCAGCTAACGTAGCATAATTATGCGCAGCTGCATAGTCCCCCTCCAGGGTTTTAAGCTTGCCTTCACTGATAGCTATGTCCTTCTGTATACCTTTTAGTACCCCGAATTCCCTCAACATGGCCATCCCCCAATGAAGACTTTAAATGTTTGCCAGAGTGTACCCTATGACACAGCGCCGTTAGTGTTTGTCTAAAAAAAAAAGTATGAATATCTTCCTCCACACACGTGCGGAAGACCACGTTTTGTAATGCCAGCAACTTAAACCGCCATGCATCACGGCCCCAGGGTTTAGCAACCCAGTTCAGAGATGGTTTCACTGAGGAGTGTTCAGAATAAGTATGAGGGAGTATAACAGTCTCAGTCGTCTGCCCGACTAAGTTTGAGACCAGGGAATAGGTCGGTCCTAGAGGACATGTCGTACACAGAGGAATAATAAGTGAACCCCTTAACCCTAGGGTATAGTGTTCGCCACACGTCGCGCAATTGAACTCTACCCATCAGGTCTAGAATGCTGCAAGCTGCTTCCGAAAGTGGTCTAGTCATTGACCCTGTGCAGTTAAGATCCAGGTTCAGAATAGTATCCATATCGCTTCCCCACACAACTGGAACCATAGGGTGTATGCCATGATTATATTCACCAGTCCTGCATAGAACCCGGTTTGCAGTGCAGCACGACTTAATGGCCATCTAAGTCTATGTGTGAATAGAATAGGCTAAAGGTGACCCACTTATTTATTAGGGTCAGAACCCCTCTGGATTGTGTCAAAAAGTTAGTAAAGAATATATTCGACCCCCAGCCTTTGGCAAATACCTCTTTCATATTACCACACGCATGGGTTTCCTGCAGGAATAATATATGTATATCATGACGGGTCACATGGGACACAATTTTCCTCGCTTTAGAGTAATTCCCGAGGCACCTTACATTCCAACTCAGGATATTAGGAACCTCCATCAAGGTACAGAGTAAGATCATACATGCAACCGAATGCCCCGGCCCCACGGTGTGACCAGTGGTACGCCCAGTATTGTGCTTGCCTGAACAATTTTAACCCAACCTTTCTCCCAAATTCCCTAACTCCACACCCCACCCTCATTGCCCACCCACCAGGGCCATGACAATCACTTGCACATTCCTCACCAACCCCAACAACCACACCAATCTTCCCCCCTGCTCCCAACAAAATCGACCATATCCCAGCAACCTTACATAGGAGACTATTACTTTGACATCGACATCTCCCAATACTAGCATGCCCATCATGTCATAAAGTAATCACTGAAGATATCAGGGAGCCCGCCTTATTACAGCAGCTAGTATGATGCCCCCAGGCACTGGTACCAGTACAAGGTGGACATTGCATCTGAAACCGTATCAAACAAGTGACAGTCCAAATAATCCAAGTGGTAGTATCCCCAGGTCTAGAGTCATTTTGAGGAGGACGCTACCTCTGCCCGGTTGCCTACAGACAACTGCGGCTGGATTGGAATATTGACCTCAATGTAGGACACTGCCTCCTCCGGAATTGTGAAGAACAGGATCTTGGCCCGGTGCTGTATACGCAGTCTCGCTGGGAAGAGCATAGTGTAGGGGATTGCCCTCTCCCGTAGCATACGCTTGACCCCTAGAAAAGATTGATGCTCAAGCTGCACCGCTGTGCAGAAATCTGGGTTTATGTGAACTATAATATTTTTGTAGCGGAGTGGGCCACTCTCTCTCTCGCCAGACACAGAACGGCGTTGCTGTCTCTGTAATTAAGGAGCTTTGCCATTATCATTCTGGGAGGGGCCACCAGGCATGGCCTCACTGTTGGCGTTCTATGTGCACACTCAATCACGAATGTAGATGAAAAGTCCTGTTCCCCAAGCAGTTCTCTGAGCAGAGTCTCAACAGCCACTTCCATAGGGCCTCGCCCAAACCCATCAGGGAGCCCAACGATCCAGACTCAAGGTCATTGCATTTGCATAGGACCCTCTTTAGGTCTTTAGCCATGTCCAGCACCTGAGTTTTGAGCACGTGTATATTGTCCTCAGCTGTCCCAATTCGCATTTCAGCCTCTGTCACTCTTGCAAAGATTCGCTCCATTTTGCTGTTGAGTGTGCCACTGTTGGTGGTAATGCCATCTAGTTTGTCCGTCATGGTGGCAAATCCCACCTGCATGTCCTCCATCAGCTGTTTAGATACAGGGCGTCCGGGATCGGATCTATGGAACTCAATGATGCTTGGGTCTCAGGAGGCGTCTCTGTATGGGGCCGGCTGGACTGGCGCGTGAATTCCTCTAACATGTTTTGCTTCCTCTGCCCGCTCCCTCCCTTAGTCATGGTTGTAGTATCAGGAGGGCTGCCCACCAGCCACAGACCCTCAGCCGAGTTAGAATTCAGCCAGTTTTCCCCACTCAGTAGAGTTTCAGGGGCACTATCGGAGACCGGCCCCCTGTCCTCTACACATGTACCACCACTAGCGGGCCGCAGGGCTACCCACCTCGGCAGCACCCCCCACAGACCACTGGGCCCTTGACCCAGCTGTAGGCCCTCCAACAGCACAGTCCAATCTCTGTAAAGGTGTAGGATCAGGGCAGGTCCAGCAGCTGGGGACACACTCTGCAGACATACACACGGTAGTGCAACGTGGGCACCCACTCCCATCTGTTTTGCCTGGCTTCCTCCACACGTTCTCGTTATGTCCCTCACCAAGCTGGTAGAAAGCATCAAATGTGCCGCTCCAATTATGCCCATGGGGGAGGGGTCCCAACGGCCCGCGGCACAGCAGCACAAAAATGTTATAGGGCAAGTGCCTGCCCACAACACAGGGCAGGTCCTCCCTCACCCCTGTTCCGGTCTGCAACCTGAAGTCTGTATGCTCACACCACATCCTCGCGGGTGCGTAACAGCGGGTCGTCTGATCCTTGGGTGTCTCGCCTCAGGCATGGTTGCTGTGTCCCTCAGTGGCGGCGCACCGCCGGTAAAGCAGTGCTGCTCGCAGCAGCAGGTCTCCAGGAGGGACGCCCGAGCCATGCATACCTCCAAGCAGGCCAGCACTGTCACCTTCTCCGCCAGTGTCAGAAGCTGGCCCAGTCGCCGGGTTTAGGCCACCTCAGGCTACGATACACAGAGCACAGCGTATCACTGGCCTCGGGCTATGTAACAAAACCTCCTGCCATTGCTCTCGTGACCTTCCGACCACAGTGTCTGTGGTCATTTAGGGGGTTATAGCACAGTAGGCAGGCTATATTAGCAGGATTCGGGCAGCCAGCTCGGTAAATCAGAAGAAGGCAACCTTCTCCAGCATGGGGTCTGGCATGGATTCACATGCTCATGAATATTCCCCGTCGTCAGGCTGGGAATCCTCGGTAAAGAAAAAATCAGTATCAGTTTCGTTTCTGATCTGTCTTTCGTAGTAGTAACCAATCACTGATCTCTGCGTCATACTGACCACAGCCAATGACTGCCCTCTACCTAAGCCCCGCCTCTGGCAGCCATCTTCAGATTTTTACCGCACGTTCAAGTGTTGGGATCCTCGTGCTATTGCTCTCGAGTGTTAGTGCTATTTTTCACGTTTTTTCTCAAAAAATTTCTCTTTTTCGGTCAAAAGAGCCTCAAGCTCCACCGTTTCTTCATCCGATCAACGGGGACCCGTGTCGGATTCGTCTACGCCCCTCAAGGGTGAAGATTTCGTCGAGCCACGCTATTGGAGGACTCCAGAAGTTTCTCAGGCCCATCTCGGACATGGCCCAGGAGAAGGGAAGCTCGACGCCCGGAAAGCTGTTCAGGGTCTGCCCTGGATGCCAGCTTCAGAATGTCTTTAAGGAGGACGAACACTCCCTTTGTCTTAACTGCCTACATGAGGACAGGACGTACGTGGAGAAGGACTGTGCGTTTTGCGGCAATATGTCGGAGCGGACCATGAAGGACCGCCATCAACATCTCGCCAACTGGCTGGAAGGAAAGAGCCCGTCAGGCGAGAAGAAGAAGTCCGAGCGGTCTTCTAAGACCTTTGAGGGTGCCCCGGCGACGGGGGTCCAACAGAAGGCCAAGCACCGCGAGTCCGCTGGCACCGGGAGCGCCGAACGGTCGGGCTCTACGGGCGCCAGGCAGGGCGCATCCTACCCGGCGCCATCAACCACGAGCCAACGCTCTGGCTCGGGTAAGAGGAAGGCCGAGCACCCGGCGAAGCTCCTGGAGAGACCCCGGTCGAGCTCGAAGGCCCCATCGGAGGGGGAGCGAGGCGGTGACCCTCCCCCCAAGGAGAAGGCGGTGAGTGCACCTAAGGTGGTGAAAGCCTTAATCCATCCGGCCAAGGCCTCGAGACAGTCGTGGCGGCCCTGGCTCAGCCTGTGGAGGCTACACCAGTGGTGGCGACCTCGGGGCCCAGAGTCTCCCTGCCACCGCGAAGGGAGTCCTCTTTCATGCCCATCGACAGGACCCCCGTGAAACCTCCTATGGAGAAGAAAAAGGGGGGCAGGAGGTCGTCGTGGATTCGGCCTCAACCTCTGAGGAAGAGCTGATCGAAGTCTTAAGCCACGGCGTTGGCATGGAAGACGACCAGCCCGCCGGGAGGGACCCCGACGTAGGAGACGACGAGAACGTTGAGGGTGCCGACGGGGCTCCTGACCGCCCGTCGGACTCCCCTCAACCAGTGCCGCAAGACAACTCGGCGGCCATTTTGTTGGCTATACAGTCCTTATGCTCGGAGATCAGGACGAAACTGCCGTTACCACCAACGGAGGAACCGCTCCCGACGGGGGACCCGGAGCCAGGCCCTTCTGGGAGTCCTCCCCCTAAGAGAAGGATTCATCCTCCACCTCCTTTTCAGCCATCGCGCCCTGTTCAGCCCTCCTCCCCGTCCACGACACGTGGGGATGATACTGGGACTGACACGGCCGCGACGGGTACAGACGACGAGGTTTACGACGAGGATCTCCCGTCGTCACCTCCCACCCGGGCTTCCCCGCCCGACGAGATTGGATCGTTTCACTCCATGATCGCCAGGGCATCCGAGCTCTTCCAGCTCTGCCCGGAAGAGAAGAAAAAGGAAGGTTTCCTTTATCAACGGCGCGAGGCCAAGAGGAAGACGGTCCTCGCTGTACCTCTACTGGACGATATTTGGGATGAGGGCCTCGCCCTCCTCAAGAACCCATCCACGACGCCGGCTAGAAGGGATCAGTACGAGAAGAAGTACCGGGTCCCGGATGCGGCCCCCTTGTGCCTTCGGGCACAGCCGACCCCGTACTCGGTCGTCTCCGCGGCGGCCAGGAATAAAGCGGGGGGGCGCGGCCTCTACGTCTACCTGCCCGCCGGACAGCGAGGGAAAGAAATTAGACACGATGGGACGCAGAATCATCTCGTCGGCAGCGACGACTATTAAGGCGGCCAACGCCTTGGCAATCGTAGCCCACTATGACAGGGAGTTGTGGTACAAACTGGCCCCCCTGCTGGACTTCCGACCAGACGACAAGAGGGCGGAAGCCCTAGAGATCTTGCAGGAAGGAGAGGTGGCGTCGGACCACGCCATTACGATTGCGACGGACATCGCTGACACTGGATTTCGCCAGTTGGGCAACGGCGTGTGCCTTAGGCGGCGTGGATGGCTCAAGGCTACTGACTTCCGTCAGGACGTGCAGACCAGAGTCTTGGACATGCCGTTCGACGGAAACAACCTGTTTGGGAAAACAGTGGACGATTCCCTTCAAGCCATCAAGCGGACACAGAGATGGCCCGGGCTCTTGGGGTTCTCCAGCAACGGCGGCCGCCCTTTCGGAGCGGCGGAGGCAAACAGGGTGCCTCCAAAGGTTCCAGCGGCGGATTTTCCACCTACCGTCAAGCGGCCCGTTCGTCGTCACAGGAAGCTTACAGGGGACGAGGCAAGTCAGGCAGACCCCGCCGTCGTCGCCAAGGAGGACAAGGCGGCAAAGCCTCGTCGAAGCAGGACTGAACCGGCCGTGGGGTCGGGCCTCCACCGAAGCACCCCGGTGGGAGGCCGGCTGGCGAGCTTCGTCAGCGTGTGGGAGTCCATCTCCACCGACCGTTGGGTGCTGGACGCCCTAGCTCAGGGTCACGCGCTTGAGTTTCTAAAGAGGTGCCCGCGCGTCCCCCCTGTGGCCAGGAAAGAACATCACGTCCCTCAACTTCTCTTGGAGGTAAAGGCGATGCTCAAGAAGGGCGCCATCGAGCTCGTCCCAGAGAGGCTTCGGGGCTCCGGAGTTTACTCAAGATACTTCCTCGTGAAGAAGAAGACGGGAGGATGGCGTCCCATCCTGGACCTACGACGACTGAACAAATTCATCAAGGCACAGAAGTTCCGGATGGTCACCCTCCAACACGTCCTGGGTCAACTGGAGGAGGGCGATTTGCTGTCGTCGTTGGATTTGGAGGATGCCTACTTCCATATTCCCATCCTAAAGGGACACCGAAAGTTTCTCAGATTCGTGGTCCAAGGGCGTCACTACCAGTTCAGAGCCCTTCCCTTCGGATTGAGGTCGGCACCCAGGGTGTTCACCAAGTGCCTCGCACCAGTGGCGGCGCAGCTGCGCCGAGAGGGGATCCACGTCTACCCCTACCTGGACGACTGACTCATCCGAGCAAAGACGAAGGAGCTCGCCGTGGAGCACACGGCAAGGACCGTCCAACTACTCACGGACCTGGGATTCTCCATAAACTACGCCAAGTCCCACCTGGTGCCCGCGCAAGACGCACTGTTTCTGGGAGCGAAGCTCGACACAGTGTCGCTTCTGGCCTCTCCGTCGGAGGAAAGGACGAGGGCCATCTTGGGCAAGGTGCAGCGGATGCTGGTTGCGGACGCGGCGAGGGTGAGGTCCATCAAGTCCCTCCTCGGAATGATGTCTGATTGCATTTATCTCATCCGCCTGTGCAGGCTCCGGATGCGCCCGTTGCAGGAGTTCCTGGACGCGCGCTGGATCCAGACGACGGGCAGCTTCGAGGAGAGGATCACACTCGACGAGAGTTTCCGACGAGCGATCCGGTGGTGGGGCACCCGCGCGCATCTGACGGCGGGCATGGACTTCCAGACCCCCGGCCACCAGGAGACAGTGACCACGGATGCCTCCCTGGAAGGGTGGGGAGCGCACACCGAAAATCTGCACGCGAGAGGCCTTTGGCTTCCGACAGAGAAGTCCCTCCAAGTGGTCAAGTGGCACAGCGAGTAGAGCGCTCGCTTTGACATCAGTGCAGAGCCTGCGAATGCAGGTTCGAATCCCGGCAGCGCCAAACTCAGCGTTTCATCCTTCCGAGGTCGATAAATGAGCACCACACACCGTGGGTAATAATAAAGCAGCGCTCAAGATACCTGAGGGTTCGTAGCGCTATATAAATGCCAAATTATTATTATTATTATTATTATTATTATTATTATTATTATATCAACGTCTTGGAGCTCCGTGCAGTGTTTTGGGCCCTCAGGTCCTTTCTTCCGTCCCTCAAGGGCAAGGTGGTGAGGATCTTCACCGACAACACCACCACCATGTTCTACATCAGGAAGCAGGGCGGAACCAGGTCCCCAGCCCTGTCCAAGGAGGCGCAGGATCTGTGGCATTGGGCCGTCGCCCAAGGGATGTTTCTGGTGCCGTTTCATCTGGCAGGGATAAAAAAACACCATCGCCGACTCGCTCAGCAGAGAGCTGCGCTCGTGCCACGAGTGGGAACTACGACAGGATCTAATGGACCGCCTCTTCCGACGGTGGGGCACACCCCAGATCGATCTGTTCGCGACGGCGATGAACTCCAAGTGCCGGAGGTTCGCCAGCAGGTTTCCCCAGCCAAGGAGCATGGGCGATGCTTTCTCGTTCCCCTGGGAGGGCCTGTTTCTATACACGTTCCCTCCATTACCATTGCTGATCCGGCTCATCAACCAGCTCAAGATATCACGGTGCAGGATGATCCTCGTCGCACCTGCGTGGCCGAGGCAGATATGGTTCCCGGACCTTCTGGACTTGTCAGCGTCCCCGTCAATCAAGCTGCCAGTGGACGTGGATCTTCTCTCCAGGGAAGGAGGCGCCATCCTCCATCACGACCCGAAGTCGCTGAACTTGCAGGCCTGGCTCCTGCAGCGTTAGAGTTTGGAGGATACGACATACCGGCCGACTGCAGAGAGGTTCTTGCAAAGGCCAGGGCGTCCTCAATTCTTAAATGCTATGGACACAAATGGAAGAGGTTCTCTGTCTGGTGCCACGCACAGAAGATTAACCCTCTACGGATTACGGCTCCCCAGGTACTGCCGTACCTTCTGACGCTGGCCAAGGCTGGACTGGCGCACGCGTCCATCAAGATTCATCTTGCTGCGATCTCCCGATACACCAGAACCACGGGGCGGACGTCTTTGTGATCTCATCTTCTGGTGAAAGAATTCATGAAGGGACTGTTCAGATCGTTCCCGCCGGTGAAGGCTCCGGCCCCGGCGTGGGAGCTCAACGTGGTGCTGACTAAGCTCATGGGACCTCCGTTCGAGCCTCTGCACTCGGCTCCGTTGAAGTTCTTGTCGTGGAAAACAGCGTTTCTTGTGGCCATCACCTCCGCACGAAGAGTGGGAGAGATGCAGGCCCTTTCCTGCAAGCCCCCGTACTTGACTTTTCACGACACAAGGGTAGTCCTCAGGACGCACCCCTCCTTCATGCCCAAGGTACCGTCGGACTTCCACCTCAACGAACCCTTGGTGTTGCCTGTTTTCTTCCCGTCGCCTTTGTCGCCGGCCGAAAGGACTTTGCACTCGCCGGATGTGGCTAGAGCGCTGAAGTTTTACGTGGACCGCACAAAGTGTTTTCGGAAGACGTCACAACTTTTTGTGAACTTTGGACCTGTCAATCAGGGGAAGGCTCTCTCAAAGGCCTCCATTTCCAGATGGCTCTCCGGCTGTATCATGTACTGTCATCGGTTGGCAAACCGACCGCTGCCTGGCCGTCCGAGAGCCCATTCCACCAGAGCGATCGCAGCTACCACGGCGTTCCTATCTGGTGTGCCCTTGCTGGACATCTGCAGGGCTGCTACGTGGAGGTCGACCCACACCTTCACGAAATTCTACTGCGTCGATCGGGATTCCAGGGAGGAGTCCAGGGTCAGCCAAGCAGTGCTGCGCAATCTGTTCGCCTAAGGTGAGCCTGGTGAGGAGGTAAGAATTGCTTAATGTTGAGTTTGATGTAATGCTTAATGTTGAGCCTTTGCCACCTCCCGTGGTTGTGCATGTGTCTACTGCTATGTATTCTTTATTCATTAGCATGTGAATCCATGCCAGACCCCATGCTGGAGAAGGAACAAGTTACTTACCTGTAACTGTTGTTCTCCAGCATGGGTCTGGCATGGATTCACATGCGAACCCTCCCGCCTACCCCTCTGCGGCTCTTCACTTGGTCATACTGCCACTTCACGTGCTACCAAATCTGAAGATGGCTGCCAGAGGCGGGGCTTAGGTGGAGGGCAGTCATTGGCTGTGGTCAGTATGACGCAGAGATCAGTGATTGGTTACTACTACGAAAGACAGATCAGAAACGAAACTGATACTGATTTTTCTTTACTGAGGATTCCCAGCCTGACGACGGGGAATATTCATGAGCATGTGAATCCATGCCAGACCCATGCTGGAGAACAACAGTTACAGGTAAGTAACTTGTTCCATCTTGTGGCTGCTTAGCAGCGACACCAGGGTGCAGCATTATTTTAATGGCATTACTGTTATTCTAGCTTATGGTACACAGTGATTCTTGTCTGTTGAATGAGGGAACCTTTTTATTGGAATAAAGTTTAGGCATGGACTGTTCCCTAGTCTTTCCATCCTGACAGTGCAGCAAGTGCTGGGCTATCCCTGTTAGTATTGCATCCCTAAAGGTGATGTCCTGCAAGACGAAAGGGTAAAGGCACCATAGCCAGCTTCCTTTGACATGGAGTGCGGACCTACTCCCCCCAACCCGCTCCACCCAAAACCAAAGATTTTGCAGCGACACGAGGACATTTCCTCAACGTCCATTAAGGACACCTCCAGTACCGCCATGCTGCCTTTAATTATTATTAATTTTCCCTCTTCTGTAGGAGGACCCATACTTCGCTCAACATTGAGATAGTTCCTCTCGGGCCTAATCACACTGCAATTTGACCACCTCTTCAGGTGTCAGGTGTGCCTTCTGCAGAAATGTCATGTCTACAGCTGGTGTTTTAACACATTTTGTTTTGTTTCTTCTTAATAGGGGCACCCAAGTGCTTTATACCCTATGATGGCTAATTGTTCCCTTGAGATTGACAGCTTTCTAGTTAAAAACAACCCCATCTCCTACTCTTACAGGTTTTATTAATTCAGGCGGAAACCTTGGAACACTCCTTGAATCTTTATTAGAAATATGCCTATCACTGAAAATGCATGTGGAAGAAAGGAAGAAGTTATGTGGAGATATATCCCCTCCCCCCCCAGGAAAAAGAACCTATTTGACTGATATTAGCAGATTGAAGCTCTTCATAAAGACCCTACTGGCAAGAGAGAATTGGTGCTGGGATAAATATAGAATCCTGACATATCCATAATTTCAGAGTTTTGTGCTGATTAGCGATGTGGGGTTACAAGCAAAATATTTGAATAATGTTCTACATCTATCAACTAGATCCATCTACCTTTGTACAGAGTGTGGCTAGCCAGCGTTTGGGCTAGCATTTTTTAACATCAGCGCTGTGATGAGAGTTGAGATCTGTGTATCAGAATGGTAATCCATTGGGATTAGTCCTTGGTCAGGTATATGCGCTTATGCCTGGCCCAGCTCAATCCAAGAAACCTGTGGGAGACCTAGAAAAAAACTGTTCAAAAGTATGTTCACCATCCTTATAGTTACTTTATTTTGACCACATTAGAAGCTTTATCCCAAGAGAAGTTAAAATACAATGTACTGGGATTGGCAATGTTAAAAACATTTAGGTAGACATCAGTATTTCATATTATAATATCAACATTTCATCAGCATAGAAGCATGCCTTGGCAGCATAAATGGCCAATGCAAATACGGCATCCCAGTTCTTCTGCCCGTTTCAACATTGTGATCATTGTTTTTAGACACATCTGTAGATTCGGCCTTCAAATCATATCAAGCTGCGGGCATGAAAACAAAAAGTGTTGAATCGATTTCTTCCCCAGTTTACATACAGGACATGTCACGAACCTGGGTTGGGCGAGACGGGAAAGAAACCTTCTCGGGAGTCCTGGAGACAACACAGCTCCAACCCAAAAGAAACAATTCACAAGGCTGTTTATAACATCAGCCCTTGTGGACCCTTCGTAGTAGACAGGAGTGCTACGTGATACACCCCCTTCCTTTGACCTTAGCGTGACATGAGCTACACAGGGTGAGTGCAAGGATATATTTTAGTTTTAAGTAAATATGAAAGTTTAAGCAGCAGACAGTTATTAAAAGAGAACCTGAAATCTGTTCAGTAGTCACTTAACCTAGGTTGCTGTTTGTAACACAGCATGCAAAGGACACTAAGACAAGCATATCTACAAGGGACTAAATGCCTAAAAAGGAAAATAAAGAGACAATAATGCTTCCAAACTGCTTCTTGAGGCAAAACAGGCATTTGGCAGGAATGGGACCGTTGCAAGAAGGGTGTGTGTATGGAGAAGCCTCTCTTTATACTGTGGGAAAACATAGGCGGCTTTCTAGCATGCTAACGTGGTGCAACGACCTGCGGATCAGAGGAAAGAACCTTACCACTTGGTTGTGCACCACGTCGTGTCTTTCCTTCACCCCCGGCAACTAAGCTCTCTGTGATCCTGTTCCTTACTGAGTACTTTTGACGGCGCCAAGCTACCACTGGAGCCAGTAGGCTCCTAAGAAGGACTGCGTAGCTGAGGTTTGCCCGTGGCCTGGGAAACACAGTAAGTGGGTCTCGAGGGCCCGACTCCTAACAGGATATTCATTCACCAATTGTGAATTCTAGGTCTTGAGAACTACAGCGACCGGTAAGATTCTGAGTCTTTCTTTCATAAATAGAGATCTTGTGAAAGGGTGTGTAATTAGATCCAAATAGCTTTTAAAACCTCTTTTTATTTAAAATGAACAGTAGCCCCCCACTTAATGGCTATTTAAATACTTAAGAAATAGAAGTTCCTCAAATTTGATCTAACAGCAATTCTGGAATCTTCTTTAATGCAACCGAGCTCTTCCTAAAATTGTGCACAACCTTTACTACACATGTGCTTTACGTGCCTGAACCAGGCCAATGAACACTGCCTTCTTGTCTTAATACGTCCTGGAAGGCCTCCCTATACACATCCTTCCCTCCCAAGTGTTGGTTGCAACAAAGCTCAATCCAATATTGGATTCATTTGAGGGTTCCCAATTCCTCAATACTGGACCATCCCAATCATATCATCATGTACTATACAATAAAAGGCCAGATATGTTTGTCCGAAGCTGTCCTGCCTGTTATCCCGCTAGAGGGAGCTGTTGCCTTATGCATACAACAATAAGACTAAGTTCATCTTGCAGACGAACAAATGTGTATTGCAACAAGCATAACATACAATTAGCTGCAGAAAAGTTCCAAGACAGGGATACCACTTTAACAGCATACTTCAAGTTGCATACAGAACATATATTCATTTAAAGATAAAACATATAAACAGAAATTAATTTAAGCACGATTTCTCTAACAAAATACATTACTTTTTTTTCATCCAACTTAGATGTTTATTAACATTTTTTAGGAAATACAATTCACAGGATTAAGGCACAGAAAACTGTCAAACTTCCTTGAACAAATCCCCCTTCCCTCCCCCCTCATTGAGTTACACACAATGACCATTCTACCAGTCAAAACAATAGGCCAGTTACATAAAACAGGAAAACCAAAATCAATGGCGGCACCAGATCATTGCATAGCTCATTACTTTCCCTACAGACGTTGGCTTGGTCAAAAGCCAACCCTTTCACTCCATAGCGAGCCGCGTATTAGGGGTCAGAGTTTAGGTTTGTCACTACCCCATTTTAGATTAAGAATTCCCCATTCAACATGAAACGACTCCAGACAGTCATTCACCACAGCAGAGTTTTTCATTAGTAAATATGTCCCATAGTTTGTTAAACCAGTCATTTTGGAAGGTAAGGAGTCACCCTTCCATTTCTGCGCTAAGGCCACTCTCCCCGCTCTCAGCATAGCTTCAATACGTTTTGGGAATCTTAGCTCATTACAGTCGACTTCCGGGACACCCAAGAGTAGTTGTAGAGGTTCCAGTTCAGGGGTTATTCCTACTTTGTTTTTGATCTAGCTGATGACTTTGGACAGTAAACCTTTACCTTTGGGCAGTACCACCACATGTGGAAATTAACCAGTCTGGCCACAGAGTCTGGGGCAGCTGGGGGAGGATCCCAGGAACATCTTGGAAAGTCTCAAGGGGGGTAAGTGCCAGTAGTGTAGTATTTTGAAGTTGTGCTCCATTGCCGAGGTATAAAGATTGACATAAAACATTAGTTTATACACTTTACCCCAGGTGTCTTCTGGAATTTCCCGCCCCAACTGTTCAACCCAAAATTGCTTGAAATTCTGTCTCCCTTCTTGGTCTGACGTAACCATCACTTTGTATATTTTAGACAGGATTCCCTTTCTTGAGGTGGCTTCATTAATGACGTTCTCAAAGGGAGTGAGGGGTCGAGAAATCTTGGAGAGCCATCCTGGATCGGATAAAATACCTTTCAGACGAATGGCACTCAAAAATACTCAGTGAATCTGCCCCAGAATCTCTCAGACAAGGGAGGGAATTCAATGAAATGGCCATCCGAGAATAGTTTTCCAGCTCTTTTTAGACCATCATCAAACCATTTTTGTGAGTGGTAAAAGCCCCTCCCACCAACGTCCAGCGGGGACCCCCACACTGAACTCAACGGGGATGGCCAGGAAGAGAGGTTGTTATTGCATTTACCCTTTTTCCATAGACTGCACAAGACAGCAAGAGTTGGATGATTCCTAACATAGTCCGGGTTAGCTTTTTTTGGGTGAATGAATAGGTCTTCAATGTAAATCCAGTATGTGCCTAAGCCATCTCTTATCTGTTCTAACATGACTCGAAGTTGGGCCGTTTTATAGTACAACCACTTGTTGGGGAGTCCAAAGACACCAACATCTCTAGGCAGGATTAATGTCAGTTTAATTCCAGGCCTCTTCCCTTTCCATATGAATTTGTTTATTATTATCTTTAGTTTGGCACAGGAGGATTCCGAGAGAGGAGTCAGAAGGGCAGTAAATGGGTACAGCAACCAGGGAAGTACATTCATTTTAACCGTACCATTCTCCCAAACCATGAGAGTCTTAGGGTGGCGCAGCAAGATATGTCTGTTTTAATCTTCTCCAACATAGGGGTAAAGTTATGCTCTAACAGTGTTGCAAGATCCCTGGGAATTTTAATTCCCATGTATGGGGTAGCTATGTTCTGAATTCTCATTCTCATTCCACCTATGGTTCTCTTATCTCTTGTTGTTGCAGAGTCGTTGGCTCCAATGAGCATTATGTTAGACTTGGGGATATTTATTTTCGGACCTGCAAACCGACCAAACAGTTTTATTTGAGAGGGAAGTGCAGGCATAGACTTTTCTATGTCTGTTAAGTAACACAGGATGTCGTCTGCAAACAAAGCACGTTTAAAATCAAGGAAACATATTTTTGAATTAGTAAAAACAATCTAAGTTCTTGGTATGTTGCCATTATCTGAAATGTGAGAGTACATTAGGTTAACTGGATTATGGACCCTCTCAACTCTTGTGATGCCCTCCAGTGCTCTAGTTACCTCTCCATTCTGCAATATTTATTAGAATATAATTTGTGGTTACAATGCATGCCAATTTTGAACATGGGTGCGGCTGGCAAGTCTCCTCATTTTCACTACAGGATCTTAATCCCCTGCCGTTTACCCACAGTTGCCCTATCTCCAATGCCAAGCAGTTTTGAGACTTCAATTTTATATAAGTGGGTGTGGGGTACTCCCCAGATTGTATACCCCTCCTCCATAACCTCATTCAATGCTATCTATGGTTCATATTGTATATTTAAATAACCTGTGATCAATATAATAACCTTGCTCTTTGCTGCAAATTTTTTTGACCCAATCTTGCAATAAATCCTCCAATTTGAGTAATGTAGCCATGCCAGATTTTCAATCCGTTCTGTTATTGATATTTACAATTATATTCTGGAGTTTTTCCTCAGTTTTCACCATCACTGCCAGAATGTCCAACAGGATTGTAGCATACTCTATTAAACCCATTCTTAATCCATGTCCCCAATCCTCCACTGGGTCATCCCTGATTACCCTTGATTGCTGGAGCCCATAAACTAGCATACCCCTCTATAGTATGTTGGTGGGTAGCCCAAGCTTTCTAGAAACAGAATATCTAATCCAGTACCAACGTTTAGCCCAATCCTTATCAGCCAGTTTGTCTCTCAGACGTGCTATGTTCCAGAAAGGTTTACAGTAATTCTTGTTTTTTTTTTCGTAACTCTGCATCAGGTTCCACATTATTCGTTCCAATTAGATTGGTCTGTAAATCAGTCAACAGCACTCAAATCGTGCATAGTATCATCAACCTCCTTATTTTTCTTTCCCACTTCATAACAACAACTCAGTTGCTTGTTATCGTCATTTGGTTATTGACAACAAGGCTACTCGGGCAATGGCGGGCAGCTTTGCTTGATTGGCTTTGTTTCATATTGTATGCTTACTGGTGAAGGAGGTACTTTTTAACCTGAATAGTTGATCTTTTTCAGAGTAGTTTCCTACATGCAATTCCTAACAACCCCTTTGCGAAAGAGAATGTGTCATTTTTAATGACCCATAAAATCAAATCTTTGGTAATTCAATTCACGGTGGCATAATGTCTCACGAATGTCATCCTGAATAACTGAATAGCACACCTTGACATCTCAGATCCACTGGGAGCATGTATTAAATAAAGTGTCCCCCTTCTCCTATGAACTCCTTTTCATTTTAAGGACACCTATTAGGTAAACCATATCTTTTTTTTCCAATGGTATTTCCCCTCGAACATCCCCAGTCATACTTTTAACAGTTTGGACTTTATCTTTTACCTTAGTCATATGTGGTTGGTCAGGCATAGTAGTTTGTCTTGGTCGTGGTAGATTTTATTTTTGCATAGTTATCAAAAACATTATTATGGCCCCTGTCTTTCAACTTTCATTGTTTATTATACAGTGGGCCGAAGCCCTTGTAAACTATGCAGCAATTTGCCTCCTGTGCTATGGACCACCCCCCGAGGCGCACACAAATGAGATGTTATATTTTAAAATATGCAATATCATTACACATACTAGGCATATTAGTTTGCAGGCTTACATATTGTACACAATGCTTTCCTCTAAGTATCTTATTTCGGGTATTAATCCCTTTAGTTCTGCCTTTCAGCTATCTCAGTGTTTCTAGATCATGGTTATGCCTCATACTTATTTGGGGCTTAATGGTGTTACTTGCCTGCTTGTTCTTAGTGATTTCCCTATTTTACGAATTTTTTCTTTATAAGCCATTGTGGTAGGCTAAATTACCTTTGCTGGCTAAATGTGTGGTGTATATATTTTCAACTGGTTCATTCGATTGATACAGGGGAGTACATCTATCAGTGAACTCTAACAACAGCTATGGCTCTTCATCTGTTTTCGTTTCTTGTGTCTCATACCGCTCAACCTCCTGGTTGATGATGCTACATGTATACTGTTAATGGGGGGGGGGGGGGACATCTGTTCAAATATTTATCCTATCTAATTCTGTGGACATCACCTATGTCTTCACCCCTGCTAACCGGCTAAGGAATTCGTCATAATTAATTCTGAGCTAATATATAGACGTATCTCCTGATGGCTACAGTGCCTACCTTACACTGGGTTGTTGTTGTGATGGTTAGGTACTAAGGTGCAATTATATATTGCCCATTTCCTAAAATATTAACCATCCTTGGTCATTCCACTTCTTGCAAGCATAACAGACATATCACGTGATCTGAGCAGCTTCCCGGCAGCATCTCTTGGCTCCACCCACCTCGTTGGAGAATAAAGGACACTGGTCCAGGCCTCCAAGACATTTTACTTCCTGCAATGGAGCGAACAGGTCACATAACTTAAGCCACGTCATGCCACTGCTGCCTGCAATCCCGGCTGCATCCCTTGGCTCTACCCACCTAAAGGGACCTTAAAGGGCACTACTCCAGACCTCCAGGACACACAACCTCCTGTAAGAGCAGACTGATGATATGAACTGAGCCACTTCCCATCACCTGCAATCTCGGCTGCATCCTTTGGCTACATTTACCTTATGGCTATTTACAAAACCACTGCTAGACGTCTTCTATGGCAGGCGACTTAAGAGCAGGGCGCTGCCTGTTTGTGCCAGAGAGGGCCAAGGACCACTTACTCTGCCCACTGTTTACTAGGAAGACATAACCATGCGTCACCTCCCTCTCCTGGTCCAGCGGGGTCAAGTGATCGCAGTTACACCAGACAGCTATTTGGTCTAACCTGATCCACATCCCTCTCTCTTCCTTTCAGCACCTTTTAGCTACACACACTTGGTTCCATGTCATTTCATCGTGGGATGTTTTTTCGCGGGGTTTTTTTTTTTACTACAATTTTTTTTTTTCTCCAAAAAAACCCATTGAATTTCCCTTTAATCCTTATCTATCCCAAACACCACACCCATATATATAATTTTCTAACCCTGCCTAAAGAATTAGATGGGTTTTTGTTAAAGAATTCACTGTAAAAAACACAGTGAAAAAAACATCCCGCGATTAAAGGACGTTTTACCACACACTCACTCCTCATGCTGATTAACACTCGCTTGGCTATCTCCAACCTCATCTCTGACCAAACTTGGCACCCTTTTCATAACCAAAATTTGGTTCACACAAACCTCCGCCTACATCTTCAACATCCTCCTCCCTCCCAGATACAGCATCCAACAAGATTACCGATATGGAAAGGTAAGAGGGGATGTGGCAGTCATCAGCAAGACAGACTGACCAGGCACTGTAATCTCCTTATCTTCGCCAAGCTCAATGGAGACTCTCTCATGGGGTTCACTCTGTTACATAAAGACTCAGTCAACTTCCACCTCATGCACTGATGGCCTCTCTGAAATTGTGACTTCCTCAGTGATATTTCCAATCTCTTTGCCTCGACATATATTCCCTACTCTAACATAGTCTTTGTCTGTGATTTCAACCTCCCCATGACCCAGACAAATAGACATGCTGGTGGAATCTAAGCACTTGAAACCAAACAGATCGCCCTCTCCGTCACACACACACTAAAGGTAAAACCTTCCACATGGTCTTCTCCTCCTCCCCGCTCATTTCCTGCTCTGAACCCCTCCCACTCACCTGGTCCAATCATGCAACTTTCCCTTCATCCTTCTCACTCAATTATTCCTCACAAAGGCTGGGCTAAATGCCCCATGGTTGAGAGACGCTTATTTAAAACACCAACGACAGACTAGAAGTAAGCTTCTCTAACCTCCATACCACAGGAAGTGCCTCAGCCCTTCTGGAATCATTCACCATATCTTCACCGGGTTGGTCCATACCCCTCTAAAAACCAGCCTCCCTAAAACAAAATCCTCCTCTCCTTGGTAAACACTGGAGCTTGCAACAAACAAACTCTTGATCAGATCCCTCAAAAAGCAGTGATGCAAAAGCCACAAACCCAGAGGCTCTCCTTCCCCTCAAATCCTTACGCAGCCTACTCCGCAGTATGATCTCTGATGCTAAAACTCCTTACTGCACCAACAGTTTTGCAGCAGCCTCCAACAGGGACAAATCCCTCTTTGAGATAGCTGAGCATTGTGCCAAGACCTCGCCTGAAGCCATGGCCCCAGCAATGCAGAAGAAATGCAATGATATTGCTTCTTCATTAATAAATAGTTAAGATCATCACCTCATTGAATTTTCAAAACAAGATGAACCACCCATGCTCATTCCCAGGGACATGCCACCATAGACTGACTTTTCTCCAATGGCCTTCTGAATACACTTTTCTCCATCAAACCCACAACATACTCTGACATTATCCTGGCATTCATTATTATATAAAACTGCCTGGTCCAGCACTCAACATGCTCCTCAGTAGTGTAAAAGCCTCCCTCAGTGAGGGTTCATGTCCCCAACTCCCAGAAGACTGATCTAATATAACCACTTCAGGGAACAAAAGTACCCTCGTCCCAGAGGACTTGGCTATCGGCCAATTACGAGCCTCACATTCATCAGCAAGCTAATAGAGTAAGTAGTTGCAAACCAACTACTTGCTAAAGGTGAGCAGTCAGACTTTTTACATGACTACCAAACTGTATTTTGCCCCAAATGCAGGCCCAAGACAGCCACCAGCCAGGTGGTGAATGACGCACTTTAGATCACTGACATGGGTGACTCATGCCACATAGTTCTCTTTCACCATTCGACTGCTCTCAATACAGTCGATCACCAGACCCTGCTCCCACTCCTTCCTGACACAATGGGCTTTCTCTGCATTGTCCTAAAATTGTTTGCCTCGTATCTGGAAGAGGCTAGGTCATTCAGATGGGCTTGCTTGGATCAATGCAGCTAACGGCAGCTCAAGTGAGGAGCCCCTCAAGGTTTCATCCACTCGCTGGTTATCTTTAACCTCTACATGGAATTTTTAGGCTTCCTCCTCAATGTCCCCAAACATCGCTGTTGACCAGTACGCAGATCAAACTCCGCTGTGTCTAAGAGTCCCTGGCCTCCAGGACACTGCCCACCTCTGCAACTGTCCAGACCACATTCAATAATGGATCTGAAATGCCTACCCTAAACTGAACTCCACTAAGACTGAATTTGTCCTCATTGATCCTCTTGCCAAACAGTATTGGGGCTTTTGCCAGCAATCTATTGATAGTGCACAAAAAAGACTGAATACCAAAGCCAGTTTAACACCACCCCGCATGAGTGTGTGCATGGGCTGACAGGTGCGGCCTGCAAGAGGCAACTCGCCGGCATGGGGTGCAGATAAGTAAGTGTGTATGTCTGGGGAGGTGGATGGATGGGGTTGTGTGTTGGGGAAGTAGAGCGGTGGAGCAAAAGGGGGGGGGGTGTTTGAGTGGTGAACCCTGCTGATAGAAAGGAAATCCTGCCAGCGTGGAAGAAGGTGGGGGCGGGGGTCTGATGGGGGAGGGGCTCCCAGGAGGGGGACATCAGCATAATCCCACCCGTTGAAGGCCTCACAAAATCGCCCTAAAAAAGCTGCCTTTTTTGCATGTGGCCTTCAACAGGTGGGATTATGACCCAGAACCTTTCAAACAACTTGTTGTCCAACACTGACTCAATGATATGCACCTAGAGGTGTTCATCTCTAAGCTCTCCAATGCGGGCAAATAATTGGGCTTCATCATCAACAGCAACCACTCCTTGCAGAATCATAGCCAAGAAAGCTCAAACGACTTGGCTACAGATTGCGAAGCTTCGTAAAATCAAACCTTTCATTCCTCAAGCCGTCCATACATTGGTGCAGGCCCTGGGGAACTCCCACATGAATGTGGGTATGCCCTCCTCTGAGACTTCCAGCTTCAGATCTGGCATCCTCTCAAGGCAGGCCACCACGCTGCGGCACGCCTTCTAACATGCGCCTGGAAATGTTACTATCTCCCTCTGCAAACTACATGTACAAAACCATACGTATCGTCTACAAAGCAGCCTCAAAAAGCAGATGTGCATATATGGCTGCTAGAATCAACACCCTAGGAGGGCCCCACTCCTCCTGCAGCAGAACCATGAATTGGCTAGAGTCAGAGCATGTCCGGAAGGAGAAAACTCAGAAACAATATGCCTCGTGCCAGGCATAGGTCCTCTGGAGCTCGATTACAGTATGCCTTGAAATGCCCCCACCAACCTCCAGTTCTGCAAAGAACTAAACACATGGCTTTTTCATTACTATCTGGCCATTGACTAAATCCCCTCGCCCCCACCCACACTCCTATGTCGTGGCTGTTAGCAAAGCTCAACACTTGCCATGCATATTTCTGTACAGCGCGCCGTTTATCTCAAGTAAGGTTTGCGCTTTAAATAAAATAAAAAATACAATTCTATTTTCACAGTTCATGTTCAAATCTAACAAATCTAACAAGAGAGTCAATCTTGTTAATGAGGCTATTTTGTTATCTGATTAATTCTTTAATCCTCATTTATTTTCCACAACCATAGCAGGAGTCGGCCACCATGCTTTCCTTTCGTCATGGCTTCACGACTGTTATGAAATGTCAATGTGTCTAGGTGAGAAAAGAGCGGACAAAGTGCTGGTAGGAGCAAGGTTGCAAGTCAAATATTGAATTAAATGTTGGACCCCTTACAGTTAGGGGTGTACCAAATAGCATATTTAGTTTTCAGCCAAATACGAATATAAGGCTGAATAATTTTTTATTTTATTATAACTCCTGTTCGAGATGTTATAGATTTCCCAATAAGCAAGTTCAACCAGGTAGCCAAAAGGAGTTGGGAAATGTCAGGCACAGTTTGCATGGCTGACATGTAACTCGTTCCCAGTACCACTGACCTGGAAGAGGCAGAGAGAGCCCGCCTGTTAAGAAGTCTTCCGATTGCCAGACATACTTCCCTCCTACCAATTTCACCAACAGAGCCTAGCTCTCTGTGTCTATCCCATATAAATGTCCTTCACACCTCTGTCTATTGGCCTATAGGGAACAGAGAAAGTTCCCTAGATGAAATTCCTCTAAGACAGGGGCAGGTCAGTCTACCTAACATATAACTGGATATCCTAGCTCCACTGGGCTTCACTACCTCTTGATAATTCTTCAAGTTTCTCCGTGGGCTTTTCCCATAGGAACAAACCATGCTCACATCTCACTCATCCCCCCTACTACTTCTCTCCAATACACAAACATATACAGCTTAATTTGATATTTAATCAGATATGCTGACAGCTGATGCTTACTTCACGTCCTTTTTGTAATCAAACTTGCCTCGCACATATCCTGTATTTAATGAGTTGTTACATTGCATCAAATGAGAAGACCAAGCATTTGGCAGGAGCCAGATAGCAAGAAACTATTCGACCAGAGCTGAATTGTTTTTTGGGGATGGAAATCAACTGAATACTTACTGGAAGCTGAAGTTCGGTACAACCCTACTTCTGATGCTGGTTATCAGCTTCCTTAAAAGCCTTGATCCTGAGGAAATGGAAAAAGAAAAATCTATCTCAAAATGATAGCCACCCTCCTGTATTAATGTTCTTCATTTGTGTCAAGCAGGAAGCAAAATGAGTGGGCACCACTGGAACATTAATCTCTTTAATATTCTTAATGTTGGTGTACGAGGTCTCTGATGAATTACTATCTTTAGAAAAGTAGTTTTTTGTGCAGGAGCCGGCTGTAAAAGGTTCGGAGACACCCAAGCCAAAAATAACAGTAGAAGCAAGAGACTAGGTAAAATACCCAGTCATACAGCCGCTCTCTGGATCCCAATCCGGGTTATGATTAGTTGCAATTTTGGTGAACACTCCGTGTAGATATTACAAATGATTTGTAAAAAAAAACTCAAAAGTACTGTTGTTTTCTAACGATGATTTTATCTATCAAATCAAAGTTCATTTAAGAAAAATAGAAAGTAGTCACTAAAAGTATTTCAGTGAGGAAGAGTTTGCCACAAGTCACTCCATCAACAGACTAAGATTGTGCCAATGCATTTCGGAATGGAAATTCCTTCATCAGGGCAAGTCTGAACATTGTAAACACAACATATATATTCAAATGTTTGAAATCAACAGTGCAAAAAGTGTCATGGGAAATAAACATATGCAATCAAACCCATGGATATGAAAAATGTGAAAAGATGACATAAATAGCAAGAGTATCAAGTTAAGTAGCGTTTGAAAATAACATAAAACACATACCCAGCGGTAATGTATGTAGAAGTAGAAGGTAGACCGGGAATTGAATAAGAAAAAATACAAGAAACCAATCAGTAAAAAGGCAAGTACTTGTGCAGTATAGCCATAAAAAAGGGAAAGTGGTCAATTACCTGAATTAGGCAAATGTACTGTATCAAACCAAATACGAGCTGGAACGTCAAAAACGAAACGCTACCCTGAATTTCAGCGAACTGTATCATTCAGAAGAGCAGTCTCTGTAAACATGAATGCATGTTGTTTATAAGCCTTGGTGATTATAAGCGTAGCTGATCGCATCGTTCGTGGTAGAGCGTTGTAATAGGGCTTACCGTTACAGAGAGCGGAGCCGAGCAGTTCTCTCTGTGTCTGCCGATAGCAGACTGACCTCGCCGCATCGGAGCGTTACCGGGCAACCATGCTATATACGACACGTGATCGCGGCTCCTCAAAAGAGGGCGCAAGCTACGTGTCTAGGCTGCAATCAAGCTAGTAGGCTTGAATTAGATAGAAAAAAATATTTATGGGACCTTATAGGCTAATGGTAAGAAAACGAATCATATAAAAAATAAAAATTTCTGGTTGCAAAAATCATGGAAAGAGAAGAAATACTTGAAGCCAAAAATCACGGGTAATAAGATAGGATGAATTGTTAATTTAGAAAAAAGATGGACAGAGTAGATTTACAAAAAAGGAGAAAGAATGGCAGCTATATGGAAAAAACTCATGACAATATCTCACATTTTGTATCAAAAACATGTATACTTAAATGCTGCCAGTGGTGTCGTCATGCAGACGGCACCTTGGGTCCTGGATAGATATCCAGGATATGCAGCATGCAAGTCAAACACAGAGAGAAAGTCGCAAATCACATATATATGTAAAATTAAAGAATAGCTACAAGTTCACATAAACAATAGTGTCATGTAAGTCATGGTGTCACTTACACCTTAATGTAAATGCAAACAGGTTCATCCAAACAGAAAAAGTAACATACAATTAGAGAAAACAGTGAAAATTAATCTCCTCGTTTAGTCCATTAGGTACCAAACTGCCAAGTTTGTCTATCCAGTAAGCTTCTCTGCGATTCAGACGTTGGCATAAATCCTCATGAGGACTGTTTTTGATTAGTACCTCCAAAATCACAAATCTTATCTGTGTCAAATTATGTCCATTAGCCACCCAATGGCGTGCCACAGCTGAATTGGTGTTCGCATTACGGATACAGGACCGATGTTCACCCCACCTTAGTTTAGCTGTTCTTGTCGACTGTCCAACATAGAATTTACCGCATGGGCATTTATTGCCATAAATGATGTTGCTGCTGTCACAAGTACCAAAAGTCTTAAGCAGAATCTTATGCCCTGTTCTCGGATGATTAATGGTGTTACCTTTGATGACAAAGTTACAGTTGACACAATGGAGGCAAGGGAATGTTCCAGTACGTTGAGTTATGGGTCCTTTCGCTGCTGGTTTAGTTTGTACCAGTTCGTCTCTTAAGTTCCTACTGCGTTGATATGCGAAAACAGGTTTTTCACTAAACAAGTTCTGTACTCTAATGTCATTCTTAAAGCTCTCCCAGTGCTTCATGATGGATTCTTAATTTTATTGCTTTGAGTGGAAAACTTGGAAACGTATACTGGTGATTTCAATTCTCTCTTGAGGCCAGAAATTTCTCCTTCATCTCCATCTGTTGCATTCACTGTTTCGGAAAATGACTGATCGCAATAATCTCTTGCATCGCCTTAGCTTTCACCAGCCGAGTCTGCTCAAAAACCTGCCTTATAGTCAGTTACTACGGGTTAAAAAGATAATGAGTGATCCTGAAGACTGTAAAATGCAACAGATGGAGATGAAGGAGAAATTTCTGGACCGTGGATAAAAGCAAAATGAACTCGATTTAGCATCTGACAGTCAATGCCCTGTCACGAGAGACTCTATTATCAGAACAGAACCCCAAGAACAAGAGATAATTGAAATCACCAGTATACGTTTCCAAGATTTCCACTCAAAGCAATAAAATTAAGAAAACCATCATGAAGCGCTGGGAGATCTTTAAGAATGACATTAGAGTACAGAACTTGTTTAGTGAAAAACCTGTTTTCGCATATCAACGCAGTAGGAACTTAAGAGACGAACTGGTACAAACTAAACCAACAGCGAAAGGACCCATAACCCAACGTACTGGAACATTCCCTTTCCTCCATTGTGTCAACTGTAACTTTGTTGTCAAAGGTAACACCATTAATCATCCGAGAACAGGGCATAAGATTCAGCTTAAGACTTTTGGTACTTGTGACAGAAGCAACATCATTTATGGCATTAAATGCCCATGCAGTAAATTCTATGCCGGACAGTCGACAAGAACAGCTAAACTAAGGTGGGGTGAACATCGGTCCTGTATCCATAATGCGAACACCAATTCAGCTGTGGCACGTCATTGGGTGGCTAATGGACATAATGTGACACAGATAAGATTTGTGATTTTGGAGGTACTAACCAAAAACAGTCCTCATGAGGATTTATGCCAACGTCTGAATCGCAGAGAAACTTACTGGATAGACAAACTTAGCAGTTTGGTCCCTAATGGACTAAACGAGGAGATTAATTTTCTCTGTTTTCTCTAATTGTATGTTACTTTTTCTGTTTGGATGAACCTGTTTGTATTTACATTAAGGTGTAAGTGACACCATGACTTACATGACACTATTGTTTATGTGAACTTGTAACTATTCTTTAATTTTACGTATATATGTGATTTGCGACTTTCTCTATGTGTTTGACTTGCATGCTGCATATCCTGGATCTCTATCCAGGACCCAAGGTGCCGTCTGCATGACGACACCACTGGCAGCATTTAAGTATACATGTTTTTGATACAAAATGTGAGATATTGTCATGAGTTTTTTCCATATAGCTGCCATTCTTTCTCCTTTTTTGTAAACCTACTCTGTCCATCTTTTTTTTAAATTAACAATTAATCCTATCTTATTACCCGTGATTTTTGGCTTCAAGTATTTCTTCTCTTTCCATGATTTTTGCAACCAGAAATGTTTATTTTTTATATGATTAGTTTTCTAACCATTAGCCTATAAGGTCCCATAAATATTTTTTTCTATCTAATTCAAGCCTACTGGCTTGATTGCAGCCTAGACACATAGCTTGCGCCCTCTTTTGAGGAGCCGCGATCACGTGTCGTATATAGCATGGTTACCCGGTAACGCTCCGATGCGGCGAGGTCAGTCTGCTATCGGCAGACACAGAGAGAACTGCTCCGCTCCGCTTTCTGTAACGGTAAGCCCTATTACAACGCTCTACCACGAACGATGCGATCAGCTACGCTTATAATCACCAAGGCTTCTAAACAACATGCATTCATGTTTACAGAGACTGCTCTTCTGAATGATACAGTTCGCTGAAATTCAGGGTAGCGTTTCGTTTTTGACGTTCCAGCTCGTATTTGGTTTGCTACATTACATTTACCTAATTCAGGTAATTGACCACTTTCCCTTTTTTATGGCTATACTACACAAATACTTACCTTTTTACTGATTGGTTTCTTGTATTTTTTCTTATTCAATTCCCGGTCTACCGTCTACTTCTACACACATTACCGCTGGGTATGTGTTTTATGTTGTTTTCAAACGCTACTTAACTTGATGCTCTTGCTATTTATGTCATGTTTTCACATTTTTCATATCCATGGGTTTGATTGCATATGTTTATTTATTTCCCATGACACTTTTTGCACTGTTGATTTCAAACAACTGAATATATATGTTGTGTTTACAATGTTCAGACTTGCTCTGATGAAGGAATTTCCATTCCGAAATGCATTGGCACAATCTTAGTCTGTTGATGGAGTGACTTGTGACAAACTCTTCCTCACTGAAATACTTTTAGTGACTACTTTCTATTTTTCTTAAATGAACTTTGATTTGATGGATAAAATTATCGTTGGAAAACAACAGTACTTTTGAGTTTTTTTACAAATCATTTGTAATATCTACACTGAGTGTTCACCAAAATTGCAACTAATCATAACCCGGATTGGGATCCAGAGAGCGGCTGTATGACTGGGTATTTTACCTAGTCTCTTGCTTCCATCTTCATTTGTGTCAATCCTGGTTGTCACAGGTAACATGCAGTACCTCTGGAACCCTTATTCCAGATTACAGTCCATCCCCAATTGTCAGTAAACCCTGTGCTCACCAATTCCTCCAATCACAAGAACAGGTGATTTGAAGGTGCTGGCTCCAAGCCCAATGGACCCTCAGTCACCAGTCAGTCAATTGGTCAAACAAACAAAAAGAACATAAGCACGGGGTGGAGCTAGTTACAACTTGCTATCGCTGTTCTTTCTCATCACTTTCCGATTCTTAGAGCAGTATGGGGGGATACCTCAGTTTTCAGTAAAATTCCACACACCCCAGTCTCCACTTCACAATACGCCATTATTTACTGATGCGTAATATAGTGGAGATCCCAGGCTCCAAGCCTTGTGGACTTGTACTTTCAGTTATTGCGGTTGGTTTTATGCACACAGTTAAGGCTTATTTATTAACTATTAGTGTACATACATATGCTCTCTTTAAACGCACAAGACGGCAACCTCATTTCACACGTGGAAGGAGGCTCCCATTTTACAAACACATGCTTTCATTCTCCATCCAAACGCGCAACTCGTCTTTCTTTCCAAAGATTAAAAACAGGGTTTAGTGAATATACTTATTGTTAAAGTTTCTAATGCATACATTCCTCCGACAGACCCCTCCCATCTTTGAAATCCACTTCAAACATAGTCTGGCACACACTGTCTCCGAGATCAGCTCTATCACGGCCCTTTTGTGCTGGAAGTGATGTCATTGCTATATATACACAATTGGAGCCGCTGACGTCCTCTGTGAAGGATTGCCACCTGCAAGGGTGTGAAAGCGCTGGCTTTTTTAATTGCATGGTCATAAAATCATGCAGGTTATTCAGTTTCTAAAAGGGAGACCTTAACAGGCCCCGATTTCATAAATGGAGCGTGCCAAAAGGATAGTTCACATGTGCCTTTGCTGTAACCAGTCTTCAGACATCTACAATTGCAGCTCTGCAGTGGCACTGTGCAGGTTCAAAGGCCACATATGCATCCCTGACAGCTGCTGGAACACAAGGTCCATGCAAGCAGAGGTCGCTTTTTATTCTTCCACACATCCAATATAAATTATAATAGTTGTATGCCTTAAGCAATTAGTGCATGCCTGGTTATGGCATGGTGACTGCTAAGGACACACAAATATACATCCACAGCAATTTGGTATCACACCAGTGTTGGCTCTGAGAGCAAGGATTAGTATGACAGAAATGATTAATATTGGCATCTAGGCTGTCTCTACATCTGCCATGTGGAATGAAGGACATGATGCAGCCTCTTTGTTTCTTCAGCAAGAAAGGTCACACATTCCCCTCGGGGTATAGAAACGTCCCCTATGTGGTCTCCTGAAAGTGGTGTTTCAGAGGCAGCAATTCAATAGCAAAACCACCATCACACAAGGATGCTGATCACAGGAGTCCTTTTGTAGCCAGCAGGCACGGGAAGGTGGTTATCTTTCTTTTCCTGTCCCCTTCATTTTCTGCAGGACAGAGTACTCTGGTTGTGATGTCATAAGGCAAAGAGCACTTGTTACAACAATGGGATTTGACCACTTTCAGCAGGCCTGCTTTCAACCAATCTCTTCAAAGGGGAGAGGCAATCCTCTTCAAAGGGGAGAGACAACTCTCATTCTTTGATTCAGTTTTGCACCGTCAAAAGAAGGATACACTTTTGACCTCTGTTGGGCGTGCAGTCCCTTTCAAAGTCCTCTGCGATAGCAGTCAATACAGAAGGCAACGCACCCAAGGCAGAGGAGAGCACTGTCCCCTAACCATGCCCAGGCAACGGTGGGGGTGACTGCTGCTGGGCCAAGGCCTGACTGCTGGCTGGAATGAAACCAGGATCCTTTTCACTGGTGAAGGATCCCCTGTAGGTACCAGCCAAGCAGACCTTGACTGCCTGTCGCAAGCTTCTTTGTACCACATGCCGTTGTTGCTTAGAGCACACCGTTTGTTGGACCCAGTCGACCAACCCAAAACCCTGATAGTCAATTGCCAGTTTAGGAAGCTCTTAGAAGCCTGTGTAGATGCTGTTGAGCCTCCAAAGATAATAAGGTACTGTGAAGAGGCCCTGTCCCCTGATCCACCTTTGGGATTCTAGTAACATTAATGCTTTTTTCTTTGAATCCTAGTTAACCAGAGAACACAAATCAAAATAATTCAAAGAACATATCAATAAACAAACAGCGTAATCAAATGATCCCTCTGACATACTAATACATTTTCATTTTTGTAAACAATAAAAGAGCAAAATACAACAGTCAATAATAACAATTAACATAGAACATACACACAAACCCCAACAACACACAGATACCAAACCAAATCCCCCAAAAAGTATAATAGTGAGAAAAATATATATATATATATATATATATATATCTTTCCCTTCCTCTTTCCCCGTTGCCTATCTCTTTTCCTTTCCTCTTTCTTTTCCCACTTTATCATTTTTATCCACTTCTTATACGAATCCACAGCCTATATATTCAATCATACAAGGCATTGAATGGACCCCAAAACAAATTGTACACCTCTTCCTTGTCTTTCACTCTAAATGAGAACTTTTCAAAATTCGATAAAATGCGCAAATCAACTAATCAATCTTCAACTGTAGGCTTCTTCCTAGTTTTCCAAACTCGAAGGATCAGTCTTATGGCCACCAATAAAGCCTTATGTATCCAACCACTATATTTCAAAGAACGCCTACACCTATCTCGATGTAGAAATAAGATAATGTTCCCACCCTATCTCTGTAAAGCTACATCCAAAATTAAATCAGTTCTATCAATCCCATCAGTCCAGAAAGTCCGAACTCTAGAGCAATCCCATAGAAGGTGCATAAGGGTACCAACATCATTTCCACATCTCCAACATAGATTATCAGATTGTAACCCCAGTTTATACATTTTAACTGGTGTCCAGTACACCTTACCCACAAGCTTCTGTATAATCAGACGCAAGTTCAAATCCGTACCCACATTGGCACTCACCCTAAGAATATCCTTCCATTCCCTGTCCGTAAAATGCATATTTCGATCATCCGACCACACCATTCTTAATTTATCCCACGCCGCAACATATTTATCTTCCAATTGCATAAAGGCCATATATGTACGCACAGAATATTCATGTCCTGTAAGCAATTGACACAGTGTGGGTTTGATTCCCAATAAATTACCAATCATTCTTTTCCTAAGATGAATCAGGGAGCTTAGGTCTTCATATGTTCGTCTTTCTCTTTCATGCAACGCGTACTTCCTCTGTATGTCCCCAAATGCCAAAAGATCATCACCATCCAATATATCACCTATTGTCAAAACCCCCTTCCGAACCCAATTTTGCCAAATCAAACATCTATCGTTTAATTGTAAAACATTGTGCCAAAGAGAAGCATCTTCACTAAAACCATACGACTGGCTATTCTCTCCAAACCACTCTTGCAAGGTTTGCCTGGTTGCCACTATAGACTTCAACTGTAATCTATTAACCAACATATTGCCCATGGTATAAAGGCTATTCAAACGATACGGATTGCAAACCCCTCTCTCCATGCGTAGCCATATAGCACCTGCGAAATCATCATTCGTATAATAAGTACCCTTCTTGAGCAGGAACACCTTACAGTACTTATATAAGTCAGGATATCCAAAACCTCCTTTATCCACACTGCATCAACATAAATCTAGGGATCCGCGGCTTCTTACCCAACCCCCACAAGAAACATTGAAAAATATTTTCAATTTGCAAAATCTGTTTTTTGGAAATCAATAACGGAATCAACTGAATTATATATAACACTTTCGGTAATAAAATCATCTTTATCGCATTTATGTTTGCCCATAATGATAAATGTAGTCTTTCCCATCGTTTTATTGGATATATAATTTTATCCACAAGTTTATCAATATTATATTGCATAATTTTCCTCAAATCACCAATGATATATATACCAAGATATTTAACATACTCAGGGGACCATTTGCATTTCCATACCTTCAAAATATCCTTACTACACTCATTAGAAAACGGGAATATCTCAGTCTTATCCCAGTTTATCTTATGGCCCGAAATCCCACCCACTTCTTCAAACATCCGTTTCAGAACCAATCCACATTGCTCAGGATTAGACAATAGGACCAACATATCATCCGCATAAGACAATACTTTAACTTCCACACCTCCAACACACAAACCTTTAATTTCTCCACATTGCCTAATATAAGCCGCCAAAGGCTCAAGTGCTAAATCAAACAAAAACATTCTTAAACATTGATATTGTGCCAATTAAGTTCCTGACCACCCTTGCTCATCCACTCAGTGTGTCATTCTACAACAGTCTGCATTTTCTGTGTTTTCCTCAAAGGGGCAGGTTTTTGCTAGTGTTTTTAGTTAGTTGATTACATATTATTCTTAACTCTATTTTGATAGAACCTGGATTGGATATCCTTTTATTTTGGAATCATTGTACTTCAGTTGCTACAGTTATCGTCTTACACCCCTTCTGAAGATATAGCCTGCCCTCAGCCTGAACTACCACATAAAGCAAAGGAGGTATACCTTTCGAGGAGTGCCTGTTTCACCTTTATGATTGGCATCACTGTTGGTGTCATGGTACTGAGGGGCTGAGTTTAGCCGCTACCAATGCCTGTACTCCTGCACAGCAGTTGTCATGTCATCACACCATCTCAGTTCCTTTTATCTGCATTTAAAACAGAGAAATTGTTTTCTTGGGAACAATCAATTTCAATGTTTTTCAATATGTCTCATAAATTGGCATTGATTCCTGTAGAGTGTGCCACCAAACCATGTCTGTCTCAGATCTGTATCTCTGCTTTGTCTGGTGTCTTGGAACAGACTACAACAGCAACGAATACGGATCTTGTCGATTGATGTGCCTGGCAAAGCAGTTAATGCACAGTGGTCGAAGTGAGCGTGAACAGTCGGGAGCGGTGTTCCACTATTATTTTTTACTTTTAACAGCTCCCCTACTTTTTACAATAAATTTCACCATTTTGGAACTATTCTTTATGAAGTTAAAGCACACTTCTCCACTTTACCAACGGATATCAGTTACAGCTAAACTGAAATCTATTTCAACTCAGTTGGATATCAGCTAGCATGACTGCAACTCTTGTAAAACCCTTGTAAAATGTGTTACACATTGCTCATTTCCTTTCTACTCACAGTTCCATTACTTTTTTGGTACACTTCTATCACTAGTTAATGACCTCTAGTAAAAAAAGAAAAGAGTGAAAAAGAGAAACCATTAGAAAAGATACCATCACTCCAAAAGTGAACCTCTTCCTTCTTGGGCACATCTGTCATCCTTGAAGAAGTGGCACCAGAGGTAGTGACAAAGTTATGAATTGGATGACTCTGCACCTTGTAAGCAAGTTACCCAAAACCTTTTTTCCCCACATCTTCCTCTCCCGCTTAGTTTTGGTAGACCTTTTACTTCTGAAGCCGAGTGAAGCTTTAGAGTGAGTCCAGCAGTGAGCTCCCCATTTTTGTTCTATTTCCTTGGTCTTTTTTCGCGCCCTAGCGCCTAAGGGTCCATGGCTGTGCATTATATTAAAAAAAAGAAAGAAAAAAAAGAGGTGTTGGAGGGGTCTCCATTTTCCATCAATTCTCCTATCCATGCTGTTTTCTCGAACGATAGATCTAGGCACACATCCTGCCAGTGCTGTGTACTACCACCACTTCCTCCTCTAAAGTGGTGTCCTTATCAATAATAACGGTTATTTTAAAAAAAGATGGCACCTTTGCTGCGGTCAGCTCCAAAGGAGCATATTTTGCCCATGTTTTTGTCAGTCTCTGTACATCAGTCACGGCAGACAGACCTCTTTAAGGATATTTTTAATAAAAAGTATGATGAAGAGGACCTCCTTTATTAGGGTTTTCAGACTAGTCCAACTTATAGGGATTCAGAATCCCCAAAACAGTTGGCTTTGGATGACCAATCATAGAAACCTTAGCTTCAGTTGCCACATGACTTGAGTGCATCACATTGTCTTGACACCTTGCCTGATTGTGAAATTGAGATGTCTGCAATTTAAGCCCTCTGGCCAGACTTTCATTTATTTTGGGCTGTAGTAGCAAGGGCAGTAAATACCTTGGGCCTCGTCACACCCTCTGTGGAGTTTAAGACCCATGCCACATTTTGCAGCCAAAGCCCAGCAAGATTCCGTTACTCCCATTTAGTGGAGCACTAAAATGATAAATTAGCATTACCTTGAAGTAGGCTAGCCCCTGCTCCTTCGGTAGACTGGGACTTCGGCACGCTCTTCCTTACGTCTTACCCAACAACAGAAACTCTGGTAGTGCTGGCTCGCACGGCAGATTCCAGGTACACTATTTCCCTCGAACTGCACCTGATCGAAATGTAAAGAAACTGTATGCTAGTGTGGGCAAGGAAAGTATTTAGATTGGGTAGCATGGCATTATTCACCCTTAGATGCATCTCTTACCTTAGCTTGCCGAACCTATTCCCTGTGGAAAGAAGCTGAATTGGATAGCCAACACCTCTCTGCGGACATGCAAAGATCATACATGCAAATTGTGCACAATGGAAAGGGAATGACCAAACAAACGTCATCTACAGAGAGACTTGGACACAACATATTGTTTGGGTCATGCCATCTGCATGGGAGCAGTGTTGAGATGAAAGCATCTAGTTGTGCTCAAGATGTGCATTCAAACTTTGTGGACTTTTAAGACCTCACACCAGCAGCATAGTCCCTGGGCTTGTCAACACCCACAACTTTATTTCTCCAGCATGGGGTCTGGCATGGATTCACATGCTCATGAATAATCCCCGTCGTCAGGCTGGGAATCCTCGGTAAAGGGAAAAATCAGTTTGTTGCGTTTCTTAACTGTCTTTCCCCTAATAGCCAATCACTGGTCTCTGGGTCATTCTGCGCCCAGCCAATGACTGCCCTCTAACTAAGCCCCTCCTCGGGCAGCCATCTTCAGATTTTTACAGCACGTTCAATTGCTGGGATTCCTTGTGCTTAGCTCTCTAGCTTTTACTGCGTATTGTGTTTTTTCAAAGAGTTTTATTTTACTTTTTCTGTCAAATCGAGCCTCAAGCTCCACCGATTCTTCTTCTGATTAACGGGGATCCGTTTCGGAAATTTCTACGTTCCTCAAGGGGGAATTTTTGGCGAATTTCACTTCTTGGAGGTTTCCGGAAGATCTTTGAGACCTACCCAGCGTGGACATGGCCGAACACAAAGAAGACTCGACGCCCGTTGGATCCAAGCTGTTTAGGATCTGCCCAGGATGTGGACTACAGATAGTCTTCAAGGAGGATGAGCACTCCCGGTGCCTCGACTGCCTGCACTCCGACAAGTCACACGTAGAGGACGACTGTGCGTTCTGCAAGTACATGTCCTCCCGTACCATGAAGGACCGTCGCAAACGGCTCGCTGACTGGCTGGAGGCAAAAGCCCGGTGGCAGGTGAGCCCAAGAAGAAGTCTGAGCGGTCTTCTACGTCCTTTGAGGGCGCTCCAGCGACGGGGGCCCAACATAAGGCAAAGCACTGGTTGGTACAGGCTCTGCGGCTGCCAGGCTGGGCGCAGTATCGCCGACGCAGTCAACCACGAGCCAACGCTCCAGCTCAACGAAGAGGCATTCGGGAGAAGCCCTGGTCGTCCCTGAAGGAGAAAGCCAAGGGGGAGCGAGGCGGTGACCCTCCCCCCACGGTGAAGGCCTCAGTCGTGCCAAAGGTCGTGAAGGCCCAGATTCACCTGGCTAAGACTTGAGGAAGTGGCAGCATCCCTGGCGAAACCCGCAGATGCGGCCCCAGTGGAGACAACCTCAAAGCCAAGAGTTTCTTTGCCCTCCTGGAAGTAATAGTCTTTCCTGCCCAATCAAAAAGACTCCCCGTGAAACCCCTGGCCGAGAAGAAGGTGGGGGCGTGCAATAGTCCTACCGGACTCGGATATCTCGTCCGAGGATGAGCTGGCGGGTCTCAAGTCAGTCTTGGACAAGAGATTCATCGAGGTCAGGTCCTACGAGAAGGACCCCGACGAGGCGGACGTGAAGAGCGACGGGGGAGCCGACGAGGAACGGCAGATCGACGAGGAACCGGAGGGCACCATGCCGCTGCCGACGCTCCCGTCGCAACCGCTGCAACCACCGACAGACAGATCAGAGGACATCTTGCTGGCCCTGCATATACCCTGTGTTCAGAAATAAGAACAAGAATGCCTTTGACTCCAGCGGACGATCCACCGGCACCTGGACCGTTGGGAAGCCCTTCACCCAATCGGAGGCGAGTCCATCCGACCCCACCCTTCCATCCTTCACCTCCATCACCTCCTCCGAAGGACAAGATGACGGGGACGGGCGGCGGTGACAACAGAGCAGATCTCCCGTCGCCCTCACCCCGGGCTTCTCCTCCCGACTAAATTGTCTCGTTTCCCGCCATGATTGCTAGGGCCTCAGAGCTTTTTTCAGCTATCCCCCGAGGAGCAGAAGTGGCCACGGACATCGCTGACACCGGCTTCCGCCTGATGGGCAACAGCGTTTGCCTTCGCCGGCATGGCTGGCTCTGGGCCACCGACTTCCATCAGGAAGTTCAGACGAGGGTACTGGACATGCCCTTCGACAGGAACAACTTGTTCCTCAAGGCAGTAGAGGAATCACTGCAGGCCATCAAGGCACACTCCATCAACGACAGCCATCCTTTCGGACCTCTGGAGGCAAGTCACAAGGTGCCTCCAAAGAATTCGGCGGCAGCTCTTCCTCATACCGTCAGGTTGCCCGCTCTTCGTGGCAGGAAGCCTACAGAGGCCGCAACAAGGCTGGCTAACATTGTTCTCGTCGCCCAGGGGCCCACAGGGGTAAGGCCTCAGCGAAGCAGGACTGAACCGGCCGTGACGTCGGGGGCCCCACCCGAGCCCCCCGGTGGGAGGCCGCCTGGCGAACTTCGTCGGCGCGTGGAAATCCATCTCCACCGTTGGGTGCTGGATGCTCTGGCCCACAGGCACACTCTGGAGTGTCTAAGGAAGTGTCCCGTTTTCCACCCGTGGCCAGGAACTAAACCACATTCCTCAACTACTTCTATAGGTACGAGCAATGCTGAAAAAGGGCGCGATAAAGCTCGTCCCAAAGAGGCTCCGGGGCTCTGGAGTATACTCACAGTACTTCCTCGTTCGAAAAAAGACCGGCGGCTGGCGGCCCATCCTAGATCTCCACCGCCTCAACAAATATATAAAATCCCAGAAAATCCGGATGGTCACCCTTCAGCATGTGCTGGGACAGCTGAACGAAGAGGACTTCCTGTCGTCACTGGACCTGGAGGATGCCTACTTCCACATCCCCATTCACAAGGGGCACCGAAAGTTTCTGTGCTTCCTGGTCCAAGGACGGCACTACCAGTTCAGGGCCCTCCCCTTCGGTCTGAAGTCGGCCCCAAGGGTCTTCACCAAGTGCCTGGCACCGGTGGCGTCACGCCTGTGCCTGCAGGGGATCCACGTCTACCCCTATCTTGATGATTGGCTCCTCTGAGCAAAGTCAAAGGAACTCGCGGTCGAACACACAGCGAGGACCACCCGCCTACTCACGGAACTGGGGTTCTCAAACTATGCGAAGTCCTGCTTGGAGCCATCGCAGGACGCCCAGTTCCTGGCAGCGAGACTCAACACGGTGGCACACCTATCCGCGCTGTCGGAGGACAGGATATAGGCCATCCTGGGCAAGGTAGAATGGCTGTTGGCCATGAAGGTTGCCAGGGTGAGGTCCATCAAGTCCCTGCTCTGCATGATGTCGTGGCACTGGGCCGTCGCTCAAAGGATGTTCCTGGTACCCTTTCATCAGGCAGGAGTGAAGAACACTGTCGCCGACTCACTCAGCAAGGAGCTATGCTCTTGCCACGAGTGGGAACTTTGGCAGGATCAGGTGGACCTACTGTTTCGACGGTGGGGCAATCCCCAGATCGATCTGTTTGCGACGGCGACGAACAACAAGTGCCGGAGGTTCGCCAGCAGGTTTCCCCAGCCGGGGAGCATGGGGGATGCATTCTCATTCCCCTGGGACGGGCTGTTTCTCTATGCGTTCCCACCGTTGCTGTTGCTCCTACGACTCATGATCCTCGTCACACCGGCGTGGCCAAGGCAGATATGGTACCCGGACCTTCTGGACTTGTCAGCGTCCCCTCCAGTCAAGCTACCTGCAGACGCAGATCTTCTCTCCAGGGAAGGAGGCGCGATCCTGCACCAAGACCCGTCGTCGCTGAACCTGCAGGCCTGGCTCCTGCAGCACTAGAGTTTGGTGGATACAAGATCCCGACGGACTGCAAGGAGGTGCTTGCCAAGGCCAGGGCTTCTTCGACTCTTAAGTGCTACAGACATAAATGGAAGAGGTTCACCGTCTGGTGCCGTGCACAGAAGATAAACCCTCTATGGATTACGGCCCCTCAAGTGCTGCCGTACTTGCTGTCGCTGGCCAAGGCGGGGCTGGTGCACGCCTCTATCAAGATCCATCTGGCGGCTATCTCCCGCTACACCAGAACACCGGGGCGATGGTCCCTGTGGTCGCATCGCCTGGTTAAGGAGTTCATGAAAGGACTTTTCCGCTCGTTCCCACCAGTGAAGGCGCCGGCCCCGGCATTGGAGCTCAATGTGGTGCTGACTAGGCTCATGGGTCCCCCGTTCGAGCCTCTGCATTCGGCACCTCTGAAATTCCTGTTGTGGAAGACGGCGTTCCTGGTGGCCATCACCTCCGCACGACGAGTGGGAGAGATCCAGGCCCGCTCCTGTAAGCCTCCGTACTTGACTTTTCACGCAACAAGGGTCGTACTGAGGACGCACCCCTCCTTCATGCCCAAGGTGCCGTCGGACTTCCATCTCAATGAGCCCTTGGTGTTACCTGTTTTCTACCCGTCGCCTTTGTCGCCGGCTGAGAAGACTTTGCACTCGCTGGATGTGGCTAGACCGCTGAAGTTCTACTTGGACCGCACAAAGAGTTTTCGGAAGACGTCGCAGCCGTTTGTGAACTTTGGCCCTCTCCAAGGCCTCCATTTCCAGGTGGCTCTCCGGCTGCATCACACGCTGTCACCGGTTGGCAAACCGACCGTTGCCTGCCGTCCGAGAGCCCATTCGACCAGAGGGATCGCTGCAACTATGGCGTTCCTGTCTGGTGTGCCCCTGCTGGACATCTGCAGGGCTGCTACGTGGAGGTCGATGCACATCTTCACGAGATTCTACTGCGTCCTCCGGGATTCCAGGGAGGAGTCCAGAGTCGGCCAAGCAGTGCTGCGCAACCTGTTTGTTTGAAGGTGAGTCTGGTGAGGAGGTAAGAGATGCTTAATGTTGAGTTGTTGAAATGCTTAATGTTGAGCCTTGCCATGTCCCGTGGTTGTGCATGTGTGTATTGCTATGTATTCTTGTATTCATGACCATGTGAATCCATGCCAGAGCCCGTGCTGGAGAAGGAACAAATTACGTACCTGTAACTGTTGTTCTCCAGCATGGGTCTGGCATGGATTCACATGCGAACCTTCCCGCCTACCCCTCTGCTGCTCTTCTCTTGGTCCTACTGCCACTTTACATGCTACCAAATCTGAAGATGGCTTCCTGAGGAGGGGCTTAAGTAAAGGGAAGTCATTGGCTGGGGGCAGTATGACCCAGAGACCAGTGATTGGTTATTAGGAGAAAGACAGTTCAGAAACTAAACGGAAACTGATTTTTTCTTTTACTGAGGATTCCCAGCCTGACGACTGGGAATATTCATGAGCATGTGAATCCATGCCAGACCCATGCTGGAGAACAACAGTTACAGGTAAGTAACTTGTTTCTTTCTTCTAGTAAAGGGTGGTATAGACCTTATTCTTTTCCCTCTAAACTCAGCACCAGGGGAAGCCGACCTTCTGATCATCTAGGGGTAGAGAGGTCTTCTAAACCTTGGCTACCATGCCTGCCACTGCATAGGCATGACAAATGATTTAGTTTGTACTATTATACAGCATCACAAGTATCCCGAGGGGAGCAGGATTCAAATCCTTCTTAGGGCTTGGAAGAACATCATATCAGATCATTTGGTACAAGTTTTAGACCTGGGAAATGGTCTGCCATTTCTTAAGAACATTTCCAAAAAACACCTACTTTGCCTTTATTTCCTTCAAAACTGCTCTTGGTTCAACAGGTCCCTCAGTTTACATTGAAGAGAGTGGTGTAGCTTGTGCCATCAAATGCAACCAGAAAAAGAGCCCATTATTTCCTGGTTTCTATGAAAAACTAAGGTTAAAACTCAGTTCATACTTGAGGCTCCTTAACCAGCTCCTCCGAAAGAAAAGATTCAAGATGGTGAACCTGGTGTAGATCCTACAGGCTTTGGAGCTGAATGACTGACTTATGTCATTAGATCTACAGTATGTGTAATTTCATGTCACTATCCGCCCCAATCATCGAAAGTACTTTTGTTTTATGGTTGGAACTACTCATTACCAGCTCTCGGTGCTCCCATACAGTCTTACATCTGCTCATGAGTATTCACAAAGGTCATGCTGGTGGTCTCAGCGTATCTTTTTCTTTTTTTATTAATTTGGTTCAGCTGGTAGAAACCAACTTTTCAAATAGAAGCAAATTAAATTTATTACAAAATTTGATAAATTATACATCATTTCCCAACGCTAACATAAACATATGGACATTTAACATGTTAAAAAGCATTTAGAAATATTTACAGTAAGAAAATAAAATCATTGTTCAGGATTAAGTGACGTCAAATTAAAATTCAACACATCATAAATATGCAGCATGTTGCTTTGTAGTACAGTAGAATTATGTTAATATCATTGATAATTCATGAAACGCATCAGTCGCACAATTTTGGAATGTTTTGCCGAAAGATGATTGATGGTTTTCTGGAATTACAACTCCATGTTTACTCAGAAGTTTTAATCAAATTCAGAGATGACAAAAACTGAATAACCGCTATATTAATTATCAGGCGTTGGCAGTTAAATATGGCTGCCCATAATATGTCAGATGTCATGTTACAATAGCTTGTAAAAAAGCAAAGAAATATTTCTTCCTCATATCGATTAAAGCTGGACACTCAACTACCAAATGCTTGATGGTTTAGGTTTGGATTGATACAGAATCTACATATGTTCTGTTCTGCATTAATTGATGAATGCTTCTAGTGTGCCACAGGTCGAAACAGAACCTTAAATATTGATTTCTAAGAATGGCATTCAGAAATTTGTTTAAGTAGGGTTCCAGTTGTATAAATCTTTTCGGTAAGAAGTTATGATCTTTAAATGGAGAGAGTTTTATACATTTCTCTCTCGTACTGAGCCAATCGGCCAATATCAATTTAGTTTGAGCTCCATTGGGATTAGTGAGTAGCAATATTTCAGAAATGTCTGTGTTTCATACACTCTTGTACCTTGCGTCGCCAAATTTGCATTTTTACATGTTTAGTATTAAGCACGCAAGTTGATATAACATCCATCAAACATTTGGATTTGGTGTTCAGCAAATACTTTCTATTGGCTGACAACAGTTTCCACATGTATATGGTGTTTAAGGAGGCAATGCCTAGCTCATGGTGAATGGCACAAATGGATATAGAAGTGGGCAGATATAACACTGATCTCCAGAATAGTCCTTCCATGCGGGACCAAAATATTTCTGGGCACCATGATCTAGTTTCAGCGGCATGTACTAGAATTGGCACCACTTTCTGTCTATAGAAAGTTATCGCTTTTTTTAATGAACATTTGCCATATTTGGCTTGCAGAATACGTGTTTGGGATATTGCCGGTGTAGATCTTGTATATAAGGTAGGTACGATATATGGTTGCTGACAATCCAAGATATTTAAATTCATTAATGAATGTGAGTGTCAATGGGGGATGTCAAGTTTCCATCCAAGGACAGTTGTATCTGTATAGTAGTGTTGTGATGAAATAGCTTGATCCAGTAGATTAAATTGAAGGCTGCTTGGAAATCAATGAATGCCATGTAAAATGGCTGCTTCCTTTGCCGCTCTTGTAACTGGATAGCATGTAGCGTGTGTAGATTCGCTGTAGTGCCTACGCCCGATGTAAAGCCAGTTTGGTTAGGATCTTGTTGATCTGTGGTCACTAGCCTGGCGAGAAAGTCTCTAAGTATAAGATTGGCAAATAATTTGGCAGGAGCATCCAGTAATGCAATAGGTCTATAGTTCTGAGGAGCACTCCGATCGCCTTTCTTATATATCGCAATGATAATTGATTGTTTCCAGGATGGGGGAATTTGTCTACTCTGAATAGTTTGCATAAATATTGCTACAATGCCCATGCTTGTGGGTGGTTTGTTAGCATGTAGTTAGAAAGGCCGTCTGGAACCGGGGCCCTAAATGAGCACAGTTTTTTTAATGTAGACTATGATGTCATCAGTGTCAAAATGAATATTAAGAGGCCCATTCCAGGATAGGTCACTACAATCATCTGGAAATGGCGCCGCATACAGGGTTTTATAGTATGCAGACCATACCTCCTCTGGCACTGCATTGATTTTCGCCCCTATCTGAAAGGATTATTTAATAGACCCCAGATCTGGGCAGACTTCTTGGATGCTAAGGCGCTGAGCATGTGTTCAGTGTCTCTCTGATATATACAGGCCTTCCTAGTTTTAACCCAGTTCTTGTACTGGCACCTAAGAGTTTTTAATTTAGAGACCTTGAGTGGAGTGGGTAGGAATCGTAGGGCACGGCAATCTTGGATTTCCTAACTGCTATGTCACGATCGTATGAGTGGAGATGTGTGGTGAATTTCTTATTGCCAGAATGACTAGTGGTTCTAAAAATCTGCAAAGCCGCCACATACGATCCATTGATCATATTCGTGTGCAGAGATAAGAATTTCACAGTGTAAGACGAGACAATATTGAGGTTATTTAATAGATGGGGAGTCCATTTGAATCTATTTTTTGCCTGCGATATTGTGTGGTCACGTGAAAAAAACATTCTTGGTTCGGTCTTTAACCGTGCCATTGCCAGGTCAGTGAAAGTATATCATGATCACTGAGGGTTTGTGGCAATATTCGGAAGTCATCAACCAGAGTGAATAATTTCTTGTCGATGTATATATAGTCGATTAAAGCCGCCTGAGAGGCGCTCTATGCCAGGTGTTTGCAGGAGGAACATCACCCTCTATACAACCATTAAGCCTGCACAGTTAACGCTCTTTTATAAGGTTATTCCAGCGAACGGCTGTAGTACTCGGAAGTAAGGATGAATTTTTGATACACCTAATATTGAGATCTCCTGCCAGATTAACATGATCAACGGATGGATCTAGGGATATTAGATCCAGCAAATTTTCCAGGTCATTTAGAAACGTGATTCTGAATACCAATGTGGTTCCAGTACATATTGATCATGGCAACAGATTGGCAAGGTGACTTGATTTTGACCAATTGTATAAACATGTTGGGAGATGCCCAAGGGAGGATGGACAGATTTGATGTAGATTTCACAGCCACCAATAAGCCCGCCAAAGGGTGGCCTCTAGTTGGAAGTTTCGTTGGGATTAAAGCAATTTGATGATGATCCCATACAGCCAAACTCCCTGCAAGGCTGGTATGTCAAGGTTTAGAAGAGGATTGTTTTTCTTACCAGCAAGATGTTTATGACCTCTCGTGTTCCATGATGAAAGTATCAAAGGTGTGAAAATAGGACAAGAGGTTAGTTAATTCTTATATGTGAGAAGCCTTTAGTCATTTTGATTTTGAAATTGACGGTATGTATGAGATGTACCTTGAGGAGATGTGATTGAAATCGGCATTCGATCTAATTTGAAAGGACATTTTGACTTGAGAGTATAGCTCTTGGACCGGATGATCCACTGCTCTATGTTTGGTCAATAAAAAACCTAAATCAAACAGTTGTGAGCAAGCCTGTCATAACATGTTCATGACTATACCAGATGTCATCCAGAGTTTTACAATAGATGCATCATGATCATGAATAAATTCTACCTGTTCGATGTCACTTGTCATCTTCCAGCAGGGGTACTTCAGCTAAGAAGTTCAAGACACTTTTTCGATTGAGATCATAGGACAGAAAGGGATGATTCCTACACTGTAACGTGAGGTGATGAAGATTACTAATACTATTGTCTGTATGATGTTTCTGGTGAGGGCCTTTGTTAATAGAGTGTGAGAGAATTTGAGACTGTATCTTTGGTTTCATCAGAGCGGATTGTACCTCAGATTGGTCATTGATAGACATTATTTCGTTATTCATGTTGGTTGCTGATTGCGCAAAATATTGTATGGATTCTGCTATCTGATTACGCCTCTGTTCTAAGGTCACAAAGGTGTCATTGGCGTGTTCAGGTGCAGAATCAGTTCGTTTAGTTAGAGAGGGTTGAGTGCGCGCAGCATTAAATGAAGATTATGTCTGTTTTTTCATTCAGACATGTTCGCAGAGAGCAGCTCGATGTTACCATGGTGTTGAAACTCACTTATTTGTACTAAGGCATCCAAAGGTTCATATTCTAGCTGTGTTGAAGATGCAGCCTGATTATTTAGTTTTATAGTACTCTGTGAGGAAAAATGTTCATATTTCTTAGCAGCTGCAGCACTAGCTAAAGACAGTCTGCTTTTGGACAGTTTTAAGTGTTGTACAAATTAACGTGAACTATTTGATCTCTGTACCTGAGACGAGTTTGTTTTTGGATTTCTTGATCAAAGAGTTTTTGTTTTTACAAGC
The DNA here is from genome assembly GCF_040938575.1 of Ambystoma mexicanum. Lineage (NCBI taxonomy): Eukaryota > Metazoa > Chordata > Amphibia > Caudata > Ambystomatidae > Ambystoma > Ambystoma mexicanum. The sequence continues at coordinate 450,770,790 of NC_090936.1, read as the reverse complement.
TTTTTTAACCAACTTCTGAAACATAGCGTACGTTGTTGCAGATTTGACGGACACAGAACTTGTAGCATTATGTGTTTGAGAGGCTATAACCATTTTGTTAGAGTCAAAAGGTTGCAAAGGTTGAGATTGCAAGTTCTATAACTTTTTTTTTTACACGGTTTGTTCGGGTCACACAAGGATTCAGGCTCATTTGTGGGTAAAAAATCCACAGAACAACAAGGTTCTTAATTTGTAGACGGCGTATTTACTGCAGTTTGATGTATTGCTGATTGTATTGCCGTTAACGTAGCTGAATGCTCTGTGGATTTAAAATGTTGTTCTTGAATAAGGGAAGGGGTTTCTTTGGAACTTGTTTTGAGCAATGAATAGAGTAAATCAGTCTGCGTGTGAAGTTTGCGATATAGGCGTACAACGTCCTTTCATCGCCGGATTTTTGAAAGCATGCCACTTCAATGTGCACAAATGTTCATCGAATTCTTTAGGGGGTGGGGGAAAGGGCAAATAAGGGTGTGGGGGTTAGGGAATAGGTAAAATAGGTGGCGGATTGGGTGTTTGGGGGTGCCCCCGCCCCCAAAAAAAAGAAATTTGATGAACATTTCCACATTGAATTGCCAGGCTTTGAAAATTCAGATGATTAAATGACATGGAACCGATATAGGGCTTCATACAGATTAGTGAGAGAGAATAAAGCTCTGTTCATGGTTTGCAGGGCTGCCTCAACTCCAATCGTGGTCTCTGGAGAATTATCCTCACCTAAAACCAGAGGAGTGAGACCCTTGCGTCTCGCAGTCGGATTCGTGGAGGATATAGAGTGAATTGAGTGGTCTTGTGCGGTCGGAGAGAACATTGCAGGAGATTGCGATAGTTCTCAAACTGTTATTACTCAATCCAGCTGTGTTAGTCGTATTAATGTGTTGTATGTCTACAGAAATTGTTTCGTCAATGTCGATAGGACAATGTTCATGTATATTTCCATGCGAAAAAGCCACAGATTCCATGGGGTTCACGCCCATATTAATATTGTCCAGTAGAGGGGGCATTGCCACTAACTACTTTTTTCGATTTGGTGTTGGAACATTGGGAGGATTGCTTTCAAATGTACTGCGTTGCGTGTCTGCCGATGCCGGAAAGGCAAAGCTGGGATCCACCAGGGAATCGGGGGGGGGGGGGGGAAGGCGGCGGCATACACAAGTTTGTAACCATTTCAACATGTGATTAGTTTTCGAGCAGTGAAGTGGATATATCCCCTGTGTATTTCGTTTGGGTCACTCCTATTTTCAACAGCACAACATTTGCGAATGGCGGAAGTAACTGAAGCGGCTCGCATACGCACCACCGCCTTTGGCGTCTGAGCTAAGTTTATTAGCCGTGACGTTGTTTTGGGCATTCTCAGCTCGGTCACAAGGCGGCTACGAATTTCATTTACAGGCGACATGGTAGTAATCAAAGAGTACGAACTGGACATGTACAGTAGATATTTCACAGGATTGCAATAAACTTGATAAATCGATTTCAGTTATAGAAACATAAAGATATAAAGATAAACTTGCAGTCAGTTGGCGCTCCCAACGACCAGTAGACAGCAAGACAGTACACTTGCTAAATGCACACGGCTCCTGGTTTTGAAGGCTGCTGGGAAGGAGGCGTGGCTGAGCGTAAACAATACTGAAAATAAACAGAGTATAATTACTCTAATTGTATATCAGATACAATTGTATCTTTAAAGTCTGTAGTGTTCCTCAATGGAAGTCCATACCAGTAAAGTAAGTTTTCCAACGCCAGATAGTGGAAGAGGCAGCAATACTGGACAGCAAAAAAGTACACTTGGCAAATACACTTGCTAAATGTGCGCGCGCAAATGCGTGCGGCTCCTGGTTTTGTAGGCTGCTGGGAAGGAGATGTGGCTGAGCGTAAACAATACTGAAAATAAACAGAAAGAGAGTATAATTACTCGAATTGTATATCAGATACAAATGTATCTATAATGTCTGTATAGTGTTCCTCAATGGACGTCCATACCAGTAAAAGGTTTATAGTGATTTTTTAGTGAAGTTTCTAAAAATAAAAGCTGTGACAAGCTATATTTAACATGAAAAAATGCATTTCTTTCGAAACCAATCCATCAACAATAGACATGGACTGGTTTCAATTGAAATGCACTTTTTCACATGTTAAAAGTAGCATTTCAATGCTTTTTTTTGTAACGTTAAAACGTTACATGGAGCTGTCCAGTGCTGAAATTTCACCACTGGCCAGCCCCTTGTAACGTTTTAATGTCTTGAGTATATTGGGGGGGGGGGTTCCCCCCAACCCTAACCCAAGTCCCATCCCTAGCCCTGGCCCCAACCCTAACCCTAATGTAATCCTTAAACTAACCCAAACCACAACCCTAACCCTATTTTAACACTTAAACTAACCCTAGCCCAAACCCCCAACCCTAAACCCCAACCCTAAACCCTAAACGCTAATCCTAGCCCCAACCCTAGTCATTATTTGTTTTTAAAAATCGATATGATATGATCACATTTTTTTCAAAAAAATGACTATTCGAAAAAATGACTTTTCGACAGAAAGTATTCACAAAGTCTGTATTCAAAACTTTGTGTTTCAAAAAAATGACTGGATACCCCAGTAAAGTAAGTAATCCAACGCCAGATAGTGGAAGAGGCAGCAATACTGGACAGCAAGACCGTACACTTGGAAATACACTTGCTAAATGCGCGCAGCTCCTGGTTTTGAAGGCTTCTGGGAAGGGGGCATGGCTGAGTGTAAACAATACAGTAAAGTAAGTAATCCAATGCCAGATAGTGGAAGAAGCAGCAGGACTGGACAGCAAGACAGTACTCTTGGCAAATACACTTTGTAAATGCAGCTTATCTTGACAGGAGTAGGATGCATGTCTTTCCTAACATCAATGACTAGCTCCTGCAAACAAAATTGAGAGATATCAGCAGTCGATCTTGGGACACTGGCCAATAACTTCAACACATTGTTTTTTCATCAACCTAAAAATAAACCTCCATTCTCACCTACTCCAGAAGGTCCAGTTTGTAGGGATAGTCCTAGATACACAAAGCGAGTATAGCTTTACCTTCTGGAAGGTGAGTGATAAGCAGCCAGACCGCAGTAGCCCTCTTCCAACCGAATATGGGACTCCTGGCTTGGATTTTGTAGAAGATGCTAGGGCTCATGACGTTCTGCATTTCCATAATCACAGAAGCAAGACTGCAGATTGCGGTAGTTACAGTGGTCACTGAGGAGCCAATGGCCCCAGTTCGAGGGACATTGTGGACAGTATGCTATTCCCCCATAAGTCTGCAAGGACCTGCTTTGGTGAGCATCAACTACAAATCTCCAGGGGGCCTCCTTGCAGCAGCCATGGCAGAATGTTACCCTGGCCACAGACATTTCCTTAATGGGATAGGGCACTAATGTGCTGAATCTTTCATCAAGTGGTTTGTAGAGGAGCCCGAAGAAGTCCTTCCACATTAACGTATTGGAACGCAAGGCAGTTTGTCTAGCACTGCAGTCTTTCTAACCCTCAACCTGAGGTGCAAATGTTTGAAGACCTCATAGACAACACCACTACCTTGAATCAGAATGGGTGATGTGGGATCACTCAAACTGTGCAGGGAGGCCATGTGGTTTTAGGTGATCGAGATTGATGTGAATGACAACTTGTCACTGGGCCGGCAGTCTGAACACTTGGGCACATGCACCAAGTCTGCATTTGTGACACTCCCAAGTGCTGAACAGGGAGATTGTTGATCAGATGCTCATGTGGCAGTCCCCCCAGATTGACCTGTTCTCTTGTAGCTCAAACAAGAAGTACTAGATATTCTGTTTTTCTCCAGGGAGTTCCTTGGGCATGGTGGTGGGCACCCTGGGGGCGGTGGTTGCATTGGTGATTCCCTGGGAGTTAGGCTGGTGTATGTATTCCCTCCATTCCAGCATATTGCTTTGGTGCTGAAGAAGTTGAAGAGGAGCAGAGCAACCTTAAATGGTGATTGCTCCTGACTGGGCCCAGAGGATTCAGCACTCAATCATGTTCAACATACTGCTTTTCCGACCCCAGTGGATCTCTTAGAGTGAAGATTTTATGATGCAGACTTGATCAGAGTGCTCCAGCCCACCGCCAGGACGCTGAGGCACCATGCCCTACTATTGGGAGACTGAGGTACAAAGATTGGGATCTCACTGATAAGTGTCTTGGGGTGTGATGCTCTCTGTGAGGCATAACCATGTATATCTGTGCTCATTGCTGACGGAACTTGACATGGGGCTGAGACATGTAGCTTAACCCATTATTTGTAGGCCTATGTCACACGTTTCGAGGTTCTTTTCTCAATAGAAAATTTGAGTTTGAACATTGGGGCTACGAAATGTTATCTGGCGGAACTTTCTATTTTTGCAAGAACGCTTAAACAAGTATTGTACTTTGCAGTGCTGATGGTACTGCAGTTATTTAACGGCCTAACACTGCTTATCCACCTAAAACCTTTGAGCTTCCGTCTTGGGATTGGAGTATAGTGCTCACTTTTTTCAAATTATGTTTTTATTCATTTATAGAGCATTGTAAAACAAATACAACTTTCTTAATAAGAGTACAAAAACATATTTTTATCATAACGTGATCATATCCTGTAACCATAAGAATGTATCATAGAAAGATAGGGCACTGTATGAAACTAATACTTGTATAATCACGCTCATATAAACTAAAAGATAAGAGAACAAAATATTTATTTCAACATGTTTTCAAGGTTTAAACTTTCAATAAACAATCTTGAAATCCCACATGCCTTAAACCATATAAAATATGTATCCAAGATTGAATTTCCTCATCCCCCTTTCCTACCAGTCATTAGGACTATATTATCAATTTTTCAAGTTTTATATAAGAAAAAGAAAAAATAGTATCATGACAAGCTTAAACTTTTTTGGGTATGCTCCACAGGCTAATAATGTAATTCCTAATTTTGTCACGTAAGTGTTTGAGCATTAATGAAGATCCCTTGATGGAGAATCTACACTATATGACTTCTGCTAGTGTAAAACAATGGGGCCCATTCGTTTCTAAACCAGAAAGTACATGCCAGACTGACTCTACCCCTAAAGCTCATGACGCACCCTCGTCCCTGCTGTCATATAAAAGCAGATGTGATTTATAATCCACACAATAGATAATCCCTGAAGTGCAACCCTGGAAGCCGGGTTACTGTCTGCACACACCCCGTCATCTCCATAACCTTGCATTACTTACCATCATGGCCACTTATTTTTTTTTTACTGAGAATCCAGGTGTACAAGAGCGGTGCCCTGGCCAATCTGCCGCTGCCCTAGCACTTTTAATAATTAATAGCAGTGGCAGTTGGCATCCCCTCTTCCTAGGACGACTTTTCATGATTCATTAATATAGGCGGTAGGTGTGTCCTCTGTTACCCAAGGCTAGCACTTGTTTGTTGCTTGCAAGTTTATAGGGGCAAAATGACAGTTTTTGCAGATCGCACAATGACTGCCTTCCTAAAGTCAGTAAAAGAAAGGGCGTTTTTAAACTGCCTCTCATCAAACACTGATAATCACTGCGTTCTATTGTTGGTGAAAGGAGGAAGACAGACCTAGCAAAGATTCTCCCATTTTTATTCTTAGTCCAGTCAATCCCAGAAGCCCCATATATATTATTTTGCCATATTGCAGTCTGGAGACAGCTAGGGAGAAGCATTGCATTCACAAGAGCATTGCAAAAAGACAGACTTACAATAGTGCAACATGCTCGCCCGCCCCACCGGAACGCTGAAACGCTCAGCAGCGGGCAGGAATAAAACAGGTAAGTGCTGTTGGTGGGGGTTGTGATGGGGGTGCTGGATGGGGCTGTGGGGCGGGACATGCGTGTGGAGAGGGGAGACTCTTCCCTCTCTAATGTCTGTCTTTAGTGACTGATTTTTGCTCTTAGATCCACTTTGCCACCTTGTGGTGCCAAAGGCACTACTGCATTAAAGGCCAAAACACAGAAAGGGATACTAGAGTCAACACAACCATGAAACTTTACTGACCAATACAAAATTAAAAGGGTTGAAGAACAGAAATATCTAAAAGGAGCAATGACAACCCCAACTTTTTAGGCTCATGCATAGTCCATGTTGAGATAGTATTAACATTACAACTTTTATATATTACAGATTGGTGTTCTACACCTGATCCTAATAAAATTGATAGCATGCTATTTGTCTGTGCTTTTCAAAAGAAAATTGCAACTAGTCTTTAAAGAAAGCAACATGAGAAACTTGAATGCAAGTCTGTGCTAGGATGCTGTAGTTCTTAAAAATGAAGTGGCTGAAAGCATATTTGATTAAGCAGTTTTTACTTTTTACACCAGAAGCTGCATGATAGCTGGAATTAACCTGTTGACTTTCAGACAGATGCGTTTACATATAGAATGCTTTTTTTTTTTAATACTCTTAATCTGACAAGAATTGGAGGCTGTGGTACTGGCTTAGATGTATCCCTCCACAAAGGCCAGAACAAATCAGTCAAGCCTGCAATTTATTTACCAATGGTTCTTTCTCATATATCTGGCAATTTTATCTGAGTCAAAACCAAAAAAGGGAAATAAAGGTTCATTGCACAAAATGGCATATTCTGAAGCAATTAAAAGACAGAAATGCAAAGTATGAGCTAATAAAGGTCATACATTCAGAAATGGCAGATAATCATTTCAATTCAGTAAGCTTTGCTTTACGCTCTTGAAGCATAGCACACTGGTGAATCCTGCACATGCCTTGACCTAAAAAGAACAAAGCAAATAACAAATACATTATAAAGTAGCATATAAGCATTTTAGTGGTTTTGTGGAAATGATTGTCAGAATGGCTAGGTTCTATTTTTTATATATTGCTTTTTTCTAAAAGCACTGAAGGGACATGTTCTTGTTCATCATTTTCAAAAGTGTTTGTCTAAGGATTTTTGTTATGCCACATAGTATGTTTCATCGTACTTGGTGTGTGTGCATGTGTATGTGTGTATATATGCTTTCATACCTGGGTAGTACCTTATAGCTTAGAAGTATGCTCTTTGTAGGCCTATCATGTGTACTTTGTCTGCAGTCTCTCTCTATCCTTAGAATCGCAACCTTAAACTCCACATAGAACCTTCCATACTTTATGGATTATGCCACACCCATAAGTTGGTTCACCTTTAGAATGTCATCATGTCATCATGTAACGCATGGCAGTTGTTCTGGGAACCTCCCTACACTGCTCCTTTCCTACGGGCAATGTATTCTTGTAAACCTGTCTTCTGACACTAGATTCTAACCCATGTTTGAGTGCTACTGTGCCCCCCCCCCCCCAAAATTGTTCTTTCTTCTATTATAGCCCTTTATTTTGAAGTGTGTCTCCACTTTGAAATTAATAACACATTCATATTTATGGAATTAAAATGTTAAATGGGCCATGCTGTGAATAGGTACTAAGATGATCCTTTTTTTGGCAGCCATAGCTTTCTAGCAGAGTGCTCTTCTGTGAGGTTTAATGTTTTTTATTTTTTTGTTTTCCAACAGACCACTTGAAAACGGAGAAAGAGCTTACCGAAGAGAAGAAGATCCTGAACGAAATGTTAGATGTGGTGGAACAGAGAGATGCATTGGTGGCACTACTGGAGGAGCAACGTCTCCAGGAAAAGGAAGAGGACAAGGACTTGGAGTCTGTTATGCTCACTAAAGGTTTCAACTTGAACTGGTCCTGAGCTTTCAGCACTACTGTTTGTGTGAATCATCTCTTAGCCCACACTGGGCTGTCAGAAGCAAGTGGATCTACAGTTCTTGATGCTGCAAGTTCTTTTCTACACCATTATTGCAAATGGTTTTCAGTTCCAAGGATCTACTTGCCCTGCAGTTATTTCCAGTGGTCGATCAACCTTATGTTACTCTCCACAAATGCCCAGTGTTGTAAGGGTCTTACGCAACCATTGGTAACATTTTGGGTAAATGGTAGAAGTCTTCCACTGAAGACTAAACTTAAGAAATCAAGATGCAGATATCACTCTTTCGGCGCATAATTTTTGCTACTAGCTTTTTACAAATTAACAAAAACAATTGACTTAAGAAACAGAACTTGGTGAATGTTGCAGCATTCAACTGCCTCGAGGGTTTTCCCTTCTCTGGTGGAGTACGAGCAGAATGTCAATAACTGTTTGAGTTTCATTTCCTCTTTTTTCCACCAAAGAACAAGCACATGGAGGATCACACATTGTGGATACGAACGCTTAATGAAGAACACTAACAAAGCTATTAAATTTGCCCCCTGACCTTTCTACGGGCTTGCCACAGTTACATCCTTCTCAACTCCATGATGTTGTCTTCAGCTCTGGATTCTGAAGCTCCTTTCCACACACTGCTGGCATTTTGACGATCTGCTATCAGCAGGATAAAAGGGAAAAATCAACACTAATGAGGATTTAACAGAATAAGTGATATGTACAGTGGCGTTAGACATGGCTTCCTTGTTGGGCTTAGATTTCCATGAACGTGACCAATTCTCTCTGCCCCACCCATATATACCAAGGTAGTAGTAGTTGTAGTACCTTGTTCAAATTTACAGAGATCAAATTCAAACTTAATGTTAGCCTTCTGATTCTTTCAAAGTTTTCATTCAAAAAACCTTTCAATTTTTAGGGAAGAAACAGTTGACCTCTCTATACACACTACACAGAACAAGATGGAGATGCAAAACTGGCCAATGGCGCTCTTTCATGTATTCAGATTCCCATTGTTGTGCAGTGCTAAATGTTTTCATGGATGGAGTTCAATGTGTACACGTTTCTGTTTTATTTTACTTTTGTGTGTTTAGTGGGGTTTTGACACTGGAAAATCCTGTCCCTACGTACAGGGGGAATCCTTATCAGAATCATATGGCAGAGTGAAAAGGTCTTAGAGTATTAGGGTTGAGATGAAGACCATCAGCTGCTGCTCTGAACTATTGGCTGACCGGTGCTATGTCATGTCTCTGCATGTCCTGCAAACCAAAATGGTCTGACAATGAAAATCCCTTTAATGAACCAGACAAGAAGCTAAAGTTCTTTGTTTCTGTGCTTGTTGTTTCGTGCTCAAAAGAAAAGAAACTTCCAACCTAGCAGCAAAGCAGCAACTGCCCCTGAAACGTTTTTCTTAGTTAACTTATTTTTTGATACTTGAAAAGAGTCATTTTTTATATTGAGGGAAGAGACAACATTTATGGATCACTGGGAGACGTGTTCTCAGTCTCATCCGATTTGTTTTTAAAATACCACTCAACTTGCGTGTGACTTATTTATTATTTATTGATATTTTTGCTCATGTTACATTTTTCTATTGTTTAAAAGTTCTCTATTGTGTGAAGGCTTGAGGTGCTGATGTCCAATTTGGTCCAAAGTAATGGACATTATGTGCCATTATAGAACACACTGTCCCATTAGCAGTTGCCACCAGTTGTTCACTTATAGGGGTTACGTTCATTAGACCATTTTTGGGACCTTAACTTGTCTTCAATATGGATGTGTCCCGGCTCTCCAGTCTTCTAGTGAATGTATCAATCAATAACACGATGGCACACAGCACCATGTTTTCACACCACACAGTGCGTCTCTGCTTTTTAATAATCACAGCCATTTTAGTTAATGGTCATGCAAAAGGTATTTTGAGTTTGCTGTTATTCTGAGTATATTTCATACCACTGTAAAGCATTTTTGCAAAATATTCTCTTTTTCCCTCATGCGTCCTATGTACAGCTTGGAAATAATAATTAAACTGCATGACATATCCCCATTTCAAAATCAGATAAATCGTCACATCACTTTGCTTTCCTGTAATGATTCTAACATATTAAAAGCAATGATTTCATCATATGTACATCACTTCAAGCATTGTCTACATTGGCATTGCAGTTATATTAGTGTGTTCAGGTTCAATGTTGATTTGACAGCTGGGCGGGTATGAATGAACAACATTTTTTTTCAAGAACTTTACCTGCCCAGAGATTTTTCCTTCAAGCATCGATTAGTCCAACATAAACAAATTTAATATTCTTCTTGGAGGAGCAAATGTTTGTATATTAAAACTTACATCTGTCACATGTATTCTTGTGTCAAATCTGTTTCTGTTGCAACTACTGTCCTGCCTGTCTCAGTGACCACTTGGACCACCAAAAATGTGCTTTTGAAACATGCACCAACTGAAGGAGAGTAGAGCCAAGCCATTGATGAAGAGAAACATTGTAACTGAGCTATGTGGTTTGAGAGACGGGTAGTGTGATAGTGTGACAGTGATTCCAGTGTTCTTGCCCATGTTACCACAAAAGACCAGAAACAAATGGAAGCTGAAATATGTGCATGCTATTCTCTTGTCCCCTAGCCTGTTCAACTACAGCCATTCCCACCTACTCCCTGTTGAGAGCAAAACACATCTTGGTTTAACCACTTTGCACCTGGATCAAATGCGTAATACTCTGAAGATGATAGAATAGCCTGTGCTCTGGATGGAGCAGATGGCCAGCCTGCCCTTGGGGAGTTAGTTGTGAAAACAGAGTGTAATTGGAAAATATGTTCTTTACACATTGAGACATATAGTTCTTAGAAAAATAAAATATGTTGCTAATAGCTGTTAATATTTCATCTATGGCCCATGTTCCAGCAAGGAAAACACAGGCATCAATTTTATTTTCAACATTTTTGCAAGCTTCTCTCTTGCTCTGCTTTTCTCCCATGTTTGTGAGCAGGTTCTGGTGGTCTGTAGTAGTAGTATTAATACTACTATTTATAGCACTAGTACTATTAGTAGGTCAGTATTAGTTGATAAGTAGACTAGCTGGTAAAAATATATATATATTTATTTTACTTTGCACTTTTGCTGCTATAATGGATCAGTAGACTTCAATTATTCTTCTCCTCTAATGTCATTTACTCTAAAATGGCTTGAAGGAACTCCTAAAATGGAAGACAAATACAAGAAAAATCTGACATTTTTTTTAAATACGATTCATGGAACTCTTGTTCACTGAAAAATAAGCAGAAGATAAAACATTAACATTCAGGAACAACATAGATATATTTTTAACTGTAGCTCCCTGTTAGAAGAAAGAAGGCCCTAGACTTTTTCGACAAGCTAAGGGACAACCTGGTCCTCTTGCAAGACACATTTCTTATAGGCAGGCACATCGAGAAATCAGGTTTGGTGTCCCAGGGTACCTCTAACTAAGAGGTTAGATGAGTAGATACACTAATACTAAATATCCAAACACAGAACCTACATTTCAATAGATTGCTTTTCTCCTGCAGATTACTCATTTGATATCCTCATCCAGCTCTGCTGCTCAGAAACCTTTCGACAGGGGGCGTAGTGGACCTCGACTCAATCGTCGATCCGCCTTGCTTGGTGCTCGATCGTCGGCTCCGGAAGCGAGGTCGGGCGTTGTTTATATATCCCACGTCACTTTTCCCCATACTTCAGTTCCTTTTTTCCTCACTAGACACGCTGCTGTGAGGAAAACGACACTGAGTCTTTGACTCTGCGTTTTGACTGAATGTGTCACATTTTTTCTAAAAACTGCAATGTCCACTCCCTGGATTTCGGGCTTTAAAAGGTGTACCGACTGCCGTTCCAAAATGTCAATGAGTGACCCCCTGCATGGCATTTGTCTGTGATTTCTGGGTTTCGATCACGACACAGAGGGATGTGCTTCCTGCTCCAAGATGCACTCGAAGTCCATACGCAAGCAGGCTGCCAAACTCGCCTAGGGCCAACCGGCTCGGAAATCTCAGGTGCGGTTGATCGTCCGGTCCTCCGAGGCTGAGACTGAATGGCCCAGCCCTGAAAAATAAAAGGAAAAGCATCGGCAGAAGGCCAAAAAGCTGTCACACTCAAGGAGCCACTCTTCCTCGTCTTCATCGCATAAGAGAAAGAGGCGCCACCATCATTGACACAAGTTTAGCTCATTGTCGGAAAAAGGTAAGCCCTCAGCTGGGCCGACCACTCGAGAGGAGTAGGAAGATTTCAAGAGCCAACTGCTGGCTATGTTTAAGACGCAGGCTGCTGCAGGTGCGCCACTCGAACAGCAGGCTTTGGAAGCGAAAGCAGTGCTCGGCACTCCTGCCCCGTGCACGACACATTGTCGACAGCGCCAGAGAAGTCTTCGGGCTTGACGCCAACACAGGTGCAGAAGCCATCGATGCCCGGTCCTTTTGAGAGGCTGACGTTCCTAATGTCGCAGTGGTACCTTAGCCCTGATCGCCACTGACAGCCATTCCGTCTGTCGAAAGAGAAATCTTGACAGATATTTTGCCCCTCTCTCCAGGTCTGGATTCTTCGAATCCATGATGTCGATTTTCGGCATCGACCAGGGGGATGACCAAGGGGACATCAATCCCATATATACAGGGTCGGGAGGCATTGTTTTTTTTCGACTACCAGACAGACCTGTTGGCACTCGCCCAAGGGCTCCACAATGCCAGTGGCCTGGACACGTCTCCAGATGTAGAAACTTTAGCAAGGTCAGCCAAACACTCACACCCATGCTAAATTCAGGGCCCTAGTGGAAACGGTAGTAGACCCCCTAGATCTGAAGTCCATGTCAATACCTACTCAGTACTACGAACTGACAGACATATTGGATGAGGGACCTGTGACAGAACATAACATGCCACTTAATCTGGCAATTGCGAATCTCCTAGCCTCCTTGTGGCAGCATCCCTGCTCCGTTCCCCGGCAACTCTACCTTTACGGAGAAGTAGAGGCCGGTGAGAGGAGACCCATCATTTCCGGATTCTCACCCTTCTCTGGAAGGGCTTGTTGTGCAGGCAGCCACAATCTCCACCAGGCCTGTGGCCTCCACTTCTAGTCTGCCTCTAGACACAGAAGGTAAAATGCTGGACGCTATGGCCAAGAAGGTGTTTACCTCGGGCAGCATTGCCTTGAAAACCACCAATGTAGCCTGCGGTTTCGCAAAATACGCATTCGGCTTGTGGAAAGCTTTGGAACAGGCAGCTCATTACATTCCCGAAGGTGAAATGCAGGATGGATTTTCATGGCTGGTGGAAGACTGGAAGGAGGTGGCCAAGCAGTCGTTGCAAATGTCGTTGCAAACGGGCCTGGGTGTGGCCAACTGCGTTGGCTGTTTGATGGGGTTGGCGGTAGTCTTGAGGAGATAAGCTAAGATAAACTGCAACGGATCCAAAATGCAGCAGCAAGACTACTCCTCAAACTATCCAGAAGAGACCACATCAATCCAGCCCTAAAAACACTACACTGGCTCCCAGTAAAACATTGCATCACCTTCAAAACAATGTGCATAACGCACAGGGCAATCAGCGGACAAGGAGCAGAATTCCTGCAAAAGAAAATAACAGTCTACAAACCAACGAGACCCCTCCAATCAAGCAACGAAATCCGCCTGGAACTCAAACTATACCTTAAGAAAAAACTTGGAGGCACTTAGCCGCAAAAACCTGGAACAACATCCCAAAAGAAATGAGAAACACTGAAGATCACCTAAAATTCAGGAAATCACTAAAAACCTGGCTCTTCAACACCACAGACTAAATCTGAAAACCAAAACTGGAAAAAGGATGACTAAACTGGAAAGGACACAGACATCCCTGACCCGACAGGGTAGCTTTCACGGCACCTGGACAGGTAACACCGGATAGACTGGAACACAGGTGACACACACTGACACTGAGTAAACTACCCCAGATAATCCCACCAACACTTTCGCCCGCCCCTTAGTAACCGCCAGGTACCACAGTGTTGTGGAATTTTCGAGATACTGGCAATCGCCACACTACCTGAGATGTTGACATTGGCAGGTGCACTGGTCACAGGAGTATGAAGGGAGGATAGGGGGGCTATGAGAGAGCATGTTAGAGGTGGGGGCCAGAGGAGCAAGGAACCTTGTATGCCAGTCGGATCCAGATCAGGACAGATCCGCATCAGGGGAGACTACGCAAGCCGAGCGCCTCAATTCAGGATAGAGACGCAAACTAACCAACCCGACTAACAATTTCCCCTTCTGCATACACCTCTCAAACTCCAAACCAAACACAACCAAAACCTACAGCACAACAAACCGCACAAACTTCACTACATTGCTACAACAAAACAAAAACACACATAGACTCGCACAACAGTACACAACGACTACCGGCCGCATACACCCCAGGCCCGGCCAACGGACCCACCGGGCTAAGGCCGCCAACAGCACATCACTGCTCTCTTGCACTTTTCCTGCTTCCTCCCACTAACTCAACCTCCCCTCCTCTTTCAGAGCCGCCAGAGCGCCAGGGGACCACTCCGGTGGTGATAGTGCGCGGTACAAATGTCCTTTAACATTAACATATCTCAGGTCTTCTGGCTTCTCTCCGAACATCCAGAACAGACTGCTGGACATGCCTTTCAAGGGAGAGTTCCTTTTTGGCCTGAAAGCTGATCACTCTTTGGAAACGTTTAAGGAGTCTGCAAAATCACTGGGCCTAGCTGTGCAGCCGACCAAACCTGCCTTCAGCTTTGCCTCTAGAGGCAGAGGCTACAGGAGTTATGTGCCTTATGGCAGGAAGGTGAAGCTCCTGCAGGACAAGCAGGGGCAGAAGCGTTTCTCACACCCCAGAAAGTGCACAGGGGCTTCTAGAGGCCAGCAAACAGTGGTGGGGTGCTCTGCCCTCCAAGCTGCTTTGATTTCTCCTCCCACGACTTACTGGTTGGTGGACGGTTGGCAGAACATTGAACCCAATGGCAGGAGGTTACCTCCAATGCCTGGACCTTGCAGCTCGTTAGGTGGGGTTATTGTCGGGCCTTTTTAAGGAAACCACCGGACAGGCTCCCACCACCTCCAATCCAAACGGGACAGGAGCTCCAGGAAGAACTGAAAGCCCTATTGTTGATGGGTGCTGTGGAAGAGGTACCTCCCAAACAGAGAGGATTGGGTTGATATTCCCGGTATTTCCTGGTCCCCAAGAAGGAAGGAGGTCTCCGTCCCATTCTGGACCTCAGGGTTTTGAACACGTTCCTGAGGAAAGACAAATTCAGGATGTTAACATTGAGAGAAATTCTCCATGCTTTCAAACTTCAGGACTGGCTGATGTCAATAGATCTGCAGGATGCTTATTTCCATATTCTGACACATCAGAAGCACAGGAAGTTCCTCATAGCGGACAAGCACTATCAGTACAAAGTGCTTATTTTTGGATTGACCTCCACTCCAAGGGTCTTCACCAAGCTCATGCCGGTAGTCACGGCTCACCTCAGGAGATCTGTGGTCCATGTATTCCAGTACTGGACGACTGGCTGATCCGAGGCAATTAGTTGGGACAGGTCTTATCTCATCCAGAGGACACCTGTCTTCTACTGCATAAGCTAGGCTGCTCCCAGAACTTCAAGAAGTCCCATGTGATGCCAGTCCAGAGTCCCGGGAGGATAGCACAGCGGCAGCGTGCGCGTCTTGGAAGCAAGACGGCACGAAGCAACAACAGGTTCAATCCCCGAGTCCGCGCTTAGAAACCTCTGAGTGTTTAAGCGCGTTATAAATACGTAACTAAGACAAACAAAAAAAAACACAATTACGCAACTAAGAAAAACAAACAATTCCTGTAACAGCGCCTCGATGCCTGCGGGCTGTGTGAGCGCTTTATAAATGTAAAATAAATCAGAGCAGTCCTAGACACCGGGGTATGGAAGGCCTTACCTCCCGAGGGGAGAGTCAACAGCATCATACAGATGGTGGATTTGTTCTAGAACCATGCCACCTTACCAGCAGCTTCCCTTTTCTGCCGCTTAGGTTTCATGGCCTCCTGCGCATGGGATCCCTACAGTTGCTCCTGAGAAGTCAGTGGTCACAGTACCTCGAAGCCCTCAGGGTGTCCACGTCAGTGGTCGACGACCTCAGCTGGTGGACCGACAACAGCAATCTCATGGTTGGGGAACCCTTCTGTCACAGATCCGTCTCTGAAGGGTTGGGGTGCTCACTGCGAGGACTTGCAGGTGAACGGCCTTTGGTCAGCGATGGAAGCCAGAGAGCACAACAGGCTGGAGTTGTGAGCCATCAGGGTTAGCCCTGAGGGCTTTTGCCCGGTCTCTCATGGGGTAGCATGTCTTGATTCTGATGGACAACACGGTGGCCATGCACTACCTGAACAAGCAGGGTGACGGGCGTTCCCTTCCCCTCTGCAGAGAGGCGATGCAGCTGTTGTTCTGGTTGCTGGAGAACCAAATCTCCGTCTCTGCAGTTGATCTGGTGGGGACAGAGAATGGCTTGGAGGATGCTCTGAGCAGCCAGAGCACAGAGTCACTTGAGTGGGAAGTTTGCCAGGAATTCCTAGAAGAGGTCTTCTCTCTCTGAAGTGCCCCAGCATTGGATCTGTTTGCCACTTAGTCCAACAGGATGTGCAGACCGGTTTGCTTGAAGGAATTCCCAGCAAACGTTGCACTGGGGGCGCGTTTATGGTGGATTGGACCTTCCCTCTCCACTACGCCTTCCCCCTGATTCCCATCATCCCATGGGTTCTCAGGAGGTTGAAGAGGTTTCGAGCAACCATGAACTTGATCGCCCGAGACTGGGTGAGGAGAACTTGGTACTCTGACATCTTAGATCTGACCATCTGTCCACTTCACTGATTGCCTTGGCGTCCGGATCTCCTGACCCAGTTGGAAGGTCGGGTACTTCACCTGAACCCAGAGTTCCTCAACCTACATGCATGGCTCTTCAGAGGATGAGGTATGACTGGGACCTCTCTAAGGAGGTACTAGAGGTGTTGCTGGCTGCATGTACACCATCTACCAGTTCTTTGTATTCTTGTAGGTGGTGAAAATTTGAGGCACGTTGCAGGGAACGCAAGATCGATCCAATCTCTTGCCCCACCACTACACTGATGGAGTTCCTTCTGTCACTGCACTCAGCAGGCCTTCAGGTTACCACAGTCAAAGGAAACTTGGCAAGCTTGTCTGTGTTTAAAAGGTCCCCGGATCAAGGTTCTTTCTTTACAATCCCGGTTATGGCCGAATTCCTGAAGGGCCTTGTGAATAAGTTTCTGCCAACTCCTTTTGTTGTCCCAGACTGGGATTTAAATCTAGTTCTGACATTCTTGATGGCTGCTGCTTTTGATCCCATGCATTCCTGTTCTTTACAACTGCTATCATTGAAGACAGGCTTTTTCGTTGCCATTAAATCAGCCAGGAGAGTTGGCGAGCTTCAGGCCTTTTGTTGTAATCCCCCGTTCCTACAGTTCTTTCAGGAAAAGGTTTACCTTAAAGTAAGGCCTGGCTTTCTTCGGAAAGTACCTGAATTTCACCTTTCTCAGTCCATAGACCTACCGGTCTTCTACCCTCCACCACACTCCTGTAAGGAGGAGGAGCGGTTTCATCGCTTAGACCCCAAAAGAGCCTTGAGCCTTTACGTTGATAGGACGTCGGAGTTCCGGAAAGCTGAACAGCTGTTCGTGGCCCATTCATTGTCCCGCAAAGGTCTGGCTGTAACAAAGCAGACTCTAATTTGATGGATCATTCTTTGCATTGTGGAATGCTACTAGGGAGGGAGCTTTCTTACGGCATCAGGGCACAGTCAACAAGAGGGCTCTCAGCATATACGGCTTTGCAGAAGGGGGTTCCCATTAGGGGCATTTGTCGTGCGGCCACATGGTCATCCTTGGACAGATTCACCATTCACTATTGTCTGGATGTTGCCCGTGGGGTTGATGCATGTTTTGGTAGCAAAAACAAAGAGGTAATGGCTGGAAGGTTTAGAATGAATCTTAACCTCTGGCATTGCACTGGGCAACCCTCCAGACCATCAGTCTTCGTCTGCCAAGCCATTACAGAAGGGGAAAGACCATATGCAAAGCAGACTTTGTCCCACCCCAAAAGGGGCAGTCCAGAGACCACAAGCATTCCCAGACACAGTTCACGTTGTTTGGCCTCATCAGTGAGGAGTAGCTTGGGTCTCTAGGCCCAGCGGGCACGCAAGCAGAGTCTATCAGATGAGGAATCTGTGGGAGAAAAGCAATTCATTGAAGGAGAAATTACCATAATGTTCTTTCTAGGGATTCTTCTCCCTCAAAAATACTCATCGCCCCTCCCATCCATCCCCGTTCAAAGTTCTTGAGGTTTGACCCATCTGTCTAAGCGAAGGGACGCATGGTGATGGCTTTGAGTTGATCGCTCCTATCTGGCTAGTCGCTTGCCTTTTAAAAAATATATTATCTTTTTCTTTTCTCTCTAATTCTTGTGAGCTTTATTCAAATCTGTTTTTTCACCTCTCATGGGATGTTTCCCATTGTCAGGTTTTTGCAGGCTGGTTAGCCTTGTCTCCCATCGTTTTCCTCTGCAGCGTTCAAACACAGAGGAAAAAGGGAACTGAGGTATGGGGCGTAGTGACGTGGTATATATACAACGCCCAATGTCGTCTCCGTAGCCGACGATTGAGCAAAGAGCAAGATGGTTCGATTGCCAAGTCGAGGTCCTTCTTCCAAGACTCCTGTATATCTTCTAGGCCTTGCCAATCACTATCCCGGAACAAGATTTATTGGAAATACCGAAGGGGATGGGGTAATCCATTTGGCGGGGCAGACACCCTAGAATTCC
Organism: Ambystoma mexicanum; assembly: GCF_040938575.1. Lineage (NCBI taxonomy): Eukaryota > Metazoa > Chordata > Amphibia > Caudata > Ambystomatidae > Ambystoma > Ambystoma mexicanum. The sequence goes on along the minus strand of NC_090936.1, from coordinate 450,752,195 downwards.
TCGTAAAGTAATCCTTAGGTCTAAAGGGCTGGGGGACTGAGCGTCCCATCTATTCAGGGTTTCTTTTGAGGCGGCAGAGATTGCCCCAATGTTGGACTGGGCATCGGCAGAGGCGTGACTGATATGGAAGACACTGGAACAGGTTAGCTCACTTTTTCCGCTGGCCCACCTCCTGGTCCTCTACAAATCTGCGAGGGGCACCCAACAGAGCCTCTTCGAATCTACGAGCTCTACTTTGTGCCATTGGGCTAAAGCTTGCGCTCAACTAAGTTTTAAATCAGGATTTGGTCCCCTTTACCCGGTGTTGCAAAATCTGGAGTTTTCCCCAGGCTTTGAGAGGAGGGTATTCGCACAGTGGCAATCACTCTGGTTTTTACGGTTGAGAGACCTATATAAAGAGGGAATACCACTTATATTTATAGAATGTAAAGAGATGTTTAACTTATATGAAGCAGAGCAACTCGGATATTTTCAACTCAGACACTGGGTGTAAAATAACCAGGTCAAACAAGTTGGTTGCCGACTGCCTCGGGGAATAGAACTCAGGGTGCTGGAGGGCCAAGAATCACGTAAAATATCTACCTGTTACCTAGTGCTAGAAAATGCTTCTCTTGAGAATAGATTACCATATATGACATGGTGTGAGAGGGAATTGGGGATATAAATCTCGGAGGAATCCTGGCAAAGGATCTGGTCTCGAGCCCATAAGATCTCCCGCTGCAGCCTAATTAAGGAAGGGGCCATTAAATGATGCTTTCATTGGTATATGACTCCGAAGGGTTACATGCGATCTGCCCTGACGACACAGATCGCTGCTGCCATGGGTGCAGGCAATTGGGAGACCTTAGACACATCTGGTGGCACTGTCCAATTAAACATATTGGCAAGAGATTCGCTCAAGGACAAAGGATATTACAGGTAGCTTGCTCCCTATGTGCCCGTTGACCCTATTTTTGGGGGATGTCCCAGAGGATGGTACTTTCCCGCTATCAGGTGCTAGAGCAGTTCTGATATTGTATTTGTTGATGACAGCAAGAATAAACCGTGCATGCTTCTGGAAGACTGCAGAGGGCCCTTGCATCTTATATTGGTGGGTAAAGGTGTGGGAGATCATAGCCATGGAAAAACTAACCGCACACTTATCAGATCGTATGGCAAGATTCTACCGCACTTGGGCCCCCTTTTTTTTTGATTTGTCCAAGGGAAATAACATGTTTTTTTGGCCACAAATTTTGAAATACCTATTTCAGACTTAAAGGTACAGCAGAGAGCCGGATGTGTTGTATAGGGTGGCTGGAGGGCTCTTGTGGGAGGGGGAGGAGATTGGGTGGGATGGCACCTAGATGGGCCAACATTTCTGGGAGTTAACAAAGCTGACTTTGTTTATTCTTTTGACTATATTATATGTCTTTATTTAAATCACTCCTTTCTTTAGTTGGGGGGGTTAGCTTCAAAATGTAAAAATGAAATGTCGATGTTTCCTTAACTTTATGTGCGTCGTTATGGCATTGGCACTATGACATGTTCATCAGGATCTCAATGAAAAGACAACTTGAAAAAAAAAAAGAAATATAGGATCGTTGTCACTCTGACAACAATGCTCTAATATTGTCGATCTCTTATGGCGATAAAACCAATACTCCTATTGCTCAGAAACATCATGGCCATGATATGCACATTAGCAGGCGGCCCCTAAATTCGGCAACAATGGATAGAGAAGCCTATTCTTACAAGGTAATAGATGCATGCCTCTCTTCTATCGAGATTTGATACATTAGTCATAAGACTGATCCAGCGCATTTACACTCAAATAATAGCATTATTAATGCTTGTAGATCTAACATGACTACCGCCTATCGGCCAAGTAATCAAACTATTCAGCAGCCAGTGTGGTATACCAAGGACTGCAGAAACATGAAGACTGAGCTCCTGGGAATAGCAAAGGGACAAATAGAAATAAAGCTTATTTGGGACAAGTAAGGATCCTCTATAAAATTGCATTGAAAAATGCCAAAGAAGTTTGGAAGGCCAAATGAGGGCAGCACCTGGAAGAGGCAGCCAAAACAACAAATGAAAGCGATTTTTGGAAGATAGTCTCCCCGGGCAACTGCCCACTCAAAGACAAATCAAGAGGGTTCTCCAGCATGGGGTCTGGCATGGATTCACATGCTCATGAATATTCCCCGTCGTCGGGCTGGGAATACTCGGTAAAGAAAAAATAAGTTTCAGTTTAGTTTCTGAACTGTCTTTATCCTAATAACCAATCACTGGTCTCTGGGTCATACTGCCCCCAGCCAATGACTGCCCTCTACCTAAGCCCCTCCTCTGGCAGCCATCTTCAGATTTTTACCGCACGTTCAAGTGTTGGGAGTCCTCGTGCTATAGCTCTCGAGCTTTTACTGCGTTTTGCAATTTTTCAAAGAGTTTAATCTCATTTTTTCGGTCAATCGAGCCTCAAGCTCCACCGTTTCTACTTCCGATCAATGGGGACCCGTTTCGGAATTTTCTAAGCCCCTCAAGGGTGAAGTTTTTGTCGAGTTCCGCTTCTTGGAGGATTCCAGAAGATCTTTGAGGCCTACCCCGCGTGGACATGGCCCAGGACAAATGGAGCATGACCCCCGGATCCAAGCTGTTCAGGAGCTGCCCTGGATGCGGATTGCAGAATGTCTTCAAGGAGGACGAGCATTCTAGATGCCTCTAATGCCTTCACGAAGACAAAACGGACGTGGAGAAGAACTGTGCGTTTTGCAAGAATATGTCGGAGCGGACCATGAAGGATCGGCGTATCCGCATCACCAACTGGACTGGCTGGAGGGTAAGAGCCCAGCAGCAGGTGAAAAGAATAGGTCCGAGCGGTCTTCTAAGACCTTTGAGGGTGCTCCGGCGACGGGGGCCCAACAAAAGGCAAAGCACTGCGAGTCTGCGGGCACTGGGAGCGCCGAACGGTTGGGCTCCTCGGCTGCCAGACAGGGTGCACTTTCACCAACGCTATCAACCACGAGCCAACGCTCTGTCTCAGGGAAAAGGAAATCGGAGAACCCGGGTAAGCTTCGGGAGAAGTCCCGGTCGATCCCGACAGAGACAGCCGAAAGCGAGCGAGGCAGCGACCCTCCCCTCAAGGTGAAGGCCTTAAGCGCGTCCGAAGTCGTGAAGGCCTGGATTCACCCGGCTAAGGCCTCTATAGAGGGAGTTGTGGCGGCCCTGGCGAAGCCTGTGGAGGCTACCCCAGTGGAGTCGACCTAGGGGCCCAGAGTTTCCCTGCCACCGCGGAGGGAATCCTCTTTTCACCCATCGATTCGTGAGAACCCCGGTGGAAAAAGAGGGAGGGGGGTGGTGGCCATCACGGACACGGATACAGCCTCTGAAGAGGAGCTGGCTGAAGTCGTGAAGATCCTGGAAGTTCGGTCCCGCGGGAGGGATCCCGACGAGGTGGATGACGAAAGCGACGGTGGCGCTGACGAAGTTCCCATGGAGGCGGAGGATTCCACTCCCCAACCGTAGCGCCTGTCGCAGCCGGTACCTGGGCCACAGGATGACCCAGGAGCAATCTTGATGGCGCTCCAGGCCTTGTGTACAGGACAAGGTTGCCCTTACCCCCAGCGGACGACCCAGCAGAGCCTGGACCGTCAGGAAGCCCTCCAAGCAAGCGGAGGAGAACTCATCCCCCCCACCGCCCTTCCAGCCGGCGCGGCCCTCACAGCCTTCATCTCCTTCCCCGGATCCGAGGGATGACACGGAACGGAGACGGCCACGACGGGGACGGATGACAACGGTGGTGATGACGGGATTGGCCTCCCATCACCACCTCCTTGGGCCTCTCTGCCAAACGAAATTGGCTAATTACACGCTATGATCGCCAGGGCATCCAGGCTCTTCCAGCTCTGCCCCGTAGAACAGAAGGAAGGTTTTCTCTATCAACGGTGTGAGGCCAAGAGGAAGACGGTCCTCTCGGTACCCTTACTTGACGACATCTGGGAAGGGGCTGGAGCTCCTTAAGAACCCGTCCATGACCCCTACAAAGAGAGACCGGTGCGAGAAGAAGTACCGGGTCCCGGATTCCGCCCCCATGTGCCTTAGGGCGCAGCCGACCCCGGATTCGGTAGTCTCGGCAGCAGCCAAGAAGAAAGTGGTGGGGGCGACGGCTTCAACTTCGACCTCCCCCCCGGACCGCGAAGTGAAGAAATTGGATGCCATGGGACACCGGTCATCTAGTCAGTGGCGACGACGATTAAAGCGGCCACCGCACTCGTGATTGTGACCCGCTACGACAGGGAGCTGTGGTTTAAGATCACTCCTCTGCTGGACTACCGGACGACAAGAGGGCTGAGGCCCTGGAGATCCTGCAGGAAGGTGAGGTGGCGTCGGACCACGCCATAATGGTAGCCACGGACATTGCTGACACCGGCTTCCGCCAGATGGGCAATGGTGTTTGCCTTCGCCAGCGTGGTTGGCTCAAGGCAACCGATTTCTGCCAGGACGTGCAAACCAGAGTTTTGGACATGCCTTTCGACGGAAACAACCTGTTTGGCAAGACAGTGGACGAGTCACTGCAGGCCATCAAGGCCGACACTGAGACGGCGCGGGCCTTGGGAGTTTTGCAGCAACGACGGCTGCCGTTTTGGAACTCCGGAGGCAAGCAAGGTGCCTCCAAAGGATTTGGCGGCAGCTCCTCGACGTAGCGCCAGGCGGCCCGCTCTTTGTCGCAGGAGGCCTACAGAGGATGCGGCAAGTCAGGAGGATATTGTTGTCGTCAAGGAGGCCAAGGCGGCAAGGCCGCTACCATGCAGGACTGAACCGGCCGTAGCGTCGGGCCCCCACCTGAGCACCCCGGTGGGAGGCCGGCTGGCGAAGTTCGTCAGTGTGTGGGAGTCCATCTCCACCGACCGATGGGTGTTGGATACACTGACCTGCGGACACACTCTCGAGTTTCTAAAGAAGTGCCCCCGCATTCCTCCCGTGGCCAGGAAGGAAAACCACGTCCATCAACTGCTGCTGGAAGTAAGGGCGATGCTGAAGAAAGGAGCCATCGAGCTCGTTCCAAAGAGGCTCCGGTACTCCGGAGTGTACTCACGATACTTCCTTGTAAGAAAGAAGATCGGCGGCTGGTGACCCATCCTGGATCTTCGTTGTTTAAACAAGTAACTCAAATCTCAGAAATTCCGGATGATCACCCTCCAGCATGTGCTGGGACAGCTGGAGGAAGGAGACTTCCTATCGTCGCTGGACTTGGACGATGCCTACTTCCACATCCCCATTCTAAAGGGACATTGAAAGTTTCTCAGATTCGTAGTCCAAGGATGGCACTACCAGTTCAAGGCCCTCCCCTTCGGATTGAAGTCGGCGCCCAGGGTATTCACCAAGTGCCTAGCACCAGTAGCAGCGCGGCTGCGCCTACAGGGGATCCACGTCTACCCCTACCTGGACGATTGGCTCATCCGAGCAAGGACAAGAGAACTCACTGTCGAGCACACAGTGAAGACCGTCCAGCTGCTCACGGATCTGGGATTTTCCATCAACTTCACAAAATCCCACTTGGTTCCGTCGCAAGTCGCACTGTTCCTGGGAGCCAGGCTCGACACAGTGGCACGATTGGCCTTCCCGTCGGAGGAAAGGATGAAGGCCATCCTGGTCAAGGTGCAACGGCTGTCGACCATGGACGAGGCCAGGGTAAGGTCCATCAAGTCCCTTCTCGGCATGATGTCCTTGTGCATCTACCTCGTGCGCCTGTGCAGGCTGCGGATGCGCCCTCTACAAGAGTTGCTAGACGCTTGTTGGATGCAAGCGGCAGGCAGCTTCAAAGACAGGATCTTGCTCAACGAGACCTTCCGCCAAGCGATCCGGTGGTGGGGTACCCGCACGCATCTCGTGGCGGGTATGGACTTCCAGACCCCGGTGCATCAGGAGACGGTAACGACGGGTGCCTCCTAGGGGGGATGGGGAGCGCACACCGAAGATCTCCACGCAAGAGGCCTTTGGCTCCCCGAAGAGAGGTCACTTCACATCAACGTCCTGGAACTCCGAGCCATATTCTGGGCCCTCAGGTCATTCCTTCCGACCCTCAAGGGCAAGGTGGTGAGGATCTTCACCGACAACACCACCACGATGTTCTACATCCGGAAGCAGGGAGGCACCAGATCCCCAGCCCTGTCCAAGGAGCTCCAGGATCTGTGGCACTGGGCCGTCGCCCAAGGGATGTTTCTGGTACCCTTCCACCTGGCAGGGATAAAGAACACCATTGCCGACTCACTCAGCAGGGAGCTGCGCTCGTGCCACGAGTGTGAACTGTGACAGGATCAAGTGGATCTGCTATTCAAACGATGGGGGCAAACCCCAGATCGACTTATTCGCGACGGCGACGAACACCAAGTGCCGGAGGTTCGCCAGCAGGTTTCCCCAGCCGGGGAACATGGGCGATGCCTTCTCATTCCCCTGGGACGGCCTGTTCCTCTATGCGTTCCCGCCGTTACCGTTCCTGCTGCGGCTCATCAACCAACTCAGACGGTCCCGTTGCAGGATGATCCTCATCGCACCGACGTGGCCGAGACAGATCTGGTTCCCGGACCTCCTGGACATGTCAACGCCCCCCCCCCGTCAAACTGCCGACAGACGCGGATCTCTTCTCCAGAGAAGGAGGCGCCACCTTCCACCACGACCCGGGGTCGCTGAACTTGCAGGCCTGGCTCCTTCAGCACTAGAGTTTGGAGGGTACGATATCCCGGCGGACTGCAAGGAGGTGCTTGCAGAGGCCAGGGGATCCTCAACTCTCAAGAGCTATGGACACAAATGGAAGAGGTTTTCTGTTTGGTGCCGGGCACAGAAGATTAACCCTCTGCGGATTATGGCCCCTCAGGTGCTGCCCTACTTGCTATCGCTGGCCAAGGCGGGGCTGGCCCATGCCTCCAGCTCCTCCCTGTGGTCCCATCGCCTGGTGAAGGAGTTCATGAAGGCACTGTTCCGATCATTCCCGCCGGTGAAGGCTCCGGCCCCGGCGTGGGAGCTCAACTTGGTGCTGACCAGGCTCATGGGTCCACCATTCGAGCCTCTGCATTCGGCACCGTTGAAGTTCCTGTCGTGGAAAACAGCATTTCTTGTGGCCATCACCTCCGCACGACGAGTGGGAGAGATCCAGGCCCTCCTGCAAGCCCCCAAACTTGACTTTCCATGAGACGAGGGTGGTGCTGAGGACGCACCCCTCCTTCATGCCCAAGGTGCCATCGGACTTTCATTTCAACAATCCCTTGGTGTTACCTGTTTTCTTCCCGTCCCCTTTGTCGCCGGCCGAGAGGACTTTGCTCTCGCTGGATGTAGCTAGAGCACTGAAGTTCTATTGTGGACCGCACAAAGAGTTTTCGGAAGACATCACAGCTGTTTGTGAACTTTGGACCTGTGAACCAAGGGAAGGCCCTCTCAAAGGCTTCCATTTCCAGATGGCTCTCTGGCTGCATCATGCACTGTCACCAGTTGGCAAACCCACCGTTGCCCGGCCGTCCGAGAGCCCATTCGACAAGAGCGATCGCTGCTACCACGGCGTTCCTATCCGGTGTACCCCAGCTGGACATCTGCAGGGCTGCTACGTGGTACGTGGAGGTCGACGCACACCTTCACAGGATTGTACTGCGTTGACCGGGATTCCAGGGAGGAGTCCAGAGTCGGCCAGGCAGTGCTGCGCAACCTGTCCGCCTGAAGGTGGGCCTGGTGAGGAGGTAAGAGATGCTTAATGTTGAGTTGATGAAATGCTTAATGTTGAGCCTTGCCACCTCCCGTGGTTGTGCATGCGTGTACTGCTATGTATTCTTGTATTCATGAGCATGTGAATCCATGCCAGACCCCATGCTGGAGAAGGAACAAGTTACTTACCTGGAACTGTTGTTCTCCAGCATGGGTCTGGCATGGATTCACATGCGAACCCTCCCACTACCCCTCTGCGGCTCTTCACTTGGTCCTACTGCCACATTACGTGCTACCAAATCCGAAGATGGCTGCCAGAGGAGGGGCTTAGGTAGAGGGCAGTCATTGGCTGGGGGCAGTATCACCCAGAGACCAGTAATTGGTTATTAGGAGAAAGACAGTTCAGAAACTAAACTGAAACTGATTTTTTCTTTATCGAGGATTCCCAGCCTGACGACGGGGAATATTCATGAGCATGTGAATCCATGCCAGACCCATGCTGGAGAACAACAGTTACAGGTAAGTAACTTGTTCCTTCCCTGCTTCCTCAACCTGGACTGATCATTTTCCAAGGCTGTTTAGCTCTAGGAGAGATGGTATTGATGCAGATACATCTAAAGCAAGATCTTATTACAACTAACCAACCTCCCTTTGAGTTTCAGGTTGACGAAGTAAAGGCCATCTCCTCTGGTAAGGCCCTAGGCCCGAGCAGGTGATGACCGATCTATTTAGGCAGGAATAACAAGTATGGCTCTCCGTGTTTGAATTCATTTGTGCTTACAAGCGCATTTCCAGATAGCTGGAAAAAAATCCATAATAATTCTGATCTTTAAAAAAGGAGACCCGATGTACCCTAGCTGCTACCGCCCAATATCCCTGATTGATGCCACTGCAAAATGGCTGGGCAAGGTGATCTCTACCCGTTTAGACAAATGGGTGAAAGAAAACAGCATTTTGTCAGGGGCAATACGGGTTTAGGGAAGGAGTTGGTACAGTGGAGCAGGTCCTGAACCTCAGCTTGATTCTGGCCAGGTTTCTCAAAGGATATGACTGTCCAGTGTACTTGGGGTTGATGGACCTTAGTCAAGCATTTGACAGGGTTAACCGTCCAAAGCTATGGAATCTGTTCCAAACTTTGGGTTGACTGGCGCCCATATTGAACATATTAATTTCCATACATACAGGCCTGAAAGCGTCAGTGAGGTTGAACAACAAAGGCAAATTATCTCCATCCTTTTACATCTTTCGTTGGGTCAGGCAAGGATGTGTCCTGGCCCCGCTACTGTTCAACCTTTATGTTTGGAGCCTGGTAAAGGAATTAAACAAAGTTACAAAGGACACACCCAGAGTTGTGGAGAGAAACATCACTGTGTTGGCATATGCTGACGACACAGTTCTGTTGGCACGAACTCCATTAGTACTAAAGAAACTCGTCAACACCTATGTCAAATATATGGGTTGTAGAGAGCTATCAGTAAACACTAAGAAATCCCTAGTGATGTGTGTTGGCAGGCAGACTAAAAATCTACCCCACATTTTTGCATCTGGACATAAACTCGACTGCGTAGATTAAATGTACCTATTTAGGAGTGCCTTTTAACAGCAGGGCAAACTGGTTCAATCATCTCTCTGAGACAACGCAGACATTTACTTGGGCCTGTGATGCATTATACAGATTTGGACTGGAGATGGGCGGGTTAACGATTAGTCCAAAACTTAACATCTATTGGGTCAAGCCTGTTGCGTCATGTGTTTATGGAGCAGAAGTGTGGGGTAGGTCCCCAATACAATCGATTCAGGTTAAATAAAATAGATTATTTCTGAATGTTTTAGGGGCCACAAAGAGTACTTCAACCTACCTGCTCCATCAAGAATTAAGTGCTGATTATATACACAATTGTATCAATTCAAAACCCCTGCTATTCTGGATTAGATTATGGTCTCAAATTGAGCAACATTTAACACACAAGATCCTACAGGATCTGAAATCTTCAGACATACGTAGGAATATTACTTGGCTGAACACGCTGGAAAAAGCATTTGAGAGTCTTGACATGTCAGATCTCTGTCATCCCGGCTAGTGTTTCCAGAGCTGTTGCCATATTGGTGCTGCAAAAATACATGGAGCACAGCAGGGATTTGCACGGCTGTCTCGAGATCAAAAATCAGTCTGTCCTCAAGTACCAAGACTATGGCTGTAGTAGTCAAAATGCTGATTATATTTCTTGGTCCCATTGCTAACGAAAGAGGAGTGTTCTGCTCCTTATGAGGACAAGCCGTTTGATATTGTTAGTCAAGGACCACAACAGCAAGAACTGTATGGGCTCAGAATCGAATATTCGATGCCCATGCATTTCATCCTATCCCAAGAGTTGGTTCATCTTTTGTTTTTTGGTCTATTTTGCTACAAACCCAGGACAATGTTGAATGCCAATTCTAAGGACGTCAGACTGTAGTTCAATAAAAGAAGCAACTAGATATATACTGTCATTGCCAGCAAGAGGGGTTGCAGTGGCTGTGTACATGTTTTAGAGGCTACATTACAGCTGATTGCGGACAACCTGCTCGAATAATTGTGGCTCTAACATCTCTAATTGTATGTTTTTGTAACGCATTTTTGATATTTTACCATGTTTTATAATCTGATGTATTTCCTTTAATTTGTATAGCTTTTGTATGTTTTCTTTTATGAAGTCTGTGTGCTTAGAAATAAAGAGTAATTCATTCAAGGTAGGGTTCAATCCAGGCAAGGGCTCGATCGTGAATGCCAAGAAGAAAGAGAGTATCAAGGAGATCAGAGTGATCAACAGTGTCAAAAACAGCAGACCGGTCATGGAAAATTAGGATAGAGGATTTGTTAGAGTGCTTAGCAGAGGCAATGAAGTTGGATACATTCATGAGAGCAGTTTCCATTGAAAGTGACTGGAGCGGAAACCTGCTTGTAGAGTGTCTAAAATGGTTGTGGATGTCTTAGAAAATTGATAAGATGCTTGAACACGACCCTTTCAAGCACTTTTGAGTAGTGCGAATGTTAGCTGGTAGGTTTGGGTCAGTCCCTTGCTTTTTTAATAGAGGAATAACCGTGGCTGTTTTGAAAACAGGGAAAGCAAGCAGGGTCGAAGGACAGGTTGAAGAGTTTAGCGAGGTGAGGGCCACTAAAGGGACAATTGGCTTGGCTAGCTGAGGAGCAAGAGGGTCGGACGGGGCACTGGAGTGGTTAGCCTTCATCAGGATTAGTTTGACTAAAGTGGGAGATAGAGGCAGATTGAGAAAAACATGTTGGAACAGTGTTAAAGAAAAACTATAGAGCGAAGTCATTAGAGAGATTGAATTTGAATGATGTAGAGTGGGAGGGAGTGTCTAGGAGTTTCCAGTCCGCTGACAAGTTCTACAATGTAGAGCTTCTTGTCCCTGGGAGCATGGGGAACACACTGTGAAGGTCTGAAGGGAGGTGCGCAATGAGCCATTTTGGGAGATTGTAAACTGTCAAGAATGCAGTGATCGTAGTACAGTTTTGATTACCCTTCAGATATTGGCGCAGGGCCTCCAGGACAAATGTAGAAGTGTTAAAATACAGCTTGCTGAATTTCAAAAGAAAAGGTTTAACAAAACAGTAGGGAAAACCTAGAAGACTGGAAAAAGGGTTCCATCGACCATGCTGAAAAAAAAGCTAAAAGTGATGAAAAACATATGTTGGATTATGCAAGTATACTATTTAAGCAATAAGCCCTTTGCTGGCGGTGGGGCATTTTCGCTTCAGGTAATGCCCTGGGGCCCATAGTTACAGGCCTGAGCAAAGCGGTAATGCCCCTCAAGTGAGGGGCTTATTGCTATTAGTGCCCCGGCCTGTTCGATCAGGGTACTAATAGAATCTTTTCAGAAGTTGTGAAATGCTGTTGGCGTTTCACAACTGAAAAGGAAGAAAAAAGATGTCTGCATTGGAATGGGGAGAAGGGACTACAAGTAATCCCTTCTCCCTTTCCATGGTGGCCATATGCGAACATAGTGGGACTCTGCGGAAGAAGTGCAGGGAAGGCTTTGTCGGGCTGGTAACATCCTGGCGAGGGCCAATGTATTTGCATGTTCAAATCTCACTGTCCCTCGCTGGGTACTAATAGTAATTAATCAAGACTTTAATAAACGTGTTGCTCTAAACTCCCCTAGACCAGAAAACAAATGCTCTGAGATTATGCAGGCAAATGGGAAGGGATTGTTACGCTCACCTGGTATCCACCGGGACGCCACCCAGCCCTGGTTGGATGATTTGCACTCTCGAACCCTCTCCCGGTCCCTTGGTAATGCCTCTGGTTAAAGATGGCTCTGCAATATAGGAGAGCTGGATTCAATACCAGGTTGTCTTTGTTTTCTCACCTCCATTGGCCTCAACTCCTTCCTCCCCCTTGGGCCTTCTCCTCACATTAATATTGTAAAAGGTGGATTCTAGGTCCTGCTCCTCGTGGCAACGGCACGTGGATGTGGGGGCGAGCAGCAACCAAGTTACTTCACTGGTGCAAGCCCCACTGTGGGAATCCAGGCCTACTGCGACTCCGTAGGTTTGCTGCTTTACAGTCTTTATGTGCAGTTCTTATGTTCCGTTTAGTTCGAAGAATAATGTCTTGCTTCTTTCCTTTTAGGTATGGAAAGGTATTTTGGTGTTGTCATGCAGTTTGAAGATGAGCATGGGCCGGTAGGCGAAATCGCGGTGTGCGCGATGCTGTCCGGTGAGTAATGCGTGATGCGCTGCGCTGTTTCGCCTTTTATATTGCTAACCTGTGTCTTTTCTCTCCTTGCAGGTTGCGATGTTCCTCGCCGAGGGCCGTAATGTTCGCAATGATACTGACCAGGAGATGACTACCCAGGTAAGAATTGTGTGGCTTTCTTCATTCAGGAGGAAACGTGAGTAAACGCTTACTAATGCTGTCTTTCTTTCTCCTCTTTCCAGGTTATGGTATTCCAGGATGCATGCAGTGCCAGATGATGGAGTTCGTACCTCCAGGTGAGTGGAACTGAAGTCAGCGATGGATTGAAGACAGGTTACTGTTCCAGGTAAGTTTCGTAGTGTTCTTTCTCTCTCTGCAGGTCCTTGGTTTTCAGGTAAGCTGGCATCAAAGAACTGGACACAGTGAGCGTTACGCTGCCCACAGCAGAATAACACAAAGCATGTTCTGCTGTTTGGGTGTGGTTTAAATAGCATCAGCTAAAGTAGTCCAGGTAAAATAGTCCCAGGCCTGCCACACCCAAAGTAGTCCAGGTAAAGTAGTCCCAGGCCTGCCACACCCAAAAGACTAGACCGCATAGCTCAGTTCCTTGTAACTGAGCTGTGTGTGTGCCTCCTTGTTGGCTGAATCCCCCCGCCCCCAAGTTAAATAGTCCCAAGTAAATAGTCCCATTCTGATGTTGGTCTTCATGATGGTTATGAGACTGACTCCAAGAGAGTCTTGGATGAGGTTTTAAGGCCTTTGACCTGGCCCTAACTGGAAGGCTGACTTGCCAGTGAGGGCCAGGGGCAAGGGTCATGACAGGGATTTGCTGAAAGTAATGTAGTACAGCAAAATCAGTGAAAGGGCACAGTAGGTACAGCACAAACAAGGAATAATAAAGTGTACATGGCAAATGTACCTACATTACATGAGGGTGCAAAAGGAGAGGGTTCCCTATAGATTAAGTGTACATTCGATATACCACAATAAAGATTGTACAATTATCACCAAAGATCTGATAAATCGTACCTGATATGCTACACCTGGGTGGGGCTATATCAGTGAACTATATTGAAATCGCCTTAAAGGATAAATCCTTCGCAGAAGGTCTATTGTCAATAGAATAGCAAAGCATCCCACCATCTGGCTCAAAGGTTGTGGATGAAGTACTACCTCCACCCTCTTTAAACCAAACTAATGCAGACAATGCCATATAAGGCTGTATGATGTGTGTAACTTGTACTGACCAGGTGGAAAATAGGACACTGACGAGTACAAACCTGCGCCCACCAAAAATAAGTAGTAATTTGCCCGCCTAGATAAATGTATGTGACTGAGGACACTGATGAGCTTGATATAATTGATTGTATTGATTTTCACTCCCCAACATCCACTGTTGTGGTCTTAATGGTAATGTAGAAATTATGATTGGTCTCACCAATATCTGTGGAACAGGGCAGGTTTTAAAAGGAGCGATTAGGACAAGGGTTAGTGTAACTTTGTCAGGGAATAATATAGATCTCCAGGAGACCTAGATCGCAGAAACTCTTTGGCTTGATGGCTTTGGACATTTCCAGATGGTTTCTACCAAAGACGTTTCTGTTTGACCAATAATACGGATACACATGGTATTCTGTTAGAAATTGATCATGCCTGCAAGCTCAATGGGCTGAATATATAGTTAGTAGACCAAATTAGGATTCGGGGCTGGCGACTCTACAATAGGTGGTAAATCTAACAGGGAGTATCGAGGAAAGACATCCAGCTGCCGGCAGATTGATAAAAATGGTGAGAGCGCTGTCAACCTCCAATTTGAACCTTTGAGAGTTGTAAAGGATTACCTGGAGGAGAATAATCTAGTTTAGGGCATCCCAGATCTTAAGGCAGACCCACCAAGGAGACAACACAAATGAGATTTGGAAACCGCATAGTTGTAGTTTAATGCAGGGCTCAGAGCCTGCAACAGTGGGGCACCAGGAGATAAACCTGCAGCTTATACTTTGTGAGAGAAGGTGAATAGAGACTGATGATGTGCTCATAAATGTAAATTAGTTTACACTTCAATATGGAGCATAAAGAAAATAATTATATGAGAAGAAAGGCAGAACTTCAGCCATAGAAATAGCAAATAGGCAGCATATTAAATTAAATACTTTGGACTTGGATATAGTGGTCCCAAAAACCTATGCTAATATTCTCCCTGTATTTGAACTAATTATGGTGGTTAGTAGTAATGCTGTGATAACCAGTATGGCTTTGTCTGATATAATAATTAGCATCATTAAACAGTTGATAACCAAGTCCTTTAGGACAGTCAAGAAAGATGTCCTTCAGAAATAAGATAAATGGTATGGTGCACATGTAAAAAAAGACTTCTTCTGAAGTGATGAAAGGGATGGTAGAAACTGAAAAAGTTCTAATAGTCCCAAAGAGTAAAATATAGACTTTAATCAAGTCTAACAAGCTTTCCAATATTGAGAAAAATTTAAAAATCTGACTGAAGCAATTGAGTCAAAAAAATTGGAGTTTATTCTGGAAGATAGTAACATTGGGTTCTACAGGAGGAAGTAAAAGGACTGCTGGCAAAATAACTAAAGGGGCTTGGTATATGCATTTTAAGGGGCTGTATTATGAAGACACCTCACTTTGCAGCAAGCTGCCAATGAGAATGTTTTGGATGATGACATTTTAACCATCACAATGGGTGAGGTAAACGGGGCAATATATCCTCAATAAGCAGAAAAGGCCTGATATGATACCCAAAGATCTTATATTGGGTATTGTAATGAAGATGATTTACTGGGGCCACCGGTAAGTTCCACTGGTAAGTCCTTTATTCAGTTTCATCTTTAGGTAACTATGCACATGTAGGACCCACCAATGCCCACCACCCAGGTAACTGTCACAAACTGTCCTGGGTGGAATCCCCATGCAGGGCACATTCCATTCTACACATGACCTCATACGCTGATATCACACTCGCATGCAGCCATACACACACACACAGGCAGAGGAAAAAGGAAGCCAGATAGCACACACATACTTTACTGTTTTCTTTTCAAAACTTTATTGATTCAAACACAATCACAGTTTACATGACTTTGACTGACCGTAGTTGCTTCAAAAAGTAACACATTCTCAGTTTTACGTAGCTGTACTGGTGCCGTTCCACCCAAGATCGGTGATTTTGCATTTATATGAATCAGTCTGCTGTGTTGAGTTCAGGAATAGCCCCCCATTTTCCCCATGATGGCTGAAAGCTGAGATTGCCCCCCTTTGAAAAGGGGGTAAAATACATTCTGTCCATGTATAGACCCATTTCATTATTAGATGTTTGTGGGTTATACATTTCGGGAGAGTTATACTAGCATTGTGGGGATCAGGAATGGAAAGAACATAATTCGCCATTTACAAGCAGACTTCCGGAAGGGGACAACTACCATGGGACCTGGCATTTAGGCTTAATTCATTATTACAATATGATGTTATTTTATCGATGGATTCTCTATACATAATATTTGTAGATCTAAAAACAGCATTTGCTGCAGTCCCTATGAAACAATTATGGAGTTCTCTAGAGAACCATGTGTAATGCATGTGTGAAAATGAGCTAAAAAAACATGGTGCTGGTGTGCGGCCATTTTGGACATTCACTTCCAAAACCGCAATGGAAGTCTACGTTTCTGTGAGCTCAGTTAGCAGACATGACTTCTGCCACGGCTGCGATATGTATATCTGGAAGCAGATGAGCTCATTATGGAGGATAGCTGGCGTATTGTTCAATCAAGGACGCACCAAGTAAGGAGTCTGCGTTGTGCAGGTGCAGTGATAAGGGGTGCTGGGAACAAGCGTGCGGGAGACAAACTGAGTTTTTCCACTATTAACTGGATTTTTCCGCTCTGTGCTCCCCATGCTTGCCATCTGTCCTTCGGCCAGGGATGGTTGGCAACCTGAGGTGGGCAGGGATTTTTCCCCCATAAGAGAAGAGGTATCCGGGTAGTAGAGAGAATTGGAACCCCGGGTGATGAAGTCTCACTGAGAGGGAGGACGCTCTGCTCCAGACCCCGTTAGCACGTGTGATCTCTCTGCCCACCTGCCCTTGGGACTGGGTAGTGTCGTGGTGGCTGAGATAAAGTGTTCTCCTTCGACTGCACAAAAGTTGATGTAACTGGTCTATCCTTATCTATGTATATGTCTATCTATAACCAACTCTATTTGCTTCCAGAGTCATTTGTATGCTTATTTCGTATATGAATAAAGAGCCTGTAAAGAGCTGATTATATTATAACAATTGGTCTAAGTGTGTGTTATTGCCTCCCAGGGTCCAAGAACTTCCGTGTAATAAGGTGAGTGGTTCTGAGTTCCTTACACGTGACAGAAAAGCAAAACACAATGGTTTATCAACATCATTTTTGAATTCCTGCAGAGGGCTGTACACTAATAATTCAAGTGCTATCAGTTGGGGGCAGGGTGGAGAACTAACTGACCCTTATCTGGCACAGAAGGGAGTGAGGAAGGTCTTTATACTTCAAAGGAATACCGCCCTAGCCCTTTGGTGGAAGGGGCCATTCCACGTTCTCCTTACCTCTTACTCGGCAGTGAAGGTGCATGGGCACCCAACATAGGTGCATGCAAGCCACTGCAAGAGGGCAGAAGCCCCTGTGGAGTAATGCATTTGATTACTGTATTTTGTTGCTGAGGTTGGCCTGTGATAACTCAGATTCTGCTGAGCCTGATGCAATAGTGCAGACCATACTAGTGCTGCGTAATGTGATTAACATCATAACATCGTCGTATATAAGGGCATGGCCATGGTATGTGAAGCATTTTATTTTACACTGACCGGGTGGGATGTGCGATTTGAATGGCGCTTGGGAATGTGGGGTGGACTTATGCTTAGGGTTTATTCCACAGCCTGCAAAATGTCCGGTTTGGAGTAGTTCCTTATCCATGCGAAGCTCTTTGAAATTGGATGAGTAATGAGGATTACCTCTGAATGCAGAAACTGAAGTTCCCACTAATACCCCAGTTTAAAGATGGAACTTTGTCTATAACTAATGTACTAACAACTGTAGCTGAAATGGATGTTAAATACCCAGATCCTTCCCACCTATCAGATTTGGAAAATTGTTATTCTGTTCTCTTCACATGAAGAAACCAAATGATCTCCAGGCTTATCTACTACGAATCACAATGGCCTGCTAATATGGTGGCGACAGCACAATGAGAAGTTGGTGGAAATGTCAGCTTGGTATCAGATACAGAGAACCTAGTAATGCACTTAGTGGTGGTGCCTGGGTATTATGAGATAGAAGATCTTAAAACTGTATTGCGAAAGAATAGGTTTGTTTGTTATATTATTTGTAATGCTCACCACACCCAAGGGTATCAGGGCGCAACAGATACAAGAATATGCGAAGCTTAGTTACAGTGAGTCATA
The DNA here is from genome assembly GCF_040938575.1 of Ambystoma mexicanum. Taxonomy (NCBI): domain Eukaryota; kingdom Metazoa; phylum Chordata; class Amphibia; order Caudata; family Ambystomatidae; genus Ambystoma; species Ambystoma mexicanum. Next base: position 450,734,387 of record NC_090936.1, on the reverse strand, counting down.
CAATGCAATACATTACTCTACATTATTATACAAAGCAGGATATACAGATATTTACAGATATTACAGGTATTGTACACAGAGGTGAAGTAACTGACATGGGATTAGCAAGTAGGAGTTACGAGTTGCATTTCGGTTACACAGTCGTGCAGTTAGTGGTCAGTGGATTTTAACCACGAGATAGTATTGGTTCTGAAATTCTGGTAGGACTGGTCTACTCTTAAGGAGGGAGTCGGGGAGTTCCAAAGCTTGGCCGCTTTAACAGGGAAGCTGATGCCACCAATCATAGATTGTTTGAATCTGGGGATGGACAAGCAGTCCAGGTTTACTGATCTAGTTGGTCTTGGGGATGTCCATTTGTGGAATCTCTCAGAGAGGTAAATGGGTGCGGCGTTGTTAAGAGATTTATGGGTGAGCAATGCAGTTTTTAGTAGGATTTTGTCATTTGTCCGGAGCCAGTTGTTCTGTCGTCTACTCTGAGATGTGCTCTCTTCCGGAGATACCTAAGGCCGCTCTAAGGGCATTGTTTTGTAAGGTTTGGATTCTAGTAATGAAGATTTGTTGGAGCCTATGTATAGGGCGTTACAATAGTCCAGGCGGGACAGGATGAGGGCTCTGGCCAGGATGTTACAGCTATTATTCGAAAGAGTGTGCACGTGTATGCCGTGGAGGACGCTAGCATGTTGACCTCTTTAGAGAAGGATAAGGTGGAGTCGAGGTAAAAACCTAATGTTTTTACCTCCTTTGCTACCTTAATGAGGTTGCCGCCAATTATGAAGGAGGTGTAGTCGGGTCCTAATCTTTTTAGGTTAGTGGGGGTGCCCAAGATGATGAGTTCTGTGTTATCATCATTCAGGCATAGACCGTGCATGGCCATCCATGCCTGGATGATGATGTACACTCTATTTACCAAGGCCAAATCCTTGTCGTAATCCCCTGCAAGTGGGAGGAGGATCTGAGTCTCATCTGCATAGTTAGTGTAGGTGATACCAAGATGGTCCAGATGACCAAAAAGGGGCTTGGTAAAGATATTGTACAGTGTCGGCGAGATGCAGGACCCCTGTGGCACCCCGCAGATGATAGGTATGGGGTCTGCCGCTGCTGAGGGCAAGAAGACCCTCATTGTTCTGCCGCTTAGGAAAGATCTAATCCAAGTTATGGCATCTTTGGAGAAGTGTGCTGCTGTGTCGAGATGGTTGCATAGAATTGTATGATCTACCAAGTCGAAAGCAGCTGAGAGGTCCAGCAGTAGCAGCAAAGCTGATTTGCCACTGTCTCTGAGCTCGTCGACTTGGGCTTTGAAATCGATGAGGGCGGTCTCAGTTCCATGTTGTGGGCGGAAGCCTGACTGTCTGGCTCCTAACAGGTGGTGTAATTCCAAGTATTTTTGAATTTGCATGTAGGCCACTTTATCTAGTATTTTCAGAAGGAAAGGGACTGTTGTGATTGGCCTATAATTGGTGGGAGTTAAGGGATCAAGAGTAGGGTTTTTTAGGAGTGGGAGTATCCACGATTCTTCGAGGTTAGTAGGGATGGTGCCGGTGGCAAAGGACGCGTTGATGAGCTTGGATATGAAAGGTGACAGGTCTCGAGCCGCATCCTTGATGAGTTGTCCCGGGCAACGATCACCCTGGCAATTGGTTGGTTTGAGAGACAGAATCATTCTTTCCACCTCGATGATAGATACTTAAATCGGATGGGGTGGTTTTCAGCGGTGTTCGCGGACAGTTTAGATGTGGTGGATTATTTAAAGATGCTTTTTTTTTTGGGATATTTTATTTTGTAATGTAGGTACTTTATTAGCTAGTGTGAGTTGAATATCTGAGCACCATTTTTTATCTTTGGTGCAGGTGTCTGGTATTGCAATGGGAGACTCTAGTTCTTTAAGAATAGTAAATAATTCTTTCATATTGGAATTAGCTTGGGAGATACGGGTGTTGTAGGAGTCCCGTTAAGCTATGCAAATTTCTTTTTTGTAGAGTGATGAAAGTTTTGTAAGCTTTAGTTTGTTGGCTTCTGATGGTAGTAGTTTCCATGCAGCCTCGCAGTTTCTTTTTTGTTGCCTCAGATTTTTTAGGAATGGTGTAAACCATTTGTTTAGGTGGTTTTTTGACTTACTTGGTCTTAGTTTGAGAGGGGCAATCTGATCTAGGGAGGAAGCCATAATTTTGTTGTACTCATTGACCATGCTTTCTGGGTCGGTATTGTTAGGAAGTGAGTTAAGGGTGGGGAGAATAGCGAGGATGAGCCTATCCACTGTAATGCTCTTTTTATTTCTAGTTAAGGTGTGTGGAGCCCTAGGGGCAGGTATGGGGTGGGGTTTGTTGATGGAGAGCGTAAATGAGAGTAGGTAGTGGTGAAGTGGAGAGGATGTTGGCATGGCAGTTGTAGTCTGGTACCCAATCTAGTATTCTCCCTTTGTTGTGGGTGGGGGTTTTGTCTTTGGGTAAGGCCATATTCTGATAGGATGTTTGCCGTTGCTAAGGCAGACTGATCCAAGGGGTCATTGAAACCCAAGTTGAGGTCCCCAAGTAGTACTTGCGTAGAGCTTTTGTGTTTACTAGAGAGTATAGTATGGATGTCTTCCTCAAATGTCCCGGTTGGGCCCGGGGGGGCGGTAGATCAGGTGGATATTGAGCGTCTGGGAGTTGATCAATGCTAATTTGACAGAAAGAACTTCGCACAAATGGATGTCATAAGGGGGTGCTAGTCTCATAGAGAGGGTGCATTTTCAGATAATGGCGATACCTCCGCCTCTGGTTCCTTGTCTATCTTGTCTTAAGATTGTATAGCCCTCAGGAACTGCTAGCATGAGCATAGGGCTTGCTGTAGCGTTCAACCATGTCTCAGTGATTGCGAGGAAGTCTAAATTATCGCTCAGGATCAGATCAGCAATCACTGTGGCATGTGCTACAACAGATCTGGAGTTTATTAGCGCTCCTTTAATAAGTGGGCTCGTGAGAGTTGTAGTTGCTAGGTGGGAGGTTGGGTGGTCTTTACGTTTGGAATGCTGGGGTGTGCAGTTTTCAGTCCTAGGAATGCTGTTTTATGCTACTTTTGTACTCATGGGGGTTAGGTCGGGCAGGGTTTTTGGGGTCCTCTTTCCTGTAAGGGTGGGTAGAGAGCTAATGGGAGGCTTGTATATTTTGGCTAGTCTTGCTCTGAGATGCAAGTTCCTGGCTTCCGTTGTGCAAGGGTTGCTAGGGATTAGGCATTGAAGGTTGTTCATAGCTAGCGGACGTTTAACTATAGTATTGTTGGTTAAAGCGAGGTATGGCATACTTGATAGGTCCCCAATGGATAGTGTATGGGGTTCTATAAAGCAGAGTGTAAGACTCAATATGAAAAGTGAGATACAGGCAATCTGGTAGGTGGCTGTAGTGAGCATGCTAGGGCTTAGCTGTGTGCTCAATGCAATAGTCAAAAGGTAAGGCACAATAGGCAAGATGCATAGGTCAATGACAAAGATTGACAATGATCAAGAATCAGGATTGCAATACAACAAATGGCACCAGTGGTATTACAGTGTCATGGGGCACTATGGATGTGTGGTGCAACATAAGACAGTGGGGCCATACAGTTACACTGTGGTGCAGCGCAGAATAGCAAGGCAGTACAGTTACAGTGAAGTATACATAGTGCGCTAATAGGTAGTATGGCATGGAGCAGCCTGCAGTAGTGAGGCAATCCAGTTGACATACAGTATGCGTGGTGCGCTGTGTTAATAAAGGCAAAGGATGTGGTGCAGCAAGCGGGCAACGCAACTTTGGACGATGTGGTTTCTTCATAGAATCTGGAAAAGTCAGCTGGTAGGTGGGGTAGAGTTAATAGATGCGCAAGTTGCAAGTAGTGTAAATGGTAATGTTGGAAATCGAGGGAGAGCCTTGCACTTACCCAGGGATCGACGTTGCTCTGCGCAAGGTTAGTTGGTTGTTTTGGTGGATCACATGTGCCTGGGTAGTGGAGAGGTGTACTGAACTGGACAGAGTGAGTGGGCCTGGCGGCCTCAGCGGCACGGACAGGCCTTTGTTCTGAAGGGTTTGGTCAATGGAGGCCGGCTTCCACCTCCAGTTGCGGGCGATTGGCTGTAGAGCTGTTACTTTGTCAGTTGCTAAGCAACCAATATAAACAAATTGAGCACTAGTGTGAAGGCGGCCATCTTGGGTCCAGGAGGTTCGGGAACATACCACATGGCAATGAGAGGGGCAGTATGGCAGACCTCGGTTTTGTGGCTGGTGAGACTGTCGTAGTGCAGAATGGTTTCACGGAAGGCAGCAGGCGATGTGATGCAGCGGAGAGGGAGCAGGCGTCGTGCTGACCCTGCAGCGCTGATGCTGCTCGCCGGTCACTTGTGAGGCGCTGCTCCTGCAGCCCTGGATGGGTCGGGGGGGCCTCCTGCCCGGTTGATGGTCTGTTGTGCTGTGCATGAATGGGAGATGGGCAGCGCTTTCTGGTTTGGTCACCTTGTGTAAGAGAATTGGTTCAGAGTGACGGCGTAACAATATTTGCAGCCCCTGAGATAGAGGCAATAGTAGGTGATCAGGTTGCGACTTGTTTGTACCAGAACAAACTAGTGATGCTATGCAGTGGTGATTTCAGCGAGAACGAGGTAACACTCCATACATTTAGAATGTTACTTTTTGATCTTATTAAATCCTATGAACGATGCATGAGTGGTGATGGTTTGCTAGAATTCTACCGATATGCAATGCCACTTTTCCGGTGAATTAAATTATAGAACTTGTACTATTATACCGCACTAAGCCTCCAGAAATAGATATTGGGGAATTTATGGAGTATACGCAGGTATATAATCAGAAATTTTGGATTAAAGCATTTTGGACTAAAGCGCTATATAAACACATTAAATACAAATACAAACCCTGGTATAACACAGTGTGGAACTAGATCAGTCTGGATATAGATGTGTACTGTTAAATGCAGCATTGGCTACTGTCCAATTTGTCTACTTTTGAGGTCACTGCCCATTACCCTAACTGCACCATTGGGGCTGAAATCAGACTGCAACAGCAGAAAGAGAAGCTCTTTGAAGGACGACAATGAAAGGAAGTAGCTGATCACATATGGAATGTGTCAAGAATGGGGGTCCCATTTGGTGTCTGGGGAGACCAAAGGGTCAGAGGCATGCAACACAGAGCATTAGCTGTGTAGGCCATAGGCCAACAGAACTGAAGCGCAAAACAAGAAAGACAATCAAGCCATATCAGAGGCTTCACTGGACTCTTTGCAGGAGAACAGCCTACAGGACTGCTTTTCCCAGCAGCTCCAGTGCCCGAACTACACATCAAAGGCAGGACTGGGAATTGTTTGCCAATGCGTGTAACAGTACCGGGCTTGTGCTCGAGACTCAAAGCTGACCAGACATGTGTCAAGCAGCTATGGCCTCAGAAACACACAAAAGGGTCCACGCCCCACAGGATCGAGATCCCGGCCCCTCATACACAACAGATAAGTGCTGCAGCGCTTCCTTTGGTTACAGGGAGCAGGGGGATCATGCAAGGGGCCCAGCCTCACCCTTCTCCTGGCCCCTTTCTTCCCTGCAGACTGCGCTATGCGAGCAGAAGGCCCTGAGCGCCATGCACTGAACTCCCTAACCAACGCATACTCACCAGTGCATACTTACCAGCCCATAACGTGCACCTCTTAGGAATGGCTTAATAGTTGTGGACATTGTCAGAGCGCACCCAAGAACAAACGCTGCATGCTACGAGCCATGTGAGGCTAGGAAACTCAAGCTGCATGCTAATCAGCCACATGTAGCCCTGCATGTACTAAGCACATGAACATGTGCAGCTAACGTTACCTAGTGCAGCTAAGCTCTTTTCCGGACCCATTACCCAAGCACTGAGACTGTGACATTGCTTTGTGCGGATGGCCACTGGGATCAGATTCGTTTTTGATCTTATTGCTGAACCGCAGTTTGGTCTCGTACTGGGGCTCCCATGGCTCAAACGTCATAACCCACAAGTCCAGTGGACAGCGGCAAGTGTTCAGCTGAATTCCCCATATTGTTTAGAGTGTTGTTTCCGGGTATCTCCAAGGCCGTCTGGTCCGGACCATGCAGTGCCGAATGTGGACACAGGCCCTGTAGACCTCAGTACCTTACCTTGTGTTTATCATGATTACCATGATGTACTTAGTAAACAGGCAGCGGAAACCTACCCCCGCATCGGCCGTTCGACTGCCGCATAGATTTAGAGCCTGGGTGGTTCTGCCATGCAGTCGTCTCTATACCCTGACAGAGACGGAAACTGAACACCTATCTGAATATATAGACACTAACCTACGTAATGGTTTCATCAGCCACTCTTATTCGCCAGTGTCTACGCCTCTTTTCTTTGTCCGAAAAAGATTGGGGATTTATGGACATGCATAGACTATCGCAGCATAAACCGCATCACCATTAAGAACTGCTATCTGCTACCCCTCATTCAGTTCTGCTTGATCAACTATGGAATGCATCAATATATACAAAACTGTGTCTGAGAGGTGCCTATCATTTGGTGCTGGTGCGTGCAGAGGACGAGTGGAATACTGCCTTCCGAACAAAGTTCGTTCTTTATGAATATCAAGTAATGCCCTTCGGCCTCTGCAACATGCCTGGCCGCCTTTCAGCACTTATTAGACGAAGTCCTTTGCGAATATCTCGATGTATTGGCAGTCATATACATTGACAACATCCTACTCTACTCCCAGAATGAGCAAGACCATGTCAAGCATGTCAGGGCGGTTCTGCAGTGGCTGAGGGAATACAGTTTATTTGCCAAATTAGAAAAGTGTGAGTTTCATCGTACCACGGTTGAATTTCTAGGCTACTTCCTAACCCCATCGGGGATACAGATGGACAGGCGCAAGGTACACAACATCCTTCATTGTCCGGCCCCAGCATCAGTAAAATACATCCAATCCTTCTTAGGGTTTGCCAACTTTTACAGGCGATCCATTAAGGATGTCTCCACCCTTGATACACCAATACCCCAATTACTCAAGAAAGGGCAGACATTCCGTTGGGATAGGACAGCTGAGAATGGGTTCCAACAACTAAGAGGCTTTTACCACTGCTCTGGTACTGAGGCACCCAGACTTAGCACAGCCGTTTGTTGTAGAAACGGATGCGCCTAGTTATGCATAAGGGGCTGTTCTCCCTCAGAGAGATCTACAAACCAGGCTCCTTTACCCAGTCGCATTTTCTTTCCCGCAAACTACTGCTGGCCAAAACCAACTACACCATAGCGGACCATGAATTGTTGATGGTTAAAGCAGCCTTTGAGGAATGGCAGTATTATTTGTTAAGGCCACGTCATACTGTGACGGTGATAACATAGCATCCATCGCAACCTACAATTTATTAAGATCACCAAATCCCTTAGTCCTCGAACGCTATGTTGGGCGTTATTCTTCATCAACCTCGATTTCCTCATCAATTATAGGCCTGGGAGTGATAACTGCAAGTCTGACCTTCCTTCACGGTATGCAGAGCCCCCGGAGAAGGATGCTAGACAAGAGCCACAGCCTATCATACCCCCAGCTCAAATCATAGGGTTGGCAACACCCACAAACATTTTTGTAGCCGTACAAAAAGCCATATCCGCAAAAGATTTGTATGAGTGGTGCCAAGCTGATGCACAACACAGTCTGGTCAATGGGCTTCCCTACCATGACCACGCCCTATACTTGCCCACCAAAGGCTTATAAAGGAAGGCTATACAGTGTATCATGATACCTCTTTAGTCAGCCATCCAGGCATAACCAATTCACAGGAGTTGGTAGCTCGACACTACTAGTGGCCCACTCTTCTGCGGGATGTACAACAGTATGTGTCTGATTGTGAGATTTGTTGTAGGAGCAAGGCCAGTCATCAAAAACCCGCAGGGTTCCTGCAACCGCTACCACAGCCCCGGAACCTTGGCATACAATTACGATGGACCTTATAGTTGACCTGCCACCGGTACAGGGGTACTCCTCGATACTTGTAATAGTAGGCTCGCTGACAAAAAAAAGTCACTACATTCCATGCAATGGAGTGTCACGGCACAGCGTCGATCGATATGGAGAAGATGGAAGTGGTTGCATGCTGCTGTGCCGGAACGCACAACTTACAATCGTTTACTAGGTCTAGTCTTTATCCAAGATGGCGGATTGCAGCATTTAGTGTTCCCTGCACCAGTGTTCACTGTGTTGCAACTCAGATTTTCTGCTACGGGTAAATACGCTAGTTCTTTCCAGCCTTGCCTTTGTTTCTTCTGCTTACTTTGCTTTCACTCCTGCCCTCCCTGCTTGCCTTCCTGCATCCTTTGACGCTCCCTGCTCTGTTGCCTGCCGGTTTCCATTTCCGGACCCTCTGCATTTTTCATAATGGCACAGCGCTCAAGGATGTGTCCTTTCTTCATCAACTATGAAGGATTGCCATCTTCCTGTTGTTTTTTTTTGCGTTTGCTTTTTACCCATACCATTGGATGGTCCTCTCTGCGACTGCTAGTGTTAGCCTGTGCTCTAAGGCTGGTGCTGTGGCTGCAGAGAGGAATTGCCCATTCCTCATCAAGGAGAGATCATCACTCGGGAAGAAAGAAAAGAAGACAACGCAAGATTCCGACGCTACTTCCATAGTGGACCAAGATCCAGGTGAGACCCGATCCAGGTTGCATCAGGACAGATTGCAACACCTTAAAGAAAGGGATATGGAACAGTTACAGGAATTGATGCAAGCCGTTCAAGGCTTGACTTTAGAGGTACAATAATTGCGAGCTGAGAATACCTCTTTAAGGCAGATAGTAACAGCAAGAGAATTACAACCAACTGACCCACCCTAACAAGTTTGATGGATCCCACAAACAAGTAAAGCAGTTCCTGGATGTGTGTATGAGCCATGTCACTTTTGAAACTGTTGCTTTTTGCCTCCGATAGAGCTAAGATAGTCTTTATGATTTCCAACATGGTTGGAAACACATTGGCCTCTGCAACTCCTTTAGTGTCCACTGTAAGTCCCCTTTTGTCAGATTATGGAAACTTCATCCAAACCTTCAAGAACATGGTCGAGAGGCCTGAGATGGTGCACTCAGCTTATGAAACCCTTCTACACCTACGTCAAGCCTCATCAAACATCGTTGATTGTGTTTCTACATTTAAAAAGATTGCAGCCCAATCAGGATGTCTTGAGACCACACAATATACCATGTTCCGCAGAGGACTCTGCAAAGAGATAAAAGATGAGTTGGTCCGGGTTCCCCGACCGGCGTCTTTCTTGGAATTAGTCTTAATGGTGCTTCAAATTGAATTCAGGATTTCAGAGAGAAGGGAAGAGAGGAAAAGAACTAAAGGACCGTCTCAGTTTCCTCAGCCAACTCGTATCTCTCCCGCACCTGAAGTACATTCCCAGGATGAACCTATGCAGATTGGAACGACTAGAGGGACTCTAACTCCTGAGGAACGAACGAGGCATTGAGACCACCGGTTGTGTGTCTATTGTGGGTCTAAAAGCCGTCTGTTAAGGGATTGCTCTGAAGTGTCTCAGCAGAGGTTGGGAAACTACAAACCCTGTCCCTAGTTGGAATGAGGAGCCGGGGTTATGCACAGAGTGCCGATATAGTCTGTCTGACACCTACAGAGGAAACGGTCATCTCATGGTGTTTTTGGTGGGTATTCGAGTCCCTCATAAGGCTCCCCTTCAAGTTCTGGCTTTATTGGATCGCATATATGGACAACTTATGGGCAAACAAAATACCTTATACAGCCAAGTCTGAATCTCATCTGATGGAAGGAGTGGATGGCAGACCTCTGAGTTCTGGCCCCATCAATCACAGCTCAGTACCCTTACGGATGAAGATCAATGAACATTCAGAAACATTGGCTTTTGATTTGATCCGAGGAGCTCATTTTCCTTTGATATTAGGGATCCCTTTGCTCTGCTGACATAACCCTGCCATAGATTGGACATCTAATACAGTCTGATTCTTCTCACCATACTGCCATAACACTTGTTTCAGGGTCTGCATAAAAAATGTCATTCTAGAACATTCTCCAGCTTCCAAGAGTATTCACCATATTCCGTTTGCCTATCAGGAGTATTCTGATGTTTTTGAAAACTGCATGCCCAGAGAATTACTCCCACATATTCCTGAGGATTGTGCTATTGATATCCTTCCTGGCTCGCTCGTTCCTTTTTGACTGATGTACACTCCTTGCCTGAAAAAGAAGCCTTACGGGCCTATCTGGGCACCAATCTGGCTATCTGTATCTGTCTCATCCACAAATCCAGATCTCCGGTCGGAGCTTCTCGGTTTTTTATTCCGAATAAAGATACCAAGGAGCTCTGACCATGCACCGACTACAGGGATCTTAACAGGATAACTATAAAGGACCGTTATCCCATGCCCCTTATAAAGGATATTCTAGAGGCAGTACAAGGCGCACAGATCTTTTCTAAACTTGACCTGCAGGGAGCCTACCATCTACTAAGAGTCGAGCAGGGAGACAAGTGGAAGATGGCCTTCAGAACACCTTTTGGGCATTTTCAGTATCGCATCATGCCCGTCAGGCTCGTTATAGCCCCGGCAGCTTTTCAACGCTTCATTGACCATGTATTTGCAGACCTTCTCTTTCACACAGTCATAGTCTATCTAGATGATATTCTTGTATATCCTGAAAAGAAGGCACCATCCTGCTCATGTACGGGAAGCTCTGGATAGACCAAGAGACAACACCCTTCTGGTGAAACCAGAGAAGTGTTCCTTCAGTTCTTCATCTGTGGCCTATCTAGGATTTGTTTTATCCCAAGATGGTATAGCTATGGATCCTCGCAAGCTCAAGGCCATTTTAGATTGCTCTTCCCCCCCGATCTGTAATGGAGATTCAACGATTTCTGGGCCTGGCAAATTCTTATCGACACTTCATTCCCAAATTCTCTACAACGTACTTCCCCTTACTTTCAAATTGAAGAAGGATGTCCCTTTTCTGTGGGATGAAGCCACGGAACAAGTCTTAAGCAGGTTAAAGACCAAGTTTTCTTCAGCTCCCATACTCATCTAGCCTAATCAGCATCTGCCTTTTATTTGGAAACAGACGCATCTTCTTCTGCTCTTTTGGCGCTGTTCTCAATCAAGTGGGCGTTGACGGTCTGGAGCATCCCGTTGCCTACTATTCCAGGACTTAACATCTAGTGAATGCAACTATTTACTCGTGGAAAGGGAACTCTTGGCCATTCGTCAGGCTTGTGTTGAGTGGAGGCACATGTTGCTGGTAGCCACCGCCCAATTTGAAGCAAGCACAGACTATAAGAACTTGAAGGTGCTTCAACAAATGGAATGTAATAATAGTCGACAAGCACGATGGGCAAATTTCTTTCTCAATACGACTTCTGTCTCACATACCTACCGTGAGATAAAAACACCCTAGCAGACGGCCTATCCATGAGCCATCAGAGTGAAAAGGATGATTCCCCAGAAAGGGAACTGAGGTTGTCAGGAAAGAGGTTTCTTCTGACGGTCAATACCTTCCTTCTGTAGGCTTCTTGTTCAATCAAGGTTTTACCCAAGCAGAACAATTGACACACAAGGAAGGACTCTGTTGATTCTCGATTACTCATTCCTAACTTTTTATTGCAACAAATGATACTCGCATGGTGTCATGATAACTGGACAGCCGGTCATAACGGAATCGCTGCTACCACTGAGCTGATCAATCGTTCCTTTTGGTGGCCTGCAATGAAGAGAGATATTCAGAGTTATATGATGATCTCCCCGTGTACACCAGGAGCAAGTACAACCCCGCCAAACCTTTAGGTACCCTGCATCAAAGTATCCATGCTACGAGTCTTTGGACCCATATTTCTACAGATTTTATTGTGGACTTACCCTCTTCTAACCTCTGTACTACTATCATGGTAACCATAGACAGTTTCACTAAGATGGCACACTTAATGCCACTGAGGAAGCTCCCTTCAACCCCTCAAATGGCCCAAATATTCCTCCATTAAATATTCAGATTGCATGGGTTACCACAGACCATAACAAACTGACAGGGGATCACAATAAACCTCGCATTTCTGGAATGCTTTCTGTAAAAGGTTGGAAATCAGCAGAGCCCTCTCCTCAGGATACCAGCCCCAAATGATTGGACAAATGGAGAGGGTAAATTAAACCTTGGAGCAATATCTTCATTGTTTTGCATCCTCCAATCCAGATAACTGGACTGATCTCCTGCCTACAGCCGAGTTTGCATATAACAACATGGTCCACTCAGCCACTGGAATTAGTCCTTTTTTTTGCTTCCACAGGGATGCATCTAATATCTGTTCCATTGGCCAGTCTACCTATGTCCAAAATCCCCACCTTGGATCAACAGCTGAATTCCATTGCTGACACCCATGGCATGGCTTACCAGGACAAGCACAAGAAAAAGGAGTATGCGGACCAACATCGCAAGAAGGATCCCACATGGGAGGAGGGAGACGAGGGGCCTCATTATGAGTCTGGCGTTAGCCGTGCCATAAAATACCGGAGTCATGAATTTACCAGAACCCAGCAATGGAGACTTACAGGGGCATTCCAGCCCTGGCAGACCCGGTAAATACCCATTGCCTGGTGCCGGTAATTATTACTCCCCATTCCCATGTGAGTACCATTGGACTCAATGGGAATGGGGAGGCCGGATACACCGGCACCATTCATGAATGGTGCCAGTGCATCCGTCAAGGTCTGCTCGCGGGTGCCGGTCCACCCGCCAGGTCAGACCTAGTGGGCGGAAAGGGACCCACAAGCAGAACTCGTAGTTTGCCAATCCGGTAACAACGGTGCCGGTAACTTACCGGCACTATTGTTACCAGACCAGGAACTTATAATGAAGCTGAAGGTCTGGCTCTTCACGAGGGATCTACCACAGTGGATCCGTCTTTTCAAATGAGCACCTCGCTTTTTGGGGCCCTTTTAGATCAAAAAGAAAATAAACACTGTAGCCTACAGACTATTTTTGCCCAAAGCCTGGAGACTGATTTATCTGGTGTTCCACTCTTCCCTTCTTCGAACCTATCATCCTGATCCATTTTCTAGAATGCTTCATTGCGGTTCACCAGTCCCTTCGGTAGAGGAAGAAGAATACAACGTTTCCAGGATTTGTGACTCAACAACACAGAGCATTAGCTGTGTAGGCCATAGGCCAACAGAACTGAAGCACAAAACGAGAAAGACAATCAAACCAGAAGTGCCTACAGGACTGTGTTTCCGAGCAGCTCGTGGGCCCAGAACTACACATTAAAGCCCATGCTGGGAGTGGCTTGCCAACGTACATGCGCGCAACAGAAAGCACAGGGCTTGTGCTCTCAAATTTAAGCTGACAAGAGATGCGTCAAGCAACTCCAGCCTCAGAAGCACAAGCGCGGGGCCACACCACACAGGATCAAGATCCCGGCCCCTCGCAGACAACAGATAAGTGCTGCAGCGCTTCCTTTGGTCACAGGGAGCAGGGGGATCACGCAGGGGACCCAGCCCCACCCTTCTCCTGGCCCCTTGCTTCCCTCAAGGTAAGTGCTCTCTACTGCAGCATATTGCGCTATGCAAGCGGAATGCCCTGAGCGCCGTGCACCAAACTCCCTAACCAGCACATACTTGCCATATTCGCTAGTGCATACTTACCATACCATCATGCGCACCTCTTGGGAACGGCTTAGTAGTTGTGGACGCTGTCAGAGCGCACCCAAGAACAAACGCTGCATGTTACCAGCCACGTGCGGCTCGGACACTCAAGCCGCATGCTATCAGCCACGTGCGAACCTGCGAAGTTTGCATGTACTAAGTACGTGAATACATACAGCTAACCACTAATCTATTCCTCAGAACTTGGGCACAAGCACGTATGAAGCCACTGCGGCTGTATACCCCATGTATACTAATTGCAGTGTTTTCTTGCAGCATGGAAACTGCTACTGCAAGGTAGCTCGGCTCTGGGACTCAGCAGGAGACAACAAGGGATTCTTCCCTCAGCCACAACTCAAAGCTAAGTGTTTTGTCTAATGCTAATCTTGTCATGCTCACTGCTAAAGGGGTATAGCGATGTGTATGGTAGGTTGTGTATACATGTGTGCATGTCTATGGGTACATACTGCTATGCCAAGACAGATTCTTACCCTATGCCCCCGTACCTATCTATAACCTCTTCCTAACCCTGGTTTTCCTCTTTTCCTGTTCCCATCCAACCATCGGTTCCCTAACCCTCCTTCCCTGCTGGGGTTGCGGTGCCCTGGGAAAGTCTCGACTTGCAAGTGCCAAAACTGCAGTGGGCGTTCATACTACTTCTGCGCCTTGGAGCTGTGGATCCTGTCAGAATGGGGTCAATACTGAGCTTGCAGTGTGGGTATCTAAAATTTGTATAGCCAGATAGACCGGCTAAAGCAAGGCACTCGGTTCATATATGGGGCAGAGTTTTCTAACAGCAAGGCACACGTCAGGGAACTGCATGTTATTGGTACCCTCAGTCAAATGATGCAAGAAGCACTGCAGTGTCTGATGAATGGTGCGATGGAAGCTGCCAGTAACCTGGAATGGGACATGGCGTGTGAAGAAGTGCAAGGTTTTATGAACTCACAACTGCTTTCCATCAGGCTAGATTTCATACATAACAGCTGGCTGAGACTGTTGGAGAATGATTTGGGACTACCAGGATATCGACAGCCATGGAATAACTTTTGTAAATACAGTGGCTTCTATTGCAAGAGAAAGGAATTCTGTATCACCACGCAAGAATATCCCTTGGACCATCGGCAGGATGCAGCTGGTAGTGAATGACTCATTGTGAGGCCACTCGTTAACTTATCTCAGGTGAATTGGGAAAGAGATGTGCAGGAAAAGAGGGAGTTACTTTAGTTGTGCAATAAGTGAAAAGGGGGGGGTCTGTCAACGGCAACAGCTAATAGGAAATGACAAGCTTCTCCTCATGTGGCGTCATACGGTCTGCACCGTACATGTGCACAAAGGAAAATATTAAGGTGGGATGGTGAGAATATCTATTATAGATCAATGTTCCAGGTTTTGGAAACCTGCATGATGCCGGTACATGTAAGAGCCCAAGATTTTACTTTCCTTTTAATCCTAGAGGATATTTGTTAGTGTATCCCCTGATCTACTGGTTGGGCCAATACTTGTCCCAGAGATTCCAATAATGGAACATGCGCCAAACAGAGTGCAATGATCAGCAGTTTCTGGGACTCTCGGGGCACTGGGTGAAGGCCACTCAGCTGCCATCTTTGGGCTCAACTCGTTTGAAGTGGACCCCGCAATGGGGTATTCTTTCTTAGCGAAACTGCGTCATGGGGCTGTAAACCAACATCCCTCACCTGAGAAGGAGGGGACTGGAGGTAGACCAGAATGTGACCACCCTTGAGTCACTGGAACTACAGAACAGACTAAGAATCATTGTAAATGAGCCCATTGTTCTAAGAGGGGGTGGGGGGCATTTCTAACCGGATGCGTTGTAATTAAAGTGGGGCTGGGCAGTGTCCACTTCATGGCTTCCCACATAAGGCCTTGCCATCAGAGAGGCAAGGACAGTGTCTGTTTTTGTAGATGGAAGCTTAGGCCCGCCAGTGAGAGCTTCTTTGGAGTCTCTCCCAAAGGCTTCCTGGGTGTGGAGATAGGGTTGGTTCCTGCCTTTCTGGCTGATCAGAGGTGACCAGAAAGGTAGAGAGGCTAGGTACAGAGTCACTTTATCCAGGTGCTCAGAGAAGCAGAGAAGGGTGCAGCTCAAGGTTAATTTCTCCAATAGGATCCTCTCTCCAAGTAAGCAAGCTGCCCTGATAATGTTAAGGTTGTGATTTGTGTTCCCCCCGCAAAAGCCTCCGCAGTTCCTATTGAAGTAGTACTAGGCATAACAGCACCTCATTGGCCAGCATCATTGAACAAAAATGTGTGTGAAATTTGCCTATCACCTGTTTGGCATTCTCACGCCATTTCCAACCTTCTGCTGGTTACACGTTGTTTGGAAAATGATCAAGATCCACTCATTTGTGCCCAATCTAGCCTGCCTACTTTATACCAGGAAATCACCCTCCGGTTGTCATGAGGTTTATTATGTCTAGTTGTAGTCTATAGATAAAGCTGGCTGTTTGTGGTCATTCTGGCTTGGCAGTGAGGTCAAAGACACTGACTGCAGCCCCCCGCACTGGGCTGCCCCCGCAAATTCGAAAAGATATGGGGTAAATGGCTTGATGCTCACTGAAATCTGTTAATGTAAGCAGATATGTACCGCTGTTAGCATTGGTTACCTGCCTCATCCCACAAATGTCTGACGGCTCTTGGCCCTGCAGGGCTCCTCTTGGCTTTGAAAATGCCATACTGCCCTGGTCAAATGTATGCCTATGACTCATGTTTGCTTTGTTGTTGTGTTGTTTAAAACTTAATAAACAGAGTTATAAAGACACTGTTTGCCAGGCTGGGTGTCCACTTCATTTGCTCCCACATAAGGCCTTGCTAGCAGATAGGCAAAGACAGTGTCAGCCTTTTTAGTTGGAAGCTTAGGTCAGCAAGGGATAGAATAAAGTTCCTTCACGTGCATCAGTATTTCTCACTTTCGGGAGGGCATCACCCATTTCTAGAGATACTGGAGACTTGGCTAATGCATGTTTAAAGCTGACAGAGAAAATAACAATTTTATGTTTTGATTCTAATTCCAAAACCATGTACATTTCTTTGTGGAGCACATTCTTTGAAAAGCATGCTATCACAAAGGTTTGTCATGGACCCAAAAGCCTAGATTCACAAAGCCTTTTCAATGGAAGAATCACATTGAACACTTTGTGAATCAGGTGCAAAATCATTGAAAGTTCCTATTGAAGTATTAGTAGGCATAGACGCACTTAATTGGCCAGCATCACTGCAAAATGTGTATATAATTTGCAGATCACCTGTTCTGCTTTCTGACACCATTTCCAACCTTCTGCTGGCCACTGGGTATTTAGCAGATGATCAGGATCCACTCCTTTCTGCCCAATCTACCCTCCCTACTTTTTACCGAGAAGTCACACTCACATTCTTAGGAGGCTTATTTTGTCTAATTGTAGTCTATAAATAAGACTGACCATTTGTAGCCGTATGTGGCCATTCTGGCATAGAAATGAGGTGAGGTCAAAGATACTGCTTTTCCTTCCACGGCTTTATATATGGTATTTTGGGTATGCTATCGCATCTAATGCCCTGCATTTGGAGAAAAGGCTGATGCCTTCCTGGAAGGCCTGGTCAAGAAGCTAACGACTTCATGCAGGAAAATGTGCACATCAAACTCCTCCTTATATGCTTAGTTATATAGCACACTTCTACATATAAGACAACTTTTAATAATTTATTACAAATAACTTGGGATTTAAAGAACAGGTGATATGCATTTTAACGTCTTTGGGCATTGAACATAACTCTGATCGTATAGTCTTTCCATTCAGTGTCCTTGTTGATACTACTTTCAACTCACCCCCATTTCCCCATTTGCTGTTCAGAATTTTACAGTACTCAAGAGGTCCTGAATTTTCTTTATTGATATTACTGTGCAATAAGGCTTCTCTAATGTTGTTTGAAGCACTTTCATTTGATCTCTTAACTTTTCAGCATATCCCCAGTGTATAATTTCTCTAATATCTTTGCCTCCTTATTGAATTCAGATTTTGGTTGTACTGTGTCTATGCATAAGGAGGAACATACCATAAAGTACATTGGTTTTTAGGCTGTGAGGTGAAAGAAGTAATAGCTCAAGAGGGCATTTCTGTCTGTAATTTTGTGGTGGGGTTTCACTGCAAATCCATATGCTTTCTTAAATACGGTAAGGTCCAAGGTGTTTGTTTCTGTGTCTTTGATAGTTGAATCTAAGGCTACCATCCAAGTTATTGAACCATTGCACAAATTGTTTTAACTTTTCCTGGATTCCTTTCCAAAGGATAAACACAGCGCGCCTCGTTACGAGTTTGGAGGTAGCCATGCCCTTAATAAGGGCATGGCTTCCCCCAAACTCGGGTCCGGGTTCCCTGAATGGGGAAATACTGGGCCATTCTGACCTTGGAGGGCCCAGTATTTCCCCATTCAGGGAACCCAGACCCAGTTCATCCCCATTCCCATTTGAGCCCCTATAGGGCTCAATGGGAATGGGGAGGATGCTAACAACGGGCCGTTAATGACGGGCCCATTGTTAGCATCCTGGGCTGCTTGCGGGACCCGCTAAGGATGCCTGGTTTTATCAGGCGTCCTTAGCGGGACCCGCAAGCAGACCTCGTAATGAGGCAATAGGGGATTAACGGCGCCAGCAGCTCTACTGGTGCCATTAACCCCCTACCTCCAGGGTCGTAATGAGGCCCAGCATCTATGTAACACTTCCCTGTATGTAGCTCTTCTATGGGCGTATTTATTGTTTGTAGGTTTTTGTCACTTTAAATGTTTAGTCTCAAATGTGTTGACATATGATACTAGGGAACACTGTGGGCCCCCATTGCTGTTCCGCCTATCTGGCAGCATAGCACACGGTCAAATTGAAAAACGTTTTCTTCATCTTATCACTCTCAACCGGAAAACTACTGTGATCTGTCAAATCAGCGTGCATCAAACCACTCCTCAAGCACATAGCAGGCAACGTGGAAGACCTCTCCAACTAGAGACCCATCTCAAACATCCCCTAGCCAGCAAAACTCCTCGAAACCTACGTCTATGGAATAACACAAGAAGACATAGAAAAACACCAACTGCTGGACCAGACACAAGTCGGCTTCAGACCTATGAGAGGAACTGAAACAGCACTCCTCTCAATCTGGGACAACCTAATGTCAAGTACTGTCAGGTTGGAGTGACATATTCTTTTACATACAGTATCATATACTCATTTACATTGGGTCAGGGGAGAGACATATTTAGTATAGAAAGGTTTTGGGAAGATATTATGGGTTATATTTTTAAACAGCCAATTTTGCCCTTAACCTTCATTGCAGTCTATGGAAAATGCCCCAAGCCAAGATGGAGGTTCTCAGTCTAAATTCTAATTGGCTGGAGATTGTTTATAGAGGACAGTGAACATTCTAAACTGCCTTTCATTGTCTTTACCCAGCTGAGAGGTCGTGTGCTATGCTGCTCCTGCTTAACTTGTTCAGGGGTGTCAAGTTTCAAGCAGTCGAGCGGCATCTTTGAAAATATAACGGGAGTCGTGTATGGAGTTTCGTGGATAGACAGGACAGGAGTGAGAAATTTCCAATTTTCTGAGAAAAGAAGTTTTCAAGACTCAATCACAAGATAAGTGACTTTCCATGTTTTGTTGAACTTTGTAAAAAGGTTATATTAATTTAAAAGGATTGAAATCGCAAACCTGAATCTAAAAACTGAAGCGCGTTTGTTTTCTTTCCTACGTATCATTTCAAAACTAGCTCGTGATTTTTCCGTTATCTTGAGCCTGCGCATGTGACTCTGCGCGTGAGAGGGAAGCGCGAGCGTGAACTTTTGACTCGCGTTTTCTGTTCATACACGCGAGGGTTTTGCTACGTGAGTTCGCGTGTGTATTTTATTACGCGTTTCGAATCTGCGCGTGCGCAAATCTATGTGGAGCTTCCGCGCGAGCTCTCAGAAGTGTCACGTGATAAAATAAAAGCGCGTGTGCTTTTTTTCCTGCGATTTGGTTTTTGCGCGTGTGCGTATTTTTTCGTGGGTTGGACTTTAGCGCGAGTGCGTCTTACCCGCTATTTGGATTTTCAGCGCGTGTGCGTATTTCCCGCGACTTGGAGTAAAGCGCGTGTGTTTTTTCCCGCGGTTTGGATTTTCAGCGCATGTGCGTATTTCCCGCGTCTTGGATTAAAGCGCGTGTGTTTTATCCCGCGGTTTGGATTTTCAGCGCGTATGCGTTTTACCCACGGTTTGGATTTTTAGCGCGTGTGCTGGATTTTTCCACGTGAAGATTTCATCGCAAGTTTTAAAATAGTTCAAGAGTAAAAGACACTCTAAAAGAAAATATAAAAATAAATACAAGAACTTAAAAGAACTTCCTTAAACTTATTTAAAGAACTTTAGACTTTGTTCAAGAATCTTGAGGTTGAGAAGACGAACTACAAAGTTAAATATTACATTCATGGACCTGCTGAGAAGGCTGAATGATCTTTAAGATTCTGGTCAACAAGTAAGGAAGTCTTGTCTGCTTATCACTTCTCTGGGCATTCTGAAGAGAAGTACCAGGTATGGTTTTTTGACTATTTTGGTAAAGGATATTGAGTTTTAAGGTTAGTATAGTAACCCATTGAGTAATGAGATGTATTATATGTTTATGTTTTTTAACTACAGGTGAAGAACCAGCTAGTTGATAGCTTCCAGCCTGGTGTTTAATTTGTCCCTTCCCCCTTTCCCCTGGAAGTGAGGTAAACTGAGCGGTTGTATATATTATCAGCTCAGAGTGCCACATTTTGGGTGGATTGTCGGGGGTTCAGCAGCTTCCGCAGACACCAGGATCTCAGCCTGACAGAATGAAAGGACAATAAAAAAAAAAAAGTCTGCCCAAGCTGTTATGAACCCCGACGAGACAGCCATGGAGGCATTGGGAGTAATGGTTAGGGAAATGAGAGAAGAGTTACGGGTGGCTCATCAGGAATATTCAAGTCTTTGTCAAAGAATGGATGAGTTAAATTTAAAGGTAACTCAAATACAAGAAAGAGAAGTTGAAGTTTCGGAAGGTGCAGGAAACCCACCTGAGTTGGTGAGAGTAGGAGAAGAACAAGAACCTAGACTTCCCAGAGGGGCAGTGGGAGGTTTAGGAACTTTAGTTATGCCTGTTCCTTTGGCCGCTCCCGAACGTTTTTTAGGAGATTCAAGAAAGTTTCAAATTTTTCAGACTCAGTGTGATTTGCATTTTTTAAGTCGTC
The DNA here is from genome assembly GCF_040938575.1 of Ambystoma mexicanum. Classification (NCBI taxonomy): domain Eukaryota; kingdom Metazoa; phylum Chordata; class Amphibia; order Caudata; family Ambystomatidae; genus Ambystoma; species Ambystoma mexicanum. The sequence goes on along the minus strand of NC_090936.1, from coordinate 450,713,515 downwards.
CAGAGTTGTTTTCCACAGATGCTTCAAAGGTAACATTCACCTTATCATATTTATCTGGAGAAGCTTCTGCGTGGGGAAGTCTTTTGGTGAGTCAAAAGAGTTTGGCTTTGAATAATTATTCCCTTTTCCAGACCGAATTTAAGAAAATGTTTGATAGGAGACAGTTATCTTTAGAGGTTGATGGAGAATTACTGGAACTGCGCCAGGGAGGAAAGGAGTTGATTTCTTATATCACTCAATTTAGAACTTTAATTTTAGAAAGTAGATGGCCAGAGGAGAAAGGGGCTTCTTTATTTTATAGGGGCTTAAAGGATGAGTTAAAAGATGCTCTGGCTGGAGTTTTGGAGCGACCAAATACTTTAGATGCCTTCATTGATTTGGTAGTTCAGTTGGATTTTCGTTTAACAGAAAGACGTTTAGAGCGTAGACGTTCTCAGGGAGAGGTTAGGTTTCCAGGAAGAATGGAGAGGCCTAAAGTTGAGGTGGTGAACAGAGAAGTGAAGTCAAAGATAATTGACCAGCAGAGTCGGGTGAGAGGTCCGTTGTCCAAGGAAGAGAAGGCAAGAAGAAGGGAGAATAATTTGTGTTTATACTGTGGTAGGAGTGGCCATTTTCTTGAAAACTGTCCTTTTACCCCCAAGAAGATCTCCAAATCTTCAGGCACAGTACAACAAGTGGCTAACACAATACAGACAGCGGTTCCTCACATAACTGTGAACGTATCCTTGATGTTTGAAAAAGTAATTTTAGATTCTGGGCCAATAATTATTGATTCAGGAGCTACGGGTAATTTCATGGATAGGGGATTGGCAAAAACTCTAGGTGTTCCTTTAGTTGCAAAGAAAGAAGTGGAGCAGGTCAGTTGATGGGACATCTCTTTCTTCAGGTCCAATCACTCATAATACAGAGTTACTTGAGATGGAGATGACTGGAGGTCATAAAGAAAATATCTCTTGAGTTAATTGATGCGCCAATCTTGAAAATTATTTTGGGTATGCCCTGGCTTACTCTTCATAATCCAAGAATTGATTGGAGTGCAAGAATTGTATCCTTAGAATCAACCTATTGTCTGGAACACTGTTTTTCAGGAAAATCTCTTGAAGAGAAAGAAAAAGTAGTGAATTCCGTTTCATTTTCGCTTGCAGAAAGAGGGGCAATAGGTTTTGACATTGGAGCAGTTGTGGGTGAACTTCCTACTTGTTATCAGGAGTTTTGGGACGTATTTGATGAAAAGGAAGCTGGAGAGTTGCCTCCTCATAGACCTTTTGATTGCAAGATAGAGTTGGAGCCTGGAGCTATTTTACCTAGCAGTAGGGTTTATGCCTTGACAGAAAAAGAGAATGATTATTTGAAAGAATATTTAAAGGAAAATTTGGCATAGGGATTTATTCGGCACTCTCAATCGCCGGCAGCCTCACCATGTAACGCTCACCTGATTCCCGTAGAGGCGCCGGTCTTGACTGGGCGTATACCGTATCTTCAAAGGTGATGTGTAACACACGGCTGGCTCTTTGGGCTGGACCTCTGTGCACTGTATGTCTGACTCGAATGGTAAGATGTCTGCAGATAGAAAATATGGGATTAATGAACTGGGTTATTGAATGTCTCTCTCTTCTTCCCTTTCTCTTCTCCTGTAGAACCCCGAAGGTTAACGCTCTCACCTTAGGTAAGTGAACGCTGTGCTCTCCATCTGCCTCGGGGCAGGGTGCTGTAACCAGTTTCTTCACTGGATAAGGGGAGCAGGCCTCTTGACTTCAGAGGACTGCTGTCCGTCGTTTACTGCACGAACGGTAAGTTTCGAGTAATTCTAATGTCTTTAAAGTCTTTAGTAATGATGTCTCTTGTTTTGCAGGGTTCCGGCGATGGTGGATGACGGGCTGAAGTGAGTTGAAGATGGAGCCCGTGTGATGAATAGAAGCGCCTGGAAGCACGTAAGTAAGCGCTTGTTGCCAGCCTCACGATGCGCTCTAACTGTCTTTTTATTTTGCAGGTATAAGTTCGGAGCGGCTGCAGGGTGCCGGAATACCCACGGTTAGATGTGGAAAGGAGTAATGGCACGTGAGTATTAAAGTTCCCCAATGTCTTTAAACGCACCTTGTTTTGTCTTTCAGATGCGGGATGCAGCGCCGAAGGCCTCCGGAGCGTGCAAAGAGTTGGTAAGCCTTTGTCCTTCAGATGTCGGAATGCAGTGTGAAGACCTCCGGAGCGCACGAAGAGTAGGTAAGCCTTTGTCCTTCAGATGTCGGAATGCAGCGCGAGGCGTTGGTGACAGCCGATGGACCAGGTAAGTGAAGAGCTGTCACTGAAGACCGTAATGCTAACCTGTTCTTTCTTGTCTTTATAGGTATTGCTGAAGACTGGATTCAGGATGGTAAGCCTTTTTCCTTAGGCCCAGGATCAGATGCAGAAGACACGATGAGCGTTCTGCTGCAGAGGATGCAGAATAACGCAAAGCAAGATTCATCCATCGGGTGTGGTTTAAATAGCCTCCTGTAGTGCTTAGGTGTCTCCTTCCACAGCCACGCCTAGGTAAGAAAAGAGTTCCTGCTTTCCAGAAGAGTTCCAGTGTTCTGAACCTAGGGAGTGGCTCCTGCCCCACCCAACAGGAAAAGTAGTTCCAAACAGAAGAGGATCAGAGGCTCAACTGGCAGGCAAGTAAGCAGCATGGTCTGCTGCAGGTAAGTCCACCCAAGCATTATGAGCCCGGCGCTTCCAGCACTGGGACTGGGCATATTTATGAGCCTGGTGCCACTGGCGCCAGGACTGGGTCCAAAAGGTCCCAATTGGGACTGGTTGGCACTCGGAACCTGGGTTATGGATCTGCTTCCAAGGGAGTTGGGAAAACCCTGACCTTTTGGAAGCAGAGATCATGACAGTACCCCCCCTCAAGGCCCCTCCCAAACCGGGCTTCTCCGGGGGTTTTGGCTTGTCAGGAAATGTTCGGTGAAATCTTTTGATTAGGCGAGGACCATGGACATATTCAGCAGGTTCCCAGGATCGCTCTTGGGGGCCATAGCCTTTCCAGTCAATTAGGTAAAATAGTTTAGATTTGGAGATCTTGGAGTCCAGAATGCTTTTGACTTCAAACTCGAGTTCTCCATCAACTAGGATAGGTTTTGGAGATTTAGTTAGTCGGGTTTGAGGTTGCACGGGTTTTAATAGAGAGACGTGGAAGACCGGATGTATCTTCATGTGCGGGGGCAAGTCCAACTTGACCGCTACTGGGTTTACTATGGTAGTGATGGAATAGGGACCAAGGTATCTTGGGTTGAATGTGCGTGGCCCTTTTAGAGGTAGATATTTGGTGGATAACCAGACTTGATCCCCTACTTGATATTGAGGGGCTTCCTTCCGATGTTGATCTGCTCCTTTCTTGTATTGTTCTTTAGCCCTTTGAAGGTGAGAAACAGCTTCCTTAAAGGCTTGGGTGATTGTAGAATGCAGGTAGTCTACTGCTGGTGTTTCAAGATCTTGGAGGGGATCCAACTCCGAGGTTCGAGGGTGACTGCCGTACAAAAGAAAAAACGGGGTTTTCCCAGTTCCCGAATGGACAGAGTTATTGTAGGCATATTCGGCTATCCAAAGGATGTCTTTCCAAGTTTTTTCAGTTTGTTGCAGCATGCAGCGTAAATACTGTTCCAGAGTTTGATTGGTCCTCTCGGTTTGTCCGTCGGTCTGAGGGTGGTGACTGGTCGATAGTCTCACATCAATTTGAGCCGACCGACAGCAACTTCGCCAAAAATGAGAAATAAATTGACTACCTCGATCAGAAATTAGAACCGAAGGAAAACCGTGCAGTCGGACGATGTTTTCGAGAAATTCTCGGGCCAGAGTTGCTGCTGTTGGCAAGCCTTTGAGCGGAATGAAATGCGCCATCTTGGAGAATAAGTCCACGATTACTAGAATCGTATTGTATCCGGAGCATGGAGGTAGATCTGTGATGAAGTCCATAGAAAGCGTATGCCAAGGGCGAGGTGGGATGTCAATAGGGCGTAAGAGGCCTGCTGGTCTTTCCTTTTGACTCTTGTTTTGGGCGCATACTCCACAGGACATTATAAAGTCTCTGATATCTTTTTTCCAAGACGGCCACCAGAAGTAGCGCTTGATCTTTTCTGAGGTCTTGGCTATACCGGGATGTCCTTCCATTAAAGAATCGTGATAACAAGAGATTACTTTTTTCTGTAAATCTGTGCTGGGTAGGTATAATCGTTCTTGGAAATACAATAAGTTGTCCTTTACTGCAAAGTCCTTTCCCTGCAGATGCCAATTCTGTATGTCTGCTGGAGTTACAAGTTGCCTGGCTTTATCCTTAACTTCCTCTATGGATTGTGTGGCGATTACACCCAGAGTTCTTTGTTCGGGAATGATTGGTACAGGTTTAGGGTTGATCAAGTGTTCTTCCACTCCCATCCGAGAAAGGGCATCAGCTTTACCGTTTTTTTGTACCAGGTCGATAGGTAATTATGAAGTCAAACTCGGCAAAGAATAATGCCCAACGGAGTTGTCTAGAGGATTGGGCTTTTGCGGTTTTCAAATATTGCAGGTTTCGGTGATCCGTAATCACAGTAACGGTGTGTCGGGCCCCCAGCAGATAATGCCGCCAAGCCTTAAAGGCAGACTTGATAGCCAGAAGTTCCTTGTCAGTAATCGTGTAATTGATTTCAGGAGGCGAGAATTTGCGGGACCAAAATGCCACGGGATGCAACTGATTGGTTACCGGGTCCTTTTGTGATAGAACTGCCCCCATGGCAAGGCTTGAAGCATGAGTTTCCACGATGTAGGGGAGTTTGGGGCGAGGGTGTTTTAAGATTGGTGCAGAGATAAATTTAGTCTTCAAATCCTGGAAAGCTTGTTCCGCCTCGGTAGACCATTCAAAACGTTTGTTTTTCTTTAACAAGGCAGTGATGGGCTGGACTATTCGAGAGAATTCGGGGATAAACCTGCGGTAAAAGTTAGCGAAGCCTAACATGCTTTGCACACCTTTTACGGAGGATGGTGATGGCCATTTGAGAACTGCATCGACCTTCTTTGAATCCATACGCACTCCGCCAGGTGATAATATGAATCCCAAGAATTCAACTTCAGTCACGTTGAAAACACATTTTTCCAACTTAGCGAAAAGTTTGTGTTGACGCAATCTTTCGAGGACCATTTTCACGTGTTTCCGATGTTCAGATTCCAATGAAGAATAAACGAGGATGTCGTCAATGTAAACAATAACACACACATCTATGAGCTCTCTGAGGACATCGTTCATAAAATATTGAAAGGCGGCCGGGGCATTGCAAAGTCCGATGGGCATGACCTGATATTCAAATAGCCCATACTTGGTGCGGAAGGCCGTCTTCCATTCATCGCCCTCTTTTACTCGTACCAAGTGGTAAGCTCCTCTAAGATCCAGCTTTGTATATATGCATGCTTTTCTGACTTGGTCCAGGAGTTCAGGGATCAAAGGTAACGATATCTATTCTTAACGGTGATCTGGTTCAGGGAGCGATAATCTATACAAGTTCTAAGGTCTCCTTCCTTTTTTGGAACGAAGAACAAAGCTGAAGAAGCAGGGGACTTGGAAGGACGAATAAACCCATTTGCCAGGTATTGATCCAGGTATTGTCGAAGGTGAAGGTTCTCAGGCTCGGTGAGGGCATAAATTCTACTACAAGGAGGAGTAGATCCAGGTATCAGGTCTATCTGGCAGTCATAAGACCTATGAGGAGGTAGAGAGTTAGCCTGATCCTTCCGGAAAACATCTTGGTATTCTAGGTATTCGGGAGGTAACTGGGGAGTCTCTGAAGAAATTGCTGCCAGTGCAACACCAGGTGGAGGGTGACAAGTAGAGACACATTCTGGAAACTGGACCGTTCTTGCTCGCCAATCGATCAGAGGATTGTGTTTCTCTAACCAAGGTATTCCTAGAATAATCTGAAACTGAGGGGCCTTGATCACATCGAACACGATCTTCTCATGGTGTCCATCTTGACTTACTAGCGTCACTTCTGGAGTGGTATGCGTTACTGGCCCGGAGGCTATCTCCGTACCATCCACCGTAGTAATGACGTCCTTTACAGCCTTGGGACAAAGAGTAAGATTCATCCTCAAAACCATTTCATGATCCACATAATTGCCGATGGCACCGCTGTCGACGTAAGCTTCAATTGCATGTAATCGATCCGGATTATCAGGGCTAATGAGGACCATAGGTATCACGAAATGCGAGGTCACGGAACTGGTTTTCACGCCCGGCAAGAGGACCTCTATTCTTGTCGGGCGAGGTTGTTTCCCTGCTCAGAGTTTGTAACTTTGGTAACTGCAGCTCCTACTGCCTTCTTGGCAGGTTTCACCGGACAGTCTCGAAGAAAGTGCCCTGAGTTTCCGCAATAGAGGCATAATTGCAACTGTTTTCTCCTTTCCCGCTCCTTTTGTGTTAGAGGACCTTTCAGACCCCCTATTTGCATGGGTTCCCCGGAGTCTACTCCTTTGGAAGGAGTTGGCGGTTTGGAAAATACTCGAGCATCAAACTTGGAACGATCGGCCTTCCTGTTCTGCAGTCTGTGATCTATTTGAACGACTAAGTCTATATAGTCCGAACAATCTTGTGGGGGATTCACTACTTAGGCTAACACATCTTTGAGCTCTCCACATAGACCTCTATAAAACAGCGTAATCCTTTTGTCCTCAGGCCATTGAGTTTCCACCATCAGTCTGTTGAAAGACGCAATATAAGCCAAAAGGTCTTGATTACCTTGTCGCAACGAAAGAAGCTCATTGTCCAAGGCCTGCCCCTGTGAATGTCTTGCGAACAGTTTTTCCATACTGAGCTGAAAAGCTTGAAAATCATGGAGGACCGGATCATCTTGATTTACTAGAGGGATCGACCAGTCTGCCGCATTGCCACTAAGGTACGAAAGCACGAAAGCTACTTTAGCTTGATCAGTTGGAAAGGCTGCTGGCCGGCATAAGAAATGCAACCGGCACTGATTGATAAATACTGCAAACCTCTTTGGGTCACCAGAAAATCGTTCGGGCGGAGCCAGAGGTACATTCCCAGGTAGGTTGATCTGCACTGGATTCATAGAGGATGTAGAAGGAAGATTTCCCCCAGATGCGGGTAACGGGGTCTGTCCGGCTTGTGACTGTAGCAATTGTCTAGCGAGATCATCTGTTCGCTCCTTGGAAATAATCAGTTCCCTTCTTAGAGCGTTCGTTTCCTGACGGGCTGCATGCACTTCTGCCCTTAGTTCCCCAAGTAACTGGGCTAGTTGGTCGGTATCCGAGGTTTCCATAGCGCCTGGACGGGAGTTTCGTGGTAGGCTTTGCGTTCTGTAACGCTCACCTGATTCCCGTAGAGGCGCCGGTCTTGACTGGGCGTATACCGTATCTTCAAAGGTGATGTGTAACACACGGCTGGCTCTTTGGGCTGGACCTCTGTGCACTGTATGTCTGACTCGAAGGGTAAGATGTCTGCAGATAGAAAATATGGGATTAATGAACTGGGTTATTGAATGTCTCGCTCTTCTTCCCTTTCTCTTCTCCTGTAGAACCCCGAAGGTTAACGCTCTCACCTTAGGTAAGTGAACGCCGTGCTCTCCATCTGCCTCGGGGAAGGGTGCGGTAACCAGTTTCTTCACTGGATAAGGGGAGCAGGCCTCTTGACTTCAGAGGACTGTTGTCCGTCGTTTACTGCACGAACGGTAAGTTTCGAGTAATTCTAATGTCTTTAAAGTCTTTAGTAATGATGTCTCTTGTTTTGCAGGGTTCCGGCGATGGTGGATGACGGGCTGAAGTGAGTTGAAGATGGAGCCCGTGTGATGAATAGAAGCGCCTGGAAGCACGTAAGTAAGCGCTTGTTGCCTGCTTCACGATGCGCTCTAACTGTCTTTTTATTTTGCAGGTATAAGTTCGGAGCGGCTGCAGGGTGCCGGAATACCCAATGGGTTAGATGTGGAAAGGAGTAATGGCACGTGAGTCTTAAAGTTCCCCAATGTCTTTAAACGCACCTTGTTTTGTCTTTCAGATGCGGGATGCAGCGCCGAAGGCCTCCGGAGCGTGCGAAGAGTTGGTAAGCTTTTGTCTTTCAGATGCCGGAATGCAGTGTGAAGACCTCCAGAGCGCACGAAGAGTAGGTAAGCCTTTGTCCTTCAGATGTCGGAATTCAGCGCGAGGCGTTGGTGACAGCCGATGGACCAGGTAAGTGAAGAGCTGTCACTGAAGACCGTAATGCTAACCTGTTCTTTCTTGTCTTTATAGGTGTTGCTGAAGACTGGATTCAGGATGGTAAGCCTTTTTCCTTAGGCCCAGGATCAGATGCAGAAGACTCGATGAGCGTTCTGCTGCAGAGGATGCAGAATAACGCAAAGCAAGATTCATCCATCGGGTGTGGTTTAAATAGCCTCCTGTAGTGCTTAGGTGTCTCCTTCCACAGCCACGCCTAGGTAAGAAAAGAGTTCCTGCTTTCCAGAAGAGTTCCAGTGTTCTGAACCTAGGGAGTGGCTCCTGCCCCACCCAACAGGAAAAGTAGTTCCAAACGGAAGAGGATCAGAGGCTCAACTGGCAGGCAAGTAAGCAGCATGGTCCACCCAAGCATTATGAGCCCCTGCGCTTCCAGTGCTGGGACTGGGCATATTATGAGCCTGGTGCCACTGGCGCCAGGACTGGGTCCAAAAGGTCCCAATTGGGACTGGTTGGCACTCGGAACCTGGGTTATGGATCTGCTTCCAAGGGAGTTGGGAAAACCCTGACCTTTTGGAAGCAGAGATCATGACAACCATTGTTCTTTGTGCCAAAAGCTGATGGTTCTCTCAGAACTTGTATAGATTACAGGGCGGTAAATAGAATGACAGTGAAAAATCGGTATCCTCTCCCTCTCATTTCAGAAATGTTAAATCAAATCCAAGGTGCTACCATATTTTGTAAGTTGGATTTACGTGGAGCTTATCATCTTGTAAGGGTCCAAGAGGGGGATGAGTGGTAGACGGCATTTAAGACCAGATTTGGCCTGTACGAGTACCAAGTGATGCCTTTCGGTCTTTGCAATGCCCCAGCGGCTTTTCAATTTTTTATCGATGAGGTTCTTCGGGAATTTCTTGATGTTTTTGTTATCGTTTATATTGACGACATTTTGATTTTTTCCCAGAATTTGGAGAAAGACAAAATTCACGTTCGGCAGGTCTTAAGAAAATTGAGGGAGAATAATCTTTACGCTAAATTGGAGAAGAGTCAGTTCCATACGGATTCGGTAGAATTTTTAGGATTTGTGATCACTCCTTGTGGCCTGGAAATGAATCCAAAAAAGGTGGAAGCGGTTCGTGATTGGCCTACTCCAAGTAAGGTGAAGGAGATCCAGAGCTTTTTGGGATTTGCCAATTTTTACCGAAGATTCATTGAAGGCTTCTCCAGTTTAGTAGCTCCAATTACTCACTTTTAAAAAAAGGAGTTCCATTTGTTTGGGAAGCTAAGGCTGATGAGGCTTTTCAAATTTTGAAAGAGAAATTCATTACCTCTCCTATCTTGATTCATCCTGATACTTCCAAACCATTTTTTGTAGAGACTATTGCTTCCAATGTGGCAATGGGAGCAGTGTTGTCTGAGGCATAATGTTACAGGACAATTGCATCCAGTGGCCTACTTTTCTAAGAGATTTTCACCTGCAGAAGAAAATTACACCATTTCAGACCGAGAGCTTCTTGCTATCAAAGCAGCATTTGAAGAATGGCGAAATTTTTTAAAAGGAGCACGTCACACTGTGACAGTATTAACTGAACACCGAAATTTACTTTTTTTGAAGACAGCAAAAACTCTGACACCTCGACAACTTAGGTGGTCCTTATTTTTTGCGGATTATGACTTTATAGTTACTTTTAAGCCAGGTAATCAAAATAAAAAAGCAGATGCTCTGTCACGGCAGTTTCCAGAAAGTGACGTTAAGTCGGTCTGTGAGCCAATTCCATTGATCGCTCCAGAACGTTTTGTTCTTGCTGAGATTGAAAAGGAGAACGAAATCTTCAAGAAAGTACGGGAATCCATCTCTGAGACACAACGTGAAGATTGGGTTCGTTTGGATCCAGCTCGCAAAATTAAAGATGGTTTACCTTATCTAGATGACAGACTCTATTTACCATCAATTGAACTTAGAGAAAAAATGTTGAAGGAGTGTCACGAATCAGTTTTGGCAGGACATCCAGGGTATCGGAAGACTCTTGAGTTGGTCAGAAGAAATTTTTGGTGGGAAAAAAAATCGACAAGATACCCTTAATTTTGTTAAGACCTGTGAAGTTTGTGCTAGATCTAAGAATCTCATCGGAAAGCCTTCTGGGTTATTGGAGCCGTTACCAGTTCCACCGCGGCCTTGGTACTCAGTGTCCTTAGACTTCATCACAGATCTTCCACAAGATAAAGGGTGTACATCGGTATTGGTTGTAGTTGATTTACTCACTAAAGAAGCACATATTCCAATGAAGGGAGAGGTTACCGCTGATAGTTTGGCTCTCAGTTTCTTGCAAGAAGTGGTAAGATTACATGGAATTCCCAGTCAGGTCATTTCAGATAGAGGGTCTCAATTTATTTCTAAGTTTTGGAGAGCTTTTTGTAAGAGATTGGGAGTTGAGGTATGTCAATCATCAGGTTAGCATCCCGAAACCAATGGGCAGGTAGAAAGGATAAATCAGGAGTTGGAAAAATATTTGAGGTGTTATCTGCAGACAGGTGAAGAGTGGGTAGATTTGTTGTGGGTTGCAGAATTTGCATATAACAATTGTAGTAAGGATGCCACCTCTATGTCTCCGTTTTATTTGGGACGAGGTTTTCATCCTCGTTTTCTTAGTATTGAGATCAATAATGATTCAGGAAACCCAGAAGTAGAAAAGAGACTAGAAGTCATGAAAAGAAACTTGGAAAAGGCAAAAGGGGTGTTGGTGGAGAGTAAACAAAAATACAAAGGGTTTGCTGACCTTAAAAGAAAGATTAGTCCTCAATATAGTGAGGGAGATTTGGTGTGGTTATCAACCAAGTTTTTGAGAATTAAAGGAAGAAATAAGTTTTGCCCTCGTTTCGTAGGACCGTTTGTTGTCAAAAAGGTGATAAATCCTGTGGCTGTTCGTCTTAGATTACCCAGACATATGAAAACTCATCCAACTTTTCATGTTAGTTTATTAAAACCTGTGGTTAAAGGAACTAGATTGACACCTACTCCTTCAGCAGTTGTGATTGAGGAAGATGCTTCAGAAGAATTTCTGGTTAAGAGAATTCTGGACTCTAGAAGAGTAAGAGGAAAGCTACAGTATCTCATTGATTGGGAGGGTTTTGGTCCTGAAGAGCGCACTTGGGAGAAAGCAAGTGATGTGCATGCTCCTCGTTTGGTTGAAAGATTCCATAAAAAATTTCCATTGAAAAGTGGCCCAGGGACTGGGCGTTAGGAGGGGGGTACTGTCAGGTACTGTCAGGTTGGAGTGACATATTCTTTTACATACAGTATCATATACTCATTTACATTGGGTCAGGGGAGGCACATATTTAGTATAGAAAGGTTTTGGGAAGTTATTATGGGTTTTATTGTTAAACAGCCAATTTTGCCCTTAACCTTCATTGCAGTCTATGGAAAATGCCCCAAGCCAAGATGGAGGTTCTCAGTCTAAATTCTAATTGGCTGGAGATTGTTTATAGGGAGGACAGTGAACATTCTAAACTGCCTTTCATCGTCTTTGCCCAGCTGAGAGGTCGTGTGCTATGCTGCTCCTGCTTAACTTGTTCAGGGGTGTCAAGTTTCAAGCAGTCGAGCGGCATCTTTGAAAATATAACAGGAGTCGTGTATGGAGTTTCGTGGATACACAGGACAGGAGTGAGAAATTTCCAATTTTCTGAGAAAAGAAGTTTTCAAGACTCAATCACAAGATAAGTGACTTTCCATGTTTTGATGAACTTTGTAAAAAGGTTACATTAATTAAAAAGGATTGAAATCGCAAACCTGTATCTAAAAACTGAAGCGCGTACGTTTGTTTTCTTTCCTACGTATCATTTCAAAACTAGCGCGTGATTTTTCCGTTATCTTGAGCCTGCGCGTGTGACTCTGCGCGTGAGAGGGAAGCGCGAGCGTGAACTTTTGACTCGCGTTTTCTGTTCATACACGCGAGGGTTTTGCTACGTGAGTTCGCGTGTGTATTTTATTACGCGTTTCGAATCTGCGCGTGCGCAAGAACAAATCTATGTGGAGCTTCCGCGCGAGCTCTCAGAAGTGTCACGGTATAAAATAAAAGCGCGTGTGCTTTTTTTTCCCGCGATTTGGTTTTTGCGCGTGTGCGTATTTTTTCGTGGGTTGGACTTTAGCGCGAGTATGTTTAACTCGCATCTTGGACTTTAGCGCGTGTGTTTTTTCCCGCGGTTTGGATTTTCAGCGCGTGTGCGTATTTCCCGCGACTTGGTTTAAAGCGCGTGTGTTTTTTCCCGCGGTTTGGATTTTCAGCGCGTGTGCGTATTTCCCGCATCTTGGATTAAAGCGCGTGTGTTTTATCCCGCGGTTTGGATTTTCAGTGCGTATGCGTTTTACCCACGGTTTGGATTTTTAGCGCGTGTGCTGGATTTTTCCACGTGAACATTTCATCGCAAGTTTTAAAATAGTTCAAGAGTAAAAGACACTCTAAAAGAAAATATAAAAATAAATACAAGAACTTAAAAGAACTTCCTTAAACTTATTTAAAGAACTTTAGACTTTGTTCAAGAATCTTGAGGTTGAGAAGACAAACTACAAAGTTAAATATTACATTCATGGACCTGCTGAGAAGGCTGAATGATCTTTAATATTCTGGTCAACAAGTAAGGAAATCTTGTCTGCTTATCACTTCTCTGGGCATTCTGAAGAGAAGTACCAGGTATGGTTTTTTGACTATTTTGGTAAAGGATATTGAGTTTTAAGGTTAGTATAGTAACCCATTGAGTAATGAGGTGTATTATATGTTTATGTTTTTAACTACAGGTGAAGAACCAGCTAGTTGATAGCTTCCAGCCTGGTGTTTGTTAATTTGTCCCTTCCCCCTTTCCCCTGGAAGTGAGGTAAACTGAGCGGTTATATATATTATCAGCTCAGAGTGCCACATTTTGGGTGGATTGTCGGGGGTTCAGCAGCTTCCGCAGACACCAGGATCTCAGCCTGACACCTAAAGACAAATGCAGACTCTGACACATGCTCAGCCTTGATACTCCTGGACCTCTCTGCAGCATTCGACATAGTCAACCATGACATTCTCATTAAGAGACTGGAAGAAATAGGAATCACTGACATAGCACTACTCTGGATCAAATCATTCCTAGCAGAGAGAACAGAAACAGCCTGGATTACACCTTTTAAATCCACTCCAAGGGAAACCACCTCTTGGAGTCCTGATGGACAAAGAACTAACTCTAGATCCACAAGTAAATGCAATAATCCAGTAATTCTTCTTCCTCCTGCACACGGTAAAAAGGATCTTACCATTCCTTTCCTTCATCCATAAACACTCACCATCATCTCCCTCATCCTATCCAGATAAGAATGCGCCAGCAGCCTATACCTTGGAATGCCAAAATGCCCGTTAAAGAAACTACAACATATCCTAAACGCAGCAGTCAGACTCCTGCTCAGACTACCACGAAGGGAACACATCAACCCAGCACTACAAATGCTACATTGGCTACCCATCAAACAAAGAATAAGGTTCAAAACAATGTGCATAATGCACAGAGCAATCACTTGTGTGGCAAAGTATTTTTTGAGTTTTACCTTTCAAACAAATGTAAACAGATCTATCTGAAAATCCACAAAATCAGTCTCACATGATGGTGCATAGGACAATCCTTTATTGAGAACCGATGTCTCAGTTGGGGTTAAGGTCCTATTAGAGAGATTAATAACTAGATTGGGGACATTCATCTCCCCTGTTGTTTCCTGGTTGTTGAGCGTGTTAGAATTCTTCTTGGTCTGACGTCTTCGTCTGTACTTCCGTCCTCCCCTCCTGCTCCCGATATGGCGGTTGGTGTTGTAATATTTGATGTTAGTTCTGTCAGAAATCTTACTTGTTTGAGTGTTCTTTGAGAGCCCCTTTTGTACCTCTTTTTCTGGTCTAAAAAACTTGTACCACTAACTAAAGGGTTCTCCGAAGGCACTGTAGTTTCCTCTTCTGAATCTGGATCTGAGCTAACTGGAGAGATGATAGGAGTGTTACTGTGTGAACGTGAAGATATATCATCATATTTGGACTGAAATGTATACACCCTATCTAAACGGTAGTCTCTATCATCTCGAAATTCTTCTTTTACATTTTCTTAACTTGATCTCATCTTGATACTCACTCAGGATTTCATACATTTTGTCAAAATTCTTCTTCTTGGTAGCCTCGGGATTCGACATTTTAGAGATTTCATCTTTCACTATAAAGTATACTTTGCTTGCTTTATATCAGGACAGCCAATGTTATATTTTTTCTGCACAAAGTGCCACATGATTCATGCTGGCTAATCCATTTCTTTAATTTTACCATCTCTACTAGAATACAATTCAGATTTATTTTCGTTTATGATACACGTTTTAACCATTGTGTTAAACACGTATATGCCAATAGGAAGCATTTAAATGAGGTAACATGCGCGTGTGTTCAAAAGTAGAAGTCTTCATCATGAGCATGCGCAGATTAACATTGGTCTTCAGGTTAACCACGCATGCATCGGAAGCTAGCAGCCTAGCCGGTTCGCAAGCGCGCATGGTTTAAAAGTAGTAGGTCCGATTTCGAGCATGCGCTTTTTGCTATCCAATCGATGGATAGCACGTAATATTTTAGAGGGCTAAATACAAGCCCGACTGGCGCTCGCGCTTCACAGATTTATGCCCATGGGATCGAGCCCATATTCATTTGGTAAGTCTAAGGCAAGATATTCCCAATTATAGGTTTAATTTGTGGACTTTATGAGCAATTAGAAAACGAGGAAATGGAGTCAAAAGGCTACCCTGACCCAAGACGGGGAAGGAGGTCACAACGTTTGCAGCGAAGCTAGGTAATGGCTAGCTTATAAAGACGAACACCTTAAAGACGGCGAGAGTATCAAGAAAAACAAGTTTATTTAACACTAACACAATAGACATATTTTCAGAAAACGAGACATATTTTCAAAAGGGTGCCATTGCATTCAGGATGTGCAACAGTGAGCACATAAGTATCTGCTATTTCGTGGGTTAGTAGGCAGAGTGAAAGCTTAGTACATGTATTGCTTGGAATCACAATACGATCGTTTTGTCGACACAAAGACTGGTGTTTCTGGTTCGGTGTATTCGATGGTATGTTGCAGTGGCTGTACAAGGTGGAGCCGCACTGCTTGGATGTACCGAACGGTCTTCAGGACTATACGTTGTGGTTGGAGCCATGGTGGTGAAGTGCGTCCATCTAAATATTGTGAGAGAGGACTGGGTTAGTCTGGGGGCGGTGTTGTCTATGATTTGTACGATTTCAAAGAAAAGAATGCTGCAAATAAAAGGACCTACCATGGTCGGATAATTATGCGTCTGGGTTGAGGTCCAAATTAATTGGCAGGCATCTGCGGTTACGTCAGATGTCAGGAGCTGTAAGTGAACAAATAAATGAGAAAATAGGTGAATACCCTATTGGGCAACGAATGTTTGTAAGTGCCTATAAAGTGATTCGGTGCCGCAGAGAGAACCGCCTGTGTTGAGTACAAGTGGTCGTGCACGATTTTAGTATAAAGGATTGGTGGTGCATCCAGTGCTGGTTGGGCTGAAGTGCCTCACCGCTGATGTGGAGTGCCTAGTAACGGCGTGTGAAACATGAATGCAGGTCAAGTTGGTTTAGCGTTCGTCTGAATGAGAAAACCTGGGCTTAAAACCTAGCGGGTTGTGTCTCGGAGGGCATAGCGGAATGAACATGCGTGGCTGAAGAGAAATGGCAAAGGGCAGGTGACTCGAAAAGGGGCGCGCACAGGTACCTGGTGTTAGTCGACTGTGAAGCTGTGTTGCGTCCTGCGCTCGGTCCAGTGGTTCTGTGGGTAGTGAGCTGCGCTCCTCATAAAAAACGATAGTGCGCCTGCGCGATGGCGGGTCGTGTTTTTAAAGGCTGCAGTGCGCATGTCACCGGGGTTTGTTTGGTGTACAGGCGCATGAGTCGGTGTTTAGTGTACAGGCGCATGAGTCGGTGTGGACGTCAGTCCAGGGTGGGTGTTGTACGAGGGTTGTCAAAGCACTGAATTGTGCATGTGGATTACGTTTTAATGCATCATTGAGATACTACGCTGGTTAGCATCCGACAAGTAAAACATTCGCTATTGTCGTAAAGAAAACATTTTATATAGATGTCAAAGGATGTGACAGGATTGGCAGAAGGTTTTTTTGCAAAAGATTACGGCTAGCAGTTTGGATGGCGCACCAGTACATTTAGTGCAATTTGACTATTTATACATATGGTTTTCAAAATGAACAAATTTGACAATTGTAGGAAAAACATCGATTGTGGCATTTTTTTGAAAGGAACAATAGAATGGACATATTCATACAGACATGAGCATTTTGTTGTTACCAAGTACACTTTGGTTGACGGCTAGAAAAGAGCCAAAAGATGTTTCATGGCTGATGTTTGGTGGTGAGGATCGCTTTTATTTATTGAAAAAGAGATTCCATTCTATTGAAATGTTTAAACCCTGTTTGACAGAGTCTAGGCGGTAAATCCATTTCTGTTCTAGTTTGCGCAGGGCCAGGTCCCTGTTGCCTCCGCGAAAGGGGTTCCCCACTATTTGCAATACTGTCCAGAAGATATCATTATGGGTGTGATTCTTGGCTTTAAAATGTGCCACTAGGGGTTTGTCGTCTACTTGGTTGCGCACACAAGAGCGATGTTCGCATATGCGTTGCCTAATCTCTCTTTTCGATTTGCCAACGTAGATGAGGTTGCAGGGGCATTTGATTATGTAAACAGACCATTTGGTTTTACAATTCGAGAAAGAATTAAGGGTCCATTGTTGGCCCTTCAGGTCAATTGTTTTGAGGTTGTCTGTCAGGGAGCAGACCGAACAATTGCCACATTTGAAGTGTCCTTTTACTGGCGGAAGGTGCCAGAGAGTGGTTTGTTGGTTTCTTGAGGTCTCAACTTCAGAATACGTGTGAACCAGGTGATCTTTAAGATTGCTACTTCGTTTGAATGCGAATCTTGGTTTCTCTGGTTTGAAAGAGTCGGTTTGGAGTATGTCCCAATGTTTAAGGATCACCTTTCTGATGGTGTTGCTTAGTGGCGTAAAGGTGGTTACGCAAGTCATCTTGGTCGCCAGTTGGTCTCTTTTAGTTGGTGTAAGACATGATTCTCGGTTTGTGTTTTTTACACGCTTGCGGGCTTGTCTGACGATATGTTTTGGATAGCCTCTTTCTTGTAATCGGGTCGCTAGTTCTTTACTCTTTGATATGTACTCGCTCATTGTGGAACAGTTTCTTCTTATGCGTAGGAATTGGCCATATGGAAGATTGATCTTGAGGCGTGAGGGGTGGAAACTGGAGTAGTCCAAAAGTGTGTTCTTTGATGTGGGTTTTCGGTACAAAGTTGTGCTTAAAGTCTTGTCTGGGTTTTTGTAAATTTCTAGATCCAGAAATGGTATTTTGTTCTTGTTGTGGTCCATGGTAAATTTTATACAGTGGTTGCATGAGTTAAGCCATTGTAGGAAACGGAGGAGGTCGTCTTCCGTTCCTTGCCATATCATAAATACATCGTCTATGTATCGTAGCCAACATTTGATCCACTGTTTGAAAATGTTCTGTTCGTTGTAGATGGAGTCCTTCTCAAAAGCGTCCATGAAGAGATTGGCTACATCAGGGGCAAAAGTGGCCCCCATACTGGTTCCATGGCATTGTTGATAGACCCCGAGTTTAGCTAGTAGACCTTGAGTTTAGCTAACCAATTGAAAATGCCCCCAATGGAACTGAACATTTATAATCCAGAGACATATGGTTTCAACCTCTGAGTGGGGGCCTATCAACTTCAAAATTTATATAGTGTTGACTATTCTGAGAAAAAGTTTTTTCAAATGTTTTTTTCTAATGTGTGTATATAACTGTCTTTTGCATTGTATGAAATACTGTGTACATGAACATGGATAATTATTGGTTCTTTTTTGTACATATTGTGCTTTATTTGGAATTTATGTTGAGCTAATAGTGCTTGGTAATTGACAGACCTTGCTTATGAGTAATAATTGAAATAATAAAAAGTTACTTCTGTATAATGCTTAAACAGAAGTACGAAATGGTGATTTTTGTAAAATGTATCCCTATGAAAACTTAGGTGGACACAGAAAACTGTAAAACACATACCTAGGAAATACTTTAGATAGCATGAAACATCTTTTGGCTCTTTTCTAGCCGTCAACCAAAGTGTACTTGGTAACAACAAAATGCTCATGTCTGTATGAATATGTCCATTCTATTGTTCCTTAAAAAAAAAATGCCACAATCGATGTTTTTCCTACAATTGTCAAATTTGTTCATTTTGAAAACCATATGTATAAATAGTCAAATTGCACTAAATGCACTGGTGTGCCATCCAAACTGCAAGCCGAAATCTTTTGCAAAAAAACCTTCTGCCAATCCTGTCACATCCTTTGACATCTATATAAAATGTTTTCTTTACGACAATAGCGAATGTTTTACTTGTCGGATGCTAACCAGCGTAGTATCTCGATGATGCATTAAAACGTAATCCACATGCACAATTCAGTGCCTTGACAACCCTCGTACAACACCCACCCTGGACTGACGTCCACACCGACTCATGCGCCTGTACACTAAACACCGACTCATGCGCCTGTACACCAAACAAACCCCGGTGACATGCGCACTGCAGCCTTTAAAAACACGACCCGCCATCGCGCAGGCGCACTATCGTTTTTTACGAGGAGCGCAGCTCACTACCCACAGAACCACTGGACCGAGCGCAGGACGCAACACAGCTTCACAGTCGACTAAAACCAGGTACCTGTGCGCGCCCCTTTTCGAGTCACCTGCCCTTTGCCATTTCTCTTCAGCCACGCATGTTCATTCCGCTATGCCCTCCGAGACACAACCCGCTAGGTTTTAAGCCCAGGTTTTCTCATTCAGACGAACGCTAAACCAACTTGACCTGCATTCATGTTTCACACGCCGTTACTAGGCACTCCACATCAGCGGTGAGGCACTTCAGCCCAACCAGCACTGGATGCACCACCAATCCTTTATACTAAAATCGTGCACGACCACTTGTACTCAACACAGGCGGTTCTCTCTGCGGCACCGAATCACTTTATAGGCACTTGCAAACATTCGTTGCCCAATAGGGTAATAACCTATTTTCTCATTTATTTGTTCACTTACAGCTCCTGACATCTGACGTAACCGCAAATGCCTGCCAATTAATTTGGACCTCAACCCAGACGCATAATTATCCGACCATGGTAGGTCCTTTTATTTGCAGCGTTCTTTTCTTTGAAATTGTACAAATCATAGACAACACCGCCCCCAGACTAACCCAGTCCTCTCTCACAATATTTAGATGGACGCACTTCACCACCATGGCTCCAACCACAACGTATAGTCCTGAAGACCGTTCGGTACATCCAAGCAGTGCGGCTCCACCTTGTACAGCCACTGCAACATACCATCGAAAACACTGAACCAGAAACACCAGTCTTTGTGTCGACAAAACGATCGTATTGTGATTCCAAGCAATACATGTACTAAGCTTTCACTCTGCCTACTAACCCACGAAATAGCAGATACTTATGTGCTCACTGTTGCACATCATGAATGCAATGGCACCCTTTTGAAAATATGTCTCGTTTTCTGAAAATATGTCTATTGTGTTAGTGTTAAATAAACTTGTTTTTCTTGATACTCTCGCCGTCTTTAAGGTGTTCGTCTTTATAAGCTAGCCATTACCTAGCTTCGCTGCAAATGTTGTGACCTCCTTCCCCGTCTTGGGTCAGGGTAGCCTTTTGACTCCATTTCCTCGTTTTCTAGTATACCCACCCTCAGGAGTCAGGCCCCCTTCACAAAAAAGAGGGTTCCGCCCAATTTTTCTCTCAACACTTTATGAGCAATTTACAATTGTGGATCACATTGTATTTGTCAGGATCTACATCGATTATCACGCTCACTGAGCCCAACAGCATTACTTACACTGCTGCTCTATATCAATTGAATCAGCTCTTCAGACAATACTATTTGATGTGAGTGACCGCTAATGGTGAGTCTATATTTTAGAGCTTGTAACCAACAATTATTTTATTCAATATTTCATTAATATTGTAATGTCAGAACTTAGCTCAAAACAGAATCATTTACCTATTTCCAGACAACTACGTAAGCCTTAACAGAGCATTTCCAACCACAATATTTCCAATCCGCTTTACCACTCAATTTGTGGTAACTAATGAAGATAGGTGAGATTTAGTGTATTTATGTAATTAATTTTAGACCAATGGCGACATATAATTTGTTCCTTGTAACGCTCAATTGATACAATGGTTCTCCTTACTCCCACATTCGTACTTATTATGGCTCAATCAATACATATTTATTTAGATATGGACACAGCAGCATATATTTATTGTCACCTCCAGATCTAATATCCAGTTTTATTGAACTCCTCAGGAGGGGCTCTACAATATGGTGTCACTCAGGGTGCTGTCTATTCACATCAGTGCTGTCTAAGTGTGGAAATACAGCTAAGACTCATTATATACAATCCAATGTTAAAAATATGTTTTTTTTTATTTGTCTTCTGCGGTTCTGTTCTACCTCCACGTGGCCTGTGCTGTTGATTTCAACTTGGGTATGTGTAACTTTCATGGACTTTTGAAAAATTCTGATTTTTGTATTTGGAACATTTACTCATACCTACATTGTCTATTTGATGGAAACTTGTTGCTTTATACTGTCCTATTACTTTTAACCATATTGTCAGCCTTGAGAACGATGAAGTCGAAAACACGTGTCGGCTGACTTTGAACTTAATAAAACACTTAGTGTTGATAAAACATCAATCATATTTCTATTTGAATATTTGTAATTCAGTTTTTTCATATACACTACTTCTAATAGGACTAGCGTGGTGCAATTGTCATATGCAAACCAGTTATTCTGTACTTGTTAGGTCTTAGTGGGTATGCCTACTGCATGGCTACCACATCGCAGCTGCAGTTCATGACCAACAATTGTAGTGGGCAAACTAGTGCGATTCATAGTCCTCATATCCACCACCTTTTTTACTTTGTCTCTTTTTTAGCACTATAGCTTTTAGAGATGGGAATCCCAATTCCAGCCTTATGAGGGCCATTGGAACCCCTGCGGGTACCCCCAGAATCCGATGCCAGAATTTCCCTTCAATCACTTGAAGCCAAGCTAGGTCAAAAGAGAGAAGATCACCAAGGATGTATGTAATCATAGGGATAAACACTTGGATATATAGGTGTCATGTCCCCCAAAGTGTAAAGCCACCCTGCTTGCTCATAAAGTTAGAAATCAATGCGGTGACTTGCACTGCTCTGATTTTGCGTGCTTGTCTGCAAGCCCAATAGTCACCGCTGGGCTAAGTCTTAACTCCCAGGTAACGGTAAGAAGGCTCATATGGTATATTTATTTTACCCACCATCAGGTTAACACGGGAAGCTCTTTTACCAGTAAATCTCAGCACTTTAATCTTATCTAAATTAATGGTCATGCCATTAGCACTAGCATATTCCCATAAAGCGGTCGCCGATCGTCGGAGTCCACTTATGGTGTTATCTAATATTACCAAATCATAGGCGTATGCTAGCACAACACAGTGGGCCTCACCAATTTTAGGTGGACAATTACAGACTTCTGTTATTACTGCTGGTATGTCATAGACATACAAATTATAGATGAGAGGTGCTGTGACACATCCCTGCTTAACCCCCCTATTTTGTAGCACCATTTTAGTCATGTTACCTTCCTGATTTAATTCGAGTCTGGCCGTGGTATTCTGATACAAAAGTCTAAGATACTACAAGAGTCCCCCCGGCCAACCCATAGCTTCTAGTTTTAGCCATAGTCGGTCTCTTGGGATAGAGTTGAAGGCAGCCTTAAAATCGATGTAAAGGGCATAAAGCAGCGGCTGCCCCCTACTAATTGCTCTAGTACGTAAAATATCCATCACCATGAGATTGTGAGTGGTGGAGTAGTCCCGCCGGAACACACTTTGAAATTTACATAGAATATTGGCATTGTCTACCCATTTCTGTATTTCACATAACAGCAGTGAGGCAAAAAGCTTTCCTGTAATGTCTAACAGACAGAAGCCTGTAGTTGTCGGGATATAGTCGATTTCCCTTTTTAAATATAGGTATAAGGATTGCTGTTTGCCATGAGTGGGGGAATTCTTCCCTGAGTTAAGATCTTCTCAAACTGTACAGAGTAAGCTGGCCCAAAACTCTGGGTAGTTCTTAATTATGACATTAGCCAGCCCGTTGGGACCCGGGACTCTCAAGGACTTTAAATCTTTTATTTTGTTTAAGATTGCCTCGTAGGATACATCAAAAGGAGGATGTGTCGGAGCTTTTCTCAATGGTATGTTCTCAGTCACCTCGTCCCCTGAATTTCGTCCTTCTAAAGATTTTACCCAATTCGTCCTGCTGATGGGGTTTGCTAATTAACCTTTAACATTGTCCCTTGCCTCACTCAGGAGTGACCAGATACTGCGCGATTTTTTTTTTAGCAGATAGTCTACACTAGCCTTTGTTAAGCGCTATTTCTTTCTGCATTTTTATATTCTTTATAGAGGCTCTATATCTATTTTTAACTTTCCTTGCTCTATCGCAGTATTGTACCACTGGCAAGTTCTTGGCCTTAATTCTGTGGAGCTCGGTTCTCAGACCCCTCTTGGAGTCTCTAATCTCTTTATTAAAGGGTAGCATGTTACCTTCAGTTCTTACCATGAAACCCATATTAGCAACTGCATGTTTACCTGAGAATGCCGAAATCCATTCTTCAATAGCGTTAATGGACATGGCATTGAAATCGGGGAAACTAAAAGTGTGCTTGGAGTCTAAGGCTTCCGTTGCCATCCTTATATTCTTGTCTGACCAAATAATTCTTGTCCCTGCGTTATTGGCATTTATTCTGCCGATGTTCATTTTCGCGGGGCTAGATCTAGGGATGTGGGGGGAACATTGAAGTATTGTGTAATCGCTCCAACTGTTGAAAATAACTATCATGTTCATAACTTGCAACTGCATTATGGGGCACATGAATATATAGTCTAAGGTACTAGACGCTGCCCCGTTGTTCCATGTATGTTTCCCAGGCCTATCAATGAACGTACGGCCATTAATCATGTCTAGTTCCCAAAATTCAAACAATTGGATCCATCCTAGGCCCTCCGTCTCCCTTTTCCCATGGGTAATTCCACACTTCTCATTTAGCTGAGGGTTAAAAGCAGTTACCCCCTCGCCTGTCATATGGCAATTGAAGTCCCCCATTACTACTACCGCAGAGTTACCTGATTTTATTGTCCAAGATATCATTAAATCATGGAATGCTTCTTGTGTTAGTTCCCTAACTACTGCTCCTGGAGGGTTATAAAGGCTCACGAGGAGGAGTCTTTGAGAGCTACATTCCTCTCCATACTCCACCTCCACAGCCATGAGATTGTCCTCTTGGTTACAATTAATCCTTCTGTGTGTTTGCCACCCCCATAAGTAATCCCCCAAATGGACAACCCCTTACGCCCCTTTTTGCATATATTTGGTACACCACAAAACCATCTAATATCAAAGGGTCCATTGCCCAAGTCTCTTGCAGACAAATGCAGCTATGTTTTGCTAAAAAATCAACAGAACCCTCTGATCTCAGTAAATGGGCAAAACCTCTACAATTCCTTGAGAGAAACGAAAAAGCTCAATGGTTAGCTAAAACCCCCGGGAGAGATTCCATCAGCCATTTTAACACTTGTTGTACTTTACCAAGTTCTACATTTTTCCCTTGTCGGTTTGAGACAAGCTGGTTCCAAAACTGGAGTTGCCATATCTTCTTGTATAGTGCTAGGATCAAACTCATTTAAGTCCACATCAATATCAACGTCAACTGCCCTCAGTTCATCTTTGTACTTTCTAATCATCCGGGCTGTGGATAAGAATAGTAATAAAAAAATGCAACAAAAGATCCTTCAAGCTGAAATAGCTCTCTCTGAGACTTAACGTGTGTCCGGCTGTACTGAGAGGGTGCCTAGGGCTATGGGTAGCACTGAGTGTGCAGCTCAACTGGATGGAAATATTATTCTGACCCCTCCCAACGGAGTCCAATTCAACAGATTGCAACTATGGGTTTACCCAACATAAAGACTCTTGATATTTCTGGGACTGATGCTTCACCTCATATTCTGTTAGTAGTGACATGCCAGGAAAAGTCCCCAATTTGTGCTCTACTGTCTAAGGACGTTAATCCCCTGTTTTGCATACTGGAATGTCATGTTATAGCCTAGACAGGAACACTGATGGTGAATGTGGAGCTTCAAAGGACCCATTAAAAAAAAAAAAAAATTTCAGTTAGTACAAACCTTTACAAAATAAATAATTTCAAGCAGTCACATAGTACACATAATTTAAAAAAAAGAATAAAGTATAATATTACACACAGAATTTCCATACAGGAAAGCAAAATAGATGGAGAAGGGTAATCAATTTAAGTCCAATAAATCAACAGAAGTTCGCCCTCGAGATGAATTCATTGGGTTGGTTCAGTGTGCACACAGCAGTTAATAGCACAGATAGAGTAGCGTATAATAAGATCAGCAATTACATTCACATCAGATATTAAATACTAACAGTTGTAGTCTAGAGACAGTGAATCCACAGACAATTCAAATAAAATGAATACATTCAGAATAAGTCCAAATTTTGCAGATCGTGTCAAGTTAAATAAAAATAAAATGCATCCCCTGCCAAGTATCATCAGTTTACCAGATCTACAAATTCAGTGATTTGATGAAACCAGCCAGGGCCAACCCTTCCCGGATATTAAAGTTTTCAAGACAATATTTACATATCATATCTTCATCATAGAGGAATGGGTTCATTGCAAGTGGCCCCAGATACTGGGTTCTTAAGCCCTGTAGTGGGAGGCATTCAAGCACCAGATGCCTTAAGGTTTCCAGTTTTGCCATACAAAACCTACAAGAAGCTAACTCTGCTGTGATAAGCGATCTCCTAAGCTGGATTTTCCTAGCTGGTAGCAAGTTCCACCTCACCCTTAATAGGATGCCCCTGTAGTGACGATTAGGAAATTGTAGCAGGATCCTAGTCAAAGTTCCTCTTCATATGTGTTCATGTGTCAGGTCGCTCAGAGACAGATAAGGGTGAAATGTATCGGTATTCTGGGACCAATCATAGTCAAATAAGGCTCGCTTAGCCTTATTAGGGTTTGAGATCAGTGTTTCCACAGACACACCAATCTTATTTAGGATACATTCAGACCGAGCTCTGAAGGCCATTAAAACAGATGAATGGTCCACATTCCTACTCATTAGTTGGTATAGAGAGTCAGGAATGGGAGCACTCATTTTTGAGTAGAGAGCAAGGGAGGCCCATTGTACCCATGCCCATAGCGACACCGGATAGCGGAGATCGGAATCGCATTTGGCACTCCAAGGATTCTCCTCCAAATTTTTCCCTCATTTCTGCTCAGGATTTTACACAAGTTATCAGATCTTATCTCTAAACCATTGATCAATTTAGGCACAATTTTGCCTTCGAAGAACATCATTGAGGGTTTGAGGGAGATTCTGCCAAACTTTCGGTCAATTCTAATAATCTGAGCTTCTAAGAGTTTAGCCTTGTGCAGCAAGATCTCATTTTCTATTTTAGGGCCTTTACAGGCAGAGAAATAGAAGCCCAGATACCGAACTGAGTCCGCTAATTTCAGGGGCATACCTCCAATGGTGCATACAGGTCCTTTAGTCATCCCTTTTTCTTTCTTAAAGGCAAGAATCTTAGTTTTAGTTGGGTTGATAATTAGCCCGTTGTCATTGGCATAGTTCTCAAAGTTGTTTAGAGAACTTTGCAGCCCAACTTTAGTGCAGTCAAAAATCAGTACGTTGTCTGCATACATTAGACATACAATTTTTTCCTTACCGATCTTTGGGGCAACTAGCCCCTCTTTAGCCAACAATAGTATTACATCGGAGAAGTACTGATTAAATAGCCAAGGGGCCAGGACACACCCTTGCCTCAGCCCCCGGTAGGATCGTACTCTCCTGGAGATGTCCCCCTTTTGACTTAATCGGACCTGTATGCCACAGTTTTCGTACACACTGCTAATGAGACTTAACCCATCAGGCAACCCCCATTTGGCAAGTTTGGACCATAATCTGCCACGGTCGATGCAGTCAAATGCGGCAGTTAGATCGATCAAGGCCATATAAGTACAGCCCTTAATTTGAAGCCAAGCCTCTTCCTGCACATACTTGAGTGCCAAGCCGTTAATGTTTGTGGAATGTCCCTTCCTGAAGCCTGTCTAGAATTGGGCCAACGGATGATAAGTGGTAGCCCAGTCCTCCAAGTGTAAGAGCAGGAATGCCGAAAAGAGAGATCAGTCGACAGTTACTGGGATCTGTCCTGCCCCCACACTTGTAGATAGGGACCACATGTGCCGTATTCCAAGAGCTCGGAGTGATCCCGGTAGAAATGATGCCTCTAAACTCCAGATACAAGAGCTTCGTCCACAAATTACGGTCTCCTTTAAAGGTGTTATTGGTGAGGCCATTAGAGCCTGGGGCACGAGATGACTTGCATCTTGAAATTAGACTGTAAATAGTGGATAGATCCAGCTGTGGGTCCCATGTGGATTTCCCGTTGTTTCGAATATTGTCGGGCTATTGGTCAGCGGGTGCCCAAATCTGTCCTCATAGAATTGCACCCTCTTGTTCAGAAATTGAATTAAGCTGGGATACAACATAATTAGGGTCTATCCCGTTGACCAAATACCAAAACAAACTGACTTCAGATTTAATCAAAATCCCTAACATCAATTCTGCATCTCGCTGTAGAGTGAGATGTTTCTGGGATTTGCAGAAATTCCTATAGGACTGTCTGACCTTTCTGGTCAGCTCATTACATGTAGCATTCAAATTTCCCTTCTCATAACCCTTTTTGCTTCTGCTAATTGCATATTAAAGCCATGGGTATACCTAGGTTGTTTTTTATGCTTACTACCCGGTCCTGCCCCAATACCAGATACCAAGCCCCCAACAAGATTCTGGAATTTGTTAGTATTGAAACAATTAATCTTCCACTTATAGGTGGATAAGTCAAGATTGTTCCTTACCCTCAAGTTCAACAGATGTATATTACGGTCTGTCCATTTCATAGCATTCCCAGCCACATTGGCAATTACTCACGGTTGAGTCAGAAATTCCCTAATACAGACCGGCAGATCAAAGGGAGCCGTCAAGATAGAGTGATCACTCCAATCATTTTTCATCACCTAAAATGACTGGCATAGGTTCATAAGATAAGGATCAACAAAATATAGTCATTCAAAGAGGAACGTATCCCTCTGTCCCACGTATGCCAGTCTAGTGAGGTGAGTTGTTTGGTCTTCCTTCCCACTAGGGGCTGCAGACCACGCCCCTCAAGCCCAACCTTCCTCATTCTGCCCAGAGATCTCTTTACTGAATTGCCACTAGTTAGGTCTTCAAGATTCCATATGGAGCACTGGGGATCACACTCAGCATTGAAGTCACCCCACACCAGAGTTCTCCCATTCACAGCGTGATTATGAGGGTGCTAAAGAGCCGACCGTGATGGCCGCTCCTCTGTGAGTGCTCCAGCGACTCCTGAATGAATCCTGAAATAAATATGTTCCAAGAGTGAAACTTCACCCTCTTGCAGTAGAGGTGCTTGATAAAAATAGCAGCGAAGAGCTGGTGACAAACGGAAACCACCAAACAAGGGAAAACGAGCACAGCCTGCGGTGGAATGGCCCTGTTCCCGTGGCCCAGCGCCATCTTCCCGCCGAGAAGAAGGGGCCGAGTAACTGTAGCCTTGGAGACTGGAAGGTACTGGAACACAAGCTCGATACCCGGGGCTGAGCCCCCAACACCCCCAGCGTCCCAAGAGCTGGCATACAGCCGGAGATTGCGAGCCGGAGCGGGATTCTTCCGCCTCCTTTTGAGAGCACGGAGGTGGAAAGGCGGCATCCCTGAGGCAGTCCGGACGGTGGCAGAAGCCAGGAACAATCGCAGCTCCGACACGGGCAGTGGAGTTGGGACGCCGTGGCGGACGCCTCTCCCGCAAAGCCAAGGGCATATGCGGAACGAGAGGACCAGCTGCCACGGCGAACAAGACTGTGCCGGGACGGGAGGTGAGTGCTGCGACTGCCCTGTCCTACAGCGGAGACCACCCCCCCCGCCCGGCCCGATGCTGCGCGGGGAGCTGGCAGACCAAGGCCCCGGTGTTCAACATCTGCGGGGCCTCGGCGGCTGGGACTCACGGGGCAGCGCAATCCTCCATCTACATCCACCAAGAGGCTCACATATAGAACCCGCCACATCCCGCTCAGCCCCCTCCTCCCCTCACCAAAAAAAAACACAAGAACATCACGAAAGGGGCAAACAATCAACAGAACAGGGGGACAAGAGACTGCACAACCTCCAAAATAACGTGCAAAACATCCGCCAGATAGACCAGAGAGGCGGAAACCCCCCCCAAAAAAAAAAAAACACAACCTACTGGGCATACAAGCCCCCCCAGGGAGAACGGAGCCCCGCCATCAGAGCATACGAACTTCCTAGGGCACCCAAAGTTGCACAGTGCCGAACAACCCAAAGGCCACACTGCCGGGACGTGACAGCCCCAGTGGTGCTCCTAGACCCACAGCAAAATTAAATAAACACCCCCCACCGGCGACAGTGAGCCACAGGCCGCCACCCCACCCACCCACAACCCAGAGGCGGCAAAACGCTGAGTGAGGGGACAGGAAAGGGACACCAAACCAAGAGGAAATACAAATCCTGACCCAGATCTGCTCCCTGACTCACCCCGCTCCAATCAACAGGGAAAATAAACCCCCACCAATGCTCAAACCAGAACGACAAGGAGTAAAACAGTCTACAATTCAACTCAAGCCAAACCTCAGACCAGCCCACAGACTCCCCAAAAAAAAAAATACATTTAAAAAACACTGGAGCACTCGCCCCTTAGCCCAGAAGCACACGCAGGAGATAGTCCCCGACAGCTCGAACCCCTCCAGCACAACCAAGCGGCACCACGTTCGAGGCAAAAT
Source organism: Ambystoma mexicanum (assembly GCF_040938575.1). Classification (NCBI taxonomy): domain Eukaryota; kingdom Metazoa; phylum Chordata; class Amphibia; order Caudata; family Ambystomatidae; genus Ambystoma; species Ambystoma mexicanum. The sequence continues at coordinate 450,684,231 of NC_090936.1, read as the reverse complement.
GGGGAAAACAGACAAGTCCCAGAGAAAGCTGACCTTTGAACCAGGTACAACCAACAAATCCGGGAAAACATCAGACCAAAACGACTCCCCAACCATGGAAGAAAGCCATGAGGAGGAACTCCCCCCAGCATCTATAAACATCAGGAAAATCCTACTAGACTTAAAAGCAGGAATCGGCAACCTTGACTCCAAACTCGACACCCTATCGTCCAAAGTCGACCTCCTACAGCACCGCCTCGACAAGCATGGAGACAGGCTTGACACAGCTTAAAAACAGGTATCAGACCTTGAAGAAGGCGCCACCTTGCTCTCAGCTAGGGTGACAACACTGGAAACCCAGATAAAGACAATCATAGCCAAGAACGAAGACCTCGAAGGCCGCTCCCGCCGCAACAACATTAGACTGGTCGGCATAAGAGAAAAACAACCCCCGATGAAGATGGAGGAATTTGTGGAGAAGTTGTGCATAGAATTATTCGGAACCACAGCCCTATCCCAACTCTTTGTAGTGGAAAGAGCAGACAGAATACCATCCAGCCGGCCGATCCATGGAGCACCCCCACGCCCTATCATAGCTTGAATCCTCAACTACAAAGATAGGGACATAATATTGCGACTGGCAAGAGAAAAAGGAGACTTTCAGTTTGATGGAGATAATATCCAGCTCTATCCTGACTTTTCTCCGGCTGTGCAAACACTGAGAAGATCCTTCGCAGGCGTCAAAAGCAGACTACAGGCCAATCATATGACCTACTCCATGCTGTACCCGGCGAAGCTGCGAATTCAACGAGACAGGAAAACATAATTCTTCAACTTGCCAGACGAGGCAAACTCCTTCCTCGACGGACTCGGCTGCAGGCAACCAGAAAACCAGCAGAGATCACCCAAAAAAGACCAGGCCAGAAGAAACCCACCGTAACCCGTGGGTGCCTCGCACTCCATCGCTCTCCTTGAAAAAGAAGTCACACAGGAACGCAGGAAACCAAGACACCGTCGACCCTCCGACTCTACTCTCGTCCACCACCTCAATCAAGATGCACCCAGAAACTCCAAGTTCCGCCTGCATAACCGCCTACTAAGCCCCAACAGCCAGCAGAGAGAAAGACCCAGAACGACCATGACCACCCAAAATCCGACCCAAGTCCGGAAAATAAAGCCATCACACAGCTATGGTTAACCTAGCCACATGGAACATTAGAGGGGGAAGCCAACCAGCTAAAGCACAACAAATATCCCAATACCTCCGGAGACACCGGATAGACGTGGTCATGATACAAGAAACTCACCTCCTCCCCAGCGCTGAAAACAATTGGACCCGCGAATGGGGCTGTCACAGGTACTTCTCATCATATTCTTCATTAGCAAGAGGAGTCGCCATTTTAATAAACAAAAACGGAAACTTCACATTTATATCCTCGGAAAAAGACCCAGAAGGGCGAGCACTCCTCGTAAGAGGAATCCTAGAAGGCAAAGAAACGGTCTTAGTGAACTCCTATGAACCAAACTCCGACAGCACCGATAACTTTAACTGGGTGATGACACATCTGGAGGCTGCCAGAACGGCTATGATCATTTGGGGCAGTGACTTCAACACCCCAATTGACCCCCAAAAAGACAAATCAAAGAGAACTAAGACCGTGCCATCCAAGGCCAGCCTCCAAATACGAGAAATTTGCAACGCAGACAATCTAATAGACATTTGGAGACATACCCACTGGGAAACCCGAGACTACTCTTTCCATTCATGGGTACACAGTACAGATTCACATCTAGACTATTTCCTGGTATCAACCCAAGCTCAATTCCACTGGGGAAATAGCCAAATTCTCCCGAGGACACTATCGGACCACTCCACTGTCACCCTCGAATGCATTCCAGATAACAGCAAGAAGCACAGGCCACCATGGGGATTTAAACCCAGATCCCTACAATATCAAGTCTTTGCCGACGAACTGTGCAAAGAGTTGACCTTCTTTTTAGAGATAAATCAACCATCAGTCACGTCCCCCGGCACACTCTGGGAAACGATGAAATGTTATATCAGGGGGATATTCCTAGCAAAGGAACAGGGCATACTGAGGCTCATTAGAAGAGAAGCAGCCGCCAGCGAAGCCAAGCTGAAAGAATGGGAGCAAAAATACACTCAATCCAAAGATCCCTACTCCCTGGCCGCGCTAAAAGCCTAACTCGACAACTTCAGGTCCACAGCAGAAAGAGAGATAAAGTTCCTATCCCAGGGCCACAAAATCCGGCAATATGGCAAAGGCCAGAAACCTGGCACCCTACTGGCCCATCTAATCGCAGCGGAGAAGAAACCTACATAGGTCGAGCAAACTCAAACCCAAAACGGAGACTTAGTGCACACAGAAGAGGAAATTGTCAAGACTTTCTGCATATATTACCAAGAACTCTATAGCACCAAATACACGGCAAACCCCGGAGAACTCGCCCAATACCTAGACAACATTGAACTGTACTGGACAGACGACGAGCTGAGAGAACTATTAAACACACCCATCAGTCTCGAAAAAATCCTATAAGCGATAAAAAGTCTCCCCAGCTCTAAGGCCCTAGGGCCCGACGGCCTGACGGGGAATTCTACAATGCCCACGCCCAGCTCCTGGCCCCACTCCTATTGCAAGTGTTCAAAGAAGCGATTGAAACCGAAACATTACCATCAACTCTCTGCCAAGCGAACATGATGCTTCTTCACAAAACAGGAAAACCACTCGAAGACTGCGCCTCATACATGCCGATCTCCCTGATAAACCTAGACAATAAAATACTTGCCAAAATCTTAACCACCAGACTCCTCCCGTTAATGCCAGGTCTTGTCATAGCGGACCAGGCAGGCTTCATACGCGGACGCAACACATCCTTTGGGATTAGAAGAATGTTCGGAGCGATGGCAGCAATCAATCCCGATAATCAGGCAATAGCAGCATTATTAGACGCTGAAAAAGCATTCGACTCTGTCGAATGGCCTTTCATGTTTGAAGTCCTACGTCGCATGGGATTGGGCAACTACTACCTTAAGCTAGTGGCCCTCTTGTACAGAGACCCAACCTCCACCATCACGATGAGAAACACCAAACCATCAGAAATTCGTCTACAAAGGGGGACCAGACAGGGATGCCCGCTATCGGCAGTCCTATTTGCGTTAGTGATGGGACCCCTGGTATCGGATCTTCGTGCCTGTCACCTCCAAAGAGGTCTGTCCATTGGACCTCATAAGTTCGTAATTTCTCTGTGTGCAGATGACATAGCTCTCTTCATACACAATCCAGCAGAGAATCTAAATCCATTAATGCGAGAAGTCAACAAATTCGGCAGATTCTCGGGACTGAAAATAAACCATTCCAAATCCATTATATTCCCCTAACCGTAACAACAACAAAATTTGCAGACGACTTTGGATTTCACTGGCAGTCATCAAGAGTCAAATACCTCAGCATCTATCTGTCCAGATCCCATTCAGACATCATGCAAGACAACTATAGCACACTCATTGAGACACTACGTAGCAAAATAAATAGATGGAAACTCCTTCCACTCACCTTATGGGGTTGGGTCTTCTTGGTCAAGATGGTAATCCTCCCCAAGCTCTTATACCTCTTTACGAACATCCACATTCTGTTACCACAACAATTCCTGCAACGCATCCAAAGCCAGATACTTGACCTGGTGTGAGCCGGCAAAGTGGCTAGAGTGGCTTACTCTACACTAATCCAACCAGTAAGCAAAGGAGGCCTAGCACTCCCAGACATGGAAAGATACTACTGGGCTGCCCTAGCTCAATATTTAGGCCACTGGTATGCCACAGACCTCATCAGACCACACGTCCAAATCGAAAGAGCCCTAGCCTCCCCCTTCTTGCTCAGAGCGACAATTCTGGGGAATCTTCACGTACCCCATAACACACTTAATATTGTTCAGGTCACACACACAATCTGGAAAAAGATGGCGCAAAGAAGCAACATCCAAATCAGGTTCTCCCCCTTAATCCCAGCAAGATTCATAACAGGAATCCTCCTAACAACCGAAAGGACCTACCTAAAATGGACAGACAAACTACACATCCAGTCACTCTTCGTCGACAGCACATTTATCACTCCACAACAAGCCAAGGAAAAAGGAATCGACAACACACTAGATCTATTTACTTATTTCAGACTACGCCACACACTGCAAAATACCCTACCCACATTTCCCCAACAACCGCAAACGTGGCAACTACTCCATGGAGTAATCCAATCACAAGGCAATAGGAGACTAGTCTCAGAGATCTACAAATCGCTTTTAACCGACACGGCATCCGCTCCCCAAACACCCAAAAAAAGATGGGAAAGAACCCTGCAAACCTCAATAACAGAAGACTGGTCGTACATCGTCAGGCAAACACAAAAAGTCTCGTTAAACACGTGCTACAAACAAATCCACTTCAACTTTGTCCATCAAACATATTGTACAACGGCGAAACTCCAATCGCAACGAGCAGCAACTCCAACACTACGTGAAAGATGTAATACACCCAAAGCAGACTTTCTACACCTGGAATGGACATTCCCAGGCAAAGCACAATTCTGGGACCTAGTGCTGGAGAAAATGTCAGCAATTATCGGAGCTCAATTAGATACATATCCACTCCTGGGACTCACCAAGCATCTCCCGCCATGTGGTCGCAAATAGGCAGACGTACTACTGGTCCTGGTGAAGAGACGAGTAGCAATGACATGGGGTCAGGGGCCAACCCCCAGTCTGCAAAACTGGCTGAAAGACGTGACGTATAGTCAAGACAATGAAACCAACTTAATAAAGACACTGCCACTCCACGCACAACCTCCGGACATATGGGGCCCTTACATTACATATCTGATATCCACCATGGACTCAATATCATCACAGAACGCATCCCCAGAACCAGCACCCCAAGACGACATCACTATCACGACTGCTGCCGGCAGACCATGAACGACATCAGACCACAGCGGACCCAACTGCTTCAAATATGGGGAAAGTGGACTCGGGAGGTGGAGGAGGGGAAGAGGATACAACCTGTGCAATGTTAGTTATAAGTTATATTATAATAAAAGTAAAAATAAAGTTTTTAAAAAAAAATGTTCTCCCATTCACGTTTCTCTCAGTCCAGGCGTCTATTATATCGCCTACATTTTCTACAAAGTCATCCAGAAGTGCAATACCCCCGTGCCAATAGAGGTTGATGATCAAGATCTTAACCTTCACTGGCGCAAAGCTCAATCCCCAATGCCCCAAATGGCAGATTCACAACTTTTTCCCCACTTAAACCTAGTGAGTTATCGATTGCAGTCATCAGACACCCGGAAGATCTACCGCCAGTGCTTTCTTTCGCTGGCTGCACAAATACACTAAAGCCATCTAGGGTAGGGGCAGAGATCAGCCGCATCTCTTGGAGACAGATGCAGTTAGCAAGTCTTAGGTTATTCACACATTCCCAATTCGAACAATTATGGGCATTGCCTCGGGTATTCCAGGATTTGACAGTTAACAAAATCTCCTACCCGGTAATTGCAGGGCCAGTCCACTTATCACAGGACCAGTTTATGCCACAGGGAGGAGATTATAGTTGCCCAGTCCACATCTTTAATTTCCCCCCTATCAGCATTCTTTGTTATTCCCAGTTTTCCAGGCATACATGGGACTAGATTCGTTTTTACAACATGAGGGACAGTTTCCCCATTATCTCCCTCCACCCGCTGGACTTCAAATCCCATCGAGGATAATGCCTCCCTCTGTGTAAGGGTAAGTTCCCCCACCAAAGGGGAAGCCAGATGGATAACACTGACACCCAGCTGGGCCTTCACTGGAAATGAGACCCTCTCAATATCGATTGATGCCACCAAAGAATGTGGGGGGATTGCTGTAAAGATAATAAGGATATTAGGACAATTCAAACATATGTTGTTACTGGGATCAAGGACCCATTTATTTTAAAACTTGAGGACGTCATTAATAATTGTGTATAGTCCGTTATTTTTTTTAATGAGAAAACACAGGGAATGATGGTATTTTTAAACAGTTTTAAGAAATCCGTTTTGCATTCTCTTGTGATAATTGATGTTTTAAGAGGTTTGAAAAATTATGTGTTCTCATTGTGGGACATGCTAAAATCCAAATTCATGACCAATCCTAGCCTTAACCCCCTAACAGGTACCGACCGTTATGCATGCCAGATTAAGGTTGATAAATTAGGAACACCAGATGTTCAGGTGAATGTATTGCCCTCGTGGGATCCTGCACTGAGAAAGAGGTTGCCATAGATTGTGTCACCAGTGCATAGTGCCCCTACCGCAATTGCTTCCCTGACTGTTCCTCCTATTTCTCAGGCTAACAATCCATTATTGGGGAAATGTCAAATTAATGACACCAACCAGTTGCCAACTCTGCATCTGCCACTGGCAGCATCCCGGCGGGTTGGTTTTATAGTGGGAGCTGACCAACTATCTAAAGGTTTGTTTGAATCCATGGTGGCCCTTATTAATAAGACACCTCACTGAATTAATACTAGAAGGGATGGTCTGTGTCTCAACCCTAAAAGATATTAATTGCAAGCCAGATCAATTGGGTGTGATCAACAGAAGTGTTTTCCCCAGGAAAGTTCTTTATAGGAATTGTCATTCTTCTTTTTTTTAATACATTTTTTGGAAGTTTAAACCTATGTTTTTATTGAAGCAAGATTTTAAGGGTATAGAAGATTTTACAAATTATCATTTGGTGCTATATTTATGCACTTTTGGCACTTCATTAATAGTGGATTTGTTGAACGAGTATCTCATTAAGAATATGTGCTTTGTCTGCACCTTGTATTGCTGCGTTATCTTTTTATGAAACATTTATGGCATTGTAGCCAAAGTAAAGTATTACTTAGTTAACTCTACAGGAATGTAAAACACAAGGTGGCTCCTCTTCTCTAGATGGCTTTGTCTGTTTCAGGTTCAAACAAGCACTGAGTAAATTGTTGCCAGATTTTCCTTCTTAACAACTTAACCCATGCAGAAAAATGCCAGGGAATGGTAGACTACTTTTGATTCTCTATACAGCCTTAGCGTCTCACTCTATTAAACCTCTTGAGAAGTCTAAATTAGACTGGAAAAACGATCTTGTTGTTATTATCAGAGATTAGCAATGGCAACATATTTTAGGGCAAGTTAATGAGGTTTCTCTCAATTACAAACATAAGCATAAAACCTTTCCGGAGATACCCCAGATGCAGTCTCCCAGACTTTTTGCACCTTGAGTATTGGTCTCCTTGGGTACACTAAAGGTATTACTAATAGTTGCCATAAGTTTGTAGGACTGGGTCTACTGTTGGCTCACCACAGAATTGTGATCACTTGGCGTAAGGTTTTTGTCCCCACATGCATTGAATGGCTTAGAGATATTGCTTACTGCAGTCTGAAGGAGGATACAAACTGAACTACTCCCGACACCTGCCAGACAATAAAAACCAATGGAACCTTGATCGTTATTTTATGATGCTTACATTTCCTAGTGACAATGTTAGAAATGCCTCTCCTTGTTCATTCTGTTGTTCCAACCCCATAAACTAAATGTAGTGGGTTGAAATACAAACAGTTTCTTTGATATATTAAGTGTGTTCCATCTTGAATGGTTAAGTTGCATTATCAATTCATAACATCTACTCATTAAAGTTTGTATTGCCACTTTTCTTATCACAAATATCACAGACTCCCTTTTTGTCATTCATTTTTAATAGTTCTCTTTTTTGCATGCCTACATAGGTTTTGAGCCTTGGGTTCTTCATTAGGACATATATATATATATATATATATATTATTATTTTTGGTATCCCGTCATATTAAACATCAAATTAAAATTCAAAGACAAAATGTACTCATTTGATGTGACACAGAAATTTAAAAAAAGCAAAGGTAATACATACAAACATAAATTATCCCCAATTTTGAACAAAAATAACCCATGACCTAATATAACTGAAATAAGTGTGCAATAAAATACAAAATAAAATGCAGAGAAAAACAGAACACAAAAAATAAGTAATCATTAACATTGCCATTTTCCCCGTCATTCACGTTCCATTCATATTGCTAGATTCTTTTATATATATTTTAACTTTCTCCGTATTGTTATATTTTTGAGTCTACTCAGGTTGTTTTGTGAATCCCATTATTCTGTGAATCGGAATAATATTAATTATTATTTTCTTTAATGTGCATTGTGTCAAAATGCACTGCAACACCCACTATATTTTTCACTATGTGCACAGTTGTCACTAAATAGATTTCAGAAATGATTTGTTCTCTTAAAGCATTACCTATAGTTGTGCAATTACTTGTCGATCTCCTCTTCCTTTAATCTTCCACCTATAATTTTGCACTAAATTGACTGTAGATTATTTGTCCAGCTCCCTATATATTTATGACTCAATTGTGAAACAAGCTAAACTATGTGTTGACTAAACTGCAGTGGCTATCTGCGTGAAATTTATTTTCCTGTCATGAAGTTTTTTTTCCTGTCATATATTTAATCATCTGTCATTGTTATTCAGATGCATGCTTCGATTGATGTTACTCTCCTTTTACATACTTCGGTTTCTTGGTGATTATGTTAATATTTTTGATCCTAGAGCCAAAGGTTTTATTTCAAATTAATACATATTTCTATGTTGCCTTTATATCCGTTCACATTCATTATTAACTTTTGATATCACACTAACAATCTCTAATCCATACATATGTCGGATTTTGATATGTAAGCAGCATTGCATTTCTTTTATGTGCATATTGGGCCATAGAGGTCTTCTAAGGAATTAGTGTAAGTACTGTAAGTACTGTGTCAAAGTATATAGTACTAGTACTATAGTATAATTCTAGTTCTCTGGCACCGAACTATTAAGACACATGCCTGCACCTAGATAAAGCACTCAATGCTCTAATGCAGTATTTGAACTCTGCTCCTTCCAGTATAGGAAACTATTATTATTCTTATTCTTCTTATTATTATTAACCTCATGTTGGCAAGCATTCAGGCACCATCTTGGATTCATTAAATAGTCTCCAAAATATCAAAAGAGACTAACATTAGACCACATCAAGCTCCCACATCCTGGGTGGCCATTTTAGAATGATTTCTTTTGTCAAAATTTCATATATCCTTAATCACCACATAACTTTAAAATGTAATTAGCAATTTCTCACTTCCAGTGTTTAATGTTTTTTTGGGCCCTGACATGATTATTGAAGCACTGTATAAACAAGCTCATCATTTTGGTACTATTCCCAATAAAAGGACGCAGGCAGCCACAGGGATCCACACATAATTTATGATGCAATAATAGCTGAGAAAAAGACAGTGCTTAATCACAACATAGGTCTGATCTGTAAGTGTAAGATGGTAGATCCATCTGCTTGTGTCTCAAGTATTAAAAACTTAAAAACTAGATACAAAAGTTGGCTACAAGGGGCAATAGCAGATAATGTACAAAGTTTTGAGAGGAAACGATAAGGAGAATTTCTAGTATATTTATAAAAAACACAGGGAGGTGGCAAGAAAAATAGAAATCAATCCTATTACTGCGAGGCAGTGGATTGCATATATTCCCTCCTTCTACTTTGTGGAGGTCACTTCTAATTCTCTTAGCAGTTTGCTGTGTATGCATTCTTGCCCTTATAATTACTCCTTGCAAGAGGATGATATATTAGAACATATACGGAGGGAAAAGCCATTTCTTGCCTCTGGTCTGGATGGTTTAGTCTATGTAGTTATTAAAAAGGACCCCAGCATGTGGACTAGATTGTTAAATTCATTATTTGAGAAGGTTACCCATGAGGGTATAATTCCTGGTTCTTGGAAAAAAAATCCCTCCTTATTTCTGAGCATAAAAAGGACCACGCAAGTAACCTTCCAATTACCACCTGCTTGCAATGATGAACATCCCCAGCAGGAATTATTGAAGCATATTGCTTAGTGAGCTGAGAGCCTGGGCTAAAAGAAATCAGTTGTTGCATAGCCATCAAACAGGCTTTCAGAGTGGCTTGGACACTGCTGTACTTAAGACGCTGAACCTTATTTACTCTGTCTTCCTTGCTTCATTTGCCCTTCATCGATTAGTCATCTGATTTTGATTGTGTACACTTTGGGTGAAGTTAGCTAATTGGGGAATAAAGTTGCCTATACTGAACTTAATTCACCAGCTCTATCAACGGACTTCAGTAGCTGTCAGACTAGATAATACAGGCACTCTTTCTACCTATACAGATGCAAATAATGGATGGATGCATGGGTACATACTTGCACCCCTTCTTTTTAATCTTCAAGTCGCTGACATGCATAAGGCTATTAAGCCATGCAATAATTTCCCCCCAAAAATTGCCAATCATATATATCGTGGTTTAGTTATGCTGATGATACTGTACTTTTGTATTGTACACCCATCGGTTTACAGCGATCGTTGCATGCTCTTGCTGAATAATCTAATGATTTAAAATTCAATCACACTAAAACTAAGAGCGTAGTAATTTTGAAAAGCAAATCGAAGAATATTTTTGAGTTGTTTAAAGATGGTCAATGCATTGAGAAGGTTGAACACTATGTTTATTTGGACACTTTAAGTTGCTATGCCTGTAGTTCTTCCATAGAATAGTATTTGACCCCCCAAGGTTTGTAATACATTCAGGCTAATTAAGAGCTTTACCTGCACCTATTGGGTGGGGGGGGGGGTTCTTTATTGAAGGCCTTAACCAAAGTCTAGTGCTATACATGACATACTAAATGTACTTGAGAACTTCTCAGAAAAACAATTCCAATGGCTTAAAATCCTTCAAGGTAAACTTTGGCATTCAATTTTTGCTCTTGTGAGTTGATTCCCTATCGAGACAGGGCCTTGCTTCTTTAAATACATTGCTACAGTCCTGGTTCATCAGAGGTAGATTAACCCATGTGAGCGGAAGTTTGGCGAGGTCTTCTGCGAGAGCCCCCACTGGGAAGTTCTTGAATGATCTAAACATTTTTTTGCTGGGTTTCCGATGTGTTTGCTTGAATAGTGTGACCTAACTAATGTCAATGGGGATTGCCAGATGGTCAGACCAGTTGAATAAGATTGGAGAGCTGTGATGGAGGGTGATTATGAGGTCCAGGATATTACCTTTTCTGCGAGTTGGGTCTTTTGTGTGCTGTGTGAGGTTCAGAGTGTCAATTCTTCCTTCAATTTAAACAATCTTTTCTCAGGGTAACCAGGTTCCCAAGAGGAAGTCACTTTGACAGAAAGAACTTATCTGCAATAGTCCAAAATCACATCAAAAGCCACAAGTCTGAGCTGACTATTGTAAGGGAAAAAACAGAGGCAAAACCATACAACAAAAACAAGAGGTGAAAAGGCCAAAGTATCCAGCAAGTTTGGGAACCAATGCACAAAGGTAATCCAGAGGCAGACCCAGGAAAACATGCATTTGATTTCCGCAATTTTGGATGCAAAAATGTTTTTGAATTCTCTGCTCTTTTGGAGAGAGTTGTGTATATCTGTGTAATGAGTTTGATTAGTGACGGTTTAGCTAAGGAATACATTATGGGAAATAATTCCTTTCAAGTATTAATGGCCTGAGTAATCCGTTTTCTTTTTACTGACTTACAGCCATTATAGACAGTTACTGTCCCTGATCCGTCTGCTTTCTCCAAATCCCTTTTTTCCTTAGATTTACTTTTTTAAAGAGTTTTTAGCAATGCTGTAAACCAAGAATTTTAACCGTTATGGGGAAGAGAAGTGGTCAGGGGGGACACTATGATCACATAAAACTAATTGGCTTGCATGGTTATTGTTCCAAATAATGGGCACAAGGGACTCCCTGCCTCAACACTAAGAGAATAGAGACCAGCTCCTCTAGTTTAATCTGTTGATGTTTCTTTTTGCCCTGCACAAAAAAAAGGGGGGTAGGATCCAAGCTTCGAGATAAAGACGGGAGGTAAACAATGACCCCAAACACCCGAACATAATGTTGATACCACGAAATAAAAATGATGTTGAAAGCTTTCACTGAAAGTTTCCAACCTAATATCATGTCAAGACAGTGCCCTTTGCAGTGGGAAATAAAAGCAGCAAACTGTATGCCAGAATAATAATTCATCTAATTTGACTGAATGAAGGTTATCTTTAATATCATGTGACATAATAAAATCTCCTAAAATTAACAGTCTTATATTTCAGCCCAGCAGTGGATAACAAAGCTTCAAAGCTATCTAAGACGTTGCTAGCTGCTCTAAGGGCTCTATAGCAAAGAAGTATGGAACAATAAGTTTCCAATTATTAACAGCGACTTGGGAATCGTTATCCCAGATGAGATTTTGAAACATGGTCAAATTCAGCTCTGACTTTAAAATCTGCCTGGATTTCAAGTCTCTGTAATTAACTGTATGCACCTGAAATGTGCAACTCCTGGCCCAGATGGTGAAGATTAGTACAGTCTGGTTTGGCCTGCTGGCTGTATTTATTGCTACTCCTGATTGAATCAGTCCTTCAGATGTCTGATTGCTCTTGGTGGGATTATTAGGGGTTCCTGGAAGAAGGTTCAGATGGACATTTTTACCAAAGCAAGCTCTGGAGGATGCCCTGCACCCCAAGAAGTGATGGCCATTCCATCGGAGGCTGCTGCTTTTCCCTCTGTTCCAGAATGTGAGCTCCAGCAAGTGATTCGCGGCGTGTGGCTCTCTCGAATTTGTCTGATTGGAATATGCTGCTTTAGAAAGACAATTGCATACACTGGAACAAAGGATTTACTAAATTCGCAACACCACTTGACCTGAAGACTATAAATGCCAAATGACAAGAATTATGTTCATTGGTTGATTGTGAAGTTAAATCAATAACTATGTAGAAGCAGGTAGTCCCGGAGCATTCTTGGCAATGCTTCTTCAGCACGTGTATTGTCAGACATGTATTCACATTATCTATGGTTTTTATTTGACCCTCTAATAATGCTCTCTGTATCTAAGTAACATCTTGGCCTTTTAGAGTACTCTACAGCAATCAGGATACCTTGACGGCAAAGAATATTGCCTATATTCATTGCCTTGTATTGCACTCCTGACACTGCCACCTGAAGAACTGGCCACTTCATTGGCCCTCTTTTACTATCAAACACTTACACAGAGCCAAACCTCCCATTGGGCAAGGCCCATGCTTCGGAGGATTGGTGGCAAAATTTTGATAAGAGTTCAGGGTAAGTTTGTCCTCTCATCGCCTTAATTTGAGGCAGGAATCACTGATATGTCATGTCTCTCATCTACGCTCTGCGAAGCAATCATACCATTACGTCTTAAACCTAAACAAAACTCCCACTAGCTGTAGTTTTTACCATTCCAAATAAGGGTTTGAAGCGGGCTTGACGAGGATAGGACAGTTATGAAAGAGTGGGAAGTGTATTTCTATATTGGATCTGTAAGACGGTTTGCGTATTGGGAAACTATCTGTGTTTTCATATTTGCAATTGAAGGGGGTGTTCACGGCCAAAATGTGGAAGGCACATATAGAGTGGGATCTTACCCTGATGGAAAAAGTGCTGGATTCTCAAACAGAGATGAAGGGGTTGTTTCCTTATTGACGCCCTCGTAGAAGCTAGCAAGGGGACCACAGAGCCACTTCGGGGTAGGTGGGAAAGAGACCTGGGCTTGGAGATAGATGGACTATTATGGTGCAAAATGTGTTGTAGAGCATTCAAAGTCTCAATTTCCTGCCACTATAAACTTCATGCTATCAAATGATTGCACAGGTGGCAGTATGACCCTTTGCGTCTTTCTAAGTTGTTTGCCGGAGTGAGTCAATTTTGTTGGCATGAATGTGGATTAAGGGCTGGTTATTGGCATATGTGGTGGGGGTGTGACAAGGTTCAGTTTTACAGGACTGAGGTGCTTGGATAGATAAAGGAGATATGTGGTGTGTCCCGAGAACAGACACCACTACTTGTGCTTTTTGAAATGGAGGAAGTTTAGCGGGAATGTAAGAGTTTGAACCACATGGAACATTTCCAGTTGTTAGCGGCTAGGGCATGCCTGGCCATGCACTGGAAGAGGTCAGTGTTACCAGGGAAAATCAAATGGGCCAATAAGGCTAAGAATATCTATGTAATGGAATGGATCAATGCAGCCCTCGATGGGCATAGCGCAGAAATGGAGGCTGAATAGAGTGAGTTTTGCAGCAGGTTTATGCCCCTGTGAGGTTTATGTTCTTGGGGATATGGTGTTGGACCCGAGGATGAAGTGTTATTAGAGGGGTGAAACTCGGTTCCTCCCCTTCACAATTGAATTTTCTAGTAGTGTGATGTGCTTGAGGTATCTGTCACAACCACACCTTGTAAGGGAAGAGAGTTCGACACTCTCTCCAGAACCACAGAAGCCGAATGAATGGACCCCTCCCACCATGGTTGGCACAGGTACCTTATATATAGATACACAGGACACCACGTGGCAGCCAATGGGGGGAAGAGGGATTAGGGAGAGGTTGTGGATAGGGTGGGGGAATGAGGAACACCGGAAAAAGGGTAAGGAAATACCTAGTTTGGATAGGACTGGGGGAACACAGGGTAAAACCTGAGCTACACAACCCTATCATACATATTCAAATGCGTGATACCTGTAGAACTAACAGATAGACACATAATGCGAATAATTCCTAAACAACCTGCCTCCTAATCCTGTCTAATACATATACATGGAAATTCAACATGAACACGTAACAAAGACTTTGCCATAAACAAGATGAAGCAAACAAATGGGAGGTTTCCCAGCATGATGAGACACACATATGGCCCTGTTAGCAAGCATAAGCGACATGTAACATAACGTGAACACATGTAGTAGCAGATTCTAGTTAACAGCACAAGTTCTTGCGAACACATATAACTTCCTGATTCCAGGAACTGTTGTTACTTAACCAACAATGGCCCTCATTACGATACTGGCCTTAAACCATGGCGCTATTAGCACCATGGTTGGTGCCGGTATCGTAACGAGTCCACCAATGTTCAATGGGGAATTACCACCCCGTTCCAAGGTTGGCTGGGTGGTAATTCCCCATTGAACATTGGCCCTTCCCATTCCCATTTTTGCTTCATAGGGCTCAATGGGACTGGGGAAGGCGGTAAGTACGGTACCGCAAATTGCGGTACTGTACTTACCTCGAGATTCCCTTTGCGGGTCCCTACTTTAACAGCTGGTCTAGACCAGCCGTTCAGGTCGGGTCCCGCAAAGGGACCTCGTAGTAAGGCGCTAAGTGTTTAACGGCGCCGCAGCCTTTCACGGCGCCGTTAAACACTTAGCGCCAGGGTCCTAATGAGGGCCAATGACTTGTGATACTGGCCGTTTTGCAGTTGAACGTTCGTAATTACAGAGGTTCCATCAAGGGTGATTATAACCCAACAACTAGACATAAGCCCCATCTCCCAAAACTGCCATAGCAATGCAATAGTCTGTCTGTCAAGGACGGTATGATCACAATTCCCTCCAGTACTTATCTTTAGTCCAGGAGCCCCACGGGACTACCCGGACAATGTGAACTTCTGCAGAAAAAGGCAAGCCGGCAGCGCGTCTGTCCTCCTGCCGAAACGCTAGTTCTCCGTCAGCATAACCGTGCGCCGGGCGCACCCCAACTCCTGCTTCCTCCGACAACATAACGCCTAGCAAACCAAAATAAGCCGCACCTGTCTGGTGCCGTTGCCGGTTAATAAGCTGTGAGTAATCAGAGACAGCTGGCAAGGCGCACGCAACCCAGGACTACAAGCAGCTGCTAATTCTGCTGGGAAAGGTAGTCTTTGCTTCCCCAGCTCAATCGTGCATAATGTAACACTCCTCGTCTGCCCCATCCTCTATTCCTGACAGTACCTCCTCTGCCAGGGCTCTTCCCAGGGCCAGGTTTATCCGGGTGGCGCATATGAAACTGTTTCACCAACCTGGGGGCATACACCGCTCCTGCAGGTTCCCAAGAACAATCCTCAGGGCCATAACCTTCCCATTGAATTAAATACCATCATTTCTTGTGTCTTCTTCTGGCGTCCATGATCCGTCTTACTTCATATTCTTTCCGGCCTTCCTTAATCACAGCCGGTGGTCGTTTCATGGTCATTCCCGGAGCTGCAGGTTTAAGTAAAGACACATGGAACACCGGGTGTATAGGTAAAGTTTTTGGCAAACATAATTTCATTGCGGCAGGAGACACACATTTTATTACCTCATATGGTCCGATAAATCGAGGCATAAACTTACGCGACCCCACCAATGATAAATTCCTTGTTGACAGCCAAACCCCATCTCCAACTTTATACTTGGGACTCTCCTGCCTTAGTTTGTCTGCTTGTTTCTTGTAGGCCGTTTTAGCCCGTTCTAGATTTGCACGTGCTTTCTGTCTGATCTCGAGAAGCAACTGTTTATGCTCCTGTAACGCCGGCATTTGTTCCATCTCTGGCAAATGTTCCGGTATCATGTTCTGTTCATGGCCATACAAACATTCATTAGGTGCCATTCCCAAAGAGGCATGTTGGGTATTATTATATGTAAATTCCACCAATCATAGTGCTTGCACCCATGATTCCATGCCATCTCCTAAATAACACCTCACATATTGCTCAAGGGTCTAATTTACCTGTTCCGTTTGCCCATCAGTTTATTTAAGGCCCGGTAATCAATGCACGTTCGCAATGTTCCCTCCTTTTTAGGGACAAAAAACAATGGTGATGATACAGGGGAGGTAGAATGCCTAATAAACCCTTTCTCCAGCATCTCATCCAGATACTCTCTTACATATTGATTTTCCTTTTCAGTAAGGGCGTGGATCCGACTGCAAGGCAACTTAGCCCCTGCCTCCAATTCAATCACACAATCATAGGATCGGTGTGGCTGTAACTTTTCCGCCCCTCTCTTATCAAATACCTTGCCAAATTCCTGATACTGCAAAGGAATTACTGGACCTTTGGCCCCCACCACCTGATCTACCTGGCCCTTATCTACTAACAAAGCAGCAGGACTCCCCATTGACACCATGTGGGCCTGACACCCCTCCTCGTCAAACAACACTATCTGTTTTTTCCAGTCTGCAAAGGCGATATCTGCCCACCAAAACTCGTCAAAGACTGTGCAGATTGCTTTGCGCTGCTCTTTACGGCTTTCATCAATGCGTCTTTTAAAACAGGCATTATCCCTGCTAGCCTCAAAGACGCTTGGGTCTGGCCCCTCCTAAAAAAACCTACCCTCGACCCCCTACAACCCAACAATTACAGACCAATAACCACAGTGCCATTCCTCCTGAAATTACTGGACAAAGCCGCACATTGCCAAATCCAGCACTTTCTGGAAACCCATTCGCCTTGGAACGAGGCAATCAGTCTTCCGGAAAGGACACGGCACAGAAACAGCCCTGGTGGGCCTAAAGAATCAGATCACCCAAATCATGGACAAGGGCAAGCCAGCTCTCCTGCTCCTTCTAGGTCTCTCAGCCGCTTTCAATCTAGTTGATCACAAGACCCTCACCTCACACCTCACACACTCTGCCAACTTTTCTAAAGAATCAGCTCTATGGGTCACCTCCTTCCTAGAGGGAAGAGCCATGAAAGTCTTCTCGGACATTGCCAACGCCACTCCCACGACAATCCACTGCGGAGTCCCTCAAGGTTCCTGCACTGCACCCACACTCTACAACCTGTTCACTAAACCTCTCTTTGACAAACTCGACTCCTACGGCATCACATACACGAATTACGTGGATGACACACAAGTCCTTTACCCCTTTCAGGTTCATACAACGACGACGCAAAGGCACTCCACTCGATCTACGCCATCATCCAGGCTTGGATGGCAGTAAATGGCCTCTGCCTAAATGGAGACAAGACGGAAATCATGATATTAGGTCAACAGAGCACCCTAGACAAACTGGACATACTGTACGCTAACTTCTCCATTGACAACTCCATCATCCCCATCTCCACAGCAGTTAAGACACTGGGAGTATACATAGACTCCTCTCTATCTATGAACAGACAAGTCATCGCAATCACCTCCTCATCTGCCCATACCACTAAACTCATAAACGCCATCAAGCCTTACCTCTCCAAACCCAACTGCCTCTCCATAGCCAGAGCAACCATTGGAGCCAAACTGGACTATTGCAATGCCCTCCTAGCGGGCACATCAGCAAAAAATCTAAACAGACTCCAAGTCACACAGAACAATGCTCTCTGGGCCACTCTCAGCATCCCAAGAAGAGAGCATATCTCCCATGCCAGACGTTCAGCCCAATGGCTCCCGGTTAAAGAACGGATCACACTCAAAATCCTCACCCTCACTCACAAATGCCTCTCTCTCTCCGCCCCGTCCTATCTATCAGAGACCATCTCCAAACCCTCCTCCGCCCGTCCCACCAGGACGCAATACACCAACCTACTCTGCAACCCACGCATCAAAAAAGCCAAAGCCGGTGGCCTAAGCTTCCCCTACATTGCCGCCAAGTCCTGGAATGCTCTTCCTGCAGACATTAGAGCGGAAAACTCGCTCCTGATTTTTCGTAGGAAACTGAAGACCTCTTTCCTTGCACAATAATGTGACCCCTGCTAATCCATGTAAGTATACTGCATTGCCATCTGTACAAATACCATATTTCCCACTGTAAATAATGTATTCTTTGATAATATTGTATTATTTGTATTGTATTATTTGTAACCAAGATATGTCTGTAACAAGCACCACGATGCCCCCGGGCTGACGTGCGCTCTACAAATCTGAATAAATAATAAAATTCCCAAAATTACACCAAACTGAGGAGCTGCTATCCAATCGAAAGTAATCTCTTCACTGTGACCTGATTCACATACCATCTGCAAGACTTCCGTCTGTTTCCGTATGGGTCCAGATAACAAGGGAGACCCATCTACAGACTGTACTCCTTCCACCCATTGCTTGTTCTGTACAGGCAATCCCAACTGCTTCGCCAATGAAATATCGACAAAGTTACCAGTGGCCCCTGAATCCACCATCGCCCACACCACCTGCTTGGTCATGGCAAAAAATAGAGTCACTAAAATGTATAAATGGGATGTCTTACTCCCTACGGTATTGCCACCCACCTCGGGAACCTTGATTCCTTCGGACCTGTCACCTTTGTTCCCTCTAAGGCCGGCCCATCTCTTTTACTGCTTCCTTCTTGCTCTGCTCTCCCCCAGCCCCCTTCTGCAGAGTATTGGGGCATGTGCAAATAAAATGACCTGACTGCCCACAATATAGACACAAATTGTTGGTTTTCCATTGCTCCTTTTCGTCAGCAGACAACGGTCCTCTTATACTACCAATCTGCATTGATTCCACCTGACTAGCCCTTCCACCCCTGCTCCGATCTAATCTTACAAAAGGTACTGGATCCAGTCGTTTCCTGTCTCATTTTCTTTCACTCATTCGATGATCTAACCGTAATGCAAGATCTATCATGGCCGTATAATTACTTGGTTGCGGTTTTACCTGCGCAATTGCATCTTTCAACTCCTCCCGTAGACCCTGATAAAATAGTACTGTCTGTTTTGCTTCTGGCCAATCGGTCTCAATCACCAATATATTGAACTGTGTCACATATGTTACCAGATCGCGTGATCCCTGTCGTAATCTGAGTAACTCTTTATCTTGTGCGAGTGATACTTCTCGTCTATCGAACAATCTGCCAAACTCAGCCAAGAACCCATCCCAATTGTATAACAATGGATCGTCCTTTCAAACCAGTGGCATAGCCCAGGCTGCCGCATCTCCAGTTAAATATGAGATTACAAAAGCTGTTCTAGCCTGAACGGTTTCAAACGCTGTAGGCTTACACAAAAAATGGAGTCTGCATTGCGTGATAAACATCCTATATTTCTGAGGATCCCCCGAAAACCGTTCGGGAGAGGCCAACGGTACACTACTGGGAGGCTGAACAATTACTGTGGGATATCTACTATTAGATGCTGCCGTTGCAGGATTTGCACTAGTCCCTTCCAATGGAGTCCCTTGAGCTACTAGACTCTGGACTTGAGCCTTTAACGTAACCGATTCTTGTCTGGCCTGAGCTAATTCTGCCTGAATCTCTTGCAAAACTTTTAGCACGTCGGCCAAAGGCGGAGGAGTCGCTTCCATTTGGCTTGGGTGGTTGTGAGTATCCCATTATGGGGCAGCTTATTATGTCTCAATCAGATCTTGTAAGGGAAGAGAGTTCGACACTCTCTCCAGAACCACAGAAGCTGAATGAATCGACCCCTCCCACCGTGGTTGGCACAGGTACCTTATATAGAGATACACAGGACACCACATGGCAGCCAATGGGGGGGGGGGAAGAGGGATTAGGGAGAGGTTGTGGATAGGGGGGGGGAATGAGGAACACTGGAAAAAGGGTAAGGAAATACATAGTTTGGATAGGACTGGGGAAACACAGGGTAAAACCTGACCTACACAACCCTATCATACATATTCAAATGCGTGATACCTGTAGAACTAACACATACACACATAATGCGAATAATTCCTAAACAACCTGCCTCCTAATCCTGTCTAATATATATACATGGAAATTCAACATGAACACGTAACGAACACTTTGCCATAAACGAGATGAAGCAAACAAATGGGAAGTTTCCCAGCATGATGAGACACACACATGGCCCTGTTAGCAAGCATAAGAGACATGTAACAGAACAGGAAAACATGTAGTAGCAGATTCTAGTTAACAGCACTAGTTCTTGCGAACACATAACTTCCTGATTCCAGGAACTGTTGTGACTTAACCAACAATGACTTGTGATACTGGCCGTTTTGCAGTTAAACGTTCGTAATTACACAGGTTCCATCAAGGGTGATTATAACCCAACAACTAGACATAAGCCCCATCTCCCAAAACCGCCATAGCAATGCAATAGTCTGTCTGTCAAGGACGGTATAATCACAATTCCATCCAGTACTTATCTTTAGTCCGGGAGCCCCACGGGTCTACCCGGACAATGTGAACTTCTGCAGAAAAAGGCGGGCCGGCAGCGCGTCTGTCCTCCTGCCGAAACGCTAGTTCTCCAACCGTCAGCATAACCGTGCGCCGGGCGCACCTCGAACTCCTACTTCCTCCGACAGCATAACGCCTAGCAAACCAAAATAAGCCGCATCTGTCTGGTGCCGTTGCCGGTTAATAAGCTGTGAGTAATCAGAGACAGCTGGCAACGCGCGCGCAACCCAGGACTACAAGCGGCTGCTAATTCTGCTGGGAAAGGTAGTCTTTGCTTCCCCAGCTCTCCAATGCACTTCATCGTGCATAGTGTAATACTCCCCGTCTGCCCCATCCTCTATTCCTGACAGTATCTCTTTGATCTTCCTAATGTATGTTTTCTTTTGTATCGCACACGAAAAGGGCTGTTTTTCCATTGCCTATAATAGGTGGGGCTAGGAGGTGGGCCTGAAAATAAGGGAGTTGAAGTTTTATTTTTTCTTAAGTGATTTGCTCTGATTTTGATTATTTGTCCTCGTTTGTAATGTGAAAAAATTATAATTTAAATTTGAATACAAAAATTAATAAAATTAAACCTTATTCACTCATACAAAAGTTGAACAACATATTATAGTCATAAACACATTAAACATGTCACTGAATTAAGATAAGACAAAGCTGTGATAACGATACAAGTTGGTACACAATTCATAAATATACATGTTATAAATTGTGTACATATTATTGACTATGGGACAGGCTAGGGAAAATGAGTAACCAAAAACGGGCAATGGCCAAACAAAGACCTAATTGATTACCATATAAGGATCATATCCAAAACGAATCAGTGGCAATACATCTTCGTCAATAAAACACATTTTTTTAAATGTAATCTTTTTATTAAATCAAGAGGTCGTAAAACATAACAGCAGAAGCCAATGTGGCATAATTCAACATGTTATAGAGTGAACAGTATATCAATGACCGTATTGTCCCTTGCCCCAACTACAATAAAATTAATTTAATCAAAAAATATATAATTGTATTTGTGCTGTCATGTAGTACTGGACAAAAAAAGCAATCAGTGTTTTACTGTCTCCAATTCATTTTTCATTTGGGATTGACATAGTCGACACAGATGCTTGGTTCTAGGAATCGCTTTTGTCAGACCAATACCCTCCAGACCCTCAAGCTAATTAAGTAGACATTTTAAAAAATACGACGTAGCGTTTATTAGGGCAAAATCTAATATGTTAAATGATGGTGCTGTATTTTGCTGGATGAAAATAATGGTTGTATAACCTACGATTATTTAGTGTCGGTGAACAACTGCTGTACCAATCCCATTTAGTTTCTTTTTTCTTCAGAATTTGCATATTTCTCTCGATGGGAAAAGCTATGGTGTAGGTGAAACCAGTGTGTTTAGAAAAGATCCATTCATCTCCCAAAAAGCCAATAGTTGTCTAATATTCCCTTTTTTTAATAGATTTGTTTTATATCTCGTTTAGCTACATGTATAATTTTAACATAGGACGTTGGAGATCTAATTGTAACCGTAATAGTAAGGGAAACCAACTCTAATTCTATTTTCGGCAGGCAGAATTGAAGCATTACGTCGAAGAGCCAAGGAAGCCCTGCAAAAAGAGTGTTCTATTTTTTCCAGGGACCTATCCAGCCCTGATTTCAAAATGTCCATATCATACCTTATAGCTGGAATTGATTGTTGTTTGTATAATTGAATCATTGGCATTAAAGAAAAAACACCCAGTTTAACGTCTAGGCCTTGAATGTAGTCCGCCAGTACTTTAGCTTTATTACTCTGGATTGTTGTATTGTTTGTATTCTTTATTTATTTATGGAGCGCACCGGGTCGTTAGGCAACTGGGCGCTTGTGAAAAATCTTAAGTTACAGTTACATAAATATCTTACATCTCTTATCTTACAGTTACAGGTTATTGTTGCATGATTTTTACAGTTCTTATGTTACAGTTACAGTCATATTTTACAAGTTACATACAGGATATTAAGAAATATTTACAGTTATCGGAGGCAGGAGGGGTATTAGAGGAGGGCAAGGGGAGGGGGAGGTCTGGGAAACCGAAGAGGTGTCAGCAGTCATTAGTTTGTAGCCAGAGTTTAACATTGGTTTTGAACAAGTGAAAGAACAAGATCTAAGCAGGTCCGGAATAGAGTTTGATATGGTCATTGATGGACAGCCAGTTAACGGTTCTTCTTTGGTCAGATATATGTTGTCCTTTGGGAATGCCTAGTGCTGTTCTGAGGGTGTTGTTTTGCAAGGTTTGGAGTTTGTGGGTGTTGTGTTTGCTGGTGCCTAGATACAGTGCATTACAATAGTCTAGTTTAGATAGGATAAGGGCTTGTGCGATAGTGATGCAGCTGTCCGTAGACAGAAATGGTTTACATGCGTGAATAAGCTTGCAAGTGTAACTGGTTGCAGAGGCTGTCGCATTCACTTGCTTGTTAAGGTTGAGAGCTGAGTCTAAGTAGAATCCTAGCCTTTTAACTTCCTTGACTACATTGATTTTGATAACATCAATAATGATGGATTTGTATAGGTGGGAGAGTTTGTTTAATTTACTAGTGGATCCAATGACTAAAAGCTCGGTTTTATCGTCATTAAGACATAATCCGTGTGTGGCCATCCAAGTTTGAATGATTTGGTAGATTTTGTTTATGAGGATGGAATCTTTGTCGTAATCTCCTTGGATTGGGATGAGGATCTGGGTGTCATCAGCATAATTAGTATACGAGACACGCAGTCTGTTCAGGATATCAAAGAGGGGCTTTGTAAAAATATTATACAAAGTAGGGGAGACGCATGACCCCTGAGGAATACTACAGGTGATGGGAACTGGGTCAGCAGCTGAGATAGGCGAGAAGACTCTTATGGTTCTATTATACAGGAATGAATTTATCCATGCCGTGGCCTTGGTAGAGAAGTTGGCAGCCGATTTAAGATGGTTGCAGAGTACTTTATGATCTACCAAGTCGAAAGCGGCTGATAGATCTAGGAGTAGACGGGTGGATATGTCTCCTTTGTCTTTATGCTCATCTAGTTGGTTTTTGAGATCAAGGAGGGCCATCTCGGTTCCATGTCTCGGTCTGAATTCGGATTGTCTAGTGCCCAGTAGGTTATTAATCTCCAGGTAGGCTTGGATCTGTAGATAGGCAGCTTTATCTAAGATTTTCAGGAGGAACGGAACTGTTTTGGGTCTGTAATTAGTTGGGACATTGGGGTCTAGGTTAGCTTTTTTTTTTTTTTGGAGGGGTAGTATCCAGGCATCTTTGAGGTTGGTGGGCACAGAACATGATTTGAAGGAGGAGTTGATAAAGGAGGTGACGAAAGGGGCTACTTCTTGTGCAGCTTATTTGATAATAGGGGCCGGACATGTGTCACCAAGACAGCAAGAAGGTTTAAGAGATGTAATGATATTCTTGGCTTCTACAATGGAAATAGCCCTAAAGTTAAATTGGTTGTGTGGTTTAGTTTGGTTGACGGCGAGTTCCTGTAGGATGGCTTCATGAATGGAGAGTGCAATTTTGTGGAGGGAAGATCTTTTGGCATAGATTTTGTCTTGTAACATAGTGATTTTATTGCATAGGGCATTTTGAATGCTGGTACACCACATTTTTTCTTTGGTGCAGGAGTCTATGGGTGAGAAAGGGGGTTCTAGTTCTCTAAGGATGGTGAAGATTTCCCTAGTGTTGGAATTTGCTTTTTTAATTCTATCATTAAAGGTCTCTTTTTTCGCCTGAATGATTTGTTTCTTCTTGTAACTATTGGTGAGGGTAGTGAGGAGATTTTTGTTATGAAGGGAGGTTTTTTTTTCCATCGGGTTAAGATGGGCAAGAGGTTTAGATTTACTTAGTTTAAGTGTCTATAGCCGAGTTGATAGTGTTGTTATACAAGTCAACCATATCATTAGGGTTGGTGATGAGATTGGAGTGATTGGTGATGGGCTGGATCAGAGGGAGGAGATTTGTGTCTGTTATGTTTTTTTCACAACGTGTAAGGGCTGGAGGTGCTGGTAGTTTGGTTGTTTTAGATTGAGGTAAGTCTGAGATCGTCAACAAGATCAGATGATGATCAGGTCATACACATGGTTCAATAGCCGTTAAGATGGAGGTGCAGTTAATATCTGTCACCCAGTCCAGAGTACGGCCTTTGACATGTGTGGGGCCGTTGTTTCGGATGGCGCGGCCTGCTTCCAATATTGTGTTGGCTAGGATTGTGGCATTATAGTCTTTAGGGTCATTATATCCTAGGTTGAAGTCACCAAGTAGGACGATTTGTGTCCCCGGTTTAGCATTGGTGTTAAGAAGGGTGGTTATGTCTTCTTCAAAAGAACCTGGTGAGCCTGGAAGTCTATAGATGAGGTGCACAGTGATAGTGCGTGAGGCGGAGATACCTGGTTTGAGGGAGAGTAGTTCTGCTGAAGGCATGGACATATGATCTATAGTGAGGTTGACTCTGCAGATGAAGGCTATACCGCCTCTTTTGGAGGTTTCTCTGTCCTTTCTAAAGATGGTGAAGTTAGGAGGAATGGCAAGCATGAAGGCTGGACCAGCTGCTTTGTGCAGCCATGTTTCAGTCACTGCTAGAAAATGGAGCTGGTTGCAGATGATGATATCTGCAATTTCTGAGGACTGGGCTATCAAGGATTTAGTGTTGATGAGGCCTCCCTTAAGGTTCTGTGTTCCTTTCAAGGTAACGCTGGTGTGGTCAATGTTGATAAGTGTTTCAGATGATTTAGAGCAAGATTTCTGATTATGGCAAGGTTTACTTATAGAGGGGTCGAGCGGTACTCGTGTAGATTCTGTCTTGCAGTGACCTTGAGAAAGGTGGGCTCGTGGTGGCTTAGGCATTCTAGATCCTAGTCTAAGGTTTCTTAGAGTAGTGGGACAGACCTGACTCTGATATGTCCAGGAGATGGGATCTGATGACTGTTGGGGGCTGGGTGTACGTCTTGCTAGACGGTTCCCAAGCTGTCGGGAGTCTATAGTGGATGGCTGCCATTGTAGATAGGGCAGCAAGTGTGGCAAGGATGGCTAGTAAACAAGTGGGCAGATTGAGCAGGGGTGAAGTCATATCCAAATTGGTATGGGAAATGACTTGTAAGTGGCAGGTATAAGGTATAGGAGTGGACCGGTTCAGGAAGGTATCACACAATATAAGGCCAGGCTAGTGCAGCGTGGTCTCAAGCAGCATAGGGCCAGGCTAGTACAGTAGGGCACATCAGCTATCGCTAGGGTAGTACAGTAGGGCACATCTGATAGCGTAGGGCCAAGGCTAGTGCAGTAGGGCACATCAAATAGCGTAGGGCCGGGCTAGTACAGTAGGGCACATCAGCTAACTCTAGGGCCAGGCTAGTACAGTAGGGCACATCAGCTAACACAGGGCTAGGCTAGTACAGTAGGGCACATCAGATAGCGTAGGGCCAGGCTAGTGCAGTAGGGCACATCAAATAGCGTAGGACCAGGCTAGTGTATATAGGGCATATCAGACAGTGTAGGGCCAGGCTAATGCAGTAGGGCACATCAGCTAACACAAGGCTAGGCTAGTACAATAGGGCACATCCGATAGCGTAGGGCCAGGCTAGTACATTAGGGCACATCAGATAGCGTAGGGCCAGGCTAGTACAGTAGGGTACATCAAATAGCATAGGGCCAGGCTAGTACAGTAGGGTACATCAAATAGCATAGGGCCAGTGCAGTAGGGCACATCAGATAGCATAGGGCCAGGCTAGTGCAGTAGGGCACATCAGATAGCGTAGGGCCAGGCTAGTGCAGTAGGGCACATCAGATAGTGTGGGGCCAGGCTAGTGCAGTAGCACACGTCAGCTAACACAGGGCTGGGCTAGTACAGTAGGGCACATCAGATAGCGTAGGGCCAGGCGAGTGCAGTAGGGCACATCAGTTACCGTAGAGCTAGGCTAGTGCAGTAGGGCACATCAAATAGCGTAGGGCCAGGCTAGTACAGTAGGGCACATCAGTTACCGTAGAGCTAGGCTATTGCAGTAGGGCACATCAAATAGCGTAAGGCCAAGCTAGTGTAGTAGAGCACATCAGATAGCTTGGAGCCAGGCTAGTGCAGTAGGGCACATCAGCTAACACACGGCTAGGCTAGTACAGTAGGGCACATCAGCTAACACAGGTCTGGGCTAGTGCAGTGTAGCAACAGTAGTCATAGGGGGAGATAGGAATGACATAGCAAGAGCAGGGGTTACAGTTAATGCACAATTTATGGCAAATTAGAACGTTTAAGAATATAGAGATATGTGTCACATACCGGAGGGTAGGATCGGTGTGCAATAATGAACACAGCACTTAAAAGTTCAGTGTCTCAGGCACGGTCTGCAATAATGCTTACCGGTTCGGCATTTTCATAGTGATGGCGTAGGCAGCATGAAGATGTTGAATGGTATGACAGGGGATTCTGTGGATTGGAAGGGCTTAGCAGAGGGGGCAGGGACGTTGTGGAAAAGGTGTAGGGCTCGTGGCCCTAGGCTCTAAGGGCACCAGACAGGCGCCAGACTGGATACTGAGATTTCCAGTTTAGAGGGACCTACAAAAATTCCAAGGGGCGGTCAGTCAGACACTATGTACATTTTTTTGGTGTTTGGTGGGAGGTCCGCCGTTGTGGCCATAAGGGAAAAGGGAAGTGACGTTGGGCTAGGGAGGGGAACAGGGGAAACAGTTATGACATTGTATTTAAATAATGAAGACGTGCATTGGAAGTCTTGTGTCCGGAGCATTATTTTGTGCGTGTGAGCACCCGAGTCGGGCCCTCCGCAATCTCCACAATGGCGACGAAGTCGCGGTATGCTGACCCAGCGTGTTAGGAGGACTGTCATCGGACAGCCAGCGCGTGTCGGCGCACCTCCCTGTGTGAGACGCGATTGACGGCACGGACCTGCAGAAGCCCCGACCCCTATAGCCTGCCACACATCATCCGTCATACTCTGCGGTGCCTCGGGACAGCGCAGAGCGGAACGCGCTGCATCCCGCAGAATGAGCCAGAAGCTCACAAGGAGGGGCGCGCAGCAACACCGGAAACCCACAGAAGGTGCCGGGAGCCCGCAAGGAGGGACAGCGCAGAGCAGAACGTGCTGCAGCCCACACAAGAAGCCAGAAGCCCAAAGAGGGGCACGCAGCGGCCCAAGCGGTAAGTGAGGCCGGGAAAAGACAGCATCAGCCCACGTGGTGGGAGGGGAGCACCAATTAAAGGATCACAATCAGGAGGCTAATCCAGGAGAGCACAGCATCATAGGCCTCAACACACCCCACGTCAAACCAGCACGTGCATGACAATCAAGCTGCTGGGGGGAGCGGAGAGAAACATCACCCTCAAAACCAGGCACCACCTGATCCACGATGGAAGGATCTGCACAGACTAAACTTAGTAGTAAACCCACCAAAGGGTGCAACACAAGAAAAGCACCCGAAAAGAATCACGCCAGGCCAACTACAGCAACACCATGTCAAGCCCTGTGGCATCCTCGACAGCCTCCACAACATCCTCATCACGCCCAGATGGAGACACCAATGCAAATGCAAATCAGGCCATAGCAGCAGGAGGGACAACACAAGCACTGAACATGCCCCCACCATTCGACCTGAGCGACACCACCAATCTGGGGCCCCGCTGGGCCACATGGCTAAGGGATTTTAAATTCCACGTCGGGGCCATAGGCCTCACGGACGATGACAGGCTAAAAAACACCCTGTCCGTGGCAGTAGGGCCAGCCGTCAGAGACATAGCGGGAGAACTACTGAACCAGGACAACACCACATACGGAGAGCTACATGGCAAACTAACAGACTATTTCGCTCCACATACCAATATCGACTACGAGCGGCACATATTTCACACCACCAGGCAGGAAAACGGTGAGTCCCTTGATAACTTTGTGATGCGTCTCCGCATCAAACTTAAATACTGCGCGTTTCACCGATACTCCAATGAAGAAGCGGTGCGGTCACAAGTCATAGCGGGATGTATATCGCAACCCTTCAGGAAACAACCACTGCAAAAACAGAGATCCCTTGAGGGACTACTGGCCCTAGCCAGGATGGAAGCAGCGGTAGAGTCCCAGCTAGACAGCCTCGGCAAAATAGCGTTACAACAACAGACACCACACCAGGACCAAATTAACAAACTGGCCACATTCGCAAACTAGGGTAACAAGCGATCAGAGGCCACCTGCTGCAGGTGCGGATACGAGTACCTGCACACAGGAGAGTGGCCAACATTGCACCGCCTGTGGCGGGATGCAAAAACGCGCTCACCTCCATGTCAAGCAGACAGAGACCCTCAGAAAAAAGGAGGAGCACACGCCACAGCCCGACAGACACGAGGCTGGAAGAGGACTCCAGAACACAACGCAGAGAAGGTAGAGAACACCGAAACACTCACGGCAGAGAGGACAGGCGATCAGCGGAACCATTGAGACGCAGCCAAAGAAGAAGATTTGTGAGATACATAGAGATGCCGTCACCCTCGACCAGTGACACCCAGTCATCCGAAGATGACCAGAGAAAGAAAGGATATGTCTGGGCCCTCAATGGCAACAAAACGGCCACCCAACACAGTCCCATTCTCACACTGCAAGTCAACAACACCCCTTTGGAGTTCCTCATAGACACAGGGGCCACCGTCAATATCATTAGTGAACAAGCATACAACACCCTAAAAAACCCACCTAAAATACACAAAGCCACGGTGGACATATACCCATACGGGGCAACTACACCTCTACCGTGCAAATGCACCATCACCGCGTGGTGCGTACACAAGTCCCACGCTGCGAAGATACCACTACACATACTCAAGATGGAGGCTAACAGCGGATGCATCTTGAGCTTCAAGACCGCGGTCGACATGGGACTGGTACACATCTTATACCAACTGATGGCTCACAAATACTTCGCAAAACCAGAAACCATCTAACTCACATTCCCAAAACTATTCAAAGGGCTTGGGAAGCTCAAAAACAGGAAAGTCTACCTACACATCAGTCCGGACATCCCACCAGTAGCACAGCACTACATGGGAATACCAGTGAACATACAGAAGCAGGTGGAAGACGAGTTAGAAAAGCTCATCAAGGCACAAGTCAATCGAGCCCATCACTGGACCAACCCCATGGGTATCGCCCATAGTCCCGTCCCCAAAAATTCCCCAGACGGAGCAATCCGGCTGTGCGTCGACATGAGAAGGGCAAACGTGGCAATTGAAAGGGAGAGACATCAGGCACCAAGGTTCACGGATATGATCTACCTCCTTCACGGAGCCACTCCGTTCTCTAAACTGGACCTAACAAAGGGGTATCACCAATTTGAAATAAGCCCCGAATCTCGCTACATCACAACTTTCATGACGCACATGGGACTTTTCCAATATAAGCGGCTCAGCTTCGACATCTCTTCGGCCGCAGAGATTTTCCAAGAAGAAATTCACTGAGTCATACGCCACGTGCCAAACTGCTTAAATTACTCAGACGACATGCTAGTGTTCGGGAAGACCAAGGAAGAACACAACGTGGCCTTGCACCGAGTCTGTGCCGCACTGGAATCAGCAGGTCTCACACTCAATAAGGAAAAATGTGAATTTTACAAGGGGTCCCTGCGGTTCTTTGGGCACATCTTCTCGGAGAAAGGGATGCGCCTGGATCCAGACAAAGTGGCCGCCCTCAACATGGCCTCACCCCCCACGAACACAACAGAGCAACGCTCTTTTCTTGGACTTGCCAGTTACTGTGCCAGGTACTTAAAAGATTACGCCACAATAAGCAACCCCCTGCGGCTACTCACTCGTAAGGACCAACCCTTTGAGTGGTCCAAAGACTGCCAACACGCGTTTGAAGCCATCCGCAATGCTATCTCCAGAGCAGAAGACATGGCATACTTCGACGCCCAACGCAATACAGAGCTCATTGTCAACGCCAGCCCTGTCGGGCTGGGAGCCATCCTCACACAAAAAGACCCATCAAACCCATCCGAGGTGTTCATAGTAGCATACGCCAGCAGGAGCCTCACCACCACCGAACAAGCATACTCCCAAGCAGAGAAGGAGAGTCTGGCGGTGGTATGGGCGTGCAAATATTTCCATCTATTTGTGTACAGAAAAGAATTTACCATCATAACTGACCACCAAGCCCTACTCACGATCTACGGGGACCCCAAGGCAAGAATGGCTCCAAGAATCACAATTTGGGACTGCGTTTACAGGACTACAAATATGTCATTAGACACCGACCGGGCAAAGAGGACAACCCCACAGACTACCTGTCCCGACACCCCACTGGACCAGCGGCCGTCCAACCATCAATAGCAGACGCATACATTAACTATGTGATACACCACCTACAACCACTCCCGGTTGGATGGCCGGAGCTAGTCGCCCAATCGGAACAAGACTCAGCCTTGCGAATAGTCCGGCACTGCATACAGCTCGACAAACTGGCTCACATGCGGCAACAAGCTAGATGCGAACCAGAGACGGTCAAGGACGACGTCAAGTGGCTAGACCAGGTCAGGGACGAACTCTCTGTCGTAGAGAATCATGTCATTCTAAAAGGGTGCAAAGTCGTCATACCCGAGTCCTTCCGTGAAAAAACGGTCCAGCTGGCACATGAAGGACAGCGGGGGGTAGCAGCAACCAAACGGCTACTCAGGCAAAAAGTGTGGTTCGCCAATCTGGACGCCTTGGTAGAACGGCTAGTGGGGGGATGCACGACTTGCGCGCATGTAGCTCCTCCACCGCACCCAAACTCTGTACAGACATCTCAGTTCCCAGAACAAGTCTGGGATGAGCTAGCAGTGGACATGTTCGGCCCACTCAGAAATGGCACATACGTACTAGTACTGATCGACGAACATTCAGGATTCCCGGAAGCACAGCTGGTCGAGAGCACAGCTGCCACTTGCATCATCCCAGCACTGGACCGGATGCTATCCGCATGCGGGGTCCCGAGGATAATTAAATCAGACAACGGCCCGCCATTCACCAGCACAGATTTCCAAAACTTTGCAAAATACTTAGGCTTCCGACATAGAAAGATTACTCCCCGATGGCCGCAGGCGAACGGCATCGTCAAAAGATTCATGGCCAGTATCAAACGGACACTGCAGATAGCCAACATAATGGACAAACCATTTGAACAAGCCCTCTACCAATTCCTAAGGGAGTATAAGCACACCCCTCACAGCACCACAGGGATGTGTCCGGCTGATCTAATGTTCAGGAGACCAGTCAAGACAAGGCTTCCAGAGGACCCGTGACCAGAGCCCCCAACGCCGCTAGAGCAACAGGCCAGACTCAATGACACTGTAGGGAAGAAGAAAATGAAGGACACGGCAGATGGGAAAAGACGAGCTCAAGAGTCAACCCTAGAGCCTGGCGATCTAGTGATCATAAAACAACAAAAGGGGCGAAAAGAGGACGCCACCTTTGCACCTGAGCTGCTCACACTGACCTAGAAAAAGGGCAGCATGATCACCGCTGAGGGAGAAGGTCACGCCACAACAACCCGCAACGCATCCCACTTCAGGAGGGTGGCTGCCCCCCTCGACCCTGCTGGGAAAATGTTAGATGATGAAATGGAAGGAAGATGGCGGGATGAACCATACCGGGGAGACAGTGAGACGTCCGAAACTGAACGGGGAGAGACACCTGCACGAACGGGCCCGTCCACCCCGCGTAGGCATGGAAGACCACAATGAAGTCGCATGAAGCCACAAAGACTCATCGAAGAGATGGGGTAGAGGACACCTCTCAGGTTACATGCTAAAAAGGGGGGGGGATGTCAGGATGTGCTGTAACATCCCGACCATCAGTCCCTCCACATCGTTTGGTGGGAGGTCCGTCGTTGGGGCCATAAGGGAAAAGGGAAGGGACGTTGGGCTAGGGAGGGGAACAGGGGAAACTGTTAGTTATGACACTGTATTTAAATAAAGAAGACGTGCATTGAAAGTCTTGTGTCCGGAGCATTATTGTGTGCGTGTGAGCACCCGAGTCAGGTCCTCCGGAATCTCCAAACTTATTGGAAAATATAATGATTTTCGTCCTAGTGGTGTTAATAACTAGATATTTTTCTTGAGCATAAGCTTCCAACATTAACAATGTGTGCTGCAAGCCTAAAGGAGTATGATGTAATAATATGAAATCATCAGCGTGTGAAAGTAAAGAGAAATGCGACTCACCAGGTTTGGGAGGAAAAATACAGGCGTCTTTAAGGCAGTCAGTATTGCAAATCAATTAGGTAAATGTTGAAAAGCAAGTGAGTGAGGACACAGATTTGTTTCACTCTGGCATGTGTAAGGAGAAGGGACATCTAGTTCCACCATTATGTAGACAAACCCTAACAGGCCCCTCTTTTGTAATTTCCAAAGCATACAATCATGACAAACCATGTTGAAGGCTTTTGAAAAAATCTATAAAGTCTACACAAAATCTTTCATACTTAGCGTGTTAATAATCATGAGGCAATACATAGTCAAACAAGATCCTCTAAAGCCAGCTTGAGCCACAGTCAAAAATGCATTACGTTCCACCCAAACCCACATTTTACCCAATAATAATTTACAAAATGCTTTACTCGGGGCATCAAGCAGGACAATTAGGCTATAGCTAATACATATCCTATCACAATGTAGTTCTGTTCATGTTTCAAGACACAAAAAAGAAGCTAGGGGCCTCATTGCGAGTTCAGTGATAATTCGGCAATAAGTGCACCAAATTACCGTTGGTCCCATGGTTTTACCACATGATTACAAGTGCTGGTAGGGTGGTGTAATTCCCCATTTTTGGAGTCCATAGGACTCCATGGGGATTTTTGGCAGAGTTAACACCGGTGGGATTACTGTGCGGTAAATCCACTGATTTTGGGAAGTAAAATGGAGGATTTACCTCCAGCTTGTAACGGAAGGTCAATCCTCCACTTTAGCGGTGCTGAAAAAAACAGTTGTCATTCCGGTTCTTCCAAAAAAGTGGCAGTAACATAATTACTGCCACTTTTTCCCTGCTTGCCAACCTTGTAATGACGTTTACATGGGATTTTTTTTGTCTAAATATTTAATTGTGATTACATGATGAGAGTTTGTAAAACATTATTTCATATGTGATTCTTTTTCCTTTGGTTTAAACTTGAGCCCGCATTTACAACACTGAGCTCAATAATTTATGTACATCCTAAATCAAAATTCCAAAAACTCTATCTCCCCACACTGCGTGCTTCCTCAAGGTCTACAATTAGAAATACAATCGAAATATGTATATGAAATGTGAGAGAACCATTCAAAACCGAGTATATTAAATATCTCTTCTGTTTGAGGGAAATATCCTTCTACTAATGTGAACCGTGTATCTCATGTTTACTTCACAAATACAATATTTTTTTTCCACCACATTGGTATACTTCATTGTGATATCTACAAAAAAATTATATTGTTCAATTTGGACCGAAGTGACTCAGTTGTAGTTGTCTTAACAAAGAGAACCCATGTTATTGACTGCTTCCATATATTTGCTACCTTAATGTGTTTTCTGTATTCCAAATGTCTTTTTACGTGGAGTTTATTGTTGACCAGATTGTTTATTTTTCTTTAGGTTACTTCTATCTAGTATTGTTCATTTTCTTTTCACTTTTTAGTTTGGGCTATTAGATGGTGCGATGAGCCAAAACGATTGCATTGAAAGACAGGTAGGGATACAGGTAGAGGGGAGATGACGTGTGGAGGCACACACAACTTGTGGGTATTGTTTGGTTATTTACCCACCGATTGACTGCCCATGGACATGCTAATCCCTATGGCCATTTCCCCCCACTTCTTGCCCATTCCCGCCCAAAACACAGGCCGGATCGGGTGGTAGTGGCCGGGGCCCAAGTTGCACGCAAGGGCCTTAACGATGGGCCCTGGCGCAGTTACCGCCAGATCAAGTGTTATTGCTATTAGCACCCAGAGTTTTCAATCCGGAAACCGAGGGTGTTAACAACAATGTATTTTGTTTGAATGAACGGGATGCCTTGTGGTGTGATATGATATGATAGGTTAATTATAACGTGCTTAATACCCAGAGGTTTCTAAGCACGGACCCGGGGATCGAACCTGCGTTGCTCTGTGTTGTCTTGCTTCCAAGGCGAGCACGTTGCCCCTGAGCTATCCTCCCGAGACAACAAACAAAACTTACTTAAGGTGGCGGCTGTGCAGCTGGACGGCGGGGCTCCATGGAAAGTCCCTCTTCCATTTACCTGGCGGCCTGAAGCAACACAGGTGGCAGCTGTGGCGGTGGCAGGACGCTGATGCAATCAGGTAAGTGGGGTAGGAAGGTACCAGAGACCCGAGGCGAAGGGAGGGTGGGGGGGGGGGGGGAATGGAGAGGCGGGGAGCAGCCATCAGGTTGCTTGGAATGCAGGCTTGAATGGTGGATTTCAATCCGCAATATTAGGTAAACTGATTGACTGCCCCCTGCCGCCCAATTGCTAATGCTTGAAAAAGATAGTACAAAGAGATCCCAGGAGGATATGTTTTGGGTGGGGATGGCCATAGGAATTAGTATGGTCATGCGCAGTCAATGGGTAGGTAAATAACCAAACAACACCTACAAGCTGTGTGTTCCTCCTCAATACCAGCTCCCTTCTAGCTGTACTACAATGCAATAGTTTTGGCTTAAAGGTTAGTGCTACCTGTGGCGCTGCCCCTTTAAGGGCGTGCGCACGTGGCAGAGTGACGTTTCACTCTGCCGCGTGTGGTATGAATAAACGGGACGTTCCTGGCAGCGGGAGTGCGACCGGGGGGCCCGAACCAGAAGCAGCTGTGTGCGTGTGTGTCTATGGACGGGCGGCGCTCACGGGATCTCCGGCAGGGGCCGGAGAGTGGCAACAGTGGCAATGAAGAACAGATCTGCAATCCTGGGCACGGCGGTGGAAGTGGAGGTGTCAGTCTAGATTTTTGTGAGAATTGCACCGTCCAAAATGCCGCAGAGAAGGATGCAGACCACACGGCTGGTCGCCATCTTATAATCCGGGCCTAGAAGGATCACAGCTCGATTTTGGAGCAACCGTGAACCATCCATGCCCAATTTTTGGAAAACATAGTGGCAGATAGCTACTAGCTGCACATGATGTGCTTTGTGGTGTGCATTTTCTACATTTTTCGCCCATTTTGTCGAGTTTTGGGTCTGGAGCCAGTGGAGGCCTACTGTCCTTTTATGTGTTCCCTGGGCCCACCCTGCTCAATTTTTGGGGCCTCTGGCCTGGGACTTTGTCTGCTGCATCTGTCCACCAGTAGGCTGTGGAACTGTGCCTGCCGTGGGGAACTTTATTCTGGAACACCCACTGATGACCTGGTAAATGATGGAGGGACCCTGTTTGAGTGTCTGGGAAGAATTTCCGCCTGCCAGTGACCGGTCGATGTGAGAAGGGGGTGAAGTCCACGCTGCAAGGTGAGGAGGTGTGAGTGTGTGTGCACTCGCCACCATGACAATGACCAGGCTGCGGCCAGCTGCCCCCTGCAGTGTTAGTCCAGCAAGCCCCACTGGCTGTGCAACAACAACCACCCCCAGCACTTCCACCAAGACCAGTAATGAGACCACCGGGCGCCCTGCAGCCAATGCCTGAATTTAATATTTCAGGTTCACCTTCCAGTCTGGGGCCCAGGTGGAAAATGTGGATGGACAGGCTGGAGATGTACTTCAGGGCCACCATGGAAACCCACGACGATAGCAAGGTGGCAACCCTGTTGTATTGTGCTAGGCCTGCAGTACATGAAGTGTATCTGTCCCTCCAGCCTCAGGACAACTCGTATGTTGCGGCGAAGGATACCCTCCACAACTATTATTTTCTGCCTCTGGCCAATGCCGATTATGAACGTTTTCTCATGAGTTCGTCTCGCCAGAAGGACAATGAGACACTGGACACATTCTATGGGAGGCTGCGCAGGATAGCGGTTCCCTGTGCTTGGGACAATCCTGATACCATGATTAGGAATCAGCTAATTCAAGGATGTGCCTCTGGCAAGCTGCGCTGACACATCCTGCCATTACCCTCCCTCGCATCTTAGAACTGGGAAGGTGTCAAGAGATGTCTGAACTACGGGCGTCCCGAATGGAGGCTGTGGTGCGTTCCAACAAATTGGAGGACCTCTGTGCTGTGGGCAATGGCAGAGGGTCCAGTCGTCTGGCTGGCGGCCGGGGCGACAGGGGTTCTGGGCCGGTCGACTTGTGCATGAAGTGTGGGTATGACCTCCCGCACCCGCCAGAGTGTCCACCAGTGGGGAAGTCGTGTGGCCGCTGCGGTGCCGCTGACCACTATGCCCGCATGTGTAAGGCCCCAAGTCCGCTGGTTGTCCCGAGGGGCCCTGTCCGTGCTGGGTTCTTTCGCCAGCAACACCCACCGAATGTGGCCCAGGTCGACCAAGGGGATGAAGGTTCAGGTCTGGTCAGAGAAGAAGAGGAGGAAGAAAAAGAAAACATATTCTTTGTATCTAGTGTGGGTGTTTTGCGTTCGAAGTCCAGGTGACAACCCAGGTGCCACGTGCAAGTCAATGAAGCGACAGTTCCGGTGCTTGACACTGGCACCTCTATCAACGTTATGGCCAGAGAACATTATGATGCCATGGTGTCCCCACCCCATCTCTCTATGCCCAAGGCTTGCATTTTTACTTTTGGTGGGGCTCAACCAATCCCGCTCAATGGTGCTTTTGTCGCAGAAGTGAAGCAAGGGGGATCTAATATTCGAGCAAGATTCTATGTCACGCCCGTCAGCAGCAACACTCTACTCAGCTGCGCGGCGGCGGAGGCCCTGGGGATCGTCACCTTCGCATACTCAGTGTATGTGGAGGATATCCAGATGTTATTGGACAAACATTCAGGTCTGTTCGATGGAACTGGGCAGATGACTGGCGACCTAGTCAAGTTGTACATAGATGACTCCATCCAACCTGTGGCATTGAAACATCGGCAGGTGCCATTCCACCTGCGTGACCTGGTGGATCAGAAGCTAGACAATTTGGTCGGACTTGACATCATTGAGAAGGTGGAGGGCCCAACTCCGTGGGTCTCCCCTATTGTGATTGCACGAAAGCCAAAGCAGCTTGACTCAGTCAGGATATTTGTGGACATGCGTCTCCCCAATAAAGCGATCAAGCGGGAAAGGCACCCGACGCCCACTATTGATGACATTATCACCGAGCTGCAGTGTGCACGCTTCTTCTCAAAACTCGACTTGCGAGCAGGATACCACCAGGTGGTGCTCCACCCAGAATCCAGATATATTACCACCTTTACCACCCACCGTGGGTTGTACCGGTACAAGAGGCTCAGCTTCGGGGTGTCATCTGCTGCAGAGGTATTCCAAATTATCATCAGAGGTGCCCTCGCTGATCTCGAGGGCAGGCTTAACATTAGTGATGATATCTTGGTGTTCACCAAGACCGAGGCGGAGCATCTCTCCAGGCTGGCAAAGACGTTTGAGCGCCTTTGATCCCTGGGTCTCACTCTGCATCACGACAAGTGCAAGTTCCTTAAGTCTGCTATTGAGTTCTTCAAGTTCGTCTTTAAGGAAGGCGGGGTGTCGCCCGATCCCCGGAAGGTGAGGGATATCCAGGAAGCCCGGCCACCCGAAATGAAGTGCAGAGCTTTCTCGGTATGGCCACGTATTGTGGCTGGTTCATCAGGAATTTGGCCTCCCGGTCTGAGCCGCTGCCGGCCCTCACAAAGAAAGAAGTCACCTGGCAGTGGGGGCCGTTGGAACAAGCAGCATTTGATGACATCAAGGGTGCTCTCACCGCAGAGGATACCATGGCCTTCTTTGATCCGGCCTTACAGACAGAGATTGTGGTCGACGCAAGCCCTTATGGTCTGGGGCGGTGCTTACCCAGGTGGATGCTAATCTGGAGGTCCGGCCGATAAGGTATGCCAGCAAAGCACTATCGGACACCGAACAACGGTACTCGCAGATTGAGCGGGAGGCGCTGGCGGTCTTATGGGGCTGCCAACATTTTAGACTGTTCGTGTTGGGGAGGCCAGTGACGGTGATCACGGACCACAAGTACCTGCTCCCCATCGTGGCAGGTTCGTCCTCCAAACCACCTGCGAGGATAGAACCCTGGATGCTGGCGCTCCTTGAGTATGGAGGGTCGCTGGTGTACCGGCCGGGCAGCAACAATGCTGCAGACTACCTCTCCAGGCATCACAGGGGTGGAGGGGAAGACCTGCAGTCCAGGTGTGAGGAGGAAGCAGACGAACATATCCGGCTGGTGGTGGAGGCAGTGACGCCCAACTTCGTGCCGGTGGAGGAACTAGAGCGGGCCTCAGCGGACGACGAATGCTTCATCATTCTGAAGACAGCCATGGAGCATGGCGCATGGAGGGCGGTGATGGACTTGCTGGCCCGAAGAAAGCAAGAGGCCAGGGTCACCCTGGAACAGCTGTGGAGGGTGTGTGAGGAGCTGGATTTCTCAGAGGCTGGCTTCCTATTCTGAGGAGACCGCATAGTGGTGCCACAGGCAAAGGTGCAGCAGATCATCGAGCTAGCACACCAAGGATATCAGGGTGCGCCGAAGACAAAGGCCCGCCTCCATCAGAAAGTCTGGTTTCCGGAGCTGGAGAGGCGGGTGGAAGAATTTGTGGCGTCATGCGTATGGTGCCAGGCACGTCGCCAGCACTGAAGGAGCCGGCAATAGAAACCGTGCCCCGAGGTACAAGACCATGGGAGGTGGTCCACGCAGACTTCGGATCCACGACCAGGGGCACGCACTTCCTGGTTGTGGTGGAAGAGTGGTCCCGATACCCAGAGGTGGAGTTCCTAGAGTCTGTGGCGTTTGAGAAGGTGGTGGTGGTGGCACTGGAGAAAGTCTTTGCTACCCACGGTCTGCCCAAGGTGTTGTGCTCGGACAACGGCGCACCCTTTCAGGGCGAGAGCTTTGCGGATCTGATGAGAGGGTACGGGATACACCACCGGATGGTCACCCCATTGTGGCCCAGAGCAAATGGTGAGGCGGAGCGCATGATGAGAACGTTAAGCAAGCTGTTACGCATTGCCCAGGGCCAAGGTGAATATCTACAGAGGGCGCTGTATGTCTTCCTGCAGGGATACTGGACCACCCAACACACATCCACAGGGGGGGCACAAGCGGAGGCCATGTGTCAGCGGTGCCCGAGGGACGTTCTGCCGGAAGTGGGGGAGCGTGAGCCCACCGTCATTGACAATGCACAGGTGGAAGGGGAGAGAAGAGTACGGACAGAACTGGAGAATGCCTGAAGGGGTCTGAAGCCCCAGAGGCTGGCCCCTGGTGATGAGGTACTGGTGAGAAACCTGCACCCGCAATGGAAGCTCTCTCTCACGTATGAGTTGGTGCCCTTGGATGTGGTGGCAGTGAAGGGGTCAATGGTCAATGCGTCGGATGGAATGGCATCTGTCACCCGCAACGCCAGCTTCTTTAAAAGACTGGGCGAGTCCAGGGCAGAGGCGACGGCAGACATGGACATGGCGGAGGTGCCGGATGAGGGCGGCGGCCCCGCTCTCCTGTCGGGGACTCCGACCCAGGAGGGGTCGGGTGAAGGAACTCCGACCCGAGAGACTGGCAGGAGGTACCCCCTGAGGACAGGGCAAGGGGAAACCTGCCCGTCTTACTGACTATGTGATGGACTAAGTAAACTGTTGTTGTGTCATGGATGCACGCGGGGGCCGATGTTCACCTGGGAACCAGGGTGAATGTTATTAAAGGGGTCTCCGGGGACATGTTGGTGTAGTGTGCCGTTATGTGTGGTAGTTAGTAATCTTTTGTGCATGTGTTTCGTTGTTATGAAAAAGGAGGAGTGTGGCGCTCCCCCTTTAATGGCCTGCGCATGCGGTGGTGTGACATTTCATTCCGCCGTGTGCGGTATAAATAAACGGGGCGTTCCCGGCCGCGGGAGTGCGACCGGGGGGGGGGGGAGAGGGAGAGGGAGAGAGAGAGAGACTGTTGCCAATACTACCTAATATCTAAAATTAAAATGAATGAGCAACAAACAGGAACCCGTAAAATGCCTCCCAGTTTATACAAACGATACGTTTATTGGAGGGTTAACAGCGTGTGCGTTTTATGGGGCAAACAGGTGAAAGAAACAATTCCAGAACCCTGTTTTCATAGCTGCTTTATCAACAATAACGACTCCAGAATGTCCCGTTTGATGCTGTTTGGAAGGGTACAGTGATATAATTCACTATCTTGCTGCTTAATGTTGTTTGTCATGTATTTTTCTAAAGAACGCGCTAAACTGGAATGGCGGGTCAGGACTAATTTCGTAGGTGCAAACCGAAACAAGACCATTACAGTTTAATATTTGGTACACCCTGGCACCTTCCCTTTCCTCAAGCGAAACAGAAAGAAGGAAGGCGGGTACAGTGTACAGACGAGCTTTGCTTTGCTCAGAGGGCGGAGTTAGAAAAGAGGAAGTAAAGAAGTCGGCTGTATGTAGTGTGCATTACGTTCAGTTTCATTATAGAACGGGGG
Organism: Ambystoma mexicanum; assembly: GCF_040938575.1. Lineage (NCBI taxonomy): Eukaryota > Metazoa > Chordata > Amphibia > Caudata > Ambystomatidae > Ambystoma > Ambystoma mexicanum. The sequence continues at coordinate 450,642,731 of NC_090936.1, read as the reverse complement.
TGGGCGGAAGTGGACTCGTACTTGGGATGTCTAATGGCTTCTTATTGAGAACCCTGTTGTTTTGGGGAGACGGCAGCTGAGGTAGGTTGTTGTGTGAGTAACTTTTCATTCCATTCGTTTATGTTGAATTACCGTAAAATGTCGGGAGCGTTTTTTACTGCACAGTTCAGGAGAGGCGCCATTTAAGTATATGAAGTTTTTCCACTTGAACATGTCTTTTTGGCTTTTGAAGAACCGTTAGAAATCAGATAATCTTGGTGTATGATAATCTGCCGACCAGTGGTGCCTGTTCTGACAGGACGTTGGATCTTCACTCTCGTACAACGTCCGGATCTCGCTATGAAGTACATCATTGAAATAAATGGAAAAAACAAAGGCCATGAATTTTGTTTAAATTAATGGTCTTTTGTTTCCAGCGATGTGTTTCGGTACTAATGTTTTTGGTCGCTTGAGCCAATGGCTGCGTGTTCAAATTATATTACTTGTTTTTCTTATCCCATTTTGCATTAATGGGCAATACTGGGTACACAGTTTGTGTTGTTTACAGTATAAAGGCAAAGTCAGATTTCAAAGCTGATTCACAACCCAAGTCAAAAAGGAAGATCTTCCTGGAATCATTCTTGAGTCATCAGGTGACTCCATCCTAGAGTCATCCATGGCTAGTTCAGGGAGATCATCCGAAACCATCCTGAAGTATGTGTATAGGCCGAAATATTCAAATGCGATGACTCTAGAGTTATCACAGACACTACTCCAAGAGGAGTTCTGATTACTTCGTGATGATCTTGTATTACTCCAGGATGACTTCTTGACAACTTCAGGATGGTTTGAAATTGTGAACGATTATTGCAGACAATTTCAGGAGGATGTTGCTTTCAAACGATTTAGGAAAAGGGTTTTGATTCCTTGTGTGTAAGATGGGTGTTATTACTATAGGGTTAGACTCATGAATAGTGTACTGGAAAACATGGAATTTGCAGCCGTTACTTGCCTTCTTTGCTAGAGCACTCAAATGTCATTAACTAAGGTTTGCTGATTTAGTATACAAAACTACAAATCCACCCCACAATGTCATGAACCAACCTCTAAACTCCCTCATTTCATATCTCACCTCTAGCTAACATGGCATCACCCCCAATAAACTCCCACAATTACAAATCACTGCACGAAAATAAACACTTTCAGTGACCTAAACAGAATCCGTTAAAGGTCTACCTGCATGACAAAATTGCTGATCACTTCACCCAATATCACTATGAGCAGCTAGCAATTAGTTCGACCATTCACCACACCCAAGAAAACATGAGCTGAACCCCCCCACACCCCCACAGAAATCCAATAGCACAAACACATGTACCATTTACAAGTTGGCACCAACCTACAAATTCACCAGATCAACCATAATAGTTCTACACACAAGAGCACTTGCCTCTTCAGTTCACAGAGCAGCATGTGCGCTACAATTACATTGTAGATTAGTAGCAGGGGCTGACATAGCAACCAAACTCAGTTGTGGGGGTGTTACAATTCAATAGTTATTTTTTTTTTTTTAAAACGTAATCTGAAAGATTGCGCAGGTGTGTGGTAACATGTAGGTGTCACTTCATTGTCCAAACAGGCATGACTGTCATACTGTAACAAGAACACACCGTTAAGGAGACGTGGTGATAGAGTTCAGCTTGTCAAATTAGATCGGTCCGACAAAACATTTGTAGCAGACAATTGACTGGTTACTTTATAGTCCAATATTTTGCAGTTGTTGCACAGCTGCATCGCCAGCAACTGCAACATTACACAGACATTTGCAGATTTAATGCTGTGTCTATTAATTGTCCAGGTGAATTAAGAGGCAGGTTCTGAGTAAGGAATGTAGGCGGAATGAAGAACACTAGCCATCCCTGCCAAAATACTTCGGTTTTCCAGCTTTTGTGAACAGCCATGAATACATTTTGGAATAGTCCGTTTTCAGCCATCAGCTTTTACAATATAATTCTTTCTTTCACTGCATCTTCTTTTTCCAGATTCCACCAGTAGCTGCTTTTTCTCCTCTACCTTTCTTTTTAAAGCCTCAATTACAGCTTTTCGTTATTTCATCAAATGTTTCCTGCGTCTTAATACTGTTTCTTGGCTGCGGGTATGAAAAAGGCAAGTTGAAACTTCATAATGTGACTACCAATACAACAAAGATTTTGCCTGAGCTGTACACTGGGGTGACTACCCTTAAGCGCGATCCTATCCGCCCCCTTGGGGTTTTGCTTATTCTTGCTCTCCTTGGCGCTTTCCCTCCCTCCCCATGCAGCTACCCACAACTCAGTGTAGCTGCACTCATAAAAATGTGTATGGGTACATACCCTTGAGAGTGCTGTGACCACTATAATTTATAAATAGCGGCGAGCTGCGTCACCAATTCCGCATGGTATACTTATAAAGACCTTGAATGAATAGGACAGAAAACGGATTGGTATTTGCGAATCGCGCTCTACCTTGGACATCCTAGATTGGTTCCCCAACCTGTGGACTAAACTTTCAGGATTGCATCTAAGGTAAAAAAAAAAAAAAAATTAAAAAAAATCAATTTGGGGAACCAATCCAGGATGTCCAAAAACCACTAAAGACTTTTAGCATAACGCGCCAGCCATCGACAGGTCTCTCGGGACTCAACCCTTCATCATCAAGTACCATCAGAAAATTGTTTCAAGATATTTTCACAATCAACTTCCAAACCTGGTCACCATACCAAGTGTTCAATTTCAAGGTCTTGAAGACGGCTAAGGTCGAAACACGCGTCGGCTGACTTTATGGGAATAAATTCTATGTCAAGACCGGAGGCTCCCATTAAAAAAAAAAAAAAAAAAAAAATTAAAAGCCTCCGTGTCTTTAATAGAATCAAGACTTTCTAGTAAGTTATTATGGAAAATCTTTATTCACCTACAGATGACCAGATATTGTTTTACTTTCATTCTAAACGACTGCATACCTAACTTTAAGGAGGTAGAGTGCAATTCACGAATACCAATCCATTCTCTGTCCTAGCTGCACACATACTCTGACCTGGACTACAGTCCCCAAGGACATTCAACCCATAGCACTCTATACTTTAGAGAGTTATTCTAGAGGAAAGAGATGCTGTAAATGAGGTGGGCATTGTGCAGCATTCATCTGTATGTGTGAAAAAAGGGAACGACTCCGCATAGGGACGTCAGATGTACCCTCCTCCCCCAAACATCAAATAGATGAACCAAAAAAAAAAAAAGAATTGCTTACCCAACTACAAAAGCATGACTGCCTTCAAATCCTTTTCTTCACGTATTTCTCTTATACTTTCATCGATACCCTCTATCAGCAATTTACAATTAACTTCACCAGGAATTGCAAACGCTCAAATTCCCCATCCTTTCAAATGCAGAGAATTGTCGGAATCAAAAAGACTGCCATGATTTGAGTTGTCTAAAAGAAGAAATAAAAAAAGTAAATTTAGTATGCGCCAAGTATTTGTGAACCAGGTCTGTACCCAAAACCATAATTTATAGTGGGCTTGCTATGGATGTTCCTGCCTGATGTGTCCAGATTTATGAGTGATTGGTGCTTGGTTAACTTCCTCCAAGACTTCCACCCATTGTGGCTTTAACTAGTTGCATCTGTTTGCAAATTAGAGGTGGGTGTTCCGGAGAGGCAATACGTTCTTAACTGCAGAGCTCTGGTACCTAGAATGCTGCAGTCATTTTGTATGTGCCCTTTAAAAGACAAGCACCCGTTTCAGTTTCTTAACGTACATATCAACCATAGAGAGCCCCAGCTTGCAGACAGCAACATGTACAGGAAATAGGAGGGTATGCAGGGACAGAACCCATTACCAAAGTGATCTTTACTGGGGGGAACAAAAAGTCAATATTACACCTTAGCAGGAAGGCCTTTGCCAATATGAGCTAGGCACTATCCTCCAGAAGAGTCAGATTTCTTCTCCCACCTAAACCCCCCCCGCTCCCCCCCGGGCCCCTGGGGGGTGTGGGGGGGCGGCAGAAATTATTTTACTCAAGGGGGGTGGGGGCTTCCAGCATAGAAAGGCTTGAAGACCACTGCCTTAAGGGAATAAAGTGACCTCCCGCTTTCAAATAGCAAAGCAATTAACAGCACTCTTTCATGCCCAGGTCAGAAAACTCCTGCTACTGCACCAGTCCTCTTATACACAAGGCTGCTTAAAAATCCAGACAAGCATGAAAATAGCTCAACATCATCTAATGAGAATGAACTGGTCCCATCATTAGAGAAGAAGAAACATAAAAAGCATTCACCCCAGATCATAATAAACAATGATCAAAAATAAATTCAAAATTAATGACATGGATCACTATACCTAGCAAGCATTCAATAAAGTTTACAGGCAAACTAACTTCAATTAACGGCTGAGGTCAAGTGGTTGGAAAAAAAAACAAACGGCATTGAAGGGGCAATAAAATCCCTCCGGGAACCTCATCAACCAATATAGAGAATGTGACACAAGTATAACTAGAACATGCAGTAATCCTGAGTCCCTGAAACTTACATTTGTATATATTAAATCATGTAGCGATTTCCCCAATCCCCAAAGTTTTGAACAAACTAAATGTAGATTGAGTAGAGCAGGATTAGAACACCGTCCCCTGCACATAAAGGCTGGCAAAACTAGCCCTACTGTGAACCAAAAAGGCAATCGAAAACGGGGTAAACAAGCCATCGGTGTGTTCTTTAAAATAAAAAAAGCTCTGCTTCATTGGTATAGCATCCGTAACTTACAGCAGTGAAAACATATTCAAAAGCATTACAATACAAAATGAGTCTTTGAATGCCGGCAGTTCGCTTTTTATGGGGGGTAGCTTTACAGAACCTCTTTAGGGGTGCTTTGACCTTGAACTTCACAGAGTATCTGCTCTGTACACTTCACATTACACAAATCTCAATATTCCCGAGCTTGAAAGGGTGTGGGGGGGGGGGGGGGGGGGCGTTGACTCTCCTTTAATGCAAATTCAGTTGCTGGACATGCCACTCTTTTTTGTTGGCTGGTGTTCAATGGCTTAAGTGAAAGCAATGATCAGGTTGCAAGCATTGTTAAGAGAAATATATAGAGGGGGGGGGGGGGCATCTGTCCACTGTTGGTTAGAGCAGCCTTTTCTCTCCCTTCTTCATGAGAATTTGGATGGCCACTGTTGATGTGTGGCTTGTGGGAAGCGTGTGTGACTTCTCGCAGCATTTTTAATATTGCTTAATTCTGAAGCAGTATACTAAGTGGCAAAGTTTTGTTTGGCTAGCATGAAGGCTGGCTAAGTTTTGCAGTGTGTGACAGACTGTTTGAGCCGCCGTGTGGTACGGGGTGTGCTGCACACACTGCCAGGTGTAGTTTCAGACTGGGGATGGTTTTAACACCCTGATGAATGAGTTCTTCGATTCCTCCTTCTGGTGGCACAGGGTGCTTTGGGCTTAGATTTGTTGTTGTGATTCTACGCACAGAGAATGGTTGCAAATATTGGCCATCCAAACTCCCATGAAGAAGGGACTTGTCTTTACTGCACTTATGTCAGCAATGGTTTTATCCTTTCCTTGTAGTTCACAGTTCAGGGTATTTCATTTCTCAGTGACATCTGCCAGAAATGCCAAATCAAGTAGCCAAGAAATGCTGCATAATTGGCAGATGTCTTCATTTCTTGACCTCATGAAGTCTTTGATTTCTGGCAAAAGTGAAAGAAAGCGACGTAGTATTTCCCCCCTGCTAAGCCATCAGATTTCCGTGTGTAGCAACAGATCACCATGTGCAGCAGATTTGGCCTTTGCACAAATTGAATTCATAATTCGAACAGGGGCCATTACGTGATCAAACCCCATCACTTTGGCACAAATTGCCTGCTCGTGGATGATGCAGTGGTAGTGCAATAATGGAGGGAAATCGGGGTCTGCTTTACAGCACGCAACAAAAACAGAATGACGCCCTGGTGCACCATCAGTTGTTATTGCCACCAACTTGTTCAATGGAATTTTTGTTTTGACAAAATAATTTTTGACCTCATTGTAGATATCAACACCTCTGGTTGTGGATTTCAGAGGCAACAAGGTCAAGAATTCCTCTTTGTTGGTGAAGTCTTCAAACACCATTCGAGCAAACAGAGCAGTATCACTTGCATCAACTGATTCATCACACTAAATGGAAAAAAAAAATAAAAATTGCGCATGCTCAAATCTTTTTCCAATTGCCTCATCACATTGGCCGATAGTGCAGATACCCTCCTTGTCATTGTGTTTGCACCCAACTGCACATCTGAAATAGCAGACATAATTTCAGGGCAGTTTTTAAACACGAGAGCCATCGCACCTTTCACAGCTGTACCATCTGTAAAAGTGCATTCGTGTTTTGCCAAATAATGTGCAACTTCGAAGGATGCCTCTGTTGCAGCATTTGCCTTCTTTGCTGGTTGGGTAAAAAATGATTGTTGCATCTGCAGTGCAGCTTTTAGTTCAGCTACTTTTTGGGAATCGCAGACGGCTTCCTTTATGAAAGTTCTTTTCATAATTTGTATGCATTGTCCCAAAGAGCCTCTCGACATTACTCTTTCCCACTACAAATTAAACACACACTTCCCTTTTACGCTTGCGAAAAAGAAATCGGTCTTCCACTCTTGATGAAAATTATACGTCTTCTGCCTTTTGTTGGATGATCCGCCTACTTCTGGATCCATGATTTCAACAAGTGTTGTTTCGTTTGTACGTTTCTTTTGGGACTGCACGTGCAATGTAATCTGAGGGGGATTTCAATGTGTTATTATGGTTTTAAAAATAATTGAGCACACAAAATTCTGCTGAGTCAAAAAATAAAAACCAATGCCATTTTAGCACATTCGCAATTCCGAAAAATATTAACTATGTGGCATGCACCTATGCCAAGTCATTTATAAAGATGTTATATGCTTGACAAACTGCTTAATCACATATAAATGCTTCTGTTGTGCTGACAGCAGTTATTAGGAAATTAAACTGTGGGTTTATGGGTGTCAACCTTTGATATTCACTACAGGGGCAGAAATACCCCCAACCTCTGCTCTGAATATAAGCCAGTGACCAGCCCAAACCATGCCCACGCCAAACACATTTTATAGGAATTGCAAAAGTCTTACGATTAACAAGCAGTTTTTTTAATATTTAACATCTCAGCAACAGTCTCTCAACCTGCTGAGCTACCCTGGTAACCTTCTACTGTAGAGTGTGTCTATGGATCCCTTAAAGTACTCAAAATCGCTGTATTACCCAACTGTATTTTGGGTGCACCCCAGCCAGGAAAGTGATTTAAAGTGGAACTGATGCAGCGTGGAGTTTGGAAAGAAGCAGCATAAAAGAAGTTGCCCCATTTTAAAACTTCTATTTTGAACATTTCCTTTGAGTGGAGTTCAAATGCAAACTCCGCCCCCACACTGGTCCTTGTGGGATTCCCCCTTTACATTTTTCCCCCATTTCCACTGCTGAGTGGTATAGTGTCCTGCACATCTCATTCACGTTCCAGTGGCCTGCACACCAAATGCGAGAGATTCTCTTCAGAGGGAGATCCAACCAAAAGAAGATCCTGGGACCAACAAGGCTGCAGCTACTATTAGTAACGGCAGGGCTCTGACGAGGAAGTCCCGAGGGGGCTTGCTCGCCAGAGCCCTGCCTTGTAAAAATAGCTTGCATGACTGAAAATGAGCCCAGGGTCGAAACAGAGGCACGCAGCTATCATACTGAATGTCTCCGCTTCACCCTGGGTTGACTTTCAGTCATATGAGTTACTATTAGAAACGGCAAGGCTCTGGCAAGGAAGTCCCAAGGGGGCTTGCTCGCCAGAGGCCAGTCGCCTAAAAGTAGCTCACATGATTGCAAATGGGCCCAGGGTGAAGCGGAGACATTAAGCAGCACAGCTGAATGTCTCCATTTCACCCCGGGCTTTGTTCTGCCGAGCTGCCCGACCCTCTGACAGCAACACGCAACAGCTGTGCGCACAGTGGCTCGGCAGAAAAAGACAAAATAAATGATTAACTTCCACCAATCCACCCGACCCAACTTACCTCAGCAAGAAACGTTTTCCTGGAATGCCACTGTCTGCTCGCTCCTGCAATCCAAGCCCCAGCCTCAGCCACCTCCAAAACAGATCCAAAAATGATGCAAGGCGCCATGGTGCTTTTTAAAGAAAAAAGCCCGGGCAAACCGAGTAGCACAAAGAAACCAATGTGGCCAATAGGAGCACAGCTCTCAGCAAGGAAAGTGCTCTGGCCAATCACATGGTGCAATCTATATGCTATAGAGAATTGCAGGCCTGCGATTGGTCAGAGCACTTACTGGCATCATTCTTTTTTTTCCTGAAACTCGAGCGTGAGCTACTTCAAAGGCTCTGGCGAGCTACTCGTAGCTCGCGATCGACTGTTGGGAGACCACTGCAATAGACACATTCTCACAGGGGCTATGGGACACTGCAATGTTCTTAAGCAGACGACAGAGTCAAATCTTGAATATCGCTGGGTCCGTGCAACGCTTTCCTTCACAGTAAAGCACTGCAATGATTTTGCTCATACCCACTGAAGGTGCAGTCATGTTTACGAGTTGTATATGCACCGTACCAGACACATAGCAACGTCGCACACAAGGGCACAGCAAGCACGTGGATAAAGCAACCAGGGATGTTGCAAAGGTTTAATACATTAAGCTTCTGCCATTTAAGCCCACATGTGCACTGTCCCCTAGGGACCAGGGAGGATAAGTGCTCATCCAAGCTAGCAATCAAAATGTATGTTAACATATAGCGGTGCCAGCAAGATAGCAATTAGGTTTTTTGGCCTTTTTAAAAAAAAAAACATTCTTGATAACAAGATAGTCACTCTTCAGGCTCTACAGGCAGTGGTCTAAACGTTTTTGACCCCCGAGCCCTCCATAAGAAAAAAGGTACCTGGCTTGGGCCCCTCTATACACATGGACTCCAAAATGTTTATCTGGTGTAGAATGGTGCCAAATGGAGGTGTGGGTACCAAACATTCTTTCAAAATCATTGCTTGCAATAACTAATTAGTGGACTTTGACTAAAAGTAGTTGGATATTTATTGCATACTGTAACGTAGGACATACTCAACTACAACAACTTAATTACTATCAATGCAGTCACTTGCAAGTTGGAAAGTGGCATACTGGAGCAATAGTGTGAAGGGTGGGCCTGCCTTTCAGCAGCCAGCCATCACTATTGGGTTACATAAACAACCACAGGTTCTCTTCCAGCTTTGACCGATATTTAGTGCTGCAAGTGTTGAAAATCCAATCTTGCAAAAGGTACGAGGTGCTGAAAGGTAACAGTACATTGACTGTCCATTTGGATAGAGTCGGAAACTGCATTTTGCCAAAATCCACCCAAGGACAATTTTTTGAATTGGCTCTCCAGTAGGCAGCCACTTTGAAGTTCCATTAGTTCCTCCTGGAGGTGTATTGGGAGGTGGGAGGGCCCCTGCGTCTGCTAGGAAAGGCTGAACCACGCAGTCATTGATGCTACAATTGTCCTCTGGAAAGTACTTTTGAGAGTGGTTCTGAGATGGTTTCCCATTAGTTCAGCAACACATGAAAAGATCATACTCCGCCTTCTCAGGAGCATCTGTTAATAATGGAAACTCAATCGGAATGCAGACAATAATCCTCCTCCTCCTCCTCCTCCTCCTCCTCCTCCTCAAAAGCTCCAACTTCTTCTTGAATGCTGACATTTTTGCGTTCATAGCCATTGATGTGGATTCTTTTCTGTGCCTTGCAGGGAGTGGTTTAGAAAATGTAGCTTTTCAAAGAGGTCGCCATAGTAAGCTAACAGTACAAGCCAGTTTGAATCACACAGAGGCTCTTTTGTCTGGTCTAAACCCAGGAGAAAGCGTCTCACTTTGTTCCCGAGTTCCTAAACACAATTTAAAACCTTTTCCCCCTGGAGAGCAACCTGACCTCCGTGTGAAACAAAGCATCTTCTGCTCCCATTTCTGCACATAATGTGGCAAACAGACAGGCTCTTGTGCAGAATGCACAATCTTTACAACAGAAGTCAGCACCTCTGAGAGTCCATTCCCTATATTGCGCACAGGCAAAGCTTCCCGGGGATCACGCAGTGTGTCCACAATATATGTGGAGCTACTACCAACACTTTTGCTTTTAACCCACTTTGCTGGATTTTTTTTACCCGGGGAGTGTGTGAGCCTTTCTTCTCACTCTCTCATGTATTTTGATGTGCGTTTCATTCTTGTGTTCTTTGATTATGGAGCCTAAACAACTACATAAGCATCTTTTCATTTTTGTGTCACAGAACCCTCAGTGCAGTGACACAGGGAAGGAAGCCTTTCAGGATGTCCCAAGGTCTAAATACCTTCTCTGGGATAAACTACCATCCCCCAGAGAAAGTAAAGTGAAATTGACTTTGCTAGTCTTTAAATTCCTAGACCCAGCACACACTACCTTCCAATAGAGTGCTGGAGGGGTTACCTAGTAATCCTGTGTCTAGAAACTCATGTAGCATGAAATGCTACCCTTTCCTATCGAAATGACTGGTGGCAGTGGTTTTACAACGAACTACCATGATTTTTCCCGTCCACGAACACCGGCAGCTAAAAATCGCGGGAGCCATGTTTTTCAAGATGGCGTCTGAGCCTCCTTTGTTTAAACAGGTCCCGGTCTTCTTTTTTCACCGTTTCTTTTTGGACAGGTCCATCTAGAATTGGTCTCTGCTTGCCAAACCAGTTTTGGTCCCTTTGTTCCTACGCCTTTGGCAGGCTTCAGGACGGAGGACAGCCTCTGGCGCCCGAGTGTCTGGGGTGGGCAGAAAGTGAGGGAGGTGCCCGAAACTCCCCGTGCTTAGTCTCCTAGGAGACCCAAATGCACTCCGGCGTGATTTGCTGGCTGACTGTCTGGCAAGGACAGCCAACCTGCTGGGCGAGTGACAGCTAGGGTGGAATGAACAGGAGAGAACTGAATACAAGGAGAGTCTCTTGGCTTGGAAGGCAGAGTCGACCACTGGAACGAAAGAACCGAAGACGAGCTGGAAGAGGACGGCTGCTGCAACTCCTGGACCGTTGGTTTGCCCGGTGAAGCCCTGCTGCAGGTCCAAAACACCCAGTTCAGCTCGACAGATAAACCCCTTCAAGGACAACTTCTTCCTTTGAGTTGGTAGGACCAATCAACTCGTAAGCCACCTGGATACCATTCGCAGAGCTGGTTAGGATTAACCAGGGAGAAGGACACCAGCTTGTGTGCTTGAAGGAAAGCTACAAGAAAGATTTGTCAAGTCTGACAGCTTTGTGACCAGTCGCCGTGCAGGAGTCCCCAGACATCCTCCGCCTTGTCCCCACGACTGAGGCTCAGGAACAGCAAGATCTGCAGGAAACGCCAGGAACAGAAGTCTTCAGCTGCATCTTTTTCTTCATTGGAAGGAACTGTGAAAACTCGAGAGAACTTACCTCTCACTGCAAATGTGCGTATAACATTGGCAACTTTCAGGCCCGATCATCTTGTGACCCAGCATACTTTCTTCCACAAACTACTTCTGAGAACTTTGGCTAAGACTTTACCGTTTAATAACCAGAACCGTTTTATCCTATACAAGACATTAGCCCATTGACTTTGGCCTAACCTATTGCATTGAATTGAATTGACTCCTCTGGTGAACTATTTGCCAGGTTTCAGAATCACTGATATTCGTTGGATTAACCTATGCCTTTTTACTCCTATTTTACTGCTATTTTGCCCTTACTTCAGGGGAGCGCAACTGCTTAAGTAATCAGTACTGTAGTATATATGTGTGATATAACTTGCCTCCTTTTAGTGAATGCTTTATAAAGGAGTGTGTAATAAATTAGTGTTTTACCAAGAAACGTTGAGTGTAAGTGTCTATTTGAATACTTGTGATTGTAGACCTCTGTGTAACAGCCCTTCCAGCTCACATTCCCTCTTGATATAAGCCCAACTGCTCAGTCCTGCTACCAAAAACTGTAGTACAGACTTATACCAAAGGTTGGTTTTGCTTACACCTGTAGTCCTAATTGTATGTGGTGGTCCCAGAGGGTACGGCATGAAATTCTGCCTAACACTGGACTAGGCCACAGATTGGCTATGAAATCCATACCTGGATGCACAGGGCCAATATAAACCTTCAGCACTTGTACTCAACCAATGTTACACTTTGCCTGCATGACTGGGTCGAGTGCTTCACTGGATTTTTCTTGCTGGGACACAGGTGGTTAGGTTGACACACCGACGCTTGGAGCAATGTTGCTGCAATGAAAACAGTCAAGGATACAGGTCTACCTGCGACTCCAAAATGAGCAGGGGTTAATGTTAGGGGGAATTCTCCAGAACGGCTAATTTCCTTACCTGATGAGTCCCTCAGCAGCTTTTCTGGATTTCTAGGATTTATTTTTTCACCTGTAAGAGCATGAGCCTTTTTTCCCCACTCGTACATGTGTTTTTGCTGTGTGTTGTACATTTTTTGCTCATGGACTATAGAGTCTCACCTACTCCATAGGTGATCATCTTTTTACTGCGTGTCACACAGCACCTTTAGTGCAGTGACACAGGGTTGTCTTTTTAGACTTCCCACTTATTTTCTGGGACTGACTACTGTCTCCCAGAACATGTAAAGTTGCCATTGACTTTACTTGTCTTTTTAAATTTACAGACCCAGTACACCCTATCTTCCAATAGAGTACTGGAAGGGTTAATAGTTATCCCTTTATGTCTGTTTCTCATGGAACAATATTTAGTTCGCCGTTCTCTAAGATTTGGCTGGTGGCAGTGGTAGCTAACATTTTTATTCTACCGCGAGCTATGAAAATAGCCTCGGTACAGTTAGAGGCTATGGTGGTAGCCTCAAACTCAAACCCGCTGGACCCCATTGATTTTTATTTGGTTCCGGTCGGGTTTATTCGCCATTTCTTTTTGTAAAGATCTTTCTCGTGTTTTACTCTGCGTGCCAAACCAGGTTTGGTTCCTTTGTTTGCCGTCCTTCGGCAGGCTTCTGCACAGAAGCCCTCCTTAGGCATCCGAGTGTCGGGGTGGACAGGATGTGAGGGAGGGGTTTGAGGCCCCCTGCACAGGGTCTCCTTGGAGACTCAAGTCGCACTCTTGCTTGATTGGCTAGGTGACTGTCCTGCCAGGACAGCCACCCTGCTGTGTGATTGACAGCCAGGCTGTGTGAATGGGGGAAAACTGCTTAAAAGCAGGTCTCTGGGACTTGGAAGGCAGAGTCGCAACTGGAACGAGAGAACCAACGAGGAGCTGAAGGAAGATGACTGCTGCAACTACTGGACATCCCGGTGAAGCCCTGCAGCAGGTCCGAATCGGCCGAAACTCTGACGACAGAAGATCTGCAAGGAATCATCTTCCCTGGAGCTTGGTGGGACCAACCAGCTTGCCAAACACCAAACGCAGGCCTCCCTCTCCTGGTCGAATTTGCTGTGCATCGCTGCAGTGAACCGGATAGCCAGGAGGAACGGAACCCGTTTGGGTTTTAAGGAGCGCACCTTTTATTCGATGCTTTGTTCTGCTGCTGGCTTCTTCCCTGGGCAGTGCAGGACCCTCCAGTCTTCCTCCTTGCCACCATGACAGTCGCTTCAGGAACCGTGAGCCTGCAGGAAGTGCCAGGAACAACCGCTTCAGCTACAGCATTCTTCTTCATTTAAGGTACTGTTCAAATCCGGTCGTTAGTTCCGACATGTTTGAAATCTTTCACCTCTCCGAAGGCTTGTCCTTTTCTACTCTTTTGAATAACTTTTCCTCCGACCAACTTCGTTTTGAACTCTTGGCAAAGACTTAACCGCGAACTACTCTGAACTGTGTGATACTCTGCAAAGACTCTGAACCATTAACATTGGCCCAGGCCTATTGACTTGAACCCTAGTTTTAGTAAGCCTTTTCTAGATTGCCCTGCCTATCACTTGTTGGTGTTGTTGATTTTGAATAGCCTGGTCTTTCCTCCCCTTTTAAATTGCTGGAGTGCCATTTTGCTCACACTTCATTTTTGAGCTTAACTTGTCCAGAATTGATTGGGTGTTGTAGTGTATTAAGATTGTGATTTTCTGCTGCTTTATAACAGTGAACTGTTTTATAACTGATGGTATAAATCAATGTATATTCTTTTACTCAGAAACCTTGAATCAGTGTTGGTTTTAACCATAGTAATTGCTGTCCTTCGTGTAACTTCTGATACTGCTCAGTTTACTCTTGAGATAAGTCTGGCTGCTCAGCCATCGCTACCACTTTACTGTGTAGTACAGGCTTGTACCAAAGGTGAAATTGTACTTACACGTAGTCTTAATTGTGTGTGGTGTTCCCAAAGGGTACTGCATACGATTCTGCCTAACACTTAAAACCAGCTCTTGGGTGTTAGGCATCAACTAGTAAGCAGGATGTAACGCTGGGAAACCAGGAGAGAGTACACAGTGCACTGTAAATGCAACTCCCACATGAAACGTGAACTTTCAGTACCGCCCCCAAACTGAACATAAGGAACAGCCTCAAAAATAGGTTTGAAATCCGATTGTGACTCCTACTACACCTTTAAAATTACCCCACCATCACGCACAGCAAAATACGGTAGTTTTTAAAAAAGACATTCTTACCGTCGGCAAGTCCTAATACAGATGTCAGGATTTTTCATGGTGCCATTGCTGCTGGGGACTTTGCTGTCCAAGATGGGATGATTGAGTCAATTTGTGTTCCTGCAATTGAAAAAGTACAATAAAAAAAATTATAGATGTACCAGATTGACCATACCAATATTTGCGCACTACATTCTGCCAGTTGGCACACATCCTCCCCCGCACACAAAAGGGACCTAGAGTGCAGGGTTCAGCCAGGAAATCTCCAAAGTTCGCTATAGGCCAGTCCACCCCAGCTGGCAGAGAGAGCAGTCAGAAGACATACCTGAAAACGTGACTCGTACTCAGTCACAGAGACAAAAAAATAAAAGAGCGAGCGAGCGAAAGAGCATCAGCTTGTTATATTATACCCTTAACAGTGGAGAAGTCCAGTCTGCTGGCATTCCAATCATTCATCTACATATCTTACATAGAATACGGCATAGCCATGCAGCTTATACTGCAGTTAGGTGACAGCGCTGATGTAGCAGCAGACTGCCGCAGCTGCCATACAACAACCATATAGAGACGTGGAGCCAATTTAACGACGTGATGACCAGGCCCCTCACACAACAATGGAGGACAATCCTACAACAAGAGATCACTTCACGTCACTGGTTACCCCTTCGGGTGCCCCCCAGGCCAGAATTACCTAGTACTTGTAACAAATAGGTACTAAGTCAACACATCATTTATATATCACAATTTTATTTAGATCAACATCACATATCTTTATAACAATTTATAAAACACATTCTAAAAATACAATAATTCCTAAAAAACCTAATACAAAAATGTCTCATAAAAACCATTACCATACATAAAACAACCTGCGTTGTGCTTAACCCTGTGACAT
This sequence comes from Ambystoma mexicanum, assembly GCF_040938575.1. Lineage (NCBI taxonomy): Eukaryota > Metazoa > Chordata > Amphibia > Caudata > Ambystomatidae > Ambystoma > Ambystoma mexicanum. The sequence continues at coordinate 450,627,239 of NC_090936.1, read as the reverse complement.
CCTACCTATACAAAGCTAAATCCTGTATAGTATTTTGAAGGAGAACACTCTGCCTCTAGACACGCAATGGTCGGTAGCTAACTGCTTATAATTAAAGGAGACCACTCATAACATCTAACATTGATTCAATACAGTTCTACCCCAACCAGTGCTACCCGGGGGTGAAGTCCAACTAAATTTATACTATTTATACTATATCATCACAAAATCACAATACTATAATTGCCCAACATGTTTCGTTCAACAATACTGTTCAACACAATGTTAAAGAACTTCATCAGGGGGACCATCTGTACCCTTCAACCATCTCACTTCTTTTTTGGTTGGTTCAATCCTGCCCAACTCATCACTCTAAAAGATGCTCACAAGCTATAACTGACACTACAATATCTGATTCTTGACCGTGTTGTGCTTTCACAAAGTCACTCGACAACGGTTACTTAAGGGGAGAGACCCAACAATTATGCCGGACTACTCAATTCCTGATGTCTGTACGGAACAGCTCCCCTTAGAAACTGATTCCTATGTTCACGAAACCAGCTCCCTTATTGCCGCATTTGGGATCAAACTTCCGCATAGAACCAATAACGCTCCACTTTTGTCGTCCTGTGTTACGCTACAAGAAGAATCCGTTCTCTGTAGCCTGTATCAATCCTGTCGCTGTCTTGCTTCAATGTAGCCGCAGCTGCCATGCCAGACACGAGGGCCCCTGGCTTCGCCACAACATATGGTGCCACATGCAGGCGAAGGCCTGGCACCCACAGCCGGATGATATACATGAATTCCACTTTAAATCACTTCTATGGCAGCGGTGCACCCAAAGTACTGTTGGTAATGCAGTGATTTGAGTACATCAAGGGATGCATAGACTTGCTCTATAGTAGATGGCTCCCGGGGTAGCTCAGCAGTTTGACAGACCATTGCAGAGACTGTGTTTAAGGTTGAATTTAACCAAAACAATAAAAATATGCAAAACTTGTTAATCGAACAATTACTTATAAAAAAGGAAGAGCTATAAAATGTGTTTGGCCAAGGGATGGGTTGGGGTATTTCTGCCTCCGTTTGGCACCCATGAACCCAGTTTAATTTCCTAATAACTGCTGTCAGCACAACAGAAGCATTTATTTGTAAACATAACACCTTTATAAATATAACCTGTGATAAAACACAAAGCGAGGGGCACACAAATTGTATTGGTGTGGTGCTCAAGAAAAAAAAAAAAAAATTTTAACAGCGTTTGAGTTTAGAAATTACTTTTTTCTTTTCAATGTGTAAAATGCACATTTGAACAATAATGTGTCAAGCATGTAGAATGCCTGCTTTAAACATTGACCACCCCCCCTCCCCACCAAGTGATGTTCATGGCCCATCGATTTCCGTGGTGTCCCTTTCAGGACAGAAAAAAACAAAACGGGATGAGCAAACAGAGCCAGGAAACGCGCGAATGACGGCTGGGGAAAGGAGCACTGTTTAGATTAGGTCACCGAGCCCCCCAGCTTCCCTCTGCAAAGCTGGAGGCTTGGTAAAGCCTGGTCATGGCTGAGGTAGGCCGGGTCCCGAGATCTGGCCAGACATCTGATGCCGGATCTCGGACCCGGCCAGCGCCGTCCCATGGACCAGAGGGTTGACGAGGAAGAGGCACAGCCAAAGTAGGGGGACCGGTATTCTATGATATCTGACTCTGCCAAAGGGTGAGACCTTCCTGCACTCCTGTGGGGTCTAAGCCCTCCTGTAGCGTTCTAAGGTAGAAATGCGACCAATTCTAACAGTCAATTGTTATTACATTCAAAGTAAATATTTGTGGATGTGCCACATGTTTTCAAAATGTATTCTTCGTGCATTAAGTTTATCTCATACTGTTTAGATCATAATGAGTCTCAACACATCACAGGCATGAGTTTCATAGATTCAGTGAAAATCAAATTTTAATTTACAAGAATATAATTAGACATTAATTGCATGTCCATATTGGTTCTTCAAAGGAATATTTACTTTGCCACAATATAGTTAAATAATAATACAAAATGATGATTGTTTTATGTTGGTAGGTAAACTAACAGGCCGACTTATGGAAATAATGTGCGCGGAAAAACTGGCGCACGCGTGCGAAAACGTGCGATTCGCAGTGGCACAGGGGGGGGGGGGGGAGAAGAAAAAAAAAAAAAAAAAAAAAAAAAAAAAAAAAAAATCGCAGAAACTCGCACAGAAAACAGCGCACATCCATTCATGTAAGCACAGGCACGCGCGAAATGTGGGATGTGCGCTGAGAAAGTACGCTGGCGCACAGGTCATCGAACGCCGTGCGATAAGGCCACAGCGAATTCGCACATAGCGCGGCGCACAGAACAAAAGTAGGCGTAACACGGGGCGTCACACGCAGAATGGGGAACAACTCGTGAAAATGTGGGCGTCACGGGGGAAGTACAGGAGGCAAGTGCGCAGAACGCCCACACGCTCGCCTACAACACGTATTCATGGAATCGAAAAAAACAGCGCACGGGCAAAGACGCGCACAGGCCCATACCCGTACGCCACAGAAAGCAGGCGGTAGCGACCCAATACATGTGCGCCAAAATGTGCGCTTAAAAAAAACGTATACACAGCTCAGCGATTGTGCCTGGGGGAGCGTGTGCGTGCATTTCAGGTGTGCGCGAGAAGTTCTACACGCGTATTGGCTGGGTGCGTGTATTCCAGGGGTGCGCGAGAAGTTTTACACGCGTTTTGGCTGGGTGCGTGTATTCCAGGGGTGCGCGAGAAGTTTTACACGCGTTTTGGCTGGGTGCGTGTATTCCAGGGGTGCGCAAGAAGTTCTACACGCGTATTGGCTGGGTGCGCGAATCCAAAGGCCCTTACAGCGCAGGCGCGTCTGTGACGTGAACTGCACGTCCTAGTATCAGCACTTGTAATAGGTCCTTAGCACGTATACGCGGAAGTGACGTTGGACGTGTGGTCCGGTTTAAAAGGTACGTGTAGGACGTCATTTCCTTGTACGTGCTTTTCGTGGAGAGCGAGTGGGTGAAATCTGTACTTCTTGTCGGTTCACACGCGAATTACTTCACAGCGTTTTCGAGTTCGTACTCCCTGTCAGTTTTTATTTTTTCTCTTTTTCTCTGGACCTGTTCCCTCAGACAGCGTTCACTTCTCCTGTAGTCCTGTCTCCTCAGACAGCGTACAATTCTTCTTTTGGCGGGGGTGTTGCCAACGCGTGCGCGCACGCGCGCGTGTACTTCACACACTTTTTCCAGGCAGACGGTGAGTTGCGCACCTATTTTCCACCAGTGCTTGCCCCGTGTGTCGCGTACACCTTCAGAGGTCATTGTAGGCTGCGTGTGACACGCATACGTTCATTATTGTGTTTCTGGATGCCACAGCGTAGTGCGTGTTTTTGTTTCCACGCACGTGGTCTACGAGGGGTCGCTTGCACATCATTTTCTGTTATTGGGGTGCCTGTGCTTTGCGTGACCCGTCATCTTTCCCCAGGGGTTCCATTCAGCCTTGCACGTGCACTAGGGTACGAATACCATCTAGTACCCTACCCCTTTGACCCCCAATTGCCCAGGACAATACTTTCCTGCTACTCCCATACGCACAGCTACATCAGTGCCATGTCTGGGAGGCGAGCAAGAGGTAAGGGTGGCAAAGGTGGTCGACCTTCAAGAGGTGGGCGCGGTAGGGGACGCGGCCAGGATTTGCAGGCTACCCCTAGCACCCCACGTGTGGAGGACCAGTCAGGGAGACCCATGCCCCCCCCCCCATGGTTGAGGAAAACGTGGCTGAAACCATCGATGCTCAGCCCTTGTTGGACCCGTCCATTGTGGCACCTGACCTGGCACAGGCTGACTCAGAGACTGATTTCCAGGTCCACAAGTCTAGGCCACGGGTGGCCGTGCCAGTCAGTGTCACCAGGCCACGTGTATCAGGGGCAGCCATGTCATCTGCTGCCCCAAGTAGGCGGGGTGGGAAGGCTGCAGGGGCAGCTGCAGCTCCATCCACCCCAGCTCTGACTCTCCCAGCCAGGACAGTGTTGGTCCCAGTCCGTCAGTCTGAGGTTCCCCCTGCCACTATCACACTCGAGCTAATGCCTGCAGGAAGTCAGATGGTCAGTGTGCCATTACACACTACGACACAGTCCACCGGTGCTCCTGCCCCGAGTGGCCAGAGCGGCATATGCCACTCACAGTCCCCACCACCTTACAAGAGGAAGAGGAAGAGGGCACGTGCACTACAGGCTGATGCCCCAGACACGGCTACACAGTCCGGCACGCCGAGGAAGCCTAGCTTCAATGATGCAGAACTGAATCAACTTGTGCAGTATGTGTCCGATCATGACGCCGAAATGTTGAGCACTCCAGGGTCTAGGATCACACCTGCTCGCCGTCAGGCACACTGGCAGGCCGTCGCGGACAGCATAAGTTCCCTTGGGTTTATGAGGCGCACAGCTACTGAGTGCTACAAGCGATGGAATGACCTGAAGCGCAGGGCAAAGAGTAAGCTGGCCTCAAGTCATGCCGCAACTCTGGTGACTGGAGGTGGGTCTCCAGTAGAGGACATTGAGCTCACTCCACATGAGAATGTCGCTGGGACCTACGTCACAGAGGAGCAGATCCAAGGTGTGGGAGAACTTCCAGATTACGAGGCATTGTCCGGTGAGTGCACATGCATGTGTGTGTGATCCATGTGTACGTTGCATGTGGGAGGGGTCCAGGGTGGGTGCCAGGTCAGGGTGTGTGTGCCTGAGTGGTTTGGGTCACCCATGTGCTTCATCCAATGCATTTTGCCCCCCGGGACTTGGGTATTGCAGTGTCCCTTCTGGCCACAGCAGGCATTTGCCACTATATTGCGCCAGTTGACCTTGAAGTGGCAACATGCAACAACATTGTTCCGTATTTCGCTGTGCACGTTCTGGCTGATTGTAGGAATACCCCCAGTCCTATTGCACATCACTCTGCCCTATTCTCACAAATATGACATGCCTATGGTACATGCCAACTGTGGGATGGCACTGCTAGCCAGCATGCATCTGATGTGTTGCCCTTCCATCTTGGTGTCATCAGTGTCTGACATTTACCTCCCCTTCCAACTCAGTGACAGTGCATGCATGGGAGGGACATAGTCATGTGGGACATGTGTCTATCAAGTACATTTCCTGTATCTTGTCTGGCCTATTTGTGTGCCAAGGTGCTAATGCCTGTTTCCATTTTCTGTCTTTCATGTTTTTTCAGAGGATGACGCACTTGATGCTGTTGAGGGTGAGGAGATGGTGCTCACCCAGGAGGGATCTCTGACACGTCCGAGCACGAGTGGGGGACGTGGTGTGTTGGTGGGTGAGAACCCACTCTTGCTGCAGGGCATTCTCTCCAGGGCTGTATATGGGTGCACCTCCCCAGAACTCATTTCAAGTGTTGATTCGGATGAGACCCATGTGGATTCGCAGGTATGTGTTCATGGAAGGGATACTGTTCTGTCTGACCCACCTGCACCAGGGGGTAGAGCCCACAATGGGGATGTCAGTGTTGGTAGGTGCGCCTGTGGTGGTTACGGATGCAGGGCCACACTCCGCAACATCTGATCCTGTTCCTGGGCCAGCAGATCAGAGGGGAAATGCAGTCCTGCAGCCTCAGGCAGTGCCGACACAGCGAGGCGCAGTTCGCCTTGCCCCAGACAGGTGTGGTGCCCGCCAACGCGGTGGCCGTCCGCCACCTGGCAATACCGTATGGGAGCAATCCATATATGGTATGGCCAAACAACAGGCTGCATCATCAGAAATGATTGCTCAAGCCGTGGACAGGGTGGCCACTTCCATTGTCCCCCCAGAAAGGCAGAGGGAGTTACTAGAGCAGGCAACAGCTTCCATTTGCCAATCAGTAAGGGAGGACATGTTGGCGTCCAACAGGGACAGACAGGCGGCCCTGGACAATCTGAGGGAATCAATTTCTCTAGATGCCCAGGGACAGAGGGAAGCCCTGAGGGGGGAGGTCCAGCACCTCAGGCAGACTCTACTGGACCTTGAGGCTTCCACTGTCACCAGGACAGAACAGCTGCTGGAGCGCGTCACCCGTACGCTCTCGGCAGAGATGCAGGCAACTCGTGCAGAGGTCCGGGCAACACGTCGGGTGTTGCATGGGGATCTCCGCACCATATCCCTCCAGAACGAGGCCTTCAACACCTGCATGCTGGCTGCAATGGAGGACCACACCAGGGCTTTGCGTGGGCTGCCTCCCATAGCACCACCACCTCCTGTGGCAGCAGCAGAGGTCGAGGAGAGCGAATCCGGCAGTGATTCTCCCACAAATTAGTAGCCGTGCAGGCCATGAGCCCATGGAGGTGTTTTATTTTCGCAACATTCACCCAGGTGGCTGTTGGTGAGCATCCTGTCCTCGGACCTCCTGGGTGGCCTCCCCCACCCCCCCTGGCCCCCACATGGCCATTTTTGATTTTTGAGGTGCAGTGTGTTGCCTTGTGTGGCTCCCGTGGGCTTCCACTGTGTTCCGTTGGGCACATGCAGGCTTGTCCTGAGTTTGGGTTAGATGCTTGGGTTTGTGAGACACACACCCCTCCTGCTTCCCGTTTCCATGGGCTTGCAAAGGGTGTGCCCAAGTGACAGTGAATTACACAGTGACGTTGGACTCCCATGAGCTATGTGGCCAGTCTGTAGTCAATACTGTGTATACATTCCTAGTGCATATTGTAGTAGTATTGTACACTGCATGGTGTATTGATGTGTGCTTGTGCTTCCATGTCTCCCTCCTAATTTGCAGGGTCAGTCCTCATGTCTTCACAAGCCCGTCTACTTTGGAGATGGAGTTCATGTTGTTAGCAGTGCACTCGCAGATGTGGCTGGCACCAACACTGTACAGTAAGAGGTGGTCGATGTGCTGGCATCATCAGGTTGTAGGTCAACGTACCCTTTAGTATTTGGTCATGTTTGTTGTTATTTATACATGTATGTGGGCATACTGTGTGTGGGCAGTTTCCATTTGGGACACTGTACTCTGTGGCACTTGTGTAATGTTTGGGGTATGAATTTGTTTGCTCTCACATTGCATGACATGCCATGGTGGAGATGAGTGTGGGCCTGTTGGCAGGTGCCCCTCACTGCTGGGGGGTGGGGGTGCAGGGGGACATGGATGGGGGCCTGGGGGGGGGAGGTGTTGGGTGACATGGCACTGTTGTCATGTAGTATCTTTGATGGTGGTAGTGATATTGGCATCATTGAAGTGTGTCTTTTGATGACACAGCATTGGTGGTGTTTGTGTAGGTAGGGTGGCACACAATGGTACACTTCCAGATGTACAGTCTCAGGCTGGTATGGTTGTGACAGGTGACTCTCCATTGAGGCATCATCTTTGTCAGAATGAGTCATCATTGATTGTCAGCTGGTATGTGCCAGGGCTGTGCCCACTCCACAGGGGTGTGATTTTATGTGAAGTAATCAGCCACCAGCTGCATGCGGGCTGCCTTCCCCCGTGCCCTTTCCCCTCCCATGCGCAGCGGGCGTGCATGTGGTTGGGGATGTGGGGGCACCACCATGTCCACGACCAGGCCCCGGCGTGTTGCAACATTGTGCAGGACACATGCTGCCACTATGATCCTGCACACTACTGGGGGAGCGTATAACAGCTGCCCGCCAGAACGGTCAAGGGAGCAGGTGTGATTTTATGTGAAGTAATCAGCCACCAGCTGCATGCGGGCTGCCTCCCCCCGTGCCCTTTCCCCTCCCATGCGCAGCGGGCGTGCATGTGGTTGGGGATGTGGGGGCACCACCATGTCCACGACCAGGCCCCGGCGTGTTGCAACATTGTGCAGGACACATGCTGCCACTATGATCCTGCACACTACTGGGGGAGCGTATAACAGCTGCCCGCCAGAACGGTCAAGGGAGCGAAAGCGTGACTTGAGCACTCCGAATGTGCGCTACACTATGCCCTGGGTTGCAATGTGGGCTGTGTTGTATCTTACCTGGGGTGGCGTGGTGTGGTTCCGAATTGGCGTCATCATGTGGGTGCTGAGAGGGTAGGCACTGTCCCCTGGGGAGGTGGTGATGGGTATCATTAGTGGGGTTGTGACATTACTCAGTATCTGACATGCATGCACGCGCAGTGGCATTTATACTCACCGAGCAGCCATGTATTGCCATGCCGCCCAGCCTCTATGTCCCGGTTTAGGGTAGACATTCTGTAGATGAAGCTGTCGTGGGTTGAGCCTGGATAGTTTGCATATACTGGAGGTGATGATTCCCTTGGCATCACATACTACCTGGACGTTGATGGAATGCCAGTGCTTGCGGTTTCTATAGATGTGCTCAGTTGCCCTGGGGGGACGTAGAGCCACATGGGTGCAATCAATGGCGCCTAGCACTTTGGGGAATTGTGCCAACCTGTAGTATTCCTGTGCGACAGCCTGCCTTTCTGCAGGTGTTCTGGGCAGGTATATGTGCCTGCGGACTGATGGGCGTGCAGTGATGATGGCCAAGACCTGGTGTAGGCAGCGTGACTGGGTGGCCTGTGACACCCCCCCCCCCCACTATGGCACTTGTCCGCTGAAATGATCCAGTGGCCAAGAAGTGCAGTACATTGAGGACCTTCTCCAGGGGGCTGAGGGCTTGGGAGCAAAGGGTGGGTGATGTGAGGTCATCCTCCCACTCACTGACCAGGTCGAGTATAATGTGAGGTGGAAACCTGTACCTCCCATACACCTGGTCATCAAGCATCCCAAAAAGGCTGGTTCTGGGTGTGAAAATTCTGGCCCGGACTATCCTCCTCCTCCTGCGATATCCCACGGCCACTGCTGCTAGGAACGGTATATTCATCCTGGCGTCTGAGCTTGTTTGTTGTTTGCGCGCACTTTTATGCTGTGCGGGTCAACGTACGCCTGCTTCCGGATTGGCCACGTTCGATTCCATGAATACGTGTTGTAGGCGAGCGTGTAGGACTTCCCGCGCACCCCTGAAATACGCGCGCCCAGCCCTAACGCGTGTGAAACTTTTCGCGCACCCCTGAAATACACGCGCCCAGGCTAATCGCGTGTAATACTTCTCGCGCTCCCTGTAATACACGCACCCAGCCCTTTCGCGTGTAGAATTTCTCGCGCTCCCCTGTAATACACGCACCCAGCCCTAATTCTTGCGCACCCCTGCAATACACGCACCCAGCCCTAACGCGTGTAAAACTCCTCGCGCACCCCTGGAATACACGCACACGCTCCCCCCAGGCCCGATCGCGTGTGGAAGCACCCGCGAGCCCCTGAAATACACGCACCCAGCCCATTCGCGTGTAGATTTTCTCGCGCACCCCTGTAATACACACACCCAGCCCATTCGCGTGTAGATTTTCTCGCGCACCCCTGAAATACACGCGCCCAGGCCAATCGCGTGTGAAACCACCCGCGAGCCCCTGAAATACACGCGCCCAGGCCAATCGCATGTGAAACCACCCGCGAGCCCCTGAAATACACGCGCCCAGGCCAATCGTGTGTGAAACCACCCGCGAGCCCCTGAAATACACGCGCACAGGCCAATCGCGTGTGGAACTCTCGCGCACCCCTGAATTACACGCACACGCTCACCCAGGTCGCGTGTGTTACTTCTCGCACTGGTACAGGGTTGGCGCAGCCCTTTGCGATGGTTTTGCGATCTTGATGGCTTTTCCTTGCGCGAGGGCGTTCTTGGGGGCGTAACTGGCGCTGCTGCAGGGTCGCTGCGATACTCTGCGCCACGGCTTGTTTTGGAGGATTAATCCATGAATACGATGTGCGCTGAAATGGATTTTATCGCACGCGGCTGGCACAGACATTCGCACGGGAACACTCTGCGCCAGCCGCGTGCGATACTTTTGACTGTATTTCCATGAATCGGCCTGTATGTGTTCAAGCTTTTTGTGCTCACTTAATGAGCAAATAAGGACTGACATCAAATAAATCATAGGCCCATATCCACCAAGTTCACAATATGAAGATTCCCCATTGATTCCATGGGGGATTTTTGGTAGGGTTATGCCTCGTTAGATTGTTAAACAAGGTTTGTCCTTAGATTTAATTTCCTTAAACACCAGAAAAAACATGGGACGATGTCCTGTAGCTAATGCCAACGCGTTTCGAATTTTAGAAGTTCATCTTCAGGGCCTTCAAGTTATCTGTTCAAGATATCTGATTCAAAGGGTGTTGTCCATTCAATAAGGCGAGCATTGTATCTCCAAGACAGGTATTGTGTTGGAGGAGATCCTGTCCATCGCCCACAGGGAACTTTTCAGGATTCTTGCAGTTTACGGTTCAGCTACTCTTCATGGAGAGTCAATGGCCGACGCCATCAGCAGTGTATCCTTGTCGCAATCTGCTGTGGGGGGAGCTGGATGTCATACAACACTGGAAATGCGTGCTTCCGTCGCTGCTCCCCTCCTACCCCATGGCCAAGCAAGGTGGGGGCACAGAGGGAGAGGAGTGCAGGGGGAACCAGCATTGCAGTGATCCGACCCCCCTGCTCATCTTTCCCCACGCGTTAGTCTTCGTGGGCCCAAACGGAGAGAGGGAAGCAGAGGGACCGACAAAGGCCTGAAACACTTGCTTCCCGGCACTCCCTCCAACTGTGGTGCGGCGGTCTAAGCTGAGAAGCGGCATCCCTTACCAGGCAATAAGACGCTGGCGGCACCAGCAGGAAGCAACAACGCAGCGTGGACACGCGATCCAAATGCAGGAAAGCGCACGTCCAGGCTGCTTTTATTCCCCTGAGCCCCCATCACATTGCACTGACTGAGGATGTATTTTCACTTTTCTCGCTGTCCTGGATCACACGCCCCGCAGATAGACAGTATGGCTATTATTTAGGGCTAAATACTCATGGTTATCTTGCTTGCAAGACTACATAGGCGTTTGCATTTTCACAGTATACTAGCAAAGCAACGGGCAGGCAGCTAGTCAGTGAGACAACGCAGGTAAAAAGTCTGTCCTATACAGAGAGAAAGAAATATTTGGGGGCGGGTCAATGCACTGCCTGGCAGCACTGAGCGGTAACGTCAGGCACATCTCCTTGCAATGTTCAGAACCCCTCACCTCGTAAAGGCAGTTAAGTTACAGAAATCATACCAAGGGAACTGCATGCCGTCGTAGTGTGCCCATTGCTGTTTTAACAGTGAAAGCAGTGTTGCGCAGATAACAGCAGCGCTAGTCATTGGGCCGGCTCTCGCCGGATCTGAGGTCCCGCACCAGGTGTGTAGCCGGATCCAGCCAGAGTCAGCCGCCGCAAACCCCCAAACCCATGCTCTGCGCTGGATTACTTTGAAAAAAAAGAAAAGAAAGGAGGCGGCACAGAGTAGGGGGCGGAGCAGCTCATTGCTGCCATGAGCACTCTGATGGCTCCGCCCCCCCTACATGTACACAGCAGGATACAGGTCACAGCTGCAAGAAAAGCAAACTGTAATTTCCTCTGGTGACCCTGTGCAGGGTGCACGAGGTCACCAGAGGAAGTTAAAGTCCTCAGCCACGACTCGGTTTATTTATGCAATGTTTGTCGGATACATGGACCCGGATTGTTCATTTATTCATGCAAGGTGTGTCGGATACTTGTATCCGACAAACATTGCATGAATAAATACCCCCATTATCATTTAAACTATCCCACACTATGCAGCCACCCAACTGCTTTCAGAGGTGAGCTGCAGGAGCTGTGCCGGGTGTGGTTCAAGTAAAAGAAAATATAGCTTATGGCGTAGTGTGGATGCTGAGACGGACGCAGTCTGTTGTAGTCTGTGCCTGTCGTGCGCCAATGGATGAAAACAGAAGTCTGCGCAGCGGGCGCCATAGGATTATGGAGGAAGAATCGTGCCCCGCCAACTTCAAGCAGCAAACGGCAACTCCTATCAGGAAGGGGGGCAGCGAGACGATTGAAGGTAAGAGCTGCATCTCCCGGGAGAACCTAGTGTGTGTGTGTGACACACTGGAGGGGGGGGGGCGATAAACAAAAACAGACCGCTGAGGCAACGCAGCCAGCGTGCCCACATGAATACAAAGAAAGCGACTCGAAGACTATCTGAAGCTGGAGATATTGTTTCCATTGCTATAAACACTGTCACCCCCGGGGTAAGCCCACGGCCGATGCTCTAAGGTCATGAGGCAGCTCTCCCACAGTCCCTCCTACCTGCTGCTTGCTTGCGGTTAAGAAAATGAACATGAAAGTAAATATCAAAGTCCACGATATTGTGGTCAGAGAGGATTTAACAACTCCTCGAGATACGCTGACAAGGAATAATGCATGGGGGTATTGTGCGGATAACGTGGAAGAAGGAAACTCATTAGCCCAATTAACATCTGAAGACAAAGGACCACACAATCCCGGGAAGTAGGCTTGGAGATCTCGCGAATGCCTAAGGCGGCAAAAAGCCAAAAAAATGTAAGATCTACGCAAGCCACTACCTCAACCCTCACTACCGAAGACGCTTGCCGAGAGGAGACAGGCCCCTGAGGAATAAAGCCCAGCCCTGCCAAAGTGCTGAAAACAAAAACAAACAAAAAAAAACAGCCAGGGTGGGGGCAAATTCTTACAGCAGGCTACAAATCAGAAGAAAAGACTCAGAGATCCCGAGTACACACGTGTTTGGGCCCAAAAGCGTTAATGAAACCTAGTCTTCTCTCTACAGCAAAAATCAGTGCTCTCTAGCACATTGAAACATTTTTTTGCAACAAAAATTAATGGGGGAGCGGCTTCCTGTTGAACTGACAGACGCCGAAATGCTGGCTGGGTCGGAAGCCTGTCACGTCAGCAGGTGTCAGTGCCGGGGCCACATTACAAGTAAGTTCAGCAGACAAGCTTCCCCTACAGGCCCGTTGCAACGACAGAAAACAAGCGGTAAGAGCCGGGGAGGACCTGCCCAAAACACCAACATGGAAAAAATGGCATTATATCAGGCAAGAAAAAGGACGGTCCGATGGCCAATTAAGTGAGGACATTCTACAGAATCGTATTCCAGGGATGACAAACTAAATCGTCGAAACGGCTGCCTGCCCAAGGCCTAAAAATCCGGACCAGCGAACCGAGGTTGGCTTGGAGAAAAGTCAACCAGACAATACCTGCATCGTCTAACGAAAGTAGCCTTCCAAGGCAAGAGCTTGGAATGACACTGATAAATGAGGGGACTCAAAACAGGATGGCATCTCCACGAATCACAGAAAGCTAGATCCCCATAAAAAATAAATAAAAAAAAAATACTAAAAAAATAACTTGAATTAACCCTTCAGCATGGGTTGACCTTGGAGACGACTCCCCCGAGGAGACGGCTCAGCGAAATTGCAACGTTTCACGAGATACCCCTTCCAAAAAAGTCGACTTGATGTCCATTATGTCAACGGTCCCAATTGCGCTATCCCCTTTTTGTAAACTATATGAGGCTATGAATGAAGCCCTTAAAAGACAACTCGGCAATGTCATCATCCATGCATTCAAAACTAACCCATCTGGAGGGTTATATTGAAGCCAAAAATCCGGAGAACACCAGACACTCAGAACTAGTTACAGCAACAAGTTCAACTCAAACACCAGTACGAGATTCCTCTGAACAGAGTTCCGAAGTGGTCACATCAGCCGGCACCCAAAAGGAAGTACTGGCACTAGCCCAAGCCAAGGGTAGAGCAGCTTACGTATCGGAAGGCATTATCCCAGATCTGAAGTCACAAGAGATGGAACCTGCACAAAGAAACCAAGGGAGAATGGGGCTATTGCAAGTGATCTAGGGCCTTTTGAGCCATTACCCCGGCAAAAGCCTTTGCGAAAACCATTGCGGGATTCAAACGTAGGGCCTAAGGCATCCTACAGGATCTTTGGACAAAATGGGCTAGGAATAGCGAAGGATGTAATGGTATTTAGAGGGAATAAAGAAAGCACAAAGGCAACAGGTTACGGGGTAGTGGCTTTATTCTTTTTTATTTTTAAAAAAGGAGTGTCTTTAGACTTCAATGGATCTCCAACAGAACAAATAATGTAGTACTCAACCAAAGGAATGTTATTCAACTTTGTGAACAAACTGCAAGCCTGAAAAGACTGCACTCAGGGGACATCCTGATTGTTGAACCAAGGGAGGAAGATAATAAAGAGTGCTCCTATCTCCATATTGAAGCAACTAACGTAAGGAGCCTCTTCAGAAACTCTATAGGGGACTTCAAAAGGATGGGTTATGAAATTAAGGAGATTCACGAACCAAAGAGACAAATGTTTGATATGAATCAAGAGAGAGAAAGATACACGGGCAGAAAAGCTCACCAAAAAAGCCCAAGTAATACAAAATTGAAGGACAAACTATAGATGCACAAGAACCTACATAAGGACGCCTAACCACAGTCAGAGGGGGTATCTTCGAAATTGTGAACACTGTCCATCATATGAACGGACCCTTAATGAATCTTCATCCAAACAAGGCGAGACATCAGACTCTCCGAAAAAGCTAAAAAGTGATTCCCACGAGGCCCTACCTTCGGGAGAAACAAAGACAAGAAAGTGGCAAACAAAGAGCATGAGATTCCGAGAAACCACTAGCACAGGCGTAGAGAGGAAAATGAGCAACAACCGCCCCCAAAGCAGAGCATTTGGACATCAAGAGTCCAGAAAAACTATAAATTCTTCTAGCCACCAACATCGAAATGCAGGGAGGTTTCGGGGCTTGACCTAGGGGAAGTCAGAAGAAGAGTTGCACCAAGGAAAAACTCAATGTGCTCATGGAATACCCGAGGTTTCGGACATCTAACTACAAACTTGGATGTTAACCTGGGCAACTGATATTGTCTGTCTCCAAGAGACATGGTTAACTACAAAGCCTTACCTCGACGGATATGACCCGGAACTCTCACCAGCAATTAAGGGGGAGGTTGGTAGGCCCATTTCCAGGCTCCTAACCTCCCTAAGAGCAGGAAGTGGGTTAACGCTAGATTCTACCCTTCAAGCCACAGAACTAATTCAAGCAGTCTTAGATTTGTGGAATAGACAAGAGCCCCAAGAAGATCCAACTAAATTTGAAAAGATTCTCCTAATCAACACTTACTGGAGTCCGGCCAGAACTGATGCCGACAAATACTTACACGCCATAGAAGACACCCTTGAAGAAGCCAACACCACCCACAAAAATCGATCACACAATAATTTCGGGTGACTTAAATGCAGTGTGCGTAACAGAGGGGGCAAAGGAGGCACACCTTCATTCGAGAGTGCATTTATATCTTAGGGGCAGAAAATGGAATCTGCTAATGGATGCATACGATCTGCATAACCTCCACAAAATAAAAAACAACCAAATACCATCAGTACCGACATGGGAAGGAAAAGGAGTGGGTCTCATGATAGATCACTCATGTGTCTCAAGAAAATTGCTGGAGTAAATTTGAAGTCGTGAGAACCTTAAACAGCGACCATAACCCAGCAACCCACTGGAAAGTCACACACCCGAACAGGGAAAGCATGTTTAATAACCTGGAACCTTGTAAAGGGAATACACGTCTCCTTGATATCTGACTATCGCCAAGCAAAGGAACAGTGGGGAAAAATAGGCACAGAAGTTCTTGCTTATCAGCCCTTCCTCAAAGTACACAAAGTTAACAAACTGCAGAGCTCTGACACCTTAAAACCAAAGCTCCACGTGTACAACAAACTTAGTACCTAAAAGGCGAATGGTAAGACAAAGCAAACGCTTAGTGAAAAAAACAAAAATCCATTATTAATAACTAAAGCAAAAGGAGGAAAAAAAAAAAAACTACAAAGCCTTGATACAGCAGCAAAGAGTACATTTATACCAAGCAGACTCGGAAGCAATGCTGCGCATTCCGAGTGGCAAAAACTCCAGGGTCTTCTGGACCCGGATTGAGCCAGGCGCAAATGTCAACACTTGATAACAATGTGGCTGAACAAGCTTGGATGTCACACAAGGAATTAGATAAATCATTGGGAAACAAATGCCCCCTTGACACGCCATATGTTAAAGTGCGCTGGAACAGCGCCAGTGACAAGAAGACAAGATCAGAAAATTAAATACTCGAGCACCGGGCCCAGATGGGTTAACTAATTATAACATGAAAAAGCACCCGGAAGCCTGGGCATCCCTGACAAGCGAGATATTCCAGCACTGCGTAGACTGCAGTGCAATTCCCTCAAAAAGGCCATTGTAGTGCCAATCTTTTTAAAAAAAAGGAGACCAGAATGAACCAAGGCAATATCGCCCAATCGCTCTACTGGATACCATCGGCAAAATGTTTGGTTCCTTAGCTCTGGAGGGCTTCCCAGAGTGGACCTTTGCCTCAGATAATTATGATCCACTACAGGCGGGCTTCGTTCATGGACTGGGAACTTCAGCAAACATTCTTCTAATAAGTGTTCTGAAGGCAAAAGCACTTCAAGCCAAAACACGATTAGGTCTAATCTTCGTGGACTTGGTGCAAACTTTCGACAGGGTGAATAGAGAAATCTTGTGGCAAAAACTGATCCATCGAAGGTGCCCAAGCTCAATTTTACAGCCTATCCAGGCTTGTACTCACAGACCTCCGAGTAACACTAAACAAAGCTGGCCTGCTATCAGATAAGATCGTAACACCGCGTGGGGCGAAGCATGGATGCCCTCTAGCGCCAGCTTTATGCAACTCTTACATCGCTGACTATAGGACTCCCAGGAATTAATTCGAGCCTTCCCGCCGTCCTTGGAAAATACAAAAATCCCAAGAATCCTCTATGCAGACAACATAATACTGCTTGACCAAACCCCTGTCGGGTTACAAAGACAGATGGATAACTTGAAGGTCTACCTGAGAGACAACAACTTGGAACTCAACGAAACAAAAAAAGAAGGTAATGTTTAGGAAAAAAGCCCAAAAAAAATAAAGAAAGAAAAAAAAACACACACCACAGTCTCAAACTGTTCACGGGGGTAACAGGCTGGATAACGTCACAAGTTTCAAATACTTGGGGATAATACTGAACAGTAGAGCTGAAACACCAATGCAAGACCATCTACGAGCAAAGATGGTAACCTTAATAGTCCAAACAAAAATCATGAACAGAAAGTTTGGCCGTTTCTCATTAATGCCAATCCTGAAATTCTTTAGATCAAGGTGATCCCAAGTATAGTTTTTGGAGCTCAAGCGATGCCATCACTTCCAGACTCCATATGGATTAAGCCTGAGGGACTCTTTTGGCGCCAAGTGCTGTCATTGCCACAGTCGACTCCTATGGTGTTGATTCGACGTGTATCGAGTTTGTCCTCCCTGAAAGCAACTGTCGAAAGAAGCGGTCTGATGCTATACAGGAAGATCATTCAACTGGCTGCGAAATCAATTCTGGAGATAATCAACAGAGCAATGTTGAACGATGAAAACCAAATGCTCACAAAATGGAGATCAAAGAACAGGAGCTTATTGAAGAAAAAAAAATAAAAAATCGGAAGTTCAGAAGAGGGCCTCCTGGCCAATCCTGGGAAAGTCAATAAAAAGATCCTAGAAATGGATTGGATAGATTTTGGATTATATGGCAGATCCTTTGTCAGGCTGAATTCAGCCTGACAAAGGATCTGCCATATAATGCAAAAAAGTAAACAAGATTATACCATACCTCGTGAAAATCACAGACAAGCTCTAAGAGCAAGTTTCATGAGAATTTCACCTGAACTTAATCAACATAAACGAGATCTTAGCGAACAGGCGACAGGTGGACTCAAACAAATGCCGCTTCTGCACCCAAGATAATCAAATCGAGACAAAAAGGCATCTCCTATCTTGTACAGGCCTCTCAAAATAAAGATCCACATGGCTAGGTCACCTGCTTAAAAACGTATATGTTTATGATGAACAGGAATGGTGGGCCCGCTTAATAAGCGGTGAAAAAACGAACTGGGTCATCGCAGTGGTGGGTTTCTTCAAAATGATTGGCCTGGTGGCATAAGTGACAAAAAGGATCTGACCGATAAAGAAATATTCACTTGTTCGTCTAAGCTGATGAGAGCGAAGACGCGACTACATAGCTAATGAACTTCATAACAAAGCAAATGCACTGGAGAACTTATTGCTTCTTTTTGTAAAAAAAAAAATTGTTCACACAATTAAACCAAATAAAATAAAACATGGTTTCCCCACAGACTATCTGCTCTTTCACCATTAGCTAGAGTAATTGCTCTTAACGATTCTTTCACAGTCTGCTTAAAATACTGCTCTGCATGAGCTAAGATCACAGTGTAGACTAACATTGCTGTTGGTAGTTTGGGTGCACAGATGGCTGGTACGGTTTGCTCCCGTGTACATGTGCGTGTCGGACTGGGCCATAAAATTGGCTCTGGCACCAATGAAAAAGTGGCCCATAGTTGTAAATGGCAATTCATTCCTTTTCTAACCCTGTTTGAATAGTACCCAAGGGGGGGTTGGGGGGATTATAAAAAGGCATGCAAATTGTGCATGTTAAAGAATATTTACTCAGCAACACTGGTCAAAACTATTATTATTAACATAGTGAACTAACATCACCAGTGCCATGGAAGTGGAATTGATATATAGTTTGGAAAAGCAGCATTAAAGAAATTGCGCCGTTTAAAACTATTATTTTGGACATTTCCTTCGATCGGAGGTCAACTGCCAGCTCCGCCCCCAAACCCCACCTCTTTGGGCACCGCCCCCTTCACCTCCACCCTCACACCGGCCCTTGTGGGACCCCCCCACCAAATTGTTCTAACTTCCACCACTAGATAAGGTGGTGGATGGCGGCAGCCGAATCTGCCATGAAATTCCCTCGGCGTGTGCGGCACGGCCATAAACCACTTCTGTTTGGGGGTGGGTGGAGCCGGGGATGAGGATACCAGCCAAGAAGAAACACAGAGATCCGCTGTTCTGTAATATTTGGTATCCCATACCGATCCGGTATCCCGTCTTCGGCTGTCTTCGTAGATCGCAGACCAAAGTAGGAGAGTTCCGAGCCTCGGTATGGGGTACCAAATGTTGCACAACACCGGAATAACGCTCGAGTTCCATATTGTCCAGTCAGGGGAATATTCAGCATTGCAAGAGGGGCTGGGGGGACAGCCACGGTGAAACTCCTGCTACTTTCCCCTCAAATGCAGTGCACGCAATTCCAGGTTGTCTCATTCGCGCCCACAAACCGCCCACCCCTGTCCCAATCTATTTTTTTGGTAACATTACTAGTGGCATCTCGCATTTTAACACAACAAAAAGAAACGGCAGAATCATTACAGATGCAGGGAACTCCTCTAATTTGCATATGGATTGCACCAACAGACATTACTTCACAGAAAGCACATCGCAAGGAGCATCATCAGTCTTTGATACTTGGAGGCGCCATGCAACTGACTTTAGAATAAGTTGTCATTAGTAAGCCAAGTGGCAAATAATGTTGTGGTGCAAAATACCTAAATTGCACTGTTATATATGGAGCAAGTCAGGCTTTTTTTTTTTTTTTTTTTAAATAACAGCATCATATATTAACACATAAGCTTTGACGTGAATCACTTACAGAGCTGCAGATAAGACAGCCTGATTTCATGATCTGCCCAGGATCACACACTTTGGTTAAATAGTGAAACCGGGATGTGGACAATTTAAGCAACTGAGAACATCTTCACAGTTTTAGTTCATATAGATATTTATTAAGGTTTCCCTTTGCATTTCATGTGCTTAAATAATACTTTATACCAATGCCTTGGAAGCAAAGCACATTACATAACAAACTTCCCTTTCATTATTAACTTTACACTATACATCATTATAGAAATATGTTGAGAAATAAGAGGATGGATTTGGTTTTCTCCCCATCCTGCATGCAAAGTCCCAATAGAATCATGCAGATTAATGTGAGCCTAACAAATCCCCCTTGGGTAAAGCCATAGTATTATTTCATAAAGCCTGCAGCATTATGCAACATTCTCACACCTGATCACTCCCTGCCATGCACATTTCTAAAGGGACTAAAGTCCCTGCTAATAGTACCCCCTCCCTCTCAGCAGTGCCTAATGGCTCACATTGAAATGCTCCGTTGACACAGAGCAACTTGAGAGCCCCTCTGCTGCTGCTCTGAGCTCCTTGGGACATTGTCCTGCCAGAAGTTTCGGAAAGAGTAAGGTGTCCTGCTGTCAAGACAATTACTGTGCTGAGCAGGAATTACTGAGCACACATTGTCCTGCCAGCGGGACACCTTTCTCGTTGGGCACCCTCATTGAGGTGCCGCACAGGAGGGGTGGCCCACTGATGAAAGTCCCAGTCAGGCTCTAAAAAGAGCCTGTGGGGTAGCAGCGTGCCCCCTCGACCACCCCCTGGCTCAGTACGCCACTGTTACTTGATCAGTCAGCTGAACTGCATCGAGTTAAATGAAACTTAGTGGGTTATATGGTTATTTGTAGCTTAATAAATCACAGCTGCCAACAGTGATGGAAATGGGTACACAAACTACGCTTGGAAATTGAAAAAATACTCTGGAATACTACCTCCTTAGGGAAATTGACCCGATAGATGGGTTCATAGTAGAGGGTGTGGTGTAGCGGTGCAGTCATCATGGCAGGCACGTAAAACACATACAAATAACATTTCATTTTACAGGGTTGACATGAAACGCAGATAAATCACAATAAACGAGACTGACAATATATATATATATATATATTACACATCTCATAGCATAGTGGGAGTATTTGTGGTGTTTCCCTTTTAAGAACATGTATTGCCCCTCTAAGGATGTGTCATGACAGCCTCATACCTGAATGGAAGAAGGAGCCTCCGCACGCACGTGCAATACCACGGTGGTAGACTAAATGTAATGGCACTCTGTCTCTGTGTCTCATTGTGTAGGGCCTGCAGGCCTAACCCTTGTGATCACAGGCCTGCGGCCCTGCTAGTCTGGGTGCGGTCTGGGTGCCCCAGACCAGCATGTGTAACAGGGTGCCTCCAGGCCACTTGCCCCATGTGTGATCGCAGAGCAGCTGCTTGTCCGGGAGCCCACGGCAGCTGCGGTCTTGTCGTGTGACCACGACGATCAGGGTGATCCCTGCCACATTAATTGTGTGTTGGTGCCCGAGCACCCGTTGGGCTGGCCCAGAGTCACAGTGCACAGAAATTAGGTACTCTCCTCCCCAATTCAAGGGATAGTTCAAGCAGAGCGTTGTTAAATGTTACCCCTCAAAATCAAGGGGATACCAAATATTAGAACACTATATTAGCTGTAATATTTGGTATCCCCTTCAAAAAAAGGGATGAGATGGCTTCCAGAAGCTGTCACAGTGTAGTCTTATGATGTAATCCCCTCCCCAATGCAAAGGATAGTTCAAGCAGTGCGTTGTTAAATGTTACCCCTCGACATCAGGGGGATACCAAATAGTACAACCCTATGTTATATATTTGGTATCCCCTTCAAAAAAAGGATGGGATG
This sequence comes from Ambystoma mexicanum, assembly GCF_040938575.1. Lineage (NCBI taxonomy): Eukaryota > Metazoa > Chordata > Amphibia > Caudata > Ambystomatidae > Ambystoma > Ambystoma mexicanum. The sequence continues at coordinate 450,605,863 of NC_090936.1, read as the reverse complement.
GCTTCCAGAAGCTGTCACAGTGAATGCTTATGATGTACTCCCCTCCCCAATGCAAGGGATAGTTCAAGCAGTGTGTTGTTAAATGGTACCCCTCAAGGGGATACCAAATATTACAACCCCATATTAGCCTTTATATTTGGTATCCCCTTCAAAAAAAGGATGGGATAGCTTCCAGAAGCTGTCACAGTGAAGGCCTATGATGTACTCCCCTCCCCAATGCAAGGGATAGTTCAAGCAGTGCTTTGTTAAATGTTACCCATCAAGGGGATACCAAATATTACAACCCTATATTAGCCATTATATTTGGTATCCCCCAAATATTACAACCCTATATTAGCCATTATATTTGGTATCCCCTTCAAAAAAAGGATGAGATTGCTTCCAGAAGTCATTGCCTCCATTTGGCAGTGCTTCCATCTCCTGTTGTGGGCGCTCCGATGGTGCTCTCTTTGGTCGTGGGCGACTCCCGTCGATGTCTTGCCTCCGATTCAGCCTCCAGTCACCCGCTAGCTTTCTTTCCGCCCAGCTCCACGCTTCTCTGGGATCCGTGAAATGCACTGTCGTACCGTTGTGGTATATTTTCAGTTGTGCTGGGGACAGAAGTCTGTATTTTATGTTAAGAGCTTGAAGGCGGTTGAATGGGTCGAAGGACTGACTCGCTTTCTGAACCTCCCTGGTGAAGTCTGGGAAAAAGGCGATTCTGGAGCCCAGCCCTCCAGATAAGGTGCGTATTTGCTTCATTTTACGCATGTAATTATGGCCATTACGGAGCATTTCATTTTCTTATGCGTACCATTTACGCTGTATTTATTTTCATTAAAAAGCATACTTTCCTCCACTAGATGGCACTAGAGTGCAAAAGGTGTCTTGGATCTGCACTAGTGTGCCGTGCTGGGCCTTGGAGTTTATGGAACAAGCCCCTAAAAATGAAATACAGGCCATAGGTGTCCTCCAGGGAATGTTTTGCTGCATTCCCGGACTTCTGGGAAGATTCCCATACGGGCCAGGAGCTCCGCATGAAAGGAGTAAAACCTAGAAATACGGAAACAAAGAATTCACCCATTTCATAAGAACAGTAATCAATCGTCTGTGGGGAGGGCATTTATGGATCAATAATGTCTTGCTTGGTCAAGGGCTTGAGGAGGAGGAGCCTTTATCGATTCGATTGGCCAGAGCAAGCCAGGGACGTGGAGGCAAACATTAAATAGCAGTGTGAACAGTGAATAGCAGTCTGGACAACCACCGGGAAGGGAAGCCTTAAACATAAAGTACAAGGTGAAACCAGGCTCACTAACAATCATGCTGTGTCAAGTTGTGAACGCATTCTCCACACCTTGAGCCTTCCTGCAGAGCCAACGCATGTGCAGCATGTGGCATAATAAGTGCATTGCTCTGCCCCGCTCGCCCCTTCCCTTCCCGGTCTCTGAGACATGTAACCAAGGCTCGCCCTCGCCCCCTCCCCTCCGCAAGACATTTCCTGCGCAAGTGTCCTTCACTCCACAGTACTGCCGCATACTTTCAGAGGAAGAGTAGCCTTGGGCTCGCAGCTGAGACTAAGACAGGAGGCCACAAACCCACAGGGGTGTTGACACCAGGAGACACCAGCCAGGTGAGCATCCTGCCCTTTTGCTGCTGCTATCTGACCTGCGTTGGGATGCTTTTTCTTTCTCCCGAGCCAGTTCTAGAATCGGCTCAGGCCGACATTCAAGCACTGACAGTTTACCAGGTCTCACTAGGCAGACACACGGCTCTGCAGGTTGTTAACTGCTTAGGTTGCAAACACATTTCTTTTGTCAGTGGCAGAGCCTTTCATATGCCCGATAGTTAAAGTGAGCAACCCGAAGCGCCCATTTAATTATGTGTTTATATTAACACATCATTAAATGTGCGCTTTATATATCTATGATGTCTACTAGCTTGACACGCAAAAAAAGTAAAGTTGCTTTAAGTCACTAATCAAATGTTTTCAACATCATGAATAACAATGAGCTGGAGGTTTGTTGCAAAGAATCTCCATATGTGAGTTTATTATACAACATCTTTTATTACATGTCTTAAATCACTGAAAGTACTGTGGGGTTAACTAGATCTTTCAGGTTGACATTATCTTGCATTCTGGGACTTATAGTATACCATTAAGGCCACAAGATATTCTTTTGGCTTAACACGTATCTGTAAGGATTTACATTTTGTCATGTGGTGTTATTATGCAGTTTGTGTTTTTTGTAAGTAAACTCTATAAGACATCATTACTGTTGGCCTTTAAATCCAAACTATTTGTACCAAGTAAAGCTTGGAAGCGATGGTCAAATTTGCAGAGTGGATTAAAATCCCTGCTTCACAGTTCAGGCAAGGTTTGTGATCCTGGTCCCGTCCCCCACTCCCTCCTTGCCTACCCGCCCCATCTGTCTGGCCACCCCACTCCCTCTTTTTTGGATGCAGCCAGAGTACCAGTAGTTCCTTTTTTTCCACTTCCACCACTCTTTAATCACCCTGATGTGATAGCGATTACGGGCTAAATTGGCTGTAATGCGTGTCATGCCAGAGATGCAGATTCTTGACTATATTGGAAGGAACCTATCGGGCAATCAAGACTCCTCACCTATGATGGAAGTACAAGATGGGGTAAGGAACAGGCGAGTTTTTAATACTTGAGGAGTTCATGTGAATTTATATTAAAGAAGCAGCAAGGAGTAAGCCACGAGACATACACTTTGGGCCTAATTGACAAACCTTTTATAATGGCAACGCCCCATTGGAAAACGCTCAATGAATTAGGCCCTTTGTCATGTGCATTATATAAATGGTCACTGCTATTAATGGTATAGTTCAAACATTGGAACAGGGGTCAGTCAGGCTTTTTTGAGTAGTAACTAGTTGGCAATAAATCACTTGTTATAGACATTTCTGTTTTTGATAAAAAGGCACAGTGGCAAAATTTGTTGCCCAGGATCACACACTTTAGTGTTGAAGCAGGGATTTTGGACCAGTCTGCAACTTATGCACTTGCCTGCATTTCTTCTCAACTGTAATTGCCAGAATCATGTTTTTGGTTTTGTACACAATGTGGGGATCCACATTAATTTCCTGCAGCAGACAGCCGGGAAGGTAGCTTAGCAGGTTGTGACTGTTGCTGAGATTATGTGTGCAAGTTCCTGTAAGTAAATCATATGCTAACACTTGCTTACTCACACTCCCTCTGCAAGCAATACATTAGTCTCTATCTATATTAGTTCTTAAGAGTTTCTAGGGTCCAGAATTTTGAAAATGAAGCTGTGTATGTAGCATGTACTTACAAGTTATTATGGCAGAATATTTTCCACTAGTGTAAGAAAATGGTTAAAGGCAAGCCAGACAACTTTGATCTACAACTCTTTTGGTCTACAGGTTTGATTTTACATATGCATTTGGTGCATGTTGGATACGTTTTACTCTCTTGCAGAGGAGAAAACTCATTTTTACTCTCTTGAAATGGCATTAACTCTCTAATTTGAAATATAATGCGTAAAATACTCCCACCTCAAAATCTTATCTGGAGCACTGCTGGAGCCATTAAATGTTATGGAGCCTTTAGTTCTGGCCATCTGCAGCAGTATCGCGTCCCGATCCCTATAGTTCAGGAGCTTTGCTATTACCGTGCGCGGGGGAGCTCCGGGTATTTGTCTGCCCGTTGGTAAGCGGTGAGCACGTTCAACTGAGAAGAATTTTGATAGGGTCTTGGGAGCGAATAGATCCGCAATCCATTGCTCTAGGAATAGCTCCATGCTCGGGCCTTCGGACTTTTCGGGCAATCCAAGGATCCAGATGTTGTTCGGTCTTGCTAAAGCCCTCACCCTCTTCCACTCGTTCTACCAGTGCCTTGAGGCATGCCAACACTCCGGTCATTTGGGGATTTACAGTCCTCAGGCTGTCCTCTGTTTCCGATATGCGGCCCTCTGCTTCCCCGGTACGAGCCGTGAGTTTTTGCAGGTCATGGCGCAATAGTGACGCCTCAGTACCTATGCCATCCATCTTTTTTTCCATGGAGGTCCTTGAGTCGGCGATCGCATTCATGATGCCTTTAAGGGATATATTGTAATTCTTTGATCCCAGTGCATAGCCAGAGTTGCCCTGCTCCTGCGGGGGAACTTGGGTAGCGATTGTGTACTGCTCCATTTTGCTCTGCGTTGTCGTGTTCTTTGTCCTGTCTTTCCCCATGGTGGTCAAGCCAGTGTTGATTTGCTGTTGCTCTCTTCCCTCTCAGCCATTGTTTGTGCAGCGGTTTATGTCAGTGGGGTGCTCGCTTCGGGCGCAACGATTCAGCAAGGCACCATCCAGTTGTAGCTGTTGGTTCAGGATCTTGTGGATACTGGTCAAGTGGTTCACCAGAGACACTTGTTCTGCCTTCGCAGGTGCACTGTCCAGCGTTTATTACCAAATGGTGCTGTCCGTGACCACCCTGCTGCGGTACTCCGAAGACGGCAGAGCCACAAGCCTTGGCTTCTATCTCGCTAGGGAGGTGCCGTTGTAATCTCTAACACCTCTTCCCTCCTTTTGGTTTCTCTTACGGTTTATATGCACTGTCTACTTCGTGGTTTCTTCCCAGAAGTCTGCTGCGTTATCACCTATGCCCTCTCCCTCCTTTGTTTTGTTGGCCTGAGGATTGGCTTGGTCGGCACCATCTTTCGGGAAGGAGGTGTTTCTATTACTCTCAGTTCAAATGGGTGTCTTAGACTCGTACAGTGCAAGATTAGGGGCCCTGTTGCTGCTTCGCGCCACGGACAAGCAGGCCAGTACTCCAGCTGCCTCCTTTCCTGGGAGACGTGCTCGTTTCAGTTGTCCTCAGTAGTAGTCTTTGATCGGGGCCGGTGATATCAGAATGTTGTTTTGCTCTCTCAAATCCCTGCAGCTTCTGAAGTGCGTGCTGCCGCTCAGGTCGGCGCACCGGTTGTGTACAAGCTCGCCTCCCAGCAGGTGGTCGCTTTTGATAACGGTCTGGGCTCACAAGTGATTTCAAGTGTGTAAACCACGTTTATTGCTGCGTGTTATGGCGGCTAGGTGATGTATTCACAGGATATTAGCCTTATTGGGTTCACCTTGGACACTCAGCGCTCAGCCACATCACTACTTTATTGGGAGCTCAGAGCATTGTAGATTCAGTGCACAGTTCTCATTCACCTTATAACAGCCATGCCCTCAGCGTAGGCAGTTTACCTTCCGTTCTCGGTTGCTTTGTGGAACGTGTGTTGCAATCCACGTGTCGCGTTCCACTTTCAGGGTCCCACTGTGAGCGGTTGGGGTCTAGGGATAATTCGGCTGCGTATCGTTGTTGGTAGGCAGTTTAGCTTCTTCGCACCGTCTCTGGGTAGGAGACGTGTTTGATTTGGTTGCCCCTGCTCACTCTTTTCGCAGGCGCTGCTCGGTTCGCTGTCGGCCTGGCTCTCCTGCAACCGGAGCGCCTTCAGGCAGCCTCCCTCGGTTCGCCTGCTAGCTCGGGTCGCGTCGTTCCCAGGGGCCCACAGCAGCTTCTCGCAGCCTCAGATGGGACCGCCCCATCGACCGCCGGGGCAGCAGGTAGGAGCCCAGCCTCGCTGGCACGTGGAGATCCCAACGGGAGGAGGGTTGGGGGGGGGGGACCCATAGCGCGACTCACCTTGTCGCTGCAGTGATCAGGATCGTAACGCCGGCTGGTCCTCTCTGCCGTCCTCAAGCAGGGTTGCTCCACATCGGAGCAGGGGATGCCAGTGCCCGCCTGCTTTCATGGGCGCGCTCGCCGCCTACTCACAGTGTTGTTTGGGGTCGGGATCAGTGTTTAGTTTTCCTGATTTCGGCCTCAGCGCTGTGATGGTAGTTGCTGTTGCGGGCGCTTGGTTCAGTGGAGCCTTTAACGTAATGCGCACCTTCCTCTTAGCTTGCAGTCCCGGCGGCCATCTTGTCCGGCATACGCAGTCAGCCGCTTCTGGATTCCACAGCGCGTATCTCCGGAACCACACGTCAGTTCAGGTCCATAGTGCAGCGACCTGTTGCAGAAGGGTTCCGCCGCTTTTGGAAGCTATTTTCGTGAGTTTAACAACATGAATTGTCAGGATAAAGGCATGATCTAGCTGGTGGCCCGGGAGCAGCGAGGAATCACGTCCTCATTGCCCGCTTGCTGGCCACACCCTCCTCCAACCTTGGTGATTATTGAAGGTAAGGTTACCCCGGTATATCGGGTGCTTTGCGTCCGTTTACCGTGCGCAGCCCCCATTCGATGAGCCATAAACACATTTGGAGACCCTTTGCACACACCCGTCCATATTTCATTGTGGGCAAGGGGATGTTCAGTGACCAGTCCTCCAGCGGATCCAACAGATCCTTTAGCAGACCTACACCCATTTTGAGGTTTAAATCTCCTCCCCATATGCATTGCTCATTACGATTCCTCCTGTTTAGAAATAAATCAATAAACGTCTTGACTTTGGCTAACCTGTCTGCATCAGCCTTATGGGGGCTGTTAGAGGTTCAAAATGATTAACGGGTCCCCCCTAGAGGGTAAAATACAGAGCACCTGTAGGTAGTCCATGTTAGTCTCCACTACCCTAAACCTACAGGTTAGGGAGGCTTTAAATCAAAATGGCCAGACCCCCGTAACATCTTACTCTAGCATTTTTGTTCGCTGAGATCCCCTACGATGTGTAGCCATCTAACAGTGTGGTCTCCAAGGCCCAGGTCTCTTGCAGGAGAATGACATTGTGGGATTTTTTTTTAAATTTATTTTTATTGGTTTTATGAAACAGAGAACCTTCGGAGCAAACATGAAAGGGACTCGTGTCCCTATACACCTTATACAAAAAAGAAATTGATAATTCTTTGGCGTAGACACCCACCCCTCCCTCCCCCCACCCCCTTTCAAGGCACAGTCTCTGATCGCTGCTTTCACTTATACTGTTCAATCCGTTGTCGGCAGTCCGGTCCGGGCACTAGATCATCGGCAATGTGCCGATTCCTCTGAATTAAAGTCTGTGTTTTCCAAGTTAACTATTCGGTAGGGCCGAGTCACTGTTCTCCGGGAATTTCAACCTGTACTTTCCATGCTACTAAAAGCATTAAAGAACCCGAGCCATCCCTGTATAGCTTCTGTGATCTTTTCCATAAGATAAATATCCCTGGCCACTGCCATCTATTCTTTCTTCATGGGGAGGCAGGTCCTTTTCCAAGTTCTAGCTCGACAGGCTCTGGCCGCTAAAAGTAAACAATGTGACAGGTGTGGAAGCTTGTCCAACCGCTCATCCCTTCTTTCAAGTCCAAATAATACTACGATTGGGTCTAGTGGGTGGGACCCTCCGTCCGCCTCTGTGAGCCAGCTCAACACTTCTGTCCAATATGTGCGCACTTTGTGACATGTCCACCACATATGCCAATAATTGGCTTTTTCCCCTGCACCCGTGCCAGCAACGGGGAATCACCGTTCGAAACAACGGAGAGTACTACCGGGTCATATTGCCACCTGTGAAGCAGTTTTATGGCATGCATCTTATATTGACATGAAATTGTGGTCTTAAATGCCCTACTACAGAGTCGCACCCATAAACCGTCCCCAATTTCACAGCCCAAGTCCCTCTCCCATCTCGTTCTTAGACCCCCCGATTGCTCATTCACGGGGGGAACAAAAGCGCCCTATACAGGAGGGAGATGAGACCTTTCATATCTACATGCGTTTCCAAGACCTGCTCTACTGGGGTGAGTGGCCTCTGTATTTGCTGCTTCCATTTCCCTGCCATGAATACCCCCTTCAATATTAGATAGAGGAGTGGGGACAGCCTGCCAATGCCCAATGCTTCCTCCAGTTCCTGGATGCTTATGAATGTATTTTCTTTCACCAACTGACCCACCCTGCAAAGCCCTGCTTCAAACCAGGACTGATAATGTTCATGGCCAGGGATCGCGTCCCTCACCGGTGGGGACCAAATGTGCCCACATTCACCTTGAATCCTGAAAAATGCCCGAACTCCTCTATCACCCGCAAGGCAGCTGGGACAGATTGGGCTGGCTGCCTCACGTGGAGCATTATATCATCTGCATAGAGACTGAGTTTAAAGGTTCTGTCTCCCACATCTATACCCATCACATCAGGGGACCACCTCAGATATTCCGCCAAAATCTCCATGGTCATTGCAAACAATAGGGGCGAGAGGGGGCAGCCCTGTCGGGTCCCTCACTGAAGATTAAATCTACGTGATAGCCGCCCATTTACCGTACCTCTGGCTGACGGGTCTGCGTACAGAGCCTTGATCGCTCGTCAGACACCCTCAGCGAAACCAAATTTCTCTAGTACCCCATGTAGAAACCCCCAGTTGACTCGGTCAAGGGCCTTTTCGTCATCTATGGCCACCAAGACTGGGTTGCCCCCCCCCTGGGTGCTGCCTCCCTCATGAGATGGAGAGTCTTCCTGAGGGTGTCTGCGCCCCGCCTCCCCTGTATGAAGCCCACCTGATCAGAATGGATTAGCCTCGGAAGGAGGCCCTCTAGTCTTGTTGCAATTATTCTGGTGAACAACTTTGCATCCACGTTCAGGAGGGAGATTGGTCTATAAGATCGGCAGTCTGCAGGGTCTTTTCCTTCTTTGGGGATGACCACGATTAATGCTTTCCCAAACGACAGAAGGGCCCTCCCTGTGGACAGAATATTTGTGAACAGATCCGCCAGGAATCCCGCCAGTTGGCCTGCAAATGCCTTATAGAAGCCTGCTGTGAACCCGTCCTCTCCCGGGCCTTCCCCAGCTTCAAACCGGATATTGCCCGGAGGACTTCCTCATCCGTTATTGGGTCCTCTAGGGTGGAGACTTCTCAAGGTCTAAGGGTCGGGAGGGTCACTCCCTGCAAATAGGATTCTTAAGTTTCCCCTCCTATAACTCCTTCCTTCTCGTACAATATCTCATAGAAACTGGCGAATTCTCCCGCTATCGCCTCTGGGTCCGATCCCCCCCCCCCCCCCTCTTTCCCATTCTTGATCTTTGCCACCCATCTATCTGGCCGCTGGGCGTGGAGCTTCGCCGCCAGCCTAGCACCCGCCTTATCCCCTTTTTCGTAATATTTCTGTCTCAGGTGTTGGAGGCCTGCTACAATTTTACCCATCTCCATTTCTCTAAGTTCCTGTCTCTTGGTTCTGGTGATCCCCAAGTCTCTCTCCTTCTCTTCCTCTTCCTTCCCATCGACTCTCTCCAATAGGCGTATCTCAGATCTTAGTTTGTGGGCCAAGAGCGTTCTAGTTCTCTTCTTGGCCGCCCCTTCACTAATCAATCCACCCCGCCATGTAGCTTTAGCCGCCTCCCATACTGTCTCCAAGTGAACCTCACCAGTGTTGTTTAACTCAAAGTACTCTCTAATGGCTGCCATCATCTCCTCTCTAAAAACCGCATCCCTCAATAGGAGGTTGTTGCACCTCCACAATGATTCCCTCGGTTTTAAACCCAATATAATAATGTCTGCCCAAACCAGGTCATGATCTAACCAGCTAACCCGGTGATGGTTACAAGCATCGGTTCTGCTCATCTGCTGGTGTTCCAGAAATATATAATCAATCCTGGTTCTGGAGCCATGGACTGCGGAATAAAATGTATAGCCTTTCATAATTGGGCGAGTCTCCCTCCAAAGATCTACCAACCTGTACGGCTGCCCCCCACCCCCCCCCCCTACTACCTGTGGGGACCGGCTTCCCACTACGATCCAATCCCCGCCCACATGTTAAAATCGCCTCCCAAGAGGAGGAGCCCCTCTGCCCTATCCAATACTTCCCTCAGTACCTCCTTGATGAATTGCATCTGACCCATATTTGGGCCATAAATGGCTGCTATGGTAATTCTGGAGTTTTCCAGGTTTCCCCGAGACCACCACCGCTCTCCCATCTGCTCTGCCCCAAACTGACGACTCCGTGACCCTAAGATTTCTGCGGAGTAGGATCCCAACACCTCCCTTTTTGGTGGGGCCCGATGCCCAGAATATCTGGCCGACATGTGAACCTGGAATGCGCCTTTCTTCCCCTTTCACTGTTCTAGTTTCTTGTACTAGGAGTACACCCAGACCTGCATTCTTCATTTCCCTCCCCAGGAGTGAGCGCTTTGTTGGCGAGTTAAGGCCCTTTACATTAAGCAATCCTAGCCTTAAAGTTTCGACCAGGCCCCTTTTCTCATTGTCCGTCATTGAATGACATTTTTGGATTCACACCTCTTCCGGCCATATGGAAGCCGCTCAGCTCACTTCTTGAGTCTGATCCATGTTGTGCCTGACCCCATACATTTCCCAACCCTTTCCCTCCCCCGATCCCCTCCCATCCCATCCCATCCCATCCCATCCTTGTCTGCGACGCTTGCCAGTTGGCAAGCCACTCGGGGAAGAGGTCCATCCGTCCCTTGCTGTCCTCATCTCCTCACCACCCCCGGCTGGGGTCCTTGAACTTTTCCCGACTCCTACACCACTAATGTAGCACCAATCTTTTAATCCTCCTCTAGATCATGCATCGGGGTGTTGTTTTTTTTTAAATTTTCTCTTGCCCTTCATCTTCTTCTTTTTGGCCCAGGGGCCCTGTGGTTCTCGTCTATGCTCCTGGGGCGTCAGGGTCCCTTCGTAAAGCCTCCTCCCCCCCCGTGATTCGATAATCCATTCCATCCCATTCAAATGCGAGGGCAAATGGGTAGGACCATTTATATCGTAGATCATGTCCAGTGAGCCATTGTGTGAGGGGGCGGCATTCCCTTCTGCAGGTAAGTGTGAGGGCAGAGAGATCTTGATAAATCCTGATTGTGTCCCCCTCAAAGGAGAAGCTCCCCAGTCTCTTCGCCTTTTCTAGGACCTCCATCTTTTCTCTGTAGCGGAGGAAACGCACCACAATGGATCTTGGGCCTTTTCCTGCGCCTCCACCACCCCTATGAGCTCTTTCCAGCTGGACTTCCTTGCCCACCTCCAGGGTGAAGAGTTGCTTTATTAAGCCTAGGACGATCCTCCCAAAGTCCGCCGCTGTCTCCCCCTTTTGTTGGGTCACCCCTAGAATACGCAGGTTATATCGCCGTTCCCTGTTTTCAAGGTCGTCCATCTTCAAAAGCATGTCCTCTTCTCATTTCCAGGTTTGTCAGCCTCTCTTCATATTTCATGTCCAGCGGATCAGTCTGGAGGTGGTTATTCTCCATACCTTCTATTTTCTCTTGAAGAGTGCCAACTCTCCCTTTAAGATCCACTATCGAGGCCTGTATATCTGTCCTTATGGCCTTGATTTCCTGCAGAATGTCTTTAAGATCATCCCTGGTAAGTGGTGCGGGGGGGGGGGTTGGGAACACTTCCTGTGGCCATATTGTAGTGTGTGTCGCCAGGCCCATCTCCTAGTGTTGCCTGAGGCCTACGGAAACACTGGAGGGTTAGGATTGTGTGGGTAAGTGATTGTTGCTCCGGGGCGCCTATCAATGGTTGCTCCAGGTTTCCAGACCCCTGGGTTCCAATAGTTCAGTGCAGCCTTGAGCCCAGATCTGGTTTTGCCCTGGAGGGGGCCCCACTGCAGGCCCAGAGTTCTTTAGAGATTCCTCAGATGATGTCTGGGGCCCGGTTTCTGGCGGGGCCTCCCGTGTTGAGCTTTCTCCTTCTGGCCTTAGGCTCCCTCCGTGTTCTCTGTCTCTCCCTGGCGTGGGTGGGCTGGATTGCGTGGCTCGGAGCTCCACCGAGGACTGGGATGGCGGGGCACCTGCTGCCTGCTTATTTTCTGCGCCTGCTTCGGTCTCCAGAGGGGTTCCCGGGCTCTGCACTGGAACTGGTTGGGGTCCCGTTTGTTGGCCCCCCGGGGTTCGTTGTGGAAGCCCCCAAGAGACGCAGTTTTATCCCTCTCCATGCCCCCATAGTCCACGAGCCGCCCTCCCCTCCAACGTTGGGGCCTGTGCACACCGAAAAAGAGGGTCTGGGAGAGTTCTCGCGGCCCGCTCCCGCCCGCGTGTCTCAGAGCGTTTATGTATGCCAAGTTTAGGAGGGGGAGCCTGACTCGTGATTTAGCTTCCTCTGGGCCTCCTCATCCCCCCGCTACCTGCTCACCTCTTCTTCTGGATCCTTCAGAGGCGAGGCAGCATTGGGCCGTGTGCTTTGAGGGCCCCCCCGGCCACCGCCCGTCGTCTGTCTCCCCACTCTGCGACATGCTGGTTCCAAGCCCTCTCTCTGCCCCACAGCTCCGAGAGGTCCGGGAAGGCCTCTCTCACCAACGAAGCATTGGGGGGGGGGGGGGGGGCACCTTCGCCTCTGTTCAGGGGGGAACTCTCTTTCTCCTGTGGTCAGGTCTCGCTCTCGTGGTTTACTTCTCCTCCAGGCACCGGGCTACGTGCGCCTCCGAGGGTCCGCGGAAGGCCTCTGGGCCACGATGGAGCCCGCGGGGTACCCTGTTCCACTCTTGGGTCTTCTAATTGTGGGTTTTTTAAATCTCCACAGTGGCTTCCCCCTTTGAATTTTCCCCTGGCCTGGCTATATTCCAGGATAACAAGCTAGCTACCAAAGGGGCTGCTTTAGGGAACATGTGTCCCCCACCCCAATCTCAGGACCCGCCCCCCCCCTCACAGAGCTCCCGGTCGACTGGGCTGGGCCGGTCAGCCGTACGTCAGTCCAGACAGGAGGTTAGGGCCTCATACTGATTCGCTAGCTCAACCCCAATAGTATGCGCCCCTCCCTTCTGTGGGGTCATTCTTTCTAAATTAGGGTTGGACCTCCAACTCAAGGGTAATCTGTGGCGAAGAGGTGGATACAAAGGCCCCTGTGCGTGGGGTAACTCAGTGCTTCCCTCCTCCTAACAAATTTGCTCAAGCGGTTCCCTGAATCAGCCACCCTCCCTGTACAACCGTAAAACAAATCCTGAGAGACCAGCCTACTATGGAGACTGTAGCTGTTTGGTTTTAGGCATCTGGATAAATTAGAGTTGATCAAATAACAAACCATCGTTGCATCCGAGAAGGAAACCACTATGCAGTCCCCCCTCATACATTTGGGTTTTTGGCCTACCCTTCTTGCCATTGATATAAGGCTTGGTTCAATGCTCGGTCCAATCAGGTTTGTGTTGATCCAATGGGTCGTTTTATTCATTAGTGAAACAGTTGATTCAAATCCACACTTAGGGAGCCCCGGTACACCCATGATAATCCCCATAAGAGGGGCTGATGCAGGCAGTAAATTCAAAATGCTCTTCTCCAGCCCTCCTATATGCATGTTAGCCCCAGTGTCCCCTATGAAAGTCCTAAAGCTTAAGTCAGACCTCCCAGTACCCGTAAAATTTTAATGAACAGTTACTGAGCCCAACTGTGTGGTTACTGCCTTATCCTTTGCCAGCATCACCAGCCTGCCAACCTCAGTGACTGGGCCAGGACGCTCACCACTCAACCCCCCCCCCCGATAGTATTTTACCATTTAGCTTTGCCCCAACCCCAACCGTACTTATTTCAGCCACTCTTTTTGTTAGAACTCTGAGTCAGCCACGATAGCCAGTGTGTTCATTACCCCCAGACTTAAACATCTGCAATGACTCTAGGATGGTCTAAAGGGGCTTGAGCTTTACATCTAGAAGTGATTCCAGCCAGAGCTTATCCTCCTCCCCCCGGAGGAGGAATTTAGATCCTGACACGGTTCCCTCGTCGGGCTCCCACCCATATGGCTATTCACCAATTTATCCGTTAATACACCCCCTCACTGTTAAGACACATAATGATGGGTCCACACTGCGCAAAGTTATAATAAACTCTTTGAGTTAGTAACAGCCACGACCCCCAGCCTGGGGAAATCTTCTCAACTGACCTAGTGTAATGTGGAGTCCCTCAGATGCTGAGGCTCCACATTCCAGGAGGCGATGTCAGTGAACATATTATGACAACAGTAATCAAGTTATGAATGAGATCTATTGCACACACAAGCCCATCAATACATAGAAATTTAAATATAATAACTTCTAATATGATAAACTCTAACCTCTAACACCTCCCTTCCTTCTCATACGCATCAAACAACACATTCTACCTTCTCAATATAGCAACTCTCTCTTTATTCCACACAGCTCCACCTCTGACCAGTATAGATGAACCAAGATCCTTAATTACTTCCTTGGGTTCTGACTATAAAGAACACCGCTTCTTGACCTTGGTAGGCAGTTTCACCTTGATCCATTCACCCGGCTTTACCTCTAACTCTCTGTAGCAATTTTTCTCATCATAGCGTGCCTTAGAACGCCAACCACTAGCCATTAACTTCTCTCTTACTACCCCAACATCCACATCCACACAATGCGACCTCTCCATTCAACCTGGACATAAGTGAGAATTTGGTTTCATGCCTCGCAATACTTCAAAAGGTTTAACACCTGTGACACTATGGGGAGCCAATCTGTACTGAATGTCCTTTCCATTACAGTACGTACCCAATCACCACCCGCTGCAACCGCAATTCTGATGGCTTCCATTAACGTCCTATTAAACCGCTCCACACACCCATTTCCTTGGGGATGATACAACGCTGTGGTGATTTGCTCAACGCCATACTTCTCCAGAAAATGTCTAAATTCCCTGGACGCCAATTGCGATCCTTTGTCAGAAAGGCATTTTCTGGGGAAACCCTCTCTCCAGAACAACTGTTCCAAAAAATGTATTATACTACTGCTGGTGATGTCTTTAAGCACACACACCTCTTGCCATTTTGACAATAAATCCATTATGACTAAAAGATACGAGTCCCTCGAGCCTCTGATATTGAAAGGACCCAACAAATCTATTGCCACTTCATCCCAAGGCACATTAGGGCTCTTCCTCACAAAGATGGGAGTCTTTTGTACTCCAAGCCCCTTGTCACCTTCAATACACTCTGCACACACCTTCACTTGCTCCTCTACATCTCTGTCCAGAACCGGCCACCAAAAAAATCAGCCCTAACCAACCCTTTAGTCCTTGCTAAGCCCAAATGACCCACATTTGCCAACTCCACTACACTACTTCTCATTGAGTTAGGAACTTCAAGTTTGTGGCCTCTATATAAATAATCAACCCTGACAGACAGCGTATTCTTTACTTTGTCAAACCCTTCCTATTTTCTTTCTCTACCAGGGATAGCAACACCAGTTATAAACGCAATCACATCTTGATACAAAGTGTCCTTCGCACATGCTAGATCCCACTCCGATTTCTTCAAACTGGTATGCACTTGAAAAATGTCACCAGATTCCTCCTCCTCATGGACAGTACCTTCCCCACTCTCTACTGTATTCATCACAGACCTCGACAAGGCTTCTGCAACCACATTATTTTCTCCTTGCACATGCATCATAACAAATTGTAAACCTTGTAAACTGCTCACCCACTTCATGATGCGTCTGGACACACCTTCCAGACCACCCTTAGAAAATGTACTAACCAATGGTTTGTGGTCAGTGCAAATAGTAAACTCTGATCCCCATAAGTTTCTTTTAAATTTCTCCACACCCCAGACAGACGCCAACGCCTCTTTCTCAACAACAGAGTACCTAAGTTTAACTTCCTTAAGAGTTCTCGAGGCAAACGCCACAGTATAAAGCTCCGAGCCATAAAATCTGCATGAGAACATCACCCAAGCCATAGTTGCTCGCATACACAAATAACAAAGTGTTCCTTGACTCTACAAAACTGCTCAACACGGGAGCATTCACCACAGCCTGTTTAATGTCTGTAAACTCATTCATACACTTCTCATCCCAATCAAACAACACACCTTTTCTAGTAAGATTCCTCATGAGTAACAGCAACAACCCCCAGCCAGGGGAAATCTTTACTGATCTAGTGGAATGTGGAGTCCCCCAGATACTGAGACTCCACATTCCAGGAGGTGATGTCAGTGAACATATTATGACAACAGTAACCAAGTTATGGATGAGATGTATTGCACACACAAGCCCATCAATACATAGACATTTAAATATAAGAACTTCTTATATGATAAACTGTAACCTCTAACACTCATCCGGTCGCCCATCCCTAGTCTCACCCCCCCCTTTCCACTTATACTTCCTTATCTGCCTCCGTACCAGGGTGCAGAGGATCCTGAGGCATACACAACCCAAGCAACTGCTCCTGTAGAGCCGTTGCCTGAACCACTGTGCCCCCCTAAGGCCCCCATTCCCTCAATACAACTATTTTTTTTTTTAGTGGTGCTACCTTTGGGATTCCCTCCTGAATCTCAAATAGCATCCCATGTGGCTTTTCCAGTAACAGTAATGCGATTCACCATTTTGCTGGCCATGTCTTCCAAATACGAATCAAGGGAGCGTTGCAAAAGATGGGGCTTAAATTAAAACGGCCCAGGAGCTTGCCAACGTTATTTAGTTTTTTTGCCCCTTCTGTCAGCGCCCACGGTCTCCGATCATCCCTTGCTATTCTTTTCACCATGGTGGAAATGCACCCAAGAACAGTAAAATTGAGCCATTATAAAATTTGTTAAAAAGAGTCAGCTAAAACCCAGTGCGTAAGAAACAAATGGTAATGGGTTGTTGGCCACAGAGGACCACAACCATCCGTGGGACAAATACAGCCACCCGCCACCCTGGATTGAAAGCTTAGTAAGGACTGTTCGGCTCCAACGGCAGCCACAACACCCACGGTCACAGATGGCCACCGGCAGCCAGTCCTCAGGAAAGACCTCCAGAGACCCAGAGAGGGGGGACAGGGAACGCCAGATGGCTCAAGGAGCAGCCTTAGTCTGTCCGTCATCCCCTAACCCCACTCTCATAAACACAAAACTTGAAACAGTCAGAGGCATTGGAGAGCGATAGATTTCGGCGGCAAATCAATAGTCAACCAGTAGCACGGCTTTCGGGAGGGATTCTAGCTTGGCACACTCCTCCTTATCCAATTGCCGGAGTAAGTAAATAGCCACTCAGTTGGCTGGATGTAGAGTAGCAGGCAAAAGTGGAGGGGAGTGCAAATATATTCATGTACAGTTTTTCAACAGTCCAGCTTTCACTTTCCCGCTTTCGGGTTACAGGTTTTCCGCACTCCACTATCATGCGGAACTACCAAAGTGCAGAGGGGTGAGGAAACCCTGGTCACCAACGGAGGTCGGCCAATGACTTACTTGCAAACCTTGGTGACTGGAGTAACCCCCTCCATGCCGCTCCACCACGAACCACCAATAACCACTTGTGCAACCACGTCACCTCTGTGCAGCACTCCGCGCTCGTGTTAGGGTTAAATGCTCCTCCTCCACCTCACATGAGCATAGGGAGCAAAAACAGACTGGAAAGGCTGGCAGTCCCCCACCAATAATCACTTGTGCCTTGACTTCACCTCCGCGCCACGCTCCGCGCTTGTGTTAGGGTTAAATGCTCCTCCACCTCACGTGAGCATAGGCAGCAAAAACAGCAGTAAATGTGCTAATCATCTTCATACCCAGTTTATAAAGGCTGGAGATTTCAACACCATTTTAAGCACCTCCCTAGGTAGATCCAGCAGAGTTGCTAGAGCGCTTTCATTGTCTGCACAGGAAATTCACATGGGCATGTATGATTTTGCGCTTTTAGACCTGTGGAGGACACTACATCCAAGTGATAGGGAATATTCATATTACTCTTCAGTCCATTAAATGCAGTCACGGATTGAATGTATCTTAATCAGGACGGGACCGTTACATCTCGGGAGTGTATTCAGCTCCTTAGGACTATCAGAACACCCCCACTTATTGTGGACATTTCTTCTTGAGGAGAAAGTGATTGAGCAACTTCTCTGGCATTTTAAATTGCATGCACTGTCGGATGTAGCATTTAAAAGTGACATCAACGTGGTCATTAACACCTTTTTTTTTTAAACTAATATTGGCTTGGTCCCCCTGAATATCTACTATCTGGGACACAGTCAAGGTTTACCTTCATGCTGCATAGGCATAGAGAATGGAGTCCATAAGGAGGAGTTTGACGGAACTCGAGGTAGAGATCAGACAACTTGAGATTGAAATGATCAGGTCCAGCAATAACATCCTGCTTCCATCCATAAAAGTTCAACTGGACCAATTCCGCTCACTGGCAGATCAGGAGGTGAAATTAGTTTCTGCCCAGATACAGACCCGAAATATGGAGAGGACGGAAGACCTGCCGCTTACTAGCCTTACTGTTGTGTTCTGAAAGAGCCATCACCTCTTGTTTTGCTGTAGTCACCCCGATTGGGACGGGTATGCCCAGACGTGGGTCCCGTGACTGCTGGGCCGAGAGACCCAAGCTACTCCTCACTGATTAGGCCTAACAAGACCAAAACATGTTTGTGGATGCTTGTGGTCTCGTGCAGAAGGGATGTGACCTAGTAGTTCAGGCTAGGCTGCCCCTTTTGGGGTGGGACCAAGACTGATTTGCATATGGTCTTTCCCCTTTTGTAATGGCTTGGCAGGCAAAGAACAATGGCCTGGAGGGTTGCCCTGAGCAATGCCAGTAGTTAAGATTAATTCTAAACCTTCCAGCCATCACCTCTTTTGTTTTGCATTCTGAACGGGGGCCTACCAACATAGCCACCATATTGAACGATGAAGGGACACTGATGTCAGATCTGAGTGACTTAGTGTATATGTTTCATACTTCTAGCAAGACACTGTATGCTAGGAAGAATACACAATTCCCTATGGAACTCAAAGCAAACCTATGCGATATACCAATGCGCAAGTTAAATCAGAGCACCCTATACTCTTAAATGCCCCAATCACGGAAAAGGATATAATGAATGCCATTGCAGCACTACCCACCTCAAATGTCCTGGTATCGGATGGTCTAACGGCTGTATTTTTTAACGAATTTAGTCCTAAAGTGTCCATGCACTTTTTGAAAGTCTGCAAAGAAGTTTTCCAGCAAGGCTCCCTCCCTCCTTCTATGGTGAAGCCATGATTACGCTAATCCTGAAGCCCAGGAAAGACCCCACTAATTGTGCCTCCTATAGACCCATAGCACTACGTGTGGTGGCACATATCTAGTTGGCAGATATGAACTCTTGTCAGGAAGTTCTGTGGATGAGGGGGCAGATAGAAAAAGGGGGAGGGCGGTGTAAGGAACTCATGGTGGCAACAGTGAAGACAGACAAGTGATCACAGTTCAAGGGTGTTTATTAAACTGTATGCAGGTTCGAAAAACGCCTAATCTAAACCTAAATCTAAGACAGGAGCAAGCGTCGACCATCAAATGGAAATAAGGCAGTCCTAGTGGCATTGTGTCAAATGAAAAAGGGCCTATACTAAGAAACCTATTGCCAAGCCTTCCAACTAATACAAAAAGGGTGTGGGATAGTTTTAAAAAAAAAAAAAAAAGAAAGAAGTGTTCACAAATAATATGTCAGGATATGGTAGCCTGGGTCTTCCTTCCCCACGTTTTGAGCACAGGGTAAGGTGGGATCTTGAGCACAGCACAGTCTCGAGCTCTCCCAGCATGAGACGACAGTTCCGTTTTAGCTTATGAGGAGCCTCTATGGCCAAGTCTCTTATCTTCAAAAAGTCTCTTGCCTTCTAGGGTGAGTAAAATAACAAACAAAGTTCCTTTTCAGGTACCAATCACTTTCCACAAATCATATATACAGTCCCCTTTCAGTGGGTCTTGGTGGATGACTTCCACCCCGGGGACCCTCTCTTCTGGGTTTGGATCCTAAAACAGTTCCTATCGATATCAAGGCCTTCAGTGGTTGAATCTCCTGTTTCGGAGGGCCAGATTGGTTTACAAAAATGACTAACAAAACACAAAGTTCTGTTCTACGTATTCCTCGGGGGATGGCTTCACCCCTGGGTACCCCTCTTCCGAGCGCAGACCCCTCTTTGCTTTCAGCCTCCCTCCTCTGGGTTCACTATGGCTTTCTCTTGGTTCCCAAATCTTAATGTCTTTTCTAACAGTTAATAGTGGACATCCCTCTACCAGGTTCACATTTGTCAAAACACTGTTTCTTGGGACTTTAGACTTTGTCCCCTCTTAGTCAGCATCACTCTTCCAGGTTCACGCTGGCCAACTTCGCATTCACATTTACTTTCAATGTTTGCAGGATTTCTCCAGCATGGGGTCTGGCATGCATTCTTTCTTTCTTGCTTTCTTATAGTTCTTAGGTCAAAGGCTTTCGACTGTACAGGGATTTTGCTTGACCTCCTGTCTGACCACTTTGAGCTATGTCGACGGCTCTCCTACGGCCTTCTGGTATCTGTAGTTTCACTCAGACGGGGATCAATCAGAGTCGACCAGAGTTTCTCGTAGCAGCACCCACGTGGTGCTGGTCCCCTTCTGCAGTTGGTCTCCCCTTTGCAATTCTTCTTTGAACTTTTTACTTTGCAACTTTCATTCCCCAAAGCCCGGTTCTGCCTTCGACTCACTGGCTGTGATGAACCGCTTGGTTTTCTTCGCAACTGGAGTCAAGGCCAGTACCATGGTAGCAGGAGTCTCCCTCGATCCAGCTTATCAGCGTCAATACGCTCGGTGTACCTTTGACATCTGCTGCAGGACACTTGGGCTATTGTCCTCGGTCTTACGATTCCTTTTGCAGAGATTTCGCTGGGTTTTGTCAAGAAGGGCAAGGTCGTGTCTCTCCTCGCCTGCCTCTCGATGTTTGTCGCCTTTCTCCTCCTCTTGAACTACCTGGTCTTGATAGCTGTCTCATTGTGCGGTCTGCCTCGCTCGTACTGTGCTCTCTGTGCTCTCTTGCTCCCCTTTTTTTCCCCTCTGGGGAAGGGAAAGGGCCGTCAGGTGTGTGTGATTCTGATAAATTGCCTGACTTTTGCCGGACCCTGGTATTGGGACAAGTCAGGTAAACGGCTCTGGCGTTAGTCCATTGTCTTTCATGTTGTGCGAAAGTGTGTGTCGGAAAAGGGGGGGGCGGTGTTTTTGAATGTCCTACGGATGAGGATGGGGAAAAGGTGTTGAAGGAAGGGGGATACCACGTCTCACCGGTCAGTGTCCCACTCCCCGAGGACACCCCATCCAGGTGATCCTCCCTCCCTAGTCCACCCACAGGAACTGGATCCAATAGCGATGGCCATGTCCTGGCCACCTGGACGACAGATCTCCGGGATTTAGCCAGGGTGACACCTTCAGGTTTCTCACAGCGGGTAAACAGGCATAGGGTGCAAGCTTTAATCGGCCACTGAATGACTACTGTATGTTTTTTATGTTGAAGGGAAAATGTGAAAGGGAATTGTATCTGGACAATCACAAACAATGGAGGCTGTGCCAAAACTAGGGTGAGTTGGCAGTTAGTTGACAAGTTGTCCCACTGAGCTTGATCATAACCCTGGGGAGTGGCTTCCTCTGAGGGTCTGACAGCTGAGAACAGGGTCTGCGTCCCATCACAGTCTTCAGCTACAACCCAAACAGACTTGTTTTTGGGACACTAAGAATGCTAGGATCCCTCGCTGATTGTTTCAATGTGTCCCTCCTCAGCACATGAGTGAAGCGGCTGCATCCCCCATACACAGCTCCCACCCACTCACACAAATACTAGAGCAGCGTCTTCTGATTCTAGAATAGGTCTCTGAAGTACAGGCAAGTCCCAGTTCGGTCCAGAACCTTGCTACGTCCCACCTCAGCATGCTCTACCCCATGAGGCAGATGGGCGGCTGTAAACCCGGACTGCCGCAGGGCGTCCCGCTGTATATGGTGGGTGATAGGGCACCGCTGCCATACCTGCTCAGGGAAACCTTCCAAAAGCTACCCTGTACTGGTGTAGCAGCAACGTCCTATTTAAATGAAAAGTTCCAAGCTGCCGTCTAGGAGCGGAGAGCTTATCACTTAAATATTGCGCCACTGCCACACCAGCATGGGCAGTCTTTCAAAGACTGTCCCATTCTGGTTTAGCAGCAGTGCCCTATTTAAATGAAAAAAGTCCCGCTCCCGTGCTGAAGCACCCAGAAGAATGGACATTTGTTTTTATGAGGAGAAAATCGTAATATATTTTTCAGTTTTTCAGGGGTGGGCTGCAGGGGCCACAGCTCTTCCATTGTTTAGAATGGTAGGTATGTGCAGTGCATGTAACAGATAAATCAGAGCAGGCATATTAACCCTTTGTGCAATCTAACTGGGAATGGAAAATTCGGACCCGTAGGATACAAGTATTTCTCTGCAACAGAGACATTAACACCCCTGGCTATATTACAGGGACTCTCTTATTTGATTCATTTTTTATTTGACTTTTTATTTTAGTAGAATTATTTGAGTACGGATTACATTTGAATTTTTAAGTTTTGGCTCCATGGGGTGGTGGTTTAGTTCCCCTATGCATGCGAGCCAAAATGAATGCCCTAAACGATGACTAGGAAATAAGGTGTCAGGTTCAGTCCTTACATCTTTGCTTCTGGACTCCTTTGCTGGTAAAAGGTAAGGCCTGTTCTTTCAGGTAGCCACCATGCAACCCGATTACAGGATAACAGGTAAGCACTACGGCTATCCCGAGAGCCAGGTACCAGGGGGAAAAAAATCTTGAGGGGGAAAAAAAAAAAACAAGGTGCTGAGAAGACGTTCCAGGTAAGTTTGTTATTCCGGGAATTTGTCTTTAAAGGAACCAGGAACAAGTAGAAAACACAAGGTCGCAAGGCAAAATAGCGTTCCGCAATACTAAACAATTGCAATGCGAGAAGCCTTCTGAATTACCTAGATTTATTTCCGGGTATCAGATGTTGCCGAGCACGTGAACGAGATGATGTCACCGCGTGGCAAGAGCGTCTGGGCGCCATCTTGGATCGGGACGCAATTTGAAAGCGTTTCCAAAATGAAACCTGATCAGATAAGCGCCAAGTAGGGGAAAGCATGACATAAGGGTTGGCAGAGGCAGATATAGAATTTGGCTTTTGTTTGGCTGAACTGTCTTTTGTCTTTGATATCTGCAGTTAAAAGGTTTTGCATTATTCATATTACCAAACGTTTTTTTAGGATCAGACAGCAGGCGACCATTGCCAAACACAGTTGGCCATTGCTGACTTTCGCCAGCGTCCAAACCAACCACGGTTGGCTATCATTGCCAACCATGGCCCATCATCCCCAATCATAGCTAACCATTGCCAAGCATCGCCAATCATGGTCAAGTCTTGCCGATCATGGACAGCGATTGTGGACCATGGCCGACTACAGCCATCTGTTGAGCCAGTAAGGTTGTTCTATGGGTTGAGTCCCCACCACAGAGATCTGAGGATCACCTCTAGACTGCAACTTTTATACTTTCCGGGTCTATCGAAGACCTTGAAATTATATGAGGTTAATGGTCAAGGTGTATTATTGATGTGGCAAGAGTACATTTAGTTTATGGACGGTGTTTTGTCAAAGATTGTGTGAGAGAGACAGGTAGAGAGAGATAAAGACAAACACTTACCATTCCAGCACCCAATATGGCATCCTGAAAATCATCATGGAAGGGATAAACACGTTATAAATATAATCCCCACCTGTGGAACAAAAACAATCACTAAAAGGTACCCTTGAACGGTTTTAATATGCATGCCAATTAATCTGTTTTTACATACTGCCTGCGCCTGCTGTATGCATCTCCTTCTTAACAAATGTACGATATACACAGCCTATAAGGTAGCTAGACTGGTAATATTGCTGTGGTGAGGATTAATACACTTGCTACCGTGATCTCCATGTGAGCAGGAGTAGGTACAATTTTTATTTTATTTATTTAAAATATTTTCATGGTGAAACATATTCTAATGAGGCCTCACAGCGTTGACACATTGGCAGCTTCCACGGCCGCATGGTTGATGAAATAGGAACAGTTCCACTTTCTAAGAGTATCATCTGGTATGGCAGACTTCGCTAAACCAGGGGAGTACACCAAGAACTGCATTAGAAGCAGCGAACATGCTTTAACAAGCTTGTGGCAGTGGGGTTTGAAAGGGAAGGCTGTATCAATCCTACTCACTGACAAATAATCCGGCTGGGCTTCTGTATTGATCTGCACAAAAGAGGAATACATCAGTACAGTACTCCACTCATGCACATCTTCTGAACTAAGGACGTGAGACCAAAGGACATGCAGGAGAGAAGAGGTGGCACTTTGCAGCAGCACAGCATCTCACTTATCTCTTGACTCAGGGTCTGAGCCCAGGCCATTGTAAAAGGGAGGCAACATAATGCGTGCCTGCTGCACCCATACACCAAAGCAGTATCCCACTTGTGTTCGGAATTGAGGGTTTCTTACCTGCAGATGCTGTAAGGGGTGAGAACCACAACATGTATGCCTACTGTGTTGATGTTTCTGCACAGCATACTGTGTTGCCTGCATCGCTCTGACCCACACCACAAGGGCACGCCGCTCGTGGTCGAGGAGGCATGTGAGGGTGTTGCAGGGCACTGCACAGAAAAGCACAGAGCTGCAGGCAGAGAGGTTGCTCCCATGGGGCTCTCCTGCTTATGGAGCGAACTACACTATGCACACCAGCCGGGTGTGATAGCAGAATAGGTACTTTGTGAACAATAATACTGTATCTCGTTAAAAATAAGATGACTATGGACCTCATTACGGGTCTGGCGGTAACCCTGCCGGTAGAATCGGCGGGTTGCCGCCAGACCCGACAAAAATTACCAGCACCCGATTTCCCAGTAACACCAAGGTATTACAAACCTGGTGGCCGGGAAGTCAGGCGCCAGTAATTCTGTTTGTCCCCATTCCCATTGAGTCCAGTAGGACTCGATGAGGATGGGGACCACAGAAGCAACGTCACGGTTTTGGTGCTGCGGTAAAACTCTGTGGGCGGTACGGCACCTGCCCGCAGAGTCGTACTGTGACGGTCCGGTAACAGTGCCGGTAGGCTTACCAGCACCGCTGTTACCGGGCCGGCACAGTTGTAAGTCAACTTTATGTAACTTTCTACACATATCTCTCAGGCATATTACCTCCATGTTCCTCTTCCTTGTCCCAGTACCTACTTTTAAGGTATCAGCCTCTTTGACAGAAACCCTTCAGGTGTCGGCATATGAGGAGGGCCACACAGCTTGTAGACTTAATTGCTGCTGTAAACACGCTACTGGTGTAATAAAAATGCTGAAGCCAGGTCTGCATTCAGCCACTTGATTGTTTATTTCATTGAAGTCCTGTTAAGCAGAAGCATTGGCAAAGCCAACAGTTTTGGCTTGTGTATAATATTAGGAACTTGCTGGGCACTGCTTGGATGCCCAGGTACTGCCACCACTTTGCACCTGCAACTACCAATGGGCAGTTAATACCAATATGACTGTGCCTGACAAGTGCCTTTGCCATGCCTACAAAAAAGCCAAAACTGTTCGCATTGCTAATGCTTGTTGTATCAGTGTGCTCCGTCTTGTCGATGTTCCTGTTGCCGTCTGTCACAGACACACCTTGTACCCACCGACTTTCCTTATGTATTGCTGTTTGTGGTTGTTTTTATTAGTGCCTCTTTGATGGAAAATTGTATTTGAAAGGTTACATTTCTTGATTTATGTAAGGAATCTGTGGCGGTATATGATGAGGATGTATCACTTTGTTGAAATTACTGTTCACGCTCTTTCTTGAATATAACATTGACAAAAAAAGTGTAGAACCTAATGGAGGAAATCTTGTGGTGTGTTAAAGCCCTTCAATCAGGAGGATGGGTGAAATGCACAAGGGTGGTTCATGAACTCATAGATGTGGCACCAGGGAATGTAAAGCTTCATATCTTGATCGGCTGGAGAACACCTGGACACAGTGGCGTACCGAGCAGGTGCTCGGGGGCACGCTGCCACCCCACAGGCTCTTTTGAGAGCCTGACTGGGACTTTCGTCAGTGGGCCACCTGTCCTGTTCGGCACCTCAATGAGGGTGCCCAACGGGAAAGGTGTCCCCCTGGCAGGACAATGTGTGCTGAGTAATTCCTGCTCAGCACAGTAATTGTCCTGGCAGCAGGTCACCTTACCCTTTCCGAAACCTCTGCCAGGACAATGTCCCAAGGAGCTCCAGGCAGCAGCAGAGGAGCTCGCAAGTTGCTCTGTGTCAACGGAGCATTTCAATGTGAACCATTAGGCACTGATGGGAGGGTGGGTGGACTATTAGCAGGGACTTTTGTCCCTTTAGAAATGTGCATGGGAGGGAGTGATCAGGTGAGAGACGGTTGCATAATGCTGCAGGCTTTATGAAATAATGAGTATGGCTTTACCCAAGGGGGATTTGTTAGGCTCACATTAATCTGCATGATGCTATTGTGATTTTGCATGCAGGATGGGGACAATAAAACTAAATCCATCCTTTTATTGCTCAACATATTTCTATAATGATGTATAGTTAAAGTTAATAATGAAAGGGTAGTTTCTTAATAATAAAAGGGTAGTTTCTTATGTAATGTGCTTTGCTTCCAAGGCATTGCTATAAATAAAGTATTATTTAAGCACATGAAATGCAAAGGGAAACATTAATAAATATCTATATAAACTAAAACTGTGAAGATGTGCTCAGTTGCTTAAATTGTCCACATCCCGGTTTCACCATTTAACCAAAGTGTGTGATCCTGGGCAGATCATGTAATCAGACTGTGTCTTATCTGCAGCTCTGTAAGTGATTCACTTCAAAGCTTTAATATATCATGCTGTTATTTAATTTAAAAAAAAAAAAGCCTGACTTGCTCCATATATAACAGTGCAATTAGGTATTTTGCACCACAGAATTATTTGCCACTTGGCTTACTTATGACAACTTATTCTAAAGTCAGTTGCATGGCGCCTCCAAGTATCAAAGACTGACGATGCTCCTTGCGATGTGCTTTCTGTGAAGTAATGTCTGTTGGTGCAATCCATATGCAAATTAGGAGATGTGCTTGTATTTTGCCCCAGAGCGCCTGGACAGAGCTCTAATAGATGAGTTCCCTGCATCTGTAATAATTCTGCCGTTTTTTTTTGTTGTGTTAAAATGCGAGATGCCACTAGTAATGTTACCAAAAAAATAGATTGGGGCAGGGGTGGGCGGTTTGTGGGCCCCCCACCACATCTTGCAATGTTGGATACTGTCATGCCGCCGAGTTCCTGGCGTCTATGGAGCTGCTGGCGAGGCAGAACTTAGTCCAGCTTTCGGCCACGCCCCCCGTTTCCTGGTTTTACTTTCCTTCTGTTCCTATTGGTTGGGCGCTCCGCGGCCCGGCGTTTTAACCAGCCACTTCCGGGTCACGGATGCGTCGCAACGCTTCCGGTTTCGTCTGTTAGCCCTGAGTTGCTTGCTACCTGTTGCTATCTTCCTGGGTTACTCGCTTTTCCGCCGGTCGGGTCCTCGTGCCCAGTCCGTCCCCCCTCTGTTCTTCCTTCGTCCTTCCGCTGGTTCCATCTGCCTTTCTCTCGCTCCCTTGACTTTGTTTCACTCGCCCGGCTCCTCTGCCTTCTAACTTGCTTACCCTCCCTCCTTCCCATCTTCACTTACCGCTTTTCCTCCTCTTTTCTGTTCCACTTGCTCCATTCTTCCGTTTCCTACTTCCTCTCGCTCTGCTCCGTACCTTCCGTGTGCCAGTTCCCTGCCTTGTCATTGGACTTGCTCTCTCCTACCTTCAGGATTGTTTGCTGTGACCTTCCGTGTACCAGACTCCGGCCTGTTCCCCTGCACTGCCTTTGCTTACCGTTTTGTTACTTCCACTTCTAGCCTCGTGTACCAGATCCTCGGACCGCTTACTGGACTGCCTGTGTTCTGGGGGGTTCACTCCACGTGTTGCCTCCAGACACTTTCCACCAGCTCTCACCCTTCAAGGATTCCTGGTTCCACACCTCCAAGGCACCCGACGATAACACAGGGGTTTTTTGTGCCGAAGGGCTTTTTCCCTCTCTTGGTCGATCCCGGGGGAGAGGCCCCCTGGTCTCCCCTCTTGGGGGGCATGGTGGCTTCCTCCCGGGGTCGTCCCTATCTACATAAAAAAAAGGTGCGATCACGAAGAAAGGAAAAGAAGGGTTCTTGGAAGGAAGAAGGTGGTGAGGAGTCGGGGGAGATCTCAGATTCTACACTGTCGGACGAAGATATCACCGACCCCGGTGACAGTTTGCGACGCCAAAAAGAGATGGCCACCTCACAGCAGGTACAAGAACTCGTAGCCGCTGTACAAAGTCTAAGTTTGGAAATGCAGAACCTTAAGACAGCCAACGCCACCCATCAACAGCGTCTGACGGACAGGGAAAGACCTTTAACCGATTTACCTCCACTTCCCCTAGTATCAGGGAAGTTCGATGGTTCCCCAAAAAAAGGTTAAGGAGTTCCTGGACGCATGCAATCTTAATTTTTCCTTTCGCCGTCAGACCTTTGCCTCAGACCACGCCAAGGTGGGGTTTATGATCACCCACATGACCGGGAATGCCCTGGCTTGGGCTACCCCTCTAGTAAACCAGCCAGACCCGGTTTTACAGGACTACAATGCCTTTAAGGCCCTGATTCAACAAACCTTTCTGCGAACAGAGAGTACCTACTTGGCCTCGGAGGACCTCCTTGACATCCGTCAGGGGAATTCTGATCTACTGACATACATCACCGCTTTCAAACAGGTGGCAGCTGAGGCAGGTTGGCAGGAACAGGCCCAGTATGCCATATTTCGGCGAGGTTTAAGGGAGGAATTGAAGGACGAACTAGCCCGGATAGAAAGACCGGTGTCTTTTGCCGAACTCCTGACAGCTGCCCTCCGAATTGACTTCAGAATGACGGAAAGCCGTCAAGAAAAGAAGAAGACCAGGTTAAGTGTACCCCCTCTCGTGGAGACTCACTCACCCGCATCTGTATCCTTCCAACGAAGAACCCATGCAGATCGGAACCAGCAGAGCCCCGCTCACACCTGAAGAAAGGAAACGGCGCAGGGAGGGTTCCCTGTGTATGTACTGCGGGTCTTCCTCACATCTATTAAGAGATTGTCCGGAAGTACCGCCCAGAATGTCCGGAAACACTCGCCATCGGTAAACATTGGGACGTATTACCGAGGGGCTGCTCTTAGTCCCTACGAGCCTCTTTCTGTATCCTCTACTGAAACGTCTGAGGACTCCCGGTTGATGGTGCTCACAGTTTCTCTCAGAGTGGGCCCCAAGGAAGTAACCACTTTAGCCCTACTCGACTGTGGAGCAGCAGGGAACTTCATGGATACCCATTGGGCAGAACGACACGGAGTGAAAAGGATAGCCAAACGAGAAGATCAAAAGGTGGAAGGGGTTGATGGCGAACCTTTGAGCTCGGGTTTGATCACTCACACCACAGAAGCACTTACTTCGTCCATCCAACAACACACCGAAAGTATCACATTCGATATCATCAGGGCTGCTCACTTCCCCCTAATCCTGGGTATCTGTTGGCTACGCAGACACAACGCCAGTATTGACTGGTCTAGAAACTTACTTAGTTTTCAGTCCTCACTATGCAAATCGGAATGCTTGCCAGAACCAAGATTCGAGACCGTCAAGACCACAAATAGCTGCGAGGTCAGAACTGTACACTGTCTCCCACACTACCTGAAGGAGTTCAACGAGGTGGCAACTGAAAAGATACCCGTCGAGCTCCCACCGCACCGGCCTGAAGACTGTTGCATTGATCTCACCCCAGGTGCATTGGTACCCTTCGGTAGGATGTTTCCACTGTCTTTAGAAGAAAAACAATACCTCCGAACGTACTTGGACAGCAACATGGAAAACGGGCTCATAAGGCCTTCAAAGTCCCCTGCAGGGGCATCCTTGTTCTTCATCTCAAAAAAGGATTCAAAGGAGTTGAGGCCGTGTATAGATTATCGCGGTCTAAACCAGGTTACCATAAAAGACCGGCATCCTATGCCATTGATCACCGATATCCTACAAGCTGTACAGGGTGCTACCATCTTTACCAAACTCGAACTGAGGAATGCTTATCACCTACTCCGGGTGCAGAAAGGAGACGAATGGAAGACAACATTCCGGACTCCTTTCAGACTTTTCGAATACCAGGTAATGCCGTTCGGGTTGGTAAACGCCCCGTCGCTATTCCAACAGTTTATGGACAGACTATTCTCCGATCTCCTGTGCCAAACCACATTGGTATACTTAGATGACATTCTGATCTACTATCACACTCCTGAAGACCATGTGGAACATATCAGGGAAGTATTCAGAAGGCTACAGAGAAATCATTTGTCTGTTAAACTCGCCAAATGTGTGTTTTCCGCCTCCTTCATTCCTTATCTAGGATACATTCTGTCAGACCACGGTATCTCCATGGATCCTAACAAAGTGTCTTCCATCATTGAATGGCCTTCACCCACCTCAGTCAAAGAGATACAGAAATTCCTGGGGTTAGCAAACTTCTACCGGAGATTTATCCCTAATTTCTCTCAAAAGATACTACCCATCACCACACTTTTAAAGAAGTCTGCAACTCCATTCAAATGGTCAGCGGAGGCGGAAGACAGTTTTGGGAATCTTAAGGAAGCCTTCTGTTCGGCACCCATTTTACAACAACCAAACCAACATCTACCCTTCATTCTAGAGACGGACGCTTCATCAGCCGCAATAGGGGCTGTGCTTCTTCAAGAAATCCAGGGTACAGAACATCTGGTGGCTTATTTCTCAAAGACCCTAAATACCAGTCAAAGGAATTACTCGGTCATAGAGCGAGAGCTTCTAGCCATGAAGGCGGCCTGTGTAGAATGGCGCCATCTGCTTCAAGGAGGAAGGTTCCCGTTCACCATACGGACCGATCATAAGAACTTGCAGGTTCTCAAACAGTTCGAGTGCTACAACACTCGACAGGCCCGATGGGCTCACTTCTTCACCCAATTCGAATTCCACATAACCTACATCCCCGGCAAAATGAATGTTGTAGCCGACTCTCTTTCCCGCCGGTGTGATTACCTGCCAGAGACAGATATGCCTCTTGAACGGATGTTTCCCCAGTCCAGGACTATCGGAATTATTTCTAAATTCCTTCAGCAGGTACAGGAGGATTCTGCAGGTCGTTTTGAAGTGGAAAGACATTCTAAGGATCTGGCCTATGAAATCAGGAACGGCCTTTACCTTGTCGGAGGAAAACTCTATCTACCCACACCGGCTTTCCACAAGACAGCACTTGCCTGGTGTCATGATTCTAAACTAGCAGGACACAGGGGAGTGGCTGGCACTCTCGACTACCTTCAAAGACATTTCTACTGGCCTACGATGAGAAGGGATGGAGATCGGTACGTTCAGTCATGTATCGTCTGTGTGCGGAGTAAGTCATCCCGTAAACGACCAATTGGTCTACTGGAACCAAGTTCTGTAGCTAAGGGTCCTTGGAGCACGATCTCTACGGATTTTATAGTGGATTTGCCCCTGTCTCAAGGATGCACCTGTGTCATGGTAGTAGTGGATTTACTAAATTGGCTCACTTCTCCCCATTGCCTGGTGTTCCTACTGCAGCCAAGATGGCAGAAGTGTTTCTCCAAGACATATTCCGGTTACACGGTCTACCTAACAAGATAATTTCAGACCGGGGTAGTCAGTACACCTCCCGGTTCTGGAAGGCACTGTGTGTCAGACTAGGTATCGAAAGAGCTCTCACCTCTGGATTACATCCGCAATCCAATGGGCAAACTGAACGCCTGAACGGAACCCTGGAACAGTACTTAAGGTGCTTTATCAATTCCCAACAAGACAACTGGTGCACGCTACTCCCTCTAGCTGAATCCTCTTACAATAACTCCACACATGCCGCTCTGGGGTTCAGTCCTTTTTTTGGTACTTATGGTTTTCACCCTTGCTCCATTCTTCCTGTCTTGGGCCTCTCTACTAGCGTACCATCGGTAGATTCTTCCCTCTCCCTCCTTAGAGAGACACACAAGAAGGTAGAGGAAGGCCTTAAATCAGCCCAAGCTCAATATAGCATCCAAGCCAACAAACACCGTAGACCTGTACCAGGATGGGATGTGGGTACCAGAGTCATGCTCTCCACTAGATATTTACCTCGTTTGGTACATCCCTCCAAGTTATCTCCCAAGTATCTAGGGCCATATGAGATCATACAGAAGATCAAACCTGTGGCTTTTTGCTTAAAATTACCCAACAACCTCAAAAGGGTCCACCCTGTTTTCCATGCCTCTCAACTCAAGGCATTTCATGCTGACACATGGGCACGACAGGTTAGACAGGCCCAGATTCCTCAGGGCTCCACTCGGGCGGAATATGAGGTCGCCCAACTCTGTGACTCCAGGTATAATAAGGTTAGGCTGGAATATTTGGTTAAATGGAAGGGCTACCCTTCATCGGAAAACTCTTGGGAACCCATCACACACATTAATGCTCCTGTCTTACTTCGCAAGTACCACTTCTTTCATCCAGGGAAACCAGGGGGAGGAGCTTATAGGAGGGGGCATACTGTCATGCCGCCGAGTTCCTGGAGTCTATGGTGCCGCGGAACTTAGTCCTGTTCGCCGGCAGCTTTTGGCCACGCCCCCCGTTTCCTGGTTTTACTTTCCTTCTGTTCCTATTGGTTGGGCGCTCCGCGGCCCAGTGTTTTAACCAGCCACTTCCGGGTCACGGATGCGTCGCAACGCTTCCGGTTTCGTCCGTTAGCCCCGAGTTGCTTGCTACCTGTTGCTATCTTCCTGGGTTACTCGCTTTTCCGCTGCTCGGGTCCTCGTGCCCAGTCCGGCCCCCCTCTGTTCTTCCTTCGTCCTTCCGCTGGTTCTATCTGCCTTTCTCTCGCTCCCTTGACTTTGTTTCACTCGCCCGTCTCCTCTGCCCTCCTTCCAACTTGCTTATCCTCCCTCCTTCCCATCTTCACTTACCGCTTTTCCTCCTCTTGTCTGTTCCGCTTGCTCCATTCTTCTGTTTCCTACTTCCTCTTGCTCTGCTCCGTACCTTCCATGTGCCAGTTCCCTGCCTTGTCATTGGAATTGCTCTCGCCTACCTTCAGGATTGTTTGCTGTGACCTTCCGTGTACCAGACTCCGGCCTGCTCCCCTGGACTGCCTTTGCTTACAGTTTTGTTACTTCCACTTCTAGCCTCGTGTACCAGATCCTCGGACCGCTTACTGGACTGCCTGTGTTCTGGGGGGGTTCACTCCACGTGTTGCCTCCAGACACTTTCCACCAGCTCTCACCCTTCAAGGATTCCTGGTTCCACACCTCCAAGGCACCCGACGATAACACAGGGGTTTTTTGTGCCTAAGGGCTTTCCCCCCCCCCCTCTTGGTCTATCCCGGGGGAGGGGCCCCCTGGTCTCCCCTCTTCGGGGGCACGGTGGCTGCCTCCCGAGGTCGTCCGCATCTTTTTTTTTAATGTAGATGGGATCGCGAAGAAAGGAAAAGAAGGGTTCTTGGAAGGAAGAAGGTGGTGAGGAGTCGGGGGAGGGGGAGATCTCAGAATCTACACTTTCGGACGAAGATATCATATCACCGACCCCGGTGACAGATACTCCACTGACAGGACAATATAGGGAGGCTTTTCATAAGATGTAACGGTCTTGTTATTACCACAAAGCGCAGCTCGACATTTCATGAACTGTAACGAGTCATTAATGGCTTCAGTCGAAACCTCGTATTTTAATGACAAGTTAAAGTTTATGTAATGCCGAGCTTCGTTCCATTGTGGGTATAGATGAATCACTCTTTATTATTCTGAGAGAAAGCTTTACATCAGCGGCTTCCTCAAAGACAGCCTCGCGTTTTAATGCAAAGCTTTCTCTCAGAATGAACATTGTTTTTATCTATTAAAGCAACAGAGGCAGCTTGCGCGGTGCTCTGCTGCTTATGTCTGTGACAGCTCGGAAGAGGGGCCGCTGCTCAGGCTTAATGCAGCCAATCAGTAATGAGCCGAAGACCACCAATTGCTCTTAACGATTCTTTCACAGTCTGCTTAAAATACTACTCTGCATGAGCTAAGATCACAGTGTAGACTAACATTGCTGTTGGTAGTTTAGGTGCACAGATGGCTGTTACGGTTTGCTCCCGTGTACATGTGCGGGTCGGACTGGGCCATAAAATTGTCTCTGGCACCAATGAAAAAGTGGCCCATAGTTGTAAATGGTAATTCACTCCTTTTCTAACCCTGTTTGAATAGTACCCAAGGGGGGGGGGGGGTATAAAATGGCATGCAAATTGTGCATGTTAAAGAATATTTACTCAGCAACACTGGTCAAAACTATTATTAACATAGTGAACTAACATCACTAGTGCCATGGAAGTGGAATTGATATATAGTTTGGAAAATGTTGAATGTCAGGCCGATTATGTCGCTGGGCGCAGCGCTGCAGCAGGAGTGGCAATGTGAGGCAATATAAGGCAGGCCAATAAATCAGGAGCGTCTTGGCAGGTCTTTAATTCAACTCGAACTGCCGGTAATCCCGCCTCCTCAATCACGTGGGTCGCAGCCCACTCATAACTGCAATAAACAGAGGACTGTTCCTCTTAAACACAACAACAAAAAAAGTAGGACATTACAGAAAAGAAGCAGCATTAAAGAAATTGCGCCGTTTAAAACTATTATTTTGGACATTTCCTTTGATCGGAGGTCAACTGCCAGCTCCGCCCCCAAACCCCGCCTCTTTGGGCACCGCCCCCTTCACCTCTGCCCTCACCCCGGCCCTTGTGGGACCCCCCCACCAAATTGTTCTCATTTCCACCACTGTATAAGGTGGTGGATGGCGCAGCCGAATCTGCCATGAAATTCCCTCGGCGTGTGCGGCATGGCCATAAACCACTTCTGTTTGGGGGTGGGTGGAGCCGGGGGTGAGGATCCCAGCCAAGAAGACACAGAGATCCGCCGTTGTTTCAACTAAAATCAAAATAGGAAAAACAAACCCATCGGTGTTTTGTTCTCCCCTGTTCCCCTCCCTTGCCGCGCTGTGAAACACCTGTGTATGAGCTCGATGTAAATAAAAATAACAAATATACCAGGCGCTTTGCCGAGATGAATAAGCGCATTATAAATGCTCAATAAAAAATAAATACCTGCCCATGCACGGCGTGGACCACTCTTTCCTCCGTAATCCTCTTCCTAAGCACATAGACGAACGTCACGATGACATAACAAGTCGATATGCCTTGAGGCATTTCAGAAACTATCGGCAAACTTTAAAACAAACACAATGCTAGCGGGTCTCATAGGGACTTTAAATGTGTGATTGATAATGAAAGCAATACAAGACCTCCGTTTAGCCTTCTCTTCCACACATTGCAAAGGGGTAAATGAACAATCCCTCCCCGGGGAATGCCAAATCGCCCCCCCATTGCAGGAGAAATAAAGAACTGTTATGCTGGTAATTCGTACCCATATGCATCTGTCTGCATAAAACACATAACCCCATCTGCTGCACATACCAAATCCTCCAACACCCTCCAGCCTCCAGCGGGGAGGATAACTAACCGTTCGCTGTAATGTTCACTGGTACAGTGGAAGTCCCATTGGGACGGGAGGAACGCACTGTGCCCAGCCCCACTCCATAAAACACATCTCACACGGGCAAATCGCACATCTGCATGAGAAAGCCCAAAACGAACTGAATCCACCTGTACTTTAAGTAAATCTCAACCGATGCACATTACAAGCCCCAACATATACAGAAATACCCCCTCCCCAATATTGCCTCACCCCTTTGATGCACATTATATATCCTCAAAAAACATTGAAATAACGAAACCTGAATCCGCCTGTAATTAAGTAACGATGCACATTACAAACCACCAAAATACCCCCTTCCCAATATTGCCGCTCTGCATTAAAGTAACAATCAACAAGAGATAACTTTAAGACTTACCAGAAACCAACTATACGAAGTGTTCTTTCTAACGGAGGAATCGCTCCGCAAAGCCTTCCTTCACTCAACATATGACGAATGAACGCTTAAACCCACGTGATGAAGCAGACGTTGAAACCCACGTGATGCAGAGCAGCCCACGTGATGAAGTGGAGGCGAGCATTGCTAGGGTCCTTTTCTCGAATGGGAACTAGAAAACTACCCTTTACGAAACGCGCATGTCCAGTTTCCAGGCAGCATCAGGTGAGTGCATGCGAGCCAACTCTTTTAATGAATGTTATATGCATTTCTTTTAGTATCCATCAACTTAGACATTCTCACCCCTTTGTTGTTATATTGTTGAGAGGGGCCCTTTTGCAACCTCTAGGAATGCACGTTGAAGCTGTAATTCCTTGTATTGTACTTATTGTTGTAAGGCACCCCTGCTGGGAGCATGGTAGCTCCCAGGATGTTGTAATGGGTCACGTGGCAGTAGCCACGTGACCAACCTAATAAAAGATACTGGCCGTTTCCGGCTAGTCAGTCAAGACCAAACTGGCTCCGGTGTTGTTCCTCATGTGTGCCTGTCTGGCGCACCACTGTGTGGTGTAGGCCCAGGGACGGGGCCCTCCACGAGGCCAGCGCCCCTGCTGGGCAACGCCTGGGTGCCCCCAGAGCCGGGGCCGTCATACACTGGGTGCCCCAGCCACATGGGAAGCTCCAGTGACCTGAAGCGAGTGGGGTAATCCCCACTCCTTGATCTGCAGTGTGACCGCCGCCCACACTGACTGTGTCGGGTGTTCTCGACATGAGTATGGGGGCTGCCCAGTGATCTGGAGCAACCCCCCCCCCAACAATGGCGACAAAGGTACCAGGGCCCCACGTGCCCTGTAGTGTGGTGGAAGGAAGCGGCGTCGGTGGCCGCGTGAGAGGTTGCCCCTCTGCACCCCTTGGGTAAAGGGGGGGGGATATATCCCCCACACTGAGAAGGAGAACGCTCGAGGAAGGTAAGCGGCATCGGCCGCGTGATCTGCTGCCCCCCACAAACGCGGCCAGAGGAGGAGAGCTGCCCCTCGCCCACGCGTTGGCCTCAACAAAAGGGGGCATGCTGGCGGCCCGAGCCACCGCAAGAGGCATGGCGGCCCCAGCCGCAACGTAGAACTGTGGCCATGTCTGGCGTAGATACACCCGCGAAGAAAGGGAGAGGCAGGATGCCCCTTTCCCCCACCAGGAAGAGGGGAGCTGCCTGTCCGCGAGCCGCGAACATGGGGTGGCTACACGCGGCATCCGCTGCATGGAGAGGGGGGCTGCCCCACTGGTGGACGGCCACAAGGCGGAGGCGGCAGGAGCCGCAACATCGAGAGCCGGGCGGCGATGTTCTCCACCTCTCCCTCTCTCCCTCCCACTCACCCACCCCCCCACCCCCCCTGGTGAAACAGGAGGAGACTCGCTCAGCACCGGAGCGGTCAAGAAAAAAAAAGGAAAGGAAAAGTGCTCCGACCAGAGCTACAAAAAAAGAGAGAAACGCAGTGAGGAGGCGTGCCCCCCCCCACCCCCCAAGATGAGAGAGGCTCCGGTGGAGCAAAGAGGGGAGAATTCCCCAAGGGGCCGCATCCCCCAGGCAACGACCCCGGACGGCAACAAGGAAGAAAAAAATACGCTCGTGGCGGAGCTCGGGGAAAGGTGAAGTGTTGCTCGGCCCCACACCCCCACCTGTGTCACACTGTTCTGACGGGCCCCAGAGAGCAATCCCGAGAGAACCAGCAGTGCTCGTGTCAGCAGGACTATTAAAGTTCAGATGGGGTTGCGCATGGTCTCTGCACCCATAGCGGCGTTACTGGGCCCATCCGTGGGGAGTTGTGGAAATGAAAAGGGGATGCAAGAGGATCACCAGACAGTGAATGTTGCGCAGTTCGCTCTGGCCAAGTCAAGGAACCAGCCCATGGGAAAGCTCCGAGTGATGTTTCACAAGTTCATGGAGGCAAAGTGCAGTCGAATGATGGTGTGCGCAGCTGGGGCATGTAATCAGAAGTCCTCAGTGGTGAAACTCGGACACATGCACAATCAGATATGTGCCAAGGACGAAGTAAAGCGCCCCCATGGTAGCCGCTGCGGCAGAAACACACAGGCTCATCAGAGGATCCCGGGGCCCCACCCCAGTGACTGTCAGAAAAGAAAAATGACAGGAAGAATGGAAAGGAAAGGGAACCACCAGGGAGGGTTGCAGCTCTTTTGAGTGCTTGTGCGCCCTCTGATACCAACAGCACCCCGCCAAGAAGAGCTGCCGGAGACATGAGGGGCCTGTTGTCCGTCACCAGTACCCAGCCGCGGGTTTGCCCCCTCCATGTAAATGGACCTAGCCGATGTGGCCCCTGGGTCTCCAGGTGCAGCTTTGCCGGTTTTTCTGGACTCTGGTATGACTGTCCAAGATGAGCATTCTTGAGGACGTAAACTGGCTTCCTGCAACTCCACACGTGTGAAGATGGACATCACCATCGACATCCCCATGAGGATTGGGGGCCTGCGGACACAGACTTGCTTAGAATGGCCCAGGTGGTGGGCAATGTGATGTTGTGCACACCCGCACATGCAGAATGCTTCATGTGGTGCCAGTGGCTCGCACTGGTGTTTTTGTGTGATAGTTGAACCACTCACCCAGGTTAATAAAGGGTCCGAAAACTAGCTGAGTGGTGGGTGTGTTGGGATTTTGGGTTATTTTTGTTTTGTTGTTATGAAAAAGGAGGAGTGTTGTATGGCACCCCTCCTGGGAGCATGGTAGCTCCCAGGATGTTGTAATGTAACCTAATAAAAGATACTGGCCGTTTCCGGCTAGTCAGTCAAGACCAAACTGGCTCCGGTGTTGTTCCTCATGTGTGCCTGTCTGGCGCACCACCGCGTGGTGTAGGCCCAGGGACAGGGCCCTCCACGAGGCCGGCGCCCTTGCTGGGCAACGCTGACCTCGATTGTTGTCTGGCCATGTGATCATGGCTGTCGTGGCGACCCCGGCCTGGGTGCCCCCAGAGCCGGGGTCGTCATACGCTGGGTGCCCCCAGCCACATGGGAAGCTCCAGTGACCTGGAGCGAGTGGGCTGATCCCCACACCTTGCTCCGGGGCGTGACCGCCGCCCACACTGACTGTGTTGGGTGTTCCCGACGTGAGTATGGGGGCTGCCCGGTGATCCGGAGCAGCCCCCCAACACTTATCACTTGTTGAAATTAAATATTGTAAGTACGTGATTTTCTAAACATCTGGTTTTGAAATTACACGGGGCAGCCTGTTGTTGGTATTATAGACACAATAGCTGCTCCGAAGCTCATTTACGGTAGAGTTCAGGCTCTGCAATGCTCACAGACGCAGTAACTGCTGTGCAGCTACTACACAGACCGTGCTCTGGTGTAAGTTACTATATATATATTACCTGTGCCGGATAATGCTTGCAGGCGCAGTAACTGCTGTGCAGCTGCTACACAGACCCTGCTCTGGTGTAAGTGACTATATATATATATATAATACCTGTGCTGGCTAATGCTCAAAGACGCAGTAACTGCTGTGCAGCTACTACACATACCCTGCTCTGGTGTGTCTGTCACAAAGTGTGTAGGGGTGATGGAGTTCTTTCTGTGAATTGTTTGCCGATTCTGTGGCGTAGTAGTTATTTTTTTTTTTATTATTATTTATTTTTTTGCTTTGAGGTCTGTTGCTTTGTACAGTTGAGTTGTCTTTGGTATTTTATTTAGTCTTGTCTGGTGTATTGTTCTCTCCATTTTGTTTCCATTTTGCAGTTGTTTTTTCTTTTTTTTTTGGGGCATTTTTTCAGTTCTTCTGTGAACCATTTTGCTGCCAGTTTTTTTGGTGTTGCTTTGAATGTTTTAGCTGGTGCTAATTGGTTAATGGCCTTGGTGATCCAATTGTTGAGTGTGTCTTCTGTTGTATCTATGTTTGTATCGGTGGGATCTCTTTCACCTAGGTTGTCGTGGTGGCTTGACAGCATGGTGGCCTCGTCCACTAGTTTTGTTGCAAAGTTGGGGTTGTAAGAAAATGGTTTGTAGATCAGTAGGAATACTATGTTGGATTGGTCGTTGTTCTATCTTGATTTGGAGGGATTCATAGTCTTCCGCGTTGGTTGTGATTATTCGAGATGCTCGGGTGTGTTTTTTGTGCATAATTGCGATTTTACCTCCTCCTTTGGTTTTCTCTGTTGGCGTGTATTAATTTATAATTGTCGTGTATTGCTTCGTTCGCGATGGCTTTATAGTTATCTGATAGCCAGGTTTCAGTAAGGAAGAGCACCTCATTGATTTCTGTTGAGTGGTTTGCCATGGATCTAATGTTGAGGAGGATGCAGTGTAGTTTGCTGGATTTACCTTTTGTGTTGTTAGTATTGTTTGTTCTGACCGGTGTGTTGTTGGTTGGGTTTCCTTTCCAGGTGGGTTTTTCCCGGTTGAGTCTTTTGGGTGGGGTGGTTCTTTGTTGGTCAGTATCTTTGTCGAGTAGACCGATAAGTTTTATGGTGGGGTTGGTTCGTTTCCGGGTGGTAAATAGGGTAGCTACCCCTCTGTTCCAGCCTTGGTGATATAGGGGGTGTAGAGTGAGTGTGATGGTTTCCAATTTGTTTGTTCAGGTTGGGGTATTGTCCATGGTGGAGACCGGGTTGTGATGGTTTATTAGTTGTCATCCGTTTGTGTCCTGGTTGGGTCTGTATTCGTGAAGCTTGTTGGCTGT
The DNA here is from genome assembly GCF_040938575.1 of Ambystoma mexicanum. NCBI lineage: Eukaryota > Metazoa > Chordata > Amphibia > Caudata > Ambystomatidae > Ambystoma > Ambystoma mexicanum. Next base: position 450,565,546 of record NC_090936.1, on the reverse strand, counting down.
CGGTTCGTTGTTGCTGTGCTGTTTTTGTTTACCTCATTGTCGTATGTGGACAGGTAGCGAGCATTGTAGTCTCTCTTTGCTCTGTTATTTGTATGTCTCCTTGGGCCATCTCAGATGTTTGTTGAGTTTTTTGGGGTTGTGGGATCATGCAGGTCCGTGCCTTCCCGAGTGGTTTGGGATTTCTTATTATTTCTGTTGTCTTTTCTGACTTCTTTGTCTTTCTTGTGACGAGGCATGATGCGTGGGTTGTGTTCCTTAGTGGGCGTCCTCTTTCGATTGGTGTTTTTCATGGTCTTTTGGGTTTAGTCTTTGCTGTTTGTGGTTTCTTGTTGCTTGTATTTGGTAGGTTGTGGGTAGTTGAGACCTCGGTTGATGGGACATTGTGGTTCCGTTTGTTTATTGCTTCTTTCTTTTTTGGATCCTTTTCTTTTGTTTTTTTTTTTTTAATCCTGGAGGTACTTTTCGTTATGGTTGTTGATTATTGGATTTTGCACAAAGCAAACATGAATAATGTGTGAAGGAGTGCATGTGAATACTGCCATATATTGGTGCAGTGATGTTGGGGAGAATTCTCATTTCTGTGCTAATTCCCTTCAACCTTAGAGACCCCCAGCTCTTTTGCTGGACTGTAGGACTTTTTAATTTTAACCCTGGAGTGAGTGAGACCCTTTTCCCACTGCCTCATGTGTTTTGACCTTTGGATTATGTGTTTTCACTGTTTTGGGAGTCTGACAAACTCCATATGCATCTACTTTTTGTATGGGGACACACAGCACCTTCAGTGCAGTGTCACTGAGAAATCCTTTAGATTTCTCATAAGGTTTAAAATACCTTTTTCTTGTGTAAACTACTGTTCCCAAGAATAGTAAAGTGAAATTGACTTTACTTACCTTTTCTCTTTGTGGGTCCAGCACACACCATCTTAAGTGGAGTGCTGGGGGGTTACCTAGTAGCTCCTTATCCTACATTCTCATGTAACATTTGTATGTTGCCCTCCCTATTTTTAAATGGCTAGTGGCAGTGGTTTAATTTTTCCTACCATTGCGCTTTTCTACAGCAGGCTGAACCCTCAGCTGCAGTATAGCACCCAGGGGTGACCATTTTATAAAAACGGCCCCTGTTTTCCTTTTTTGCAATTTTCTGTTTGTGAGGTCTTTCTTGGGTTTTACTCTGTGTGTCAAACAGATTGGAGCCCTTTGTTTGTCTTGCCTTTGGCGCACTTCAGCCCTGAGGCCCGCCTCTGTTTCCAGTGTGTCTGGAAGGACAGGATATGCGTGAGGGGCCCGAAACTCCCCTGTCCTTTTGTCTCTAGGAATGCCTAAATGCAACCAGTCCTGAATGGCTGGCTGGCTGGCTGTCCTTTCAGGACAGCGACTCTGATGTGTCATTGACAGCCTACCAGGGGTCTGCAACCTGTGGCTCTCCAGATGTTTCTGACTACAACTCCCATGATCTCCTGACATTGACTATGCTGTACAGGCCGGATGGGAATGGTAGTCCAAACACATCTGGGAGCCAAAGGTTGCAGACCCCTGGCCTAGGCTGTGCATGAATGGGAGAAATCTGCTTAAAAAGCGAGCGTTTTGGGACTAGAGGCAGAGTCGACCACTGGGAGAAACACCCGACGAAGAAACGTGAACGAAGCTTGCTGCATCCTCCTGGACCTTTAAGTTGCCTGGTGAAGCCCTGCTGCTGTGCTGAAACTCCCTTTTCAGACGGAAGCTTCAGAATGGACGACTTCTCCCCCTGGGTTAGTGGGACCAACTAACCCAGAGACGAACTCCACTGGACCATCTTCCCTGTCTGGCTGTACTTCTTCATTGCTGCAAGAACCAAGTGCCATGGGTCGAGTAATCCGTAGTCGAGTGAAACGTCTGAAATCCGGCTAGAAGCTCCAGGAGTCTCCTAAGGACCCTCCAGAAGCAGGACGACCAGAGCTAGAGTCCCCTCACCAGACCCAAGGAGTGAAGGAAGCCCAACCGGTACCAGAGATCAGCAACAGTGCTGTTTACTAAGCGCTGAAACCGAAAAGAGCCCATAGCTGCCAATGACCTACCACCGCAGGATCCCTACAGATGTCCTCCCTCTTGTCCCCACAACTGAGGCTCAGGAACACAGGGTCTGTAACGCTGTAGCAGGACAGAAGCCAGCTGGACCACTCTTCTTCAAACCAGTGGTACTGTTTAGACTTAAGGTACTTAATTCACTGTCTTGTAGCCTTGCTTTTCTCAGTTGGGAATTGCAGTGGCTTACTTTTAGAGTTGATTCCAACTCTGTTTTCACAGCTTGTGACCCTACAAGTGATTTTCTAACGAACTCTCTAACTTTGTGCAAGCCTTTTGATCCTAAGATGTACCTCCGCTCCAAAGACTGTTTCAAATTGATTTTGTCTGTCCTGGCTCCCTGTAGACTCTTCTAGCCCACTGACTTTGATATGGTTTGTCTGTCATAGGTAGTAACTTGTTTTAGACTGTTACTGCTGGGAAAGGCTTGTCTAGATTTCATTGGAAGATTTAGTTGTCCTCACATATACTGAGAACGTGTTTATTTATTTTTTTTAATTACTTGTGTATAATCACATTGTGATTTTTATAAGGAAGAACTATTTGTTGTGATTCTCTATAGACAGAGAGTTGCATGCGCTTGACGATCGTCAGATCACATATTCAGCGTCAGAGTTTATTTTTTTGAAAGTGATGTCAAATAGTTTTGCTGCAGTATTAGTCCATTTGATGTTTTCTCCGGACAGTAATCTGTTCCACCAGACATCATCTTCCAAGATCGAGGAGTCCATCCCAAGGGACACCAAGTAGGCTGCCCTTTCCAGATTCAGTGCTGGGCAGTGCATCAGCAAGTGTCTTAGATTTTCAGGCTCGTCTGGTGTAGCACATAATCTGCATTCCTTAGACCCAGACTGAAGTCTGATGGAGAGAATTTCGCGCGTAGGAAGTAGATTCAAGCGTGCTCTTAAAAAGATCTTCATGATGCCTTTGTCTGGGAATTTGATACAGTATGGCAATGGAACTTTGAGCTTGTTGAAGCTGGGGGCGGCAGATGCTTTGTTAATTTGTTCGCCTGGGCTTTATCAACTGTGTTGATCCAGTCCTGTATTTCCATTTTATATTTTATTCTCTGGGGGTTCCTTACAAGGTCATCTTCGGTGCATGCCAATTCTTCTAATTTTGCTTGCTATTTCTTGGCCCAGGTGTTTAGAATATTGGTTTGCCCGATGGTAAGCTCTGTTGCAATGATCTTGTAGATTGAGAGTGTGTCCGGAAGAAGAGTTTTTCTAAAGAGTTGCATAGCACTCTGTTCAATTGTTGATAGTAAGGACAACAGTCCCAGGTCACACCTGATGCTTGCGATTGAGTCTGAGTTTGGAAGACCAAGGACTGATCTCCACAGTAGCCCTTCCAATTTAGACCAGATTGTGTCTGGCATGGTAAGTGTTGCTCCCATTCCATAAGTTATGGCTGGAACGACGTTTCCTTTGTAGAATTGGATAACCGGAACCAATGAGAATTTCCCATATTGTTTGTCAAGTGCTCTCATCTGAGCCGCAAGGTTCCTAGTTTTTCCCCACAAAGACTTCTGCATTGTTGACTCATGCGCTGAGCTATCGATTGTTACGCCCAGGTATTTGAAATGGGTGACTACTTTAATCTTGGTGTTTTCCAGATACCATCCTCTGTTGCGTCTACTGTTCGAATGACCTTTTTCGAAGATCATGATTTTGGTTTTTAGTTTGTTAATTTCTAGGTTGTTTGTACCCATGTACTGCACCAGGTTTGTGAGTTGTCGCTGTAAGCCAACTTCAGTCTGGTTTAACAAGATTAGATCATCAGCGTAAAGTAAACGGGACACATTGGTGTTTCCTATTTTTGGAGGGAAAGCTCGAATTCATGGTTATGTATCCTTGAAGTCACCCAAGAAGCTGATGAAGAGGGCCGGGGCTAACGGGCAGCCCTGTTTAACCCGCGCTCTGATCTCTTTTGACAACAGGCCTTGGTTGTTCAGTCGCACCCGAAGTTTGGTTGCGGTATGAAGTGCCATAATTGGGTCTAATTTTTTGCTCAGGCACTTCCAGTTTTTCAGTTTAGACCAAAAAATACGCCTGTCCACCTGTGAAAGGTCTATGAAGGCCAGAAACACTGTTGGGGCCCCCTGCTTGACTTTAGATTTTATTAGATTCAACATCAGGATGTTTACAGATGTTCCACCGTTTTTTAAGAAGCCCATCTGGAATGGATCATTTGCTGGCAATGATTTTACCCAGGATTGGAAATGCTTGAGTAGTAGTGTTGCAAAGATTTTTCCAATGATGTCCAATAATGCTATTGGCCGATAGTTAATTGGCTCTTCTCTGTTGCCACGTTTGAACAGTGGGACTATTACTGAATGGGACCAAGAAATCAGGATTGCTTTTGATGAACTGCAGTGCTGGAATAAGATACTGATAAATATTGTCCATTCGTCCAGGTTTTGCTTGAGGTGAATGCAGGAAAGACCAGCTGGACCTGGGGCTCTGGAGGATTTTAGACGTTTAATAACGTCCCTGATGTCCTCTGTGGCTAAGTTGATCCACGGGCTGCTGCTCTTGTGTGTTGGTGGTGGAGTCTGAGCCAGGGGGGCTGTGAATAACTTTTCAAAAAAGTTAATCCAGTTTTCTTCAGTGACCGAGTTGGCCAATTGGTTTTCTTGCGTCTTGCCTGTCTTCTTGATGAGTGCCCAAAAGTCATTAGATTTTTTGGTGCTTCGTGTTCTCAACATGATCTCTGCGTCATTTTGATACATTGAACATCTATGGTTGTGTAACCATGATTTGTAGCTGTTTACTTCAAGTTGCCATTTTAGCCAAGAGGGTTCATAATTCTCGATTTTTGCTTTTCTTTTTGCTTGCCTCAGGCGCTTTCTTCTTTCCACCAGAGTTCGATCATACTCATGATTATGCTTTCTACCTGTTGCTTTGCTTCCCTTTGGTTCCACCTTGTATTTTAATAGAAAAGGGAGGTAGTCTGGTTGTTTCTTTCGGTTTGTTTATGATGTTTCTTTCATATTTGTCTGTGATGGTCCTGATGTTGGCAGCGGTCGGGCGGAGTCTGGTTTGCTGGTTGTTTGACTCCAATGATGGAAGAAATAGTTTGCCCTCTGGATGTGCCGACGCCCACGTCATAGAGAGCAGGTTATGATTGCTTTCTGTGGTCCGGGTTACTTCAAAAGATTCAATAAGTGACAGTAGGCTATGTGATGCACAAAGATAGTCAAGAGTTGCCTTGGAGTTTTCGCTCTCCCACGTTGGGATGATCTTTTCCCAGGGTTTCAGCCATGCCACGTTGTGGAAGTTCCGTGAGTTCATCAAGGACATCCATGCGGTTCCTCTTAATTCCGTCGAGAATTTATAATTAGATTTAGGCAGATCAGTGTTTCCCGGATCACATTTTGCATTCAGATCTCCACATATGATTATATGAGTTGTGTTCTGATCCACTCGTATATTATCAATGGCGTCTGCTACTTGGTTGCAGAAGATTGTAGTTGAAGTTTTCTGGGGATTCCAATAGAGATTTATGATGGCTAATTGGGACGTAAGCGATGTTCTAGTCCTGGTGCGTCCATGTGGTTAGGACCGCAAGCATCCCATATGACTCTACTAGTTTTTTAGAAACCCTTATACCAGAGCCAAGCCGTGTTGAGAGAAGGAGGCCTGAGGACGGGCATCTGAATATGCCCCTTGTGGCCGCAGAAAGTTCGATCGCGTATCCATCCAGGGTGGGTTTCTCTGTTAGCCAGGTTTCCTGGAGGCATAAGATATCGTGCCCCCCCAGGTCCTGGTTGCTTGGGTTGGTAAGGTGCGTGTGGCCTCGAGTGTTCCATGAGGCCATTGACAGAGTATTTGTCACAGTTTCTTCTTGGCCTGGTGGTAGTGGGGCCGAAGTCCAGTTCGACACCAATTGTGGTTGCTATCTGCGAGACTTCCCTTTTGCCACTGCCTTTAGCCATTGCCATGGTCCTTTCGGAGATCTGGTTTCTCTTTTCTCATGGGGTTTTGCCCTGGTTCGGGAGATGTGACCATTTGACTTTCCTATTGATGGTACATCGTCTAGTGAACTGGAATGATGGTCTGTTTTGTCGGATCCTTGTGTGACAAGCCTTGATGAAGCCTTCACCCGAGTGTCGTTGCTGTTGGAAGAGAAGCGCCTTTCTGAATGAACCATGTAAGGTCTTGGGTGATGGGGTTCTCGGACGGAATCCTTTCTGCCATGTCTATTATTGTAGAGGTCTTGGGTTTTGGAGATGTAATGGGTTTTATGGGCCCACCCTTCTTCTTGACGTCCTTTTCGTGATTCGGTCTGAGGGTTTCCAAGTTCCGTTAATAAAAAGCCAGCTTGCTTAAGATCGTTGTAGGCTTCCAGAGGGATTACTTGCAGGGCCCGAGATTTTATGTGGAGAAATGCCTTCGCTTTTTAATACCTATGATAGGGCTCAATCAAGCGAAAGTCTTCGTTTTTAATGATCTCAAAGACTCGATTTTGTTCATTTCAGCACCGTTTTTCTGTTTAGTATCATGTAGGCAGATCTGCTTGATACTACTTCCAGTTTGAAGACTCATGTCCCCCTAGGGGTTTTTTCAGTGCTAATAGAGTGGTCTGTATGCTGTTTGTCCGTTAGTTTTTCATCTGGCAGGTTATGCAGCGGCCTTTTGGATGGCACTTTGTCGTAATTGGAGGGACTGCCTATACATGGCGATTCTTCTTCATGGATCGATTTCCTCTGGGCGTGTTTTTTTTGGGATAATTTTCTGTCACTTTCTGGTGGGTGACCCCGACAAGCAGCTGAGTTTTTTTCACAACTGGGGACACCCGAGTCTCTGTGTGAGTGTCGTTGCTGACGGCCATGGTTGTCTTCGGGCTACTCTGTGCCTGGGAGCTGGTAGAAGATTCATCTGAGTGTAAATGTTGCGATAAGTACATCAGGCTACTTGATGCCTGAAATTCAGCCAGTGATCGAGGTGATTTACTGAGGTCAATAAACACTGGTGCCTCTTCTGGTTTGTTTACTTGCAGTTTTTTTTTGGGCAATATTGATTCCTCTTTGTCATCCTGTTTGTTTGGACCTGCAGGCTTTACTTTAGCGGTGGCTGTTTGCTTTGCGCCTGCCAGCTGTAAGACTAGGTTTTGTTTCTTTACGTGACTAGACCCTGCATTCTTTTTCGTGGGGCTAGTGGATGTTGTAATGACCTCGCGCTGTTGGTGACTAATTTGTTAAAGATTGGAGCCACGCTGCTTCGGGTAATAGTTTCATCAGTCTGGGAAGCCTTCTCTGATTTCATTGTTTGGACTTGAATAGTTTGGATGGCGTCGCTCTGTTTTAGTTCTAAGCCAGCCAGCTTTGCTTCCCAATTGGCCTGGACGATGCCCTGTTTTGCTTCTGCTGCTGTTATGTACCCTCCATAAAGATGAGTTTAGACTGGATTGTTGCTAGGATCGATGTGTTGTCTTTTGTGGCATCGTTAATAGCTTCATATAATTTACAGAAGGGTGTCAGAGCTATGGTGATAGCTGACATGTTTGTTGTCATGTCAGGCTTCTTTTTGGGCGACCTTTTATGGGGATCACCTGAAAGGTCCCTATATCGTCTGTTTTTCACTGGAGCATCTCTTAGGTCCATTGTTGAATCGGGAAAGACAGATGAAGTTTCCACTGGGGGTGCCTTCTGTTGAACTGCCATTGATCTTGTTGGCGTCAAGGGCTGTTCGTTGCTGCTTGAGCTTGAGCTCACATTGGCTGGATGGAGTGTCAATGATTTGCTGCCTCGGTGGTCTTTGTAAATGGTTGTTTGCCCACGGTTGGGGGCTCATTAAATGCCCCGCAATGATCTCTTGACGTTGCTGTTCCACGATTTGTTGTATTGGAGTGGCCATTGGTTTGCTGATTTGCTCTCCGAGAGACTGTGTTGCTTCTTCGATAGCTTCAACATTTGTGGTATCAGAAGACAATGTTGAAATTTTTGGCTCGATCACTGATCTTGAGTTTCTGGTTGCATGAACCTGGGTATCTGTTCAGGACCTGGCGAGACACTTGCTGGCAAGACGCATGGCGTTGTGTTGGATGGTTGGATAGGAACTGGTGTGGGAGGCGTAATGTTTGAATTGTCTGTTTTTCTTAGCTTTGGTGCTGGGAATGTTTTTTCCAGGACCTCCAAAATGTCTGCATCTGAGAGTTCAGACTCAACGTTTAGTTTACGTTTACATTTTTAAAGAGGTTGAAGAGAGCACTCGAAATCGATGGGTTTGAGAGGGCTTGTTTCCCTGTGTCGTTTTTCTTGCCTGAATTCTGATTGTGTTTTCTGCCGTCTACTGGTATAGAGCTTTTTTCCTTTTGGTTGTACTGCCAGTGTCGGCTCTTAATAGTTGGTTTTCACTGGCTTTTCCCCCTTTTGTTTTTCCGGTTTTGTTTTTATTATAAGTTATTTTCCTTGGCCCTGGAATGGAGGAATTGCGTCCATTTTGTGGGAAGGTCTCTTGAGCCGGACTTGAAGGGTCACCAGATTCCGTGATGACAGCGTTCTTTAGGGTAGCTTGAGGAGGCGGGGTGGCCACAGTAGGGCCAGCGCTGTCCTGTGGTAAGTCGTTGATAGGAGGCCGTGGACCCCCCTGCGCTGGTGATTCCGTCGAAGGGGGGCAGGCCGTCAACAGGTAGAGGTTCGGCATGTATCATAGCCGTTGCCTGGATTATTGTTGGGCCGGGCCGTTCTGAACTGTCAGAACTGTGGCCAGGATCGTGTCGGCTGTTGATGTAATTTGTTTCCATTTGCAGTGGGTTTGAGCATTGGCAACCCGACTGTGTCTGTGCAGCCTGTGGTGTCAAGCTGGGCTAGAGAAAGGGCCCCCCCAGGTCGTCCTCCGACGGCCTCGGCGGTAATCCCTCTCGCCAAAGCGGGACTCCGGCCCTGGCTACACCCAGACGCAGCCGCTGCAATGAACGCGGCTGCTGCAGAGACGGATAGCGTGCACAAGAGTTCACCAACTTGCGGTAAGTTCCCTAGATGTTTGGCCGGCACCCCGGTTGAACCGGGACAGTCTCCAGCTGCCGTAGACATTTGGATGTAGCCAAATCCTTCCTGGGGAAAAAGTTGCCAGGATGCATGTGTTTTTTGAGCTCCTCGCAGACGAGGATACTTCTGGGTTGAAAATAGAAGGGTGCAACGACGGGAGCGGAGTGTGTGGGGAGCACGTGTTCCTCAGACGAGCCGAAGACCCTCCTCCAGCAGGTACGTTGTTCTTGTTCTTGCCTCTCTTCACTGGAGAGGCTAAAGCTGTTTTCTCAGGACGTGTTGGAGGGATAACGCTGCTCCGTAGGCAGCGTTTCGGCTCACTGCCAGGAGAGATCGGGGATACAGGGCTCGAAGGCTGCGCCTCGTCCATGGCGCCCTGGCCACCTCGGCCACCTGCTGACTGCAGGACTGCTCTACTCGGTGTCCTACTCCGCGGAAGGTTCGAGTGTTTTGTGGGTCCTTCCACAAACAATAGCAATGGAGGAGAGACTGGAAAAGCAAACAGCAGAGCGGGGACTGCAGGACTGCTCTACTCAGCGTCCTACGCCGCGTTCCGCTCCGCGGAAGGTTCGAGTGTTTTGTGGGTCCTCCCACAAACAATAGCAATGGAGGAGAGAAGAGCTGGTGGAAGCGCCACTGGCAACTTTGTACGATCACTCGCCAGCGACAAACTCATAACCCTGTGCTTTCCCAGAAGTGATTGAAATGCTTTCCGTGTTTTGATATATCGACGTGTATAGAACCTGTTTAACCTTTTTCCTTCCTTAAACCTTTCCTTTCTGCAACCTAGTGTGATACATAAATGCCATTACTGTCCTTGTGATTGAAGTCACGCCAGGGTGTAGCAATTGTGTATGAAGCATATCCAAAGATTATCCACTAACTTGCTCTGATTCTGAAAAGTAATTTTAAAGTATATTTACATTGTTACATGAATTGCCTTTCTAAAGAACGCTTATTTAGAAATTGATGTTAATTAAATAAACAACTATTTATAACTGAAACCTTGAGTGTAAGTGTTACTTGGCTACTTGTATTTACAGATTTCATTTGTACAGCTCTACAGCTCACAGTTATCCCTCTTGAGATAGGCTGGGCTGCTCAGTCACACTGCCAACCTGTGTAGTTCAGACCTATACCAAAATGTGGGCTTACCGAATACCAAGCAGATAAGTGTTGTGTAGTCTCACACAGTGGGACTATACCAATTCGTACCTAACAAGTCAGCATGGAAATGTATTGATTGTGAGGGTGCTGAGTTCCTGCTTTTGACTGGGATGGAAAAGGATTCTCACCCAGTGGGTGCATGCTATGTTTAGGCCTCTGGCTTCCACTTTGGCCCAACATAGTCTCAAGCTGTACCCTTGCCATGGTGGGGGATCATTCAGCATAAGTGCAACTAAGCAAAAGCAGACTGACAATCTGTATTGGTCTGCATATTATCCTACAAACTTACTGTTCTGAAGTAATCAGTAAGTCATCCCCAAATCATCAAGAACAAACCTGTTTCATGGCAATGCTCTTGAAGTAATCAGCAAGTCATCCCAGAATCATCCCCAAATCATCAGGGCCAAATGTGCAATCTCTTGAAGTGATCAGTAGGTCATCCTAAAAGCATCAGGAACAAAGAGTTTTCTAAAATGGGGATGATGTTAGCATATTCATTAAGTCATCCTAAGCTCATCCCCAAATCATCACCCACCATTCTGAGATATTTGTTGATGACTTTAACAGCGTGATGACGTCTGATGATGTGGGAATGACTTCGAGTGTAGTTTGATGATCATCAGATGACCCCTGGATGGTCTCTAAAGTCATCCTTTTAGACCAGGGAATGCTTCCTGAAACGCGTGACGCTATCATGTTTTTTTATTTCATTTGACTCGGTTGCTCAGAGTCCTGTATGAGCGACTAATCAATATTTGATTCATTTCACCTTGTTCAATTTTTTATTTATTTGCTTCCCTTTTTTTCGGTATGAAGATATTCACTCAGGATTAGTGCCTCCGCCCAGGGCACTGTTGTTGTACATATTACGGGAAAGCAATACACATTGCTCTGCCCTTTTCTTCATTCAAAGCAGAATAACGTGGCCTTAATGAGGGCAGGACACCTAATGTTGTAACTGTGGTATTTATTTAACAAGGTCAGAGGGGGATCAACTTGGGATTTGAAGTGTCCAGAGGCATGGGGTATAACTGTACTCACAGTCCTGTAGTCTTTACTGCAGCCTTGGATTCTCTGCTGCATTTAAGTCCCTTCAGATGGAGCACACCTGTCACACCAGAGCCCCCAGGAGGCTGTCCTCAGTCATGGTGTTACGCTCTGGTGTCAGTGTGCTGTTTATGCAGGCCTGTGAGCCTGCGGACTCTCTTCTTCAGGAGGAGCGCGGGGGCCGTCCTCTCCCTGGGCTCTCCCGCCCTATTCTGCCAAGATGCGCGTTCCTTGCGCTTCTCAGGGCCGAGATCTCGTTAACGAGATCTCGCGACCGGAAGTCCCCACACACCTCCTTTGGTAGGAAAAGGAACGGTGATCAGTGCATAACAAAGTCTGAGAACCTGCTGGGTTTCCTCCTCTCGCGCTCGGGTCTGCCTTGATCAGAGGGTGGATCTGATTGGCGACTTGGGGCATGGGGAGCTTCAGGTGGATCAGGTTCTCCCTGTGCTGTTTCTTTCTGTGCTTCCTCAGACGGGGACGACGGGTTCATGCTTCTGGTTTCTTCGTGTTGCAGCATTCCCGATGGGTTCTCCCTGGCATGATGCTGGTCGCTGGACTGGCCTTGCTGGGACGGTCCTTCTCCTGCTTCCTCGGATGGGTGGTTGGTGGATTCTCTTCTGCGGTACAAGGCCACTCTTTCCAAGTTCCATCGCCTGCCATTGCTGGTGCATATGTGGTTGGGCCCTTTGGCAATGACTTCTGTGGGTCTACTGTATTTGGATCCGGTCATGGTGTCTTTATGGGGAAGGTGTATTTTTACCAGGTCGCCTTCGCTGACTGCTATGCGTCGAACGGCCCTGCGTTTGTCCTCTTGAGCCTTCATGACTTCCTTGTTTCTTTTCATGCTAAATACTGTATCTTGCATGTCCACATCTTCGTCTGCCCTTACTTGATGTAGCCAAGGCGGTACCAGCGTGGACGTCGCCCTTCTCCCTCTCAACAGTTGGAAAGGTGAAACGCCTGTGATGGCGTTTAGTGTGATGCGGTGGGCCGCGACTGCCTCTTTGACTGTCCTGCTGGGGTCTAATCCCGATGCATGCGCCAACTGTAGCACTCCTTTGATGAAGCGGTTTGCCCTCTCGACGAGCCCGTTGGCTTGAGGGTGGTACAGACTCGTTCTCAACTGTCAAATGTTGTGTTTTTGGAGGAATTTTTCCATTTCACGGGAGACTAGTTGCACCCCATTGTCGGTCACTATCTCTTCTGGGAGGCCTTCACGATGGAAAACAGCGGTGAGCGCCTCAATGACCGTGCTGGTGGTGATGTCTGAGGTTAATTCGACCTCCACCCACTTGGAGAAGTAGTCCACCATGACGATTCCATACTTGTGCTCTGAGGACATGCCGTCCAATGGGCCTATGAAGTCGAGGCCTATTTTGTGCCACACTCCTTTGGGAACCTTGGTGGGCATCATGGGGGCTTGCCTCACGGACAAGCGTTTGTCACTGTTGGTGCATTCGTGGCACCTTTCTATCATGGACCTTATGTCCTGATCCATGCCTGGCCACCAGTAGGTGTTGCATACTCACGCCTCGTCATGTTGCTGCCTAGGTGGTCCGCATGTGCCCTGCACAGGATGACTTCCCGGATGCCTCTGGGGGGAATCATGCGGTCGCCTCGCAGAATGAGGCCGTTCATGGTCGTTATTTCGTCACTCACTTTCCAGTAGGAGCATAGCCCCTCTGGGACTGCTCTTTCGTTCGGCCATCCTTCGCAGGCCCACTCTGCTACGCGGCGGAAGGCTTTGTCCTGGTTGTATTCATCCTGCCAGTGGGCATTGTGGTTCAGTAGCCTAGACAAGGAATCTGCTTGGGCATTCTTCCAACCTGCTATGTGGGCTATCTCATAGGTGTATTCTTGGAGTTTGGCAGCGATTCTGGCCAGTCTTGGTGTGGCGGTCTTTGTGCCTCCTGGGCTTAACATGTGTATGAGGGGTTTGTGGTCGGTGACCAATCGGAATTTTGTAGCCCAGACGTACGACCGGAAGTATTCTACGGCCCAGGCACACGCTAACATCTCCTTTTCTACTGTGGAGTAGTTCTTCTCCGATGCTGACAGGGCCTTTGAGGCGAACGCTACAATGTTCTCGGAGTCACCCCTCTTTTGCGTTAGGGTTCAGCCTAGCCCGTAGGCGCTGGCATCGGTCGTGATGCATGTCTCCCATTCTGGGTTGAAGGGTTTTAAGCAGGGTGCATGGAGGATCCTTCTTTTGACTTCCTTGAATGCTTCGTCCTGCTGTGGCCCCCATGCGTAGCTTGCACCTTTCTTGAGGAGTTCCCTCATGGGGGACGTGGTTTCCGAGAATCTCGGGACGAATTTTGCGTAGTATTCCGCAAGGCCCAGAAAAGAGCGGAGTTCATCTTTTGACATTGGAGCTGGGCGTCAGTTATGGCTTCCAGGAGGTTCTTTTTGGGACTCACTCCCTCCTTCAAGATGCGATAGCCGAGGTATTCGACATCCCCTATGCCGAATACGCATTTCTCATGGCGCAGGTGGACACCAGCTTCCTGTAGTCTGCTCAGTACTACGGCAAGGGTTTTGTCATGGGTCTCCGAGTTCTTTGCGTACACCAGTATGTCGTCCTGAAAGTAGGAGACGTTTGCGATTCCAGTCAACAGGGAACTCATCATCCTCTGGAACGCAGATGCCGCTGAGGACAGGCCGAACGGCATTCTGGTATACTGGAACGTGCCGAACGGAGTGATGAACGGCGAGAGCGGGCATGAGGATTTGTGTAGGCTGATTTGGTGGTATGCGTCGCGCATGTCCAGCTTCGAGAACACCGTTGCTTCTTTCATCATGAGCACAATCTCGCTGATGCTGGGGAGTGGGAAACTGTCAGTGACGACTTCTAGGTTGAGGCTTCTGAGATCAATGCAGACTCTGAGGTCGTTGGAAGATTTCTTCTTAATGAGTACTACTGGGCTTAACCATTCTGAGGACTCTATTGTCTCGATCGTGCCCTCCTCAACCCTTTTCTGGAGGTGAGCTTCTAGCGCAGGTCTCGCTGTGGCAGGTACGGACCTGACGTTGTGCTATACAGGCACCGTGTTGGGTTTGATGCGGATTTTGTGGACATAGTTTTTAATTTCCCCCGGAGTTTCAGAGAACAGTCCAGGGAAGGCTTCTTTCCAACTCGGCGCTCCTCCTGAGGAGACTGCAAGCACCTGTTCTGGTGTGCTGGGGTCTAGCCTTATGCTGAGCCTGGGTTGGTCGTCCCACCCTAGTACAGCGGGGCCTTGAGAAGCGAAGTAGGCTTTTGTCGTGATGAACCGGTCTTTGAACTCAATCTTTGCTTTAATGTAGTCGAGTAGATCCACAGTGGCACCTCCGAAGACCGTTGGCTTTTGTCTAGTGGATCTAATTTCCACTTTGTCTCGTCCGATGATCTCTTTATAGGTGTTGATGGGCAGGATGGTAAGGTCTGAGCCTGAGTCGGCCATGACACGTGTTTCCATGTCGTCCACTTTTATTGTACAGTGGGGCTTTTCTCTCTTGGCTTGAGGAGTGTTGACTATTATGACCATGGGTCCGTTGTGTAACTCGTCGTCTTCACTCGACTATCTGTCACCATCGATGCGGTTGACTGCTTTTCCTTTCCACATGAAGGCCTGGGCCACATGACCGAAGCATCTACATTTTGAACACTCCTTGTTCCTGGCGGGGCATTCGGGATCACTGGCCATGTGTTTGGTGCTGGTACATCTGTAGCACTTCGGCGCATTGCTTTGTCTGGGACCTTTGTCTCTGGGGTTCTCGCGGGGCTGTCTTTCCTTGTGCCCTCTCCATTACAGCGCCGATATGTCGAGTACCGGCGACGGATTCCCGACCTCTGCGCCTACTGGTGGTTTCTTCTTCGGCTCTGGCTATTTGGATGGCCTTGTCGAGGTCTACTTCCTTCTGCTGGATGAATTTATCCTGCACTTTTCTGGAGTTGGTGTGTACCACGAGCATGTCGCAGATGACTTTTTCTGCATTGTCGCCGAACCCGCACAGGGATGCTAGTTCCCTCATCCTGGTAATCTAGTCGTCGACTGGTTCGTTGCCCTCCTGCTTGCGAGTGTAAAACCACAGTCTGTGCAACACCACATTTTCTTTGTTGGTGAATCTCTTCACGATGCAGCGAATTGCCTCCTGGTATACATCGTCGTCTTCGCCGGCGTCTGGCATGGCCTTTAGTCCCTCAAATATGCGCTGCCCCTCGACCCCAGTGCGTTTAACAGCATTGCTTTCTTCCTGGCGGGTGCGTATTCCATTCCGCCCATCGCTTCCAGGTATGTGCAAAACAGCGGTTCCCACTGCTGCCACGGTATTGCTGGGGTCCCAGGCGAGGGGAGGAACGCAGGGGGGGGCGCCTTGCAGGGTGGCTGCGTTGGGTTCTGGCTCCTTGTCGCCAATTGTGTGGTGGCCTTAATGAGGACAGGACACCTAATGTTGTAACTGTGGTATTTATTTAACAAGGTCAGAGGGGGTGAACTTGGGATTTGAAGTGTCCAGGGGCAGGGGGTATAACTGTACTCACAGTCCTGTAGTCTTTACTGCAGCCTTGGATTCTCTGCTGCATTTAAGTCCCTTCAGATGGAGCACACCTGTCACACCAGAGCCCCCAGGAGGCTGTCCTCAGCCATGGTGTTACGCTCTGGTGTCAGTGTGCTGTTTGTGCAGGCCTGTGAGCCTGCTGACTCTCTTCTTCAGGAGGAGCGCGGGGGCCTTCCTCTCCCTGGGCTCTCCCGCCCTATTCTGCCGAGATGCGCGTTCCTCGCGCTTCTCGGGCCGAGATCTCGTGAGATCTTGTTAACGAGATCTCACGGCCGGAAGTCCCCACATAACGTCGACTCTTTTTATTCATACGGTGGCTAGCTCAAGTTTTCCAACGGATTGTGTGACTTTTCTTTTTTCACTAGATTCTGTTACCATTGACCTACACCATGACTGATTGATGGATTGATTGAAGGTATTTTGTGGTTAGTGTTAAGGGTGTTAAGATGAGACAGCTATGAGAGATAGAAAGGAATTTAATGCTTTGTGGAAATTCAGCAAATTAGGCAAAGCAGAGACAGGGTCCCTGACTGCAATGCACCCATATCCTCTTGCAATTAACTTAATTTTATGGACTTTGTGCAGGAGAACAACAGTTAATCGACGAGTGTGTGAAGGTGAATGGACGAAGATCTTGTGTGCCATATAAGAGCGCATACGCTGTGTAAACATTTAAAGATAAGAAACAAGGGGGAGCACTAAGTGGTGTAAACATAAGAAACGGGCTCATTCCGAGTTTGGCAGAGAGATAAAAAAAAAAGTGCAAGTAATTCCGATACTGCCACTTTTTTTGGTGGTAACGGAATTGCTGCAATTGTTACTGCTATGCCAAATCCAAGTTTGCCATTGAAGTGAGTATCATGCCTAGTTAAATCTTCCAATTTAAAGCCAAAAATCTGATGTAATTATGACAAAAATCCCACAGTCGTATGGACTCCAAAAATGGGGACTAACACCGCTCTACCGCTACTTGTGATTCTGTGGGTTTACCAAGTTATGGTAACCGATTTTGGCAGTAATTCAGCGGAATGACCACTGAATTACTGACATGCTTGGAATGAGGCCCAAGATCTTGAAATGAACTCTCAGTTAAATTGGCAGCCAGTGAAGAGTTTGATGGGCAGAAGAGACTGAATCAAATTTAGGAAAATTGAAGATGAGCCGTACTGCTGCATTTTGAATAAGTTGTAGATGGTCTATTGGCATTCCGGGATGCAGAGACAGTGCATTGGCATAATGGCATACTCCAATTTGGAATTGATGAACGCGCCAGTGACAGTGCCCGTATCAGATTGACAAAAAATAGTGTGGAGCCATCATAGTTACTGCAACCAGAAACAGGAATGTTTCTGTTGACGCACGAATTTGATTCCCAATAACCGCCCAAAGGTTTTACTGATTTGGCATAGAAAGCATTAGTATCCCAGAGATCAGGACTAGGGGAATATCAAGCTGGATCATTCAGCTGGTGTTTAGGGCCAAAAAGAAAACATTTGGGTTTGAGAGGGGGTCAATAACAGGTTATTATTTAACATACAGTGTTGAATCCGATTGAGACCGTCAGTTAAGAAAAAGATGTTCTGAGGGAGTGCTGATATTTACATAGAATTGAGTATCCTCATAGGCGTGAGACTGATGGCCCAAATTCTTTAAAAGTGCAAGAAACATAATACAAATCAGAGGACTGTGCAATGGTGACACAGACAGAAAATAATTAAACTAAGTATTGGCACTGACAGAGACTCCAGCCGCTTCTGAGGGACAGTATAGAAGGATACCGTGATCAACAGCATGTATAGCTCCTGGTTGGTTCAAAATAACCAAGATGGTTAGATGGCCGTTATCAGCATTTAGAGCAGGGGTCTGCAACCTTTGGCTCTCCAGGTGTTATGGACCACAACTCCCATCAGCCCCATCCAGCACAGTCAATGGTGATGGATCATGGGAGTCCTAGTCCATATAATGTGACGGTCCACAGGTTGCAGACCCCTGATTTAGAAGAATGTTGTCCCACACTGATACAAGGGCCAACATACTGACATCGAGAGGATGAAAACTAGATTTGAGACGGTGGAGGAGTCAAAACCTTTCCACATGAAGTTAAAATTGAATGACAACAGCCTTTCCAAGAGCCAAGGGAAGCCAGCTATGGGACGAACATTCTTAAGAATGAAAAGTCTAGATAACATTTTTTAGGAGAGGGATAGTGCATGCTTCCTTCAGGGAATTAGGGACAAAGCCCACGAATAAAGAGAGGTTAATAATATTTGTCACACAAGGGGCAACAGCTTTGGACTGAGATGAAGCGATAAGAGCTGGGGATGGTGTCATAGGTCAAACAAGAAAGGATCAAAAAGGAAAGAAGTGGGACAACCTCTGTAACTAAAACAAGTCTGAACTTAAAGAGGGGTGCAGCATCAAAAGAGTAAACGAGTCAAGCCAATCAGGACAGTCTAGTCTCATAAGTGAGATTATGTGTTGAATGTCTAATAACTAATTGTAACAAAAAGAGTGGAAGTTATTGGTGTCCAGTCAAAGTATCGAAATAAAAGGATCGAATAACCTTTTTTTCGAATCCAAATGGATCGAAAAAAAGGGTTGAATGCTTTTTTATTTATTTATATATTTTTTAGTTTTGTATGTAAAAAAAAGTTTTTTTAGAAGAGAAAACATGGGTTTGGGGGGGGGAGGAAGCCCCCATAAAAAAAAAATATTCAACCCTTTTTTTTCGATCCTTTTGGCGTAGAAAAAAAGGCATTTGATCCTTTTTGTTTTCGAATATTTGACCTAGAACCGAAGTTATTAACTGTGGTCTGAGAGGGAATGACCAAGTTAATGATGCAGCTGGTGTAAAGTAAATAATCTGTTATCTTGAAAAGTGCCCTAGATTTATTATCACAAACCTTGATTTGAGAGTGAAGAAATTCATTCTTAGCTCTGAAGATAGCCTTCTTGTAGGTAAGCAAGGCAGCTTTACAATTGGCTAAGGACCCCCAATTGGCTTTTCTTTGTGCCAGAATCTCTGTTTCGGTACTCATTTTTTAAGGATTTGACAATCAAGGAGAACCAGGGGGCGGAAATGTTTTGGGGTTTTCTTACAGACCAGAGGCAAACGTGTTTTAGCAGGCATCAAAGTATATAGAACTGGAGTCACGTGTGAAAAAGGAAGAAAGCAGGCAAAGTGTTATCCGACATCAGCATAAGTTTGCTTCTGCTATGCCTACACTAAGTTGCAGATTGAGCATCATTATTCTTAGGAGTGGTGGGAAATGGACTCTGGAAGGATTTCAAGAATAGTCAGACCAAGAGATTTGAGAAATATTGGAGAAGAGAGACTTTAGACCTCTGATATAATATGCCCTCTTGTATTAAAAGGTATTGTTTAGACCGTATCTTTACCAAAGGGATAGTACATGACAATCCATCATATTTAAATATTGTGTCCACCTCTGGGTGTTCAGTACTACCTATGAGAAATTTAAAATCGCCCAAATTTAACAGAACCCAGTGACCGTGTGCTGTACCTCGTCTGAGGGTATGTTTAAAGTTAAGCTCACTCTGCCTCTTATGTGCCACATTTCATGTACACTAGATTGGCGGCTTAGAAGAACTCATCATGCTTTCATGTGAGGGGGCGAGCCTCAAAGGACTGGGTTGGTCTACAAACTACCTGATATGCCTCACGGTAGAGCAAAACAAAGATTTTATTTCTAAACAAATAAAGGCTGCAAGCAATATACCTGGAGAAAAATGTTCTATTGTCTCTAAATTTTGTCAACTAAGCTGTAACGTTTCACTGATTGAATCCACTTCTGCACAGGCTAATCTTTTTAACTAGTTTTTCATTGATAAAATTGAACTTATTAAAGCTGATATCGCAACTAAAACCCAGGTATGAGTTTTGATTTTGTCTGGACTGGCTACTGCCCAACCCCCAGTGGAACCAACTGATTTACAGAGGTTGAGCTTGTCGCCCACCTTTGATTTTCATCAGGTATCTGAAAATGAGGTTCACACATTGATTGAGGCATTGAAACCTATCAATGACTATTTCTTTTGTACTCTGTAAAGCGCTTTGGATGAAGGCGCTATATAAATAGCACATCATTATCATTTATTCTCTCTTCCTGCTTATGTAGCAAAACGCTTGTCGTTGGAATTAACTCCTTTTGTAACTGGGTTTGTTAATACATCCCTGACTCAGGGGACAGTCCCTCAAAAACGAAAGCATTCTATAATTACACCTCTACTGAAAAAAACCTACTTTGGACGTAGAGATTCTCCAGGATGACCGACCCTTTGCAGGTCTTCCATGGCCCGCAAAGATCCTCGAGAAGGTAGTCACTGGTCAGTTGCAGGAGTTTGTGGAGCAAGAGTTATTGCTGGACACTTTTCAATAAGGTTATCAGACCTATGTTTGGAACCGAGACTGCTTTATTGTCCATTCAGGATGAATGAGGCCGCGGATCAAGGTGAGCTTTCCCTGTTGGTGATGCTAGAGGTATCCGCGGTCTTTGATACGGTGAACCCCCATCTTCTCTTGGATCGACTGCAAGGGGTGGGCAGAGTCTCTGATCACGCCATTAGCTGGTTTGAATAATTTCTGACAAACCGTCGACAGCACGTTAGGCTGTGCGACTTTATTTCAGACTCTATTAAGATGAGCTGTGGAGTCCCCCACGCATCTTCCCTCTCACCTTTATTGTTTAATCTGTATATGCATTCTCTGATGGAGATTTTGAGATGCCATGGGATGAGTTTCCACTCCTAAGCAGACAACACTCAAATCTTCATTAGGATTGTCAATTTGGATGAAGCATTTAATAAACTCAAACAGTGCCTAGATGAAGTTAGTCAATGGATGTCTGATAATCAGCACCAGTTGAATGCAGCCAAGACCGAGCTCATTCTGTTCGGACCAAAACATCTACTCAATGCTGCTAAGGAACTGCCTATTCCAACTCTCCTAGGAACTAATCTTAGGTTTGTTTCTAAGGTTAAAAACCTTGGCTGTGTCTAGCAGGATAATCTTGGCAGTGAAGGCCAGGTTGGAGCTAAGGTTCAGGCAGTATATTATTCTCTGAGACTTCTACGGAAGGTACTTCCTTATATTCCTAATGATGATCATGCTTTTGTTGTAGGCGCTTTGACAAATGCCCATTTGGATTACTGCAATAGCCAGCTAATAGGTATTCCGTTTAAACAAGTACAGAGGCATCAAAAAGCCCAGAATGCAGCAATTAGATTGATCTTTAGGTTGGGTAAAACAGCCCATGTTTCCCCCTCTCATCGCGCCTTGCACTGACTAGCAGTCGAAGATCGCATTAGATTTAATGTGGCTTGCCTTATCTTTAAATGCTTGAATGCCGTAGCCCAATATACTTGAAAGATAAGATTCAACTTTATCAATCATCGAGAGATCTACTATACAAGGACTGTTTTCTTTTGTCTATTCCCCCCTCAGTGTGTACAACAAGGGGAGACAGAACATATGCAGTCTTTGGTCCGAAACTGTGTAACTCGATTCCCAGAGAAATTAGGACACTCGTATCACTCTATCAGTTTCGCAAGGCCTTGAAGACGTTTCTGTTCAGATAAGGGTCTTTTGTAGATTACTGTCTTTTTCTGTGCCTCGGTTCCTGGACTTTGTTAAGCTTTGCATACATTTGTTGTTGTTTCAGCTGCGCCACTATACGGTTTGGTCCATCATGTGCGCTATATAAATACAAATACGGAGGCTGGATGGAGTGAGATCCCGCAGGCTCGCCGCCACCACCACCAAGGTATGGTAAAACCTCATTCCAGGTATTTAAAACCCCAGTATTACCAGGTGTCAAGCTGATTGGCCCGAGAGGACCGCGTACCTGTAGTCTTGGTGGTTGGTCTCGCAGAGGTCGCCAGTCTGGAGTCCAGGAACCGATGAGATAGCGGCACGAGGAATCAGCCTCTCCACCACCCAAAAGAGGAACTGGGTGAAGGATGGACCAACCCCCAATGTCACGAAGGCACTCTCCCAGGTAAGCGTGACAAGAGGATGTAGGCTCAGATGGATGGAACCATAGTCCAGGTAGAGCTTGTAGTCAAGACCATGAATCTTCCGAGAACCTCAGTGCAGCGACAGTTGATAGATAGACCAGTGTAGCAGAAAGGTATTCGCAGTAGGCAAAAGGAGCTTGGCTGGTGCAGATGGTTCCAATGGTACACAGGATGAGATTCGGAGACAGGCAAGACAGGAAAGAGTGAGGACAGAACTCCGGAATGGGCTGAGGGAAGATTGACCCAGGGCAGAACCCAAGTAGTAGCTGGAGGCTGGCTGGCCCAGGGCCGGACCCAGGTGATGATTGGAGGCAGGCAGGTCCAGGACAGGACCCGGGTAAGGACTGGAGTCAGGCTGGCCCAGGGCAGGCCACAGGTAGGACTGGAGGCAGGCAGGCCCAGGACAGGCCACAGGTAAGGACTGGAGGCAGGCAGGCCCAGGACAGACCACAGGTAAGGCTGGAGGTAGGCAGGCCCAGGACAGGCCACAGGTAAGGCTGGAGGTAAGCAGGCCCAGGACAGGCCACAGGTAAGGCTGGAGGTAGGCAGGCCCAGGACAGGCCACAGGTAAGGCTGGAGGTAGGCAGGTCCAGGACAGGCCACAGGTAAGGCTGAAGGCAGGCAGGCCCAGGACAGGCCACAGGTAAGGCTGAAGGCAGGCAGGCCTAGGACGAGCCACAGGTAAGGCTGAAGGCAGGCAGGCCTAGGACAGGCCACAGGTAAGGCTGAAGGCAGGCAGGCCCAGGACAGGCCACAGGTAAGGCTGGGCAGGAACAACGAGGTGAGCAAAGCGAACCGCGTTGAGACGCGGCCCACTTTGACTCGCGGCCTCTTTTATGGGCCGCCGGCGCCCGAGAGGCCTGGAACGCAAACCGTTCCGTTTCCGGGCGCCGGCGAACCCAGAGCGAGGCTTGGGAGGCAAGCCCCTACGGCGCATGCGCGGAACCGAGAGTGAGGGCCTCCGCACATGCGCCGAAGGCCGCCGGCCCCGTAACCCGTCGCTCCCCTCCCGGCGAGTCCCCAGACGCGAACGCGCGGGTAGACTCGCCAGGAGGAAATGGGAGCGGTAGACCCCAGTCTCCCGCGTGACATGACACTATGCCCCCTCCCAGGAAGACCCGGGGCCCGAGGTTTCCAGGGAAACCGTACGTAGAACTCACGTATCAGCCGGGGAGCATGCACGTGCTGGCGCGGTTCCCAGGTACGATCACAGGCTGGGTACCCCTTCCAGTCAACCAAATAGTGGAGCACCCCTCTACGGTACCGGGCATCACAGATCTCGTGTACCTCAAACTCAGGGACGCCCTGTACCAAAACAGAGGCCGGACGAGGAGAGGTGCGGCCGTAATCATCGACCACATAGGGCTTTAACAGGGACACGTGAAAAACGGGATGTACACGCCAGGAAGAGGGTAGGCGAAGACGGAAGGCTACAGAGGACAACCGTTTGGTGATAACAAAGGGACCCAAATATCGAGGGGCCAGTTTGACGGGCAGATTGCGGAGAGGCAGGTTCTTTGAGGACAACCACACCTTGTCGCCCTCCTGGAAATTAGGTTCTGCACTCCTCCTCCTGTCTGCCTGTCTCTTCATCCGATCCTTGGCTTCACTTAAGGTCTTGCGTGCAAGTTCTTGCTGTTCCCAGATGTGTAAGACCAGACCATCAGCAGAGGGAACAGTACTAGATGGAACTGGTTGAAAAGGCATTAACCGAGGATGTAGACCAGTGGAACAGAAAAATGGGCTGACTCCAATGGAAGCATGAACAGTGTTGTTGTAGGATACTTCGGCCAGATCTAACCCACCTTTCCAATTAGACTGTGTGGCATTGGCAAAACAGCGGAGGTACCCCTCCAAAGTCTGATTGGTCCTTTCGGTTAGCCCATTTGTCTGTGGGTGGTAGCCTGAGCTTAGAGCTCGATGTATTCCCAGATGACCACACACCTGTCTCCAAAATGATGAAAGGAACTGGGTACCTCTATCCGATATGATTTTCTCCGGTAGGCCGTGCAACCGGTAGATGTCGTGCAGAAACGCTGAAGCCATTTGTGTAGCTGTAGGGATTTTCTGGAATGGGATGAAATGGGCCAGTTTGGTGAAGCTGTCCACAACCACCATTATACAGGTGTACCCTTCAGATGGAGGCAAATCCACAATGAAATCGGTGGCGATGGTATGCCATGGATAGGGAGCCACTTCGGTGGGCATTAACAAACCCAATGGTCGTCTTCTGGGAACCTTGCACTGGGCACAAATTGGACAGCTGTCGATGTACTTCTGGACCTCGGTCGCCCAACCAGGCCACCAGAACTGTCGGGATATCAACTCTCGAGTGGCTCTGACCCTGCGATGTCCTCCTATGGGTGAATCATGGGATCCATGTGGAATGCCCCTTCTAATGGCTCCTCTAGGTATGTAGAGTCTTCTCTGAAAAAACAACAGTCCATCTCGTTCTGAAACCAATTGTCGACTAAGAAGGGACGTTCTTTCTGGATCCGACCGAGTGGCTTCCGCGATGGACTTAAGGTGAGAGGACAAGGCCAGCAGAAAATGGCGAGGAGAAATCAGTGGCAGTTCAGGACAAGGCGTTCCATCTACGTTTTCCAGGGACCTGGAAAGCGCATCCGCCTTTGTATTGGAGGTTCCCGGGATATAAGTAACCTGGAACTCAAACGGAGAGAAGAAGAAGGCCCACCGGGCTTGACGAGGAGTCCGACATTGCAGAGAGCGAAGATATTGCAGATTGCGATGGTCTGTCCGCACCTCCACAGAAAAGCGTGCTCCGAGGAGAAAATGTCTCCATTCCTCGAATGCGGTCTTGATGGCCAACAGTTCCCTTTCAATCACCGCGTAGTTTCGTTCGCTGGGACTCAACTTGCGAGAATAATAGGCCACTGGATGTTCTACTAACGTGGTTGGATCTTTCTGAAGAAGGACTGCTCCTACAGCAAAGCTGGAAGCATCGGCCTCCACTATGTAAGGCAACTCTTCCTGGGGATGGCGCAGGATCGGGGCAGCCATAAAGGCCGACTTCAATACGTCGAAAGCCCGGGAAGCCACGAGATCCCATTCGAACGTGATCTTGCTGCTGGTTAGCCTGGTGAGGGGCGCCGAGATCTGTGAGAACTGTGGGATAAAGCGCCTGTAAAAGTTTGCGAATCCCAGAAAGCGTTGGAGAGCCTTGATATCGTGTGGATGTTTCCATTCTTGTATGGCTCGCACCTTCTTGGGATCCATCCCAATGCCTTCTTGATTGATAACAAATCCCAAGAACTCAATGCTGGGTTGGTGAAAGCTACATTTCTCCGCTTTGGCGAACAGGTTATTGACGGACAGCCGATGAAGGACCTCACAAACGTGTTCCACATGCTCGTCTAAGGATTTAGAGAATATCAATATGTCGTCCAGATAAACCCAAACGGATAATCCTAACAGATCACCAAAGATGTAGTCCATGAATCGTTGAAAAACAGCGGGGGCATTACATAGGCCGAAAGGCATAACCCTGTATTCAAAATGCCCAAAAGATGTCTTGAAAGCTGTCTTCCACTCGTCCCCACTCCTGATGCGCACCAAATGATAAGCTCCGCGGAGGTCCAATTTGGAGAAGATTCGCGCAGTATGCAGGGTTTCAAGGATACTGCGAATTAAGGGTAAAGGATACCGGTCCTTGGCTGTTATGTCATTCAACTGCCGGTAGTCGACACAGGGTCTCAATGTACCTTCTTTTTTCTTTACAAAAAACAGGGGGAATCCTGCAGGTGATTTTGACGGCACAATGTACCCCTTTTCTAGACTCTCCGACAAATACTCCTGAAGAACTAGCTTCTCGTCACGTGTCAAAGCATATAATTTCCCATGGGGAATAACGTGGTCCGGTAGCAGGTCAATGGAGCAATCAAAAGAACGGTGTGGAGGAAGGGGTATGTTGCCGGGTTCGGAAAACACCTGTTTGAATTCGGAATATTCCTGTGGGACCAGAGACGTGGAACATAGATGAACCCCATTGCTGTCCGTTACTAGAGAAGTCGAGACGGTCCTGGTGGGAACCGGTAGCTTGCATTCTTGGGCACACCTTTCAGATGAAAAGGTCAAGGTCTGGGTTCTCCAGTCTATCAACGGATTGTGGTGTTGCAACCAAGGTAATCCCAAGACCATCTTGTAGTTTGGTGACTTAATAACATCAAAGGCTAGTTCCTCGTAATGATCAGCAATCAGAAGGGCCAGTCCAACTGTGAACTGACTAACGGGTCCAGAAGACAAGGGAGTACCATCAATAAGCTCCACCGACAGGGGCGTGTGTCTGGAAACGAGTGGTATCTTATGTCTGGTGACGAACGTTTTGTCGATGTAATTGCCGGAAGCCCCACAGTCCAGTAGACCGGATACTTCCAGGTTCTTGTCTGGTAGTTTAATTCGGACCTTCAGGGTCTGTAGCACCGCTGGTTGCATGGGCAGACGAATAGAACAAATAACAGAAGGGTCTGAGGAAGGAATGGGACCTGTCGTTGCCCTTCCTGTATACGACAGGTCTCCTAGTTTCCCGTCTTCTTCTTCTGCGGATGCAAAGGACACGTACCCAAATAATGTCCAGCTGCTCCACAGTAAAGACACAAACGCAAAGACCTCCTTCGTTTCTTCTCTTCTTCCGTCAAAGGTCCCCTCATGGCTCCTACTTGCATGGGCTCAGGTCCGGACTCGGTCGACCCGAACGAACCAGCGGGTGTGTTGGTTGTCCGGGGACCGCTTCTGTCAAGCCGACGTCTCTGGCCTTTCGTTCGGCTAGCCTTTGGTCAATACGGAGTACTTGATCAATCAAGAGTTGAAGGCTCTCTGGTTCAGGGATGTGAAGTAACTCATCCTTGTACTCCTCTCTCAGGCCTCGACGAAACAGTGTCTTCTGTGTAATTTCGGGCCACTGGGAGTCGGTAGCCAAAAGTCGGAAACGGCTGATGTAGGTGATGACGTCATTGCTTCCCTGTTTGTAGTCCATCAATTGATTCTGTGCAACGGAGGCCAGGTTCGGCGTCTGAAATACCTCAAGAAAGGCCTTTTCAAAGGCAGCAAAGTCATTCAAAATAGGACTGTTCGTAACCACAAACGGAGTTGCCCAAGCTAATGCGTTCCCAGTTAGGTTCCCCAAGACGTAACCAATCTTGGCCCTATCGTTGTTGAAGTAGGTAGACCGGAAGAGAAAGTGTATCCTGCAGTGGTTACTAAACTCTGCCACCCGTCTAGGGTCTCCGTCGAATTTGATGGGTGTTGTATGAGCCAATGATCCTTCTACTTGAGAGGTACTAGGTGCTCCTTGCGTTATCATTTGTCGTAATGTTTGATTCTCCTGACGCAGGGCGGTCATCTCGGCCCTGAGTGCTAGCAACTCGTTCCTCATGTCCTGCGATTCATCCATCTCTGAATCAGGAGGAAGGCGTCTCAATCTGTCAAGCTGATTGGCCCGAGAGGACCGCGTACCTGTAGTCTTGGTGGTTGGTCTCGCAGAGGTCGCCAGTCTGGAGTCCAGGAACCGATGAGATAGCGGCACGAGGAATCGGCCTCTCCACCACCCAAAAGAGGAACTGGGTGAAGGATGGACCAACCCCCAATGTCACGAAGGCACTCTCCCAGGTAAGCGTGACAAGAGGATGTAGGCTCAGATGGATGGAACCATAGTCCATGTAGAGCTTGTAGTCAAGACCATGAATCATCCGAGAACCTCAGTGCAGCGACAGTTGATAGACCAGTGTAGCAGAAAGGTATTCGCAGTAGGCTAAAGGAGCTTGGCTGGTGCAGATGGTTCCAATGGTACACAGGATGAGATTCGGAGACAGGCAAGACAGGAAAGAGTGAGGACAGAACTCCGGAATGGGCTGAGGGAAGATTGACCCAGGGCAGAACCCAAGTAGTAGCTGGAGGCTGGCTGGCCCAGGGCCGGACCCAGGTGATGATTGGAGGCAGGCAGGTCCAGGACAGGACCCGGGTAAGGACTGGAGTCAGGCTGGCCCAGGGCAGGCCACAGGTAGGACTGGAGGCAGGCAGGCCCAGGACAGGCCACAGGTAAGGACTGGAGGCAGGCAGGCCCAGGACAGACCACAGGTAAGGCTGGAGGTAGGCAGGCCCAGGACAGGCCACAGGTAAGGCTGGAGGTAGGCAGGCCCAGGACAGGCCACAGGTAAGGCTGGAGGTAGGCAGGCCCAGGACAGGCCACAGGTAAGGCTGGAGGTAGGCAGGTCCAGGACAGGCCACAGGTAAGGCTGAAGGCAGGCAGGCCCAGGACAGGCCACAGGTAAGGCTGAAGGCAGGCAGGCCTAGGACAGGCCACAGGTAAGGCTGAAGGCAGGCAGGCCTAGGACAGGCCACAGGTAAGGCTGAAGGCAGGCAGGCCCAGGACAGGCCACAGGTAAGGCTGGGCAGGAACAACGAGGTGAGCAAAGCGAACCGCGTTGAGACGCGGCCCGCTTTGACTCGCGGCCTCTTTTATGGGCCGCCGGCGCCCGAGAGGCCTGGAACGCAAACCGTTCCGTTTCTGGGCGCCGGCGAACCCAGAGCGAGGCTTGGGAGGCAAGCCCCTACGGCGCATGCGCGGAACCGAGAGTGAGGGCCTCCGCGCATGCGCCGAAGGCCGCCGGCCCCGTAACCCGTCGCTCCCCTCCCGGCGAGTCCCCAGACGCGAACGCGCGGGTAGACTCGCCAGGAGGAAATGGGAGCGGCAGACCCCAGTCTCCCGCGTGACATGACACCAGGGACCTCTAGAACCTTTTTCTCACCAGAAGCTTCTAAAAAAGACCATCAGGAAATGACATGCTCCCACCACCCACAGCGTTAGAAGTTACAAATACCAGGCAGGAATGCTATGTAAAAAGCCTGCTGCACACTGATGAAATGTGAAGTATGGCAGAATTCTTATTGTTTATCAATGCACAAGCAGAGGTAACAGATCTTCCAGAGACCAGTCCCCGAATTTACCAGGGAGCCGTAGCAGTGAAAAGAAACAACAGTGATGAATGCTGTCAGGCGGGAAGCTCCATTAGGCAGCGTATCATTCGCATACAGACGCTTAAACACAAGAATGCGTGCCAGAGAGATTCCAAGATGGTGCTTATGTCGCAACAGAACAAGCAGGTGAGCAAAATATGCAATTAACCAATGGTGAGAGACGTATGTATAAATACATTTGAAAATCTGTTTGTGCAAATTAAGCAAGGAAAATAACCCAAAACCTTGACACATATCAACCAACCCTAGCCAACCCCAGGGGCCGATACAAGGTTAGAAACTTCACGGGCCCTATAAAGAAACAGGCTGAGCACAGAAAATGGGGCATCCCGGGAGCAGAAGCATGTATTCCCTGCCGCTTTCTGTTGAGCAGGGACAAAGTCACTTGGTACAAGGTGTATGTTTTGCTGAAGCAACGACTTACTATCCAGGGACCAATACAAGGGTGTGAAGCCTGCCAGAGGTCCATGAGGGACCTAAATGCTGCATATAGGAAAAGAGGAGGTTTCGGAGAGACCTTGCTTGCCATCTCGTGATGAAAACTACCCAAGTGTATGTATGCACTTGGTGCAAGGTGGCTATGTAACTGAAGGAACTTCTTGCTACCTGGACCCAAATACAGGGGTGTGAAGCCTGCCAGCGGTCCATGAGGGACCTGAATGTGGTATACAGGAATGCAGGAAAACAGGTTATAGAGAGACCTTGCTTGCCCTTATGTGAAGTAGCCATGTGTATGCTGAATGAGGTCGTGGAGAGACATGGGCCCTCATTACGAGTTCGGCCGGTAGCCATGCCGCTATTGGCAGCATGGATGCCGCCGAAATCGCATCCGTGTCCGGGTCCTCGGAATGAGTACTTACCGGGCCATTCCGAGTTCGGATGGCCCGGTAATTCCTCCCTCAAGGACCCGGACACGGTCCTTCCCCATTCCCATTTCAGCCCCCATAGGGCTGAATGGGAATGGGAGAGGGAGCAAACAACGGGCCATAACGAGATGGCCCGTTGTTTGCTCCCTCTTCCCCTCGCGGGACCCGGTAAGCATGCCTGGTTTTCCCAGGCGTGCTTAACGTGTCCCGCGAGGGGACCTCGTAATGTGGCGGAACGGGTTGAACGGCGCCGTCATCTTTTACGGCGCCGTTTAACCCGTTCCGCCAGGGTCGTAATGAGGCCCATTGTCATGGTGACATCTACCCAAGTGCATCCTGAACATGGTTGTGGTGGTCATGTGGAGACCGGTTCGGTTCATGGCGAGTCCTACCCAAGCAGACGTAGAGGTTGTGGCAAGACCTAACCAAGTAAGCAGTGCTGGTCAATGGGGCGGCTTTTGCTGGGTCTGAGATCTGGAATCAGATGTCTGGCTGGATCTCTGACCCGGCCTGCCTCTGCCCTGACAAGGATTTACAGAGCCCCCAGCTTCTCAGAGTGAAGCTGGGAGCTCAGCGATCTAATCTGCTCTGTGCTCCTTTCCCCAGTTGTCATTGACGCGTTTGCAGGTTTATTTTGCTCAGCATGTTTCTTTCTTCGGCCTGAAAGTGACACCATGGGAATCAATGGGCCATGATTATCACTGAGGTAGGGGCCATCACTGTTAAAAGCAGACTTTCTACATGCTTGGCACACTATTATTTTCCAAATGTGCATCTTACACTTTCATTAAAAGAAAAAGTTATTTCCAAACTAAAAAATGCTGCTTAAACTTGCATTCACTAGTTTTCTTTGAAATGTGTTTTTTTTTAAAGTCGGATTACCACACAAATACCCTGTAATTTTTGTGGGGCTTCCTTTGTGCTTTATCACAGGTTATTTAGGTAGATGTTATATACTTTTTAAACTGCTTAATCACACATAAATAGTTATGTTCTGATGACAGCAGTTATTAGGAAATTAAACTGTGTGTTCATGGGTGCAAATGTTTGATTTTCACTACAGGGGCAGAAATACCCCCAACTCTGCCTTGAATATAAGCAACCGACCAGCCCAACCCATTCCCTGGCCAAACACATTTTTTTAGCACTTGTTTTTTTTATAAGGAATTGCCAAAAGTAATACGATTAACTACCAGATTTTAATATATAATATCTTAGCAGCAGTATCTCTACTTGCTGAGCTACTCTGGTAGCCTTCTACTGTAGAGCGTGTCTATGGATCCCTTAATGTACTGAAAATCACTGCATTACCAACAGTATTTCGGGTGCACCACTGTCATGGGAACTGATTTAAAGTGAATTTGATGTACAGTGTGGAGTTTGGAAAGAAGCAGTATGAAAGAAATTGCACCATTTTAAAACTATTATTTTGAACATTTCCTTTGATCGGAGTTCAACTGCCAGCTCCACCCCCGTGGAACTTCACCCCTCCTTCAAACTCCGCCCCCACCCCGGCCCTTGTGGGATCCCCATTTACATTTTTTCAATTTCCACCACTGCAAGTAAGTGATGAGAACAAGATGCATTTTAAGAAGCCAGCCGTGGAGAGGCCTACCTGTTAGAAGGTGCTACACCCATCTGACAAGCAAGGAACTCTGATGATGAGAATGAGAGGTTTGAGAAGCCAGATCCTGGAAGATGTTTAGGAGAAACGTTTGAAAGTGTCCAGACCATGAGTAAACCCTGCAAAAGCCATCCCAGGAGAAACCTCTTTCTGTTGTGTTTAAAAATGTATTTATTTATTTTGTTTTAATGTGATACAGTTTGTATAAAACTTTACACATAAGCAAAATACATAATATTTTTTTCAAACTAGAATTCCGTGTCTAATACTAGGACCTAATGATAAAATCATAAAATCACATTCTAGTTAACGATAGGACAAGTGAATGAACGCTAAAAGACCAAGAAACAATAATAAAACAAATTACAGGATCATCAGTGTCATCATTAGAGCACTACCTATCAGATGGCAGTCTCGACTGTGAGTCGGCACAATAAGTGTTATTTCATTTACAAAATGCAAACATTGATCATCGCTTATTTACAAAGTTATTGATTATCATGTATTGTCCATTATTATTGTTATTTCTACGGCTAACTGTTAACTCCGAATGCAAGATTTTATCAGCATCATTCCAGACTCTAAAGAGTGACATTTGCAGCTTAGTGCTAAGAGTGTTGACACACAGGTGCCAGAAGTCCTTTTCCACAATATGGTCAATATTATGGACGTGTAACTCATAGTTCCTTATGTAGCTAGCAGACAGAGTTGAGCAGCACGTGAGTATATGTCTAGCTGTCTCAGGTATAGATCGTTGTTTGCACAGTCTGCAATATCTGTCCACTTCAGGGATAGATCTTTCAGATCGTAGGGTCATCAAAGTTGGGTGGTGATTAATTCGTAGCAACAAGATAAATCTGATGGGCAGAGGTTCAGGTATTTGTGTGCTTTTTTATAAGTATACAAAACACAAGATACAAACTGATAACTTTTTAAACTAGCTAAGTGGGCATAGTTCTTCTGCCAATCCCAGAGTTTTAATCGTTTATACAGATGATGTTTTAAATGCTCAGTGTCCTCGTCCCAATGGGGTGTCCAACTCATTGACTCAAAAAGGCTGACCATTTCAGTTGCTAGCCTAGATTGCAAACTACCCGTCAAAGCCTCCTTTAGGGATTTGAGTAGGGCAGTGTTGGGACAGCAACACATTTTAAGGTATAATTCTGCCCTTTTCCCCAGGACAATCGCTTTCATCAACGGGATTCCCAGTTCAAGCCTGAGGATAGTCATCGGGATACATTGCGGTAAACCCAACAACTTCTTCCAGAAATTCCCTTCTATGATCTGAAGCCACTCAAGGTTCATAGTAATCAGTGACTCCAGACCATATGTTGTCATAGGTATAAGACATTGCACGTATAAGTGTCGAGCGCCCCAGATGGAATAACCACTCTGGTTTTGCGTGAACCCATAAATCATTGCAGTTAGTTGTGCTGCTTTTATCTTATGATGCTGAATGCACTGCTTGTAATTGCCCCTGCTTTCAAAATCCACTCCCAGATATTTGTAAGAGTGTGTATATCTAATTTCTACTGATTCCATAAGCATACGTGGACGAGCAACCCTCCCGGCAGTAAATAGTATGAGTTCAATTTTATTGTGATTTATGACCAGTTCATTTATTTCAGCGTATTTCCAGAGTTGTGTTGCCGACCTTAATAGGCCGCTAAATGTATGGTCAAAAAGCACAATATCGTCTGCATATGCCATAATAGCGCACTTTGAGTTGTCCACCCTTGGTGGACAATTGTGGGTGCCCAATATGAATTCTGGGATATCCGAGACAAAAAGCTTATATAGAGTAGGGGGGCAGTAGTACATCCCTGCTTTACACTGCGATTTTGCCTGATCAGATTGGTCCTGGCCGCCTTCTAGTCGAGTTTAAGTTGGACAGAAGTGTTAGTATGAAGGAGTCTCAGGTAATATATTAATTCATCGGGACAGTTCATGACATGCAATTTCTACCATAATTGTTCCCTATTAACTAAATCAAAAGCAGATCTGAAATCAATATATAATGCATATAATGGGGGACTGTTGGGTTTCAGGGCATTATTTGTTAGGAAGTCCATTATTATCAAATTATGGGACGTGGAGTAGCCCGTTCTGAAACCACTCTGGAAACAGTCCAAGATCCCGGCACTATCAGCCCATACTTGAAGTTCTTTTAATAGAAAGGAGGCGAACAGTTTCCCTGTACAGTCCAGCATGGAAAGCAATCAATAGTTTCCCGGATCTGATTTATTTCCCTTTTTATGGACGGGAACTAATTTAGCTGATTGCCATGTTGCTGGGATTCTGCCATCTATTAATACTTTATCAATTAAGATCTTCATCAGGCTTGCCAAGAATTTGGGGTTTCCTTTCATAACCATGTTAGACAGCCCGTTGGGCCTGGGGGCCCTTGAAGATTTCAACATATTGATCTTGAGCAGAAGTTCATCAATGGAGACTGTGAACGGTCGTATGGGCCGAGCTCCCTCTATGGTTTCCCCCTTCTGGATGGTCTCTGGCCCATTACGATCTTCCAGGAACTTAGTTCACTCAATTGCACCAATTGGATTAATAAGGGGTTTCTTCCGGTTTCCCCGGGCTTCCCCTAAGAGTGCCCATATATCACGGGTATTTTTGGTGCATAGTGTATGGACCGTTTTCTGCCATCGTTCCAGCTTTTTCGTCCTCTTCCATATTTTAACCCATTGTCTAGATTTGTTTTTAAGGACCCTGATGTTACTATGGATCACGATCAGCGAGCGATGTTTCGCCCTTATTTAAAAATTGGGTTGGACATTGTAGAATAGGATTTAATATTTCTTATGTTGGACAAGACTTGGAACATTAGTGTTTTATCTTGGGAATTCGCCTGGAAGCCAAGGGCCTATTAAGGATAGGTTTGGAACTTTCTGTTGGCCACAGCTTTTGGAACAGTATTTATAGATTAGGATGCCCCTGGAGGGGCAAGGCCTTGGAAGCTTAGGATGGAAAATTATGATCTGGAGGAACACTACTGAAGGTGTTGGACACCAGGAAAGTATTTCATTTTATGATGACCATCCCTGACACTATTGTCACTAGGAACTCCTGTACAATTTTTTGAAATATCCCTAGTTCCTATGGGAATTTTTTCCTGCCCCTTCCCTGACCTAATCCATAATCCATAATAAAAACATGTGTTGAATTCGAAACCCTGTGTGTCATTCCTCCAAATCCCCACACTGCATTGTATTGTCTTACTATTCTCACTTTAGACGTAAAGAGGCACAAGTTCACAAAAGCAGAAAGGATTAATTCATTCGGCTCTTTCTGGATGCTGAAATGAAGCACAGCTTGGTTGAGAGCACAACCCTTTCAGAGTGGTGTCTATTAGTGTTTCTATGAAGTGAACACTGTGTTGTCGGTCACCATTCTGATAGCCTTTTTATTTATAGATGCTTCTTTCATAAAGAAATGTTGACGAAATTGCCTGTAATGCGCAATTTCAAAGTTCCATTGAATTGATTGCAATCGTTCTTTTGACAAAAGTCCTGTTGATGTCTTGGTTTTCATTTACTGCAAACGCAGCCATTTGGCTCACCCTCTGAACCCTGTGCCACTTTTCCCTTCTGAATTCCTTCCCCTGCCTTTCTCTCCTCTGCCAATACCCATTTCCCCTCTTCAAGTATCCATTCTCTAGCTCCACTTACCCGTTCCCGTCTCCTTACCCTAGCGCCTGCTCTTTTGCTCCGCTTTTTGTCATCTCATTATTCTTCCTCAGAAGTCACCCCCACTGGCAAAACTCTCCCCCCTTCTCTTGGTAATATCAGGAGTCGGGACCAGTTCTGCTTCCAGCACTGCCGACGTCTGCCTTCTATTCCCGGTCTCATTTAAAGCGATTTTGTGCTCATGCGTACTTTATCCTTGTGGGTGTATTGGCCCTGTAGTTGTTTTTCTGTAAAGAGAGGCATTTGTCGTTTAGGATTCTAAATACCGACTGAACACACATTATTCGACTTGAAAGTTAGTAGAATTTCTTCTGATTGATTAAAATACCTAAATTGTTCAAAGCTTTGAAGATAGATGTGAACCAACTAGGTTATGATCCTGAGACAAGACTCCGATCAGGCAGTTGTCTAGGTTTAGATATAAATGCACACCTTGCAGGCACTGAAATGCCAACACTAAGGGAGCGTTTGTGGAAACTCTTGGACAAAAGTTCAGTCTCAACAGATGCTCCTTGTACTGATATTTTTGCCCTTCCATCTTTTTTCCTGATAGAAAATACGCAGTCTGAAGGTAGGTACACAAAACCTAACCAATCTTCCAACAGCATTAAATCAAGAATTTGAGGAAGAGTACTCATGTGACAAGTTCCCATGGAAAGAAACTGGTTCAGTTTGGACAGACTGAGAATTTGTCTGATTTCTCTTTCTCCCCTGCCAATGAGAATTATGAAATGTCAGGAAGAACATTCTGGTCTTTTCAAAAAGTGCAACCAGTTCTCTTGCTCCTAGAATAATAACATGTAATGAGCTCCTTCACTCAACAAAGTGCAGCAGGCTCCATGTGATTCTCAAATAGACGTGGTCCAAATCCTTGAACATTAGGCAGAATGTGAGGAGGAAGGGACTGGTTCATGCGGCCCCAGAGGTATCAGTAATGGGCCCAAGGGAGCTCCACAGAATTAAGTCCAGCTGTGAACAAAAACGCGACATGGTGGCATTGTACTGAGCACTTTGGAGCTTCTGCGCTGTATCTCGGGATCCCACCCCCACTTTGGCAGTGACATGCTGGGCATTCTAGAAAGAGTTGAATCAGTAAGAACCAGAATGGGATAGCAGAGACTACACTGCTTGCGAGAAGATTGGGGTTGCCACAATATGGTTTATAGTGATTTTTTTGACAGTCAAAGTTTCTACATACAAAAGTTCGACACAAGTGCATTTAAAAAAAAAATATTAATGGGGGGGTTCCCCCAGCCAACCCCCCTGTTTTCTTTTTGAAACAAAGTATTTTTCTATACGAAACTAAAATAAAACCTGTAACATGAAAAAAATGTATTTGAAAATTTTGTATGTAGAAACTATTTTTTCGAAAATATAACTGGATACCCCACAATATGACTAATCAATAGCCGCTTTGACAGCAAAGGGGACTTCTCCCCCCCCTTGTCTCTTCCCAATCTTTCTTCTAAAAAAAAAAGGAGGATTTCCCAGAGAAAGAATCTTTGGTACAATGTAATAGTATAAACACTGTCGTCAATCCTCCTATAGAGTTGTAAAGGATGTCCAGTAGTGGGACTGGTGGGTTTGAGAGTTTTAGATGCTTTGGTACCAAATTACCTTACTCAAGTACCAATTCCTTGGTGTCTGGACCCTGAAGGGAGCTAGATACAACCTCTAGGTGAAGGGAGCTGTACAATGACCTCCCTTTTTTTAAAAAGGATTTGGCCTGATGAGCCTGATTGACCATGAGTAACTACACATGTGCATTGTTTGATATTCAAGAGGGAGCATGCAAGCATGCATGTTTGGTACATTTAGATTCTCATCTGAAGTAAAGAGGTAGTATGTTACCTCAGGACCTGAAGATTGCTTCCCCCCGACAGATATCAGAGTTGGTTGCACCCAGTTGCCCTCCTACTGGCAGTCGGTAGAACACCCTGGTATAGAATGACCTTCCCACTAGTAACAATGGGCAACATTGATTGAAAGACTATGCCTGGTTTGAATCTTGCTTTCCGCTTGGATACACTGTGCTTTTTCACTAAGTGAAGTGCAACTCGCCTGGCGTGATCTCCAAGCAGAGACGGTCCAAATCACTGAATATTGAGACAGACAGTGGAGAGGAAGAGACTGAGGTTCCTGTGGCCCAAATGATGACTGTGATGAGCCCACGGGAGCACCCCTGGAACAGGCTCTTCTGTGCAACGAGGTTCTCCAAATGGCGTCAGTGGCTGAGCACTTTGGGGCTCCCGCGCTATGTCTTGGGATGCCATGCCCAGTCTCGTGGTAACTTGCTGAGCTTTCTGGAGGTAGCTGAATCAATAAGAAAAAGGAAGGGAGTCAGCTGAGACACTGTCAGCGAATATCAGCACAGGTGAGAATGGGCAAGAAGAGTCTCCACCCAAAAGCATGGCAGTAAGCCCCTGGAGCGAACACCCATTGGCCGGTTGACAAAGCGAGAAGTGGACGGTGTGGAATTTAGCTGTGTGGGACATGGAGTGAGCAGTGCCCAATGGGATGAACATCCAAGGTCCCATCACTGGGGTAGCAACCACTCAGTATCTTAAAGGCACATCATATCGAGCTTCCACTGAAGACAGTATACAGTTGCTACACCAGCTGTGCCGCTCACCACTTTCTAGCACACAAATGATAATGATTTGTTATTTATATAGCGAGTATGCCTAAGCGCTGTACATAGAACCTATTTAGATACATTAATCATCCCACCCGATGTTGGTACACATTTATCGACTTCAGAAGGATGAACGGCGTACTTTGTCTGATTACGAGAGAATTATGTAAGCGAAACAGAAGAGGGAGGAGCATTACCTTAGAACTTGGGGTTCGTTCAATGAATTATACAGTTGAGGTTTACCGATTGCATGCTTCATTTTATGACTGGAATAGATGGAGGTTATTATTTTCGCACTTGA
Organism: Ambystoma mexicanum; assembly: GCF_040938575.1. NCBI lineage: Eukaryota > Metazoa > Chordata > Amphibia > Caudata > Ambystomatidae > Ambystoma > Ambystoma mexicanum. The sequence goes on along the minus strand of NC_090936.1, from coordinate 450,527,580 downwards.
TGTTGTGTGTTGTATTTGTTGGTGTTGTATTGTCTTTTGTCTTGAGATGTTTGGTTTTCTACTATAAGATAGGGATTTGTGGTAGTGTGTTTGGGTTTTAAATTTAGAATATAAGTTTGGTTAGGTTCAGTCAGTTATAAGTATTATACAAATTGAATACATATCTCTGGTATGTTTTATTCTTAAAATGATAAAATGATTTTAAAAAAAAGAGAAGGATGAAAGGCGGAGTTGGCCATGCTGTGATACGAACCTGCGACCTACACATCACACATAGATTGCAGCAGTGAGCGCTCAACCCGCTGAACTATCTTACCAGCAAAGGTAGCAGGTTGATAATGAAGCTAGCTGAGGCTGCCTAAAAGGAAATGGAAACCTTCCAACTGAACTTCATTGTTCCGCTCTGACCAAAATTGATCTTATTCAATGCTTTGGAAAAATTAAACATGACAGGCGTCGAAAAATCTTTAAAATCTTATTAAACCAGTAGGTTGATTAACTTAGTTTATCTGCTCGACCTAAGGGAAAAGCATTCAACCCATAATTATTTTTTGTATTGAAAAAACATGGTGATTCATTTGAGAAACATGACCAGCAATGTGATGTGCCTTTTCGTGACAAAAAGAACTAGTGGCAGCTTACATTGCTTTTATTTTTTTTACATTTACATTTTTATTCAGAAGGATAACAGCAAGCGACAGTACAGCTGAACAACAATCGGCCACATCTCAGAATTAACCCATAGAGTACAAAATAATAAGATATGAATATTCAAATCACACATACGTATAAAGTCAAAGACCAACTGTCACTTGCCCATTACTCTGTGAAAGATAGTGAGCTAAAGAATCTGGGTAAGGCTCTCGCAACCTGGACTAATGTCTGGCAGAGAGACTACCAGGACCCCCCGTTTTTTTTGATATTTAAGTAACTTTGAGTCTCACCCTAAATTACTAGGGCAATCCAGACGTGGACCCCTTGCTCACTATTCTTAGAGAGGCACAACTCCACCCTACTGATGAGGTCCAACCAGACCGAAACACATGTCTGGGGTTGCTGTTGTTACTCTTGTTCAGAGGAGAATTGCCTAGCATTTCGGTGCTGGACTGCTGTGGGCAGGACAAAGACTTATATGTTTGGGATATTTCTCCTCTGTGAAAGATGGCGAGCTAAAGAATCTGGGTAAGGCTCTCGCAACCAGGACTAATGTCTGGCAGAGAGACTCCCAGGACCCCCCCCCTTGTTTTTGTGCACACTTCTCCATCAATGCCATGACATATTAATATGCCGAAGTGAAAAAAAGGAAAAACCCTAAGACAATCACGGGCATCAGCATTAGGTCGCTGCAACCCTTCCGAACGTTTAAGAACTTTTTCCTCCCTCCCCACCCGGATCTTTCCCTTCCCACCCCATGAGGGAGCCAGCCAAACAATAAAAAACAAAAGCTTTCAATGACTCAAAGAGGACCAGTTGCGCAGTTGCCTATTACAATACACATTGGCAGTTTGTTTGCCATAAGGACTTCAAGCAATCATGCAGGATTCTGAAATGGTATGCCATTGTATGCCCATTGCATAATGGGGAAAGGAGGCCAACCATAAACACCTACCAATAAAGTGGAGAACTAACTGAAACTATACTCAATATCTAAGGGGTTCCAGTGAGTTTGACACTCCATATTGTGCATAATAAGTCATGAACGGAAGCCACTCCATCTCTACATACTTAAGCGACTCGGAGAAAGCTGACGTCAGACTTTCCATATCATAAATATCATGTGACTTACACAGCCATTCCTTATGGACAGGTGGGTGAGGCTGCTTCCAATATGAAGTTATACAAGCTCTGGCCGCCAAGAAGAAGTTGGCCATCATGTGGAATACTTTAACGTGTATGACTCCATCATTGTGCAGTCCAAAGAGAAGTAATTGGGGAGCTGGGGGACACTCAACACCATCCACTGCCTTCACCCAAACCAACACCTCTTTCCAAAATAAGTGTCAATATTACCACACTCCCTCCAACACAGAGGGGTAGAACCTGGGAACATCTTGGAAAGCATGTCCGGCGAGTACTGCCATTGTTGCAATACCCTATATATACACCCATGCTTTTTATATTGCGTGGCTGTTGAGGTAGACCATGAATGTTGGCACATCAACGGCCAAGGATACCTACCCCCAAAAAGGGAATGTCTCGTGCCAACTGTTGCTGAACCCGCTGCAACTTTATGTCCCTAGTTTCTAGCAAGGCCGAGTAAAGTTTCAAAATAAAGCCCTTCGAGTCCACATGGGAGTCTAGCACCCGTTCAAAGGACGACTGAAAAAAGTATTCAAGGTACAGTCTGTAAGAACACCCCTTAACTGTAGATACATAAAGTTGTAATTGTAATTTGTTATTTATAACGCGCTTAATACCCAGAGGTTTCTAACCGGGGACCCGGGGATTGAACCTGTGTTGCTCTGCATAAACTTGCTTCCAAGGCAAGCACGTTGCCCTGAGCAATCCTCCCGAGACTAAAGTTGGACATTAGGTCCACCCTCAATACTTATCCAGGTCAGACTTAGTGAGAAAAAAGCCATCCTTCCATAGATGTCCGGCTCGTATCAAACCCCTCTCATAACAGGACTGGAATCGAAGCAGTTTGTGGATCTTGTCCCTTAGCGGGCAAGCCCAAAGACAACTCGGGGGGCTGGGGAGGGGAGGCCAAGTTGTTATATTATGTGACAATAGAGATTTCCTCCATAACCCCCATAAAGGTCCTAATACTGTTTGTGTCCGGACTCTCTTTGGAAGACTATTAACAGGCACCGATAACCATTCCCCAACAGTAACCGGAGCCATCAAGTCATTTTTGAGAGTGACTCACTGTCTATCATTACTGCCTCGCAGATGGTCCAACAAGATTCTTAATTGTACCGCCCTATAATACTCCTATAAATCTGGGAAACCTACCTTGCCCTTCTCTTATGGTTGAATCAATGTACTATAAGCTATACATGGATTAGACTCCCTCCACAAAAAAAATCAAAAGAGCTTGTTTCACTTCTCTAAAAAACACCTGAGGAAATTCGATCGGTAAAGCTTGAAACAAAAATAAAACGTGCAGGAGGACATTCATTTTCATTGTGGTGAGACGACCCGCCCAAGAAAGGACCAAGGTGGACCATCTTGCTAAATCCAATTCAATGGTGTCCCATAGCGGAAGATAATTAGCGTTATACAGTTTCGTCAAATCCCTATAGAGAGTAACCCCAAGGTAGTGCAATCCCTCGGCTTGCTAATGAAGACCATTTCAGGTGATTGACCTAATTAGACCTAATTTCCGATTTCCCTTAATTCAGCTTGAAACCCGAGCAGGCGCAATATGCATCTAATCCCTCAATCAACCCTGGTAGAGAAACATCCAGTTTGGTAATATACATCAGGACATCATCCGCAAAAAGCTATAACTTATATTCTCTCCCCCTCCTCACCAACCCATACATTTCCTCGTGGCTCTGAATGAGGTCTGCCAATAGCTCCAAAATCAAAGCAAAGAGCATCAGGGAGAGGGGACAACCCTGACAGGTGCCCCTATGCAATGGAAAAAAGTCTGAGGATAAGCCATTGACTGTCACCTGGGCTCTCGTACAAAGCCAAAACCCCAACCATTCAACGGGACTGAAACTCCATCCTGTCTAAGACTGCATGAAGAAAAGGCAACTCGACTGTTGAAGGCCTTCTCTGCGTCGAGTGAGACCAAAATCGGGTACATGCCAGAGGGGCCAATAAAAGATATGAGATCGATCGTTTTGCAAAGACTGTCTGCTCCTTGTATCCCTCGCACAAAACCTACCTGGTTACTATGTTCCAGGATTAGCATCCGCCGTCCCAAACGTTCTGCCAACATGCCAACAAATTATTTTACGTCAACATTCAAAAGAAAAGTAGGGCGGTAAGAGCCATAATCAGGTCTAGCATTGCCTTTTATCGGTATCACTACAATCCTAGCCTGGGTGAAAGTATCAGGGGCCTGGTCCCCATCTAATATACTATTAAAAAGTGAAGTCAGGAAGGAGACTAATTGAGGGACCCAACCTCTTGTAAAAGGCTCCAGTGTAGCTGTCGGGGCCCGGGGCCAAACCTAACCTAATCTTATTGATAGCCTGCAAAACCTCCTGAGGTTCTATCTGTACATTCGATGAGATCAGATCCTCTGGGCATACTCTAGGAAGGTGGCACCTTTAAGGTAATCTTCTATAACCTGATGAGAGACCACCATGCCACTAGTGCATAACTCAATATAGTATTGAGCAAACCTCCAAAATATGCTATCCGGTGTCGTCACCTTCCCCCCCTGGGAATCCCTTAATTCTATAACTGACCTCTCCACCCAATGTTTATGTAGCCGTGCAGCCAAGAGGGTGTGGGCTTTGTCCCCCAAAGCAGGTAGAATGCTGCACCCTTCCAAAGATCATTCAGTTCTTGCCGTGCGTCCCTCAAAGTCCTAGTCTGATTCTTCTCAGACCCTTCTGTGATAATCAGCCCCCAAAAGGTCCCCTTCGCTGCATACCAAACCAGGCGCTTAGTGACCTCTCCTGTGTCGATCTGAAAAAAAGAAAGCAATTCCTCCAGAAATGTATCCCGAAATACCACATCCATAAACAATGTGTTGTTACATAGCCATCGTTTTTCAGGGGGCAGTCAACGGTCCAAACCCAGAGTTACCATAGCCATATCATGGTCAGACCATGCTACCACCCTAATGGATAACCTTATAATATCATGCACCCTGCTTGAGTGCAATAGTATATAATCAAGCCTTGTAAATGTCCTATGTTGTGCTGAGTAGAAAATATACACCCTGAGGTCTGAATGTAAGAACCTAAAGGTATCCGAAAACAATTATACTTGAGAAAAAGATCTCCCAGGGACTCCCCAATTCCCCCGAACAGGCCACTAAGGTATTAAAATCGCCTCGAGACACCCCCTTACTCCAACCCTCTAACAAGGAGAAAGAATCTTCACAGAACGGAATCTGTTGTTGTTTGGGAGCACGCAACACACATAATGTCACTTCAGTATCATACAACTTCCCCCTAACTGCCAGTAAGCAGCCTTCTAACCCCTTCTTAAATTACAAACTTGGAACGCAGTGATTTTTTAATCAAGATCCCTACACCACCCTTACGTTCCAGGCCAGACGACTGAACAACTATTCCAACACCATTACCTCTGACGTTCTACTCCTTGTTCTGCTTAAATCTGGTTTCCTGAAAAAATAATATGTCGACAGCTGACTGTCAGAACTCTTTCCCCAACAAAGACTATTTTTGCAGGGAATTCACTCCCTTAACATTCAGAGACCTCACCGCAACAGAGCTTCACCAGTCATAAATAATCAAAAAATGAAAAACACCTGAAAGCGAAACCCTGCAAGGTTTTGTGGCAACCAAAACTGTCTAAATAAACACTCTTCAGCAATAAAGAGTTCTATCATCAAAAATAAAACATTTCCCCAATGAGCAAAATCTTTTCTGCTGGTTCCCTTGTTGGTTCCTCCCCCCCATTCCCACAAGTCCCCTCACTGCTAGTGCCCTACACCACAAATCTCCCCAACCCCCATCATGGAGACTGCTCTATGAAACTAGAGCCACCATACTGATAACACAAAATAATAAGACAGGACCCCAGCCGGATTGTGTCCAAAGAATACAACCACACTTTACTGCACTGCACACTAGCCTTATGCCGCTCGTTTCCTTTTCTGATTGATTTTACTGTTTTTAAACAAATGATATCTGCATGCATTTTAAATTGATTGAATTAATTGGAAATTTTATTAATAGCTAGAGTTGAATTGTGTGGCAGGTGCAGCAGCCGCTTTCAGGTTTGGGATTGGGTCCGGCTAGGCGGCTGTTCCAAGCTTCCACAAGATGGTTCCTGATGCTTTATAGCTATATGACCTAGCCACCCCGATATGCACACAACCACAGATCCCACAACTACAGGAGACCACCAGGACATAACGGAAGCAAGCAGCAGCAGGCAGATCACATGACAAATACAAAGAAATTGCTCCAAAAAGGGCTCTCTTCAGTAGAAAGCAGTAACTGCAGGAGGACTGTTCTTAAGCCACAAGTCGACAACCTGTGATGTTCCAAGCTGAATGAGGAGCGATGCACTGGCTGGAGCTGCTCAGTCAACAGGATGGTTGTGGACACTTCCAAAGGCTCTACTGGGCAGGACCTTCTTGCAGGGTTTCGGACTGGTTGATCCTACCAGCCCAAAGGGTGACGCCGACACAGGTCTTGAGGATATTGACCCAGAGAGGTCAACTAAACTCGGCTGGAGGCAATGCTGAATATCTTCAAACTTTGTTGTGGTATCTTCAGCGGCCTGCATCTCTTGTTAGGGGTCTTGGTTCCAAACAATGATCTGAAGAAAGGCTCCAGGACTCCACTATTGAATTCTAAATTTGAGTCTGCGCCACAGGAGCACCTCATTGAGAATGATCTGCACCATTCCAACTGGCAAGGGCTATCCACTCATGGCCCGCCCCTTGACCCACATTTGCCCAGCAAGAGATGTACCGCTGACCTGAGTGTGAATTAGGAATAGCCAGTCCCAGTCCCACATCTGGCCAGATGATTATAATGCTGTTTTGCTTGGGGAACTTGAGGTTTTGCCCAGAAAGGGGCTTACCTTATGTGGCATTTACTGACTTGATGGGTGTGATGAATCTGACGATATCATCACTCCTTTCTGTGAGAAACTTGAGGGCGTTCTCACGTATAGACCCCAGGGATTCTTTGTTCAGGTGGCCAGGGCACTGCCTTCGCCTTTGGAACCAGACCCTGGGGGCGGACCAGTGCAGGAGGATCACCTGTGCAGGGGGTCCCTGGGGACTGCTGGAGGAATGTCCTCGGGAGGGACGCAGTATCCCCCCTTATGTCACACCCCTATCGACACTTCCTCCACCTTGATAGTTTGTTTTAAGTCCTGTCCCGTTAGCCCCTCCCCAAGTCCAACCTGTACCAAGACAAGAGGGAGGTTTACGAGAACAAGGAAAAGGGAATTACACATATTACACCGTCACTTATAACAAGGCGATTGTCTCTCTTTTTCTGACAGCAAGTTATACATTTTTTCCACCATCCCTATAAAAGACTATGACTCCCATAATTCCTCCCAGTGCATTTTCCCGAAACCACTCGGACGAGGAGAACAAGAGCAATGAGGATTACCCATACAAACCTATGCACCAGGTATTCCTATGGGCAGGCGCCATTTTGTCGTGGTAATGAGGCCAGGCAAGGTCAGTCCTCCCTTAACAATCATTACCACCTGAAACCTGTTGAGCCTCACAGACAGTATAAAAGACAGAGCACACAGGCACTCTCTGAGCGAGCTGGGGATTCTGGAGTGAGCAGAGAAGCCAGGAGGAGAATTTGAGCTGAAGAGACCCTGGAAGGCCTGGAGGACCAAAGACTGTCTGATTGCTGGGCCTGTACAGGGGAGGCTGCAGACGGGCAAGGGAGTGCCAACTCCAGGGAGCCAAACCAGGGGCAGCTGGGTGTTTCCTGGCAGTGCCCATACCATAGCTCCTTCCCTGGGCAAAACAAGGAAGCCCAGGACTTTGAGGGGCGGGTGGTAGGACACTGATCTCAACGCATATCCCCTTGAACTCCTGCAGCTCCCGTAACGCCAGAATGACGTTTTTGGGGAGCTAGAGAAGTGGGAGCAAAAAAGGAAAGTGCATTCTGGGACTTGAAGTCCAAAGACACTAAATCATGCAAATTAAGAGGGGTCCAAGCATGGCTGAGGGAGACCCGTGTGTGAACTTTAAGGAGCGGGTCTGATCCCGACTGAGGGAAACCCCTGGAGAGGACAAGAAAGGAATGCACATAGCCGGTGAGTTGGCGAGCGACATGAAAGACTGGTGCGTGTTGTGAAGTTGCAACAGTTTATCGCACAATTGAAGGCTGCACGTGTGGAGTTGAGACGCAAAGGAAGACAGGCCGGTGGTAAACTATAAATTACAGTGAACTTGATAGCTGTGAAGCTAGCGATACTGGGTAGTGGAGTAGTCAGGCGCTTGAGAAAAAAGGAGAAAAGGGTGTGAGGGGGTGCATACCGATCAATAAACTACAGTACTGGTCTGGAGACATTTCAGACTGCTTGGAAGTTGGTCATCCAATGCGCCTATGCATGAGAATTTCAAGCACAACCAATCCAGGGAGGGAAGACAGAGGGAGGACCGGACAGACAGACTTGTAAGGCCTAGAACATTCAAGGTGAAGGTTGTGCAAGTGCACAGAACATGAAGTGCAAGGGAGGGGGACAAGTGCGCCCAGTCCAGCAGGGGCCTGGGTTAAGTGCAGAGTGGTTGCTCCTCTCATGGAGCATAATGCAGTAGTGCCAAGCAGAGTGCAGAGGCCCAGAGGCAAGTGCAGGACTGGTGGGGGAACCTGGGATGTGTGGGGCTCTGAAGGTGCACCAGACAACCAGTCAGCTAGCTGTGCAGGTTGGGCAAGAGAAGGAAGGAGGGAAAGAAGCAAAGTTAAAGGAGGTTAGGGGAGAGGGAAAGAAAAAAGAGGAAGAGAAGAGGTAGGTCTTGAGGAGTTTCCCGAACCTAAGGAGGTCTGGCTCAAGACGGAGAGAGGTAGATAGGCTGTTCCGGAGGTTATTTCGTTTGATAAAGTGAATGGTTTTAGGCGAGTTGACTTAGGGGTAATACCCATATTCAACTTAAGTAACAAACACTGACCCAAAATTAAATCAACATCCTCAGTAAAGGACTTGGCTTTATGCCATGCATCAATGCTGATACGTTCACTACTGAAGTGGGACTACTCAAGTTCTTTAGACTTATCCGTCTTAAATACTTCTTCGGAGACACAGTAGAAAAAGAACCCCCTAAGTCAACTCGCCTAAAACCACCCTCTATTACAGAAGTCAACAACATGTTCACCAAGAGGATACGTTTTGCTGACAACTTGACCAAAGAAGAAAGGCTCTCCCTCAAACACGTGGAAGGAGAACATCACTTTATAATCAAACCTGCCGATAATGGAGGGGGTATCGTCCTCTGGGGAGACAGCTTCATGAGGACGAGATAACAAACATCTCCAAGACGCCAAGTTCTATAAAAAGATCCACACTAACCCACCTCCGCGATTGCTGTCTGAAATAGAGAGTCTCATGACGCACACATAGAACGAGGGCTGGATAGATGATGATGAGAAATCCTTCCTGGTCAAGAGGCATTCTATTTTACCTGCCCTGTACCTATTGCCCAAAATCCACAAAACAATTCTGTACCTCCAAGCAGACCTATTGTGGCTGGCATAGGCTCTATCCTCGAACCTTATCTGTTGACACTTTCCTTCACCCGTTCTTCGGCCAAATGAGATCATTCGTACAAGATATGACATCCATGATAGAAATACTGAGACATCTCCATGTCGAGAAATAGGACCTCCTCGTCACGCTTGATGTCGAATCACTCTGTACAAGTATCCCCAAGCTCGAATGCATCAATGTACTAAGAACATATCTGGACAAAAGAATTAACATCGAACCACAAACTGCCTTTCTACTTGAGTGCATCAGACTGGCACTAATGGAAAACTTTTTTGTCTATAAGGAGACTTTCTATAAGCAATGACACAGGACCAGCATGGAGGCGACTTTCGCCGGGGACGTGGCTAATCTCAACATGGATACTTTCGAACAACGATCCATTTACCGTAGAGTTAACAAATTTTAAACACAACTTGATCTGTTGGCATCGATATATAGACAATGTCTTCATGGTGTAGCGCGGCCCCGGAATCCTCCTAGATGAGTTCTTCGTTTGGCTTAATATTCAAAACTCTTCAATCAAGTTTGCCATACACTATGACACATCTAGTATACCATTTTTAGATCTTGAGATATACAAAACTGATGACAACCTGCTAGGTACCACACTATACAGAAAACCTACAGCAAAAAATACTTTACTGACCTTCTCCAGTTTCCACCCGGCTGGCCTGAAAGAAAACCTGCCCTACGGCCAATTTCTTCACCTTCGCTGTAATTGTACCACATTGTCCGATTTCGACAGTACCAGCAAAGATCTGGCCGTCCGCCTGAAGGAACGAGGATACCCGTCTCATAGCATACGGAGAGCACGAAAAGGAGCAAGAAATGTCAACAGACAACTATGCCTCACTCGACACCTAAAGAACAACAACAGGACAAAATTACTTGTGTTAGCACCTTCACCCCTCTCAGTAATTCACTGAGAAAAATGGTACTACGACATTCTCAAAACAGACACCTTTAAACCTAACAAACCTTAGTTTGCTTTCAAACGCAGCAAAAACCTTAAAGACCGACTCATACACACATATGAAGAACCCAAAACATCAGCTAACAGCCAAACAATATTATGGAACCTACCACCTGTCATCGGTCACTACAAATGTGGGGCTTGTTCTGCTTGCTGCTTGACTAAAAATCTGAAAGAAATAGATAAAGTATGGAAATTCAACTCATTTACCAACTGCAAAACTAAATGGTAGTTGTACGCCATCAAATGCCTGTGCGGTCTATTATTTATAGGCAAGTGTAAAAGGGAGATTCGTCAACGGATCTGTGAACACAAATCATGTATCAAGAACGAAGTGGAAGATAAGCCCATGGTAGCCCATTTTAAGGCTTAGAAATACCAACACACCGACCTGTTTTGGTTTATAATTCAAACAGTAAAAAATCAGTTCAGAGGCGGCGAGAGAGACCTACCTTTACGCCAATTAGAACAGAAATTGATCTATCGTCTTGACACTGTAAAGAAAGGCCTTAATGTTTCCATCGAATGGAACTTGTTCTTCAATTAATCTTACTCCTCATTTTCTTTGTCTTTAAGTTCCCATTCAACCTATGGCCTAACAATATAGGGTTTCCTTAGTTTATCCATGTCCAATCATTGATAACCCAACTACATACTTTGTATAACTTATACAGTTTTGATCAATGTAACCCTGGATGCCACCAATATTTGTCCAACATCTATGAACTATCTAGGTTTCTTCTGTCTGGTTTTGTCAATTGTTTCGATTTACTGCCAACTTTGCACCCTTGTATACAAGAACGTCCTCTGACACCCGCATCAACCATTAGAACATTGTATTAATCCATCCAGAGAGGCTGTCTAATTTGCCAAATCAATGGTCCTAAGTATTCATCCTTTTTTTCTCTATTAGCGATTGCATGCCAGTCGATTGAATAACTACTTCATGCCATCTAACAAATCCTGTATCTGTAGTGCATGTATTTTGTATCCTATCTGTAGCATGTGGTTCTCTTGTGTCAACTGTTTGACGGCCTTATACCAACAATACAATCCAGTATGATGAAGGGTAGTTATATACTCCAAATCGGATAACATGAGTTCTCGTATTTTGAAAAAGTATCAAATCTTTTGAATAATTTTGTCATGCTATTTTGTAAAATGGAGTGTTTTTCTGTGTTTATTGATCGCCTGTTCAACCTCTACGCAACAATTTCGTATAATGAAATATGGTTATTTATTGCGATTTGAAATTTGTGCCATTTTTCGTCAGGACCTATGGAATTGTGGTTTGTAACCATCACCACGCCCCACCAGTTTTAAATGAACTGTATGTGTGATTGCTTAAAACCTCTAGGTTACCTCTCTGAACAGGTGCCTATATTTGCCAAATAGATCCAACCAACATACATCTCCACACCAATTTAGACACATTAGTCATTTTCACTTTTATTTCTCTCTCGATCATGAGCTATTCTCTCAGCAATCAATCTCCATGCCTCCTTACATGCATGAGCAAACACTCATTTCATTTCATTGTGATCCTCTTCTTAAAATATGATACGCAAGGCAAGCCTCCCTTTTTGAGCCCCTTCACGCACACAGCTCTACTTTGCCATGCGCGACAAGTCAATAAAGCTAGTACGTTTTTCAATTGCTATCCCAGGCGTCTACGCATGCGCGAAGACCGGGACACTGCCAGCAATTCAGATGGTTCTACCAGCCAGCTTGGTAAGTGTTCCCCCTGTATTTTGCTAATATTTATGTCTATTCCGTTAGCCCACTGACACACGTTGTATTTCTTTCTAAATACCCTTGCATCGGTTAAAACAAGCGTCACTGGGTTCTACATTATAAATCGTTCTACCGTTCGGTTTGTCCCGGACGCGTTCACGAGTTGCCAAGCAACTCTTACATTCAGTTGCCTTCCTCCTCCTATGGGCACCTATTGCCAGAGGAGCGATCACCTTGTTTCGCTCTAACCAATTTAACTAGCATGCTCAGTTTTCATGCTCTAAGACGCACTTGCTGACAACAAATATATTTGCTAACATGTGGGGCACTTGGAAGTTCTTTTTCAACTGTCTTTTTCCACTCGCTTTGCCGATCAGTCCTGTTTTTTCCAACACGTCCACAAGCTGCTTAAAGAAAAATGTTTCAGTTGCATCTTGCTTCCAATAATGAGCGTTTGGATAAGTTTTCATCGTCATCGCATTGATATTAACATCACATTAAATGTTTAACAACTCTCCTGCCTTTTTGCGGCAGCCCATTGAGCCCGTTTTCCGACATCCAGCTCACCCAGGCAGTTTTTACTCTGTTAAGCAAGCACGTTATATACTACTAATGATTTTGACCTACATAGCATGCCCCACCGCCTCACCGGCCCTGGGATGCATGCCACGCACCAGCACATTTTCACCACGCTATTGTTTCACCACTACAGATTAGCAAACACTCTTTGACTTGCCTTATCCATATATATCCTCTCTAGGATCCTGCATAGGAGCACCGCCTCTATGCCAGCCTGCAGCTTCGCATTGAAAATCAGACGAAGCTGGAACCCTGAACTCTGATTTTCCTTTGAAACCTGGCACAAGGTAATTCATAATGTTGATCCTTATACCCTTAAGAGATCTCAACCTCAGTGTAATATCACCCAGCCTAAACACAAACCCTTTCTCTCTACCTCTGTAGTCTGTATAACTAACATCACAGCTCGCAGCAAATAGGAAAAGCGTCCCCCCGTCTCAGGAGCACACGAGAGGTTCCCAGGAATGCATGGTAAAATTTACCACACCAAGAAAGGTCTGTGCTCTGGCATACAGAAGCGAGAAAACAAGAAATCGCCAACGAGGACACAGATTGTTCCTCTCTAAAGAATTTAAGAGAAAGAACTACAAATTCAATTACTTTGGGAATAGAGTAAAAGAAACATCCAAAAACCCTTCACCCCAAAGCACAGGAGTCTTGTCCGAGTCAACTCGGTCTAGTGACTTTTTTAACAGTGGTACCTGTAAAATACACAACTTTTAAAGAAAAAGATGCATTCCATAGAAACAGAATAAAATTGGTCTGAGTTTCATTTGGAACCGCAAACTCTAAAAAAGCCAAATGATTGGCGTACAGAAAGTAATTACAAAGCACAGTACATTTAATAACACTGTATTTGTTACCGACTATGTATTGAGTTCACATAGTTGCATATTGCAAGACAAAAGTGTTTATTTGCCCCTTTTGTGATTTTACTATGTTTTTCAATTTTAAATATTTTTTTTTATCTGTATTCTCCCACTTTGTGAGTGCGATCTCGTATGGCTTGTCTAAATAGCTCCTAGCCTCCTGTAGGTTTTCTAGCACTACCTGTGCGTTGAAGGGAGAAGTTGCCTGTACTCCGTTTCTTTTTGTTCAATTCATACTCGCCCTCCAAAGTCAGGCCCCCGTCAACAAAAAAGTGGGTCTTCGACCTATATTCTTTACCTCCATAGTATAAGGGCAGACAATAGGTTTATTTAATATAGGGCATTTTGTTTTGACTGGCACAACTAGGACTGTTTTATTTATTATTTGATGGTAGAGCGTGCTCCCATCTTTAGAGAGATGGCCAGACAGGAGTTTATCCAACCCTTTTGCTCAATAAACACCCATGAACATTATATCTCTTGTGTCTGTCTTCACTTGTGAAACCATGCCTCCCTTACATTTCCCTGAGATGACCTCCCCCTATGTGGCCAGTGGACGGCAGTTGCTACATGATCCTGACCCTGGGGGCGGCTATATGAGGGAGGGCCACCTGGGGGGGAGATGACTCTCTGGGAGATCGGGTGATATCGTCAGAGAAAACGACATACTCCCCATTCCCTTCCAGAGATTTTTCCTCAATTCCCCATGCTTTAATGGCAAATTGTTACACTCATCCCCCACCTCCAAATAGATCCATCATGATTAATTGCCAAGCTCCCATTAGGGAGAATATGTTGACAGGTAGGATGAGGCAGGGAGTGGTGAGGATCTCTTCCCAGGAGGCTCAATAGCCACATCCTTCAAGTCATTCAGAAGGCAACTCCATGATGATTGACACGAGAAAGAACAACAGACCAATAAGGATCATGAAGACTGGGTGACCACCGCAGCGGTCTAGAGTAAGCAAGCCAGGAAGTTCAAATACTGCTCGGCTGCAGATGATTATGAGAAGGAGAGCGGGGAGCAGCAGACTACAAACTGCCTTGCCACCCGTAATACCTCTGAGCACCACAATGAAGGCCAGCAAACCATGGCATGTGACCTGAAGGTGAATCTGACATGGGAACAGAGAAAACAGCATGTGGCCGGTGTTCTGCTGAAAGTGAGAGAGAGTAGCGGGAACTGCATACCGCAAAAGCCGACACGACGAGAGTTCAGCACTTGACAAGGTGCATGCAAAGCCAGTATGCTGAAGCAGGGCAGAGCAGAGAAACACTGGAGACAATTGGTAAGCCCTGGGAAGGAAAAAGGGTTGCCGATGAGTATATTTCGCTCCGCAGAAGCAACAGAAACATTTAGTGAACCTAAAAGGAACAAGTGGGTTACTGGATGGCTAAATAAAGTAAATCACTCCTTGAAAACACAGTGCGAGGGAAACAGCACTGTTACTACAGAAGTGAGAGTATTACCAAAGCAAGTTATCCATGGGTTATTAAACCCCAAGCTGAAAGAAAGAGTGACTCGTAAAGTTAAGTCCTGGAAAACAAGTATACTAGGTGAAGTTAAGCATCTGCATATCAAAATGTTTGTGCAACAAAGTCCTGGCAGGAAAGTATAGCAGATGAAGTTTAGTATTTGTGTAACAAAGTCCAGGCAGGAGAGTATACCAGGTGAAGTTAAGCATGTGTGTGTAATAAAGCTCTGGCAGGAAAGTATACCAGGTAAAGATTGATGTTTCCATAGGAAAGTCCTGGTAGGATAAGTGTGCCAGGTGAAGTAAAAGTTAGGCATTTGTGTGACAAGGCTTGGTGGGAGAGTATCATAGGTGAAGACCAAATACCTATTGTAAAGAACTTTAAGGATGGCCATGCCCTTGAATTAATGATAACTTGATCATCATGTGTTTAATAATAATAATAATTTGTTTTTTTATATAGCGCTTTAGTCTAAGCGTTTTACATAGAACATATTATTACTATTATTACCCAGTCAAAATTGGTACTTAACGAATTAATGTGTCATGGGCACTGGCTTAGCTAGCACTACCAAGACACCTTCATATTCAATTCATGATGGCAAGAAGGGAAAACAGGCAGGAGCACTGTGGGTGAGAGCATGGCGAGCATGGATAGGGTTAATATCCATTTCATCCATTGGTACTCCCTTCTCCCATAGAGTAACATGAGACTACCTGTTTCCACTAGTATGGATCCTTTTGTGCCAGCCCAGAACTAAGTTGAACACTCTAGTCTTCGGGCGTGGCTCTCTATAAAAGCCACACCCAATGAGCAATCCATGCTTTGTGTGCTTTCTGTAGCTTCGAGCACACGCTTACCTGGTTCCAGTCTCCGGAGTCTTCCACGGCTTTCTACAGTTCCGGCGCCCGGCTGGGCATCATCTTCACTACGGACACCGCACCTGTAAAGAGAAGAAAAGAGGCATTAGTAAAGCAGCAGTTTTTCTACTCACCGTCTAGCGGCGGTCCGGTGGTGTCTGTGACTTCATCTTCCACTTGCGGGCCTACAAGCCACTTCTGCTCGTCTTCTTGGCAAAGATTTCCAGATTTTCTTCCGACAAGGTATTTTGGCAATCTGCAAAGAGAAAACATGAAAGGAAAGACAGGTTAGAATTTAAAGACACTCAGTTTGCAAAAACCCTCCATAGACATTTCAAACCTGTACTTTTGCGTGCTAGAACCAGTGAAGGAACTGGGATTCCGAGGACATACAGCACTTACCTGATCCAAGCAGCATGAAGGGTCCAGTGAAGTAACTGGCCCTGGGACATTTTTCAGGAGCTTCAGAACTCCTCTAACCAAGTAAGCGGCGGCACTTTCTTCTCAGCAGCACCACCACAGCAACCAGCAAATTCAGCATCCAGTCAGCGCGACAGCCAACTGGTCCCGCACCAAAGTGCCCCTGCAGAGGCAGGACGGAGAGCCCCCCCTTTCCAAACGAAGAGGTGAGCCCCCCCTAGAAACATTATTTAACTCATAGGGAGGCGGGGAGGAGGGTTCCCTGGGTCTGGATACCACTCACTAATCCATCATTCACCTTACAGGTAGAACCCCAGGTGAAGGGTGAGAGAGAGCAGAACACCGGGTGAGGGAAGAGCAAGGCAGAGGTTGAAGGAATCCATCTCTCCTGCGGAGATTCAGGTGAGCATGACAGAACACAAAGCCAACCTTAAAACACCTCCGTCTGAGCAGTGGAGACCTCGGAGGTAGATCAACTGTCACAGTTATTGGGGGAGTTGAGGGCTGAGGTGCATGCAGCTCGTTCTGAGACAAATGCCTTGAGGCGTGAACTGGCAGTGAACAGAGACAAAACAGATGAGATTGCTCGCCAGTTACTACAGACTCAAGCGGATATGGCTCCATTACCAGGGGGAGCCACGGCTACGCCAACTACACCATCCCAACCCATAGCAGAACCAGTACAAGTAGTCCTTCCTGGCAACATACCACTGGCGCCCCCGGAGAGGTTCTTGGGGGAGTCCAAAAAGTTCAGTACTTTTATGAATCAGTGTCGTCTACATTTCCTGTGCAAACCAGGGCTGTTTCCCACAGATCAGTTAAAAATGGCCTTTGTGTTTTCATACTTGGGGGGACATGCCGCGGATTGGTCCGTACCGTTAGTCAATAGGGACGACCCTTTGCTTTGGAATTTTGCTGGCTTCCAGCATGAATTGGAAAAGCTTTTCGCCCGCAGCACACAAGGACAGGCCTTGCATGATGAGTTGTTATCCCTGCGGCAAGGAAATCAGGATGTTTTGGCTTATGTTGCAACCTTTAAACGTCTGGTAGCCGAAACAAACTGGCCCGAAGAAAAAAGAACAACTCTTTCTACCGTAGGTAGTTACGGGGAGAACTTAAAGACGTCCTGGCACAAGTGGTTAATCCCCCCGATGGGTGCGCAGAATACATTGACCTAGCTTGATCATCGTTTGCAAACCCGAAGAGCCGACGGCTCACGCTCTGAGAGTAGGGCATCCTACATGCGGCCCAAGGAGACGTTGCTTCGCCAGCCCACGGAAGTACATCCTGAACCCATGCAGTTGGGGGGAGTTTGTGGTCCGCTTGCCAAGGCGGAACGTGACAGGAGGCGGAAAGAGAAGCTATGTTTATACTGTGGACAATCCGGTCATTTCCTTTGTAATTGCCTGGCTAAACCGCCCCGGAAGACTGTAGGGGCTATGGAGGGAGGAAAGGAAGCAACCGAGGCGGAAAACTCCAATGCCCGGCAAACATAGAGGTCGGTTTGTCGAGCGCAACTAAGACTCTCTTGACTTCCCACTTTACCATCCCGGTGACCATAGTGGACCAATGCCAACCCTCCAGGTTACACGCACTTGAAGCTTTTTTGGATAGTGGAGCCATTGGAAATTATTTGGACTTAGAGACTGCCGATAGGATCGGTTTACCAACTTGTGCAAAGGAAATCCTAGACAATGTAACCGCTGTCGACGGAACTCAGCTACTATAAGGCCCGGTTACCCATTGTACTGCAAAGGTCATAATGCTCTGTCAAGACGGGAATAAGGAACAAATCTCATTTGATCTGATTTCGGCTCCACAATTCCAGATGATCCTTGGCATACCTTGGCTTGAGAAACACAACCCGCTCATAGATTGGCGTAGTAGGTCGTTAACATTCCCCAGGGACTGCAGACACTGTTACAAGTCAGGTTGGACGCCGGACCAACCAATATCTGCATCTCAGAAGACACTCCCAGTGCTGGGGATGTTGGGAGTTTTACCCCCGGAATACCAGGACTTCCGAGATGTATTTGCCAAAGAACAAGCCAATGTTCTGCCCCCGCATCGTTCTTACGACTGCCAGATAGACCTGGTACCAGGAGCAAAGGTGCCGTGTAGCCGCATATATGCCCTGACGGAAGGGGAAAACGCCCATCTAAAAGCCTACTTGGACCAATACCTCGCAAATGGTTTCATCCGCCCTTCCAAATCCCCCGCGGCTTCCCCCCTTTTCTTCATAGCAAAGAAGGAGGGGGATCCAAGAACGTGCATCGATTATCGCGCGTTAAACCATGTCACGGTGAAGAACCGGTACCCGTTACCTCTAATACCCGTGTTGCTCGATCAAGTACGACAAGCGCAAGTGTTTACGAAACTGGATCTTCGAGGGGCCTATCACCTGGTGCGTGTAAAGGAGGGTGATGAATGGAAGACGGCGTTCTGCACCAGGTACGGCCTCTACGAGTATCAGGTAATGCCGTTCGGGTTATGTAATGCACCAGCAGCATTCCAACACTTCATGAGTGATGTCCTGCAAGAACTGCTAGACGTATGTGCCGTAGTGTACATAGATGACATCCTTATTTACTCTGCTACCATACAATAACATGTATCGCATGTACGGGCAGTCTCCACAAGTTACGCGAAAACCACCTCTATGCCAAGCTGGAAAAGTGCTCCTTCCATGTCACCGAAGTTGAGTTTTTAGGATTCGTGTTGTCACCACAAGGGATCCAAATGGACAAAAGGAAAGTGGAGGCAATCCTCACTTGGCCATCACCCTCGTCTCTAAAGGGAGTGCAGAGCTTTCTGGGTTTTGCGAACTTCTACCGACGCTTCATACTAGGATTTTCGCATTTAGTGCATCCTATTACTACCCTCTTACGCAAGCATTGAAAATTCGAATGGACCCCCACAGCTGAAGAGGCCTTTTGTGCTCTAAAGAGCAGGTTCACATCTGCCCCAGTATTACAACATCCACAACCAGACCTCCCTTATATCGTCGAGACTGATGCTTCAAGTGTAGCCATGGGAGCGGTCTTATCCCAACGGAATCCCGACACTGGCCATCTACACCCCGTGGCTTTCTGGTGAAAGAAATTCTCACCAGCAGAACTGAATCATGCAGTTACGGATAAAGAACTGCTTGCGATTAAAGAGGCCCTCAAAGAATGAAGGCATTATTTACTCAGAACCAAACATACTATTACCATAATAACCAACCATCGAAATCTTCAGTACCTACGTTTGGCTAAAGCACAATCATCTCGTCAGCTCCGCTGGGCTCGGTTCCTATCAGAAAATGATTTTGTGATCACTTACCGGCCTGGAGTAAAAAACAGAAAGGCAGACGCTTTATCGCGCATTGGTAAAGGGGAACAAGCTTACGGAACTCCTGATCCGGTGGACATCATTCCGGGAGACAAGATCTTAGGTTTGTGTGGAGATGATTCTTCATGGGAGGCATTCAAGCAGAAGATAAAGGACAGCCTGTCCATAAATGAATTGCGAACATGGGAAGAAAAAGGGGTCAAACTTTTCCATCAAGAACGGCCTACCATATTACCGAGATCGTCTCTACCTCCCAACACGTACTCTGCAGGAAGAAATACTCGCCAATTACCACAATTCACCAATTGAAGGTCACCCTGGTGTGGCAAAGACCACTGAAAAGATTGAAAGATCCTGCTGGTGGCCAACTTGGCGACAAGATACCCACGACTTTGTCAACTCATGCGGAACATGTGCACAAAACAAGGCCTCAAGGCAAAAACCCGCCGGCTTACTGCAACCACTGGCAATACCACCCACACCTTGGCACACAGTCTCAATGGACTTTGTCACAGACTTACCTCCCAGTTCCGGATTTAACACCATCCTTGTGGTGGTAGATTTATTCACCAAGATGGCCCATTCATCGCCTTAAAAGGCATTCCGTCTGCTCAGGTCTTGGCTCGGGTATTTCTCAATAACATTGTGAAGTTACATGGGTTTCCATCCATATTAATCTCCGACAGAGGAAGCCAATTTGTGTCACGATTCTGGAAGCATTGTTGCTCTCTGGCCGGAATAGAAATCAGGTTGCCCACCAGTCACCATCCACAAACAGACAGTCAAACAGAGCGTACAAACCAAACTCTGGAGCAATACCTCCGTTTTCTATTACATCAGACAGACCACTCTTGGGAGGAGATCCTGTGGATGGCCGAATACGCATACAATAATTCAATATACACCTACATACGCATAACACCATTTTACACTCTTTATGGCCGCAACCCAAGAACTTCAACATACGACCCACCAAAAGCCATCGAAATGCCAGCCATTGAGACCTTACACGAAAGAATCTCACAAGCAAACAAAGGTGCAGTAGAACATCTTGAGACAGCCAAGGCTATACAAAAGAGGTATGCTGACCGTCACCGACAAGAGGGCCCAAACTACCAAGCAGAAGATTCGGTATGGCTTGCATCTAAATATATAGCATTAAAAGGGGCCAGGAAATTCCAACCCAAGTTCTTACGCCTGTTCACAATTGAAAGCGTAGTTACTCCTATTGCCATGAAGTTGACTCTACCTCCACAAATGCGCATACACCCGGTTTTTCATGTTTCCTTATTGAAACCTGTACACCCTGGGACTTGAACACTAGCTCCACCAGCCCCAATAGAAATCAAAGGGGAGGAACCAGAGTACGAGGTCAAACAAATACTGGATTCCAAAATAGTTCGAAACATCCTCTATTACTTAGTGGATTGGAAGGGATATGGGCCCCAAGATAGGTCATGGGAACCAAGCGAGAACATTCATGCCCTCGGTTACTACTCAAATTCCATCGAAACAATCCCACCAAGCCTGGTCCAGGAAGCACACATTTGAGAGGGGCCTTGAGGGGGAGGACTGTCATGGGCACTGTTTTAGCTAGCACTAACAAGTCACCT
Organism: Ambystoma mexicanum; assembly: GCF_040938575.1. NCBI lineage: Eukaryota > Metazoa > Chordata > Amphibia > Caudata > Ambystomatidae > Ambystoma > Ambystoma mexicanum. The sequence goes on along the minus strand of NC_090936.1, from coordinate 450,506,375 downwards.
TTATATTCAGTTCATGATGGCAAGAAGGGAAAACAGGCAGGAGCACTGTGGGTGTGAGCATGGCGAGCAAGGATAGGGTTAATATCCATTTCATCCATTGGTACTCCCTTCTACCATAGAGTAACATGAGACTTCCTGTTTCCACTAGTATGGATCCTTTTGTGCCAGCCCAGAACTAAGCTTAACACTCTAGTCTTCGGGCATGGCGCTCTATAAAAGCCACGCCCAATGAGAAATCCATGCTTCGTGTGCTTTCTGTAGCTTCAAGCACACGCTTACCTGGTTCCAGTCTCCGGAGTCTTCCACGGCTTTCTACAGTTCCGGCGCCCGGCTGGGCATCATCTTCACTACTGTCACAACCGCTGGATTCTGGCGGTTATGGAAGAGGTGGAAACATGGCGGTCGTCAGACCGTGCCGCCATGTTGTGCTCACTAGCGCTGTTTACGTTCTAGTCCTTTCCAACATGGCCGCCGCTGTGTGTACTTCTCTGTTCACGCTCGGCAGTTCGGCGCGTTGCAACTTCTGAATTCCTCTTCGTTGCGTGCGCTCCACAGTTCTCTCGCTTAGCGGAGTTCCGCTCCTATCCTATTTTCCTCCCGTTGTCCTCGCTCTCTCATACCGGTGCTCCTACTTACTCGGGCACGGTTGCTCTCCTCCCTTCTTTTCCTCTTACCTTACTTGTTATAGTTCCTCCCTCTGGCCTCCCCCCCCCCCTGCTCTACCTTCATTGCCTCTCCCTTCCGTCAGTCTTGCCGGTATCCTGCATTCCAGCTGGCTTTGGAAATTCCTCTCGTTCCGCACCATCGGATACCAACACTCAAAAGGGGTTTTTGTGCCGTTAGGCTTTTCCCCTTGCCGCACTTGTCTATCGCGGGGGGGAGTCCCCGCGAATTCATTCCCAAAGGGTCGCGGTGGCTTCCTCCTGAGGCAGACCCTATCTACACAAGGAGAGGAGGACTTTTACTCGTCGACCTCGTGGAAGGAAGTTGGACTTCTCGTCTTCATCAGGTGAGGAGGAAGGGGAATTAAAAGACTCTCAGGGTTTGAGTGGGGTGGACCACATCACGGACAACCCTGCTGATACACCCACAACGTCAGACGTTGTTGATAGCTTGCAACGCCAAGATACAGACATGGCAACTCCCCAGCAACTTCAAGAATTGGTTGCGGCGGTACAAAACTTAAACCTGGAAGTTCAAGCACTTCAAACTGCTAATACCGCTCTCCAACAGAGAGTCACCGCCAGAGAACAGCAAGTCACTGATTTACCGCCTTTGCCTCTGGTGTTGGGAAAATTTGACGGATCTGAGAAAAAAGTCAAAGAATTCTTGGAGGCTTGTAATATTCATTTTACATTCAGACAGAACACCTTTTCCTCTGATCATGCCAAAGTGGGGTTTATGATCACTCACATGACTGGAAATGCCCTAGCTTGGGCTACCCCTCTGGTGTCCCGGTCCGACCCAGTATTACAGGACTATGTAGCATTCAAAGATCTTCTCAAGCAGGCATTTCTTCGCACTAAAAGCGCTCACCAGGCTAGTGAAGACCTGTTGGATGTACGTCAGGGTGGTTCTGACCTACTCACTTACATATCCTCCTTCAAAAGACTAGCTGCTGAAGCCGGCTGGCAAGAAGAGGCTCAATATACCATCTTCAGGAGAGGTTTGCGCGAAGAGCTAAAGGACGAGCTCGCTAGAATCCCTCGCCCTGATTCTTTCTCCGATCTCATAAAAGCAGTGGTACGAATAGACTTTCGCTTGTCTGAAAGGAGAAGCGAAAAGAGAAAGAACCGTAACGTCAGTTCCTACCCTGAGACTCCCCCATCGACCTCCTCACCTGCCGCTCGTCCATCCACCAGGGAAGAACCTATGCAGATAGGAACAACCAGATCGCCCTTGACTGCTGAAGAAAAGAAAAGGAGAAGAGAAGGCAACCTGTGTCTATACTTGGCTCCTCCACTCATCTCTTGAGAGACTGCCCAGATGTACCTCCCAGACGTTCGGAAAACGAACGCCCTCGGTAGTTGGTAGGACGGACTACCGAGGGGCTTTTCTCAGTTCCTATGTAACACTTTCCGTTACTTCTGCTCGATCCTCGGAGGACCAACGTCTTATGGTGTTATCCGTCCAGCTTCAGTTCAGAGGAAAGGAAATAGAGACCCTGGCCTTGCTGGATTGTGGAGCAGCCGGTAACTTCCTGGACACTCTATGGGCCGACAAGATAGGCCTTCGTAGGATAGCCAAGAAGGTCGACCAGAAGGTAGAGGGTGTAGATGGTACCCCTCTGTGCTCCGGCCTCATTACCCATACCACAGAGGAAGTACGAGTATCCATTCAACAACACACTGAAGTACTGAACTTCGACATAATCCGAGCAGCTCATTTCCCAGTCATTTTGGGGATTGGATGGCTCCGACGACACAACCCTACCATCGATTGGTCGGCTAATCTCCTAAGTTTTCATTCGGCCTTCTGCCAGGAGAAGTGTCTTCCAGGACCCTTGTTCGAAAGTGTCAAGATGGGGTGTGCCCCAGAGAGGAGCACGATCCACTGTATCCCAAACAGTTTCCAGGAGTACGCCACGGTGTTCCAAGACCAACAACCTATGGAACTTCCTCCTCACAGACCGGAGGACTGTAGGATAGACTTAGTCCCTCAGGCTCTGGTGCCGTTTTGTAGGATGTATCCCCTTTCTTTGTCGGAAAAAGAAGTCCTTAGACGTTACTTAGATGACAACTTAGCCAATGGGCTTATCCGACCGTCCAGATCACCAGCAGGAGCATCTTTATTCTTCATTCCAAAAAGGGACTCCAAAGACCTAAGACCTTGTATCGATTACCGAGGGCTTAACCAACTTACCATCAAGGACCGGTACCCTATGCCCATCATCGCTGAGATCCTAGAGGCCGTCCAAGGTTCGGTAGTGTTTTCCAAACTTGACCTACGGAATGCCTATCATTTGCTCCGCATAAGAACTGGTGACGAATGGAAAACGGCTTTCCGCACTCCCTATGGACTGTTCGAATATCAAGTAATGCCGTTCGGATTGGTCAACGCTCCCTCAATCTTTCAAAGGTTTATGGACCGTATATTTTCGGATCTCTTGGGTCAAAATACTGTTGTCTATTTAGACGATATTCTGGTTTACTCCCGTCAACCCGAAGAACATACCCGTCATGTGAAGGAAGTATTACGCAGGCTGCAACATCATCATTTACTAGTCAAGCCGGAAAAGTGTGCTTTCGCTAAGTCCTCTGTCTCCTATTTGGGCTTCATCTTGTCCAGCGAGGGAATCGCCATGGATCCTAAGAAGGTCGAAGCTATACTGAACTGGCCCTCCCCTTCATCGGTTAAAGAGATCCAAAGATTTTTGGGTCTGGCCAACTTTTACCGGAAGTTTATTCCCGAATTCTCCCGACTCACCCTGCCCATCACCTCCCTACTGAAGAAAGCCTCCAGGCCATTTCAGTGGTCCAGGGAAGCCGAAGAGAGTTTCATCTGCCTGAAAAGAAGGTTCTGTTCAGCCCCTATACTGAGACAGCCGGACCAACTGCTCCCCTTTATTCTTGAGACTGATGCCTCTGCGGGTGCGGTTGGCGCCGTTCTTCTACAAACAAATCAGGGTCGAGAACATCCCATCGCCTATTACTCTAAGACCCTCAACCCTAGCCAACAGAACTACTTCGTGATAGAAAAATAACTTTTAGCCATGAAACTGGCTTGTCTTGAATGGAGAAATATTCTCCAAGGAAGCTTACACCCGTTCCTGATACGGACTGATCACAAGAACCTACAGATCCTACGCCAACAAGAGTGCTATAACACCAGACAAGCCCGATGGGCACATTTTTTTGCACAATTCCATTTTCTCATAACATACATACCCGGAACCCAAAACCAGGTTGCGGACGCATTATCTCGCAGAGATGAGGCCTCTCTGGGATACGAGAAAGAACTCATGTTTCCCCATATCAAGATCATTTCCGGGGGGGCGCTGTTGCGCACGTAGAAAATGGCTGCCTAAACCCGTGGCTCCCGCGCTGCCTCTACATCCTGTGCCTATAAATCCGCATTCCGGCTGACTGATTTGCTGCAACTTGGTTGATCTCCTTCTGACGGGGTCCTGCACGGTCTGTGGAAGTTTGAGCCGGGAAAAGTGCTTCATCTCCGAGATTTGCCCCCGCGAAGTTACTCCGACACGAGCGGCGCTCCCTGGCCGGCTCCCGGCTCCGGAGGAATCTACCCGAGTGCCGCGGCTGCTGGTTGGTGTGGCCTGATCTGGGCGGGGCTTCCCCTCCTTGGAGCCTAATCCTGGCATAGGTGCCGCTGGCGCCGCTCCCTCTTGAGACCTGGTCCCGCTATCGGATGTGCGGCCTCCCTGCTTTTCCCGCCTGCTCCCCGCTTGGCCCCCGGCCGGGTTGAGCGCGGAGCCCACACTCCTGCTTCTGAAGGCGACGTTCCTCGGGACCGGCTGTGCTGCTGAATGCTGAGGCCCCTGCGTGCGGCCACTTCCATCCGGGCTGGACGCCGGGGACATCTGGAATATCCTGCTAGGTGAGGGGGCTTCCGACCCGAGGGGGATCGGGGGTTTATCTCTAGAACTCCTGATTCTGAGCGACGGGCCTCCCGCTTTTACTTGCCTCTCTAGACCCTTTATCTGTCTATCGGGCCGCAATCCACCCTACGCTCTCCTGTGACCGATCCCTGCTGGTTGTGACTATTACTAGTACTTCGCTGCACTAGATACGCGGCCGATCTGCTGCCTTCTGGTGTCTACCTCTGGAGGCCGGTATACTGGATATCCTGCGGGTGTGGTAGTTGAGGCCCACTCGTGTCCGCTCCCTGGGGTGGTGGTCTCGTCCCAGCAGATAACCGGTTCCAGATACAGTATATAAATAGAGTTACTGCGATCATGGGGGAACCTGGCAGATCCAACAGAGCCCCTAAGACCCCTAGGAAGAAGGGCCCTATGGACACATTCACCACTGCGGTCAGTCAATCTGAGCCAACTGACACCCAGCAGAGTGGGGACGAGCAGGGCGGGCATGTGATGCTGGACAGAGAGGATAAATTGGCCATGCTAGTTCAAAATGGATTTCTGGCTGTAAATACCAAACTGGATGAGATAGTTGCTACCATAGGTTCCTTGAAGGCCAGAATCGATAAGGAAAGTGCGCGTGTCACTGATGCAGAGGGCAGGATAGGTGCCACCGAGGATACTGTTGGTCAACACAGTCGTGATATAGCTCATATCCAAGACACTATGAACAAGCTCCAGAGTAAGTGCGAGGATCTTGAATCTAGGTCCAGAAGAAACAATGTCCGAGTGGTAGGTGTGGCCGAATCCTTCGGCAAGGGCCAAATGGAGAAGCAAATGGAAGAACTTTTTAAATCCTTATTTGGGCCCGACACATTGTCTGAACACTTCCTTGTCGAGAGAGCACACCGCACCTTAGCGCCGGTTCCCAAACCCGGGGCGCCACCACGAACTATAATCGCTCGTCTACTAAATTACAGGGACAGAGACACAATCCTCCGTTTGGCCAGAGAGATGGGCACGCTGCACTACGAGGGCAATCGCATACACATCTACCCTGATTTCTCCGCCTCTGTCCAGGCTAGCAGGCGCTCGTATGAGCAGGTCAAGAAACTCCTCAGAGAACGACAGATCAAATATGCCTTAATGTTCCCGGCCAAAATGAGAATCCAACACGCAGGGAGGTCGCACTTCTTTGAGAACCCATCCGAGGCCCTTTCATATATTGAATCTTCTATACCCCTCCCTCCAAGGGGAGAGCGACCGGCTCCGAGCAATAGACCTCGACCAGCAGACTAGGAAGTGCATGCTTTCATATTCGACATTAAGAGTTTTTAGGCCCCATGACACGGGCCCTTTTGTTCTGAGATTACAGTCAGCCATCTTCTGTGAGTGGCGGCGTTGGAGGCCTGGGATTCCACAAGTTTTGGGTCGCACACTGTCGAGTTGGGGGAGACGGTGCGGGTGGCGGGTGGGGTGGAGGGGGGAAAGGCTGGGAATGTTTGTTTCGAATCCCATGCTGCAAAATGAGTATGCTCCCCCTCTACATGGGTCTCTGCTCTGAGAAGGTTTTTTTGGGAAGTTCTAGTTGGTTACTGTTTGTACTTGTGGTCTTGAGTGCACTTACACGGTCTAAAAGACATGATATTTTCTCTGAGAATCGTCCGTTACTACCCACACAATCCTTTTGTAAGGCCCTCTTCGCATTCTGGTTATTACCCGTATATTATATTTCAGGTAAAGCTCTGTCCATGCTCTGAGGGTTAAACTTATCTCATGGAATGTGAGGGGGCTGAACAATCGCTCGAAAGCCAAAAAAGTGGGTAATTACATTGTCAGACATGGTGCCCAAATCGTTATGCTACAGGAAACCCATACTATGGGAAATGATAATGAGGGCATCATGCCCGGCTGGGGCAGGTCCAGGTTCTATACCAGCTATTCATCCCAATCCAGGGGGGTTGCCATTCTTATACACCCGAACCTTGGGCTCCGGCTCGATGGCCATAAACTGGACCCTTTGGGCAGATACGTACTTGTCTGGGGCTCGATATTGGGACAGCAGATATTGTTGGTCAACACATATGGGCCTAATATTGATGACCCCACTTTCTATGCTGATGTATATCAATTGATCGCTACTGTCAACATCCACACCATAATTTGGGGAGGAGATTTCAATATTGTTATGGACCCGGTGTTTGATAGATCCAGCACAATTGTAAGAGCACCTAGCAGGGCCTCTCTTGCTATGCAAAATGTTCTGTCTCAGCTTGTCCTTGAGGATGCCTGGCGAGCTCTCCACCCGACTACGAGGAGTTACACCTACTACTCTTCGGTACATGATTCCGAGTCCAGGATCGACTATTGGTTTGTCTCCCCCTCTTTAATTGCTGGTATAGAGACATGTGAAATACTAGCCCGCACTCTATCTGACCATTCCCCAATAACACTTGAAGTCACTTTTCACAATTGCCCTAGACCCCCTAGAAGATGGAGGATGCCTGGGGGGTTGCTCCGGGACCCCGGGACGGTGAAGGGGCTCCACACTGAGATTGCTGAGTTCCTTGAAATCAACATAGACTCAGTCGATAAATACTCCACGGTATGGGAATCTTTTAAGGTCTGGGTCAGGGGTGCGCTACTGTCTAAATCTGTTGGTCTTCTTAAGGGAGTCAGGGCGGAACTGGCCCTGACTGAAGACAAGCTGAAATTACTGGAGGACACTTATTCTCACACCCATGACAAGAACATATTGGCGGACATACAGTCACATCTTCAGGAATTCAGCAAACTGGCCTCTAGAGAGGTGCAGTACATGGCATCCCCGATCCGTGCACGCAGATATGGCGAGGGCAATAAAGCGAGCAGGTCCCTTGCCAACTTGCTCAAACAGGACAGACACCCAAATCGTATTACCAGCATACAGACACCTGGGGGTACGGTTATAGTGAATGAGGACGAAATAAATTCGGAGTTTACGGGGTTCTATGAACGATTGTATAGTAATAGAGACACTAAATCGCCCACCGAGATAGAGACATACCTTTCGGCACTGAAAATGCCAAAACTCCATGATGAGACCCGCCTCGCACTGGACCAGCCTCTTACTACAGATGAGATTGCTGCGGCGATTAAAGATTTAATGTCCAATAAAGCTCCAGGATTAGATGGCCTTGGTGCTGAATTCTACAAAGAATTTAGTTCGGAGCTTGCTCCATTGCTGTTGCGGGTCTGGGAGGAATCCCTTCAGTGTAATATACTACCTCCATCCATGAGAGAGGCGTTAATAACTGTTCTCCCTAAACCACGCCGCCCTCCCCAGGATATGTCGTCCTACAGGCCACTGTCTCTTATTAATACAGATGCCAAAATATTCGCCAAAGTACTGGCCAACAGGCTATTGCCGGCGGTCCCAACACTGGTCCACCCTGACCAGAATGGGTTTGTCCCTGCTAGATCCACGGCACTTAACCTACGCAGGCTCTTTGGAATACTGGCCCAGGTTGACCCTGTCAGGAACGCTGTGGCCGTATCATTAGATGCCGAGAAGGCCTTCGACTCTGTCTCTTGGGCCTACTTGCTGGCAGTGTTGAAGTCATTTGGGATTGGCCCGAACTTTATCAGGTATGTGCAATTGCTTTACACGAAACCTGGAGCCCGGGTGCTAACAAATCAAACAATTTCGGATATGTTTCTGCTGGGACGAGGCACTAGGCAGGGCTGCCCATTTTCGCCTATACTATTTGCCCTGACAATAGAACCAATGGCAATTGCGATAAGACTTCGACACTTCAATAGGGGCATTAACTTGAAGGGAGCCACACAACTAATATCCCTATACGCGGATGATACACTCTTATATATTCGTGAACCGGAGGATAACCTACCCCCCATAATGGCAGAGATTCAAGAATTCACTACATACTCTGGGTACACCATAAACCAGGATAAGTCAGAGGTTTTTCCACTTACACCGGCAACAGACTGCCCTGTTTCTCTGGGCGGGATGAGATGGTCCAGCGAGTCCATCAGATATTTGGGTATACTCGTCTCACGTGGGAAAAACAGATTATACGCTGACAATCACGATGCCACGTTACAGACCTTGAAGACCAAACTGTTATTGTGGGACCGCCTTCTGTTGTCATTGCATGGCAGAGTAGCAGTCCTTAAAATGGTAGTCCTTCCCAAGCTACTTTACCTATTTGTAAACATTCCAATTTGGCCGGGAAGGCTCTTTTTCACTAAACTTAGGTCCATGGCCACGGCCTTCCTTTGGCACGGACAGACTCCAAGAATAAGCTGGGAAGGGATAACTAAACCATACTCTTCGGGTGGGCTGGCGGCCCCTGACTTTGAACTTTATTATCATGTATCCCAGGCCCAGTTCGCTAAATATTGGTATTCCAGGGATGGAGCCCCCCCACATGTTGATGTAGAGGAACTTACCACTACACCCACGAACATACAGTCTGTCATTTTTGACGATCACTACAGGGACACATGTGATTTCAACCCTGTCAGCAGAACGGTCGCCTCCTGGCGGGCAATATTCAAGAAGCTGAGGCTTTCGTGCTTGTATAATCCGGAGGTCTCCCTCTGGAGATACTCTGGTATCCCCCCAACACATGATGCCTGCTTGCGATCGGCCTGGGACCCTGATGACGAGATGTGCCTGGGTGATATGTTTATCGATGCAAAGTTCGCGACCCTTCAGCACAGCAGACAACCGGGGCTCTGGGCAGAGGCCCACTTAGGGTTCTGCAATACTACCAGATGAGATCGGCCTTCCAGAAACACTGGGCGTCTTTCCCTGATGAACCCCCTACACACCCTTGCGTTCAGATGATCACTGCCGGAGGCCGCTTGAGTGTTTCCAGTCTATATGCCATGGTACAAGCACACTCTCCCACGCCTGGTCTTAGCAGAGATAAATGGGAAAAAGATCTCCAGATCCCTATTGATGATAAGACTTGGGATAGATACTGTTCATTAACTAAAAAGGTTTCCCTTAATGCTGGGCTACGAGTGATCCAATTTAAAATTCTCAATAGATTGCACTACACCCCGGCCAAGATAGCCAAGTTTGTCCCCAACGCTCCGAGTCAATGCCCAAAGTGCAAAGCAGACTACGCTGGCTCGTTTCACATGTACTGGAGCTGCCCGGTGGTGGCTGGGTTCTGGAGGGAGGTGGCAAATATACTGGATGAGATCACACAAATCCCCCCGACGCTGTCCCCACAGAAATACCTATTCGGTGACATCGGAAAATGTTCTGAAAAGACCAGAAGACTGTTTAATGTCACATGTGCAGTGGCCAAAAAATGCGTTCTGCTACATTGGAAAAATCCGTCGCCACCCACTGTGCAGCAGTTCCTCCGAGAGCTGGTCTATGTGAATGAGGCTGAGGAGCAGTTTGTGCTCACACGCCCTTCGGCCTGCAGACCTAAGGATATTTGGGGTCCCCTTAGAATGTTTCTTTGTGATATGATCTCCGACGGTGACAGCGATACTTAGACCCAATGCTCCGTGAAAATGTATATTATATGTACTATGTTCCTCTGCTTTACCGTACCATGAGGATTGTGATCTGTATGATGAAGCTCTAACTGTGTTTTGTGTTTCTCTCGACCACTAATAAAAAGAGTTTTAAAAAAAAAAAAAAAAGATCATTTCCGCTGTATCGTCTTTCCTGGAAAGAGTGAGAGAAAGTTCTCTTTCCCCTGAAGAAACACTCCGGCAAGTGGGGGGGACTCCGGTGGATCTGAGGGACGGTCTGTACTTCTCTCGAGGAAGGCTTATCCTTCCTTCACAGGACCTCAGAATACAAGCTCTCCAGTGGTGCCACGACTCAAGGGTAGCCGGCATAGAGGTTTACGAGGGACCCTGGAATTACTGCAGAGATCTTTTTACTGGCCCGGTATGCGAGCCGACATTCAGGCATACATCCAGACCTGTCTTATTTGTATGCAAAACAAGCATTCCACACAAAGTCCCCTTGGCCTGCTTCAACAAGACCCGATTCCTCCAGGCCCCTGGAAGCACATATCTACAGATTTCATCGTAGACCTACCTAATTCCCAGGGCTGTACCTGTATTATGGTAACTGTGGACTCCTTCTCGAAGTTGGCTCATTTTTCCCCCCTACCCAGAATACCTTCGGCCTCCCTTATGGCGGAAGTCTTCATGAAAGATATCTTCAGATTACATGGTCTCCCCAAAAAGATCGTGTCTGAGCGTGGGAGCCAATACACCTCAAAGTTCTGGACAGCCTTGTGCAGACTGCTGGGTATCGAAAGGGCTCTATCTTCTGGGTTTCACCCACAGACCAATGGACAGACAGAAAGGCTAAACGGTATTCTTGAGCAGTATTTGAGGTGTTTCATCAACCAACAGGACAACTGGGTGTCCCTCTTACCAACAGCTGAGTTTTCTTATAACAATTCAGTACACAGCGCACTGGGAATCAGCCCTTTCTTTTGTACGTATGGGTACCATCCTAAATCCATAGTGCCTACCTTCTGGACTGAGACTCCCATACCATCCTTGGAACACTCTTTGTCTAGATTAAAGGAGCCCATAACACCGCCAACCAAAGTCTTCTAAAGGCCAATACCCGTAACAAACTACAAGCAGATAAACACCGGAGACCTGTACCGGAGTGGAAAAGAGGATCTAAAGTCATGCTATCCACTAAGTTTTTACCCCGCTGGGTACGCCCTTCTAAACTATCCTCCCGATTTATTGGTCTCTTCGATGTTCTATCCAGGATCAATCCGGTGGCTTATCGCCTCAAACTGCCTAACAGTCTTAGTCGCATACATCCGACCTTTCATGCCTCTCAATTACGTCCCTTCAAATCAGGGAACAGGAAACAGAATACCCCCAGTCTCCCTACTTTGCCTGCTCCCATCTCTGAAGAATACGAGGTCTCCCATATCCGGGATTCACGTTATCGCAGAGGTCGCCTTGAATATCTTATTCATTGGAAGGGGTATCCTTCCTCGGAAGATACCTGGGAACCTAGGATCCATGTACATGCTCCCCTCTTGCTACGTCAGTTTCACAGATTACATCCCGGCAAGCCGGGGGGAACCCGACTTCGAGGGGGGCATACTGTCACAACCGCTGGGTTCTGGCGGTTATGGAAGAGGTGGAAACATGGCGGTCGTCAGACCGTGCCGCCACGTTGTGCTCACTAGCGCTGTTTACGTTCTAGTCCTTTCCAACATGGCCGCCGCTGTGTGTACTTCTCTGTTCACGCTCGGCAGTTCGGCGCGTTGCAACTTCTGAATTCCTCTTCGTTGCGTGCGCTCCACAGTTCTCTCGCTTAGCGGAGTTCCGCTCCTATCCTATTTTCCTCCCGTTGTCCTCTCTCTCTCATACCGGTGCTCCTACTTACTCGGGCACGGTTGCTCTCCTCCCTTCTTTTTCTCTTACCTTACTTGTTATAGTTCCTCCCTCTGGCCCCCCCGCCCCCCTGCTCTACCTTCATTGCCTCTCCCTTCCGTCAGTCTTGCCGGTATCCTGCATTCCAGCTGGCTTTGGAAATTCCTCTCGTTCCGCACCATCGGATACCAACACTCAAAAGGGGTTTTTGTGCCGTTAGGCTTTTCCCCTTGCCGCACTTGTCTATCGCGGGGGGGAGTCCCCGCGAATTCATTCCCAAAGGGTCGCGGTGGCTTCCTCCCGAGGCAGACCCTATCTACACAAGGAGAGGAGGACTTTTACTCGTCGACCTCGTGGAAGGAAGTTGGACTTCTCGTCTTCATCAGGTGAGGAGGAAGGGGAATTAAAAGACTCTCAGGGTTTGAGTGGGGTGGACCACATCACGGACAACCCTGCTGATACACCCACAACGTCAGACGTTGTTGATAACTACGGACACCGCACCTGTAAAGAGAAGAACAGAGACATCAGTAAAGCGGCAGTTTTTCTACTCACCGTCTAGCGGTGGTCCGGTGGTGTCTGCGACTTCATCTTTCACTTGCGGGCCTACAAGCCACTTCTGCTCGTCTTCTCAGCAAAGGTTTCCGGATTTTCTTCCGACGAGGTATTTTGGCAATCTGCAAAGAGAAAACACAAAGGAAAGACAGGTTAGAACTTAAAGACACTCAGTTTGCAAAAACCCTCCATAGACATTTCAAACCTGTACTTTCTCGTGCTAGAAACCAGTGAAGGAACTGGGATTCTGAGGACATGTAGCACTTACCTGATCCAAGCAGCACGAAGGGTCCAGTGAAGTAACTGGCCCTGGGACATTTTTCAGGAGCTTCAGAACTCCTCTAACCAAGTAAGCGGCAGCGCTTTCTTCTCAGCAGCACACCACAGCAACCAGCAAATTCAGCATCCAGTCAGCATGACATCACCATAGCGCCCCTGCAGAGGCAGGACAGAGAGCCCCCCTTTCCAAACCAAGAGGTGAGCCCCCCTAGACACATTATTTGACTCATAGGGAGGCGGGGAGAAGGGTTCCCTGGGTCCGCATACCACTCACTAATCCATCATTCACCTTACAGGTAGAACCCCAGGTGAAGAGTGAGAGAGCAGAACTCAGGGTGAGGGGAGAGCAAGGCCGAGGTCGAAGGAATCCATTGCTCCTCCGGAGATTCAGGTGAGCGTGACATAATGAACTATTGTGAAATTATACAGAGAGAAAGCGTGTTCTTAGGAAGAGACATACCCTTGGGATTTGCAATTTATGAAAGGGAAAGAGAAAGCTTGGGGAAGGGATCTGATACTCAGAAGTAAATATACTGAGGGGAGAGAGTAACCCTCTTTTGAGTTGGTGAAACTTGACACAGGAAATTAGAGGAAGGAAGCTTATCCCTGGAACTGTGAACATTGTTAATTAAGCAATAAGCCCCGAGCAGCAGGGGCATTACCGACTCAGGCAGTGCCCCAGGGCCCATAGTTATAGGCCCAAGCGAAGCGAGGGCCTTAACGAAGTCCCCGGTGCATTACCAGAGTCGGTAATGCTCCTGCCGCGAGGGGCATATAGCTATTAGTACCCCGGCCTGCAATAGCTGCGTGACTGGGGCACTAAAAGCATTTTTTTCTGTCCCGAAACGCTGCAGCGTTTCGGGACAGAAGAAAACATAGTCCGTTTTCCCTTTCCATGGTGCCCATCGAGAGCGCGCTGGGAACAGAAGTGTTCCCAGCGTGTCCGTTCCCAAAAGAAGACAGAGAAGAAGGTAAGTGGGGTTGGGAGGGAGGGGGGAAACGTACCTGGGTCCCCGATGGGGGACGATGGAAGCCTCCAGCCGTGTGGATGCGCGGAGCCGGGCTGGCCCCGCTCCTCCGCGTGGCTGGAGGCTGCCATCATCCCCCACCGGGGACAAAGGAGCAAAAGGTAAGTGGGGTGGGGAGGGCAAGGAGGAAAGGGGAAGGGGAAAAAAAAGTCTTACCTGAGTCCCTGGCGGGGAGCGAAGGCAGCCTCTCAGCCGTGTGGAGGCTCGGAGCGGAGATGGCCTGCTTTTCGAGGCTCCTCATTGGCTGAGGGGCTGCCACGCCCCCGCCGGGGACAGTGGCAGTGGAATCCCGACCGAGGGATTTCTGGCTGGGTAATGCCTTAGCGAGGGCCAATCAGAATGGTTCTTTCATTCTGATTGCGCCCTCGACGGGTACTAATTTGAAAGCTTTTTGTTGGATTCGAACTTTTGTGTTGAACTTGAACATTTGAGCACTTGGAAAACTCAAGAGACCCTTACACGCTGGAGTGTATTCAGAGTTTGAGGGCCGGAATAGGATTACGGACATAGAACAGACCTTTTTGTTTGGTCATCTTGACACTGGACAGATTCATTAGCTTTGGTTGAGGTAGGGAAATTTCTCTTAGATTAGGGATAGTGAGGTATTTTCAAACTCCCATTTTTGTTAATTAAAGTTTGTAACCACAAACATGTCTCCTCTGTGTCTACGTCTCATTCCTGGCTCCTCACAGAGGGCAGGAAGAAAGGAAAAGATGGATAAAGGACAGGGCAGAAAATGGGCAAAAAATGAATAAACAGCCATTTTGAGTGTATGGTGCTTAAAATGACCTCATGCCAAAAATGCAAAAGTGCACAGCATAAAAATATCCGCTGCCACTAGCCGGTCTTGGATGCATAAATTAATAGAAATGTTACAAAAAAGAAAAGGGATATCAAGTACCCCTGCCACACTTCACTGTAAGAGGATGTGTGCAGTTTAAAAACATGGAATCTTGCAAATGGAGACAGGTCCACCTGTACGGGTAGCCTTACGCACTGAGCAGTGCCCCAAAACAGATAAACTCAGCAAGGGAGGTAAAGCAAAAAGGCTTTACTTGCCTCCAATAGTTAGGATAGGAATCAAATTATTGCATAGTGTTGGGGATTGTTCCATTGATGTCAAAAGAAGGAAAGCTCTAAAAAGAACTATTTCCAACAGTAAACAACACAGTTGCTGGAGCCATAAAGCCAAGTCATTACCACACACTTGACAGCAATAATATTCCCAGGCACACAATAGTTCAATTCAAGTATTTCAAGTCCAAAGAACCTATGCTGACTTTAACTAAGCCTACTTGACCAAGGGAGAATATGTTCATGAAATCTTCTTGTCCCTGACAATAAAGTGCTTGTCTTGGGAGTGGGGCTATAGGAATTCCACACACTTGCTTCTGTGCAAGTCATTAGGTCCATAAGTGAAGCCACACTTGCTGACATTCAGAAAAAAGTGTGAAACATCAAAAACGCTGCTCGGATTTGGATGCAATTTCGAGGGAACTACGAGTGCCCTGACAGGACCCTGGTAGAGGCTAACACACTTGCAGGCCTTCTTACCAGGACGACAATTTCAACCTCTCTACCAGATACTCATTAGTTATACAACGCACACACTAGGGAGCCTCTAGCAGAGATGGGAAACTGGTGTTTGTCCTTAAGAGATAGAGGAGTAACATGAAGCCCTGATGGTACCAAGGGAAATAGCTATCCTAGCTTGCTACCGACTCATACAATTAAAGATCCTTCAGAGGATATACTATACTAGGGAGTTACTCCTCAGATGGGGCCGAACACCAGACCTCCACTGCCAGCAAAGCTATACAAACGTAGGAACGTTCTACCACATGCTTTGGGGGTGTTATGAAATCCAATGTTTCTGGGCTGACAAATTGTGGTGGGTCTCTGCAGTTGTCCCCCATCCGATTCTGGCTGACCCGAAGTTGCATCTGTTGGGGATCTGGGGCAAGGTTGAGCTCTCTCAATACGAGAAGTTATTTGTGGCTAACGCCTTGATTGTGGCAAAGTGGAATATAGCCATGCTGTGGGAAGTGTTGGAGGGGAGGGGGGCTGTAGACTGGGACAATTGTATTGCAGTGGAAGAACAGATCTATAGATCCTGGGGATTCCCACGTACATTTTACAAGATTTGGAATGCATGGGGAAATGCAATGTAAGTTGTGCATGGCGAAGTAATCTTGTATAAGTCATAGTGGGGGCTTTTAAAAACATCTCTAAACATTGTCTGACTTCTCGGGCGGGGGGCAATCTGTCCTAATTTATTCATATTATCCCGGCCAAAAAGTTTAATATTTCTAGTTTATTGACCAATACAGCGACCAACAGGAAATCTTGTGATATTGAACATAGTTGATTCAATATCAAGCACTGCACATTAGAAAAGCTTCTGCATGTGCTTATTTGCTGGAAGAAGGCATACACTGTTTTTCACTGCAGAGCATTCATATTGTTTACTTGTTATTTAAAAAATATTTCTATAGAACATGGGAGTCTTTAGCTTTATGCAGAGCATTGGACTGTTAGGACACATTCTTAATGAGTGATATTTACCATATATTAACATAGCCTGCATGCTGAAGCGCGTATATGGTTTATAAACATCTATCAGGAGCTCAATGCTAATGTGGGATATGTTTCCCACTCTTTGTACCCTATATCTCGAGGAAAACTCACTTCACGTCAGATTGTCATGGTCCTGCTTGTAAGTCATGGTGAAAAAGGAGGCTGCACAATTGTGGCCCACCTTTTGGACAATATGGTTATTAAGTCATTTGGCAAGTATAAAACGCTCTTTGAGCATCAGAAGAGGGATAGGAGTTTGTTCCTCCAGCTCAGACAATGGATGCTCCACCATAGCATGAAGGGAGGATGGGCTTGGGAAATGGTATGCCTTTTGAGAGAAATGCCTTGGTTGGGGGCTTAAGGGAGATGGTTTGTGTAGAACGTCTTATGGAATATGCAAGTGAATACTTTTGTAAGTTCACTCTGCCCTAGCATAAATCTTTTACAGGGAGATCTAGGGCTTTATTTTGATCCAGGATTCAAAATTGAGGGAAGCTGGGAGCTATTTAGCTCCTGCTTGTGGGCTCGAAGAGCCTGGTTAGCTTAACAGCAACAGCTTCCAGGAGCTACTTTTGGCACCCAAGGCCAACGGATGCCAACGGTACACACCTATGTTTAGCTGTGTGCATTTGGGACACTCTAAAATTGAACATTAGGGCATATCTGTACACCATTTAAAGCATATGGGGTCATAAATAATGGCCAAAATGGATATCTTTGCATCTTATGTGAAAGTTACATTTGCGTGATGCTATGTAATACCTCCTTGTTCCCCAGTGGTAGCTCCTGGACATTGGTTAATGCTGGATGTCTAGAAGCTGCTTTTAGACACTGCTTATCCAATCTTATTTCCGAGCCCAGTGATGCATGTAGAAAGTCGAACAGAAATAGCCCTACTGCTTCAGCATTCAGTTACAAAGCTGTCTTTCCACTTATTTCTCTCAGACTTTGATGTGGAGCTGAGTTACAGCATGAAAAGACTGTATGCTCTGTGAAACTGCACAGGGTTTCAGTGCAGATAATCCACATGGAAACACCTTCCACACTCACATTTCAACTTCCATGTATTTTGAAGTATGGTAGCAAATTCCAGACTTCAAAACATATGGCAAATCTAGGAGGAAACACACTGACCCTCACTAACTCCATTGCAAACTCCCAGGAGGCCCCAAATGCCCAGTTGACCCTCACAAGACCCACACCCATTGACCACGTTCATTTCAACACTTTATTTCTTCAGACTGATCTACCATCTTACCCACCCTGTCCTCCAGCTCTTTACATAACAAAATTTGGATCCTGCTGCTGTGAAATGACCCTGCTTGCCTTATACTGCTCTCCCCTTAATGCATTTTCTGTCCTTACCCTACCCCGATTTCTCCTGCAACACCAACTCCCTGCTCTTGTGCAAGATCCTGTGACCCGCTCTTTGCCCGACTAGTTACCCTCCGTCAACACCCCCCACCATTGGTTTGTCCACGGTATCATAGCCAATAAATCCTGCAAAACAGAATTCTCAGTAGACGATCTCTGTCCTGGTGGAATGTATGGTGATGGAGACGGCCTATAACCAAGACCATGTCTCACCATGGCATCAAGTTGTTGGAGGACATCCATGCAGAGGGCAACATGATTGATCACTGTCACCTTTGTAGCTTGGATGACATCACAAAGCACTGGCAAGTCCTCAAGAGGGATGACATGCAACCTGGTTGCGCCCCACCACAAGACAACAGGACGCTGTTCTACAATCTATGACCATAGATGTGGCTGTAGGAGGAACAAACCATCGTACCCATGAATAGCATGGAAGGAATTGGAGGTGTGGTGGCTCACAGGTACTGGAGAGTATAGCACAAGGTTGCCCTGACCGCCGAGATTAATGGGTCACAAGTTACCTATAGAAACTGGGTTGATGGCTGAGCTCATGGAATAGGTGGTCCTAGAAAAGGATCTTATGGGATTCCCTCAAGTTCGCCTGCAATTCCAACATAAAATTAAATACCTCTATGTATGCATGCAAAGACATGTATATTGTGCCACGCCATGTGTCTCCATAAGGGAAACTGTTTCTTGTAGGCGGAAAATGGCATGGATGCATAAATGGTGTTCATGCATTCATTCCATTATTGCTTGGGTTCCCTGCACAGTGGGATTGGGACCTGCTGTAATGATGACCATAATGTTTTATATTAGAAGTTCTTCTGGAAGAAATGGTGGTTTCCGGGGCTCTATAAAATACTTAATGGCTAGATAGGTGCCACCCGAAGTTAACTCTTTTGAACTAATAAGCACTCTTAATAACTAGGCATGGGACACTGGCTCAAAATCTGTTACAAACATCAATTTAGTTTAAATTGTATTAGAAGATATTTGCCATAATACCAAAAATATAAATTTGAAATAGGTGGCTGATTTAGTATCTTTACTCTTGGTACCTACCACTTTAATTGGCAGGTACTGACCCTTGCAGTGTTATTCGTCCCGCAATCCTTCCCATATTTCTTTAAGGAACTGGTCTTCAAACATTTTATGCCAAGCCCCTACTGAGAAAAGAAAATCCCGGGGAGTGGTGGAGCCATACTATTTTAGGGATGTTTTGTTAGGGATACATTCCAAGACCGTAGGAAAAGCACATCAAATCCAGGGAAACACTGCAAGTGAACAGAAAATCTCCAGTAGGGATTAGTATTATTAGTATATTCAGCGAAAAGCAGTTTAATTTTCATAGAGTGATCAGTTCAAATGGGGAGGGTGGGTGTGTCTCTCTGCAGAAAGAGTCAATGTGCGGCCTTATATTTGAGACCGCCACTCTGAGGTTGTCCTCCACTTCCAGCCTTGTGCACTGTTCAGTCTTCAGTGCAGCCAATTCTGAAAATCCCATTTCGCACATATAGTAAGAGAGATTGAATAGAGCACAATGCTAATGCTGAATAGTCAGAGTTTTCCGTTAGACAGATGTCACCCAAGAGAATGCTCTTAAATTCAGATTTATATGCTGCCCACACAATGCACCAGCTTTGCATCCCTCTCATAAAAACGCCTTACCTGCCTACTTTGACAAGACAAGCAGAGGATGTCATGTGCTTCAAGTTCTGAGAAGGTGGAAGGCACAGCCTTTTATGGGCCAGTGTTGTATTGACTGGTGACCCTGGAAAGTACCAAGTTCAAGTCAGAATATTTATCATAGAAAATACACTCCCTGCTATGCTTGTTGCGAGCCCCTAGTATTCCCACTGCCTCTCTTTGCCTGTCACTGAAAAGAAAGTACCCACACAAACAAGACCTCAGTTGGGAACCCTCTCGGCAATACCCACCCCCCGGATATCCTGCTTGCCCATCACTAAAAAGTTGCCCATACAAGTCGCCACCTCCAAGCCCTGCATTAACATCATAAATTAATCCTGACTTGGCTGTGTACTTCCGCAAGCTCCATCTCTGGCCGCAAGCTCCATCTCTGGGGGATTCCTCTTCTAGAATGTTGCCAGTGATTTGAATGGTGAACCTGACTGGGAATAAAACAAGGGAACAGCAGGTCGAATATTTAAAAAAGTAACTCGAAGATGTGGCTTATATGAGCATTTCGCAACACCTACCTTCCCTCGGCCTACCACCCAAGCAAATTCTCACAAATATAATCCTAGGTGTTCACGCTGGTGAGGAGCCTGGTCTGCCTCTGCATAAGAGCGAGCAATCATTTCATTCATGCCTGCCCCAGGCAGATTTTCATTCGCAGACTGCTGGCATATGTTGTTTGAGGCATCCACCTCCACAGCACAAAATGCTTACCGACACAAGTAGGGATTAGGGTTTTCGGCGGGGGCCGACTGCGTCCCACAAGTACATTTTTTTAAACCTTGGGGACAGAGACCTTCAGCAGGGGCCGCCTGCCCCCACGAGTACACTTTTTAAAAACATTGTGGCAGGGGACTTCACCGTGGGCCGACTGACCCTGCAAGTGCATTTTGTTTTTAAACATTGGTTATATTGGCCTTCAGCATGGGCCACCGCCTGCACCCAAAGGTAAATTTTATTTAAACCTTGGGTTCAGGGCCCTTCAGCAGGAGTCGCCTGCCACCCACAAGTACAATTGTGAAATTGAGCAAGTAAGCACAATATAAACAGCTATATGGTGAAATTCATGTGGCCTGGAATATTCCTGCGATAAGGTGCAATATAGACATGTTGACAAATTAATCCAGTACTTACTTCAATGGGTTATGAGTATGTAATGGCCACAAGTGTATCTTTAATTCGACATCCATTATTCATGGATAGACTATGGCCCTCATTACAAGTTTGGCGGTCTAGATAAAAGTGGTGGTAACAACGGTTACCGGCACCTTTTCCGGACTACCAAACTACAAGTCTACCGGTTGGGGCTGTGAACTACCGGCAGGCCAAACCTGCTGGTAGTTCTCGCCCCTACCATCACATTTTTCATGGAAGCATCGGCACCGTTACTAACAGTGCCGGTGCTTCAGGGTTCCCATTCCCTTGGAGTCCGATTGGACTCCACGGGAATGGGAACTTACTATTATTCTGCTGCCCGTAATATCATGGTAGCACCGGGATATCAGGCGACGGTAACGGTAAGGCGCTACAGGCGGGTTACTGGCAGACTTGTAACAATGTGTATTCCAGCAGTTTTTAGAAGCATTGTCAGTTTGCTATGCCTTTAAATTATATGCGAGAAATATGAGAAAGTGCTGTCTTATACGCGTATGTCCATCTGCGTCACATCCTATGCTATTAAGTATTTTCATGTAGGGTTATTCTGTTTCAGGGCACATCCGGAAGGTATGTCCTGTTTAGTGGCTACAGATATGGTGCTTTTGTTTCTGGCGCTTTAGTAGGATATGCTGAATACAGTTATGACACTTCCTCTTTATATAAATATGGCGCTTCTGCTGGTTACATAAAATGGAGCTTCCGCATCCAGTGCCCGGTTCCATGTCATTTCATTGCGGGATGTTTTTTCACTGTTTTTTTTACCCATCCCCCCCCCCCCCAAGCCCTCCATTTTCTAAAAAAAGTGATCGTTTTTTTAACAAAAAAAATCCCTGTAAGAAACCCTGCGAAAAAACATCCCACGACGAAATGACGTCATACCTCAGTGCCCATACATGGTGCCCTGCTTCCTAGGCATTTCTGTACAGAGGTTACTTTCGAGCACCTAATTTAACAGGGTTAAATGTAGAAGTTATTTGCGAATATCTAAGTAAACCTGGCTGGCTTGTATCAAACACCTTGGGGAAGGAATAAGTATTATAGTAATCGTCCGGATAGCTATGACTTTAGAGATAGGACAAAGCTAAAGCCACCTCAAAGGTATGGGTTAGT
This sequence comes from Ambystoma mexicanum, assembly GCF_040938575.1. Lineage (NCBI taxonomy): Eukaryota > Metazoa > Chordata > Amphibia > Caudata > Ambystomatidae > Ambystoma > Ambystoma mexicanum. The sequence goes on along the minus strand of NC_090936.1, from coordinate 450,484,661 downwards.
GATGCTAGTTCATCTCATCCACAGAGAGAGAAATTGCAAGCCCTGCAACCCAAGAAAGACCAGAGGGCTGACGAGAAAGAAAAGAAGCAAGTTTGCCGCACTAAAAGTCAGTGACGGCAAGCAAATTGAAATAACTATACCAACAGGACAAGTACTAGAGGAGAATGATGTCTATCTAGTGACAATCCAATTGGAGGGTGAACAACCTAAAGAAATTGAAGCATTGTTCTGGGAACATCTACACATAAAACAAGGTGGTCTTCTGGCACCACGGGATTGGCCACCACCCTGTGTTAGGGAGGCGCCTAGAAGTGCAGAAGTAATTGAACCAGCCTTTTCAGGAGGAGTAGATAGGGATGTAGCAAAGCAATATGCAGCCTCATGGACAGTGATGGGGGCAGTGCAACTGTATAAGAACCATGTAGGATATGATATTGAGTGTCCAACTCATACCATTCCGATACATTCGGAGCCCAAGCCTCAGAGGCAATATCCCACTCCACTGCTGGCTATACCGCATATTCAGAAAACCATAACTCAACTAGTGGATCAGTGGGTTATAATTGAACAAACAAGTCCCTGTAATACTCCAGTGCTTCCAGTGATTAAGCCAGATCACAATTACCGGCTTGTATTGGACCATAAAGAATTGAATGCACATGCGCACACTGATGCAGTACAGAACCTTCACAGTTCTGACCTCTTAAACAATATCCTGAGAAACAGGTATAAAACAGTGCTTGATTTTTTAAATGGATTCTTTGCACAACCATTAGCACCTGAGAGCTACAAGTACACAGCTTTTACTCACCGTGGAAAGCATTTTCAGATGACCCGGCTAATGAAAGGGTACAAAATATTTTCCAGTAGGATACAAAGTCGTTCAGCAGACATAGCAAATTGCTAGCAATATGTTGATGAGGTTACCAGACATTTGGTCGAAAAAAATTGGTCGACCAGACAAATTCGACCATTTGGTTTTCGACCAAATTGCGTCGACCAAATGTCATTCGACCAGTTTTCAGTCGACCAAATGACTGGACACCGTTGATGACATATACTGTACAGATGATGATCTGAAAAAGCACCTTGAGGCAGTAGATCTGCGTCCAAGGGATACATATTTAATTTCAAGAAGTCCCTAATAGCACATAGAGAGGTTACATTTTTATGTTTTACACTTACTGATCAAGAAAGAGGGCTGTCACCCAATTTCTTAGAGAAAAGTGCAAACCTGCAGAGTCCCTGTAGCTTCAAGCAATTACAGGCTATGCTAGGATTGTTAAATTATGGCCGAACATATGTACCAAACTATGCAGAATGAATCACACCACTATATGCACTATTGAGACCCAATTTCCGTCCATCAGACTGGAAGTCAGAACATGCAAATATTTTACATCATGTATATGCTCTCAGGGCCATTGCAGGACAGGAACCCAGAAAAAGACTTAGAGGTTTCATTGATGCCAGGAAAAAATGTGTTTGCATACACTATGTGTAACAGAGGGGATAATAGGCCCAAAGCCTATAGGTCACAAATATACACTATTCCATAGCTGACGTTTTTGCTTGAAAAAAGAATTCTAGCGGCAGTGCAGATAATACTCTAGAAAGAACGCTCTAGAGCAGCAGGAAAGACCATACATATAATAACACCAATTGCAAAACTAGAAGCCACCTTATGACTCCAAGCTTCGATGCAGGCATAGAACTTGGCTATCTCAGCATCGTGATCAGTGCACTATGCAAGTTCTATAACCTGAGATCTTCTGTTCAGCCTCACTGACGGACACAGTTAGTGACAGTGATCCGGTCTTGCCTGTGCAGGAAGATCACGATGCACGAGAGCTGCAGCAAACGGGAGAGACGGCTACCGAGCAGAGGCTCATGAGCTTTAGCCAGCGGCGCCAGGAGGATACCTATGTGACCATGAAGCCTCTTCTTCAGCCGAGGAGACCCAGGGGTCAGGCTCTGTGTTCAACATTGATAGTGAGCCATGGCATGACATCACACCAGAAGAGGTCTCAGCTTGGCTTCTCGAGATTTCCTCTTAGTCCTAAAAATTGTTCATGGGCAAGGAATGGATACTATGCTATGGGAGTTAGCAGGGGCCTCTGGAGCCCGCCTATAGTGAGAAATCCACAGACATTTGTTATACCGCATTGCAGGTTGTTTAAAAACTTCCCCTACGCCACGCCTGTACTGATTATGTTTGGTAATGAGAGAAAATATTGCTTTTCAACCCTTCAGCCTCGTCCAGCGGCATCATTTACTTCATATGACTATGGGAGTTGGTTGAACTTGGAACATATGCACATTGAGGTCACTGCCTGCGATCTGGGAACTTGTATCCTGACATATGATGTATCCGCTTCTGCAAGTTCACATCCTTGGGTGGTATACATCTGCACCAAACGTTTAATTGTTGGTGAGGGGCTTATGATGTGGGAGTGGTATTCAAGAATGCTTTTGTATTGGAACATCATTATGTCCGGTCAGAGTGGATTTCGTTCAGCACCAGATTTCCGTGCTCTGCACCATTTAATGCCTTTGACTAATGCTAATTCAGGTCCTTGAACGCATTTGGTTTTAATAACTGTATGTTTCTTTTTAGCCTCGTCCATGTCTCATCTGAACATGGGGGGATGATGTGTATTCCAGCACTTTTTAGAAGCATTGTCAGTTTGCTATGCCTTGAAATATGTATATGCGAGAAATATGAGAAAGTGCTGTCTTTCACAAATGTCCAGCTGTGCTACAGCCTATGCTATTAAGTGGTTTCATATATGATGATTCCGTTTCAGGGCACATCCGGTAGGCATATCCTGTTTAGTGGTTACAGATATGGTGCTTTTGTTTCTGGGGCTTTAGGATGATATGCTGAATACAAATATGGTGCTTCCACTTTACATAAATATGGCACTTCCGCTGGTTACATAATATGGAGCTTCCACATCCGGTGTCCATGTATGGTGCCCTGCTTCCTAGGCATTGCTGTACAAAGGTTACTTTTGAGCACCTAATTTAACAGGGTTAAATGCAGGGGTTATTTGCGAACATCTGAGTAAACCTGGCTGGCTTCCAGCCAGGACATTTTGTCAAGTTGGCCCAAACACAGCCAGGTCTTCTTGACAAAATTGCTTGCCGCCCAAGAAGGGTGAGCCATCCAGCGAGCCTTGCGGAGACTATAAATAAGCGCGCTCTTGCTAGAAAGACCCTCCGCGTCTCCCCACCCAATCCAAAACCCCCTGCAACCCCCACCCAATCTCCTTATATTATTTATAATCCAAAACCAACCCAATACATATATAAAATAACTAAATAATATAAAGATTAATTGTGCAAAAGGTCAATTGTAAAAGGTCAATTTGGGTAATACCGTCTAGCCAGCGTATGTGGTGCTCTGCGAAGAACATCTAGTCGCAGACTTTTCTTTTTAACATGTTTTCATTGAATTTTGCCTTAATTTACTTCATAACAGCAAATATGAACACCATAAACATCCCTTCCCCAATTCTCCCCCTCCTCCCTCTTTTTCCGGTAGGGCTCTCCGTGTCGTTTCCTAGTTCGTATTGGGACTTGATTTCACTTAGTTGTACATGTCGAGGATGCTTATTTTGTATGGGCACCATTATTCTATATAATCACTCTGCAGGTATGGGAGAGTCATGCTCCAGTCTGATCGGAATCTGTGGCCCTCTCCCTGTACATTGTATGTCATCAGTTCCATTGCAGCGAAGGCCCAAACCCTTTGTAGCCATTCATATATCGTCGGAGGGGACTTCTGTTTCCACTTTTGGGCAATTGCCAGCCAGGCCGCAATCAGAAGCCCCATGAAGTTCCGTTTCTGTATCCGGGTGATGAGTTTTTTGGGGATCCCAGAGCCCCCACATCTACACCTCCTCCCCCAGCCCCTTCGTTTCTGTGACCATCTTGCTCATTTGGGTTTTGACTTCACCCCAGAAATGCTAGATCGCCGGGCAGTCCCACCATATATGTCTCCAATCCCCCACGCCCCCACAATCTTTCCAGCACTTATTTGGAGTGTTTCTTTACATAGTATGGAGTCTTTCCGGAGTATAGTGCCATTGAACTACGATCTTTGTCCACATTTCCCTGATCTGGATTGCTCTGGTCAGTTTGGGAATTGGCCCCATACATGTTCCCAATGTTCCTTCGAGTAGCTGTTTCTGATGTTTTTTTCCCACCTCTTCATAAATAGCCATTTGACCTCTTCATTGTGTATGGTCAGGAATTTGTATGTATCAGAGATACATTTTTTCTTGCCCGTGTGTGTTGTGAGGTATGTTTTGAATGGGGTTAAGTCCCTAGTAGCAGCCTGTTTGATCCGCGGGGTCTGTAGCCAGTGGCGTAGCTGTTCATATTTATATCTATCTCTTATTGTCAGGCCCAGCTGCTCCATGCACTCTTCGAAGGATCTGATCTTTTGGCCGTGATACATGTCCGCTATCTTGGTGCCCCCGGCCGCCTCCCATTTCTCGATTGCTCCCTTTTCCATTCCCGGAGGGAATTCTGGATTTCGGAACATTGGCATGAAGGGGGCTGGGTCTTTTGTTAGGGTTTCTTCTTTTGTGGCCTTATCCCATACTAGCGTCGCTTTCATTACCGTGCTCATTTGGAGATTACGGTGTCTGTTTTATTTCCCTATCCACATCAGGTTTTGGAGGTGGGTGTTTGCTGCTGCTCTATCCTGTGTGGCCCATATTTTCTGCTGGGTCTGGGGATCCATTCTCTCAGGACCCATAGTTGGGCAGCCTCGTAGTATTTGTGGAAGTGTGGTAGAGCACAGCCCTCTTTTTGTTTCAGCACGGTAAGGACCATCCTGGCCACACATGGTGTTTTTATCCCCCATATGTATGCCATTATTATTTTAGATATGGATTTGAAGTATGACGATTGGAGTTTAATAGGTAGCGCTTGGAATAAGTATAAAACTTGAGGGAGGATGGTCATTTTTACCGCTAATATCCTGCCCCACCATGATGTTGATGGGGGGTTCCATCTCTCTACATCCCTTTTGATCTTCTGCATTTTTTGGGGATAGTTTTCTCCGTAGAGTTTATCTATACTGTCAGTCAGTTATTCCCAGATATTTCACCCCTTTATCTGCCAGCTTTTGCTGTAACTCTGAGGCCAATTGCGCTATTGTTCCTCTGTTCCCAGCCAGAATTAGTATTTCAGATTTCTGTCTGTTGGTTTTTAGACCCTATAGTGTACCATATGCCTCTATTTCTTGTAGAAGGGGCTGCATTGTTCTCTCCGGGTCCCCTAGTGCCATGAGCATTTCGTCGGCGTATGCTGCTGTTGTATGCAAGACCTGCCATGTCAATCCCTTTTAGGACTGTTATATGCGAGACCTGCCATGTCAATCCCTTTTAGGACTGGTGACTCCCTTATTCGCGCTAGTAGGGGTTCTAGAAATATCGCATATATGAGCGGGGAGGGTTGGTATCCCTGTTTTGTCCCTCTCTCTATCTGGACTTGGTTGGATAGCCCCCTGTTGTTACACTTCTTTCTGTTTACCCTTCTTCCCATGTTGTCGGGGTCTGCCCGGAGTTCCTCCAGCATGTCGGAACCGGGAACAAACTGTAGCGGTCTACCGTTTCTGCCGGATCTAAATGGATTGTTAGACACGGCCCCAGGCTTCCACACTGCATATCCGCACTTCGCCAGGTGAACCTCGCGTTGCTTCTCTACTATAGAGTGGTGTCACGCTTCGTAAGTTCACTTCCTAATCTAACTTCTACCTTCTCTCTGTAATAACTGTTGCGTAGCTACGACTACGCTGCCATTATTCTCTGTTCCTAACCTTCCCCTCTCTTCTCAGGCATACCGCCAGTTCCGGGGTATTCAGCTCTTTGTTTACCATCTTCCACGGAGCCCTTCGGCTATACTAGTGTCTCCGGGAGTATCCATAGGTACGTGACAGGCGTACTTATTTCCCTTGTTTATCGGTTCCTGACTTTTACACAAATAAGTGTGATACTTTACCTTAGGATACCTGACATTAACCATTGGGCAGAAAGAACGAGGAATCCTTTTCCGGAAGTGCGGAGGAGAATATTTCACTCGAATCCTTCAGTCTGTCATCTCAGGCGGTAAGAGTAGTTCTAAGATTTATCCCCAGTTATATCTTTCTTTTTCATCGGCATCTGTATAAATCCATATATCTACTTAACGCTTATTCTGCTGGTCTCAGTAGCCCTGTGTGGTTAGGCGTTTCAGCTCCTCCCCATTTTTCTCATCAAGATCGAGGAGCAGCTTTCTGACAGTTAGGGTAAGCCCTCTTTTCTATGAACCGCTTAATAGCCTTTCGTATTCCTCTTACTGACTAATTCTAAATCTCATTCTGCTCATTTCTGTCTCAGAATTCACCTCGATAGACGCCCTCACAGAAACACCACTTGATGAACAAACATCATTCCAGCTGCCCTCAGGCGTCCACGAACCCTGGCAGCTCACTACAGGGTTTTTTCCCCTTCCGGGGTTTTCCCTGGGGGGTCCTCTATATCCCGGCTCTTGGAGCAGGAATGTGGAGGGGTTTCTAGGAGGAACCTCATTTCTCGCCAACCAAACTAACCTCCACGGGAAAGACCAAGCCTGGAGGTGGGTGTTTATCTTGTATGCTGATGCCTATGTTTTATTACAAGTACTTGATTTGTTATTAGATATTACACCTGTTCACTGCTACACAGATGTTGGGGGAGATGTAGTTGGCCTGTATCATATTGATAAATCATTCCCCCATTCCCATCTTCCCGAGTATTCGGAAGAGGAACGACCACTCGACGCTGTCGAAAGCTTTCTCTGTGTCGAGAGCCAATAGAATCACTGGGGATTGGCCTGTTTTTTTATACTAGGTGGATTGCTCTTCTAATGTTGTCATGAGTCTTCCTGTTCGGGACGAATCCTGATTGGTCTTGGTGGATCAGTTTCGGGAGGACCTGGGCGAGCCTATTGGCTATGATTTTCGTGTATAGTTTTGCATCTAAATTAATTAATAATATCGGGCGGTAGGAGCTGGGTATCTCAGGGTCTTTTCCCAGTTTATGGAAAACTAGAGGTTTTTCCTTGTTCATGGACTGGGTTATGTTCCCTCTATCTTTAAAGGTGTTATAGAGTTCTGTTAGTCTTGGGGACAAGACATCTATGTATATCTTGTAAAATTGTGCGGTGTAGCCCTCAGGGCCGGGGGCTTTATTCATGGGCAGGTCGCATATCGCTTTTTTCACCTCGTCTTCTGATTTACCCCATCTAGATATTGCTTTTCTTCTAATGTAATGGTCGGGAGGGAAATGTTATTGAAATAGGTTTCCTGATCCTCCCCGTTGGGGTGGTCCTAGGAGTATAGATTTTGATAGAATTCTTTAAATGTGTTCCCTATGTCTTCTGTACGGGTCTTTATTTTACCTTTATTGTCTTTTAGATCTTTCACCGTGTGTCTGTTTTGTTTTGCTTTCAACTGCCTAGCCAGAAGTTTGTCCACTTTATTTGCTTTTATGTAGTACCAGTGTCTTAGATTTAGGAGGTTTCTTTCTGCTCTTTTGGTGCAGAGGGTGTCCAATTGGCCTTGGACATGTCTCAGAGCTTTCTTTAGTTGGTTTCTGTACTATTTCCCTCTGTATCTCTGTTATTTTTTCTTCTAGGTCGGTTTCCTACTGGCAGTATTGTTTGTCCCTCTTTGCCTTTTGTGCTATTAGGTGTCCCCTAGTAACTGCCTTAAAAGCTTCCCAGAGCGTCTCTCTGGATGTCTCAGTCTGGTTGTTCTGAGTGAAGTATTCTTCTATGCTTGTCCTGACTGTGTTCTTCAGGACTGGGTCTTGCATAATGTCTGCCGGCATCCTCCAACTGCAGCACTTTGTCTGTCTGTGGGAGAGCCTTTGTTCCACCCAGAGTGGGGCTTGGTCTGAAAGTGATATTGGTCCTAATTCTGTGTGTTGTATTTTCCCCATTAACCCTGTCATTGCCTATATGTAATCTATTCTGGACATCGAGTAATGTACATACGAGTAATGGGTGTATCCTTTTTGTTGCCCTTTCATGCCCCGCTATACGTCTACCAGTGTAAGAGTTTACATTGTCTCGCGCAGGGCTTTAGATGGGGTTCCCTGCCCCTGAGGTCTGCCTCCTGATCTATCTACCTTTGGGCACCATGCTAGGTTGAGGTCCCCCCCATCCCCCCTCAATACCACCTCAGCCGTAGCAAAGCTTTCTAGTTTGTCCAGTGTGTCCCTGATGAATCCATCCTGGCTGGAGTTCGGAGCGTAAATCACAGCCAGTGTCAGGGGGTATCCTTCTATCTTCCACCGATTCCACCATGTTCTTGATTCTGATATTAGCTCTTCGGGAGCGGTTTTCTAAATCTTCACTTTGAATCCCTAGGTTATGCCTCAGGGGAATTAGATGTTCCTGGGTTTCTGCATTTTGCTGTGCCTCCTCTCTAGATTTTGCACTATTTTTTCCAGGGTATCTGTTCTTTCCCTGATCGCCGCCATGTCTGTCTTAATCTCTTGAATCGCCTGTTTCAGATCGTTTTTTATCGTGTCAAATTGCGTGTTCACTGAGGCCATAAATTGGTCCTGAAACTCTCTATACCAGGACTTCATGTCTTCTTTCGTGGCCATTTCCCCCTGCGCCGTGACCAGATCGGTCTTTCCGCTTTGGTCACTCTGTGTCCTCCCTTTTGATTGCATTGAGGGTTCCGCTCCCCACAATTGTGCCAAGCTAGTTTCTTGTCTAGGGTGTGTGTTCAGTGCCGTGGCCTGTGCTTGCTTCCCCCTTCTTTTTGACATGAGTGCCTCTCTGGGTCTTTGGTAATGTGTTTTGGGTGAAGCCCCGTGCGGAGCGAGGGCCGGGGGCTGCGTGTTTCACTTCCTGTGCAGGAGGGGTGGCCCGTCCTGTCTCTGGGTCTTTTTTGTTGTGATCATATTGTCCTCCGGGCAGCGGTTTGGTTTGTTGGCTCCCCAGCATGTTCTGGCTCTCCCCACCCGGTGTTGCTCCCCTCGCCTGGCTTGTGGGAGGACTTGCATGGCTGGTGATCCTGGGGTCTCATTGGACTCCTATTGGGATTGGTTTCCCTCCTTTTTCCCGTGGCACTGTCTCGGCTATGGGATCTGCGAGCCCTCTGGCTGGGTCCCTGTTCTTCCCCGGATTCTGGGCCATTCCTGGTCTGTGTGGTCCCTTCGAGGATCTGGCTGCCTGCCCCGGGGTCCCCGAACTGTGTTGCTGGTATCTGGGCTGGGCTTTTTTCAATACCCTTGGGGGTCTTACCCCTGTTTTCCGAGGTCTCCCTTGTCTCCTCTGCCCCTGGGGGGCTATCACTGAGGTTGTCTGTCCCCTATTAGGCCCCCCCCTGCCGGTGGTCTGATGGAACGTGCATTTAGTGTAGGATCCTGGGAGTGCTTGATAGCGACTATTCGTGTCTTTATGCTTTATATCTCCCCCAGTGTAGCAGGCTGCTTGCTTGGCTGGCAGAGAGTCCTGCGTGTCTCGGTGGGATTCATCCTACCTTTTCATCGTTGTTTCCTCATCTGCACTATTGCCTGGGGCCGGTGTGTGTAGCCCGTCGCAGGGATTCCTTTCCCTTTCTGCCGACGTTCTGCGTATAAGCTGGGGCTCTTTCGTTGTCCCTGGCGCTCCTGGCCCTGCTATTTGTGGCCCGTTGTCTACTGGCCCTGCTTCGTAGCTTGCTCCTCTGATGGGGGAGGGTTGTTTCATGGTCCTTCTGTGCCCGCTTTGAGTCCCCAACCGTTGGATTTGGCCCGCCAACGGGGGGAGGCCTTTTATTCAGCGGGGGGAGCTGCCTACTCCTTCGCCGTCGTGCTCCGGACCTGGGCTCCTGCCCTCCCTCCGGCGTCAGTATGTCCTTCCCGATGCCTTCCCGACATGGGTGGGGAGCCGCTCCGGGACCTCCTTCACCCCGGTCAGAGGGTCTGTGGCAATCCCGGGGCTGCTCTGCTCCTGTGCCCCTGTGACAATGCCGGGTGAGGCCCCCTGCTGCTTCCCCTATGCGATCCTCTCTGTTCCCGCTTGCAGTTGTGTCTGTTAGCTTCTCCCGCACTGTTTCTCCGGTTCTGGTCCGCTACTGACTGCATGGCTGCCGCATGCTGTCCTGTCACACTGGATGGTCAGTCGTTACCATTCTGGTCTTGCATTAGTTTGGAGCAGGATTCCGCATCTTTGTCCGTCTTTATTGTTTTTCGGCCCGGGGGAGGAGAGGGAGTTCACTCACATACGTCTTCCCCTGACCCTAGGAGTGTGAAAACATGACACTAATGAGCGCAATGTCTTAATAAATGTTGAGAGCTGGGCTCTCATTAGAGAGTTTAGAGTGGAACATAAAATTGAGTGTCCATGACCCCCTTCTTGTTTCCCTTATTTTGGATCTGGAATTTATAAGTCAGTTGGGAATTGTTTTCCTAGTAATATTTTACACTGTTTTTCAAAATGAAGTTCTCACTCTCAATAAAATTCCTTCTATATATGAAGCTATTCTCCCAGCCTTAGAATGTTACTTAGATGACAATATCGTATCCCCTTAACACTTTGTACAAAACTCTTTTTGGGATCATGCAACCTTTTTTTTACATCTGACTCTCGCACTCTTAGGAACGTTAATCTGCAAGCTGGTAGTTGGTATGACTCAGAATGCAGCAAATGTTGATCTAAACTGTATTTCTGCACTGAAAGCATCATCAGGAAGGTGTCCACGTAGGATCCAAGACCTAAAGTTGTAATCCAAACAGTTAATCGGGAGGAAAAAGAAAGAATTAATAAATGATAGAAGGGATTCATTAAACTGTATTTGATAGTGAAGATTTACATACTTTTGTAGGATAATTGCCAATGGCTCTGAAGATGGTTCATTAAAAATAGACACTGGCTTTAGAAAGGATATGTGGGAGGCTTATTTTTCAGAACTCTAAAATAAACCTTCTTAGAAAACCAGACTGCGCAGGCAATAAATGTTGACCTCCATGCTGAAATCTCTCCCCCGTTAAATATCATCTTAGGCAAAGTTCAACTGGCTCTGGCTTTGCAAAATAAGAATAAAGCCCCCGGACTCCTGGTATAACATTTCCAAAGCGAACTAGTGGTTGGGCCCCTCTTCTATGCAAACTATTTAACAGTATTACAAATAAGGCCCAAATCCTGTATTTTTGGATGGGGGTTGCAATTATCCCCCTATTTAAAAAGTGGGGTTAGAATCTTACTAGCACTTAAGACTCATCTCACCAATAGACACACGTGCTAAGGTTTACTGTAAGATCTTGCAGTTCAGACTTGAAAACTGGGCCACAGACAATCTAGTCCCTTCTTAATACCAAGCTGGTTTCAATGTGGGAATCACCACTATTGTTCAGGAATTTCTTTAGACATGCTCCAGGGATCGAACTTGGGATATGTTCACCACGAGCAAAAAGCAACTCCTGGGTATCCGGCATAATCAGTAGGCAGGAGCTACCTGTGGGGAACCCGGAGCTACCATGTAGGGCATAGCAAATCTAACTTTGTGCAAGATGCAAATCATAACGTATTGTCCATTTTATATTATCCAGTATGTTCTAAATGTCCCATAGGTGAGTTCTTTATTCTCCTTGATCAGCATTCCCAAACATACACAGTTAATATCACATGGCTAGGTTTGTAGGGCACCACTTGCCACAGGAGTCAAAAGTAGCTCCTGGTAGTTGTTGGTTTCAAGCTAACTAGGCTCCCCTTGGCTATATCCAGAAGCTTAATGGCTCCCAGCTCCTGGCAATTTAGAACCCTGGGCTCCATTCCAAATGTCTCACTCTTCTACCTGATGTTTGTAGACCTTTGCGCTGCTTTTGATGCTGTACCCAGGGATGAGCTTTGGGACAAACTAATTACCATTGGGACCCCATTTAATTTAGTAATGGCCATAGCTGACATACATCAGGATAATTACATTTAGGAAAGGTATGGTGCGGGCAGGGAATGCACCAATCAGTTACCAGCATCAACAGGGGCCAGACAGGGTTTTGTTATTTCTCCCCTTTTATTCTGTTTATACCTTAATAGGCTAATTAACATTGTTAACAACTCTGATATAGACGCTCTGAAAATTGGCAGAGGGAGGGTATGAATCCTGTTCTTTGCGCACGATGCTGGCTTGCTGAGCAAAACTCCATTGGCACGATATTTGCTACCTCGTTGTCAAAAATGGACTGGAAATAAATTCGAAGAATCCAAAATATCTTCTATTCTATAGTCCAAAAAGAATAGTAAAAACCTGACATTGCAGCTGAAATGCTAAGCTCTAGATACAGTGGAATACTCTGTTTACTTGGGTGTACGTACCTGTGAGATGGGCTTTGATATAAACAACTAAAGAAAATTGAATTGTCCTTAAAACCTGTACTTTTCTGGCACACATTGTGGATAATGGAGTACATGTTTTCTTATAGAGATGCTTGCAGAGATGTTCTTTCTCAAGAGCTGGTTTATAATCTCCCCTGGTTTAAGAATATTCGTTGTTTCTCTAAGGCATTGTGCCGGATATCCTTTGCGCGGTGGCCCAAGTTTTATCCAATTCTTTGGGTCCATGTGGCGTAACAGTAATGAAAGCCTGTAAATCCAGGTTTTACCAATGCAAACCTTGGGGAGTCTATAAATTATCTTGAGAGGAAAACATTCCTAAAACAAGAGAGATATCTATCCTTGACAGGGGACACTGGGGCAAAGCAATTTTTTCTAAAATTCTGGAAGTGGAAAGAAGACCTTACAGCCAATTACAGATATTGAATATCGACCTGTGAAGATCTCTGCATGTGCTCTTCTTCTGCCAGTGTATGGTATGGCGCGGAAAAGGTTTCATCTTCCGGTCCTATGGTTACACAACATAATAACAGTGGCCCAGGCCCTAGATTTCTGTTATCATATTGAATGAGAGCTGCACTTGGGTGACTTAAAGGCCTCTTGCAGACTGAGCTGCATCTATAAAATAAATGTCGCGAATTAACGATTTAGAGATCTTTCCAGATTTTCCTTCACAAATCCTATAAACTGTTTTAACAACTAGAAACATTTCAATTATCTCTTAGTGCGAGGGTTTTACGTATGTATTATAGCTCACTACAATTTGTACCGTGGAACGTTATATGATTATAGATTCTTTTAACTGATTATTAATGTTTTTATTGTGTGTGATTTTATGCTGTTTCATTCACCGGAAAAAATCTTGATGGTGACTTTTTTTTTACATTGGTCCCCATCCAATAGAGCATTTATTTTTTAAGTTGCTATTAATTTTCATACATGGACATTTAACAACACCGGCTCCCCCCACCCCCGGGTTCGGCCCAGAGCCGGCATCTTGTCCTTATCGCCCCTGATGGCATGACTAGTTCCACCCTTTTTCCCATGAGATTTTGAGCCGCCGACCTTCTGTGCATTCCATTTGGTCCACTAAATGAAGTATTTTTCGAACTGGGTCAATGCCCTGGTCGCCCCTCCCCTCACCGGGGCCTGCATCACCCAATGCCGTAGTTGGATGTACCTGTATCTCTCCCCCTGTCACAGCCCAACATCCTCTTTACATTGGTTAAACGATTTGATTTTGGTGCTGTCGAACAGGTCCCGAATTTTGTGGCACCCTCCCTCTTGCGAGCCGTGAAATCCTCTACCCCCCAATCCTGGTGAGAACTGTGGATTATTGAGTATGAGGGTACACGGGGACGGGAATGTTGTGAATCAGGATTTTCTCACCAGTTCATCCCAGGCATCTCCCACCACTGTCTCTATACTGCTTCGATACATGCTGGTTGGTCTATCTATCTTAGGTTTCCATAAAACCTCCTTAGATTCCCTCCCACCACCGTCTCGTCCATTGCCCTCCATAGTCATCCCTCAAGCAGTCCCTCAAAACCCTTGTCTGCGCCGCCAAATAGTAAACCAGGTTGCCCCATTCCCCATTCAGTGGGACCTGTGTTGAGAGGGTCGTCCAGTGGTAAAGAAGCTGGGGTAGCACCACCATCTTAAGGACATTGATTCTGCTCAACCACGTGATATTGAGCAGGCCCCAGTCCACTAGTTTGTTTTTTATGCTCTCCAGGAGAGGTGGGTAGTTAGCTCCCGCCATCTTTTCCAAGGAGTTCGTAAAGTAGACCCCCAGATATTTTATGCCCTTTTCCATCAACTTCTATGGGTGCTCCCTTCTGATTGCGGCTTCCATATTTGGAGGGGTTGTCAGGTTTAATATTTCGGATTTGTGGGTGTTAATTTTCAGACTTGCCACTTCCTGGAATTTCTGCAGTTCTCCATCCAAAGCTCTGACCGACTTTCCAGAGTCTTGTATTGCTAATAGCATGTCGTCCGCAAAGGCGGCTATTTTGTATTCAGTGCCCCGCAAAGTTATTCCCTTTATCTCCCTGTTCACCCTGAATGTTTCTAATAAAGGTTCCAGGTGGATCACGTAAAGGAGGGGCGACATGGAACAGCCCTGCTTCGTGCCTCGTTCGATTTTAATGGTGGGTGACAACTGGCTGTTTATTGGCAAGCGTATCGATGGGTTTTTATAGTTGACCTTATTTCTGGACATAAACCTCTCCTCAAACCCCATCTTCTGCATTCTGAGGAACAAAAATTGCCATTCTACCCTGTCAAAAGCCTTTTCGGCATTCAGGGCGATTGGAAGGGCGGGTACACTTCTTTTGTTTGCTTTGTCTATAAAGTGGGCTATCCTCCTCGTGTTATCGCTCGTTTGCCTTCCCTTTATAAAACTGGATTGATCTGGGGGATCAGACGGGGGAGGATATCTTCTAGCTGATTCGCCAAGATTTTAGTATAAATCTTGGCATCCACATTGATCAGGGCTATTGGTCTATATGAGGCACAGGACAAGGGGTCTTTACCTTGTTTGGGCAACAGGACTACCTTTGCCTGCTCCATAGATGGCGTGGCTTCCTCTGTTGTTCCTATTTCATTAAAAAGGGATAACACGTATGGAATTAGCGGTCTTTAAATGCCTTATAAAATTCTGTAGTGAATCCGTGGGGCCCCAGGGTCTTATTGATAGCTAAGGATGAGATAGCTCTCCACACCTCATCCTCCATTATCTCCTGTTCCAGTAACAGCCTTTCCTGCTGCCTACTGGCCAGGTGTCCTTACTGCTCTTCCTTCGATGCCCCTTCAGAGGTGTACAAGTTTGAGTAAAACTTCCAAAATTCCCTTATAATGGGCCTCATCACGAGTCTGGCGGTAACCCTTAAATGCGGTGGTAGCGCTATTACTGCCGCATTTAAGGGTCCGCCAGATCCTGGCCTTGGCGGATTTCCCCCCAGCTCTGAGCTGGGGGAAATTCGCTGCAAATTTGCCGATTTTCAGCGCTATTACCGCCGGCGGTAAGAGCGTGAATTTTCCCCATGGGTCCCAATGGGGAATGAGAAATTCCTGAATGGGCCCAATGTGGAATGGGCACCAACCGTTCTGCCAAACCCGTGATCTGGCGCTAATAGCGCCAGGGGGATTGCCGGTAGGGCTAATAGCGCCGGCGGTAATAGCGCCAGCGTTACCGCCCAACTAGTGATGAGGCCCAATGTCTTTTATATCTGTGCTCGTCCCCCCTCCCTCTGTTTGGATTTTCAATACAGTCTTGGCTTTTTCTGCCCTTTTCAACATCCTTGCCAGTATCCGATCTTCCCTGTTCTCTTTGACATAGTACCTCTGTTTGAGACAGCAAGGATTGCTCCGCCGCTCGTGCCTGGATCGTCTCCAGCTGTCCTCTTACGGCCCTGTCTTCCCTTTTAGTTTCTCCACTTGATCCCGCCCTCATTCAGGTAATCACCTGCTTCAGTTTCACTTCAAGGTCTTGTTCGACTTTCCGTAGCTCCCTGTCTCTTCTTGCTTTCATCACTATGATCTTCCCCCTAATGGTTGCCTTAAAGGCATCCCACCTTATCTGTTGTGAGGTGTCACCTTCTTTATTATCCCTGAAGTATTCCCCTATGCCCCTCCTCATTTCCTCACTCAGCTTATGATCTTTCAGTAGCTGGACTGGGTAACGCCACTTCCATGTTTCCGGTGGTCCCCCCTTCCTACTAATCTGCAGAATGATGGAGGCGTGGTCCAAAAGGACCATGGGCCCCACCTCCATCTCCGTGACTGAGCCTAGTAAGGGTTGTGATGCACAGATAAAGTCGATCCTGGAAGATGAACTGTGCACGTGAGAGTAGTGAGTGTAACCTTCCATTTGCCCTTCGCTCTCCCTCCAGATGTCCACTACCCCTAACCCATCCATTTTCACCACAAGTTCCTTTGAAGGCCTGCCCTGTGCTGCTGGCGTCGTCCTGCTTCTGTCCTTGCCTGGGTCCCATTCAATATTGAAGCCCCTGGTAAGTATTATTGGGCCCTTTGCAAATTTCTCTAGCCTGTTCAGGGTAACCTGGAGATAGTGGTCTTGGCATTGGTTCGGAGCGTATATCGTGGCAATGGTGTACCCCTCGCCCTGACCCTTGAAGTTGAGTGCTATGTACCCCCCCCATAGAGTCCTTCTCCATCCCTTCTATTGCGAGTCCCAAGTTGTTTCTAAGGGCTATCAATACCCCTCCCCTTTTGGTCTTGTCGTTCCCTTGGTATATCTGCTGAAATCCCTTTAAACATACCCTGTCCTGGATTTGGACATGTGTCTCGTGGAGAGTTAATATGTCTGGTCCCTCCCACTTTAAATATCGCTCCAATTTCTTTCCTTTTTATTGGGGAATTGATGCCATTTATATTGATGGAAATGATCTTCATGCTCCTACCCTTCTCCATCATCTCTTGGGTGAACTGTGTCATGCTTTTTTGTGGCTGCCCCCGTTGGAACCCTTCCCCTCCCGTCCCATTCCCTCCCTCCTCCCCCCTTGTCCCTCACTGCCACGGGTGCTCAACCGGCCTCTAGCCCCCCTCAAATCAGTCCCTCGAGGATTGAGCTCCTTCCTGTCCCCAGCATATGCTCGTGCCCTGCAGGCACATCCATACCCCTTCCAAGATGTCCCCCCCCCACGCCATCCCGGGACCTCTTTGTGCTTCCCCTGTCAAGGCCCTCCCCAGGCTTCCCCTTTATTAGTTGCCCCCAAGGTTCCCTTTTTTCTTAATTCTGACTTTACCCTTTCCCCCCGCTTTGCTCTTTCTGGTTTGTGTAGCCCTCTTTTGCTCCCTCAGGTCTTCGGGCCTTTCAAGTGAGGTTGGAAGCCCCCTTTCATGCCTTTCATGCCCTTGGCCGACAACCAATTCCAGCTCCTAGGCTTGTCCTGGCCCATGTTCGTGGACTCTCTTGGGTTGGTTTTCTCTTCTTCGATGCCCAACAATCTTGCTCCTTCCTCGTAGGATCCTAGCCTTTTCTGTTTGCCCTGACAATCGAAGATCACTCCAACCGGGAACGTCCACCAGTATTGTATGTCCTTGTTCCTCAGTGCCGTAAGAATTGGGTCCATCTGCCTCACTTGATTAGTGTTAACTGGGTGAGGTCCAGGAATAGGAGAGTGACTGATCAGTTGTATGATATTTGGCTAACTTTCCTTGCTGCCTGCAGAATCTTATCCTTCATTCTGTAGTCATGAATCGCTGCTAACACATCTGCTGGTCCGGCTCCCGGTTCTGTTCTCCGTGGCCCAACTCTATGTACCCTATCTAGGCGGACCTCCTCTTGGCTGCTGACCGGGTCCAGAAGGTCTGTAAAGATGCTAGTGACCATTCCTCTCAGGTCCTTGTCTGATACCTCCTCGGGCAGGGCTTTAATATGTATGTTTGATCTTCTAGACCTATTTTCCTGATCTTCCGCTTGGAGTTCGAGGTTATGAGACGCTGTGGCCAGTTGCTCCATAAGGGTGTCAACCTTCCTGGCATTGTCGGCAAGGACCTGGATCGCCCTTTTGTTGGTGTCCACCCTTTCTTCAATCTTACTCACATCCCTTTTGATGTCTTGAAGGGTTTCCGCTAAATCCTCTCTCCTCTTTTCCATTTGCCTCTGCACTGTGTCTGTTCTTTTGTCACCGAAGTCAGTGGAAAACTGTTTATGAAGCGTTGTGGTGAC
This sequence comes from Ambystoma mexicanum, assembly GCF_040938575.1. Classification (NCBI taxonomy): domain Eukaryota; kingdom Metazoa; phylum Chordata; class Amphibia; order Caudata; family Ambystomatidae; genus Ambystoma; species Ambystoma mexicanum. The sequence goes on along the minus strand of NC_090936.1, from coordinate 450,466,600 downwards.
CACCTCTTTGCCGGCCTCTTGCTGTTGGGGGGTCGCATTTTTCGGCTTGGTCGTGATCTGCTTCCCCCTGTCCAGGAGACACTGTTTCCCGACCCCACATCTTTTGGAGTTTGGAGTCCTGAGGCTTCTTGGCCCCCTTGCTGACAAGATGGGGTCTTTCCGGGGGAGAAAGAAAAGGCCAATATATCCAAGTCAAGATTTTCTGGCTTATGTAGCTTAAGCCCTCGTGTGTCAAGGGCGAGTGCATTTTCACAGCGGCTGTTTAGCGTTTGCGTGACTGACTGACTCTCAGTCACTGCTGTTCCTCGACGCTTTGCCTTCCTGGTTGCCGTGGAGCAAGTCGGCAAGTCGGCGTGCGGCGTGGATCTAAGCCCCGCCCCCACCAGGAGGGAGCCTACATTATCAAGACCCAAGCGCCCTTGCAGCGTTAAGCCCTCGTGTGTCAAGGGCGAGTGCATTTTCACAGCAGCTGTTTGGCTGTTTGCTGGTTCGCCGCTGGAACATGGTCGACTCCCCAAAGGTAGCGGCGCCCTCTCCGGCTCGTGGCCCTCAGACAAGACACAAAACATTACAACAGCGACGAATGTTGAACCCATGGACTGTCATTCCAGGCAAAATAAAGACTGGTGTAAAGGTAAGCAAGCAAGTGGTTGATCTAAACGCACCTGTTGTTTCTCACAATATAACCGCTCAAGTACATCTTGCAGCAAACCATGACCTTGTCCTCTGTGATTCAATCCCCTCAACTTCCGACACCCCATGGAGTAATACGCACAGTGATGCAATTCAAGAAAAGGTATTACGCCCAATACCGCTACTCTCTCTTGCAAATTTAAATCCAGCGCCGCCTGTGGAGGAAGGCCCGGAAGATGCACTCCTCTCTATGCAAATTGTTTCTAGTGACATCTCCTTTTTCCCTTTCGACTTAACGGATGCGGAAATCATGTGTGCAGATACTTACGACCAGGAACAACCATCAACTGCTCCTTTTCTTGCCCCTTCTCGAGCTGCGAAATCAAATGAAGTCATCCTTCCGACAAAACATGCAGAAAATATTGAAGCGTCATCTTCCATCACGCTCTGTCCACAGAATTCTGCTTTCCACCTTGAAGGTCCACGTGCAAAAGACGACTCAATCCAAGAGTCGAGAATGCTCTCGCAAGCTTCCACCTCTAATATTCACTGGATGCCACAGCCAGATCCACGTTGTGGCACAATTATTTCAGTAAACTCTACCTGTGTAGACTCACTTACTGCCAGTTCTGGCTCTGCTCGCTCATCTCAACATGAATGCCCGGAGAGGCCCAATGCTCCTCATATAAGTCATACTCCTAAAGTGCCACCAAAAACCTTCCCTACCAACAGGCCCGATGCATCTCTGCAAGCTCCCCTGATGAAGGACACACCCAGTCTAACAGTGCGGATCCCAGCACTGAATCTGAGTGGTCAGCCTTTAGATCCTGACATCAGTGCACTCTCAGTTCCGGCACGGCTGTCGACGCAGTTTTCGCCTCAGAAGGCACAGCAAAAGAAATCTCATATACCGCAACAAGCGGGCATCTGTTTAGATGGAAAATTGAGCAAAAAAAGAGTGAGTGCTAGTACGACTCCTGTGTCCTTACCAGCTCTGCACACTCCATGCAAGGACTTATCACATGACTCAAGCTTTGCCAATGATTCCTGCAAAACTCCAAGCTCCAAACCCAGTCTATCAGTTGCCGCTGCAATTCAAATTCACAACAATGTGCTTGCTGCTTCCTCGCAAGCAATGATTCCTTTTGTAAAACTGTATGAGTCTATAAATGAAACCCTTCGCGATCAAGGAGCGATGCTATTGAACCTCATGACAAAACTTGAATGAATTGATAACTTCATTACATTTTCAAAAGATCAAATGCAAGCTGAAGAAGGCTTAGGAGTTCGTTGGCCATCGCATATTAGCGAGGTCATCTCAACTAATCAAAAGAAGAATGAAACCCTGTTAATAGATCTTAAGGATGTAACTGCAGATATAGCCAATAGACTATTACTACCTTCCACAATCGGAAAATCTAATGTGTGTAAGCACACTTGCTCATTGGCTAAGAATACTCATTTGATGCTTCCTTCTTTGGCTGAAAGCTCACAGGATTCTGACTCAAAAGATGCAGCTAATACTTCTATATCCAGTGCACGTACAGCAAATTCAAGCACAAATGACTTGGCAAAGGTAAACCCACAACCTTCATTTGATGCAAGTCAAACTTTACTAGAAAGGGAGTCATCTGTAGTTACCGACGCAGGCCCTCTAAAGGGCATTGACTCTTCAAAGCCTTCAGTGCTTCAATCAGCTCCTCTGAATAATCCATTTTCATCATTTGGCATTTTCTCAGGTCCAGCCAAAACAGGTGACCTGGGTGCGGTGCCAAAAAGGAATGTTGGTACGCAGAATGCAAAATCTACAGTCCCTTTGAGAAAGGGAAAATCAATGACATGTCCTAATCCAAAGCACGCCATACACTCATCCACCAAAAGCTTCATCAGGAACTTATCCACTCCACCTAGATTAGGCCTATTTAAGCGTAACATGAAATCTTGTACTGAAAATGTACAGACACAACGCATTGGCCAACCTTCTTCCTTGAAATATGGAGTGAAACGGCGGCGTATAACTTCAGAAGACCGTTCTTCCGCCGCGTCAGTTAATTCTCCTTCGATTGACCTATGTGACTTGTCAACTTATTCGATCTCAGGCGATGACGAAAGATCAAAATTGTGCGGTGAGGCAAGCCAGCCCTCGCCCCAGCCTCCACGCCATAAGTCTTTTCCGGGTAAGAGTGTTATACCCAATCGGCGAAATGTTGAGCTCTCTTCAAGGCGGAGTGCGACGGTAGGGGGGCCTGTCGACTCTGCCCTAGCGAGTCTCAGTCTCAACCCAAAACTAACGCTAAATCAGCGCAAACTGCAGCTCTCTTCTAATTTCAAGGATGCTGAGAAAAGTTCCCGGCAAACATGAAAAAGTAATCATAAATTGAGATTACAAAACATTCTGGGCGATGACAACGAGTTAAATTTGAACCGGACTAATGTGCTAAGGTTGTTCAAACACATTCCTCCTCTGCGGCTGATTGTCACTGAGGACATCCAAATAGTTGAATATGTAACAGAGCAATGCTCTGATGCCGTCCTGTTACACATCGCTTCATGGGGAGTTCGTAATACTCTATTGAAAGCTGCAGACGACCTCTTGATGTTTGGCTTCGAAATTTCAAGAGAACCTGAGACTGACATCGTAAATAATTCCGATAATAAGTCCGACAAGCAACTGCTCGCAAAACAAGTTGAAGACGTTGCAAATCTCCGAAAGCTTCTAACTACAGTAGGTACCCACGGCCACATAAAGCACCAAATGAAGAACTATGTGAGCCGTTCGAGAGTACATGCTCAAGTTTAGCCATGATTGTCAACAGTGGAGGCTCCTCATTCAATTCTCTCTTGGAACACTCGAGGGTTCAATCACTTATTTAATGACTTCGAATTTCCACTCGAAAAGGTGTTTGCCATCTGTTTACAGGAGACATGGTTGTCTGAGGCCCCTCTGAGTGATGGCTTTACTACCTTAATCAATCCAGCCATCATGGGCGCCCAAGCGCAGGACTTATAACTATGGTTCGCCTGTCACAAAACTGGTCCACACCAGAAGCATTTAATCCCAATCCTTTTGTTCAAGGTACACTCATGCACGCAATGTGCGACAATGATGATTCAATAAGGTCATCGCTTCTAATCATAAACTGCTACTGGAATGTGGCCAATACCAATTCAAAGGTACTCATAGATGCTGTATGCTCTATAATGGATAACGCAATTTTAAAACACAGCAATTTAACAATTATTTGCTGTGGAGACTTAAACTGCACCTGGTTTAAATATGCTCCAAAGGATCATACTTACCATCTGATTCCCAAAGATCAGATTGGAGTCAGAGCTCAACAACGGTCAAAGGCAATGAAAATACGTGATTGTATAATGGTTAATGGTGCGGTCAAAGGTGATAATCCAGCACAACCAACTTGGCATAGAGATCATCTACATAGTATCATCGATTATTTTTGGATTTCAAGAGTGTTTGAGCCAAAGATTAACTCACTGCACGTCCAACAAATGTCCAATAGCCACCATAGACTATTAAATCTTGAATGTCTTTTATCAACTGCCATTTCAACGGATTTATACAACGTACCCGTCGAAACAAACAGGAGCGGAAATCGGCTGCGGATTAGTCTCAACCAAATTGGCTGCTTAACTGAGAAGCTCATGAGACTGCCTATTGGGATAGATTATACACCCCTTCTATCGATACATACAATCGATTCTAATGGTTCGAAAATACAACAAAAAAGTCATAAACATCTGTTCTGCAAGCTCTTGCATGAGAAAAAACAAGAGCTAAGAAGAGACTTGAGGTGTCTAAAAAAAAAAAAAAGAAACATGTCAAAGCAAAAATTATTAGTGGAAGTGCGAAACAGACGTACACTGTTTAGAAATTGGGTTACTTCCAACCGTATGATAATAGAGCAAGATCGCGCCGAATTAATGATGAAATATATCCTGACTAAAAACACACGCGACATATGGCAAATTTTAAATATAGGCCAGGCAAATAGCATGAATTCGACACAGAACATCATTTCAGCCGATGCTGGTGCGAACATTTCTCTAAAGTTTTTAACAGCCAGAACTTCGAACCGGAACTACAGTCTAGGTCCAAAGGTGAGCCATGGAGCACAGAAATGTCGCTTGATGACATAACCTACGCTATTAAATTGCTAAAGAACTCACGCGCAGCCGGCCCAGATCTGATCAGTAACGCAATGCTAAAAAAAAACACGCAGCTATGGGCGCCTTTCATTGAATGTCTGTTCAAGAATATCACCAAACATAAATCATTGCCTGAGTCTTGGCTAACTGCAATTGTTGTTCCCATCCACAAAAAGGGGCGTTGGGATTCTCCTGATAACTATCGCCCGATCGCCCTACTTGATTCGATCGGTAAAATCTTTGGATCAAATCTGAGATCAAAATTGGCAACTTGGGCTTGTGAGGTCGGTATTCTAGATGACCGTCAAACTGGATTCTCAAAGGGCGTTGGCGTTGATGTAAACATCTCAATATTAACCATCCTGAAATTAGAAGCCTTAAAAGCAAATACCAAGTTACATCTGGCCTTCATTGACATGAAGCAAGCCTTCGATGGTATAAATCGTAATCTGCTGTGGCTAAAATTATTAAGATGGAAATGTCCAGCAGGTATACTCAATCCTATCATGGCCCTACATTCAAATACTTCAATTCGAGTTTGTCTAAATAAGGCCGGGGAACTATCCGATAAAATTATAACAACAAGAGGGGTAAAGCAAGGATGCCCATTGGCAGCTGATCTGTTTAAATTATGTAGCTTCCTTCAATCGGTTGGTAGCAAAAACTAACTGGCTGGAAGAAAAGAGAACAACGCTCTTTTATCGGGGTTTACGGGTGCAACTAAAGGACATTTTGGCCCAGGTGTGACTCCTCCTGCAGGTTGTGCAGAATTCATTGATCTCACTATTCAGTTGGACCATCGCTTGCAAGATCGTAGAGTAGAGTAGATCGTCCCCACTCAGATCATACTATGTCCGTCCGAAAGAATAATGGGAGTCGCCATGTATCTGAGAACCATCCTGAGCCTATGCAATTGGAGGGTATTCGGGGCCCCATGTCAAAGGAGGAAAGGGAGAAGAGAAGACAGCAGCATTTATGCCTCTATTGTGGCTCGGCTGGACATTTCCTTTGCAGCTGTCCGGTGAAGCTCCCTGGAAACCAGTGGGAGCCTTGGATACGGCTGAAAAAGGAGAAAATAGAGAAGGTCAGATGGAAATCTCCCAACGCCCGGCAAGCTTAGAAGTCAGCTTTTCGAGCCAGAAGAAGGAATCTCAGATCTCTCATTTCGTTGTACACGTCATCCTGAGTAGCCACCATCAACCTTCCAAACTGCATGCTCTAGAAGCATATGTGGACAGTGGTGCGATTGGAAACTGCATGGATCACGAACTCGCAAGCAGGATTGGTATTGCTATGTACCCTAAGACAGTGATTGAGAACGTCACGGCGGGAGATGGTACCCAGCTAATATTAGGACCAGTGACACAGTTCACTGAGGTCTGCACCTTGCTCTGCCAGAATGGACATAGAGAAAAGATATTGTTTGACCTAATCAGTGCTCCACAGTTCAAAGTTATCTTAGGTATCCCATGGTTAGAAGAACATAATCCACAGATTGATTGGCGTGCCAGGACGTTGACATTTGCTGAAGAGTGCAAGGGCTCATGTTACAGAGTAGAAGAAGAATCAGGAAAACAGGTTCAGGCGGTATGCAGAGGGTGTCCAGCATTGAGGTTGTTGGGGATCCTACCTCCAAAATATCGAGATTTCCAGGACGTGTTTGAAAAGGAACAGGCTAACGCGCTACCGCCACATCGGCGCTCCGATTGCCAAATCGATCTGATTCCAGGATCCAAAACTCCGTGTAGCAGAATATATGCCTTGACTGAGCAAGAAAATACCCATCTGAAGACATATCTTGATAAGTACATTGCTAATGGATTTATCCGACCTTCAAAGTCACCTGCAGCTTCTCCTCTATTCTTCGTGCCTAAGAAGGAGGGTGACCTTCGCACTTCTAGATTATTGTGATCTAAATCAGATCACAGTAAAGAATAGGTATCCACTTCTTCCAGTGTTGTCGGACCAATTTAAAAATGCTAAAAATGTTACTAAGTCAGAACTTCAGGTAGCTTATCACCTGGTGCAAATTAAGGAAGGTGGTGAGTGGAAGACTGCTTTCCGCACTAAGTATGGATTACATGAGTACCAAGTGATGCCTTTTGGCTTATGCAGTGCCCCGGCCGCTTTCCAGAATTTCATGAATGATGTGCTACGTGAATTGTTAGATGTGTGCGCGGTGGTGTACATTGATGACATCTTGATCAATTCAGCTTCAGCCCAGGAACACATTGCCCATGTTTGAGCGGTACTTACTAAGTTACGGCAACATCAATTGTACGTCAAATTGGAAAAATGCTCCTTTCATGTGACTTCTGTGGAATCTTTGGGATTCCTCTTGTCACCACAGGGCATTCATATGGACAACAGAAAAGTGGAGGCGGTTTTAACCTGGCCAGCTCCCACATCGGTGAAAGGAGTCCAACGTTTCTTGGGATTCAGCAATTTTTATCAGCGCTTTGTATCTGGTATCACTCAACTTGTTCATCCAATAACGTTGTTACTACGGAAACACAGAAAATTCAACTGTACTGCGGAAGCTGGAGAGGCATTCCAGACCTTGAAGAATAGAGTCACAACTGCCCCAGTATTATGATATCATTACGAAGATTTGCGTTTGTGGTGGAGACCGATGCATCTAGTGCTTTCATGGGACCGGTACTGTCTCAAAAGGACTCACAAACCAGACAGTTGCACACAGTGGCCTTTTGGTCTAAGAAGTTTACAACAGCAGAATTGAATTATGCCATTACAGACAAGGAACTATTGGCTATTAAAAATGCATTCAAGGAATGGAGACATAATTTGTTAGGAGCTCAGCACACTATCACTGTTCTCACAGGCCATAGAAACCTGCAATACCTGCGCTCTGCAAAAGCCCAGTCCTTACGACAGCTCCGTTGGGCTCTGTTTTTTGCGGAATATGATTTTGTCATCACATACCGCCCTGGAGTGCGCAACGGCAAGGCGGGCACTTTGTCATGCATCGGGGAGGGTGAAGATAACCATGTAAATCAAAATCCTGTGGACATCATACCAGAAGAAGAAATGGTGGGAGTTACTGGATGCTCTGTAGAGGATTTGAAGACAAAGATCCGACTTAGCATGACAACTTCAGAGTTAGAGGCCTGGGAGTCCAAAGGGCCTCGTTGTTCAATCCAATAGAATCTACCGTACTTTCAGGGGCATCTTTATCTGCCCACTCGGGTCCTGCAAGAGCAGGTCCTGGCAGATTATCATGAAGCGTTATTGGAGGGTCATCTGGGGATTGCTAAAACTATAGCTAAGATTAAAAGACTATTCTGGTGGCCCACTTGGCGCAAGGACATTATCGATTTTGTCCAAAATTGTGGAATATGCGCACCAAATAAAGGTTCAAAGCAAAAACCTGCATGACTTCTTCAACCTTTAGCTTTTCTGCAAACACCATGGCACACCATCTCAATGGATTTCATTACAGAGTTGCCACCCTGTACGGGTTACAACACAATTTTGATGGTGGTGGATTTGTTTTCTAAAATGGCCCACTTTGTGGCTCTAAAAGGAATTCCGTCGCCATCAGCCTTGGCTAAGGTCTTCTTGGAACACATTGTACGTCTACATGGTTTTCCGTCAGTTGTGGTCTCTGCTAGAATGAGGAAATTGGTATCCCAATTTTGGAAGAGGTGTTGCGAGATGACCAAGATAGAAGTGCGTTTGTCTACTAGTCACCATCCACAAACCGATGGACAGATGGAGCGAACAAACCAAACCCTAGAGCAGTATCTCCAATGTCTCCTCCATCAAACGGATAACACTTGGGTGGATTTGCTCTGGATTGCAGAGTATGCCTACAATAATTCTGAACACGCGTCTATAGGGCATACTTCTTTTTACATTCTAAATGGTTGCCACCCACGAACCTCGGCCTTTGATCCACCAGAGCCATTAGAGATGCCAGCAGTTCAAATTTTACATGAGAACATTTCCCGAGCTAAGAAGGAGGCCTTGGTACATTTGACTGCAGCGAAAGAGGGCCAAAAGAAATGTTCTGACAAGCACCGAAGAGACACCCTGGATTATCAAGTGGGGGATAAGGTGTGGCTAGCTTTTAAATACATTGCTCTCAATGGGCTGCATAAATTCCTACCTAGATTATTCTGCCCATTTCCAGTGAAAGTAGTTATCAATCCTGTATCTCTGAAGTTGACCCTTACGTTTCATATGCAAATACACCCTGTGTTTCATGTTTCCCTGTTGAAGCCGATGAATCCAGGAACCAGAATGCAAACATCTCCGGAACCAGTGATTGTAGAGGGTGAACCCGAGTTCGAAGTGAAAGAGATTTTATATTCCAAAGTGGTCAGGAGGAAATTGTTTTACTTGGTGGATTAGAAGGGTTTTGGTCCTCAGGATAGAACTTGGGAACCTAGTTCTAACATTCATGCTCCCCAGCTACTTAAAAGATTTCATCAGAATCATCCCACCAAGCCAGGGTCAAAAAGACAACCCTTAGTAGGGGCCTTGGGGGAGAAAACTGTCATGATCACCTTCAGAGTTGCAGGGTTGAGATCAGGTATTCTGGGCAGGAAGGGGTATTGGAGTAGATCTGTGGGGGCTAGCTGGGTATTAGCATGGCAAACCCGGTGTTCTCAAATTCCTCAGTACCAAAGTTACTATGGGCTCCTATAGATATCCAATGGTTACCTTTTCCCTGAAGGTGGCCGCCCTGTGGGTCACTGACTAAGTAGCAATTGAGAACTAGTAATTGGGCATGGAGGACTATGAAAGCCCTGCCCCCGCAGTAACACGCGCTTCACGTTTGTTTCACTGACAATAGTGTAACGCTACTGGCACTCAGCTCACAGACCTGTACGACAATAGGAAAAAGTCATGTTATGAACTTGTTAAGTTAACAGGAGTACCACAGATCTAAGTTTCAAACGTACCTGACAAGAAATGTCTGCAGCAGCAGTCCTCCGACCGTTGACTTAATTTTCCGTAGTTCCGCAGTTCAGTCAGCAATCTTCTTCCACAGCCGCGACTTCATCGTGGACAAGGTACAACAGTTAATGAAAGAACATTTAAGACATTGTAATGAGTGAAAGTAAAACTACACGCTTACGTACCTGAAGCTCCAACAAGCTCTTCCAAGCATTCCACAGCGCCATAGCGGGGTAACGGAGGCATGAAGTGCTGCGCACCTTTCCCAACTACACGCGCATACTTACCTCACATAGAAGGCACCATAACTGGGTAACGAAGGCACATAATGCTGCATGCCTTTCCCAACTACGCGCGCATACTTACCTCAAAAGAAGACTTTGTGTTTTTTCTTCGATGACGCCGTGCTCTTCAAGTGAAACTTATCTCTACAGCAAACCTGCAGAACAAAGAGTTGTTAAATGTACATCAAGAGAGAGCTCTCTCACCATAGAACCTTTTTTCTCTCAAAGACTTAAATACCAAACTGTCTAAAAAAAAATATCCCTCCAAGAATCTGGACACTTACTTCAGATGCCTTTTCAACCCTTTTCCAGCCTGAGTTCTTCTTGAACCTCACCACCAACGCACCCCTGCATGAAAGCAGGATGGAGAGCTCCCTAATATCCAATCACAGGTGAGGAGGAGAACAGGGCACATAGAAACATTAAGGGAGTTAGCTGGGTGGGAAAATGGGTTAGCCATAGTAGAGTAACCACATAATATTGATTCCAGTACCCCTCGTATTCTTTCTCTCCTTTGTGACAGGGGGAAATTCCTGATTAACCAGTATTTCCAGATCACCAGGATCCCAGACCATTTATGCTCCTGCAGTAACAAGGTAAGTGTTACAGCAGGCTCTCTATCTCTCCTGGCCTCTCTCTGACTGTGGCCACCATCTACAGGCCACCTGACCAGGTCACCCTCTTCCTCTCTGAATGGGCTGACCTCTCTTCTTCGCTTCTTGCCTTAACCTCTCAAATTCTCCTCTTCTGAGACCTAAACATCCACCTCACTGCTTCTAATCCCTCCTCTGGTCATTTCCACAATCACTGCGTCTCTCGCCCTTTCCATTCTACTGTCTGGTCCAACACACTCTGCTGGACACACCTTGGATGTTCTCATCTCCTCTGACATCCCCCTTTCACCACTCCTCTCTCTTGGACTGACCACTTTCTGCTCTCCTCTCAACTGAAACTTCTTACCCAGCACTGCCACCTTCCTTCTTGGTCATTCGCCCATAAAGCGAGTGTTAGTGGACGCCTTTGCCTCTACTTTTTCTGCTCCTCCTACTTCTGCGTCTGACTTGCACTCTGACACAGCCCTTTCTAATCTACATCTTTCTATCTCCAACGCTCTGGACTTCCTTGCCTCTGTCATGAAAATCGTTCTCAAGCCTACCTCCAAGTGGAACTCTTGATATGATTCCGACCTCGCCGTGCTGAAGCACAAGTGCAGGGTGGCTGAGAGGAAATAGAGGGCTTTGAGCGCAACCTCTGACAAACTGGCCTGCCGCCTGCTCCAAAGGCAATGCAGACTCTCTGTCCACTCCAAGAAGAGGGTTCATATCCAAGCCTGTGTATCTGCGGCCTCTAACAACACGGCCAAACTCTTTAAAATCTGCAAGGAGCTGGCCAATCCTACTACAGACACTTCCTCTTCTGCTCCCGCCGATGCCCTATGTATGGCTCTGGCCTCCCATTTTTCCACTAAAACTCAGGACATACCATCCTCGCTTTCCTCTTCCTTTCCCTCTACCTCTCTCAGGCCCCCTTTGGCCACCTCTCCTTCTCCTTTCTTTTTCCTACTTTGCTCTGAAAACACCTGACAATGTCTCTAGACAAGTCTGATCTATGAAAGTGTTGTCCAAACAGGTGCTCCCCTGCTTCTCCAGAACCATCAAGGACCTTATTTCCACCCACGCTCCAGCCTTGGCCTATTTCTGAAATCACTCTTTCGCCACTGGATTCTTCCCCTTTCCCCTCAAGCACTTCTTCGTGCACTCCCTCCTAAAAAAGCCTTCTGCCAATCCTGCATGCCCGGCAAACTGTCGCGGGATTTCTATCACTCCTTTCCTGGGCAGACTCCTGGTAAAGCTGGCAATCTCCCAGCTTACCCTCCACATTGAATCTGTTGGCTGCCTCCATGACCATCAGTCTGGCTTCAGAGCAGCCAGAGGCACAGACACTGCTCTCCTGAACACCTGTGAAGATCTGCTCTCTAATCCTGACTCCTGTTCTCCCTCTGTCCTCATCCTCCTTGACCTTTCCTCTGCATTCAACACCGACAGTCATGCTGTCCTAATTAACAGACTCTGTGTGAACCTGGGCATCATGTATCAGGCCCTAGCATGGCTGACATCCTTCCTTCTGGCCCGTCCCTCCCAGATCCAACTTGTGCCCTTTCTCTCCACCACCTCTCCTTATTTGGTATCCCCCAGGGCTCTGTCCTCTCACCCTGGCTTTTCAGTCTCTATTTGGCCCCTTTGGCCCACCTGCTCTCCACCTTCTCTTCTAACTTTCAGTGTTATGCGGATGACACTCCACTTCCTTTCAGGCTTCTCTGCCTTTTCTCTTCCCTCCCTCATTCCTGACCGTCTATCCACGATTCAGGAATGATGCGCCTCCAACGATCTTTGTCTTAATGCCAGTAAGACAGAGATCCTTCTCATTGGGACCCCTGCTCTCACTTTCCCTCTCGCACTCTGGCCGGTCTCCCTAGGCCCTCTACCCTCGCCTTCCTGTGAGGCAAAAAACCTTGGCGTCATTTTCGACTCCACCCTCTCCTTCTCTCCTCACATCAGGGACCTTGCCAAAAAGGCCCACTTCCAGCTGCACCTCCTCGGAAGCATTCTACCTTTCCTTACTTTCCCCCAGAAGCTCACTGTCTCGAGACTCCTGGTTGTCTCCAGGTTGGACTACTGCAACAGCCTCTTTCTCAATCTGCCTTCCTCTACTTTTTGCCACTTGCAACTAATCCGGAACAGGACTGCAAGACTTATCCTTGGCCTGGGACCATATCTCTCCAGCCCTGAAATCTCTCCACTGGCTGCAATTATCAAGTTCAAGACCCTCTGTATCATCCACAAAGTTTTCTGGGGCTGGGACCTGCACTACATCCAACTCTCTCTTCAGAAATACCTTCCTTCTAGAGCCCTTCGCTTAGCTACCTCCAACTCTCTGAGGGTCAGATGCTTCTCCAGGCAGAGAGGGGGGTAGGTCTCTCCTCTGCAGGTGCCTCCCTCTGAAATGGCCTCCCTGCCCCTCTCAGACTTGAGCCTGACCACCTGAAGTTCTGGAAGCAGCTTAAGACGCTCCTCTTCTCCTCTGCCTTCTCTCTCCCGCTCCCTTGCCAACTTACCTGTCTGCTGCGCCGACAGGTTGCTTGGTTCCCTCAGTCTCACTGGGTACCAGGCTCCTCGACGACCAGTCTTCCCTGCACTGCTTCCTGGCCTATGACCACTTAGGGGCTGTAACTGTAACCCCTACAGCACCCCTGCCTCCTGCACTTACCTAGAGCCGCGCTGGTCTGGCTGCACTTACTCAGAGCCATGCTGCCCTGTTCGCACTTCCCCTTTCCTCTCCCTTGCACTTCCCCCTCCTTCCTCTTACACTTCTATTGTCCCACTTGCACTATCCGAATGACACAAGGCCTAGTAGGATTGTTTGTCTTGACCTCCCTATGTTTTCCCCTCCCTTTTCTTGTGACGCCTAGAAACACTTGTGTACAGGCGTGTTAAAAATGCCAATTCATATCATGCTTGGAGGGTAATAACGTGAATATGATTGAGGTGGATAATATTAAATCGTATGGTTTCATGAGTCTGGTTTGTCTGGAAGGGTGGTTGAGTTGGAGTAGCCAATCACTTAAACATGATCATTTTGACAAAAAAGGTAGGAGGCGCCCGTTTCTAGAAAGAACATGGCATTATAACCTGTTCTGTGTTTTTTTTCCCCATGTTGAGAGTCCGCAGATATCGCTTTTTGCTCACTGTACTTTTCCGCAAAGGAGGAATATCCATTTGCATCAGCAGTTCAGCACCGAAATGCCAGGCAAACCTCCTTTGAACAAGAGTACCAACAGCAACCCCAGACACGTGTTTCAGCATTGTTGGACCTCATCAACGAGGTGGAGCTATGCCTCTCCGAGCACAATGAGCAAGGGGTCCACGTCTCGGTTCCCCCAGTTAACGTAGGGTGACCGACCCCCAAGGTCCTTGCAAAAATACAGAAAAGTTAGCAGGCGCCCCTCCCTAGAAAGAACATGCCATGATAACCTGTTCTGTGGTTATTTCCCACTTTGAGAGTCCACAGCCATCAATTTTTGCTCACTGTACATTTCGCAAAAGAGGAATAACCATTTGCATATCAATCTTTGTCCCGCTCACAAGGACAGTCCAGCACCGACATGCAAGTCAAACCGCCTTTGAACATCCGATTGGCTGCCCCCTGCATACAGTCCTGCATGGCCTGAGAATTACACAATTGTTCCTTAGCCATGGAGTGCATCTCAGCCTGCCTCTGTTCCATCCTGTTGAGACGATCCCAGATGGCCTGCATTGTGGGGCCAGTCAATGGCTGGGGGGAATGGCCGCTGCCATGGTTGACCTGCTGCAGTGGAGGGGGTGAATGAAGACCTGCCCCAGCATCTCCATCGGAGGAGGAATCATGATGGAACTGGATTGCACAGCGTGATTCCTGATGAGAAGATGGGGTGTGCAATGGGGAGAGGCTACGCAGGGGAGAGGATTCTCGTGAGAACTGGCAGGCGGGGGAATGTGGAGGACTTGAAGCAGATGATGCAGGGTCTGAAAGCACGTCTGCTGTGCCAGCTCTGGCCTGCTGGGATTGTGTGCCGTCTTGAACACTGCGTCCCACATGAAGTGCTACACTCGCCCCGCTCTGGTTGTGTTTTGTCCTGTGGCCTGTGGTGCTGTTTTGGTGATGGGTTTCCGTGGATGCATCATGGCTGTGTGCTCCCCAACGCATGTTGGGCCTGTGGATGGCATACTCATAATAGGCCTTTTTTTGGGTGGCATTGTCCCACTCACAGGACTGGCTGGCTGTGTGTGCTTCCTGACACTGGTTGGTGCTGGTGTCCTGGAGGGTCTGGCAACGGCATCCTGTACCTGGGTGTCTTGAGTGCCTGTTGGGTACAATTAAGATGTCCATGAACACATTGTTGCTGGGGTGCATGGCGATACAACATTATTTTTCACTTGTACAATTTCATTGCTATGCATTGTTCCTCCAGGGAGTTGGGGGGGGGGGGGGGGCATGCATCATGTGTCTGCCACTGTGTTCTGACAGTGTATTGTGTAGGTGCAACCAGGTGACAGGTGTGGGGTGCACTGCTTACTGTGGACGTGCAACCCTGGCATGTTTTTAAAACCAAGTTACATCAAAACAGAGCATCACATAGACAGCAGTGAAATTCCACCATTACATCACATCAATATTGAAATACATCCACATATTCTCATTGTTCACGGGGTTACAGGGTGTGTGCAATCGTTATCTGATAACATATTACAGAGATAACTACAAAAGGGGGCCCAGATATACTTGGGGTGACACGTCGCAGACACGGTCAATACAAATTGCTCTTTGCATTCATTTACCATTGTGAGATCTTTAAGGAAGTCCTCTCTACGGGGTCCACGTACAGATTTCCAGCACTTTAATATGCACTGTTTAGCAACTATGCATGCCATATTAAACAGGCGTCTAGTAGTGTATGCTGTTTTTCCGATATCACCAAACAAATATTTCAGTGGGGAGGGGGAAGCAGGGATAGCCGTGATCTCTTCTAGGATCTCTGCAACCTCGCCCCAGAACTCTGCCACCCGGGGGCACGACCAGTACATGTGATAGGCATGTGCGTCAGGCATGTCACATTTAAGGCATTTCCCCGTGCACCCTTCTACAAATTTCACTAGCTTCACTGGGGTGTAGTGCAGTTGGTTGAGTATTTTAAATTGGATTAATCTCAACCCTGAGTTCAAAGAGACAGATCTCGTGAGCTGACAGCATTTAAACCATTTCTCAACACTTAGCGTGGACCCCAAATCTTGTTCCCAGATATCTTTCATGGTGTTGTGGGAGGTTGAATGAGATTGAACTAGATTGTATAGGATGGAGACCCCTTTTTTCCGCCCATCAGTTGCTGTCATAGCCTTATGCATTCATGTGTGGGGTGTTCCGCTGGGAATGTCGGTCACTTAGCTGCAAACGTGGCCTTCATACAGTGAAATTGTTTGAGCTGTCCACCCCTCATAGCATCCACACAGTCTTTCAGCTCAACATATAGCCCTTCTGGAAACATATCCCTCATTTTAAAACTTTTGGTCGGATCCCATATTTTCTGCAGTGCTCTATCAAATGTAGGGGCAATATTTGGGACGTTCCATAGAGGGATTTCTGGGTCATATGGGGTCACGAGGCCTATTCTTTTATTTATTATGAACCATGTGTGTACGGTGGCACTCATCGGGTCAAACTCACAGGAGTCCTTGTATTTGGTGCTAAACATAACAGATCGGATATCGGAGGGCGAGGCTGCATATCTTTTTATGGGGATATGTGCCGCCATGTCGTCCGGGTCGAACCAGTGCTTGTCAAATTGTGCCTGGGATACTAGATAATACAATCCGAAGTCTGGGGTCGAGATGCCCCCGCTCGAGAATGGTTCGGTTGATTTGGACCATTTCATCCTAGCTGTCTTCCCACCCCATATGAACATAGTGGATAGTGATTGAAGTTTCTTGAAAAAGGTTTTCCCAGGCCAAATGGGTATTTTGCTGAAACAGTAGAACAGCTTGGGGAGAACCATCAAACCATCATTTTAAGGACAGCCACTCGACCATACAGTGAAAGGGGGAGTCTGGTCCATAGTTGTAGCTTAATGGTTAGTGTTTGAAGGAGTTCTTCGTAGTTGTCCATGTATAACGTGTGTTTGTCTTTGGACACCACTACACCCAGGTACCGGATCCGGATGGGGGAACCATTTGAACCCTCCTATGTCAGACAAATCCTGGGTGGCTGCGGTCAATGGGAACAGTTCAGACTTGGAGATATTTATTTTGTATCCAGAGTGTTCGGAAAATGTGTGTATATCTGCCATGACTGGCCCCAGGTTGGTTTTAAGGTCCCTGATATACAACAGGGTGTTGTCAGCATATAGGAAAATTAGCTGAGGGGGGCCTCAAATCCTGATGCCTCTGTTTGTGGTGTTGCCGGATGAATTCCGCCATGGGTTTGATTGTGAGGGCAAACAATATGGGGGATAAGGGCCAGCCCTGTCTGGTGCCCCTGCCCAATAGGAAGAGAGCTGAGATAGTGCGATTGGTAAGGACCTGCGCTTCCGGGTCAGAGTACAGGAGTCGGACACAATTGAGGAAGTAATTACCAAACCCAAACCTTTTAAGGACCTCAAATAGGTAAGACCATGATACCGAATCAAAAGCCTTCTCGGCGTTGTTGGCCAGAGGATTAATCTGGGCCATCACTTCAAAGAGACGGCACAGGTTTAGAGCTGTGGACCGTGTTGGTATAAAGCCTGCTTGTTCTGGGTGGACCAGGGCTGGCATATGCGGCAGAAGTCTGGTGGCAATTATTTTCGCAAAAATCTTGGCGTCGGTGTTAATCAGGGAGAGGGGCCTATAAGAGGACAGGTCATGTGCAGGATGGCGAGGCTTAAGAAGGACAGTAATCACAGCCTCACGCATGGACGCCGGGAGCGCGCCCTGCGTCATTGCCTCCTCCCATACCTTCAGTAATACAGGGGCTAGTTTGTCATGGTATTCTTTATATAGTTATGCACCTAAGCCATCCGATCCGGGGGCCTTACCTGATGTTATTGCCTTTATGGAGTCTGTGACCTCTTCTAATGTTATGGGTGAATCCAATGCTAACCTGACCTCAGGGACCAGAGTTGGGAGCTCAATACCCTGCAAGTAGTTACTTATCTTGTGGATAGTTTTGATATTGTGGTTTGAATATAGGGTTTTATAGAAGTCGACGAAAGCAGCGTTAATATCCACCTCCCGACTTACCATGTCGCCCGTCAACATTTGGATACCAACAATTGTGTTTCGGTGGCCTTATGCCTTGAGCATTTTGGCTAGGAATGTCCCTGCTTTATTGGTTACGCCATATCTACGGGCTCTGGCGGGGGTGACTAAGTATAGGATTTCCCTGCTAGCCAGTTTATTAAATTCACTTAGTGCCTTTTGGATCTCAGAGAGAGTCTCTTTATTGTGTGTGTTGCTGTATTCAGTTTCCAGCCCTGCTACCTTAGTTTCAGCTGTCGCCAGTTCCTTCCGAACGGCAGCTAACAGCCCGGTGGACTTGCCCATAATGATTCCCCGTATCCACACCTTAAAGGTCTCCCACAGAGTGGAATATGTGTCAAGTGAACCTTCATTCAACTTAAAGAATTCCTCTATATCTGTATGTAGTACCTTGCATATATGAGGATCCTTGAGTATGGCTTGGGGCATCCTCCACCGTCTAACCTGTGGGGTCTCATTGCTCAAAACCAGGGTGAAGGATATCGGCAAATGGTCTGAGAGGGTGTGCGGAAAGATGTCACATTTGGCAACCAAATCTGATAGGGAGGAGCTAACAAGCTAGTAATCTATGCAGGACTCAGAATCATGGACTGATGAGTAATACGTGTATTGTTTCCTCATTGGATGCAGTGCATGCCAGGCATCAGTTAAGAATACCTGGGACATAATTTGTCTAAGGGTGGAAGCCGCTTTGGTGGGGCCACTAGGGGTTGTGGAGGATCTGTCTAATGACAAATCTAGGATTGTGTTAAAGTCCCCACCCCACAGTATCAGGGCATCTTCCCTCGTTTCCAGTTTACCTAGCATATTACGGTAGAATTCCGGGTCATCAATATTCGGTCCATAGGTGTTCACTATGACCACATCGCGGCCAGCCACCTCCCCCCGCACCAGTACGAATCTCCTGTGCACATCCACCATACTGTCCAAGTATCGGAACCCGACAGTGGTGTGTATAAGAGTCAAGACTCCTCTGGACTGCGCAGAATACTCTGTACCATAGCGGAGGGGGCCCCATCTTGGAAGAAATTTGGATATCATATTTTAAGCGCAAGCGTCTCTTGGAGTAGCAGAATCTGCAGATTGTGTCATGTTATTTATGCTGTAACCTTTCTGGCCTTAATCGGGTTAAGTCCCCATACATTCCAGGAGAGCAATTTAACAGTTAGCCCTCTCTGAGCTTGTGTTCTGTGTGCCATTCTGTGACAGTACTTGTAGCGGTGCAACTCTTAAATCTGTAACAGTCCCAACAGGCCACGGGATGTCCCCAACATGCCCTGGCATAATGTCATTGATGAAACTCCCCGCCACAACATTTCTACACCTAGTGCAGAGGACAGAACTTTCCATAATATTTATCCCCCCCCCCCCACACACACCAACAACCCAACCTGATGATGAAACCCAAAGTACAGGAGCGAATGTGGCAGCTCACAACCGCTATGGTAGTTTGTCGCTCATCCGGTCTACAAACCAAGTTTTTGTTGGTGCTACCCAGGCACCCCTCTTCTTTACATATGTGATTGTGAAGAAAAAAGGATATAAGGGTCAACATATTCAGCCGACTGGATCTCTTCTGTCTCCTGCCGGGTCTGGTGGCCTGTTCTGATTGTTTCTGAGTTCTTGCGGTGGTAGAGGGATAGTGGCTTCTATATAATTCATAGCTTCTGTGAGATGTTCAAAGAATTGTGCGTGTCCACCATGCTGTATGCACAATTTTGCTGGAAAGATCAGTGCATAAGGAACCTGACGCAAGCAGAGCTGCTTTTTAAACTGGTCATGTGATTTCCTCTGGGCTTGCACTCCGGCCGCAAAATCAGGATAGATATGGATATTGTTGTATTCATGTTGCAGTGGGCTCATTTCCCTTGCAAGGCAGAGGGCTGTGTCTCTATCTCTATAGTTCAGCAGCCTGGCAATTATGGTTTGGGGTGGGACTCCGGGCTTGGGTGTCGGTGCCAGCGCACAATGGGCCCTTTCAACTAGGAAGTGTTCAGAGAAGGCATTGCCGCCAAACAGGGATTTCAGTAACACCTCAACATGAGTCTCCATAGGGCCCTTGCCAAAGGATTCTGCCACTCCTACAATGTGGATATTGTTTTGGCGAGACCGAGACTCCAAGTCCTCGCATTTCCCTCGCATTTTGCCCATTTCGTCTTTCAGGAGAGTGATTCCACAAGTGTTTTGGCTGATAGAGTCTTCGTTGTTGCTGATTCGTGATTCAGCCTCTGTCATACGTGCACTTTCTTTCTCTATGCAGGCCTTTAACGAACCAATGGTGGAAACAATGTCATCTAATTTCACATTGACGGACATAAACCCAATCTGGACCGTGGTGAGGAGCTGTTTGTATCTGGCGTTTTCGGACATAGTTGCCGGTGCTTCAGCAAGTGGTGGAGGCATGGCGCACGGGAGTTGGCTGCTTGTAAAGGAGTCCTTGGGTCCGGTCTTCTTCACCTTGGAGCCGGCTCCCCTGGGCATCGCCAAGCACAAGAGGCATGGGCCCTGCGCGTGGCCGGTACTCCAGAGTCTGCACGGGCTCGGTAAGCTGTTGTGTTAGCTTGGAAAGATTCTGCAGTGGCCCACTACTAGGCTGACACTCGTGTTGCCCTTGATGTCCGGAGCTGTAGTACTATGGGGCTCTGTGGCTGAGCGTGATCCGTGTGGCAGCTATGATCATAAGAGAAGAGGGGACCGCAAGAGAGACGTTTAACAGTAGTTTAGTGACCATGTATGGCCCCAATCAAGAGTCTAGTTGCTTGTTTCACATTGCCAGGAGGCTCAATGCGCCTCACCTGGGGTTGTCGCAGCGGCAGGGCTTTCTATACACAGTGCTGCGTGCTAATATTTTATCCTGTGAGCAATTAGAGGGATCTTTGTCGGTGCACTATTAATCCGCTTGATAGGGGTGTGTGGAATCACATGCATCCTACTATGTGCCTGTGTTTCCACTTTTTCTTCCCCTTACTGCTCAGGTGAGCTCCGTAGCATGTGTTATGTCAGGGGCTGTAAGCTCATATACTGCCGCAATGTCACTAGTGTTCCATTCCGTAGTGGCTATGTGGACAGTCAGTGCAGAGTAACCATGTTTAACAGTCAATGCAGCAGCCCCAGATCCCAGCGGTGGTACTGAACGCCTGACGCAACTCAAGCAAACCCCTGTGTAAGCAGTGTTGACTGAACTTGACAGTGTTGTATCCACTCACGTACCTTCAGTAAATAGCTTGCATATCTTTACTTCCCTTCCAAGAAAACAGTTCAGATCATCACATATGGGGCCTTATAGCGGGAATGAGCTGGCTTGCACAGTTGTCCCAGCCGAAGCTGCACATGTATTATGGGCTCCTATGTGTTGAGGGGATTGTATTCTCCCACGTGGCCGATCACGGGCAATGGCAGCTGTACTGTCCTGATTATCTCGGTGAGGCAGGCCGCAGGGTGCACAGCGTCGCTGAAGAAAGGGGAAATGGACAGCCTGGCCCAAGATGCAGGCGGAGTCCCGTCAAGCTACCTCAGCACGCTGCGTGACCGGAACGCCTCAGGAGCAGGTCCGGGTGAATCCGCCCGTGTGTTGTAGGTCAAGGGTGTGGGGCCAATTCAGCATCGTGTGGCAGCTATCACTGGACCCGGCTGCAGGATATCTCCGACGGACAGGGCCGGCACCTCACATGTGTTGGGCGCCTTCTCACCGTCACCGCTGATGTTCACCTGAAACCAGGAACAGGCCGGGGCCCAATCAGGCTCGGTGCCGCCCGTGGCCGCAAGAAGGACAAAGACAAGAAGGACGCAGGCAGCTTCGGCCCCTTTCTCCCGGCAATGCCGAAGGTTCTCTTATCTCCCCTCTGTGGGAATAGTCTGCGTCTCATCTGCCGGGCCCCAACAAGCCAAACGGGTGTTATTGCCAACCTCTGCTGCTGCTCAGATACCCTACGGGGTACTCATGTTGTTGCTGGAGAGCAGCTGTCCACAGCCCAGGAAAGTCCTCCCGCACTTTCCAGGCAGCCCCGCCCCCAATGTGGCCCAGGGGCGTAGACGGAGCAGCGGATCCAGGTGGTTTTGTTGCAGTGCCTTCTCCCGGCCACAGCTCCCTGCCCAGCACGCTGAAATGTTGTTGGGCAGTTTTCTCGGGCAGAGTGAATCTGTTTTCACCCAGTATATTCCCGGCAGGTGTACCAAGATCTTGGTATCAAGTGTATACCTATGAGGTGGTCTGGGCTGCTCCAGAAGAGGATATTGAGTTGATCAAGATCTCTGCCGGAGAGAAGCCAAACACTCAAGCAGCCATCTTGTGTGCGCACAGCAGCAACTACCCCCCCACCCTGGCATGGGTTGACCAACAGGGTGTCCTGTACAGATGTGTGTCAGGACTGTTGAGACTTTTATTGTGGTAGTAGTGAGGTGATTGCACTGCATTGATTTGTGTATTTGTGTGTGAGTCAGACGGACATGATGACGTGCATCGAGTGTGCAATGAGTGCCTCCATTGCGCATTGCTACTGACAGGCTGTATGTCATATGGTTGCATGAATGATGTATGTGTTGCATGTGCCCGAGTAGTTCACCATGTGCCGGGGGAGGGTGGGGTTTGCTGTGGGTGTTCATTGGGCCTTCAGGGTTGCATGCCATTGGTGTTAGTTGAATGTCCTGTCATTCCCTCCACTTACTACCCGGATTCCCTGTATGTGGGTCATTGTTTTTCTGACTGTTATCATGGTATCACAGTGGACTTTGACCTGACCTGGATTGAGTATTGTGTCTGGGCCTCATGCCACTTTGATGGATTTATATGGTTAGCGACATGGATGCACTATTGTCCATGTCTGGACGCACATTCCACACAGATGCTCACCAGATTCTGGCTGGCCGCTGGCTCAAAACTCTGCAGTGCCCACTCCCCTGATACCGACCATGTGTGTGATGCCAGCGATCATCTCCTCCCATGGTGTGAGCACAAGTGGCTCGACAGTCCCGCCTCCAGTGGCAGCTGTCTCCCTGCGTTGGATGGCAAGCAGGCTCTGCACCCTGGACTTTAGGTCATTCCAGCGCTTCTTCATGTCAGTTTTGTCACGTTGGACATTTCCTATGTCCACCACCTTGTCCCGGATCTCTGCCCCTATAGTATTTTTCCGCTTCTGAGGGGTCTGCTGATGTTGGTCTCCGTATAACTCATCCAAGTGAGCCACCACCTCCTCAGCCATTGCGCATTCTGAGATCTGGCACCCTTGACTTCCCCTTTCCACCTGACATGATTTCAGTTATCAGTACACCTGGATGGAACTCCATTAGGTAGCTATTTGATGGATTGTGACTTCCAAAATGGCCACCCACGGGGTTTCCTTTATAGGCTGCAGCGTACTTCCGCCCACAGAATTTCCATTCACGTAATTTCCAGAGATGGAAATTCCGTGAACGGAAATTCCGGAGAAGGACTCAGCGGTAACGGTAACTCTGCTGATTATCATCAGATATTCCGAGTACTCTTCAAATCCATGTGTTTAATACATAAAGTTGTCTATTGGATAAGGAAAACTCCTCTACATCAAAGATTGCATCACTACCGACCCTCTAGATTTCCAGATCTCTGTCAACCTGCTTCTTTACTGTCCCAAAGTGCAATGGAAACAGAAATGCTGGCCGTGCTGTTTCTGTTTTGGCCCCAAGGATCTGGAATGCTCTTCCACAGTTCTAAAGAAAAGATAACAATCTTCTTTCCTTTGGGAGAAATCTGAAACCCATATTTTCATCTGTATTTAGATAGGTGGGTATTTTTTGTTTGCTGTTTTTTGTATCCCATTTATTGCGCCAGGATGCCTTGCAATGACTGTTCAGGCTTTATTAACCCCCACACACAAATACAAAGGATGGGGACAAATGTAATGCCCTAATGCCATCACACTACAAGACGTGATATAGATACTTTAGGCATTAGATACTTTAGGCATTAGAGAAGGAAATAATAGCAGAGTTGAAGTTTGAAATTTCAAACTTTTGTGCCGATTGAAGAAATCTATTGCAGAAATGAACAACCACATTTTGGCAATAGAGGCAAGAGTTATCGAATCAGAAACTTCGAGTATGAAAATGACACCTGAAGGCTTTAACATGCGTACTTGCCACTGATAAATGACTCTTGATGGGCATGATACGGTGCTGTGTGTTTGTGGAGAATTGAGGGGGGGGGGGGGGAGTGCCTTTTTATGCCTTGTCTGTAGATTGCAACCTGACATTTTTACCCCTGACATATGAATAATCTGAACTCACCCCGCAGGATGATGCTACTGAACTACATACAGCAACAACAAATGGACCTGAAACAAGAAGACCAGGAAAATAGGTCTTGGTGCAATGACATGTGCAGTTGAAGTATCCGTCCGAGAAAACTTGGGCAGAATTGGAGATGTATAAGATTTGTTTTCGAATATCTTTCAACATACTGATGAGTAGTCCATCTACTCATCTAGTACTGTTCTAGCCCAGTAACTGCACCACATCACTGACCCACTCTGACAATTCACGCTACTCTTCCCATGATATTGTCACCTGCCTCTCATCCTGAGCTGGTCAGATAGCACATACAGTAAAGGGTTGCCAGTCAATTCGTCGAAAAAAATTGGTCGACCAGACAAATGGTCGAAGCAAATTGGTCGAAAACCATTTCGTCAATTTTTTTTTTCTATTTTAACCCTTTTTTTTAGATTGTTGATGCAGAGTTGAGGCACTAAGAGGAGTAGTTTCGTCATTTTGTCATTGACACATAAACCATGGAGGGCCATCCAATTTTGGATAGTTTGGTATATGACGGTGAGAGAAGCTGAGTCGATGTCATGCGACCCAGAGATAGGGATGAGGATTTGGGTGTCATCTGCATAGTGTAGGTGACACCCAAGTCATCCAGGTGGTCGAATAAGGGTTTAGTATATTTGTTATATAGTGTCGGACAGACACAAGAGCCTTGTGGTACACCATAGGTGACCAAGCTGGGCTAAGCCACTGCAATAGGGAAGAAACTCTCATCGTTCTGTCCGTCAGGAAGGATTGTATCCATTGAATGGCATTTGGTGAGAAGTGTGCCGCTGGGGCTAGACGTTTACAAAGTATGTTATGATTGACCAGATCAAGCCAATCCTGCAGAAAGCTCAAGTAGGAGGAGCAGAGCCAATTTGCCTTTATCTTTGAGCTTGTCCATTTGAATGTTCAAGTTCAGTAGTGGTGTTTCTGTCCCATGTCTGAGGTGTAAGCCGGATTGTCGAAGGCCTAGCAGGTTATTAGCTTCCAAATAGTTTTGGATCTGCAGAGAAACTGCTCTATATAGTATTTTCACTAAGAACGGCACTGTCGTGATGGGACGGTAGTTAGTAGGAATGTTTGGGTCGAGCGTCAGCTTTTTTAGTAAAGGCGGTACCCACGCATATTTCATGTTGGTTGGGATAGTACTGTTTTTGAAAGATGCGTTGACGAGCTTCGTGATGAAGGGAGTTAGGTCGGTCGTGCAGTCTTTGTTGACTGCTGCCGCAGATGGGTCACCTTGGCATCTAGAGGGTTTAAGACTAGTGATATTTTGTACGACTTCTGAGTTGGTGACTGGTGTGAATTCAAACTGATGGCCAGTACTGTTGCCCGAGGTGGCCGAAGACTGTTGAGACGTTGCGGTAGGTTGGATAGAAACTTTTTTAAGTCCGACTTTAGATTGTAGGAGCAATATTTTGTCGGACAATGCTTGCTGAATACTATTGCACCAGTTGGCATTTTTGATACAGACTTCTGAGGGAGGTACTGGGGATTCTAATTCTCTCAGGATGGCAAAGAGTTCCTTTGTTCCAGATTTCGCATTTGCTATTCTCTCGTTGTAAGTAGAACTTTTCGGCTGGATGACAGCCTGTTTGTAGTTTTTGGCCGTCTCAGCGCATTTTGCTTTGTTTAATTCATTAGGTGATTTTTTCCATATGGTCTTAGCAGTTCTCTTTGCGTTACGCAGAGTTTTTAGTGTTGGCGTGTACCGTGAATCGATGTGGGCTACTGGCTTGGCTTTACACATGGAGAGAGGAGCTATATTGTCGATGGCAGCAAGGACTGTCTGGTTGTAGAGATTTACCATAGTGGAAGGATTGTTGGTTTCAGTGTCGGCGTGTGCCAGGATGGGGTGCAGTAATGGTAAGATATTTGTTGCTGCGATGTTAAGTTTGATTCTAGATAAGGTGGCTGGTGCTACTGGGGGGAGATTGATGGGCCCTGAGTTTTGGAGGATGTTGAAGGTGATGATATGGTGGTCAGACCATGGACATTGGGCGTTAGAGGTTATGATAATGTTGCAATTGAGGTCAGCTATCCAGTTAAGAATCCGACCCTTACTGTGTATAGGGTTCTTGATCAGGTGTGGGATGCATAGTGCCGAGATGGTATTAGCCAGGGCTATGGCATTGTTATCTTTTGGGTTGTTAAAACCTACGTTGAGGTCGCCCCTAAGGAGGGTTTGGGAATTAGGTTTAGTGTTTGTGTTTATAGACAGCAGTTGAGCTGCGCCATCCTCAAATGAGTGCTCTGGGCCTGGCAGTCTGTAGATCAGGTGAATGTTGAGAGAAGCTTTAGGTGATAGAGCCACTTTGACTGAAGATCGTTCTCCAGAAGGGAACGTGGAGTTTGAACTTTCTCTGATGTTAATTGTGTTTTTGGCGATGATAGCTACCCCCCTCCTTTGGCGGTGTGTCTATCAGTTCTGAAGATTGAGTAACTATCTGGGATAGCTAGCACGAGGGTGGGGCTTGATGCAGCGTGGAGCCATGATCCGGTGATCGCAATGAAGTCAAGATTATTTGTAATAATGAGGTTCGCAATGTCTAAAGCATGTGCAGGGAGAGACCTGGCTTCAATGAGTGACCACTGGATCCCTAGCCTATTTTTTGCTGAAGTTGTTAGGCCCGTGGGCGCCGGCCGATTGGCTGTTTGGTGATGGGCAGGTGTCAAGTAGGTTTAGATAGGGAGTCGTTCCCGATGGAGGTGAGTAGGTCCCTGTCAGGTGTACTAGCCATGTATGGTTTGGTCATCTTAGCCGTGAGGTTGGTGGTTCTGTAGGTAAGAAGAGTGTTCCTTGTGTGTGTGGAGGGGGCAGGGGAGTGAGTTGCGGAAAAAGACCCTGCTGGTCCTAGTGTGCCGGGCCAGTCTGAGGTTTCTGCAGCTGAGCTGGCAAGGCTGGCTAGGGGCAGAGGTGAGCCTTGCAGTCAAGTTGAGAGAGAGGTCTATCTTTTTGGGGGAGTAGTAGGTTGGGGTACTCTTTAGCGGGGCGAGTTAGTGAAAGGTATGTGGACTGAAGGAAGGAAGCGAGTGGAAGGGATTGAACTGGAGTCAGGGAGCGTGGTCGGTATGGATAGTAGGGTGGAGCTGGTGTTGAAAGGGTGATTATCAGTTGGCAAATATATTGCATGAGGTGAAGGTAGGCAGATGTTCACATTGCCGCCAAGGTGGGCACTAGGCGGCCAGGTTGGGTAGGCTAGTTGTTAGAGTAATTGTGGTTAGTTATATCAGGGTCAAGATATAATCTATATATTTCGCATTCATATAGCACTATGAACCCTAAGGCATCTGAGCACTGCTTATTATTATCCAAGGTGTGTGGTGCTAATTTCTTGACCCAAGGTGTGTGGTGCTCATTTCTTGACCTCGGCAGAATGAAAGGCTAAGTTTGGCCCTGCCGGGATTCGAATATGCCTCGGCGGGCTCTGCACGAATGTCAAAGTGTGCGCTTTACTGTGGTGTCCAGTCAACTCGTCGAAAAAAAACTGGTCGACTGCAATTTGGTCGACGCAATTTCGTCGAAAACCATTTCGTCGAAAATATTTTTTTATTTATATATTTATTTTTTGGGTTTTCGTTTAGTTAAAAAAGGGGTTTTTAGAGAAAAAAAGGGGGTTGGGGGGGACCCCCCCCAAAAAAAAAAAAAAAAGGGTTAAAATAGAAAAAAAAAATTTCGACGAAATGGTTTTCGACCAATTTGCTTCGACCATTTGTCTGGTCGACCAATTTTTTTCGACGAATTGACTGGCAACCGCCTTTAAGGCCTTCATTATCCACAGTAACATTAAAAAGATGTCTAAAGAAGTAAAATCCCCAGGGTTCTAGCTCGATTCAGCACTCGCACTAACTAGGCGAGTCAAAGCCATAGCTTCAGCAGCAGCCTATACGTCCAAATTGATCAATGCCTGCAGACCATTTCTGTCCTCTTGACAGCTGCATTATCCTAGCTAGATCACTCATCCTGTCCAGTCTAGACTACTGTAATGCCCTCTATGCAGGTACCAAAAATCATAATATAAAAAAACTACAGGTGATACAAAACAATGTCCTCAGAGCAGCTCTAAACATACCAAAAAACACCCATATCTCCATGTTGAAAAGGAATACTCGCTGGCTTCCTCTGCAAGAGCGTATAGCCTTCAAAACTCTCACCATCACACACAAATGCCTACACAAATCGGCTCCCGCCTACTTGGCAGACAAAGTCTCCAGAACACAATCTAACGGGCACACACGCTCTGCACACATGCACTTACTCTCTACACCAAGATTTAGAATACAGAAATCCAGAGGGAGCAGCATCCAGACAGTAGCCGCTAGACTTTGGAACTCTCTCCCAGCCAAACTAAGGTCTGAAGTCTCCTTCTGGACCTTCAGAAAACAACTGAAAACCTGGCTGTTCACACATGAAACACGGCTCTAAGTCATGTCCACCAGACCACAAACTATATTTGTAACCTTCTCGCCTGAGTTTACATTTAAGATTAGCCTGTATTCTCTCACTATCTGCCTAGTACATGTGTAAATATGTAACTATGTATTTTTTCAATTATGTAATCTTGTAACTACTGTACTAACCATTGTCAAGAACAGCTCCCGAATGCCTCAGAGTTCGGTGCGCTATACAAATTTCTTAAATAAATAAATAGTCTATCATCCTTGATCACACACATTGGGCCTCATTACGACCCTGGCGGTTTATTAAGGGCAGGGCTGCCGCCGGTAATGATTTTTTTCCGGGGCCCAGAAAAGGGCAATAACCGAGTCATGCTGACCTTGGCGGACCAGGTAATTGCCCTTTTCTGGGCCCCGGGAAAAATTATTCCCCATTCGCATTTGAGCCCCATAGGGCTCAATGGGAATGGGGAGGATGCGAACAACGGGCCCGTTAATGACGGGCCCGTTGGTAGCATCCTGGTCTGCTACCGGGTCCTGCTAAGGACGCCTGGTCTGGCCAGGTGTCCTGAGCGGGACCCGCAGCAGACCTCGTAATGAGGCGGCCCGGAATGAACGGTGCCGGTCCCTTACCGGCACCATTCATTCCGTGGCTGCCAGCGTCCTAATGAGGCCCATAGTATTTTTAGCCTTTCAGAAAAAGAAAACTCACACCGGACATGATGACAAAGGTCCATCACTACAAAGAGAAAATCCTAGAAAAGACACACCCCTAAACAGCAATCCAGTTCCACAAATTGATGCTTAAAATCTTCCAAAATTTGGCACCAAATACAATAATGTGCAGAAGGGCCATTTGAGAAGTTAGGGCACATTGGCAAAAGAAAGATTCCCTCTAAATGGGGATTTCCCATCTAAATAATATTCACTCTCAAAGTCACGATCACTCACACACTCACACGACAGACAAAGCAGACGCAATGAGAATGTTTGATCAAAATGATGACGATGTAGCATTATCTTCAATAATGCACACAACAACAGTGTCTTAATCGAAGCAACTTTCCTTTATGCCTAACAGGTGAAAAGAAAACAGACGTAGATGAAATGACGGAGAGGGGCAGGCAGAAATGATTAACCCCACCTTAGGCCTCTGTCGTACTGTGCCCAATAATGAAAAGGATATTCAACCCACATTAGAACTGTCAGAAGTCTTTATTTCATTTATATGTATAAGGATTTGGAGTCATGCACTGATACTTGTAATGCAATGAATTGCCCAGGACTATTTTGACCAAAAGTTCCAAAGTTTCACTAATGTTTTAACAAAGCTATTAGACATGTGAATTGCACCTTACAATTTTCTTTTTCAAGCTGTGAGGGAGGCCTTTTATTCAACCAAATGTTATTGTTAGGCATATTTGATGCCGTAGTTTACAATGTTTAGTTATGCTTATTGTGGAGTGGGGTGGAAACGCATGTGGAATCTCCCATTTTTTGTCCAAGTTCCACACTCTGTGTTGGTTGGGATGTGGAAATATCATGTTTTTTATATTTATATTTTTATATTAATTATGCGTTCCCTGATATTGTATTATTGCATTATTATTTATTTTGTGTTAAAAACGTACTTCCATATTGACTGGTAAGATCAGCTCTTAATAAATACACCCGAAGCAATTTAGGGGAGTATTGAACTGCAGTCTGACCCAAAATGACAACTTCTCTTGTTAAAATGATGTCCTTGAATGTACAAAGTCTATATTCCACCCAAAAAAGGAAGTCCATACTTATGGTCTCACATATTTAGACACCAAAATCGTTTAATTGCATTAAACCCATCATTGAAATGGAATCCCCAGAAAACCGAGCTTCTCTTAATTTCACCTGCAAAGAAAAGGGAAATTATACAGGATTGGATGTATGCACTCTTTGATCCAAATCTATCAGCTGTGGCTAGATCTGTGTTTTTCTAGATCCTCAATTGAGCTTTAATAGTCATGCGGATAGAAAGGCCCAGACTGCATCCTTTCTGCTCCTTTTGTAGAGGAATAGAACACCCTCTATCCCACCAGATAAATTCCAGGCATTTGTGCAGGCACTAGTTACTGCTCATTGTGATCTGGGGAATGCACTACTGATGGGGATCCCAAAGGCTGTTTTTTCACCTCCACAAACTGTGTTTCATGCAGCATCTAAGCTGGTAGCAGGGAAGAAGAACTTTGACCCCATTTCCTCCCATGTTAGCCTCTTTATCTCTGTTATCACTTATAAAGCCATTAAGATGGGAAAACTGACATACCTGGCTGAAAACCTACAGCTCTCTGGTGGTATGTAGGGTATGTATAGTGCTAATGTTTTAAGACTTGCGATTCCGAAGGCAAAAAGGGAAATAGTACCCGTCCTTTTAGAACTCACTCCCAGTAGGCCTTCACCTTAGTCTAAATTTTAGAAATAATGGAAGATTTGGGGGGCATCTAATTTCATGATTTTGGATTAGGTCAATAATCTCTCTTCCAATAATTTGAATAGTGTTATTTTTTTCATAAATCAAACTTTATTGGCATTTTAATCAAAACAACATAGGTCAGTGATAAAGCGCTCTCATATAACCAGCATAATGAATCCCTCCCCCTTCGCACCCCCCTGTTGGTGCAGCAAACTTTAATTGCCTCCACAGAGTTCATACAGAGGATGATACCCGTTTTCCAGGAGGGTGCCCCATGGGTACGCTTGTCCGTGACTCGGGAGGGTCTCGCCTGAAGTGACATCGTTCCCTCCTTGTCCAGAGGGGCAGTCATATGTGACCAATCATTCCTCCTAGTGGGCATCCCACCCTCCTTGGCTTCTGCCCCCTTCCTTTACCCCCTCAGCCGCTCCGTCCATACTTTTCAGAGAAAGCCAATCATAAGCTTTTGATGTCAGATCTGTACTCATCTAGGAGATGAGTGAGGTATTCCATATCATATCTGGCACGAATCTTTGACACCCCTTCCTTTTCCTCCGACATTCGTGGGTTTTTCCACAATTGGGCCAGACAGCATCTAGCCGCGACCATCATGATCTGAAACATGTGCCCCTGTTCTGGCTTTGATTCCTCTTCCGTGCTCACCCCAAATAAGAGAAGCCATGGTGAGAGATCCCTCTGGATCCCGTCCACCCCTTTTATCCAAGATAAGACCTCCCGCCAGTATGCCTGCACCCTAGCACAGCCCCACCAATTATGAATATAGTCCCCTTTTTCCTGGTGGCATTTCCAGCATTGCGAGTCGTATCTCTCTCTCAACCCTCGTTGGCGGGTATTGCTATCCGTGTAAGAGCTTTGGAGCCATATGTCTGTATTAGAACGATTAGCCCTTCTGCACATTCGCGCCCATAGGGTGTCTCCAATGTCCCTGCCCAAGTCCTGTCCCCATTTGATTCTCGTTGGGAGGGGGTCTTTTGGATTAGGCAGGATGATCTCCCTTTACAGCCCGGCTATCAACCCTCTGGAACCCCTCTGTGTGATCAGGAAGCTCTCGAAGCTCGTCAATTCCCTCCTTAAATTCTCCCCCCCCCCCCATCGGCCCTCCAGTAGATCCCCCTTCAATTGCAGAAAACGGAAGGGTGACAATTTACGTAGGCCCAGAGCTTCCTCCCGCTTACTCAAGGAGATGAAGTTGTCCCCTTCCCACATCTGTCCCGCTCTACTTAATCCAGCCTCATACCAGGGCTGAAATGCCAATGGCTCTGCAATACCATCCCTTAGTGGGGGAGCCCAAATACAACTCAACAGCGAAGGCCATGATGTAAGCCATCTGTTGTCCTCCCATCCTTCCATATGGATCACAGGACTTCCAAGACCAGGTGATACAACACTCTCTTCGGGATGTGGGCTCTAGGGACCCACAACCATTCATCCAGTGTGACCAGGGCTAGCACCACATCGTCCATGGCAACCCATTGCTTCTCTGTTTGTGGATCGAAGTGATCCACTAGGACCTGCAGCTGGGCCGCCTTCTAGTACTTCATCAGGTCGGGAAACCCCACTCCCCCCTCCTCCTTTGGCAGAGTCAATGTCCTATAGGCAACCATATGTCTTACTTATGCCTGGAGCACACCTTTACAGAATTATTATGATGTTTTCAAGACAAGTAATGGGGTGCCAGGGAGAAAGTCAACCCTGACACTGGGTTGTATTAACACCCAAATTAAGTTGTGATTACAACCAAAATTTCAATTATTGATGTATTCAATTTAAATTGAAAATTCTCACACCAAATTTTTCATAAAAATGTACATATGTACATATAAGCATGTTATTAGAAAGTGATTATGAGAAACATCTTATAAATTATTCATATTACAATTTTCTCTATTATTACCAGCATTGAGATTGTGACACAAAATAATATATCCAGCTTTTCAACAAAAAATCAAATTTCAATTTTTAAACATTAGTAGACAATTTCTACTTCAAGGATTTCTACCAATTTCCTTAAGCATCTGGTTCCATAGAGAATTATTTATAAAGATGGAAAATGTAATCCTTGAGTACTTCCTCTATGCATTTCGGGGTCTGTACCCCCCCTCTTCTTCAGGAGTTGTCTACCCAATTTCCTGATATCTATAATGAATAATCAATAGTTCAGACTTTATTTTATGATCACCTCTATGTGTCTCATTCACATGTCAGTTCCACTGTTACTAATCTTCTGGAATCTGTCTCCCGAGTAGATAATGATTCCCCCTAAAAAAAATCCCAAAAGATCCACGGCTATTTGTTAGAACATCTTTAACTCATAACTAGGGGTAATAAACCTTACCTCATCAATTAATTTTATACTTTTGCAATAAAATGTTGCGAGTCCATGTGATTACCTGTATAAAATCTCAAGACATTCTTCCCATCTCAATTCCGCAGAGTCGTCAATTACCCCCAACTCCCTTTCATGAGGGTCACCTACTTAATGTGCCTGTGCCTGTAGACATAATAATGTCTTCATGAACTAATATTCTGTAACCCCAAAAGAAAGCAGAAAGACCCCTGAGAGACAAACAACTTACAGTCAGTAAAAGAAAAACAGGCACATTTCCCTGTTTGAACTGTTGTAATTGCAACAACATCATGAAAGGGGGATACGTGAGACACCGAACAATGGAAATAAGATCAAACTAAATGATTACGCTACATGCGATTCAAAATCCATAATTTATGGACTGAGTTGTCCATGCAGGATCTTTTACGTAGGCCAAACAAGAAGGAAAGCGAAAGGGTGCGTATAGAGTAGCAAGCTTAACCCGTGTCCCCTCATGATTACCTTTTATACCCAGGAATCTTCCACCAAATCCCCTTTTAACCTGGATTTCCATCAGTCGGAATGCTTTACCGAGTAGGATACCCACCCCTTCCTTTTTGGAGTTCTTGTGGGAGGCCCAGAAGTTTCTACCTACCTCTCTGGTGACTCCACCCCGCCTATAGCGGGTCTCCAGCAAGAAGAGGATCGCAAGTTTGTGTTTCCGGAACATGTTGTTAGTTAAAGATCTCTTGTTCTGGGAGTTCAAACCCTTCACGTTTAGCGTACCTACTGCCACCTTGCCCATATCCCCTCTTCACCTTGCGTCGGTTGCCCTTCATATTTCCTATTTAGTACCTGGCCCCTGTTGCATGTGCACTTCGCTGCCTAAGGTATCTAAGACTACAACCTCGACCCCCCTCCTGCCCCTAACCCCCCTTCCCTTCCCCCCCACTCCAAACTGAGGCATTCGATCCTGTGCCCCCATGATGTTGGGGACGCCTGTCGAATCGCCAAGGGAACGTCCCCTGCCTTGGGTACCCTATTCGGTGGCCCTCCTGTCCCCTCAGCCCCCTACCAGCCTGGGGGGGTGGACCCCCCACCCGACTTCAACTTCAGAAATAAACCAACTCCCAGAACCCTCCCACCTCTTACTATGTGCCTCTTTCCTGCGCCTCCACCCCCATCTCACCAGCACAATTCCCAGATTCGAGGCAACTGACGAATCCAATTAGGAGCAACGGGTGATCCCCCCTCCACCCTGCCAGCCCCATTGAGGCCCCCGAGGGGCCACCCAGATGCTCCCCAAGAGGCCAGTGAAGCAAGCTTTGGAGGTTCAACCCTCTTTCTCAGGCGTTGTCCATTCACAATGGAGGGGTGTTAAGCTTTTGAGACTTCCAGACTCCTTTGGCCCTGCGCTTTCAACGCACCGGGTATGGGCCCGAGGGCCTCGGTTTGGGGTTCAGTCCCTGTCTGCCAAGCTCCAAGGTGGAGCCCTCTCATCGGCTCACCAGGTCCTCCGTGACCCGCTGTATTTCATCCTCCGCCACAGATGATGCCTCTCACCTTCCCACTCAAACACAAGAGCAGAGGGGTAGTCCCAGCGATACCTCACCCCCTTTTCCTGTAGCCATCTAGTAAGAGCCCTGCACTTCTTCCGTCGCAGTAACGTGTGGGCTGAGAGGTCTGGTAAATAGCCACCCTTGAGTCTCCATAGTTCACCTCCTTCATGCGCTTCGCCTTGTCAAGGATCTTCATCTTGTCTCCATAATAGTGCATGCGTGCCAGGACTGAGCGCGGACCACGAGATCCCCCTCCGGCCCGGTGCACCTTGTCAATGGTGATCCTTTCTCCTTCCCTGGAACCCCTATGATTTCTTGTATCTTTGGTTCCAGGCCCCCGGTGTCTCACCATCCTCCTCCTGGAGCCTGAAAAACCAAAGGTTGTTCTGCCTCTCCCGGTTCTCGATGTCAACCTTGAGGCACAGCTTCTCCTCATGCCTCTCCATTTCCTTGAAACGTGCCTCCATTTGCGTCTCCAGGAGTCATGTGGAGGCTTGATTGTTAATACACCTACCTGGGCAGTGCGACAGCGGGGTCCTAGGGGGCGGGCTCATTCATGGCGGTTGTATCCCCGCCTTAGGTTGTGGGGAAGGCGCACCTTTCTGGGCTCTTTCTTGGCGGATACCTTCTGTCCAGATCAGAGCAGGGCACGGGTGCCATCGGCGCAACCACGTAGGACGAGCTTGTGTTCCAAGCCTCGTTCTCGCGGCAACACCCGTTCGCACATGCGCTTCCGCCTTGCGCTCCAAGCCTCGCTTTCATTCCGGATCGCTACCTTAGCGATCCGGTCCAGGTAATCAAAGCGTCTCAACAAGGTTTGGTTTTCCTTCCGCTGCGCTCACCTACGACCTTGTTGCTGCTCCTTGATCCCTGTCCTGGTGCCTGGTCCTGGGGTTGGGTTCCTGCTCTGCCCCTCCTTGTGCCGGGTCTTGTCCTGTCCTTACCTTCCTGCTTCCTTCCTCCCTGTTTCTTGCCCGCTTGTCCTGGCAGGTCCTTTATTCCTCCCGGTCTCCCTTCCAGACCCTTCCTACTATTTCTTTCCCCCTCCGGTCTTGCCTGTTCCTTGCCTGCTTTCTTGCATGGGTACCGGTGGCCCTGGTTCTCACCAGTCTGCTACTGTGAAGAACCCCTTGCCTCCTGCTGCCTTGCTGTCTTGAACATTCTGCTTACTGGCTACCAACCTACCTGCATTGCTGTCCTGGACATTCTGCTTACTGGCTATCAACCTACCTGCATTGTTGACATGGACATTCGACTCACCGTTTTCCAGATAACATCTACGACCTTCCCTACCAGTGCTTGCACTGTTCTGGCGCCACGTTAATATAGGGGAAGAGTCATCTGTGACGTCAGGAGCTGGCCCTTCATCGCCTGCTGCCAGCCCATGCCTACCACGACCTGGCTACCCCAGTAAGCAAGACCCCTGGAGAAACGGGTACGCATCGTCCATGGGACGCACAGCTTAACATTGATTCGCCTCTACTGCATCCATTCTGTCTTCGAGGGTGACCATCTTGGCCTAGAGATTCGCCAGCTTCGCCCCCATGTCTGTCCTCAACCCTCTGATCTCTTCCAGTATCGTTTGTATATCAATCCTAATGGTGCCCAGTTCAGCTGGGGCTGACGTAGCTCCCGCGGCTGTAGTGGCCTCGGCCATCGCTTCCTTGTCCTGATAATGAAATCTTGCCAGAGCACCCTGCCAGCTCATAGGTATCCCCAGTCTTTTATTCCAATACCCCCAAAGGGTGGCCGGGAGTCTGGGGATCCCACTGGGCTTCTGGATATCTCAGCTTGCAAATGTCTCCTCAAGTATATGTGGGGTATTCAGTCATAATCAGGGCCGGCAATGTCCCAGCCCCACTGGTGTTAGATGGCGGAGCCTTGCCCCG
The DNA here is from genome assembly GCF_040938575.1 of Ambystoma mexicanum. Classification (NCBI taxonomy): domain Eukaryota; kingdom Metazoa; phylum Chordata; class Amphibia; order Caudata; family Ambystomatidae; genus Ambystoma; species Ambystoma mexicanum. The sequence continues at coordinate 450,429,858 of NC_090936.1, read as the reverse complement.
GGTCTAACATCTAGCGGGCTTCTATCCCCCTGGTCCCAGGTCCATACCACCGAGAAAGCACATCTCTCTGGTCCGGTGTCACTCCCAGGGTGGGCCTCTATGGGAGGTTGTATGGACAGCTGGCGGCATGTGGCCAGCTTCAAGAGGGGGGGCCTTCTAGAAGTCTGGTCCGCTTCTCCACCACCACAGGGGCCCCTCTGTACCCTATGGCTCCCTCCCGGTGGTGAAATTCCCAGGGGGAAGGGGGATCACGCACTGTCGGCCAGGCCGTGATGCTCCTTTCCTTCTGGCTGTTGTGTCAGCTCTCAAAGGGCTCTGTGGGGGCCAACCAGGTCCTCTGCAGGCCATTTTGGCTGCTACAGGTTCCCACAATGCCTTTAGTGCAGGGTCAGGGGCTTCCGGGCCGGGGCAGCACCAGCGATTCAACCACTGCGGGCGGCCACCTCCTCCTGGGATCTGCTGCAGTTCTTTCTGTCCTGTCTCTCTGCCGGGTCCAGCTTTCTGTCCCTCAATTGCAGGGACACGTTGATGGGCGGGCAGGACTCTCACAGCCCGCCCGGGGGGGCGGGGTTCCAGGCACCCCCCAGTGCCAGCACTCGGCGCAGTGAGGAAAATCCCAGGAAGACGTGTCTGGCACGGCCATCTCTCAGCCGCAGCGCCATTCGGCTCCTCCACGCAGGATGTGCGAGGCGCCCTCAATCCGCCCGCCATGTCCTCCAGGCAGGCGGCTGATTCCTCTGCCTGGTCCTTCTTAGTAGCGGGCAGCAATCGCCAGATATGCAGTTCTGGGTCTCCGCCTCGTTCCGTCGCCTGACCACCTGCTCTCGGGGTAGCTTCCAGAAAGTGCCACTGGGCCAGGAGAGGCCCGCCAGCCCAGGAGTCTGCCAGAAATTGCAGGAATGGGGTGACAACGCCCCCACCCTGGGGGCTCCGCCGGGCCACTAGTGCTTTCCACGTATGGGGAGTCGGTCCCAGGGAGATGCAGGTGCCAAAAATCGCCATTTCTCTGCAATTACGCCACGGCAGGGGACGGAGCTACAAACTCAGGCAGCCATTTTGCCCCTTGGTGGCCTCCCAATAGTGTTATTTTAATTACTGGTTAAAACTGTTTTTTATTATATGTGTATTAGTTGGTTATATCATTGTACTTTTAGGAATTTGCAATTGTGTACAGTGCTCTAGTAGACTCGTGTGTTAAGTTTGCTCCTAGAAAACTGCTAAATGAATTATAAAAGGAGAAGTACATTACCTGAGATCAAAAATATTCCCCCTGCAAATATTTTCATCTATATCTGTAAACGAGTGAGTATCAACCTTGCTAAATGCAGCAGACAATTGTATCATTACAGCCACTTGCAGAGGGACACACACTCCCCCTGTGGGTGTGAAAGAAAGATTGAATGGAAACAAAATAGCCATATTTTCTCTGTATGTTTCCAACAAACATCATGAACACTTTTATAATAATGTCTTCCTGCAGACTGTACAGATTGCAGAGGGACACTTAACAGAGGAGAGATTGGAATATTGTGCTAGACAGTAGTAGAGATTGCTCCAATCTGTTATCTGCATTCAATAACAATGCTTTAGAGTACTTAAAGAAGCATGACTGATTTACACCTCGATGGTAGAGTAGGTTATGGCTATTACCTAATAACCAATAATGGCACTCTCTGTCTGGGTAACTCAACCATAATGGTTTTGTCATGGGTACAGGCCTGAATCATTTCACTTTTGGTAAAAGGGAAGGGCGGGCAGGAGCATTATGGGTGGGGGCCTGGCAAGTCAAGAACAAATCATCATCCAGCACCCATAAGGTAAAAGGACACTTCCTGTTTCCTCCAACATGGTTTCTTTAGTGCCAGTTCAGATCTGTACAGCACGCTCTAGTCTCTGGTCGTGGTTGCCTATATAAGCCACGCCCAGAGAACGAATCGTGCTTCGTGTGTAATCTGTAGCCTGAGGCACACGCTTACCTTTTCCCGATCCAAGGTTTACTTGACCACGCACCTCGCCCGGGGGCTCTTTGCGTTACGGTATCCAAGCATCTGAAAAGAGAAAGAAGAAAGAAGTTAGTATGTCGCTGAAGTTTCCCGTCTGCACACTTACCTTTCCAGTGTTCGCGCATGGTGAAACTGCTCTGCAGGACTCTGGCAGTTTTCATCTGCATTGCGGACTCTTTGGATCGTTCCTGCTGCACCTTCTTCAGACGCTGGTTCCCATTCGGCTCCACTACAACGCCAGACCTGCAACAAAGGAAAAAAGAAAGAGCAAGCGGGTTAGAATCAGGACTTATATGTTTCCTCCAACCCAGTCAAAACCTACGAATTTACCTGATCTACCCGCACACCCAGTGAGGCAACTGGGGGAGGGTCTCAGCAAACCTGTGTTAACCTGAATGAGAACTTAGTGAAGCCAACTGAGTGCTCCGCCTCTCCACAGCCAAAGGAGCCAGTGCAGGAACTGGCTCTCCGGACACTTAATGAAAGAGAGACTGTGCAGTGGTTAATTTGCTGTATCCCAACACAACTTGTTGCGCGGCAGAGCAGCAGCAACAAGCAAATCCCGCACAGAGTGGACATTGGGACCATAGCGCCCCTTCAGATGCAGGATGGAGAGCTTGCCACATTAAACTAAAAGGTGAGCCGCACAGTCCTAGCCCCACCACAGAATACTAGTATTTGGGAGAAGACCAAAGGGGGGAGGAGAGGTCTCTTAGGGTTTCTCATGGTGTTACAACCCTGTCATTCCTTTACAGGCAACCTTCCCAATACCCCCGGGGGTGGAGTGAAAACATGAACAGGGACAGGAGGACTTTATCGCTTCTGTGGAGACTCAGGTGAGCGTGACAGGTTTGATCCTTGCCAAACTGAACCCCAACACATTAATCACTTGTGATTCCAGTCTAGTGACTCCCTGTTGAAGGATCCCGTGCTGTGTATTGTACTGTTGAACTTTTGTTGTGAAAGGTCTGAGCCCGACAGAGGGGGACCAATGTGAACTTTTGTTTTGAAGAGGTCTGAGCCCAACGGAGGGGGACTGGCTTGAACTTTTTGTTAAACGTTGTTTGCAAGGCTGAAAAGAGAGACTTTAATGTGGAAGGACAGACGGGCCTCGATGCACGTTTTGAACTGTTTATGTGTTAAAAACCCAAGCCAGAGTGCCTCATCCTGCCTACGGGGACCGCCTTACTCTGTGCTGTCTGACGTGGGGAGGAGAGCTGATTCAGCCACATTTAGTCTTTATAATTGAACATTGATTTTCCTTTGCATACATATCTTCTTTATTCACTTTTTGTTCAAGAGATAGGGCAGGCATTAGGTTTTGTTAGCATAGGCCATTTTGATTTGACCAATAAAAGAGGTTTGCAACCTGTTGGCAATCTCAAAGCGAGCTCTAAATTGTAAGCTATTTTAGTAATCAAATAGTAACTGGGGCTGCATGGTAGTACAGCATTGAGGTTTCCCAATGCTGGAGTAAAATAGTAAAATATTGCGTGTACTACCTGTTAGTTGCGCCTCAGTATTCAAAAGGTTGATGGGTCTTTTAAGGCACAAGCAGAGACACAGTGAATGTTGCAGATGCTTGTTTATTAAGATCTATTGTTGACTCCACAATAAGTATCTTTCCTTAGGTATGTTGTTAAATTCACAATAGGTATCTGTTTATAAAGTACTTTTTCTTAGGAAATCATTGAGTCTTTGTTGCAATAAGGTTTTTTCTGGCTTGGATATATTGTTGATTTCACAAAAGATATCCTTTCTTATTGTTGTTCCTTTGGAATGCTCTTGGTTTGAGAGCGTCCTTCGGCTCCTTATTGCAGTAAAAGTCTGTTCAAAGAGTGCTCTTGTTCTTAGGAGTTCTTTTGTGCGCATGTGTTTAATCTCAAAAATATAGAGATTGAAACAGTAGGGTGTGGTGATGGGTTTGGCTAACAAGTTGTAGTGCTCTGCTTTGGTGGTATCATCAAAGTCAATGGGGGGGGGGGACATGCAGCTGAACAGTACAATTTAGTGCGACAGAAATTGCTATATGAGTTACATATATGGGTACGGCTCTAAGTGGTATAGCCAGAGGAGAATTGAGAAAGCCTTAGCATACTTTGGAAAAACTTGCTCTTGGTTTGAGACTCAATGATTTCCTAAGAAAAAGTACTTTATAAACAGATACCTATTGTGAATTTAACAACATACCCAAGGAAAGATACTTATTGTGGAGTCAACAATAGATCTTAATAAACAAGTATCTGCAACATTCACTGTGTCACTGCTTGTGCCTTAAAAGACCCATCAACCTTTTGAATACTAAGGTGCAACTAACAGGTAGTACACGCAATATTTTACCATTTTGATTTGACCGACTCCACTAGGACTATTTTGTTTATCGTTTTATGGTCGAAACTACTCCCATCCTAGCTATAGGGCAAAGTAGAAGGTTTTCCAAACACAGACCCTTTAATAAAGGTTTTACAAATGGTACCTTGTGTGTCAGTGTCATACTTGTGATACCATGACACCCTTACATTTGATACACAAAGGAACCATAGGGACTTCTAGTCCCATAATGCTCTAAGTACTGGGAAGAGGGGCTCAGAGGCATAGAACTGCAGTGTGCAGTCTAGTGGTTCTATTGAGTGGGACATTTGAATATTTAAAGCCCCTTCGGGTGCAGGCCATTAGAAGAAGTGGTCAGCAGCAGTGGGAGCAGCAGATGCAGAGAAACAAAGACGCCAGAAACGCTGCTGTGTTTGAAGCGGATTACGGTCCTGATAGGGTCTTTGAAGTAGGAAACCTGAAGTGCAGAGGTCGTGCAGCGGGAAGCAGTGCTTTGACAGGCTGTCCCGTGGGGGAGAGAAGCTCTCTTTATTTTGTTCCCTGTTCCGGTGGCTGGCGAGCACCGGAGTGCACGAGGAGCAACACAGGCTCCTTTGGGGGACGGCTTGGGTCGCAGGAATACAACCAAAGCTGTTAGAAGTTCAGGAGCCGACAGAAGAAGCAGAAGTCACAGCAGAAGCAGAATGAGCTGACAGATATAGAGAGACCGGTGAGTTGGCCTTTGTTAGGTAACCCATGGGATGCTCCATAGCCGACCGATAACCGAATTATTGAAAGAAAGCCATGTTGGCGTTATACTAATTTTGAAAGAAAGCGAGAGAAAACGGTTACAACTATCATTACCAAAGCAAAGAGGGGGCAAAGCTTAAGAAAGACTGTAACCATCATTTCCAAAGTAAAAAGAGGACAATATCCCAGAAAGATTCTAACCATCATTTCCAAAATAAAGGAGCCTTTATTTGAACAAGACAATAACCAGCATTGCGTAAACCAAAGAAAGGCAACTATAATAAAGAGACATTGCAGCAGTTACTTGGTGTGAAAGTAGGAAATCAAAAGTGGCAGGAGAGAAGCCCTCCTTGTACAAAGTATCATGGAGGAGAGGAATATAACCTGCATTGAATGTAGTAAACAAATTAGTGGATCAAACGGCACCAATGTGTATTGTATCCTCAAAGAAGAAGTTGTGAATTTCAATGTTGTTGAAAATCAAAGATGTTTCTAAAGTTTGAAGCAAATTGTCACGTTCCAGTGGCTGTGGGAGGCTAAAAACCCACTAATCCAGGAAGACAGCTCACTGAGGGGGGAGTTCAAGGTCTGGAACACTGATGTAAAAAGACTTTCCCCACAAGAGCGCAGCCAGCAGAATAGTAAAACACCTGACCGGCTATCGGCTTGAGTGAAAAGGCAGGAGCAGCAACAAAGCTAAGGGAAAAAAGCAGATACAGCGGATATACGTACCAGTAACAAGCCAATAGTCCCAGCCGCACCACCCTCAACAACCCCACTCTTACCTGCGGTGAATAGTGGTTAAGCCGGAAACCCACTCACTTGTAGTAGCAAAGGGTAGTTCACCTTAGAATGTCAGAGTGTAGTAACAGGAGGATCACGTCCCTACTAGGAAGTCTTTTCTAATGAACCCTGACCCGAACGACACAAGGGTGTAACCTTAGGGGATCTTGTAATCCTGAGGAAGAAAGCAGCAGAGCGTCCCAAAAAAACCTCAACAGCACAATCCAAAAGTAGTAACCTGTAAATGATCCCAGCAGAGTGTCCAACAGGTCACAGTGAATAAAGGTGACAAAGCAGCAGAGCATCCCAAAAGACCCTAACAGCACAATCCAATAATAATAACCTGTAAATGATCCCAGCAGAGCGTCCAAAAGGTCACAGTGAATAAAGGTGACAAAGCAGCAGAGCGTCCATCAGAAAAGTAGTGTTCGGTGGTTATTTGATCCGTGAGAGCGTACAGCAAGATAACACCAAAGTGGGATAGAAACTGGCAGTCAAATGACACACAGGTAACAGATGAATAATCTGAGCAGTGCCTGCAGGAAAAAATGATACGCGGGCACTGGTGTAGGCACGGGATCTAGGAAGTAAACGTCAGACTTGCGGATAGAACACAAGAAAATCCGAAGGACAGCCAGAGGTCGGGTAACCAGGGGAGGCAATCAAAGGGTACTAGCAGACAGCAACCGACACAGGAAAACCAGAAGCAGAGTCGGTGAAAACAGTCCAAAGGTCAGCGATCGGAATATTCTGAAAATGAAGGAAACAAGTTGACACTCTACTTCCCCGGGCAAACTTGCAATGGTTTAGGAGCACTGAACCATGGCGTTGGACTGTACTAAAAGCCACGACAAGGGGAGTGGCGAAGTTACGTTACTGACGTGTCACGTGACGAAGTGGTGCTAGAGCTGCTGGGTAGTTTAGTTCTCCCATGCCTGCAGCGTAACCAACGCTGGGAAAGGTGCCAGGCCAGTTTCCCAGGACTATGGGGAGTGAACCTGTGCCGATAGAGGAGGACCCGGGGCATGACACAAATCTCACCACAGATTACTTGTAGTAGTGTTAAGAGTTTTTGTCCTGGCAGGTGAGTTTACCAGGAAAGGGATTATTAGTGGTAGTCCTGGCAGGTTAGTGGACCAGGAAGAATACATTGAAGTGCTGCATTGTGGTGGAAAGAAAAAAGCTGAAGAAGAATTGTGGAAGTATTTATTTTACAAAGAAAAGAAGTTCTATTAAAATATTGACTAAAAGTATGAAGACAAAGGCCCTCATTACAAGTGTGGCGGTGCGGAAATAAGGGTGCGAGTACGGTGCAACCCGGCACCCTTTCCGGACCACCACACTCCAACTTTGCCTTCCTTGGCCTTTGCGCCTGGCAGGTCTGACCTGCCAGGCGCAATGGCCCTGATAGGCGCAGTGCACCGGCACCTTTAGCCACAGTGCTGATGCCTCTGTGTACCCATTCCTATGGAGTTCTGTGCGACTCCATGGGAATGGCGACTTACACTTTCCGCTGCCTGATATACCGGGCCGCCGGGACTTGTAATGTCCCGGTGGTACTAGGATGTCAGGCGGCGAAAATGTTGTTTTGAGTTTGGCTGCAACACGCCGGTAGCAGCCGCGGGTTACCACTGAAATCGTAATGAGGCCCAAAATCTTTTTTGTTTTGTGGAAACTTTGGACAATCATTTTGAAGAGTGATAAATTGTGTTCAATCATAAGACATTCCAAATGCCAGGTAAAATACTTTTGGAGTGAGAAGAACTTTGTGTTGTATTCAGAGCAGAGCTTGGCTACTAAAATAACATTTTTATTTGGAACTTTGATTTGAAAAATTCTTCTTTGAACCTGGGAAAGGGGATCCGACCCGGCTTTCAAGGAGACATGGTTACAAAGTTTATGTTTGACTATAACTGTTTTTGTTGAACTTGAATTACCATATCATTCCTGTATGAGTTTGTTGTGTATATAAGTGTGAGGGACAGATTCCTTTTATTAGAGTGCTTTCCTTTAGTCTTAGTTTGATAGGAAGGGAAATCCTCTTTAGGTTAGGGAAAGCAAGGCATTTATCGCACCCTTATTATTTAATAAAATGGCTACTTGTGAAAAACCTTTATCTACTTAACCGCCTCACATTTCTGACCACTCACAGCGCTTACCTAACCTATCTTCTCTCTTTGTCTTTCAGGCCTGTGGGAACATCTTAAGGTATCTGCTTCCAGTGCTGATCGCAGAAGGTTTGCTGGCAAAGAACAACAGGTAAGATGTTCTTAGTTGTTTTCTCAGTTAATCCCAAGCGTGTGCTCTTGCGGGCGGACCATTATATAGGCTCAGGCACTAAAATGGCCACTAAAAGACTTCAGTATTCTCGCAGGATTTGAGAATCTTGCGAGAACAACATCAAGGACTACAAAACACACATGGCTGGCCAAGGGACATTATTACAGAGTATGTAGATGTAAATGATTAATATGAATAACGGAATAAGTTTCAAGGAAAAGGGTACAATCTTACAAAATATATGTCTCTTAAATGATAATTTAAGTGGCAACTTAGCAATTATAATCATAATTATAATTGTTATAATCATAAAAATAATAGTATATGTATCCATGATACCGTATTTGTTTGTAAATTAAAAGAAATGAATTCTTCTGTTGCAAAATATATTAAAGTAGAGAGACAACAGTTCATCATTATAACCATTGTGTATAAATGTTAATACAATATAAAAAATGTCCTTACAGGCAAACATTCATGGTCCTTGTTCAAACCCCAGTTTTTTCTTCATAATTCGCAAATATATCTAGCTTACAATTTCCCTAGGTTGAGTTCCCGGTCACCTCTCAGGGACTTGTGCATGCAGTCAATAGTCAAAAATATGATGTCCGACTTGTGGTCTTGTTGGTGGTACTCATTCTAATGTTGTGCAAGTTGTGGTTTGGGATCCTGATTGCCGATCATGCTAAGGTGTTCTCGTATTCTGATACGCAATTTCTTGATTGTGCTCCCAATATACATCTTGTTGCAAACAAGGATGATTGCATAAACAACATATTTTCTTCTGCAGTTGCGAAAATATCTCATATTGAGCCTTTTGTTCATTACTACGAGTAAAAGGACGGGTATTCTCTTGTGCATATTTGCACATTGTGCAATGGCCAGATTTCCAAAAAATCAACAGTGTGTTTACCTGATCCCAACTAGGTGAAAGAGTTTCCCTGAGTTTTCATGTAGCTTTGACTTAATGTATTGCATAATGTAGGGGCCTTACGGTATATTATTTAAGGCCTTTTGGTTAAATAGCTCTTAAGCACTTCATCCATTAAAAATAGATGTCAATACGTATGCAAAATTCTAACCGGTAAATTACTCTCACTGGTATACTTGGTGATACATTTAACTGTTCCTTGGGTGATACTTCTGTGTCTTTGGAACAAGTAAATTATTCCTTGTTTTATTCTTAGCCTTTAATGATGCATCTATCATATTTGGCCTGGTGTACACTCAGCTGGCTTGGGAAGAAATCCCAAGGATGTGTCTGTTCCACAACTCTGGTCCCCGCCCAAACAAACAGCCCCCTGCTGGCCAGCTTAGTACATATGTTTTCTTATGCCGTGGCCAAGACTCCACTTTTGAAGTAGCTACTACCCACGAAAGGTTCAGTTTCCTGGCAGGGCCATGTCTGGTTGAGTCTGGTTTATATTCCTTTGAAAGGAGAAAGTCATTCAGGGTAATCAATATGTAACTGAGTCCCAGCACTTCCAGAACCCAATAATATTTAGGCTTCCTTTTCAGGTGGCACACTCCTCTTACAGTGGAAGGAGTGCACCCAGGTGTGGAGTTTCCTAACCTTCACAGGTGACCCAGTAGTCAATATTACCTGGAAGGGGCCGTTCCACCTTGCCTCCGATGCTCATTTCTACTTGAAGCAACAAATAAGCATGAAGGGAATAGCAGGCCTCTTCTGGCTCGTTTGGCAGAGCTGCTTTCATCTGCATCTAGGCAGATCTGATAGTGGGGATTACATTTAGGCAATAGTCAAAAAGAACATCATCAGACAGGTGAATGCTGGCATGGGCATTCTTCACAGGCAGTGAGGAGGATAAGCACCATGGCCGCCGTGCACAGCCCAAAGTGAACTCCATTGGCCTGAAGATATAGCAGGACAGCTTCTTGACTTCCTGATTGTTGAAATCACAGTGCAGGAAGAAAACTGCCCACAACAATGTACCCCACAAGTGATTTTCCCACCTAGGATCGATTAGTGCACATTTTCTACCTGCCTGGTGAAACAGAATATCCCTTAACCTTACCTAGGATGTCCTCAGCCAGTAGATCACACCCTGGGAGCGCGCTAAGCTCAGCACAGCTCGGACAATACCCAGAGAATTTGGAGGGTGAAATATCCAAGTTGGCATGTGGCCCAAATGTAGGCTTATTCCAACCCCATTAATCCAAAGCAGGTGCCCAAAGAGAAGTCAGTCAATCACAGCACCCACTAAATGATCACCCTCAGGTGCACACACTCACTGGGAGACACACCAAGGGGGAAGAGGGAGCACACTACAAAACCCCCAACTCTAATCAGGTAGTGTGGTGCTATTGGAGTAAGTTGTGGCAAGGAGTAAGCCACTTTTGGTGTGCGATAGGAGAAGCGGTTAGAGAGCGCTGGAGGTGAGAGAAGGTGACATCAGAGGAGTAGGAGGTGATCCGATCAGAGGAGGAGCTGGTAACATGGGAGGAGGTAGTGAGATCAGAGGAGGTGATGACATAACAGGGGAGGAAGTATTATGAACATTCAAGGGACAGATTGAGGGCAACTCCATAGTTAATTAGTATATGAAGGTACAAGGATGCTGGATTGGACCAAGGCAGGTTGTGGTGACAGGGAGGATGAAGGCATGGCAGACAGCTTGGTGGGGAGGGGTACCCCAAAGATCTCAGGGTCAGTAGAGCCGAGGGTCTAGCAGTGACATAGGACTAATTGTTGAAGGCCACAACCTTTTGGCCACCCTCACTCCAACAGAGACACTCTGGCTAAATGGACACTTGGTTCAGGACACTGTACTTCTAACTGCAAGACTGCTCACCTGTTAGGAATGAGAAACAAGGGGGGTCTGGGAAACTCTCTACCAGCACAAACACAGCCCATTGACTTGTTCTTGGGTGGATGGCCCCTGGGAGAGTCTCAACCAAGTCTTTAGCTCACTGTTGTTTTCACAGAGAAGAAATGTCCCCGCATATCAGTCTTTGTCCTGCCCAGGGGCAGTCCAGCACCAAAATGCTAGGCAATTCTCCTCTGAACAAGAGTACCACAGCAATCCCATACACGTGTTTCAGCCTTGTTGGGCATCATCAGTGAGGTGAAGCTGTGCCTCTCTAAGAACAGTGAGCAAGGGGTCCATGTCTGGATCGCCCTGGTAACTTAGGGTTAGACCCAAAGTTAATTTATGAAAAACAAGGGGGGTCTGGGAAATTCTCTACCAGCACACATACAGCCCATTGACTTGTTCTTGGGTGGATGGCCCCTGGGAGAGTCTCAACCAAGTCTTTAGCTGACTGTTCTTTTCACAGAGAATGAGGTCATAAGAAAAGGTCCAAGAACCCCTGGGGAAGCCACGGGGGGGAGGCAAGACAATATCTTACCCATTGCCAGAGACTTGGTTATAGTTTATTTCATTTCCTTTTGACAAATTTGTGTATAAATTAACCGATTGTGAACAATCCCACTTGTGTTCAGTCTTCTGTGCATCCCCCACTTTAACCTCCTGATAACACGTGTGGTCATCATTTTAAGGCCTTGTGTATTGACCGCACACCACTTGTCCCCATTTTTCAGGAAAACAGCCGTGCACCCGTCTGCAAACATTGAAACATGTATGCTATAAATACAAAGGTATGACTATGAACTGACTGTTGACCCAGACAAGACAACTCAGCCAACCTCTTTTCTGGACACCCGAGACATCCACATCTCAAGGAATGTGAGAAGCTGTGAAAACAGAGAAACATGTCCTTCTGATTATTGATATAGTCCACCCAAAGCACTGACAAAAGATAAGATTGCTCAACCAACAGGAAATGACTGTTGTGGTGAAACACCCCGTCTTACCTTGGGAAATGACAGTGGGGTGTTCCAACGGGCGGGGTGCTTCCCTTAGCTAGTAGATGCTGACCTAGAAGAGGTATATATGGCATCCCTTGCCCCCCCCCCCCAACTGGATCCCTGCACTAAGGCAGGGGGCACTCATAGGAGCACTTATACACCCAAGACCTCAACGAAACTCATAACCAAAAAGGGGAAAGATGGAATCAGAATGCCTTATTGATACCTCTTATGAAAAGGTTTATTCTCTTAGAGAGCTGTTCTAGCTCCCTAATCATACCTAAACACCCATCATAGGAAATAAAGCCTTGCCTATTAAAGAAGCAAACCTGCAACATTTCAAAGTCACCACGAGCTAGGAAATGCCTTTGTTTTTTGGGCACCAATGACAATGGACACATTTCTATGAGTCATACTTGTTCAGACTGCAGAAGACCAGCAGATCCAAAATGGGAACTTGACTTGCTTTGCCCGTGCGAGTGAGAAAATAAACACTGTACTCCCTCTCCCATTGGCGCTACAGGGGCTGTTAAGCTGCAAATCCTCTGGAGTAAAGGCGCTACAACTAAGAGCCTCAATTGCTTACCAAAGGGGTTTTCTGACTCATAATCTACAAGCTGAGAGAGCAGAGGGAGCCATATTAAAGCAGGCATCGGCAACAGGAGCAAAGGAGGAAGAAAGGAGACCTCACACATGTCCAGTGCTTCTCTGAAATTCAAGATTGCATCAGGCTTTAATGCAATCACAGGCCAAGCCCCTCAGCACATGTCCCAACCCCAAGACTACACAGCCCACACTTCACAAGTTTAGCTCTGTCTCCGAGTACCACCCCAGAGGGGGGGGGGGGGGAGACCAGACTTTAAAAGCCAGCCAGCTTAGTCTGTCGCATGTCAGAAGGAAATGGAGATAAATGTTTGGAAGAGGTTGGCAAGCTGGAGGTCTTTTGAGAAATGAGTTAGAGGAGAGATATTGGATGGTTGAAGAGAATGTTGAAGGTTGGTTGGAAAAGAGGCACCCTCTGGAGGGAAGAGTTTGAGGTTGGAGGGAGAGTGTTTAGGAGTCTGAAGGAGGAGTTGGTAACATCTGGAAAAAGCCATTGAGGAAGTTGGAGAAGTGTTGTCTGGGGTCAAGGAGGCACAGTGTTTGGAAGTGAGTAACTTCTGTTTTAGCTGGGGAGGAGGAGAGAAAGAAGCTAGAGGGGAAGATCAACCCAGTCCACCAGAGGATGTAGAAGGACAGGTGACCCCCCCTCCAATATATACTAAGAGCAGGGAGGTTCTAGCGGACAAGTTCGGTCCAGGGCAGATTTCAGGAGTTAAAGGATAGTGCAGTTGCACCATGTCAGGAAGGATACAATAGGTACTGTCAGGAAGGGAGGGTCCTGAGGACCAAGACCCAAGCGGTGAGAGGCAGCCTTACGAAGGCAGACGCTTCAAGGCTATTACTCAGATGCTAGCAAGAGCAAGGCCTAGTGAAAGAAGATCAACCACTAGCTTAGCCTGCTGGAAGAGACCGTCCGACTGATACATGTCTAGGGCGTGTGGGCTTTGGACAGCTTGTATCCCAGGCACAAAGGAATGGGGCTGTGGATTCCCCATAACCTGCAACCCGAAGTCAAAGACAAGTGTACATTATTGGACACTAGAACAGAGATGAGCCCAAAACTTTGTAATTAACTCTTTCAGTTGATCACAAACTTTTACGTCAGAATTACCTGAACCTTCTTTTGTTGTATACATAAACTCTTGTGATCTTAAAAGAAATATCCTTTTTCCTGCCTCCTTGCGTTGCCACTCATGCTGCCTTCAGCACTGTCTACAAGATTTCACAGAGTATAACTCAACTGCCACAGGGCCAGTGGAAAAGTATTTTAAACATCAGCAAACAAGGCCACACACCCCTAAAGTTAAGGCGATTATAGCAGCTAAATCAGCAATCCACGATGAGCTGCCCTATTCCGAAAGTGTACATGCTGAGGGCATCTGAAGTTTGATTCTTGCAGCACTCACGAAAAGAGCAGGTTTCATCGGCCAAATAGATGTCTTTGTATATGTGTTTGCATGGAGATATATATTTGTCAATGATGGTCATATTCCCCTAATATGGATTTGTCACAAATGAAATATAGAATTTTTCTCCTGTGTCTTATATATTTTTATGCAACATCTAATTTCTTATTTTTTATAGTTGTATGTAGCCGGGATCAGGCCCAAATGAGCTACAGAACACTGTACGGATGTTATGCACTTGGATATCGCAAATGTCTGCACTACTATTGTTACCATTTTATTTGCTTGCTGCTGACTCATTTTATATTTTTTTTAATCATATTTTAATATTTGCCGACCTGTTCCAAGTAATTTCGATTTGTTTTAACATTTTAAATTACTTGATTTCTTGCTGCTGCATTTGAAAATAGTTAATTTCTTCAATATTTAATTGTTTCTGCACTGTTAGGCTTGTTGGGCACAGAACTACAATCTCCATATGTTTTGTAGTTCTCGCGCCTTTTTGCTCGCTCCCAGGTGCGTTAGCGCTGGGCCAAAGCATCCAGCCGGTCAGTGTCGTGTCCGGTGATCGCCGGCTTCTACTAGCACGGTTTGTACGTTTCACTTTACCACTGCGTATACGCTCCATTGTAGGACCTAGTATGCACCCATTAGCTGTTATTGCTGATGCCAGAACTAAACTCATGATTTACACTGGAGATACCATAACGTGCTCACAAACGCTCTATTCATTTTGGGAACCGTTACTCTTCATTTTGTAATGATGCTCCAAAGTCGGCCACAGATCAATATTCAAATGGGAATGTCTCTATCCAAGCTTGTAATGACAGCTTGTCTGCACATAACTCCACACTATGTGATGACCCTTTAGCCACACTAGACAATTTGAGCACCAAGAGGGACTCTAATACACACGCAAGTCTATTATACGATACTCAGTATGCGCCACCTAATACTATGCCTATTTTACCACCCAAATGTGTTAATAATAACTCTTTGAAGGTCGCCCTTCTTAACACTCGCTTCACAGTTAGACATGCCACTGAAGTGGTCGATTTAATCCTCTCACAATACTTCGATCTGTGCTGCCTAACAGAAACTTTTTTTTTTAATACCACCAACCATGCTGCTCAGCTAATCACCCCAGCAGGCTATACAATTATCCACACTGACCCGGCTGAAGGAAGGGGTGGGGGCGTTGCAATAATTTTAAAAAGTGTTTCATTACTCACACTTTCACACCTAATACCATTGATGATTGTGAATATGCATCTGTTAACTTGCAGATTGACTGTAATACTATTAACATATTAATCGTTTATCGCCCACTTTCTGCCACGCCTGCATTTGAAGAACAGCTTTTAGCTTTGCTCACCGATTTCTCTAAACCCTTATCCCCTGCTGTTGTCCTAGGAGATTTTAACTTATGGGACAACAATAGCAAGGACCATAATGCAGCTTCCTTGCTTTCCATCCGCAAGCTTATTGGATTTAATCACATCATCACTGAATCTACACATATTGCAGGCCACATTCTGGATTGAATTTTGACCCGTAACCTGCATCATATGCTGCCAAAATTACTGTATGGCCTTGGTCAGAATACCACCTAATAACATTTGACCTGGGGGGGGCGCTGTTGAGCGCATCGAAGATGGCTGCCTGAAAGGAGAGCTCCGGCGAAAATCCTGAGTATAAATATCCTTCCTGAGCTGCTCAAAACGCGGCTGTAGAGGAGATTCCGGAGGCGAGGGGTCTTCTGCCTACACCCCCAAAAAATCGGGCGAATCCGTGGCTGGACTGCCGAGATATCCTGCTTGGAAGAGGTGCCGGCAAGGGGCAGGCGGCGTAGCTGCCCAGCAGCTCCGAGACATATTCACGTGAGGCCGGAGGTGTGAAGCTGAGGACCAGGCCGCAGTGGCGGAGGAGCGCGGCAGAGGGCGCAGGGGTACGGAGCCTACTAGAGAAGACACAGTGGCCCCGGTTGCCTCAGGCTTACACACGGAGGGAGCCCCCGCTGCTGGGACGTGCGGAGGCCGCACCTGTGGGCGTGCTGTTGGGGAGCCGGTGTGCGCATCGGATCAAGCCCCGGGCCCCGACCAACGTGAGCCGAGGCGGTATCGCATCCCTGGGGGACTGGTCCCGCTCCTGTCCAGGCACCTGGGGAAAAAAACACCGCCGACCCAGCGGCACAAGTGAGTGAAATCCCCGCCGCCTCCAGCCCCCGCAAACAGCACACGTGGCCCAGCGACCACGGCGGCTGCCGCGTTGGGAACGGCATGGAGGTTCGGACCATTTTTGATCCGTGCAGACACTGACACCCTGCGCGCCTGGGTGGGTGGTGAAACTCTCCCGCCTGCATCACGGCCCATCACGGGAGACCCATCACTGCCCTGAACGGACCCATCACTGCCCAGCAATATAGGGCCTAGACTGCTGGAGGGCACGTACATCGGCGCGAGCCCGGGGCCCCGACCAACGTGGGCCGTGACACCACAGTCTCCCTGTGGGACTGGACACGCTTGTACTGGGGCGCCTGGATAGGGCGAGGTAAAATACTGCCGGCCGGCGGCGCAAGTGTGTGGAACCCCACCGCCCCCCTTTCCCCGCAAGCAGAATACGCGGCCCAGCGAATACTGTGGAATAAACGTTGTGCAGGATCAAAGCGAGGAGGCCGGAGGGGCCATTTTCAGGCGAGGGGTGAAACACTGCCGCCTGCCCCATAATTGACCCTGCAGTGACACGGGAGACCCGTCATCACCCTAAATGGACACAGCAATATAGGGCCTGGGCTGGCTCCCCGTGGTGGGTCGGTGTGACGCCCTGCTAGAGACTAGAGTGCACTGGACATCCTAAGGGGCTGGGGCTGGTCAACCTGGTTGCAATACTCGATGAAATAGGGGGAGCAAGCGGAGGTCGGCGGATATCCGAACCCGGGGGCGGGTGCAGACAGGGAGCCCCTATATTGTTTGGTCCTGGTCGGCGACTCACTACGTGGGAGGACACAACCCACTCCGAGGACGCCCATCAACCTACATGGGCCGTACTGAAAAGAAGGGTGCAGGGGGCAAAAAGGTAGGCCCAATGGACTCCTTCGCTAACTCCCAGTCGTGCGGGGTTCCTGGTGGGTCGCGTCAACCCCCGGACAGGCAAGATGACGATCCCCTGGAACGCCTAGCGACATTGGTCCAGAATGGGTTCATGGCTGTTAACGTCAAGTTGGACGATATAGTGGCAACGATCGGATCCTTGAAGGCCAGAGTGGAGAAGGGGAGTTCACGAATAACGGAAACGGAGAATAGAATAAGTGTAAACGAAGACATAATATCTCAACACGGCCAAGACATAGCCCAACTCAAATCTGAACTTCGCAAAACCCAGAGTAAATGCGAGGATTTGGAATCCAGATCCCGTAGAAAGAACGTACGGATTGTTGGGGTTGCTGAGACCTTTGGCAAGGGAGACATGGAGCGGCAGGTAGAACAACTTTTAAAAGATATCCTGGGGCCTGAATCCCTCTCGGAGCATTTTCTGGTTGAGAGGGCCCACCGCTCCCTGGCGCCTCCGCCGAAACCTGGGGCACCGCCTCGTACCATAATTGCACGTATACTTAACTATAGAGACAGGGATGCCATCCTCCGGCTCTCTAGAGAGAAAGGAACGTTACACTTCGAACACAATAGAATTCACATATACCCGATCTTCTCTGCCGGGGTGCAGGCACAGCGCAGATCCTATGAGCCGGTGAACAGACAACTACGGATGCGGAAGGTACCCTATGCCCTGATCTTTCCTGCGAAGATCAGAATTCAATATGGAGGTAGAGCCCATTTCTTTGAAGATCCTAAAGAAGCCATGGCATACGTGGAGGCCTCTATTCCTTTACCTCCCAGGGACAGGGCGCATGACCAGAACGCCGGGAGCCAGCCTGGAGCGGAGGGGCTGGACGCGGCAGATTGAGGAGTTCCCATCATTTAACCCTTGCCTCAGGGAGTCATGAATCATCACGAAGAGCGGCCTGGACACAAATTTAATGTAGGTTTGAGCCGTGAGCCCCCTATAAGGTGGCCAGATGGCGACAGCAGGCTACCCTCAGGAAAGATCCAAGTTTTGTTTTTGGGGGAATGCCCATCGGATAAATTCCGAACGTTGTTGGGCAACATCGTCATGTTGGGGAAGATGATGTGGGGAGGGGGCAAATATGTTATGGTAGATCCTTTTTTTTGGGGTCTATGGGAGTTCTGGAGGGAGGTGGGGTTTTTGGAACCCAGTTAGAAGGGTGATACAAGTTAAAAGTGGTGGTCGCATTGCTGCACATGGCATCCGTCCCGGGAAAACCGGAACTAGAAAAATGATATTAACACACGGCCATGGCACCCGCCGGAGCAAGAGATAAGGGGTTGAGGTTAAAGCTCCTCACGTGGAACGTTCAGGGTTTGAACAATCAGGCCAAGTCAAGAAAGGTGGGAGCCTACGTTACCAGACATTATCCACAGGTAACGTGCTACAAGAGACTCATGCACTCCGAAAGGTAAGCGTGGCATTTTTGAAGAACTGGGGACTAAATAGATACTATACTGACTACTCCACACAGGCGAGAGGGGTTTTGACCCTTATACACCCCTCTGTGGTTTTCGGTTTGGAAAAAGCAAAGTGGACATCCATGGACGCTACGTCATAGTATGGGGCAGTATAGCTGGAAGGGAGGTGGTGTTGGTAAATACTTATGGGCCGAACCTGGATG
Source organism: Ambystoma mexicanum (assembly GCF_040938575.1). NCBI lineage: Eukaryota > Metazoa > Chordata > Amphibia > Caudata > Ambystomatidae > Ambystoma > Ambystoma mexicanum. Next base: position 450,411,150 of record NC_090936.1, on the reverse strand, counting down.
ATCCCGATTTTTATGTGATTTATGTGAATGTGGTGCATGAAATAGGATATACTGGGCTGGAGCAAATCCTGTGGGGGGGGAGATTTCAATACAATCCTTGATGTTACACTGGATCGGTCCAGTGCAAAGCATCGGGCCCCCTCCAAGGCGGCAGGGATGCTGCTGCAAATTCTCTCACAATTGGCAATGATTGACTCCTGGAGAACACTACATCCATGTAAGAGACAATACACATTTTACTCATCGGTGCATGACACTGAGTCCAGAATAGACTACTGGCTGGCTTCCACAAACCTCATGCATCAGATAGAAAACTGCGAAATACTCCCCCATACCCGTTCAGACGACTCTCCTGTCATGATGACAATCACATTAGGAAACATAAAACCTCCAGCCAGGAGATGGAGGATGCCACCTGATATCCTCAAAGACCCAGCGGTTGCGGAGGAGCTGCATGTAGAGGTAGAGCACTTCCTCAAACTCACCAGGGGCTGAGTGGATAGTTGTCATACCCTATGGGAGGCCTTTAAGGTGTGGGTGAGGGGAATACTGCTCTCTAAGTCCACAGGTATGTTGAAGGCTGTACGGATAGAGCTAGAGGAGGTGGAGAAACGTCTGGGGAACCTGGAAGCGAGATACACTGATAAACATGATAGTGAAATCCTTTCAGATATTAATCGCAACCTCTTGGAATTCAATAAACTGGCTACCAGGGAACTACTATATATGTCGACCCCGTATAGAGCACGCAGATATGGTGAGGGTAACAGAGCAGGGCGCACGTTGGCCAACCTACTGAAAGCCGAAAGGCAGCACACACCGATCTCCAGTATACTAACCGAAAACGGCTCAGTGGTCACCAGTGAAGATGGGATAAATAGAGAATTCACCCGTTTTTATTCAAATCTGTATTCTAACCACGACTCGAAATCGGCCGAGGACGTGGAGGCGTACCTCCGAAGCATCACTCTTCCGGCGCTGCCCACAGAATATAGGCTGGCATTGGACCAACCCCTATCAACGGAGGAGGTCGCCGAGGCGATCAAATCGCTGGCCAGCGGAAAGGCACCGGGCTCGGACGGGCTTGGTGCAGAATTATACAAGGAGCTAAATCAGGAACTGGCCCCGGTGCTGTTGTCGGTGTGGGAGGAGGCTGTGGAGGTGGGAACCCTGCCACCGTCAATGAGAGAGGCCATAATTACAGTATTACTGAAGCCCAGGCGGCCACCCAATGAGATGTCCTCTTATCGACCCCTGTCTCTAATAAACTGCGATGTTAAGATATTTGCTAAAATTCTTGCCACAAGACTTCTCCCTCACATGTCCACATTGATGCACCCTGATCAGTGCGGCTTCATCCCTACTAGATCGACGGCCCTCAATCTCAGGAGGCTGTTCGGAATCATGGCCCAGATAAAACCAGAAGCTCAGGCAGTTGCTGTTTCACTTGACGCTGAAAAAGCATTTGATTCAGTGTCATGGCTTTATTTGTTCAAAGTACTGGAAAAGTTCGGTATAGGTCCATACTTCCGGAGATGCGTTGGTCTGTTGTACTCGGACCCTGGACAAGGGTGCTGACCAACCGCATGATGTCCGACTGGTTTAGACTGGGCAGGGGTACGCGGCAGGGATGCCCCTTCTCTCCCATATTATTCGCCTTTACAATGGAACCAGCTGCAGCAGCAATCAGGGAGCACCAGGGGCAGAGGGGCATGACAAAGGCGGGCCTGACCCAGTCTATATCCCTATACGCAGATGATGCATTGCTAAATATCCGAGAACCAGATGTACACTTAGACCCTGCTATCGAGACAATACAGGAGTTCGCCGAATACTCGGGCTATAAAACTAATAGGTCCAAATCCGAAATATTCTCCCTGACCCCCGCCACGAGGTGCCCGGCTAACACACATGGTCTGCAATGGTCTGCGACCAAAATAAGATACCTGGGTATTGTTGTGTCTGGTGAAGCGACATCTCTCTATGCCGACAATCATGAACACTTACTGAGCAGTATATCCACCAAACTTCGACTGTGGACAAAAATCCCCATCTCACTTATTGGTCGAGTGGCCATACTAAAAATGGTAATACTCCCGAAATTGTTATACATATTTACTAATATCCCGTTATGGCCAGGGACTCAGTTTTTCGCAACCCTCCGATCCTTGGCGGTGGAGTTTGTATGGGGAGGGGGTACAGCTAGAATGAAATGGGAAAAGATGGTGGAACCTTATGGCAAGGGGGGAATAGCAGCTCCAGATTTTGAGCTATACTATTTAGTTGCACAGGCCCAATTTATCAGATACTGGTATGATGATCAGAACACCTCCCCACACATTGTTATCGAGAGACACGCTGTTCACCCAACTGATTTACGGTCCATAATTTTTAACAAGAAACAAAGATGATTGTCCATTCCACCCGGTTAGTATAACAGTGCATGCATGGTCTCGACTCTTCCGTAGGCTCGAACTGACAACCCCCTACTATTCAGAAGCACCCTTTTGGAACTTCCCAGGTATAGCTCCATCCTATGACCCGGATGTTCGCACAAATTGGGATCCGGATGGGGAATTTAAACTCCAAGACATATACCCTAATGGCAAGTTCATAACCTTGGAGGAATTTAAAGTTGGGATGGGAAGAGAGCCACTGAAAATATTACAATACCATCGCATGCAGATGTCCTTCAAAGCCAGATGGCCTTTATTCCCTGATGAGCCACCCACTCACCCATGGCTTGCCGCGCTGTCCACCCAGGGGGGGTTGGTGTCTCGGGGCTCTATGCAATCATGCAGGCAAACACACCCACAACAAATAAGATCAAACTAACATGGGAAGCCGACATGGGGACCACGATTTCAGACGAGAAATGGGGAAGATACTGTGAGTTAACTAAAAAGGTGTCCATCAATGCAGGCTTCCGCCAGATCCAGTTTAAGGTGTTAAACAAGCTGCATTACACCCCTCAGAAGGTAGCTAAATTTACACGAGATGGCTCAGGCAGGTGCCTGAAATGCGGGAGCGAGCATGCCAACCCATTCCACATGTATTGGAGCTGCCCACCCATACGCAGATTCTGGGGCGAAGTGGCATCCATCCTAGAAAATATTACACAGATCCCGGCAGACCTAACACCCCCCAAATATTTATTCGGAGACATTGGCAAGACCTCGGAGGTGAACAGACGATTATTTAATGTAGCTTGTATAGTGGCCAAAAAAGGTATACTGCAACAATGGAAGAGTACAAATGCCCCGGGTGCAAAGCACTTCCTCAAAGAACTGGCTTATGTAAACGAGTGTGAAGAACAATACGTAATGTTGTTACCAAGTCCATGCAAACCCAAAGATATATGTGCTCCGTTCAGGGTATACTTGTGTGAAGCAGAGTCAGCTGGGAGCAGCCCGGCTGGGTCTGATATTGTGCCGACTGTGTAGAATTTGCTAGCGGTAACTAAGGTCCGATACTGCATGTGTATAATGTTGAATGTTATGTAATGTCATGTTGTGAGGTAATGTGTACCACCACAATTGATAAATAAAGTTTAAAAAAAAAAATATTTGACCTGCCACTTCCCTTCCCCTATCAAAAGGTTAACTAAAATCCAAGACATATAATCAGAACAAGAAATCTCTACAGTCACCCATGAGGTTTTCAAACTACTTGTTTACCCCAGTGTTAACTTACCTTACTCAAACCAATGACACAGATGCCATTGTGCACAGTTTTATTTACATTTCTGCTTCAGCCATCGACAAACTTGCTCCAGTAGTAGGCAAAACCCTTAAAATTGAAGTGTGCAATAAATCATATCTTAAATTGTAGAAAGAATAAGAGGGTGCAAGAAAAGATATGGAGAAAAAATCCTTGCCCTTCTACCTGTGCCAAATATAAAGCCACCGCTATGGACTACAAACAGGCCATTTTGTCTGCAAAAAAGGATCATTTCAATACTAGAATATCAAAGGCGAAATCTGACAAAAAAAAGAACTCTTTCTAATTCTGAAAGAGTTGGAAGGTAAAACAAGTCCTCATGCGGATATGCAACTCAGTGATACTTGGTGTCAGAGTATTCAAGATGTGGCTTCTCAACTAAGATTAGATCTCACCCATACACTATTAACGCTCAGCGTCTAGATCATATTAATTACGATGCATTCACTCTTACCACTGAAGTTGACTATGCTCTGTCTACTATTCCTATATTTTCTGTCAGTCCCCTTACTAGCAATGTTCTCCTTGACCTCGTCTCTGTGTTGAAACCTGCGGTTTGTGCTGGTGACATCTGCCCAAGTACCATTGTCAAGGAATGCATTCAATGTCTTGCCCCCTTAGTCACCAATATTATCAATTTCTCCTTTTCTCTTGCCACGGTTCCTCAATGCCTCAAGGAGGTCTGGATTACTCCTGTTCTCAAGGAGGCGACCTTTAACCCAGAGATTGAAGAGAACTATCGTCCTATTACGACTGTCCCCTTCTTATTGAAGGTCCTTGATAGGGCAGTCTATTGTCAAATTCAAAACCATAATAATGACAAAAACTTTTTGGATATTCATCAGTCTGGCTTTCGTACTTTGCATGGCACTGAGACCGCTATGTTAAACCTAAGAGACAACCTGGTCGAAATCACTAAAAAAGGAAAAATTGCCTTATTAATCCTGCTTGATCGCTCTGTGGCTTTCAACTTGGTGGATCATTCCTTATTGTTGGAGATATTGAGCAGACTTACCAATTGCTCTAAGCACACCATATCGTGTATGTCATCTTTCTTGAGTTTAAGATCAGCCAGGGTCACCACTGGGGACTTCCAATCACAGCCTGAGACATTAGAATGTGGCGTCCCACAAGGCACATGCCTGTCGCCTACCCTTTTAAATATTTATACATATCCACTTTTTGACATACTTGACGGTATAGATATAAAATACACAAACTATGCTGATGATACTCAGCTTGTGTTTGAGCTTACTGACAACTACGATCTTGACACTGTCAGTGTGAACAGAGTTTACGACCTCATCCAAAACTGGATGGTCGTCAACTCTCTTGCCTTAAATAATGAAAAAAACGAGCTGATTCTTGTAGGCTCAGCCAATCGGTTAAAAAGATGGATATGAGATATAGCCACCTTAGAGTTGTCAATTGTTCCATCAGAAACAGCTCCTAACTTGAGACACTTGGTGTTCTTCTTGATTCAGGGCTTCATGTGCAGCAACATGTCTAACAGGTGAAGGCCTCATGCGCCTACGTAAGTAAACTTTTGCGGCAAATCAGACCCTATCTCCAGCCTTAACTTGTCATCTGTTACCTCTGCCTTAGTTAACACTTGTATCGACTATTGCAACAGCTTGCTGGTTGGTGGCACCAAAATCAATATTAAAACACTCCAGGTGGCACAGAATGGTGCCGTAAGAGCTGTCATAGGAAAAAACAGCAGATTTCATATAAATGAGCCAAGAAGATCCTTACACTGGCTCCCGGTTGGTAACCGCATTACACACAAGATTCTTACTCTCACTCATAAATGCATTTCAGGACAAGCACTGGAATATCTCAAAAAGCATGTGCAAAAGGCACCGGAATTGAGAAATGTATGCTCAAACGGCACTAACAAGCTTGTTATCACAAGACTTAAGTTAAAAGGCTGTGGTGGTACAAGCATCAATGTATGTGCTCCTTCTCTTTGGAATTCGAATCCCCTAGCTAGCATGCCTGTCTAATTTTAAAAAAGTAGTAAAACCACATCTTTTTAATTCCAAGGACCAATATATGTCCCATCGCCTGCTGCACAACATATGACTTAGCCTGCCCATGTCTGTTAGTTATTTGCTCTTCGTGCACACTGAGGCCTCTGGGCGTTTTCCGCTCTACAGGAAATGTAATTTAATAAATAGTCAGAACAGTATATAAGGGTCTGGTTAGCTCCCTTGCAATATATACATCAACATTCACAGTTGGTAGAGAAGGGAGGGTGGATGTCCAAAGGGACTGGATTAAGGAAAAGGTGTGCACCATTCCCCCATGGAAGATTTGGGAGCATTCTAGAGACAGTGGGAGGTTATACTGGAAATGCTATCACGCCGATGTAGGCAGAGGGAGGTGGCATGCCATGGCACAGTATGTCATCACATTTCTAAATAAAATATGAAGAAAGCGGATGGCGAGGCGCGCACTCCAGTTCCCAGTCAAATTATAATTGATAAAAAATAACTGGGTTAGATCCCAAAAACAACTTAGTAAGTATTAACAGGGTTGAATCCCAAAACAATGAAAAAGTATTAACAGGGTTGGATCCCTTTTGCTGTTCTGTTGCTCTGTTTTTGTTCTCCTCCTAGCGCTTTCATGTCACAGGAATGCGCAAGGAGGAGAGCAAAAACAGAGCAACAGAACAGCAGAAGGGATCCAACCCTGTTAATACTTTTTCATTGTTTTGGGATTCAACCCTGTTAATACTTACTAAGTTGTTTTTGGGATCTAACCCAGTTATTTTCTATCAGGTATATTTTGATTGGGTACTGGAGTGCACGTCTCGCCATCCTCTTTTTTAAAATATGAAGAAAGAGTGCCCTGCCAGGAAAGATTTCAGTAAAGAAATACATTTTTTTCTTTTTTGGGTTTGGTGAAGGCTGGTGCATATAATGCCACCCGGCTGTCGAAAACCCCAATCAAAGTAGGGGATAAACTGACTCCAACGTTGAACTGATTTGTTCACAAAGTCGTATGCAACTCACAAGTTAGTTTGCTTTTTTATAGAGAGCCTGTATTAATCAGGCATAGTATTTTATTTTACAAAAAGTATAAAGCACATCTTGTAATTAAATCAATAATCTTACAGACATGTCAAATGCAATGTTAATACATGCATTCAATACAACAAAATATATACATGTGGCCATTGTTGGTTCTTTGTACTTGATTCAAAGAGAAAGGAAGGGAGAGATAAAATAAGAAAGAGCAAATGACAAAAAGATTTGAAAGATTCAATTGTTAACAAGTTTACAAATTGGATCCTGGTATCATAGTCCTTATTCTCTAACCTGTTTCAAATGAAACCTAACATTTAATCTAGGAACACCCAATCATGTACCATCTACGTGACATCAGAAGTGTGCAATTCAGTGAAATAATGTGATCATGAACAATCAAACATCAAATACTTGTGTACAGAACATCCATGCTGTGGTTCTAAGCACAAAGCATAGTATACCTATTGATAATGCAGTATTCTGTACATGTTAGCAGACTCAGCCTACAGTTATCTAAGGATTCATTTCTTCAGACACTTTAATGGCAACAATAACATTAATAGCCTATTTTCAAATACTCTGAAAAGAAAATGTTAATGGGACAACAGATCTAAATTGTTTGCAGTTTGAGGTGAGTTACCTGGGACTCTTGAAAAAAAGAAATTGTGCAGTTTTTGCAAAAGAAGGCTAGCAATGTTATGGTGTCCTAACGTTTTATGCACCATTGGACTAGAGATTGGAAGGTTTACAGGGACACACTGTCACAGGAAATAAACCCCCTTAGGTCCTTAATAGAATGCATCAGACTTGCCGCTGGAACATTGGGATCCTTATTCCATAGTTACCCAAGTTTAAGATATGATTTAAGTCCTAGATGGAAACTGACATTTAAGTGTGGCAGGGATTGGCGTTAAGGGTACAGTTTGGGACCTAGTAAAAGAGATTGCTTGGTATTGGTGGGATATGGAGCTTTAAAAACAAACACTCAATGGGCCTCATGACGACCCTGGCGGAATGGGTTTAACAGCGCCGGTAAAGGTGGCGGCTCTGTTAAACCCATTCCACCCTATTAGGAGGTCCCCTTGCGGGACCCGCTCTGGACGTCTGGTCAGACCAGACGTCCTTTGCGGGTCCCAAGAGGGGACTAGCATGTTAACAACGGCCCCGTCATTAACGGGCCTCTTGTTAACATGCTCCCGTTTCCCATTGAGCCATATGGGGGCTCAAATGGGAATGGGGATGGTCAGGTTCCCTGGATGTGGAAATACCGGGCCCTCCAAAGTCAGAATGCCCCGGTATTTCCCCATTCAGGGACCACGGACCCGAGTTTGGAGGCAGCCATGCCCTTATTAAGGGCATGGCTGCCTCCAAACTCGTAATCAGTATTGGCCATTCTATTTTGTTTGACTTTTCTGTAGGCAGACATGTTCCTACTAATCACATATTTTTAAATGTACACATCACAATATTCTACAAATCATCCCAAATGAAATAATGGTAGGTAACTGCTGGTCTATAACTTTTCCATACAAAATTAAAAAAGGAGGTACGCTAAGTACTTTAATTCAGAGCTGTGTGTTGGGGATGCTCCTTTACTAACAAACCATGTGGCTGGTGACAAACTTGCTTAAGACGCTTCTATTATACCAGAATTAGTTTGGTAGTTGCAGTACATTTATTACCTTTCAGATAGATGTTTTCACAGACAGGAATTAAATCCTTTAACATTGATGTGACAAGAATTAACTTCACAGACAAAATATGGTATTGCTTATAGAACTGGTAAATATGTAGCTCTTGTGAGAAATCTGAGGACCTTCTCACAGCCCTCCTAAACCCCCCGCATCCCTCTCAGGTAACCAAGAGAAAGAAAAGCCGGCTAGAGTGCGACCCCGTTAAATCTAATAGCGAGGATCATCTGGGCGGTGGGTCCCGACATTAACCTATCCAACCCTCCCTCAGTCTTTGTAGGATATTGTTGTTCATATCCTAATGTCCCCACTGAAGTTACCCCAAGAACTGCAAAGAAGATGATGCCCCAAAGAACAGTACAGATTTCCTATACAAAACCCCACTGTAATACTGGGACTAAGAAGAGGGGGTTTTAAAGGCTACAGGGCTGAAGGTCAGGCATGTCCTGTTAATTGTTTTGATTGTGGTCATGCAATTGAGCCTTAGACTGTACATCTGCAGCCTGTTAGAGACCCACAGGTGTATAAAAGGTGGAGTTCACAAACACCAGAGAGAGCAAGAAGCCTGTGTGAGGAGAGAGCAGCAGGAGTGCCACCCCTGCCCTCGGGAAGTCAGAGGAAAATGGGACGCAAAGATGAAGAGTGAGATAAGCTGTCATTGCTTGGTGAGGGAGCGGTGTCTCCAAGGAGCCGGAGAAGGCAGAGAAGGGTAATGTGGAAGGTACTGGTCACTTTTCTGTGTCCAAGAACTGCTTGTTCCCGTGAATGGCAGTAACCATCCAGGGATGAGGGGCATGCAGTGAGACCCTGACCTCAAATCCCAGAAAGCATCTTACCGAGGAAACTGGAGAAAAGTATGTCGCAGCCAGTGAGTTTCAAGGGAATGCAAGGAAACCCGGTGCGTATTTGAAAGTGAAGGATTTACATTGTAGCAGAGTGGTCACGTGCGGTCGGCATGTTCTCAAGTCTCAGAGTGAAGTAAAAGAACAAATTGAGATGGTTGTAATACTTGAATTGGATTTTGCAGAAACATTGTGTCAAAGTGGTCATGTTCAAGCGATATGTGTTCAAAAGTCTGACTAACGAAGGAGATTGTGAAAGTATCACAAAATAAGAATACTATGAATAAGAGAGGGAAAGCGATTTCATGTGATATGGCATTTTTGACGCACGCATACACAAGTGTTTCAAGGCGCGGAGAGGCAAGGGAGGGGGAACAGGGAAGACAGAGACAACGATCTTACTAGGGCAGGTGACATTGAGATTGCGCGAGTGGGAAGGGGAAAAATGTGGGGGCAAGGGGGCAGTGCAGTGCATAGGATAACAGTAAATAAAGACAATAAATAAAAGTGCTGCCTGCTGACATCAGGTGTCAAGTGCAGGTAGGGGGCTGTGGGGATACAGAAACAGTCCCAGAGTGCAAGGGTTGCCAGGGGGGCAGTGCAGGAGTGCAACTGGCGGGGAGGGGACCTTGACCCAAGATCATAGGGTAGCCAGGTAACTAGTGCAGTTTCAGTTTCAGCCAGGAGATCCGCAGGGGAGAGGAGGAGAGAAATCAGAAGCAAAGAGGAAGGTCTTGAGGTGCTTCCAGAACCGAAGATGGTTCTACTTGAGTTTCAGAGAGGCAGGGAGACTGTTCCAGAGGGAGGCCCCAGCCGAAGAAAGAGATCTACCACCAACTTGTTGCTTGGAGAAGCGACTGACACTGAGGGAGTTTGGAAGCAGAGGCAGATGAGCGAAGAGCTCGAGAAGGAAGATATTTAGGAAGTGAGAGTTGAAGGTATTGAGGCCCCAGGCCCCAGAAGGCCTTGTGGACAATGCAGAGGGTTTTGAACTTCCTCCTCGCCGCCATTTGGGAGCCAGTGCAGAGATTTTAGTCCTGGGGAGATACGATCCCTGGGCTTGAGGCCAAGGACAAGTCTCACATTCCTGTGTTTTGGATGAGTTGCAGAGGGCGGAGAGTAGAGGCAGGAAGATTTAGAAAGAGGCTGTTGCAGTAGTCCAGCCTACAGAGAACCAGAGCTCTCGAGACAGTGAGCTTCTGGGGGAAGGAGAGGAAAGGAAGAATATCTCTGAGGAGGTGCAGCTGATAGTGTGACTTCTTAGAGACGTCAGAGAGGTGAGGAGAGAAGGAGAGTGTGGAGTCGAAGATGACCCCAAGGTTTTTAGCCTCACAGGTGGGAGCAGGAAAAGGGCCAAGAGAGGCCAGCCAGAGAGTGACAGGAGGAGGCAGGTGTGCCGATGAGGAGAATCTCGGTCTGACTGGCATTAAGGCAGAGATCATTGGCGGCACACCACTCCTGGATAGCAGACAGATAGTCAGAGATGAGAGAAGGAGAAGAGGCGGTGGAAGGGAGCCTGAAAATTAGTTGAGTGTCATCTGCATAGCACTGAAAGTTGGGGCAGAGAGCGGCAATGCGGTGGGCAAGAAGTGGCAGGTATTGGTTGAACAGCCAGGGAGAGAGGTTAGAACCCTGGAAAACACCACAGGTGGAGATGGAGGAGAAAAAGGACCCAAGTTTGACTTGGGAAGGTCGATCAGAGAGGAAAGAAGTCAGCCAAGCCATGGCCTGATCGGTGATACCCAGGTTATCACGGAGACGGTTGAGCAGGATGGCATGGTTGACCGTGTCAAAGGCAGAAGAGAGATCAAGTCAGATGAGGACACAGGGGGCGTTGGAATCAAGGTTGGAGAGCAGGTCTTCACGGATGTTCAGGAGAACAACCCGAAGGAAGCCAGCGGAGTGTGAGCCAAATGCTGATCAGGCAAAACAAAGCTGTAAATGAAAGTCAAGCAAGTACATTATAGAGAGGAGAACCAAAGAAGTATCAAGAAAGGCAAACCCTGAATTTAAGATCTGGTGAAACCTTGTAATTCGCCATGGTGGTAGAAAGCTGCATAAGGGCAACTGGTTGAGTGACCTGTAATGGGTGGGCCGTGCAGTCTGTTAACTGTGCCTAGACCAGGACGCCCCAGCAAGAAGAAGTGTGAAAGCAACTTTGAAATACGATAAAGCCGTCATTGGCGTTTTGGGAATCAGTATTTGAGGCTTGGGGAAGGGAACCCCTGAGCTCATTTGGAACATTGTTATTTTGGAAATCAATGCTTCAAGCTTGGGGAAAGGGAACCTCTGAGCTCCTTTGGAACATTGTTATTTTGGAAATCAGTGGAAGTAACTTTGAAAAACGATAAAGCTGAACATTGGTGGTTTGAGAATCAGTATTTGAAGCTTGGCGAAGGGAACCCCTGTGCTGCTTTAGAACATTGTTATTTTGGAAATCAATGCTTGAAGCTTGGGGAAGGGAACCCCTGAGCTCATTTGTAACATTGTTGTTTTGGTGAAACAGTGCTTAAGCTTGGGGGAGGTAACTCTAAGGAACTGTATCCTGAACCTGTGAAGGGGGCTAGAGACAGCTCCAGACTTTAGGTTGAACATTTTTTAAGTAAGAACATCCCCAAATTACATTTCTATATTAGATGTGAGGGCAAGCATAGGTTTTGGCACAGACAGACTTTTGAGTTGAACTTATGGACTTAGACTTTTCATTTTCCACCATAGCTGTAGGGCAAGTTAGGCATTACACCCATCCTCATATTTTAATAAAGGTTTGCAAAACTGTTACATCTGTTCTGTGTCATCTCTTGATACCATGCCTGTCTCACACTCTTCACATGTCAGAAAAGATGTCCAAACCACTTACACCTTATTTTTGTTATTGTGCATTTAGTTTAATATACAACTTGAAGCACATCTATCAAATAAAAAATCATACAGATCATATTTACAATGAAGACAATAAGAAAAACAGCATAACGGTAATAACAAGTAAAATTAAATATAATAATAAAATGGAACAATTAACAGTAAAGTAATTACTAACACAGAAATCACATTTATCCAGCAGAGGTAACAATAAAAAAACTGATCTGCCATATATAGGTACTGTTGCAATTACTGCTTTTGAACCTTCTTCAGACCTTCCATCCATATATTGTAAGCTGCTGACACCACAACCAACAATGTTGAACCAAAAAGGGCAGACCAAAATTGGTCGCCTGAGGAATCCTCTATGTTGGTAACAAATTCAGCGTACCCATGTTGATAGAGAGATTTCAAAGACTTACAATTTTTAAGAACATGCCGACAAGATTCAACTTCCATATGACATAGGCGACAAAGTCTTTCCTTGTAAGGTATTTTCAACCAAGCGCCAACAAACTCCATAGTGGGCGGCATGTTCAATCGCAGAAACAGGACAAAGTGTTTAAGATCAATAAGGCAAAACTTAGTCAAATAAGTGATGGGCAAATGAATGCTGATTCTTTGCCATTCATTCTTTCTTATGCAGGTGGCTAATGTTATCGCTACGAGCCATAACTATTTATCGCATGGAGCAAACAGGCTTGAAGGCAGGGAACGACACACAGGAGTGGCTTGCACTAACCCATTAGGAAGCCCCGAAACATTTTTAACACAATAGATTAAGGTCAAAAGCAGAAACCTCAGTAATTGCAGTTTCTAAAAAAAACATTTTTAAAAGGTAATTAATACGACAACAGGGACAGGGAAGTACATCTATGAAGGGTGTGAAAATTGAAATGTGCAATCTTTAGTATCATGTGCAAATTAAAACTAACATATTATGGGGTAGGAATACACTTATATGAGCTGTTTTCTTTTTGTATGCACAGTTTTATTTTGGAGTCGAATCCAAGATGGGCTCCAACATGAAAACAGAGCTGGTTCTACTATCCTTCCTGCAGTGCGGCGATTGCCATAATAATGAGTTTGACAGTGCCCTCACATCTCTGATTTCCGAGGTGAAAATGGCGCATCCTCTGATTATAGACGATGGAGACCTGCAGACAGATGGGAATCAATGTAGCAGAATAAGCTATCACTCATACCATCCAGGTAAGCACTGTATGAGTCACAGAATGAGTAATTGATTTCTTTAGCCATCCAAGGTTTTATGACACCAATCTCCATTTCACTATTGCATTATTATCTATTTATAAACTTTTATTAAGAAAGCATTTCATGATAATACATTCCAATGTATGTAAAATGCAAGATAATCGTCAACAAAAATACTAGTATTAAGATCACGTGTGCTGCATAGATCCCTGGAAAATTCATGTATGAAGTACAACATTCCACAGTTTGTCAAGCCTAGCTGATCTCAGCAATCATCTACAACCCAATTTAGTGTGTCAAACAGTTTCATGTCCATTGTCACTGCATGTAATAGACAACCATTGAATGAAGCACAGTGACATGCATTTCGAACAGACATGCATATATACATAGATCATATCACACAATATTCACCACCCGCCCATTGGATCTTAGCCATGCTCTTCCTCTTCCCTATCCCACTTTCACAATGAGCATAGGACATCAGTCTATGAATCATTCCCTAGCTGATCCCCTCCCTTCATCACACTTCTTGCAGAAATTATTTCTCAATCACTGCCCATTTGTTAAGCATGCGCTGCCATCCTTCAAGGGTAAACAGCTAACAGTGCAACCAGCATCTCCCCATCTGTCACTTTCCAGTGAAACAAACTTGAAAGGAATACTGACAGAAAAGTTATCAGATTTGTTAAATCAGTAGGATTGTGAAGGAGTCAAAAGACAAATTGCTACACCAAAATGATGTCCTTGAATATAATTCAGAACTTCTGTTTCCAAAGCCTATGATCTAGCCTCTGGACCATGCTTCTCCAAATCTGTCTTTTTGGTATGAGCAGAGTATCAATCGGATGGACAGAGATGTTACCATGTCTGAAGAAGAATTTGGTGTTACATGGAGCTGTTGGTTTGCCATCTTTGTGGTATTTTGATCAGATTCAGCTTGAATCCCAATGCCCCCCTCTTTTTAAGGCTTGTGTTGTTAGCTGGATTGGAATTGTTTCCTTCTGTTTTTTAAGCCTTTGCAAAATACAGACTCAGGTTTGCAGGCAGCCATCTTCCACACTCCTCTCCCACAATCCTTGTGAAATGCAGGCCTACTATAAGACCAGTCACCAGACCCTCCCCACCACACCAGTCCCATTTCTACTGCAAGGCTAAGGCAAACAGCAAAGAGCAAAGGCTCAGGGTGTCTCCTGTTTGCCTGGCGGACTCGCCCTGCTCTGCAACACCCTTTACCCTGACACATTGGACCATACAGCATCAAGGTCAGGGATGGCTCTGTGAATAATTTACCACTGTGATATTGTGCCACTTTGATATTTTGATACTTTTGATAGTTTGCCACTGTTATGTGTTGCCACGTTGAGCATTTACCACTGTGGTATTTGGCCACTTTGATCATTTACCAATTCGATAATTTGCCTCATTGATAATTTACCTCAGTGATATTTGGTCACTTTGATAGTTTCCCACTGTGATATTTTGCCACTCCGATAGTCTGCCACTGTGCTATTGGCCATTTTGAGATGTTGCCACTTTGATAATTTACTGTCATATTTGTCCATGTTGATTATTTACCACTGTAATATTTTGCCACTTTGATAATTTACCATTTGTTATTCGGCCACTTTGGTAAGTTACATCTGTGATATTTGGCCACTTTGATAATTTTGGCAATTTCATACTTTGCCACTTGTCCACTTTGATAGTTTGCCACTGTGATACTTGGCCACTGTGATATTTTGTCATTTTGATAATTTACCACTGACACACTTTGCCACTTTGATAGTTTGCCATTTTTCGATTTTGCTGCATTGATAACTTGCCACTGTCATATTTTGCCACTTTGATAATTTAGCACCGTGATGATGTTTGCCCACTTAGATATTGATAACCTGCCACTGATAGTTTGCCACTTTGATAATTTACCTGTGATATTTGTCCACGTTGATTATTTGCCACTTTAATAGTTTGCTGTATTTGGCCTCTGTTATATTTTTCCACTTTAATAATTTACAGCTGTGATATTATAGAACTAACCATTTTGAAAATATGCCACTGTAATATTGTGCGATTGTGCTAACTGGTGAGAGACTCTCTAACTCTGATAACCTGATATACTCTGCAATTTGATAGCTAGACACTGCAATATTTTTGCCACTCTGATAATTGGTCACTGGGAAATGTAACACTTTTTGATAACTGTCCACTTTGATATAGTGTCATTTTTCATAACCAGCCTCTGGGATACTCTGCCATTTTTGTTTACTCCTGACTCTGATATTTCTCAATGTAAACAACTGCCACTGGGAGACTGACAATTGGATAACGTGCCACTGAAATATTTCACCATGTTGATAAAACACCACTAAGAACCTTTACCCCTTTAACACTTTTAAATGTTGCCATTTTGATAATTGGTCACTGGGAGGCTTTTGCCAATTTAGAACTTCCCTGATATTTGCCATTCGGATATTTGGTCACGAAGTGACTCTGCCATTTAATAACCTGCCACTGTGATATCCAGCCATTTTAATAATGGCCACTGGGATACTCTACCACTGTGGCAATAAGACCTGAGGTAGCTGGCCAATACCACCCCAGGTAATGCCCCCGGGCCGTAGTCACAACAAAACCCCGGGGGCATTACTGTGGGCGGTATTGGCCCGCCGCCGAGGGTCTTATAGCCATTAGTACCCCGGCCCGTTAGACCGGAGTACTAATGGCATTTTTTTCTGTTTCGAAACGCTGCCTGTTTCCAAACAAAAAAAAAAGAAAAAAATGGCAGCCGGGAAAGGGAAAACAGTCCGTTTTCCCTTTCCATGGTGGCCATTGGGAGCGGACGCGCTGGGAACAAAAGTATTTCCAGCGCGTTCGCTCCCAAGAAAAGAAGAAAAGAGAAGGTAAGTGGGGTTGGGAGGGTGGGGGGGATAGTATGTCGGGGAGGGGGGTGGAGAAAAAAAACCTTACCTGAGTGCCCGGCGGGGGACAAAGGCAGCTTCCAGCCATGGGGATGCTCGGATTGGGGATTGCCCCGTTTTGAGCGTCCTCATTGGCGAAGGGGATGCCACACCCCTCGCCGGGAACAGAGTATCCGGTATGCACTAACGTACACGGGAATACCGTGTGGTATGGCTCGGAAAAGAGCCAATCCACACGTTGTATTCCCGGTGCTCAGCGCGTGCCGGGTACTAATGAGATATATTGCCACAGTTATATTTTCCCGTAGGATAACATTGGCCATGGTATGATGAGTTAAGTTGCCAAACCAATGAGCTATGTTTTAGTGCTTTCATCAGGGTGATCCATTCCTCTATTGTGCATATTCCCTTGGGGAGGGAGTTTCAGAGTTTTATTGAGATGTTTGAAAATGCTGATCTACCATACTTCATTTTCAAATATTGTAGTTTATGTCATTGCTAGGCCTCAGGGTTCTTTTTGATTTGTTGATGGAGGCTTCTTCTTAGCTGTGATTTGCTCTGTGAACAATGCAAAGTGCTTTGAAGAAGATCCTTTTCTTTTTTTCCACTATGTATTTATTGAAACTTTTCAATGACAACAAGAGAATCAAAAGGAAACTAGGCCATCACAACCAAATTAACACCACACCCCCTACCCACCCACCCCCTCCAACCCATGAGCTACCGAGGAATATACAGAACTAGAGAGGAAGCATTTCGACAGTGCAAAATTACAAAATTGTGCAAGAGGAAGAGCCAAAGCATTATTCCGGTAAGGGCTAAGCAACAATCCCTTTCTATCAGCGAGGTCCCCCTAAAAACAATGGAAACTTATAGTACAAGCACAGATCGATCCCCCCTCCCATTAATAAACACTGGTCAGGGCTCAAGGAAAATTAGAGCGTTAAGGCTTTACAGTCCTCACTTAATATTACAATTGTCCAATCCTGTAAAAAGGAAGACATATCATTGGCGATAGCAGTTAACTTTTCATATGTAAAAATAGTCAAGAGCTTATTAACCCATTCCGCTTTCGTAGGGGCCTGAGGGCACTTCCATTTCTGAGCCAAAGCCATTCTCCCAGCCCTCAGCATCGCCCCCTCCACCCTGGGGAAAGGCGAATCATTACTCTCCAACAAGGGGGTACCCAAGAGGATCTCAAAAGGATGTAGGGAGGGACACGTCCCCAAAATGTCCTTAATCCAACTTAGCAACTCTGCCCAATAGACCTGAATGACCGGGCACTCCCACCACATGTGAAACCAAGTTCCTCTACCAGCACAAGCTCTAGGACACATAGGGGAAATGCCGTGACACATCTTAGACAGAGTGACGGGGGACCGGTGCCAAGAATGGAGAATTTTAAAATTAAGTTCCATGGCTGCCGTGTAGAGCTTCCCCTTAAATATAGACCCAAAAACAGAGCCCCATGTAGACTCATCAATGGACATCCTCAATCTTTCCTCCCACACCTGTCTGAATGATTGACTGCCCTCTAGGTTAGCTGCAATCATCACTCCATAGATCTTAAAAAGAGATCTTCTCCTGGATCCGGCTTCAACAAAAACCGCTTCAAATGGTGTCAATGGGCGGGAAAGGGAAGCTCCCCAGTCAGCATTAGTAAGCATGCCCTTAATCCGCAGATAATCAAAAATGGTAGGGGGGTTCGCCGGCAGCACACCAGATAGCTGAGCAAAGTCTATAAAGTTCCCCTGGGCAAACAATTGGGCAGCCCTCTCGATCCCCTGGTCTGACCATGACTGTGTTCCTCGAAAGCCTTTATTTCCCAAACTGAGTGGAGGACCCCACAAGGAAGACAGAGGGGAAGGCCAAGATGAGAGCAGGTTGTTCTCCCTATTTGGGTCCATAAAGCCCATAGAACCGAAAGAATCGGGTGGGTCCTAACAGCTGCTGGACGAGAGTGCGGAGGGGACCATAGCAAGTCCCTGACCTTGTAAGGTTGAACCTGCACATCTTCTACATATGTCCAGTATATCCTGAGGTCATTGCGTAGATGCTCCAACATCACCCGTAACTGAGCTGCTTTATAATATAACTTAAAGTCCGGGAGGCCAAACCCTCCGAGCGCCTTAGGAAGGCGTACTTGACTCTAGCTCTCTTACCGTCCCACATAAAGCGGAGAATACGCGACCGCAAAGACTCAAAAAAGGGGTCCGGGATGAGACAGGGAAGCGAGGCAAAAAGATAAAGAAGCCTGGGGAGGACATTCATCTTGACTGTGACCATACGCCCAAACCAAGAAAGAGTGAGGGGAGCCCATCTAGCCAAATCCTCAAAGAGCTTAGTCTGCAAGGGAAGAAAATTCAACTCAAATATCTTACTCAGATCCCTTGGTAGGTTAGAGCCCAGATATCTGGTGCTGACATTCTCAACTCGCATGCCAAGTACTTCTTCTTACCCTTAATATCCTGGTCCTTCTCACCCATGGGCATAATGCAAGACTTAGAGATATTAATTTTAAGCCCGGAGAACGCCCCGAAGCAGCGAATCAGTTCAAACTATAACTGCCGCAGGCCGATTGCAACACTTCTCTACATTATATTTTGGAGATGGGGAGATAGATACGATTGGGGAGGTCTGTGCACCCTTTTCGGTGGATGAGAGTAGCCCTACGTTTAGCATTGGAGATGTGGAATCTGCTGTAATTCTCAAAAGGCAGGGAAGGCAGTCGGCCCCGATAAAGGGCCCATGGACATTTATAAAGATGAACCATCCACCTGGACCTCGGCACTCTGGAAATTGTTTAAAGCATGTGTCACAACTAACAATGTCCCTGAATCATTGCGTCAAGCAGAATTAGTGCCAGCTTATAAAAAGGGAGGGAAGGAGCTCCTGGCAAATGACCAATATCATTGCTAGACAGCTCGGGCAAAGTTTTTGCTAAGGTTATTTTAAGGCACATCCAGATCGGGGTTAAAAAAAATGAGATCATATGTATCCTCCAGTAAGGTTTCCAAAGTGGAAAGGGAATAGTGGATCAGAGCTTTCATCTTTTTACAATCATTCAAAAACATACCGTCCTGAGGAAAATGAGATTATATGCCACTTTCGTGGACTTAGGGACGGCATTTCATTGTATCCCAAGGGATCTCCTCTGTCTTGTCCTGGCAAAAAGGAGAACGTCCCAATGTCTGATCAATTTTATTCAATCAGTAAAACAAAGCATTCATTACAGTGGGGTTTGGAGGAGCGGTGACTGTCCAACTTAATGTTACAAAAGGTGTACAGCAGGGCTGTGTCCTGGCCCCGCTGTTTTGTAGGAGGTGTGAGAAACCTGAAGGTGTCTCACTGGCTAGTCCCCAGAGATCTGTCATCCCGGTGGCCAGGACATGGCATTGCTATTGGATCCAGTTCCTGAGGGTGGACCAGTGGGGGGAGGATCACCTGGATGGGGGTTCTTCGGGGAGTGCAAGTGGGACACTGACGGGTGAGGCACGGTACCCCCTTCCTTATAACAACTTTACCCCATCCTACCCCGTAGGATATTTAGAAGCTCTACCCCTCCCTTTCTGACACAAACACTTTCTTGCACCGTGAAAGACAACAGACTAACACCAGAGCTGTTTACCTGACATGTCCCAACAGTTCCATGTAATAATGTCGCCACAAAAATCTCGCCATGCAAAAATATCGCCAAAAATGGCCGTTTTTTGTGGCGACATTATTGCATGGAACATGCGGGGTCACCCATATAATATCGCCACAACCTTTTCCCGGCGATATTATTTATGGCAACCATATATATGGGGATAATATTACCTGATACCGTCCCAACACCAGGGTCAGGCAGAGTCAGGCATTTGACAATAACTACACACACCCGACGGCCCTTTCCCTTGCCCGCAGGGATAAAAAGCGCAGCACAAGAGCACACATTGAGCATGGAAAACCACAAAAGGTAACAGCTATTCCAGGATGGCAGTTCAAATGGAGGAGAAGGATGGCGAGACCTGAAAGGACGACAAGGAGGGAAGTGCCCTTGCCCTTTTTTTTTTTCGAACCAGACCCACGAAGCCTCCACAAAAGGAATAATAAGACCGGGAACTACAGCTGGCGTGTGGTGAAACAGATGTCAATGATGCACAGGGCCCTCCCGCACTGATAACTAAGGCGGGGACATGCGCTTGCTACCGTGGTACCGTCCTTAACTCCAGAGACAAGAAACGGCAAGTAGTTCAGCACAGCCGGTGAGCCGGAGGGAGAACCCAATGGTAAACCGGACTGTGTTGAGCAAAGGTTGCAAACGGCAACATGATATGAATTGAAAGGATTTGTGAGCAAACCGTGTGTGTTACTGAACTTTTAAGAAAGCCCATGGAAAGACTAGCTGCAGAGTAGTCCAGTGCCACGTGGGCGCTCATTCAAAAGACTCTGGCTGGTCCCCTTTAGTTGAAACTACAAATACCAGTAGGCCCAAGGAGAGCCCAGCCCGGCGTAAGAGGTCAAAGTGGTTATACAAGGGTTGAGTAAAACCCCTTGTACAGTTGAAAGTCTTTGACAAGTTGTCAAGAGGAAAGCTAAGGGAAGTGGATCCTGCATTGTGATAAAGAAAAGTGAATTGTGCATCTGGCAAATGTGAACCCTGCTGAGGGTTGCCTGCAAGTCGGGGTGAAGCATAATAACCCTGTGAACATTGTGTTGACAAGAGCGAACCCGGCTGAGGGATGTCCACAGCGAATGATTGTTTAAAAAAACATTGAGACTCATGAGCACTATAGGAGAAAATATTTTGAGTGAGGCTGTAGTGAAACAGACAGAGGGAGGCTAACATTCGAAAAGGATCAGAGCCCGGTTGAGGGGTATGCGGGGGCGAAGAGGCATCACCCAACGTAAAGGATTACGGAAATGAACCTATATTTTTGTTATTGTTAACACATCAGGCCCTCGGAGGCAAGAGACTTTGTAAGAAAGAGACTTGGCCACAGAAGGTCCTGATATCGCAGAAAAGACCTGCAACCTCCTGCTGGAGAAGCCTAGGTGTGTGTTGTGCTCAGGAGTCCTGCTTTGTCCCGTGCTTAAAACGTGGGGAAGGGAGACCCCAGCTAAAACCTTCTAACTTATCGTTTTGTGAACACTTCTTTCTTTTTGGGTGACCATTATCCCACACTATTTTTGTAATTTAGCAGTAAGGCATGGCAGTAGTTTTTTTTAGTATATGTCCTTTTTATTTGACAAGACATCACTAGGACTGCCTTACTATTATTTGATGGTTGTTGCTTGGTCCCATCTTAGATTTAGGTTTACATTAGGCGTTTTGCTCACCCATCTTTACAGTTTAACACCCTTGAACTTTGATCACTTGTGTCTGTTTTACTGTTGCCACCATGAGTTCCTTACAGAGGTTATAGAACTGCTGCTTGCTGAAGGCAAAGAACCACCAAAGCTGGGCCAGAGGAAATATCCAGGTCTCTTGTTCGCAGTAAGTGAGATCGTCTTTGTTGTCCTTCATGAGAAAATGTGAGGAATTAAAGTTGACCTTGAATACTGAGAAAACCTGAGAAAACAAAGACACTGGTTTTGAAGCCCAACTGTGGTAAACATATAAAGGTAGCTATTGCGGTGGAGGGCATGGTCATTGAATAGGTAAAGACATACTTGGAACACGGTTTCATGCAAACAGGCATTGGACAAGTCAGGTGGCAAAGTCTACAGTAACACTGGAAAAATACAGTGCTGGGACACATGTTTTTTTAAATAGACATGGGAGAGGTGCCATATCCCCGCCGTGGATATGTACAAGAAATGGTCCATGGAGGCGGCCCTCTATAGGGCAGAGCTTTGGGGGTATGCAGACTTAAAATCATTGATTGTTGTTGAAAACAAAAGCCTCTTAGGGATCTCACAGGGTCCACCCAACGCTTTATTACATCTCGAAATTGATTTATGCCCCATAGACGTAATTCCCGCACCAAAGCTTATTTTATGCTGGCTGCGGCTGTGGCAGACCCCCGGAACTTGTGAATTTATTTGAGGGACGATTTAACACACTTGCTACGTCTGGAGGGAGCCATGAGCTTGCCATGAGTGGCACACGTCAGGAAAGGTCTTTTTGACCTGTATGAGCATGACTCTTGACTACGGCCTGTGTTGATTAACAAAGTAAAGCCCATGTGTATAATAAAGGATAAACTACGAGATTCATTTTTTAGAGAGAGAATGGTGGCTGCATGGGCAAACCTAAAGATGGCACCCAGCTATTTAAGAATAAAAATCTGCCTTTTAACAATATTTAGATTTGATAAATCCTCCCTATGCGCGTGCACTATATGTCCTTTTAGACTGAGTATACTAAAGGTGGCAAAGTTTACCATGTCATGGAAACTTGGACATGTGCCCCCTTTGTAATATCAGTGAAGAGACGGTCACTAACTTTCTGTTTCTCTGCTCGAAAACAAATGGATTGAGAGTCCTATACCTCAAGCCTCTCTTAATATCGGCAGATATCCGCACAGCTGCAGAGGCGTTGGAGTTATGTAAGAGATTCGATGACCCAGTAAAGGTCTATAAAGTGGCAAAATGTATACTTCAGTCTTGGCTCCTGCGGCCTAAGGTTTAGTATGGTGCACACTAGACTTTCTAATCTAAGTTGTAGCTGCTGTCGCCTGGCTATCACTTAATGGAAAGTTAATTTTGGGGGCTGCGATTTGGTCTTTTCCTCTCCCCCAACAAGTTTGTTGAGTAATTTGTTCGAAATGTTTTTAGATTAAATTGATGCACTGTACTCTATTTACCTCTTGGTTTTATTTGTCCTAATTCGTTCTTATTTACTGTACGCATTTTATGCAATGCATTTGTAAAGTTTTATGATGTTGTTTTCGAGAACTGTTTTTTTTGTGTGTATTTGCTTTTATGGCTCCGAGCTGAATAAAGGTTATATTGATTGATATATTATTGCATTACACGGACAACTCTTTTCATCTAAAAATGGAGGTAACTGGCAGCATACCACAATTGCATGCTTCAAAGGCCACATTTCAACATATTTTATTTGCTGAACCACATGCAAGAGTTCTAAACATAGGAGATGATGGATTGTCCTCACAACAGGTATATGCTAATATAACAGTGAACCAGGCCTTCGGGCCCAATAACATGTCACTTTATCATTTCACTTTATCATTTTAATTAATTCCCCTTAAGTCATTACAAAGAGAAAGGTGCACAACAAATATGCCAAAATACATTTTGATTTTCAACTGGTTGTATGGTCAATTGACCTCGTTTTTTTTCTCCTCAGCTGAAGAGACAGAGGGTGATGACGTATGTAGGAGAATAGGACGCCAACTGGCTGAGATGGGGGATCAGCTGGACAGCAGAATCAATCAGGAAGTGATAGACAACTTAGTCCAAAATCTCCTGGATGATCAACTGTCTGCAGACGTAAGCATACATTTCTGGACAAAACTGGGCTTGGGTGGGCAGGGCATAGCTAATAGACTGCATGTAAGAAGTCATGCACAATGCCTGTTTCTTTTGTACTCATCACAGTGCAGGAGGATGTCACATTTCGGTTTAAAACTGGCCTAGAGTTTGTCAATGTGGTTATTCTATGGTTCTTCATTGTGAAAGAGCCAGTTTCTTAATGCCAACTGGGCTTTCTTGATTTAAATTAAGCACTGGGAGATTTGGCATGGTCTGAGGTTATGTGACATGCTATATCCTTTATTCTCTGGGAATTAGAACTTGCACCTAGAGTGGCATGGGAATCATACCAAAATATCAACACGATTGTGGGAACATTACTAAGACTGCGCCTGAGAGCTGTTAAAAAATCATGCCCCCATTACTGCGCCAAAGCAGGGGGTTACGTGGGTGCCCCCCTCGTCCTTGGTCGCAGTAGCGGGAGTCGGTGGTTGCAGGGGTGTCCCCCGCTTACCATTATAGTAAGCGGGGGACACCAAAAGAAGAAAGGGCCCAGCAGCATCAGCACCGCCCCATGTAAGTGGGAGGAACTGACGCCACAGGGGTAGAAGGCAGTCGGCGGCGCACACAGAAGTGTGCCTCAGTAAAGGTAAGCAGGGGAGTGGGGAGGTACGGGTTGGAGGATTGCGGCCAAAAGTGATCTATCTGATCACTGCGCTCGCCGTAATTTAGTCGACATTTTCGTCGGCGGAATTGCGGGCAGCGCAGTGATCATAGATTTGTGGAATGTCACTGCCACTCATTTAACCTCTGGAGTAAACCTGCTATCTTGTTGACCAGAGTGCTTCTGATCTTTGTTGTGTAGTGCGCCATGTAGATGCATAACAAAAATGCCCCATTTCCCAATATAATTACTGAAACGGATGTCAAAAGTAGTTATTTTGCATGACTTTGCATAACTTTTGTCGTCGGAAAGACATTTCTGGAGCTCTTCATGATTAAGCATAACAATTTGCGCAACACTGTGTTAGTAGAATGCTATGTTTTGTTATGGTGCATTTATATACTACCTACTGCCAGAGTTCATGGCGTCAAAGTGCTTTTGCCTCTCAGAGGCAAAAGAGGAGCCTGGTGGAACAGTCAGTAGTGGTAGACAGGAGCAAAGTAGGGTAGGTAGTTGGGATGAGGGCAAGGGATAGATAAGGTGCGTAGGAAGGCATGAGAAGGAAAAGGTGGAAGAGCTATGTGTACAATTGGACCGAATTTATTGTGAGACTCAACAGTATTCTATCGAGTGTGTGACGAAAGGAGAGATAGCTGGAGAAGAGGTGTTCGTTGTGACAGGGGGTATGTCCGGAATTTTCTCACTGCATAGTGAGCTGGGGCATGTTGAACCCAGACCTAGAAAACACACAGGGCAAAGTCCTTCTACTTACTTCCCTAGTGTCCCCAACAACATATGGCAGGGGTTGTATGACAGAAATAAGAATTTGCCAAATTTTGCAACAGCTCCCTGACAAGCAGCAATAAAAACCTGATATGTTTTGATTTCCTTGTTTATTTATGTCATGGTTACCAACACCCTAGGCTTAGGCGCAAAGCGCTTACAAAGAGCAAGCCTGTCCGTGGCTTAACTGTGGTCAGACTTTTGAGCCTTCCACAGTGTCATGGTGAGCCAAGGCATGTGGACAGCAGGTGTAAGAAAACACAGCATGCAATGCCCCTCTATTCACTTCCCTGAGCTTTGAATGGCCGGGTTCTATAGATGGGATAGCTGGAAAGAAAAATGAGCCCAGTCCGGCCTTCCTGGAAGTTCCTGAGTCCTGCTAAGGCCTTTAAGGCAATGGTCATATTGATGTGTGGGGCAGGAATCCTCTTAGGCTGTGGCTGAGCGCTTATTAGCTTAAAGCCGGTAAGATAGCTCAGCGGGTTGAACCCTCGCTGCTGCGATCTGAGCTTGATCTGCAGGTCGCAGGTTCGAATCCCGACAAGACCAACTCAGCCTTTCATCCTTCCGAGGTCGATAAATGAGTACCAATTTCGGTTGGGTGATATTGTATTTAAATATGTGCTCTGTAAAGCGCTTTGGATAAAGGCGCTATATAAATAACACATTATTATTATTATTGGAGTTAATTTACATAATCCTGCCTTTAACCAGCCTGCTTACACCGAGTTAAAGTTACTGTGTCCTGTTAATAGATGGCATCATGCAAATGTTAAGTCAAAACAGATGTATGATCTACTTAACAAATTCGATTTCCTAGTGTACCCTTCTGGTTTTCCTTTCTTTCTTTTTCTGTGCGTGTTTAGGGAGTTGCTACCTGCTGTTTTATAGCAGCTTCAAAGGCGCTTGAAAATTAGACATTTAAAGCAAAACCTTATTATGATATCTCAACGTAACACAACATGACCTATCCAGCTAGTAAAAAAGGAACCCAACATCATATTCTCCACCACCTCTCCCGAAGGAGAGAATGAGTACATGCACCATCACTCTGGTGCATTCTAGTCAACGTGCATTTAGCTTTGGGAAAAGGACGCATTGATCCCAGTAGAAGAAGACATTACACAACATATTTCTACAGCTTAACACATGACATGGCATAGCAACATAACACAGTGTAGCATACCAAATCTGAGTGTAGCACTTCAAAACCGGGCATGGAATATGTAATGTAGCTCAGTGCAGGCATATAGCAAACCATGCCATTGCTAGGCCTCCCAAACAAATAGTGATGCAATCCAGCAGAAATAGCACCACAAGGCCACACTCGCAGAAACAAAATACTGCTGCTGTTCACATGATTTTACTTGAGAACTGCTGGTAGGTGCAGCCCTTCAATACAGCAGGGATTTACCCTTGAAATTAGGTACGGTTGCCTCCTCCAACCTTTAGACACCCAGTAACAAGCTAACAAGCTATTGAAGGTTCTGGCAGGAAAAGCAGGGTTGGTGCACCCTAAACAAGCCAGACTAAGGATCACTCAGGTGGCACATGTGGTATTCACATTTGACTCCTTAGATTAGGCCTCATCAGGGAAAAAGTTGGCAAACCATTCGGTTATATGTTCATTCATCCCCAGTTTTCTTTTTTCGCTGCTTTTTTTGCCAAAAATGTTTGGCAAAAAAATTCATTGAATTTTATTTTTTATCTGGGGGGGGGGGGCTCCCCCCATTCCTCCATCACCTATTATTTATTCCCTTTGCACCACCCCACCCAACCCTTATATGCACTCCCCCCATATTATTTGATGTTTTTCTTTCAGCAAAACATTTTCGGCAAAAAGTGCAGTAAAAAAGACAGGCGATTAATGAACGTCGTACTAACTATTCAGGGAAAAGGGAAAGCTACAAGGACACTGCACCAGAGTGGCAGTAACATTATTTTGGTCTCAAAGTCTGCCTGTCAGAAACCAGAGAATGCAGTACATTATAGAGAAGATTAGGAACAATGCTAACCATCCAGTTCCTTATTTACAGACTACCCCTGTCAATCGTAAAATTCGTGTGATTTCACCAAGGGAGAAAGTGGATACCGACCAAGGGGAAACACCAATACTGGGACCCTAGAAAATAGAGAAACACTATTTACTCTCAGGGTGGTTTCATACAATGTGATGTCATTAAGAATTGTGAAAGTGGGGTCTTATCAGAATCAGTTAGTGGCCACCTTGCTCTGGCCACCAATCGTAGGTGGAGAGATCTGGTGCAGGATTGGATATCCAAGGACATATAAGCACATTAAAACATTGTCTGAATCGTATCATGCAGATGGGGAGCAGGTGCGAGTGGATCTAGGTCACCTGGCCTAAGCCCTGCCCACCTAGTGCCTTCCTGGTTGCCACTCTTTTTCCTTACTTAAGCAGCCCTCTTGCCTCTTTTCCTTTGCAGATGGGGAGCAGGTGCAAAGGGATCTAGGTCACCTGGCCTAAGCCCTGCCCACCTGGTGCCTTCCTGGTTGCCGATCTTTTTCCCTACTTAAGCAGCCTTCCAGCCGTTTTCCTTTGCAGATGGGGAGCAGGTGCAAGTGGATCTAGGTCACCTGGCCTAAGCACCACCCACCTTCTTAGCCCTGCCTCTTCCTTCCTGCTCTTAACTCTTAGGTCAAGGGCGTCTCTCGCCCAGGTGTCTGAAGTGAAGGGCAGACGAAGAAAAGGGCAATTCCTGTCTGGACCAGGAGGACCCAGGACCCGAACCCCTGCCCAGGCAGCAGGTAACCATGCACCAACATGGGTTTACTCCCTCTGTCCCAACAGGGCATCCCCATCATCATCAGGCAACATCAAAGTCCACTTCTCCGGTGCTGGGGTGAGGACAGGTGCTCCGTGGCACAGTAAGTTGTGCATTTGTAAAAGTTTTATTCTCGCACTGCAGCACTTGTGTGCCCACTTCCCCCCTCTCTCCATCCCACCCCGCTGTCTTTGGTTGGCAGGCCCTTTAAATCGGCCAACCAAGTCACCCCCTGCAATGACAGCCTACTTGTCCAAGGACCAGAGGCATGCCCTTCCCTCCGTTGCCCCATGCATTCCTTGATCACATACCCATCCGCGCCCCTCTATCCCTGCTTGCTACGCGCACGCCCTTGCCACCTCCATCCTTGCATTTCTCGCGCTTCACCTCCCTTACCTGCGTGGCCCCTCGCAATATTCCATTGCATTGCCGTCGTACGCGCTACGCATCCCCTGCCTCAATGGTCCCTCACAATCCCTGACCGCGCGTTTGTTGCACTTTCCATCATTGGTTTGTCGCATTGCGTGCCCCTGACTGTGTGGTCCCTCGCAACTCCCTATCATGTGTGCCTCGCGCCCCTCCTTCTCCAGCCTGCTGCACCCATGCGCCCCTTTGCTCTTCCTTATTGACTGCTGTGTTTTGTATTGTATTTCTCTGTGTTCTGTTGCATTCTTCCCTCTTCTAGGCTATCATTTGTCGACTGTTTTGTTCTTTTGTATATTTTTCTGTGTTCTGCTGTGCTCCACCCTCCTTTAGGTTCTCTTTTTAATGACTGCTCTGTTCCTGATGCCCTGTTAACCTGATTTGCTTACCGGACTGCCTTGCTTTCTGCCTGCTCTTCCATCTGAGCTCTTGTCTACTAAGTCAATTGTCCACTATTGTCTTGTCCCTCTCTGTCTCATCTGCTTGCACCCCTCTTTGTCTCCTCCACTAGTGTCTCCCCCCACCTTTCCCTTCCACCCCCTTCCTCTCTTCCTCTTCCTCCACCTACTCTATGGTGCTCTCTGTTTCTCCTATCTTTTCAAACTGCTTCTCTATCGACTTTCCTGCTCTCCTCACTAAGCCTGGTAGGAAGAAGTTCAAAAAGGATATCCTGGTCTCCAACCCAGGCCTCCCTATCCCTGACACCTATACCAGTGCTTCCTCCAGACAGACCCTCACCAACATCCTCTTTGCCATTCCCTCGCCAGACCTATGGACTCTTCATATGTTCTCTGTACTCTCTCCTTTCTCTTCTTCTCCCATTAATGGTGGCACCCGATGGGAGGCCCTCTTGGCCCCCTTCCACTCCTCTAAGGTCATCATTAATGTTTACCTGAATGGCACCGTCTTGGTCCAAGGCCCTCAGGTCAACCTTCTCCTCTTTGATAGACGCTTCCCATGCCTCATCAAATTCCTTTCTTCGAAGGGATTGTGTCCTCCGACGTATACCTCATCTTAGATATCTCCTTCCAGCTCTGCAGGCCTCGGAAATTTTTTCTCTAGAGGGCGCTGCGCGTCGACGTCCTCCGAGTCGATGTCCCTCGACAGCCGCCGTACCGACGTCGACGTCATCCTGCCTATAAAGGCCGCGCGCAGCGTCCGTTGCTCAGTTCCGTTTTTCCGCGCTTACTCAGTGCCTCGGAATACCGTTGCTCAGTTCTTAGTCAGATTAATCCTATTTACCTCGAGTTATTCGATCCGTACTCGATGGCTTCCTCGTCGGAACCGACAACTCCTCGATCCGGCTTCAAGAAATGTCGAGATTGTGGGAAAAAGATGTCGTTGACCGATCCTCACAGAGTTTGTCTGTGGTGTTTGGGAGCTGAACACCATTGTTCGGAATGCGAGGACTGTATGTCCATGACAGCTAAGGCCCTGAAGGAGCGTAGGGGGAAGCTGGAGAAAGGTAAGACTTTTAAAGCTTCTTCTTCATCGACGAAGTCGAGACATTCGTCTCCTCGTCACCATTCGCGCTCCAGGTCTCGGAGTGGGTCTCATCACTCCTCGAGATCGAAGCACTCGAAGAGGAGACGTTGAAGATCCCCTTCTCCGTCTTCCTCTTCCTCTGTTTCGCCAAAAAGAATCCCTTGCCCCACGAAACATAGTTCCCGAGCTGAATGGGAGGAATTCCGAAAAAATATGATGAGCGTCTTCGAGAAAGCGGCCTCGACCCCCTCGAAGACTGCCGAGAGCGATGCTCTGGCTGAAAGAACCGAAGGTAAAAAACGCCGCGAGTCGCAGTACCCGGCGAAGGAAACTTCTCGAGCGCGTCTCCAACCCTCGAGTAGGACTATGACCTCCAAACCTTCCTCGAAGGTTCCGTCGACGCCGTCGACGAGGGTTCCGTCGAGGTCGATGTCTTCGACGCCGTTGTCGAAGGGACCTTCGACACACGGGTCTGTCGACTCGATGCCAGCTTCAACACCGGCGTCGACGCCAAGAAAAAAGTCACGGTTACGACACATCCAGTGACTATCCCCAGGTCCTCGACGTCGATGGCTTTGAGATTGTCGAGTAGAATTCCAATTCTGTCGAGGTCTTCGAGGCCTCCACCTTTGTTTTCGACGCCACGCTCGAAGCCTTCGACGTCGGCGTTGACGACATTGACGTTTTCGAGGCCGATAATGACAAGTTCGGCACCCTCTGCCTTGGAAATGGGATTTACTCCCTTTATGAGTTCAGAACAATTGAGAACTATGTCCTCAATTTTGGAAGAGGGTGAATTGTCTGAACAGGAAGACACATTTGAGTTACAGGGACCTGTAACCCCAATTAGAGAGGAATTTTCCTCTGAAGAGCGCAGGTTAAAGGATCCTCATGATTCCTTACATGAGGCAAGTGGGTTAGACACTTCCCCTGAGGTGGAGTTTGCTAAGCCAGACCCGGGGAGCATGCTGAAACCCCCTACAGAGCCTTAATGGCCAGGATCACAGAGTTCATGGGGTGGTCTGCACCTTCACAATCTTTCCAACAAGATGACCTCACGGATATTTTTGACAAAGGCCCACAGGAGGATCCTGTGGTGCCTTTTCATAAAGCCCTTCAGAGAAAGATCATGACAAACTGGGAAACCCCAGATGTAGTACCAGCAGTAAATAAAAAACTGTCTACAAAGTACAGGGTATCTTCTACAGACCCAGAGTTTTTGTCTAAACACCCATCCCCAGAAAGTCTGGTGGTGCAGGCAGCATCCTCTACCGATGTCAAGACGGCTTATCCTACAGTCCCACAGGACAAGGACAATAAAAAATATGATGCTATGGCAAAGAAAGTCTTTTCAGCATGTAGCATGGCGTTAAAATCTGTTAATGCTACTTGCACCCTTGCTAGGTTCAGCCATACACTTTGGGAGTGTGCTTCTACAGCGGCTGACTGTATCCCGGAGGGAGAAGAAAGGGATGCGTTCCTGAATATTATACAGGACGGTAAAGACGCTATGTGCGAATCCCTCCAGACGGGCATTGATTCGGCTGACAGTATCAGCAGAGCAATGGCGGCAAGTACATCAATCAGGAGATTCGCTTGGTTGAGAAAGTCTGGTTTTGCCCCAGATGTGCAAGCCAGGCTCTTGAACATGCCATTCGATGGCTCTTCTTTGTTCGGGATAAAGGCGGATGACAGTTTAGAGAAACTGCAAACTTCAAAAGCAGCAGCAAAATCCCTAGGAGCTGCAATCCGTCAGACTCCTTTTCGTCCCACAGGAACCTCTGCGAGGGGCAAGTCCTTTCGCTTCTACTCCGCATTCGGAAGAGGTAGAGGACGACCGGCTCAAAGGGGTCAAAGAAGAACTACCCAAGGTGGACTGGGTAGATATTCAAAAGCCGCAGCAACAGCAGGTACCTCTTTACCATCGTCATCTGCATCAGCCGCCCCAAAACCACTCTGAGGACTTCCCTCACAGGACACCTGTAGGAGGCAGGTTGACTCAACACCTGGCGGTATGGCAGGCTATCACGTCAGATGCTTGGGCATTGGAAACAGTTGCCCAAGGTTACTGCCTGCCTTTCCTACGTATACCTCAGAGTCATCCACCGGGGATCAGCTCCCAGAAAGCTCCAGATCCGCTCCTCTTGCAGTAAATTTGGGACCTGCTAGAGAAAGGTGCCATAGAACCGGTACCTGTAGCGGAGAGGAACAAGGGCTGGTACTCCCCTTACTTTCTCATTCCAAAGAAAGACGGAGGACTGAGACCCATCTTGGACTTGCGAGAATTGAACAAATTCCTCAGAAAAGACAAATTCAAGATGGTCACTCTTTCTCAGATCCTCCAGGCCCTTCAGTTCCAGGACTGGTTGGTATCTCTGGACCTTCAGGACGCTTATTTCCATGTGCCTATCTATCTCAAACACAGGAAATACCCGAGGTTCGCAATTGGCAACTCTCACTATCAATTTCGAGTGCTGCCATTTGGGCTGACCTCCACCCGAGGGTCTTCACCAAGTTAATGTCGGTAGTGGCTGCAAGTCTAAGGAGGGAAGGGATTCACGTCTACCCCTACCTGGACGATTGGTTGATCAGGGCTGTTTCTCCGGAACAAGCTCAGATCCAGCTAAATCACGTGTGCCACTCCCTTCACAGACTGGGCTTCTCCCTCAATTTAAAGAAGTCACAAATGATACTATCGCAGAGACTCCAGTTCATAGGAGCGATCCAGGACACTTCCCTGGAAAAAGCCTCGCCACCAGAGGTGAGGGCTCAAGATATTCTACAGATGGTTACCAAGTTCCAGCATGCCCAACGTCTCCCAGCCTTCGACTTTTTGAGGTTGCTAGGCCTCATGGCATCCTGCATTTTCCTAGTGCCAGAGGCTCGCCTGAGAATGAGATCCCTCCAGTGGGCACTGAGGACTCAGTGGTCACAATTCTCAGGGAGAATGACAGATCTTCTTCAGGTTCCCGGCAGGGTGGCTCGAGACCTTCAGTGGTGGGCCTGTCAGGAGAACATTCTGAAAGGAGAACAGTTTTGGCAACCCTGGCCCGAGATAACAGTAGTCACGGATGCCTCACTCACGGGGTGGGGAGCCCACGCCAACGACTTGACCATCAGCGGTCGTTGGTCTCCATCGGAGTCCAGACTACACATCAACCTGTTAGAGCTGAGAGCCATCAGACTTGCGCTGAAGGCGTTCCTGCCAGCTGTACAAGGGAAGAACGTCCTGATAATGACGGACAACATAGTGGCCATGCATTACCTCAACAAAAGAGGAGGCGTAGGATCACTACCCCTGTGCAGAGAGGCGATGCTGCTCTGGTTTTGGGCAATCCAAGAAGGAATCTCTCTATCGGCAGTTCACCTAGCCGGAGAGAAGAACTTGACAGCGGACGCTCTGAGCAGGCAGAACACAGTCTCCCACGAGTGGGAGCTAGCTCAGGAAGTCCTTCAAGAGATCTTCGCCCTTTGGGGAACCCCTCAGGTAGATCTGTTCGCCACCAGCCTAAACAGGAAATGCAACCTGTTCTGCTCAAGGGAATTTCCCCCGAGAGGAGCTCTGGGAGACGAGTTCATAGTGGACTGGGAGTTTCCGCTTCTGTACGCGTTCCCACCGGTCCCTGTCATTCCTCAAATGATCAGGAGGTTGAGATTCCGGCGAACCATGATCCTAATTGCCCCGGATTGGGCCAGGAGAATGTGGTACCGGGACCTTCTAGACTTGTCCATCTGCCCTCCAATTCGACTTCCACTCAGAGAGAACCTACTCTCACAGAAGGGAGGACAGGTTCTCCATCCAGACATCAAAACCCTCAACCTTCACGCTTGGCTTCTGAAAGGCTGAGGTACAAGGATTGGGACCTCCCTGATGATGTTATGGAGGTGTTGCTTTCGGCAAGGAGGCCAGCAACAAAGTCTTTATACAGCTGCCGTTGGAACAGATTTTGCAGCTGGTGTAGGGAACAGAATATCGACCCTTTTTCATGTGGTACACCAATGGTTTTGTCCTTCCTACTATATTTGGCAAATTCAGGCCTTCAAGTTGGCACCATTAAGGGCTATCTCGCAGCGCTATCCATCTTTAAGCGTACTGCGGAAGAACCATCCTATTTCAAATTACCCTTGGTAATACAGTTTCTAAAGGGGATAACCAATGTTTATCCTCCAAGACCATTCCAAGTTCCCCTATGGGATTTAAACTTAGTACTAACTTTCCTGATGGGTACACCTTTCGAACCTCTCCATTCTTGTTCGTTAAGATTCCTTACCCTTAAAACTGTTTTATTAATAGCACTTACATCTGCTAGAAGGGTGAGCGAATTACAAGCTCTTTCTTGTAAACCCCCTCATACAATATTTCACAAAGACAAAGTTGTCCTGCAAGTGAAGCCTAATTTCCTCCCAAAGGTGGTTTCTGAATTCCATATCACTCAGAAGATTACCCTACCATCTTTCTATCCTCCTCCTCACCCGGGGAAAGAGAAGAGAGGTTACACAGGCTAGACCCTAGGAGGGCTTTAAGTTTTTACATTAGTAGACAAGCCAGGATAAGACAGGCAGACCAGCTGTTTGTAGGTTACACAGGTCACAAGCTGGGGTTACCAATAACTAAGCAGACCATTTCCAGATGGATCATTCTAGCCATTTTGGAATGTTATAAACTGGCAGGGAAAGAGCCCCCTCAAAATCTTAGGGCTCATTCGACCAGAGGTATTGCAGCTTCATCGGCCCTCAAAAGAGGCGTGCCGGTTAAAGACATATGTGCGGTCGCTACATGGTCGTCTGTCCATACCTTTACACGTTTTTACAATCTGGATTCCTCCTCCAGTCAAGAGACTAGGTTTGGAAGGGCTGTACTGCATTCTATTCATCAATAGAAGACAGCGTGAAGTCAGTACTCCCTCCTCCGATAATATAATACTGCTATGGGAGCCTATCTAAGATGAGGAATACGTCGGAGGACACAATCCCTTCGAAGAACAAGTTACTTCTTACCTTATAATGTTCTTTCGACGGGATGTTCCTCCGACGTATTCCTCATCGACCCTCCCACCCATCCCCGCAGTTCTACTTCCCTTGTTGTTGCAGCTTACGCTCCTTCAGGGTGATTAGTTAGTCCAGAAAGTATTATTGTGGGCTACAAAACGGAACTGAGCAACGGACGCTGCGCGCGGCCTTTATAGGCAGGATGACGTCGACGTCGATACGGCGGCTGTCGAGGGACATCGACTCGGAGGACGTCGACGCGCTGCGCCCTCTAGAGAAAAAATTTTCTGAGGCCAGCAGAGCTGGAAGGAGATATCTAAGATGAGGAATACGTCGGAGGAACATCCCGTCGAAAGAACGTTACAAGGTAAGAAGTAACTTGTTCTTCTCCTGGTGTCCCTGCTCTCCCTTCTTTGGCTTCCTTGACTCCCCCCTCTGCCTCCTCCTTGGCTACCTTGCCCTCTCCTCCTTCCTCTTCTGCCTCCCCTTGTTCTCCTTCTACACCTCTGAAGGGCATACCTCTGATTTGTACCTTTCTCCGGAAGTCTTTCAAGGTTGGCAACCTTCTCCATTTTGCCACTCTCAACTCTCGCTCAGCTGCCAAACACTCCTCTGACATCTGCCGCCTCCTGGCAGAACTTGATCTCGATGTCCTTGGTCTCACCGAGACATGGTTCACGGCCAGCAATGTCACAAGCTTTGACACTCTCCTCCCCGATGGCTACAAGTTCCTTTCCGCGCCCAGATCCAACCGTTCCGGAGTGGGTGTAGCCTTGATGTTCCTGGAGTGGATTCTTGCCTCTTTCATTCCTACGCAGGCCTACTCCTCTTTCGAATGCCTTGTCTGCAGGCTCTCTCTCTCTCTCCTGGCTACTCTCTTACTGTGGCTACTATCTATCGGCCACCTGGTCAGATCACCTCCTTCCTCTCTGAGTGGGCGGACCTCTCCTCCTCCCTCCTGGCCTCGACCACTCAACTCCTCCTTTTTGGAGACTTTGACATCCACCTGGATGCTTCCTGTCCCTCCTCTGGACTCTTTCGCGACCTCTGCGACTGACTCTTTTTATTCTCCCCTCTGGCCCGACTCACTCTGCAGGGCACACTCTGGATGTTCTGATCTCCTCAGACCTCTCTCTCTCTCTATCCCCCTCACCACTCTTCCCATCTCTCCCCCTCAGGCCACGCCAACTCCATCACTGCCACCTACTTTCTTGGTTATCCGACCCATGAAACTTGTGTCAGTTGAGGCTTTCGCCGCCACTTTCTCTCCCCCTCCTCCTTTGGCTGACTCACATCCTGACACAGCCCTTTCCATGCTCCACTCCTCTATCTCTGATACTCTTGATGTTCTTGCCCCTGTCATGAGGATCCGCTTGAAGCCCAAGTGCAACTCATGGTATGACCCAGACCTTGTCACCCTTAAAGCCAAGTGCAGGGTTCCTGAGAGGAAATGGCTAGCTTCTTGTGCATCCTCTGGCAAACTGACCTGCCTCCTGCTCCAAAGGCAATACCGGCTCTCTGTCCGCATTAAGAAGAGAGCCCACATCCAAGCCTGTGTCTCTGCGGCACCTAATAACTCGGCCGAACCCTTTAAAATCTGCAAGGAGCTGGCCAATCCTGCTGCAGTCTCTACCTCCCCTGTGCCCTCCCAGGCCCTTTGTGTGGCCCTGGCTTCTCATTTCATCTCTAAAACCCAGGACATCCTGTCCACCCTCTCGTCCTCTCCTCCTACTCCCTCTACTCTCTCCTCTACCACCAGCCCCACTGTGGCCGCCCCTCCTCCCTCTTTCTCTTCCTTTCCTCGGTTCTCCCCAGACGAGGTTTCTAGACAAGTCCGATCTATGAAAGTCTTGTCAAAACAGGTTATTCCCTGTTCTTCCAAAACTATCAAGGACCACATTGACACCCTTGCTCCTGCCCTGGTTGACTTTTGCAACCACTCCTTCGCCACTGGAGCCTTACCTCTCCCCCCCCCCCTCCAAAGCACTCTCTTGTGCACCCTCTTCTCAAGAAACCATCAGCCGAACCCTGCTGCCCAGCTAACTATCGCCCAATCTCCATCACTCCTGGGTTAACTCCTGGAAAAGCTGGCCATCTCCCAGCTTAATTTTCACAATTAATCTGTTGTCTCCATGACCATCAGTCTGGCTTCAGAGCAGCCAGAAGCACGGATTCTGCTCTCCTGAACATCTGTGAAGACCTGCTCTCTAACCTTGATTCTAATCTCCCCTATCCTCATCGTACTCGATCTCTCTTCTGCCTTTGACATGGTCAACCATGTCATCCTGCTCAATCGTCTCCGTGATAACCTGGGAATCACCGATCAAGCCCTGGCCTGGCTGACCTTGTTCCTATTTGATCGACCCTCCGAGGTCCAACTTGGGTCCTTCCTTGCCTCTATCTCACACTCTAACTGTGGTGTTCCCCAGGCGTCTAACTTCTCTCCCCTGTTCAACCAATACCTGGCACCTCTCCTCCACCGCATTGTTGCTCTCTGCTCCAACTTTCAGTGCTATGCGGCTGACACTCTGCTTGTTCTCAGGCTCCCCTCTGCCACCTCTTCTGCTCTCATCTCTGACTGTATGCCCGCTATCCAGGAGTAGCATGCCCCAACGATCTCTGCCTTAATACTAGTAAGACGGAGATTCTCCTCATCGGCTCACCTGCACCCTCCTTTCCTGTCACTCTCTGGCCGGCCTCCCTTGGCGCTCTTCCTGCTCCCACCTGTGAGGCTAAGAACCTCTGGGCCATCTTAGACTCCACACTCTCCTTTTCTCCTCAAATCTCTGACATCTCTAAGAAGTCACACTACCAACTGCACCTCCTCAGAGGTATTCTTCCTTTCTTCTCCTTCCCCCAGAAGCTCACTGTCTCTAGAGCTCTGGTTCTCTCTAGGCTGGACTACTGCAACAGCCCCTTTTCTAAATCTGCCTGCTTCTACTCTCTGCCCTCTGCAACTCATCCAGAACAGGACTGCAAGACTTGTCCTTGGCCTCAAACCCAGGGATCGTATCTCTCCAGCACTGAAATCTCTGCATTGGCTCCCAGTGGCTGCAAGGATTAAGTTCAAGACCCTCTGCATTGTCCACAAGGCCTTCTGGGGCCTGGGTCCTCAATACCTCCAACTCTCTTCGCAAATACCTTCCTACTCGAGCTCTTCGCTCTTCCACCTCCAACTCCCTCAGGGTCAGTCGCTTCTCCAAGCAACAAGTTGGTGGTAGATCTCTTTCTTCGGCTGGGGCCTCCCTCGGGAACAGCCTCCCTGCCTCTCTGAAACTTGAAGAGAACCATCTCAAGAACTTCCTCTTTGCTTCGGCCTTCTCTCTTCCTCTCCCCTGCTGATTTCCTGTCTGATACTTCACTGGTCTCCTGCCACCAGTTAATGGAGATCCTGTAGGTGTTCAAACTCACTGCACTGCAATACATGAAATTCCTCAATGCAGTAATCGACTTCAATATCCATTCTGTGTGTTTATATTAATGTATGTTTATTTTCTTGTGAGAACCTATTTAATTTTGATATCTCAAACTGTATCGATTTATGTAACTATTATTCAAAACATCAACAAATCAAATAATTTGTTATACACAATAAACACAATTATTCCTTCAGTATTCCTTCCGACGAATTTAAGTTAGTGCAAAGAAAACATGGCAGTAGAATCATACTGATAACAAATAAGGTAATCGTTTTCAGTATATATATTGGACATGATCTTCGTGTGCATCATTGCTCCATGTACCTCTTCCTCCTCCAAGTACTTACTTTTGAAGTCACAAACCCCCTTAAACTAATTGACAAACTTAATTTTACATGATGAAAGAAAAGTTAACCATTCCATTATTTTTTAAGATTACAGTGCACCGTCAACATTTAAACATTAACTTTTTTTTTAGAATTGAGCCTTCCAAATACAGTATGTATAACATATACTTTTGATATAATATGATAGGTCATTTATAACGCACCTGTACACAAGTGTTTCTAGGCGTGACCGTAAGTTGCTACAGCTGCTCCATAAATCTTAGTGCAATAAGAACGCAGTAACTTTAAAATTGCCCGATAAACATCAACACATTTACTTGGCGCCAATACAATGGGCCTCAAAACCGACAGGCTGCCGCCGGACCCGACATACCATTCCGCCTCCGTGATTGCCGGAATCACTGGGGCATTACAACCCCGGTGACCCGGTAATTCCGGAGGTGGAATTCCGTAAATCCCCATTCCCATGGAGTCCCATAGGACTCCACGGGGAAGGGACAATGGAAACACTGGTTCCGTCTATGACGGAGCCGGTGTTTCCATTTCCACCTGCAGGCGGGTGGCATTACTCCCGCTAGGTCAGACCTGGCGGGAGCAACACCTCCCGTCTGCAGAACTCGGAATCAGCCAGTCCGGAAACAACGGTGACGGCGGATTTACCACCACTGTTGTTTCCGAACCGGCAGACTCTAAATGAGGCCCAATGTTTGGTTTCATGTAGATCACGCCCTACTATCATAAGGTCGATTAAGGAGACAGAGATAGCAGTCGCTCTATGCTCCTATTTCAAAGGTTACTGGCTTTTCAACATACAAAGGTGCCAACGGCGGGTCGCCCCGGGGTTGCCAAATTGGTGCAAGACAGGGGAGATGCCGGTGTGCAGGATTGTCAGTAACAAAGATACAGTTTTATACCGCCATTGCAATTGTAGAAACTTGCCCATTACTAGACCCTAAGGCAAAATGAGTGGTGTGGAAGCGTACATGTGCTCTTTGGCTTTATACTGTTGATATGCATGACTGGGTAAAACACCTCTCACATGAAGCAATGTGGGGCAAATAATTGTTTATGCTGTACACTATGTGATTTGCCTCTTTTTTTACATACCTCTTGCAATATTATTGCCTCAAAGTGTCATACTCTCAATTACAGTTTTAAATCATAGATTATTTTCTGTAGTTACTATACTTTCCCTCGCCTTCTAGCTGAAAAGGCCATTGATGAATGTTCAAGCTTCCATCATGGTAGATAGCAAAATGTTTGATACAAATGTTGGAAATAGTTTTGAGGAAATGTGTGCTCATTATAACAGTAATATATTCACATATTGTTAATAGGACATTGTTACAATCTGAAAACGTTACACTATTTTATTTCAATCTGCTGATTAGTTTGGCTACAACAGCAGACTTGGGCAGACATTCCCCCTGAACTTGTTCTTCGGGCACAGAGGGCCTCATCATGGGTTTGGAGCAAATACTGCAGTAAATCTGCCCCGACAGTATTACCGTTACCCCTCTGATGTCTGGCGGAATTACAGGTTTATCATGACCTGATGGGCACATGCACACCCCCGGCGGTAACAGAAATACCGTCAGATGGTATTACTGCCGATGATGGTCATCTGGTGGTAATACCGCCCAGATACAATGGTATTATTGTTACCGCCGGCACACCCGGCAGTATTACCGCTGACAGAAATAACATCCCCATTGGAACAGGAAGCACAGCGGCCATCTTGAAAAACTTGATCCACTCTGAATCTCCCATTTCCTGTCGCCATCCGGGCACTATACTTGGGAAGTCATCAAAGGCTTGCTTCCCAGAATTTAGGCTACGTATGCCAAATTTCACTGAATCGGAGCTTAATGCTCTGGCTGATAAAGTCACTGAGCACGCAGAGTAGCTGTTCGGCAGTACGCAGCGAAAAACCTCTGCACAGAGGAAGGCAGCAATATGGACCCACATCAAGGACAAGGTGACGGCTGTGGGCACCGTTCCACGTGATGTGGAGGACTGCCGCAAATGTTGGAATTACTTTAAGTCGAGGGTCCGCAGCCTCCTCTCACGCCACAGGAGGGAGAGTATTGCCACAGGAGTTGACTCTGTGGAACCCCTCTGTCAATTCCCTTGGTTTCTGTCCCAGACACCCAATCTTCCTCTTCCTCCTCCTCCTCACCTGTAGCACTGGTGTCTGGACTCTCCTCCTCCAAGCTTCTTCAGGATCAGTAATCCTTTTTTTTATGAAGGTAATGCCTACCTCGAGAGGAAGCCACAATGACTGCCAATAAGTGCCCAGAACTGCGGCCCCTCTCCAGAGATGGGCAAAATGGGGAAAAAGCTTTACTCGAGCACAAAAAAACCCAGATGGTAGGTCCTCCAAGCAGACAGCAGAGGTCCAAAGGAATCCCAACTGGAAGGCAGGCCGGATGCACTGCAGAGGGGTGGGATAGTGCTTTCCTGTAGGAGGACCGAAGGAGAATCCGGTAAGTTCTCAGCACGAGGGCAGAAAAGCTCCCACACAGGATCCTTGAAATCAGGATGCAAATGAGAGGCAGAAAGTCTGGCAACGTGAGAGGGAAGCCAGAAGAGAGTTCTTACGATAGGATCAATAACGGACTGAGGGGCACGTGAGGGCGCCGAGGAGGAATAGCAAGGAAACAGGAGAAATCTTAGAACGTAGGAACCAGGAGGGAGACGCGAAACTCCAGGAGATAGAGGGTAGCGTGGAGGAGAAGCGAATAGTAGAGAGAGAGCCCGCAATGAGAAGCAGAGGAGCCAGAGGTGGAGAGCCGAGTGGCGGGGAGAAAGGCAGAGCGTTCCAACAGGGAACAGTAAGAAAAACACTAATCGTGGCAACAAAAGAAAGGGAACTGAACCTGAGCAGTTGCAATGCACCGGCTGCCAGGAGGGAGTGGATAATGAACCTCCCGGCAGGTGGCCATCTTGGGGAACAACTAGACCGCAGTTCATTACGTGAGAAGCACGTAATGGAACATGTTAATGGCAGCCCAACCTCCATCTATGCCACAGGCGCCACGGAGCGGGGCGCATGACAGTATGTCCCCTTGCATTCCGGGGGCAACCAGATTTTCCCGAATGAGCCC
Source organism: Ambystoma mexicanum (assembly GCF_040938575.1). Taxonomy (NCBI): domain Eukaryota; kingdom Metazoa; phylum Chordata; class Amphibia; order Caudata; family Ambystomatidae; genus Ambystoma; species Ambystoma mexicanum. The sequence goes on along the minus strand of NC_090936.1, from coordinate 450,369,442 downwards.
GGTGGAATTTCATAACCAAGGCTGGGGCATGTACAAACAACACTGGTTCCCCATGAGTCCTCTGATCTCGAATAGCCCTTCCAACTAACCAGATATTCAAGACGACCCAGATGGTAGCGGGAATCGCAAACCTGAGATACCTCGTATTCATTTGGAGGACAACTTTTGACCCGAGATTGCCGGGGGATGGACTGGTTGGTCGAATCAGCGAAAGCTGGTTTGAGAAGAGAAGAGTGAAACACAGGGTGTACGCGGCTAAGGCTCGGTGGTGGTCTAAGCCTGTAGACCACCTGGTTGATCTTGGCTGTGAGGGGATAAGGCCCTAGGAAGCGTGGCGACAGCTTAGAGGTCCAAACCCATCGGGGCAAAAACTTGGTGGATAGCCAGACCCTAGAACTGACCTTCCAGTAGGGACCCCTTCTGCGATGCTGATCAGCTTGTGACTTGTAAGTCTTTTGACTGTCTACCAGACTAAGTACAGCGTCCTTGTGGGCCTCCTTGATCTGAGACCGAGTGGTTTTGATGGCAGGTAGGTTGGACGGACTGGTGGTTGTTGGATAGATGCTGTGGCGATGTTTTCCATAGGTACAGTAAAAGGGAGTGAGACCGGTGGCTGAATGGCGGGAGTTATTGTACGCAAATTCAGCTGTGGGTAACAACTTCACCCAGTTATCCTGTTGGTTGTTAATATAGCATCTGAGGTATTGTTGTAACATGGTGTTAAGGCGCTCCGTCTGGCCATTGGTTTGAGGGTGAAAGCCAGACGAGAGAGATTGCACGATACCCAACTTGGCGCACAAGGCCTTTCAGAATCTGGAAATATACTGACTTCCCCTATCTGAAATTACCTAATCTGGTAACCCATAGAGACAAAATTCGTCCCTGATGAAGACTTCGACCATAGCCGCTGCCAAAGGAATACCAGGTAATGGGGAAAAATTTGCCAGTTTAGACAGGGAGTCAGTGGTGACCATTATACACGTACAAGAGTGCGACACCAGTAAATCCATAATAAAGTCGGTGGTATCTTGACTTCATGGTCGAGTGGGCAAGGGACCTTGTTCCAGTAGGCCGATGGGTTTAGTGGTAGGATGTTCACTTCTCGCACAGATGGGACAGGACCTTGTATGTTCTTCGACTTAGCTATTCAGGTTAGGCCAATGGAATGTATGCCTGACCAGCTTCAGAGTACCCGCCTGACCACGGTGGCCTGCTGTCTTGTTGTCATGACACCAGGTCAGGACCGCCTGACGCAGAGGGACAGTGGGCCAGAACAACCGTTGTTTGTAAAACAACATATCGTCCTTGTCTTGCCGTGATGCGGCTGTTGTTCTCGGAATGAAGGGTCTAGCCTGGACAGAGGCTTTTTTCACTTTCTGTAGGAAGGGTGACACTTGGGTTATGATCCGGTTCCTCGGGAATAACCTTTCTGGTTGATGAGTAGACATAAGCTCGGAAGTGGCTTTGCGAGATAAGGCATCTGCCAGTGTATTCTGGCCACCTGATAGGTATGTAATCTGGAAGTCGAATTGCGCAAAGAAATGCGTCCATTGTGCTTGGCGAGAGTTCACACACTCCTTGGACTGTAGGACTTGTAGGTTTTTGTGGTCGGTCCAGATCAGAAAAGGATGCTTACCCCCTGGAGGAGGTATTTTAGTATTTATTTTATTTATATTGTGCACCTAACCGAGAGGTAGCAAGGCGCAGAGGCACCAAGAGGATTGCAAAGCTTGGTTACATACAAAGGTACGTGGTCCAGCTGTGGTTACAGTGCGTAAAATAGAAACAATACACGCCGAGGAGGCATAAATTACAGCGATAAACAATATAGGCACTATTATATACAAGATGCCGGTTGTCTCATGAAAGATATCTATGCCAAACAGATGATAACCTAAATGTACATATTTACAAATATAGTGGTGTGGGGCATCAGGGCAACAAGAGATCTGGCGGTCATTATGTGTCGTGAGCCTTGAGCCAATGGATGGTCTTAGATCTAAAGTGGCGGTAGGGAAGGTCCTCCCTGCAAGTAGGAGGAAGGGAGTTCCAGAATTGTGCTGCTTTTACCGGGAAGCTGTTCCCTCCAGACATTGTACGTTTAAACCTAGGCACCAGAAGGAGATTAGAGTTGGCCATTCTGGAGGGGCGAGAGAAAGTAGGTCTGGTGAATCTAGTGATAAGGTATTGAGGGGCTGCTTGGTGGAGACATTTGTGAGTCAGGGATACCGATTTGAGGAATATTTTGTCTTTAGTGGATAGCCAATTGACAGATCCTCTAGAGTCAGAAATGTGGGCTTTCTTCGGGATACTGAGGGCCGCTCTTAGGACATTATTTTGAAGGATTTGTATTTTGTTAGTGATATATTTGTTGCAGCCTACATATAGTATGTTGCAATAGTCCAGCTTGGACAGGATCAATGCCCTGGCTAGTGTGAAGCAATTGGATGGAGAGAGAAAAGGTTTAGCTGCTCTGATGAGTTTGCATGTATAGGATGTGGCGGAAGCCATGGCATTAACTTGTTTTTGAAGGTAAGAGTAGAGTCTAGGTAGAAGCCTAGGGTTTTGACCTTGGCTACCGTGATCTTATGGTTGTCAATTACGAAGGAGGAGTAATTTTGGTCCAATTTGCTAAGGTTATTTGGCAATCCCAAAATGAGGAGTTCTGTTTTGTCATCATTCAGGCATAGACCGTGTGAGGCCATCCTTGCCTGAATGATGAGGTACACCCTATTGACAAAGGCCTAATCCTTGTCATAATCCCCCGTCAGCGGGATGAAGATCTGGGTATCATCGGCATAATTGGTGTAGGTCATACCCAGACCATCTAGATCATCAAAAAGGGGCTTTGTGAATATGTTGTACAGTGTCAGGGAAACGCATGATCCCTGGGACACGCCACAGGTGACGGGCATTGGGTCGGCTGCTGCTAGTAGGGAGAAGACTCTCATTGTGCGGTTATTTTGAAAGGATTGGATCCAGTCAGTAGCCTCTTGAGAGAAATGGGCTGCTTTTTGAAGGTGATCACTTAAGATCTCGTGGTCGACCAGGTCGAAGGCAGCTGAGAGATCAAGAAGTAGCAATAGTGCAGTCATGCCCAGATCTCTCAGCCCATCTATCTGTGCCTTAAGGTCTATGAGTGCAGTTTCGGTGCCATGTTGAGGCCTGAAGCCCAATTGTCTGACTCCTAAGAACTGGAAGTGCTCGAGGTGGTGTTGGATTTGTTGGTATGCTACTTTGTCGATGATTTTAAGAAGGAACGGTACTGTGGTGATAGGGCGGTAATTGGTGGGAGTGGAAGGGTCTAGATTCGTTTTTTTGAGCAAGGGGAGGACCCATGATCGTTTGAGATTGTTAGGTACGGTGCCTGATGTGAATGACACATTTATTAGTTTGGTAATAAATGGTGCTAGATCACGAGCCGCATCCTTAATCAATTGTGCAGGGCATAGGTCCCCATGGCAATTCGATGGTTTGAGAGTGAGAATGACCTTTTCTACCTCTTTGGTAGATTCTCTGTGCAAGTTAAATTGGGGATTGTGCACATGGGGGTGCGTCTGAGTAGGGTGAGTCTTTTTAGGGGTGAGACTACTGGTATAGTATAGTAAAGAGCTCTGTGGTGTTAGATTTGGCTTGTAGGATTCGGGTGCTGTAGGACGTTTGTTTGGCCAGGATAATATCTTTTTTGTATTGGGAGGCTAGTCTACTTAGGTTATTCTTATTTTTTTCCGAGGGATGTGATCTCCAGATTTTTTCGCAGCGTCGCTTTTCCTGTCTGAGGGCTTTAAGATGGGGAGAAAACCAGGAGTTGAAGTGTTTTCTAGGTTTGCTCTTTTTCAGTTGCAGTGGGGCTATGACATCAAGAGCATGACTTTGTTGTATATATCTACCATCATAGCGGGATCCGTGTGATCCGGGATGGCGTTCAAGGTCGGTGCGATCATTGGGATCAGATTTTCAGGGGTAATGTTCTTTTTATTTCTAGTCTGGACAGCTGGAGCTATACTGTTAATTTGCGCTGGTGTCGTCTCTAGGGTAAACGAGATCAAGTAGTGATCTGTCCAAGGCTGTGGAAGTATAGAGGAGATCAGGACTGGGCAATTGTGCACAGCTAGCCAGTCCAGAGTTCTACCTTTGGTATGAGTAGGCTCCATGATCTTCTGGGTAAAGCCCAGTTCCTCTAAGGTATTATTAATTGTTATGGCATTAGCATCTGCGAGGTCACTAAAGCCCAGGTTAAAGTCTCCTAATAAAATGCTTTGTGAGGAGTTCTTGAGATTATTGGATAGGATATTTGTAAGGTCTTCTTCAAATGACCCTAGGGGGCCAGGTGGTCGGTAAATAAGGTTAATGAAGATGGATTGTGTGTTGGATATGGTTAGTTTAGCAGTTAAGGATTCGCAAGATCCTGCATTGGGAGGTGTCTCAATAGTAAGGAGGAATTTAGTTTTAGCTATCATGGCAAGACCTCCGCCTCGAGAGGTTGTACGATCAAGTCTTAGTAGAGTATAGTCATCTGGAATGGCTAGCATAATTGCAGGGCCTGCTGTTGGGTGTAGCCAGGATTCAGTAACAGCTAAGTCCAGGTCTTCATTGTAGAGTAGGTCGGCAATGTCTGTTGCGTGGGCTACCATGGAGTGGGCATTTATCAGTGCTCCCTTGGTCCCAGGTTGTGCTCGTTTTGACAGTGGTGCTGAGGTTTTATGCATACTTTTCTGGGCGCGAATAGACTCGCGATAGAGTCTACTGTTTAGTTGAAGAGGGTGCTGGGAGGGGCTGTGGGGGCTGGTAGTAGCATTGCTGTGAGCTACTTTGGTTAGAGGGTCATAAAGCCTTGGGAGCCTTGCACGTAATTTGAGGTTCCTTTGGAGGACAGTGCAGGGTGTGGTGATCATGTCAGTAGGTTTGTGCAAATTAGGCGGGGACTCGTGTACATGCAAGTTAAGTCATGTGGTCGGGTAATGGAAATTCATGGTATAGAGAAGTAATCTTAGTATCACAGTATAGAGCGTATGGAGATACATTGTATGCGTGGGCAGGATAGGATTAATGCAGGGTAATTGTTGGTGGTTGGCATGCAGTCGGATAGCACCTAGGTCTGAGGAGGCAGCAGTTCGAATGCAGGGCAGTAGCACACCTAAATTCAGTTATAACACTAAAGTCTAATAAACAGCAGTTCAATACATGGGCATTAACACCTCTAGATTCGATTTATCACTAGAGTCTGGCTGGCAGCAAATCAGTAGATGGGCATTAGCACACCTAGATTAAATTTTACCACTAGAGTCTGACAGGCAGCAATTCAATACAAGGGCGTTGGCATATCTAAACTAGGCAAGTTTAGCACTAAGGTCTAGTAGGCAACAGTTCAGTGCAGAGGTAGTAGCCCATCTAGATTCGGTTTAGCAGTGGGGCTAGAGCGGCAGTAGCTCAAATACCAGGGCAGTAACACATCAGGGTTCAAATTCTAGCATTAGGGCTAAAACGTAGCAATTCACATGCATAACCTAAAATTCACCCAGGTAAGCTTATCATGCGGTTACAGTTGTATTTATGGTAGCGTGGGTCATCCAGGACAGTGTAATATACAATGCTGACATAGCTGAGTCTGCCGTAGGTGGGTCGCAATTTAGGATTAATTCAGGATGGATGTAAAGGATCAGGCGCAAGAATAGTACAACGCAGTGAGGCGAATATGGTATTAAATTAAATTGCCATAGTGTGCAAAATGGTAGGACATCAGTATAAAGAAGAGCTGGACAGTGTTGCCGGAAGGTTGTTGCCAGGGAAACGGTCGGAGTGGGGGGTGGCAACAGGCAGGTCAAGGGATCATCCTGAGCGCAAATGAGCGTTATGGAGCTCTAATCAGGTGGTACGGTGTCATGCTTGGCTGGATGCCATGTAAGCACTTACCCTAGTAGGTTCGAACAGTCAGCTAGGGTCCGACAGCGTTTGTGGCTCCTGGCTCCTTTAGCTCCTGACAGGCTCTGGACAGGAAGCCTTGTGGGTGTACTTAGGGGTGGGCCGGCGTTCGCCTGCCGGCGACGGGGGTTGGATAAAAGAAAACGGTGGGCCAATCCGATCAGGCCTGCATCATTGGCAGTGAGCTGAGGCACGGCTCGATTTTGCCGTCGGCCATCTTGGACTCCGCAGAATCTCCTCGAGGCTAATGGCAGCGGTCACGATTCGTGAATATATTTAAGAAGCTACTGCACGGATTTGCAGTTAGGATACACGGGGAAGCTTCGTGACAAATGTGGCCCACAATGCGGATTTCAAAACTGCTTGTGGCGGCGCGAAGCAAAGTTGGGTGCGGTGGTCAATGAAGCAGGGGGGCTCATCCTAGCCTCACCTGGGCAGTGGTCCGCACTGCTCCAGCAGTGGAAGGGGACCTGTGCCTCCTGGCTCTTTCCTCGATCTGGGGAACAGGCTCCGGACAGGAAGCTTTGTGGGTGGCCACGCTTCACATGCCATCTTCATGGCCAAGAGCTCCTTCTCTATGACCAAGTAATTACGTTGGCTGGTTGTGAGGGTACACAATGGGATGCTCTACTTCTCCAGCATGGGGTCTGGCATGGATTCACATGCTCATGAATATTCCCCGTCGTCAGGCTGGGAATCCTCAGTAAAGAAAAAATCAGTATCAGTTTTGTTTCTGATCTGTCTTTCTTAGTAGTAACCAATCACTGATCTCTGGGTCATACTGCCCCCAGCCAATGACTGCCCTCTCCCTAAGCCCTGCCTCTGGCAGCCATCCTCAGATTTTTAGCGCACGCTCAAGTGTTGGGAGCCCTCGTGCTTTAGCTCTCGAGTTTTTGCTGCGTTTTTGCGCTTTTTTAGGAGATTTTCTATTTTTCGGTTTAATCGAGCCTCAAGCTCCACCGTTTCTACTTCCGATAACGGGGACCCGTTTCGGAATTCTTCTACGCCCCTCAAGGGTGAAGTTTTCGTCGAGTTTACGCTTCTTGGAGGATTCCGGAAGATCTGCGGCCTACCTCAACGGACATGGCCCAGGGCAAGGGAAGCTCGACGCCCGGATCCAAGCTGTTCAGGTGCTGCCCTGGATGCGGATTACAAAATGTTTTCAAGGAGGACGAGCATTCGCAATGTCTCTACTGCCTTCATGAGGACAAGACGCACGTGGAGAAGGACTGTGCGTTCTGCAAGAACCTTTCGGAACGGACCAAAAACAAGATCGTTGTTCCCGCCTCGCCGCCTAGCTGGAGAAGGACACAGCAGGTGAGAAGGCGAAGAAAAAGTCTGAGCGGGCTTCTAAGTCCTGTGAGGGCGCCCCGGCGACGGGGCCCAACAGAAGGCCAAGCACCGCCAGTCCGCGGCACTGGGAGCGCCGAAAGGTCGGGCTCTTCGGCTGCCAGGCAGGGCGCGACTTCCCCGGCACGTTCAACCACGAGCCAGCGCTCTGGTTCGGGGAAGAGGAAGTCCGAGAACCCGGGTAAGCTGCTGGAGCGGCCCCGGTCGATCTCGAAGGGGGAGCGAGGCGCTGACCCTCCCCCCAAGGAAAAGGCCCAGGACGCACCCAAGGTGGTGAGGGCTTTGATCTAGCCGGCAAAGGCCTCTATCGAAGTGGTCTCTGCGACCCTGGCGAAGCCGGCTGAGACTACGGGAGTGTAAACGGCCTCTGGGCCCAGAGTATCCCTGCCACCGCAGAGGGAATCCTCTTTCCAGCCCATCGTTAAGACCCCCGTGAAGTCCCCGGCGGAAAAAGATGGGGGGGCGGTGGCCATTACAGACTCAGAATCAGCCTCTGAGGAGGAGCTGGTGGAAACCGAGAAGGGCCTCAACGAGAGGTTCGTAGGCCTCAACGAGAGATTTGAGAAGGTTCGATCCCAGGGGACGGTTCCCGCTGACATGATCAAAGATAGCAACGATGGCGACGAAGAGGGCCCAGTGGAGCGGCCATCCCGTCTGTCGCAGCCATTACCCGAGCCCCAGGATAGCTCGGCGGCCATTTTGTTGGCGATCCAATCCTTATATACCGAGATAAGGACGAGATTACCACGGACCCCGATGGAGGATCCAGAACCAGGCCCGTCGGGAAACCCTCCGAACAAGCGGAGGAGAGTCCACCCCTCTCCGCCCTTCGTGCCCGCGAGGCCGGTGGACCCCTCATCCCCCTCGCCGGACCCTAGAGAGGATACGGCGACGGATACAGCAACGGGGATGGACGACGGCGGCGATGACACAGCAGACATCCCGTCATCCCCCCCCCCCCCCGGGCTTCTCCAGCCGACGAAATTGGCTCCTTTCACGCCATGATAACCAGGGCATCCGAGCTCTTCCAGCTCTGCCCTGAAGAACAGAAAAAGGAAGGATTTCTTTACCAACAACGAGAGGCCAAGAGGAAGACGGTCCTCGCTGTGCCTTTGCTCGACATCTGGGACGAGGGGCTTGCTGTCCTCAAGAACTCTTCCACGACACACGCCAAGAGGGACAGGTACGAGAAGAAGTACCGAGTCCCTGATGCCGCCCCCTTATGCCTCAGGGCCCAGCCCACGCCGGACTCTGTTGTCTCGGCAGCGGCTAAGAAGAAAGCAGCGGGTGCGGCGGCTTCAACTTCCACTTCCCCGCCGGACAGCAAGGGCAAGAAGTTGGACTCCATGGGACGAGTCATCTTGTCGGCGGTGATGGCGACGATTAAGGCGGCCAATGCCTTAGCGATCGTGGCCCGCGCCGACAGGGAGCTCTGGTTTAAGATAGCTCCCCTGCTAGACTTCCTACCTGACGACAAAAGGGCGTAGGCCCTACAAATTCTGCAGGAAGGCAAGGTGGCGTCGGATCACGCCATAACGGTGGCAACGGACATTGCTGATACCAGATTTCGCCAACTGGGCAACAGAGTTTGCCTCCGACGACGAGGATGGCTCAAGGCGACAGACTTTCGCCAGGACGTCCAGACCAGAGTGTTGGATATTTAGTACAGGGGGGTAGTCCTGACCTCAAACTTTTACATTACAGTGATTTGCTGTAGGAACAATTATAACACATCTCCATATTCAATACATCTTCATAAGTATGCATCCTAGGAGGAAAAATGTACAAATCCAAATTCTGGAAAAACCAGTTGTTAAGACCTTTATTTATTTAGGCCGCATATTTCAGCATGGATAGTTCAATTTTGCTGGCTGAAAGACTTACATACAAACAAACAGTAAACATAGTCACTAGCTTGCTAAGTTTTGTAGAGCGAGGACACAAATGTTTAACACACAGGTTACTGAATGCAACCTGTTCTACTTGAAGTTGTACAGAAATCTAAAGTAACTTTTAGGCACTCTGCCAACGTATCAAAAAACGAACACATTCATAAGATAGGTATAGTGTGTTAACTCCACACTGCTATACTATTACTCTGTTGTGTTATCTGTGTGTTGTATTACAAGATATTGCTTCATATTTGTCAACACTTTTGCAATCAATACTTTGTACAATACAATGTTTTGTTTCAAGAAACCTAAAAATAGGGTCTGCTAAGAGGCAACGTCAACATTTAAGGTGGTAAAGATGATGTGGGCCATTGGTCTCAATGTTGTAGGTTCAAGACACAATGACGTGGGACGTTTGGCTGTGAAAGGGTGGCAGCCTTCTTCTGGGGCCAGGAAAAGCAGGTCTCCCTATGATTAAAAAACAATATATAAAATATTGTTGAATGTTCCAGAACTTTGACCATGTGGAATATGCGGGAGATCCGCGGACACCATCCCTGCGGGACCTGCTCAGTCTGCAGCCAAACTAAAAAACTATGTTCCTTTCTGATAGATGGAAAAGAATGGGAAATCTGTCACTTCTCCAACTGCAAGACATCTAACATTATTTATCTCATTGAATGCCCCTGCCACTTAAGATACATAGGGCAAACATCGAGGCAAGTGAACAAGAGAATAGGGGAACATAAGTACAACTTCAAGTAGAACAGGTTGCATTCAGTAACCTGTGTGTTAAACATTTGTGTCCTCGCTCTACAAAACTTAGCAAGCTAGTGACTATGTTTACTGTTTATTGTTTGTATATAAGTCTTTCAGCCAGTAAAATTGAACTATCCATGCTGAACCATACGGCCTAATTAAATAAAGGTCTTAACAACTGGTTTTTCCAGTTTTTTCTAGAATTTGGATTTGTACGTTTTGCCTCCTAGGATGCATACTTATGAAGATGTATTGAAAATGGAGATGTGTTAAACTTTTACATTACAGTGATTTGCTGTAGGAACAATTATGAGGTCAGGACTACCCCCCCTGTACTAAATATCATTCTAGCCTTAACGTCCTGCCCGACCACAGGCTATCCCTTAGGTTACTCAGAGTGTTGGATATGCTGTTCGACGGCAACAACCTTTTTGGTAAGGCGGTGGACGAGTCTCTCCAGGCCATCAAGACCGACATGGAGACGGCCCGGGCCCTAGGTTTACTTCAACAACGACGGCCCTTTTGGAGCTCCGGAGGCAGACAGAGTGCCTCCAAAGGATCCAGCGGTAGCTCTTCCACTTACCGCCAGGTGGCCCGCTCCTCTTCCCAGGAGGCCTACAGAGGTTGCGGCAAGCAAGGGGGATCCCGCCGTCGTCCCCAGGGCGGCAAGGCCGCCTCCAAGCAAGACTGACCCGGCCGTGTCGTCGGGCCCCCACCGAAGCACCCCGGTGGGAGGCCGGCTGACGAAGTTCGTCAGCGTGTGGGAGTCCATCTCCACCGACCGTTGGGTGCTGGACACCTTGGCCAACAGGCACTCGCTGGAATTCCAAAAGAAGTGCCCTCACATTCCTCCCGTGGCCAGGAAGGAGAATCACGTCCCTCAACTGCTGTTGGAGGTAAGGGCGATGCTCAAGAAAGGTGCCATCGAGCTCGTCCCCAGGAGGCTCCGGGGCTCCGGAGTGTACTCAAGGTACTTCCTCGTCAGAAAGAAGACAGGCGGTTGGCGCCCCATCCTGGACCTGCGTCGGTTAAACAAATACATCAAGGCGCAGAAATTCAGGATGGTCACCCTCCAGCACGTGCTGGGACAGCTGGAGGAGGGCGACTTCCTATCGTCGTTGGACCTGGAGGATGCTTACTTCCACATCCCCATTATAAAAGGTCACAGGAAGTTTCTCAGGTTCGTGGTTCAGGGACGCCACTACCAATTCAGAGCCCTACCGTTCGGATTAAAGTCGGCACCCGGGGTATTCACCAAGTGCCTGGCACCAGTGGCGGTGCGGCTGCACCTGCAGGGGATCCACGTCTACCCCTACCTGGACGACTGGCTAATCCGGGCAAGGACAAGAGAACTCGCCGGCGAACACACAGCGAGGACCGTCCGGCTGCTCACGGAACTGGGGTTCGCCATCAACTACCCCAAATCCCACCTGGTTCCGTCGCAAGTAGCACTGTTTCTGGGAGCGAAGCTCGATACAGTGGGGCAATTGACATCCCCGTCAGAGGAGAGGACTAAGACCATCCGGGGCAAGGTGCGGCGCCTGCTAGCCACGGACGTGGCCAGGGTGAGGTCCATCAAGTCCCTCCTCAGGATGATGTCCTCATGCATCTATATTGTACCCCTTTGCAGACTTCGGATGCGTCCGCTACAAGAGTTCCTCGACGCCCGCTGGTTTCAGGTGAGGGGCTGCATCGAGGACAGGATCCCTCTCGACGAGGAGTTCCGTCGGGCGATCCTATGGTGGGGTACCTGTGCTCACCTCACTACAGGCACGGACTTTCAAACTCCGGCGTTTCAAGAGACGGTGACGAAGGACGCCTCTCTGGAGGGTTGGGGGGCCCACACCGGAGTTCTCCACGCAAGAGGCCTTTGGCTCCCGGAGGAGAGATCTCTCCACATCAACATTCTGGAGCTCTGAGCAGTGTTCTGGGTGCTCAAGTCGTTCCTTCCGTCCCTCAAGGACAAAGTGGTGAGGATCTTCACCGACAACACCACCACGATGTTCTACATACAGAAGCAGGGGGGCACCAGAACCCCAGCCCTATCCAAGGAGGCCCAGGATCTGTGGGACTGGGCCGTCGCCCAGGGGATGTTTCTGGTTCCCTTCCACTTGGCAGGAATAAAAAACACCATCGCTGACTCACTCAGCAGGGAGCTGCGCTCGTGCCACTAGTGGGAACTACGTCAGGACCAGGTGGATCGGCTCTTTCGACGATGGGGCAAACCCCGGATCGACCTTTTCACGACGGCGACAAACTCCAAGTGCCAGAGGTTCGCCAGCAAGTTCCCGCAGCCGAGGAGCGTGGGCGATGCTTTCTCATTCCCCTTGGACAGCATGTTTCTTTACGCGTTCCCTCCGTTGCCGTTGCTACTCCGCCTCATCAACCAGCTCAAGAAGTCCAGGTTCAGAATGATCCTCGTCACACCGGCATGGCCGAGGCAGATCTGATTCCCGGACCTTCTGGACTTGTCAACGTCCCCACTCGTCAAGCTGCCAGCGGCCGCGGATCTTCTCTCCAGAGAAGGGGGCGCCATTCTCCATCATGACCCACAGTCGCTGAACTTGCAGGCCTGGCTTCTGCAACACTAGAGTTTGGAGGGTACGATATCCCCGCTGACTGTAGAGAGGTTCTTGCAAAAGCCAGGGCATCCTCAACTCTTAAGTGTTACGGTCATAAGTGGAAGAGGTTCTCTGTCTGGTGCCCTGCACAGAAGATTAACCCTCTGCAGATTACGGCCCCTCAAGTACTGCCGTACCTACTGTCGCTGGCTAAAGCTGGACTGGCTCACGCCTCCAACAAAATACATCTGGCTGCCATCTCCCGATATACCAGGACTACAAGACGGGCATCCTTGTGGTCTCATCGCCTGGTGAAGAAATTTATGAAGGGACTATTCTGATCGTTCCCGCCGGTGAAGGCTCTTGCCCCGGCGTGGGAGCTTAATGTTGTGCTGACCAGGCTCATGGGGGCCCCATTCGAGCCTATGCATTCAGCGCCTTTGAAGTTCCTGTCATGGAAGACAGCGTTGCTTGTGGCCATCACCTCCGCACGACGAGTGGGAGAGATCCAGGCCTTATCTTGCAAGCCTCCATACTTGATTTTTCATGACACGAGGGTGGTGCTGAGGACGCACCCCTCCTTCATGCACAAGGTGCCATCGGACTTCCACCTCAACGAGCCCTTGGTGTTACCAGTTTTCTTTTCGACGCCGCCGAGAGGGCTTTGCACTCGATGGATGTAGCTTGAGCGCTGAAGTTCTACATGGACCGCACAAAGAGTTTTCGTAAGACGTCACAACTGTTTGGGAACTTTGGGTCTGTGAATCAAGGGAAGGCTCTCTTGAAGACTTCCATTTCCAGATGGCTCTCCGGCTGCATCATGCACTGTCACCGGTTGGCAAACCGACCGCTGCCCGGCCGTCCGAGAGCCCATTCGACCAGAGCGATCACTGCTACTACGGCGTTCCTGTCTGGTGTGCCCCTGCTGGACATCTGCAGGGCTGCTACGTGGAGGTTGACGCACACCTTCACAAGATTCTACTGCGTCGATCGGGACTCCAGGGAGGAGTCCAGGGTCGGCCAAGCAGTGCTGCGCAACCGGTTCGCCTAAGGTGAACCTGGTGAGGAGGTAAGAATTGCTTAATGTTGAGTTTTGGATGTAATGCTTAATGTTGAGCCTTTACCACCTCCCGTGGTTGTGCATGTGTATACTGCTATGTATTCTTTTATTCATGAGCATGTGAATCCATGCCAGACCCCATTCTGGAGAAGGAACAAGTTACTTACCTGTAACTGTTGTTCTCCAGCATGGGTCTGGCATGGATTCACTTGCAAACCCTCCCACCTGCCCCTCTACGGCTCTTCACTTGGTCATACTGCCACTTTTTGTGCTACCAAATCTGAGGATGGCTGCCAGAGGCGGGGCTTAGGGAGAGGGCAGTCATTGGCTGGGGGCAGTATGACCCAGAGATCAGTGATTGGTTACTACTAAGAAAGACAGATCAGAAACGAAACTGATACTGATTTTTTCTTTACCGAGGATTCCCAGCCTGACGACTGGGAATATTCATGAACATGTGAATCCATGCCAGACCCATGCTGGAGAACAACAGTCAGTTACAGGTAAGTAACTTGTTCCATCGTCAATCTCCTGTAATAGGACAGCACCGACTGCTGCTGCTGAAACGTCTGACTCAACTATGAAGGGTTTACCCTGGTCTGGTTGGCGTAAGGTGGGAGTGCAGCAGAACAGGTCTTTCAAGTGGTTAAAACTGTCTTCTGCCTGTGGAGTTCAACAGAACGGAGCAGAGGATTTCTTCAGAAGGGTAGTGATGGGTAGGACCACTTCAGAGAATCCAGGCATGAAACGCTGGTAGAAGTTGGCTAGCTCTAAGAATCTTTGCACCTCTTTGATGGATTTTGGAGCGGGCCAGTCGAGAATGGCTGACACTTTCTTTCCGTCCATCCTGATGCCTTGCTCTGAAAGTATGAATCCAAGGTAGGGCACCAATGTGACCCCAAACTCACATTTCTCCTTCTTGGTGAGCAGGTGGTGATCTTGGAGACGGTGCAGGACAACCTGTAGGTGGCATTGGTGCTCCTTCAGAGTAGGTGAGAACTCTAGGATATCATCCAGGTACACTATGACTGAATTAAACATCAGGTATGAAAATAGTCAGTCCATGAACTGTTGAAAAACAGCTGGGGCATTCACCAGGCCGAACGGCATCACTTGATACTCAAAGAGCCCTTAAGGTGTTCTGAATGCTGTTTTTCACTCATCTCCAGAGTGGATTCTCAAGAGATGATACGTACTGCGAAGGTCTGGCTTGGAAAACACTTTGGCTCACTGGACCGCCTCAATGATGTCAGTGATGAGTGGCATGGGGTAATGGTCTCTTATCGTTACCTTGTTGAGGCCCCTATAGTCGATGCAGGGGCTGAGTTTGGTCGAATCCCGTTTGGGTATGAAAAATAAGGAGGCACCTGCAGGTGACTTTGATGGCAGATTGTCGTCCAGGTAAGTCCGGAGAACCTTCTTCTTGACCTGAGAGAGAGAAAACATCCTACTGAAAGGAACCGGGCCATCAGGTACCAAGTCGATCGTGCAGTCTTCCGGTCTGTGAGATGGCAGCTCCAGCGGAGATTGGTCGGAGAACACACTGTGTCGAAGGGCGATGGATCAAAAGGTATAGGATGAACCCCAATGGTGTTGTCCGACTATGATGGAACCGTGCGGACTGTCTGGTAGGAGAATCCCGAGAGACATTGTTGTTTGCTGAAGGGTGAGTCAAACTATAATTGGTTCTGGGTCCAATCAATCTTCGGGTTGTGTTTGCATAACCATGTGATACCCAAGATGACCGGAAAGTGGGCTGGCCGGATGATATCAAATCTGAGGACCTCAAACTGTTGTTTAATTGTGACCAACAGATCTTCAGTCGTCTGGGTGATGGGACCCGAACTAAGCGGGCTTCCGTCGACTTCTTTGACCTCAGCCCTTCTTTGCATTCAAGCCTTCGGAGACCCAACTTGTCTGCCCAGATGGTGTCTATGAAGTTCCCCGCGGCCCCACAGTCCAAGAGGGCCAGAGTATCAAATTTCTGTTGGTCAAATCAGACTTGTATGGCCAGTACCATCGGCCGGGAGTCCTCCTTTATGTTGGAGGATGGAATACACAGAGAAACATAGGGACTGTAAGAGTGACCCCGGTAGCCCGTCCCTCCTAAGACCGAGGTCGCCCGTTTCCCGGACGCCTAGGGGGAACTTCATCTGAATCACAATATGCACAGAGACCCTTCTCCCTTTGATGCTTCCGCTCTTCAGGTATCAATGAGGGGTGAGCGGCACCAATCTGCATAGGTTCCTCTCGTGCTGCTCGTGGAGGTGAGGAAGGAGCAGTATGAGGGTAGTAGCTAGACGGAACATTACTCCGGGTCTGTCTCCTCTCTACCCTCCTTTCCGGCAGGCGGTTGTCACGTCTCCCAGTTTGCCCACTACTAGGCAACCCACGATCAGCCCGCACTTGCACATCGGGGCACAAGAACACAACCTTTTGCCCGACACTGGAGAAGGTTGACTGGTTTTCCAGGTGTTTTCCGACCTTCATTGTCCTGGCAACTCCCGTGGAAACTCTCGTGGAAACTCTCGTATGCCTCGCAGCACCGCCGAGGAACACAGCGATTCATGCGTCACGTGAGGTGAACTGCTGCCAATCACGTTCATCCTCTGCCATCACATGATTTTTCCACGCTGCCGTGTTCTTGCATCATGTGACTACAACTAACAGTGAAAAGCGCCGGAAACCACGGTGGCAGCCTGTCTCAGCTGCTTCTCGTAAGGACTGTTTGGCGTTATTGTTTTCATCAAGGATTCATCGGCTCTACGACCACAGACTGTTTTTGGATACCCTACTTCTTCCTGGATTCATCTGTTACCTTTGCCCTTGAACTCTTCTTGCTTGCTTCTAAAGATATTCGACCCTGCACCTACTTCACGGATTGCTTAAACGGACTGTCCCTTTGCTTGGACCTTGTGCTTTGAACTGGTTTTTGACCCCATTACGTGTTTTTGGACTCCTCTTGTGCCAACTTGCCCAGGTGTGGAACTACTACCCAAGCCTCTCTGAAACCCGGCCCACTGTCCCTGCTGGTTGCCCCTAGTTCATTACGACCTGGCCCACAGCTCATCTAGGTAAGCCTTGCTACAATCAGTTCCTTATTGCTGTGCCCATATTGCATTAGTTTGATAACCGTCTATTGCCTTACAGTGGTCAAAGGGGTTCTTCCGGAGTTTCCTGGTTCCAGTTCACGGCTCACTACACCTGTGGCCTCAAAGATTGCACAGACAGTATTTGGTCATTCTGTTTGTGTGGTACTTGGGGACGGAGGTATTCAATAATCGGCTCGACCATCAAGATCAGAACAGCGGTACTCTATCTGCAGTGTAGTGGAAAGAAGATCGGAGAAGGTGGTAGGTCGTGATGCTCGGGCCAACACATCTTTGATCTCCTCCCCAAGTCTGCGACATCCGCTGTACCTTGACGGACCTCCAGCAGATCTCTGCATGCTGTGTATGTGGTCTCTGGTCTTTCAAAGGCTTGTTTGAGTTGTGTCAGGAAGCCTCCGAAGTTGTGAAGAATGGGACTAGTGCTGGTGACTAAAGGCATAGCCGATGCCAACGCATTCCCTGTCATGTTGGATATCATGAATCCGATGTGGGCATGTTCCAAAGTATAAGTATTTGCCCTGAATGTAAAGTGAATCATGCAAGCGTCTAGAAACTCCTTCAGTCTTTTAGCCGTACCATTGAATTTCCCAGGGAGTAGGACCATGGCTGGGAGTTCCGCAGGATGTTTTCGTGCTGTGATCAGCTGGCGCAGCACCACGTTTTCGGTTTTGAGATTCTGCACCTCCAGGGTTAGGCCTTGGGACAGCTGACAGGAGTTCCTGAACCTGTTCGGCAGTTGCACTGGTGACTGGAATCTCCCACTCCAAGCGTCTTCGGGATTGGTAATCCTTTTTTTTATGAAGGTAAGGCCTACCTCAAGAGGAAGCCACAGTGACTGCCAATAAGTGCGCAGACCTGCGGCCCCTCTCCCGAGATGGGAAAAAGCCTTACTCGGGCACAAAAAATCCCAGACGGTAGGTCCTCCAAGCAGACAGTAGAGGTCCAAAGGAATCCCAACTGGATGGCAGGCCGGATGCGGATGGTATAGTGCTTTCCTGCATGAGGACTGAAGGAG
Organism: Ambystoma mexicanum; assembly: GCF_040938575.1. Lineage (NCBI taxonomy): Eukaryota > Metazoa > Chordata > Amphibia > Caudata > Ambystomatidae > Ambystoma > Ambystoma mexicanum. Next base: position 450,351,773 of record NC_090936.1, on the reverse strand, counting down.
AATCCGGTAGGTTCTCAGCACGAGGGCGGAAAAGCTCTCACACAGGATCCTTGAAATCGGGATGCAAATGAGAAACAGAACGGAAGGCAATGCGAGGGGGGAGCCAGAAGAGAGTCCGTAAGATGGGATCAATAACGGACTTAGGGGCACGTGAGGACACCGAGGAGGAATAGCAAGGAAACAGGAGAAACCTTAGAACGTAGCGGGAACCAGGAGGGAGACGCGAAACTCCAGGAGATAGAGGGTAGCGTGGAGGACAAGCGGATGCCCGCGAGAGAGCCCGCGATGAGAAGCGGAGGAGCCATAGGCGGAGAGCCGAGTGGTGGGGAGAAAGGCAGAGCGTTCCGACAGGGAACAGTAAGAAAAACACTAAGCGTGGCAACAAAAGCAAGGGAACTGAACCTGAGCGGTTGCAACGCACCGGCTGCCAGAAGGGAGCAGATAATGAACCTCCCGGCAGGAGGCCATCTTGGGGAACAACTAGACTGCAGTTCATTACGTGAGAAGCACGTAATCGAACATGCTAATGGCGGCCCAACCTCCATCTGTGCCACAGGCGCCACAGAGCGGGCGCATGACTCCCTCACCCTCATGTCGTGGGTGAAGACCAGCTCCATTCTCCACATGGAGGGCATTGAGGGGACCGGTAGCGCAGAGGCCAGAGCAGGAAGCCATGCCTATGGTGGAAAGTCTGAGACCCCACGTACATGTGAATGCACTAGCCAAAAGCATGTGTCCGCCAGCATAGTTGAGCTCAATGGGCGAGGGAATAGGAAAACACATGGCAATCACAGCAAATGCACATTGAGTATACATGCATGTGCCAGGGGAGACAGGGAAATGTAGTAGTGCACATGCAATATAGGTGAAACGTTCATGCCAATACATGGAAACATGAGAAGTACCCGTGTGTGCCATGATAGTCCATTTTGGCAAGTGAAGTCCCAGCGCATACAGCAACAAGCAACCATGGCATGCAAACATGCATGCACCGTGTACACCCTCAGCAGGCACTACCACCACCTAATAGTAGCAGCACTCATTCGCCCAATACCACCCATGGCAATCATCCAAAATGTGTAGAACACCTACAATATTGCATGAGTGTCTTGCAACCCAGCTGACATGTCTGCAGGATGACTGACAGCATGTCATTGTGCTCCCAACTGGTAAACAGGCCACAGACAGTGAAGAGGTGGGACCCTCCACTGCTGCCACACCATCCACCTCCACCCCAGCACAGGCCAGACCCAAAGGCAGCGGCAGTAAGCGGCGGAGCAAGGCAACCACATACCACTGCAGTGAAACCTCCGGCAGGTTCAAAGGATAGCACCAGCGGTGCCTAATGGGCCCTCTAACGGCCATGCAGGTGGCACGGCTGCCACTGAAGCTGCCACAACCACACCCGCAACTATGGCAATCCACGCGGCTGCAGTCCCTGTTCTGGCTCCTATACGTCAGGACACCAGCATGACCTCCTCACCATCTCGAGTAGTGCCACCCCAAGAGTCTGTTGGAAGTAGCTGCTGATCGTGATTACGACCAAGAAACCTGTGAGCAGTGCGGCTTGACACATCCCTAGTTCTTTTCCTCTAGCCACATCTAGCTGCATTTAAGTCTTGCAGAGGGGCACGCGAGGACAGAAAGTGATAGCTTTAACTAGGCATATTTATTTAGTGTGCATTAGCCAACTTAACATGACCTTAGCAGGCATAAGTGAGCCGTGATCCATGAGTGATGAGCGATAAACCAATAAATCGCAAGCCATGAGTAGTGATCCATTGTGACCGTTGTAACCAGCAGTGGGCTACGTGCAACAGTGGAGGAAACGTTTTAGTTGCATTTAGCTGCATACAGACGGGTCTTTCCGTATACCTGGAATAAGGCTATTCTTATAGCGGTTTTATACCGGTTCATACCGGCTCTTCACTAGAGACAAGAGATTTGGAGATTCAGAGGTTTTTATGGAAATTGCCAGGTACCAGCTGGCCCTGGCTTTGCATCTGTTCAGTCCCTGGTTTTGGCTGGCAGCTCCTGGCTGGTGACACCAGGGCATTGCTTTGGAGGCTTCGAAGGCAGAGTGTCCTTAGCATCCTCAGTGTTTGTTCAATTTCTTTGGGGGGGGGGTTTCGAGGCACAGGTTAGGCCAGTTTAGTGTGGGAAGCACTTTATATACCCCATTTCCCCTTTTAGATTGTACTTTGATAGCCATTGATAAGTTGAATGTGGGGGCCTGTGTTGCAGTAGAAGCTTAGCACGATGCAAAAGATCTACAGTCTGCACAGTGGTGCACTGCAGGATTATTTACAGGCAACAGAGTTGGAGGAATCACCTATTGCGGGAGGCAGGGAGCCCCTGCTTATAGCAACGCCAATAAAAAACCCAGTGAATATCAGAGGGCAGGTGGTTATTGCACAAGTCCATGGAAATTGGTCAAAGGGAGCAATACAGGAGACTGTTAATTTAGACAGCAGTGGGATGTCTCCTAATTTTTGTAAAGCATCGAAGGAACTTAAGGCCTCGTTGGAAAATGGTTTGGAATATACCTTAAGCGCGACGACAATGAAAAGGAAAATTATTGACTGTTTCTCCCCAAAAAATGCTTGAGTATGGGCGACGCAGACCAATTTGAAATAACTGAGTTTGGCGGCTCTTTTCAGATGAGTGAGCCCGGTATCGGTGAGCCATGTCGCTCTGTATCTATCAGCCCTTTGGGTAGGGGTCCTCTACCTCCCCTGGTATTGAGTCCCCCAACTCAAGTGTTGTTGAAAAGTACCAATGCAGCTCCTGCAACACAGCCCCAACTGGAAGTAAGTCCCCCTCGACAGCACTTGGACTATGAGTTCATGCACTTCCCAGAAGTTAATATCCAGAGTGCTCAATTCGTTGGTAAATGTGTTTGAGTTAATCCAAGGCGAGGTCCAGGTCTATTCAGGGATCTTGATGGAACTCACTAAAGAGGTCTGATCCTGTGACTTGTCCTTGGTTGGTCTAAAGACCGCATTAAATATTGCAGTACTGTACGCCCTAGAAGAGCTTAAGACAGAAGCAAAAAGGCAGACAGTCGGCTTAAATGATCCTCACAGTCAGCAGATTCCAGCCAAAGAATCTACAAATTAAACTCTAAGGTTTCTATTATGATTGAAAACATCCAGAAGGACGTCATTGGGTTGGAGGCAGAAAGTTTTCAGTAAATAGTGGAGGAGGACAGCTCACCGTTTGACGACACGCTGCTATCAGAATCAGTACTAGAAGAATTCAGGCGCTTGGCACAAGTGGTTGAGGTTTTAGAGTCAGAAGGAGGTGAAGAGGAGCTGAAAGAGGCGATAGAGCAAATTGAGACTCCAGAAGTCATGGAGTCAGACGGCTAAGCTCAAAAGCAACAGAGTTTGTGTAAGGTCAAAAGGAAAAAGGAAGACGAAATCTAAAACAAGGGGAATAGATCCCGCACACTGTAAATGAACTTAAATTGAAGAATCAAAAAAGGTGTAAAATTAAGAACTCAGTAAAATCGAACTTCTTTTGCACATTACGCAACTGATTTAGGCACACAAAGAACGGGTTAAACACGGGCCTGTAATTCTAAGGAAGCGCAACAGGAAACCAGGACTTTGATAGCTGATGTAACACAGAGTTCTCCCAGCCCATTAACGAGTAACCGCTGTCTACGCACAGGCCTGAATAAAAATGAAATATAGGGGTTCAAACGGACAAGGCCCAAACACCCAAAAAATGGGAGCCAATTTTCTACCAGGGGGAAAAGGCAAAGAAATGAGGTGGCCCTTAGTTCACAAATACCCCTAAAGTCTAATACTGGGGTGCAAACAGATATGGCTATGGAACTAATAGAATGGGAGTCAATCTTCTATCCGGGGAAGAAACCTGGTTCTGGGGCTGCTCAAAGCGGCCAAATAGCATTAGAAATCCCCACCTCAGTAGAAGCATGATTTGACAATGGCCCTATTTCATTAAGGCTTCCAGAAAGGAGGACAGTCGATGTTGGACTTCCTCGACTAGCTTGCCCAGAGATTTCAGGAGTGGAGGATGGCCCCAACATAAACACCAAGAGTACCCCCCAAACAAGCCCAGACCTGAAGGATTCAGAGCTCCATCCTTTCACCATTCCAAGAGCATGGATGAAGAATTCAACGAAAGGAAGGAGGCGTGATCGCCTAAATCGCAGTGCCATTTTGGTTATTTTTAAGATAATTCTGGAGTTAGATCTTTTTTATTCAACTGAGATTGAATATTTTCTGGTCCCACATGAGGATTGTGTTCATATAGTTGAAATGGGCTTGAAAACTAAGTTAGGGGCCAAAGCGGTTTTGGCGGTCAGTTCTGGGCTGAGCCAGTTTGGTTACTAGATTTCGGCCATAATATACGAAAAAGGTGACCAGGGGGTGTGCTCGAGGAGCACCAGGGAGGATGTTAACAATCTAATCTCGCTGGGGAGGATCTCTCCGACAGGTTAACTCCTCAAGTACTAATACGCCCAGCAGTAGCTCCAGCAACTCAAAATTATTCAGTGATACAAAGAAGCAAGTGTGGTCATTGCTCCCGGAAATCCTCAATCACATTTTTCAGAAGTTGGGGTCTTCAGAGGAGCAGCTCTAGTGATTAGGGAACTGCGGCTCTTGAACTGGAACATACAGGGTTCCAATTCATTTAGAAACACTCCAATGAAAAATCTTATATTTGGTGGTTATGATTTAGTCCTCATTCAGGAAACGTGGCTGATTGATCGGTTCCAGTTGGAAGGTTTCTCTATTGTGCACCAACAGGCATCACGTCAGGAGCACTGCTCATAGCAATTCGTAACTCACAAATAAAAGGAGTTGAATTGATATCTGCCAATACAAGGGCTTACGGGCAGTGAAATTAGCCCTGAGGGGCAACATATACAAAATAAATTGTTAGTGGTAGTAAATACTGGAACCCCGCCTGTTCGACTCTTTCATCCTTCTTGAAGTCTCCATCAGAATTGTTATTGAGGACTAAAACGTTAGACGCATCAGCTGGTTTGATTTTAACACGAGAGTTAAATTCCCAATGCATTTCTGCATTCTCCCCTGTATGCATAACATCACTAAAAGGCGAACAGCAAATGGGAAGAAATGGCTTTCCTATATGTCTGAATGGAATCTGATGCTGGTTAATGGAAATGTGCAGGGGGATATCCCGCACAGACTTGGAGGAGAGGACTAGCGGGCTGAACAATAGACTACCTATTTCTCTCAACAGATTTGTTTAGAAGGTGTAGCAGTTTTTAGGTCCTTGAAGAGGGGAGCAGTGACCATAAGCCACTGGTGGGGAGTCTGTCTTGGGAATCACTTAGTGCAGAAAAGGGGCTCTGCTCCAACATATTGATGAACAGTTGTAAAAATAGGATCGTAAAATTTAGAAGAAGAGGTGATAAATTGAACTGAAGTTTGCAAAGATCGGTCAACCGTATGTCCGATCAAGAACTTGTACAAGCCTGTGATCCAATGAACTTTATGGAATTCTTGTGGGATTTGGAACAGCTCCAATGTGAAGTTTCACATAGGCGCTCAAATCGAAATCATTTGTTCGATGAAGAAACTTAGCAAAAGAAAAGAGAATTGAGAAAAGCAGTCAGGTCCCTACAACAGGAGTCAGTTAATGTAGAGGACTACAAACAGAAGCTGATGACTTTGCGGACCAACTACAGAAACTGCTCTCGATCGCACAGATATCTTTGACACCAAAGAGGCGGCAAATTGATGTTCGGAGCCTTGAGTAAAAACAATTCAAGGAATTTTTGGTCACTTATCAATTGCCAGAAAGCTACCCAAATTGATTTGCAAAGTAATGCAGTGCCAGAGTCTATATGGAGCGTTCATTTCAGTGTTCTGTATAGAAATCCACTTCTCCTCTGCTTTCTCTCTCTCCCTCCCTCCCCTGCTGACCTACCTGACCTAACTGTCTGCTGTAACGACTGGTTTCTTGGCTACCCTCAGAGTCTCACTGGGTACCAGGCTCTTTCTTGATCAGTCACCCTTGTACTGCTTCCGGGCCTACCATGCACTTAGGGAGTGTAGCTGTAACCCTACAGTCCCTTGTTCTCCTTGCACTACCCAGAGCTGCGCTGCCCTGGATAAATCTACTCAGATCATTGCTGCCCTGTTTTCCCCTCCCCTCTCCCTTTCCCCTTGCACTTCTCATTCTCAAATGTGCACGATCTGAATGACACAAGGCCTAGTAAGCTTGTTTGGCTTGTCCTCCCTTTGTCGTCCCTCCCTTGTCTTGTCACGCCTAGAAACACTTGTGTACAGGCGCGTTATAAATGACTTATCATATCATTGTGTCCATTCTGACAGCAAAGAAGGCAATGCCTTTGCAATATAGATTTACGCTACCAATCTCATCATTCTGAGTTTATAAACCCCCCTAGTATGAGGATTTTAATTCCATATAACACCTTTTACCCATCCTACCCCGCAGGATACTCAGAAACTCTACCCACCCCCCCCCCCTTTCCAACACGAACACTTTTGCACACCACGAAAGACAAGGGACTAACAACAAAACCGTTTACCTGGCATGTCCCAATACAAGGGTCAGGCAAAGTCAGGCAATTGACCAGAATCACACACACCTGACGGTCCTTTCCCTCCCCCACAGAGATAAAAGGTGGAGCATGAGAGCACACGACGAGCAAGGCAGACCTCACGACAAGACAGTTATCGAAACACAGCAGTTCAATCGGACAAAGGCAGCGAGAATTGAGAGGGTGACAAGGAGAGAAGCAACCTTGCCCTTTCCGACCCAGACCCGCAAAGCCTCCGCACAAGGAATCGTAAGACCGCAAACAATAGCCAGCGTGTGTTGCAGCAGATGTCAACGGTACGCAGAGCATACCTACGCTGGTAAGCAGGACAGAGAGAGACACCTGCTACCGTAGTACATCCTTGACTCCAGCTACAAGAAAGCTAACCGGTTCATCACATTTGGTGAGTCGAGGGGAGACCGATAAGAAACCTAACGGTGTTGAACGAAAGTCGCAAAATGTGGCAAATTAAGGGAAGTTCAAAGAACTGTTAACATTAATGGGAAAACCAGCTGTAGAGGGGCCCCGCACCACATGGGTGCTCACTCGAGACACTCTGGTTGATCCTGCGTTTGTTGAAACTACTGAAAGCAGAAGGTCCTGGGAGAGCCACAAGGAAAAGGTCAAAGTGGTCATACAGGGCTCTATCCTCTGTACAGTCGAAAGTGACCGATTGGAAAGCTAAGGGAGATGAATCCCACTTAGTGAGAAAGGAGAAGGAACTGTGTGGTTGGCAAGAGTGAACCCGACAGAGGGATGCCGACAGGAAGGGACGAAGCATGATACCCTAACGAACATTGTGATAAGAGTGAACCCAACGGAGGGATGTCCACAGTGCGTTGTTTAAAATTGAATTAAGACTTCTGAATGTAACAAGCGAGGGTGTTTTGTGAAAAGCCGTAGTGAACCTGACAGAGGGAGGCAAACTTTTGAGAAGGCTCTGAGCCCGGAAAAGGGGGTTCCAGGGGTGAAAAGCCATCACCCACTGACAAAAGGCATAGTGAACCCGACAGAGGAAGGGAAACAGTCGAGAAGGGTCTGAGCCCAGAAGAAGGGGATCCAGGGGGGAAGACATCACCCAGCTGATATGTGATTGCAACATAGACATCTTTTGAGTACAAGCCAGAGTGAACCCGACAGAGGGAGGCTGATATTAGAGAGGGGTCTGAGCCCGGAAGAGGGGTAACCCAGGGGTGAAGAATCATCAACCCAAGTGCAATCCGAAAGGAACATTTGTTTGTTATTTTGAACACACCAGGCCCTCGGAAGCAAGATACTTAAATCACGCAGGTCCTGATATCACAAGGAACCTTTTGTGGATCTGAACCCGGAAGAGGGGGATACAGGGGTGGAAAGCCATCACCCAAAGACAAGTGAATTCCATAGTGAACCCGACGGAGGGAAGCTAACATATGAGAAGGGTCTGAGTCCGAAAGAGGGTTACCCAGGGGTGAGGTCATCGCCCAACGTACATTGGAAAGGAACTTTTTGTTGTTATTTTTTTTTTAACACATCAGGTCCTTGGAGGCAAGAGATTTAACCGCCGAAGATCCTGATACTGGAGAACTAACTGTTGTCTCGTGCTGGGAAAGCTTGAGTGTGTCCTGTGCTCAGGAGTCCCACCTTGTCCCTTGCTCAAAACATGGGGAAGGGGAGGCCCCGGCTACCACATGCTCACTTATCATTTGTGAACTCTTCTTTCTTTCGTATGAACTCTATCCCACACTCTTTTTGTATTTAGTTGTATGGATTGACAATAGTTCTTTTAGCATAGGTCCTTTTATTTGACAAGATGCCACTAGGACTGCCTTATTATTAGATGGTCGTAGCTTGCTCCCATCTTAGATTTAGGTTTAGACTAGGCATTTTTCCAACCTGCATATACAGTTTAATAAACACACTTGAATTGTGATCACTTGTGTCTGTCTTTACTGTTGCCACCATGAGTTCCTTATCAACATGAAGTGACAAATTGCTGTCAGTTTGCCTTGAATAAAAAAAATTGATCAAACATCCCCAAACAGTTTATCACCCACCCATGGAGATGCCCTCCTTTAATGAGGATTTAGTATTGCTTTTAACCCCTATGAATAGCCCTAACTGTGCCATGATTATGTTAGGGAATTTGAACAGGTGGAGAGGGGATACAGAGGACAAAGAAGCAGTGATATTGAAACAACTAAACGATGTAGGCATACAGGTCCTTAACCAAGAGCCCATCAATGTGAAGGGACAGGCCTTGGACTGGTTCGCAGCCAGGAATATTGGTATAGTGACAGTTAAAACATCCCCCTGTATTTGGTCAGACCACTTGCAGCATCCTACGTACTGGAAAAGTTAGTTTAAATTATAAGATTTACTGTATCCAGAAATGCCATTTAAAAATGGTGGAAATATATGGTAGGCACATAAAGTCACTTATGAGTATAGTTGCCCCTATTCAAATTAAAACTGTTTGGGATAAACCAGAACACCAAAACTGGTTTATTACAGATTTGACCACCCTCAATAAAGCTAAAAGAAAAGCTAAAAGAGTATGCGCAATGAACAAGACTAGCAAAAACTAACAGGCATGGAAGCAACTGGAGAAAGGATACAAAACAGAAATTTACAAAACAAAAAAATGCTTTTATAATATTCAAATAGAGAAGGATGATAACAATACAAGGAAACATTTTGATATTTCTAAACAGCTAGAGAAACCCGAGGCCCTGAAGAGGCTGTTACCAAATAACTAGGATTGCATGAGGTGCAACAAGCCTTCCAGGACAACATTTTGCTAGGCACAAAATAATATTAAAAAGAGCCCAAACAATTAGGAGCCCCATATTAAGGAGGCTAAGGAAACATATGAGGAGCAGATGGAGGAGTTCAATGCTTTACTTTTCAGCCAACATCTATCTTGGACATGGAGATGACGCTTAAAAGCACGCACCCCACCTCATAGCCCAGTGAATTCCTATCATCAAAAATCATCCTAGGCAACATCAAAATCTTCGTCCCATTCCTTAGGCGATTTGTCAACTCATTGTTTCTCTATCTAGTGTCTAAAGAGATCAACAATTTGGTGGTAACAACTCTTGTTAAGGAACCAGGACTGAATCCAAAAGTCCCCTCTAATTTGAGACTGATTAAAAACACCCCATTCCTACTTAAAATTGTGGACAAAATAGCAGCTACACAAAGCAGGACCATCTTGAAATATCAGAATCTCTACATGCAAAACAGCCGGGGTTCAGGGTCAAACATGGGACAGAAACTGCACTCCTGGATCTGCAAACTCAGATGTTAGGTACTATTGAGGAAAGTAAAGCCGGGATGTTAATCCTCTTGGATTTACCTGTGGCATTCGATTTACTTGACCTCATATGCCTACTACAAAATCTTTCAGATACAGGAAACTGTTCCAGAAATGCCATTGAATGGCTGAAATTATTGCTGAGTGACAGAACTTAATATTGGCTTAGGGGACGCTACCTCAGAACCAATTCAAATAGAATATAGTGTACCGCAGGGTCCGTGCTCACGCTTTTTAACATCTATATAAAGCCACTATGTGACCAAATGTGCATTATCTTTACTAATTACGCAGACGACATCCAACTGGAGATGGACCTTAGCGGATCAAATGAAAAAAAACACAGAAAAGTTGAATAACACATATGGCTCTATTAAGAAATGGATGCAGAACATCTGGATCTGTCTGAACAGTTCAAACACTGAGCTTATGGTATTTGGTTCAGCACCGGCCAGATCTAAATGCCCATGTTGATGGTGTTGTGAAGAACTCACATTATTATCATAGTCTTATGGCAAGTTCAGCCACTGGTGACGCTTGAAAACTGCAAAACACTAGTAAGAGCTATGATAATACCAAGACTGGACTACGGCAATGCCCTGTTGGTAGGGGCTAGCAAAGAATATCTACAGAGACTACAGATAGTGCAAAATGAGGCTATGAGAATTGTATGTAACATCTCAAGGAGAGATTACATCACAAAGGCGCAAAAGGAATTGCATTGGCTGCCCGTGACTGGTAGGGTACATTTCAAAGTCCTTGCACTAACCCATAAATGTATTACTGGGGAAGCCCTGAGATACTTGAAGCAAAGGCTAGCCCACCAGAAAACAGGCAGATGATTACACTCAAGTACTAAATAATGCCTCGCAGTCCCAAGGGTAAAAAGAACAAGGGGAAATGTAATATCAGTTCCTGTTCTAGCGAGGGCGTGGAATTAATTGCTGGTAAAAGTAAGGCAGGAGAGAAAACAGGACACTTTCCAGAAACACTTGTAAACCCTGCTATTTTAATAAGCTGTCGGCTAATATCTTACCAGCTACATGTTTGTCCCATCTCAGAAATGTCGATGTTTCTGTGTGGCGCCCTGACGCCCAAGGGGTATGTCGCGGTAGAAATAAACATCTCTTTCTCGATTAAGTGGTTTCCAAATGTTCGTACTCGTCGTGCTAGCCGATTCACCCCAGTGTCCCTGCTGCTTCTTAGTGGCTCACCAATTTTCTTTGGCGTTGATGAATTCTCTTGCAGTCGGCAGAAAAGGATTCCTGTCTGCCTCCTTCTCGTGGCCACCATGCCTTTGTTCGCCAGTCCTACGCGGCTTACATTGGACATGCCTGCTTTCAACTTGGCTTCAGTAAGTGAAATGCTGCTTTCCTTTGTCTGCTAATGCCCATGGATCCCTCTGACTCCTGGTGTGCCCACAGCTTCTCTCGCCTCAGCATCTTCTTTCTTCTCTGCCGCTGAGCAACCTGGCTCCACCATGCTGGTCCCGGCTCTTCGGATTTCCGCTCCTCGTAGAGAGGTGTAGCTCTATCTCACCAGTCGCTACAACTCCTGTCCTTATCGGTTTGGGCTGCTTAAATTTCCCAGGCATGGGTGTTTGTCAGTAAACTCTACAGCGCTTGCTGAGCTTGCAGTCTCTTTGGCTCCACATTGCTCGATCTCTCTTCTTTGTCCCAGTATTTCGGGGATTCTGGGAACCGAAGTCCATTGTTGACAATTGACTTGTGGAATTGAAATAAGCATTTTAAAAGGTTTTCATACAAGTCAGTTCTGACTGGTTAACAAGTAAAATTGAAAAGTTGATTCCATCAGATTGGCAAGGTTGACAAACGTTGGAAGGTTGGTTCATAGACTGGGTAAAAGGGGTTCCCTGTTCTTCATAGGAAAAGGACTAGATACATGACATTAGGCCATGAGGGTCTCAGACATGGGGATTTTATTTTCAAGGGGAAATGTGGGATACTATACCTGATGGAGCCATGACATCTTCCCAGAGGCTGTCTCCTCCCATGTGATCCTCCCTCATATACGGTGCCGTCCCCTGGCCACATGGGAGGAGGTTACCCAAGGGAGATCAGTGATGACTCCACCGATTCATCACACTACCCTCAAAATTCATAGATGCAACACCTGGGCCACCCCTAAAATCTGTCCAAATTCAATCCCCCAGCCGCCCCCAAAGTTCACTCAGATAGTATATTTAATGTTGCATTGTGGTTCCAGTAGTCTTATGTGTGTGTGTTGCAAGCCTGCTGGACGAATATGCATTGGCGATTTACTGCAGCATTGCCACTCATGGCCTAATTCTGTGGATTGTAGTCTGTCATGTTCAGGGTGTGCGGGCAGATCCTACATGTACAGGGCCTTGACAGGGCATGCATTCTTCAGTTATGTAATCCCCCTTCATATTGGCATGTCAATTGTGCTGGAAGATTAGTCTGTTTGATGGCACTTGTACTCACCAATATCCATGTCCGTTGGCCACTGTGCCTCTCCATTGATCCCGGCAGTGTGCGGATCTGCAGGGTCATGGCATTGTGGGTGGAACTGGGGAAGCAGGTACAGCAGTTTGTTATGAGTAGGTCAGGATCACAGGTGACTTGTACATTCAGGGAGTGGTACTGCTTCTGGTTGTGGTATACCTCCTCAGCTGACTGGGGGGCCACCAAAGCCACTTGGGTGCAGTCCAGTGCAGCTATCACTTGGGGCATGTGTGCGGCTTCATAGAATCGTGCCTTCATCGCACTCTCCTGTGCCGGGGTGGTGGGAAGAGAGATGTGCTGGGAGATATGGCCCAGGAGTGCTTCCAGCACCTGCAAAAGCACATTTGAATATATGGGCTGGGACAGGCTGTGGAACATGCCCACAGTGTGCCTGAAGGTGCCCGTTGCCAAGAAATGCAGGACAGACACAAGCTTCAGCAGTGGTGGTAAGGCTGTACTAATGTTGATCCTACTCTCTATGTCATCCTGGATCAGGGTGAGCAGCTCAGCGATGGTCATCCTGTTCAGCCGTTACAGGGCCATTAGCTGGTTGTCGGTGAAGGTCCAGGGTGAGGGCCTGACCTGGGGTATGAGCGTTTGCCTTACATGGTGTCTCCTCCTCTCCCACCCATGTTCACAGAAGTCATGGCAACATGATGGAGTGGAAAAGTGTGCTTGGGTAAGGTGTGGGCCTTATGGAACCTTCCTGAGTGGATTGGGTGTACCTGTGGCTTCATTTCAATCACCTGTATGCATTTACCACCACCTCTAAGGTGGAGGGAACTGCACTGTACTTTTGGTATTAATGCCCAATTTCAACTGTATTACAGCCATTTTCCAGCTTGCAATGCAGCGGTAATACCGTTTTGTGATCTTGGCAGTCATTTCATCAGCAGTAATACCGTCAACGTTAATTGTGCCAACGGTAATTACGATCGGCGGTATTATGTTGCCTCCTAATTTGGTTGAACGGTAAAAGTGGCAGTAATACCCTTACCGCCACCTTTAACGTATACTGCTAGAGGTCAACTATCTGGTGGATTTAGGCAATCCTAAGGAGGCCCCCCCCCGGGGTCTTTCACACCAACCGTCTAAAAGCCTATGTCTCAAGAATAGAAATGGGAGCTTTGCTTCTATCTTCAGCTCAAGATGAGGAAGAGAGTGAACCTCTACCTGATCTCCTCAGGGGACAACCTTTAGATGAGAAAATAGAAGGAGTTAATCTCTCTATAAATCTGACACTGGAACAACAGGAGGAGTGCAAGTTTCTGTTAAATGAGTTTGCCTCCCTGTTTTCACTATCACCAGGCTTGACCCCTTGGGCCCAACATGATATACTCACTGGTGACTGTTTACCTGTTAAAAGCAGAGGAGGTTACAGGATGTCAGATAATGTCAGAACCCACATAAAGGAAGAGGTCAACAAGATGCTTGATCTCAGGGTAATAGAACCTCTACAAGTCCATGGTCTAGTCCAGTTGTGCTAGTACCAAAGGCAGGAACCAAAGAGTTGAGATTCTGTGTGGACTATAGAGCTCTAAATGCAGTCAAGAAGACTGATGCCCATCCTTTACCTAGGACAGATGATCTGGTGGACAAACTTTTTTTTTTAAACACTTTTTATTTGCCTTTTCATAAACACATCAGCCAAAAACCGGTCCAACTTCCCCTCCCCCTTAACATCCCTTCTTACAAACATTTTTAATTGACAGTTCAATACAACAGTCTCTCGGCTATTCCCCCCCCCCTCCCCACCCTCAAAAATCAGGCCCATCTCTGGCAGACAAACTTGGTTCAGCCAAGTACCTCAGTACATTTGACCTAACGTCAGGCTATTGGCAAATAGCCTTGACAGACCATGCCAAGGAGAAAACTGCATTTTCAACCCCAGCAGGCCTCTACCAGTTTAAGAAAATGCCTTTTGGACTAAAGAAGGCACCTGCAACATTCCAAAGGATGTTTAATCAAGTTCTGAATGGGATGGAGGACTTCTGCATGGCATACTTGGATGACGTTGCAGGGTTCAGCCCTACTTGGAAAGAACATGTTGACCACTTCGGATAGGTTTTGCAGGCTCTTGAGCAGGCCAATCTGACCATAAAGGCAAGTAAATGTGAAATTGGTCAGAGCAAAGTGGTTTACCTTGGACATGAGGTAAGAGGAGGTGAAATAAGGCCATTGCCTAGCAAAGTACAAGCTGTACAAGAATGGGCCACCCCTACTACTCCAACCCAAGTGAGAGCCTTCCTAGGTCTCACTAGTTATTATAGAAACTTCATGGAGAACTATGGGTCCATAGCTTCTCCTTTGAATGTAGTCTCCTCACCCAAATTGCCTAAAAAGGTTAGGTGGAATGAGGAGTGCAACAAGAAGTTTAGACCATACTTGCATGGATCTACTTTTGTGATTCAGACTGACCACCAACTCTTGAGATGGTTAATACAGATGAAGGGGGTGAATCCTAAATTAAGATGGTCAATCTGCCTACAGGGGTTTGATTGTACCATTGAAGACAGGTCAGGGTGTAATCACCAAAATGCTGATGGTCTCTCCAGAATGTTTGACCGACTGGAGTTAGGAGATTCATCCAGGGGTGGATTAAATCCTCCTGTCCCTTAGTCTGGGGGGGGGGCGAGTGTTAGGGAGAATAATATAAATGTTCTAATTCCCTCCACCTTAGACACCCCCAGCAACGTTGCTGGATTTTGAGGACTTGATTTTTTTACCTGGAAAGAGTGTGAGCCTTTTTTCCCACTTTTTCATGTATTTTGATGTATGTTTTACACTAGTGTTCTTGGATTATGGAGTTTTAAAATAACTCCATATGCATCTTTTCATGCGGGTTACACAGCACCCTCAGTGCAGTGACCCAGGGATGTCTTTCTGGACTTCCTAAAGGTTTAAATACCTTATCTGGGATAAACTACCTTTTCCCAGAGAATGTAAGGTTAAATTGACTTTACTAGTCTTTTCAAATTCCTAGAACCAGCACACACTATCTTCTTATAGAGCGCTGGAGGGGTTACCTAATATCCCCTGTGTCCAGAAACTCATGTAGCAGTCAAATGTTACCGTTTTCTATAGAAATGGCTGGTGGCAATGGTTTTAGAACAAACTACCATGATTTTTCCTGACCGCAATCAGCAGTAGCTAAAAATCGTGGGAGCCATGTTTTTCAAGATGGCACCCTAAGCCCCTTTGTTTAAACGGGTCCCGGTCTTCTTTTTTTGCCATTTCTTTTTGGAAAGGTCCTTCTAGTGTTTGTCTCTGAGCGCCAAACCAGGTTTGGTCCCTTTTTTTCCATGCCTTTGGCGGGCTTCAGGATTGAAGACCGCCTCTGGCGTCTGAGTGTCTGGGGTGGGCAGGAAGTGAGGGAGGTGCCCGAAACTCCCTGGGTTTAGTCTCCTGGGAGACCCAAATGCACTCTGGTGTGATTGGCTGGCTGACTGTCTGGCAAGGACAGCCACCCTGCTGGGTGAGTGGCAGCTAGGCTGGAATGAATGGGAGAAAACTGTTTAAAAGACGAGTCGCTTGGACTGGAAAGCAGAGTCGACCACTGGAATAAAAGTACCGAAGACGAGCTGGAAGAGGACGACTGCTGCAACTCATGGACCGTTGGTTTGCCCGGTGAAGCCCTGCTGCAGGTCTGAATCGCCAAAGCTCCTTTCGACAGAGAAGCCCTTCAAGGACAACTTCTTCCTTTGAGTTGGTGGGACCAATCAACTCGTAAGACACCTGGATACCATTATCAAGGCTGGTTAGGATTAACCAGGGAGTGGGACACCAGCTTGTGTGCTTGAATCTACAGCTACTGGAACTGAAGTCACTCCATTTTGCTTGCGTTTTCCGACGATCCCGTGCAGTGCAGGTGTCCCCCGACGTCCTCCCTCTTGTCCCCATGACTGAGGCTCAGGAACAGTGAGATCTGCAGGAACTGCCAGGAACCAACAACTTCAGCTGCATTTGTTTCTTCATACTAAGGTACTGTGCCAACCCGATTGAGAGAACGCCACTCTCGCGGTGAAAGTTTGTGAAACTTTCCCAACTTGTAGGCCTAATCAGCTTGAGACCAAACATATGATTCCTTTTCGCCTAAACTACATTGGAGAACTTTTGCAAAGACTTTACCATTTGATACCAGAACTGCTCTTTCCTATCCCGAACGCTAGCCCATTGACTTTGGCCTAGGCCTATTGACTTGAATTGAACTCTTCTGGTGAACTGAAACTATTTGCACTGTCTAACAAGTACTTGTAATCTATTCTACTTACCTTCTGCCTTTTGCTCCCTTCTAAGTAACTAAACTGCCATTTCGCTCCTATTTCAGGGGAGCTCAAACTGTCTCAAAACTTAGAGTTTTGTATTGTAGTGTATTGGTATATAATATGAAGTTGCCTCCTTCTAGTGAATGGTTTCTAAATGATTGTGTAATAAATTCATAAGCGTTTTACCAAGAAACCGTGAGTATAAGTGTCTACTTGAACCACTGTGATTGAAAGTCCTCTGTGTAATAGCTTGTACTGCTCACATTCACTCTTGAGATAAGCCTGGCTGCTCAGCTCGCTATCACAAAACTGTGTAGTGCAGACTTATACCAAAGGTTGGTTTTTGCTTACACCTGTAGTCCTAATTGTATGTGGTGGTCCCAGAGGGTATGGCATGCAATTCTGCCGAACAGTGGGCCTTCGTTGGGCACATGTGTGGCGGCTTTCATTAGGGGGGGTGATGTTACTGCAACTAAGGGGCAACATTTCCGCCCTGTTTCCTCACCCTTGGCCATTTTCTGTTGCCCCAGAGCCTCTAGTTCCTCTGAGGCCCGTAGTAGCAGGTTTGATTGCCATTTTTCAATCTGAAGACTCCCCTTTACCTAACAAACTATTGCCAACTTTTGTGTTGCTGTAAAATGGCAATGTGCGCAAATGCAATGTTTGCTTTTTGTTTTTACTAACAGTTGGGATGACCTCCCCCAGTATGCAAACTTTAGATGAGTGAATAATGTTTCTGATGCTTGTTAATCTGCTTAGAATCACATGCTGTGCATATAGTCCGACATCCAGTGGTGACCGCAGAGTATTGCATCTTGTCTTTCGGGGACCGAAAGGGGACGTCGGCATAGGCGTGTCTGTAACACTATCCCTATCGTGACGTGTAGTGTACCCAAAATCCCTCACTCGCCGAGGTCCCTCAGATTGTTTTTTCCTGCCCAGATAACTGGTCGCCCTATAGCAGAGCTCTTACAGAAGAAACATTGGGGGTCATTCCGAGCATGGAGGTAAGGTCCAAACCATGCCGGTAATGATTTACCGGCATGGTTCTCCGCTCCATGCCATTCCAACCCCACAGACCGTAAATTACGGCACCGTAAATTACAATGCTGTAATTTACATTCTTGGGTCGCGCGCGCGCCCCACCATGGCGAAATTAACGGCATGGCGTAAACCGGAGCTGATTCCAAGTAAGGAGCACACGTAAATTACGGCCTCCTCATGGCCGTAAAGTACCTTACCGGCATGGAGTACATACAGGCATCTCAGAGAAGGAGTAAAGAACCCTGAGCAGTGGGACCCAGAGCCACAGGTGCACACATGCAACACATACAGAGGCCAGGAGTCTGCCACAGCAGAAAAGGAACACACCCACACACCACCCCCCTCCCACACCAAGACGACACCAATCGAACAAGCAAGGCCACAACCACACAAACCCCTACAACACCACGCCCCTCCACTGAGGAGACACAGGGAATAGAAGAAGGGGGGAGACAGGCCCTGCACGCAGCACCAGTGCAGCCTCCGTTACCACCCCAGCAGCCCCCATGCACACGGAGCATGTCCGGCCGCTCTAGGAGAAGTCCTACCAGATAGACACCCCTGACCACCTAGACTGTGACACCGTCACCACCATATTGCGCCACAGACACAAGAAAAGCGAGCACTATACAAATGTACAGTGCCAACCCGGCACAAGTGATGGTGTTGCCTGTGCCCCACACCCATGGCAAAGGCACCCACCAGCACACAGTGGCATGTCACAACCGTCCTTCATGCGGCCACATATACAAGTGACGTTACACCTCCCCAAGCACACAAGGGTCCACCAATACCCAACATGGTTCACCCATGAGATACACAACAGTAAAGCTGGACCTAATGCAAATGGAGGCATGCCAAATGACAATGCTGCCCCTGACAGCACCCATAGGTCGTATGTGGACCAGCTTGGCATGCACGTTGCGGACAGCAACTGCAAACAATACCACTCCCCCTACATGCAGATGGAATGCAACGCCACCAAGAACCGCACACATGGGTGGGCCCAACACCAAACAACTACACATGACTCAAAGGGCCAGCTAATCACCACGCCACCGCGCAACATGGCCCAACATGCAGGACGACCTGTCTGGCTGGCTGTTGAGTCGTCTGACTGTGTCCTGCAAGTGCACTGGTGCCACGGGGTGGGTGCCTGCATGAACCAACTGCGTTGAAACAATGAAGCCATTGTACGGTGTTCACCCAGACAACAAACCTGCCACAGAACCAGTGCAACGGCACATGTGAACAGATTCCCACTTTGCCAGAACAAGGCACCCACATCACACTACATCTCCACCAACTGACAAGGGCTAAGCACACTACACCAGCACCACTCATTGGCGGACACCACAACCGTAAGCGCATATCGGAGGACACACTGCACATGCACAATGTGGCATCCCCCAGCCTTGCACCACATTGGAGACCCATCCCTGGGAGTGGAATTCACGGAGGGCAGCAGGGGTACGATAACACGTCACCGGCATGGCATCCCCATAGGAGTGTTGGGAATCACCATAGCATGGATCAGAGCAGGATGAATACCATGCTCCACAGACTACAGCCATCACACCAAAATAAGAATAAACTCAGTACACAGCACCACAATGATCCGACGTCAGGACAGCCGCATGCTGTCATGCCCGCGCCGCTGCCGCACGCATTGGCAACCATCATGGACTACTTGGTACTCATTTATCCTCCTAATACTCCTTGAACAACTCCTTTTCACGCCTTGGTCTTTTATTTCCATTTGCTCAAATTTGGTTCTTTCTAATTTTTTCAATTAACTACATTTACCATAATGCACCTGGCTGCAGTCCTCAATTCCTGGCTATTCTTATTCATCGTTATTGGGATCACAATCCCCAGAAGCCCTAGCGGCCAGTGCTGCTTCCACCTGCTCAGGACCAGAGAGGGAGGAGGCAGATTGTCTTCAGGTGTGCTGCTACAGGTGCTGTCAATTAGCCTGCCTCAGAACAGGGCAGGGCTGTATATAAGCAGCTGCCTGCAGGAGCACAGTGTCTTGCATCTTGAGTTCTCCCCGCTCCTGTTTGCCTTGACCCTTTACTTTGTATGCTGTTCCTGTTGCTGCTTTATCCTGTTTTGTTCCAGTGCCCTTTCCGGGCTTCCCTGCCTTGCAGCCGATCACGCTCAGCTGCCTTCTACCTACAGCCCTTGTCCTCTGGGCTCCCTACCGTGCAGCTTGCAACCTTCTGCTGTCTCCAAGCCCTTGTTCCCTGGGCTCCCTACCTTGCAGCCTGCACGTCTTCGCTGCCTACAGCCCTGCACCTCTGGGCTCCCTACCTAGTGGCCCTATTCTTTTGTGCTCTTTGTCCGTCGCCTACTACTAATCTCTCTCTGTCCTGTTCTTCTGGACTCCCTGCCTTTCAGCCTACCACAGTCCTCCGCAGTCCAATACAGTTTGCCTGCACCTAGTGCCACTCTTGACTGCAGACCTGCTTCCTACTTTGCAGCCTTCTGTTTTCCCGACTGCTGCTCCTTGTTCTCTTCCTCGAGTCGCTGTACTCCTTAGGTTATCTATTTCAGTCTAACTGCCTTTCCTTAATTTCCTTCTGCTAGATTGCTCATTGACTTCCTTTTCGCTGGATATATCTGTTCTTGTCTTCTCATGTGTCTTATGTAATCCCTTTGTACAGAGCTTGCCTGTTGGTTTCCGGCAGGCAACCTCTGCCCCTTCCCTTGTCCCGTTTTCAGTGTTACAGACACCCACTGCTGTTGTTCCCAGCCATGAGCATACAGCGTGGGCCTCTGTTATAGCAATCTGTGCAGAAGGCTGGAGTTTCCTAAGGTTCGTGGAACACTCCTTCCCATTTCAGCATACACCCCAAGAGGGAATCCAGTTTGTTTGTACCTTTGTATCTTTTGCCCCTTTTGGCTCACAGCTACTGTTTCCTACTCTTCTTTCCTGTTGAACTTCCTGCTGTGTGTGCTTATCTGCTACCTTACCTCAGCACAGCCACCCAAACCCTACCTGGGTACCCTGTGCCACTCTTGACAGAGTGCCATTCCTGACACATGCAACAAAGGAACATGTACCTCAAGATGTCCACACCATCGTTCGCGGACCGTCATGTAGACACAACACCCCACTGCATTACATTTCATCGTACACATATTTGTGTCCCTGACCGTGCCCAATACATCTATGGACATGTCCAGATGGCCATCATAGAAACCCTGCCATTACATCCGAGTTCTGTCCTCCACCATGACAGTCCACACACCAACCTCATTTGGCGACACATGCAGCTGTTGTTGGCTGTCCCTTGACAGCAAGCCACATGACCCCTGTCATGAACCCCCTGAACAGGGCCATGGGGCAACCAGACTATGGCCATACACGTGCATGTGTGTAGATGAAGCAGTCACCAGGCTTGCGTGATGCACATATCTGCCGGCGAACCAGGACTGGTGGCTGACCCCTCCAATGATATTTGGTGTCAAATGGGCCCATGCCATATGTGCAGATGGACAAAAAGTGCATCCCTACGTGAGCGGCTATCACCCCTGACATGGTACTGCCACAGGACGATGCGGTGAAGGCGGAGGGTGAAGTGCCAACAAAGGTCCATTGAGGCTGTGCACTTGAGGGCCATGTAATGCTCTGTACTTACAGTGGACAAGGTCTCCAGGACACAAGTCAGTAGAGGGTGTCATGACATGGGCACACAGGGCAACGGATTCGTGCATACTTGTACACCATACACTGGCAGTAGTCAATGAACAAATGTGCAATGATGAATGTTCACAACGGTTGAACTTCGCAACACCAATTGTGTATCGTGATAAAAAAAGGAAAACAAAATAGTGCTTCCATCAGCAACTGTCCATGCCCCCTCCCCCCACCCCTCCCCAACTCCAGAACAAACCATCACCCACCTCCCCCCTCCCTCCCAACTCCAGGACAAACCATCACCCACCTCCCCCCTCCCTCCCAACTCCAGAACAAACCATCACCCACCTCGCCCCTCCCCCAACTCCAGAACAAACCATCACCCACCTCCCCCCTCCCCCCCCCCCCCCAACTCCAGTGCAGTCGTCCCATGTAGGGTGTGGGCCACACATGTGGCAGGATTGGCGAATGGCTAATGTCTCTTGCCCCCCTTGTCTGGGGGAGGCAAATCCCGGTGATGCAAGGAACGCCGAGTGCGTCTCTCCGGGCTGCATTGCGTGGCCTCACTTGTCGCGGATGTGCCCTCCTCGGTATTGTTTTGGCCTGCCTCAAGGGCATTTGCTATGCGATTCAGGACATGGCATAGCCGGGTCGTGTTGTCCGTCAGGGAGTCGCACAATCTGGTGGTGCAGTCAGTGAGGGACTGCCGCATTTGATTTAGTTCCTCATGTAGTTCAGCCCGGGCCTGGCGATTGTCCTCAATATAGTTCTCAATGAGATCGCTCAACTGGCGCACTTGGTGCTGGTCATGGGAAGGGGGACCATCTGAGGATCCACTGGCACCAGCATGCCCTGCAGGGGGTGGTATGGGTGGACTTGGGGGAACGACGTCATACCCCTGCGGGTCAAGTTCAACACTGTGCACAGGTGATTGTGCATCCCCGGAGTCACTGCATGACGCAAGGGTCACAGGGCATGGCTCCGGCATGTGCATGCTGTCCTGGTCGTCGTCCAACATGGGCCCCTGGATGGGTGGCGGGCTGGGCTCCCACTCATCCGGTGCGGTAACGGCAGCCTCCCCTGAGACGCTCGACTGTGCCGAGCTAAGGGTTTGCACAGTTTCTGCCGCCGATGCTGTGTTGGTTGCTGGTCTGCCAGCTTCAAGTGGCCTTTCTGGGGGGTGGTTTTTTTGGCTGCTGGCTTCGGTCTTGCCCTGCCAGTACCCGCGGAGGTGCTTGGGCGGCTTCCTTGGGACTCTGTGCTGTCATGGTCTGTGCCTGTGGGGGTAGGAGAGAGGGACATTAGTCCCTATTGCATACATGGTTGCATGGACATTTCGGTCATTTACGGTTTGTTCCGTTTGGGGGGGTAGCTATAGCAGTGGTACATGTGCATGGTGATGACATATACACATGTCTGGGAGTGATTCATTGTGCCCTGTTCATGTACATTTTGGCTGCTACTATGCCTACCACGCTGGAGAATGTCCATGATGGCCTGTGCAAGTCAATGCACTATGGTTGATGTGCGTTATGTACTCGCACTTGGCCCAGCATTAGGCGGCACTTGCCTCAGCATTTGTTAGATGGGAGGAGGGCAACACAAGAGGGTGCCTTCGATGGCCCCTGGGTCAGTTTACATCATGCAATGGACATTGGCAGTGTACACTGTCGACACTCGCCTCCTTCTCCAGAAGTCGTTCCCCCCACTCCATGGTCCCCACGCCCTCAATGGATTCCGTGCCAATGAGCTCCGCACAGGCCTCCTCCCAGGGCTCGAGTTGTACTGCGGTGCTTGGCCCACCTCCCGTCTGCAGGGCCTGGCTGCGGTTGCTGGATAGGAGGCCCCGCACCCGCAGGTCGTCCCACCGCTTGCGGCAGTCCCGGGGGGTGTTGCCAACAGCACTCACCCTCTGTGCCAGTTCCGCTCAGATGGTCTTCTTGCAGAGGGTCGATTCCCTCCGCATGTCGCCACTGAAGACTACATCAGCATGCTCTGCCAGGTGGTCTACCATGGCCTGGAGTTCATCGGGGCAGAATCTCTGCTTGCGGATGCGATCCGCCGCACTTTTTGGTGCTTTCGGCATGTCCTGCGGTGCCTGGTCCGGTTTCCAACTTTGTTTCCCTCACAGGGCTGCTGGCAGCTGCAGATGGCAATGGATTGTGTTTTTAAAGATGGCCGCCGCTCTCCTTCCCGTTCCTGTGTGATGTCGTAATTTCCGGTTCCTTTTTTTTTTTCAGTTACCATAATTTACGGTCAACGTAAATTACGGTCACCCTAATTTACGGTCACCGTTATACACTGACGCTAATGCTTACAGGGCGGTGTTGTACTTTACGTGTCGCTGCATGCCGTAGGGGTTTTTCGGGGGGTTTTGCGGAAGGTCGCGCGGTCCTTTTCCGGCATGGCGGAAAGCGCGTGTCCGAGAGCTCAGAATGGGTCGTAATTTTCGACCTACAACCGGCACGGTGTCGGACTTTACGCCATGCCGGAAAATTCCGATACTTACCGGCATGACTCGGAATGAGGCCCATTGTTTATCTTATACTGACTTGTCGGTTATTCCCCGTTAAGTCACTTCGGTCACAAGAACATCTTCGACGAAGACTGCAGGGGATTCATCTACGGCTGTGGATTTCGGTGCCCAAGATCCGGCGGTCGGATTTTCCGCGTGGTCGGGCCCTCCGGCCAACCTGTACAGTAGGGAGAGTGGGGTCAGGGTGGCCATATTTTCGGTATGTCTTTCCTCCTTTCCCCTCTTTACCCTTTTGGTCTGGTGACCTTTTCCTTTGGTTATGGAAAGGACTCCTTTTAGATTCTGCCCTAAGTGTAGGGTCAGATATCCTTGGAAGGACGAACACAGGACGTGCAATGCCTGTCTCCCCTTAGAGCACAACGAAAAGCAGTGTTCGGCCTGCAAACTCCTTCGGCCTAAGACCCTCAAGGAGTGCCGTGTAAAGCGGTGGGGCGCGTACAGTATGTCGTGGGTGGAACCCCCACCGCCACACCCGCTGAGAATGACGGGGGCACCTCGGATGACCAAACATCCGTTGTGGATGTTCTAGACCTCGAGGCGGACACTTCTAGGTCCGACACGCCCGTCCCCGACCCTTTGAGGTCTGACTCTGGTCTCGCTTCAGGGACAACACCCGGCGACAGGGGCGTACAAACGCATCAAACTAAGAAGACAACCCCTACCCCGTTTTCAACGTCTTCGTCGAAAAAGGTGAAAGCACCAACAGGGCCGCCGACAATTTCGATGGTTTCCTGGGATCGCTCAGATCCAAAGCCTTCCCCGCATCCGCAGCAGCGTCTTGCGACTGGGCAACCAAAATTAAGTAAGGGCACTACTCCTAAAACTTCACAAGTCGAAGCCCGGGAATCCGACGCTTCGACGGTCCCGAAGGCCACGGTAGGCGCAAAAACTACAACTAGGCCTCTAGTTGAAAAACCGACCGCTAGGCCCTCTAGCGCGGCAGAAGGTAATACACTTACCGATAGACCATTGGAGCAACTATCTCACGCCGATTCTGCAACTATCGAAGACAGCATCAAAAGAATTACGGCGGCGGTGGGTCTTACCCCGGTTCCGCCTAAAATCATGGGACAAGGCGCAGAAAAATCTTCGGATGCGGTTTGGGACCCCGATTCTTGCGATACTTATGAAGATAGTCAAGAGCCTCTTTTCGGTGCCGTAGGGCGGAAAACGACGTTTTTCCGCCTGGGTCCTCTAAATGGACGCAAGAGCAATTTGAAGGGTGTATGGATCGGCTGGGGAAGATTATCAGTTTTTCTGATCATCCATCCCCGAAAAGGTCTCGGGTAGGGCCTAACCTCCATTTTTCTTCTCATTTTCAAGAATATCAGCCTTCTGTCCCTATCCAATAGGAAGCCATTGTCCACATGGACACATATAGGGACATTTATAATGAAGATGAAAAAGCTTAATTTCTGCAGAATTATGAGGAGGAACAGTAGGGTACCACAGACAACTGGGAAGAAACCCAGCAGGAAGGAACAGACCCATGACAAATCAAGATCAGGACACTGATGTTTTGTGCCTAGATTCCCCTCCGTCCACTCCGGCTCGCCAGGCCTCACCTGTAGATGACCAAATGGCCTTCAACTCCATGTTGAGAAAAGCAACTGAACACTTTCAAATCTCCACTCAAGAGGCTGTGCCTGAGCAGGATTTTGTAGAGGATATCCTCAAGGAGAAGCCTCCATCTTGCAAAGCCATCCCCCTCCTTAATTCTATCAAGAGAAGGTTAGCCCCCTCATTGGTGTCACCAGCTCAAACTCGGGCAGTGATCCCAAGAGTGTAAAAATTATTTCGCCCTTCTCCTTCCGACCCTCTATACATTAGAGGTCACGCCATCCCAGATGCGTTTGTAGTGATTACCACACTGGGGAAGCACCTCCGGACAAGGAATCCAAAAGACTATGCTCTAGGCAAACAAGTCACTTCGGCTGCCGCATACACTATGCAGGTTGCTAATAATACCACACTATTGGCAAGCTATGCTGACGCTCAGTGGAACCTGCTCCAGGAAGGCCTCCAACAGGTTCCTGAACCCGCCAAATCCAAGCTTCTCTCTATTGTAATTGAGGGAAGACAAGTTAACCAGAATGTGATCAAAAATACCCTGGACACGGCTGAAACAGCAGGCAGGTCTCTGGCCCAAGGGACCCTATTTAAAAGACACGCTTGGCTGCGTACTTCAGGTTTTAAACCGGAGACACAAGCCTCTCTCATCAATAAGCCTATTGGGGAACCTAACCTCTTTGGGAAAGCGGTGGATGAGGCCTTGCAAACAGCTAAAAAAAAAAAGCATGAGACTCTTAAGTCTCTGCAACAGATCACACAGAAACGTTCCCCCCCCAGAGAGGTAATAACTCTCGGCGGTCCTTTCGAGGGCAGGCCCGTGCTGGTCAAAACTACTATGGCACGGGGAATTTCAACACAGGACAAACTTCGGGAAGCCCTGCATACTACCCTTCAAGGGGTCAGCGGCAAAGGCAGAGGCAGAGGTAGAGGCCCCAATCCCAGAGGAGCCGCAGCCTCTGGTCAGAAATGACCACCAGATCCAGGTCCCCTCCCATGTCACCCCGGTCGGGGGGCGATTAACATCTTTCCTCATGGCATGGGAGGGGATAACTTCAGACCAGTGGGTCATAAAGATGGTCGCCTATGGGTACTGCGTGGAATTCGTCCGACCTCCACAATTCAGACCGCCGCGCTCACGGCGCCTTTCCCTGGACAATCTGGAGATCCTGAATCAAGAGGTGGAAGCACTGCTGGGAAAGGACGCCATAGAAGCCGTCCCTATTCTTCAGGTAAACTAGGGTATTTATTCAGTGTACTTCCTTCTACCCAAAAAGGACCTCACCATGCGCCCTGTTCTAGACCTGCGCCCAGCAAACAAATTCATAAAACCCCAGAGGTTTTGCATGATAACACTACAGGAGGTGATCCCACTGCTGAAAGAAGGGGACTACATGGCAACATTGGACATGAAAGATGCATGCTTTCATATTTCAATGTTGCCAGCGCAGAGAAAATATCTAAGGTTCATGATAGAGCACAGGCATTACCAATTCAAGATACTCGCCTTCGGCATCGCCTCGGCGCCAAGGGTGTTTACCAAAGTCCTGGCAGTGGGTGCAGCACACCTGCGCAGACTGTCCGTTCCAGTTTACCCTTATCTCAACTACTGGCTCATCACAGGGGACTCATTCGACACATGTTTTTTCGAACACCCAAAAAACAGTAGATCTTCTCTTCAGTCTGGGTTTCTCAATCAACGAAAAGAAATCCAGTCTAGTCCCCAGTCAAATAAAACAATTTCTGGGAGCTCTAATTCGGACGGAAGACGGTCTCGTCTTCCCCTCCAACGAGAGGGTTCACAACATTATTTTTTTAGATCCCTCAATATGTGGCCAGTTGGGAGGTGATGGTGTGCAAAGCCATGCGCTTGCTAGGAATGATGGCATTGTGCATATACTTGGTTCCCCACGTGCGGCTGCGCATGCGTCCCATGCAAGAGTGGCTCAACAGCCAGTGGTGTCAGGCCAGCGGACAATGGGAAGATCTGGTAGTTGTCTCGCCAGCCCCGATTCTCTCTCTGCAGTGGTGGTCAAGAGAAAACCTCTTGAAGGGGAAGACCTTCACCACCCCTCCAGTGTAAGCCACTCTCGCGACAGACGCATCTCTCACGGAGTGTGGGGCTCACCTGCTTCAGCAGACAGCGCATGGAGTGTGGTCCCCTCAAGTAGCGTCCAACCATATAAACTTACTGGAGCTATTTGCGGTGTTTAAGGCTTTGAAGGCCTTTCAGGTGCAACTACAAGGGAAGTCAGTGCTGATTCTAACAGACAGCACTACAGCCATGTATTACCTGAACAAATAGGGGGGCACTCACTCTCCAGGGCTATCCAAGCTGTCCCAAAACATTTGGATATGGGCTCTTAAACACAAGATGTTTCTGTTGTCCCAACATGTTCCAGGGGAACTCAATCTTCTGGCAGACGTGCTCAGCAGAGATTTTCCTCTACCCGAAGAATACGAATGGCGTCTACACGAAGACATTGTGTCCAATGTCTTCGCAGAATGGGGCTTCCCAGAGATCGACCTGTTCACTACTCAGGAGAACGGCAATGCCAAGACTACGCCTCCAGGTACCCCCAGAACCGATCCAAGAAGAACGGTCTCTGGATAACATGGTCAGGGAAATTTGACTACATCCCCCCCCCTCACCCCGACTCCCCTTCTCAACAAGATAGTGCACAAGATGCACCAGGAACCAGTTAAAATGATACTGGTGGCCCCCATTTGGGCCCACCAACCCTGGTTCGTTCACCTAATGGAAATGTCCCTCTCCCCACCAGTGAAACTACCCTGCCCGTACAACATGTAGTCTAAGGACAGAGGGGAGACCCTACACTCATGCCCACAAACTCTGAACTTAGCAGCTTGGCTCCTGAGGTCATAGAGTTTGCCCTCAGAGGTGCATGGACATACTCAGGGAAGCTAGGAAACCAAACACACGTTATTGCTATGCCAGCAAATGGAAACATTTTGTCATCTGGTGCAATTCCAAGGGCGTCAATCCCATTGATTGCTCACCCACACACATTGTGCTGTACCTAACCCATCTGTTGGACACTGGGTTAGTCTTCAATTCCCTAAAGGTTCATCTGGCTGCTCTGTCAGCCTAGACCACATCACAACAACAAAAAGTGTTGTGGCGGAAGATACCAGTGATTAAGGCCTTTATGGAAGGGGTTAAGAGAATGTATCCTCCCATTTCTCACCCAGCTCCTGGATGGGACCTAAATGTGGTTTTGACCAGGCTCATGGGAGCTCCCCTTGAGCCTATGCATAAAGCAAGTCTGAAAGACCTGACTTATAAAACGGCCTTCCTAGTAGCTATCACTTCTATCAGAAGAGTTAGCAAACTACAGGCACTTTCTGTTCTAGACCCCTTTGTTACAGTCCACAAAGATAAAGTAGTTCTGCACACGTACCCCAGATTTGCGCCTAAATTCATATCGAAGTTCCATGTGAACCAGTCCATTGCACTACCTACCTTTTTCCAGAATCCCACTAGCATGGCCGAAAGAACTCTACACACACTGGATGTGCGCAGGGCAGTCATTTTCTACCTGGAAAAAACCAAACCACTGAGGAAAACAAACCAATTTTTCGTTTCAGTGGCAGCTGCTAGAGAAGGTGATCCTGTCTGTAAATCGGCTATCTCAAGGTGGATTGTCAAATGCATCACACTATGTTACACTCTTGCTAAGAGAGAACTGCCCTTCAAGCCTAGAGCACATTCTACTCGAGGCACTGGGGCATCCATAGCATTCATTGCAAATGTTCCCCTCGAGTCCATTTGCAAAGCGGCAACCTGGAGTTCTGTACACACCTTTACAAAACACTATTGCCTAGACACTCATTCTAGGTCTGATTCTCAGGTGGAACAAGCAGTACTAAGACATCTTTTCTCTATTGTTCCTTCTCACAACCCATCTCCAACTCCGGGTACTGCTCGCTAGTCTATGCACAGCATGTGATTCTAAGCAGATTAACAAGCATCAGAAGACATGCATTACTTACCGTAATAGCATTTCTGATGATTGTATCTGCTTAGATTCACATGCGCCCTCCCTACCTCCCTGCTCGGGGTGGAAGGAACATAGACGTCTTACTACTTTCTCTCTTTATGTACTCACTGACTATAGCCTTGGGCTCCCACATGGCAGAAGAAACACAATCAGAGGGACCTCGGCGACTGAGGGATTTTGGGTACACTACACATCACACTAGGGATAGTGTTACAGAAACGCCTATGCCGACGTCCCCTTTCGGTCCCCGAAATACAAGATGCAATACCCCGCAGTTATCACTGGATGTCGGACTATACGCACAGCATGTGAATCTAAGCAGATACAATCATCAGAAATGATATTACGGTAAGTAATGCATGTCCTCTCCTAGTTAGCTCTTGTATTGGATCCTGTACCTACCTCCAGTATTTCTGAACTTGCGAGCAAGGCCGCGCCATATGGAATCAGGTTGCACTAGCATAAATGCCTCAGGGATCCCTGAATTAAATGTACTAAAGTCTGGATGGTGGCACATACCCATGTTAAAACACTGTAGCTGTATAAATGTAAACCTTGCATTATGAGAGACAGTTTTGAGTGTAGTCAGTAAAATGAAATCAAGGAAAGGAAAATACAGTCTGTTGGGAGATGAATAATCTGAGAACTAACAAGTTAAATAGTTTTTCTTTTTTTTCCTCCCCACTACCACATTTCCTCGTTAAGGAGAAAGATCAGCGTTTATGTGAGATCATTGATAATTTGATGGCCTACATCCCAACTGGAATGGAACTAGAGAAAGCCAAGCTGTTACTTTCAATGGTTTTGACTAAAAAAGTAGCAACTTACATACCAAACCTTCTTCAGCGTGTCTTCCAGATGACAGTAATGTTTATTAACCAGAACCTGCCCTCTTCCATTAATCGTTTAACAAGACAGGTAAGAACAGTAGAACAATTGTATGTGAAAAATATTTGTGCTGCGTCCTGTAATTCCTCAAAACGAGATCTATGTACGTTATGTAGAGTGAGTTCTATTTAATAAAATTAGTGTAAACGTGTATAGTAGAACATCGGTACTTCTCAAAATCTTCTATCCGCCCTGGTAATATTTCGTAGGGCTGGTTGAAGAGCACACATATCACACAGCCTTGATCCCCAGATGAAGAGGAAAATAAAACAGGTAATACATATTTCATTGTGTTAACAGCCTCTACCTTTCAGAAAAGAGTCCTGCAAGGGATTCTCCCATTAGACCCTTATTGCTGTAAATGGAACAGACAGCGAGCGGCCATTTAACCCTGTAAAAAGGTATTTGCCGGCTATTTATAGACACCTTGCAACCGCATTTGCTTTCCGTTTATTAACATCGTATCACAAAGCTCTGCCGATTCAGATACAGCATTCCAGCAAACCTTTCATTTAATCTTTATGCGTGCGTGTGCTTAAAATTACGTTGGTGTGACTGAAGGATATAAGCAGTGTTCCAGGAAACTTCTTTCATTTCATTTATGTGAGCGCTTGAGTTTAAAAATAATTTTTGGGTGAGTGAAATGTATTGGGACTCCATCTCCCAGCCTACATAGCGAGCGGCCATTTAAACCTGTAACAGGCACATAAGCGCCGGCGCATCAGGGTCAATCCAGTCTTCGCCAGTCTGCACTGAAACGTTGGCTGTTCATCTTGGTTCCTCAGCCCCGTCTTCTATCACCTAACAACTGACGTGCTTGTGTAACTACTTAGCACTTCATCTGGCTCTTAATTACCATCCCTTCTCCGCCGACCCTCTGCTCACTCGGTCAGCATAGTGTAATGCAACCAACATCTTTATCACTGCTACACTCCTTCGCTAATCAATCTAGAATCCCCTCAAAGTAGGAATCTCTTTCCCACGGCTTCCACCCGATTTCATTTAGGGCCCTGGCTCACTGTGTACTGCTGCCCTGTCTATTATCTGCTGCTGCTGCTCTGGGACCTGCGCAGGGGGTGCTAACGATGGGCACTGTCTTAGCATCCAAAAAAAGTGCTCTTCCACTTATGTCGGGGCCCTATGGTATGATGCCACACCTGCAGGATACGCAGGAATTGGCACTTACTAAAGCAAATAGATCAGACAAAATTCTGAAATGCATCAAGCAATGGCACTAGAGCCATGCCGTGACAACTCACTAACAACCCCCTTAATGGCTACCTCAACAGAGACAGCGCTGCAATACCTGCACCACCACTATAACCGATATGCAAGGGCGTCTGCCAGATTGAAATGGAGGCTACCTCCAACCCATGCATGACTATACCAGCCCAGTACAGTGAATCCGCCTGGCATTTCTAAATTTAAACCAATTAAAAGACAGGAATATACATAATACGACCCATACACTTGAGATACCACTCGACACGTCTCTTCCACCCACCTCCATCCAACAAGGGAAGATGATGAACAACTGTGTAAATACTGAAAAAAACAGCTATGCCAGCAACATCATAGCTGAGCATGGTCAAGACACCAAACTAAAAAGGGACGAGACTTAAGGCCGAATGCCCCAAAAACTGATAGAGCCAATGTCATAACAGCAGAGAGTACACATTCCATCAGTCGGGGATACCACATTTTCTGAATGGCCTGCTACTTAACACCTGCTCCCTGATGAAGCATGCCACGTAGGTGGAGGACTATGTTCTAAGCAAAAGAATTGATGTTATGTTTGCGACAGAAACATGATTACATGAGGCGGCCGGCCCATAACTGGCCCTGGCAGTCCTTTTCTCTGCGCGGTCGGGGCTAGATGCGCTTGCATCACTGGGAAAAAAATGTTTCTTTGTTCCCGTTGTCCTTCTTTCTTGCTCCGGTTCTGTGGTCACGTAGTCCTCCGTCTATGCTGGAGCATCTGGGATTTGTGTCTTGTTCTTCATGCAAACGTCGCTTCGCTAGGGCGGATCCCCATTCTCTCTGCTTGGAGTGTATGGGGGCCGGACCATCTTTGGGATTCATGTTTCTACTGCAACTCCCTCTCCGTCCGGGCACTCCAGCGTTGTCTGATTCGGTGGGAGGAAGTCTTTCAGCGTGTTCCTCCACCTCATTTTCAGCTTTTCATTGACGAAAAGGAGAGACGCCTGGTAAGTTCCTTACTTTTTAGAGTGCCCCGGCTGGGGGGACTCCATCCCGGGGTCTTCCAGGTCCAGGAGGGGCTTGAGCAGCTCTGCTACCAGGGGTTCCCCTGAGGTGCCTAACAGGTGTACCAGAGTTTTCTCTGAGGGTTCCCACGATGGAAATGCCGAAACCGGACCACGTTCCGAGGTTCACCTGTCAGGTGCTAAACTTCAGCCCAGTTCATCTGTGGCTTGCGATACCAGGGTTCGCTCCGAGGTTTCAGTTTCTGGAGCTTTCCACACAGACACCGGGGTACCCCCTGATGTCTCCTTTCCTGGAGCTTTCTGTACTGAGCCACGGCTTGAGGCCCCTTTCGAGGGAGCTACACATACCGGGCGAAAGCCCGAGGTTCCTCTCTTTGAGGCTAAGGTGTGTACCGACAAAACCGAGAGACCTGCTCGGAAGGTCTTGTCTGTGAGGTGGATTCCTCAGCATTCCCGCGCTCAGGGACGCGGTGATACCGGTTCTGTCGAAGGGGGCAAAGAGGGTGGTCATTGACCAGAACTCCTCTGTTACCGGCTCGGCCAAGGGTCCTCTTTTGGAGGATAATTTTGGGGCCTTCTCCAAGATGTTCAGTAAACATCCGAGA
The DNA here is from genome assembly GCF_040938575.1 of Ambystoma mexicanum. Classification (NCBI taxonomy): domain Eukaryota; kingdom Metazoa; phylum Chordata; class Amphibia; order Caudata; family Ambystomatidae; genus Ambystoma; species Ambystoma mexicanum. The sequence continues at coordinate 450,318,624 of NC_090936.1, read as the reverse complement.
CCCGCCAGTACCGGCTCTGCCGAGCATCCTTGTATCAAGGCTAAAGTGTTGCTTAAGGCCCCTGACCAGCCTGAGGAGACAGTTGCTTCATCTACAATTGTGACGCAGTTCTCTTCAGGCATCGACAAAATGGCAGCCCAACCCTCATGGTCCACGGCAGCCATTTTGGATTCTTCCCTTACACCTAGGCTCTCGACGTCGGGTGCTGGGAACCTTCTTTTTGGGGCTCAGCAGCTATTTCCACATCAGGTGGACAGTAAAAATCTGTTCCGCCCGTTTTACGACTGGCGTGCTCGGATGCCGCTGCCGCATACTGTCTTGCTTCCTCCTGCTTCTGCTCCGTTGGTCTATGTAGACCCGGTTGGTGGTAGACCTTCCTGGCAACCATCCTCATTGCGTTCATACGGTTATGCCCCATATGAGCGGCCTCTGCCCATCCCGGGGCGGTTCCAACAGCTCCTGCGGTGGTACCACCTCTCCCTCTTGGCCCGCCTCCAACTCTTCTTCCCCTACCTCCACTGTCTCCAGTAGAGTAGACACCAGCAGAGCGGGATAGGACTTTAAAACCTGTGCCGGTCCAGCTGTCTTCTTCCGATTCGCTGGACGATCCTCAAGCAGCTCAGTATGGCGATGAGCAGCCTGCTCTGTCAGAGCATTCCTTGACCAGGTCCTGGATATGATGGCCCTCCTTGACATTCCAATACCTGAGGCACTCGCTCCGCAGGAGGGGGTGCTTTCGGGAGCGTTCACCTTGTCACCACAAGAGCACACCGGCCTGTTCCTCCAGAAGGACATTTTGGCTGAAGCCTGTAAGGTCTGGGATAAGCCCCACACCGGGCTACATATCAATAAAAGAATTGACGCCTGTACAGGCTCCACAAGTCTGAGGAGATAGCCTTGGCGTCCTGTCCGCTCCCATTCTCGACGGCGGTAGCTGCTTCAATCCAAGCTGGCCTCTGCGACCTCAACGGCTGCGGCTCAGATTCTGTCCAAGGAAGACAAGATTCTGGACTCCTTGAACAAGAAAGTCTTTGCCAACTCAGCACGCCAACTTCGTCACGCAAAAACCGAGCTCATCCTGGCTGCAGCTAATAAGAGGCTGTGGAAGGGGTTGGCTGATTTCCAAGAGTGTATTCCTGCGGATAGGCTAGACGACTTCAAAGCCGGTTTGTCGGACGCCAGGGTGTTGGCACAAGATCTGCTGGAAGCTGCGGCACACCAGGTAGATACCTCAGCTCGAGGCCTTATGGTGGGTGCTGGCACCTCCCGCCAGGCATGGCTCCATGCGACAAAGTTTTCGAAGGAGGTGCAAGACAAAGTTCTGGACTTTCCCTTCGACGGCAAGGAACTGTTTCATTCTGCTACGGATGAGGAACTTACAAAGACTAAGGCGAGTACCCAAACCGCCAAATCTTTGTAGGTCCTGGCGAAGGTCCCAGCTAAGGCCCCTTATACACAGAAATCAAGGTCTCAGTCTCGATCCTTCTCTGGCTTCAGGGGGTTTCAGGACCGCCGAGTGTGCAGAACTGAACTTCCGGTTGGCGGCACCTGTCGAAAACAAGAACGTGGTAGGTTTTTCTCTCAACCATCAGCTTCCTCTCCAGGGACAGGTAGTCTCCCTGCTGACAAATCTGCAAAATTATATTTTTTGCCGGTCGCACAAGACTCCGGTGGGAGGACTAATCTCGTCTCATCTGTAGGCGTGCCAGACCATCACTGAAGACTGGTGGGTTTTGTTCATCGGGTGGGCTTTCGCTTGCCCCTCCCCTCTACCCCACCTTCAACCCTCCCTTCCAACAGATCGGGACACCCTGCCTCAGAGCCGAGATTCAGAAACTACTACACCTCAGGGCAGTGGAACATGTTCCCCTCGGGGAACAAGGAGAGGGCTTCTACTCTCATCTGTTCACAGTGCTGAAACCCAACCAGGCTGGCCTGCGCACTATCCACGACCTTTCCCAGTTCAACCTTTCTCTTCCCCAAGAGAAATTCAAGATGATCACGCCCTGCCAAATAAAGTCCTCTCTTCGGAAAGGTGACTAGCTCAGTGAAGTGGACTTTCAGGACGAGTATATGCACATCCTGATATGGAGGCCGCATCGAAAATATTTGCGGTTCTCCCTTGGAGAGGAGAATTTCCAGTTCTGTGTGCTCCCGTTTGGTCTCAGCTCGGCGCCACGTGTCTTTAAGAAGATGATGTCGGTCATCGCAGCTTTCCTCCGGCTACAGGGTGTTCATGTATATCCATATTTGGATGACTGGCTCCTACGCAGCCCGTGTCCGCCGACGGCTTTGAGCAATCTCCAGTCCCTCCTCCAGCTCCTGTTCCATCTCGGGTTGATGGTGATCTGGCGGAAATCTTCCATGACGGTCTCCCAAGACCTGATTTTCCTGGGTTTCTGTTGGAACATGGTCGACGGCTTGGTGGTACCAGAGACTTCTGGGCCTTATAGCCTCGTGCGTACTTGCTTTTCCTCTTGCGCGTCTCAAAATGAGGCTTACTCAGCTGACTCTTCGCAGTTCTTGGTGTCAGGCTTTGGACTCAGATTCCAAGATGATCCAAGTTCCATCCTGCATGATGATGGATCTTCTATGGTGCTCTTCGACCAGCAATCTTACAGTGGGAACCTCCTTTCAGGCGTCCTTGCCACAAGGGACAATTACCACGGACTCATCCCTTCTGGGGAGGGGCGCGACGCTGGATCATCTCCAGGTTTTCGATCTATGACACAGCGGGACAGGCAGTTTCATATAAATTATTTGGAACTCCTGGCTGTATTTCTGGCGCTGAAAGCTTTCCAACCGTCCATCACCAAAAGGGTGGTCCGTATCCGCATGGACAACTCGGTGTCAATGTTTTATATCAACAAGCAGGGTGTTATCAAATCACCACCTCTTGTGGCCTTGCCATTCAGATATGGGAATGGGCCATCCAGCATGCCATTTGGCTGCTGGCGGTACACATTCCGTGTCAATTCAATGTGACTGCAGACTCACTCAACTGACAAACAGCAGCCAGCTACGAGTGGGAACTGAACACGGAGGTCCTCTTCACCATTTTTCGCTGATGGGGCACTCCAGAAGTGGACCTCTTTGCGACTTCTACAAACGGGAAACTTCCTCTTTATGCGTCCAGGTATGGTCTCGGGGCCTCCTCCCCAGGGGACGCTCTCGAAATTCTGTGGCACAACATGAAGGCCTCTGCTTTCCCGGCTCTTCCTCCGATTCATCAGTCACTCTGCAAGCTCAGGAATACATCAAATAGCACTCTCCTGTTCATAGCTCTGTGGTGGCCAGCCAGATTCTGGTTCTCAGAACTTCAGAATCTGTCGATTTGTCCCCGATCAGACTGATGTTGATTCCCAACTTGCTTCACCAGTGCCATCAGCAGATGCGGCACCCCTCCCCACAATCATTCAGCTTGGCGGCCTGGTGCCTGAATTCAAATCTTTAGCGCAGTTTAACTTGTCAGAGGACAATATGCGCATTATCCAAGCGGCCTGGAAGCCATCTACAAGGTGTCAGTATAGGAGCACATGGCTCAGTTTCTGCCACTGGTGTTTAGCTAAGCAGCTGGACCCCAGACAGGCTACGATTAACACTGTCCTTTCGTTCATATCTCATCTGGCAACTTCGGGCATTCATGTATTGTCTTGTAGGACTTACTTGTCGGCTATTGCCGCCTATCTGTCCACTGACATATGTTCCTTTTCTTTTACGAACCTAGTCATTAAAAGGCATTTCACAGGTCTACTACATCTTTTTCCACTGGTACGCAATCCTCATCCAAAATGGGATTTAAATGTGGTCCTCACCGCCTTATGCCATAAACCATTTGAACCCATGGCTACGGCGGATCTAAAGTACCTTTCATGGAAGGTTGCATTCTTGATTACAGTGACTTCGGCAAGGCGAGTAAGCGAGCTTCAAGGTTTTGTCTGTGGAACATCTGTTCCTCACATTCCATAAGGATAAGGTTGTGCTCCACACTCATCCTTCTTTCCATCCTAAAGTAATGACTGATTTTCATTTGAATCAATCCATCTCATTACTTGTCTGCTTTCCGAACCCGGTTTCAGATGCTGAGAGAGTATTACACAATTTAGATGTCAGAAGAGCCCTGAAGTTCTATCTTGACAGAACGACTGATCTCAGGGGCTCCTCACAACTCTTTGTTGCGATCGGAGATCCGAAAGGAAAACCTGCTTCAAAGGCTATCATCTCCCGTTGGATTGTCTCCTGTATTTCTGAGGCGTATACCATTCAGGGCCTTCAACCTCCGAAGGGCATTCATGGCCATCTTACACATGGCCAAGCGGCTGCTGTTGCCTTCCCCATCAGCTTTTTGTAAGCATTACTGCTTGGACCTGAGCTCCAGGGCCGATTTTCAATTCGGCCAGGCTGTTCTTAAAAACCTTTTTCAGTAAGGAGTTTCCATCCACCCGTTGGGAATCTCCCACAAGTATGGAGGAAAGGGGACGGGACATAGGAGTATAAGTTACTCACCGTAGTGATTACCTTACTCCTAGTCCATAGTCCCCTTTCCCCCATATGCCCGTCCGCTCCCCGTCCCCTCTAATAAGTATCCTCTATTATTGCTTAAATGGTCTCAGACCTGGCGATAGAAAAAGACTGAAGGGCGATGCGCGGGACCGAGCAAAGGAGGGCGGGGTTACGGCCGCGTGCGTTACCCCGCATAAAATGAGTAGGACAACCAATATTTTCATTTTTGCTGCTTTTTGACAAAAGTGCTCCGGTCCCGTCCCGAAGGACAGAATGTCCCACAAGTATGGAGGAAAGGGGACTGTGGACTAGGAGTAGGGTAGTCACTACGGTGAGTAACTTTGTTATACTCCAACAACTTAAACCAACTAACTGCAAGGGAGATGTCTGCCCAGCTACTACCGTCAAGGCATGTGCAAAGCAGCTTATTCCTATTATCACTCAATGTATTAATGCCTTGTTTAGGGAAAGCACTCTGCCGCCATGCCATAAGCAGGCATGGATTTCGCTGCTGGTCAAGAAACTGTCATTGGACCCAAATGTGCCTTTGAATTACAGGCCCATTACCAACTAGCCATTTCTGCTAATAATCCTAGACAAGACAGCCTACATTCAAGTGCAGGATTTCTTATCCAGATACAACATCCTGGGTCAAAGGCAATCCAGTTTTCGTGATGCTCATGGTCGGCACTACTCGACCTGAAAGCCAACATTATCCAGATATTTGAGAAAGGCAGAACAGCTCTACTGATGCTTCTGGACTTGTCAACAGCTTTCAAACTGGTTGACCATGAACAGCTGGCCACTAGGCTATTACACTCTGCCGCTTTCTCTCCAGCTGTGGTTGGCTTGGTCAAATCCTTTCTCACTGGACGGTCAGCAAGAGTATTCAGTGGTGATGTTGCATCTAGAATTGCCTTCTGTGTGCCGACCATCAAACACAAGTGCCTTTATGGAACTGGCCCAGCATATGTATCGGACAGGCTCCTTTGGCAACCAGCATGCAGTGTGCTTAGATCCAATAATTCCTGGCTTCTGCATGCCCCCAGGGCTAAACTGACCTACGTTGTCCCAGGGGCCTTTCCCTATTCTGCACCTGAATGTTGTAATACCCTGCCACCTGACCTGAGGTCTTGCCACTCTCTTACCAGGTTTAAGCATTGCCTAAACATACTGCTATTTAAGTAACTACTCTTGCCCCCAGCCTAATACCATCTTGCCCCCTAATCTGATCAGTTTGTGGATTCCTGTTTAAGGTAGTCTGTCTTGTCATTACTCCTATACCTTTGGGTCTTGTTTCAGTGCTCTATAAATAATACAATAAAATAAAATAAAAATAAATAGCATGATAGCTTTTTTATAGGGGCATGAAACTACATGGTGAGGAGAACAGCCAAGCAAGATTTGTGCTTGCCTCATATAGGGGAGCATACTTCACAATGCAGGTTTGAATCCCAGTAGCACTGACTGAGTCCTTCATCCTTATGAGAAATTCGACATGAAAGAGTACATAAGAACGATATATTTATAATGTTATATCGATTTCTGTGCTATTGAGTCACTGTTTTGAGGGCCCAACTAATTCAGAAGAAATTGTGTATGTCACCTCAGGCTGCCGTAATGAAGACAGCTCAGTATTCTTATTCTGAAACAGATTATTGACATATCGCCTAAAAAAATAGTTTTGGTCTGAACTGTGGATTATTTGGTATTACCCATTATAGTGGTCCTAATTGACCTTTATATTATTTTAGTTATTTTATATATGTATTGGGGTGGTTTTGGATTATAAATAATATAAGGGTAAATTAGGTGAATTCTACTAGGTCAATTCTCCCGAGGTCAATTGTGAAAAGGTCAATTAGTATACAACCGATTATTTGTATTAACAGAGATGGCAAGCAATAATACAGACAATAAAAGAGGAACTCTAATTTGATCCCTGCTTGAAGAACACAGTGTTAACCTCATAAAATAATGCTTTAAAGAATGCTGACTGCAGGATTGCTTTAAAAAAAAAAAAACGCCTGCTCCTAATATTGTTTGAGATGTGTGCCTTAATCCATTATATAGAGAGGCCAGTGAGTAATACTTGTATACTGGAATTTTGATCTCACACTTTCCAGACTGGGTGGCGTTTGGCTGGTTCCATGTGATATTTCTAAATCAATATATTTTTTTCCCCGGCTAAAGTAAAACTACCTGTTCACTTAATACATTTTGGCTTCACCAGAGAAAGGTATTGTAAATATAAATTGTTTCTTTAAGAGCTAAAGCAGGGAACCTCCTCGGTGCTGGGTAACCAAAATATGCCAGCCACGCCCCTCTATACGTGGGTCTCCAGCCCCCATGGCCAGTTTGCATACATAGCAACATCTTTATGGTTAAATGCTTATGACAATCCCTCACACATGCCACCCACTTTAAGCCTCTATTTTCATTCCTTTGTGTGTCCGCTAAGAACACCAACAAATGGAAACAGTGTAGCGTCTCCTGTATCGAGGCTCTGCATGTGGGGGAAGGGCCTTCTCCCCATGACTGCTATCCTGAGGATCCCCTAAGAACTGCTAAAGATCATCTGTGTCACATTTAAATGTACATTTTGTAAACACAAGTTTTCAAACTAAACAAATATCCCCTTTTCATGCCAGAGCACTGACATAAATTAAGGTTCTCAGCAGAATCCAACAGGCTGCCTCAATACACCTGTATTGCGATGCCTGTGTTCACCAACCCCCATCAACTTGACTCCCAGCATGGCGATGACTGCAACCACACTGTCTGCTGCCTTGACTTCAAATGGGCTGAAAGTGTAGCACGTCTCTAGTCATGCAATGGTGGTGAATTTCAATCTTCTCGAGCACCCTTGCTGCTTATTTGCCTCTCTTATTGCTCTTATTTGCCTTTGTTTCTATCTTCATTTGTTGGGCATCAGGGTGCTACTGCAGTAACAAATTCAGGCACAGGCTCAACGTCCTACAACACCCCAGGGGTCGAGATAAAAGTATGGTTCACTATCTGGTGCTGCTCTGGCAATTTCTCCAGCATGAGTTCCACACCAGGGGATCTAATATCTTCAATTTTTCTGAAGTTCTACACCACCGCCACAGTTCTCAGACCTGTGAATACTGCCATAGTGCATCACCTTCCTCTTTAGAGAACACCTCTAAAGTAATGTTGATGCAAAGCACCTACCATGCATCATTATCACAGGCCATCAGTTCCCTCAGGTCTTTGGAAGAACTCCAACATGATTGTGACTGCTCAAAGCATATACTGTCTCCATACATACGTTAGAGGTTAGGGGTGTAACCTCAAAATAAGAGTTACGCTGCATGCCACAACATATACTATAGGGCCCAAATGCACTTACAAGTGGCCTTACCCTGACTCTTTTTTATCTTATACTTCCCCATACACCTCAGTTTGTGAGAAAAATCCTAAGTGGCTCCGTTTCAGCTTTGCTCACTGTCTGGTGGGTCTAAATCGCCATAGAAGAATACAAATGGGTAACATTTTGAGTACCCCACTGTTCTTCCGCGGCAGAAGGGGAGGTACTCTTATCTACATCAAATAGTTCGGCTCTGTGTGCTCACTAAAGCCAGTGCTTCCGAGAATCATTTCCTACTTGAACCCCAGTTTGCTGTGCTCTGTCAATGCCGAAGAAGCAACAGACAAACCAAAACTCTAGTGGTGTCATTCAAAAGATTTATTTTAAAATAAGAATAGGTCAAGAGTTTTAATGTGGACTGGCTGTAAAAATGGGGGCAATCAAAGAAAACATAAAAGAGCAATTCGAGTTTAAGCAGGGAGGTGCATCGCTTTCTAGCCTTTGACTACGTCTCCAGTGGTCAAATGAAAATCCCTTACAGCCCATGGGGTTTGAGGTTTCCCCTGCACTTCTTTCTTTTCCTGGCTGAATGGTTACACTTTTGTCACGTGGTCGAAATGCTGATCTCCTACGTGGCCTCATCCACCCGTTCAGATTGCAGTATACTTTCCTAGACCTGCGTCTTGTGGGGCACAGGTACCACAGTCCCTTTGGCAGACTCTGCTGCAGTCTCTATTAACACAGGATGGGAAGGGGTGCTGTTTAGGGAAAATAATTATTTGGGTGAACCCTACATTGGTCTACTCACCTCCCTTTCTCCTTCTCCTCAGCTTGTAAGCTCACTCCTTTTGGCTCCCCGACACCCAGCAACAATCAGGCCTTCTTTGCTTACCCTCTTTACCCTTTTAACTTCCAGTCTTTCCTCTCTCTTTCCTAAAATCTCTTTCCTACTGCATGTTTCTGTCTCAGTGACACAGTGCCAACCTGGTATGGTTTCAAAGCGCTCACGGAGGGTGGGAACACGGGGAAAAAAGTCGCTCAGAGCCCTTGAATTTCTGAAGCGATAATGGTCTGCACAGGCAGATTTAGTGAATAAGGTACATTTAACAGTTTAGATACAGCAAATAGGCCTGACAGCGATTCTGCAGTTTTTTCAAGTGCACATTAAGGGGAGAGACAAGGAAGAACAGACAGAACGATCATCAGGCAGAGCTGTTATACAGATCGTGCAAGTGCAGACAGGACAGGGAGGGGCAGGGGACCAAGTGCACCCAGTCAGTAGTGACTGGGGAAGTGCGAAGAGAGAAGTTCTCAAGGATTTATTGCAAATGCATTGCATGGGTGGGGTGCAGGCCCCGAGGCAAGTGCAGAAAGGACTGGCCAGGTGCCTCGGACTTGTGAGACTCTGAGGTACACAGGCGGCCAGTCAGTAAACTGTATGGAAAGGAGAGAGAGAAGGAAACACATAGAGCTAGGTTAGCTGGGTAGGGTGAGGCAGAAGGAATAGAAGAGGAAGGTCTTGAGGAACTTGAGAATATCAGGCACAAGACGGAGGGTGACAGAGAGGCTACTTCTTTCTCTCAACTTCTCTATTTTTCTTCAGGTGTTGCTCTTTTCTTGCCCTCCTCAACTCCTTCTTGCCTCACTCTCTGCACCTTCTTGCCACCTGAATGCTTTTCTACCAAATACCTCTCCTCCAGGTGTTCCTTTCTCTGCACCCCTTTTAACTATGTATTGCTTTCCTTCTTCCTTCAAACCTCTCGTTTACTTGTCCTTCAAAATCCTCCTCTTCAGATGTTCTTAGCTCCTCGCCCTCCACTACGCATATGTCTCTGTCCTTCCCTTGTGCTCCAATGTTTTGTTTTTCTTCCACTACCTCCTTTTTAATTGTTCTGAGCCTTTCACACACTTGTGCTACTTTCCTTTTCCTCCTTCTCTTCCCTTTCTCCAGTTATTTCCTCTCTTCCTCTCATCCTGTCTCTTTCTCTCTTCCTTCTCTTCCTTGCTATTTGCCTCCTCCCACTCAACATGGTTTCTCTCCTCATCACCTCTACTCCTTATTCTCTGCCACTTTCTTCATCTAACTCTCCAATCCTAGCCACCACCGCCTTCATTGCATTAACTCCCTCATTCAGGAGTGAATGCTAGGCCCTTTTATCCCAATGTGAACCCGCCTCTAGGGCCCATGAACATACAACCATTCTCTGCTGTGTTCTCCCACCAGTTGTTTTTTCTCTTTTTTTCCGGATTGATCTGCCTACGATGGCCCAGATCCACAGACTGAACCTTCAAATGTCTGTACGCCATGTTGATAGACACAGCTGCATTGCTCTTGGTATTACTTATTATCTGTGTAACAGATGACAGCCTGTCTCTAACATACACATATACACACACATTCTTATTAGCTTGCAGGCTCCCACTGGTGAGATCGTGATTGTCCCTTGCGCCTTCTATGATTCAAATTGCTGTTGTATTAAAAAGTGTCCCAGGCGGTGAGCTTCCACATTCACTTCCGTTGGCACATGCTGACCTTGCAATCTCCGGCAGCAGATTACCAAAGCTGAATCGCCTACTGGAATGCATGCTTTTATCCGAGGACTGCCATTGCTCCACAAAAGTCAGATAACAAGCAGGGTTGTTTGGGGACAAGAAGGTTGCCAGCTTGGGTTAGACATAGGGGTTAAGAGGGTGAAAAAACAAGTCCGGTTTAGGGAGACTAGGCACACCACTTAGTATAGGATTAGGCCAACTCTCTGAAATGGGGGGGGGACAACCCCATTTCATTGGAGGGGGATCACAGAGTTCCAGGTTGTTTTGGTAGGGAGAGCATTCTTCGTGTACTTTTCCCACCTTCCTGTTCCTGATGAACTGCGAATGCAGAGGTCCCTCGTCCTGTCTTCTCTTAAATTGAGGTGTTTTAAAATTCAATGGCAGGGTATTTCTGCTAAGCCTGGTGATGGTTTGGGTGCATCTCAGAGATTTTGAGTTTACATTCTCCAGGTCCTACATCATGGAGCAGGAGATGGCATCCTACCACCGATTTTCAATCCAGGACCACCAACAAGCCTACGACATGGCACTTTGTCACAACTCGGACCCAATCTTGTTTCTTCTCCCTAACTCTGTGGTCTTCAAACTTTTGCAAGGGCTAAAGGCTCTTTTATAAGGGCGGCAGTTTACTAATTTATATAGAAAATACAGGCAGTTCTGGCATTTGGTGGGCCCCTGCCCCTGCCACCTTATTTTTACTGAAGAGGTGGAGGGCTCATAAAATGTTTGGAAACACTGACCTAAAATCATGTGACAACGACCCTCTCTGTTGTCGCCTCGTCTTTTTCCTTGTCTTTGTCACTTCCCGTTTTATTTTTGAGGGAGTGGGTTTCGGTGTTTCAATTCTTTTATTGGGCATTCTACTTCATCTGCTTTTGCCCCCCCCTGCAGCAGAGCTTGGCATGAGAAATGCTTTGGTTGTTTCAGGTATTTCTCTGTGGCAGAACTGCACCAATCCTGGGTGACTTCATTTGGAAACTAGTAAATCAAGCAATTAGAGCTAGAAAAGTCCTCTTTTTTAGGGGGCTGTGTTGCTGAGGACCAAGTGCAAACATGTAGATACAGGAATGCCACTAAAACAGCTACCCGCCTACACACGTGCTAGGTGTGTCTAGTTGCACCAAGTGTTAACAATCATGTCCGTCAATAGATCCAGACAGGAAAAAATGGAGATAAACATATTTTAATTAGTACGTGAAAAAACTCAACACGTTAAAAAACAACAATGCATTTTGTTTACACAGAACATAAAAACATGTTTTGGAAATGAACATTTTTTCCTAACCAAAAAACAACAACCACAGTCGCCATATTTAGACAGTGTTGTGAGGTTAGTAAAAGTGTGGTATAGACATTTCATATATCCTCAATTCTTATTAGTTTGTCCTTGACTCTGTTGATACAGAAAAATGTGTTTCTGGGTACCAGCAGATGTTTTTACAAAACACTCTATAGCTGACTTGAACTGCTATGGGAAGTGTGCTGGACCAGTCTTCAGGACGATGAATGGTGGCACCACAGATTAAATGTCAGGGGCACAATGGTTGGACTAAAAACCAAAAACACAAAAGAACGTGTTAGTGGCGTCTTAAAAACCAGGTGGGAATCTCTATTAATGTACACGTGCAACTGTTGACACTGACCTTGCAATTACTTAGTAGCCGTGTGTGGCATCGAATTGGGTGACCATGTAGACCGAATTCATTTGTTTTAACTGTAGGAGCTCGCAGTTGAGGTGACTGAAATGAAAATGTAAGCTTTAACTGCTTATTTTAAAAATAAAATGTGAAGTATACTTTTCATTTAATTTATAAAAAGTAATGCATGCTCACTAAGTGTGCAGCGTTAGATTTTGATTTAATTTTTAATCACTTCACGTAAGCTTTGATTTTTGACAAACCTACAGTTTCACGTGTGAAATTGAAACGGGCTGAAAAACGCTGTTACCTTCATGCACAATGGGATGTGTGCCTGTTCGTTGATATCGGTCGCCGCGATGTTAGCGAGATGGATGCAGCTGATGCAAAGTCTGCTGTGTGTCTGTTTTTTGAGAATGGAGACTAGCGGTTAGTGACTAGAAGCATTTTGATATATCTCTTTGTGGCTTGCAAAAGCGCGAGTGTGCGTCCGCTTACCACTTAATCTCTCGGTGTTCACTGCCAGAGGCTTGCTGACTGCCGAAGTGCCGAACGCTTAGTGAGGAACTCGAAGTAGTTGCCGGGTGTAACTATGTTTGAATGCCCGACACTAGACTGTAGTTGTGCTGTCAGAGTGGGTCGCAGTGGACGCCATCTTGGAAACAAAAACGGCGGATCTCAATGCTAAAGAATGTGGTAGAAAAGAGTGAAAAAGCGTATGAAACTGCACACATTCTATTTATTCTTGTCGCATTGTTAATGGCGCACAAGAATGGGTTCTTTAGGAATGAAAAAAAGTTTTTTAATTTCACTTTATAGGCGACCACAGCCAGAAAAACTGGAATGATTTCCTAAAGGCTGAAGATGGTGTCATACACGCAAAAGACACAGCAAAGATGGACTACGCACGTGTGTTAGCGGACTGGATAATGTGATGAGTGTTAATATTGTCACACTACCAAAAAATACGGATCACTATGTATACCTGGGGACGACTAGTGCAGGCAGCTCCTATAACTCGACAAAACTGATGGATCACTTGTGTAAGAACAAACTCCATTCTATCCCAATGTTTAAAGCAGCTTGGACTGTGTTCAAATTATAAATCCATTTTTGCTCGAGCTGTCTCAATTTTCGGTCTCTCTCCCCCATGGGGGTGTGGTGGCACTGTTTGAATTATGACCCACTGGATATCTTTGACAGTATGTTTGGCTTTGACAAAATGAGCTACTAGTCGTTTTTCGGGCACTGCGTTTTTAACGCATGAGCGATGTTCACAGATTCTCCGCTTGATCGGTCTCTTTGTTTTGCCAATATATATAAGTCCACATGGGCACGTGATGGCATAAATGGCCCATGGTGTGTTACAATTTGTGAAATTCTTGAGATGCCAGGTGAAGCCGTTTAAGTTTACAGATTTAAGGTTGTCAATTCACATACCGAGCAATTGCCACATCTAAAATGCCCACTTACTGGCCTTCTCTGGTGACGGGAGCCCATGATTCAGTTGGTGTTTAATCATATAGCCAGGTGGAAAAGCTTTCCATTGGTGACTCCCCAGATTCCCATTAGGTGAACATTATCATCATAGGGATAGGGACTGATTTCAGACGTACTACGTGGCGATGTCTCATTGCAATGTCCAGTATGCCATTGGCCGCACTTTGAGCCTTCAGTTCAATATGTATGGAGTCAAAGGTACACACCCCCTCCCCATTGTACAATTTATATAATCTTGAATCAACGCCCATGTGGCTGGTATTGTAAGCCAGTTTGGTTTGTACATAGCCTGCCCATCCGTGAAATTTGCCACCCAAAAGAGTGGCTCTGGGCCCCTGGTCAGCCTTCCCACGTATTACCTGCTGCAGAGATTGAATGCTTTTTTGCTGCTGGATTAAAGTTTGGATACAAATTGCGAGATCAGGTTGCACCAGGAGCCCCTTCACAGCACGGGCAGGGCATTGGTGTGACCAGTGATATGACCGTTGGTGTTGATCAAATGAGGGCAGATCGCCCAGGTAGTATGGGATTTCTTTGTAGGTGACTGGGGGCCCTTGTGTTATCTCCTTTCTTGGTTCGCACTCAACCATGGCTGCTCCTCCTCAACCATCCTTAAAGAATGAGCAAAAGCAGCTTCTTTTAAGCTATTTCAGTTAGAACAAGGTTACATTTGCATCCGTTGGTGGTCCCTTATCCACTTTGTCCGGGGCGGGGATGGTAGGCGTGAGTCAACATCAGACTGATGCCCATTTTCAACACTCATGGTCAACACCTCGCCTTTGTGGTCATTATGGACTGCTTCAGAGCTGGATATGGCAGGGTGTGAGGCTATGGCTATGGCTATGGCAATGTTAAGGCCATTAATACAGTTCACTGAGATCTTATCATCAGTGGGACTCTTCAAAATTGCAGCTGTAAGGATGGAAATGGTTGGTTAAAGACCTCCTGGGTTGACCTCATTGCCCAGGTCAGTGCCCCCCTCGCCTGGGTAAATCCTTGAATATGGCACCAAAGGTATCAGGACTGGCTGCAGGTGTCATCTGACCCTCCACTCTCCCTGCGCTGCATGCAATCGCTCTGCTAGCATTGCTAATTTCGTCGCTGCTGGATGAAATGCCCTCTGCGTTATGGTCAGTAATTGAGCTTATAGTGATCCTGATGGGGCAGCGGGGTTGCGCCTTGGTGCTACCAGGGTCGGCATCTGATGCAGGGGGTGGCACCAGCATTTTTGCTCCGTTTGAGCTGTTGCAGTCAAGTCTGCCAAGTCGGGTTAGATGAAGGGCGATGGTTGAACAACTAGCACTTCAATGTACTCCTCACCCCCCCCCCCTTATCACAACTCTGAACATTGGCAGATGTATGCTTCTGCACTGCAAGTCTCGGCGGGCGTGCCCCTCCACCGTGGGCGCCTAACACCCTGCAGGTGAACCAGAGTCCTTTTTCAAGCAGAGGGTGCGTGGCCAAGACGCAGTGAAGGAACAAACAGCAAAGAGGCCACAGGGGGAGCCAGGAGCACCACACCTGCGCCCTTGTCCCACGGGCTTCGCCCTGCAGGTGATCCCGAGTCCTTTTTCAAGCACAGGGCGTGGCCAAGAAGCAGTGATGGACAAGCTGCAAAAAGCCCCCAGGGGGAACCAGTAGCACAACACCCACACCCTTGCCCTGTGGGCTTCACCCTTTGGGTGATCCCGAGTCCTTTTTCAAGCAGAGGGGCGTGGCCAAGAAACGGTGAAGTAACAAGTCGCAAAAAGCCCCCAGTAGGAGCCAGGAGCACAACACCTGCACCCTTGTCCCGCGGGCTTCGCCTTGCAGGTGATCCCAGGTCCTTTTTCAAGTACAGGGGAGCTTAGCCAAGAAGCAGTGAAGGAACAAGCCGCAAAGAGCCCCCAGAGGTAGCCGGGAACACGACAGCAGCGCCCTTGTCCCACACAATATATGCAAGACAGAAAAGTAGACCAACAAACTAAAGAATCAGTGAACATTAAACAAAAGAAATTTGAAAGGAATACTAAATCATCTGTTGGATGACACTTTTTGGAGCTAAATTATTTATCACAACTTAAATGCCAGTTTAATTATGTAGAACCAAGGCTTAGTGCTGATGATTGACAAAAAAATATGTTTAATAAAGAAGCATCAGAGTGTCCAGGAGTGTTGCCCATAAAGAGGTTCCTTTCCTGGCTGTGGTGCTGCCTTGTCGAGGTCTCCTTTTCTTGGTTGTTCCTTCTGGAGGCAGAACTAATTTATTAAAAACTAACCTCTGGACGTGGAGCATTGCGGAGTGTCCAGGAGTGTCCAGGAGTGTTTCTGGTGTCCCCCCTGCCTCCTGTGACACCTTGGGGCCGGGGGGAGTGAACCTCATACAGATTTGCTTTTGGTGACTGGTAAGACCTTTATCTTTTCTTTCCAATTATACTGACACATTCTGTGGCCTTTGGGGAACTAACCCGACGATAGCGTGACACGCTTCTACTTCCAAAACACTTACAACTGGGTCTAAATTAATGTCTAAGTGGAACACGCTCCAAGAAGAAATGTCGTCGTGCAGAAGAACACAGCAACAAACTTGATCTCTTGTAGAAGAAAGGCAAACGCTGATAAATACTTTTACATGCTTGCCACTAGCGCAACCAACAAAGCCTCAGGAGCCCCTCCCTGATCCGATCAACAAGGTGGGGCAGTCCTCCGTGGAGGCTGCCTTGAAAGATGCTAACACTTGGGCAGGTGACTCGACATTAGGTGTTTAATGTGTTAGGCTTTTCGAGAGCTTTAAAGGCAAAGAAATCAACTCACATTGTGGCACCTCGACTCTTTGATAAATCCAATGCAGCTATAACCACTGATACAAGAAATGAACCTCACTGATCAGTATTAATGTTTGATTATTCCCGCTTAAGGAAAAACACCAACGATCTAATGGATGCTGACATTTTGGAGACAGATCTGTCACCAATCCTTCCACAGCTCCCAACACCGGAATCAGGAAATGCGGCAGAGCACAAATTAGAGGTTTTGTTGTATTGTTCCAATCGTGAGGATAAGTGAACACTCCCAAAAGAAAATGCCTCTGGCGGAGTTCAGAGGTCATGTCCTTCTGCCCTTTCTTTACCCTACAGGGAGATCAAGGCCAACTTATCGACAACCCCAGACGGCAAATGTGACTGAGGAGTCCTCTGGGAAAATAGCCACCCCTTCGGCACTTGCGGCACATCTGGTTAGAGACATTGCTCAGATAAATAAGGACCTGGATGAAAAGGTGAAGAGGCGAAATGTGGATTTGATCAATGAACTCTCCAACAAGTTCAGCTTACATAGCGACGAGACATCCAGACATCTGACTACTCTTAATCCACAGAGTTTGGGTGAAAAGCCTGGGCAACATGAGGTCAACTATCGGTGGCACAGAAGTGATTTCGGAAATACCTCCACAGCTGATAACATTCTGATATACCACCAGTCACCCTCAAAAAGCAACCATCTACACCTTCCTCTATATCAACGCTTGAGGATGATCTATTTTCACCAGGAACGCTTCAGGGACTGGCTCACTCGGCTACTCTTATCCCCTCTAATATTCAAGCAAGTGTAATGCTAGCAGCAAGCATTGCTCTAGCCCCATTCATAAAATTATGAGAGTCAGTAAATGAATCCTTTAAGGACCAAGCCACGCTTTTGGCAAGGATTCACACAAATGAGTTTTTATTGAATCGTTTGTTACATCTCTTCAGGCAAGGGTGGATAATGAGGCAGCGTCTACTTCTTATGTGCAAAAGAAAATGGAGGAAGCGCTGGACTTTAAAAATAAATATACTGGCTTCTCTTTTGGAGAGCATGCAGGGGCAATCTAACCAAAAGACGCCACCTCCTCGCTCTTTGGAACCTGATTTTTATCAGGCCCCTTTACCATCGGGTAAGTCAGTTGATTTACGGACAAAAGGCACAACTAAAACTATGATAGGAAACGAGGCCAGCATAGTAGATCTAACGAGCCTCTCTGATTCCTCAAAATTGGATACACGAAATGCTCCTTTACAGCAACTTAAGACCAATATAAATGTATTGACATTGATGGTCCACCCTTCACACACGATTTCAGGCGCAAGGAGCAAATTGGAGGGAGTACCGCCTTTGGAAATCCAGAGAGGAGAATCTGCAATGAAAGAGGTATGGAACCACAGTTTCCAGTTTTCCAAAAAAGAAAGAAGAGGAAAATAGGTCATAAGGCCCAAAAAGAGCCACTGCAGCAAAAAAAGTCAAGGAACATATCGCACCAAAAATATAAATATTCCAATGAAGAAAAAATCCTCTTCCGCAACTTACCATCTGTATCAACTTTGACTGAAGTAAATCATATGAAAGACAACCCAAATCAACACGAGGGCCAATGTACACTGAAAATTGGCCATCCAAAAATTGAGGGTGCTCCCTTGATGAAGGGAAACCAAACCCTAGCTTCATCGGTGGACATTGATCTTTTGAACTTGACAACTTATTAATTGGAAGATGAACAGGAGGTGGATGGGAAGGCCTCGATGATACCAGCCTCTCAACCTTCTGCACCGCCCATAAACTGGGCCTTCATCGCTAAAGCACCCCAAAATATAATGCTGGCTGCTGACACCCACAAGCAGCATTAGGTTCATGGCTCAAGTCGAGGGTACACTTGGGTGGACGGAGTCCACCCGCTTTTTTCAGAGGATGGACCTGGTTCCCCCCCAGCTAAAATGAGAAACCGTGAATGTCCTTTTTGAATTTATGAATTAAAGCCAACCTCAGGGATCGAACCGCAGTTGTCATGTTTGCAGGTTGGACGCTTCGCCACTACACTATAACCTGATGAAAAATAAACAACTAAAGGTGAAATGTCCCATTTTGGTACAGGAAATTCCAGGGAAACATTTGTATTGGTTAGAGGAGTTTAAAACAAGCACACCTTTTATTGTTTTCAAAAACACTATGTTAGGGAGAATTTTCTGTAAAGGCTAATTTCCCAAACCTAGTGAGTCCCCCAGCAGCTTTGCTGGATTTTTTGGGGTTTATTTTTTTCTCCTGCTAAGAGTGAGACTTTTTTACTCCCACTCTTAGACATGATTTGAGGTGTTCCTTTATCTTTCCATGTGTTTTATGGGCTATGGGGTCTTTTACTCCATAGGGTCTCATGTGTTTTTGATGTGGGTTACACAGCACCCTCCGTGCCGTAACCCAGGGGTGTCGTAGCGACCCCCCAACATAGACTCCATACCCTGGGACTGACTACTGTCTCCCAGGGCATGTAAAGTCATCCTTGGCTTTACTAGTCCCAAATTATGAACAGAACTAGTACAAACCATCATATTGTGGACATACTGGTCAGGGCAATTCGATTGCCCCGGGGTCTGTTGTTCGAGGGGGCACGTCTCCGTCCCCCCTGATTGAGTTTTGGCTGGTGGCAGTGGATACTACTTTTTATATTCGACCGCAAATATATCTCTATGGGATTTTCCCATTGTTCGAGGCTATCAACTTTAAATATTTAATTCTTATAGCCTCGAACATACCGCCGGTTTATTTATTTAATATTAATTCACCGGTTGGTATTTTTTGCCAGAACTCGATTCTAAAATGGCGTTTGTGTTCTCTTCTGTGACTCCAACCCAAGTCGAGCCCTTTGTTCCACTTTTTGGCGGACTTCTCCACAGAAGCCTCCAAAAGTGGTGCTACTCTGTCTGGGTACCACAGGGGGTGTGCGAGGGGGTTTAGGCACCCTGGACTGAGTTACATTGGTAAATCAAGTCGCACTCTCGTGTGATTGGCCCAAGTGGTGAGCCGGCCGGCTCACTACTTAGCATATTTGATTGACAGCTAGGCTGAACGAATGGGGGTTTGCTGCATAAAAGCAGGGCTTTGGGGACTGGAACTTCAGAAGTCGCCACAGGACCTAAGAATCCGAGGAGGGAGAAGCTGAGCCGACCTGCAACGACGACACCACCGGTGGAGCCCTGCTGAACCGTCTCACTACTTTTTCCGACGACAGAGGAGATCTCCAGTCCGGAGAGTCTTCTTCCTTTTACTGGTGGGGATAACCAGTTTTGCCTTCTTTTCACCTTCCTGGAGCATCTCGTGGCCGCCTTGCCCGTGCCAAGCACCCCGGCAACCGGAATACCACGGTTTACCACTACCGCGAAGAGAAGGGTAGTACCTTTTAACCGAAGAACTCCGCGGATGGTTTCTTCCCTGGCAGTGCAACGACCTTCATCTTTCCTCCATGGCGAGACCTCCTCTTCCTCTGGACGAAACACCGACTTGCACCCGTTGCCAGGAAATACTGCCCCCGCTGGAGCTTCCTTCACACTTAAGGTACTGTGTCCCGCCTGGCTTCCCTTGTGACAGATCGTTCGGGGTGACAGTAAAGCCTCGACTTTCTAACCTGGGCTAACCTGGGACAACCTAGCTAACTTTTCCTGACTTTAATTTCATCCTTTTTGTGGGAACTATCTACCTGACTCTTTGAGCATAACCCCACTGTGTGAACCTGGACCCCTTCTGCTTGCTCTCTCCAAGAGTGGGCCTTGCAATTGACTTCCTTGCTCTCCGGCAGAACTCTGCCTATCCTGCCTTACTGTGGTTCTTGTAAAAGTATTGAAACTTGTGTGCTTCCATAACTCTGCCTTTTCCCCTCCCTTTTTTATAACTTATTAGAGTGCCATCTTATGTTAAGCGCTCACCTCTGTGTGAAAATAAGTGGTGTTTCTCACTAAGACTTGTCTAATGAGTAATTAGGGTTGGATATATATGATAGTGACTGTGTGCTGAATTTACTCACTTTTTTTTTTGCTAGTGTAAATTACAAGTGTGTCTTTAAATAAATAATTATATACTTTTACACCAAAGCTCTGGTCAGTGTTTGCTTGTGCTGCTGTGTCTCTGTACCTATTGTGTATACTCTATAAACTGCCTAACTCTTCTTGAGGGAAGACTGACTGCTCAGCCACAGCTACCAAGTGAATCTGTGTGGTACAGACTGCTACCAAGTGGGTGTACTGCCAAACACCTGTAGTCTTAAATCTTTTGCAGTGGTACCCAAGGGAACTGCACAGGTTTCTGCCCAACACACTATTAGGAGAAAATATCCTCTCTTGGTTTTGTGTGTGTGTTTATTTTATGAAAGGCTAATGCCATTCATCCTGTGCATTTTGGGTGGTTTTGCAAAGCCAATTTAATGAAATGTCCATATTTCACCTCGATATGCTTATTTATGGCGACATCACATCCCGTCATGTTTGTTGATGAGTCCCCCTACTTGAATTTTTCAGACTTGACCCCTGGGCACAAGTCGAGGGTACACGTGGGTGGACAGAGTCCACCCACTTTTTTCAGAGGGTGGACTCGGTCCTCCCCCCGCTCCCAGCTAAAAGGAGACAGTGAATGTCCTCTTTGAATTTATGAATTAAAGCCGACCTCAGGGGTCAAACCGCAGTCGTCAGGTTTGCAGGTTGGACACTTCACCATTGTAGTCCCACCTCACAATTCCTCCATGTTAAGATGGATTTGTGAACTCTGTCCTGGAGGGACAGAGGTTCAGAAGGCCAGCCTAGTTTCTTGGAACAGGGTAACCTCTGGACAAGCCAGACCAATCAAGGTAGCGATGGCAGCAGTCAAGACTAGGTCTCAAGAGGGGTGAGGGTGACTGAAAGCCTGCAATGAGCACACAAAGCAAGGACGCTTACAAATTACTCCAGACAGGTGTTATATTAAAAATATAGACACATTTATTACAAGTCCTTTGTAACATCGACCGTAGTAAAGAATCATGGCAAAAGTCCAATAAACCAACACATCACAATCAATACAATATATATACAAGACCGAGGGGTCTAAAGAGTTAGAAGCACGAAATATGCAGACCACCTAGATGGGGAGGAAAACAGGCAGTGCAAGTAATCGTTAGACCCAGTTTGACATCAGAGGCCACCTAACTAGAAGGAAGTCCGAGCCCTACGAAGAGTGGAGCCTTGTGCTCAAAAGTACCTGCACACGCGGGTGCCAACGGGCAAAGAAGAGTCTCTTCAGGGAAATCAGGCAGTTCAGAAAGATGGACGAAAAGATGGTGAACAAATCCCTGTAACTCAGGCCAGGCCTCCGCTTAGGGGCAGAAGCAGGGCGTGAGTGCGGGAAAGGGTTTGCTATTTACAACAGCGATGGAAAGCCACAGTCTCCTGCGGGAGGCCGACCGGTTAGGGTATTGACTACTCACCGGTCCCCAATGCAGGCAGACGCAGGCTTCTCCGGTTCATTTTCGGTACTGGCAGGTTCAGATGCGATCAGCAGGATGTCTCGACGCCGTGTAGATTCCGTGACAGCAGGAGTCAGGGTTGAGGGTGTCCCAAATGCAGCGAACACGTACAGATGGTTTCCACAGCAGTGCAACTCGGCAACCACGTGTATTCCGGTCCCAAAGCACACGTCTCACTTCAGATCTGGGAACGCCAAGTGTACGAATCGTATGAGAGTGCCGAGGACGCAGGATTAGCAGTAAGCCAGACGGTGGTGACAGAGCAAGATTCCTGTGTAGGCTGGTCAGTCCACTGAATGGCCCAGAGATGCTTCTGAAGGCTTACATACAGGATTTGGTGAAGATGCCGAGAATAGTTGTTCCCACTATTCTAAAGGGTCGAAGCGCCTTTGCAGACCTTCTCGTTCGATCAGAGGCCGAGTGGTCTCGCAGGACGACAGCAGTGCAGGGTGCCAAACCTTCAGCGGGTCACCAGCGATTCCTCGACTCAGCTTCTTAGTTGCAGGATACTTGGCTCCTTATCCTTTGTTCGTGAGAACTCAGGAGGTCGACATGGTAGTGGTGTTTTTAGCCTCCTCTTATCCAAAGTTCCCTTTGCGCCAAAACGGAGAGGGCCCAATGGGAGATCCGCTCACACCATACGTGGACCTATCACAGACCACGGTGGTCCCAGGCATTCAGGACACACTAGACTCTCTGGCACCCAGGATGTGTATTGGAAGCAGACATCCCAGCTCACATCCTGGAGGCGCACACAAGGCATGCAGAGGCCCGCGTAAGCGTTGTGTTTTGCGGGAAAGTGCATGACCAAATAAGGACTGCCCAGGGTCGGCTCGACCTGGGTGAAGGTGAAGGGGCAAGACAGTCAGCATACAGGACAAAGAACCTCGTGGCATGGCCGGTTCATAGTGAAAAAATCGAAAACAAAAAGGTCGAAAGTCAAAATGTCGAAAGAAAAGGTCGGAAAAAAAAAGGTCGCATTTTTTTAATACGTTTTTGATTCGAAATGGGGGGCTTCCTCCCCAACCCCCCTTTTTAAATGTTTTTTTTTTTACCCATTTTTGTTTTATTCCCGGACCCTAAAATAAATATATAATTAAAAAAAGGGAATTCAACTTTTTTTTTTTTTACCTTTTTCTTTCGACATTTTGACTGCACACCGGCATGGCCATTTTGGAGGCCAGGCCACCCATTTGGGCCAAACACGGGAAGCGTGGCTAACATGGCGAAAAGGGGTTCAAAACACAAAGAAACGATAGTTGCCACCAGTCCCTTCCGTGACACACTTGCACATATCATAATAAGTCCAGCAAGAGTTGCTAGGGTCTTTGGAATGACTAGAGACCCAAGAGCGCGGTAATGTAAGTTACAGTGCACTCGTTCCATGTTGCTCAAAAGCTGCAACATGAGGAAAGGACTAAGGGAAACAGTCTCCCGTTACTGACTGTCTTAAAGGCATGTCAGTTTCCCCGTAAGAATTGAGCGAAAGCCCAGAGGAGTGCGGCGGAAGGCTGCGCTTCTCTGGCAAAGTCTAGATCAGGGGGTAAAACAGCAGCAAAAAGTTTGGGGGTTGCCACATGGAAGGAAAATTACCTACCATTATGAAATCTTTCCTAATATTCCAGGCTGGGCAGATCCTCCTTCTCCGTCCAAGTAACACATGTATCTCCTAATCTAAAACTCTTAGAACTTCCAGCACATTGACTACGGTCACCAGGAGCGTTCCAACCACAAAGCGCATTGAGGCCATACAAATGGGGAAAGAGCTCTATATGAATAACCAAATACAATACAATACTGCACTATAACCTGATGAAAACAAAAAAAACTAAAGGTGAAATGTCCCATTTTGGTACTGCAAGTTCCAGGGAAAACATTTGGATTGGTTTTTGGAGTTTAAAACATGCACACCTTTTAACGTTTTCAAAAACACTATAGGAGAAAATATCCTCTCTTGGTTTTGTGTGTGCGTTTATTTTATGAAAGGCTAATGCCATTCGTCCTGTGCAATTTGGGTGGTTATGCAAAGCCAATTTAGTGAATTGTCCATATTTCACCTCAATATGCTAATTTCTGGCGACCTCACATCCCATCGCGTTTGTTGATGAGTCCCCCTACTTTAATTTTCAGGACAGAGGTTGAATAGTGGGTTAGAAAAAAACTCGAGCTTTGAAGAGAGCCATTTCCTGAGGGTGCAAACATATGGGAAAAATGGATCGAAGAATCAGGGCACGCTATTTTTCACATTAGATGAGAAACGAAGGGGGGCTGATCAAAAATGTAATTTGGCCAACAAGCGTGGGCAGCAGGAATGATACAACCTCTCTTTTGATTGCTCCTAATAAAACAACCCCTCGATATGGCTGAGAGATCTGAATGCAGGGGGCATAGAGCACTGGGCCCACTGGCTGAGGATGATAGAAAGTCCTGTTTGGGCCCTTACTTACAGCTGAAGCGAGTCTTAAAGCCTGATGATGGCTTGATCCTCAATAGGTCGAATCTTCTAAGATTCAACGGCTTTCCTTTCTGACCAACCCTCCCAGGTTCAACTTGGGTCTTTCCTCTATCTCCACCTGTGGTGTTCCCCAGCAAACCTCTCTCCCTGGCTGTTCAACCAATATCTGGCACTTCTTGCCCACCACACTGCTACTCTCTGCCCAAACTTCCAGTGCTATGTGGATGACACAGCTCATTTTCAGGCTACCCTCAGCCACCTCTTCTCCCTCTCTCAGCTCTGACTGTCTTCTATCCAGGAGTGGTGTGCTGTCAATGATCTGTCTTAATGCCAGTAAAACGGAGTTTCTCCTCATCAGCACACCTGCTCCCTCCTTTCCTGTCACTCTCTGGCCGGCCTCTCTTGGCCCTCTTCCTGCTCCCACCTGTGAGGCTAAAAACCTCAGGGTCATCTTCGACTCCACACTCTCCTTCTCTCTTCACATCTCTGACGTCTCTAAAAAGTCACACTACCAGCTGCACCTCCTCAGAGGTATTCTTCCTTTACTCTCCTTCCCCCAGAAGCTCACTGTCTCCAGAGCTCTGGTTCTCTTTAGGCTGGACAACTGCAACAACCTCTTTCTAAATCTGCCTGCTTATACTCTCCGCCCTCTGCAACTCATCCAGAGCAGGACTGCAAGACTTGTCCTTGGCCTCAAGCCCAGGGATCGTATCTCCTGGGGACTGAAATCTCTACACTGGCTCCCAGTGGCTGCAAGGATTAGTTTCAAAACCCTCTGCATTGTCCACAAGGCCTTCTGGGGCCTCAATACCTCCAACTCTCTCTTTCTAAATATCTTCCTTCTCAAGCTCTTCGCTCATCTGTCTCCAACTCCCTCAGGGTCAGTTGCTTCTCCAAGCAACGAGTTGGTGATAGATCTAGTTCTTCGGCTGGGGCCTCCCTCTGGAACAGCCTCTCTGCTTCCCTGAAACTTGAGAATCATCTGCGGTTCCGGAGGCACCTCAAAACCTTTCTCTTTGCTTCTGCTTTTTCTCCTCCTCTCCCCTGCTGACCCAGTGTCTGAAACTGAAACTGCACTGGTTACCTGGCCACCCTCTGTTCTCGGGCCCAGGTCCCTACCCCGCCAGTGACACACACCTGCACTGCCTTCCTGGCAAACCCCACACTTGGGAACTGTTTTCGGTATCCCTACAGTCCCACTACCAGCACTTGACACCTGATCTCTGCAATTACCCTTGCACTTGCAACCTGCTGGCCGTATTTTTTACTTATTGTTATTCATTCTATTATCCCATGCACTGCACTGTCCCCTCCCACGCACTATCCCCATTCCCATGCACTTGCGCAATCTGAATGACACCTGGCCTAGTAGGATCGTCGTCTGTCTCCCCCTCTGTTCCCCCTCTCTTGCCTTGTCGCGCCTTGAAACACTTGTGTATAGGCGCGTTATAAATGCCATATCATATCATTATTCCATCATATTCCACCACTTAGATTTATCAAAACAAATGATATTAAAATTATTGGATTCCCGAGAGAAAGAGTTGCGAATAAGGTCTGTGTACACTTGATTTCGCCCACGATCAAATAATTTCTGTTGGAGGTAGCACATCTACTCTTCCCTCTGGGCTTTGAATTAGCGAGCCCTCTTGCTCACAGAAAATCGAAGTGGAACAGTGATTACAATGATAACCTACTAAATAAAGATTACTACTCAGACAAGCCTCGTTTCAAGGGGAAACTATAAGGACCCATTAACACCAATCCGAGGAGAGATCACACTACAGGGAACCAGGAAGACCCAGT
This sequence comes from Ambystoma mexicanum, assembly GCF_040938575.1. NCBI lineage: Eukaryota > Metazoa > Chordata > Amphibia > Caudata > Ambystomatidae > Ambystoma > Ambystoma mexicanum. The sequence continues at coordinate 450,292,567 of NC_090936.1, read as the reverse complement.
TACAAATTCCAATGCAAGGATAAAAGTGGCATTTAACTGTCAACTAGAGCCACCACAAAGGCTCAATGAAGTTCTGGATAATTGATTTAAGCACACAACCACGGAACAAAAACACTGCCCAATGTCAGCTGAAGGCCGCCAATCCAGAAAAAAGTAACAGCCAGCTTCATGCCAAGAGGATGGATGGAGTTTTGGATCCTGGAATACCCAGGGTTTTAAACATCTGTTCACCAATAATCAACTGAGCAGTGAAATCTTTGATGTATTGTACCTGCAGGAGACATGGCTACAATCCCTCCTGCTGGCGGAGTCCTACTCTACCTTTCTAAAATCGGCTTACCAGGGTCTCAAAGGGAGGCTGGCTTCAGGCATCCTGACATTGGTGAAAAATGGGTCTGGGTTGTTGGTCATTTCTGAAGGTGCTCCGATCCCTTTTGGCAAGTTTCTTGTGTTGCAATGTGAGCTGCCGGCACCTAATGCAGATATGACAATCCTTTTCATGAATGTTTATTGGAACCCGGCTGCGATTAACATGGATTGTTTCATTAATTCAGTCTCTGAAATAATTGATGATGTTTGTGTCCAATTTGATGACCCCAAGATAGTTTTGTGTGGGGTCTTGAACATCTCCTGGCTGGGTCTTTTGGGGGAAGGGGGGGGGGGGGGTTGAACATTTCAAAGGCGGTTCATATAGAGACAATTCGAAAATCAGAAAATGGGCTAATGTGATGAACATAAGAGACATGCATGTGCTGAATGGGCAAACAGTGGGTGACATTCCAGGCGCCCCAACTTGGTCCAATGGAACACAGTCTAGAGGTTTGGACTATTTTTATGTATCCTATGGGTTGCTGGATAAAGTAAAAAACCTACAAGTGTCAGAAAGGCAATACGATCACTTGGCTTTGATTTGAGTCCTAAGTACTATAAAACCAGAGAAAAGGAGCAGGAACAAGAGTTCATTAGTAATAAGCACTTTAGGTGAAAAAGGGGACATGGCATTGGCAGACAACTTGAGAATCTCCCGCCCTTTACAATGTCCTACTAGGAAAGTATGTTTTTTAGACTCTCAGGTGATGGTACCGAAAGCATAGGAAGACCGGAATTGGTTCCTAGCCTTATTATCTAATGAATGGGCAGAATTACGCAGGGCTTTTGAAATACATCACGATCTCACCGGGATAGGTTATAGGCTTTCCATTCTGTCCTGGAAAATAAGGGGTTTTGGAAAGCTGGAACGAGATACAAGCATTAGCCAAACACTCAGCGCTTTTCCTATTGTTCTCCTTCAGGAAACATATGCTCTAGCTGTATTGCTATGGGATGGTTATCACATATTCCAGCAACCTGCGATGAGTCCGCATGGTGGAAGACACTCTGGCGGCCTTTTTATAGCTGTTGATAACTATTCTGGAATTACTTTTCTAGTGATACAAGGGACATTTTGGCTCTAGCTATTGAGTTTATGCATGATGATAGACCAAAACTAACCTTACAAATGTATTTTGGCATCCTTCCCACTCAATGTTAAAAGATTTTATAAATTAAATTGGTAACATTTTGGAGGCCTATAAGGTCGCAGTAACAGAAGGCAAAATAATAATTGTGGGTGATTGGAACTCTAATTGCTTGTCTCCAACTGTATGCCTGGATACTGACACAAACTGGGATTCATGTTATAATTTGAAGCAAAGTGAACAGGGATAAACCTGGAGTGAATTCTCTGATGACTGGTGGCTTTTTATTGTTAATGGACAGGTTGAGGAGGTCATACCAAGTAGGCCCACCTGACGCTGGGCTGATGCAGTTTCTTAGATTATGTAGCGCTCTCTGAATCAATTTTCCACTTTTGTTCTAAATTTGAGATGATTTAAATTGGAGCAAGTGGCCACTTTGCTCTAATTATACATTTAAAGTCCTCTGAGCAAAGTTTGTGTAGATCCACAAATTCTCAAAAGAAATCGTATTTCCTGGAATCCGGGAAGTTTATAACTATTTAAAGTTGAGATTACCTCTCTTTGGCGCTATACCACACTAAGCCACAAACTGAGGGTGATATCAGTGAAAACGTTTCCTACATTTTTAACCTCATACAGTTTGAATACATGTGATAAAAAATATCCATTAACCGTCCTCACAATTATAATCATCAGGTACAAATTAGGAAAAGTCAAATGAAGCAGACCATGCTGAGAATAAAGAACATTGATAAAAATAAACAACTCTGTATGATCAAAAAAGAAAAGCAGAGGTTAAAGTCCCATAGATATTTAATAGCGCAACAGGATGGAGAGTGCATGCTGCGGGCGGTGGTGAAGCACAATGGAAAGAACTTTTGGTCCCTTGTGTCACGACCCTCACCCAAAACCCCCTCTGGCAAACCCATTGGCCAGGTGGAGTCAGGACTCGGGCCTCTAGAGCCCGGCATCCTCTTCAAAAGCCCTCATGGGGCCAGTCCAGGTGCCTAAGGCACCAGGCTCATACACCATGAAAAACAATGTGCGTGGGAACTACTTTATTGTATTGTCAGCCAACATGGAGGCATCCACATAGCTTGGTTCCTAAGAACCAAGCTATGCAGTCTAGTGTTTTGGGTGTGGCAGCGTAGGGACTACTTTACCTGGACTATTTTGTTGGGGCTATTTAAACCACACCCGAGCAAGACAACACGCTTCATGTTATTTTGCAGCTTGCAACGTGACGCTCACCGTGTCCAGCTATTCCCTCGAACCTCAGAGAAGCAGAACCTGCAAGGAGACAAAAGGAACATCATTAGCAGCAGCATCTTACCGGCAGTCTTCATCTTTAAACACTCACAGCTACTTAGAACAGCTTCCTCGAATCTGCACGCCTCCCGGACAGAACGACCTGAAAGAGGAAGATGGCAACATTAAAGAAAGCAGTAGAGACATTTACAAATTACGAACTGCTCAAAAGGCTTACCTGGCTGGTCGCCTCTCGGCTGGCACCACTCCGGACATTCCACTCGCACTGAAGAACACCGCGACCTACAAGGGAGGAAAACACAGGTTAGCAAAGGCAAGACTTCGCACCGCTGCGCATAGCGCTTACTTACCGCATCATAGCGCTCTCAATGCGCCATCATTTACCAGCGGGGCTCAAACAAGCCTGTTCGCCGCGTTGAAGCTCCGTATACCTAAGGGAGAAAAAAGAGATATTTTAAACAAAGAAAGGCATGCAGGATAGCAATAAAACTAAAGAACAGTAATAAGGCCTACCTGAACAATATCAAACGGGCTGGCGTCAGTGAAGTAACTGGACCGCACTCGCCCATGAAAGACAATGCGCCCCTGCAAAGAAGGCAGGACGGAGAGCACGCCTAATTCTACCACAAGGTGAGGAGAGGGCTCCAGAGGGACTGAAGCCATACGGGGGTGGAGGGAGGATACTTACCCCAGTCAGTCAGTCTTGAACACAGTCCTCCTGTATTTTCAGGCAGAACCTTCCCCGCAGACCATATCAGGGCAAAGCTGAGAAGCATACCAGCGAGTAACCCGGCTGGGTGGCGTCCCTGTGGATACCAGGTGAGCGTAACAGAACGTGAAGCCTACCATAACAAATCCACCTGGGCGCCATGGAGACATCAGAAATGGACCAATTGGCCCAATTACTAGGAGAGCTTCGTGCTGAGGTTCATTCTGCCCGACAAGAGACTAATGCCCTCCGGAGAGACCTAATAGTGACCAAAGAACACACTGAAGAGATTAGCAGGCAATACTTGCAATCACAGGCAGGACAGGTGCCTCTACCTGGAAGCAATCCAACGATGCAAAACCCTGCCATACCACCCACTCCGGTACAGATCACGTTACCTAGAACAGTGCCCCTGGCACCACCAGAAATGTTCTCAGGCGACCCATGGAAGTATGCGGCATTCATCAATCAGTGCCGCCTTCATTTTCTTTGTAGGCCTGGAGCATTTCCAATCGACCAAGCTCGGGTAGCGTTTTGTTTTATGTGGTAGTGCAGCAGATTGGTCGGTGCCGTTGGTAACCCATGACGATCCTCTATTACATGACTTTGGGGGGTTCCAGAGAGAAATGGAAAAACGTTTTGCTCGCCATACCCAGGAACAAGCAGTAGACAATGAACTCTTGTCCCTCCGACAGGGGAATCAGGACTTGTTAACGTACATTGCTACCTTCAACAGACTGGTTGCAGAAGCTAGGTGGCCAGAAATCAAAAGAACCACGTTATTCCATCGAGGCGAATTAAAGGACGTTTTAGCCCAGGTGGTTGATCCACCTAGAGACTGTGCAGAATTCATAAATCTGGTCGTGCAGCTAGACCACCGTTTGCAGGACCGAAAGGCAGACCGGTCTCTAAGACGGACCCTCAGACCGTGTATGTTCGACCAAGGGAAAACACATCCCGTGTACCTGAAAATGCTGTAGAACCCATGCAGATTGGAGGGATACGGCCTCCATTAACAAAACAAGAGCGGGTCAAACGAAGACAACAACAGCTTTGTTTGTATTGTGGGAAACCAGGACATTTCCTGAAGGACTGTCCAGTAAAACCCCCATGAAGAACAGTCAGGGCCACAGAGAAGGATGAAGCTAAGGAATCGGAAAACTACCAAGCTCGACAAACGTAGAGGTCAGTTTGTCGAGTGAGAAGAAAGAGTTGCTGACCTCGCACTTTGCAATACCAGTGATCTTAATTAACCACCAACAGTCGTCAAGAATGCATGCCGTTGAAGCATACATCGATAGCGGAGCAGTTGTAAATTATATTGATCAAGAACTGGCAGCAGAGATGGGGCTTCCTTTGTGTTATAAGCCAACTATGGACAAGGTAACCACCGTGGATGGGACAGAAATCGCTTCCGGACCAGTAACCCAGTGCACAGCCAGGGTAACCTTGCTGTGCCAGGACGGACATCTGGAGTCCATTTCATTCGATCTCATCAAGGCACCTCAGTTCAGGCTAATACTAGGGATGCCATGGTTGGTTGCTCACAACCCTTTGATAGACTGGCGGGCACGAAAATTAACCTTCCCCGGTAACTGCTCCCCTGCCTGCTATTACCAAGAGGAGAAACCAGACGTCTGTATCCCCAAGACTCCCAGAGTGACAGTATCAACCCTGGGAGCAACTAATACCTTGCCAAGTGAATACCATGATTTCCAGGATGTTTTCCGAAAGGACCAAGCCAATACATTGCCGCCGCACAGGCCCTATGACTGTCAGATCGACCTTGTTCCTGGTGCACAAATCCCTTACAGCAGGATCTACGCTCTCACAGAACCAGAAAACCTTCATTTGAAATCCTATTTAGACCAGTACCTTGCAAACGGATTTATCCGTCCTTCGAAGTCCCCCGCAGCCAGTGCTTTGTTCTTCGTACTGAAAAAGGAAGGAGACTTGAGAACCTGTATTGACTACTGCGCATTGAACCAGATCACCGCGAAGAACCGCTACCCCTTGCCACTTATCCCTGAGATGCTAGACCAAGTTAAAGATGCCCAGATTTATACCAAATTGGACCTTCGAGGAGCGTACCACCTGGTCCGAGTCAGAAAAGGAGATGAATGGAAAACCACCTTCCGTACTAAGTACGGCTTGTTTGAATATCAAGTCATGCCCTTCGGGTTATGCAAAGCTCCTGCGGCATTCCAGTATTTCATGAATGACGTCTTAAGGGAGTTAATTGATGTGTGCGCCTTAGTGTACATAGACGACATTTTAGTATACTCAGCCTTGGAACAAGATCATGTCAGGCACGTTAGTTCAGTCCTCACCAAGCTCCGTCAACATCGCTTGTTTGCAAAGCTTGAAAAATGCTTTTTTCACGTCACCAAAGTAGAATTTCTTGGTTTTATCCTTACTCCAGGAGGCATCAGAATGGACGTGCACAAGGTAGATGCCATTCTGAAATGGCCTTCACCGACGTCTCTGAAAGGGGTACAAAGCATGCTGGGCTTTGCAAACTTCTACCGCCGGTTCATCCCAGACTTCTCTCAGGTTGTGCACTCAATTACAGTACTATTATGAAAAAACAATAAAAAGTTTGCTTGGACCGAAGAAGCAGAAGAAGCCCTTCAGGAACTTAAACGAAGGTTTACCTCCGCTCCAATCCTGCGACATACTCGTCCAGACCTCCCTTATGTCGTTGAAAATGATGCGTCCAGTCTCGCAATGGGGGCTGTCCTTTCACAGAGAGACCCGGAAACCGGCCAGCTACATCCTGTGGCCTTCTGGTCAAAAAAGTTGTCACCTCCAGAGATGAATTATGCCATCACAGACAAGGAACTCCTGGCTATCAAATCCGCCTTTAAAGCCTGCAGGCGCTACCTTCTGGGGGCCAGACACACCATTACAGTCATCACAGACCACTGAAATCTGCAATATCTCAAAACAGCCAAGGCCCAGTCCTCACGCCAATTACGGTGGGCCCTTTTCTTCCGCAAATATGATTATGTAATCACATTTCGACCAGGAGTCAGAAACGGAAAGGCGGATGCCTTATCTCGCATGGGCATAGATGAAATAGTATATACAACTGCAGACCCAGTGCCTATTATACCTGAAGACAAACTCCTGGGTATCACGATAGCCTGAAACAAGCAGAACTACGAAAATAAAATAAATCCAACGGACAATGAATCCTGATGCCTACCTTGCATGGCAAACTCAAGGAGAATAATATACCATCAAGGACCATCTACCCTTTTTTAGATATCACCTATATGTACCCAAGAAGGAATTACAACAGCATATTATTTCAAACTATCACGAGTCACTGATCGAAGGGCATCCTGGGGTCGCCAAAACCCTAGCTAAGGTGAAAGAGAACTTTTGGTGGCCTACCTGGCGTAAGGACATCATTCAGTATATTCAGTCCTGCGGTGTCTGCGCACAAAATAAATCACAGAAACAAAAACCATCTGGTCTCCTACAACCATTGGACATTCCTCCAGTTCCATGGCACACTCTTTCCCTTGACTTCATCAGTGATCTACCTCCAAGCCAAGGGTTCAACACCATCCTTGTAGTTGTGGATGTATTCTCGAAGATGGCCCATTTTATTCCTCTCAAAGGCCTCCCAGACGCAGCCACTTTAGCAAAAGTGTTCCCGGAGGGCGTGGTTAAGCTACATGGCTTCCCTTCGGTTCTGGTCTCTGATCGAGGCAGCCATTTTGTTTCAAACTTCTGGAAAAAATGTTGTGCAATGGCGCAGATCGACGTTCGGCTATCTACCAGTCACCATCCCCAAACGGACGGCCAAACCGAGAGAACCAATCAGACACTCGAGCAATATTTACGGTGCATGCTGCACCATGAACAAAGGAATTGGAAAGACCTACTATGGATAGCCGAATATGCATATAACAATTCTTTGCATTCAAGCATGGGACAAACGCTCTTCTATACCCTTTATGGCAGACATCCACGTACCTCTGAACTAGACCTTCCAGCCAGCTTGGAAATGCCAGCGGTAAAGACTCTACACACAACCATTACTCAGGTTTTCAAAAGGGCAAAGGAACACCTTATTCATGCCAAAGAAAAACAAAAGAGATTCGCCGACCAACACCGGAAAAAGGCCCCTGATTATCAAGTAGGAGACAAAGTTTGGTTAGCCGCTAAATTCGTACCCATCAAGGGAACCCGGACCTTTCATCCCAGATTCTTAGGACCCTATACCATTAAAGCAATTATCAACCCAGCAGCCGTGAAACTGGAATGCAACCCGGCACACAGATTGGGACACCACCTAAGCCCATACTTGTTGACGGAGAACCAGAATTCAAAGTCAAAGATATCTTGGACTCTAAATACTCTAGGACCAAGCTATATTATCTCGTCGATTGGAAAGGATTTGGACCACAAGATAGATCCTGGGAGCCCAGTGAGAATATCCACGCACCACGTCTAATCAGGAAATTCCATCGGAACTTCCCAACCAAACCTGGGCCAGATAGAAGGAGCACCGTGGGAGGGGCCTTAGGGGGGGGGGGGGGGGGAGTGCTGTCACGACCCTCGCCCAAAACCCCCTCTGGCAAACCCATTGGCCAGGTGGAGTCAAGGACTCGGGCCTCTAGAGCCTGGCATCCTCTTCAAAAGCCCTCATGGGGTCAGTCCTGGCGCCTGTGGCGCCAGGCTCATACACCATGAAAAACAATGTGCAAGGGAACTACTTTATTGTATTATCAGCCAACATGGAGGCATCCACATAAATTGGTTCCTAAGAACCAAGCTATGCGGTCTAGTGTTTTGGGTGTGGCAGCCTAGGGACTACTTTACCTGGACTATTTTGTTGGGGCTACAAATTACGAACTGCTCCAAAGGCTTACCTGGCTAGTCGCCTCTCGGCTGGCACCACTCCGAACATTCCACTCGCGCTGAAGAACACCGCGACCTACAAGGGAGGAAAACACAGGTTAGCAAAGGCAAGACTTTGCAGCGCTGCGTATAGCGCTTACTTACCGCATCATAGCGCTCAATGCGCTATCCTTTACCAGCGGGGCTCAACCAAGTCAGTTCGCCGCACTGAAGCTCCTCATACCTAAGGGAGAAAAAAGAGACATTTTAAACAAAGAAAGGCATGCAGGATAGCAACAACACTAAAGAACAGCAATAAGACCTACCTGAACAATATCAAACGGGCTGCCGTCAGTGAAGTAACTGGACCGCACTCGCCCATGGAAGACAACGCGCCCCTGCAAAGAAGGCAGGACGGATAGCACGCCTAATTCTACCACAAGGTGAGGAGAGGGCGCCAGAGGGACTGAAGTCATACGGGCGTGGAGGGAGGATACTTACCCCAGTCGGTCAGTCTTGAACACAGTTCTCCTGTATTTTCAGGCAGAACCTTCCCCGTAGACCACATCAGGGCAAAGCTGAGAAGCATACCAGTGGGTAACCCGGCTGGGTGGCGTCCCTATGGATACCAGGTGAGTGTAACACCTTGTCCAAAATAATTAAACACAGAGTGTGGTAGTATTAACAAACCCGATTTTGGAATATCAGTGGAGTAAGCATTTTGGGGAATTATACAGTAACAACTTCATTAACTCATTTGCATATAATTATGACGGACCATGGAACCATGAGATTTCATTTCAACAAATTCATGCAGCTATTGTAGCTTCCTCCAATTCACGTGCTGCAGGGCCCAAAGGCCTGTGTAATTTCTGGGCTTTGATTTTATATATTCTTTTTACAAACATATTGAAATCTTGAAATCTAAAACTCTGCCCCGCTCTTGAAGCACCTCTCTAATTGTACCAATATACAAGAGAGGTGATTGTTTTAATCCCCTCAGTTATTGCCCAATCGCCCTCCTAGATGTGGCAAGCAAAATCATCTCAATTTGTATATTGAAAGAAATTGAAAAGTGGATTAACCAAACTAACAAGCTCTCCAAATTTCAAACAGGGTTCTGGAGGGGGGTCGTGTCTGATGCAACTGGCCTGCCGATAAATGCACCAATAGAGCATGCAAGTGGAAAGGATGCCAACCTATTATATATGAGCCCCGCTTTTGATATGGTTGGTAGATCTAGATTGTGGACTAAGCTCCAAAGTTGGCATCTTCCGGAATATCTTTTTGATATTTTGATCCACATCCATACCACAAGTTAAATCAAAGTGAGATTAAATGCACAGGGTGTGGTAACTGACCCAATTTGAAACAGCAAGAGGGCTAAGGCAGAGGTGTGTGCTCGCAACATGCAATTTAATTTATATTTATCAGACTTAGGGGAATTTTTAAAATCAGCATCGTATGTTCTTCCAATGCTACTTGTAGAGAGCTATGCAGATGATGTCTTGCTCATAAATAAGACCCCAATAGGGCTTCAGCTGCTTCTTAACACATTTTTTTCTGAATATACTACACTGAATAGGCTGCAAGCAAATCTTGCTCATAAATAAGACCCCAATAGGGCTTCAGCGGCTTCTTAACATGTTTTTTCTGAATATACTACACTGAATAGGCTGCAAGCAAATCCTACAAAAATGAACATTCTGTGTTTTAATGGAAAAAGAACTAAGCCTCCTAGGTTTGTTCGGAAGCTGGGCGGGACGTCCTTGGAAGTCATGCAACCTGTGAAATATCTGGGATTCACTCTCGCTAGGACTACATGAAGTGTGTTTCTGGAAAGCAAACTAAGGGAGAAGGGATTACAGCTGGGAACTCGGATATTATATACATTTAAAAAATACTGCTGTTTTACCTTGATCCCACTCATATCTTACTACAATTTGCAGATACTCCCAGCCATTCAATATGGGATTGAAATAAATTTGTTTTTTGAGCATTTCGAATTTGGAAGGCTAGATGCTAATATATGTCAGAAAGCACTGAACCTACCAAATTGTGTGCTTGTGGCATTAATAAGATATGAGATGGGCCTGACCTCTATTTTGCATCGTTACATGGAAAGCCTTGTCACTATATAGCAAACTTATGACAGCAAAATCAGACTCCTTATATTATGTAATTTGTAAACAGCTGGAGAGTGGCAATCCAGGCTATCAAAATTAAAAAGCAAATGTAACATTGCTATGGAGAAAAGAAACCTATCCATTGTGGTCCTTATGAATAATCCCGATGCAGTAAAAGAAAACATTTACAAATCAGACTGGATTGAAACCTGTAATCGGAAAAGCTTGTAAAAAATGTTGAGTAATCCAAGTATGGAGAATAAAAAAGTAGAAAACGGCTCCAGGTTATGTTACTCAATATCCAGATGGCAGAATCCTTAGAACTTTCTTAAGGACGAGGTTTAATTTGATACATACACATGAAATTGTATTCGTTAGAGAACTTGGGGCCTCATTACGAGTTCGGTGGAAAATCAGTGGTAAATCAACTGATGCGGATTCATCATTACCGCCATGCTTCTCTCTGCCGAATTACAACCAAGCGGGCATGCGCACACAGTAATGGTGGTACTGTTAAATCTGCATCGCAGAGTTACAGCGAAAAACCTGTAGTTCTACGTAAATCAGTCTATATTTTGCGGAATTACCGTTACCGCCATAGCGGTCTGCGGAAATTCCTCCAGCAGTAATTCCACGTGCGGAAATTCGCCATCGCTATAAAAGGAAGTTCCACAGTGGCCATTTTGAAAAACACAATCCATCAAATATCTCAAGATAGGAGTGCCATCCAGACACCCAGCTAAGGGCAAACATGTCCACAGGGAAGGGCAAATCCAGGGTGCCTGATCTGAGACAGCGGAAGCCAAAATTCAGCGAGCAGGATCTCACTGTGTTGGTAGAGCAAGTGGTTGCCAACTCAGATGAGCTATATGGCTGATCTCACAGGAAGACCAGTCAACAGTGCAAAAACCACATATGTGCAAAAATCTGGGACAAGGTGGTGGCTGTAGGGCACGTCCAACGTGACGTAGAGGACATGAAGAAGAGGTGAAATGACCTATCGTGCAGGGTCAGGACCCTCATCGCCAATCACTGCCAGGAAACCGCTGCCACTGGAGGTGGCACAGTAGAACACCTGCTACGGACAACGTGGGAGGAGATGGTCAGTGGCATCCTGCACATGGTTGAGATGGAGGGCATGGGCATGGCAGAGCTAGGAGCCAGAAGCCAAGCCAAATGTGGCGAGTACCACAGTGACACATGCAACGATGACTGCACAACCATGCAGGCAGAAAGCAATCTTCCCGAATGTGAGGCACCAGGCCCCATTGACAGCAACCATCGACCACCACACCCCCCCTCACATGACACCCATGCACTGCCCAATTTCAAAAAATATAAGGGGACCTGGTCATTCCCTATGGACCTCCAGGTGAGTATACATGAACAAAAGCAAAAACATGGACCAATAGGTTAAGAGATAACAGGAATCCTTTGTGGTTTTTTCAAAACTTATGATAAGCTGATGAGTGCGGGAAGTGGATGAGTGCGGGAGTGGATGAGTGCGGGGGGGCGGATGAGTGCAGAGGGCGGATGAGTGCGGGGAGCAGGTGACTGCGTAAGGTGGATGAATGCGTAGAGCAGATGAAGGTATGGTGCATACAAGGGGATAAAGCGGACAAATGCCTACAGCGGAGGAGTTACATAGACCGGATAAGTGCGCAGAACGGATAATCATGTAGAACGGATGAGTGCAGAATGCATGCAGAGCTGATGAGTGCGTAGAACGGATGAGTGCAGGGAACTGATTGATGAGCGAAGCAGGATGGATGAGCGGACCAGAAGAACGTATAGAATGGAGGGCTGCATAGAACAGACTAGTGTATAGGGCCGGCAAATACAAAGAGCAGACGAGTGCATTTGAGCAAAAGAGTGCATATGAAAAAAAAGGTGTGTGTAGAATGGGATGAGCGCGTAGAAGGGGATGAGCGCGTAGAGGGGGGTGAATGCGTAGAGGGGCTGAGAACGTAGAGGGGCTGAGAACGTAGAGGGGGCGAGTGCGCAAAAGAGATGAATGCATAGTGCATGCGTGGGGCAGACTGGAGCGCGCAGAGCGGACTGGAGCGCATGAGTGCGTCGAGTGAACCGGAGTGTGTGGAGCAGATTGTGACGTATGGAGTGGATAGGAGTGCATGGAACGGACTGGAGGACATTGAATTGCGTGACGTATATAGTATGATTTAGAATGCAGAGAACGCTTTGAAAGAGCATACAACCCATCATATCACACCACCATGCTTACTCTTCCCTCTACGCCACCACTCAACTAGAACACAGAGATACTATGACAACATTTGGTATAACTGTTCTGATACCAACATCCTCTGCATACTCCACATCACTCTAAGTAAAACACTGCTGGTTACAAACCCCCCAGCCAGGCGTTCTCCTCAGGCCTTACGCAGCCACACTCGGTCTGGATAAATCCTGCCAGACCAAACACGTACTCCTGATCTCTCAACCACCACACCTACCGCCAAGAAGCAGCTATTACACTAATACCGCACCAGCTGCACACATACCCGGTGCTCACATGCACCTTTGACTCTCTCTACTCTCTCTAATGACCTGAACTTCGGTTCCCAAGGGCGTTAAACTTACCAGCGCCTTCAGACCATAGCAATGGTATATAAGGCGTTATATAAATGCAAAATACCAATAACAAATAACAATATGGTATTTATTTCACATAACATAAAAGGTAAATATTTAATTATACAGCATAAACTCTCAAAAAATAAGCTCAACCTTTACAAAACTTTTCCCATCATTCATCATTCATACTTCACTCGTACAGATCATCTTCATACTAACACAACTTCAGAAAATGGGTAATGATAGTTCCAACACAAAACATTGGTTTGTAATATCAAGTCCAACACTCTTGTGTCTTGTAGATGGGACCCTCTGTGTTATTACAGGGGGTTTCTTTCTTGTCTACACGTGTTTCGGTTGTAGTATAGTGTGGGCTGGCAGTGCTTAGCCCCAAAAGTTATAGCCAACCTTCCTCAGGACGGGATACAACACCCCGGTCCGTGTTGTATCTTGATAGGATTCGTGAGCTTTTCAATCTCCACTGTATGTTTAGCGGGTGGTGGTCTTGAAAACTTGGATGAATCCCTGCTGTGAGTAAATCTTCACTCAATGTATACTCAATAGGTGTAAGTATATCTTTGCTTGACACTTTTCTTTCAGCTAAATCCAAATAGATTTCTAGGTGTAGTCCAGATTGACAATTTTATAGTTGTCCTTGTATAGATGGTAGGATTAAGCACCCCGATGGAGCCCCAGGGTCTTTATTGCCATGTGCAGTGTTCTACTAGTGGACATCAGCGCATGCGGTACCCTATTGACTCAGGATCTCTCCGTCTTAGAATGTGAGTCGGTATTGCGCACGTCTCACCTCCGTGTCGGAATGGCCGTCTGTGTAAACATGTAGAACACAAGTAGAACACTGCCACTAGTAGAACACTGCCCATGGCAATTAAGACCCTGGGGCTCCATCGGGGCGATTAATCCTACCATCTATACAAGGACAACTATAAAATTGTCAATCTGGACTAAACCTAGAAATCTATTTGGATTTAGCTGACAGAAAAGTGTCAAGCAAAGATATACTTACACCTATTGGGTATACATTGAGTGAAGATTTACCCACAGCAGGGATTCATCCAAGTTTTCAAGACCACCACCCGCTGAACATACAGTGGAGATTGAAAAGCTCACAAATCCTATCAAGATACAACACGGACCAGGGTGTTGCATCCTGTCCTGAGGAAGGTTGGCTATAACTTTTGGGGCTACGCACTGCCAGCCCACAGTACACTACAACCGAAACACGTGTAGACAAGAAAGAAACCCCCTGTAGGGTCACATCTACAAGACACCAGAGTGTTGGACTTAATATTACAAACCAACTCGATGGCATCCTCCACGGCCTACACATGTAAGCTTATAAGAGCAGCCAAACCCTTCCTCTCCACCCAGAGTTGTACTACACTAGCCAGAGCTTTGGTATTATCCAAACTGGACTATTGTAACGCCCTTTATATAGGAGCCACCAAGCAAATCACCAACAAAATTCAGACGCTACAAAACAACGCTCTTAGAGCAGCGCTTAACATTCCCAGGAGGGAACACATTTCCAATATCAGGAAATCCCATAACTGGCTCAGCACAACAGACAAAATACTGCTTAAAGTAGCATCACTCACCCACAAATGCCTGAATAACGCTGCCCCACGCTATCTGGCAGACAGATTATGCAAACACACCCCCATCAGACCCACCAGATCCTCCAATGCTAATCTGCTCACTGTCCCCAGGTTTAAACGCACCAAAATGGGTGGCAACAGCTTCCAGGTGAAGGCACCTCAACACTGGAACTCCTTACCACCATCACTCAGAACTCTCCAAACTTACTCACTTTTTAGGCGCAACTACATCCATTGGTTAAAGAAAACGAACCATTAATACCTCTAACAGCACTCGGTTGCTCTCCGCATTGCATGCCTTAAGTAAATCTGTAAATTTGTAATTTTAAACTTGTAAATATTTGTAATTCTTTAATTATACGTATTGCATTATCTCCTGCCAAACTGCACACATTTTCCTCATTGCCACACCATAATTATGCAATGTAACTATAAGCAACCTGTAACCAAGCTTTGAATAATCTTGCTGCTCATGCGCCCTCATACCCTCGGGTCTGGTGCGCAATACAAATGAATAAACAAACAATGTTTTGTTTGGGAACTATCATTACCCATTTTTTGAAGTTGTGTTAGTATGAAGATGATCTGTACGAGTGAAGTATGAATGATGAATGATGGGAAAAGTTTTGTAAAGGTTGAGCTTATTTTTAGTGTGTTTATGCTGTATAATTAAATATTTACCTTTTATGTTATGTGAAATAAATACCATATCATAATAAGTTTTGAAAAAACCACAAACGATTCCTGTTATCTCTTAACCTATTGGTCCATATTTTTGCTTTTGTTCACCCATGCACTGCCAACATAGCCACCTTGCAACTTGTCCCTGCCCATGGATGTACAACAATTGATAGTTGCGTCGCAGGCACATGCACCTCGGCCACCAAGGTGTACACGTGACAACATGCCCACCTGACCCACACACAACCAAATGCACTCCACACACCTAACTGCACCACCAGATAGCTGCCGCCAAGAGTCCATACGCACCACTGCACAGGACAGCCCATGGGCCAACTAATCCCTTTGATGCACCTCCAAAACGAGCAGGCCAATCCACAGCTGACCGTCCATATGCAATGTATGCCGTGTACACAGTGGCCGACAAATGATGCCAGCCCCCCAGGAGGCATAACACACAGTGATGACAATGTACAAGTGACAGTGAATGTTGTTTTCCAAAGCACATTAACAACAATGTGGTAACGCACTTGTCAATTTGTCCCAACCGGAACCCAAGACACCCAGGAAATGTTAATGTTCCCGGAGGCTGGACCATCCAGGACACCCAACAACCACCACTGGCAGCAGGCAGCCAGGCCAAGGCAGTTCAGGGAGTGTGCCACCCAAGAAGAGGGACCAGGCCACCGACAGACACTCCTGCCATCCCGACGAACAAAACCAGAGGGCAAACACAGACACCAGGTGTGCAATTTGTGCTACCAAGAAGAGTCCAGGACAGTGCCACAGCAGACCCGACTGCTGACACACATGAGGGTCAGGGTGAGGATGAAAGCCAGCCATCAGAGCAGGCTCCAGCAGGAACAGATGTAGATCAGTATGAGTCTGCCCCCCTGCATACAGCTACCTACATTCCCTTGCATGCAATATTTACCCCCCCCCCCGCAAGTCCTCCCCCCTGCGCAGCCTCTCACCACTGCACTCACCACCTTTGCAGCGGTATGTCTGCCGTGCCCTGCGCTATGCAGAGGACTCATCAGACGATCAGGGCACGGAGGCTCAGCATCATGGGCAGAATGAGGAACGTATGGAAATGCTTACAACACCGCCAGTGCCTGCCCCCACACTCCAGGCCATATGGGATTGTCTGGACCGGATGGAACAGAGGCAGGCAGAAATGCGCCACATAGCTCAGGAACACTTGGGGCATGTCAAGTCCAATCGTGCCTGCATCCAGGGGTCCTCAAGGCAGTTGGCGCGTTCAATCGACTGTCTATACAGGAACACAGTCAACTGTAATGCAAGCCTGTGTCTCTCCAGCCAGAGGGTCCGAGAGCTGGCTTAACAAATGTCCTCATCACATTAGACAACGGCATGCCGCAAATGCTGACAGGTCAACAGACAAGGGATGGGGGATAAGCGTAAGCGCTAATGCGAGTGGTAGTTGTTGTTGGGGATGGGGAGTGGCGGTTGTTGGTGGGAGTGGTTGTTGTAGGGGATGAGGGTGGTGGTTGTTGGTGGGCGGGGTTGTTGTAGTAGGGGTTGGAAAGGGGGTGGCGGGATGTGGTTGTAGTAGGGGATGTTGTTGCCTTATTGCCAGTATTAAACACACTTGAATCTTTTTCATGTGTGTAGTATCAATTTAATGCAATTTAGACAGATGCATTCATTGCATGTATTGTCTCTGGTGTCAAAAATAATTTCCTATCAGCTCATGGCAGACCATTCATCCTTCCCTACGTAGGGCCTGGGGTGCCCGGTCCACTCCTCCAGCCTCTTCCTCATCAGAGCTAGGGGGGGGGTCATGGTTCTCATCTGCAGGCATCACCACATGTTGTGCAGCATGGCGCAGACGGCTATGATCTTCCCTACATTCTCGGGGCTATACATCAGTGCATCACCTGTGGGATGTAGGTTCCTGAACCGGGATTTTAGAAGGCTAAATGTTCTCTCAATGCAAGATCATGTTCTCCTCTGTGCATCATAATAGGTCATCTCCTGTGGCGTGACTGGGTTTCGCACAGGGGTCATTTGCCATGGCAACTGCGGGTATCCAGCGTCAATTGCAAGACAGTAATGGACTGTGTGAGACATGGCGGTGTATTGATCGTGGTACAAGTGCATGGTCATGACGCGCATACTCCTATGTGCATGTCTCAGTGTATGGGCAAAGGGCACCTTGTGTGCATAGGGGTTGTTGGGGCATGGTCAACATGAGTACCTTGCAGTCATATGCATTGTGGGAGTCACCAGTCATGTGTAGTCCGTCAATGTGTGACATTGGCAATGGACTGGTCAACTATGGTGTGGCACTAAGCCATGTGGGGTACATGGATATGCCTACATGGGTTGTATGTTGACTTGATTGCGTAGTGCTGCCTAGCATGACTGGATGCCATGATTTATCCCATGTGTCAAGTCTGTGTCCTGGTGTGGGTGATTCAGGGTGCCTGGCATATTCTGAGTGTCATTGTAGTTGCATCATGGTACTTGTGGTTCATTCACTTCACTGCTGATGTGCCCCATGTGCATGTGAGTGTTTTTGTCAGTCAGGTCTGAGTGCTACTTACCCACGAGCTACGTGTGCTGTCCTCTTTGCCTCTCCATGTACGCAGGCAGGGTGCTGTTGCTCAGAATAAGGGCATCATGCGTCGCACCAGGATATCAGGCACAACAGTGACTGATGGTGAGATCGGCACCAAAGGTCATCTGCACGTTGATGGAGTGATATTGTTTCCGGTTGCGATATGCTTCTTCAGTTGCCTGAGGTGGACCCAACGCTGCATGGGTGCAGTCCAATGTCGCTATTGTGTTTGGCAAATATGCGATGCTGTAGAACCTCGCCTTTGCTGCATGCAACTGTGCCGGTGTGATGGGCATGGAGATGTGCTGGGGTGCTTGCATCATTAGGGCATCCAGGACTTGGTGCAGCACCTTAGTAAATGTGGGCTGAGACATGCCTTGCAGTGCCCCTATTGTGTGCTGGCAGGCAACTGTGAGACAGAAATGTAGGACGGACACAAGCTTCAGCAGTGGTGGGGGGTGGCTGTTCTGATGGTAATGGCACTCTGTAGTTGTGCCTGTGCCAGGGTTAGCAGGTCTGCGATGGCTGGACGGTCTAATCTGTATGAGGTGACTAGTTGCCTGTCCATCAGTGTCCATGGGGATGGTCAGACATGTGGGATTGGTGCCCTCTGCTGCTGGCATCTCCTACACCTTGGTTGTGCCCATCTCATTCCCTGCTGTGGTCTGGCATGCTGTTGTAGCTCAATGTAAAGTAGCAGGTTGTGGAGCCCATCCTCTACATGTGCTTGTGGCTGCATGTTGCTTGGATGTGTGTTGGGTGTGGGCCTTTTGTACTCCACGTGAGTGGATCTGCTGCACCTGGGCCTTGATTTGTGACACATGTTTGCATTTATCTCCACCTTTTTGGTGGTGGTAATTGTGATGTGTTGGAGGTAATTCTGCAGTTTTTCAACTTGTAATATGGCGGTAATGGGTTTTTGTTTTTTAGAGGTAATTCCGCACACGGAATTACCTCTGGTTCATATTCTGGTGATTTTTATTTTTTTTTGAGTTACCGCTGGAGGGGATTCCGCCCGTGTAAATCCGTATGCAGTGTTACTGCCAAATATTCTGAAGTCATAATTTGGCGTAGTGGTAAAGTTGGCGGTAACGGTGTTCGTGCCAACTTTACCACTGCCCAACTCATAATAAGGCCCTTAATGTGAATAATTTATATAGATTTTGTCAACAAACCGAAGAATCTCTTAGACATATATTTATACATTGTGCCTGTCGAAAAGAGAAGAAATGTTACGCTCACCTGGACCCCACAGGGGTGTCGATCGGACCCGGACAGCTGCGGTCTCCTTCAACGTGATGCGTAGTGCAGAGATGACTGTCTGGACTGGCCTGCCTAGTCTTGTCTGCTGGACCCGAAGACGTATTTTCCTGCAAGTGGAGACAGGGATTAACCACCTGTGGGTTTTAGTGATGGCCTCCCAACTGTTCTCGCTCTCCCCCACTAATCACCTCTGATATCCCCTTAGTAACTTCACCTTATGTTCATAAAAGATGAGCTCTCCATCCTGCGTGTCTTGCAGGGGCGCGTAGATACCAGTTACTTCACTGGTTTAAAGGCGTTGGGAGAGTTCCGGTAAGTATTGACTCTGAAGTCCCTGGCGGGATTGGTAAGTATCAAGTTCAAAGAGTTCAATGTGCCCGATGTTCACTCTTGTCCCCTTCCTTAAGTTACAACTGAGTTCGTGAGAAGGTGGTCTCGTAGCTGCTGCTGGCATTCAGGTAAGAGTCTGTGTTAGCCAACGAGGTCCGGTAACTATTGCATGCATTAACGTGTTGTTTTTCTCCCCCTTTACAGATGCGGCATATGAAAATGTGGAGAGTTATGGAATAATACCGCCGTGGTAAGTCTTTGGTGGTAAGAGGTTGTATTTGTTGATTCCCTTGGCTCACCTTGTTTTTTCTTGTGTCCCCTAGGTGCCGGATTACGGCGAAGAAATGGAGACAGTGCCGGATCGAAAGATGCTGTGAGAACTGGTGAGTATGGCGCTGTGCTGGAGCTGGCGAAGCGACGCGTGCAGGCTGAGGAGATGAAATGGTTCCGGAATTAGGTCAGGAACTTGAAATACGTTAGTTTTCTAACCTTGTCCTTTCCTTCTTCTTTATTCTAGGAGCTCCAAATTCGAGGCGGGCGTGGCAGAAGACTGGCTGCAGGCACGGTGAGCGTCACGCTGCTGGATGCAGAATACCGCGAAGCATGTGCTGCTGTTCGGGTGTGGTTTAAATAGCCTCCAAAGTAGTTCCAGGTAAGAAGTTCCCTAGAGCCACGCCCGAGTAAAAAATAGCCCCTGTAACAAAATAGTCCTATCCAGGCCTCATGTAGGCTTGGACTCTTTTGCAGCATGGTCTGCATCAGGTAAGAGAAATCAGTCCTGGCGCCATAGGCGCCAGGCTCATAGACTTTAATGATGAGCCTGGCGCCTAAGGCGCCAGGACTGAACCCAGACAGCCCCTAGCCGGGGCTGCTGAGGTTTAAACAAATGTCTGAATGCCTGCTCCCGGAGCTGAGGGCCTTGGTCCTGATGCCAGGGGGTAGGCATCATGACAAGAAAACATGTTTAAGGATTAAGTGCATGCTGTTATGTTTTTAAACACAAATTATTTTTGGTATAGAATTTTATCTCGTCATCCGACTTTGCTATTAAAGTTGTGGCCTTTTTAAAGATCTTGAAATTGATTGATGAGTTTTAAATTCTAGTTGTTTGTATGATTAAATGTAAATTGGACTATAATTGGTTTCTATGAATTGTGTTAAAACTTGAAGATTGTTTTATTTTTATTCATTGCTGTGTATAAGGTTTGTAATAAATGCTGTACAAATAAAAATAAAGAAATAAGTGTGTGCACTTGTAGGGGGAATGCTGATAGTATGGACATTCTCCCATTCCATAAGAACTAAAGGCATTTAAACTAAAGTTTTGAAATTCAGAATTGTCATGGTAATCTGGAAAATGTAGATTTCTTGGAGTTTCAAACATGCTGCTTGACATTCTAATAAAGGAGGACAAAATTAATGCTTTCAGCTGTTCCTTTAATAGAATCAAGACTTTCCTTTAATAGTACATTTGGAAACTTAGTTATGGATGGAAAGTTGAACAGACACAAAGTTCCACTATCTGCAAATGAATACATGTTTTTCAAAAACATGTTGTATGATAACGTACAGTGAAGAGGCGATATAAATGGCACGTACAAC
The DNA here is from genome assembly GCF_040938575.1 of Ambystoma mexicanum. NCBI lineage: Eukaryota > Metazoa > Chordata > Amphibia > Caudata > Ambystomatidae > Ambystoma > Ambystoma mexicanum. The sequence continues at coordinate 450,271,478 of NC_090936.1, read as the reverse complement.
AAACTAAATTTCATTTGTTTTGTCAAGATGGTTCTTAAGGTTTTGGTCGGTGCAAGGTTAATATTCACCAACATAAATTGCAACATAAGTTGCAAAAACAAATTCCTCATTTGGGCCGTGTTAAAATTCTGAGCATGCAAGACGACAGAAGGATTTCAAATTAATTCATCTTTGATTAAGCCACTGTACATTATGCCAGTTCGGCAGGAGAGTTGGCAGTCTACGGCAGTCTGCCCTCAATCTACCTTGCTTGCTGTAAGGTCTGTTTTTGCTGTACATATTGAAAGGAGGAGCCAACTTTTAAAACCTGCTTGACTCCGTGGAGCGGCCGCGGAGTTCGGCAGGAGAGTTGGCAGTCCACGGCGGGAGATGGCCCCAGGACGAACCCACAAGGAAGAAGGAAGACGTTTCCGCAGCCAGAGACACCGCATGGAGGAAAATGGAATTGAACATCGTAGCCCATTGAAAAGAGGTAAGACCTCGATAGAAGATCTTACCCCACGTGCCCGGCGTGAGCAGAGACTCGCAGGGTCCCCTCCACCGCCCCCTCTTGTTCTAGATCCAGTCGAGGGACTTGCAGCAGCTACCTCTGCTACAAACTTAAATTCTGATAGCCGAGTACCCCCGCCGACCGTGGTCTTATTGGCAGCTCCAGCGGAGCAGGAGCAGATCTCTGTCAATGGAGTGATTGTGGAGGGGGTGGAGGAAGATGGGCCGGATGGCCCCAGGGCCTCGGTACATAATAGGGGCTCTGGCGTGTGGGGACCATAGCGGGATTGCCTTAGAGCTGCAGTGGCGATGCACACTTGGTTCCAGCAACGTCAAAGTCAAAGTTCGATCGTGGAGGGGGGAGAAGGAAAAGCTGATAAAGAAACAGCTCTGCCCACTAAATACACAGCTCTCCCCACTAAATACACAGAGGGTCCGAACTCCAAAAGCGTCAAGCAATAAGAACATTTCTAAGACCCCTGTATTGGAATTAGAACTGGAATGCCCAAGTGGTAACAACGCGACAATAGAAATTGATATTCAACCAAGGCCAGATTTGGAAAATCTTCCAAGCCCGCCTTTGCGGGATAAAACGAACAGCCTTGACACTGAAGATAGATTGGGCTCATCACAATCTCTTATGGTAGTCCCGGATGGGACAAACTCTATTTTGAGCCCCGGTGATGATATGGAGCAAACGAAAGACGCGGAAAACCTGCTAAATTCGACTGACCTGGATGAACTAAACGAGAATAAAAAGGAGTCTAAACTTAAACCCTCCATTCAAAAGAAATTAAAACTAAGGGAAAAGACGACGGTAAAACTCATGAAAAAGAATGGCTCGACGCAACCTTTGACATTCCCAAAGAAAAAAGGGACCCTTGTGAAATCCAACGACAAGGAGGGGAAAAGAAAACACTGTAAATATATGAAGATGAATTCGATGTCAAAACCAGGTATACCGAACCAATCGATATTTTCACACTTCTTTTCTTCTTTTCAAAAAAATGTCACGAAAAGAACTTACCTTTGGGAGAGTTATCGGATGCGGAAATCCTGCAAGGGGCTGATGCTATCCCAGGGATACAGCTTCCGGGGCTCCAAGTGTTTTCGTGGGCCGGTCTGTCAATAGAAGCAAATAAACACCTCGGCCTTCAGACTTAAAACAGGGATCTCCACAAAACAAATGCACCTGTACTTGCCCCTGTGATAGCAATAAGCCGATGCTACCAGTGGCCGAGCCGTCGACTAAACTGCCGAATACAGTGATGGGAGTCAGTCCCGCCCGAAGTGAAAAAATGATCGCCCGTGAGGTGCCACCGGTGGGTGAAGTTCCCTCAGATGGGGTTAACACTGCACATAAAGAACACCGGGGAGGTGGACGCGAATATATACATGGTGCGGATCGAGAAGTATTGAAGGAAAGAGCCAACCACGACATACTTCGTCCTATAGAGTCTTCAAGTATGGAAAACAATCAAAAAGGCAATAAGCCTTCCTTGCAGCATACTACCAAAACCAGCATCCAATAATAAAAACTTAACACCAGCTAGTGGTTCAAATAATGGAAGCCCGAAGGGAGTGGACACTGCGGAACCGAAACAGTCCCCTTTTTTCTCGCCTGTAAGAAGGCGAATATCATCAAGACTTGTGGAAACTTTACCTAAGGAAACCCCAACAAAAAATCCAGATCTGATGGCAATTATGTCTACCATAACAATTCCGTTAGCCCCTTTTTCAAAATTGTATGAGGCGTTAAATGATACTTTAAAGGACCACACCTATCTGTTGGCAATGATGTATACCAAGCTAACCTTCCCGGAGGGTTTTGTTAGCGCTGCACCTGCAGTAGGAGAAACATCGGGGCATAGCCCTTGCCAAATAAAAGCTGATCACAAAGTATTTTCAAAGAATCAAAGTACAGAAACTAGAAACTTGGAATCATCAAATAACAGTTCCCAAACATGTTCTCTGAAAGGAGGACAAAAGGAGTCATCAAGGCCCCCAACAGACCAGTGATCGAAGAAAACACATCAAGGAAGAAAGTACTTCTAGAGCCGAGAAAAAGCTCAGTAGTTCAGGGCCAACAACAGTCCTATTGAGCAGACAGCCAGGTTCAAGGCAAAAGCAAAGGGATGGGAACAGTCAAGCCGCCAACGCAGCAGGTGTCAACAAAGACATCTTTGAACGGCTGCGTTGTCATGGAATTACACACGGCAATTGAAACTAAGTCCCTTCAAGACCGACACCCCTTAAAACGTCAAAATTCCTCAAATCTTACTGAAGACTTGTACCCGGTATTCTCCCAATCCCTGGGTAGAAACCCTGCAGAAAAAAGGCGGGTCGTACTTGAAGAATTACCGCAAAATACAAATGAAGGGTCTGTAGAAGAGACGGATGAGGAAGCAGCCCTTTCCGTGCTGGCTCAAAGGTTGCACCCAAAATCTTCTCTAAAAGAACTGAGGGTCACTTTTCCCAAAACTCAATGACAAACAAGCAAATTGTGACTGTTGACTCAGAAGAAATAACCGACTTGGTGGAGCTATCACAATATTCTGTAGAGGAGATGGATTCCGAGGTTCATTGCATAGAAGACAATCACCAACAATTACATACCTCATCGATAAACAACACAATTGGCAGCCCCAAAATCACATTGCCTCCCTTTCTTTCACTGACTGACGAGACAAAATCGAAACGGACAGGAGGGGATGCGTTGATTCTAAGAAACAACAAGAAAAGTCATCCCATGGAGACATAAGAAACCTGTGTTCTCCCAGCGGATATTCAACAAAGCAGGATGACAAAGCTAGAAGAGCTCACTCGAGAGAAAGAATAGGTGGAAGAGTAACATGGGACAAAAAGATACAGAAGGAGAAAGAAAATCTTAGACACATACAAGTTCCAAATAAGCCTGAAGAAACCTCAAAAATGAAAAGAGGTGAAAGAGTCACTTATATGGACAAGATCAAGAGCAACAAACTTTCGTCTTGAAATAATAGGAAACTCTGATAGAATAATCCTAAATAGGAAAAACGTTATGATCCTACTCCAATGTATACCCACTCTAAGAACAATCTCTACGGATGACATTAAAATCGTTGAATTCAGAGTGAGTAGAAAATTAGACAGTGTCTATCTCCACATTCCATCACCGGTTGTGAGGGCGAAGACATCACAAGCTGCAGAAGGTTTTTTAATGTTGGGGTATGAATTATCTAATTATCGAGGATACACAGGATGTTGGAGGAAAAACTTCGAGACAGACCTTCTGTAACGCTCACCTGATTCTCGCAGAGGCGCCGGTCTTGACTGGGCGACTACCGTATCTTCAAAGGTGATGTGTAGCACCCGGTTGGCTCTTTGGGCTGGACCTCTGTGCACTGTATGCCTGACGTGTAGAGTAAGATGTCTGCAGATAGAAAATATGGGGTTAATGAACTGGGGTTATTGGGGTGTCCCTATCTCTTTCCTCTTCTCTCCTGTAGACCCCCAAAGGTTAACGCTCTCACCTTAGGTAAGTGAATGCCGAGCTCTCCATCTGCCTCGGGGCAGGGTGCTGTAACCAGTTTCTTCACTGGATAGGTAGCGCAGGCCTCTTGACTTCAGAGGACTGCTGTCCGTCGTTTACTGCACGAACGGTAAGTTTCGAGTCATTCAAATGTCTTTAGTAATGATGTCTCTTGTTTTGCAGGGTTCCGGCGATGGCGGATGACGGGCTGAAGTGAGTTGAAGATGGAGCCCGTGTGATGAATAGAAGCGCCTGGAAGCACGTAAGTAAGCGCTTGTTGCCTGCTTCACTATGCGCTCTGTCTTTTTATTTTGCAGGTACGAGTTCGGAGCGGCTGCAGGGTGCCGGAATACCCACTGGATTAGATGTGGAAAAGAGTAATGGCACGTGAGTATTAAAGTTCCCCAATGTCTTTAAACGCACCTTGTTTTGTCTTTCAGATGCGGGATGCAGCGCCGAAGGCCTCCGGAGCGTGCGAAGAGTTGGTAAACTTTTGTCTTTCAGATGCCGGAATGCAGTGTGAAGACCTCCGGAGCGCACAAAGAGTAGGTAAGCCTTTGCCTTTCAGATGCCGGAATGCTAACCTGTTCTTTCTTGGCTTTATAGGTGTTGCTGAAGACTGGATTCAGGATGGTAAGCCTTTTTCCTTAGGCCCAGGACCGGATGCAGAAGACACGATGAGCGTTCTGCTGCAGAGGTTGCAGAATAACGCAAAGCAAGATTCATCCACCGGGTGTGGTTTAAATAGCCTCCTGTAGTGCTTAGGTGTCTCCTTCCACAGCCACGCCTAAGTAAGAAAAGAGTTCCTGGTAAGAAAAGAGTTCCTGCCTTCCAGAAGAGTTCCAGTGTTCTGAATCTAGGGAGTGGCTCCAGCCCCACCCAACAGGAAAAGTAGTTCCAAACAGAAGAGGATCAGAGGCTCAACTGGCAGGCAAGTAAGCAGCATGGTCTGCTGAAGGTAAGTCCACCCAAGCATTATGAGCCCGGCGCTTCCAGCGCTGGGACTGGGCATATTTATGAGCCTGGTGCCACTGGCGCCAGGACTGGGTCCAAAAGGTCCCAATTGGGACTGGTTGGCACTCGGAACCTGGGTTATGGATCTGCTTCCAAGGGAGTTGGGAAAACCCTGACCTTTTGGAAGCAGAGATCATGACACCTAAAGAGCGAAAAACTGGCGAACTGTCACGGAATGAACAAACAAAAATCAGAACAGGAGAAAGACACAGAGTCTATAAAAAAGATGAATCCCGTGAACCTTGTGAAAATGAAAAGCCAGCGAAATCAAACCTTACCAGCGAGACTGGCCTGGGAGGCCGAGCTGAGTCACTAAAGGAAAACCAAAAAAAACAAGAAGAGCTCATGCCGTCAGTGGTACAGAAAGAAGGAAAATCAATCCTTGAAAATCCACTGGGGTGGGTCGATATCCTAAAGGTCTGTTATCCAAACTAAAGATAACATTTGTTCCAGAAGAAAGTGAGTTGGAAGATCTGAAATCCGTAGCTGATGATAAAGAACAGATGCCATCACAAGAGGGACAAAAATGGAGATGGATCTCAAAAGCTCTGAATCAGACTAAACGAAGTTAGCAAATCCGGAATGAGGGAACGAAGGATGACTCCTTTAAGGAATCTCCCCCCGGACCTATAACCTCCCCTAAAGTTGGATCCTGGAACACAAGAGGTTTTGTACATCTCCTAAAGCCAAGTGACGTTTGCTTGGGAGACTTCGATGTACTCTGTCTCCAGGAGACTTGGTTAAGAGATGAACCAGCTATGGACGGGTACAAAACCTACCTTGCCCCGGCAGCTAAAGGTGTCTTTGGCCGCCCTTTTTCGGCTTATTGACTATGGTTTGATCAAACAAAGAACTACGTGTAATAAAGGTAATAGAGTCGTCATTATACCTTCAAGCATTACATCTAAAGTGGGAAGGATCGCAGCAAACTATAAGAACAACAAAAGCAGAAGATCTGATAATAGTAAACTGTTACTGGAACCCACTAATGCTAAGCGATGATCAGTTTCTAAGGCAAACTAATGAAATCATGAACAAAATTGCATCAGAATATCACCATTGTCATCTGATTGTTTGCGGAGATCTTAATTTGAATATCCAAAAGTACAACAAAATATTAAGGATCCATCAATAAAGACTCCAGCGACGGAAACAGGTATAAAATGGGCAAAATTTATGAAAGCAAGAGATCTACACAACCTTCATCTCTTGAAAGACGACGATGGCAACTCTATACCAATGTGGGAAAAGAACTCTCTTTCGGCAACGCTCGACCACATTTTTGTATCACGTGAGTTCCTAATCTATATAACCAAATTTCAGGTTGTACGCACTGAGAACAGTGATCATAACTTGCTTGAATTTGACTGGAAAACCCACCATGAAATACGCAAAACAATGCGAACGGATATTGAAGAATCAGGTGGAAGAATAAGACTTCGAGTTAACGAAGATGAGGTGAGGAGTTTAACTTTGTCATACATCAACAGAACTTTAACCCACTGTGAGATGGTGGTGGATTATGACCAGTGTTTAAACATCTACAGACACAAGACCAACATCCCTGGGAGGAACCCAAATGGAAACAAGCACACTTATGATAAAATCCTAGTTGAAGAAAGGAAGAAAGTCAGAAGGGCAGTGCAAGTAGCAAAAGAATCGCGTAACAAAAAAGACACAGAAGAAGCACACCAGATCAAAAAGGTGTACAAAAACTGGCTAACATCACATAAGACCACTATGAATCAAGCAGACTCAGAAAGCATGTTAAGATTACTGAAGGGTCAAAACTCAAGAGAATTTTGGTCAGTGATTAAGTCGCTAGCAAGTAGCCCCTCTAATGTAATCCATAATTATGTGGGAGAGGATAAGTGGAACAACCACTTTACAACGTTCTTTAAAAATCCAAACACAGAGAGCACAAGACCCTATAACGTGAGTGAGTCTCAATGGGATCTGCCCACGGATATAACATCAATTGTAATGAAAATTAAGAAATTGAATAGCTCAAGAGCCCGTGGGCCTGATGGCTTGACAAACACCCATTTAAAAGAAGTCCCAGAAGAATGGGCCACATTTATTAGCAAAGTGTTTACTGTCATCACGTAAACCAAAACGATCCCGCTTTCGTGGAAAAAAGCCATTATAGTCCCGATCTATAAACATGGACCTAGAGACCACCCAAAGAACTATAGGCCAATAGCGCTTTTAAACGTTATTGGCAAAGTTTATGGCTCAACTCTGTTGGACGTTTTCAAAGTGAGCAACAGACAAAGATCTAAGGGACCCGTTCTAGTCTGGTTGTGTAAAAAATGTAGGAACGGTGGCAAACATTTCTAATTAACATCTTGAAAGTGAGGACCAGGGAAGGAAGACCGGGCTTGCATATGGCTTTCATTGACTTCGTCCAAGCATTTGACCAGGTCAATCGTGAGCTTTTATGGGAGAAATTGGAAGCCAAAGAATGTCCGAGAACCATACTGGAACAAATTCAAGCCTTGCATACGGAGACGTCAGTGTGCCTAAACCAGCAGGGCACGCTTTCCAAGCCCATACAAACATCAAGAGGAGTTAAGCAGGGCTGCCCTTTGGCCCCCACCCTGTTTAATGCATACTTATGGGATTTCAAGGACTCAAAGAATTTGGTTAGATCGTACCCACCAAAAATGGGAGGCCAAGTGATCTCTCGCCTGTTATACGCAGACGATTTAATCCTATTAGACCAAATGCCCATAGGTCTACAAAGACAGCTGGATAACCTGAGTCTGTATATTGGAAAGAACAATCTGGAAATGAATACAACTAAAACGAAGATAATGTCCCCCCAAAAAGTGACCAGATCAATCAGTAACTTTACTTGGCATCTGGAAGGTGGGAAAATACAGACGATCGCTGAAATCAAATACTTAGGAGTTATCATGAGTAACAATCCAGCGAAACTCAAGATGCAAGAACACCTATGGGGGGACAAAGTCAAAAAACTGACATCTGAAGCCAAGGCAATTGAGAGAAAATTCTGCCGGTTTTCTATGAGACCAAACTTCACTTCAATACTATCGGGCAAAGGTGATTCCATCACTAACGTATGGGGCGGAGGCTTATCTAAAATTACAAGAAAGATTATGGTTGAAATTAGAAAGCTATTTTTGGAGAGAGCTATTGATTCTACCATCTTCTACTCCAATGGCTTTAATAAGAAGGGAACTATGTATTGGATCCTTGCAAGCCATGCTCTTCAGAAAGGTGATCATACCAGACCGGGCACCTATCTTCAATATAATTCACAAAGAAATTTTTGATGCAAATTCAAAAGCATTAAAGGCTTGGGGAGAGAGAACTATTCTGACTTTGGAAGAAATAGGATCCTCAGAAGATGAATTAGTGCACAATCCAACAAATGTGGCCAAGAAGCTGGAAACTTGGGATTGGATAAAGACTCAAGACCTAGTGGGATCATATAAATTGGCTGCGCACATAACCTCAGTCAGCAGAAAACTAAACGACACAAGGAAATATTTGAAGATCTCCCCAAATAAACAATATCGTCAAACCTTTATGAGAGCACGCCTCAACATTCTGACAACGAATGAGATAAGGGCAATCAGAGGTACATCAAATACAGATGGATGTAGATTTTGTGGGAGAGCCGATTTCAAAGAAACTTTGAGACATCTCCTGTTGAACTGTACAGGTCTCACAAAAGAAAGAACTATACACATGATCCATATATTTAAGTACCTTCATTATTACAAAGAGGAGATTTGGTGGAATCGTTTAATGGAGGGTGAGAATACAAGCAAAACCATTGCAGTGACCCAGTTCCTGCACCATATCGATTTCCCAAAATCATAGGAAGTGGGTTCTTATATTCATGTTTTGCTGGGCTACATGTTGATGGACTGCTCGTAAGAACCTCTGCTTGATTGGCAGGGTGCCCCTTTCCTCCTCTTGATATTACCCTTTTGGTGAACATGTATCTTGACCAAACCTGCTTGCAGCTCTTTTTGCTGTGTGGAACGAGGTAAGATCTTGTATGTGGCACCATTCCTGTCATTTTTTAAATGTATTGGGTCATGAGGTAGACTGGCTAGACAGATATTGTAAAAAAAAACGTGCAAATATTTTTAATCAATAAAAAAAAAAATGATGCCACAAATTGCAGGCTATGTGCCTAATCAAAGTTGCTAAACACAGCCATGTGCAGTTTTCAGTATCTGCTCCACAAGAATCTTAATCTAGATCAATAGATGTTATCACAAATCATTCTGAGAGCAATATTGTGACTGCAGTGTATTTCTTTTAAATATACAGCTTATTCTACTAGAATAAGTGCAGCTCCTTCGGCAGTGGAGTTGGATCAAATGTTCCCTTAAGGAAGTCCTGTATTTCCATGGGATTCGATCTTTCTTTATAATGTGACAAAGTGATCTTCTGGTCATCATCATAAGGGTCTGGGGACTGTTATCATCAGGTTCTCATGGCCAGGAAGGGCCATGGTACACATTCACAGGACAGGTTTGCCAGGCAATTTGGAAAGACCAAAAAAGTAATGTCTAAATCTCACAGGATTGCCCGCTCACTCATAGGGGGAAACCCAGAGCGTGTCTGGGAAACAAGTAAAACCCAGAGAGTGGAGAAAGGTCAAATATGGGAGTGGAGGAAGGAGGCAAGAACGAGAAAATATGGAGAGTAAAATACCAAAAAGGAGTAGAAGTGGGAGAGAAAAGCAGCTTTCCACAAGAAGAGAAGACAGTTAGCAGGGCGCCTTAGCTTCAGAGAAGAAAGAAACACTGTGGCCCGTGAATAGCCAAAGGTTGTGGCCTGTGAATTGTCCGGAAAAGTAAAAGCAGACTGTAGTCAAAGAAAATGTTGTACCTCTGGCCAAGGAAAGGACACAGAAAAGAAAAGCTAAAGCTCCGGCCAAGGAGTTTCTCTATTTCCAGCCTGTGCAATTGCATGCCATATTGCCACTTGAGCCAACCCAAGAACCAACTGGACAATCCAATTACAGGATGGAGCCAACACCCTTTTACCTGTCTGTGCCCCCAGACATTATGATCCACAAAACCACTCCCTCGTGTTCAATTCCACATTACGGCTTCACCTCCGATCTTGCAGTCAAACCATTTTTAGCATTGTATGGAGAGGGCAACATAAATGCCCCACGAAACATGCTGTCACTCATGTATAGCCATTATCCAGTAATATTGTTAATATAAATATAGCATATAATCATTGACTCAAATCAAAGTATTTCAAGCAAGCAAACAACACTTGCCTGCCAGATCAAGGGCATGCACATTCAACACCCTGTAACAATCTACCAGGCACAGCAGCATGATCAGCTTGCAGGACAAAGCCATACTCTGAAATAGTTCCTACGTCACATATAACTTCCCAGCAGATTGAATGCCAAGCTTTTGATGGCATAACAATACAACAAAACAGTAGATTTTCACCGAAGGGAACATTGTTCACTATGTCATACCACGCTGGTAAGGCAGAGTGGTACATTTTCCCACTCCTGTAATCTTTTTCATCTTGCACAGAGACGCTAAAAAATTCGGGATGGACACTAAAGGGCCTAAAATGAAATGTATGTCTCAGTGCATAGAACAACAACAATTCCAATTGTAGCAAGCTTTTCTGTAACTTTTGCAGGTAGAGCGGGGCCTGCTTCCGTAATGTAAGGAACTCATGGTGGCAACAGTAAAGACAGACACAAGGGATCACAGTTTAAGGGTGTTTATTAAACTGTATAGGTAGGTTGGAAAAATGCCTAATCTAAACCTAAATCTAAGATGGGAGCAAGCTACGACCATCAAATAATACTAAGGCGGGGGCACTGTTGAGCAGCCTAGAAAATGGCTGCTTAGCATTTGAGCTCTGTGCAGTTCTGACACAAATCTGGCTTCATCGGCGGTTTGGCTCTTCGTCCTTTGACTATATCAGTGGCAGCGGATGGTCTGGAGTACAACTGCTTCCAATCCTGGTTGAAATCGGTGCCCTGCAGCCTCAGAAACACTGGTGGATGCTGTACTGAGTGCAGGGCCTGGCCACCGGCCCGTCACATGTGCTCTGCACCGGACCTTCACCCTGCTACATGACCGTGGCTGATTGATCCTTAGAACCCGCTACAGCCGCTGTCAACTGGGACCATAAATATCTAACTCCTCACTCTCGTCTTCCTACGTGCCTGCCGCTGCTATCCCTGCTGTAGCCACCCCCCCAGATGAGTGCGTGGGAAATTGTGCCCCACCTGGCCTGTGGCTGCCCAGAGACGAGCGGGCAGACAGCCTGTGGCCGCCGGCGTTCGCCGCTGCAGCTGGGGCCCGTCGGTCCGCGGCACCTACCACAGTGTGCCATTGTCGACCCGAGCGTGGGATAGCCTGGATGGCCAGCCCCTGCTGAGCCGCCGGCGCTGGGACCTGCTTGGAGCTCCATTGAGTACAGAGCCCTGCAACACGGCTGCGGGCTGCGCAGCCGCCCGTGCCCACTGCCGCTGAACTCCTGTCCCGGGACACTCACCAAGAACTGCTGTGGAGTCCCCCGGGCCCAACAGGTGAGGACTTGGGACCGGGGCTGCTCTTGGCGGTGCTGGTGGCTGGAAGACCCGGGCCTGGGCTGCCCACGCCGGCCCCTCCTTTCAGCTCCCTGATCGCCAGCTGATCCTCCCTGCACCAAGCTGCGTGGCTCCCGACCGTGCTCGGAGGGCTGCTGGAATCCTGGCCCCTTCACTGCAGTCTGCGTGGGCTGGGTGGGGTGAGTGGCCCCCTACCTACCTGGTTGGCTCAACGCACTTAGGATTCTGCAGTTCTTACACCTGCTGTCCTCAACTGTTCGCACCTTGGCAGCCCCACCGCATACCTCTTTATATACGCCACGGACAAACGGAGTGTGGCTTATCTGCTCGACCTTGCCTACAACCATACTTGGTACAAACTGTGGGATACTGGTTTACTCCACTTGCTGCACTCATGCCACTGTATCTGTCCCAGGCAGCTAGCTACTGGAGGTCTGGTGACCAACCTAACTGCTCTGCCTCATTGGTGTCCCTGCACATGAAGTGTCCTGCAAGCTTTGCATTTCTCCTGTTCTGCTGGGCCTCTGCTCCGGCCTTCCATTGCCCCACATTACTCCTGCCAGAGACAATCGGATCTGACTGAGACACACACACCTGACCCCCCCGGGGCCCAGGGGATCAGGAGGAATCACAACCCCACCCCCCTACGGCTGTGCCCAGGGAGCCCCACTGTGTGCACCTCTACTGACCGTGTGTGAGCCAAACTCTACGTCTGTATCAGCGCCAGCCTGACAATACACCCTTCATCCAACATTTGCGACTGCGCTGGGGGCGTCACACAACTATAAAAGGCTCCTCTGCCTGTCCTGTATACTGCTGGCGACCCGGCCTACTCTCATACCCAATCACTGGGGTGAAATGCAGCCCAGCCTGTACCCACCTCGCCACCTACTATCTACCACCGGCAACGCACTCTGCCTCTGTCCAGAACCTTGACCCTCCACTACCGTTCTACTGTGCACTACCAGGCCCTATACGGCTCACTGACACGGATCCTACCTCTGGACGGCGGCGAACTGCACTCCGCCACACTGCCAACTGCACTGAAATTTCTAGTAAATCCTGAGGGGCCAACAAAATGGGTGCCATGGATAAATTTGCTAAGGCGACACTTCAGGCAGAACAGGGGCATACCTCATCGGTCCAGGAGAATCCTCCTGCACCCGCATTCACTCCAGCTCCGGACCTTCCGGCCATGATGGAATCGATGACTAAAAACGTTGCCTCTTTTCACAAGAAATTGGACGATATCAATGCGAACGTTGCATCACTCAGGTCCCAGCTGGACCACGCGGGAACCAGAATCACTGAAGCAGAGGCAAGAATCAGTACTAATGAGGATGATCTACACACACTTCAAGACACGGTTGCCACTCTTACACGCGGCATGACACTGGTTAAAGCTAAGTGTGACAACCTAGAGTTCAGATCGCGTAGAAACAACAAATGCATCATCGGCATCCCAAAAAACACCCTTAAAGACTGCATGGAGCTGGCTGTGAAGAACCTACTTAAAGATCTGTTGAATAATCCCGAACTGTCCCCCTTCTTCACCGTAGAGCGGGCTCACCGTGCCTTATCCACGCACCCCAAGCCTGGGGACTTCCCCAGGCCGGTCATTGCTAAAATACTCAGCTATGGAGACCTTATTCTCTACCTGTCGCGCGAGAAGGGGGAACTACGCCTCGGCTCTCAGATAATTAGGATTTTTCCAAACTTCTCTGTGGGAGTGCAGCAGGAGAGGCGTCCATTTCTGGGGGCGAAGAAGATGTTGCGCGAGCGCAGCATCCCCTATGCAATATTGGTCCCGGCATGGCTAAAGTTCACCTTTAGGGAGAAACTCTACTTTTTCACTGTCCCCAGGGAGGCTGTAAAGTTTATTGAGGTGCAGATACCGCTCAACAATCCGGCCGATGATATAATGGACAATGATTGACCTACACTCAGTATGCCCTCGGGCCCCATAGGGCCCGAGTACCCAGTATCCTCTGATTTTGTGCATTGACAGTAACGTCAGATTCATTGCCTCTCCCCCATGTGTGCAGGTACCATTTCAATTGAGGTACACTCTATGGCCCGGAATGCTACTAGGAGCTTTGATACATGTTCTACTTAGTATAATAGTACATCAATTTATACCCACACTCACAGCTACATTACAACTATTTGAGACACCTGGAATTGTTGGTCCCTACCTGTAACTGCTATAGATCTGGCGTATGCCACCATATGTATTGGCGAGGTAGAAATGTGCTTGAATTGTTCAACTGCTGATCAATAGTGCCACTCCTGGTACTTCATTACTCCGGTTCTAGTCGACTGCACGGCAACAGCACTCCCCGCTGCGGTCGCAATAGTTACTCTAGTGGAATTGTTTATTGGCCCCCATTAGGCCTATAGCATGGTCAGCTCAGGTTGGGAGCTGCCTGCAAGACCCTGGTTGGAAAGGGTTGTTGTTAATTCTGGTAAGAGGGAGGGGGGGTTCACTACTAGCTGCGATGGAGTGGTGAGGGAGGGGGAGGTATTGTTGGGGGTAAGTTTATTGAAAATGGCGGCGGTAGACCAGTATTTCAGGTCACGCTGAGGTATGTTAGTGCGAATAACTGCATTTGCAGATGTACACTGCGAAACACCATCTGCGATGCACACTAGGACAATGCAATGCCTACAAATATAATGTCTGGGGACTGAGTAATTTCACCAAGTCCTGCAAAATCATGGCCTATGCCCAGAGACATGGTACTAAGATTCTTATGCTGCAAGAAACGCACTCCACGGATAGCTTGGCAAAGCATATTGCACCATCTTGGGGGTCTAATAGATTCTATATGACCTACTCCACACAAGCTAGAGGTGTACTGACCTTAGTCCATATGTCTCTTCAATTCACACTCCACAAGAGCTACACCGACCCCGAGGGCAGATACATTGTGTTGCACTGCACGATAGTGAACAGGGAATATCTTCTTGTCAACACGTACGGTCCCAATGTAGCCACCCCAGAGTTCGTTGATAACATTGCCTCAATACTCTTGAGATATGTTGGTATTCCGATCAACTGGGGAGGTGACATGAACCTGATTCTTGACACCGGGCTGGACAGAACCGGGGCTGCACCTAACCATGTCACGGGCTACTTGTAGATTACACTTACATTGTGCATCACTTGACATCCGAGACGTATGGAGGGCCCTCCACCCTCAGCTACGTGAATATACTTCTTACTCAACTGTTCATGATAGTTCCTCCAGGATTTTCCTTTTCCTGGTGTCCAGCAGCCTGATGGGGAGGACTACTGAGGCGCGAATACTCACTCGCACGTTGTCCGATCATGCCCCAATCACCTTATCGATGGAGTTGAATGCCCCTGTGCCTACCTTTAGTACATGGCGCTTCAAGTCTGCCACCCTCCTCGACATAGTTTGAGGCTGACATATTAGCGGACATTGAGACCTTCTTTGAATGTAACCCCTTACAAGTAACTACAGCGGGGTTTCGCTGGGAAGCTTTTAAGGTTTATATCAGAGGGATGGCCATCTCGAGAGAACCGGGAGTATTAAAAACGATAAGAAATGACCTCAATCATTCTGAGGCCAAACTGCGTGAACTGGAGCAGGATTGTTCATCAGCAGCTGACCATGCCAAACTCGCTCAAATCAGCGAAGAACTTTAGGTATTCCACACGCACGCCACTAGGGAGGTTCGGTATTTCAGCCGCCCGCAAGCTGCACGTAAATATGGGGAGGGAGAAAGACCCGGCAGAACGCTGGCGAAACTCATGAGAGGGGAGGGTGGGTAGGCTCAGATTGCGCTGGTCAACGATGCCCCGGGATATACCGCTATGGTCCGACCAGTGAATTCTGGACCTCTTTGCCGAATTCTACACTAATGTTTATGCTCTGCCCCCAGAACACGATGAACACCACATGAGAGACCTGCTTGAGCAGATCCCTACAACATACATCACCTCTTCAACTAGGGACTAACTGGACTCCCCGGTCCGGCTTGACGAAATAGTTAAAGCCATTTCAGACCTCCCTAAGGGCAGAGCACCCAACCCTGACGGACTTACTCCCGAGTTTTATCAGGAGCATGTGGCTATTCTTGCTCCCAAGCTGCTGGAGATCTGGGAGGAGTCATTTTGTATCTCTATTCTCCCCCCCTCCCTGCGCGAAGCCGTTATAATATTACTGCTCAAACCCGACAAACCAGGTGATGAATGCGGATCGTACAGGCCCCTCTCCCTCATGAAAATAGACACCAAGATCTTTGCTAAGGTTATAGCGAACCGCTTTCTTCCAATAATGCTGCACCTGGTCCACGAGGACCAGGGTGGCTTTGTACCCGGGAGGTCCACTTCTCATAATATCCGGCACCTCTTCAATGTCATGGCCAGAATCGACCAGGACTTTAGTGCCATCGCAGTTACACTTGATGCTCAGAAAGCATTTGACATGGTGTCATGGAAATACATGTGGCTGGTCCTAGAAACGATGGGGGTTGGTCCCACTATGATTGGATATATTAAATTACTGTACACTACTCCGATGGCAAGAGTCCGGGTCAACTCCCTGACATCCGCACTATTCACACACTTCAGAGGTACCCGACAGGACTGCCCTTTCTCCCCGATCCTCTTTGCACTTGTGATGGAACCGATGGCGGACACCATCAGAGCATGCCATGCCCACAGGGGAATACGACTGAAAGACTCCCCCGAGATCATATCCCTGTAGGCTGACGACGTCTTATTATACATTAGGGAGCCCGCCACCCACCTAGACCCCATATTGCGAGACATTACACATGTAGGTACCCTTTCGGGCTTCACAATAAACTACTCTAAATCCGAAATACTCCCACTCACCATCTCTACCCAGCAGCCTAATTCTGAATATCCACTTCGCTGGTCCCCCGGTGGTAACAGATATTTAGGTTTCTGAGTGTCTGTCCAAACCTACCCTGCTAGCGGATAACGATTCGTCCGTAGCACAATTCGCGGAATCTAAGATGACACGGTGGCGCCCTCTCTCATTATCTCTCCCTGGTAAACTCTCCCTCATCAAGATGATTTTGGTCCCCAAGCTGCTCTAAATCTTTAGCAATGTACCCATTTGGCCCTGGAAGCAATACTTCACACAACTACACAAATCATGTGCTCAGTTCTTGTGGCATTCAGGTGCGCTATGTAAAAAATGGTTGGATATGACGCTCCCATACGAAAAGGGGGGACTCGCGGCTCCCGACCTACTACTGTACTGGATGGCGGCACAGGCTCAGTATGCCACTTACTGGTACCCAAGCTCCTTAACCCGCACGTCAAATTGGAATCCCTGGCTGTGGCTGAAATTAACACTATGACCCTTGTGTGCCACCAAAGTTATGTGCCAGATTCCCCCATTGACCCTGTGGCACTACCCTACTGGCCTAGCACCACCTATTACATATCACTGCTGCAGCCCATCCCTACTATAAATGGCTCCCAATATGGAGGTTCCCAGGATTGGAACCCACACATGACACAGCCCTGGCCATCCGATGGGGGCGCTGGGCTACCATGTGTTGACTGATCTCTTTCCTGATGGGAGGTTCATCAATCCACAAACATGGAGACAGGGACATTCTGGGTCTGCATTTGAGATGTTACAGTACTATAGGCTCTGCGCTGCCTTCCGCGCCAGATGGCCCACTTTTCCTGTGGAGCCCCCTGACACCCTGGAAATTGCTTATATTGCCAACTCAAGCGGCACCCGCAGTGTCGTCTCCTCACTATACAAAATGTTACTAGCGGCCGCTCCATTCCGGTCTTCCAAAGTACGTAACAAATGGGCAGGTGAACTGGGTCTGGAGATCTCTGATCATCTATGGGAAATGATGTGCTCCCACACTAGTTGAGTATCCCTCAACTTCCGATACCGTATCATACAGTTCAAATTACTGAACAGGTTGTATTACACTACTCTCAAGATTTCTAAATTTGCTCGCACAACCACACACACCTGTGCTTGTTGCAAGTCAGAGGGTGCGGACCATCTACACATGTTCTGGGCATGCCACGCACTGGGAGATTTCTGGGAGGGGATTCTGAGGACTTTTACGGACATCACTGATGCAGTGATCGACCCTCATCCTTTGTGGGTGCTGATCGGGGTGTGGAATAGTAGAGATACCCGACGTATGGCTAAATTTCTGAACATAGGCTGCATGATAGCTAAGAAGTGTATACTTCAATGCTGGAAGAGCCCCTCCTCCTGACCTTCCAAAAGTGGCTTGCTGCACTTACGTGGGGCCGAAACTGTGAAGAAGATTATCTCAACATGCTCTCGGCTCACTCTCGCCCCAGAAATGTATGGTCTGCCTTTAATAGCTACCTTATCAATCAGGAAGAGGGTGCATCTGGAAGTGGCTCACCCCATACCCATACCCCTAGGAAATGACCTTGAGTATCATGAGGCCCCACAACTGTTTGCGCTTATTACTGGAAAAGTATTATGCTACCTGTGGTTGTATTATGTCCTGTGTGTGTACTGAAATCGCTGTGTGCTCAGACGTGTGTTTGCTGTAAACCGCTGCCAATAAAAATAAAAGTAAAAAAAAAAAAAAAATAATAATAATAATAATAATAATAATAATAATAATAAGCAAGTCCCAGTGGCGTCTTGTCAAAAATAAAGTGCCTATACTAAGAAAAACCTACTGCAATCCTTACAACTAATACCAAAAAGAGTGTGGGATAGTGTTCACAAGAAAGAAAAGTGTTCACATATGATAAGTCAGGATGTGGTACCCAGGGTTCTCCAGCATGGGGTCTGGCATGGATTCACATGCTCATGAATATTCCCCGTCGTCAGGCTGGGAATCCTCGGTAAAGAAAAAACCAGTATCAGTTTCGTTTCTGATCTGTCTTTCGTAGTAATAACCAATCACTGATCTCTGTGTCATACTGACCACAGCCAATGACTGCCCTCTACCTAAGCCCCGCCTCTGGCAGCCATCTTCAGATTTTTACTGCACGTTCATGTGTTGGGATCCTCGTGCTATTGCTCTCGAGCGTTAGTGCTATTTTTTTCACGTTTTTTCTCAAAAACTTCGTTTTTTCAGTCAAAAGAGCCTCAAGCTCCACCGACTCTCCATCCGATCAACGGGGACTCGTGTCGGATTCGTCTGCGCCCCTCAAGGGTGAAGATTTCGTCGAGCTACGCTTTTGGAGGACTCCAGAAGTTTCTCAGGCCCGGTCATGGCCCAGGAGAAGGGAAGCTCGACGCCCGGAAAGCTGTTCAGGGTCTGCCCTGGATGCCAGCTGCAGAACGTCTTCAAGGAGGACGAACACTCTTTTTGTCTTTACTGCCTACATGAGGACAAGACGCACGTGGAGAAGGACTGTGCGTTTTGCGGCAACATGTCGGAGCGGACCATGAAGGACCGCCATCAACGTCTCGCCAACTGGCTGGAAGGGAAGAGCCCGTCCGGCGAGAAGAAGAGGAAGAAATCCGAGCGGTCTTCTAAGACCTTTGAGGACGCCCCGGCGACGGGGGTCCAACATAAGGCCAAGCACTGCGAGTCCGCTGGCACCGGGACCGCCGAACGGTCGGGCTCTACGGGCGCCAGGCTGGGCGCACCCTCCCCGGCACCATCAACCACGAGCCAACGCTCTGGGTCGGGTAAGAGGAAGGCCGAGCACCCGGCGAAGCTCCTGGAGAGGCCCCGGTCGAGCTCGAAGGCGGAGGGGGAGCGAGGCAGTGTCCCCCCCCTCAAGGATAAGGCGGTGAGCGCACCTAAGGTGGTGAAGGCCTTAATCCATCCGGCCAAGCCCTCTATCGAAACTGTCGCGGCGGCCCTGGCTCAGCCTGTGGAGGCTACACCCGTGGTGGCGACCTCGGGGCTCAGAGTCTCCCTGCCACCTCGGAGGGAGTCCTCTTTTGTGCCCATCGATAGGACCCCCGTGAAATACCCCGTGGGGAAGAAAAAGGGGGGCAGGGCGTCGTCGTAGATTCGGCCTCAACCTCGGAGGAGGAGCTGGTCGAGGTCTTAAGCCGCGGCCTCGGCGTGGAAGAAGACCGGCCCGTCGGGATGGATCCCGACGCAGGTGACGACGACATCGTCGAGGGTACCGACGGGGCCCCTGATCGCCCGTCTGATTCCCCTGTGCCAGCGCCGCGAGACAACTCGGCGGCCATTTTGTTGGCTATACAGTCCTTATGCTCAGAGATAAGGACGAGACTACCGTTGCCGACGGAACCTCTCCCGTCGGGGGACCCAGAACCGGGACCTACTGGTGTTCCCCCTACCAAGAAAAGAAGGATCCACCCTCCGCCTCCTTCTCAGCCGTCGCGCCCCTTCCAGCCCTCCTCCCCGTCCACCCGAGGGGATGATACGGGGACTGACACGGCAGCGACGGGTACGGACGACGAGGTATACGACGAGGATGTACCGTCGTCGCCTCCCACCAGGGCTTCTCCGCCCGACGAGATTGGATCGTTCCACTCCATGATCACCAGGGCATCCGAGCTTTTCCAACTTTGCCCTGAGGAGAAGAAGAAGGAAGGTTTCCTTTATCAGCGGCGCGAGGCCAAGAGGAAGACGGTCCTCGCAGTGCCTCTATTGGACGACATTTGGGATGAGGGCCTCACCCTCCTCAAGAACCCTTCCACGACGCCAGCCAGAAGAGACCGGTACGAGAAAAAGTACCGGGTCCCGGACACGGCCCCCCTGTGCCTCCGGGCGCAGCCTACCCCGGACTCCGTCGTCTCCGCGGCGGCCAGGAAAAAAGCGGGGGGGGGGGGTGCGGCCTCCACATCGACTTCCCCACCGGACGGCGAGGGAAAGAAATTGGACGCTATGGGACGCAGAGTCATCTCGTCTGCAGCGACGACGATTAAAGCGGCCAATGCCTTGGCTATCGTGGCCCGCTACGACAGGGAGCTCTGGTACAAACTGGCTCCCCTGCTGGACTTCTTGCCGGATGACAAGAGGGCAGAGGCCCTGGAGATCCTGCAGGAAGGTGAGGTGGCTTCGGACCACGCCATTACCGTTGCAACGGACATCGCCGACACTGGGTTCCGCCAGTTGGGCAACAGCGTTTGCCTTAGGCGGCGTGGATGGCTCAAGGCTACGGACTTCCGTCAAGACGTTCAGACCAGAGTCCTGGACATGCCCTTCGATGGGAACAACCTGTTTGGGAAAACAGTGGACGATTCCCTTCAGGCCATTAAAGCGGACACCGAGACGGCCCGGGCCCTTGGAGTTCTGCAACAACGACGGACGCCCTTTCGGAGCAGCGGAGGCAAGGGCGCCTCCAAAGCTTCCGGCGGCGGTTTCTCCACCTACCGTCAAGCGGCCCGCTCGTCGTCTCAGGAGGCCTACAGAGGACGAGGCAAGTCTGGCGGACCCCACCGTCGTCGCCAAGGAGGTCAAGGCGGCAAAGCCTCATCGAAGCAGGATTGAACCGGCCGTGGGGTCGGGCCCCCACCGAAGCACCCCGGTGGGAGGCCGGCTGGCGAGCTTCGTCAGCGTGTGGGAGTCCATCTCCACCTACCGTTGGGTGCTGGACGCCTTGGCCCGGGGCCACGCGCTCGAGTTTCAAAGAAGGTGTCCGCGCGTCCCCCCCGTGGCCAGGAAAGAACTTCACGTCCCTCAACTTCTCCTGGAGGTAAAGGCCATGCTCAGGAAGGGCGCCATCGAACTCGTCCCAAAGAGGCTTCGGGGCTCCGGAGTTTACTCGAGATACTTCCTCGTGAAGAAGAAGACGGGGGGGATGGCGCCCCATCCTGGACCTGCGACGTCTGAACAAGTTCATCAAGGCGCAAAAGTTCCGGATGGTCACCCTCCAGCACGTCCTGGGTCAGCTGGAGGAAGGAGACTTCCTGTCGTCGTTGGATTTGGAGGATGCCTACTTCCATATTCCCATCCTAAAGGGGCACCGAAAATTCCTCAGGTTTGTGGTCCAAGGGCGTCATTACCAGTTCAAAGCCCTCCCCTTCGGACTACGGTCGGCACCCAGGGTGTTCACCAAGTGCCTCGCACCGGTGGCGGCGCAGCTGCGCCGCGAGGGGATCCACGTCTACCCCTACCTGGACGACTGGCTCATCCGAGCCAAGACGAGGGAGCTCGCCGTGGTTCACACGGCAAGGACCGTCCAACTTCTCACGGACTTGGGATTCTCCGTGAACTACGCCAAATCCCACCTGGTACCCGCGCAAGACGCTCTGTTTCTGGGAGCGAGGCTCAACACAGTGTCCCTTCTGGCCTCCCCGTCGGAGGAGAGGACCAGGACCATCCTGGGCAAGGTGCAGCGGATGTTGGTGGCCGACGCGGCCAAGGTGAGGTCCATCAAGTCCCTCCTCGGAATGATGTCTTCCTGCATCTACCTCATTCCCATGTGCAGGCTCCGGATGCGCCCGTTGCAGGAGTTCCTGGACGCGTGCTGGATCCAAACGACGGGCAGCTTTGAGGAAAGGATCACACTCGACGAGAGTTTCCGACGAGCGATCCGGTGGTGGGGCACCCGCGTGCATCTGACGGCAGGCATGGACTTCCAGACCCCAGCCCACCAGGAGACAGTGACCACGGATGCCTCCCTGGAAGGGTGGGGAGCGCACACCGAAAATCTGCACGCAAGAGGCCTTTGGCTCCCGACGGAGAAATCCCTACATATCAACGTCCTGGAGCTCCGTGCAGTGTTTTGGGCCCTCAGGTCCTTCCTTCCGTCCCTCAAGGGCAAGGTGGTGAGGATCTTCACCGACAACACCACCACCATGTTTTACATCAGGAAACAGGGCGGAACCAGGTCCCCAGCACTGTCCAAGGAGGCGCAGGACCTGTGGCATTGGGCCGTCGCCCAAAGGATATTTCTGGTGCCGTTTCATCTGGCAGGGATAAAAAAACACCATCGCCGACTCACTCAGCAGGGAGCTGCGCTCGTGCCACGAGTGGGAGCTACGGCAGGATCTAGTGGATCGCCTCTTCCGACGGTGGGGCACACCCCAGATCGACCTGTTCGCGACGGCGACGAACTCCAAGTGCCGGAGGTTCGCCAGCAGGTTTCCCCAGGCGAGGAGCATGGGCGATGCTTTCTCGTTCCCCTGGGAGGGCCTGTTCCTCTACGCGTTCCCTCCTTTGCCACTGCTAATCCGGCTCGTCAACCAGCTCAAGAGGTCACGGTGCAGGATGATCCTCGTCGCACCTGCGTGGCCGAGGCAGATATGGTTCCCGGACCTTCTGGACTTGTCAGCGTCCCCGCCAATCAAGCTGCCGGTGGACGCGGATCTACTCTCCAGGGAAGCAGGCGCCATCCTCCACCACGACCCGAAATCGCTGAACTTGCAGGCCTGGCTCCTGCAGTGTTAGAGTTTGGAGGATATGACATACCGGCCGACTGCAGAGAGGTTCTTGCAAAGGCCAGGGCGTCCTCGACTCTTAAATGCTACGGACACAAATGGAAGAGGTTCTCTGTCTGGTGCCACGCACAGAAGATTAACCCTCTACGGATTACGGCTCCCCAAGTACTGCCGTACCTGCTGACGCTGGCCAAAGCTGGACTGGCACACGCGTCCATCAAGATTCATCTTGCTGCGATCTCCCGATACACCAGAACCACGGGGCGGACGTCCTTGTGGTCTCATAGTCTGGTGAAAGAGTTCATGAAGGGACTGTTCAGATCGTTCCCGCCGGTGAAGGCTCCGGCCCCGGCGTGGGAGCTCAAAGTGGTGCTGACCAAGCTCATGGGACCTCCGTTCGAGCCTCTGCACTCGGCTCCGTTGAAATTTCTGTCGTGGAAAACAGCGTTTCTTGTGGCCATCACCTCCGCACGAGTGGGGGAGATCCAGGCCCTTTCCTGCAAGGCCCCGTACTTGACTTTTCACGACACGAGGGTAGTGCTCAGGACGCACCCCTCCTTCATGCCCAAGGTACCGTCGGACTTCCATCTCAACGAACCCTTGGTGTTGCCTGTGTTCTTCCCGTCGCCTTCGTCGCCGGCTGAGAGTACTTTGCACTCGCTGGATGTGGCTAGAGCGCTGAAGTTCTACGTAGACCGCACAAAGTGTTTTCGGAAGACGTCACAACTCTTTGTGAACTTTGGACCTGTCAATCAGGGGAAGGCTCTCTCGAAGGCTTCCATTTCCAGATGGCTCTCCGGCTGTATCATGTACTGTCACCGGTTGGCAAACCGACCGCTGCCTGGCCGTCCGAGAGCCCATTCCACCAGAGCGATCGCAGCTACCACGGCATTCCTATCTGGTGTGCCCCTGCTGGACATATGCAGGGCTGCTACGTGGAGGTCGACGCACACCTTCACGAAATTCTACTGCGTCGACCGGGATTCCAGGGAGGAGTCCAGGGTCGGCCAAGCAGTGCTGCGCAACCTGTTCGCCTGAGGTGAGCCTGGTGAGGAGGTAAGATGCTTAATGTTGAGTTTGATGTAATGCTTAATGTTGAGCCTTTGCCACCTCCCGTGGTTGTGCATGTGTGTACTGCTATGTATTCTTTATTCATGAACATGTGAATCCATGCCAGACCCCATGCTGGAGAAGGAACAAGTTACTTACCTGTAACTGTTGTTCTCCAGCATGGGTCTGGCATGGATTCACATGCGAACCCTCCCGCCTACCCCTCTGCGGCTCTTCACTTGGTCATACTGCCACTTCACGTGCTTCCAAATCTGAAGATGGCTGCCAGAGGCGGGGCTTAGGTAGAGGGCAGTCATTGGCTGTGGTCAGTATGACGCAGAGATCAGTGATTGGTTATTACTACGAAAGACAGATCAGAAACGAAACGGATACTGGTTTTTTCTTTACCGAGGATTCCCAGCCTGACGACGGGGAATATTCATGAGCATGTGAATCCATGCCAGACCCATGCTGGAGAACAACAGTTACAGGTAAGTAACTTTTTCCTTCTCCCCCACGTTTTGAGCACAGCACACGCTCAAGCTTTCTCAGCACAAGACTGCAGTTCCGCTCTCAGTTATCCGGACCTTTGGTGGTTAAGTCTCTTTTCTACAAAAAGTCTCTTGCCTCAGAGGACCTAATATGTTCAAAATAATAGACCAAAAAGTTCCTTTCCATATGTATGTTGGGTGATGACTTTTCACCCCTGGATCCCTCACTTCCGGGCTTCAGACCCTTCTCGAATGTTGGCTTCCCTCTGTCAGGTTCACTATGGCCCTTTCGTGTACACTTTCACTTGTTGCATTCAAAAGTCTTAATGTCTTTTTAAACACTCCACTGTGGACATCCCTCTGTGGGGTCCACTCTTTATCAACACAATGTTCGTTGGGGCATCATGCTTCGCCCCGTTCGGCAGGCATCCCTCCGTCGGGTTCACATTTCCCAGCCTCACAGTTTCTTCTACTTCGTTCTGCTTTCTCACTACGCAGGATTTGCTTCCCTTAGTCTTCCAATGGTTGGCCAGTCAAAGACTTTCGACTGGACAGGGGATTTTGCTAGACCCCTGTATGACCACTTCGACCGTTTCCTGCCAGCTCTCCTAAGGCCTTCTGGTATCGAGACTTCAACGAAAGGGGGAATAAACCAGAGTCTCTCAAATCAGTACCCACGTAGTGCCGGACCCTTCTGCAGCTAGTCTTCCCGTAAAACGTTAACAGTCCTTTGAACTTTCCTTATTTTATCATTTGCCACTTTCGTTCAACACAGTTCGGTTTCTCCCCTGACTCACCTGCTGTGATGAACCGCTTGGCTTTTCTTGCTTCTGGAGTCAAGGACGGTACCACGGCAGCAAGCATCTCTCCCTGTCCTGCTCATCAGTGTAGGAGGGCTTTGTGTACCGTTCACACCTGCTGAAGCACACGCTGGCTATTGTTTGCAGTCTTATGTTTCCTTCCACGGAGGCTTCGTAGGTCTCAGTCGGAAAGGGAGAGGGCAAGGTTGCTCCTCTCCTTGTCGCCCCTTTGGTTCCCAACGCCTTTCTCCTCCTCTTGAACTGCTGTGCTTGGTTAGCTCTCGCGTTCTGCCTTGCTCGTATTGTGGTCTCGTGCTCCACCTTTTAGCCATGTGGGGAAGGGAAAGGGTCGTCAGGTGTGTGTGTGATTCTGGTCAATTGCCTGACTTTGCCTGACCCTTGTGTTGGGACATGTCAAGTAAACGGCTCTGGTGTTAGTCCATTGTCTTTCGTAGTGTGCAAAACTGTTTGTGTTGGAAAAGGGGGTGGGGGGTTAGAGTTTGAGTATCCTATGTGGTAGGATGGGGAAATGGTTGTATAAGAAGGGGGACACCGCGTCTCACCCGTCGGTGTCCCACTGCCACTGAGGACCCCCCCCCCAATCCAGGTGATCTTCCCACACTGGTCCACCCCCAGGAACTGGATCCAATAGCGATGGCCGTTTCCTGGCCACCTGGATGACAGATCTCTGGGGACTAGTCAGGGAGACACCTTCAGGTTTCTCACAGTAGGTATAGCTCTCCTGCCTTGCCTAAAAGCCAGGGAGTGATGTTTCTGACTGCCATTAATCCTCGAAATTGTCGGAACGAGAGACATGTCCTGCATCACGAGTTGAGTAATGCTGGCTTGATCCCTCAATAAAAGACGATTCTGAGGAAGTTGGATTGAACAATAGGTTCCACAAGAACCCAAAACAAACTTTACGTTGTATGAAAAGGTGTTAATCTCTACCTTTGCTCGCTCTCAATAGTCCTTGGCCAACAATCAGGTGATCATTGTGAACGTGGGGAACGCATAGTGTATCCTTGAGAATCAGTACTGCAGGAAAGTGACCATTGCTGCTACTGAGCTGTCTTTCTGCTAATGAAATGCGTAAATTAAGCATCGTGGCATGCTGCAAAGAGGTCCGTTTGTAATGCACCCCAGTGGCAGCATAATATGTCAAAAATGTGCTTGTTGGATAGCCACAGGATATATTCTGCTGTCACAGTGATGCCATTTTCTAGGCAATAATGACAGAAATCCTTTGTCAGCTCCACCAAAAACCTAGAGTGAGCTCCTCCAAGAAGGTTGATGTGTCCACTCTGTCTCTGGCCAGAGATCCACTTGCCCCCCGTGGCTACTTGCCCACAACACCCCCCCCAAAATCACCTGCATACTTCCAACACGATCACTGAGTCTGGGACTTGTATAAAAATCGCTCTTTGGTTTTAAGAGTCGATGTTCTCCAGCCAACAGTTCAACTCCACACTCTTTCTCCTAGGGAATTGTTGTTTGTGTGTAGGACCTGATGCCAGGAATAAAGGAGTTATTGAGGTGTTAGAGAGCCTGGCAGTGTAAGTGGCCTAGAAAAACGGGCTGGATAGACAAAGATTGAAGGCCTTCCACTTTTGTCAGTTTCCTGAGCGAGATACTCCTCCTCACCAAGAGGAGGTGTATCTCCCTACTTATCGGGTTCATTTTCTCTGACTGGAGCTTGTGCATGGCTCATATGATGCCCACGGAGAGACTGAGGAACTCCATGACCTGAGACGAGGGGCTTGAATTGTCTCCATTTGTCTGTAAACCTTGATCCTGGATTAGATAGGTACATACTTTATTTCGGTTCTCACCATTTTCAAACACAATAAAATACAATACAAAATGCATTATTAAAACAGCCATGTTAAAATATACAGTACAGCAATTGGCAGCAAGACTTGATCAAAGGAAAAAAATATATAAACTTAAAATGTTCTTGCCATGCGCTTAAAATGGGCGATAATATACTTACATAAATAGTTAAAGCAAGCATCAACACAAGACAGGACACAATTCAATGCATCAGAGACACGCCTAGTATTCTTAGCAATAAAATGTCTTCTCAGCCGCTGCTGTCTCGGATCTAAAAAGAATTCACAGATAAATAAAAAGTGAGTTCAATCCTCTACAGCCCCAATACCACAAGTACAGAGCTTAGTATTGAACTGCCACGACATCCGAGCCCTTAATGGTAAAACATTCAGCCGCACCAAAGCCATGATACGTCTCTGCACCAGTGACCGAATGGAGTTCACTGAGAAACTCTTTTGGTAGGTGCGACGTGACACCATTAGATGTCCTAGTGAGCATACGTTTTTCATGCTGTTTATAGCAAGATCAAAATCTCTTGCTTTCATGTTCAACTGTTTAGTCATCAAACCCACCGTCAGTTCGTCAAAATCTATCCCCCACTTTACACACAATATGGAACTTTTCTTGTACCAGGAGTATGTGGCACAGGTCTCGGCTTTTGCAAACTCTTCCATCACATTCATGATGATAGGGTTCTCCAAAGGGCACGAGTGTAGGTTATGAAAATACTCGAGCAACCTAAGTTCAGCCCGAACACCAGTATTTAAAACCCTGGCAGTAAAGAGCCCCAGGGGGTAGAAATCAAACCCAGCAACATTCTCAGATAAATATCCAAATTGCAATCCAAGACGGTACAACTTGCACTTCCCCAGATTTCGCTGGCATGCAAGATGGAAGAATAAACCTTAGCTTCCAGCACCTGAATGCATTTATCGAAACGGAAGCCACCATATTTTTGATCAAATCTTTTTAAACTTCCCAGCCTAGTTCGTAAGTGATTTTCTAATAAAGCTAATTGAGCAGACCACAGGCAATTGCTTGAAACATAACACACAAACAGCAACATGATTCCACCACATTTACATTAACGTTGTCTATAGACCAATTATGCTTACTTTTATTAGTGCTGAACACCACTATATTTGTTTTCTTCAAATTCAGTTTTAAGCCGTTAGCTTTGAAATAACCAGATGCATAATTCAAGCTATTGACAAGTCATTTTGGCGTCAAACCCAATAGGATGGTGTCGTCTGCATATAAAAGAGTAGGGTACAGGACCACATTCAGGCATGGAGGAATTGTGCCTATCTGAAGTGGGCCAGACACTAAATCAGATAGAACAAGATGATAAACAGCAACAGAGCCAGTGGACAACCCTTGCGCACACCTTTATTAGTTGAAAATTCACTAGTAGGCCTAGTAGATCTAGAGTGACCGTTAACAGAAGCTATAGTGTTAAAGTATAGGCAGACAATCAGTTGAAGAAGGGGGATTGGGATGCCCATTCTCTGGAGTTTATTCCAGAGAAGGGGACGATTGATAGAATCAAAGGCCTTTGCTGAATCCATAAACCCTGCATATTCTACACCCCCTCTTAGCCTCACATATTTGTCTATGACGGTCGAAAGCACAAAAACGTGGTTGGATGTAGTGACGCCTTTCCTGAACCCTGCCTGATAGATGGGTAATATATTTTTTTCCCCAGCCCACGTCTCTATCCTAACAAGCAGGCAGTTAGTAAACAATTTTGACATACTGTCCAGTAATGATATAGGGCGGTAACAGTGAGGATCCGACCGTAAGCCCTTTTTAAAGATCAGTGTAATTATGCTCAGTGTCCAGCACCTCGTAAAAATCAGAGATGCAGCAATCAAATTAAACACCCTTGACAATACCGGCGTCCACCATTCGGGAAACCACTGATATATTTCTGGTCTAATGCCGTCTGGACCCAGTGCCTTGCCTGGCATAGCACCTGTAAAAGCAGTCAACATCTCGTCTGCTGAGAAAATAAGGCTTGTATTATCATTGAAGGGATAAAAGGGTGAAGAAATGGAAAGTGCACCATCTTCAAACAAAATGGACATAAAATGATGCACCCACTCGGGATCTGATATTGGCAGACGACATCCTATGCACCCTTGTGGAATCTGCTTGCTATCAAATTCCAAAAGCCTTTTATAAGTCTCTAACACATATGGGCTCTTCTAGCCTATCCCACTGTGATACAAATCTTTCCTTCAACCTCAGGAGTTTTTTTATAGTCACGCTTAAGCACATGCCTAAACCCAGGTGTATTATTTTGTTGTCCTAGCAGCAGACAACAAACCAAACTTTGCTCTGCGACATTCTGCATCAAACCACGGAGCATCATAGCACGCTCCTGTGCAACTGCCACAAAAAGGGATACAGGGATGCATACACCTTTCAGAGATGAATCCAGTTAATTTCTCATTTGCCATTAAAATGGACACTGGGTCATACCTCGAAATTTTGCACCCCCCAAAAGGATTAACAATTGAACAAAAAATAGTCGATCAGGGAATTTCTACCAGGATCGTCACCCAAACAACGCCCATTCAGTTCAACAAGAGAATTAGTGTGCAAAACGGTCTCCAGTAGAGCCCCGTGTGGATTACCAATAAGCACATTTTGATTTGTCTTGGGAATCCCACAAGCTGCTTCTAGAAGGAGCCTGTCTGAGTGCGTCCTCAGGCCTGACAATTTAGTGTTGAAGTCGGACACAATGGGGGTCATTACGAGGTTGAGGTAATGGAAAAATGATGCCGGTAAGGGATTACCGGCACTGCATACCGCTCCGGGCTATTCCGACTCAACAACCCGGTATTAGCGCTACCGCTGATAGCGTGCTCCCCCATACCGGCATGCGCGTGGCCACGTGGCCCTTGGGCCCGGCAATAGCGGGAAAGCGCTAACAGGAGGACATCACAAGTCAGGCGGACATGCAAATGCCGGCATCATGAAGGCGGTAATGAGGGATACCGGGATGCTGGCAAAACCGGCATCACGAACCACCCGCAAACAGCAATGTGCTGTGTTCCCAAATGCCACAGGTGCACACAATCAGCACAGGTGGTGGCATGGAGTCGGGCCCAGCACAGAAGGAGCACACCCACACACGACACCCCTTACCACACCAAAATGCTACCACTTCTAGTAGCAATACTGGGGCTGGAGGACATGCTTGCATTGCTACACCAGCAACAACAACAGGCACCACAGAGGAGACGCAGGAGGAGAAGGAGGGTCAGACAGGGCCAGCAAGCCCCACCAGTGCAGCCAGTGGTACCACGCAGGCAACACCCAATCCCTCGCATCAGAGCCCGTCCATTCAACCTAACCCCTGAGCAGATCCTCACCCTGTACTGGCTGGACCGGGACACCATCACCACCATTGTGGACATGATACACAACAACATGGTCAGCCTGATTGAAATACGCACCGCCATCCCACCTCTACTGAATGTAGTGTCTGTGCTTCCCTTCCTGGCCACAGGCACCTACCAGCACACAGTGGGGCACATGCATGGCATTTCACAACCCTTATTTTCTCGCATGCTGATCCAAGTGCTGAATGCCCTCCTGAAGCACGCAAGGAACTACATATCCCTACCACGGACTGCCCAGGAGATCTTTGACACGAAGGTTGCCTTCCATGCACTGGCAGGCATGCCAAATTGTATTGGTGCACTTGACTGCATCCATGTGGAATTGGTGGTTCTGCATGCAACGGAGGTGGTGTACCGCATTCATAAACTATATCACTCAATGTACAGATGGTATGTGACTCCAGCAAGATCATCACACAGTGTTGTGCCCGATTTCCTGGATCAACTCATGACTCAATGGTCCTGCGGAACTCCACGCTACATGGAGCGGCATGCAGGACGACATGCCTGGCTGCTTGGTAAATTGCATGACAGGCACATGGAAGTGAAATGGGGGAGAGATGCACACACCATCATGGTGTCATTTTTGTGGTCACTGCACTATGTCCACATCCCACAACACGTGCACCACCCATCATCAGACCTCACCCTCTGTAACACAATCCAGCAACATGCTGTGAGTATACACAGTGTAAATGTCAGCATCAAATCACTACTCAGGACAAGCATCCATGAGAGTGCACAAAACAAAATCACCAAGGGAATCCACTGCTTGTCACAGGGCCACCACCACAGTAGTGCAGCATGTCACCATGGGAATAATCAGCGCTGAATGCCAAATAATGCAGAGACTACTGCCAACGCTGCCAGTAAGGAAATCATACAGAACACTACACATCACGTATATAACACAAACACAGCGGTATGCGTCCACAATGCATGAGCCAAATCAAGGCAGTATATACCGTGTATCATCTTGAAGACTCAATCCACACCACAAGACCATGGCACAGCACACATTGAGGCAATCTAAAATGTGTGCATACAACCAGGGACATGTGCATGTGACCAACAAATATCTGCAGGCATGTGTGAGAACTACAGAAGTCCATCATTAATTGACTAAAACATACCTTATTTTGCACCCATGCAGGTGATAGCGGCTATCCCTTGAAGATGTGGCTCCTCACCCCTGTCCGAAACCCGCAGAACAGGCACGAAGAGGACTACAGTCGTTCCCATACCCGTACCAGTGTGGTCATCGAGCAGACCTTTGGCCTATTGAAGGCACGTTTCCGATGCCTCAGCCGGTCGGGTGGAGCACTCCTCTACAGGCATGAGAAGGTGGCCAAGATCATCATGGCATGTGTCATGCTGCACAACATGTGTATCCGACGGAACGTTCCCCTGACATTGCACTGCAACCACCAGGTGATTATGAAGAGGAAGAAGAAGATGTGGGCGCACATCATTGCGGTGCAGATGCAGAGGAGGGACGTGCTGTGCGCCAGTCTGTGATTGGCCAATATTGCTAAGACACTTGGGTGCAGAGGGTGCCATGAAAGTGGGACGGAGGGCACTGGGTGTGGGAGTACATGTACACTATGCACTGTAGACCAATAAAGGACACATATACAATAATGAATGTCCACTCAAGTATTTTTTCTGGTATACAACATGTGTATTAAATAGTAAAATAATGAACAATGCTCATGCCCTCTGCCTCAAACACACTGTCTCCCCCCTGCCCATCCCCCCACAACTCCCCCACACAACCTCTCCCCCTCTCCCACAACTCCCCCACACACCCTCTCCCCCCTTCACCTCCCCCCACAACTCCCCCACACATGGTCTCCAAACAAATGCTGCAGGTTCCTGCGTCATTTGCCATTATCAGGCTGCCCCATCTACTTTTGTCCACTTCCCGCATCTGGTGGCGGCATGTCTGAGCGCCGCAAGGTGCGCGCAGACCTGCAAAGGGGGCTGGTCTGAGTGGAGCTTGATGAAGATGCTGTGCCCGCTTGCTCCAGTCTCGGGGCAGGACGCTCTGCCTCCAAGGCATCCGCTATGCGGGAAAGGACCTGCCTCAGAGCAAACACCTCCTCGCAGATACAAGTAGTGCTGGCCTCAATGGCCTGTCTCAGGGACGCATTGTTGTCCCGCCCCTCATGCCTTGCCTGGGCGCTGTCCGTTACAAACTGCCTGACTAGTCCTGTCAGCTCCTCCTGGCGCTGCACCGTATGTGCCATTTGCTGCACCCCATCCCGGACACCAGTGGAGGTGGATGCTGCATGTGGTAAATTTCCAAAATCGTGTGGCTCCTCTGTGGGGCTCATGCTCCCTTGCCCTGGCTCCCCTCCAGACTGCTCCTGTGTGCTGTCATTGGTGGAGCACAATGTGATCTGGGGTGATGGTGGGGGACTGGGTGTGGCAGGTAAGTCAGATGAGTCATCCTCCACAAGGACACACACCTGGCCTTGGCTCTGCACATCCTCGTCGGTCTGGGGCGCCGTGGCTGCCGCCTCCCCAAGAGAGCTGTTGGCAGCGGAAACAGCCCCATCGGCCACTGGCTCCTGTGCAGGGGACACAGTTGTTGTGGGGACAGTTGCTGTAGCAGTGGTCCTTAGCGCACCAGTGACGTGGCATCCTGTGGTGGCTTGCCTGGCCCTTTTGATGTTGAAGGCTTGTTGCCTTCTTCCCTGCCCCTGGCCTTCTTCCGGGGAGTTGTTGTCTGTGCGGCTGAGTCCCGGGCCTCGCTGTCAGGATCTGAGCCTGTGGGGGACCGAGACAGGGACGGCATCAGTGATGGTTCTACAAGCATCATGCATACATTGGTATTATTGCGGTTCTACACATTAGAGGGGATTCGGTATTGGAGTTCTGACAATCAGGTTGCTTGCTATATGGGGGGAGCATGCAGGCATACGTCAGGGTCACACATGTTTGAGGTGGTGTATGCTGTGTGACATGCATTTCTGTTGTGGACTGCGTGCAGTGTGACTAATGCAGTTTCCATGTTTGTGGGGTGTGTCTCGGGTATGGCACTGGCATGCTGCATGCATGTGGATGTGTCAATGCTGAGGACGGCATCTAGGCAATGATGCGTCCTGTCTGTAATGGGCCATGCATTGCCTCATGGCACGGTCAAATTGGTGGACTATCATCATACTTTGCATTACAGTGTTTTCTTAGGACACTCACCTCCATCTGCAGATGAGGTGGTGCCACGTTCCATGCCGCGAACACCTTCAATCGCCTCAATGCCAATAGTGCTGGCGCAGGTTTCCTCCCAGCGGCTTAGTTTGATTGGGGAGCTAGGCCCACCGCCAGTAGCCAGGCCCTGGCTCCGGTTTGCCGACATGATGTTTCGGACTCTGAGGCGCAGGTCATCCCATCTTTTGCGCACGTCCTTCACAGTGCAGAGGGGGGGGGCTCCCAACTGAACTCACTTTCTGTGCAACTGGTTGCCAGATTTTTTTTTCTTGATCTAAGCTTCTCTCGAGGTTATTCGCAAATACAACCTCAGCATTTTCTGCCAGAGCTAGCATTGTGAGTTTGTCCTCTGTGAAGCTCTCTTTACGCTGATGGGATGCCCCTTTTTTCACTGCCTTTCGCATGATGCTGGTGGTGGTGATGATGTTTTTCTGCTGTCGGAATGAGTCTCCAGGTGCTGTGTAGTGAGGATGGCAATGGATTGTGTTTGGAAAGATGGCCCCCGTACCCTTTCCCGTTCCAGCGCGATGACGTCACTTCTGGTTCTGCTTAATAGCGGTCACCGCTAATAGCGGTCCCCGCTAATAGCGGTGCCCGCTAATAGCGGTGCCCGCTAATGCCATATCCATTGATGCCGGGCCCGTTATTTAGAGGTAGATGGCGGCTGTAGTGCTATCTGCGCTTCCGATGATGCAGCTAAGGGGCTTTTTGGAGACTTTAGCAACATGCCGGTACTGT
Source organism: Ambystoma mexicanum (assembly GCF_040938575.1). Taxonomy (NCBI): domain Eukaryota; kingdom Metazoa; phylum Chordata; class Amphibia; order Caudata; family Ambystomatidae; genus Ambystoma; species Ambystoma mexicanum. Next base: position 450,237,010 of record NC_090936.1, on the reverse strand, counting down.
CGATACCGCCATGCCGCTACGCTTGTGCACGCAAACTCATAATACGCCACTGTTAGCGGCCTCTTTCCTACACGGTATTTGCTCCATGCCGGTAAAAACAGTTTTTTACCTCCAACCTCATAATGACCCCCAATGTCTATACTTGACTCACTCTCGGATATTAGAACATCCGCCAGCCACCCGATTTGAGTTAATATATTTTTTAAATCCTACTTTGGGTGCGGGTGAATATTGCCTATAAGGAGCCTGCCATCTACCTAGTTACCCATGTTAATAGATGTTAATAGAATTTGGTCTGAGAGGACAGGGACTAAGCTCCAATCACAAGTCCTGCAGACCAAAGTTGCAAGACCCTTGCGTGTCCTACCACCCCTGCCTCGGATACCCGGGCAATTAGTTGCCCACTATTCGGGGAAGAATTTCACCTGCAAAGAATCGTGGCACAGCCACGTCTCTTGAAAACACAGTATATCGTAGTTTCTTACACAATTTAACCAATCCGGATCATCTAATTGGTTGCCAACCCCAGCCACATTCCAGCCAAGCAGTTGTGCTACAATGAACAGAGGTTAGACAGGTCTTTTTTCTTGCAAAGTACGTTGTAGTTGTTCCCGCTAATACCAGCACTGGGCTCTGCAAGGTTAAGCACATCCTTGGTGGTGCAGCTCAGCACTGATTTTGCTACAGCTAAAGTGACCCAGCCGGTGTACTCTGTTGTGCAAAGCTGTACACTTTCTCCTTAGCTTGTTAACATATATTAATCTTTAGAGAAGATGTATGAGCTAATCTGTGCTCTAGTTCTTCCCTTGTCAGATTTATAATTAGACCATCAGGCCAGTTGGAGTGTGCTAAAGAACCTGGCCCAAGGGATGTGGAGCTGCCAACAGGTTTTGGCAGGTCGCTAGAAGTATGCCAAGTGTCGTGGAGGTGGCAGACTAGTGCCCTTTCATCTCTGGGTTAGGTTCACCACCATGCACAAGTGACTAAATTGTGTCCCTTTGCCCTGGGACATAAAAATCGTGTTTATGCACCTTGCGTTCCCCGAGAGATGACGTCACAGATTGCGTAATCTTTGTGATACATCAGTGCATTGATGAGAGCCAAAGAGCAGGCTCATGAACTCCCAGAATCATCACCATGCACACTGAAATTCAAGGAAGCAGCAATGACAGGGCTGTAGATTGGAACTAAATGTTAGGCATCCTGGAGATATGAGTCAAGCTATACAGTCTCCGGGGAGTAAGCTATCTGTGAGCCTGTGAATCCCCCCCACACCCCAATTCTGAAACGGCGATACCCAGTCTAGTTGTTGACTCGTTTGAGGTTAATAATCCGCCTGCCTTATATTCTGCTGCCTTTTTACAAAGACAAGATTGCTTTCAAACCTGTGGGAATGATGGTTCCTAAGCACAATGGCTCCTTTACAGGTTAGACCGCCTATTCCTCTGCCAGTCAGAATTGACCCCTCTGCTAAAAGTGAATAGGCAGGTAGTCTACGACCTGACTGGGGATGGCAAAAAAAAAATGACAGTTTGGAACACTTCCCAGTCTTGCAAACCCCTGAGTCCCAATTGTGCACAAACACCACTGTGCAGCTTCCCCTCCCCTAGTGCTGGTGGTGATGCAGTTTTGTGTCCTCTTTTTCAGTAGGATATAGAATGTGCATGCCTCCCTCTGGAAGTGAACACTGGCACATTTTCTCATAGTGAGGAGGCGCATAAATTTTTCCCTAGCCAACCAAGGAGGGTGCAGGGGCACTTTTGTATTTTAATAATTGCTTAAAATTGTACATTTGTGCAACACATGAAGTAAAAAAAATTGGGTAAATTGCCATTCAATTTGCAATCAGTTTGTAGGATAACATGAAAAATTTGAATAATTTCCGGTCACCAAAAGTGCACGGGAGCATTTCCATGAAGCCTTCCCACATAAAATGTCTTTCTGGAAGAATACTCATAGCTACATCAGAAAACGTGTTTAATAATTTTAGATGCTATGCTTTTGGAAGTGGTGACAATCTGGGATTAATTGCAGACATCAGTGCCTATTGTTCACAAAATATTTTGCTGTGCCAGTGTAAAAGCATAGAAAACTGTTAGATTATTAAATATATAGAGCTGTGCAGAGTGACATCCATAAAGGTGTTGGATTTGCCACAGATTTCCAACTGTGTAAATTGTAAGGACATACAACATGAACATGGTCTATGTGAAATTGAGTGGGCTTTTCTCAATGTAGCATGTAGATCTTGTAGTGAATAAAGTAATGAAGATGACCCCTGCTATCTGCGCTGGGAGTATTCTATTAAAGACTAGGCGACAATTATGCTTCAACTTCTTTTATTACTACTCCTCAGCAGTTTCAACAAACCAATAACAAAACACTGACAAAATGTCCAAAGTGACTTTTCCCTCTTGAAACTACAATCCCCATAGTCTCTGTAGTCCATCTCCTTCCATGCTCAGCTATGACCACATCCTGTCCCTGAGCTCCTCCTCTCTTTTACATGCTCTGCACTGTCACTCGCGAACTCCACACTGTCCTGCCAGCTGAGCGAAGACGTAAACCACTCCAAACTGAAACGTCGATCCTCCTCGACTTCAGTCGACCACTGTCGCTATCCCTCTTTTCAATTGTTCTTCTGCTCCTCTCCTAAAGATGATACAAAGTAGAAGAATCAGGATGGCGTCCATGTATTGACAACATTATAAGAAAACATTATCATCAACAATACATGAATGGGAGGGAAATTAATGCTCGCCTCCTAGTCTTTAATAGAATTAATACTCCCAGCGCAGATAGCAGGGGTAATCTTCATTCTATGACAAGACTGGAGGCAAGCATTATGCTTGTTCAAAGCTTCCCCAACACAGTAACTGCTAGGCTTTCTGTTGGCTTAAAGTAAAATTCCTTAAAGGTACGATCACTAGCCCAATCTGCCGCTAGCATGATCTCTCTCAATGACACTCCTGTCGTAAAGGCCTTGGATGCCATTGCTCCGCGCACTGAATGCGCTCCGTACCTCCTTAAGTCAATATTCGCTGCTTGCATAACCTCCTTAACCCATCTAGCAATGGTGGCTGTGGATACGGCATGGAAAGGCTTTCTACGAGCTATGAGCAAAAAGCGTGTTATGGGCTTCTGTTACGCAGCTGTTGGTCGTGCAGAGTATGGGCTATCCCTCTGTTCCCAAGTATCGGACTGACAACCACAAGAATACCGCCAGAGTGATGCTTAGGACCAAAGAAGGTAGTCCGTGGAGCCAGGACTCAGGAACAACCGGAAAAACCCCTGGAGCGCTGTAAAGGAAGGTATAAGGTTATGTAACTGTTCAATATGCAAAATCACGTGAATACAACCAAGACACGATATACCTGTGTATGCTGGAGCGTTGGGTATGCTGGAGCATTGTGTATGCTGGAACGTAGTCCCAGGGAGTCGGAGGCAAGCGTTACCAGGGGGGGACAGACGTGGCGGCAGAGACAGGCAGGTGACCACCCAGGACGGGGTCTTCGTAACAAGAAAGGTAGCGAGTAGCAGAAGTGTGTCCAAGGGGATAGACACAAGGCAGTCCGTAGGCAAAGCGTAGGTCGGCGTTGATGGATCCAAATTCCAAGGCAGAAAGGGGTGAGACACGAGCAATCCGTTGGGCAAAATAGTTCATCAACCAATAATCCACAGTTCCAAGGTAGACAAAGCAGACAAGGGTTAGGCACAGAGCAGTCCGTTAGACAGAGCAGGGGCCTGGCGAAGCAAGGAGACTTGAAAACGAAGCGCAAGCAACACGTGATCCAGAGAGAACAGCTGTGAAGCAACGTTTTCCGTAACCGGGCTCCTTTTAACCATGGAAAGGAAACACGTGACCGTTATCACGTGACACGTATACCCAAGCGTTGAGAGTTGCTAGGCAGCGAGTCACGTGTTCCGGGCTGCGCTGGGTCGCGCAGTTCTTCGTGCGTGTCTGTGATGGAGTCGCCAGTTCGTTTGCCACACACATGAAGGGCGATAAACCCCAGTCCTGCCAAGCATGCCACGTCGTGCCCCATAGCGTGACACCAGATAAGGTAATGAGGTACCCCTGTCGGGACGTGTGTGTTTGGGTGCTGGATGGGAAGAGGCTAGAGACGTGGGGGGGCGTGTCTTTGTAGGAAGAGTCGCAGCTCGTGCGGGGAGCGGTGTAACAGCTTCTCTATACACTGCTGTCCTGTTCTCATACTCTTTGATGCAGCTTGCTACACACCATTTGGTTCTATTTGGGAAATACGGATAGTGGATTTAGGAGGTCCCCGTCTTAGTTCTCTTGACTATCGAGAAGGTGACTCCCTCTGGTCCAAATGACCTCCAATTTATCTCTAGTGCTCTGACATCCGACACACGTTTGCAAGATACTAGGCACAAAAGCATTGCTAGTTTACCGGACAACTGCTTAAGCGACAAGTAGCCTGTTTGAAGGCCAGCTTTCCAAAAGATGAAGGACTGTTGTCACGTCCCAAATTGTATTATAACGAGGCTCTGGGGATACTTTAAATCTGGCTCCCCAAATGAGCCTCCCCACTGCCGAATGTTCACCTGCCGGCATACCTTCAATCGGTAAATGCCCCACCGAGATCGCAGACCTGTACAATCCTATAGTGCAGAAAGCTCTCCCGTCTTGCAACAATTGCGCTAGGAAGCTCAGGATCACAACTACAGGGGCTGAAATGGGATGAACACCTCTTCCTTTGCACCAGGCAGTCCACTTGGCCCAAGCCACGTCGTAGCTCCTTCTAGTGGAGGGTGAACAGGATTCTGCGATAAGCTCTGCAGCTTGTGTCGAAATGCCTGGCAGCGCCCAGCTTCTCCTGATATCATGCACGCGATGAGTGGGAGTGTACTTCTTACTCTCAGAGGATGACACAACCCAACTGGGTCCGTGAGAAGTCGGTCTCCTGCCGGTAGAGTCCTCTGCAGGTCCACCGACAACTCCATCAGAGTAGGGAACCACACTTGAGGTGTGACTAACAGCAACTCTGCTCTCTCCCTCCGACACTTTGCTAGAACTCTGTTCAGCATCATGAAGGGGGGGAAAGGGTAGAGCGGCCCGCCTGTCCATTCTTGCAGGAAAGCGTCCGTTCCTCGCGCTCCCGGATCTTGCTTCCAGCTGAAGTAATCGGCTGTCTGTGCGCTGAGACGAGATGCAGAGGTCTATGTGCAATGGGCCCCACCTCCGATTTAGCGCCTGAAATACTGTCAGATCCAGCTTCCAATCGCTGGAGTCCGTGAGGTAACGTGAATTCCAGTCGGCTACTACGTTCAGTGCTCCGGGCAGATACTCCGCCATCACTGACGTTTCCGACTGAAGGCAAAAATGCCAAAAGTCCTTTGCTAGCTCAGCTAGCATCCTGGACTTTGTCCCTCCTAGGTGGTCTATGTATCAGACTGCTGAAATGTTGTCAATTTTTAGCAAAACGCATGATTTCATCTTCCCCTTTGTGAAGGCCTTGATCGCGAAGGACCCTGCCAACAGCTCCAGACAGTTTATGTGAAGGCGAAGCTCTTCTTCGCTCCACTTTCCTCCTGTCTGCAGGTCCCCACATCGAGCTCCCCAGCCCAGGCGACTGGCGTCCGACTCTATTACTAGGTCTGGTCGATCTCCGAAAATGGCCCGCCCATTCCAGACGTCCATATTCTTTAACCACCATTGCAGTTCTGCGACAAATTCTCAATCCACAGGTACTAATTGACGATACCTCAAGCCCTGCTGCAAGTGTCTTATCTTCAATCTCTGCACCGCACGATAGTGTAAAGGTCCTGGGAATATGGCTTGAATGGAGGCTGCTAATAGCCCCACGATCCTCGCCAGTACTCAGAGCGAAACTACCTGCTTCTGCAGACATCCTCGGATTTCTCGTTTGATGTCTCCTATTTTCCGGGCTAGAAGCTCTAGTGTGGCTTTCCTGGTATCCAGGATAAATCCTAGAAAATCCAATTTCTGCGCTGGGGTGGTGTCCGATTTCTTTATGTTTCCCAGAAATCCCAGTGACAGGAGCAGATCCTGCACCCATCTCGTCTGGTAGACCAGTGTCTCTCGGTCCTCACCCAGTAGCAGCAGATCGACCAGGTATACGATCAGTCTTATTCCTTTCTCGCGAATCGCTGCTGCCACTGGCTTCATCAGCTTGGTAAAAACCCAGGGTGCTTATGCAAGACCGAAGGGCATTGTCTTGAATTGCCAATACTGTCCTTTCCAAAGAAAAGCAAGGAACGTCCTGAACTCTTCTAGCACTGGTACCGTCAGGTACGCATCCTTCAGGTCCAGTCTCATCAACCAGTCTCCTTCTTTGAGGGAGTCTCGGAGCTGGTGGATGCCCTCCATTTTGAAGGGCATTGTCTTGAATTGCCAACACTGCCCTTTCCAAAGAAAAGCAAGGAACGTTCTGAACTCTCCTAGCACTGGTACCGTCAGCTATGCATCCTTCAGGTCCAGTCTCGTCAACCAGTATCCTTCTTTGAGGGAGTCTAGGAGCTGGTGGATGCCCTCCATTTTGAAGTGGCGGTAGACTACCCAGCCGTTTAGCTTCTTCAGGTTTATCACCGTCTGACCTTATCCGTCCTGTGTACTAGGAACATGTTGCTCACGAAACTGGGAGTCCCCGGCATCTCTCAATGGCATTCTTCTGGGCCAGCAGCACCAGCTCGTGGTCTAAACGACTCTGCTCTGCGCCTGCTAGGTGCTGCCGATGCGGCCTACGCACTTGTACTAGAGTGGCTCTATAAATTCCAGTTGCAGACCCCTTACGGTTTGCAATATCCAAGCATTGCTGGAATGTGCGCGCCAATTTTCCCCAGAACATACCAGTCCTCCCTCCCACCGGAAGGTAATGAACTTTTCTCACCTTGCGTGAATCCTTGACCTCGACCGGTTCCTCTATCTCTGCGTCCTCTAGGGAAGCGTCCCCTGGCCGGGAAGAAGGAATCCTACTGTCTGTTCTCCCAGTACTGTGCCCTAGGATTGGGGGGTCTTCTGCCTCCTTGGTTTCGACCAGCCGCACAACCCCTGGAACGACCGGTCCCAGCAAAAACTCTGTTTGCGAAAAAATTTTGGATCTAAGCATGGCCTTTTTCCAGTGATGCATAGGTGCCAATGAAACGGCCCATTTCCTTCTCAAAGGTCTTGCCGAAAAGGAGACCCTGCACCGCTTCTCCTGCTTCATACGAAGCGAGGTCGCTGAGCTTGGGGTCGATTTTCAGCAGCAAGCCTCTCCTCCTCTCCGAGGCAGTGGCGCAGTTGGCATTTCCTAATATGCAGACGGCTCTTTGTGCCCAGCCCGCTAGGGCGTCGGGGTCTACCTCCTCCCCCGTATCCTTAGCTCTCTCTGCTAAGTCTATGATCTTAGCTAGCGGGCCCGCTAAATCTAGCACCTTCTCTTGCCAACTCTTCCAAGATCTGTCGATGCCTTTCTGGGGATCTTTGCTGGTCTTGGATACGAAAGTTAGCATCTTGGGATCTAGCTCGGGGTCTCTGCCACCTTTCCCGGAAGGTCTGGCCTTGGACATTCTGCTCGGAGGCACTGCCTAACTTCTTTATCAAGGGCTTTCCTTAATCTTACGATCATGTACTGTGCCTCTCTGGGGGACAGTTGCCAATCCGAAGATCTGGGGTTCCGGATGCTATCTGGGTCAAACATGTCCTCTTGGTCCTCCTTGAGGTGTTTCACCTTGCGGGTCCTCTTTCCCACGCTTGACTTAGCCAATCCTCTTCCACTGTCTCTTCCTCGTGGAAGGACAGGTCATCTTCTACTGGCTCCTCTTCCGAACATGTGTCATCTCCTCCACCAATGTCTTCCCCTGGGGTGGGGTTTGTGAGGTTCGGCACCGCCTGGCGCTTCAAGTACGCTTCCTCGAGCTTTGCGAAAGCGTCAGCAACCTCTGGGGCCTTTCCTTTCGCCCCTTCTGAAGGGCCTTGGGGGTCATCAGAGGCTTTCCTCTTTCGGGCCTTGGTACTCCCCTTAGACCCTGTCTCAGAGGGTTCGATGGGCGTGCGCTCAGTCCTTTCGGTGCTATCCTTGGGCTGGTTTAGCATAGCTTCTAGGGTCTCCAGCCTTTCTTGTAGGGGTTTCACCCCTTGAACCACAGCAACGACTAGGGAATTTCCCAGCACCTCCTTGAAGCTGGCGGCCAGGTCCACTGACTGCCCCTCTTCACTCCATTCAAATTCCGACATTCTGGGAGGCTGCTGTGTGCCTGGATACCTGGTAAAGGTGTGCGAGCACGGCCACTGCCTAGTCTGATGCTTTTAATGCAGGTAACCGTGGCCAACCCACTGTGATCAATACTCCCTTTTCCTTGATTAAAATTGTCTTTTCTGGGGGTTTTTTGGAGTATGTGTGGCTGTACCGGACTTGAACTTGTTTTCAAAAGCCTGTGATGGGCTATATATGTATATCAAAATCGCCCCCGGGGGCTCGGTGTCTCTTAGGAGGCAGATGGGCCTCCTTGTAGTGGACCACGGAGCTCTTCTGCTCCCGTGTTCGTGCTCTGCTCGAGGGCTGCTTAGTGCAGCGGGCGTCGAGCAGCATGAGCTTTAAATATATTCACTGTCTTTGGATTTATTAGATAAATCCACTATCTCATGGAACGCTATCATCGTAGCGAGAGAACAACCGCCGCCGGGTCCGGCTTCTCACAAGTTTGCTGTCGTAATATAAATGTGATGCAGAGACTCAGCGCCACGAGCTCCGGCTCCACCTCCATGAAGGTGAGGGTTGGAGCGCCCCAGTGCTTACCTCCCTCCTCTGAGGGGCTCAGAGGGCTTCCGCGGGCGCCTGGCAAACCCCTGGTATGCCGGTCATGCGGCACGGGTGCACCGCAGAAGCCCGTATAACTAGTAGAATGATACGGTTACCTCACACAAATTAAACAAACTCGTATAAATCCAAGTGAGCGAAACTGCTTGCAGCCACAACTATGTACGTATTCTGGGTATAGTACAAACTGTGACTACAGTTATAAACGGATATACACATTCGAAGCCTATAACTCTACTGCTGTTATCCTATATCGCACTAGAATCTATCCTAGGTATCAGGTAATATTATCCCCATATATATGGGTGACCATATATATGGTGACGGGGGCAAAAAAAAATGTAAAAACAAAAAAAAATAATTAAAAAAAAAATGTGGGGGTTGCGGGGTGTCCCCCCGCATGTTCCATGCAATAATGTCGCCACAAAAAATAGCCATTTTTTGGTGATATTTTTGCATGGCGAGATTTTTGTGGCGACATTATTACATGCAACCCTATCCTATATCACACTGGAATCTGCATAGTAAAATCGTAATATGGCATATCATACAGGGAAATGAGAAAAATGTACTTATCTGCTTGAAGAACAGTAAAAGAAGAGGAGGAGCTCAGGGACAGGATGTGGTCATAGCTGAGCATGCAAGGAGATGGACTACAGCGACTATGGGGATTGTAGTTTCAAGAGGGAAAAGTCACTTTGGAAGTTTTTCAGTGTTTTGTTATTGCTTTGTTGAAACTGCTGAGGAGTAGTGATAAAAGAAGTTGAACCATAATGCTTGCCTCCAGTCTTGTGATAGAATGTAGATGCACCGAAGAGTTTCGCCTTCCAAAAAAGTATGTGCCGGTACTGTGGAGTCGGTTGGTAACCCAGACCTTCAATTACGAAATCCCTTGCTGGCAACACATAAAATCAACAGTACAGAAATGAAACACACATGTCCTGAGTAAATGTCATATGAGAATGAATACAAACTATAGGGTCTTGGATCAATCAGCAGACTTTTGCACAAAAATTCATATGCTCTGCGGTGTATACACTAAATTGTATTTTCTAAAAGCACAGAAAAATAAATGAATTGAACAAATCACTATACGGAACAAAATGGTGAACCATTGCCACTAAATCAGGCGTTGACATTCATTTATGATCTAATTTAAATCCAAATGAAATGGAACTTTTTCTGTACCCACTGCCAGACTTGGCAAAATCTAAGCTGATGCTTTCAAGTAGACTCTTTTTCAGCTTCGCTGTGGTTAAATGCACGGGGCACACGTTTTCACGTTCAATACCACATACATAAACTGGTTCATACTAGTGTTAAACAAAAGCAGTAGTCAAAACTGCAGAAAATCTATATCTATATCTAAACAAAAGCAGTAGTCAAAACTGCAGAAAATCTATATCTTTTATGGATGCAAGTGACATTTTATTTCAAGTGGCACACACCTAAAATTACCTTGTGTATTGTACAGGATGTTGAATGTCAGTATATGTGTATGTGCGTTCGATTTTGGGAGGCGGAAATGTAAATTTTGTTTTGTGCCATGTCAATGTAAGGAAAATCCCCCAAGTGGAAATGCACGTCCAAAAATCAACCATGGTTTTTACAAATGCTTTCACACTCCAGGGATCTTCAAAATGACTAGCGTGTGTGCCTTTTGGTAGGAGACACTTAGTATACTTCATATGACCAACAGCTTCCAAAAAGGAAAAGCTTTTTCCTTTCATTACTTTCTAAAGCATTGTCGAAAACCAAGTTATGTTCCATGATGTTTAAAACACCTTACATTTGTAAAAACAAAAAAATAAAAACCACACGGCTGTGACTGAGAATGTGATTTGAAAAATGGCCTCTCAACGTTTCCAGCCCATTTGTAAAAAAGCTATTTTGTTTTTTCTCCACTTTAGGGCGATGAATGAGATGTTTGGTGAGCAAGGGGGCAAACCGCAATTCTGATATACAGCGAAAAGTCTCAAGGTTTACTGGTTTGCACTCTCATGCACAAATGTTTCTTAGGCAAAGTGTTACATTTCGACCTCCTCTCATTCTAGTTTCCTGTTAAGACTACAGTTTATTTTTTCAGCCAGTGGACTTTTGATCAATTAAAGACTGGAAAATATAATTGAAACGCTGTGGGAGCCTAAACGCTGACCACATTTTTGCAGATGCATCTACGCAGTTTATCTGGAGAGCTGCCATATTTTCAATGTTAAGTTAATTCACTTGGAACGCTCCAGAAAATAAACAGTTATGAATTTTCTTAAATGAAATGTTGTGCAGAAATTTTTGTTGTCATGTATTATTATTATTATAATTGTTCTTTTATAACATGAAGCGCTGAACCTGTGTTGCGCTTTGTTGTCTTGCCTCCAAGACAAAAGTGTTGCCCCTAAGCTATCCTTCCTCCCCTGGGCTTCTGTTCTGACTGGGGATTATATCTTTGTTGTATGTATGGGGTATTGTGCCCTCTTTTTGGATACAGGGGGCCTATGTCATGAGGGTGTTGAACAATTTTAGGAATACGGGGACATAGGCTACCCCACCTTCTGACACTTGCCGGGTGTGGATCCACCGTACCTTTTCACAAATCACAACTTGTGGTCTGTACATAAGAGATCACCCAATTTGCATGTAACACATTAACAAATATTTATTGTCATATGGTTTTTAAACCATTTTAAGGCATCTTACAAAAACCTCATACTCAATGCAAAGAGTTAATGTATGAGGTTTTTGTAAGATGCCTTAAAATTGTTTTCCCCGAAAACCACAGGCAGGAAAAAGTTTATGATAGCCCTGTAAGGCTATTTTTTAAAAACCATATAAAAATAAATATTTGTCCAGGACATGAGAACATGAAATTAATGTAAACCTCTATTAAATGATGGCACATCGGGCAACACTTGGAATTTGAGGTGCTCCAGGAAGATGTAAAATTCATGAGAGCAAGGATACCTGATCTACATTTTTAAAATAAAGATTTATCATAAATAAAATTCATTTTCGACAGGTAAGGTTCATAACTGACAAACTGTTTGTGCTTTACACTGTTTGTTGTTGAAGGTTTTCTACATGCATTGGTCACTAAGCCTTTTAAAATCTAGTCATTATATTTATGTTTTACACAATTAACTGAGTTAGTTATTTTTCTTCTGCAAAATCCCCAAATCGGCTCAAATTATTAATTTTCCTCAGAACATCCCTAACAAAAACATATGAAGGTCGAGAGTTTTTGTTGTTAGATTTAAGAACATACAGAACAGTAACCCAATAACATGAAAGATTAGGATTATACCACAATAAAACAGGTTTATAGCAGCATCATACTGTTATCCCTTTCCAACGCATTTGAGTTTTCTAGGGGATATTTGCGGTTCGCTGCGGGAGCGCTAGTCATTTCTTGACTAAATATTTTTCCCATATAACTAATGCCTTACTAGATTGGTAACCCCAAATGTCGGCACCATACAAGGTAGCTGACTTTAATTGGGCCATACATACCACTAATGATTGCGCTAATGCTTTCTCCCTAAAACGGGAGGAAGAAGCTAAGATGCCACCAGTTTGTTACTTCAGTTTTTAGTTGATGAAGGCGCCAACTACAATCATTACTGATGCTTTGTTAGTCAAAACAATCAATGTTCTCAATTGGCGCACTGTTTATGTAAGATGCATAATACAAGATGTCATTGAGTGGCATACCATGAACGTAGCTTTATCCGAGTTGATCACAAGGTCTTTACTCATGCATAAAGCTATACATTTGTCAGTGATGTTCCTGAAAGCTTGTTTTATAAATCCTATCCCCCTTCTAAATCCCAGTTGGACATGATTTAAGGTTTTGTATTAAGCTACCCATTCATTCAATCTCATCTCTAAAACCTTCCCATATGTTTTACCAGCACTGTTAATCAAGGAGATAGGACGATAATGAGCTGACATTTTTCGGACCTCCTTTTTGTAAATGGGAACAGTCTCTGAAGACCTCCATGATTGTAGGGTTTGATTTTTATCAGTAATGCAATTGAATAATTGTGTCAAAACTGGGACATAGATCGCAGGCTCAGATTTCAATAAATTGAAATAAAGGAGGTCTGGTCCTGGAGCCTTAACACTTTTCTTGGTGTTAAATGCACAGCCCACTTCTGTTGTTGATGAAAACAAAAACCGATGAATTTTGATATTTGGAGTCATGTAGCCGATTACTCTGCAAAGGTGTATTCTTTACCAAAGTTACACTATACAGGTTACTAAAATGGTGACATGTATTTTCAGTTTTACCTATGTTGATGTCTGAGCATATTTCCAAGCCGTGTAGTCATATTTTTTTTTAAACGCAAGCATTGTTTGAAATGCATTTGAATTACATTGAGGCGAGGCAATGCAAATGAGTTCACAATGACGAACACAGGAGTACGTTTAGCTTAGCTTTCTGGGATCCGCGCCAATGTTATGGAATACTGCAAACAAAACAAACAATATTATTGGTATGCACTACAGACTTTCTGGGAAGTGCGCCAAGTGCCTCAGTAATAGTAAACAAAACTAAAAGAGCAATTATTGAAAGAACTACAAATAAATACAGCACTTCCTGTGATTCCAGAGGATGTAGCAACTCATGACCGGGTGAAAGGTTGAAGTAATTCACTGTTGGCCTTCCTTAATGCCGACAGTAAGGGATGACCTAAGCTGCGACCTGCTGCTACCAGTGGTATGTAGAACATGACCTAAACTGGGTTCTGCTCTGGACACTGATAGGTAGAGAGTACAGTCAAGTACTGTATGAAGGTTATGTAGCGCTCACTGTGTATCCACTGGGACCCCACCCAACTGGTCCGGAGCGCTTCTGAAGCTGGTTCAACTTCCCCAGGGATTTGCGCTGCCGTGGGCTTATCCTGGAAGACAGGAGTTCGGGTTTAGCTATAATCACCTCCTTCAGGGGCCCGCCTCCTAAGTATTCCCCTTGCAAACCCCTTGGAGCCTCTCTCACCTTGAATTTCGTTGAGGTGCGCTCTCCGTCCTGCTGTTCTGTAAAGGGGCGCTTTTCGCGGAGTTACTTCACTGGCCTGGGCCTGGGAGTCCGGGCCGGCTGCGACTCCCTTTTTGAGGTAAGTTTTGAGTCTTTGAAGAAAGAGTGTCCACGATTGCTATTGCCCTGTTGACCTTCTCCTTCTCTCGTTGATGCAGAAGGGTGATGGAGACGTCGAGCTGATGACGAGGGCAGTGCTCGAGAAGGTAAGAGAATGCGCAAAGCACGGCGCTGTGAGCGTCTTTGAGTAAGGCTAACCTGTGCTGTCCTTCCTTACAGGTCGCCGAGAAGTCCTGGAAGGCATGCGGCCAGATGGAAGCGGAGTGTAGGATGGAGGATGTCCGGGTAGCAGTTGAACTTCCAGGAGAGCTTCTGTAAGTAGCAAAGTCTGGAGATGACCAAAGGCGCCAGGACTGGCTTCAAGACAGCCGAGAGGGACATGACTGGGCCTGTGGGGCATTGCAGGAATACTGGGGCGAGGGCCAGAGGCCCTGAGTTCCCAGGCCAGGGGTAAAGTTCGTGACAGGTTAGCTTCAGAGGGTGGAGGCAGGAGATGAGCTGTATATGGACCTGGAGAGGCTGGCTGATGAGGCAGAGCTGGCAGACTTGAGGCTGGAGGACACCCAGAAGCAGACTGAAAGCTCCCTTCATACAAACCAATGCAGAGGCGAGGGAGGAATATTCATCCTTTTTACTGGCTGGATTTTAAAGCTCCTGAAATTGCATTATTGGGCTTTTTGAGCAGACTTAATATTTTTGTGGAAGAACTATTTTTGCAGTATGGGGAATATCCCTACTCTTGGCAACCAGCTCAACACATATTCAACAGGCCTCTGGGCTCCCGCATCCATTCAGCTCCCTGCCTTCTAAGGAGTAGTGAGTATGAATTGTTTTACCCATCTTTAATATCACATTGGGAAAGAGGACAGGTATTGAGAGGGCAGATAATTCTATGAGGTTGCCTAGTGAAATATGAGGATGTAGATAATTGCTTTTGAAGTGGCTATTATGCTTGTGAAATGATTGATCTTGAGGCAGTGATAATGTTAGCTCCTTACTCAATATCTTTTTGTATGTTAAGTGTATTATGTTTAGTGACAATAATAGTAGCAACGTTTTTATAACATTTTGTTCACATAATTAAAAGATTTACACTAGAGGGTATAAGAGCATTCATTGAGTGTTTATTACTGAGAATATTGTCAGAAGCATTTTGGATATGCGCATGATGTGTGGGACATCTATTTAAATGTATTGTGCATTGATATGTTATTTATGGGGCATATCTTTAATACACACAAAAAGGTTACTGAGGTATGAGCAGTGGACTATCAATAAAATAAAATGTGACATTAGTAAGCCTCTCCTGTGCTGATGAATGAGAGTTGTCGCCCACTGAAGTGGGTTGTTGCTTACTCTCTTTACTGATGCACAGTGCCAGGTATATGTTTTTTCTTCCTCTACTCCTGCCACAGCACCTGCTTGGTGTGGGGGGTCTGGGACGCTCCCCTGGAGGTGGAGGGAAGGCTCTGGAAGGTAGGGGTGATAAGAATCACATCGCAATTGGCACACCAGACAATCCTACACTCTAAAATATTCTCCCTAATTAGCTACTGAAGAGGGGCTAAAGGGGTTGATACAGGCCTTGTGATGCAAAGAATACAATTTCAGATCTTGAGAAACACTTTAGTGAAGAGCAGTGTGTATAATACATATAATGATCTTAACTTGTTATTGCTGTTTTTAATTGATTATTTTTCTAATTTGCTGTGTAAGGTTGATCGGTATCAACCAGTATCACAATAAATAAATGAAATTAAATGATGATCTTAAAACACACTAGTGGAGAGCAGGGTGTCTTTTTAAGCAAGTAACAGCTAACTAGCTAAAGGATACTACAATGTCTAACTCGCATGTTGATATCCCCATACCTGTATACTGCCGCTGAGCAGTAACCAGATGATTACAGGAAGGAGGTGTTAGAAATGTCACTCTTTTGAAATGACATAGACCCAGGATCATTGTTGTTTGGGACAAGGTTAGTTACCTATAGAGGGGCTGCTTAATCAGGTCAGTTTATTACCCTGCAGCCTCCATCTTGTTGTAGAGTATCATGAATGGCCGCTTGGTCATGAGGCACAATCCTTTGTTGCTAAAGGATTAAAATGCGAGGATGTGTATAGCCGCTCTCTCCCTCCATTCTCGAGTTACTCGCCAGATTGGAATTAAGAGCTCCGATAAAAAGTCAGACTATTCCGCTGAGGATTAGAATAGAGCTTAGCATCTTAATTACCTCTACCCTATTCACCACATCAAACACGAGATGGCGGTAGAATGTTGCAAAAGTTATGATGACCAATCTGTAACAGAATTGCTACAAATGTCATCACTTTTTGGCGGCCCAGTTGAAGATACCCCCAACATATCCAATTGGGACGAATTGACACAACTCAAAAAAAGATTTATAAGAACTGAGCTACATCACTCCATTATGCTAGAATATCTGCAGAAAGGGGCCCTTCCCAAAGGGCTGGTAGTTAGGAATGAACCCAGACTGTTCCTGGACAATAAGAACTTTGTACTACAGTTGAGTTACATTGCGAACAAGTGTGGGAGAGATTGGGTGATTCTTATAATAGATAGAGCCACAGAGATGACTGAAACAATCATCATTGACCTACAGACTTCTTTAGAAGAAGTAATTAAGAAAATAGTTCCACTGGACATTTACAAAAAGCGATTTGATGCACTGCCGACTGAAATGAATGAATTCAAAGATGAGACCACAAAAGATAGGGTTCGTAGAATGATAAAGGACCTTCAAAACTTTACCCACGAGAAGGCCTTTCTCTACACACAGGAAAACTACAACCATAACGAAAAAGACGAACCGCGAAGTAACTATGGAAATGCACAAAAGAAAAGAGTAAGCTTTAGAGAGACGTCTTTCAGCTCCAGTGATTGTAGCAATAGCGATGAAGTAGGCAACAACTTTAGAGGGTATAATTCAAGCTAGCATACAAGAAGGAACAAATTCAGAGGCAGAAGGAGTGGCAACCGACCCAACCAAGGAAGAAGAGGAAACAGTGAAATCTTTTTAGAAAGGGGCAACCAGACATGGGACATTTGATTTTGAAGCATTTATAAACACGCACACAACGAACCGAATCGTATCCTGGCGCAGATGGAGCAAAAGATGACACTCAGAAGGCCAGAAGGACCAACTAAGTAGACAAAACTATACAGCAAACAAAAATAGTCAGGATCACAGATTTATTTAAAGAGATGAGTTTTGAGACCTGCTCTAAAGGTCATCAGGGAGTTGACTTGTCTCAGATATAACGGAAGACTGTTCCACAATCTGGGCCCGGTCACTGAAAAACACTGATCTCCCCTAGACCTATACTTCATCCTAGGAATTACAAGAAGGAAGTGATCCTCCGACCTAAGAGTGCGAGTAGGTTGGTATTGTCTCAGTTTCTCTATTAGATATGCTGGTGCCATGTCATGCAGGCATCGATAAACCAGACAACCGGTCTTAAATTGAATCCGATCGTCAACCAGTGTAGTGATCGACGAAGACCGGGTGTATGAGTATTTTTAGGTACACCAAAGACCAGTCTGACTCCAGCATTTTGTGCTTTCTGGAGACGATGGATTTGATTACTTGGTGCTCCGGACAGAAGACCATTGCAGTAATCAAGATTTGAATTAACCAGTGCTCCTACCACTACAGCACAATCTATTTTAGGCACGTAGGGTAGAGCTTGGCGCAAGAGGCGGATGTTATAGAATACGGACTGTACCTTGGCTGAGACCTGGGTGTAACATCCCAGGTCACTCTGCCAAATACAGCCCAAATTCTTGACCTTGGTGGAATATTTCAGGCTAGCCCCCAAAAACTGAGAAGGAGGGGGACATTTTCCTCCTACAAGGAGATGTTTAGGCCCAAACAAAATCACCTCTGTTTTTTGGGGTCAATTGCAGCCAATTTTCCTCCATCCAGGTGCCTATCTCGTCTAGACAATTAGTGACCACAGTAAGAGCATCCTCTACATCATCAAGTCTGATGTACAGCTGTGTATCATCAGCATAAGAGTGAAACCTGAGATTATATTTTTCCAAGATGTTCATCAAAGCACAGAGGTAAATATTAAACAAGAGTGGGGAGAGAGACGATCCCTGTGGCACTCCATAACACTGAGAAATGTTCTGAGAGAAATCCCCCTAGTTGAACACTTTGCTGACTGTCGGTAAGAAAAGATGTAAACCACTGGAGTGCCCCGGGACCCACATTGATTAGGTTTTTTAGGCAATCTAGCAAAATACTATGATCCACCGTATCAAATGCGGCTGAGTGATCGAGCATTACAAGCATGCAAAGTTTCGCAGCATCTCCTGCCTGCAACATGTCATCCCAGACCGCCGTGAGTGCAGTCTCTGTCCCGTTCAGTGGACGGAAGCCCGAGTGTAAAGGATGGCAACCAAGAATAACACAGAGCATGTGAGCCTTGTGGTAAATCCTCTACATATACACCTACCACAGAGGAACACAAAGTTCTTGAAAAGGGGATGGGTTTTGTTACAACTAACCCCCACAATACGTTCCTGTTTTGGCAGGATTTTTTTGGCTTCATGAGAAAAGTTCAGACAAAATAACAGACACCGGCCTCAACAAAAAAAAATCGACATACTGTGTTCTGGTGCAGGCACAAAGTGCTGAAGCAAGGGTCTTTGAGAATAGAGTACTAAGAGATACAGAGACATTGGAAAAACGCAACATAGGGACCTCTACTTTCCACAACACAAGTAAGAAAGAACATCAAGCTATGCAGAATTTGCTGAACAATGGGACGATTATAATTCAGAAGGCTGATAAGGGTGGTGCAATAGTAATCCAGAACAGAGACACATATGTGCAAGAGTGTGAAAAACTAATGAATGCTACAGGTTATGAACAACTGACCATTGACCCAGCTGAAAGACTACAAAAAATAAATCACAAGATTGAAAAGGCAAAACAAAGGGGCTGGGTCTCATTGAAAGAAGCAGACTTGTTGGTAATGGATAAACCAAAAATACCTCAATTCTACCCACTCCCAAAGATTCATAAGTCCTTAAAAGACACCCCGGGTCGCCCAATTGTATCTGGGATGAACTCCATTCTAGAGCCTCTGTCAAGATTTACGGATGCATTTCTCCACCCCTGGTACGTAGAATGTCCTCATATGTCCAAGACACTACACTGATGATCAAAGAAAAAGATGGAACAAGTTTCAATCTGGAAGATTCCAATGGCAGGGACTGGGTATCCCAAAATGGAGGATACTCGGAGCACCTGTCAAATTCAGCATAGAGCAGCCACCAGCCCAGCCCATATCCTGCTCTGTGGGCCACACACAGGTGCCCAAAAACATACTCTAGGGGTACAGGGTTGTACCCCCACCCATGGGTGCCATAAGGGTATCCCAAGAGTCCATTCACCATCACCAAAAGGAGGAAGCGCTGCACTGCCAGGAGTCCCACATGGACTCCTGGGCAGAAAACAATACAGAACACACATGAAAAAGGAGTACAGGACAAGGACAGGGAGGCCTTGTCCCTCCAATGCATTTCCAGCATCACAGTATTCCACCAATGAAGGGTCACTTCCTGTGTGGTAAATGATTGTGTGGTTCCCAAACAACTAAGAGTATGAAAGTCGACATTGGGTTAACTAAACCATGGAGACAGACCAGCTTTACTAACTGCAACTCTAAAATGGTCATCTATGGAATATGGTGTCTGTGTAAAAAAAATCTATATAGGGAAAACCAAGAGGACAATTAAAACAAGAATAACAGAACATAAAAGTTGCTCAAAGAACTGGGTACAGAATGCACCATTAGTAGCCCACTGGGTTGAATTCATGCACACAATAGCAAAATAAAATGGTCAGTTATCTTCCAATGGAAAACAGGAAATTACACACATTTGGTTAAAATAAAACTGCTAGCCAAAGAACAACAATTAATTTTCCTAGCTAAAAGTGTAGAGAGGCCTCAATGGAAAAATGGAATCGATGGAATTATAACCCTGTCAGAGGTGTTGTCAACAGCTTTGAGCTCTATATTATACACTCAGCACTTATACCTAACTAAATGCCAACTGTATATAATTTAGTCGAGCACACTTGATTTGTAAAAATAAAATGCCAGGAAGACTTAATGTGAAGATTCAAAATCACAACATTTATGATCAGTATGATCCACATAGCTCACCTTTATTCATTGGCCGATCCACGGTGGGATACCAATAATACAATACACACAACTAAGAAATTCCCGGACGCTCTCAGCCTCATGCTGGCTCGCCGTTCCTGAGGGGTGAAGATAGAAAAAGAAAGAGGACTTACAACGCCCTAGGTACAACAAGTCGTTAGGGAACTCATGTGTGATCCGAAGATAGTTACGAACATAGTTGTAGGACTAACGCGCTTTGCCTAATGGAGGCGACACTTGAAATTACACACTGTACGAATGGGAACCGCCAACAGAAGGAAACTAGAAGAGAGCGAGCAACAGTGCCTAAGAGAGCCCCTAGGAACAGGAAGAGTGACCCTGGGAAAATAAGAGGATGAGCCAGCATAAATTAGGTAAGTACAAACTGCCTACACAGAATGCGATGACGCATCAGTTATTTGAGGCTACTGACATCGCCTGAAGGGTCAAGAGTAACATAAGACTGCTCTATTTCCATTTTCTTTAGCGACACAAATCCCTGTGGACCCTGCAACACAGGAGGAAGACGTGCAGTTGAGTTGCATCACCAACCATCTCTACAAATAGTGCTGTGACCACCAGGGCAGTTACAGTAGGTAAGAATATTGCCCGTTATCTGTCCTTGCCCCAATGTTAGTTAATTATTGCTAGTTGTGCATGTGCTAACCAAGTAACCAAAAAAAAGCAGTCTTGTTAATTAGGCTCCTTCTTGATTTAGGCATTGAGATTCGATTTCTGCATCCAGTCTAATCCCTGAGCAAATCCCAAACGAAAACAGTAGGAGCGCTCAGACCGGATGCAAGACCAAACTAGGTAAGAGTGCAAGAGCCACAAAAATACACATTTTTGTCCCACTAGACCTAGGTCAGTAAGACAAACGAAGCAGTACACTTGATGAAACACTCTTAGACTAGTGAAGCCGAATACCTAAGCTAAAGACTTGCTAGACTGAAGCAATCGAAATAGCCTAATGCTTAATTGGAGTAAATAGCCCAAAGCAAGTGAAGTTCAATACAACAGCCTTGTAAACTTCACTACCAGTTAAATATACTATCATAGGTGACAGATACCCTGAGTGGGGACGTAATGGACAAATGTAGGCAGAGACAAATACACATACCAGGTTAATAGCAACTATAGAAGTCTAGAACTTCCAACATTTTACAAGTCAGATGTAATCTTTAGAAATTGAGTAGTAATAACGTGTATACTATATTTACAACTATATGAACATATGGTAATAAAACAAATTTTCCTGTCATTTCAGGAAAAAAAATTGGGTCTGCTAGAATTGAAGACACCCAAATGTATTGAGTGGAAGACAATAGGGTGGTCTCCGGACTGAGAAATAAACTCTAGATATTGTTAATAACGGAAACAGGAGACAGCAAGCCCCTGAAGATTTAATAGATTAAAGGGAATGAAACATGTTGCGTAAAATAAGTTTGAATTGTATGAAAGGGTGAAATTGAGTTTTTAGAGTGAATGAGTAGTGTTGTGTATTTTTCCACATTGTACTGTATAGCACGAAGCACTTTACCTATTTCAGACATGTTATAGTAATGTGGCTGTTTTCTATGTGTTTTACTGTTTTTAAACAAAATCAAATTAAATAATAAAATTATATTTAGTATACCATGAAACTGTTTGATTTGTTAAATTTCTTGTACATAATGACTGTACTCGACCCGCACTCTTTTGAAACAACATAGACCTAGAAGCGTTGTTGTTTGGGACAAGATTAGTAACCTATAAAGAGGCTGCTTAACTGGGTCCGTTTATTACCCTCCGACCTCCATCTTGTTGTAGAGTTACACATGTCAACACTAACTTTTACAGTGGCAGTGGCTGTGCCTGGAGGATTGCCAGGGGAAACCCCGTTTACATATATGAAGACACCTGTTGTTAAATCAGGGTATAGATTTGAAACCCTACACATCAGAAGGGATGAAGACCAAATACAGTACACACCATATAGGCATCCTGAGTTATCCTTGCAGCAAGTAGACCACCAGAACTGGTTTCAAGGGGGTTTGATATATCCCACCACAAGGGCTAGACATGGCCCATTTGCAATGGAAGAGTCAACCTTAGAACACATCCTTAGGTTCCACCCAAATAGGGAGGCAAATGACCCATATACCAAGGAAGACTATGAACTCCTGAGGAGACATTTTATTTGCTCAACCAAATCTTTATTAGCACATTTGCATATGCAATTTCACTAACATAGAATTTACATAATTTATGACAAATGGACTTATCGATAATTTCAACGGCATCAACTCTCCCTCTTATCCATCTCCCTCTAGTCTAGGGACTCCAGTTCCACATGCCCTCCCTCACACGGCTTAGTCTTCATCCTCTGGCAGTATACCAAGTATCTGCAATCTCTTCGGTATATATAAGCGTGTATAGTCTTCAAGAGCATAGTTAAGAAAGTGTGACCAAACTTTACTGAACCTCCCATTGTGCCCCATACAATTGGCGGCATTTTTTCCACACTAACAGTGTCACAAAGCGAGTAGCCCCATTGTACAATAGAGGGTGGGTCTTTTTGCTTGCATTGTTTCACTATGCAGAGCCTAGCGCACATTAACCGGTTCGCACACAGAGTTTCTGCCCGCCCTCCCAGTCGACTGGCCCCTACTTTTGAAATGTACAGGAGTGCCAGAGCCCATCCAACTTTAGGTCAAATCCTAGCACCCCACCTACCGTCAATTTCACCTCTTTCCAAAAGTGTTTGAGCTGCGGGCATCCCCACCAGATGTGTTACGTCATCCCCCGCCCCCACACAGTCCCGCCAACACAGTGCTCAGTGTGAAATGCACATGTTATGGAGCATCTCTGGTGTATTTTGGTAACTTGCACTGCTGATCGCAGTGCTTGCTGTACCGAAGTGTATGGGCCGTACCATCCTCTGAGAGCCGACTTCTATTCCCTATCTGATTGCCCTCCCCAGGCCCACCTCCCATTTATTCCTCACTTCCAAGAGTCCTTGCCCGTCCTTATCTGAGAGGATCCTATAGATGGCTGACAATAAGCCCCTATTATTCTCGCTGAAGGATAGTAACTTTCCCCACTCCGTCAAGCTCCTCGTGACCCCTTCCATCATCGTTGGGGTTCGCACCAAGTGCTTTACCTGCTGGTAAGCGTATAACTCTTCATTTCCCAAGTCGTACTCCCTGCAACATTCTTAGAAGGATTTGAGATTGGCTGCTTCATACAACCCCGATCTCCCTCACCCCTCCCGCTATCCACTTTCTAAACCTATCGTAGTCCGTTCCTGGCGGGAATGCAGGGTTCCAAAAGATGGAGGTGTGTGGTGACAGACAGTGCTAACTGGAACCTCTTGTTCAGCCGATTCCATATCCCTAGTGTGTTTTTCGTGATTGGATTATCCATAAATCCGCCCGGCCTGTCGTCCTGCCACATCCAGGGCATTTTCCAAAGATATTCACCTGCCACTGCCTGCTCCCCCAGACTCTTGTTCGGTTTCAACTCCAATCGCTCCATTTGCGTGGCTGTCAACCGCGGTCCTGACCATCCAGCCAGATATGCTCGTTGCCCCTCTGTGTCGCATCGTTCCTCCCTATATAAATCGGCAAACAACGCCTGAATTTCCTTTTGTTTGCCTCCCTTCGTCCCCACCAGTCTTCCCCCTTTATCCTCCAAATTTGATATAAACCATTTGTTCCTTCGCCCTCAACTGCCTCGCTAGCACTGTCCTGACTTTATTCCCATGCTCATAGAATGTTTGCCTAATTTTCAGTAGAGTACTCTCAACTGCCCTGCCAACGAGTTGCTTAAGTTGTCACCTTGCATGGGCCAGTTGCCTAGCGCCCTTGTTCGATCCTTTCAACTTGTGGGCTGCATCCAGTCTCTGTATTTCCTTTTCCAGGTTAAGCTCTGCCTCTCTCCTAGCTTCCCTTAGCCTCTTTGATGCTTCTATTAGATGGTTCTTCATCCTGATCTTGAAGGCATCGCACTGATCCCCTATAGCTTCTTTATTCCCCCCATCTTCCTCTATGAACCTCTTAATTTCGCCTTCCACCTGTGCACGTACCCCCTTATCTCTAAGGGGGTATTCCTCAAGCCTCCATACCCTATGCCCCCCTCTTAGGCCTCCCTCTCCCCACTCCAAAATGACCGGCATGTTATCCGACAATGTCATGCTCCCTATGTGCACTCTGGTAGCGGCCTGCACTACCCTCTGCGTTGCCATAATATACTCAATCCGAGAATATGTTTTACGGACATGTGAGTACAACGAGTAGTCCCTATCCCGTGGTGGTTGTATTCCCCATGTATCCTTGATTCCCATTTAATCAATCCTCTCTCTAAGTTGTTTGGACATTGTTCCCATTGCATGCCCTCGCACCCCACCCGATCTGTCCATGTCTGGATCCATAGCTAAATTGTAATCACCTGCAAGCAGCAGTTCTCCCACCTCAAACATTTCCAGTTCTGCCAGACAACCCTCCAAGAACTGTTCCTGCCCCTGATTAGGCGCATACACCGATTCCCATGTGTACATTTGACCCCCCCAGTTTTCCCTTCACCATCACATATTGCCCATCAGGATCACTCTTCAACCGGCCCCTTCTAGTATCACTGAATTATGGAAAGGAAGGCCAACCCCGACCCTCTTGCACCCCACTACTGCATGGTACTGACATGGGTATTTCTTATTATGTAGATGCCCCGAATCCGCTTTTTTCAGATGTGTTTCCTGAAGGCGGACTAGCTTTGCTCTGCTTCTCCTAATATCCGGCAACACCATTACTCTATTGCTCGGGCTGTTCAGCCCCCTTACATTCCATGATTTTAGACTATGCATTGCTTATTAATTGCATGTGTTCTCACTTCCCCAAACAACTTCTCTTCCCAGACCAAGCCCCTTCTCCCACACTTCCCCTGTTGTCCCCCAAGACTAGCATCATATACCCCAACCACAACAATCCCTGGATCCTCCATCCAGATTCGTAACATGACCCCCATGCACAAACATTGTGTAGTGCTCATCCACCCCGCTCACCCTTGTGCACCCCTCATCCCCTGCGCCAATCTCCTCTGTCCCCAGTAGTGAGGCAGCATTCATATCTGTTGCAGACCCTGCCAGGGTTTGTTTGCCCAAGTCACAACTTACCTTTTTTCTGCCCTCGAGGCTTCCTCCCACCAACCCTCTACCACCACCTCCTGAGACTCGCAGGGGCACATGCCCAGAGGTCTCAAGCCGTCCTCAGCCTGAGATACCATTTTATTCTTCATTCCCCATGCGGAACTGAAGCCTCGTCGGAAAGAGCTACTGGTATCTCATCTTCCTCCTGTTGAGCTCCTCTGTGAGTGGCTTGAATGGTCTTCTCCTCGCCAGCGTCAGTTGGGACAAGTCATCATGCAGTTGAATGTCACTCCCCCTGGTTTATAGTCATAATATCGAAAAAATAATGTCGAATTACAAAAATGTCGAATTCAAAAATGTCGAATTCAAAAATGTCGAAAACACATACATATAATAGAAAAAGTTATTAATTCGAAAATAAAATGTCGAAAAAAAAATCGAAAAACCAATGTTAAAATAACTATGTAAAATGTCACACATACTAACGTTTTTTATTGGGGGGGTCCCCCCCAAACCCCTACCCCAACCCTCCACTCCTCCCCATCCCCCCCCCCCCCGCAACACCCCCCATGGATATACCTTTAATTTTTAAAAAAAAGTATTTAATAAAACATTAATTAAATAATTAATTATTAAAAAAACCCATCCCAAACCCCTACCCCAACCCCCCCTCCTCCCCATTCCCCCAACTCACCATGGATATACCTTTAACCATTTAAAAAAATTATGTTTTATAAAATATAATTATTTATTTAAACATTAATTCGAAAAAAAAAATCGGAAAAAAAAAAATCGACATTTTTGTAATTCGACATTTTTATTTTCGACTAAATATTTTCGACATTTTGACTTTCGACATTATTGTATTCGACATTATGACTGGACACCACTCCCCCTTAATTGAATTTTCCCTTTCCCTCTGGCCGTACTCATCAGCCGCGATTTGTCCTTGAAGCTGTGCATCTTCACCAGGATGTCCCGTGGCCGTGCCCCTGGTTCCTCTCTCTGGCTGCCCACTCTGTGCACTCTTTCAATCTCCATGTCTCGGCCTTGCTTTCCCCCACAAGGTCCGCAGACATCTCCTGGATGCAACCCTCCAAGTACGAGCCTTCTACCCCTTCCTTTAGGTCCTTGATCTGGATATTGTCCCTCAGCAACCTGTTTTCCAAATCTTCACACTTTTCTTCCAGGGTCCGGACCTGCTCGTCTGCGCCTTGCGCTTGTTGTGCCAGCTCAAGTACCTTTTCGGCCAACCCTGTGACTTCCATCACTCGCTCACCCAGCGCATCACTGTCCCTACGATTTGCTGTGATCGCCTGTGAGAGCTCCTCCCTGATACTAGCTGCCCCTGCTTTGACTGTCTGTTATCTCTCCTTTAAATTTAGCCAGGGCCGCATGGAGATCCTCCTTGCTGAATGCCATCTCCTCCATGCCTTGCAACGCCTGGTTCCTGAAACATAACATGGTCTGGGTGTGCCCCCACTGATGTTTCTCGGGCTCTAGATGTGCTGACCCTCCTCTTCGGTCCCATCTACATCTTCCGAGCTGCCTCCAGTAGCAGGCTCCACCACTCCATAGATGACCCTCTACTCCCACAACGCCTCCTAGTGCCTCTTCTGCACCATCCACTGTTACCCTTCCTCACCCTCACGGTAGGTGGGAGGGCTCCTCCTTTGGACTCCCTTCAGGTGTTGAGATTGCGCCCTCTACTTGTTCCACTCTGCTTGCTTCTGGTAGCGAATTGGCCCGCAAACAACACTTGAAGGCCCCAGCTCGCAGGCCCTTACCGGCACACCCGCCTCGCACTTCAGTCATCACAGCTTCCTCTCACCAGAACCAAGGAGGGCTCCTTCTTGCCTCTGGATCCCCCCACTCGAAAGCCAAAGCCCCTTCTCTGTCACCTTTCAAAAGGGCTGCACCCCTCTCATGTGCCTGTGTTGCCTCCTTGACTGTCAGCATTCCTCCTCCATTAGCATTCCTCCTCCTCCTCAGGCGCAGACCCAGCTTCCCTACTATACATGTACTTACACTTTCCTCTTAAAAAGTCTTGTAGTCTCGTGGGGAGCTCCTCCTGCTGCTCACTATTCTACTGCCACTTCCTGGGGTTCTACTTTGAGCTGCTCCTGCTCGATCTGCTGGGAAGACACTTTCTCCTGGTCGGAGCCGTAAACTGTTTCCCGGAATCTTTCCTCCTTACTTCCCAGAGTCCTGAGCTGCATGGCAGAAGCCAGTGCCACTTGCAGTGCTTACACTCCCCTACGGGTCACTCCTGCACGGCCCACACTTTGGGGAGGTAATGTAGCCGGCTCTTCCAGCCTCTACAACCTTGCCACTGCCACGCACGCACAGGAGCTCCTCCATGACCCACACTGCTCCCTCTCCACGCTACTAGCAGCAGGCGCAGCGAGCCCCTCGGCCGCACTGCCTCCAGCCTGAAGATCTAGGGCAGCAGGGACAGGCACCGGCTTCTCGCATGCCGCTTTGCACGCTCTCTTCACTGGCCTCCCTACCGGCACCTTCAGGAATACGGTGCAGTGTCTCCCCAGCCTGCGCCGATGTATGCTTCAATTGCCGGACCGGCCTGCCTCCATTACTGTGCTTGGGCGCAATGCAGCTTTCTTCACACCGCTTCAACAGCCCGCCATTCTGGGCCACCCACCATTTTCCATCCGGCCACACTTCTGTCTTGCGAGCGCTCGCCCTCGGCCGCTGGCAACCGTCCCCTCCCACCCCCCCACCCCTCAGGCTCGCCACCGCTCGCACGGGACCTTAATCACTGCCACAGCTTCCCCATACACCAGGGATCCTCCAATTTGCAAGGGATGCAGGCAAATGCTGTATTTGCTCTTACACAGAGACTAAGCTCACACAGCCCGCATCCACTTATTCCGCCATCTTGGCCACGCCCTGAGGAGACATTGTGACACTGTCTGCACAAACCTGTAGAATATAGAGCTTAATGATCTGTGGGGGGAGGAAGGAACACTTCCATTCCAGACCCTCAAAGCCATATTTGGAACCTGCCCCACAAGGCAGGAGGAGATTCCTAGATGGTATTCATCTAGGTCGCGTCAGCACACTGTCAATTCACTCCTCAGCAGAGACAGAGGGCTTCAGCAATCATAATGCCAACAGGTTGTAATCCACCTATGGACCACTATGACAGCTGGGTTTCAGTGTATAGATGGTTATACTTGCATTTAATAGGGACACCTTCAATTACAACATTAACCTCCATTCTGGGAGAGATACTGAACTCCCCGGGGGTAGAAGCGGCAATGAGTTTAGGACTGGCAATAGCAGGGGCAATTATCCTATGGTAGACGGAGTACTCATGCCCCTCATAAAAGGAGTCAGTGAGACTACAAGTTTTCAGACACCTAGCGATGTTGCCTAGTGAACAGGAAAGAACATTCCAGTTTGCTCAATTGTGACAGCTACTTACAGATCCCTAGGTAAAGATCACCTGGGTAGATAACCCAGAGAGGAGCCAAAGAAAGAATTAGGTGAGAGTAAGCACTCTAAAAGGGCACTACATACTAGTACCACTGTTATCAGACAGGAACCAGGCAGAACCAACTAAGCTAATGGCAGAAAGGAAGGACACAGGCTTCCAGTAAGCCCCGGTCAAAGAAGAAAGGGAGACCTTTCATAGTAGAACAGTATCTATGGAAAGAGACAGTACAGGCCCCAGGCAAGTAGCTGGCTAGGGTAGAAGTCCCTATAAGGGCGGGAATGGTGAGACAAGTACTTATCAGTCAGGGACGTCATTTCACCAAAATGCCAGGGGTATCGATTCAGCTACCACTACGCTAGAAGAAACCTATTAGACTGGTCTGCGTGCACAGAGGGGAGTGCACCTGATAATGTTATCTTTGCTGCAGTATAATACCTGGGAAAGATTATTTCAATATACCCAAGAGCCTCCCATCGTTTTTATTATCTAAGCGTAATACTGGTGCCAGAGGACTTAAAATTAAAAAAAACACCATTTAATGTAATATTGATACACACAAATTCAGAGCACCTCACAGTCATTTAAAATTGAAAACACCCACGAGTTGCTTCTTACCCGGGGACTCGCTGGCAGACTTCAAGGCATGTACTGTGCACACTATCCCTTTGAAAGACCCAGTGGTGCCCAATGGTGTAGCACAACATTTGGCAGCTGCCCTGCAAGCCATGCTGTTAGGGGGGTGGGGGGGACAAGCTCCTTAAAGCGCAGGGCATGCCATACCCCGAGCCGGTCTGGACCATCACGTATGCAGAATGTCCATGATGATTATGCTGCTGCAGGGGCATGCACTACTGCAAGTGAAAGAAGTAAATAGGCCTTTCAATAAAAGCTTAAATCTTTAACGTAACAGAGAGAAGGGGGCGGTGCCTGGTTCACAAATATAACAGCCACCAGTGGTGGCTGGTGAGTTGTAAATATTTACCACAAGAATGTGATTGTGACTGAGCATAGCGAGGGAGCCCGAACTAACAAAAATGGGTTTGGGGGCGGGGCGTGTACATTTTTCTCCCTCCCCAGTGTAAATGTTTTGAATAATGGGTTAAAATGGTGCATTACAAAGCACACTTTCTGGGAAAATTTGGGTAAAAGGCCAACAATGTGGGTAAAAGGCCAACAATCGGTTTTGTAGGGTGTAGGGTAAATCATGAAAAAAGTACAATAGCTGCAAGTCACCAAAAGTGCACAGGGTGGAATATATGCCAGTATAAAAAAACATGAGTATGCTGGCTGTGCCCATACATTTCCATGCTGGCTCCACTAACATATGCTAGTATTCCCATATAAGACCATGCCTTATGTTTGCTTTAAGAGGTTTTTCTATAGTATCATTGCTGGCACTGGGCACAAAACTATCTGTGCCAATATATGCCAGTACCCCATGTAAGTACATACTCCCGTTGGTTTGGCCATTAAAAGTGACATGACACAATAGGAAAACCTGTCCAAACTGGTTCCAATGTAAGCCAGTCTAGACCCATAAGAACACATATCTTGCTTGATTCATCATAGATGCTCAGTTAATAAAAAGTCATGCTACAGGGAAGAATATACAGGCTGCTACGCCAAAACATCAGTCTAGCGAGGTAACGCTACTTATCATGCTTACTTTTTTAAAGATGCAGAGTAATAAATGTCATGGCACGGTAAGCAATGGCACACATGAACTTGCCCTTGCCCAAAAATACCAGTATAACATGCAAAGTCAATAAAGGATGTGGCAAAAATGCTGCAGTGATTCTGAGTCTCCCATGGCCTTACACACACATGCATCCCCTTTAACCCACCGGTCACTCACCCATAAATCACCTCTCGCACTCACTCACACTGGATTCACCACATAGGCACACACCAAACCCCACCCAGAACATTCAAACACACACTACCACATATATGCTCATTCACTGACACCTACTCTTACATGCACTCATTGCATTCACTACACAGGCGCACACACCCACCCAAAACATTCAAAAACACGGCATCACATTCATACTCATTCACCCACCAGTCACTCAATCATACACCTTTTCTTACCTCCACCCATTGCATTGTCTACACCGGTGCCGCGCACACCCACCCACCCAGAACATTCAAAAACACACATTACATCACTTCTCATTCACCCACCAGTCCAGTCACTCACACACACACATTCTCTTACATCCACTCATTGCATTCTCTACACAGGCACACACCCACCCACCCAGGACATTCAAAAACACACATCACTTCTCATTCACCCTACATTCACATACATACATCTGACATGCACTTCACACATCAAATTACAACAAAAAAAGCCTTCTTACCTTTTTCTTGCAGCTTCGGTCCGTCCTTCCAGGTCCTCTCGGCTCCTCTGTGGTGCTCACAAACAGGAACCAGGAAGAGGCAAGAGCTTCCTGGTTCCTGTATGTGAGCTGCAAGGAAGCCAAGGGAGGAGGGGTTGGAGCTGAACATGGCATGTGACATGTGCCACATGTCACTGTCAGCTCCAACCCCTACTGAGTGCCTCCCCGGCCCAGTCTTCACCCTGATGGGTGAGGACTGGCCCGGGGACCCACCAGACCTGGTGTGGCGGGTCCCCCCATGCCGTGTGAGGGCCTGCTACACCAGGAGCCCCTGTTATTTTGGGCAAACAAATATTTATTTTAAGTTGGGATCGGAAGTGAGTCCCAGGGGTTGCAACTGTGGCCACAAGGGGTCGCAACTGCAACCCCCGACGACCCCCAAATTACGTCCCTGCTATCAGTTATGAGATGGGACACAGCATTGGCAACCACAAAGTAGGCAACCACAAATATAAAGAGATGAAGACTATTCTTCTCCTTCACAGAAAGAGAAGAAACAGGGCTTGGCACCCAAGGGAGGGCAGAACCTGCCAAAAGTGAAGAGAAGAAAGGAGAAAGGAAGAAAACTGCAGCTTTAAGAGTACTCAATGGCAATAGCTCAAAATCAGACTCATAGAATATTACCAGTGACTAAAGAACCAAGTGATTGGCTAATAGTGCAATTGAATTCTGGCACACAAGTCTGCATATTCAAAGAAAGACACAAGCAGCTTTTACAACATATTCCTACTGACCAAAGGTAGATGTTATTACTCACAGGAGAAATGGTTGAGGAAAATAAAGTATACATAGTTACCATACATCTTGAAGGGGAACATCAAAGGCAATAAAGGCCCTATTGTGGTCTAAGTTGCATATAACACACAATAGCCTTTTAGCAGAGCATGATTGGCTGAGGCTATATGTTAGGGAAAACCCTGGGGGGTGGGCGAGAAGTAATCAAACCAGATTTTTCAGATAAAGTTGAGGAACATGTAGTGAACACTTATGCAGACTTGCGGGCTGTTTTAGGTGCAGCACAATTATTCAAGAATCATGTAGGACTTGACACAGATTACACTCCACGTAAATTGTCAGTGTTTGCAACAACAAAGCCTCAGAGACAGTATCCAATCAAAGCACAGGCTATACCTCATTTGAAAATAATTGTGGGTCAGTTATTAGACCAAAGGGTTCTGATACAACAGGCCAGCCCATACAAAACAGCGCTACTTCCAGTGTCTATACCAGATGGTTCCTACCGACTGGTAGTTGACTTTAGGATTTTAAACGCAAGTACACACACAGATGCCGTTCAGAACTTGCATAGTTCAGACCTTCTGAGTAATATAGAGATACAAATATAAGAGTGATGGATATGGGGAATGGATTCTTTACACATTCTTTGGATCCAGAGAGCTATACATACACAGCAATAACATTTAGGGGAAAACGGTTTTGCTTCAGGAGGCTTCCACAAGGGTACAAAAACAGTACAGGGCTATGCTCCAGTAGAATACAATCCCTCTTAGAAGGCATACAGACATGCTGGACATATGTAGATGACATATACAGCACAGATCATTATTTGATTGTACACTTAGAGAAGGTGGGCTTAATCATTAAGACACTGGCAGCTAAAGGCTATGTTTTCAATTTCAAGAAATCTAAAATAATCCATAGAGAAATCATGTTTCTGGGATTTTCATTATCCGATGGGGGAAAGGAACTTGCACAACAATTCCTAAAGAAAGATGCACACTTGCAGAGCCCACGTACACTTAAGCAGTTATAGGCCATACTTGGCCTTTTCATTTTAGCCGTTCATATGTTGCTGATTATGCAGCATTAGTGAAACCACTATAAGACCTGTTCAAGCCCAGCTTCCGTCCAGCAGACGAAGGGAGAGCACACATGCATTATGCACCACGCCTAACTGTCATGACCACAGGCCCCAGAACACAAAAACCGCACCATCTAGTGATGGGGCAATGGGTCACTTGACTCACCATGTCCCTTTGGGACCTATAAACACAGGGGTCCTGGCTGGACTCTGGCTCATATAGAGATGTGAGCAGGAACACTTTATTTCAGTGCAGGAGTGCTTTTATTTTACAAGAACTTGCCAGGAGATGAAAGCCTTTATTCCAGAGAACATCCTCATGTGCTGACTCCCTAGGCCTGGTCTTCATGTGCTGACTCATTGGGTGTGGCAGGCAGGCTGAACCTGGTAGGCGTGGCTTCAGAAGCTCAGCTATATAAGCTGCTCCATCCTTAAGGCCGGTACTTCGGGTTACTGTGCACTCACGTGCAACGTGATGCTCACCGCTGCTTGGACCAGTTTACTTACCTTTGGAAACCAGGCGTTCTCCTGCATACTCACCTCCAGGAAACCAGTGCTTCATCGCTTCATCTGCAGACTCATCTCCTGACATCCAGTGATCTTGATCCCGACGCCGCAGCACCGCACTCCGCATCCACAAACTCTGACCCTGTGAAGAAGAAAGACTAGGTTAGAACATACGTCCTAGGGCCATGCCGCATTTGTACCGTGCGCGCCCCATAGTTAACAACTTACCAGCTACTGTATTGCTGCAGCTTCGTTGCTCATTTCCCTCCGGCTGTCGCCTCGAGCTCCGCAGCTTCTGCTAGGCCGTCAACATCACCTGAAAGGGAATAAAGCAAAAGAGCAATCATCAAAAGTGGAACGGACAGCAATACAAGACAACAAACTTTACAAACAAACAAAAACAGACGAGGAAAGACGAAGGCAAACAGGAACACTTATCTGAAGTATAGTGGCTTAGTCGCAGCAGGACTGGACTACCACATGCAAGGGACCAGTGAAGGAACTTGGTCCAGATCATATAAGCGCCCCTGCCAGAAGCAGCAGACGGAGTGCTTGCCAAAACTAATCAACAGGTGAGCTTTCCTGGGACAGCGCATCCCACGGGTACCACGGTTTGGGAGAAAGGGTCTGGAAGGGGATCAGGTGCACAAGCTGGCATACTCACGCCCCCTATTCTCCACGCAGGAGCAGTCCCGAGCAGTATTACCTATTACCACCAGTCACCACATAAGCGCAGAGGGCGAAGTCGGACCCGAGCGACCTCACCCTTGGGAGGGCTGTAACTGTGCCCCAATGCCTCCACAGAGATCAGGTGAGCGTAACACTAACAGATTACTCAATGTAGTCAGTCCTCTCCAGGACAGAAACACTGATAAGGATTTAAAAGTGACACTGTTTCCTGGTCCAAAATCTTTTACATATGTAGTGTGTAACTATGGAGAGACAAAACCCATAACATACCACTCACATGTCTATACAATTCCAGAGCAGACGTTTGCTGCAGAAGAGAAGATTGCCACTGCAATTCAGATAATAGTGCAGAAGGAATGCAAGCTAGCTGAAAACAAGACTATGCAGCTACACGCTCTAGTATTGTAAATGCAAAGGCACTACACGTCAGATGGGTACAATGGGCTGCAACGCAGACAGCACAAGATATTTAAAAAAAACATTATAAACCAGAACTACTAAGAATTTGTGAACTGGAATGGTCCTTAAATCTAGTAGCAGATGTAGCCGTACTAGACAATACGCTATAGATGTTTGAAAATGTAATATACTGTGATGGAAGTACTGTTCCAGCAGTTGGTACACGCTCTTAGTACTCTGCTGCCTGTGGTGCTGTAAAAGGGCGATTAAATCATAAAAAGGAGTTTGAACACCAGGATATCCAAACAAAACATTTAGCGGATAGATTAGCTCAGGTTGATGAATCACAAGGTCTCCTCCTTGCGCTGCGACAGATTGACCCACATAAGCCCACTTTAATTGTGTCTGATTCAGACTATGTGGTATGAGGTTATCATTTTGACCTTCAATGGTGGCAAGCCAACTCATTCAGAGGTTCTAAAGGCAAGCCAATATTCTCAAAACAGCTGTCATGAAGTATGGAACATCAAAAAGGCTAGACCTCATCTGGGTTATGCATACAAAATCACACAGAAAAGATTCTGTACATAGTACAGGCAATGTGCTTGCTGATCAGTCTGCAAGACAGCGGACTGTACAAATGATTGTAGCAGTGTTAATACACTCTACCACATACATAGATGAGGACATAAAAGCATGTGTAGATGCAAATAGTCCTAACCCGCCAGTGTTCCCCACCACATATGCCTAAACTGTAAAAGAGAATACAGTAACAGTCACTATACCTAGGTCAAACTGAGGCCCTATTAACAAGGTACTACCAAATAAGCAGGATAGATTAAAACTAATCTGTGCAGCACATGCAAGCGTGTCCACAACCCACTTTGGGTTGTCGGTTACTACAAAACTATTGCGAGACAGATATTGGTGGGCAGCGGACTATACAAAAGATGGTAGCAGTGTTAACATGCTCCACCACATACATAGAGGACGACATAAAATCATGTATAGATGCAAATAGCCCTAACCCGCCAGTGCTCCCCCACCACATATGCCTACACTGTAAAAGAGTGATGGTTGTTAGTCTGCTTAGAATCACATGCTGTGCATATAGTCTGACATCTAGTGGGAATCGCAGAGTATTGCATCTTTCTTTCAAAGATCGAAAGGGGACGTCGACATGGGTGTGACTGTAGCACTATCACTAATGTGACGTGTAGTGTTTCCAAAATTCCTCACGCGTCAAGGTCCCTCAGATTGTATTATTCTGCCCAACTAGTTGGTCGCTTTATGCAGAGCTCGCAAGAGTTTGTATTGCTCAATATTGTTAGTCTGTCGCACGACCTACGGTCGTCTAGTCTTCTGACTACTTCTTTTGACGACTGCCGCATGAACTTCCTGCCACCGAAGACATCCACCACTGCTCGGCAAATGGTGTACTGATCGACGTCTGTCGACCGCGTGGCCTCGGCCTTCCGGCCAGGCCCTTACAGTAGGGAGAGGGGGACCCAGAGGTTATTCTTTTTCGAGATGAATTTCATATTCCCTTCTCTTTTCAGTCTGGCTGCCGTCTACCTCTGCTATGGAGAGGACACCCTTTAAATGTTGTCCGTCGTGTAACAACAAATTCACCTGGAAGGACACCCATCCCCGTTGCAATAAGTGTCTACCTCGTGTTCACGACAAGCGTTCCTGTAAGTCGTGCAAGCTTTTCCGTCCCAAGACGTTAAAGGACAGGCAGACCAAACAGTAAGCGGCCTACACAATGCAGGCCGAAAGTTGTTCCCCCATAGGTGCCGTCGCTTTAGATGATGAGGATTTCAGCAGCAGCCGTGGCTCCGACCTAGAAGCGATAGACCTTTCAGTTGAACCTTACGGTTCCCAGATGCCCGTCCCCGACAGACAGGCTATCAGCGCTGTTATGGGGAGTTCACATCCCGGCGACAGAGGAACACACGCACCACCTAAGCCCAAACACACAACCCTTAAGGCCTCTTCGACGGACACGTCAAAGAAGCGTGTAACGCCAACAGGCCCATTGAAATCTTTGACGGGGTCTTCCGAACCTTGCGGTTCGGTGCCCTCCGCGCAACCCTCAGCATGCGACTGGGCTTTCTTCTCACAAGGGCGTTCCCCCCAGAAAACACATTGTCACTGACATGCCGTCCAAGGACGCGCTAGCCCTAAGGCTTCGGTAGAGTCATCAACCACGACGGTGCCGCAAGGCACGTCAAAACCTAGTAGTCAACCGCCGAAAATACGCAAGATTCTCACAGCTATTATTTCGGCAGCAGGAGAGTAGTCAACCGCCGAAAATACGCGAGAGTCTCACAGCTATTATTTCGGCAGCAGGAGAACAAAGGGTTGTCCCCTCTCGTCAGAGGAGTATTCAGAGGCCCCCTAGACTCTGTCAAAGGCTTTGTCAGGGAAATCTCCCCCTTCTGAACAGCCCTTTCCACCTCCAGATCCCTCTGCATTTTCCCTGTGGACCAGGCAAAGATTTGAGAATTACATGGACAAGATGGCCCAATTTATAGACGTTTCTGATAAATGTATTACTCCCAAGAGACATAGGAAGGAAGAATCCCACAAAAGCTGCAAAAGCTTCCCATTTGAACACAAGTCCACCAAGAGGAGGCCTTTGATTACTCTGAACAGGAGGATACATATGAGGATAATCCGTTTGATCAGGACACAGCTGACCAAGACTGGGAGCAGGACCAGCTAGCAGATCAGGGGCCTTGGCTTTCACCCACACATACCCCTGACTCTGACATTATTTGTCTCGACCCACCATCTTCACCTAAACAAAGACAATCTTCGCCTGTGGATGATCATATATTCTTTAATGCCATCCTAAAAAGAGCCGTAGATCATTTTGAGATCGCTACACAGGAGAAAGCCCCTGATGGCGACTTTGTAGAAGATATTCTCAAGGAGAAGCCTCCCACTAGCTAGGTTATTCTGCTACTTAATTCAATAAAGAAACGTCTCGCTCCTTCTTTATTGTCACCCTTCCTCACAAGGGCAGTCAACCCTCGGGTTGAGAAATTGTTTCGCCCCTCTCCACCTGACCCTATGTATGTTCGGGGCCATACCACTCGGGACTCCCTGGTTGTTACAACCACCAGAAAGAGGGCAGGGGGTTCCACTATCTACAGCGGAAGCTCCCCCTGATAAAGACTGCAAAAAACGTTATGCTGTAGGGAAGCACATTACTACATCTGTGGCCTATTGTACCCGAATAGCTAATAATACAACTCTACTCGGTAGTTATAGCGACATCCATTGGGGCCTGCTCCAGGAAGGCCTTCAAGAAGTCTGAGAGCCCACACAATCACCCCTGCTGGTGGTCGTCACTGAGGGCAGGCAGGTCACCCATAATATTCTAAAGAACACTCTAGACACGGCTGAGACTGTGGGACATACTCTGGCCCAGGGGACTCTTCTTAAAAGGCACACCTGGCTGAAAAACTCAGGCTTCAAACCAGAGACTCAGGCCTCTCTGATTAACACACCTGTCGAAGACTCCAATTTATTTGGCAAAGCAGTTGATGAGGCCCTGCAGACTGCTAAGAAAGAGCATGAGACACTGAAGTCCCTCAGCCAAATCACAGCCAAGTCTTTCTCACGGTCTCCCCATAACCAATATGGCTCCAGAAGTACCCCATGGTCCTCCAGGCAAGGCTCATCCGGAAACAGCCAATGCCAGCAGAGAGGTCAACACAGAGGCAAGGGTAGAGGCAGGAACTGTACCCCAAGCGGCTCCCTGGCCTCCACCGCAAAGTGACTCACCGGTTCAGGTCCCCTCCCATGCCTCCCCGGTCAGGGGACGTCTGTCATCATTCATCCACGCATGGGAGAGGGTCACATCAGACCAGTGGGTATTAAAGACCATCACCCACAGTTACTACATCAAATTCCACCGGCCACCTCGATACCACCCACCAAAGAGCAGACGCCTATCACCAGCACACCTGCAAATCCTGCTGGAAGAGGTGCAGATCCTTCTGGAAAAGGGCGCCTTAGAAGTTGTCCCCATTCACAAGGTAAATGAGAGTATTTATTCAGTGCACTTCCTTGTACCCAAAAAGGAACTCACCATGCGCCCTGTATTAGACTTGGGCCCAGTGAACAAGTATGTCAAACCACAAAAGTTCAGAATGACAACATTGCAGGAGGTAATCCTGCTGTTGCGGCAGGGGAATTACATGGCCACATTGGATATGAAAGATACATACTTTCATATTTCAATGTTGCCAGCACACAAAGTATCTAAGGTTTAAACACTTGTGTATAGGCGCGTTACAAATGCCATATCATATCATATCATGATAGAGGACACCCACTATCAGTTCAAGTTTCTTCCCTTCGGCATTGCCTCAGTTCCAAGGGTGTTCACGAAGGTACTGGTGGTAGTAGCTGCTCACCTGCGCAGGCAGTCCATCCCAGTCTACCCTTACCTCGATGACTGGCTAATATTAGGGGATTCATACAGAACATGCTTATCAAATACCCAGACAACGGTAGATCTCCTATTCAGTCTAGGGTTCCCGATCAATGACGAAAACTGCACCCTAGACCCCAGCCAAGTCAAATAGTTCCTGGGGCTCTAATTTGGACCAAAGATGGCCTTGTCCTTCCCCTCCAATGGGAGGGTTCAGAACATGCTGTTCCAGATCCCTCAATATGTAGCCAGTCACGAGGTGACCGTACGCAAGGCCATGCGACTGTTACGGATGATGGCCTCCTGCATCTACCTAGTCCCACACGCATGCCTGCGCATGCGCCCTATGCAAGAGTGGCTCTTGAGCCAATGGTGTCAGGCCAGCGGTCAATGGGTCGATCAAGCGGTTGTCTCGGCAGCCCTCATTCAGTCTCTGCAGTGGTGGTCAAGGAAAAACCTCCAGCAATGGAAAACCTTCACCACCCCCGCAGTCAGCAGAAACCACTCTCACCACAGACGGGGCTCACCTTCTTCAGACGATGCACAGCATGTGCTCACTAGCAGTGGCATCCAACCACATGATATACAAATTCTCAGTGTTTGTTCATACACCATGGGGGTCATTATGACCCTGGCG
The DNA here is from genome assembly GCF_040938575.1 of Ambystoma mexicanum. Lineage (NCBI taxonomy): Eukaryota > Metazoa > Chordata > Amphibia > Caudata > Ambystomatidae > Ambystoma > Ambystoma mexicanum. The sequence continues at coordinate 450,197,443 of NC_090936.1, read as the reverse complement.
CTAAGGGGTTAACAGCGCTGCAGCCTTTTAACCCCTTAGCGCCTAATTACGAGATCCCTTTGCGGGACCCGACCTGAACGTCTGGACCAGCCGTTAAAGTAGGGACCCGCAAAGGGGCCTTCGAGGTAATTACGGTACCGCAATTTGTGGTACCATAATTACCGCCTTCCCCAGTCCCATTGAGCCCTATGGGGCAAAAATGGGAATGGGGAAGGGCCAATGTTCAATGGGGAATTACCGCCCCGCCAACCTTGGAATGGGATGGTAATTCCCCATTGAACATTGGCAGACTCGTTACACCGGCAGCAATCATGGTGCTAATAGCGCCATAGGTTACCACCAGTGTTGTAATGAGGGCCCATATCTCATAAATGATAACTTGTTCAACATCTACATGTATATTCCACCATTCATATCACTATTCATTCACACACTCAATAATGTAAATTTCTACAACAGTGGGTTATTCAAGATCCCAAGAATACTCATACATTGAAACAATTCCTTACAACTATATCCATTCTAAATGGGCGTTCACACAAAAAAATAGATCAAATCGCATTTTGCTTATTCAATAGTATCGACATATGTTTCGGTCGTCAGGTGATGGCTATGGATAAAGCCACAATTCTGGGGCGACCTTCTTCAGGATGCGGGTAGGTTATAGATACAACCTGCCGGATGTGTCATCAGGTAGGAGATGTCATCTAGCATACATCTATGGACAAACAAATATTGCAACAAACAATGGCTCCAATCTCTAATTTAAATGACACAGTAAGCTTGTGTGTATACCATCATTAATGTGTACATGCGCTGGCACTCACCGCCAATCAGCAGTAATGGAGGTAGTGTCAACGCTAGAATATATCCTCAGCCCTCCTATGGTCAAATTAACAGAGGCCTGAAAGAAGAAGATGAGGCACAGAATGAGCTTCACTATACATTGCGAACGGGAGAACATAGTGGCTCGAGTCAGAGAAAGCCTTACCTGATCTCATGGTCAGGATAGGGCCCATTTGCATCTCGGTGCACAATGCATCAATCCGTGCTTGAAAGCCAGAGGGTGCGGGCTGTAGACCGCCCGCACTTATCTACAGAAGAGACAATGATGTGTGTTAAAGTAGGGAACCCCTCTTTTTTTGTTTTCATATTTTAGAATGCAAGGGATCTTACTCACCCACTTCCGTGTTCTTTAATTTCAGAGAGTGTTCTCTGGTCTCTTTAGTTATTAACCATCGAAATGGCCAATTGCCTCAAATAGCGTCCAAAGTATGCAAGAGAAATGTTTTCCTGTAACAAGTAGAAATAAATTCGAATTAATAACGGAAAGTGATTGCTAATCTCTTTTTAGTAGTGCACCAGGTAAATGGCCAATTCGTCAATTAGCATCCAGATACTCCAAGCCACTGTGTACAGAGATTATTTACTCGCACATGTAAATATGAGTTCTCCACCACCTCGGACACAACAAAGATGACCCTGCATACATTCGGGAAATCTTCAAGGGATCTGTATGCCCCCCATGTATTACTTTAAAGTTGTGATCCATGGCCGCTGTGAAGAGGTTCCCGTGAAAAGCTATTTTATATATCCTCCCCCAAGCCTCTTCTAAGAGTCCCTTACCAGCTAGTTCGTTCCAGTATTTTGTAAAACATTGCCTTCTCATTTCGTCGGTTGTGCTTAGCACCTTATAAAGCCTGGACACAATTCCCCTTCTTGTTTGTGAGGGGTCTAGTAGTTTCTCAAATGGTGTGAGCGGATGTCTTAACTTTTCCCCCCATTTAGGGTCGGTCATGATTCCCTTCAGACGTAGGTATTTGAATATAGTGATCTTATCGATGCATAGTACCTCTGCCACTGACCCGTAGTATAGGAACTCCTCATACCTGAACAGCTGGCCTATCCTTTACAATCCTCTTTCAGACCATGCTTTTGCCTTGGGGAAGCCCTTGTCCTCCCATCTTATGTCTGGGCCCCAAACTGATGACACTGGTGAGGGCCACGTGGACAGGTACTCTGTGCGTCTTCCTCCCTTCAAAGAGACCACAACACTCCCAGACTAGAGTGGTTTTTAAGCCTATTTGGTATGTTCCTATATGGGGCCCAGAGTAGATCTGTTACTTTTGCCAGAGTGCGTCCATGTCCTCTAGGTAAGTCCAGTATGTTCGCAGATCGTCCTGCATGTGTTCCAAGATCACGATCAATTGGTCTGCCTTATGATATAGGGCAAAGTCTTGGAGGCCGTAGCCTCCCTCTTCCCTGGGAAAGGTGAGGGTAGATCGTTTGCTCCTCGGGGTCTTATTCTGCCAGACAAACCTCTGTACACTGCTGTGGAGGTCTTTGAAGAAAGACTGAGATTTTGGTGGACAAAGCCGTAAACAGATACAGAAGTCGGGGGAGGATGTTCATTTTTATCGCTGTAATGTGCCCATACCAGGATATTATCATATTATCCCATCGCTTCACGTCATCCTTTATGGCCGCCATAAGCGGTTCGAAATTAATTGTTGCGAGTGTTGATAGATTCCGTGCAAGCTGAACCTCTAGGTAGGTTATGGCTGATTTTTCCACTCTTACCCCTAGCATTTGATTTCTCTGGTCAATGTCTGGGTCGTCTGTGTGGAGTGGCATCAGAACCGATTCAGATTTATTTATGCGTAAGCGCAAGAAGGCACCAAAGGAGTCGATGAGTGAGAATAGGGATGGGAGCAATGGAGGCGTGGCTACGAGGTACCCCAGAATATCATCCGCAAATAGGGAGAGCTTGAACTCTACATCGCCTCTCTGGATGCCCTTTATGCTACGGTGCTTCCTTATTGCTATTGTCGGGGGTTCCATCGAGAGTGCATACATTAAGGGGGACAAAGGGCACCCCTGTCTTGTTCCCCTTGTGAGCCGGAAAGAGTCATTTCCCCGTTAACCTGAATCCTCGCACCTGGTGACCTGTATAAAGCCCCCGCCCATTTCCAGATATTGGGCCTCATCACCAGTTGGGCGGTAACGCCGGCGGTATTACAGCCAGTGGTATTAGCCCTACCGCCAAACCCCCCGGCGCTATTAGCGTCGGATCACGGGTTTGGCGGTAATGGAATTCCCCATTCCCCACTGAGCCCATTCGGGAATGCCCCATTGGGCTCAATGGGGAATTTTCACGCTCTTACCACCAGCGGATTTCCCGCCAGCGGTAATAGCATGAATTTTCAGTGGATTTCCCCCCAGCTCAGACCTGGGGAGAAATCCGCCGAAGCACCGATTTGGCAGACCCTTAAATCTGGCGGTAGTAGCGCTACCGCCGGATTTAAGGGTTACCGCCAAACTCGTGATGAGGCCCATTCTCCCCTAATCCCATTTTTTCTAGGATAGTCATGTACCTCCATTCCACCCTATCGAAGGCCTTCTCCGAATCGAGGGAGAGGCGGCACGCATTTAAGTCTGTCTGTCTCGCATAGTGCATTAGGTCGATTGTCTTCCAAATATTGTCAGATCCCTGGCGACCACCAATGAAGCCGACCTGGTCACTGTGGACCAAAGATGGCATAACCCCCTCCAACCTTTTGCCCAATATTTTCGCTAGGATTTTCATGTCTGTGTTAAGTAGGGAGATTGGTCGGTATGATTCACACTGGGTCGGGTCTTCGCCTTCTTTTGGTAGTACCACCATTATCTATTATAGCCCCCATCCTTGTCTCAGGAAGTATCCCTCCCTCTAGGACTGCGTTGAAAACTCTCGCCAGGTGTGGATCCAGGGTGGACCGGTATGCCTTAAAGCATTTCACTGAGAACCCATCTTCCTCTGGCGTTGAGCCCCTTAATTGCCTGGGTGAATTCCTCTTCAATCACTGGGGCTTCCAGGTCGGAAGCGGTCGCTCTGCCCAGTCTTGGCATGGGAAGTTGTGCCCGGAAGTCCTCTATCTGGGATTTGTCTCCGTCAAATTCTAATTTGTATAACTGCTCTAAAGGCCGTCCCTATAGTCTTGGTGTCGAAACACTTTGTCCCCTCGTCTGACCTCACCGCCCTAACCATCTTACTTTTATGGGCTTCTCTCAACTTCCATGCCAGTAGTTTGTCCGCTTTGTCACCCTTTTCGTAATATTTCTGTTTTAAGAACAGTAATTTCTTTTCTGTCTTGCTCAGCAACACATCTTTTAGTTGGGCTTTATAATTCTCCAGCGTCTTCGTCTGGTTTGGGGTGATAGAACCTCCCGGGACTCGCCCTGTCTAGAGTTCCGCAATCTGCCCCCTTAGGAGGTCTTCTTGTTTCTTTCACTCCCTCTTTCTTTGGGATCCTATCTGTTAACACCCCACGAATCGTGGCCTTGAATGCATCCCATAGGATATGTGGGCCCACCTCCCCATTGTCATTCAGTTCAAAGTACTCTAATATATTAGTGAGCACTGTCTGGGCTATTTCTTTGTCTTTCAGAAGGGAGTCATTACACTTCCATCACCCTCTTCTCCAGAGTCTCCAGCCAGCTTTTAGTGCAGTTTGCACAAGGTCATGAACCTACCACGGGACTGGGTACACTCGGGTCTCTCCCACATTGCCTGCTAAGGTACTATCTACTAAGATATAGTCAATCCTTGAAAAGGATTTGTGAACTCTTGAATAATATGTGAAGGGGGGGTCCCCTAAGGCAGTGGGGGGGGGGGGCTAGGGAATCCACCAAGCCCAAGTCTGTGTTGATCCTACAGAAGTTCCATGGTGTGGTATCTTCTAGCCGGGGGGGTGTTCTGCGCCCCCACCCTCCTCTTTTCCTTGTAGGGGTCCAGGACCATATTGAAATCTCCTCCCACTATGAGGGTACCCCCTTCAAAGAGTTGCAGCTTGTCCCGGACATTCTCCCAGAAGGGTATTTGTCCTTCGTTCGGGCTATATATCACTCCCAGTGTTAGTGGGGTTCCCTGGATTTCCACTCTGATGAACAGGTAGCGCCCCTCCAGGTCCCTTAATGTTGCTTCTATTTTGAACCCAAGTGCATTGGACATGATGATTGCCACCCGTCTTCCCTCATCCCGCCCCCCCGGAGAGTTGGCTTGTGCCCCCTAACCCAGTGTGTTTCCTGTAAGAAAAGCAGGTCTAGCTTAGCCCGTGAGAATTTCCTGACCAGAAGAGATCCCTTTGTCAGAGAGTTGACTCACGTAGCATTCAAGAAGCCTATCCCCAAAGTTGCTAGCCCATCAGCCATCGGGTCGCTGGGGGTTCTCTTTTTCCCCTGGTACCTTACTGTTTGCTATGCCGCTCCTGGGTCTTCTAACTATTGCCTGTGGCCATGAGTATGAACTATTCCGCAAGCTGGAAACCATGAAAACTATAACCCCTCCTCCCCCAACTCCCTGTGAACTTTTCCCCCACACCGCTGGAAGGAGCGAGCCCCCAACCTCTCCTTTGAATCCTCTTGAATCTCTCTGAAGGTTCCCTTCCCTCCCTTCCCCCTTGTCTTCCCCCCGCACCCTTCCCCAGGTGCCCAGTCAAGGAAACTAGCCATTCCTGCTACCCGACTGGACCACCATCCTGCCCGATCCACCCCGGGTTAGTCTTCAGCAATACTTTTGCGTGTTGTGGCCCCCCCACCCTTAACACTCCTCTGCCCCCTCCCCTCAAGTCATCCCCAATGCGGACCGGTGTGTCATTTCCCTCCGGCCCCTATTCCCAGCGCTCGGCTCACCCCCGCAGACAGCACAGGCACGGAGGGGTCCCCCTCTGCCACGCCAAGCTGAGCATCAACAGGACTAAGCTTAAAGTGGTGTGACCCCCTCAATGGCATCAGGGGCCACAATTGTGTGGTGGCGTGTTCAGTTTTTTAATTTCCTCAAGCCCTGGACCCATCTTCCATTCCTCCCCTCTGCCGCTTCTCCTGTGGGCTGTCTCTGATCGTCCGGGGTGTCCACATAGTGTTGAATTGCTCCTTTGATGTCTTCTTCAGAGACCAGTCTGGATTGCTCCCCATTTATTCAAAGGTTAGTGAAAAGAGGAAACCCCAGTGATAACGTATCCCCTTTTCTCATAGGCAAAGTGTTAATGGGGCACACATCCTTCTCCTAGCCGGGGTGAGGGAGGATAGGTCTTGATAGATCGATATTGGCACGTTGTTATAGGTGATCGTGGCGGATTTCCTGTCTTCCTCCAAGATATTTACCTTTTCTGCATAGTCATGAAAGCGGACCAGAACTGAGCGTGGTCTGACTCTGCTTTCCTGCCCTGTGTGCTCCATCTATGGGAGGCTTGGTTGTCGCCTCATCACCGAACAGTAGGCGGACCACTTCTTTAACTGCTCGGCAGATGTCTCTTTCTGTCTCCGTGTCTATCTCTGGAAGGCCAAAGAACCTGAGGTTGTTCCTCCGCTTCCTATTTTCGAAGCCGTTCATTTGTAGGGTCTTTTCCTCATCCCTCTTCTCCAGGGTGTACAGTCTAGTGTCGATCTGTGTCTCCAGTATGTCCACAGAGGATTGGTTGGCTTCCAAGCCATGTATTCCATCTTCCATCTTGTCCACTCTTTTCTCCATCTTCTACAGCTTGTGGCCATCTCGGCTCTCATGTCCCTAATTTCTTGCCTAAGCGCTGCAATGTCACTTTTTGTGGACATGGCGTCAGCTGCTTCAGCCGCCATTTCGTGGGGGGTCGCGCCTGCTGGTCTTCCCAGAGTTTCTTGGAAGCAAAATTCCTGTAGGGCCTCCTTCCACCTCATCCAGGTGGGTCTATGGTGTTGTGTGCGTTATCACTCGTGATTGGGGGTGTACCCCCCCCTCCTGTTATTCTCTGGGGGGTGTATAATAATAGCCTTCTTCAGGGGGGGGGGGGGGAGTGTGTTCTGTTAGTGGGGTTGGGTTTAGTCCCTCCTTTGCTGCCGTGCCCCAGCACCTCTTGGGCAGTCTGACCCCTTTCCTCTCCGTCCCGATCTAATTCTTTTGTTGGGTGTGCTTGGGGCTCCCCATGAGGCATCCCCGGCACTCTAGCTATTGTCCAGTGCTGCCTTTCTCTTAGCCTCAATGTATCTTTCACTCATGGTAGGGGATGTGGAGTGGTCCCCCTCTTGTTATTTTCTGGAGGTTGCTAATCTTCTTCAGGGGGAAGTGTGTTTTGCTGGTGGGGTTGGGTTCAGTCCCTCCATTGCCGCCGTACCCCCGCAGCAATCTGACCCCTTTCCTCCCCGCCTCGTTCCAATTCTTTTGTTAGGCGTACTCAGGCCTCCTCGTGGGGCATACTCCAATACCCCATCTGTGGTGTAGTGTTGCCTTTCTCCTAGACTCAATGTCTCTGGACTGGCTTCTTCTGCTTGACTCCAGTGGTGTGGGGAGGATGTTGGAGCCCCCCCCCCCACCAAGATGCGGTCAAGTGCCTGTGGGCACTTGGGGTTACTGTGCAGGGCTGTCCGTGCGTTATAGCAAGGAATCTATAAACTGAGGGATGTGGTAGTGGATATGGTGCATATCATCCAAGAGGACTTGGAAACTTTGCAAGCTGAACGACAAGCAGTTGTTGAACTTACGAAGATCGCAGACTTCCTTCCTGGACACACTATCTACTTGTGTTCCATACTGGACTACCCTCACATGGCCAGAGCAACTGACAGAACTGAACCTATCAAGACAGGCTCAGAGACAGGCCATTTCAGAGTCCACCTAGACTCTGTTGGTTATCTTCAAAAAGACATTCTATGGAATATCGGCGTAGGACAAAGACTGTCATGGACGCTGCATGGGATCCTGAACATTCCTGTGCCGGCAAATACACCTCTGTTGTGTGAGAAGCTGCAGTCATGGGGCACCATACACCAAATATTTGATCAATGGATACAAACCATCTATGCGGTGCCCTATACCCATGCCTGTGCGGTGCATGAGTACTCTACAGTACATCTGCACTCCCTGAAAGGTTGTGGTGGAACACAATGTACAATGCGAGGATATTGCTAAAATCAGTCCATGTGAGCAGATTTTGAACTCCGCTAAATGTATACAACAAACTTCGTATCCTTCATCTAATCAAATATGTCGTCCCCCACACCGATTAGATGAAGGAAAGATAGGACATTTGTGGTATAAGAAATGTTAAAGATGGGGGACTAACTTGTAATATGAAGTGAAAAGAAGATGAGTGATAATTTGTTTGGGCATGCTTTTTGAATGTGAAAAATATAGTATGATCTGGCATAGATTTAATGAAACCTGTTTTTTTTATTTTTTTAAAAAAGGCATTTGAGGACAATAAGAGTAGCGTCTTCAAAATGCTGGACAATTTTGATGAAAGCAAAAAACTAGAGGATTGTGTTAAGAATAGTCTTTTGTTGATGTTTACTCAAGGGGAAACATGAAGTTATTGGTATCAGTGGATGTAGGCAATTCTGATGTCAAGTTGAATGGATAGGAATGTGTTAGAGAATTAATGAAGTACTTTGAAAATGACAGAAACCTTTTGAGAAAGCATGTAATTAGGGAATGAGTATAAAATTATTTCTTTGCTTGTATTTAGCAAACAGAGTTCTCTGTTGATGTTCATAAGCAAGTGTATTCAATGAGGTGAAGTACTGGCAGACACCTTGTGACCAATGAACGATGTTAAGAGTAGTCCTTTATTTGTGTTTTTAGCAAATGGAGTCCTTTTTCTTTGTTCACAAGCATGTGTATATCAGAGGATTTCAAAGTGGCGCTCGCTTAGAAAGGAATGCTGAGAACCATGTGCTTATCAGGGCACAGGAATCCTTTTGAAAGAAAGGTAAGGTTTAGGGGAAATTGCAGATTGACAGGGGTGGTTAGTCTTTTTAAAAACAACAGTTTCTTTAAGTGGTGATTTGTTATTTGCAGATATTTGAAAAAAGATTGGAAATCTCTAGATTTCTGTAAAGAAGAATGAAGCTATAATGAATTAAGGTCATCCAAGAGGTACTGAATTTTTTTGAGGGAAATAGAAAGGTTGATGGAATAATGGAGGGCTAGTTGGATATTTATGAGGTGTTTCTCTTTTACAGATGATTTGAGAGACAAGTTGTATTGAATTTAATTAAGAATGGTCGAATTAGAAGTTCCATTTAGGATTTGGAAATGGTGAGCATACAGAATGTCCATTGTGATAAGGAAGAATTTAACACGTAGAAAAGATTGAAAGAAATATGGCTAAGTTATGCTCAGGGTTGATAGTGAGAATAATAAAATGTAGCACTATTGTAAAATCTTTTTTTTTTTAATGGTGATCTCTTGATTAAAAAGTTGGTTATGAGAATGAGGTGTGATGAATTCTGTGGAGTCCTCACAAAATCCGTGCCTAAGGTCTCCTCCAAGGTGGCCAGGGGATGGCAGCCGTTAAATGATCCTAACTCTGCGGGTGGTATTAGTGGTTGTGTCACCTGGGAGGAGAAGGCCACTGTGGAAGTATGACGCGGGAGTCAAGGTGTTTTTGCTGAAAGTATATTTATTTTTAAATCAAGTGCCAAAGTCATTAACTGAAAAGTTCAAACTGTTTCCTTCACCGTAGGCTCTTCTTCCCTTGTGTGCTCCTGAGAAAGGGGACTGTCTCCTAATGCGTGAGGTCCGGATAGGCCCACCACTCTGGGTCGGCTCCACTCTCCATCTCGGCGTCCTGTGGAAATGACAGACAGAGCTGGTTAGAATTTGCGGGCTTTTATCCTTCCCTGAGGTTTCAAAGCCCCACCAATAAGCAGGGTTTAGGACCTTCCCGGTTGTGATTGGCTTGGAAGCCGTTGGCCCGCCTCCCTTAAAGTCAGAATCCGCCCCCGTCACTTCCGCCTGCCCTTGTAGCATAGTGGGAGGTCCTGTTGTGCCCCTGCCTGTGCCGACGAAGTGCTGCCGGGACCCGAGCACATATGGGCGGGTTCGGGCGTTCGTGGCTCCTCCCGACCTCTCCCACAGACTGTGGCGGCTATGCGCACTCTCCCACTCCTGCACCCCGGCTCCGCTCGACCTCCGCCACTGGTCATGTTGGTCACGGGGACCTCCCTGGTACTGCCTCCGCCCTTCTCCTGGCTCGGCGAATCCGGAACGTCGCCTGCACCGCGCTGGAACACCCATATGGCAAGCAACCCTCCATGCTGCAGCTCGTCACTGCTGTTCCTTCGCTGGTCTTGCCTCTGTGTTGTTCCCCATGTCCGCCCACTTCCCGGGAGTTGTTGGTTCCACCCCCCCTGTCCGTTGTAGGCACCTCCTCACACATACCCACCCCGGGTACAGGCCGATCGGGCCAGTGAGAACATCTGGACGGGTAGTCTGCTACCAACTGGAACCTGGCCGGTTTGTGCAAAGTCAGAAAGTCAAAGGGTTGTAGGGATAGAAACCAGCGGAGGACCAGCCATTGGAGGGGCGCATGGTCGGAGAACAACGTGAATCGGCGTCCCATCAGATAGTACTTGAGCGATTCAACGGCCCATTTGATGGCCAGGCACTCCTTCTCCACCATGGAGTAGGCGGACTCGTGTGGCAGTAGTTTTCGACTGATGAAACATATGGGTCGTAGCTCTGCTTCTTGTTCTTGGGAGAGAACGGCGCCCAGGCCCTGGTCTGATACGTCAGTTTGAAGGAAGAAATGTTTCTGGAAGTCCGGGCAACACAGTACGGGATCTGACGTGATCCTATGTTTTAGCAGGGCAATGGCCCCTATGGCAGTATCATTGTTTGTCAAGTCTGGGTTACCCTTGAGCCTCAGCGCGTCGGTGAGCGGGGCGGCTATAGAGGAAAAATCGGGAATAAATCTTCTATAATAGCCGATGAGACCCAGGAAGGCTCGTATCTGCTTCCTGCTCGCTGGCTTTGGGATCCTGTGGATGGCGTCCGTTTTGGACATCTGTGGTTTTAGAACCCCACCCCCCACTAGATGTCCGAGGTACTTAGTTTCGTGAGCTCCCATTGTGGTTTTTCGGGGATTTATGTGTAATCCCGCCCTATGTAGGTCGGCTATGACCGCCTTTAGGTGGGTTAGGTGGTCTTCCCAGGACTTACTATAAACAATTATATCATCCAGGTAGGCCGCTGCATACCCCTCATGAGGTCATAGTATGATGCCCATAAGCTTCTGGAAGGTGGCTGGTGCACCATGTAGGCCGAAGGGAAGGACCTTGAAATGGTACAATCCTCGTTGAGTAGAGAAAGCGGTCTTTTCCTTGTCCTGGGGTCGTAAAGGGATCTGCCAGTATCCCTTAGTTAGATCTAGGGTGCTCAGAAATAGTGTGGCGCCAAGTCCCTCCAGTAACTTGTCCATCCGTGGCATCGGGTAAGCCTCGTACCGGGAGACGGCATTCAGTTGTCTGTAGTCCATACAGAAGCGTATGGAGCCGTCTGGTTTAGGGACAAGTACTATAGGTGAGGACCAGGTGCTGTTTGATGGTTCGATGATGTCTATTTGCAGCATTTCATCCACTTCGGTATTTATGACGCGCCTCCGGGCTTCAGGTATACGATAGGGTCTGAGACGTATTATCTTCCCGGGCTCTGTCCTTATCTCGTGTTCGATTAATTCGGTATGCCCTGGTAAGGTGGAAAAGGCTTCTCTGTGGGGCAGCAGTTTGTCCAATAGTTCTACTTTCATAGCAGGGGTTAATGCATTCCCCCACTGGACGTGATCCAAAGAACCAGTGTCCGTTGTTTCGATGGTTTCTATGTCACCGGTGGTTCCCAGGGCCACCATTAGAGGTTCGTTCCACTTTTTCAGTAGATTGATGTGATATATCTGATCCGGGTTACCTCGGTCGGGTTGGTGGACTCTATATGTCACAGGACTGAGAACGTCAGTGATCTTGTAGGGTCCTCTCCATCTGGCCAGTAACTTGTTGGCGCTGGTAGGCAAAAGAACGAGTACCTGGTCACCTGGTTTGAAACTCCTCATCATACTCCCCTTGTTGTAGTTCCTTTCTTGAGTTGTCTGTGCCCGAGAGAGGTTGGCTTCCGCTAGAGTTCTCAGTGTAGTTAAATGTTCTTTCAACTCTTCGGTATATTCGGTCAAAGACATTTCATCAGTGGCTTCCCATTCCTCTTTAACCAAGTCTAGGAACTTACAGGGTTGTCTCCCAAACAACAGCTCAAAGGGGGAAAACCCGGTAGAGGACTGTGGGGTGTCTCTTAGGACCATCAGTACAAGGGGTATCACCCTATCCCAGTTCTTGTCGTCTGGTCCTGTCACTCTCCTCATCATTTTCTTTATTGTTTTATTATAACGTTCGACCAAGCCATCGGTCTGGGGATGGTACACAGATGTTCTGAGTTGCTTAATCTGTAGGCGTTCACACACCTGTCGGAGTAGAGCGGACATGAAGTTTGTTCCTTGGTCAGTGATGATTTCCGAGGGTAGACCGACTCGGGCAAAGAAAGGTATGAGCTGATCACACAGATGTCTGGCCGACGTACCTTTGAGGGGAAAGGCCTCTGGATAGCGGGTGGCGTAGTCTACGATGACAAGCATATACTTATACCCTCTACTGGCTGGTTCTAACGGTCCGACAATATCCATACCGATCCTTTGGAATGGTACTGCGATAAGGGGCATATTTTGTAGGGGAGCCTTAGCTGGCTTTACCCCGCTGGTTAGCTGACAGGTGGGGCATCTCTTACAGAACTGGGCTACCTCGCCATAGAGTCCTGGCCAGTAAAACCGTTTGAGTATGTTTTGTTGCGTCTTTAGGGAAGCCATGTGGCCACCGCAGGGGTGGTTGTGGGCCAACTGCATGATCACGCTACGTTGGGTTTTCGGTAGCACTAACTGTTCTTTAACCGACCCATCGTCCCCCTTGTATCTGCGGTATAGCAAGCCCTGCCGTAGAACAAAGCCTGGGCTCTTGGAAACATCTAGATCCCCTTCTTGGGCTGCCCTTTCCCGGGCTATCTTGAGGGTGTTATCTGTTAGGGTCTCTCCCCTAATGCTTTCCTCGTTGTCTTCTAATTTCCAGTCAATGGGTCTAGTCATATAACTAGCCTGACACCACTCTAAACGAGTTCGTCTCTTTTTGTTAATCGGGGTTTCTGGGGTAGTCGTATCTTCTCCTATGTCTGGCTTGGATCCTGCTTCCCTCCTTCCCTCCCGACCGGTCAGGGCCTGGCCAAAGTTAGGTAAATCCGTACCTATGACTACCGGGGCAGGCAGAAAAGGCAAAACAGCAGCCCTTAGGGGTGACATTTCCCCGTTTACTTCAATAGCTACCTTCTTCATTGGATATAGTTTTATATCACCATGGATACACTTAATAGGTATAGACACATTAGGCAAGTTAGGTTTATTACTTACAGTGGGTGATATGGTGGTTTGCCTGCTGCCGCTGTCGAGTAGAGCGCATGTGGGTCGGCCGTCAACTCGTATATCGACCACATAGGGACCGGCCCGCCCTTCTGCTGGTAGCGGGTTTAGATATCCGATGTCCATGGGCTCAGCTGCTCTTCTCCTGGGACAGATTCAGGCAATGTGCCCCCATTCGCTACACTCGAAGCATTGAGGTTGCTGATATCCTGGACTGGTCTCTGCGGGCTTTTCTTCCATCCCGTATTTCTTATCATCTGGTCTTCGGATGCTCTCGTCCGGTGGTCGCCATCTCAGCTGTTGGGGTCTGGCTCCCCGGGTCAAGTGGGGGTCAGTTATTGTAACTGCTATGCAAGCTGTTATGCCAGGGGTTTGTGCTCTGTGATATCCAGCCTTTTGGTATGCCGAGGCGATATCAACGGCTTCTGTCAGAGATGGTCGGTGATGTTGCCTCACCCATCTCTGCATCTGTCCAGGTAGAGCGTCCACAAACTGTTCGAGGATGATCTTTTCAAGGATCGGCTGGGTAGCGGGAGTCGGGGTCAACAGCCATTTTTCCGCCAAGTCCTTTATGCGGTAATACAATTGCCGTGGGCTCTCGCCGGCCCTTAACTTGCTGTCCCTTAATTGGATGCGATAGGCCTCCTCATCGAGGCCAAGGCGATCCAACACTGCTGCCTTAGTCCCCATAGGGAGTGTTGCCGGTGGGGTTCACCACCTGGTAGGCTCCCTGCATGAGGCCGGATAGAAGGGGGGGTACATATTGTCCCCAACGCTCTGGTGGCCACTGTGCGTTTCTCGCTATTCTTTCGAAAGTGGTAAAGAAAAAGACCAGGTCCCCACCGTCCTTGTATTTCTGTAGTAGGGCGGACGGGACCATTGGTTGAGTTCTGGAGCTAGCTACCACCTCCGTGAGCCTAGAGATGGTTTCATGATGCTTATCCTGGGCAGTTGTTTCTACAGTGCTTTGTAAATGCATGGCCTGTTGAAAGGCTTGCCGGTCGGCAGCTGCTTGTTGGGTTTGTTTCTGCACCAACTGTTGCAGTCCTTCCGACAGGGTTTTTATCAATGCCTCCATCGCGCCGCCGAAAATCCCACCTTCGTCGCCACTTGTGGAAGTATGACGCGGGAGTCAAGGTGTTTTTGCTGAAAGTATATTTATTTTTAAATCAAGTGCCAAAGTCATTAACTGAAAAGTTCAAACGGTTTCCTTCACCGTAGGCTCTTCTTCCCTTGTGTGCTCCTGAGAAAGGGGACTGTCTCCTAATGTGTGAGGTCCGGATAGGCCCACCACTCTGGGTCGGCTCCACTCTCCGTCTCGGCGTCCTGTGGAAATGACAGAGCTGGTTAGAATTCGCAGGCTTTTATCCTTCCCTGAGGTTTCAAAGCCCCACCAATCAGCAGGGTTTAGGACCTTCCCGGTTGTGATTGGCTGGGAAGCCGTTGGCCCGCCTCCCTTAAAGTCAGAACCCGCCCCCGTCACTTCCGCCTGCCCTTGTAGCATAGTGGGAGGTCCTGTGGTGCCCCTGCCCGCGCCGACGAAGTGCTGCCGGGACCCGAGCACATATGGGCGGGTTCGGGCGTTCGTGGCTCCTCCCGACCTCTCCCGCAGACTGTGGCGGCTATGCGCGCTCTCCCACTCCTGCACCCCGGCTCCGCTCGACCTCCGCCACTGGTCATGTTGGTCGCGGGGACCTCCCTGGTACTGCCTCCGCCCTTCTCCTGGCCCGGGCTGGCGAATCCGGCCATGCTGCAGCTCGTCATTGCTGTTCCTTCGCTGGTCTTGCCTCCGTGTTGTTCCCCGTGTCCGCCCGTTTCCCGGGAGTTGTAGGTTCCACCCCCCCTGTCCGTTGTAGGCACCTCCTCACAGCCACCAAGGGAATAGGATGACTCCATTACGAGAGACACAGTATTCATCTTCCTCGGAAGGTGAATTTCCATAATACCAGAATGACGAATGGCTTGATTTCAGAGTAAGGCTTCCCTTCCCAAAAATACCCAAATTGTTAGCAGTGAAAACCCTTATCATCAACATGGGAATGATACATCTAAGAATCAGAGCCTTAATACAATTGCTTCTGATAGTTACGAATCCCTGTTAGGTTTGAGCTATAAAATCAAAAACCAACCATTAATTCCTCTAACCCCCTCCTCCCAAAGGTGTATTCTATAAACAAAGTAAATTACATAAGGTTAGAATTGAAGGCTTTGCTATAAAAAGGGAAACAGAACATTAGGTACTTCAAGTCTCATAATGCTCTAGGTAATTGGATGAAGAAGAGGGGCTCAGAGGTACAGAACTGCAGTGTGCAGTCTAGTGGTTCTAATGACCCACACCTGAGTGGGATTTTGAAATATTTAAAGCCCCTTCAGGTGCAGGCCATTAGAAGTAGCCAATAGCAGTGGGAGCAGCAGAGAAGCTGCTTGCAAGTATTTTGAATACCAAACTAATGAAAGAAAGCAATGTTGGCGTGATACTCATTTTGAGAGAAATGAGGAAACAGTTTTCCTATAGAGAGAAACTTGAATAAGAGACATTAACAGCAGTTAACTGGTGTGATAGAAGGAACCCAAAGGTGGCAGGAGAAAAGCCCTTGTAGAAAGTATCAAGGGGGGAGGAACATAACCTGCATTGCATGTGGCAATCAAATCAGTAGAACAAACAGCATCAATATTTATTGTATCCTTATGGAAGAAGTAGTGAATCTCAATGTTGTTGAAAGTCAAAGTCTTTTCAAAGACTTTTCTAAAGTTTGAAGCAAGCCTCACTGCACTACTTGTAGTAGTGGTATGAGTGTTATCCTGGCAGGCGAGTATACCAGGAAGAGGACATTGAAGTGCTGCATTGTGGTGGAAAGAAAGTGGCAAGTCCACTAATGTGTTTATGATGAACTGTGGTACAACATCCTGACGAAACATTGGGCCTCATTACGACCCCGGCACTAGCCATGCTGGTAGAAACGGCAGGCTGCCGCCGGAGTCATGTATTTTTTTTCGGCGCCTGGCTATGGGGAATCACCGGGGCATTACAGGAAAAAGTAACTTCCCATTCCCAATCGAGTCCTATAGGACTCAATCGGAATGGGGAGGACGGATGCACCGGCACTGTGTGGAACAGTGCCGGTGCATCCGTCAAAGTCTGGGGGGGGGCTGCCGTTCCGCCCGCCAGGTCAGACCTGGCAGGCGGGAGGGCAGCCGCCCGCAGAACTCGGAGTGTGCCGGTCTGGTAACAACGGTGCTGGTAGCTTACCAGCACCGTTGTTACAGCGACCGGCACACTCCTAATGAGGCCCATTGTGTTTATGGAGAAGAAATGTGAAAGTGGTTGTTCTTCAAAGAGGAGGCGTTCTATTGAAATATTGACTTTTTGGTTTATCAAGCAAGAGCTTGTGTAAAAGTTGGACAATCATTTTGAAGAGTGATAAATCTAGTTTAGCAATAAGGCAATCCAAGTGCTAAGTGGAAGACTTATGGAGTGAAAGGAACTTTGTGTTGCATTTAAAGCAGAACTTGGCTATTGAAAGAAACTTTCTTGTTTGGAACTTTTATTTGGAAAATCCTGCATTAATCCTGGGGAAGGGGACCTGATCCTGGTTACAAGGATACATGGATATACAGTTTATGTTTGAATATAATTGTTATTTTGTTGAGTTTGAACAGCCATGTGAAACATGTATGATTTTGTTTTCTGTATAAGTGTGAGGGACAGATACCTTTTGATATTAGAGTTTTCCAGGCAGGGAAGTCCTCGTAAGGTTAGGGAAAGCAAGGCGTATTTCACAACCTTATTGTTTAATAAAATGGCTTTTTGTGAAAAACTATTTACTTGTCTGCCTTGCATTTCTGACCCCTCACAGAGGATACTTGTACAGCCTTGAAGAAGCTCACAAGTCTCAACTAGGAAGATTTTGTTGAGTCCAAGTGAAACACGTGTTTGGAGATGAATATCAGTATTCAGTGTTTGATTTATACTGTGGCAGTGTGAAGATCTTGAACCATTAAGCAAAAGTTGAATAATTAAGCACATATCATGATTTATGGTTTTTGAATAAATGTTAATTGAAAGGTGCAAATAAGGGGCCGACTCCCATGGGGTCCAAAAGAAGGCCAGGCTGCACAACGTTGCTCCCACTAGGTTTTCCGCGGTTGCTGATCCCAGCTCAGGAAGGACAAGGTCGCTGTCACCAACTACTTCTACAGGGAGCCTATCAGTGAGGGGTGCACCCTCTAAGAGAAAATCTTTAACTCCGTCAAAACTCTGCTTACCGTTGGCAGATAAGACATCTGTTGGGGAGAATTCTCTTATAAGGCTAATTTCCCAAACCTAGTGAGTCCCCCAGCAGCTTTGCTGGATTTTTGGGGTTTGTTTTTTTCTCCTGCTAAGAGTGAGAATCTTTTCCTCCCACTCTTAGGCATGATTTGAGGTATGTCTCTGACTTGTTATGTGCTTATGGGCTATGGGGTTTTCTTTTTACTCCATAGGGTATCATCTGTTTTTGTGTATGTGTTGCACAGCACCCTCAGTGCAGTAACACAGGGGTGTCATGGTGACCCCCAAACATAGACTCCATACCCTGGGTCTGACTGTCTCCCAGGGCATGTTAAGTCACCATTGACTTTACTAGTCCTAAATTGTGAACAGAACCAGTACAAACCATCATATTGTGGAAGTACTGGAAGGGGTCAATTATATTGCCCCTGGGAATGTTTTCAAGGGGGCACTGTCCAGTCCCCCCCTTGTCGAGTTTCTGGCTGGTGGCAGTGGTTACCACGCAAAATATTCCACCGGAATATTTCCTATGGGATTTTCCCATTGATTTTAAACGCACCACTTTTTGGTGCAATGTTAAATATACCACTGGTTTATTTATTTAATATTAAATTCACAGTTGGGTCTTTTTGCCAGAACTCTTTTCTGAAATGGCGTTCGTGTCCGTCTCTGTAACTCTGACCAAGGTCGAGCCCTTTGTTCCACTTTTTGGTGGGCTTCTCCACAGAAGCCCTCCAAATGGTGCCACTCTGTCTGGGTTCCACAGGATGTGTAGGGAGGGGAATTGGCACCCTGGACTGCGTTGCCTTAGCAACCCAAGTCACACTCTATTCTGATTGGCCCAGTGGTGAGCCGCCCGGCTCCCCACTTAGCATGTGTGAGTGACAGCTAGGCTGTTGAATGGGTTTTTTTCTGCATAAAAACACGGCTTTTGGGATTGGAACTTCAGAAGTCACCACAGAACCTAAGAAATCCGAAGAGGGAAGAAGCTGAGCCATCTGCAACGACAACACCACCGGTGGAGCCCTGCTGCAACGACCTCACCACTTACCCGACGACAAGAGGAGATCTTATGCTGGAAGAGTCTTCTCCCTCTGAGCTGGTGGGATCAACAAGTTCGCCCCTTCGCCTTCCAAAGTCGTCTCTTGGTCGACTTGCCCGTGCCAAGGACGCCGGCGACTGGATAGCCAAGCTTCACCACTTTGACCGCGAATAAAAGGAACGCATCTTTCACCGACAAACTCCGCGGCTGGTCTCTTCCCTGGGCAGTGCAACGACTACAAGGTACCTCCTCAACGAGATCCTCTCTTCCCCTGGTCGAATCCATGACTTGCATCCACTGCCAGGAACAACTGCCGCCGCTGGAGCTTCCTCTCTCTTTAAGGTACTGTGTTCCACCTGGCCTCCCTGTCTTCGGATTTCTAAAGGTGACCCTTAAATCCTTGGCTTTCCAACTGGGTTGGCTTCAGACCTTCTAACTTTACTTCTCGAATCACCCCAACCTCTTTTGAACACTCTGCAAAGACTTTTAGTGCATTTTAAACCGTGTGATCCTGGGCAGATTTCGCTTTGTTCCATTTAAAGTGGGCCTGGCCTCTGAACTTTGGCTCTACAGTGTATACTGCCTTCACTGACTTGCTTTGGACTTAGAAAAGTGTTGGGAATTGTTTTATTTTTATGCTCTCCCTTTTACCTAATTATTGGAGTGCCATCTAAGTTACGCACTCACCTCTGTTTTGACAAAAAGTGGTGTTTTAACTTAGACTTATCTAGTAATTGCTAGGGGAGGTGTAAATACTTTTCTGATTGTGTTTTGAACTTGCTTTGACTTATAGTGCTAGTGTATTTTCTAAAGTGTGTTAAATAAATAATTATATACTTTTTGATACAAAGCTCTGTGTTTGCTTCTTGTACTGTGTTTTTGGCCCTATTGTGTATACTCTATATACTGCCTTACTCTTCTTGAGAGAAGTCTGACTGCTCAGCCACAGCTACCAGGTAAATCTGGGTGGTACAGACTGCTACCAATTGGGTTTACTGCTTACTCCTGTAGTCTTAATCTTTTTGCAGTGGTCCCCAAGGGAACTGCACAGGATTCTGCCTAACAACATCGAAGAAGAGATCGAAAGGTGGCCCTTCTCTACCCCCTGTCAGTGACACCATAATCATCGGCAGCTCATCCGGCCAGAACAACTTCGTCAACAGTGCCCACGGCCACGTCAACTAATGCTCCAACCACCCTGTCGATGACCTCGTCGACGGCCACGACTTCATCAAAGGGGCAGCTGGCCACGATGGTGGTCTCCATGGTCACGAAAGCTACACCTAGAGTGCCTCTGCCACCAAGGCGTGAGGTAGCTGCTGCGGCGCCTGCGAAGGACACTAGAATGGGGACAGCTGCCCTGGCCGCTCCACCCCAAAGGTCTCTGGCGAGGGGGCTTCTGATGACCATAAGAAGGGTACGGGCCTGTGGGCTGCTCCAGAGAAGTCGGTGCAGATTTATACCAGCTTGGGCGAGGATAATCTGCCCGAAGATTATTATTCGGACCACAAAGGGGGTTCATGGACCCGGCTCATTGATGGGATCCCCATGGAGGGAGCCCAGTTTGTTGCCTCGCCGAATATGACGCATTAGTCCTGAACCTCCACCACTCGTTCTTTTCTTGCCTCAACCGAGGGATTTTTCCTTGGACATACTGACAATGCTGCACATGCTGGTCTTGCAAATCCAGCAGAGACTGTCTCCCACACTTGAGCCGGGAGGATAGCTCAGGGGCAACGCGCTCGCCTTGGAAGCAATACGAAGCAAGGGCAACATAGGTTCGATCCCCGGA
This sequence comes from Ambystoma mexicanum, assembly GCF_040938575.1. Lineage (NCBI taxonomy): Eukaryota > Metazoa > Chordata > Amphibia > Caudata > Ambystomatidae > Ambystoma > Ambystoma mexicanum. The sequence goes on along the minus strand of NC_090936.1, from coordinate 450,177,104 downwards.
TCTGCGATTAGAAACCTCTGGATATTAAGCGCATTATAAATAACCACTTACAATCCAATAACAATTACACTGGGCCCTGCACTATCTAGGAGCATCAGACCACAGTCCGCGAGTCCACTCCAGCGCAAGCGCAAAGCAAAAGACCCACCAGCCCAAGTGTCTACCGACACCTCAAACGAGGCAGATGACTTTGTACCAGCAGACGGGGAACCGTTGGGTGTGGATGATCCCACCAGGGCCTCTCCTTTCTATTTCACGCTACGATGTCCAGGGTCTCGGAGCTGTTTCATCTGGTACCCGAGAAAACTATAAAGGAAGGATTCCTTAACCAAAGATGTGAGCCCAGACGGAAGACCATGTTCGTCCACTTGCTGGACGATATCTAGGAGGAGTGCTTGGCCCTGATGAAGACCCCGATCACCTTACCTCTCAGGCCGGATAGACACGAGATGAAATACAGGTTCCCGGACTCTGCCCCCAAATGCATGAGGTCCCAGCCTTCACCAGACTGTGGCCTCAACCACCGCCAGAAAATGATCAGCGAACCCGTCGTCTTCGTCCATGGTAGCCCCCGGACCAGGAGGGGAAGAAGCTGGGTGTGATGGGGATAGGGATCATATACACTGCTGCCAGCACCATTAAAGCTGCTAACGCCCTGGCCACTTTGTCCCGCTATGACTGGGAACTATGATATATGATATGGCATTTATAACGCACCTATACACAAGTGTTTCAAGGAGTGACATGGTATAAAATGAGCTCTATTCTGAACTTCTTACCCAATGATAAGAAAGTGGAAGCTCTGGCACTGTTCCAGGAAGGGGAAGGGGCCTCGCACCATGCCATTTCAGTGGTAGTAGACATTGCAGACACAGGATTCCGGCAAATGGGCAACGGAGGGTCTCTTCATCGGCAGGGATGGCTCAGAGCCACCAAATTCAGACCGGGCGTTCAGTCCAAAGTGTTGGACATGCCATTTGATGGTGAGGACCTTTTTGGCAAAACCGTCAACAAGCCCTTGCAAGTGATCAAGACGGACACGGAGACGACATGTTCACTGGGTAACCTGCAGCAATGTTGGTCGTTGTCCTTTCGTTCCTTGAGAGGAAAGCACGGCAGGTCCTCCAAGGGATATAACACCTCTTACCGACAACCTTTCCACTCCACGACGCAAGAGGTGTACAGAGGTCGCTCACAGGCATATGGTAGCAGAGGACAGCATCGGCACTGTCCGGAGGGCAGAGCCCAGACAACAAAACGGGCCTGAACCGGCCATGGACTCAGACCTCCACTTGTGCACCTCAGTGGGAGGCCGGCTGGCGAAGTTCATCAGCGCGTGGAAGGCCATCATCACTGACAGATGGGTGCTGGATGTTCTCGGGGCACACTTTGGAGTTCCTACACAGGGGTCCTCCTATTCCCGCTGTGGCTCGACAAGAACAGCATGTGGCGCAGCAGCTGTAGGAGGTCCACGCCATGTTAAAGAAGGAGATGATGGAGGTCCCCAGCGCCTTCAGGGCTCCGAGTGTACTCCAGATACTTTCTGGTCCGAAAGAAGACAGCAGGGTGGAGGCAGACCCTGGACCTGAGATGCCTCAACAAGTACTTGAAGTCCCAGAAGTTCGTTGCAGCACATGCTCGGCCAACTGGAACAAGGTGACTTCCTGGCATTGCTGGATATGGAGGACGCCTACTTCCACATACCCATCCACCAAAAACACTGCAAATTCCTGCGGTTCGCGGTACATGGACAACACTATCAGTTCAAGGCAGTCCCCTTAGGCCTGAAGTTGGCCCCAAGGGTCTTTACAAAGTGCCCGGCTCATGTAGCAGCACACCTTCGTCTCAAGGGCATCCATGTCTACCCTTATCTGGATGATTGGTTCGTCCGATTCCGTTCCCACGCGTTGGCGAGCGAATACACGACGAGGACCTTCCATCTGCTGACAGATCTGGGATTCTCCTTCCCCTCTGTGGCTCTTCTTGGTGCATACTGCCACCTTACGTGCTTACCAAATCTGAAGATGGCCACCAGGGGTGGAGCTTAGGGAGAGGGCTGTCATTGGATGGAAGCAGTATGACCCAGAGGACCTCATTCTAACTCTACTGGTATCCTGGCGGTAGAGTCGCCAGGATACCAGCAAATGTTAGTACCGTTTCCAGCACTCGGTCCAGCAACATTGCCGCCAGATTACAGGTGCTGGAGGGACGGAGTTAATCACCATTCATGGAGTCCCATAGGACAATGCTGGTGCTGGTAATGAAGGCTTTTTTTGCCAGTAGGGCTCTGGACGTAACACGTGCCCCACCGGCAAAGCTGTAGTCGAGCGGTCCTGTAAAGTGCTGGGAACCACAAATACTGGCACTTTTTTTTACCGTACTGCCCGACTTGAAATGAGGCCCAGTGATTGGTTTAGAGGAGAAATACAGTTTTAAAGCTAAAGTGAAACAGTTTTTTCTTTTACCAAGGATTCCCAGCCTGACGACGGGGAATATTCTTGAGCATGTGAATCCATGCCAGATCCATGCTGGAGAGCGAGAGTTACAGTTGGGTAACTTAAACCATTTACACCATACAGGCGAGTGTAAGAGCATTCATTGAGTGTTCATTTCTGAGAATATTGTCAGAAGCATTTTGGATATGAGCATGATGTGTAGGGCATCTATGTAAATGTATTGTGTATTGATATGTTATATATGGTGCATACATGTAATATACATATAAACTGTTACTGGAAGGTATGACCAGTGGGCCATCAATAAAATGTGCGACATTAGTAATCCTCTACTGTGCTGTTAAATAAGAGTAGTCGCCCACTGCAGGGGGTTGTTGCTCTCTTTACTGGTGCACAGTGACAGATCTATTGTATTGTACTGCATTTAGTTATTTGTAAAGCGCTCTTTCCCCATTTGTATGGCCTCAATGTGCTTTTTCCTGGTTGGAACACCCTTGGTGACCGTAGTCGATGTGTCAAGGAAAGTTCTAGAAGTTTAGTTTTAGGAGATGCGTGTGTGCATTTTTGCCGTTCTAGGACTTGGCTTGTTGGCTAGGCTCGACTAAGCAGCCCAATGTTCCAGGGACATGGGAGGGCGCTGTTGAAGGTTGCGATAGAGAGCTATTGTTGAGAGATTCGATGTGTGGCTGGCTATACCAAATTTCTTTTCGTTGGTAGTCGTCGTATACTAGTGGTAGAGATGTTGAGGTACGTCTGGTGTTTCAGTGTGGATGTTTATGTGTGCTGCTAGTCCGGAAAGCATAGCCGTAGCTGCATTATATGGTGCATGGGTGCTTGGTCATGCCGGTGCCCTCAGATGTGGTGTAGGCTTTGGAGTTGTATGGCTAGTGCAATCCCCGTTCAGAGCGGACGGCGTGGTCTTGTTATTCTTGGTCTCTCTAGTGAAAAGGGTCCTAGGATGCGCCTGGCGTGGATGGGTATATTAAATTGTGCCTAAGTGATGGGTGTGGGCAACCCTGGGCTACTTATCTCATTCTTCATGGTATCTCTTGTGGACAGATCTGGTGATTGGCGGGTGCGGTGAGAATATTGTGGGTGTGCCACAGCAAAGGCTGCTGGTTTACCTGGAGTACTTGTCGGATGGGAGTGTTGTTGTGCATGGGGTGATGGTGTGTCAGGTGAAACCGCTGCTGGCCCCTGTGTTGTAATTGGTGCAGGGGAGTTGTTTCAGTGGTTTAGTCTTGGGGTACCATGGATCAGGGGAGTATTGGGAAAATCCAGGATTTAAGGGCCTTCCTGAATTTCCGGTGTTTTTCAATGTTGCGAATGTGTAGTTGTAGGGAGTTCCAGATGATTGGTGCTTGGACAGAGAAGGAGTAACCGCCAAGCCTTGTGGAGCTGTGGGGTGGGATCACAAAGCGAAATACTGTGCGAGATCATAGGTTCCTGGAGGGATGGTAGGTGGACAATTTTGTCTCTGAGGAATTCCGTGCTGGTGTTGTGGACTGTGTGGTGGGTGATACATGTCTTTAAAGGTGGTGCGTCAAGCAATTGGGAGCCAGTGGATGACTCTCAGGGTAGGGCTGATGTGTTCTCTGGCGGGCAGGTTAATGGGCAGACATGCTGCCCCGTTTTGGATTCTTTGGAGTTTCCTTAGTTGGGTTGCTGGGGCTCCTAGGTAGAGGCAGTTTGCATAGTCTAGGCAGGACAGAATGATGGATTTGATGGCCGAGAAATGGGGGTGATAGGTGAGGTAATGGAAAATGCGCCCGAGAATCCGTAGGTGGTAGAAGCAGGTTTTGGATACGTTGGTCGTGTGTTGGGTGAGAGATAAGTCTGAGTCCACCGTGCATCCAAGGTTTTTTACCACATTAGAGATTGACTGTTTGTCCTAGTGGTTTGGGCACAGGGTTGGTTGGGGGAGGAGCACTGTTTTCCTGCAAACTAGGATTTTGGTTTTCCCAGGGTTGAGGATGAGGTGGTTGGTCTTCATCCAGTGGTCGATATCCGAGAGGCATGATGACAGGTCTGGACTGCCAGAGCCTTTGGATTTTGAGGATGATCTGGGTGTCGTCTGTGTAGTTGCAGCAGGTAAGATTGTACGAGCGGGTGATTGCGGGAAGGGGTTTTATGTAGAAGTTGAAGATTAGGGGTGATGTGGATGCTCCTTGTGGGACACCTTTACTTCCTGGTCGTGATGTGGATGTGAACTGGTCGAGGTGCATGATTTGTGGCCAATTAGAGATAAAAGATGAGATCCAAGAAAGGGCTGTGCTTCTGATTCCTAGTGTTTGTAATCTGTCCATTAGGATGCAGTGATTGATGGTATAGAAGGCTGCGGAGAGGTCTAGCAGGATGAGAACCGCGCAGCCTTCTGCATCGGCTGTTCTTTTTAGGTAGTCCCAGATAGAGACTAGGGAAGATTCTGTTCCCCTTAGTGGTCTGAAACCTGATTGCACTGCATCTAGGAGGTTGTAGGTTTCGGCAAATTGGCCAACCTGTTTGTATGCCGGCGGTCCATCAGTTTGGCGATGAAACCTGTGTTGGAGATAGGCCGATAGATGTGGGGGAGGAGTGGGTCGAGAGTCGGTTTTTTGAGAATGGGTTTGATGTAGGATGTTTTTAGGGCTTTCGGGAAAGATCCTGATGCGAGTGAATAATTAAGGATTGTGCGTGCGACGTTACCTGCACAGGTGGAGGTTAGTATTTTTTAAGCATTGAGGGTGGGCAGCGGTCTTCAGGGTAGCCCGACGGGCGGCTGACTTCTAAAAGCAAGAGGCATTCTTGGTGTGGGATGGGAGAGAATGAGTCAAGAAAATGTGTCTGTGAGGGATTTTGAGCGGAGATCTGTCGGAGGGAGGCGCGGTATATGTTTTAGTTTAGAGATGATGGCGGAGTGTCTTTCGTTGGTGGCATTGTGGAGCAAAAGGGTGTCTCAGGGTTTGGGAGCTTGAAGTGGGCAAGCGCAAGCATGCGGAGGATTTTAATTCTGCTATGATTCTATGTAGTTCCTTACTCGGGTTGCAAGCATTTCGGATTTGGTTCCCATAGAATGATTTCTTCCTTTTTTTGATTTCCCATCTGTATATTCTGGTTGTCCTTGCTAGGGCGGTTTTGTTCTGGGCTGACGGGTCGGCTCTCCAAAGCCCGTTCCAGGTGGTGCTTGAGAGTTTTGATTGGTTTGAGATCTCTGCGAGGTACATTTTGACAGGGTGAGGGGCGTGAGGGCCTTTGTAAGCCAGAAGTCAAAGGATTCTATTGCTGGGGGTCCTTCCGGAGGTTGGCAGTGGCCGTGAGGGGCTATGCTCAGAGGTATGAAGAAATATAGTGCTGAGTGATCGGTCCATGACAGGGGGCGCGGGGGCTGGGTAGATATGATTGTGGTGCTGCATATTGCGTCAAGGGTGTGATCTCTCGTGTGGGTGGGTGTGGAGGTGTGGTGTTTAAGGTTGAGTGATTCTAGATTGTGAGCGACCTGGTCATAGGGTTTGACGGGGAGTCAAACCATATGTTGAAATCCCCTAGGATGGTGAGAGTTGGGTGAAGGATTAGGTTGGCGGCCAGTGCCTCACCAAATGTGTCTGCGAAGTTTTTGTTATAGCCGGGGGGGTCTGTAGATGAGTAGGAAGCTGTGTAAGGTGGCGGGTGAGAGTTGGAGTTTTACCAGGAGGGACTCGTAGTCTGTGGGGCTGGTGGAGGTGTCCTTGGTTATTAGCTTGAATTGGTGTTTGTTTAATATTGCGAGCCGCCCTCCCCTTCGTGATCTGTTCCGTACAGTGCAGTGAGAATGTAGCCAAGTGGGAAGGTCTCATGCGCGAGGGGTTCGTAGTCGTCAGAGAACCAGGTCTCAGTAATGAATAGGATGTCTGGATTTTCATCTGTGATGAGGTCATAGATGTGGAGTTTATTTTTGGAAACTGACCTGGCGTTGATGAGGGAGCATGATATTTGGTGGGTTGCCCTTGTGGGTAATGGGTGGGTAGGGCCCAAACCGCATTGTGCGGCCTAGGCCTCTCCCCCACTGTACAGTACTCGGGTGTAGGTGTGCTTTTCTCTTGTACACAAACCACATTGTGAAACCTAGGCCTCTTTCCCACTATGCAGGTCTCGCAAACCTAGGTGTGTCTTTCTCCTGTACTCAAGCTGCATTTTGAAACCTAGGCCTCTCACACTGTACAGGCCTTCCAAATCTAGTTGTGATTTCTCCCATAACATTCTCCAGTTTTCTCCTGTACTTAAAATCCATTGCAAAACCTAGGCCTCTCTCCCACTTTAAAAGTTTCTCAAACCTAGGTGCGTCTTTGTATTGTGCTCTGGCTGCATGGTGAAACTGGGCCTTTCTTCCTTTATAAAGGACTCTCAACTCGAGCTGTGTTTTCTCTTGTTATAATTTTCTCCTGTACTTAAACTGCACCGATTCCTAAACCTCTCCCACTATACAGGACCCTAATATTCGAGAAGTGTTCCATCATAGGAGTGCGATATCCACACCCAGATTTTAACGCTCAGTGAAACCTAGCCTCATCCGCGCAATTCGGCCAATTAAGTGCCATAGGCCAGATAGCTACCATGCCACATACTGGCCAAAGCAGAGCAGCATGTTGGTGCACCAGTAGGCCCAATGAGACCCACCACAGTCATTCCCAACCCCCGCCATCACACAGCCCAGTCCCCTACCACTGTGCACCTTCCGTGTGCAACCCTCACCCCCTCCTTTTCCCCGCCCTCACCACACTAACCCCCCTGAACCTGTTCCACTGTCCCCCACCCGTAGATCCCGCTCTTGCCAATTGGCAAGATGAGAGAGGATTACTAGTGTCGCTAGCCTAACATAAAAGGTCAAACCCTTAGTTTTGGGGCCTCTTTATCAGACAGGAGCGTGATCAGCAGTGAAATTTTGTTTTCATAGAGATTATGGAACACATTTGTTTGTTACAGTTGGCCCCATTTCAATGAGCACTGATTAATAGGAGATATGATTAGACTGCATGGTGAATTTTAGGGTTAGTGATCATTTAACACAATACCAAGTGTTAAAACTACTGTGTTATGATCACTCAGGATGCGGCTATACTGTTGGTTGGAGATCTTAATGTGTGATTTAATCCACTTAATAGTTTAAAGGTTATCCCAAATATAGAGTATGAGATTTTGGGATACTAAATCTTCAATCATTAAGATCTCCCCATACATATAAAACAACCATGCCTGTGGCATTGTTATGCACAAATTCAGCAATGAGGGCCTGTAATAGATGCCTTCCTGAAAATATACCAATAAGCCAACTTTCAGGATAAAAGGGTGCTAAGAGCCCAAAATTCCTGTTTTAGCATGAACTAGGATGAGTGAAGCATGCTCTCGTTTGTCGACGGGGCAGCAGTACCTCAAACCTAAGCTAGACTTTGGCTATGAAATATATTTGGATGTGGTCAATATGCACGTGCACTTTATTTAAAATTTAGACTGAGCGCTGTGGATACATTTCCCTATAGTTGGAAAACTAGCGGAACCTGCCTTTGTCAAACGTGTGGCTCTGGAGAGGAGATGACTACCTATTCCATGTGATTATGTGCAGGTTGCAAAGACTTAATAGCCAGATATTTGAAGCCAGTTTTAAATCTTAATAACGTTCGTAGCCTTGCGCAAGCTATGAGCTCCTGCAAGTTATCAAATGATCTAAACATTGTTTACTTTGTCGTAAAATATCTTCATTGAGCATGGCTCCAAAGGTCTCGATTGCTCAAAAATGCATCTTGGGTATCACGGTTCAGTTTTATCCAGTTTTATGGTTTAAACATGTAATTCCATGAGTCACTTAGCCTGACAAAATCACTGTAAACTTGGATCCAAATTGATTTTGTACTCTTCCTTGGGAATTTTGAAATTGTGGATTTTAGACTGATGGTCCCCATATTGACTCTCACCTCTCTCTATCCCACCACATTTCTCTTACTGCCAAATCTTGTTGCTTTCACCTCTACAACATTCGTAAAAATTCAACCCCTCTTTACCTTTCATGCTACTAAACTTTTAATTACCTTCCTCATCTTCTCCACACTTTTCTACTGTTCCTCCCTTCTCTTTGGACTCCCCTCCTCATCTCTCCCCACTCAAATCCATCTACCACTCTGCCATCCGCTCCCTCCGCCTTCTCTCACTTCTTGATTCCATCTCCTCTTCTCTCTCCTCTTTAGTTTGGCTCCAGTTTCACTCCCATCTTAAATTCAAGTTCCTCTGTCTTTTCTTCAAATCCCTCTGTGGTCTTGCTCCCCCTATCTCTCCTCCCTTCTAATTTTCTATACCCCTTCTCGTTCTCTCTGTTGTGCTAATCTTTTCCTACTCTCTCCTCCTCCCTGTGCCCCCTCCCGCTTCCGATCTTTCCAACTCCTTGCTCCCTTCCACTGGAACCGCCTCCCCCTTCACATCCGCTCTTCCCTTCCTTTCGCTCTTCTCTCAAATATTACCTTTTTCACTCACCTCCCTAGCACCCTTCGTTTCCTCTCGTTCTTCTCCCTCACCTTCATTCCTCTCCTCCTACCACTGCTCTTACCTTCCCTCTACCACCTCCTCCTCACCCCCTGCTCTCATATAGTCCCACTCTTTCCTCTCCTCTTCCTCATTCACTCTTACATTCCCCCTTCTCCCGCTCCTACCCCCACTAACCCCTTCCTTTCCCTCGCTCACCCTGCCCCTCCCTACTCCCTCCTCTGCAATGTTGTAAATTGTTCTTTAAACTGATTTCGTGTTAGGATTCAATTACCATTTTATGCTGCTTGCAGTTTGCCTGTTCTTATGTAAAGCACTTTGGATTAAAGTGCTATATAACTTCAATAAAATACAAAATACAAATGTTTGTATTGTAGTTTTACTATTGTGATAATTTTAACTTTTCTGCAAGGCCTGTTTTGTACCCGTTTTGATAAACTGTTGCCTGTGTGACTTTTATGTTGAACAAAAGCTTGTTGAACTGAACTGATAAACACTTGGGGGGGGAAGACAGGGCAGTTCTCCCTGCACCACGTGATTATGCCCCAGATTATTGCGGCACAGGGACAGTGCGAAGCACTGTACTGGAGCACCGTAAAGGTAGAAGGCAGGTCTTGCAACACCAAACAAGGTAGAGGAAGAGCTAGAAGTGAAAACAGGAAGACAAGCAGAGATGCAGCAAGTAGGCAGAAAGGTAGAGACAGGAAGAGGAAGAAGGTAGGAAGCAAGACAAGAATCACCCGGAATGGGGGACGGAGAGGCAGAGGAAGAATTCAGGAGCGTGTACCAACAAGGATGTTGAGACACGCTGATCGTTGCCTCTTCTGTGGTTTATGGGTCAGAGTTGAGGACGAGGCCGTTTGTTGCTTAGCAACACTGAGTCATCGCTCAAGGCTCATGTATAGGGCAGTGCTGCGTCTCTGTGCCTGCATTCCAGGCCCTGTGGCTGGCGTCCGACTCGATTATAAGGTGCGGTAGGGAACCGAATATGGCCTTCCCGTTCCAGCCATCCATGTGCTGAACCCATCAGTGTAATTCCATCCTTGCTTCCTGTGATAGCGGCACCTTGTGTTCATATGATAGGCCATGCGCAAGTGCTTTATTTTCAGACGTTGCAACGCTCTGTAGTGGAGGGGCCCGGGAAAGATTGCTTGAATGGACGAAGCAAGTCTTCCCACTGTCGTCACCAACTCCCTTAGGACCCTCTTTCTCTTTCATCTTCACTAAGAAGAGGTTGCGTACAAACACTTCTGCTTTGTAGTCACAGTTTGATCCCTAAAAGTAAAGATTAAACACTGAGCATACTCACTCGAAATGAAATATATTTGTCCCTCAATACCAGTCTGATTAACAATCTACCAGGGATTGCATCCTCCACCCAGATTCTGTTGGAGAAATGCAATTTATACAATGAGATCTGCCCCTCAAGAAGCTCAATAGTTCGTATTTACAGAAAGACTCCCAACTCTTCAAACCACTTTGCACACTTCTATATTTACAAATCAGTTTGGCCTCAAATGACAATTTAAAAAAGGTTGGCTGCATAGCCACATGGAACGCTGCCGTACAACACTGCCTAGTTGAATGGGCCTAATCGCCCTGTATGCAATGAGTTCAGTAGATTTATGATTTACATGATGATTTTAGCATTGTTTAATCTTTACTTTTATGGACTGTTTCGCGGGGATTGAACCCCAATAAGGATTTCTTTACTACAATTTATGAGAAGTACAGATTGAGGATCAAGTGAAATCTTGTGTATAATTAAGGTATGTGTGCAAATCACTACACTTTAACTTTGGTGAGTAGGGGTCACACAGGATTGTTCACAAGGAGTCTAATAGAGTTATGCGTTGGAATGTAACTTCGGGTTCCATTAATGCAGTATATTTAGTGTCATTTTGGTATCAGAGCATATTTGAGAATTGGAAAGTAGCTGCATTGTTGTGTGGGAATTGATCTCAACGGTTATATAGAGGAAGTGGTCATTATCTTTTTTTTTTAAACTTTCATTATTGGCATTTTAATCAACAATACAAACAACCTACAGAACTCCCCAAATTAACTCCTGGTGTCCTTAGGTATTTGTTTGGTATACCCCAGCAGAGCAAGCATGGGATCAGGCGCAAGCTGCTGGCCCACAAAGTCACCAATTACTGCAAACACCTGTGCCCAGAAGTGCTCTAACTCCATACATTTCCAAGCCACATGCAGAAATCCCACCTCTTCACGCTCACATCTGATACAGGCCACCGACCTATGGGGAAAGTAATCTTTCAGCTAAACTGGGGTATAATAACATTGATGCAAAAACTTAAAGTGAATCAGCTTGAAATTGGTGTTGACAGCCCCCTTCCTCGTCATTTCACAGCAATAGTTCCACGTGTCGGCTGGTATTTCCCTACCCAATATCCTCTCCCACACTTCCCGGGACGACGCTGCGGCACCGATTCTACCTCTCAGGGCCATTGCATATAATTCCGATAGGACTCGCTGCCCCATACCTCCCCTTATCATTTTATCAAGCAATGCAGCCACTGGGGGCAATTCGCAAAAGGATGGAAACAGCCGCTGTGATGTTATCCGCATCCTATAATACAAGAACATGTCTAACCCTGAGACGGCCCCCTTCTCCTGTAATTGGTCAAGTGAAATAAACCTTCCACTCGGGAACAGGTAGCCAAATTCAGTAACACCCAGCCTCTTTTCCATCGCCACATACCCTACCTCACTAGACAGGGGAACACCAGGGATGAATATAGTCGGGGGTTCCTGCGAATAAAGAATACCACCTGCGGGCGCATGTTCCAAGAGAGACAAGGCCTTACATGTCAATGCCACTAAATACCGCAGTGTCAGCAAGCGGCTCGGAGCGGTCAGAATAACCGACGTCAGTAACGCTGGCGATGCAATGGCCCTCTCCATCTCGACATGCCGACGCTCCGCCGCCATCCCATACCAATACCAGAGAAAACTAGCCTGAGCTACCATGTAGTATAATTCAAAATCCGGCAATGCAAGACCCCCCTCTCGAACCGGCACTATGAGTTCATCCCAGGAGACACGAGCCATCTTACTGGCCCAAATAAATTTCGTCACCAGCGAGCAAAGGTCCCAAAAATATTTTTTGGGTACCTTTATAGGCGCATTAAGAAACACATACAGAAGCTTGGGCAGAATGGTCATCTTAATTACAGAGATCCTACCATATAGGTTGAGTGGGATAGAATCCCAGCGCAACATTGCCAATCTGGCCGACTCAAGGGCGTCCCCGTAATTGCTCCGAACCACCACCTCCTCCTACTCCTCCAGGGCCACTGTAATCCCCAGATAGCGCGTGCTGGTTAATTCCCACTGGAATCCCCAAGAATCCTGAAATTGACACACCCCTCCCATCAATGGGAATATAACTGACTTGCTGGTATTCACCTTCAACCCCGAAGGCTCACCGAACTGCTGAACATCTACCATAATTGGGTCCAAATTAACCTCCGGATGACAAACAAACAGGACCATGTCATCCGCATACAACGAGATCACCACTTTGTGAGTAAACAATTGGACTCCCCCGGTGTAAATGTAGCTCCCTCACCCTCTCAGCCCAAGGATCTATTGCTAGGGCAAATAGATGGGATAGTGGACAACGCTGGCGTGTCCACCGTTCAAGTGGTATTAACCCGGTGGACTGCCCATTCACCCTTACCCTAGCCACCGGCTTTGTATATAATAGTTCCACCAAGGAGATAAAGAATCTACCCATGCCCATCCTGCGTAAAACCGTGAATAAAAACGGCCATTCAATAGAATCAAATGCCTTAGTGGCATCCAACAAGACAGCCACTCCAGGATCATCCCTTGGCAATGCCGCCATTAAGCCAAACACCCTCTGCAGCCCAAACGAGGTCGACCGACCAGGAATGAACCCCGCCTGATCCGCCCTCAGCATAATTGACATCAACGGCGCAAGCCTTGCCGCTAGGATTTTGGCCAAGATTTTAGTATCAAGATTGATAAGCGATATCGGGCGATACGAAGAACAATCTCCCCCCGGCTTCAACAGCACAACCACAACCGCCTCCTTGAGAGAGTCTGGCAACCGACCCATAGCAACTGCCTCCTGATAAATTCGCAACAGATATGGTGCTAGCTTGTCAGCAAAACATTTATAAAATTCGGCCGTAAAGCCGTCTGGACCCGGGGACTTCCCGCCCGGCATTGATTTAATGGCCTCAACCACCTCCTCTAACATCAAAGGCTTATTCAACCACTCCCTTTGCTCCTCCGAACACCAATGTAGCCCCACTTGATCAAGATAACCGTCTATATCAATCTGTGCCGACTGAAGCTGGGATGCATATAAGTGAGTAACATTTCTGAAACTCATGAACTATCCCCCTCATCTTCAAAGTGTTCCACCCCTTGCTCATCTGTGATCACCACTACCCTGTTCTCTTGGCCACGCAGCCGGGTGGCTCTAGTAGGCGACCGCCCAGGGGCCTGACCCTCTCCATACTTCCGGGGGGCTGCCTTATCCCACATATATTTCACCTCCCGTTGGGCCAGGACATGAAATTCCTGTAATTTCCGCATAATGTCCCCCTGCTGCTCTTTGGACGGGGTATGCCCCGCCCCCCTTGCAAGGCACGCAGCTCCCCCTCCACAACAGCCAGATCCCTCTGTATCTTCTTCAAAATCCCCAATTCCTTAGCTATGCACTCCCCCCTTATCACGCATTTGAATCCTTCCCATAAGATGCCAGCCGAAGCCACTGACCCGTCAACCTCAAAATACCCATCTATAGCCCTCGCCAATTCCTCCCTAAAGATCACATCTAGGAGCTTGTCTCTTTTAAATCGCCAAGGAGGTCTCTCCGCCCCTTGATCCCCCATGCGGAGAGACAGAAGAACGGGGGCGTGATCCAAGAGAGCGCAGGCCATGATATCCACCCCCGCAGACCAGCCCATGACCGCATGAGATACCAAAAAATAATTTAACAGGGCAGCTGAGTTATGTGGTGTAGAGTAGTGCATGAACTGACTCACCCCTGGATGTCTCACCCTCCAGATGTCTTCAATGCCCCACACTGTGAGCATGCTCCGGATTCTCTCGGAGCCCTTGCTACTCAATCGTGCTGTACTGCCCATGCGTTCTTGTGGCGGGTCTAAAACAGAGTTAAAATCCCCTGGCCATATAATTTCCCCGTCTGGAAGCTCACCCAACTGCCTCTCCACCCAGTCCAACGAGTCTGTGGTATTCAAATGGGGGTCATAATAGCAAATCAGCACATAGAGCTTCCCTCGAATAACCCCCTGTACCACCAGGGCTCTGCCCTCCTGATCCCTCACAACTTTAGTCAATCGAAATCCCACTGAGCCATGCACCAAAATACAGACATCCCTGGAATAGGAGGAAAAGTACCTATGGCACCCCAGCTTTTGCCAAATTTAGATTCAGTAGTCGCTGTCAAGTGGGTCTCCTGGAGGAAGGCCACCTCAACCCGATGTCGCCTCAGATATTGCAGCACCTTCCAAGCTTTAGGCTGGCCATTAAGGCCCCTGACGTTCCACGTCATAAGTTTCAACATCGCTGTTAGGCAGAAACCTGTGCAGTTCCCTTAGGGACCACTGCAAAAGGCTTAAGACTACAGGTGTTGGCAGTAAACCCTATTGGTAGCAGTCTGTACCACCCAGATTTACCTGTTAACTGTGGCTGAGCAGCCAGACTTCTCCCAAGAAGAGTTAGACAGTATATAGAGTATACAAGATAGGTACCAAAATTCAGTAGTACAAGCAAACACTGACCAGAGCTTGGGTATAAAAGTATATAATTATTTATTTAAAAACACACTTTGTAAAATACACTAACACTAATATGGCAAGCAAGTTCAAACACAGTCACTAATATACATACATCCCTGATCACTTATTGAACAAGTCTTAGTTAAAACACCACTTATTTTCAGACAGAGGTGAGCGCTTAACCTAAGATGGCACTCCAATAAGTTAACGAAAAAGGGAGGGAAAAAGGCAGAATTAGGAACATACACAATACCAACACTTTAGGCGAACCAGAGCAAGTCAGAAAAGGCAGAATCTACTGAGGAGCACGAAAGTCATAGGCCAGGCCCACTCTTGAAGAGAGCAAGGCGGAATGTGTCCAAGATCACACAGTTGAATAGTACTTTTAAAGAGTCGTTGCAAAGGGTTCAAAAAGGGTTGGCTCAAGTCAGGAAAAGTTAGTAGGTCCCAAGTCACCCCAGGATAGAAAGTCGAGGATTTACGGGACACCTTGAACAGTCTGTTGCAAGGGAGACCAGGCGGGACCCAGGACCTGAAATGGTGAGAAAGCTCCAGCGGGGGCATTTGTTCCTGGCAGCGGGTGCAAGTCGGTGCTTCGTCCAGGGGAAGAGGAGATCTCGACGTGGAGGAAATCTGGAGGTCGTTGCACTGCCAGGGAAGAAACCAGCCGTGGAGGTTCCTGGTTAAAAGGTACTACCCTTTTATTCGCAGTAGTGGTGAAGCGTGGTTATCCGGCCGCCGGGGTGCTTGGCACGGGTGATTCGACCATGAGACGATCCAGGAAGGTGAAAAAGAGGGCAAACTGGTTATCCCCACCAGCTCAGAGGAAGAAGACTCTCCGGGATGAAGATCTTCTCTGTCGTTGGGAAGTGGTGAGACGGTTCAGCAGGGCTCCACCGGTGGCGTTGTTGCAGGTCGGCTCAGCTTCTCCCTCTTCGGATTCTTTGGTCCTGTGGCGACTTCTCAAGTTCCAGTCCCCAAAGCCCTGCTTTTATGCAGAAAACCCCCATTCATCAGTCCTAGCTGTCACTCAAACATGCTAAGTGGTGAGCCGGGCGGCTCACCACTGGGCCAATCACACAAGAGTGTGACTTGAGTTGCCGAGGCAACTCAGTCCTGGGTGCCTAAACCCCCCCCCTCCCACACATCCTGTAGACGCAGACAGAGTGGCACCACTTTTGGAGGCTTCTGTGGAGAAGCCCGCCAAAAAGTGGAACAAAGGGCTCGACTTGGGTTGGAGTTACAGAGGCGAACACAAACGCCATTTTAAAACCGAGTCCTGGCAAAAAGACCCAACTGGGGAATAAATATTAAATAAATAACCCAGCGGTATCTTTAACATTGCACCAAAAAGTGGTGCGTTTAAAATGAATGGGAAAATCCCATAGGAATATTCCGGTGGAATATTTCGCGTGGTAACCACTGCCACCAGCCAGAAACTCGACGAGGGGAGACTGCACAGTGCCCCCTCGAAAAACAGACCCAGGGGCAATCTAATTACCCCTACCAGTACTTCCACAATATGATGGTTTGTACTGGTTCTGTTTAATTTAAGACTAGTAAAGTCAATGGTGACTTTACATGCCCTGGGAGACAGTAGTCAGTCCCATGGTATGGAGTCTATGTTTGGGGGTCACTATGACACCCCTGTGTTACTGCACTGAGGGTGCTGTGTAACACACTTACCAAAAATACATGAAACCCTATGGAGTAAAAGACCCCATAGCCCATTAAACACATTACAAAGTCAAAGCATATCTCAAATCATGTCTAAGAGTGGGAGAAAAAGAGTCCCACTCTTAGCAGGAGAAAAAAAATAAATAAACCCCAAAAAATCCAGCAAAGCTGCTGGGGGACTCACTAGGTTTGGGAAATTAGCCTTAACAGAGAATTCTCCCCAACAATCGACATTAAGGAATGTTGCGTTACATACTAACCCGGCACCTCCTACCCCCCTGCACATCCACACCTTCTGCACCGTTACACCCCACCCTCTGCCCCACCTCCCCCCACCCCAACCAACACCCCCCCAACTTGTCGGTGACTTCCCACCCCAACTACCCCACACCCTTGTCTGTCCCCCAACAAAACCCCCCTCCAACCCCCGCTGGATACCCCAACCTTCCAGCGCTCCCACCATCCTTAGCATGTAAACAGCTGGCTTTCGCACAAGGGGCGGCTACGAGCTCGACCCTCCCATGCACCATGCAGGAGCCCCGTCTTCCCACAGATATATGTTCAAGTCATACAGTGACATCACGCCCCTCATGCTACACCCATGCATAGACATCCTCAACCATTGTTATTTCTTGACCTGGGGGAATTTGGCAACTTATCAAGAAAAAAGGCAGCCTCATATGGGGTTTGAAAAAACAGTGACTTTCCTTCATACACAATTCGCAGCTTGGCTGGATATAACATAGCGTACTTTATGTCCCTGTCCCATAACCTCTTCTTAACCTCCAATAACTTTTTCCTAGCCGCTTGCACTTTTCCCGAAAAGTCCAGGAAGAACCTGATCACATCGCCTTTGTAGGATACCGTCCCCTTCTCTCTAGCTTTTCTGAGTGCTGTATCCCTATCCCGATAGTTCAATAGCCGGGCGATCAGCAAACACTGAGGGGAGCCCGGAATTGGTCTCCTACCACTCGGGATTCAATGCGCTCTCTCCACAACACACAACGGGGAGAAGCCATCAGGCCCCAGTGCTTCTCGCAGTATGTCCTCCACCAGGACCTCCATGTTCCTTTGGCCCTCCGACTCAGGCAGCCCCACTATCCTGATGTTATTTCTATGAGATCTCGATTCGAGATCTTCCTGCTTCTCCTCAAGTTCTCGCAGGGCCTTCCTAACCGCGGACATCTCTCCCGAGACTGAAGTTGCCACGTCTTCCACCCCGGATATTCGCCCCTCCGCCTCATCCAGTCTCTCCCCATGCTTGTCCAGGCGGACCTGCATATGGTCCACCTTGAGGGTCAATGTGTCAAGCTTGCCATCTAGAGACTGTATTCCGGACTACAGCTGTGTAAACATGTCTTTATGTCCTGGAAAGCAGACACAAGGTCCGGCTCAGACACCACCGAGATATCCATTGTCCCATTATTTTTGACTGGGGTGGCCGTCTCGAAGTGCAGTTTTGACTGCTGCTTGCCACCTTTGCCCGATTTAGACATGGCCCACGAGACAGATGGGTGAGCAGAACAATCCACCAAATGGAATGGCCAGGCTGACGGCACCGCAGTAGTGACCACCTCTCTCCTCTCAGGGGACCAGGCTCAATCCCACGGCTAATCCCCAGTTCTGCTGCAGCTGACACAATCAGAGGAGAAGAAGCTCAGAAACTTACAATGTCCTTACACTTAGAAAGGCAGGATTCCTAGGATTCCAAATCAGTCCCACCAATGGCCAGCTCCTTCCACCCACACAGCAAGCAACCAAATGTGTACCCGGGTTCCGGGGGTACCGCGCGCCCTCCAGTCACTGTCACAATGCACCCACATGCGATAGCTGGGCAGTGCCCAAATCCCAAAGTCTTGGCAGCAGCACCCACTTAGCCCAGCAGTATCTGATAGCTGGGCAGTGCCCTCACATCCGTATGCAATGTCCATATCCCGGAATCCTGGCTGCAGCACCCGCTGAGTTCAGGTCTGACACAGGTTCTGTCAGCCGAACACCCGCAACTACAGGAAGCAGCACCAGTAAACTCCTGCGCCTGGATTTCCCATCTGCAGCGTGTTCACTGCGCCTGCTCTCAAAGGGCCACAGCGGGACCCGGAGCCCACGCCAGATCCTCTCCCACCATACCTTCGCTGAGGGCCTCCACCCCCCAGGGGCCCCGCTGGCCCAGCCCCACACACACCAGCCACCCCACGGGGATCAATACGATCCGGCAAGGGCCTCCCCCAGCGCCAACCTCCAAAGGCAGGACCCTCGTGACTGCCGCGAGACTCGTCCAAGCCGAGCAGCCTCACCAAAGCACTCCTCCCCTCAGCCGCCGGGCCAGTCCTCCGCTCCTCCGGTACACTCTGCAGCTCCGAGCCGGCCTAACTCCAGCCTCCCCCAGCTCACCACCAGTCACAGGGCGCAGCGGCGCATCTCGGCTCCACAGGCGGAGGTCACACACCTCCTCGGGGCCGCAAACAAACACCTCCTCACATCGAGACGGCCATCCGCTCCAGTGATGGGAACAGGCGCCCGCTGCACCAGGTACACAGTGGGATCGCACCTCCCCCACTCCTTGCAGCACGGCCCGCGGCTTCAGCTCCACCACGCCAGCTTGCGGCAATTTCAGCACAGTTTCGGCCCAAAATAGCGCCCCCAGGTCCACAATACAACCAGGCAGCTAGACACCTGGCGTGATCACCGATTCCACCTCGGGGCAGCCGGATAACGGACCGGATTTCTATGGTGCGGGAGCGCTTCATGGGTCGACGGCCATCTTTGTCTGGCTCTCTAGCGGCCCCAAGTGGTCATTATCTTTACCCATTATAAAGTTTCCTTAGCTGATTCTCATCTTTTGATGATTTTTCACTGTGCATTGGCTCACTGTTTGAGGAGATACCTCTTGTGTTTTGGTGGTGTCACAAGATGTTTTGGTGCAGTTGTGTCTTTGGAGGTGGAACACTGTTTTATATACAACAATTTAACATGTGCAAGTGTTATCATCTATATGAAGGAAACTTGGTAATTGTTTTGTTTCTTCTCTCTTCCCTTTCACCGTTCCCTTTTCTGGTTTGCGTTTTCTTTCTTTTATAACTTGTTTTGACATATCATTTTTGGATTATTCATTGTCAAATGTGGATTACATTTTGTAAGGAACAAGTTACTTACCTGTAACTGTTGTTCTCCAGCATCGGTCTGGCATGGATTTACAGGCTCATGAATATTCCCCGTCGTCAGGCTGGGAATCCTCGGTAAAGAAAAATCAGTATCAGTTTCGTTTATGATCTGTCTTTCGTAGTAGTAACCAATCACTGATCTCTGCGTCATACTGACCACAGCCAATGACTGCCCTCTGCCTAAGCCCCGCCTCTGGCAGCCATCTTCAGATTTGGTAGCACGTGAAGTGGCAGTATGACCAAGTGAAGAGCCGCAGAGGGGTAGGCGGGAGGGTTCGCATGTGAATCCATGCCAGACCCATGCTGGAGAACAACAGTTACAGGTAAGTAACTTGTTCCTTCTCCAGCATGGGGTCTGGCATGGATTCACATGCTCATGAATATAAGAATACATAGCAGTACACACATGCACAACCACGGGAGGTGGCAAAAGGCTCAACATTAAGCAATACAAAAAACTCAACATTAAGCATCTCTTACCTCCTCACCAGGCTCACCTTAAGTGAACAGGTTGCGCAGCACTGCCTGGCTGACCCTGGACTCCTCTCTGGAATCCCGATCGACGCAGTAGAATCTCGTGAAGGTGTGCGTCGACCTCCACGTAGCAGCCCTGCAGATGTCCAGCAGGGGCACACCAGATAGGAACGCCGTAGTAGCAGCAATCGCTCTGGTCGAATGGGCTCTCGGACAGCCTGGCAGCGGTCGGTTAGCCAACCGATGGCAGTGCATGATGCAGCCGGAGAGCCATCTGGAAATAGAAGACTTCGAGAGAGCCTTCCCTTGACTTTGAGGTCCAAAGTTCACGAATAGCTGTGATGTCCTCCGAAAACTCTTTGTGCAGTCCACGTAGAACTTCAGCGCTCTAGCCACATCCAGCGAGTGCAAAGTCCTCTCGGCCGGCGACGAAGGAGACGGGAAGAAAACAGGTAACACCAGGGGCTCGTTAAGATGGAAGTCCGACGGCACCTTGGGCATAAAGGAGGGGTGCGTCCTAAGCACCACCCTCGAGGCATGGAAAGTCAAGTACGGTGCTTAGCAGGATAGGGCCTGGATCACTCCCACTCGTCGTGCGGAGGTAATGGCCACCAGGAATGCAGTCTTCCACGACACAAACTTCATTGGTGCGGAGTTCATCGGCTCGAATGGGGGCCCCATGAGCCTGGTCAGCACCACGTTAAGTTCCCACGCCGGGGCCGGGGCCTACATTGGCGGGAACGACCGGAACAGTCCTTTCATGAACTCTTTTACCAGTCGATGGGACCACAGAGACGTCCGTCCTGTGGTTCTGGTATATCTGGAGATCACCGCCAGATGAATCTTAATGGAGGCATGGGCTAGCCCAGCCTTTGCCAGCGATAGCAGGTACGGCAGCACTTGAGGGGCCGTAATCCGTAGGGGGTTGATCTTCTGTGCTCGGCACCAGATAGAGAACCTCTTCCACTTGTGACCGTAGCATTTGAGAGTCGAGGACGCCCTGGCCTTTGCAAGAACCTCTCTGCAGTCGGCCGGTATATCGTAATCGTACCCTCCAAACTCTAGCGCTGCAGGAGCAAAGCCTGCAGGTTCAGCGACGCCGGATCGTGGTGGAAGATGGCGCCTCCTTCTCTGGAGAGAAGATCCACGTCCGCTGACAGCTTGATGCGAGGGGACGTTGACAAGTCCAGAAGGTCCGGGAACCAGATCTGCCTCGGCCACGCCGGTGCGACGAGGATCATCCTGCACCGGGACCTCTTGAGCTGGTTGATGAGTCGAAGCAGCAACGGAGGGAACGCATACAGGTATAGGCCGTCCCAGGGGAACGAGAACGCATCGCCCATGCTTCTCGGCTGGGGAAACCTGCTGGCGAACATCTGGCACTCCGAGTTTGTCGCTGTTGCGAACAGGTCGATTTGGGGTTTGCCCCATCGTCGGAAGAGTTGATCCACCTGATCCTGGCGCAGTTCCCACTCGTGACACGCACGCAGCTCCCTGCTGAGCGAGTCGGCGATGGTGTTTCTTTCTCCTGCCAGGTGGAAGGGAACCAGGAACATCCCCTGGGCGACCGCCCAGTGCCACAGATCCTGTGCCTCCTTGGATAGGGCTGGGGATCTGGTGCCTCCCTGCTTCCGTATGTAAAACATTGTCGTGGTGTTGTCCGTGAAGATCTGCACCACTTTGCCCTTGAGCGACGGGAGGAACGATTTGAGAGCCCAGAACACGGCTTGGACTTCCAGGATGTTGATGTGCAGGAGCTTCTCCTCCGGGAGCCAGAGGCCTCTTGCGTGGAGATCTCCGGTGTGGGCGCCCCAACCTTCCAGGGAGGCGTCCGTCATCACCGTCTCCTGGTACACCGTAGTCTGAAAGTCCTTGCCCGCCGTGAGGTGCGCCTGAACGCCCCACCACTGAATCGCCCGCCGGAACACCTCGTTGAGGGGGACCCTGTCTTCGAAGGTTCCCGTCGCCTGCGTCCAACGGGCGTCGAGAAATTCTTGAAGAGGGCGCATCTGTAGTCTGCAGAGGCGCACCAGGTAGATGCAAGAGGACATCATCCCTAGGAGGGACTTGATGGACCTCACCCTGGCCACGTCCGTGGCTAGCAGGCGCTGCACTTTGCCCAGAATGGTCTTCGTCCGTTCTTCCGACGGTGCTGCCAGGCGCCTCACTGTATTGAGCTTCGCTCCCAGAAACAGGGCCACCTGCGACGGCACCAGGTGGGACTTTGGGTAATTCATGGCGAATCCCAGGTCTGTGAGTAGCTGGACGGTCCTCGCGGTGTGTTCGACGATGAGTTCCCTCGTCCTTGAGCGGATGAGCCAGTGTCCAGGTAGGGGTAGACGTGAATCCCCTGCAGGCGCAGCTGCGCTGCCACAGGTGCTAGACACTTGGTAAAGACCCTAGGGGCCGACTTCAATCCGAACGGCAGTGCTCTGAATTGGTAGTGGCGTCCCTGGACGACGAACCTGAGGAACTTTCGGTGACTTTTGAGGATGGGAACGTGGAAGTATGCATTCTCCAGGTCCAACGACGATACAAAGTCGCCTTCCTCCAGCTGTCCCAGCACGTGCTGGAGGGTGACCATCCTGAATTTTTGTGACCTGATGTATTTGTTCAAACGACGAAGGTCCAGGATGGGGCGCCAGTCGCCCGTCTTCTTCCTGACGAGGAAGTACCTTGAGTACACCCCAGAGCCTCTTTGGGACGAGCTCGATGGCGCCTTTCCTGAGCATCGCCCGCACTTCCAACAGCAGTTGCGGGATGTGATTTTCCTTCCTGGCCACAGGTGAAACGTGAGGGCACTTCTTCAGGAATTCGATAGAGTGTCCTCTTGCCAGGGTATCCAGCACCCAACGGTCGGTGGAGATGGACTTCCACACGCCGACGAAATTTGTCAGCCGGCCTCCCACCGGGGTGCTTCGGTGGGGGCCCGAGGCCACGGCCAGTTCAGTCCTGCTTGGAGGTGGTGGCCTTGCCGCCCTGGCCACCTTGCCGACGGCGGCGAGGCGCTCCCTGCTTCTGCGACCCCTGTAGGCCTCCTGAGACGAGGAGTGTGCCGCCTGGCGGTAGGACGACAAGCCACCGCTGGATCCCTTGGAGGCCCCCTGTTTGCTTCCGGAGCTCCGAAAGGGCTGTCGTTGCTGAAGGGCTCCTAGGGCATGGGCCGTCTTCATGGCTTGGAGGGATTCATCCACCGCCTTCCCGAACAAGTTGCTGCCGTCGAACGGCATGTCCAACACCCTGGTCTGGACGTCCTGACAGAAGTCGGTCGTCCGGAGCCAACCCCGTCGTCGTAGGCAAACTCCGTTGCCCAGCTGGCGGAACCCGGTATCGGCAAGATCGGTTGCCACTGTTATGGCGTGGTCCGACACCATCTCGCCTTCTTGAAGTATTTCCAGGGCCTCGGACCTCGTCGTCCGGTAGGAAGTCCAATATGGGGGCCAGCTTAAAACAGAGTTCCCTGTCGTAACGGGCCATGATCGCCAGGGCGTTGGCCGCTTTGATCGTCGTCGCCGCCGACAAAATGACCCGTCACCCCATGGCGTCCAACTTCCTACCCTCGCTGTCCGGAGGGGAATTCGACGTTGAGGCTCCTGACCCAGCCGCTTTCTTCTTCGCCGCTGCCGAGACGACCGAGTCTGGCATTGGCTGGGCCCTGAGGCACAGGGGGGCGGTCTCGGGGACCCGGTACTTCTTCTCGTACCGGTCCCGTTTGGCTGGTGCCGTGGAGGGGTTCTTGAGTACCGACAGGCCCTCCTCCCAGATGTCATGGATTAGAGGCATCGCGATGACAGTCTTCGTCTTGGCCTCCCGGCGCTGATAGAGGAAACCTTCCTTTTTCTGCTCCTCCGGGCAGAGCTGGAACAATTCGGACGCCCTGGCGATCATGGCGTGGAATGAGCCAATCGCGTCTGGCGGAGAGGCCCGTGTGACGGGAGACCCGTTCCGCCGTCGTCGCCCTCAGAACCCGTCGTTGAGCCCACCGCACCGTCATCTCCCAACTCGTGGGAGGATGAGGAGGGAACTGTAGGCCTTACGGGGGCGAGTGGAGGAGAGGGTTGGGTCCTCCATCGTTTGTTCTGAGGACTTCCCGACGGGCCAGGTTGCGGGTCCCCCGGCCTGGGCCGTGGTAATCTCGTCCTTATCTCAGAGCATAAGGACTGGATCGCAGACAAAATGGCCGCCGAGCTATCCTGAGGCCTAGGTTCCGGCTGCGCCGGAAGGGAAGGCTGCTCTTCCTCGCCATCGTCGTCTTCCTCTGTTATCTCCCGAGGATCTTCCTTACGGGATCGAACCTTCTCGAATTGGACTTCGAGATTCCTCACGGCGTCGGTCACTTCCTCCTCCGAGGCTGACTCCGAGCTCGAGGAGGCTACCGTGCCCCCCCTCGCTTCTTCCATCATGGTGGCCATGACGATGGACTGAAAAGAGGATTCCCTCCTTGGCGGCAGGGAAACTCTAGTCCCGGAGGCAGTCTCCGCTGGCGGGGTCTCTGCCGGCTTGGCCAGAGTCGCCGCGATCGCCTCGATAGAGGCCTTTGCCTGCTGGGTAGGGGCCTTCACCACCTTAGGTGCGTCCCGGGCCTTCTCCTTAGGGGGAGGGCCGACGCCTCGCTCCCCCTCTCCCGAGATCGGACGGGGCTTCTCCCGAAGCTTACCCGGGGTCTCGGACTTCCTCTTCCCCGAATCAGAGCGCTGGCTTGTGGTTGACGGTGCCGGGGAAGGTGCGCCCTGCCTGGCGACCGAAACGCCCGATCTTTCGGCGCTCCCGGAGCCAGCGGACTCGCGGCGCTTGGCCTGGTGTTGGGCCCCCATCGCCGGGGCGCACGCACAGGACTTAGAAGCCCGCTCGGACCCTTTCTTCTTCTCAACCGTTGAGCCCTTCTCCAACCAGCTGGCGAGACGGGATCGACGGTCCCTCATGGTCCGCTCCGACAAGTTCTTGCAGAACTGGCAGTCCTTCTCTACATGAGTCTTGTCCCCATGAAGACAGTAGAGGCATCGCGAATGCTCGTCCTCCTTAAACACATTCTGCAGCCCGCATCCAGGGCAGCTGCGAAACAGCTTGGGTCCGGGTGACGAACTCGCGTCCTGGGCCATCCCGAAGTAGGCCGCAAATCTTCTGGAATCCTCCAAAAGGTTGATTCGACGAAATCTTCACCCTTGAGGGGCGTAGGAAAATCCTGCAACGGGTACCCGTTAACGGGAGTAGAAACAGTGGATCTTGAGGCTCGATTAACCGAAAAAATGTGAAAATTCACCTGAAAAAGCACGAAAACGCAGCAAAAGCTCGAGAGCTAAGCACGAGGACTCCCAACACTTGAACGTGCGGTAAAAATCTGAAGATGGCTGCCAGAGGCGGGGCTTAGGGAGAGGGCAGTCATTGGCTGTGGTCAGTATGACGCAGAGATCAGTGATTGGTTACTACTACGAAAGACAGTTCAGAAACGAAACTGATACTGATTTTTCTTTACCGAGGATTCCCAGCCTGACGACGGGGAATATTCATGAGCATGTGAATCCATGCCAGACCCCATGCTGGAGAAAGACATTTATCTCTTTATGCTAAAGCACTGAGGAAGGCCTCCTGTAGGTGGTCAAAACATGTGTTGGCTATTGAGTAAAAGAATTCTATTTTTGAATGGACTGGCCTATATATTTAGTCAATGTGATTGACCAAATTATTTGATTTTGAGTGTGGTGTGGCGCAAGTGTTTAGATTAATTTAAATAGGCTTTATTTGTGACTTGGGCTTTGGTTACCTTCCTCTGACCAATGTTAGCCAACCCACAGTATTAGAACAAGGCAGGTTTGGAAAGCATCCTTTAATTACTATGGTAATTAGCTCAAAGGGGTGGTAGCCCATCTTTCAGCACATCAGGTTCTTGCAACACCAGAAAGCAGAATTATAGTATTGGGGCTCATTTGGGAGGGTGCAATGGTAGTAGACTGCACGAAAAGTATGACAGAATCATCCTTTATCACCACAGACTTCATGATCAGCATACTCCCCTCAGCCTAGGACCCCAAATCGTCATGCTCGGTAGTGCAAACAGACATCTCAGAAAGTTTATAATCATCCAGCTAGTCCATGATTAAAATGGCTGGCAACCTCTAAGCTAGTAATTTACCAGATCTTTCTCTGGCTACTTAAATCAAGAATTGTCTCAAAAGTATTCCAAACTAGGAACAAGTGCAGACCCTCGCCATATTGCCAGGTCAACACTTTAGAGGGTCGCCTCATAACTCTTGGATGTTTAGATGGTAGGACTCTATTTCTTCGCAATTCTAAACTTACAAACTCACCATTCTGTATTTGAAAAAAGCAGCATATCGGCTTCTGATATGTCCCAAAGCTCTGAAAATCAGAAATCATGCAAATGAGTTTACTTAATCTTTACACTGATTTACCCCTTACCTCTGAACTGTTAGTACAGGGGCTTGAAGCATCTTCTCTTGTTATATACTTTATAACTAAACTGGACTTGAGCCATCAAAACAAAACTGCTGACCATGATCGTTTTAAAGTTTTCAGTGAATTGGTCCATTAAATACATTATTTGTGGAAAAGGGCTAACCAAATTAAGTTGGTGCATACTGTCATTTTGAATTAAACGCTACATATAGTTCTGTTTTACATCCCTTTCTCCTTTTTAGGGTGCGCCAATTTCCTTTTCTTTACGATTCTGTCACAAGGAAACAGAAATCGGTATCCGTAAACTACAGAGTTAAATCAACATTTGAGGCAAGTAAGTAAGCCACCCACTTTGAATTTCTACCAGCAAAACAAATCTTGGTGTTTCAGGTGCCCTTGAGTTATTTGTTCACTTTCTAGCTCATTGCCCGCTACTACTGAAGTAGACACAGCTCTTGCGCATCGATTTAAGAGCCTAGTTCCTGTGGCGACATCGCTGGCATGAACAGATTGCGTGATAACGTACAGAATTCAAGGATGAGGAAAAATGTCACTAAGGTGAAATACTGCACTCATATGGGGAGGCATCACATTTCCTGAATGGCTTACCCTAAAAGTAGTGTCTCCACTTTGTAGACTATTTTGTGAAGGCCAATCTTTTCTCCGAGCAGCTACACGAAGTATAACATTTTAAACTGTCTTTTCAAAACTTGATTGATGGTGTTCGCGTTTTGGGCCCCCTCATTATAATATGCAATGTGATGGGAAACCACTTAAGTTATAGCACACCTGTCTCTATATAGTGAAATTTTCTTTTAAATAAGTATCTCTTGCTGACTCATGCACACAAGAATACACTCACCCATGACTAACTCATCCACAAAAGAAGACATCGCTGATTTATCCACCTGCTAACTATTCCCACTAACATTCTCATAAGCACAGACATTCATCCATCTATCTATCCAAATGAGACACCCGAGCCGTGCAGCCAATTCACTTTTGGGCTATCATACAGTACCAAGAAACCATACCAGTGGCCACTGTGGGCTCCACAAAACAGTTTGCCATTCCAACCAAACAATACCAATCCCTATGAAAAAGGCCTACACTTACTTGATTTGTATTAGAATCAGCACTTCAGATACAAAAGTGTTGTACAAGAATCCCCACCAAGGACTCCTTCAGCTTGTTATACTCCTTGTAGCCTGTAATCGTAGGGTAAATGGATTCAGTGCTATCTATGCAATCTCCATTTACTCCATCTGGGCCTAAAAGCAGGTGATAGCTCCAGCACTACTGAAACGCAGAGCTCCTTCTAAAGCTGGCACCTGCTCAAATATGTGTTCCCCTCCCAAAGACTGCCATCTGATTGCTCATCGTCCCTAGTACATGTTCTGCCAAATACATCTTACAGTACAGATACTTTATTTGCATCTCCTTTGCAGTGATTGAATATTCCGCATTATTGAGTTTTTCAGCAGAGGGCTGCATTTTCTCTTAGCTTACCATTAGGTTTTTCTCTCCTGTGGTTGGAGCTTACTTATTGGTAACGTTCTTCTCCTTTAGTCAACCTCATCAACACATGCACTTGGGAGTATGGCCCTAGTGAAACCAATGGTGTCTTGCTTGGGCAATCTGTAGCACATCTGAGCCACCACAGACATTTCCTGTTGCACTGCTTTTCCCAAGCAGGAGCACCAACATTGGTGATTAATGTTAAAAGTCATTCCAAGTCTAAAACTAATTTCTTCAAAATCTTCTGGGAAATCGGTTTCATCGTCTCTTTGGTATTGTGGGGAATATCTGGAGTTAGATACCAGTTACGGTAGAGCAACCTCCACATGTGCCAGTTCTGGCCCCACCTTTTCCAGTTTGGTTTCCGTGGCCTCCAGGAAGGCATTTACTTTGGCCATTGTCCAGTTAGAAAATGCAGCTCTTCTTTCCTAGGATGTCTTCTAGCCATGCTGATCTTAAGCAATGCCAGGACTGTCAGGCAAACCCACCATGGCAAATCTACAGTTGTAAATCCTTGAGAAATAAGACCTTTGAGAAGCAAAAGCACCACCCTCCTTTAAGATTTTTGAAATTTTGCATTACTGACAAAGACAGGAATGCAGGCCAATTTAACAATCTAGTTGACTAAATGAAACACATAGCTAAAGAACTAAAGAATATAGAAGTGATAGGGGCAAGTCTGAAATCAGAAAAGCAGCAGGGTGGATTAGCTGGGACACATTCAGGAATAGTTTGATTTAGTAAAAGCATAAATTGCTACTGACATGGCCAAACTTCTCCTAGATGCAAACCTGCACAGAAATAAAAATGACCATCCGGGGGTGGTGGCGGGGAAGACAACCAATCGGGTAGCTCAGATTGGGGGTGGAATTCCGCGATCCAAGCCTGCGTTCTGAGCAGCCTGAAGGCTGCCCTCCCGTCCCGCAATCTTCTCCCACTCTCGCCTCCCCTCTGCCCACTGTTTCCATCCCTCCCAAACTTCCTACCCCACTCACCTTATTCTGTTAGCGGCAACACAACCGCCGCTCCAGCATCCCAGGCCACCAAGGAAATGAAGAAAGGCTCTGCCATCCAGCTCCTCAGCAATCATCTTAGGTAAGTATTTTGTATGAATGAACCAGAAGCCGTGAGCGCATCCCGTTCATTCATACAAAGAAATTGCTGTCAGCACCCTGGGTTTCCCAATTGCAAATTCAGGGTACTAATAGCAATAACACCTGATCCGGAAGGCAGGATTGGGTGGGAACGGTGCAGGGGTCCATCATTAAGGCTTATAATGTGTGCCCATCGGCTTCACCACCCGGTCCGGTCCACCAAATTGGATGTGATTGTTCATTAAATTGGCAAATATAGTGGAGTTAAAGGGCGTGTGAAAGGAGGAGGTCAGATTTCAGAGGATTTGTAGGAGACAGATTTAAGGGTGGAGATGGCAAAAAGAAAATCTTCAAGTATTACAGAATAAGGGTACAAAAAAACAAATTAGGAGTCCAACATTTCTGATTAAACAAATCCAAACAGAATTGATTAGGTCACAAGAAATCGCTTTGACAATTCTCAGGATACAGAGCAAAGTAGTAAAGAATACTAGGATATTGTAAGCGTTTCAGTGACACAATATAAACC
Organism: Ambystoma mexicanum; assembly: GCF_040938575.1. Lineage (NCBI taxonomy): Eukaryota > Metazoa > Chordata > Amphibia > Caudata > Ambystomatidae > Ambystoma > Ambystoma mexicanum. The sequence continues at coordinate 450,147,497 of NC_090936.1, read as the reverse complement.
TTGAAATGGAATTCCCAGTGTAAGTAGGGATGGTGGTAGCTTGTGAGAAATGCCATGTCTTAGGAACACTGTACCTGCCATAAAATGACTTATCTTGTTTCAGGATACTTAAGAAGTGAGCCACCGAGATCTGAAGTTAAAATCTCTGTATTAACATCGGCAAACACAAGAAAGTATTCATTTTCATTCAAGTTGAAGCATAGCAAAAACTTCAGAGATTGACAAAACAGCCAAAATAAGTATAGGAGAAATGGAGTTTTATCATTAATGTTTTCTTGCATCACTGCAGCACCAGATAGGTTTATGTGGTCAATGAACTCTTTCCAACACAAACACAATAGCGCAATGTCAATAAAATGTACTTTGGAAAGGGGAATACCTTTTTGTAACTTGACAGGTGGTTTCTTAAGGATTTGCAATTTTACAGCAATGTATAAAAAAAGACATTCTTCAAAAAGGCAGGCTTATATGACACAGCGATTTATTTCATGCAAACTGCGATATTGTCTGCAATTCCACTAATTTCACAAAATGCAACTTTTTCCAAAATTTGGGAAAAATGTGAGAACATCTATGGGACAAACATGCAAACATATCTATTGCATCACTAAAATACTGCAAAATAAAAGCACCAAAGTCACCATTTCTTATTTGAGCAAATTGAATACACTTCTGGTTTTTAATGCTTCAACAACTATTTTAAGGTTGGGGGAATTCTATGTTAATAGACGTTCTATACTGCAGGAACATAGACCTTAAAGTGAATATCAGATTTTTAAGTATAGTGTTACAGAACTAATCTTATGCATGTTAATGAAAATACTCACATGGGTTCTCCACCTCAGGTACGTAAACAATTAACAGGGTTTAGTTCTAATTCAACTCACATTTGTATTGAAATGCAAACAGCAGGCTTAGGGATTTATTTATTTTATTGTTTGCTTATTAGGCACTTATACAATAAGAAAATACTGTTTTAAAGCACCCACAGGGAAGGGAGGGAGCAGGGGAGGGAAATGGATTACAACACCACAAAATTTAAGAACAGAGGGTCCTGGGGGGGACCCTTCTATGCCTTGTGAGTATTCAGAACGTGCAAGTGCAGAAAGGAAGAGGTGGAAAGTGCTGGGGGTCCGAGCTCGGGGAGAGCCATAGACGAAGTGCTAGGAATGTTGAGAGCTGCACAACCTGGGCCGCGGCAGGTAAAAGTGCGAGCCTCCAGGGCAGACGATGTGCAGATGCTAAGTGCTGTGGATAGACAGGTGCTGGGAAGATGCACAAGGTCCAAATACACCAATTCAGCAACAGTAGGATTAACAGAGGAGAGAACGAGGGAAAGAGAAGGAAAAGGCGAAGGTCTTAAGGAGCTTCTGGAATTTGAGAAGATCCTGCTCGAGGCGCAGAGGAAGGGGGAGGCTATTCCAGAGGATGGAGCCTGCAGAGGAGTGACCACCTGCCCGCTGTTTAGCAAAAACACTTTACACACAGAGTTGATGCCAGCGAACAAAGTAGTCTAGCGGGTGAGTATTTATAGAGGTAAAGTTGAAGATAGTGTTGTCCCCGGGCCTAGACAGCCTTGTGGATGATGCAGAGGGATTTGAATTTAATCCGTGCATCAACCTGGAGCCAGTGAAGACTTTTTAGGGCAGTAGAGACGCAGTCCCTGGGCTTAAGGCCAAGGATAGGTCTTGCTGCCCTATTCTGGATAAGCTGGAGGAGTCGCAGAGTTGATGAGGGAAGGTCCAGGAGGAGGCTGTTACAGTAGCCTAGTCTAGAGAGAACCAGGGCTTGAGTCACATTGAGCCTCAGATGCAAAGTGACAAAAGGTAAGATTCCTTTGAGAAGGGAGAGCTGATATCTGGACAAACAGGGATTTTGTTCAATGCAATAAAGAAAAGAACAATCAGGCATTTTAGGCTTGCTACTATAAGAGTGTAAACGTTGAAGGGGAAAAGGCATTTCTGTATAAGAGTACGCTGTATTGTTCTGAATTGAACATAGTGTTGTCTTAGCTGAGGAGGAAAAGCGATCCAGGCTTTCTGTGCACGAAGAACAGCAGATGTTAGTTGCTGCCATTTGAGGTATTGTAACGCTCACCTGATTCCCACGGAGGCGCTGGTCCCGGCTGAACTGTTATAGTCTTCAATTGAGAAGCGTAGAGCTCGGATGACTCTCTGGACTGGGCTTCCTCTTATTGACCGTCTGACTTGCAGGGTAAGGTTTCTGCAGGCGGAAGAAAAAAGGGTCAATGACCGTTTGGCTGGACTTCCTCCTCACTAATCGCCAACTCTCCGAAAGTCCAATGTCCTGGTGAGCTCTCACCTTAGGCGTATAAATGCTGGGCTCTCCATCCTGCGACTTATGCAGGGGTGCGTGGGTTCCAGTTACGTCACTAGAGGTCCTCAAAGTCTTTTGTGGCCTTAGAAGTGGCACAGGTGCTTAGATGCCAAAAGGTGATGCCGCCGTTACTGCACGAGTGGATGCCAGTAGGCATAAAGAGTTTATAGTCTTGAAGAGATGGGCACCTTTAATGAAGTCTTTGCATTGTCTTTTTCAGGTGCCTGGATGCTGAGGGCGTGGTCACTGAGAGCCAGACACGTGCGGTAGTACGTAGGTATGGGAATTTCAATGACACCTCAATAATGTCCCTTGTTTTCTGTTTTCAGATCTTGAGATGTTTCGGGCGTTGTTCGTCCGTTGCCGTTGCACGTGCGAAGTACGTGAGTATAATGATCTGTGACCTTATTATAGCACCTCTAACAATGTTCTTTTCCCTGTCGCGGATGCACGTGGGGAAACACGTAAGTGTTAGGCTTTCTTGCAGTCTTTAATGGCACTTAAATAATGTCTTTTCTTGTTTTCAGGTGCCGGGCTGCTGCGGTTGAAGAGATCGTAATACGCGCACAAAAGCAGGTAAGAAAAGTAAATGCGGCCGCCTTCACCCGATTCCTACTTAATAATGTTCTTTGTCTTTACAGGTGCCGATAGGCTGCTGAAGAGAAGGCCGCGAAGAATCCGTGAAAGCACAGATGGATCAGGTAAGCGAGCGCGGCTGCGAACGTGTTGCAACTTGCTAACCTTATGTTTCTTTTGCTTGCAGGTTCTGCCGGTGTCTGGATTCCTGGATGGTAAGTATAGTTCTCGTGTCTTTCTTCCACAGGTTGCTGAGCTGAAGCTGGAGATGTCACTGGAATGCTGGAGCTGACTCGGTGAGCGTCCTGCTGCAGATGCAGAATAACGCGAAGCACGTTTTCCCAATCGGGTGTGGTTTAAATAGTGTTGGAGTGATTGGGTGTTTTCTTCCTCAGCCTCGCCCAGGTAAAAGAGTTCCTGTGTTCCAGAGCTAAGGAGTGGCACCAGCCCCACCCAGGTAAGAAAGTAGTCCCAGTTCAGGGAATAGTTCCTCCCAGCAGAAGGCTGGGGACTTCATCCTGCCAGCATTTGCAAAGGTGAGTATGCAGCATGGTCTGCTACAGGTAGGTCCACCCAAGCACCTTTGCAAGAATTATGAGCCCGGCGCCCCTGGCGCCGGGACTGAGGTTCCTTATGAGCCTGGCGCCAGAGGCGCCAGGACATGGTCCAAAGGGCCCCAATAGGGGTTTGCTGGAGCCGGGGACGAGGGTCGTGAGCCTGCTTCCGGGGATGCTGGGCTTGACTTGGCTTCTCGGGAGCAGTGCTCATGACAGGTATGTGGATTTAAAGACAGGGCTGGTCTTGGGAGAAGAAGGAAAATGTCACATGCTGATGGGAGTTTGGCAAGTAGGGGTCATGAGCTGAGGGGGACAGGTGTGAGAAACCTGAAGGTGTCTCACCCACTAGTCCCCAGGGATATGTCATTCAGGTGACCAGGACACAGCTGTCACTTTTGGATCCAGTTCCTGGGGATGGACCACTGCGGGAGGATTGCCTGGGTGATGGGTCTTTGGGGAGTGGGACGCTGAATAGTGAGAAACAGTATCCCCTTCCCTGTGACACCTTTGCCCCATCCTGTCAGGTGGCATACTTGGGAACTCAACCTCACCCCCTTAACAACACAAAAACTTTCCCATGGACAGCCCGCTATAATAGAGAACTGACTAACACCTGAGCCGTATACCTGACATGTCCCAATACAGTGGTCAGGCAGGGTCCGGCAATTACTGACCATCATGCACACCTGACTTCCATTACACTTCCACACACAGATAAAAGGTGGAGCTTGAGAGCACACTCTGAGCAAGGCAAAGCACACGAGGAAACAGCAGTTCCAAGATGGCAGTTTAACATAAGGAGAAAGACGGCGAAATAAAAGGGGATTGCAAGGAGGGAAGTGCTCGTGCCCTTTTCAACAAGGAACCATTACTTTCACGAAACATCGAGAATAGAATAAGACCAGGAAACCAGGCTGGATAATCTTGCATTGTGTATCGGATGTATCCGGAGCCCTGCCGCATCGATAATCAAGGCAGGGAGAATCAGCAGCTGCCATGGCACTGTCCTTGGCTCCAACAACAAAGCACGACAGTGAAATCAACACAGCCGGTGAGTTGGGGAGACCGATACCAGGTTGGTCTGTGTTGAAGCCAAGGTTGCAAGCGGCAACATTGTATGGTGAGCACTGAAGCGAACAGTGTATGAAATGCGTGTGCTAACCAAGAGGAAAGTAAAATTGAACAACAGATGAGTGATTGAACTTTGTCAAAGGTATTGTATCTTGTTTTCAGAGTAGTCCGGCACCACGTGCATGCTCATTCGAAGGTCTCTGTAAAATATCAAACGAAGAGTTGACAAAGGTGAAAGAGTGGCAAAGAACAGTGCATCAAAGTGGTCCTGCAGCGGGTCAAGCAAAATCTTGTGCACAATTGAAAGTCTTCGATGTTGATACTGGCAAGAAAGTTGATGACAAAGTAGATAAAGTTGGTCCGAGTCTCAACGAGGGAAATCAATTGAAATCCTTGGGTTAAAGCATGTTTGTGTTAAAGCAAATTAAATTGGTCCTAGCCCAGCAGAGGGAGACTGATTGAACATTGTGTTAAAACGGATCAGAGCCCAGCTGAGGAGGATCTGGGGTGAATAGTTAATCACCCACGAAATTGGATACATGAAAGTCCTATGAGCATTGTGTTAAAGGGGATCTGAGCTCGGCTAAGGGGGCACTGAGGCGAATAGTGAATCACCAGAGAAATTGAGTGTGAAATCCTAAGAGGAAAGACACTTTATTGTTTGTCGCATCAAGCCCTCTGAAAGAAGAGAATTTGAATGGCAAAGAGACTTGGGCACAGAAGAACCTGATGCTAATGTTTGAACTGCACCCTCACGCTAGAGAACAGCAGTGGTCCACACCTTTGTGAACCCTTCCATCCCTTGCACACGCTTTATGTTGTGAAGACAACCACATTTTTAATTATATGATTATTTACAGAAAACACCATTAGGTATGAGATTTGTAAAAAGAAAATATTGATTTTAGTATTTTCATACACACCATTTCATGTGAACAATTATTGATCATATTCATAAACTTATAAACATAAATCAATTACTTCAAAAACAAGTTTGTCCAATTCTGCTTAGACATTAGCTCCATCTCCAGAGTCTATTGCACAACCACCAATTTGGTTATTCATAAATGAGTCCTAAACAATTTTTCATATTGGTAGTGTTTACAATTTCTTGGTTATTTGCTCTACGGGTTTCGGGGAATGATCCCCTTCTTCAGGAGCTTCCTATTCTGTATGCTGTCAATCCTTTTCTTCTCTATAATATAGAATATAGAACAATATAATATAGAACATATATTAGACTCAAGCTGTTTTTAACATCATATTTAGAAGTTGATAATCTCTGTCATGTAACCGGCTCGGATAATCAACTGGATGATATTGTCGTGTACAGGTTCTTCTTGAATTTTCTTAAATCCAAATAACTTGGTTAAAATATGATTCCTCCTGTGAATAGGAGAAGTGTTGTGGGTTAATAAAAAGACTTTGTTTAAAAGTAGCATCCTGTTAATTATATAACTCAAAACATCTTTGGTTGGCCCTATTCAACACAATCACACTGGAAAGAGGATTTGGGGAGAGATATATGTACAACATCTGTTATAGGGAAACTGCACAGTAATCCAGCATAGTCAAGTTAGGAGGTTTACCAGTCTGTTGATGGTCCTCAGTGCTAAGATGCTGAATGTAAAGAAATCTTCAACTTGGCCTCCATCTGTTTCTTGTAGCCTTGTTATACAATTCTTTTGAGAAAGATGTAACTGAAAATAAGCAGGATGGATGGGGTCAGTGTAGATTCATCTGCTGGAAGCCCAACTGATTACAGTGCTGGTAGACCTATATTTATTTATTTTGTAGAAATATTACAAAGGCTTATCTTTGTGATATACCTTATTCCCAATCATCTTTGATAGTTGGGCAATATGTTGTTATGGTAAATGTTGGTAACGGTATACCGTCTAGAAAGGAGGGAGCCTGTAGGTTTAACTAGTAAAAAGGAACATTAATGGGTCCATCTGCTAGTTTATACAAAATCTAAAACCAGTATAAAAGTCCTTATTTTTATATCTAATCAAGTGTCCATGTTAGTTGACCTATCTTGACTAGGTTCACAGAAAGATTATGAAAGCTTACCTCTCTGATGTACCATTTCACCAAACATCTTGGATAGATAGGCACTTGGATTTATTTGGTAAATGCAGTTGGCTGTATGCCGCTAAAAGGAGTCCCCCTGTTAAGGTAAATCAGAAAAAGGACCAGAGAAGCAAGCCATATACTGTGCTAAGCTCGGGTGTGCTGCCTTGTCCCTTACAGAAAATGTGGGGAAGGGAGGCCAACGGCCGGAATTTCCCAACATATTATTTCTCAAACACTTCTTTCTTTTGGATAACATTGTTTCCCACACTATCTGCATTTAGAGGTAAGGATTGGCAATAGGATTTTATAGGATTTTAGTATAGGCCCTTTTATTTTGACAAGACACCACTAGGACTGCGTTATTATTTGATGGTCGTAGCTTGCTCCCATCTTTAGATTTAGGATTAGATAGGCGTTTTTCAAACCCTTTTGAAGTTCGAACACCCTTGAACTGTGGTCACTTGTGTCTGTCTTACAGTTGATACCATGCCTTCCTTACACAGGCTAATATGCAAAAATGTAAAGTGGGTTGTCACAAGAGGAACAGGCTTAAACACAGCCATAGACAAGTTGAGTGGGGGGATTTTTGGTTTGTCTTTTCCTTTGTTTTGGAGTAGAGTTTGTCACATTTGCTTCTTTAATGGGACTGTTCAACTAAGACTTAAGGCCTATGGCTGAAGCTTGCCCTACTGCAAGTTTGGTCCCCAATCCACACTTCGGAGTCCTTTGCTGGTGATATTTGTGGGGATTTGGCGGTACAGTGCTGGGAACAAAGGGAAACTAGCGTTATATCTCACACTAGAGAACAAGTGGTTTATGCCCTGGTGAGAGCAGTCAACTGACAATAGGCAGAGAGGGAGGCTGTTCTGGGCCCAGACCATTGGCAGAAGGAATCTGCAAAGTGTCCGACTCAAATTTTGATGGTAAGTACTTTTGCACAGAATATTTACCCTTGTCACATATTTCATTGGCAAATGTCAGTTTTGATGGAGTGATGCATTTTTGACAACCCGATTCACCAAGTTGAATAATTTGCAGTATCGACAATATTTTATTGGAATAAAGAATTCAGTTCTTAAAAACAAGCCATGCAAATTTGGATAACTATTTATTATACAGACAGGAACTTTTATATAAATAATGGATAATACCAAATGAAATGTTGCATTTTATAATCTAAAATAAGACGGTGGGATTTACATGTAATTTATGTTTTAGTCTACCTTGTATTGTGTCACTGAGTGTTGCAAAGTGACAATAACTTATTGCATAGTATGGGGGGCGTGGCTACATGGCTGCGTGAGAGGACGCATTCCCGGATGGCTCCTGCAGATCCTTCGATGATCCTGTGAAGCAACCTTGCTTCAAACCTGCCATGCATGACTAACACCCATGGATACATGAATACCATGGGCATATAAGGACCGCAAAGAAGGAGTGATCCGTGGTGCGAGGGGCGAGCATTGAGTAAACGAAGGTTCGAAGAGCCCGATCTTCGGTGCACAACAAAATGGCGGATGGTGGAACAAAGGGCCATGCAGAAAGAACGTTGCGTTGCAGTGAGAGGTGCAGCGCGAAATGAAACGAAAGGCGAACCCCTTGCATCCACGCAGGATTGGAGGAGCTCGACATGCTCTGCGATGGCGAAGGACAGCTGCGGATGGAAGTAGGTCCACCGAAGCAAGACCAAGGGAGAGCATGCTGCGGACCACAGAGTGCCGGCGTATCGGAGAACCAGTTCAGCCACAATCGTGTTAAGGGGGCCTGCGAGCAACTCTATCAATGGGGCATAACACAGCGGTAGTGAGGTCCGAGTCCCCAGCCCCACGTTAGCATCCGGGCAGGGGACAGAAGGAAGGACATAACACTGCTCACAACGACCCGCCCGTGAGAGCATAGCAAAGACCAGGACGGGAAGGGGTCATTCTCAAATCATCTCCCTGGCGGAGATGAGAAGAGACACAGCTTGCGGCACCAGCCCTGATGGATTTATAAAAAGCGCACAGCCACCACGTCTGAGCACATGGGATACTGTTGCAAGAGAGGAACACCGATGAGCGAGCTGCACTGGGAAAGCAGGAGAAGCTGACGCAGCATTGATACAAACTACTCCCTCACTCGAGATCTCACGCGGGTGCCCGGATATTGCTTGCGGTATACATGCTGTGAAAGAGGGGCCTGGGGAGCTGCACCCCAGAGTGGGAAACAAGAAAATAAACGCTTCCCTGCCAATGTGTACGGAGGGGGAGCATTGTATGTAACACAATGCACTAAACCGGAGTCCCACAGAGACGGATACCAGTTCTTTGTTTTGGCAATTGGAGGGAGATTGTCCATTCTGTTGGGAAGCAATAGCCCTGATTCACCCCTGCAATCACGGTGTGCTTTTCATTACTTATGGTCCAGAACGAGGGGATATGACCCACGCCCTGAGACAGCTTGAATATTAGAATCAGTTGCAAACTGCCATACTCGATCCAAAACTCCTAGTGAATCTTCATATACAGCAATGCAAGATGGATCACTAACATGGCATGCTGTGATGGGAGACAAGCACTGGGGACAGGAACTGATCACAGCCCATTGATGTGGGCAAAGTAGCGCCAGGACCAGTAACACTGGTATCCTGATACCAGAACCAGGCCATTGGCTTAACATCTAGCAGCAGGACACGTGGAAGTCCATCACATGGAGCTGGAACCCCTAAACATTGCACTACAGGAAGAGGGTACACCAGCAGAGCCACCCCACGCACACAAGAGGCACTGAGGGCAAAACCCAGAGCACATCTCGAAGCGGGGAACCCGCGGGAGCTTACCCTTGCAGGTGGAGGGCAGCCAGGGTTACATCACCTCCCAAAAAGGACCCCGGGCCCCAGGGGCGCAGACAGTGACCTGAAATATCGGCGGCCGGGGCACAAACACAAGGAGAAGCGATAGTGCTCAAGCACGTGGGAGTACACAACCCACTCCAGACGCGGACTAACAGGGCGTGGGGACCCCCCACTGCGGCCTCCATTGTGGGCCAACGCTGACACGGGGTGACCCTGAGGAGCTGAGGGCAATAAAGCAGGGTGCCCGCGGAGGAACGCATGACATTAAGATGGCCGCTAAACAGGTTAAAACAAAGGGCAAACAACCCACGCTGGACGAGTGTGCCAGAACGCCGGTCACAGCGGAAGGAGCCAGGAACAAGGAGGTCTCCCACCACAGGTTCTGACGTTACGAGCAAAGATCAGCAAATCCTGGCAGCAATAGCGGACCTGAAACTGGCGTGGGAGACCAAACTGTAATCGGCCATTGTTGAATTGAAGGCGGCACTAGAACTTAAAGTAGGTGCGGTGCAGGAGGAGGTGAACCTCCTCAGACAAGATGTCAGGACGTTAGCAGAACGTACAGGTGAATTGGAAAATGAAGTAGCCCCGAACACAGCCCAAGGATTCGCTGTGGAACGGACGCATAGGGCCCTGATAAAAGGAGGCCACCACCAGGAGCCCCCCCGAGGCCGATAATAGCCAAGATACTGAACTATCGAGACAGGGAGAAAATCCTAGAGCACTTCCGGAAAGGAGGAACGATACAGAGGGCATCGGCAAACATAACGGCATGCCCGGATTACGCACTGCTGGTACAAATACGACGCATGAACTATGGCTCGGTGAAAAGAAGACTGCGGGAAGCAGGCTATAAATACATGTTGATATACCCGGCAAAACTGAAGGTGTACCACAGAAACAGGGCACTGTTCTTCGACAACCCGGAGGATGCGTCGGAGTGGCTAGATATGCAGAGCTATCCGTCCCGTCCCGCGGGAATCCAGAAGGAAGACAGCGCAGATAAGTAGAAGGAAGTCTGCGGCGCCGACGGTGTGGCAGACTCAGACATTGGGACTTGAATATAAGATAGGGCTATGGTTGCTGGGATAGGCACAATAAAGGCCATACAAATATGATCCTTGGGGCATGGGAACATAATGCTAAGTAAAGGAGCCTAAAGGAACCTGCTCTCACACCCCCGTAAATGAGTTAGGTTACTGGTAGATCAGTGACACCCTGCAGAGTTCCTGATCTTGGCATCGCGAGGCAGGACCAAACGCAGGGGAGCCTGAGATACAGGGATTGTGCTGGGCACCAGTTGGAGATGGGTAGGAAGGGAAGGGGTTGTGTGCTGTGTATAATAGTTGGGAAGGGAGGTGAGGGGGGGTTAGTTGGGGAGTTTATGTTGAAAGAGGGAGGGATACAAGCCCAAATTCATGCCAAATTAAACTGGAGAGGAAACCCGGGGGTGGGGGGACAAACCACGCATGGAAATGGAAAGCCTTAGAACTGTAACCTGGAACTTGAGAGGCCTCAACAGTTATCTGAAGAGGAATAAAGTAATGATGTACCTGAGAAGGCTGAAAGCGGGCATAGCATTACTGCAGGAAACCCACCTTACTAAGGAGAAACTAGAAGTGGTTAAGAAAAAGTGGAGGGGGACCACCAATGGAGCGACATTCTGCTTATGCGAGGGGGTGGTCATGTGGGTGGCGCCCCATGCACGGTTTCAGTTGCTTCAGTCCACAGCAGACTCGGATGGTAGAATGATAGTGGTGCGTGGGATGCTGGAAAACAGAGAATTGAGCATTATAAACTCATATGCCCCTAACCAAGACATGGCAGCCTATTTTAGGGCTCTGTACGGCAAAATTAACCCCCTACTGGGTGGTGAGATTTTATGGGGAGGGGATTTTTAACCTTATGTTACACCCCAAAATGGATAGGTCAGATAGTAAACTTGATATACCCACCCCGGCTGAAAAAGAACTATACGCCCTGCTGAGAAATTTTGGACTAGAGGATATCTGGAGACGGCTGCACCCAGAAGACAGTCAGTATTCACACTACGCGGCCCCACAGAATCTGCACACAAGATTGGATTATAGGTTTGTTGCCTCTGAGTTGGTAGGGGAAATCACAGGCTCGGAATGCAAGGCCAGAGTACTATCGGACCACTGCCCCCTGGTCTTGGAGGGGAGGCACCAGCCTCCCAGGGTTACAATCACGACTTGGAAGCTCAGAGCCGAGGCCCTGCAGGACTCGGGATTCTGTGAGGACCTTAGGGAGGTGATTATTGAGTACTTTGATATTAACACAGGGAGTGTGCAGTCAGAAGGAACCTTATGGGAGACGTTGAAGGTGGTAGTACGGGGTGCAGCCATATCTAAATACAGAGGGCTCCAAGGGGACATAGAGCAAGAGCTACAGGAGAATGAGAAGGAGCTGGAAGCAATGATGCGGAGGGGGAGCACCTCACAGGAGGACGTTGCGCGGGTGAACCTATTACAACAAACTAGCAGAGAGCACTGGGACAGGCTATGTAAATTGACCTATACGAAAGGCAACATGCAGGGGGAGACAAACCGGGAAGGCTGCTAGCTTGGTTATACAAAAATGAGACACCACAACCAGTGGTCAGGGAGATAAAGGGGGGGAAGAAGGCCAGACCTGGGACACCCAGGAGGGAGTTAACAAGGGGTTCCTTAGATTATATAAACGCCTTTATAATGACACAGGGGAGGAGATGGGACGGGAGATTCAGGAAATATTGGAAGACATAGGATTTCCCAAATTAAGCGATGAGGAACGGGAGGACCTGGACTCCCCAATCACATTAGAAGAATTAGAGATAGTGATTCAGCACCTACCCATGTGTAAGGCTCCGGGGTCGGACGGGCTCCCAAGTGAATTTTACAAAACATACAAGCAGGAGGTACTCTGTTCCCCCCCCCCCCCCCTGCTGCTCGCTATGCTGAATAAAGCGCTTGAAAGAGGGAGGCTGCTGGAGTCCCTGAGGGAGGCAGTGATCATTCCACTCCTAAAACCGGGTAAGCCAAACACGGATTGTGGGTCATAGAGACCCCCCATCTATGCTCAACCAAGACAGCAAGATCCTCACACCAGCGCTGGCAAACAGGCTCAAACAAGTTATTGGCAAACTCATACACCCCGATCAAACAGGCTACGTTCCAGGTAGGAATATAACAGACAATCATAGGAGACTCCACCACATTATTGAACAGACAGAGAAGGACCCCGGCAAAATGGTAATAGTTTTGTTGGATGCCATTAAGGCCTTCGACTTTGTGAGGTGGCCGTGGTTGTTAGCGGTTTTGAAAGAATATGGGATGGGGCCCGGGTACCTGAGGTGGGTCAAAATGGTATATATCTCCCCAATCGCCAGGGTCCAAACTGGCACAATAATCTCAGACAAATAGCAACTTAGTAGGGGCACCGGACAGGGCTGCCCCTGGTCGCCCATGCTGTACATCCTCGCTCTAGAACCATTGGCACTCTGCCTCAGACAATAGTACGTGGAGATAGGGATCCTCATGAAGGGAGGATCGCACCTGATATCATTGTACGCCGATGACATACTGCTATACTTGCGCTTCCCAGAAGAAAACCTACAATATGTCCTGGAGGTGATGGAATGCTACGCCACCCTCTCGGGCATAGCGGTAAACCCCAAGAAATCAAGCATGTTCCCTTTGGGTAGATACAGGTGGGCCGGTACCCTTGCAGACCAGGACATTCCGATACTTGGGAATTGATATATACCACACGGCTGCGGAGGAACACAAACACAACACGGAAAGGGCAGTGGAAGGCATTAAGAATAGCATGGGGGGCATAGAACGTCACTAATGTGACTTGTTGACCCATCAGTTTCCCTTCCAGGACCAAGTAGCCGCCCTCCGGATCTCTTTTTACGAAGTGTTTCTCAAAGCTGATGCCCTTCGCTAGCAGGATGCCCACTCCCCACTTTTTTGTTGGGACTAGAGGCAAAGCATTGTATTTGAACGGCCCTGGGTGCAGCTGTTTCTCTTGCATCTATATTACTGAGGCTCGCATATCCCTCAACCTGTTCAAAATAGATTTCCGTTTAATCTGGGAATTAAGCCCCTGAACATTTAATGTAACGAGTGTCAAGTCATCCATTATCACGCCTTGACCTTGTTCCTTTCTCAGTGCACTCAAGCCCCTCCACCCTTCCGATTATCACGTATTTATCGTTTGTAGTGTCCCCCCATGCAACATGTTTTCCCCCCTCCCTCCCAACCCCTGAACTTGAACTTTCCCATTGAACTTTCACTGTGGTATTACCACGGCATCTCACCGGGTCTAACATCCATCCGGGAATTTCGGGATCTGGTCTCCCGCCCTTCAGAACCCCCCTCCCCCATTGGTTTAACATTATTGATCTAATTCACCTCTACTCCCCATCACAGCACTTTGCGCTCCAGTATTGCGCTCCCCTTATTGATATCAGCTCTTCTTATTACCCTAAGGGCCTCTTTTCCTCCCTCCCTGTTCTTCACGTGGGATAGGTGAATTTGGGCTCCTTGTTGCGACCCCGCGAGCAGGGGCGTGCCGGCTTCCATTGCTCTCTTTCAGGTCTGCCTTCTTGTCCCCCATTTCTGGATGAGGACACCCCTTTGTTGTTGCTTTCAACGCCCTCGTCCTCCCTCATAAGATCCTCCATGTCCTCCTCTTTCGTGACTGTAAACCTTTGGCCTTGCCTTTCCATTCAAAGTGTAGACTTTTCGGGTATCCCCAGCGGTATCGCACATCCCTATTTCTCATCCAGTCTGGGACCACCCTCAGCCGTTTCCCTCTTGGCGAGCATTGCCTGAGCTAAGTCTTGAAATAGCTGGATAGATGTGGTTCGGAAGCTTAGCGGTTTTTTTTTCCAGGCAGCCGGCATTATGTCCTCCTTCAGTTGAAATAGATGTATCTGAGTCAGCACATCCGGAGTTAGCTTTTGATTTAGTTGAAATGTGGCGTAGACCCTGTGCGTCCGGTCTAGCATGATTTCTCTGTCTTCGCCCAGGATTTGCCGGAATAGATCTGTCACGTATTGTTGCAAATCGGAGTCCATCACCGATGTTGGGATCCCACAGAACCGAACATTATTTCGCCTGAACCAATTTTCAGCGTCTTCTTGTTTATTCTGGACACGCTCCATTTGTTTGCTCGAGTTCATACACCCTGTTGGATAGCACCTCCTGACCAGGACCATGTTCAGTCATCGCAGTTTCCGCTTCGTCCATTCTTTTCTCCACCGCCATGACCCCTTTGTTGAGATCCGCAATTGATTTATCTAAATCAGCTGCGCTGTCCTTAATGTCCTTTTTGAGCTCTTGCAGCATTGCTGGTAGGTCCTATCTACGAATCAATGGGTCTTCAAGCTCTCTTAAGCCCTCTGGAGGAGTGGGGGAATGAATCTGGACCATAGCCTGTAGTAGATTACGTTTCTGGGGCTCTGCGGACTGCATCATGGATTTGATGTCTCCAGAGCCTTAATTCTTCGACTTTGTGAGTTGCTTGGACATGTTGATTCGGTGGGGCGAGGGAGGGAAATATTCTCGGCAGTTGCCTCCAGACTGGGTGTCCCTGCTCGCGCCTTCCTGTTGTCTGCGGCCGGGTACACTTCGATCTCCCCAAGGTCTCCACCTCTGGCCTGTAGTGCCCCTCTGGTGTTGCTGCGCTGGGCCCCTGATGCTTGCGGGGGCTACCAAGTACCTTATGTCCCGACGCCTTGGGTTGCACTTCTCAGGGGCATCCTTGGTCGGTATCCCCCCTTTCTCAGGTGCCCAGGGTCCCCCCTTTGCCGCTGCCTCTGGGCTACTTGTCCTGATGTGTCAGGAATGCTGCTGTTTTCGCCAGTTAGGAGACTTTGCTTTTCCCCCCAACGGGGGAATACCTTTGCCACGGGAGCCCTTCTCCGTGTTTTCATGTTGTTCTCTCACTCTCTTGTCGCTTCTGCCACTAGGCGCAGGGCCCCAGATCAGTCTGACACAGGCTCTAAACAGATGTGCTTATTTGAAGGCCTGTAGCACTGCTGTTTAATTGTCATGCATACAGTGGCCCTGTAGGGTACTTCACCAGGGGACATAGACCCTCAGGCCCACTCACGCCAGATTCCGCCTCAGCCCAGCTTCTATTGTTGGGAGGGTGTCTCCAAGAAGGAGTTGCAGTGTTGGGCGTAATTAAGAGCCTAATAGCCCCAGATGGCCTCCATGTCCGCTACATGCATCGTGGGTGCCCCTGACCATCCATGTGCACTTTTCGTATGAGTTTGGTGTGGGCTGACCTCCTGTTGCTTCGGCAGTGTAGGCCCCCCCCTTCTCCATTTATCCCCCAGTTTAGGCGCTCCCACCGCCCTCCGGTATCTGCGGGGCGTGCTGTAGGGGAGACCGTCACATGCCGAGGGGTGGGCGAAATGCCCTTCAGTGAGGCTTCTCCGCACGGCGCCCCAGCACCAGCCAGGGGCTTCCACTTATGGTCACCTGCCTCTGCCCCTCACCCGTTCTGCGCCACTGCCGTGTCACCCCCTCCTTGACCGCATCCACGTAGGGGAGACGGCTTCTGGCTCGGAAGGGGAAGGGGCCTTTCGATGGTGCGCCTCAGCTCTGTTCGGGGGAATCTCCTCTCGCTGTCTCCGGCCACTGCATTCTTGATGTCCCGACCTCTCCTGTGGCCGTATCTGTGACTGGACTTGTACTGCACGTCCCTGGAAGCCGCCACTAGCTCCCGTCCATCATTTTGGTTTGGCCGGTGCGCTTTTAGATCAACTGTTCATGGCTCAGCCGTGACAGATCGCTGTGCCTCCGCAGGAGCCCCGCAGGTTCCACAGCTCCTCAGTCACCTCCGGAGCCATTTTGGGGATGAACAGGGGGTTATAGGGGCCTCAGGATAGGGAAGGCGTCCCAGAGCTCACAGAGGAGGCATCCGTCAGCATCCTCGGCTGGGGACGCCCCCGTCATTTCCTTTTATATCACAACAAAGATTATGATATAGTTTGAGGAATATATCGCGTTGCCATTCCCTTAGTACAGGTCATTGTAACTTTAACCACCCTGCTTTCCTCTTGTGTGCAGCTTTGGAATTACCACTGGAAGTCAGGCAGGCATGTGGATAATTACCACAATCACACTAAACATCGATGCAGAGAAAAATGTGGTTAATCTATATTGATATACTAGATAACCCACTAGGGGGCCCAAACACATCAAGTGAAACTAAAATAGACACGCACTTCAAAAGACACACAGAGACACAAGTCTGTGTCTGGAGTCATTTCAAAGATGAGGGATCTAGGAGTAAAGTAGCCATCAGAAATCAATGATTGACTTGGAAATACTTATGTCCCACAGAAGAAATTCTCGTTCAGCGCTCCATTTCACCTACACGGTTTCTGTGGTCAACTGCATACCCCCCAATCCCTTAAACACTTGGGAGGCCAGTGTCCTACATTGCACAATTTATGATTAACTTTGTTTAGGACCTTTGTTAATTCGGACAAAGGGTTTGTTAATTCGGACAAAGGGTTGTTGGAGCCAGACTTTCTGGCACATTTGACCAGTGGGAATAAAATCTGACAAACAATCGCAGTTTTAAAATTTCTATACAGAATTAATCTTATTACTATAAAATGGTAAGAAGCAATTTGAAACCTAAACATTGAATGTACATTTTAAGTGTCTGATTTTATTGTACATATTACTAATTTTCATGTTTTAGTATTTTGCACTGTTTTGCGTTCTATATACTAACATTTCCACTTTAACAATGTAGTTTAATTCTCTATTTTACTTGATTACATTGTGCATCAATTTTGTGTGTGTCCGGTCAAAGGTTCGAATCCAAAAGGATCGAATGCAATAGGGTCGAGTCGATAGGACCTAAAACAAAAAGGGTCGAATTTTTTGGGGGTTTTAGTATAGGAAAAAAAAAGTGGTTTTTACCACAAAAAGAGGGCTGGGGGGGGTGGAGGGGTCACCCCCCGCCCAAAAAAAAAATGACCCTTTTGTTTTCGGTCCGTTTGATTCAACCCTTTTGTCATTCGATCCTTTGCAGTTGAACCTTCGACCTATAACCATTTTGTGCAAGGTTTACTTGTTTAATACCATTGTCATAATAATACACCAATCTTAACACTAGGGTACAGATGAGATTATCTAGATTTTGGTAGTAGTGGAAAAATGTTCCTAAAGAAAAATAAAATCTTATTCAAAATAAGTTGCACCATTTCAAACAAAGTCATGAAAAGTTAAGTTTTCATATCAAAAAGTTGGTGGGGTTAATTTTCCCATTTGCCGTATTACATACATTTAAATGTAAAGGATATTTTATTCTGCCCATGATTATTCCACATATTAAATTTATCCTTAATCAAGCTTAGTCGAGTGGGAATCCTATCTCATGCAAATTAGCTCCATGGAACAGTATTTTCACTATGATAGGGAACGGGACCATGAAGAAAAAAACAACGTTAAGCGTTAGCATCTCTCACATTTATCTCCGATTATACTTTACATTTTCCAAGAAAATAAATAAATCCAAAATAAACTCAGAATTTTGCTAGGAAATAGAGAGCACTCCCAATGCTCGAAAAGCATTCAGGGCAAATATTTCATGAGTACCATATAAACATGTTTCAGACAAATGTAGGCAGTGAATCAACAAATAATATATCCACCTGGAAAGAAGATAGTCAACCCTTTATTGGTCATTGAAAACGGTTTCATTTATTTAAGTGCAACCTGGGGCATGTCACGTGCGGAACAAATATACATACCTCTCAATGTTACAAGTTCAACATACACCAACATAACTGGTGATAAAATCTTATTTTGTGTCTGACGTTGCAGCAGTAGCACAGTTCGCATCATTTCATCAACAACCAAAGGCACAAACAAGTTTCATACAAAAGTAAAAAGCTGTGCTGCCCTGTCAACCATAGGAAATGTACGACATATTATGATCCCTCCCAAATCCAATGTCTCAGCTTAGAGGAATGTGACTGCGTTAAGTTGTGCATCTGTGTGCAGCCGCTTTCTTTAGGTAAATCAGAATGAGTGTATAACTGGTACCCATTTCGTTGATTTCATAGATGGTATCTTCACACAGCAAAACAGGCACACAATCCCTGCTGTACCTTAATATACAATGTAAGATTTTAAGCATACTGTATTGTCGTGCACTTCTGTGTTCTATGTGAAGGTGTGGGATTCTAAGAGGAATATGAGCAACAATGTTATCATGGAATATTCTAGAGGGTCTGTTGTCGCGCTCAGATTCCAAGCCAAGAACGATGAAAACCCACATAAATATGCATTGGCATACAATATACTATTAGTGGCAGTTATCTGAACTTGTAGAATGCAGATATTATACCGGGAAGAATGAGAGATTTACTGCATATATTACCGTGTCACCATCACCTATGGTTTAATTCAAGAATCTTGCATCAAAACCAAGTGGCTTGGTCTTACTCTCAATACTAATGGTATGCCCCGCCTTGTAATATCAAGTGTGTACATGGAGTCGATAAGTTGAATAATAGCTTCAGAGGATGCGGAATAGCACTCTTGTGAGTGACATGACAGCCCCCTAGGGGAGTCTAGAAAGACACTCAGTGGGCATAGCAGCCAAACAAACATTTTAAAAATTGATGCATTATTGATTTTCATCTCATACAGATTGAAAACAATTATCGTTTGCTTTGAAACAGGACTTCACTTCATTGATGAGAAAACTGGGGGATTTCACAAAGACACAATTTTACTAGTGACTATTCCCTTTGGCTAAATACAGATTATAATCATCCAATGTCTAGCCAGAGCAGTTTGAACAATTTACACAGTGCCTGAAGTGTTTGTTTGATTTAAGCTTCAACATTGAAAAGGACTATTCTTATTGAATGATGAATCAAACATCCATCCTACAACGAGCGGCAGTGGCTTAAAAATGCATTTGTTATGACTGTCCAAAAACAAGTTTTCAAAATACATAAAGAAACAGAGTCCATAAATGCTTGATAAACAAAAGTTCACAATAGCTTTTACAAGCCAATCAAACACTTTGTAGTCTGAATAAAATAGGGGAGCTCCCAAACCGCACTATCACAGTATTCCACAAATGTGTGCGAGTTGAGCACAGTAAGTGTATTCAAGGTGGAACGTCATGGAGGTTTTTAACAAAGGTCACTCTCTACCTGCAGGAAATAACTACAGGATTGAGTGGGTTTCATTTTGCGTTGCGGAATTGAACAATAAAACAAATGTGTTTTGTGGTGCAAAATCTCAAGAAACAAGTGTACAGTGATGGTGCACAAGAATAAAGCAGTGCCAAAGTGTTACTAACATGTGACACAGAGTGGAGTTTGGGACAAATGGAGGGAAAGCGCCAACTAAACCAATCCTTGCTAATCCAGCTTTTTCGCAGTTTAAATGACATTTCAGGATAACTGAAAAGGTTGTTGAACTAACACCCACTGCAGTAAATCCTCTTCTGCCAGTGTTTATCAGTATATGCAATGTGCGTTCAGCCAATATGGGGAAAGGAGTATGGCCCATTGCTCAAACCTTAACCCTTAAATGGGGTATTTATTATTAAGCCATATAACAAAAAAGAAAACGGGCCAGCTTGGCAGCAAAAACGGATCAAATTCAAGCAAAACAGCGTTTGGGATTTTTTACATTACAGAGTGCACTTGAGGCTCCAGGTTGCACCAAAGTTCAAGTGCATGTGACAAGCAATTCATGTGATGAGGGCCTCATTTGCTTGGAAGAGGTGGTGGGGGAGGTGGGAGTTCGTGTGATGGGCACAAACAAGAGGTGCATATTATTTATATCTGGGAGAAAGTAACATTTGCAAAAGAAGTGGTTAGGAAACCATAGGGCAGTGGTGAGAAGGAAAGCAAGAGCCCGGCAGCACCATGTGTGCAATCACATTAGTAACGAAGCAAAGGCATACATTTACAACTGGATAGTTTTAATGTGGAAAACTATGTTTTCCCCAGACAGAGCACAAAGGTCGAGGGATTTAGTTCTAATGACCAAATAGTCTGTTGTAGGATTTATAGAACATTGTACGAAGGCCATCATCACCAAAGCTATCAAATCCCCTACTGTGACCTAGGTAACACCCAATACCGAGTCAACAGCCGACAGTACACAACATGTGTGTGTTAATGCCTTTTGGGAAGACTGGCATTATCCTATTGATAGGTGTTCAGAGCACTGACAGGGAAGGACAGAATACCTATGGTACTGTTTACAGTCATTATAGTATGCTACTAATAAGACCTACATTTAAACACTTAAAACATACTCCAGATTTTAAATAGTGCACTGCATACATCTGCCAAGTAACCTTGCAGTTCAACAGGACCATCTGGGTTTGACTACCAAGGAAGAATACTGTGGATTATGGCATACAGATTAGCAATACTGCTTGAAAAGGGCCATGGGAGAGGATGTAGGGAGCTGCTGATTAATAGAGGGAAATTGCAAATTACAGGTTTGCAGCTTGGGCTTAATAAATGAGATGACGCAATCAAGAATGCTGGTTCTTCTCTAAAGAAACCTTCCAAACAAAGCACAAAAGGGACATCTCTCCCAGTAAGAGAAAGTATACAAAGTACTGAAATGGAATTGTAATAAGGGGAGACAAGATACACTTAAAAGGAGAAAACTACAAATTGTACCCCATTAACTTTAATCCCATTGCTCTTTTTATGAAAATATTATTCCATTTTTATGTAGCAATTAACCTTTTTTGCACTTGCCCTATATACATTGCTAGAGTTTTATAAAAAATAACTGTCCCAAGCGATAATATACCCCCCTTCCAGCCAAGCTCCCAACCCCATCATCCGTGATCATATGTCTGTCTTTCTTCTTCCAATTCACAAAATATCCAACCAGCAGTGCTTCACTAGATGCACCTAGGTACGATGAAGTCTTAGTGAAAGACCCCTATTTCCTCCTTAATGCCAGTGCAACTCCTAGAGCAACAGCCAATATAGCGACTGCTGCTGCCCCACCATAAAGTAGTATAGATTTGCCTTCAGGCAACTGAATAGGTTTCACATCATCTTCAGGTGGGAGGTCTTTGTCTTCTGACAGGGTTGGGGATGTCTTCTGACTCTCACTCTTCCCCAAAGTGATTTCCGATACTAATGGAGAGATTATTTCAAGCTTCTTCTCTGGGATCCATACCTCCTCAGATTGGTCTTCTAGGTGCTTGCTCAGAAAAGGGAGGTTGGGCTCAATTGCCTCTGTGGCTTTTCTCTGCCCTTTATGTGCTTGGCCTAGAAATGGCGGTGGAGGGCAGCTAGCCTGCTCTTCTTCTTGAATTTCAGCTTCAGGTTTTATTTGTGGGAACTTGAGAATTGCTTCTGGGGTTGGATGTGGAAGCTCAGGCAACGTTGGAAACGCCACTGCCTCCTCATCCCTAGCAACAGAGATATTTTCTGCTGCAGCAATAACTGCTGCTTCCTCCATCACCTCTGCAATGTCGTCTTTATCTACATGGACAATGTCAGAGTTGGAAGAGTTGTTCTCACTTCTCTCCTCTCCACCTCCATTGCTGTCCAAGCTCTTGACTTCTTCACGCTCCATTCCTATTTGCTGCCAAGACTCTGGCCCTAGGGATACTGGCAAGCTCTCAGTATGCCAGCTTTGGCTGGCTGACAAAGAAGCTGGCAAGCTCTCCGTCTGCCAGGAGGAAGTCACTGCCAAGGATTCAGGGGGGCTCACTTGTCCAGAGTGATCACTAGTTAGGATGTAAATGTCATTGCTGTCCTCTGCAATAAGTCCGTGGTCCTCGTCTTCTTCCGACTCCAAACTGAAAACTGTTCCCTGAAACACACAAATAAAATATGAACAAATGTGCCATGCAAGATTTGAAACAGCAAAACATGTGCAAAGAAATGCAAAGGTCTGCACTATTGTATTATCACATATTTCGAGCAGATTGTGGTCACTTGTGGGCATCTGTATGACTCTAAACCATTCTATCAAATGCACAAAATTAGGCGAGATAAATGCATAGTCTAGGCATGCTTTCGAAGCCCGCTAGACCAGGTCCAATTGCCTTTGATGTCTCGCTTGGTTTGTGGATTCAACATATGAAGAGCGTGCTCCTGCACTTCCTCAGGCCATTTTTGTGGCATTTTGTCTCGATTCTTCTTGCTTACAATACAGCCCTGCTCGTCCGCAAATTTCATGTTTAAATCCCTGCATAAGAGTACATGTGGATTTTTTAGGGTCACTAATATCTTGTCTAGGATATCCATTACTGTACTAGAAAATATCCCTTGTTCACACACGTTCACAATGCAGTGTAGGTTAAATACAATCATCATTTTCCCCACCCCACTATATTCGTCTTTCAACTATCGCCACTTGAGAAAAGACCTCCTTCACAACTAGCCCCACTCCCCTCCTCACAAGTGTTAGGAGACCTGAAAATGATTTGCCAGATCTTCCTTTCTTGGTGCAGTTTAAGTAGCAATCATATCCTTTGCAGCAGGGGTTTGATCTAAGCCAAATATCTTGGAGAGATAAAATATCATACTTTTGCAGTCCTAGGTCCTCGTTCTTGAATAGATTAATGAAGCCCTGTGAATTCCAGAACCCAATTCTCAGGGCAGAGACACATTTCACATCCTGGCTTTAGTAATTGTGAGTGATAGTCAGCGCCCCCCGGTAGCCATGACAAATCATGCTCATTAAGTTCTGTGGTGCCTGATTTTAATGCTCTTTGGGTCACCGGCACAGATGCCATCGAGCAGTTCACTCGAACTTTCAAAAGGTGGATATTTTTGGGTCACATCCTTCGAATTACCAACCCTCTTTGTAGTTCCTTCAATTCCAATCCCTCCATTATCAATAATTAATTCTCAAACACAGCCTAATGAAATTCAGAGTTTTATAAAAATCTAATTTTAAAAATCAGATGGCAGATTGGTTTTATGAAAGTCATATGATCAACTGATTAGGATTGGTTATGACAGCACATATAGCCTACGAAACACAAATTGTTGATCTCCCTCCTTTTAACTTTCACCCCGTCTCTTAGCAATACATTAAAAACATGCTCTCATCCCTCATCACATAGAACTAGAGTGGTTTCATAAACTGTTGATGTGAAAAGGGGAGCACTGGGAAACACAGTCAAGATAAGGTCGTAAAAAGGTACATGCACCCCCATACATTGATTTATAAGAGGCAATAATCAATACTGTTGCAATTAACTATGCGTCTGTTGAAAAAGTGCATGCCTCTAATGTATCGAAGCTGGCAGTATTTCCTTTTTTTGTCAACTTTATTTAATTTTGGAAAGGTACAATCAAGGAAGGAGAGAAATATAAAAACAGGAAGTAAAAGAAAGACAAACAAAAAAAAGATACATCTGACCTAGGTGAACTAGGTGAACATCCCATCGAAAGAACGTTACCAGGTAAGATAAGTAACTTGTTGTTCGAGGGGATTGTGTCCTCCGACGTATTCCACATCTTTGACAGACTCCCAAAGCAGTACCAACGTATGGAGGTGGGAAAAGAATTTATAAGTTCATCAATTTAGAATGCCCAATGAACTTGCTGAATATAGGACTGCCTTACCAAAGGCCAAATCGTGCACATGGATAGAGTCCTGGGAATAGTGGCTCACAAAAGGTATGGACAGAAGCCCACATGGATGCTTCGCAAATGCTGTGAATTGGGACGCCCTTCTGTAGAGCCATGGAGGCAGCCACACCCCTAGTAGAGTGAGCCTGTAAGCCTACTGGACGGTCCTTAACCGCCAACCGGTAACATTCAGAGAACGTCAAAATGATCCATCTGGACAAGGTTGGCTTGGAAACAGCCCGATCTAAACGCCTTCTGGCATAACCAACAAAGAGCCTATTGTCCACTCTGACCCGGGACATCCGTGAGAAATAGAAACTCAAAGCTCTCCTAGGATCCAACCTATGAAGCCTCTCCTCATCCTTACCAGGATGCGGAGGAGGATAAAACGCCGGAAGAATCACCTTCTGACTTAAATGAAATTCCGACACAACCTTCGGAAGAAAAGAAGGACGAACCCGAAGGACAACCCTATCCTTATGGAACATCGTGAAAGGTGGCTTGGCGGAAAGTGCCTGCAACTCACTCACACTGCGTGCGGAAGTAACCGCAACTAAAAATACAGTCTTAAAGGACAACAGTCTCAACGGGCAAGAATGTAAGGGCTCCAACAGAGCCCACATTAGGAACTTTAAAACCAAATTCAAATCCCATCTCGGCACCCGGAAAGACGGTGGAAACACATTAGTTACCCGTTTCAGAAACTGTGAAATCAAAGGGATCTAAAAATAAGAACATTCCTCAGACGAGCGCTTAAATATGGACAGCGCCGCCAGGTAACCCAGTCTTCCCCCAACTGGCGAACCATGGGACATGGCCTCATGACTGAGCTGATGCGGCAGTGCCTGAGGGCAAAGAGGCAACTGCCCGAGCGGCTTTGGCACCTCGAGTACCTTGCTTTCCACCTCTGGTACTCCTACAGTGGCCCCTTTGACTAGCTCCTCTCGATCTACCAAAGAAAGAGTAGTACCGAAAGGAACCTCCCCTCCATTGCTGTCCCCTACAACGAAAAGACAGAGGTTGGCGTACTGCAGCTCTCAAAGACTTTGCTGCAGCTTTGGAGGTCTGCAACCTCTTAAGGCTCTCGTCAGCCTTGCTGCCAATAAGATGGACACCATCAAAGGGCATGTTGAGAAGCCGGGATTGCACATCAGGAGCAAACCCCGACTTCCGCAACCACGCAAACCTGCGCATCACGGTGCTCGCCGCCATGGACTGGCTGACACAGTCTGCCATGTCCAGACCCGAACATGGCATCTTTGCCATCTTGGACGAGGGCTAGAAAATTATCCCGTTTCTCCCCTTCGGGAATATGTTCAGCAGCCAAAGATGCACATTCAACAGAGTGTAAGTGAATCTTGCAAATGCACAAACGGAGTTGGCTGCCTTTAAAGCCATACCCACAGAAGAAAACACCTTCTTCGCCCAACCATCGAAGCGATTGTCATCCCTATCAGGAGGGATGGTAGGGTATGCAGCCTGCTTCGCTGGGGCCATAGCCGCCTGCACCACCAAACTCTTCGGAGTGGGGTGCGTTGACAAGTAGCAGGAGTCACCACTGGCTGGGTGGTATTTTTTCGGAAGCAACTTATTCACTGCCGGGAGACTCTCCGGAGCAGTCCAAGCCGCCGCCACTCTTCTTTGCAAAGCCAAATGAAATGGCAACACTGGGTCAGTGGGTGGACCTTGGTCCAGTAGATCTGTCGGGTCTTCCTGCAGAAAATCAACAGGTGGAGCAGACCATCCCAAGTACTCAGTCACCTTCGACATGAGACGCCTATACGAGGATTCGGCATGTGAACCTGGCTCAGGCCTGCCAAACTCAACCTCCAGAGAGGTGTCAAGACCACTGGCGTCATGTAAGGACTGACGTAGGTCTTCCATTTGACTGTGACAAGACAACAGGTCATCAGGAACCTCAGGAGGCACAATCCCCCCCTAATCTGACCCTTCTTCCACCTCTGAAATGTAATCCAAAGGCTGGAATAAATCCCTCCTGGGGGGGATGACCAGAGAAGGGCTCAAAAACAGGCCTCACTGATTTACTAAGAGCCTTCCTCAGTTTCCACAGCCCTCCCGGGCACCTCTGGTAAATTCTCCTCAAAAGGCGTCAATGACTTTGACAACTGCTTTGACGCCGGAGCCCCGATAGTGTCCTTCGACGGCCTCCGCGCCAATGACTTTTTCGGAGGCCTCACAGGTTCCGACAGTCTCGAGGGCGTCAAGGACCGGGACCTGGCACGGCTATGGCAATCAACCTTGTCCGATCGGGACCTCAACAGCTCCCGATGATCGCGCCGACATCCCGAGCCCGAAGGCGTGCGAGCGGTGGCTCTAGCTCGTTCCTTGCCAGCCTCTCGCGAAGGTACGGACAGAATGGTGCCCTGCGATTCGAAAATTACCATCATCTGCTGGCGGAATGCGACCCATTCGGCCGGCGATGAAGACTTGGTGGGGCAAGTCAACCGCCGTCTGGCAGAGTCCTCCGACGAGGACGAGGAAGGCGACCGGTGACGACGCTTCTGAGAATGCCTAGAAGAGGCAGGGGAATGGCGGGACCTACTCCGAGACCGAGACCCCCTGGGACTTACGCAGACGAGGAGTCTCGCCCCTCGAGTCGTCGGTCGAAAGCCCAGCAGATTTCGACTTACAGGTTTTAGATACCCTACCTACCGATCATTTTTTGTTCCGCTCCCACAAGGCCTTTGATGTCAAGGACTGGCAGTCATCGGTGGCGGGCTTTTGGCGAGGCACCAGAGGCAGACGTCGTGCGTCCATGATGGACATCTTGGAACCGCAGTCCCAACACTTTTTGAAGCCCGACTTCGGGGTAGAAGACGACAAAGACATTTTCACAATTCCAAGTACAAGAACAGAATGCGCCGAGATTCCGAAGCGAACACGTTCTCGGAAAAAACGGAACTGAGGCTACGGGCATTGTGCGTCCTAGATATAACATCCGGTGACGTCGACGGAGGACCTCAAGGGACAGCGTATCAACGCAGGACGCCTACGCCAAAAAAGTTTTCTGAAGCAGCAAAGCTGTGGTCATTACTGTCAAAGATGTGGAATACGTCGGAGGACACAATCCCCTCGAATTGATCTTTCAGTCATACGGGATACATTAGGGGAAGAAACAAGAGGGTGGCTTTAAGGCATGTTGATTAGGTGGATTATTCTTAGGAGGGTAAAGGGAGCAAGAGGAGGAGGAGCCATCAAAAATGTACTGGCCGGGACAAGTTTATTGCCATCGCAGCCAGGATGGATTTGCTGATTCGAAATAGTACAAGCTGAGGGATTTAAACCAAACTGGTCTGAACGAGTTGGAAAGGGCAAAGCTAGCTGCAGTAATCGGAAAATGGGCACCACACTCCAGTAGGAATTTAGCAATATTTCCTTCCAAGGCAGCAGTCAATCTCTCCAATGGCCCAAATGTTCCACAGCTTAGTCCACCAAATAGAAAAGGGGCCCTCTGCGTCCTTCAACCTTTCATACAGAACAAGTCTGGTGACGTTTAGGGCATGTAGGAGACATTTGGGGTATAGTCCCATTACAGAGTTACCTTCTGAGCGCTGAGTCTTTAGCGCTGCCTAGGA
Source organism: Ambystoma mexicanum (assembly GCF_040938575.1). Lineage (NCBI taxonomy): Eukaryota > Metazoa > Chordata > Amphibia > Caudata > Ambystomatidae > Ambystoma > Ambystoma mexicanum. The sequence continues at coordinate 450,119,822 of NC_090936.1, read as the reverse complement.
TTAGAATCAATGGCTGGAGAGGTAACAGGATCCCAGTTATTTTATGGAGGTATTCCTTTATGGTAGTACATTTGCAGGATTTAGCGGCTCTGGACCATATTGATGAATGTACGTCAAGGGGGATTTCGATGTTACGGTCTGCATCCCATTTCAACATGTATAGGAAGGTGTCTTCAATATTCACTGTATTAAATAAGCAACATCATTTTGCGAACTTCCTTTGTTGGTATTGGCTTGCATGGTTAGTTTGAAGAGGGTTGGGAGCGTTGTCTAGATACTGCTCTCTTAATGGGCTGGCTCATAATACAGTGGTGGATTTGATTGTACCTGTATAATTCGGACTCAGACAGGCCTTAACAAACCCTTTTTTAGCCGTAGGTTATCCCCGTCAGATGGGGACTTGTTAGCCAGCGCTTCTAGTTTACGTGTGGCCAGCGATCAGATCAATGAACGCGAGATCCACAGTCTGTGTAGGCTATCTTTATACATCTATGTTTAAGCAAAGAGAGGCATTTACCTCCCGTTTTAAATGCAGGACTAATTTTCCTCATGGACTCGATGGACCTTTCCATCTTTGTGCCACGACCAGATTTGATACTTGGCTTTAGTGGTGCGCCGAATAATTGATTGCCTTGGATAACATTATCCAAATACTTTTGTGCATCTCACCCTGAGGAAGACCTGCTAACGTATACGTCAAAACCGGTCAGTGGTGATGGTGCCAAAAACACTCCAAAAAATACATGCACGTTGAAGTTAATTTGCTAGAGGCGATAAAAGGTTTAACATGTTTAATTAATGCCGGATAGAACTTCATGGTCATATTTTGTCCTTATAGATTTAGATGTATATGTTGGTCTTTTACATGGTTATCACTTTTGCACTTTTTTGCATTTCTCCTCTGCACGCCTTGCACTTTTAGCTTTTTGTATCTATGTATATGCGAATTATTTTCACTAATGCTGGATGTATTTCTATCAGATTTTCAAATGCATTTCTATCCAATTAAACATTTGTAAATAATATACACCTCTAATTGAATTATGTGATTTTTATACTCCTGTTTTTTGCTGTCTTTTGGTATGAATTTTGTGAATATGGATTGTTCTATGAATAAAATTTTCTTCATTGATAGTAAGTGAACTTGTTCCTCAGATATGATTTTTCTGCATATGACTGGTTTATCCCATATATCTTGTGGGCAAAGGAAAACCTGCTTAACAGTTTTCATGCAACTTGGGAGTGAGCCTGGACGACCTACCTGTACACAGGTTGCAGCTTGATAAGTTATGTAGCCAGTCGAAAATGGGGGCAACCTGAGTCGTCAATAAGTACGGTTTGAGGTCTGGGACCGCAAAGCCTCCGAAGGCACATGGACGTAGTAAGCTTTTCAGGGCAATGCATGGGGGTCTCCCTTTCCAAAAGAAGTGGAACATTTTCTGCTGCAGCAGGACAAGGAGGCAGGTAGGGATTTTAATTGGCAGGCTACTCAAGATGTAGAGCAGCTTTGGGATGATTTATTTTTATATCTTGAATTCTACCAAGCGGGGGATTCTCTTGGGTAGACCATCGCTGCAGAGAGATTCTGAAATGGCGGGGGGAGGGGGGTGGCTTGAGATGTTATTATAAAGGAGGGAAGTGATGTCCCTAGTCAGTTTAACACCCAGGTTTTCTAAGGAAGAAGGTTTCCATAGCAGCAGTTTGAATCTATTCCCCCTGTGTGACAATGCAGGAGTCGCTTTCCAAGATATTCAGGCCTCTGGAATTGGAGCAGTTAATTGAGAACCCCAGCACCCTCTCAACAAGAAGGAGTCTATTTGAGATAGGAAGGGGAGGAAATAGTCTGCATAGAGCACAATTTTATGGGGATGTTTTCTTATGGTCAGGACTTCAATGTTCTGGTTGGATTGCATCTTTATAGCAAGGGATTCTATATAAAGAGGGCATAGAAGAGAGGGGTCAACCTTGTCGGGCGGCCCTAGAGAATTCAATCTTGGGAGAAATTAAGCTTTTGATTGTCAGTCTAATAAAGAAAAGCAGCCTCAAGCACAATTTATGAATTTTGAAAAGAATGTTCTCAATAGTTTCAAAATGTTAGTCCCATATTTAATGCTCACAGACGTGAACCAATTCTAATCAAAGTATTGATTTGTTTATAGCACGTGCAAAAGGATTCAATACAAAATTGAACATAAGTGCTTTTTACTTGTGCATGAAAAATACATAAATGCAAAATGAATGCGAAATTAAACGCCCTTCACACGTTTGTGTGAAGGGCGTTTAATTTTGCATTTTTCTTGCACATGTAAACAGCACTTTATGTCATGTCCAATTTTGTATTTGAATCCTTTTGCACATGCTATAAACAAATCAATACATTGATTATAATTGGTTCACGTTTGTGAGCATTAAATATGGAACTTACATTTTTTATACACTATTGGAAACACTTAAAAAAAATCAAATTGTGCTTGGGCTCGTCTCCTTTGTTGTTCAATTTGATTCCCGCTGAGACTTCATTGTCTATGTGGGATAACCTCAGTTTTGTGTGTTTGGTTGATCCTCAGCCTGGCGGTAGGGAGGGGCGAACGCTGCTCTAATTTGTGTTATTAATCTAGATCCAAAGCCCATCCTTGCCATTTTTCTATAGAGGAAACCCCAATCGGCCTCATCGAAGGCTTTATTTGCATCTAGTTGTACCAAGGTAAGCAAGGTGTTGGTGCGTGGGTTGTGGTCCATTATGTTGATGGCCCTGCGCATGTTGGCCTATGGAGATCTGCCCTGGACAAAACAAGCCTGTTCTAGGTGTATGAGCGAATAGAGGGCAACTCCAAGGTGATTTGCAAGGATCTTCCCATACATTTTAGCATCTATATTCAAGAGCAAGATTGGACGATACAAGGAGCAATCAAACTCATCCTTGCCTGGTTTAAGATATAGGGTGATCAAAGATTCTCTGTTGGAGGAACTAATTAGGGCCTTGGAATGAGATGAATAATTTGGACAGGATGCGAGTAAGCTGCGATCTAAACAGTTTGTAGAAAGTCGGTGTGAAGCTATTGGGCAAGGGGCCTTGTGGGATGGCCCATATTCAACTGTGTTCTCAATCTCCTCTGCGTTGATGGGAGCTTTGAAAAGAGTCAAGCAGGTGTCTGATAGGAGGGGGTGGTGGGGTACCCTGCTGTAAGAAGTTATTTGTGATACCCAGAGATGGAGGGTCACCCGCCATAATATATGAGAAGTAGTGGAATACAATTTGCATTCTTGACTCTTTGAAGAAAAGGTTCCACTTTTCTTTTAATTCGGCTACACGATTTAGATTTTTAATGCCAAGTAGTTTCAGCGCGAGTAATCCATTTGCCATGTTTCAGCGGTAGGAACAGGTTTGCTTGGTTCAAATTAAGGATTGCGCAGTTCAGTTCAGGTCTCTCTGGGCCATCAGGGAGGTCTTTGACTTGAGGGAAATCTTGTGTCTTTCCACCTCTGCCTCCAGGTCCACGCAAATCTGGTCTCTAGCTTTGATATAAACTGTAGTTTGTAAGACCAGCTCGCCTCGGATGACTGCCTTAAAGGTGTCCAAGATGGTATTGGGTGACAGATCTGGTGTATCGTTAAGCAAAAAGTACGAGTCAAGAAGGTACGAGAGAGGCGTTGGCGGGGGGAGATAGGCAGATGTACCCATAAGGTGGCCTCTATGAGGGAGTGGTCTGAGAGGGCTCTAATGCCTATTTTAGTTTCAATGACAAAGGTTATTAAAGGAGAAGGAGACCATAATCAGACTGATACGAGAATGGCCCCAGTTATTGAAGGAGAAAAAGGAATAATCCTCATCTTCGTGCCGAGATCTCTACACGAGCAGCAAGCTCAGGTTTTTCATGAAATTTAACAAGGACTGGGCGTTCTTATAGTCTCGAGCAGTAGTCGGATGTGATTTGTCTAGTATGGGATTAGGTTTGGCGTTGAAGTCTCCTCCGATCAGTCTGCGCCTCTCTGCAAATGCTGCTATTCCAGAGAGTAGTTCAAGGTAAAACTTGTCTTTTTGTTCATTGAGAGCATAAATTGCAGTTTTGGTGAGGAGGTGGCCACAGAGGACGACTTTGACCATTAGGTGGCGACCCTGTGACTCTTTACCAAGTGTGATTTTCTTAAAAGGTAGGTCTCTGGCCAGAAGAAGGGACCTCCGCCCCCACCCCCAACACCTCCCCCTAACTCTCCTATGTGCTTCGATGGAGAGTAAGATTATCTGGAAGTCGGTCAGGATTCGAGAAGGGTAAGCTGTTGGGGGACGGGGGGAGAGATAGGATAATTATCTGTCCCATTGTGGGCATTTCTAGTATCAAGTGTAACCATAGAGGCTTTTATCGCTTCTATGACCTAAAGAGTGTTAACAAGTAACATACCTTACAATCTGCAAGAAACAGCTGGTAACAGTTTACATGTAACGTAGGAAGAAAACAGAAAAGAGTGGGCCTGGGGGAACAGAGGAGCTTGGCAAGCCTCAGGGATAATTTGTAGCTATTAAAGGGATAGGGCTTTGGCACCATTTAAATGGGAATTTGACAGAGTTTATCATTTGGTTGGCTCCCCTTTGGGTGGGGGGGAGGCAACCCTAGAGTTAACAATGTCAGCCCTTCTATACGAAGGCCCAAAGAGACAGTCGTGTGGGATCCAATGCTTCTCCCAGGAGTTGGGCCGGCCTGTGAGGCTCTTCTTCATTGGGTTTCCAGCTGTCCAGGTCCAACCCTGGGGGGCCCTTGTGGGTCTTCTGGGCTTAGGCTCTGGTGTGGATGAGTTTTCTGGTGGGCATGGGGCTTCAGAGAGAAGCAAGTCCTCTGCATCTCGTGGGTTTGATATGTACCAGGTGTGATCTTCGTGACTGAATGGGAGGATATCGAGTGGCGACCAGCAGTATTTGATTTTGTGTTTTGGAGCCATGTAGTTACGTTGTGTAGAGAACAGCATTTATTGAGAGTGGATGGTGAAAGATCCTGGAAGAGTGTGATTTTTGCATATCGGAAGGTTATCATCCCTTTTAGCCTGGCCCCCTTCAGGATCTCCTCTTTTAGTTTGAAAATATGCACCCTTGTGAGGACTTTGGGTACAGGTTCTCTGTTTTTGAAAGGTAGGATATACCGGATGGGTCCGATCCAGCTGAATTGGATCAGCAGCTCCATGAGATTCAAGGATTTCACGAAAGATGTCCTCCACGTAACACTCCAGTGTATGGCCTGGAATATTGCTGCGTATCCCATGTAGTCTGAGAATATTCCTCCCAGAGCTCCTCCAGTTTTGCTGTCGGGAGTCACCCAGATCCTCAACCGCATCCACTTTGTTGGAGAACTCAGAGTTCGTACACTTGGTCGCATGTGGAGTTTTTGAGCTTGCGACCCGTTTGCCCACTTCCGTGAGCTGCTTGTCCACGGAGGCCACCTTTTGAGAGAGCTCTGCTACACTGTTGTATATTTTGGATTTGAGCTCTGCCAGGAGATTCTGGTGGTCTAGCTTAGTTGCCAGGGAGTGTATCCCAGAGTCTGGAAAGGGAGGTGCATGGACCTGGGCAATGGTATTTGTATCCTGTTTCTTGGATTTTGTCTGCTGCACCCATCATAGCCAATACATCACCAGATTTGGGCTGCTTTGTATGTTTGGCCATTTGCACAGCTTAATAGTGGGGAGAGAAGATGCAAAGGAGGATGCGTTTACCAAGGCGGTGAAACAGTAAGCAATGTGTCCACCCTGAGGGGTCCACCCTTCCAGGGGAGAAGTGTCCCCATATTGCACAGGTGGGCAAGGAGATTGGCACGGGGAGCCCCAGTGCACCCCACATGTCTGGTAGTCCTCGGGGACCAATAGATGAGGGGGAGGAGCTTTCTCCACTGCAAAAAGCTGTGGGTGCCAGTCATCTCCCGTCAGTCCCCCCGTGAGGCTGAATCCAAGCAGCCGGACTGCTAGATGTTGGAAGTGAAGGGCAGGATCAGCGGTCGCGAGTGTGGATCCACACTCCCCCAGTTTCTAAGGCGAGGAGTTGCCGGGGAATCACACAGGCTGCACTGCACCCTCTGGCACCCACTGCCCCAGCGAGATGCCTGCTGCCGCCACCCGGGAGCCCGGGACCAGGAGATCGTGTCTTGCGTACTCCATGCTCTAGTGGACCGCCCGGATGCAGGCATGTGCTGCTTCCCAGCCACTGCAGCTTACTCCTCTGCGCCACCCACTCAGCCCAGGAGCTGAAGAATTAGGAGTAGTCTGTTCTCCCGTAGCCTCGCCCAGCCTCCTGCTGCTGCCTTCCACCGATAACCTGGGTCTGGATTAGGGCTTGGTTCATGGTGTGAGCATGGTGCCTCAGAGCTTGCTCAAATGTCATATGCCATTGCACGCTGCTGGCCACACCCCCAGTATATTTCTGTATAGGGTCCTAGACATACAAGGAGCAAGCCAAGCTGCAGCCATCATTAGGAAGGTAGCACAGAAAGAATGGAAATTGGCTGACCGCATGCATGAGCCTATGTGTTACGTCAGGCTCTGTACAAGGCACGTGCATGTCCAGTTATTGACTCTGCATCAACATTGAAGGTAGGTTTTCATCCACATGCTCTGGTTGCTGAGTAAGGCATCATTACGTGTTGTGTGAAAGATCTGCTGAAGGCGGAGGCAGTGGTCTGTATCACACGGGTATGCTAAGCAGAATTGTACATTCCCTGAATGGGGCTGTAAAGCCAGGCCCTACCAGGTTGGAAGACGTACCATTTAGAAGTTCATGGTTAAAGTAACTGCTTAAATGTGTGGTGTTAACTTTCTGAATGAGGGTCATTTCGTATTACCTATTAGAAATATCACTGAGGTTTGCGCACTTGGGGGCCACGATTTTAGGACATGGATACTATGGCAGTTTCCCAAAACATTTTTGCACAGCTGTATTGAAATTAACCTCGTCTTTACCTTTGCTACCTGGGTAGCAATTTGGATCATTTGGTGAAAGATTGCAGGATTCAGCACATGCTTTATTTTGCATATATGGGAATATTTTGCAAATGACTGCACAGAAGACTTGCCCTTTAGCTTTGAATTTAGCTATTCGGTGCTTTCTAGAGCTTGTAGCATCTTCTGAAAAAAATAACTAGCATCTCCCCTTAAGTATAGTCTTGAAAATTCTTACATCACATTTTTATGGTGCTTATATCAAAATCTCCGAGGACTCCTGCGTTATCCTGTTTGAGCTTTTAGCTATTATTGGTGGTTTATTCAGTTATAGGGTGAATCAAGGAAAAATTGAAGATTTTTTGGGGGGGGTGGGGGGTGTTCACATTCTTGTATGAAAATATTTTTATGTCTGAAACGTGAATTGAGCAACAAAAGTTGAAGTGATTTTAAACAGTTCATAAACCAAATTAATTTTAGAAACCAAAGCAGCATCGTAAACTATAGGAACATCTTAATTTCTCAATGTGAGGAAAGGTGAATAGGGTGCCGTAGTGGTTACATATTAAAGTCAATTGGGTGCGCCTTTAAACACCACAAGAATAGAATAAGAAACTTAGTTCTGCCTGATATTAATAGAAAAGATTTGGACAGAGTCAAAGTTTGGTCCTGCTGCAGAAATAAATGCATGGCTGGATGATAGGAAAGAGTATAGTGAGTAGGGAAACATTTAACATATTCTAACTCTCAGCAATATCTAACAGCTACTGCAAATGCACATTTTCAAAAAAATTGAAGGTTAAAGTACATTTCCTGATCAGCGCTTTCGTCAACATTGTGAGAAACCTGAAGGTGTCTCCCTAGCTAGTGCTAGGGGATCTGTCATCCAGGTGGCCCGGATATGGCCATCGCTATGGGATCCAGTTCCTGGGGTGGACCAGCTAGGGAGGATCACCTGGATGGGGTCATTGGGGAGTGGGACACAGATGAGCGAAACGCGGTATTCCCCTTCTTTCAACACCTTTTCCTCATCCTACCACGTATGATATTCCAAAACACTGACCCCCCATCCCCTTTTTCCGACAACCCCTTTCACACAACGGACTAACACCAGAGCGGTTTACCTGAAATGTCCCAATACAAGGGTCAGGCAAAGTCAAGCAATTGACCAGAATCACACACACCTGACGGCCCTTTCCCTTCCCCCACAGGGATAAAAGGTGGAGCACCAGAGCACAAGACGAGCAAGGCAGACCGCACGACATGAGAGCTAACTCAGCAGGGCAGTTCAAGAGGAGGCGAAAGACGGCAAATACCGAGAGGGTGACAAGGAGAGAAGTAACCTTGCCCATTCCGATCAAGGCCTGTGAAACCTCAGCAGATGGAATCATAAGACCGCAAACAATAGCCAGTGTGTGTTGCAGCAGATGTCTATGGTATGCTAGACCCTCCTGCGATGATAACTAAGCCTGAGAAGGACACTGGTCATGATGGTACCAACCTTGGCTCTGAGGATAAAGAAAGGCAAGCGGTTCATCACAGCCGGTTATTCGAGGGGAGAATCGATAAGAAACCGAACTGTGTTGAATGACAAGTAGCCAATGGCTAATATGAAATTTGAAAGACTAGCGCTACCATTGAGAAAGAGTAGGAAAACCAGTAACAGAGAGGTCCAGCACCACGTGGGTGCTCAGGTTAGAAACTCTGGGCGATTACCCGTTGGTAGAAACTACCGGAACCAGAAAACCTTGGGAAGAGGCAAAAGGAGGTCCAAGTGGTTATACGGGAGTCTCGTAAAATCCTCTGTACCATCAAAAGTCTTTGACCTACAGATGATTGAGAAGCTAAGGGAAATGAATACCGCTTGGTGAAATGAGCGCATGAACAGTGTGTTGTAAAAGTTGACAAGAGTGAACCCGGAAGAGGGAAGCCGACAATCAGGACGGAAGCCTGAAGTACTTTTTAAAAAGACATTAAGACTTGTGAATGTGGCGTGGCTAGCTGCGGGATGAGAAAGACGTAGGTCTCCTCGGCTCCTGCGACCGCAGCAAATATCCTGATAAAATAGCCTGAAATTCGACGACATAAGAGCTGATAACAACCCTGTATAGGGTGTCGGATACCATTGGGCACAAACTAGGCTTAGAGCAGAGGAAACCACATCCGATTCCAAGAAATACGACCACGAGAAGTTTCGAGGCGATCGTCATCCAGCTTCCAAAATGGCCGCCGGCGCGCACGGACGAATGCCCTGAAGTGAGTCTGTGCGGCATCGGAATCCAGCCTGTTACTGTGCCGCAGTCGACATCGGAGGAAGAGTGGTCCCGGCGGGGCGGTGTCCCTCCCAACAGGTGGACTATAGCGGACCAGTTCGGAGGTGAGAGCGGAGCGCGTATCCACCCGCGTGGCACGCCATGACCCCGCCGACAGCACTGCTACTTGAGAACGAGGGGCACCCTTCCCGTGCGACCCAGCGTGTGAGGCAAACCTATGAGCCACAGACGGTGAAGAGGTGCCGGAGAGACCCCCAACCCCCGAGCTCTGTTTCAGGAGGCGACGGCGTGCAAGACAGGCCAAGCACGCAGCCCCATACGCAGCTAGTGATATCGGTACCATGGGGAAAGACATGGCAAGGAAACTTCCCACACAAAGCAGGATGGATCAGTATACCATCCAACCGCCCCTGGTGGCACATCCCCATCCGCAATCTGCGGACGAGATGGAAACGGACCAGGGAATTTCATTGAAGGACATTATGGCCACGATAGCCAATTCCCGCACATCAATGGAGCAGAAAATGGATGGGATAAGCATGGATGTATCCCTCCTCCGACACGATCTTCAAAAGCGAACAGCACGCACCGGGGAAGCGGAACATCGCATATCCAACACAGAGGATAGAATGCATAATATGCAACAGCAGCTCCAAAACGTAACAACCAAACTGAAGGTACTGGAGGACAGAATTGAAGATGGAGAGGGCAGATCAAGGCGTAACAACGTGCGTATACTCGGTATACCTGAGAAGGCCGAAGGCCCCTGCATGGAACTTTTTCTAGAACAATGGCTGACTGATCTGTACGAGCCAGACGCCTTCTCTAAGTTCTTCTCCATTGAGAGGGCACACAGTGCCCACGGGCAGACCTCCACCCGGTGCACTTCCACGCGCGATAATTGCAAAACTCAGGGATCGCGATGCCCTACTGCAACATGCGCGCGCAAAAGGCACTGTCACATTCAACAGTTCCAAAATTGCCTCCCCCCCCCCCCCTGACTACACCAGGGATGTGCAAAAGGCGAGACATTCCTTCGACCACCTCAAAAAACAACTGAAAACAATGGGGGTGAATGAAGTATGGCCTGCTCTTCCCTGCGCAACTCAAGATTTACCATGAAGGGACAACAGTCCACTTCAATGATTCCAATGAGGCTCGGCGCTGGGCTGAACAAAACAGACGGAGACTGGTCGACCCCCCGCGACAACAGGGGAAGGCCCCAAGGCCTCCACCAGACCAAAAGCGGGAGGTCTGCCAACCACCATTGCAGGACCCACCGGAAGAGCAGGGAGGCTGACCACTGCCCCGAGGCCTGCCAGATGCCCGAGGTCCCGTTGGGTCACCCAGGTTGAGCTACTGTTTTACTCTGTCTACACGCACATTCGCAACAGTAGGCTACACACACTTACCTGATGCAGTCGCGGTATGCCCCAAGACCGCGACGCAAAGACAGCCCCCTCCACGGGTATTATTTGTGGCGGTTCCCCCCTAGCCACCCCCGCAAGAGAGGGCTCTCTCCCCCTGGGATCCAAGCCGGGGGAGGCTACCTGTACTTAAGTCAAGTTAAACTCATGTAAGGTGTCCAGTTGACACCGGTGGTTTTTTGTTCGGGCGACCGATGCTTCTGGTTGGGAGGAGTATGGGAAGGGGGGTTGGAGATTTGTTAAGTTTAGTTACAGACAGGACCAGTCAAACATATAAGATAAGGCTAGATAAGACAGAGTTCGCCTACGGGCGTATCTGCAGCTGGCGTATAACACCGTCAGTGGCAACACAGGCAGTGACCATCACGAGCACTCATGGCATCACATAGTGGTAGTAGCGACGCTCTCAGAACACTGAGGCTCATGACTTGGAACGTTAATGGGCTGGGCAGTGTAGTCAAGCGTCAGCTGGTGCTGCAATTTCTCAACAGGCAGGGGGCTGACATAGTGTTCCTGTCTGAGACCCATCTTGCGGGCACAGACTGTACCCTATTCAGACGCACATACTACAAGCTGGCACTTCACTCAGGTTTTGCGATGGGCTCAAGAGGGGGCATGATCCTGGTACACAAAAACCTCCCCTTCCAGCTCACGACCGTGACCCATGACACAGGCGGCAGATATGTGTACGCGACAGGCAAACTATGGGATCACTCCATCGCTCTGATAGCTACCTACGCACCCCCTACCCTGCTTCAGCCGCTGCTTACTGACATTGCCCCCTTAATCGCAAACGACACATCCAACCTCATGATCCTGGGAGGTGACTTTAATGAAGTCATGAACGTAACCCTTGATAGATCACACTTGAGGAACAGAAACCCCAATGTTCCCACCAGACTTGCCACGTTTGCCAACGCACTAGGCCTATGTGACGTGTGGAGAGAACTCCACCAGGACACGAGAGCATACTCTTTCCACTCAGGGGACATGCCTCGCTCTCCAGGCTAGATTATTTCTTCATCCCAGCAACTGATTTACATAGGGCGCAAGAAATAAACATTCTTCGCCGAGGCATCTCTGACAACTCCCCATTAGAACTGACACTCATAACATCCAGGCGGATTCCACCGCCGAGCGGGCGCCTAAATAGCTACTACTTGGGTGACCCTGAGCTTGTGGACAAGCTACAGGAGACTACCAATACATACTTCGAGCTCAACTCACAGACGACAATGAACCCAGGAACACTGTGGGAGGCCTACAAGACGGTGTTAAGAGGCGAACTGATATCGTGGACGACCGCGAAGAAAAGACAGCACTGGAGCAAGACTCTTGAGGCCGAACAACAGGTCAAGCAAGCAGAGGAGAGGCACATAATTGAGGACACACCGGCCTCGAATCGGTCGTTGCTACTAGCACAGAAAAAGCTGCAAAACATAGCTATGGACAATGCGAAACAAGCGCATACTGCAATGCGGGCGAGAATTTATGAAACAGGTGACACGGCTGGCAAGATGCTGGCTTGGCTGGAAAGGATGGAGCAGGGACGCAGTCAAGTCGGAAGGCTCGAGACAGGAGGACCGAATCCAGGGGTGACCGATCAGGAAATAAGCCAAGGCTTCGCGGATTATTACGCTGAGTTGTACAGAAAGCCCACAACACAGATGGACGTCACAATCATGGAATAAATTAACATCCCCACCGTAACTGAAACGCAACTGCAACTGCTGGAGAGGGAGCTCACAGAAGAGTAGTTCCTAAGTGCCATGTCGAGCCTCCGATCCGGTAAATCCCCAGAACCTAACGGCTTCCCGGTTGAGCTATGGCGAAAGGTGGGGACCAATGTGGTGGCCCCCCCAACTACTCCAAATGTACCAACATGCACTAGAAGAGGGCATTCTCCCACCAGATCTGCGAGAAGCAACAATAATAGTGATACCCAAGCCGGACAAGCCCCAGGAAAGATGCAGCTCATATAGGCCCATCTCACTCATCAATAGCGAAACTAAAATTCTGGCGAAATTACTTGCTGACCGCCTGGCAACAGGTTATTCCCACCCTGATACATCCGGACCAGTGCGGCTTCATGCCCCAGAGATCAACACGTATGAACCTCCACAGGCTATATTCGGCCCTGGAAAGGGCCAACAGCATACAGGGCCCGCTAGCCCTGCTAGCAATCGACTTCGAGAAGGCCTTCGACTCAGTGAGATGGGAGGCCATCTGGACCATACTGCAGCGCATGGGCTTCGGTGATAACTTTATGAAGTGGGTGCGCCTGTTGTACGAATCCCCGGTGGCCAGGACCAGAGTTAATGGCTGGCGTTCGGACCTCTTCAATCTGGGGAGGGGCACGAGACAGGGTTGCCCGTTGTCGGCCATGATTTTTGCTATCGCCATCGAACCACTGGCAATCCTCTTGCGAAACACGCCAACCTGGGAAGGCTTCCGTTGGTCCGAGACCTGGGCAGACAGAATCTCTCTCTATGCAGACGACCTTCTAGTATATCTGAAAGACCCGAGCAATGCCTGTCCCAGAGTCATGCACCTGTTAGAGCAATATGAGGCATTCAGCGGATTGCGAGTGAACTGGTCCAAATCCATCCTCTTCCCTCTAGAGGACACCTCGTTGGCAAACTTGACGGCTGGTCCTTACCAGATTGAAAGAGAACAGTTCAAGTATCTGGGGATACGTATCACAAAGCATTTGACTGAATACACAACCCTAAATCTCTCCCCCCTCATAACAAGATTTGCAGAAGATAATCGCCATTGGATCTCCTTGCCATTAACGCTGATGGGCAGAGCGGCCCTGTTCAAAATGATTGCCCTTCCTAAATTCTTATATATCCTGCAAAATGCGCCATTATACATTCACCAGCGAGAATTTCACAAAATAGAGAGCACCCTTCGGAAGCTGCTATGGGGGGGGGGGGAGGACCCCCACAAATTGCTCTTGCCACGCTCCAAAGGTCTATCTGGGAAGGAGGCATTGGACTGCCCAGGATACAGTCATATTACTGGGCCAGCCAGATGGCGGTAGTAAATTATATGCTCCCCGGAGACGGAAGCCTCCCACATATCAAAGGTCTTATCTGTAATGCCACGACCACGCCTCTAGAGCATCTGAATGGAGGCCTGAACCGCACATCACATACGGAAATGGCAACGCATATAGTGAGAATATGGAAGGAAACACATCGGTACCTAGGATGGGGCGGGAAGCGAACGCTGGCACAACCCCTGTGGAACAACTGCAACCTTCCCGAAATAAGAAAGCTGCCCAGATGGCCTGAGTGGGCCCAGCGAGGAATTGCCAGTAAAGGAGATGTGGTTCACGAGGACAACCTGGTACCATTCGAGACATTGCATGAAAAGTTCTCCCTCCCAGACACAGAGGTACCACTATATGCAGCTGAACACGCTTGGACAACCGACAGACACAACACGAGACATGCCGGAAAGCTCCCCATTAGAGAGAAACATAGTTCTGGACTGGGTGGACCGGAAAGTCACCTCTACCATGTACAATGTGATAACATCCTTTGCAACACCGGAACTAACCAGCTTGAAGGAAAAGTGGGAACGGGATGTGGGTCCCCTTCAACCGGAGGACTGGGTGGAGGCTCTGATGTACCCGCGAGAAACAACCATTTCCTCAAGACTTAGACTGGTCCAACTGAAGATCCTGCACCGCACCTATTACCCAAGAGTGACTCTCTTCCGCTGGGGCAAATCCTCGGACGCACGATGCCTACGCTGCAAAAGTGAAGGTACCTTTTTCCATATTTTGTGGGAATGTAGTAGGATACAGCGGCTCTGGCAGAGATGCTGTGATAAACTGTATAGCGTTATAGGTAAAGAGATACAGAGATGCCCAAAACTCCTTCTCCTGGGGATCTCCAGTGACACTGACCTTTCCAGTTATGAGAAATTGTTCTGATCGACTGCGGTAGCAGTTCTCAGGCGGAACATTGTGCAACTGTGGGGATCGGAACGTACGCCAAGCTTTGAACAGTGGGTCACGGAGGTGGACATATGCGCTATAATGGAACATAGAGTACGCGGCGAGGGGTTGCCCGCAGAAAGCGGACAAAATATGGAGAAGATGGGAAGAGGCTAGCTAAAGGACAAGGATGGCTCCACAGCCTCTGTGACTGAGAGTTGCCCCGGGAGAGTGGGGGAAATGCCTCTGCCGAGAATAGCCTATGCCACGAGATCATCTGTTGTCAAGTTGACGGTCTGTCGGACCATGGTCCCGGAAGTTGAGTTTTTGAATGTTCTTTGTTTCTTGATTGCTTCTCTCTCTCCACATCCTATCACATGTACCTGGAAATGTAGATTTTGCATATGTTCCTCTCCCCTCCAGTCCACCCCTTTCCTTCCCTTCCCTTCCGCTATTGCCCCAAACTTTCCCCCTCCTTTCCCACGTCCCTACCCGGTATTGCAGAGAGATAAGTGTAATGTTGTTTTATGTTTAAAATCAATAAAATCTTTGATAAAAAAAAAAAAGACTTGTGAATGTAACAGGTATTGGAAAACCAGGGGAAGTGAACTGTCCCCCTAGTCAAGTGGGTCCGAGCCCGGTCAAGGGAGATCCAGGGTTGAAAAGTTAGCACCCAAAGGTCACTGAGAAAGGAACTGTTCAATTGACTGGTTGAATATGATATGCGAGGGGTCGGAGCATGGAAGAGGGTGTCCCAGGGGTGAAGCCAAAACCCTAAAGGAACCGTGGAAAATTACTTTTTGTTTGTTGTGGAAAACATCAGGCTCAAAACAGACTACCATCAAAAAACTTGATAGCTTGAACGGAACTGTCGGCTTGTGCTGAGAAGGCTCAAGCATGTGCTGTGCTACACGGTCCTACCTTGTCCTGTGCTGAAAACGTGGGCAAGGGAGACCCCTGGCAACCACATCCAGACTTATTATTTAGAACACTTCTTTTCTTTATTGAAATCCTTTCCGACACCCTCTCCATTTCTTGTAAGGAATTGGCAATAGGTTCTTAGTATAGGTACTTTTATTTTGACAACGACACTAGGACGTCCTTATTTTTCATTTGATGGGCGACGCTTGCTCCCATCTTAATTTAGGTTTAAGTTAGGCATTCTCCATCCTGCATTCATTGTTCAGTTAACACCCTTCAACTGTGATCACTTGAGACCGTCTTTACTGTTGCCACCATGTGTTGCTTTGACCAACATACCAGCAGGATTAAATTGAGGGGATAAAACCCGAACAACTTCATCAGGGGGATACATGCAATATGCATAACATTGTATGGATATTCACAATCTTGGCAAAAAACCTTCTGGTGTGCCACACTCTGCGAAGCCAAGGTACAGCTTTTACACAGATTCATGAAAACACTAACTTTTCCAAGGTTAGAGCTGCTTTTCCTCGATAGACTCAGTCCTATCATTCATCATACATTTGTATTGGGTAATACGTGAGAATGCACACTAGTCATTCCAGGTTCCATTTCATGCATATTTTCTGTTCAGTTCATTAATCATCAACTTGCAAACTATAGAAAGAAACGGAAATGAGCATTCTCATATTGAAAGAAACTACACTTGAAAGAGGATGGTGCATCCCCTTTGAGGTGTACTGTGCACTCTGTTCCTACATGAACCCGAGAACAAGCAAGCTCACAGACCCTTTGCAAAACCAGACTAATGGTGCATTACGGCAGCTAAATGCTCATCTCCATTAACTTCACTCAACAAACATTGTGAGTGGGCGCCTGGGAAATGGGAAGCGACTGCCAAACAGCATATCCGTTACTTACCGTCAGAGCCATTATAATAATAAATAAAACCCCAACTGAATTCGAGATGCAGAAGAATTATGAGAAACAAATGGGCATGCTGAAGCGCATGTGTTCGGAAGAAGAGATGCTGCAGAAATGAAGCGATTTAAAAATGTTTGCCAGATGCACGTTGAACACTGCTTAGGTCACCCTTCTTGTTAAATGACCACTTTATACCCCTGAGAAGTGACTTGGCACTAGTCAATATGGTTCCAAAATCTCATAATGGGCCCGGGAATTGGCCAAGGGGTAACCACATGTGTTCATGTGACCAAGACACAGGCAGGGGTCTCCGCGCACAATTCCCGCTCATCGCGGGTTTGCTTTGCTGAGAAACCTGTCGGCTGCATTGCTCCCTTCCCCCACCTGACAGACACGGCCCAGGCATGCCGATAACGCCTCCCCTTCTTTCCCCAGACTCCTTACCTCTGATAAAGCTCTGTGTCACCCAGCCGCTGCACCCAATTTGCACCAGGCTTTTTCCCTGCAGGCGCATCCTATTCTTGGTCTGCCCTCTCTCCCTCAAGCCACCACTCTATTTTCTGGGCCGCAATTGGCAGATGCGGCCCAGCCCTGTTTAGAAAGCCTGTTCCCTCCCTCAGCACATTTATGCGTGCTCAGTTTGCTAGGAACCTAAGGCAGATTGCCTCTTTTCTAAACCAAACACCCGCGCCACAGAGGCCATAAAATCTTTATAGACCCCACCCCATCAGGCTGTATTGGAAGCTATGCAGTGGCGTCGCCAGGAATCAAATTTAAGATGGGCACAGAGGGGGCCAAAGACAAAAGTAGGGGGGGGGACATGGTCACTGCTCGTTTTAGGTAGGGGGGCACAGGGTTTCATAGGCCCCAGCCCCCCCAGGGCTCTCCCAGCGACGCCACTGAAGCTATGTGCCTGGAAACCTTATTTATTGCCCTTGTTGCGCTCTGGCCTTTAACTCCGTCTTTGGTGCACATAATTCCAAAGAACGGCCCTCAGGTATGGTCTAAAACACTTAAATAATCACTTATGAAAAACTGTGCCTGTACAATTTGGTTAAAGTACATCAGGGGTCTAATTTGTGACTCATCAGATGTTTTGGACTTGGCCGCAACAGCCCAAACTAGGCCCCTCGTCCCTGTTTGAGTGCCAGTTCATTTTTCCCCCGTTTCTGGTCTCATTGTTTTAGTCTTGAATGTCCCCTGCTTCCCCCCCCACACTCCCCCCCCCAACAATAATGGCAACCGGACTCAAATTGTGGGTGGGAACGACTGCAGCTGCTTTATTAGGCAGGAGGTAACTTACCGGTGTTCCACTTTTGGCAGAGCAGCAGCAGGTTTCTGCTCTAAACTGGCACCCTTACACATTTTAACTTTTCCCCGACAGTTTCCTCTTTCAATCAGTGGCTTTCCTCAGTTGTTGAACATTTCTTCACATTACCACATTTCCCAGGTGTTTTGACCTCTTACATCGTTCATTTCCTGTGTCCCCTGTCCTCGTGCACAATTCCCTCTTGCCCAGGTGTCTTGCACTCTTATCCCGCTCACTCCTATTCCCTGGTGCCTTACTCCAATCCCCCAGTGCCTTGACCTCTTCCGGGTCTACAGCCATCTTCCATGAGTCCTTGTTGCCCAGGGATCTTGAACTCTCACACCTCATACACCTATCCCCTGGTCTCTTGACCTCTTACCCCATTCCCAGTTACCTAAGCCACTGGACCTCTAGCGCAGTGCCCATTTTTCCCAGGGTTCCTGTCCTCTTACCCAGTTGCTCCTTCCCTGATGTTGCCCTTGTGTCCCGCCCTTGCCCCATTCCCGTTACCCCCTGTGATTTTTTATCTCCCACTTGCTTGCTCCCCCCCCCCAGTGGTGTTCCTCCCATCGTTTCCCGGGACCACTGTCCTCGTCTATGCTCTCCTTGCGTGCCAGGGTCTCTGGACCTCTCCCCCGATCCTTGGGTTCCTTTGTTTCTTGCCCTCTTCATGCCTTCCTTGGTTTCACCTGTTCTCTCTCAACCTCTAATCCCTTTCCTTGCCGCCATTGTTTCTGGCCTCAGTACCCTGATGCCCAGTCTCATGATTGCCATTCCCACATCGGACAGGTGCACCATGTCTTTTGCACAGTAGCCAGGCGTTCTCATTGTTATTAATTTGTGCTTTATGTAACCCATGCCCATCCCCTTTCAATATTTCTTTAACTCTGTATTCAACCTCCTCCTGAATGCCTCTACTCCTTTCTGGCTGCAGGCCCCTTCCAGCTCTGCCGCTGTATAATCTCAGACCATATTAACTCAGTAGATCTTAATATGTTGCTCAACTTTACCATCGTTCCCTGCATCTGTTGCAGCAGCCCTTTCCTCCCTTCCCAAGTCGTTCCCGCTCAGATGTATTACCAATATGTCTGGTGCTCTGTGTAGTTTGAACTTCTCCCTCACTTCCATCTCCAACTGGTCCCAGAGCATTCCTTCCTTCCCAAACCAACGCAAATCTGTATTGTCAAGGCCCAAGTTGCGCCTCCAAACTCTTATTCCTGCTCCTTGAGCCCCTCTCGTGATAAAAGAGTGGCCCATCACCTACACCACTCTTGCCCTCGAGGAGAAAATGTAAGAATCCAATTTAAGTCACTCCTCGCATCCATTCTTCCAACCGTATTCACCCCCTAGGCCTAACTAACGCTAAGCTATTCTTGAGCAGTGTCGGCCCTCTCCTGTATATTTTCTTCCATTCTCTTGCTCTACGAGGTCCCCTCACCCAGCCATCCCTAACCTCTCATGAGTTTTCTTATTTTCCTTCTGTTGCTTCCGACCCTTCCTTTCCCTTAACCAGCCATGACCTGGCAGCGTTCCCAAAGTATTCCTTCTGGGCTTTGCGGCCCACTGGCTCCTTTGATGTTAACGCATCTGCTTTTTCTACTCCTAGCTCCTCCTTGCTCATTTCCATTTTTTTATCCGCCCCCCTGTGGTCTCTGACTCGCAATCCCACCCTTTTTGGGGGTCCATGTGTCGGATATACAGTCTGAACCAGCCCGATATCCACCTCCCGATGGCTCTCATTTCCTCCAACCTTAGCCATTCGTCATGTGCAGTTGTTGCCGCCCCAATTCTGAAAGATTGGGCTGTGTATTTCCCACTTGGCAGTTTAGTCTTGCACACAATCATGTCTAATACCCTCCTAAACTGGTACTGAGTCAGTTGTGTCCTGTCTTTGTATACCAAGAAGTAACCCGCCACTGCTCGTCTTACTTCTAGAAAAGCCCTCCTTTGTACCACATGACACTATTTGCTCAACCCCAATTTGTGTGGTATTGGCTCCTTCCCATGCCCCACCTGTCAGTCTTGGATTTCCTCATCTTCACCCTGATCTTGTTCCCTTCCTCTTTTATGTCTTCCCAGAGTAGCGCCCTATTGCTGCCATCTTTCTTTGATCAGGGTGCCACCTCACTGATCCTTAATGCTACAAAAAACACTAGAGTGAAACATACCTTAAATAGGATAACCTCAAATGCTGAGCTGCAAACTTCCCCTAATTTGTCCATCAATGCTTGCAAGGTACACACTGTGATGGGTAGCCTATCATCCTTCCTTCTTGTGCTTCCTTTGCCCCATCCTTCCACCGCTGCTCTAATCTGAAAACCCTTAGTTGGATCTCCATGCCCCCAGTTGTGCATGGAATGCTATCGCTGTCAAGTGGCTCTTGATCCAACACTTCAACTTCCCATTGTCCTTTGCCCACAGCATGAAGACATTTACCCTTTTTTTCCAATGCTTTCTCCCCCAAAGCCGGTGCTACATCCCTAAATAGTTTGCTGCAACTTTCGTAACTCCCTCTTGTCCCACATGTCAGTTTCTTCGGCCAATTTCCTCATTCTTATTTCCATGTCACCAATTCCCACAGTCTGTCGTCGACTTTCATCATCTCCCCCACTGCATGAGGCCACGCCTGCCTGAACCTTGCCATCTGTGAATGAGAAAGTACATCAGCTGCCACGTTGTGTACCCGAGGCACATATCTGTCCATCAGTTCCGTGTTCAGTTTTAGCCCTAAACGCACCAGGCGTCTGACCAGTCCCATAGTTGTCATGCACTGCGCTGATCGATTGTTGATCGCCTGTACCATGTTGTCAGATCAAACCATAAGTCGTTTGCACACTAGCTCATCTGGCCAAGCATATAGGGCCATCAATACTCTGAAGAGTTCCAGTACACATGTTCTTACACAACCCTTCTTCACCCATTTGTTTGGCCAATTGGCCTTGCACCATTCCTGCCCCAGGATTGCCCTGAAACCGTGCCTACCAGATGCGTCTGTACACAGTTTCACCTGATCGCAGGGGACCGATGCTGCCTGCCATAATTGTGCGCTATTGAAGTTTTTTAGGAAATCCCTCCACATCTTCAAGTCCTCTTTTAGGATTGCCTTCAAATGAATAAAGTGCCTCCCTTCTGTCACGCCCGCGTGACTGCTGCTAATCTACATGCAAAAGCCCTTTTAAATTTAGTCTCCCTAGCAGTACCTGTAACTCCTTCAGGGTCGCATTCTCCTTTCCTAGCAACAACTCAATGCTGTGTGTGAATGCTGACACCTTTTCAGGGGGTAATCTTGACACTCCCTCCATGGTATCTCTCTCGATCCCAAAGTATGGGAGTCTTGTGCATAGCTCTCAACCATTTGCCTCGCAAAGGCGGGTGAAATCACCCTATTTTGTTTCTGGCGGGTGAGACGTCCATTGGAATGAATGGGCGTGCAGGAGGCTTGGCGGGTGAGTCAGCCCTTTGCAAGGCGGGTGACACCCGCCAAAAGCAGGTGAGTTGAGAGCTATGCTTGTGCATGGGCCCTCTGTTTTCCCCTCCACCAGAGGCACCCCCAATTCTTTGCATAGTTTAATGAAAGCCATTAATAACTTTTCACAGGCGGCTGACCCCACTTCCCCAACAAACAGAAAATCATCTAAATAATGAGTTCTCCCCGACTACTGGCATTAGTTCTGACAATATCCAGTCTAGGCATGAGCTAAACACCTCGAAATACGTGTGCGAGGTGGCACAACTCATTGGCATGCACCCGTCAAAAATGCCATTCCTGTGCTGAAAACCCAAAAAGTGGAAGTTTCCGGGGTGCACGGGAATTACTCTAAATGCCACATCTATATCTACTTTTGCCAACAGCACCCCTTTCCCAGCTGTTCGTCACGTTCACTGCCTCGTCGAATGAAGCATAGTGCACTGAACATCCCTCCTTGTCCAACCAATCATTAACTGAATTCCCTTTTGGGTTGGACAGACTGTGAATAAAGTGTAACTTACCCTTTTCCTTTTTCTTTTTTGGCACGACCCCCAACAGTGAAATCATTAGATTCTTTAGTGGTGGATCCTTGAATGGGTCAGCCACTCTACCCAAGCACATTTCTTTCCTGATCCTCTCTGTCACCCCTGCTGGATGTTCATATGCAATAGTCAGGTTTTTGGCCCACCTTTCTTGCAGTGGGCCCTCGTATGGAATTTTGAAGCCTGTCAAGAGCCCTTCTGCCAACAAGTCCCTCTCCTTCACCAAAGGGTGCTTGGCCAGCAAGCCCAGCAACCTCTCTATGTGAATTGGTGATGGCCCCCTAATTGACAGGTCGGACCACAATGTGGGGACCCATTTCCCTTTCCTCGGCTGTAGCACTACACCATGTCATCTGTTGATATTTTTACTGTGCAGTACCCCGTCCCATATTCTGTCCTGCCGTGGTTGACTGTGCACAGCTGGACTGCCAAATGCTCTCACTCCATGATTTAAAAAAAGACAATATAGGACACACTA
This sequence comes from Ambystoma mexicanum, assembly GCF_040938575.1. Lineage (NCBI taxonomy): Eukaryota > Metazoa > Chordata > Amphibia > Caudata > Ambystomatidae > Ambystoma > Ambystoma mexicanum. The sequence continues at coordinate 450,097,609 of NC_090936.1, read as the reverse complement.
ATGTCTCGATCCGGTGAAGCATCTTTCCCCACGACAGCTACCGCCCACTGTCCCTGCCTGCGTTACACCCCGCTCAGTTCCTTGGTCCTCCCATTGCCCGATTCCTGCTCACGTGCCATGCCCCTTTGCTGCAAAATGTTTCTGGGTGCCCCTCTGCCCCACAGCTTGCACATGTGTGACAAAAGTGGCATGCATTCCCAAAGGTGCACGTTCCTTCATTGAAATCCCTGCACTAATTTGTTGTCCTACCGGCTTCCTGTGCCCCTCTCCCCTCTTCTCCTGTCCTTCTGCCTCTCCCCTCTCGCTGTGAGCTCCCTGCCCCTTGCCCTCCATAACCTGATCTTACACCCTGTGCCCATCTATCTTGGCCCATAGCCACCTCTCTCCCCTAACCCCCAGTCACTAAGTTAGGTGACTGACCTCGCAGGCCCTGTCCACTGCTGGTTCTGCCCCCCGCCGCCACGCAGTGCCGTTGGTCTTCTCCCCCATCACCCTCCCCCGGTAAGTTACCGTTCCCACTGTGCCTTGAGGTACTTACCCTTGGGTCAAATCATTCCTCCACCAATTTGTGTTCCCACCGCAGGAGTGCATCTCCTGCCATCCGCATCCTAAATCTCTGCAGTCTTAGTAACCATCCAGAACCTCCAAACATCTTGAACTCGTCCATAATATAGTTCCTATAGCCAAAAAGAGCTGCCCACTGTTCTGGGAATTTCTCTACCATTACATGGGCCAATATCTTGAAGGCTTTAAGCCAGTTCTCCACTGGTCTCACCAGTTTCCGTCCCTTCATTGCCTCGCACCCTTTTTTGTACGTCACACTGACTACTTGCTCCCATTGCCCAGGTGGAATACTCACATCACAGCTGCCCTGAAAAGGAATGCACCTTCCTTTTAAACTAAGCTGTGTGGCCATGATCTCGAATGACCATACTTTACCAATTAGTTCCCAGTGCTTGGCAATCAACTCCCTTAAGAATGGAAACTACAGCTCCCAGCATGCAACTTCCAAATGCTCCCTGTAACTCTCTAGATCTGTGTGCGCCCTATAGACATGCAAAGATGTCCGATCCCACCGAAGCCCTCATTTAACCATAAAATCTCCATGCCAATGTGTAACCATCACATTTTAATACTTAGTTTCTTTTTTTTTTTTTTATTAGTTTTATATGGTTTACAATAAAAAAAACCTTTAAAACAGATAGCAAAATACACTTTTTCCTACTTCTTTCACCAGATGTGCGTTGTTTAAACACTTTGTCGGTCGGCTCTTCCTACTATCTAGATCAGTTCTTTTAGCCGGATTTTCAGCTCCTTTAACAATTGAACTAGACCAAACATAATTTTTCGGTCAGCACCCTCAAACATAACCCTCCACCAATCATCAGCTGTGTAGGTACTTCGTGCCTCAAAGAGTGGTCCAAATAGCTTTGTTCGCAAGGAGCGAAATTCAGGTCAAAGTAGCGTCAAATGTTTTAATGTCTCTGTCGAACATTTACAAAAGCGGCAGATTAAATCTCCAGGTTCCTTAGGTTGCCAAGTGCCTGTACGGTCTTTTGTCATAAACAGATTGAGCCGGAAGTGCAGATATAGTAGTCTTGAGTTCTGATCGGGAAATTGTATCAGATACGGTTGTAGTTTGTCTAGCTCTCTGGCTTCTGGTGGAACTTCTCTTAGAAGACGAGAGCTAGATCTGTCGATACAGGTTTGGTGCCAATCCGCATTCCATAATTTACGTTTGGCCTTCTCAGGATTTTCAAGTAGGGTAGTGATGGTAATGTCGTTTACGTCCAGAATTTCAGTGCATTGCCGATTCCATTTAGCAAGCATTGTGTATTCGGGCTCTGAGTCTGGCTTGTGTATTATTTTGAATTGAGGGGCTGCATTGGCGAGCTGTGACTTTCTGTATAGAGTTAAAGCATTCCAGCAAACTCTCGCTTGTATGGAGGTCAGTCCCAGTTCAAATCTTATGTTGCTAGTCGGACATCCTTTAGAGATATGTAACGCTCTAGTCCAAAAATTGTTTTCGAGTGTGTTCCATAACTCGTGTGAACAACCGAACATATTTTCAGCACCGTAGATCAGGGCCGGTATTGCTTTATTTCTGTAAAAGTTGATCACTGGTTTTATAGAGAATTTCCCGAATTTTTTGTTTATGATCGCTGCCTGACAAGCCAATTGTTGACATTTCCTTTTTGTGGCCTCAACCCAAGGATTATCATTTATGTGTGCACTTATTATGGATCCCAAGTATTTTATGTGAGTGGAGATTCTGAGCGGTGTTTTTTCCAAGTGCCACACAAAGTTGGTTGATCTCTTTTTGTAGGCTGACAGGTTACGCAATATCAAGATTTCGCATTTCTTCTTATTTAGGCAAAGCTTGTTTTCCTTTACGTATTTTTCTAAGGCATCTAGTTTTCGCTGTAGGCCAACCGGTGTGACATCCAGGATTAATAAGTCATCAGCATACAACAAGTGACCCAACTGCGAGCCGTGAATCTTGGGTGGAAAAGCTATTACCTCGTTTAATGCGTCTCCTATATCAGAGATAAAGAGGTTGAACACAATTGCAGCCAAGGGACATCCTTGTTTCACTCCTTTATAAGTTGGAATCAGAGGAGATAAGGAACCTCCCTGGCCGAGTCTGACTTGCACAGTAGTGTTAGAATGGAGCTCTTTTATTGCGTCTATAAGATCCGCAGGACACTTCCAAGCTTTGAGTTTTTCCCACAGAATAAGGCGGTCAACACTATCGAAAGCGTGTGAAAAATCGATAGATGCGACATAGATGGAAGTGTTAGTTCGTATTGACTCCATTTTTAAGAGATTCAGCAAAAGGGTGTTAAGACCGCAACCTACGCCTTTGACAAAACCCGCTTGTCGTGGATCATTACGATGATTTTTAACTGCCCACGATTTTAAGGTTTGTTGAAGTTGAGTTGCGTAGATTTTTCCTATTACGTCTAACAAGGCGATAGGTCGGTAGTCTCTCGGGTCCAATCTATTCCCCTTTTTAAAGATTGGCACAATTATGGCATTTTTCCAAGATCTTGGGGTAGCTCGTTTTATTTTTATTCTTTCAAAGAGGAGTAAACAGAGCTTTGCCCATTCATTCGGGTTTTGTTTCATTGTATAGTTTGTGAGGCCATCAGGCCCTGGAGCTCTTGAAGCGTTGGAGTTCTTAATTGAGTTTGTGATGTCATTAATGTCGAACTCCAGTGTCCATGGGATTTTATGCTCGTTTGTACTTTTATCTTCCACTTCAAGTGTGTAAAAGAGGTTCGTATAGTGTTTGACCCAAGTTTCTTGGCAAATTGGAGATACCTGTAGCGCTATTTGTGGTGCGGAAAGATTGTTTATTATACGCCAAAATTCAGCTGAGTTTTTGTTTTTGAGCTTGCTCATCATCTCTTCGGAGTCATTCTGCAGGATTGTAGCATAGTGGTTATTTCTCCAATTTCTGTATTTTTGCGTTATACGTTTTTTCTCTGCGGCGTATAGTTCCTTGTTACTTCTAGGTAGCGTCCTTATTTCTTTACGTAACGTTCGTTTTTGTTGCAATACTTGTAAATCAAACTTATGTTTGTGTAGTGTTTTTTGTTGTTTAAGGCCTTGTTTACGTTCCGCAAATTGGATCAGCAGGTGTTGATATTCAATCACGCCTTGAGCGTCCTCCAAAGCGGATGTTACCGAGTTTATGTCTTTGGTTTTGAGGTTAAGACGAATTCTTCCGGATCGGTACGTAATATCATGGGGCCATAATTCTCGGGATGTCTGGCTGTAGGCATTGAACGACATCTTTAGCATGTTGTGATCGCTGTATTTCATTTCGGTAATCTCGAGCCGATGTACTTTGGCTGCAAGGTCTTCAGACACGAAGAGATAATCTATTGTTGAAAATTGATTTTCTCGTCTCCATGTGGGCTGTGCCGGGATGTCACCCGGTGTGTTCCCATTCAAAAGTGTAAGGTTTCTTAGGTTCATTTCGTTCATCCAAAGCTGTCCCGTTTTTTCGTTGACCTTGTGATTCGCGTAATTTTTTTTTGGCACAGTATTCGAATTCAAGCAGTCTACGTTGAGATCACCGCATAGAAGAATCGATGGACTGCTAGAATTTTCCATTAAATTGTCCAATACAGCGGTCGCCTGATCTATAAACTTGACCGCACCGGTGGAAGTGTGATTCCAATAAAGATTAATTATGTACATGTACTCTGATTTGTCAAGGGAGGTAATACCCACTTTAGCAATTTGTATGTACGATGAAACATTTTTAGTCTCGATTATTTTGAGTCCACGATCCTTTTTGACCGCTGTCAAAAGGCCAGACATTGGCCTACCTTTGGGTGGCTTAATGGCTGGATTTGCCACTATCTCAAAGGCAGGCGACAGCGGACAGGTTGTCAGCCAAGTTTCCTGTAGACAAATCAGGTCTAAATTGTGCATCCAAGGGGAGTTGAATAGGTGAACAAAGCCCCTAGTTTCCTTAATCCCGACCCATTAACAAGACTATCTTCAGTCACAGAAACCGTCCTATCATCCGCTTTCATGCAGCAACAGCGTTGTAGCTCGGGAGCAGGAGTTGTGATGCCCACTCCCCCTCCCCCCATCATGCCTGGATTGTGTAATATAGGGAAATAGCCATACCAGTAAATGCCAACCACTTGGCTGGGCTGTACCTGTTCACAAAAGGTGTGATGCTAGGCCTCGTCCCACGCAGCCCCACATATTCTTTAAGTCCCCAGTTGGCAATCACCCTCAATATCAAAACTGACAGACGGCGCCATCCAAGGTGGCTGAAACCTAAATAGTGTGCATCGCTAACTCACAGCCAAAGAAGAAAGCAAACTAAATTAAGCAGCGCCTCGCAGGGCATTAAAGCAAAACCATGCTGCTCTCATTCAAATAAGCGTCTTTGGCAATATTGGGGAGTGTGGATGCATCGAGCAGCTCTCCATCGTTCATAACACGGAGCAGAAACTGAAAATGTCAACGAGGAAAATTTTATTTCTACGTACGAAAGCACAACACTGATGGTGGCCAAACAACTCCTCCCAACGATCCCCGGCTATGCAACACGATCCACTCAGCAAACCCCATCCCCCCCAACCAGCCCAAACCTGGGTGAGCAGAGGGAGGGTGTTAAACAAGGGGCTATGTGAGCCACTGAATACAAGGAATTGGCCATTCCCTGCCCCGCCCGTACCCCGTAACCGCATCCCAAAGACCACACAATGCAGGACAAGAACCTAAACTAACCCTCAAAGCCGTGACCGTGTTAAATCTTTTTTAACAAGCTTTATTTTGTTTTTAAGTGAGCACCAACATGTAATGTATTCATGCATTCAATACGACTCAGTCAAGTTTCAGGTGCCAGTCCCCCCCCCACTCCGCCTGCCTTCCTGCCCCCTCCCCCTTTTCCCCAACTACCCAACAAACTTTAACATTGGTAGTAAATTTACAAGCCATTGTCCAGTAGTTCTCGCAATGCACGCTAAGGATCAGGCCTAGTGCATCGCCTATCTTTACAAGGGTACCCCTTTCTGATGTCCAATTCGGCCCCTTTTTAGTTCACAGCATTGAAGCGTTCCCGAATATGGCTGGTTTGTGGAATTGGTTGGCTCTTTCGGCTACGAATTCATGGAATGGGAGGCATACTTTTTCCATGGCTATGATGACCCACATTCTAACCCACCACATTGTTAATATTGGGCCATGCTCTGATTTCAAATTATGTGCAAACGTTATCCTTGCTGCAACAAGCATGTGAGTAATTTGTGTGGCCCTTGCCCCATTTGCATCAAATAGGCCCACCGCTACTGCCCCCAACAAGATCACCTTTGGACACATTGGTAGCAGCACCCCCAGAATCTCCCTGATATGACTCGATCTCCTTCCAAAAGACTTTTGCCTTTGGACATGTCCACCACATATGCCCCATGTCCCCACCGGCTTACATCCCCTCCAACAATCCCTTGAGATGTCTGGATTCTCCATATGCAGCCTCTGTGGGGTCATATACCAGTGCATGAATATCTTATATGCCGACTCCTTTATCATGGATCATCTAGAGCTTTTCTGCACCCGCCCCCAAATCTGCCCCCATTCCTCTTCTGAGATGGAAATTCCCAGACCCACTGTGATTCTATTGGCCGCCTCTCTGCACTCTTTGGATGTGCCCCAGTGCCTGAATTGCACATATTGGAACCTTTCACATTCCGTAAGCGAACATTTTATTTTGCATGCTTCGAACTGCAAAGGGGCACCGACCTGTCAGGGTGGTACCCCTTCCCAATTTTCCCAAAAGCGCCAGAGCTCTTCTCGGAGTTAACTCTTTATTGTAGCTCATTGGAGTGAGGGGCCCCTCCCCGGGTTATTTTGCCAGGAGAGCTTTGTCTCTATAGTGGAGAGTGGTTCTTGTGGATTCTAGCAGGCTTCCCCCAGCTTCTCTTGATTTAAATTTTAGAAACCTTACACACCCCAGTGGAGAGCCCGTAGCCTGTTCCAACAGGCAACACCCTTTTTCGGTGTCCTGTGAGGACCAGTGTAGCATTGGTGCTAACTGAGCTGCCGTTAGGTAGCAGGACACCTCTCGAACCCGCAGTCACCGCATTCCTGGGCTCCTAAACAAGATTTTCTTAGCCACCCAAGATTTCTTAACTACCCAGATAAACTGAGATATCTCTTTCTGTAGCCGTGCTATTAGTCTAGAGGGAATCCACAACGGGTGGGCACTCACGACGTGTAGAAATCTGGCTAGCAGTGTCATTTTGACAGACATAATTCTTGCAAACCAGGATAACTCCTGCAGGTCCCATCTCTTTAAGTCCCCCCCCCCCCCCCCCAAGGCTTCCCAGGAGGCCTGGGACGTTGGCAAAGATCCCCTTGTGCGTGGGGGTCAGTTTCACCCCCATGTATTGCAGATGATCACGCTCCCATACCAGTAGGTAGGATCCGCGCCACCTCAATACATCTGCTTGATGAGTGCCCTGGACTTCGCAAAATTGACACAGAATCCAGAGATCCCAGCGAAGTTCCCCATGAGAGCCGGCATGTTCGGTCAAATGCTCCCAGTGTCTCTCAGGAACATTAATACATCGTCGGCATACAATGCCACTTTGTTTTCTGTTCCTTTCAGCACTACTCCCTTATTGCTGGATCGGCCCTGATCGCTTGTGCCAGAGACTCCATAGCCATGGTGAATACCAAGGGTGAGAGCAGGCACCCTTGTCTGGTGCCACTCCGAATAGGTATTGATTCCGAGCTTCTCCCATTCACTTGGAGTTTCATGGAGGGGGTCTGAAAACTTGCCAGGACATCCGCGTAAAGGTTTCCTCACACCCCAGCCGTGCTATTGTGAGTTTAAGGTAGTTCCAATCCATATATTGTCCAACACTCTTGTGGCATCCAACGCCAGAACTGAACATTTCTGCCCCGTTGTTCTTTCCCATTCTAAAACATTCACTGCCCTACAGGTGTTATTTTGTGCGAGTCTGCCCATTTTGAACCCCGCCTGGTCTGGGTGAATAATTTTGGGTAGTTTCCTCATCAGCCTGAGGGAGATCATTTTTGGGTATAGCTTGGCATTGCCCTGGAGCAGGGAGATTGGGCAGTAACCAGAGCACAGAGTGGGGACCTTTTCTGGCTTTAGTGGTAGCATGGTCGTGGAGGTGCCCATGTCCCCACACACTTCCCCGGTGTCCCTTATATGGTTAAATAATCTGGTCAAGAAGCCCGTCAGGATGGGCTGAAACGTGTCATAGTATTTATTCCGAAACCCATCTGGACCTTGAGCTTTGTTCCTAACTAACAAGCTTTTCGCTCTACTCGTTTCCTCCTCCGTAAAGGGGGTCTCTAGCGTCACTGTCCACTTCCGTCAACTGCAGCATATTGAGGCCCTCCAAAAATTCCCTTTGGTCCGCCTCCCTTAATCCCTCTCCCGCTAAAGCCCTAGAATAGAAATCATGGATGATTTCCAGCCCCTCGCCCCTCTCTTTCCAATTTCCCTTACCCATTCTTCAGCTGTGAGATCTAGTTCCTCGCCTGCTGTTTTCTAAGCTTCGCTACCAGGAATCTATTTGCCTTGTTCCCTTTTACATAATATGATTGTTTGGTCTGAATCATTAATTGCGCTGATCTATCCACCAAATGCGCTTTTAGTTTGGCGCTGACCTTGATCAGGGCCTTTCACGCCCTCTTTGACCCTTTATACATATGTAGTCCCTCTGCTTTTTTGACCTCCTTTTCAAGTGCCAGTCTCACCTGCTCTTTCCCTCATGTATGCCACCGTCTGCACAATGAATTCTCCCACTCATGGCGGCCTTACTCGCGTTCCATACCATTCTCCAGTTCGCTCCCTCTGTATAATTTTCTCTAAAGTAATGTCTCAGGGTGTCCTCCATGTGAGTCCTCACCATTGGATCTCTTAGTATGAAGGGATTCAAACGCCACGGTTTCCGGCTCCAATGCCATGGTCTGAGGTTCCAGGTGTAGAACCACTGGTGCATGATCCGAAAAGGAATCCTGTCCGTCACCTGGGGTATAAGCGTGTCTGAGACCAGAATCATATCTATGCGGGAGAATCCCCTGTGAACTGCAGAGTAATGTGTGTATACCTTTGCTTGAGGTAGAAAGATTTGCCAGGTCGCAATAAGATGTAGTTCTCTAAGAAATGGTGCCAAAGCCCGTCTATGTCTGCCATCTGATCGTGTTGGGGGGGGAGAGAGTTTTATTCATATTTGGGTCCATTAGACAGTTAAAGCCCCCCCCCCCCACTAGTACCTTTCCCACACACCACCCCAACATTTTCTGCCCCACTTTGCTCAGAAACTCTTCCTGTTGTTCATGAGGGTCGTAGATTTCCACCAGCGTCACCACTTGACCCCTTAATGATCCTCCTACCACCAGGCATCTACCCTCTGGGTCTTTGTGTACACAATGTTTGATGAATTCTGCCTCTTTTGTAATTGGAATCGCCACATCCCTCTTTTTAGCGCTACGAGAGGCAAAGAATTGTTTTGGGAAGAATTTGTGTCTGAGGCGCGTTTCATCTTTCGGCAATAAATGTGTTTCCTGTAACCAGGCTACCGTAGTATGCAACTCTATCAAGCGCCTCAGGATGGAGTGCCTTTTAACCAGGGAATTTAGGCATTGGACATTAAGGGATACCATGTGTAGATTGGTCGTCATCCTATCCCTGGTCGATTCCCTCCTAGGACTTCTCTCCTTGCCACTCTCCCTTGAGTGCCTGCTTGTGATTCTTGTACTATCATTCCCTCCCTCATTCCCAACCCCAACATGAGAATTATGTTCCCCTCCCCACCGCCTGAAATACCCCATAACCGCTTGTTCCTCATCCGCTGGGTATTTCCACCACCCAGGACGATGAGGGCTTATCCGATCCGCATTCCCCCTCTCCCCCAAACTTTATCTCAGGGTCATGCTCCTCCTTTATAGAGCCACTCGTCACCTTGGCCCATCTCTTACCAGAGATTTCTGGCTCCTATTCTGGGTCATTTCCATTGGTGCCCCCCTCACAACCCCCACTTCGGCAGTGTTGTGTCCGTTTCTCACTTTTGGCTGAGGCTGGGTTGATTACCAATGTTCCTTTCTCCCCATCGGTTAAGTAGCCGCTTTGTCCTCCTGGCTTTCTTTCGGTTCTATGGGCTGCCCTTCTTCCCCCTCTTCCATCACTGCGGCCATTTCTTTTTCCATGGAGATCGAAAACTGTTGTCCTCGCCACTCGAAGCGCTGGGCACATGGAAAAGTCCAGCAATATCTTATTTTGTTGGTGCAGAACCAACTTACCACCATTCACAGCCACTTTCGTTTGACCAGCGTCACCTGTGCCAAGTCCTGAGAGAGAACTAGTGGAGTGTCTCTAAACTTCACTGGTTCCTGCTTACGTGCCTCCTTCATTATGTCTTCCTTCACTTGATACAAGTGCTCCGTGGTTAAAACATCCAGTGTGAGCTTCCTGCTCATTTGAAATGAGTACACTCAGTGGGTACAATCCAACATTATTTCTCGTTCACCCTCTACACCTAGAATGGTCTGGCACAGGCTGGCTATGCACATATTCTGCTAGGTCCCCGTCTGATAATGCTTTAGGAACCTCTCTAATTCTTCTGTTGTTCCGCCATGATCTGTTCTCTGTGTCCTCCTGTTTATCTAGGATGACCTGCACCTGCCGCTTCTTATCCACACATTGAACCTGCACCTCATGGTCATGTCCCTGTTCGCATTTTACCATCTCCAGCTCACCCGCTCGCCTCTCCACTGCCATGACATTCTTATTAATGTCTGAAATGGCCTTTGTTAGATCTACGGTACTCTCTCTGATATCCTTCTTCAGCATGGCTTGCAGGTCTGATCTCCTAATCAGAGGATTCTCCTCTTCCTGATGAGTGGTCAGTGGCAAGTGGCTTTGCGCGCTAGTTTGCTGTTGGGCACGCTTAGGCGCCTCTGCGCCCATCATGAGCGTCTTGATGTCCCCTGATTGCGGGCCCCTCTGTTTCATTGACTGTTTAGATGCCATGCTGCCGTGTTGGGTGCGCTCTTGCCTTGACACTTCGCGCCTGGATCTTCTGTGTAGGTATGAAAGGAGGGGAGGAGCCCCCTCTGCAATTTCTGTGCCTTCGGCTCCACTAGTGCACACTTTATTCCGACCAGATGGACTTGCTACCTCTCTCCTGCTATATTAAGGGGGAGGTTTTTCTCTTTGGCTACTCTGGAGCAGCTGCCTGGTTCTAGGCTAATCCCACTGCCAATTGCCTACTCGCCACCATAGCAGCCTCCAGAGCTCACGATTCCCTCGAGCGCAGCACTTGTTTCACCACCAGGGGCCTGGGTACTTCCCCCTTCAGTCTCCTCTCTCCTGCTTTCCCAACGTGCTTGAGGCTTCTTACCACCAGTCCAGTTATTGCTGCCATACTGGCGCCTGCTCCCCTCCTCCACTTCGTCTGCTCTCTCCTCCTTTTATTCCTCCGGCGAGTAGCCTTGTCACCGAGGGTTCTCTGCTGCCCTGCCCACCTCCTTCAGGCTCGTCTATGATCTGCAGGTCCCCACTCCGTGCCATCTGCCTTCTGTGTTTATTCACCCGCCGCGGCGGACTCCCGCCTGTAGCCCTGCCGCTATACTTCTCGCCTTTGCCCAGATCCGGTTTCTCACTCCCCGCTATGCCGCTCACACTGCGGGGAGCAGGGGTCTGCCACTCCTCCAACCAGGCTCACACACCTCTGGCGCCTCACTGGTAGCTCTTTCGGTGTCGGGGACCGTGCACCCTCTCCACTCCCTCGGATGTGCCTGCCATTTTGTCCCTTCTCCAGCGTCAAGACTTTGGCATGCCAGTTAAAGGGGAAGTTCACTCAAAAATGTTATTGTCTCAAAATATGGGCCATAATAAAAAATATATATAACATTTTTTTAAAAAGACAGTTCCTATGTAAAATTTTGAGCATATGAGTCAAAAATGTCAAGCACTAGGAGGCATCCATTTTGTGTAATGAATGAGCCTCCTGTGCTTGTGTTAAGCTCTGCTCTTGCGGCAATAATGAAGCAAAAGCCACCTACTGGTAGCTTTTGCTCATTACAGCCGGAGAGCAGAGAATTCCGTCATGCTCCTTCCTGCCCTGCTAGTCAGTGCTTCTTTGTTTTACTTCTTTCCCAGGCTCCCCTGAGCTGGGGAACCCCGGGAAACTTCAAGCAAAAATCCAGCCAATGATAAATGCAACAGCGTTGTATTTATCATCGCCGTGCCAAGTCTCCCAGGCTCCCCCGTCTCGGGGGAGCTTGGGAGACATATAATGAAAGCGCCTGCAAATATAAATACAATGTTGTACTTTTAATTGCTGGTACTTTGGCTTTAAGTCTCCCGGACTCCTCCAGCCGGGGGAGCCTGGGAGACAAAGCGAAAGTGCAGGCAATTATAAATACAACCGCGTTGTATTTATGATTGCTGTGGTATGTTTTTAAGTGTCCTGGGATGCCCCGAGCCTGGGGGAGCGTGGGAGACTTAAAAAGAAAGTCCAGACAATTATGAATATTTCGCCGGCAGAGTGTTAATTGCTGTGACTTTAGTTTTCAGTTTCCCGTGCTCGGGAAACTAGAAAAGAGTCGCAGCAATTATGAAACCTCTGCCGGCGGGTCGGTGAAATATTTATAATTGCTGTGCCTTTCCGTTTACGTTTTCTGTGCTTCCCTGGGCTTGGGGAGCACAGAAAACGTAAAATGAAAGTCAAGGCAATTGTAAATAATGTGGCAGCCTCCTCTCCATGTTATGCTTTGCTCTTTGGCAGCAGTAAGCAAAAGCTCCCAGTAGGGGGCATTTGCTTGATTAGTGCCGCCAGAGCACAGCTTAACATGAACAGAGGAGGCTGATCATTTCACAAAATTGATGCCCCCAGGTCAAAACTTTGAGCCTCATTTGCTCAAAATTTAACATAGGAACTTTCTTTAAAAATATTTGAGGGGATTGGGTCCTCCGACATATTCCATATCTATGACAGTAATCACCACAGCTGTGCTGCTTCGGAAAATCTTTCCGCGTCTGCGTCCTGCGTCGATGACGTCGATACGCCGTCCTCTAGGGCCTCCGTCGAGCCGGCGTCAACGGATGTTACAAGTACGACGCACGTAGCCTCAGTTCGGTTTTTTCCACGAACATATTAGCTTCGGAGATCGCAGCGCAACTCGATTCTACTGAATCCTGTTCTTTCGGTCCTTCGAACCTGTTTCTTCATTGCATATTGTATGTCGTCTTTGGCTTCTTCCACCCCGCGGTCCGGGTTAAAGAAGTGTCGGGTGTGCGGGTCCAAGGTGTTGCTGACGGACACGCACGACGCTTGCCTCTGGTGCCTCAGGGAGGACCATGATACGGATGACTGTGTCGACTGCCAATCGCTCACATCGAAGGCCTTGCGGGAGCGCAAGAAGAAGCTGTCGGTCGGTAAGGTGGCCAAGCCACGGAAGTCGCGTTCCACTGGTCTTTCGACGGATGATTCGAGGGGCGACTCTCTGCATCGTCGTCTTGAGTCCGGGGGTTCTCGGTCTGGGAGTCGGTCCCGCCATTCCTCTGCCTTTTCGAGGCACTCCAGGAAGCGCCGTCACAGGTCGCCATCCTCGTCCGAGGACTCTGCCCGTTGGAGGGTTGCTTGTCCCAACAAGCATTCCACTCCTGAGGAATGGGATTCCTTCGGAAAGGAGATGTTGGCGATTTTTCAATCGCAGGGCTCCGGCCCGTCCGAGCTGTGTGAGGACGCCGGCCGTGGCCGTACTAAAGACACCGATCGTCCGCCTTCGGGCTCGAGCAGTCGTCGTGACCACCGGGCGCCTTCGCGGTCCCGGTCGGACAAGGATGGTCGCTCTAGGCATGCCCGTTCCAGGTCCCGGTCCTCAACGCCCTCGAGACCGTGAGAACCTGTGAAGTCTTCGAATAAGACATTGACGGCGCCGAGATAGACGACGGACTCTCTCGAGGCTCTGCCTCTCAGGAAGTCGTCGACGCCATCGGTGCCCAGGCTGTCGAGAGACACGCTCGGGGCTCCGCCCTTGAGACCTGTGTCGATGCCGCCGAAGCTGTCGGTGCCACGCTCGATGTCGATTCCATCGACGCCGTTCGAGGCAGCTTTGTCGGGGGCACCCCGTGGCACGGTGAAACCCCCCCAGAAAGGCTCGGGCCAAGGCTAAACATGTCTTTGTTACTTTTTCTGTACCCCCTTTCCAGCCTTTGGATTATATTTCTGAGGTGGATGAGGGTTCTGAGGAAGGTGAGGTTCCTGATGGACTCCTTTCTGGTCATAGCCAGCTTGAGGACCTGTGCCAGTCATTGCACTACGCCAGTGAGCTGGACACCTCTCCGGAGGTGGAGTTTGGTAGGCCTGACCCTGGCACGCATGCCGACTCCTCTTATCGGTGCCCAATGTCGAGGGTCACGGATTACCTGGGGTGGTCTGCCCCCCCTGGGGATTTTCACCTCGACCAAGGTCCATCAACTGACCGGGTACTGCCATTCCATATGGCCTTGCAGAGAAGGGTGGCTGCGGCTTGGACTTCTCCAGAGAGTCTCCCGGCAGTGAGCAAGTCCTTGCCGAAGAAATATCCCCCAGCCAGTGCCCACCCCTGCTAATTGACCACGCTCCCCCCTCCGGAGAGTTTGGTGGTGCAGGCGGCTACGGCCCCTGCAAAGCAAGCGTCGTACCCTACCATCCCTCCTGATGGGGACGACAAACGTTTTGACGGCTGGGCAAAAAAGGTGTTTTCTTATGGGGGTATGGGGTTATGGCGCTTCAGCCTGCCAACTCAGTTTGTGCCTGGTCCCGTTTCACGCACGCTCTGTGGAACTGTATCTCCTTAGCGGCTGATCATATTCCCGAAGGGGAGGAACAGGATGTTTTTCTTGCTATCGTGCAGGATGGCAAGGACGCCATGTGCGAGTCTGTTCAGTCGGACGCTGCAGTTCGCCAACCTCTGCCTTTTCGTCCTAGAGGACAACAATGGAGGGGAGGTTCCTTTCGATATTACTCGTCCTTTATTGAATCGAGAGGAGCTGCTAGTCAAAGGGGCCATTGTAGGAGTGCCAGAGGTGGAAAACAGGGTACTGGAGGTGCCAATGCTGCTCGGGCAGTTGCCTCTTTGCCCTCAGGCACTGCCGCAGCCGCTTCAGCTCAGTCATGAGGGCATGTCCCATGGTTCGCCGGTTGGGGGAAGGCTGGCGCAGCATCTTGTAGAGTGGCGTGCCATTACTTCAGATGTGTGGGTTCTGGAGATCATAGCCCACGGCTACTGTCTTCCTTTCCGGCAGAGGCCTCACGACAATCCACCAGGGAATCTCTTTGAAGAGTCTGGATCCGCTCCTTGCACAGGAAATTCAATCCCTGCTGGAGAAAGGCGAGATAGAACTGGTGCCTGTAGCGGAGAGGATCAAGGGATGGTATTCCCCTTATTTTTAGATTTCGAAGACAGACGGGGGATTGAGACCCATCATGGACTTACGCTGTTTGAACAAAGTCCTCAGGAAGGACAAGTTCAAGATGGTTACTCTTTCTCAAGTCCTCCAGTCCCTTCAACTTCAGGACTGGTTGGTGTCTCTCGACCACAAGGACACTTATTTTCATGTGCCGATCCATCCAAAGCACAAGAAATACCTGAGGCTTGCGGTTGGTGATTCGCACTTTCAGTTTCGGGTCCTGCCGTTCGGATTGACCTCCGCCCGAGGGTCTTCACCAAGCTCATGGTGGTGGTGGTGGCAGCGTATCTCAGGAAAGGGGGGATTCACGTCTACCCCTACCTGGACGATTGGTTGATCAGGGCGCACTCACCCGAGCAGGTCGTGGATCATCGGTCAGTCACCTGCCACTCCCTTCACAAGCTGGGCTTCTCCCTCAACTTAAAGAAGTCCCACTTGACGCCAACACAGCGGCTCCAGTACATCGGAGCAGTGCTCGACACATCCCCGGGGCAGTGTTTCCCTCCCCAAGTGAGGGCTCTTCACATTCAGCAGATGGTGCACAAGTTTCAACTTGCCCAGACGCTCCCGGCGTTCGAGTTCTTGAGGTTGCTCGGCCTCATGGCATCCTGCATTCTTCTGGTGCCAGAGGCCAGGTTGCGGATGAGATCTCTGCAACGGGCCCTCAAGCTCCAGTGGTCACAGTCCTCCGGCAGGATGTCAGACCCCGTTCAGGTGCCGACCCTCAGTCCCCCACGACCTTCTGTGGTAGGCCGTCGAAGGCAATCTGATGAGGGCTCCATTTTGGCTGCTCTGGCCGGAGGGGACGATCATGACGGACGCATCCCTCACGGGATGGGGAGCTCATGCCAACGAGTTGACAGTCAGTGGTCGTTTCCGTCGGAGTCCAGAATCCATATCAATCTGTTGGGAGCTGCAGGCCATCAGGCTTGCCCTGAAGGCTTTTCTGCCGACTGTGCGAGGGAAGAATGTCCTGATTCTGACGGACAACACAGTGGCCATGCACTATCTCAACAAAAAGGGGGGGGCAGGGACACTTCCTCTGTGCAGGGAGGCGATGCAGCTTGGGTTCTGTGCCTTCCACCAGGAAGTTTCGATCTCGGCAGTTCATCTGGCCGGAGACAGCGGACACACTGAGCAGGCAGAGCGTGACCTCTCACGGGTGGGAGCTGGCTCAGGAGATTCTCCTGGAGATCTTCGCCCTTTGGGGGACCCCTCAAATGGATCTCTTCGCCTCTAGTGTCAACAGGAAGTGCGAAAGGTTCTGCTTGCGGGAATTTCCTCCAAAAGGAGCCTTAGGAGACGCGTTCGTGGTGGAGTGGTCCTTCCCACTGCTGTACGCGTTTCCTCCAGTCCCTGTCATCCCACAAGTGCTGCGGAGGCTACGGAGGTTCGGTTCCCGGATGATCCTCATTGCTCCGGCATGGGCCCGGAGGACGTGGTACCCGGACCCTCTCGACTTCTCCATCTGCCCTCCAAGTCGTCCTCCCTACCGAGACGATCTGCTCTCACGGGAGGGTGTCAGGTTCTCCATCCAGAGGTCAGGTCCCTCAACCGTCACGCTTGGCTTCTGAAAGGTTGAGGTATAAGGACTGGGACCTCCCTGAAGACGTGATGAGGCATTTCTTTCGACCAGACAGCCGGCCACTAAGTCTCTGTACCGTTGGAGAAAGTTCTGCGACTAGTGCAGGGTTCAGACTGTGGATCCTTTTACATGCGACATTCCTGTGGTTCTGTCTTTTTTGCTTCCGTTGGCCCACAGGGGCCTGCAAGTGGGTACTGTTAAAGGTTACCTGGCGGCGCGGTCTATATTTAAGCGCTCGTCTGAGGAGTGTTCCTATTTCAAAATTCCTTTAATTTCTCAGTTTCTCAAAGGACTCGCTAATGTGTTTCCGCCGTCACCTTTCCAGGTGCTTGGTTGCGATTTGAACCTTGTTCTGAAATTCCTTATGGGTGCTCCTTTTGAGCCTTTACATTCTTGTCCTTTGAGGCTGTTAACCCTTAAAACTGTGTTTTTAGTTGCGGTCACATCCGCTCGCAGTGTGAGTGAGTTGCAGGCACTTTCAGTTAAGCCACCCTTCACTGCGTTTCATAAGGACAGGGTTGTCCTTAGAGTTCGTCCTGCCTTTCTTCCGAAGGTGGTGTCGGAATTTCATTTAAGCCAGAAGGTTGTTCTTCCGGCATTTTATTCTCCTCCACATCCTGGTAAGGAAGAGGAGAGGCTCCATAGGCTGGATCCTAGGAGAGCTTTAAGCTTCTACATTTCACGCATGTCCCGGGTCAGAGTGGACGATCAGCTCTTTATTGGTTACGCTGGAAGGCGTTTGGGACAAGCGGTGACTAAGCAGACTTGGTCTAGATGGATTATCTTGGCAATTTCTGAATGTTACCGCCTGGCGGGTAAGGAGCCTCCGGTAGGCTTACGGGCCCATTCTACTAGGGGTATGGCTGCCTCTACCGCCCTGCAGAGGGGTGTTCCTATTCGTAACATCTGTGAATCAGCCACATGGTCTTCGGTGCATACTTTTGTACAACACTACTCCCTAGATTCCATCCATGGGCAGGAACTGGCCTTTGGCAAGGCGGTCCTTTACTCTGCAATTTGATTGGGCATTCTAAATTTCTATTTTCTAAATTCTTTTTCCCTCCTCCATACGTTGGTACTGCTTTGGGAGTCTGTCAGATATGGAATACGTCGGAGGACCCAATCCCCTCGAAGAACAAGTTACTCTCTTACCTGGTAACGTTCTTTCGATGGGATGGTCCGACGTCGTATTCCATATCGTTCCCTCCCTACCTGCCCCGCTACAGAATTTCTTATGCGATTGCAGCATACGTTTCCGCAAGGCTTTCTGTGGTCATACTGGCAGTGGTTTGGTGCCACAAGTTCTGGGGAAAAAACTACAACTGAGGCTACGGGCGTCGTGCGTCCTACTTATAACATCCGGTGATGTCAGCTCGACGGAGGCCCTCGAGGACGGCGTATCGACGTCATCGATGCAGGATGCAGAAAGATTTTCTGAAACCGCACAGCTGTGGTGATTACTGTCATAGATATGGAATACGTCGTCTGACCATCCCATCGAAAGAACGTTACCAGGTAAGAGTAACTTGTTCTTTTATATATATTCTTTATTATGGCCCATCTTTTGAGATGATAACAGTTTTGCGTGAACTTCCCCTTTAAGAACCCATTGTTTTGGAGGAGAGGTTGGTTACGTTGCTGTGCTAATAAACGCAAAAGGCACTTTCATTCAGAAAGCACACACCAAGCACCAGTTAGATACCTAAACCTACACTCTCATCCAGGTCAATTACAATATCTGAAACAAAACAGTTTCAAATTCGCTACATTATTTTCAGATTTTCATATGAACACACAAAAGTGTATTTTGGTAACGTGATATTTCCATCACATCCTAGCTGAACCCTTTATTTGTCAAACACTGAAACACGAGGTAGCCACTTCATGCATTACAAGTTGTTAAACGCCTTGAAAATACATTTCCAAAGGCTTCATGTTGCTCGGCGCGTCCCCTGGCAGACTCGTGAGTCACCATTGCCTATGCTAACAAGTGCTGGTGGGAGTTGTAATCCAAAACATTTAGAGAGCTAAAATAGGTTTCAGATCCCTAGATTAGAAAAATGTCCCTAGCACACTAAAAGGTACGTCTTCTTGACATTTCCTTTGTAAAAACGATTGCAGTAACTGTGGAATGCTGCAATATGTTTTAGATTACATTCATACCAATATGAGTTGTGTGTCCGATGATGCTGAATTGAACTTATTTTGCATAGGAATGTCTCTTTTCATGGGGCTATTGCAAACCTTTATGGAATTCTCCAAATACATGAAGGGAAACAAAGATTTAAAGATGGGTAGAGCATAAAAAGGACAGAAGGTTAAGTGCATTTCTTAAACTCAGAGGGCTGGAAGTGAGAGCTACTGGTGAAGAATACAGACCATACACGTGAAGTGGTGAACACATTACAATTAGCTATTTTCTATATAGTGCTAAAACTGGAGGGTACAGTATGTAAGATTCAGCAAGGCGCTTTA
Organism: Ambystoma mexicanum; assembly: GCF_040938575.1. Lineage (NCBI taxonomy): Eukaryota > Metazoa > Chordata > Amphibia > Caudata > Ambystomatidae > Ambystoma > Ambystoma mexicanum. The sequence goes on along the minus strand of NC_090936.1, from coordinate 450,078,584 downwards.
GAAAAATAACATGTGCGAGTAGTGATGTACACAGTCATAGTGGAAAGTTGGGATCAAAGAGGGAAGTACACAGTTTGGGAAGTAGGATCTAGTGGTGAAGTCAATATGGGTAGAAGTGGAATCAAAGGGCATCAGGCAGCAAGTAGGACTTGGGAAAAGCACAATGGATCAAGGAGTCTGGCAGAGTTGAAGCACAAATGGCTGACTGTGAAAGGAAGAGGTGAAGCAAATCGACTTCTAAATAGTATCCTTGGGAGTGGTTAGAGGATTTATACATGAAGGCATTGTGGTGAGGTTAGGTGATGAAGCACAAACGTCTGGCTGGAGGTATGGGTCAAATAATGATGCACACGCAGATGTTAGCAAAGTTACATAACAAAGCACATGCCAATACATCAAGTTAAGAGGTGAAACACAATGCTGTGTCTTAGGTCCAGAGGGGAAGGACATAAACAGAAATGTGCACGGTGGTCAATGAAATGCACGCAGGTGTTGGTGTTGCTAAGCAACAACGCAAATAGGTCTGAAGAGTGGGTCAAATGGTGAAATAAAAGGCTGCTAGGTTGTCAGCATCTCAAAATTTAGAATGCCAAAATCCACAAGAGCCATAGACTCTGCACTTGATGTTGGGGTTTTAGACTTTCTCTGGGAAGTTGGTGGTTATATGTTTAAACCTTGGTTGTTGGCCAATACAGGAAAGGGGCGAGGCCAAGTGGGAAAAGACTGGTTTAAAATAATCCTTGCTGCAAATGCCTTTTTTTAGTTAAATTATCAGTGAGGTTCCTCAGTCCAAGAACGAGGGGCCCCACAGCACACTGCAGATAAGCTCGAGAGGCTCCATTTGACTGCAGTGAAGTTTAACAACGACAGGATTTCAACAGTTTACAGTGACTCCTGAAAACCAGCACCACAGGACCTGGAGATGATGGTTTAAAGTTACTGTGGGAACGTCTGTTGTAACTGTGAAACCAGCAAGCTAGTGCCACAAAGTCATAGGTGATAAGCACTGCAGACTGTAGAAGTCAAATGTACGGTGTTCTATAAAGGCACCTTAAAATCCAGAGTCCAGGCATGTGTAGTGAACCCTCAAACCAGATTCTGTTGCAATTTAGAGTAGCCCCTCTTTCAGCTTGCTGTGAGGACTGCTTTGCATATATAGCCTAATGTAGTGATGGGGATAGTTAGCGTTTTTAAAGTTGGGGATGAGGGGCACAAAGAAGACACTGCCAACTACTTGAATTAAACTTACCAGTGGATGTAGCAAATGAGTTATCCTTCACTCAAATAAATGAGCATAATGTTTTTTTCGTCAGATACAATTCAGTAGAGACATGCATTTTAATAAAAGATTAGTCAAGCGGAAGTATCTAAATTAGCAGTTTCTGCAGAACAGAAAAATGACCAGTTGTTTAAACAAGGAATTCTTAACCGTTTGCCTCGAAGTATCAGATAAATTAGTTGAAAGGAGACACCCAACTTACAGGAGGTTTTCATGCAAATCTAGATATGTACTAGTAATATTTTAAGATCATATGGAAACAGTTTATTGTCTAGGAGAAACAAATCACAGTCTAGGTTTCCTCAGTGACCAGAGCACAGACTAAGAAGTCACTGAAGTATATTATTTTGTCAAAATCTTTTGTCCAAGGCATGAATGTACGCAGTAGTTACTTCGGGTTCTGTGGAGCACCTCTTTCTATGATTTAGCCACTGAAGACTTTTGGGATTTGAGCATTGCATTTGTGACTAAAACTCACTGAAAATCGTTAATTCACAAACCCTACCACCTCGAGCTCGAAGCTTGGTTGTAGCTAGTAGTGCATACCAAATTGGCTCTTTGGTATTTAAGCACTTAGTCAAGAACTAAATTAGCGAGGGAAGGGGCAGAAGAACAAGTTACTTACCAACTGTAACATTCTTTCGACTGGATGTTCCTCCCACGTATTCCTCATCTTGTGATAATTCGTTATCGCCAGCTTTGCTGCTTTGGAATTTTCTTTTCGGCAGAGGGCACTGTGCTCGAGGTTGTGGCATCGAGTGTCCCTCGACGGGCTCCGTACCGTGTCAACGTCACTGATGGTATAAGTAGCTCGAGCCACGCCCGTTGGCTTCAGTTCTGTTTTTACGAGAAAATACTCGTGGAACATCCAGGCGTGTGCTGTGACTGATAGGCCCATCGTGAGAGGAAATTGTAAGAAAGGAAACTGTACTGCGGGGTAGGCTGGGAGGGTCGATGAGGAATACGTGAGAGGAACATCCAGTCGAAAGAACGTTACAGTTGGTAAGTAACTTGTTTTTTCGAATGGATTGTGTCCTCCCACGTATTCCTCATCTTGTGATAGACTCCCGTAGCAGTGATTAATTTGGAGGTGGGAGTGCTAGTTTTTGTTATCATGGACAGAGTGAAGTACCGCTCTGGCAAATAGCCCCTCATTGGAGGAGGCGGCATCTAAGCAGTAATGCTTGATAAAAGTATGCATTGATGCCCATGTTGCAGCCGAGCAAATATCTTTTGCAGGGACTCCCCTCTTCAAAGCTGCAGAAGTAGCCATTCCCCTAGTGAGTGAGCACGTAGCCCATCCGGCAGGTCTTTTCCTGCTAATCTGTAGCATTCCAATATAGCTAGAATGATCCAGCGGGATATAGTTTGTTTTGTCACGGCTAACCCCAATTTACGACCTTTGTAACCCACAAAGAGTTGGTCGTCTTGACGTAATTTTGTCATTCTTGAAATGTAAAAGCTGAGGGCTCTCTTGGGGTCCAGCCTATGTAATCTCTCCTCTTCTTTTCCCAAATGAGGAGGAGGATAGAATGTTGGTAAAACAATTTTCTGCGACAAATGGAAGTCGGAAACTACTTTCGGTAAGAAAGATGGTTTAACTTTCAGAACTACCTTGTCCTTGTAAAATGTGGTGTATGGAGGTTTACATGAGAGAGCCTGTAGTTCACTAACCCTGCTGGCTGATGTTTATGCCACAAGAAGAACAGTCTTTAGTGTTAAAAGCCTCAATGGACAGGAGTGCAGAGGCTCAAATGGTATACATGTTAGGAATTTAAGAACTAAATTAAAATCCCGAGTTGGAACATTAAATGGTATTGGGGGATATACATTTGTAAGTCCTTTCAGGAACTGTATTATTAATGGTATTTTAAAGTAAGAAACCTCTTCAGAGGAGCGCTTAAAAATGGACAGCGCAGCAAGATATCCTTTGATTGTTCCGATCTGGAGTCCCAGATTGGCTTGATGTAATAGAAAAGAAAGCACCATTGGTGTGCTACATTGAAAAGGGTCCACATCCCTATCTTTGCACCAGTTACTGAACTTATTCCAACAACACAGGTACAAGGATTTTGTTGCTGGCCTCCTGGCCGAAAGTACAATCTCCATTACGTCATCTGGAAGATCCCAATCCATGTATTTCAACTTCTCAGAAACCATGCATGAAGGTGGAGTGTTTTGACCTCTGGATGGAGAACCCAATCTTCCTCTCGCGAGAGAAGATCCTCTCTTTGTGGTTGACGTACTGGAGGGCAGATGGACATGTCCAGAAGGTCCGAGTACCACGTCCCTCCTTGCCCAGTTCGGGGCAATTAGGATCATGGTTTTCCTGAATTTTCTCAACCTCCCGATTACTTGAGGAATCACGGGGACCGGAGGAAACGCGTACAGTAGGGGAAAATTCCAATCCACTACCAACGCATCTCCTAGAGCTCCCCTCGGGGGAAATTCCCTTGAGCAATACTGATCGCACTTCCGGCTTACCGTGGTTTTGAACAGATCCACTTGAGGGGTTCCCCAAAGGGCAAAGATCTCCAGAAGGACTTCCTGAGCTAACTCCCACTCGTGGGAAACTGTGCTCTGCCTGCTCAGAGCATCTGCCGCCGTGTTCTGCTCTCCGGCTAGGTGAACTGCTGATAGAGAGATTCCTTCTTGTATTTCCCAGAGCTGCATTGCCTCTCTGCACAGAGGAAGTGATCCTACGCCTCCTCTTTTGTTGAGGTAGTACATGGCCACTGTGTTGTCCGTCATGATCAGGACATTCTTGCTCTGTACGGAGGGCAGGAAGGCCTTCAGCGCCAGTCTGATTGCCCTCAGCTCCAATAGGTTGATGTGTAGTTTGGACTCCGATGGAGACCAACTTCCGCTGATTGTCAGATCGTTGGTGTGAGCTCCCCACCCGGTGAGTGAGGCATCCGTCACTACGGTTATCTCCGGCCATGGTTGCCAAAAAGATTCTCCCTTGAGAATGTTGTTGTTGCAAGCCCACCATGATCGATCCTGAGCAACTGCGCTCGGGACTCGCAGAATATCTGACATATTCCCCGAGAATTGGGACCACTGAGTTCTGAGGGCCCGTTGGAGGGATCTCATTCTCAGTCTGGCCTCTGGCAACAGAAAAATGCAGGATGCCATGAGGCCGAGCAACCTCAGGAAATCGAAGGCCGACAGATGCTGGGCTTTCTGGAATTTTGTTACCATCTGCTGGATGTGGAGAACTCTCACCTCAGGCAGCGAGGCTTTGCCCGAGGAAGTGTCCAAGACTGCTCCGATAAACTGGAGTTGTTGGGATGGTATCATGTGGGACTTCTTGAAATTGAGGGAGAAGCTCAGGTTGTGGAGGAAGAGGCAGGTGATCGACAGGTGTTCCGAGCTTGTTCTGGAGAACGTGCTCTGATTAGCCAGTCGTCCAGGTAGGGGTAGACGTGAATCCCCCCCTCTCCTGAGACTCGCTGCCACTACCGCCATCAGTTTGGTGAAAACCCTTGGAGCGGAGGTCAGCCCGAATGGCAGAACTCGAAACTGATGTGAGAACCGCCAACTGCAAACCTCAGGTATTTTCTGTGCTTGGGATGGATTGGCACATGAAAATAAACATCCTGAGGGTCCAATGATACCAACCAGTCTTGGAGTTGGAGAGCCTGAAGGATCTGAGAAAGGGTTACCATCCTGAACTTGTCCTTTGAGGAATTTTTTTAAATTTCCTAATGTCCAAGATGGTCTCAATCCTCCATCCTTTTTGGGGATGAGAATATAGGGGGAGTGCCAGCCCTTGTTCCTCTCCGCTACAGGTACATGTTCTATTGCACCTTTCTCTAGCAGGGTTATAATTTCCTGCCAAAGGAGCGGATCTGGAATTTTGGTAGAGCTGGCTCCTGGTGGATGATCATGAGGTCTTTTTAGGAAGGGAAGGCAGTAACCTTGGGCTACTGTTTCCAGTGCCCAAGCATCTGAAGTAATGCCCCACCATTCTTTCAGATGCTGAGAGATTCTGCCTCCCACTGGTGTTTTGTATGATAAGACCTCAGAGAGATTCAGAGAGATTTGGAGGCGGCTGCAGGAGCGGCTGAGGGCATAGATGCTGTTCCTGAAGATGGCTTGGTAGTCTTTCCTCGTTCACCACGAGTGACATTCCTTTTGCCCCTTTGAAAAGCTTGTCCTCTTCCTCTACCAACAAAGGAGTAGTATCGAAAAGGACGACCCCTCCTGGAAAATGAGCCCGAATAGGGTTTCTGGGGCCGTCGCATGGAGGCACTAAGAGATTTAGCTGGCGCTTTCGAGGTCTGTAGTTTTTCTAGGCTCTCATCAGCCTTGCTACCAAATAGCCTCGAGCCATCAAAGGGCATGTTGAGAAGTCTGGTCTGCACATCTGGTGCAAACCCCGACTTTCTCAACCACGCAAATCTGCGTAGCACTGTGCTTGATGCCATGGACCTGCTAATACTATCAGCAGTATCCAGTCCAGACTGGAGACATTAACCCATTGCCTCCTTCCCGTCATTGACTATATTCAGGAAGCCTTCCCTTTCCTTGCCTTCCGGAATATGTTGAGCCGCCGCCGAAATGCATTCCCAGAGGGTATGTGTGAACCTGGCCAGGGTACAGGTGATATTGGTTGATTTCAAGGCCATGCTACCCGAAGTAAAAACTTTACGAGCCCAGGCATCAACCTTTTTGTACTCCCTGTCCGGAGGTATGGTTGGGTATGCGGTCGGCCTGGAAGTAGTAGCGGCCTGAATAACCTGACTTTCTGGCGTAGGGTGTCTATTCAGGTATTTTGGATCAGAAGAACAAGTTACTTCTTACCTTGTAACGTTCTTTCGACGGGATGTTCCTCCGACGTATTCCTCATCTTAGATATCTCCTTCCAGCTCTGCTGGCCTTGGAAAAATTTTTCTCTCTAGAGGGCGCTGCGCGTCGACGTCCTCCGAGTCGATGTCCCTCGACAGCCGCCGTGTCGACGTCATCCTGCCTATAAAGGCCGCGCGCAGCGTCCGTTGCTCAGTTCCGTTTTGTAGCCCACAATAATACTTTCTGGACTAAACTAATCACCCTGAAAGAGTGTAAACTGCAACAACAAGGGAAGTAGAACTGCGTGGATGGATGGGAGGGTCGATGAGGAATACGTCGGAGGAACATCCCGTCGAAAGAACGTTACAAGGTAAGAAGTAACTTGTTCTTCGAAGGGATTGTGTCCTCCGACGTATTCCTCATCTTAGATAGGCTCCCATAGCAGTATTCTATTATTGGAGGAGGGAGTACTGACTTCACGCTGTCTTCTATTGATGAATAGAATGCAGTACAGCCCTTCCAAACCTAGTCTCTTGACTGGAGGAGGAATCCAAATTGTAAAAACGTGTAAAGGTATGGACAGACGACCATGTAGCGGCCGCACATATGTCTTTTACCGGCACTCCTCTTTTGAGGGCCGATGAAGCTGCAATACCTCTGGTCGAATGAGCCCTAAGGTTTTGAGGGGGCTCTTTCCCTGCCAGTTTATAACATTCCAGAATGGCTAGAATGATCCATCTGGAAATGGTCTGCTTAGTTATTGGTAACCCCAGCTTGTGACCTGCGTAACCTACAAACAGCTGGTCTGCCTGTCTTATCCTGGCTAGTCTACTGATGTAAAAACTTAAAGCCCTCCTAGGGTCTAGCCTGTGTAACCTATCTTCCTCTTTCCCCGGGTGAGGAGGAGGATAGAAAGATGGTAGTGTAATCTTCTGAGTGATATGGAATTCAGAAACCACCTTTGGGAGGAAATTAGGCTTCACTTGCAGGACAACTTTGTCTTTGTGAAATATTGTGTGAGGGGGTTTACAAGAAAGAGCTTGTAATTCGCTCACCCTTCTAGCAGATGTAAGTGCTGTTAATAAAACAGTTTTAAGGGTAAGGAATCTTAACGAACAAGAATGGAGAGGTTTGAAAGGTGTACCCATCAGGAAAGTTAGTACTAAGTTTAAATCCCATAGGGGAACTTGGAATGGTCTTGGGGGATAAACATTGGTTAACCCCTTTAGAAAAATTGTATTACCAAGGGTAATTTGAAATAGGATGGTTCTTCCGCAGTACGCTTAAAGATGGATAGCGCTGCGAGATAGCCCTTAATGGTGCCAACTTGAAGGCCTGAATTTGCCAAATATAGTAGGAAGGACAAAACCATTGGTGTACCACATGAAAAAGGGTCGATATTCATTTCTCTACACCAGCTGCAAAATCTGTTCCAACGGCAGCGGTATAAAGACTTTGTTGCTGGCCTCCTTGCCGAAAGCAACACCTCCATAACATCTTCAGGGAGGTCCCAATCCTTGTACCTCAGCCTTTCAGAAGCCAAGCGTGAAGGTTGAGGGTTTTGATGTCTGGATGGAGAACCTGACCTCCCTTCTGCGAGAGTAGGTTCTCTCTGAGTGGAAGTCGAATTGGAGGGCAGATGGACAAGTCTAGAAGGTCCGGGTACCACGTTCTCCTGGCCCAATCCGGGGCAATTAGGATCATGGTTCGCCGGAATCTTCTCAACCTCCTGATCATTTGAGGAATGACAGGGACCGGTGGGAACGCGTACAGAAGCGGAAACTCCCAGTCCACTATGAACGCGTCTCCCAGAGCTCCTCTCGGGGGAAATTCCCTTGAGCAGAACAGGTCGCATTTCCTGTTTAGGCTGGTGGCGAACAGATCTACCTGAGGGGTTCCACAAAGGGCGAAGATCTCTTGAAGGACTTCCTGAGCTAGCTCCCACTCGTGGGAGACTGTGTTCTGCCTGCTCAGAGCGTCCGCTGTCAAGTTCTTCTCTCCGGCTAGGTGAACTGCCGATAGAGAGATTCCTTCTTTGATTGCCCAAAACCAGAGCTGCATCGCCTCTCTGCACAGGGGTAGTGATCCTACGCCTCCTCTTTTGTTGAGGTAATGCATGGCCACCGTGTTGTCCGTCATTATCAGGACGTTCTTCCCTTGTACAGCTGGCAGGAACGCCTTCAGCGCAAGTCTGATGGCTCTCAGCTCTAACAGGTTGATGTGTAGTCTGGACTCCGATGGAGACCAACGACCGCTGATGGTCAAGTCGTTGGCGTGGGCTCCCCACCCCGTGAGTGAGGCATCCGTGACTACTGTTATCTCCGTCCAGGGTTGCCAAAACTGTTCTCCTTTCAGAATGTTCTCCTGACAGGCCCACCACTGAAGGTCTCGAGCCACCCTGCCGGGGACCTGAAGAAGATCTGTCATTCTCCCTGAGAATTGTGACCACTGAGTCCTCAGTGCCCACTGGAGGGATCTCATTCTCAGGCGAGCCTCTGGCACTAGGAAAATGCAGGATGCCATGAGGCCTAGCAACCTCAAAAAGTCGAAGGCTGGGAGACGTTGGGCATGTTGGAACTTGGTAACCATCTGTAGAATATCTTGAGCCCTCATCTCTGGTGGCGAGGCTTTTCCCAGGGAAGTGTCCAGGATCGCTCCTATGAACTGGAGTCTCTGCGATGGTATCATTTGTGACTTCTTTAAATTGAGGGAGAAGCCCAGTCTGCGAAGGAAGTGGCACACATGATTTAGCTGGATCTGAGCTTGTTCCGGAGAAACAGCCCTGATCAACCAATCGTCCAGGTAGGGGTAGACGTGAATCCCTTCCCTCCTTAGACTTGCAGCCACTACCGACATTAACTTGGTGAAGACCCTCGGGGCGGAGGTCAGCCCAAATGGCAGCACTCGAAATTGATAGTGAGAGTTGCCAATTGCGAACCTCAGGTATTTCCTGTGTTTGAGATGGATAGGCACATGGAAATAAGCGTCCTGAAGGTCCAGAGATACCAACCAGTCCTGGAACTGAAGGGCCGGGAGGATCTGAGAAAGAGAGTGACCATCTTGAATTTGTCTTTTCTGAGGAATTTGTTAAATTCTCGAAAGTCCAAGATGGGTCTCAGTCCTCCGTCTTTCTTTGGAATGCGAAAGTAAGGGGAGTACCAGCCCTTGTTCCTCTCCGCTACAGGTACCAGTTCTATGGCACCTTTCTCTAGCAGGTCCAAAATTTCCTGCAAGAGGAGCGGATCTGGAGCTTTCTGAGAGCTGATCCCCGGTGGATGACTCTGAGGTATACGTAGGAAAGGCAGGCAGTAACCTTGGGCAACTGTTTCCAATGCCCAAGCATCTGACGTGATAGCCTGCCATACCGCCAGATGTTGAGTCAACCTGCCTCCTACAGGTGTCCTGTGAGGGAAGTCCTCAGAGTGGTTTTGGGGCGGCTGATGCAGATGGTAAAGAGGCACCTGCTGTTGCTGCGGCTTTTGAATATCTACCCCGTCCACCTCGGGTAGTTCTTCTTTGTCCCCTTTGAGCCGGTCGTCCTCTACCTCTTCCGAATGCGGAGTAGAAGCGAAAGGACTTGCCTCTCGCAGAGGTTCCTGTGGGACGAAAAGGAGTCTGACGGATTGCAGCTCCTAGGGATTTTGCTGCTGCTTTTGAAGTTTGCAGTTTCTCTAAACTGTCATCCGCCTTTTTCCCGAACAAAGAAGAGCCATCGAATGGCATGTTCAAGAGCCTGGCTTGCACATCTGGGGCAAAACCAGACTTTCTCAACCAAGCGAATCTCCTGATTGATGTACTTGCCGCCATTGCTCTGCTGATACTGTCAGCCGAATCAATGCCCGTCTGGAGGGATTTGCACATAGCGTCTTTACCGTCCTGTATAATATTCAGGAACGCATCCCTTTCTTCTCCCTCCGGGATGCAGTCAGCCGCTGTAGAAGCACACTCCCAAAGTGTATGGCTGAACCTAGCAAGGGTGCAAGTAGCATTAACAGATTTTAACGCCATGCTACATGCTGAAAAGACTTTCTTTGCCATAGCTTCATATTTTTTATCGTCCCTGTCCTGTGGGACGGTAGGATAAGCCGTCTTGACATCGGTAGAGGATGCTGGCTGCACCACCAGACTTTCTGGGGATGGGTGTTTAGACAAAAACTCCGGGTCTGTAGAAGATACCCTGTACTTTGTAGACAGTTTTTTATTTACTGCTGGTACTACATCTGGGGTTTCCCAGTTTGTCATGATCTTCCTCTGAAGAGCTTTATGAAAAGGCACCACAGGATCCTCCTGTGGGCCTTTGTCAAGAATATCCGTGAGGTCATCTTGTTGGAAAGATTGTGAAGGTGCAGACCACCCCATGAACTCTGATTCTGGCCATTAAGGCTCTATAGGGGGTTTCAGCATGCTCCCCCGGGTCTGGCCTAGCAAACTCCACCTCAGGGGAGTGTCTAACCCACTTGCCTCATGTAAGGAATCATGAAGATCCTTTAACCTGCGTTCTTCAGAGGAAAATTCCTCTCTAATTGGGGTTACAGGTCCCTGCAACTCAAATGTGTCTTCCTGTTCAGACAATTCACCCTCTTCCAAAATTGAGGACATAGTTCTCAATTGTTCTGAACTCATAAAAGGAGTAAATCCCATTTCCAAGGCAGAGGGTGCCGAACTTGTCATTATCGGTCTCGAAAACGTCAATGTCGTCGACGCCGACGGCTTCGAGCGTGGCATCGAAAACAAAGGCGGAGGCCTCGATGACCTCGACAGAATTGGAATTCTGCTCGACAATCTCGACGCCATCGACGTAGAGGACCTGGGAATAGTCACTGGGTGTGTCGTAACCGTGACTTTTCTTGGCGTCGACGCCGGTGTCGAAGCTGGCGTCGAGTCGACAGACCCGTGTGTCGAAGGTCCCTTTGACAACGGCGTCGAAGACATCGACCTCGGCGTCGACGGAACCTTCGAGGAAGGTTTGGAGGTCATAGGTTCGAGACGCGCCCGAGAGGTTACCTTCGCCGGGTACTGCGACTCACAGCGTTTTTGACCTTCGGATCTTTCGACCAGAGCATCGCTCTCGGCAGTCTTCGAGGGGGTCGAGGCCGCTTTCTCGAAGACGCTCATCATATTTTTGCGGAATTCCTCCCATTCAGCCCGGGAACTATGTTTCGTGGGGCAAGGGATTCTTTTTGGCGAAACAGAGGAAGAGGAAGACGGAGAAGTGGATCTTCGACATCTCCTCTTCGAGTGCTTCGATCTCGAGGAGTGATGAGACCCACTCCGAGACCTGGAGCGCGAATGGTGACGAGGAGACGAGTGTCTTGACTTCGTCGACGAAGAAGAAGCTTTACAAGTCTTACCTTTCTCCAGCTTCCCCCTACGCTCCTTCAGGGCCTTAGCTGTCATGGACATACAGTCCTCGCATTCCGAACAATGGTGTTCAGCTCCCAAACACCACAGACAAACTCTGAGGGTCAGTCAACGACATCTTTTTCCCACAATCTCGGCATTTTTTGAAGCCGGATCGAGGAGTTGTCGGTTCCGACGAGGAAGCCATCGAGTACGGATCGAATGACTCGAGGTAAATAGGATTAATCTAACTAAGAACTGAGCAACGGTATTCCGAGGCACTGAGTAAGCGCGGAAAAACGAACTGAGCAACGGACGCTGCGCGCAGCCTTTATAGGCAGGATGACGTCGACACGGCGGCGGTCGAGGGACATCGACTCGGAGGATGTCGACGCGCAGCGCCCTCTAGAGAGAAAAAATTTTCCGAGGCCAGCAGAGCTGGAAGGAGATATCTAAGATGAGGAATACGTCGGAGGACACAATCCCTTCGAAGTAGAAGTTCTGGACTTCTTTGAAAGATTGCTGTCTACTGTAGCAATGCCATCAGGTTTTTTCCAGTTCCTTTCAACTGTCCTTTGGAGCGCCCTATGGAAAGGGAGAACTGGGTCTTTCAGGGATCCCCGGACTAGAATGTTCGCCATATCGTCTTGCTCAAACGTAAGGGAGGCTCTTCCCCAAACCATATATTCAATCACCCTACTCATCAAATTCCTATACCCTGAGTCTGTATGTTCTGCAGGATCAGGTACAGCAAACTCCAATTCAGGTGAAGTGTCCACACCACTAGCAGAATTTCACATAGGTCTCATTTTTGTTTCAGGGTTTATAAGTTCCTCTGGAACTTATCTAGTGCCATATTTTACTCCAAAAGGAGTGACATCTTCATCCTCCGAGCCAGATTCTTCAAAAATTGAAGACATGGACCTAAAGTCCGATTTTGGTAAAGGTGTAAACCTCTCTCCCTCCTGATTTTTTCGTCAAAGGAATAGGTGTTTTCTTCAAAGGGGTCAAAGAAACCTTCGACACACTCGACAAAGCCTTCAATAAAGGCATCAGGGATAATATCTGCTTCGTTGTTGAAGCTGTCGGCGCCGATGGCGTCGACGAAGTTGCACTCGACTTCGACAATTTCTGCCTTTTATGAGGGATCGGAGAAACTCTATCCTCGAGGATCTCTCGACGATTTGTCGACTCGAGTTTTATGGGTACTACTGGGCTTTACGGCCATAGTTCCCGAGTTCCCTGCGTCGTCCTGTGGAGCAACCGGGGTCTGCTTTTCTGAGGTTTCTTTGAGGGGGGGTCGAGGCCGTGTTCTCTAAGACCTGCATCATTTTTCTTCTAAAGCTCTCCCATTTTGAAGGGGAATCCGATCTTGTTGGACATCGAACCAATTCCGTTGATGTATCGGATGAGGACAATGGAGATCTATGTCTCCTTTTGAGCTTTTTAGAAGGAGACGAAGAAGATCATCTCGACCTGCTACGAGATCGGGATCTATTCAAAATGTTTCTTATGACGTTCCGATTCTTTTGAATCGGACGATTTCTTATGTTTTTTTGACGAGGCTTTCGAAGAGCCCTTTGACGCCTCCCGCCCCACCGCTAACATACTTTTCTTCTCACAGAGGGCATTCTCCGTCATCGACTGACAGGAGCCACAGTCGGTTCGATGGTCTGAGCCCAGACACCAAAGACAGATACGGTGAGGATTGGTGATAGACATCTTCGACCTGCAGTCAATACACTTCTTAAAGCCAGTTTTGGGATTCGAAGCGGTCGATGAAGGAGACATTTTCTTGACAGAAAATCTCGAAATGCGCCGTTCAAGAGAGCGAAGCACTCGGAAAAACGGAACTGAAGCCAACGGGCGCGGCTTGAGCTACTTATACCATCAGTGATGTACACGTGGTACAGAGCCCGTCGAGGGACACTAGATGCCACAACCTCGAGCACAGCGCCCTCTGCCAAAAAAAATATCCAAAGCAGCGAAGCTGGCGATAACGAATTATCAAAAGATGAGGAATACGTGGGAGGACACAATCCATTCGAAGGATTCCTTTGGTGCCTTGGCATTTGCCCTCCTGTATTTATCCAAAGTCACAACAGCTTAACAGAAAAAACATTAAAACTGTTTTACCCAACAGATAAGTAAGCATCTTCTCCTGTGGACTGACATGGGAAATCTGCCCTTCCTCCAATACTCTTCACACCTTTAGGACTGAAATTACTATTGTGAGTAACTTATTCTTACATCCACATACCCCGATTTACGTATGAACGCTTTAATGTAGAAATCTCCCCTACTGAAAGGTGATTTTAGTTGTGGCTTGATCAAACTGAGCATTATTAACGGCTTAGTCACCCCATGCATAGTTTACCCACGGTATGTGGGACAAAGGCAAAACGGCTGCTGTGCAAAACAAATCAAATCAAATAGGGACAAGTCCCTGAAATGACACTGGTACTGTACGGAACCTTATCTTAACCTACGGACTAATGAGAAGTTTAATGTCTTAAAGGGGAAGCACTCTATGATCCAGCAGTGACAGGGGAATGGACACCTCTTTGCCAGGTATAAGGATGGCATGCTTAGTGGCCTGGTTTGATTAAAATAGAGCCCCACTGTCCACGTAGATCCAAAATAAAGAAGATATTTTCTAACTTGAAATAGAGATGGTAGAAGACAAATCACCCTTATTATTGCAAAAACCGATTTACAAAAATGTGCTTGACGGACCACCTTACGATAGTGAAATCAGATAGTTCACACAACTGACATGCCCTGCTGCTTTGTAATCTTACAAGTTGATAGAACAGTCACCAGAATCGCCATCTTCAAGAGCTTCACTTAAAAATCCATTAATGAAACGGGGGTGGTTGATCATAGATGGAGAGTAAGGATTCCTATTACATGTTACTAGCCCATCAAAAGGTCCTCCAAAAACATGTGAAACTGAGCAATATTGTACATTCCTATGTTTCCAGGTAATGCTCCTCTAGTCTTGGGGGTTGATTTACATATTAACTTGTATGATACAGCTTTATCATCATCACACATTCACCATTCAAGTGCTACCCTGATCTGTTTTTTTTCAGTAGCAGCTGGACTCAACAGCCTTGGTTTACAAAATACAAAGAATAAAATTCAAATCTCACAACTTAATTGTCTCTTAAATTAACAAAAGTAGGATTGCTAGAGCGAGTGTGCATTGCATTTGTGGAGGATGGAGTGGGGGGGTGGAGACTATGCATGGAGGCCGATGAAATTGGAATATTATTATATTTATTGAATGCTGACCTAGCTTTGAGAAGCAACATAGTGCTTTGCAGAGGTATACAACAGTACAGATGCATAACAGAGCGCTTTGCAGAAGTAACAGAACAGATGCATCAGGGGATAGGAAACAGAGGTAAAGAGGAGTGGTACAGCTGTACAGGGTGGCGTGGAGGAGAGGAGCAGACAGCATCTAGCAAGTGAGGTGGTGGGGGGGGGGGGAGTTTGACATGATGGCCTAAGTGCTGAGGAGAAACTCCTCGAAGAGGTGGGTCTCAAGTTCTTTTGTGAATTGTAGGAGTGAGTCTGATGCAGACGAGGAGAAGTTTCCATAGTCTTGGGGCATAAGCAGTGAAGAACAAGTTACTTACCAGCTGGTAACATTCTTTCGACTAGATGTTCCTCCCATGTATTCCTCATCTATGATATTTGTATCGCACCAGCTTCGCTTCTACGGAAAAAAAAAATTCTCGGCAGAGGGCGCTGTGCACGAGGTCGTGGCGTCGATGTTCCTCGACGGTCTCCTTAGCGTGCCGATATCACCAGCCGTATAAAGTAGCTTGTGCCAAGCCCGTTGGCTTCAGTTCTGTTTTTTCATATAATTAACTAATCATTCAGTCATGCCTCAGACTGTAAGCTCGTTGTGAAACGCAAAGGGTAAACTACTATGTACATTGTACAGTGGGGTAGGATGGGAGGGGCGATGAGGAATACATGGGAGGAACATGCATTTAGGAAGGGAAGGCAGTAACCTTGAGCTACTGTTTCCAGTGCACAAGCATCTGAAGTAATTCCCCGCCATTCGTTCATATGCAGAGAGATTCTGCCTCCCACCAAGGTCTTGTGTGACAAGGTCTCAGAGTGACTTGGGTAAAGATGCCGCTGCTGGGACTGATTCCGCACCTCTTAATCGTCCACCACGAGGGAACTTTCTTTGAACTTTCTGCACGGCCTGTCCTCTTCCTCTAGCAAATGAGGAGCAGTATCGAAAAGAACGACCTTCTCCAGGAAGATGAGCCTGAATAAGTTTTTGGAGGCTGTCGCATGAGACGCTAAGGGACTTAGCCGCCGCTTTGGAGGTCTGCAGTTTCTCTAAGCTCTCATCAGCTTTACTGCCGTACAGACTCAAGCCGTCAAAAGGCATGGTGAGTAGCCTGGCCTGCACGTCCGGTCCAAAACCACACTTCCTCAACCACGCAAATCTGCGCAGTACTGTGCTTGAAGCCATGGACCTGCTGATGCGGTCAGCAGTATCCAGTCCAGATTGGAGAGACTCTCCCATTGCCTCCTTGCCATCTTTAACAATATTCAGAAAGCCTTCCCTTTTTTCTACTTCTGGAATATGTTCAGCCGCCGCCGTAACACAGTCCCACAGGGTATGGGCGAACATTAGCGGACTTAAAGGCCATACTGCCCGAGGTAAACACCTTGCAAGCCCAAGCGTCCACTTTTTTATCATCTCTATCCGGGGCGATAGATGGATATGCTGACTGTCTTGTAGAAGTTGCAGCTTGGACCACTAGACTCTCAGGAGTAGGGTGGTTACTACGACAATCAGGGCCACAGCATGATGGTCTATACTTTTTGGGAAAGTTCTTATTGACTGCTGGCGCAGATTAAGGAGCCTCCCAGTTTGCTACCACTGTTCTTTGAAGAGCACCATGAAAAGGAAGAACCCAGTCTTTTTGGGGGCCCTGGTCCAGGATGTCGGTCATGTCATCCTGTTTGAAGGTTGGGGAGGACCTACCCCAACCCATATAGTCAGCAACCGTGTTCATCAGGTTCCTGTAACCAGAGTCTGCATGTTCTGCAGGATCCGGTTTTGCATAATCTAACTCTGGTGACGTATCAAGGCCCCTGGCAGAATGAAGGGTGTCACATAGATCTCTCATTCTTGACTCAGGGTCAATCAATTCCTCTGGTACATCTCTAGTACCAAATGTTACTCCCAATGGAGAAATATCTTCCTCTGAGGTGCTTTCTTCCTCAAAAATAGAGGACAGACTTAAAGTCTGATTTCAGTAAAGGTGTGTACCTTTTCTCTTGCTCTCGAATTTGCCTCGAGGGAATCGAAGGAACCTTCGAAGGCATCGATGATGTCTTCGATAACAGAGTCAATGTCTCATTTGGCTTCAGCTTCGAAGCAATCCGCGCCGATGAACTCGTCGAGTGCTTCAATGGTTTATGCTTCTTAGCCGCTGTCGGAGAATCACTCAAACCTCAAGGAACCTTCAACGTTTTAAAGTTGGGTCGAGAATGTCGAGTTTCCGCCTTACTACTGGTCTTTCCTGCATCGTCCAAACGAGCGACCGGGGTCTGGTTCTTTTGAGGTTTCTTTGAGGGGGTTGGGCCGCATCTTCATCATGTGCACTCTAAATTCTTCCCATTTTCTAGGGGAATCCGACCTAGTCGGACATCGTACAACCTCGGTAGAAGTATCTGACGAAGAAGAGGGAGATCTATGTCTCCTCTTCGCCTTCTTGGAAGAAGGTGGTCTCGATCTACTCCTAGAACGAGACCTCTTAGAGTGCGTATGCCGATCTGAGTCAACTCACCGGACTTCCTATGCTTCTTCGAAGAGGCCTTCGAAGCTTCGCGCCGCACCGCCAATTTACCTTTTCGTTCATGAAGAGCTTTCTCCTTCATCGACTGACAGGAGCCACAGTCACCGGTCCGATGGCCCGAACCTAAATACCAAAGGCAGACACGGTGAGGGTATGTGATCGACATTTTAGAATCGCAGTCGAAATACTTTTTAAACCCTGTTTTAGGAGTGGAAGGGGTCGAAGATGACATTTTCGTGGGGAAACACGAAGCGTGCCGTTAACTCGATTGCTAAGCTATCGGAAAAGCGGAACTGAAGGCAACGCGTGCAGCACAAGCTACTTATACTGCTGGTGACGTCGACACGCTACGGAGACCGTCAAGAGACATCAACGCCACGACCTTATGCACAGCGCCCCCTGCCGAGATTTTCTTTTCCCAAAGCTGGCAAGATACGAATATCATAGATGACGAATACGTGGGAGGACACAGCCCATTCAAAGGCTTGTTTTCTGCACCTTCTCCTTTTCCAGTGGCAGATTTCAAGTCTGCACATGTCCTTGCTTCTGGTGGTGCCCTGTCCGCCAGAGATGCTAAGTTTCCCTGCGAGGTAGATGGGAGACTTCAGGGCAAATTCCTTATAGATGTCCTATGCTTGACTCTTATAACAAGATTACCAGCGATATATACCCAGTCACATTTACAAACATTTTCCAGCCCTGGAGACATACCATTGCAATGGCTTAAAACCCTGCTCTCTCTTCCAGCAATCGGGAAGACTATGTTTGCCTGTCACACAGCTGAAAATCTTCCTTGCAGATCTACGGTCAATTCTTTATAGCTCTGAATTGTAGTATGTATTTTACATGGTTCCTAGCAGAACAATTCTATAGAGATCATTGTGACGTCCACAGAAGAGCACATGGTTGCTATGTATCTTTTCTTGCACTATGCATCAAGTGATTGGAGCTCCTGAGATGGTTTTATCTAGTTACTGCAAAATACTGGCACTCCTGGCAAGGGTTTTTTGGTACGGTACATATCCAATTACAAACCACTGATGCACGCTAGTGATACTTAACATTGCTTAGCCTCATCAGCAGTCTCTTTTCTCCTCCTGATCACTCACTTGTCTAACTTTAAAATATAAGTGCCTCTTAACTTCTACAATATCCCACTCTTCTATCAGCCCCTAAAAACCAGCACTCTGCTGGCCCTCATCATTCCTTCCTGTATTTCGAAAGATCAAACTTCTGGCATTCTAATCATCCGTTACATTCAATTTTGTCATTCCACACATTCCAATACTGTATCTATTTTCACCACAGCCATTTCTCCATCTGAAACCACTATACAAATCCAACCTTTTGCTTAATACTTACATCTGTGACGGACTGACTATTGTTACTTCTGGCCTTTTTTCATAAAACTGCTTAACAAACAGAAAACTGCATTCCTTTTGCTTAATGCTTCATCTTAAGCTCACTCCTTCCCAATCATAGAATCCTTCATTCTTGCCTCTTTTCTACTAGAGTAGCTTTGCTCCTCCTATTGGCTTTTTTCTTTAGTCATCATGAACTGCCTTCCAATTGGCGATCTACCCCTCCAAAAAAGCATCTTAGCTCTCTTAATTAACCTTTTTCATCTGTCAGAAAATTCAGAAATTGCATTCCAAAAGATCATACATGTCAATGCAACTTAATCTTTTGATGCTCATTTGGCTGCACTTGCTCACTGTGGTTGGTCTCATTTCAAATGTATTAGGCATTTTAACCTTTTTCAAATTATGCCATTTCCTCAATCTTATAAATCCACTATGTCCTTCCATCTAAGAAGAGTACTAAACAGTATCTTGGCCATACCAATAAAATAATAATGTCTGCAGTAAATTGCTTCCATAGCCCCATTTTCTTTACCCAAACCCTTAATTAGTTACTTCTCGTGGTCCAAGAAAGATACCAATGTATATGAGACTTGAAGCACAAATCTGGTTGTGAGCAGCAATGTTACGCAGATGACACGCAATTATCTTTCGGGCTACCCTCAACCGCCGCCTTCTCCTCCTCCTCCTCCTTGCTCATACCTTACGGTCTGTCCGCTATTCAGTCATGGTGTGCTGCAAACAACCTCTGTCTCCATTCCAGTAAGACTGAGATCGTTCTCATTGGACCCCTACTCCCACTTTCTCTCTAGCCGGCATCCCCAGGCCATGTGCCCCCACCCACCTGTGAGGCAAAACATCTAAGAGTCAGCTTTGACTCCACTCTCTCCTTCTCCTATCATATCTCTAAAAAGTCATCAGCTACACCTCCTCGGAGGCACTCTTCCTTTTCTCACTTTCCCCCAGTGGCTCACTGTCTCCAGAGCCTTGGTTCTCTCTAGCGTGGACTACTGCAACTGCCTCTTCCTCAACCTCCCGTCTTCTGCTCTGCAACTCATCCAGAACAGAACCGCAAGACTTATCCTTGGCCTCTAGCCCAGGGACTGCATCTCTCCGGCTCTGAAATCTCTTCACTGGCTCCATGTGGCTGCAAGGATCAATTTCGAGACCCTCTGCATTGTCCACAAGGCTTTCTTGGGCCTGGCACCTACCTACCTGCAACACTGCCTACCTAAATACTGTCCCTCACGAGCCCTGAACTCATCCGCCTCCAACTTTCTGCGAGTGAGTCGGTTCTCCAAGCAGAGGTTTGGAGGGAGATCATTATCCTCAGCAGGTGCCTCCGTCTGGAATAGCCTCCCTGCCGCCCCTGTCTTGAGCCTTACCTTCTTAAGTTCTGGAAACTCCTCAAGACCTTCCTCTTCTCCCTTCGTCTACCCAGCTAACCTAGCCCTCTGCTCTCTCCAACTCTCCTTCCTCTTTCTCCTTCCTCTTCCTCCTCTTCCTTCTCTCCTCTGTACCTCAGTCTCACCGGTCCCAGGCACCCCTGCCAGTCCTCTCTCGCACTTGCCTCAGGGCCCTTCTCCCACACACCTTCACTGTGCTTATAATAACCCAATAGAGTGGCTCTCTGTGCACTTACCCTTGTCTGTCTGCTCTCTCTTGTCTTCTCCCCTTAACTGCACTGGCAAAACTGCAGAATCACCGTCAGGCCCATTTGCTGTGCCTCAACTGCTGAATGTATTTCACACACTTAGTCTGCCTGTGCAGACTATTATCGTCTCAGAAATTCAAAGGCTCTGAGCGACTGTTTTTTCCCTTGTTCCCACCTTCCTTGAGTGCTGTGAAACACTCATGTATATAGGTGCTATATAAATAAACAATACAATACAAACAATACAAAGAACAGCCATGCTGGCAACAAATGTTTAGTTCCAAATTAGTTCTAATCTCTACTGGCAGAGAGAAGGTTGCCGGGAAATGCTCCATTTTATGTTTTTGGAATCTTAAACTTCAGAACCTTGAGCTGCTAATGGCATGGCCGATATGTCTAGGAACGTTTTTACAATCTTGGACTATAACATAAGGCACCTTTCTTTTCTAGGCTGCAGCTCCTGCTTTGTTTCTTTCTAAAGCTTATCTTTAGATGCTTTACAAGGCATAAAATAAGCGGTGTCGCATAGCAATTTGCAATGTAATTCTGTCAGTTTGCTAATTAAATTGACACTTGTGTAGCAAAGTTAGCTATTTAAGTTACCCAGTTCAATGAAAGCACTGCTCACCCCGAATTCCTCTCTGACTCTCAAGGTTCTTGCCACCCTCTTCTCTGTTCACTGCAAGTTTAAAGGGGCAAATGGGGAGAGAGAGTGCAATAGTAATCATCTCCTTCACTCTTAAGTGCCAAAAGGGCCGTGTGGGTAAGATTTCTTTTTTTTTCTCCAAACAATTGAAAACCAGAAGTAATCGGGATGATACTTTTATTAGCTAACTATATCCTCTTTGGCAAAGACCAGTATGTGTAACTTTATTAAAAACTGTCATGCATTTCCATTCCTAACAATTTAATTTGTTGCATATGCATAACTACAGTATTGCTGCTGTAAAACACTGCATATTCTCCATGACAGTAAAGTTTAGGTTAGTGTATCTTAATCTCATAGTGTCCACTAGATGTTTTGTTTGTTGGGGAAGTTGCATCACATTGACGAGTGAACACTTTTCAAAATGTACATGATCCCATGGCCAACTGCTTTTAATGGCACATCTAGTTCTGTGACCTGCTGGTTGCATATATCTGTGCAACTGGTGCTCAACGCACACGGTTTTACACCAGTTACCCTGAAAGCGAAATGGCAGCTAACTACAATATTCCATCACGTTTGACCATGTCTCTGCCTGCTATGCCCTCTACTCTGCTTAGTCTCTTACTTTATTTCTTCTAACATAATGAATACATGAGGCATACTAGATGTTTATGCAAAAGAACGATCAATAGTTCCATCCAAAATGTATATCGACACATCTACTGCAATCACACCCTGTAGTTAGCCCCAGAACTCACTTTGCTCTATGATTATGATTGCATTACATATTGGCACCTTCGGGAGAGAGCTGGCTTACCTGTTTCCAGACCCTTTTTTATCATATCTATTTGTTGCACCCGACCTTTTACAGACACTCAGCCAAAGCTTGTAAAGTCCACTCGCCCACTCCCATTTGCAGGGGATGTTTGAAACTTATGTAACATTGACTTTTTTGCAGTAAATGTCAAATATTTCACTGCGCATAGCTGACAGTGTGCCAAACAAAGTGGGTTTGTGTTGACATGCACCACTTTACAGAAAGCACATTTACATTGTCACCTGTTGCTATAGGTCGTGTGCATTTCTTTAAGTTCTAGTACGTAAACTAAATTACTTAACCTATGGGTCTACTAGTGGAATTTTAAAGTATTTGCAAGGCCTGATTTGTCTCACCAATACCTTACTTCAGCCGTACACAAAAATGCTGTATTGATGCCGATTTAATGTTTTGGATGCAAATAACTTCTGGTGACATTAACAATATAGTACAACATTGCTAATCAAATGGGTGTGTTTGGTAATCAAAAACATTTTAATTAGCAAACTCTGCTAATCAATTTCTGAAAACTAATTTATGCCTTACTTTAAACTGTACAGCAAGTAAAGAATGGGCCAACAACTGTGTCCTGGTGGTTGAAAAAAATGAAATTCCGACAGAAAGAATGGGGGATGGTTATGTGCATGATTATTAGGTATGGGGTGACTTAGGGAGCTTCAGAATGCAAGGGGCTAACAACTCATTTTGCATGAGTACTGCCAAGTCATGAGGTGGATTTGATTTCACATTTCTGGATTTGATTTCACATTTCTGGGTGATGGGGAAAGTGACTGGTCTAGCCCTACTATTATTCTTTCAGAATTACACTGTGCCAAATTTTTGGGCTCCAATTTGAGCACTTTATTTTACCGCAAAAAGCAGGGCAAATATTCCCTGCATCCCACCTTTCACGACCCACCTTTCTATACACTTCATCTAAACTAACAACCTGTATGTTCGCAATACATAAAAGTGGTAAAAATGCAGCAAGAAATACATTTCGTGAAAGCATAATTCAGCAAAAGTGGGTAATACCTGCATTGGCACTTCTAAACTTAAAACTCAGCAAAAACGACTTCGCAAAAAAAACTCTTTGAGCTTTGGTTTTTGAAGGAGGAGGGAGGCCTTGCACCATGCGATGGCTTCTTTCAGTCAGATGCAAAGCAGAAAAAGTTTCATCCTGCAAGACTGGTTTCCAGAGGTAAAGTAGATCTGAAAGGGGTAGCTGCTTGTTGCCACGGTTTCTTGCTTAGCCCAGTATCCCATTAAAGGACACCATTTGGAAAGCAGTTCTGTGGGGAGCGGTCATTGTTAGGAGTATTGGATGAATACAGACACCATTTCTGAACACATCCAGCATCCGTCTAGCTTTAGATACACATTTCAGTTCCTTCTTCCTAGTTTTCTATGTAATCCCTAGAAATTCTGAGTACTAGAAACTTGAGAGGAAGGTTGCTGATGAGCAGGTAATAACTCATGCACTCCCCACCCCCTATCACATTGTTTACTATATGAGCCTCAATGCCCCCCACTCCCCCTTGAAAACATCAGTTCCTTGGTCACTATGACCTGTAATAATGGTAAGGGATGCAAAAAAACAACAAAAAGGGCAGAAGTGGGGCTCAAACCATACTCATTTAGTTTCCTCTCAATTTTATGAATAATTTACACTGATCAGTCAATCGGAAATGAGTCTTAAAAAAGTGTCACTTAAGCAAGAATAATCTAGTTATTTCATTTTGAATAAATGATTAATTTAAAATAAGTTTATTTTCTTCTGAATTATTGACATGTCCAAATCAAAACACACTGACCTCTTTTGTAGAAGATGTGGTTGTAGTAGTTAAAAGAGTACCTTTTAACTCCTTCGCCCAGACCTTGCGGACGTATTTTCATTTAGTTGATTGGTCTTCCAGACACATTTTAGCATATAAGAACATATTAGTTCTGAAGTAAATACATATGCAATTAACATGATTCATACCACTAAACCAAAAATGCATCTTTATCAACTTGTGGGATATTTTAAACATTATTGGATATTCAGAATTTAACTACAAGGATACAAGCTTCGATCATAAAGATACAGAAATCCGCGATTCATTCAATTGTGTTTCCTATTTCCAGTCTGCTTAGTTGAACTTTGAAGACAGACTACTGAAACTAGTTCTCAGACTGTTGTGCAAGTAGATGGCTGTCCCAGTTGTGCCCAGGCCTCAGCAGCAGTGAACTGACATGTAAACCTTGATACATTAGTGAACTATATTTCGTGGGGTGAACTATATTTCTTGGGAAGAATAAACTAAATCCTATGGACCATAATACAATATACAACTTTCCAAGCATACTGAACCACTGTTGATACCAGCTGTCAAATTGTCACCATCACCTGACCTTAAAGATTAATATGGCCTTCACTTTCTATAGTGGCAGCTTGTCCAAAGCTGGCGAAAGGGCGTCAACCTACCATCCATTATTAACGTGCGAAAGCCGGCCCAGTAAAAAAACTAAGCACTCCTTCAGCTGTAGCAAGCAGCTGAGGAAGCATTACTGGGCTTTCAACGTTGTTGGATGTGCTAGGTTTCTCCATGGGTCCAAGTACCCAATCTATGCAAGCCCAATTGGTCATGCCAGGCCTGTGGTGTTTTGCTTTCCCAGCCTTGCGTGGCCCATTGGACAAGCAGGCTTAGGTACTGCAGGCCCAAAATAGTGAAGGCGGTGCTCATGGGCATTCCCACATTTTATAGAGCTTTAAAGGGTGGTAAGGTCCTAAGCAACACATGGGAAAATAGGACTCGGAAGGTGATAAATTGACACTTTTCTATGCTTCCCGAGTGGGCCATCTGGAGCATCAGTGTGTGGAGGCAGAAATCTGGAAATGAGGAAGCAAGGAGAAAGTAAGTGAAGGAAAAACTGTATTTATGCATACATGTAAGGGGTTCTGTGTGAATTCACACTTATTAATGTGTGTGCTTGTAGGTGTAGTGTACGAGTGAGTGCAGTCTATTTGTGTGTGTGCAGACTAAAGGGTGGAGGGCAGGCAAATTGGTGTGGCTGGATATTTGTTAAAGGAGAAAGAACAATATTGACAAAACTTTAAAACCTGGAAGCCACATAATACAAATGTTGTGGTACAAAGCCAGCATAGAGCGGTCTTTAAGTGACACCTTCAATATATTAGTGATCCCAGTATGGATATGGTCTGCTACAGTGACATCACTGAGCTTTTAGGCAAAACCAACAACAGTGTGTACTTAAGTGGGGCTACTGGCATATACTGGGGCAGCCAGCATGAACATGAAGGGCTTTTTATAGGGGGATTGGTGGCAAAGCAAACATGAAAACGTCTTCTTGCACTGGTATAATACGGCCTGTAGTGTGACTAAGTCATCATGAAATTGCTCTAGAAAATGCTCCTCAGTACTGCTAGCCACCTGGTATTCATTGAATTATTTTCATGCATTACCTTTCATAACAGATTGGAAATGTAAAGCTTTTTACCATTTCTTTCATAAAAGAACTTTAAAATCCACCTTTTTAACCCACTGTTTCAAAACATTTCTTGGGGGTGAGAACCACCTCGAATCATTCGTTACACTCTTTCGCTAGCACAAATCCACCACTGCATTTTTCCTATCTGAAAAAAGCTGTCGCTTCACAGAAGATTCTGTATTCAACTGCTGCTGGAGTGGAAACACAGGGTAAACAAAACAAGTGATTTGCTCAACTTGGATTTAATTTGGTCCTGTGCAGAAAATCCTTGCTCAAACTGTGCAGCTTGATATTAGCCGAACAAGCCTAATTTCTACCAAATGCAAATGTTTTTTAAAATCAGCAGAAAGCTACTCTTTCATTATCAGGAGCTCCGATAAACCAAGGTATGGTTGACTGAGGACCTGGCCCTTCACCAGCTGCTTAAGCATTCTTCATTACGATTACATTACATCAAGCGAGCATGACACTTTTAAAACATTTTTTAAATTGTATATGAAAGGTTTCTATACCAGTGCACTAAAATGAGCTCACTTAAGCCGTCAGGATCATCAAGCAACACACAGCAGCACAAAACTGAAAAGAACTTAAAAGATGTGGGTCCCTTATTAGCACCAGAAAGCCCACTAACATTTCCAAACCAATCTTTACTTGTATGTTCAATACCGTGTTCCATTTTTAAGCAAGACTTGTAGATCGAAAAAAATATCTCAACTGCCATGTCCTTTCAGTTCAGTCAGAAAATGGCTGCTGTCCCCTCTCAGCCACGTCCCCCTTAGTTCTGCCTGACTTCACCAGAAGATTGTGGGTCTGGTTCTCACTGGAAATGCAGGTTTTGCAGAATGCTTTAAAGTTTTCCATTTGTTATAGGAAAGTCAGCCAGTGTTTGCTCCAAACAGATGTTAATTGACACAAACTTTGAATATATGATGCGTTCCATTGGTGAGATAATGCTGTTGCAAGGTCACAGTCATGCATCATTCAATTTTGAACCATTGAAGTACTCACTGCAGGCAGCCTAGAGAACACAAACAAGCCTTCCAGTTCGCTTGTTGAGGCAGCCATCTTTACAACTGCCTCAGATGTGTCAATGGGACTTGACTGATTACCGCAAAACAGCAGCTGCTGTTACCTGGTTTAACTGCAGATTATTTACAATGGCATGGTTCTTAAATGGACCAATTCATAAATAAGAACCTATAATGCTATTTTGCAATCATATTTCGGCCTTAGATCCATCTGTATGACATGCATTACTTACCATAAAAGCATTTCTGATGACTATCTGCTTAGATTCACATGCTGTGCATATAGTCCGACATCCAGTGGTAACTGCGGAGTATTGCATCTTGACTTTCGAGAATCAAAAGGGGACGTCGACATGGGCGCGCCTGTAACACTATCCCTACGTGACGTGTAGTGTACCTAAGATCCCTCACACGTCGAGGTCCCTCTGTTTTTTTTCTGCTGTGAGGGAGCCTTATGACTATCGTGAGTACAGAAAAGAGAGAAAGTAGTAAAACGTCTATGTTCCTTCCATCCGAGCGGGGAGGAAGGGTGGGCGCATGTGAATCTAAGCAGATACAATCATCAGAAATGCTTTTACGTTAAGTAATGCAGGTCTTCTGATGTTTGTTAATCTGCTTAGAATCACATGCTGTGCATAGACTAGCGAGCAGTAGGTGGGTTGTGAGAAGGAACAGCAGTGAAAAGATGTCTTAGTACTGCCTGTGCCACCTGTGAATCAGACCTAGAGTGAGTGTCTAGGCAATAGTGTTTTGTAATGGTGTGTACAGAACTTCAGGTTGCCGCTTTGCAAATGGACTCAAGGGGAACATTTGCAATTAATGCTATGGAAGCCCCAGTGGCTCGAGTAGAATGTGCTCTAGGCTTGAAAGGCAGTTCTCTCTTAGCAAGAGTGTAGCAGAGTGTGATGCATTTGACAATCCACCTAGAGATAGTGGATTTGGAGACCGCATCTCCTCCTCTTCCTGCTGCCACTGAAACGAAAAACTGATAGTCTTTCTTAGTGGTCAAGTTCTTTCCAGGTAGAACATGCCTGCTCTGCGTACATCCAGTGTGTGCAGGCTTCTTTCTCCCATGCTTGAAGGGTTTTGAAAGAACGTTGGTAGTTCTATAGATTGATTCACATGGAAGTTAGAAATGAACTTAGGCGCAACCTAGGGCGAGTGCATAGAACCACCTTATCTCTGTGAACTGTTACAAAGGGATCAAGGACAGAGCGCTTGTAGTTCACTTACTCTCCTAATGGAGGTAATATCTATTAAAAAAAGCAGTCTTATAGGCGGGATCTTTAAGACTCACTCTGTGCATGGGCTCGAAGGGAGGTCCCATAAGTCTAGTTAACACCACGTTTGGATTCCATCCAGGAGCAGGGTTAGAAATGGGAGGGTGAATTCTTTTCACTCCCTCCATGAAAGCCTTAATGACTGGTATCTTTCACCATGACACTTTATGTTGTGATGTGGTATGGGCTGAAAGCGCAGCTAAGTGAACCTTTAGAGAGTTAAAGACCAGGCCTGAGTCAAGCAAATGAGTTGGGTACAAAATGTGTGTGGAGAGTAGTTAATTGGGTCAATGCTCTTAGTTGCACCAGATGACAAACCGTTCCCATTTACTGGAATAGCAATATCGAGTGTGCGGTTTTCTTGCCTCCCTGAGAATGTCCATACATCTCTGAGGGAGCTGCAGGTGCCCAAACGACCTCAGGAGCCAGGCCGCTAAATTCAATGTCTGCAGGCATGGGTCAAGTTCTCCCCCTTTGTCTTGCAACATGTTGTACGGGCAAGGCAGTTTCAACTGGAGGAGATAGGGGCATCTCCATCAGATGAGAGAACCAGGGTTAGCTGGCCACATGGGGGCTACCAGTATCATCATGACTGGTTCCTGGTGCATCTTGTGCACTATCTTGCTGAGAAGGGTAGTTGGGGGGTGGAGGGGGTAGGGAAGCGTAAACAAATTTCCCTGACCATGTTATCCAGAGTCTGTTCCTCTTGGAACAGTTCTGGGGGTACCTGGAGGCGTAATCTTGGCATTGAGCGTTCTCCAGAGTTGCAAATAAATCTATCTCTGGGAAGCCCCATTCTGCGAAAACATTGGAGACAATGTCTTCGTGTAATGCCGAGTATGTCTGCTAGATTGAGTTCCCCTGCTTTCTCTGCCTCTCTCCCCTGCTGAAATCCCAGGCTGAAACTGCACTGGTTACCTGGCCACCCTTTCTGATCTTGGGTGCCTTTTGCACACCTGCCCTGCCTCCCTGGATACACCCGCACCTAGGGAATGTTTTTCAGTATCCCTTCAGACCCCCTACCAACACTTATGTCTGCTCTTACCTTGCACTTGCCACCACCTGGCCGCTTTTATTTATTCTTCTATCCCATGTACTGCACGCCCCCTCTCCATTCCCCCAGGCACATTTCTCTTTCTCCCTACCCATGCACTTGTGCGATCTGAATGACACCTGGTCTAGTAGGATTGTTGTCCGTCTTCCCACTGTTTCCCCTCCCTTGCTTGACGCGCCTTGAAACACTTGTGTGTATAGGCGCGTTATAAATGCCATATCATATCATATCATGTTGTGATAACAGAAACATGTTGCGTTTGAGAGCCCACTTTCAAATGGTCTGACAGTTTGGACAGCCCTGGAGAGCGAGTGCCCGCCTGTTTGTTCAGATAGTACACGGCCGTGGTGCTGTCTGTGAGGATCAGGACTGTCTTTCCTTGCTGTTGTGTCTGGAAAGCTTTTAGTGCTTTGAACACTGCCAATAGTTCCAACAGGTTTATGTGGTTGGATGCGATGTCTGACGACCAAACTCTGTGCGCTGTTTGTTGAAGCAGGTGAGCACCACACCTTGTGAGAGATGCGTCTGTAGTTCGAGTGGCTTCCACTGCGGGGGTGGTGAAGAATTTCCCCTTCAGGAGGTTGTCCCTCCACCACCACCGCAGTGAGAGAATGAGGGCTGGCGAGACAACCACTAGATTGTCCCATTGTTCGCTGGCCTGACACCACTGGCTGTTGAGCCACTCCTGCATTGGGCGCATGCACAAGCAAGGAACAAAGTAAATACATGACGCCATCATTCCTAACAGTCGCATAACCTTGTGTACCGTCACCTCTCGACTGGCTACATACTGAGGGATTTGAAACAGCATTTTTTGGAACCTCTCATTGGAGGGGAAGACGAGGCTGTTCTTTGTTTGAATTAGAGCCCCTAGGAACTGCTTGACCCGACTGGGGTCTAGGCTGGATTTCTTTTTGTTGATAGAGAATCCCAGACTGAAAAAAAGATCCATCGTCTTTTGGGTATTTGACAGACAGGTTTCGTAAGAGTCCCCTGCTATGAGCCAGTCGTTGAGGTAAGGATAGACCGGGATGGATTGCCTGCGCAGATGTCCTGCTGCCACCACTAGTACCTTTGTAAATACCCTTGGTGCAGATGCTATGCCGAAGGGTAGTACCTTGAACTGATAATGCTTGTCTTGTATCATAAATCTGAGGTATTGTCTGTGCGCTGGCAACATTGACATATGAAAGTATGTATCTTTCATGTCCAGTGTTGCCATGTAATCCCCCTGTGATAGCAGGGGAATAACTTCCTGCAGAGTGACCATGCAGAACTTTTGTGGCATTACAAATGTGTTTGCTGGGCGCAGATCTAATACAGGGCACATGGTGAGATCCTTTTTGGGTACAAGGAAGTACACTTAATAAAAACCTTTTACCTGTGACAGAGGTCCGACTTCTATGGCTCCTTTTTCTTGTAGTGTGTCAACTTCCTGAAGGAGGATACGAAGATGGTCTGGTGTCAGTCTTGCTCGTGGAGGTCTGAATGTTGGGAACTGGTTAAACTCTATACAGTACCCGTGGGTCACAGTTGTTAGCACCCACTGGTCTGTAGTTATCCCCTCCCATGCCCGAAGGAACGATGTTAGCTGGCCCCCGACCGGGGAGGTATGGGAGGGGACCCGAATCTTCGGGTCATTTTAAACCTGAGGCCAGGGAGCTTCTGTGGGTAGAGTTCCGGCCCCTTCCTTTCCCACAACGCTTACCCCTCTGGGGATACCGGGCAGTCTATCCGCTGGTTCCCTGTGTTTTCCGAGGTGCACTCTTGTTGAGGGAAGCGTTGGCCATGAAAAACCCACCTGGACCCAGATCCTCGTCTTGTAGAGGGTCTTTGTGTAATTTGGCCTAGCGTTTTCAGGGTGTCATGCTCCTTTTTTGCTGTCTCCAGGGCCTCGTCGACCGCCTTCCCAAACAAGTTGGATTCTTCCAAGGGTTTATTTATAACCGACGCTTGCGTCTCTGGCTTGAACCCAGAGTTCCTTAGCCACGCGTGTCTCTTCAGGAGTGTGCCCTGAGCCAGAGATCGGCCAGCTGTTTCGGCAGAATCCAAAGTGTTTTAAGTATGCTTCGGTTTACTTGTCTGCCCTCAGTCACTGTGGCCAGGAGACGGGTTCGTAGTGGTTCGGGAACCTCCTGTAGGCATTCTTGTAGCAAGGCCCATTGATCATCCACGTAGCTGGCCAATAAGGTGGTATTGTTGGCAATACGTGTTGAAAAAGCTGCTGCGGCCGTGACCCTCTTTCCAAGGGCGTAAAGTCTTTTACCTTCTTAATCAGGGGGTGCCTCGCCAGTTGACAGAGGGACCCCTGCCCTCTTTCGTGTAGTGGTCACCAACATAGAGTCTGGGGTGGAGTGACCTCTGATATAAAGGGGGTCTGATGGAGAAGGACAAAAGAGTTTTTCTATCCTCGGAATAACACCTCTTGTAAGAGCAGGTGTTGATAAGGAGGGAGCCAGATATTTTTTAATTGAATTGAGGAGAGCAATAGCCTGGCTGGCCGGTGGCTTCTCTTTGAGGATGTCCTCCACAAAGTCAGCTTCAGGGACAGCTTCATCTGGGGCGATTTTGAAGTGTTCAGCTGCTTTGCCCAACATGATGTTAAACGTCAACTGATCATCTACTGGAGAGGGTTGTCTACTGGGAGTGGTCTGGGGGGAATCCAAACCCAGGGCATCAGGATCTGGTGAAGGATCTGGAGACTGCCATGGCTGAGGGTCACCCATATCCGGAATTTCCCCCCACCCCTCTATGGGATCATGCATGTCCTCAGGATCGGATAATTGATCCTCATCCTGAGTGTCGGCAGGAATCGCCTCCTCAGTGAGATCATAGGTGTATCTATCCACTTCCTGAGAGGGGTCAAAGAGTCTTGGGAATTTTGCTACATGGTTCAAAGGGCTCTCATCCTGTGGTCTTCTAGGCGTGGGTTGCTCTGAATGGGTAACAAACCTGTCCAGCCTTTCCATGCAATTTTCAAACTTCTCTCTAGTCCAAAGAGAAGACCAAGAATGGTCTAGAGGTGGAAAAGGGTCTTGAAAAAGCTCTTCTGTCGTACAACGTCGAGATTTTTGTCTCAACGTCGAAGACATTCCTTGCTCGCCCTCCGAAAACTCCTCCTGGGGGACCTACAAAGGTGGGGCGTCCCTGTGCCTTTCCTTCAGTTTAGGGGAGGGTTCTGGTACTCCCCTTAGGCCATCCTTGGATCTCGACAACTCCTTGGCCTTTTCCATAGGCCTCGAAGAATCTCTTGACTGCTGTTTCTGAGAATCGGCATAAATAATTCTCGCTATGCTGTCGGCGACGTCCTTCGCAGACGGGAAGCGTGTAGCCTCGGCCTGTGATTGTGAAGGAGCCTTTTTCGACGGAGCCTGGGCCCTGTCTTAGGCAAATGCCTTCTTCGTCGGAGCCGGAACCCTGTTGTCGCCGGACACCTTCTTGCGATGCGTCTCAATGGAACCTGGGATATTAGAGATAGCGCCCTTTGTTTTTGATGGCCCAGTCGCTATGCGCATATGCGGCTGCAGGGAGGGCTGCCGATCCTGGCGGTTTTGGCAGGTGCCGCCGGAACGTCCGGTGTACCCGTTGGCACTGAAGTCTTCTTTGACTTGGTCGAGGATTGACTTGGGGTTGTGTGCTTAGTGCTATGTAAATGTTCATCTTTGTCGCCGGGGTGTACCTTCCCCATAGCAGTGCCTGAGCTGTGCATGGCGGGCCGGGGACAGACCATTTGGAGCGGGAGAGCTCCATCGAAAGGTCAACCAACTCCGGGTAGGAGGTCTGTCCGTCACTATTGCCGTCGTCGCATTCGGTGGCAGCAGGAGAAAACTTGGCCTTTGACATCCCGTAGGCCGCCCACCGCTTGACTTTGTGCTCCTTTAATGTCTTAGGATGGAGGAGCTTACAAGCCACGCAATCTACTTTGTTGTCATCGAGGGGCAAGCAACGGTTGCACAGTTTATGCTCATCTCTCCAAGGAAATTTGCCTTTGCAAATGGGGCAAAACCTAAATGGAGTCCTCTCCATAGCTGAGGATGGGTAGAGTGAAGAAGACCAAACGGGAAAGAGGAAGGAAAGGGAAAGGCATTCTCATATTGTACAGAAATGTCCACCCCGACCCCACTCTCCGTACTGTGTAGGCCAGCAGAAGGCCCGGCCATGTGGTCAGCAGCGCAGACTGGATCACCGTTTGTCGAAGTTCTGAAGGTTCAGTTTTCGGCGGAGATCTGGAACAGCCGTCGAACTAAGGGACGGATAGGGTGATCTTAAGTATTTTATTTAACTATTCAACCAAAGGTCGAAGGGACAATAGGCAATGTCTCTGAAGAGCTCTGCATAAGGTGACCAGTATGTTGGGCGGAAAAAAACAATCTGAGGGACCGGAACGCGCGAGGGATCTTGGGTACACTACACATCATGTATGGATAGTGTTACAGGCACGCCCATGTCAACGTCCCCTTTCGATTCTCGAAAGACAAGACGCAATACTCCGCGGTTACCACTGGATGTCGGACTATATGCACAGCATGTGATTCTAAGCAGATTAACAAACATCCAAATTATTATTTCTATCCTCTTTCTGTCAAATTTCTTATTTCTTTTTCTTCTCCTTCCTTTCCAAGTACCCTTACATTTTTGAATGCTTTCATTTATTTCCATCTTTTTATTCCACTTTCCCATTCTTCCACATTTGTTCGGTCAGAACAAAATCTCTACTGCATTAATCTTCCTCTAGCGGTCATCTATTCAATCGTCAAGTGAATGATACAATGGAAGATCTGACAAATCGAAATAAAATATTTGCCATTTTCCCAAAAATAATGACAAACTATTTCCTGTCACAAAATATCATCGTCACAATCAAGTATATGCCCTTCCTAATGACCGGCAGTAGTCTTCCCTTTCTTCAGACCTGGAATAAAACATTATTCGAAGTATTAGCTTAGAAAGGTGCCCACTAGTTAGAACACTCATTCTCTTAATTATTCAATTATATTTTCCTTTCTCCCTGTATGCATTAAAAAAACATTTGGTTTGTGGTGTGCATTTAATAAATATAAGGTTAGAAACGACTGAACTATTTGGCTCCTGTTTATAGCTGGTTAGGTTGCATCCAACAGCTACCAGAAGATACATTTGCATGCCAATGGTGTCATAACAATATATCTATGTGACATCACCTGTGTCAGGCACAGGGAAAATGGCTGCATGCACGAATCTCTGGGTTTTCCCAAACATTTATCATGACATTGCCTGTTTAGGGAGGAATACAGAGGGAATATTGTACTCTGTTGCTCTAGATCACATTTAAAGCAATACAATTACTTGGTTTCATATAGTTTGAACCCCCCCAGCATTCTACCCAATGACAATTAGGACATCTGAGGGACCCCAAGACAAATATATATAAAGTATGAGCTTGTATAGAGTGCTGTGTCTTTCACAATTAGGGAGCAGCTTTTGTCTAGAAAAGCAAAACAGATTTCATTGCAAACATATCTTCGAATGTGACCTAGGGTCATTGGGAGGGGGAGAATGAGAAAGTAGAGATGGAGAGTCAGCAGGAGGTAGAACAAGAAAAGGCAGAGATGGCATGTCAGCGCACATGAAGATGTGGTTGTGGGGCATTAGGGGCATTAAATAATGGGTCCAATCAAAAGGGTCTACTAAAAAACAATGTATTATTCTTACATACAAGTTGTTGCATTGATATTTTCAAATAAAAAAATACTTCGATGTATTTTTTTGGGAACCCCTAACCTAAAAAGAAATTAGAAGTGAGTTCACACAAATATATTCACAAAAATGTGCTAGTGTATTCAAATAATCAACATTTTTAATGCATTCAATCAAACATGAAATTTAAATAAGTTGTTGTAGTATATCTTCGTTATAGACATCCTCAAATTCAAGGTCTTAATTCTATCTTGACCGTAAGTCAAAAGACCCTTCTTCAGGAGTATACATCACATTATTTTCAATAATGTATAGAACATGCCTCAGATGTTCTCTTCAAGAAATGTTCAATGTGTTTTATTTGATAAATCACTCAGGTGAAAGTCTAATAAATTATAATCATAATTACCACATCTAGTATCTGCTACAGGTCCACACATATCAATCAGTGCCTGTCCTTAATAATGTAATTGTTCAAATTTCAATAATATCGTGGTGAACACTCAAGCTGAAAAAGGTATACACACTCGCTGGCCCACAATCATTCTCGGTCTGTTAATATAACTACAAAAACATGGTGATATAAAATTTTAAGGCGAAATCTGCATTTTTTAGGGTGCGTGAGAAAGATATTCAGTGTTCTTACCCTGAGGCTCTCTGTGCTTTCTACCTGGTAGACCAATGACAGATCTGACTGCGATGGACCAAGCCAGGTATCGCACTTTGTAGCATCCTCAAAAAGTTCTAACATACAGATAGAACACAGCCACTTTCCACTATCTCGGCAAAAAAATTCCCAATCCAAGGCTTGGCTGTGACAGTTGAATTAATTAGTGATGGCACTGCAATGCCCGTCCAACATATGCAAAGCAGAATCCCACAGGGTGGCAATTGCAGTTTTCAAGTTGTGCTGTAGCACACCCTCAATTGGCAAATCAAACTCCTTGCGCTACAGGTTTGTTGGAAGTAGGACCGGACCAACTGGGTCACAGCAATACTTTCCTTGACAGGCTGGCAATTTCTAATGCAAGTTGAAGATCATGTGCAAAGCAAGGCATATGCATCACCATGCAAAATAAAAAGGCGGCAAGAATATTCGATCCACTGTGTCTGAATTACTCTAGGTGTGGCAGGCATATTCACAGCACCACCTTCTCAAACTCATATCACATGTAAACTGACCTCTGGAATCAGCAAAAAATCCTTGAATACAAACATTGGCCTAGTGTCAAAATGCATTCAATTGCTGCCCTCTATAATTACTTAGGGACTGTGACCCAGTCGGCTGTTAAAAAGGTGGTCACCTTGTGCGGTCACAGACATGGAGTCCATTCTGTGCACACTGGCTCACATGTCCATGAGGAAGAGGATTTTCTAGTCTTCTGACTGATCTAGTGCCTACCTCACTGGGAAAAGTAACCTACCGTACAAATCCAGCACAGAATTGCTTGAAAATCACCAACTGGGAATTTTCCTGCAGTGATCGACTTTACTCATGAATAGATGGAAACTGGCATCTGACAAAAGAACACAGCAGGAAGTCCATAGACTGCATTTCCTCCACATTAGCAGTGAGCAAACTCAACTAGTCATGTAACTGTCCACACTCAAAAGCCTCCATCACACTTGCCTTGTGCCTAGGGACTGCAGAAAGCTGAGCTAGAACACAGAATCTGGAATACTGGCACAGTAGCATTGTGTTTTCTGAAGTGACTGTGCAATCTAGGAGTGGTGTGGTGATTGGATACTGGGGGGGAGGGCTGGAGGTGAAGTCTTGCATTTTCAACGCAATCCTGTGCATGGTGCACTATCATATGTGGTTAAGTCATATACTATCCACATTTACAGACTTCACCCTGCGCACAGTTTTGTTGCAGAGTACAGATGGCAACATGTTGATTTGGTTGAAAAAAATGTTGCACTTTGGAATTTTCATGGTGTTCTGAGACAAGACTACACATCTGCCTGCGAAGGTGGTGGTGGAGTTGGTGGCATGGCTACTACATGCTGACATTTTGTACTTCCATATCTTACAGGTTGTGTTTGAAAGACAATACACAAGTGTGGGATTAATTCATTGCCAACTATGGAATGGTCTGCATTCTCAATAACTGTTTTCCAGGGTCGGGTATTGCAGCTTCAAAGGCACAGCATCATAATTGTTCCCAGACTCGCTGAAAGAAGTGGTGTTGGAGAACAGGAACATTCCATATCCTGAAGCAATCGAACCCTTCGGGCTAACAACAATGGAGTGAATCTCCTCCAACCACAATGCCTACACCTCATGTGCGTAAACCAGTGCTATTGCTGCTCGGCCAAACAAACACATACTTTCTCTTTAATACCATTTGTTTGTATATGGCATACTTTGCCACCCGGGAGCTGGCCATCATTCACATCTGGGTGGGACCAGGGCAGCAGACTGAAGCGGGGGAGTACTTTGGGGGTGGAGGGGCGCTGCATGTGATAGGCTGGTACTAATGAACAATAACTTATGGCAGGTGGGTGCCGAGTATAAACACAGCAGGGTGGTACAGGAGGTGTTCCCCCATTAAAGAGTGTTGCACAAGTCATGGGACCAAGACCAGGCAAAACAAGCGAAATGGTGAACTGTTTTCATTGTGCTGAGAGTTTTGCATATGTCCAAAAACCAGGAGAACAGGGTTTCAGGCAGTAATTAGTTGGACAGTGTTTTGCACCGTTCATGTGTTAGAAGGATTGTTAATGTTTAAATCAGCCTTTTTCCTCCCACAGAAATCAGTGAAGTGGTGCGTTTTCCACTGGCAATATCACAACAAAACCCTGTATGCACTGCTGAATGCAGGCTATTAATGATTTCAATTTAGAACAGACAATCCTTGCCTCCTCAGTGCACACAGCAGTTGCTTCGGCTGATTTAAAAAGCCCTCCAACCGCAATGCCTTTCCTCCGACATTTAGGTGCGTCAGACATACTGGCACACAAGATTGTCGTCCTCCCACTGACAAGAGCGGTCACATTTGTACGTAATGCAAGGTGGTCATTGGGATTCTCTTGTTTCTAGTATTAGTAGCCACTAGATGATGATAGTTTGTTTCCAACAGATTTACAACCACTGAATATAAATCGCTTCCTGCCTCAAATCAAAAGACCTTTACTTCACAATCAGCAGGTATTTTCTGTAGTCTCAAAAAAGATGGCATTCCGATTCACAGCCACTGAAAATATTCTAATCTTTCCTCTAAACAATGGGAAAACCTTCCCTGCAACTAGTATTTTCTTTCATCACAAACATGGCACTCTGCTACAGGCACTGAATAGGATAGAAGACTGGCAAAGAATTCTGGGATACTCTGTTCCTCCCTCTGATAAGAGAAGTCCCATGTGTTTATGACGTGAACGGTGATCACTGGGAAACTCTCTACCACTAGCAGTAAGCAATCACTATGGATGAGATAGACTATCTTATCCTTAGTTTTTGAACTATCCCTCAACTAAATCCTATTAAATGTTCTACCGACATCCTAATCTGCTGTGCAACTGCTTAACTCTGCCTCCACAAGACTGATCACAGATTTAAACCATGCAAGCCCTACTTGTACCATCTTGGCCCGGACCATCCCAACCAAACCCAGGACAAAGTTGAGACAACCAAATTCTACAGAAACATACTATGTTCTGGTGGTTCGGTATGTGGTTTAATATGTATGGTAAGGCTTAGCAGGCAGGCAGGAAAGCACTAAAGCAAAGCATTGGAATATTTTAGTGGGAAAAAAATGTTCCCCAATCGAACTTTCTCGCCCGTTAGGACAAGATGAAACATGATTTGCAAAAGAAGATACAGTTTTCTCTAACTCTGTTATGGGTCTATACAGACCATCTTCCAGGTTGCAATCCGTAGGCATTGGCAAGCTGCTGGCTTGTTTCAACTAGGCGACTTACATGAAAATGGGAAACTAATGCTTAATTTTCGTTACTTACTGCTGAAACATTGGGCCTCTCAGCCCGTCAATTTACGCCAAAGCAGTAATGATTTAATGGGGCTCGAACATTTGCTGCACAGTTTCCCACTGTGAATTTTTCACGACTATACAGGTGCTGAAAGGTGTCAGTCATTTCAAAATCCTTATTTGAGCCACTGAAAATCTGTTATGTAGACAGAACTACATTTTGCTCTAATGTCTGTGCTAGAGCATATAATTACTATTTGTACACAGATGAAAACAAACATTAATTGATGATGTAGTGGTACCTTGCACCAGGCAGCTTCACAAGATCTAGCCAATGTCCATTCCTTTCGGCTGGAGATGGTTATTGGCTCAAAGCACCCTATTAAACCTCTGGTGGTCCTATTGTATGATACAACCATTCTAGCATGAAGTACCCACCCATTTCGAACAAATCACTAAATCAGAGTTGGCCTGGGATCCAAAGGGAATTCTCTTGGGGGAAGTTTAAGATGCTAAAGTTAAGAAATTGTCATGCCCGCACTCGGCTGGCTACACAAATGTTACCAGCTCTGCTGATCACCCAGAATTGGAAGGCTCCTAGTCTGCCCACCACCCAACGATTCAAGTATGCTGGGAGAAATTTTGTAATGTCCTGGCAATGGATAACTACTACTGCTTTAACGGGGGACCACCATAAATGTCTCAACGTGGCTACCTTTCATACACAAACCCAACGACAACCTGCATTTTTGAAATTGGTTGCATTGCTACATCTGTGATGAGTTCCATTTACCTGCAGATGAACAAGTTACTTCTTACCTGGTAACGTTCTTTCGACGGTATGTTCCTCCGACGTATTCCTTATCTTTGATAATACGTTTCCAGCTTGCTGGCCTCTGAAATTTTTTCTGTAGAGGTCGCTGCGCGTCGACGGCCACCGTATCTGCGCTGAAGTCACCATGCCCATAAATAGACATGCGCTGCGTCCGTTGCTCAGTTCCGTTTTGTAGTATAAGAAAAGACATGCCTGAATCGGGTAGTAACCTTGAAGGAGCGAAAGCTGCAACCACAAGGGAAATTATCACTGCGGGATGGATGGGAGGGGCGATAAGGAATACGTCGGAGGAACATCCCGTCGAAAGAACGTTACCAGGTAAGAAGTAACTTGTTCTTCGAAGGGAATGTGTCCTCTGACGTATTCCTTATCTTTGATAGACTCCCATAGCAGTGGTATGTAATTGGAGGAGGAAGTGATAGTGTTATGTATCCCTTTAGGGATGGACCGAGTGTAATACAGCCTTGCCAAATCTGGTCTCTTGAGCAGTGGAGGAATCCAGATTGTAAAATTTTGTGAATGTATGTGCGGACGACCATGTGGCAGCCGCACATATGTCTCGGACCGGTACCTCTCTCTGGAGAGCCGAAGAAGCTGCGATACCCCTGGTTGAATGAGCCCTGAGGTTTTGTGGTGGCTCTTTCCCTGCTAGTCTATAACATTCCAGGATGGCCAAGATAATCCACCTGGAGATGGTTTGTTTTGTTATGGGTAGTCCCAACTTGTGACCTGAGTATCCTACAAACAGCTGGTCTGCTTGCCTGATCCTAGCCATTCTGCTGATGTAAAAGCCGAGAGCTCGCCTAGGGTCCAGCCTGTGTAGCCTTTCCCCCTCTTTCCCCGGATGGGGAGGAGGTTAGAATGAAGGCAAGGTAATTTTATGTGTAATATGGAATTCAGAAACCACCTTTGGGAGAAAATTAGGCTTCACCTGAAGGACAACCTTGTCCTTCTGAAAAATTGTATGTGGGGGTTTACAGGAGAGAGCTTGTAGCTCACTCACCCTCCTAGCAGATGTTAGTGCTACAAGTAGGACAGTTTTAAGTGTGAGAAATCTCAATGCGCAAGAGCGAAGTGGCTCGAATGGAGTGCCCATTAAGAAGTTTAAGACTAAATTTAAGTCCCATAATGGAACCTGG
Organism: Ambystoma mexicanum; assembly: GCF_040938575.1. NCBI lineage: Eukaryota > Metazoa > Chordata > Amphibia > Caudata > Ambystomatidae > Ambystoma > Ambystoma mexicanum. The sequence continues at coordinate 450,038,423 of NC_090936.1, read as the reverse complement.
AATGGTTTTGGAGGGTAAACAGTTAGAACCTTGAGAAATTGTACCACTAGAGGAATTTTGAAATACGATGGTTCCTCTGCAGTGCGCTTGAAGATAGAAAGCGCTGCGAGATAGCCTTTTACAGTGCCAACTTGAAGGCCAGAGTTTGCCAAGTAGAGTAGAAACGATAACACCGTTGGTGTACCACATGAAAAAGGGTTGATATTCTCTTCCCTATACCAGCTGCAAAACTTGTTCCAACGGCAGCGGTATTAAGACTTTGTTGCTGGTCTTCTGGCCGAAAGCAACACCTCCATGACGTCATCAGGGAGATCCCAATCCTTGTACCTCAACCTTTCAGAAGCTAAGAGTGAAGGTTGAGGGTTCTGGTGTATGGATGGAGAACCTGACCTCCCTTCTGCGAGAGAAGATTCTCTTTGAGTGGAAGACGGATTGGAGGACAGATGGACATATCTAGAAGGTCCTGGTACCACGGTCTCCTGGCCCAGTCCGGGGCAATTAGGATCATGGTTTTCCGGAATCTTCTCAACCTCCTGATCATTTGAGGAATAACAGGGACTGGTGGAAACGCGTAGAGGAGTGGAAACTCCCAGTCCACTACGAACGCGTCTCCTAGAGCTCCTCTCGGGGGAAATTCCCTTGAACAGAACAGATCGCACTTCCTGTTGGTGCTTGTGGCGAACAGATCCACCTGAGGGGTTCCCCAAAGGGCGAAGATCTCTTGAAGGACTTCCTGAGCTAGCTCCCATTCGTGGGAGACTGTGCTCTGCCTGCTCAGAGCGTCCGCTGTCAAATTCTTCTCTCCGGCTAGGTGGACTGCCGATAGAGAGATTCCTTCTTGAATTGCCCAAAACCAGAGCTGCATTGCCTCTCTGCACAGTGGCAGTGATCCTACGCCTCCTTTTGTTGAGGTAGTGCATGGCCACCGTGTTGTCTGTCATTATCAGGACATTTCTCCCCTGTACTGATGGCAGGAAAGCTTTCAGCGCTAGTCTGATCGCTCTCAGCTCTAATAGGTTGATATGTAGTCTGGACTCCGATGGAGACCAACGACCGTTGATGGTCAAGTCGTTGGCATGGGCTCCCCACCCTGTAAGCGAGGCATCTGTGGCTACCGTTATCTCCGGCCATGGTTGCCAAAACAGTTCTCTTTTCAAGATGTTCTCTGAATAGGCCCATCATTGAAGGTCGTGAGCTACCTTGTCCGGAATCCGGAGGAGGTCTGACATTCTCCCTGAGAATTGTGACCACTGACTTCTCAGTGCCCACTGAAGAGATCTCATTCTCAGGCGCGCCTCTGGCACAAGGAAGATGCAAGATGCCATGAGGCCTAGCAACCTCAAAAAGTCGAAGGCTGGGAGACGCTGGGCATTCTGAAACTTGGTGACCATCTGTAGAATATCTTGAGCCCTCCCCTCTGGTGGCGAGGCTTTTCCCAGGGAAGTGTCCAGGACCGCTCCAATGAACTGGAGTCTCTGTGATGCTATCATCTGTGACTTCTTTAAATTGAGGGAGAAGCCCAGTCTGTGAAGGAAGAGGCAGACATAATCTAGCTGGGTCCGGGCCTGTTCCGAAGATGCAGCCCTGATCAGCCAATCATCCAGGTAGGGATAGACGTGGATCCCTTCCCTCCTTAGACTCGCCGCCACTACCGACATCAGCTTGGTGAAGACGCTCGGGGCGGAGGTCAGCCCAAATGGCAGAACTCGAAATTGATAATGAGAGTTGCCAATTGCGTACCTCAGGTATTTCCTGTGCTTGAGATGGATTGGCACATGGCAATACGCATCCTGAAGGTCCAGAGATACCAGCCAGTCCTGGAGGTGGAGGGCCTGAAGGATCTGAGAGAGAGTTACCATCTTGAACTTGTCCTTCCTGAGGAACTTGTTCAATTCTCGTAAGTCCAGGATGGGTCTCAGTCCTCCGTCCTTCTTTGGTATGAGAAAGTAGGGGGAGCACCAGCCCTTGTTCCTGTCAGCTACAGGTACCGGTTCTATGGCACCTTTCTCTAGCAGGTCCATAATTTCCTTTTTAGGGAGCTGTTCCCCAGTGGATGACTGAGGGATGTGTAGAAAGGGTAGGCAGTAACCTTGGGCAACTGTCTCCAACGCCCAAGCATCTGACGTTATAGCCTGCCATTCCGTCAGATGGTGAGTTAACCTGCCCCCTACAGGTGTCTTGTGTGCGAAGGCCTCAGAGTGGTTTGGGGGCGGCTGATGCAGATGCCGAGGGTAAAGAGGCACCTGCTGCTGCTGCGGTCTTAGTACCTTTGACCCGTCCACCTCGGGTGGATCTTCTTTGGCCTCTTTGAGCCGGCTGTCCTCTGCCTTTTCCGAATGCGGAATAATAGCGAAAGGACTTTCCTCTCCCAGAGGTTCCTGATGGGCAAAAAGGAGTTTGGCGGATAGCAGCTCCTAAGGATTTTGCTGCTGCTTTAGACGTTTGTAACTTTTCCAGACTGTCATCAGCCTTTTTTCCGAATAATGAAGAGCCGTCAAAGGGCATATTCAAAAGTCTGGCCTGCACATCTGGAGCAAAGCCAGACTTTCGCAACCATGCATGCCTATGGATTGTTGTACTAGCCGCCATGGCCCTGCTGATACTGTCAGCGGAATCAATGCCAGTTTGAAGAGACTCGCACATGGCATCTTTGCCATCTTGAATGATGTTAAGGAAGGCTTCCTTCTCCTCTCCATCGGGTATGCAGTCAGCCGCTGATGAAGCACACTCCCATAATGTGTGACAACCTGGCGAGCGTACAGGTGGCGTTGATGGACTTCAACGCCATACTACAGGCAGAGAAGACTTTCTTTGCCATAGAGTCGTACCTCTTGTCATCCCTGTCCTGTGGGACAGTAGGGTAAGCAGTCCTACTGCTGGTTGAAGTTGCCGCTTGAACCACCAGGCTCTCTGGGGTCGGGTGTTTTGACAGGTATTCAGGGTCAGCAGCCGCTACTTTATACTTTGTCGACAGTCTTTTATTGACTGCTGGGACGACTTCGGGAGTCTACCAATTGGATGCAATTTTTCTTTGTAGGGCTGCATGGAAGGGGACCACCGGGTCCTCTTGTGGGCCTTTGTCCAATATATCCGTTAGATCATCCTGTTTGAAAACAGGTGAAGGCGCAGACAAACCCATAAACTCAATTATTCTTGTCATCAGGGTTCTATATGGTGTTTCGGCATGTTCCCCTGGGTCTGGCTTTACAAATTCCACTTCTGGGGAAGTGTCAAGTCCACTGGCCTCATGAAGTGAGTCCTGTAGTTCCTTCAGCCTCCTTTCTTCAGAGGTGAAATCCTCTGCAGCAGGCAGTGTGGATCTCTGTAAACCAAACGTTTCTTGGTCAGAGTCTTCTCTTTCTTCATAAATTGAAGAAAGACCAGGGTATTCTGATCTCTGAAATGGAGTAAAGCCCATTTCTAGGGCCGAAGGAGCCAAACTCGTCGTTATTGGACGAGAAAATGTCGAAGTCGTCGACGCAGATGTAACCGGCTTTGAAGGCGCCGAAAAAACTGGAAGGGGTCTCGAAGAACTTGAGAGGATCGACGACGGTCTCGGCGTCGTGCCGGAGGCCCTTGAAAACACTGTTGGCTGTGGAGCCTTGGTCCTCTCTTTCATCGACGATGGCGTCGAGTCGATCGACCGATGCGTCGAGGAACCCTTCGACAACGGCGTCGATGGCGCCGACCCATGCGTCGAAGGAACCCTCGACGACGGCGAAGGAACCCTCGACGACGGCGAAGGAACCCTCGACGACGGCGAAGGAACCCTCGACGACGGCGAAGGAACCCTCGACGACGGCGAAGGAACCCTCGACGACGGCGAAGACGGTGCCTTCTTACCCGATGGCTCATGACGCTCTCGGGTGGAATGTTTCACCGGGTGCTGCGACTCGCAGCGTTTTGATTTTTGGGGTTTTTCACCTGGGGTATCACCCTCAGCTGTCTTCGAGGGGGTCGAGGCCGCGTTCTCGAAGACGCTTAACATTTTCTTTCTGAATTCCTCCCACTCAGCTCTAGAACTGTGTTTGGTGGGACAGGAAACTCTTTCTGGGGACACCGAAGACGAGGAATGGGACCTTCGATGTCTCTTTTTTGAGTGTCTAGATCTCAACGAATGGTGGGAGCTGCTTCAAGATCTAGAATGGGAGTGTTTTCGACGGCGAGGAGACGAATGCCTCGACTCAGCCGACGAAACCTTCGAGGAGGATTTGGCTGACTTACCTCTCTCGAGCTTCCCCTTTCGCTCCTTCAGGGCTTTCGCTGTCATGGACATGCAGTCCTCACACTCCGAACAATGGTGCTCGGACCCCAAGCACCATAAACAGACCCTGTGTGGATCCGTTATTGACATTTTTTTACCGCAGTCTCGACATTTCTTGAAGCCAGATCGCGGCGTCGTCGGTTCTGATGAAGAAGCCATCGAGAACGATAAGGAATATTCGTCGAAATAGATTTAGATAAACCTGACTGAACTGAGCAACGACGTTCCGAGGCCCCACGAAGCGCGGAAAAACGGAACTGACCAACGGACGCAGCACGGGTCTATTTATGGGCATGGTGACGTCGGCGCCGATACGGTGGCCGTCGAGGGACATCGACTCGGCGAACGTCGACGCGCATCTCCCTCTGCAGAAAAAATTTCCGAGGCCAGCAAGCTAGAAACGTATTATCAAAGAGGACACAATCCCTTCGAAATAGATATTGCATTACTCTCCCCCCCCCCCGCGACCGCCCTGTAAAACATAGGTAAATAAAAGGATCCTTTCTCGTTTGGGCAGGGAAGGTATTTGAGAACATGTGATCATGTGATCTCCTCTCTGGCTTTGGTATAAAACTAATCCCTGTGAAGCTTACAATTAAACATTTTAAATTGGAATGCAAAGCATTTGGTGACTTTGCCACGTTGGTTCAATGGAGGAAAACCAAGACGACAACCTGCAGAATACACTGATCAGCTTAATAAAAGCCCAATACTAGAAGTGGGGTGTCACTATAAGACAAAACTCTCTGTGAATGGAAGGCAACAAAGGACTGATTACTCATCACAGCAACAGTCTATAAATCTGAACAATTGTGTTGTGAACTAATTTTCATCCTTCCTTGGGTAAACCATCTGCTGAAAACACAGCTGGTCATGGCTTGTCTGCAGTAATCACAACATTCCCTATTTCAGTGAACTTTCAATTTAATTATGAATCCACCACTCACTGGCAAGGAGTGAAGAATAAGTATGTCAAAGCTGAGGGGTAGAACAGAAATCACATTTAGGGCATGAAGCAATGACAACAGGACTGTGCTTTGGGCCCCATTTTAGGTATGAGACCGCAAATTCATGGCAAAAGTATTATAGTTTAGAATTAATTTCAGCCAACGGTCAGTACCCGAGTCTTTTGCGTATGTGAAACAGAGACAGTAAAACAAACGCCCTGGGTCCTTTTAGGATATTGGGTGAAAAACACAAATGTCCCCCTTACACATTTACCGAACGACTAGTATGATTCCTCAGTTGCCAGCTATCTTTGCAGTCAGGATTTCAATATATTATTTCTTATTTGGAATACACCGTATTTGTGCACTTAATGTATTATTTTATGATTAATTTTAACAGCCAGCTAATTACTTATGTACGCATAAGGCATTAATTTAGGCTGAATGAGGACAATTTTTATATATTGTAATAGCATCACTGGATTAGAGGCATCTAGGCTACCAATTTTCTCTCTGCATCTGCCAGGTTTCCATAATGAAAACATTGGGGAGGCTTACCAAAGTATCTGACCTTTGAGTTATCAACATCGGACTGTGCTTACTATAGCAAGGATAGATGTTTTGCCCTTTGCGCCACATACCTGTAGACAGAAAGGGCGAGGTAGTCACCTGTGCATATGTAGGGCAACAGAGGACTTAACATTTTATTTTGTTCTGTCCCATCTTTACAGATCTTAGGAAGACCTGGTTGATAAGCATACTCTGCGATAGTTGTTTCAGACATAGACTTGCTATGATCTTTCTACTGATGTATTCAGAGGTGAAAGTTGCATTTGTCCTGGGTGCCTACTTAAACCAGGCATTGTCACACGCAGAAAAAGGGCTATAGAGCTCTGGAGGACTGACGATTTCCAGGTCCTTACGAGGTCGGGGAGGGTTACTTTTTTTGGTTTGTTAAATCTCTTTATTGATTTCCCACCAAACATGAACAACCCTCTACGAACTCCTGCACCTCCCTCGCTTTCAGGAAACATTAAACCCAGCCACACGATCCCAAAGGTACCATCCCCTAAAAACAACCTGAATTTTGCCTTTCATAGACTGCGTAGCACTCACCTTGGCGTGTGGATCTATTCTCGACAGCTGTTCATTCGTTAAATCCATTCTCAAACAGCAGAAAAGCCTGTATTCAAACCTGCAGAAGCCTCAGTCTTCAGATTAACACTGCAGATGCCTGGGAACTGGGTGGAGTGTGCAATAATACCATGACAGTATAAATGAATGTCAAGGTTCGCTGGTCATGAGTACATACTGCGTCTTTTGCAGCCACACCCTGAGCTCTGGAATGTGAAGAGGAAAGGCAGTGGCCTATATAACGTCAGTCATAAACCACACAGTTGGGGGAGGTTAAACTGTTCTGCATTCGCTAAAGGCTCGAGGCTGACTTTACATTGAATGGATAGTATTTGTTAAACTCGTTGCATTACTGGAACCAAAAGAAAACTCCTGGGAAGTAGTGCACTAATACAGGATGCTTCCTGGAAAACCTCTGCTCAATTCCCTTTCACCAGTGCACACACCTCCTACATAAGGGCATTTCAGACAACAGAAACGTCCTGACTCCACAGGGTAAACAAAGCCTTGTGGATGCAGTATGTATATACAATGAACGCTAGGATTGGGGAGCTGAGGGTCCATGGTGAAACAGTGTGATTTCATCAGTGTGGCAACAGGCATGGTACAGTGGACATGGGGTGGAAGTATTGGCATATTTATCCACCTAGGTTGAGTACAGATGAACATTGTCCTGGATAGCTACTTCACCATTGTTAGCGATGATATGCCCACCTTCTGCGACAGTGGAACCTCACTTGATCGGTTTTTGTAACTGTGGTTACCACCAATTGTGTTATGCATGCAACAGATTTATGAAGTGTGGTAAAACAAGGATGATGTACTGACGATTTTAACATTATTGAATGCTCCATGATGAGCATGTAGACAATTTATTTTTTGAACATTTCTGTAAATGCCAAAACCACATAGAAAGTAATCATTAAGCACTGGCAGACAAAATAAAAACCACATTAAATCATAACCAACAATTAAGGCTTCTTTCACTTTTGCTATATACATCAATATTTGGGACAACAATTTTGGCAAGCACGGACACGTAAACACACATGCTTCATTAAATTCACAAAAATGCATATATGCAAACTCATTTTTAGTTATTGATGAGCAACTAACTACCATGAAACTACGACATCTAGTCAAAGGGGCAACACACTCGGCAGGACACACCTTCAACGCAATCTTTGCCAAGGAAAAACTCATCACCATAGCACCACCAATACAAATACTGTGGAGCAACCATCTCATCATCCCATTCGTGATCACTCTGCCTACTCAACTCTGCATCCAACCTCCTAAACTCACAACCACCACAAAAAGAAACTGGAAACATGTCAAAGAAAGCAACCTATTCGAACAACTGGAGTTAACCAAGCTCTCAACCACAGATTTAGAGCTAGCTGACCTAGACGGGAAAGCAGAGCTACTACACAAATGGATTGCAGACACAATTGACATGATCGCCCCAGAAAAACCATTCACCCCATTGAAAAAAAGAGCAATGCAAAATGGTTCAGCCCAATATTAAGCACCATGAAAAAGGAAAACAAAAAGATGGAACTGGAATGGAGGAAAGAATACAACCCAAACAAAAAAAACACTATTCCAGAAACAAATCCACGCATACAAAAAGGAAATTCAAAAGATGAAGAGAAGGCAATAGGATGACAGAATCACAAATGCCACCAACACACAAAAAGAAATGTTTGACATCATTAAAGAGATGAGAAACCCACCAGGCTGCGATAACACCCCAACTCCCTCAGAGAAACTATGCAACGACCTGGCAGAACACTTCAAGAAAAAAAATCAATGACATCAGACAAACCATACAAAACGGACCGACCAACCACAACATACAACCAAACGAACATAACATAGAACCACAGCACAAACTCAAAAACTATCCTGAAATATCAGTAGAGGCATTCGCAATGCTGTTAAAACACAGCAAGAAAGCTGGATCACCCATGGATCCCTGTCCCCCGGACATTTACAAATCAATCCTCGACAAGGAACGCCAGCAGAATAGTGCAGAAACCTTCTAAATATATCACTAACAGGAACTGTAGCTAGGACCTTCAAATCAGCATATATCAAACCACTTCTGAAAAACACAAGCCCTCTCCAACTACAGGTCGATCTCAAACATTCCCTACCTGGCAAAGCTCCTGGAAACCTACGTATATAAACTAACCCAAGGACACGTAGAAAAACACCACCTGCTAGACCAAGCACAAGTCTGTTTCAGACCTGCAAGAAGAACGGAAACAGCACTACTATCCATCTGGGATGACCTAAAAACTAACGCAGACTCAAACACCACCTCAGCCCCGATTCTGCTCGACCTCTCAGCAGCCTTTGAAACAGTTAGCCATGACACCCTAACCAAAAGACTAGAAGACATAGGCATATCAGACACAGCACTAGTCTGGACTAAATCCTTCCTAGCCGACACAACAGAAACTGTATGGATCAAACCCTTGAAATCCACCCCACGAGTTAACGACTGTGGAATACCACAAGGACCCTCACTATCACCGCTGTACTTCAACATCTACCAGACTCCAGTTATTAATATCTTACAACATTACATGCTACAACTACGCAGATGATACTCAAATCATCTACAAATTCAAAGACAACCAAAATGATAATTCAACCCTAATCGACTGTCTAAAAGAAGTCTTCGACTGGATGAATGCCAACAACCTGAAAATCAACCCAGGAAAGACAGAAATCATGATCATATCCAGAGACCAAGAGAGCGAAACAGTCATCCCGTGGCCAACGGAGATGGGAACCGCACCTTCAACATCAAATGTAGTAAAAAATCTGGGAGTCCCGATGGACAACACCCTAAACTTAGAACCACAAATAAATGCAACAGTCAAGAAATGTTTCTTCCTCCTACACACGGCAAGAAGAATCCTACCTTTCTTCTCCTTCACGCACAAAACACTCGCTATCGTCCCCCTCATCATGTCAAAAATCTACTATGCAAACAGCCTCTACCTCGGAATACCAGAATACCTCCTGAAGAAACTACATTGGATCCAAAATTCAGCAGCCAGACTACTCCTCAAACTATCCAGAAGAGACCACATCACTTCCTGCCCTAAAACCACTACACTGGCTCCCAGTAAAACATTCCATCACCTTCAAAACAATGTGCATAACGCACAGGGCAATCAGTGGACAAGGAGCAGAATTCCTACAAAAGAAAATAATCTACAAATCAACAAGACTCCTCAGGTCAAGCAACGAAATCCGCCTGGAACTAAAACCATACCTTAAGAAAAAACTTGGAGGCACCTTTTTCTACTACTTAGCTGCAAAAACCTGGAACAACATCCCAAAAGAAATAAGAAACACCAAAGACCACCTAAAATTCAGGAAATTACTAAGAACCTGCTCTGCTGCAGACTCAAACTGAAAACCCCCAAAAAAATGACTAAACTGGCAGGGACACCAACAGCCCCAGTACCGATGGAAGAGCCCCCACGGCACCTGGACAGGTGACGCCAGGTAGAGTGGAACAGGCAGGCAGCGCCCATAGAAACGGAGTCAACAACCTCTGCCAATCCCACCGAACATCCTCACTCACCCCTTAGGTACTACTAAGTGCCACAGTGTTGTGGAATTGTCGGGATATCGGCATTCACCACACTAGCTGAGTTGTGGACATGGGCAGGGGGGACAGATGGGGTTGTGAGGGAGGCTGGAAAAGGTTGGGGTCAGTTGTGAAAGGGACCTTGAATGCCGAATGGGCCCAGATCAGGACAGAGGCACAGGGTTGCCACCACACATCACCTGGGGAGATTACACAAGCCCAGCGCCTCAATTGAGGATAGAGAGGCCAACTAACTGATTCCACTAACAATTTACCCTTCTGCATACACCCCTCAAACTCCAAACCAAACACAACTACAGACCTACAGCACAACAAACCGCACAAAGTTCACTACATTGCAACAACAAAACAAAAACACAGACTCGCACAACAGCACACGACTACTGGCCGCAAACACCCCAGGCCCAGCCAACGGACCCACCGGGCTGAGGCTGCAATCTGGCAGTCAAATCAAATCATCCACTTTAAAACAAAGTAATTTAGCTACAAAATAAAGTAAATTAGCATAAACAATTACGCATTTAACTACACAAGTAATCAAAACGAAAATCTAGCAACAAAATGAAATAATCCAGCAGCCAAATGGAAGAAATCCAGCAGCAAAGTGTTATTTGTATAGTGCCTACTGCCACAGTTCATAGTGTCACAGCACTTTTGACTGTCCAAGAGACAGAGGAGTATGATGGAACATTTAGTAGTGGTAAGGAGGAGCAGGTGGGGTACCCTAGCAGGTCAATTAAATAACTTGGCAGCCAAAGCAAAATCTATCGGAATGAAAATCTGGCAGCCCAATGAAATAGTCCGGCAGCCCAGAGAAATAACCTGCAGCCCAAAAAAAATAATATAGCAGCAATATGAAATCTACTTTTGAAAAATGAAGTAATGTATCTAGACAGTGAAATAATCTAGCAGAATAAAATTGTCTAGCAGAATAAAAATCTGGCAACGAAAATATATAACCTGGCAACAAAAAGAAATAACCGGCTAGCAAAATGAAATCTAGTATCAAATGAAATAATCGACTTTAAAAAAAAATGAAATGTTATCTACACAATTAAGTCATTTCGCTACGCAGTTAAACAATCTGGCAGCCAAATGAAATCTAGCTGTGAAAGGAATCAAACGGGGAGTGACCGGTATCAATGCATTTCCTTTAAACATATAAAGTCATTTTGCTACACTAGGTTATCTAGATGAGTTAAATAACCTGCAGCAAAATTAGTTAGCGTAGCAGCAAAATGATTCAATGTATCTAGCATGAAGAAACAATTAATCTGGGTTATTTATTACATTTGTTGTAAAAGGGAAAGAAATATGTCCAAGCAATTAATCTGGTTTACAGAAAAAAGATGGGAAATGTAGATCGAGTGAATTTATCTAGCAGTAAAATGAACTAACAGCAGCAGAAAGTATTACTCCAGCAGCAAAAAGAATTAATCCAGGACTGGGCTGTATCCATGAAGGGTATAAAATAGGACTAGATGTGGTCGTCCTCACTGGCAACAGAAATCCTTTCCAGCCATGGAATAAACCATGTAACCCGTCCCTCTAACTTATAGGGAAGCTCCAGTGCTTAAAATAAGTTCACATTCTTATAAAACTAGCCTGCAGCCTGACATTTTCCTGAGTTGACAAGAGTGAAGGGTTTGAGTGGGACATATAGCTATTACTGACTAGTTGAACGGAGTGGACTATAAAGGTTCCAGACAGTTGAACCGAATAACAAACAGTTAAGAAATAAATCTCACAAACTGTTCACTGGTTGAAGTCTAGATTAGACTAGCACATTTAGCATTAGTTTATCTGAATGCCATCAGCCCCAGGCTGGGGGCTATTTGGCAGCTCCCGCCACTTGCAATGGCCCGCAGTGGCCAGCCAGGAGCCATCCATGTGGTGTAGACATGCTGTAAAACCAAAGCTGCAGAATGCAAGGATCAAACAAAGCAGTCTAGAAACAGAGGCTACTGCTGCCGTGTTCATATTTAGGAGTGTAAAGGTTGCCGAATATTTAGAAGTGTGAATGTGTCCTGGATGATTTAGACAGAAAAATGGGCACAGGAGGCATTCATTTGCCTCCACTGAACCCACCAAGAATATGATTTGGCTGGCCTGCTTCCAAAGCATTGCATAGGACTGCCCCGGGTTATCAGACTTCTAGAAAGGTATCACAGGGGAAGTGGGGAGGATGGTCAGTGTCCTAAAACTCACCATCCTAATTGTTTGCATGCTGGGCGGCTTTGCAGGCACCTAGGACTTTAACACCAAGTTGATTAGGATTGCATTGGTGCTAGCTAAGCATACGGTTGCTGTGTTGTGGATGGCAGAGAAGAAGCCAAAAAGCTCTTATTGATTACGGGATCTTGTTTATGTTCATGAAGTTGAAGCATATTGTGCATGATTTGCTATGAAGAATAAAACCAAGTACAAATGGGCAAATATATGTACATTTCTCCACCTGATGCAAGATTGGAGGGGGAAGGGGTCAGGAAGATCCTAGTTAAAATCAGGTGTATGGGTTCACGTTAGGGAGGCGAAAAGGCTGTGCTGCTGGTACTTAATTTTGGCAACAGACACTGAACTGTTACAATCAATGCAACTCTGCACACGGAATGGTACAAGCGGTAACTTATTGTTTTACATGATGGTTTGGTGTTTGCATAAATACATTTAGATGTATGTGCTTGCATTCTGTGCAATGTTTGTTTTAAATAAAAACATTAAACATGTGATTGGGCTGCCTCCTTCAGGAGCAACATGGGCTGATGGAATTTAAGAGCACGGCGTGGCTGAGAGAATATAAGAGCATGTGTTCAGCGCCAATTAGGAGCACAAGGTGCTCAAAGCCATTTAGAAAGCGATGGGCCTGAGGCTATTAATGAGCATCATAGAGCCACTACCATTTTGTTATATAGCGTTTTCATTTAGTATGATGTGCCAGGGCTATTTAGGAATACAACGTGGCTTGGACAATTAAACAGAAATGGATGAAGAGACATTTAAGAGTATAATAAAGCCGAGGGGCCTGCTCAGTGTGATGGAGAATGGTTGCAAAGCTAAAACTTGCAGGGATCATTTGGGAACATGATGGGGGCTGAGGTAACTAGGAATGCGATAGGCAAGTGCCGTTTAGCACGATGATGCGCAGCAGAACCCCTTTTAGAGACATCGTCTGACCCACGCAAATATTGTGTAGCTTGGGTTTACCCATTGTAATCAGTGGTGTAATACCTAATCACTCATCTTCATCTTAGGTTGCACTTTGAGTGTTTACCCTTACATCTGTTTTTGTACATGTAGGAAACTTTGCAAGCAACATTTTCCAAAAGTTATGTTGAAAGCTGGAAGGCATTTGACTCCAACGTGCCCCGTGTTGGCGCTCTAACACCGCAAGGGTGGCCCATCTTCATGCATCACAGCATTTTCTGCCATGCTTTATGAATGGTGCCCCAAAGGGTGAAAGGGACATGGACCAGAAAACACTGCCCAGTATGGCAGTTTCCAAATTCATTAAACTATCAGCTGCTTTCTATTCAATGTTTGCAGGGGGAAAAGAGGGGTCGCTCTCGCCAAAGTAGGAGCTGAAGCGGACCTTAGCCACTAGATAATACGGCTCGAAGTCAGTTACCCTCAGTACCCACTTCAAATAGGGTTTAGACACATCTAAAATGTTCATTTGCACCGCTCTAGCGTGTCATACGAACTGGGGGAGTAATACATTCAGGGTTTTGAAAAAGGAACCACTCAACATAATGGGGACATTGAGCAAAGAGTACAGCAATTTCGGCAACACAACTATTTTAAGTAAAGCTATTTTACTCATTAGGGATATTGGTTCTATGTTATAACGTCAAAGCAGACAACACTGCTCAATACTGTGAAGCTGAAAGCTTTGTATTTACAAAATGCAGCAAGCACTGAAGTGGCAACTGTCTCCAGCTTTCCAATGTAATTTTAGCACGGGACACCCCTACATCCCCGAACCCATAATGCCGATCTACGGGAGTGGGGGACACCCCCATAACCACTGCACCCCTTGTTCGGCATTAAAGGATTCAATGTTTTCAACCATGCCGAAAATGCAGTAAACGCACATTCAGCATTTATTTTCTCTCTTTTTGGGTAAAACAGGTATTTTCACCCATCTGGACAGTTTATATTGAAATGTATTCAGATCATTCCCAACGTTGCTCGAATACAACAACCACGGCTTCAATAGGTTATCACTTGGGGCTTTCACCCAAGATTCATTCTAGATACTGAAAAAAAGGTTCTCTCTTGATGGCAAGACCTGAAAACTCACCAACTTCAATAATGTCCTTCATTACAGGTCATAGATTGATGATTGGGTCCTAATAACACATCTTCCATGTACGATGACGCTATAGCAGGAGCAACGTTCAACTGTATAACTGTGTGGCTGTGCCTAAGCAGATCACCCAGTTGCTCTATAATGAAACCAAAAAGAAGGGGGGCATAGACCGTTGTAGACAAGACGACAGAATGCACGCAAATATTTGTGTCTCATCATTTAATAGTGACAAAGGGCAATACGCTCCTCGATCGGTTGGGGGTTGCCAGGCTTCATCAAAAACGTGATTACTGCTTCTCTTAGTGCCGAGGGAAGATAACCCATGGCAGGGGAGTTGCTAGGTCTGGAAAAGACCCGGGGCTAAGCTTATGTCGGATCTGTTGGGACTGGGGGCTAGTCATTTGGCTGTAGCGCCTGAGATTCTATCACGGGGCGACAAACAAAAGATCAGGGGCTATAGCCCCCTTAGCCCCCCCCCCTAGCAACGCCTCTGACCCATGGTGAGTGACTACTCCCAAAGCTGCAGAATACACGGCGCCAAGCATCTGCTTGTACATTTTAAAACATTCTGAAAAGAGTGCGACAGCCACTAGTGCTTTATTATTGGGAAACATGTCGATGGCCACAAAAATGTCTGCTAATGTTAGTGGCTCATCCAGCTTCAAAGCTGCCTCAGCTGAATGTGCCGATACAGGTAAGGAATTCAGAAAATGCATGTTTTCCGCCTCGGATTTGCCCAAATAAGAAGAGTATAAAGATTTATAAAACTGGAGGAACGCATCTAAAATAGCCACATGATGCGTGTATATTTCACCAATGTCGTTTTTTGACCGACATAGCACAGTTATTTAATAGTTAATTCCTCATCAACCTCGCCAACGGCCTATCCACCTTACCGCCTGGTCATCACTGGTGGAGAAAACATTTTTTCCCCCCCATCAGCCAGTTTGCAAAATGCATCAATTTCATCTTTAAAATCTGCTAGTTCACTAGCATTTTGCGTTCACACACATGAGATTCCAACTTCACCCTCAGGTGTTGCAAGCTCCTTGTGTATGTATATTCCTATGAACACCAAAGTGCATACTCATGGTTACTTCTTGTATGTAAACCTTACATTTCTGCCACAACCACCATATTATGAACACTGAGCACCGATTTGTCTCGAACAAAATAATGTGGTCAATAAATATGTTAGTTTCAAATGCTGTGTCCAACAAAGCAAGGAAGGGAGAAATGCCATTTGGATATCATAATCATAACATTTACTGTTTAGCACTCATACTTTATCTCAAGCATTAGAAACACTTCCCTGGGAGTATTTTATCACAGATGCAAGTAGATTTTGTTCAAGAGACAGTTAACCTTAACTCGATGTCATAGGATAAAAACTGTATCAAATTGTGAAGAGATGTTATGTTTATTTTTAAATTGATGTACAATAAACATGAAATAGTGTTATGATCTATATGCTTTTATTTTATGGGTCCCCTACCCCCCCGAAATAAACACAAAAAAACCATACAATTGGTCTCTAGGGTAACAGAAAAACTAACAGTTGACAGGAGCATTTTTCAATATTTTAATGAAAACATTAATGACGCTATATATGCCAGTAATAAAGATCACTGTAAATCACTTCCATGAGGATGCGGCAACATACTAAATGTCAATAATGGTCACTGTAAATCACCAGCCGGAGTCCACAAATCAGAATTGCTATTGAACTGGGTTCTCCACCATACAAACCCATCACATACATGCATTGCATTCATGTTTGAGTTCATTCCCAGACACCCACATACTCCATCAGATACACATGTACAAAATCGGAAACTAACATACATACACACGGTTAAGGGCTCGCCCAACATTTGCACGTGAAAAGACACTGCATGCATTACATACAAACATGGGCGCACACACACACACATTACAAAATACGGACTGTTAAACTTTCTGCTCTGAATCCTCTCTTCGGGCACAGGAGGGAGCAGGCACTGGGCACAAGATAATCCTGGCAGTGCTGACATACCCCAGAAGGACTAGAACATGCAAGGCGCACTAGCGCTGATCAATGACATGGTTGTTTAGCAACCTTGGGGCAAGTGCACGCCGAACACCCAGGCGCAAGCTTGATTAAAAAAAAAAATATATATAATATATATATATAACAAATGTTAGCACAGTGAATGCACCAGTCCTGCAGGAAGCAGGGGGCAAACTGGGCATTGTGAGGTGCACGTGTAGGTGACTAACCCCCAATGCCTTGCCCAACTGGCTCCACCACTAGCACACAAGGTCACCCTACAGATGCCTTTTGAAAGCTACAGAAGCGGCCTTCGATTTTGTGGAATGTCTATGTAGTCTCAAGAACAGGAAGACCATGTAAAGTGTATGCCTAAGAAATGAATGGCATAATACATCTGATAATGATGGCCAAGGCTGGCTTGAGTCCAGGTGAAACTTCACTGAGTAACAAAAAGGTAATCCAGTCTGAAGAAAACTTAAGGTCACAAAAAGCCATATGCTAGAAAGGTTTCCTCATTAAGGAATCCAGAACAAAGCAGACATCTCACTGAGGAGAGAGTTTCTGATTGGGGGCGACAAGGCGAAGCTGACCTTTAAAGTGATGCCAACTGGATTTGTTTCAGCAAATAAAAAAAATAAAACAATTTAAGTAGGAAGCAATAAACAAAACAAAGTGCTTAGTAGAGTCCATTTTGATGCCTCTGTTGGCCAAATGTTGCCAAGGACAGGACATTGTCTAAGGACACAGACAAAGGGTTGAAATTCTTATCCAGGGCCCAAAGATAGAAGCCCAAGCACTTGCTTTGGTATTGTTTCCTAGCTGAATCCTTCCTGGCAGCAAACAATTTGAATGCTGGGCCCAGAAATCCCCCCTTGATCATGAACTACGTCATCGAGCAGTAGGCTCCAGCTGAGCAATGGTAGAGAGGAGTGTAGGATAGAATATTTATTTTTTCAGGGCAAGATATTTTTTATGAATATGAACAAGAAGTAACCAGAGGCAACCGGGGTTAGCATACAATTGGCAGTACTGCCTCACAAACATGTAGTTAACTGTCTCAAATAAGCTCCTCCCCACAGTCACTTTTAGACAGAAGATAAGTTTATGACAAACCACTGTTTAGAATTCCAAAACTAAAAACAAGTGCTCTCAGCCTAACAGAATATGTAAAACCCTTTCTTCTGAGACTAACCATTTTAAACCCCAAAGTAGGCTGGGAGATTGTCACAGATGCAAGTCGGCTTATCATACATAGGCATCCCTCAAATTTGGTAAAAAAGGAATGTAAGTCAGGAGTACAAAGGGGTGCAGGATTTCCGGTATGCTGCTATAACTGTTCTGGCAAAAAAACAAAGCCTTAGTAATCAAGTGCCCTCCACATAATTCCTGTTTGTTAACCCCCAGTGGTCAAAGTATTTTTTCGAAACAGGTAAACCTACCATCACACGCAAAGAGGCCACAACCTCATCCCCAAATGTGGCTAGGACAATTACTGTGTCAAAAGATAAGTGCACAACAGGGATGTATACAGGGATGAGAATTGAATAAAAACTACTCTGCCCCATACTACTTAGAAAATATCTATGATTCGAATCATAAAAGTTAATCAGGCACAGTCTCAAAGGTACCCTTTCCTTTGCCTCTTTTGGAAATGTGGAAGGCTAAACTCTTCAAGAAGTATGTGAGCAAGTACAGAAACAGTCCAATCAACTAGAGTAATGTGGTACCAAAATATAAGTCCAAAACTAGGCTATGATAAACTAAAAAAATAAATACACCAATCAAAAACACTATACTATAATCCCATCCTTATAAGAGAAGAGACAGATTATGCAGACTTTGTAATGCAAGGGGGACTCTGTCTGAAGACAGGGGTGCACAGGCAATCATTTGAGCAGTAAAGTCAAGTTCACTGAAGATGTCATTTGAGAAAGTTAGAGAGTGGGTCTTACTAGTCACAAAGGCCTTTTAAGGCAGGCGGGGGGGGGGCAGAACTATATCAAAAACCTTTGATGCTTTGTCTTGGGTTTAACAGCGTCGCACCAGACTTCTAGGCACTTTGCAGTTGGTGTAGAGACCTTTTGAGTCAATTGTTTCCAATGAATTGCAGCAGATGAGAAAGACTAGTCAGCTCGAGACAGTACAGCGATGCAGACAGACAACCAGGTGAATCAGTGTCTGGAGTTGATCGAGTTGGCTCCAAGAGGTTGAAGGATGCTGTGGGATCTGAAGCCGACAAGGGTAGCCCCTCTACTTCCCTTCTGCACAGGAGATTCAGAGGCACCAACCCTCTTTAGCATATTATGTACTTTCCCATTTTCACTTATCAGTCTTTACATGCTTATTTCATACAGTGAAATGTGTGCGCTCCTGGCGTTGATGCAAGCCATCTGTGTGCAAAGCAGTTCATTTCCTTCTGCTCTTTTGCACTGCGTACATGTGATGCTTGTATGGTCTACATGCAAACTCCGATATAAAAAGGTGCAACATGGGACCATTCAGCTATGCTTGCTCTGAATCATACCGTCTCCTATGTCAGTAATTTCCAGCAAGTCTATCTACTTTGCTTGCTTCCACAGCGAGCCCTGGACGTGGATATAGACCGCCAGGAAGCTGAACAATAACGGTTTAGAAGGCTCTAATCGCCAGTGGTTGCAACCAAGTCAACGTTTTTCCACCAATATTTTTACACCACCTCCTCCCAACACTATTCGGGCTGGGTGTGGGAGGACAAACGCAAAGATCACTGTGTAAATCAGAAAATTATTATAATTCATCCAGGCAGCTCGGTGAAAGCGCTCAGGCACAGAGCCAGAAAAGGCAAAGCTGTTTTCACTTCATCACAGTAGATTAGCAAATGGTTAGATGAGAATCGACTAGTTTCATTAGGCTAAGTATTCCTTACATTAAAATCTGAACGCCACAGCAGGCTTCTGCAGGCTGCCTCTGCACAAGGTCATGGAAAATGTTAATTCCATATTCTATGCTCAGAGAATTACATGGTACAGTAAAGGTTCAATATGCCAGATTTATAATAACATTTGAGTATTTAAATACAACCAATGATCACCTTTTCAAGATAAGCAACCCATAATGTTTTAATAAAAGGAGAACAAAATATTTCATCCATTTCTGCCAGAGTAAGCAACCATAAAGAAAGTATGTACAGAAGTATGCTGTTGTATAAGTGATTGCATTGCAAAAGGGAATGGAAGTGCGCAGAAAAGGGGTTGGGTAAAGTATATTTGTGTGCGAAAAAGCAATGTGGTTGTTCCTACAGGCAATATGATATGTGGCAGGAGGTGTGACTAGATGGGTTTGTGGGGAGGGGGAACATGTGTGCGCGCACAAGGGGGAAATCTTGTTAAATGCATCAATGCTGCTCAATGCGAAAAGTATTTTTACTTTATAAAAATGCACAGTTTTATAAAGCATACAGAATGCATGTTTTTAAAGAAAAGGTAGTGATGACTGGATCTAAATGGCAGGAATTCGGTTTTCTGCAAACAATACATTTTCAGATTTAATACATTTAAAACAAAAAAAGTAAAAGAAAAAGGAAAGCAATCATTAGACCTAAATAGGTGTATTGGCGGAGCTGTTTGGCCTTCAAGAGAAAAAGGGCGACACGAGGAACCGGAGGAGATGAAATAAGAATCTCTATGGAGAAGGAATATTTAGATATTAGATCTGTGTTCACCAATGTCACGTCACTAACATTAAATGCGTTGAGATGTAACTGAATATACAGCCCGAAAGTTGTTTTTTTTTTTAAGTCAATTGTTCAGCATTCTGAGTGGGCTGTGTGTGTGGTAATTTCATGGTACTTTTGACATTCTATTATTGGGATCCTAGATGCTTATGAAAACAGAATAATCAGTTAAGTAACCAGAAAGAAGAAAATGATCCCAAACTGTCAAAAATCTGGTGTTTTAAAAACCTCTGAAGACATTGGCCAGTGGCAAAACCACCAGGCTCCATTTCCTTGACACAATTCAAGCAAGTGCCTTGAAGCCGCCTTGTAGCATATGGCCGGACACAAAGTACCAATTAACATGACAGTTTTGTAATTCTGCTTTCTTCACATTATGTAAATGTACATAATGTGTACTTGTAATAAAGTTTTTAAAAAAATCAACTGGACCCCAAACGCAGGATGTGTAATGACAGCAGACCATCTGGTACAAGAACTTTATCCAGAAAAGTGATTTGACAGGAGCTATCCCTCACCAATGCAACTAGTTCAGTGCCCTGAAGAAACAAAATGCTGCTTTACTAAGGACATTCATGGCAGACACTCGTCCAAAGAGAAATAGTTGACCCTTAAGTGGTGGCATGCAGGTCTTCTATAATTTTCAAGGGCTGGAGATTTTGAGCCTAGGTCAATAGACGAGTAGATTATGAAGTAAGATTGTGCATTTATGACATGGTAAGGGTAAAGGAAAAGATGGAAAAAAGATTAAATCTACACTTCAATAACATGTAGGGAGAAACGGGCAGTCTGGATTTAACCCTGGTAGTCCTCTGCAATCAAAGTCTCCGTACCATAACATGGGGTCATTCGCGAGCTAGTACATCTAATACACCTCACCCACATATGGAATTTTGTGCATCAGAGCAGCAATGAGCCGTCTGTTGGACACGTCGCGCGTAGTGCACAAATCCACGTTCGTCCTCGTCTTGCCAGTTTGCGGGTTTTGTATTGCCATTTTCATTTTATTTATAACCACTTAAATAATTAACCTTTTCCCCACCCTTAGTGTAGCTGGGAAACTTTAAAACGAGTCAACTGTTTGTAAAAAGAAGCCTAGTGGTAGAAGTGTGGCGATTATGTGAAATCCTGTTCTGATGTTTTCAAAAGGACGGCTAAGAACAAAAGATAAAAGCCTAACTTCCATGCTCAGTTTACATGAAAGGCCTTTAAATCTTGGCCGAGAGCGAGTGTTAAGTTATCAGCAGTGAGTGGCTTTCAGCATTTGAATCGAGAGTAAAAGAAATGAAGGTCATCAAATTACGAAGGAGGTGATGTTAAAAAGACACAGGATACAAACCAAGCTGCACCAGCAGCGCAGAAGCAGACACGACAAACTGCGTCACAAAAGATATGTCCATTTCAGATGCTTCCTTCTTCCTCACACAGCCACCCACCCAGATAATTCACTTGAAAAAGCTTCAGGAATACTGGGCACGAAACAGCAATTAGACTGAAGCAGCATAAAAACAATGCCCAATACCCCGGTCTATCAAGACCTCCACATGGAGCATGGGCACCGGAGGTCTAAACTAACAAAATAACGGTATATTCTACGGATAACGCCTTACCTAGTCAATATCGCAATCTTGTTTCTGCGCCGGCTCTTTCGACGAGAAGCCACAAGAAACCCCGAGCAGCGCAGCAGCGTAGTCAGACGAAGCGTGCACACTGTGACCCAGTTTATGCCCTAACTCGGCTGCAGGGCAAACAGAAAAGCTTAGTCGCTGCCAAATCAGCGCCGTGCTGTGCACTGGGTCAAGAGAGGAATGAAACGCAAGCCTGGCTCTTCCAGTTGCAATAAGCAGAGTCAGATGGGTAGCATTCTCCGGGGGCAAATCATAACAAGCATCGCTTATTGAGCCGTCTGGAGAGCGTCAGGCAGTGGGCAGGCGCTTGGGTCCTTAAAGGGGCAAGGCTGAGAGGGCACGAC
The DNA here is from genome assembly GCF_040938575.1 of Ambystoma mexicanum. Lineage (NCBI taxonomy): Eukaryota > Metazoa > Chordata > Amphibia > Caudata > Ambystomatidae > Ambystoma > Ambystoma mexicanum. Next base: position 450,016,419 of record NC_090936.1, on the reverse strand, counting down.
CCTATCATCAAGTATCCTGGCAATGAAAGAGCACGGGGAAGCCCTCCACCGCGTCACTAATTAACAGATTCGGTCTACTTAGTAAGTATTGAATTGAAATTTGATTTATATCGCGCTCGTACACAAGTGTTTCAGAGCGCGAGTATCAAAACATACTGCAAATACTTAAATAATATTGTTAAGACACGGCAAACAATATAAAGAAATTAGGAGTACCAACCGTTAATTAACAGGGCTGCTGTGACACGTTTCCAAATACTTCATATTTCTCATAGCTTTCTGCAGCTATTTTGGGCAGACCAGCCACTGGATAATCAAAGTTAGGTCGACTATTTGAACTTGCACATGCGCACAAACAAAATTGAAGGTGATGGTGGGTTCAAAACCACAGGTGTTGCTCTCGGGAATACTTCGGGCATCGTTTTACAGCCTGCCCTCATGCTATGGTAGAAGGGTAATTCCCATACGCAAATTAGACTTGGTCTCACCCAAAAGTGCAGTCCAACCAAAATGCTTGGCTTCATCTTTTCTGCACATCATTACAAGGAACCCAGACATGTTTTGACATTGGTGAGATGCAGCTTATGTTTCTAGGCACAGCTATTTTGGGATCCATGTCTGCCCATGCGCATCCAACTCGGGCTGACAAACACATGGGCCCACAAAGTCACTCAGCAATATATGAACAATGAGATGGATGGAGAAAGGGAAGAGACTAGAGAAAAGCACACACCATTTAAACTTACATTGCTGATCTTTTATGAGTGATCATTGCAGCTCTCCGAATGGCCCAACAATTTGAGGAACAGATGTAAGTTTGACTATACATTTATTTTTAGTAAGAAAATTACCAATTTTTGGTTGGGAATCCGTCAAAGCAATCCTCTCGCCCCCCAACTACATTCCAAAAGAAGATGTAGGCCCACACTTGCATACCACATGATCCTCAAAACTACTTCTATAAATTGATAGCCAGGCAATCACTGCCATACACCTATTTTGTTTTCCCTCAACTAAAGCACAGACCAGCATAGCAATAAATACAATGAATAACGTAACAGCGATTTCAGCTTCTTGGAAAGGGCTGGTAAATAAATGTATGTATGTGGCATAGACACAACAAAAGCAGTGGTAGATGGAAGGTTTAGAATGAATCGTGACCTCTGCCGTTGCTCTGGGCAACCCTTCAGACCATTGTTTTATGCAAGGTTCTCAACCATTTGTGTCGACAAGGCGGGCGAAAACACCAGATTTTGTTTTTGCCAGGTGAGAGCCCATTGAGGTGAATGGGCGAGCAGGAGGATTGGCGGGTGAGTCAGCTGTTTGCAATGCCAGTGACACGCACCAAAATCAGGAGAGTTCAGAGCTATGTCTACGCCTGCCAAGCTATTACAGAATGGGGAAAGACACCCCAAAAAGGGTTAGTCCAGCCCGAACTGCTTGGTCACGTACCTCTTGCACAAGACCACAATCACCAGGAGTCATGTTTCGGCCTCAGTGGGCATTATCAGTGAGGCGCCTGCTGGGTCTAGAGCTCCAAGCTATAAAAGCTGGTCTGAAGGGTTGCCCAGAGCGATGCCAGAGGTTAAAATGAATTATAAACCTTTCAGCCATCACCTCTGTTTTGTCTTACATGTATGTGGTATCCATCCACGCACGCATGCACTCACTCACTCTCAGCAGTGCCAGTATGAGTGTGGCATGTCGCCTGGTCTGAAACCAGCGCTGGTACACAAGCCTCATTCCAGCTACAGAAGCATTGTGATCTCTCCTCATGTAATGGATACATTGCTATTTTAAAGATACCCATTTTTTTTTGCAATGCCTTTTCCAATTTCGAAAATTGCAACAAAGTAGATGTTCATGTATTGGCGATGCTGCGATAATTTAGAGCCAACACCAATGTTCCTTGAAAATTCGTGAAAATGAACGTACTACTACTAAAGTTTTAGTTTATAGATTTTAGTAGAAATGTACTGCATATTCTACCCTTGTCGTTAAGCAGATTTATACAGCACATTAGTAGGCATCTCTTGCTGGCTTGTCCTACTTCCAATTTCAACAGCTTGCCTGTTGGCCATTAATAACTGAAAATGAGCTATACCTCGGTCAGTAAAACCATCTCTTCACTTACTCATAACCAAGTAATCCAATAAGCAACCTCTGGTAGCAAAGGTCGAGACAGAATTAATGTACATACAGCTGTGCAGAAATAGACAAGGAACCCAGCAGAGCGTCCCTTTAACACAAATGTGTTCCCTGAAGACAGAAACTTTGGAGGTTTAATATAGCGGTTAACATCATTAGCCTTATATAGAATAGTCTGTATGCCATATTTAGTCTGTTTCATTAACAAGGAACGTCCCAACGGATCATCCTCCTACTTTGGAGGGCATGGCTTTACAACAGCATTCGAGACATGCATAATTCCGCTCTGCCTGCCCACGTGATACAGACCACTAACTCTAGCAGCTCTTTCCATTACATACAAGATGATTTCAGTTCTCAAATGTCATTCTTGCACAGCCGTATAGGTCTTTATGTGTGTGCCAACCAATCACATACCTTGCCAACCCTCCTACCTAAAACATGGCTTTGGTAACTGCCTCTGCTCCCAGGTAAGGCAGCAGTTTGCTCGGTCCATAGCCCATATATACACACGACTAATCGGAAATAAAATACTGTTCGTTTCAACAGTCCTCAAACTTCTTCACCTCCTGTTCGGTGCCTTTGAGACATCCCCTCAAGCACCTTGAAGCTGGCCTCCATAGATGAGACTAATTTTACCACAGACTTTTTGGGAGTGTGGAAATTACTAATAACCCATTCAATGCATTCATGACACCAGCCCCTTGAGGCTTGGGCTCACCAGACCCCCACAATATCCTATGCATCTTCTACCATGAGTACGGGGTAAATAAGACCCTCCCCTCCCCCCTTCGGTTTATTCTTTCTGTCTGTCGTGACAGGAACTGGTACTGGCTCCCTGTATACTCTAAAAAACCACTGTCCACTTACGGCTGTTAGAAGCAGCAATGCACTAACCACAATACGGTTCGACTGCCACGCAAATAATTTTTCATGGACTTTGAGTAATCCATGACTTTGACACTTCCGGCTGAGTTTAATAAACTTATGTCACAAGTACTGCACTTGAAGACATTAGATTTAACTGGACCAAGAGGGAAGTTCTTAAATAGTTCAAACCATGAAATATGTGGACTAAACGCAAGGTGTGCAACCAGTAAGCACTCCAAGCAACCCACAGAGGCATAATGCGAAAGGCCTTGTGCAGTAAAACAAGGATGACACCCCTTTCTGGGCCCGGCACTAGTGGCTTTAAATTACCACCAATCCACAGCTCTTGATTTCAGAGGGAATCTCTGCTCACCAGATACTCAGGTTTGAAGGCCAGAGGGAGGAAATCAAACGTTTTTGGTAGAAGTTGCAGATTTCCTTACTGCTATTAAGCGATTATGGAAAAATAACCAACCGTATGCTATTATCAGCAAATGCATAACGCCGGGAAAAAAACTGAATATTAAACGAAAGGAAAAAAGATTTGTTGACTGAAATATGGTAGCAGACATATCAACACCAAACATAAGCAGGTCCTCTTAAGTGCCCTTTGAGAATGGTTAATAATTAACTTTTTTATGCTGACTTTTCAACCCGATTTGTACTGGTCCAAAGTCGCAAAGGGCAAAACTTTCTGATACTTGCTCTGAACGGCTCAACACGTGCCGACCTGGATAACACAGAAAGGCAGACAAGGCACGGGGAGAGAGGAGTGCACTCTGCTGCTCCAGTGCTAGAAATAGAACAGCAATGGCATACCAAAAAACTAATTATAATAATGCAAGTCCTAACTAAATTACTTTTGGACAAGGTTTTCATTCGAATGGCCGGGTGTTGTGGTTGGCTTTACCCCCCCCTTGTTCATGAAAGGCAGATTTACTGGAATCATTTCACTAATCCCAGATTAAGTTCTTTTCAAAGGAGATAAATACATCACCAGTTTTTTACTAAATAGACGGAGATTCCATTAGCGGGGGCGTAGGAGGAGGATGTGCAGCCAGTTAATAACCCGGGACAAGATGTCGACATAGGTTCAAAGAACACACCTCGACTCGATCTTGCAGGGTATCTGGTAATATTATCCCCACCAAAAATATCGCCGTATATATGGCCGACGGGAACAACCATAGGCGATACATTTTGTGGGGATAATATTTGGGGTTATTGGGAGCAGGGATTGCAGGGTTGTCCCCCGCAGGTTCCATGCCTTAATGTCGCCGCAAAAATATGGCAATATTTTTGCGGGGATATTAAGACATGGAACCATCTGCAGGGCACAATATCAACAGTGAGCAGCACTGCAATAGCATGCGTTTTCCCACCAGCTGTTCATGCCCAAAACACAGAAATATCTGAGCTGAGCATGGTGGAGCAGCACAGACCACAATTAAAAAAGTGTACAAGCCACAATAAAAAGAAATACAAAGATTTATCGGCAGAAAATCAGAATTACTACAAGTAATGCAATTCAGGAGAAAAGGAATCATTCAGCATCACAAATATATGTATGGATTTATAAAGGGCACATTTAGCTGAGAAGCAACAGGTCGCTTTACATTGGGGACACACCCAGGTGTTACAAGTATGGGTGCAGGGGTAGAAACAGAAAATCAATAACTGACAGACATTCACTGCCATTTTTAATGATGCAGAACTATGCTAAACTATTTATATATATTTTTTAAATAAACACAATATTATCCACAGAACACTCAGCAAAAAAATAAAATCACAATTTTCAAAGGAAAAAATAACACGATACAAGGGAAAAGGCAGTACACTCAAGCAATAACAGCGGACTAAATGCAATGCCAGCACTCCTAAGCCCATAGCCTCGTCTCCATGACACCATTTACATACACACATCTAAAATATACTATTAATACATATTTTTTTATTTACTTTGTTTATAATTGCTTTAGCAAATTTTTACAAAACTGTTGCTGCACGTCTCAGAAGAGCCACATAAGAGAGCCACATAAAAGAGAGAGAGCCACATAAGAAGGGAGAAAACCCGATGAAAGAGAGACTGAACTAAGGCAGGAAGACCAGGCAGACTTTAGGTCGACCGAGCATGCACCCAATTTATCGTTCCGGAGAGCGTTCCGCTTCGGGTATCTTTATAGGACAACCTCTCTCATCAGGGTCTTGGTGAGTGGTTACTGTTAAGGCGCGAAGGGTGATCATATGGAAAGCCGTCTAAGATTTTTACAGTGGCTATTGTCCATCTCATTTTCTCCCCTGACATTAGCCTGTTCCACCATGTTGCATCTTCCTCTTCTAGATATCCCAAATAATCTGTACGAAGGTTGGACAGGTATGTGGCTCTTACTATTCTTAGCTCCGGGCAGTTGAGCAGGTGTTTTTTTATTGTTTCTGCGTTGGAGGGTTCAGTGCAGAGCCGACAGGTGTTGATGTTTGATTGCATCCTGAACGCACGTCGGGAGGAGATTGAAACACGCTCTCATATATAATTTTCCTCGCTGTTGATTAGGGAATTTGGTACAATATGGGATGGGTTCCTTCAGTTTGTTGAAGTTGGGTGGCAGGTCTTTAGTCAGCTTGTTAGTTTGTGCTTTGGCCAACGTCTCTATCCAGTCTTGCACCTCAAGTTTCACTTTCATACATATTTGGAAAAGGTTTATGAATAAAGGTCAAACCTCAATTATCCCATGCACCCATATTGGTTACTTGGACAGGCGATATAAAGTCTAATCCACTAAAAAGCAGGACAGAGGCATGCAATACACATGGAATGTGCCTGTCCAGAACAGCTGTAGGACCATGCAGGTCATTTTCATCATTCTTAACTGAATAAGCGACAATGTTTCTGCTAAAAAGAATATACCATAAATATAACATGTGGAAGTATACATTCATTAAAATAATTAGGAAATGAATGTAATATCCCAAAACCTGTATGTCCTATCAAAACAAATAGAAAAAAACCCTGAAAAAAGCAGGAAAACGACTATTGAATTCCACCGAGGGGCAACATCTATCCACATATTTTAAAGCCAGATAATTGCCTCACAAACAAATCACTGAAACGCAAATAACCCTTTCTCAAGTCCTAAATAACAGTAAGTGTACAGAAAAATCACTAATGTAAACCCACTCAACTGTAGCAATATGGCATAAACACGGTGTCAATTCCACAGACGGTAGCCAGCCACAGTAGCACGCTAATTCTGCAACAACCACACTAGTCAATAATATAAAATTGACAAAACAAGGGAAACGGGAAGATCTTGGTAGAGCAATACAAGCACTAGTATTATCAGTCATCCTACAAGAGCCACAGGAGGCAGCCATGTTGGATGTGAAGGCTGGAATATTAGATGGCACAAAAAGACAACAGATTAACAAAAGCATACATCTCCAAATACAGAACGGATGGTAACTGCATCCTTCCACTGTACGCCTATGAAGCTCACCAAAGGTAAACAGGCTAAAAGGGAAGTAAAACACGTCATAAAACACAAGTTCTTAATCAGAAAAGAAAGAAACATGGATTAAAAAAAGAAGGCCCCCTAAAGTACCAATAAGTAATGCTCCTGAACAACCATTTTAACAGATCGCACACAAAAAGCCATGTTAGAACGACAGGGTGGGGTGAAAAGGAGTGCAACCAAAGAAGCAAAGCCACATTTCTAGGAGAGGAAATAATATTCAGACAAAATATATGCCAATTAAAGGAGGGAAGTTGACTTTAAAATGTAACCCTGATTGATTTTGTCCCTCATTGGAATTCATTTGTTTTCTAACAGCGTCATTCCTTTTTTGAAATTTTTGTTCCATTTGTTACAAAGGACACATTGGTTTTTCAATATCACATTCATTATGTTGATTTTTTAAATTCATTTCAGGGGCTTTATCGTTCCATACGTTTTTTGGTTATTTATGGTATATTATCTGAGCTGCTGGTTGCTTATTGACTTTTTTTTATTATTAAAAAAAAAACACTTTTTATCAACATTTTTTAAACGTATCCGTGATCACAACCCCAAAGAACCCACTTCACCGTCCCGCCCTCCCTCCACATTCGAGTATCCAGGTTGTGCCCTCCAGGCCTCTCCATTCGCTCCATGGTTGACAGCGGATAATCTTTCGTGGTCTGTAGTGTCCCTGAGAGCCGGGCGGGTCCGTTGCAGCACCCTTGGTCCATATCTTCCCTATTGCCCCCCACCTCCGACGTCTGACAAGCCACCCTTCACGGCAGCCGTAGGTCATTGACCTTTGACAAGTCATTCAGCAGTTGGGTCCAGTGTATCGTCACTCCCTCCCCCTTCCATTTCAGTTTCTGACTTCTGCAAAATTGTCAGTTCTGCCATACCCCACCTACGGACATCCGCCCGCCCCATTTATCGCCGGGCCTTGTGTGCTTGTCCATGCTATCACCATTCAGTGTTTGGCCAGTATCAATAGGAACTGGCCCATCTTGTTCCCACCTGGCCCGTTGCACATCTAGGACATTCATCCGACAATTCTTTGTTCACTGCCTGCAGCCTCACCGGGGTCACATATGTCCTGTGTATGATGTTAAATTGGACAGTTGGAAGTGGGCATTACGTGACGTCTTCCGGACGAGTTCCCATACCTGTGTCCACTCTTTTTCCGATATTTGGTATCCCATGTCCTTCTCCCATTTCTCCTTAACCTTCAAATCCCCCCCAGGATTCCCTTCCCGCAGGGCTTTATAGATCCATGAGATCTGTGCCCTACCCCCCCCCCGTCTGGTCTAGCAGAATTCGCAGCACCGGACTCGGCTCCGGCTCCTCCGGGATTCCCTCCCAAATCTCTGCCAGTCTTCGGACCACTGCACCGTATGCCAGGAAGAGACCCTGTGGGAGGCCGAACTTCAAACACCAGTCCTTACAGGTAAGCAGCTTCCCACCCTCAAAAAGATCCCCCACTGTCTTACACCCTTTTTCCAGATGCCTCTGTATTCCTGCCCTTCCAATCACATGACGAAGTTGCTGATCCACGCCCCATGGGAGTTTACCATCATATTGCCCCCGGCTCCTCTAATGCCAACATATTTCTTCCACGTCCCTCTCACTGCCTCAAACACTGTGGTTCTCCCCTTAATACCCAACGGATGAAACAGCAGTTCCACCGCTCTACGATTCGGTGGCAGATCACCCATCAGCCCTTTAAGGGCACCCCTTCCCCCCCACCCCCGGGTTGGTCCCACACCAGTATCGACTCTAGTTGTGCCGCCATAAAGTATTTCTCATAGTTTGGGGGGGGCAAGTCCTCCCTCCTCTCTAGATCTCTGTAGCGTGTCTAGGGATAGCCTCCTCCTCCCAGTGTTCCACAGTAGTTCCCTTACCTTAACGTCCAGCATTTTTCAAGAACACTTTTTTCACCACATATGGTATGTTGGTAATAAGGTAGTTGCAGTAGGATCACTATTTTACATAGTGCCACCCTGCCCATCAAACAGAGGGGTACGTTTTTCCAGAATTGAACCAAGTCTCTTATTTTTTACAGCGCCTTTCCTATATTACGTACAAACGTATCCTCCCTATCATGCAATATCTTTATACCCAGGTACTGAAATGATTCCCGCTCCCAGTTTATTCCCAACCCTGGTAGGTCCTCCAATGGACTATCCCGTAACCCCCTAACGGAAACAGCGCCGATTTTTCCGCATTAATGCGAAAGCCGGACATGAACCGGAAATTCCACAGTATCTCGAGCAACTCTGGGAGATAGATCCTGGGGTTTGTCACATACAGCAATAGGTCATCGGCATATAAGGAGACTACATGCCTTTGGCCTCCCGCTACAATCCCTGCCTCCTTCATTTCTTGTCGTAGGAATGCAGTCAATGGCTCCAGGGCCAAGGCAAACGAAATTGGGGAGGCTACACACCGAGCGGAGTCCCCCCTACCCAGTTCCATGTTCCAGACATCCAACTTTTGGTCCTCGCCATCGCTGTCGGTCTATTATATAGCAGGCCCAACCATCTATATATGTTATCTCCAAAATCCGAATTTCCTCAGCACCCGGAATATCCATTTTCATTCTAGGAATCAAACGCCTTCATGGCGTCAAATGAGGATATCGCCATGTCGTGCTTCTGTGTCTTGACTAGATCCATGACGTGATGAAGGCGGGAGATGTTACCAGACATATTCCGTCTCCCATAAAACCTGCATTGATCCGGGTGGACCAGGTGCAGCACTACCTTCGCCAGTCTGGTGGCTAGGAGTTTCCCCAGAATGTTCCTGTCAACATTCACTAAGGATATCGGCAGATTCGCCGTACAATCCATCGGTTCTTCCCCTCCTTTAGTATCACAGTGATCACCGCCTCGCTCATCGATTCCGGGAGATGGCCCTTCTGAAAACCTTCCTCATCCACCTTCTGGAGCTGCAGCGCCAGGAGCTCGATAAACATGGAATAAAACTCTACCGGAAATCCGTCACTACCCGGCGCTGTGCCTTTCCTCAGTGTGGATCGCCCAGCGGATATCTCCCTCCTCGATTGGGGCCTCCAATTCCTCCCCCAATTTCGGTAGCTGCAGTGATTCCATAAGGTCTTCTACATCTACATACCCATGCTCACTTGTATACAGTTCCTTGTAGAATGCCACAAAAGCTTCATTAATTTCCCCCTGGGTCCCCACTATCTCGCCCGAGTTAGTCCTAATTTAGGCGATAGCCTGAATCGCGTTTTCCTTGCTGATCAGCCAAGCCAGTAGTTTACCTGCCTTATCCCCTTCCCCATGTAATCTGACATCCCGCCTACTACTATAAAACTGCGACAGGTTCACCAGGGTGGACTTTAAGTTTCTGCGCCAGGGTTTCCCCCACCGGTACGCCCCCTGCCGCCTCCCTATCTGACTCCGCCACCTGGGCTTCCATTCGCCATAGCGTGTCGAGGAGCCGCCTATGCATACCTACTGTCATGGATAGGCACTTCCCTCTCATAGTCACCTTGAAGGCCTCCCAAAGCGACTCCCTTGACTCTACCGACCCATCATTTAGCTTAAAGTACATTGTAATCCCTTCTCTAAGCTCGCCAACAAACGCCCCATCCCCTAGTGCCTCGTTTTGCAGTCGCCATAACCGTCGTGGAGGTCTCTTGTTCGTCCCAAACATTGTGGCCACTAAGGGGGAGTGATCCGACAGGCTCTCCCCAAAAATCATAAAAATTCACAAAATCCACCGGGGAGACCCATCGTCTCAGGGTGCGGTTCCATTTTGGAACCTCTGGGGCAGTTCATCGATTATTTTCTTAAACCACTGAGCAACAAGACCAAGACCGAATAAATTCTGGTCAGAACATACAGACCAGATTACTGGAACTTGAAAAGAGATGGATTTACAGATTAGACTCCTTGGAACACAGACTCAACGAACAATCTCCTTTTTAATATTTAATATTCCATTCCCCTGTCTACTCTTCAATATTAGACACCCCAGGCCATACCACAGCTTCGCATCAATTCCAATCACCTTCTGAGATGCACTGTCTCACTCTGCTTTCCCCCCCCCCCCCACTATCCCAACACAAACCCCCCCCCCCCGCTTGCATCTCCTTGACTCTCACACTCAGAGTCTTAACAGGTGCATTTTTCGGGCAGGCACCCAGCGCATTAAACTTTTCACTCTGACGCTATACTCACTTGAGTAGAACTAACCAATGCGTCCGCGTGACGCATTCCCCTTAACTCCCAAACTTGGATTCCCAGGCACACACATCTGTCCTCCGTGTGTGCACAGGGACACACGGAACACTTTTGCTGTTTCCCTCGGTTTTCAGTTCGGCACCCCGCCAAACGGGACAAACAGGTCTTTAAGACCACACTGTGTTAAGCAGTCCTCTAGCCATAGCGGCTCTCTACTCTTTTCCACTCACGCTTCTCGCAGGCCCAGGTCCTCTGCACACGGGCAAAGAATCCTCCCCTGCTGCTCATGGAGCTTGCAGACAACTGGAACAAACATTCAATCACTTGCTTCCCGGGTTGCAAGCATTTTTGACAATCAGCGCCGGCCCAGCCATACGACACTCCTCCCGGCCTTACCATTGGTCTGACACAGTGCACACACCCCTCGTCACTCGATCCGGCTTGGGTTCCCATTGGATATCTCTTTCTCTGGAGACATTTTCTCCTCCCCGTCGAAGCCTGACGCACAGTCCGGTTGCCCAGACAACCGCTACCTTGCCTCTACTTCCCAGCTACAGCCTGCATTCGAGCTCCCCGCGCCCGTGAGGCTTGACGTGCAGGGACGACTCTGCCCTCCCCAACTTCATGTGAATACCACCAGACCTGACATATCCTGTTTACCCAGCACGGGTAACAACGTGGGTCTTATTACGCTTTTCTATTTCGGCCCCATTTTTTCAAAAAATATATATTTAACTCATTTCCTTCTTTGGTTCACTGTCTCGCCCTCCCACACAGCCACGCGCCCAGGGATCACCACTTCAAGACGGACCGTGAGAGGGTGCCCCCAGGCGGACATTTGTTTTTCCGGGTTCTGCTCCCCCAGATCTTCTGTCTTCTCAACGACAGATTGCCTTGACAAGACACCCTTGCAGGTAATCATTCACGTACCTTCCATGTCCCCTAGGGCAGGATAACACTTATTACTTTCGATTAGTTCTGATGCTTTTCTTTTCTATTTCAGTTCTCCAATATAGGCATATTTTTGTTCTAGATCCCAGCCGGTCCTTCGGACCTATGATAAGAATCTATGAACCTCACGAACATCCCGGAAATTGTAGGGAATATAAATACCTATACTCACGTGCTCCACAGAGACACACCTTACCACAATAATAGCCTTCCAGAATTACTCTCATTTGATCGAAGCGTTTGTGGTGAGTGCCTGTTTTACCATATCCGGTCTCTCTCTCTCTCTTTTCCCCCCCAACCCCTTTTCTCCTCCCCCCCTTGTGTGCCGCCGGACCGACAGATCTGTACGGAGACCCTTGCACTGCATTTCCGAAGGGGACCCAATACCATTATTTTGTTACGTTTTCAGGAGGGGTTGGTCCATCAGCACTTTCTGAGGACTCCCTACCTTTATAAACATTTAGACTTGGTAACATGAGACACAAGGCAGACAAGACTAATGTCTTTTGCTCTGCCCATATTCTAGCATGACACTCTAGTCTGCATGCGGATTTTTGATGTATAAGTTGTTACCCTTCACTTGTTCCTACAACTCTGTATAACACTTTTACATCCTGTCTTTTTCTCTTCATTTAACTGGCTCTCCCCCTTTTTCATAATTACAGGGTCCTGCTATTTATTGCCCTGATGAAGGCGGAGTATTCTCTCCAGATACGCAGATTATTATTCTTTTGAAGTCTGTACCGCCGAAACGCATTGTTAACCAGAGGGGATACAAGATCCATCACACAATACTGTGTCATCTAGGATCTTTTCTCATTTGCAACCACCAATTGAAGGACAAGGATACTTTTTTCATAAAGCTCCTTTCATTTCAATCTGTTTCCTTACTTCATCCCCCTGATGCGTAGGCAGACCCAATCCCAATATATAATAACTTTTTGATTTTGGGATATAAAAACAACTAATTCATTTGTTTTATTACAATTGTACAACAATAAGGAGCATTTGTTTTCCTTATGATCAACTAGTAAGAACACAGTTTACCAGTAACACAATTGTCTTTTCAATTCTATACTTTCACTTGTTAAGACTTTATTTGTAATCCAAAAGTGACGAAGAACAAATTTATGTTAATGTTCCCCACTAAGTGTTCTCATTTTGTTAATGAATCTACACCAAATAATTGTATGTACCATTTATATCACTGATTTTATATGTTTGTACATGTTAGACCTCACCATGTATGTTATTCTTGTTTTTTTTGACAAAGCTTTTACTTTGCATTTTCCATAATGTTTATGTCTCATTTGTGAAGGAATGACTTCTACTTTTTACAGCATGTAATGTGTATAAATTACACTAGTTATATAGGTTTTGGACCAGATAAACAATTCTAATTCATTTATACCCTATATGGGCCAACCTTCTGATACACCAGGACCTTGTTTTGTTGTAACCTACAGATGTTTTTTGACCCCCCTGGTGTGTCACTCCTGGGTCAGACCACTGCTGCTACATGGTGGCACTCCTCTTTGTATATATATGCGGCCCAAGTATACCAGTTCCTTAAAGTACTGGCAATATTCCCTCCCCGTTAGGAGGTAGTGCAGGCGAGAGTATGAGCCATGTACGCCTGAACATACATACAGCTCTTGTTGCACTAAATAACCTATTTAAAGTTCTGCTAAATGTTCCAATGCGCTATGTGACTTAGGCCACGCAAATTGTATACGGCCACACAACAAAGAAAGTTAAAATGAAATAAGTCAGTGGAGAAATGAATGTGCTGCCCTGTAATGGATATGTACAAAATTGTTTATGGATCACTTTGAGAGCATCATCAATTATTTACTACTGCAATAATTGCCTACGTTCTACTGCCAATAAAGTACTTTGTATTGCACCGCACATTTCCCTGGCAAATTGGAGATTATGAAATAGAACAGTGGCTTGGAAAAGCTGATGGGGCTGGGCCAGATTCAATACAATATCTGAGGAGTGATACAATTTATGATGGCTGGAGAACAGGGAGTCACATGGAAAGTTTCCGTCTGAAAGGATAAGTGGGAAAGGACAGAGTTGTCACAGATCCAGTGCCTAAACACAGGATTGTTTCTTCCCCAGCCACAAAATATTAGAGTATGACAGTTAAATATGCATTTTCTTGCCAACTAAAGAACTGATGTTTCACAACAAACATGCATAGTTTGATAATAAAGGTTCCTTGCATGAAGAGCAAGTGGCAAATCAAGGGTCTAATAAATTCACAAAAGTTGCAGTTTACTTGATCTGGGAGGCTGGTGTTAATTTTTGGGCTTTTCCAGACCCATACTTAAATTTCATTATATCATATCAGTCATTCTCAACAGATCATTTCTTAATTGACAAATATTTGAAGCAAAGCATCCATCCAAGATATCTAGCCCAACCCTACATCACAAACTCTGGTATTCTTTAGCAAAATGTACGGATCATTCAATACGCAAATCAATGATACAGTTCGATATATGATATGGTAGCAAAAGGCCATGTATTTGCACAATGTAAACTAGAACTCTTAAGACCAAAGCAAACAAATTATTGGATCGAGCAGACTTCGATGGCCTCAGCAACCCATCTATAGAAGCTTTTGGATGGTCACACGCAAAGGTTCCAAGTCCATTCCCTGAATTGTGCCATCATTACCAATTACCACCAATTATATCCAGATGCTATATCTTTTTTATTCTGTTTTATAGCTCTGGCTTCTGACTGGGTTCAAACCTGCAATTAAGTGCAAATGTTAGGTTAACAAGTAATGTCAACATTCTGCAATAAAATGAATCATTGAGACTGCCAAAGTATGTTGAATAAAGGTTTTTTGGAAGAAAAAAAAAGACTGAGCACACATTGTTGAAAATGGGCACAATAGTATTATCCCCTTTCAGAACCAGTTTTGGCTAATGAAATGCTGCACTATCAGAATGGTCCCAAAGAAGGCTAGGCCATTACCAACAACCCCAATACCCAAAATATAAGTCAACCATTCACATTCCTGATCTAATTTGAAATGCTATACAATGAATTTGGTGCTTAAATCATAAATATTTTTATATTTGTATACATGTATTCAGGTTGTGTGCATTGCAAGCTATACTGGCTTGTTTGAATCCATATAGCTGAAACATTATGTTGGGTCTATGGTCATCATCAATATGTTGTAAATATTTTGTTTACATTCATTCTGCAGTACCACACAAACAAGTTACTTCTGCTTGGTAATGTTCTTTCTGATGGATTCTCCTTGCACAGATTCCTAGTCTTCGATACAACTGGTACCGGAAAAGCTTTTACCAGCAGGGGGTGAAGTGTGCCTCAGCACCAACCTCCTCTGTGGACTATTTCTCCAGAGATGACTGTGCATCCCATAGAGAGGGAACATATGTAGGAAAAATCTTTGCAACTCAACTCCAGAAACAACTGACATCATGGATTAAAATCTCTGGAGCATTTGATACAAGACAATCCGGCTTCATCAAAGGTGTTGGCTGTAACCTGAACTTATTTATGATAAATTGCTTGAAAATGGAAGCAATACGAAAGAAAAAAACATCTTTGCAGCATTTATAGATATTGCTCACGCTTTCGATGCTGTTGATTGTAATATGTTATGGGAAAAATTGAAAAACAAAAATTGCCCTGAAGGACTTATCTGAGCAATAAGACAACTTTACACAGGTACTAATATAAGAATCCGTCTTGACAGAAAAGGCTCACTCTCCTGTGCTATAAAAACTGAACGAGGAGTGAAACAGGGATGCCTGTTGGGAGCGGTCCTCTTTAACTTCTTTATTGCAGATGTGGGAACGGCTTTTGACGATATAAGATCTTCCTCGCCAAAAATTAACAACAACAATATTGACTGGATGCTTTATGCCGATATTGTGCTTATTGACTTAACAGAAATTTGCTTACAACGGAAATTATCCGCTTTACATTCTTATATTAAATAGAATGACATGGTAATTAACAGCAACAAAACTGATCATAGAACTAAAGAAATTACAGGGTCAAAAAAGCATTCGAAAAAGAAACTTCCAATTGAAAATTGGCTCAGATACCTTAAAAAGAGTTGCTGAAGTAAGATACCTTGGTTCCACAATAAGCGCAAACATCAATGATGACCTGATGGCAAAAGCGATAAAGGCAAGAGCTAAGCAACTGACTTCACAAGGATTGCTTGTTAACAAAAAGTATGGTAAATTTAGCCTAAAGCCAGTCATCGATTTTTATAATCTTAAGGTGGTACCAGCCCTAACACACGGTGCGGAGACTGCTTTGGGAGGCTCTTACAACTGGGAAGTATGTGAACATCTCTTTTGGAAAAAAGTCCACCGCCTAGGAGACGGAGTGCCCAAAGCATGTATAAGGTATGAGCTCAGATTAACATCAATCACAGCGAAAATCACATGGAACTCTCTATCGCTTTATGGCAAAATAACAGATCCGAACTCAACTCCTCAATTTCAAATTCTCAAATTAAATCACGGAAGTGATGATAGAGCGATTCTAAATCTCGGGATAAGAAGTTGTAAGAAGGTGCTGGAAACTCTTAACACACCTGAGGAAACTCTGTGGCGCAATCCAAACAAGGTGAAACTGAAATTATGGCGATGCGATTGGTTCGAAACCTGTCATCAAAGATCCTTACACAAATGCATGCAAATTGTGCCAATAGAAGCTAGAGTTTATAACAAACCTGCAAGATACATTCTAAAATTCCCAGATAAGAACTACCGCGATGTATTTTTAAGATTTAGGCTAAATCAATTTGAAACTAAGGAGATTGTAAGATTAAGGAACCAAATAGCAGAAAATGATCAACTCTGCAGGTTTTGTAAAAATGAAAAAGAGACTCTAAAACATCTGGTAGCTTTTGGTCCGGCACTATGAGAAAAAAGATCCTTGACCTTTGGAACTGAAATTGGAAAAAGATCTACATGGAGCTTTGATGATTGGTGGTCAGCTTTATTTGAAGGAGTAAATAATAAACTGACATATGCTCTGATCCATGTTTTAACTCATGTGAAAGACGCTCTAGAGTCTTGAAATCACCAAAAAGTTAATTTACGATGGAATAAACTAGGGTTGGGACTTGGGGATGGATCCATTGGAATTTGGAACTCTGAAGTTACACTCCGGCATAAAAACTATTGAATTTGAGGAATCTATGAAGAGTTGAGCTCTGTGGAATGCTGGAGTTGTTTATTTGACTTGTAGTTGATTAGTATTCTTGTCCTTTCTGCAATTGATCTTTTTTCTTGTGTTGGTTCAAACGTGATGAAGTTCTTTTAAAAGTTTGTAACAAACTGATATAAAAAAAATAAAGAAAAAATAGAGAGGGAACAGCACACCTGGGACCCCCTTTCAACTCACCCCTACCCCATACTCAGCTGCAGCAAATCAAAACATAAGCGATATTTGCTCTTCTGATGTAACCCAGGAGATATCTGTGTGAGGATGGCAGGATGGGAGGGCTATGAGGAATCTGTGGGAGGGGAATCCACCAGAGATAACAGAGTGAGGGAGGGAAAACCGGCGAAAGGCAGACAGAGGGGTGGAGAAACCCAGTCAGACTCAAAAAAGGACTCCTTTCTCAAAACGAGCATCCTCTGAGGACAATGAGCACAGATAGTAAAGCTTTGAAAAAGTATGAAGAGAAGCCCACAAAGCTGCTTGGTAGACATTTGAGGCCACAAACCCATCTGTGTAAAGCCACCTGGAGGTATGCAAAGGATAATACACCACCATAAATTCTGTTTGGAAATTGCAGAGCTAGAAGCTGGTAGTCATTCCTGTAATCTTTCTATCTAACCACATAAAAACTTAAAACTCGCTTAGGGGTCTAGACAGTCAGGTTTTTCCTCCTAGATAAATGAGGTTGTTAAACAGGTACATTTTTTTTTTGACTCTAGTGGAATTCTGACACCATCAGTGATAGCAATGAAGGTCGTACATTTATGGAAACTTTCTCCCTATAAGACATCGGATATGGTGGCCTCACCTATGAAGCATGTAACTCACTGATAACCCTGGCCGAAGTTATGGCCACTACAAAAACAGTCCTCAGAGCCAAAGTTTTAGTGAACAGGAAGGTAGGAGCCGAGGTGAGTGCCCAAAAGGAACTAGTGGACTCAAATCCCAGGGTAGGACTACAAACTGTATTAAAGTGTGATGAGGTAAATGGCTTGGCAGCGGGGGGGGAGGGGGGTTCACAGGGCGAAACACTTACCCGTCCAGGTTATTTTCAAAGAGAAGGAAGAAACTACACCTCTCATAATCCCTTGGGCTTTCTAAAGAAAAACCCAGACCGGATCAAGCAATTACAATCAAGGTGAAAGGGCCTGGGGAACTTGGAGTGAGAGTGGGACAACCTACAAAGATGTTTTTTCAACCCCTCCAGGGAGATCACACAAGAGCACCCATATCCCTTATCCATAGGAGGTGAGAAAACACCCCCCCTTCAAGTTTTAATAAACAAGAAGGTATAACAAAGTGTTTACCTGTACAAGCCCAGCCCTAGCCACACACCAACCCAGTAAGGTGGTTTGGGGGGTGACGGGAGTGGGCAGCAGCCATGCAGTGAGGCTGTTCTTTCCAAGGGCTCCCGCCAGATCCTTTATTAATACTTCTAATATTGCCTGTTCAGAGCTACAGAGGCGAGGAAAAGAGATATGACAGTGCCCTGACTGAAACAGTGGAGCCACTGACACAGAAACAAGGAGCTTAATGGCGAAATCGGCTGTGAAAACGCAGAGGTCCGGGAGATAAAATGGCAGCCGCTATTTCTGCACAGGCGGCATAGCCCGGGGGACAGTGGCGGTGGCAGCCTGAGGGGTGCCTGTCCTTGGGCAAGAGTGGGAGAGGAGGCGAGAGCAGGGAGCCGGTGGAACAGGCTATCAGGGCCGTCGGCGGGGAGTTGCGTAAGAGCCCGCTGGCCAGGGGAGGCAGGTGCCTCTGCATATTGTGAGGAGCAGAGACAGCGGCCTGTGACCCAGGTGCTGGAACCAGGCCGGGACACACAACGCAACACTGGAAGGAGCTGAGTGGTGCGGGGAGCTTCTTGACATGTGGGCATTGCCTGAGTCCGCGGCCGATGGAAAGGCAGAGAGAGGCACGTTTCCCCCTTTGTTGATCAGCAGTTTTTGCCTGGAGACAGAAGAAGCAGTTGCTGAGGATCCCCAGAGGGGCTGCTCTCGGCAGAGGAGACAGTGAGGCTGGCCGTCTCCCAGATGCTGTGCTGCAGGACCGAGGGAGGCTGGGACTAGCCGTGCCTGGGGGTTACAGACATGCGTTTCGTGGAAAGGGATGCTGGGCAGGAAACGGGAAGCGGCACACCTGCCCTTGGGTGAGCCATAGAGAGCCCAGGCTGGATCATACTGTGAGGATCCTTGGCAAACTGAACTGCTGCGGTGGTCGAGGAGGCGGCCCACGAGCGAGACTGCCCAGAAGCACCAGAGGTGAGGACTTCCCTGTCCTTCATTTGCTGACAAAGCGGCTGGGGGGTACTGGCCCCCAGCAGGACTGTCCTCTTCGCTGGGGTCAGGCACCATCGGAGGCGGGGGAGCAGGCAGGTGCCCCCGGAGTAAATAATCCAAGTGAGCAGACAATGGGACTAACAGCCCCCCTCTCTTTGGCTGTACGCTCTGCCCTGGTTGGGGTGGCGGTTTGCGGAGCTCGGGAAGAACACTGGGCGAGTGAGCGAACCCCTTGGACTGGACCGTAGGGCTGACACTGGGTCAAAAGCTGGGGGCTCCTGGCCAATATATCACTGGGAAGAGGGGAACGTTCGATTTGAAAGTGTAGAGGGCGGGGATGGCTTCCACCTCTACGACTACGCCTGTCCTGGTGCAGTGGGACTACGGCTGCCCCTATAACCAGTGAAGGCTGGCGGGTGATCCTGCTGCGGCTCGGGGGAGCTTCATTGTCTGGACCCGACTTAAATAGGAGACACCAAATATTGCTACAGTGGAAGTTGGGATGTATTCGCTTTCCTAGCAAGCCAATTCTCGCCCTGCATCCAAATGCCAGACAAGCACCATTAGAGCAAGGGCAGGCAAACAAAGTTGACAGACACTTATGCCCGTACGGACTGAACTGGCACAGAGAAGATTCAAGCGACAACAGAGAAGAGCGGGCATGGACAGCCAATGGGCCAACAGGAGGAGAGCCATATTCTGGAGGCCATTGCATCCCCGAAAGCTTGCTTGGAGCAGAAAGTGGATGCTGTCATAGTGGACGCTGGATTGCCGGGGCAGGACGTGCGTGAACTGTCAGAACGGATCAGGACAGTAGAGACGCAGGTGCAAGAAAATATATCCAACATGACTGTGCAGGTGTCAGTCGATGAACAGAGTCAGCGTATTGGAGCGCAGGGTGGAGGACTCTTGAGGGCCGGCCGGAGGAACAACATCAGAATCCTCAGGATGCTAGAGGGGGAAGAAGGGAACGATTAAACCATCTATGTGGAAAATCTACTCCTGCAGGAAGTAGGCCCTGGGACAATGATGCAGAGCTTTACGAAGTAGAGAGCGCACAGGTCGCTGGCCAGGAGGCTGCCCACAGACCGATAGGGAAGATTATGAACTTTAAGGACAGAACAAATCCTTGCTTTCTCTACAGCAGAGGGGTGGGGGTGACGGGGGCCGTGTGAGGGGCCAGGGGAGAACTGGGACGAGGAGCATTTTGCTGGCATCGTCAAAACTGGCATTATACCCTGCCTATACAATGATGGTCCAGAAGTGTAGGGCTACGTTTGGTCCCCCGAAGGAACGGCTGTGCAGAGCAAATATCTGCTACATGTTCAATTACCCAGCAAAACTCAAGGTGCTGCACAATGGCCAATCCCACTTCTTCGAGGACACTGCTGCTGCCCATGCCTGGATGTATGGTATTAGGATACAACTGCTTCCGGAGAGGGGAAATGATGCCCTGTGACACTGCAATGCTGATGGTGGCGGTATATCGCCTCAAGATAAAAACAAAGGGCAATAATTCTAAGTTACACAACGTAGTGACTAACTTACTCTTAGTCCATAGTCCCCTTTCTCCATACTGTATGGGCGTCCCTTCCAAGGGACGGGAGACAGAATCTTTTTCACCAGAAAAAACGTTCTTCCCCTTTAAATTTAGAGGCACGTGGGGTTGCGGCCCAGGGAGCATGCGCTGCCCTGACTCCGCCCTCTGGCGCCACACCTCAGTCCCCATTATTGCATCGACAATAGATTTAACATTGCCTAATGACACCAGTATGATTAGGGGGGAGGTTGGTGGGACGTATGGAGGAAAGGGGACTATGGACTAAGAGTACGTTAGTCACTACGGTGAGTAACTTATAATTACTCTTACGTCCCCTCCCCTTTCCTCCATTCTATATGGGCGATTTCAACTGATTGTAGCCCCAGGGTGGAGAGGCGACCCTCCTTAAGCAAAGAAGTTCCTGAGAACCGCTGTCCAAAAGCCGCATCAGATCTAGAGCCGGCATCCAAACAGTAATGCTTGCAGAAAGCCCGAGGGAGAGGCCCAAGTGGCCTCCCTGCTTATGACTTGCCAAGGGTTATGGTGCTGGAATGCGATGGCCGTTGCCTTGGCCCTGACTGCGTGGGCATGCATGTTGGCCGGAAGCAGCTTGTGCTGGCCCTCGTACGCTTCTTTGATGGCAGAGACCATCCAGCGGGATATGGAAGCCTTAGAGGCCTGATAGCCTGGTCTTCAGCCTCCGAAAGTGACAAACAGGGCGTCTGATTTGCGAAAGACCTTGCTCCTGTCCAAGTAGAATTTCAGGGTGCGCCTGACATCCAGGCAGTGCAGCACTCACTGTGCCTCGTCCTTGGGATCGGGAAAAAATGCAGGAAGGACTATTACCTTGTTCAAGTGGAAAGCAGACGGAACCTTGGGCAGAAATGCCGGGTGCGTCCGCAGGACTACCATGTCCTTGAGAAAGGTGGTATATGGCTCAGAGGCGACCAGCACTTGGATCTCGCTGACTCTACGAGCCGAGGTAAGGCCGACTAGTAAGGCCGTCTTGATGGTGACCAGCCAGATGTCCACGAACGCCATTAGCTTGAATGGTTTGTGCGCCAGTGAGCCCAAGACTTGTTAGGGAGAATTCTCTGTATAGGCTGAATTTCCTAACCTAGTGAGTCCCCCAGCAGCTTTGCTGGATTTTTTTGGGGGTTATTTTTTTTCTCCTGCCAAGAGTGAGACTCTTTTTACCCTCACTCTTGGACATGATTTGAGTGTGTTCCTTTGACTCTAGATGTTTTTAATGGGCTATGGGGTCTTTTACTCCATAGGGCTTGATGTGTTTTTGTGATGTGTGTTACACAGCACCCTCAGTGCAGTAACCCAGGGGTGTCATAGTGACCCCCCAGTATAGAGTCCATACCCTGGGACTGACTACTGTCTCCCAGGGCATGTAAAGTCACCATTGACTTTACTAGTCTTGAATTCTGAACAGAACCGGTACAAACCATCATATTGTGGACGTACTGGCTGGGGCAATTCAATTGCCCCGGGGTCTGTTAGTCGAGGGGGCACGTCTCCGTCCCCCCTGATCGAGTTTTGGCTGGTGGCAGTGGATACTACTTTTTATATTCAACCGCGAATATTTCTCTGTGGGATTTTCCCATTGTTCGAGGCTACTATCTTTATTTAATTACGATAGCCTCGAACATACCGCCAGTTTATTTATTATTAATTCTCCGATTGGTATTTTTTGCCAAAACTTAGTTCTAAAGTGGCGTTTGTGTTCTCTTCTGTGACTCCAACCCAAGTCGAGCCCTTTGTTCCACTTTTTTGGCTGGCTTCTCCACAGAAGCCCTCCAAAATGGTGCCACTCTGTCTGGGGTACTTAGGAGGGGTGGAGGGGGATTTAGGCACCCTGGACTGAGTTGCCTAGGCAACTCAAGTCGCACTCTGTCCTGATTGGCCCAAGTGGTGAGCCGGCCGGCTCACTACTTAGCATGTTTGAGTGACAGCTAGGCTGAGTGAATGGGGGTTTTCTGCATAAAAGCAGGGCTTTGGGGACTGGAACTTCAGAAGTCGCCACAGGACCTAAGAATCCGACGAGGGAGAAGCCGACCTGCTACGACGACACCACCGGTGGAGCCTTGCTGAACCATCTCACCACTTTTCCCAATGACAGAGGAGATCTCCCGCCGGAGAGTCTTCTTCCTTTGACTGGTGGGGATAACCAGTTTCACCGTCTTTTCGCCTTCCCGACGCATCTCGTGGCCGCCTTGCCTGTGCCAAGCACCCCGGCAACCGGAATACCACGTTTTACCATGACCGCGAAATAAAGGGTAATACCTTTGACCGGAAAACTCAGCGGCTGGTTTCTTCCCTGGCAGTGCAACGACCTTCATCTTTCCTCCAAGTCGAGATCTTCTCTTCCCCTGGACGACGCCGAGTCTTACACCCGCTGCCAGGAACAACTGCCACCGCTGGAGGATCCTTCCCACTTAAGGTACCGTGTTCCGCCTGGCTTCCCTTGCCACCGACTGTACGGGGTAGATTTAGCCCCCGGCTTTCGAACCTGGGTTAGCCTGGGACACCCTGGCTAAACTTTTCTGAGCCTCTCTAAACTCTTTTCGAACTCTCTGCAAGACTTTCAAAGCCTAGTGGTAACTGTGATCTTGGGCGCATTTGTGCTCTGCTCTCTCTAAGAGTGGGCCCAGCCTATGGACTTTGGCTCACAAGTGACTTTTGCTCTTCTGCCTTGCTAAAAAGTGTTCCTAAATCTTAGAGTGGTGTATCTTCACATATTCTGCCTTTTTCCCTCCCTTCTTCATGAACTTATTGGAGTGCCTTCTATAGTTAAGCGCTCACCTCTGTCTGGAAATAAGTGGTGTTAACTAAGACTTGTCTGATAAGGAATAAGGGTTCTATATATTATAATAGTAACTGTGTTTAGAGTGTTTTACAATAAGAGTGCTGGAGTGTTTCAAACAGTGTGTTTTTAAATAAATAATTATATACTTTGATACCAAAGCTCTGGTGAGTGTTTGCTTGTGCTATTGTGTCTGAGTGCCTATTGTGTATACTTTGCATACTGCCTAACTCTTCTTGAGGGAAGTCTGACTGCTCAGCCAAAGCTACTAGGTAAATCTGGGTGGTACAGACTGCTACCAAGTGGGTTTACTGCTAACACCTGTAGTCCTAAATTTTTTGCAGTGTTCCCAAAGGGAACTGCACAGGTTTCTGCCTAACAAGACTATGTTAAGGTCCCACACCGGGTGCAGTCTCTTGACGGCTGGGTAGAGCCCAGTAAGACCAGTCAGATGTTTCCTGACGATAGTGTTGGAGGAGGAGAAAATGCCCTCCTCCGAGTTCTTGTAAGCCCCAATGGCTGCAAGGTATGTGCAGCCGGTGTCCACCTGCACGCCTGAATGAACGAGGAGTGCCGAAAAGGAGAGCACATCGTCCAAAATGCACACCAAGGGGTCGATTCCCTTGGAGTCTGTCCAGGAGCAGAATCTGGTCCATTTGCTTTTGTACAGGACCCTGGTAGCTTTGCTCCTGGTGCCCTGAATGATTTCCAGATTGGCCTGTGAGGGGCTAATGTGCCAAAGCGTTACCTGCTCAAGTACCACGCTGTGAGGGCTAGTTTCCCTGGCGCAGGGTGGAGGACTCTGCCCTACTGCTGTGCCAGAAGATGTGCTGGGCCCGTCGGGAGGTGAATCGCTGGCACCTCCGAGAGGCTGAGTAGCTCCGAAAACCATGGCCTAGCCAGCCACCATGGAGCTATTAGAATGATGAGGAATCGGCGAGACTCCTTGATTTTGCAAATTACCCTGTGGATCAAGGGAGAGGGCAGAAAGGCGTAGGCTTTCATGCCGGACCACTGGAGGTGAAATGCGTCGCCCAGAGAGCCAGTGCCCTGACCTTGCCAGGATGCGAACTGGGGGCACTTCTGGTTGTGCCAGGTGGCAGAGATCCACGTGGGGGTGACCCCACCTGTTGAAGATCTCCTGAATAACGAGGTAGTTTGGCTACCACTCGTAATTGTCCGCTCCCAGCCTGCTGAGCCTGTCTGCTTCCATGTGGATTCCCCTGGGAGGTGGACTGCCGTGAGGTAAATATTGATTTCCAGAGCCCACTCCCACATACTGATCGCCAGTCTGCACAGTGGTGGGGGATCTGGTGCCTTGCTGCTTGTTGACGTAGTACATGCTAGTCGAGTTGTCTGGATGAGGCCAACCTTGCCTCTGAGAAGTGGTACGAATGCCCTGAGTGCTAGCCAGATGACGTTCAGCTCCAACCATTTGATATGGTTCCTGCTCCTGTGGAGTCCAGGTGCCGTGGACAGAGAGCTCATCCACTGTGGCTCCCCAGCCCTTGAGCAAGGAGTCTGCGTTGATGGTGGCCTGCAGAGAGGGCGGCCAAAAGGGCTTGCCCGTCCGTAGGTTGCAATCCCTGGATCACCATGTTAGGTCCGGGTGGAGAGATGGAGGAACGTTGATCATCTCGGAATGAGAGAACCGCTCCTGATTCCATTAGGCCGCGAAGTGCAGCTGAATCCTCCTCATCCTTCGTCTTGTGTGCGGCACGGCTAATAGGACCGCTGCCAGTAGACCCAGGAGATTTTGGTACCACCATGCAGAGGTCACCTCTCTGCTGAGGAAGTAGGCGGTGGCCCTCTTGATGGCCGAGATTTTGTCCTCCGACGGGAAGACCACCTCTGAGCACGTGTCCGAGATGAGGCCCAGGAATGTCTGAGTCTGCGTAATCTTGAGATTCAGTGAGAAGCCCAGATCGTGCAGTGTGTTCATAAGGGCATGGGAAGAGTGGTGAACCACTTCCGGAGATGTAACCCTGACGAGCCAGTCGTTGAGGTATGGGCAGATGTGGAGGCCCTGTGCTCTGAGGAGGGCTGCCACGCCATTCACGAGTCTGGTAAAGACCCTGGGGGCCGAGTTGAGGCCAAAAGGAAGGACCTTGTATTGAAAATGATAGCCCATGATCCTGAACCGTAGGAAAGAACGATGGGGCTGCCAAACCCGGACGTGTAGGTATGCGTCCCTCAGATCCAGGGAGCACATCCAGTCTCCTTTGCCCAATATCTCTGCTATAAAAGCTGGCATAACCATCTTGAGTTTTTGCAGGGGTAAGGAGAGGTTGAGGGTGGAAAGGTCCAGCACAACTCTCAGGCCTGCCTGGTGGTTCTTCTGAATGGTGAACATCCTGGAGTAAAAGCCAAAGCCTCACTGGGAAGCTGAGACTTCCTCCACTGCCTGGCTCTCTACGAGCGACCGGATCCCCGCCAAAAGAGTTGCTGTCCCAACCTGTGGGAGTGGAGGGGAGTAGGCAGGAGAGGCTGGGACAGGAAGGCAGTACCCTGTGGATACTACGGAGAGGATCCAGGAGTCCGTGAAATTCTGGTGACAGAAATGTGCATGGAGAGCAAGCCTGTCCCCCACCGGAGACACGTGGACCCGAAGAGGCATGTCATGCTTTCTTCCCCTTGGAGGCTTTCGCTGAGGAGGGAGACTTGAAAAAGCCATTAATCCCCCCCCCCCGCAACCCTCCACTCTCCCTTTTTGTTGCTTGTGCTGGCTCAGACGGCGAGCTGTCCGGCTGCCTGGATCTGCGTTCCTGGAAGCCGCGGAACCCTCCATATGTACAACCCCTCTCCGAGCGCTGTTGAGATTGGGTGTACTTGGGCCTGGTCTTCGTAAGGATGGATAAAGACTTTGCTGTTTGTGAGCTGTTTTTCTTCTTGTCCAGCTCCTCGTCCGTAGAGCAGTGGAAGAGGCCTCCCCCCCCCCCCCGAACGGTAGATCTAGCATGCGTTCCTTGACATCCGGGTGGAATTTTGTTGCCCGGAGCCAGGCTGTTCTCATGTCCGTGGCAATACAGATGGCACGGCCTGAGGTATCAATATGAGCCACTGTTGATTCCATGAGGTCATGCGCCACCAGCCTGGCTTCCGCTAGCCCCGCCTTAAAGCGTGATTGGCTCTGGGTGGGGAGTTCCGGGAGGAAGTCCGCAATTTCCCACCATAATCTCTGGTTGGCGGTAGCCAGCATGGCATCAGCGTTGGCTTGACATAGATGTAAAGAGGCGCTGGAATAGAGTTTCTTGCCATACGCCCCAAAGATCTTCTCCTCCTTGCCTAGCAGTGGCACAGAGGAAGAGGCAGGACGACTGGGGCTTGGAGTATAGTGATGCCGCAGCGATCACCGAAAAGTGTGGCTGAGGATGGGCCAAAAGCAAGAGTGTATCCCCCGCCACCTTCCTGTACTTGGCGTCCAAGCATCGATTGACCGCTGGGACCGTGGGGATTGAGCCAGCACTTCTTGGCAAGGGAGACATCGGTCTGCATAGGAATCCCCGATTTGGCAGAGGGGCATCACATGAGGACTTCAGCCAGAACCCCCCTCTGCTGACTGCTCGACCTCGGGTTGGGGGAGGCCCAGGTACTCCGCCAGACTAGCAAGACGTTTGTGGAAGGCCCTGGCTGAGGATGGCGTGTCTGGATCCTCCTACTCATCCGTATCCTGCAGATCTGTGGAGGAGTAGTAGTTGGTGCCGGAGGCTGGGGTACAGAGCCTGCGGCCGGAGGCTGAGAAGGCTGAGATGGAGCACCCTGCGTTGTCGGCTGGGGAGCCGGTGGCTGCACCGGGGCTTGGGCGTCGGCAGAGGGATCTGTGGTGCCACTAGCATTGTGGGGAGGACTTCCCCAATGGCGTCTTTGATGATAACCCTCATCTGAGGTGACTTCATGAGGCCGAGGAACTTCTCGAAGAGCACCTCCTCACTGGCCAAAGAGGTGGCAGGGGGTGCCGACGGGGTAGCGGGGAGCTGCTGGAACCGCTGCATACCCTGTCCATATGGACGCATAGGAAAGCTGCCCTGCATAAATGAGGGATAGACTGTAGGCCACGTACCTGATTGAGGCCAGTCCCACCTTGACACTCCTTCGCCAAATTCCTGGAATGGCGTTGGACGGGTACCTCTTTCTGGCGCGGCTGCCATTTTGTCGAGCTGCCTGCCACATGCCTGTGACGTGTTGCTCGGCCCGCTGGGCCCGGCCTCCAAGACTCTTGCGTGTGGATCACGAGGCCTACCCTGCTCCTCGGGCTTAGGCCTGGTATGTCCGACACCCTCGACCCGGGGGTCGGTAGAGCTGCGTTTAAGCAGCCCCTCGGACGTATTGGCGGTATTAGGGCATAGCCCCTCGGCCATGGTGCCGGTAAAAGGGCGGATCCCCTTGGGTGGAGACCCAGTAAAAGAACCTTCCTGTCCCTCAACACTGCGCCCGAAGGCCGGTAGCTGAAGCAGCTGAAGCAGCCTTGGTGCATGTGCTGGTAGGAGAACCGGTCAGTCCCTCCAGCGCGGGAGAATCCCTGGGAAGGCGTCTCCCTTGCGGGGTGCGATGGAAAATATCGGCCCTACCTTGGGCCTGGTTCGATGCTTCACAAAGTTCTTGAGATCCTCTGGAGGCGACCTCTGGAAGAGCTCCCTCCACCTGGCTAGTCTGTTCTTCAGCGCCTTCGAGGACAGCGAGTCACACGCCAAACATGATTGCCAACTGGGGTCTGGGCCAAGGCACTGTAGGCAGAGCGTGGGGGTCTGAAGTGGGGAAGAGCCCGTTGCAGGATGGACACCTGCTGAACCCTGTAGAAGTCGACATGCGCCGAGGAGGAGCATGACGCCTGAGGACCTGAATGATAAACAAGACAAAAAAGACAAAGAGAAGAAGTATCCCGCGTGGAATTACATGGCCGAAGCCAAACCCAGGAGCGCTGGCGAATTCGGTCCGTTCCTGTCGACGTGGAAAAGGGGACCGAGGTGTGGTGCCGGAGGGCGGAGTCAGGGCAGTGCATGCTCCCTGGGCCGCACCCCCATCCGCCTCTAAATTTAAATGGGAAGAAGGTTTTTTCTGGTGAAAAAGGTTCCGCATCAAGTCCCTTCGAAGGGACGCCCATACAGTATGGGAGGAAAGGGGACGGGACGTAAGAGTATTTCTGTTATAATTGGCGGGTTCCAACTGTACGCAGCAAGCCGAATCACTGCTGATGTGGGCACAGGCCTGTGTTGGCCGTTGAAACACCCCAAACAATTTTGGATGCACGTTTTATGGCATCACGATTTTGTGCGCTGCCCTTGGTGGGGGAGGAGGGAGCGGGAGATGCGTGGGGCCCCGAGTGAATGTCTAGTCACTGGGTCTTTGGTTTTCGGGCCAGGAGAAAGGATTGTGTTGGCTTTTTCGTGACCTTTTCTGTTTCAAAACTGTTCTGGGGCGCTGTTGCACTTGCTGTTATTCACGGTTTGGGGGTTGGTTGGTCTCCCCCTTCTGTTTGGGGTAAGGTTTGTATAACTGGTTGAGTGGGGCTCTATTAGAGGACACTCTGCCGCACATCAAGGGGGCATTCTCTGCTGGCTGGAATATCCAGGAGAGAGGTGAGCGGGGAGGGCGAGGGAGTTCTGGACAGAGTTGGGCCTGTGGGGAATAAATAGGCCATGAGGCTGGCTGGGATGGCTAGCAGGAGAGAGAAGTTATTTAGAATGTGAGGGGCCTGAATAGCTATATAAAAAGGCTCAGAGTTCACTTGTATCTGCACAGGAAGGGAGTTGGAATAGCGCACCTGCAGGAAACCCACCTCACAGTGGAGCGGCAGAATACATTGGCTATAAAGTGGGGTGGAAAGCTGTTTGGATCTCCTTTTAAGGCATACGCTAAGGGTGAACTTGTCTGGGTGGCACCCACTGTCCCATTTAAGGTCCTGGAGACCAAGCATGATGAGGAGGGGAGGCTGGTGCATGGTTTCTTGGAAAACTGGGAGGTGTGCATTGTCAATACATATGCCCCCAACCACAAGGTTTTTTTTAACTCGCTGTATCTGCGTCTGACTCAGTATAGAGGGGCCTTGTGGATCTGGGGGGGAGGGGGGCAACTTTAATTGCACTCTAAATCCCTCCATTTACAGGTCCAAAAATAAGTAGAGGAAGCCGGCTGTTGGTTTTACTGGGACACTTCACACTTGCAGATGTATGGAGATCTGCGCACGGGCAGACCTGCGGCTACTCACACTACTCAGCCCCACACAATGTGTTCACCCGCATGGACTACCTATTCACCGTAGCGGAGAAGCTGGGTGAGTTTGAAGAGATAGAATACCTGCCGAGGGTCCTCTCAGATCACACCCCACTGCTGGTCACGTGGCGGAAGACGCAGCATAGACCCAGTGTGGAGGCTGCGCCCAGTGTGGAGGAGGCGGGCAGAGGCATTGCTAGACGACACATTCAGCAAACGCACAACGGATAGTATTGAGGATTTCTTTGAGAAGAACGTGGGCAGCGTAGCTAGTGTGTGCACACAGTGGGAAGGTTTTAAGATTGTGATGAGGGGCGAGGCGATAGGCAGGATGAGCGGCATCACGAAGGACCTGTTGAGGGCTCTCTCAGACACTGAGGCAGAGATAGCTGACGCGGAACAAGGACACATGACGGAGGGAGCAGGTGTGGGCGACCTGGTGGGGCTACGGCAGAAATGCACGATGCACTGGGATAGCCTGGGCAACTTAGATTACACAACATATACGGAAAAGCTGCATGTGGGGGGGGGGTGATAAACCAGGGAGGTTGCTCACATGGTTGTGCCGTGGAGAGGAGAAGAGAAATGATTTGTGCCACTGACGATGGGGGGAGAGGGGAGGAGGGTAACAAGGAGAATGCAGGAGGCCGTCAACAAGATGTTGCAGTTATTATGAGGCCTGGTACTGCCAGGATGTAGCAGGGAACAAATTAGATATCCGTTAGGCTCTATCACAGATTGTGCTGCTGAGCTTTGACACGGTGCAGATGGAAACTCTTGAGGCCCCCTGACAGTAGAGGAACTTCAGGTGGTTATTAGGACACTACAAACAGGCAAAACGCCTGGGATGGACAGTTTGCCCGGTGAATTTTATAAGGAATAGTCAGAGGCCCTAGTTCCTAGACTACTGGAGATGTTAGAAGAAGTATGGAGAAGGGGGGGGTACTGCCACAGAGTCTAAGGGAGTCAATTATAATACCGATTATAAAACCTGGGAAATCTCCACTGGCCTCTCTCCATGGTGAACTTAGACTGCAAGATACGAACAGCAGTCTTAGCTAACAGACTTAAAGTTCGATAGGTACTCTGGCTCACTCAGACCAGGTGGGGTATGTCCCGGGGAGGACCACCTCCTGAAACTTGAGACGGCTGCATCACATTATAGACTGTACTAACAACATGCGAGCAGACTGCCCGGTCACCTCCCTGGATGCGGTCAAGGCATTTGACTCTTGTTAGGTGGGACTGGTTCTATGAGAGGCTGGGGCGTTTTAGCATCGGAGCTGGCTTTCTAAGGTGGGTGCGTATGGTTCATAAAAAATCCATGGTAAGAGTGCAGACAGGGAGGCCTATCTCTAGGTGCTGGGAAGTGAAAAAGGGCACAAAGCAGGGGTGCCTGCTGTCCCCCATGCTGTTCATCTTAGCTCTCGAGCCGTTGGTGGCCTTCCTGCGGTCGGATTATGAGGCTGCGGGTATAACAGTGCAAGGGATTAGACACGTGGTCTTGCTATATGCGGACGACATGCTGCTTTATTTTTGACAGCCTGACATACATTTACCATACATGTTAGACATCCAGGACAGGTTCGCTGAGCTCTCAGGAATAAGGATTAGCCAGGAGAAGTCTTGCCTTTTCCCGCTGGGTGACACAAGGGGCCTTAGAGGGGAGCAGTTAAGGGAATTGGGGCCAAAGTGGACCCCACAGACATTCAGGTACCTAGGGGTGAATATCAGGCATGACTTTTACGCCACCCACAAGCAGAACACGCAGGTGGCGCTGGACGGCCTTGAGAGATCCATGCAATTCTGGAGGAAGTTAACATTGTCAATGGCCGGCAGGGTAGCCTTATTGAAGAATGTACGAATATCCATATGACATACCTGGTTCAGAAGATTACAAAACGGTGGCCTGAGGCCTGATCCGAATCAAAGGGGACCAGATACTAAAAGCCATTTACGACACGTCAGAGAGGGGCCAGGTTGCATCCCGGCTATACAAGTTATTTCTGGGCTGGCTTGGGGAGGGAGACCTGTGTTGAATGGGCGAGGGTGCACCTTTATGCAAAGGGAGTCTCGAGAAATGCCAGATTTAAGCTGGTACAGCTGTACTCGATGCTCAGCACATACGTTACACTGCAAAGGATATCACAGATCAAAGGCGCAGGTAGACAGGGTTGTCTCAGATGCAAAAGGGAGGGAGCGGACATGCCGCACATGTTTTGGACCTGCCCAGTAATCAAGAGGTTCTGGGCACTGATCGCAGACAGGGTGGCTAGGGGTGGGGTGGAGATGCACAGCTGGCCCCCCTGAGACTTGCCTATTGGGCATGTTCCCTTGAGGGGGTAGGGGGGACAAAGGAGGCACACAGCACACCTGGTGAAAATAAAGACCTCAGCCGTTAAGATAGCTTGAGCGCTTGCAGTTGCGATCTGAGCACGATCTGCAGGTCGCAGGTTTGAATCCCGGCAAGGCCAACTCAGCCTTTCGTCCTTCCGAGGTCGATAAATGAGTACCAATTTCGGTTGGGTGATATTGTATGTAAATATGTGCTCTATAAAACGCTTTGGATAAAAGGCACTATATAAATAACACATCATTATCTGTGTTTTGACAAAGCGCAAGATTGCCATGGCCTGGAAGTCAGTGACCGGCCCTAGTATTGAAGCATGGTGGGGAGATTTACAAAAGGTGGGCAATTGTGGAGCTGTGTATAGGGGTCTAAGATGCGAGCGCAGAGGTGTCTTGGAATGCGCTAACCCAGCCAACGATTGGGCCCCCATCTGAAGAGCTGTCTACGCAGGATGGGACATAGTGGAGCCCCTGTTTCATATATGAAACCGAAAGAGATGGCGGGGGAACTGTAGGAACCCCCTTTTGGGGATGTCGGTTTTTGTAGTTATGGTTGCTCATAGGTCGTTAAGCACAAGGTTTAGCGCCAACTGGGAGGGGGTGAAGTTATTGCTAAAATGTTAAAAGGGTGACAAAGCAGCACCTTCTTGATAGTGCAATGTACCGAAGGGTTTGGATGGGCCTCACGAGTCTGGCATTTAGTCGCAATGTAATGGGAGACCTATAACATACAAGGAATTCATAAGAGCACAGGAAGCCTGGGGGCCTACTCTCTCATCCCTTCAAAAGGACTTTATGACAGAAAGGGGACTCATGAACTGTGGTTTCTGAACACCTAATGGACTTTCTTGACCATGCGTTTGATATGCTAAACAGGAAACGTACCTAACACATTGATATTAACTGGGGATGGGAGAGTTACTGAATGTTTATTTTTATGCAAAACCTAATCATTAAAAAAATCAAATATTTGGTTTTGGGGGTCAGGAAGACAGAAAAAATCATGTGAGGATGGAAGTAAAGTCAACCAATCACCAGCGGGTCTACTCCCAAATACTCCTCTGCAGCTTATTGCACTGAGAGTACGTGTGTGATTAGAAACCATCAGAAACCGCTCCAGCTCCATTCAAGGAGTCGATGTCTAGGGGCGGTGCGAGGAGTAAGGAAAGGTTGGAGCTGGAGGAAATAGCATGAAGCTGGGGAAAGGAGGTGATTGAAGAATGGCAAATAGGAATGGAGGAGAGAATCGATGGAGAATGGAGGAAGGAGAAACCAGGAGGGGAGAAAGAGTGGATAGGGGTAAAATCTAGAGTGGGGTGGAAGGAAGGAATAGGAGCTGAAGGAATAGGAGTGAAAGAAAGGTGGGACCAAGGAAAATCAGGAGTGGAGTAGCAAGAACCAACACCAGAGCGAAGGAAGGTGGAGGGAAAACAGAGCCTGGCATTCAGGAAGGTAAATGAAACACAGGACCTTGTAGAAAAGATACATGAGGATGGTGGAAGTTTCATTGAGGAGGTTGAGAAGATTAGAGCAAATGAGATTGGGGAGAAGTTAACAGAGGGGTGAGGAAGTGCCACTGAGGGCATACAATCAAAGCAGGTATGGAAGAATCCCCAGAAGGAGCTTCTAAGGATGCAGGAAGTTGAACAGGTGATCAAAAGGAATGAAGTTGGAGGAGTAGAGCAGTCAGGGAGTCATGATTGCAGTTGGGTGATTAGACTTTGGTATGTATTAGTGTGGGAGGCCTTCTATAGAAACAGAGTTGAGAAACTTGCTGAGTCTCTCGGGCTTAGAAAAGTCCCTGTCCTACTCTAAAAAGCTCCTGCAAGCACAGGGAGATGCAAGTAAGCTAGAGTGGGAGGAGCCGAAGCAGCAGAGGGAGATAAAGGAGGAGGTGCCCAAGACGTCAACACGCTGGGGCATAGGGGGACGAAGAAGGGACAAAAGGAGGGACTGAAAGTGTAGAAAGAAATAAGCAGCAATAGACAGTGTGGGCCAGAGAGGTGAAAAGGGGAGGGGCAAAGAACTGGGGACGCTCCTCCCCTCTGCACACACCTTGCCTTGACTACCTTGTCTTCCGAGTACAAAGCAAGGAACACAAGGTACATTTGGGTCAGGTGGGGCCCTGGCAAGGCCCCCAAAGGACATTAGGTCCGTGAGGCATTTCAGTGAGAAACAGGGTACAGGTCAACTAAGCTCAAAGGACACACTGGCTGGGTGGCATCAAGGCGAGAAGCGGGGTGTGTGGTGTGAGATCCCCAAAGCCAGAGAGTCACTAACCTGGTGAAGCCATGGAAGAAACTTTGGGACTTCAATGTGTATTTTTCAGCCTTAAGTTTATTCTTGTCCCTCCTGACCTGGCCACGTTCCTTCAATATATCTATCCGTAATTTAGGACACATGTGTTTTCAGTCTACAATACTAGGAGCTTTTTGGTGTCTATCCCGACCCACTTTCACCTATTATTTAACCTTCCTTTTGTTAGTCCTTTAATAAATCATGTGAAAGCAAACATCATTGTGTGTGTGTCTGTTCCTTCCCTCTCTCGTCGCCCATTCTGACTGGGGGACAGCAAATAGGTTTATGACCCCATAAAAAATAGGATCACAGTGGGGATGAAACAATAGGATATGTCCATCGGCGTCCTCTTAAAAAGAGAAACTCCTGCGAGATAACCCTTGACTGTGCTAATTGGTAATCCCAAACTGGCCAGAAACAACAGAAACTGCAGCAGCTTCAGATCCAGTGAGCAGGTCCAGAATCTTCTATCTGCATCAAAAAGAGAACTTCTTATATCCGCCTTTGTAGATAACTTTGGTAGCCAGTCTTTGGGCAGAGGGGTGAACCTCCAACATCTCTTTTGGTAAATCTCACTCTCTGCATTTCACTCCATCGCCAGGCATGTAGGTTGAGAATGCAGAGGATGTAGGACTTGTAACCCCCACTGCCTCCTTATCGAGTGGAAGCCGTTGAGGAGGACAGACCGTCAAGGAGATCAAAGTACCACATCCTCCGAGCCCCATCTAGAGCGATCAGGATCACGGGGGTAGGTACTGAAGTGCCTTAATCGCCTTAGAACTGTGCTCTGGTGCGCTGAGGCCAAGATGGCAGCTCTCTCCTAGGGATCCTACACCTGGCACTAATCGAGGGCTGACATACGCTTTGCCAAAGGTTTGAGGTTGACTTGGAGGCTACCCCTGGATTCCCTGTATAATCATCGGCTAAGAGATTGTGTCCCGACCTAGCAGCGGCTCCCGGTTACTCCGAAAAGGGAGCAGGACTTTTGGCGCCACGTGGGATGCCGAGCGGGGATCGCGCTATGCTGCCCGCCTCCCTGTGAGGCCTTGCATCGCCTGGTGTGCGCGCTTTATGACCTGCAACACCCCCGGGCTGCTGGCGACCCCCCCAACCCGACCTGTGTGCTGAGTGTCGTGCGGCCTGGGAGGCTCCTGCAAGTGGCCGTCTCTCTGGGTCTCGGACAGCCGAACTGGGGCAGGCAACGACATGGCTCACAATACTTGAGGCGAGTACATCATCCACGCCGTTCCACCCTAGTGGGGCTGCCGAAGGCCGCGGCGCCCACCTGCGGGGTGGGGGAGGGACATCCGGGGCCACCCACTTGTAATTGCCCTCAGTATCTGGCTGTCTGCAGTACCCTCGGCTCTTCTGCCCGACACGGCAACTTGAGTGCTCTGGGTGATAGACCAAGTACTGTATGCCTGCGCTGCTCCTCCGCTCAACCAGCTCAGACCTCCTTTCCTTCACTTCTACAGTGCCCAAGTGTCTTTAAAGATTCCCCACCTAAACAGAAGAATGGCTCCAGCCACATTCACTTACTCTGGCACAGCCTATGTGAAAGTGGGCGTGTATCCCTCTACATCACCTGCCCCCTACTACAAATTGTCAACCCTTTGCTATACTTGTCTGTACTGCCCATTGCCCAATTAACTTGGGCCCTGCTCTCCTCCCCCTTGTTCGCCTTGCTGCTGGACACAAGTTATCACTCCTTGACATGCGCTACATTGCAGAACAGACCTAGCGGGGGGGGGGGGCAATTAACATAATTGCAAAGCCCACCACGTTTCCCCCTATTACTGCTTTACTACACAGGATGACCAAAGGAGGAGCCAAGAACCAGCGATCCAAGAACCAATATACCAAATCTGCTCCTAGGGCTGTCGCCACAGCCGTGGCAACCGTCAAAGCGGAACCTGAGTATGCCCTGATTGAGCCCTCCAAGACTCAGCATATGATGGCGTACAAGCAGAAGGAATTCGCCAAGATGCATAGCAAACCTGACGATATGACGAGCACCATTGACACAATCAAGACACGTATTGACAAAACGCATGACAAAACGCACCTGCGTCTGAGGCTGAGACAAGAGTTGGCATGGTTGAGGACATGTCCACCACGAGAGCGGAACTAGCTACACTATTCAGGCGAGTACTCCAGGTGGAGAAGAACGATGACTTGAGTCGCGGTCCTGCCGCAACAACATCTGCATCATTGGGAGTCCCAGAGTGCGGCTCTGAACCCTCCCTTGAGCTCTGGATCGAGACCACTCTACTGCTGCTCGTTGAGAACTCCTCGCCATCACCACAATTTGCAGTTGAACAAGCTCACAGATCCCTAGCTCCCGAATCCAGGCCTGGGCTCCTCCGAGACCCATTATAGCCCGCATTCTGAACTACTGTGACCGTGATGCAATCCGCCCGGGAGCAGGATGACCTCATGTTGGGCTCTAACAGAATACATATATATGCAGACTTTTCGTTAGCCGTCCAGCAGGAGAGGAAGTATTTCCTGGCGGTGAAGAAGCGGCTGCGAGACAATAACATGAAGTACGCTATGCTGTATCCTGCCAAACTGCGGGTTGAATGGAACAATTAAACTTTGTTTTTCATTCTACCTGGCGAAGCTATGAGGTTTCTGGACAAAACATTGCCACCACCCTAATTCCTGACTACAAAGCTCAGTTGTGGTACCTGTCCTAATTGTCTAATCATATCAATATCCGCACTCTCACAGAGAACCTGCTACAGTGTCGATCTGATCTACCGCCCCAACACTATTCAAGAATTATAGTCGATGGTCTCCACCTACATATAGTCGTGGTGGCGGTGCCCGCAATACTCTTCTGTTTCTTGTTGTAGGTCTTACGTTGGTATATTGCCTTGTTTCTGTACACAAGTCTGAAGATGGCCCAGGTGAGCTCGTGCACTGGCCTCCCCTATTAAAAGTTGCGCTGCAAGTTGTGGGAATTGCTTGTGGGTTATCATTGCTCCATTTCAGTGGGTGATGCGGGTGGGGGTTGGAAGGAACGTTGGGGTTGTTCTATAAATGTTAAAAGCACTTGGTATACGCCATACACAAGGGCAAGAGAGATCTGGGTACTAGATGAAACAGACGAGACGCAAATTGGTTCACATCATTGAGGGCAGAATTATTGCACAACTTTTACTGCGATGGGAGACATAACTTTCCTTAGTTGGAATGTTCGGGGACTGGGCAACCCGATCAAATGCTGTAAAATGCAGCTATATGTGGAAAGACACAAAGCCAAAATCCTTTTCTGCAGGAAACCCACGCTCTTTCTGCAACTTGCAATGGGTTTGCTAAAAACTGGGGCGCACACCGCTTCTATACAACCTATTCCTCACAATCCAGGGGTTTCATGACCTTGATCCACAAGTCACTCTCATTCCAGTGTAAATACTCCAAAACAGACCCGATGGGTAGATACGTCCTACTCCATGGATCCCTAGCGAGGAGAGAGTTGGTTCTAATGAATATTTATGGCCCAAACATCGACAACGCTCAATTCTACAGGGCCGTAGTCGGCGAACTTGAGCAGTGCCCCCCGTGATACCAATAATATGGGGAGGTGATTTTAACACCATCCTGGACAGGTCCACTTACACTCGCAGAGCCCCTTTGCAAGCGGCCTCCTCTATCAAAGACGGCATGCTCTCACTGCAACTTGTGGATGCTTGGAGGTAGCTTCATGTGGGGGAATCGATCCTATTCTTTCTATTCAACGTTTCTCTTCCTGTATTGATTTATGGCTCATCTCTGATACACTCCTGGGGGATCCTGGAAACACGAATGCTACCTCGCACCTATTCCGACCACGCTCCAATCTTTACCCCAACACTGACTAGACCTTGCAATCCCTGGAGGTTTAAGCCTCTTGCTCTACAAGACCCCGCATTCGCACCCACTACTGATAACCATGTACGACTGTTCTTCGAGGAAAATGTAGGCTTTGTGACTTCGCCGGGTATGCTCTGGGAGACCTTCAAGGTCTACATTAGGGGAATCGCGATGTCCTCACAGTTTAGCATTCTTAAATCAATCCACTGAAACATATCACAATGCGAGAAGACACTGACAAACTGGAGCAGGGCCTTCTGACCCCCCTTTGGCCACAACGTCACAAATTAAAGAGGCCATTGACGCCTTCAGAGTACAAGCTGAACGAGAGGTGAAGTTCATCGACAACACAGCGGTGGCTAGAAGATATAGGGAGGGGGACAGACCAGGCAAACTACTTGCTCGCATGGCGCGCCATGAAAATGGCAGCAGATGCATTTTCGGCTGTGACCAATACGGTCAGTGCTCCAGTGCATACACCCAACGCTATCAACGAGGTGTACACACAGTTCTATACGGACTATACGGACCTTTACACCAACAAAGACAGATGGACGATGGAAAAGATTGATAGGTTC
This sequence comes from Ambystoma mexicanum, assembly GCF_040938575.1. Lineage (NCBI taxonomy): Eukaryota > Metazoa > Chordata > Amphibia > Caudata > Ambystomatidae > Ambystoma > Ambystoma mexicanum. The sequence continues at coordinate 449,977,583 of NC_090936.1, read as the reverse complement.
CTCAACGCTTTACCTCTCTGCCAACTTTCCCATGACACTAAGACCCTGCTTGATCTCCCTTGCCAACATTCCCTACGCTACTGAGCTCTTGCTTACCGGGAAAGCCCCTGGCACTGATGGTCTGTCTGCTGAACTATATAAACGCTACAAAGAAACCCTAGCCCTCTACCTTTTGCAGATGTGGCAGGAGTCACTCAAGTCCCGCTCACTCCCCTCACCATGCGGGAGGCGGTTATTATGGTTTTGCTCAAAACCGGGAAGCGTGCTGACCAATGCAGATCTTACTGCCCCCTCTCCTTAATTAACACCGACATGAAAGTGTTTGCAAAATTACTCGCTACTCGACTTATGCCAGTCATGTCGCACATTATTCACCCTGACCAATCAAGGTTTATCCCCGGCAGATCCATGGCCTTGAATCTGCAACACCTTTTCAACATTTTAGCACAAATAGTCCCCGAAACTCAGGCCGTGGCTGCCACCTTAGATATCCAGAAGGATTCTGTGTCCTGGCAGTTCATGTACGTTTTATTGGCGGGTTCAGTATTTGGTTCCTAGATGCCATCTCCCTCCTCTACGCATCGCCAGTGGCTAGGGTCAACACAAACTGGTTATTATCTCCACAGTGTAAGATAGGCAGGGGTACTTGGCAGGGGTGCCCCTGTCCCCCCCCCCTAGTATTCCCCATTATCATCGAACCCTTGGTGGATATGATTCGCCTTAAACACAGCCACCGGGGGGAGAGGGGGTGGGGGTCAGAATGTCGAAAGACCATCAAATAATTTAGCTCTATGCAGATGATGCACTGTTATTTTTCTGAGATCCGGAGGTGCATCTGACACCTGTTATGCAAGACATTCTGACCTTCTGAGAGATTTCGGGCCTCCAAGTAAACTGCAGCAAATCAGAACTTTACCCCCTTACTGACGCTACTAAACCACCTCCGGACCTTCAGGGTTTAAAAAAAAAAAGTTCTTGATTGTTTTACAATCAACAAAATCCCCTAACCCTAATCGATACCTGGGGGTGATGATGGCACGGAACTGTGTCTCTGTATAACCACAACTACAGGACCTACATGGCGCAGCTGCGAACTAAACTCGCTAGTTGGTCCCGCCTACCCATTACAATTGCTGGTAGAATAGCGCTTTTGAAGATGAAAATACTTCCCAAGCTCCTATACTTGTTTCTAAATGTGCCTATATGGCCGGGCAGGGTGCTGTTTCAAGAACTAGACTACAAAATCTGCAAATTCGTCTGGCACTCTGGCGCAATTAGATTGAAATGGGAGACGATGACTCAACCATTTGACAGGGGAGGGTTTGCCACACCTAATTTCAGACTGTATGGGATGGCTGCCCAGGCGCAATTCGCGATCCACTGGTTCACAGATGTCCTTCCCCCCTTCTCACGTACAGCTCAAGAAACTCTCTGCGAGAGACGGGGATCTCTGATCGCTGTTACTCCACCCCCCGCCTCCCCACTGACGGAGACGTTTGTGGCTTTGACCCCGTCAGCGTCACAGCATTGGCCTGGCGTAAGATTTGGAGGGAATTACACATGGCAGCTCCATTCCACAAAGACTTTTCCCTTTGAATTGTGCCCCCTTCCTGTCGCATGTTGACTCCAGGACCAGTAATATTTTGAGGCAACATGGATTCTCTACACTAGGGTCAATGCTCATAGAGGGCAACTTCATACATCCCTCCGACGTGCCTGAAATAATGTGTGGTCAATCCTCACAAAGGCTGCATTATGCTGGCCTTCGTACGCTTCCAAGCAATTATGGGATAGCTTCCCAGTCAAACCCAAGAACGACCCATGCTGAGATACGTAGTCGCTCCTGGGGGTAATAGTGGAGAAGTTTCATCATTGTACCGCCTGATCCAAACTCAATATGCCACATTACGCAAGCACACAAACTAAATGGGCCGCAGACCTCCAATTAGATATAGGCGACGACCTTTGGGCTGATATGTGCGCACAAACAAAGTATCATACAACTCCCGATTCCGACTGATACAGCTAAAGGTGTTGCATCAGTATCACTACACCCCAAGACGGCTTTGATTTTTCTCTGGGGAATGTACTGGGGCATGTCCATGCTGCTTATCTCCTGACGCCACATATTTTCATATGATATGGGATTGCCCCCAGCTCACAACCTTTTGGAAAGATATATGTGCGATATTGTCTAAAATTGTATGTAAAACAGTTGACCCTTCACCATTAACATTTCTGTTCCATATTTACTACCCCCCAGCAGTAATTATGTGTAAAAATGTACAACGGTCTTCTTTTGGACAAAAGATGGATCCTACTACGATGGACTAGTTCATACCCCCCCCTTACCTCCCAATAAGGGCCACAGCTTAACGGATGTGGTGTGGGCGAGTGACATGGAGGACCAGTGGGCGCTTTTGCAATCACCTCAATCCCGCCCCATCAATATATGGACTCATATATGGACTCCACTTAAGTAATTTCTCCTGCACTGCGGACCCGCTACGGCCTCACCCACAAGCACACCGTCCACATGAGCTGCATACCAGTATTACCTGCCGCCCCCCCAGACTAAAATTGAACCTACCCAGTTCATAGCCCACTCTTATGGTTTACCCCTATATCCTCAGTAACTGTCTGATACAACCTGAATGTAATTGTCAACTGAACCAATGCCCCCGTCGATAATGTGATTTCTTTGAATTTGTACCATGTTTTACCAAGTGTACCAATAAAGAAATTGTTAAAAAAAACAATGGGGGGAATTCCGGTGGCAGAAAAGCTTGCACTTCTTGTTGACACCTGAGGCGAACACGTACCCATGAAGCTTTCTTCAAAGGCTAAAGACTTCCAGAAGCACCTCCTTGCCCAACTGCGAATAGTGGGAGACAGAGCTCTGCCTCTCTCAAGGCCTCTGCTAATACATTCTCCTTCCAGACCAGATGGGCATCCGACAGGAAAATTGTGTACTCGTAGGCACAGAACTAAAGCTGCATTACTTCCCAGAGCTGGTCCAGTGACCGTACACACCCTCTCTTGTTGCATCAATGCATGGCCACTTTGTTGTACGGCAGAATCGGGACTTTTTGCCCTTGGAATAAAGGGAGAAAAGTTTGTAGGGTTAGCCTGATTGCTCACAGCTCCAGCAGGCTGTTCAACCCGATTTTCGTCAAGAACCAAATTACGCTCATTGGGCCCAACATGACATATCCTGCAAGACACAAGTCTAGACTCGAAGCAGGTCTTGCGTGTCACCAGAGAATTGGGACCACTGAACACAAAGGAGCCATTGTAAAGACCTCCTCAGTGTAGAGATGTTGGACTTCTGAGAAAAGATGCAGAGCAAGGCCCGATTGTAATACACATATGTAAACTGTAGCCTGCGCACAGCAGTTGGGAAACAGAGGCGTAAACGAAAGGTACAATGTTTTGCAGTCCCCGAAAACTCACTGACAAGGACAGAGATGAACATTTCAAGTACCTGAAAATAACCTGCAATTTTTGTTTAAATGGGGAACTGCTTAAGCTGATGACAAAAGACCAGAAGTTCCATAAAGAAAATGATTTGCGTTGTTTCTGTGTGTTCATTATCTTGTACAGAAATAAAAGTCAGGATTAGAAAACCTTCAGATGTTAACAATATTGACTGTTGATAGGGGTCAGATAAACCAATGCAATATGAACTGATTTAAGAAAATATACACATTCAAAGTTGTAATTGAAACCAACTTTAAATGGAGCCAGCACTGAATTCTGACATGGCAATTTGTTAACTCACAAAGACACCCCCAAACCCCAGCATACAGGATGGGGGGACCGAAAGGTTTGCTTCCCATGCTAATAAACTTTTTTAAACAGCCCATTGCAGATAAGGAACCTTCTTCAAAAAGCCACAGCAAATAAGACTGCATCATAAAGTCTAAATGTTGAATTTTATTACTTGCCCTGTGTGGATGAACATTAAAAAAAAAAAAATTAAATTCAGATGAATCTGTGGTCTGCTTCAGTTTATTCTATCAACACCATTTGGCAGGTCTTCCTGAAGGGAATCATTTAACACTTTGGACTAGAAACTCTCAAGAGGAGACCGAATTAACACCCAAATCCACAGATGGGCTCTTTTATCAGCCTGGTACTGTGACATAGAGACCATATGGGCCAGGTCTGAGTCAACCAGAGCAGATTTTCAGCCCCGACTCACAGCGCCATAATTTTGTAAAAAAGAAAATTCCCTTTTAATGTGCAATGAATTGTTTATATCACCTGTATCTCCGGAACCAAACATCCTAGAGAACTCATTTGGGTGTTGACACATTCAGCTGAAAACCCTCTATGTGATGGACCAAAACTAGGATTTGTAAATGTAGTTTTATTATGCAAATTCAGCAAATTTTATCACTAAGGGCACACAATGTGTCCTTGCATTTGTAGTGACAAGCCAGATGGAAAGAGAATTCGAATGTAGAAGTGAGTTAAGGGAAACATCTATAATTCAGAAATTGTTCATGATATAATGATAAGAATTGCATCAATTGAGTCGTACCAGAGGGAGGACTCTGGTGAGCTGATTCTTGAAGTGGTCACATAGTTGGAATGTAATGTTTGAGAAGGTGGTAATATTTAATGCAAGAAATCCCTGAGATGACATAACATTAAATGTGAGGGAAACTGGGTGTAGAAGTTACTCCCATTAGATACATCATTCATTAATATGTCCAATAACTGCAAGGGTAGATCTACTGTGAAGTCACTTTTGGAAAAATGTCCAATCAATACATTGACCAATTAGATTGGGAGAAGTATACACATCTCAAAAAGGTGTGGTTTTCTGTTCTATAAAAGCTCAAGCACGGGAGACACTGGGAATCACTCATGGGCACTTACAGAAGGGACTTACTTGCTTACTCATGGACCGTAGAAAAAGAAGAATTGATAACAGGAAGGAGAAGGAATAGATTTGCTCTCCTTTTGGGCCCTCTGATGGATTATTGGTAGAACTAAATGTGGGGTATACCAGGAGTTAAAGTCCCAATCCGTCTTCAGCAGAATAGAAAACAGATAAGATCAACTTTTTCTCACAACCTATCTTACTGGCTAATGCCCACCTGTTCCTAGAGGGGGATAATTGAACCAGTCATTAATAAAAGGGTGCCCACCTGTCTGTGATTCAGCCAAAACAATTCCTGAGGTGAGTTTTATCTAAAAGTGAAGTCATCTTGTGGGGAGTGATCCTATAAAGGGAATTGCAATACATACTGGTCCCTATAGTTTGTTAGTACTGAGGGGTGGGAATAGATACATTGATTGTACATCCCAAGAAGTTGGAGAGCATTTCAGAAGTGAGTTGTGCTTCTGGAAAAATATATTATTTGATAGATTAGTTCCTATGGTGCATATACAGTGAGATCCACCTGACCCTTTGGCGTTGAGCACAGATTAACTATTAACAGGGGTTGAAAAGGTCATCTTACTGTGTGCATACCTAGAAAAAGATGATCATTGAAGTAATTCCTGGGTATACCATCAAGCAGAATATTGTTATGAATGCAGGGTTGCTTAAGATAATAAGGGAGATGGCGATTTTTCTCTGTCCAATTTCTTCTGCTGTTTAAGGTGCCCATTGAAAGGGAGAAATGTACATTTTACACAGTAATTGAATAGAAACATCACTGAAGGGACTTTTGCCAACACATTGCCGCACATATGTTTTCTAGGTTTACAAGGAATTCGCATATCAAAGGTCCAATAGCTTGTTACAATTGAGTTGAAACATGGTCTATTGAATAAAGGGGTGGTATTTTGAATAAATGGGAAGGAGCAAGAAGTGGATAGGCAGGAATATTGTAACTAATTTGTTGCTTTCAATCCTTCTGGACTCTAATGCATCTCATTTATGGTGCCTGCGTGCTCAGGGTGAATTAAATGCAAAGATACTAATGGTGAAGTGTGTATTACTAAAGTTTCTATTTCCATATCAGAGGCATTGAAATCTAAAGTGACTAGTGTGTTGATAATTTTTTTACCATTTGCCTTTTTATTTAAAGAAACAATCTGTTTATCTGTAATCTGATCCAATTATTTCTATGTGGTGAATATATAGACCTTCTATAGAACCCTGTGTGTTTCTTGTCCCAAAAGGGGAGGCAAGCTATGGGGGAATCAATATTAAATTGGGGACCCAGATTCATAAAAATAACTATTAAATAAAGGAGTATTGTGGATACCTGGTTTGGGATGGGTGGAAATTCCTCTGAATTGGGTATCACCAAGTTAAAAAATCCTAAAGAAGCCCGGTCAATGGTATCAAAACAATGTTGGATGCCATTCGTTTTATAAGGTGTAGAAAGCCTGCATCTGACGTAGTCCGAGTTCTGGAACCTTTGACAATTTGAAAAACATTAGAGACACTTTCCATTGGAAGAAAAGCTGCTCCTAAGCGAGTATCCAGTACCGCTGCAATGAAATGGAGCTTTTTGAGAGGGTGCCTGTGAATCATGAAGTTGAGCAAGAAACCCATGCTGTCACGGTGGTGTCAGTGGCAATGAAGATGAGATATCACCTGCTGTACTGAGCGAGACTTGATGAGCCAACTGTCCAAGTAAGGGAAAATTGAATCTTCTCCCACCTGCGAAGCTGCCAACATCAGGGCATAGGTTGGGCCTAAAGGCAGTAAGCAAAATTGGTGCGCTTGTCACCCATCACAAACATTCAGTACTTCCTGTGCATCAAAAGGTTAGTCACATGAAAATAAGCAACCTGATGGCCGGTGACACTATCAAACCAATGAAGTCTAGGGCCTGAAGGATCTGGGACATCACCACCAACCTGAACCTATTCCTCCTTAAACATGCTTGGGAGCCTCAGGTCCAAGATGTGACTAACACCCTCAAACATTTTGGGAACCGGTTCTTTGGCCACTTTCAGGAGGAGACACATTTCCTCCAATAGAGAAGGATTTGGCGGAGATATTGTCCAGGGCAGAGAAAGGTCTGGAGGTTAGTTTACCAGTGTGAGGCAAGGCAAGGAAGAGCATTGGGCCTAGCTCTATGTGGACAGGTGAAACACCTTTAAGCACACTTTGTGGAAGGGCCTGATCTCTGTGGGCAGGAGAAGAGTAATGCCCAATGATATGACTACTGGCAAATGATGAAGGGGTTGAAGAAAAAGAGGGTGGTGGTGTCTGTTGGACTGCAAGCCCCAGGAATGTTGCCATTGCTTTAAATGCCTTTAACTTCACCAAGGACTCTATCTTTGCCCCAAAACGTTGTATGCCATCAAAGGGCATCTCTAAGAGTTTGGCCTGCATGGAAAGTAAAGCCAAATGTCATAATTCATGAGTAACTTCCAAAAACAGAATCTGTTCCCATCACCTAGGCCACACAGTCCAAGGTATCCAGACCGGTTTGTAGTGCCTGACATGTCGCTTTCCTGCCACCCTCCAAAATAGAATTGACGCAATCTCTCTCACCTCTGCCTCTGGCAGGTGATATAGCACCTCGTTTGATTTTACTCCTACACTAGATGCCTCGGGGGCGGCGTGTTGGATAAGTAAACTGGGACAGAGGAGGCTGCTCCATATTATTTTGCCAGCCCTTATCAAATTAATAGCAGAGGAAGGGTATTGCCACAAACCCATTACTGAACTGGTGACCCCCCCCCCCTTTGTGGTTGAAGTGGAGCTGGGATAACGAAGATGTATATCTAGTCATACTGCTGGATCGAGCTTGGCAGGGGCCCCAGGTCTAGAGCCTCAACCACATTCTCTATGGTGCATTGAAAAGCCACATTCAGGTGGCCGTATGGAGAAGTCTTTATAATGTCCAAATTAGGTGAAGTGTCAAGCCTGCTGGCATCACCTTGTCGGCAAATAGTTCTGTAAGGTCTAGTTTGCCTGAATCTGGTAAGCTGTAATGGTTTGAGACCAAATGTAATGAGGTCACATTCCTTCCCTTCTTTGTATCGCCTCAAAATAGGGATCCCTCGAGCAGGGGAGCGTCTGCCCTAATTTGCTTTGAGGATGCAGAGAAAGTGGCTACTGAAGTTACTCCACTCGACTTCACAAGTGCCTTTTTCTTAGGAATTGGATCCACGCCTTCTGGCTTGCGTGTGCTGCTCTTCAATGGTTCTGTGGTGGTTTTTAGCAGGGATCTAGGTTGTCGATGCCAATGCCTGGGAAAAAAAGTAGAGCATATTTTGCCTGGATGCCTCCCACTCTTCTGCCGAAGAGGCCAGAGGACATTTTCCTTTTTTTTCTCTGAGGAGTCCGATTAATGTTCCTCACTCTCATCCCAACAGGATGGAGCTTCTTGTTTTTTCTTATGTGCCGAAAAGGACGAGGGTCACAAGCTAATCCTAAAGTGGGACCTATTACAGTTCATTTTGTGGGTTAATTTACAGCCTCCCTCTCTGAAAGACTCTTTCAGTGGTGGGCTGTTTAGTCATCATGCCCTTTTCTGAAGAGCGGCTTGTGAAGGAGGTTTCGCCGCTGTGGAAGAAGCTGGCAAAATTGGTTTGAAATGTACACAGTTTGTAGAAATTCTCTGAGAACGTAATGCTAGTACAGTATGCTGGGCATGCAGAAAAAAGGAACTGAGGATATAGGGCATCATGTGCCCTCCGTATGGGATAGACAGTTATTTCCAGAGCCAAGTAGTGGTCGAGGATTAGCACTGATGCACACCTCACCCCCTGCTAGTTAAATATTTTCCGGTACAAGCTGCTAATGTCTACGAAGCCACTAAAATGAGGAATTGGTGCGAGGATGCCGTCCATTAGAAAGTCATTTAGAAACATCCTTTTAACAGTACTACTTAAAAATATGAAAATACAGGTACTTATAATTGATTAGAGAATTCCTGCTTTAAGATGGCAAAGCAGACTTTTTTTTCATATTCTTGATTGGCTCGTTCTGTCCATTCATGTGCTTGAAGGTAACCAGACATTAGATGCACCTCAATACCAGGCTTTTACAAAACGTCTGCCAAAATTTAGATACAAATTGAGATCCCTGTCCGAAATTACATGAGTTGGCAGTCAGTGTAACCGATCTGCATTTTGTAGGGAGCTCTCTGCTAAACTAGCAGCTGTCACTGACCCCTTGATTGATCTAAAAGGCCTTGGTCAGAAGATCTACCACTACCAGAATTGCAGAGAATCCCTTATCCCGGCGTAATTCAACAAAAACATTCATAGATGCAGTGTGCCGTGCCAAGCATGAGGTGGAATTGGCACCAGTATCAACAGACCATCTGGTCTTTGTTTTTGAAACTTCGAACAAGCACAGATTTCCAAGGTCTTTACATAATTTAACAAATCCACATGCATGCCTTCCCATCAAAACGTTTTTCTTATTAGTTCCAAGGTCTTTTGGAAACCAGGGTGCCCGACCAACTCTGAAGCAGGACATTCACTTAATGCTTCCCGTAATTCACCAGTGGGTAAATATAACTTCTCATCATTAAAAGGGATTCTGTCTCGAACCTGCCAAGTAGGATATCCACTGGCCCACAGGTGCATCATAGCAGGAGTAATTTCCATAGAAATCTTCTGATAATCTAACCTCGCAGATTTAGTACTTCCTACAATTAACCATCCCACCAGAATCACAGGAATAGGGATCTCTATATCTGTTCTCTTACTTCCTGGAACTTGTTGAGGTAGGGTGTCAGCCTTCCCATTTAACCCCCTGGGCATACTGGTAAAGTCAAAATCTGCAAAGAATACCAATCACTAACTGCTGCCGAGTTTAGGTCTTAACCAATCTAAAAAATAGTAGATTTCTAAGGTTTGTCAAAACAGCAATGGTGTGTCTTGCTCCCAACAAATAATGTTGCAACGCCAATTTGATAGTTAGCAATTCACTATCGTAAATAGTTATTATTAGGGTATTTATTGAGCGTTAACCTAGCTTCGAGAAGCAACGTAGAGCTTTACTATCATAGGGGGAAGAACAAGCTGAAGGGAACTGAGAAACAAGTGAGTGGGTACCCAAGACAAAGGGAGAGAAGGTGCGCAATTTGTCAGCAAGGAATCAACAAGCAACCAGGGGAGTTAACCTTGCGGATCGGGTCACTCAGTGTCTGGTCGGGTGTGGAGTGGAGGGGAGTTCCTTTCAGCGATAGTTTTTTTTAAAGAAAACAAGCTACAGATAGAGCTGTCCTGTTTCAAGCTGACGTTGAGATTACACCGCTCCCACAGCTTGGTCGGAAGCTTCTGCTTCTACAAAAAAATGTTTGTTAAACATCTGGAAGCAATTGAATTGGGACCACAGTGAAGCTTTCATTTGCTGGAAAGCCTCCTCCACTTCCTGTGAGCAAAATAATGAACACCCCCCCCCCCCCAATTCTTTTATTAACACCTTTTTCCAGCCAATGAATCCTAAGCAGGCTAAGTGGGACTAAATGCACCTTAGGTCGGCCAGGTTAACACACTGAGACTACTACGGTGGTGATTGACTCATCAAGTGAAATCTTGAATCAACCTTCGATCAAAGTTGGAAAACCCTAAAAAATGTATGCCCTATATGCAGGTAGGGGATGGCCTATTCTGCACCGATTTCCCCTTTTTGGAATCCATTTCCAAACTATGAGGAGATTAAATAAACCCAAACGACTACTTTGGTGGTAACGAATTGACATTTCTCTAATTTTGCAACCAAATTATATTCTTGTAGATGTAATACTACTGTTAGGCAGAATCCTGTGCAGTTCCCTTGGGGAACACTGCAAAAAGATTAAGACTAGAGGAGTAAGCAGTAAACCCAATTGGTAGCAGTCTGTACCACCCCAAATTATCTGGTAGCTGTGGCTGAGCAGTCAGACGTCTCACAAGATGAGCAGGGCAGTATACAGAGCATACACAATAGGGCCAAAAACACAGTGGAGCAAACACTGACTAGAGCTTGGTATCAAAAGTATATAATTATTTATTTAAAACACACAGGAAATACACTAAGCACTCTAAATCAAAGCAAGTTCAAAATACCGTCAGATAAAGTGGACACACCTCCCTTAATAATTATTAGACAAGTCTAGGTCAAAACACCACTATCTGTAAAACAGATGCGAGCGCTTAACCTAGATGGCACTCCAATAATTAAGTTAGAGGGAGAGAAAAAGACAAGTCATGAAAATAAAACAGTTCCCAACACTTTTCTAAGACCACAGCAAGTTAGTGAAGGCAGAATCTACTGTAGAGCCAAAGTTCATAGGCCAGGACAACTTTAAATGGAGCAAGGCAGAAAGTGCCCAACATCACACAGTTTAAAAATGCACTCAAGTCTTTGCAAAATGTTCAAAAGAGGTTGGTTTGATGGGAAAGATAAAGTTAGAAGGTCTGGGGGCCAACCCAGTTGGAAAGCCAAGGATTTAAGGGTCACCTTTAGCGAGCCGAAGAAAGGGAGGCCAGGCGGAACACAGTATCTTTAAAAGTGAGGAAGCTCCAGCGGTGGCAGTTGTTCCTGGCAGCGGGTGCAGTTCGTGGTTTCGACCAGGGAAAGAGAAGATCTCGTCGAGGAGGAAACTTGGAGTCGTTGCACTGCCCAGGGATCAAACCAGCCGCAGAGTTCGTTCGGTTAAAAGGTGTGCTCCTTTTATTCGCGGTCCCAGTGGACTGAAGCTTGGCTATCCGGCCGCCAGGGTGCTTGGCACTGGCGATTCGACCAAGGGGCATCCTGCAAGGCAAATGTCGAACTGGTTGTCCCCACCAGCTCAGAGGGAGAAGACTCTTGCAGCAGAAGATCTTCTCTTGTCGTCGGGGAAGTGGTGAGGTCGTTGCAGCAGGGCTCCACTGATGGTGTCGTCGTTGCAGATGGCTCAGCTTCTCCCCTCTTCGGATTTCTTAGGTCCCGTGGCGACGCCTGAAGTTCCAGTCCAAAAGCCCTGCTTTTATGCAGAAAACCCCCCATTCAAACAGCCTAGCTGTCACTCATACATGCTAAGTGGTGAGCCGGGCGGCTCACCACTCGGCCAATCAAGATAGAGTGCGACTTGGGTTGCTAAGGCAACGCAGTCCAGGGTGCCAATTCCCTCACCCACACATCCTGTGAATCCCAGACAGAGTGGCACCAGTTGGAGGGCTTCTGTGGAGAAGCCCGCCAAAAAGTGGAACAAAGGGCCCGACCTTGGTTGGAGTTACAGAGACACGTACGCCATTTTGCGAAAGAGTTCTAGCAAAAAGACCCAACCGGTGATTTTATATTAATTTAATAAACCGGCGGTATCTTTACAATGCACCAAAAAAGTGGTGCGTTTAAAATGAATGGGAAAATCCCATAGGAAATATTCTGGTGGAATATTTTGCGTGGTAACCACTGCCACCAGCCAGAAACTCGACAAGGGGGGACTGGACAGTGCCCTCTTGGAAACAGACCCAGGGGTAATCTAATTAACCCCTTCCAGTACTTTCACAATAGGATGGTACTTCCACAATAGGATGGTTTGTACTGGTTCTGTTCACAATTTTGGACTAATAAAGCCAATGGTGACTTTACATGTCCTGGGAGACAGTAGTCACTCCCAGGGTATGGAGTCTATGTTTGGGGGTCACTATGACACCCCTGTGTTACTGCACTGAGGGTGCTGTGTAACACATATACAAAAACAGATGATACCCTATGGAATAAAAGACCCCATAGCCCATAAGCACATACCAAGTCAAAGACATACCTCAAATCATGCCTAAGAGTGGGAGAAAAATAGTCTCACTCTTAGCAGGAGAAAGAAACAAACCCCCCCCCAAATCCAGCAAAGCTGCTGGGGGACTCACTAGGTTTGGGAAATTAGCCTTATAAGAGAATTCTCCCGGGGGGCGCTGTTGTGCGCCGAGCAAGATGGCCGCTTGATGCGTGAGCTCCGCGGCGAGCGGACCTCATAATCCTGCTTTTTGGCACTTTCCCTATCTGCCGCCGTGTACGGAGTGCACGATTCTTTTGCTGCGGCTCCGGTGATCCTGCGGTGCCAATCCTGCTTTGATTCGGAGCCGGGAGGGACATTCCCCGACTCCGTAGCGCCCATCCCCCCGCCTACGGCGCTCCTGCGCGCCCAAAACTAGGCCCGGGCGGTGGGTGTCGTTCCCGCCCGAGGCCCTGCGGCGCTGCCTTCCACATCTACCGGGCATCGGCGGGGGCCGGCGTGCCTCGTTCCTGTTGGCGGCGGGGTCGTCGGAGCCCCGGGAGTGTGATCCACCGGCTGCGCGGCTGCTCCGATTGGTACGGATAGGTCTGGGGCGGGCTGCCCCCGTGTCCCTGGAGGGACGTCGGACCTGCGGCGCTCTCCCCCTCGGCTGCATACTACATCTACATTGCCCTTCCTGGAGGACTTCCTCGGCCTGCGGTGGGGTCGCCGGAGCCTCTCCCCCCCCCCGGTGTCCGGATACTTGCCGCGGGGGACCCCGCTGTCTCCGGAGTCGGTCCCGCGCCGGCCGCCTTGGTGCTCCTGCGGACCTCGGGCCCTGCTGGGCCGCCCCTCTCCTGTGGGGGTGTTCTTGTGATCGGCTGCCGAGCGGACCCGCCTGGGGGCCGTGCTGGGCTCCTTCTCCCGCCGCGGTCGGCTGGGGGGACCGGGTTCTCGTTCCCCCTGGTGCTGAGCGGGCTGGGGTGCGCCGCCCTCGCCGCGCCTGGTTGACTACCCGGGCTGAACCCTCGGCCCAGCTTGGTGAACTTCTACTCTTCCTCCACCGCCTGCGAGCCCTGTGCGGGTGGGGGCGGCGCGGCCCCCGGGTGCGGGCCGGGGGGGCTCTACTGATCTGCCGGACCCGCTGCCGCCCTGCCCCGGCTCTCTGAAACCGCCCCTCCTTGGAGGGTCTTGCTCTCTGCGGCGAGGGGCTCCGAGGCCCGCGGGCAACGACGTCCAGCTCTGCCCGGTGAGCCCTGCCCTCCCTGGCTCTCCTGTACTGAACCGCAGCTCTTGCTCTCCCCCCCCTCGGGGGGCTACTCGATCTACACCAGCCTTATACTGTGACCACCTCGGCCGGAATCCCTCGCTCTGTTTGGCCCCACCGTGCACTGGGGGCTGGCCTCTCCCCCTCTCATTTCTCTGGAGGCTGTTGCCACTCCACCCGGAGCGACACTCTGCAGAAGGGATCCGTCAATACCGCGGGTCCCTACCTTTCCATCTCTGGGTATCTCCCACACCTTCCTGATCGGGCGGGTGCCCGCGGCCTACACCTCTCCTGCATAGCCTCGTGGCCACGATACCCCCGGCTTCCCTCACTTGTCACGCACCCTACTTGGATTATTGACTTTCATGGCCTGGGTTCCCCCCTGTCGCCTTCTCAGGGCTACTGGCGGCTCCCCTTCACCCCACTCATCCATCGCCACTGGCAAAATGACCAGGGGGGGCGCGAGGAAGCAGAGCTCCATTAACATGTTTGCGAGGGCAGCTGCAAGATCCCCGGAGGACCCCATTGAACAGGCCCCGGCGGTGTCGTCACCGGCGGTGGCGCCTGAGGCCCAGGGCATGATGGATTTTATCAGGGAGGGTTTCTCTGCCCTACACTCGAAACTGGACGATATGAACGGCACAATATCCTCAATCAAAGCCCACATCGAGAGGACCGATAGCCGCGTGTCGGAGGTCGAGACACGGGTTGGCTCCGCCGAGGACGCATTGGGGGCACTGCGCTCCGAGGTTGTCGCCCTCTCGAACCGAGTCCTCGTGGTGGAGAAGAAGAACGAGGACTTGGAGTCCCGCTCACGACGCAATAACCTTCGCATCATCGGGGTCCCTGAGAACGAGGTGCACGAACCAATGGAGGACTTCGTTGAACATACATAAATGTCTCTCCTGGATTCGCCCAAGCTCTCCCCCCACTTCGCTATTGAGCGGGCGCACCGTGCCCTTACTGCAAAACCCAGACCCGGGGCCCCGCCTCGCCCGAGTCCTGAACTACCGGGATCGCGATACCCTACTCAGAGCTGCAAGGGACAAGGGCGAGCTCTTATTCGGGGGTGCGAGGATTCATCTTTACCCCGATTTCTCGGCTGCCGTCCAACGTGAGCGCAAGACCTTCCAGGATGTGAAGCGGAGACTGCGAGATCACTCCATTAAATATGCCATGCTCTACCCCGCCAAACTGCGCATAGAACATGCTAATCAGGTGTTCTTCTTCACGATCCCGGAGGAGGCCTCCAAGTTTATTGACGAACACTTCCTGGGCTGACTTTCTTCCTTCTCTTGTACACAACTCAGCAGCTTCCCCCTCGAGCCCTGCGGGGGGGCGGCCGTGTCCGGCCCTTCTCCGTCATTGGCACCGCTTTGATCCTCTTTCTCGGATTCGGCTTGTTCAAACTCTCCTTTCATCTCAATGATGTGCCACACTGCGGAGTGCAAGATACCCTCTCTAAGTTACATTCAATGTTTGCAGTTGCACCTTGAGCTCTACTGGTCCTGCTGCGGCCCGGAGCGCTGCGGTCAGCCCGGCCTACAGGCCCCCAGGCGCTGATGCCTCTAGTTTGGTTTTGGTTGAGGGGGTTTGGGATTGTCATTCCTCTGTTTGGGAGGGGGATGTGGGTGGGGGTGGGACATGTTTGGGGTTTTTTTCTCAGAAAATTGGCACTGGCGGCGAGGGCGGACGGGGGCGCAGCACTCACTCATTGGTCTTGGACACCTTTTTTGACTATACCACTATCACACCTATGGCTGAGGGTGACTTAACCTTTATGAGTTGGAATGTCCGTGGGTTGGGGAACTATAGAAAGATGAGGCAGCTCCAGCTGCAGGCTGAGCGCCACGGCTCCAAGATCCTCTTTCTGCAGGAAACACATGCTCGCAAGGAACAATGCGTGCGTTTTGCCAAATCCTGGGGCCCCCATAGATTCTTTACCGAGTTCTCTACGCAGAGTCGGGGGGTCATGACCCTTATACACAAGAGTCTCCGGTTCACCCTCATCTCTTCACATATTGACCCCCTGGGCAGGTATGTGCTGTTACATTCCACGCTTCAAGGGAAAGAAATGGTTTTGCTGAACATTTATGGTCCCAACCTTGATGATCCAGAGTTCTATAGACAGATCACGTCCCTTCTAGATGGCTTCCCCCTTGTTCCTATTCTCTGGGGGGGGGGACTTTAACACTATCTTCGATGTGGCCCTTGATAGATCTGGGACCAAGCCCCGTCATCTCTCCAGGGCAGCCTATGCTGCATTATCATCTCTACCCCGGTTGGCCATGGTGGACGCATGGAGGTTCTTTTATCCCGACTCTCGCGTTTACTCATTTTACTCTTCAGTCCACGATTCATACTCCCGAATTGACCGCTGGGTGATCTCCAATGTCTTGGTTAAAGACGTGAAACAGTTAATGATTTTACCCAGAACCTTATCAGACCACTCCCCAGTGACCATTACTGTTAGTTGGGCCCCTGATCCCGGCCGGTCCCGCTGTTGGAAACTGAAACCACTCGCCCTTCTTGATCCAGAGTTTCATTCCGAGCTCGAGGATTCTATTGAGGAGTTCTTCGAGATAAACGCAGGCTCGGTTCCATCAATGGCCATACTATGGGAGTCCTTCAAGGCCTATATTAGAGGGATTGCAATCTCCAAGGAAAATGGAGTCCTCAAATCGATTAGGAGGGGACTGGCCGAGAGTGAGTCCAAGCTTTCGACCCTGGAGGCTACATGTTCACTTCACTCTTCTCCGGGTAACCTAGCGGCCATTGGGGTGGAGTTGGATGCATTCCGTGCCCTGGCTGATCGCGAACAGAGGTTTATGGACAGCCCTGGTATCGCACAGAAATACGGGGAGGGCGAGCGCCCTGGTCGATTCCTCGCGAGGTTGATCCGACACAAGACGGGTTCCCCACACATTCTCGGGATTCAGAGACTGGACGGCTCTTTGGCCGTCACCTCCCGGGACATCAACACGGAATTCTTTAGTTTCTACAAGTCCCTATATTCCAACTCGGACGAGGTGTCGGTGGAGGAAATCGACTCCTTTCTCGAATCCCTTCCCTTGTCAACTTTATCCCCTGAGGCTGCGGGCTCTCTTGATTCCCCATTCACACTGGAAGAGCTCTCTGACGCTATCGACTCTCTATCCTCGGGGAAAGCCCCCGGCTCCGATGGTATCCCAGTCGAATTTTACAAGTCCTATAAGTCACTTCTCCTTCCCCACCTGTTGGCTGTGTGGGAGGAGTCGGTCGGGACAGGGGTGTTCCCCCCTTCACTACGTGAGGCCACGATTACAGTATTGCTAAAGGCTGGCAAACCTCCCTCGCATTGTGGATCGTATCGCCGCTTTCCCTTATTAACTGCGACGCCAAAATATACGCAAAAGCCCTGGCTCTCAGGCTGGCTCCCATTCTTCCGGCCATCATTCATCCTGACCAAGCGGGCTTTGTCCCAGGGAGGTCTACCTCCCTGAACTTAAGGCGCATATTTAACATAATTGACAGGATTAGCCCAGAGACCCAGGCCGTGGCGGCTACACTGGACATGCAGAAGGCCTTTGACTCGGTCTCCTGGCGGTTCCTTTGGCGGGTTCTCGAGAGCTGTAAATTTGGTCCCTCCTTTCTCTCTTGGGTTAAGCTACTTTATTCGTCCCCTGTGGCTAGGGTCCGTACAGGTGACCATTGCTCTCCTACCTTTGGGATTGCCAGGGGGACGAGGCAGGGTTGCCCATTCTCTCCCTTGGTTTTTGCAATTGCCATAGAGCCCCTTGCGGACATGCTTCGCCATCGCCACAGAGGCCTCCGCACTGCCGGGAGAGCGGACATAGTTTCCCTATACGCGGATGACGCGTTGTTGTTCATCCGATCTCCATCCCTCAATTTGCCTCCGGTGCTGGAGGATATCATTTATTTTGGCCGGGTCTCGGGCCTCAGGGTGAACTGCTCGAAATCCACCCTTTTCCCACTCACGGAATACACTTCTCCCCCCCCTGATACCTTGGGATTCACATGGGCTCAATCCACATTCACGTACCTGGGGATAGCAGTTACGCGCCAACAGCCACTAACCCTCGAAGAGAACTTCCGGAAATACCTTACACATCTGTCCGCCAAGGTCCTAGCCTGGGACAAGCTCCCGATTTCTCTCGCGGGCAGAATGGGCCTATTGAAAATGGTGGTGTTACCTCAGTTGCTTTACAAGTTTGCCAATGTTCCCTTGTGGCCAGGTACAGACTTTTTTCGCGGCCTGACTCGTACAATTAACTCTTTCCTTTGGCACTCGGGAGCGGTTCGGCTTAAGTATGAGACCCTGTCCACCCCCATGGCCAGGGGGGGCTTTGGCGCCCATGACTTTTACAAATACTGGCTAGTATCCCAGATCCAATATGTCTCCCATTGGTTTAGTACAGCTGACCCCCCCCCCCCCCCCATGTCCGACTCGAGAAACTTGCGACCTGTGATCGCGATATCTGTTCTCTGGTTGTGCAACCCGCTCCCCAGGTGCTGGACTCGCAGAGTCCGGTCGCCTGTACATCCCTTGCATTAGCCAAAACATGGAAGCTGCTTGGAGTGGCCCGTGCCTTCCACGGCAACCTTCCCCTCTGGAACTTCCTCCCGGGGGTCCCCCAGGTTACACCACTTACTGTTCGCCGCTGGGCCGAGGCGGGCTATGAGCTACTGCGGGACGTGTTTGACCAGGGCATATTCATCGAGTGGGCTGATCTTCCCCTATCCTTGAGGAGTGACCGGAGTGTCTGGCTCCAGTATGCGTCTCTCCGTAAGACCCTTAAGCGTAGTTATCCAACATTCCCTGCGCTACCACCGGACGACCCGGCCATTGAGGAACTCACTTCCCCCTCACCCATGAAAGGCAAAATCTCTAGGTTATACTCCATGCTGCAGTCCAGATCCTCTCCAGAATTTTCTAAACTTAGGGGGGCTTGGGAGAGGGACTTGGGGGTGGAAATGTCGGACGACCGTTGGGCACATATCTGCGACCGCACTCACCGGGTGTCCTTTAATTCCCGTTTTAAGCTCATTCAGTTAAAAGTGCTGCATAGGTTCCACTATACCCCGGTCAGATTACATCGCATGTCCAGTGAGCACCCATCTAGCTGCCCTCGATGCGGGCAAGATGACGCGGACTACATCCATATGATCTGGTCCTGCCCCCGCCTCTCACGGTTCTGGGGAGAGGTTTGCTCAACGGTATCTGCTATGCTCGAGTACCCCATGGATCCTTCTCCAGCACTGTGTCTCTTCAACGACCTCCCTGGTCTCCCTCGTGATTCCAAAAAACTAACTGGCCTCTGCATGCTCTTAGCGGTTCGGTCCATCCTTCTCTGCTGGCTTCGCCCCTTTCCCCCCACACATGCCCAATGGTTAAAGGCGGTTACTTGGGCCTCTGACACCGAGGAAATGTGGTCCCGCATGCAACCTACCCACTCCAGGCCCAGGGACATCTGGCTTAGATTCCGCTCCTACTTGTCCGACCTTGACATGACCCCGGTTACTTCTCCTCCACCTGCTTTTTCTCACTAGTCTGGGTACACCCCCCACATTACTTGATCAGCCTCCCCTCCTCGCATCTCGTTTGTAACTCTGATTTGTAATCATTTAATGTATAATCTCCGCGTGACTGTATCAGGATGCGTATTGTCAATCTGTACCTGCTGGGCGCTGTTCGCCTGTTGTTTTGCTGCCATGCTGCCTAATAAAAAGAGTTTTAAAAAAAAAAAATAAGAGAATTCTCCCTAACAACTACTTTAACATGTTCCTGATGCTGGAGCAGGTCCTGAGAGAAAACAACAGTATCCTCTATGTAAACCACTACAAACACATACATGAATTCTCAGAGAATGTTATTAATGAAAAATTGAAAAACTACAGGGGCATTGCACAAACCAAGAGGTATTACTAAACATTCAAATAATCCACATGTGTTTCTAAATGTGGCCTTCCACTTGTGCCCTTCTTGCACTCATACCATATTGTAAATTCCTTGCAAATCAAGCTTGGTAAAGATGGTTGCTCACTGGATTTGATCTAGCATCAAGGAAATCTAATGGTATTGGTTATCAGTTCTTGATGGTTATTTTGTTCCGAGCCCTGTAATCAATACAAGTTGGTAATGTTCCATCTTTCTTGGGCACAAAAAATAAAGGGCGATGCTGCTGCAGAGCGTTGAGTGCCTATTAAATCCCTTGGTCAAATTTTCCTCTTAAGAATTCTTCAACTGAGTATTTTCCCTTTCAGTGAACGCGTAAATCCTACAACAAGGAATCAATGCCCCTGGCTCCATTCATCTTGAAATCATAGGGACAATGGGGTGGTAATTCTTCTGCTTTCTTTTCATTAAAAACATCTCCAAATTCCTGATGGCAAACTGGAAGCTGTCCCAGAACTGCCCCAATTGATTACCACAAACCACCAGCATCCGCCAAACTCCGGCAGACATCACCACACTTGACCTGCTCTTCTGGCCCCTTCAGCTAACAATTATCTTCACAAAAGGTTGACTTACATTCTACTGACTTATTTACCCAATCAATACTCTGATTAAGGGTGGTTAACCAGGGCATTCATAGAATCATTTTCAAATGGGGAGCATCTATCAATTCAAAAACTAAAAATCCCCAGTCGTCTCCCTGAATTCTAACCCTACGGGAACTTTCTGATGCGTAATCAGGCCAGAAGATCAGTGTGTGCCATCCACTGCTCGCACTTTCTCTACCTGCAGCTTAGGTTTTGCAAGTATTCCAATTGTCTCAGCCAACCCTCAGTCCATGAAATTTCCTAATACCTCACTCCTGCAAACTAACTTTCTGTTATCTAACAAGGATACTTTAACATTATGTGTGATACTGAATCTTGTAATGTGTCGGTGGCCTGTTCTGATCTTCAAGAAGGGAAATACTTTCCTAGACAACATGGACAACCTTTCAGAAAATGCCCTTCCTCCTACAATACAAACATGTGTTGTCCTCTTATTCTCTTGATTACACAACAGCCCTCTGAATCCCACTTTTACATCTGTTCCTCTTTTAAACCAATATTACTCTCTGTTTAAGTCCCGTCTGCTTTCACCCTTCCGTTCCCCTAGCCTAAATTCAATCTGCATTACTACATTTATCAGTTCTTCACAAGAGGAGGGTCAAACCACCACTACCGCTAATGCATCCTGAAGCTCCGCCCTAAAACTAGGTATAAAAGTGAGGCTCACTTCTCTTGCCAACTACACTCAAACACCAGTGTATTGAACTGTGTAATGCATCGAATTGCACCTTTTCCAACCTGGCTGAGGTCTATCGCCTTACCATCCAGTGGCTGACAGATTTGGTGTCTCTCGGACAGAGGCAAAACAGAGTTAAATTCTTCAGTAGAGTTAAATTCTTCAGTACAGAACTATCTTGTGACACGAAGCAGCATATCCAGAAAGATAAAATAAAATAAATGCCACTTTTGTGGCATCTGTTGAGAAAGCATCAAGCCTAAACATAAAATGTGTCCAAAAAAAGAAAGACATTTCTTAAAACCTCTGTTGAAGCGCTCTAGTGGCCAAATGACTATCTTGTACATTTTGTACTATCCAAGCACGCTCCCTCACCGATAGTAACTACCTCCTCTGACAACTCTCTCTGTACAGAGATCTGGGGGGATTACGGAGTCTAGAGGACTAACAAAACTAGGCACCCCTTGCAACCTTAACTCTCTACCTGTCTAACTTAGTTCCTTCACCCTTTGACTCGGAGCTAGCCCGCTCACCGATTAGCAGCAAACTCCTCTCTAAATCTCTGCTAAGGAACTCGTAGGAACCTGGGGACCCTTGACATCTCAGGCAAAATAATCACTTGGGCCATTCATACTATCTGGACCTTCCAAATTTCAGATTCCATGGAAGTCATTAACCTCACTATCCCCTCAGAACCCTTCAGCACGCAACACTGACAAATTCTGCTTATCCTAGACACTTTCCACCCACAATACCTCCAAAAGCCTGGCTTCAACACACCAAGCCAAACTAACTAAACTCTTGGGGCATGTAGGGCCCTTAGGCAGTTTTCTATGAGGGCCAAGCAGATCTTCAAAAAAGTAGGCCTTCCAGAACTGGATGAAAGATGAAAGGCAGTTCTATAAAACATCCCATGGTTCCAACTATCTGATCTGCTGACATCACAATTCGTCTTTGAACTCTTCCATATGTCTTCCATCTTTGGAAGGGGAAGCCTCAACCTCCTGTAGAAAACACAGAGAAATTACCTTCCAGTACTTATTCCCCAATTGGTTCACAATTGATCAAACGTATTCCAACATGTTCCAACATGTTCCAACATGTTTTCGAATGCTCAATATCTTCTGTGGTAAAACTTCCTCCCAACTTGTGTATTACTACTACCCATAGGCCCGCTTCAACCTACTCGGGGGACCCAGAGAACCTGACAGTATTGTTATTCTATCGGAATGTGGAGCCATTTCACTCTTTTCCTTGCAGCAGGAAGAGATATTGTTTGTACAAATAGACAATTGTAACAGTAATGGAAGCAAGCCAACGCCCAGACTTTGCTTGCAACCTTTGGTTTTGCAATGTTGCAAAAACATGTTGAAGCAAAGACTTTTAAAATCAACAGGATTTCAAAACATAAGTCTGTGGGTAAGCATAATGATCACGAACAGGATTTGATGTGACCTAGGATTCACATTCTGAAGCAGATTGTGCTGCTGCAGGCTGTTACTGCACAGGCTAATATATCTACGCTGTAGATAAGATGTCGTAGACAAAGGAAGCCATGTTTACAAAACTTGTTCAGTCCTTTCTTCAAGGAGCAGTACTTGGCATACTGGCAGGCTAGTTGGAGGCAACTGTAGACACCAACAAAAACAGTTGCAGTATTGGCCAGATTCTGAACTAGGAAATCGTGCTGAACGTTTCAAAAATTGACCTAGCTGTGAATAGAAACAAACTGTGAAGGCAGTATTCTGGATTTAGCAGGGGTGGAGGGAATGGGGTGGGGGGTTGGCGGTTAAAGTAGCCCCTGGATTGTTCATGGGAAGAAATGGTTGTAAAATTTGAATGAAGCATATTTTGTATGCAAGGTAGATTTTGGACAAGAAGATAATCTTGACTACCTGAGTTCATCTTATGTGAGAGCCTTATTTGTCAGCTTCAGGCTTGGGACATTACAGACTGCTGCATTTACCAGATCTTGGACTCATGGTGGGAATGGTACATGCCATTTATATAGCTTGGGAGAAGAAACCATTGTGCATTTCTTGTTTGTCTGTGAATCGCTGAAACCCCTGAGAGTTTGGTATTTGAAACCCTAGCGGATGAGGGAGGGCATTGGGACAACTGCAGATGCTCTAGAATTGTGTAAAAGTACTACCAACCCTAGCTCTGTGACGTGTGTAGAACAATATGTTCATCGGGCATGGCTATGCAGGCGAAAACTGTTTAAGTAATGCAGGAAATATATGAATTGCATGTAGAGTTATTTGTATTGCATGTAGAGTTATTTGTATACATTTATTTTGATAAGGTCTGCGTGTATACTCTCCCTACCTTTTATGTTTTTTAATATTGGTTTTAAACCAAATGTAATTTTGTAAAGGTGCAATGAACTTTTAGGGCTTTTTTAATTGCAGAATAAAGTTGAAATTGAATTGAAGGCAGCATTCGACTTTAGACAAATAATAGTAATTTACTTAGATAAGAAAGGCTGTCGCGCTGCAAGGTGCCTGAAAGTATTCAGCCAC
The DNA here is from genome assembly GCF_040938575.1 of Ambystoma mexicanum. Taxonomy (NCBI): domain Eukaryota; kingdom Metazoa; phylum Chordata; class Amphibia; order Caudata; family Ambystomatidae; genus Ambystoma; species Ambystoma mexicanum. Next base: position 449,953,940 of record NC_090936.1, on the reverse strand, counting down.
ACACCATTACTGTAGTCCTTTTATTGGCCATGTTAGGGTACTGGGGTCAGGGGACTATGTGGGCCCTCAATCCTTTGTGGATGTGAGTTTGAGTGAGTATTTTGGGAGCTGGTATACTCCTAATTAAGGATGTGTTTTTGGCATACTGGTAATGGGCCGGTTTCTCCTTAACTTCAGATTAACAGATCAGCTCACTGGGTGAAGCTCCAGGATGGTGTAGTGGTTGCATATGTTCATCAGCGCGAGGCAGCTCGCTGGAAGGCGGAAGTGTGTCCAGTCTTCTATAGACATGCAGCCTCGGTCACTAACTGCCTTTTTAACAATGTTTTGCACCAGATAGGCTGTGCCCATGTCTCTCCTACCAGGCCTACCACAATGAATATGGTTTAAGTTACTTGCATGTAACTATTGTTCTCCAGCATGGTCTGGCAAGGATTCACATGCTGATGAATATTCCTGTCATCAGGCTGGGAATCCTCGGTAAAAGAAAAAAACAGTTTCACTTTAAAACTGTATTTCTCCTCTAAACCAATCACTGTCCTCTGGGTCATACTGCCCCCATCAAATGACCGTCCTCTCTCTAATCCTTGCCTCTGACAGCCATTTTCAGATTTGGTAAGCATGTAAAGTGGCAGTATAACCAACAAGAGCCGCAGAGGAGCCAGAGGGAGGGTTTGCATGTGAATCCATGACAGACCTATGTTGGAGAACAATCATTACAGTTAAGTAACTTAAACCTTGTCTGGCATGGATTTGCATGCTCATGAATAACGAATACACAGCAGTACACATTACACAACCACGGGAGGTGGCAACGCTGAACAGAAGCAATAAACACTTACCCCTGGAACAGACTCACATCAAGCGAAAAGGTTGCGTACCACTGCCTGGCCGACTCTGGGCTCCTCCCTGGAATCCCTATCGATGCAGTATAACCTTGTGAAGGAATCCATGGACCTCCACGTTGCAGCCCTGCAAATGTCAAGCTGGGGCACACCAGAAAGGAACGTCGTCGTTGCAGTGATCGCTCTGGTGGAGTGGGCTCTCGGACGGCCCGGCAGAGGCTAGTTAGCCAGCCGATGACAGTGCATGATGCAGCTGGAGAGCCATCTTGGGATGGAAGCCTTGGACAGGCCTTCCCATGATTCACAGGTCCAACGTTCACAAACTATTTAGAAGTCTACTGAAAACTTTTAGTGCGTGCCACGTAGAATTTCAAGGCACGAGCAACGTCCACCGAATGCAAGGTCCTCTCTGCTAGCGACGAAGGGTTCAGGAAGAAAACAGGCAATTCTGATAGGACCTTCAACATGCATACGCAGCACCACACTATCCGTGGAAAGTCAGATACGGCTGCTTGCAGGACAAGGCCTGGATCCCCACCCACTCGTCTGGCTGAGGTGATAGCCACAAGGAACGCAGTCTTCCACAAGAGAAACTTGAGTGGGGCTTGATACATAGGTTCGAAAGGTGCCCCCGTGAGTCTTGTCAGCACTACGTTGAGTTCCCATGCTGGAGAGACCACCTTGGACAAATAGCAGCCTTGCTGATGATATCTCGGGAAGATGGCTCAGGGGCAACGTGCTCGCCTTGGAAGCATGACGACATGAAGCAACACAGGTTCAATCCCCGGGTCCACGCTTAGAAACCACTAGGTATTAAGCGCGTTATAAATAACCTATCATATCATATCCCAAGAAGTATGTCTGAAACGCGGCGGTCGTGGCCTTGGCTCTGACTGCATGGGCATGAATCTCCTCAGGGACAGGTTTGCCCATGCCCGTGTATGCCTCTGAGATGGCCTGAACCATCCAACGGGCGATGGAAGTCTTGGAAGCCTGAGAGCCGGAGGAGGAGCCCCCAAAAGTCACTAAATGCCTCTGACTTCCTGAAGGATTTTGCCCAAGAGAGAAGACTTGAGGGCCCTCTCGAGGTCTAAGGAATGCAGGGCCCTCTCTGCCTCTGACTGCGGGTTCGGGAAGAACACCGGCAGGCAGATCTCTTTATTCAGATGAAATAGAGAGACCATCTTGAGCAAGAAGTTTGGATGAGTGAGCAAGATTACCTGGTCGTCGTGAAACTGTCGTTGTACATTCCTTTCTTGTGTTGCAGCTGGGTCCAAGAGAAGATTGTCTTTTGGCAGCTGATGGTGTTCAGGTAAGAGTCTATATTACCAAACACTGTCCGGCAAAAGATGCGTGTGTTTAAATTGCTGGTTTCTCTCTCCTTACAGGTGCGGTGTAAGAAGTTGCTGTTTGTTACAGAATAATGCCTCCGGTTGTTAATCAGGTATGTCTATGGTGGAGAGATTGCATTTGATGAGGGGCAAAAAGAACTTAAGGGCCAGGCCCACAGCCCTGAGCTCGAGCAGATTGATCTGCAGGAGGGCTTTGTCCTGGACCATGCATCTCGTAGCCCTCCAGAATAGCCCCCCCCCCCAGCCCGAAAGAGAAGAGTCAGTCGTCACCACTAGGGTAGGCTCTGGTCGGGTGAAGGGGTCTCCCACTGAAACATTACCATCAGTCAGCCAACAGCAAAGATCGGGTAGTAGAAGCGGTGGTATTTGGATCCTGTCCGACTGAAACCCTGTCTCCTGATCCAAATTGGCTACCAGGTGGAGCTGGAGGCCCCTCATCTTGAGGGGGGTGTGTTGTACAGTGAGCACGCAGGAGGCCATCAGGCCCAGCATGTGCTGGAACCACCATACCGAAGAGGTTGTGTTGGCCAGAAAGTGCCCCACTGCCTTGCAGAGGGACAGAAGCCTCTCGGGCATAGTAGACACCCGCTGAACGGTAGTGTTCCAACGCACTCCTTGGAAGACCAGTTCCTGAGATGGGCACAAATGTGACTTCCTCTGGTTGAGGGAGAACCCCAGCTGATGAAGGATATCTGCTAATCTCTGGCCGAGTGCACCACCCCCTACGGTGACTCCGCCCTCACCAGCCAGTCGTCCAAATAAGGGTACAGATGATGGCCCTCCAAGCGGAGAAGACCCGCCACTGCATTCATTAACTACGAGAAGACAAGAGGAGTCGAGTTCAGACCGAAAGGCAGCACCTTGTACTGAAAGTGATAAGACAATCGTGAAACGCAGAAACTTCTGATGCGGTTGGTAGATGGGAACATGCAGGTATGCATCCTTCAGGTCCAGGTAACATATCCAGACACTGCGATGTGCACGGGCATAATCATCCTGAAGCGTTCCAGCAGTAAAGATAGATTGGAGATAGGGGATGAAGTCTCATTACCCCCTCCATAAACGCTTTGATTACAGGAATCTTCCACCATGAAACCTTGCTCTGGGACGTGGTGTAAAACGAAAGAGCTGCTAAGTGAACCTGAAGGTGCCCAAACTGACTTCAGGAGCCAGGCTGCTAAATTGAGTGTTCGGGGGCATGGATGTAGGGTCTCTCCCTGATCTTGCGACAGCATGTTGTACGGGCATAGCAGCTTCCTAGGAGGGGAGACTGACAATGCCATGAGATGGTAGACCAAGACTGGCAGGCCCAAATCGGGCCTTCAGGATTATCGTGACTAGTTCCTGGTTCATCTTGTGCACTATTCTGCTAAGAAGGGGGAACCGGGGGAAAAGCATAGGAAAATCTATCCAGAGACCGTTCCCCTTGGAGCGGTTCTGTGGTTATCTGGAGGCGTAGTTTGGGCATTGGGCGTTTCCTGGGTGGCAAATAAGTCGATCTCTGGGAAGCCCCATCCTGCGAAGACGTTGAGTAAAATGCACTCTAGTAGTCGACACTCGTGCTCTACAGTTAGGGGGAAAGTGGGAGGGGGGGTCTCTGCTGAGTACATCTGCCAGAAGATTGAATCCCCTGGAACACATTGTGAGAAGAGGAACATGTGTTTGCGTGCCCACTTCCAGATGTTCTCGGGCAGTCTGGACAGCCCCAGAGAGTGAGTGTCCCCTTGTTTGTTCAAGTAGTACATGGCCGTGGTACTGTCTGAGAGGACTATAAGGGTCTTCGCCTGGAGATGTGACTGGAAAGCCTTCAGGGCGTTGAACACTGCTAGCAGTTCCAACCGGATGATGTGATTGGACGCTACTGCTGGTGAGCACATGCTGTTGAAGGAGGTGAGCCCCCACCCTGACAGAGCTGCCTCTGTGGGGAGTGGCTTCTACTGCAGGGTGGTGAAGGTTTTCCCTTGACCACCACTGCAGAGACTGAATCAGGGCTGCTGAGACAACTACTAGATCGTCCCACTGGCCACTGGCCTGACACCATCGGCTCGAAAGCCACTCTTGCATGGGGCGCATTCGCAGAAGAGCGTGAGGAACTAGGTAGACACAGGAAGCCTTCATCCCCATCAGTCGCATGGCTTTGCATACGGTCACCTGGTGACTGGCTACATAGTGAGGTATCAGGAACAGCATGTTTTGAATCCTCTCGCTTATACTTGAACAAAGAAAGTATAAGATGTCTGTTGGTCATTGGTCAACTTATTTTGCCTAGTACAAAGTGTCTACAGACAGACTGCGCGACAATCAGACTAGATTGCTTAAGAACTCTCAGGCTAAGTTAGAGAAAGAATTAGAGCAGTACAGGCATTGCTCAGAGGCCTGCTGGCCAAACAGTAAACACTTTTGCAGAAACAGGCCTATACCAAAGTGTTTCTGCAGACACTGTTAAAGAATCCCTTTCAGAAGCACCTACAGCGCCACCTGTAGACCTTTTAGATTAACTAATGACATGCTCGCCTCGCCTGAGGGCCCGCACATGTCCTTTTCAGCCAACACCTCCACTCACCACTGCCAACTGTCACACTCCTCCCCCCCCCCCCCCCAACCGCCGATGCCACAGCAGGCTGCCAGACCTGCTACCACCCCACCACCCTCATCTTCCTCTCACATCACAACCTCATCTTCCTCCCCCTTCCCCGCTTCCACTTCTGTCGCTAGCGTCCTCTACTTACATGCCACCATGGACGAACTTTCAGCAAAGTAGGTTCCACCCCAGTCTACATCCACTTCCCTGCCTACCCCCCGGTCCTACAGGCGCATGTCTGACTCAACCTGTCAGAAATACATGGACGACTTGCAAGCACTGGCCGACTCCTATGCTGTTATCTGCAAGCCAGGACAATTTACCAGATAAGATATTCAAATGTCACATTCACTTATGTCTGAGCAATCATCGCTACACACTGTGGACGCCCCAACATCCTCCGCTCTATCCACCCTTATGCCTATGCGCACATTCCCTAAGGTCAATACTGATGCGGAACCTATGAGGATTCACACTCCCTGGAGCTCCACTGACTTACAAAAATTCCCTGCGTTGCCTGACAACCACCACTGCTTTTATGGAACATTTGGCCACAGTGATTGCCTGTTGTGATCCACCATTGGGGGCCTTAAACAACTCCTAGGAGCTGTGCTCAAAGATACTTTATACAAAAACAAATTATGGACAAACTGCAATGGCCTGACACACTAGCGGAAGGTGAGGCTGTTACTGCTAATATTACCTCTCTTGCCGCCCTCATCAAAGGAAATACTGGGTCAAATATAACTGGGCAAAGATCACATCTTTCAAACAGAACCAATGTGAATACCGTATGACTGCCTATCTAAAGTGACTGACTGTTTTTACCAAATGTTTGTGACTGGTCTACTTGCATGCATTTCTAACAATATGCAAAAATGTTCAGGTGGGGGCCTAGCTTAATATATTTACAAAGCACAACAAGCAGCTCAAGATTTCTATGGCAAACTCCAAAAACCAGGATCAAGATGGGGCTACCCACCTCAGGGCTTTGCAGATAAAACAGGCTCACCAAAAGACTAACTCTGGGGGCCGGGGACGCTCGGGTACCTCACACCAGACCTATGCCCAACAGAATCCTCTGCCGCCTTTTCTCCAGGCACACCAGCCACAGTAGATTTCTGCACACCCATTTTTGCCTGCCCATCAACCCCTGCTAGAGCAACCTCTTGGTCTGTATTACAATATCCTATCAAACTTACCAGCCTACTCGCAATGATTTCATTCCTCTTAAAAGTTCTATTTTGCTACTCTACACCCACACCACCTGCCGCTCCACCACCACCTCCTCCTGGTGTGTGTCTAACAGGACATTCAGTTCTCCTATGGTCAACAATGACACTGCCAGAGGGACACTGCCATGCGGTCTGCTGCTTTGCTACCACTAGACTACTTTACACTAGTGCTCGGCGTTCCATACTGTGAGTTGCTAGATTTCTAAATATCTGGCACCACTATCCCACACCCGTAATCACCTGAATTATCTGTTTCCATTGGTCACATCACTGAACACCATGCCTTTCTGTAAAGCTCTTCGTCACCTACTGTGTTAAGCATTGATCTGCTATGCAAGATGCATTATACCATTTATTGTTCTCCTGTTGGTATTTATCTAGAGGTTTCTCAATCTAGGCAAGCTGAATGTTGGTTTTCCCTCCAACAGCCGACTCACGAGGAGAATCCTACAGAGCCTTCTTTACTGCCAACACCTGCACAAGCTACACAGGTACAACACATTATTTACTCAGTGCAGGGGTGCCTCTCCCACATTTCACCCAAGTACTGAATATAACCTCAAGCAGAGGAGGATATCAAGCATGTCATCTCTCCTGTCTTTTCACAGACTAGTACTCCCTCTCTTTTGCTTGTCCATGGTCCAGAAGAACAAGTTACTTACCCCTGGTAACGTTCTTTCGACTGTTCCTCCCACGTAGTCCTTATCTTTGATATTTCCAATATCCAAGCTTTGCTGCCTCTGAAAAATAAATTCAGCAGGGGGTGCTGTGCGTCGATACCTGTCGAGTCGATGTCCCTCTGAGGCCTCCGTCTCGACGTCACCGCAGGTATGTGTAGCACGCCCAGCGCCCATTGCCCTCAGTTCCGTTTTTTTGAGTGGAGCATTACCTTGTGCTCGACGGTTACACCCCTTGAGAGACTGTAGACTGCAAGGAAAGGTGCAATAAGGAATACATGGGAAGAACATACAGTCGAAAGAACGTTACCACGGGTAAGTAACTTGTTCATCATGGTGTCCTCCCACGTATTCCTTATCTTGGATACACTCCCAAAGCAGTTTACGTAATTTGGAGGTGGGAGTAGAAATGCATGTGGCATCAATAAGTTATGGTTGTCTATACACTGAATGCAATACTGCTTTTCCAAAAGCAGAATCTTGGCCCGAGAAGGAGTCTAAACTGTAATGTTTAGTAAAGGTGTGCACAGACTACCATATGGCAGCTGCACATATCTTTTATCAGAATTCCCCTCTACAAGGTAGATGAAGTTGCAATGCCTCTGGTCGAATGGGCTCTTAGATGTTCTGGAGGGTCTTTACCTGCCAGTTTGGAACATTCCGATATCGTTAGTATAATCCACCTGGATATAGTTTGCTTGGTAATGACCTGAATAGCCCACAAATAACTGGTCATCCTGTCGCAATGTTTCCAACCTGGAGATGTAAAAGCTCAGTGCACGTCTAGGGTCAAGCCTGTGAAGTCTTTCTTCTTCTTTCCCCGGACTTGGGGGAGGATAAAAATAAGGTAAGGTTATTTTCTGAGTAATATGAAACTCTGAAACAATTTTGGGGAGAAAAGTAGGCTTCACTTTTAGTACCACTCTGTCTTTATGAAAGACAGTATGAGGAGGCTTGCAGGATAAAGCCTGTCGCTCACTCCCCCTTCGGGCTGATGTAATTGCCACTAAGAAGACAGTTTTCAGAATTAGAAGTCTTAATGGACAAGACTGTAGAGGCTCAAAAGGAGCCCCATCAAGTAGTTTAACAGCAAGTTGAGATCCCACAGTGGAACTTGAAATGGGATAGTCAGTCCCTTTAAGAATTGTATTATTAATGGAATCTTAAAGGAGGAGACATCTTCTGAAGTGCACTTCAAAATAGAAAGCGCTGCCAGATATCTTTTGATGGTACCAATCTGGAGCCCCAGATTTGCCAGATGTAATAGAAAGGATAACACCATCGGTGTATTACATGAGAAAGGGTCAACATTCTTATCTCTACACCAGCTGCAGAAGTTATTCCAGCAGCAGCGGTATAAAGATTTGGTTGCTGGCCTTCTCGATTACGTTGTCCGGCAGGTCCCAATCCTTGTCTCTCAGCTTCTCAGAAACCATGCGTGAAGGCTCAGAGTCCCGATATCCGGATGGAGAACCTGACCCTCATCTCCCGAGAGAAGGCCCTCTCTTTGAGAAAGACGTATCGGAGGGCAGATGGACAGGTCCGGGGACCACGTCCTCCTGGCCCAGTCCGGGGCCAATAGGATCATGGATTTCCTGAACTTTCTCAACCTCCTGATTACGTGATGAATGACGGGGATTAGAGGAAACACGTATAGGAGTGGAGACTCCCAGTCCACCACAAACGCGTCTCCTAGAGCTCCTCTTGTGGGAAATTCCCTTGAGCAGTACAGTTCGCACTTTCGGTTGGCACTGGTCGCGAACAGATCCACCTGAGGGGTTCCCCAAAGGGTGAAGATCTCTTGAAGGACTTCCTGAGCTAGTTCCCACTCATAGAAAGCTGTGCTTTGCCTGCTCAGAGCGTCCGCCGTCGTGTTCTTCGCTCCAGCTGGGTGAGCTGCCAATAGAGATATTCCTTCTTGTATTGCCCAAAATCAGAGAGGCATTGCCTCCCTGCACAGTGGTAGTGACCCTACACCACCTCTTTTGTTGAGGTAGTAGCTGGCCACTGTGTTGTCCGTCATTATCAGGACATTCTTTCCCCGTACAGATGGCAGGGAGGCCTTCAGCGCTAGTCTGATTGCCCTCAGCGCTACAAGGTTGATATGTAGTTTGGACTCCGATGGAGAACAACGACCGCCAACGGTCAAATCGTTGGTACAGGCTCCACACTGCGTGAGTGAGGCGTCTGTCACTACGGTTATCTCTGGCCATGGTTGCAAAACGATTCTCCTTTCAAGATGTTGTCGTGACAGGCCCACCACTGAAGATCCAGTGAGACTGTTTGGGATTTGTAGGTGATATGACATTCTTTCATGAGACCACTGGGTGCCGAGAGCCCACTGGAGAGATCTCCTTCTCAGGTGAGCCTCTGGCACAAGAAAAATGCAGAATGCCATGAGGCCGAGCAACCTCAGAAAATCGAAGGCCGGTATATGTTAAGCATTCTGGAATTTTGTCACCATCTGCAGAATGTCTTGAGCCCTCACCTATGGTGGCAAGGCTTTTCCCAGGGATGCATCCAGGACTGCTCTGATGATTTGGAGTCTTTGTGATGGTATCATGTGGGACTTCTTGTAGTTGAGGGAGAAGCCCAGCCTGTGAAGGGAGTGACAGGTGGAGCTGAGATGTTCCAGGGCCTGTTCTGTGGAACTGGCCCTGATCAGCCAATCGTCTAGATAGGGGTAGACGTGAATCCCACCACTCCTGAGACTCGCTGCCACCACCGCCATTAGCTTGGTGAAAACCCTCGGGCAGAGGTCAGCAAATGGCAGAACCCGAAACTGATGAGAACCGCCAACGGAGAACCTCAGGTACTGTCTGTGCTTATAACGAATCGGCACATGAAAGTAAGTATCCTGGAGGTTCAATGATACCATCCAATCCTGAAGCTGGAGGGCCTGAAGGATCTGAGAAAGGGGTTACCATCTTGAACTTGTCCTTTCTGAGGAACTTGTTCAAGTCTCTTAAGTCCAAGATGGGTCTCAATCCTTTGTCCTTCTTTAGAATAAGAAAACATGTGGAGTACCAACCTTTGTTCCTCTCCGCTACAGGTACTGGTTCTATAGCACCTTTCTCTAGCAGGGTTAACATTTCCTACATAACAAGCATATCTGGAACCTTTAAAGAGTTGTTCCCCAGTGGATGACTGAGGATTTTGCAGGAGAGGTAGGCAGTAACCTTGGGCAACTGTTTCGAATGCCCAAGCATCTAAAGTAATAGCCTGCCATTCTGTCAGATGCTGTGACAACCTGCCTCCTACTGCAGTCTTGTGAACAAAGACCTTAGAGGTTTTGGAGCGGCTGACACAGTGGCTGAAGGTAAGGCAGCCGCTACTGTTGGAGTCTTAGTACTTCTTCCCCGTCCACCATGGGGGAACCGTCTTTGTTCTCTTTGAGCTGGCTGTCCTCTGCCTCTTCCAAATGTAGAGTAATGAAAAAAGGACCTACCCCTCCAGGGCGTACCTGTGGGGTGGTTTGGAGTTTTTCTTGCTGCAACTACAAGGGATTTTGCTGCCGCCTTGGAAGTTTGCAGCTTCTCCAAACTCTCATCAGCTTTGTTTCCAAATACATGTGTGCCATCAAAGAGCATGTAGAGAAGCCTGGATTGTACGTCTGGGGCAAATCCTGACTTTCGCAAACCAAGAAAATCTGTGCATCACTGTACTAGAATCAAGACCAGCCTGGAGGGATTTGCACATTGCGTCTTTCCCATCCTTGACGATGTTAAGGAAACCGTCTCGCTTCACCCCCTCTGGGATATGGTCAGTCGCCATAGAAATGCACTCCCAAAGGGTGTGTGTGAACCGCGCCTGCGCGCACGTAGCATTGGCAGATTTTAAAGCTATACTGCCGGACGAAAAAAACATTTTGGCCATAGCGTCAGTGTTTGTCGTCCCCATCCTGGGGCATCGTAGGATAGAAATTGTCTACCCGTGGAAATGGCTGCCTGCACTACAAGGCTTTCTGGTATTGGGGGCTTGAAGAGGTAAAAAGGGTCAGAGCTAGAAACTCTGTACTTAGGCGTCAGCTCTTTATTTACAGCTGGAATAACCTCTGGAGCCTCCCAATTAGAAACCACCCTCTTTTGCAAGGCTTGATGAAAAGGAACAATTGGGTCCTCCTGTGGCCCTCTGTCCAATATGTCGGTGAGATCATCCGGCTCAAAAACAAGTGTGGGTCTCGACCATCCCATGTATTCCATGACCCTTGGCATTAGCTACCTGTATGTTACCTTAGCGTTGTCAGCAGGTTCTGCCCTTCCAAATTCAACCTCAGGAGAGGTGTCAATCCCACTAGCCTCATGAAGGCATTCTTGCAAGTTCTTCATGCACAAGTCTTCTCATACGAGTGCCTCAGGAACAGCTGGTGTCCCATATTGTAACCCAAAGGGTCTTTCTTCATCAGAGGACTCCTCTGCAGCTTCATAAATTGAAGAGAGGGATTGAAGAAGTCTGAACGTGGTAGAGTAGTATATGTTGTTTAAACTGAAGTAGAAATTGTCGACGTCAATGGCCTCCACAAAACTGATGGTCTCGACGGTTGCGTCGATGGAATCGACATGTGGCGTCGAGGAGGTCGACACTCGAGGCATCACTGGATTCTCCACAGGTATTGGCGCCGGTGGCGTCGATGATGAACTTTTCAGTCCCATCATAGCCAAATCCTTCATTGTCGATGACGTCAGTATTTTAGTCTTTGAGGAGACTTTCTCGACGTGAGGGATGGGATTGCTCTCGAGGAGACTTGGCAGACGGGTCCAAGGACGCACTGCTTTTGAGGTCTTTCGACTGGAGCATCGCCTTTAGGTTTTTTCGAGGGGGGCAAGCTTGCGTTTTTGAAAACCTTTAACATTCTGAGCCTAAACTCCCCCCACTCGGCCGGTGAACTAGATTTGGTGGGGCAAACTATCTGTTCTGGTGAACTAGACGAGGAAGATTGCGACCTACGGCGCCTTTTCTTTCCATGCCTCGAAGTCGACGAATGGTGTGAACCACTTTGTGAACGGGAACGTTTGGAACTTTTTCGACGAGGAGCAACTGTCCTCGACTAATTTGAGGTTTGTTTAGATGGAGTAGAAGAGGATTTTTGGGGCTTACCTGCCACAAGCTTCCCTCCAAGCTCTCTCAAGGCTTTGGCTGTCATAGACGGGCAGTCCTCGCACTCCGAAGACGGATGAATTGGGCACCAGAGACAGATCCTATGAGGGTGTGTCACGGACATCTTTGCACCGCAGTCACGGCACTTCTTGGAGCTAGATTAAGGAGTAGACGATGCTGAAGGCGAAGCCATTTTCGAAAATATTCCTGTCGGAACGAGGTGCACTGCATCCGAAGCTGCAAGCGCGGAAAAATTAAACTGAGGCCAACAGGCACTGCGTGTGCTACACATACCTGCAGTGACGTTAACGTAGAGACAGAGGCCTCCAAAGGCATCGACGCACAGCGACCCATGCTGACATTTTTTTTATGAGCCAGCTAAGCTGGGATATTGGAAATATCAAAGATAAGGAATACGTGGGAGGACACAATCCATTATAAGCATACCTTATTTCTGAGTTTCCATCACCTCTCGTTCTCTTATTCATTTTTATCCTGTTTCCAAACACTCCACCCACCCCACACTTGTGTTTCTCTTATTTCTGGTATTTCTCGGTTTCCAGACTCACTCACTTCTATTATTCCTCCTCGCCCTGTGTGTCCGAACCACCCTACGACCAGTCTGTCTCTTATTCCCGTTTCCCCTCAATGATTTTGACTCGCTCCATCCGTCCATCTATTCTCCTCCCCAATAATTTTGCATCTCTCGCTTGGTCCGGACAAACTGTCCCACGATGTTCTCGTGTTCCTGATGTGTCTCCAGGAACTCCCCCGCACACTGTTTCTATGGGTCATGCTTCCTGTCTCTTACTTCTGGTCTTTCCTGTAGCATTTTTATTCCTGATTCAAGCCTTCTGCCTGCAGGTCGTATCCTACCCCTGTTTTGCGTCTTTATATTCGTTACTATGCCTGCTTCTCTTGCTTGTTTAGTTTTCTTATGTGTTCTGTTGCCGTTCACTTTTTCTTTCAGGCTCTCCTCCTTTACTTCACTACTCATTTCGTACACCCCCTTTTATTCCATGCCCTGCCCATCCCATTCATCTTCTGGCTGCTGTCCTCCACATGACTCTGTAGGCCAAAGGCCTGCAGCTTTCTGTGTTTGTTGTACTAAGACTTCCATGTTCCCATGCCAAATTATTCACTTGCATCTTGCCTCTGCCTTCTTCTCTGTCCCCATACCCATCCATGGATGTTGACTACCCATCTCTTCTAGAGGTCTTCCTGCAGAATCTGGGAGGATGTCATCTTCCCAGGGCGTTCCACTAGGATCCAATACATGGAAGGCCTACTGTTAGCATCACAAAAGAGGGCAACACACAACTGTGTATGGTTTTCAAAAGAGCAGTGAATAATCCCTCATCCAGAGATGAATATAGGTGCACAGTGACTGGGCAAATACAGGGTCAGTCTAGAAGACAGAAGGATAGATCGGAAAAACTTTCTGTCCCTACCTGGTCCCTAAGGTAAGAACTTACCTTAGGTGGCGCTGGTGCAACGCTTACAAAAATGGGACAGGAAAAGATGGCAAAGAGAAATCATTTTTGAAAAAATCATAACAATTTCAGAATTGTTATTCCTCTGTATGTCCCAAGTCACTGCTGTCCTCCTGGTTAGGTATGGGTGAAAAAGTGTTTAAAAAGAGTCAAACACCTAGGGCTGAAACACAAGGAAAAGGAGGGGGGGTCGACCTTCTACTTTGGGTCCAAATTATTTTAATATCCCGTAGACAGATCGAACCAACCTAGGGTAGCTCTGATTAAGAACTCAAAGCTCAAAAACAAATCCTGCAGATAGCCAATACAGTGCTATAGCAGGTGTTCCCTATTCAGGGTGAGCTTTTTCAAGACGAATACAAACAGCCCACAACAACCGTCCAGAAAGTACTATGTATTGGACAAAGTGTAGGACAGATAAACATGTACAAGGTTGTTCATGGTCTAGGTAGAAATGGTTTTGGCCTCCACCATGTAACGACAACTGTCTACCGGTTTCAGTGGTGTATATTTTAGTAAAACCACTTTCATCAGGACAGTCTTCTCAAAAAACAAACAAGGATGTTGGTGGTTTTCAACGTTCAATCACCAATTTCTGCCACAGGGCTTATACTTTACCCTGCTTCTTATCGCCATCGCAGGCAAGTTCGAGAAGAGAACCCATGGACACACAAAGATATAATCCATAGTCACTTACCAGTCACTGCCACAGGCTCAAGATGCTCAGAGACTCCAATATAAGTTTGTGTCTCTCTACAGTTCAAGGTAGTTGAGACCCATCCATTCGTCACACTTTAAGGTTAGCATTTGCATCAGGGACAGAAATCCCTGTGCAAAACTACCCGTCAATCCAAAGTTCTTGCTAGTAGTTTACTCTCGTAGCTTAATGTAGAGTAATCCAACCAAAACAAAGTTCAGTCATAAACAAGGACAATCGTGTACTGACCTGCCAGCTGCCATTGGTCAGATGTGATTCAGAGATTTGATGCAAAGAATGGCAGTTGTACGTTTGTCCAGTAAACAGCATCACGAAACAGATTGCTCTACAGGACACAGAGAAAGAAGGAAAGGACAAAAAAGGAGCACCATCACCAACAGAGTAGTTCTAGTTGGTGCACCACCCCTGCCCCCTGCGTTCCATCAATGTTTATCACAGCTTAGTTATGCCCCGTTGGTAAATTTAGGAGCAGGTTATAGCCTACGGGCATTTTTTGTGGCCGCTTCTAAATCGTACGTAGATTGTAGATACGTTTTCTTCCCATGTATTAAGCCCAACGCGGTCAAAAAAAATAAAGAAAATCGCCGTATATATGTGAACCGGCACAAGCACGGGATGGTGGATACCGCGTGCTGTGCATTGCAAGATGTCCAGCATCTGCCCCTCCGATCTGCACTTGTTCTATCGAATGGCACCGACCGATAAGTTGCTGCAGGATTCGGAGCCTCTGTAGTCAGTTTCACGGATCCCGAATGTGAATTGAGGACGTGAGCTAACCACGTGATACCATCACAGGTTTGCGTGCCGCGGATCGCGTTGCACTACACTGGCTCCCAGTAAAACATCGCATCACCTTCAAAACAATGTGCATAACGCACAGGGCAATCAGCGGACAAGGAGCAGAATTCCTACAAAAGAAAATAAGTCTACAAACCAACGAGACCCCACCGATCAAATAACGAAATCCCCCTGGAACCCAAACCATACCTTAAGAAAAAACTTGGGAGGCACCTCCTGCTACCACTTAGCCGCAAAAACTTGGAAAAACATCCCAAAAGAAATAAGAAACCCTGAAGATCACCTAAAATTCCGGAAATCACTAAAAACCTGGCTCTACAACACCATAGACTAAACCTGGAAACCAAAACCGGAAAAAGGATGACTAAACCGAAAAGACACGGACATCCCCGACCCGAGAGAGTAACTCCCATGGCACCTGGACGGGGGACACCGGACAGACTGGAACACAGGCGGCACGCACAGAGACTGAGTCAACTACCCCAGACAATCCCACCAACACTTTCGCCTGCCCCTTAGTTACCGCCACAGTGGTGTGGAATTATCGAGATATTGGCTCCACACTACCTGAGAGGTTGACATTGGCAGGTGCACTGGCCACGGGAGTATGAAGGGAGGATAAGGGGAGCTATGAGAGAGCATGCTAGAGGTGGGGGCCAGAGGAGTAAGGAACCTGTATGCCAGTCGGACCCAGATCAGGACAGAGCCACATCAGGGGAGACTACGCAAGCCAAGTGCCTCAATTCAGGATAGAGACGCAAACTAACCAACCCTACTAACAATTTCCCTTTCTGCATACACCTTTCAAACTCCAAACCAAACACAACCAAAACCTACAGCGCAACAAACCGCACAAACTTCACTACATTGCAACAACAAAACAAAAACAACACACATAGCCTTGCACAACAGTACCGGCCGCAAACACCCCAGGCCCAGCCAATGGACCCACCGGGCTGAGGCTGCCAACAGCACATCACTGCTCTCTTGCACTTTTCCTGCTTTCTGCCACTAACTCAACCTCCCAGCCTCTTTCTTTAAGAGCCTCTGCCTCGACTGCCTGAAACGCTGTACCACCGCTTCCTTCCGGGGGACTGGGTGGTCCTAGGTGACACGGCAATCCTAAAAATTGCATCCAGAGGCGCTAAAAGGTCAGCCATAGCCCAAGACACTATTCTCCAAAATATTGAGGTCGACTAAGGGGACTGTGACCATTCTAAGAATGGTGTCACTGTTCCCCCATGGGGGAGCCACCTCCTGTCAGGCCAGGGCGGTGCAACTGCTAATCACAATTCCCCCTGGGGGCGATGCAACGCGAAAGGGTCCATATGTTGTATGAGGACTCCAATCCAGTCCCAACTACTGAGACGAGTAAGAACCAAGGAGTTGGAAGGATTACATTTGGAAAACCAACGAGAAACTCTGGGCCTCGTTCTCATCCAGCAGGCCATATAAAAACTGAAAACAGACCAACCTAGCCGTCGAATCGGCCTAGCCAGAGCCAAAAGAGTGGCATGGTGGGGAGCCGTTGACCGTGGCATTCAGGAGGCCGAAACAAATCATTGGGTGGAGAGCCTTCATGCTTAGGAGAGAATATTCTTGGCCAGTCCTGCGTCGGCAGGACCAAAGATGGAGAGCAGTTGGGAAGGCAGTGCTACGGCCTTCAGGGGGAGGTGGACTGTATGGTCCAACAACCGTGTCGTTACTGCAGGGAGCCTTGAGCCGCGGGGCTGCCGTGGTAGCAGTCAAGCTGAGGAAGGCCTAAGGAAGGTGGGAAGAGACTCCCATCGAGCACAGGAAGATCGGACACTGCACAAATAGGTCCCCAAAAGGTAACAGAGTATGGGCGGTCCAGCAGGGGCGGAAGGTTAAAAACTGGTCCCTACTTCAGGCTTGGTCAAGTGACAATACCAGTCCAGTGAACCTTAACCTGAAGTATGAACTTTACTTTATCAATGTGTATAGCGCTGCAAACAGGCCTGCAGGAACAGTAGCACAGACAGACAGACCTAATAAGGCAGGTGCATGGGGAAAAGCCAGATGGGAATCAGTTAAATAAAACAGTCTTTAGTTCATGTTTGAACTAGCGGGAGAGAGAGTCCCTCTATGCAGCGGCAGTCTTAAGTCTACTGAACTGTCGGAAAGAAAAGTAGGTCACTACAGTCAAGCAAGTAACCTGGTAAACTACAGAATATCTTTACAAAAGATTACAAAGGAACTGAGTCAATTGGTTGACTGCGTGAGAATGAACTGGGGGAAGAGAGCCATTCTCCCGGTTCAACAAATAAGATAGATTGAGAGGCATTGAAATCTTCTTGGTTACACTAGGAGGGAGTCATCCTCCTGGTCAACCCTCTTTATTTTTGTTTTGATGTAGTTGTGACAGGGACAGAGTAGGAAGTACGGACGGAGGACTTGAACATTCATTTTGGACAGTCTGACGACGTGAACCAAAGCTTTCTTTTCTCTTCTAGGGATAACCCTTTAGAATTAAGGGTAGATGGGCGTTTTCATATAAGTGAAATAAAGTATTTTTTGCATTGGCACCTCTGACTCAGTCTTCTACTTCTGACCCTGTTTCACAGTACTAATCCATTGAATGGAGAGACAAAGATCAATATCCAGTCGCATGAAAAAGCTCAATACGTCGGAACAAACATTTCGGAGTTAATGAATCTAGGCAAAGACAAGTCAAGGGCAAAACCCACTCCAAAAGAGAAACATTCCCAGGTTCCGTTTGCACTTTTTAAATCTAGTGAAGAACTGGCTTTGAATAGATCCTTGGAATTGGATCTGTTCATGGACACCCACCCACTCAGGTCGATATGCTCAGGAGACAATGTATTCATGAAGGGCAGATGGATTTTGTATTGTTACAAATAAAACGTCAAGTGGTTTATAATTTTATCCTAAGTGATAAAGGTTCATTTCTGGAGATGGGTTATGACATTGTTCCTGTTAAGGTCTCAATGATGCAGGTGTTTTGCAAACCTCGGGAATCCTCTGTGGTAGAGGGTTCTAAAGAAGTAGATGTAACACTTATATGTACAATAAATAATGGGGGCAGATCTGGGTGTTGGAAATGGACAAGAGGTGTTGTTCAGGCCAGGAGGATTGGTCCTGGCTGGCTTCGGCTCTGGTGACATCACATTCAGGGGTGCCGAAACAGTCACTTTAGCAAGTATATTGGTTGTACAAAACATAATGTCCTGCAATAGCAGGGGGTAGAAAAGTTTCATAAATCCAGTAGGCTATGCCTTGTGTGCGACATCCTATGAAACATTTGAACTCCAGAAATTATGGTTACTGGTGGTACCAAGGTTGGAGGGATACTGTATTTTTTTGAATGAGGCCGTTAAGTGACCTATGGGCTACCATGGAGGTGGGGGGAGAGGTTGTTGGTAGTAATTCACAACTCTTTATGCCCAAAGATGGAAAGGATAAATCTTGATTTCAGTGAAATTGACTTGGCCCAGAGAAGAGGGCCTTGGGTCCAGGGAGAGGATGTTTATTTTAACCTTTATAGAACAAACTAAGAACATCTTTTAATCATATAAATTAATTATTCTCTGAACGGTTTGTTAATGGCGGCCCCATAAGAGTGATACTGATGGGAGATTTAAACTCTAGTGTGGATGATCATGATAAACATTCCACATGGAGAGGTGTTCACTTGGGGGCTTCTCAGAGATGGAGGGCAAATGCTTGGCATTCCAGAGAGATCAGCGGCCACTAGGCCACGGGGGGGGGGGGGTCAACAGGGGTCTGAAACGATTTATAGCTGGGGTTTACATAAATTGAACGCAAACATTCCTGGATTGGAGAGGAGTTGCTCAGCTAGGGACCAGGCCTACTTGTTGGTGCAATTGTCTGTAGGAATTCAAACAGCAGCATTTGGTTTTGGCCTTGTTAATCTAAAAACAAATAGTAAAAATAGATTAAATTGGGCACAAAATATAGAAATTGGCAAAGAACACACAGACTCTCCATCAGGACGGCAAATTGGACAAACCGGTTTACTTGGTTAAGACAAGACAACAAAGCTAAATTCTGGCGAAATTACAACAGTTTCAAAAACCTTACTTCAAAGATTGATTTAAATCCAATATCTGAGGAAGGATGGGCAAACCACATCCAAAACCTTTACTCACCAAAGGCTTTGTTACTCATAACATCAAGAGGAGAAGTAAAAATAGATTGGCATATGCTGGATGTACCTGCAAAAATCGAATTACAAGAAGAGTTTTCTGAAACTACGCTAGAAAGATTAATAATAAAATCAAAAGCCTCCTGTGCAACAGGGCCGGACGGTATACCAAACTTGGGGAAATTCTAAGGTCTGGCCAAATACCCGAGAGCTGGAGAAAAGCTATATTGGTGCCAATACTAAAAAAAGGGGACAGATTGTTAACAACCAATTACAGACTGTTGGCGATGATGGATGCCAGTCAGAAACTATCTGCGGGAGTCCTATTGGAAATATTGAATACATGGGCAGAAAAAAAATATACTGAGTCAATTTCAAACGGGTTTCAGGAAGAGTTACGGAACAACCAATATCGCAACTCTGCAATTTCTGAGAGCAATACACCCTAAAGATGATAACATTATATTGCAGCTACGTAGACTTTTCTAACGCTTTCGACCAGTCCAGAAATAGATTATGGTTCAAATTGAAGGTTTGGGTTATTGACCCGGTGCTACTATATTTTTTACAGGAGCTATACAAAAACACTACAGTGGCGATCCGACTAAATCAAGAGGGCGTAATGACAAAATTCTTTGCAACTACGGAGGGACTGAAACAGGGATGTGTCCTGGGTCCTATCCTGTATAATCTCTACACAGCGGAAATGTACGGAGCCCTAACTGATATAAGAAATTTTCCACCTTCTATAAATGGCGTAAAAGTGGTTTTAATGGCCTATGCTGACGATATAATCATCTTAGATCAGACACAAATAGGCCTGCAGCGCTACTTGAATGCCTTGGAGAAATATCCTTAAGAAAACTCCATAACCATAAACAAGAATAAAACAAGGGTAATGTGTCTTAAAGACTCCAACAGAAAGTTAAAAACAGTATCATGGAAGGTACGAAATTGGAAAGGGCAAAGGATGTGCTATTTCTGGGCTTTCCCATATGGGCAGCACCATCAGTATTGCAATACAAAGAATACATTGTAACAAAGATATGGAGAAGATGGTTAGCTATAAAAACCTATGTGGAGAAAAAGGGTGGAGGAAACATAGAAGGCTTCCTACAAATCTACAAATCCAGTGCGAGTCTGGTGATACTGTATGCACTTGAGACACTGCCAGAAAAAGAAATCTGGTGGTTACCCAAACTGGAAAGTAAAATTCTTCGCTCCATAATGAACATGCCAAAGGGAGTGCCTGCGGAGGCCCTGAGACTGGAGTATGGATTAGAGTCGTCATATTCAATATGGGCCATTAGAAAAACACTCTTACATTTAAAAATCAGTAAAGAGGAGCTGGCACAAATCCCTTGCTTCAGTTAATGGGAAAAATAATAAAAGGCGCACGTCCCAATTATTTCAATAATAATAGGAGTATTTTTGCAGAACCCTATTTACAGTCATTGGGTCTAAATATAGAAACAATATGCGAACAACCGGATTATGAGTCGGTAATCAAAAAGAAATCCAGGGAAGTGGATAAGATAAAAGACATTGACAACTTGTGTAAATTGAGTAGATGCAGAGAGTACTCATCAAGGATTTGAAGGTAGACAACCTAGAACCTATTTAACAAAATGGTCTAATTCATCTCGGAGGCATTTTACATTGCAATTAAGATTAAATATACTGGGGACCAAAGAATATATGAACAAGTGGACCAGGACTGAACACCAAGTTGACGACATAATGTGTAGACATTGTGCTATAGAGGTCGAAACAACTCGACATCTAGTGACTGACTGCACAGCTTTGAAGCCGCTCTACATCAAAGGCTATGGCGGGCATATCAGGAATATCGAGAACATAAGTAGGGACCAATTCTGGTCGAACCGGATAGGGGCAGAATCTATAGTATATAATGCAGCTGCCCATCACATATGGCAAAAGGCGATGGAGTAGATATGTACTGTCATTTTTTATCAATAAAAGGGGATTCCATATAGCAAACTCAGATGTCATAAGTAGAAATGCGCCATCGTACCAGTATATATAAATAGTGGTTCATGTCTTTGTAACTTTTGACATTGACAAACTTTTTCTTTTTATTCAAACATAGTAGGGAAAGTGATTTTTAATTGTTTTAGGAAATACTATATTAATTGTGTTTTTCTATATGCAAAAGTTTGTTCTTGATTGAATATAAAACTAAAAGCATTAATTAAAAAAAAAAAAAATTAAAATTAAGTTGGCCCAAGAACATGAACTAAAAAGTGATTGGAGAAATGTGGGAAATCATCATATACACTTTATTTTGGTAAAAAGCCACAATAAATCATGAAAAATGCAGAAATTCATATTGCACATTTCCCACAGCAGCATAAATCAACATGGTGTGTACAATACACTGTATCAACATCTGTTGTCCGATTGATAAGCAAGACAGCCTAACACTGCAACTATTTGCAGCATAAAATAATGTCTTCAAGTATTGTGATAGTAGACACCTATAACCATTACAAAACAGAAGAAAATGTGACGCATTTCTGTGCACAAACTGGACATAAATTGTCAGCTTATGGTGCCCATCGACTGGTAAAGCTAGCTACGTTAATAATACTACGTCTCATCTTTAAATAGAGTGAGCGTGCAAGGGGTGGTAGGATCTTATCCCAATAACCAAAGTTCTGTTTTACCTTGTAAGCACTCTTGGCCCGAGCGTAACAGCGTACATGCATCCACAAGTTTACTCATGGAAAGTTCAAGGGCCGCTCTTTGAACCAGAGGGACACAAGATTTATCAATAGATGCCGGATTGGTTCAGAATGTATCCGAATTCAAATCGCATAAAATGTTCTTCACATGCACCAACCATGGCAATTATCATCCCCCACCCCTTCCAGGCTCATAATGTGGGCAATCGATTAGACTATAAGAAGAAAAATTGGGCAACCCCAAATTCTAACTCGATATAATACAGGTTTTATACTTGTCTCATCCCAAATTGTCCGATATGAATCGGAGCATTCGGGGAGCTAGAAGGGAGCATAAGTAGCTATTTCAGGAACTTTTTTTCGGCTACTGCAAGCTTATCATTTGCATAGCCCCAAATGTCAACTCCATACAAGGCTGCAGCTTTAGCTTGGGCTCTCTATAATTAGAGGGATGGTGTAATTGCACCACTGCCACGATTATTAACCCAAGGCAGAGGAGACCCTGGAAGAGGCGTGCCGAGCCCGGAGCAGCGACAGCCACAGAGAGCCTGCCGAAGTGGAGAACAGCACCTGGAGACAGCGTACCCAGTGAGTCAAAGCAGTCTGAATGACTCTGGGAAGCTGTGGTGAGAACCCTGTGTGGTTTATGCACGTTTGATTGCTTGCAAGTGAGCGAGGCACTGTGTAGGCAATCGGAGTGCCGGTCCAGTTTAATATTCAGATGACGGATAACTGAGATAACCTGAAGGCGAAAGAGATGAATTAAACGATTGTGTAAATGTGAATGAAATGAAACTGACAAGGCCAATGATGGGCTCGGAAAGCAGTGTACCTTGAAAGTGTGAATGTGCCTGTGAAGATGGTGCAAATTCCTAGCAGGATTGTAAACTGGAAGTTTAAGGTTGCTTTATTCAATGTGACTGATTGGAGGGAAACTAAAGTATTTTTGAATATCGAACAGAAGGAAAGCAAGTGTGACTGAATACTAATTGAATTGAAAGCAGTTTGTGAAGTTCCCTGATAAAAAGGAACAGTGAACTGTTTAGGCTGAAAACAAGCAGCATTGGCAAGTGCCATAAGAATAAAAGGAACTGTGTAATGTGAAAGAATAAGCAGTGGCAAAAGCTTTGAGAAGATTTGAAAATCTAACAAGTGAATGGTGGCAAAACAAGCACAGAGAAAGCTGCAAGTGGATACGTCCCACATCACTGTGAAGCTGAAACAGTGGCAGTGTAACTGTCAAGCAAGTAAGGTGTGTAGGTTGCGTGACCTGTAATGGGTGGACAGTGTGGTCCAACAATTGCGCCTAGACCGAGAACACCCATCTAAAGGAAAAGCCACTTAACTCATCAATAAGTTTGTAATTGAAAGTCAAGGAAAACTTGTCAATTTTGAAATGAAGGAACTGAACTTTATGATATTGGTGAAATTGGGGAAAGGCACCGAAGCCTGAAACGCTTGGAATTATCCCAAGGAATTGTGTTGGTTTTAAACATTGAGAGACTTGAAAGTTTGGGGAATGGAACCCCTCTTTTTGGTAAGGTGAACTAGCTTGAATCCTGGGGAAGGGAAAACCCCTTTGCAGCCAAGACCAGAAGAAGCTCTGAATTTGTATTTGAATACTTTTCATTTTGATGCTGACATTCCTACACTTTATGTACAAGTAGATGTGAGGGCAAGTGCAGGTTTTGGACACGAACAGACATTTACTTTGGACTTCCTGAAAGACTATTAGTTTCAGTAATATAGGGAAATCCCACCTTAGCATAGGGAAAGTTAGGCCTTTTCCCAGCCCTTTTAATTTGAATACACGTTCTTAGCCCAAGCTGTACTCAGTTTTATGTGTCTGCTTTTTGATGCTGTTCTGGGGAGACCCCCGGCCGGCCCATAGAGTCGGGGTTTGCTCCGAAGTACTTTAAGACAAGATGTCTGCACCTTGAGATGGATGGGGTGCAGATGTATTACTCCAACACCAATCAATAAGGACAACTCAATAGTTTGGCAAAGGGGAGTCAGTTAAATAACTAGTACAAAAAACGGGGAAACATGGAAATCAACAGTGATGCGATAGTCCGTCTCGCTTCAACTCCCTCGAACTTCATACAAACAGTAAAATTTAAACCCAAAACTTGTCATCATTGACGTGTAACACTCAAAAGTTAACATGCAATTCTATTGGTTAGGAAAAGGTAACTTTACTATAGGTACTATATCTGCATAAGGTAACAGAGTGAGAGTATTGGATAAACACTATCAGGTGGGCGTCTAAGACCTTCCTTCTAACATTATTCTTGTAGACGTCACTAAGAGTACGACGTCCCATTGGTTCTACTATCTATAGGACTCTAGATTATTTGGTCCATTGTGATTAGGTCGGCTTCAACCCCATGCATAAATCTCCACTTTACTTAGCAGCACGCAGAATGGTCAGCTAGGTGCAGAGGGGCCCAAGATTCACCCCATCTCCCTTCAATCAATCATTACTTTAGTGGCTATGTGTCAATTAGTTGGCTGTGGTTGGCCTCGAAACTATCTTCTTGTCAGAAAAAGTTATGATATCTCTGTCTGGGCGACAGCCAGGCGTAGGTGTGAACCCGTGCTTCTTGCTCGGATGGTCGCATGCTGCACACACCGTGAATCTGCCTAGTTTCTTTCAATTTGTGCATTTAATTCTTATTCGGCTTGCCACCTGCCTACGCCTCCTTATCTCGGCCTTCCTGAGATAGGCTATTCTGTTCTTAAGTTTCGATTCTGCAAAGCTACGGTTCGCTCCTTCTATTGGTCTGACCTTGGCTCTTCCTGGCTCGCGTTGCCTCTGCTTAATTTTGATTCATCCATCTCTTCACGTTTTAGCTGAAATACGAATCCTGTCCCGTTTGACCTCTAGTAACCTGAGTTAATTCTGCTTTTGTGTAAAGTGGACTCTCACTTGTATAGTGTGCTTCGTTGAGGTAGATATGTATAGGTGGCGCTTGCCGCGGTCTATCTTCTACTAAGCATAGCAAGCGGCACTGTTTTCTTAGCTTTCTTGCGGTTACAATCATATGTACAGGCATTAGCTGGTTGAATATCTTCATCCGGCTTACAGTTTAAGCTCCTCTGTCATTCATCAACGTTCTCTTCTTTCAGTTTCACGAGATCTTAATTCATGTCATTTCGTCTCTTTGTGTCATTCTTGGGTCGTCATATCTTCTATGGGTGCGTTAGTCCAGGCCCGTGTGACGTCACTGTTAGTCTTCCATTAAGGACTTTTTGGTTTCTTCCAGGACAGTACTTAAGCAATCTTCATTTCGTTTCATTTGCTGGTAGGGTTTTCTCAATGGGTACCTTACTGTCCATGGTTGTCTAGGTATCGGTACTTCAATAGGTATTGTTCTTCTGATAGGCACTGGCAGAGCCCCACTGCGGCTCTCTGCTGGTTTATTTCCTCATCATACGTCACACATTTCAGTGTGAATGCTCCTGGTACTTCAAAATGGGCGACTGGAGTGCAGGCTTTATTTGGGACCTCCTCTACAATGCCACCACAGTATGTGTACAGGAGGGTACCGCATGCCACGATGGGATTAGTTCCCTCTGAGTTATTGAGAAGGAGGAATCTGGTCACGGCTCAGTGTCCTACTTGGCTTGGAAGAATGACATTTGTATCATGGGATGAGTAAGTGCTTGTGGAGCGTGTAATGGACAGGGAATGGAAAAACGAATGTGAGGTATGAAAGTGAAAAGAAAGCAAGTCTTACAAGAATCGATGAAGGAGACAGTGTGTGGATTTGAAGGCCTTGTGGCGTGCTGAAGGGTGAAAGCAAATTTACAGGAACTCTGAATGTGAGGGGAGTGTTGAAGGACGCTGTACAATTAGAAGTTGGAAGAACTTGGAATAAGAGCAAGGTGGCATGGAGATCAATTTGTAATAGAGTGAATGGAGGAAGGGTGTTTTTGGATGGTGGTAGGATGTGTGGAAGAGAGGTGTGTTAGAAGTTTCCAAACGGTTACATATTTGTATGCTGTATGTATTAGGAAGGGAGGTGTGCTTTAGTAGTATGTAACTGTTATGTATATATTGTACAATACAAGTTTTATACAGGCTGGTACATTGTATCTTTGTGAATGTCTATTTTCAGTACTTGAGTTCATATTGTTGTCGCAGCATCTCATGAATGTTTTCTGGTTGCTTAGATGATGACTCCATAACTCAAAGTTTCACCCTGCAGTATAAAGTACGCTGACCAACATCCCTGGTGTCAGTTGATGGGGTAATTGTGGCAGAGGGCCTTGTAATACTCATCTTAATAAAAAATGTTAAGAACTTACCTGTGTCTTACTATGAGTTGGGACATAACAGGAGTCCATTATGGCTATAGATTGATAATTTCCTGGAGTTATGTCTCCTTTTAAATATAGGCACAACGTATGCCCTCTGCCAGGAGTCTGGGATCACCCCCTTCAAGTTATGGCCGAGAACACCCGACATAACACTTCTGCCCACAATTTGAGATTAGATTTATAAATTAAATTGAGAACCCTACTTGGGACGCTGCCCTTGAGCCCCTAGATCTCGTACTTAATACTTTAATATCTTAAGAAGTCAAAAGAGCGCTCCCACTTCCATAACTTATTCTTCATAAAATCACGACTGGTCAAATCATTCGTATAGATCTTTACTGTTATAGGTTTGTTCCATACACCCTACGATCTACCATCGTCAATTGCTTCCTCTTTCCTTCTTTTTGAGCTATCTACCTTATTAACAGACTTCCAAAAGATGGTAGCATTAACATTCAGTAACCTATGCCAACAAGTTTTGAGCTGCCACATCATCCAATCTATAATATAATTTGACCCAGTAAAAATATTATTGTTTCAACAGCTTTACAGCTGGCCTCCTTTCATCTAGATGCATGACGGCCTAACCAAGCTCTTGAATTTCTTTTCTCAATCTTGGACGAATTGATCATATCCAATTCTCCCTGAAAAGTCCTTGTGGGTTTCTTTGCCTGCTGTATTCCCCAAAACCTTCTGAAATATGTGTAAAGAATTTAGCAATCCTCCTGGATATGCCATCCAGACCTTTGAGATGTAAATACAGCAACCAGCGGCTGGTGATCACTCAAAACCAGACATTTCATGCTCATTTCATAGCTTTACATTTTGTATTGCCCACATACAACCCAACACTTCTTTGTCAATAACTGAATGGCAAGATTATTCCCCCCCTCTCAGAACATTTGAAGTAAACGCAATTATTCGGTCTACGCCTTTATCCTTTTGTAGCAACACAGCACCCAACCCTGTGGCACTAGCATCAGTTGTAATAAACACTTATTTTATGGTTTCCTAACATGCTAGTATGGGTGCAACACCTCCCCACAAACCTCTGTCCACTCAAACACAGCATCCTTCTTGCACAATGCTCTGATGTTAACACAAAAATCTGAGAAATTTTGTGCAAACTTTGAATAATATCCAACAACCCCCAGGTATGACAACAGTCATTGTTTATTTTTGGGGGCTTTTAGCTTTTGAATTATTTTGACCAAACTCTTTAGGACATATGCCTTCACCAGTCAGTTTGTGACCAACACGTCAGTGACTCTAAACCTACATTTGCGCCTCTGAAGCATCAGGCCGCCTTTTTGTAACTTCTCTAATGCCAAGCTTAATTTGTTATAATCCCTTTCAAGAACTCCCGTGATCATGTCGTCATCCTGATAAAATATTATGCTTTTACTTCTCCTAGAATGGCATTCATCACACACAAAAGAAGAAGCTGATATTAGGCCAAAGGGTATTCTCTTGAACTGGAATGTCCCATAATGCGTGTTAAATGTTGTGAGATCACGGGATGGGGGATGCAAGACCACCTGATGATATGGTAATACAAGTACTCAAAATAAACAGCCATTCAAAAAGATACAATGCACCAGTCTGTATAAAACATGTTATGTACACAGCAAGGATCAAAATCAAGACCCTTTGCAGCATACACAAGGCTGTCTGGGCCCTGGAACTCTCTATATCCAGCTTTCTCTCCCTGCTAGAGTTCTTTGGTCGTCTATCACCAATTCTCTGCAGGTAAGACACTTCTACAAGCAGAGAGTGGGAGGTAGATCCCTTTCTTTGGCAGGAGCCTCTCTCTGGAATGGCCTCCCTGCCCCCCCCCTCCCCCAGGAATGGCCTCCCTGCCCCCCCACCCCTCCCTTGCCCCTGCTAATTTTCCCTCTGCTGATGAGACTGGTCCGTTATGAGTCTTACAAGGACCAGTCCCGTCCCAGTATTCCAACAAGCACATGACCATGGGCACCCCCTCCTGGACTAGCCTGAACCTGGGCCTCCCCGCCTTCACACTTCTCCCTTTTCCACTTCCCCTTTACTTCTCCTTTGTGGCTCCCCTCAGCACTTGCTCAGCCCACTGGACTGCCCCACTCCTGTACTTCACCTCCTCCCCTCTACCAGTCTCCGTTCCAAAGCCCTACCCCCTACTTCCTCCCTCACTCTTTTAGTCTCTGCACTTGCATGGTAAGAATGTCACAAGGCCTAGTACGACCGTCACTGTTGGTTCTTTTTTTCCCTAGCCCCGCCACCCCTTTTTTTTGTCTTGTGGCGCCTGGAAACACTTGTGCACAGGCACCATATAAATGTCCAATAAATAGATAAAATTGATTGCAACAGGCTTTGGAATAAGCTTTATGGTTGGGGGATTGCGGAAGGTTTGTTGCGATTGTTGGCGGAGTTACATACCAATACAAGCATTCAAGTATGGCTAGATAGCCATGGGAAATTGGGGTTACCAGTAATAACCAACAGGGGCCTTAGACAAGGGTATGTTTTAGCACCCTGTCCTTTCAATCTCTATTGGACAGATCTTGTTGATTTTACGATAACAATTCTCCCCTTTGCCGACAATATGCTTCTTTTTGATAGTACCTTAATAGGATTACAATGTTCATTGAGCCAGCTTCCAGAGTATTTGATGGAAAATAACTTGGTTATAAATATTGGAAAAACTGCTATAATGGCTGTCTCGCAAACTAAAATCTGGCATTCTGGGATATGGTTTATAGGAACACAAGCTGGAAGTCATCACTGAAATTAAGTACTTGGATTATATAATATGAAACAAGGATCATAGGGGCACTTTGTTGGATAGCAACAGAAACCTTCATTGTATGCACAAAGCCAAAAAAGAACTGAAATACTGCAAAAATACTTTGAAACCAATCATTAGTTATTCAAAAGGGAAGGTACTCACAACAATATTGTATGGATTGGAACTGTATGATCTGGATTGGAAGAAGCTTTAAAGTATGGAAGGTACTTTCTGGAAAAAACTATTTTGGCTTCCGATGGCTACGCCAAACATACTCATTTGCCACGAGTTGGGAGTGGTATCCTGGGGAAGCCTAGTCCAAATCTCCAAATTGAGATTATTTAGTACAATCTTACTTCCACCAAAATGCTCCTTTTTAGAGGATCTTAGATTTGAATTATTTTAAGCCCCGTTGATGAAATCAGAATTGAGTGCGAGACCATCTTTGAAACTGGCGGGTTGTATCAAAGATGTCCGATCAAGAATCCAGGGAGAGTATTTAAGGAGATGAAGTTAGACCAGTGGAGTAGCGATCACTGAGCAGATATAAATTGCAAACCGAGCTGGCCAAGCATTATCATCCTGACCAGAGCCTCACAGGAATACATTATAACATTTCCAAATTGTAACCATCGGTTAGTATATATGCGATTCCACTTAACCCTTTTATCTGACCCCATCTATCCAAGGTTCCCAAAAGGTTGAACAGAGACAGAGTGGACATGTAGGATTTGTGGTAACGATACCCCACAGTGACACTTAAACATTGGCTATTGAGCTGCTCGTCTACTAGACATTTGAGGAAATTATATTTTAGGAGATCCATATATTGTTTTTAGAAGAGATATCTGCATACATTTTCTATGTTTTAAAAAATGGGTTAAAAATGTGTTGTTTATTCAAGCTAATGATAACAAAAAAAAGGTTACAAGGTCACCTGTTCTCCTCCAGGAGAGTGGGGAACTCGGAGGGACAGGGGGTAGCCACCCACTCCATAAGGAGAGCCCCTTTCCCCAAAGAGGTGGTATAAAGGGAATACACAGATCAACCAGTCCTTTCCTGGGTGATACTGGAATGCAAGTAGCAGCCTCAAGGCTGCCATCTTATGCAGAGGACCGAGTCGGAGGCAAATGCAAAGATCAAGACAAAGAATTGTGCTGGGGAACAACATAATACATCAGAATGACTTGCAGAACACTATTCTGGGCATAAACCCCAGAATGCGTTCTTTAGAGTAGGTACTGGGTGCACGACATTCAGTCCTCGAAGAGTAAGACCTCAATGGAATTGCCTTCATCACAGCTTCCTCCCACTGTTTGCTTGGACATCTCAATTTGTGTTAAATCCCCATCCAATAAGACTCCCTACAACACTCCCAGTTAGTTACAATAAATAAAGGTGATGAAACCTACCTAAGCAGATCTGTGTTCTGTGATAGCCACTCTCGACACCTACAGAATAGCCCAAGCAATATTATTTATTTTCATACAGATAAGAAAAAGAACATTTAAAAGAAAATACATATAGCGTTCTTCCTAAAAAATACTAACATTGAATTTGGATAGCGAGGTGTACTAAAATTTGTTGGCTAACAGATTAAACAAAGGGATCTCTCACATTGCATTACCGAGGTAACACTCGCCGAGGACCAAGGGCGCGGGATGTTGCGCTCCAGCTTCTTCTTGGCCCAGTAGGGCCTGCATGCTTTGCAGAACTGGGCTGCAGGCCACGTCCCCTCCCCCACTTCACCAGCTGTATTCCCCCACCGGGGCTGAAGCCCACAGGGGACTAAGGGTGTGGGGTGTTGAGCTCCGCAGGGGTATTTGGAGCGCAAATGTGCCATCTGCTGATGTAACCCTCCATACGCAAAGGTTGCTGACTATCGAATCATTGGGATATGATGGTGAGGAGTGCGACAGGGGTGTGGGGGGGTTTACGCAAACTGCCTTTTCTGCCTTTGACCATTGTCCGGATTACATTTTTGCCCTTCTTCCCTGCACGTGCTTCATTAGGCCGAAGGCCACTGCTGACATGGACGTTGCTACCCCCTTTCCCTGTTTAACACAAAGCTCTCATACGCTTGGCACAACAAAGAGGAAACTTCGAACTGTAAAATGTGTCTACTTTGGCCACCGATACAGGTGCTAGTGATGTAGGGGGTCGCAGAATGATTACAGGGGATGCATATAATTTAATTAATGAAATTAACAGCTTTGAAGGGGAATAATGCAAGGGAGATAATTTCAGAAGGCAAATTTGACAAGAGTGACAGGAAAAGGGATTATGCAGCGACAAAAACTAATGTTGGGAATAGCTCCTTAGCTCACTTCGCAGCTAGCCCTGGGAAAACCGAGGTGCTACCACTGGACTTGATGAGCCATGCGATGCCGGATTGGGCAAACAACCTTTTAGGGGTTCCTGAACTAAAGCACATTACATTCTCTGTGCAAATGACCCCCTACCGGCACCCATATTGCCTCTATTTGCAACCCCCCATGGAGTACCACGCAATCTTGATTAAGCCCCTGCAGACCTGTATGAATGATCCCGTTATCGCGGCACCTATATTCTCTGTACACACAACCCCAGAGGGAATTAAAATACCCAGTTCTTTTTTGGAAAGAGGGCCACAGGTGAAGAGCACTTCGCCGCCCAGAACCAGTACATTTTCATTATTAAGTCCCTGTCTTATGTAACGGAAGGATGGTGGTTGACAGCTGGGAAAGGATCCCACCTGTGTGTTATTCTTTCCAATGTAGGGACCCCACATGGAACACCAGCCATTCTTGCCCTTGTTCCCACTCCTGCTGACACTCTTGAGGAACTAGCACAGGGATGTCAATGCTCTTGTCATCACTGAATTGGCGGTTATGAAGAACCTCCTAATACATATCTTCATAAATAGTAGAGGCATAGCAGGGGTACCCCAGGGGAGCCTCATTTAAGCACAGACCAATTTAAGGAGGCCTGAACCAGTAGCAGAGAAGTCCCATAATATCCAGCTTCCTGCAAATGGCCCCCCTGGTGACTTTGAACTGCCCCCAAACCCCACCCAGAGTGACGTCAAAAAGAGGATTTGGAAACAATCTGACCCGGGTATTTCCCTCATAGTTAACCAACTACTGTATAAACCAAGGCAAATGCCCGGGCGGTCTGCCTCTGTGGAAATCAACTATGGGGACCAGTACAACCGTCAGAGGATAGCCATGGAGTTAAGCACGTTATAAATACGCAACTAAGACAAACAACTACGCAACTAAAAACAAAGAAGTCCTGTAACAGCACATCGATGTCTGCGGGCTGTGTGAGCACTTTAAAAATGCAAATAGAGTAGTTGGGGTGTGCGGTGGAAGAAGCAGATCAAAGACTGGCCCTACAGCTTGGTCACCCAAAGAGCCCCAAAGCCACAACATAGCAGGGGTATGGGGAGTGGAATTACGAGGGAGCCTTGCGGGGGAGGAGGAGAACTATTTTTGTACAGAGTCCCCAAATGTTCCAGCAATCAGATGGAAGTGAGGGAGATTCTTAAAAACAAATGTACCCATTGGCGTAGATCAGTCTATGGATGCTGTTCCTTACTTAGAGAGGGCATCTTAAGTTGCAAAAGACAGTCATAAAGAGGGAAGCATTTACAACACTATTTGCATCGAACTAAGGGATCCAAGACTGACCATGGACCTACTAGGAATCGGAATGAGACGACGGCCAACGTCCAGTGGCTCGATTGTAATTAGTGCCCCCCCCCCCCCCTGTAAAAATGACAACCCTTTTAGAACCATGTACTCCACAGGAATGAGGACCTTGCACCTGCTGCTCTCTGGAGCCAACTTAACTCCATTGGGGAAAATATCTGAGGAGGCTACTTTTGGATGCGGGGGTATCGGAAAATGTTATTTATGTAGTATCTCATACCCTTGGAGGCAGTTAATACCAGAAATGCTATGGGGCGGTAAACGGGGGTAGATATTGCCCTACAAACTGGGAGCTTGGTTGGTGCTCCTCATTCTTATTGCATAGGATTCATGTGTAACATGTATGATTATGTATTTCTGTGTACTTTGATGGCCTTATGGCCAAATAAAGTTAAATGATGAAACACCATTTTGTATCCAGTGGAATACTCACTGAACCATAGCAATAGTATGGTTACTCAATTGGATCTTTAGACTGAGAAGCAGGCGATAGCTATTATTTGTCTACACACAGAAGACTGCTGATTAGGTCTCATGGGGCTTTCACTAAGCAGTACTCAGTAAGGCCGCAATGGGTAGCAACTTTATATCAACCGTTGTACACAAACTCCAGGGCAAGAAAGTGTATGTCAATATATGAATGGGTGCAGATCACAAACAATGTCTATACAGAGATGCACCAGGTAAGTCTGTCCCTTCGCACACTTAATACTTGTAATATACATGAAAACTTTAGTACTACAAATATTAATTGTGTCAAAGTCAGTAATCTGACCTGATCAAAGCTGGGAACCCCTCGCAGTGGGAGGCCTAACAAGGTGCAAGCCAGAGCCATTCCTACCACAGAGGGGGATGGTGGCAGTTGGGAGGGCCCTAGTTCCTGTATGCACCTTAAGTGCTTGTATGTACCTTAACAGTACCACTGTGTAGAAGTCCAAATATCCACACCACATTCCTGGCAAGCTGCTTTCCTTTTCTTTTTGATAACATACAGTCAAGGTCTAAGCAGATGGCACGCAAGGAAACAGCGCACCAGAGCCTCTCAGCAAACAATGTCAATGTTAGTAGGTCTTGTGGCGTGCACGTTTGCCACTTGGGTGGTCTCTTGGCACTCTTTCAGGTCTGGAAAGAAAGGCGGATTACAGGTTTTGAGAGGGAGAGGAGCAAGAGAGCTTTAAATGTGCTGCTGGCAGCTTCAGTTCGGAGAAACAGGTCACTGAGCGCTGGTGTGTTTTCGGTCGGTAGACGTCATGTGTTGAGGTGTGAATTTGTGCGGTTTGATTTCAGGTCTGGTGAAGTGCGTGCGGTTTGTGGTGCGGTAGGAGTGGTTGTGTTTAGTTCAGAGTTTGAGTGTGCGCATACAGAAAGTTGAGTTTTTAGTCTGGTTGGTTAGTGGCAATACATTTCCTACACCCAACAAACCCTCCAGATGATATACATTTCCCACCCCCAACAGTTCAAAACAACTGTGGTCATGGAGTGCTGCGGCCAGCAAGAAGCAAGACAAGTCCTGCTAAGAAGCAGCTACCAAAAAAACTATATCTCATACTTTCCACAGACTTTGCTGCAGCATGGCGCCCTAACACAAACTCGAATGCTCTCGTAGGCAGCCTGCCATTTTTCCAGCATGGCAGCCCCATGCGAAAGGAAGAGGCTTTGCTTAGCCCCTTTTTATGTATTTTGCCTGCAAGTCAGTGCCAGATTGGTTAGGGGAAGAAGTCCAATGTGTGCGGTATAAATATTTTAAAGTAAAGTAAATATATTATATCACAGGTAGGACTATCTCTTACCCACCTACAGGAGGGTTTGAGTTTGTGAGGTTAAGCGCGTCTGAACCCTAGTCGAAGAGGCAGGGGGTTGAATTGTTTCTAAATGGGTTTAACTACAGCCTTTAAAAGGGCTGATGGACTTTGGATGCGTACTACTTATCACCCAAACCTGTGTGTACAGTGGACCTAGCACATAAGGCTGATTTTAATGAGTAGTTAAGCAAGAACAGGTGGGGGTTGCGTGAGACAGAAGAACAAGTTACTTACCAACTGATAACGTTCTTTCAACTGGATGTTCCTCCAACGTATTCCTCATCTTTGATATCTGGTCCAGCTTCGGCTGCTTTCGGCAAAAAAGTTTTTGCTAGAGAGCGCTGTGCGTCGATGCATCGAGTTGATGTCCCTTGAAGGCCTCCCTCGAGGGTGACGTCATTGGGTGTATAAGCAGCACGTGCGGCACCCGTTGGCCTCAGTTCTGTTTTTCCCTCCTGTTCGTGTTGCGCTGTCACAAGCAGCAGTTAGCCCTGTGAGAACGGAAGCTGCAATAGCATAGGAAATTCTACAGCAGGTATGCTGGGAGGGCGATGAGGAATAAGTTGGAGGAACATCCCGTCAAAAGAACATTACCAGTTGGTAAGTAACTTGTTCTTCGAATGGATTGTGTCCTCCAACGTATTCCTCATCTTTGATAGACTCTCAAAGCAGTATGCAGAATTTGGTGGAGGGAGTAGAATTTGAAATTGCCGGCATCTTATAAGGCCGGATACAGTACCGCCTTACCAAAGGCAACTGCTTGAGAGTGGGAAGCATCTAAACAGTAATGTTTTGTGAATGTATGCAGCGATGACCAAGTTGCCGCATCACAGATAGATTTAATAGGTACGCCCCTTTGAAGGGCTGCAGAAGAGGCTATATCTGTGGTAGAATGAGCTCTCCAGCCTTCTGGCGGGCCCTTGCCTGCCAATTTGTAACATTCTGAGATGCAAAGAATAATTACCTTGATAAGGTCTGCTTTGAAACAACTTGAACCAATTTCCTTCCGGTGTATTCAATAAAGAGTTGGTCATCAACTCTGTGTTTGGAGACCCTAGAAATATAAAAGCTTAAAGCTCTTCTAGGGTCCAATCGATGGAGCCTTTCTTCCTCTTTACCGGGATGCGGTGGGGGGTAGAACGCCGGCAGAACAATTTTCTGATTTAGATGGAAATCAGATACAACCTTAGGTTGGAAGGAGGGTTTTACCCTTCACACAACCCTGTCCTTGTGGACTGCAGTACAGGGTGGCCTAGAGGAAAGTGCCTGCAACT
Organism: Ambystoma mexicanum; assembly: GCF_040938575.1. Taxonomy (NCBI): domain Eukaryota; kingdom Metazoa; phylum Chordata; class Amphibia; order Caudata; family Ambystomatidae; genus Ambystoma; species Ambystoma mexicanum. The sequence goes on along the minus strand of NC_090936.1, from coordinate 449,918,437 downwards.
CGCTCACTCTATGTGCAGATGTTAATGCAATCAACAATATGGTTTTAAAAGTCAACAACCTCAATGGACATGTGTGCAGGGGTTCAAATGGGGCACACATTAAAAACTTTAGAACCAGATTAAGATCCCAAACTGGGACCTGAAAAGAAGAAGGTGGGAACACGTGCGTGAGACCTTTTAGAAATTGAATCGCCAAGGGATATTTAAAGTACGAGCATTCTTCGGAAGAGCGCTTGAAAATGGAGAGCGCTGCCAGGTAAGCTTTAATGGTCCCAACATTGAGACCTTTGTGTGCCAACAGCTCTGGGGTTGAACACAGAAAAGCATCAACATTCTTTTCTCTGCACAAGTCGCAAAATGTGTTCCAATGGCAACGCTACAGAGATTTTGTTGCTGGCCGCCTTCTCGAAAAGCAACACCTCCATCACGTCATCTGGGAGATCCCAATCCTTGTATCTGAGCCTTTCAGAAACCACGCATGAAGGTTGAGTGTGTTCACCTCTGGATGGAGAACCTGTCCCTCCCTTTCTGAGAGAAGATCCTCTCTCTGCGGAAGACGAATCGGAGGACAGAAGGACATATCTAAAAGGTCTGGGTACCACGTTCTACTGGCCCAAACCGGGGCAATTCAGATCATGCGGCTTCCGAACCGTCTCAACCTCCTGATTACTTTAGGAATGACGGGGATTGGTGGAAACGCGTAAAGTCGTGGGAACTCCCAATCCACCATGAATGTGTCTCCTAGTGCTACTCTCTGAGGAAATTCCCTTGAGCAATACCTTTTGCACTTCCGCTTGACTCAGGTCGCGAACAGGTCTACTTGAGGGGTTCTCCAAAGGATGAAGATCTCTTGAAGGCCTTCCTGAGCTAGTTCCCACTCGTGGGACACTGCGCTCTGCCTGCTCAGAGCATCCGCCGTCGTGTTTTCCTCCCCGGCTAGGTGAACTGCTGATAAGGAGATTCCTTCTTGAATTGCCCAGTACCAGAGCTACATTGCCTCTCTGCACAGTGGTAGTGACCCTACACCACTTCTTTTGTTGAGGCAATGCATGGCCACTATGTTGTCAGTCATTATCAGGACATTCTTTCCCCTGACCGAGGGCAGGAAGGCCTTCAGCACTATTTTAATTGCCCTCAGCTCCAAAATGTTGATGTGTAGTTTGGACTCCAATGGAGACCAACGACAGCTGACTGACAGATCGTTGGCATGGGCTCCCCACCCCACGAGTGAGGTGTCCGTCACTACTGTAATCTCCGGCCATGGCTGCCAAAAATGTTCTCCCTTTAGAATATTGTCCTCGCAGGCCCATCACAGAAGATTCTGTGCGACGGTGATTGGAATCTGAAGTAGGTCAGTCATCTTTCCTGCAAACTGGGACCATTGTGTTCTTACAGCCCATTGAAGGGATCTCATTCTCAAGCGGGCTTCTGGCACCAGAAAAATGCAGGATGCCATGAGGCCGAGCAACCTCAAGAAACCGAAGGCTGGAAGATTCTGGGGAGCTTGGAATTTGGTAACCATCTGAAGAATGTCTTGTGCCCTCACCTGGGTGGCAAACTCTTTTCCAAGGATGTATCTAATACAGCTCCAATGTACTGGAGCTGCTGAGAAGGTGTCATCTGTGACTTCTTGAAATTGAGGGAGAAGCCCAGTCTGAAGGGAGTGGCAGGTGACTGAGATGATCAAGGGCTTGTTCGGGAGAACGCGCCCTGATCAGCCAATTGTCCAGGTAGGGGTAGACATGAATACCCCCTCTCCTGAGATGCGCTGCCACCACCACCATCAGTTTAGTGAAGACCCTCGGGTGGAGGTCAACCCGAATGGCAGGACTCGAAACGGATTGTGCAAGCCGCCAACAGCGAACCTTAGGTATTTTCTGTGTTTGAGATGGATTGGCACATGAAAATAAGCATCCTGGAGGTCCAATGACACCAACCAATCCTGTAACTGGAGGACCTGGAGGATCTGAGAAAGTGAGACCATCTTGAATTTGTCCTTCCTGAGGAACTTGTTCAAGTAGCTCATGTCCAAGATGGGTCTTGGTCCCCCGTCTTTCTTGGGGATCATAAAATATGGGTAATACCAACCCTTGTTCCTCTCCGCTACAGGCACTGGTTCTATAGCACCTTTCTCTAGCAGGGTTAATATTTCCTGCACAAGGAGCGGATTTGGAATCTTCAAAGAGTGTTTCCCCGGTGGATTGTTGCAAGGCTGGAAGGCAGTAACCTTGGGCTATTGTCTCCAGAGCCCAAGCATCTGAAGCAATGTCTGCCCCCCACTGGTGATTCGTGACACAATCTCTCAAAGTGGTTTTGGAGCAGTTGTTGCAGCTGCCGATGGCAAGGAAGCTGTAGCTGGCTTTGCACTTTTTCCTGGTCCACCACAAGGGTTCTTTCTTTGGCCTCTGACCATTCCTCTCGCTTTTCCAAATGAGCAGTAGTAACAATAGGATCACCCATCCATAGACCTGGAGAACGAAAAGGCTTGCCTAACAGCAGCCCCTAAAGATTTGGCAGCCGCCTTTGAGGTCTGCAACCTCTCAAGGCTCTCGTCAGCCTTGTTTCCAAAAAGGTGAGACCCGTCAAAAGGCAGGTTTAGAAAACAGGCCTGCACATCTGGTGCGAAACCCGACTTCCGCAACCATGCAAATCTGTGCATAACCGTGCTTGTAGCCATAGACCTGCTGACACTGTCTGCAGTGTCTAGTCCAGATTGGAGGGATTCACGCATGGCTTCTTTGCCATCCCTAACAATAGCTAGGAAACCCTCCCCTTCTGGAATGTGCTCTGCTGCCATTGAATATGCACTCCCACAGAGTGTATGAAAATCTGGCTAAGGCACATGTGGAGTTGGCCGACTTAAGGGTCATACTCCCAGCTGAAAATACCTTGTGCGCCCATCCATCCACACGCTTGTCGTCCCTATCTGGAGGGATGGTAGGGTACACTGCTTTATTAGATGTAGCTGTGGCTGCCTGGACCACCAGACTCTCGGGAGTAGGGTGTTTGGACAGATCGCCGGGGTCGCTAAAGGAAGGGCAGTATTTTCTCGTGAGGGATTTATTCACTGCAGGTATAGAATCTGGGGGGTTCACAATTTCGGGCTACTCTATTTTGTGAGGCCACATGAAAGGGTAAGACTAGGTCTGTAGGTGGACCTTGGTCCAGTATATCAGTAAGGTCATCCTGGATGAATTGAGCTGGTGGTTTAGCCCAACCTAGGTATTCAACTACCTTTGACATCAGGTGCCAATACAAGGAATCAGCGCGTTCCCCTGGCTCCGGTCTACCGAACTCAGTTTCCGGTGATGTGTCAACACCACTAGCATTGTGCAGTGGGTAAACCAGATCTCTCACCTTACTCTCCTCTGAGACTAAACATTCTGGCACATTAGGAGTTCCAAACTCCAGGCCAAAAGGAACCTCCTCTTACTCAGACCGCTCTTCTTCCTCAAAAATGGAATAGAGGGATTTAAAGTACTCCTTTCTAAGCAAAGGAGTATACAATTTGTCAGGAACCACCAAAGGTGTAGGCTTTGGGGGAGGCTTTGATTTAGCCTCTTTGGCAGTTTTAACATGCTCAGAAGGCTGAGTTGAAGCCAAAGTAATTTTTTGCGCCGATGATTTTGGTGTCAAAGTGCACGTCACGACTCATGTGACTTTCTTTCATCGGAGACCTTGAAGGTTCTCAATGGGTCTTTATTCGATCGCTCCAGGGCACGCAAGTGTCGGTACGGGACCACTCTCGTCTGGCTTCCGAAGAAGGCGCGGATAGAGGCTTGACCTTCTCGAAAGTTTCTAGCATTTTCACTCTAAATGCCTCTCACTCAGCGGATGAAGAGTGTTTTGTGGGGCACTTACATTTTCTGCAGGATTCGTCTGACGATGAAGATGGCGACCGATGGTGCCGTCTCTACGATCCTTTCGTCGAGGACGAGTGGCGGGAGCCATTATGGGTTCTTGATCTTTTTTGTTTTTTTCACATCGAGGAGAACGATCTCCAGACTCGACAGTCGAGGAACGACCAGTTTTAGTTTTACGGCCTACCTGCAATTTTCCCTTCCTTTTGAAACCTGACCAAGGTGTAGTGGGGGGTAGGGGGGGGGGTTAGGAGGGGGCAATTGACAAAGACATTGTCAATGATTTATTTTGATTTTTGAAGAACTGCGTAGTAAGTAAATACTAACGAGGCACGCTGAGTCTCTGAAGCAAACATGTTTGAGGAAAAACAGAACTGAGGACAACGGGTGCCACACGTGCTACTTATAGACCCGATGACATCACCCTCGATGGAGGCCTTCGAGAGACATCGACTCGACGCCATCGACAAACAGCGCCCTCTGCCGAGAATTTCTTTTCTGAAAGCAGCCGAAGCTGGACGAGATATCAAAGAAGGGGAATATGTTGGAGGACACAATCCATTCGAACATGGATTGTGTGTGTGTGATTGGGAGGGGGGGGGGGGAATTTGTGGGTTATTTATGTATAAATTTGGCCGCTCTGGTCTATTGTTTCCTGAATTATGCCTCATCCGATTAATCAGGTTAATTAAAAAGTTCCTCACTGTTGCGACTTCTCTTATCCTAGTCCATGTTGCCCCTGTTCCAAGTGTTAACATCTGCAGCGGTGAAATCTGAGAAACTTCACTGAGATAAGCAAAAATAAAAGGGAAAGCTAGTCTGCAAGCATGCTTTAAGGGGGCCTTCCAAACCCCAACATATGTTGGCTTGATCTCCCCATTCCTTCGCTCTTCATGAGCACCATTGTGTTATCTTAGAGAGTGGGCAGGGGGCAGCAGTCGGAGAAAGGGAGACTATGAACTAGAAGTTTGAAATGGAGCGTTGGAGCCCCTTTACAGAGAACGAACGTGGGACAAATACCCTGTTCTATGAAATTTCTTCCACTCAGGAGAGCCTACAACCACGTTTTAGCTCACATCACCCCTTTCAGAGAGGAGAAATATCTATTCAGAAATAAGGGCAACCCTGCAGTCTGTTGTACCGCAACGACAGACCACGGGATTGCCCGCATTTCTGAATGCAGACGCAGTGTGCTTGATAAACACACTGGAAATTGGGAATTTCAAAATGGCTATTCCAACATGAAGATAGGCGTCATTACTTAAAAATGTACGGAAACCTTTGTAACCATTTGGAAAATACCAGTAAACAATTGAAGAAAGACGGAAGCTACAAGCTGGAGAGGATGGCATGTTATATCTTACATTGAGAAACTATGAATTAAGCCATTTGGGGACATACTTCTAACAGATTGATTGCAGACCTCATGTTGAACAAGTGTTTGTGGACTTTAACATCAGAACTCAGAAGAAACCAATATTCTGCGACATAGCCCTGATGAGGACGTTTTAGAGGTGGAAACCCGTGTCGGCTGGTTATGTATATCAATTTAACATTAAATTCTTGAAAAAGCCCAGAGGCTTGCTGTGTTAAATTCAACTATTTGTATTTCAAACATATTGTTTTATGACTTTGAACAACCAATTGGTATAAGACTTCTACATGGTTTGATAAATTAGGGTTAAGGTTCACATGGATCACTGCTGACCAGTGTAGTATAGTTTTGTTTGACGTTGGCCGAGTTCTATAGCGAGTATCCGTGCATGTACCCTCCAAGTGAATATACAAACGTAATTGTGTTACTCTAGAGTAGTGGTCTTCAAACCTTTTAGGCCCGAGTCCCCCTCCCCTCCACCCTCGAGCAAAATGTGGGCGGGCTGTGCCATCTCAAAAATTACAAATGAACAGCAAGTCCAAATGGCTATGAACTATTGCGCACTGTCACCGCACCTCACTCCCAGTATAGTCCCTGGGCTCCCCCACCTGCTCCCATCACAATCTCTGGGCTCCTTCATCCCACTCCTACCCAGCCCCATGGCTCCCAGCACGGTCCCTGTGCTCCCCCACCCTGCTCCCAGCAAAATTGCAGGGCCAGTGGCGGCAGGTGAATTTTTGAAGTGGAGTGGCATAAATATTTCCCCCAGATATGCCATAGCAACCGAGCATAGCGAGTGAGCCCGAACCAATCAAGGGACGTTCGGGGGGGGGGGGGGGGTTCCCGTGGAATATTTTTATAGTGGGTTAAAACGTTGCATTTTAGAGCATACTTTTAAAAGAAAATCGTGTAAAAAGGCAAATAGTTTGCAATTTGCACTGGGGGGGCCCAGAGGGCAGGCATGATATTTTTTACTGGACATCTATGATAGATGTCCAGTAATAAAATACCATCCATGTCCCCTGTGCTCCACAGCACCAGGAGAACCGATTTTGGCAGGTGGATAGGGAGATTGTGCAACAAAGGCATTTTTAAAATGCCTTTGTTTTACAACCCTCCTCCCTCCCTACTCGCCAAAAGCAGCTCCACGGATCAACACAAACACACATTCACACAGCAAGCACTTTATCTCACACACAAGCACCACTCACTCATAACACAAGCATACACACATCCATACACATTTAAATGAACATAAATGTACCTTCTGTCCCGGTCCTGATGTTTCCTCCCCAGCACTCCAGCTCCTGCATCATGAACAGGAATCGGAAAGTAAGAGCTTCCTGGTTACTGAACATGCATGCAGGGGCCTGCGTGTGGGTGCCGAAATGCCCCGTTCCAGGCTGCTCTGTCCCTATGTGCGAGGAGGAGCAGGAGCACCCCCTCGCACATATAGACATGCAGTTCCCCAGCCAGCATTTCCAATGAGCTGTGCAAGGCTTGCATAGTAAACTGCCCCCCAGCCTTGCATTCCTCAGTGAGCATGTGTGGCTGGGGAACTGAACTGTCAAAGGGAAACCAATGGGAGAGAAGGCATGTTATTCAATGAATCTACAATGCCCGATCGACATACGAGCATTGAATGAACTTCCACATTATTTGGAACTTTTTCCAGACCCAACTATACAAACAATTTTCATGAAATTGCGATTAAATATCCTACCTACCCACCAGACAAAGACTGTCTCAAATTCGATACTTATCAAAAGGGGAATATTTCTGTCACTTCTGCAAGAATAAAGAGACATCAGAGTCTCTTAATCATCTAATCATGATATGCCCTGCACTAGTCGACAAGAGAAACCTCTTTGGAGACCTATTTAGGATTTCTCAACAAGAACAAGGCGACTCCAGATGGCTAAAACTCCTGCAAGGACAAAATAACAAGTTGATGTATACAGTTGCACAATTTCTTGATAATATTTTGGAGCTTACCCAAGCTACTTAAAGTGACTTTTTTGTTTCTTTTTTTTGTTTTTTCTTTTTTTCTTTCTTTTTTTTGATATGCCTTATCTAACCCAAATGTGAAATGTCTTATGCAATCCAAATGAAAAGTTTATGTATAAACTATATCATTTTAAAAATAAAATTCAAATAAGGGAAACCGTGTTTCCCTTTGACAGTGCAGCCAGGCCAGGAGAAATTCCTCAGCTGGAAAAAATTCAGCTGAAGTAGTGCTCAGTGTTTCACTATTCACCATTCATAATGGGTGAGGGGACCACACTGGGTTGATGCCCCCTCGCCAACTGATGATCCGCCAGGCTCGAACTAACCTGTAAGGCAACAGGGCAATGTCCGAATCAAAAATGCAAAGTGCTAGTGTGGGCCAGTTTTTTTGGTCAAAATGGGCCAGTTTGATGAGTTCTTCACTATGCAGCTAGTAGTTTTGACCACTGATGCTGAATAAATATTCTTTAAATATCACCATTTGCTTACATTTTAACCATTGGGTACTCTTCAAACAGTCTGTCACTAAAGGAATGAATTGCCATTTGCAACTGTGGACCACTTTTTCACTGGTGCCAGAGACAGTTGCAAGCCCCAGTCCGACCCTGTGAAACACCCCTACCCATTTTTTCCATTTAAAAAAAAAAAAAATTATATATATCCACAAGAACCCCACTAAACCACCAGGGAGACCTACTGTGACCCTCTGCGGATCACTCCTCGAAAACATATCTAAATTCGTGGACAAAGTGCTTTGCACCTTTGTATCTACCTTACCCTCTTATGTAAGAGACACTACTGACTTTCTATCCAAGATAGACTATCTTCCATGGGAACCTACATACATACTAGCGACCATGAATGTAGTATCCCTGTATATGTCTATTCAACACAATGATGATATGAAAGCATGTCAAACCTTCCTAAGCACACGCACGCTCAACTATTTACAACACTCAAACATGGTACTTGAAATTATAAAACTGTTTGGAGAACAACATCTTTATCTTTAACAATGAGATATTTCGCCAGAGCCATGGGTAAAATATTTGCACCATCATACGCAAATCTAATGATGGGCCACTGGGAAAAATCTATTGTGTGGGCAGAAGAGAATGAGAAATACACAAAGAATATAATACTATGGCTACGCTAAATAGACAACCTATTTGTCATTTGGAATGGTACTGTACAATCTTGGTGTGAATTTGTAAGGTTGTTGAACAAGAACAATTTAAATCTCAAATTCACGGAACACCATAGCCAACAGTCGATTACATTTTTGGGTGTACAAGTTAAAATTGTTTGACAAAAAATTGGATGCGAGCTACACAGAAAAATCACAGGTGCCAACGTCCCCTTGCATGCTAACAGCGCACATCCCAAGAATCTTTTATGGAGCATTCCATATGGTGAATTTATTCGCATTAGACGAAACTGTAGTGAAATTAAAGTCTTTGATTCGGCTAGTCAAGTCACACCTCAAAACTTCCTAAGACAACAATATCCAAAGAAAGTAATTGAAAGGTCATAGCTAAAAGTTCGAGACATGGTGTCATGATGCCTGCCCCCGGGAAACCAGACCAGGCCCAGCAACCCAAGAAGCAGGCATCATGCCATTTGGAGCAAGCCCAAAAACCCCAGCTAGGGGCAGTTTGGGTGCAGTCCTGGCACCTATGGCGCCAGGCTCATAGTAGAAAACCTACCTGATGCAGACCATGCTGCAAACTTACCTGATGCAGACCATGCTGCAAGAAGCCACAAGCCAAATGAGGCTTAGGAGGGACTATTTTACCTAAGGGACTACTTTTTACTCGGGTGGGGCTGTGGAAGAATACTTACTTGGGACTACTTCCAAGGCTATTTAAACCACACCCGGACAGCAGCACACGCTTCGCGTTATTCTGCATCCAGCAGCGTAACGCTCACCGTGCCTGCAGCAGCTTCCAGTCTTCAGCCACGCCCGCCTCGAGTCCGGAGCTCCTGGAAACAAGAAGAAAGAAGGAGGAAAGGTCAAAACAGGAGTTTTACCTTTAATCCTTACCTGAATCCTGATCCATCACGCCACGGAGCTGGAGAAGAAGTCTTTAAAAATGCCTTACTTCGCATCCTGCAGCGCCGCGCTGTACTCACCTGCCTTGCAGCACTTCAGCATTCCATCATGCTCTTCTCCATCTCGCGGCCGCTCTCCGACACCTAAGGTGACAAAAACAGCAAGTTGAGCCAAGGGGATACTCTAAGACTGTACAAGCTACCCCCAAGACTTACCTGATTTACCACAGGGGGTACTTACCTCATTTCGGGTCGGCGCAGCCTCCACTGCATCTCCGCCGTGCCCCGGCCCCTATGGGGAAACAACAGAACAGCAAGGCGCAATAAGGGGAAACCGATTTTTTCCCAATAGACTTACCTGGTTTTACCGCTGGAGGCATCAATCCCCAAGACCTCATACCACATCAGCGCCTGAATGGGGGAAAAGCCACATGTTATACATTGACACCATTGTATCGAACTGAGCCGGATAGTAAAAACTCTTACCTGCATCTTACCGGTTGCCACGTGGAACTCTTCATAAGGGCACTACAGCAACCTAAAAGGAATTGGACAGAGTGAAGGTCAGACGTGTTTTGAACCATTACGAACTACAGACTTACGGCGTCTTGCCGGCATTCTTTGAGTCAATACCGTTCTGGAACTCCCCAACTCCTCCGCGCCAGTGAAGAAACTGGTCATCTACGCGCCCCTGCGCTCGAAGCAGGATGGAGAGCTCATCTTTCCAAACCACCAGGCGAGAGCATAGAGGGAATCCAAAAGTGACCTGTGGGAAGAACTACGGGAGAGGGGAAGGTGGGGTTAGCGCGCGAACTCCACAGGTAGGTAATTCCCTTTCTCCATTACAGAAGGATATTCCTACGAGTCAAACAAACGAAGCTGGGTGGGCCAGTCCAGTCCATCATCTCAGCACTACGCGTCTCACTGGTGGAAACAACAGCTGGCCAGTTCAGATCGACGCCCCTGTGGGAACCTGGTGAGTGTAACACATGGACAGACAAATTGTTAATCAAAGCATGATATCGCAAAGCAAAATAAAAGAAAATACTACAAGACTGATCTTAACATTTGGAAGCCATTCGCAAATTATTGAAAACCTCGTAAATAAATACTGGAAAGTCTTAAAAGCTGATAAAGACTTAGGAAAACTGTTACATGACCGCCCTGACATAACTTTTCGTAAAAGTATCTCCATCAAAGATTTAGTAGTAAATAGCTACATGGTTCCAGATGACACCAATGTAGGTAGCAATTGGCTCTCTAGTGGGGGTGATGGCTTTTTCAAGTGCAGCAGATGTAAAATCTGCAAATATGCACTTAACTGTAATAGCTACACCCATCAGATTTTAAAAGTTCCAATCTAAATTAAGGGCAAGATCACATGTGAAGAACTATTGGTCTATGTCTTGTCCTGTCCATGCCTCTATTAGTATGTCGGAAGCACCAGTGTAAATAAAAGTATGAATCTTACAAAACACAAGAGTCATCATCAATAAGAATTGTGCATATCCTATGGCCAAACATTTCTCGGAATTTCATGATGGAAACCCCAAAACCTTAACATTCTTTGGCATTCACAAAATAACAACTGGCCTGAGGGGAGGAGACAGTGAAAGATTACTGCGGAAGGAGGAAACAAAATACATTATTGTTTTCGAGAGAAAAAAACCCTGTCGGCCATAACGTTGATGAAGAACTATATACTTTTTTGGGGGTCTTGAATACCGTAATTACAATGTTAGAAATTGAAATTTGTTAGACTTTTGATGTTCCTTGCCTTTCCGTCCTAGGGCTTTTTACACACATTTACTTCACTTTCTTGATTTATGGCATTTTTTGAACAACAATATTTTAAGATGTAGTTCTTATCCAACTATTTGGCTGTATTATCAAAATGAGTTCCTTCTTTCGGGAAAAAAAGCCAGCCTATGCACTACCACAATCTATAATCTGTAGATAATACACTAGGCCCCAAAAAACAGAGCATATGAAAATATAAGACCCAATTGTTTTACATTTAATGCAAGATGTATTTTGCATTTATTGAACTGTGTGGGATATTAATTTTATAGATGCAGTTGCACTTTCTTATAAGAAAGGTTTACAACTGCGATGCAGGGCGGGTTGGTCCTCATATTTGCACATTTAAGAAGAACGCACTATGCACTTTAAAAATTGTGTGAGCTCTCAATTTCATAGGAATGTTCTATGCACTTTAAAAACCATGTATGGGTCCAATTTTATAGGAAAGCACAATGCACTTTATCAAATAACGAATCAATAGATGATACTTTTTATATATATTGTTGAAGGGTGATACTGCATTATTATGGGATTAGATACTAAATATGATATAGTATAACATCTTTCACATACTTTTAATCTGTCACACACAAAATTAAGAACAAAACAGTATAACATCATGTATTCAACAATTATATTGATCTGATTGTCCATAAATGTAAATGTATCACTAGTATATATGAGACCACAACCCCTATTTGAGGCCCAACACTATCCGCAAGTGCGTTGTGTTTACACATGCGATTGCTCTGACAGTTATGACTTATATGTTTCTATTTATATAATAATAATAATATATGTGTGCATTGCATTTGTGGTATTTGCATGTATTTCAATTAAGCTGGCACCAAGCACTTTATTTAAAGCCAATAATCCTGGCTCCATAATAAAGAACAAACATGTCTATCAATACACATTATATGTTTGAAAAAGAGGGATTGTGTAAAAGTTTGCTACATATATTTTGCACGACACACTATACTAATTATAGTGTACGCTTTAACTCGTGAAAAAATATGCAGCTGCTGTGGTTGCCGAAGCGCACTGTGCACTGATAAATGAAGGAATTGCCAACGCATATGAATGCAATGCGTTAATAGAACTAAGTTGCATTGCCGGGCACAAACTACAACAATATATATTTTGTAGGTTGTATTATCATGAAAATGTTAAGAATCATGCATTACACACTTGATGTTAAGTCTTCACCAACATGCCAGAACGTTGTACAATATGCCACGTAAGTCACCTTTTCACAGTTTATCACTTATGTGTGTTGAAATAGGCTTGCCCTTCTTGGCAGGAGCAACTGTGATCAAGCCACAAGTACGTGGTAAAACATGTTATGTTGCCTCGCTGGCCCTTACCTTACTGGGGAACCAAGATTGTGTTTTTAAACTGCAGCGATTTAATAAAGGTTGTTCTAATTCACGACCTTCGCCGTTTGTCGGTTCTTCCGCTTGCTATCTTTGCCAATGGGCATGTGGTTGAGCCTGCTACTAAGGCATCTCCTGCAATCGCTGTGTGAAGGTGGGAGACCAACTCATTCGCTTTCCGCAACCTTTGTCTGCTATATTTTCCATGTTTCATTTTCCTACAAGCACTAATTTTTCAATATTGTGTACGTTTCAATTTTTACAAACGCTGAAAGGCAGAACTGCAGAGCAACAATGATTCAGTTCTGGGAAACATCAGGAAAAGGTAGCTGCGAGTGCTGAGCCAGGGCTGAATCCAATCAAACACAAAGGATATTCAGCCTGTTACCGGGCCTGAAGCCAACTGACTGTGCGAGGGAGTACCTGCATGAAGTTTGTGCATGCAAGTGTGATTTTATTTTCTAGGTATTTCTCTACATATCTGGGCAAAAGGCACAACATGAACTTTTGCTTTGAAGTTATGTGTCTATATATTGCTAAGTGCTATAGTATGATATTGTCTAGATTGGTATATATGAGACTTTGGCCCAGGACACCAGTCAGAACATTTCTTTTTCCCACCAGTTGGAAAAAAGCCATATCAATTGAGCGTAGAACAGGGGAGAAACCACTGACTTGCTCACTTATATTATGGCTACCATTGAGTTCCCCTAATTCACTGCACCTGTAAAACTGCTCTGATAGCCGGAACACCATTCAAAAGCAGTGCACGAGAAAGAGATGAAAAAGGGGTAGATGTGTCAGAGAGGAGGGTGAGCTCTCTGGGGAACACTGTTTGGGTTTTGGAGTTGTGTGTGTGGAGGGCAGCTGTGGGTGGAGCTGTGTATGGGTGCACATGGGGAAGATGGGTGCAGGTTTGGGCTGGTGTGTGCATGTGTACAATCTGAGCTGGTTAACTATTCCAGAGTTGGGTAATCCGGGACATGTTCTCAGGTCAGATACAGACGTGCAACTGTATGTGTACCCGCTTTGCTTGTTGCTATTAGATTTCCTGCATGCTTATTTCTTACTTTATTATTTGCTTGGTACAGTGGCTGTATTGTGCAAAATGCTGTACAGTTTTATATGCACAGATATGGCTTAACTGAGTACATTTCAGCTTCCACTGATCCTGCTAAATTGAGATTGGCATTTGTATTGTGCGCACTGCAAGCATGTCGATTGTGCTGCACCAGATGTCTGCATTTGTGGCTTATCCCACTTGGCCAACCTGAAAAATAACATGCTGGGTGGAGAAGACAGTCCACAACATAAATAGAATTAATCCCCAGAAAACCGATTTCTGAACTCTTACCCATCCTCCTTGTTTGATTATGTAATCTGCAGCAGCATCCTCAATATACATCACTCCGTACTGCACCAGCGTAGAAAGTGGCTGCTCACCCCTTCTCGTTAGCGTCCTCAGTAAATGCTGGAGCAAAATGAGAGGCACCAAAACCTGCAACATGGGACACGTGAATGAGGAGGATTACAAAAATGGCAATACTTCACTAGAGAAAAAGAACCAACGGAAACTGGGCAATTGCCATACGCAAAAGAAACTGCAGATCTAGAAAATCTGAATTTTACTTTTTTCTTTATCTTGCCATTCTCAGAAATCCATTTACTTTATTACATTTAGGGGTGAACTTAGAACTGGGCTCTTTAACCTAAAAATACCTACAACATTCTAAAGTAAATTATCCAGAGCAGGACCATGCTTGGATCTTTCTTGTTAGCACAGTTGTGTACACGAAGGGAAGAAAAATAATAAAAAATGAAAGCGTGAACGAAGACTGACAGAAAACATGTTCCATTTACAGGTAAACATCTAGAAACGCATTCAGTCGCACAGTACTGTATTTGGTTCTCAGTTATAGATTTCAGTTTCCTACCCTTAAAAGCAAACCCATAGCCATAGCCATAGCTAAGGCTATGTATATGTAGGTTTCCGTAGCCAAACCTACATTTCCATTAATCGGGCGTGAAAGTACCAGCAAATCAACCGGGAACCTTTGGTCAACCAACACACACCTGATGAACCAACAAACTTTGAAACATTTCAAACAAGGAGGCAGACATCTGGGAGTCCAAAAATCCCAACTCTGGAATAGGCTGTACCACATTTGACGAAGAAAGTAACTTCAGAAAACCTACAAGTTGAAGGTTCAATTTGATATTAGATGAAGACCTTTCAACACAAGGTTGCGGTAAAAGAATATTGTGCCTCATATTTGGAGTCGGCACTCTAAAGTGAATGCACTATGGCACTGTCACAGTACAACATCTCCTAATACATACAGAGAAGCATAAAATGGCAACGGCTGACAAATGGTGTTAGTATCTGGGCTTGTTATGGCAGTTTTGGCTTATAGGCAGTACTTACAGCACCAATTAACCAAAACTAAAAATAACATTCATTGCTATTCAGATACTCTTGGTTCAGGTGCTCTCCTCTCCTTCACAATTTATGGAACAGGTCTGCTCCTGCAGCATAATGGTCTGAAAAACTACTCTAAAGATGCTGCATAAAGCAGCAATAGAATTAAGAATGCAGAACCCAGGTATGCAAAACCTCCATTGCACACCTGGATAACCATGCTACCCTATATAACCATGCCCCAACCACCAGTTGCCTATATTTTAATCCAAGCATGAGGAAAAATAACACTGGCATATGCATCAAGGGATGGCTGGCCGGGATTTGTGATTACGAAAGAGCCACCGGCTGCACCTGAATCGCTATGAAGGAAAGGTCTTACTCTTCAGCCCATTAGGCTCCCCCTCCACCCTCTTGCCAACTTGTTGGAGACAGATTACACAGAAAAACACTGCTGGGGAAAAGCAGACGTATGTGTAAGGGGGTTTCAAACAAATAAGGTATGCAACCCTGCCTGGTTGAAAGAAGAATCCAACCAGGAGGGAAAGATCCAGAAAATGATGCTTGCAGAACACCTGTGGTGAATCCCAAGTGACCATCGGTAGATCTCAGAAATGGGCACACCACATTGTTTAGCTACAGATGCTTACTTTGAGTTGATGGAATGCCTATGAAGATGCCCTAGAATGGAAAGATCATGCAGGGTGTATCCCACTGAGACGTATGCAAATTAATCTGGCAATGGTGGCCTTGGCAGTCTATGGTCCCAGTGCAATACCACCAAGAGTGATATAAAGATTCAGATCCAAGAAAAGGTCTAGACCTCTTCAAGCAAAACTTCAGTGTTCCTGTCACCACCCAATTCCTGAGGGCTTCCTCGGCTGGAGGACCACGAGGCCAAACCTACTGGTTCTAAGCAACATCAGACAGGAACTTGGGAGGATGGTCCCAAGAACCATTGTCGGCATGAAGGGAGGATGGTCCTAAGAACCATTGTCGGCATGAAAGACGATGTACTGCTCTGCAAACAAGTTGCCCGTCTTTTTCTGATGCCAGAAAACAATCACATGCAGCACTCCTGTGGACCCTTTCCACAAGCAGAAAAACCCAAGAGACACATAAATCAAAGCCAATCCTGGCCCAAACCCCTGGCGAGACCATGAAATTAATGAAATTATATTTTATTTATATTGCGCTCATACACAAGCATTTCAGAGCAAGACCAGACAAAAAGGGAGGGGAACAAGGGAGAACAAAAAAAAGAAGCCATCTTAATAGGCCCAGTGACATTAAAGTGCAAGTGCATGGAAGATGGAAAAGGGGGAAGTGCATGGAATGGGGGGGGGGGCAGAGTGGAAAGTGCAGAACAAAGGAGAGAACAGAATAAATAATACAATAAAATAAATAAAAGCCATAAACCATGTTAGTGCAGCCAGCAAGTGGCAGGTGAAAGTTAGTCAGATAAAGTAATTCTGATAAGTGCAGAAGTGGGAGGGGGCTGTATGGGTACAGATACAGAGCACTAATGCAAGGGGTGGCCTGGAGGCAGTACAGGAGGGTGGCAGGGTGACCAGGTACCTGGGCCCAAATGACAGAGGGTGGCCAGGTGCACGATACCAAGAGAAGAAACAGATCAACAGGGGAGAATGGGGGCAGAGGCAAAGAGTAAGGTCTTGAGGTGCTTCCGGAAACGGAGATGGTTTTCCTCAAGTTTCAAGGTGGCTAGGAAGCTGTGTTAGGCAGAATCCTGTGCAGTGCCCTTAGGGACCACTACACACAATTAAGACTACAGGTGGCAATACAAGTTTTACCTTTGATACAAGCCTGTACTACTATGTTAAAGTGGTAGCAGTAGTGGAGCAGCCAGGCTTATCTTATGAGCAGTTGCAGAGATTACACAAAGGGACCACAATTACTGTGACTCAAGCAAACACTGACTCAAGGTATCAGGTAAAAAATATAAGTACATTTATTTTTAAACCGTTTGTTATAAACACAACACTTCTATTCATTCAAAAATCACACGTAAAATACACTACAACCAACCAATTCACTTTGGTACACTAACTCAAGGTAAGTACCCTATGTTTTAACGGACCAGTGCTGTGAAACAAAAGACGTTACCAGGAATACGTATGCGATAACTTTTTGACAGTATTGACAGTTCGGTCTTACTAAAGTATCGCGTATCCGCGGCAAGAAATGTTACTAGGGCAAAAACGCACTTAGCACCTGAGTTAACCAGAGAGAGTCGAGGGCAAAAATCACAGCCAATACTTTTGTCAAGGCAGACAGAATCAGAGAACACTCAGACAGAAATTCAAGAGTCAATAGGCCGGAGCCAGTGTCAAGTGGAACGGGGTTCCTGTTGTCGAGGATCACACAGTCAAGCAGTTCACGATTCAACGTAGCCAGGAGTACTTAGATATTGTCAACAGAGGAAACAAAAGTTATAAGAAGGAGGGAAGACAAGGGCAAGCCTTGGAGGCGAAGAAAAGGGATTCACCCCAATTCCTCAAGCAGAACACAGTACCTTATTCTATGAAGAAGCTGGTGCCACAGCAGTTGTTCCTGGTAGTTTCCTGCAGACCCACGGTTCCTGGAGCTTCAGTACGAAGGAGGACGTATGGAGGGGTCTGCACCACACAGGGATGAGGCCGGCAGCAGCGACGGTGAATAAAAGGTGCACTCCTTAAAAACACTAGAGGCTCTTCAGATGGCTATCCAGACCTCTACAGCAGTGTGCAGCGATTTCGACCAAGAAGAGGATCCTCTGGCTGTGGAAGATGAGCTGGTTATCCCACCAGGCTCAAGGGAAGAAGACTCCGGACTGGATCTTCTCTGGTCGTCGAAGGGTAGATAGCTCAGGACTGCAGCAGGGCTTCAGCGCGACGGGGTAGTTGCAGCAGCCGTCTTCTTCTCCGCTTCTCTTCGGTTCCTTGCAGTTCCAGTGGCGACTCCGACTTCTAGCCCAAGAGACCTGCCTTTTATGCGAAAATCCCCCATTCACACAGCCTGGCTGTCAATCACGCAGCAGGGGGGTTGTCCAGCCCGAACAACCACCTCAGCCAATCATGGCAAAGTGCGACTTGGGTTTCCTAGGATACCCTGTGCAGGGGGTGACTACAACCCTCCCTTACCGAGGCGCCTGGAGGAGGGCTTCTTGGCAGAAGCCCGTCATAAGACAGTGAACAAAGAAGGCAAACCTGGTTTGCAGCGGAAAGTAAAACACAAGAAGGACTTTAACAAAAAGAAATGGCGAATAAACCCAACCGGAGCCAAAAGAAAAAGTATATGGTCAAGTGGGTTTAAGTTCGAGGCTAATATAATAGCCTAAAACAATACCACGTTTATATAGTATAATCGCGGTAGAAACGTTAGGGTAGATACCACTGCCACCAGCCAAGTCTAAATGTTAAAAGAGCAAAACAATGCTCTAGGAGGTACAGATAAAAAGGGCTAAGGATTAACCCTTTCCAGTACTCCATGTAAAATGGGGTGTACTGGATCTGTGGTTAAATGACTAAGTAAAGTTAATGGCAACTTTACCCTTTTCTGGGGGACAGTAGTCAGCCTCAGAAATGGAGTCGGTGGGAAGTGTAAAAGACAAAGCCTGTGTCACTGCACTGAAGGTGCTGTGTAACACACAAAAGAAGGGGGCTACTGAAGTGGTGTACACAATCACGAAAGCAGATGAAATACACATGGCAAAAACACAGGCAAGAGTGGGAAAAAGAGGCACACTCTTACCAAGTGAATAAATAACTCCAGAAATCCAGCAACGCTGCTGGGGGACTCACTAGGTGAGGGAAATTATCCATAAAATGAGAATTCTCCGTAAGAGGCTGTTCCAAAGAGAGGCACCGCCGAAGACCAAGATACCCCCAGCTCGTTTCTTTGCAAAACGATTAACCCTGAGGGAGTTGGAAGTAGAAGAGCGAAGGGCTCGAGCACGGAGGTATTTACGGAGGGATAGTTGAAGATATTTTAGACCCAGGCCCCAGAAAACCTTGTGGACAATGCAGAGGATTTTAAATGTAATCCTTGCATCCAATGGGAGCCAATGAAGGGATTTTAGGGCTGGAGCGATACGATCCCAGGGCTTGAGGCTAAGGACAAGTCTCACAGTCCTGTTCTGGATTAGTTGTAAAGGGCAGAGAGTGGAGGCAGGTAGGTTTAGAAAGAGGATGTTACAGTAATCCATTCTGGAGAGAACCAGAGCTTGGGAGACCGTGAGCTTTTGAGGGAAGGAGAGGAAAGGAAGAGTACCTCTAATGAGGTGCAGTAAAAAGTTTGACTTTTTGGAGACATCAGAGATGTATGAGGAGAAAGAAAGTGTGAAGTCAGAGATAACCCAAAGGAGTCGAGGGAGCGCATGCTCCCAGGGCCGCGCCCCTGCGCGCATTTAAATTGAAGGGGGAAGATTATTTTTCTGGTGAAAAAGGTTCTGGTCTCCCGTCCATAGAGAGGGACGCCCATACAGTATGGAGGAAAGGCGACGGGGCATAGGAGTATGACCCAGATGATGTTCGATTCCCAGGAGATTCAGTGCTATTACAATAGGTGGATATCTACTAATCACGCCGCCTTCCAACGAGGTCTAACATAGGACAAGATGGCGCTGTTGAACGCACTGGCAGAGAAAGGGAGTAGGGCATTCAACCAAAAATTGCAGTGCAGTAGATACAAAGTGCATTATCAAGGGCATTATGGATCAGCAGGGAGTAGGAGTATTACAGATAGATGTACAGAAGTCATTTTGAAATTGCCCAGGCCAACCACAACTTGTCAAATGAGGTCTCTTTTGAGGGCAACTCTGCATTTCCATCAGTGGATACTAGGTTACGACAAGATTGTGAAACCAGTGCAAGACTCATTTGCACATACCAAACACATTGCAGTGGTCGGATATGACAGAGAAAACCTTTGTGGTAATGACATAAGCCCTAGCAAGTGCTCTTGGGTTACCAGATTACAGGGATATACACAGGCGGTATTGACATGAAAGAATGGTACTAAACATCATGCGTATTACAGCACAGTGTTCGATCCTGTGACTTCACCAAACCTGGGGTCAGTGGCCACTGATGCGTTAGTGGTGCAAAGTTGAGAACATAGCGCTAGAATGATCACTTTTTGCGGCAATGCAACATGCACCAACCTCAATGTTGCTCGAAACAAAAACATTTCTTTCAGCATCCAGACTTACTAAACATGATCTCATTTTGTTAAATTCAGCCAATCCGACCTTCACACAATGTTCAGTGTTAAATCCAGTCTAACTGCTGCTTTGACCGAGAGATGGGGTGCCCCATGACTGTTTAACCACAACGGCACTCAAACCACTCAGAGCTGTCGGAAATCCCATTGACAAATTTAAATGAGGAGTACTACGTGGACCGCTCTTGTTTGAGGAACAAGATGAGAGAAAAGAGCTGAAATCAGGTTATGCAGTGTACAGTACACAGTGATTAAAAGTGGAGAACTCCCAGACGTATACCTGGTGCAAATAGCTGAGCTTATCACCTTAACAAGGGGTGCACTACAGCAAAGAGCAAGAGGGCAACCTTTTACTGGCTCCCGCTACGAGGGTGGCATAGTGCATGATTACAGAAAGATTTGAAGAGAAATGTTTCTTGACAGCTGCAGGTACACCAACACAATATGCTAATGCCATTCTAGAATCATTAGTGATGCCCACAGAGTTAGGGATAGTGAAATGCATTGGGCACCAAGCCCCAAGAGACACAATCAGCCAAGGAAATAGTCCTAACTCTTACCTTGTTAGAAAAAAGTGCAGTGTATTGTTCTGATAACCCATAGCTTGACAAGTTATTAAAAATACAAATTGCTCCAGTGTCATGATTCCTGCCCCTCATGTCCTCAGCCCTCCAAGATGTCAGGCTGGAGCCAGGCCACGATCACCTACATGGCCCTCAAGGGCCTCTCCATCCCTCCAAAGACCCACTTGGAGTCAGACTTGGCGCTTGTGGCACCAGACTCACTCACTCCCATAGGATAACATTGGGGATTGGACTTGTAGGGCATTGATGGGAACAAGATGGATGCCCCCACATATTTCGGTTCCCAGAACTGCATCTGCAGTCTAGTCTTTTGGGTGTGGTTCAGCCCAGAGACACCTGGGATACCCAGAGACTATTTAAGCCACGCCCAGGCTGAGAAACATGGCTTGCGTTTTCTGCACCTGCAGCGTGACACTCACCGTGTTCGGATCGGTCTCCAGTAGGCTGGCATCTTTCTTCTGCGCTCAGCTCCTGCAGGAACAAGAACACCGTTCGGAACAGCCTTACCTTGCGGCGGTTCTGCCTATCATTCATCGCTCCTTCTGTTCTGCAGGCATCTTCGGTGGTGTCATCCCCATCCCGGCACAGCGCTTCCTAAGGTAAAGGGAAAAGAACAGAAAAAAGGCATTATTAAGCATTCTGCAAATCTTTGCTTATTTTTAAAGACTATACGAGCTTCAAACGCTTACCTGAATCCCAGCCGCTCTGGGGGAACTCTGTCTCCGGAACTTCTCATCCATCTGCAAGAAGGAAAAGACACTCCAGGTTAGCGTGGAAACATATAGAGGCGCCGCATACCGCGCTTACTCACCGCATTTGTTCTTCATAACCGGCATCCATGCTGAAAATGTTGCGGCACCTTAAAGACACAGAAAAAGA
The DNA here is from genome assembly GCF_040938575.1 of Ambystoma mexicanum. NCBI lineage: Eukaryota > Metazoa > Chordata > Amphibia > Caudata > Ambystomatidae > Ambystoma > Ambystoma mexicanum. Next base: position 449,896,862 of record NC_090936.1, on the reverse strand, counting down.
ACTCAGTTCAATACAAATACAAAAGGGGTGCATCGCGCTCTCACTCACCTTCAGCGCTACTCATCTCAGCAGCAGGCCGCCATCCCCGGACGCCGGCCATCATCTAAGGAAGGAAAGGAACGAAGTTAGCGAACTGTTCAAAAGACTCATTACACTTACTTGTCGGACTCTTGCCAGTGAAGTAACTAGGCAGCAACGAGCCTGCATCAATCAACGCGCCCCTGCGCTGAAAGCAGGACGGAGAGCACACTATCCAAGAAAACAAGGTGAGCTGTGGATCAAAGGGAAGGGTTGAACCCCGGGGAAGAAGGGGTTCAAGCACACAGAGACAATAGGGAGTTAAACTCTACCAATCCTGTGTTTCAGGCCCAGTCTCCAGCCGAGTAGCCTCCAGGGAAGGGTTCGAGGTAATAAGAGGTCAGAACAGGCTGAGTGACGTCCCCGTGGATACCAGGTGAGCGTTAACCCCAGATACTGAAAAAAATGCATGGTGTTCTCTTCACAGCGATAAGCTTTAGTGATCATGTGTAGGTCATTTACTTGAGCCAAAGGCACTTTTTTACTATTTTGCACATGTGCTCCAGGGCTCGAAATTAAGATTGTATAAGCAGGAGCTAAAAGCAGCTCCAGGGTATTCAGCATTCACCAATGACCAGGAGCTACCAATGAGGAACTAGTGCACAGAGTTCTGCAAATACAAAGTCCACATAAGATGCAAACATAACATTGTCCATTATGTATGACCCCTTATGCTTTAAATGTTGTATAGATGTGTACCAATGTGCATTTATAAACTGTCCCAAACCTGCAGAGTTCAATTCACATAGGTGTATTTATTCAGCATCAGTTGGCCTGAGGAGCCAAAAGTAGCTCCTGGTAGCTGTTGGTATCCAGCTAACCCTGCTATTGTAGGCTACAAGCAGGAGCTAAATAACTCGCAGCCCACCTCAATTTCAAACCCTGTGCTCCATAGCATAGCACATGTTGTGAAAGGGAGGATGTGTGAGAAACCCATGGGTATCCTAACACCTACTGCCCTTGGATCCTCTGCTCAGGTGGCCAGGGAAAGGCAAACACTTTTGGATTCTGACCATGGGGAAGATGCGAGGAACAATCTCCTGGGTGCAGGTTCCTTGGGGATTGGGGAGAGGATATCCGCAGGAGCGGCATTGTATCCCCTTTTCCTTGTGAGAGCCAACCTCCCCCGCCCCCTGCCTTTATAGGCTATTGCAAACCATTTTTCCTAATTTCACCTTATTCTTACCATTATAGTACTGGGACGAGGAAGAGGCAAATAGGAGTAGTACACACTAATATGTTATTTCACCACTCTAGTAATGACACAAGGAAGAAGTCTACAGACTGGTGTAATGGTCAGGCAATTGGAGCTGAGGACTCACACCTGCAAACTGTCAAATGGTTGCAGGTGTATAAAAGGCAGAGGAGAGAGCATCGGAAAAGAGATCTGCAGGAGGGAAGCCAGGTCGATTGTTGTGGGCCTGAGGGGAGCACCTTGTGCTGAAGTAGGCGACCGAGTTGGGTCCTGCGGGAAAGAGGACACGAGCAAGTAACCAGAAGGAACTGTGGAGCCGAGGCTGGGCAGACCATGAATGGGCCACAGCGATGGGAGCCTCACTGATTGGGTGTCGGTAGCAGGAGCTGGAAATTCAATAGCTGGAAGCTACCGACAGGCGGCAGCATCTGCTTGAAGCCAGTGGAGCTGCCGGCAACCAACAGAGAGAGAGGAGCTTAGTGCTAGTGGGGCTCGCAATCCAATGGAACCTTGTGTGCAATCCAATGGAACCTTGTGCGAAGGTGAAGAAAGGAAAAGGAGACACCAGGGGCTGGTGAGTGAAAAGGAAAGAGCACTTTAACTGGGGCGCTCCTGGGGGCTGAAAAAGGGCAAAATTAAATGCTGAATGAATGAATGATGGTGTGCAAGATGCAGTGAACCCAAAGTAAAGGGACATAATAAATAATGCAAACAATATGAACTGTGAGCAAAAGCATGAAGCTATGAACTGTTAAATAACGATCTAAAAAGAAAGCTTTTTACAAGCTTAGGAAACCTTTTGAAAAACCTATGAGATGACAAATTGTTATGAACTACACGTACAATAAAGAATGAATATTATGAAATTAAATAGGAAGCTAGTATTGAATCTTAAAGAGTGTGAAAGCAAGGTGGTGAATGAATGAGCACCACAAAGTGAAATGTTTGGAAAGAACATATGGTGACAAAGTCAAGAGACTGATCAAGAGGTGTATGAAAAGAATACATTGTGGCAAGATCCAGAGATTGGCAAAGAGGAACACATTGTAGCCAAGCCAAGAGGCTGGCAAGGAAAAGCCTAGTGAGTGTGAACCAGCACACAAGTACATATAAAGAATTACCTGTGTGGGCAAGAAAGCCTAGGTTTACCAGTTGCATGCCCTGTAATGGGTGGCCTGTGTGGTCCGACAACTGTGCCTAGACCCGGGATACCCCATCTGTGAAAGCCAAAGACACAAAGAGAACCAATCAAAGTGTATGGGAGAGATTGCTCAAGTGAAACGGAAGAAAGTAGGCTGTATGAACTATTTATTTATTATGCATATAGTTCATAAGAACTTTCAGATACAAAAACATACAATTAATATACAATAAAAGTTTACATATATCAAATGAATTACAATTAAAATGTAGTAACACTTAGATTACTTAAAGGCAGACCATCATGTAATACAAAATTAAGCAGTCCACTGTAGACCAGAAAGGCCATTTCCCACAATTCCTGGTAAATTTGGCAAGTTTCCCTGTAGCCATCATGCTAAGCCACACGCTATAAAGTGCTTTACACCGTGATTTTCTATATCTGTATTTAGGCAGTTACACCAAAATGTATCACTTTTTGAATGTTATCAAGATTCATAACAAAAGACCCTAACAGTTAAACATAAAGGGGGTCATGCGCCAGACATTCAGTAAGTACGTGGCAAGCAGTTTCCATTTTCCCAGCAATACTGCATAGGCAGCAAATCCTAGCCTCCTTATCAATAGCAAGTTCTGGGAAAATAGATGCCCAAACTGGTAGTTTATTTTCATGTAACAGAAGAAGAAATCTGTGCAGTGCGGGAGATAGGCATATTTTAAGATAGCTCTGCGATTCTTTAAATGAATGAGTTCGCTTCTCCATCAATATGAGATAACACTTCAATGTCGCCAGGTGATTGTAGTTGGAAGACCAATCCCAGCAATCCAGTTTTATAACAAATGTCTTCCTTAGCATGTGCAAATCTTCATTCCAGTTTGGTTCCCAATTTATTGCTTCAAAGGTCTTATTCGCCATAATGGTGAATTTACGTTGAGCATTAGCGCTGATTTCCTTTCCCAGCAATTGTAGTAATGGGCAAATCAGAGTTAGTCTTGCTTTCAAATATAGAAGGCAGCGCATTTCCATGACCAGGGCAACCAGGGATGCAAGACCCATTTCCAACCTGATCATTTCGATGGGTACATTTGGGCCTAATTGTAAAATTCTTCTCCAAATGTTGCCCTAAATAGTCTTTAACCAGGGTAGGTCATTCATACTCTGTGCTTTCAGCCCATATAGTAGACGTACAAAAACTCTGCTTAAATAATGTCAATATGTCATATAAGCTATAACCGGAGGCTTCTCTGATGCATCTAGATAACATGTTCGCTATGGCTTTGTGCTTTTCCCCCACAAAAGCAGCCGCATAATCGCATCTGGTTGTCAATTCCAGACCCAGATATTTATTTATTTATTGGATAGATATACATATAGCCAATTGGCTTTGTATAACACATTGACAATACAACATAAATGCACAAAATCTAAGAAACATATTTCATTTTTACATATCCTATACAATACAGTTTAAAATTGCCAAAATTTTCAAGTAAAATGCAACAATAAAATATATCAGGTTAATATCATTGCCTCGCATAAATTTCATCCATTGATCAGATATCTCAGTCATCACAACGTCATTGTTATAAGATTTAAAACATGTAGTTCGCAAATCATTTAAACTTTCACAGCACCTCATTAGATGATGAAGGGACTCAACAACATTTACTCCACACAGGCGACAATGCTTTAACATATGTGTGGATCCAATGTTAGCACAGTCAGTTTCTAATGCAACAGACACATTAAATTTCATCATTAAATAAGTATGAAATGTGCCAGCATTGGGATAAGCAAGAATATATGAGGGAGACGACACTCTACTCAAATATTCATCAAGAAACCTGCCACTGAACTTTTTAGATGCTAGATTGATCATATTTTGTTCATGGCAGTAGTCCTGCACCTTGAGCTTAAGTCTCATTTTTAAAAGATAGAAGAGAGAGAGTACCTGGTTACGACCCATTGGTCCATGTGCGGTGTAGTCTTTGAATGATACCAATGGGACCAATCAGCACATTACCTTCCAGATTAAGATATGCTTTTACAAATGGCACAAAAATAGTTTCAATGCGAAGTGTGACAGCTTTCTCATAGGACAAAACACATTGGCATATGTATGCATACAAATAACTTTTGATATTAAATTCCAAATACAAATATTCCACACTCACTCTTGGAGGGAGACGTAGTAGTTTTCTTAGGAGGATAGATTCAAAGACCACACTACGTTTAACAAACTTGTGCCCCCAAATTTCACAGCATAAAGCAGCATGGATCTAATTTTTGCAAGGTAAATATTAAGAACTGCAATGACCGAATAACAGCAATTGCGACCAATAAAGGCACTTAAGGTGTTAGCAGCCACAATACATCTGCTCTTGATAGTAGACCACTGTTCCTCCCAATTCATCTTTTCATCAATAACAACTCCCAGATATTTGTATGATTTCACCTGTTCCACTTTTTTGCTTTCGAGGCTCCATGAGTATTTCTTCGGTCTACATTTATTTGAGAAGACCATTATTTTGCTCTTATCGATGTTAATAGTCAGACCATTCTCGGCTGAGTAGATAACCAAGGAGTCAAGCATATGCTGAAGGCCCGCCGGGGTATAATCCAACAATAGCAAGTCATCAGCATAGGCAAGCCAACCAACAGTTACTCCATTAACTCTCACAGGGTTAGCTTCTGGGATAAAGAATGCTTTCATCATATCTGCCAAGTACAGATTAAAAAGGATAGCAGCGATCATGCAGCCTTGCTTGACACCGCAACTAGTAGCCATACATTTTGAAAGTTTACTAGCTGCGTTGAGTCTAATGCGTACTGATGTGTCAGAGTGTAACAACATTAACATTTTTAACAGACCTTGAGGGATACCCCATAAGCTTAATTTGTTCCAAAGTCTGTTACGAAGTATGGTGTCAAATGCCGCAGAAAAATCAATATATGCACAGTAGACATTCAACTTGCGTTTTTTCCAGGCATGTTCAATCGAAGATGTAAACATCAACAAATTGTGTGCGGTACTTGATTTGTCTCGCATTGCCAACATTCGAAAGTTAGCCGGGTTATCCCATGATCCTTTTTTATGAACAGTAAGGATATGGCTAGTCTTCCATGATGAAGGTATTTCACCAAGTACCCCTATTTGTTTAAACAAGAGTACAAGTGCAGCACCCCACAGTTCAGGCAGCTTTTTTATTACCATATTGCATTTTTATAATACCATTTTTTTGACCCAGATATTTAAAACAGGCAACATGTTCAATATAGTTTCCTGCCACCACCATCCCTGGTATACAAACCTGTTTTATGGGTGAAATGCATTAGCTTGGTTTTTTCGAAATTCATTTTCAACCCATAAGTATCTGCATATGTTTTTAATTCGAGCAGTGATCTTTTCAGACCCGAGTAAGAGTGGTGACACAGGACCAAATCGTGAGAATATGATAGGCACAACACATTCTCGCCCGCAATACTAGGTGGACAGATATCTGAGTGTTTCAGGTGGGCAGGTAGGTCAGCCATGTACATGTTGAATAGAAGTGGCGCTACAACGCAGCCCTGTTTAACCCCTCTCTGAGTCTCTATAGGCAGCGTCACAGCACCCCCACTATCCACCCTAACCTGAACAATTCTTGAGCTTCTCTTGCAAGCTGCGTACAGCAGACTGAAGATCTTTAGGGCAACCAAATGCTTCCATCTTTACCCACAGTTTTTGCCAGTCTACTGTATCGAAGGCAGCCCAGAAATCAATTGTGCCAATATGTAAACCAGGATTGCCTTTGACTCTTGCCGCCCCAGCGAGAGTATCTAACAGCCATTGGCGGTGCACTGTGCCTGAGCCCACCCATTTGGAATTTACCGAACAGGTTGACAGATTGGACTCATTTCTCCAAGCCATCCAAAAACCAAAGATGCCACATTTTTTCCAGAAACATCCAGCATCGCCAAAAGTCTAAAATTCTCAAGCAAAGATCTCATACCTTTTTTATAAATGGGAACCAACATCGATCTTTGCCAGGAGGTTGTTATATTGCCCTCTTCGCAGACCTTTGTGAAAAGAATATACAACAGTTCTGGCCAGATTTCGGGGGATCTCTTCAATACCACAGTGGGGAGATCATTTGGGACTGGGGCTCTAGAGTCCTTAAGTCGGCTTATTTTTGTTTCAATATCCTCCTGGTCGAAGAGAATAATAAAACTTTCACTTAAACAATGTTCTTCACTGTTTGTGCATTTGGGGCATTGAATCGATCAAAAATATAGCTAACCCAGTACTGCTCCCCAATACAGCATGCGACTTGCTTAGCTTTAGTAGAATTGAACTTCCCTAATAATTTCCACATCTTTCTTGCATCTTTAGTTTTGGCAGCCATCATTAAATAATGCCATTGTGCATTTCAATTGGAGTGGACCCATCCCTTAACTCATCTCCTGTATCTATTTTTCACCAAACGGGTTGCCTTCACCACACCCTGGGGGGGGGGGGGAGAACAGTTACTTAATACTTCGCAGATCGCCTCTCATGACCCTTTTAGCATCCTGGATGGCTTTATCATAATACTGTATGGTTGGTCAGAAAAGTAAAATACCCTTTTTGGATGGTCAGATTTTCCTGTAACCAAGTCTGTATTCCATCCACCGACATGCAGGTGAATTAGTCCGACAAGAGTTCTCTGTCCAATTGATTCTATTACCCCTGTGTTAACCCCAAGATCACCAATCAGGTTTTGCTCATCATGATAATTTCAGCCTGCCATTGTGAGAGTGAGAACTGCGTGATCGCTAAATTTGCTACCTTTCACTTCCAGCTTCATAACAATGGGAACAGAAAGCTTGTTACAAAAGAAATAATCTAATGTGGCTACGTTAGCACCACTTATCTAACGTAGCCTATCGCCAATCACTCGACCGTTAAGCATAAAATAATCCCAGTCAAACAAGTTTTCAATCCATGTGTTAACCTCCAATGTCACACAGTGAGCTTCCATTTCAGTAGTGCAGTTCACATATGGTCAGTTTCTATAATTTCATGCTTAAAGCAACACCTAGAATTAAAGTCTCTGCCAACTTTAATTAGCTCCCGAGCCCCAGCTGCCTCAGTGCCAAAGATAACCTCTTCAATGGATTCAGCAATGTTTTCAGTACATTGTGAGCCCGGTGGATCATAAACGTTAATTATTATGGCGGTATGTTGCTATTTGTTAGACAAACTCTCTTGGCCAGCATAGATGTATTTTCTCCACTAGATTTAACTTCAATGGCTTTTATACAACTTCTCACGTCAATAATTAGGCCGCCATATAGGCGCCCCCTTTGTCCTTCTTTGGCCATGACTTGAAATATTTGGTATCCATCTATGCTAAGCTGCGAGAGCAGCCAACACTCTTGCAGGAGAAATACATCATTTTGAAGCAGAATGCTTAGCAAGGCTATCAAGCAAGTGAAGAAAAAAAACACGTGTTCAAAGAGCTTACTGTCCGGCATAACCCTAGGTTCATTATTCTGAATCGGCCCTCTCAAGATTCCTAGTATATTCTCTTGCAAGGTGGTGGTACAGCTCTTGTTCCCCATGTTATTTCCAACGGTCTTCAAAGACTCCCACAAGGAACCCGTTATCTGTGATTGGGCAACTATAGGGAATATTGATTCAACTGCTGCATCCAGCTCATACCAGAGTTTGCGAAAACTGCTCTTGTATAACCGCACCATGTTGGCAGTCTCAATCGTAGAGCAATGAACTCTGCTAAATTGGTGTTTAGAGTCTTTAATCGGCTCAAAATAGTTGAAATCCTGTGTTTCCAGAATCCTTGGGAGGCAAGAACTTGTGAGTCAGTTTAAAAATAGCAGATCTATTAAAGTAAGGAATGTGTTTTGTAATGCTCTGAGTAATCCGCTTGATAGTAAACACTGGGACAGTATTAGTTACCACCTCCTCAACACTTTTGGCATGATCTGTACTTACCATGCAGAGAGGCCCAGTCAGTAAAGGCTAACCAGGTCTAGCAGATTTTATAAGCTCAGTAGGTGGCTCTAATGCTAGATTTAACAGAGGATCATGGACGGGCTGTTCACTGGTAGTTGGTGCCATCACTACTGACTCGTTCCGACTTGTCATTTATCAACCAACTAGTTAGGATGCCTTTAGTTCTGCCACTCTTTCTTCTTTCTATTGATCTTAGTGTTTGTCTTCTTACTAGTGGCAGTCTCTAATATATTAACTTTCTTCGATACAGCCGTAGCTTCTGGTGCCTGTAGATTAGCAGGTAATTGATGATTCTGACGTTTCTTTTGTCAGCGCCGTTTCCTTGTTAAGTAAATGGTGGAAGTGTCAATAATTACGTCACCGTACTCGATTTGTACTAAACTTGCATCCTCTGGTCTAATGACCTGGTAAGGCAAGTTTCCCCAACTGAAGTTCCGAAATGTTTGCTTGCGCTTCGATAGCAGCAATAAGGTTGTTCAGATCTATATCCCTGTCTGCTAAATTTATTTTGGTACTGGGAGCACGCATAACCTCATCCAGTATTTTACCGCTCATCGTATCAGTGACCTCAATTATTGAGCAAGAGTCCTCATCCATAGGGCACAAAGTAGGTGAAACAGATAGTCTTTGTGTTCCACTGTTGTTCAAAAGGTAGGTTAGGTGGAGTGGCAGAGGCTTAATTACTTCCAGGCTACTTGGCTAGTTAGGACTTCCTCAAGCATTACAGATCCTGACTGTTTTTCCGTACCAAAGGTATCACGCAAAGTATAAAATAGGGCCAGCAGTGAGTCGCTGTTATCAATTGCGGCCAGGGAAGGGTCCGAAATATTAACAATGGTACTATTCGCAACATCTTGGATCTGCGATTGACATTCGTGCGGGTCCTCAGGGACATCAATATGTTGTGTGGTAAGTTCAATAAGGAAAAAAAACTATAGTGCCAGCCCCTTTGTCCTTTAATGTTATGTTTCATGGGGAGCTGGTCACCTGTATACCAGTTTTGTGGCCCTTAGAGGAAGATACAGTGGAGGCATAGTCTTTCACGTAGGGATAATTAATCTGCAGGTTATAATTATTAGCCCTAGGGCGCAACTTGCCCAGCATTATTAAAAAGAGCTTACAGTTTACACAATTAAGGGGTAGAGCACATTGGGTTCTGCTCAATACCAGACAAGCCTTCAAATCCACAGCAAGTTGTTAAATTGACATCAAATGCCTTCAGTGCGCGTTGGCAGAAACTGCTAATTCTTTACCGGTTCTCACGTTGGACTAAGCAGGTACTGGACCGTAATACCTCAACCGCAGCCCAATAATGTAGCGTTGGCCCGGAATTACGGAGCTTAAACTCCAGCTCACCGGTGAACAGCGTAGAACATGCCTGCTGCACCAGAAGGAGTGTAAAGTTGACCTGGAACTGGTTTTGAATATTGGGAGACTGAACTTCAGTAGAAGTTGGTAAACTGAGTAAGCAGAAGTCTTGAGGAAGGGAAACCCGAGACCTTGTAAGTGTTGGTGAGGCCTTTGGAGAAGAGAACCATGAGGCCATTGTGAAACTATCGTCTTCTAAGGAAAGGGCACCCTGAGATTCCTTTTGAACATTGTTGTCTTCGTGGGAAAGGTAACCCCAAGACGTTGTGGAACCATCTTGAACTTGGGGAAAGGGAGCTGGAGAGTAAAGCCAGGAGCTGCTAGAAGCTCAGAACTTTGTTTAGAACACTATTCTTTTTGTTGCCAACATCACCTACACATGATTTAGCTTTAGTTGTGAGGGCAAGTATAGGTTTTGGATACAGACAGACTTTTGTTGATCTTACTGACTCAGACAATCCTTCGTTTCTTGAGGAAAATCACACCTTAGAATAGGGCAAGTTAGGCCTTCAACCATGCTGACATTTAAGTTAATAAACCATTGTTTGAACTTTGAATCGGTTGTCTGTGACTTGCTTCGTGATGCCTTCACAAATGTTGTCAGCAGTGGAATGCAGCTCAACCGATACAAGTTGGGAACCCTAAAATATGCAAAGCTAAGTACCAGAGCATCAGACCCATCAGTATCCACAAAGGGATCTATTGGGTTTGATATTTGCAGAAGTAGGAACGCGATTATTCCTCCAGGTGAAAGAAGACTGATACCTACAGATTTGATTCTAATTCCACCCCCTGGTACTGATATCAGACTGGCACCCAAGTCTAGGCTGGCGTTGAGGTTTGGAATTGATGTATTAACGTGAATCATAGACCCAGACTTTAGAGGTGATGTTAAGGTCTTGTTGCAAAACCACAGGAAGGATCCCTTCCAAATCCATCAAGGTGCTAAAATTACCCAAGAGGTGTATGAAAAAATAATGTTCCTTAGAGTTAAAGAGGAGTCCGGGAAAGAAGGAACAGATGGAGGTACTCAAGGTTTCAGAGAGGCAGACGAGACACCGGATGTCCCTCCCAATCCAGAGCCCAAAAAGGGAAAAGAGGAAAACCTGAGAAACTCCCAGATCTAGCCTCTGTCCAGAGGAACCACCCCTTATTGGCTGAAGCATTTTTACAAGTCCAATATGAGCCACAGGGTCATGAGAAAGGGGGACCTTTCTTTTTGAAACATGTGCTTTTATATCGAGGATAGACCATTTCAGAGGGCTTGATAAAAACACAGTTGGTTGTCCCTAAAGATCATAAGTAGGTGGTCATAGAGATAGCCCATTCACATCCACAGGGAGGCATCTATCGCAGTCCAAGACTCGGGCCTAACAATAATGAATACATTTTACTGGGCACGAATACATGCGGATATTAAGAACTTAATTCAGGCTTGTGAATTCTGCCAGAAGACTAGCACTCGTATACCACCGCCAGTTCCCTTAAATCCATTACCAATAATTGAAATCTTTTTAGCCAGGATTGGTATGGATATTGTGGGACCCCCTAGAAACTTCCAAACTGGGAAATAGTAACATCTTAGTAATTGTGGACTATGCAACACGACACCCAGAGGAGTTTCACCTGAGAGCAACTACCACACAGCACATTTTGAAGCACCTGCTCCCCTGCCCCCCTCCATTCCCCACCTCCCCCAAGTTGAGTTTCCAAAGGAAATATTAACCAACCAGGGCTCTACTTTCATGAGGAAACTCATGGGGGAGGTTGAAGAACAAGTTACTCTCTTACCTGGTAACCTTCTTTCGATGGGATGGTCCGACGACGTATTCCATATCTATGACAGGTAATCACCACAGCTGTGCTGCTTCGGAAAATATTAGGCGTCTGCGTCGATGACGCTGATACGCTGTCCTCGAGGGCCTCCGTCGAGCCAACGTTGCCGGATGTTATAAGTAGGTTGCACGACACCCGTAGCCTCAGTTGTAGTTTTTTCCCCCAGAACGTGTGGCACCAATCTTCTGCCAGTATGACCACAGAAAGCCTTGCAGAAACGTAAGCTGCAATCGCATAAGAAATTAAGTAGCGGGGCAGGTAGGGAGGGAGCAATATGGAATACGTCCTCGGACCATCCCATCGAAAGAACGTTACCAGGTAAGAGTAACTTGTTCTTCGAGGGGATTGGGTCCTCCGACGTATTCCATATCTATGACAGACTCCCAAAGCAGTACCAACGTATGGAGGAGGGAAAAGAATTTAGAATATAGAAATTTAGAATGCCCAATTAAATTGCAGAGTAAAGTACCGCCTTGCCAAAGGCCAGATCCTGCCCATGGATAGAATCTAGGGAGTAGTGTCGTACAAAAGTATGACCGAAGACCAAGTGGCTGCTTCACAGATGTTACGAATAGGAACACCCCTCTGCAGGGCAGTAGAGGCAGCCATACCCCTAGTAGAATGGGCCTGTAAGCCTACCGGAGGGTCCTTACCCTCCAAGCGGTAACATTCAGAAATTGCCAAGATAATCAATCTAGACCAAGTCTGCTTAGTAACAGCTTGTCCCAAACGCCTTCCAGCGTAACCTATAAAGAGCTGATCGTCCACTCTGACCCGGGACATGCTGTGAAATGTAGAAACTTAAAGCTCTCCTAGGATCCAACCTATGGAGCCTCTCATCTTCCTTACCAGGGTGCGGAGGAGGATAAAATGCTGGAAGAATGACCTTCTGGCTTAAATGAAATTCCGACACCACTTTCGGAAGAAAGGAAGGACGAACCCTAAGGACAACCCCTGTCCTAATGAAACACTGAAGGGTGGCTTAACAGCCAGCAACTCACTCACTCTGCGAGCGGAAGTAAACGCAACTAAAAATACAGTTTTAAGGGTTAACAGTCTCAAAGGACAAGAATGTAAAGGCTCAAATGGAGCACCCATTAGGAATTTTAGAACAAGGTTCAAATCCCAACCGGGCACCTGGAAAGGTGACGGTGGAAACACATCAGTGAGCCCCTTCCGAAACTGAGAAATTAAAGGAATTTTGAAATAAGAACACTCCTCAGACGAGCGCTTAAATATGGACAGCGCCAGGTAAACTTTAACGGTACCCACTTGCAGGCCCTTGTGGGCTAACGAAAGCAAAAAAGACAGAACCACAGGAATGTCACATGAAAAAGGATCCACATTCTTAACCCTGCACCAGTCGCATAACTTTCTCCAACGGCAACGGTACAGGGACTTTGTTGCAGGCCGTCTGGCCGAAAGCAACACCTCCATCTCGTCTTCAGGGAGGTCCCAATCCTTATACTTCAACCTTTCAGAAACCAAGCGTGTAGGTTGAGGGATCTGACTTCTGGATGGAGAAACTGACCCCCTCCCGTGAGAGCAGATCGTCTCGGTAGGGAAGACGGCGTGGAGGGCAGATGGACAAGTCGAGAAGGTCCGGGTACCACGTTCTTCGGGCCCATGCCGGAGCAATGAGGATCATCCGGGAACTGAACCTGCGTAACCTCCGCAGCACTTGCGGGATGACGGGGACTGGAGGAAACGCATACAGCAGTGGGAAGAACCACTCCACCACGAACGCGTCCCCTAAGGTTCCTCTTGGAGGAAATTCCCACGAGCAGAACCTTTTGCACTTCCGGTTGACACTGGAGGCGAAGAGATCCACTTGCGGGTCCCCCAAAGGGCAAAGAACTCCAGGAGAATCTCCTGAGCCAGCTCCCACTCGTGAGAGATCGCGCTCTGCCTGCTCAGAGTATCCGCCGTCTCATTTTCGTCTCCAGCCAGATAAACAACCGAGATAGAAATTTCCAGCTGGATGCCCCAGAACCAGAGCTGCATCGCCTCCCTGCACAGAGGAAGTGACCCTGCCCCCCCGGCCCCCTTTTTTATTGAGGTAGTGCATACCCACTGTGTTGTCTGCCAGAATCAGGACATTCTTCCCTCGCACAGACAGCAGAAAAGCCTTCAGGGCAAGCCTGACGGCCCACAGCTCCAACAGATTGATATGGAGTTTGGACTCTGACGGAGACCAACGACCACTGTCTGTCAACTCGTTGGCATGAGCTCCCCATCCCGTGAGGGATGTGTCCGTCACGATCGTCACCTCCGGCCAGGGCAGCCAAAATGGAGCACCCCTCATCAGATTGCCTTCGACGGCCCACCACAGAAGGTCCTGGGCGACCGAGGGCAGCACCTGAACAGGGTCCGACATCCTGCCGGAGAACTGTGACCACTGCATCTTGAGAGCCCATTGCAGAGATCTCATCCGCAACCTGGCCTCTGGCACCAGAAGAATGCAGGATGCCATGAGGCCAAGCAACCTCAAGAACTCGAACGCCAGGAGACTCTGGGCATGCCGAAACTTGTGCACCATCTGCTGATTGTGATGAGCCCTCACCTGGGGAGTGAAACACTGCCCCAGGGACGTGTCGAGCACTGCTCCGGTGTACTGGAGCCACTGAGTTGGCATCAAGTGGGACTTCTTCAAGTTGAGGGAGAAGCCCAGCTTGTAAAGGGAGTGGCAGGTGACTGACAGATGATCCAGGACCTGCTCGGGAGAGCGCGCCCCGATCAACCAATCGTCCAGGTAGGGGTAGACGTGAATCCCCCTTTTCTGAGATACGCTGTCACCACCACCATGAGCTTGGTGAAAACCCTCGGGCGGAGGTCAATCCGAACGGCAGGACCCGAAATAGAGTGTGAGTCGCCAACCGCGAACCATAGGTACTTCTTTTGCTTGGCATGGATCGGCACATGAAAGTAAGCATCCTTGAGGTCGAGAGACACCAACCACTCCTGAAGTTGAAGGGCCTGGAGGACTTAGAGAGTAACCATCTTGAACTTGTCCTTCCTGAGGAGCTTGTTCAAACCACGCAAGTCCATGGTGGGCCTCAATCCTCCGTCTTTCTTCGAAATTAAAAAATAAGGGGAATACCATCCCTTGTTCCTCTCCGCTACAGGCCCCAGTTATATAGCGCCTTTCTCCAGCAGGGATTTTATTTCCTGCGCAAGGAGCGGATCCGGACTCTTAAACGAGAGATTCCCTGGTCGATTGTCGTGAGGTTTCTGCCGCAAAGGAAGAAAGTAGCCATGGGCTATGATCTCCAGAACCCACACATCTGAAGTAATGGCACGCCATTCTACAAGATGCTGCGCCAGCCTTCCCCCAACCGGCGAACCATGGGACATGGCCTCATGACTGAGCTGAAGCGGCTGCGGCATTGCCTGCGGGTAAAGAGGCAACTGCCCGAGCGGCCTTGGCACCTTGAGTACCCTGTTTACCACCTCTGGTACTCCTACGGTGGGCCCTTTGACTTGCAGTTCCTCTCGATCTACCAAAGGATGAGTAATATCGAAAGGAACCTCCCCTCCATTGCTGTCCCCTAGGATGAAAAGGCAGAGATTGGCGAACTGCAGCGCTCAACAACTTTGCTGCAGCTTTGGAGGTCTGCAACCTCTCAAGGTTCTCATCAGCCTTGCTGCCAAAAAGATGTTCACCATCAAGGGGCATGTTGAGAATCCGGGCTTGTACATCAGGAGCAAACCCAGACTTCCGCAACCACGCAAATCTGCGCATTACGGTGCTCGCCGCCATGGACCGGTTGACACAATCTGCCATGTCTAGACCCATCTGAATGGATTCACACATGGCATCCGTGCCATCCTGAACAAGAGCAAGAAAGAAATCCTGTTCCTCCCCTTCGGGAATATGTTCATCCACCAAAGAGATGGAAACGCGCTAAGGCACACACAGAGTTGGCTGCCTGCAAAGCCATACCCCCTGAAGAAAACACTTTCTTTGCCCAGCCATCAAAACGTTTGTCGTCCCCATCAGGAGGGATGGTAGGGTGCGATGCCCGTTTTGCCGGGGCCGCAGCCTCCTGCACCACCAAACTCTCCGGAGTGGGGTGCGTAGTCAAGTAGCTGGGGTCGCTACTGGCTGGACGGTATTTTTTCGGCAAAGACTTGCTCACTGCCGGGAGACTCTTCGGAGCAGTCCAAGCCGCTGCCACCCTTCTTTGCAAGTCCATATGGAATGGCAGTACCAGGTCAGTTGGAGGACCTTGGTCAAGGATATCCGTCAGGTCATCCTGCAGAAAATCCACAGGCAAACCACCCCAAGTATTCCGTCACCCTCGACATAAGGCGCCGGTACGAGGACTCGGCGTGCGTGCCAGGCTGAGGCCTACCGAACTCAACCTCCGGAGAGGTGTTCAGACCACTCGCGGCGTGCAAGGACTGTCGCAGGTCTTCTAGCTGGCTATGACCAGACATGAGTTTGTCAGGAACCATACCTTCATGAGATCCTTCATCCACCTCAGAGATGTAATCCAGAGGCTGGAATAAATCCCTGGATGAGGGCACAGAAAAAGGCTCTAATACCGGCCTTACTGACTTCTGCAGGTCTCCGGGGCACCTCTGATAAAGCCTCCTCGAAAGGCGTAGACGGAATCAGCGTCGAGCGTGGCACCTATGGCTTAGACACAGGCCTCGAGGGCAGAGCCCCGAGCGTGTCCTTCGACGGTCTCTGCGCCAAAGGCGTCAACGTCTTCTTCGAAGACCTCACAGGCTCCGACGGTCTTGAGGGCGTCGAGGAACTGGACCTGGAGCGGGCATGGCTAGAGCGATCCACCTTGTCCGACCAGGACTTTGAAGTTTCGCGGTGATCGCGACGACCGCTTGAGCCCAAAGGCATGTGAACAGTGTCTCTAGCAGGTTCCCTGCCGGCGTCTTTCGACAGCACGGAAAGAACGGAGCCCTGCGACTGAAAAATCGCCATCATTCCCTTACGAAATGAATCCCATTCCGCAGAAGTGGAATACTTGTTGGGACAAGCAACCCGCTGACGGGCGGAGTCCTCGGACGAGGACGGGTGGCGGCGCTTCCGGGAGTGACTCGAAGAGGCAGAGGAACGGCGGGACCCACTCCGAGACCAAGACCCCCTGGACCTATGCCGATGATGCAGAGTGTCACCCCTCGAATTGTCAGTCGAAAGCCCAGTAGATTTTGACTTCCGGGGCTTGGTCACCTTACTGACAGAAAGCTTCTTACTCTCCCGCAAGGCCTTCGATGTTAACGACTGGCACTCGTCACCATCGTCCGTGGCGTGGTCACAGAGGCACCAGAGGCAGGCGTTGTGCGGGTCCGTCAGCGACATCTTGGAAACACAGTCCCGATACTTCTTGAAACCCGGTCGCGGGGTAGCAGAAGACTAAGACATCATGGAAATCTTCACAAACTAACAGGTTCGAAGAACCGAAAGAATAGAACTCAGAAGAACCGAGGCGCGCCGAGATCTCCGAAGCAAACACGTTCGCGGAAGAAAATGGAACAAGCTATGGGCGTCATGCGTCCTACTTATAACATCTGGTGACGTTGGCTCGACGGATGCCCTCGAGGACAGCGTATCGACGTCAATGACGCAGGAGCCAAAAATATTCCGAAGCAGGACAGCTGTGGTAATTACCTGTCATGGATATGGAATACGTCGGAGGACCCAATCCCCTCAAACAACTGTTATATATCACCACACTACGAACATCAGTATATCATCCCTAGACAGATGGCTTTGTGGAAAGATTTAATAAAACTCTCAAGACCAAAGTGCGAAAGTTGGTGGAACAGGATGGTAGAAACTGGGATGAAATGATTCCATGGGCTTTGCTTGCAGTTAGAAAGACCCCTCGGGCTTCCACAGGATTTTCCCCATTCACATTGCTGTATGGAACTCCGCGATGTCCTAAATACATTGAGTGAAACCTGCTAGGAGACAGGAGCAGCCCCAATCCCACTCACCAAAACTGTAACTATGCTTAAAGAACATAGGACGGCTGTTAGATCTTTGGTTCAGACTCACATGATCAAAGCACAGGAACAACAGAAAACCTCTTATGACAAAAAGGTCTCACTAAGGTCCTTTTCCATAGGTCAAAAAGTACTGGTGACATTTCCCACTTCCGAAAATTAACTTATATCTAATTGCCATGGGCCATATGAGGTGCTGGAACAAATGGGTATGTGTAATTATAAAATCTCACAACCGGATCGCTGTTTAAAAACCCAAATCTACCATGTAAATCTGTTAAAGGAATAGAAAGAAAATCCTTCCGGATCCCAGGCCACCATAATATCTTGTCTGTTGCCAGAGGATACAGACAATAGTGCATTAATTTCCCCTGATCTTAGCAAAAACCAAAAGCAAGACCTGTATGACCTTATACGAAAGTTTACCGACGTGTTTAGAGAGGTGCCCGGAAGAGTGAAGGATATTAATCTCATCCACGCTCCAGAAGGCAAAGTGGTACATTTAAAATCTTACCGATTACCAGAGTCTAGAAAAGCTATCATCCAGGAAGTCAAAACCATGCTTGAAGCTAACATCATCAAGACTTGTAATATCCCCTGGTCCTCCCCTATCGTGTTGGTGGCAAAACCCGATGGAAGTTGCAGGTTTTGTATAAACTTTCGAAAGGTGAAAACTTTGATGCTTACCCGTATGGTTACTATCGATGTTTCCTTCCCAATTTCTCCTGGAAAACCGCACGATTAGCTGACAAGTTGAAAAATACTGAGCCCCAAAAGATCAGATGGGAGGAGGATGACTAAATCCGTTATATGACCTCAAAACAGACCCTATGCCAGGGCCCCATTTTGAAAGTGCAGACTTTACTAAGGAGTTCACCTTCCAGACTGATGTTTCCTTAACCGGACTGCGAGCCGTCTCATCTCAAAAATACAACTGATAGGAACACCCGATATTATACATCAGTTGGAAGTTGTTCCCTCAAGAGAAAAACTACTCAATCATCGAGTTAGAAGCACTGGCAATCAAACTGGTGGGGATACATGTTAAATATTGGGTTGTACGTTTTGACTGCTAACAGACCACTCCCCTTTGGTTTGGATTAGAGGAAACAATCCAATCCCAGGGTCATGTAGTGGTTCTTGGACCTTCAACCATAATGCTTCACGGTGGAACACTGGGAGGTCTGAGAGCAAGGCACCATGGACTTTCTCTCCCAGTTTCCATGTGAAACCCCTGATCCAACCCACATAGGGGAAGGGTATGTGAGAAACCTGAGGGTATCCCACACCTACTCTCCTTGGATATTCTGCTCAGATAGTCAGGGAAAGGCCATTCATTTTGGATCCTGACCCTGGGGGTGGAGATGTGAGGTAGGATCACCTGGGTCGAGGGTCAATGGGGAAAAGGATATCCGCAGGCAAGACATGGTATCCCCTTTTCCTTGTGAGAGCCAACCTCTCCCTGCCCCTGCCTTCATAGGCTATTGCAAACCATTTCCCCTCATTCATAGCATTATAGCACTGGTAAGAGGAAGAGGCGACTAGGAGTAGTACACACCAACATGTCATTTCACCACTCTAGTACTGACATGAGGAAGAAGCCTACAGAGTGGTGTAATGGTCAGGCAATTGGTGCTGAAGACTCACACCTACAACCTGTCAAATGGTTTCAGGTGTATAAAAGGCAAGAGACCAGCAGGAGGGAAGCCAGGCCGAGCGCTGTGGGCCTGAGGGGAGAATCCTGTGCAGAAGGAGGTGGCCGAGTTGGGTCCTGCAGGAAAGACAGGACGCTGGCAAGTATCCCGAAGGAACTGTGGAGCCGAGGCCCGAGCGGGTCGTGAATGGGCCACAGCAGTGGGTGCCTCATTAGTCGGGTGTCCGCAGCAGGAGCTGTGGACACAGAAGAAATCTGATAGCTGGAAGCAACTGGCAGCGCCCGCGGGAAGCGAGTGTAGCTGCCGGCAACCCAGAGTGGTAGAGGAGCCAAGTGCGAGCGGGGGTCGCAATCCAACAGAACCTTGTGTGCAAAGCCGAAGAAAGGAAAAGCAGCCGCCAGCAGATGATTCCAGGGGACGGTGAGTGAAAAGGAAGGAGTGGGCCCTGAATAAGGGCAAAAGTAAATGATGAATGAATAAAAGATGATGTGCAAGATGCAGTGAACCCAAATTAAAGGGACGTAATAAATAATACATACAATATGAATTGTGAGCAAAAGCATGAAGCTATGAACTATTGAATAATCTAAAAAGAAAGCTTTTGACAAGCCTATGAAAGCTTTCTGAAAAACCTATGAACAGACGACAAGTTGTTATGATCTACACGTACAATATATTGCAAACGAAGAACCATTCTTATGAGCTTAGTGCTAGTGGGGCTCGCAATCCAATGGAACCTTGTGTGCAATCCAATGGAACCTTGTGCGAAGGTGAAGAAAGGAAAAGGAGACACCAGGTGCTGGTGAGTGAAAAGGAAAGAGCACTTTAACTGGGGCGCTCCTGGGGGCTGAAAAAGGGCAAAATTAAATGCTGAATAAATGAATGATGGTGTGCAAGATGCAGTGAACCCAAAGTAAAGGGACATAATAAATAATGCAAACAATATGAACTGTGAGCAAAAGCATGAAGCTATGGACTGTTAAATAACGATCTGAAAAGAAAGCTTTTTACAAGCTTAGGAAACCTTTTGAAAAGCCTATGAGATGACAAGTTGTTATGAACTACATGTACAATAAAGAATGAATATTATGAAATTAAATAGGAAGCTAGTATTGAATCTTGATGAAGAGTGTTAAAGCAAGGTGGTGAAGGAAAGAGCACCACAAAGTGAAATGTATGGAAAGAACACAGTGACAAAGACTGGTCAAGAGGTGTATGAAAAGAATACATTGTGGCAAAGTCGAGAGATTAGCAAAGAGGAGGACACATTGTGGCAAAGCCAAGAGGTTGGCAAAGAAAAGCCAAGCGAGCGTGAACCAGCACACAGGTACAGATACAAAAGAACTTGCGTGGGCAAGTGTTGGTGAAGCCTTAGGAGAAGAGAACCCTGAGGCCATTGTGGAACTGTATCGTATTATTGGGGAAGGAAACTCTGAACTTCCTTTTAAACATTGTTGTCCTCGTGGGAAAGGTACCCAAGACTTTATGGTTGTCTCGAGGAAGGGAACCTCGAGACCCTTTGTTTGGAACTGTGCTGTCTTCTTGGGGAAGGGAACCCAGAGATGTTGTGGAACTATCTTGAACTTGGGGAAGGGAGAAGGGGAGCTGGAGAGTAGGCCAGGAGCTGGGAGCAGCTCATAACTTTGTTTGGAACACTATTTTGTTGCCAACATCACTACACATTTTTTTTTTCGCTTTAGTAGTGACGCCAAGTATAGGTTTTGGACACAGATGTGCTTTTAAGTTGAATTTACTAACTCAGACTATCCTTAGTTTCTTTAGGGAAATCCCACTTTAGCATAGGGCAAGTTAGGTTTAGTTAATAAACCATTTTTGTTTGAACTTTGAATCTGTTGTCCGTGTCTTACTTTATGCCTTCACAGATGGTAGTGAAATTACTGAAGGAATGGTACGCCCCAGGCATTTTTGCACATGGCAGGACAGGTTATGCTACCAGTGTAATCTGCCAACAACCGAACTTGGGCAAGAGCCTAAAAGTGGAATGGGGAACAAACTGAGCCCCAGTTAGAGTGCAAATTCTTTCAGCTGCCAAAAATGGTAGGCTTTGAGTACATCAGAGAACATCCTTGCCATTGATCTGCTTTCAAGATGGGTATAGGAATATATGATCCGTAAAGCGGACAGGCTCAGATATGCACCTTTGCCTCCTGTTTTTAAAGTGACAGTGGGTATTAAAAGGTAACGAGGAATTCACTTCATGGGGAAATGATATAGAAGCTTTGTAAAATACGGAATATTCAGCAAACGCTCCATTGACCTTATCACTCGCAATCAGCAGGGGCAGTGGAAAGACAAAATAGATCCTAAAAAATAAAATTTTGAAAACATGCGCAGAAAACTGGGTTCGAAGTAGCCAGGTGCACTGCAGCTTGCTATGATGAGCATGTGACAAACTGCAAACTGTTTTAGAGAGCCTGCCTTAAATCCTCACTGGCAGACTGATGCTACATTGCAGTACTGATAAGAACTTGTCAAAGTTGTAAAATACATTTAGCAACCAGTATGGAGGGCACTCTCAAAAGAGGCACCATTTTCAACCTTGGAGCTGGGTGTTTGTGAAACCCCAGCACAGATCAGACGGCTTGGTGAGGTGGCCCAAGCATTTCAAATGTTTTGCTAGTAACAAGTTTTGATGGGCGTTGGTTGTAGCAATACCTGAAGAATCTGCTATGGGCAATCCTGTTTAGTGGTGAAGTTATTTTTCTATTGCACTGTTGCGGTAAAGCTAATTGCGTTGGGCGGTATCCCGGCGCAATTACCACCGGGATAACGCCCAACTCATGATGAGGCCCAATGTCTTGTAATACTTTGGATTTAAATCTCCATAACCTGCACTGGTCATGCAACACTACAGGGGAATGGTCTGCCCGGACGTGGATTGTTAATGTACTCCACTAAATGTATATAATAAAAAAAAAAACGAATAGATGCCAGGTCACCAAAACTAACCAGGAGCATTTCACAACCTATTCAGGATGCCTGTGCCCACAATGTATGCCAGCATTCCTATTGTAAAACTAACATGCACACTCATTCAAACTCTTGCACACATACATTTTACAAAAAGGTAAATTTGCATGCAATATTCAGGCTTATATTGCTGGGGCAGCAAAGTTAAAGAGAACCTGAACAGGTGGTCTGGCGGTAGCAGTTAAAAACGCATGCAACCGCGGCCGGAATCTGAACTTGGTTCTCTAGCAACCAGCGATCAGAGCCTGCATCGAGTTGCTCAGCTCGTGCAGGGGTCTCCAGCACTAATGAAACTGTTAATGTCTTTTTTTTAAAACTAGCATCGGAAGCAAGGGGATGGTGGTGCATTGGGATGAAAAAGATGGGATCATTGGAGGCTGGAGCCCCAAAATTGTCATATGTGGGCAAGAACAGAGTTAGGAAAGAGGACGGGGAAAACAGGAAGCGTGGAGTGGGCCAGAAAAACACTGAGCACTGGAAATGACACAAACACAGATACACAACACAGGGAAGGATTGTCACGCAAAACCTCAGCATCTGTATTTATAAGGCGCAAACATGAGGCAGATCTTCATACATACCAGCATTGCCCCCTTAATTACATACAGGAATGTAAGAAATGGAAAACCATTTATAGCAAAGTGGACCCAAATACCAGGCCAAATCTAAAAGCATGCTGACCAATTAACATCAATGTTACAGTTGTAACATGTGTTTCTTAGTTAGGACACATGTAGTACAACTTCACACATTTAAATATGACATTTACTGAATGAAGTATGCATGAATTCAATATTTTATCTCAAGCCAAAGTAAATTTGCAGCATTTTTACTTTAAACATTTTTTTATTCCCAAATCAAATCACATAGGAAGGGTATGGGCGGGGCCTTCAAGGTGCTCCAAATCAGATGGGGTAGCCCATCCATTCCGGTTCCTCTATTGTATGTAAAGAATATTTAATTAATACAATTCCCAGAATACAAAGCAAAGGACAGAAGGTGACATTCCAGACCTGGAACAATTTGTTAACACTGCAAATGTACAATGCGATGTGAAAGTAAGCATTTAAGGATAGAAGTGTTCACATGTTTACAGCATCTTATTATCACTTTGTGAAAAATAGAGCATTCCCATCTTCATCGGCAAATTTACGAATAAATACCATTCCACGCACAATAACGAATACATTCGGCAGAGAAGAACTGCCCCATAAAAGGAAAGCTTTAGCACCCATTTCAACAATGGCCTGGTCTTGAGGTAATTTGGATTAATGATACATATGGAAAGGCAGCTCTAAACCAGCAGGAGTAGGTACTGGAAACCTTGATGCTGCTGGATAACCTGGTCTGTTTAATAGGCAATCCGTCTTCTCCAATCCTTCCCACTAACCCTGTCTGAATCCCACACCACTGCAGTATGCCTTTTACTTTTTTGGGCACAAGAAAATGATACCATGCATAGCAGCCATTTGTGTTGTCTCAAAATAATTAAAATTCATACAATTTCGACTGCGATGATTTAATGAGGCCAGTTTGGAATCTGTCCACCTACATAATGTGATCCGACTGTTAATGACTTAAGTCACTCCCATGATAAGAGACAAAAGTGATTTCATTTAGTGCAAAATGCACTTCAAGTGAGCAATAAGTCTGTCATACCTTACTCCATCCACTTGTTAGACTTGCCACATCCAGGGTCCGCTGTCTGAACTCTTCATACGTCAGAGCCCTGAAGGATGAAACAAACATGATATTATGTTACAATAATGGACCTTGCTATAGCACAGCTTGATCCATTTGCATGAACTCTTAGCGCTTCTGGTTATGCAAGTAAAAGTTGGTGCCAGTAGGAGCAGAGCAGTAGTTGCGCTTAGATCAGATGAGGAAGGTCATGGTTTACAGCTGCCTGCAAGGTTGTGAGCTGCGTTTGCGTTAAGTTTTACTGGATTTTTGTGTTCAGCAAGCTAGGTCCAGTCCCTTGCATGCAGATTAGCAAAGGGGTGGTGAGGTGGCAAGAGTGAGCTGATAGAGTTAGGGGAATAGTGGGTGCTTGATTTGTGTGAAGCAAGTGGAGGGCATTATTGTAGAGTTGGTGTGGTGCTGGTCAGGGTAGGTGAAGGGTGTAGAAGGAGGAGACTGGCTGATGAATCCTGCAGAGTCATCACTGCTCCCCAGCCTAAAGTCTCCTCCCATGGGGCCAGTGGAAGGCAGCAGCTACCTGATCCGAACCATGGGTGCGGTGTTAGGAG
The DNA here is from genome assembly GCF_040938575.1 of Ambystoma mexicanum. Taxonomy (NCBI): domain Eukaryota; kingdom Metazoa; phylum Chordata; class Amphibia; order Caudata; family Ambystomatidae; genus Ambystoma; species Ambystoma mexicanum. The sequence goes on along the minus strand of NC_090936.1, from coordinate 449,872,384 downwards.
GGTGGATCACGTGGGAGGAGATGGCTCGGGATAAAGTGGCGACTCCTTTGGGAGAGACACAGTCTCTCTTTATGAGGATTCTAGAATTCCCAAATACTTCATGGCATGCTGTAATTGCAGAAGCCACTCCCATGGTAAAATCCAAAAGGCATTTTCTGAGAAACCACCTGAACAGAATAAATCTTACCACCTTGGAATCCATAAGTCACATGTAATGTCTGCTGACTATGATGATTCTGTTATGGGTAAATGTGCAGAACATAATATCACTGCACATCGAATTCACATAACATCCTCTGTATATCAAACTTAAGTGCAACCAACAATTGCAACAATATTGCCTTAAAAGTGGTGAAAACATTATGGACTTCAGTTCCTATGATGCCCATAGTACTGGGACGAGGAGTTGATGTGGAACAAGAACAACTGCAAGCCAAAGGTGCAGGCTAGTTGTTCCAATAATGATCAGCTGTGCAGGAGATTTAAAAATGGTGCACCTTGTGCACAGAGGTGCGGCAGGAGAGGAGGCAGCGGTTGCAGCCTGACAGGAGAAGCGCGAGCAGAGAGTCACAGAGGATGCAGAGCGGAAGACATGCTCTGAACCACATACACCGGAATGAGCCGCGCTGGTAGAGAGAGACACTCACAGGTACCCCCCCACCTGGAGGTGTCGTATTCTGGAGCAGAGAGACTCCGGTGGAAGGCAGCAGCTGCTAGACCGAAGGAGACGCGGGCTGGAGGAACGACGGACATTCCATTGGTGGCACCATGAGAGGCTGGCGAGAGCGCCATGGGAGATTCTTGGCAACTGGGGCAATCGGCCCAGTAACAGTGCTCCGTTACAGCCATGCTTTCACCCGAGTGAACCGAAAGGATTTTGGGATCCCAGGACAGGTGGGAAGGCTAAAAGACATTTGGAGAAACAATTTCGAACTTCTACCAAGTTGAACAGAGAGGCTTGAAGGGGTACAGTCTCATGAGATGTCAGTCTGGAGAAACTGAGAACCAACACCGCCAACAGCAAAGAGAGACTCAGAAGAGAAATAAGAGCACATGGGTACAATCTCCCCACATGAGATGTCAGTTTGGGGAAACTTGGGAACCCCATTGCCACAATTAAAGGAACATTAAATGTTGTAGGAACCATTCCTGGCAAGAGAGTGAACAGGGAATGGAATTAATTTTGTGAAGTAGAGATCCTTCCTGACAGGCGAGTAAACCAGGAGAGGAAAAGTTGTATAAAAGTGAAACCTTTCCTGGCAGGAGTGTGAACCAGAACAGGTACAAGCTGTGTGAAGTAGATGTTCCTGGGAGACTAGTAAACCAGGAGAGGAGTCTATTTAAAGGAGAACCACTTTGGTGTTATGAACGAGTGTGGTGGAAAGAAACTATTTGCTTTACGATTGTGATGAACTATTGCATAACGAGAGACTTGCTTTGCCATTCTGACAAAAGTATTCTATAAGAGACTGTTCTTTTGGAGTAACCATTGACATCATAAAAGGAATTTGTTCTGAAAGAAATAATGATTTTGCATCAACGTTCTATGGAAGAGACATTGGTTTTGCCAATTTGAGAGACCTTTGGGATGAAAGACAATTTATCTTGAAATAAATAGACCAGCGTTGGAACAGAACTTCTTCAAAGGTCTTCCTGAATTGATCCAGGGAAAGGGGACCCAACCCTTGGTACAAGGATTACTTTACTGGCGTTATTTTGAACTGTTGCACTTTTTCATTGAACTGGAAACAGATGCATGTTCCTTGCACATTTGGTTGTATAAGTTAGTGTGAGGGTCAGATACACTTGACACCAATTTGACTTTCTTTAGTTTTAGTTTGCTAGGCGGGGACCTTCTTGCTAGGATAGGAACGGATAGGCCTTTATTCCAACCCATTTTATTTATAATAAACATGGCAAATGTTAAGGAAAGTATAACTTTGTGTCTGTCTCTCCTTTCTGACCCCTCACACTGACACAGGTGGCATAATTGTCATGATTGGGGCTACAGACTTATTAGTCACATGAAAAGCAAAAGGACACCTAACTTAAAATAAAATACAAATGGTCTGTCAGAATGTTATGTTAATGGATATTTACACCATGCACTATCACCACCTGAGTGGTCTCCTAACTCTATGGTGGATCTGAAAAGCAAGAGGGTTAGATATGTGGGTGGGGTGGGGGGAGTAAGTTAGTAGGACTGAGTGGGGAAAAAAGAGCAAGAGAGCTGTGAGGTGCTGTTGCCAGCTTCAGTTTGGTTTACACCGTTCGCTGAGCGTATGTGTGAATTTTCAGTCGGTAGTTGTCATGTTCTGTTGTGCAAGGCGATGTGTGATTTGTTTCATTGTTGGGTGTAGTGAAGTGCGTGCGATTTGTTGTGCTGAAGAGGTATGGTTGCGTTTAGTATAGAGTTTGAGATGTGTAAGCAGAGGATGACTTTTTTAGTGGGGTTGCTTAGTGGTGATACTTTATTGTACACCCTCAGTTTTTGCCACCTGTGGCCCATATCCCTGTCAGTGTCGAGCATTGTGGTGTGCTAGGAGTCACACTTCTATTTTCTGTGCAGAGTTGTGAGTTGTTAGCAGGGCTATTTAGTGGGGATACCCCATCCACCCCACTGCCCCCGTTTTGAACAAAGGATGTCTACATTGCTTTGCATCCTGGCACATCCTGGTGTGCAACTATCGTCGCCTCGCTGGACCCCTTGAGGGTGGGGCACCTCTTCCCTGTGCCCTTCAGCTCCCTGGGCCCTGTGGTTTATCTGTTCAGTCACCACTCTTTCCCCTTTAAGTCTGAGGACCTCTGTCTGTGGTTCAATTCAGGTCGGTCCTATGTCTCTCCTTAGTTTCCAGTAGGGCTCTCTATGGGAACGGGTGTAACTGGGTCTCCCTCCCATTCAGAGGTCCATCTACTTCTCTGCACTTGGTTGTGGTCTGGCCTAGTCCCCCCCTCTTTCAAAAAAAGGATGGGTATCCCCTACTTCGCCGACAGGGGGGAGGAAATAAACAATGTAAAATACAGTGGGCCTGTCTGGCGGGACAACAAACCTTGAATTTAACACAGTGGCAAGGCTAACCTCCAGACTACACTGGGAGGAGAAAACTCAATTGGACCAAAAACCCATGAGACATTTAGGAAAAATACACATTTTTATTTTTTAAACAGATGGATAAAATACATATTAAATCTTGATGGCCCTTAATGCATATTGGGCCTTGTTCAATAAAAGACTATGCATACAAAACACTATAAATTCTATGCAATATCCCATAGTGTAAAAAAGATGTCTAGCATACTGAAAAAAAAAAATTCAGAAAATTACTGTATTTCATGGAAACCTATGCAACCCACTCAATTCATTCAATGATTTGACAGCAAAATAGATTTGCATTGTTATGTAGGTTCAGATACCTATAGAAACTAGATGTAGGACCAAGGCATGGCGTCCATGATACGCAGTGACAGCTGCAAAGGCAGGACTCCGAACCCAAGCGAAGGGAATCGCATGGGTGCAGGGGCCAATGCTCGTAAGTGTGCCCGCGGACAACTGATGTCATATATATATATACACACATATACATATACACATACACACATATATGAGGGCATCAGAACAATCAAGTCATAAATAGAATAATAAAGAATCTAATAAAAAAATTACTGTATAGGACGGCACAATAGTTCCGTTTGAACTAATCACACAGCTATGGCTAAGACAAACAAAAAATCTATAGTGGCAAGGGAGTGCTGTATGTCCCCCCTCTTGCCATTTATGCGTTTGGTGGGGTGTGGGTGTTGCTCATTCGTTTTTGGCCAGTTCCGAGTTGAGGCCAGGTTTTTAGGAGTTTTCTGAGTCCATAACTGTAGTATCTGACTTGGATTGAGTGCACCACTTCAAGTATCAGAATGTAGCCGAGTAGCCTGGAACATTATATTAAACCAAGGTTCCAGGAGTGTCAGTTGTTACAGACAGGATGGGAGAGATGACTGGAGAAGATGTATATACCTTGAGCTCCTAACTCCTTTCAATAGCTTGCCCTGTAACTAAATAAAGTTACTTCCTTTTATAAATACCTGTTTCCTGCATACCTGATGAACCCCAAATACTACAATAACTTAATAAGTCCACCATTGTGTGCCAAATCCTACCTTTGCCCCTTACACTTTAAACTAAAATCTTAACAACTCCAAGTTCCATTCCCAGGCGAAGGACTCCCTTCTCCTGGTATAAGGTTCCAAAAAGTCACAAATCAAACAAGGAGTTTCTTCTACCAGGCAAAAACCATGGGGAAAGCGTCCCTTCGTCTTGCTTCTTAACAACTGCACTTGGTTGGTGAGTACCGGGAGAATGATTCCCTTCTCCTCGTATGAATTGCTACGATCACCAAGTCCAGTAGGAATGACTCCCTTGGATCTTCCTTTTCTTCTTCGCACTTTAGCTACCTGGCTGAACCCTCTGCCCAGTACTAATAATAAAAATAATAATTTGCTGCCATGAAGAAGAGGACTTCTCACAATAAAGATTTAGTGTTTGGATCACCACCCTTTTACCCGTCCCCCTTGGTTCACTCTCCTGCCAAAGACTGCCACGAGGAAGACAACTCGTAATGAGGCTTCTCAGGGTCTTTCTGACCCTTCCCTGGTGGTCAGTGGGATTTACTTGACTACCACAATGTGGAAGCTTTCCTCTTAAGTATGCTGTCGGTTTCTCAGAGTCAGACTCCTTTTGTCTTTTCCTCAATCCAGCGACCCTTGCGGCATGCTCCGGAGACCCTTCTGCCCTCCATGCCCCTGCCGGCCCGCTCGTACCTTCCGTTACCTTCAAGGACCTTTGCATATGGCGGCACTTCCTGGCACTGGAGCTGGTCTTCCGCCTGCTTCCTTCGGTCATCTGCTTTGGGCTCCAGCAGCTGTCTGCTCTGCATGGTTTGGCTCCCTGCAACATCGGTACTAAGGTGGAACCGCGCGGTCCCCCTTCTCACAGTGTTCAAACCACAGCCTCGCCTTTATGTTGCTGGACCTGTGGACTTCAAATCCTGCAGTCACCTTCTGCCTGTGTTCTCTGCTCGCCGGTCTTCGCCATGCAATTGCTCCCGCGGGCTGACAGTTTACGCACCTGCTTCTACTCCGGGGCCGGCTTCACAACAATGCAAGTCTGTTGCCAGATTGGTATGGGCCCATTGTAGAAGTCCTTCTCTTTCACGGGATCCATGTTCATAACTCTGTGTGGCCAACTTGTTCCAGTACCTGGATTAATTGGGTTCCTGTAGTAATTTTTCATCCTAGTGGTTTTAAGGACACTCCGGTTTTCTACCTTGCAACAATACACTGATCTGCTGTCTAGAGAGGTTAGTAGAAGAAAGAGGGGCCAATGTGTGGAGGTGTGGGATGCTCCTAAAAGGGCTGCACCCTCGATGTTCATTCTTGTCCCCAGAGGGGAGTACCTCCCCATGAGATCCTCCCACTATGTACCACCGCCCAGGGGGACCATCAGGGAGCAGCCCAACATCCCTGGCCTCATGGGAAAAAGCTCCCCCCCCCCCTCGAGGAGAAGTGACATCTATGGAATCGTCACAGAAGAGATCTAAATGTTTATAGAAGTGAAATATCACTCAACACAGAACAAAATCAACAGAATATAATAGACGATCCCATACCGAAATCTTTAACATAGTAATACTGTGGTTGTGGTGTTTGCTATTGCAATGTGGTCTGTGTCAGCTATGACAGCTGCAAGCGTATGTTGGTTGTTCAGCTGCATAGTATTTTCATACTACATGTGAGCTGTAAATCGGCAGTGAGAACAGAGGTGTGAAAAACATAGGCTGACGGCTAGAGGATGGGAATGCCACCTACTCAGTGAAGTAGGCCTGGCCTAGTTTGAGGGTTTTATGAAAGAAAAACGCATGATCCCCCCCATCACATCCCTTGCGTGTGCGCAACAAGCACCCCTTAAAGAGCTCCATAGTATGCCCAGATTTTGTTTTTGTAGTTTTGATTGCACACTTGACTAAGTTGAAGAAAGTCACTGGCGGACCCGACAGGGAAGGAGCCAATGAAACGTGTTAAATCACAACAGTGGTTCAGGAGGGGAGGTTTGCAAGATCTGCTTAGAGAACATGCCCTGTGGCCCCTACTTAATTGCTTGTGTGAAACCCAGATCAGAGAGAAATCCAAATGTGTGGGGTACACCGAGGGGAGACCAGGACAACTACGACTTTTGGTGAGGGTTATTGGTAAACCAATTCAAGATAGTGCCAGAGAATCCCATCCTGTCAGCAAGGAGGTAGAGAAGGATGAAGTGGTTGATGGTCTGGAATGCAGCCGAGAGTTCAAGGAGAACGAGGAGGCACGAGCCACCTTTATCCATGATTTGGAGAGCATCATCCACCATCTGGATGGTGGCTGTCTCGATGCTACACTTGGGGTGGAACCTTGACTGATAGTCATTTAGGAGGTGGAGTTGTTCGATTCTGGCGAGTATTCGAGTAGCAACTACTTTTTCCAAGATCTTGCCAATTAAAAGGAGGTTCATAATGGGCCTGTAGCCGGCCAGGTTGTCTGGATCTAGGTATTTAATTCTGAAAAGAGGTTGTATGAGACCAGTCTTGAGGGTGTCCGAGAATTATCCTTCTGAAAGGAGGCATTGATGCTGAAGAGTACATTAAGCGCTGGGCCAGTCAAACGTTTTTCTAATAAGTCTAAATGTGAGCAGTTTCATCCGACTAAAAAAACCTTTGATCGGAATGGGTGAGTAGAAATGGATTACTTGACTTGCAACTATCACTTGTTTTAGAGGTAGCATACAAGTACCCCTTTCCAGCTTTGTTTTTATGTATTGTAACAAATGGTTCAGACACATATAAAAGTCTGAAGTTCTAACTGAAGTGATCGCCACAAGAAAATCAAGTTCGCATGTGAGGTCTTTTAGGTAAGCTTTATGCCTTGGTTCAATAGGCAGACAAATGAGTTTTCCTAGCACAATATTAAGGAACATAGCTCAGGGGCACAAATGTTTCTCTTGGAAGCAAGACTACGCAGCGCAACACTGGTTTGAATCCTGATCCCGCACTTAGAAACCAATCTATGGTATTTGCGTGTTATCAAAAAAAACAATTATATATAATGTTCCCAACCTGGTGGTTGGTTAGTTACAGGTGGATGCATTTGTTTAACTTCTTTCAGGAAGGTCTTGATAACAGTTACTCTCCACCAGGAAACCTTATTTTGTGATGGTTTAACCATTATTGATTCCTTAGAACATTGATGAAATAATGTGTGCTGCCTTATATGATGCTTCAGGAGTCCTATGAATTAATCGTGCTTCATCTGCAGGATTTGCAATGTTTGTATATTTACGGTATTAATGCACTTGCACTTTAGCAGCTTATATATTTGTTCATTCGTTTTTCATTCTACTTTTTGCAAAATGATTTAAAGATACGGAATATGCCATTACAGTTTTCAAATGTATTTTTGTATTAAATTCATGTTTCCTTGAAATTCCAGGATGGTGCTGTGATTGAAGCGTGATTAGTAGGATTTCTTGCTTTCATTGAAAAGATGTTCAATGATGTCATAGAAGGAAGTAGCATGTTCTTCCCTTAAATATGTAGAGCTGCTTTTACATGGTTACACTTGCCTGAGGAAATCCTGTTTTAGGACGGAACGCCTGGCTTTCATGAACATTTCATAGGTTTCATTCTCGTTCTGCCTTTGGGAATATTCAGCTTTTAAATCTGTTGAAGATTTTTTCAATAAAATGTGCACTTTTCCACACTAAAGTACTTTTAAGATGTGTGCCCGGGTGTGATTAATCAACTTCCATGGCAACAGTGGTTCAGGGATGAATATCGGTTTCTAAACCATCAATTAGCCCCCACACCTCTAGTACACCAGAAGGGATCCAAACAGATTGGAAAAACAAGCAAATTAAAACCTCCTTGTCAATGTTGTTAATGTGGATGGTACGGCAGGCTTATCTCTGAAAGGTTGTGGAACGTTGGTTAGTTGCAACACATCAAAAATACCAGGTGGGCGGGGCTTGCTTAGGGGGGGGGGAAAGAGCTGCAACCTGTAAAGCATCAGGTGGGTGGGGATTAGGCCAGGTGACCTAGATCCACTTGCACCTGCTCCCCATATGCAAAGGGAAAGAGGCTGGAGGGCTCCTTAAGTAGGGGAAAAGAGCGGCAACCAGGAAGGCACTAGGTGGGCGGGGCTTGCTAAGTGGGGAAAAAGGCAACCTGGAAGGTGCCAGGTGGACAGGGCTTAGGCCAGGTGACCTAGATCCATTTGCACCTGCTTCCCATCTGCCATCAGATCCCTCGCATGTTTTTCAGTCATCAAGACCAAGAAGCCCGAACCGGGGTCTGTTGTCCCCTCTCCGTGGGCACCATTCTGCTGCACAGGGTAATGTTCAGAACCTAATACTTACCTGGAGCCTGCATTGTTCCTGTGCTTATATTGAGCTACATTGGGGTGGCCAACCCATTGTGCTCTTTACCAAAGAAACCTTCTGCTACTTACCTGTAAACATGAAGAACTCTTTATAGATTCTGCCTTGTTAGCTGCTTACCTGCTTTCCGTCTTTTGCCCTTGGTCACTGGACCTCCCCCCCAGCCCTCCCACTCCCAACTCGACTCTGAGAGACTCACTTAGAATAGGGATGGACTTCCTAAGATTTGGTTAAGAGAGGGTTAACTAAAGAACACAAGTTGGTCTACAGTTTACTTATCTGTTTGAGAAGTTTCTACCACTTTTGTATTACTTTAAAGGTGTTCTAAAGTATCTTTGGATCCTTTTGATACTGCATATACATGTGTTTAATGCCAATGTGTGATAGTACTTCCTTATTTAAAAGTTACAAGCTTTAATGTATATAAAATACATGCTTATTTTTATATAACTACTAGTATGTAAGTGTTTCCTTGAATCAGTTGTATGCTCAGAGTACTGTGTATCTAACCACAGCCATCATCCCTCCTAGACTAAGCCTGGTTGCTCAGCCATAGCTACCAAACCTTTGGGTAGTTCAGGCTAAACCTAAAGGGTGCCCGACCCCCGTTCGTCCAAGGTAGGCTTTCTAAAGTCTTATCACATAAGTATTGTGTAAAACCTCCTAACAAGGTGGAATGCGGGAAAGAGAAATGAAGGAAAACAAAGAGAAGAGTCGCCCCATTTGTTATCTTTGTCACAACCGCACAGTATTTTTCGCACATTAAAATGTAAAACTTGGCATACATTGCTTGAGTACCGGGTCCTGACAAATATTCACTTTGACTAATTATTCCTATAGTAAGTATGTATGGCTTGTTGGTTTCAGGTGTTGTGAATGTCCATTGGTTCGGCGTTGCTGGAGTTTACTGACTGGCCAGATTTCCCCAAGGGTTGTGAAACACGTGGCACAAAGTTTGCTGCTTCTTCTGTAATCGTGAAAAAAGGGGCTCGACATTAAATTGTATCCCGAGCCTGGCGAAAAACAACATGGCGTATTGGGCCGACCTCTCAAGCAGGAGCGTCTTTGCTCCAACGAAGGACTTGAGCTAAGCCTGCACATCAGTTGAAAAGTTAGGGTATACGTATACTCTGGTTGACCATATCACAAATTAAACACATCTATAAACCTATCAGAAGGACTTTGGAAGTAGTTGATTATTTGTAGCTCAGTAATATTGTTTAAACAGAGTGCGATTCATCTCAATCCAATCCAATTCTCTCTTTAATTTTTCAGAACTTTAGTTGGGTTGGCTCTGGGGAGTGGTGGACGCAGCCTGTAACAATTTAAAAACATTCACAGTAGTTAGTAGCGCACAAACACATTTTCAAACCCATTCACCATATACACTTAGTATGGGTGTACTCTGCTGGAGCCATACTGTATATCCTTTGTTCACGTGCTAGTTGCAATATTTTGCCCGGTCTCTGTCATACAACAGGCATACTATAATAAGCCACGGGGGCCCTCCACACCTGGACTTGGGTGTTGGTGCACAGTGTGCCCTTTCCACCACAAAGCTTGGAGACAGCATAGGACTTTCAAGTATCTGCTTCAGCAGTAGCACCAGTTCCTCCATTGAACCCCTACTACTGTTTTCAGGGATCCCCCACAATGCAAATATTTTTCATCCTGGAGCGCGATTCTGCAGTGCCCGTTTTAAGAATAGTTCATTTTCTGCTCCAACGATTCTTAGCATGGCATCCGTAATTCTGGCATTGTCTAACTGCATTTTCAGGCTGCTGCTATTAACCATCATGTCGTTCAGTTTTCAATTTACTGATGCAAATCCAACGCGCATGCTGTTCAACAGCTGGTGCATTTCACGAGGATCCTTTTCCGTGTGGCTCGTACCCTGTCCAGCAGTTGGATTAAACTCTGCTCTAGGTTTGGGCATGTGCTTGGAATACGCATCCATGTTGAATGGCTTCTTTGAGCCACCCTCTTCTTGCGCCATTTTGATACAGTTTTGAAGATTTCTGTAGTGAGCGAGTACCGTCAGGTTTCGTCTTCCGTCCACTTAAAGTGTGTTATGGCACAGAATAGTGCAAAAAGGTGGCCATCGCAATGCAACACACTCCAGAATACTCAGTGTCCACCTGCTACCTAGCAGTGCTCCTCAGACTGTTGCTGCCGGAGGCTCCAGTATGTTCATCCCTTCAAGAGCAACATGTTCATCTATGCCCTCCTTTAGAGAGGGAGGAAAGAGTGAAATGGTGGCAGCATTCCATCCCTCTGTGGCTCTGTGAGAGGTATTGTTTGCTACAATTGCTCCATTTTATCCCACTGCATCCTCAGGTCAAACAGGCACGATACTCCTCCCCCAGCCCATGTCTTGGGTAATACGTGAGCGAATGTGTGCGTTAATGCTGCCCGTGGTCCCTTGCAGGACCTCCTTCAGTCAACAGGCACCACAAGGCTGCGCAGGCCTGTATCTCTAAGTGTCCTATTCTCCCCCATCGACTCTGGCAGTCACCTGAGGCTAGCAAGAGCGCCACTAGTACGGCCAAACTCACCTCCAACGGTCCTCTGAGATTAATGAGGGCGGTCAATCCACAACCATCTCCAGACCTCCGTCCCCATGAGCCCGATTATCCTTCATAGGCTGCAGCAGTTGCCGGGCTCTGCGGCCCAGATGCATCTCTTCTCTAAGGGTCTCTTCAAGCCTTAGAGCAAAAAGAATGGGGTTCCATAGGAAATTATGAAGGGGAAGTTGCAAAAATAAACTTTTCCTAACATTATCTAATTAGTAGCCTCCACAACTCCAAGGAATGTTTGAGACCACCACAAGGCCACCACGCAACCACAACATGACTTACTGTATTGTAAGGGACTCATTGTGGTAACAGTAAAGACAGATACAAGGGATCACAGTTCAAGAGTGTTTATTAAACTGTATAAATGGGTGAGAAAAACGCCTAATCTAAACCTAAATCTAAGATGGGAGGAAGTTATGACCATCAAATAATAACAAGGCAGTCCGAGTGGCATCTTATCAAAGAAAAAGGGCCTATACTAAAAACAACTATTGCCTTGGGGGTGTGGCTAAGCAGCCATTGGATAGGACGCTTCTCCTCGAGGCTCCCGTCGATCCGACAATATCCTGCACCACACGAATTTTATATGATAATAAAATCGCACCAGAAACTAAGATTCTCTTGTGGGAACACACGGAGCACATCAGGAACGTGTTTTCAGAGGCCCAGAGAAGCTGGATGCAACAAAAAAGACGAGACATCCGAGGGAACCAGACGGCGACAGGAGAAGAAAATGGCGGCACACATAGAACAAAGGACCTGCGGCAGCTACAGTGCGTCACAACCCAACACTGCAGCGCACCATGACTGATGACCGCGCTGCCCCATTGCTAGAAAAAGGGAGCAGGAGCAGCTCAGAGGCTGAAACCCCCCGCGGTCCTGTTGTACTAAAGGCGAGCGGGCGGAATCTGTTGTGCTGAACACGCAGCGCCTGTAAACTGGCCCCAGCCCACTCTGTTGCATGCAGCCCCCCAGCAGTGCGACAACAGACCGGCGGTCGCCTGCTGGGGGAATCTACAGTGTATCCGCAAGGAGATACACCGAACTTTAACGCGGACCGGGACACAGAGCCGTTGGTGGGGCGTCAGTGCGGCCGGCCCGGCATAGGGGCTGAAAAGGAAGCAGCGCAGCATCAGAGCTGATCACAGAGCACAACCATTTAAGTGCGTGAGATCCACATCACAACACGGACATGTAAGGATGCGCCACACAAAACACACACGGAATACATATGACGGTGACTGCTAGATGCACAGCTGGAATTAAGTTAAGGAAACACTGGAAAGCACGCCCACTTTGGCGCAAAAAACGGGATTATAAGACCCTGAAATAGCCCCATGCATTTGAAACCAATGGGAACAGCACCCTAAAACACCAGAAACGGGTGCATGTGTAGCAAGATCAAAGATGGGACACAACAGCGCCACTATTTACAGATGCATAGTATTTGCTGCGCCTAGGATCAACTCGCAAGCAGAATATCCGTGCACAAGAACTGGGAGACGTGAGCACGCACAAAGCAAAGGCCCACATAGGCACGGGCTAGATGGTTGAAAGAGGTGTAGGAACCATGAGACTTCCCTGAGAAGGGCTGTGCAGTAGTGCACCAAGACATAGGGCCAGCACAAAGCAAGTAGGAGACGCAGCGGCACGACCCGGCGTCTAAACAAGGCCCCAGGCCGCAAGACTGACACTGGTGCAACACAAAATAGGCATATTAAAAGTAAAGGATAGAACCTGGTGAGAGCAAAGCCTACTATCGAGCTCTCATATTTAATCAATGCACCTGCATACGCACTGAAAGCTGTGCCCCCCCCCCTCAGACTCCATGGGCGCGATGGACAGCCCCGCAACTGAATCAAACACCGGACGAGCCGGACAAGCTGAAGGACCCGCAAGACAGGCCCCAAGCAAGGTGTGCCGCAACTCCGGGTGATACCGAAATGGCGTCCAAGCTAACCAAAACAAAAGGGAAGCAGCCAACAATGGAAGAGTTAACGAAAACACCACCATCGGCGGACAATCCCAGGAACAAGGAAAAGAACCAGACAATAGACTCCACACCAGCACGCAATGACCAGCAGATCCTGGACGCAATCGCGGATCTGAAAATTGCAATGGAAACCAAACTGGAGGCAGCCATGGCGGAACTCAAAACATCACTGGATCTTAAAATTGGGGCAGTGCAAGAAGATGTTAACCTACTCAGACAGGATGTCAAGAAAATATCGGAGTGCACTGGCGAACTGGAGAAAGAAGTAACCTCGAACTTGGTGGCCTGTGAGCAATCTAGAAAGCAGAGCGGAAGAAGCGGAAGGACGGGCCCGAATAAACAACATACGTATCGTGGGGCTCCTGGAAGGAGAAGGACCGAACCCCACGGACTATATTGAGACCATGCTACTACAAGAAATTGGAGGCGGGGCGCTCACCCAAGGGTTTGCGGTCGAGAGAGCACACACAGCCCTTACGAGTTAACCCCCACCAGTTGCACCCTCTCAAAACCCCCTTCCCCCCCCACGCCCCACCAAGGCCGATAATTGCCAATGTTTTGAACTACCTAGATAGGGAGAAGATCCTGGAATTCTTCCGGAAAGGGGGCACAATACAAAGAGCATCCGTGTCGATTATGGCGTACCCGGACTATACACTCTTAGTGCAAAGACGGCGACTGAACTATGCGACAGTGAAGAAGAGTTTGCCAGAAGCGGGTTTCAAGTACATGCTGATGTACCCTGCGAAACTCAAAGTGCTCCACAGGAATAGGACACTGTTCTTTGAAACCCCAGAAAACACGACAGAGTGGCTAAAGCACAGAACTGCCCGTCGGGGAGCGACAAACAAGTAGAGCATGGAACATAAAAGTGTAGCAGCGGACCCAAGGATTGAGGTGCTGTACAATTTCATACATTGCGACTTGAATATAGGATAGAACAACATAAGTTACATATAGGTTTGGTGCTGTATAGAATATAAGGGCGTGCATAGTATATTATGACATGATAACGGGAGACATAGTGGACCTAATCCCATTCCCCCATAGATAGTTTAGATAGGTTACCGATAGGGTGGTAACTTCCTGCTGAGTTCCAGGGATGGAGCTGGACAACAGTTGGGATTGGGAAGGGGGGAGGGAGTGAGGGGAGTTGGGGGATTTGGGGTGTTATTAGTTAGGGAACAAGCCTACACACGCGCACAGCTAAGCTTGAAGCGGATAATGAGGAGGGTCAGAGGGGGGGGACGGGGTATGGCTGAAACATGGGAGACCTCAGGATAGTGACCTGGAATGTCAGGGGACTCAACAGCAGCTACTTAAAGAGAAATAAGATCATCATGTACTTAAAGAGACCGAAATTAGACATCGCCCTAATGCAAGAAACACCTCACGAAAGAAAAACTAGAGATGATAGAGGAAATGGAAAGGAACCCTCATAGGTGCAACATACTCGGCTTAGGGCAGGGGTGGTGGTCACTTGGGTGGCACCACACGCCCCCTTTCAGCTGCTACAGTTCATGGCCGAGGCAGACGGGAGGATGGTAGTATTACGGGGATTGATAGGAAATAGGGAAGTATGCATTGTTAATACATACGCCCCGAACCAAGACACAGTGGCCTATTTCAAGATATTATATAGCAAAATGAGCCCGACCTAGGGCGCGTGGTCATTTGGGGTGGCGATTTACACTGCAAGTTGGACACAAGGGTGGACAGGTCAGATAGGAAATTCGACAAACCCATCCCCGCTGCCAGAGCCTTGAATAGTCTACTGCGGGACCTTCAATTAGAAGATACATGGAGGCCACACCACCCACATGATAGACACTACTCACATTACTCTGCCCCACAAAACTTGTATACACAGCTAGACTACGTGATCGCCTCAAAAGAGATCAAGGGGGAAATAGTGCATTCAGAATATAAAGCGAGGGTCCTCTCGGACCATTCGCCATTGGTCTCAATATGGCAATACGTGGCTCCGAGAGCTAAGATCCCCACTTGGCGACTCAGAGCAGAGGCATTGAAAGACATGGTGTTCAGAGAAGACCTCAGATGAAATTATAGAATACTTTGGAAATAACACGGGGAGTGTAGAGTCGGCTGGATCCCTATGGGAAGCATTTACGGTGGTGGTGAGAGGAGCAGCTATAGCCAAATCTAAAGGACTGCGGGGGGGGGCATACTACTGCAACTACAGAACACAGAGGAGAAACTAGAGACAATCCTAAGCAGAGGAGGTAACTCCCGGGAGGACGCTGAAAACCTCACCCAGCTGCAACAGGAATGTATGGGACACTGGGAGAGATTATGTAATTTAAACTATAAGAAATACATAGAAAGGCAACACGCTGGGGGAGACAAGCCGGGGAGATTGCTTTATAAAAGTGAGACCACCCAGTCAAACGATCAGAGCGATATGGTGAGAGGGTGGACAAATATTAGATACCCAAGAGGGTGTGAATGAAGGGTTCCTCGAATTTTATAAACGATTGTATGGCAACACAAAAGGTGAGGAAGAGAGTGAGATAGCAGAAACACTGGAGGATATTGGCTTACCGAAAATAAGCGCTGAAGAACGAGCAAACCTAGAAGCCCCAATCACACTGGAAGAGCTAGAGGCAGTGGTGGAGAAACTACCTACCAGTAAGACCCCGGGAATGGATGGACTCCCTAGTTAATTCTACAAAATGTATAAGAAGGAAGTGCTCCCTCCACTGCTGGTAATGTTAAATTAAGCATTTGAAATAGGGATATTGCCAGAATCCCTTAGAGAAGCGATAATCATTCCACTTCTCACACCCAACAAACCAAGCACGGACTGCGGGTTGTACAGACCGCTATCTATGCTAAACCGAGACAGCAAAATACTCACGGACGTGTTGGCAAATAGAATGAAGAATGTCATTAGCAGACTAATACACCATGATCAGACCGGATATGTTCCACACAGAAGCATATCCAACAACCTCAGACGGCTTCACTGTGTCCTAGAACAAACAGAAGGGGCCTCGGGCGAGTTGGCTATTGTATATTTGGATGCAGTGAAGGCCTTTGACTCGGTCAAATGGCCTTGGCTGCTGGCAGCCCTAAGGGAATATGGATGGGAGCCGGGTACCTGAAGAGGGTGAAATTACTGTACAGCTCACCATTAGCCAGAGTCAGAACGGGAGCGATCATTTCGGAGAGGTGGCAACCCTGCAGGGGCACTAGACAGGGATGCCCTTGGTCCCCCCATGTTGTCATTCTTGCATTAGAACCTCTAGCGATATACCTGAGACAACAATATGAGGAAGGGGGGCTCTACACAAAAGGGGGACCACACCTAATATCATTGTATGCAGATGATATGTTGTTATACTTGAGGTACCCGGAAGAAAATCTGCAATATATCCTAGAAGTGATGGAGCGATTCGCATCGCTCTCTGGCATTGCAGTCAACCCTAAAAAGTCGTGCATATTCCCCCTAGGAAGGTACATAGGGGTCCCGTAAGAAAAACTACCAGTACTATAAATACCCTGGGAGACCTGGGGATTGACATCTACCATACGGCAGAAGCAGAATACACATAGAACACTGAAAAAGCACTGACAAATGACGAGAATAGCATGAAGTTTTGGACTAGACTCCCACTGGCCATGATGGGGAGGGCGGGCACTACTGAAAATGGTTGTATTACCCAGGCTACTACACTTCTTTGGGAACATACCATACATAATACCTAGGCGCTTCTTCGTTAAACTTCAAAGCATATGCAGAGGCTTCCTATGGGCTAGAACTAGGAATAGGATAGCCCTATGGAAACTACAGAACACATATGACAAAGGGGGTAATAAGATGAATAACTTTGAGATCTATTATCTGCCCATTCAGCTACGATACGTGACTGAGCGGTTAGCGGAAGACTCAACTTAAGAATCCAGATTGTTGAGATCTGATTGTGCCCCCTTCTTCCTAAAAGAATGGGTATTGCTCCCTAAACGAGAAATAAAAGGGTGCTTGGGGATGCTGGAACTGGGATGGAAAATATGGCTTAAGGTTTGCCAGACCATAGAGAATCCGACCCCATGTTCCCCGCAAGTGCCGCTAGTGGCACGAACCGGAGGAGACTTACAACTAAGGAAGACTATTAGCAGGCATTGGGAACTGGTGGGGATTGCAACGCGATGGGAGACATATGGCAAGAGGGAGAAATAAAGGAATGTAATGTGCTGGTGGAAGAAACAGGTTTACACTTGGGGCAGTGCATTACCTATAACAGACTGGTGCGGAGAGTAAAGGAGACAAGGTCGGAAAGAATGCTAGACGAACAACCAGACATGGCCATCGAAACACTGTATGACATGGCGTAGGGGGGGCACGAGGTTTCCCGAATTTACGAATTCCTGATGTCCAGGGTAGGAAGCGAAGTGACCAAACTAAGGCAGGACTGGGAGGATGACGCAGGGGAACTGATGACGGATGGGCTATGGGAGCGGGTACAAGGGTATCATAAAAAATGTCTACAAACGCGAGACTACAACTATAGCTATATATAACCCACAGAGCATACATGACCCATGACCCCCCCAGAGAATCTCCCGATTTAAAAGTGCGGAACGACAAACATGCCCCAAGTGCGGTGAAGAAAACGCAGGGCTGATACACATGTTTTGGGCTTGCCCAGAAATTGGGAGGTTCTGGGTAGAAGTGGCCCATGGATCGAATGAAAAAGCGATCAATTTAAACGTAGATTCAATATGGGCATGCATGGTGGGGGGAGGGGGTTCCAAGACCGCGCGCCAATTGAAACATGTCCGTAAACTCAAAGACTTGGTTTATATACTCGCCAAGCACAGGATTGCCATGGATTGGAAAGCATGCAATAGACCCAAGATAGAGGTCAGGTGGAACGATCTCTGTAAATGGACAAGCTGAAACGGTAGTATGGAGTGAGGCAGCCAACTGAGGGCGGCCCAAGCGATGATTCCTCTGAGAATACAGATGAGGAAATACCTCCTAAGGATAAAGAGCAGGAGGGACGAAGTGGGGGTAGGCTTCAGTTGGAGGGTGGGATAAGGGTAAGCATCAGACACTGATGATTTGTCCGTAATGATAAAATGCTATGACAAAGTACTGCTGGGGTTGTTTGTTTATTGTTGATTGTTGTAAAAAACGAATACAAATTATTATTTTTTTAAACTATTGCCAATCCTTACCGCTAAGTTACAAAATAGTGTGGGATAATGTTCATCAGAAAAGAAAGTGTTCTCAAAATGATAAGTCAGGCTGGTATGGCTGGTGTCTCCCTTCCCCATGTTTTTAATAGAGGATAAGGTGGGAATCCTGAGCACAGCACATTCATGGGCCTTGCCCCCCCCCCCATTCGTAAGCATCCCTCCACCGTGTTCACATTTGCCAAATACACAGTTCACTTTGCTTTGTCACAATGCAGGATTCACTCTCGTTAGCTTTCCCCTTGGCATCCCTCCGTCAGGTTCACATTGCCCTTCTAACAGTTCATGATTTGCCCATCTCATCAGAAAGCAGGGTTCCCTTCCCCTAGCTTTCTCTTGGCATCCCTCTGTCGAGATCTCAGCTCCCGGTCACGCTCTCCTTCTTGTCAACGTGTCAGACTTGATTGTACAAGGGGTTTTGACTCGACCCTTGTATGACCCCTCAGACTCCTCACGCCAGCCTCTCCTAGGACCTTCTGGCATTTGTAGTTTCAACAAATGGGACCAGTCAGAATCCTTCGAATAAGTGCTCCTGTGGTGCCTGACCACTCTGCCGCTGATCCTTCACTTGCCTTTCTTTCAAGCTTTCACACACAAGCCCTTTGTTCATAAGTTCATACAATGTTGCCGTTCGCAACCTTGGGGTCAACACAGTCCGGTTTGCTATCAGCTTTCTACGACTCACCGGATGTGCTGAACCCTTTGGCTCATCTTGCTTCAAGGACGGTACCACCGTAGCAAGCGTGCCTCCCCTCTGGGTTATCAATGTGGGAGGCCCCCGTGCACCGTTGACATCTGCTACACCACACGCCAGCTGTAAATCCCGGTCTTCGGTTTCCTTTTGCAGAGGCTTTGCAGGTCTGGGTTGAAAAAGGCAAGGGCACTTTCCTCCTTGTCCTTTTGGGCCTCGCCACCTTTCTTCTCCATTAGAACTGCCTGTCCAGAATAGCTGCTTCCTTGTGCGGTTGGCCTTGCTCGTAGTGTGCTCTCAGCCTTTTATCCCTGTAGGGAAGGTAAAGGACCGTCGGGTGTGTGTGGTTACTGTCAATTACCTGACCCTTGTGTTGGGACATGTCAGGTAAAAGGCTCTGGTATTAGTCTGTTGTCTTTCACTGTGTATGAGTGTTTGTGTCTGAAAAGAGGGGAGGTAGATTTTCTAGGCATCCTACAGGGTAGGATGGGGAAAGGGTGTCATAAGGAAGGGGGTGGTTGGTTAACTCGGAAAGTTGAGCTTTGTAGGGTTTGTGAATTGCATAGGGGAGATCGTGGGAAGGGTAGTGTTTTGTCACAATAGATTGCGAGTTCAGTAAATAAGAGGGACGCGGAGGAGAATGACTAGGAGTGTTCGGGTAGGACACAGGAAAACAGGGATTCTGGGAGAGATAGTTTCCGAGTGCAACAGGGTTTGGGTTCCTAGGGGATTTCTCATATACGGAGGGGTTGTTGGATCTGGACAAGAGAGATTTATTGGGAGGAAGGGAGGCAGATGTGGTACAGCCTACAAAGGTCTCGGGGATCTCGTCGTCCTCCCCTCCTTCCCCAGTATAATACCGTGTCTCATCTGGGGTATTCCACAAGCACAACCCTAGGCTTCCTTACCCAGGTGATCCTCCCCCGCTCGTCCGCCCCCAGGGTTGGGCTCTGAGAGCGCCAGCCCTTCCCTGGACACCTGAAAAGGGATTCTCGAGGTCTGCTTGGGAGAATACCCTCAGGTTTCTCACATGTAACATTACCACACTGGTAACAACCTCCATGAACGCATGGGTAGCTCTAGTCCCTTCAGATTACATTTTCTTTTGGTCAAAACATTGAAAACTATATATTCATCCCAACTATCACCCCACCTTTGGTTTTAATTTCCCTCCATGTTTTGCGTCGAAATCTGTACATTTTTGTCTCCAGACATTTCCCACTTTTCTCCTTTCCCGCTCTCCTTAGCCCAGTTTCCTTTTCACCCAACAGACCACGGTCTGGCCATCACCCTGAGCGTGGTCACAATTAGCCTCTACGAGGACCAGCCTCAGCACTTTAAGAGTACTACGGTGGCGATGTGCTCAGTATGAAAGACAAAAAAACATATCTTGGTTGACAGAGCATTGTAAAAGATGACTTCTTGGCTAAGTTCACAAGAAAACTCACAGGAAAGCTTGCTGCTGCTTCTGGAGTTAGATGTTCAGAAGATTTGTCCAACTCATCCAAGATGTAAGAAGGAACAAAATAAATAGTTAACCCGCGTAATGCAAGATCTGCATTTTGAAACATCTTTTTACATGCCACCCTCCCAAGCTTTGCTAGTCTTATGCTGGGAATAAAAAACTTGTGATGCAGGACTTTACCTTTGCCAAGAACATCAGTAACCATAGTGGATTCAGCGGAAACAGTTCCTTGTACCACCAACGGTTCATCACCAGAGGCTTTATATTAGCTTCCCAGTCGTTTCGAAAAAGCAGGCTAGTGTTGGGTTGTCTTGCATGGAAGATCTGCAGACGCCAGACAAAGGCTTCCAGGGTTACAAGGACTGAAGAGTCTTTTTTGGATTATTGAAAAAAATCATAGATTCCGTTTTTCAGGTGGGGCCAAGTCAGACACACCCGGAGCTTCAGACTGAGAACTTCATGAAACTGGATGGCTGGGAAAGAGCCTGCTTCTCCTATGAAGGAGGATGTAGCATTCATAGAGACATCCCTATTAGGTGTAGTCATATGCTCACTTACTATAGGATGCAAGGAAGAGTATCCGTTGCTTCTGGCGGTGGAGGCTAAACTGGAATAACTGTCCCTAAGCTTTATCAGCTAGTACACCAAAAGAAACAGAGGACAAACCAACAAAGAGTTGCTTAGATTTTGACTATGGACTGTGAAGACTCATCTCCTTCTCATCAAAGATAAAACTAAAGAACATAGGAAAGCAAGTAGAATCCACCAGCATACGACAACGCAGTCAACTGTCTGAAACAGAGCATGTGCAAGCTTGTTAACATGCACGCGTCAGAGCATGTTCATGTCAGAGCATGCACCGAAGAACAAGAGTTTCTGAATATAAGATAAATCACTGGCATAATACGGAGTAGATTGGTAAGACATTCATTTGGCACTATAGGAGATGGTGTAAAGCTCTTCAGTTCCAGAGAAAGCTCTGGCGATACAGAATAGTTTCCAAAAGGAATTCCACCCCATCATCAGAAAACAAGAGCTTCCCGAGGATTCACTAATTGAGCCGACAAAGAGGACACTTCATCCTAACCAAAACCAGGTTCGGTGGTGCATGAAGGTTAAACTGAAGGCATCGGCAAATTCATCTTGGACTCTCACTTACCTCTATGATGCCTCTTTTTCAAATAAAAAGACTCTGGTGCTCGCACAATAAAAAGACTCTGGTGCTGGCACCACCCGTAGAGTAAAGCCGAACAACGGGGTTAAGAATGACAGTGGTCCTCAACCTGTACAAGATGAGCCTACAGTATTATTCTTGCCCTTTCCAGGAGATACAACCAGAACTCGATCAACCCTAGAGCAAGTGAAACAAATAGAGCCGAAACTAGGTCTTAAGTCCCCACTTTGGTAGTGTGAGACCTTTGAAGAGCAAGAAAATGAGTCCACTCTTAAGATTACGAACCAACAGTCCTTAGACAACCCTCTGAAAATTAATGAACTGAGGATGTGGCTTTCCGCCTGGTGCCAACACCAAACAAGTACAGAAACTCCCTACATAGATCTCAAGCAATTCTACCATTGCCTCCAATACTGGACCACTGTCTGCATTACTGGACAATTTTCTTTCACATGCATTTATTCATGTAGGGTCCTAAGGGACTGCCGTGGGAAGCTCAGACACATTGCCCAAGCTTTTCGCGTGCCTGGGCATAAATTGCCCAGGCACCTGACGGGCTATGTACTAGTTGGCAACCAAGAACAGGCACATGCCCTGGAAACATACTTTGAAGCAAGTGAAAAAACGTGAGAACAAGGTTAAAAAAGTATTGCAAAAGGTTTTTTTTTAATTGAAAAAGCAACAAAAAAAACAAGCCTTTGAGGATAAAGCTCTGAAATCTTTAAAAGCCTTAAACCTGAATTGTGTTAAAAAGTAATGAGAGGCACCAAACCGCTGTGCATGCTTTATATTCATTTTATTGTAAAATCACACAGTTATATATTTATTACTGAAAAAAAGACAAGAAGAGCAGTTCCCAGACCAGATCTCTAGGTAATGCAAAGTGGTCTAAAATAGAGCTCTTCTGACAAGGATTTATTTATTTGAATTTGTATAGCGCACACCTGCCCGGAGGCATCGTGGCGCTGTTAAAGTAAACTCACTTGGTACATAAAATACATGAGTACATCATTACAGCAGGTAAGTATTTTCAATGCGTGCTTTACAGTTATTACACACAGTAATTACATACAGTCATAACGAGGAGTGTGGAGACATGCTGGCCTCTCTGTCCATGCCTATGTAAGAAAGGAGAGCACAGTGCGTTAGTAAGATAGCTGGAAGGCAGATGCAGAAACCTGTAGTGTTGATTGATGCAGGGTCTGGAAGGAACCGTTACCTGTGTGCAGATATGAAACTCTTTCTTTGTGGTTGGCACGGACCAGCAGGTTAGCTGTATAGGCAGCACTCAGATTAAGAAGTGCAAACATTTTACAGAATGGTTGTTGAGAGAAGACCAATAGGATCTGAGCCTGTTAAGTGCACTAAACCAAGTGAGTACTGCAAGCATGCAAGATTGTACTAGTGAGGAGTTAGTTGACGGATGAGTTAGGTTAGCTTCCTGGCTCGTTGTACATTTCACGGAGATTCAGGTGGAGACCATTATCGTCTAGTAGAGTATCCATCAATCAAATTGGATTCACACAGATGGTATTTGAGAGTTTTGCAATTGCCTGTCTTAAAGTAGTCTGTGTTCCTATTGTACAGTATTCAGTCGGTTGATATTACCTTTCAAACTGGTTGGTCGAAAAGTCATGCTTTCATAGGTTTCCTGAAAGTAAGATGGTTCACTTCCAGGTGGAGAGGTTTGGGTACACTGCTGTTGGGCCGCTGTGGCCAGATAGTTTTAGGTAGATTTTACAATTGTATGACAAATCTCCTTCACGTCTGAGACCCCTATCACTTTCTGCTGAACTTGTGGGTTTTATGTCTATGTTCCTTGGTGAGTCCACTCACCCATTCTTTTACTCTGGCTATGGGAGTCATTTTTGTGTCCCTTCATACTTTATTTTTGTGGTCATGCTTTCCTCCAACTGTTTAGGCATCTGTAATTTACTTTTGCAGCACGCTGCACTTTCTGTGCATTATTGCTGCGGAGCCACTTTGGCTTCCATTTTTATTTTATTCTCCTTGTTAGACACATGGTCCCAAGAGTAAAAGGATACTTTTTATACTTTCCTCATTTAAAATTTTGAGATTGGGGGGGGGGGGGGTTGGGTTGTTTTTCTGTGGTCCAGTTTGGGCTGGTTCTTGAGTTGAGAATATGTTGCTATTGTTATTGAATAAAACCAATAAATACAAAGTGGAAAAAAAAAAATTTGAGATCAGCACACACCACCTTATGTGGAGTGCTGAGGGGTTACACAGTGTTCCCAGTCTCACTGCTCCTGTGACAAGCATACCTGAATGGCTAGTGGAAGTGGACGTGTTCTAACGACTTGTGTAATTTGTACTCGCTGGCTGTGCTCACAGCCACGGTAATGCACAGAAGGGTCACCACTGACCCAAAATGGTGACTGCATTCTTTTTCTGCCATTGCTTGGTTGTTTGTCCTTTCTTGGTCCTTCTGTCGTGCTGGGTGGGGGGAGGTTCCCACCCACCCCGTCTTCTTGGATGCTATCTGCAAATTCGTCAACTCTTCCTTATCAGAAGGGTCCATTCCAGTGGACATAAAAAAAGCCTGGGTCATCCCCATACTGAAAAAACCTGGCCTTGATCCAGAGGTTCCCCTTAACTATAGGCCCAGTTCCAATATGCCGTTCTTATTGAAAATCCTTGACCGTGTTGCATATAATCAAATTTTGAACCACCTCGATGAATTACCCATATTGAACCCCTATCAATCAGGTTTCAGATGGGGTTTTGGAACTGAGACAACATTACTGAAATTGAGGCGTGATTGAATAAAGGATTTCCGTCTCTCTTAATATCATTGGATTTGTCCACTGCATTTGACTTGGTTGACCATGCCATTCTGGTTTCCAGAATGGTGGAGGTGGCAAATCTTTCACCTCTCGCATGCTCAATGGATAGGGTCTTTTTTAGCCAATAGAGCAAGTAGAGCTTCTGTTGATGAGGTAGAGGCTGCTCCGGTGCCAGTGGACTTCGGGGTGCCACAGGGGGCCTGCATCTCCCCATGATTTTATAACATCTTCATGGCTCCCTTCTTTGCCCTTTTGGAGCAGGAGGGAGTCATGCTTTCTAACTATGCGGATGACACTCAATGTGTCATCCCGCTGACTGGCTTACATGCCACAGATGAAGGTGAACTTAATAGAGTCTACTCTCCGATTGAGAATTGAATGGACGGCAATAATCTCTCCCTCGACAGAAGTAAAACGGAGTTGATGACTGCAGGGCACTGCATCGATGCTAGCGAAGTTGCACCCTGACTATTGCCGCTTTATGCTTGGTGAAGTGAAACTTTATCCACAGGCAAAAGTAAAAATCCTAGGGGTTACTCTTGATTTACTATTGAATAGGAGGTCTCACATGGCTTGTCTGGTCTCGGCAGCTGTTTATTATGGTAGCATGCTGGCGCACTAGAGACCTTTTATTTCCCAGGATAACGGTGCAGCCATAGCGAGAGCCATTACTTGTTCTAAGATAGATTATTGTAGTAGTACTCTGGTGGGCCTACCTAAAGTGGACCTTAACAGACTCCAGTTCGTCCAGAATGGAGCCGTCCGAGTCGTAGTTAGTCTCTCCCGCCGTGACCATGTTTCAGCGTCGAGGCGGGCTTTGCATTGGCTCCCGGTGGAAGCCCGAATCCGCATCCGCCTTTTGGTCACATCCACTGCCTCCCTCCTATCCGACTAGTTCTGTATTCTGACCTCACCTACTTCTTACTCCCCCCCCCCCTCTGTGTTTCTTGTTGTCCTTCTTGTTACGCAACCTAAAGGGTCCATGGCTGAGCTATATAAAATATAATAAAGTAAAAGTAACGTCCATCTGGTATCCCAAAAAGGGCAACAAATTCACAGAGCCACAAGAAACTATGAAGAAACATTTTCTGGGAGCCTTTCCATTCGACTGCTGCTGCAAAATCCCTTCAAGTGTCCTTTCTTTCGTCTGAAGACCGAGAATTCGGGGACTAGGTCCTGCAGCTGCTGCATCATGAGGGGGTCCGCCTGCATCAACGTCTTCACTGCTGAGGTACTGTGAGACTCGAGGTAATACTCAACTACAGTCGCTCTGCCACTCTCGTATTGCTGAGGTGGTAATTTGTGCGTTTGTTGTTGACCCATACACATTCGCCCAGGCCTAACACGCACACAGCGAGCATTCTACAAAGTCCCTGATCACTTTGGACCTACTAAACAGACCCTGCATGATTTTGTGGCATAAAAAATAAAGTTTCAGCACAGAATTGCATTTATTGCAGATTTTTTACCCGATTAAGAGGCCCCGCAAAAATGCTGCAAAACACGAATTTTTTATGCCACAAAGTATTTCATGCTGCAATATCCTGGAGGGTCTGACCTGACTAAAAGCTTAGTACTTGTTGCAGAACAATCCTCTGGATCTCTTGACTTTTCTTCAGCTTGTGCCTTATCCTGTTCTGCCTACAAATGCCCAGTGTCCCCTTTTGACTCAGAAAATCTCATACCTACATAAGGAAGAACTTGAAGGCCTAAGCCCTATCTAAAAAAAATTATTACACGTGTTGAAAAGTGCTTACCTACTGATGTTGGTCTTGTAACTTCATTTTTTATTCCTGAAACAGAATATTCTACAAAGTTTACTTCAATGTGGTTTTTACTTACCTACAAATCTTTTCACACTGTAGTTTACTTACTAGAAGTACTGCACTGGTTTTATGTTGTGTTTGCCAATTGTGATAGTACTTAACTTTCTAGGTATGAGATTGTCTCACAGTCAGAAGGGGCACTGGGCATCAGTGGCCAGTTGTAGGCAGAACAGGACGTTTTGGGCAAATGCTGTTTTTACTCTGTCTCTCAAATCAGAAACGGGTGGCCTTCCATCCTTGCCGGTCTTCTCAAATTGACAGCCATATCTTTAGTGTGGTTTGCGCTTGTATTGGTTTCTCAGACCTATATAATGTTTAATTCTACCATTGATTTTCTGGTCGTGTAGTAGATATCGGAATTGTTTTCTCTGGGCTAAGTGTACCAGAAGCAGAACTTTTGTGATGAGAAATTAAGCTTTTGCGACCCTGCCCCAACTGTAACCACAGTAGAGTAGCTTTGGTGGAATCTTTGCAGCCTCTTTCATTGCATCACCACCCAGAGGTATTCAGGACGTTGCAATGGATCTGCACAGCAAATCAAGCTTGCCAGATGCGAGGATCTTGGTGGAAGCTCAAACAGGGGAATTGCTGTTGACGCAAAAGTATCTGAAACTGACTCTTTGTGAGAAACCAGCTATGCTGCCAAAATGTACAGAATTCTTATGCTTCCAATACGTTTTGCTCACAATGTTGCTTCATTGGCAATTGTGCATCCTCCAATGGGTACACATTTCTCAGGGAATGGATTGCACTTTGCTTGTGCTTTCAATGCTGGAACAGCAAAGAGATTGGGCATCACAGTGCTCGCCTTACCTCATCTATGCTGTACTACCTTACAGCCAAGGGGCGGAGGGGGGGAGGGGCAGTGTACAGCTCAGTTAGCATATTGAGTGATCCTGGTTGGAGGAGGTAGCGTCCCCTCTGGATATTCGCAGAGCTTGGCAGGCCATGCATATTTGAGTTTCCTCTAAAGTAGGAACATTACTAGTCACTTGAGCCAACTCTGATATAAAACCATTTCACCAGTATGTCTGGAGGGGCACTGGTACAGGTTCCTTCAGGTACCTTGAAATGAGTCACAGTTCAAGACCAGACAAGTATCACAGGGGCTGTCACCAGTGGTGCAGAAGTGGTTAAACTGGCTTGTCAGAGGAAGACCAAGAAGAAACTAAGCAGGAAGCAGAATTTGCTAAGATCTCACATCTTTGTTTTCCTGTGCAGGTGCCTTGCAGGGGTCAAGCCAGAAGTTTATTCTTTTTAAATTGTTCTGGTTTAAAGGATTTATATTAATTGACCTTTTCACAATTGATCGCGGGAGAATTGATCTTTTCACAATTGATCTTGAAACGAAGGCCAGTTAAGACATATGTGGGGGAAACCCCCCACTCAATCCAACACCCCCCGCAACCTCAGACCCAATACCATTATTATTTACTACCCCAAACGCACCACACACATATATATATATATATATAAGATACATTACTCACCGTAATCATATTTCTGATGCTTGTATCTGCTTAGATTCACATGCTGTGCATAGGCTGACATCTAGTGGAAGCTGCGGAGTATTATAGTTTGTTTTCCGAAACTCGAAAATGGGCGTCGACACAGGGCGTGCCAGTAATACTATCCCTAGTGGGACGTTCACTGTACCCATGATCCCTCACGCGTCTAGGACCCTCAGATTGTATTTTTTCTGTCATGGGGTAGCATGAGGAGTAGCGCGAGTACAGATTAACAAGCAGATAGATAAAACTACAAGCATCCATGCGCCTTCTCTCAGAGGAGAGGAAGGGCGGGTGCATGTGAATCTAAGCAGATACAAGCATCAGAAATACGATTACAGTGAGTAATGTATCCCTTCTGAGGCTTGTGGAATCTGCTTAGATCACATGCTGTGCATAGATTAGCGAGCAGTGTTAGAAGAAGGAGGTGGGATGTGAGAAGGGTCATGAGCAAACGGGTGTCTTAGAACCGCTTGTCCCACTTGAGTATCTGTCTTGGAATGAGTGTCAATGCAGTAGTGCCGAGTAAAAGTGTGACTAGAGCTCCAAGTAGCTGCTTTGCAAATGGTGTCAAGGGGTACATTTGCAATGAAACCCAGAGTGTCCCCAGTGCCTCTTGCAGAGTGGGCTCTTGGCGTAAAAGGCAGAGTTCTTTCAGAAAGGGAGTAAAATAGCTGGATACAATTGACTATCCACTTCGAGATGGCACCTTTAGAGACGCAATCTCCCTCTATGCCTGTAGCTACGGAGACAAACAGCTGATCTGTTTACCTTAGCGGCCTGGTCTTGTCTACATAGTAGAGGACCGCTCTTCGCACATCTAGAGTGTGTAGTTTCACCTCAGCAGAGCTTTTGGGTTCTTGGAAGAAGGCCGGAAGCTCAATGGACTGGTTAACGTGGAATTTTGAAATGAACTTATGTGAGAACCTAGGGTGTGTTCATAGAACCAGTTTATCCTTATGAACAGTAAAGAAAGGATCCTGCACTAGAGCCTGAATTTCACTGACCCTTCTTATGGATGTAATGGCTACTAAGAAGGCAGTTTTATAGGTCAGGTGTTTGAGACTGGCTTTATGCATGGGTTCAAAGGGTGGGCCCATGAGTTTAGCAAACACCACATTACGGTCCCATCTTGGTGGTGGGTTAGAAATTGGAAGGTGGAGTCTCTTTACCCCTTCCATGAAGGCTTTACCCACTGGTACTTTCCACCACAAAACCTTGTTATGGGAGGTGGTGTAGGCTGACAGCGCCGCCAGGTGTACCTTGAGTGAGTTAAATACCAACCCTGCATCCAGCAGGTGGAGCATGTAGGTGACAATATTGGAAGGAGTGCAATCAACCGGGTTGATTTGCTTATTCTGGTGCCAGATAACAAATCTCTTCCATTTATCAAAATAACTGCCTCACGTTTGGTTTCCTAGATTCCTTCAGGATGTCCATGCACTTCTGTGGTAAGTTGAGATGGCCAAACGCTATGACTTCAGGAGCCATTCTGCCAAGTTCATTGAGCTGGGTTGAGGACGCACTGTTTGACCTTGGTGCTGGGATAGTAGGTAGTGCCAGCACGGGAGTCTGATGGGTTCGCACACTGCTAGTCTGCGTAGATGTAGGAACCACAGTTGCCTCGCCCCCATGGGAGCAACTAGGATGAGCGTCATCGATTCCCTGTGCATCTTGTTGACCACCTTCCTCATGAGAGGGGTTGGTGGAAAAGCGTAGGCAAACATCCCTGACCAGTTCATCCACAGGGCGCTCCCCTTGGAGTCTGGCTGAGGGAACCTGGATACGAATCCTGGGCATTGCCTGTTTTCGCTTGTGGCAAATAGGTCTATAGTGGGGAAAACCCCACTGTGAGAGGATGTCTTCTAAGACTTCTCTGTGAAGACAACATTCGTGTTCTTCTGGGAGGGGATCCCTGCTTAAAGCGTCTGCTAGTGAATTGAAATCCCCTGGAACATTTTGAGATGACAGGTAAATGTTCCGTCTGAGTGCCCATGTCCAAATTTTCTGGGCAAGCCTGGACAGATTTGGTGAACGAGTCCCTCCCTGTTTGTTTATGTAAAACATCGCTGTCGTACTGTCTGTTAGGATCTGTACTGACAGGTTCAACAGGTGGGGTTTGAACACCCGAAGCGCTCTGAAGACTGCCAGGAGTTCTAGCAGATTGATATGAGTCTTGGCCACTGTGTGAGACCAGAGACCCTGAGCTGTGTGGTGGAGGAGGTGTGCTCCTCACCCGGACAGGGACGCGTCTGTAGTGACTACAGCTTTTACCTCCGGAACGTAAAAGGGTTTCCCCTTTGACAGGTTCTCTCTTGTCCACCAGTGAAGACTTTGTATGAGTGTTGGCGAAACGAGCACTAGATCGTCCCACTGACCACCTGCCTGAGACCACTGTTTCGCCAACAATTCTTGCATGGGTCGCATGCGCAGGCACGCGTGGGGGACCAGGTAAATACATGACACCATCATGCCTAGCAAATGCATCGCTTTGCGCACCATTACCTGGCGACTGGTCTGATATAGAGGAACTTGCAGTAGTAGATTCCGAATTCTTTCCTCTGATGGAAAGGCCAACCCCTCTTGAGTGTTAAGTACAGCTCCTAGGAAATGCTTGGAGGTGCTTGGCACCAGGCTTGATTTTTTTCTCGTTGATCGAGAAACCCAATTCGAAGAGGTGGTCGATCGTTCTTTGGATGTTTGATCTGCAAATTACTGGGGTCTCCCCTGTGATGAGCCAGTCGTCCAGGTAAGGGTACACTGGGACTGCCTCCCTGCGTAGGTGTGTCGCCGCCACCGCCAGTACCTTGGTGAATACCCTTGGAGCCGAGGCTATACCGAAGGGCAGCACCTTGATCTGGTAGTGCTGGCTGTCCACCTTGAAGCGCAAGAATCTTCTGTGCGCTGGGAACATGGAAATATGAAAATAGGCATCTTTCATGTCCAATGTTGCCATGTAACCCCGCCCCACCCCCCACTTTAGGAGGGGGGATTACTTCTTGGAGAGTAGTCATGCAACATTTTTGGGGCTCGACATATTTGTTTGCAGGGCCCAAGTCTAATACTGGACGCATTGTCAAATCTTTCTTTGGCACAAGGAAGTAGGCTGAATAGATACCCTTGTTTACCTGGTTGCCCAGGACGAGTTCTATCGCGTCCTTTGCAAGAAGATTGACGATTTCCTCGAGGAGGATCTTCTGGTGGTCCAGTGAATGTATCTTTTGTCGTGGAGGGTGGTTGCGGAGGCGCTCTAGAAGTTCGATGCAGTATCCTGCGGACACTGTGGAAAGCACCCATCTGTCTGAAGTGATCCCTTCCCAAGCTTGGGTGAAGTTGGAAATGCATCCCCCTACTGGGGATGTTTGAGAAGGGACCCTGAACGGAACGTCACTGCTTTGCGGGAGGCGTACCGCCTCTGCCGGGGGTGCCTCTACCGTAACTTTGGGTAGTCTGCTGGTTGCCACCCCATGAAGTACCCTGTCCCTGTGCATAATTGGAGCCCCTCTGGGAATTTTGGCCGCGTGAGCGATGAAAATGACTATTCCCTCTTTGATTAGTGGGCTTATTCGTCAATTGTCCCAGGGACTTTAGAGTATCATACTCGTCTTTGGCAGTTTTCAGTGCGTCCTCTACCGCTTTGCCAAACAAGACATTCAGTTTCACCGGCATGCCAATAAGGGTTGCCTGGGTCTCGGGTTTAAACCCTGACTGTCTTAGCCATGCGTGCCTTTTAATGACAGTGCTCTCTGCTATGAGCCAGCCTGCATTATCTGCAGTGTCAAAGGTTGTCTTCAGAATGCAACCGGACACGGCTCTACCCTCCGACGCGATCTGGGCCAACTGACCCTTTAGTGGTTCCGGTGCGGAGTCAATGAGAGCAGCTACCTGCTCCCACTTGTGGCATTTATAGCTTGCCAGCAGAGTGGTGGTGTTGGCGATCCTTGCCTGGTAAGCAGAAGTGGAGGCTACTTTCCTTCCTAACCCATAAATTCTTTTGCTCTCCTTGTCTGGGGCAGCCTCGGATGACAGAGGTGTCCCCGCTCTTTTTCTGGTGTTTGTGATTACCAAGGAGTCGGGCTTCAGTTGACCCCTTATGTAAAGAGGGTCTGACTGGGCGGCCCTGAACATCTTCTCCATTCTGGGGTTCACAGCTTTGGTGAGATTAGGAGTGAGAAGGGAAGGATCAATTCTACGTTGGATTGATTTGAGAATAGGAATGGCTTGAGCATTGGGTCTTTTGTCCCCCACTAGCTCCTCTGCAAAGTCCCTCACTTCGTGCGCCCCCCGAGTATCTATGTGGAAGTGCTCTGCAGATTTAGCCAAGACCTGATTTAGAAGGGGGCTGGTTATCTATAGGTGAGTCACTAACCTGTGGTTCCTTGCTAACTGGGGAGTCCATATTGTAGACTTCCGCAACATCTTCCTCCTCCTCATCCTGGCCCTCGCCATCTCCATAATACTCGACCCCAGTTTGGTCGTCCAGCACCAGTACGTCTCGGTCATCCTCATACTGTTGGTAAGGCTGAATATAGTAAGGGTCTGAAGACAGTCCCTGAGCTGGAGTATCAAGCCGAGATCTATTATTAGGAGGCTGAGGATCCTGAAGAAGTAGCATTGTCAGGGGTATAGCTAAGAAAATGCTGTGGATTTTCTAAACAAAAATTAGCTAAGGAAGACATTCTCCTCATCACCCTGTCTATGTCCTCAGTGCTCCATTCTCTGGGTGTGTTCCCCATAACTGCCCTGCCGGACAATCCTCCGAGTTCGGGACTAGCACTTGGGTGTCTTTTGACATCCCTGTGACCTCGCAGTCTGAAAGGGCGGAGTCGCTGCCATCACTAAAGGCACCCACCGCTTCCATGGCCTCGAGCTGCCTGGCGTGGTGGGCCCAACGTTTAGTGGAGCGGTCTTTGAGTGTTTTTGCTTTAAAAAGCCTACACGCTCTGCAGTTAGCTTCGGGGTGGTCCCTCCGCAAGCAGAGATTACAGGTGGCGTGTTTGTCAACCCAAGGGTATTTGCGGTTGCACTTGGGGCAAAATTTAAATGGAGTACTCTCCATATGTCTCCTTATGGCAGCGGGCTAGTGTGTGTAGGAAAATAAAGAGTGTAGAGTATGTGTCCACCACCCACTCTCCCTACTTGTAGGGCTGAGGTCTGAGGCCTTCCGAGGCCAGAGGCCTTCCATGGCCCAAAGTCTGCCGTGCAGCTCTCGACGGCTGATTTTTCTTCGGACCGGCGTCGATCTTCGATGTCTCGACGTGGGAGTGAAAGAATAGGGAAATAGATATTGATTTTTGTACAAAATGGCTTAAAGCCAGGGAACTCTGCGCAATGCTTCCGACAAGTATGGCGGAAAAAAACAATCTGAGGGTCCTACAAGCGTGAGGGATCATGGGTACAGTGGACGTCACACTAGGGATAGTATTAATAGCAAGCCCTGTGTCAACGCCCATTTTCGAGTTTCGAAAAACAAACTGTAATACTCTGCAGCTTCCACTAGATGTCGGCCTATGCACAGCATGTGATCTCAGCAGATTCCACAAGCCTCAGAAATATATATATATATATGACAATGCATTACTTACCGTAAAAGCATTTCTGATGGTTGTATCTGCTTAGATTCACATGCTGTGCATAGGTCCGACATCCAGTGGTCACTGCGGAGTATTGGATTTTGTTTTTCGTAGTCGAAAAGGGGACGTCGACAAGGCGTGTCTGTAACACTATCCCTATAGTGACGTGCGTTGTACCCATAATCCCTCACGCGTCGAGGTCCCTCTGTTTGTATTTTTCTGCCCTGAGGGAGCCTTCTAGACGTGAGTGAGTACAGAAAAGAGAGAGATATAGAAAAGGATGTCTATGTTCCTTCCATCCGAGCGGGGAGGAAGGGTGGGCGCATGTGAATCTAAGCAGATACAACCATCAGAAATGCTTTTACGGTAAGTAATGCATTGTCTTTTGATGTTTGTTAATCTGCTTAGAATCACATGCTGTGCATAGACTAGCGAGCAGTACCCGGAGTTGGAGGTGGGTTGTGAGAAGGAACATTAGAGAAAAGATGTCTTAATACTGCTTGTCCCACCTGGGAATCAGATCTAGAGTGGGCATCTAGACAGTAGTGTTTTGTAAAGGTGTGTACAGAACTCCAGGTTGCCGCTTTGCAGATGGACTCAAGGGGAACATTTGCAATGAATGCTATGGATGCCCCAGTGCCTCGAGTAGTGTGCTCTTGGCTTGAAGGGTAGTTCTCTCTCAGCAAGAGTGTAACAGAGAGTGATGCATTGTACAATCCATCTAGATATAGTGGATTTTGAAACTGCATCTCCTCTTCCTGCTGCCACCGAGACAAAGAACTGATTAGTCTTTCTCAGTGGACTAGTTCTTTCCATGTAAAACATGACAGCTCTGCGCACATCAAGTGTATGCAGGCTTTTTTCTCCTAGATTTGAAGGATTTTGAAAGAACGTTGGTAGTTCTATAGACTGGTTGACATGGAATTTGGAGATGAATTTCGGTGCGAACCTTGGGTGTGTGCGTAGAACCACTTTATCCTTGTGAACTGTTACAAAGGGGTCTAAAACCGAAAGGGCCTGTAGTTCACTTACTCTCCTAATGGAGGTAATAGCGATTAGGAAAGCAGTCTTAAGAGTGAGGTCTTTAAGAGTTGCCTTGTGCATGGGTTCAAAGGGTGACCCCATGAGCCTGGTGAGTACCACATTTAGATACCAGCCAGGAGCTGGGTTTGCTATTGGAGGGTGTATTCTCTTTACCCCTTCCATGAAG
Organism: Ambystoma mexicanum; assembly: GCF_040938575.1. Lineage (NCBI taxonomy): Eukaryota > Metazoa > Chordata > Amphibia > Caudata > Ambystomatidae > Ambystoma > Ambystoma mexicanum. The sequence continues at coordinate 449,837,886 of NC_090936.1, read as the reverse complement.
GCTTTGATTACTGGGATCTTCCACCACAATACTTTGAGTTGTTAAGTGGTGTAAGCCGAAAGCGCTGCCAGGTGTACTTTAATAGAATTGAATACTAGACCCGAGTCCAGTAAATGGGTCAGGTACAGAATAATTTGTGTGGGAGAGCAGTCAACGGGGTTGATACTCTTCCCTCTACACCAGATGACAAATCTTTTCCATTTGCTAGAATAGCAGTGACGAGTGTTAGGCTTTCTGGCCTCTCTGAGGATGTCCATGCACCTCTGTGGAAGTTGTAAATGTCCAAATTATATGACCTCAGGAGCCAGGCTGCTAAGTTCATGGTCTGAGGGCATGGGTGCAGTGTCCTGTCCCTGTCTTGTGACAGCATGTTGTACGGGCAGGGCAGTTTCACTGGAGGAGATAGAGACATCTTCAACAAGTGAGCGAACCATGGCTGTCGGGCCCACATAGGGGCCACCAGTATCATGGTAACTTGTTCCTGGTGCATCTTGTGCACTATCTTGTTGAGAAGGGGAGTCGGGGGGAAAAGCGTAAACAAATTTCCCTGACCATGGAATCGATAGACCGTTCCCCTTGGACTGGTTCTGGGGGTACCTGGAGGCGTAATCTTGGCATTGAGAGTTTTCCAGAGTTGCGAACAGGTCTATTTCTGGGAAACCCCACTGTGTGAAGACGTCGAAGACGATGTCTTCTTGTAACCGCCATTCGTACTCTACGGGCAGGGGGAAGTCTCTGCTGAGTTTGTCTGCTAGCAGATTGAGTTCCCCCGGTACATGTTGTGATAGTAGGAACATGTTGTGTTTGAGAGCCCACTTCCAGATGTTCTGGGACAGCTTGGACAGTCCTGGAGAGCGAGTGCCCCCTTGCTTGTTGAGGTGGTACATGGCTGTGGTGCTGTCTGTGAGGACCATCACTGTCTTTCCTTGTAGGTGTTCCTGAAAGGCTTTCAGTGCTTTGAACACCGCTAGTAGTTCCAGCAGGTTTATATGCTTGGATGCTAAGCTCGGAGTCCACGCTCCATGAGCAGTCTGATGGGATAGGTCAGCCCCCCCATCCTGTAAGGGATGCATCTGTGGTTAGAGTGGCTTCCACTGCGGGTGTGGCAAAAGTTTTCTTTTGTCCACCACCGTAGCGAGAGAACCAAGGCCTGCAAGACCACCACTAGATCGTCCCATTGTCCGTTGGCCTGACACCACTGGCTGTTGAGCCACTCTTGCATTGGGCGCAGGCGCGCGTGAGGTACCAAATAAATACATGACGCCATCATCCCTAGCAAGCGCATTGCTTTGCGTACCGTCACCTCTCGACCTGCCACATAATAGGGGATCTGAAACAGCATGTTTTGGACCCTCTCGTTGGAGGGGAAGACGAGGCCGTCCTTTGTTCGAATTAGAGCCCCTAGGAATTGTTTGATTTGGCTGGGGTCTAAACTGGACTTCTTTTCGTTGATGGAGAAGCCCAGTTGGAACAAAAGGTCTACAGTCTTTTGGGTATTGGAGAAGCATGTTTCGTAAGAATCCCCTGTTATGAGCCAGTCGTCGAGGTAAGGGTATACCGGGATGGATAACCTGCGCAGGTGGGCCGCTGCCACTGCCAGTACTTTCGTGAATACCCTTGGTGCAGATGCTATCCCGAAGGGTAGTACTCTGAACTGGTAGTGTTTCTTCTCTATCTTGAACCTGAGGTATTTTCTGTGCGCTGGCAACATTAAAATATGAAAGTATGCATCTTTCATGTCTAGTGTTGTCATGTAATCCCCTTGTGATAACAGTGGGATTACTTCCTGCAAGGTCACCATACGAAACTTTTGGGGTTTGACAAACTTGTTCGCTGGGCGCAAATCTAATACAGGGCGCATGGTTAAGTCCTTTTTGGGTACAAGGAAGTACACTGAATAAATACCTTCTGTTACCTGAGATAGGGGGACAGCCTCTATAGCTTCTTTTTTCAGTAGCTCTTCTTGTAGAAGAATGGTGAGGTGTTCCGGTGTCATGCGCCGGTTCCGTGGGGGTCTGTACTTCGGGGAACCGTTGAATTCGATGCAGTATCCGTGGGCTATGGTGGATAATACCCAGCGGTTTGACGATATTCCCTCCCATGCTGAAAGGAACGATGTTAGCCGGCCCCCGACTGGTGATGCATGGAAGGGGACCCGAATCTTCAGGTCATTTGTTGGTATTGGGCGTGGAACCTTTGGGGCTGGAGCCGCGACCTCTTCCCCTGCCACGGCGTTGGCCTCTTTGACTGAACTGGGTGTTGTTACCCTGGTTAGAGGGCCAGTTGGTAGCAGAGTAAAATTGCTGTTGGTTTTGCTGCTGGCGTTGGCCACGAAAGGAGCATCTATTGCCATAGCCGCGTCTGTTAGGGGGCCTAGAAATTTGGTCAAGAGTTTTGATGGTATCAAACTCTTTCTTCGCATGTTCTAGGGCCTCATCAACTGCTTTCCCAAACAGATGTGTTTCTTCTATGGGCTTATTTATCAGGGAAGCCTGGGTTTCCGGCTTAAATCCCGAATTGCACAGCCAGACATGGCGTTTGAGAAGTATTCCCTGAACCAGGGAATGGCCAGCCGTCTCTGCGGCATCTAAGGAGTTCTTTACGATGCCCTGGTTTACAAGAGTTCCCTCTGAGATTGTAGCTAACAGGCGTGAACGCAGGGGTTCTGGTGCGTCCTCTGCTTCGCTGCGCAGCTTGCTCCACTGTGCATCTGCGTAGCTAGCTAGTAGGGAATTGTTATTTGCAATCCTAGTTGAAAAGGCGGCGGACGTCGTGATTCTCTTCCCAAGTGCGTAGAGCTTTTTGCCCTCTTTGTCAGGTGGTGCCTCACTAGTGGATAGTGGTACCCCTGCTCTTTTCCTTGTATTAGTAACTACGAGGGAGTCCGGAATAGAATGGCCTCTGATGTACAAAGGGTCAGAGGGCGAAGGGCTGAAGAGCTTTTCTATCCGAGGGTTGACCCCTCTGACTAAGGCAGGATTGGAAAGGGAAGGAGTTATTCTTCTCTTTATAGAAGCCAGGAGCGGAATAGACTGACTAACAGGGGCTTTTTCTTTAATAACTTTCTCTACAAAGTCTATGTCAGGAAGAGTCTCCCCTGTGTCTATTTCAAAATGCGCTGCTGCCTTGCGCAATAGTGCATTAAGTGAAGGTTGGTCATCTATGGGAGAGGTGTTTCCAATAGGTGAATCCTTGGGAGGAGAAGGGTGAAAGACATCAGGGTCTGAGTGCACTGATGGGGATTGCCAAGGCTGCACTGATGGGGATTGCCAGGGCTGCGAGGTAGCTGTATCTTCTTCGAAAGCTCCTGCACTAGTGTAAGGATCTTCTTCAAACCCCTCTTCCTCATGTTCTTCCTCTCCACCCAAACACTCATCATCTTCCTGGAGGTATTGCTCCTCTTCAGTGAGGTCATATACGTCTGTAGAAGGGGGAAACAGCCTAGGAATTTTGACCCTAGCGTCATCCTGGGGCCATTCTCTTGGTCTTTTGGGTGTGGGTGGGTTTTGGTTTCCCAAAAACCTTTCCATTTTCTCCATACAAGAATGGAGTCTTTCAAGGGTCTCCTGGGGGACCCCTGAATAGTCTAGAGGGGGGAAATCAGTGTTTTCACCTTCAAAACGCTTAGAACGCTCCCACAACGTCGAAGAAAGGTTTCCATCGCCATCTGAAAAGCCCTCCGGTAGTTCCGAAGTGCCCTTAGATGAAAGGGGCAGTTCCTGGCTACTCTTATGCTTTTTCGGCGTTTCTATAGCTTTTTGTGCGGTATTCGACGTTTGTTTCGTCGTCCGCTTACGTGTGTCTTCGGAAACAATTCTCGCCAGGCTCTCGACAACGAGTTTGTCAGCAGAGGACTCAGGTGTCGACGTTGCCTGCGTTACGCGTTGTTCCTCGACGGCCGCTCTATGGAGCGTTACGTCGGATGATTTTGGGGTAGCGCCCGTGTTTGATGAAAGCCCAATCGCTGGTCGCGACTGCGTTTGCGGGTGGGGCTTGAGACCCTTACGGTCTGAGGCAGACGCCGGAGTGCCCTGCGTCCCCTTCGGCGCTGATGGATCCTTCGTCTTCGACGAAGAAGAGCCGTGGGTTGTGTGCTTAGGCCTATGGGGTCTGTGTGCGTCCCTGTCGCCGGGGTGTTCATCCCCATGAGCAGGGCGTGAGCCGAGCCCGTCGGGGCCGGGGACGGACGTCGAGGAGCGCGAGCGCTCCTTCTGGGGGTTAATGACTTCCGTAACGGACGTCTAGTTATCACCCTCCTCGTCACTTTCTGTAACAGCGGCGGCGGGTGAGGAAACTGACTTCGACATAGCGTAGTCCGCCCACCTCTTAACTTTGCGTTCTTTAAGAGTTCTTGGTTTCAAGACCTTACAGGCCGCACAGCTGTCCTCCTTATGATCGAGGGGCAAGCAACGATTACAGAGCTTGCGTTTGTCCTTCCAAGTGTATTTGCCCCTACAGCTTGGGCAAAACTTAAAAGGTGTCCTCTCCATAGCTGAGGCAATAATAACTGGTGATAACAACCCCAAGGGAAAGATAGGGGAGAAAGAAAGACATTCTCAAAGAGAAGATAAAGTTCGAACCCCCACTCTCCCTACTGTATGTTGGCCGGCGAGGCCAGGCCACGTGTTCGGCAGCGCCGAAGGATCTCCTCCGTCTCTTCCCCTCCGTCGAAAACTTGCTTGGCGGAGAAACAGCTTCACAGCTAACGTCGAGGGGAGGGATCTTTAACAATATAATAAGTATAATTAAGGACCGAGGTCCGTAGTAAGTATTTGCAATGTCTCTCTAGGAGCTCCACGTAAGGCGACCAGAAGCTGGGCGGAAAAAAACAATCTGAGGGACCTCGACGCGTGAGGAATTATGGGTACAACGCACGTCACTATAGGGATAGTGTTACAGACACGCCTTGTCGACGTCCCCTTTTCGACTACGAAAAACAAAATGCAATACTCCGCAGTGACCACTGGATGTCGGACCTATGCACAGCATGCGATTCTAAGCAGATTAACAAACATCAGAAATATATATACACATATATGCACACATACATATATACACATCTATATGTAAAATAAAGGTAAAGGTCAATTGTGCAGAAGGTCAATTAGGACCACTGTTATTCGGTCAATTAGGACAAAAGGTCAATTGTAAAATGTCAATGTGGGCAATACCGGTTTAAAGGGACTATTGCACTGCACACAGCAGGCACTAAGGGCAGTATTTGTGAGGATTGGTCTCTAGAAAGGAGTGGGGAACAAGATGAGCATTCCTTGGAGACTTACTTGCAGCAAAGAGAAAGAGTTAATAAGATAATGGGGGAACCAAAGTTTCAGCCTTCTGTTTTTTTCTACCTTTTTTTCATTTTCAAAATGCATGTAAAAATGGGGATGTTGTGAAAATACAACTTACCACCTTTAAACAGGAGAATAATAACGTGGGATTTGGATAACCAGAAGTGTGCTGATGCCAAAAGGGGATACATATTTAACTAGGCTCTGCAATTTTAAAATAGTTCTATGTTGTGCAAAGGAGATCTAATGGAAACCAATACCAGAAGGAAACTTCCCATCAATGCTGTGAAAGGGTAATGGGATGCACGATTACATTAAAGGCAGTAGCACATTAAATCTGATTTTTCAGCCTCCATCTCTAAAACCTTTCAGTCTCAGGTGATTGCAGTATCTACAACTCTCAGATACCTCCATGGATATTACAAAACAAAGCAAATGTAAATTGACACAGGTATACAGATTACCACATTTTATTCTCACAACTCACTCTTGAATTAAGACAACATGCCAGGTAATTAACTGATCGGTGAAGTGGTAGATGGGTGAACATGTGTTCAAGCATTTATTCTTATTGGCTGCATTTTTGGCCACAAGGGAATTGTCACAATACCCATTAAAAAGGTGCACTGATCCATCAGAAAAAGACAATTTTACCTAGAACCTGGCAGATTCAGAAGGTTATTCACTGTAGTGAAAACAGTGATCTTAATCCCTAGCCCCCTTCCCATCATACTTTTGAGACATCCCACGGAATAGGAACACTACAAGAGTCTGTTGCAAAGGAGCATTTTACAGAGTACCAGCACAGACATGCCCTAGCAACCTGCGGCATCCCCGCCGCTGCTTTGCGTCCAATTGTCAGTCACATTATCAAGTAAGACTGGACTTTTTAGTGGGTTAGATGGGTGGGTGTATGGAAGAAGGGGGACTATAGGCATAGAGTAACCTTGTCACTATATGGTGAGCAACCTTTTCATAGTCTTACACCCCAACCCTTTTCTTCCGTACTCTGGGGAGATTTTCAAGCATCCATTAAGGACAGGTGGGTGGCTTGAAGTTTATTAAAAAAAGATTCCTCAAAACAACTTTCCCCGGGAAGGCATAACTTCTTGAACTCTAGTTGAGAGTACGGTTTGCAGGAAGAAAGAGGGCCTGGCGTGGTACTAAAAGCCCTTGAAGCCAGGATAGACAGTAGGGGTCTATTGAATGTCAAATCAGACAGGCTTCAGAAGGGGAATTGGGACGGACTGTAACAGATTAGCCATGTCCTGCATACAAAAATCAGCATGTATAAAACACAACTTTGTAACCTATTCAGCGTCGCCAGATCTGTCCACGGCCTACAATATGGTGAATAGGAACATATTATGGGAGGAATTAGATCATTGGGGTATCGACCATCGCCTTCTGAATATCCTAATTTACCTTCATCAGAATACCACCATCCAGGTTAGACTTTAAAAAAATAAAATAAATGGACGTTCGCAGGGTTGAGACAGGGATGTGTATTTGCTCCCCGTCTCTTCAACCTGTACGTGTCCGCTATTGGGGCCCATCTTGACAAAGTGTCCTTTATGGCTCCCAAAATTGGAGATCTTAGAATGAACTGGTTCGCATATGCAGAGGACTTTGTTCTGCTCGACATGACCGCAATCGGCCTGCAGAAGCTCCTGTCGGCATTCGAAGCCTTTATGTATATTAATACGTTGAAAGTTAATCCCAAGAAATCTAAGATTATATGTTTTTGTGGGGAGAAAATTGAAACAATGTTTTGCATGCTCTATTAATAACACACAGTTGGAGGCGGGGCGTCCTCAGTTTACCTAGGGTTCCAGGTTATGGCTTAACCAGCAAAACTACCCATCCAAGAACAACTGAAATCCAAAGCGGTTAAATGTTGTACATTAGTAACACATTTGGAAAATGTACTCTAAATCCTGTTATTAAGTATTATAATGGGAAGGTGGTGCCTAAGCTGTTGTATGGCTTGGAGGTTCTGCCTAGCTTTGAGCTGGAAGACTTCGATCGCATTGAATCAGAGATATGGAGGCGCATTCTATACTGGCTGCCCAAATGTATACAGTTAACAGCCATTCACTGGGAATTAGGACTCCAGTCTTTGAAGAGTCAAGTTGTTTGCTGCCAGCTAGCACTTTTTTAGGAAACTGCTCTGCTTTGTACCTGTTGTATACCTCTCTGGGTAAGGTAGGCTCTGTTGTATACTTCTCTGGGTAAGGTAGGCTTTCGAGTGGGAAACCAAGCGTTGGGAGAATTTATGACGTATTGCCAGATTGTATTAGATGCAATTGACTCATGCAGTCAAAACGTTTTAGTCTAACCCTATCAAGGTGAAGGTGTTGATCCGTATAACTGACTGGATTAAAACAGGTGACTGTGCAAAAAAGACTATGGGCATTAAACGGAAATTTCAACGAAAGCCGGATTACTGTAGCAATGTGCATATAGCTTCCCTGATGTCGGTTATAGAAATGCCTTCATGAAGTTCTGATTCAATGTGTTAAATACTCTACGGAGTATTAGGAAGAAAGGGACCCTGGAGTCACCAATGTGCCGGTCTTGTAAGAACTGTGGGAAAAAAGAAAACTTTAAAAAACCTTTTAGTCGACTGCCCCAGGCTGTTGGAACTTAGAATCACTTCCTTTGGTAAATTTGTTCCAAATCTAGAAAGAATTGCTACTGAAAAGTTAAGGATGTCCGTGTTGAATGGAGGTACAATCCACATGATTTGTCAGTGGTGAGATATCTAAAGTACTGTAAACTGCGTTGATATAAGGTTTAATGCAAATTGCGATCATGATCAAAGAAGATTGCATATATCGATGTATCTTTATGTTAATGTGTCTCACTTTTTTATGGCATATTTTATTTCCATTTTAATTTTCTCTTTTTTCCTTAATGCTAGGAAAATGCTGAGTGATTTTTTTTTTCATTCTAGTGCTGTAAAATGCTAAATGTATCTGGTTGTTTGACTTTAGATTGTAAAAGGTTTGAATTGGTTTTAATGAACCTTTCTTTTAAACCAAATACAATGTTTCTTTAAAATAAATTAAGCAAAAATATTCCTCAAAACAGCTTGCCCAAAGAAGGCAGCATTTCTTGAACTTTAGTTGAGTGGTGCTTACAGAAGGAACAAGGGCACAGCTGGCCACTTTGCATGTGTCCAGTAACAGAGCATGCCTCTGGAAGGCAACCAAAGGGCACTTTCCATTCAAAAGATAAACATGGAGATCCTAAATGGGAGCGTTGCCCTTTAATATATAGGTCTGCAGAATAGTAAAGAGTAGGCATTGAGCCAGTGTGGCCTTTGGTGCTGCTCAGCTCTGTCACACCCCTAAAGTTTACAAACAATTGAGCTCCTTTCCCGAGATCCTTTGTACTTTTGAGATCGAATTTTAGGATCCTTGCCACATCAAAGGTGTGCAAAGCCCTTTACGTTTCCGAGCTTGATGCTGGAAAGAAAACAGGTAGACGGATTTCCTCATTGATCTGAAAAGACACACAATTTTGGCATATAGTTGTCCTGCGGTACACTGACCCTGTGGGAGAAGTAACGGCAACCAAGGCAGTTTCTTCAGAGCCACTCACTGAAGCCCTTGGCTCAAAAGATTTTTGCACAAGCACAGGTACCACCACATTAAGGTCCCAAGTACCATGGGACTTCCCTTTGGGTGGGGAAAGTCTTGATAGGGCATTGAAATGCCTTGCTCAATTTGATTTGCCAAAGCAACCATTTCTTGCCCGGTATTCAGGTGGGCCAAGCAAGTCCTGCATCCTGCATGAATCCAGGAACATACTTTACCCTGCCTAGTAAGTAGTGAAAGATTACATCATCTAAAATCGCCCCTGGAGGTTGCGATGAATCCTATGGAGTCATCACTGAAACCCAGCATAAAGTTCCTACCTAATCCTGAACCTGGGGTTGGTATTATGAGGGAGGATCACATGGGAGGAGATGGCTGTCGGGGGCTACCAGATCACTTGGCGATGGCCAGTGATTTTTCACACCCAACCTCGCCCATTAGGAGGGACTCAGTATTCTCCCCTTCCACGTGAAGAGGATCTTATAATTCCTACATTCCTAATGGCACGTCATTTTACAAATTCCACCAGTTATAAGAACCCATCTTGCCAAACATTCCGGCCAGGATAACATTCACACATCATATGTGCATACATACACAACACCACCAATCTATGATGGTTTTGTGCCAACTAAAAATCATTCCAAAATTCGTATGGGTTCTATGGACTCCAACTCCAATAAAACCTATTGTACTGGGACAAAGAGGAGAAGAAAGGAGTCAATGTGGAACAGAAGAACCACTAAACTGAATATGCAGGCTAGTTATGCCGAGGCTCAACTAAGCGGGACATTTAAAAAGGAGGTCTGCGTTCACTGAGGAGAGAGAATACGAATGGAGGCTGAATAAAGCAGAGCCACAGGAGAGGGCAGAGGTGCAAGAACAGGTCATGCTGCAGGGATCGGGTGTTCCCAAGTTGCTGTCTGCAGGCAATGCTCACCAGAGAGGTTCTGGGCCACGGGTTAAGCCGCAGGCAGAGACAGCAGACCGCTAGTAAACCGGCAGCAGCGAGCAAAATACCTGCAACTCACTGAAAAAGCAGGTTTACCGGCAAATATGCGCAGAAGAACTGAAAAGATATCTGCATCACGGAAGACGCCATCCTCGGGTGAATGCTTCATAGCAGCAACGCTATACAGGTCGGAGGCAGTGACAGACAACAGTGAGTCTGCCCAGGGAAGTTGCCGCTCCGCTCACCCCCCACTCCAAGGCATTCCTGACCATTATGTGAAGCTTTAGAGACTCATTTTGAATATTGAAAAAGCAACATGGAACAAAGACAGAATGTGCCCAAGTCCCCCTATGTGAAATGCCAATACGGGAAAGGTTGAAGCAAGTATTACCAAAGCAAATTCATATAATTGAAGTAAAAAGGTCTAAACTTGAACAAGTCTCCATATACGAGATGTCAATGTGGTGAAAGTCGGGACAAGTAATACCTTAAACCAAGAAGGTGTATACAGTGAAGGAATGCAACTGTGATATACTAAAAGACAATGGAAACATTAAAGAATAAGTCCTTGTGAAAAAAGTACATCATACGAGAAGCAATTGGGCAGAAGATACCTGGCACAAGAGTATACCAGAGGATCTATAGACCACAGGAAGGGATTCCTGGCAGGGGAATATACCAAGAGGCTTTCCATCCAAAGAAGTTACTTGTTTAAAAAGAAAAAAAAAATACATTTTTGTTGTCCTTAGGAAATTAATATTTGGAAAATACCTTTGCCATCCTTGAGAAACAGTTGTTTGAAAGAGAATTTGCCATCATTAAGGAGCCCTTATTTGAAAAGAACACTTCCCATTCTACCAGAGATATCTAGGAGAAGGTAAATCCCCATTTCATTTAAAATCTAAGGATTATTTTGTTGAATTTACCCATTTGATTTTGAACCCGGTTTCACTAAATTTACATCAGAGACACTTTCCTTACACTCCGTCTAGTGTGAGGGTCAGATTAATACTTCGGACACAAGGACGGTGTTAATCATTTTGACGACAAGACACAGATGGATCTTTAGTTTTCTAGGTCGGAAACTCTTTGGGATAGGGGGCCTTTATCCAACCCTTTTCTTTCAATAAAGATGTGTACTGTTGAAAAGACTAGCACTTTATGTCCTCCTCTCATTTGTGACCACTTGCAAGGTTTTTGTTTTTCTAGACACCAGTAGCATGAGCACATAGATTTGCTGGCATATTGAGAGCTGGTACACCCCTTCCTTGCTGCCCAATGACCATCATGCTATTTTCCAGGGCGGAGCAGGGGGTGGTCGAGGGAACCCCTTGCTGTGGAGCTACTAGTCTGCGCACTAATTGTTGTGGCTGATGACCCCGGAAGGTGGGAATTTTTTTTAAGCAGTATACCCTTTAAAAGGGTTCTAATATCTGGACTGGCCATGAAATGCTCAAATCTGTTAATGAGGCACTTGTCCTCTAGCCCAGGTCAAGTTCTTTGGTCACACAAAAAGGCAGTTTTAGTGCCGGTGTATTCTGTCTGGCTGTGAAAACATGCATATTTATGGTGGCCAGGAAGGCGGACCCAGGAAAGGCTCCTGGATAGGAGTGGTCCACCCTAGACCAGGCTCAAAGACATATGACAGCAGAGAAGCCGTGGCCATACAGAAGCGGAGTGAGTTGTCCCAGTCCCGAATGGTCGATGCATGCCTTTTGCAATGTTTCCCTATACCCGCTGCATGCATATGCAAACCCATGTCTGGAAGGGTACCTTAGACTCTGTGGAAGGCTGCTCAGTCCACAGCAGGAGCCTGGTGTAGTTAACCACATGCTTCAAGCCTGCATGGTGGTTTGCACAGTAGCAATTCCAGATGATCCCTCCCGTGCAGACGGGGTACCTTGGTGCTTGTGTTTTTTGCATGGAAAAGGGCTATGACCTCTCATGCTCCCAAGGAAAGAAGAAACATCGGAACTGGGTTTTGAGTGCGCTCCTCGCTTCCCTCTCATGCCGGTGTTCCTCTGAACACATAGGTAAAGTGTAAAGGCTTGCACAGCAATCAAAGCTCTTTCCCAGGATCATCTCCTTTTAAACAGCGGCAGGGTGCTGCTGAGGCCCTAGCTCGATGAGGGAATGCTCCTTTTCATACCAGGATTCTTTTGAACAGGCATGGGCCATGGACGCAGCGCTTGTGCACAAAAGAGAGGACTCACTCCCGGCTGATGGTTCGATGGATTTGACAATGCATGGTGCAGCGCACATCTTCAGTGGGACCTCAGACTTTGACGATTTCCTGCTTGAGCAGGGAAGTGAGAGGGGTGGGGGGACAGGTCTTTTGGTCCCCTCTGCCACAAGGAGAAACCCTGGAGGCAGTTCCTAGTGTGAGGTGCCTTTGAGAAAAACTGTTCACTTACTTTAGACTTGTTCTTGATGCAACAAAGTCCTCAATGTGCTTGGGCGGAGGCTCACTGAAGGCCTCCGCCACTGTGCTCGAGTGCAGAGAAGAAAGTGACCTGAAAATGAGCCATACAAATCGCACAAATGCGATGAGTGGGACGGTCCCAAGCAAAACAAGCAAAGGCTGTGCGGGTTGAGGAATAACTCCGTGGACAACCCACATAGCATTTGAACCCATTGGGAACGAGTCGTAGAGGATGTGTAAATTTAGGTGCAACGAGGCGCAATTGCAGTGCAAAGCTCCATCCAGTCTGATGCACAAAAAGGGACTGACAGTTGTGCGGGTGGTGCCGTGTGAAGGCCTGGCTAGGTCACACCCATGCTGGTGCTTGCTGGAAACGTCTATCAAATGCTGCTTTGCAATGGAATCTGATCCTATACCCATTCTGTGCGATGCCTCAAGAACATGGAGGACAGTAGAGGGGGCATAGAGTACTAGATGACCCATTATACCACTAACCATGCAATTGCAATACTGTATGAAATTATGGTATGAGAATGCAGACACATGGCTCATGCACTATATAGTAAAAACCATAAAAAGACCAAGGGGAAAAATACAAAAAGACAACTCACATGGAGAACACGTTTCTGTGCTAGCTGGAAGAGATTTCCTTTATGTTTTACTATCAAGCCCCCATTCTGGCCATTAGTCTCCCACTTTAAAGGACAGATGCATGTGGCGTGGCAGAGAACTGTATTCCCACTGTGAGAATAAGGGCATGATCTCACAGCAGATGCGCTCGTTTAGCAATATCTGGGTACCTAAAATAGAGAGACATGGAAAGCATTAGCCACCCTTTGGGCATGACAATACAATATCCATGTTACTCCAAGTATAAGGTGCTCATTGGGAAGGTTTTATGCCAAGCAGACAATGAAATGTTGAAGAGGATCTAGGAGTAGTGAAGAGTGGGCTTCTATATGCTTGAGAGATCACAGGTCTCATTTTCAAAAGTCATGTTTCTAGTTTCAGGGTTTCATTTAAACAAAACATTGTAATGTGTCAGTTTTGTCTGATCAGTTCACATGAAATCTGTGACACAAGACTGAATCCCATAAACTGGCAGTTTGTTAAATAAGTGCCCAAAACTAACATTCCGGAGCCCCATCAACATGGAACTACCCAGTCAGTGTGGCATATACAGATGCCATAAGGTTATGAAAAAAATATCAAGTACACCAAGCGCCCAAAGTATGGGATCTGCAGCCAGATGCCTGAGACTGGGATGGGGGGAAAGGATTGAAAAAAAAAAAAAAAAAAATCACACGTCAGCCAAAGAAATTGATATTGCAACTACAAATTCAGCAAATCTATTCCTAGTATAAGGATGGTACACACTGCAGGTCAGCAGGATATGATTGAATACATAAAATTGATATTCTGAAACTGGAAAAAGCTCTAGGAAGAGTGGATGATGGTTTATGGAAAGTATTATATTCCAAATCTTGAAAGCCATATGTAATCAAGGCTAGCTTTGTGACACGGAGGTAAGCCTTTAGTCCACAATCTTAAGCTGCTTCATAACTGTCCAAGAGACATACATTTACAACAGTCCAATTAGACCAAGAACGGGCATGAATGCAGCACATTGAAACTGTTTTACCAAAGTTTTGCCACGTGTGCTATGACTCACTTGCAAAGCAGAGATTGGAGAGCTTGGTCTAAGGGGTCCTTCAGCTCCAGTGAGACACTGTCCCCAAAGTTTGCAAGGCAATCTTCTATTGAGCTCTCAGGGCTAGCTGGACTGAAGACAGGAGAGGTGTGGCAGTCAAATCCAGTGCTGTTAAAGGCTGAAAAGATAAATTGGGTGATTTAAGCGTTAATGACTATGTACTGATCTGTCACTTTTTCTCAGTTTCATAATCAACGGTAGATCGGAATGAGAGACTGACAAAATATATAAATATTAAAATGGCAATTGAACAGATGTGTCCAAACTATACATGCACAAAACGAGCAGGGGTCTGCAATCTGTGGCTCTTCGCTATGTTTGACTAGGATTCCTGCGATACCACACAATTGGCTATGCTGGCTAGGGCTGATGCGAGTTGCATTCCGAAAAACGTGGCATGTTGCAGACCCATGCCATACAGTATCATTTCTTCACACAGAGCCCCGATTCTCTTGCTATGCATAGGTCTGCCTCTTAGCCACCACAAAAGAACAACCGAATATAACATGTTTTTCCATGGGGTTCGCTGTACTATGGCAATGCCTCCTCTCAACATATTACAATTTACACTTCTCCCCAAGGGTAAACATAATGCACATTAGTCTATATATATATATATTACATAACGGGGCACAACAAATTTGTCGGTGGCCACTCGCAAAAGGTGAACACTAAACTTTATATTTAATTTCACCTTAAACATTGAATATTAGTTGCTCTGTTTGCAAAAATATTTCCTGCTGTGCAAAGATTGAGTAAGTTTCTCAGACTTAAATTTTAATTTTGTGTGCAGATTAAAAGAACTTGTTAATGTTGTATCTGAAACAGCAAATGTAAGATGTTTTACACCCAAAGTTCAGAAGAGAAAGATACCCAATTTAAACAATACCATATGAACATATCCTCTAGATTATCCTGTTGCACCAATGAAAAGAGTTGCAGGAAAATGGTTAAAAACTAAAGCGTTAAAAAAATCAGTGGTGGTCGGTTTCCTTAATTTATGAGCAGGCAAGGTGTATGAAAGATTCAAATGCTTTTGATATTTTGGTTTCCTTTTAGATCATAAGCACCAGTTTCCAAAAAGGGAGTGTCAGTATAGTTTTTCTGAAGTAGTAAAATGATTCAACTGAGACAGTAAGACTCCACTCGTAGTACAAGACTGTACCACCAGAGTTCATGATAGCGTAGATAGAGCAGCCAGGCGTATTTGGGGGGGGGGGGGAGAGGGGGGTCGAGGGCTGTAGAATCAGTACAAAGAAATTGTATTTTACATATGGTCCAAAGAAACATTGATACACTATGTATTGTAAAAAAAAGGGTTTAATTTATATACAAGCTACAAGAAGACCAAGAGATTCTTGGGTAAATAAGACTATCATAAAGCATATAAACACATTATAAAACCACAACACTATGCTTTAAATGCCCAGATCAAAGCACAGACCTTATTTAGAACACCTAACAGTATTTCTAGTGCCATAAGACCATAGATTACTCTGATTACTAATAGAAGGGTATTAGAACCTGTCAGTTATGCAGTGACACTCAACAAGGATATCACATAGTAAACCAACTTGCAAATGTACTTTTCTGAATAGTTGGGCGAGGAAGGGCGGAAAAGGGCAGTCTCTGCAGTCTGTGCAGGACTGCGAGGACCTGAAGGCTGTGATTTGCCTTCAGCAGTATTCTGCAAACGCGGTGGTGGCTCACTTTGGCTCGTGGATTATGGACAGTGGACGTCAGAAGGTAATCAAGGTGGCCCCCGGAGGTGAGGAGGTGAGGCACGGTCTGACTGTTGCAGGCTCACAGTTGCATTGCAACTACACTCCCGCTCCTCCTGCTTCCCCCCTCCCCACCCGCCCAGGCCTTTCGTGATACTTGTACTCTGTCTGCCCATCCCTGTGTTTGACCTGTGTGACCTGGGTGTATCTGGTATTTGGCATTTTGGCACTCATGGCCCACCACTTTTCTAAGCACTGTGAGAAGGGCTGCAGGTTGCGGGCCTTTTTATTTGATTATTTACTTCTCCATTTCTGCCCGCCCCCCTATTCATTAGCCTGCCTTAGCCTGTGCGACTGACTCCTGGAATCACCTTTTTGTGCACAGCTGTGGCCGCCATTGTGGCACTCTGGTATTAAGACCTTAAAAAGTGGCAGAATCGAGTCAACCTCGTCACAGAACTTTTCCTGAACCTGGATGCTGTTAACCAAGACTCTTTTTTTTAACCTGCTGCCATAACCATTGCTACAGCTCTGCCGTGGGTGCTGTCTCTTATTCTGGCAATTGAAACTTGGCGGCCTACATAGTCTGTGGTAGTTTGGAGGTCGGGGGTGGGGGGACGAACTAAGGCAGCTCCTTAAACTGTCGGGCGTGCCCTGTCCTCACTGCCGGCACTCTCTGCTTTTTCTCTGTTCTTTGCTTTGTGCTTTGCTTTGTACCATTCTTAGGACTGGGGATAGGGGACGGGGGGAGAGTAGGACTAAGGGGGCTCCTCGAGCTGCCGGGCGTGCCCGGTCCCTCCCCCTGGAGGTGGTGACCTCCCTTTTCTCCTTTACCATAATCCTTGTTGGAAAGAAGCCGACCTGTGTCTCTCATTGCATTATTTTTTTCTTTTCTTGCTGAAACTGTAACCTATTAGTCACATTTGAGCCATTTCTCCTCCCGTTTTTATTTCCTAGCCCTAGTTCTGTTTTCAAATAGCTTTAGGCTGTTAGGGCGTGGGGCTGCGAGTGAATCTCTCCCCTCCCCCATCCTAGCCGCACGGTACAAAATCGCTTAACCTGCGCTTTACACATATTTTAGTGGCGCACCTTTTATTTCCCCTTGTGGGGTACTTTTAACTAGTGCATGTGGGTTTTTACTATTTTCCCATTGAATCACTCCACTTTATATTTCTGCACTTGCACTTTAAGCTATAAGCCTATTCTCCTTATTAATATGTTTTTTTTGGCCCATAGACACTGGGATATTTTCCCTTATATCTTATTTTGCCTTAGTTAGGGCTGCCCCCAGTGCTAATAAATCATGTCCAAACGTAAGGCTAAAGCCCCTCCACTGGTCCCAAATAAAACTAAAAAAAGCAAGCCCAGTTCTCTGGGTGTGCTGGGAGATCAGGATATTGCTAGTAATAACCCGAAACTGAAGCCTAGAAAAAAGAAAGGCGCCCAGGTCGACCACGATCAATCAACTTTAAATGAATACCTTAAGCAAGTGGCAGGTAAATTGGAAGAGCGCATTCAACACACAGAAAGAGCCATTGAAGTTGCCAGTCTACAATCTAGTGCAGCTGGTGACAAAAGAATGCCCCCCTACCCTCTCCAAACTTCCCCAGCCTCTCACAATGTCTTGAAACCACACTGAATAATCATCCTTTGGAAACTGATTTACTGGGAGGTGAAAGTATGGGGATTACTGTTGGAGGCCCAACACGTGAGTAAGCAAAAGCAGTTGCCTCTATGGGCAGCCTGGAGGACAGCACCCAGAACCCTCATCTTGTGGCATCATTTGATGACTCTTTGGAGTCAGCTTCCAGTAATTTTAAAATCCTGGACGCTGTACTGGACAGAAAGCTTGCACCGGTCCTAGAAAAAATAAGGGCCCTTAAAACCTCTCTAAGCACAACTTTATGTATTATGGATGACTTAATTTTAATAAGAGGCCTAAAAAAAGATATTATGGAAATCAAAGAACTCGTTGCACAACAAAGGGGGCCAATCGCAACTGGGACCACAATGGAAATCCCTGCACCTCACCTTTCAAACTCTTCCATCAACCTACATAGGAGTGGGACGGTGGCCCACAACCCTATTGTCTCTGCTTTACCAACTGTGCTTCCAATACGGCACAATGCCGCGCTTTTGGAAGGCACCACCTGAAAGGGGTCCAAGAGCAGTTAGGGGTCTCAGCTGTGGGCACACACAAGATCTTAAAGGACAAATGTCCCACTAGTGAGCAGGTAGTACTCAATCTTCCCCCAGAGGCAGCTCCTTTGGTGGGAGTTATCACTGGCCTCCCTCCGCTGGCCATAGGCCAGGTGGAACCCACTACTTCTCTCCTAAATAAGACGGCACAATGGATTAATTCACGTTTGCCTGGTATGAAGGTGAACCCCAGAGGCATTCTTATGGCTAGGAGGGTTTCCTGGGTGGGGAAGGAACCAAAATGGACTGTGGGGGACTGTGTGGTGGTGTCCATGATTGCCCCAGCCATGCTTAACTATGTGGTCACCTCCATTAATCCAGAGTGGAGGGCCCGCAATTCTATTCTGCAAAATAGTGCCTTTCTTCCTCTAGGAGCATTTTACCCTGCAACCCCCCCCCCCCACCTTCAGCATCATGGATTACTACTAAAAACTCATATCCACATGTGGCCCTGGAGGGACGAGGGGGTGGCTGCCAGATGGCATCAACAACGCCAGCGGCCATGGTAGATCTTACAAACAGCTATAAGGTCCTGGGTGAAATTGAAGAACTAGATTGACCAGTTGCCGAGGGGGAGGTAGGTCAGCCGAAGGAAATATCTGGAACAGGTGGCGCATTGGGGCAAACTCTCCTCCCAAACGAACGGGCGTCCCCTCAAACACTTATGTCTTTTTTATCTTGGAACATTGCACGTGCTGTGCCCAAGCTCTCGCAGAGGGAGACTGCTGTCGCCCTGAGAGAATATATCATCATGTTCCGTCAGGAGACGTGGGCACTCTCCCCAATATGTTTCGATGGTTATGTTTCAGTATGTGTCCCAGCTGAGAAAGGTAGACTTGGGCGATGCTTTGGTGGCTTGGCAATTTTGGTGAAGGCGTCCCTGGCCTTAACGTTGTTGGTGAAAGAAACTAAGAATGGGAATGTGCAATGCAATACAGCACGCTCTGCTGGTGGTCGTCTCTTATACTTGGTTAATTTTTATAATAGTCCACATACTGCTAACCAAGGGTGCCCTGGTGTGCTGAGAGATCTGATTGAAGCATATGGTAGTGACAATGGGAACCAGGGCTCATTGCTAATTCTGGCCAGCTATTTTAATGCGAAACTAGAGCCGGGGGTGCCGTTAGTAAATTTAGACCCTGGTGAAGAATTTGTTCATGGGGTAGGCCCCGCAATAATGGTGGATGACAATGTGCGCAAGGGGTTTGCAGTTTTGTGAGTGGTTTTTAGAGTGGGGGGGGTCCGGTCCCTGAATGGCCATGTAGGCGTAGACCAGCCCGGGAAGCCAACTTTTGTTGGCACACAGGGCTCTTCTACGATTGATTAATTTTGTCTTCAAGTAAGAGATTGGCACCTAATTAAGGAGTTTGAGGTCCTTGAGAATTTATGCAGTGACCACCACGCTTTGCGGCTGGTCCTGGGAATTGATTCACCAACGGTTCCAACTGTCAATTTCCCACAATTGGATCACTGTAGCCTTAAACCCGTGTAAAAGGAGAATAAACTGGGCCAAGTTGGATCCTGTGGACACGCAGTCCTCCGTTTGTAAAGCGCATAGAGTGGAATTTACTCTTATCCTCTCAAATGAATATCCCCAAGGTTCCATAATCTCAGCATCACAAAATATTTGGGACACCATGTCTAATATCTTTCAAAAGGATTTTAAAACTGGGAGGAAGAACCTGGAAACCTGGTTTGATGCACCCCGTCGGTCAGCACAGAAAAACCTTAAAGACACTCTGGCTGCCAAAGATGGCACCCAAAGGGAGATAATTGCTGCCCAGGCGCATTATAAAAGCACCCTTGCCACAAGGAGGTGCTACCTAGAAGCCCAAGCCTGGGAGGAACTTCTTCAGGCTGTACAGTCACGAGATTCCAAGACATTTTGGAAATTTGTGGCCAATGGGCCTCCCCATAAAAGATTAAAAACCTGTAAAGAGAACACTCTAAGTGCCCTGGCATGGTCCAACCACTTTAGCACCTTATATGAAGCTTCTCCCTCTCTTAGCTGTAATGGCACACGTGGTTCTTCCTTGCATCTAACCATTAAAGAGGTAGAGCTGGCTATAAGTAAGCAACTTCCTAATCGTGCTCCTGAACCGGATGCCATTCCCGCTATTTTTGTAACAAGGTGAACGTGTGGGCTCCACTTTCGACTAAGTGCTTTAATGCATACCTAGAACTGGGCACCTATCCGGTAACATGGGGACAGGCTATAACCTTCCCCATTTTCAAGAAGGGTGATCTTGGCAGCCCTCTTTCTTATCGCCCAATCTCCCTTCTGGACACGTCATTCAAAATCTTTGGTAGGGCAGTCTTGGCTCGGCTTGAACAATGGATCTCTGATTTGCGGGTACTTCGAGGCCCAATATGGCTTCCGGCCGGGCTTGGGAACTAGGGACCAGGCCCTGAATCTGTACTTGGTGGGTGCTTCATCAATCTATGTTAGGGGTGAGACATTATATTTGGCTTTCATGGACCTGAGCAATGCATTTGATAAAGTGGACAGGGCGATGGTCTGGGCTGTGCTCAGGTCTATGGGCTGCCCAGAGGATTTGGTCAAGGTGCTCCAAATAATTCATGAAAACACATCAGCCTGCGTGAGATTTGGTGACCCAGGGTAGTGCACAACTTTCTTTGAGACCTTTTTGGGCGATCGCCAGGGTTGTGTTGTGGCTCCTGTACTATTCGATATATATATATATATATATATATATATATATATAGCGAATAGTACATATATAGTATATATTCATTACTCACCGTAATCGTATTTCTGATGCTTGTATCTGCTTAGATTCACATGCTGTGCATAGGCCGACATCTAGTGGAAGCTGCGGAGTATTACAGTTTGTTTTTCGAAACTCGAAAATGGGCGTCGACACAGGGCGTGCCAGTAATACTATCCCTAGTGTGACGTCCACTGTAACAAAGATCCCTCACGCGTCTAGGATCCTCAGATTGTATTTTTTCTGACATGAGGAGTAGCGCGAGTACAGATAATCCAAGCAGATAGATAGAAAGGTAAGACTACAAGCAACCATGCGCCTTCTCTCAGAGGGGAGGAAGGGTGGGTCGCATGTGAATCTAAGCAGATACAAGCATCAGAAATACGATTACGGCGAGTAATGTATCCCTTCTGAGGCTTGTGGCATCTGCTTAGATCACATGCTGTGCATATATTAGCGAGCAGAACCTGAAGGAGGTGGGATGTGAGAAGGGTCATGAGCAAATAAATGTCTTAGAACCGCTTGTCCCACTTGTGTATCTGCCTTGGAATGGGTGTCAATGCAGTAATGCTGAGTAAAAGTGTGAATAGAGCTCCAAGTAGCTGCTTTGCAAATGGTGTCAATGGGTACATTTGCAATGAAAGCCAGAGTGGCCCCAATGCCTCTAGTAGAGTGGGCTCTTGGCGTGAAAGGCAGAGTTCTTTCAGAGAGTGAGTAACACAGCTGGATACAGTTAATAATCCACTTCGAGATGGCACCTTTAGAGACACGATCCCCCTCTCTGCCTGTAGCTACGGAGACAAACAGTTGATCTGTTTTTCTTAGCGGTCTGGTTTTATTTACATAGTAGAGGACCGCCCTACGCACATCTAGGGTGTGTAGTTTCACCTCAGCCGAGCTTTGAGGGTCCTGGAAGAAAACCGGAAGCTCGATGGACTGGTTTACATGGAATTTTGATATAAACTTAGGTGAGAACCTAGGGTGTGTGCGTAAAACCAGTTTGTCTTTATGGACAGTAAAGAAGGGATCCTGCACTGACAGAGCCTGAATTTCACTGACCCTTCTTATAGAAGTAATAGCTACTAAGAAGGCCGTTTTATAAGTCAGGTGTTTGAGACTGCTTTTATGCATGAGCTCGAAAGGGGGTCCCATGAGCTTGGCTAGCACCACATTAAGGTCCCACCCTGGTGGTGGGTTTGAAATAGGAGGGTGAAGTCTCTTTACTCCTTCCATGAAGGCTTTGTACTGGTACTTTCCACCACGAGACCTTGCTATGGGAAGTGGTGTATGCGGACAGGGCTGCCAGGTGTACTTTCAGTGAGTTAAAAACCAATCCTGCATCTAGCAGGTGGAGCATGTATGTAACAATAGTGGAAGGAGTGCAATCAACATGGTTGATTTGTCTACTCTGGCACCAGATAACGAACCTCTTCCACAAAGTAACAGTGCCTTGTGTTTGGTTTCCTAGATTCCTTTAGGATGTCCATACACCTCTGTGGTAAATTGAGATGTCCAAACTCTATGACCTCAGGAGCCATGCTGCCAGGTTCATTGAGTTGGGTTGCTGGTGCACTGTTTGACCTTGGTGCTGGGACAGTAGGTTGTACCAGGCTGGAAGTTTGATGGGCTCGCACACCGCCATCTTGCGTAGGTGTGGGAACCACTGTTGTCTTGCCCACATGGCAGCAACTAGGATGAGCGTCATCGATTCTCTGTTCATCTTGTTCACCACTTTCCTGATGAGAGGAGTTGGTGGAAAAGCGTACGCAAACATCCCTGACCAGTTCATCCACAGGGCGTTCCCCTGGGAGTCTGGTTGAGGGGACCCGGATGCAAATCCTGGGCATTGTCCGTTTTCGCTTGTGGCGAATAAGTCTATAGTGGGGAAACCCCACTGAGAGAAGATATCTTCTACAACCTCTCTGTGTAGAACCCATTCGTGTTCCTCTGGGAGGGAGTCTCTGCTCAGAGCATCCGCTAGGGAATTGAGCTCCCCTGGAACATGTTGTGATGACAGGAAGATGTTCCGTCTGAGTGCCCATATCCAGATTTTCTGGGCAAACTTGGACAGATTTGGCCAACGAGTCCCTCCTTGCTTGTTCAGGTAGAACATGGCTGTTGTGCGGTCCGTCCGGATTTGCACTGACAGGTTTAGTAGGTGGGGCTCAAACGCTTGAAGCGCTCTGAATACTGTCAGAAGCTCTAGCAGGTTGATGTGGTTCTTGGCCACTGAGGGAGACCAGAGACCCTGAGCTGTGTGGTGGAGATGGTGAGCTCCCCACCCAGTCAGACATGCATCGGTAGTGACTACTGCCTGTACTTCGGGATCGTAAAAGGGTTTCCCCTGTGCGAGATTCTCTCTTGTCCACCAGTGAAGGCTTTGTACTAGTCTTGGCGAAACGACCACTAGATCGTCCCACTGACCACTTGCCTGAGACCACTGTTTCGCCAACCATTCCTGCATGGGACGCATGCGCAGGCGCGCGTGTGGGACCGGGTAAATACATGACGCCATCATGCCCAGTAAACGCATTGCTTTGCGTACCGTTATTTGGCGACCGGACTGATAACGTGGAATTTGCAGTAGTATATTCCGAATTCTTTCCTCTGAAGGAAAGTTCAACCCCTCTTGAGTATCTAGGATTGCTCCTAGGAACTGTTTGGAGGTGCTTGGCACCAGGCTTGACTTTTTCTCGTTGATTGAGAAGCCTAACTCGTGGAGGAGGTCGATAGTCCTTTGAATGTTTGTCCTAATTGGTAGTGTCGACTGTCCACCTTGAAGCGCAAGTACCTTCTGTGCGCTGGGAACATGGAAATATGAAAATAAGCATCTTTCATATCCAAGGTTGCTATGTAATCCCCCTTTTTTAGGAGGGGGATTACCTCTTGTAGCGTAGTCATACAAAACTTTTGGGGCTTGACATACTTGTTGGCAGGCCATAAATCCAATACTGGGCGTATTGTCAAATCTTTCTTTGGCACAAGGAAGTAAGTTGAATAAATACCCTTGTTTACCTGGTGTCCCGGGACGAGTTCTATTGCGTCCTTTTCTAGCAGAATGGCGATCTCCTCGAGGAGAATCTTCTGATGTTCTAAAGAGTGTACTCTTTGTCGTGGAGGATGGTTCCGGGGACGCTGCAGTAGTTCTATACAGTACCCTGTGGATACTGTTGACAGCACCCATCTGTCTGATGTGATCCCTTCCCAAGCCTGGGTGAAGTTGGAAATGCGTCCCCCTACTGGGGTTGCGTGAGAAGGGACCCTGAACTGAGCGTCACTGCTTTGGGGGAGGCGTGCCGCCTCCCTTGCTGGGGCTGCCTCTGCCTTTACCACGACCTCTCCTATTACCCCTGCCGTAACCCTGGGTAGACCGTTGGCTGTTGTTCCACTGTGTACCCTGCCCCTGGGAATAGTTGGATCCTCTCTGGGAATTTTGGCCGCGTGGGCGACGAAAATTACTATTCCCTCTCTGGTTAGGGGGCTTATTGGTTAACTGGCCAAGGGACTCGAGTGTCTCGTATTCGTCCTTGGCATTCTTCAGTGCGTCTTGGACCGCCTTACCAAACAACAGATCGGCTTCCACCGGTTTGTCCAACAATGATGCCTGGGTTTCTGCCTTAAAACCAGAGTGCCGTAACCATGCATGTCTCTTGATAACAGTGCCTTCTGCTATCAATTTTCCTGCGTTGTCCGCGGCGTCAAAGGTTGCTTTCAAAATGCAACCAGACACGGCTCTACCCTCTGCGGAAATCCAAGCTAACTGGCCCTTTAAAGGTTCAGGAGCAGAGGCTATGAGTGCCGCAACTTCTTCCCACTGATGGCAGTTGTAGCTGGCAAACAGGGTGGTGGAGTTTGCAATTCTTGCTTGATATGCGGACGTTGAGGCTACTTTCCTGCCGAAACCATATAGTTTCTTGCTCTCCTTGTCGGGAGGAGCTTCGGACGATGACAAGGGTGTTCCAGCCCTCTTACGAGTATTAGTGACAACTAGGGAGTCTGGCTTCAGATGTCCTCTTATATAGAGAGGGTCAGACTGGGCTGCCCTGAAAAGTTTTTCAACCCTGGGATTGACTGCTCTGGTGAGGTTCGGGTTCACGAGGGACGGGTCTATTCTTCGCTGAATGGACTTAAGGATCGGGATGGTCTGGGCAACAGGCCTCCTTTCTCCCACTAACTCCTCTGCGAAGTCCCTCTCCTCCTGGACACCGTGGGTGTCAATATGGAAATGTTCTGCTGCACATGCGAGAACCTCGTTTAGGAGGGGTTGGTTATCGACAGGGGAGTCGGTAACCGGGGCTTCGTTTTCTACTGGGGAATCTACTCTGTAGGTTTCAGGGTCTTCCTCTTCCTCTTCTTGGTCCTCATCATCCCCATAGTATCCCGTCCCGGTTTGCTCTTCTACCATGCCAAATTCTTGGTCCTCACCAAAGGAAGACTCTCCTTGATACAGCGAGTATGGTTGTACCTCGAAGGGGTCTGTAGACCTCATCGGTGTTTCAAACCGGGGCTTCTTACTCGGGGGGATAGGATCATTAGAGCCTGAGGGTGTCGCCCCTTGTGGATCATACGAAAGGAAATGGCCTGGATTTTTATCGTAAAAGTCAGCCAAAGAAGACATCCTTGACATGACCCTATCTATGTCTTCACTGGACCATTTTTTGGAACTGGGAATGACTCTCTCAGCAAGTCTCTGGGATTTATCTTGAGTAGATTTGCTGGTTTTAGACATATCAGCAGACCTGGTCTTGTCTGTCTGTCTGTTTAGGGGGAGTGGTGTGTTTCACAGGTGTGGAAGAGTGCAAAGGCTGCTTCTTCTGCTGTTTTCCCCCCTCCCCGTGCGTGGAAAAATTTTTCCCTGTCCTTTTGTGGCTCCGGAGGTTTTCGACGCCTGCCGTCGAGGATCGGGGGTAGGGTCCCTGTCCTTCGAGCGTGGGGCCTCGCTGATTTTGTCTGCGGGCTCCGACTCCTGGAGCGCGGCCTGGGGGTGGAAGTCGTCTTCGTCCTCCGACAATCGAACTTCTGTTAGCCTAGGGAGTGAGGCACTCTTGGCAAGAGTGGATGATTGCCTGGAGTCATGCGGCGATCTCGATCGAGAACGCCCAGAGGGCACCGAATCGGACCGTTCTGTTTGTGCCTCTTTCCGAGAACTCGACGTCGTCGAGTCTCGGTTGGACTTTGTGTGTTTAGTGTGTGGTGTGTGAAGCGCTTGTGTCGCCGGGGGTCCTCCCCATAGCCTCCCTGCCGGATGACCTTCCGAGGTCGGGGACTTGCGCTCGGCTGTCTTTCGACGCCGTAATGCCCTCGCCGTCCGAAAGTACGGCGTCGCTGCCGTCGCTGAAGGCGCCCTCCGCTGCCATGGCCGCTTGCCTGGCGTGGTGGGCCCAACGCTTCGTCGAACGGTCCTTAAGTGTCTTAGGTTTAAACCTACTACACGCTCTGCAGTTCGCTTCGGGGTGGTCCCTCGGCAAGCAGAGATTGCACGTGGCGTGCCTGTCGACCCAAGGGTATTTGCGATTGCACTTGGGGCAGAATTGAAAAGGGGTACCCTCCATACGCACCTTGAGGCAGCGGGCTGTTAAGTGTAGGAAATGTATAAGGTGTACCTATATACCAAGAGTGTAGAGTATGTACAACCCCCCCACTCTCCCTACTTGCAGGGCCGAGGCCAGAGGCCTTCCAAGGCCCGGGCCGAGGCCAGATGCCTTCCGAGGCCCAAATCCGTCGTGCAGCAGCCGACGGTCGATTTCTTCTCCAGCCGGCATCGAGTGTCGAAGTTCGACGTAGGGATGGGGAAGGATGTAAATAAATTAATATTTTAGCAAAAGTATGGCTAAGGCCAGGGGACTCCGCAAAATGCTTCCGACCAGTATGGCGGAAAAAAACAATCTGAGGATCATAGACGCGTGAGGGATCTTGGGTACAGTGGACGTCACACTAGGGATAGTATTACTGGCACGCCCTGTGTCGACGCCCATTTTCGAGTTTCGAAAAACAAACTAATACTCCGCAGCTTCGACTAGATGTCGGCCTATGCACAGCATGTGATCTAAGCAGATTCCACAAGCGTCAGAAATATATATATGGTGTTTATCAGGCTCTTGCTAATTCTAATGCTGATTTCATCAGGATAGGAGGTATTCCTCTTCCTGTCCTAGGCTATGTGGATGATATGGTTATCATAACCCGCACTCCCATAGCCTTACAACGCCTGGTGGATGTTTATACTGAATTTATGGCCACTCACAAACTCTCGGTAAACTCAAAATAATCAGCTGTCATGGCCTGCAGGAGCACAGGCCTCTCAAGATGAGGAGGCTATCGAGTGGTGGAGAATCTATTCCCAGGGTTACTAGCTTTGTATATTTAGGAATTTGCTTTACTGAAAATTGGCGAGGTTTTGGCCATGTGGATAAACAATGCACAAAGATGAGACGGGCATTGGGGGGCCTGTCACACTTTCAAAATAACTGTTCGGGGCATCCACTTAAGCTAATTCTCAAAGTTTATAGGGCCCAAACTAAAACAGCCACCAACTATGGGGCCACACTTTGGGGCATGGAAAAGATCCCAAGCATTGAAAATGTTGAACACTTTTTTAAAAACTACTTGGGCTACCACAGTCTGCACCAAATGATGGCACCCATTTGGAACTTGGGTGCCCCCATATTGCCGATGAGTGGCTATTGGCCCCTGTCACGCACTGGTTTGCATTATGGTCAAACCAGAAAGCCGTCCTTTCACATAAAATCATAGCAGCATTGGTGAGAAGTCCGGCTGTAAAAAAATACTGTGGCTTATTTACGTAGAGAAATGTGTCAGTCAGCTAAATTGTCCAAGCCTTATTTGTCCTCCAGCCTTTTTGACTCCATGTGTTGTAAGGGCCCATAAGCAACACTTTATATCCATCCTTGAGTCAAACAGAGTCCCCTGCCTTAGGTATTTCTGCTAATAGAAGGCACGTTGTTCTAATTAGTGCAGACACCATTCAGCCTTATTTGCTATATAGCGATAAACCTTATGACCGCTGGGCACTCACTAGAGCGCGATTTGACTGTCTATGGCTTGGGGCTCTAACCAAAAACTGGTCTCAAAATATACAATCTCTTGCTTACCCCTGCTGTCGGTGCCCTGTGGAGGACCTTTTGCATTTTGTGCTGTTATGTCCATTATATGCGGACCTAGGAGGAAAATACTCTTGCCCTTACTGAGGACTGCTAAAATGTCTCAAGCTAGGCCGGCCCTTTGTTATCTACTTTCAGCTGCTACGCTGTCGTGGCCTGGGGCTCGGAGTATTTGAGAAAGGCTTGGCACCAGAGAACAAAAATAATTTCTCAAAACTTGACTGAACACTGATAAGCTAATGATTATTCTGATCCCCCTGTGGAGGATACTGTTTGGTCTACACACACGCACTTTTTTAACTTTGTTATCTTATGATATCCTATGTAATGTGTTTTTATTTTTGTGTTACGCATTTGTATCATTGTATTTTATCCTGTACTTGTTGTTTATGGAAATCTTGTTTCCGAATAAACGTGTTGAATTGAAATTGAATAGTTGACACAGATTAAAGGAACAGTATGTACATCTACTACGTGTGTGATAACACACAGTTATAATAGGTGAGTAAGACATTTTTGGTGTAATATACAATTATAGTTGCTTCCTTTTCAGCTCAGAGGAACACAGTCTAAGATATGCAAGAATTCTTTACAATAATTTTGGATGTTCCAGGCAACCCAAGGTCAGCAACACCTAAAGGAACACTTCAGGAATGGCACACAGCTATTCTAGACAGGTAAGACCTAATCTTGTAATATTCCATTACAGTTACTTTTTAAGATCAGTGGAACACAGATCAAGATAAGCAATAACTGTTTAACTTGTTTTAGGATGGCACACAGCTAACTCGAGGTAAGTAAAACCTATATACTTTTTAAAGGGGCTATGAGCAACTTAAAAGGTAAGTATAACCGTTGGCCGACTTATTCTGGACATGCTAACAGCAAGTCCTGGGAAGCAAGACCCAATTGGGGACACTCATACATTTATTCTCACAGGAATAGTGAAGTGCAAACAACAGAATTACATTTGGGGAAGAGGCACAACCAATTCACAGGTGAGTAACTTTTTTTTAAAAAACCTTTATTTTTGGGTTTTGTATCGTACATAATACAACTTCACACCCACATTAGGGTGGACTTAACTTGCGCCAAACCCCATTCTCCCCCCACCTCCACCCCTCGCTTCCCACCCAGTAGTTCAGTATCTACATTGATACGTATTGCACCATTCCAGTCCAATGTCCCAGGGAGATGGGAGCGCTAGGCCAGGCGGCCTGCCGGAATGTGGCATTTTTTAAATTAGTGTTTGCTGGGGAGGAAGGGGCTTGCACAGCTTCGTTCATCAGGAAGAGTATCAGGGGGCCCCAGATATCTGGCGGACAGGCATGTAAGGGCAACAGTTTAACAAAGTCTGTTTCTACAACTTGGTAGTAGAGAATGTCTTTGCGCCAGGCCGTGACAGTAGGGAGGGGTCCTCTGCACCAGGCCATGGAAACTCTCCTGCGGGCAAGAGTTAGCAGCAGACCAGCCAGTTTCCTTATTGGTGCTGATAGTAGCCTTGTCATTCTAAGCAGGGCTGCTGTCTGGGCGGGTTGTATCGCTTCCCACACAATCGCAGCTGTCGTCTCTAGAACTTGGCTCCAGAACAGGGATAGTTTGGGGCAGTCCCACGCAAGATGGGCAAAGTCAGCTGAGGGTGTCCCACATCTTTCACATTTTGCAGATGCTTCAGGATGAGGTTTATTTGCTTTTGCTGGCGTGTAATAGGTTTGGTGAAGGAAATTAAAATGGATTAGTTTAAAGCATGAGTTGAGGGCTATCTTCTGCGTTTGTCTCAGAATGCAAGTCCAGTCTTCCTCTGGGATGATTATGCGTAGGGACTTTTCCCATCTGGCTTTTGCGCGGGTGTTGTTGGTGGTGGTTGTGTCGGTGATAATAGATTTGTAGATCTGCGATACCAGTCTGCCTTCTCCCTATGCTTGTATTGCGTTATGTAGTAATAGCCAGGTCTGTGGCTGGCGTGGGAAGTCAGGCAGGAGTGCTTGCAGGGTGTATCGGGTTGTAAAGTAGATGAATATGTCAAGTGCGGTATTGCCGCCTCTCTGGTTGGCTTGTTGTGGGGTTATAAAGCTGTCCTTGAGGAAGAAATCTCCCAGGGTATTTATATGCAGTTTTTCAACCCATTGGTGGAAAACTTTCTCTGATGTCAGCGGCACCCCTGGTATGAACTTGGCGGAAGGAGGGGTGAGTAACGCGTTTGCACTCCATATTTTTGGGCAAGTTTTTTCCAGATCTTGTACGTCGAGAGCATCACATTCATGGTATTGTTGGGGACCGGGGTCTGGCTCAAGATGACAGCACTCAGCAGGTTGGGCGTCGCCAGGGCCCGCTCCACTTGCACGTGGGGGTCTGACTGCTTGTGTGGCGTACCAATGGCTGAGGAACTGTGCTTGTGCCGCCCAGAAGTATTTTTCTAGATCTGGCAGGGCCAGCCCCCCCGCTTGCCACCGGAAGAGACAGTGTTGAGTGTGCCACTCTGGCTGCTTTGCCTGCCCATAGTAGCTCGAGGACCAAGCTTTTCAGTCTATTCAGGAAGGATTGTGGAAGCAGTATGGGAATGTTGGTGAATAAGTACAGGAGCTTTGGTAAAATCACCATCTTAACCAGTGAGGCTCTTCCCCAGAGAGTTAGTGGCAGGGTCTTCCATCGAGCCACTTTTTCCTGCAAGGATTTGGTGACCTCTTCAAAGTTGTCTCGGAATACCTCGATAGGTTAGTGCCATCTGTATCCCCAGGTACCAGACTTTGGAAGCTTTCCATGTGAACTGAAAGTCGTCTGTAAACGGCATGGTCGACGGGGTCAGTGGGAATGTGATGGATTTTGACTGGTTGCTTTTTAACCCTGAGGCTGCTCCGAATTTAATGACTTCCCTCATAACTGCGTTCAGGTTGGCTGTGGGGTCGCGTATGAACAGCGCCACGTCGTCCGCATAGAGGGATATGATGAGCTTGTGTGGTCCTATGACGAGTCCCCTGTGTTGTCGTTGTTCCCTTAGGTTGGAAGCTAGGGGCTCCATTACCAGGGCAAAGATCAACGCTGATAGCGGGCAACCCTGCCTGGTTCCGCGTTGTAGTTCCACGGGGGCTGATTTCGCTGTTCCCACAGTGATATTAGCCTGCGGTTTGGTGTAAAGTAGGGACACTAGTTTGATGAATCGGGCTCCCAGTCCCATCCTGGTAAGTACTGCGAACAGGAAAGGCCATTCTACTGAATCAAATGCCTTCTCGGCATCAAGGAGGACTGCAATTGCCTGTTGTGAGGGATCTAGCGCTTCGATGACGCCGAACAGTCTTCCAATTCCGAAGGTCGTATTGCGGCCGGGAATGAACCCTGCTTGGTCTGCAAGCACCAGGGCTGGCATCAGTGGCATCAGCCTGTTTGCGGGTACCTTTGCTAGTATTTTGTTGTCCAGGTTAAGAAGGGAGATGGGACGGTAGGACGCGCAATCCTCTGGAGGCTTGCCGGGTTTGTGTAAGAGGATAATGTTGGCTTCACAGATGGATTGGGGGAGGGCCTTCTTTTCGAGTGCCTCTTCATACACTGCCGCTAGGAGGGGGGTAAGGATATTAGCAAATGCTTTATAAAATTCCCCCGTTAGGCCATCCGGTCCTGGAGCTTTGGAGCGTCTTGATGGCCCCGATCTCCTCTTGCGTGATCATTTCATTGAGTGGTTCTCGCAGTTGTCTCTCGACCCAATACAGCTCTGTGTCTTCGAGGTACTCCAGTGGGGAGTTTGAGTCTCCATTATGTTTAGTGCTGTAGAGGTCTTGGTAGAAGAGCCTAAATTCCTCTGCCATTCCTTTGTCTGTGTGAATTAGCTCACCCTCTTATCAAGTTTGCTAAAAGAGCACCAGGCTTTTGGCCCTCGCCATACTGTCTAATTTGGTTGTTACGATTAAAAAAAATTATTTCGCGCTCTCCTGTACTGTTGAAGTTCTGTATTTCCTCTTTCAGGGCGGCTTTTATTTTGGGGTCATCTGTGCTTGTGATTTGCCGTTCAAGGTCCTTCAGATGTTCTTCGCTGGTTGCCAACTCCCGCCTGATGAGTTTGAGGATGCCATTTTCCTTGGCAAGGCAAACTCCTCTTGTAAAACACTTCAGCGCTCCCCAGACTGTGCCGGGCGAGGGGACTGACCCAATGTTGGCTTCCAGGAACGTGCTGATTTCCTCTCTCAGTTCGGCCACGAATACCTCGTCTTGCATGGAGCCAGTTTTGAAACACCAGCGCTGTAGTGGGGATTTGGGATTGGCTGGCCTGAGGCTGAGGCTTATTGGGGAGTGATCGGATAGAGTTCTTGGGAGGATGTGACACGAGTCACTTACCAGCGGGCCCTGTGCGGAGATGAATAGGTAGTCGATCCTGGAGCTCGTGTTGTGTACTGCTGAGTGGAAGGTGTAGTCTTGGGCTGTGGTGTAGTCCATGAACTGTCTCTCGCCGGGTCGAGCACTGTATTCATATTGCCCCCCCCAAATTATGGATATCTGGTCCTGGGCGGAGAGATGAGTTAGTACCCAAAAGTTGTCGGGGCCGTCCACGTTCGGTGCGTAGGAGTTGACGAGGGCTATTCTTTGACCAGCTACAATGCCACTTACTAGAATAGCTCTGCCTACGGCGTCTTTTGCGGAGTGGACTAGCCCGAAGTTGGTTCTCCTGTGGATAAGAATTGCGACTCTTTTGGAGTAGGACGAGTATGAGGAGAAGTACCTGTGGCAACCCCAACTTCTGGCACAGAGGTGCTCTTTCCCCGGGAGTAGATGCGTTTCTTAATATGGCCTCGTCAATCTCATGTCTTCTCAGGTACTGCAGGATTTTCCTGGTTTTAGCCGGGATGTTACCACCTCTTATGTTCCATGTTAAGACTTTGAATGGAGCGGATTAAAGCATCTATTGGTTCTCATTTTGTACATGTTACGGGTGATGTTGAGGCAAGTTTTGGTCCTGCGGCTTGGTCGTTGCATGCGGGGTCATTCGCTGGATGGCGCAGCAGCTTTGATGGAGAGATGAGAGATGAGGGATGAGGGATGAAGGGTCGGCGGGAGGTGTCGGAGTGGCGAAATTCCCTCCCAATTCCCATGATGACTCATGTCCACGGGCAACCCCCAACTGGCCCATTGAGTAACTTAAGTGGGGTGCTGACTGCATTGATGCAAGTCCGTCACCTGGATCCCCCCCTTTTTGTAAAAACTGGAAATGGTGAACAAGCTTTTGCTGTGCGTGGGGCACTAGGGGCCTCCCAAGTTGTGGGTCCCCTGAGGTACTTAACTCAGGTTCTCGTTTCAGTAGAGATGTAAACTTAGGTAAGAGGGTTTGGCTTCCCACCAATGACCGAGATGACCTATCTCCGATTCCTCTGATTGCCGCCTCTTTGCATGCGTGTATTATTGGGATTCAGTCCGGGGCACCCCACCTGATCGAGAAATGCATTTGTTTCTTCAGGCGTTTGGAAAAAGTGGATTTTCCCATCATGTTGTATTCTAAGCCGTGCCGGGAACAGCATGGAGTAGTCCATCTGATTTTCTCTGAGCCTTTGTCTGGTAGCCGTAAAGGATCTTCTTTGTGTCTGCACTGCTTGGGAAAAGTCAGGGTAAAAGTGGATTTTATCTCAGTCATGGTGAAGCTCCCCCTTTTCCCTGGCGAGCCGGAGAAGTGCATCTCAGTCTTTATAATTGAGTAACTTTGCGATTATCGGCCTGGGGGGGGGGGCGCACCTGGAATCGGCTTGGCGGACGGGATTCTGTGTGCCGTTTCCACCACAAATAGACGTGAAAAGGCCTCTTGCCCAAATAGCGTGGTGCACAGTGACTCGACAAAGTCTTCCACTTTTGCTTGGTGGTGTTGTTCTCTCACTCCGACAATTATTATGTTACGCAGTGACCGGGTCTCCAAATCTTCGCACCGGGCATTTGTTGCCTTCATTTGGGTTTCAAGTTGGGCTACCTTGGTCGTCAGTGAACTCGTGCCATCTAGACTGGACACACGTTGCTCTACATCATTGAGGTATTCTGAGTGGGTGTCCAGACGGTGTTGCAGGAGGTCAACCTTGGATGAGAGGCCGTCCATCTTGTTGTTTAGGCTCCCTATGCCTGCCTTCAGATCTAGCAGGAGTTCCTTGATATCGGTGGAGCCTGACTCCTCGTTGGTATGCTGTGGGATGGGCTTCAAAGGTTCTGGTTCTTCCTGCATTCTGGGAGTTTTGGCTGCTGAGCCGGAGTCGAAATTCAGCCTTCTCTGTGACTTGTCGGTTTTCCCCATTTTCCACCAGCTGGGTGGGAGTCACACCATAAGCTTTCTGGAGCTTGTGTTTTCCACTGGGGACCTTGGCTGGCGTTTGCACCATGGGAGATGAGAGCGCTGTGGGCTGGGTGTTGGGAACCAGTGCTGCGTTTTTTTTGGCGGCTTTTTGAGTCTCCCACTGGCGAAGTTGCCTGCTCCCCCTCTGTGGACAGAGTGGTGGAGGGGCGGAAAATCAACTTGCGAGACAATGACATGCAGGAGGGTTTTGTGACTGGAGTGCTTCAGTCTTTAGGCTTGGATGTTTGTCCCCAGCTATGCCCTGCAGGGTAGATGAGTGCAGCCCAGTGAACTAGCTTGCAGGCTGGTGGGCAGGTTGGCTGGGGTGTGCATTGATGGTTGCCAGCAGTGTTATTATCTGAGCAGGAGATCATCTGAGCCCATGCAGCGTGCACTGTACCTTTAATGAGCTGGAACCTTTGTAGATGCTGCGGGCTTCCTCCAATTTGCTCTGTGTGCCTCCTCGCTGCGTGGTACAGGAGTTCGCTGGGTCTCTGTGCCTGCTCTCACCTCCAGCGGCGCCGCAGGCAGGCACTGTCCGCCGCCAGGGAGGAGTCAGCTGTGGCGGTCTGGCCAGACTCAGGGAGGTGCCGTAGCCCAGCGTCTCCCCACTCACTCCCCCCCACAGCCCGCTCCCACAACGCTGGGCTCCCTGCCGCCTCCTGTCGTGCACCGTGGCCACCCGATGGGCGCAGCGACCGCAACCGCTGCTCGGTGCGGGGGGCCGGCAGCAACACTCCGCGCGCAGCGCCACAGGACCCCCGATCCGGGCGCACTCGCGGGAGATTCTTCTTTGGGCTCACTGGCTGGGCGGGGGGTTGCCTCGACTCTCCTGGCCCTCTTTGCACCCGGCGCCGAAATTGAGCGCGGGTGTCTAGATTCCGACTGAGCCTCTCCACGGGCCCCGGGGCTCACATATGTGGACGGGTTTCTGGGGTTCCGGAACTGAGATTTTCGCCGGAATTCCACCATTCAGTAGGGAAGTTAGGCAGGCAGCAGGATTAATGCTCGGTCAGGGCGGGAGGGAGCTGAAACTATCAGGATTCTGCAGGATTCATTCCGGGTAGCACAGAGCTCACTTGAAAGCGGCCATCTTGGATGGCCCTCTAGCGCCCTCTATCACAGGTGAGTAACTTAACAATACTTTTATTATATTATACTTGGTTTTTACAAGTCATTGCTATCTGATCCTGATCCAAATTGACAGGACCAAGAGTCATTCTTCTACATCTACTTTAGTTAAAATGCCAGGATTTGTCCTGTGTCTAAGTCAAGACTCTGAAAATATTACCCTACTGCAATTACTGATTTCGTGTCTAGACCGCACATCAGATGGTTCCACCAGTATTCTTCGTCTAGGCACTGAATTCCTGAACAAGTGGCCCATATGGATCGTTCTTTTTGTTACTACACTGGGGCAGGTAAGGAGCAGGTGTCTCAATAACTCTGCTGTGTTGCCATCACAGAACCGGCAGATGTTTTGACTGGATTTGCCTTTTATTGCCAGTACACTTCATTGGTTTTTAATAAGTTGAGCCGTGCCCTCAGAAAGGTAGATCTCAGTTTCTTATTTGGAAATTGGATCAGGTATTCCATGGGCATGTTTATTTTTTGAGTATTGATTGGTAAATGGGCGGTGAGTTTGTTCTTCACCGCCATTTCAAGAGTTTTGCTCCAGTCTGATTCTTTCCGTTTTTTTGCTGTTTTAGTTGAATTATTTTCAAGTTCCAACACTGAACTTCCTATTTCTTTTAAAAGCAAGTAGACTCTAGATGCCCATGTGGACTGGATATTGTTGGTCCCCATGTTCATTTAATCGAGAATGATCTCGAGATTGTTTTGTTTTGACACTCTGATCTTTCTGAATAGCATTAGGCCATTCAGGTCAACAGTGCATTTTAGGGACATCAGACCAAGTTCCCTTCGAATTGAGGCCACTGGTGTAAAAGACGGGAGAATTAGTATTTTCCTCCAAAAGTGACCTTCGAGTTTGCACCAGATGTCTGTCGGGAGTGCT
Source organism: Ambystoma mexicanum (assembly GCF_040938575.1). Classification (NCBI taxonomy): domain Eukaryota; kingdom Metazoa; phylum Chordata; class Amphibia; order Caudata; family Ambystomatidae; genus Ambystoma; species Ambystoma mexicanum. The sequence goes on along the minus strand of NC_090936.1, from coordinate 449,801,826 downwards.
GGCATAGCTTCGGCCCCGTAAACGATTGCTGGGACCACCTTGGCCTTGTAAAAATGTAGAGCTACTTTCAACGAAAAGCGGACACATTTTTTTATCAAGAATCCTCGTCTGTGTAGTCAGACTTTTGATTTTAGTGAAGAGTTTCTTGCCTCGGGAGCTCTTGGCGGCTTGCATTGATTGATACCCCCAGGTACCTGAAAGAAACTACTTTTTCGAGACGCTCACCTGCTATTTGCCAGCTGAGGTTTTCTTTTCTCTTAGGATTTTTCTCAAAAGTCATCACTTTGGTTTTGGTGGAGTTGATCTCCAGATCGTTCGATTGCAAGTAGGCAAGGAGACCGTCCAGTTTTCGTTGAAGGCCTACTGCAGTGTGGTCGATCAAAATGATGTTTGCGTACAACATTCTGCTTATTTATTCTTTTCCCACACTCGGCGGTAAGGCTCTGATTGTTTTTTCTGAGATCTGATAGTCTCCTATGTATGCGTTGTACAGGGCTGGTACCAGGGGGCAACCTTGTTTCACTCCTCTGAATGTGGCTATTACTTCGGAGAGTTGGCCCGCGCCACTAAGGCGCACTCTCATGGATGTACCAGTATATAGCTCTTTGATGGGATTGCGGCAGGACATTTCCAGTTTTTTAGCTTCACCCATCATTGCTCACGATTAACCATGTCAAACGCCTGCGAAAGGTCCATGAAGGCCAGAAATATTCGGGGACTTCCCTCCATTACTTTCACTTTCAGTATGCTGAGGAGCATTATGTTAGTCGTCATACTCATATTCTTAATGAAACCAGTTTGGAAGGGATTGTATCCTTCTGATAGAATCACCCATGTTTTGAATTTGTCTAAAAGAAAAGATCTAAAAGATTTTCTGATGGTATCCAAGAGGGCAATTAGTTGTTTGGCTCCCCTTTGTCCCCCTTTTTATAAATGGGACCACAATGGCTGTTTTCCATGATTTGGGAATCGAATAGGAGGTGGCGCAGGTCTTGAATATTTCTACGATCAAGTTCGCCCAGGGTTCAGAGTTGTTCTTCAAGTCCAGATTTGAAATCCCATCCGGCCCTGGGGCTCGGGAATTTTTTAGCTTGCCGATTTTTTGGCAGATCGAGGTCTTATCCTGCTTAATATCCCAGCGTTCTGGAATGATTGAACAGTCTGGAGTTGTGGATGTAGGTGGTCCAAACAGATTAGAGAAGTAGGACACCCATTGTTGCTCCCCTACGCTGTTTAACAAAGCATCCTGTCTGGCCTTCCCACACAAGGCAGTTAATGCCCAGAATGCTTTTGCTCGTTTCCCGCAGAGGGTTGCCAGCATTTTTTCCGAGTCTTCTTGATAAAGAATGATTTTAACCAGTTTTTATATTTCCTCGTGGCTTTTCTGGCCACCTCTTCATTTTCCAATGAGGGCGATTGTTTAGCTCTCCTCATTTACCTTCTGCATTTCATTCCTTTTGGCAATCAGGAGCCGATTTTTAGTGTGGAGATAGTTCTTGTTGAATTTAATGTTGTGGCTCTGTTTCTGATACGGAACCAGCAGTGGGCAGTAATCGGTCTTAGCCTTTCTTGAGCTCACTGTGTCCTCTAATTTTTCTTTTAGATATTGTATAGCAATTTCTCTTATAGAGTCGGAGTTGAGTCTCAAACGCGTGCCTCTGTTGATGACTTCTATCTTTGACGGCATAGGTTTTCTTCTGCTGAGGTCCTGGTTTTCTGGAAGCGCACAAACAGCCGTTAGAAGGTTGTGATCACGGTTTGTTGTTCTGGTCACCTTAAATTATGTAACTTTAGCCAGGAAATCTCTCGACACGTATAGGTGATCTAGGGTGGCTTCACGACCTTGTTCTCATGTTGGGAAGTTGTGTGTGTCTAAAGACTTTAATAAGTGCAGATTGTGCAGATCTCTTCCGTCCATAAAGGACGACCACAGTTTCCCTCTTAGGGCGGGGTCCGAAGAGATTGATCCTGAGCCGCCAGTCTTGTTGTTAGTGGCTCCCTGGCTTGCGTGCTTCCTCTGCTCTAAATTCGGTAAGGTGGCGTTGAGGTCACCGCAAATGATGATGTAGTCAATGTTGTTCTTTTCCATGGTTTATATATTTTTTAGAATAGTGCAACACACATTCAAGGTACGTAAGAACTTTTGTAACTGTGCACTCTTAGTTAAAGTTACCAACCAACTTCTTTTACAAGTAAGTAACTTTTGTACACTTGTTATTCTTTTCAAGGCAGAACCCTTTTCTTATCCAGTACTTCCCTTATTCTATAGCATGAATTCACTTGGAGGAAGTAGAGGGACCCTAGTGGTCTAGGTGCCAGCTGTAAACAGGGTGAGATAGGGTTCGGTTGCAGGCAAAGTCAGAGTTCCAGAGGAAGACTGTTCAAACAAGTAAGTATTTCACTTTAAAGTTAGATGTCTGTCCGGGGACTTCAGAGAAGACACCCTGGGAGGATTCCACAGTGTGCCTGGGTGAACTGGATGAGTGGCCTCCCAATCAGAGAAAACACCCCAAAGCTGTACAGACATCACAAAGGCTTAAGGTAGGTAAAATACCCCAGCCAACACTGTTCCTCAGCACAGAAGAAGAGTTGCAGTAGGAAGACTCCAGGATCTGCAGCCAAAAACCCAGTTGGATTCCTTTGTCAAGAAGATGGAAGACAGGACTTTGGAAGGACTTTTGCAGCAGGAATCATGGAAGGCGGCTCCAGGCAAGCGTTTCCTCGTGGCTGGATGTGGCGCCATTTCAGGAACACAGAAGACAGAATATCACTGGTCGGATTCTCATTGTTTGCAAAGTCCAGCACTCTGATGAGGGGATTTATCGGACCTGAAGAGTCTCTCTGGAGATCCAGAAGGATGCCCACGAAGTTTGAGCGAGATTGGAAATTCGGAAGACCGTGCACTGCACAATGGCTCAAGGTCCCAGGGTATTGGGGTATTGAAGCCCTGCAAGGTCGCAGCACAACCTGGGATGGCTCAAAATGCAGGTCCTCTTGAGTCTAGTGGGTCTCACCAGGCTCTGAGTCATCGTTTTGGGAGCCCCCAGGTCGATTGGAAGGAAGGGCTACAACAGGCTCCAGTTACACAGCAGGCTCTCCGGTCGTTGGAAATCATCTCAGCTGTGGTTTCTTCATCTTCCTCTTCGGTTTTGGTTCCAGTGGCCGGTTACCTCTTGAGCTTCCAGGATCAGACTTTTATGCAGGAACCAGCCAATAAAACAGCCTTGCAACATTCAAACTTCGGGTGGTGGGGGTGGAGGGGTTGGCAGTCCTTTCAGGACAGCCAGCCATCCAGTTTGAACTGGATTCTCGCAGTCAGGCTGGAAGACAAAAGGGCTGCAGAGTTTTGGACTCCTCCCTTGCTTCCTGCCTTCACAGATACTCTGGAGCCAGGGTGGGAAATCCACGGGATTCCTGCCAAAGATAAAGTTAACACAAAGGAGTTTCCTGCCCTGGATGTCAGGAGAGAGAACAAGAAAGGACAAGGAATGCTGTGATTGTGAAAAAAAGAAGACTGGGACCATTTTTATAAAAAGAGCACCCATAAGTGCCTTTACTGGGGATGTGGAAAGAGCCTGCAGTAAAGGTGCACCAAATTAATAAAAAAAGGTTCACTGCCACCAGCCATTAAAGGTCAGTTTGACCTTGTAACATAAAAGTTACAGTAACAATGATAAAGGGGATACTCGGTATCTCCCCAGCACTACACATAAGTTGGGGGGTGCTGGTCTCACCTAAATGTAAAAGGGATCCAAAGATCCTTTCTACCCTTGGGAACTGTAGTTCTCAAAATGTTAGCCAGAGAAAGTTAAAAGGGGAGACCCTAGTGCAAAGCAGCAATAATAGGCACTTATTAACAAAAAGTTGTCAGAGGATAACTTAAAAACACTATGGAAAGTCTTACAAATGACTCTCATAAAAAGAGTAAAAGACTGAGTGTGGAAAAAGATTCCCACTTACAGAGGTATAGGAAAAAATAATCTACCAGTCCAGCAAAACGTTCTGGGGATGACACAGGTCATCATTACTATGATAATCTTACCTAACAGGAAGATTAGAAGGGCTGCATATATATCTAAAATGCTACCTATGCTGGTGTTGCTACAGTTAATATTTCCTGTGCAAGTTAGAATATTCGGAAGCTTCATATGCTCCAATGATTATCATTAAAAAGGGAAGAGGGCACAGAGAACTGATCCCTACAAACGGCAAGGCTCTTTAGCATAGACTAGCCAACATGAGCATCTGCCATTGAGTTGGTATTTCAACATCACTGTTTCATAAATTAGCTCCCAAGGGGGCGATTTGCAAATCTCAGGTAAAGTGTTCGTGCTCGAGTGCGGTGGTTCGAAAACAAATCTTTCAAATAGTAAACAGTTGGATAGTTGAATTGTTGTATCATAACATTCCATTGTAAATGTTGTAACTGGGGTAAATGATCATATCAACCATTGAACTGACATATTTCTTTGTCAGACTTCTCAGAGTACAGACATAGGCCATGTAGATTTGTTTAAACCCTTTTGTTGTGTGCATTTTGATGAAGACCCCTGACATCTAGAGCGTGCTAAAAAACAAGAGAAATTAACTTACATTAAAATATAAGTGCAGTAGGGAGAAAGTTTAGTTAAGCACAAAGAAATGACTACCCATGACAAAACATTGTCAATGCTATGGAGAGTAGAATAAATTCAAAAGGGTTGTGGGTCCTCTACTGTGAACAGTCAGTTAACAGATTAAGAATAACTTTCAACGAGGAGTCTAAACACGCTTCTCTATAGCAATGAACACTACTTTTCTGGAGCGCAATCTATTAGCACATAGCCAAGGAAAATGTTATTTTTAAACCATGAAGTAAATGAAGGTTTACAAAAAGTCTGAATAATGGAAACATGATTTGGCTTTTCAGAAAAGGTTCTAGTACTCTGTAATTGGGGCCTTTCCAATATTTTTAAAAGTAGATCTGGTCTTTGATTCTGCCCAAGGCATGATCAATCTGCTTGTGGATAGCAAGTTACAAAAAAAGGCAATAGATGGGACAATATGTCCTGCAATCTAGATGAACAAGTTACTTACCCCTGTTAATGTTCTTTAGACTGGATGTTCCTCATGTATTCCTCATCTTTAACGCATGTTGTCCAGCTTCAGCCGTTTCAAGAAGAAGAAAAAAAATAATCGTCAGAGGGTGTTGTGCTTCGATGGCATGGACTAGATGTCCCTCGAAGGCCTCCGTCGAGGATGTGTTCCTCGAAGGAGGCATATATAGAACGTGCAGCGCCCGTTGGCTTCAGTTTTGTTTTTCTCCTTTAACAGCAGAGATGCCCGCAAAACACGGGAGTGACCGTACTCTGCCTTGATGGAACGGAAGCTGTATAAGCACGGGAAATTCTACTGAGAGGTAGGATGGGAGGGCGATGAGGAATACATAGGAGGAACATCCAGTAGAAAGAACGATACTAGGGGTAAGTAACTTGTTCTTCGAATGGATTGAGTCCTCCCACGTATTCCTCATTTTTGACAGACTCCCACAGCAGTATTTGGTTTGGAGTAGGGAGTAGAATTTGATGTTATAAATTTTCATGGACAGAGTGCAGGACTGCCTTACCAAAGGTGCCATCCCGACTGACGGAAGATTCCAGGCAATAATGCTTTGTGAATGTGTGGCCAGTAGACCACGTTGCCGCTTCACAAATGTTTTTATTGGTACGCCCCTTTGCAGGGCTGTAGAGGTAACTATGCCCCTGGTGGAATGGGCTCCTTCAGGAAGGTCCTTCCCTGCCAGCCTGTAACATTCTGAGATTGCCAGAATTATAAATCTGGATAAGGTCTCTTTACTAACAGCCTAACCCATTTTATGTCCTGTATATCCAATGAAAGGTTGGTCATCAATACGTAGCTTTGACATTCTAGACCTATAAAGGCTTAAGGCTCTCTGAGGGTCTAACCTATGTAGTCTTTCCTCCTCCTTGCCAGGACGAGGTAGGGGATAGAAAGGTAGAATCATTTTCTGACATATGAAAATCAGAAATGATTTTGGGCAAAAATGAAGGTTTGACCCTTAAAACAACCCTATCCTTGTGGAAGATAGTAAAGGGTGGCTTGGAGGAATGTGCCTGCAACTCTCACTCTACGGGCTGATGTTCGAGCCATCAATAGAATAGTTTTGAAGGTTAACAACCTTAAAGGACATGAATGTAGTAATGGTTCAAAAGGTGCACACAGACATTTTAGAACCAGATTAAGGTCCCAAACTGGAACCTGGAACAGAGATTGGGGTGGAGGGTGGATAACACATTGGTTAGCCCCTTTAGAAACTGTCACGAGTAGGAACATTCCTCGGACGAGCGCTTACAGATGGACAGCGCTGCCAAGTATCCTTTAATAGTACCAATCTGGAGCCCCAGATTGGCTAAAGATAGTAGAAAGGATAAAACATCTGGTGTTGAAAAGGATCTTCATTCTTTTCTCTGCACCAGGTGCAGTATTTATTCCAACGGCAACGGTACAGAGACTTTATTGCTGACCTTCTGGCCGAAAGCAACACTCCCATTAAGTCATCCGGGAGGGCTCAATCCTTATACCTCAGCCATTCAGAAACCAAACGTGAAGGTTGAATGTTTTAACTTCTGGATGGAGAAAGCGACCCTCCTCTCACGAGAGAAGGTCACCTCTTTGTGGAAAACGCATCAGAGGACAGATGGACATGTACAGAAGGTCCGGGTACCAAGACCTCCTGGCCCAATCCAGGGTAATTAGGATCATGTGATTCCTGAATCTTCTCAACCTCTAATCACGTGAGGAATGACGGGGACTGGAGGAAACGCGTACAGGAGTGGAAGCTCCCAGTCCACTACGAACAAGTCTCCTAGAGCTCCTCTTGGGGGAAATTCCCTAGAGCAATACAGTTTGCACTTTCGGTTGGCCCCCGGTCCCGAACAGATCTACTTGAGGGGTTCCCCAAAGGGTGAAGATCTCTTGAAGGACTTCCTGAACTAGTTCTCACTCATGGGAGACTGTGCTCTGCCTGCTCAGAGCGTCCGCTGCTGTGTGCTTCTCTCCGGCTAGGTGAACTGCTGATAGGGAGATTTCATCTTGAACTGCCCAGTTACAGAGCTGCATTGCGTCTCTGCACAGTGGTAGTGACTGTACACCACCTCTCTTGTTGAAGTACTATATGGCCACTGTGTTGTCCGTCATTATCAGAACATTCTTTCCCATACAGAGGGCAGAAGCCTTCAGTGCTAGTCTGATTGCCCTCAGCTCCAAATGATTAAATATGTAGTTTGGACTCCGATGGAGACCAACGAGTGCTGACTGTTAGATCGTTGGCATGGGATCCCCACCCCGTGAGTGAGGCATCCATCACTACTGTTAACTTCGGCCATGGTTGACAAAAGGGTTCTCCCTTCAGAATATTGTTAAAGATCCTGTCAGACCCTGGTTGGAACCTGAAGTAGGTCCGACATCTTTCCTGAGAACTGGGACCATTGAGTTCTTAGAGCCCATTGAAGGGATCTCATTCTCAGACCGGCCTAAAAAAGAAAAAAAGAAATCGAAAGCCGGTAGACTGTGGGCATTCTGAAACTTGGTAACCATCTGAAGAATGTCTTGAGCCCTCAACTCGGGTGGCAAGCTTATTCCCTAGGATGTATCTAGTACAGCTCTGGACTTTTGAGAAGGGATTAATATGGGACTTCTTGTAATGGAGGGAGAAGCCCAGTCTAAAGAGAGTGGAAGGGGACTTTGAGATGATCCAGGGCTTGTTCGGGAGAATGCGCCCTGATCAGCCAATTGTCCACGTAGGGGTAGACGTGAATACCCCTGTAAAACCAGATATTATGCTTGCCTATTATGTTATTAGTAATTCATTTAATTCCTATGTGTGACATTAGTTATCCATTAGCCATATTATTCTGCCATTTGTATGCATTTTGCTAGAGAAATATGCTTTTATATGAAGGGCCCAGTGTAGACATGTTTAGACATTATGTTATTATGTATGCAATTAGACACACGCATGAATGTGTGCACTTAGTATGCATTGAGTCCACATTATGTAGCCCTTGGGTTTGAGAGAATGCGCTAAACTCTAGAATGAATGAATGCATGAGGCCTGTGCCATTCTGAAGCCATTTCATTGAGAGACAGAGAAGCAGCTGCACTTTGTCCGCGGAAGGATTGTTATGGTAGGCTGTAAGAAGGAATGTGTAAACAAAGGCTGGCAATCAGACAGATAAGAGGTTACTCTTGCCCGAGTAGAAGTAAATGAGACAGGCTGGCTCATCAGCATCCCTGGGCCTGCTCGCAGACAGACAGAAAGGTGGGAGGGAGTGCTGCCTTGCACACAGACACAGAGCGGTGTGGAGCAAGAAAGGGATTTTTAGCTTGCAAAGAGCTGACAATGAAGGAATGGGAGGATGGTGGTTTCGTAACACAGACAGGAGAAGGCCACTGGACATGTACAAGATATGCTTGGAAATTTCACGATGACTAGAACACAACAAACTAGGGAATGAAAGAAGGACGTTAACAGACCTTTAGGCGTTGTCCGCTTTTAGAAATCCTTGTTTGACAGAAAGAGTGAATACTTGCAGGAGAGGAGTTTTGTTACCATAGGAACGGGTGTACGTCATTGAATAGTATATCCAGGGGTGAGGTTTGCATTGAGAAAGGAGAAGTGTTTGGAGAAGCGTTTCGGATGCAGCTTAGGGGGGCAGAAGCAAACCAGCTTGGGAGATTGGAAGTAATCTGGGAGAGCAGATGAGAGCAGAGTTTGAGATCGATCTGGCAGGGAGTTGGCAAGTGACCAGACCACAGAGGGCCTAGCTGTCTGAGGGAGCAGGGAGATGACGAGAGTTCTTGCAAAGGGAGTAAAGGCCTGTTCTGTTGAAGTGGGTTTTTGACATACTAAGGGAAGGGGAGATTTGCACACACTGTAGATGGGATTGCTCAGAGAGAGTGCGATTGTGTGTGGTGTGGATTGAAGAGGAATGCTTGTCCAATGTACTTTGCTATTTAGCATTTGAATTAAGCTGCAATGCATTATAGATCCAGCAGGGAAAATTGCTATTAAATTGCTTGCATTAGAAGCCTGAAAGGCTTACATTTATTGCAGTTTGCACCCAAAAACATAAGGGTTGCAAATTCGGGTTTTGCTAGAAGTGCTCATCATGTCTTGCTGTGTATGAATACATGTATTCCATTGTTATAATTGAGATTGACTTGTGTGTTTTCATTTGTGTCTATTGTGATCTTATTTCTCGTGTCTATTTCTTAGCATTTGGTTTTGTTTGTTGTGTATGTCCTATTTGCAGTAACACAGTGAACAACAGCCCTGAGATATACTTGCAGGGGGGCCAAAGTGGTCCACCCCCCCTGAGGTAGAGTTGCAGTTTGAGACCCCCTTGCCCAAGACTCGCTGCCACCACCGCCATCAGTTTGGTCAAAACCCTTGGCTGGAGGTTAGCCCGAATGGCAGAACTCAAAATTGATAATGAGAACTGCCAACTGCGAACCTCTGGTATTTTCTGTGCTTGATATGCATTGGCACATGAAATTAAACATCCTGAAGGTCCAATGACACCAACCAATCCTGGAGTTGGAGGGCCTGAAGGGGTGGTAAGGGGAGTACCATCCCTTGTACCTCTCCGCTACAGGCACTGGTTCTATAGCATCTTTCTCTAGCAGGGTTAACATTTCCTGCACAAGGAGCAGATCCAGAATCCTCAAAGAGTGGTTCCCCAGTGAATTGCTCTGAGGTCTCCTTAAAAATGGAAGGCAGTAACTGTGGGTTACGGTTTCTAGAGCCCAAGCATCCAAAGTAATGACTTGCCATTCTTCTAGATGCTGCGACAGTCTGCCCCCCCTGGGTGAACTGTGTCTCAAGACCTCAGAGGTTTTGAGGCAGCTGATGCAGTGGCCCATGGTAAGGAGGCTGCTGCTTGAGCTGGCTTTGCACCTTTTCCTCGTCCACCATAAGGAAGTTCTCTCTGGCCCGTTTGAATGGCCATTCCTCTCGTCCTTCCAACTGAGTAGTAGCAAAAAGATCCACCCCAACAAGGTTGCCCACTGTGGGATGCATCGACCCACTCTGCTATACTATGCAGCCTCACTCTGCTATCTATGGTGCGAGAAACAGCAAAATGGCAGCAAAACCCTTGTGCGTGCCAAAACCTCCAAAACTGAGTTTTTCAACACGCAAAAAGATGGCTGCACAACCTGCCAACCATGGTGCATGTGTGGTGGACAGAGCACACGCTGCAGAAAAAGTGCCAGTGGGCTCCATGACAAGTCAACATGGAGTATAGAGGGAGAAGCAGCGCTTTGCAAGTGAAACCCCAAAATTTGCCTGTAAATGACATTTACTTTGCTGCTGAAACTTCAAAATGCCTGTACATAACACTTTCCAACACTCAAAATCTTGCTTGGTGCTAAAATGCATGTAATCTAATGAAGCACTGTGAATTTACAAGGTCCTGAAATGTTAAGAGCAAAACATTTTCTCAGCAAAACTGGATTGCCTGTGAATGACCGGTCCTGTCAAAAATCTGTGTGCAGCCACACTGGGCTGCCTGTGAGTGACAGCCCCTGTCAAATGAGCTCTCCTGATTAAACTTTAAAGTTGTCTAAAACTAAAGATCTGCCGGATTAGCAAATATAAAACGACTTTTGCTGAAAGCAACACGGATCTCAGTTGTTTTGATCCCACAGGTTTAAATCTAAGAATGTAATTTCTATATCTATGTCATCTGATGCAACACGTTTGTTTTGTGCTGGATTTCTAGTCAAGAAATGGCTGGCTGGGCCTGCAAGAGGTTGAAAAACAGGTTTCACCCAAGGGGGTGGGCATTCCTCTCTGCAGATGCTCATGGACACATGATAATTGTGGGGTAGGCCAGACTTTTGTCTGCAGCCAAGGACTGAACAATGGCAGATTCTACAGGCCAGGAAATGGACGTGTGAAAAGGTCGTAAACAAGGAAATCCCAAAGGTGGGGGCCGCTCCTTGCCTCCAGAGACAGAAAAAAGGCTGACCATTTGCTGCTAAGAATATGTAATGAACATTTTTAAGAGACTTATAACTTGCTATCAGAAGTGGTGAACAATATAAAAAGGGCAGATTTGTTGATTTAATTTTTGGCCCGACATTTCAAAACGTGGTGGAACTGTGTAGCATATTCTGAACAGGAATAGCAGTATATGTTGTTTTATGGGAACTGTATTTATGCTAGAATTGTTAAACCTTGCACACACATTCCTATGGTAAACATGCATATTTGTGGAAACCAGGTCTCACAGCTGTGAGATTTCGATGAACAGATACTCCCTAAAATATGTAATCCTTGTATGTGATTTTCATAGAGGTTACACATGTATAAATATGTATTTAGGATAAAATTCATTTTTGATACTAGTGGCTAGGGGAGGTTTCTAAATATTGTAAAAACCAAACCATAAACTTGACATCATCAGTCTTTGATCCAATCACTCGGATGCAAGGCAGAGATGAGGCTCTGATCCTATCCCAGTTCACAGGGGCGAGTTTAGTTAAGCGGGCCATACACCCATTTTTGTGAGGTCATTGGAAAGGATAGAGACAGCTGACAACACACACACAGACTCCCTCTTCTGATTCCAGCGAAGCACTCTGATCCAGCATTCAACATCCAGCCTTTAACATCCTTCCAGATCCAGATGCCAATCACCAAGCCAAGCCAAGCAGTAGCTGAACCATTTTCAACTAGGCCTCAATCCTTAATAATTAATCCTCAACTAATCCTTATAACCCAGTGGAGCGCTGTGGTGTGGGAAAGCATCCTGAAACTATCTGGCTTGCTACCATAATGCTTGACTGATGAACTCGCCATCCCGCTGATCAGAAATATCCAGAAACAAGAAGGGCAGATCCCGTGCAGTTTCGCGACCGGCCTAGCTGATCCTGTCCCACACCTGATGTGGCGTCCTTCCTTGATAGACCCAATCCATTGATCAGAATCTTGATGGGCCTAAAATCTTAAATCCCAGTGGATTGTGAGCATTAATAGGACGCTAGAGAACTATTGTATACCTTGCATTATTTGTCCCACCCTAATCTCTGAACTATCCTTAATTTCATAACCAGTAACAGTGTCAAAATCTTAGTGCTATCGTATTCTGTATTTGCTAAAGCAGCATTTTCATAGGCATTTTTATTTGTGTAACTATCCAAAAATCCCACTTCGAGTGTTTGGACTGGTTCCGCCGGGGAAGGCACTGGGGATAAATCAGTCTCAGAGCTTACTTGGTCCCGACCTGGTTGTCTAGTCTGCATGCTCTAGCCTTGAGTAAAAGCATAAGCCATATTTTCTGATTTTGAACTGAAGTTTTTGTCCAAACTCTTCTTATTCCGAAAAACACCTCTCACTATAACCTCCATAATTCCTTCAGCATTCGAAACAGTGTAGTTGACCCATTTTTATCAAAAACTGCATAGTAAAAGTTTGCAGCAAATTTACATATTGCAAAAGTTTTACACGTGTGAATTGTCTTTAAATTATTTCCCACTTTGCCTTTGAGAATCCAAATGTTTTCTTTTGATTAAATCATTGATTTTGTTTGCTTGAATCTGTTGAAAGCGGTTCCCGTAGAAATGTATAATAATTTAAGCATTTTTGGACACATTTAGTGTTTTTGCTCAGTCAGTTTCAAAGCCATCCTGACAGTTGAAAAGTCAAATCCGTTTTTCTCTTGTGTTCAAGGGGGGGAAGGTGGGAGTGATATTCTGTTTGATCTGTATTATTCCCGAGTACATGTTCTCTCCTCACATCTATTTAAATCGCCCATTGGTGGGTTGAGGGGTGTTGCAGGGGGAACCTCTAACCACAGTGCTATCTAACCACAGTGCTATCTGTTCCAAACCAACCCAAAAGTATTCCTTTCTGTGCTGCATTCTTTTTGTGTTCATTATCCGATTCCCAGTGCATTCGAGATATTATTTATTGTTCTCGTCACCCATTGGTGATGTTGTTACCTATTAAAAACATTAGGATTTTAAATTCTAAATCAATAAATAATTATTTACCATTGCAAACTAGCCTGATTCCTGGTTCAGTGTGACTGAGGGGGTATTTTGATAAGGGTGTAATATGAGTGGTATATCATTCAGAATATTGATTTTATAGACAAAAATAAATAAGGGTTTCATTTGCGCAACTACATGCTGGGTGAGACTTGGGTGTGTGCCTGATTGAAATTCCTTACACCACTAGGACAAAAAGGCTGAGGTTGTCTAATAGCGGTGCCTAAAGATTTGGCTGCCGCCTTGAGGTCTGCAACTTCTCAATACTCTTGCTAGCCTTGTTGCCAAAAAGGTGAGACACGTCAAAAGGCATGTTGAGAAGTCTGGATTGCACATCTGGAATTACTCAACCACACAAACTTGTGCATAATGGTGCTAGTAGCCATGGCTCTGCTGATGCTATCAGCAGAATCCAAACCTGACTGAAGAGACTTTGCACATGGCCCCTTTCCCATCTCTAACTATGGCTAAGAAGCCATATTTTTCATCCCCTTCAGGAATGTGCTTTGCTGCCATGGAAATGCAGTCCCATATAGTGACTGTACACTCTGCGAGGGCAAAAGCGGAGTTGGCAGATTTTAGTGCCATGCTCCCTACAGAGAATACCTTCTTGCCCATCCACCTACGCATTTGTCATCCCCATCAGGAGGGATGGTAGGGTACGCTACTTGTTTTGATGTTGCAGTAGCTGCCTGCACCACCAGGCTCCCCGGAGTGGGGTGTTTTGACAAGTAGTTGGGGTCACTACTGGAAGAGCAGTGGTACTTAGTTAAGTTTTTATCAACTGCCGGATTGGTCTACAGGGTCTCCCAGTTCCTGGCCACTTTTCTGCAAGGCCATATGGAATGGCAAGATAGGATCTGACTGAAGCATTGTCAAGAATGTCGGTAAGGTTGTCCTATTCATCTGGTAATGGAGACCTACTCCAACCCATGTAATCCACCACCTTTGACATGAGTTGCCTTTAGAATGCATCTGCATGCTCCCCAGCCTCTGGGTTCCTAAACTCTATTTCAGGTGAGGTATCCACCCCACTTGCAGTCTTCAGATTTTCATAAAGGTCCTTCATCCTGGACTCTTCGGTAATGAAACGCTCAGGTACATTGGGCGTACCATATTGCCTGGTCTTCGACTTCTTCGAGGGCGAAGAAGAGTTGCGTGAGCTGCTCCTCAACCTGGACAGATTGGCCTTCTTCCTTTGAGGAGAGTCGCCTCTCAACTAGTCAGTCAAAGGTTTCACGGATCGGGTAGGGGATTTTGCCTCCCTTCCCCTTCCGTTCCCTCAAGGCCTTTCCAGTCAGAGACTGGCACTTGAAGCAGTCAGAGGTGTCATGGTACACTCTGGCACCACAAGCAGATTATGATGCAGATCAGTCAGGGACATTTTTGATCCTGCACTTTTCAAAACCGGACTTCAGAGTCGTAGGTGTAGATGATGAAGACATCTCGATGTCAAAGATTAACAAAAACGTCACAAGATGTGAGGAAGTGCGCCATATTTCTTCGAAGCTATTGCGGAAAAACGGAACTGAAGCCAACGGGCGCTGCGCGTGCTATATATGCCTTCAATTACATCATCCTCGACGGAGGCCTTCGAGGGACATGGAATCGACGCACAGCGCCCTCTGTCGAAAAAATGTTTTCCGAAGCAGCTGAAGCTGGACAATGTGTTAAAGATGAGGAATATGTGGCAGGACACAATCCATTTGAAGCAAACGTTTGCATTTGCTTCTTGTGCTAAACAAGAATGAAAAACATATCAAGTTGCCAGACGAGTCTAGGTAGCTTTTATTCACTGGAGTTTTTAAGTTCACAAGTGAAATTGTAAAATGTATTCCAAGATAATGAGCAGATGCCATTTTCCATAGCCTCACTATGTGCTGCTTTTCATAGCACACGAGACAACACATTGCTCTGCTTCCTTTATTAAAACATTAGCATCATTCAGCCTTCTGTGATCAATACCAGTTTATTCAACTTCACCAACAGTAATGACTGGCAGTCTGAATGCGCTCAGTTCAACTTGCATGATTTGAAGACCCAAAACACTAAATAGGGAAAACA
Source organism: Ambystoma mexicanum (assembly GCF_040938575.1). Lineage (NCBI taxonomy): Eukaryota > Metazoa > Chordata > Amphibia > Caudata > Ambystomatidae > Ambystoma > Ambystoma mexicanum. Next base: position 449,786,706 of record NC_090936.1, on the reverse strand, counting down.
AGATACAAAAAGTTTCCCAATCCTGTGCTTCATTTTCCATACCCCGAAATACAATCAAACTTCGACACATTCAAAAGGGAAAAATGTGATGGTTTACTTTTTGAGATAAGCAGCTCAACAGGCTGACTGATCAAATTCTAACAAAGTTCAACAGTCGAATTCCATTTTTTTAGTGATGCAACCATCACCCTTAAATTGCAAGCAAGTCAGCATACATTAGACCGAGGGTGTTCAAACCTCTGACACCACAAGCTTTGTGGCTGAAAAGCGTGACTCACTCTCATGAGTGACTGCATATAGTGTTGCAGTCCTTTTAAACCTAAAGTGCTGAAAACAGTTTCTTAAAAGAGAAATCCAATGCAGAGGCAGAGTATTTCAGTAATTTAAAGACTCCTCAAGATTCTGAATGTAATCGAAGTCATTAATTATAAACAATTATTTCTTGCGGGGGCTTTAATTAGTCAAGGTACAATAGACCACAGTTTTTCAATACAAAGCAGCGTTGACGGTGGCAAGGCACGTTGTAAACATCCAACGGTGGCTGGCGTACAAAAGGAAAACATCCTAACATGTACTGCTACCCCTAGCATGTCCCCCCCTCACTTGATCATCTGGTTTTTCACACAGCCTGATACCACATTCATCACTCCAAATGTGGAAATATAGCATTTTTTAAATAACTAAATTAAGCAAAAATGGATGCGGGGGGAGACCCCTCGCATCCCTCCCCCACTTTGAGTACCCCAACCCCATCTATATTTTTGCATAGTTTTGTTGTAAAACATGCAATATTTTCACATGTGCAGTGATGGTCTGCGCAGTATTGAGGTGATACAGTTGTGAATAGATAGGCCTAGCAATTGAAGACAAAGTATCATGAAATGTTATCTTTTTGAGGAATACATTTAATTATGTCACAGTTGGATATGAAGCAGCACATCCAACTTTGGATGAGATTTACTAATGGATGTTCACTTGTCACTTAGGAGGATGTGAGTCTGAGCTAAATCGCATAGTTGTAATAAAATGTATTAAAAACAAAATCAGAACATTTGTTAACAGGAAGAGATGTGGTTTACTGGCTAAGTTGCTGACTTTGGAACCCAGACACCATGGTTTCAATCTCAGCACATTCACTTTCCCACAAATGTTAAGATGCTGAATAACAATCACCTTCTCCTTGCCTCAAAGTAAATGTGCAATGCATATATGTAAAAACAAACTGTTCAGCGTACCTACCATGTCCTAGTAACATGTCACCACACCCAACCCACAGCACTTCTGGATTTCTGCAAACTTGTATCCGGTAACCTGACATATACGGTTCCTTATACTGTATCAAAAGCTTAAGTTGTGCATGCTTCAATACACAATTTAATCTGAAGACAAGTCACAATAAGACTGTTTTCTTTTTTTTAAACTGTGCTTCCCCTTCCTATTAAGTGGGGCATCTGAAGCCATACTGACAACTGGTGTGATACACAAAGTGACTTCCTGAAAAGATTCAGGCTGAGGATTCAGGCTGAATTGAGTTTGTGTTCTTCCAGGAAGGTAACCTTTGAATGTTCTGTGTTGCTGGACCATCACAGCATGCTGAGGCCATTACTTCAGACAATGTTAATGTGTTTTCTTCCCTCTATCGTTTATGTATGGAAGATCCTTTGTTGGATGGCTTGTGGTATTTTGGTCTTAAATTAGATACCATAATTCATATGGTACCCAAGAGAAAAACCTCATGATACGTTCCTAGGCAGCTATCAAGGTCGGGGAGGAGGGTCCTTGTCATTTGAAACATTTGGTTCTTGTAACTATCGCTGGTTTGTGGCTGCCTCACTGGAGTAGCATATTTTGTGCCTTCTAATACAAGCAACCAAGAACAAAACATGACACATTGCAGACTTACGGTGGAGGAGGCGGATACATGCCCTACCGAACTTGTTGGCTAAATGAGAGGGAGCTTGGCCCTAAAGATGAGAATGAATGGAGAGAGGCCCTTATGGTACACCAGAGAGATTGGTACTTCATCCATGTATTTGGCCATTTTCTTCACGTAATGTGGAGTTATCCCGGATACAGATTTTCTGGAAAAATGTACCGAGGCATATGGAAGCGGTTCTGGAACGACCCATAATGGGAGGTCCCTCAATGATAATATGGGTGTTTGGGGTTTTGGGGTAACCCTTTTGTCACTCATGAAAGGCTGTTTATTTGGGTTGTAATAGCCATGGCGAACAGGAATAGACAGTTAAGGAGTTACCAAAATTATCCGTAAGCAAAGAGGGTCTTAGAAGAGGGTCTGGAATCTGGAGGAAAGGGTGTATAGAGCACAAGGATGCCCCGAACAAAGTGCAACAATATGGAGTGAATGTAGTACAGCTGGATAACTTCCTGGTCATTACATTATCCTTGATGCATTTCTGTATTTTACCGACGTTTTATAATTGTGGTATTTGGGTGAGCCTACTACCGAATGGTTCTGTTTATATTTTATGTCAACTTTTGCAGTTTATTCATTATGGTTGCTGAATTGTCCTGTTTAAAACTGAATTAATTGTGTTACAAGAGCAAGGAAGGAAGCATGGATTCATTAGAATAGTATTCCCACTGCCCAAATTGGAAATGCACAGAGCTTGGATGCAGGTATGTAAATAAAATGGAGATAAAGAGATCTTTGTATCTTTAAGAAGATTAATAAATTACCAACAGGATTTAGTGATTTTCTTAATGTGTGCCTCAAAGGTAGTTGCAGAATTGAAAATAAATGAATCCAGGACATTGGGCAGTGGAAACCAGTGTAGGAGAAATGCCAAGAGAAGATCCTGCAGAAATATAGTGTTAAACAGAAGGAGGAACAGAGTAGGGTTTAGATTTTTAAAAAAAACACTAAGACCTTGATGTTACGGAGACATTTCTGAGGCAGTGTATGTCAGCAAGTGAGTACACCTGAAGATACCGAGTTGTGTCATCAGGATATGTGTGGTTGGCAATGCCCAAACCAGCTATAACATCTTCCAGTCAGTCTATGTAGATGTAAAATAATATGGAAGACAACTAACCCCGGGGTACTCTCCATAGCCCATGTTAATAGGATCTGCACAAAGAGTGGGAGGAAAGGTGTTCTTGCAGTTGCTGGTCTACATATCTTTCAAAAGAGCAGGCCAAATTTCAATCTGGACAGATTTCAAACAGTCAGGACAAATTCCCTGAGCCAAAAAGGTATTGGCCAGGGAAAGCTAAAGACAGGAGATGGCTTCAGGAATGGCCCAAACCAGAGGAGCAAGAATGAGTTCACCTGTATAGTTAATGGACTTTAATAAGACAGGCTATTAAGGAAATCCAAAGGGAAAATCTAATCAAATTTGGACCAGTAGAAAACAGCCCAAAACAAAACCAGATAGGGCCCATGAAGAAAAACTCATGGTTTCCAGAAAATTAGCCCAGAGTGCACCAGTCATCGGTCTGACTTTCAAGGTTGGTGAAGGGAGCATGGAGTCAAGGCAAAGGAGAAAAGATGATATACAAGGGAAGATCTTTGTGGCACCTTCCATTTACAGTATTAAGCAGACCCTTAAAATCTACTAACCCTTTCACAAGGAACCCAGATAGTCAATGAACACCGCCAGAAACAGATTTGCACATACATGCAGCTCTCAAACCATACTGTCAAAACTCTTATGGCACAACAGCCATCACCAGTTTGAACCTAATGAATCTGCAGAGTAGTAAGCTTGCAAACAAAAACTTACAAGAGTATCAATTTTGGAAGATTCTACGTCACACACAGAAATAGGTCTGTGCATAACCGTTCAATCAAAAACATTCTTAAGACCAGAGTCAGGACAGTCTCCCCAAATTCTCCCATCAGACATGAGCATCCCACACCACCAAACCTAAAAAAGGACACTAGAGGAACAAGAAACCACTCACACGAACAAACGCGCTACAAAGCCTAACTTTTATGGTAAAGCCTAGCTTTGAACTCCAACAAGAGCCCCCCTCAAGAGCTCCCAAATTACTCACATCACCAAACAACCCCAACTAAGTGAAGGTGTATAGGGTGAAGTCATATACTAATTGGACAGACATTTGACCCAGTCTGAATGGAAGGTAGAGCTTCTGGACTATGCCGGCCGTGACAATATTTGTGTGTTTCTTGATATAGTGGCTTTAACGACTGTTTAGTCGACAGGCTACTACATGTCATTACAATATCATTGTGTATGTACTATGGAAAATAAATGTATTGAGGACTTCCTCTGGAACCTGGAGTCTGGTCAGATTGCTTAACCTAGCTAAGGCTGTGCCTACACTAACTATACACCAAGAATAGACCAAGATTAAAGAAGCAGCACGGGTATAGAGTGGAGTGACAACCTGGGAAGTGATACCACGGATGATGCAGATGTATTTTAAGCCTCACCACCCTGAACCACAAGCTAAACTTACCTAGTTTCATACAGAGGACTTGTGTCACCTGGGACACCATGCCTCAGTCCTGGGCTTTCAATTTGCCAATAACTGCATTTTGGGATTTTTAAACGTAGCTTACTTCAATTCAACAACAAAAAACTTATTCTAGACTCATCTGGTAATCTTCTGACTTTATGGGCTTTATACTGGTACACATCATTTGCATCTGGAGATTTATCCTGACAATGACTTTGTGGTCCTCATCGAGCTAGATACACTCATGGGGGGTTTCAGCTCAGGAATCAGTGTTAAGATTGTTTTACACCTTCGCCAAGCCCAAATTGATTTGGATAACGCAGGTATATCTGAACTTGCTCCTGTTTGATTTCAACATTACCTCGAGGGCGAGGGCCAACCGGGTAAGATTAAGGCCTTGAAAACATCTCTGGCCAAATCCAGATTTTGAACAAGGTGTGTACCTACTGGCTGCCATAGAACATGTAGAGAATACAGAACTGACTGGAAACCTGGCTTACAGATGCTTTCTCACACTGTCTAGTTAAAACGTCTATGAAAGACAAATCACCCATTCTGGGGCTCACAGAAACATAGGTTAATTCACTAAAGATTATACCTGCCTCTTCTGGATGTGTGCTATGAAATCAAAGATCTGCAAATCACAAAAGGAGTGCAAGTGGAGGAGAAATTATTGGATTTAAAATAAAACACAACACAGTTGATCTGCCGGTGTGCAAGCCACGTGCACTGTAGACAACCCATGAGGGTCATTTTCAGAGACCTGCAAAAGTTTTAAGCGCTATTGCTTGGTGCCAGTTGCTAGGGCCATAGGCAGAGTCTGCAGGGGTGGAGCAGATTACTAGGTGGTCTCTGGTGTGTTCAGCTGACCACAGAGAAAGAAAACCCACAAGAGAGCAAAAACTGTAAACTATGTAAAAAATGTGCAGATATGAGTAGGGGACGAAAGGTTTAAGCTGCAGAGAGTCTGCTGGCTCCTAGTAAGACACTGACTGGTCATGTGGGCCAGCTGCAATTTTGTAAAACTTATGTTACTGTCAACATAATACTAATCCACAATGCTGTAGCCAGGACATTGCATGAGTCAGGAAGAATGCGCGACAGGAATCTCCAGTAACAAAGCAGGCAGGCAATGCATTTTTTACAGTTTACATTTGTCTACAGTTGGGCCCTCGATGCAGAAACGCCTCAACAGAGTACTTTGTTGGCTTATTTGCTGAACAGATCATTAAACAGGAAGATGTACCCTGAAGGAACAGGGGATGGGATAGATATAAGCAGATAGCAACATGTAAAGGAATGTTTTAGGGACCACATTTGGGAGAAGTACTGCATTGAAATCACAATGTGGTGGTGGTTGTTGGGAAATTTGATCTGTGCACTGAAAATTATTATTATGCCCACTCCCCTTCAAATCCTATATGATCTGATCTTATGATGAACCACTAGGGGATGCAAATAATTCTGGGATCAGAAAAGGAGGGGCTTTTATACTTTTAGATGCTATTAAAGTATAAACAAGTAAGAAGATACACACCTTCTGAAATCTCCTCCTCCAGGCGCTTTAGCTCCTCTTCGATTTCTGCATGGACCTTTTCTAGGGCATTCTTGTCCAGGTGGGCTGAGAAAACTGGTTGGTCACTTCCTGAAACACAAAGTATAGGTTTTAAAGTGGTCTGAAAAACAGGACCATCACTGTAGCATCGGAGACTGGAAATAACATATCTCTTAACAGAATCGGAAAGCCTTCCCGGACCCACATTGTAAGAGGTCTTCTCAGAGGATGTATTTATACTTCGGTCAGGCTCGCAAAATATACTTGCCCAATACTACCATTGACCATTGCAGATCGATTTCAGTCAGAAATTCCAGAGAGCTGGATACTCCCACCATATGTGCAGTAGCAACCCCCTTCGAACCTACAATCCCTCCCACCACATTTGACTCCTATTCAGTGAAATATTGTGCAATACTTCTGGAATTTTATACCATGTATAAAATATTGTATCTTGCACATTCATCACCGGCACGCTTGGTGATTTTTTCTGCATCTTCCTATAGACCGATATGAAGACTTGTCCTTCCCCTCTGAAGATTCCTGTGCCTTCCCCATGAGCAGGTGCACTGAACCAGTCCCAAGGTTTTTAACATAGATGAACAAGTTACTTTCTTACCTGGTAACGTTCTTTCGATGGGATGGTCCGACAACGTATTCCATATCTATGACAGGTAATCACCACAGCTGTGCTGCTTCGGAAACTTTTTTCGGCGTCTGCGTCCTGCGTCGATGACGTCGATGCGCCGTCCTCAAGGACCTCCTCCGACGTCATCCGATGTGATAAGTAGGACGCACGACGCCCGTAGCCTCAGTTGTAGTTTTTTTCCCCCCAGAACGTGTGACATCAGTCAACTGCCAGTCAGACACAAAGCCTTGCGGAACGTAAGCTGCAATCGCAAAAGAAATTCTGCAGCGGGGAAGGCAGGGAGGGAGCGATATGGAATACATCGTCGGACCATCCCATCGAAAGAACGTTACCAGGTAAGAAAGTAACTTGTTCTTCGAGGGGATTGGGTCCTCCGACGTATTCCATATCTATGACAGACTCCCACAGCAGTACCAGAGCAAGGAGGAGGGAAAGAATTTAGAATCAAAATTTAAAATTGCCAATCAAATAGAGCAAAGGACCGCCTTGCCAAAGGCCAGATCCTGTCCCCGGATGGAATCGAGGGAATAGTGACGTACAAATGTATGTACAGAAGCCCAGGTGGCTGCATCACAGATGTTGCGAATAGGAACACCCCTCTGCAGGGCAGTAGATGCAGCCATACCCCTGGTAGAATGGGCCCGCAAGCCAGCCGGCGGGTCCTTACCCGCTAAGCGGTAATACTCCGAGATGGCCAAAATAATCCAGCGAGACAAAGTCTGTTTCGTCACAGCCTGTCCCAAACGCTTTCCAGCGTAACCAATAAAGAGTTGATCGTCCACTCTGACCCGGGACATGCATGAAACATAAAAGCTTAAAGCTCTCCTAGGATCAAGCCTATGGAGCCTCTCCTCTTCCTTACTAGGATGCGGAGGAGGATAGAATGCCGGAAGAACAACCTTCTGGGCCAAATGAAATTCCGAAACCACCTTCGGAAGAAAAGAAGGACGAACTCTAAGGACAACCCTGTCCTTACGAAATACAGTGAAGGGTGGCTTAACTGAAAGTGCCTGTAACTCACTCACTCTGCGAGCGGAAGTAACCGCAACCAGAAACACAGTTTTCAGAGTTAACAGCCTCAAAGGGCAAGAATGAAAAGGCTCAAACGGAGCACCCATAAGAAACTTAAGAACAAGGTTTAAATACCAACCGGGCAACAGGAAAGGTGACGGAGGGAACACATTAGTGAGCCCTTTCAGAAACTGTGAAATTAAAGGGATTTTAAAGTAGGAACATTCTTCAGACGAGCGCTTAAAGATGGACAGCGCCGCCAGGTAACCTTTAATGGTACTCACTTGCAAGCCCCTGTGGGCCAAAGAAAGTAAAAAAGGACAGAACCATGGGGATGTCACATGCAAAAGGATCCACATTCTGAACTCTGCACCAGTCGCAGAACTTATGCCAAAGGCAACGGTACAGAGACTTTGTTGCTGGCCTTCGGGCCGAGAGCAACACCTCCATCACGTCTTCAGGGAGGTTCCAATCCTTATACCTCAACCTTTCAGAAGCCAAGCGTGAAGGTTGAGGGATCTGACCTCTGGATGGAGAACCTGACCCCCCTTCCCGTGAGAGCAGATAGTCTCGGTAGGGAAGATGACGTGGAGGGCAGACGGACAAGTCGAGAAGGTCCGGGTACCACGTCCTCCGAGCCCACGCCGGAGCAATGAGGATCATCCGGGAACCGAACTTCTGTAACCTCCACAGCACTTGCGGGATGACGGGGACTGGAGGAAACGCATACAGCAGCGGGAATGACCACTCCACCACGAACGCGTCTCCTAAGGCTCCTTTTGGAGGAAATTCCCGCAAGCAGAACCTCTCGCACTTCCGGTTGACACTGGAGGCAAAGAGATCCACTTGAGGGGTCCCCCAAAGGGCGAAGCTCTCCAGGAGAATCTCCTGAGCCAACTCCCACTCGTGAGAGATCGTGCTCTGCCTGCTCAGAGCATCCGCCGTCACGTTTTCGTCTCCGGCCAGATGAACTGCTGAGATCGAAACTTCCTGCTGGATGGCCCAGAACTCGAGCTGCATCGCCTCCCTGCAGAGAGGAAGTGACCCTGCCCCCCCCCCCTTTTTGTTGAGGTAGTGCATGGCTACTGTGTTGTCCGTCAGGATCAGGACATTCTTTCCTCGCACAGTCGTCAGAAAAGCCTTCAGGGCTAGCCTGACGGCCCTCAGCTCCAACAGATTGATATGGAGTCTGGACTCCGACGGAGACCAACGACCGCTGATTGTCAGCCCGTTGGCATGAGCTCCCCATCCCGTGAGGGATGCATCCGTCACGATCGTCACCTCTGGCCAGGGAAGCCAAAATGGTGCCCCCTTCATCAAGTTGCCTTCGACGGCCCACCACAGAAGGTCCCGGGCGACCGAGGGCGGCACCTGAACCGGGTCCGACATCCTGCCGGAGGACTGCGACCATTGCATCTTGAGTGCCCACTGCAAAGATCTCATCCGCAGGCGAGCCTCTGGCACCAGAAGAATGCAGGATGCCATGAGGCCGAGCAACCTCAAGAACTCGAACGCTGGGAGCGTCTGGTCATGCTGAAACTTGTGCACCATCTGCTGAATGTGAAGAGCCCTCACCGGGGGAGGAAAACACTGCCCCAGGGAAGTGTCGAGCACTGCTCCGATGTACTGGAGCCGCTGTGTTGCCGTCAAATTGGACTTCTTTAAATTGAGGGAGAAGCCCAGCCTGTGAAGGGAGTGGCAGGTGACGGACAGATTATCCAGGACTAGCTCAGGAGAGCTCCCCCTGATCAACCAATCGTCCAGGTAGGGGTAGACGTGAATCCCCCCTTGCCTGAGATGCGCTGCCGCCACCACCACCATGAACTTGGTGAAAACCCTCGGGGCGGAGGTCAATCCGAACGGCAGGACCCGAAACTGAAAGTGCGAGTCGCCATCCGCGAACCTCAGGTACTTCTTGTGCTTCGGATGGATCGGCACATGGAAGTAAGCATCCTTGAGGTCGAGAGACACCAACCAGTCCTGAAGCTGAAGGGCCTGGAGGACTTGAGAGAGAGTAACCATCTTGAACTTGTCCTTCCTGGGGAGTTTGTTCAAACCGCGCAAGTCCATAATGGGTCTCAATCCCCCGTCTTTCTTCGAAATCAAAAAATAAGGGGAATACCATCCCTTGTTCCTCTCCGCTACAGGCACCAGTTCTATGGCGCCTTTCTCCAGCAAGGCTTGAATTTCCTGCGCAAGGAGCGGATCCGGACTCTGCAAAGAGAGGTTCCCCGGTGGATTGTCGCGAGGCCTGTGCCGAAAGGGAAGACAGTAGCCGTGGGTTATGATCTCCAGAACCCACACATCTGAAGTAATGGCACGCCACTCTACAAGATGCTGCGCCAGCCTTCCCCCAACCGGCGAACCATGGGACATGGCCTCATGACCAAGTGGTAGCGGCTGCGGCATTACCTGAGGGCAAAGAGGCAACTGCCCGAGCGGCCTTGGCACCACGGGTACCCTGTCGTCCACCTCTGGTACCCCTTCGTTGGCCTCTTGCCAGCTCCTCTCGCTTTACTGAAGGACGAGTAATAGCGAAAGGAACCACCCCCTCCATTGCTGTCCCCTAGGACGAAAAGGCGGAGGTTGGCAAACTGCAGCGCCCAACGACTTCGCTGCAGCTTTTGAGGTCTGCAACCTCTCAAGGCTCTCGTCAGCCTTGCTGCCAAAAAGGTGTTCACCGTCAAAGGGCATGTTGAGGAGCCGGGACTGCACATCAGGAGCAAACCCCGACTTCCGCAACCACGCAAACCTGCGTATCGCGGTGCTCGCCGCCATGGACCTGCTGACGCATTCAGTCATGTCCAAACCCAACTGAACGGACTCGCACATGGCATCCTTACCATCCTGGACCATAGCAAGGAAACCATCCCGTTCGTCCCCTTCGGGAATATGTTCAGCCGCTGACGCAACACAGTTCCACAGAGTGTGTGTGAAACGAGACAAGGCACAAATGGAGTTGGCCGCCTGAAGCGCCATACCACCAGAAGAAAACACTTTCTTCGCCCAGCCATCAAAACGTTTGTCGTCCCTATCAGGAGGGATGGTAGGGTACGACGCCTGCTTTGCCGGGGCCGTGGCCACCTGCACCACCAAACTCTTCGGAGTGAGGTGCCTGGTCATGTATCAGGGGTCGCTACTGGCTGGACGGTATTTTCGCGACAAGGACCTGCCCACCGCCGGGAGACTCTCCGGAGCAGTCCAAGCCGCAGCCACCCTTCTCTGTAGAGCCATAGGAAACAGCAGTACTGGGTCAGTTGGGGGACCAACATCAAGGATGTTCGTGAGATCATCCTGCACAAACTCCCCTGGGGGAGCAGACCATCCGAAGTACTCGGAAACCCTAGCCATAAGGCGCCGGTACAAGGAATCGGCATGAGAGCCAGGCTCAGGCCTACAAAACTTCACCTCCGGAGATGTGTCCAGTCCACTGGCATCATGCAGTGACTGACTCAAATCGTCAAACTGACTATGGCCCGAGACAATTTCATCTGGAACCTGACTAGGAACCAGGCCATCAAAATCCTCATCCACCTCCGAAATATATTCCAGGTGGCGAAAAGAAGGCACCTGAGAGTGCTTGCTCTTAACCAGAGCCTTCCTAGGGGGTTCCCCCGTGCCACGGGGTACCTCCGACACCCCGGCCTCGAAAGGTGTCGAGCGAATCGGCGCCGGCGTCGAGAGAACAGGCATCGGCACCGAGAGGATTGGCATCGACGTTGAGTAAATCGGCGTCGACGTCAGATGCAGCGCCGCCAGCATCGACGGCGTCGACACAGTCCCCAAAGCCGGAGCTCCGAGCGTGTCCTTCGACGACCTGAGCGTCGACGGCTTTGACGACTTCCTCGGAGCCGGAGCCTCGAGAAAGCCTGTCGACGCCCTCAACGCCTCAGACGTCGATGTCTTCCTCGAAGACATCACAGGTGCACACGGTCTCGAACGCGTCGAGGACCGGGACCTGGAACGGGTACGTCGAGAACGAGTCCCCTTGTCCGAACGGGACCTCTCCCGTGACTCGTGCCGACCACTCTTGCGAGCGGTGTCTCTCGACCTCTCACGACCAACCCTAAACATTTTCCCCTGTCCACCTGCCCCTCCATATTAGTGTTTGGTGCCTCTTCGCTCATTTCCCTCCCCACCTTGCGTTCTAAGCTCTCCTGCCAAAGAAAATCCATCCAAAAAAAAAATGTTCCTTTAGGAACCACCTTTCACAGTTAAAAAATAGAACTAAAAAATAAAACGCATAGACTCCATCTACTTTATATTTCTGAGTAAAGTACATAGACTCAATAAGATTTTCCAACATCTGCATTTTGTTTTATGCTAATGGGAATATTGGGGCATTCATCCTCCGCTCCAGGGACTGGAACAGTGGATACCGGCCCAGCAGCCCAAGTTATCAGCCCAAGCGAAGCGAGGGTAGATAACTAGGTCTCTGGACCATTATCCCCCCATTCCAGCCCCTGAAATGGGGGATGAAGGCCATTAACAGTCTAGGTTCCCAAAGCGGGGACCCGGAGTAATAAAAAAGAGGAGTTTTCATCCTACACCGGGACACCTGTGGCGTCCCGGTTAAGGAAGGAAAATCCTTTTCCAAGATGGTCACCATGGAAAGGGAAGGCAGGGGTTCCATACAGGACCCCTCTTCGCTTTCCATGGCAGCCTGCAGAAGGCAAAAAGAGAACCCTACGACCATATTACCACAAGCACATTTTTCTTCCCTTTCACATCTATCCTAATTTCGAATAACTTTTCCACAAAGCCAGTCTCAGGTGCACATGCCCACTTTACTCCTATGTTTTGTCCCTTATGGTCATGGCCAGTACCAAGATTGTCCGGATCATGACATTATTCCATGACCCGGACAATCTGGCCACTGCCCATGGCCACAGGCTACCCCTCCATCACTAAAGCTATACCGCTATTTTTATAACTACATTATGACACTTGTCAAATAATAAAACACTGGCACATTTGCAAAACCATGCTTGTAGATCCTTATCAATGCGCCTTCGCCTTATGCAAATTTGCTGGAAATCCACCCACGTTTTATTTTTTCAAAAGTGTCAAATGAATGCACTTACAATTGTCATATAACCTACCCCTAACTTCACAAAATCCATTCAGACTTTACGAAAACATTCATATCTACATCTATAATCTTTTTGCAAACCTTTGTTTAGATTTCTCAAATGGCACCACATTTATAAGCCTTTACATTATTTTGGGACCTCCCCTCTAATGTTGCTCCCTCTTGACAGAATCCCACCAAACTTCTCAAAAACATTTATATCTATATCTATTATCAGTTTGCCACAAAAGAAGTGTAGATTCATCAAATGACACCTCATTTATAAGCCTTTACATTATTTTAGCACCCCCTCTTATTTTGCCCCCTCTGCACAAAATCCCACCAAACTTTGTAAACTCATTCGAAATCAGGTCAGAAATATCCCATTCCAAGCTCATCACCCTTCACCTCCCTAGAGATTATTTGCAAAAAATATATTTTTTTAATTCTTTATTTAAAATTTTGCAATTAGATCAAGAATGGGCAATAAATCACTTGCTAAAATAAATTATTTGCTAAATTTGACAAGTGCAATGCTCAGAAAATTGTCCCGAGGGTTGGGGCATGTATTTTATATATACGTTGATCTATCGCACAAAAATTTCCAATTCACCTTACCTTAGTTTTCCTCTTTTATAAACATGTGAAATCTGGCAGCAGGGCGCGGCCATCTTGTGCTAATCTTATCCACTGCTGCATGGCCTAAGGTAAACTGCCCTGACGTCACTAAATCATATGCCCCGCCCTTGAGCTTCACATCACCAAACCTAGTGATATTCTCCACCTTTCTCTGTGTTGTTCCTTGTCAGCGTAGCCAAACGCGCCCATAATCACCTACGTGACGTGACGCAGAATCCAAAAATCAACACACATCGGCTCACAACAGCACGTCACAATTTGAAATATTAAACCGTACTTTAACCCTTTAACTGCCATGGTTATTACGCCCCAGTGCCAGGGCCTTTTTTGGTGATTTCGGTATGTGGCCATTCAAAGCCTTGTAACTTGTTTGCTACAGGAGATATCTCGGCCAAATTTGGCTCCTTTTTTCCCCACATGTGGAATCCTAGGTTGCTCTAGGGGAGTGAGAGAAAATAATCAAAAAGGGCAAAAATGTTGTGTTTTTTCAAAAAATGCAAATAAAATGTTGTACGAAGAAGCCTGTGGTTTTTTCCTTGTAAGAGCTAGGAACAAATGGTTTGCTGTGCTGAATTCCCCAATTTCCTAGCTTTCAAGAACAGGTTGAGTGGAAACGAAAAAAACATTATTTTGATGTGGTTATCAACCGTTTTGTGAGAGGTAGTCAATTTTGGCCATGCAAGGACGGAATGGAAGAAAAGGGTAGGAAAGCCGAATTGGAGGACAGAAAGGCATATATTTCTGAAAAGTAGACAAAATTCCATTTAGAAAGGGGTGATTTGCGTAGGTCGGGCAACAACTATGTAGGGGAAAATGCCATAGATTTGGGGAAAAGCGGGAAAATGACCGAAAAAAAGGTATGTGTTGGACATGGTTGGCTTGGTACGGCAATGGCTTCTATGAATTTTGACAAAAGCAATGCTCCGCTACATTCCCCCCGACCCTTGCAGTTAGGAAAGCACACATGTTTTGTAGTGTTTTACAAAACAAGCAATACCACAAGCCAAACACTGAGCCATGGTACACAGGAGTTTTATGCTCACGGCCTGAACAGACGTACTTAGCATGTGTAAATCGGGAAAACCAATGTGGTGAGGAACGGCAAGCATAAATTTTATGAAGAGACCTTTTCAAGGGTAGGTGACTTGTGCAGGTTACAAAAGTGTATGGTGCCTAAAGCAGCGACTACATTTAGGTCACATTTGGGAAATTAAAGGGTTGTTTGACAAAGGGCACCAGCAAATGGGTCAAAACGTTATGAAAACCACACACACACGACAAATGGCATACCTTCCTGCGTTCCCACAGGTGTCCCGATGAACGGTATCTCACATGTGCATTTCCCAAAAGAGGAAACCCATGGGAATGCACAGAGGTCTGACTTGGGCGAAGCGGCCCAGAATTTATTACCCAGAACCCCAGACAAAGTGAACATTGTGTTTTTTCCGCCACCAAATATCACACTGTCGGGGATTGTGGCTAATAAAAACTGGGGCAATTTGCGCAAGGCAGACCTCTGGATTCCCACGGGTGTCCTCTTTTGGGAAATGCATGGGGTTCCCCGTTTTCCTTGCTGGCTTCGACACCCTAGGCCCAAATCTGTAGGTTGCCCACATTAACAAAATGGGCTGTGCTGAAAGACATGGGGTTACCAGCGGGTTACCCTTTTCCTTTCGCGCCCCCGGTAGGTGCACCCACATATGTGAGGTACCGTTTTTGTCGGGACACCTGTGGGAACGCGAGAAGGTATGATATCCGTTGTTCGCAACGCGTTTCGGTGAGTGGACACAGGGAAATGTCTCTGAAAATGGCTGGAAATGAAGACAATTCTCAGACATTTCGCTCTGGCCACCTACCGAAACACACGGCCAACAACACATGGCCTACCTTCCCACGTCACCACATGTGTCCCGATGAAAACGGTACCTCACATGTGTGGGATTATTGCATTATCTTATTATCTTGCATTATTACAAACCTCCTTTCATTCAATTCCTTTCGGAATGGTCCCTTTCTCTCCAGGTTAAAAAAAACAATTGAACTTTATACTGTGTGTCCGATGCGTGGGCTTCCTTAGCTTGCAAGCAAAAATTCAAAGCTGGTGACCTTCACTCAGAATCAACATACATTCTTAGTTTGCAAGAACTTGCCTCACCACATCCATGAAAACCGTTATTCTGATACACGTGGAGGGCCGATCTTTGCATCAGGCACTGCAGGTGGCTCCCTGAGGTCCCAGGTTCTAGGGGCCAGCGGTCTGACTCCATTATTATTTTAATTACATTTGAACACAGACATCATTAGCCCTTTATTTGCCGCACTCTGGGTGTAGCACCAGCACATCAATTTATAAACATCAAGCGTTTCAATTAAGAGTGTAAAATAACCTGAAATTGCTTCTATTTAATATTAATAAATATTGGGCAACCAATATAAACAATATAGAGGAACGGGCATTCGGAATGTAGTATTACTCTAATACTACAAGGTAAGGTTGGGGTTGCAGACTGCAGAAGCAACAATCTATCTTTACAAGTCCACAATTCCATGGTTATACATCTCCATCCCTTGAATGCCAAAATGCGATCTCTTTCGTCTGTACTTTAGCCACATATTGTGGAACACCTCCAAATCTACCGTGTGACTTTAGCGACAAAAAAAACAGCTGTTTTATACTTCTTGCAGCAATATCCCATCCCATCCTCATCACCCCTCACCTCCCCAAAGATTATTTGATAAGTTTGACAAATGCAATGTTGTTTTTAATATGTTATTACCGCGATGTCCGCGGACACCAAACACGGATCCAAGATGGCGGGCGCATCGAAACAATCCGACGCACCTCACGCTCTTCACCATCCAATCAGCGAACACGTTGCATGTCTGCGGAAATAACACAAGCCGATTAGCCAATCTGTGTCCTGTCCGCGGAGCAAACAGTGTAGTGTGCCCGCGGAGCGGACATAGATATCACTAATTTTTTGTGACCTTCTTTTTGGTTGTTTTAAAAAAAAACTACTGGACAGATTTTCACAAAATTTAGAAAAGCACGCTTTCAGGACCAATCCGTTGCTCCTGCCCAAATTTGGTGAAAATCTGTCCAGCAGTTTGGGATCTAGGCGTGAGCAAAGTTTTTCCCCATTCAGTCTATGGGAAAAAAAGAAATTTTGGGACCCCCCTATAACTCCCCCCACCCCCGCCCCGGACCAAACCTCAACCAATCTTTGAAAACAAATTCAGAGTGGGCCATATACTGCAAAGATTGGTTTGGATTCATCGAGGGGGAGCGAAGTTATACGCCGCCCAATCTTCCTATGGGATATATATATATATATATATTATAGAAAAAACAAGGAAAGGTGCGCACTCCAGTTCTCTGCATAACCTTCCAGGCCACTGGTATTCTCCTCCGACCTGTTTCTGTGCCAATACACGTCATCAGGGAGGCTGTGTTAACTTGCAGCTCACCGCAGGTGCAGGTGATAATCTGCTGCAAGGGCTTCTGGTGGATGTAGTCATCAGGTTAGCAAAGAAAATGTTCAGCTGAGCAGAAACAGGTCAGAGGAGAATACCAGTGGCCTGGAAGGTTATGCAGAGAACTGGAGTGCGCACCTTTCCTTGTTTTTTCCATTTATGCAGGATCTTGAGGGGTGGAATCCTCAAGACCTGACCGGGTGCTGCACCAGGATGATATATGCCCGGCTTTGGAGTGCCTCACTGGAGGCTACACTCCCCCCCCCCCCCCTTTCTCCACTGTGGGATTGGGCGTGAGCATTTTCTTTGCTAACCTGATGACTACATCCACCAGAAGCCCTTGCAGCAGATTATTATCACCTGCAGTGAGCTGCAAGTTAACACAGCCTCCCCGATGACGTGTATTGGCACAGAAACCGGTCGGCGAATACCAGTGGCCTGGAAGGTTATGCAGAGAACTGGAGTGCGCACCTTTCCTTGTTATATATATATATATATATATATACATACACATACATACATACATACATACATACATACACACACACACACACACACACACACACACCCCCTTGATGGTCTTCCAGCAACGAGGGAGACACGCCTGAAGGATTCCTGGCAACAAAATGTCCTTTTATTTTAAATATGCCACAGACCTAAGAAAGTAACAGAAGAACGACTCGTTTTGCGGTACACACACAGCTTGATCACGCTTGAGAGATTATATATATATATATATATATATATATATATATATATATATATATATATATATATATATATATATATATATATATATATATATATATATATATATATATATAAATAAACAAAGTCGTGTTTGTTTGTGGGTTTGTATGTAGCGTTCTTGGGGAACCAACTCCTCATGAACGGTGAGGTCTGGTGTCATGAATTTTGCATGGAATATTCTTTATTTGATTGCCAAATTAATGCAACTATTTATGGCTCGATAGATCATCCCGTTCCCAAGATAATTAATATTTATGAATTTCAGCTTTGTTTTTTGGCATTCCGGTTTGTGGTGTCACACCGCCATCTACATGTAATTTGTAGTAAGTGCTCATCGCACATCGGAGCTGAAACACGATCAACATCTGATTAATTTCTATCGCAAAACTTTGCAAACGACAGGTACTTAACCCTCATGACAGCAAATGGAATTCTGCTATAATTTGAAGATGGCATAGTTGGATTTGAATCAGGTTGCATGTTTAACAAAAAGACTTTTCTTCTGTATTTTCTCCTTTCATTAATGCTTTAATACCACAAATATATTTTTACAGAAAAGCTAGTAATAAAGAGCAGTATTTAATCCCACCTGAATCAAAACAAAACATTGAAAGCTGAAACATGATCAACATTCTGAAGAAGGAAGATCTGAAGGCCATGAAGCTGATAGAATGCAACATGCTTTCACACAGAACAATGAAAGTGCTTGAGAACCTGAAGAAAGACTTACTAATCAGAGAATTTGTGCTGCTAAAAAACAAAGCAATGAAACTGCTGAAGAAAGTGAAACTTACCGATCAGAGATTTCAGAATCTGAGAATTGAAATCCCGGATGAAGCCGGTAGTTAAGATAGTGCCCTATAAATTGATGTTATCAGCCCCCTTGATGTGGCTGCACCTTGGATAATCTTTTCCATGCAAGTGAGGCCTCGCTTCGCCTTCTGCTCATTGATGGCGTGAGAGAACCAGTGATGTAATTGGAAGTATCGCATTGGATCCCATTGGATTCACTTCAGTGACTCCAGAGTCAAACATGCAATGTTCAAAACATTTAATCCCTTCTCATAGGAACACATACCCCACCCCATGCTATTATAACCCCTTTATTGTCATGCTATAAAAGCAGTGTCTTGCATTCCCAGTATGAAATTTGGATTCTCAACTAACTGTAAACGGAGATGGAAATAAGGTAATTGCTGAACATGTTATCTCGTTCCAGATAGTCATAGAAGTGTTGGTAATCTGATTTAACAATAGTGATCTCACACTCTCTAATATGAAGCCACGATTGGCCCCAAATATGCCAGCCAACAACTGCTTATTCCATAAACAGTCATGGCTTCACAGACTCAGATTGATCCCTTGCCCGAATACTCTCACTTGGCCAGCCTTGAGGTATTCAGTATGTCAGATATTCCCATTAATTCTCGATCATTGAGTCAAAGTTTTCATGTTCATACTTGCTTGTTTTCCACCCCATATATACCTGGTTTAAGGGGTCAGAGATGCGAGATGGACAAGCAGATATAGTTTTCTCACAAGAAACCATATTTATTAAATAATAAAAGCTGAGATGAACGCCTATCTTTCCCTAGCCTAATATGGATTTCCTTACCTAACAAACTAATGCTAAAGGAAAATGACCCAACGTCCAAACGGTAGCTGTCCCTCACACTAATATACATACAACAAAACATAGGTTAGGTCTGGCAAAGTGAGATTTACACACTAACTCAAACTGAAAATTACAATAAACAAGGCTCCTTGTGATCTAGGTTGGCTCCCTTTCCCCTGAATCAAAACAGTTTGTTTCAAACTCCAATTTCATTAGCCAAGTAAAATGCAAAGTTACAAAATGTCCTTTGTCTTGGCTATTTTTACTAATTATGTTGCAGCCAAAGTTTGTTACCTTGAAAACAATTCACAATTCACAATACCACAATATTTGCTCAATTCTCTCTTCAGTTGTCAAACCAATTGTCAATGTAAATACTCTCCACTTTGAAAGCAAATCATGTATTTCACATTTCTTCTTCATGTGCAACGTCATTTTGTCAGATTGGTTTACATAATAGTTCATCAAAACACATTGCTGAAATGATCACTTCTTTTCCACCAGAACCATCTACCACTTAATAGTACTTTAAATCAGCTTCCTGATCCACTCGCTTGCCAGGACTAACCTCCAATTGTCACCTTCCTGGTATACTCGCCTGCTAGGATGAAAGCTCCTACAACTATTTGTACTCTGTGGTGAGGTTTGATCCCTTCTTTCCACATGTAATCCTCAATGGGGAAAGAGACCGCAACAACTGCTTTTGGATTCAATGTCTTAGCTTTCAACACATTTGTTCACAAATTCCAACTACCTCTTGGTTCAATCTCTTGACTTCAAGCACAACTGAGACGCTAGTACAAAGTACAAAAGGACAATACTTCTTGTATGTTTATTTGTTTGTTTATTCGGTACTGCACTCCGAACCCTTGGGTACAAGTATACTTTAGGCTTAGTTACAACATATTACAAGTACAATGAAAAGGTTTGCGAGTGCAATGGGTACAGGGTACATATAAAACAAGTGCAGTGGTCAATTCAAACTGAAGTTACAGTGGGTAGGGGTGGGTGAAAGGGTAGGTTTTATGATCACGTACACATGTGGGTACAGCAGAACAAGCATGTATTAGTTGTCATTGGCTCGGAGACAGTTTAGCAAATTATGTCTAAATCTGGAGTAAGGCTGTTTGGTTCTGAGGGCTTGGGGAGCGCATTCCAGTATATCGCCGCTTTGACTGGGAAGGTGGATCCGCCAGATTTGGAGAGTTCCAATCTGTGAATTTATAAGCAATGGGTGTTAGATGATCTTGTGGGGCGGGTTGAAGTTCTTCTAATCATTCTGTCTGAGAGATGGGGAGGTGCAGTATTGTTTAGGTATTTGAAGGTGATACCGTTTTGAGAAGAATCCTATCCCTAATTTTTAGCCAGTTCTGATCTTTTCTAATGTTAGAAATGTGATCTCTCTTGCGTATGTTCAGGGCTGCTCTAAGGGAATTATTTTGTAATATTTGCATTTCATCTAGAATGCATTTTTTTGCTCCTATATATAGGGTGTTGCAGGAGTCTAATTTAGATATAATTAGGGCATTGGCGAGCGTACTGCAGCTACCTTTGGAAATGAAAGGTCTGCAAGCCCTGATAAGTTTACAGGTAGAGGCCGTTGATGAGGCTATGGCGCCGACTTGTTTTTTTAGTGATAGTATAGAGTCTAGGTAAAAACCTAATGTTTTTACCTCAGTTACTACTTTGATTACATTGTCGTCGATATTGAATGCAGCATAGTTGGGGCTATGTTTTTTTCGATTGGTGACAGAACCCAAGCTCAGAATCTCAGTGTTGTCGTCATTCAGGCAGAGGCCATGTGATGCCATCCATGCCTGAATGAGGAGGTATATCTTATTTACCAAGGCCATATCTGTGTCAAAATTGCCCAAAAGGGGTATGAGGATCTGGGTATCATCTGCATAATTAGTGTAGGTGACACTCAGTCTATCCAATTTATCGAAAAGTGGTTTGGTAAAAATGTTATACATTGTCAGTGAGACGCAGGATCCTTTTGGAATACCACAGGTAATTTGGATAGGGGCTGCGGAAGCTAAGGGGGAGAAGACTCAACTTGCGGTTGGCTAGGGAGGATTGTACCAAGGCAATAGCATCACTTGAGAAATGGGCGGCTGACGCTACGTGTTTGCATAACACTGCATGATCCACCATGTCAAAAGCTGCTGATAGGTCGAGGAGAAGTAGCATAGCTGTTTTACCTTTATCCTTCAGCTCGTCTATTTGCGTCTTTAAATCAATTACTGCCGTTTCCGTACCATGTTGTGGTCTGAAGCCGGATTGGCGTGAACCTAGTAGGTGGTTAGCTTCAAGATGGTTCTGAATTTGGAGATGGGCTACTCTGTCTATTTTAAGGCGAAAAAGGGTCCATGGTAATTAGTCTGTAGTTCGTCGGGATGGAAGGGTCGAATGTCTGTTTTTTTAGTAGCGGAAGGACCCAAGATTCGTTGAGATTATTTGGGACCGTATTAGTCTTGAAGGAGACATTGATTAGTTAGGAGATAAATGGTGCTAAATCTCTAGCTCCGTCCTTAATTATTAGTGCTGGATAGCTGTCGCCCTGACAGTTTGATGGTTTTAGCGATAGTATGACTTTCGGTTTCTAGTATAGAGATTTTAGTGAACCTAAAGGGTTTGTCGGCACTAGGTATTATAGTAGGTGAGGTAGGTTGTGTCTCAGTCAGGGATGCTTTTTTTTGGCTATTTTAGTCTACAAGGCAGCTATTTTGTTAGAAAGCGCATTCTGGATGCTAGACAACCAATGCTCATCTTTACGGACATTTGTCTGTGGGTGGAATGGGGCTTTCCATTTCACGGAGGATGGTGAATAGCTCCTTTGTATTGGAGTAGGCCTTGGAAATTGTCATTGGACTTATTCCTTTTTGTAAGGATTATTTCTTTTTTGTACATGTTAGAAAAGTTAGTTAAATGTATTTTCTTTTCATCTGTGGGGGAGTGCCACCATATAGTTTGAAGATTGGTTTTTTGAAGTCATAGCTCTTTAAGCTGGGGGGTGAATCAGGTGTTAAGGTGGGCCTTCTGTTTTCTTTTACGCAATTTGACTGGTGCAATGATATCGAGAGCCTTGGTCATGGTATTATTGAAGATCTCTACTAGTGCGTTGGGGTCAGAGTTGTTGGCGAGAGAGGAGAGGGAAGGGAGGAGGAAGTAATTTTTCAGCTGTGATGTCTTTTTTTACTTCTAGCTGGGAGGGGGGTACCATGTCCGTTTGTCGGCTTTGGGGTTCTATTGTGAATAAGGTGGTGGTCCGTCCAGGATTGTGGTGTTATTTTTGTGATGGCAATAGTGCAATTAAGTTTGGTGACCCAGTCATGTGTTCTTGCTTTGGTATGAGTGGGCGCAAGGACTTTTTGGGTAAGGCCATGTTCTGTCAGGATAGCTTCAACTGATTGGGCAAGTTTGTCCTCAGTGTCATTGAAGCCCAGATTGAAGTCTCCTAGAAGTAGAAGCTGTGTCGAATCCTTAGTGTTGTTAGTGAGGAGACTGGATAGGTTCCTCCTCAAAAGGTGCCTATTGGTACTAGGGGTCTATATAGTACAAAGATAGTTAGTGTATGGTTGTTGGATAAAGGTAGTGTGGCTCAGAGTATTTCACAGGATTTCATTTGAGGCAGTGAGGCAAGTCTTATTGCCAAGTTAGTTTTAACTAGAATAGCTAGGCCGCCTCCTCTGGCATTGGGTCTGTCTGCTCTGAATATTTGGTAGTTACCTGGGATGGCAAGCATGAGTGCAGGGCCTGCTGCATCATGAAGCCAGGATTCAGTAACTGTCATGAGGCCTAAATCATCAATAGATCGTAGATCTGCGATTTCAGTAGTATGAGCCATAATGGATCTTGCGTTAATAAGAGCGCCTGAGATTGTTGTCTTAGTGTTCTATCCTTGGGGAGGCGAGGGTCTGCGTTTGCAGTGATTAGTTTTCATGTGTCTGTGAAGAGAGGGAGGGGCGCAGTTCTGTGTTATTTGCAAGGCTTCTGCAGCTGATGTGGGGGGTTCGTAATCTATGGCGGTGGTGTTATAGTTGCGGTGAAGGTTTTGGAGTCTGGTTCTATTTGTCTTGGGCTTGTGACGATGGGGTAGTCTTGCTCGTAGTTGGTGGTTTCTGGCTTGCAAGGAGCATGGTATGAAGTTAATGCTCGTCATTATCATAAGGGTGCAAAGAAGTGACAGTCGAGTGTTGCTCAGCAGGGCCTTTCTAGTGTGCATAGTTCTATTTGGCCGTGATATTTTAGTGTTCAGAGGGAGGTTTGCTGCCAATTAGGCATGGCTAGCATGGCATGGACGAGGCAGATGCTGGGCAAGTCGGTTAGTTCGCATTAATGAGATGGTAGCAGTCAAGTAGGCTAGTTCTGGCATATAATCTCATAAGTAGGCTAGTCCCTCCTGAATGGGCGGATAGGGCAAGATGGGATAGTTGCAAGTCAGAGATAGCTAGTCACACATTAGCATAGCTACAATCAGACAAATAGGCTAGTCAGACATTAGAATGGATACAGTTAAATCAGGGAGGCTAAGGTAATTAGTGAGAATACAGTGCGAGTAAACTTCATAATATACTTAATGCATAGATGTGGTTCCCATAGGATAAGATACGTGCAGTTTAGGCAAAAAACAGATAGGGTTGCGCAAACGTTTGTGTCAGCTTGGCATAGCTGTATTCTAAAAGAAGAGGATCTGAGCATTATATTAAATTGCATTATTGGGGTAGTGGAATGCGCCAGGTATTCATACAGTTTCTCTGGTCCAGTTAGTGGTCGCCACAAACAGGTAGCCCTTAATACAGGGTACCGGAAAGGTGAAGTTGATGTAAAGTTTTAGAGCGATGAAGCTGGTGGTGTAAATTTGCACGCGCAGTACAGGGAAGCGTGACGAGATGTGTTCGTGAGCAATAGTATGGGTAACAGACATGCAACGTTTCAGTGGTTAAGAGAAGCTCAACTGAAACGATATTGCAGGCGTGTATGATGCTCGGCTGAACAAATGTTTAAGTTAGCAATTGCGTGAAACTCAGGGCGCTGTGTTTATAGAGTAGGGCCGTTGCTCATTGCCTTACAGCAGGTCTTATAGGGCTGAACTTCTCATCGGCATAAGCTAATTGAGCGGGAGCTACCGGGGGTCCACCTTGCATGAGGACATACAAATGTTAATATGCCTAGGGTAGGGAGCCCTCGTATTCCGTACTTACGGCGAATTCCAGACCGTCGCCAGACAGGCTCACGACAGGCGCCTTTGTGCTGAGAGCATCAGTTTGCCTTAGACAATGCAGGTTATACTCCTCTTCCCCCTTGATCCTTGCTACAAGGAGGGCCTTTGTCTTGCAGTTTCAAATTTAAACCTCTTGACTGTTGGTAATCTGAGTTATAATGTCCTTTTGTTGGATATCCCTCTTTAAGTGTTATCCCTTTTGCTCTTTTATTGTGTCCTTTTGGCTTTGGCAAAACCGGTTATAGTGGTCTCTTAATCGCCATCACTGTTTTGGGAGATCACATTTACTTTGCTTAGTTGTTGCCCCCACTTGGCTTTGACAATGGGTTACAATAATCTGCTCGTTTTAATTTAATGGTTCAGTATTCAAAGTTTGCCCTCGTACCCAGCGGTCTACTTTGGAGCGCCCGGGGGTTACCTCTAGTAGGCCAAGTCACCGGTTTATCTTGGTATCTCCTGTAGACTCGCTGCTACTGCTTTATTACACATTGGGCTCTCGCAGATGTTTGACAGCTCTGGTTCGCATTCCTCCACTCACACTGGCCGTTAATGGAGCACCCACTGCTCCACTCGTGCTTCGGTGACTACTATTAACCAAAGCCAGATGCAGGACACTGAGAGCCTATCACTCCTCTGGGATAGCCGCCCTCCACACCGCTTCCCGCTGTGCATCCTCTGCATCTACGTGGTGGTCTGACCACCGCTTGCTGGCAACGTGTCAGTCCCCGTGTCTGCTTTCTCCTGCTGTTCACGGTGCTCACACAGCTTCCACTGCTCCCCCTTCTCCAACTGCTCTCTCTTATTAACCTGCACCTGAAGGCCCTTTAAATGTTTAAAAGTCTGGCTCAGGTGTGGGTGGTTACAAAAACTAGAACGCTCACTACGGTATAGTAACTCTGCATTCCTCTCCCTCGTACCAGTACTAGGACTTGAAGTCCACA
This sequence comes from Ambystoma mexicanum, assembly GCF_040938575.1. Classification (NCBI taxonomy): domain Eukaryota; kingdom Metazoa; phylum Chordata; class Amphibia; order Caudata; family Ambystomatidae; genus Ambystoma; species Ambystoma mexicanum. The sequence continues at coordinate 449,761,331 of NC_090936.1, read as the reverse complement.
AAGTTCTTAGTCGTTTCAACCTCATTTAATCTATGTTTAAGAGGTTCACAGGATATATTTTTAAGGGGCGTTTTTAAAAGGAGGTAATGTAACTAAAAGTAGTTACATTGTCTCCCTGTTCACTATATATACTGTTTTTCCAGTTTACCAATCGGCATCTTATACTTTGTATCTTGGGTAGGTCCGGCAGAGGAAGCCTTACTATGACAACATACCATCAGATATTCAGGCATTAGGGAGCCCTCAGAAGAGGATGAATACTGTGCATCTCCTGGCTGAGTCCTCATATTCCCTTGATGGCTTTCTCCTCCCATGTGAACCACCCAGATAATACCAGCCCCAGTGTTAGGATCAGGTAGGGGCTGCCTTCCCCTAGCCTAATGGGAGGAGACTTTAGGCAGCGATTCTGTGAGGATGCCGTAGGATTCATCACATATGTAAACTATTTTAGACTTTTTAAGAACACTTCCTTGGGGGTGATAAAGACCTTGGATAAATGTTCCTCTTCAGTACTACAAAGTGTCCCACCCATGTGTTGTAAGTTCTAACCATGTATTTCAATTTTGCTGAATTGTATTTAACCGCTCTGGGATAATGCCGGTCAGATAGCACAGCGAGTAGAGCGCTCGCTTTGACATCCGTGCAGAGCCTGCTGATGCAGGTTCGAATCCCGGCGGGGCCAAACTCAGCCTTTCATCCTTCCGAGGTTGATAAATGAGCATGACACACCGTGGGAAATAAGCAGCGCTCAGATACCCGAGGGTTTGTAGCGCTATATAAATGCACAAACAAACATTAGCATTGTATAATTGATTTACTTTATGTGTTAGATTTAACCTCAAGTAGTTTATGTTTTTTTGCCCAATGTTCTTATTTCTAAGGTTGATGTGCAAGATCCAGGATTTCTGACTTGCTCATATTGGCTCAGAACTCCGATATCTTTGTACATTTTCCCCATTTCGTCCATTACATGCAGGAGGTATTTTACTGTTCTCTCACCATATCACATCAGCGGAGAATAGGCATACTCCTTATCTCAATCCCATTACATACCTTTGATTTCATAATTTTGTCTTATTTAAGCTGCAAAGGTTTCTATAGAGAACCCAAATAAAAGTGGTGATCAGGAGCATCCTGATTTCATTCCTGGTTGCATTCCCTGCTCTATCATAAAGCATCCAGTGAGGCTTCCATTAACTTTTACGCTGGCCCCCTTTTCTTTATAATTGGCCAATAGCATCCTAGAAATTACAGGTCCACACCCATATTTCGTCAACACCTTTTGGATGCATCCCCAATCAAGTCTCACTATCTAAAGCTAGAAAGATCGCTTTCAATTTAAAACTATGTACCTTGTCAAGGATATGTAGTGCCCTGCTTATATTTGCAAATGGGCTTCTATTGGGGATGACACCCATCTGATCGGGGTCAATTAAGCCGGGTAGGACTTTTTCTATGCACTTGAAGAATGCTCGTAAATAATTTTGCCTCAATGTTATCGGTCTATATTTGAAGCACAGATGGTTATTTTCCCCCAGTTTAGGGGTGATAGTAATTTGCGAGTCCATCATTCCCGGGAACAATCACCCTGTGTCTCTCATTTGATTACATTATTGCTCTAGTTTGGGACCCAGGATTGGAGCACATTTTTTATAAAATAATGCAATCCTGCCCAGGGCTTTTAATTAGTTTAAGCCTGATCAAATCCATTATTTCTACTATCAAGATTGGAAGGTCTAAAATCTTTTTGTTCATTGGTCAATTTTCTCTCGCATGCTCCTCCCAGGTATGATTCTTCGTCTTCAGTTATACATCTGCTGAAGAAAGGGTTGGGGGGGGGGTGGGGGAGGGCCAGGGGGGGGACTCTCCCTTCTCTTATCTTGCACCGTCCCCACTATTGTCCTGTCTGGTTTTAAAATAAATGGATAAACGTTGTGTTAATGTAATTGTTGGGCAAGTATTGTTCCATGTTTATTATCATACATAAACAAATGCCCAGTGTTTAGCTCTTCAGTGTGTTAAGTTCTACTCTCATAATCATCTCTCAAGGGTTCTGGTGGGGGGCGTTTTTGGTATTCATTTTCTAGCTCTGCAACCTTTCCTCTGACTACATCCTTGCTGCCAGACTTCTACGCTTATTGGTCCCCGCTAGTGCACACATATATATATATATATATATATATATATATATTTATATATATATATTTATATAGCATCTCTTCAAGCTCTTTTTTATACATCGGATATCTTAGTATGCAATCCTTCACTCTCCAGCAAACACCCTCTCTGTTTTCTCCCTCTTTGTTTTAATGTTACCCTGACTGGGGCGCGGTCAGCCACTGAAATTATGCCCACATTCCACTGCTTTGTATGTATCCTGTGACACAAGGATATGGTTGATCCTAGAGTAAGTGTGGGTGATATTTGAATAGAAAGTGAAATCCTGGTCTTCATAGTTTACCATTCTCCACACATCATATATCCTCATTTTTTTAAATCTAGTTTCCTGCTTTACTGACATTGTATCTACTATATGATGATTATTTGATTATTTGAATCTATCCGGATTTGGATCAGACACCAAATTGAAGTCACAATGAGGTTTCCCTTTCTCCTCCAAGAGACCTAAACATTTCTCCATAAAGATTTCTAGTCTCTGATTGGGGGAATACATTGTTAATAGTGTGACTGTTCCATTATTCACCTCCCTTACTAACATAACATATCACCCTTCCGTTTTGCAGACAAGGTCATCCTAAAAAGTACATTCTTTTGTATCACTATTGCAACCCTACGTTTTTATCATCTATATCTGCATGAAACTGTGAGGGGGATTTTTTAATCCATAACCGATTGGCATCCCACTTTATCAGACGAGTATCCGCTTTATCAGAGGCGTCTCTTGGAGCATAACACTGCCTGGTTCTTGTCTGCTAAGCTCATTTGCAAATCTGTACCTTTTGTTTGGGGAATAAAGATCCCTTACATGTCATGACCATACATTAATCGATCCACGAGTACTTGCGGATGACCCTCCCATCTCTATGTTGCCTTAGATAATCTGCATCCATGCATGTCTTGTTGATTAGTAAAGGTCTAACTTGCTTTGTATGGAACATGTAACTGCCCCAAAAGAAATTTGCCCCACACCCTCAACATTTATCATCTTTCCCCACCAACAGTACTGAGTATGTCTTCTCAGCCTAGACAGCATTGCTCTCAACACAATTGCTTCCCATGGCTTCCGCCGACCCTCCCCCCCACCGATCACCTTCTCTGTCGCATTGCTGATTATCGGGCATAACATTCTATTTGACCAGCACTCACAGAGCCTGATTCACAGTTTTTTCCTATGGCACTGCACCATTATAAAACGCTTCTGTGAATCAGGCCCTTAGTTTGTGATGATGGTTCAATATTTGTTCTTTCCTCCTACTCATCCCCCAATGTTCTTGCGAATTGCAGTTAAAACTTTTATTTCCATTCCCTGTGTTTTTTTATGTCACTTTTCCTTGAGCACTCTTCATCGCTGACAGTTCTCCATTCTCCTTAAATACGTTCAATCCTTCTGTTTTTACAGTGTGCATTTCCCCCACTCTTCCCAGATTTAAAACTGCATTCTAAAAGCTCAAGTCTATTTGTAAAACAAATGTTTTCCAATCAGGATTTATTTCCACGACTGGTTTCATTGTTCTACTTTGTGCCAGTGTCTGTATTGTACTGTCCTTAAAGATGATTTTTTGGGATACCCATATTGGCAGCAAAAATCCTTTTAGTCTGGAAATCATGCAACTTCACCAATATGTCTCTTGGGCGCACTCCCACTTCCATCCTCTGAGCCTTGCCCGCTGCACCCTGTCCATCCGGTTGGTCGCATCCAGGGGGCCTTTTGTGCGTACTGTCAAGAGCGAGCAAACATTCAGTTATGTCTGTGCCTTCAACCAGACATTTTATCTGGAGGTCATCTCTGCATGACCTATTCTCCTGGTCTTCACATTTGTTAAACAGGGTTTCAAGTGTTTCACCGCGGTTGATTTGCCTGTTGTATTTGGCGCACATCCATATCGCATGCATTGATTAATTTCATCAGGCTATGTGGTGGATCAGAAGAAGGACGCGGACACTGATGACATTCCCAATATGTTTTTATTAATGAATATGAAAAAAGCCAATCTTTCCCTAACACTATGGGGTTTTCCCTACCTAGAAGAATAACTAGGTGCTCGTCGGTCATGAGGAAATGTGCAAATGAAAAAAAAACTGCTGTCCAAAACTCAAGCCGTAACTGACCTTACTACTAACCGAACAAACTAAGGTCAAGAGAATGACTCCCTACTCTTGATGGTGTGCATGTTTTCTTTATAGAGGTCCTCTTAATATCACATTTTTGTATGGTATCTGGTCACCTCTGTACCAACTCTCTCACAAGGGTTTTGGCTTTTCCCCCATCTTTGTGGACTGTCCTCAAGTCCTTTCTTGAACTTAGTTTCAGTCCTTTGATCCAGGCTGTTGGGCCTTGTGTATACTTGAAAGTTATACTCTGTAGGGTGGGGTATCTTTCAGGATACTTAATGTTCCTCCTTCTCAGCTGTGGCATCTCCTGTGTACCTTTTTTCTCATAGGCTTCACTTGCCTTCACTTCGTGGTGTTCTCTCTCATCCCATGGTAGTGTTACCCCAGTTTTAATGTCATTATTCTGCAATGAACTCTGGGTCTCCTCAGATTATTATAGTTCAAGTTCATCAATTTTATATTCAGGGTTTGGTCAATTTCACTGGGACAAGTTTCTTGCAATCCATAACAAATTCCCTGTGGCCTTCTTGTCCTCCCGTTCTTCCCCCATGACCTCTATCGTTACGGTGGAATGCCTCTGGGGCCTGCAGTTGCTCTGGGACACACCTTTCCTTCCACTTCTTTGTTGGCTCGCTCTCACCGGCATCCTTTTCTCGTTCCACTTGACATCCCAGTATTCCTTTTGCTACCGGGACTGCTTCCTGCACTCTCAAACTTGGGGGTGTCGGCATCGTTGATCGGGCAGCCTGCCTACCACGGAGTCGCCGTGGTCATGTCACCACCAGTACCTGGGTTCTCCTATTGGCTTCTCTCCAAATGCACACGCTGGTTTTCTAGTGTCGGTCTCTCACATTCAGAGAGAATCAGAACTTTGCGGGCTCTGTTCGGCTCTGCCTAAGTCCGATATTCATATTACAGGGGGCCTCCCCTGATGGCATAAGCATCTCTCTCGTTGTCCTTCATTTGGCATGTCCTCTGCCTTTAAACCTCATTGGAACAATCCATTGGAGATTTTCTCGTAAAGCGAAAGAGCCTCACTCTTGATGACAATTACATACTTTATTCTCATATTCAGCCAATTTTCTTAATGTGCTTGTGCTTTGCATATCAGATTGTTCCATGTATGCCATCATGGGAATGGTTTAGGGAATTCCTCAGCGGAGCGGGAGTCCTTGTCTCCTAAGGGGAGCCTCTCTCAGTGAGGCCCCACTTGCACATACCCCGAGAGGGTCTTATGAGCGGTCTCACCTCCCTAGCTTCAAAAGAGGAGGCTCCCCCTTTGGGAGAAGGGACAAATTCCCTCAATTCGCCACAGCTATTTCTATTTGTTTCTCCATTAGATCTTTATGAAGATCTGTCCTCAAGACCACCATTTCCTCTTTTAGCACTTCTTTTAAAACCATCTTTGAAGTGCTGTAGTGATAATTCCAGCACCCCCTTTGCCATCGCATTGCATTGGTTTGCCCTTTGGAGGGGGATTTGGATTCCTTCTCTCTCTCCGTTAGTGGATGTGCTTTAAGGATCCAATGTTACTGGCCCCTGTCACAGACTTCTTTGGTTTCTTTCCCAGCAGGAAGCTTTCCAGAGTGCCTTTGTTTATCTGTGTATTATGTGTGGTCTTACACTTCATGCTTCAGACCGGCTTTGACCAACTCAGGAACGTGTCAGTAGAGAACGTTGTGATATGCAACTATGAATGCAGTCCTGCACTGCTTATTATATGTGGTTTCTCCCCTTTGACTTCCTGCTCCGTTACACTCTTTTCCGATGTTTACTAAGAGTTACTAGGACGGTCGGTGTCAGAACCCACACAGAGCTGTGCTGTCACAGCACCATCTTGACAATAACCTCAAGCCAGCTTATTTTGTCTTTTTTTTTTAACCTGGGCTGCAGTGTTTATTCACCATTAAGATAAAATAAATTTGGGGATATAAATCCTAGTGCCTCTCATTTCCTCCTCTTCACACTGTTTGTTTATTAATTTATATTGCGCACCTACGAACCCAAAGGCTTGAGCGCACAGACATAACAAAAGATAAGAAATACAAAATATACAATAGAAAAACGCACAACATAGAAGAAGATAAACCATATGATTATAGAGATGACTAGCTCCACGGGCAAAAGTCAGAAAATTAAATTACAGTTCGATGACCCTTTGGGCAAATATTTGCAGCGTTTGACATACACAGGTAGGGAGCTCTCCCCACAGCCCACTAAAATACAGTCACTATTGGGAGATGAGCACCAGTCACTCAGGTCTATCCTTTTAATGATCAATAAATCGTTGAGTTTGACTACACCCGTGCCTGTTCTCTGGCGCAGCCATGCAAGGGTCTTATGTCGCAGCGCTTCTTTGGACTCCTTTTCATTGGATTTCTGAATATTAGGGATAATAACGTTTCTCTCATCCATTATAAAGTCAGAAAGGTTCAAGTTTTTTAACAATGGTATTTGTGCTTTTTTTATATTTGTAGATTATGTTAAATAATCCTTCTCAATTTTGAATTCATGGCTAAAGGCTGATTAGCCACTTTAAGGTCATCATTTGTCTTCTGTAAGGGTAAAGATGGATCAATTTCCTGTATAAAGTCACACGCTGGAGACTTTTGCGCTTTCCTTTTCTGGCAGAGGTGGTCCAAAGGATCCCAAATAGTCCTTGGTGCCTACATCCGTTTGCATGGCTTGGTCAATCACTTTCTTTTGTGTGGGTGTTTGACAGGCGGTATTTACCATCAGGGTTCGAGCCAGGGTGTCCCCACTAAGAGGCTCATGGGTCTGAGAGGCAGAATTAACCTTCGGGGGCCGTAGAACCGCTACCCAGTCATTTAAGGCATACACCAGGAGACTGAGCTCGAAAGGTTCCTTGCAAAGGATTAGCTCTTTAGTACTATTGGCCATAAGCGCAGGCCATTGGGAGGGTACAATATACTCAGGTTGAACAGGTTTAAATAAGTCACTCCTTTGAGGAGCAGGAAATGGTAGAATAAAAGGTGTCTCAGGACTTGTAACTAATGGACCATTTACAGACAGCACAGGCTCCCTATCATCCATAGGCCTGAGAGGGCTACCCATTAACACATGCACTGAGTGGCTTGCCTTCGGAGAGAGTTTGTCCATAACCCATGTTGACTCTGATGCCTTGCAGGGAGAGATAAATATCTCAGAAGGAGGCATTTTAGTAGTTGAAGATTTCTTCTGGTTGTGTTGCACTCTTAATCTTCTGCGCTTACTAAGCGCCAAGACCTCAAGTACTCTATCTCTATTGGCCACTGGGGAAAGGGTCGTAGAGTCTCCAAACCACTCCATGCATATGCCTAGTAATGGCTTAATGCCCGTTTTCTTAAGAGCAGCCATCCTGCTAAAAATGTAGTAAACGTACAGTTTAAAAATGAAAGGCAGCAGGGTATAGCCTTGCCTTGCCTGTTCACAACTAACTCCCCGAGAAAAGGTCACATGAGAGAAAGAAGTACCCACAATGGTATCCACACTTCGTAAGAGGCTAACTATCCTCAAGACTCCACGCAAGTTATTCCGAATTATTTCAGGACCTTGGGACCTTAGAGTCTGAATGTTCCTGCTTCGACCATGGCGGGCTCTACCTGGACTTTTCCTTATAGACGTAAGATGGTCCGGAAACACAGCAGCAAACACAGCCGCGGGTGCCAGGAACGCCGTAGGAGCCCGCGAGCGAGCAAGGAACGTAGAGGAAGGGACCTTGCCTCACGTAAAGCCACACACCGGCCTAAGTCTGGCGCCGCTTCCGACATGACGCCTGTGACTGTCAATGGAGGTATAGGAATCTCTTCCAACAGTGGCTGTACGTAAGGGCATAGAAGTAGATTATGAGAGATGTAAACAATAGTAGGAGTAGAGGGGGGGTGACGGCAAAAGAGTGGAGGAGGAGGGAACACAGACAGGCATAAGCTATGCGAAGAGGGAGTTGTAGGTAAAGGAGAAAAAAGGTTTGCTTTTTTTGACAATGTATAGAGAACATGGTTTGGTATATCATTGCCTCTTGGCAGTGTCATGACTATTAGAACTTAAAGCCATCAGGCAACTGCATTAAATGCCACATGTCCATTTTTTCAGTGAATGCAAAATAATCGATTATAGTATGAAACGAGTCACAGAGAATTAGGAGCTGCACTAAAAAGCTAAAACTCACTGTGTGATAATCTCTCGAAGTGAGGACATCCTTTGCTCGAAGATTGAGCCTAATTACATAGTCACAGCATAGTGGATTACATTATCGTGTGTCATGATAGGAAAAGAGGGCCAGATAGTTATAATAACAGATGTTCAATAAAACTGGGACATAATGAATTCCTATATAAATTGAAGACAATATTGCAAAGCTGGTGTTCATGTGATCACAGCATGAAGTTAAGCCTTGTGTCAGAATTCTGTCCTTTCTGCAAGAGTCTTGGTAGTCATTACAGATGATTTTCGCAGAGGCTAGTAGTAGAACATAGACAATCATGGCTGCTATGCTAAGATCCCAGCGTTCATGAGGCAGAGAGGGACGACTGGGAAGAAATTAAATGGTGATGCCATTACACTTGGTTGTTAACACTGTATGCGGAATAGGTCAATCTTAAAAGTTATGAAACTAATAAAAGAACCAAAGAGGAAAGTGTGCATCGACAGGTCAATGGGTGCCGTAGGAGGTCAAAGGGTGAGAGTCAAAGAGGGATAACAAGAGAGATCCAGCATGGTAAACAGTAGCTAGAGAGGGATGCAGAGAGTGTGAGAGATGGCAAACTGAAGGAGAGCTGGGGCGAAATGGGTGTGGTGGGGCAAGGAGCCAGAAAAGAACGTTGAATGCAGTGAAGGGGTAAAACATACAGCTGTAAAAGTGAGGTAAATTGTTCCATGTGGTTGTTTGAGCTACAAGTGGATGCTGAAAAGAGCTATAGAGAAAGAATTGCAAGTACAGGCGCCATAAAGGGGCAAAGGTGGGCTAGTGTGGGGCAAATAAGAACTGGATTTAGCAGTTTCTCTATCACATGTAGCATTACAACTGGTTTATTGATAATGTTAAAGGATATTTGTACCGCACACTATCACCACCGGAGCAGTCCCCTGGTGCTCTGGTAGCTCTGAAAAAGGGAGGGGGGTGGGGGGTCAGTTAGTGGGAATGAGCTGGAAAAGTGCAAGATAGCAGTGATGTGCTGTTGGCAGCCTCAGCCCGGTGGGTCCGTTGGCTGGGCTTCGGGTGTTTTACGGTTGGTAGTCGTTGTGTCCTGTCATATAAGTCTATGTGGGGATTGTTTTGTTGTTGCAGTGTAGTGAAGTGTGTGTGGTTTGCTGTGTTTGGTTAGAGTTTGAGAGGTGTATGCAGAGGGATGAAATGGTTAGTGGATTGGTTAGTTGGCATTGCTGTGATTGCAATTACGTCTGGGTGTGGAGCCTGCAATCTTTCACTATTCCATCGAAGTGTGGCGCATGCTAACCTTCACAATCCTGTCTAGAAGTGACGCAGGCTAAGGTTAAGACTTTCAGCTAAGTGGGACACGTGTTAACATTATTGCCCCTGTCTAAAGGTGACGCAGGTTGATCTTGACCATTCTATATAGATGTAGCACTGGTTGACATTGGCTAGTATGTTAGTGCATGATGCAATGCAACATTCACAGTCCAGCCAAGAATGGATTTGGACTGATGGTCACCAATCGCTCTAAGTATGCATGTTGTAATGCTATGGCAGTCTATGTTATGGAGAGGTAAGGTAGAGTGGCAAGGGCTTTCTGCGGTAGAGTAATTGTTCTACACCCCATCCATGCCACACTTACAGTTTCTGTTGGTGTCTGTTGACTGCTGGCTTCCTTTGCTTTCCCTGCAGACACATCTTGGAGCCGCCAATGTAGGAGACGCCTTTTGCCTCGGGGTCCTTCGCAGCAGGGTCTGCTGGGCAGAGGGCTGCCCTGGGGTGTCCTTAATGAGGTTGCAGGGTACCAATCAGGGCCCGGGGGAGGTCTGGGAGGTGGGCAGGAGGCGGTCCCAGGAAGCGGCAAGACCGTGGGGGATAGCCTGCTACGGCCTCCCCCCACGTGCTTTTTACAGCCCCCAAACAGCAGATAGGCATAAAGGAAAGGTGGAGAGAACTGGGGTTATAGGGTGAGGGCAGTGGAAAAATGTGTGGGGCAAGCTGGGGAGTCTATTTTTAAATTAATTTTAAAAAAGGACTGAAGTCTGAATTCTTCAGTGTGGGATTGTTCGGATCGTAATTCGGAAAAGGAAAAGGGAACAGGGACGTTGGGACTAAACATGTCATTATTAATGAAAGAAAGAGGGAGGAATAGCAGGGCTTTAAGTGGCCCGGCGCTAGCGGTGCTTAAACTCCATCAGTCTGCAAATATTGCCTCTGAGCCAAGGCTCTGCCGAGGATCACCAAACTGACGCCCTCCCAATCCCCCCCCCCCCGGTTAGGCATGATTGTGTGCAGTACCCTTTGGGAGACTACAGCAACCTTGACCTCCTGGCAACAGGAACCCAACCTTTGGTATAAGTCTGTACTACACAGGTTGGTAGTGTGGCTGAGCAGCCAGGCATATCTCAAGAGGGGTCAATGTGAGCAGTAGGGTTTTTACACAGATTCACAGCGACAAGTATTCAAATAAATTCTTACATTTCAGGTTTCTTGATTAAACAATTATTCATTTAGTTAACAGTCAGTTGAATAAGCCTTCTTCAGAAGGAAGCAATATACAAGCAACACACAAATACGCTTCAAAATACACACCCTTAGTTTCTCTAAATCAGCAATTACCTATTTGGGATGGCACAGAGATGGTTCCTACACCCTGAGGTGACTTAAATAACTATTACACTGTGGACATTAAGAAATCACTAGTACATTTAGAGCAATACTGAGTTGGTGTCAAAGAAAAGGGATTGGGAATAAAACAAAGGTTAAACTAATATTCTGAAGCAGCCAAGTACTTTTAACCCCCAATTCAAAGTAAATTAAACCTTGCCTGCAGGAAAGGGTAAAGCACAAAGTCAGAGGTATGAAGAGTCTTTCCGGGAGTCAGCCCAGCCGATGTTAATTGAGCAAAAGTCTAGGTGAGCTTAAGTACTTCTTGCAGGTAAGTAAAAGTCTTGCACAATGTTTTAGAAGTATTTGTAGAAAAATAGAATCACTGCATGGCCACAAGCTGGGAGGCTTGTGAGGGGGCAAAGCTGTAAGCAACTCTGCAAGAGCAACCAAGACAAGTCTCAACTGAGAACAAGCAAGGCTACACAACAAGAGGTAAGTCCCCTAATTTTAACGGTACCCTTGGTTACAAGAAATGCTTCCAGCTGGCTTCTGTTCCTGTGTAGGTTTGCAGATCCCGTTGTTGCTGGGCCTCAGTCCTGGGGACAAGAGGGAGAACGTCTGGGGACTCCTGCGCTTCAATGGGAAGGTCGGCGGCAGCAAAGGGCAAACTTCAATTCAGCGGCACTTTGCGGTTTCAGCACCTTGCGTCTATATCAAATAGCACTGTTGCAGTCTCACGGATACCGCTCTAGACTTTCCTCGCATCTGGGGTCCAGCACTCTGTTGTGGTGGCACAGGCTTGGTCAGACCTGCTTCCTGGGAGTCCGGAGGCTCTTCCTGGAGCTCAGGCCCGACTTAAAGATACTCACTCAATTCTGATGTTCCTCTCCCTGGCACGTTGGTTCCTGCAGCAGCAATGGAAGTACAGCCAGCTCTGAGAGGATTTCCAGATGAGCTAGTCTTGGGGTCAAATGGTTTCGTCAACCCAAGGGGAGAAGTCATCCTTTGCAGGTCTTCTCTAGTCGAGGCGAATTCGGAGCTTCAGCACAGCAGCAGGGCTTCACCGGGCAAACCAATGGTCCATGGTTTGCAGCTGGCGTCTCTTCCAAGTTCTTCTACGGATTCCTTCGTCCAGTGGTCGACTCTTCCTTCCAAGCCAAAAAGCCTTGCCTTTTATGCAGTTTTCTCCCATTCATTTGCAGCCTACCTGTCAATCACACAGCAGGGTGGCTGTCCTCCAAGGACAGCCCTCCAGCCAATTACCCTTGGGTGCATTCCTGTAACCAAGGAGACTAAGTACAGGGAGTTTCGGGCACCTCCCTCGCTTCCTGCCCGTGCCCGACACGCTGGAGCCAGAGGAGGGCTTCACTCGTGAATCCCACCAAAGACAAAATGAACAAAGGCACCAAACCTGGTTTGACGCGCAGAGTAAATCTCAAAAAGGACCTTCCAAACAAGAAATGGCAAAAAAAACTAGACCAGGGCCATTTTGACAAAATGGGCACCAACGGGTGCCTTACTGGAGCTGTGATTGCAGCCCTCGGTAAAAACACACAATGGTAGTAAAATGTAAACCATTGGCACCAGCTATTAATTGTAGAAAGGGTAACATAAAAATAAATGTTACATGAGAAACTAGACAAAGGGGATACTAAGTAACCCCTCCAGCACCCTATTGTAAGATAGTGTGTGCTGGGTCTAGAAAGTTACAAAACGTAAGTAAAGTGAATTTCACTTTACTGCTCTTGGAAACCGTAGTTTCACCCAGAGACGGTATTTAAACCTTTGGGAAATCTAAGAGACTTCCCTGTGCCACTGCACTGAAGGTGCTTTGTGTCACAATGTAAAGGTGATGCCTATGGAGGTCAGACTCCAAAGTTAAAAGAAACAGAGTCCAAATCACAGAAAAATACATGCGAGAGTGGGGGAAAAGGCCTCACTAACTCCAGGTTAGAAATTAAAAGTCCTAAAGTGCAGCAAAAAGAGCTGGGGGTCTCTAAGGTAGAAGGGACTTCGTGCATTTCTGAGAATTCTCCCTTACACCCTCCCCCCAACCCCTCACCCCCCACTAGATTTCTTGCTACCGTTAATAAAAAGATTAGTTATAGTACTGTTCCTAGCCAGCAGATGTCACTCAAAACCATGTTTATAACCACAACAGCAGTTATGTTGGTATGCCATGTTTTGTCCCAGCGCTTCTGGCACAGGTCCTTTTGTTGCCCGAGGCCAGCAGGGCACAGGGACCTGCGCACCGAGATAAATGTATAATTTGCTTCAATATACTGTCAACTGAAACACAGTAAAACTACTATTATTGATTTGTTTGTATTTAGTTCTAAAATAACCTTTACAAAAATGTCAATTTAAAATAGCAATTCAAAAACAATGCAATTACAAATGTTCAGACAATGATTTAAACCTACACACACTTAAATACATAGGCTTGATTACAATTTAAATGTACTGAATTGCAGTTTTCCCATCACTTGTCGCATAGCATAAAGTATGTACTCATAAAACGCTACCTGCATTCTATATTTTCAAGAATCCATTTTTAAACTTCAAATTAGGTAATCAGCTACGCTATAATTACAGGGAAGGGGGAACTAAAATATTGAAATTCAAAAGTTAAAAACAAATTACATTCTCTTTAAAACCTACTTTGCACTGAACATAGAAAAACAGTTTAATATAACATTTAATTAAACAATCTAGATTTCATATTACAAAGTTACTTATTTAGTACTTAGCATTCATTGTCTACTGCCCGAGGTGGAGTTCAATCTAGTTTCCACCCTATCCTAAGGTAATGATTTTACAATATGACACCACAACCAGTATAGGTCAATGTGCACGCCCTCTGACTCAGAATGGAGTCAATAGTTCCAAAAGGCCTCAGTCCTAATCAAGTTGTACTTGCGCACGTATTTTCCTAATATGCGCATATAAACTGGTCCCAAGATATTACATTCAGTGAATACATGATGTGGCATTTCTATCATTCCCCTAACTTTACAGATTATGATATACCCGTTGCCTCTAATTATATCAGGGGATGGGCACCCTTGATACCAAAGAGTGGTAGCTGGTTAATTTGCATCCTAAGTATTAGGTTACAGACTGCTGGGCTCGAGCACTGCCAAAGGTAAGTTTGGGGTTTTTAAGTAGTGATGGGTAAACATTAGGAGGTATATCTATAGGATTGCAAAGTCAATAGATGTGAATAGTTGTGAATCCAATCCCAGTTTTCCATCATCCTCCGAAAGATGGACTAATGCCTCAAGGCCATACAAAACTGTTGGGCAAAACCTTTTCTTATACATCATAATTAACCTCTTTGGAGTATCCAGCTGTTTTATTAGCAAATGTATCAATCATTTGCATCAGCTGTCAGGCCTTCCCCTTTTTGGACTATTTTGTGTATGCAGTCCTTACTACCACTCATTTCAAGCCCAAGGTAGACATACTTTTCAACGCAAGTCAAAGAACCCAAACATGTGGAAAAGGTAGATCGATTTACCTTCTCTGCAGTTACGAGCATGAATTGCGTTTGGTCTATATTAAATCGGCAGATCGTTTTCAATTGCAAACACATTAAGATCAAGAATTTCCCTTGCACCATGATAAGTGTAATTAAACATCAATAGGTCGTCAGCGTATAACATACATGGTATCGTCACTCCCCCAAATTTTTGGGCAGCATCCACCAATCCTATAGAGGCGCAGGGGCAAGCTGGCCAAATAGATCTAGTCTAACAGTGGAGCTAGGTACATCCCCCGCCTTGACTCCACTGTTAATCTGTATCCAACCTCACTCACCCCCCCGTATTAGAGTGGACGCCTTTCAGGATACACAGTAACCACGTAGGGCATCCCACATCCTCCACTTTACTCCATACCTTTTCACGATTGGCTCCATCAAAAGCCACCCGGAAAGCTCAAGAAACAATGTATAAAGCAGACCCTCCCTTAGCAGCTGCCGACCTCGTCAATCTGTCCAAAACCCTGAGGTTATGGGTGGTGGCGCTTGGAGGACAGAAGCCTGTCTGGATGAATTGGAACAAATGATTTTCCTCCACCCATGCCTGAAGGGCCTTTAGATTAGGGACGAGAAGATTTTCCCCGTCACATCCAAGAGCGATAGCAACCAATAATTTGTAGGTAAGAGTATCTCCCTTTTTAGAGACTGGGATTAGGATTTGACTGTTGCCATGAAAAAGGCATCTCTTGTGCCAAACACACCTCCTCAAATAATAAGTCCATTTGGGCCAGGTGCCCTAGAACTCTTTAATTTACGAATAATCAGCTCAATATCATCCTGTGTCACATCCAAGGCCCAACCCCCCCGCCCCAGGCATAAGTCCAAGCAAGTCACTTTAGGGGGACTACTTTCTCAGTTCTGAACGTGCAACAGCCACACTTTTTCCGTAATAGGATTCACAATTTTGTATTTAGTTTCACCTCCATATAGATCTACTCTCTCGACCACGTAGGGCTGCAATCGTATTTTGCCATTGGCTATTCTTAATTGAAAATCGCCATCGCTTTAACCAAAGTTTATATTCCACCTTAATTTTTTTTCATGTTTTTTTAAGCATTCAGTAAAAATACAAACTTTTGATTCAATTAATTTCCCACCAAGCATGAGCAAAGAGGATCAATCACATCATTATTCAACTTTACTCCTACTCCTTCTTATAAATAAGTTTGTAAGAGATATTATGTAGAGTTTCCTCATTTCTCGTATCCCGTTATACTCTCGGCGCTCTTTAAGTATTCAATTTTTCTGAACTTTTAGAGATCCATCGGTGCAGATTCTAATTTGTCTAGCATCACTTCCAGGAAAATGGCCAGAGCTCTTATGATTTTTTTGATTTGTTCCGCCATGGAGAGCTTCCCACCATAAGTCAGGATTCAAACCACAGCTAGATACTAAAGTGTCATGAAGCAACCTTGTTCTTTCTGTTCTCAATTCCTTGCAGAACAAAGTTAGGTGTCGTAGGGATTCATCTTCCCGCTCACACAGGCGGCATTTGCTATTATTTGTGATGCCATACTTCAGTAGGTTTTCTTTGGTTCCAAGTACATTTATGCTGAATCTCAAGATTAGATCTCTAGGTTTTGGATTCGCAGATTTCGCAATATTCTGGCGTGGTCCCTGGGAAGCCCGTTAATTTTCTTGAAAGAGTGTGTACCTTCGAGTTAAATCGTGAAGATTCTGTTTCTGTCCAGTCAATGGACAGGAGTAGGATCTTTATTTTTTTAGGATGGTCCCGTAAAAACACTGCCAGAAATCTGCTCTTTCACTTCCTGAATTGATGATGCTGTATTTTGGAGGACAGGCAGGTGACTACACTTTCCTAAAAGTGTTTCGTGCTTTCCAAATAATTTGACAATGCAGCGAATACAGTCCCAGTTAATGTCGAAGAACACCAATTGGGACTGATTTTGGCAGTCTTAGTACTCTCTTCCAAAAAGATCCATCAAGTTTGTCCCATTTCTCCCATGATCTTCCCAGGCCTGTTTCACCAGCATAGGTCATTGTAGGAAACACTTTTAAGTTATACAAGTCTATGATTGGTTGCAGGGAGAATTTGCCAAATGTTCTCATGAGAATCAGAGCGTGTGCTTTTAGGTGATTCATTATGAGTTGTAGGTTTTCGATTCAGGGCTTCTCTCCTCCCTCTGCACTGCACTGATTATTATGCCTAAGTATTTTGTCACCTTTGTTACCGGTATAGGCTTAGTTCCAAGGCACCATTTGAATGGTTTCTTTATTCGCGCTTGCTGTTTTTTTAATGACTAGGATTTCCGATTTTTCTGTATTTATTTTCTGGTCATTTTGCTCGACATACATCTGGAGTGCATTTAATTTTCATTTGAGGCCGAGGGGTGTCCTGTGTAGCAGTATCAAGTCATCTGCGTATAATAAGTGCCCTACTAGGTACTCATTAATACATGGGGAACACAATCTAGTCGGTTTGAGGACGTCCTTCGTATCTAGAATGTAGAAATGATATAGGATTTAGGCCAGGGGGCACCCCTGCTTCAGCACTCTAGCAGCTATTTCTTTTGTAAGTATGCCTTTCTGGTCTAGTCGCACTTGTAGCGTAGTGCCCGTGTGTAGGGCTATGATGGCTGCCAATAGATCTTTGGGGCACCCTTTTTGGCTCAATTTTGTCCATAAGATGTCCCGGTCCACTCTATCTAACACTGCTGCCATATTAATGCAGGCTAGGAAGATCTTTTCATTTTCAGTAGATCGATTAGGAATAAATTCAAACCACTGTCTACTTTCTCCACAAATCCTGCTTTTCTTTGGTCGAAATTTCCACTGGACTTTATCCACTCCTTTAGTCGTTTGAGCAAGATTCCAGCATACATTTTTCTCAGGACATCCAGCACGGAGATTGGACGGTAATTTTCTGGTTTTCTCCCCTCTTCAAGATCTGTATTACTACTGCCTTCTTCCATGAATCGGGTACCTGCCCCGACTGATTGATTCTGGTGAAAAGGTCAAAGCAGAAGTCTGTCCATTGATCCAAGCATCTTTTAGTATTATGTTTGTCATACAATCGGGCCCCGGAGCTCTCAATGTACTTGCCTTTGTGATTAGTAACTTGATTTTTCGCTTTTACTGAAATCTACGATTTATTAATCAACCTCTTTCGATGTGGGCTTTATTGGAATGTTTTGATCATAAGTCCTTTCAAAAGGCTCCACCCATTGGCTTTCTTGTATCGGGTTTATTAGCAACACATGCTGGTTTTATTATTCACGAGAGACCAAAAAAAGTTAGCATTTTTATTGATTAGGGCCAATAGCATATGCAAAGTCTCTTTTTGGTACAAGTAAGCTCTGTGAGATTTTACCCAATTGTGATGTTTTTTCTTTACGGCTCTCCTTTTCTTTAGTCTGGTAATTAGTGTTTCATCTTTCAAGGACCGTAGCTCAATAGCTAGTTGTTGTTTCTTTTTTTCAATCTCCGGTTCCGATTTGTGCAATCTTGTCAGCGTCATTCTGTTTTTCCCGGGTTGCGTTTCCCTAAAAGAAAATGAGCATGATTCATATTCAACACCCAGGTCCAGGGACTTGTGCCATTTTTTCCATGACTGCCGCCAATGCTGGAAGTGATTTTCAGTTTAGCCGGAGTCTATTATGGCCATTATTTAGGTCGATATTATGTGGCCACTGCTTTCTATTGTCAATTGCTTGATCTTTTTCATTTATCTCAGAGCATGTTAGGATTAGAGGTCTATGGTCACTCTTTGTGGACGTCAAAATATTTAGGGAAGCGATTGTCGAAAGTTATTGGATCGACAAAAAAATAATCTAGGGTGGCGCTCGCATTAGTAGAGACCCAGGTTCTGGCTCCTTTTCGATCTCCATTTGCGTGACCATTGACCATGTGTAAATCTCCAATTTCTGTCCCCTATAGCCACATTTTGGTTCTGGCTTTTTTCTGGGTTTTGGTGCAAGATTGATCTTCTTTCTTTGTGGCTTCAAAGCAGCCAATGTTGAGGTCTCCACAGATGATAATCCGTACGTTTCAAATTCTGCTCTCAAGTCATTAATACATTTCATAACTATTTGCAAGAAGGTCTCACCTTCTTTTGATTTGGCATTCCAGTAGAGGATGACGATTGCTCGCATTTCCTTAACTTAAGGAGTGTGGTTTTGTTGTTGTATTATAACTATTTGAATGAGAAGCGAGGGGTTGATCACTCAACACTTTACTTGGTTTGCTATTTTTTATAAGCACGAGCAATCCTGCCGGCGGTCTTCCAGTTGGTCCTTTAGATGCTTTGTTTAGGAAGCCAGTGAATCCGTAAGACTTAGTGTTTCCCAAAGCCAGCATTATTGTATGCATATAACATCTGATTCTATTAATTCCTGATCTAAGTCTTGAAATAGATGTTTGAAGCTATGGGTGTTCCATGAGACAATGCACAAGCATCTTGATGGGATTGCACTTTCAGTCTAGTTATTTGCTGAACATGCTAGAGTCCCTGCAAGCCAATTCCATGATTTTTCCCGGTTTAAATCTGGTTTCCAGGTGATCTGTTTGTGCAATTCTTCCTGTTGCTTTATCCACTGGTCTGCCCTTTGTTACAGTGCGCAGAGCCTCAGGGCCCGTAGTATTGTTGGGGAAAATCTAATTGGTTTTTCAAATGTACCCTCATCGCTTTGATCCCAGGGTGTCTGCTTTTTCATCCACACTTTTTTTGGTCAGATTTCTTTTAGCTGTTGTGTGTGTTCCGTTGGACATGGTTTGAGGTCAAATCCCAATCCTAAGGCTCTGAGTTCGTCTGTAGCTGATATTAATAGATTTGTAACTGCTTTTGTTGTAATGTGCAAGCAGATTTTGTAATTTTCTGTTTCCTTGGGAAAGGTGACGATCTTGATGTCTTTATGCTCAATTACTCTTAATGGGGGCACGCTGTGCAAGAGTCATTAAATTCGAACTAGTCATAATCAGGCAGTCGTTAGCCTTTAGGACTCGTTCTAGTAAAAGGTTATGTGCGTTATCGTCCTCAAATGGGTTTCTTGCCGGACGTGCTTGTTGTCGCTCCCTTGGATTGTCTGGACGGGATGATTTTTGCTGCTTTCCTGCACATGTCGGCTGTGTCAGTCTCTCTTGTCTCGAGTGTACAATCATGGATTCCATCACTGTGCACTTTAGGTTTGCCTTCGCTGCTTTGGCATCCAACAGTGTTCGTCTTGAATTCAGTGTTTCAAAGTGAGGGATGTCTTCGACTGACCTTTCAAGATCTACTTCTAGTTCAGAGTCAGTTGAAGTGTTGTTGCTAGCTCCATCACTCTCACTTTCGGGGGATCAGTCTTTTTCGTAGGTGGATAATTGTAGAAGTGTATCAATTTCTCTCTGTTGAATCCCTTGTTGTGGCTGGATGCTGCGCAAACAGTTCTGTTTGCCTTTCTTCCTTGTGTTGCCTTTTTGTCAAATCCAGCGTGGGGTCCTTTTCTTGGTCTTTGGCTAGCACTTTTTTCTGTGCTTGTTCCACAGTTGGTTTGAGGTTTTGAATGAAATTTAGAGTGCTGATGCTTGCCTTTAGATCTGGGAAGAAGTTAAGTCTTTTTGTTTAGTGCTTCTAGTACTTTTCGTCTATCTTCCAGTTCCTTGGGTTTGGCGTCATGATATGTATCTAGTTCAAAGATGGCAAACATCTCTTTGGTTTGCACTGAACTTCTTTTTGGTTCCAACTGGCTTGTCTTTGTGGGAAATTAGCCATTGTGGCTTATGTTGGTTTCTTCTACGGACAGTAGGTGTCCAGAATCAGTCTGATTTGCGGGGACTGACATCCTCACAGGGCGTTCCATCGCATGTGCAATACTTCCCAACTGAGTTATGTTGGTTTGTGCCATAACCGATCTCTCAGATCGCAGTGTTTTTTGGGTCTGCTGCTTCTATTGTTACACGTTCCTCTGCATTTATGTTGTCAGTCCCCACTTTTTGTGTTCTTAATAAATTGACGGTATCTCTGAAGCAATTCAAGAATGATCTTTTATCTTCTGTTTCTTCGATCAAGTCAATAATTGTTTTGAGAATAATATTCTCAGACTCTTTCTCTCACGCTCTTTTCCCTTGACGCCTCAATGTAAGCTTCAATGAATGTTAAACTTTGATTGCATTAATGCCAAGGGTGTCGTCTGATCTTTAGGATTGTCATGTAGACCTTCGTATAGCTTAAGAAACTGAGCAAGTGTTATGGTTACCGTTGAGGCCAGCGTTTGTTTTTGAGTCTGAAAGCGAGTTAGCTCGCTGTTTTGGTCTTGCCACATGTGTCTTTTTTGCTCCTGCAGGTACAAAGCTCAATGTGTTTATGTTAGTAGCCGATGGTGTCTTCTGAATCGGGCACTTTGTTTTTGCTGGTATATTATCTCTTGCTTCCTGATCGTACATTGCTATGCTCAAGTGCTCATTCAGGACCTGCCCAGAGGCTGTTTCTTTTGTCAGTTCGTTGTTAGACTTCCCTATCTGGGTTTTCACCCACTGCATCAATGTAATTTGATAAACTTACACTATCAAGGTTAAGTAATCCTTTTCAGATCTTTTTGCTAACAGCGATTGCACTAATTGGCCCTCTTCATCAGGAGCGCAAAACACATGCTCCCACCTGCCTAGTGCTCACCCCACCCACCACTAAGCCCAGCGAGCCGCGACTCGCACCACTGGCGAGAGCGTCTAGTTGGGCAACGCAGGCTCCCCTGAGTCGCACTGGCCTGGGAGTTGGAAAGAGTCAGCGCCGTGCTCATTTAGGTAAGCGGAGGGGGAGTTTGCATTGCAAAAAGTACCTTCTAGCTCTTCCAACGCTGTTGTAGCTCGCTCGTTCTCTTATTCTTTCAATTTTTCTAGTGGCATGTTCTGTCGATTCGCAGCTTCAATGTATTCACCTGGCTCCTCCATGCACTGTGTTTCTCGCATTTCCCCAGAGCTGCTTAGCTTTATCTGGCTCAGAGTTCGCTGTGGGAGGCCAGTGGGATTGCTTTGTAAGTGTTGGTCCATGGCAACCTAGGCAAACACTGTGCCAACACTCTGACACTGAGCGTTGGGAGTGGAGTTTTTGTGGGTAGGGTCCGCCTCTGACAATAGACAGAAAAAAAATACTCCCGAGCCACGAGAACTGTGGAAAAAAAAACTGTTCTCTGCTGAATGTACTGCCACACTCTGCCAACAACCCACCTTAATAGCCTTACTCTTACACCACCTCTCTCTTTCAGGACACCCAGCTCTGCAGAGCATTCTCAATTTCTCTCATTCCCCTCTTGGCATCTAGAATTGCTATATCAAACCCATTTGTAGGTTTATCTACGATTACCAGAGGTGTCGGATCCCGTTTTAGCGGATAGGTCCCTCAACCGGTCGTCGATTTGGTTATCATTTAACCAAGCCCGTGCAGATAGATTAATGGTCACAAGTTGGGAGAGTGTAATTCGCCTTGTGAATGTGGCTAGCCATCCAACGTATGTGGTTACCCTCATGCTTTGGATACACACCCCTATAGCTTTGGGGTTGGTAGAAGAGGTCTGCCCTCTTATGGTTAATGCTAAAATTGAGTGATCCCTACAGGTATTAGCAATTACCTTTAGCTAAGCTGCTTTTTCCAAGCAAACATTTTTGCCAAATAAATAATCCAGGGAAGATCTAATATAACCCATACCCCACGTAAATTGTCCCGGACAGTCACCCTTGGTTCTACCTTTCAGTAGGCTAAGGTCCCACTCAGTTCACCCATTGGGTACCCTTACTATTACAACCTTTCTGTATCATCTCATCATTTAGTCACATTCTGGTAGGCTGAACACTTGTTCATCTACACAATGGGCATTCAAATCTCCAAGGATAGTTATCCGACTATCTCTTGGTCCCATTCCCATCAGTAGGACCTCCTCCAAAACGTCATATGTGGGCCCTATGTAAAGAGTGGTTGGTGGCAGGTATATATTTATAATCGACAAAGAGCACTTCTCCGTCACCCAACCTCAGTTCAACAAATTCTATAGTGCTACTTACAATGGGAAGATCAATGCAACGGGATTCTATGATTTGACTCACACCGATGTTGTAGACCCGTGTGGTCTACAACAGGCGCCCTTGTTAGACATGACTTGATAAAGATGGTAACCATCGAAGTGAATAGGGAATTCGAGCCAAGTTTCCACAAGAAGGAACACGTCAAATGTATCGAGCAGTGACGCAGATCCTTCTGCGCTTAGCAGGTGACTAAAACCCAGCATATTCCAGCTCGCTATGCTATAATTTCATTTAACCGTGCTCCAATGATCTTGTGGTGGGCCCACATTCTGAGTCACTGTAGCCCAACATGTCAGCTCATTCCCATCTGGAATGGTAACATACGGAGGAGAATAGGAGCCAACACCCTGGGGTTTCTTACACAGCCCAGGGGGGCCACACGTAGGAAATAGGGGTCAGAATTAGCATTAGCCATCTTCGCAGTCTGCTCATAGCAGACGGTCAATTTAAATCCTAATTTTAACAAAGTACCCACACCAGAGCACAATAGGGATGCTGCCATGGGTGAGCAATTTGACTAGAGCCCAGTTTGTAGGGATGTCCCATTTGGGTAATTCAATAATTAATATGTTGCGACTACTAATCGACAGTCGAGGAATGGTCTTCCACATCTCAAGCAAAATCGTACGATTATGAAGAGGACTAGTCGCCGTAGGATTATCAATCTTCACCAGAGAGCCCAAGATCGGTGCCATTAAGTTGCGCCCGAGTGTTTTGTGTTTTGCCGGTACTAGGTTCAGGAAGATTGCGAAATCGACTGCAGGAGCAGTTTCAAGCAAACTGTCCGTCTACAGTGCGGATCGAGCCAAAAGCGTGGCTTATCATTGAAAACATTGGCCTCCCACAGAGCGCCTTAGTGTTTTGTGTTTGGGGGCGGGTGCAGGAAACAGTATACCATAACAGCCCCTGGGATAAAAACCCTGCAACTGACTTGATGCCTGGAAAAGTAGACTCGAAATCAAGGACGCACTACACAAGAAAGGGTAAGCCTTACTCTAAAACTGTTACCCCTGCTGACACGTGCTTGAAAGATTTAATGGCCCACAGGAAGGCCTCCCCTGAGTCAAATTAGAGATTAATAGGTCAGCTACAAAACAGGGAAAAATCACAGACTTATCAGTCAGACAAATATGTCCCTGACCAAGAAGTGGTAAAAACGAGCGAGGCTAAAAACACTTCCTGGTCGGGCGACTTCAGAGATTTAGACAAAAACTCCTTGCTTGAACTATGCTACTCACTTCAGTCTGCGGCAGGGGCAAACTGGGCAAGTCAAACTGAATTAAGGGACCAGGAATCAAATCCTGAGCGCTCCTAGCTGAGAAACCCATCCCCTGCTTCCGCGCGCACCCAAACTGAGAAAGCACTGCTTTCAGCATTCCGAGATCTTTTCCACGCCCCAGTACGGGAAGACACATACACCAGTCTTGTTGGAGCAAACATACTCAAACAGATCAACTACAGGGGTGGTACATTTCACAGTAAAAATACTGCTCAAGCTATGTGGATTGACATTAGATGGGGTTCAAAATCAAGGCAAGACCTTAGAATTAATGGAGGTAAAAATTACTGCAAATGACAATCTGACAAATGAAACGCGACCCACGGAGCAAGTGCCTGAAAGATTATCCACAGGCCCAAATAAAGATGTAAAAATCCTGAACCCCCAACCCCTTTAGAAACATTGATTAATCTGGGGGCTAGCTTGCACATCATCTCTCCAGATTAGACCAGAAGGGAAAGAAGGATGGCAAAACGTACTAAAAGCACGAGCTGCGGTCAATCAAAACACTGAGCATCAAGAGACCCACAAAGCCTCTTCATTCAAGCTACTCAACTCTGCCGTTATTCCTCTAGTACCACGGAATAAAAGATGCTCTAAGAAAAAAGCGTTACGAATGCAAAATCAGCCTCTAAGAGCAGTGGGAACTCTGACAAGTTGGTTGATGGGGAGGAACACCCGACCGCCCCCAGAAACTCAGGAAATAAAGACGCAAGCATTCCTCATGTGGACCTAAGCGTCTCTTAGTCAAACAAACTACAACCAGGTAAAAAATAAAAGAGCAACCGCAGACCATTCGGTTCCAGGGGGCGGAAAACAGGCCTCAGACTGTGGATCCTAGGCAAGGCGGCACCCTGAACGAGGAGGTCCAGGTGTTTCAAGAAGTAAAGATTTTTAGACTGGGATGAGGTCCACAGACCTTCACTGGAAATAGAATAAACAGGTCAGATGTATTGCTGGTGTGCAAGAACGTCCTGGCTCTCCGGGTGTTGTCCTCGGCTGACTTCAGCTTTGTGGAGCCACTGCTATCAGACGGTGGAAACTATGTCTGAAGTGTCTGAGCTAGTCCGAGCACACTAAGAAAGCATTCAAAAGGTGGACTACCTGATTGACTGCAAAACTCATGTCCCAGTAAAGATAATTGCTCAAGCTCAATCTTTTGCGCAAGAACTTACAGGGGGCATGGAAACAAAAGCAACCACGAATGCAGGGGTCAAATCACTACCCGAAAAAACAGAAGATGCGGCAGGATGGGAGTGGTTTGAAAGCTTTATGGAAAAATCTAACTGATCGCATATGAAGATTAAAAGTGGTGTCTTGGAACACCAAAGGGCATGTGCATTTCTTGGACCAAAAATGCCTGCTACCCAGACTGTAAACACAACATAATATTCCACCAAGAGACTTGGCTTGTAACCCCCATACAACTGGAGGGATATACTCTGATCCAGAGACTCGCTGAAAAGGGCCCAAGAGGGCAGCCTGATAATTGGTTTAAAACAAAGTATCCAAATTGAAAGTACTAATGTCCTGACAGAAACAAATGTGTTGGTGGTAGAGGTGATGGTTGAAAATGGAAAAACTCGGTCTTGTTATTTGTTTGTAAAGATATATGTGCCCCCAAAGATTTTGAATTTGGAAGAGATCTTTGAAACTATTGATGGTGTATGTGGGTAATGGCTGGCCACAAAGGGGCATGAATATGTCCCAATAAGGGGGTTTGGGGACTGCTAGCCGACAGGATCGGGATGAATGTGGTGCCTATAACCAGGTCTGTCCATCGAGTGTTATGGTAAAAAGTAGAGCAAATGCGAAAGTGAAAAAATGGATAGCCACATAGAAAGAGTGGGGCCTCATTATGTTAAATGGGAGAACGACGAGTGATAAACCTCGGAAATGTTTGTGGCCTACGAATAACAACTGTTCCACATTCGACTATTTTTCCGCCAGTAACAAATGTGCAGAGAGAGTGATAACCTCAGAAATCGGGAAAACTGACATCAGTGACCACTCCATGCTGATTTTGACCTTTAGCATGGTAGAAGGGGGTATACTACCGGGCTCAGCAGGGATACAGACCAATAATGTGGGAAACTGAATAAAGTGGACTCTTATCCATAGAGCTGCTAGAGCAACACGTTCTGTATTTAGATATGAATTACACCGATTCACTACATACGATCTGGTTGAGATGGGCGATCGTTTAAGCACTCTTGCATTTAATACTGGGTCCTTGGGACATAGGAATCTACTGATCCAGGGTAATAAGTATACATACCCATTTGACCCTGAGGTGAAATGTGAAAAATGACAGCTAAGGAAAAACATCAGGAAAGTGTTGAAATCTTCAGTTAATGCAGAGGAAAAAGTGAGTCAGATTAGAAAGCATAAAAGCTCACATAAAAACTGGCTATCCAGGCGTAAATCAATGTTAACCGCATTGTGTAACAAAAATACTAGAGACATCTGGCAAATGCTGTCCAAGATGAAAGGTGATGGGCAGCGGAAGCTGGTTAACCCAATCCCGGCGTGGAAATTGACAACTTTTCTTACAAACAAATATGTCCAAATAAACCCCACTCCAGGTGAACACAAGACAAATGGTCCCTGTTCGCTAAGAGGGAACAAATCCATACTGCCATAATGAAACTAAAGGGCTCTCGAGCCCCTGGAGCAAACAGGCTCACCAATGCGGTATTAAAAACAAACCCAATGGAATGGGCGCAAATCCTTAAAATTCTATTCGATAAGTTATGTAAGCTAGGGAGGTCCCACCCTCCTGGTAAAGTGAAATGATGTTGCCGGTCTATAAAAAGGGGGACAGACTGAGCCCAAAAACTACCCTCTGCTCTCATTATTAGATGTAACAGGGAAGTCATTTGCCTCATTTATCCAGGCAGAACGGCAAAAATGGGCAGAAAACTGCAATATTTTGCATACGAAACAAACTGGCCTTCTCCCAGGATCAAGCACCTTGCACAATATTGGGCTGCTTGACCAAATGAAGGTAGAATACACTAGAAGTGGTGTGCCCATTCCGTACTTGATCTCTGTTGACTTCAAGGCGGCTTTTGATTCAGTAAACCGAGAGAAGCTCTGGAAAAATGTTTGCAAATTGGGCTGCCCAGACTGGCTGATGGACAAACATCCACTTACATACAAACACGACGGTGAGAGTTCTCCTGGACGATGAAGGCATAGTGGTTATGGGTGGGGGGGGGGGGGGGGGGGGGGGGGGAAAGAGGGGCGGGAAATCAAACAAGGTTGTGCGTTGGCCACCTGTTATATAAAACCCATATATGTTGGACCTCCCTGTAGAGATTAGCCCTGGCTCAGAATGTTCAGTAAAAGTGGGCTCGACCTTAGTCACTAGTGCCCTTTATGCCGACGATCTGGTATTATGGTCAGAGGGGCGATAGATCAATTTGGGGCGTTATTGAATTTCCTGAAACAAATGATCTTACGATCAATATGAACAAGACCAACATGAAGGTAATGGCTGGGGGGGCGGGGTAAAACTGGGCTTTGAAGTAGGCACATTAGAATATGTGAGCAGTTACCCATATTCGGGAATGGAACACTCAGCTAGAGGTACCTACGACTTGATTATCGAGGGTAGGAGACGAAAAGCAAGAAAACCAACACACATTAATACATTTGCCAGGGATTCTGCAGAACGGCTTAGAATAAATCAGCTTCATTTACTTACTGTCCAAGGGGTTTACTCTAAGATGCCCACGGATCAGCAAAATTGCTGTATCTGCAAGGACCCAGAGAAACTCGAGACGGCCAGACACGTTATGACCCAATGTAGCAACATACGCACAAGGTATATGGTATGGTTTATTTATATAGCGCCTATACACAGGCAAGTGTTTCTTAGCGCTCAAGGAGGGTGGGAGCATGGGGAAAAAACAACAGTCGCTCAGAGCCCCTGAAATTCTGTGACGATAATAGTCTGGACAGGCAGAGTACGTGCATAAAAAATACATTTAATAGTTTGGGATACTGCAAATTCTGCAGTTTTAACAGTGCAATTAAGGGGTGAAGGCGAGGGAGGACAGACAGACTATCTTTAGGCACGGTGCGTACGGATCGGGAAAGTGCACAGGGGGTCACAGGGAGGGTCAAGTGCACCCGGTCGGTTGAGACTGGGGTAAGTGCAGAGAGAGCCACTCTCTTGGGTTAATTTCTCAGTGCATTGAGTGTGGGTGGGGTGTAGGGCCCAGAGGTAAGTGCAAGAGAGGACTAGTGGGGTGCAAGGGACCAGTGAGACTTGGGTACAGCAGGTGGCCAATCAGCATGCTGTAAGGAAGAGAAGGGGGAGACAAAGAACAGAACTAGCTTAGTAGGGTAGAGGGAGAGAGAAGGAAGAGAAGAGGAAGCCAATGTGCTTATTGGGCAAATGTGTTAGTCGATAAGACTCTTAAAATAGAGGAGTTTTGGCAGTACTGCCTAAATACCGACACAGACAGTTCAGATAGCGCTATATGGTCATTGGTGTCAAATAAAAGGCAAAGTCGGAACTTAATTGAGCCAAATTAGAAAGTCACAAATCGCTTGGTATCCAAGGATGCTAAGTGGAGTGACGATTGAGTCCTATGAAATGTACTGTATTGCTATTATCGATATCCTCGAAAAGCAAATAATTGCACATGTAAGTGTGAAGTAACACAGAAGTAGAACAAGTTACTCTTACTTGGTAACGTTCTTTCGATGGGATGGTCCGAAGACGTATTCCATATCTATGACAGTAATCACCACAGCGGTGTTGCTTCGGAAAATCTTTCGGCGTCTGCGTCCTGCGTCGATGTCGATACGCCGCCCTCTAGGACCTCCTCCGACGTCACTGGATGTTATAAGTAGGACGCACGATGCCCGTAGCCTAAGTTGTAGTTTTTTCCCCAGAACGTATGGCGCCAGTCTTCTGCCAGTCTGACCACACAAAGCCTTGCGGAACCGTAAGCTGCAATCGCATAAGAAATTCTGTAGCGGAGAAGGCAGGGAGGGAGCGATATGGAATAAGTCGTCGGACCATCCCATCGAAAGAACGTTACCAGGTAAGAGAGTAACTTGTTCTTAGAGGGGATTGGGTCCTCCGACGTATTCCATATCTATGACAGACTCCCAAAGCAGTACCAATGCAAGGAGGTGGGAAAAGAATTTAGAATACAGAAATTTAGAATGCCCAATCAAATTGCAGAGCAAAGGACTGCCTTGCCAAAGGCCAGATCCTGCTCACGGATGGAATTGAGGGAGTAGTGACGTACAAAAGTATGGACCGAAGCCCAGGTGGCTGCATCATAGATGTTACGAAAAGGAACACCCCTCTGAAGGGCAGTAGAGGCAGCCATACCCCTGGTAGAATGGGCCCGCAAGCCTAACGGTGGGTCCTTACCCGCCAAGCGGTAACATTCGGAAATTGCCAGAATAATCCAGCGAGACAAAGTCTGCTTAGTCACAGCTTGTCCCAAACGCTTTCCAGCGTAACCAATGAAGAGTTGATCGTTCACTGACCCGGGACATGCGTGAAATATAATAGCTTAAAGCTCTCCTAGGATCGAGCCTATAGAGCCTCTCCTCTTCCTTACCAGGATGCGGAGGAGGATAAAATGCCGGAAGAATAACCTTCTGGCCCAAATGGACCATAGCAAGAAAACCATCCCATTCGTCCCCTTTGGAATATGTTCAGCCGCTAAGGAAACACAGTTCCAGAGTGTGCGTGAAACGTGACAAGGCACATACAGAGTTGGCCGCCTGAAGAGCCATACCCCCTGAAGAAAACACTTTCTTCGCCCAACCATCAAAACACTTGTCGTCCCTATCAGGAGGGATGGTAGGATACGACGCCTGCTTTGCTGGGGCCATAGCCGCCTGCACCACCAAAGTCTCTGAGTGGGGTGCTTGGTCAAGTAGCAGGGGTTGCTACTGGCTGGGCGGTATTTTCGCGGCAAAGACTTGCCCACTGCCGGGAGACTCTCCGGAGAAATCCAAGCCGCTGCCACCCTCCTCTGTAGAGCCATATGGAACGGCAGTACCGGGTCAGTTGGTGGACCTTGGTCGAGGATATCCGTGAGGTCATCCTGAAGAAATTCCCCTGGGGGAGCAGACCACCCCAAGTACTCGGTGACCCTAGACATACGGCGCCAGTACGAGGAGTCGGCATGGGTGCCAGGCTCAGGCCTACAAAACTCCACCTCCGGAGAGGTGTCCAGACCACTGGCGTCGTCCAGGGACCGACGCAGGTCCTCAATCTGGCTATGGCCCGAGATAATCTCATCTGGCACCGTATCAGGAACCATGCCATCATCAGAGCCCTCATCCACCCCCGAAATGTACTCAAGATGACGGAAAGAGGGCACAGAATGGGGAACAAAGCCATGCTTGACCTTGGCCAGAGCTTTTCTAGGGGGTTCCACCGTGCCCCGGGGTACCCCCGTCGAAACAACCTCGAAAGGCGTCGAGGGCGTTGAGTGAATCAGCATCGACGCTGAACGCGGCCCCAACAACATCGACAACGTCGACACGGTCCTCGAGGGTGGAGCCCCGAGCGTGTCCCACGACATCCTGGGCGCCAATGGCGTCGACGACTTCTTCGGAGGCGGAGCCTCGAGAGAGTCCCTAGACTACCTCTGCGCCACACGCGTCGACGTCTTCCTCAAAGACATCACAGGCTCACACGGTCTCGAGCGCGTCGAGGACCAGGACCTGGAACGGGCGTGTCTAGAATGATTCCCCTTGTCCGAGCGGGACCGCTCCCGCGAATCGTGCCGACCACCCGAGCCCGAAGGTGTACGAGCGGTGACTCTAGTCCGATCACGACCGACCCCACTCAGAGGCGCGGACGGACCAGTGCCCTCTTACCGAAGGAAGCCCATTCCTGCTGTGTCGCATGCTTGGTGGGATAAGTGACCGGCCGATGGGCAGAGTCCTCTCATGAGGACGGGGAAGGCGACCAATGACGGCGCTTCTGGGAGTGCCTCGAAGAGGCAGAGGAGTGGCAGGACCCAGTCCGGGACTGAGACGCACTGGACTTCTGACGACGATGCGGAGAGTCGCCCCTCGAATCGTCTGTCGAAAGCCCTGCGGACCTCAA
This sequence comes from Ambystoma mexicanum, assembly GCF_040938575.1. Lineage (NCBI taxonomy): Eukaryota > Metazoa > Chordata > Amphibia > Caudata > Ambystomatidae > Ambystoma > Ambystoma mexicanum. Next base: position 449,730,346 of record NC_090936.1, on the reverse strand, counting down.
CTTCTGGGGCTGGGATACCTTACCGACCGACAATTTCTTCTTGCGCTCCCACAAGGCTTTGGACGTAAGCGACTGGCAGTCGACACAATCATCCGGGTCATGGGCCTCCCCGAGGCACCAGAGGCAGGCATCGTGCAAGTTCCTCAACGACATCTTGGACCCGCAGTCCCCACACTTCTTGAAGCCCGGACGCGGGGTGGAAGAAGAGGGAAGAAGAGATAGACATCACGAAGGACTTGAACTTCACAAACTAACAGGTTCGAAGAACCAAAAGAACAAACTAAGAGTTGAGGTGCGCCGAGATCTCCGAAGCGAACACGTTCGCGGAAAAAAACGGAACTGAGGCTACGGGCGTCGTGCGTCCTACTTATAACATCCAGTGACGTCGGAGGAGGTCCTTGAGGGGGGCGTATCAACGTCATCGACGCAGGACGCAGATGCTGAAAGATTTTCCGAAGCAGCACAGCTGTGGTGATTACTGTCATAGATATGGAATACGTCGGAGGACCCAATCCCCTTGAAAATAAGGTATGAGCATATTGATATTTTAAATAATGGTTTTAAAGTTGTGAATAATTGAACAGATGTTTATTAATCTGCATAAAATGATGAATTGAACTGATGTTAATTGTTTACAAATGTTTTGCAAAACGTTAATCATGTGAACTAAACAATAAATAATTATTATTACTAAGTTCAAATTAATTGCAAGTTGCTATCTTCAGCAGCACGTTCTCCAGGTCGAATGGATTTTGGACACTAAAATCAGCCTCAATACCCCCTCCCCCTAACTGTTATCCGGGCCTGTCGAGCTACTCTCCTATGGCTTTAGGTTCTTCTGTCCGGTTAACAACACAGTTAGGTCTCCTATGGAGGGGGGATGTTGGGTTACAGAGTCCCACAGTATCGCAGAAGTTCATCAACTCAAATTTGCCAACTTCAGGTGTTCCACCTTGTGGCCAGGGTCAAAAGAATGCAGGTCCCTATTCAAGGTGCTTGAGGAGTTGGAGTAAATCCATTTATCTAGAGGTCCTCTTAATGCCACTTGCCTCATAGACCGATCGCCCTGGTCCTTGGCAGAATGTATTTAATCATTGCCGCACATTGGGAACTCCACTCCCAGTTTACAAGAGCAGCATATGGGGGGTAACCGAAGTCCCGGACAGATCTTGTTTTTAAGATTTACGTACAGTGCGGGTTGGTCCACTTTTACTCATCTTTGTTTACCACAGGAGGGCTTTCATCCTTGATAGCTCGTTACAAATGGCTTCTAAAGCATCCTCTTCATTACAAGCAACAATGTTTACCGAGTCTAAGGCAAATTGAAGAGTTCAGAGGTAAAGTGCAGACCCCCTGGATGTCAGAGAGGACAGTAGTGCCAATCACCATATTTATTGTACCTTGTTTTATTAATGGAACCCTATTCCCATCATTTTTTTTGTATTTCAGGCACCTAACAACACTCAAGATTGCCATGTGGCCTTATAACAATGTCTGCATTATTATCCAGCACAACAGCCACAACTTACGCTGCGGTATTCCTAAGATCGGCTGTTAATTAGCAATTTCAGTACAGAGGTTGAACAGCATATCAATCTTGGATAGAATGGTATTCACCAAGTAGAGTAATGGCATGGTCCTATTGTATATAAAAATTTCAGTGCCCAGAGGAATAGATTTGTCAGAGCTTTCATCTCCTGATGACTGAGAAGAGCAAGACTTCCAGGTTAGGGCTACTTGATAGGTTTGACCCTATTATGTTGTCGTAGGTAACAGAACCGGGACATAGTGAGTTACGCCTCAGTTCTATGTATAATTTAAGTAGCGAGCCATTGTTATCTATTTCTGGCAAAGGGTTATAGGCTGCTTAAATTCTTCAACGGGCTCCTCAATAATAACTTGTGGAGATTCTGTAGTTATTGGGAATGCCTCTATGCAGGCGGGTGCATCTTGTAAGACAACTGAAGGCACGGCCTCTGAACGCACACTCCAAAGTAAATACAACCCGCTAGGGAAATAAAGCCAACAGATCGTTTTGCAAGGATAACAAAGTTTTATATAATATAAGTGTCAGCAAAGAAGAGAGCGCTCTGACAAAAATTACATGAGCAGCACATTAAGAAGGCCCACAGCATCATCAGTGACAACACATACGGTACAAATCGACATGGCTGATTGGCGAGTGACATATACAGAGGCCTGCTCCATAGGGGATGCCAGGCGCTAATTGGCTTGTTCTTCCCCGTCGATCCTGGAGCACGTGGGTCAGCTAAACAACTGAAACCGGCTATTCATCCATTAGGACGGGCCCTGGGCATCCGAGGAAAGGGGTGGCAGCGAGAAAGGAGGGCAAAATGCAGCTATGGTGACCCCTAACTTCGGAAATTCGTTAATACGGCAGTTCCTGCCCCCAAGGTCTCCCCCCGAGCAGATTGATCCTTCCTAGTACCTCATATTACAGGAGACCTGTGTTGCTATTGGAAAGACGTACAGCCGTACAAGCTTTAGATCTGTGGTGGGCACCTTGGGGAGGTTAGGGCCTGGGGTTGGGTCGGTGGAGGGTGGCTGGCTCCAGCCTGGCTGGGTGGGGGTCAGAGGGCCCCCCATGGCAGTTTAGTGGAGACAGATGGGTGCATCGCAGGGCCTGGTACTGTCTCACGCTCTGGACTAGGGCACATTCCTGAATGTGATACTACATCATTGCACCACTGGAGGGACAGAAGGAAAATGGGCGTCCGTGGGAACAGGGTTTGTGCAGAACTAGCCTGCTGTGCAGATGGATTGGCACCTCTGTGTGAACCCATGATGCAAGCGCTGCAGCCCTAAGTGTGTCCGTCTTTGGCATAATACAAAATGGAGTCGCAGGGCAGGGATTTGGCTGGCGCTATTCTCCTTCCAGGCGCTACAGGGCTTTTGTATGCAACCTATGAGTGGGGGCTTCTCCCCCCTTGCAGGATATATCGTTTCATAGGGGGGGGGGGCTTGTCTAACTTGAAAGGGGTAGGCTCATTTCCATTCCAACACAACACTAGAATGAATGTCAGAAAACAAGATGCCTGCTAGAGGTCCAGCAATTTGTCTATGGTAATATAGAACCTTGTGATCTTGGATTGTAAAGCCAAGGGCTGATGAACTATAGTCTGATTTTCTTTTTTGCCCTTCTTTGTCTTTGGAGCACCTTTCATGGAACATGTGCGATTCACTGGGCCCCATAGGAGTTTACCTGCCTCTGTGGCTCCAATACAGAATTTTCAATTTAATGTTACCAGGCATAGGCCCAGTTCAAAGTCCCACAGGCAAGGGCAGTCTTGACGGAAGAGAGGGGGGAGGAAGGCACAATCACAGGAGAGGGCAATTGTATTTGGTCTATGAAACATAAACCTTTACAAAGAGATCAAATACATTACATGTAGCTTAGATAAAATGCTGTGCAAATTCAATCATACCAAATTTACCATTGTCCACATATTTAACATCCATTACAGATCGGATGACCGTTGATTTTGATAGAATGTTTAGTAGAAGATACAGAACTCAACATATAAAAACATAAAAACATTTAAGACATTAGATCGTTAATAGATCATACAACATCTGTTCAACACTCTAATTAGTTTGACAGATCCATTCCACAGTCAAATCTCATCATCATGTCTTTGGTTAAGTTATCATAAAACATCTTAGTGTACAATAAACATAAAAACATATAAAACACATTTAATAGTCCATAAAACACACAACAATGGAGGCTCTATATGTTTGTTGTATGTTAATTCGATCCATAAATGGTTCGAGCCTATTCAGTTTGTATATAATTCCACCTTCGCTTAGTACAACACAAAAAACAAAGAGCACGCATCAAAAGTAATAGTGGCGATTCCACCCATAGTGCATCAGATCAGCAACAGTTCAAATTTTGCCAATTTACTATTTATTACCAGTTTTGTTTGATCCAGAGTAATCGCACGTTTGCTTTCATAATAGGAGCAGTACACGGTCAAATGTTTTAGAGATTCGACCTCTCATTTATTTAAACAAAAACAGCCATCAGTCTTGGTCTCACCCTTCGCCCAGTATTGTAGGCGCTCATTGTTTTGACATTGACTCAACTTGAATCGCAAATATAACATTCATGCTTTTTTACAGGGGAATTTATCAATGTACGGTGGTCTGTAACCTCGTTTTTTTTTTGTAAATTTAGGATATTCCTTCTATGTTTTGTATCCTGCATTTTTGTTAGCGAAGATACACCAATAAAAGTCTTGAAACTTGCATTTAGTACTGGGTAAGTAGGTCCCCAAATTATCTACAGTTATATCAGCTGCCCACAATCAGGGATGTCATTTCACCAAAATGCCAGGTGTGGCGGAAGTGACATCACACGACCCTTGACCCCCTGATGACTGATCACAGGATGTGATGTCATTTGACCCCCCCCCCCTCCCAAGTGATATCACGTGAAGTGATAGAACACGACCTTTCATCCGTCGAAAAAATAGGAAGTGGCATCACATAGCATTGTAAACTATGAAAAGAACAAGTTACTCTCTTACCTGGAAATGTTCTTTCTATGGGATGGTCCGACGACATATTCCATATCTATGACACTAATCACCACAGCTGTGCTGCTTCGGAACATCTTTTGGCGTCTGCGTCCAGCATCGATGATGTCGATATGCTGTCCTCGAGGGCCTCCGTAGAGCCAACGTCACCGGATGTTATAAGTAGGGCGCACAACACCCATAGCCTGAGTTGTAGTTTTTTCCCCCAGAAGGTGTGGCACCAATCTTCTGCCAGTATGACCACAGAAAGCCTTGCGGAAACGTAAGCTGCAATCGCATAAGAAATTCTGTAGCAGGGTAGGCAGGGCGGGAGCGATATGGAATACATCGTCGGACAATCCTGACAAAAGACTGTTAACAGGTAAGAGTAACTTGTTATTCGAGGGGACTAGGTCCTCCGACGTATTCCATATCTATGACAGACTCCCAAAGCAGTACCAACGTATGGAGGAGGGAAAACAAATTTAGAAAAAATAAATTTAGAATGCCCAATCAAATTGCAGAGTAAAGGACCGTCTTGCCAAAGGCCAGATCCTGCCCATGGATAGAATCTAGGGAGTAGTGTTGTACAAAAGTATGGACCGAAGCCCAAGTCGCTGCTTCACAGATGTTACGAATAGGAAAACCCCTCTGCAGGGCAGTAGAGGCAGCCATACCCCTAGTAGAATGGGCCCGTAAGCCTACCGGAGGGTCCTTACCCTCCAAGCGGTAACATTCAGAAATTGCCAAGATAATCCATCTAGACAAGGTTTGCTTAGTAACTGCTTGTCCCACACGCCTTCTAGCGTAACCTATAAAGAGCTGATCATCCACCCCGAACCGGGACATGCGTGAAATGTAGAAGCTTAAAGCTCTCCTAGGATCTAACCTATGGAGCCTCTCCTCGTCCTTACCAGGATGCGGAGGAGGATAAAATGCCAGAAAAATGACCTTCTGGCTTAAATGAAATTCCGACACCACTTTCAGAAGAAAGGACGGACGAACTTCTAAGGACAACCCTGTCCTTATGAAACACAGTGAAGGGTGGCTTAACTGAAAGTGCCTGTAACTCTCACTCTGCAAGCGGAAGTGACAACTAAAAATACTGTTTTCAGGGTTTACAGTCTCAAAGGACAAGAATGTAAAGGCTCAAATGGAGCACCCATTAGAAACTTGAGAACAAGGTTAAAATCCCAACAATGCACCTGGAAAGGTGACGGAGGGAACACATTAGTGAGCCCTTTCAGAAACTGAGAAATTAAAGGGATTTTAAAATAAGAACACTCCTCAGACAAGCGCTTAAATATGGACAGCGTCGCCAGGTAACCTTTAATGGTACCCACTTGCAAGCCCTTGTGGGCTAAAGAAAGCAAAAAAGACAGAACCACAGGAATGTCACATGAAAAAGGATCCACATTCTTAACCCTGCACCAGTTGCAGAATTTAGCAACACCTCCATCACGTCTTCAGGGAGGTCCCAATCCTTATACCTCAACCTTTCAGAAGCCAAGCGTGAAGGATGAGGGATCTGACCTCTGGATGGAGAACCTGACCTCCCCCCCCCCCCACCCCCTCTCGCGTGAGAGCAGATCGTCTCGGTAGGGAAGACAACGTGGAGGGCAGATGGACAAGTCGAGAAGGTCCGGGTACTAAGTCCTCCGGGAACATGCCAGAGCAATGAGGATCATCCAGGAACCGAACCTCCGTAACCTCAGCAAACTCAGCAGCGCTTGCGGGATGACGGGGACTGGAGGAAACGCGTACAGCAGTGGGAAGGACCACTCCACCACGAACGCGTCTCCTAAGGCTCTTGGAGGAAATTGCTGCGAGCAGTAGCTTTTGCACTTCCGGTTGACACTGGAGGCGAAGAGATCCACTTGAGGGGTCCCCGAAAGGGCGAAGATCTCCAGGAGAATCTCCTGAGCAAACTCCCACTCGTGAGAGATCGCACTCTGCCTGCTCAGAGCGTCCGCCGTCTCATTTTTGTCTCCGGCCGGATGAACTGCCGAGATCAAAATTCCCTGCTGGATGGCCCAGAACCAGAGCTGAATTGCCTCCCTGCACAGAGGAAGTGACCCTGCCCTCCCCTTTTTTGTTGAGGTAGTGCATGGCCACCATGTTGTCCATCAGAATCAGGAAATTATTTCCTCGCACGGTCGGCAGAAAAGCCTTCAGGGCAAGCCTGACGGCTCTCAGCTCCAACAGATTGATATGGAGTCTGGACTCCGACAGAGACCAACGACCGCTGACTGTCAACTCGTTGGCATGAGCTCCCCAACCCGTGAGGGATGCGTCCGTCACAATCGTCACCTCCAGCAAGGGTAGACAAAATGGAGCCCTCCTCATCAGAGTGGCTTCGTCGGCCCACCACAGAAGGTCCTGAGCGACCGAGGGTGGCACCTGAACGGGGTCCGACATCCTGCCGGAGGACTGTGACTCCAGCACCTTGAGAGCCCATTGCAGCAATCTCATTCGCAACCGGGCCTCTGGCACCAGAAGAATGTAGGATGCCATGAGGCCGAGCAACCTCAAGAACTCGAACGCCGGAAGACTCCGGGCACGTTGAAACTTGTGTACGATCTGCTGAATGTGAAGAGCCCTCACCTGGGAAGGACAACACTGCCCCAGGGATGTGTCGAGCACTGCCCCGTTGTACTGGAGCCGCTGAGTTGGCGTCAAGTGGGACTTCTTTAAGTTGAGGGAGAAGCTCAGCTTGTGAAGGGAGTGGCAGGTGATGGACTGATGATCCAGGACTTGCTCGGGAGAGCGTGCCCTGATCAACCAATCGTCCAGGTAGGGGTAGACTTGAATCCCCCCCTTTCCTGAGATACACTGCCACCACCACCATGAGCTTGGTGAAAACCCTCGGGGCGGAGATCAATCCGAACGGCAGGACCCATAACTGAAAGTGCGAGTTGCCAACCACGAACCTCGGGTACTTCTTGTGCTTGGGATGGATTGGCACATGAAAGAAAGCGTCTTTGAGGTCGAGAGACACCAACCAGTCCTGAAGTTGAAGGGCCTGGAGGACTTGAGAGTAACCATCTTGAAGTCTTAGTTACTTACCTGTAACTGTATTTCTCCAGCATTGGTATCTTTCATAGATTCAGATGCTTGAATATTCCCCGTCGTCAGACTGGGAATCCTCGGTGATAAATTTAATAATACATTTTTTTTTTTTTTTTTTTTTAAATATACACACACTGCTACCTAGCAGTGCATGTACATAGCCCATTATGGCCTATGAGCCATTTCATTGTGTAGTCCCTCCTCCTCACTTTGGTCCTTTATGGCCCCAGCCAATGAGGTGGCAGGGCTTAAGCTCCGTCCCCGGCAGCCATCTTCAGATTTTGAACCGTAGAGATTACAGTATGATGGATGCCGAGCATAGGAGCAGCCTCTCAGGGGAGGCGGGCGGGCGCATGTGAATCTATGAAAGATACCAATGCTGGAGAAATACAGTTACAGGTAAGTAACTAAGACTTCTCCAGCATTGGATCTTTCATAGATTCAGATGCTTGAATAGAATACCAAGCAGTTAAAACATGCCACCATAATATACATATATGCATAAATACAGAAAAACATATTTCTGGTCAAACCTTTACCATGCAGCAACAAAACGGCTACATACTTCGAGAAAGGTGGGAAAGGAGGCTGATCCTACCTTATACAAAGAGATGGCGGAGCACTGCCTGTCCAACTGCAGCTTCTTTGTTGGTATCTTCAGTCAGGCAGTAGTGTTTCGCGAAAGTATGCAGAGTGCTCCACGTGGCGGCTCTGCATATGTCCTTCAAGGCCACCCCTGCGTGGAATGCTGTTGACGCCGCTCTTCCTCTGGTGGAGTGCGCAGATGGCGGTCTAGTTAAAGGGTCGCCTTTCAACTGATGGCAGTGGGTGATGCAGGACGATACCCAGCGTGCCAGACTTTGTTTAGATATATGCTGACCCTTGGTACGGCCAGAGAACGAAATTAATAGCCGGTTTGAGGAGCGGAACTTCTTGGTTCTTTGCAAGTAAAACTTCAACACTCTAGCAACGTCTAGAGAATGTAATGTCTTTTCCGCTTCAGAAGCGTGATTCTGGAAGAAGGTTGGTAAAACAATGCGCTCAGTGAACGACATCTCCGACTTGGGGAGGAACTTCGGGTGAGGCCTTAAGATGACGCGGTCCTTCTGGAACAGAGTAAACGGAGGTTCTGAAGACAAAGCTTGCAACTCACTGATCCTTCTGGCTGAAGTGATGGCTATCAGGAAAGATGTCTTCCAGGACAAGAATTTCATATCGCATCTGTGTATGGGTTCGAAGGGAGGTTGCATGAGGGCTGTTAAGACGGTGTTGAGACTCCAGTCTGGAACTGGTGTAGGTGTAGGCGGATAAGTACGCATCAGTCCTTTCAGGAAGATCTTAACCGCTGGTAAGGAAAGTAAGGCTTGCGTTTCCGCGGTTACTGTGTAGGCCGCTATGGCTGACAGATGGACCTTGATAGAGGACAGTGAGAGCCCTGACTTAGCCAGGTGCAACAAGTAGGGCAGAATCTGATCAACCGAGGCCGAGAGGGGATCGATCGCAGAGGTCTCGCACCATTTGGAAAACCTGGTCCATTTCCTGGTGTAGGTAAGTTGCGTGGACGGGGCTCTAGCGGCCCTGATGATATCCCAGCATTCTGATGGTAACTTTAGGTGCATCAGTTTGCGCTGCTCAGGAACCATGCTTTGAGAGACAGGCTCCTCGGGTCGTGGTGGAGGACCTTGCAGTTCTGTTGTGTCAGTAGATATTGATGTGACTTGAGACGAATCGGGGGTCGGCAGGATAGGTGCCTCAGCGTCAGGTACCAGACTTGCCGTGCCCAATCCGGTGCAATAAGAATCAAAGAACAATCCTGTTCTTTTACCCTGCGAAGTACCCTCGACATGAGGGGGAATGGGTGGGAAGGCGTACAGGAACTTCCCCGACCAATCCACTGAGAACGCGTCTCCCAGTGATTGGTTCTCCGGGTATCTTGAAGCAAATCTCTTGCATTTTTTGTTGTTCCTGGTGGCAAAAAGGTCGATCTGCGGATGGCCCCATAAGGCAAAGATCCGTTGGGTTTCTTTTTCGTCCAGCTCCCACTCGTGTGACGCTGTTTACTCTCTGCTTAGTCTGTCCGCTAGGACATTGTCCACTCCTGGAAGATGCTCTGCCCTGATCTGTATCCCGTAGCGCAAGGCCCATGCCCATAGCTGTTGGGCTTCTTGCGACAGGATCTGAGACCTCGTGCCTCCTTGCTTGTTTGTATAGTGCATGGAGGTCGTGTTGTCTGTCTGGACTGTAAGAACTTGACCAGCTATAACCGGTAGGAAAGCTTTCAGCGCTAACCTTACGGCCCTGAGCTCTAACACGTTGATGTGGAGCTGGGACTCTTGTGCCGACCAAGATCCCTTGGTTTGGAGGTCCGCCAGATGAGCGCCCCAGCCTGATAAGGAAGCGTCCGTCCGCAGCAGGAGGGTCGATGTCGGTGCTTGAAACAGCATTCCCTGCAGAAGATTCCTCGGAACATTCCACCATCGAAGGGCCTTGTGCAACGTCGATGGAATCTGGACAATGTCTTCCCAGCATCCGAAAGCTTGTTTCCATTGGTGGTCCAGAGCTTCCTGAACCGGCCTCATGAGAAGCCTGCAGTTCGGTATGAGGAATATGCATGATGACATCATGCCCAATAGGGATTTGTAAGAGCGTACGGATGTTGTCTCTTTCTGTAGGAAGTTCGAAGTTGAGCGTAGAATCGCTGCTATTCTTTCTGTGGATGGCCTCACTCTGGGAATGCTGGCGTCGAGTTCGGCTCCCAGGAAGAGAGCTACCTTGCTGGGAACGAGGCAGGACTTCGTCTGGTTTATGGAGAAACCTAACTCTTTTAGGAGGTTGACAGTCCTCGACACTGCCGAGCGAGCCTTTGCAGCGGAACTTGCCTTTATCAGCCAATCGTCCAGGTATGGAAAAACGTCCGTTCCTGCCCTCCTGAGACTTGCCGCTACCAGTGCCAAGCATTTTGTGAAAACTCTCGGAGCCGATTTTAGCCCGAACGGGAGCACTTGAAACTGAAAGTGGAGCTCTCCCACTGTGAACCTGAGGAACTGTCTGTGCGCTGGATGGATCGGAATATGGAAGTATGCGTCCTCCAAGTCTAAAGTGGCCAAGAAGTCGTGCTTGTTTAACCAAGGTAGCACCCCTTGTAAAGCTACCATCTTGAATGTTATGCACTTGATGAATTTGTTGAGTGCTCTCAGGTCCAAGATGGGTCTCCATTGACCGTTTTTCTTTTTGACGAGGAAGAATCGGGAGTAGAAACCTTTTCCCCTCTGAGAATAAGGTACTGGTTCTACTGCTGCCTTCTGGAGCAGTTTTTGCACTTCGGACATGACCCGTCTTAGCATATGCACTCTGCGAGATGTTGGAGGCAGAGAAGGAGGTTGGTCCAGAAATTCTAAGGTGTGACCCTTTCGGATCACCTGCAACACCCATCTGTCCGATGTAATTGACTGCCAGCGCTGGAATAACTGGCTCACCCTTCCCCCCACCGGGGTGTGGTGAAGGGGGGGAGAAAATTGGTCGTCAGTTTTGCTTGCCTTGTGACTTCCCTTGGGCGGAGCCACGTCTGCCTCTATGGGCGTATCTGTTGGATGACTGATATTTATTGTCTTGGTACGTGCCGCCTTGTGCTTTTTGACAATAGTAGGAACGACCGTATCCTCTGAACTTGGAAGATGAACCTCTAAAGGGACGAAAAGACCGATGGTCCTTACTTTTGTCCTTTAAAGAACTGATGGCTCTGGCTGTGTCCGTGTCTGTCTTGATTGCCTTCAAATGGTCGTCTATCTTTTTTCCAAAGAGATCTTGGCCATCAAACGGCATGTCTAATATCTGTGCCTGGACTTCAGGTCTAAAGTTAGTAGCCTTCATCCAGGCATGCCTTCTGAGCACTGTGCCGTGCGCCATCTGCCTGAAGCCTGATTCGGCCACATCAACCGCTGCGTCGATCATGTGATCCGATGTTGCTTCACCATCCGCGATTATCGATTTTGCCTCCTCCTGGAGCTCCGGTGGTAATTGCTTCGCCAAGTTAGACATGCGGAGCCAAAGCTCGCGATCAAACCTTGCGGTCATGGCCAGCGCATTGCCCGCTCTGATTGTAAGGGATGCAGAAGATGATACTTTCCTGCCCATGGCTTCCAGTTTACGTCCGTCCTTATCCGGTGGTGCCGACAACGGTGAGGAGGGGTTGGCGAGTTTCTTTCTGGCCGCCACTGTAACAACCGAGTCTGGTTTCGTATGACCCCTCAAACAAAGCGGTGCCGAATCCGGAGCTTTATATTTCTTTTCTGGCCTGGACACCAACGCCGGAGTCGATAAGGGCGTGGATAGGATCTTGGATCCGGAATCCCAGATGGTATCGAGGAGAGGAATTGTGGTCACTGTCCTCCTTCGTTTGTCCCTGTGCTCATAGAGCCTTTCCTCCGAAGAAACCTGAATTTTAAACAATTCTGCGGCTTTACCTATAATGGTGTGGAAAGAGACGAGATCATCCGGCGGTGAGGCCTTGCCCGGCGAGTCTCTCCTCCTGGGCTTCTCGACTACATAGTCATCCCACTCACTGGGTGCGTCTGGCTCCTGTGTTATTTCTCCTTCTTCTGGTTCCGAGAATTCTCCAAAAGGATCCTCCTGCCAGTCTGATACCGAGATGGTGGACTGTACCATCGTAGGATCCACGTCCGGAGATCACGGTCTGTGCGATGACTGTGGTGACGGGACTCTTGTAGGTGAAGCACTGTGGGTGCTGCTCCTCGGTCTTCGAGCAGGTGATCTCATCCGTTTTTGCGGTCTACTCCTGTGAGGAGAGCAACCAGATGTGCCTGGAATCGGAGATGACTCTCTAGGAATAATTCCTGCTTCTAAGGGATTAATCGGGATTTGCTTCTCCCTTTGCCGTTTGTAAAATTCTTCTACAATCCTCTGCACGGATAACATGAGTATCGGGTCATGAGGATATTCGGATTCTCCCGTGGACGGGTGCCAAGGAGGGCTGTATTGTTTCGGTAAGGGACCGATGGACTCTTCCACCACTTCCGCATCAGAGAATTCTTCCTGAAGAATTACATCCGGAAGTTCTGCCATGTGCCCCAAAGGTGAAAATTGCTGTACCAGTGGTTCAGTCTCAGTATTCTTCTCAATGATATTGTTTTCAATGACAGGAGTTTCAAATGTGGACGGCAGTAATTCCTCCGTAACTGCCGAAATTTGTGGTGCCTCTGAAGGTGTTATGGACGATGCTATCTTCGTCGACGACTGAGATTTTCCCGTCGACGAGGGCTTCGCTGCCGACTGAGATTTTCCCGTCGACGAGGGCTTCGTCGTCGACTGAGATTTTCCCGTCGACGAGGGCTTCGTCGACGAATGTGGAGTATGTTCCGTGGACGACTGCGTCATGGATGAATGCTTCGTGGACGAGTGGCGTTTCTTGCTCGTCGACGATTGCTTCGTGGTCGACATGTCCGATGACGATGATCTAATTGTCGACGATGTCTTAAGCGTCGTCGATGATGGTTTCGTCGACGGTATGGCCGATGACGGGCCTTTACCTTTCCCTTCATTCTTGGACGGTTTACCTGCCGACGACTGCCCCCCCCCCCCCCCGTTTTTTGCAAACTTCTCCTTACCTCTGGAGGCAGATTTTGCTGACTTTTTCTGGCTTGGTAAGTCAACTGGAGGCAGAAAGGGTATCAATTCCAGCTTCCTCTTTTTGGACTTGGGAGAGGAACTCCTTTCCACTGAAGAGGCCCTTCTCTTTGAAGTTTGTCTCTCAGATGGAGTGCTGGATTGGACAGGAGCTGTTCTGACAGACTCTTCGTCCGAAGATTGATCCCTGGATTCCAGGTATGAAAGGAGTCTTCTATGCCTGTCATGAAGGGTCTTGGTGGAAAAAGTTCTACAAATCTCGCATTTTTTAATGTCATGCGGGTACAGACAATAAATGCAATGCTCGTGGGGGTCTTTGTAGTAAACCAATTTCTTCTTACACCTCGTGCAGTCCCTGAACAGGGAAGGCTTCCTGACAGCCTGAGGTGCCTCTATTTCTGAAGAGAAGTTCAGTCGACGATTTTGAGAGGAAAACAACAAGTTTTGTCTCCAAGGGTAATTGAAAACAAAGCCCCTAAGAAGGGGAACAAGATGGAATATATTTTTCCAAATATATTCCACACAAAAGTAGAAAGAATTTGAAAAAGCTCAGAGAGCTTGAGAATTCCCTGTGTCTGTTAGACTGCGGTGAAAAATCTGAAGATGGCTGCCGGGGGCGGAGCTTAAGCCCTGCCACCTCATTGGCTGGGGCCATAAAGGACCAAAGTGAGGTGGAGGGACTACACAATGAAATGGCTCATAGGCCATAATGGGCTATGTACATGCACTGCTAGGTAGCAGTGTGTGTATATTTTTTTTTTAAAAAAAAAAAATTTTATTATTAAATTTATCACCGAGGATTCCCAGTCTGACGACGGGGAATATTCAAGCATCTGAATCTATGAAAGATCCAATGCTGGAGAACTTGTCCTTCCAGAGGAGTTTGTTTAAACAGCGCAGGTCCATGATGGGTTTCAATCCCCCGTCTTTCTCCGAAATCAAAAAATAAAAAGGGAATACCATCCCTTGTTCCTCTCCGCTACAGGCACCAGTTCTATGGCGCCTTTCTCCAGCAGGGACTGAATTTCCTGCACAAGGAGCATATCCAGACTCTTCAAAAGAGAGATTTCCTGGTGGATTGTCGTGAGGCCTCTGCCGGAAAGGAAGACAGTAGCCGTGGGCTATGATTTCCAGAAACCACACATCTGAAGTAATGGCACGCCATTCTACAAGATGCTGCGCCAGCCTTCCCCCAACCGGCGAACCATGGGACATGGCCTCATGACTGAGCTGAAGCGGCTGCGGCATTGCCTGCGGGTAAAGAGGCAAGTGCCCGAGCGGCCTTGGCACCTCAAGTATCCTGTTTTCCACCTCTGGCACTCCTACGGTGGCCCCTTTGACTTGCAGCACCTCTCGATCTACTAAAGTTTGAGTAATATCGAACAGAACCTCTCTTCCATTGCTGTCCCCTAGGATGAAAAGGCGGAGGTTGGCGAACTGCAGCACTCAACGACTTCGCTGCAGCTTTGGAGGTCTGCAACCTCTCAAGGCTCTCGTCAGCCTTGCTGCCAAAAAGATGTTCACAATCAAAGGGCATGTTGAGGAGCCGAGTTTGCACATCAGGAGCAAACCCCGACTTCCGCAATCACACAAACCTGCGTATTACGGTGCTCGCCGCCATGGACTCGCTGCCACAATCTGCCATGTCCAGACCTGACTGAACGGACTCACACATGGCATCCTTGCCATCCTGCACCATGGCAAGAAAACCATCCCGTTCCTCCCCTTCGGGAATATGATCAGCCGCTAACGAAATACAGTTCCACAGAGTGTGCGTGAAGCGCCTGCAAAGCCATACCCCCTGAAGAAAACACTTTCTTCGCCCAGCCATCAAAACGCTTGTCGTCCTTATCAGGAGGAATGGCAGGGTACGACACCTGCTTTGCTGGTGCCATAGCCGCCTGCACCACCAAACTCTCCGGAGTGGGGTGCATGGTCAAGTAGCAGGGGCCGCTACTGGCTGGACGGTATTTTCACAGCAAAGACTTGCTCACTGCCGGGAGACTCTCCGGGGCAGACCAAGCCGCCGCCACCCTTCTTTGCAAGGCCATATGGAATGGCAGTACCGGGTCAGTTGGTGGACCTTGGTCGAGGACCCCAAGAATTCCGTTACCCTCGACATAAGGCGGCGGTACGAGGACTCGGCATGGGTGCCAGGCTCAGGCCTACAGAACTCCACCTCCGGAGAGGGGTCCAGACCACTGGCGTTGTGTTATGACTGCCGCAGGTCTTCAATCTGGCTATGCCCAGACAAAATCTCGTCAGGTACCTCCTCAGGAACCATACCTTCCACAGACCCTTCATCCACCTCAGAAATATAATCCAGAGGCTGGAATGAGGGCACAGAAAAAGGGACAAAGACATTTTTAGCCTTGGCCAGAGCCATTCTAGGGGGTTCCACCGTACCACGGGGTACCTCTGACAAAACAGCCTTGAAAGGCGTCGTGGGCGTCTTTGGAATCGGTGTTGAGCGTGGCACCGACAGCTTTGACACAGTCCTCGAGGGCGGAGCCCCGAGCGTGTCCTTCGACAGCCTGGGCACTGATGGCGTCGACGGCTTCCTCGGAGGTGGAGCCGAGAGAGAGAGAGACCCCCGACTACCTCGGCGCCGCAGGCGTCGATGTCTTCTTCGAAGACTTCACAGGCTCTGACGGTCTCGAGGGCGTCGAGGACCGGGACCTGGAACGGGCATGTCTAGAGCGACCAACCTTGTCCGACCGGGACTTTGAAGGTGCCCGGTGATCACGACGACCACTCGAGCCCGAAGGCATGCGAGTGGTGTCTCTAGCACAGTCACGGCTGGCATCTTTCGACGGCGTGGACTGACCAGAGCCCTGCGAATGAAAAATCACCATCATCTCCTGCCGAAAGGAATCCCATTCGGCAGGAGTGGAATGCTTGTTGGGACAAGCAACCCGCCGACGGGCGGAGTCCTCGGACAAGGACGGGGACGGGGAAGGCGACCGGTGATGGCACTTCCTGAGTGCCCTGAAGAGGCAGAGGAATGGCGGGACGTACTCGGGGACCGAGACCCCTCCGGAGCGATGACGATGCAGAGAGTCGCCCCTCGAATCGTCAGTCGAAAGGCCGGTGGATTTCGACTTCCAGGACTTGGCCACCTTAACTACAGAAAGCTTCTTCTTATGCTCCCGCAAGGCCTTTGAAGTAAGCGACTGGCATTCCACACAGTCATCTGTGTCGTGATCCCCGCCGAGG
This sequence comes from Ambystoma mexicanum, assembly GCF_040938575.1. NCBI lineage: Eukaryota > Metazoa > Chordata > Amphibia > Caudata > Ambystomatidae > Ambystoma > Ambystoma mexicanum. Next base: position 449,713,877 of record NC_090936.1, on the reverse strand, counting down.
CACCAGAGGCAAGCGACGTGCAAATCCGTCAACGACATCTTGGACCCGCATTCCCAACACTTCTTAAAACCCGGCCGCGGGGTAGAAGACGACGAGGACATCATAGATATTCACAAACTAACAGTTCGGGAAACCGAAAGAACAGAACTCAGAAGAGTCGAGGCGCGCCGAGATCTCCGAAGCAAACACGTTCATGGAAAAAATGGAACTGAGGCTACGGGCGTTGTGCGTCCTACTTCTAACATCGGGTGACGTCAGCTCGACAGAGGCCCTCGAGGACAGCGTATCGACGTAGGACGCCGAAAGATTTCCCAAAGCAGCACAGTTGTGGCGATTACTGTCATAGATATGGAATACGTCGGAGGACCCAATCCCCTCGAAATATGGTTACGATATCACTATAATATGATGTACATTTCATACAAGAAAGGATCACCATATGTATCGTTAAGATCAGTGTGTATAGGCCCACATTACCAAATTACTGTGAATGCAAGCAGACGTCCATGACCAAATGATAATGATGTCTTATTTATATAGCACGTACGCTTAAGCGCTTTATATAGAAAAAATATACACCCAATATCACCCAACTTGTGTTGGTACTCATTTATCGACCACAGAAGGATGAAAGGCTGAGTGGAAGCATTTAAGAACAGACTAAATCAGTGACTCAATCCATGAAGTGTGCCCGAAATAAACCTTTAATGAGTCTAGCAATTATTGTATAGAATTCCAGAAAGACACATCATTTGGTATTCCTATTCTTTCTTATTTAGGGTCAGTGCTGAAAGTGTTAGACTTGTGGCACTCCTGTTCTTATTATTGTTCTTTTTTTAAGGGGCCTGAACAAGAAAGCCAGCCACTCTAGAAGTAAAGAGCCACATGGTGCTGGCCACAGCCCAGGAGCTTGCATTACAAAAAAGAAATAAAAAATAAAAAAAAAAAAATCTTTTTTAATTTTTGGAAGTCGCAAAGGAGACCACAGAGGTCGCAAGGCAGACTTCTGGTGACCCCTAAATGACATCCCTGCCCACAATATGCTGTGCATTCTCTCAGTGTAACTTACAATGGAAGGTAATTCAGCGGCATCAATCATTTCTTTTAGAACCTCATAGTGAGTTCTTGGGCGGATTAATGATTTCCATGTAACTGCTCACCAACCTCCTATGCCATTTTGCTGACAGTTGGAGGAGCCCTAATTCGTAAACAATCATTGAGTTGTGAATGGACATAGCCAAACTCAATGTCTGTTTCCATAGGGTGCCTTGAAGGAAGTCCAGAATGTATCAATATCTATGATACACATATCCAAACCATACAACATAAAGGGCTCAACTTTTAAGAGATAAAATTGTTTCAAGGGACACAAAGAGAAATTGCAGTACAGCCGCAGTATTAACTTCATTTGTATACCTAAAACTTGTTAACGCTTCTTTCCACATAGTTTTTGAATTGATATCATTAAGTGTATAGCCTAAATATTATATTGTGAGCACTCGCTCAATCGGGCTGTCATCAATTGACCATGTGAATCTTGTCATATTGAGTTTTCCATTTGCAAAAATTACAATAAAAGATTTGGCAGGATTCGCCCTGAGATTGAACTTGGTTGCAAATGTCGCGAATAATTTTAATTTATTCTGTAAGCCAAAAGGGGTCCTATCAAATAGGACAACATCATCGGTAAGGGCAAGCAATTCAATCTTACATCTCCAAGCTTCACAGGATAAATGTTGAGGGCATTCCATGACTTATCTACATCGGACATATAGAGACTAAACCGCACTGCTGCCAAATTTCAGCCCTGCTTTACACCTATATTGGGTGAAACTGATTCACTGAGTGTTCCTTCATTTTTAATTTTAACTCTATTGTTGGTGTTTGTGTGGAGCATGGCTATTAAGGCGCTGTGTGTGTTGGAATACCTAAGTCTAGCATTTTTGCCCATAGATATTCTCCAACGGCTGTATCAAATGCGGCCATCATATCGAGAGTGGCCATGTACACCGGACCGCAATTTGTCCGTTTGGTTTAGTACAGAATATGGGCTAAAATAGTGGCGTTCAGAGGGCATCCCATTCCCTTGCGGAACCCCACCTGGTATTTTGACAGTAGGTTATGTTGCTGAATGTGTCTTTGTAATTCGTCCAATATTAACAGGGAAAAAGCCTTAGAGGCGGCATCTGTGAGCGCTATAGGCCTAATTAGCAGGATCACCTTTTTTATGGATAGGAATAATTGTTGCAGAATGCCAAGATGTCGGAATAGTCTTTGTTAGAAAAATAGTATCAAACATTAATTTAAAGATCGTGGCCCAAAGGTCCGGATTTAATTTCAAGGCACATGGAGGAATCTCATCCGGGCCTGCCGATTTAGAAAATGTCAACTTGAGATTGCCCATAATATATCCTCATATGACCATGGGCAAATCTCTGGTATGGCACATGCGTATTCCCAGATTCGAGGCGTCCTATGCTCTACAGGAACCGAGTACTTTTTTTGCAAGAAAAGCATCCAAGTTTTTGCTGGAATAGTAGCTTCTATATATTCTTGTGGATTACCTGTTATTGCATGTAGGGTAGACCGCATTTAACATTTTAAAAAAAAAGATTCTGAATCATTTTCTGATTATCTGCCAGATGTAAATCAATTTTTCATTTTATTTTTGTAACATTGGCACATTATTTTTTTTGTTTCAAGTAGTTAGTTTCTGTAAATGCGAATTTCTTTAGTTCTCGGTTTATTTTTATTATATTTAATTCTTGCAACCGCCATGTTAAACACATGCCGATGAGGTATAGCTTGAGGTAGAATCAAAGTTTTATTAGCAAGTTTTTGAAGATGGTATTTAATAATGCTTACATTCCGATTCTCTACCTTATTACACTGCATGTCTGTGGTAGCAGGGTGTGATAACAGACCCTTGTCAGAGCTAATTGCTAAATTCAAAACTTATGGCAAAGATGAGTGTTCCATCTGACAGATGATTTATGTCGATCAAATTCAGTCAATACCAAATTAGTATCTTGTTGGAATTTAAGATGAGGTAACTTCAGCAACAATTTTAAGATCATATGATCACTGCATAGTGGGTTAACAATAGCGACCGGTGAGCAATCATAGCACCCACAAGGAAACAAAGAAATAGTCTATATAAGACTGCATTTCCTCTATGCCATGTAAATTCTGAGTCTTCTGAGCCAACCATCTGTATGTCCCAGTTGAGAAAGAAATGGGCCCAGGCCCTCCCCATTTACATCCAAGAAAGGCCCCTGCACCTTTGCTCTCTAAATTGCCCATATCTATATTTCTGCAGTTCGAGTTAAAATCTCCCCCTATAATAATTCTGATCTCAACATTCCTAATTAGCACTTCTTCTATTATCTGTTCCAAACGTGCAAACATATAGGCTAGGGGGTAGTTGATGCAATTCCAATATATACAAATGAACACTTGTCTGAAGTTCGTGAAAAGATGATTCGATTGCCAGTATATTATCGTAATTAAGTTCCGTAGACCCTCTCAACGTGTTGTTGACTAAAATCGCAAGGCCACGCGATGGTCTGCCTTTACTGCCTTTCACAGCAATTTGTGTGCAAGTATCATATCCGTACAAGGAGAAAGCAGAAATCAGCATCGTCTCCTTGAGTAAGATCAAATCAGGTTTCTCTTTTGATCGAAGTAAACTAAGCCAATTTTTTAAAGTTCCTATAGCCACAAGAGATCCACAAAATTATCAACAGATTCTTTTCACTACGCTTTCGGCTGTATCATTTTTTTGGGAAGTTGAAGTGTTTAGTAGCGGCTCGAGTCAAGGAAGTTCTTTTATTGCAGAGACAAAGGCTGCTAATTGTTTTAAAGCTTCACCATCAAAACCCTTTGGCAGGCCTTCCTTGATTTGAATCAGCAACACTTCTTCTGGTATTGGTTGTGTGTGCACAATGTTTCATGTTCATGTCCAGCGTGATCCAAACGATATCCTCGGATCGCAATGTTCTTAACAACGGGATGGTTTGAAAAGTTTTTTAAATAAAGGCTCTATTAATTGGAACCTTCCCGTTTATCTCTGGTCACTCACCCATCCCATTATTATGGCAGATTGCGAGTTCAGGAGCTCGCTGGAAATGTGTTCTACAGTCACATTCTCTACAGTGCCGTTTAATTTATTGGGCCACATCATATTTTATTTATTTTCCTTATCCGAATCAACCAAGTTGGGCTGGTCAGTAGAGCTAACATCTGGCCGGGATGTGGGACTTCCGTCGCATTTAGCATCTAGGTTTTGAGCAACCACTTGACAAAGACTGCAAACCCTCCTTGCCCAGCCCCTCAGATTCCATTGAAACTCCATTCTGATAAGCCGTCACAGGTGCCATCGATCGCTGTTCCGTTCTTTTTGCTTTTGGATTCATTTTATCAGCAATCAAGTTAACAAAACCTGGTTGGGTTATCACAGGATTCCGATTTACTTCTTGCCCACTTAGTGCATCATCCACATCACCAGTTTTGTGGCTATAAGGAGCTTCACTCCTCCTTGCGAAAGAACTGCAACATTTTTTCGTACAAGTTATTGAATAGTATTGCAGTAAGTTGATTTGTTTATTTTTTCCCAAACAAAGCGCCGATTCATTAATAGGTAGATCGCACAAGAGTACATAAGAACTGGCGTTTGAAGATTGATCAATATTAGAACCATTTTTTTTTTTTAGCGTCTGAATGGAATCTCTCGATGTTATAACTGCAGATTTGTCATCTTCTTTTATGTCCAGCAAAGATTTAGATTCATCATCTAGCTCATTGAGGACCATTAAAACATCATCATTATTCGAGATGTTAAATGGGAGCATTTGTCTGCGTAGTGGGACTTTAGCTGCTTCATTTTTGGATTTTTTCATCTGGTCTACTTGCAGTTTTTTTCTATACACTTGTCATTTTAGCGCTCTTTGTACCAGACGTTTTTCTCTACGTGACAAATAGGAACCCGCAGATTCCTGTACTTCGGTTGTTTCATCTATAGCATCTCGTCTTTGGGGCATGTCGGCAGCCTTTTCCTGTTGGTCTAACAGGTCAGTCAGGGCAGACGGGCTGTTGGGATCTTCGTTTGAAATTGCAATTTCTAAATCATGCTGTGAAGGGCCTGGGGAGATCTCAAAAAAGGCTTGTAGAGTTCTTAACTCATTATGCATGGAATTCATTTTTTCAGCATTATTCTCTACTACTTGTAGTATAGCACCATTTTAATTTTTGCTAGGAGGTAAACTCTCAGGAACTACACATGTCGCAACCTCAGAATATAACTTGGTAGGAATTGTCATTGTTGGTAAATGGTCTTTTGTTTGCGTGCGTCTCTTGAGGTCGTTTTTTGAAAGCAACAGAAAGCCCAAGCATCGAGTCATACGCAAAAAACAGGCCATCAAGTTTGTTCAGTTTCCCCTGAATATCGTCCAATGCCATTTTCATTGTCCGAATTTCCCAGTGTGTGCGCTCATGGCCTCTAACAAGTTTAAGATCCTTGTCATCACTGGAAAAGACGACATATCATTCGTACCACTACCAATAATTTCCTCTGGGAAAGAGTCAAGCCCACATGGGGATTTTCATCAACAAAGCTGTTTGAACCAAACACCCTATCGGGGATACCCTCATCTAAATCTGTCCCCCTATCGGCTTTTGTTTCTAAGGTAGGGGAGCTGGCACTTGGATGAGGCCCTCCAAACTCTTGTCTTTTGCTTTTCGCCCAACAAGACCCAGACTTTCATCCCGGGTCTTGTTAAAAAGAGACGTTTACAAACCCTCTTTCTCACCGAGGTCGGTGTGGTGGGATCAAGAGAAAGTCTTATTCTCCTTTCTAGTTCAACTTCAATGGCTGGTGCTAGCATAGGTTTGTCAGATATATGGTTATTGAACACTTCCTCAGAAACAGGACAAGCACTAGAATTGTTGAAAAGCACATTTTTGCTTCCTATTGTCAACTGCACATTCTCAGATACGTTTAGTTCATGTAACGTAAAGGTTACCGGCACGGGTATCTCAAATTCAGCCTGGTGGACCATTACCGGATGAGCATTCAAAGCAATAGTAGTTTTGTTAATGTCCAAAAGTGTGGGAATATTTTCCATTGTTTTAACATTGGAAGACTGTGCAGTCTCAATGTCACTATTAGGTATGCACAATTGCAAGATGGTCGAGTCAGCTTGAGCTATTTTATCAACCATGGATTTGGACCTTGACTCTTCTGCTTTCGGGTTATCAAGCAGCTTTCTCCCACTACGGAGCCCGTTAACCATACTCAGATAGGGTTACCAGATATCCCTTGATTATTTCACTATAACAAAGTGCAAAATGTATAAAGTATTTCAATCATCTGTACCCGCTTACCGCCAGCCTGCCACCCAAACAGCCAAAACACTTCTGGCACACTTCTGGTGTGAGACATTTAGAGGTGGCCAAGTCAATGTTCAACATGCACGTCCCACTGGCCCTAAATAGCGACCTCGGGAGGTGGGGGGGGGGGGTACACACAGGCCTACAAATAGTCGCTTCATCATCTCACTGCTACAAAATGTTTGCTTACTTAATACTTCTCCACACTCCTAGTGCTGATGCGTGCACAGCACTTGTTGAGGCACTCCACTGAGTGCACGCTCCATGTAGAAATAGGTTGCTGCGTCCTGCAAGCAAAAACATCCGGACACAGCTACCTATTTCTGCATCGAGTGTGAACTCACAGTGCAGCTCCATGTGCTGAGCGGCTACTGTTTGCCTACATATACTGTCAACCAAAGCACTACATTTTCTCGTGCTTTGGTTGGCAATATATTATATCAAAACAAATAGCTCGGCAGGCAGAGCCCTGCACCTTGCTGGTCATGGCCAACAGGGCGCACCTAAAAGAGACCTGTGCCAAAAGCGCAGCGGGGAAACCGACAGCTCCCAAACCGCTGCGGCAGAACGTCTGGCTTTGAGACAGGTTTTTAGCTACAACATCATAAGTTAAAGTCATTTGGAATTAGTTTGTTTTAAAAAACCAGAAGGGAAATAATGTATGGTTGTATTTTTGCACCATATTGTATTAAGTAGTTTCATTATAATGACACGGGTAGTATAGTTCAGTGGCAACGCGCTTGTGTTGGAAGCAAGACGCAGATCAACAAAGGTTCGAATCCCGGGTCCACACTTAGAAACCTCTTTGGTATTAAGCGCACAATAGAAAAACAATTATAATAATTTACAATTATTTTTAACTAATACATAAGAATCATTGATTTATTTTCAAAATAACAGGGATTGCATGGTGCACTGACATTTTGATTTGAGGTTTTATTTTATATTTGAATACATTTATTTTGGTAATTTTTACAAAACATTAATATTTTAATACATCTTTTGAAGAATGATTTACGGTCTTTCATTGCACGTGTGAAAACTCGACGTTTCAAATGGTACAGGTGAGATCCTTCCTTTCTCACGAAACACCTTCACAGGTACAGAATGAAACCACTATCCTCACCCCTACACTTCAAACCAAAACGCACTTCTACTTTTAAAGCAGGTTTCTCAACTCACATGTTTTGGCTTCAGTTCACAGACACCCAGGCCCGTTTCTTGGCCCGGGCGAGGCGGGCAGCTGTCCCGGGACGCAATATCCCTGGGGGGCGCAATTGCCCCGGTCCCTGGAGCAGTTTGTGGGGCGGCGCATTTCCGTGGGGAAAGTTTCGCGGTCAGGTGCTGGCGCTGCCCCTTCAGACTGAAGTTTTCATTTTTGTGCTTATGCCACACGCCCCCCTGCGTGAAGTACTACGTGGCATTACATGAGTCAGAGGCTCACTCTGGCCACTTTCACGGGGGGGGGGGGGGGGTGGTGGCATAAGCACAACAGTGAAAACACTTCAGGTCCCCTTGCAGCTAAGGCCAGCCCCTCTCATTACAATGCCGGCAGGAAACTGCTAATGGTGGGCCATTCATTAGTCACTGAATGGTTTCGTGCTGGCATTGTGATGGGAGGGGAGGTGCTGTGGGGAGTGGGCGTGCCTTGCAGGGACGTACCGTGCCCCCCCCCCACCCCCCACACCCAACACAGTACACACGGAGACCCGTCTGGACCCATGGTGCGTCCCTGCAAGCTCAGAAAATGGCCAAAATAGTTTAAAGCGCCGCTATTTCTTTCATGCCGCTTCTTTTCCAAACTATATATAAATTACACTTTAAACCACTTCCATGGCACTGGTGATGAGTTACTTCATTATGCTGATAATAGTTTAGACCAGTGTTGCCGAGTAAATATTCTTTAAGCCATGATCCGGTTTATTTATTTATTTATGCAATGTGTGTCGGGTACATGTACACGGATAATTTATTTATTTATTTATGCAATGTTTGTCGGATACCTGTATCCGACAAACATTGCATAAATAAATATACAGGTACCTGACAAACATTGCATGATACATTGCATGAATAAATAAATAATCCGGGTCCTTATAACAAGTCAATAGTCAGAGTTTACTGTATCAAAGCAGACACGTGATTCCCATTCAAAGTGATTGTTTATTGGGTTCAGGTGTCTCCTTGTCACTGCCCTTTTGGCTTAGTTTGCCTCCAAACCCCCTTCAGCATCTTGTGTTCTTTGTTGGTTGTATATAATGCATCCTGTGCCATATTCATGGTCTCTTGTTGTGCCCAGTCCTCATTATCTGCAGCCTAAGTGGGACTGGGGCATCCAATTGCCTTGGCCACCAATGAAAAAGTGGCCCACAGATGCAAATGGCAATTCATTCTTTGAGTGACGACTGTTTGACTTTGGATAGGAGTCCCTTAATGGTGTGGTTTGGGAGTGATACGCGGGGTGCGGTGGGAGTGGCGTGAGGGATGGGGTGTGGGGGGGGGGGCGCATTCCTAGTGTTTCGCCCTGGGCACCGAATGAACTAGAAACTGCCCTGCAGAGCCCATCATATTTCAAGCAGTGGCTGCATATTCATGTCCGACTGGCTACAAACAGAGCTCACGCTCCCCCAGCCCTTACGTTTATGGCAGCCAAAGGCAAACAGTTTACAGGAAACTGCGTTTGCCACACACGGAACTGCAACTCCAAAAGATGAGGAAGGGAAACTAAAGGGCCCACAAGAAAACAAAGCATGAAAATAATGTTATACTAGTTTTGATAATCGTTTTAGATGTTAAAGTCTCTTCAACTCTTCCAGCGCCACCGTTCAGTATACCAGTCACACTTTAAGTACAGCCAGCGATTGGCGGGAAAACGGACGCAAAGGGATGGGAACTTAATGTACCCCCGTGTGTAAGGTAGGGGCGACAGCAGCCTTGCGCCAAAGCACAGTGATAAGCGATGGGTTTTATTTTTCTCCGAGCCTGGTTTGTAAGGCATTCAATCCAATTCGTATTTTTCCCTCAACCATCACACTTGTGCTAATCTAGGGTGAGGCGGCTTCGAGCCTCATTATAGGATCAGCGTGGAAGGAAGAACTAGCCTCTCAGCGTGCAGAGATAGGCATGGCTAGGAGTGGCCGCTTCTGGGGTGAATACTGACACAGTCACGGCCTAATCTTTAGCCGTTCCGGGGCACACCCAACAACACACAAGATCAGGCGAGTCCTTCTTCGCCAGTAGCGCCTGCACATTTAACACTTAATGCACCTTCTTACACAACGTGTACTTTAAATACAGAAGGGATTATTGGTAGTGACATATCCGAGGCAGGTTGGACGAGGGGAACACCCGGCCTAAAGGTTCACAGATAGTTGCCATTTGAACAGAGTCGAAGAACACAGAAGATAGAAAGGGAGGAACAAAGTCTAACTTTTGGACTAGCATCTTTCATGGGCAAAGGCCATGGGACAAGAGTCCAGTGTTTCACCAGAAACAAGTGTCACAAGCGTCAATGACGCTATTCTGCCAGTATGCCCCCAAATGCACACTGCTTGAAACGCATTTGTTCAATTAACCAGCCAGGTATAGCCTTAAATCTTCTTAGCACGAGGAGACTGCACGCTGATTAGTACACTTTCCACAACAAGGAAACGCTGGCCATATCAGTCAGTCTGCAAATGGAAGATCGCAGTGTGATAAATCAATGAGTCTATTTGATCAGTGTAATCCCAGTGCTAGTTCTCCCATCGAATACATAACTGAACATGAAAACACAGTGTAACACAAAGAAGAGCGGTTTTGAATAAAGTGCGAGTCTGTAAAAGCATGAATAGTTTTTCCTGCTAATTTACGAGCCCGTAGGAGTGTTGCATGTATTGCTTTGGTTGTCCAATGTAAAAGCAGGTCACAAAGACTAAAAGGAAACGAAGAGTGACTCCTGAAGACTAAAAACACAAAGAAGTGCACAAGTCTCTCCAATCCAACGATTTAAGAGGGTTGATGAATAAATGACCTCAAGATTAAACACAAAGAAAAAAAAAACTTTGATATTATTAAATGGAAGAATAAACTCGGGAAGGATACAATATTGTCCAAAATATTGCAGAGGTTCAGCCTGGAGAGAACCAGAGCTCTAGAGACATTGAGTTTCTAGGGGAAGGTGAGGAAAGTGAGAATGCATCTGAGTAGGTGAAGCCGAAAGAACAAGTTACTTACTAACTGGTAACGTTCTTTTGACTGGATGTTCCTCCAACGTATTCCACATCTTTGACATGTAATGTCCACAGCTGTGCACTTCGTAAACTTTTTCAGCAGAGGGCGTCCTGCATTGATGACGTCAGGTTGATGTCCCTCGAAGGCCTCCGTCGAGGGCAGCATCGCCGGATGTTATAAATAGGACGCACGGCGCCCGTAGCCTCAGTTTAAGTTTTTTCCTGCAGAACGTGTGGCACCAGTCTCATGCCTGCTTGACTGCACATAGCCTTGCGGAAACGTAAGCTGCAATTCGCATAGGAAATTCTCCAGAGGGGCAGGCTGGGAAGGCGATGTGGAATACGTTGGAAGAACATCCAGTCGAAAGAACGTTACCAGTTCGTAAGTAACTTGTTCTTCAAATGGATTGTGTCCTCCAACATATTCCACATCTTTGACAGACTCCCAAAGCAGTACCAGAAAATGGAGGGAAATGAATTTAGAGTACCAAATCAGATAGCGGAATAAAGAACCGCCTTACCAAAGGCCATATCCTGACCATGGATTGTATGCAGGGAGTAATGCTTAACAAAGGTGTGAAGCGAAGCCCATGTAGCTGCATCACAAATATGCCTAATAGTAACACCCCGCTGGAGGGTGGTGGAAATAGCCACGCCCCTAGTGGAATGCGCTTGCAACCCTTCAGGAGGATCCTTACCCGCCAATTGGTAACACTCCGTAATAGTGAGGATAATCCACCAGGAAAAGGTTTGTTTGGTAACAGCCTGGCCCAATTAGTGTCCAGCATATCCTACAAAGAGTTGATCGTCCACTCTGACCCTGGACATCCTAGAAATATAAAAGCTCCGAGCTCTCCTACGATCCAACCGATGGAGTTGCTCCTCTTCCTTACCAGGATGAGGATAGCACGATGAGAGAACCACCTTCTGACTCAAATGAAATTCAGATACTACCTTAGATAGAAAGGATGGACATACCTGCAGTACAACCCTGTCCTTGTGAAACACAGTAAAGGGTGGCTTAGAGAAAAAGTGCCTGCAATTCACTCACTCTGCAAGCGGAAGTAACCGCGACCAAGAACACAGTCTTGAAGGACAATAACCTCAAAGGACAAGAGTGCAAAGGTTCAAACGGAGCACCGATGAGAAATTTCAAAACCAAATTTCAATCCCAAACCGGCACCTGGAAAGGGGACGGCGGAACAGATTAGTCAGTCCTTTAAGAAATTGAGAAATCAAAGGAATCTTAAAGTAAGAACATTCTTCAGACAAGCACTTAAATATAGACAGCGCCACCAGGTAACCCTTAATGGTACCAACCTGAAGGGCACTGTGGGCCAAAGAAAGCAACAAAGACAAAACCATAGGAATGGAGCACTGAAAAGGATCCACATTGTGCCCCCTGCACCAGTCGCAGAACTTACGCCAACGGTACAGGGATTTTGTTGCAGGCCGCCTGGCCGAAACCAAAACCTCCATCACGTCATCCGGGAGGCCCCAATCCTTAAACCTCAACCTTTCAGATACCAAGCATGAAGAAAGAGAGGGAGAGAATCCTCACGGTAGGGAAGACGGTGTAGAGGGCAGATTGACATTTCTAGAAGGTCTGGGAACCACGCTCTCCTGGCCCAATCTGGAGCAATGAGGATCATGAGGGATCCGAACCTCTGCAACCTCCTTAACACCTGAGGAAACGTGCACAGAAGTGGGAATGACCAATCCACTACGAATGCGTCTCCTAAGACTCCTCTCGGAGGAAATTCCCTTGAGCAGAATCTCTCGCACTTCCAGTTGGCACTGGTTGCAAAGAGATACACTTGTGGGGTTACCCAAAAAGCAAAGATCTCCAGAAGGACTTCCTGAGCTAACTCCCACTCGTGAGAGAGCGTGCTCTGCCTGCTCAGAACGTCCGCTGCCGCATTCTCCTCTCCTGCCAAATGTACTGCCGAGAGTGATATTCCTTACTGGATTGCCCAGAACCAGAGCTGCATCGCCTCTCTGCACAACGAGAGTCACCCTACCCCGCCTTTTTTGTGGAGATAATGCATGGCCACTGTGTTGTCCGTCATGATCAGGATACTTTTCCCCCACACAGACGGCAGAAAAGCTTTCAGGGCCAGCCTGATGGCCCCCAGCTCTAACAGGTTGATGTGAAGTTTGGACTCCGACGGAGACGAACGACAGCTGGCGGTCAGATCGTCGGCATGAGCACCCCATCCTGTGAGGGAAGTGTCCGTCACTACGGTCACCTCCGGCCACGGTTCCGCCTTCATCAGATTCCCATCGTTGGCCCACAAAAGAAGATCCTGCGAGACCGAGAATGGAATCTGAACAGGATGCAACATCTTGGCTGAGAATTGTGACCACTGCATCTTGAGGACCCATTGCAGAGATCTCATCCTCAGCCTGGCCTCTGAAAAATGCAGGATGCCATGAGCCCGAGCAACCTTAAGAATTCGAAAGCCGGAAGACGCTGGGCAGGTTGAAATTTGTCCACCATCTGCACAATGTGATGAGCCCTCACCTTGGGAGGCGAGCACTTCCCCAAGGACGTGTCCAACACAGCCCCGATGTACTGGAGCTATTGGGAAGGTGTCAAACGCGACTTCTTAAAATTTAGGGAGAAGCCCAGCTTGTGGAGGGAGCGGCAGGTGAGACTGACATGATCCATTGCTTGCTCGGGAGAACGCGCACGGATCAGCCAGTCGTCCAGGTAGGGCTAGACGTGAATCCCCCCCGCCCCCCCTCGCCTCAGATACGCTGCCACAACCACCATTAGCTTGGTGAAGACCCTCGGACGGAGGTCAATCCGAATGGCAAGAACCAAAACTGAAAGTGTGAGCTACCAGCCGCAAGCCTCAAGTACTTTCTGTGCTTGGGATGAATCGGCACATGAAATTAAGCATCCTGTAGTTTTAGAGACACCAACCAATCCTGAAGTCGAAGGGCCTGGAGGACCTGAGAAAGAGTGACCATCTTGAACTTGTCCTTCCTGAGGAGTTGGAGTCCAAGATGGGTCTCAATCACCAGTCTTTCTTTGGAATAAAAAAATACGGGGAATACCATCCCTTGTTCCTCTCTGCTACAAGCGCCATTTCTAGAGTGCCTCTCTCCAGCAGGGTCAAGCTTTCCTGCACAAGGAGCGGATCCGGAAGCTTCAAAGAGACAGTCCCCGGTGGATTGTTGTGATGCCGCTTTAGGAAGGGTAGGCAGTAGCCATGGGCTATTTTATCCAGAACCCACACATCCAAAGTAATAGCTTGCCATTCTTCGAAATGCTGAGACAGTCTGCCCCAACCGGCGAACAATGGAACATGGCCTCAGTTGTGTTGGAGCAGCTGCGGCAGCGCCTGAAGGCAAAGAGGCAGCTGCCTGAGCGGCTTTGGCACCTCTATTTCCCCGATCATCACAGGTACTTTTACGTTGCCCCCTTTGACTGGCAGCTCCTCGCGTCCTACCAAAAGAGTAATAACAAAAGGAACCTCCCTTCCACTGCTGTCCCCTAGGACGAATAGGCGGAGGTTGACGCACAGCTGCGCTCAAAGAATTAGCAGCAGCTTTTGAGGTCTGCAACCTCTCAAGGCTCTCATCAGCCTTGCTGCCAAACAAGTGCGTGCCATCAAAGGGAATGCTCAGAAGACGGGCAAAACCCGACTTCCGCAACCACGCAAACCTGCATAGAATGGTGCTCGCAGCCATGGACCGGCTAACACTGTCGGCCCTGTCAAATCCCGACAGAAGGGATTCACACATGGCATCTTTGCCATCTTGCACGAGAGCAAGGAACCCATCCCTTCCTTCCCCCTCAGGAATATGCTCAGCCGCTAGAGAAACAATTCCCCAGAGTGTGTGAAAATCTTGCCAAGGCACAGGTGGAGTTGGCTGACTTCAGCGCCATGCTCCCTGCAGAAAACACCTTGCGTGCCCAACCACTGAAGCGTTTGTCATCCCCATCAGGAGGGATGGTAGGGTACGCCGCCTGTCTCGAGATGGCAGTAGCCGCTTGAACCACCAAACTCTCGGGAGTGGGGTGAGAGGAAAGGTAGTTGGGGTCGCTACTGGAAGGGCAGTATTTTTTAGTTAACTTGTTAACCGCCGGAAGAGATTCCTGGGTCAGCCAAGCAGCCGCCACCACTTTCTGCAAAGTCAAATGAAAAGTTAACACTGGGTCAGAGGACATACCTTGATCCAAAATATCTCCGGAGGACTAGACCAACTAAGATGCTCAGTAACCCTAGCCATCAGTCTCCTATAAGAGGACTCAGCATGTGCCCCAGGCTCAGGTCTGCCAAACTTCACCTCAGGAGACGTGTCCAAGCCACTGGCATCATGGAGTGATTGACGTAGCTCAACTGTCCCCGGAAAAGACAGGAGCCAGATCAGGCTCAACAGGGTCAAATTACAAATCTGACCTCTCCTCATCCTCATAGATATTATCCAGAGGAAAAAAGAACTCCTGCCTAGGGACAGAAGTGGGTCTGGAAACCTTAATAGGCCTCACAGACTTGGATGTAGCCTTCCTTGGAGGATCCACAGTACCAGGGACCTCCATCGACAAATTCCGGCCAAAAGGGCCCGAAGGCGTCGAGGGCGCAGACAGCTTCAGCGTCAATGTCGACAACGGCTGGTGTGAAGGCAAAACCTTGACGTCCGAATCCGACGGACACGGCACCGACGGAGTCGACGCCGACCTCGAGCCCTTACCAGATTTTTGCGGTTTTGCCAGGGGCGAAGCCCAAGATCTGGATCTAGCACGTCTCTGGCGATCAACCTGAACCTTGTCCGAACGGGACCTCGATGAGTATCGCGCCAAGGACCCGGGCCCGAAGGCGCGCAGCCATCGGACTGAGACCGCTCCCTGCCAGCTTCTTCCGAAGGTGCGGGCGGAACTGTGCTCCGAGATTGAAAAATTGCCAGAATCTGCTCTCTGAAGGCTGCCCATTCCTCTGGAGTCGAGGGCTTAGTGGGTCAAGCCACTTACCTCGCGGTGCCATCTTCCGACGAGGACAGGGAAGGAGACCAGTGACGTCACTTGCGGGAATGCCGAGATGAGGACGAATGGCGGGACCCACTCCGGGACCGAGATCCCCGGGATTCCTCCTGACGAGGAGTCTCACCCCTCGAATCGTCGATGAACACCCCCCTTCGCAGATTTACGGGACTTACTGGGTTTAGAACCCCTACCTACCTGTAACTTCCCCTTACTCTCCAGCAAGGCCTTAGCAGTCAGCGACTGGCATCTTGAACAGTCGACAGTGTCATGACTCTCGCCCAGAAACCATAAACTAATGCGGTGCGGGACTGTAATCGACATCTTAGACTTATAGTCCCGGCAAGTCTTAAAGCAGACCGCGGAGTCAGAGAGGTAGAAGAAGACCATCACGAGGAATACACGAGGCGTGCCGCGTTCTCGAAGCAAACAGGTTGCAGAAAAAACTGAACTGAGGCTATGCGCGTCGTATTTATAACATCCAGTGATGTCGCCCTCGACGGAGGCCTTCGAGGGACATCGACCCGACGCCATGGACGCAGGACGCCCTCTGCCGAAAAATTTCCAAAGCAGCACAGCTGTGGGATATTACATGTCAAAGATGTGGAATACGTTGGAGGACACAATCCATTCAAATTCAAGGTTTATGGTTGAACATCTGTTGCCTGTGTTAACAGCCGAAGCTACACAGTTGAAATTTACCATGCAAGACAATTGTGAATATTATCCTAGTTGTATGTATTTTATCCAAGAATGTATTACAGGATTCATATTGTGTGACAGTAGCATTACTAAATCAGGCAGTCTTTTGCTCCTGCTTAATTTAATGCACCACCATATCTTTCTCTCCACCTCTCTTCCCAGGGTAGGAGGTAAAATGGAACAGGTTATCTCGGCCATACAAAAAGGTGATATCTGGAATGAGGATACCACCAATAAAGGGGAGTCTAGAACACATTTTTAATCATAAGTAGTGGACAAGAAGGAGAATATCAGCCATTCAAAGAGGACCATTGAAAGGTGAATTGTTGCCAGGTATGTGGAAGCGGGCTTGCAGGAAAGGCACATTTAGCCGTAATATTGACTGCAACAGGTGTTTTAAGTAACATTGAGAAGACTGGAAATAGTTGTAGTAACCATACAAAAGCAGAAGGAAGACAATTACTTAAGACTGTTCACTTTGTAATGATTATTTAAAATATCTTGTGCGAGTACTGATCACCAAGCTCTCTCCTCAGATGTACTAGCTTGCTTGTTCACTTAGTGCCACACCCAATCAGCAGGCTGCGCCTAAGGTTAAGAAAAGTGTGCATAAAACCTTTCATTGCCTCACACAGCAGAACAAATGTGAGGGACCATTGCCTACGACCTCCAGTGAGTATTTTGGAGTGTAAAAGTGGGTAATGAGGAAATTGTTTTGGGGGATAGCTTGGGCAATGCAGGGTCCAAGTGAGAGGATGGGGAGGGGCGGGTGCTAGTGGGAAGGTAAGGCTATATATTAGCTTGCATGAGCTTTGTTGGCAGGGGCAATGGTTAGGCAGCTTTTGCCCAACCAACAGCCTGAGCCCAAGATGGCTGCCTGTAATGGTTCAACTAACCAACTAAGAGGGCGAGGCCTCCTCTAGTCAAGCAAAACCATAAACACTTAGATGATCAAAATTCAGTGGATAACACAAGAGACATCCGGGTATACAAGGACCCGCTAGGTATTGGTCGTGCACCTGGCAGCCCAAGATCAAATCTGAACATTACGTTCAACCAGCCTTGGATCCTGTATAAGCAACAGACTCTGACACTGAAACCACTAGTCAAAACATCAAACAGGACCTACAAAAGTGGTCATGGATCATGGAAGCACTGGCTAAACAGACTCATACATAGCCACCCGGGGTCCTTGGACAATGCCCGGCATTAGAGGCCAATCACAAGATTATTAGCAATGCACCAACTTCTTTAAAGATAGCCTCATAGAACACAAGGGGCTTTAATCACCCAACAGCCCACAGCGATGTAAATCTTGGCGACTATGATATCCTTTGCCTCCAGGAAACCTGGCTGACAGAAAAACCCTATCTTGATGGGTACGACCTAGCTTTTTCCCCAGCAGCCAAAGGAATAAAAGTCGCCCAACATAGTTTTTTTTTTTTTTTTTTTAACGGCGGTCAGATCAGGCAGTGTTATGAATCACAAAGATACTGTCTTCAAGTCTATTTTCTATCGCCCTTTTGGTGAGTTGGTGGCATCCAGCAATCCCCTCTCACCAAGACAAGTTGTTAAACTTGGTGGTAAAACCTTTACTGGAACCCTGAAGCCATTACGAATGTCAATTTTCTCAACATGGCTGCTAATTTAATTGATGATGCCCACAGAAGTGACCATTTCAAGTACATAATAGTATGTGGAGATTTAAATGCAACCTGCCAAAAAGAAAACAAGAGAAACGGGCGCACAACAACATTTTACCATCAGAGGTGAGAGGAAGATTGTGGTCCTCGCTTATTGATTCTAAGGATCTCCATTCTTTAAAGGCTGGAAAAAATCAAAATAATCCATCAGTGGGGTTCTGGGAAAGAGGCTGCACATATAGATCATATCTACGTGTCTAGAGAACATCTATTTCTCATCACATCTTTCAAAGTAATCAGGATCGAAAACAGTGACCATAATTTGCCAACCGCGACTTGGAGGGCTACAACGGAGCCACACAAACTAACAATGATGGCCCAAATAGAGACGATTGAGCAAACCGGCTATTAAAAAAATCTAACAAGAGACTAGATTACATTTGTGGGAACCACAAAAGCGACCAGGAAATCAAAACAGTCGTCTACATGCCCTTGGTCAAATGTTTCTAAGAAAAAAATCAGGGCCCAAGAAGAGCTGTACGTCAAGGTCCCCATGTCTATGACATAAATCTCTATTTGAGAAACGAAAAGAGAGAAGGCAAGCAAGATGTCTTGCAGCAAAGACGAACTGACAAGCCCACAGAGCTCAAGCTACCAGCGTAACTCGAACCTACAAAAGCTTGATAGCCAGCCATAGAGCTGAAATGCATCAAAACAACTCGGGGCTAACGGTGTCTGCAGTATGTGGCAGTAAGTCTAAAGAATTCTGGTCTTTGGTCAAATCTGCAACAACAGCCAAAAGTGACTCCCTCTATAACAACATAGGTGATAAAAGCCTGGGTAGAACACTTTGCTGCCTTCTTTAAAGGTTCAAATGAACTTCCACAAAACCTACCAGCAAACACGATTAAATCATGGACGATCCCCCACGACGTGGATAAAATATTAGGGAAGATACGAAAACTAAATACATAAAGGGCACCCGGCACAGGCGGCATAACAAACTCCATCCTGAAGGAACATCTAGAGGAATGGGCCCTTTTCATCCACAAGGTCCTAAAACAAGCTGCCCAAACTCGATCGATCCCTAGTTAGTGGAATTGTCCCAATATTTAAAAAAGGGCAGAAAGAAAACCCAAACTATCGTCCGATCGTCCTGCTGAATGTGATTGAAAAAGTATTCGGTTCCCTCTTATTGGGACAATTCCAGACTTGGACAAGGACTGCAGGGTGGAATGATCCCTTCCAAACAGGATTCGTGAAAGACAACGGCACGTCAGCAAACATTCTCCTGTTAAGTATCCTGAAGGGAAAAGTCCTTGAAGGAGGACCTGGGATTTTTGTTGTATTTGTTGACCTGATTCAAGCTTTTGACCAGGTCAACCACAAACTCTTGTGGAAAAATCTGGCAGAGAGGAACTGTCTAGTGGAAATAATGGAACCCCTAATGGCTCTCCATACGAACACCTCAATGAGAGTATGCCTAAACCATGCTGGTTTACTGTCATCTGAAATTGTTACATCAAGAGGCGTCAAACAGGGTTGCCCACTTGCACCAGCATTGTTTAACTTCTACTTGACGGACCACCAGCAATTCGAACCACTGACCACATCTTTTCCTCCCACCATCGGTGGAGTCCAAGTGCCCTGCCTCCTATATGCCAACTATCTGATTCTAATCGATAAAACTGGATAGTGTCCAGAGGTATACCACTCTTAACACCCTGGAGATAAATCAAGAAAAGACAAAGTTATGTGCTTCGATAAAACTGCTAAACATAGCGAGAAATTCAAATGGCCCTTAGGGCAGACAGAGATCAAGCCAGTGAAGCAATTTAGATACCTGGGGGTCACACTCAACAGGTCTGTTGAGACTCTGATGCAGGCCTCACTCCTGGAGAAAGCAAAAACCTTGGCGAGTCAAGCAAAGGTCATGGACAGGAGATATGGCGCTTCTCCTTGTTGCCAACTTTTATAAGGCAAAATGAGTCCCTTCACTTGACTTATGGAGCAGAGGCCATGCCAGAAATTCCAGTAAAATTATAGCTGAGGCTCGAGGGCCTATTCTGGCAGAAAACATTGGGACTCCCGAACTCCACTGCAATATCAATTATATGCAGGGAACAGAGTCTTCTTTCGCTGCAAGCTGTGGTCGAATGGAACAGCCTGGCACTATATAGAAAAATCATAAGCCCAACTTGCCCAGAAATTTACAAGATCATTAGCAAGGAGTTGTGTGGGGCAAGTAAATTGCTGAACAACTGGACAAACAAAAACAGGTCTAAATTGGAAGAAATCAGCTGCACCGAACTAGACCCCAAGTCTAATCTGTCAATGATAAAAACAAAATTAATGGAAAGCGACTGGATCCGTACCATTGGCACGACCTCCTCTTGTAAGCTAACCATTAATTTACCAATCAACAGTAAAAAGCTAAACCAGCTCCCGGGTTATCTGTCAAAGTTCCCCAGCAGATTATACCAAGACAATTTCTTGAGAATGCGACTTAACCTTCTCCCCACTAACGAGATCAATGCAATACGGGTAAAGTCGGACCAAAACAAGTGTCGGTTCTGTAACACATCAGACCAGGTGAAAACCTTAAAACTCCTGTTAATCTAATGCCCCGGCCTAAGTGAGGAAAGGAAGTCACTTTAAACATCATGTTTCAAAATTATGGACTTCTGGCGAAGAAGCCTGGTGGGTGAAACTGATGACCGGTGATAAAACAGTACTGGTGATAGCTGTACTGTCTTTCATCCGTAAGAGCCTCCCTCAACAAGGAGAGCAGAACACAAGTAGGATAACGATCAAGAAAACAAATCTGCCTCAGTAGGAAGTCCTACGAGAAATTAACCGACCAACTAAGGACGATGGAGTGAATAGTGTGAATCAAAGAGAGACCGAAGAAAAGTCTTCTTTACATGTTTCCATTTTGTAAAAATTGTAAATCAAATAAAAACAATAAAAAAATAAAATAAAAAAGATGGTATTAGGCAAGGTGAGGGGCAGAGGAACTGCTGCAGTTGGTGTTGGACCTAACCTGCTGTGGTGAGGATTCTACCTGCATCACAATATCCTCCTTGCAGGTGGAGAGATTGGCACTCAAGTATATTCCTAGTTTGGAAACCCTAGGAAACTTCTAGTTTGATAACTCTTATTTACTAATTTTGACAACCGCAGTACATTAAAAGTTTAAATAATCTTTGTAGGTTTCAATTTTCACATCCGATTATACACCAAGTTTGATAATTCAAGTGCATTCCCAGTTTATTCCTAGTTTATAGTAGCCCTTGCATAAAAGGGTGGGCATGGTTGAGTTGAGCAGGACATGCTTCGTGGAAGCTCCACGATGCTGAACTACAAAAGGGCCCATGCCCCAGAGCCTGCGGGAGCCGTACGTTTACCTTGACTGGATTGAGGCGTGATTGACACACACAAAGACGATAAAACATAACAAACGGGGCATTCATATAAAATACATACATTAGGCTAAAAATATTAGACTAACCAGAGTCTATGTTTCAAATACACTGTTAATAAGATGGCATCAACCAATACAAAATCATTAAGGGATACAATAGTGAGAGAACACATGTCGCCATCATGAATCAGGGAGAGAATTCTCTCAGCCCTGGACAAAGATAACTTAGTAAAACTCAATTGAAGCATAAGCGTCGATGCATATTCATATTAAAAAACTAAGAACGCTTTGCGTCGTTTGGTTGACTATGGTCACAGGTGCAGTTGTCACAACAGCCAAGCCCATTGTATACATTTGGCCACCATACAAAGAACTGCCGGGTCCTGGGTTCGTCTGAGGAAGATCATTGCCTCTATGATGGTCTGTACACCAGCCGCTCTCAACATTCAAATAAAGAGATCTTCAAGCTCTCATAATCATGCAAAAAAATAGAAAATTACAGTATTTCCTGACTGGAGTTGCATAAAAGGCAAATATTTGTTACTTTTCTACTCCATATTTTGTTGAAGGCGAAGTCGAGGTACAGGGCAAAAGGATACAGTGGCTCAAGAAAATCAAGCTACATCAAGAACACGAATTCCAGCATATTCTCAAGGTAATGGGCCTAGCTTAAAATGTTGACAAGCTACCATATTTTTCCTGTTGTAGACTACTGTGGCCTTTTTGACACTGCTGGCAGCGGCCTTATTTATTGTTGCAGGGTGAACCCAGCGATTTCTCATTAAATTAAAACATGACTTTCTTCACATGCTTTGCCCAGGGTAAACCTGAACCCCCCATCCAAGCTGATAAAATGCACCAAGGCTTCATAATATATTTCAAGGCCTGGTGTGTACTACAGTACAAGACAGGGTTTAAGAAGAACATCACAAATAGGGCACAGGTCGACCTCCATAAGGATGAGTGCATTTGGGGTCCAGCAGGTAACAAATATGCCCATCAGAAATGTATTTTCCACTGTTTCTAGTCTAGGCCCATGAGCGTACACGTAGCCCCAAATTTCAGCCCCATAGGGGGCAAATGTGAGTGCCTGTTCCCTGTACAGTTCTATTGCTTGGGAACCAGCGCCTCTACCATGGAGATTGAAAAAAACTCTGCACCCCACAACTATGTTTTTCAAGACCGACATGCTCTTTATCTACTTGAGAGGTCAGAGCCCATTCTTGCGAAACCTAGTCCCCAAGTAATCATAGAAGTTGACTTGCTCTAGGCCATGGCCTTCTACTTTAACGTCAAGGCTCGGTTTAGCAAATCTTGGCTTAAACACCATGGGCTTATTTGTTCCAATATTTAGGGTGAGTTTTAAGTCCCCATATGTTTTCAAAATTACGCCAGGGTTACACTAAACCCATGCAGTGTCGTAGATAACAGCGTTGTCTGCAGAAAAAAAAAAGAGCTGGGTATCTCTCAGTGCCCAACTTGGGAGGATCTGAACAGTCCAACAGTAAACCTGCGATGACCTCCTCAATATAAACACAGAACAAAAGGGAGGCAATGACATTGAATTGGGGTGTAACCTCCCCAGCCAAACTGATGTACCACATCTACATTTTCAGTATAGAGGGATTGCACACATCTACATTTTCAGTATAGAGGGATTGCACCATCAACAGCAAACTACTTGGCATTTTTCTTCTCTTTAGGATCTGCCAAAGTAGGTCCTGTGGTACTCCATTAAAGGCAGTTTTACGATCTACGAAGACGGCATATCATTTGGCCTTCCTCAAGACAGTATTTCCGCACTAGCACAAAAAGGGGAAAACTTTGATCGACTGTGCCCTTGCCTTTTTGAAACCCCGCCTGGAGGGTGTGAATGATTTTATGATCATCAACCCACTCCTGGAAGTATTGGATGATCACTTTGGCAAAGATCTTGCCAGTGTTGTCGAGAAGCAAGATCGGGTGATACTAGCTGGTTGATCTCTCCCTCCTTTTCTGTGTATGGGGACTATTTCGGCATGTAACCATGACTTAGGGATAGTGTTTGTGTTAATACAAGCTGTGAACAATTTCCATAAAACAGGGGCCCAAATCTACAACTCATCCTTAAACGTGTCAGCCAGGGCTCTATTTGGACCAGATGCCTTGCCCAATTTTTGTGATTTAACGACAGAGATAATCTCATCTAGTCCAATCTGCAGGTTGCCACCTCCTATAAGTTAATCATGACTGGTTTGGGTTGCAGGGGTTTGTGGGTTTACAGAGACCGATCCTCCTCCATACAGTTCCGCAAAATGGTTGCACCATGCATTGGAGGTGATGCTACTTTGAAGTTCCCAGTCACCGTTTACTTCGGTGCCAGAAACAAGTTTCCAGAATGCCACGCTATCCCTCTCCTCGTGTGCGTTTGAGAGGCGCTTCCATTCTGATTTTAGAAACTCTTTTTTTCTCTTTGATCAATCTTTTGAAGTCAGATCTGTGAGAGCGCAAGTGAATCTTATCTACCAGGGGTCCAGCCGATAAGCAAGCAACAAAGGATCGGTTTGCCTGTAGGCACTCCAGATCTTACCAAGCAGCCCTAGTTAGGGCATGCTTTTTTTACCACCCTCTTGGTGTGGGTTAGAAAAAGGAAGATGCTGCCACCATGTTGCCTGGAACCCCCAACCTGAAAATACTTTCTATATGTGGATGAATAGCCTCAGAGCCCGGGTTTGATAGCATGATCCAATCGTTTAGATAATTTAACAGCTCTACGTGCATGGCCCACAACAGATATAGCTTGGTTATGTGCAACAGCCCTGTCGGCCAGAAGAGAGCTGTGCATAAATGACAATGTAACTGTCAGAAGTCTAGGATCGCTTTCATAATTCTCAATCACCTCAAAATTGGTGGCCCATTTCCAATCACTAGCTAGTATAAAGATGAAATCAATAAGAGTGGAACTATTTGGGCCAAAAAACGTTTTCCTAGCAGGCTGATCACTGGCAAACCACCCATTGCATGCTCCAAGTTCTAGCATGTAGAAAGAATGGGCCACTTCTACAGCAAGGTTGTGCCCCTTATATGGCTGATGGGATAGAATGTTCCAAGCTATACCCTGATCTTCCCAAAGGCCTTCAAGATCTATTAGGGGCTCCATTTGGAATTTAAGATCCCTAGAAAAACTATAAGTCCCAGGACCCGATTAATTCAGATATTTTGTCCACTATGATCATGGAATTCAACCTATTATAAACATTGAACAGGAGCATTTGCTGCCCGTCAAAAGTTGACACAACTAGACATTGTAAATCTGCCAGATCAGTATCCCGGGGCTTCACCCGCTAGTACAAAAAATGACCAGGCCGCCGCTTGGTCTACCCCTGGGCCCTACTGAGCAGGGATCTCGAAGGACTAAAAACCCATTCAGTGGCCCAGGTTTCTTGGAAAGGATGAGTTAGTAATCCCTTCTAAAATCAGACCAACTTGGATCCTTCAAGTGCTTAGAAATAGCTGCGATGTTCCACGAAAGTACACAGGGTCGCCAAAGCAACGCCCTTAGGGCTTGAAGAGCGTCAATTCGCTCCCTTGAGGCCCTGTTCAGAGGTTGTCAAGTTGCCCTTTTTAGCATCGCTTTTAGAGAATCTACAAAAGTGGTGGTGACAGTTCCCACAAGGTTCCTGTCCCCTTTCCTTGATCAGGCTCAGGGCGATTAGCAATATTTTCCTGCCCTGGCAGTCCGCTCGTAGAGTCATCGTCGAACCTGGGGAGGGGTAGGCCAGAAAGTCAATGGGTAAAAGGCAATCTACCAAATCCCCGTTTGTGAAGATTTGGATCCAGCCGTAAATGCTATTTGCCATTTTCATCCGCCTGCATCTGGTTATATCCTCTCGAATGATAGAGGTGCACCACTTGATAGACCGTATCCAGTGTGTACATTAATTAATGATTCCTGATTTTCAAACATGCTAACGTTTAACTTGGGCATATTATACACAGTTAGAGAAAGTGCATCGTCCCTTGCAGTACTCATTATGTGCAGTATTTACCCCTCAGCGTCTCTCCCACCCCCACTGGGATTCACAATTGAATCCACCTGGTTCCCTCAAAATCCCACTCCCAGGACGTGAATTTTTATAGTGCATATGTTCACCCCATTGGTCAAATTTAGAGACGAGGGACAGGATTGTATTTTGCAGGACACCCCATGCCACTGGCCAGGTCTTGTAACGCGTTAGACGGGGGAAGGCCGTTGGGCAATTTAACCTCTTATGCTAATGTGAGGAGGGTAATTTAACGGCAAGCATTGATGCAGAATTTATTTTCCTGATCCCCGAAATAGCCTTCTCCGATTCTCTGCGTGCTACGTCTAGTTTTTGACCAAGACCTGGTAATGCCCCTCTTAGCTGTCTTTTTGACTGATCCTTCAATTTTGTCAAAGTCCTACCGAATAACACACTGAGCACTCAATGAAGAGAACCTGTTTGATAGGGCGATGGAAGGATCAATCACGACCACCCATTCTCGTCTTCCACAGCTGAAGAGGGCCGCTCTACTGTCAAATCATTAAGCAAAGCATCTTTGCAATCTTCAGCCAACAGGATTTGGGGGAGGGGGGTGGTGAACCTCAACTTCCTTGAGGTATTTGGAGTGTCCTTCGGTCTCACTAAAGCAACAGGGAGAAGAACATTTCTCTTTTCCCAGACCTACTTTTTTCCTAATCTCATAAACCAGCAGTGGGTCCTTGGTCTGGAAGTAGGGACAAGATGGACCAGGAGTTTAGGTGCATGGTTAGCCCTAAGAGGCTCAATTGGCTCAACACCAATACACACTACCGCGTAGTTGGAGACTGCACAGTCACCAATATTCATGTTCGTCCTCTCCCCCAGGCCCCTCGCATGGCCTGAGCTGTCCAAGCAGTCAATGTCCTGAATTAGATCCTTGATCTCAGAGGTAAAGACATTGACTTCCTTCATCGGCTCCAACATTTTATATAGATTTTTTTGCCGTTCTTTGGGTGAAATTGAGGACACAGCTTTCTGCTTAGACATGACAGAGAGGGATGCTCACAGGCGGTCTACACTAAAATCGTTGCTCCATTTTAACGAGGATAACCAAAAAGATGACAGCAATAAGTTTCCAAACATCAAACAAGAACAGAACCAAAGTAAGTGCAGCAATTTTCTAAGCAGTGATTTAAGCAGTGATCAAAGCAGCAGGCAATAAATAATAGGGCAACAATGGCACTGAAGGCAAGAGGAGTGGCTGTGCATGTGTGAGCGAGGCACACCAGACTGGTTTGAGGAGCTGCCCAGGTGTCTCCACCCCTCGAATGTGCTGCCGTTGGCCCCAGGTACTGCCAATGACAATGGCCAGGAACGCAATAACAATGGCATGGAAGCGATGCAAGCAGGCTACATCCGACTGGCTCAAGGGGCTGCCAAAGTCCATCTCTCCCCCACTCCACATGTTGTGGCTTAGACAAAAGGTAAAGTGAGGGACAATTGATGGCAATAAAATAAGAATGGCAGACAGCCCAGAATAAACTATGTTGGTATCTGCAAAATGCGGACAGAGTATCCGGAGCTAACAAAAGGAAGCGCCTGTGCACCACATTTCATAAAGCCCTCTTCAACTTGATCTTTTACTTGCACGCATGATCAGCAGGCCTGCGGGTTCGGCTAGTACAGGGTCTCAAAAAAGCTGCGTCCTCTGGGCCCCGCAACAGCTGTCAGCTAACCTCCATGATACCGGCCACCTTGCTGCACCCAACACCTAGCGGCGCATAACACTGCACCTGCCCTTCACAACACAGGCTTCAGCACTACGGGGCCTGGGGCACCTATTTGAATGCAGGGGCGTGGTCCTGCTTCTCTGGAGGCTGGTCCGCTCCATTCAATTAACCAAGCGGTGGACAACAGAGCACCTATCCTTTACAACAAAATATGGCGCACACACCACCACACAAATATTATCCACGAAGTGGCTTCCCCCACATCTCACCCACCACAGAGACCTCCCACATAAACAAGGTTGTGACACTGCCATCATAGAAAAAGACACTCAGCAATTCCACCTACCCCCATACACATCCTTTGAAGCGCACTATTACTTTCTCCCCTCCAGCGCACCCAACCCCCACTTTCTCCACCTCATTTATCACCCTCCTATACACAATCCCAACTTCCACACCGAATGGATTGACTTAGCTACTAACAACCACACCTCCCCCTGCAACATCTACCTTGGCGACTTCAACCCTGGTAGATCCCTTCCAGAAGCCTATTCAATACTTAAGACAAACCTCGCTCCATTCTCCCCTTATGACCTCCCACAACTCATCACCTATCTCACATACACATTGCTGGCAACCGGCGAACCTTTCGATTGAAAGCAAAATTCTTGTCTGACCACTTTGCCATTTTCTTCACGCCACCCCCCCGCCCCCCCCCCCCCCGAGATGGACAAACCAAACATGACAGACATAGCGTTAGCACAGCTCTTATTGCTCCCTCCTCCCCACATGCACATCCCTCCATTCTACTCCACCAATACAACTCCATCACACAGGCACTTGAAAAAATTGCACCCCTCAAATTGCAAAAACTCCACAACCACCACCACAAACCATGGTTCAACAGTTCCCTCCTCTCTATAAAGCAGGAAGCCAGATGCCTAGAATGAGCTTGGCAAAAGAACCCCTCAGATACTGCTACAAACAACATAAAACAGCCATGTGCAAGGCCAAAGCCAACCATTACTTCAACATCCTCCAATCTGCCACCAATCGTACCATCCACTGCAGTATGCAACTCCCTCATGAACTACTTCGACTCCAAATACACACATTACAACAGCCCGCCTCTTAGCTCTCCCACTCACACAACACCACACCCAAACATTCCAACCCATGGGACACCTTCCACTCCATCGCCACTGACATGCTCATCACCCTCACTGGCAAAAAGTAAAATGCACACTTACTGGATGATGCATGCCCACCTTTAGCTGCATCCAATTGCATCTCCACCTTAGTACCCCATTGGTACATCAACTACTGTCTCTCACATGGTACTATCCCCACTGCACTCAAAACTAGACAAATCCAACGTCGCCTTAAAAAACTCTCTCGAGCCCACTCTTCCTGAAAACTAATCGGCCCATTACTATCCTACCATACCTCGCCAGAATCATGGAAAGCTTTTTAACTACTTTTAACTAGCAAAATGCAACACATCACCACAAACTGAGACCGCTACTCTTCACATCCTCAATGACCTACACTGCATCACAGACAAAGTACACACAGAACTACTCTTACTCCTCGACCTCTGCAGGCTCCAACACCACTAAGCACACCATACTACTATAAATCCTAACCCACAGGATGAATCTCTCTGGCACTGTACTCTACTGGTTCACCTCTCTCAGTGACGACACACGCTTGGTCTCCATGGCCCCTTATCGATCAGACTCCACCTCTGTCAAGTATGGGGTCCCACAAGGCTCCTTCCTATCTCCACTCCTCTTAAACCTATATGTCGAAACCCTTGGACAGACCCCTCGCAAAACAATGTATATTTCCACCAATACACAGACGACACACAAATATACTTCCAAATTTCATTCTCTTCATAACACCACACCCTCGGAAAACCTGCCTCTCCATCCCATCGCAATTCACTAGACAAGAATGATTAATTGCTTTTCATTTTATAAATCATGTCGCACTAACTGTGATGTAATTTCTGAGAAGGTGAACATGTTTATTATTCTTTGTACCAAGCTCCAGGACAGTACAGGGCCTATACAGGGGTAAGCAGAGATCCAGGCTGCAGGCTGACCCCAAAGTTCATTTTTAATTAGCACTTTAGCTGATGGAAACTGCAGATAAGGGTGACTGTGTGGAAGGGTGTCTGAGGGATGCAGGATGGCACTAAACAAGTGAGCGCTTTCTCGCTGATCTGTTATTGTTTCCACCTCTGTACCTCAGCATTTTTCTATTTCATAATTTGTTTGCTCACTTTGACTCCCGTAAAATAGGTTTATCCCTTTATTTTATGTTCACTTTGCTCTCATGTATCCACCGACCCTATAACTTTCCCTCTTGTCCATCTCCCCCCCATCACTTCTGAAAGGCTCTTATTTCATCCATTTCTTTTTCACACATCTTGCTTCCTAAATCAATTGTCCAATTCCCTTCTCTTCGCTGTCCACCTTTGCTGTGCTCTATATTCCACTCAGACTGCAATGGCCTTATACATGATAGGCTTTCATGTGCGCATCAAAAGGCTATTTTGTCATGCATCTGAAAGGATGTGAAAAGCTGAGTGGGCACGTGTGCATTTTTCATGTGCATGCATGTCAAAGGCTACAGTTGGTTGTGCATGAAAAGCTATGCTGCATATGAAAGGCTAGGTGTGCACATGTAAGGCTGAGGTCTGTGTGCATGTGAAAGTGTGTATTGCTCATGCGAAGTTGCAGTGCCATGGTACGTGTTGCTGTGTGTATTGTACATGTTACCATTTGGCCACAATCTTAATGCAAAGACTGCACCAAAAGCTAAGATTATGGTTAACCCATCCATTACCAGGTTCTATAGTCCGAAAACAAGCATGCAAAGCGTAGCCTAGTCTTTTTTTAATGAATGTACATGCCATGTGATGGGAACTTGATATGCATGCTGGCATTAATCTCATGACAAACGTGAACTTTCTTTTCAATTGAAAGTTGCCAGGTTTATAATTTAAGTGGCTGTGCAATACATGTAGCCTCCCCTAATTTGCATAGGTATTGTGCAGATTAAGTGGCATTATCATTATTATATATGAAGCAGTACCTCGAGTGAGCTTTTTTGTGTAGCATACACATGTCATCTGAATGGCTTGTGGGCACTTCTGTGAGATCAAATGATTTGCCAAGGATCACATACGTTAGTTAATTGTGAAGCCGGGATTTCAGACCAGTCTGCAACATAAGGCCCTTAACCAAATATCTTCCCAGCTTTAGTTGGTAGAAATAGTACTTTGATTTTAAATAACCCTCTGTTTTGTAGAGGTGCGTTGAAACTTACAAAAAAAATCATCCAAGCTGAAAAATATATAAATCCATGTTGAGTACACACACTATGGTTGTATCTTTAGTTACTAATTCTGGAATGGAAAATTACAAGAACGCAAAGTCATTTTAAGCTAAAAAACATCGGAGTTTGGTAAATATAAGTTTAGGACTTAGACACACATAAAAAGGTATTGTATGATAAGGTCACCTTCTTGTAGTCATTGGTTGACGGAATCAAACTTGCTACTGCATATCATGTGATGGGAAAGTGAACACTTGTCAGAAACAATGGTTCATCAATGAACCACCTCTAATAAGGAGTGTGCCATATAAAGGCTCTGCCGATAGAGGCTTGTTTATTTTATTTATTTTTACATTTGTATAGCGCACTAAGCCACAAATTATTTAGGCACTGTTGCATGACCAGTTACTCAGAAATGTACAGACATTGAGATAAGCACAGTGTAATAGTTATTCAGTAAAAGTGACTGTAGTTTGGAAGTTCAGACCAGGTAAGGGCCTGTGTCCAGCATTCAGGCAAACAGTAGCGTTTTTAGAGTTCTTCAGAAAGTCCAGTAGGAGAGTTCAGCACGTAGGGTGGGAGGGAGGAGGTTCCAGTGTTTGGCAGCTGTGGCTGGGAAACTAGAGCCTCCAGCTTTGGTCCTCTTGAATTTAGGCCAAGTGATGCACTTGGCGTAAGCAGCTCTGGGAAATGGTGACTATTTACGAGGCACTAGTGGGAAGCCCTGGTGAATTTGCAAGGGTAGTGGTTTCCTGTCACATGTCAAACAAAAGGCATTCTAATTATAGCACCAGTGGTGAAACAAGCCTGTGAGGTCCCTAGGCCTCTGCTGACGTACAGGTGAAACATGTCTTGCATATTGGCCCCGATTGAAAGTAAGGATATACAAATTTGCTAATCATATACGTTGAATTGCTAATCAAAATATTTTAATTTAGCAGTCTCGACTAATCAATTTTGCAAGACTAATTTATTCCTTGCTTCCTCAAACTCAATAATTCCAAAACAGAATACCGCCTCTGGCCCCCCAAAGCACAAACCAAACCTCACCCCCTGGATCCAGGAACTCGCTACAGACAACCCACACATATCCCTCTCCATGTTAAATCCCTTGGCTTTACCATCAACCCCCAACCTTTCCTTCACATATCACATAGCCCTGTCACCAAAACATTCAATCTACAACTAGACCTCCGCAAAATCAAACATATCCTTCCTCCCAACTACTTCTGCACTGCAGTCCAAACACTGGTTCTCTCTAAGATGGACTATGGAAATGCTCTCCTCACTGGACTGCCCAACACCCCCTTGTCCTGCTGCAAGCCATACAAAATGCAGCAGCCAGACTCCTCCTCCAACTACCCAAACATTTACAAATCACCCCTGCGATGCAAATGCACATGTACACAAGGTCAAGCATGTACCCACTGGGCACCCGGGGTACGGAACACCCTACCTCTTCACATACAAACTGCATCCTCCATAACCACTTTCAGAAAGAGCCTAAAACATACCTATTTCCCCACACATAACCCTGGTCTCCTCCAACGCCATCACTTGTCTATCCTAATCTTCCTATCCATTTTTTAACTTTTATTTTCAACTCCCACCTTTTAAATATTTTAACCATATAAGTTGCTCCGAGACACGCTGGGTAGGGCCAGCTCTAAACAAAAGTTCGAATAAAATAATCTAAGGTGGATATAAGCTTGATGATCTAATTGGATCACGCAAACACCAGAGCCACTGTATGCATGTTAAAGAGAATTCCCTCAACCCAAACTGGACTGGAAAGTCTGACGCTCCCTAAAGATCCTATATTCTGTAAAGAAACAGCCACATCAATAGATCATTTTTTGAGAATGATAACGGGGAGACCACAGTCCCGGGAGGATAGCTCACCGGCAACGTGCCCGCCTTGGAAACAAGATGACACGTAGTAACACAGGTTCAATCCCCGGGTCTGCGCTTAGAAACCAATTCAAAAGCCCCAGACAACTGTACAGTATTAAATAAAACCTTAAAGCCTCAACTTATTGGCCCACCATTCTCCCATTCAACACAACCCTACATTCTGACACAGTCACAGAAACAATGGGTGCATCCCGAACACCTTGCTTCGTAAACCAGACAAAGCAGCCTCCCGTTGTGACTCCTAGAGTCCAATAGTGTGCCGTAAACTTGATGCAAAAATATACTCCAAGGTCCTTGTGACCAGATAGATAATGTTCCTCCCTTTCCTCATCAGGTTTGACCAGACCAGCTTTATCAGCGACCATAGTACCAGCACAATAGTTGTAAGATAATGAATTGAATAGAAAAAGGAAGGACGAGATGAATCCTCCTGGCCTTAGACACAATCAAGGCTTTCGATGGGGCTAATTGGGACTACATAAAATAAACCTTACACCTTTCTGGATTCCGCCGCACATTTGTCACCAATATAAAGACAAACTTCCAAAACCATTGGACGAGGCTCTCCTCAATCCTTTCGTCTACCCTCAAAATTCAAATATCCCAGAGAGCCCAGCAAGGAAGCCCCTTCTAACCACTGATCTTCGTTTTAATAATGAATCCCCTTTTAAGAATGCTAAATGAAAATCCTACCATGCAGTGGATCAAAACGAATAGAGAGTCACCCTCTATGTGAACAATGTCCTGCTAGCCGTGAAAAACAATTCAAACCTTTGCCATGATCCTTAAAGTGCTCAAATCCTTGCAAACATCTGGTTTCCAAATAAATCATCCATGCGATTAAACATCTCTGAAACCCTAGCTAACATGGAGTTTCTGAAACATAACTTCCAGTTCCTTTGGGCCATGAAAGAACTGGACGACTTAAGCATAAAGCTTTCTTCTTCCGTGACACTATCAAGCCAATTTCCACCCCCTGTCCCCCACACTTTGAAGAATTCAAGGAAGACCTGGCTAAATAGGTGAACCTGGATGTATCAGCAATATCGCGGCCACAAAGAGGAGTACGATTCCCCTGACGTGATTTCTGCCCTACATATTAACCCCCCCCTCACCTTTTTAGGCTCACCTCAATCAAATGCTTAAGTTCACGTGGAACAGATACAAAGGGGATAGCAAAACCCTACTGCTCACAAACTGATTCAACGGCAGCGTGGCTTTCCCCAAACCACTCAGATAGATAATGACAGCACAATTATCACATTTAATAACCTGGGGTCACACTATCAACACCGGCTGCTGGGCAGAAGTACAGCAATTCATGACAAAACCAAGGTTACAAGACCTACATCACATAAGCAAAACACAGAGAAAGACTTGGAATGGTTTTACCCTCCACATGAACCGCTATTTATTATTGAGACAGAGCCATTGGATTATGGTTGGGTGAGGAGTGGACTGGTCTAGCAATCCCAGATAATGAGTAACCGAGTTTCTCACTAGGCATGCACAAGAAAGATTTCCCAGAATTGATAAGAGGCATATCTGAATCATCTCAACTCTACACTAAAGGGGCTCCCCTTACTTCTGCTGATTGCAAGGCTAAATGCCATCTTTCTGAAACTGAACAATTCAGCTATGCCCAGATCATGCATAGGAATATAAACATCACAGAACATTCTTGTATAATATTTAGAAAAGGGCTCATCAATCTTCCCGTGCATAGCTAACATAGAATGCTTTTTTAAAATCCTTTACAGATGTACATATTTCACTTGCATAAAATGAAACAGTCATTATCCGACCGATGTTGGAGGGGATGTGGGAACATTGTCCACATGCGGTGGTCCCGTCACTAGGCCAATATCTTCTGGGAGCAGATATTCTCACATGTCAAAGATATCAGAAGCATCCAATGGCCATTGGACCCCTTGGTGGTGATCCTAGGTGATAAAGCCGAGAGCATATACACTTTGTTAGGTCATGATGTGGGATCCTTGCAGCGGTCAGGTTTATGACCAAAGAGGACAGTAGTCCTATTTTGTCTCATTGGTTTTCAGATACAGTGACCCCATTCAAAGCTGTGCCAATGCGGTTAATAAAGTCTGCCCGAGTTCCATCCCAATAGCACCAAATGCAGTGGATTTTGGGAGAGCTAGGAGATACCTCTATATGTAACCTTCCGGACAGTTCAACTATTCTGACCCTCTACAAACCAAGACTACAAGCCATGTATCAGCATGGGGACTATTTTCTGCCGATTCATCCATGTTTGGGATTTATAGAAAAACCCACTACATTTCACGCCCGATTTGAGTTTAATAAAGACATTATAATTTTGTTCTTAGTTGTTCTGTGCACCCTATTCCTTGTTTGACTTTCCAAGTATACTCCATGTCTTCAATCCTAGTGTTTGCCAGTTTGCAGTATACTTCTTTGTTTACAGTGACTATTTCAGTGAACACCCAGTTCACAAAATCAAGGTATATTTGGAGTCTGGACAATCCCAATGTACCTCGCGTCATACAGTATGACATCTGATCAAATGGTTTACATAATCTCAGTACTCTACCAGCAATCCTGATACGCATTCTGTGTACACACTCCAAGAGTATGACCAATTTAACCTCACAGTTTAACAAGCAAAGTATATTTTCAGTTGAGAATGTCCATTATACAGCTTTGCACAATACCAATATGTGCATTGATTGCACATGCCAGGATATTGAACAATCCAGGATTTACGCCTTTTACCACTTCATGTTAATGGGGCAGGATTATTTGAGATCCCTCACAGTTCCAGATTGAAAAATCCTAGCATATTTCCAATCTGGATAATACCAGTATACACTTAGTTGAAAATCAATCCAGTTTGGACAATACCAGCCTACTGCCAGTTTTCACAATCCTATTTTATTCCCAGTTGACAATTTCAATAACCAAGCACATTCCGTTTGTAAAACCATATAGATGTGTATTACAATCACAATGGTTTTCAAAATCCAAGTATGCTTCCAGTTTAAAATTCTCTTGGCACAATTCAAATCTAATGCCTTTTTAAAAAATTAAGTTTATATCCATGTTAAAACTTTGTGAAAAAACATTCCAAAAGTAGCCTTTTTTTAAAATGTCAATACTCAAAAATGACGACAAAGTAAACCTACCTACACATACCTATTTGCAGGCCTTTCATTTATAAAACAGTTTATTGAGACGTGTTCTCTTTAAACCACAGATTAACAGTTTGCTGAGCATGCACTTCAAAAGCAGCAATCGTGCTCTAGCAGCTCTACACATAAAACTCACCTCGCAAAACACGTGGCACAAACCCCTGGACGTAGTGGAGGCTAAATGTGTCTGGAACACATTAGGGGAGATTCCCACTCCGTATAACTGAGTGGAGCACGGGTGCATATACCATTATAAAATAGCACATAATGCTTTATTCGCAACACGTTTTGGACAGCTCAAAACACATTTTAGACGACAGCTTGCCCACGCAAATTAACGTGATGCTAACCGCTCACGACAGGCTGTCCAACAACATAGCAAGCCAAGTGGAAAACGTGAAGAGAGGGGAATCTGCTCCTGAAAACACACAAAGAGGTCTCTTTGGACAGACACCACCATAGACTAAACCGTATTTAAAAAAAATGCACAATCAGCAATAGAGATTCTGCAGTCAACGGGTTTTCTGGTAGTGGCTACCTTAGCCTGGGCCTCTGACAATTAGCATCGCTAAACATTATTCCCCCAACGGCATGCTCTACCCACTAAGATGGCCGGTTCAGACATTTTTCTTTTTTTAAAACATTAACGCATTTAAAAAGGAAATTTGTGGTTGTGACAATGCAGTAGGACTTGAGCCAAGCGCAACAAAATCACTTTTTTGCCCCCAGGCTCCATCACAACCCAGTTCATCATGTAGCACAGTGGTTAACAATGCTCTTAAAGTGAGTAACACAAGGGAACAAAATGAGCCTGGAAATGAAAGTGGGGCAAATCGACTTGACAAGCACAAAAATAGCAGCAGAAACAAACAACTAGAATGAGACAAGTGCAGCTTTGCAAAAGCTTTGCACACAATATCATTTAAACAATTTTCGGCTCACAATCTTGAAAAACCCCCAGAGCAAAACCAGATATAAACTGTGTTTAAGCATTTTAATGCACAGCAAAAAAGAGACAATCCCTTCACTAAAGGAAGCAGAAACTCAGCAGAAAACACATTTATCATGAATCGCGTATTCACCAGCAATGTGTTAATGCACTCTGGCATCAGGTATTGGGAGTAAACCACTACAAGCCATACTGCTTTTCAGGTGTATTTCAGGTGTTTAACCGTTTCACATACACTTCTCGATCTTAGTGCCTATAGATTGCTCTGTACAATAAGTATACCAGGCTGGTGAAAACTGAAACACTTGATTTGCATTTCTCTTTTTCACTATTTGCGGCAGACACAAACGGCAGAGCGTGCAACAATTTGTTTTGCACGGATACTAGCAGCCTGCTCATTCCCCATACATCACTACATCTGTGCCAATCACAACAATAGGAGAGGTGGCATAACTCTGGTGCACAGGGACTCCTTCATAGTCTTAACATCCTCCACTGACATCATCCCAAACTGAATTGCTCGCTATGACTTGCTCCATCTCTGCCATGATTACACTAAATTTCCCCTTAATTTACAGAACTCCCTCCTGCAGCCCATATTTTGCCGACAAACTCACTACCGCCAACCTATCCGTAGATCGCCAAATACACTTGGAGATTTCAACATCTGGGTTGAGCAAGAAGACAAGGCAATTAGTCACTTTGGAGCCAATCTTGCTGCTTTACACCTCAAACAGATGGTTAAGAGTACCACCCACACAGCTGATTAGCATTTTTTTAATGAACTTAAATCACTATCGGCTCTCCATTGCACCTCCCTTGGGAACTATCCCGTTCGCAATATTCACTGAGACACCGTGCCTTTGTAGACCTTCAAAAGAAGCAGACCATGGAAACAAATACACATCAACTCCCTACTAAAAAGGCTAGAAACTACCAAATCTACCATTCCCGCAAATGGACCGACAACCAAACTGGATGTAAAACTCCACCACATTCACAAATGGATTATTTCTGCATTGGACTGTATTGCCCCTACGAAAGCTTTCAGCACTCAAAAAAAGAAACCAG
Source organism: Ambystoma mexicanum (assembly GCF_040938575.1). Classification (NCBI taxonomy): domain Eukaryota; kingdom Metazoa; phylum Chordata; class Amphibia; order Caudata; family Ambystomatidae; genus Ambystoma; species Ambystoma mexicanum. The sequence goes on along the minus strand of NC_090936.1, from coordinate 449,676,355 downwards.
CCAAATGGTTCACCCCCCAAACTGAATTGCTTAAAGTAAGAAAAAATGCAAACCGTTTTTTTTCCAGATTTTCTCCAAGCTAGACACTAGCAAATTTGTCTAGCATCAACAGTGAAAGACAAACGTATAAGATCAGAGAATTCAAAAACCTGACAGCCTACACCTACACAAGAGCTCTGTACCCAGCTAGATCGCTGCACACTTTAAAGATCCTCAACATCCAGGATCACCTTGACAAAGGTCGCGTCCTCCCATGCACTGAAAGCCCACTCTAAGGGTGAACAGAGAGAAGACAGGACACACGTGGCATGATTCACAAATCCAGGTTTATCTTTTGGTTTCAAAGGAAAATAAAATCTTACCTTTTTCTAACTCCAAGAGGTGGTGCCCTGCCTTAACGTAAATACTAAGTGTCCTGTTGGAATGTCCAAAACCAATAAAGTCCAATAACCTGTGTTCAAAAACCTCACTGTCCCTTACACTCAAATCGGACTCCAACACACAAAAAGGTTGGTGGCCTTCTGTACAGCAGGTTGGTACCCAGATTCTCCCTGGGTAGTTCCGCCTAAGAGAATGATTCCCTTTTCCTCAAGAGGTCAACAAAGCAAATTTCCACTCAAGGCAAGTTGACTTTATAAAGTTAAACTGCATTAGGGGGAGGACTCCCTCCCCAAACTGCTCTTGGATTCTCCCAAAACAAAAAACACATGTTCCCTTCCACTGGCCTTCCCTCAAGGCTTTAATGACAACACAGTTCACAATGGCCAGGAAAGGATTCCCCTTCCCCTGGGCTTTCCTTCTCAATTGTAAAATCTCTCCTAAGTCCCAGAGCTCTGCTTCTCTCGCTTTCTACTAGGGCCAAATTGGTTTAATTCCCTGCCAAGTAAAGTCCTTACTAAATTGCTCTGCGTTTTCTCTTCTTCTTATGGGAGTGGGTCCCAGACCCCCCTTCTTCGTCTGTAGGTACATGGAGCCCTCTTCTCCTAAGATGCCTTGTGGTGTTCTCATATAGTGGTGGATCCCAGACCCCTCTCTGTCTTTGAATACTTGGGGCCCTTTCCTGCCAAGTACTGCCACAAGGAAGATGACTTGTGTTGGTTTCGTTTGGTGGGTTCCAGACACTTAAGCTTCTCTTGTTGTGAGACATACTGGATTCTGTGACTAAGAAGATGCTGATCGCACCTTCTCAGTTTTCCACCAGCCAACCCAAGTGCTCTCCCTACCCCTAGGGAGCCTTGCAGTGGGCTCTGGTCCGTCCAGAAACACTGCAGTCTCAATCTTCCTCTGGGCAGCACGGTCTTCCCTTCACACGCTTCTCAGGATTCGGGAACACCGGGAGCTTCGCTCTGCCAGCTCGCCTTCTGGTCCTTCCACTCTGGACCGGCTCCCCTCTTGGCACCCTGGTCTGCTTCCTTCCACCTTCCTGGACCATGCTCGCTCCTGCCGCTCCTCCACGGGGTAGACAGCTCTTCCTTTTCTACTCTTCATTGACCAATGAGCAGCTGATAACAACTAGACTGCTCATTATGGTTCTTAGGAGTACACTTTATGGCTCTGCACCGCCTTCTGGGCGCAGTACTTTTAATCTGCATAGTCTCCCGAGAGTGAATGGAGTTCTACTTCATCTTAGTACTTCAACCCTTCATCTCTGTTGGGTCGGTTGTACTCTTCATAGTGCCAAAACTGTTAATACTATGGGCGTGAGACATGTACTCGGAGAGATAGGGTAAACAGGGATAGGTGAAGAGAAGCAGGTGTTCCATCTCGTTCTCCGCCGATAGTCGTCCTTAGTCCCATAATGTGGGGATCCCTCCCATGAGATCCTACTGTTGAGTACCAGCCACAGGGGGACTATCGGGGAGCAGCCTCACCTCCCTGGACTCATGGAAAAGGGCTCCCCCAATGGAAGAAGGGATAACATCTGAGGATTCATCCCAACACCACCTCTCTATTGTCTTTCCGCCTTCTGTCTGCAGAGGACCTACAAGCTTCCATAGACTTGTACAACCCATCAGGATCTCCTGAGGAACCATGCCCCCGTCCCCAATCTTTACAAATCATTTGCAAAATCTCCAGACTTGGCACACATCTTCCTAGCCCTCCTCAACAACCCCTTCAGTACGGGAGGAGTCCCAGCTCAGTTGAAATCTGCATACATCAGACCTTTGCTTAAACAGCCCAGGGCTGAGCCATATAGCCCAGCCATCAATCACCCCATCTCAAACATGCCCTTCATCAAATAATTCTGGAGAAATTCATATATTCTCAACTGTGGGATTGCATGGAAATAAACCAACTCCTGGATGAGGCACAGCCCAGATTTAGACCTTCTAGGAGTACACAATCGGCTCTGTGCTCTATCTGGGATACACTTAAAAACAATGCAGATGAAAACTCAAGAGCATGCACTCGTATTGCTAGACATCTGAGCCACTTTTGACACCATCAGACCCACAATTCTCCTACAAAGACTGAAAGACATTGGTATTAACGAAACAGCTTTACAATGCATCTCATCCTTTCTCACAGGGTAGAGCAGAAACCACTACCAAGGGCCACTACAATTCCCGACCTCACCCTTTTACCTGCACACCTCTACAGGACACCCCTACTAGACCATCAATAAACCTGGTATCTCCTGCTACAACTATGCAGATAAAAACACATCTACACATTTGTGAACCACCCATCACCAAACGCTGCAGACTTTAAAAACTGCCTTGCACAGGTGGATGCATGCATAGCAGCAGACAGACTAAAACACAACCTTAACAAAACAGGACTAATGCTGTGTAATCCTACAGGGTGCAAAACCTAGAGGAGCTGGGAGCTATTTAGCTCCTGCTCTTAGCCAAGAGGAGCCTGGTTAGCTTGACACTAACAGCTACTAGGAACTACTTTTGGTTCCCCAGGTTTACTGATGGCAAACAAATACATCTATTTGAATTTAACTCTGTGCATTTGGGACAATCTATAAATAAGCATTCAGACACATCTAGAAGACATTTAAAGCTTAAGGAGTCATAAATAACATCTGCAAAATGATAGGTTTACAGATTATATGGAAGTTAGATCTCCCATACGCGATGTACCATCTCCTAGTTCTCCAGTGGTAGCTCCTAGTCACTGGTTAATGCTGGCTACCCAGCTTATCCAATTTCAATTTCAATCCCTTTTTGTAACTCCACCACAACCCCTTGGCATGACGAGGTGGACCTTTTCCTAAACCCATCAACCACAGTAAGGAATCTTGTAATAATGGCCAACACCCTCCCTCTTGATCCACGGATCAAAGCCATCTTCAGTAGCAGTTTCTCCCGATTACGCATGCTATGGCACATCTTACCTTAGTTAAACGTTCACTCACAGGACCATGGCCATCATTTCGCTAATATTATCTGAACTAGACTAGGACTATCTTGGACTCCCAGATTACCTAATGACGAAACTTCAAACACTTCAAACTACAGCGACAAGACTATTCCTCAGAATGAAGCGATTTGAACATATCACAAGGGCATTACTTCTACCCATCAAAAAAAGGGTTAATTTCAAAACCTTGTGCATCGCCTGTCGTTCATACAACAGAGGGGGGCCTTCCTCCTTCAGAAGTAAGTTTTAACACTACACTCCTTCCAGAAAACTTCGCACCAGACTAGTGCTCCACTAGTAATTGTCCCCAATATCAACAAGTTCTGGCCACAAAACTGTGGAACACCCTACCCAGACCTTTCTGCCTGGAAGTGAACCGACAAGCAATTTTCGATATTCTTGGCACTACCATCTATGGGAAACCAATTTGATTCTTGAACCTCTGCTGCACAACAATGGTACGCACCTTAAACTCAGTGAAATCTATAACCAAGAGGCATGAAGCAACACCCTCATCCCTCTCTGCCCTCCTCAACTAACTCCTCACTACTAAACTGTTGCATCCTTACACCGCCCAGCACCCCTTCAGACGACACCCCAGATCTAGTGCACCAACAGATCCAGACCCCATCCATCTTCTTTCAACAACAATGCTGTCAATTTTTGCACTCCACAATCCAAGGCGTCAGTAAATGAGTTATACACACACACACAATTAAACTAGTGTTCTCTTTTCCAAAGATCTTATATTAAGAAGGGCAAAACGTGGCTAAAATATGGTATGTTAAGAGCACTTCTCTATTGCATTTGTTGGTGTCAGAATTGTGGACCCATGAATCCTCATACAAGATAGCATGGTTATTTGAAAACATGAGTGCAATCCTATTATCACATCAGGACAATTGATTTCTCAGTCCAGCTACTATGTCTCAATTCATGCACTGTGCTAAAATCCTTTTATTTCAGAATGTATTGATGCATGCTCGAGAAAGGGTTTGCAAGACTATTGCTGTCAATTATTGTACAATTAGAAGGCATTACCTTCTGCTTTGTTTACCTTGACCTAGTAATCATTGCATGACACAAAATATCATTAACCAAGCTGTGTCTGGACCAAATTATCTCTAAAAACAGTGACTGCTTGGGTACAAGCCAGTCGTAAACTGCAGAGGAACCATGCTATTATGGTTTAGGCATCAGAGAAGATAGAGCCCACAATGTATTACTCATAGGTAGTATGCAAAGAGGAGGAAGAGATGGCTGCTATCCCACATTCAAGCTTTACATTACTTTACCTATAGAGATCTTGAAAGAGGCTTCATAGCCTCCACTTCTTGAATTGCACCTCATGGACTGGCCATTTTGGTTTTGGCTGCCTCAAACCTTAGGGGCAAATTTGTTCAATCACAATGAGTAATACTGTTAACGATCTCATTTTGAGATAGTCTCGCCATTTTCTAAAAGTATTTACAAGCAATCATCTTATGGCGTGTGGATAGCAATGTTTTATCCTTTGTCTTAATTGTATTTATAGCATGTTTTCACAAAACAATTTTATTACAGATATGCGACGCCAAATAGTTACATTGCAGAATAATTGTTTTTCTTACAGCACGTGAGTTGGTTGGACTGTTGGGTTTTTACTCATGGCAAGAGCATTCCATTGGCCAAAGTCCACTTTTTGGGATGGGTTGTGAAACATAGCTTTCTATCTAAGTTATTTCTTAAGTCATTGTTGTTTTTGAATCAAAGAATTTCAGCAAAAATGCCTTTGTATCAGCTCAGGTCCTGAAAGTTAAAAAAGGGATTGAGGCCTCTTGATTGAAATCTTCACTTCCTTACCCATCTCCCAAAACGCTAAAGAGTGTATCCATTTAAATATTTTAACTATAATTAAATCACATTAAATACAGAAATTTCGGAAGCAATGTCTTCTTCCCCCACGGAAATATTTTTGTACCATCGAGCACAATCAGAGCCAACTTCAATTAGCTTAACAGTCACTTCATTAAAAAAAAAAAAAAACTTTAATGATATTCACTCCCATATTCATGAATTGGCTGAGCTGAAATTACGCTCTCCGAACAAATGAAGAAATATATATTACACTCTCCAAACAACCCCTTTTTACAGAACTGAGTCATTGAGAAGATCAAAGTCTTTGCAAAGTTTGCAATTATAAAGGTGAACAAGACTAAGATATCTAGAACCTGAAAGACTGGTAGCTGCAATCATTTGGTTAGATAAAAGACCTAGGAGGTCATCTGCATACAGGATGACTTTAGAGCAGATAGGTCCATCTAATATTCACTCCCCCACCACCCCCCACCTTCATCTCTGCTTAGAAAACCTATCAAGGATTCAATGAAAATATCAAAGAAGGCTTGGGAGACAATGGCCAACCCTGTTGCATACTACAAACATCAAAAGATTCAGACTATCCCATTAACCATACAAAGCTTTACACATTAAGAGGCCCAGGTTGTGTCTCTTAATACAGACCCATTAGGGCCTACAACTTTTATTGAGTACCTTTTTTTTCAGCCTCCACACTTAATGCAGAGAGGGTTTAGAAGAACAAGTTACTTCTTACCTTGTAACGTTCTTTCGACGGGATGTTCCTCCGACGTATTCCTCATCTTAGATAGGCTCCCATAGCAGTATTCTATTATTGGAGGAGGGAGTACTGACTTCACGCTGTCTTCTATTGATGAATAGAATGCAGTACAGCCCTTCCAAACCTAGTCTCTTGACTGGAGGAGGAATCCAAATTGTAAAAACGTGTAAAGGTATGGACAGACGACCATGTAGCGGCCGGACAGATGTCTTTAACCGGCACGCCTCTTTTGAGGGCCGATGAAGCTGCAATACCTCTGGTCGAATGAGCCCTAAGGTTTTGAGGGGGCTCTTTCCCTGCCAGTTTATAACATTCCAGAATGGCTAGAATGATCCATCTGGAAATGGTCTGCTTAGTTATTGGTAACCCCAGCTTGTGACCTGCATAACCTACAAACAGCTGGTCTGCCTGTCTTATCCTGGCTAGTCTACTGATGTAAAAACTTAAAGCCCTTCTAGGGTCTAGCCTGTGTAACCTCTCTTCCTCTTTCCCCGGGTGAGGAGGAGGATAGAAAGATGGTAGGGTAATCTTCTGAGTGATATGGAATTCAGAAACCACCTTTGGGAGGAAATTAGGCTTCACTTGCAGGACAACTTTGTCTTTGTGAAATATTGTGTGAGGGGGCTTACAAGAAAGAGCTTGTAATTCGCTCACCCTTCTAGCAGATGTAAGTGCTATTAATAAAACAGTTCTAAGGGTAAGGAATCTGAACGAACAAGAATGGAGTGGTTCGAAAGGTAGTACTAAGTAGTACTAAGTTTAAATCCCATAGGGGAACTTGGAATGGTCTTGGGGGATAAACATTGGTTAACCCCTTTAGAAACTGTATTACCAAGGGTAATTTGAAATAGGATGGTTCTTCCGCAGTGCGCTTAAAGATGGATAGCGCTGCGAGATAGCCCTTAATGGTGCCAACTTGAAGGCCTGAATTCGCCAAATATAGAAGGAAGGACAAAACCATTGGTGTACCACATGAAAAAGGGTCGATATTCTGTTCTCTACACCAGCTGCAAAATCTGTTCCAACGGCAGCGGTATAAAGACTTTGTTGCTGGCCTCCTTGCCGAAAGCAACACCTCCATAACATCATCAGGGAGGTCCCAATCCTTGTACCTCAACCTTTCAGAAGCCAAGCGTGAAGGTTGAGGGTTTTGATGTCTGGATGGAGAACCTGACCTCCCTTCTGTGAGAGTAGGTTCTCTCTGAGTGGAAGTCGAATTGGAGGGCAGATGGACACGTCTAGAAGGTCCGGGTACCACGTTCTCCTGGCCCAATCCGGGGCAATTAGGATCATGGTTCTCCGGAATCTTCTCAACCTCCTGATCATTTGAGGAAACACAGGGCCCGGTGGGAACGCGTACAGAAGCGGAAACTCCCAGTCCACTATGAACGCGTCTCCCAGAGCTCCTCTCGGGGGAAATTCCCTTGAGCAGAACAGATCGCATTTCCTGTTGACGCTGGTGGCGAACAGATCTACCTGAGGGGTTCCCCAAAGGGCGAAGATCTCTTGAAGGACTTCCTGAGCTAGTTCCCACTCGTGGAAGACTGTGCTCTGCCTGCTCAGAGCGTCCGCTGTCAAGTTCTTCTCTCCGGCTAGTTGAACTGCCGATAGAGAGATTCCTTCTTGGATTGCCCAAAACCAGAGCTGCATCGCCTCTCTGCACAGGGTTAGTGATCCTACGCCTCCTCTTTTGTTGAGGTAATGCATGGCCACTGTGTTGTCCGTCATTATCAGGACGTTTTTCCCTTGTACAGCTGGCAGGAACGCCTTCAGCGAAAGTCTGATGGCTCTCAGCTCTAACAGGTTGATATGTAGTCTGGACTCCGATGGAGACCAACGACCGCTGATGGTCAAGTCGTTGGCGTGGGCTCCCCACCCCGTGAGTGAGGCATCCGTGACTACTGTTATCTCCGGCCAGGGTTGCCAAAAATGTTCTCCTTTCAGAATGTTCTCCTGACAGACCCACCACTGAAGGTCTCGAGCCACCCTGTCGGGAACCTGAAGAAGATCTGTCATTCTCCCTGAGAATTGTGACCACTGAGTCCTCAGTGCCCACTGGAGGGATCTCATTCTCAGGCGAGCCTCTGGCACTAGGAAAATGCAGGATGCCATGAGGCCTAGCAACCTCAAAAAGTCGAAGGCTGGGAGACGTTGGGCATCTTGGAACTTGGTAACCATCTGTAGAATATCTTGAGCCCTCACCTCTGGTGGCAAGGCTTTTCCCAGGGAAGTGTCCAGGATCGCTCCTATGAACTGGAGTCTCTGCGATGGTATCATTTGTGACTTCTTTAAATTGAGGGAGAAGCCCAGTCTGTGAAGGGACCGGCACACGTGATTTAGCTGGATCTGAGCTTGTTCCGAAGAGACAGCCCTGATCAACCAATCGTTCAGGTAGGGGTAGACATGAATCCCTTCCCTCCTTAGACTTGCCGCCACTACCGACATTAACTTGGTGAAGACCCTCGGGGCGGAGGTCAGCCCAAATGGCAGCACTCGAAATTGATATTGAGAGTTGCCAATTGCGAACCTCAGGTATTTCATGTGTTTGAGATGGATAGGCACATGGAAATAAGCGTCCTGAAGATCCAGAGATACCAACCAGTCCTGGAACTGAAGGGCCTGGAGGATCTGAGAAAGAGTGACCATCTTGAATTTGTCTTTTCTGAGGAATTTGTTCAATTCTCGCAAGTCCAAGATGGGTCTCAGTCCTCTGTCTTTCTTTGGAATGAGAAAGTAAGGGGAGTACCAGCCCTTGTTCCTCTCCGCTACAGGTACCGGTTCTATGGCACCTTTCTCTAGCAGGTCCAAAATTTCCTGCAAGAGGAGCGGATCTGGAGCTTTCTGAGAGCTGATCCCGGGTGGATGACTCTGAGGTATGCGTAGGAGAGGCAGGCAGTAACCTTGGGCAACTGTTTCCAATGCCCAAGCATCTGACGTGATAGCCTGCCATTCCGCCAGATGTTGAGTCAACCTGCCTCCTACAGGTGTCCTGTGAGGGAAGTCCTCAGAGTGGTTTTGGAGCGGCTCATGCAGATGCCGATGGTAAAGAGGCACCTGCTGTTGCTGCAGCCTTTGAATATCTACCCCGTCCACCTCGGGTAGTTCTTCTTTGTCCCCTTTGAGCCAGTTGTCCTCTACCTCTTCCGAATGCGGAGTAGAAGCGAAAGGACTTGCCTCTCGCAGAGGTTCCTGTGGGACGAAAAGGTGTCTGACGGATTGCAGCGCCTAGGGATTTTGCTGCTGCTTTTGAAGTTTGCAGTTTTTCTAAACTGTCATCCGCCTTTTTCCCAAACAAAGAAGAGCCATCGAATGGCATGTTCAAGAGCCTGGCTTGCACATCTGGGGCAAAACCAGACTTTCTCAACCAAGCAAATCGCCTGGTTGTTGTACTTGCCGCCATTGCTCTGCTGATACTGTCAGCCGAATCAATGCCCGTCTGGAGGGATTCGCACATAGCGTCTTTACCGTCCTGTATGATATTCAGGAACGCCTCCCTTTCTTCTCCTTCCGGGATGCAGTCAGCCGCTGTAGAAGCACACTCCCAAAGTGTATGGCTGAATCGAGCAAGGGTGCAAGTAGCATTCACAGATTTTAACGCCATGCCACATGCCGAAAAAACTTTCTTTGCCATAGCATCATATTTTTTATCGTCCCTGTCCTGTGGGACGGTAGGATAAGCCGTCTTGACATCGGTAGAAGATGCTGCCTGTACCACCAGACTTTCTGGGGATGGGTGTTTTGACAAAAACTCCGGGTCTGTAGAGGATACCCTGTATTTTGTAGACAGTTTTTTATTTACTGCCGGCACGACATCTGGGGATTCCCAGTTCGTCATAATCTTCCTCTGAAGAGCTTTATGGAAAGGCACCACAGGATCCTCCTGTGGGCCTTTATCAAGAATATCCGTGAGGTCATCTTGTTGGAAAGATTGTGAAGGTGCAGACCACCCCATAAACTCTGTGATCCTGGCCATTAAGGCTCTATAGGGGGTTTAAGCATGCTCCCCCGGGTCCGGCCTACCAAACTCCACCTCAGGGGAAGTGTCTAACCCACTTGCCTCATGTAAGGAATCATGAAGATCCTTTAACCTGCGTTCTTCAGAGGAAAATTCCTCTCTAATTGGGGTTACAGGTCCCTGCAACTCAAATGTGTCTTCCTGTTCAGACAATTCACCCTCTTCCAAAATTGAGGACATAGTTCTCAATTGTTCTGAACTCATAAAGGGAGTAAATCCCATTTCCAAGGCAGAGGGTGCCGAGCTTGTCATTATCGGCCTCGAAAACGTCAATGTCGTCGACGCCGACGTCGAAGGCTTCGAGCGTGGCGTCGAAAACAAAGGCGGAGGCCTCGATGACCTCGATAGAATTGGGATTCTACTCGACAATATCGAAGCCATCGTCATCGAGGACCTGGGGATAGTCACTGGGTGTGTCGTGACCGTGACTTTTCTTGGCGTCGACGCCGGTGTCGAAGCTGGCGTCGAGTCGACAGACCCGTGTGTCGAAGGTCCCTTCGACAACTGCGTCGAAGACACCGACCTCGGCGTCGACGGAACCCTCGTCGACGGAACCTTCGAGGAAGGTTTGGAGGTCATAGTCCTACTCAAGGGTTCGAGACGCGCTAAAGAGATTTCCTTCGCCGGGTACTGCGACTCGCGGCGTTTTTGACCTTCGAGTCTTTTGACCAGAGCATCGCTCTCGGCAGTCTTCGAGGGGGTCGAGGCCGCTTTCTCGAAGACGCTCATCATATTTTTGCGGAATTCCTCCCATTCAGCCCGGGAACTATGTTTCATGGGGCAAGGGATTCTTTTTGGCGAAAACAGAGGAAGAGGAAGACGGAGAAGGGGATCTTCGACGTCTCCTCTTCGAGTGCTTCGATCTCGAGGAGTGATGGGACCCACTCCGAGACCTGGAGCGCGAATGGTGACGAGGAGACGAATGTCTCGACTTCGTCGACGAAGAAGAAGCTTTAAAAGTCTTACCTTTCTCCAGCTTCCCCCTACGCTCCTTCGGGGCCTTAGCTGTCATGGACATACAGTCCTCGCACTCCGAACAATGGTGTTCAGCTCCCAAACACCACAGACAAACTCTGTGAGGGTCAGTCAGTGACATCTTTTTTCCACAATCTCGGCATTTTTTGAAGCCGGATCCAGGAGTTGTCGGTTCCAACAAGGAAGCCATCGAGTACGGATCGAATAACTCGAGGTAAATAGATTTAATCTGACAAAAACTGAGCAACGGTATTCCGAGGCACTGAGTAAGCGCGGAAAAACGGAACTGAGCAACGGACGCTGTGCGCGGCCTTTATAGGCAGGATGACGTCGACGGACATCGACTCGGAGGACGTCGACGCGCAGCGCCCTCTAGAGAAAAAAATTTCCGAGGCCAGCAGAGCTGGAAGGAGATATCTAAGATGAGGAATACGTCGGAGGACACAATCCCTTCGAAATATAGTTTTGGTTTAAATTAATCATGAGGAGCACCCTCGCATTATAAGAACTATTTCTACCCACTAGAAACCTTGTCGCAGTCATATGTATTAAGTGTGGCATTAACCCCGATAGCTGTCTTGCAAAGAACTTAGCCAGAAGGTTCCCATTCAAATTCCAAAGAAAAATGGGACTGTAGCTCTCTCACCTAGAGCAGTCTTAGTCGGATTTCAAAACCTGGCAAACTACTATGGATTATATAGAATCTGAAATATCTCTTTCAAAAGATTCTGAAAACCTCTGGACTAAAGGAAATATATTTGTATGCAATTTCACAGTACATTCAAAGTCATTTATTGGCCCACATTTGCTCCAATGTGTTTCTCATCTAAATTCCCCCTTCTACGAGTTCATTATATTTTTTCCTGCAAAGTGAAAAGTGAATGCCTACCCGAAACGAAGTAACCTTGTATCAGTGCAAGAAGTATGCCCATGTACTGCTTTAAAGTATTTAGAAAAGAGAGCACATAGTGCCTCATTCTCAAGCAAAACATCACCACACTCTGGCAAATAATACATTATTGTGTTATCCTCTTTCCATAGTGTTCTTGCTACCAGTTAACTAGCCATTTCCCCAGATTTCCAGAATGCCTACATCAAAGAACATGTGCCTTTCTGCCCCAAGTGTAAGTAATGTATTTCCCCCATTAGCCCATCTACCTAATATTTCCTCTCACTCAAAGCGTGGATCACATTTTCATTGTCTGCTTTCTTAAAGTCCCTTTCCAAATCTTCTAACTCCCTCTCCCATTTCGTTATAAAATGGGATTAAAAAAGAAGCTACTTTACCCTCAATGACTCCTTCATAGCATACAAGAAAATAAAGTAGTCAAACTGAATGCAAATGTTCACAATTAAAAAATGCAATTTCTTGCTTAAATAAATCCACAAGAAGGGGGTCCAAAAAGTGTCATTAAATCTCCACTGCCTACTCAATTGATCAATGCCGCCAGAAAATCCCCACACTAAGGAGACCTCTGCATGATTAGATATTACAGCCTTGCGTATATGAAACTCCTAACGGCGCTTGACAATGGGGCAGGAAGAAATTAATCCTCAAGTATGAGTTATGTGGGGGAGGGGGTAAAAAGGGAACTGCCTTTCTTCTGGCAAAAACACCTCTGCATGGCGCTACAATGTTGTATTTATTCTGAAGGCTACTATTACTAGAGTATTCTCATAGTGGGCTATTATTTCTTGAGCTTTCTCATAGTGGGAAATCTGTCAACCTACAATGTATCCAGCCTATCATCCTCTACTTGATTAATGCCTTTCCTTAAAATGACAAAATATCTGTTCGGCACTTGTAGTGACACCAGCAAATTTCATAAAAATCTCCTGAACCAAATTCAGCACTTTAATGTTAGCCAATACTACAGCTATCCCCTCAACCCTATCTCAGCTGGAACAAATCTACACTCTAGATCAATTATCTGCAATACAATCTAGATTTTCGGTGTTTAATTATACTTCTGCACTGAGCTGAAATGGAGTGAATTCTAACATGCACACACACAGAGCTCGACACCATAATCACATGGGAAAGAGATATGCAACATTTCCCTTATAACAGCAATGGTTGGTAACATTGGTAAGATAGTTCTGTATATTATTTGCAAATGTAAAAATGTTTATAGTTTATTAACATTCATGTGAAACTGCAAATCGTGTTAACCAAATGGCCTGTGAGTGACAGAGTTAGAATGCTCAGTGAGCGGCAGAGTTAGAATTAGAATGCTCTATTGCTTGTCCGAAATCAAGCCATATACAGATTGGATAATAACGATGGTTGTGTTTCGATAATATTGTTGAGATTCATGCATCATGCAGGCAGGGCATTTTCGTTTTGTGCACAAAGTGCCTATGATTGAGTAATATTGTGGTGACTTTCCTTGCATAAAGCTGGGGACCACCTCCGTATTGACTTTATTTTAAATAATAAAACAAATCTCAGAATTCACAGAAACAAACTGTTCTTTGACCCCAGAGTTGCGGGGGTGGGAATGAGCATCAGGGTCCATTAAATCTTGCCCTGTACACTTTAGCGAGAACTAATGGAAGATAGATAATAGTCGAAATCGCTGCCATTCCATTTAAGTTCATTTCAGCCACACTAGACTTCGAGGAAGAAGTCAAATGCTCTGCTAAAGTGCATAAGTCTAGGTGCTTCAAACAACTATTTTTGAACTTCATATTGGGAGAAAGAGAAGAGACCCTAGAAGCAGCGCTACTATGATCAAACTGAAATTCTGAGTGATAAAACCATGCTAACAATCGAAGGAAAGAAATACAAATTAGTTCTCCTGGCAGAACACAAGATCCAAGTATTTTCTGCTTGATGAGTATGACCAATAGCCTTTTGATATACATTAATATGTTTCAGGTTTACTATTAGGCTTGAGCCTAACAAAAGGGGTCTCCCTATACCACGGGAAATGAAAGGAGCAGTGAAACATGAACTACAAAATGTATTCATGTGTGGAAAAGTTAAATGTGATGTCGAATTTATTCAGCATTTGAAAAATGCAACCAGACTTGGTCATCAAATTCGTCATGTACATGGTATGAATACAAATGCATGATTTGACAAGTAAAAGGTGTACAAAATTGATCCACCAGTGAAAAAAAAATTAATGAATTGTTTTCTTTATAAATTGTTTTATTTTACAAAAATGAAGTGGTGAATTAATATTTAAACATTTCTGGTTGGACCAAACCAAACGCAGACAATAGCTACAACAAGACATATTTGAAAAGCGTCAAAGAGAAACTCATATTTGCAACAGTCACATTTATGTAAAGAGTAGAGCAAGAACAAAAAAAGAAATCTCACGCACATTAGGGCAGAAGGTGAGAGGGTGAAAACTTGAAACAAACAACAATTTCAATACAAAAATTAAGAATTAAACACATGAATGGCAACTGAGATGCAATAACACTTGCACAATTACTAGCTTGCCCTGAGTAACACCGATACATATGCATGATTAAACATGTTTTCACCAGAGACCGAAAATCGGCCAACCTTTGAGTTATTTTAAATTGTGTTGCCAGCGAAATACCGGAAAGAGCCCATTGATTAGGTCTGAATTAAAGGATCATCTACACCAACTGCTGTTATAGTAACATTAATAGACTAATGAACCTTAGCGTAATGCGTAAATCACTATTATGATGACACAGGTGTATCAGTAGTTGGACATAGATATGAACATCGGTGGACTATGTAGTAAACAACCACATTCCTCAGGACGAACTGTCTCTGCTCAGCCCCTATAACAATAGAATATTGAATGCAACATGATGAATTCAAACAGTCAATGGTCAAACTGTCCAGAGATCCAATTGAACCAGAGTACCATTTACAGAACAACATATGGATTTGTGAGGAGGAGCAGGCGATCCCAGAGTAAACCACCGTTGGGACATGCGCTGTGCACCGCGCTCACCACCAAGAGGCTATCACCATGGGGTGTGACTAGGGAAGTAGAACACAGAGAACCCAAAAGATGTGTATTCTGAAACGAAAATCTGTCTGTTCCCAGATAGTGGATAAGGATCCTAGAGAAAAGTTGCACAGTAAAGAGATATACATGGACCATAGCCTGCTAGATACAGAGCAGAGGTCATTTTACCTATTTCTTAACTGACAAGTAACTGAAGGTCATGATGACTGTGCCCATGACACTTGCGAAGTTGACAAAATACTTCAAACACTTCAAGAGGCCCACATTGTACGAATTGGAGTTTCAATGGAACCACTAGAGTAAAACATGGTAAAGGACAAATTGAAATGAAAGCCCAGAATAGTTTCCCTGCGGGACTCAGAAATAACTTGCGAATTCGCCCAGAGATGTACCTGTTCCTCTAAGAGCCAATTGAGAGGAAAGGGAGAGCACTGTAAACCCTAGTGCAATGGTAAACAAATGAAGCAGTGAGTACTGCGGCGCTGAAACAAAAGAAAGATACAGAAGACACATTATAACAGACCAACACTAGCCACATGAAAGAAAATAAAAGTTGCCGTCGGACCACTTAACCCGGGAGGAAAAGCATAGCCCAAAATGCTCACCTCAGTAGCGCCCTCGAAGAGTAGAATGATGCCACAGGTATCCGCGGTATATTTAACTAACCGCCGTAAAAAGTTTCGATGCCCGTGAAGTGCACATTAATGTGCAAGAACCATCCGATTAAAAAGAAAGGTGGAACATGGGTTATGAAAACCGCTACTAGTCAAGGTAGAGCAAAAGTAAAAGCTTCCGGGAAAGGTTACCGGTACGCTCACCTGACGTTCTGTGGGCAGTAGTCTCCACAATATGAGTTCAACCGAAACTAGGTCACACGTAGTGTGGCACATAATAGCAACCAATAATGCTGCTGCTGTATAGTGGGGCCGCATCACGCGTAGCGTTTCGGAAAACGTAATTAAGACCGAGCATGCTTCAACTGTGAAGTCAGAAACTCTATTCATAGATAAATATAGTATGTGGAAAAATTTCACTGCAATGAACAAATATGTAAGTAGTGATAACAGTAGTAGGGTGGGATATGAATAACCTGCTAATTCGAAAAAAGGGGGGGGGTGAGATGAGATTCGAGCTAATACTAATCCTGTAAATGCCAGGAGTTATTCAAAGATCGGTAGTGCCTCATTCAGACAAATGAGGCTTGAAGCAGTTACTTATGAGAATCCACTTGATAAAATGAAAATCTCTCAAAATTACTAAAATTGAGAGAAACTAGATCAGTAATGCGAGTCAAATCCAGAACTAATAAAGTCAGTGTGGGCCTAGATTTTGGCCTAAAGGAACGATTTGTGCAGTTCAGTCTTTCTTGTCCAAACAGACAAAGGGTCTGATTAGAGTAGGTTTGTAAACAATATGTTATAATCAAAGATGACGCGTCTGTAAGCTGTTACGTTAATACTTAATTGTCCTTTGGTTCAGCTCTCTCTCTCTCAGAGTATGAAGAATCACACACATGTAAGGACGACAAACACCGGGCTCCCCACACCACTGAAGCCACCTTTGATCTTTAACTCCCAACCGTCACCACCTAACGTTCAGCTAGAACCCTGGTGACCTAACAGAGTAAACACACGCGCCATGCACAACACACGTGCCATTACGAAACAATACTTCATCCTTCAATAATGGAAAACATCTTTGCAGAGATGGAAGGGAAAGTCACCGCAAAGAAACTGCCATGGGTTTTCCCCCAGTGCCAAGGCCTTTTTGGTGATTTCAGAATTTCACCATGCAAAGCCTTCTAACATTTTCTCCTTCATTAACCCCTTAAGTGCCAAGGACAAGCTATCTCGTCCTTGGCACTGTGGAGGTAATCCCAAGGACGAGATACCTCGTCCTTTGCACTTAAGGGGTTAATCAGTAATCAGCAGCTAAATAAATGTTACCATGGGGCTTCGGTGAGCATAGGCCAGCAAACAGTAGTAAGTTAAACTGCGTGTTTAGTAAGGTTCAATCATTGCAATTGACGTGTCCTTTTTTCATTTCCGTACATGTCTGCCCCCCCGCCACCACCACCCTGGTTGAGCGACATGCAAAGAAACAAACCGCTTGTTTTTTCCTCTTCCTCATGTGCAGATACCAATAGCAAATATATAAATAAAGGCATACACGACAAAACTAGTCTGCATTCATCATATGGGTCTTGGCTGACAAGAGGGGACTGGTGGTGTGTTTTAGATATTCGGAGGTGGATGCAAGTGAAACCTGCCAAGACAAAAGGAGGGCAAGTGGAGATGCAAACCTTGCCAGGCATGTCAGTGGAGCTTCTGCTAGTATTTAATTATCTTGTCCTTAATGTGCTCAGTGTGAAGCGTGCATCCACAAAGGACAGTATGGAGGTCCTCAGATAAAAAGGCAGGTTTGCCTTATTTTCCAACCTATCAAAGTTGAGTTTTCCTTTAATACCATTTTTGATACTGATAAATGAGGCCAGTTATTCCAATAGCAGGAGTACTATCTCACAAGTACTATCTCACAAGGGGAATGCCTGCCTATGCCAACGATGACCTGCTCAACCACCAGGGTAATGGCTCAAATTGTTTTGTCTAGAAGGGGCACCCATGTTCTTCCTTGAAACAATGAAGCAGGGGCAATGGATCCATGCTATATTCGAGAAGACTGAATACCAGGGCCATGCTCGTAAACATTTCATGCTGGTGGTGCAGCCCCTTGACGATATACTGAAAGTCTACTGTAGCTACCCTAACATGGTCCTTTTGCAGAACACCTTAGCAGGCACACAGTATTCCTTAGGACGCACAAATTACACTTCTAGGTGCATATTTCTAAGTAAATCTTCTGCATATATGAGTTCAGGGTGCATGGACATCCCTGCAGGTGCCAGGCTTTTAATGTCATCCTTGATGCACCTCACATTCCTGTACTTGCTGAATATAAATCGGCCTCATAAAAATGTACTCCTGGCACCACAACCCTATTCCGGAGAGGACAGGCACATTGGTATGGCTCTAGATTTCTCTTCCACTTGACTATGTTATTCAGTGGCAATGCCTCGTTTAAGCGGACTGTGAGAAATCTGAGCTGTCTCCCTGACTGGTCCCTGGTGATCTGTCATCCAGGTGGCGAAGGCACAGCCATCGCTAATGGATTCAGTTCATGGGGGTGGACCAGTGCTGGAGGATCACCTAGATGGGGGTCCTCGGGGAGTGGGAAACCGACAGGTGAGACGCGGTATCCACCTTCTTCCAATACCTTTTCCCCATCCTGCGATATAGGAAGTTTAGAAACTCTATAAACCACCCCCCCATCCAACACTGACACTTTTGCGCACCATGAAAGACCACAAACACCAAAGCGGTTTACCTGACATTTCCCAACACAAGGGTCAGGCAAAGTCAGGCAATTGACCAGAATCTTTCACACACCGGACGGCCCTTTCCCTCCTCCATAGGGATAAAAGGTAGAGCATGAGACCACAATACGAGCAAGATAGACCGCATGACGAGACAGCTACCCAGGCACAGCAGTTCAAGAGGAGAAAGGCGTGAGGAACCGAAAGCCTGACCAGGAGAGAAGCAACCTTGCCCTTTCGGACCCAGAAACGCAAGACCACCGTGGAAGGAATCGCAAGTGTGTTGCAGCAGATGTCAACAGTACACAGAACATGCCTACGCGGATAAGCAGGACATAGGGAGACGCCTGCTATCGTGGTACCGGCCTTGACTCCCGATACAAAGCAAGTCAAGCGGTTCATCACAGCCGGTGAGTCGAGGGCAGTACCGATAAAGAAACCGAACTATGTTGAATGAAAGTCGCAAAGTGGCACATTGAGGAAAATTCAAAGAACTGGGAATTGTTTAGGGAAGACCAGCTGCAAAGGGGTCCGGCATCACGTGGGTGCTCACTCGAGAGAGACTGGTTGATCCAGTGTAGAAACTACTGATAACAGAAGGCTGTAGGAGAGCCGCCAAGAAAGGTCAAAGTGGTCATACAGGGGGTCTAGCAAAATCCCCGTACACTCGAAAGTCTTTGACTGACAAAGCATTGAGAAACGCAACGGAAGTGAATACCACAGCAAGAGAAAGCAAAAGAAATTGTGAAGTGGCAAGAGTGAACCCGACAGAGGTATGCCAATAAAGAGGGGCGAAGTCTAAAGTCCTAAGAAACAGTGTGTTGACAAAAATGAACACGGTAGAGGGATGTCCACAGTGAACTGTTTAAAAAGACATTAAGATTTGTGATTGCCAAGAGACATTGATTTGTGAAAAGCCATAGTGAACCAGATGGAGGGAGGCAAGCAGTGGAGAAGGGTCAAGCCTGAAAGAGGGGGGACGCAGGGGTGAAGGCATCACCCAACATACATTTGTAAGGAACCTTTTGTTTGTTATTTTTGGAGCACATCAGGTCCTCGGAGGCAAGATACTTTTGTAGAAAAGACACTTAACCAGCAAAAGGTCCTGGCAGCTGAAGCTGGAACTGTCTCGTGCTGAGAGAGCTTGAGCGTGTGCTGTGCTCAGGAGTCCCACCTTGTTCTGTGCTCAAAACGTGGAGACGGGAGACCCCTGGCTACCCCATCCTGACTTATCATTTGTTAATACTTCTTTCTTGTGAATCTTATACCACACTCTTTGTATTTAGTTGTAAGGATTGGCAATAGGTTTATTTTAGTATAGGCACTTTTATTTTGACATGACGCCACCAGGACTGCTTTATTTTTCATTTGATGGTCATAGCTTGCTCCCATCGTAGATTTAGGTTTAGATTAGGTGTTTTTCCAACCTGCATAAACAGTTTAATAAACACCCTTGAACTGTGATCACTTGTGTTTGTCTATTCTTGATACCATGCCTTCCTTACAACACACACAGAGGGGTTGCTACTAAAGAAATGAAGCATTCAGTATCTTAAGGTCACAGGTCTTCACAAACCGGGAGAACACAAACGGTCCTGTGCCCCTATCCATTATAAAACGTTTTAATGCCAACAGAGAACGAAAAGGACCGTTTTAATGGGGAAGGCTGATAAAGGAAACCAGACTGTACCTCCAGACTGCATGAAACACTTCCAAAAGCAAATTTGCATTATATTGCTCTACTGCCGTTGTTATGGATTGAAACAGCTGGAGTGAATGGCTCTTCAGCAGACTTTAGTTTGAACAGACATGAAAGAAACCATTATATTGCATTCAGTTTTTATAGTATCAAGAGGCTGTTCAATTATTACATTAATTATGATAGCAGTAGAATGACATGTTCAGGCGTGGCATTGATTACTATGTTAGTTATGTGACAGCTGTACCACATTTTTCATTGGACCCAGTTGTATTCTATGTGACATATGCAATAAAGGTGGAAGGGGGGCTAGTATAAAATCAGTCCACTAACACTAAGTGCAACTGTAAACAGTGGAGGTATCAGGTGCCGACTTTATTTGACATGCAGAACACAGGCACAATGAATAACATGAAATCACATGCAGATTACATGCACATTCGCCAGATATATCAATGCACATGGTGAGGAAAACATTTCGGTCAAACGGTAGTGCATTTGGTTTTAGGGTGGATAGTGTCAAAGTGGAGACCGTGTTTTAAAACAAGATATTCCAAACAAACAGGATTTAATGGAAAATACGCAATCGCAAGCCAGGGTTGCATTTCCCCAAACACAGCTTCTAGACAAACAAATTGGGAGAGGTTTGATTCTCCCACTTGTGCAGTGTTACTAGCAAACGATTCTTCCAAATATTACCTATGGGGCTCAAACATTTGGGTGAGATTTGTATTGGGCCAAGATTGAGGCAACTGTATGGAGAAAAACCTTGGCACTCTCCTCAGGGGGTGCCGATTAGTCACAGACTCATGGGTCTGATTTCGATAGAAGAGAGTATAAATTGGTAACTAATACAGTTATATTCAAAACTGCTGTTGCCTCCATCTTCCTCATTACTAGTAAATTTTAAGGTAGAACTGGAACTTGATCATTGTAAAGTGCTGTCTAGTTGGCGAATAGGTGTGTGCATATTTTAGAGGGTTTGGGGTGCACCTCTATGGAGCCGTTAGTTTCACCCTCTAAGGTTAAACACACATTATATGAACTAGATTGGATCTCAACCAGGACCATCGTCTCTGAATACCACCTGTTTAATTGTCCAATTTTTGATAATAGGCCTTTTAATGTACTACCGTTGTATTTGTGCAAACACCCATCCCGTGCGTTTAAAGATAACTTTTTAAAAAGGTATACATTAAATCTTTTCTTAACAAAAGGAGTGTCTGGCGCAAGATTGGGTGTTGAGACATGAGATTTTGTAGGTTTTGCTATGCAGAGGTGGAGACATTAAAACATCTGGTGGAGTCATGCCCAAGTCTTACACTTCTGAGAAAGCAAATGTTTGCAAGATTTATTGACCATGTGTTATTTTCTGAAGATTTTATGGAAATCTTAAGCTGTGTCTTTTAGCATTACAGTTTTAAACTATATTGATTCAATTTAAAATATGGTGTACAATGTATGTATTGTTTTCATTGGTATTTCTGCATTGTATTTATGATGTATTTGTATATTTATTAGTTGAATTTTTTTTCCATATTCTTTATTGGCATTTTAAAAAATCCTGTATGGGATACATTACTCACCATAATCGTATTTCTGATGCTTGTATCTGCTTAGATTCACATGGAGGGACTCGTTCGCCAAATCTGTCCAAGCTTGCCCAGAAAATTTGGATATGGGCACTCAGACGGAACATTTACCCGTCATCTCAACATGTTCCAGGGGATCTCAATTCGCTAGCGGACGCTTTGAGCAGAGATCCCCCCTCCTGGAAGAACACGAATGGTGTCTACTCAGAGAAGTCGTAGAAGACATCTTCTCACAGTGGGGTTTCCCCATTACAGACCTATTCGCCACAAGCGAAAACAGCCAAACCCAGGATTCGCATCCAGGTTCCCTCAGCCAGACTCCAAGGGGAATGCCCTGTGGATGAACCGGTCAGGAATGTTTGCCTATGCTTTTCCACCAACCCCTCTCGTGAGGAAGGTGGTCAACAAGATGCACAGGGAATCGATGACGCTCATCCTAGTTGCTCCCATGTGGGCGAGGCAACCGTGGTTCCCACACCTACGCAGGCTAGCGGTGTGCGAACCCATCAGACTCCCGTGCTGGTACAACCTACTGTCCCAGCACCAAGGTCAAACAGTGCATCCTCAACCCAGCTCAATGAACCTGGCAGCATGGCTCCTGAAGTCAGAGTTTGGCCATCTCAACTTACCACAGAGATTTATGGACATCCTAAAAGAATCAAGGAAAGCTAACACGAGGCACTGTTAGTTTGATAAATGGAAAAGATTTGTTATCTGGTGCCAGAATAAGCAAATCAACCCAGTTCCCAGTTAATTGCACTCCTTCCAATATTGTCACATACATGCTCCACCTGCTGGATGCAGGGTTGGTATTTAACTCGCTCAAGGTACACCTGGCAGCGCTGTCAGCCTCCACCACCTCCCACAAGGATTCGTGGTGGAAGGTACCAGTGGTTAAAGCCTTCATGGAAGGGGTAAAGAGGCTCCACCTTCCAATTTCTAACCCACCACCTTGATGGGACCTTAATGTGGTGCTTGCTAAGCTCATGGGCCCACCCTTTGAACCTATACATAAAGCCACACCTGACCTATAAAACTGCCTTCTTAGTAGCCATTACATCCATAAGAAGGGTCAGTGGAATTCAGGCTCTGTCAGTGCAGGATCCTTTCTTTACTGTTCATAAGGATAAACTGGATCTACAAACACACTCTAGGTTCTCACCTAAATTCATTTCTAAATTCCACGTTAACCAGTCCATTGAGCTTCCGGCCTTCTTCCAAGAACCCAAAAGCTCCGCTGAGGTGAAACTACACACTCCAGATGTGCGAAGAGCGGTCCTCTACTATGTAGACAAGACCAGGCCGCTAAGGAAAACAGACAAACTGTTTGTCTCCGTAGCTACAGGCAGAGTAGGAGATCGCGTCTCTACTTGCCCTGTGTCGACGCCCTTTTTCAGGTTTTGAAAAACAAACTGTAATACTCCACAGCTTCCACTAGATGTCGGCCTATGTACAGCATGGGATCTAAGCAGATTCTAGAAGCCTCAGAAATACATACATCTGTACATTCCCCCCTTAAATCCCCCACGCCCTTCCAACTACCCCCTCCCTCTTCTTCCCAGGTACTGTGCAGTCCATTCCACCTTTTCCTGTGGATCAAGCCAACCCTCCTTTTCCTGTCGATCCTCTGAATTGTCAATGGAGGCATCTCCCTGAATCATGCAAGGGATGGTCCTCAGACCAGGCCCAAGAACTGCATCCTTATTGGACACCATGCTTTCCTTGAGTCTTTCATTAGAAATCGTAGTACTATGTCCCAGTCCATTAGAAATTTCTGATGCTCTCCCCTGAACGTAGAAGTTACTTTTCCATGGCTACCAAGTTCTTTATTTTGCCCACCCATTCATGCTCTGCGGGCGCCACTTTTGCTTTTCATTTGCTGGCTACTAGGAAGGCCACGGCCATTACCAATATCACGTAACATTTTGGCTGAGCCTTAGAGGTAAATTTGTCTAGCTCTCCATCAAGTACCAATATAAAACAGCCCCATGTCGGGTGACTTCTCTGTCCCCAATATGCCCCTTATTGCTTCTTTAATCATTTCCCAAAAGACCGATATAT
Organism: Ambystoma mexicanum; assembly: GCF_040938575.1. NCBI lineage: Eukaryota > Metazoa > Chordata > Amphibia > Caudata > Ambystomatidae > Ambystoma > Ambystoma mexicanum. The sequence goes on along the minus strand of NC_090936.1, from coordinate 449,652,686 downwards.
TTTTGACAGTCTACTGGGAGTGAGGTGCCATTGATACATCATTTTGATCCAGATTTCTTGGATTTGTAGCGAGTGTGCCAGCTTGGGTATTCTCGCCCATAGGCTCTCCCACTGTTCCAGGCCTATCTCCCGTTCGGTTTCCTTTTCCCAGTTAGTCATATACCGCCTCTCCCCGGGTTCCTCCCAACCTTCAATAAGCCTATAGAGGTCCCTCACCAAATGTTGGAGGTCACAAATTTCTCCAGTGAGCTTAGATCCCTTGTCGCTGCTTGCCTTATCTTAGGGCTCAGGGACCAGTGTCTCAACTGAGCATAGTGGAATCTCTCCCCTTCATCTAGCTCAAAGTCCCTTTTACATTGGGGGAAGGATTTTCTCTCTTCTCCTTCATACACATCCTTTAGCCCACTACATCACCCTACATCACCCTCCCTGCCACTTGACGAAGCCCTTCCTATCCCACCCTGACGTGAATGGAGGGTTCCTTAGAAAAATAAAAAAAATAAAAAAGATAAGAAATCGGGGTTAGCAGTGAGGGGAAAGTGGTTATCTTACAGTGTTTTACCAGTTCATCCACCAGGGCCTCGATCTCGCTGCAATACATGTTACAGGGCCTGTCCTCCTGGGGTAGCCATAACACCTTCTCTAGATTAGCTCCCACCACAGCCCTATCCATATCTCCATATCTCTCCACCTTTTCCCTCGGTCATCGTTTGTCCAGTCCCTCAACACTAATTTGGGCAGCGCGATAGTATGCAATAGGGTCCGGTTCCCCCCCTCACGGCCCCCTTATTCCTAGGTTGTAGCATCAACCTATATTAGATTCTCGGTTTCTTCTGCATCCAGATAAAGGCCTGTGTGTGTTTGCATACGGCTCGGAAGAAGACCATCAGGACCTTTGTTGGGATTGCCATAAATGTATACAACAATTTCGGGAGCACCACCATTTTTAATGGCATTTATCCTGCCCAGCCAGGATTTAGACAGGGGGCTCCACCTGTGCAGCATATGTTTAATGGTTTCCATTAGAGGTGGGTAGTTTACCTCATACCGTTTATCTATGGTTCTTGTAATGTATATTCCTAAATATTTTAGTTTATTAGGAGTCCACCTAAAGGGAATGCTAGGTCTCATCTCCCCTTCCCTTTCAGCCGACATCTGTAAACTCAGTACCTCCAACTTGCCTTATTTATTTTCAGCCCGGCTACCTCGCCAAACTGAGCGAGAACGCTGTCCATTGCCTTTAGGGATTCTTCTGGATTTGGTTGTGTTCGCAGCATATCGTCTGCTAATGCTACAACTTTAAGCTCGCTCCCTTCCTCCCTCCGAATGGTACCCCTACTATTTCTTGGGTGTTTCTAATCTTGCTCAAGAGAAGTTCTAAGTGTATTGCATATAATAGCGGAGACAGGGGGCATTCCTGTTTCGTTCCCTTAGAAACCACGACCTGTTCTGAGAGTTCCAGGTTTATAAGTAAACGCAGGGCTGGGTTTTGGTAATTGGCTGCCATCTTTGACATAAAGGCCTCCTCGAACACCACTGTATGCATGGTGAGAAAGAGAAACCACCATGTCTCGGGGAAAAGCTTTGTCCCTGATGTTTGCCCCCCTACACCTGTTTTTCCAGGTCTTCCGTCTGGATCTGCATATTGTGCGTGACCGTAGTAAGGTGCTCCATCATGTCCTCCACTTTGTGATTATCGTCCGCCAGCTCCTGCAGGGCATTTTCATTGGTATCCACTGTTGCTTCTAGAGAACGGAGTTCGCTCTTGACTCCCTATATTGCCCCAGTCAGGTCCTCCTTCATTTTGTCCACGTTTGCCATTCTATCTCCGAAGTCCTCGAAGCATTGCTCCATAAATCTTTGTGTGATCCCTCTTTCTTCCTGTGCTTCCTCCTGTGGGGTATCCTCCCTGCTCCTGCCTGCTCCCATATTGCCGTCCGGCAGAGCTCCACCCTCTTTCCTCCATATTTTCTGACTCACCCCTTCATAATCCTTTTTATTTCCTTTCGCCCGAGTCTAGGGTTCTTTCCCCCTGGTTTTCGACATCTTGCTCTGTTTTGATGTATCCAGGCGGGGAGTTATCCGTTCTTCTGCCGCCTTCTCTGCAGCTTCCTGTCCCCCACCCTAGTGTCCCTGCCCAGACTTGCTTTATTCTGCCGTTGCCTCGTGTTTTGAGTGGGGTGGTAGAACCTCAATGCCACTCTTGCTCCGTGGTTCTGTAGACCAGGCTTAGGATTCCAAACTTTCTTTCCCCCCTTCCGTGGGGACCCCGACTCCTCCTGGGGGCTGACCCAGCTGGTCTCCTTTCCCCCACGGGGTCCGGCTATTGCCTGTAGAGTGGATTCCTCTGCAGGACCTGCTCTCCCTCCTGGAGCTCAACTGCGGGGGGTCCGCTTCCCCGCCCGTTCTCCCGCTGCTCACAGTCAGGTCCTTTTCTTCTCCTCCGACCGGGCTGTGTGGGGCTTGGAGGTCTCCCCTTTTAAGGCGCCCGTGCCTTCAAGCTGCAGACACCGAGCACGGCTGCCTGGTCTTGGTGTCTTCCTACCCTGATGGGTTCAAGTCCGCTACGCCTCCTTCCCGCGACCGCCTCTCATATTGCGGCCTCCCTGCTCCTCCGATTTTTTCGGTTGCCACTTCCCAAGCACCTCTTCATTCACACAGCCTTCAACTGATGCAGTTTCTTCCCCAGGCCCTTTCCGAGGGGATGCAGAGCATGCTCGTTCACTGTGTCCTCACCCCAGCAGCCAACTTGGAAGTCCAAAAGGTTATTTATTAACCATAATGCAAATAAATACAAAAATGTAAATATCATCAATGCACATTCGTCAGGTATATCAATGATACATCCAATGCATGTCTACCAGGCAGGGTATATTTGAGAATGACCAGACTTACATGGCATGCAAAACAATTAAATAAAACCATGTTTTAGTTTGGTGCTCCATTTAAAATTGAGTATTCAATGTACCATTCTCGGGAAGGAACTACCATACACAGTGAGTTGTGCAAATTGACTTATTTTAGTAATCAAAAGGGTAATGTCTAGTTTTCAGTGATTTGACAAGAACAAAATGTAAATCAAAAAGAAGGGATGAGAGTTTCACTTATTGGCCAGCAAAACATTTATGGAGGCTCTTCCTAGCGTGGGGGTGGTGTTACGTTATGTTGTGTTGTGTGTGCATGATGGAGCGACTAACCAGATAACCCTATTGGATTCTCTCTTGCCGATAGCCAAAAGGGGTCTGATAAAAATCAGTCTACTGACGGATGTGTCGGAGACAGGAAATGGCTGCATGCAGAATAAGTGCTGGGGAACACAAAAGGAGAGTCTGATAAAAAAGATCTCCCACCCCAAGGCCTACCGGATTAGTAAAGAGAACAAGTGCAGCAGTGTCACTGGAATGCAGTCGGAGATAATTAGAGGCAAGGTGATAAAATAATGCATTAGTAAATTGTCTTCACTAGCTCTGAAAGCACCAAATATCATTGGGACCTAGGATATTACATTTAATGTGTTCTCATCTGTACTTGTTACAAAAGATATTTAACAATTCCATCAAGACAAATGGATATGTAATTTTGCTTAATAAGAATTGCCAGATAAAATTGGAAAGATTATGGTTTACACAATTTGGTACATATAATGACCACTACAGCTCAGTATAAAAAATATTTTCAGCTTGAATGCACTTTTCAATTGTTGAAGTTATCATGAGATTTGCATAGATGGCTATTGACAAAAAATCAATGTTTATATGAAAAAAATATTTTCATCTGATTTGACACCATAAGGCAAAATGACAATCAGTTTATTTGATACATTAAGCAAACCTTCTTTGGTAGCCATCGAACAGAGGTTCTCCTTTTAAGATGGCCACCATATTGAGTAAGTGTAAGACAGCACTCGAGACCTGTGGATTTTGAAAACACACGTTTCCAATTCCTTATAAGGGAAATGCCAGAGGTACAATTTTTCAGACCTCAGTCTGGTTTCTACAAGACACGAGACACAAGTGCGGTCAGAGGGACATTAGATTGGGAGAGTTATGACTTGTTTTGATCAGTACAGGTGGTTCAAGGAGTTGATTAGATCAATAAGTGATGAGACTTATGGATACATTTTCAGGTTTGAATTGAGCTACATCAAAGCAAGGACCATCCTGCAGCACCTGAGTGAGGCTTGGTGTTGCTGGAAGGCCAACATCCCCTGGAAGAGCGGTTTGGTTTCCCTTTGTTTTGCTTGAACACTGAGCTAAAGAAGAACTTCATGACGGAACACAAAAACAAACTGCCTTCCCACAACAACCACCTTCAAGCCAGGAAGGAAGAATATGGTGAGGAAGACTGCAAAAACAAGGGAACTCATGTAGATCTATCCTGGTGACTGTGGACAAGAAAAGGTGGCATTTCATCAGAAAACGGCTCCAGCAGGGGGGAGTTACTAGGTAAGAGATCTGACCCTGTTAAGTGTCGCGGTGTGGGTTTTGGCATGACCCCCAGTCCCTGTTGCGCCTGCATGCATGAAACAAGGACCACATTATCTTGCTTCATACCTGTAATTCAAGATGCTGGTCAGACTGTTTCCCCTAGCAATGGTTGCAACCAACACCAGACCAAGGAGCACTGGGTTCAGCTATGCAACGTGCTCACCTGCAAGGACCATGCAGGTACCTGTTCCAGGGCTTCACATTCGATCCTGTTGTCAATCTGGCATTCCATTAATGCTGGAAAGCACTCACACGAACATGGACATTGTAATTGATTCTTACTGAATGGGAATGCCATTGCCAAAAGCTAGCAGGCCCTCAGACCAAAAGGGGCAGATGTCAAGATGGATTTCTGGAATCTTGCCTGGTGGAAATATTTTTGGAGGCTAATCTCTCAGAGTTACCCTGTTCACTATAACTCCTCCTAAAACCACATGACCTACTTTCTCAAAGATAACCTAGACGCTTTCAACCCGACCATGCATTTCTCTGCCCAAACACACTGGAGGCCACACCCTTGATGTTCAGAGCAACCAACATCATAGCCACTCTGCCCCCACACTGACTAACATGGACAGATCATTCAGCAATATTCTTCTCCTTACCATCTTCACCTGCGGCACCCTACCAAGGCCACACAACGACTCCACCATCACCACCCGCCACCCCCACCCTGCTCTACAACAAAGTAGTCATCACAACCGGATCTAGCCAATTCCCTCCTCAACTAACTCCCAGTACCATCCCTGCAGGGAGGCAACCCCCCCCTTCCCCATCAAGTTCTTTGACCATTAGCTCTCCACTGCCCTCACGCCCTTCACTCCAACAGAACGGCCCTCCCAGAGATCAGGCCCTACACCGAAATGGTACAACACTTGCTTCAAATCCCTGAAAACCCTCAAGCTCCATTTAGAACGGACCTGGAGAACCAACCCAAGCCCTTTAAACAAAATGCCTGTGGCAAGACTAACAAGAGCCTACAGATTAGAAATCCTAAAAGCGAAAAAAGTATTCTTCAGGAGCAGAATTTTGAACTCTCGCAACCCAAGCGAGCAATTGAATAGAATCTCACTGAATTCAAGTTGCCAGGTTGCTCATCCCCCTCCCCCAGTTAGCTCCCAATCCCTGTGAGATGCCTTATCTGAACATTTCCACAAGATCGCTATTGACAGACATACCTGTTCATCTCTAAAATGCAACAATGCCCCTGCCCGCTCCCCACCCACCTCCGGTCCCCTGTCCCAACTCCATCCCTATGCAAACTTTTGCCTCTTTCTCCCCGATCTCACACCAGGAGTTCCTTTCGCTCCTAGCACAAAGCCATCCGTCTGGATTTCCAAGACCCTTGCCAGCCCACTCTCCTCAAAAGCATCCAAACATCAACCTGCGACGGCAGGTTCAATCCTCAACCAGTTGAGGCTCAATCCTCAACCAGTCCTTCAAATCGGGAACCTTCCCGGAAACCTTCAAAACCTTGTATATCAAACCCATCCTCAAACCCGTTCATTACCCGGGTCATTTCAAGATTTCCGTTTGTTTAGAATGGAATGTGTTCCATGCCCAATAGCCCAAGTTGGACTGGTGCATTTCCTTTCCACCCCCTGTGGGACCAAGGGGTTGAGTGTTCCGAGTGCTCGGGTAAGCCCCTTGATAATTAGGTAGGGCCATACAACTGAGTGCATGACCTCACCTGTCCCCAACTCAAACTGGTCCCATTACCGTTGCAAACTCTAGCGGTCTGACTGAATGAGAATTCCACCCAGACACTTTTGTGTCACCATGCAAGTTGCGATCAGATTAATAGCACCGTTTATAGATGTGATCGATGGCGATGACCGATTGTCTGTGGGAAGGGAGAAGGGGGAGTTTATCACGGAGTGCCACTGCAAACGCTGCCCACATCCACGGGGTGTGAAAGTGTAGGTGCTTTGTTGGGTCTGGGCCAGTATTTGCGTGCTAGGAGAAATCAAAGCAGAGTGGGAAAGGGATTTCAAGGGGAGCAAGGAAAAAGCAATGGTTTAGGGCCATTTTTAATGCAAGGTGATTTTCAATGCTGCGGATGTGGAGGTGCATAGGGTTCCAGATGGTGGGAGCTTGGACAGAGAACGAGGATCCATGCAGTCTGGTGCAGTTATGTTGGGGAATAACTAGGAGTAAAGCAGTGCTGGATCGGAGCGTCCTGGAGGGTCGGTAGCGTGTGTGTTTAGCTTGGAGGAACTCTGGGCCGGTGTTGTGGAAGGCACATTGGGTAATTGACATGGCTTTAAAAAGGTAGTTTGTCGACCAATAGGGAGCCAGTGAAGGGCGCACTGTGGGGCTGATGTGCCCTTCCAGAGAGAGGCCAATGAGCAGGTGGGCTGCAGCATTTTTGATTCTTTGGAGTTTGTTAATTTGGAACGCTGGCGCTTAGGTAAAGCCAGTTTGCATAGTCCAAGCAGGAGAGGATGATGGTGAAGATGGCAGAGATTCAGTGTGGATAGGTAAGGGAAGATGTGTCCGAGGATGCGTAGGTGGAAGAAGCAGTTTTTGGACACAGAGTTGATGTGCTGGGAAAGGGATAGATTTGTGTCTAGTGTGCCTGACGTTTTTCACCGAAGTGTAGGTTGCCGTGGGCAGGGGCATAGAGAGTGTGGCCAGGAAGAAGTGGAGGTGAAGAGTACAAGTTCCTTAACAATAGGTGGTGGAAAGGAGTCAACTGGAGCACAGGAAGGGTGGGCAGCAAGAAGAATGCATAGAAGTTCAGTGAGTGTGGTGTGGTAGGAGTGAGATCGAAATAAGATGGGTGTGATGGATTGTCATCTGCGAGGGTGTGAAGATCATGCCTTTTTTATTTTATAAAATCAAAATTAAGTGGGTAATTCAGTTTCTGAAAAGGAAAGTCTGCTAATCAGGCGCACCCCTTTTGCATGAATGTTCCATGCCAAAAAGATAATACAAAAATGTGCTTTGCCAAGACAACCTACATGCAACCTCAGCCCCAGATCTATACAGGCGCAGGGCAGGTTCAGAGGTGACATATGCATTTCCGATTGCTGCTGGAGCACAATGTTCCTGCAGGCACAGGTGGCCCTTTAATCTTCTGCACCTCTGACCTAAATCCTCATAATTGTATACCTTAATCAGTCCGGTGGCACGTACGTCTGCGCATAAAAGCCATGCCTAGTAGTAGAATGATGACTACCAAGAGTACACAGCAATTGGAGATCACAATAGGGTCAGCTCTGTGAGCAGGGCCCAGTTTATGACAGAACGTATGTATATTTGTGTCTGGCATGACTGTCATTACAGCCGCTATGTGGAACAATGGCTAGGATGCTGCCTCCGATTCCTCTGCAGAAAGGGTAACACCTTCCCTCAGGGTATAGGAACTTACTTCAAAGGCAGCACTGACAAAGACATCTCACGTCAGGGTGATCACTGGATTTCCTTTAAGTCAGCAGGAATGGGAAGGGGGCAGATTTAAAGTAGCCAGAGAGGAGAGGTGGGCTGAGGTAAGGGCAACAATCTTTGTTTGTTAGGGCTCTCTTCATTTTTCTGCCACTACATTTCCTGCAGGCAAGGTACTATGAGGGTGATGCCATAAAGCAAAGGGAACTTGTTACAATAACCTAGATGGGACCCTTTCAGAAGGCTTCCTTTGGACCAATCACCTGGGACATTTTGCATTTAAAAGAAGAGGGGCACCCCCTCATTCTTTGCTTCATCTGTTGGCTCTTGAAGCATAAGAATTCACTGGATCGCTCTACTACACTCCAGCCCAACCCTCTCTCTGTCCCCACCGCTCTCTTCTCCCCATTACTCTCACCTACACTCTCCTCCCCACTACCATCACCTCCCCAGTAAACTCTTTTAGACTCTTCTTTTTTTTAGTATAGGAACTAGAGCAATGGTTTTAGAGCAGGGTTTTGCACCAAAATAAAAGTCTTTGCCTCACGCCACAATGAGTTATCGGTGTCCTGTTTGACTTACCAGACAACGTTTACCCATGTCGGAACTGGGTGTCTCTCGGTATAATTTGAAGCACTCTTCTGCCTTTACTGAAAGCAGGGGAGGGAACAGAGTGCGGCTAGACAGACCCTCATGCTCTATACACACATGAGGGAACAAATCCCAGGTAAGTATAGTAGGGTGATTTTCACCTGTGCAACAGTGCATATACAATTCCATACCTACAGCAGCCATCCCTGCCTTAATCAAAGAGTTGAACCAAGGTATCGCACCCTGTACGGTTCTGGGGGTATCTCTGATGCCTTGCCAGAAAGATTAGGAGAGCACATTGCTGCCCAAAGAAACGTTTACGGAGCTAAACGAGAAGCCAAGGAAATAGTATGGCAGCATGGGGGCAACCAGCTTTTGGCAAGCAAAATCTTACAATTCATTGAGAGGGGAAGGCCCACCCACCTTTTACTTATGTTGCAAATCTGCTTGGTCAGAGAAAGAACTAACAATAGTTTGAATTCCTCTCAAAAACGGATCCCTAGAAAAACTAGGGAGTACTGCACTCGTTTATAATCGGCAAGTTCAGTGGGGCAAACTGTATTCTCAGCAGAAAACAGTTCTATTTGGACGAAATGATTCAGAGCCCCTAGGACTAACCAAATGCCACACCTTCACACATGAACGGGTGCAGGGCCATGGAAAGATTTGTAATAAGATATATCAAGGTATTAAGAAATGATTGCCTGGTGTCCTCCCCAATGCCAGACCCCATTGTGCATATTGATGCCCATCCTGGCTGTCTGGGGCAGAACATCAAAGGTAAGAAAACTAAGGTGAGAGCAGGCATTCCTCACTGGTACACCAGTTCATAGCAAACCTTGTCTACTGCCACCTCATGGCACAGACCCTTGCAGTAGGGTCATCATTTAAAAGCAGATAATAGAACAAGTACCCAGAAATCCCCAATCTCTGCAACCCCACAAACACAAAGTTCAAAAAGATAGAGTGGAACACTTTTTCAGCACCTAAAATAGCAGCAACCACTTGCATGTCAGGCTCAGTGCAGGTTCAAGCCAGGGATCTACCCAGTACAAGCTCAAATTGTTTTGGGGGGCTGTTGGATGAGAACCATTCTTCAGCAAATTATCTGCAAGAATCTTGGCAAACATTTTATCAGCCATCTTTATTAAAAGCAACCTATAGGAACCATAACTCCTCTGGTTCATGGATGTTTTCGATTAAAAAAGGAATTATTGCTGCCCCAGCATGACTGGAAATACCCCTTTCTCCAGGGCCTCTGCACAAGCATTCAAGAGGTAAAGAGCAACCAGCCAGACAAACTCTTGACAGAACTCCTAAACTTGGCCATCACTCTCCGGAACTTGAGCCACAGATAGCACTCCATTAATTTAAAATATCTTGAACAGTTAAGGGAGCGTTCAGTCCTCCCCGAATAGTAATCAACCCATGTCAAGTGGATATCAGCAAGAACCATATCCATGTTATTGGTGGCGGGAACATTGCGTTTGCTACAAATGTCTCTGTAAAATCGTTCAAAGCTCATCTTGTGAGTGCAGAGCACCATTCACATCTGGAGCAGCAAAAGACCCGTCTCGCCTCAGAAGTCAGGCAAGTGCTCTCCCAGGGTATTCCCCCTTTACTGTACTTCCTAGCAATAAACGACGTGCCAAGAAGTTTACCGTCCATACTCGTGGTGGCCTAGAACTCCTCCACTTCATTTATATGAAATGCAAGAGTGAGCAGTCAGATGATTTCAGTCATTTTCGAGATTAGGGGGACATTTTTCCGTAGAGAATAATTTAAGCAAGAGTATTTAAGTATTCTGCCTTCTGCACCCATGCATGTGCCTATATACACATCGTGCACATCACACACAGCATGGACACCATTGTGGTTTATAAGAATTGTGTTATAGCTTATCTCACTTTTAAACCCAAAACTAGTGTGACACACTGGTTTACATCTCATAAGGGAGTCACTCAAACTCACCTTCCATAAAGGTGAACAAGATGTTTACCTGGGAATTATCAGAGACCACAAGGGTCTTCATGGAACCTTTGGCAGAGGCACAGAGGGAGCCATCCATGCTGGGATGTATATTGTGCACTGTGACGAATCCAGGGAGCTTGCACCCCCCAGCCCCCGCACCACCCACCTTCCCAAGGAGGCGGCACCCTATTTGAGACTGGAGAGGTGAGCCTGCTAAGCTTAACCCCTAGGGGACAGGACAAGCAGGATCCCACTGGTGTGCCCCACCCCCCCTTTAGAGGGCAGGCAATCCCTAGATAGGGGTGTGTGTCATCCCATACATTTGTGGGTTATATGGGAATTGACACCGGTAATGAATTACAAGTGCATAAGGTTAGTATGGTTTCTAACCCTCTTCAGGGACCATGCTCAAATCAAATTGGAGATAGCGCATTACCCCTTCACGCTTCATACATGGTTCGTCCAACATCTAGGCACTGTGATTATTATACCTCAGTCCATACTCAGTTTACTGACCTCTGAAGGATCTTAGCCAATAAGATAGCTCAGCCGGTTGAGCAATCTTTGCTGCAATCTGTAGGTTGCAGGTTCGAACCCAGGCAAAGCCAACTCAGTCGTTCATTTCGAGGTTGTTAAAGGAGTACCAACTTCAGTTTGGTGACAATTGTGATAAATATGTTCTATGTACAGCACTTTGCCAAAAACGCTATATAAATAACCATATGACCATGAGATTAGTTCTATAATTTAGCATGGAGTTTTTGCCTCTCTGCACTGTTGTAGCATAACATTGCCACACCATTAGGTAGCAATAGCTCCAGGAAATTAGGAATTTCATTAAACATCAAAAGACAATTCTGCTATCGTACCTCAAAACACACAATACAATTCATGTTTGCTTTACTATGTAATTGACTAGGTTTATGTCATTTCAACATTTTAATATATACAGGAGATCAAATGGCCAGACCTTACAGAAATAATGAAAGGTGTATTCTGTCACAATGCAGAAAGCTGCCGCATGGTAATGATTTCCATACAGTTTTTGCACACGTCGGCTGGATGTCACATGCATTTTACTCTCTTGCAAAGGAGAAAAGTCCTTTTTACTCTCTTGAAATCACATTTACTCCCAAATTTTAAAAATGGGGAGTAAAATACTCCCACCACAAAATCTTATCTGGAGCACTGGGCGAGACTCCAGAAGCATGCCTACTTTGGTGTCCTGGCCTGTCCACATGTTTCATTACATTTCTAGCTTTACTGGTGTTACTCAATTTGCGGTCATGCCAACTAAGCAGCGTGAGGAAATTTAAGAGCATACTCCAAGATGTTGCTGGCACTGGGTGCCAGACACAAAGCTACACCCACACTGTTGACCCACAATCTGTAGTGATAAGACCACCCCCGGATGCCCTAAAATAAACCAAACTCACATAAACAAAGCCGGTCAGGCCACCACTGTTTGGCATCAGTAGAAGTCATTGGGAATTATCGCTGCACAGCCCGACCTACACAACCCGCAGGACTACGTTTTTGTAACACTGTATGGAACACTCATCTACATAATTAAGACCTCCACAGCATACTCAAGTCTCCTCCTCTCATCATGGAAAAGACAAGGGGAATATGAAGAACAGACCCACACACCTGTAAACATAGAATACACAAACATGAACCAATGACCAGAGTATCATTGTGCACATGCAGCTTTGTGCCACCTTATCCACTCTCAGCGCAGAATTTATATGCAGAATTAAGAATGAGCTTAACTAGAGTGGAAGAACACGCCATCTTACAATGGTGTATTCCTTTGACCTGCTGAGACGATGCACGTTGTGAGTAAGGGAAGGCTTACGGCAACCATTCAAGACGCATGTGATCAAAGGCCCAAGTAAAGTTGAACTGCTGATGAGGGTTTGAACTTTGAGAAGCAAAATACAATACCCTTGACAGAGTGGCCTGGCACCGCGTGGGTGCTCAATCAAAGGTCTTTGTAAGGTATCCACCTAAGAAGTGGTATAAGTGAAAGTTTAAGGGTTGTGTTAAGAAGAGAACAAAGAATTGTGAATCGAAGTGGTCCTGCGACTGGTCAAGCAAATTCCTGCGCACAGTTGAAAGTTTTCGATTTTGAAATATTAAAGAAAGTTTGAAAAGTGAGATAAATTTGGTCCGAGCCTGGCAGAGGGAGACCAATTGAAGGTTTTGTGTAAAAGTGGGTCTGAACCTGGCGGAGTGGGACCAGGGGTGAACAGTTAATCACCAGAGAAGATGTGCATAGGAGAATCCTGAAGAGAAAGGAACTTTGAATGTTTGTTGCATCAGGCCCTCTGAAATAAGAGACTTTGAATGGCAAAGAGACTTGGCACAGACGGCCGTGCTCCTAAGATTTTGTACTGCATCCTCGTGCTAGAAAAGCCAGAGTATGTGTTAAGCTAGAGTGTGCCGCCTTGTCCCGTGCTAAAAACGTGGGGAAGGGAAGCTAACGGCTCAACTGTCCTGACATAGCATATCTTAAATAGCTTTGTTTCCCACACCATTTATATGGTGAAGTAAAGATTGGCAATACGTTTTTTTTAGTATAGGCCCTTTTATTTTGTCAAGACATCACTAGGACTGCATTATTATTATTATTATTATTATTATTATTATTATTTGATGGTCAAAGCTTGCACCCATCTTTAGATTTAGTATCAGGTGCACGTTTTTCAAACCCAAATGAATTTCAATAAACACCCTTGAACTGTGGTCACTTGTGTCTGTCTTACTGTTTAATACCATGACTTCCTTACAGTGCCCTCTTTAAAGACCAAGTTGTTAAAATTATTATTATCCAAGAACACTTTCGCCCTGAACGCCAGCACCAGGTTGAGTCCATATAGCTGTGCTGTATTATGGGCCGTCAGGGGTCAAAGAAGCAGACCTTGTGGCCAAGTCCAGGCATGCCTGAAGCTTATCCACCTTCCTTCCAGTTAGAACAACAAACAGCTGAAGGTAATCACACAGGATGTAGGCTGTGGCAGACAGTGTGCTTCCAGAGCAGTCCCCCGAAAAATAAACAGTACTCAGGGAACCGGGTCCAGAAAGAACATCAAGCAGCAACGTAGTGGCTTTCATGCACCAACGGAATGTCAGTGGGCCCCCATACAAATGGACACAAGTCAAATGTCGGTCAGACACTTCTCATGCCTCCAGCGCACTCTGCAGATAAAAAGCAGTTCAAGCCCCCAAATTTCAGGCCTTTAAAGCTGGACACTGAAAGCATTAAAACTATGGAAAGGCAAACATGATGGCCCCACAAAGCAAGGGTCCGTTAGCCCAACCTCCTTGTGAGTACCAGGAAATGCACCAAGAAGTGGGAGATGGGATTGGAGGATGGACCAGGTAGTGAAAAGGCAGAATGTGTGCAGAACAGACATTCAATGAGGGCACTCCGAGCGATAGTGAGCCACCGCTGGGCCATCCTCAAGTGCTCTAAGCCTGTGAAAAGCAGCAATATGGTATATTAAGCAAAGAATAGTCTGCCATGACCCACCACACTTCAGACCTCTGCCCCCACCTGACCAAGGCAACAGCTCATCTGCAGAAATGGGCCAGCCGCACCATGTGGAAAAGAGGCAAGGGGCGGTGCAGCCCAAACTCCCACATCAAAGGAATTTGCAGAATTTCCAACTGCCACTAAACGATACATTTTGCCAGAGAAGTAGCTATTGGCTCCCATTACTGCAGCAAAGGCAGGCAACCAATGTGACAGGATAGCACCCCAACCAGTCTCCAATACTACAATATCGCCAACCGCGCAAGATTGCGGTCAGACCTTGAGCGATCACAGGGGAGAGATACAGAACGCACTAAGTGGAAAAGCGCACTAGCCAGCAGCACATAGGCACAAGCGGAGATCCAGGTCCCGAGATGGATCCAGTACAGGAAAATAATGCATGTGAACAGAGTTGAAGAACAGCTGCAGACTCCACTGGCTCAGAGAAAATCTTCCAATGCAGCTACTTTGGAGGATAGCTCTATGGTACCACCGAAGACAGCATATTAACCAGGCTTGTGCTAAATATTCAACAAGCAGGAGAGTGGAAACGTTTGAGAAGCAGGTATCGCAGACTAACACCTTGCCGTTGGAGGTCAACGGAGGCCTGTCGGGGGAAGCACAAACCAGGCTATATCCAAAAAAATGAAAAGGTGTTGCACTTGCTCCTTTAATCAGAGGAAGTTCACAAACAGATCGGCCTGTTTCCTTTAAACAAGGGTTTTTTTCTTAGAAAGCAACATATGGCAGGAAAGTCGACGCCTGAAGAGAGGGAGTAGATACGAGTGTATTGAACTGTGCAACATCTTCTAAAATAGAGTATGAAAATGCCTCTACTGGGTCATCCTAGTCAAATACAATTACAGACCAACTACTAAACTTCCCTAAATTGGAAAGGTCAGGAAGGTGAGGGGGACATATCAAGGAGAATTGTGAACAGGAAAGTCTGCTGCAGATTGCTAACCAAGTTTTTATCTGGCAAGCTTTTACCAATGAGAGAAAAACTGCTGAAGCTGACATGTGGAGGAAAAACGGGTATACAGTTTCTCCTACATTGGTCTGCATTCATCTCCATGCTGGCTTGGCTACCAGGAGCGGATTATTATATTTCCGTTTCCAGTAGTAACTTAGGTGCACTCCTTTCTCAGCTAGAGTCCAACAATTACAAGAACGCTGACATATAGAGAAATAGCTACTTCTCTTCACTCTAAAAATAAAAGCACTAACTGCATCCTGCAACAAATGTACATGTCCATTTGGAAGCCTGACAATGGTTGCCAGCATTCAAATGAATGCCTGGAAACCCTGTCAGGATGTATTATATGAAACTATGCTTCTCTCACACACCGTCAATCAGGCCAAATGCAGCAGGAATTGGGTGCGAGAAAACTAAAGAGTATGTTGAGAAAAACAGTAAACCATACACTATTGAAGCTCACATAAATGCAACCTTTCAGGCTTGGTAAGGAAACACAACTGTGGCATCATACCAGTGAAACTGGCTTGGTGGAGAGCAGGGGAGGAGGGGAGCAGCAAGGGACAACACATGTCAGCAAGTGGCATTGGCCTCACTACTTTGCAGATTAGGCACAGATTTTAAGAGCGTTCACAACATGACTATTTTCCTACATAATGTTACAAGGCAGTCGATGGACTTGTATTATTACCGCCTAGAGTGTAATTCTGTTCCTCATCCATCATACATTGTCAGAATAATTAACATGCAACAGACACATTGGCGCACTTATGAATGACATAATACCTAGGGGGAAACATTGTTTGATGTCAACTTGTACTAGGTGTTCCCTTCAATTAAATTTGGAGCAAGGGGAACGCCACACTCGGATGTGGATACAATATTGTTGAAAAGCAAGTGTTAATTTTATGGCCTTACCTTGAGAGGAAGAGGGATGATGCTCTTCAGGCTTATCTTGAGAAGCCAGCCCTAGATAACTGAGAATGACATGCTTTGTTTCGTAGTGAAATCCTACAGGCACAGCTGCAGAGGTCGCCATTGAGGTTAATGTTTACAGTTGGCAAGGGGTTCTGGAGCAGCAGAGAGTGGTCCACTAGAAGACAAAAATTAATGAGGCTTGTGTTAATAAAAAAAAAAAAAACAGTGGCCCAGTAGTAAAAGAAATAGCACTCGAAACTTTCTCAGTACAAAGACGTGCTGTAAACAACCACCAGGCTGCATAGGCCACTTTTGCACAGTTGAAACACCAGCGGGCACTTTAATTGTTGACCTTTTTCAGTGCTTTCTAGTGAAGTCAATAGTTCTTCTCATTTGGGCTGCAATTATCCAGGCCAGGCTTCATCATCGCGTTTCATTTAAAATGTCCTTATTAATTTATTTTTAGGCATGGTTCCATTGTACCATTGCATGCATACATTGAAATGCCTTCAGCTAAAAGTGTACATCGTATCTCCGGCTATTCTGTTAGGGTTAAGTTTAAACCAGTTATTGCCGTTTTCAACTAAAATGTAAAGGATAGACATCCCTAAAAGGCTGCTAATGCTGTTCATATCTAACAGAAGTGTAGCTTACGGATACCTCACTACGCAGCTTTTACAGTGTTAAGATATGGTTATTTAGTACATTGGCTCAAATGTTTTCTGGGTGGCGGTAGCAGCATTGCAGCTACTAACCTGCCCCATCTGTACCCATTTATGAGTCACTAGATCCCTCAAACATTTTACACTTGGAAATGCAATAACACCCACTTTATGTGCTTGTAATCTCTTCGCTAGAGACTTTATAAGTAGTACCACACTTCCAGAGAAAAGGTACAAAGATCTTACTATTGCTCTTAAAGAACAAGTTACTTTCTGACCTGGTTACGTTCTTTCGATGGGATGGTCCGACGACGTATTCCATATCTATGGCAGGTAATGTCCACAGCTGTGATGCTTCAGAAAATCTTTGGCGTCTGCGTCCCGCATCGATGCGCCGTCCCCGAGGACCTCCTCCGACGGCCGACGTCACCCGATGTGATAAGTAGGACGCACGACGCCCATAGCCTCAGTTATAGTTTTTTCCCAGAACGTGTGCCACCAGTTTTCTGCCAGTCAGACACACAAGGCCTCGCGGAATGCAAGCTGCAATCGTAAAAGAAATTCTGCAGCGGGGAAGGCAGGGAGGGAGCGATATGGAATACGTCGTCCGACCATCCCATCGAAAGAACGTTACCAGGTAAGAAAGTAACTTGTTCTTCGAGGGGATTGGGTCCTCCGACGTATTCCATATCTATGACAGACTCCCAAAGCAGTACCAAGCAAGGAGGTGGGAAAGAATTTAGAATACAAATTTAGCATGCCCAATCAAATTGCGGAATAGAGAACTGCCTTGCCAAAAACCAGATCTTGCCCTCTGATGGAATCAAGGGAATAGTGACGTACAAAAGTATGTACAGAAGCCCAGGTGGCTACATCACAGATGTGATGAATAGGAACTCCCCTCTGCAGGGCAGTAGACGCAGCCACTCCTCTGGTAGAATGGGCCCGCAAGCCAGCCGGAGGGTCCTTACCCGCCAAGCGGTAACACTCTGAGATAGCTAAAATAATCCAACAAGACAGTCTGTTTCGTCACAGCTTGTCCCAAACGCTTTCCAGCGTAACCAATGAAAAGTTGATCGTCCACTCTGACCCGGGACATGCACGAGATATAAAAGCTCAATGCTCTCCTAGGATCCAGCCTATGGAGCCTCTCCTCTTCCTTACCAGGATGTGGAGGAGGATAGAACGCCGGAAGAACAACCTTCTGGCTCAAATGAAATTCCGAAACCACCTTCGGAAGAAAAGAAGGACAAACTCTAAGGACTACCCTGTCCTTATGGAACATAGTGAAGGGTGGCTTAACTGAAAGTGCCTGTAACTCACTCACTCTGCGAGCAGAAGTAACCGCAACCAAAAACACAGTTTTCAGAGTCAACAGCCTCAAAGGGCAAGAATGTAAAGGCTCAAACGGAGCACCCATAACAAACTTAAGAACAAGGTTCAAATCCCAACCTGGCACCAAAAACTGCGAAATTAAAGGAATTTTAAAATAGGAACACTCTTCAGACGAGCGCTTAAATATGGACAGCGCCGCCAGGTAACCTTTAATGTTCCCCACTTGCAAGCCCCTGTGGGCCAAAGAAAGCAAAAAAGACAGAACCATGGGAATGTCACATTCAGAAGGATCCACATTCTGAACTCTGCACCAGTCGCAGAACTTTCTCCAACGGCAACGGTACAGAGACTTTGTTGCCGGCCGCCTGGCCGAGAGCAACACCTCCATCACGTCTTCAGGGAGGTCCCAATCCTTATACCTCAATCTTTCAGAAGCCAAGCGTGAAGATTGAGGGATCTGACCTCTGGATGGAGAACCTGACCCCCTTCCCGTGAGAGCAGATCGTAGGGAAGACGACGTGGAGGGCAGATGGACAAGTCTAGAAGGTCCGGGTACCACGTCCTCCGGGCCCACGCCAGAGCAATGAGGATCATCTGGGAACCGAGCCTCCATAACCTCCGCAGCACTTGCGGGATGACGGGGTCTGGAGGAAACGCGTACAGCAGTGGGAATGACCAATCCACTACGAAAGCGTCTCCTAAGGCTACTTTTGGAGGAAATTCCCGCGAGCAAAACTTTTCGCACTTCCGGTTGACACTGGAGGCGAAGAGATCCACTTGAGGGGTCCCCCAAAGGGCAAAGATCTCCAAGAGAATCTCCTGAGCCAGTTCTCACTCGTGAGAGATCGAGCTCTGCCTGCTCAGAGCGTCCGCCGTCTCGTTGTCGTCTCCGGCCAGATGAACAGCCGAGATCGAAACTTCCTACTGGATGGCCCAGAATTCGAGCTGCATCGCTTCCTTGCACAGTGGAAGTGACCCTGCCTCTCCCCCCCCCTTTTTGTTGAGGTAGTGCATGGCCACCGTGTTGTCCGTTAGAATCCGGACACTCTTTCCGTGCACAGTCGGCAGAAAAGCCTTCAGGGCTAGCCTGACGGCCCTCAGCTCCAACAGATTGATATGGAGTCTGGACTCCGACAGAGACCAACGACCGCTGACTGTCAACTTGTTGGCATGAGCTCCCCATCCCGTGAGGGATGCATCTGTCACGATCGTCACCTCCGGCCAGGGCAGCCAAAATGGGGCCCCCTTGATCAGATTGCCCTCGACGGCCCACCACAGAAGGTCCCGGGCTACCGAGGGCGGCACCTGAACAGGGTCCGACAGCCTGCCGGAGGACTGAGACCACTGGAGCTTGAGTGCCCACTGCAAAGATCTCATCCGCAGACGAGCCTCTGGCACCAGAAGAATGCAGGATGCCATGAGGCCGAGCAGTCTCAAGAACTCGGACGCTGGGAGATTCTGGGCAAACTGAAACTTGTGCACCATCTGCTGAATGTGAAGAGCCCTCACCTGAGGAGGAAAACTGCCCCAAGAACGTGTCGAGCACTGCTCCGATGTGCTGGAGCCGCTGCGTTGGTGTCAAATGGGACTTCTTTAAATTGAGGGAGAAGCCCAGCCTGTGAAGGGAGTGGCAGGTGACGGACAGATGATCCAAGCCTGCTCGGGAGAGCTCCCCCGGATCAACCAACCGTCCAGGTAGGGGTAGACGTGAATCCCCCCCCTTTCCTGAGATGCGCTGCCACCACCACCATGAGCTTGGTGAAAACCCTTGGGGCGGAGGTCAATCCGAACGGCAGGACCCGAGTCGCCAACCGCGAACCTCAGGTACTTCTTGTGCTTGGGATGGATCGGCACATGGAAGTAAGCATCCTTGCGGTCGAGAGACACCAACCAGTCCTGAAGTTGAAGGGCCTGGAGGACTTGAGAAAGAGTCACCATCTTGAACTGGTCCTTCCTGAGGAGTTTGTTCAAACCGCGCAAGTCCATGATGGGTCTCAATCCCCAGTCTTTCTTTGAAATCAAAAAATAAGGGGAATACCATCCCTTGTTCCTCTCCGCTACAGGCACCAGTTCTATGGCGCCTTTCTCCAGCAGGGCTTGAATTTCCTGCGCAAGGAGCGGATCCGGTCACTTCAAAGAGAGGTTCCCTGGTGGATTGTCGTGAGGCCTCTGCCGAAAAGGAAGACAGTAGCCGTGGATTATGATCGCCAGAACCCACACATCCGAAGTAATGGCATGCCACTCTACAAGATACTGCGCCAGCCTTCCCCCAACCGGCGAACCATGGGACCTGGCCTCATGACTGAGTGGTAGCGGCTGCGGCGTTGCCTGAGGGCAAAGAGGCAACAGCCCGAGCGGCCTTGGCACCTCGAGTACCTTTGTTTCCACCTCTAGTACTCTTACGATGGCCTCTTTGACTGCTAGCTTCCCTCGCTTTACTCAAGGACGAGTAATAGCGAAAGGAACCACCCCTCCATTGGTGTCCCCTAGGACGAAAAGTCAGAGGTTGGCGAACTGCAGCGCCCAACGACTTTGCTGCAGCTTTGGAGGTCTGCAACCTCTCAAGGCTCTCGTTAGCCTTGCTGCCAAAAAGGTGTTCACCGTCAAAAGGCATTTTGAGGAGCCGGGACTGCACATCAGGAGCGAACCCAGACTTCCGCAACCACGCAAACCTGCGCATAACGGTGCTCGCCGCCATGGACCGGATGACACAATCCGCCAAGGCCAAACCCGACTGACGGCCTCACACATAGCATCCTTGCCATCCTGAACCATAGCAAGGAAACCATCCCGTTCGTCCCCTTCGGGAATATGATCAGCCGCTAATGCAACACAGTTCCACAGAGTGTGTGTGAAACGAGACAAGGCACATATGGAGTTGGCCGCCTGAAGTGCCATACCCTCCGAAGAAAACACTTTCTTCGCCCAGCCGTCAAAATGTTTGTCGTCCCTATCTGGAGGGATGGTAGGATACGACGCCTGCTTTGCCGGGGCTGTAGCCGTCTGCCCCACCAAACTCTCCGGAGTGGGGTGCCTAGACAAGTAGCAGGGGTCGCTACTGGCTGGATGGTATTTTCGCGACAAAGACTTGCCCACTGCCGGGAGACTCTCCGGAGCAGTCCAAGCCGCCGCCACCCTTCTCTGCAGAGCCATATGAAAAGGCAAAACCAGGTCAGTGGGTGGACCGAGATCAAGGATGTCCGTGAGATCATCCTGAACAAACTCCCCTGGGGGAGCTGACCAACCCAAGTACTCGGTAACCCGAGACATAAGGCACTGATATGAAGAATCGGCATGAGTGCCAGGCTCCGGCCGACAAAACTCCACCTCCGGAGAGGTGTCCAGTCCACTGACATCATGCAGCGACTGCCTCAGGTCATCAAACTGGCTATGGCCCGAGATAAGGTCATCTGGAACCGTAACCGGAACCAGGCCGCCATCAGAGCCTTCATCACCCTCTGCAATGTACTCCAGGCAGGGAGAGGAAGACCTCTGCGGACCAAAGCAGTGCCGGACCTTAGCCATAGCCTTTCTAGGGGCAAACCCCGTGCCTCGGGGCCCCTCCGACACCACCGCCTCAAAAGACGTCGAGGGCGCCGAACGAGTCGGTGCCGGCATCGACAGAAAAGGCGCTGACGTCGAGCGAATCGGTGTTGACGTCAGCTGCAGCGCCGCCAGCTGGAGCTCCGAGCGTGTTTCTCAACAACCTGGGCGCCGACAGCGTCGACGACCCCCTCGGAGGCGGAGCCTCGAGAGAAATAGTCTACTACCTCGGCGCCACAGGCGTCGACGTCTTCTTCGAAGACGGCACAGGATCACGCGGTCTCGAGCGCGTCGAGGACCGGGACCTGGAACGGGCATGGCGAGAACGGCTACCCTTGTCCGAGCGGGACCTCTCCCGCGAGCCGTGCCGACCACCCGAGCCCGAAGGCGCACGGGCGGTGTCTCTCGACCGGTGCCGACCGACCCCACTCGGAGGCGCGGACGGACCGGTGCCCTGCGATTCCAGAATCGCTAGCATCTGCTTCCCGAAGGAAGCCCATTCCTCCGGGGTCGCTTGCATGGAGGGATAAGCGACCTGCCGACGGCCGTAGTCCTCGGAAGAGGACGGGGAAGGCGACCTATGCCGGCACTTCCTGGAATGCCTAGAAGAGGCGGAGGAGTGGCGAGACCGACTCCTGGAAGGAGACGAACCAGACTTCCGACAATAACGCAGAGAGTCACCCCTTGAGTCATCGGTCGAAAGCCCCGCAGACCTCGACTTCCGGGGCTTAGACACCCGGCCTACCGACAGCTTCTTCTTGCGTTCCCGCAAGGCCTTAGCAGTGAGGGACTGGCAGTCGACACAGTCGTCTGTATCGGGGGCCTCCCCGAGGCACCAGAGGCAGGCGTCGTGCGAGTCCGTGACTGACATCTTGGACCCACAGTCCCCGCAGTTCTTGAAGCCCGGACGCGGGGTTGAAGACGAGAAAGACATCGCCACGAACATGACTTCACCACAAAGCGAACAGGTTCAACGAACCGAGAATAGAAAACAGCAGCTCCGAGTCGAGGCGTACCGAGATTCACGAAGCGAACACGTTCGCGGAAAAAACGGAACTGAGGCTATGGGCGTTGTGCGTCCTACTTATCACATCAGGCGACGTCGGCCGTCGGAGGAGGTCCTCGGGGACGGCGCATCGACGCAGGAGCCAAAGATTTTCAGAAGCAGCACAGCTGTGGTCATTACCTGTCAGATATGGAATACGTCTGAGGACCCAATCCCCTCGAAATCAGTCTCATTTTAGGACACTATAACATCTGGTTGCTAACCGTGTACCACTTTTCCTCAAATTTAAAACCCTGCTTTGAGCAGAATATTAACATACATTTCCAATTACCAATACACTGGGGTACATGCCCTGGAGTCAGAATTCTTAAATGGCATGTGTCCAAAATCTTACACTCTCCAGCTGTTTGGGACTAAAACTTCCATCAGCCCAAGCCAACATAGTCAATGGGAGTTGCAGTGCAGAACATCTGGAGAGCTGCAGGTTGCAGACCCCGGTTTTAGGGTATACAGTTTGTCTAGGCAGTCATGCCTATACCCTCAACACACTATTAATTTCTCGCATCCTCAAATCTATCACAATTGATTGCACAATTAATTGCACAATTGCAATCCATGAAGACCAAAATGACTTGAAAGCATGAGCCTTTCATCCTTTTCCACTGACCCACCACCAGCTACAAATCTCTCGACTGTTCTAACCCTGCGTTAGAATCTGACCTTGTTCATATTGGTGTGACAGTAGCCCTTTACACCAACAAGAATGTTGCAAAAAGACCATTTACTTTATGCTACTAGGAAAAACAACTCTTTCAGAGGCATGACAAGAGCTCAGATTTCAAAGGTAAGAAGTCCAACATATCCATTGATTAAGTGATGTAAATGAAGCCTTTAAACCTTAATGCACCCTATTTTTAGGTAAACAAACATTTATATGCTGATCACATTTCTACACATGCCACGCTCCAAAAATGTATTTTTGTACAAAGTCTTGTCAGGCCAAAAACTAGTAAGTCCATTATTTAGATTTCAAAACTCAACGACAACTTTAACATTGAACCCTATTCACAGTAAAAAATAAAAAATAAAAATTATTACAAAGATGTCCCTAAGAAGCACAACGCATCTAGCAGTATAACCGCTGTATTGTCTACATCCATTTGATACAGGCTGCCTATTCTAATATTAACTGCTAGAACATCTGGAAGTTTACCAAAACTTAGGTCTTGTATATCCACGAACATCTTCAGCAGCATTAATACATTGTTATCTTCAACAGGGAATGCCTCTTAACATTGAAATATTTCATTATGCTACCCTTGTTAATGAAAGCCAGCATACAATTTAGCAGAGCCATTTAACAATCACCCTATTAATAAAAAATATTGATTAAAAGAGCTGGAACCAACCTACACCAAAGGAATACAAAATTAGGGGGCAGATTTCTGTCTAATGCTGGTCACAGAACCAGGGTTGTTTTGTAAGCTGTTGGGCTCAACATATCACTGGCTAATCCAAGTATTCCTTCACTCCTTTTTCTCGCTGGCTAAAGCATCATATTGGATGATATTTTCCTTGTTCACCTCTGATCTCACCCCACCTGCCTTCCCCAAGGTTCACCAATAAAACCTGCTTATTTTTAACCAATACCTTTGTTCTTCTCATTCATATGCCAATTCCAATTCAAATTGTATTCATAGATGTCCAAGATGGCGGTGACGCAGAACATCTCATCCGAGCCTGCATACCCCCCCATCACTGATAACTTACACCAGCGACATATATGGACCAGTGACCCTCCTATACATGTATAGGTAGCGTACGGCAACCGAGGTAAGGCTGTCGCCACGTAAGGGGAGCAGGAGCCAGCAGTGTTGGTGGGACGGTGCAAGCACATGGGCGGAATTCACGCACTGAGGTGCCATCCTTGCTCCAAGAAGGGGCCATCGGCAGCACAAAAGAAGGGAGATGACTGAAAGAGACATGGGCCCACACGGAGAGCAGCGGCTCTCCCACTGACTTCACCATGAGCCTGGTGCTATTGTGGAGGGGCAAGTATCACCTGCAGATCTGTCGGGTTGAAGACGTGGCAGACATCTTATTGTGGGCAACAGGGTTGCTGTATGCAAGTGTAGTGAAGGAGGCCAGGGGTAGCGATCTTTTTTATGGATCGAGAATCTTAACCCTACATGGCCCACAATACACCAAGATTTTGCATCACAGCTGTCTGGGGTTCTGTTAATCACTTTGTTTACCCACAGGATATGTTATACCATATTGAAAGGGTACTCTAAGGTAGGAATCAGTCGAAGGCCGAGGGATGGGGGAACAGTCGATTTCATCTATACTATCGAGACTTGTCTCCGACATGTGCGAAATATAATAGCCTCAAACTATGTACCAGGCACCCACGGGTTGTGCTCACTCATCCACACAGGGTCTAGAAAGTGATTTCTCCAGAGAACTATACATTTTTATCATGGTGGATTTCCTAAATCGTTGCCTAGGTCTGAGCCAGTGACACAGACCTTTCCCGGAGAACCGAGTCTTAATTCTGCCTGACAGACTAGAAATGGGTCTGGGTTCGGACAATATCATGCATTAGGAGATGCATGAGGTATGGTGGATTTTCATGATGTGTCCTTTGGCCGAGCAAAGGCTGTCCGCTGGGTTGAGAGGGCCAGAAAAGTGGTTGCCACCTATACAGATATTACTTGTGTAATTCTCCCCCCCACACCCCACACTCCACACCCCTACCTGGTATTAGATGACTACCAGATGGGCCCCAAAGTGAGAATGATATGTGCCCAGTTCAGTTAACTACACAGCTGTATGGGGCTCCTCCCGTTAGGTTTTGCAAGTTAAAGCAGATATAAAAAGAAATTTGGAAATAAATGTAATTCATACACACCAACAAAACAGCTGCACCAGCTTATTTGAAATTGAATTAATCCACTTTTTAGCTTCAATATTTGCAATGCAGCAAACTCCTCGAAAAAGCCCTAGTGGCCAATAGCTGAACAAAATAAATAGTGTTGTGGCTAAGGGTAGGAAGGGTGCAAGTCCACACCAACCTTCTACACCAATACTACCATTGGTTGCACTTTTGGGACCAAGCCTAAGCATCATGAACACACTTCTGTTTTTCTTGCTGGTATCCAACTGTAGCCTTTCATTTAATTCTTCACAAAATATATGCATAGGGCTTTAGTTAATGCTAGATATTGTTAACTATGCTCCATAGGCAAACATCTACCTCGCCCCCTTGATCTCTTCCTTCTATCCTCACTTCGTGTTATGCAGATGACATGCAGCTCTCCTTCAAGCTTCCCTCACCTCTCCTTCAAGCTTCCCTCCCCTTCCTTCTCTCTCAGCCCCGACTGACTGCCATTCAGTCATGGTGCACTGCCAATGATCTGTGCCTTAATGCCAGTAAGACTGCGATCCTTTTCATTGGGACCCTAGATCGCTTCCTAGCTAGTTTCCTTCCTACCTAGTTAGCTAGCTAGCTTCTTTCCTACCTAGCTAGCTAACTAGCCTCTTTCCTACCTACCTAGCTAGCTTCTTTCCTACCTACCTAGCTAGCTAGCTTCCTTCCTTCCCAGCTAGCTAGCTAGCTTCCTTCCTTCCCAGCTAGCTAGCTAGCTTCCTTCCTTCCCAGCTAGCTAGCTTCCTTCCAAGGTAGCTAGCTAGCAAGCTTCCTTCCTTCCTCCAGCTGCACTTTATGGGTCCCCTCCCCTCACCCTCTTGTGAGTCAAAAAAAAACTTGGTGTCATCTTCGATTCCTCTCCCCACACCACAGACCTTGCCAAGAAGGCCCACTATCAGCTGCACCTCCTCAGAGGTATTCTTCCTTTCCTCACTTTCCCCCATAAACTCAATGGGCCTCATTACACGGGCGGCAGTGGACCAAGGTGCCATTAGCACCTTGGTCCATGCCGGTAAAATACCGGCACCGCCTTGGTGGAAAGGGGAATTACCACCCTATTCCAAGGTTGGTGGGGCGGTAATTCTCCCTTCCCCCATTGCCCTTCCCCATTCCCATTTTTGCCCAATAGGGGAAGGTGCTAATTACGGCACCGCAAATTGTGGCAAAAAGCAGGCGTTAAATTCTCCAACCCGCAAAGGGACCTCGTAGTAAGGCCGTAAGGGTTAACGGTCACCGGTACCATTAACGGTGACCGTTAACCCTTACCGCCGTCCGTGTAATGAGGCCCAATGTCTCCAGAGCGCCAGTCCTCTCTAGACTCGACTACTGTAACAGCCTCTTCCTCAGTCTTCCTTCATCCTCCCTTAGTCCCTTCAACTAATCTAGAATAAGACTGCAAAACATATTCTTGGCCTCACGCCCAGGGAGCGCATCTCGCCAGCTCTAATTTTCTCCACTGGCTCCCGGTTGCTGCTAGGATCAAATTCAAGACCCTCTGCATCATCCACCAGGCTTTCTGGGGCCTTGGACCAGGCTACACCCAACTCTGTCCCCAAATACCTCCCTGCTAGAACCCTTCGGTCTGCTAGCTCCAACTCTCTGCGAGTCAGACACTTCGAGCATGGGGGTTAGAGGTCACTTCTGCAGGAGCCTCCCTCTGGAATGGTCTCCCTGCCCCTCAGGCTTGAGCCAGGATCTCCGAGTTCTGGAAGCTCCTCAAGACCTTTTTCTCCTCCTCCTCCACTCTCCCGTACCCTATTAACACCTTCTTCTGCCTCAGTGATGGGCTGCCTGGTTCCCTCAGTGCTACAGGGTTCCAGGCCCTGCCCACCAAGTCCACCTGCCCCCCCCTTTCACTGCACTATATTCGCAAGCACTTGCCCTCCCCTTAGCACTTGCACTTTGCCCCTTACCCTTTTCTCTTCCCACCATAGCACTTGTTCTGCACTTGCACAATTCGAATTTCACAAGGCCTAGTAGGAGCATTATTGTATCTTTCTCCCTTGTACCCCACCGCTTTTTGTCTTGTGGCGCCTTAAAACACCATTTATTTTACAGGGGTCTTACAAATATTCAATAAAATTTATAAAGAGTGCCATAAGCTAAAGTTGTTCACTGCAAAAACATGTGAACAAACAAAAAAAGAATTCCAGATGCAGGCCGATAAAAGTTAAAAGCAGTACGCAAACATGAAACCTTTAAAACAAGACCATGCTTGCCAATATTAATTGGGAGACTATATACCAGACATGCAGTGCAAGGTGCTGCAATTTAAATAAGATTCCCATTTTATGAGCAAATGATGTTTTAATCTTGCTTATATGGAGACTTATTTGCTTGCCCAAATTTCACATGGAAGCGCACTGGTCCTTAAAAGGTAAGTGATTTGTTTTTCCCCCCAGAGGTTCTCGTCAGTCCTTGAATTCTTAAAATGTTACATTATTTGTGGTACACCCTACCATCTAAAACTAGCTATAGGCGAGGCCAGAAACAGAAATGGAAAGCATTGTGCGACAGCGTGTGGTACCAGTATAAAAACCATTCATGGCATGTGGGAGGGAGAAGAGGGACTGTGCCCTCCTACCTACTATCTCACCCCCAACTCTGGGACAGGGCGTACACTGGCTTGTGCCCTAGTAGGCCCATTGCCCCTGGTCGGGTCTAGCCCTGGACCCTGTCACAATAGGCGGAAGCACATGACAAGTAGGCGTTTTGCCAGAAAGGGTGTGACCAGATGAAGGTCAAAGATCGATAAATGGGGGACATGGAAAGGCATATTAAACGGATGTACAAACATTTTAAAATAGGAACCAGTGGCATGGAGGGGTGGGAGAGATGACAACCAAATGCCACCAAAGCACAATGTTACATTACAGTAACAACTCAAGCTGGACATCAATAGGCACTTAAAGGAAGGCACAGCCCAACAACATCAGTATGGGAAGGGCATACATCATTCAGCACCCTTAGGATGTAAGGATATAAAGTCTAAGAAAAGGATTGCCATGGCTGTCTGGTGAACCTGGCTTTAGTAGATCAAGTCCTGCAGGCAGAGCCCCTAACTGGAGCACTGAGAGGCTCCCAGGAAGGGGAGGAGAACCTTTACATATGTCCCTAACTTGGGGCAGGCCCTCAACAGTAGTTTATGGTGCTTGTATGCAATGTAAAAAAGGGTGGGAAAAATCAACACGGATGGTTCCGTGGTAATGCACAGTTCTCAGACTACACTAATAAATAATAAGGAAGTGAACATTGGGGAAGCTGGAGGAGGGGTGTGATTTTTTTTTCCTTTGGTCTACACATCTCTTTTCCCTACATCAGTCGCAAGGTTTTCATTTTTTTCCTCTTTTAGCAGACTTTCGAAGGGCGAAAGCCTTAGCTCTATTTGCAATGGACAAGTACTGTGCTACATGAGCTGGATTGCACATGTGTGCCGCAGCTTCTGACTATGAGCCTTTCCTATAGTCCCGAGTAAATGGGATAAGGCCATTGGACTAAGGCCAGTAGATTGCACTGCATAACTGGTTCAAAAAATTGACTGTTCAGTAAGCCCGGAAGTGGTAATGGGAGTGGAAGCCCTACACCCCTCGCCTGAGGGGACGAGAGTGAACTTTTCTGAGGCGGCCATGCTGAACCAGAAGCACTATGATCAGGTCTCCTTTTTCACCACTGGTATTGAAATAGGATTAATACCTTCCATAAATTATCACTTTGCATAAGGCAGGAGGCAGGAAAAGCATGCCAGAAGGCCTAATCTACACCTTCTGAACATTCGATGGTCAAGTGGTTGATCCACTATAAAAGGGTATTGTTCTTGAGGGTGGGCTGGGTTTGTCAGGAGGGAACGAGGATGCTGTCCATCTTGCAAGCAAACTAACAAATCTCCTTTGCTTTATCATCACTGAAATTCCAGATGAAAATGTCTGATTACTCAGACAGTTGGCGTCAAGATTTGGACCTGCAGCACAACAAGGGTGCATAACCATACCTGTGACCGACCTCTTGAATGACCCATGTGCACGCTGAAAGAAGAAAGAAGTCCAAGTTAAAAACACTAAGGGGTAATCGGGAGAAGCCCGAAGGTGGTGGGCCTGCACTATCCGCTCAAGGGAGCCAAGGGTTTTGCTACAATGATCAAATGACAGGAAGATTGGTTTCTGGGATACGCAAATATGTTGTGGCAGTTTTGGGTTGAGTATTTTGTTGTGGTACTCCTTTTTGCCTTGCTTTACGGCGCTGGTATTGACAATTGTATTTTACTTCTACCCTGAATTAGATCTGTCATAATATTGGCAATGGTCATTTAGGTAGGCTGGTTTGGCAAAAGCCAGTTGGTTCTCTGGTATAATTGATTCTGAATGTATTCTGGCTCTGATTTTATATATTTTTATTAACTTTATTTACTTACTTGGCATTACATACATGCACAAGAAATAAACAAGTATGACAGAGTGTGCAGATTTCCAATGCATATCATGCGACCAGTCCTTAGCAATCGTAGTGGAGAAACATAGGACACTGCATCATCAAGTCATGTGATGGCAAACAAAATAGAGTGTGCACTGGGGCAATAGCACAAATTACTGGTGGGGCAGGATCAGTGTAGATAAGTAGACCCTGAAATGGGACCAGATGTCTCTGGGGTGGCTGGTAACGGTTGACAGAGACCCAAAGTTCCTCTTTCTCGTTGGCCCATACAAAATCTTTAAGCCACAGATCTTCACTCGTGGCATTCGCCTGAGTCCAGTTCTGTAAAATACAACTTTTGGCTAATAAAAGACTAACGTTTAAGAACCTGCAGGTGGTAAAGGCTTTGGCATCAAACATATTACAGGATCTGGATAAATGGGGATTCCCACAACAGCAGACAACGTGGATCACACATCCTTCCAAAATTCTTCCAACCGGGGAGAAGACTCCAACATGTGTATTCCTGTAGCCTCTCCATCTCCACACCTGGGACTGGTGCCAGCAGAGTCCCACGCAACTAACCAAGCAGGAGTGTAATGGAACCTAGTCAGAATTTTGAGTTGAATGAAGCTAAAACGTGAATTAAGGATTACGTCACAAGTAAGCCTGCACATCTTCTGCCATTTTGCTGATGTGATGTTGAGATCTCAAGCCCATTTACAACAGATAGTAGCCACTTTATCAGGTATTAAACCAAGAACCAACCTATACAATGTTGACACAACTTTCCAGAACTACCCACATGGGTTATGTAGGCTAAACAGGGATCAGTTGGTGCTACATCCGGGAAAAACCTGCCAGATCCCTTGAAATGATGCATTCAGCCCATAGTATTGTAACCAGGGAAGAGCCCTACGTCGAAGGGAGGCAGTCAGAAGATCAAGTTTGTCCATATACTGGCCATCAAAAAACAAGTCCCATAGCTACGTAATGCCCAATCTACTCCAGGCATCTATTATGGCAGGGTAAGACAGATCGTTGCAGAGAGGGATATCCATGCAGCATGGTGGCCCTGAACCAGTCCACATCCGGATTTTTCTCCACGAGAGGAGGGGGATTTTGACCCGATCAAACTAGAATTTCCTCAAGAGTAATCGGAGGAGTGTATCAGGGATTTAATGTCACTCTTCTGATCTGCAAATTTCTCAATCCTCACATGTGGGTACGGGGAATCCTCCAAATACACATAAGCTGCATATTGGACTTGCGCCGCCATCCAGTAGAGTTGCGCATTTGCGCCAGTAAAACTACCCTTATCATACGGTTTACTTCAGTCAGACCACTTCAGGTGCAGAGCCCTTGAGTGCCACATGTAGAGCTGGATCAAAGAGTCTATTTTCTTGAAAAACAGCCAACCCGGCCAGATCGGGATGCTTTGAAAAAGGTACAACAATTTCAGAATTATCTCCATTTCAGTAGAGCCATTTTACCCACCATGGATATCAGGAGTCTCACCTAGCTGTGTAACGGGACAAGTAGTTATCAAAGTTAATGTTATATAAAGTACCTGGTTCCCTAGATATTATGACATGTAATTATTTTATACTATTTGGAGACAAGGTAAACTCTACCGCATTTGATGGTTTCTGAGTTGCTTTTGTTACTGGAAATAGCTCAGATTCACTACCTTTTATGCGGAGACCTTAAATGTTACCGAAGGCCAATATATATTGCCTTATGGGATC
The DNA here is from genome assembly GCF_040938575.1 of Ambystoma mexicanum. Taxonomy (NCBI): domain Eukaryota; kingdom Metazoa; phylum Chordata; class Amphibia; order Caudata; family Ambystomatidae; genus Ambystoma; species Ambystoma mexicanum. The sequence goes on along the minus strand of NC_090936.1, from coordinate 449,621,188 downwards.
GAGATTAACCATAGGGTTTTTGACGAACATTATAAAATCATCCGCATATAAAGATAGAACATCGGGGACACCTGCTATCCTGATGCCAATATGCGAGTGTTTGTACCTAATGAGATCAGCCAGGGTTTCAATTCTATTGGCAAATAGTAAAGTGGAGAGGGGACACCCCTGCCAGGTACGACACTCTATTGCAATTGGGTCAGAGAGAATTCCATTGTGCAGAATATCGGATCGGGAAAGGAGTATAGCAGTTGAAAGTAAGATGAAATTGGCCCCAAACCTAAATTGGGTAAGAACTGAGTAGACATATTGCCAGGAAGCAAATCAAAAGCCTTTTGCACAACCAGTGCAGCCCCAACAGCCTGTACTTCCGCATCCAACTGGAAATCATGTTGAATATCCTTCGTAAATTTAGGGCTGTTGAGTGACCAGTAAAGAAGCGATTGAGGTGAACAAAGTGCGTAATTATTGGCATTCATCTATTCGCTAGTATTTTGGCAAATATTTGAATATCAGTATTTATTAGGTAGAATGGTCTACATGATCCACAACAGTCAGCATGCTTGTCAGGTTTTAGGAGAATAGTTAGAATAGCCTCCCGCATGGGTGCCAGAGGTAGCCATTTTCCTAAGGTCTTGCTTCGAGAAGACAAGGATCAATTTGTATTGCTTCTAAAAATGCAGTCTTCCCCGAGGTGAAATCATCCATAGCTCGGATCACCTCATCAATTGTTATGGGAAAGTCAAGATTTTTATTTTAAAAAATGAAATGCCTACCTTTCCCTATTCTAAGGGTTTGCCTACACAACACAACTGAACTAGGGTGCTCGTTGTCTTGTCTAAAGTCCAAAGCAAATCTGCCCTCCAGCCAAAAACAAATCCTTACTGACCCTGCCACTTAAACTAAATAACTAAAGGCCAGGAGAATGACTTCTCCTGGAATTGCTTAGCCAGCAAATGTCTCTTAATATATGATTTTCGAATAGCTTCTTGCCATTTCCTGTACCACTTAGTTCAGTTCTTTCAAGGGATTTCGTCAGTTCCCCTTCTTTACTTCAGTTTGTACTTTCAAATTCCTCTCTAGGCACTCTGGCCTCCACACATTTCTTTACTCTGCTCAATTACTGTTGATTCCCACTCTAAGTATTCACATTTACTATGACAAGTAGGTTTCTTGGAAGAATCATATTTGTTGGTTATTACTTAAGCAATATGACCCGAGCGGCGGGGGGCCTTACCGACTCAGGTAATGCCCCGGGGTCCGGGGCATTACCCAAGTCAGTAAGGCACCCGCCACTCGGGTCATATTGCTATTAGTACCCCGGCCCGCATTATGTGCGTGACCGGGGCACAAAAAGCCTTTTTTTCTTTCCCGAAACGCTGTGGTGTTTCGGGACAGAAAAAAAAAAGAAAAAAAAGAAAACGACCAAGAAAATGGCCGCCATGGAAAGGGAAAACTGAGTCCATTTTCCCTTTCCATGACGGCAATCGGGAGCGGACGTGCTAAAAAAATAAAAAATAATTAAATAAATAAAAAACGCGTACCTGCGTCCCCGCTGGGGGACGATAGAAGCCTTCAGCCGTGTGGAGGTGCGGAGCGGGGATGGCCCTGCTTCGAGCCTCCTCATTGGCTGAGGGGCTGCCACACCCCCTGCCGGGGACAAGGCGGCTGGAATCGTGGCTGAGAATCGAAGGATTCACGGCCAGGTAAGGAACCGGCGAGAGCCAATTAGAATGCTTGTTGCATTCTGCTCGACTCTTGCCGGGTACTAATAAGCGCAATAGTATTCAGTTTCTCTTGATCTGTGCCTTGTCCCATGGGTTTCCAGCTATACCAGTTACCTGTATTGTAGTAGGGCTGCATCACGGGGTTGGCACTTGCCTTTGGCGTTCCTCTTCGGCTTGTCGGAATGGCTTCTGTGTTTGATTTGTCTTCTTGCTTCGACACGCTTTGGGGTCATTCTCCTTGTATGACTCGGTGTGAAAAGGTGATTTCTCCTCATCTCTTCCCCAGCCACCACCAGGTAAGAAATCTTTCTCAGTATTTTGTTGTGGCTTGGGTATCTCCTAGCCACAGCTTCTCTCTTCTGTGCACGTTTCCCCAACTGTCCCTCCACGGACCGGTGCCGCCGCCTCCTCCTTTTTTTTTTTAGGGCACCTCTCCACAGCCATTGACCATTGAAATGAAATGATGTATGGATGCCAAATAGTAAAACTTTATTACTAACTGTCTTTATTAAAGCCTTACAACTCGGCAAAAAAAAGTTAAAAGCCAGATTATGGCACTCCCAAAATGCAAATGAAGGTGCGCGTTGGGGACGTTCATGCGTTTCGCGGAACAACTCGCCGCTTGTACACAACCACGAGCCCCCTTCAACCAGTGAGTTTATAACATGGGTGTAAAGCGCGAGAGAGCAGCCAGTGAGTGTTTACACAGCAATGAACAAAGGACTACTCTGGTTAACCCACTCTGTACGTAGCAAAAGCATGGTGGCCATCTTTACGTTTTTGGCGTGCAGGTGTTGTTGAAGCAGGTTCATACCGACAACGGCGGAGGCTGCATGGCTGCTCGAAATAATTGCTAGCAGTTCACATTACGGCAATATAGTGAGGCTTTTTCCTCCACTACGAGACATTGCAAGGCACGTCGCCCATAGACCAATGGCAGTGAAGTAAGGTTGGTCTGCATTAGCCAATCAATTAATAAAACGTGGGGAGGCACGTCTCACCACAACCAATCACAGCGCGACTGTTATGCCGCACCATCAATGGTGGCCACCAATCGAGCCCCATTTCAACTACTTAACTCCTCGGCAGCACAGACAAACTGACTGATTTAGTCGCGTCCTGCAACCGAGCAACTCCGAATGCGTAACGAGGTAAGAAGGAAAATAGCTTAATTTTGAAACCCGACAGCAGTTTTAGTAATCCCTTTTTTGAATAAAACGCTATGTTGTTTCATTTTCTGCCTAGCCGCCCTTTCCATGATGGTTTAACCGTTACAGAAGCACGAGTCTCTCTTTCTATCAAATATTTGCACCATGACAACTGGGTTTCTAGATGATTCAAAGTGAATGCATTCGCATTGCAAATACCAAACCTAAGGTAGGAAGATTTTAACTACTGCACAGCTTTGTTTATTCGCTAATTATCCCCTTTCCAATTAAAAATTCAATTATGACACATGCATGTCTTTCCATGCACCTCTTGTTTATTATTAAAGCATTACTTTTCTTTCAAGGTCAGTAACACGGAAGTCAAAAGTCTTTGCGACCTTTTTTGATACTTGCCAAAATTACTGATTCCGACCAAGTTTGCTCTTATCCATCTGGAAAAAGCACAGTCAGCCAGTCAGATAGGCTACTTATTATTTGACCTAACGGAATCGGTTAACAAACAGTAAGGTTTTAAATGTTCTGAATTCATTTTCAACTAATAGTCCATATCCAACTATCTTTCACAGTGGCTGCGTTTACTGCCACGCCTACTGTGATGTTGCCCCGCTGCTGAGATTATTTCTGGCCTACTGCCTCAGATGTTCTGCCCAGTTTAATTTCAGTAAGCTCCTCATCTGGCCATTTTAATTAGAATTACAGTCAGAGTTTATGGCATTTCTTTGCCCCCCTCTCTTGGCTCTAACTTACTTTGCAAGCAATCGTGATTGGATTCTGCATTTAAACCATATGTTTTCACCAAATATCAAAATATTCTTTTGTCTGCTTCCCCACAGGGTTCAGTTGTTTCTTTCACCCGGAGGAAGGCAATTTTTGGAAGTTAAATGCCAGACAGGTGGCTTATTTGCCAAAACGTTTCCCTGATGTCTGTCAGTATTTTGCGTGCCTAAAAATTATGTTAAGACTCCTACAAGTTAGTTTGCGTGTCAAAAAAATTATGCCAAGACACCTACACGTTGGCAGACCTGTATAAAGTAATTAATTGAACATTTACCACAACTAGAGTGGAGACATTTTTTTATGAATTGAAGTTTTCTCAAAGACTTTGTTCTGCATTCCAGTATGATGGTGATACTGCCATAAGTTCTTCTTACCATTAAATGATCTATTTTTTGTTTACTGTATGCTCTTTTCACGTACATGCTTTGTTACTCTATACATTTCACGATGTTTTCATTGATCACATATGCATTTTTTATTATTTGGTCTAAACACAGACATTGACAGCAGAAAAACCTGCCTGCATACATGCCATTACTTTCTGTAGCTCTGACCTTCATCAGGGGGAGGCAGTGAGTCCGAGTCAGGCATCTTGTTGGGTTTTTTGGTGTAGCCTTGGTGACATTGGCCATGCTGACCTGTTTTCAATTAGCTCATTTAGTCACTGCATCTTGGCAAACAATGGACCCAAATCACACACTCCATGAAACAGACACTCCCCGGAATGCTATTTTGTTTTGTGCGTGGATGGGTGATTAGGGTCTCACCATAACCTAGTGTGCACCTGGGCAGTAGCAGCAGGATCCACCTAACAACTTATTTCAGTGGAAAGGCTCCACCGCACAAGACAGGTGCAAAGGTTGCAGTGGGGTCACAAAGTGTGCTTAGTCAAGACACAAGGTGTGCTTACTAGTGTTCAAACCACTCAAGGGAGCATTCTGTGCAGGATTGAGTTGTGCAGCAGCCCCAGCGCAATGCACCTTGTGCGGCGATGCCAAACAGCACCACAGCAAGGATCTGCGTCAGTCCGACAGACTGGTTACAGCAGACCAGGCCCACCCAAGCCGCAACCCCTCCAACAGGAGCACCGTTCTGCATTCACCCACAGCAACATTCATCAGGAGTAACTGGCATCCACGGCTATCTTCCCAATGAGGGCCAAGCATTAACCCTCCAAGCACTCCGTTCGCCAAGGCTAGCCAGCACCAGAAAGGGGGACCAACACTAGCCGAACCAGAGATGGCAGACAGAGGCAAATTGGGGGTTGCTCTGAAACCTACACTCCAACCAGCCCATAGCCGAGTTAATCCAGGGAAGCTGCCATACATACTTCTCTGCTCAGCAAGGACCACACATCAGTCCATTAAGTGGCTGCTCTGATGGACTGCATATACCGCCAATCCCTGTATCTCTCGGACCTGCCATCACGCTGCGCAGGCTGCCCGTCAAAAAAACCAATGGCGGCTAAAGCCTTCGGTGGGTCAAACGCTACCCGGTTATATCCACGTTTATCTGCCACTGGCTCCTTAGCAATTAGGTTGCCAAACAGGGCCATCTTGTTTGCAGCGCCCCCTCAAATTTTATATTTTGAACCTGGACTGGTTGAGAGCCTTTGAGAAGGACTGCTTCTGTTGTGATAGAGAATAAAACTGGGACAAACCGAGGGGTTCTGAATCACCTACAACATAAATAGGGAAAGGAGTGAGAAAAAAAATGTAAAACGTCGCTTCTCAGGCCAGCAATGAATTGGAGTCACAGTTTGTGGTACAGGGGTGGATGGTAGAGAACAATTTGGAATGGGGCATTTGGTAATGAAACAAGGGACAGAAATGGGCAGAGAACAATTAAAGCAAGTGGAGACCCCTGCGAGGGGCACCCCTGCTCAATTTATGTACACCAATTTCAACAGTGCCAGTTTCTCGAGCTGTAGCATCTGTTGGCTGACACAGGGGAACAGGTGTATACCCAGTTCCTAGTAGAAGGGACATCTAATTTGGATAAACTGGGAGCTTTCAGACAGGCATTGAAGAAGCAGAAAGAAAAGGTGAGCCAGACAGTTGGGGCAACATCTATGTAGAACGAGTCTAAGATAAGGGGACTAAAAGACACAAATGAAACTGCATGGACATATTAAGTTCTGGCGGCCAAAGGGAATGGCAGGGCTGCCTATGCTTCTTTGCCCTTGACTGGTGGACAAGAAGATGGAAGGGGACAGGAAGACCAAGATAATGAGACTGCAAAAGATATTGTAGACTTCTTTTCTAGCATACACACCGTCACATCTGGATGGAGACCGGCCAGGCAGGTTGCGCTGTTACAAGGTGCAGCCCAGCCTCAAATTCAAGTGAAAACCACACTGGTGCAGCCAGGGCCCAAAGCCTCTGGCTTCAAGGGGGCTCAGCACATCACCCTCTTACACTCAGTCTATTACGTGGGGAGGTAGGATATATTTTATTTATATCGCACTCATACACAAGTGTTTCAGAGCGCGACATGGCAAGGGAGGGGAACAGGGGAGAACAAAACAACGATCTTACTAGGCCCAGTGACATTGAGAACGCGCAAGTGCATGGGAAAGGAAAAGGGGAAAGGTGCAAGGAAGGGTGGCGAAGTGGAAAGTGCAGAGCAGAGGAGAAATATATAACTAATGATAAATATATATGAACAATAAACAATAAAAGGCAATGAACAGTGGTAGTGCAGCCAGCATGTGGCAACTGATGGGTTTAAGGCAGCAGACAGGGTATGTCTGATAAGTGCAGAAAGAAATGGAAGGGGTTGGGGACTGTATGGGTACAGATACAGAACCCAGTGCAAGGGGTGGCCCGAAGGCAGTGCAGGAGGGTGGCAGGGTGAGCAGGTACCTGGACCCGGTGGACAGAGGGTGGCCAGGTGAACGGTGCCAAGAGAGAACCAGATCAGCAAGGGAGAGGAGGGGGCAAAGGCTGAAGCAAAGAGGAAGGTCTTGCAGTGCTTACGGAACCGTAGATAGGTCTCCTCAGGTTTCAGAGTGGTAGGGAGTCTGTTCCAAAGGGAGGCCAAGCCAAAGACAGATCAACCCACAACTTGCTTCTTTGAAAAACGACTGACCTGGAGGGAGTTAGAGGAAGAGGAGCGAAGAGCTCGAGAGGGGAGGTATTTACAGAGGGATAGTTGAAGGTATTTTGGACGCAGGCCACAGAAAGCCTTGTGGACAATGCAGAGGGTTTTGAATTTAATCCTTGAATCCACTGGGAGCCAATGGAGAGATTTCAGAGCTGGAGAGATACGATCCCAGGGCTTGAGGCCAAGGACAAGTCTCGCAGTTCTTGGATTAGTTGTAAAGGGCGGAGAGTAGAGGCAGGTAGATTTAGAAAGAGGTGGTTACAAAAGTCCAACCTAGAGAGAACCAGAGCTTGGGAGACAATGAGCTTCTGGGGGAAGGAGAGGAAAGGCAGAGTACCTCTGGGGAGGTGCAGTAGGAAGTTTGACTTTTTATAGATGTCAGAAATGTGGGCAGAGAAGGAAAGTGTGGAGTCAAAGATGTCCCTGAGATTCTTAGCCTCGCAGGTAGGGGTAGGAGGGCCAAGGGAGGCCAGCCATAGAGTGAGGGGAAAGGATGGTGAAGGTGTACTGATGAGGAGGATCTCAGATTTGTTGGCATTTAGACAAAGATCACTGGTGGCACACCAATCTTGAATGGCAGTTAGGCAATAAGAGATGAGAGAAGAAGAGGAGGTGGCCGAGGGCAGCCTAAAAATGGAGTGGAGTGTCATCAGCGTAGCACTGGAAATTGGAGCAGAAAATGGCAAGGCAGTGGGCGAGAGATGCCAGGTATTGGTTGAAAAGCCAGGGTGAGCGGTTAGACACCTGGGGAACACCACAGGTAGAGAGAGAGAGATAGATGATGGGAATACAGGAGGGACACTACAATCCTTCAGATGCTATCAGGGCTGCCGGAGGAGCAGCCTCATCTGTTCACTGTCCATGTTTAAGTAGACACCGGGATTTATGAAGTCTGGTTAAGGAGTTTCCTAGCATTAGGGACGAACCACAATGGCCTATGCTGTTATGAATCAGAACACAAGATAGTTATGTTGCCAAAGGTAAGGCAGCGACTCACGAAGTATGCAGATTAGCAGGCAGTGGATCCAGGCATGGACATGCTCTTCGGTATCCTAGAGATAAGTTGATGGCAGCAATCCCTGTGATTTTCCCCAGAAAGACTGATAATTGGCAAACTGCAAGCAGAATAAAGAATATATAAATGACTCAGAAAATAGTTTACTAAGCTTTCAGGAATCAAACCCAACGAGACCTGCCAGGAAGCTATATCAAACTCATTCGTACCTGGTCTATTACCCAGAACCCTGGTGCAACTGAAAACAGTCTGATCGGGGGAAAAATATGCACTTATCAGAGCAGGTGCAAATCACTAGCCAAAGGGGAGGCTTTAGGGGAGAATTTGGGAGCAGGTAGGGGTGAAGAATACTACACACGGGGCTAAGGTGAACAGCAAAGATATTAGGGACAGCAAGATCCGCAGAGACAGTTTGGGTATCAGAGTCCACCGGGAGGTCAGACAGGCCCCTTTGCGTGTCATTCTTGCAAACAGAGCAGCCACTGGAAGAATGTGTCCCCCAAAAGACAGCAGCAACCTTTCTTCCCTAAAATTCATGGACAGAACCCTGTTCCAAGCTCGCCTACAGGGAAGGTGGTGTCAGCCCCTCTCCCCAACCCGAATCTGAAGGCTTCCCCCACCTTTTTCAAACCCTAGCGCGCCAGCCTACATTCCTGGACCCCCTTCGATTCCTCAGGTTGATAAACACTCCTTCAGACTAAATACAGGAGAGGAAATACTGATTGGGACTTGGTCAAAAAAGATCAGGAGGGTCTGTATGTGCAATGCAAAGCAGAAGGAAAATCAGTATTCGTGTTTGGTGAACACAGGTGCTTATAAATCATTTCTGAAAGCAGCTACTTTTCAAGAGGCTCCATTGTCTGTGGACACAGTGAGAATAGTAGCAATCTTCACCTCCGCAGTAGTGCACCAAGTTAGAGGAACGGTTACAAGCATGTTACATCCTATAACTTTTACAAATGACTTCCTCTTAGTTCTCTCAGCTCCTGTCAATTCACTAAGGTGAGATTTATTGCGTAAGCTATGATGCACTATATATTGCACCCTAGGCATGGTGTATTGAGTGTCCCCTATAATTACGCTGCACTTGTTCCAACAACTCTTCAGATTGCTCCATAAGGAGAATTGTTAGGAGACAGACGGCAGACTGGGCATATGAGGGAATTGATTTGACTCTGTGCCACCTTCCCCGAGGTCCGTGCATGATAACGAGTTGGGGTCCAACCACACTGTCAAACCTGTAGAATCATGGTTGATCCCTTCAAGAAATGAACTTGAATTCCCCAGTACCCTCTGAAACCATCACCCCACAAACAAGGTATAAATGGCCCCTACTACTAGCCCTTGTAACACTCCGACATTAATAAGCCAGGGAAAGAGACCTAGTTTACTCTATATAGATGACTAACAGTTATAGCTTTTTCATTCCAGTGTTTCCTACAGGGTGAATAGCAATTAAATCAGTGTATACACACACATATACCTTCTTCGAGTTGCGTGGTCGCCACCTGTAATGGGACGTTTTACATCACGTGCTGTGATACTTCAGCACAGTACATTTTCACCGCCGGGGATTACACTTAAGCTACATATAAAGCTTTTTTGCACACATTTATCCCGGACAAAGAACACTCAATTTTGCACATTTGTTTTGTCATAGATATATACCACAGGCTGTGAAGAACCGAAACCACAATTCCAGGTCCTGATGAAGGCCGTTGTATTCAACGCCATCTGAATTACAATAGGCCGAAAAAGTATTGTGTCCACTCTTTATGTAGATTTGTGTTCGCCACACCAACCGGGCATCAAATATTTGACGTTTAATTCAATATTGTTCAGAAATATCTCCTTTCAAATGCAAGGGTCTGTACATTGTTATCCATTAGACCGTTTTAAGGTGTACAATAGATTTTTCACTTGGTTTTGTAGGTTTTCGTTGGGAATGTGTTGGGTTCATCGACTCATGCCATGTATGTAATGCTCATCAAAAAAAGCCTTTTTGTATCACTACACAAGATGGAAGTTTTGTGATAAACACTATCAAATTTAAGTGTGTTCTGTTGTGAAACCGGGGTCGCCCTGATCAATTGTATACACCTTGCTAGCAGTACAAAGAGGCAGCCGCGTAATCCTGGGTTCCCATTGTGAGGTTGCCGTCTCGCATTCAGTAGTCTCCTTGTCAAGACTCAACCTATGTCCATGTCACATGGCAGCAAATATGTGATACTGTTGACAAACTCTTCCAATGTTACTTTAACTAGGTGCACAGTGTTTTATCTGGCATCTCTGCTACCCGCTTCCCAGGATGGTGAACCACATTACTGATTTTCTACTGGCACCTTGAAGTAATTTATGAGACACTCCTTTTCCTCATGCTGATCGGATTTATTTCACGGATGGGTCATGTTATTGGGATCACAATTGGTGTCTGGGTATATAGTGTTTACATCTAGGATCTGGTGGAGGGCAAGAGGCTGCCTCAGGTCACCTCAGTGCAGGTTGCAGAGCTAATGGCATTCACTCAGGCCTGCGAGCTAGCTGCTCAATCTGTTAACAGTTGCACTGACTCCAAGTATGCATTTGGGGTTGCCCACAACCTTGATCTACCCTGAAACCAAAGAGGATTTTTAACATCTACGCGTTTCTTTTTTTTTTGTACTTTTTTATTAATTTTCAACAAGAAATACATTTCCCAACTCCCACAACAACCCGCCCCCCCTGAAAGCAGCTGCATTATGTCCTTGGTCCATTACTTCCATGGATCACTTGCCCCTACGTACATAACAATTGCACTCCCCAACTTCCCCTTTCCCCCCTCCCAACCCTCCCCCAAGAGCAGTCTGATGTAGTCCCCGGCCCAGTATCTCCATGGGTTGGTCGCCCGTGATCATTGCAGGTCCAACAAATGCAAACGTTGCGGGCGCCACCCAATTCAAAAGTCGTCCCTAAGGAAATCCAGGGTCTCTTCCCAGTCCCTTGTGAACGCTTGGATATTGTTGTTTATAGCAAATGTTGCCCACTCAAGTGCCACGATTTCCCAAAGTTTTCGCAGCAGGTCCTGCATCAAGGGAACCTCCTTACTCCTCCACCTCTGCGCTACAACAGTCATAGCCACAAGTATAAGAATTGCTTTTGCCTTTTCCTGCCTTGTTTCCATAGCACGAGGGACCCCTAGGGGCCCCTTTCACACCAAGGTGTCCCGCCTAAGACCCAGAAGGACCTCTTCAGGGGCACTGTTACTTCCCATTCCGTATGCCTGTTCCTGTACTTTCTCCACTTCCTGCCAAAAGGGTCCGATTTTTGGCCGCGACCACCAGATGTGTTGTGCCGTACCTTCCATCCCACATTTCTGCCAACACCTACCAGAGGTGGTGGGGTATATGTCTCGAAGGCGGATAGGTGTGTAATGCCACCCAAACAGGACCTTATACCACATTTCCTGTAGTGCAGGCGCTTTGATCAATCTCGGGATTCTCCTCCACAACCTCTCCCATTCTTCCCTCTCAATTACCCTTCCCAGGACCTGTTCCCACCTCCGCATATATGTCCACTGGCCCCTGGTACTTGCCTCGTCCAAGATTTTATATAGGTTAGATATTAGGCCCTTGGATCCATCGTTAGTGGACAGAAATCTCTCAAACCTCGTCATTCCTCTTGTTGCTGCCTTCTTGATTGCGGGGTTCAGAACCCAATGGCGAATCTGCGCGTAGCGTAGTCTTTCCCCCTCCTTAATCCTGAACTCCCTCTTGCACTCCTCAAACGAGAGAACTCTGTCCCCCCTAGACATGTCACCCAACCGCTTGCAACCCCCCCTCTTGCCATTGCTTGAATGCCCCATCTCCAACCCAGGGGTTGAATCTCTGTTGCGGAACAGGGGGGGTAAAGGGGGAGGGAAAAGTCGTAATTCCCTTTGTTCTCACTAACTTATCCCAATTCTCCACCATCAGTTTCGTAATGGTGCTCTCGTACACATGTTTAGGCCCACGATGCTTCGAAAGCCATAAAACCTCTGCTAGGTTGTGATGTATTACAGCTCTATCCATTGCTACCCATCTTTTATCCTCCGCAGCCTCCCCCTCCCGGAGCCATTCCCTGATTACTCGCAATTGGGTGGCCTCATAGTATTGTTGGAAATTCGGCAAAGCGAGTCCCCCTCTCTTTTCCCTTCCCATAAAAATTCTCTAGTCAGCAAACCCAGCTCCTTAAAAAAGCCCGCGGGAATTGCCTGAGGTATCGCTTGGAAAAGGTATAGCAATCGGGGGAGCGTCACCATTTTGACCGCGGCCATCCTGCCCAACCACAAAACTCTCAGGCCCTTCCATCTACTATAATCCTGTTTGATGTCCTTTAGTATCGGAGGATAGTTGGCCTGGTACCACCCTGCAAGAGTTGGGGTAATTTTCACTCCTAGATATTTGAGTCCACCTGGGCTCCATGTAAATGGAGAAGCCGTCCTCACTAGCTCTCGGTGTCCTGCCTTTAAAGTCAGATTCAAGAGTTCCGATTTACTAAGATTGTATTGTATTGTATTGTATTGTTTATTTGATAATGCGCACAAAACCCAGGGGTAGCCGGGCGCAGCAGGTACAAGGTTACTTAAACTTGGGTTACATACAGAGTATAGGCGAGAAACAACATAACAGTACCGTAAGACAGATCAATACTTGCCGTGTGGCAGAAGAAAAAGAAAACTAGCATATTGTAGTTTTGAGGGAGTGTGCAGGTCTGAGAACAGAAGTCATTATGGACAACGGTATCATGGGTGCCTCAGGGGTTAGTTGTCATTTGTCCAGAGCCAGTTTTTTACCTTGCGTCTAAAATTGGAGTAGGGTAAATTGGCTCTTAGTGCAGTGGGTAATGCGTTCCAGGCCTGGGCAGCTTTGACAGGGAAACTTGCTCCGCCCGCTTTGGAGCGTCTGAATCTAGGGGTTTCGAGCAGGTAGTGGTTAGTAGCCCTGGTATGGTGCCTAGATGATTTTCTAGTTAGTCTGGCTGAGATGTAGGGGGGAGCAGTGTTGTTGAGCCCTTTATGGGTAAGCGATAGTGTCTTGAGCAGGACTCTGTCGCTGATTTTGAGCCAGTGGCGGTATTTCCTAACGTTTGAGATATGTGCTTTGCGGGGTATGTCAAGGGCAGCTCTAAGAGCGTTATTTTGAAGGATTTGCATTTTATTTATGATGGATTTGTTGGCCCCTGCATAGAGGGCATTGCAATAGTCTAGTTTGGACATGACTAACGCATTGGCAAGCATGATGCAGTTGGTTTTAGAGAAGTAAGGTCTGCAGGTCCTGATTAGTTTGCAGGTGTACGCTGTAGAGGATGCCAGGGTGTTGACTTGTTTTTTAAGGGATAGAGTGGAGTCGAGGTAGAAGCCCAAGGTTTTTACCTCGGTAGCCACCTTAATTGTATTGCCTTCTATGTTAAAGTTACGATAGTTGGGGCTCAGTTTTTTTAGGTTGGAGTCGGAACCCAGTATTAGTATCTCAGTTTTGTCGTCATTTAGGCAGAGGCCGTGGGAGGCCATCCATGCCTGAATGAGGAGGTAGATTTTGTTTACTAGAGCTGTATCTTCGACAAAGTTGCCTGATAGAGGTATGAGAATCTGCGTATCGTCTGCATAATTTGTGTAGGTTACCCCTAGTTTGTCAAGTTTGTCGAAGAGAGGCTTAGTGAAGATATTGTACATAGTCGGTGAGACACATGAGCCTTGTGGGACACCACAAGTGATTTGGATTGGGTCCGCTGCTGCTACAGGGGAGAACACTCTCATTGAACGGTTGGCTAGGAAGGATTGTACCCATGCTATAGCTTCACTTGAGAAGTGAGCGGCAGACGCTAGATGGTTGCATAATACTGCGTGATCCACCAGGTCAAAGGCCGCTGACAGGTCAAGGAGGAGGAGCATAGCTGTATTACCTTTGTCCTTCAGCTCGTCAATTTGTGTCTTAAGGTCAATGAGGGCTGTTTCAGTGCCGTGCAGTGGTCTGAAGCCAGATTGCCGTGTACCTAATAGTTGGTGCGTCTCCAAGTGGTTTTGGATTTGGAGGTAGGCTACTCTATCAATGATTTTAAGGAGGAATGGGACCGTAGTAATAGGCCTGTAGTTAGTGGGGATAGCTGGGTCAAGTGTCTGTTTTTTGAGGAGGGGGAGAACCCAGGATCCTTTAAGGTTGGTGGGTACAGTGCTCGTGTTAAAGGAGGCATTGATAAGTTTCGAGATGAAGGGTGCTAGATCTCTAGCTGCATCCTTAATGATTTGCGCAGGGCAACTGTCACCTTGGCAATTTGACGGTTTAAGGGACAGAATGACCTTTTCCGTTTCCAGTATAGAGATGTTGGTGAACCTGAAGGGTTTATCATTGTTTTGGGGGGGTGTGCTGGGTGACTCCTTCAATGGGGTGGTGTGGGTACCGTGAGGGTGCAAGGAGGCTTTTTTCTCAGCAATTTTAGATTGAAGGGTTATGATTTTATTTGCAAGAGCATTTTGGATGCTAGTGCACCAGGATTTATCCTTGGGGACATTGTCTGTGGGGGCAATAGGGTTTTCCAATTCACGAAGAATAGTGAAGAGCTCTTTGGAGTTAGAATTGGCTTTACTGATTCTATGATTGAATGAGTCTTTTTTCGTTTGAATGATTTCCTTTTTGTATTTTTTGGCAAAGTTAGCAAGTGTGGTTCTATTGTCGGCAGAGGGAGTATGCCTCCAGATAGCTTGGAGTTTGCGTTTTTGGATACGTATTTCTTTGAGATGGGGGGTAAACCAAGAGTTGAGGTGAGTTTCCCGTTTACTTTTGTGGAGTTTGGTAGGGGCAATCAAGTCTAGCGCTTTGGTCATGGCGTTGTTAAATGATTCGACTAACTCACTGGGGTTGGAATCATTTGGACTAGCTATGAGAGTTGGTAGGAGGAGTAGGAGTAGTTTTTCAGCTGTGATTTCTTTTTTACTTCTTGTTGGCATGGGGGGTGCTATTTTATTCTTATTGGGTTTGGGAGGTTCGATGTTGGCTGTGAAGCAAATAAGATGATGGTCAGTCCATATTTGAGGTAGGATACTGGAGATGGTGATGTTGCAGTTGTGGTTGGCTATCCAGTCTAGCGTGCGGCCTTTTATATGTGTAGGAGCTAGGACATTTTGGGTAATGTCGTGATTGGCTAGAATAGATTGGATTGCTTGTGCTTGTTGGTCTTCAGCGTCATTGAAGCCTAAGTTAAAGTCGCCTAGTAGAAGGAGCTGAGTGGAGTCTTTGAGGCTGTCGGTGAGGAGGCTAGATAAGTCTTCCTCAAAATTGCCTAGTGGGCCTGGTGGTCTGTACACAAGAAGTATAGTTAGTGTGCTGTTATTTGAGATAGGTATTTTAGCTGAGAGAAGTTTGCATGATGTGAGAGCTGGGTGTGGGGTGAGTCTGGCAGCTAGATGTGTTTTGGTTATGATGGCTAGGCCACCTCCTCTAGTGTTGGGACGGTCGACTCTAAGGATATTGAAGTTATCTGGTATGGCAGTTGAGAGGGCAGGGCCAGCTGCATCATGGAGCCAGGTTTCAGTGACAGCAAGGATATCTAAATTGTCCGAAGACAGTATATCTGCTATTTCGGTGTTGTGTGCTATAATGGACCTAGCATTAATGAGTGCTCCTGATAGTGTTGGATTTATCTTGTTATCTTTGGCAGTTCTGGGATTGGGGTGGTTGTGTCTCCTCTGTTTGTAGTATGGGTAATCAAGTGGTTGAGGACGATTTATCGTCGCAAGGTCAAGGGAGGTTAAGATTGATGGTAGTGGGGGTGCGCGTGGATACTGGTGGGTTAGTTCTCTTATTTTTGATGTCATAAAGTCGTGGGAGCCTAGCTCTAAGTCGCAAGTTTCTCTCATGCAAGTTGCAGGGTGTAGAGTTGGTGAGGGCCATTATGATGGTGATGGTTAGGAGAGTCCAGGCTATGGTCCCACGTGGGTGTGAGACGCAGGTAGTAGTGTGCATATTGTGGTAGCGATGAGGTAATGCTTGTATTTGGTGAGTTTGGAGGGGATAGGGGTGCAAATGTACTATCGTTCTAGGTTGGTAGATCCTGTTAGTATCTGTAAGGCGGATATGCTACAGCAAGGGTTCAGGCTTGGGAAGTTCTAATCGTGGCTAAAAATGCCAATATAGTGGGGCATGGCACTTAGAAATTGACAAAGGCATAAGGCACACACAGTTTAGAGTGGTCTGAAAGCGACCATAAGGCACAACACAATTTGAGAGTGGTCTAAAAGCGACCATAAGGCACAACACAATTTGAGAGTGGTCTAAAAGCGACCATAAGGCACAGTTAAAAAGTGGTCTAAAAGCGACCATAAGGCACAGTTAAAAAGTGGTCTGAAAGCGACCATACGGCACAACACAATTTGAGAGTGGTCTAAAAGCGACCATAAGGCACAACACAATTTGAGAGTGGTCTAAAAGCGACCATAAGGCACAGTTAAAAAGTGGTCTAAAAGCGACCATAAGGCACAGTTAAAAAGTGGTCTGAAAGCGACCATAAGGCACAGTTAAAAATGTGGTCTGAAAGCGACCATAAGGCACAATACAGTTTGGAAATGGTGAGTATACTCAGGTCACACAGCCATACATTGACAGTGCAATACGGTTGCAATAATGGTTAGGGATGTATACTGGTATTGAGCTTCTTACCCTGAATAGGTGCCGGCATAATCAGGATGTTGTAAGTAAGTTTCAGAAGGAGCATAAGAGCTGGCACTCGGCACTTTATAAGACCTAGATCAAAGGTACTGTTGGATAGAGGCAAGTTCTGTGGCAGGGTTCGAAGGGGGCGAGCGCCTTGCGCCTGCCAGCGGCGAACAGGGGCTAACAGGGCAGCTCGGCCTTATAGTGGCCTTAAAGGTGGCCGCCGGCTATTCCGCCTGCCGGCGGAAGTTCCTGTAGGTATGGATCAGGGACGCGTTGCTTAGCAACTAAGACGAGGCCAAGCCTCGCTTTCATCCCGCATCGCGCCCGACATTTTGTTTTTCATCATGTCGGCGCGAGCGGGTTGTATGTCAAAGAAGGTGGTGGGCCTGCAAATGGGGCCCTGCAATGGTGGCAGGAGGGACCCAGGAGGGGTATGGGCTCCTACCCCTTGATCTTAAAACCAGAGGCTTTCCCAAATTCCTCTAAAATGTTGCGGCATGCAGGAATGGATTCCATCGGCGCTGTTAGTGACAATAACATGTCATCTGCGAACGCCGCTATATTATGTTCCGCCCCTCCAAACGATATGCCCTTTATCTCCTCCATCTCCCTCACAGCCTGCAGGAGAGGCTCCAAGTAAATTGCATAAAGCATGGGTGACAGGGGGCAGCCCTGCTTAGTGCCTCTACTAAGTTTAAAGGACCTAGACATGACCCCATTAACTGCTATCCTCATGGTAGGATTGTGGTAGTTGGCCTGAACTAGATGCAGAAACCCCCCGCCTATTCCCATCCTCTGCATAACCCTAAATAGAAAGGACCACTCCACGCGGTCAAACGCCTTTTCTGCGTCTAAGGATAGGAGGACCGCGGGAGTGTCCGTTCTATGTGCCTTTTCCACCAAGTGAGCCACTCTTCTAATATCATCTGCCGTCTGTCGGCCTCTTATAAAACCCGCCTGGTCCGGGAGGATCAAGTCCGGAAGATAACCCTCTAGCCTGTTCACCAAAACCTTTGTGAAAATCTTGGCGTCTATATTGATTAACGCTATAGGCCTATAAGAGGTTTTCTCCTCTGGGTCCTTGTTGGGCTTCAAAATTAGGGTTAGCCTGGCCTCCTCCATAGAGGGGGTGATCCTCCCCGTTAGCCTAAAATTGTTGAAGAGGTAAGTCAGGTGAGGAACTAGCTGAGAAGCAAAGGTTTTGTAAAAAGCCGCGGTATACCAGTCTGGTCCAGGGGCCTTGTTCAAGGGTAATTCTCCTATCATCCTCCTTACCTCCTCCTCTGTAATCTCCTTGTCGAGAAATTCTGATGCCTCCTCCCTGATTTCCTCCAATTCCACCCTGGCTAGGAACTCTATTTGTCTCCATTCCTGGGGGTGCTGTGACGCATAGAGCGACTCATAAAATTCAACTAGTTCTTCCCTTATCTCCTCTGCTTTTGTCACCCTTTCCCCCGATCCTGATTTTAGAGCTGTGATCGCATTCCTAGCAAACGCTCCCCTTTACAAACGAGCGAGGAGAGAATCTGCCTTGTTCGATTTCACATAAAACCGTTGGCGAACACTAAGCAAGAGCCCCTTCGGCTTTTTTGGTTCGGAGGAGCTCCAGTTGACCTAATGCTCCACGATACTCCCTCGGGGAAGCCCTAGTCGGGGTCACCCCCGCCTTGCTGTCTCGACCTCCTCCTCCAGCTGCCTCTCCAATGCCCTCAGTTGCTTCTCCCTGCACTTCGCTGCCGCCATTAGTTCCCCCCTCAATGTAGCCTTAAAAGCATCCCACCTCGTCTCCTCCCTTGTTTCCCACCGTGCGTTGATCTCAAAGAAATTCCTAATCTTTTCTTCTATCTCTTGCCTAATTACCGGGTCTCTGAGAAGGTATCCTGGATATTTCCACGTCCACACCCCTCTTTCCCGATACCCTAGATCCATCCTCATGGAGACCACTTTATGGTCAGCAATGCCAATGGGGCCCGTCGCTACTTCCCGAATCCGACCCACCAGACTCCACGTTACCCAAATGTAGTCGATCCTAGATTGGGAGCCGTGGACCCCGGACAGAAAAGTAAAGCCCTCTTCATCCCCTTTTAGTTCTCGCCACACATCTCTGAGTCCCGCACTGTACACTCTTTCTTTAAGGTCTGCCGACATCACCGCTCCACCCACTCTCACGGGACGCCCTGCCCTATCCCGTTCCCTCTCCCAGGCTATATTGAGGTCCCCCATTAAAACTATTGGCCCCCAGGCCTCATCTACCAACCGACCCAGGACCTGCTTCAAGAACTGCTCCTGGCCTGAGTTTGGGGCGTACACCACTGCCAGAGTAAATGGACTATCATGGTACTTTCCTTTAACTATGACATACCGACCCTCCTTATCCCGTATAATTTCCATTTCCCTAAAGTCCACTGTGTTCCTAATAACCAGGGCCACCCCCCCGGTCCTACCCTCACCCGACGCGTGTAGGATCTGATCAAATCCCTGCAGTTTCAAACGCCCCTGGTCCCTTCGTCTAAGATGCGTTTCCTGTAACCCCAGAATATCCGGTTTCTCTTTCTTGGTAAAGTGCTCTAATTTCTTTCTCTTAAGAGGGGTATTAAGTCCCCTCACATATGTGTTAGCCACTTGAAAGTGGGTTAACCCGACCATATTCTATGGCGCCTAGATCCCCCCCCCCTATTCCCCACCTGAAGGGGCATGCAGAGGGCAAAACCCCCTATCCCATCCCCATGCAGGAGGTCAGACCGTTCCCCATGCTGTCGCAACTCCTGCTTTATTTCCCCCAAGGCCGAGTTGAGGTCCGCCCGTATCAGTTGGAATTGCTCCTGGAACGTCTTGGTTAAACTAGTCTGCAGGGTGAGCATCTCCCCCTTCAGGTCTTGCCTTAATATTGTGATTGGACTCTCCCCTTCGAGTGATGAGTCCCCTCATTCTGAGCTCTCCTTCGTGGTTTTAGCCGGCTCCATCATCTCCTGTATCGGCCAGATAGTGGGGAGGGTGCCCGGGCCGTCTCCCAAAGTCTGCAGGAGTCTACCGCTCTTTCCCTACGTGTTTCTCCTTTAAGAACATCCAGTATGTGAGAGCGCTCTTATACCCCATAATGCTCCCAGAAAAGATTTCTATAATTAAATGTGTGGCTCACCAGCACCTGGATTATAAGAACCTGTGGCAATGATTTTTCAAACTCAACATCAAAGCTAGCAGCAGAAACCTAATCCGAAGGGGAGTATACCGGAAGGATACATTTTTGCTGTTTAGTTCAGATGCAGGAGCACACACCCTCAAATAGGAAAGATGGTTAGTTGAGAAAGGGATGACGCATGCATGAGGACTCCCTGTGGAGAGATGACCAGGGTCGGTTGGCGCCCCAAAGATATTATTGTCACACCTTAAAGGAATATATCAATCATGACCAAGAACATGTGGAAAAGAGTGGAATGATGTCCCAGAACAAATATTGGTTTGCACCAAAGTTGGTAAAGAAGTCTCAGGAATATTGTCAGAGGTGCATTATGTGCTTAAAAAGAATGTGGGAAGGGCAGTCCTTGCCATCCGAGGGGGCAACATCCTTATGGTCCGATTGGTACCCTCCAAGTTTATTTTCTCTAGCTTCACCATTGCAATAAATGTCAATATCTCCTGGTGGCATTGGGCATGTTCTCCGGATTGGAGTCTTATTCTTGTAAAAGGGCGGACAACATGAACGTCGTTTAAGGTCTGGTTAGAAATGTTGTGCCTAGATTTACCGTTAGCATGAATAGCGAGATCAGAGCTCTCATTTAGTCAATGTGGTAAAGAATGTTAACTGCCTTGAATGTACAACACAATCTACAATGTCTGCACCATCTGCAATCAGCAGAAGGAGCAGAGAGGGGGAAATGGGGTATAAAGAACATATTGGCAAAACTATGCCAGGAGACAGGGCTGAAGTGGCCGGCTGCCCTTCCCTTGTGTTGCCTACTATTCAAAAAACCACATTTAGCAGACAGGGCTCAATTTGCATGACATTTTCTATAGACACCCTTTAAGGCTTTCTTCATGACCACCAATTAGGTTTGTTGATGCTAGTCTTCACTTCAATGATGAAAAACCTCTGGATTATGTGAGGCCCTTAATGCTTGGTCAGTTTTATCAATAACAAGTAATGGCTGCCTTGCCTAAATAGCCGACAGAACCCTGCCAACACCTTACAGTGGGGGGGAGTTTGTTATGTTGACAATCCATTAGCCAAAGGTAACATTAGCTACATGTCGGAATGGACCCTTCCAGGCAATCCCGATTACCAATTCTGCAGTGAAGGAGTGGCTTACCTGGGTGCATTGCACCCCAATGTAAGAAGAATATCTCCTGCATTAACTGAAAAGGATGTCTGCACTGAATGTTGTTTTTCTTTTGTTCCTCCGTTTGTCAACTTGTCTTATTTTGCCCCTCTAGATGGGTTACAATACGTTTCTCCAAGTCCATTTAGAACAGAAAAAGGCTTTAACAACTCGCAGGTGATAACCACCTAAGAGATTCAGTGTTGTCCCTTTCCTCGCGAGA
The DNA here is from genome assembly GCF_040938575.1 of Ambystoma mexicanum. Classification (NCBI taxonomy): domain Eukaryota; kingdom Metazoa; phylum Chordata; class Amphibia; order Caudata; family Ambystomatidae; genus Ambystoma; species Ambystoma mexicanum. The sequence continues at coordinate 449,600,190 of NC_090936.1, read as the reverse complement.
GGTATAATGTCTGCTGGCAGGGGGCAACTGCTGGTTTTTAGGCAGTTGGAAGAAAGGTGTGGGTTTATTATTAGGATTTCTTCAAAAACCTGCTAAACATGCACCAGGACGGATCCCTTATCCTTTTGAAGACCTCCTGAATTGGATGTACGACAAGGACTACTTTTGGGCCCTAGACGACAACCTGAAGTCCAGGAGCCCCAAATTCAGTCAGAAAGTTCCAAAAGGCAATACTTTAATACGGATACTGAACTGACTAAAATCTACACTGAGCCTCCCCGTGTTTCTGATCTGTACTATTGATAAGGAAAGACGACCATCATATGGCATGGATATGATTCACCTATAATGGTTGTGGTGAGAATGAGGTTACAAAACTCAAATGAAAGCGACAGTGCTGCTATAGTAGACTTACCAGTGAGCTTTCACAGAGTGGTTGTGCCAGGCAAGTGTAGAAAACAAGATCAAAGTGTAGTTCTATGAAAGCATTAGAATACTCCTATTTAATTGTATTGTTTCTTAGTAATGACATTGACTTACAGGAATGACAGTGAGGTGGTAGTGGCAAGTGCGTGCTCTAATGCGACACATGCTATATGTCGGCATACTACCCAGCAGGAGATTAGAACATGCCCATTAATTAACCTTATGGCCTCTCTTGCCCTTGAGGTGGCCAGGTTTCGCAATAGCATGTAGGTATCTCAGAAGTCATTGTGGTACATGTAGGATGTTGTCATGCGGTGACATCTAATTGAGTGGAATTTTCCACCGACCCAAACCAGGTGGACTGTTAGTTCAGAGATTGGGCACTGATGATCCTCGTGAATGCTGGTTCCTCGACAAATGTTGTTTATAGTTCAGTTGTATGACGAATCTGGACAATTTGTCCCTTCTCCCTAGAGGGGAGCCACCCCCTGTGAGGCTAGGGAGGTGAGCCCGCTCTGCAAGACCCTACCTAGGGGTCTGGGCATGTGGGACATCACTGGTAGGAACCTCCCTCTAAGGTACAAGGGCTCCCAGTCCAAAGAGGACCTTCCGCAAAGGACTACCTTGTCCGCATACATGGGGCTGGACAGAACTGAGTTCCAAAATGTCTACTACAGAAACCAGCAGTCCTACTTCCACCGCATTGGCTTCAGATAATGCTAATGGCCATGATGTACATGCACAGAATAAGAATTGTGAATGGAGGGGGAAGCCATGCACAACTCCTACACAAGGAGGAGAATCCACAGTACACAGAGGCGAGCCTCTGGAAACATATCCTGGAGGGGGATGAGCTACGCACAACCGCAGTGCCAGGGGTGGCGGGGGAGAAGCCAGCTAGCTGGATGCTACGCAGCAGGTACCCTCACCAAGCGGGAGGCTCTGAGCCAGAGAGGAGCTTAGACAGGAACAAAAACCTCTTTTCTGGTCCAGCAACCACAAAAGCTCAGTGGTGGGCCAGGCATCAAGCAACTGACGTTGAGACCAGAAACAAGCAATATATAGACTGGCTGGGGAAGCCGTGATCAGTATCAGAAAGTGAGAGATTTATATGCACACACGTCTTGTAGACCAGGGAGCCAAAGGAATATCCGATTTGCATCCTGGCTGCGGAAGCCAACAAAGGGATCAAAGTGTTTACAATTGCAGCTTTTAAAGTTACATTTTCTCGCCCCCCCTTTTCACATAGCGATGTATAATTTTCTTTGCAATAGCACTCCTTTCATAGACATATTTTCAGCATCTGTAGGTTTCAAAATACTGATTCCTAATCCTGTAAGGAAATAAATACAATATTTCCTGTGATATGCTGTGCTTTTTCATCTCAGACTGGACTGTTCTCCATTTTAATAAAAGTTTGCTGGATGCTTCCATGCGACGGAAAATATTAATGTTTGTGCTTAGTCGGACCATAAATTCTGATTATAGGTGCACTGCAAACATTGCACATTTCTTTGCATGTTTTTTTAAATGCTGTGCGCAGGCTCTAACTCGCATGTTAGTTTTTAAACTTGAACTTTTCTTTCTGTGCATACTTCTCTTTAAATATATTTCCCTAAATATGAAACAACAAGCTAGGTAGATAGATAGATCCAAGCTTTGGTATGTGGTGTTTAACACCTCCCTTGTCACATTATGTATTACCTTCTCCTTGTCTTCATTTCAGGGCACAATGTAGTCTTAACTGGGCGGAAGGGGTCCTGATTAGACTAAATCATGTACAATCATACCGCTGGAGCAGCTTGAAGGGAAATTCCTCAAGCTGAAAGAGAAAAGGGAAGTAGTAGGTCGGGTTTGGGATGGGATGACTTGGGGTATATATCAGGGCCAGTCTTTGGACATTGGTATGGGACGATTAGAATTAGCGACAGGACATCTCTAGGGCACAGTTTACCAAAGCAGCCGCTAATATCAGTGAATAAAGGTTACGGGGACACTCAGCTCAAGCACCCGAGATACAGCTGATAAAAGGTGTGGTCTCCTCTGGATAGAAGCTTCTGTGAGACATCAGCCGTGAAGAAGTACAATTTTTTTCTAAATTCTGAGCTCCTCAGCAAAGTTATCCTGCACAGCAGCTGGCCAAGACTCATCGGAAATTATTTGAAGCACCCAAAAAACTGTGGCCAGGGCGAGGTCTTTGGCAATAAAAAGGATGGAGGTTTTGGCATGAAGAATGCACATTCAAGGCAAAAGGGCTAGTGAAAGGAATATGTGCCCCTACCAGCAAAATTGCACAAGGCGCATGGGCCAGGTACAACTGGGATTGGGTGACGCAAGATGTGTGGGAAGTTCGACCTCCCGAAGTCCAGCAAAATAGTTAACCAGGTTAACTTCTGACTTTTGCTTAGGTATTGGTCCCACTAGGAAATTATGGCCAAACAACCTCCATAGTTTCAATATATCAGTAAGCCAACATAAGGATAGTTGGTATTAGTGGGAAACATGCTATGTTGGGATGGTAGAGCTGAAGGAATTGGTCTAAGCGTGACTGTTGTTCGCGGTAGAAGACAGGTGCATTGAATTAGTGTCTACCCCAGCTTTTGATATGTATTTCACACTATAGACAACAATCGGACAATTTGATGCATTTTGCCCAGCAGTAGATAAAAAGGCAGTAATGTTGCCGATAGCAAAAAATATGACCCATCCTTCCGACTAGGAATTTTGAGAACCTATTAGACTTAATTCCAGAGGAAAATAAGTTAACAGCTATCAAAAAGTATCTCCAGGTGTTGGAGGTAGTATTTAACAAGCAGAAGGCAGCATTTCATATTACTCACTATACAGTCACACTGTACTGTGATGAGCCAGGAATGAGATGTGGACACAGAGCTCATTGTTTTGGCTATAAACTTGTATTAAAAAAATAAAAGGAGGTTGGAAATTCCCTCCCTACCCCAAGAGGTATTTCCATACCTCAACCAGAAACTAAGGGTCTGTCCCGTGGCAAGATGTCCAAAGCAAGATGTCCTGTGTCTGAAACTCTATCCTAGCCCTCGCACTCTACAAGTAACTCTAATGTGATAATGTCTGGGCTTGAAAGTGCACAAATGTTCAAGATCAAATGAAAAAGGTAACAACACAAGTTCAGAGTTCCAGGGGACGGCTCCCTTCCCCAGGTTTCTCTTCACCAACGTAATGAATCAATTACACACCCAAAGTTAATTATAGCCCAAAAGGATAACTCCCTCCTCTTGGCATCGCAGTTCACTCCTGGGGTGCAGTCTCTTTTTCCCCCAGGTCTATTTAAAACACTTACAAACTCCTATGGGTATGAGTCTTCCTGCAGGGAGTGGGGGGGGGGGGGAGGGGAGGTGCTTCTCTTGTAACAAAATAACTTAGACTTGGCTTTGCCTGGTATACTCTCCTGCCAGGGCTTTCCTCATGCAGGGTTCAAAATTGGCAAAATAGAAGTTTGAATCTTATGTTGAAGTTAGATATGCGGAACACCATGTACTAGCTTTTGGCTCCCCAGTGGCATCTCAAGTTCATGGGTTGATGCCAGATACCCAGGAGCTGCTTTTAGCTCCTGCTCATCTAATCTTAATTTTGACCCCATCTCATGTGATTCACTTTACACACTTGCAAACTTGACTTTGCCTTACATTTACCTTGTTGTATATTTCTTACATTCACTTTTAATCCGAAGACATCAGGTCTTAAATTCCCTTCACTTTGCATGCTTTCATTTGTTCTTGATAATGTTTCTGGAGCACCCCGGTGTCCCAGTTTCCTTTCTCTGGGCTCATTGGTTTCTTTGGTGTTCTCCAGCTCTGGCGGAGTAAACAAGTTGCAGGGTTCCAGGGTCCCGCTTTTCTTTCACTGGCTCATTGGCTTCGCTCAGGTGTTCGCACGTCCAGTCTTGCTGTGGAACCCTTTCCTCCATGTTCGGGTGGCTTCGGTACTGCTGCTAGGCTCCCACGGCCGCCAGGGAGACGTTCCCTCTTCTTCCTGTCATTGCTCTGATACAGCAAACCAGCATCTGCAGTTTTCCTTTTTTCACTGTCCCCGAGCTGGCTGGCTCCACGGTCTGCTTTGTGGCCCGGTTGTCCCTTGGTTGTCACCGAGAGGACAAAGCTTTCCACAGCTTTTCTTTGCTATCCATGCTGGTTGGGATTTTAAATGTCCCGGCACCTATCACAGGATTGCAAACACTAGACCACTTGATGTGCTTCTCAGACTCATTGATCTTCCTTACTCCGTTCATTTCCTCATCACAGTTTTTCTATGCATATGGGATTGATTAGGCAGTTCTTGGTAGCTTACTCAAGGAGTATTGAAAAATGTCATTAGTAGGTCTTGTGTTCTGTAGAAAGGGTTTATCACAGTATGCCATTAAGGCATGAAGAATGAAGACAACATCCCTATAAAAGAAAGGGGATACAAAGTCTCGTCCGATGAGATCAACTTTCCACCATGAGGGTCGCCTCCCCATGTGATCCTCCCTCGCATAGCTGCCCTCAGGGTCAGGATCAGGTAGCAGCTGCCATCCCCTGGCCAGATCAGGAAAGGCCATCCCTGGAAAAGATGTGATGACATCAGATGCATCACAGTACTCAAACTGATGCATTTTGTTTGGTTAACTATTCTCTGAAAACCATGTGGTACCAGAGCTGAATTGTATGCAGTGAATATGGCATCCAACAGACCATTCATTTGCAATATCAAAGACGACTTATTTCCATCTTTGATGCTCTGCAAAGTGTAGAAACTATCCTGCAAGCTTCAACAATCGCTGCAGTACCTGCAGGTACCATCCTATATGAACTGGACTGTGCATATATGCTAAATCTGACAATGAGCCTTTCCTACTCTCCTATGTCACTGGGACAACGCAGCTAGGCGAAGGTTAGTGGATGGCACCAACAGAAGCCGGTTTCAATAATGGAGCATTCAGTAAGGCCTAGAGTGGTAAAAGGGGAGGATGTTTTCAGACCCTCCCTTGACTGTCATGTTGCCATTTCTAGCCACCATTACTGAGGTAGGGCCAATACCTTCCATAAATGATCCCTTTGTTTAAGAAGGGCGTCAGGAATAACGTGCTGCAAGGCCTCATCTACACCTTCCCGAACATTCGATGACCAGGTTGTCGATCCCCTATAAAGGGTATGGTCTGGAGAACAGGTCCGGTTAGTCAGGAGGGACTGGATTAACAGGTGGGAATATGTCGGTCTTGCAAGCAAACTAATTCTTGTTCTTGGTTTTACCATCACCGAAATTCAAAATGAGATTTTGATTACTCAGACAATACTCCTTGCACAGACCTAAAACAACCCATTTATCTACAGAGCCACCTAAGTGGACTAACTTGGAATAGCCGACAAAGGACGGTGTGGAAGCCTGCTGAAAGATATCACAGCTCCAAATCAATCATTATCTGTTTTTTCATATCATTAAAAGGCTGGGATCGGTACTGTGTAAGCCATAGTCACTTAAGAATTCCCTCCCGTGGTCATAAGTGGTCACATAGTTGTTTGCAAGACTTGTGGAAACTGGCCATTTTTCAGTTCTTTCGGTTTCTTCGTACCACTGTTCGCATAAACCCCTTACCAGATTTGCTCCTCCCCTCCAGACCCAAATACCAGCTGTCACAACTTATTTTTAGTAACCATTACTCCCATATTAATAGGAGGGTAAAGCGGACATAGTGCCTGTGCGCCACTCTGTATCAGATAGGTGGGTATGTGAGAATTTGCTGGATCCTTGTTGCAGTGGCCAGAGACCGATATTCACTTTTAGCAAGTCAGGGGGTAGGACACAATGGTGAAAAACAGTTAAGCAAGTTGCTGCGCTAGGAAACAAGAATAAACAACAGTTTGGGTACCTGCTGATTAGATATTTACTCTAGGTTCCAAATTGAAAAGTAGGGGCTATGAACCAGTCCTATTTAGAGCCAACATAGAGCTGCTGGTAGCGCATGCATATGTTTCACCCTTTATCTGGCTTTGTCAAGGCATTGCATCATATTTTAGATACTTTGTTCATACAGTTTAATTTGTTCATGACCAAAATCAATCCAGTATATATGTTATAATGGCATCAGGTTATGGATCTTCAGGTACGTATCATAGCACTTTAAGTGTGGAATCATTCATTTGTTTTGCACGGGTTTAGTACAAAACAATTACACTCAAGGCGTGCATTTATGGAATCATTTAGCAACAAATTAGGTTACAATGTTATTTGTCGAGATATGGAGGAGGGAGGCAGGGGGAGGAAAGATAAGAGAAACCGTAGAGTTAGAGAAGCATGGGAATAGACCATATAAAAAGCATAGGAATAGACCATATAAATATACGAGTTAGCCTTTCATAAGGTGCCTGGTGACTTTGGATCATTTAATATTCTAATGTGGTGTGCCCTATTGCGACAGGTCATTATTGGATCTGTGCATTGTGAATTATGTCCATATTTTAAGACCAGGTGGTGGTGTTATGGTTTAAATATAGTGTGGCTGCCATTTTAGGCATGCCCCATGTACAATGTAGAGATAGTGCCTAGGATTATTGAAAATTGCCAGGTGCTCTGTACAGTATTGCTGTGTGGAACATCCCAAAGTGGTATCATATAGCTGGTGTTTTACCCATTGGATCCCAGTCTGTGGGTTGTCTGAGCGCCGCGTTTGTACGTTCAGATATTGTTATATATATATATATATATAGCTATCCCAAGTGGTCCTGGGTAAAGAAAAAATGAACAAAGTTCTGGTTAGTGTTACAAAGTTTGATTGCTTTAGGGTGCTGATTGAGGTTCTTCAGAGAAGTGATGCAATTACCTTTTGTCATCCTATGTAGGTTAGTACTAGACCTTAGATCCAACCAGGGAAGAAAACCTGGACCAATCATAAGTCCTCCAAGTATCTGAAACATCACAGACACAGATACTCCTTTCTATTGAAGACATCAGGATAACTATATATAACAATATCTTGCCGTACAAACGTGGCGCTCAGGCAACCCACAGACTGGGATCTGTAAGGAAGGCATGGTATCAAGAATAGACAGACAAGTGATCACAGTTCAAGGTTGTTTATTAAACTGTTTAGGTAGGTTGGAAAAACGCCTAATCTAAACCTAAATCTAAGATGGGAGCAAGTTACAACCATCGAATAATAAGGCAGTCCTAGTGGTGTTGTGTCAAATAAAAGGGCCTATAATGAGAAAAAACTATTGCTAATCCTTACGCTAAATACAAAAATAGTGTGGCATAGGGTTCACAAATGATAAGTCAGGATGTGTTAGCCGGGGTTCTCCCTTCTGCACGTTTTGGACATGGGACAAGGTGCAACACCTGAGCACAGCACACTCTCGAGCTTTCCCAGCAAGAGACAACAGTTCTCCTTCACGTATCAGGACCCTCAGTGGTTAAGTCTCTTTTCTATACAAAAAAAGTCTCTTGCCTTTGAGGATCGGATGGGTTTCAAAAATAACAGACAAAGGAAGTTCTGATCCAAATGTACGTTGGGTGATAACTTCACTCATGGGTCCCCCCCATGGGTCCCCCTCTTCTGGGCAGAGACCCCTCACGAATCTCAGCCTCCCTTCGTCGGGTTCACTATGGCTTTTGAGAACAAGCTCATCTTGTAACATTCACAAATCCTAAATGTCTTTTTAAACAGTTCTCTGTGGACACCCATCTGCTGGGTCCACTTTCGTCAACACACTGTTCATTGGGACTTCAGACATCGCCACGTTCTATCTGCATCCCTATGTCGGGTTCACTCTTGCCAATTCTTTCCTTGAGTTCATTATGCAGGATTCACCTCCCTTAGTTTTCCAATTACGTGCAGGTCAAAGACTTTCGACTGTACAGGGGGTTTTGCTAGAGCCCTGTATGACCATTTTAACCTTTTCCTTGCAGCTCTCCTAGGACCTCCTTATGACTCTGTAAGGACCTTCTGATATCGCTAGTTCAACAAACACAGGATTAACCAGAGTCTCTCGAGTGAGCACCCACGGTGCCATATCCCCCCTCTGCAGCACGCTTTCCCTCAATGTTCACAGTTCTTTGTACTTTTCATACTGCGACTTTCATTCAACACAGTTCAGTTCCTTATTGTTTCTCTCCTAGACTCACCAGCTGTGTTGAACCGCTTGGCTTTACTTGTATCTGGTGGCAAAGACCACGGTAGCAGAAGTCTACCTCTGTCCTGCTTATCAGCGTATGCATGCTCTGTGTACCGTTGACATCTGCTGCAGCTCACTTGGGCTATTGTCTGCAGCCTCAGGTTTCCTTTTGCTGAGGCTTCACAGTTCTGGGTCGGAACGGGCAAGGTCTCTTCCCTCCTTATTGCCCCTTCGGTTCTCGCCGCTTTTCTCCTCCTCTAACTGCCGTGCATGGATACTTCTTGGTGTCAGCAGTAGGATTCTGGTCAATTACCTGATTTGCCTGACCCTTGTATTGGGACATGTCAGGTAAACGACTCTGGTGTTAGTCCGTAGTTCTTCGTGGTGTGAGAAAGTGCTCGTGTAGAAAAGGGGGGGGAGAATTGTTTCGGAATGTCGTAAGTGGTAGGATGGGAAAAAGGTGTTAGAAGAAGGGGGATTCCATGTCTCGCCCGTCAGTGTCCCACTTCCACTACCCGAGGACCCCCCTCCATCCAGGGGTTCCTCGCTTACTGGTCCACCCCCAGGAACTGGATCCAATAGCGATGGCCATGTCCTAGCCACCTGGATGACAGATCCTCGGGGACTAGCTAGGGAGACACCTTCAGATTTCTCACAGATCCGACGGGTAAAACATCAGCTATATGATACCACTTTGGGATGTTTCACACAGCAATACTGCACAGAGCATCTGGCAATTTTAAATAATCCTAGGCACAATATCTTTACATTGTACACGGGGCACGCCTAAAATGGCAGCCAAACTATATTTAAACCATACCACCACCACATGGTCTTAAAATATGGACATAAGATACACAGATCCAATAAGGACCTGTCACAATAGGACACACCACATTAGAATACTAAATGATCCAACACCACCAGGCACCTTATGAAAGGCTAGATAGTCTATTTACACAGTCTATTCCCATGCTTCTCTAACTCTCCGGTTTCTCTTATCCATTTCCCTCCTCTGCTTCCCTCCTCCATATCTCGACAGATAACATTGTAACCTAATTTGTTTCTAAAATGTTCCATGAATGGACGCCTTGAGTGAAATAGTATTGTACTAAACCCATGTAAAACAACTGCATGATTGCACACTTGAAGTGCTATGATATGTACCCAACTGACAATCCGTAACCTGATACGATTGTAACATATACTGGATTGATATCCGTCATGAACAAATGAAACTTTATGCACAAAGTATCTAATATATGATGCAATGCCTTGACAAAGCCCGATAAAGGGGGAAACATATGCACGTGCTACCACCAGGACTATGTTGGCTCGAAATAGAACTGGTTCATAGCACCTACTTTTCAATTTGGAACATAGAATAAATATCTAAAAAGCGTGTACCTGAAACATACGTTTATTTGCGTTTCCTTGCGCAGCAACTTACCCAACTGTTTTTCACCATTATTCCCATATGTCTGAGCTTGGAAGGCTTTGTTGTTCCTTTAGCCTTCTACAAGGATACTAGTGGTGCAATCTACTAGTGGTGCAATCTATTTTCTGGGCAAGTGTCTTTAGGATGGAAGAAAGAGCAGGCTCTCCCAAGAGAGCTATCGAACAAAATATTTTCAGACACCTGACGACTGTCCATTATTCGGAAAACCACACTAAAATAACACATCATTCCTCAGATTTTCCACATGCTGATGTATTACCCTTGTTAGGCAGAACAGTCAAACAATATTCTTTTCTGTGTCCACATGATCAATGGGTGTGAAGTCTGCCCATATACCATGATGACAATACTCTTCAATGTATTGCTTTTAGTCTAGGATGTTTAAATAAGGGAGTGACCATGGATAAAAAGACATATTGACTGGAATGAAAATTGATTCAGCAACATTGGAAGGGAAACAAACTAAGAACTGGATTGAAGAGCCGTCTTACCTTTTCACAATTGAAAGAGTAACTTTAAAACCCCAAAGTAAAAATGACCAAATCACTGGCATCTTGGTAAAGGAGGAAAGAGCTTAATTGTCAGACCTTTAATGTGGAAAGGTAGCTGTGCTTCTGAGAGTGGGCGCGAACACGCGAACACACACACACACACACACACACACACATTCCTCCAGTTAAGCCCTTTGCACTTAAAATCTACAGATGGTTTTTCTTGCTCATCAAAACTATAATGCACTGCCTTGCTTCAGGAGTATTACTTAAGAGTGATTCCTTCTTACATTACCCTATGGTAATTAAGTTGCTTTACAATGCTGTACTATTCATAACACGTGATTAAAAAAGGAAACCCATTACCCTTAATGGAAAGTGAAAACTAGGAAATCACTATTCAAGTACCTTAAATGTAACGTGAACTGAAGTTCAAGATACAGAGGCTTACAGAGTCAGTTGGGCTCAGGCCACCTAAGTACGGGATTACCACTCTCTTCATTTTTGTGGAGACTTCCATTGTTACCAATGAGTAGGTAAGAACTTCAAGCATTGCTGTTGCCATTTATTCACTGGGGGAGGAAGGCACTGAGTCTGGGGGAGGGGGGGGGGGGGAATTATAATTATTTGTTCTTTTCGAAATTAGCTTTGTAGTTCTAGGTCCTGCATCCAGAATTCTGTAATCAGAGAACTTTTTTTTTTTTAGGTGATAATAGTTGAGAGTTTCTCAATGATATATTCATATACGTTCAGGGTGAAAAATGAGCACTCCCCACTAGCAATTGACTTGTGATATTTGACTAATGGCAAGTAAAATATGGTACGCTGTGTTTTTGTATAAATTTGAGGTAGCAAGTGGCATTTTTATAGCTGGCTAGTAACTTGCAACTTGAATTTTCGCCCCCTGGGTTTAGTGTTTCCATGCCAATAGACTGAGCCACTTTAATCACATTGCTCAGCTAGTGACCACCAGGAGATCTAAACCTGTATGTACATTTGAGAGAACTTTGATGCCATATTTCCTGGTTATAAAACTTATGGTGTTTTTTATCAACTGTTTAAAATAGCCAATTTGACAGCAACTTTTTTTGGCCATTGCCTTGTAGACGAGACACTGTTTTTCCTCTAAACATTCATTCCTTTTTGGTTTCCAAGATATAGGGATTGAGTGACCTATCTGAAGGAAGATTAATAAATTGTATCAAAATGTTGATTTGTTCAATGTTGATTTGTTCAATGTGCCGTCACAGTATTGGTCCAGTTTTGGAAATAGCACCTGTTTGGGCAGTCAAAGGCAATGATTTATGTAGATCATGTGAACACCAATTGTGCTCAAAGTTTTTTCATGCCTGGATTCTTAGTAAGGAATAGTTAAACTGGGCATGCTTACAAAGGAACTATTGTGAAGCCAAATCATTGGTAAATATGCTAGATACTGTCAGTGAAAGATTGGCAAGGGAAATTAATAAACCAAGTGTGTGTCCCTTACTGTTTGTGGTGCCAGTAGATTAGCAATCACATTTTTTAGGGTAAACTCCAATGGTTGGTCGACACAGACATTAAGATTGGCCAATGTTGTAAAATGTTTATAGCATAAGATTAGGCTTGAAGTGAGATCTGCTATGAGGTCTATGAAGTTAGAAGTAGAGCTGGGGGTGGGTTGGTACAGTAACAGAATAATATGGGTTTCTCTCAAAAGACTTATTTTAGATGATGGGGCTCACATCCTAAAATTAAGGTATCCTTTATGCTAAAAGTGGGCATACCAATAAAATAGAGGACTGCTATGTTCCCACACTCTTTGCCTTGCAGGTTCTTAATAATTATATTTGAGCCAAGTATCGTATCATATCACGCTAAACTGAATTGACAGTTAGTGATGTTTCACGAAGGAATAGTTAATAAAGGAGTATAATTTTGAGTGCAGTCCTGCATTTCTCACTGATTTTCTGCAGAGCGTCCTTTACCATTAAGCACTATTTTTATTCCGATTACGGATATTGCGAGTCATTAAAGGAGTTGATGGCTGTGCCCGGGATGGACTCCTGTATTTAATACTGGCAGTTTGGCTTTAGGATGTAGTAATTATTTGAAAAGGAATTAACTAGAATGCTATAACTTGAATCATGCTTGCTCAAGATGGGGGTGATCTTAAAGACCATGAAATTCACGGCCCATAGTTGCGACAGATTGTATTAAATATAATAATACTTCATGAGGCTGGGGGAATAGACTTACTGAGGCTTGTCCAGGCATGTAGCATAAACGTATTTACCTGTGGCAATCCATTGGCATGCCAACTGCATGGATGCAGTCTGGTGCTCTACAATGTTAACTCCACATTAATCGCCAATAAAACAAAATATGGTTTGGGCTTTATTCTGATGTATGCAAAGGAATGTATGGATTCCGGTTAATGGGCACTGCTAAAAAAGTTACACCACTGAGCAGCTCCACTAAAGTAGCTGTAAAAGGTATAAAAACCTGAAGTCTCTACAGATCGGGGAGTAAAGTGAAAACATGCATTATGGAACATAGGAGTTGTTTCAAAAAAATAATAAAAAGGTGGATAAAGCTCCCCAAAAAACATCAAAATGATGGGCCATAAACATGAATAGTTTTAATGCAGAATAGCACAGAAAAACAAAGGGATATTTGAGTGAAGCCGAAAGTATTTGAAAGGATACGGATGAAATAGTCCACACAAAAAGCTGGCAGCTCAGGTTGAATTCCTTGCCATCCAAAATAAGGGAGAGTGAAATGTTACTAGTTTGAATGCTGGCCTGCGAGATAGTAGCCAGGCTGAAAACCGTCCATTTGATCGCTAGACACTCCCACAGTGGGATAGTTATTTTCTCTGGGAAATAGTTTCCTGTTGATATGCAGAATATGTTTCTCCTCCCCTCCTGTACTTATGATAGGATGGAACCAAGGCCAATGGCGAAAGCATCAGCCTGTAGAATATACTGCATAGAGAAATCTGGCATGATCAGTAAGAGCTGGTTAAAGGCAGTTTGGGCAATGTAGTCCTACTGGACGATATTTGAGTGGTTCTTTCCCAATCAGTCGTTCAAGGGTCTAGCCTTCTCTGAAAAGTTAGGTATCAACCGTCTATAGTAGCCAACTAGCCAAGGGAAAAGCTCTCATGCCATTCTTTGGGATTGGTCAGGGAATGTTTTGGATGGCTTCAACCTTGACCCTTTGGGGCAGACTTTTCTGTTGCCAATTTGGAAACCTATGCATTTTACAAAGTACTGTGCCAGGTTAACACATTGCCAGATTAGCGGCCAGGCGGGTCTTTCACCTAGAGAATTTCTAAACCATCAGACTGCTGTCTGTGAACAACGAACTGTGGGTGACAATGAAGTAGGCCCCCCCCCACAACAAAGGATCATCAGGGGGCCAGCAATCGGTCCATCCGCCGCTGGAAGGTTGCTGGGGCTCCATAAAAACTGAAGAGCAAGACAGTGAATTGAAACAGGACCTCAAAAAAGTGTAAAAGGCAGTCTAAGGATTTGCTTCCTCGCCCACTGACACTTGCCAGTAGACCTTGATTGAAACGAGTTTTGAAATAAGATGTGATTTACTTGTTCTCAGTCAACTAGTTTATACGTGGCATTGGGTAAGCATCGAGGGTGGAGATTTCATTTAACCAGCGAAAGCTGATGCAAAATTGCCATGTGTTGGGCTCAAGGATGAAGACTATTGGAGAGGACCACTCATTCGGCATTGGTTTTCTGGCCTCCAGTTTTCTATAGGGTTTTAGCCAAACTCTGAGGGTGGGGGGTGTATTTGGGCGAGTTTGGTTCTTGTGTACTACTCCCCCCCCCCTCCCCATGCGTTGGCGAGAACACATCTAAGCATCAATCGGCTGGGCCAATTCTTAGTATTCGGTTGTGGACTGCCCCACTGGTTACCCCCTTCTATCCCCCCATGGACTCAAACAGGTAAGGGTGTCTCCCTTGTGTTGTTAGTATAGAATAATAGCAGCTGATTGTTTTCTTTCTGGTTTTTCAGTTTATTGATATGGTAAACAGCTAGGATGTTTTCCGTCAGTTTGCTTGTTGGACCTTGTAGGTAAAGGGATACACCACTTCTGAACCTTCATAAGGGTTGTGCCTCCTTGCTAGCAGTTTGTTCTGCATGGGTGAAAGTAAGACCATTTTACCTTATGTACCAATTGGAAAATGCTTAGTCTGGCTTATTTGTTGAATGCTTCCCCCCGCACTTCCCGTATGGCCTGGGTATCATGCAGATGTGTGCTAACCAGCTTGCGCACCTCCTCCACGTATGCTCTAGTGTTGGGGTAATTCTCCAAGGTATAACAGTTTCTCTGAGGGTCCACCTGACCCAAGGGCCCAACACCCTTCCCCAGAATAACCGCAGGACTCAGCCAATGGTCAGAACTGCGGATTATTACAAAAACCAACATGGATCATTTAAGACAATCAAGATTATCCAGGACTTCTCAGTATTCCATGGTGTGCGCTCCAGTTTTGTACAGTATTACGTCATCACCTGGGCCCTTCCCCGAAAACATATCACCACAAATAATTGGGTTATCTAGAGTGGTAACACGTATGGAAGTACCCTATAGAGGTTATTCTGCTGGTCCTTTCATGTCAGGTGGCTGGCCTGTCGCGTCCCCAAGAAACTATCTAAAGAAGCAATTACATTGTTGCAGAGTGATCGGCATACCCATTGGTTCTCGCCCCTTGCCATCTACCCCTGATTTTCTATGCTGTGATTGGTTAGAGCGACCTCCCCAGGCCTGGGACTCTTACTGGATTCTCAGACCTCCGTTCACCTCTTCAAGGTGATTTGAACGATTATGTGTCTGTATTGTAACATGTAGTGTACCACCTTTGCCTATGAGTGCGCTTCTACATTGCAATACTTTTTGCCTTCCTTGTCTAGTCTGGTGGGATCGGCTCTGCTTTCCCACTACGAGTGAATACCCATTGTCTGGCTTGGTTGCATCATGTGCTTGGAGACCACAAAGTTGAGCTCTTGAGCTTGCATTTACGAGGATGTATCCAATTTCTCTGCCCTTGGCTGGGAGCCTGCTTTGCGCTCTGTGCAACCTGAATCAGCTCTCATCTCATGCTCTGAGGCATGAGGCCTTCTGTAATTTCCCATAGACTTCTACTACGACTTCTACATGCTTGGGTTATTCTAAGTAACCTATAAGTTAGTCACACATGGTCCTACCAGGCTCCATATATACACCTGTAGGTCCATAGGCTTATTGGTTTTAAGCATCAGCAAGCTTGCTTTGGATCTCTTGTTGCCTTGTATCCGTCCCCTAGCTGTAGGGCTGTGTAAGCATGTTCTTCATGTATGCAAATGTGTGTCCGTGTAATGCGGTGCAGGACTGCGAGTGTGCTTCATGACTAACGCCGCTATGTCGGGGCGTCACCAGTGACGTCAGCATCGTGGCTTCTTGGTGCTTAATCGAGACTGTCCATCAAGGTGTTTCAGGCCACTATCTCCGTTTCTTCCCCTGTGCCTGTGAAGACATGCACTGGATTCAGTCTGTATGGCTGGCTGATGGGATACCGATACCCTTCTGTGTACATGTCAGCCATTGGTGCACTTGGAATTAGTCCGAAATAAGATGGGTGGCTGTAAGTGTTTCTGGCTCCTCGTCCAGTCAGATCTGGGGGTGAGGAGGGGCATTCTTGGGACCCTCTCTTCACTAGTGTTTCTCACCATTGTGTGGTCACTAGTCGGTGGAGTCCATCCGATTCTTTGCACATAAGGTCTAGTATGTCACAGGTGATCCTGCTATACACCAACTCAAGGCGGAGGGGCCGATGGACGATACTGGCCTTTTCCAGACTGCAAATATTCCCATGGGATTTGGGCATCCCAATTCCACCCATCCATTCACCCATCCATTCACCCATCCATCCATCCATCCATCCATCCATCCATCCATCCATCCATCCATCCATCCATGGAGACCAGCTTCCAAAGGATGAGTTTGAGTTTTATTAAATCGCTTCTCTAGGCAGCCCTTCGGGGATGACAAACGGTGGAGCAGAGGGTCTTTATGTTCATCAGCACCTTCATCTCGCCCATCAGTTTCGACATAAAAATACTTTCCTGGTCTTTGAGGATTTCAGATGGAAAACCCACTTCCATGAAGAAACTTATATGAACCTTCGGGATACTTTTGGCAGAGTTGCTTCTCAAAGGAAATGTCCGGAATATCGGGTGCATAGTTAACGCTCACCAGGATATAGATAGATTCCCCGACTTGGCAGGTACCAACAGGTCGACTAGATCTATGCCAATCCTGAAGAAAGATACATCTATAATTGGCAAAGGCTGTAGGGGGTTGTGGCACATCATTTGGAGAGGTGTTTTGGCAAATCAGACAGCAGGTGTAAAACTGCTTGACCTCAGGATATACCTCAGACCAGCAGAGCAAAGTTTTCTGTGTTTTCTTCAGTCCGAGATGTCGTTCAGGCAGGTTGGAGTGTGCCAATTCCAATACAGCCTGGTGGAATTGCCAGAGTACAAATATTCTTTTAGAATTGGTGCCTTCTCAATTAACATCGACTTGATATATGAGTCCTTTCTGGTCAGTAAAATGTGGCGTATTCAGTGTTCGGCTCTCAGCTCCCGATACCAAGTTCTTCTGAGGCTGCTCTAGAAGCGGATGCTTTCTCTAGGCATCAGCAAACTCAGAGGCATGGCCTGGGAACCCTCAGAGTTGGACGCTTTCTTCATGCGTGCCTCATTTCACAAGCCCTACTTCTGCACTTGGGTTCCAGCATTTCTACTACTTTGCTCTCTAGGACCAGGATTATAGCTCAGAGGTGAGCTATAGGTTGGCCTGGACTCACAATGTATGCAGTTCTTTTGAGGATCAACCAGTTTTCCTATTGTGACCAATGCCCGATGTCATCACTTCTCCCCAGCAGGGACCCTTTCCCATGAGGTGAGGCAGCTACCCGATAGTCCCCGTGAGGTTGGTAAAATGCAGGAGGATCTCATGGCGAGGGACCCCCCTGCCCCCACCTCCCAGGGAGAAAGACGACCATCTACGGTATAGCCCTTATAGGAATGTCAGACCTCCACACACTCTAGCCTCTCCTTCTCCTGCTAACCTCTGAATGGGCGTGAAAGCGCATGTGATAGACGATGTGTGAGATGTGATCATTGATTGGTGCGATATGTATTTTTCTAGATTAGTTTTTTTAATAGATGACCAGTCAATGTTTCTTGTGATTTTTTTAATGTTTTGTCACGATGAGATTTAGCTGATGAAGAAAAAAAAATCCAACACATAGACTGCTTTGTCTGAGATATATATCATTTAAATAGGGTCACTGTTCGGAAGGGACTGTGTGGCGTTCTTACGCATGAATTGTATTATTAATGATTGGAGGGTCTGCACTTATCCATGGACTATCTCAAGGTTCTGGAAAGTACCGAGACGAAGAACAACATCAGGAACATAGGTAACCCAAGTACTACGAGGTGGGACACTGGAACAATGAAGAGCAATACCAATAAGGAACTGCAGCGGCATAGACTCTGCAGAGGCATGGTTCCTTTTACGCCATAAAAACTAAAGAAGGACTGCCTATCAGGGAGAGGCACCCAAACAGAATAAGAAACCGTGAAGCCCAGGCAGCACGAAGAAGACGCAGAGAAGGCCAGGCTGTAGCGAGAGCAGTCAGCTCCCGGAGTCAAGAGGACAATGGGCCCTCCTTTGCTCGAGGGCCTCCAGACGGTACCCGGGAGGCTGGCAGAC
Source organism: Ambystoma mexicanum (assembly GCF_040938575.1). Classification (NCBI taxonomy): domain Eukaryota; kingdom Metazoa; phylum Chordata; class Amphibia; order Caudata; family Ambystomatidae; genus Ambystoma; species Ambystoma mexicanum. Next base: position 449,581,920 of record NC_090936.1, on the reverse strand, counting down.
GGTGATGCGCATGCAAGGTACAGGGTCCACACTGTTAGCTCAAAGGCCGGGCTGGAGATCCGTGAGGTGAAGGCCCCAAGACATGGAGATGCCCGTGCAGCACACAAGGTAGGAGAGGGACCCCAGGAAGAACCGGCCACGCACCCCAGGAAAAGGCGAGGTTACACAAGTGGTGTGGGGACCGGTAGGGACTGTAAGGTACAGGAGGCCTAAAGCAGGACCTTCCTCCTTGTGTCATTACTTGGCAAGCTAGGCAGCCACAAAGACAAAAAAAGAAGAGAAACCAGTGTCTGGGACCCAAACCAAGAGACCGATGCACGGCATCTTCCTTGTGGCAGTACTTGGCAGGGAAGTAAATCCAGGAGCCAAACCAAAATGGAAATCAGGGTCTGGGACCCAAACCAAGAGAGCGATAAGAGTCATCTTCCTCCTGGCAGCACTTGGCAGGAAAGTGAACCATGTGGGCCAAAGAAGAAGCCGACCAGGAGAGAGGAGTCATTCTCCTCGCCACGTGAGCGACGAAAATTCCTGTTTCTCCTCTCGCCAGTAGGTTTATTGGTCAGTTGGCCCAATGACTTGAGAGTATCATATTCTTCTTTGGCTGTCTTTAAAGGATCCTCGACAGCCTTGCCAAAAAGCACATTGTACTCAACAGGCATGTTAATAAGGGTAGCTTGCGTCTCTGGTTTGAAACATGATTGGCGCAAACAAGCGCAACGCTTGATAATTGTCCCTTCTGCCATTATCCTGCTTGCGTTGTCCGCGGCGTCAAGATTGATTTTAAATAAGCAGCTTGACACTGCTCTGCCTTCAGCGGCCACTTGGGCAAGCTGAGACTTAAGTGGTGCCAGGGCCGATGACATTAAGGCCGAGACTTCATCCCATTTGTGGCAGGTGTAGCTAGCCAAGAAGGTAGAATTGGTAGCAATCCTGGTCTGGAATGCCATGGAGGAAGCCGTCTTTCTGCCCATTGTGTAAAGTCTCTTGCTTTCCTTGTCAGGCGGGGCATCGGAGGAAGCTAGGTCAGTACCAGCCCTTTTCCTTGTTGTAGTATCTAATGAATCAGGCTTCAGTTGCCCTATGATATGGGTCAGAAGGGGTAGGTCTAAACAGTTTCTCCATGCAGGGGTTCACTGCCCACGGAAGATTAGGGGTTTCCAGCAATGGTTGTATTTTTCACTGAATGGACCTGAGGAGAAGGATAAACTGAGTAACTGCTTTCTCATCTCCCAAGATTTCGTCTACAAAATCTTTATCTTGTTCTTCCTGAGTAGCTATCTGAAAAAGCTCTGCCGCCTTGACAAGCACTTCATTTAGCAGGGGTTGATTGTCAATGGGTGAGTCCATGACCAGGAGGGTACGGATTAACAGGAGAGTCCATGACATACATATTGTCTTTGGGTCAACCTCAGGGTCCTCATCATGCCCGTAATAAGGGTCTGCTGCATCATCCCCGTAAATAAGGGTCTGCTGCCCATTGACTAGAGAGGTCTTCATGATCAGAGTCCGGGTTATAAAGGTCAATGACTGTGCCTTGCACTGGATTCTCGTGGCGAGACCTCTTAGCCGGGGGTTGAGCAGGGATGTGCGACCCAGAGGGTGCTGTAGTGGGGGAATCTAAGGGGGGGTAGAGTGTAAGCTTGTGAAATAGTGAGGGTCCTTTCCATAGATGTTGGCCATGAAGGACATCCTCCTGATGACCCAGTCTATATCCTCAGCCAACCATTGGGCAGAACTAGGGATGACCAATGATTGAGAAGGGAGCCCTAAATCTTGTAGGAGGAAGTAAAGTAGAAGGAGGAGCCTTCTTTTTCAGGGTGGAAGACAGAATGAGGGGTCTTAGAGGATGTTTTTTTTTGTACTCCTTCTCTTTCCCTGGCCCCCTGAAGTGTGTTTTGACTAAGTGGGCCAGACCAGACTGTACTGGGTTTTGTACCCGAGTCGATGCAGAAAGTTGAATTTCGGGTGCGGGCTAAACCAGAGCCTTGTCTGCGGAAGATCGGCCCCCGGTAGGAATTTTTCGTGTGAGATCCGTACCATTCTTCGACGGGTCCGGTCATGTGGCGATCTAGATCGAGAGTTTCCAGAACACAGAGATTCAACTGACCTATCCCTAGACGCTGTGCGCTGCCGTCCGCTCGACACGTGTGTTACGTCTCAGCCGTGGGTTGTGCGTTTAGTGGAGGATGAAGGGATGGCGCTTCCGCCGCCGGGTGTTGTCCCCATAACAAGGCCGCGACATGTCCTCCAGGTTTGAGAGCTTGCGCTTGGGTAACCGAGTAACCCTGTTACCTTTGCCGTCAGATACCGCAGCGTTGCTGCCATCGCTGAAGGCACCCTCTACTTCCATGGCCTTGAGTAGTGGCGTAGTGGGCCCCGCGTTTAGTAGATCGGTCCTTCAAACTCTTGGGCTTGAAGAATCTGCATGCTTCGCAAGAACCCTCGATGTGGTCTCACGGGAGACATAGGTTACACACAAGGTGTTTATCGACCCACGGAAATTTCCTATTGCACTTGGGGCAAAATCTAAAGGGGGTCTTGTCCATAACGGAAAGACACGGCAGCTATGCAAATGTAGTGTAAGAAAAGGGGCATATACATTGTAAAATGACATGCCCCCTCTCTCCCTACTGTGTGGGCCGAAGCCTATAGCGGCCTTCCAAGGCCGAAACGGATCCGTCGCTGGAGTCTTTCGACGGTCGTTTCTTCCTTCACCGGCGTCTGGTGTTTCGATAGAGGTGATATAAAGGATAGTAAGAAGAAACTAGCAGTAATTTGATCATGGTAAATGGCTATACTCTGCTATAAGCGTCCGTCTAAGATGGCGGAAAAAAACAATCTGAGGGACCTCAACGCTTGAATGACCATGGATACAGTGGACGTCACACACTAGGGATCGTATTACTGGCACACCCTGTCGACATCCCTTTTCGAGTTTCGAAAACAACAACTGTAATACTCTACAGCTTCCACTAGATGTCGCCCTATGCACAGCGTGTGATCTAAGCAGACTCCATAAGCTTCAGAAATATATATACACAGATAGACACGCTTTTGCATGGTTTAATGTGGTACCTCCACTGTTCTTATTCCAAAAACGGGGAAAAACAGGAATGAATGAACAGCTGCTATCGCAGCGTTAATATGATAGAATGTGTTTTTGAATTATGCCATCCTTATTTGAAAAGACAACACAAAGGAGGGAGGGCGTCTGCTGATGCAGAATATTTGTTTTTTTTAAAAATTACATATACATACATACGCACACACACACATTTTCACTGTCTGATGTACCAAAACAAACCGTTCCTAGTCACAGACCGGTATAGATCCAGTAAGGAATATCTGTTGTTGATGTGTGTAATATAATGAGTGTTTTAACTCAGCATGTATTGAGTCATGTCATCCTTATTTGGAGAACCCCTAGGGAGGGAGGGGCATCTACTAGTCTATATTCAAAGCTGATATAATAGATTATGCAGAATGTTTTAGCCCGGCAAAAAGGCTAAAAGACATTGTATGTTTTTTTTGTATATTGTATTACTGGAAACCCTTGACAAAAACAAGGTTGTGTATGTACAAATCTCCAGATGCTTGTATAATGTATTATATGTTGGAACTTTTTGCTTTATGGGGAATGTGTTCGGCTCACTACACCCTGATGGTATGGTAGGTCATGTATGTTATTTTCATCACATTGTTAAACAAATACACAGCAATTGGGTTTGTAAAATTGACAGAGTAGACTACTTTTCTTTCGCCCAGATCTACTGTTTTTGATATTATAGAGTACCTGGAATGATCAGGCAATAGCCAGGTGCCCCTCCTTTCGTTAGACTTACTTTAATAGACATCCCAACAGTCACCTTAGATCTTTAGTTGAGGCGGGGAAACACCTCTTAGGAATAGATAAAGATAAGTTTCTTGATTAATAAAGCAAGAGAAAACCCATCAATAAAACTCTTTAGCCCCAAAAGGTCTTTAGCGCCAAACATGCCACCATTGTGTAAGAGTCCGTCTTCTGCACCCTTACACTATACTTCTCCCCAGTAATCTTGGTCAAAAACATCTGCTCTGACCTCAATGGAGTACTTGTGGGCCACCCAGGCTACGAAGGAGACTCTTGCATAGCTTCCTTCCAGCGTTTCAACTCTTAAACATGGCTTGGCCTTGGTGGAGGAATAGTGACTTCTTCATTTCCCCCATTTGAAATCACACGTGATGCTTCTGGCGTTACTCTTCTGGGGGATAAAGCCAGACTACAATTTTGAATGGCAGTGGGTAACCTCTGTATCAGGGACTATAGGATCCCAGGATGACACCATGTTTTTCACAGATGGCTGAAGAAATACACAAGTCTCAGAGACTGTAAGGGTCATTTGATTTTTCAGGGCCTTAGGGGCATCCCTCTCTCTATCTTGCTTCTAAAAATTAAAAATCCTTTCCAGCCCAGGCATCCCCACTCTCTCCTCAGGTTAGTATAAATATTTTCTAATGTTTAAGTTATTACTGTTACTCGGAATAATGACCTAAAGGCCGACAGCATTGCTTGTCTAGGCTTGCTCAGGGACTTTGTAGACTGCCCCTAGACTTTCAAGTGGTTGGGAATCTAAAAAGGTGTTGCGATTGTGCCGTACAGAGACAATGCATGATTTGGTCTCCTTTCTATCCTGCCTATGTACACCTCTCCCTCATTTGCTGACACTCTCCTCTCAAATCACCTCCTTGCAACTCCACCCACCTTCATCTCCTTCCACATCCTGCATCTTCATCCTCTGTCCCTCTGATGGCCCTCTCTCCCAAGCCTTGCTTCCACCCTTTAATGTTGCTACCTTCTCCCTGCGACTCTCTCTAATACACTATTGGGACACCCTCCTCCACACTATGACTGACCTTGTTATCAAACACCATCCTTTCACTCATACAATCACATATTTTTTGTTTATATTGTTATATGGTTAAAACAATAACCTTTAACACATTTTACACAGTTAAATCACATAAAATCATTATAAACCACATAGGACATTTTACAACAATCATTTAAATCTATTAAAGTCACATTAAAACATTTACAACACTCTTGTTAAGATCCACTCATATAATCAAAATAAATGTCATCCATACAATAGGAACGGGGGTGCTTAGTCCTATAGGGCATCAACATGAATCAAACTGTTGTCAGTATCAGCAGAATACTCCACAGTTTACACTAAACAACCTTAACTATTCCAAAAAGGTGCTAGTACAAACTAAAGTGCATTGTGCAAATAAAAATAAACATACGGAGACCACCAGGGGACGCAGAAGGCAATGACTGCCTGAAGCTCAGCTCTTGCCTCGAGGTGCCAATTGCGATGATTTAGAGCGATCCTGGAAAGGAAAACTATCAAAAAATACCCTCTATAAGCGTAGAAAGTCATTGTGAGAGAGATTGGCCCAAAAATAAGTGAAGAGGAGCGAAAAACCGAGACAGGGATCAACAGCCCATCCCGCATCGATGAGGGCCTGAAACGTGGCAGACGAGGGAAGCGGTGCGGCCAGTCCCGTGGTACCCCAGAGTGTCAGTCCAGCAGCAAACGTGATCCAAGGGACATGTACCTGGCCTGAGGGATGCCGAAGTGAGAGCTGACCAGAAACTAGCCCATTTGAGGTGCCTCTTAAGCGCCTTCTGGCCTGCAGTGGGGGCACACCGTGGGGCAATGCGGTGGTGTGGGGTGGAGTGTGGCCAAGAAAAGAAGCAGAAGACCGGACCAGTGAAGAGCGGGCTCCGCTGCAGGCTGAGTCGGAAGCCAAGCCAGGAAGAGGACCTGAACGCCCAGCCGGGTTTGTACGGCCACAGTGAGAAGAGAGGCCGTTGCCCTGTGGAGGGTTGGGGGGGCAGCACCGGTCCCCATAGCCGAGAAGGCGGTTGAGGCCCGAGGGAAGTGGAAGCTCGCCCAAGTGAAGAAGAGCACCACTGGGGCGCAGCATCGGGCCGGACTCAGTCGGCGCCGCGGTTCCGGGGGTGGCGGAGCCGGACGCGAGCACCAGAGGAGGTCCGGGCTGGTCTGTGCACCCGGCAGGCAGGGGAGCCACGAGAGGTGGGCCCCTTGCCCTTCCACAGCAGCGTTAGGGAGTTGAGGTCCCCAACTGGGGACGGAGCATACTACGCCGTCAAGACGGGAGGAGTAATTACGAAGAAGTACCACGGAGGAGCAGCGACCCCTGAGGAGAATGGAGCAGCAGCATGGAGGGGTTCCCCAGGAAGAAGAGCAGGCTCAACACTAGTAACAATTGGGTGAGTGCATGCGACCCCCCCCCTCCCCACAGCCAGAGGCGTGCAAAAAGATTCTGGGTCCCCGACATGGGACTGGGTGGCATAGGCGAAGGGGAGCAGCAGTACTCCACGCAGGGGCTCATCCAAACAGTGGTCATTCACACGAGTGAAGCCACAGAGACTGCAGGTGACAATACACCCACGGAGTGCAGTCAAAAAAAAAAATCAGACACAATGGCCACAGCAGCCACCAAAGATGATATAGCAGGAATCTTGGCAGAAATAAAAGCTCTGCGCTCTGACATCCAAACCTCCATTTCTGAACTACGAGGAAAAGTCAAGACAATAGAGGGCAAAGTCAAAAGTCTTGAGCATAACCAAACTAATGTGGACTTAATCAAAATGAACCTAAATACTCGAATGACGGATATTGAGCTAAAAAAGGAGGAATTGGCGCTCAAGATTGATGACATGGAAAATCGGGAACGAAGACTGAATCGGAGGGTTCTCGGTTTCCCAGAAAAGGATGGAGAAACCTCCCACCAAGTTGAAAAATACAGTCCAGGACATACTAAACAAACTGTTTGAAGAAGAGGGGGGGGGGGGACAAGTATCAATTGAAAGAGCGCACAGGGAGGGGGGGGGGGGGAAGAGCGTACGGAAAAGTGCCCCGCTGTATAGTAGTGAAATTCCTGAGATGCAAAGAAAAAACGGAAATCTTAACCAGGGCGAAACAGAAGCAAGACATTATTTTTAACGACGTCAAAATAAAAATCTTCCAAGACCTGTCAAACTTTCCTCTAGCAAGAAGGAGAGCATGCAGGCCTCTTACAACCTGGCTGACAGAACAATCTATTCGCTATAGAGAGGGATATCCTTTTGACTTGACCTTTGAGTACAAAGAGAAGACTATAGGGTTACAACACTGGAGGAGGCGAAACGATTCCTGAGCAATTTGGAAAACCTCAATGTCACCAGGGCTCCCCGCAGGCCCCTCAAGCCCTCACTCTTTCCAAGAGAGCGGTAGAGCAGGACTGCCACAGAGGCAGAAAAGGGGGGAAGGTGGAAGAAAGTTCTATAAACCGAACCCAATTTCACCAACGAAACCCCCGTGAGACAAGAGGCGTCAAAGAACTCATGGGCACCACAGCGAGTGGACTGGTACGACCTCAACCATAGCTGCATTAGAAGTGTCATGAGAACAAGGTAAAAGATAAGGTAGGATTAGAATTTACCCTCAGAGGTCAGAGTTACAACCCCAGGTGGCCCTCAGTTAAAGGAGGGTGTCTCCAAATTAAGGACCTGTACTACCGGGAATGGTGCCGGTCCAGTTCTCAAGTTCAACTAGTTACATGGTTAAAGGGGGGGGGGGAGGAGGGGAAACAAGGGATGGGGGACAGGGGGGAAGCAGTGGGTGGGGAAAAATCAAAGGGGAAGAACGGGAAGGAGGGACAATCCAACAGCACACTTGCATAAGAGAGCAGCATCACTTGATGGAATGGGATCCAACGTAAGGGAAACGCGAAGAAATCAGGTCCGTCCAGGGAAGACCACTATAAAAGTAGGTTTGCTAAATGTAAAGGGGCTCAATTCGCCCGCTAAGAGATCCCTAGTAGTGAGAGAATTTGACAGAGCGGAGCTCGATATCTTATTTATTCAAGAGACCAGACTAAAGGCTGGAGAGGAACGAGTGCTCTGGGGCAAATCGGTGGATCAATCATTCTGGGCATCGGGGAAAACCAAAAAGGTAGGAGTGGGGAATCATCCTTAGTAAAAGAATCAGACTAGAGTTACTGACAGTGGAGCACTCGCCGGAAGGCAGACGCCTAATACTTCGGGGCGCATTGGGAGCCTCCCAAATAATGTTAGTGCCGGTATACGCACCCAATCAAGGGCAGGGCCAATTTAATGACGGTGCACTAGCATCCCTGAAGGTGATGGGGAGCGACCTGGTAATGGTGGGAGGAGATCTTAATACATTGGCGGACTACCATACAAACCAGGCAACAAACGAGGGTGAAGAGCAAAAGTGTTATAAGGGAAGACCATGGTAGATTTGCAGCCACTCTCAGGAGGGAGGGGCTAATGGACATCTGGAGGCATTGCAACCTGGGGAAAAGGGGATATACATTTAAATCAGAGGTGCACAACACCTTTACGAGGATTGATTACTTACTGGTCGACAAAGAAAATCAATCCAGGGTTCATGACTGCACTATACGGCCTCGTCGGACCATGGTATGGTGGTCACATTCCTAGAACTGGAGGGGGTGGGCCATAGGAATACAAGATGGAGATGTAATGAATCTTTGTGGCGGGACAAAAATTACGCACAAGAGCTTTGTAAAGAGATAGAGGACTACTTCAAAATCAATAATAACGGGGAGGTGAGCACAAATACGGTATGGGAGGTGGGTAAAGCGGTGTGGAGGGGACACCTCATTAGAGAGGGGGCGAGGCAGAAGAGGGAGCGCAAACTGCTTGAAGACCAGCTGAGGGGGGGGCGGGGGAGTCTGCAGAAACAGAAGGAAGTTGCATGCACAGGGAACCTACCGAGCAGAACACCTGGGAACCCTTAAAAGGAAACAGGAGGAATTGAAGGCCCTGGGAGAGGGGGATGTAATAAGAAAGTTGAGGCTCCTAAGCAAGCCTTCGATGAAAAGGGGAATAAGGCCGACAGAATGGTAGCCTCCAGACTACGGGCTCAGAGGGTGGACAGGTGGGTCGAAGTAATCCAAACAGAAGAGGGGTCCTTGACCCGTGCTCCGCAGGAAATAGCGGGAGTGTTCGCAAACTTTTATCAACAGCTGTACACGTCTGAGGGTGACCAAGGAGGGAGGGAGATGAAGGAATACATTGGAGGCATCAGGCCACTCACCTTACAGAATCTGAGAAAGCCTTTCTCGAATCAGATATAACAACCGAGGAAGTCAAGGCAGCTATTAAAAGACTCCCACCAGGAGGAGCCCCAGGGGAGAACGGGGTCACTTTGGGATCCTACAAGCAGTTTGCGGACACACTCGCTCCACAGATGTCTGCTCTGTTTAATCACATAAGAAAAACCGGGCATGCTCCACCGCCTCCACAGGCCACATAGTAGTGATACCCAAGGGGGCGGGGGGGGAGATACTACACGTAAATCGTATCGGCCAATATCACTTCTGAATGCAGATGCAAAAATATACACCAGAGTGCTAGAGACCCGCTTGGAGGACATCATGCCCCACCTGGTTCACCCGGATCAGGTAGGCTTCATAAAAGGACAGGCAGGGGACAGATGCGATGCGGAAAACTCTTGACATTATGGAGCACACTAGGTCCCTAGAAGGTAATCAAGCCCTCTTAAGTATGGACTCTGAAAAAAGCTTTTGACAGTAGAATGGGGGTTCCTGTGGGCTGTGCTGAGCAACATGGGGTTTGGGGGAACGGTGATAGAAGGAATTCAAGCCATATACAGAAACCCGAAAGGAAGGGTGGTGGTCAATAACACAGTGTCGAGAGAAATCGCCCTCACGTGGAACCAGGCAGGGCTGCCCCCTGTCACTGCTCCTATATGCCGGTCCAAGGAACTGCTGGGGAACAATATTAGAGGAGAAAAGACTATTAGAGGAGTCATTGTGGGAGCAACTGAATACAAGCTAGCGATGTTTGCGGATGATATCCTTCTCTATCTGGCAAATCTGCAAACTGATGTCCCAACGGTACTGAATGTGATCCGAAATTTTGGTAGATGGGCCGGGCTGAAAGTAAACCCCAAAAAAAAATATATAAATTAAAAAAAAAAAAAAAAAATCGACCCTTTTCCTCTACAAGGACACAGAACACTGCAACAGAGAGACTGCAACTATTGGAGGCATCCTGACTTCGCAGCAAACCCTGCAACACCTGGGTATCAACATCACAAGATCCCCCGAAAAATTGGACGATGCCAACATACCTCCTCTGGTGATTGAAATAACAAAAGGATCTTACCAGATGGGCAAAAATGACAATATCATGGTTGGGGTGTCTAAACGCCGTAAAAATGATAGTGCTACCTAAGTTACTGTACCAATACCAAATGCTTCCCATTGCTATACCAGGGGCCCACTTCGCAGAAAAAGAAAATATTACTGAAATTCCTGTGGCAAGGGAAAAAAAGCAAAGAATATCATATGCTAGGCTGACCCAGCCCAAGGAAAGGGTGGGGGGGCGGGATTCCCCGACATGTACACGTACTATCGTTCAGCCCAGTTCAGGGCCTTAGTCCCCCACCTATGTGGAGACAAGCAAAAACAATGGGTGGCCATCGAAAAATCACAAAATGAGGCCGGTATCGTTAGGGGAATGGCTATGGGCCCCAAAGAACGCTTTGCCGAAAAGTGTCAACCATTTTGCAATGGGTTCCCTACTGAAACTATGGTGGCGGAAGAGTGAGACGAGAGGGCTCACAACGTGGCCATCGCCTATGAGCTGCATATGGGCCCCACCAATCCGTGACAGTATAATGGATCCATCACGGTTCGAGGACTGGTATGAGGCAGGGCTGGAAATCATACCTCAGCTCCTCAATGACCCACCACAGACCTAAGTCTGGAAACCCAGAAGGGTGAACAAAGAGCCAAGTACAGCCTTCTGACACAAGGCCCCAAACTGGAGGACAGTCTATCCCTAAAGCCCTTACATTCCATAACATGGACCCCGATATCCGAATCCAAGGCTACGTATTACACCACCAACATTAGTGCAGTCTCTTACAGCAGCAAAGCAATATTCGTAGCAAACATTGCTTTAACCCCACATCAGACCCAGGAGGTACCATAATCCAAGAAGCATGCGATGCTATGAATTTCTTTATTAACATGATCAACTTGACGGTGCTGCCCTCGCTGTTCTTCTTAGGATAGTCAACGCATCCCTCAGCATTGCTGCATTCCCAGATTTCCTAAGAACAGGGCTTGTACCTCCTCCACAACTCCTATAAAAAACCACCCTCATCCCAGAAGACCTAGCAAACTACTGGCTAATCATGTGCCTCCTGTTTAAATCGGCAAAGTCATTGAGATCGTAAATGCTAAGCAACTACTAGCAAACATCATGCAAATCATGTGCTATTGCATTACAAATCTGGGTTCTGCACCAAAGGCAGCACTGAAATAGCCACTATCCAAGTAGTTGACAATGGGCTTCAGTTATAATCGATAAAAGGGACTTGTGCCTGCTAGTCCTCTTGGGCCTTTCAGCTGAGTTTGACGCAATAAACCATCCTACTACTCACCATCCTTGCACACAGGATGGGCTTTTCTAGTACGGTCGTGAAATGGTTTACATCCTACCTCCTGCTAGTGCTTTCCTTACGCTAAGAGGAGTGCTAACACCCATGCATGTTGTGGTGAACCCTGGTAGATATAATGTGTATGGCCTTAGAAATTGCTAACATGCATGTTTCATTCAAGCCATGACCTTATCATTCCCAAACAGAACCTTCTCTTTCAACACTTCAGTTGCGACCAATAGGCATCTCTATGATTTCAATTGCAAAGACTAGACGGTTCTCTCTAAAATGAATGAGGTATCATAAAACCGGATGTAGACTGCAATAGACTTTGCCAAACCAGCACTTTGCTGGAGTGTTCTTCCCAATATGAAAAACACAACTACAATCTATGTATTTCTATGCAGATATTATACTTGTCACTAATACAGGGCTGTTTTCCAGGACTCCTTGAAAACTGGGCATGTTCGCTCCTTTATTAAAAAAAAGGAGCCAACTTAGATGCTAATCTTTAACTATAGACCTGTTACATCTCTTTCATTCTTTGGCAAGTTCTTAGAAAAATTGGTATCTGTTCAGTTGAATGATTGGAATAGATCACAAGACCTATTTGCTGCCTCCCAATCAGGCTGCTGACCATGGCACAGTACAGAAACTTCTACACTGCAGATTTTAGACCTTATGAGGAATCTAGATGAGGGGGCATATTGTGTATTGGTTTTATTGGACTGGACAGCGGCATTTGACACCATTATTCATGAGGTCCTTCTTGAATAAATGGGGATCAATGGCAAAGAACTTAAAATGTATAAGAGTCATTTTTAAAAAAAAGAAATCGCCAGCAACTAATTTTAATTGATCAGAAACGCTCATCCCCAGATCCCATCCCTTTTGGAGTAGCACAGGGGTCAATTTTATCACCAACGCTTTTTAACCTCTATATTGATCATCTAGGGGATATCATTGCTAAACATAATGGGCCTCATTACGACCCTGGGGGTAAGGCAACAACGGCGCCGGTAGTGCTACCATCGCCATTGTTGCCTCACCGCCTCATTACGAGTTCTGCTCACGGGTCGCCCTGTACGCCTGGTCAGACCAGATGTACAGAGCGGCACCCGCTAGCAGAACAGGATGCCAACAAGGGTCCCGTCATTAACAGGACCGTTGTTAGCATCCTCCCCATTGAGCCCTGTGGGGGTTCAAATGGGAAAGGGGATGTACCGGGTCCGGGTCGTAAATGGGAATTACCGGGCCTGCAAAGGTCGTAATGGCCCGGTAATTCTCATTTTTTGGGACCCAGATCCAAGTTTGGGGGTAGCCATGCCGCTAAAAACACAATGGCTACCTCCAAACTCGTAATGAGGCACACTGTCTTCATGCATCAAAATGTGGTGGCTACCCAGCTTTACTTGAAATTCTCATCCAACAGATATCTAACGAGATTGGCCAAGTGCCTACTGGATATTGAAGAGTGGATGGCCTTATTTTTCTAAAGCTGAATCCCCTAAAACAGCATAACGCATACAAATTTAGACCCCTCATTTTGTTTAAAGTTTCAGGAAGTAAAAATGTTAGGTATCCCTACTCAGTTTGCAACATAGTAAAAGCCTTAGGTTTTTATCTGAATGTGCATCATTTTTTATACGCACAGAAATGTTAAGGTAAAATCTGTCCATTTTATAAGCAGTAAAGCTTTTTATCCCAAAGTCCCACTTTCGTATATTAGTCCATGCTGGTACTTTCGCAGGTTGATACAGGCAACTCCTTGTTAATAGGACTCCAAAAAAATACCTTGCTTCCATTCCACTAAAAGTTTTTAATGCAGCTGCCCAGGTTAAATCTGTGGGGCTCGAAAATATGATCACATTTCTCCCTTTTTAATGAATTTGCACTGGATACCCATCGATTTTTGGATACATTTTTAAAGTTATGCATTGTACACAAAGCACTTCATACTCGCTCCCCAGAGTATGTGAAACAAAAACAAAAATGCTCTGGGCGGCTAAAAGGGATTCGGAGCACAGAGTGTTTGCAATTGGAGGGCCCAAGCTTTGAGCGATCGCTCACCCAGAAAAGATTATTTTCTGGGTCAGCCGTTCAACTCTGGAACTAATTTCCTTAAGTTCAGAAAGAAAAAGCAACAACATGGTGCTGGGTACAGGCTTTTTAGATGGGTAGGACTGCAATGTATGTCTTCATGAAATGCTCCATTATACATTTTTGATAGGTTATTTAAATGTGTTATTGAGATCGTTTAACTAAAAGATAGGGTATAGGATATTTTTAGGATATGTACTTGTATTTATTGCATTGTTTTAGTTATTTTATGTACTATATTGTATATGTTTTTTGTAAAGCACTCTGATGCTCTAGCTAGCCATGTTCACGCTACAGAAAAATATTAAAATCATTTAAAAAAAGATGCCCTTTTGATTGAAGTTTTGTCATTACAGCCATGTCCTTTCCAATAGAGACAGATATTTTTCTGCAATCAAATGTTCAAACCCGATTTCTTTTAATTAAAGTAAACAACTTAAAAAGATCAGCATATTTTTGAAAACCTACAGGTACTGCTATGTAGGTGTGAGCAGGCAAGGGCTGGGGCATCCACGAAGAGGACGAGGACAGGGTGTTGGTCAGGAAAGCATCCTAACTCTTTTCTTACCATTTTAAATATTTGTGTGCGTTTGTTCACTAAAAGTGGTTCAATGCTCTTAGAAAATATGCTATGACTGAATAATCCATGGGAGGAGACACATGGGGTGCACATGTATAGGAAGGGAAGCAGGAAGTGAAAGAGGATATGAAACTGCATACCGGAGGGCTTAGCAGACCGGCTCATTGATACAGAGGAGGAAATTAATGGAGGAAATAGAGAAACCTAACAGTTTCATGTTTCAATAACGGCTTAAAGTGGCTATTGTGTGTGACATGCTGGATGTGCATATATATATTAGCTTTCCAAAAGAAGGGGTGCCCTACTAGTAAGAACCAGTGCAAAATATGACCGTACAATGGTTAGTGGGTTGTGATAAAGTGAAGTAAAACAAAAGCCAACATATACAAGGATGAGACAAGAACAATTAAAAACCTAAATATAGCATGCTGATACCAGAAAACTAACTGGGAGCACAATTAAATGATACAAGAAGCTAGAAACAAATTACCGTTTGTGAAATATGTTTGCATGCGTTTACGTTGGTGTGGCCTTCTCCTTTGTATGTTTGCATCACAGCCACTGCACTACCTTAAATGACATTTCCCAGCCTTAGATTGAAAGTGTAGGGCGGCGAATAAGTTGTTTAGGAAGAGACTAAGGTGTTCAATAACCAATTTATTGTAAGCAATAAATAAAAAAATAAAATCACTCGCACTCTGTTAAGGCTGGTTTTTGTTTCCAACAGAGACACAATTTATGGTGATAACGAGCACAAGTGGCAGCATTTTTTCACTAGCCCCCACCCCACAATTATGCCAAAAGAAGCAATGCTCTCCTTAATGTTTGTGGATGTAGCACGTTTGACCACAGATTCTGCACGCAGTTCGATTAAACCGACAGCTTGTGACTTGTTTGACGCTCCGCCACAAATGGTTTCAACCTTCCTTAAAATTATGCCTATGGAGGATTCGCATGTGGCATCATGGGGAAAATTGAAGGAGACATGTATTGAGGAGTTAGGAAGGGATAATTCTGCCAAACAACGGGAAAGATTATTGATGGTGGGCGCGAAGTCAAAGATGGACTCGAGTTTGCGTTAGACTCAACGAATATTAGGTACGCAAGATGGTGAGACATGTCGGGGGAAGAGGATCTGTATTACACAGGTTATGGGACTGGCAGAGGGTTAATTTTCAGAAGGAATTGTTAGACAGGTTGGATACAATTCTAGGTGTGAAGTTCCAGAGGTCACCTTCCTCAGTGGTTTTACTTTCGGCACAGGGGAAATGTAATGTGGCTCGTATCTTCAGATGTTGAATAGATAAAGCACAAGTGGTGGTGACCAAGCAAATCTTGAAAGTAAGGAAAACCAAGAAAAAAGCAATGGTGAAGAGTTGTTTGTCACTTATAAACTTTATCCGCTACTAGAAGTACATTTATTTATTTTTGCATTTATTTCAGCATGCAAAACCCAGATTCATCTAGGCGCTAGTTACAGAAAATGCATAGAACATTAAAGATGTAGAAACAAGATCCAGAAGTATCTTATTTGGAAATGGGGGGACCCTTTAATAAGCAATATGGCTGAGGGCAGGCTTTTGGCGGAATTGTAGTGAGGGAACAATTTTACATTTGGTTGGAGTACCAGTGCGAGTGTGGAGTGTTGTGTGTGTGGGTTTATGTACTGTGTCTTGTTGTCTATGTATGTATGTGTTTTCACTGTTTTATTACTCCTCATATATATATATATATATATATATATATATATATATATATATATATAATGTCTCCATCCATCCTTGTGCTTGTTAATTGTTTAGTTTTAGTTGTATTTAAAATATAAATAAGAGTATAAAAAAGAAAAGACAAAACAAGAAGGAGAACACGCCAAGGAATTTTAATTTATGCTCCTCACCCCCATTGTAGCCTTTATAACTCTATAGGCAATCTTAGCCTCTGCACCAGCTCACTACATTTACATGCAGTGCAAATCTAGATTGGCTCCCCTTACTGGATCATCAAAGGTGAGGGCAGTCATCAGGGCAAGGCTAAGCCATGTTCTCTCCACAAAGTGTTTCACTAATTGAAAACTCAATACGTCTATTTAGAGCAGTACAGTAATAATAAAGTATTAACAAACAATATAATTTCCTTAGAGTTCAGTTAGAACATCCCTATTGCAGCCACAAACCTGGAAAAGACGATATCTCCATCCCAAACACAGACCTAAGAGTACAGAGGGAACACAGAGGTCCAGTTTTTAATTTAATCACTCTTTTACATGAAACATCAGCAATATGATCTGGAGGCACTGGGGTACCAGCAGGGAATTTTGTTTCGTCTCATCTGATGCCTCGATGAATGCATGCCGATTGAACGCAGGCGGATACATGGGTATTCTCGGTGTGCAGGTGAATTTTATGTTAGGTATATGTTATGGATTCATACCCTGATAGTGTCTGTTGGAGCAGCCTGGCTGGAAAGTGATGATACAGTGGGTGTCGGTTTATATACATAAGGACTCACTTATTTGTGAACTGGAATTTGCAATTAAACACCTTGCTCAAGATGTAAATTTCTTAGGAGCAACTTTGAAATAAAACATTCACAACACAGGTCCACATTCACTGTCAAATGATAAAGCGGAACTTAGGCAACATGTTATCTACAAGTTAGCACCATGATGAACAAAGTTCATCTTACTTCTTCTGTTGTACAGCTTTCAGCAATTCATAGGTTGCAAATAATTGTTATTTGTAATGCCAAGGATACAGACCTATAGGATGCTCTGCTGGGAAGTCCATCAAAAACAGTATATGAATTGTAAATGGCGCATATTAGAGTTGTTCGTATGCGATTTGCTTGATGATGAAGTAGTGCTACAGACAACTAATAATTAAATTAGCGCTTTAACCTCTGAAAAGTGTGGTTGCTATTTACATTTGTTTCAAGTAAGAAACAAAACTGTTACCCTTAAAAAGAGACATAGATGGGAAAGAAACAAGACTTCAAACAGGTCTCCAAGTGCAGACGATGCATCATTGAATCCAGCTCCTAATGGTAGCACAGTTTAGCAATAACATTTACATATCAATAGAAATGTTTTATTATATATATATATATATATATATATATATATATATAGAGAGAGAAGCAAACAAAGACCACAGTCTTGTTTTCTTAGAAGCTGCACTCCCATCCAATTTTGAAATCCAATAGCATCCTGCATTAGTTGTCCAACGAGGAATTCAATTGTAGAGAACAAACAGCAGTAAACTGCACAGCAAAGGTTTGCATTAAAAAGTTCAGCTTTATTAAGAAATATAGCAGTAAAAAGCGGCTTCCCAGTAGAAAAAGGAGGCTAACTGACACGTTTCGTCACACTCCTGTGGCTTGCTCACAGTAACTCCGCCCTGTAGTGGGAGCTCATTTAACCCATGACACAACAGACATGGAAAAGGTGATTTATAGAAATGATATTTTTGCATTTGGCCATCTTTGAAAGTGCAAAAAGAATAACTTGCAAAGTGCAAGTACATCACAGTATCAACATAAGAGAGATTTGTTCCGACACTGGTAAGTTTCACAGAAAGATATCCAATATATTTAATCTAAATTCTGTAAAAATATTATAATTATTTATAAAATCCAAGTTTCAATGTTGCCAGCATAATTTATCGAGCAATAGAAGAATTATAATAGTCAGCCTAGTGAAACTGAATGTACTAGAATCGAATTTGCATACACGCAAGTAAAATTCCATTTTCTAAATCCTATGCGAGACCATAAGACTGAGATATAAAGGTGCTTGGTAATGGTATGGCATGGCATTATGTAGTTCTATGGAAGTAAAACCACTGTTAAAGTGCTAGTGCATAGGGCAAAACATTCATAGCAGCATGGTTAGATGACCAGAGTATTACATCTCCATCATCAATCAATGTGCAAGTGCCTTATACTTAATAAAACCGATATTTCAACATAGCATACCATTACCCCAGCTATCTTTTGATGTCATGTATCACTAGTCAGTATAACCTAAGTGATAATGTTAGGTTATAGGGTTTCGCACTGGATATATAATTTGAAGAAATAAAATTGCCATAATTGTTATAGGAAAAGTATCTCTATGATCTTAGAAATTGAAATTATTGATGAAAAGTTCATGAAAAGTAAATATTCAGGAACACCATGCAAAAATTAATATTTCAACCCTCAAAAACTCGAATATTCTTATGTAGCTACAGTCGGATCTCCATGTTTCAACTGATGTAGCAAAACAACATAAAAGTGCATCTCGAATTGAATGTACAATTATTGCCTATGTATGTGAGTGTCATCTAAAGAAAGAAAAAATTAATTAAAATAGGATTGAATTCAACCCACAAAAACCACAACGAAAAGAAGGGCAGGAAATCAGGAACAATTTCAGGAAAAAGAAGCCGTCAACAAGCAAATTTAGGAGTAAAGGTACATATATATATTGATTTGTTTAACTGAGATCCAATGTTTAAAAAACCTACTTGTAAAAAGTCTTTCCTTACCTAAAATTCAACTGCTGTTTATCTAAAGTAAAAATACGCACAACAAAAAACACAAAAAGCCAAAAAAAGAGCATCTCAAATGATGAAAAATAGGAAGAAAGGGCATGCTTACACGTCATTCTGCAATGTCTGGATTATGTGCTGTATTGGGCAGTCTGGTGGATGCTGTTGAAGGCTGCTAAATGACAGAGGAAAGTAGGGCTGTCTTTTGCGTTTGTTCTGATGGTGCACAGCAGCCGCTTCCCGTGTGATGGATCTTTTTGTTGCTGTTGACCTGGCAGTGTTGTTGACTCTCCATGTGTTGAGGGCGAGTAGGAGCCAGAAAGGCTGGTGCTGGGCTTCCCTCTGCTTCTGTGAAGCAGGCAGTGTTCTGCTAGTACTGAAGGCTGTGACCCTTCCCTTCCCAGTTAAGCCCCTTTCTAGGAGGCAGTAGCTGAGGGCTGATATGCCAGATAAGGCAGGAGGGTTAAGGGTGCACACTTTCTGCTCAAAGGTGCTTGGGAAGAACGATGCTGAAGTCCTTTTTTGCAATTAAGAGGGGAGCCTGGAGTACTGGAAAATCCAGGTGGGAGGCTTCTGTGATTCCTCTGCTTTAGGCTTCCATCAAACCAATAGGGCACAAGTACATGCTACATACACAACACCACAGAGCCTGCAAACCCATGCCCTAAGTGTCTCCAACCATGGCTTTGCCTGGTCAACAGGCGATCAGGGGCGCCCGAGTTCTTTGGAATCGGCCCTGGCCAGATGGAAAATGTAGTCCCCTCCCACTCCCCGACATAAATGGCAACAGAACACAACCTTTACAGTGCCAAAAGTAGGTAATATCAAATTGGCTCATAAAAACACAAGACTAGCTAAACTGCAATTGGTGATCTTGATATTACCCTACTACTTTGATTATAATAAAAAAAAAAAGGTTGCTGGCAACTAACACAAATATTCATAGCTAAGGAGCCAAATTGTGATATCAGAGGCCACCCGACCACTCTGCGGTAAGGGTAGGCCACAATCTCTAACCCTCAGAGAACCATAGTGTACAGTCGGCCTTGCCTACCTATCACACGCATGCTCTGCGACGTGTTGCGTCCCAGTGGGATGCGCAAGCAGCCTCTATTCCCCACAGAAAAGGGCCTCCTGTGATCTGTGGAGATCTCTAGCCAAAACACTACAGTCTACATCTCCTTCCTCACCAAACCCGGGAGGATAGCTCAGCGGCAGCGTGCGCGTCTTGGAAGCAAGACGACACGAAGCAACAACAGGTTCGATCCCCGGGTCCGCGCTTAAACCTCTTGGTGTTTAAGCGCGTTATAAATACGTAACTAAGACAAAAAAAAATACGCAATTACGCAACTAAGAAAAACAAGCTATTCCTGTAACAGAGCCTCGATGCCTGCGGGCTGTGTGAGCGCTTTATAAATGTAAAAAATAAAAATAAAAAATAAATAAATAAACCAGTTACCGGTGGGGCAGAGTTACCCAGAGAGGCTATCCACGCACCACGCTGAATAAATAAATCTACAAATTCGACCCACCAGTTATCAGCAGGGAATAGGGCACTCTTTTTGAGACAAATCCCCCACATTGTTCAGTCAGTAATAGAAGTGTACAGGTACACAAGGGCAGCCTTGCTGAGCAGGATGTAAATTAGACACCCCCCTTATCGCTCTCTAGGGCACAACCAAAGAGGTCAACCATGTGAAGTTGCCAATCAGGTAACTGGGGAAGCTTTTAAAATGGTGACTTTGCGAACATATTTTTTTCTTCATGGGTACAGAAGGTTTACAATTAAAATTAGTTAATGTATTTCAGATAAAAACAAACCAAGGTATGTTTACAAATAACACTCCATGTACATTTACCAAATTGCATTTTTGTTCTTCAAACGTTTAATTTTCAGTCGATACATGGACGGGCATTACAGTACATGAATCATGATCAGTCTGGACGCTGAGAGACAAGCGGAGATCAACAGTGCGATAAATCCATCGCCCCACCCTGCAACCCACATCTGTAACACCTACATGCTATAGCCTGCCTTGGTACCTTATTCGCACACCCGAGGACATCCCACATTTCCATCCCTTTTCCATTTTGCCTACTCTGTCCCTATGTACCCTCTCCGTCTCTCCCCCCCCCCCCCCCCCCCAGCGTCTGCACTACATTCAAGATCACCTCCCGCTCTCCCTGAATCTACAAACTCTATTCCGAAGCCCTCTGTGGTCCCGGGTGAAGACGCACAGTGAATTTATTGGTGCACTGGTGAGGCAAATTACTCGATCCTCCGCTCGTGCAGTGCCCAACTGGCGTTCCCCACGCTGAAGATATTATTCTTATACCCAGATAGGCCTGCACATGGATCTCACCACCCCATGCAACCAGCGTCTGCCAAGGATTCCTGTGTCCAGCATAATTTAACCAACTGCCTGGTCGCCCAGCAGGGGACTGTTAGGGGAGCCACGATAGCCCCAATACGTGATAAAGACTAGCACAAAGCCTGTCCAATATGTAAACATGGGAGGTTGCAACCCATTCTACAATATCAGTCATACAATACAGACACGATGGGCCACCTCTTGACTGCTGTCGCTTCCTGCACCGGAGGCTCTAATTTCCACGCTCCTCACCCCACTCAGTGTAGGTGTATTTGGCAGGGTCCCCCGACCCAACCATCACAGATTAACCCTTTGTGCCCTGTGAACTCTAACGAACTACTGGTCGGCAAACACACATTTGGGCAGCATGCCCAGCAGAAACAATAAGAAACGGAGCACAATGAATATGTTCACAAAAGCATCGCAAAAGTCGGTAGAGACACGACCGGAACCCGAGATGGCTGCGGCATCGTACCCCGATAACCATGACTCTTAAAATGTTCGAATGCATGTGTGAAGGGTTCATTGCCCTCCACCCCAAGTTGGCCGATATGAGTGTGACGATCTGCTCGATTAAAGCACATATGGAGAGAAGAGATGCCAGAGTGACGGAGGTCGAGAGCAGAGTAGGCACTGCTGAGGATGACATTGCCTCCCTACGTGCTGAGGTGAGCACCCTGTCCGGCAGGGTCCAGGAGGTCATCAGGAAGAACGATGACCTCGAATCGCGCTCCAGGTGCAACAATATCCACATTATAGGCATCCCCCGAGAACAACATTGACAGTCCTATAGAGGAACATTGAACAAACCCTCCTTACCTTGTTGGACTCCCCCAAACTGTCTCCGCAATTCGCCATTGAGAGAGCTAACCACGCCCTCAAGGCCAACCTAAACCAGGGGCTCCTCCCCGCCCAATCATTGTGAGGGTACTGAACTACCGCAACAGAGACGCCCTGTTGCGTGCCGAGAGAGCCAAGGGTGAGCTGCTGTTGGGATCCTCCAGAATTCACCTCTATCCAGATTCCTCTACTGCCGTCCAGCAGGAACGCAAAACCTTCCTATCCGTGAAGAAGAAACTGCGACTTAGGTGTGAAGTACACCATGCTGTACCCTGCCAAGCTCAGGATGGAGCACGCAAACCGGATCCTCTTTTACTATCACTGAGGAAGCGACTAAGTTTATAGAGGAACACTTCATTCATTATGGACACCCCCCCTTTGCATATTTCTCTACAGGCTCTCCAGACTCCTGCTCTGCACACTGTTCCCTTCGTCCATCCCCTTGGCGAGGGGCCCCAACACTGATGTGCTCTTATTTGTGAAAGGCCTCTCGGCTACCCACTATGTCAGTGGTTTTCCCCTCCACGGTCCCAACTGCGGGGAGGCCTGTGCCTTGTATCCTCTATGGAACTGGTTCCTCTTGGCAGTGACTAGAGCCCTTTGAGTCATACCAAGCTATTGAATTGATAGTATTGTTTGTGCCCTAGTGATCTAGTCACTAACCCAGCACGAGTGAGTTTATGTTCCAATGGCGCTAAGTCCCCCCAGCAAAGTTGCCAATGGTTTTGAGTTGGTTTGACGCGGGATGTGGTTCATTCTTCCGTTTGGGGGAAGGATGTGGGTGGGTGTGGGCGAGATAGATACTGCCCCTCTGTTTGGGAGAGGTATCTCGTTGGGGTTGGGCGAGTTGGGGTGTTCCATTGCAAAAGCCAAGCATTTTCTTATAGAAGGGGGTGCATGGGATCACGCTGTTGTGGTCTTATTTGTTAGATGGACCTTTCTTGTACCAATCGAAATGTGCACACAGTGTGTGTCTTCGCTACTACATAATGCTCCTTTTTCCGGATATCTACAATGGCTCACATTAATCTGACCTGCATGAGCTGGAATGCGAGGGGACAGGGAAACTATAGAAAGATGAGGAATGTACAACTATATGTGCAACGCCATGGTGTCAAAATTCTCTTCCTCCAAGAGACGCATGCAAAGTCGCAGGGATGCTTACAATTTGCAAAGTCATGGGGCTCACAAAGATTCTATACTGACTATTCCACTCAGAACAGGGGTGTCATGACCGTACTTCATAAGAGTGTCAAGTTCCATACCATTTCCTCCGGCATTGACCCTCTAGGACGTTATGTCTTACTGCATGGTTGTCTGCATGGTAATGAGATTGTACTACTTAATGTGTACGGGTCCAACATTGATGACTGCGAGTTCTATTCCAACCTTACTACACCACTCACTGGATTTCCTTTGGTTCCCATTCTTCTGGGTGGTTTAGGGGGGAGGGGTGACCTCAACACAATCCTCAATGTCGATTGGGACCGATCGGGTACCAGGCTGCGCCAACTCTCCAGAGCTGCCAAAGTGTTAGGCAGAAACCTGTGCAGTTCCCTTAGGGAACACTGCAAAAGATTTAGGACTACAGGTGTTAGCAGTAAACCCACTTGGTAGCAGTCTGTACCACCCAGATTTACCTGGTTGCTGTGGCTGAGCAGTCAGACTTCCCTCAAGAAGAGTTAGGCAGTATGCAAAGTATACACAATAGGCACTCAGATACAATAATACACTGACCAGAGCTTTGGTATCAAAGTATATAATTATTTATTTAAAAACACACTGTTTGAAACACTCCAGCACTCCTATTGTAAAATATTCTAAACACAGTTACTATTGTAATATATGCACCCCTTTTTCCTTATCAGATAAGTCACTGTAAAACACCACTTATTTTCATACAGAGGTGAGCGCTTAACTAGATGGCACTCCAATAAGTTTGTTAGAAAAGGGAGGGAAAAAGACAGAATATGGAAAGGTACACCACTCTAAGATTCAGGAACACTATTAGCAAGGCAGAAGAGCAAAAGTCACTGGTGAGCCAAAGTCCAAAGGCTGGGCCCACTCTTAGAGAGAGCAGAGCTCAAATGCGCCCAAGATCACAGTTACACTAGGCTTAGAAAGTCTTGCAGAGGGTTCAAAAAGAGTTTAGAGAGGCTTAGGAAAGTTTAGCCAGGGTGTCCCAGGCTAACCCAGATTGGAAAGCCGGGGACTAAATCTACCCCGTACAGTCGGTAGCAAGGGAAGCCAGGCGGGACACGGTACCTTAAGTGGGAAGGATCCTCCAGCGGTGGCAGTTGTTCCTGGTAATGGGTGCCAGTTGCGTCGTCGTCCAGGGGAAGAGAAGATCTCGACTTGGAGGAAAGATGAAGGTCGTTGCACTACCAGGGAAGAAACCAGCCGCGGAGTTTTCCGGTTAAAGGTGGTACCTTTGTTTCGCGGTCGTGGTAAAACGTGGCATCCCGGTTGCCGGGGTGCTTGGCACAGGCAAGGCGGCCACGAGGTACGTCGGGAAGGCGAAAAGACGGTGAAACTGGTTATCCCGACCAGTCAAAGGAAGAAGACTCTCCGGCGGGAGATCTCCTCTGTCGTTGGGAAAAGTGGTGAGACGGTCCAGCAGGGCTCCACTGGTGGTGGTGTCGTGGCAGGTCGGCTCAGCTTCTCCCTCGTCGGATTCTTAGGTCCTGTGGCGACTTCTGAAGTTCCAGTCCCCAAAGCCCTGCTTTTATGCAGCAAACCCCCATTCACTCAGCCTAGCTGTCACTCAAACATGCTAAGTGGTGAGCAGTCCGGCTCACCACTTGGGCCAATCAGGATGGAGTGCGACTTGAGTTACCTAGGCAACTCAGTCCAGGGTGCCTAAATTCCCCTCCACCCCTCCTAAGTACCCCAGACAGTGGCACCACTTTGGAGGGCTTCTGTGGAGAAGCCCGCCAAAAAGTGGAACAAAGGGCTCAACTTGGGTTGGAGTCACAGAAGAGAACACAAACGCCATTTTAGAATCACGTTTTGGCAAAAAATATCAACCAGAGAATTAATATTAATTAAATAAACCGGCTGTATGTTCGAGGCTACCGTAAATAATTAAATAAAGATAGTAGCCTAAAACAATGGGAAAACCCATAGGAAAATATTTAGTATCCACTGCCACCAGCCAAAACTCGATCAGAGGGTACGGAGACGTGCCCCCTCGACTAACAGACCCTGGGGCAATCGAATTGTCCCAGCCAGTACGGCCACAATATGATGGTTTGTACTGGTTCTGTTCAGAATTTAAGACTAGTAAAGTCAATGATGACTTTACATGCCCTGGGAGACAGTCAGTCCCAGGGTATGGAGTCTATACTGGTGGGTCACTACGACACCCCTGTGTCACTGCACTGAGGGTGCTGTGTGACACGCATCACAAAAACACATGAAGCCCTATGGAGTAAAAGACCCCATAGCCCATCAAACACATCTAAATTCAAAGAAACGCACTCAAATCATGTCCAAGAGTGAGGGTAAAAAAAAGAGTCTCACTCATGGCAGGAGAAAAAAATAAACCCCAAAAATCCAGCAAAGCTGCTGGGGGACTCACTAGGTTAGGAAATTCAGCCTAAACAGATAATTCTCCCTAACACAAAGTTATCCTTGAATCCCTTCCACAACTGGAGGTCTCTGACGTGTGGAGAATGGTGCACCCTGACTCCAGAATGTACTCTAACACGACTCCCACTCCAGGATAGACAGATGGCTCGTATCCGACACACTACTCAGGAATGTCACGCACATGTCGATACTTCCCAGAACCCATTCTGATCTCTCCCCTCTGACTATCTCTCTCGCCTGGGGTGCGGGTCACTGCACAAATCGGTCCTGGAAACTAAAGCCTCAGTTGCTAACAGACGTGGCTCTCAAGACGGAGCTAGAATTGGCTATTGAGGACTACTTTACACTGAATGTCGGCTCTGTCCTCACACAAGCCACCCACTGGGAATCATTCAAGGCCTACATCAGGGGAACAGCCATCTCAAAAAAGTCAGGGATTCTCAAGGTTACCCACAGAGTTAAATCATTTAGTGAATCTGCACTCTCCTCCCTCGAGGCCCAATATGCCCTACACCAGTCTCCAACTCTCCTTGCCAGCATCTGGACACATTTCGTGCCCATGCTGAAAGGGAAAGGAAATTCATAGCCGCTCCCGGGTCGGCGAGACGTTATGGTGAGGGCAAACTACTGGGCTGGGTGGTTGCCAGGCTCCTCCATCATGAGACGGGATTGCCACACATTCCTGCTATTGAAAAGCCTGACTGCTCTCTGGCCCTCCTTCCACAAGACATTAATGAACAGTTCCAATCATTCTATTCTTCCCTATACACGAACACCGACACTAGCCCGGAATCGGACATATATCCATATCTGGATGGCCTCCCTCTGTCGTCTGTTCTCTCCGATGACATTAGCATCGCCCTGGACTTGCCTATTACTTCTGAGGAATTATCTGCGTCCATTGATTCTCTGGCCTCAGGTAGAACCCCTGGCTCCAACGGTTTCCCCGATTGAATTCTATAAGCAGTACAAATCACGTTTGGTTCCCCACCTCTTGGCATTATGGGAAGCCAGGCAAGTCTCCCACCCAATGTGGGTCATATCGGCCTCTGTCGCTTATAAATTGTGATGTTAAGATGTATGGTAAGGCGCTGGCCATGCGGTTGACCCCTTACATGCCTCATATTATACATCCGGATCAGTCGGGATTTATCCCTGGCCGCTCCACTTCTCTCAACCTATGTCGCCTCTTTAACATCAGCAGGAACGACCCTAGCAGCCATGCCGTGGCAGCAGCTCTAAACATGCAGAAGGCTTTTGATTCCATGTCCTGGAAATACCTTTGGCGAGTGCTTTTGAAATGTAACTTTCGGCCCCGGTTTCTCTCATGTGTACAGCTGTTGTACTCTGCCCCTGTAGCCAGGGTCCACACTGAAGACAGATATTCCCCCACCCTTTTGTGTATCTCGAGGCACGAGACAGGGATGCCCCTTCTCTCCCCTAATCTTAGCCATTAGCATTGAACCCTTGGCGGATAGAATACGGCAGACACAATCCGACCGGGGTCTACGACTGTTGGGTGCACCTGATATTATTTCCTTATATGCAGATGACTCCCTACTATTCGTCAGTTCCCCTGAAAACAACCTTGCCCCGATCCTAGAAGACGTTATACATTTTGAACAATTCTCCAGCCTTAAAGTTGATTGTTCCAAATAAACACTTTCCATTAACTGACACCACCCGCCCTCCCCCTGATCCCATGGGCTTTGCATGGGCACAATCGGAAATTACATATCTTGGTGCAGTAGTTGCTCGCACACGTGACAAGGCGTATGAGGCCAACTACCTGAATTACTTAACCACACTCACAAAGAAATGCCAGGGCTGAGCCAAACTGCCTCTGTCTCTTGCTGGCAAACTTGGTGTCCTAAAAATGGTAGTGCTCCCCCAAAGCCTTTATCGCTTTCTTAATCTTCCCCTGTGGCTGGGCAGAGAATTTTTTCAATCATTGAACCGCATACAATGAATTCCTATGGCACTCCGGAGCCGCCCGCCTCAAATACGGTACCCTAGCTACTTCCATGGAACACCGTGGATTTTGGGCCCCCAACTTTGAGAAATACTGTCTGGTTGCCCAATCACAATTTGCATCGTATTGGTTTACCACCAAAAATCCCCCTTCGCACATACATCTGGAACGCTGTGCGGTAGGTGACTGTGATATTTGCCTCTTAGTACTCTTCTCCCCCCACCACCCCAGCCACAATAGTGGTCCACTGGATCCGGTAGGCATTACATTTAAGGCACTTACAAGAATATGGATACTCTCTGGCAACTCTCATCCATTCTACAGCTGCCTACCTCTCTGGAACTCCCTTCCTGGGGTCCCCAGCGTTCCCATGTCGGTGGTGCGAAGTTGGGCGGATGCAGGCTTTGAAGTAATCCGGGATATCTTTGACCAGGACAACTTTATCGAGTGGGCGGACCTGCCGATAACCCTGCGGCGGTGGTCGCCCATTTGGTGCCAGTACTCAGCCCTTCGTCTTATCTTGAAGAATAGATACCACAGTTTCCCCAATTATACCCCCCCGATTATCCAATTCTGTCCGAAAATAATGAATACCATTACCACTAGAGGGAAAATTTCTAGATTATACTCTATTCTACAATCTAAAACCTCCCCAACATTTGATGCGCTGCAACAATCCTGGGCCGGTGACCTGGGGCTGGAAATGACCGACCAATGCTGGAAACGTATGTGTGCCCGTACTCGTGAAGTCTCATTTAACTCGTTGATCCAATTCAAAATTCTACACAGGTACCACAACACGCCACTTTGACTGCGCTGAATGCTCCCGGACCCCTCTCCCTCAGATGTAGGTCCGATGATGCAACCTATGTTCACATGATTTGGACCTGCCCCTGTCTTACCCAATTCTGATCAGAGGTCTGCTCCACACTCATCTATGCTAGACCATGCGTTCACTCCCTCCCGTTGAAATGCCTCTTCAAGGACTTCCCCGTGACTCTCGAAAGCTTGCTGGTTTATGTATGCTACTTGCAGAACGATGTATCCTGTTGTGCTGGCTCCATTCCTGGGTACCTACACATGCGCAGTGGCTATCTGCCATTACCCGGGCCTCATGTGGAAGAGGCATGGGCGACTCAATTGCCGTCAACAACTAGACCCAGGGATGTGTGGCCCCGATTCCGCTCCTATCTGGCATCTATAGCCATTGAGTCGGATCGTTCTTCCTCTGTACAATCCTTCCCCCGCACCAATCCTACTTGAGGGATGGCTCTGAATGTCCTGCCACTTATGCTTAACGTCTAGCGAATGTTATGGTACCCTTCTGGTTCCCTCTGTTGCTCTGCACTTACTGTATTGCTATTGCTGTAATCGTCTATTGTCTCCCACTGCTTGCCCTTCAATTGTAACGTCAAGCATAATAAAATAAAGGTTTAAAAAACAAAAAAAACTATATATATATATATCCTAGGATTCAAGGACCCCTTTTCTTGCTATTATATTTGATTTTCTTTTCTTAATAAGCAGTATCTTGCTATTTATTGTTCTTTATATCAGGGTTTTTCATTTCGTTTATTCTTCTCTGTTCTTTTTACCTTTATTATGATTTTAATGAAGGTAATCAACGCTGATAAATGCCGATTGTTCTAATGTAATGCATTATCTTTCCTGTTTGTGTGTGTGGCAAAGGTTTGAAATAAACCAACATATAACCATACATCACTTAGGCCTTAGTGGCGTATGGGGAGATTGACAAAATCAATTTTGATATCTTTTAATTCAACTGGATTTCCAGTGACCTTTGCAAACTGCTAAAGCTTTGTTTATTGATGTCTGGGGATGGGACTATCCACCACAAGTGGATTTGCCACCGGGGAGCTGGGCTAAAACTGCCAGCAGAATAAAGCCTGCATGCTGAGACACTGGTAACAAGATGACACGGAGCAACACGGGTTCGATCCCCGGGTCCACGCTTGGAATCCTCTGGGTATTAAGCAAGTTATAAATAACCTATCATATCATTCTTGTTAGGGGTACCTTCTCTGGGACACATTGGGAACTTTGAATAACCCTGCCTAAGGAGTCATAAGTATTGCTGAGG
The DNA here is from genome assembly GCF_040938575.1 of Ambystoma mexicanum. Classification (NCBI taxonomy): domain Eukaryota; kingdom Metazoa; phylum Chordata; class Amphibia; order Caudata; family Ambystomatidae; genus Ambystoma; species Ambystoma mexicanum. Next base: position 449,552,322 of record NC_090936.1, on the reverse strand, counting down.
AAAAGGTCAAAACAGCCATAGTCAGGCTTTGAATTAAGCCTCAATGGGAGGAAAAATCCAAAAGCCAACAAACAATACATGGGGTCAACAGAATAAAACACGTCTTTCTACCAAACACTGAGCACATGTGATTTTTGGGAATTCATTTTAAAAGCCTGTCACCTTGTTGAATGCTGATAATGTATTCATAAAGTGTGGGCTGAGTCAGGCAGGAATCACTCAAATAGGATGACAATCTGCAAATAATGCAAATTTGCACTGAGCAGTATTGATATACTCCTTAATCCGGGCTTCATTTTGTATCTCTGGGCTAATGATTCCAAAGCTTAAATAAAAATGAATGGATAGAGTAGGCAGGCATCCTTGCCGGTTGACTCATAAAATCCATGTAGACCAGAGGGGTGCATGTCTGCTCCCCTAGCCACCTACTAGAAATGCTGCCCATATACCTTATGACAGAAGTTATCAAGTTCATTTTAAATGTGGTCTAATCTATACAAATTCAAAATGCAAAATGGAAAATGTACACCCAACAAAAAAGTTCTGCTTTTGTAATCTTCACGCAGCTAGTTAAATCTTGCCTGTATCTGATCCACTCTGTTGCCTCCTCGGCTGCTCCGAGCTACTTTTTGCTGAATGCTAGTTAAACTATAACTTTAACTGCTCCAAGCTTGGCACTTTGTCAATTGCACTGGGATTAGTTTCTCTTGCGCAATAATGATGCCCCAGCACTCTCCGGGTATCCCCTTTCTCTCAATTACCTCTGTGTTTGGAGTGGGATGCTTTTAGGCTTGGTCTTCATTCTGGTGTTCTCTTCTTGGTCTCAGTCTCTTTTGCTTTGCCTCCTTGTTGGTATCTTGCACTCCATCTGCTTTCTCGTGGAGACTGCATACGACTGGGTGTCGCAGAGCACCTCTCAGACTCCCGTATTGGGAGTTGTCGGCATTGTAAGAAGGGTGGACTGCCTCCCATGGTTTCATTGTGGCCACGCCACAATCTTTGTTGTACTCTGTTTCTCATCCGGTTCCTGCTTCCTGAGAATGCTGATCTGCTCCCACTTAATTACGCAGCCGAGGACTCCTTCGAATGCTGCAAGCTCCCTGGCTCTCTGGGACACTTCTCCATTGGCGCAGCATGCTCTTCACTCCCAGCCTCCTCGGGGCATAACCTCCAAAGGGGTTTCCCCTGCATACGTGCTTCTCCCTACACTAAGCACTGTGCCTTGGCTCATCTTGATCTTCTCTCCCAACCTCCTCGAATCATGTATTTTTGTGTTTCCTCTTAAAAATACATGCTCTTCTTCTTGCACATAATGGGTTAATTCAGTTTTGCCTTCAGCCAGGTCTTTAGCCCTTGCAATACTCTTCTTGGTGATGGTGGAGGGCTTAGGGAATTCCTTGCAGGAATGTGAGTCCTTGTTCCCCAATGGGGAGTCTCAGCCATTGAGCTTGCTCTTGAAAAGACCCCTCACCCCAGGATGGTCTTGTGGAGTGGGCTGACGTCACTACCCAAAATGGGGGAGGCACCTCCTTGGGGAGCAGGGACGAATACCTGTGATTCGTCACAATACACACAGCAAACAATTTCCTTCTCACCATGTGTCAAGGATCACTAGACAACGGCTAGTGTAGAGTACAAATTTGCACCCCGAGCTATTTCATGACCTCATTGATCTTAAGACTTTCCATGGGTACCCGCCTAGCTGATCTATTGTAAATGTTAAAAATCAGGGTAACCTTCTCCTTTGGTTTAGTTACTTCCAAACACTGGAGGTCATTTGAGCCTGATGGCAACACTTAAGTGACAGATCCAATGTCGGACTAACTAAAATCGCGAGTCCTCCCTTGGGTGTGCCTCTAGGGCCTAATGTTGCACATGACCAATACGAGCTAAACCCTTGTAGCCCCACATTCTCAGTTGCCCATGTTTCCTGAAGGCATTCCAGATCAAATTGGTAAATAAAACGGACCCACTCTGTGTCCGTCAATAGTTTATGCACCCCTGCAACATTCCATGAGAGGACCTTGATCCATTTGGTCAAACCCATTTCTACCTCTGCTGGTAGTTGTTGGTCAGAAACCAAACTGGGGAGTTAACTGTTGACCTCAGTCAGTCATTCTACTTCATCCAGGCTTTTGCTGGGTTCTAATGCAACGCCCAGCAAAGTACTAGTTTCTCTAGGCATACCCGATGCAGAAAGTCTGCCAATCAGTGGTCTGGGGCGCATAGAAATGCTAGTATGGGCTTGGGGGCATGATCTGAATTCTGATAGGAGTCCTTCGACCAACATCGTATTGACCAGAGTGACCTGAATGTAGTCTTGTTACGCTGTGGGCAACTTTCCTCACACATTGAGCAATGTCATCCCCGATTACAGATTTACAATCTGACATTGCGCATTGTGAGAAACCTGAAGGTGTCTCCCTAGCTAATCTCCAGGGATCTGTCATCCAGATGGCCAGGACCCGGCAATCGCTGTTGGATCCAGTCCCTGGGGTGGACCAGCAAAGGAGGATCACCTGGATGGGTGGGGTCCTCGGGAGTGGGAGACAGACAGGTGAGAGGCGGTATCCCCCTTCCTTCAATACCTCTTCCGTATCCTACCACGTAGGACATTCGAAAACACTGCCCCCCCCTTTTCCTAACACAAACACTTCCACACAACAGACTAACACCAGAGCCGTTTACTTGACATGTCCCAATACAAGGGTCAGACAAAGTCAGGCAATTAACGAGAATCATACACACCCGACGGCCCTTTACCTTCTCCACAGGGATAAAAGGTGGGGCACGAGAGCACAGTACAAGCAAGGCAGACCGCATGACGAGACAGCTATCCAGACCCGGCAGTTCAAGAGGAGGATAAAGACTGCGATTATCGAGAGAAGGAGACACGACCTTGCCCTTCGACAAAGACCCGCAAAACCTCTGCAGAGAGAATTGTAACCGAGGACAATAGCCCAAGTTTTCTGCAACAGATGTCAACGGTACCCAGACTGTGTTGACGCTGATAAGATGGAGCGAGGGAGAGTCCTGCTTTTGTGGTGCCAGCTTTGACTCCAGTAAATCGGAAAGTCAAGCAGTTCATCACAGCAGGTGAGTCAGGGGGAAGGCCGATAAGAACCGGGCTGTGGTGAATGAAAGTCGCAAAGTGAGATAAGTTCAGAGAACTAACATTGTAAAGGGGAGACCAGCTGAAAAAGGGTACCAGTACCACGTGGGTGCTGTTCCGAGAACCTCTGGTCGATCCCTGTCTGAGTGAAACTACAGATAACAGAAGGCTGTAGCAGAGCCACCAGGATAGGTCGAAGTGGTTACACAGGAGGTCAAGCAAAATCCCTGTACAGTCGAAAGCCTTTGACCTAAGAACTACAACGAAAGCAAGGGAGGTGAATCCCATAAACATTTATGGTAGATGTGAATGTAAAGTTGGCAAGAGTGAACCCGGAAGAGGGATGCTGATGAGAAGGCGGCAAGTCTAAAGTCATAAGAAACAGTGTGTTGACAAGAGTGAACCCGGATGTCCACTGGAACGGTTTAAAAAGACATTAAGAACCCGGTGGAGGTAGGCTCCAAGTAAAGAGCAGTCAACACCCGGAAGAGGGGGACCCAGGGGATCAAGGGGTGAAGAATCGTCAATCGAAGTAAAATCAGGAAACAAACTTTTGTTTTGTTATTTGAATGCGTCCGACCCTCAGAGGCAAGAGACTTTGAAAGTAGAAGACTTAGCCATCGAGGCTCCTGATAAACTGCAACAGAACTGTTGTCTTGTGCTGGGGAAGCTCAAGAGTGTGATATGCTCCAATATCCCGCCTTACCCCGTGCACAAAACGTGGGGAAGGAAGACCCAAAGCTACTGCATCCTGACATATTATTTGTGAACATTTTTCTTTTATTTGAAAACCATCCAACACCCCTTTTTTATTAGTTGTAAGGTTTGGCAATACGTTTCTTAGACCCTTTTTTATTTGACACAACACACCTAGGACTGCCTTATTTTGATTTCATAGTCAATGCTTGCTCCCATCTTAGAGCTAGGTTTAGATTAGGCGTTTTTCCAACCTGCATACAGTTTAACACCCTTGAACTGCGATCACTTGAGTCTGTCTTTACTGTTGCCACCATAATTTCCTTACGGTATCCAATATATGACTTCATTCACCAGTGATGGCCAATATTGAAAACAGCCGGCCCCTAATTATGGCACATCATACAGGTATATATCCCCCGCTTCTACCCCACTCCGGGGGTCCCCAGGCACTGGGCAAGTTAATTCCTAGTTTGTCATTGGGGTGATTGATGTACTGGCTTATGGGCATCCCTGTGAGCCCCCATAACTGTTTTGATGTCGTGGGTTACTGCTATTCCTATATATTTGGTCAGCTGGGATTGCCCGTACCAGCAACAAAACCTTGGCGGCTGAGTCATTACTAATATTGGTACCCTCAACCCCTCTGGTAAAATTGCCAAGACTTTTACACATCTTTCAAAAGGTGAGATCACCATTCACCACAGCAAGTTGACTGTGGGTAGCCTTGAACGTGGTTGTTTGAACACCGTACATTGCAATAGGTAATGTCATTAGATTTGTCCTTTCCCTTCTCCAGTTCCATTGGAACCGTACCAACTGCCTTGGTCGCTCTTAGCAGATCTATCATGTTTTTTTCTTCAGGCTTGCCAATTCATTCATAACATTGCCCAAAACCTCCTCAATTCCATTCTGACCCTCTTCATCACAAAATGCCTACCATACAGCAGGGTAGGCTCTGCCAGCTAATTTCATTATCTGTAGTGTGCACAGTGGTCAGCACCCCTATTGCACGGGTGAACTTACTCCCTCCCCTCCTCACACCCCCTTTCTTACTTCCGTTTCCAACAGAATTGGGAACCGCACCATCACCATCTAAGGTAGTAACAAATCTGGGAGCCTTGATGGACAACACCCTAACCTTAGAACCACAAATAAATGCAAGTCAAGAAATGTTTCTTCCTCCTACACACGGCAAGAAGAATCCTACCTTTCCTCTCCTTCATGCACAAAACACCCACTATCGTTGCCCTCATCATGTCAAGAATTGACTATGCAAACAGCCTCTACCTCGGAATACCAGAATACCTCCTGAAGAAACTACAATGGATCCAAAATACAGCAGCCAGACTACTCCTCAAAGGTATCCAGAAGAGACCACATCACTCCTGCCCTAGAAACACTACACTGGCTCCCAGTAAAACATTGCATCACCTTCAAAACAATGTGCATAACGCATAGGCAATCTGTGGAAAAGGAGCAGAATTCCTACAAAAGAAAATAATCTACAAGCCAACAAGACTCCTCAGGTCAAGCAACGAAATCCGCCTGGAAATAAAACCATATTTTAAGAAAAAACGTGGAGGCATCTCCTTCTACCACTTAACCGCAAAAACCTGGACCAACATCCCAAAAGAAATAAGAAACACCAAAGATCACCTAAAATTCAGAAAATTACTAAAAACCTGGCTCTTCAATACCACAGACTCAAGCTAAAAACCGAAACAGAAAGGAAAAAAGAATGACTAAACAGGAAAAGACACTGACCAGCTCCCAGAACCGCCTGAGAAGCACCCACTGCGGGTGACGCCGGGTAGAGTGGAACACAGGCGACACCCATGGAGACGGAGCCAACAACCCCAGCCAATCCCATCCAACATCTTCGCTCGCCCTTGGGATATTGCCAATCACCACATTAACTGAGTTGTGAACACTGGCAGGTGCACTGGCCATATAAGTGGGAAGGGAGGACAGGTGGGGGTTGTGAGGGAGGCTGGTGGAGGTGGGAGCGAGATGTGAAAGGGACCTTGAATGCCGCACGGGCCCAGATCAGGACAGAGGCGCAGGGTGCCCCCGCACCCCAGCTGGAGAGATTACGCAAGCCCAACACGTCAATTCAGGATAGAGATGACAACTAACCAATTCCACTAACAATTTCCCACTCTGCATACACCTCTCAAACTCCAAACCAAACACAACCACAAACCTACAGCACAAAAAAAAAAAATAAAAACGCACAAACTTCTAAAAAAAAAAAAAAAAAAAAACCACAAACAAAACACACACAGCCTCTCACAACAGTACACGGCGACTACCGACCGCAAACACCCCAGGCCCAGCCAACTGACCCACCGGGCTGAGGCCGCCAACAGCACATCACTGCTTTCTTGCACTTTTCCAGCTTCCTCCCACTAACTCACCCTCCCTTCCTCTTTCAGAGCCGCCAGAGCGCCAGGGGACCACTCCGGCGGTTATAGTGCGTGGTACAAATGTCCTTTAACATTACCATCCAACGCTCCTCCACCTCTTGATTCTGTCCCACTGTATCCACTATTTCAAAACTATTTGATACACTTATTGCTGGATCAAAAGCACACTATTAGGTCAGACAGGTTGATCAAATCAGGTTCCTCCTGCCCTTATTAGCTGCACGTGGGTGCACAAGACCAACTTGGTCGCCACGTGCAACCAAAGCAGAGTTGACCACTGGGAGAGGGAGAAGGAGTGGGATTGTTTCCATCACTTCCACCCGGGCATCCTCCAAGCTACCACTTTTAACCTGAACTACCCTTGTGGGATCATCCAGCAATTCAGTTTGCAATAATGGGGGCCATGGCGGGGGGTGTTGGCGGCATTCAATAGGACCTCTTCCTGGGCACTTCTCTGTTCCTGAAATTGGGATCACATAGTTCTTCCCTTCACTCTGATCTGGATGGCTCGCTACCTTGAAAGGCTCCAACGGGTCTGCTACTTTTTTCCCTCTCACTATTTTAGTAGAGGTCTGGATCTTTTGTACATTCAACTCTGATAAGATTGACATCAACTCAAACGTATTGGGGTTAGCACTACAATTTGAACTTACATTTTAAACTGCACTTATTGGCAGTGGTACACCTTTCGGATATCACTGACACTTTTCCCCGGCAACAACAGTGTTACCAGAGTCAATTGTCTCAATGTCATTTAGGAAACCTTTGATCTCAGAGATCAAAACATTAACCTCATCAATAGGTTTGAGCAATTTTAATAACAGTTTATGGCCCTCCGCAGGGGAGATAGTTCGAGTAGCCTTCGTTTTAACCATTTTAGAATGTTCCTAACAACACTCCAAGTACAAACACTGATGTGACTTGTAATACTGCAGTCCCTCGAGTATAGCGTGTCAGCATTCACCAATAGTTCTGTGCTCCTAAGTTAGGCAATCTATACATCAGTATCGACAAATGCAGGTAAAGCAGTTTGTACAAAGTGCAAGGTGCAAGGTTATGTGCAAAATAAGCAAAGTAACTGAGGCCACCACGGGGCTAGCAAGCGATGGAAGCCTGAGTGCAAAGCTCCCGATCTAACAGGCCGTGAAGGGACCAGAGCCCCCTCTTCATGACCCCCACCCACCCGTGGCAATCCGACTGCTGCAGAGTGGAGGAGAGCGCCAGAGGACCCCCTCAGGTGCAGTCCTGGGCACGGGGGCCCCCGCAGTGCTGAGAACGAGACTTGTGCGCAGTGCGGATATGTGAGGAGGAGCCTGCCTCCACGAACCCCGGGCAACACTGCATCGGATGAGATGCCAGATTGGAGCAGGAAGGCCTACAGGGAAATGAAACAGGCAGAGGAGTGGGAGGCCCAGAGGTCCAGGGCCCCAGAGATCTCAGGACGGAAGCAATAAATAAAAGCGCTGCAGTACGAACTCCCCTATGGAGGGTCGAACGTGATAAGGGACAGGTCCTCATATGGACAATATAGGACTGCAAGGACCATAGTGAAGCCTAGTCTCTGCACCCACGGTGGTCTCAGCTACGCAGGTCGCATTTCATGGCCCAATACACATGGATTAGATGCCTTGGGGATGACTCCTTCCTACGGGCGTTCTCCTCTACATGAAACATTCCGGACTGAGGCGACAGCTGGGCCATAGGGGTCTAGAGAGGCACGCATGCCATTACAAATACCTCCCCCATACAAAGGATCAGATGCACATGAACAGTAAAGTGGTGACATAACTGCAAGGTTGTGTGCAGCTTTGCCCTTCTTTACCAGTATAAGGCTTCCTGAGAAACAAGCCCCCCCCACCTCCCTCCAGCGGCCCCCAAATATCAATGGTGCAAATAAGTGGGTGTTACAGGAACGTACAAGGTTACTGGCCATAATTCGGTGGGGAAGGGGGAGCCCGCCTGGTGCAAACCACAGTAGGGGACAAGTCCTACAGCAGGGCAGGGGGACACAGTTGAGTGGAAGTAGCTAGAATAAACACGGAACTGAGACTCCCCCCACGGAATACAGCTCAGATAAAGTGTGGGCCAGTGTTGCATGGCCTCCAGTGGTTGAAACGGACCTCCGCAGACGGCGAGAGGCGGTGTAGGTCCCCAGTTCTGGGGCGTGTGCCCGCCTTCCTGTCTTAGATGGAAGATCGACAGCCTAGGTTGGATGCAACTCTGGTACTGCTCCAGGGGTTGGGGGAGGGGTTGTTTTGATGTCCAAACCTACTGAGGTGAGGGCCCCCAAGGTTGTTCTTGGAGCGTGTGCCCGCCCTGAAGAGAATCCACCACATAGCCCCAACCCACAGAGCGAGGTGCGTCCAAGCGGATCAGGTGGTGTTGGGGTGGGGAGGGGAGGGGGGACGACCTGTGGCGCAGGAACCAGATCCCCCACCCCCCTCCCTGTGTGCCCTCAGTGGCCCCGAAGGGTCCAGAGGAATCGGACAGGCCGAGAGCTCTGGGGACTCCTTCCTGGGGCGTGTGCCCACCCTACTGTTCCTTGTCCATGGACTGGGGGCCAGCACTAAAAGCACCTTTAAGCGACGGAGATGATCCAGGGGGGCGGGGGGGCGGAGGCGAGACCAGGTGAAACATCCGGAGGGCCTACGGGAATCGCCTCTGGTGCTAGTGCCTGCCTCGGTGTGGGCAAATCACATGACCTTGCTGCTTCCCTCACCAAGAAGAGAGTGGAGAGAGACGGATCTGCTGCCTCAGAGAGGGGGTGGGAGGAACCACCCCACGCGGCCGGCCTTTACACACCAGAAACACCAGTAGCTGGGGGGGGGGGGGGGGGGGAGGGGGCAAGACTGGAAAAGCTGAATGAGTTGGAGGGAGGCGCTGTAGGAATTACAGGGTCAAGAAGCGACCCGGCCAAGGGTAGAAAGATGGAGCAGTCCGGAGATCAGGCAGAAGACTCCCTGGCCATGACATTTTTTTTTAAATCAAAAAAAAAAAAAAAAAAAGACATTGCTACCATACTTCAGGATATGAGAGACATGCGAGCGGACATCGGTCACAGACTGGAGAAAACGGACCAGAGATTGGATAGGTTAGAGGACCTACTACAAGAATTGGAGGCCAACCAGACATCGGTTGACATCCTGGAAACACAGATTGACACCAGCCTGACCGCCCTGGAAAGGAAGCATTAGGAGAGCGCACTGCAAATAGACAATTTTAAGAACAGGGAAAGGAGGAACAACCTGCGGTTCCTTCGGCCTCCCAGAGGCGGAAGGTGAGACGGAGAGAGGGACATACGTCGAGCGGTCAAGTATGTGATCCGCCTCCTGTTTGGAAACGATGCAACAATTGAACCCACGATAGATAGGGCACATAGGGCGGGGGCTGGGGTGCCTTGTTGCATTCTCGTGCGCTTCCATTACTATGTGGAGAAGGTGAAAATCTTGGAGGAAGCCAGGAAGACCGGCACCATCACGTACAACAATGTGAGAATAACGATCTTCCAAGATCTAGCTGCATTTACCCTGGCCAGACGATGGCTATGTGGCCCACCGACACAATGCCTATGAGAAAAAGGAATTGGATACCGCTGGGGCTATCCCTTCTCGCTTTCCGTCGAATATATGGGCCAAAGATCAGGGCAGGTCACTGAAGAGAGTATGTAGGCACTACCGAGGCCCAGAGACAGCCCACCGCGAAGGCAAGGAGATCAAAAACCCAGAGAGGGAATGCAAAAGATAGGATCGAGAAAGTTCAAGAAACTGAATACTCCCTAACCCCCCTGCTCACCAACCCACAGGGGCACGGGCTGGACGCGGGAACTAGCACAGACATACAATCCAGGGGAGGACTTGCTCCCCCTGCTAACAGCAAGTATGGGGGGGATGCATTGTAGAGTAAGTTAGAAAAGTGACGATCAAAATGGAGAAACATTGGTGGCGGAGGAGGGAGGGGATCAGGGGGGATTTAATCAAGGGACGGGATGACGAGGCAGGGGCTCAATTTGTGAGGTGCCCATGAGGAAGGGCCCTGAAGAAGGGGCCAACTGGTGGTCCAGTCAAGTACCAAGAATTATTAAACTTATTGGCTGGGTGCCTCGTTAGGGGGGTGGGGGGAAACGGAAGGAAGGGACCAAACAATTGGTAGTTAGGAGGGGGGGGGGCAGTTGGGGTTAGACTCCACCTCGGGGGGAGTGGGAGCAGTGTTGGTGATTTCGAACTCGTGGCAAGCCCCGGTAACAGGGCAATGGCAAGGTGTAACTGGGCACGGGGTCATCCCAGGGATATTTGATAAGGTGAGGGTAAGAGAGGCCAACATATATTGCAATGGCGGACCAGCTACACTCGCCCACATACAGATCCCTCCTCGGCAGAGAATTCAGGTGTGCAAAATTAGACCTGCTCTTTCTCCAAGAAACCCACTGGCTAAGGGGAAAGGAACTGGGCATCAGTGGTGGTGGGATAGGGGAAGTGTTCCATGCCTCTTACAAATCCAAAGAGGGGAGTGGTGATTGTGTTGGCTAATGACCTGGGCTTTAAAACAGAGGCCTCAATCAAGGAACAGGAGGGCCGATATATGTTCCTTAGAGGGAAATTACAGGGAACCCCTCTCACGATGGGAGCAATTTATGGCCTGAATGAGGGACAAAGATTGTTCTGGGAGGGGCTCAGGGACAAATTAAGGTTGTTTGTGGAGGGTCTCTCATAGAGGCATGGGATTTTAATATGGTGTTAAACCCGGTGAGGGAAAGGTAAAGAATGACATCTCAGACACCTGTAGCGGCAGACGACTCCACTTCAAAGTTTCTGCAGAATCAATAGAGATCTGGGCCTAATGGACACACTCCCTAGCAGGGCCATGGGGGATTCCCCCTTACACATATTATTCGAAAACAAACAAAAAATGTCAAGGATTGATTACATCTTGGTGGAGAGTGCCCTTCTCGCATTTACACAAGACCTAAGGGTGGACCCGGTACCCTGGTCAGATCATGATCTAGTATGGATTACATTGAGGGGGAGAGGGTTGGAGTCGCCGGCGTGCGGGGAGGTGGAAATGTAAAAACGCCCTGTTGAAGAACAAGGCAATAGACCAAACGGTGCTGGAGAACATACAATATTTTTAATTAAATGATAACTGGGAGGTCAGCCCACAGATTCTGTGGGACGCATTCAAGGCAACCATATGGTTTACAGTATTATGAACAGCTACTCAAATCAGAATTTAACAGAGATGAAGCCCTAATAGAGAACTTCCTGGCAAGGTTACCCCTACGGGGCCTAACGAGGGACAAGGCCGAAGGACTAGAGGCTCCGATATCGGAGGAGGAAATAGTGCAGGTAATTAAGGAAATTAAGGGGGGGCACGGCACTGGGGAAAGACTGGTTCTGTGAAGTTTTACAAGCTATATCGCTCCACCCTAGCCCCACACCTAGCCAAGGTTTTTAATGCAGTTCTAGAAGGGGAAAAACTGCCTGAAACGATGATGGGGGCCATTATAGTGGTATTGCCAAAGGAGGGCAAAGATCCAACAGAATGCTCCTCATGCAGATGGTGCATTTTTTGTTTGTTTTCGAATAATACGTGCATCTCTCCTAAATACAGATGCCAAAATTCTGGCAAATGTAATTGGTAGGAGAATGGAGGGGATTATGCCTACCTTGGGCCATGGAGACCAAGTCGGTTTCATTAAGGGGCGACAGGGGTCGGATAATATCCGGAAGACCATTGACTTGATGCACTTTGTGCAGGAGTCGGATCTCAATGCTAGCCTGCTCTCCCTCGACTCGGAAAAAGCCTTTGATAGAGTGGAGTGGAGTGGAGGCATATGGCGGTTCTCCTACAGAAAACGGGATTTGTGGAACACATGAGAAAATGGGTGGGAGCAATGTATAGAGCCCTCACGGTGAGAGCACAGGTGAATGGGGAAACTTATGGCCTCCTTCAACCTAACAAGAGGTACTAGGCAGGGGTGCTGCCCACAAAGATATTCCGGGCAGACTTCTCGAGCACACCACCCTGGGGGTACTGTGGGCCCTGTGGAGGGAAGGCACACAGTCAGGGAACCTATCATCATGACCCTCCCCAATGGTTTCACTCTGGGGTCCCGTCATACGACTGGGAGATAGGGGTTTCCGCAAGGCACATGAATGGTCTGAGAGAGGACTGGAAAGGGTGGGACAGTTGTTCCTAGAAGGTGAATTCCAAACATATGAGGCAGTGGTTGAAGTCTTGGGGGCTGGTAGGGTCACAGTATTTGAACACCTTCGGTTGAAGGTCTCTTGAGCGATCAGAAAGAGGGTGAGAAATTCAAGGGTTGTTAACCCTGTTTGAGAAGGTACTGGACCTAGCCAGCTCCCGCAAAGGGATAGTGTCAAAATTGTACAAAGTCATGAATAACGGCGATAACCAAGATAGGCAAGGGTTTCAATGATATTGGAACGAGCTGGTAGGGGAGGACCTCTCAGAGGAGGTGTGGGGCAAGGAATATAAGATAGCATTCCATGGGAACCTCTACACCGCTGACATGGAACATAATTTCAAAGTACTTCAGGGATAGCATAGAGACCTGCTAAAGATATCTAAGGTGCCTGCAGCCAGATTAGTTTGAGAGGGCATATGTGGTGGCACTGTCCGCGGGCACAGGCATATTGGGAGAACCTAAGGGGGTGGATGGCAGAGGTTGTGGGGGAAATCAATCCCACATGACACAATGACAATGTTATTGGGAATATCGCTGAGAGATTCGGAGACATATAGGTACCCCCGAATGTGGGAGACAATGCTGTGAGCGGGGAAACTAGCCCTGGCCCAAAAGTGGAAAACCCCCAATGAGCCCAAACAAAAACAACTGGATGAATACATTGAAAAATATTTTCTTGATGGAGAAACTGACGGGTCTGGTGAACGATGAGTCGGGCTCTTTCGGGGCAGATTGGGACGGGGTCAGACAGAGATGGGTGTGGCAGGTGCATTAGGGGAGAAGCTCATTTAGCAGACGAGAACCCCAAAGCCTGAAGAGCTCGTATAACGTGGACCGTTAGACAAACTTCCTCTCCGCGAACAACCTGTCCCAAAACATTTCTAAATCCAGTCCATCTTCTCGTTCTACAAAACACAGCAAAAACTGCAACCTTACATCCCACGACCATCTGCATTCTCAATGCATTGTGACCCATTTGCAAAGCTGACAGAAATTGAACACAGGCCTTTTTACGATAAGTCAAAACTTTGCAAGTAAGGACCAGATTAAGACGCACTCTTAGAAATTAATACCTCACTTTTGAGCTGGTAAACCCTTCCAAATATCCAGGGATACACTTGCATATACCATCAATGGTGCAAATCCATTCCATACGGATCAAGGATCTCTTCCCCTTCAAGCGATTAATAATGAGGGTCCCTACTTCACTATCCCACTCCGACAGGATCCTAGTAACATTTTTTTTTTTAATTCGACATGAATGGGGAACGCTTCTGTGCTGCTAGAATGGCTATATCCTCATATAGAGAATTAGGTTGGGGGACCAATATCAACCTATATAGTGAAATGAGCCACCACTCCAAGCACATCTTCATAGAACTTAGGCCCAATTCAAATCTCAGGCTAGCAATGGGAAGGCTCATAGGAAGACAAGACCTTTTTCCACAATTTGCCCTCGACTCTAGCACAGTTTGTATTCCCCCATCTGTGGACTTGTATCTATCCCATACAGCAGGGCAGGAAGCACCTTTGCTACATAGAATCTCACAAGCGGTACCAAAGAGAACTTGCAATATGTAGTCAGCCGTTTCTTCATTTGGCAGGCCGACTGGGATACTTTTCCTATCAGGTCCAACGCTAATTGAGTGACAGTGGGGAACAAATATAATTGAAATCTCAAGTATACCATCGTCTTAACTACTGGGATCAGGTAATCATCCAACACCCACTTAAAGCAGTGAACCCGTTTACCCGGCTGTTTAAAGATCATTATTTTTTAATTTTTTTTGTGTTGATCGTGAAATCATTTTCCGCTGCACATTTTACCAGAGCACTCAAAAGACCTAAGGTGACTGCAGAGTGGCCCAGGAGGAGGATATCGTCAGCATAGGCTAGCCACCTAATGGTTAGACAGCCCATCTTTGGACTAAGCAGGGACGATGAACCTAGGGCCTTCTCAAGGTCTGCAAGATACAGGCTGAAGAGCAGGGGGCTAATAGACAGCCCTGCCTCACCCCTCTCTCCACACCCACTGGAGCTGAAAGTTGGCCAAAGACATTCAGCCTGACCCTCAGGAAGATGTCTTCATGTATACTCAATATTATTGCCAGTAGTCATCTTGGAATCCTGCAGGCTTCTAACTTTGTCCAAAGACTCTGCCTGCTGACCATGTCAAAGGCCTTGGATCAATCCAAGCTCCAAACAGCACTGGACCCCCTTTAGACCAAGATCTTTCCCTAACTAATTTCAGAACCAGGCCATTCAGGGAGGTCGAACAAGCCATTCCTGAAACCATTTTAGAGCCTCAACAAGAACTTATTCTGCTTTGTCCAGGTCTCCAGCTCTCCGAGGAGCAGTAGCCCTGCAAAGATTTTACTCTCAACATCAAGGATGGCGATCAGGTGATAGTTCCTGGATCAGCCTGAGTACTCCCCCTGAAGAAGCTCCCCAAAAGGGTACAGAGGCCACAGGATGACATTACCCTTGGGGCCCGCAGCCTTAAAAGGAGGAAGAACTCTATTATCTAGAATATATATTATCTATACACACATGTAAAGTGATTACACACCTCGGTCTCTGTCAGAACATTGCTCAGCAAACCAGATTAGGAGGCCTCTGATCGATTAAGGAGTCCTCAGAAATTAAGAGAATTCCCCTTCCCCAAAGCTCTCAGCATCGACTCCCCGTCCCTCTGATGGCGAAGGCATCTCTGACTTCGGGGCCAATTTCTATATTCCTTCCCCAGAATCCTTTTTCTCGTGCTCTAATCAGCACCATACAGAGGTACCGATCTTAATTCTCTGAGCAGTTTCTTTCCGATCCGATTTCCTCATCAAATAAATGAGTGTGCCTGGATCGCCTTTGATAGCCAGACTCCCTTGCAGCTTCTGCTGCCCATACAATGTCTGAGAAATTCAGTGGGCTACACTTATTGGCCAACTCCTTGTCAGACATACCTCACAATGCCCGACTACATTTATATTGAGACCCATCCCCCACTATTAAACCTTCACCACTCCATTCCTCACATTGCTTACCACCACTTTCGTGCACAACCCTGATGACACCCTAGAAGACACCCCAAGGAAGGAACCAGTCACAATTATGATCGCTATTGCCCTCTTCACAGTCTTGGAGGCTAGATCAGCACTACTCAAAGAGGACAGGTGAGAGGATAACAGTCAATAGTTGAACTAGAGGAGCCCCTCTTTCATGTGATAGCTGAAGATACATCCCCTCTAATGGAGCCATTAACATATTCCACTCAGGCAGGATAACCACCTTTCCCCATTAGCTGTCACTCTTTTCTGCACCCTTTTACCCTGCAAATCTTGTGAACTAATACATTGTGCGTTGAAATCCCCCGCCAAGATGATCCCAGCTGACCCAAATTTAGATTTTATTTTGAGATGTAAATCTGATAAATATTCCAGAAAGGTCATGAGATCAGAGCAGGCAGGGTGCCAATAGATATTCACTGGCACTATTGGTTTCTCCCGGGCATCTGACTGTAGGTTTAATATCACAGCCTGTAGTCCCTTTTATGTTTGATACAATGTGTTCCATCTCAGAGGAATGGAAATTACAAATTGTGATAGACCTCCAGATGGCCTTCCTCATTTTTGGTAGCTGGCGGGCTGATGCAAGGTAGCAAAACCATCTCTCTGGAAAGTATCTACCAGCCATGATTCTTGGAGAAGGATTAAGCCATTTGTGTCCAAATAGGACCTTATTCATGGTTGAGTTCCTAAAAGAATCGGGACAGCGCATCTTGATTCTCTTATTACATGTGCAACTCCAGTTGCAATTGACTGGTCAAATAATTATTTTAATCCCTTTCCATCTTTGTCATATTGTACTGTCAAAAAAATTGTCCCAGTGTTTCTTACTTTTAACACTGCCTCACTCAGAATTTCCATTGTGCAAAATGCAAAGATAAACAGTGATACTTTAACACTATTCATAATACTATTCCTACTTTTGTTAATGGTCACACCACTAACATGGAAAATTCACCACAGACCAACAACCAACCCGTGGGGCACTCCTGAATGGTCTGAGAATAAAGGGATTTGTGGCCGCCCTTCCTTATAAAATGAAGTCCTTGTTGCATCAAAAGGATTGGAGCACCACTGTTCTGGATGACCTCCACAGATGGGAATCGTCGAGTCATCTTGCTTTTCATCACAAAAACTAGGTGTAGTTGCCTCGTACATGAAAATCTACCCTAATAGATTTGGGCGTAATTAATGTTTAAGATTTAGGTGGAATTTACATCCAACCAGGCAAATTCAGAAAAAGTTCAATCTGACAGTTGTATAGAGGACACTTTGTAGGTTCTGTAACGATCCTAACAAGTTGGAGACTTTGAAACATTTATTGGTTGTATATCCGGCATTGACAGTCCTTTGAATTACATATTTTAAACTTTGTGTCCACTTAATGGACATCATTTTTTTTTCTTCAAAATTGATCTTTATTAACATTTTCAAATAATTCAATACCAGACAGTGCCCAAAGTATCCCACCCCTCGAAAAAAAAACACCCAAAATAGCAACCATCTCAACAGTTAGTCAGCCCACCCCCCCGACGCTTTATGCAGCATTTTTCAATCCACTCCAATGTAATCATATCAAGGGTGATAACCCCTCCGGATAGGACAGTCAAGGTTCTAGGGCCGGCAGTGCAACAAATGCATAAGGAGTACTCTTTTCTCCCCTGGCATCCATGGCCGTTGTCTGTGGCTGGCATTCCACTTCCCACTCCTTCCATGCTACCCCTCTCGAACTCACGGCACGCCCCCTGTGCAGTTTACCGGCCATACTTCTAAAAAAAAAATTAAAAGGGCACCCATATGCCTTCAATGTTGGACCGGGACTCATCCAAAAGATGTGTAAGGAGCTCCATATTATAAATGGCTCCAATCTTCATTACCCATTCTCACTCCACCGGCAACTTCATGACTTTTACCACAACTGGGCGAGACAACATCTAGCTGCCACCAGCATCACCCTTACCATGTGCCAGTCTTCCATCTCATCCTCCTTCGCTCGCCACACCTCAAAAAGGAGAAACCATGGTGAGAGCCCCCTATGAATCCCATCCACCCCGTCAATCCTTGACAAGACCTCTCTCCAGAAGGCTTGCACTCTAGGGCAAACACACCACATGACTATAATCCCAGAACAGCACGATTCAGATCCCTTGGACATCTTAGCTATCACCGCTGGTGGGAAGTGCCATCTATGCAGCAGTTTCAGGGCCTGGTGCCTATACTGCAGGGAGGTTGTTGAGAAGAGACTCTTTTACACATCAATGACCATAGGGCGTCATCGATGCCTCGACCCAGGTCATGGCCCCATTTGATTCTAGCAGCGAGTGGGTCCCTAGGCTCCACCAACAGTATTGCCCAATACAGCCGAGCGATAAGCCCTCTCGAGCCCATTCTCGTGAGCAGGAGTTGCTCCCCTCCACAGGTTCTCTCCCCACCGCTCGTCCTTCAACTGAAAGTAGCGGAAATACTGATAGTTTACTGACCGCTAGCAACTCCTCAAACCGGCCTACAGAGATAAAAGCCACCCCCTTCCCACAGTTGAGCAGCACTTTCAACCCTGCCTCATACCAAGGCTGGAAAGCCAGTGGCTCCACAACCCCGTCCCGTATCGGCTGAGCTCCCAGGGCGCAAGCTACTCCGGCTGTTGCTCCTCCAATCACTGTTGGCACCGCCTTGCCGACCTCCTCCGCCAGTCCTGCCGCCGTCTCTGCATTGCGGCTGTGATCGCACTACTGTGGCCGATGGCCCGGGCAACTGGGTAGTGCTCCCAGCGAATCGTTATTCTGGATCAGTGCTGGGTGGGGGGGGGGGGGGGGAGGGAGGGGAGGGGGCTCGTCTCTCCAACCACTCTCAGACTTTGGCCCGTTCCAGTCCCCCCATAGCTGTTGTAAAAGCTATGAGTCATGTTTGCACAGAGCACCATTACTAAGGATCTGCTGCAGAGCTGGTCCTCTAGCGTCACCATTGTTGGTGAAGCAGCAGAATGGGGTATTGGTTGCTGGTTAGGATTTACTTAAGAGTAGACAGACAACCTTTGCATCACAGATTCCCTCCTTGAGTCCTTCAGGTTAGGCTGTCTGGCTACTACGTAATAGGTAAACAGGACACACCATGAGTAGGTGGATTACATCGACCATCTCCATGGTCTGTGGGCCTTTGGGGTAAGTCCACACAGGAAATGTAAGCACCTTCATGCTGCATTAAAGCATGCCTCAAATGTCGGATACATTGCCTACTGTGACATGGGCACCAGCTGGGAAGTAACTGCCAATGGTCGAAAGCACACTTGGTAGTGTCAGCTTTGGATGATGACAATAACTAACTAGAATTTACTGTTGCAAGTCAAGGACATGAGTTTCCTGGACCAACCAGAAAAAGAGGCCAACCAGGAAACACCATCTACAGAAGCCCGTAATGGAAGATGAGGGCAGAAAAAAAGCTGGCCTGGAAGACAGGAGGGAGGGGCTCCAGAGCAGTAAAGTGGTTTGAAAGGGTGCGAGGGGTAACTGGAAGGTAGGCAGCTTGGAAGGAGTAGGGCATGGCATGGAAAGTTCTGGGTGGTGCAGGGGGGTGGAGTACAAGTCCCGGCAGGGGATGTGGGGGCAGCTAGTTGACACGAGGGAGGGTTGTGGCGTTTGTACAGGGAGTTCAGGAGGGTTAAACACCCCGATTAATGTCTATAACCCACCTGTTTTAGGTTGCACCGAGGCAGTCAAAATTAATAAACAGCTTTTTTTTAAAAAAAAAAAAAAGAGGCCTCCAATGGGCAGGATACAAACCGTGCTGAATTTGCATGATGCAATGCAAGCTGGTGTTTGTATTCCATGGCATCAATATCAATTTAAACTGCTTTGCATATCCCAAACACTTAAAACTGGGATGACAAAGGGGTAATCCACATTACTCCAAGATCTATTCTTCCTCATCCCAGTCTTGCTATTAAACCACCTCCAAACTTAGGTGGGAGTACAAATTCCAAGCTATTAGTCAGCCATGAAAAAGTAACTTGTCCCTTAATTGTCCACACACAGCACAGCCATTTCACTCTTGACAAGTAAAAAATGGTAACGGCAAGTGCACATTTTGACATTTGCTAAAAGCAGTAAACCAAGCCTGTCAATATCTCCTTAGTAGGGCTACAAATGTGCACTTGCCACTCTTTACAAACATTTTTTGGGCTGCAGTGTACCCGTTTGGGGGTGCAGGGCACCCTCACCTCACAGGACTGGAACGAGGAAGAGTAGGACTCAGAGCAATGAGGATTTCTGTAAGTTATCCAAGCATTACACTGGACACAAGTAGGAAGCAAACACATATGGTGCTACTAGGAGGCGGACCATGCAGAACGTCTGACAAAACGCATCAACTAGCTTGCAATAACTTGCACATAATACTTCACTCAGTTATTGGAATGTTATGTCCAAAAACAAGAAACCCACAGAATGAGGAAACTACATTTTTATTTGGCACCCTTATCCTACATCAATGTGACCCCTATTAAGCATACCTTATCGTAGGAAAGTGCTCTTTTTAGCAACTTTGCGTCCATTTCTATGGACACCCAAACGTTTTGTTTTTGTACTCGGTCCTGACTTTTTCTAGTCAAGTATAGCCTGCAGCTTTACACCACTGCACTTTTACTCATTGTTATGGGTAATCTTACCAGCCTTTTAGGCTACCAGTACTGGGACACTAGGTTTCCCTTTTCTTTTAACACGTTATTTCTTGGGTAACCTTTTATCATTGCACACTGTAGTGCAATTGGGTCTCTTTTGTATGACCCTAGACTACACTCAAAGGGATTTGTTAGTTACTTTCGATGAGCTCAAAGACATACTGGTGGCAGCAGTTACTTTTTGATGATTTTACTGTAGTTTTGTTAGCCTTACTGCATTTAGCGCATTTGGCTACTACAGTGGCTAGTGTCCCCAACTTGGCCGTGCCACAATGTTTTTCGTTTGTTCCTTGGCCATCTTGCCCCGTTACCTTCTGCCTGCCTGGATGAGAGGCAGATCTTCCATTGGGTGGGCTCAATTTCGAGCTCACCGAGTTTCTGGATATGAAGAGGAGTCCTGCAGCCATTCCACAGGGATCCTGTGAGGAACCAAGTATCCTGCCCAGCTGTGAAGACATTGGAAGATCCGTGGACCCGTCATAAGAAGTCCTCAAACTTTTGCTTCAGTCCCGGTGGAGCCTTGTCTGGCTGGTGATATTTAGAAATCTTTCAGCAGAGCTTTGACCCTTGGAGTGGTGGACCAACCATGCCCGACGTCTCTGAGCTCGACATCTTGAGTTTCAGAGATGTTCCTGGACCATCCTGTGTACTGATCAACTCCAGTTTGGGCTACCTCGGTAGAGGCGTTGCAGTTTTGCATTTCGGCTCAGAACTTGGGGATCCTCATATTATTCCTCAGAGTCCCTCATGCAAATTTTCAGGTGTTCCAGCAACAACGGGACCCGGGATAGGAGGCGGACTTGCAACACCCCTTGTCCCCTTTGTCGCAATTCATCAATGACTGTCCCTGTAACTGGCTTTGCCGTGCCCAGTCGCCCATCATGCACGGTGCTTGCTGTATTGTTCGTCGAGAAGAGGTTGCATCAAGCTCCTGTACCCAACCAGAATTATTCTTGCACCCACAGCTCCTAGGGACCTATGACCGGAAGCATAGGTGGGAAAACTTACCTCAGGTGACCCACCATCGCCCTTCCAGGTCTGGAGAACAACCGGAGTACAGGTGGTAAATTGTAGCAATACTTACTTGCCCCCCTATCTCCACTCTTTTAAAGGTTTGAAGACCATTAAAACCTTTTACAATTGTTTGGATTTGGCAAAACGTGTTGCCGAAAGTCCTCCAAAAGCTGGCATGTCCGATTTACAAGAATGGGTCCTCTTCTGACTTTTGTAACCATTTGCCCATCCACAAGACCCTCCTCCTAACTGTATGCCAGCTTCAAAAACTTCTGGAAACTAACGTTTACGGCATAAGGCCCCAGTCAACTTGGGATTGGACAAAGCAAGTTAGGGCTGTTATTCTTGTGGACTGCCATTGCAATTTCTAATCACTGACTTTTGTTTCAACATTGTGGATTGGGGGGGGGGTGATTTTATTGCACTGGTTAAAGTGGTTGTATACATCCATTTTATTATTAGGGTTGTGCCATAGTATTTCATGCTAGTAGTCATTTTTCATAGTGTGTTCTTTGGCCATAAATACAGATATTTTTTTATAACTACTGGTCTAATTGCAATCCCCGATTGCTTACTGTGTGGACTCATTGTGGACACTCTACCAGGGGCACCCCTCTTGAGACTTAGCCTTGACCACGCTCCACGCTACCTCTATTGGTTTGGCTACAGCTCCCAGAGTTTTCACCACTCACAAACTAGGTTGGCCTCCTACACGTGTCCACCATGCCAGGTGCAGAAATCCAGTCCAACACCTCATTCAGCAGAGCTAAGAGTGATCACAGAGACAAATGCTCATCAAATTCCCATTGTTCAATCAGTGCTACATCATCTTCCACCTGAACACGGTGTTCAGAAGTGCCCCATTTCAAATTCAGTGTACCTGCAGACTTCTGCCTAAGCCACCACACATGCAGTGCAACTGGCAAACAGACCCAACCCGACCAAATGCCTTTGCGTATGCAGTCAGGTCAAATAACAAATGCCTTAAAGTCCCATTTAAAAAGCAATGCTACACTGGAACAAGTACCATGGTTGGACCAAGAATGTTCCCACCAGCAGCAACTCGCTCAGGTGAGGTTCTTAATTCCTCACATCTGAAGCTCATCCCAAACCCCCAGGAAGGGAATCGCCCAGCTTCTAGAGATGAATGAGACGATTACGTGCTGGGGAGCAGCAAAGACTCTGAAAACTGTACACAAGTTTGTTCTGGGCCGCCAGGAAGGCAAGTGGCAGAACTTTGGCCTTGTGGGCATTATAAAAGGTCTACAACCTTCCCAGATCCCAGGTTGCCTAGACACTCAAAACAACAAACGCACCCTGCACTACAGGTGTATTACCCAGATTGTCAGGCTGCCCTACAGACAAGCTGGGCACACGCTCCTTCAGAAAATGGAACTGCATGCACAATTGCGCTTCCCCCTTCCCCTCAGGCTTTGCTAAGGACAGAGGGACTTGCTGTAATCGGCGACTACTAACGTAGCAAAGAAGTTACCTAGAAGGCAGCTCTAACATGATAACTTAAATTTGTACTGGCAAATGATAGTTGACTCTTTGCAAGTACAAAATTGGTGCGTTTTGTGCATATGGATAATTGAGGGGGCAAGTGACTTTATACACAATTACTATATGCGACTAGAAACTTTTACCCCTTTATAGTTTCCGCCGTTGTGTGGTCTGAGGGCCTTTTGAAGTTTATCATCATATTTTCCTCCAACATGTCAACTGGTAAACTACGTGCCCCCCACCCCCTTTCGCCCCCTTGTTCAACAGATGCTTGTCTCAGCTACCTAACAACACTGATGATGATATGCCCACGATTCAACAAACACTGCTCTACTCTCACGGTTGTTAAGAAGCCCCTTGTCTTGCGGAACTAGGATCACTTAAGTTGAAGGCCTTTAATGGAAATAAATCTATCAGCCGTCCTATGGGTTTTGCATGCAGCGGCATAACTTTCAAACAGTAAACAGAGAAAACAAAAAATACATATTTAAAAACAATTCCTAATCATAAGCACCCCGGGCTGGCGCCTTAGCCAATCAGGTCGCTCGGAATTCGGGCTGAACCTAACTGTTGGGGGCGGGTCGGAGTCCCTACGCGGTCCCGTAAGCCCCTCAGCATAAAGGACTCACACGGGCACCAGTCCTTCGTGTTCGGGCTTCCCGGTCGCTCTGCTGCGGCCGGGAACGCCCCCTTTATTTATACACACTGCGGCGGCGTGACACGTCACGCCGCCGCATAAGCCCGTCATCGGGCAGCGCCACACTCCTCCTTTTCCGGGAGGAACAACAAAACAGATTAACAGTAACTTTATTAACCAGAAAACCACACATCTATCATAAACACTACTGCACACCCAAAACCCCTTTAATGTCATCCACCCAGATCCTCTCACCCCAGTTCACTAACCAAGTGTCCCACGACATATTCGCTGAGGTAGGCAGGTTTCCCTCGCCCAGCCCTCTGGGGGGTACCTCCTGCCTACCTCCGGCACGTGACGTCCTTCCGCCGCTTCTCCCCGGACGGGGGATTCGGGTACCTCGTCACAGAGGCCTCCGCCAGCAGGCATGTCTGGTGGATCAGGTTCAGGTGGGGTTTCAGTTCGTGGATCACCCAGCTTCTTGAAGAAACTCACATTTCGGGTGACAGCAGATCGTCCATCCAAGGCCGTCACCATGGACCCTTTCACTGCCACTACATCCAATGGCTCCGGTTCATAGGGGAGTGAGAGCTTCCCGTGGGGGTGTCGGTTGCGGATGAGGACCTCATATCCCGGTTCAAGTCTTTGAGGTCGGAGACCCCTGCGTAGGTTTTCTTGTTCAGTTCGGACTCGCGTTTCAGCCTCCACCCGCTGACTATCGATGACCCCAGGTTCTTTCTCCCCAATTTCCGGCAACAGCCCCCGGGGGCACCTCTTGAATAACACTTCTGCCAGAGCCACTCCCGTGGCGGCATGTGGGGTGGTGCGGTACAACCGCAGAAACTGATAGAGGGCGCGTTGTAATGATTGACCCTGCCCCTGAGCAATTCGGAAGGTTTTGTTCAGAGTCCGCATCAGTCTCTCAGCATCCCCGTTCGCTCGGGGCCACAGTGGGGATATCTTCCTGTGTTGTATTCCGCAGCTCTCCATCAACTCGGAGAACCGCTCACTTTGGAAGGGCGATCCGTTGTCAGAGCATAGAGTGTGGGGAAAACCATGGGCCGCAAATATTTTCTCCATCGCCACCACCACATGCTCAAAGGCCACAGATTCAACGAACTCGACCTCTGGGTATCTCGAGTGTTCATCAACTATTACCAGGAAGTGGGTGCCCACTGATGTTGAGCCAAAGTCGGCGTGGACGATCTCCCATGGCCTCGTTCCTCGGGGCATTGCCTCAATGGCAGGCTCTCGTTGCAGAGGAGAGGCCGCCTGACACCATACGCCTGCCGCCACAAAGTCGTCCACCCTTTTCTCCAACTCCGGAAACCAGACTTTCGAACGGAGCCGCGCCTTGGTCTTGGCGGCGCCCTGATGTCCATGGTGGGCGAGACTGATCACATCGCTCACCTTTGACTGTGGAACAACAATCCGGTCACCCCGGAGTAGCAGCCCTGAGTCCGAGAACGACAACTCCTCCTTCACCTTCCACAACTGCTCCAGTACTGTTTTGGCTTCTTGCGTGCGCCCGGACACAGCTCCGAGGATGGACTTCCAAGACCCATTACGCATCGAGTCCTTCAAGATTCGAAAACACTCGTCCTCAGCCGCCGCAGCCTCCAACTCCTCTAGGGACATCGCATTTGGTGTCGCCGCCTCCACCACCATTCGTACATGACTGTCCGCTTCTTCTCCGCAGGTGTCATATCCCTCTCCCCCACCCACTCCCGGATGACGAGAGAGGTAGTCTGCGGCATTGTTGGCCCCTGGCCTATACACCAGGGTGACGGAATACTCGAGGAGGGCGAGCATCCACCTCTCGATTCTAGCCGGTGATTTTGAAGAGGAGCCCACCAGTATTGGAAGCAGTGGTTTGTGGTCAGTTACCACCGTCACCGGACGTCCCAAGACAGAGCCGGAAATGTCTGCAGCCCCACAGCACCGCCAAGGCCTCCCGCTCGATCTGGGAGTACCTCTGTTCCGTTTCGGTGAGCGCTTTGCTAGCATATGCCACAGGTCAAACAATCCCGTTGCGGTCCACTTGAGTCAGCACTGCTCCCAACCCGAAAGGACTTGCATCGACCACGATCTCCGATTCCAATGCGGGGTCGAAAAACGCCATGGTGTCCCCCGTTGTGAGGGCACCCTTAATGTCCTCAAAGGCGGCCTGTTCGAGAGGGCCCCAATGCCATGGTGACTCTTTCTTGGTCAGCGCCCGGAGTGGTTCAGATCTCGAGGCTAAGTTCGGGATGAACCGCCCACAATAGGTTACCATCCCCAGGAAGCTCCTCACGTCCGTCACAGACTCGGGGGCTTTCGCCGCTTTGATGTCCTGGACCTTTTTTGGGTCTGGCGACACCCCCCCCTTCCTTGAATATGAAGCCGAAGAATTCATTAGAGGAGCACATGAATTCACACTTTTCCCTGTGAAGGGTGAGGCCCAACGATTGAAGTCGTTTCAGAGTCTTATCGAGCCTCTTCATGTGATCCACTTCGGTTTTGGCGAATACCAAAATATCATCGCTAATGTTAAGGACGCCCTCCAGATCTGCTAGGGCGCCCCTGATGATATTTTGGAACACTTCAGCGGCAGACGATACTCCAAAGCTCAACCGCTTGTATCGATACAGTCCCCGATGGGTGGTAAACGTTGTTATGTACCGGGACTCTGGATGAAGGACGACCTGGTGATACCCGGCTCGGAGGTCCAGTTTCGAGAAACCTCGAGCCCCTTGAACATCAGCAATGATATCATTGATCATTGGTGTAAGATGTCGCTCCCTTTTGATCGCCTTGTTGGGGAGCCTCATGTCCACGCAGATGCGTACCGAGTCGGGTTGCTTGGGCTTTCTGGCCACCACGATCGGAGACACCCAGGGGGTTGGGCCTTCAACCTTCTCGATGATATCCAGGCTCACCAAGTTGTCCAGCTCCTTATCAACCTGCTCCCTTAAATGGAATGGTACTCGGCGGTGTTTCAATGCGATGGGCTGCACCGACTCATCGATGTGTAGTCGAACTGGTTCCCCAGTCATCTTTCCGATCCCACTGAAGAGTGCAGCATATTTGTCAAGGAGATCATTAATGTCCTCCAGGTGGACGGAGTATGCAAAGCTGACGATACCCAAGGCCTCCGCAGCTGCTCACCGGGGTCACATAGAATCGAGCCTTTATTTGTGAGCCATCATGCTCCACATCTGCCACGAAGGCACCGTCTAGCGGTATCGGTTCCTGACCCCCAAAAGCAAATATGCGGGCCTTCGGTGTGACCAGACCTGGGAGGGGTTTGAGAGAGTCATAATGCCCTCTGGCCATCACATTGACTGAGGCGCCTGTGTCAACGAGCACTGGGACTGGGGAGTGGTTGATCTCCACCACACATCTCGGCTGTCTCCTGCTTTTTCCTTTGAGTATTCCCACGCTGGAGACGAAAAAGATGTTCTCCTCGTCTTCCTCTTCGGCTCCTTCAGCATGGGACTCGACTTCACCCTGTTCTACCTGGGCTACACTGGGCTGTTGGCTCTGGCGCGGAGTCCACGTCCGTGCCTGACCTCTCGGCACCATCACCGGCATGGCTGCACGACATACTCTCGAGAAGTGATCGGCCAGTCCACACCTCCCACAGGTTTTTCCAACCGCCGGGCATTCTGCCATGTGAGGGAGGTCGTACCCGCACTTCTGGCACGACTCCCCGGCTCTTCCTGCCCTGTCTCGGGGTCCTCCACCCGGGCGTCTCACTCCTCGGCCACCTCGCCACACGACACACACCTCCTCCGACCTCACCGACCGAGACCCTGCTTCCATCTTGTTGGCTCGGGCTTCTGCTACCTCTTGGCACCTGCCCAGCTCCAGTATGCGGGGCAGCGTGATGCCCGGCTCTCTCAGGACTTGCCTCCTAAGCTTGCCAGAGGAGCATGCCTGGATCAGCATCGTGCGTATCATGTCGTCTGCATCCCCCTCATGCGCATCCGAGGGAGAGGCGGCGTAGGCGACCATAAAAAGTGTCCAGGGTCTCCTCTTCCTTCTGCTTAGCCGAGAGCATGACGAATCTCTCATAATCCACATTTGCAAGGGGAAGAAAATGTGCAAGGAGTGCCGCCTTGGCCGCATCATAAGAGTTATTAATAGGTGTAAGCGATTCAAATATCTCCTGGACTGCCGGCCCTGCCGAGTACAGCATGGTGGCAATTCTGCTGTCATCCGTCACCTGAGCAGCCCTGAAATACATGTCAAGGCAACTCACCCATCTTCTCCATCGGGGCCCCATGCTCGAGGGTGGGCCGGATGCATCAAACTCCGGGATGGGCTGCAAGGCGGCATGGGCAGCGGGTGCTCGTGCTTGAGCCATGATGGGAAGTCCTGGTAGCGGTCCTGCAGGGGCTTGAATCACCGGAGGTAGGACAGCCTGTTGTTGAGCCGCTGCCTGGCCACGATCGCGGGGGATTGACGCAGCTGCAACACCACTGTCTGAATCCTCAGAGTCACCCATGGGCTTGAGCGCACAGGCACCCCCCGCCTACTGTCCTGAGGGCCGCGACTCAAACTCCCACCATCATAGTGCAACTCACCCCTTCCTTTCCGGGCACACGAATAGTTCAAACAGGGGGAGGCTTCCGGACAGGGCACCAAGGGAGGCACAAAAGAATAAGACACCCAGAGCAGCCAAACTTGATGATGAAGGAGACAAAGAAGAAGCCACAGCACTCTGATGATGAAGGGGACAAAGAATACTGTGGATCCACCTTGCCGTAGTCCAAATGGACCTGGGAGTTCCAAAAATTGAGCTGAGGCGATGGATTGGCCTAGACAGGCCCTGTCATGTAAGTCCTTCTCCTGGCTTTCACACGACGTAGGAGTCCCAAAACTGGGTTAAAAAACACAAAACAGGCATGGGCGTGCAGGGTAGACATCCTGCTATCAATGTTTCCAAAAATTAGGCCCGTGTTGCCTTCACGCTCCAAACCGGAGCCTCGTGAAGTTTCACGGCCTACAAGACAAAATGGCCGCCGGCCGCGTGTGCGTCCCGCGACCCGGCATGAAGCGAGATGAAGCTTCGTTTGAAAAAATTTTATCCAAAGGATTTCACCGCCGGGCCCGGGTCTCCCTCACCACTCGTCGCCACTGTTGGGGGCGGGTCGGAGCCCCCACGCGGTCCCGTAAGCCCCTCAACATAAAGGACTCACACGGGCACCAGTCCTTCGTGTTCGGGCTTCCCGGTCGCTCTGCCGCAGCCGGGAACGCCCCCTTTATTTATACACACTGCGGCGGCGTGACACGTCACGCCGCCGCGTAAGCCCATCATCGGGCAGCGCCACACTAACCGTATAAGCCTGCGTTCCAAGCAACCACGAGGGCTGGCGCCCACCCCCACCATCCATGCCCCTCCCGCCCCTGGTCTTCTGTTCTCTCCCCCTTCCCTCCCACTTTCATGAATAGCTTTGACAATAGGGGAGTGGTGCCACGGTACCGCTCCTCTCATGTCTGCTGGTCACTATTGAAATGGGAGAGTGGCCCCGATTGGAGCCTTGCTTCCATTTCCAAGTCGGCCGTGTTGGACTATTATTTTCTTGAAATAACGGATTGCATGCTCTTCGCGACCCGTTCTAAGTAATGAAGGTCTATTATCACCGCAGGACATAAATCGGGAGGGCTAATTGCCATAATGACGAGTTACCAGGGCCATACCGGGTGGTAATGACTGGGGTCCTCGCTTCACTCGCGACTATTAACTTGGGCAGTTTCCACCCGGGTAACTTGTCAATATGGACACATAAAACAAGCAATATAAAATAAGTTGCATATGGTAGTTCAGTGCAGCCCTATTCTAGTGCACTGTTAAAACAGAAATAGTCATTTTTGCTTATTAACATTTGATATCAAAACGCATCAAGAATAGGTATGCCAGCTCATACAGATATTAAGAATAAACAATTTAAAATACTCTCAAATCATTCAAATCAAAAAAGAGAATTACGAAAGGATTAGGGAGGAAGAATTCAAATTGGGGATTACAGGAATGACAATTTGCTACACCTGTGTAACCCACTAGACTCGATTCAGGAGTATGGCGGTTCTCTCAGAGTTCAAAGTAAACATACAAAAGTCCATCCTCTTGCACTTTGATAGGGATCAGAATGCATATAGGGGCCTAGTGTGGCTCCGGGTAACGATTCAGTGGGACAATATCCGTTATTTAGGGGGGGGGGAATTCTAGGACTTCAGATGGACGTTCTCCATTGACAACATCCCCATCACTGTGTCACCTTCCATCAAAACACCAGGTGTTTAATTCGAATAGGACCTAATTATGGAGAGGCAGGTCAACGCCCTAGTCTCATCTGCCTATCATTCTAAACTCATCAAAGCAGTTAGACCCTTCCTGTCTCAACAGAACTGCCTCACCATCGCCATGGCCATAATTGGCTCCAGGCTTGACTACTGTAATGCACTACTCATCAGCACTTCTGCCAAGAATGTCGGCAAACTCCAAATCGTTCAAAATAACACGCTCAGAACCGCCACCGGCCTCACACGTAGAGAACACATCTCGGTACTTAGAAGACTGGTCCACTGGCTCCCAGTCAAGGAGAGGATCACATTCAAAGCCCTGGCCTTGACTCACAAGTGCCTTCACGACCTTGCCCCTCCCTTACTTGTCATGCAGAATCACCAAACACGCCACCCTCAGACCTTCCAGATCCCCTTACTCTAACCTCCTATCGGTTCCTGGAACCTGTAAGGACCGGGCAGGCAGCTCCAGCTTCCCTGCTATCGCCCCACTACTCTGGAACTCCCTACCGCCTCACATCAGGATAATTGAATCCCACTCAGCCTTTCGCAAAGCCATCAAAACTAACCTCTTTGACTGCTTTAACATGGATTCTATGACAATATGCACCTCCCTCTGAACTGAACTGTAACAAGCACTCTTGGGTAGCTTCCTTGTAACCCTTAATGAAGCCTTCTTAAGCTCTGATATAGCGCCTCGATGCCTGTAGTGCGCTCTACAAATAAAAATAAAATAAAATGGTGTGTGTGAGGCTAATTACCTTGGATGTTCTCAACATACAGGGACTGAAATTGAGATGGCATAAGCAGGAGCTAAAACAAGATCCTGGTATCCAGCATTGACCAGGGACTACCACTGGAAAACCAGGGGCTAGTGCAAAGAGTTCCACAAGTTTACATTGCACATAAAATGCAAACTTATTTTGTCCCTTGACCCATCATGCTTTGTTTTTTATTTTTTTTTTAACATTTTATTGGTTTTAAACTTTCATATACAACATTAGAGTACTTTTGCATTTTAGCACATCAAATATTGTTACAATAAAACCTAACCACCAAACCTAGTCCACAATGCTCATCTAACCCTACCCTCCCGCAATCCCCCACCCCCAACCCTGCCTCAATTACTAGCACCAATCATGAGTTCATGCTGCCTACTGCAGAAGTAATCCATGCCATGTTTTCTGGGGTGTGTTCTCACTATCCACTTCTATTTCCCGGTGCAAATAATGTCTGTGTCAGGCCGTTCCAAGCTGAGATATCATCCCTGCTGTCCAACCGGCTCAGTCGTATCGCCCACCTCCAAGCAGCTGTTTCACCCGGCGCCCACTTTTTCAGGTTCCACCACCAGTCTTCTATGCTGGGACCTCTTGGGGATTTCCACGCCATGGCAATTCTGCGTTTGGCCAGTACATACGCCAAGTATTTTCTTTTATGTATGTATCATGAGGACTGGGGGCGCCTAAATCTCCTAACAGTCAAGCAGGAGGGGACATCACATTCATCTGGAGCCCTCCCCAATTCATTCTCGTTTCTATTCCTGCCCAATATTCTTGTACATAGGGGCATGCCAAAACATGTGCAGCATACCAGCTTCAGTGGCAGCACATCTAGGGAAGCGTTGCGTAACAGAGCCTGGGAACTTTGAGATTCTCAATGGGGTCACGTATGCTCTGTGCGTTACAAATAGTTGGATCAATTGTAGCCGTGCATTCCCATACATGGTCTTCTGGAATCTCAGCCCAGTGTGTATCTTGTGTGTGACACGTGGTGCCCTGTTGTATGTGGACTGAACGGATGGGCTCTCGTTTCTCTTCCCGTTTGTATAGCCATGTCAACAACCTGCCCAGTTTATCTCCCTCTGCATGCTGTCTTTCAATATATTTCGAGTAATTATAGATTCCTAACCTCTCCCAATGTCCCCAGCATTTGTGCCTCAGCGCTAGTACTTCTGCATCGTCATCTCCTTGGCCTGCGTGGGTCTGTGTCAACCTTTGAATTTCCTCTTCCGTAGAGATCAACTCTTTATTAATCATAGCATGGATGCCACCTGATTTAGCAATGGCGGCACCCCTAATGACCACTTCGAGGACCTCCTATAAGGTCCCAACGCTGGGCACACCACCAGAGTTTTGTGCAAAATATTCAAGAATACTGTCTCTGATATGCTCTGGAAAGGGACATCATATAATGATTCACTCCCGAGTCTCCAGGTTGGTATTGGGGGTTTAGGGGGTGCATATTGCCATTGCAGCAGGAGCGGGGCATGATCCGACGGAACTTTCCCTTTATACTCATCAGTGATAAATTCCTCCCCTATATACTCAGCAGTGACAAATTCATGGGCCGTTTCCTTTCCTACGAAGTAGTCGAATTTAATGTGGACTGCGTGTGGTGCACAATAGTGCGAGTAGTGTCTGGAGTTCAGGTGGAGCGTACCCCAGATGTCAATCAGAACTAAGGATGCCAGAAGTGTTTGTAGGGACCTAGCAGGTGGGAGATGAGAGTTGGCAGTGCTCCAGATAAGATTTTGAGGTGGGAGTATTTTACTCTCCATTTTTCAACTTTGAGAGTAAATATGATTTTAAGAATAAAAATGACATTTCTCCTTCGCAAGAGAGTAAAATGTATGCGACATCCAGCCGACGTGTGAAAAAACTGTATGGAAATCATTACTATGATGCAGCTTTCTGCATTGCGGCAGAATACACCTTTCATTATTTCTGGACATTTGATCTATCCTTTATATATTTAAATGTTAAAATCACAAAAACCTACCAATTATATAGTAAAGCATACATGAATTTGTGTTGTGCGTTTTGAGATTCAATAGCAGAATTGTCTTTTGATGTTTAATGAAAGTCCTAATTTCCTGGAGCTATTACTACCTAATGGTATGCCAATGTTATGATACAGCAGTGCAGAGAGACAAGGACTCCATGCTAAATTCTATATCTAATCTAGTGGTCAAATAGTTATTTATATAGCTCTTTTGGCAAAGCGCTGTACATAGAACATATTTATCACAATTACCACCAAACCAAAGTCGGTACTCTTTTATCGACCTCGAAAGGATGAAAGGATGAGTTGACTTGCTGGGATTCGAACCCACAGATCACGCAGAGATTGCAGCAACGAGTGCTCAACTGGCTGAGCTATCTTATTGGCTAACATCCTTCAGAGGTTGGTTAAATGAGTATCGACTGAGGTATATTGATCACAGTACCTAGATGTATGACCAACCATTTATGAAACGCTACATAAAAGTTAAATACCTATCTGGATAATCACAGGAACAGGTTTTGCTGAGTTTCTATTTCAATTACCAATGTAATTCATGGGTTTGCTTTTGAACAGCACTTGCACTTTCTTGAGAGTCAGGTTTTGGATGTTTTATTTGTAGTCTTGAAGATTTGAGAGGCTACAACACCTGTGATCAGTGTAATGACAATTTCTCACCCTTGAGCAAAGACTCCGCTGCCACTGACCATTTATAGTAATATACCCCATTGACTGCAAGGTTGAATGGATGTAAACTAGACTGTGCATAGTCGTCATTTTACACACTGTTTTTATAATTAGACTGTAAATTAAATTAGAAGTGTAAAAATGATCTGCCTCTGCATGATTATGCACACAGCACCGGAACTCTGAAAAATACAATTGTGCAATACTGGTTTGCTTTCACTGAAAAAAAAGCATAACTTGTTAAAAAAAATAATAATTCTCAATTGCAACTTAGTTTTCCATCTTATTAAACAATCCTAAAATTCTAGGAAAACATACACAGTGCTTCTGAAGCTGAAAAAGAAACAATTCCTTTTATCAGTTTGCAGTTTATTTTTTTGAAAGGCTTCAGAGAAATGCATTCTGTTTCAGAGTTGGCCTGCAATTACATCCACGTAGATAAAAATCACAAAAAGCCTTCTGGTTTCTGTCAAGTAACCTGACCTTTGCACTGCCCTCTGCTCTAAACCTGTGTGTAACTGTACCCAGGAAAAAAATAAAGTTGGCGTATTTACAAGATTTTCAGGCGTAAAAAGGCCTAGTACTCGCCTTATCTGGAGCCCTGGAAGTTGATTTGTGCAACTTGGTATCAGATCTGTCCAACAGTGGATCCATGACGCAATTGAAATCCCCCCTCCAAATGATGTTGCTACTTGCGGAGGGAGAGGGGGGGGGGGAGAGAGCCTTGAATATAGTGTTTGGAAGAATTCCACTGTGTTGCGATTAGGGGTGTACGTGTTGACTAGACAAGTGTCCGTTTTTTCTAAGAGCCCTTGAACAAGCACCATTCTCCCCTCATTATCTGTTTTAATTTGGATCACCTTGAAGGGCACAGTGGGCGCTATCCAGATTAAAACCCCTCTGGCATATGCTGAGCCAATCAAATGCTTCTTCCATTTCTTTGCCAGCAGCGCCTATCTGTCTGCTGTTAAGTGGGTCTCCTGCAGCAGGGCTAGATCTTACCCCTGCACAGATACAAATGGACTCTCCTTCTCTTGACATAAGCATTCAAACCCCCGGCATTCCAGTAAGTAAGGTCACGTTAGTGGCCATGAATACATAGTCAATATGGAGGAGTCCATCAGCCACCCCTTCGAAATTCTAGGTCCACAGGCATTTCCCCGTGTTATTGTAACAGTGTTTTTCAGGCACAACATAACCCTCCACTTTAACTTCCCCAACAATTCCAACTATGCACAATTGCCGCTCATGCTCAGGTGTATCCACCTCTCAAAGACACCCCTTGCGCATTAACCAGGAGCTTGTGCGCAGCAGGTGGGCTCAGTAACAAGTGCCCCAAAAATGAATTTCGTGAGGGCGAGCGGGCCGGCCTTACAATGGTGGGCCAGTTCCCCTTTCTGAATGGCGATGATCAAGTCAGTAAGCAAACTCACCTCAGAAAGCTAATGAAAGCACAAGTGACCATGTTCCGTCAACAACCCGCTTATCCTGGGGTCTCTAACCAGTACACAATAGTAATGTCTCGGGTCCAACAGGGTGTAGGAATTGTGCGTCTGACTTTAGGCATTGCCCGCTGCTAGCTCCTTGGATCCCTTTTGGGGCGGTGGTGCACCCCCCCACCCCCTCGTCAGTCATGGGGCTTATGCCCTTTTGTTCTATCCACGTCTGAGCCTCTTCCGGTTGGTCGAAGAACAGGGTGCGATTATTATGCAGGACTTCAGTCGGCAAGGCTACATCAGCATATATTTCAAGCCTGCCCTCCTGAGCAGAGCTTTCACTGCTGAAAAGTGTGCTCTGCCCTGCTGTACTTGAAATGTGTAGTCTGGGTAGACAGCCAATGTTAATGTTAATGTTAAAGGACATTTGTACCGCGCACTATCACCACCGTAGTGGTCCCTTGGCGCTCTGGCGGTTCTGAAAGAGGAGGGGAGAGGAGGTTGAGTTAGTGGGAGGAAGCAGGAAAAGTGCAAGAGAGCAGTGATGTGCTGTTGGCGGCCTCAGCCCGGTGGGTCCGTTGGCTGGGCCTGGGGTGTTTGCGGCCGGTAGTCGTCGTGTACTGTTGTGCAAGGCTATGTGTGTTTTTGTTTTGTTGATGCAATGTAGTGAAGTTTGTGCGGTTTGTTGTGTTGTAGGTTTTGGTTGTGTTTGGTTTGGAGTTTGAGAGGTGTATGCAGAAAGGGAAATTGTTAGTAGGGTTGGTTAGTTTGTGTCTCTATCCTGAATTGAAGCGTAGTCTCCCTGTTGCGGCTCTGTCCTGATCTGGGTCCGACTGGCATACAGGTTCCATACTCCTCTAGTCCCCGCCTCTAACATGCTCTCCGATAGCTCCCCTTATCCTCCATTTCGACTCTAGTTGCCAGTGCATCTGCCAATGCCATGCTAACATTCACAATTCCATCTAGATGCGACGCAGGCTAGTGTTCACAATTCTATCTAAGTGTGGACATGCGAGTATTGACGGTTCTATCTAAGTGTGGACATGCTAACATTCACAATTCCATCTAGATGCAACGCAGGCTAATATTCACAATTCTATCTAGGTGTGGACATGCTAATAAGGGAGGTAAGATAGAGTGACAGGGGTTTTCTGGAGTACAGTGAATCCTCTACTCCCCACCCATGTCACACTCACAGTTTTTGTTGGTGTCTGTTAGATGCTGGCTTCCTTGGCGTCCCCTGCGGACACCTGCAGACACATCTTGGGGCTGTCCTTTGCCTCGGGGTCCTTCGCCGCAGGGCTGCCGGGCAGAGGGCTGCCCTTGGATGTCCTTGAAGTGGGGTATGGGGACCAATCCGGATGGAATGGGCATGTTGGGAGGCGGGCACAAGTCTATTGATGCTCTGCACAGCGTACCCCTTTGCCTTGAGTAGGACAATATCTTTTCCCTGTCTCTGTAATTGAGAACTTTTGCAATCATCAGTCGCGGAGGGGCGCCTGGTGGAAGCCTTCTGGTGAGGGCCCCATGTGCCCTTTCTACTGTGAAGCCCTGCAACAGGTTCCCCACACCAATTTCCTGCAGGAGCATCTTTTCAACATATGCAGGAGGGTCTGGGCCCTATTCGCCCCCCCCCACCACCCCCGCAAGGCTGACAATACGGATGTTGTTCCTCCAGGTCCTGCCTTCTGCATCCTCTGCTCTGTCTTCAAGCAGCTTGACTTTCTGCTGCAAGATGTGGACATCTGTGTGCGTTTCCTGGATCAGTGTTGCGTTTTTCCTTGGTTTGGTGCTCTAGGCTTATGGTACGTTCAGAAAGCTTCCTTACATCCTGGAGTAACAGGCCCACATCCACCTCGACTTCCTCCATTTGTGTCCCAAGGGAAGATTCCAGGTCCGCGATGGCTTGTAATACCTGGTTGTGCATCTCTATTATGTCTCCAATCCTGTCCTGGGTCACCGCCATATCTCTGTGGACAGCAGCTTCTTATTCTTGGTGTAGCCATCTAGCGTTTGGCTGCTTTTCAGCTTGCTGGCCTAAGGGGGCATCCAGTCTGTTGTAGGCACCATTTATAATGTACACAGCACGTGCGCTTTCATGTAGCAGTATTAGATTGTGCCTAGCGCACTCTGCGTACTTCGATGAGCGGCTGGTTCCGGTCGTCTAGTTAGAGTGGAACGGTGCGCCCCATGCGTTTCTCCTAGATGCAGCAGTTTCGTGCAGTGGTAAAAAGGATGCTGCCTTGGCGTTCTCCCGAGTTCAATAGGAGCTAAACTCCATTAGTGGGCTGCAGCTGATGATCCTCACGCTGAACGTAGGTCAGCCACAGTGAAGATCACAAAGCGAGAACGTTGCTCTAGGGAAGTTGAGCCTATCTCAGTATATTGTGGTCTGTTTTGCGCAACACGCTCTGTGGGAGGTCTTCTCCCTTTGTGTTATCTGCACCTAACCCTCTTAGCACATTGGTGCACCAGTCGCCCAGTGCCACCTCTCATTTACCCCGTTCTTCACACGTGTGAGGCACCAACGCTAGGATTTTTGGGCCCCTGCATGTGTCAGCACTCCCTCTCTCACCACATGGATCTCTTGTCTCGGAGCGGGGTTGCAGGCGTGGGCTCCTCACTGGTTAATGGAGGCCGTGTTCTAATAAGCCCACAGTTTCTAGATGCGTGCAGCTGCACTCCGACACCAGCCGCAGTGACCAGTCCTTTTTTGCAGCACACTAGCTCCGCATCACAGTCTCAAGCACCATCTTGAGTCCATTCCTGTCAGGGGCTCTCGTAGCGCGCAAAGCTTAGTTCTGGCAATCCCTCCTGGTTTTAAATCCGTAAATTTGCCTGAGCGCACCCACAATGATTGCAGCCTTGTTGTTGCAATTTAAAGCAGAATGAGCGCAGGGAACCGGTCTATTTGATCGGATCTACGTCAGATCAGGCAGGAGCTCAGGATTCAGCTCACACCATGGATGCAAGCCACGCCTCTCACCCATCAAGCTTTGTATGTTTTATACATGTCTGCTAATGTTCATTTACAGTTTAAGCAGAGCTCAATTCTTAAAGATGTGTTAGTTTGGCATCACTTGACCTAGGGAGTCAAAAGGTGAATCCTGGTAGCTATCGGTGTCAAGTTAACCAAGCTCTTCTGGGTTTCAACAAGGAGCCGCCAGCTCCCCTCAATTTGGAACCCTGGCCTATGAAGTGGGCAAAACTCACTGTTCCATGCATGGGTAGACAATGCCCTAAAAAAATGGCGATTCTCCCGAGGGAGCTGTATTTGATCCAAACGTTGCTTGTGAGGGTACCTGAGCAGATTCGTTTCCTTTGGCAAGTGAAAAACCTAGAATAAGTTATAATGTACTAGCTCTTCCATGGGAGTCTAGGGGTGCTGGATTACCCAATATGAGAATTTATTATTGAGCTACACAGATGAGAGCCTGGGTACCGCACCTGGGGAGTGATATAGGTAAACAGGTTGCTTTGGAAAATTCTTCGTTGAAGTGCTCACAATGGGTGAATAGCTCTGTGTCTCGCGGGTGCGTAAATCCACACAGACCATGGAACACCCTAGACTGGTGGTGCTTTGGGGTTTGTTGAGGAAGCAAAAGCATTAAGCCCTATTTGGGCACCCCCACTTCGAGAGGAATTTCTGGATCCTCTGCGATTTCAAAACACTTTGAGGCAGGGTTATAAAGAGCAAACCAACTTTGGGTAAAGGAGGACTTCATTTCCCTACAAGAAGAGTCTCGTCTGAATATTGAAAAGCTTTCAGTTTTTAGCCATTTACAGTTGAAGGGGATTCTTATTGGCAAATAAATGGAGGTCACACCTCAAGAAAGCATTGACGCCTACAGAAGCAGTACTGAATATGCATATGGGGATCAAGTGGTTTGATTTCTTAGATGTATCCGAACCTTATTACAGGTAAAAGGGAACTGCTCGCCAGGAGTACATAGGTGGGAAAAGAACCTGTGTATGACCTTGGATGATAAGACCTTGAAGAAGTTCTGTGTCTGTGCACAGAAAACATCCATATCATGTCTGTATAAGATGGATAGCATTACGTAAGCTTCTTCATAGAGGTCAATTTGACCAAGTCAGGTTGTCGAGGAAGTTTCCTGGTGCGTATCCCCTCTTTTGGAGAAAACCTGGAGCTAGAGCTATCTGCACATGTGGTGGTCTTGTGTAACAGTGCATAAGTACTATAAAGAGGTGCTTGGGTGGATTAGAGAAATAGGGGGGATTCAGAGGGAGGTGGAACCGATGCTCATTCTATTCAGGCTGGAGGAAAGATGTCCCATTTCTTGCACATGGCTGCTAAGGCCTGCTTGACCGACAATCTCCTAGAAATGGGACATATTGCTATGGGAAAGGGTATATAAAGCATGTGAATATTTTAAGATGAAATATTTGAAAGGCATGCTGCAAGAGGCGGGGCCATCGGGGGTGGCGGGGACTCCATTCTAAATACTCTGCCCCTATGTAATCTGATATTGGGTTGCTGGAGCCTTCTCAATTGTATGATCACTCATAAGCATGCTTGGTGTATGTAATCTTTCATTTTAGAAGTTTTTGTCTCAGTGCAAAAAGGGGGGCTTCGATGGAGAAGAAAAAGTAAAATGTTCAAAATTGCTGATGGTTTTATTTATGAGGTGTTTGGTTTTTATATAAATCAATAAAAAACAAAAAGGTAATGACAAGCATCCCATCGGCCAAAACATAATCCATCAATGAAGTCAAAGCCTTACAGCTTTCGGATTCTATTGGATAGAAGAAAAGAAATACTACAACAGAAACTCCATTTTCAAGAGTCCAAAAATCTATCCCACCTCACAATAGCGATTGTTAAAAAGCTTAAGGGACTGCAACGAATTGCGGTATCTCGTCACTTCCCCCAGAGGGGAACCAATCTTTGTGAGGCTAGGGAGGTGAGCCTGCTACACGATATTCCACCTAGGGGTGGCAGTAAGTGGGACCTCACATGGAGATACACCCATCTTGGGGACAAAAGGCTTCCGCTCGTTCAAGGTACTCCTTAACCATCTTTCATACAAGTCCTTCATAACATCAGGCCGTTATACAAAACGGCCACTGTTTGCTATTGTAATGTTTATCACAACACACACCTTGAAGCCAAAAATATTGAAAAGAAGAGTAAAGAAGGAAAAGACTGCTACATGGCTGGAAGCCAACCATACTGAAAAGAATAAGCAAGTAATGAAGAGTGCTCTAGAGAAAAGATAAGAGGACTATGGTCCTACTATGGGGAGGACCCAGCTACTGCAAGTTAAAAGTGAAGAAGGACTAACATCCGGGGAATCTGAAGCCCAGAAGTTTCAAACATACAAGGAAGCAGAAGCTACGGAAACCCGGGGGATCCTAAGTCAAGAGGATTCTGCCAACCGGCAGAGAGGGCAGCAAGCTGTATCATGCATGCTCTAGGTCAGAAGAAGCAGTGGTGTGACGCAAGAGGGTGGACCATGCTATCCTTGAACTACACCGATACTGCTGAAGCATTTGCTCTTTGGAGCCTCAAGAGCACACGTGAGTGCTGAACCGGTGACACAGCCCCATTCAAAAGGAGGTAACAGGGAGAGAGGGAGACGCGAGAGAAGGGCAAACACTATCATTGCAATAACTGAGCAGGTCACAGTTACAAAGACGAATAATGTGTGTAGTAATCATACTTGTGTCAGTACTAAGAAGAGAAGATAAATACTGGGCCAATCATACTCGTCCCGGTTCTAAGAAGAATGAAGAAAACAGATTGCAACATCCCAGTAGAGAAAGTTAGAGACACTCCAGTTACTGTCGTGGATAAAAGTAAAAGCCCTAATTTGAGAAACCATGGATTTATTAAGAAAAAGGGGGCAACACGTAGGTGGAATATGCCACGATCAGGGGGAGGAGTATTATACCAACGGTAAAATTTTCCATGCGCCTGGTTTTCCTTACAATTCAAAAAATGTCACAGCCGATTTGGAATATAGTTACGTTACTAGTCCTGATTTGAAAAAGACACTTGTGTGTCGAAACACTTGTTATCCTCAAAGGGCAATACAATAAAGATACTTTACCTCACTAGCATTATTCAAGTGTGGCGCAGTCTCCTAAAGTGTGGAGCAATACTGTTAAACGTAGGTGGAATAGTCCACTAGAAGAATCAAAGGAACTGGTTCAGGAAATGACCACAAACTATTTCAAATTCAGCTATTGAAACTGACAAAGTCTGTCCAGGAGAAGGGAGTCATTCCCCTGGACTTCTTTGTTGTTTTGCTTAGTGGTAGGGTCAGGATAGACTAGTTTTGGATGGAGGACAGACTCTTGCTTTGGACTACACCACTGACAACAAGTACCCGAGTTAGTTTTGTGTTAGGTGGGGAAAACCTGAAGAAGTGACAGAATGGCTTTTCCTTATCATTTGAATAAAGAAACAGTTGAAATGCCATCTATTGATCCATCTCATTCTCTTGACCTACCACAGGACCCAGTGAATTGCTTGGTCACACATGAAATTTGCCAGCCCTTAATAGAGAAATTAGAAAATATTTCCATGCAGAGAAATAAAGTCAACAGTAGTATAAAACCCAAAGTTGGGAGTTCAGGGCGGAACATTTCTTTTGGCCAATCGCTAGTGATAAAGGGACTTGCGGCAAGTATGAAACAAGAGTGTTGTGCTGCTGTCTATCAGGCTATAGAATTGACATGTTAAGTGACTTAATGGCTGGTGAGTAGCTTACAACTTGACCTTTGTTCCCCTGTCTCGACTATTCCAGACTCACAATATGAACACGAATATTCCCAGAGATCCTTCCCTTCATATTTACCATAGGGAGCAACTGAGAGTTTTGTAACACCCTGCGAAATACAGGTGGTATGGACAGTACATTTGCAAACTAAAGCAGTGGTCTGTGATCCACCCCGCCCCCCCCCCCTGTTTGAATGGTGCATGGGTGCAGATTGCCTGGGTTCCTGCATAAAAGGCATGGATCCTTAGGCTGACGACAAGCTGACCACTGGAACTGAAGAGACGACGGGTAAGAAGAGCGACACCTGCAGCCACTTACAGATGACCGGACATGGCTTCTGTGTCACAATTGCTGTGCGCCCCCTCCTACCAAGTGTCAATTCTGAAGAGGGCGACTTGCACCCTTAGACTGGTGGGATCAGTCAGTCTTGGGACGAATTACATTTTGAGCCATCCCACGACAAGCTGTGACCTTCACAGGCTGCAAAGTGCCAATACAGTGGGACCTGGGGCCACTGTGCAGTGCATCGTCTTCTCCCAGAACTTTGGTGGATGCCTTCCAGGCCTGCAGAGGCAAGATTCCCCTCCTTGAAGTCAGCTCACCAGAGTGCTGGACAGAGATAGCAAGGCGAAAGTTTGGGCGGTAATTATTCCTCAACAGTACTTCCAGAAAGGTACCAAATCACAGAACCCCAAAGAATCCTTTGCTGGAAGCCTCTTCACTCGACTGCTGCTGTGAGATCCCCTCCAGTGTTCCTATTTTCGTCTGCCTGACTAAGTATCTGGTGACCAGATCTTTTACTGCATCCACTAATGGTACTTACTGCAAGACTCAAGGTAGAACTTAGCTAGAGTTGTTTTGTTGCTGCTGTGTTGCTGGAGTGACGATGTGTGCGTTTGGGAGTTCGTCCATACACATTCAGACCGGCCAAATGCCTGTGTGCCTGCAGGGAGCCTTCTCCCAAGTCCCAGGCCCTTTTTTCAACAAAGACTTACCTACTTGCTACAGAATACTTCCTATGGAACCTTTGAACTTTCTACAGCTTGTACCCATCTATTTTGTCCTTTAATCTAACTCTGATACATTCCTAATTAGATAGGGATGGCCTTCTAGAGTGCTAGACCTCTGTGAAAAGATTTCAAAGTATTTACTTGCCGTGTGTTGGTTTCATTTATTTTACCTGGAACATTTATTTCATAAAAGTATTTTACTTACCTTTTAAATTGCATACTGCCATTCTCAAAGTATATAAAAGTGTTGCTTACTGTGCAATTGCATTGGTTCTTCTATGTGTTATAGTACTTATTTTTTACCTTACCTTAGTGTATATCTCAAATAAACCATTAAAGTGTGTCAGTTTCTCTTTGGGCCTATGTGTATGCTCAAAGTTCTTTGTACCACCTACAGCCCTCCCTCCCTCCTAAGAACTACTAACATACTTGTGCGGTTCAAGCCTATACTAAGAGTTGGAGACTTGTGCCCCAAGTGTGAGTATTCTAACGTCGTACCTTTGGTGGACTTTTGTAAAACTCCCCAACAACGTAATATAAGGTAGGGAAGATCGATTGCCTTTGTGAACAGGGCAACTATCACTGTGGTTTTCCAACTCCATGGATATGACCACTGGTGCATTAATCGCCTCAAACAGCGGCAAAAGTATCTGCTGCAGATCATGTTGAAAATAATCCTGGGAAGGCCCAGCAGGCAAGGCTTTTCTTCAGAGGAATTGAAATACAGCTGTCTATGGCAGCTCAATTAATGCCGAAGGGAAACAAAACGTCTGCCCTAGTGGCATGACCAACTATGTGGAAAATACTTTGTAATCATGAAAATTCCATCAGACACCTCCGTGCACTACATATTTGGCTTTCTGTTGAGCAGTACTTGCAGATTTTTGACTTCATTGTCCCAACAACACACAACCCAGGTTTTCTTTGCCCTTGTGGCTTCATGCTTTAATAGGCACTTAGACATTAACCCACTACTACCATTGACAGACTACTTCCTCTCAGAGGTCACACAGCAGGGAAATTTGCCAAAGGTGGGACATTTGCCAAAAGGCGATACTTCCTGCCATAGTGTCAGTTATGCAGCAGTGCTTAAAGATGGAGACATGCATAGTGCAGTTCAGGCAATGTGTAGTAGCAGTTAGAGACGAGAACTGACCTGGGTTCTTGGAGCTTCTGAACAAGACATGCCCAAACATTCCATAGAGAAATTGCAATGGACCTCAGTGCAGCTTCTGAAATGAAACCCAGGCAAGGGGCCATTGACACCTGGCGGAAGATAGAGCCAGCACTACTAGCGCTAATGCCTACTACTCTTCAATGATTGAGGAGACATTTTTGTGAGAAGAAGGGAACTTTTAGGATGAAGGGGAAAAATTAGCAATGGGACACGCAACCCCGACTGTAAGATGTTTGTACATCGGGCATTATTTGATACACTCCAGGTACAGGTTGGATAATTGCCTACAGGTTCTAGGTATAAAACAATGAATACTAAAGTTAGCCTAAAGTAAACTGTGTGCAAGGAATAGCAACATAAAAGTGGGATTTATTTTTTTTTGTTAAGTATTAAACGCCCAAAGTTGTTCTAGTTAATAAATCATAAAGTTGGTAACATGACCTTGCAAGTCCCCATCGTTCACTGAGACTACCTAATCCACAAAGGGAAGTCCCAAAAAAAGAAACCCATTGAAAAGTTCCAACACCTAATCTTAACATGACCATAGCCTCCAAGTTACCTTTGCAAACACGAAATGTTCCAAGGATTGGTCCAAAGTAAAAGATCCTGAACCTAACCTTTAAAGTCCAACCATACTCTAATGCAACAAAACAGACGTATTCCTGTGGGTGGCTTCTTGCACAGGATGAGTCTGGTATTTCCATCAAACTTCTCCGATTCATTCCTTCCTTCCTTCCTTCCTTCCTCCCTCCCTCCCACTCAGGTAGGGGACAGCAGTGGGGTAGCAGAGAAGGGGTGTGGGCTTTTGATTCTGGCTTTGGGAAGGCTTGTCCCATGGATGTTTTCTTTTATGGGATAAGTCACCCATCAGTTCTGTCCTTACAGATAGGCCAAGGCAGAAGACAGGATTACTTACTACACAACCTGGACACTCCTGTCCGAGGAATGGACGGTACTTGTGAAATGTTGCGAGTGGACACTGGGGAATGCTGAGCAGGCTCATTCTTGACCAGCAATCGCTGAAAATGTTCCTCTAAAAAAAACGGCAGTATTTAGCATCATTCAGCAATTTAGGACCGAAGAAGTATCTACAGAGGTTACTTCCTACCACACTACTTGGCCCTGAAAAAGATTCTTGGTTTTAGGTCTTTGGCAAAAAATGTTTTATCGTAAACTCCTACTGGGTCTGGTGGCACATAGTCATAAAAGATGCTAATATTGTTTCTATTGAATGGCTGACTGGTTCTGATCTTCTTGTACCTTTCTTTCCTAGGAAACAGGTGATATGCAGATGGCAGCAGACAAAGATGTTTGGTCCTCAAGGCAGCCAAACTTTTCTGTCTGTTGGCTGGCGAGTAGGCTCTGGAGTCACTGAGTTGTTACTTGGTTCATTCCCTGAGAAAACGCCATG
The DNA here is from genome assembly GCF_040938575.1 of Ambystoma mexicanum. Taxonomy (NCBI): domain Eukaryota; kingdom Metazoa; phylum Chordata; class Amphibia; order Caudata; family Ambystomatidae; genus Ambystoma; species Ambystoma mexicanum. The sequence goes on along the minus strand of NC_090936.1, from coordinate 449,507,459 downwards.
TTGCTAAAACACTACATCTGTACATACATACCCCCCAGTCAGGTTCCAATGATATCCAAGTTACCGTTAATGTGATTATCAAAACTACTTTTTGCTCGATTATGCTTACCTTTTCATTTTATTACATTTAGTTACACAATATTGGGATACTACTGGCAGTGCCAAACTCACGACTAGTGCTGTGGTATGTTAGTACCAATGACAGTGTGCCCCCTCTATTGTTATTTTACAGACGGTCAGATGCAGCCGACATGCTATGGGATAATCAGAGGGTGACATCTACCAACTTGGCCCTGGCGGAAAAAAAACTGCTCCAAGACACTATGCCTAATTCACAGAGCGTTTTCCAATGGTGTTTTTCCATTATAAAACGCTTCTCTGAATCAGGCCCTAGATGGGAGCAGAGCCCCGGACCTGCTAGTACGCATTCTGCCGCAACCATCACAAAATCTAGTTGAGATCCTCGCCGATTTACAATATCATTTCACAAGACGTATTCAATGTGCTTACAACAACACAAGAAACCTATTTGGTGCCATATATTCAAACATCCAGTCTGCTTCTCGTTAGGCATACTCTTCAAGGTTTGCGCACATGGAAACTGCTGCAACTTCAAACGTTCCATTCCATGGAGCGCATTCCAAAATAAAGATAAATAAGCAAACAGATGTTTTACATGTATATAGAAAATGAATACCAATAACGTGCTCTGTCACGTCAATTGAAAGGTCAACAGTAAAGGCGCTTCTTTTATGGTGACGATATACCATATTAAATTATTATCGGAGCATACATACATGGTATTCATTTCGTGAATGATGCACAATTGGTCCGGGTTGACATTGAACAGGGGCCTCATTAGGTCAGCTTTTTTCAAGTGTCAGTAGAATGTTAGAACTCGCAAAAACACACGTCTTTTGAAGATTGGCATGTTTTAGGTATTTATTTGCTACGTTCTCTGGTTGTTGCCCGTCTACAACTACAGGCTGGGGCACATTATCGCTGCCTACAGTATTTTCCAAAACAGCGTGGCAAAGCTTTGTAAATCCTTCAATTGCCCTTTGCCGAATTCATTATCTGGGACTTCTTCAGGATCCACATTCAACTTATAAATAACGATGCAGTACTCATAATATGTATGTCTACACAACGAAGCTTGAAAATAATAAAACGGGATTACATCTACCACACACATTGGTACATTGGAGTTTACTACTGACTAAACATAAAACGTGGTTGGAATATTTGCTGTAAAAAAATGGCCTTGTTGTTCAGTATACATAAAATGGGCTGAGAATGTCTTTACAAACACTTAAAAAAATAATACGCCACCCTGCCAACTTTTCATGAGTTTTTGCAGTGGCTGTGTAGCTCATCTAACCAGGGTGGAAAGAGTTTGAAAGTGCAACTTTCTTTCAGGCTGTTGGTAAAGAACAGGAGACACACCATTCTCATGACTGAATTTCCAAATGCAAACATACACAAATTGTGACAAAGAATATGTTTTTAATCGAGAAACGTTGAGAGGCAACCTTTGTGATAGTACCTCTATTCAACGATGCACGTGGGGTGCCACGAGGATAAAGACGGTGCTGCATTGCCTGCAAGTGCAGCGTCCCAGCACACAGACAAACGTGAATGCAAATGATACAAATATATGGATGTACAAACACAAGTGCTTCCTGGAACTCGTAAAGCTAGTACATACACTCTAGTGAGCGTCAGATGACAGTGGAGCTGTACATGCACCAATAAAAGTACAACGACGACATGTGCATGCAGAAAGTGATCAGTGCGTACAGTGCCTTCAATATAGAGACGGGGCTACAAGTGAATAAGCAGTTCGCAGAGGGCACATGTAGGGCTGCACGTTGCGCTTTTGTACCAAAAATAGCGGCATTGCGGCCCCAGTACTGTGCATAGTACACAGGCAGCATTGCCATGCGACTTCAGTTGTACAGAGGCAAGGTTAAGTATATGCCATATGGAGCATGCCTGGTCACAGCAGCGGCGCTCCCTCTACCGCTGTCCTTGCCTGCCAGTAGGAGGTCAGCAGTGTTCTGGGATGGGGGAAGCTGCTGCCCCCATGCGGTTCAGTGCTGCCCAAAAAGCCCAGTACCACAAAACCTACAAGTGTCAATTGTTTCAATGCTCCAACTGCCCTGCCCTGGGTGTGCTCTAACACAGCACGCGATACCCTGTCATCCCTGCCACCTGTGACCATTACCTTATCCTGTCAGCAATGCTCCTTCGGTGCTGATCTTACTGCATCCAAACGAGCGCCGCCATGATGGATGGGGCAGGGCCGTGGAGGCACGCCAGCGTCATGACGACGAAAAGAGCCGTGCCACAGTCGATCCTATTAGATTACTCCGCCCATAGTATAAAGTAGAACGGTCGCATTTACGTATCCATCCAACAGCAAAGGACCTCTCCACCTCAATCAGGGATTCCATACACCTCACTAAATCACCCCATCTCAAACCACCATCAATGAACCACTGTCTCCCTAACTAAGTCGATAAAACATGACTCCTCATACCATCAGAAAACAAACCTCTTTAAACCTTGCTAAGGAAATGTGTTCTCAAACATGATCCAACACAAAATAGGTATTGGCAATGCCAACAGTTTGGGCTTTGGTGAATTCGTGTAGGCACGAGAAAGGCACTTGCCAGGCACAGCCGTGGTGGTATTAACTGGCCACTGATAGTAACAAGTGTAAAATGGTGGGAGTCTCCGGGCATATCATAGCTGTGACTGGCAAATGCCTAATACTTATATACAAGCCAAAACTGGCAGCTTTGCCAATGCTTATTTTTAACAGGACTTCAGAGCAGGACGTGCAGATTGCTTATAAATCGAATGGCTGAAGGCAGACCTGTTAAGTCATTTTGATTACACAATTAGAGGGTTGACAACTCCAATTAAGGCATTGGGCTGCCTCATTACAAGTTTGCTGCTGAACGTTAAAAGTGCTGGTAATTCCGTTTACCAGCACTTTTAATGTTTCGCCAAATTACAATTAGGCGGAAACACTGTTGCTGGTAATACCAACGCCAGATCTGGGCCTTCTGGAATTACCATTGCCGGTATTACCCGCAATGGAAAACCGGATGCCGAGCCGGTATTACCGGCAAATCTCAGGCAGAGATACCAACATCTCAGAGCAACCTGAAAATGGACAAGGTGATGTCAAACAGGTCACAGGTGCACCAAATCCATCGAGGTGCACCCAATGCATAAAGGAAGAACACTAACGGGTCACACCTTCTCCAAAAAACGTACCAACACAACCATCCTGCCACTCATTGCTGCTAACATTGAACTGGAGGTGCTCAATGCTGATTAACGGCAGCTGGGGCTGGAGTACCAGCAGTGGCGACAGGAGGCCCGGGAGAGAAGGAGGAGGGGGATGCAGCAGATAGAGATGCAGGTGGCAAGGAGGAGGAGGAACAGGAGGCGAGAGGCAATCCCTCAAACAAGGGCCACACTGTGGACCTTCACTGCATAACATCCTCACCCTGTACCGCCTTGACAGGGAGACTATCAGATAACACCTCACTCACATCCAGGAGGACATTGAGAGAAGGATCGGCATCAGGACAGCCATACCACTGCAGATAAAGCTGGTGTCGGTCTTGCACTTCCTGGCCTATGGCATGTTCAAGCACTCTGTGAGCCAGCTGCATGGCACATCGCAGCCTGAATTCTCCAGAGTGCAGGTGCAGGTGCTGGAGGCCCTCCTGCGCCATGGGGGCAAATTGTCATCCCCAACACCCTGGCACAAATCATCACTACCAAGGCTGATTTCTATGCATTTTCGGGCATGCCCAATGTAGTGGCAGCATTCTTTTGCACGCATATTGAGCTGGTGCCCACCCCTCCATTCCCTAACTGTCCATGTGACCTGTGACGCTGACCTGACCATCACACACTGCTGTGCCCGGTTCCCAGGATCAACCCACAACACTATGATGCTGCAGAACATCACACTGCTGGCGTACATGGCATGTCACAGAGGACAAAGGACCTGGATGTTGGGTGAGTACATGTACAATCCCATCTTCCTTGCAACTTCAATGACAGGCAATGGGGTTGGGGGTGATGTAACAATGTAACAAATGAATGTCCTCAGGACCCACCGGCACACCCCTAAATTGACAGGCCACAACACACAGAGGTAGCAGATGACTTGAGCTGTAGCAGTCACTGAGGACATCCACACACAATGCACTACAGTACCAGGATGCAAAACCCCCACCCCTCCCAAATGCAATGGCAGTGTATTAGCAGACATGGCCACCTAGGGTCACCAAATGCATCCTGGGGCAACCCCAGGAGCACAGGGGAAGGCCTGAAGATGTATATCGTGCAAAATCACGGTAAACACTTGTTTGAAAAAAGTGAATGTCCTTTCATTGCTTCAAGTAAAAAGAATGCCTTTGAGAGAAACGTGAATACACCCATATCCTGCAACCCTCTCCCTAAACCCTCCTTCCTAAACACCCCCTCCCAAACACCCCCTGCCCCCTCCCCAAACATCTACCCATATGCCCCTTCTCCCCCTCCCCAAACACCCCCTCCCACCCAGTGGATCACCCAGTCAGTGTTATTGTCACTTGAAGGCAGGCCCCTGTACGCTCAGGCCAGAATGACTACAACCCACTAGGGAAAAAGGCCAAGAGATTGCTTGCAAGGATAGCAAGTTTTAATCATACAAAAAGTAAAGGTGCAAGCAAAGGACTCTGCTGCTCCAGATCGTTCTGCCAGATACTGCATGAGCAACACATTATAAGGGGACACAGCGCCATCAGTGACATCATTACATACAGTTGGAATTTGCACAGCTGGTTGGTGAGACCCTATGCATGGGCCTGCTCCATAGGGCATGCCATGCTATGATTGGCTCCAGTTTCATCCGCTTGTTTCCCCTCATGTGGGGTCAGCTGGGCTCGTCTCTCCAGGGACTGAAGGTCAGGCTTTTCACATGTTGCTGTTCCAGGGTTACTATTGTACAATACACTACAACATCATTATGACATGCACCTGGGAACTTTGGGGGTTGGCACGGGGGAGGAACATGGTCATGCTGACCCACACATCCTCTGCTCGGTTCATATCGCACTCTACGCACCCAAGGCTTTCACCCTCGTTTTGAGCTATCATTTATTCCTCCCTGTACCTTGCACTATAAAGGGTGTATTTATGGGGTAAAGGGAAATGGTTGTGTTCATTTAGATCCTTTATGGCCATTGGGTTTATGGTTGGTGTTCTGGAGGTCACCTACTATCGTGGAATTCAGGGGTCTTGGGCTGGGACAGTTGTGGGTGTTATTACTCATGGTTGGTTGGGTGGGGTTCGGGGGCCTGCTTTGGCCTGGTTGTGATGAATGTGCAAAGCGAGGAGCCAGGTGCTGCCTCGTGGCCTTGCAGGGCACATTCCTTCTCGGGATAACAAGTAATTGCAACAGTTAAAGAACAAAGGGGAAGCTTCTATGGGAAGTAGCAGCATGGGTCCTTCTACCATCAGCGTTTGGGCCTGTTCGGGTTTCTCCATCAAGCCCACGTTTACCGCGCAGCCATAAGGACTAAACGTGTCTACCATAACTACAAAATGGTGTCTCTTTATATGCACGCACTAATCCTATATGTCTGTAATTCATGCAATATTGTGTTCGTGCAGGGTCTCTTATCATGACCACCCCCCTGGTAAATCACACGTCTGTCTATGGGACTCGCCTCACTCTAAAGCACCTAGGGGGGTGGGAAGTGTTAATTTCCTTCCCAACATTCCCCCCTTTCGTTACGTCTACAGTAATGAATTCCCTCGCATACTTGTGTTCCTTTTCTCCCCTTACCGTAACTTCATATGGTGGTGTTCTCTTTATTGGCATCCACGCCCTACACACATTCCGTAGGCTTACGCATGCTCTTCAGGAGTACATGTGATGTAGATACAACCCCCATTCCCTGCCAAATATACCCAAACATCTTTATAATTTTCAGGGTCAGGTGGAGGAACAATAATGGTGTGGTATAATCTATCTACCTCGTCTCCGCAGGGCATGGGGACCATGTGGGGGATACGGAGGTCAGTTTGTATTTCTATCTCTTTTGTATTATAAGGTACTTTTGAAACGCCATTTGAAACCATCATAATTGCGCTATTAGGTAATGCTTTGGCACAACATCGGAGCCGCAATTGGCATGTGTAAAAAAGAACCAGGATAAACACGATGATGGGCACCAACGTCTTCACCGGCGCTCCTAACCATGACAGGGCCCAGCTGAAAGCCATTGAAAACCAGTCCTCCTCTTGAACACCAGCTTCTTTCTTCATCTTTGCCCCAGGTCGTAAACTGCAGCTATGACGTGTGACAAGGACATATTCTCTGCATCTTCAGAAGGCATGAATGTGCAACATGAACTCCCAATCTTTTTGCACACACCTCCTTCCATTGCTGTCAGCATATCCAAGATGTAGCGGTTCTGCATTGTCATCAGCCTCAGTGCGCACAGCTCAACCCTCATGACGTTGAACGCCTGCTCAGTGTCATTTGCCAACTGGATCAGTTTCCAGTGCACAATTTGGAGCCATTTGGAATTAGCTCGTACTTGTACGCCAGGTAGAAATAGTGATGCAAAAAATGTTTCTGCTGAGGTATTTTTTCAAGCAGTGTGGATGAGTCTTTGGATAGATAGTTTGACTTTTTCTTTTTTCTTCGCAGTTGTGCATATGTCTTTTTTCCAGGGAGGATGTGAAACTCTGGTGGTGGCAGAGTGTTTTGTTCTGCGATCGTTGGGGACACTGTCGGTGCCTCGTTGGGCAGTGGCCCCCTTTCAGGTGTTCTTGTGGGACTACTAGTAGTGCTCAGTGTAGCGTAAACAGTGAACAATAGCCCCTCCATGAAGGTGGGAGGTGCAAGTACGCTTGTTGGCCACACAACCGTTAGTAGTCCATCAGTGCTGCTGTGCCTCTCTTTAGATCTAGAAGCAACAATGTTCTGGTGCATCGCTCGTTGGAGCCGACAAAGATAGTTCCGGCGCTGAAAACGCACAACTCATAGTTCTTTCTTGATGCACTTTTACTGGCTTCTCCATTGCTGCACACCATGTCAGTTTTGTAACATGCTCTGTCCATGTTTGTGCGCACGTTCTTTCACAAGGGCCACTAATTCTTTCTCGAAATCCCAGGAGGCCTTCAGCTCGGCAAGTGGAGGCCATTTCCTGCCACTTGTTATTAACATACTTTGCTTACTCGATCACCAAATATGGTCACTTTAAACAGTTTGTGTTTGTTGGATTGGCTTTGCATTTCTGCGCAAATGGATCGACAAGTTGTAGATGCACGTTGTGTGCCTGGAAGGTGCCTTTTAGCCTACATAGCACAAAATGGATCAGGCATTGTGCCTCTATAATTGGTACTTCTTGTGGTACTAGAAAGTTGGGTGCCCCCGATGGGTGCGTTATCAATGAGCATACATAGCAACTATTATTGGTTGTTCATCTACCCACTGCACTTATGTCAGAATACCAACTATTTGAGTGCTCAGGATGATGGATTTCTTCAACAGCATCCAGGCCTACGCCATGGTATGCATAATATTTGGGCCTACGCGCTTGACTTTTCATCCTATCATGGTGCGATATATACCTCCTTGGTGATGTACTCCTGCTAACAGTGGTGCTACTACTATTTGTGCTACACAAAAGACTTTTGATAGTAGGAAGTAATATTTCAATCATTTTACTCGTACATATGGTCATACTGGAGCTGGTGTTACTTGCTTGAGACATAATATACATATATACAGTTGTGTTTGGCAGTTCGGTTATATTGAGAGGTGTACTTTCATTCAGAAGAGGTTTAAGGAGATGTGTTCTTTTGTTCAGGATCTCCCTCCACCCCTCTTTTAAATGGCTTGACCAGATAAAAGATGAACCCCAAAATATTCCCAACATTAGCATAAGGAAGATGAATAAGATGGCAGTAAAGTTGAAGCTGCATTGATAAGAATACTTTCTGGTAGGACTAATGGCATTTCTATCGTTATGCAATGAACAATTCGACGTTGAACGATTCATTTGTTTTCTCCTGTAATGGGAACAAAAACAGGTTTGGAGAGGGAGGGAGGGAGGGAAGGTAGGAAAAGGGAAGGGAGGGGGAGAGAGAAAGCAAGTTTTAATTGTCCAAGCTTATGCTTTTAGCGGCAATTAATGTTTGATAGCTTGTACATGCACTTATATTGACAACATTAAGCTATGTATGGTGAGGTAGATTAGGTGTCTTGTTTTAGGATGCTGGCAAGGAATTTGGTGGTGCCTTGCAGATGTCTGAGTGGTGTATCCAATAACAAAGCCCTTTCAACTCTACTGCGAGAGGGGTGGAAAACACCACTTCATAGGGCCTGTGCAACCTAGGATTGTGCCACTTGCGCACAAAACTCCTTACATACATCAACTCCCCCGGCAACAGTAGTTGGGTGGGCGTTGTGTCTGAAGCAGGTTGATCGTAGTGTTTTGGGGGCTGTCCGGGTGAGGTGGTGCGATCTGTCATGAGACGCATTTGATTGCACGTGTTAAATTGGACAAGTATTCGTTGAACTCCTCGCCCAGAATTGTTAGAGCTCTATAGGCATCTGGGGAGATGAGTGTGTGCCAGTGCCTGCCCGTCACTATCTCATGTGGTGAGAGGTGGTGGTCCTTACTTGGCTGAGTGTGTAAATTGAACAGGGCCAGGGGCAAACAATGCATCCAGCTCTTTTTTAGGGTGTTACAGAGTGTGGAAAGCTTACTTTTGAGAGGCAGTTGATTTGTTCCACAACACCATTTGCTTGGGGGTGATAAATTGAACACGTGCAGTGCTTGATGCCTAGCTGCACTGTGATTCCCCATCGGGGAAAGACCTCATGTACGAGGAATTTTGCAGCACATTTGGCGTCTGGGTGGGCATAGGGGCCAGCCTCAACCCACCACGAGAATGGACACACTACTACAAGGAGGTATTGAGTTCCGTTACATCTCTCACCCATGTCTGAATAGTAATATGGACCTCGCAGAAAGGCCCAACGCGGCGGGGCAAGGTGCCTCATAACATGCAAAGTGATATTGCAGTGCTGAATACTTTGCATGTTGTGCATTGTACGACAATGGGTGAGAGGTGCTCCTGGAGGTTTGGTATGAACCACTCCTCCTGGATGTCTTTTGTGGTGTGTTGTTTTGAGCTGTGAGAGGGGTAGTGCAATTGCTCAAATGCAGTGTGCAGTAATTCAGTGGGCATTACTGCCTTTCCTATGCATTGCTGTCTCCATAAGAGATCAGTTGGTGATTGTACGCACCCTCCCTTGAGCCAACTGTCTTTTTCTTCCCCTGGTGCTCTACATTGGAGCTCTATTATTTGTGCTGTGGGAAGTGTTGTGTATGGGTCCTTCTGTGGCCATATAGAAGTGGTAGGTATGACATACTCAGCAGGTGTGGGCACTGGGAGATACTCTGCCGCTTTGGCTGCTGCGTTTGTGGCTGCGTTCCCCAAATAAATGTTGTCAGTGCTATTGGTGTGGGTGGCGCCTTTGACAACCACCACTACGGAAGGCTCTGCCAGTGCAGATATTAGGGCATTAAGTAACTCTGCACGTCGCACGGGTGAACCGTCTGCCTGTCTGAAGCCCCTTCTTTTCCAGTGTGAAAGACCAGTGTGCACCATTGTGGCGAGATATGCTGAGTCTGAATACATGGTTACATAATGGCCCTTTGTTGCTTGAAGTGCTTCTATGAGCGCTATGAGCTCTGCTGCTTGTGCTGAGTAATGCATGGGTAATCTTTTCATCCATCATTAGTGTTTCATACTCCCCCACCTCTAGGCGCACAACTGCTGCGCCAATATGTCTTTGTCCCGTGTCCTGGTCGATTGTTGCGGACCCATCAACAAAGAGCACTTTACCCGCCTCTAGTGAACTGTCTTTGGCTTTGGGGATTTAATCTCCTCACCCTCATAGGTGGTGCAGTCATGTTGCTGTAAGTCTTCGCCTGTGCATGGTTCCATGGCAGGGTTCACTGTCTTGCATCTTACAACGTGGATATTACGACTTGAGATAATGATCTCGTTCGCTGATGCCCTCTCTGTTGTGAGAGTGGACTTTGACCTTTCTAGGATTGCAAATACTGAGTGCTCCACGTACAATGTTGCTGAGCGCCCCCATTACAATTGTGGAGCTTTTTCCGATAGCAAAGGCAGCTGCAGCAAGAGCTTGTTTGCATGTAAATGGTCCCTAGATTACTGAGTCTAGTGTACCACTGTAATAGACCAGTGGCTTGTGGCCCATTGTGCTTGTCTGTGTTAGTACAGCTGTCATGAGTGTACCATTTGAGTGTGAACATATGTAAAATTCCTATGTGTAGTCTGGGATGGCGAGAACTGGAGCTGTAGAAATCACCTTTTTCAGTTCATTGAAACTTTGCACCATGTCTGCTGTCCACTCTAGCTTGTGGCTTCCTTGAGGCCATGTAAGAGTGGCCTCGTGTATGCTGCATAGTCCAGAATTCAAGCCCTGCAGTAGTTGCACAACACCAACAATTTGTGCATATCTTTTACTGCAACTGGCTTAGGCATGGCGCGCACTGTCGCTTCTCTGTCAGGTATAATTTGCTTGCCTTCCGACTGAGATGAGCTGCCCTAGATAGAGTACTTCAAGCTGGCAGTATTGGAGTATGGCCTGATTAACCTTGTAATCCTTGCGAGCTAGCAGTTGCAAGAGGGTGATGGGGTCTCTGCGGCGGTCCTGCTCACTTTCACTGCACACCAATAAGTCATCTACGTATTGGATGACCGTGCTGGGCACATGGATGTTACCTAGGTCTTTGTGTAATATCCTGTTAAATATGCTAGGACTTCCGTAATACTCTTGGGGCAAACGAGTGTGCTCGTAGAGCTTTCCGCCATGTATAAATGTTGTGAGATACTGTGAGTCTGAGTGCAATTGTATTGAGAAAAAGGAGTTGTTTAAGTCGACCACTGTGAAGTACGTCACTTCTTTGGGGATGCTGCACAAGTTGGAGGCCAGGTTTGGAATAAGAGGAAATTCCTTCTGTACTATGTCATTGAGGGGCCAGAGATCCTGGATCATTCTCCAACTACCCCTCATTGCCTTCATTACAGGGTATATGGCTGTGTTGCATGGTGAGGTGAAGGGCACTATGATCCCTTGGAGTAGCAGGGCCTGTATTGTGTCCTTTATCCTTTATTCTGCCTCCCTTGATAATGGGTATTGTTTCACCTGGGGTAGTACGGGTAGTACTACTCCATTCTTTAGAGTGATTCTCAGGTGGGTCACTTCTCTTAGTAGCCCTACATCATGTGGGTTAGTTGTCCATAACTGTGTTGGCACATGCTGTAAGTCGTCTTTGGTGAGTGGGGGCAGGGCGACAACGGCCATGAGGGGCTTTGCACTCTCCTATACTGCACCATGATGTCGTAGGGGATGTCGTAGGGGATGCAAATCTCAAGTATTATTTCCCTGTCGGTGTCATCATCCTCAAAAAGTTCTGAATTTGATAACTCTTTTAGGGGTACAGTGGGATCAATGCACAGGGCAGTGCGCCATTGGCATCTGTGAGTGTCCATCCCTAGGAGCACAATTCTCTTGGCTGATACCAACAACCCCTCCAGATCTAGGGACAGTATGGTGCCTGCCATTAACTCTGGCAACACTACAGGGCAGAAAATTAAGTTGGTTGGCACTCTCCAATAGGTTTTGGTGATTTGTGGTACTGCCTGTGCAAGCACTGTTATGCCATAGATGAACATGTCTGGGTCCACAGGGATGCCTCGCACCACCACGTCACGTGCCATGGCGTGTATCACGAGCATCACCCTCGTTGAGCACATGCCTGGCATGGCGCACACAATGCCGCTGTCTGTAAATGAGATTGTTATGTTGCTCTGATCTTATTGAATGATGCTCCATCATGAGCGTCGTTACTCAGTGTTACTCCTGGATATCCTGCCTTTACCCACACATCGGCAGCCTGATCCCCAACTGCAGCCACCAATAAACTTTTAATGTCTCCTATTGCTTAGGGTACTCCTGCTGTGTGTTTTTAGAAAGATTATATCCATTTCCCCATGCCCGCCTTGAGTGACGTGAGTGCCTTAAGTAGGTTGTTCATGTCCATCTGTGCCCAGGGTATGCATTGTGGCCTCACTGCCCTCTTGTGTATTGGGGTCATTTGCATTCTCATCTTGCTCTTTCCGCCCTTAGTTGCACTTCCCTTTTTCTTGCTACTGCCATCCGGCCAAACCTCTCGCTCAACCTGCCATCCCACAAACTTTCCACCTTCAGGTGTACGTTGAGACGCCAACTTTGCCTCCCCATCCTCACCGTCCTGAACCTCTTCAAACTCGCTCCACTCCCCTTTGTCTCCCCTACTGGACCCAACATTCTCGTAACCCAAACTGTCCATGTCGCCGTCACGCTCTACGTAAACGGTCTTTATGGGCGTGTTGTCCATTCTGAATAAGAAATCTCCTGACTTCCACTCATCCCACACTGGCTGTTACAGCGTCTCTGCCTTTGTTACGTCACATGCCACCCGCAGACTGTCTAACTATGTTAGTGTTGATGCCAGTGCTATTTCTAAATCTCTCTGGCTTACACCATTGTATACTGTGTGTGCCGTGACCTCCAGAGGGGAAACATATGGGGGAGGTGGTGCTGTCGCTTGTGTTGATACATTCACACCCGTCGACACATGCGTTGGGTTTGTGTATCCCTCTCCAGGGCGGGCTACTAAAGGATAGATTCCCTTCTTCCCTGCCAAGCCCTTCCCATCTTCACCTGGGCTTGTATTTTTGTTATCGTCGTGTGCCCCTCCCCTTTATGGTCGTCCTGTCTCCTCGAACATTTTCCAGAGGTTCAATATTTCCCTTCTATTCTGCAATGGTCTCCCTTTATACCTTGCTGTCAAAAAGGTAGTGTTTCAAAGGACTTCTGTCAAAAGACACCTGCTTTGACCCGGAGCATGGCATCCCCTTCCCTAGTTTGCGTCACCCACCGGTTGTGATACTGCTTAATCTTCTCGCAGTACAATGGCAGGGCCTTGCACATCTGCTCTATGGGCATCTCTCCCCGCATGGTCCCATCTCCCGTGTGCCTGCATAGTCGAACTACGCCTGTGCTAATGCGCCACAGTTATGCAGATGTTGTAAAAAACACAGTTCCATTCCCTCAACCCCTCTTTACCCATACAAAATATCAAACAATACTTGCCCTTTTTCCCCCAGCCCCCTGTTCCCTGTTAGAACTTCTTAATTACACACCCCACACTCTCCTCGCACCCCTCTGCCCCCCACACACACACAACCCATGTGACTCTGCTCTTGGGCCTCCTCCCTGCACAATACAAATACAAGAATAAAACAAACTAAAATAACAAGCTAAAATAACAACCACTACTATCTTCAAGCTCTCTAACTATACAGAGTTCCTATGTATTTCCTCTTTTCTCCTTTGTTAAACAATGGTTGTGGCACCACCTTCCCTCCTCACTCGGGGAGGTTCCCTATCTTCCATTTTACTTTTCCTTATTATTCTCCTTAAAAAATTAATAAAACCAAAAAGCATTGCAATCCACAGGCATGCCACACTCCCAATTTTATTTGCTGCATGTTAACACTATTCACACTTCCCCATACACCTGTCCCCAACATGCAATCCCTTGTAAGGCTATATTCACGTGCGTGCGTTGACCCAAACTCCTCCGTTCACAGGGTTCCAACACCGGCCTGCACCTCTCCTTGGGGCCGGAACCCGCTCCAAAGAGCAAGCAGGATTCTGGCACGGCCACTGGGAAGTATGCGGTTTTGGGGCTGTTTGCTGTAGGTGGGCACGGCCCTTCCGGAGAGATCGGCTGGATACCTCGGCAAGTACAGGGGGGCTGGGATCACATTGGGGGACCTCCGTGGAAGGAATTGTGAGACCGTGAACAATAGCCCAAGTGTGTTGCAGCACATGTCAACGGTACACAGAGCGTGCCTATGCTGATAAGCCGGACAGTGGGAGACGCTTGCTACTGTGGAACTGGCCTTGACTCCTGATATGAAAAAAGCCAAGTGGTTTATGACAGCCGGTAAGTTGAAGGGAGAACCGATAAAGAAACCGAACGGTGTTGAATGAAAGTCGCAAAGTGGTACATTGAGGAAAGTTCAAACAACTATACATTGTTTAGGGAAGACCAACTGCAGAGGGGTCCAGCACCACGTTGGTGCTCACTCAAGAGACTCTGGTTGATCCTGTGATTGAAGGAAACTACTGATAACAGAAGGCCGTCAGAGAACCGCCAAGAAAGGTCAAAGTGGTCACACAGGGGTCTAGCTAAATCACTGTACAGTTGAAAGTCTTTGACCGAAAAATCATTGAGAAATGGAAGGAAAGTGAATCCCACATCAAGAAAAAGCAAAAGTAATTGTGAAATGGCAAGAGTGAACCTGAGAGAGGGATGCCAATAAAGAGGGGTGAAGTCTAAAATCCCAACAAACAGTGTGTTGACAAAAGTGAACCCGGCAGAGGGATGTGCACGGTGAACTGTGTAAAAGGACATTTAGATTTGTGAACGCCAAGGTGAAAATATATTTGCAAAAGGCAGTAGTGAACCCAACGGAGGGAGGCAAATGTTTGAACAGGTCTGAGCCCGGAAGAGGGGGATCCAGGGGTGAGAAGCCATAACCCCAACGACATATGAATGCAATCGAGAAATCTTTGTGAATATAAGCCAGAGTGAACCCAACGGGTGGGAGGATGATATTCGAGACGGATCTACACCCAGAAGAGCGGGACCCAGGGGTGAAGAAGTCTCACCTCAAGTGTAATCCGAAAGAAACTTTTTGTTTGTAATATATAAACCTATCAGGCCCTCAGAAGCAAGAAAGTCAACCCCTGAAGGTCCTGATATAGAAAGGAATTGTTTGTGGATCTAAGTCCGGAATAGGGGGATACAAGGGTGAAAAGCTATCACCCAACATATCTGCGAAAGGAACTTTTGTTTGTCATTCTTGGAGTACATCATGTCCTCGGAGGCAAGAGACTTTTGTAGAAAAGACACTTAACCACCAAAGGTCCTGACAGCTGAAGCTGAAACTGTTGTCTCATGCTTGGAAAGCTGGCTGTTGCCACCATGAGTTCCTTACAGGTGGCACGATGTTGATTCCTGCAAAGCGTATGTCCCTATTGTCGTCCATTTGGTGTTGGGTATGCAAGTGCTGTTCAAGGGCATATTTGGTGTCCTGTGAGCCCAATAGGTTGAGGTGTTTCCTGATCCTGATGCGCAGCTCCCTTATTGTGCTGCCTACATATTTGCGCCCACAAACACAGACAATGGCCTCATTACAAGTATGGAGGTAGCCATGCCACTATTAGCGGCTTGGCTACCCCCATACCGGGCACCGGGTCCGGGTTCCCGGAATGGGGAAGTACCGGGCCATTCCGACCTTGGAGGGCCCGGTAATTCCCCTTCCCGGGAACCCGGACCCAATACATCCCCATTCCCTTTCCAGCCCCCATAGGGCTCAATGGGAATGGGGAGGATGCAAACAACGGGCCCGTTAATGACGGGCCCATTGTTTGCATCCTGGTCTGCTCGCAGGACCCGCTAAGGACACCTGGTAAAAGGACGCCTGGTAAAACCAGGCGTCCTTAGCGAGTCCCGCAAGCAGACCTCGTAATGGGGCGGTAAAGGGATAACGGGGCCAGCATCTCTACCGGCCCCGTTATCCCTCTACCGCATACCTCGTAATGAGGCCCAATGACATACACCACAAATTTCGAGTGACAGTTGATAAACTGTTTGATTATGGTTTGGTCTGTATCGCCGAATTTACTCATGTTGGTTGATGGAGTATATGGGCACATAGAGCAGGTCCCACGTTTATAGAATGCTTGGGCTCGGGCAGACTGAAACCAGTTGGTTTGTGCTGTTGTTGTGGCTGTCATGAATGAGGGGCTTAACATGTCCTTCGGAGTTGTTGCTTTCTTGAAAGAGAATAGTGGGATGTCTGGGACCCATGTTTTGATATCTGGGTCTATCTGGAGTATGTGCCAGTGTTTTTAATGGTCTCTTGGATCCTATGGCTGTCTTGATTATATGTAGTCACACATCTGGCTATGATTTCATCAACTTTATTAGCTCTGACTCTGGGTGTCAGGAGGGTCATTCTGTCAATTCCTCTGGTTTCAAGTTCTGCCTTCGATAGCATTTCAGTTGGGTAGCCTCTGGACATGAATCTTTGTTTCAGAAGTTCACATTCCTATTTGAATGCTGGTTCATTCTTACAGTTCCGTCGTGCTCTTATGAACTCCCCTTTAGGGATATTCTGAATCACACTTTTCTTGTGGCAGCTGCTTGCATGAAGTACAGAATTGACTTATGTTGGCTTGCAAAAGGTCCTTGTGTCTAGTTGTCCCTCGATAACATTGATGCAGATATCCAGGATGTCCATGGTGGTATGGCTGCATTTGTATGTGAGATGAATGCCAAAGGCACTTGAGTTAAGGTAGGTATTGAACTTAATAAGTTATTCTTCTGAACCGGACCAGATTAAGAAGACGTCCTCGATGTAGCGATACCATTTTTTAAAAATATATATTTTTATTGTTTACACATATAGAACTGAAAAAACCATAACATTTCCCCAGCTCTTACCCCCCTAACCACCTCCGGAGGACTTCCCCATAGTTCCTGTGGGGTTTGCTCATGCATCAAATATGTCCAAAATCCTAATTTTGTGTGGGCACCATTGCTCCATATAGTCTGATTGGAGATATTCCAGCACCACCCCCCCATTCTTTTGTGAAGGATCCCTTCGAGCCTTGCAGAGTATGAGTTAAATTTTCCATTGATACAAGTGTCCACACCTTCTGAAGCCAGCTAAACACTAGTGGTGGGTCTCGTTGCTTCCAGTTCTGGGCTATAGTTGCCCATGCCGCAATACCCAGGTCCTTAAAACGTCTCCATTGTGCTTTTGTGTATTCCCTGGCTACTCAGTCTTTTATCCCGCACAGCCAGACCTTCTCACCCAATTGGGCCACATTAGGAAACATCCCCTGCATTTGGTTCTTCACTTGTGTCCAGAAACCCTGAATCCCTTTACAGTCCCACCAAATATGCCTCCAATTGCCCTCTCTCGCGCAACCCCTCCAGCAGAGTTTGGACGCGTGTGGGAACATCATATTTAACCGCTCTGGAGTGTAGAGCCATTGCGTAAGGACCTTAACCCACATTTCCCTCATTTGTACTGAGCGGGTCAGTTTAGGCATGCTCCCCCAGAGCTCCTTCCACTGTGGCTTACTGACAGGTTCCCCCAGGGTCACTTCCCATTTTAACATATAGCTCCATTTGATATCCTCAGTCTGCACATTGATAAACTTGTACAGAGCCGACACCAGATTCTTCGACCCCGAATTGGTCAAGGTGAACTTTTCAAAGGAGGTGAGATCCCTTGAGGCCGCCTGTTTGATAGTTGGCATCGCCAGCCAGTGTCAGAGCTGCTTGCACTTGTATCTGTCTGATTCTTTAAGTTTTAATTGCCTTATGCATTCCTCAAATGACCTGACCTCCTTGTCCTGAATCCTTTCTCCTATTTTCGTCCACCCTGCCAACTCCCATTTATTGAACGCCCCCCCCCTTCTCCATTCCTGGCGGAAAGTCTGGGTTCCCAAACATAGGTGTAAACGGGGCTGGCACTCCAGTCAAGGTGCCCTTCCGCGTTTGGTCGTCCCAGGAGTCTAGTGTGGCCCTTATAACTTCACTAATACGCAAATTAGGGTGTCTATAATGTTTCCTTTTCCACAGCAGCTCCCCCATCCATTCCTTTAGAACCCATAGTTGCGCCGCCTGATAGTACCTATGGAAATGCGGGAGAGACATACCCCCCCTCCTGAATTTGTGCTGTTAGCACTCCTCTGACTAGCCTTGGGTGCTTCTTTGTCCATATATATACAGAGATTGCCTTTGTAAGTGCTCTAAAAAAGGATTTGGGGACTCTAATCGGGATAGCCTGAAAATAATATACCAGCTTTGAAAGGACGGTCATCTTAACCGATGTTATGTGTCCACACGAGGAAATCGCCAACGGATTCCAACGCTCCAGGTCCTTCTTAACTTTCACCAGGAGTTCCAGGTAGTTTTCCCCATAAAGACCATCTACCCTGCCCGTAAGGGTTACACCTAAATATTTTATCCCTTTACCCGCTATCTTTAGATTTAAGGAGGTCGCCACCCGCTTAATCTCCCCACTATGCCCTGCCAGGATTAGAATTTCCAATTTGTTTCTGTTTAACTTCAGCCCAGAGATCGCCCCAAATTTCATAAGTTCCTGAATTACTTCTGGAAGGGTTTGAGCCGGATCCGATAAGGCGACCAGCATATCGTCCGCATACGCTACTTCCCTATGCTGCATACCAGCCATTTCTATCCCTGCGATGGAGGGCAGCTCTCTGATTCTTATCAACAAAGGCTCTAGGAAGATAGCATAAAGGAGAGGTGACAGCTGGCATCCTTGTTTAGTGCCCCTCCTTAGCTCCACTCTGACCGTGACTTCCCCCTTAATGGCTATTCTAATGGAGGGGTATTATAATTGGCCTTGATCATTTTCAAGAATTGTTCCCCAAATCCCATACTTCTTAGGGTTCGAAACAACATGGACCATTCTACCCGATCAAACGCCTTTTGGCGTCTAGTGCCAGGAGTATTGCTGGGGTTTGCTTGATCCCAATCTTCTCTACCAGGTGGATTATTCGCCTAATATTATCATGGATTTGACAGTCTGGTATGAAGCCTGACTGATCCTTATTAATCAATTTGGGGAGAAGCGGTGAGAGTCCAGATGCTAAAATATTTGTGTATAGCTTAGAGTCTAAATTGATTAGTACAATAGGATGGTATGAACTAGGGAGCGTCAGGTCCTTTCCTGCTTTATGGAAGACCAGTACTTTGGCCTCATTCATAGACTGGGTCACATTCCCCTCTTTCTTAAATGTGTTGAATAATTTTGTTAAAAATGGATTCAGGATGTCTGCGTATTTCTTGAATAAAGCCGCAGTGAAACCGTCAGGGCCCGGAGCTTTATTTAAGTGGAGCCCTCTTATTGCCTTCCATACCTCGTCTTCCCTAATTTCCCCTTCCAGGGACGCCCTTTCTTCATCCGTTAATTGAGGTATATTTAATGCATTTAAATAGGAATCTCGGTGTAGTGGTACCATTTAACAATGCTCCTGCTGTATTTATCATTTGATAGGGCATGGACCTTTTCAAATTTGTTCATAAAGAGATTAGCGGTAGCCTGGGCATATATGGCTCCTATAGCTACCCCCTTCATTTGTCTGTAGTATGTTCCATGAAAGATGAACACATTGTTAGTAAGTGAAAAGAGTAGTAGCTCCTTCAACATCTCGAGGTGAGTGAAGAAGAACGCCTCCACACTCCAGAATCAACCAGAGGATGACCCTCCAACTCTGACACCCATTGATCATCTGATTCTGCCCCGTAATTGAGGGGGAACTCGCCATTGCTTTAGGTGTCAGTTAACATTCTGATTCACCCATCTACCATTAGACACCATTCAGCTGCCAATTAGGGCACACCCAATGAGGAACATCTTCGTTGCCCCTCAGCACGTTCAGTATTACTACCCTGATCAACTAATTATACATCTATGCACTGATCAGCACATAGTCTGTACACACATTATCACGTGGTCACGTTCAACGTAGTATTTGAAATGTAGGAAACATGGCGGCCATCACTGAATCCAGTCCACCCCTTATTCAAACAGTAGGAGTCTCACCAGGTAAGGAGGCATTGCCTCAACACTTTGCTCCCAAATATGCCCCTGCTTATGTCAGATACTCCGGGCCTCTGCTCACACACAGGGCCAGCCCCTTGCCTGTATGGCCCTCGACTCGTGCACTTGTGGCTTTTTTTGTGCAGCCAGGTATACACAACACTGGGCTCCTGCCCGTTCTTCTGCCACGCCTCAATTAGATATGTGCTCTGCAAACTCATGGACAGTGTGTGTCTGATGTCCCAGATTTGCATACACCGTGCCCTGAACCGAAGCTCTCAGCTCACAAGCCTATGCAAATGCTTGCCTAAGGGAACCCACACACTTTGCCAAAATGCCTTGTGTCTCAGACACACGCGAGCCAGGAAAATGGATATCAATATATTACTTATATATCGGCAATTTGTAGCAGGGTTACCCAGCCTTCTCACCCATTCGTTTTTATTCCGTGGCCCTCACCCTATCCTCTAACTGGGCTCATGCACAACCCGGCTAGAATTGCCCCGTGGACCATGGGTACCCTGCCTCAATTAATATAGTCATACAACTCTGCTTCACAGGGCCCTGCACCTCAGCTCCAGGTGCAATGCTAGCCAGCACCCAGCCGGCCTAAGATTGCCTGTTTACTGGTCAGACTCTGCACCCACTCACTTGGGTCCTAACTTTCCTCCCCTTTTCCAGACAGGTTCTACACACACCCTAGGCTGTGGATTAATCACCAGAACCACCACAGGGGCATTCCCCTTACTCACGAAGAGACGTATTAACCAGTCTCACCACAACTTATCTTGGTAAGCCCAGGTGAACTACCAGTAATCAACTCAGAACCTCACCTGCCCCTTCCAAAGGGGGATATCTTGCTAATGCTCCTAACTTATTTCCACCTTCTCTCTTCTCTCCTTACTCCCACTCTGTATGCCCTGATTATATGTCCTCCCTTCAATTCATGCCACCGGCCAATATCACTTACCTATGTTTACCACCATTTTTGTATAATATTTTTGTTTTTGTTAATGTATGTATAACACTGCCATTACTGACTAAACTTGGGACATCAAACACATTGGTGATACATGAAATATTGGTTGTAACCCTTACAATATTCAGCCTTGAAAATGACGAAACACGTGCCAGCAAAACCAATAAACACTTGTTACTACCCACGAATCCAAATCTCAGAAACCTTATTAGAGAAACCTATCTCACTGTATACCATAAGAGCCTAGTGCGAATGTGGATGGTCTCAAACCACTCTCACTCTATCATTAACACGTCCCTCACTGCAGGAAAATTCCCACCAGTTTTCAAGACCTCCCACATCAAACCCCTGCTCAAAAAACCCTCCTTTGACCCCCTTCTACCAGCCAACTACAGACCTATCTCATACAACCGTTTCATAGCCAAACCAACTGACTGAGCAGCCTACACAAAGCTATAACTTTTCACTGAATCTAACCTCCACCTCAACCCTGCCAAGTCCAGCTTCAGACGCCTACGAGGATCTGAATCATTCCTAGTCTCCATCTGGAATGTTCTCAAAAGAACCTCAGAATCAGAAAGTTGTGCTGCACTTATCCTTCTCAATCTCATGGCAGCCTTTGACACCATTGACCACTGCACTCTCACGGACAGACTCCACTCACTCAGTATCAGGGATTCAGCTTTGAAGTGGATATCCACCTTCCTCTTGTGATTAATACTGCAGAGCCATCACAGAATCCCAGCCTAAAGTCCCCTCCCATGTGGCATGGGTAAGGCAGCCATTACCTGATCCTAACCCTGGGGGTGGTATTTGTCATGATGCCCGCTCCCGGGGAGCCGGTTCAAGCCCTGCATCCCCGAAAGCGGACATCCAGTCCCCAAGGAAGGACCCAGCAACCCCATATAGGGGCCCTTTGGACAGTGTCCTGGCGCCTATGGCGCCAGGCTCATAAAAGACATCAGTCCTGGCGCCATAGGCGCCAGGCTCATTATGGGAGTGCTTGGGTGCACTTACCTGATGGAGACCATGCTGCAGGATCCCGGCCTCCTTGAGGCCTGAAAGGAACTACTTTACCTGTGGGACTAATTTACCATCCGGGCGTGGTCGGGGAAGGATACATACCTGATTGGAGGAAGGATACATACCTGGAACTTCTTCCAAGGCTATTTAAACCCCACCCGAACAGCCACACGTGCTTCGCGTTGTTCTGCATCTAGCAGCTGGACGCTCACCGTGTCTGCTCCTGCATCCTGACTTCTGCCACGCCTGCCAGCATCCTGGATCACCTGCAAAGGAAGAGAAGAAGAGAACAGAAGAAGGAAAAGTCCTTACCTGCTAAAAACAGCATCCCGGAGACATCTCGCCGACAATCCTGAAAAGGAAGACTTTAATTTAAAAGCTCATCGAGTCGATCGCTGCAGCGCCGCATTCCACTCACCTTTACAGGGCGCCTCCATGTTCAGCAGCGATCATCCGGATTCGCAGTCACGCCCCAGCGCCTAGGGAGAAAAATACTAGAACAAACGGTTAGAGAGAGAAGGGAATAAGGAAAGCTAAATCTCCATGTTAAGACTTACCTGTTGATTCATTCCCTCTTCATTTCGGGTCTGCGCCGCATCCTGGCATTTCCGGACCCCGGCCCCTAAGGGGAAAAAAGACATCAGCGTTAATGAGTGAATGAAAAGACATTACCAAAAAACGCTCATTAAAGACTTACCTGATTTCTACAAGGATTTCACCTCTCATCTCGGGTTGGTGCCTGTTCCCCGGCATTCCGTACCCCGGCCCCTATTAGGAAAAAGACACTAGCATTAGTACATTAATGCATGGACACAAGGGGAACCTCTTATCAAAAAACTTACCTGGAAGCCAAGCAAGTTTGGTTCTCACCAATCTGAAAATCCAGTGAAGTAACTGGATACCAACGCGCCCCTGCATCAGAAGCAGGATGGAGAGCTCGTCCTTCCAGACCCTAAGGTGAGATGCTACGAGAAATCACAGAAGGGTTTCGAGGAGGGTGAGAGGGGAAAGTGGGAGGCCGATTGCATTACCCGCAGACAGTTAATCCCCTATTTTCGCCCACAGAAGGATACTTCTGCGAGCCAGACAAGCCAGATTTGGGGGCCCGGTCCAGTCCGTCTTCCGAACCCTGCGCATCACCTTAGAAGAGGTCACAGCAGCGCGAACCAGGCCAGCGCCTCCGTGGGAGTCAGGTGAGCGTAACAGAACGCGAAGCCTTCCTACAAATTCCCACCCAGGCGCTATGGAAAGTTCTGAGACTGATCAGTTGGCCCAATTACTGGGGGAATTACGGGCCGAAGTACATGCCGCTTGTCAAGAGACTAATGCCCTCAGGAGGGAATTAATAATATCAAAGGAAAGAACTGATGACCTGGCCAGACAGCTTTTGCAAGGTCAAGCTGGGCAAACTCCTCTACCCAGTTCCGGAGGGAACCCCGCTCCTGTGGTTTCCAGTAACCCTGTGCAGAATAATCTACCTGGAAACATGCCGCTGGCCCCACCCGAACGCTTTGCTGGGGACCCCAAACGATTTGCCTTATTCATGAATCAGTGTCGTTTGCACTTCCTATGCAGACCAGGGGCCTTCCCAAATGATCAGACCAAGGTAGCCTTTGTATTGTCATATCTCAGCGGCTGCGCTGCCGATTGGTCAGTTCCACTGGTTACTCAAGATGACCCGATTCTCCGTGATTTTCAAAGGTTTCAAGCAAGCATGGAAAGGTTATTTGCTAAACACTCTCAGGGGCAGGCTCTGGATGACGAACTTCTATCCCTGCAACAGGGCAATCAGGACCTCCTATCCTATATTGCAACCTTTAACCCTTTAAGTGCCATGGGTATTTCTCCCCAGTGCCAGAGCCTTTTTTGGTGATTTTGGTATGTGGCCATTCAATGGCTTGTAACTTTTTTTGTTACATGAGATATCTTGGCCAAATTTGGCTCCTTTTTTCCCACATGTAGGCGGTCGTAACGCCACCCAGGAATCCCAGGTTGCTGTAGGGGGGTGAGAGAAAATAAGGAAAAAGTGCGAAAATTTTGGGTTTTTTCAAAAAATGCCAATAAAATGATGTACAAAGAAGCCTGTGGTTTTTTCCTTGTAAGAGCTAGGAACAAATGGTTTGCTGTGCTGAGTTCCCCAATGTGTTGGCTTTCAGGAACAGGTTGAGTGGAAATGGAAAAAAATTATTTTCATGGGGTTATCAACCGTTTTTTGTGAGAGGTAGGCGATTTTTGCCATTTTTGCCAATTGGACATGCATGGACGGAATGGAAGAAAAGGGCAGGAAAGCCAAATTGGAGGACAGAAAGGCATACATTTCTGAAAAGTAGACAAAATTCCAAGTTTAGGAAGGGGTGATTTGCATAGGTCAGGCAACAACTAGGTAGAGGAAACTTCCATCGAATGGGGGAAAAGCGGGAAAATGACTGAAAAAAAAGGTATGTGTTGGACATGGTTGGCTTGGTACGGCAATGGCTTCTATGAATTTTGAGAAAAGCAATGCTCCGCTACATTCCCCCGACTCTTGCAGTTAGGAGAGCATACCATTTTTGTAGTGTTTTTACAAAACAAGCAATACCACAAGCCAAACACTGAGCCATGGTACACAGGAGTTTTATGCTCACAGCCTGACCAGACGCACTTAGCATGTGTAAATTGGGAAAACCAATGTGGTGAGGAACGGCAGCCATACATTTTTTGAAAGAGCACAGGCAGACCTTTTAAAGGGTAGGTGACTTGTGCAGGTTACAAAAGTGTATGGTGGCTAAAGCAGCGACTAAATGTAGGTCACATTTGGGAAAAGAAAGGGTTGTGAGACAAAGGGCACCAGCAAATGGGTCAATACGTTATGAAAACCACACAAACACAACACATGGCCTACCGTCACGCGTTCCCACAGGTGTCCCGATGAAAACGGTACCTCACATGTGTGGGTGCACCTACCTGGCCGCCAAGGGGAAAGCCTAAAACACAAGTAACCCCAAGTCTGTTTTCAGAGGGAAATCTCAGACATTCTGCCGACCGGCACAACGTACAGATATGGGCCTCGGGTGTCCAAGCCACCGAGAAAAACAGGGAACCCCATGCATTTTCGAAAAGAGGACACCCGTGGGAATCCGCAGAGGTATGATTTGCGCACATCGCCCCAGATTTTTTACCCAGATACCCCTGCAAAGTCCGAAATGTGGGGAAAAAAACGCTTTTTCCGGACATTTCGCTCGACGCACCCATCAAAACACGCCCCCAACAACACATGGCCTACCGTCACGCGTTCCCACAGGTGTCCCGATGAAAACGGTACCTCACATGTGTGGGTGCACCTACCTGGCCGCCAAGGGGAAAGCCTAAAACACAAGTAACCCCCAGTCTGTTTTCAGAGGGAAATCTCAGACATTCTGCCGACCGGCACAACGTACAGATATGGGCCTCGGGTGTCCAAGCCACCGAGGAAAACAGGGAACCCCATGCATTTTCGAAAAGAGGACACCCGTGGGAATCTGCAGAGGTATGATTTGCGCACATCGCCCCAGATTGTTTTACCCAGACAGCCCCTGCAAAGTCCGAAATGTGGGGAAAAAAACGCTTTTTCCGCACATTTCGCTCGACGCACCCATCGAAACACGCCCCCAACAACACATGGCCTACCGTCACGCGTTCCCACAGGTGTCCCAATGAAAACGGTACCTCACATGTGTGGGTGCACCTACCTGGCCGCCAAGGGGAAAGCCTAAAACACAAGTAACCCCAAGTCTGTTTTCAGAGGGAAATCTCAGACATTCTGCCGACCGGCACAACGTACAGATATGGGCCTCGGGTGTCCAAGCCACCGAGGAAAACAGGGAACCCCATGCATTTCCGAAAAGAGGACACCCGTGGGAATCCGCAGAGGTATGATTTGCGCACATCGCCCCAGATTTCTTTACCCAGACAACCCTGCAAAGTCCGAAATGTGGGGAAAAAAAGCGCATTTTCCGCACATTTCGCTCGACGCACCCATCGAAACACGCCCCCAACAACACATGGCCCACTGTCACGCGTTCCCACAGGTGTCCCGATGAAAACAGTACCTCACATGTGTGGGTGCACCTACCTGGCCGCCAAGGGGAAAGCCTAAAACACAAGTAACCCCAAGTCTGTTTTCAGAGGGAAATCTCAGACATTCTGCCGACCGGCACAACGTACAGATATGGGCCTCGGGTGTCCAAGCCACCGAGGAAAACAGGGAACCCCATGCATTTTCGAAAAGAGGACACCCGTGGGAATCCGCAGAGGTATGATTTGCGCACATCGCCCCAGATTTTTTTACCCAGACATCCCCGCAAAGTCCGAAATGTGGGGAAAAAAATGCTTTTTCCACACATTTCGCTCAACGCACCCATCGAAACACGCCCCCAACAACACATGGCCTACCGTAACGCGTTCCCACAGGTGTCCCGATGAAAACAGTACCTCACATGTGTGGGTGCACCTACCTGGCCACCAAGAGGAAAGCCTAAAACACAAGTAACCCCAAGTCTGTTTTCAGAGGGAAATCTCAGACATTCTGCCGACCGGCACAACATACAGATATGGGCCTCGGGTGTCCAAGCCACCGAGGAAAACAGGGAACCCCATGCATTTTCGAAAAGAGGACACCCGTGGGAATCCGCAGAGGTATGATTTGCGCACATCGCCCCAGATTTTTTTACCCAGACACCCCTGCAAAGTGCGAAATGTGGGGAAAAAAACGCTTTTTCCGCACATTTCGCTCGACGCACCTATCGAAACACGCCCCCAACAACACATGGCCTACCGTCACGCATTCCCACAGCTGTCCCGATGAAAACGGTACCTCACATGTGTGGGTGCCCCTACCTGGCCGCCAAAGGGAAAGCCTAAAACACAAGTAACCCCAAGTCTGTTTTCAGAGGGAAATCTCAGACATTCTGCCGACTGGCACAACGTACAGATATGGGCCTCGGGTGTCCAAGCCACCGAGGAAAACAGGGAACCCCATGCATTTCCGAAAAGAGGACACCCGTGGGAATCCGCAGAGGTATGATTTGCGCACATCGCCCCAGATTTTTGTACCCAGACAGCCCTGCAAAGTCCGAAATGTGGGGAAAAAACGCATTTTCCGCACATTTCGCTCGACGCACCCATTGAAACACGCCCCCAACAACACATGGCCTACCGTCACGCGTTCCCACAGGTGTCCCGATGAAAACGGTACCTCACATGTGTGGGTGCACCTACCTGGCCGCCAAGGGGAAAGCCTAAAACACAAGTAACCCCAAGTCTGTTTTCAGAGGGAAATCTCAGACATTCTGCCGACCGGCACAACGTACAGATATGGGCCTCGGGTGTCCAAGCCACCGAGGAAAACAGGGAACCCCATGCATTTTCGAAAAGAGGACACCCGTGGGAATCCGCAGAGGTATGATTTGCGCACATCGCCCCAGAATTCTTTACCCAGACACCCCCGCAAAGTCCAAAATGTTAGGAAAAAAACGCATTTTCCGCACATTTCGCTCGACGCACCCATCGAAACACGCCCCCAACAACACATGGCCTATCGTCACGTGTTCCCACAGGTGTCCCGATGAAAACTGTACCTCACATGTGTGGGTGCACCTACCTGGCCGCCAAGGGGAAAGCCTAAAACACAAGTAACCCCAAGTCTGTTTTCAGAGGGAAATCTCAGACATTCTGCCGACCGGCACAACGTACAGATATGGGCCTCGGGTGTCCAAGCCACCGAGGAAAACAGGGAACCCCATGCATTTTCGAAAAGAGGACACCCGTGGGAATCCGCAGAGGTATGATTTGCGCACATCGCCCCAGATTTTTTTACCCAGACATCCCCGCAAAGTCCGAAATGTGGGGAAAAAAATGCTTTTTCCACACATTTCGCTCAACGCACCCATCGAAACACGCCCCC
Source organism: Ambystoma mexicanum (assembly GCF_040938575.1). Taxonomy (NCBI): domain Eukaryota; kingdom Metazoa; phylum Chordata; class Amphibia; order Caudata; family Ambystomatidae; genus Ambystoma; species Ambystoma mexicanum. Next base: position 449,479,704 of record NC_090936.1, on the reverse strand, counting down.
AACAACACATGGCCTACCGTAACGCGTTCCCACAGGTGTCCCGATGAAAACAGTACCTCACATGTGTGGGTGCACCTACCTGGCCACCAAGAGGAAAGCCTAAAACACAAGTAACCCCAAGTCTGTTTTCAGAGGGAAATCTCAGACATTCTGCCGACCGGCACAACATACAGATATGGGCCTCGGGTGTCCAAGCCACCGAGGAAAACAGGGAACCCCATGCATTTTCGAAAAGAGGACACCCGTGGGAATCCGCAGAGGTATGATTTGCGCACATCGCCCCAGATTTTTTTACCCAGACACCCCTGCAAAGTGCGAAATGTGGGGAAAAAAACGCTTTTTCCGCACATTTCGCTCGACGCACCTATCGAAACACGCCCCCAACAACACATGGCCTACCGTCACGCATTCCCACAGGTGTCCCGATGAAAACGGTACCTCACATGTGTGGGTGCCCCTACCTGGCCGCCAAAGGGAAAGCCTAAAACACAAGTAACCCCAAGTCTGTTTTCAGAGGGAAATCTCAGACATTCTGCCGACTGGCACAACGTACAGATATGGGCCTCGGGTGTCCAAGCCACCGAGGAAAACAGGGAACCCCATGCATTTCCGAAAAGAGGACACCCGTGGGAATCCGCAGAGGTATGATTTGCGCACATCGCCCCAGATTTTTGTACCCAGACAGCCCTGCAAAGTCCGAAATGTGGGGAAAAAACGCATTTTCCGCACATTTCGCTCGACGCACCCATTGAAACACGCCCCCAACAACACATGGCCTACCGTCACGCGTTCCCACAGGTGTCCCGATGAAAACGGTACCTCACATGTGTGGGTGCACCTACCTGGCCGCCAAGGGGAAAGCCTAAAACACAAGTAACCCCAAGTCTGTTTTCAGAGGGAAATCTCAGACATTCTGCCGACCGGCACAACGTACAGATATGGGCCTCGGGTGTCCAAGCCACCGAGGAAAACAGGGAACCCCATGCATTTTCGAAAAGAGGACACCCGTGGGAATCCGCAGAGGTATGATTTGCGCACATCGCCCCAGAATTCTTTACCCAGACACCCCCGCAAAGTCCAAAATGTTAGGAAAAAAACGCATTTTCCGCACATTTCGCTCGACGCACCCATCGAAACACGCCCCCAACAACACATGGTCTATCGTCACGTGTTCCCACAGGTGTCCCGATGAAAACTGTACCTCACATGTGTGGGTGCACCTACCTGGCCGCCAAGGGGAAAGCCTAAAACACAAGTAACCCCAAGTCTGTTTTCAGAGGGAAATCTCAGACATTCTGCCGACCGGCACAACGTACAGATATGGGCCTCGGGTGTCCAAGCCACCGAGGAAAACAGGAAACCCCATGCATTTTCGAAAAGAGGACACCCGTGGGAATCCGCAGAGGTATGATTTGCGCACATCGCCCCAGAATTTTTTACCCAGACAGCCCCGCAAAGTCCAAAATGTGGGGAAAAAAACGCTTTTTCCGCACATTTCACTCGACGCACCCATCGAAACATGCCCCCAACAACACATGGCCTACCGTCACGCGTTCCCACAGGTGTCCCGATGAAAACGGTACCTCACATGTGTGGGTGCACCTACCTGGCCGCCAAGGGGAAAGCCTAAAACACAAGTAACCCCAAGTCTGTTTTCAGAGGGAAATCTCAGACATTCTGCCGACCGGTACAACATACAGATATGGGCCTCGGGTGTCCAAGCCACCGAGGAAAACAGGGAACCCCATGCATTTTCGAAAAGAGGACACCCGTGGGAATCCGCAGAGGTATGATTTGCGCACATCGCCCCAGATTTTTTTAACCAGACACCCCTGCAAAGTCCGAAATGTGGGGAAAAAAACGCTTTTTCCGCACATTTTGCTCGACCACCCATCGAAACACGCCCCCAACAACACATGGCCTACCGTCACGCGTTCCCACAGGTGTCCCAATGAAAACGGTACCTCACATGTGTGGGTGCACCTACCTGGCCGCCAAGGGGAAAGCCTAAAACACAAGTAACCCCAAGTCTGTTTTCAGAGGGAAATCTCAGACATTCTGCCGACCGGCACAACGTACAGATATGGGCCTCGGGTGTCCAAGCCACCGAGAAAAACAGGGAACCCCATGCATTTTCGAAAAGAGGACACCCGTGGGAATCCGCAGAGGTATGATTTGCGCACATCGCCCCAGATTTTTTTACCCAGATACCCCTGCAAAGTCCGAAATGTGGGGAAAAAAACGCTTTTTCCGGACATTTCGCTCGACGCACCCATCAAAACACGCCCCCAACAACACATGGCCTACCGTCACGCGTTCCCACAGGTGTCCCGATGAAAACGGTACCTCACATGTGTGGGTGCACCTACCTGGCCGCCAAGGGGAAAGCCTAAAACACAAGTAACCCCCAGTCTGTTTTCAGAGGGAAATCTCAGACATTCTGCCGACCGGCACAACGTACAGATATGGGCCTCGGGTGTCCAAGCCACCGAGGAAAACAGGGAACCCCATGCATTTTCGAAAAGAGGACACCCGTGGGAATCTGCAGAGGTATGATTTGCGCACATCGCCCCAGATTTTTTTACCCAGACAGCCCCTGCAAAGTCCGAAATGTGGGGAAAAAAACGCTTTTCCGCACATTTCGCTCGACGCACCCATCGAAACACGCCCCCAACAACACATGGCCTACCGTCACGCGTTCCCACAGGTGTCCCGATGAAAACGGTACCTCACATGTGTGGGTGCACCTACCTGGCCGCCAAGGGGAAAGCCTAAAACACAAGTAACCCCAAGTCTGTTTTCAGAGGGAAATCTCAGACATTCTGCCGACCGGCACAACGTACAGATATGGGCCTCGGGTGTCCAAGCCACCGAGGAAAACAGGGAACCCCATGCATTTCCGAAAAGAGGACACCCGTGGGAATCCGCAGAGGTATGATTTGCGCACATCGCCCCAGATTTCTTTACCCAGACACCCCTGCAAAGTCCGAAATGTGGGGAAAAAAAGCGCATTTTCCGCACATTTCCCTCGACGCACCCATCGAAACACGCCCCCAACAACACATGGCCCACTGTCACGCGTTCCCACAGGTGTCCCGATGAAAACGGTACCTCACATGTGTGGGTGCACCTGCCTGGCCGCCAAGGGGAAAGCCTAAAACACAAGTAACCCCAAGTCTGTTTTCAGAGGGAAATCTCAGACATTCTGCTGACCGGCACAACTTACAGATATGGGCCTCGGGTGTCCAAGCCACCGAGGAAAACAGGGAACCCCATGCATTTTCGAAAAGAGGACACCCGTGGGAATCCGCAGAGGTATGATTTGCGCACATCGCCCCAGATTTTTTTACCCAGACAGCCCCGCAAAGTCCGAAATGTGGGGAAAAAAACGCTTTTTCCACACATTTCGCTCAACGCACCCATCGAAACACGCCCCCAACAACACATGGCCTACCGTAAAGCGTTCCCACAGGTGTCCCGATGAAAATGGTACCTCACATGTGTGGGTGCACCTACCTGGCCGCCAAGAGGAAAGCCTAAAACACAAGTAACCCCAAGTCTGTTTTCAGAGGGAAATCTCAGACATTCTGCCGACCGGCAAAACGTACAGATATGGGCCTCGGGTGTCCAAGCCACCGAGGAAAACAGGGAACCCCATGCATTTTCGAAAAGAGGACACCCGTGGGAATCCGCAGAGGTATGATTTGCGCACATCGCCCCAGATTTTTTTACCCAGACACCCCTGCAAAGTGCAAAATGTGGGGAAAAAAATGCTTTTTCCGCACATTTCGCTCGACGCACCCATCGAAACACGCCCCCAACAACACATGGCCTACCGTCACGCATTCCCACAGGTGTCCCGATGAAAACGGTACCTCACATGTGTGGGTGCCCCTACCTGGCCGCCAAGGGGAAAGCCTAAAACACAAGTAACCCCAAGTCTGTTTTCAGAGGGAAATCTCAGACATTCTGCCGACCGGCACAACGTACAGATATGGGCCTCGGGTGTCCAAGCCACCGAGGAAAACAGGGAACCCCATGCATTTCCGAAAAGAGGACACCCGTGGGAATCCGCAGAGGTATGATTTGCGCACATCGCCCCAGATTTTTGTACCCAGACAGCCCTGCAAAGTCCGAAATGTGGGGAAAAAACGCATTTTACGCACATTTCGCTCGACGCACCCATTGAAACACGCCCCCAACAACACATGGCCTACCGTCACGCGTTCCCACAGGTGTCCCGATGAAAACGGTACCTCACATGTGTGGGTGCACCTACCTGGCCGCCAAGGGGAAAGCCTAAAACACAAGTAACCCCAAGTCTGTTTTCAGAAGGAAATCTCAGACATTCTGCCGACCGGCACAACATACAGATATGGGCCTCGGGTGTCCAAGCCACGGAGGCAAACAGGGAACCGCATGCATTTCCAAAAAGAGGACACCCGTGGGAATCCGCAGAGGTATGATTTGCGCACATCGCCCCAGAATTTTTTACCCAGACAGCCCCTGCAAAGTCCGAAATGTGGGGAAAAAAACGCATTTTCCGCACATTTCGCCCGACGCACCCATCGAAACACGCCCCCAACAACACATGGCCTACCGTCATGCGTTTCCACAGGTGTCCCGATGAAAACGGTACCTCACATGTGTGGGTGCACCTACCTGGCCGCCAAGGGGAAAGCCTAAAACACAAGTAACCCCAAGTCTGTTTTCAGAGGGAAATCTCAGACATTCTGCCGACCGGCACAACGTACAGATATGGGCCTCGGGTGTCCAAGCCACCGAGGAAAACAGGGAACCCCATGCATTTCCGAAAAGAGGACACCCGTGGGAATCCGCAGAGGTATGATTTGCGCACATCGCCCCAGATTTCTTTACCCAGACACCCCTGCAAAGTCCGAAATGTGGGGAAAAAAAGCGCATTTTCCGCACATTTCGCTCGACGCACCCATCGAAACACGCCCCCAACAACACATGGCCCACTGTCACGCGTTCCCACAGGTGTCCCGATGAAAACGGTACCTCACATGTGTGGGTGCACCTGCCTGGCCGCCAAGGGGAAAGCCTAAAACACAAGTAACCCCAAGTCTGTTTTCAGAGGGAAATCTCAGACATTCTGCTGACCGGCACAACGTACAGATATGGGCCTCGGGTGTCCAAGCCACCGAGGAAAACAGGGAACCCCATGCATTTTCGAAAAGAGGACACCCGTGGGAATCCGCAGAGGTATGATTTGCGCACATCGCCCCAGATTTTTTTACCCAGACAGCCCCGCAAAGTCCGAAATGTGGGGAAAAAAACGCTTTTTCCACACATTTCGCTCAACGCACCCATCGAAACACGCCCCCAACAACACATGGCCTACCGTAAAGCGTTCCCACAGGTGTCCCGATGAAAATGGTACCTCACATGTGTGGGTGCACCTACCTGGCCGCCAAGAGGAAAGCCTAAAACACAAGTAACCCCAAGTCTGTTTTCAGAGGGAAATCTCAGACATTCTGCCGACCGGCAAAACGTACAGATATGGGCCTCGGGTGTCCAAGCCACCGAGGAAAACAGGGAACCCCATGCATTTTCGAAAAGAGGACACCCGTGGGAATCCGCAGAGGTATGATTTGCGCACATCGCCCCAGATTTTTTTACCCAGACACCCCTGCAAAGTGCGAAATGTGGGGAAAAAAATGCTTTTTCCGCACATTTCGCTCGACGCACCCATCGAAACACGCCCCCAACAACACATGGCCTACCGTCACGCATTCCCACAGGTGTCCCGATGAAAACGGTACCTCACATGTGTGGGTGCCCCTACCTGGCCGCCAAGGGGAAAGCCTAAAACACAAGTAACCCCAAGTCTGTTTTCAGAGGGAAATCTCAGACATTCTGCCGACCGGCACAACGTACAGATATGGGCCTCGGGTGTCCAAGCCACCGAGGAAAACAGGGAACCCCATGCATTTCCGAAAAGAGGACACCCGTGGGAATCCGCAGAGGTATGATTTGCGCACATCGCCCCAGATTTTTGTACCCAGACAGCCCTGCAAAGTCCGAAATGTGGGGAAAAAACGCATTTTACGCACATTTCGCTCGACGCACCCATTGAAACACGCCCCCAACAACACATGGCCTACCGTCACGCGTTCCCACAGGTGTCCCGATGAAAACGGTACCTCACATGTGTGGGTGCACCTACCTGGCCGCCAAGGGGAAAGCCTAAAACACAAGTAACCCCAAGTCTGTTTTCAGAAGGAAATCTCAGACATTCTGCCGACCGGCACAACATACAGATATGGGCCTCGGGTGTCCAAGCCACGGAGGCAAACAGGGAACCGCATGCATTTCCAAAAAGAGGACACCCGTGGGAATCCGCAGAGGTATGATTTGCGCACATCGCCCCAGAATTTTTTACCCAGACAGCCCCTGCAAAGTCCGAAATGTGGGGAAAAAAACGCATTTTCCGCACATTTCGCCCGACGCACCCATCGAAACACGCCCCCAACAACACATGGCCTACCGTCATGCGTTCCCACAGGTGTCCCGATGAAAACGGTACCTCACATGTGTGGGTGCACCTACCTGGCCGCCAAGGGGAAAGCCTAAAACACAAGTATCCCCAAGTCTGTTTTCAGAGGGAAATCTCAGACATTCTGCCGACCGGCACAACGTACAGATATGGGCCTCGGGTGTCCAAGCCACCGAGGAAAACAGGGAACCCCATGCATTTTCGAAAAGAGGACACCCGTGGGAATCCGCAGAGGTATGATTTGCGCACATCGCCCCAGATTTATTTACCCAGACACCCCTGCAAAGTCCGAAATGTGGGGGAAAAAACACTTTTTCCGCACATTTCGCTCGATGCACCCATCAAAACACACCCCCAACAACACATGGCCTACCGTCACGCGTTCCCACAGGTGTCCCGATGAAAACGGTACCTCACATGTGTGGGTGCATCTACCTGACCGCCAAAGGGAAAGCCTAAAACACAAGTAACCCCAAGTCTGTTTTCAGAGGGAAATCTCAGACATTCTGCCGACCGGCACAACGTACAGATATGGGCCTCGGGTGTCCAAGCCACCGAGGAAAACAGGGAACCCCATGCATTTTCCAAAAGAGGACACCCGTGGGAATCCGCAGAGGTATGATTTGCGCACATCGCCCCAGATTTCTTTACCCAGACACCCCTGCAAAGTCCGAAATGTGGGGAAAAAAATGCTTTTTCCACACATTTCGCTCGACGCACCCATCGAAACACACCCCCAACAACACATGGCCTACCGTCACGCGTTCCCACAGGTGTCCCGATGAAAACGGTACCTCACATGTGTGGGTGCACCTACCTGGCCGCCAAGGGGAAGCCTAAAACACAAGTAACCCCAAGTCTGTTTTCAGAGGGAAATCTCAGACATTCTGCCGACCGACACAACGTACAGATATGGGCCTCGGGTGTCCAAGCCACCGAGGAAAACAGGGAACCCCATGCATTTCCGAAAAGATGACACCCGTGGGAATCCGCAGAGGTATGATTTGCGCACATCGCCCCATAATTTTTTACCCAGACAGCCCCTGCAAAGTCCGAAATGTGGGGAAAAAAACGCATTTTCCGCACATTTCGCTCGACGCACCCATCGAAACACGCCCCCAACCAACACATGGCCTACCGTCACGCGTTCCCACAGGTGTCCCGATGAAAACGGTACCTCACATGTGTGGGTGCACCTACCTGGCCGCCAAGGGGAAAGCCTAAAACACAAGTAACCCCAAGTCTGTTTTCAGAGGGAAATCTCAGACATTCTGCCGACCGGCACAACGTACAGATATGGGCCTCGGGTGTCCAAGCCACCGAGGCAAACAGGGAACCCCATGCATTTCCGAAAAGAGGACACCCGTGGGAATCCGCAGAGGTATGATTTGCGCACATCGCCCCAGAATTTTTTACCCAGACAGCCCCTGCAAAGTCCGAAATGTGGGGAAAAAAACGCATTTTCCGCACATTTCGCTCGACGCACCCATCGAAACACGCACCCAACAGCACATGGCCTACCGTCATGGGTTCCCACAGGTGTCCCGATGAAAACGATACCTCACATGTGTGGGTGCACCTACCTGCCGCCAAGGGGAAAGCCTAAAACACAAGTATCCCCAAGTCTGTTATCAGAGGGAAATCTCAGACATTCTGCCGAACCGGCACAACATACAGATATGGGCCTCGGGTGTCCAAGCCACCGAGGAAAACAGGGAACCCCATGCATTTTCGAAAAGAGGACACCCGTGGGAATCCGCAGAGGTATGATTTGCGCACATCGCCCCAGATTTTTTTACACAGACAGCCCCGCAAAGTCTGAAATGTAGGGAAAAAAATGCTTTTTCCGCACATTTCGCTCGACGCACCCATCGAAACACGCCCCCAGCAACACATGGCCTACCGTCACGCGTTCCCACAGCTGTCCCGATGAAAACGGTACCTCACATGTGTGGGTGCCCCGGACTTTGCAGGGGTGTCTGGGTAATAAATTCTGGGGCGATGTGCGCAAATCATACCTCTGCGGATTCCCACGGGTGTCCTCTTTTCGGAAATGCATGGGGTTCCCTGTTTTCCTCGGTGGCTTGGACACCCGAGGCCCATATCTGTACGTTGAGCCGGTCGGCAGAATGTCTGAGATTTCCCTCTGAAAACAGACTTGGGGTTACTTGTGTTTTAGGCTTTCCCCTTGGTGGCCAGGTAGGTGCACCCATGTGAGGTACCCTTTTCATCGGGACACCTGTGGGAACGCGTGACGGTAGGCCATGTGTTGTTGGGGGCGTGTTTCCATGGGTGCGTCGAGCGAAATGTGCGGAAAAAGCGTTTTTTCCCTACATTTCGGACTTTGCAGGGCTGTCTGGGTAATAAATTCTGGGCCGATGTGCGCAAATCATACCTCTGCGGATTCCCACGGGTGTCCTCTTTTCGGAAATGCATGGGGGTTCCTGTTTTTCTTGGTGGCTGAAGCACCCCAGGCCTAAATCTGTCGGTTGCCTCCCCAAACCCTTTGGGGGGGATAGCAGTGTTTTAGGCTTTCCCCTTGGCGGCCAGGTAGGTGCACCCACACATGTGAGGCACCGTTTTCATCGGGACACCTGTGGGAACGCGGGACGGTAGACCATGTGTTGTTGGGGGCGTGTTTCGATGGGTGCGTCGAGCGAAATGTGCGGAAAAAGCGTTTTTTCCCCGACTTTTCGGACTTTGCGGGGTTGTCTGGGTAATAAAATCTGGGGCGATGTGCGCAAATCATACCTCTGCGGATTCCCACGGGTGTCCTCTTTTCGGAAATGCATGGGGTTCCCTGTTTTCCTCGGTGGCTTGGATACCCGAGGCCCATATCTGTACGTTGTGCCAGTCGGCAGAATGTCTGAGATTTCGCTCTGAAAACAGACTTGGAGTTACTTGTGTTTTAGGCTTTCCCCTTAGCGGCCAGGTAGGTGCACCCATCACATGTGAGGTACCGTTTTCGTCGGGACACCTGTGGGAACATGAGAAGGTATGACACCTGCTGTTGGCGACGTGTTTCGGTGAGTGGACACAGGGAATTGTCTCTGAAATTGGCCAGAAATTAAGACAATTCTCAGACATTTCGCTCTGGCCACCCACCGAAACACACCGCCAACAACACGTGGCCTCCCTTCCCGCGTCCCCACACGTGTCCCGATGAAAACGATACCTCACATGTGTGGGTGCACCTACCGGGGGCGCAAAAGGAAAAGGGTAACCGACTGGGAACCCCAAGCCATTCGCCACTGCCCATTTTGTTCATGTGGGCAACCTACAGATTTGGGCCTAGGGTGTCGCAGCCAGCAAGGGAAACAGGGAACCCCATGCATTTCCCAAAAGAGGACACCCGTGGGAATCCACAGAGGTCTGCCTTGCGCAAATTGCCCCAGTTTTTATGAGCCACAATCCCCGACTCAGTGTGATATTTGGTAGGGAAAAAACACAATGTTCACTTTGTCTGGGGTTCTGGGTGAAAACTTCTGGGCCCCTTCGTGCAAGTCAGACCTCTGTGCATTCCCACGGGTGTCCTCTTTTGGGAACTGCATGGGGTCCCCTGTTTTCCTTGCTGGCTTCGACACCCTAGGCCCAAATCTGTAGGTTGCCCACATGAAATAAATTGTGCTGTGGCGAAAGGCTTGGGGTTACTAGCAGGTTACCCCTTTCCTTTTGCGCCCCCGGTAGGTGCACCCACACATGTGAGGTACCATTTTCGTCGGGACACCTGTGGGAACGCGAGAAGGTATGGCATCTGTTGGTGGCGACGTGTTTCGGTGAGCGCACACAGGGAAATGTATCTGAAATTGGCTGGAAATGCAGACAATTCTCAGATATTTCCCTCTGGCCACTCACCGAAACACACCGCCAACAACACGTGGCCTACCTTCCCGCATCGCCACACGTGTCCCAATGAGAGGCTGACCTCTTGTGTGCAGGTGTGGTACCTGAGTGACAATGGGTACATCTTTTGTATAGTAACTTCGCTGTAGTGCGCTTAGGAAACAGTAAAGTACTGGTAGTAAGCCATTTCACATGCACCTTTCCTCACACTTCCCATACATACCAGACACAATGCAGTTAGACACGCAAGGTGGGATTTAGCACAAGGACAAACCTCCTTGTGTAGCACAAGAAGGTTTGTCCTTGTGAGCAGTGATGCCACGACAAGGCACCCACCGGATCACTGGCCATTCGTATCCCTTTCGTGTCTGCAGTCAGTTGGCATCCATTTCAGCAGTTGCACTTCTACCAAATCACTAGCACCAGAGCAAGTGTATCTACACATGAGCATATCTACACACTTATACCACGTGGACATGTTTGTACAATGCAACTGTGTCTCTAGCAATATCTTAACTATCATTTGGCATCAATTTCATAGCAACTGTGTCTGCATGCAAACTTTATGTGCCGGCAATCACATGTGGACAGTGATAGCAAGTGCATACTGGCTGACTTCACTACCCTGCCCTACAGGCGCTATCTTCCACACCAGCTTTGAGTATGCCCATAGCAACTATGGGCAAACATTCTTATGTTCCACCGTACCCACACAAAACAGCCATCCTGCAACATGACAATCATTTCGGCAGTGCTGGAAAAGTCCATTCACAGAAATTGAATCTGCATGTTCTTTGTATCTTTACCTAATTCACACACCAATCATATCCAATTCATTCCTACAGAAGACGTGTCACTTACACCACACATAACATTACTCGCAGTAAAACAATAAACAAGGCAGGATCTTACGAGGTACGCAAGACACCGCTGCTATATAGTTGGTGTCCAAGTACCACTTTCATGACACTTAGACCTCAAGGGAGGGAGCCAAAGTGGCGTGTATTATTTTGAAAAGACACCCCTTGAGTGGAGGGAACCTGAATGGTGTTCTGGTCTTCCACAACGCACTGCTTGAGTAGAGGGAGCGGAACTGGCCTTTCTTTGCTTGCCAAACCTTAGGTGGAAGGAGCCAGATTTGGGTTCCTGCCCAAAGTACGCCGGAAGCGGATGGGGTTTTCCAGACGTTTTTTTTGTAAGGCAATCCCGAACAGGAGCAAGCTGCACTCCCATAGGGGAGTGACCCAGAGTGCTCCACCCTTCTTCTCCATGGCCCGCCTCAACTAGAGGCGGTGGAGTGGCATTCCTTTCCAAGATGCGCCTGCTTTGGAAGAAACAAACATTGCGTTACTTTGCAAGGCACACCACGCGCAGAGGGAGCTAGACTGCCTTTTCCTTATGAGGCAGACCTGAAGTGAAAGGTACCGGGGGTGATGTCTCTTTCCCAGGCAGGCCTCAAGTGGAGGGGGCAGGACTAGCATTGCTTGCCAAAGCACGCCAAAGGGGAGTAAAGCAGAGTGCTGTCCCCACCTACTCCAAGGCACACCTCAAGTGGAGGGAGCTAGAGTGGCATTTCTTTCCAAGATGTGCCTGCTTTGGAAGAAACAAGCATTGCGTTACTTTGCAAGGCACACCACGCGCAGAGGGAGCTAGACTGCCTTTTCCTTATGAGGCAAACCTGAAGTGAAAGGTACCGGGGTTGATGTCTCTTTCCCAGGCAGGCCTCAAGTGGAGGGGGCAGGACTAGCATTGCTTGCCAAAGCACGCCAAAGGGGAGTAAAGCAGAGTGCTGTCCCCACCTAATCCAAGGCACACCTCAAGTGGAGGGAGCTAGAGTGGCATTTCTTTCCAAGATGTGCCTGCCTTGGAAGAAACAAGCATTGCGTTACTTTGCAAGGCACACCACGCGCAGAGGGAGCTAGACTGCCTTTTCCTTACGTGGCAGACCTGAAGTGAAAGGTACCGGGGGTGATGTCTCTTTCCCATGCAGGCCTCAAGTGGAGGGAGCAGGACTAACATTGCTTGGCAAAGCACGCCAAAGGGGAAAGACCCGCATGGCACAACTCAAGTACAGGGACTCATAATGATTACTATTTCGTAGGCACGCCTCCAATGGAAGGAGCCTGATTAGCGTTCCTTTGCAAGTCACGCTTTGAGCTGAGGGATCTAGACTGATGTACATTTTCTTGGCAGGCCTCAAGGGAAAGCTACGGCTGTGGTTGCCTTTCCAAGGCAGGCCTCAAGTGGAGGAAGCAGGACTAGCGATGCTCGTGAATGCACGCTAAATCAAGTGAAGTGAGTTGACATCCTGTTGCATTTTCATTGAAGGTACACCTCCAGGGCAGGGTGCAAGAGTGCCATTCCTTTACAAGACATGCACGATTTCAGTGTCTAAGGGCCCCTTTCAAGGAATGATGGGCATTTTCGGAAATCAGTCGATCTCCCAATAATTTTCCTTTGTATGATACAAAAGGAAACAAGGCTGAAAGCAGAGGGCAGGCTGGGAAGGGCATTGGGGACAGTACACCTGAGTATCCTTCCTCTTTCCTTGTTTTGTACACACCTTACATTTTCGGTACGGTTGTGCCTTCGTGGCAGTGGGAGGAACATAATCACCAAAGTGTCGCTCTTGCAATCTGGCCACATCTTCGACCTCTGGAAAGGAGGGAATTTGTACATGAACATTAGCCAGAGATTGAACAATTTCTAATTCAAAATCCAAAAAGGAGAGCTTGTTTTCTGGAGTAGCTGCACGGTACACCACATAAGCATTGTACGTTGCCATATGCACAATGTGTGTGGCTAACTTTTTGTACCAGAAACGCGACTTGCGTTCAGCGTGGTATGACTCAAGCACTTGGTCATTTTTGTCTACTCCACCCATGTACTTGTTGTAATCCAGAATGCAATTGGGCTTCAACACTTGCTGAGTCTGCCTGCGCAGAGGGACAGTTGAAGTACTTTCATCATGAATAGTACTTAGCATGTACACATCCCTTTTGTCGCAGAATTTCACTGCTAACAATTCATCCTGCCGCAATGCCATACATTGTCCCTTGGCCAACTTGTTACACACAAGTTGTCTGGGGAAGCCTTTGCGGTTACTGCGGATTGTACCGCATGCCAGTGTGCCCACATTGAACAATTCCTTGAACAGTGGAATTCCGAAGTAGAAATTGTCTACATACAAATGATGTCCCTTGTGGAGCCATGGTGTGAGAAGATCCCAAACAATCTTCTCACTTGTCCCTAAATGGGCTGGGCAGCCCGGAGGGTTTAGGGTAGAGTCTTTACCGGTGTAGACTCTCATGCTGCTGACATACCCAGTGGTACTTTCACACAACATGTACATTTTAATCCCATATCGTGATCTCTTGCTAGGAATGTATTGCCTGAATACAAGGCGACCTTTGAACAACACCAACGATTCATCAATGGATATGTTCTGGCTAGGAACATACACCTCTGCAAATCGGTGAGTGAAGTGGTCCAGAAATGGCTTCAGTTTGAACAGCCTATCAAAGTTTGGGTCCGTTTTGGGTAATGCTGCCGAGTTGTCATTGAAGTGCAACATACGGTGCAGTGCTTGAAAGCGATTTCTGCTCATTGTAGCTGAAAAAAACAGACAATAAAGTGGTGCTACAGTAGACCAGTATATTGCGACAGACGGCTTGTGTCCAATTCCCATGAGCAAAATGGGACCCCAAAACTGTCTCATTTCAACATCGTTTGTGGGTACCCATGCTTGTGCTCTGGAGTAGGGTTTCAGAGTGGGACCCCTAGACCTCATGAACTGTGCAGCGTATAAATTGGTTTGCTGAACCACATCTGCAATGAAACCATCATCAACAAAAAGGTTGAAAAAATCAATAGGCTGAAACCCTTCTGTATTCACTGTGCACCCTGATATACCAGTGAAAGGGGGCAGAACAGGCTGAGCCATTGCTGGAGGCACCCAGAGTGACTCTTGAGTCATGTCAGGAACTGCCACATTGCGTGGCCGTCTTGCACGTCCCCTCCCCCTTACAGGTCCCCTGCGTGTGGGAAGTGTGCGAAAAGGTGGACGCACTCTTCCTTCCTCTTCATCATCAGATGATGACGATGATGAGTGGGAGGAGGGACTTTCGTCAATGGCCATCTCACTTCCCCAATCACTTCCCTCCTGCCCCTCAGAAGCACTATCTGTTTCAGAATACATGTACACATCTGTGCCTTGCTCTGAGCCAGACTCCATCACTGCAGCTAATGCCTCCGCACCAGACATTGATCGCCAAGAAGCCATGAGTACCTTCGCTATGGAACCCTTCACTGCCCAAAGACCAGATGAAGACTGAAACAAGAAGTATGTGTGCTTCTGAAAGTATGGAACGTAGCACAGTAAGTGGTATTCAGTGCCACAAACCTACTCCACACAAGTACACCAAAAGGTCCAGACTTTGCTCACAAACTGTAGCAGCCCTCTGCAATATGACGCACTCCCTGCACGCTACAATAAACGGAGTAGTACTTTGCAAACACTCACGTGAAATGCTAAGGACCAGCTGACTGCTTTCCTACAAGTGGGTAGACAGCTACAACACACCTGCACCTAAAAGAAAGAGAACAAAAAATCTATGGACAATGTACTATTCCGCTAAACTGTACAGAAATACAAGCGTGGGGACGAGGATTTCAGTCACACTACCTATTCAGAAACAGCCAACATGCTTTGCACCATACCCTCCTCCATGGGATGCTTGTGGATGGGAAATCGAGGTGAGAAGGAACCATGCAACGTATTAGTGATTGGGTGAGTTGAAAAGCCATAGGCAATGAAGAAGCAGAAAGGGAAGATAAATAAAGTACACGGCTGGCCCTTCCGGGCAACTGCTGGCACACTTTTGACAAAAACACCTGCTCATTCACATAGGGGTGTCTATTGTTAGGGGAAAACTCACAAGGACAAAATTATTGCAAGGCCAAGCAAATTGATGTAGGCTGAAGCAAGTAGTGATGGGTACCTAAGAAATAAGTAGCAGAAACATACTGAATGCTTTGACATGCCATGAATGTAAACAATTGCTAGAAAGTGGAAGTCTCACTGCCAACATACTTACTACCATTTTTATTCACTTTTCACATCTTCCAGTGCGTCCATCAGTCACTGGACAAACCCCCCCTAAAATAGCGTCTGGGCAAAATCCATTATGTTTCCAATGAACAGCTCCATGCCTGTTATGGAAAGGTGCACCCCATCTCTGTGAAACATCACAGCACCTTTGATATTGCCATGGTGAATGGTCCGTATTCTGGTGTTGCCCTCTGTCAGTCTAGTGAACTAGCCATTCAGTTTCCACACCGAGCGGTTGATGGCCCTTCTATTCTCTTGAGTTCTCCAATCCATCCTGGGAATCATCTGGGACCAGGCCACGACAGTGTTTGGAAACCTCTGTGCAATCCATTCAAGGTCTGCCATGAGCTGCTCCCGTACCCCCTTCCGTCCCACAGACGCAAAATCATTTCCTCCCAGGTGAACCACTATAAGGTCAGGGGGGGGGCCTTTCCTTTTGCTTGGGCAGCGATGATGGCTCCTCGGAGCTGGAGAAGGCGCATTCCTCACCCCAAACCAATGCACTGCAAGGCCATCCCTTCCAGACCCAGATGTAGGTGGCCCTCGGAAAAGTCGTGCAGCCCTTTGGATATAACAGTGGCCGAAAATCCACACAACCCTCATCCTCACTAGGAAATGGAAACAGGAAAACCCCCATGATTATGGCTACACATACATTTTACCAAATTACACAACAATTGCGCCAATACATGACTCTTGTAACAATCCCAGACACACACTTCACCCATTCGGAAACCACCTCTCATTTGAGATAACAGTAGGTCGACACATAATTGCCACATTATTTTCAGGGGAAGGAGGTGAAGAAGATAGTATGTCACCTTGTGCCAATAACACAGTTGTGCTGGCGCAATTGTAATCAGTAAAAGTTGTCTGCTCCTGTGGCCCACCGCCTGCCCAGCACGGTGGTAAGGTGACTTGCACATGCTACATCGTTACACTTTGGCAGGGTGACTAGTCTCACACAGGATATGAAATCCACAGGAAGTGTGCTTTGTACGCTCTCTGAATATAGGTACCCTGACAGAATGTGCCACATTTACCACAAATGGGTGCACCTTCAGACACTTTCAATGTGAGTGTTTCGGCCATAGCTCCAGGACCACTGGTGAACTTGGGGGCACTTCACTACCAAGGAAGGGAGGTGGCCAAGGTCACACCCATCACCCACCACTATCCTACATAGCTTCCTGGTCAGCACTACAGCTTCCTCTCCTGGAAGGGATTGGACTCTGCCAGGGCACCCTGCACCCACTGCTGAATTTGGAGGACAAAATATCCACCTGGGGGACGGACGCCCAAGGCCAATGACACCCCCCCTCTCTAGCTACCCTGCGTTACAGTTTTTCCCCCTGCAAAAGGATGGGGACCCTGACAGGGCACACTGGGACCACTGCTGGAATTGGACCACAGAAATGGTGAACTTTGCAGTGAAAGGAATGAGCTCTGCAACAAGTGTGCATAGCATGCTCAGAAAAAATGACCATCTATATAACTACTGGAAAAAATGTTTTAAAATTTGCTGATACTTATGTCGGCCAAACCTTTCCTTCTGCAAAGCAGCTGCCTTACTCAATGCAAGGCACGCCCATCACTGGCCCCCGACCCTCCCCACTACCCTTTCCCACCCTTATCACTGGCAATGCAGCCACAATTCCTTCCACCGCAGTAACCCTCCACCCGCACATTACCAAGTAATAAATGTTGTACTTACATAAGTCAGCAATAGCTTTTCAGTAGCCGCAACTGCAAAGGAAACATAAAAGAATTAAAATCAATGCTTTGCCTACCAATAACACATCCAAACTGTCTGGCAACTATCTGTACATTTTTCACTTCCTTCCACCAGTTCCATGACACTTCTCAGTCATCTACCACTACGGAAGGCTAGACTGCACACGGATTGGAAATGGAAATAAGACAAGTGGGCATATGACATCCTGCAGAAAAAAAATAAAAATAAATAAATCCCGGAAATCTGGCACCAAACCATCACTGTTTGGAAACATCTGTGCTATCCATTCCAGTTCCTCCATTAGCAGCTCATGTATCCCTTCCCCTCCCACAGACGCTAAATCTTTTCCTCCCAGGTGCACCACTGTAGGGTGGGGGGTTGCATCTCCTTTTGCATGGACATCGCTGATGGCTCCTCTGAGCTGGTGAAAGCACTTCCCCCTAACCCCAAACCAATGCACCAGGAGGGCATCCCTTTGAGAGCCAGATGTGGTTGGCCCTCGGAAAATCGTGCAGCCCTTTGGGTGAAAGAGTAGGCAATTATCTACACAACCCTCATCGTCACTATGATATGGAAACAAGTGAACCCCCATGAATATGCCTATACATACAGTTTACCAACTAGCTGAATGATTGCGTGAACACATGGCTCTTGTAACAATCCCAGACACACACTTCACCCATTCGGACATGCACCTCTCATGTGAATTTACAGTAGGTCATTACGTAATTGGCACTTGTGTTTTAGGGGAAGGAGGTGGGAAAGAGGTGAAGAAGACAGTATGTCACCTTGTGCCAATAACACAGTTGTGCTGGCGCAATTGTAATCAGTAAAGGTTGTCTGCTCCTGTGGCCCACCGCCTGCACTGCACGGTGGTAAGGTGACTTCCACATGCTACACCATTACACTTTGGCAGGGTGACTAGTCTGACAGAGGATATGACCTGTGCAGCAAGGGTGCTTTGTAACCTCTCCGAATATAGTTACTCTGACAGAATGTGCGCCATTCATTACACATGCATGCAAATTTGGACACTTTGATTGTGAGAAATTGGGGCGCAGCTCCTAGAGTACTGGTGAACTTGGGGCCATTCGACTACCAAGGCAGAGAGGCAGCCAAGGTCACACACATCAACCAACACCACCCTACATCTCTGCCTGGCCAGCACTGCAGCTTTCCCCTCTAGGGCGGGATGGGGACCGTGCCGGGGCACTCTGCACCCACTGCTGCTTTTGAGGGACAAAATATCCATCTGGGAGATGGACGCCCAAGGCCAATGACTTCACCCCCCACCCCTCCTGCCCCTCTAGCTACCCTGCGTTATAGCTTTTCCCCTTGCAAAAGGATGGGGAGCCTGGCGGGGCTCACTGGGACGACTGCTGGAAAAGGACCACAGAAATGGTGACCATTGCAGTAAAAGTAGTGTTCTCTGTATCAAGTACGCGTACCATGCTCAGAACAAAATGACCATCTGCATTACTACCGGCAACATTTTTGAAAAGGAGCTGCAACTTATGTCGGCCAATTTTTCCTTCTGCAAAGCAGCCACCTTCCTCAATGCAAGGCACTCCCATCACTGGCCCCCGAACCGCCCTACTACCCTTTCTCACCCATACCACTGACACTGCAGCCAGAGTTTCTCCCACCACAGTAACCCTCCACCCGCACATTACCAAGTAATATATGTGGTACTTACATAAGTCAGCATAAGCTTTTCAGTAGCCGCAACTGCAACGGAAACATAAAAGAATTACATTCAGTGCTTTGCCTACCAATAACACATCCAAACTGTCTGGCATATATCTGTACATTTTTCAGCTCCTTCCACCACATACATGAAACTTCTCAGTCATCTACCTCCACAGAAGGCTGGACTGCACAGTGATAGCAAACTGGCATAAGACCAATGGGTGCATGGCAACCCCCAGCACACAAAAAAAACATTGCACAGATGGCTAAGTGGCAAACTTCCCTCCCAGGGAAACAGCACTGTTCAGCTGCACTGGGGGGCGTTTTGTCCGCAACCCGGGCAAGTGTGTTCCTGGTCACCCCAATACCTCCCCAGAGCACCCACTTCCTTCACAACAGCCCTGTTCACCCCCATCCCAATAGCAATGTGCCCTCCACCCACTATAAAATGTTGGAATAAGCAAAATTTCATACGTACATAACAAGGGAGAAGCTTGAACTGCTCAAGACCTGTAAAGGGAATAACAAAACATATATTATCTGTGTCAGCCCACCCAAATACCAGACCACCCATATTGGCCCCCCCTGTTGCATTGGCCTGTACGTTTTGGGCACCCCGGCGCCAGACTGGCACACCAATGTGCCCCTCTACGCCAAGGCAGGTATAGTAAACGAAGAACCCAATTCAAAATGGCAGGCTGCCCTTTTGCGGGGGCGGAGGGGCCCCCTACACCGCTGTGGAATTTTCTAACGTGAAGGGGGTTGCACCTCTCCACCACCACCCCAATTTGAGGGGCGGCCCATCTCATGTAGCCCTCCCAAGGGGCAGATAAGGGGGGAGGCTGTCCTGCACTCCTCCCTGGGCTCAGGCGTCCGTTCCTAGGAGCAGATATCTGGTCCCAGGGAGGGCTGCATGAAATGGCGCCCACTCCGTTGCGGGTGGGGGGGGGGGTTAATGCCCCATTCCTTTAGAAACTTTCCCAACCCTTTGGGGTGCACCACCGCCCCCCCCAAAAAACGTTCCAACATTTTAACTTTTTTCCCTTGGTAACCCAACTCCCCTTTGTGCACAGGGGCACATTGATGTGCCAATCTGGCGCCGGAGTGCCCAAACCTTACTGCCCCATCTATTGGGGGTCCTGCCCCACCTTTTGGGGTGCCCCCCTCCACCCCCAATGGCTGGGGGACACACCTCATGCAGGCCTCCCTGGGGGCAGATATCTGCTCCTAGGAAGGGGCATCTGACCCCAGGGAGGGATGCATGAGGTGGGCCCCCCCTATCTGCCCCCAGGGTGGGTTGCATGAGGTGGGGCCCTCCATTTGGGGTGGGGGGGGGTTGAGGGCCACCCCCCGTTGCGGTACATCATTCGCTGCCAATTTAGGGTGGCCCTCAGCCCCCCCTAAAAAGCAGCCTGTGAATTTGTATTTTGTTTTTTATTTACCCAACTTCGCTTGGTGCAGATGGGCACATTAGTGTGGCTATCTGCCCCCAGGGTGCCCAAACCCTACTGCCCCATCTATTGGGGGTCCTGCCCCACCTTTTGTGGTGCCCCCTCCCCACCCCCAATGGCTGGGGGACACACCTCATGCAGGCCTCCCTGGGCCTCCTCCAAACGGCTGCGTGAGGTACACCCCACCTCCATTTGGGCTGAGGGGGGAGAGGGCCACCCCAAAAGGTGGGGCAGGACCCCCAATAGATGGGGCAGTAGGGTTTGGGCACCCTGGGGGCAGATAGCCACACTAATGTGGCCATCTGCACCAAGCAAAGTAGGGTAAACAAAAAACAAAATACAAATTCACTGGCTGCTTTTTAGGGGGGGCTGAGGGCCACCCTAAATTGGCAGCGAATGATGTACCGCAACGGGGGGTGGCCCTCAACCCCCCCCACCCCAAATGGAGGGCCCCACCTCATGCAACCCACCCTGGGGGCAGATAGGGGGGCCCCACCTCATGCATCCCTCCCTGGGGTCAGATGCCCCTTCCTAGGAGCAGATATCTGCCCCCAGGGAGGGTTGCATGAGGTGGGGCCCTCCATTTGGGGTGGGGGGGTTGAGGGACACCCCCCGTTGCGGTACATCATTCGCTGCCAATTTAGGGTGGCCCTCAGCCCCCCCTAAAAAGCAGCCTGTGATTTTGTATATTTTTGTTTTTGTTTACCCAACTTCGCTTGGTGCAGATGGGCACATTAGTGTGGCTATCTGCCCCCAGGGTGCCCAAACCCTACTGCCCCATCTATTGGGGGTCCTGCCCCACCTTTTGGGGTGCCTCCCCCCCACCCCCAATGGCTGGGGGACACACCTCTTGCAGGCCTCCCTGGGCCTCCTCCAAACGGCTGCGTGAGGTACACCCCACCTCCATTTGGGGTGAGGGGGGAGAGGGCCACCCCAAAAGGTGGGGCAGGACCCCCAATAGATGGGGCAGTAGGGTTTGGGCACCCTGGGGGCAGATAGCCACACTAATGTGGCCATCTGCACCAAGCAAAGTAGGGTAAACAAAAAACAAAATACAAATTCACAGGCTGCTTTTTAGGGGGGCTGAGGGCCACCCTAAATTGGCAGCGAATGATGTACCGCAACGGGGGGTGGCCCTCAACCCCCCCCACCCCAAATGGAGGGCCCCACCTCATGCAACCCACCCTGGGGGCAGATAGGGGGGCCCCACCTCATGCAACCCACCCTGGGGTCAGATGCCCCTTCCTAGGAGCAGATATCTGCCCCCAGGGAGGGTTGCATGAGGTGGGGCCCTCCATTTGGGGTGGGGGGGTTGAGGGCCACCCCCTGTTGCGGTACATCATTCGCTGCCAATTTAGGGTGGCCCTCAGCCCCCCCTAAAAAGCAGCCTGTGATTTTGTATATTTTTTTTTGTTTACCCAACTTCGCTTGGTGCAGATGGGCACATTAGTGTGGCTATCTGCCCCAAGGGTGCCCAAACCCTACTGCCCCATCTATTGGGGGTCCTGCCCCAACTTTTGGGGTGCCTCCCCCCCCACCCCCAATGGCTGGGGGACACACCTCATGCAGGCCTCCCTGGGCCTCCTCCAAACGGCTGCGTGAGGTACACCCCACCTCCATTTGGGGTGAGGGGGAGAGGGCCACCCCAAAAGGTGGGGCAGGACCCCCAATAGATGGGGCAGTAGGGTTTGGGCACCCTGGGGGCAGATAGCCACACTAATGTGGCCATCTGCACCAAGCAAAGTAGGGTAAACAAAAAACAAAATACAAATTCACAGGCTGCTTTTTAGGGGGGGCTGAGGGCCACCCTAAATTGGCAGCGAATGATGTACCGCAACGGGGGGTGGCCCTCAACCCCCCCACGCCAAATGGAGGGCCCCACCTCATGCAACCCACCCTGGGGGCAGATAGGGGGGCCCCACCTCATGCATCCCTCCCTGGGGTCAGATGCCCCTTCCTAGGAGCAGATATCTGCCCCCAGGGAGGGTTGCATGAGGTGGGGCCCTCCATTTAGGGTGGGGGGGTTGAGGGCCACCCCCCGTTGCGGTACATCATTTGCTGCCAATTTAGGGTGGCCCTCAGCCCCCCCTAAAAAGCAGCCTGTGATTTTGTATATTTCTTTTTGTTTACCCAACTTCGCTTGGTGCAGATGGGCACATTAGTGTGGCTATCTGCCCCCAGGGTGCCCAAACCCTACTGCCCCATCTATTGGGGGTCCTGCCCCACCTTTTGGGGTGCCTCCTCCCCCCACCCCCAATGGCTGGGGGACACACCTCATGCAGGCCTCCCTGGGCCTCCTCCAAACGGCTGCGTGAGGTACACCCCACCTCCATTTGGGGTGAGGGGGGAGAGGGCCACCCCAAAAGGTGGGGCAGGACCCCCAATAGATGGGGCAGTAGGGTTTGGGCACCCTGGGGGCAGAAAGCCACACTAATGTGGCCATCTGCACCAAGCAAAGTAGGGTAAACAAAAAACAAAATACAAATTGACAGGCTGCTTTTTAGGGGGGCTGAGGGCCACCCTAAATTGGCAGAAAATGATGAACTGCAACGGGGGTGGCCCTCAACCCCCCCCACCCCAAATGGAGGGCCCCACCTCATGCAACCGACCCTGGGGGCAGATAGGGGGGGCCCCACCTCATGCATCCCTCCCTGGGGTCAGATGCCCCTTCCTAGGAGCAGATATCTGCCCCCAGGGAGGGTTGCATGAGGTGGGGCCCTCCATTTGGGGTGGGGGGGTGAGGGCCACCCCCGTTGCGGTACATCATTCGCTGCCAATTTAGGGTGGCCCTCAGCCCCCCCTAAAAAGCAGCCTGTGATTTTCTATATTTATTTTTGTTTACCCAACTTCGCTTGGTGCAGATGGGCACATTAGTGTGGCTATCTGCCCCCAGGGTGCCCAAACCCTACTGCCCCATCTATTGGGGGTCCTGCCCCACCTTTTGGGGTGCCCCCCCTCCCCCAATGGCTGGGGGACACACCTCATGCAGGCCTCCCTGGGCCTCCTCCAAACGGATGCGTGAGGTACACCCCACCTCCATTTGGGGTGAGGGGGGAGAGGGCCACCCCAAAAGGTGGGGCAGGACCCCCAATAGATGGGGCAGTAGGGTTTGGGCACCCTGTGGGCAGATAGCCACACTAATGTGGCCATCTGCACCAAGCAAAGTAGGGTAAACAAAAAACAAAATACAAATTCACAGGCTGCTTTTTAGGGGGGGCTGAGGGCCACCCTAAATTGGCAGCGAATGATGTACCGCAACGGGGGGTGGCCCTCAACCCCCCCACCCCAAATGGAGGGCCCCACCTCATGCAACCCACCCTGGGGGCAGATAGGGGGGGGGCCCACCTCATGCATCCCTCCCTGGGGTCAGATGCCCCTTCCTAGGAGCAGATATCTGCCCCCAGGGAGGGTTGCATGAGGTGAGGCCCTCCATTTGGGGTGGGGGGGGGTTGAAGGCCACCCCCCATTGCGGTACATCATTCGCTGCCAATTTAGGGTGGCCCTCAGCCCCCCTAAAATGCAGCCTGTGATTTTGTATATTTTATTTTGTTTACCCAACTTCGCTTGGTGCAGATGGGCACATTAGTGTGGCTATCTTCCCCCAGGGTGCCCAAACCCTACTGCCCCATCTATTGGGGGTCCTGTCCCACCTTTTGGGGTGCCCCCCCGACCCCCAATGGCTGGGGGACACACCTCATGCAGGCCTCCCTGGGCCTTCTCCAAACGGCTGCGTGAGGTACACCCCACCTCCATTTGGGGTGAGGGGGGAGAGGGCCACCCCAAAAGGTGGGGCAGGACCCCCAATAGATGGGGCAGTAGGGTTTGGGCACCCTGGGGGCAGATAGCCACACTAATGTGGCCATCTGCACCAAGCAAAGTAGGGTAAACAAAAAACAAAATACAAATTCACAGGCTGCTTTTTAGGGGGGGCTGAGGGCCACCGCAATGGGGGGTGGCCCTCAACCCCCCCACCCCAAATGGAGGGCCCCACCTCATGCAACCCACCCTGGGGGCAGATAGGGGGGGCCCCACCTCATGCATCCCTCCCTGGGGTCAGATGCCCCTTCCTAGGAACAGATATCTGCCCCCAGGGAGGGTTACAAGGGGTGTCCCTTTCTACTTTGGTTGGGGGGGCATCCCTCCCCCCCCTTTCATTCAATAAAAAATCCATGGTGGCTAGTGGCCCCCCACCCCCACCCCTTCCCCCACCCCCTTTCCACATACTTTCAATTTATTTTTTTTCATTTCCCTGGGGCAGATGGTCAGCCATCTGCCCCAGGGTTCTCATGCATGTGCCCCCATGCTTTGGGGGCCAGGAGGGGGGAGAGGGCTGCTTACTTGAGGCAGCCCCCTCCCCCCCTCACAAACAGATCCATGGTGGTCTAGTGGGTTGCTGGTCACGGATCGAGCGCTCTGCGCCGATCCGTGACCAGCAATGCCTCATATATGTGGTGTCCTTGGAAAGGGGGGAACCCCCCCTTTCCAAGGACATCATTTTTTATAAAATCCCTGGTGGTCTAGTGGGCCCCAGGGCCCCAAACCCCCTCCCACCTCCCCCTTCCCTCTGATTTTTTTTTCCCTCCCCACCCGTATTCACCCCTGGGAGCAGTGATCATCTGCCCCCAGGGGTCTCTGCCGCTGTGGCCCCATGCCTTGGGGCCACGGGGGAGGGGGGGTGCTTACCTAGTAAGCAGCCCCCTCCTCCCCCTGCGTCACAAACGGATCTGTATTGATCCGGTGGCATTGCTGCCTGCGGATCGTACGCCCTGCGCCCGATCCGCGGGCAGCAATGCCACACAATGGGTATCGTTGGAAAGGGGAGAATCTCCCCTTTCCAACGATACCCGCCTCGATCTCCGGCTTGAAATACAGCCGGAGATCGAGGCGGACAAAGAAGGTCTCTTACCTTCTCTCTTCCCCGCAGCAGCCGAAAATGGCTGCTGCGGGGAATTTACTTTCAGTTTCACGCCGACGTGCGTTACGCACGCCGACGTGAAACTGAAGGTAATCCAGCCCCCTGGCAGTGAGGGGGGACCTCCCCCTCACATAGCCCGGGGGTTGGATTACAGTTTTGAGCGATCCCTGCTTTGCAGGGATCGCTCAAAACAAGGTGCCGAAAAGGACAAGCTATCTCGTCCTTGGCACTGCGTGTGCACTGTCAAGGAGGAGATACCTCGCCCTTGGCACTTAAAGGGTTAATAGACTAATTGTGGAAACGGGATGGCCAGAGGATAAAGGAGTCACGTTGTTTTATCGAGGCCTTCGCGGAGAACTTGAAGATGTCTTGGCCCAAGTTGTAAATCCTCCCCAAGAATGCACAGAGTATATAGACATAGTGGTCCAATTGGATCACAGACTTCAAAACAGAAAAGCAGATCGGTCCAGGTTTGAGACCCGGGTGTTGGTCAAGACCCATGCTAATCCCAAGGGAGTTGATGTCTCTGAGCCTATGCAAATTGGACGGGTTAAAGGACCCTTAACTCAAAAGGAACGTGAAAGGAGGCGGCAGTTAAAATTATGTCTTTATTGTGGGAATTCTGGACACTTTCTACGAGATTGCCCGGCAAAACCGCCCCGAAAGGCGGTAGGAGCCGCTGATAAAAACCATGAAGACTCTGTTTCTGGAAACGACTCCGCCTGACAAGTGTAGGGGTCCGCTTGCCGAGCTTGAAAACTAACTCTCAGACCTCGCATTTCATTGTGCCAATGGTTCTCGTAGATCCAGAACAGCCTAAGCGGTTGCATGCAATAAAGGCATACATCGATAGTGGGGCTATTGGAAACTATGTGGATCGTGAATTGGTCTCTAGGATTAACCTCCCTCTCCGTCCTAAAACCAGCAAAGATGTCATCACCACAGTCGATGGAACTGAAATTGCCTCTGGACCGGTAACACATTCCACTACTGAGGTGACTCTGATTGGTCCCGACAGCCATCGGGAGGGTGTTGTGTTTGATGTAATCAAGGCTCCACAGTTTCAGGTTATTCTCGGAATCCCTTGGTTAGAGACACATAATCCTCGAATTGATTGGCGAGCTAAGAGAATAACCTTCCCGGATTGTACACAAACCTGCTACCCAGAAAACCTGAAGATTAATCTAGCATCTGTAACATCTGCCTCCATGCAACTACCTCCGGAATACCAAGACTTTCAGGACGTCTTCCAAAAGGAACAGGCCAACACGTTACCTCCTCACAGAAGTCGAGTTTCTAGGTTTCATCCTGACACCCAAAGGAGTCCGAATGGGCTCAAGAAAAGTGGATGCCATCCTCAAATGGCCTTCACCTAACTCTGTAAAAGGGGTTCAAAGCATGCTCGGCTTTGCCAATTTCTATCGCAGGTTTATCCCTGAATTTTCACGCGTGGTACAACCCATTACTGCACTCTTGAGGAAAAATTAACGTTTTGAATGGTCTGAAGAAGCCGAGCAGGCCTTTCAGGATTTAAAAGCTAAGTTTACCTCTGCACCTATATTGAAACACCCGCGTCCAGATCTCCCTTATGTCGTCGAGACTGACGCATCCAGCCTAGCCATGGGAGCTGTCCTGTCCCAAAGAGATCCCGAAACCAACCAACTGCATCCCGTAGCATTTTGGTCCAGAAAATTCTCGGCACCCAAGGTTAATTATGCAATCACGGACAAAGAACTGTTAGCCATTAAGTCCGCTTTTAAAGCCTGGCGGCATTATCTGCTTGGCGCTCGACATACCACCACAGTGATCACTGATCACCGGAATTTACAGTGTTTGAAAACCACCAAGGCTCAGTCATCACGGCAACTCCGATGGGCTTTGTTTTTTGCTGAATTTGATTCCGTGATTACCTATCGACCTGGCTGCAAGAATGGCAAAGCAGACGCCTTATCCCGAATTGGAATGGGAGAATCTGATACAAACTCAGAACCAGTACCAATAATTCCCGAACAGACGATTCTAGGCTTGACTTCGTTACAGACGCTTGAAGACATTCAAGCCAGGGTGAAACAACTCCTGGACCCTACAACCTTACAGGATTGGATACAAAAGGGATCAGACTTTACCATAGATAATGGTTTACCTTATTTCCAAGGACGCTTATTCCTGCCACATAAGGAATTACACGAACTAGTTATTTCCGGTTATCATGATACATTAATAGAGGGACACCCCGGTATTGCCAAGACAGAGGAAAAGGTGAAACGACAATTTTGGTGGCCCTCTTGGTGAAAAGATGTTAAATCTTTTGTGATGTCCTGTGGTGTTTGTGCCCAAAATAAAAGTCAAAAGAAAAGACCAGCCGGTCTCCTTCAACCTCTAGACATACCACCAGCATCCTGGCACACCCTATCAATGGATTTTATTACGGACCTGCCTCCTTGTTCGGGGTACAATACTATTCTGGTAATTGTGGATTTGTTTTCCAAAATGGCCCATTTTATTCCTTTGAAAGGTTTACCTTCAGCTTCTGTCCTAGCCAAGGAATTCCTCGAAAATATTGTTCGGCTACATGGATTCCCATCTATACTAATCTCTGACCGGGGAAGCCAATTCATTTCCCACTTCTGGTGCAAATGTTGTCAAATGGCGCAGATCGACATAAGATTATCGACCAGTCACCACCCTCAGACCGATGGTCAGACCGAGAGGACAAATCAGACCCTTGAACAGTACTTACGGTGTATGTTACAGCAATCTGAAAGCAACTGGAAAGACATTCTTTGATAGCCGAATACGCATATAATAATTCAGTACACTCTGGAACTGGCCACAGTCCTTTTTATACTTTGTTTGGGCATCACCCTCGAACCTCAAACCTTGACTCACCTCAGAACCTCGGAATGCCTGCAGTAGAACATCTGCATTCTACGATTACCCAAGCCTTCAAAGAGGCAACTATGCATTTACAACAAGCCAAGAGAAAATACAAGGAGAATGCTGATCTACATCGGAGTGAAGCACCTCCGTATCAGATTGGGGATCAAGTGTGGTTAGCTACCAGACATTTACCACTCAAAGGGCCTCGAACTTTTAACCCAAAATATCTGGGACCTTATTCTATTACGGCAATAATTAACCCAGTGGCTGTTAAACTTGATTTACCAGCTAGTATGCGAATTCACCCTGTTTTTCATGTGTCACTTCTGAAACCAGTGGTACCCGGAACCCGACTACTCAAACCTCCAGAACCTATTCTAATAGATGGGGAGCCCGAATTCGAAGTGAAGAACATTTTAGACTCAAAAATGTTTAGGTCAAAACTGTTCTACCTAATTGATTGGAAGAGGTACGGACCTCAGGAGAGGTCGTGGGAACCCAGCGACCATGTGCATGCACCTCGATTAGTCAGGAAATTCCACCGACTCTTCCCAGACTAACCAAAACCCCTGGAGGGAACAACCTTGGGAGGGGCCTTGGGGGAGAGTGCTGTCATGATGCCCGCTCCCGGGGAGCCGGTTCAAGCCCTGCGTCCCCGAAAGCAGAGATCCAGTCCCCAAGGAAGGACCCAGCAACCCCATATAGGGGCCCTATGGACAGTGTCCTGGCGCCTATGGCGCCAGGCTCATAAAAGACATCAGTCCTGGCGCCATAGGCGCCAGGCTCATTATGGGAGTGCTTGGGTGCACTTACCTGATGCAGACCATGCTGCAGGATCCCGGCCTCCTTGAGGCCTGAAAGGAACTACTTTAACTGTGGGACTAATTTATCATCCGGGCGTGGTCGGGGAAGGATACATACCTGATTGGAGGAAGGATACATACCTGGAACTTCTTCCAAGGCTATTTAAACCCCACCTGAACAGCCACACGTGCTTCGCGTTGTTCTGCATCTAGCAGCTGGACGCTCACTGTGTCTGCTCCTGCATCCTGACTTCTGCCACGCCTGCCAGCATCCTGGATCACCTGCAAAGGAAGAGAAGAAGAGAACAGAAGAAGGAAAAGTCCTTACCTGCTAAAAACCGCATCCCGGAGACATCTCGCCGACAATCCTGAAAAGGAAGACTTTAATTTAAAAGCTCATCGCGTCGATCGCTGCAGCGCCGCATTCCACTCACCTTTACAGGGCACCTCCATGTTCAGCAGCGATCATCCGGATTCGCAGTCACGCCCCAGCGCCTAGGGAGAAAAATACTAGAACAAACGGTGAGAGAGAGAAGGGAATAAGGAAAGCTAAATCTCCATGTTAAAACTTACCTGTTGATTCATTCCCTCTTCATTTCGGGTCCGCGCTGCATCCTGGCATTTCCGGACCCCGGCCCCTAAGGGGAAAAAAGACATCATCGTTAATGAGCGAATGAAAAGACATTACCAAAAAACGCTCATTAAAGACTTACCTGATTTCTACAAGGATTTCACCTCTCATCTCGGGTCGGTGCCTGTTCCCCAGCATTCCGTACCCCAGCCCCTATGGGGAAAAAGACACCAACATTAGTACATTAATGCATGGACACAAGGGGAACCTCTTATCAAAAAACTTACCTGGAAGCCAAGCAAGTTTGGTTCTCACCAATCCGAAAATCCAGTGAAGTAACTGGATTCCAACGCGCCCCTGCATCAGAAGCAGGATGGAGAGCTCGTCCTTCTAGACCCTAAGGTGAGATGCTACGAGAAATCACAGAAGGGTTTCGAGGAGGGTGAGAGGGGAAAGTAAGAGGCCGATTGCATTACCCCGCAGACAGTTAATCCCCTATTTTCGCCCACAGAAGGATACTGTAGCGAGCCAGACAAGCCAGATTCGGGGGCCCGGTCCAGTCCGTCTTCCGAACCCTGCGCATCACCTTAGAAGAGGTCACAGCAGCGCGAACCAGGCCAGCGCCTCCGTGGGAGTCAGGTGAGAGTAACAGTATTAGATGGGTGGATCACACGGGAGGTGAAGGCTATCAAGGGGATGTGGTGGTGACTCTATCAGGAGAGACGTGGTATTCACCCTCTTCTGAGAATAAAGGTTTATTCATGCCAGATTATTTAATGGCATATTGTCATTGTAGGACCTCCTCTCCCAGACTTATCCCAGGTACCAAGTGTAAAAACCTTTTTTGTAAACATGAAGATGATATACATCAGAGTCAAGAAGTTAATGTTACTACCTTTAATAATACTGATCCTCCCAAGTGTTCAAGTAATAAACCTAAAAGAGAACCTGTAATTCCATTAAAATCTTCCTTTAAATATACGTCACATAAACATAAACAAAGTGGATTACAAAGAGACATTAAAGAAACTAGCAACATTATGGACTACAAGAGCCATGCTCTTAGTAATGAGACAAGGAAGAGGGGCACTGAGTCACTAGACTATAGTGAGCGGTCTAGTTGTTCTAATGACCCACCCCTTTAAATATTTAAAGGCCTGCCAGGTACAGATCAGTAGAAAGTCATGGCAGCAGGAGTCCCAGAAGCAGCAGGAGAAAGTAGAGGTCGGTGCTGTCGCTTGGCCGATAGTGGGACGCCGTACAGAGTGTTTGTCGGAGGTCATAGTGCCCTGGAGATGCGGAGAACGCACAACAAAAAGCGATGGTGTGACCAGCTGCCCCGAAAGATAACCACGCTCTCCGTGTCCAACTACGCACTACGGGGTGAGGACTTCACTGGAGTGCATGTGGAGCTGAGTGAGCTTCAGCGAGAGACAGCGTGTGCAGCAAGAGGCTGACAGTAGCTGTCCACCGCGAAGGAATACTCGACAAGCAGCAAAGTATAACAAGTGGGTCCGGAAGAGACACCAAGAGAAACCAGTGAGTTGTCGTGAACTAGGTAACCCCGGGGTGCTCCTACATAGACCGCTTCAAAAGAAAGCAAATATTATTGAATACCGAACACTTAAAAGAAAATAGATTGAATCTGATTACCCAAAAGGGAGAGGGCAAACAAAAGGATATTATAACCCACATTTCCCAGACCAAAAGGTGGCAATTATTAAACAAAGTGGACGTGACTTGCCTGAAAAGCGAGACCAAGTAAGAGAACGTTCTAAACCGCATATCACAAGCCAAAGAAGGGCAAATATCAAACAAAGGGCATACAGTTTTCCCAAAGGAGGATATTCAAATAAGGGACATTATTACCTGCATTGCCAAAGCCAAGAGATGTCGAGGCAGACTGAATGTAACAGTCACAGGAGTTGTAAATCACATTGTCAACAACCAATAGGTTGTGTGGAAAGTAATAAGAGACAGCAGGAGAAAAACCCTCCTTATTGAAAGGATCAAGTGGGAGAGAATTGTAACCTGCATTGCCAATGGCAAATACATGCATGTAAGAATCATTATCGTTCTGTCAAGCATGTGTATGAAAGAAGTTATAAGACAATGGTGTTACAAGTCCAAAGACTTATCCCAGAAGCTGTTGTTGTTTTAACTTTCCCTATTGAGAAGTCAAGTGTGGAAAGTTGGAAACAGATGATACTACCGAGTGGATTTACATGATTATTGCAGCGCCAACAATCTAGAATCTGAAAATTCCGACTTTGAATTGCGTGGCGTGCAATAATCACATAGATCACATCTCCCCGTAATCCCCATCCCATCCACCCCTTTACCCATAAGTCTTACCTGCGGCAGCGGTGCACTTAACTGATCTCTTTTCCTGCAGCACTTTCTGTGTTTGATGAACTGTTGTCTAACCATGCTGACTGAAGTAAAACTTCTGAATGAGTTACGTGAAGAAACATAATGTTATGAAAAGTGATTGGTCTCCTGAGAAACGAATCTCTTTGACATTAACTTTTCAAATTGATGTATGAAGAAAATTACTTTTTTTAACTGCCCAGTGACAGCTTTGACAATTCTTCTAAGAAAGAGAAACCTTTTGAACTGGAAAATCACTTTGCTAAGTGATGAACATTTTGGCGATAAAGAACTGCGTATACCATCTGAAGTGGAATTAGGCAACAGAAAAGAACTTTCCTGAAATTAACTTAGGTTTACATTATCCTGAATAGATCCAAGGGAAGGGGATCAAACCCTGAAATAAGAGTTTCTTTTTTCCTTATATTTGAATATATGTTGAGTTACACAGTTGAAACTGCCAAATGGTTCCTGTATGATTGTGGTATATGAAGAAAAAAAAAATTTTAAAAAAAAAGGAAGAGTCATAGGCTACCCCTAGTCTGACCATATAGAAAGGTAGGCTGAGAGAAAGCAGATAGCCAGTGTATAAATGCTGGCGAAAGAGTAGAGAGGCTGAGGAGATTACAGCAAAAACAACAATTTATTTACACATTTTTAAAAAACAATGGGTCTAAACACAAAACCTATTTAAGGGTTTCTTGAGCCAAAACCTCAACACAACATTAGTATTGTTTTTAAACGTCACAGTTTGGAATGGGTGGAGGTTAGTAACATATTAAGTGGAAAAAAAGGTTTGCATTACTACTTTGAACATATAGTAGTATTGGTTGCCGACACATAAATATGTTTCCAGTCCGGGATGGAAATATGACTTCACTTGAGCGTTGTGGTGTAGTTTAGTGAAGGGTCCGGACTTTCATCAGGACGTGGTTCAAGGGGGTGGGTATCTACAAAAGGATAGGAAAGGTTAAAATAGTGTTTAGAAAAAAGGGGGGGGGGAAAGGAGCCTCAAAAACTGCGAGGTCGGAGCCTACCTTGTGCAACGTGAACGGTCAGAATGGGTAATCATTTGAAGAAGGCCTGCGTAATGAGCTAGGCGGAACGCTGTAGCCGGAGTCTACAGGGAAAATGGATAACGGCAAGTTATCTGAGTGCAGAGAAATCTACAGGATGGCGAACATATCATATAATTTAAAGGGTTACCTTAGTCAAAAGAGGAAATGCGAGGCTGTAAAGCGGAGACAGTTGAATGCCGTGTCCAAACGTTGATGGTACTGAAAAAATGGTGGTGACAAAGTTACTTAAGGGAAAAGTGTCCTAAAGTGCACAACCGAACACATATTGGTCAAAATAAAATAGAAATAGAAATTGATAAATGAATGAATAAACAGTGCACTATTAAGTCACTGCAGTGGGATGTTGTAAAGACTAACATATAAAGGGCGGTGTAGTAAGGCCGTCCCTGGTGAATGAATAAAAATGGCGCTAGTTGATGGAAACTAGAGCCTATGTCCGAGTAAAAAAGGGGCCAGGACGCACGGTTGGTGAAGCTAGGGCTGTAAGAACTTACCAACTGAGGCTGAGTATCAGATGAAAGTAGCGCTTCTGGTCGTGAGACGAGAGCGGTGCACGAAGAATGAGCTGTCTCCGACTGGGGGAGCTAGGAGGTGCTATAAACTGCGCATGCGCGTAATCGGACCGCAAGGAAGCTGGTCGCGCGCATGTGCGGTGAATGATACTAGTCAGCGGGGCATGCGCGATGGAAAGAGTCGCAAACAGGGGAGTAAGTGTTATTGAGTTAAAGGTATGTCAGGTATTGTGGTTGGTTCTCACACATAGATATCAATAGAATGGTGAGATGAGTAGCTGCAGCATTGGATTGTGTCGGTGCAGTGTCAGACAATTATAAAGGAAACAAGTTCAATTTTGTTTTCCATGGATGTCGGTACAGCCTCGCATTTCCTCTTTTGACTAAGGTAACCCTTTAAATTATATGATATGTTCGCCATCCTGTAGATTTCTCTGCACTCAGATAACTTGCCGTTATCCATTTTCCTTGTAGACTCCGGCTACAGCGTTCCGCCTAGCTCATTACGCAGGCCTTCTTCAAATGATTACCCATTCTGACCGTTCATGTTGCACAAGGTAGGCTCCGACCTCGCAGTTTTTGAGGCTCCTTCCCCCCCCCCCCCCTTTTTTCTAAACACTATTTTAACCTTTCCTATCCTTTTGTAGATACCCACCCCCTTGAACCACGTCCTGATGAAAGTCCGGACCCTTCACTAAACTACACCACAACGCTCAAGTGAAGTCATATTTCCATCCCGGACTGGAAACATATTTATGTGTCGGCAACCAATACTACTATATGTTCAAAGTAGTAATGCAAACCTTTTTTTCCACTTAATATGTTACTAACCTCCACCCATTCCAAACTGTGACGTTTAAAAACAATACTAATGTTGTGTTGAGGTTTTGGCTCAAGAAACCCTTAAATAGGTTTTGTGTTTAGACCCATTGTTTTTTAAAAATGTGTAAATAAATTGTTGTTTTTGCTGTAATCTCCTCAGCCTCTCTACTCTTTCGCCAGCATTTATACACTGGCTATCTGCTTTCTCTCAGCCTACCTTTCTATATGGTCAGACTAGGGGTAGCCTATGACTCTTCCTTTTTTTTTTTTTTCTTCCTATACTATTAGCCTTTTTGAGTCAGGCCCCCCTTCAACAAAAAAGAAGGCTCTAAGCCCCCCCTGTTTCTACCTGATTGTGGTATATGTAATAGTGTGAGGGATAGACATTTTTCAGACACAAGGTAATTTTCCTTTAGTCCTGGTTTTGTTGGGTTAGGGAAAAATAGGCGTTTGTCTCACCCTTTATCATTTCAATAAATGGCAACTTGTGAGAAAACTCCATCTATGTGCCCGCCTCCCATGTCTGACTCCTCACACTCTCCAACAGATCCCAAATTACACACACAGAGCCTCCTCTCGACTAAGCACCCTGTCACAGACGGAGTACCAAAGGGCGCCTCTCTATCTTCCCAGCCATTTAACCTCTATCTGAGTCCCCTCCCAGCTCTCATCCGTTCAAATGGCCTTTCTTGCTACAACTCTGCAGATGACACCCAAATCATCTTCAAGATCCCAAAGGACACCTCCAACCCTTCCCCCGACCTCTCATCATGCCTCACAAAAATCGAGCACTGGATGATGGGTAACTACCTCCTTCTCAACCCTGGAAAAATTGATATAATGATCTGCGGGAAGATAGCCCTCTTTCCCTAACCCACTCCTTAGCTGTCCTCCCTAGGCCCCCCCACACCCTCAACACAGTAAAGAACCTCGGATGCACCAGGGATGCAAATCTGACACTATCACAACACATCAACTCTGTGTTAAAATCATGCTACCCATACCTACGCATTCTCTGACTCATCTTTCCCTACCTCACCTACCCTCACACAATGGCCGCAATCACGACCATTGTTCTCTCTCACCTAGACTAAGCAAACTCCCTCTATCTGGGTGCCTAAACATCACAATTCAGAAAACTCCAAAAGGTCCAAAACACTGCAGCCAGGCTCCTCCTGGCCCTAGGCCATAGGGAGCAAAACACACCGCCCTCTGTGTCCTGCAAGGGCTCCCTTTCAGTCGACGGTCCATCTTCAAGGCTATGTGCATCACACACCATGCTCTGCACAACACAGGCCCAGAATAACTACAACACAAACTCACCCCCTACAGACACAACAGAAACTTGAAATCAGACACAGCTCTCCTCCTTATCATCCCTTCCGCCAGATCGGCCACAATAGGGGATCATCCTTCTCCGTCCTAGCACCCACAATATGGAAATCTGTTCCTATTAGCATCCGCTGCATAGAGGATCACCTCGCCTTCTGGAAGGCACTCAAGACCTAGCTCTTCTCACATGTGTCCTGATGGACCTAATTAAACCTAACACAGTTAGGCGGGCCATCGATGAGTCACATGAAGAAACTCCAAGAAAATACTGAGCACACACAGAAGGGATTCCCTTAGACGCACATGTCAGGACCTGCACTCTGTAAATGAAACAAGTAACCAGCGATGTCTCACGGGTACGTATCACACACCGGTCCTCATTACGAGTAGCACGGTTAAAACGAGGTCATTACAGGCATGGAGGTAAGAGCGGGTCCATTCTCGTATGATGCCGCTAATAGCCGGTGATTACGAGTGCGCGAGCGCGCCTGAGCCCCCATGCCAGTAATGGCCATACCGGCATGCCGCAAAAGGCCCTCCAACCCCCAGATAGCAGCATCACAGGACCAGCCGATATCGGCACCGCCTAGGAGGAACCCCTAAATACCGACCCGGTAATACCAACATGCTAATACCGGGCTCGTGAAACCAGACCCGGAAATAACGTCATCGCGTCAGAATGGGAAATTGGCCGGCGGCCATCTTTAAAAACACAATCCATTGCAATCCTCCAAAACCACCAGTCTATTCATGTTGTGCTGTGTTGAAAAACCCTGAGGAAGTTCAATGCCACCCGGAAGACGAACCCCCGGCAGCAGAAACAGCGTTTCTCAGACGCAGAGCTAAATATGCTGGCGGACACTCTCGCTGCACATGCAGACATAATGAAAGCCAATGACATGAAGCGTGATGCCCAGATGAGGAAAAAGGAAATCTGGCAGGAGGTTGCCCGGAAGGTGTCAGCCGTGGGGACCACCCCACGTATTGTGCGTGACTGCTGCAAGAGGTGGGACGACCTCCGCTTGAGGGTGAGAAACATCCTGTCAAGCAACAGGAGCGTGGCCATGGCGACAGGTGGGGGTCCCCACTCACCTGCAAAGCTGATGACCTGGGAGGAGACTGCCAGCACATTTATCGATCCTGAGTCTATTGAGGGATTTGGAGAGATGGAGATGGGTGCGGCATCATCCCCAGAAGGAGGTGAGTGACCCTGCACATCCCTGTAGGGGAAACCATGACGTAGCACAAGTGACGTGGAAGTGAGACTAGGTAAGGCAATGCATGTCCCTACACCCACATCAACATATCTGTTAGATTGTTAACTGTTACAGTTATGAGCCTTGCTGATTATAATCTGAATATCTACAACTATGATATATAGGATTATAGCACTAACCTGAACATTCAGCAGTGACCGGGAAGACAATGGAACAGACGAATATGAGAGTTTCCCTACAAGCCCAGTCACTCCCTACCCGGGTAAAACAATCAGGAGAAGAGAGGACTGTGCCCCCAGGGAAACCCTCTATGGGAAAAAAAACCTGTGTAGCGGCGATGGCAGTTCGATGTCGTCTGGTCTTCAAGAGCAGGAATCTTGCAGGAGTTCATCTTTGATTCAGATATACGATTTCTGCAGGGGAGTTGTTCTGCGAATGAGAAAGGACAGGTATGAAGGTTTGTAGAATATTGAACAAAAAGGGAGTCCCACGGAAAACAGCCACCCACCTAAGATCCGCTTCGGATATTCTAATGCAGATCAATTATAAACACGTGAAACAACTAGGCCGATGCTCAAAGAATGACATGAAAGATCAGCCACCATCTTGGAAGGACTCACAAACGCGGAACGGCAAACTCGGCCGTGATGCCAAAAAGACCAACGTTTATAGTAAGATGTAACAGTATGCCCCCTCCGCAAAGGCGGGGAACCCGGCTTCCCGGGATGGAGCCGGAAGAACTTGCGCACCAAACGAGGAGCATGAACCCCTGAAGCCGGCTCCCAGGACCTATCTACCAGAGCGAACCCCTTCCAATCAACTAGGAACTGAAGACGACCCCTGTGGTAGAGGGAGTCACAAATGTCAGCTACCTCAAATTCCAGTCCCGTCGCAGTGGAAACAGGAGGCGGATGAAAAACAGTGGAGCGTTGAAAACGATCGGGTACCCCCATCTTGATCTAAGAGAGGTGAAGCATGGGATGGATTCGAGACCAAGAAGGAGGCAGCAAGAGTCTGACCGCTGCAGTGCCCACCAGGGAAACAACTCTGAAGGGTCCAAAGAACCGGGCAGACAATTTAGAAGGAAACAAGTGGCGGGGAAGAAATCGAGAGGACAACCATACTCTGTCGCCAACTGTTATCTTTGGTGTTGCCCTTCGATGACGGTCTGCATACTCTTTGGCCCGATCCTGAGCAGACTGAAGAGCCTTACGAGCGACTTGATGGCCCAGTTGAATGTCCGCAATCACCCAGACCACCCCAGGGCAATGGGAAGCAGATGGTGCTATGGTCAGAACATAAGCCGGATGGTAACCATAGGTACAGTAGAAAGGGCTAGTTTTCAAAGCCGAATGCATGGCATTATTATAAGCGAATTCTGCCAATGGCAAGAGACCAACCCAGTTGTCGTGTGCAGCGGATACAAAACAACGTAAATAGCATTCCAATGTCTGATTTAATCGCTCTGTTTGTCCATTAGTCTGTGGATGGTACTCAGAGCTCAGTGCTCTTCTGATTCCCAAAAAGGCGCACAACTTGTCCCAAAAAAGGGAGATGTACTGGGGACCCCGGTCTGACACAATTGTGTCTGGTACCCCATGGCGAGAGAAGATATCCGAAATGAAGATTCTGGCCATCTGATCTGCATTAGGAAGTTTAGGCAAAGGGGTGAAATGGGCCATTTTCGTGAAATAGTCTATCGTGACCATTATAGTGGTTTGATGAGAGGATGAAGGGAGATCCACTATAAAATCCGTAGAAATCAATTGCCAGGGTCTTTCAGGAATAGGCATTCGGGTA
Source organism: Ambystoma mexicanum (assembly GCF_040938575.1). Classification (NCBI taxonomy): domain Eukaryota; kingdom Metazoa; phylum Chordata; class Amphibia; order Caudata; family Ambystomatidae; genus Ambystoma; species Ambystoma mexicanum. The sequence continues at coordinate 449,441,055 of NC_090936.1, read as the reverse complement.
AGTAGACCCAAAGGAGGTTGTCTGGGTGTTTTGGATTGCAGACAGGTAACGCAAGCTGAAACATAGTCCCACACATCGGAGAGAAGATTTGGCCACCAGAAATGACGTTTGACGAGTTCTAACGTGGATTGATATCCTCGGTGTCCAGCAGCTCTTTAATCATGGCACATATACAGCACCTCCTTCTGGAGAGTAGTGGAAGGCACAAGTACTTGCTCCCTATGAAAGAAAAATCCACGGTTCCTAGTTAGGTGGTAGCTTCGTTCAAGATCTTCGCAGGACCGTAAGTGTAGAGCCTTGTCTTGCTTAATTGTCTTGAGAAAATCAGTCAGGACTGTTAAAAATTGAGCCTTGGGAAACAGGCTTTCAGCTCACAATCTAGCCGTAGGGTGGTCCTTCCGTGAAAGCGCATCTGCTCTAAGATTCTGACTTCCAGGTATAAAGGTAAAAGAAATACGATAAGGAAGAAAAAAATGTGCCCAATGTGCCTGACAACTGTTGGTGGTTTGGGCATGTTGAAGTACTTTCAAGTTTTGATGATCTGTACGGACTTCCACAGGAAACGGAGATCCTAACAACAGATGTCTCCACTCTTCGAAAGATCTTTTGATAGCCAGCAATTCCTTTTCCAGAACCGAGTAGTTGACTTCAGAGGGATTAGAGGTCTTGGATAAATATGCAACCGTTAATTCCACACATTGGGCCTCATTACACGGTAGGCGGTGAGCCATGGCGCTATTAGCGCCATGGCTCATGCCGGTAAAATACCGGCACCGCCTTGGCGGAAAGGGGATTTACCGCCCCATTCCAAGGTTGGAGGGGTGGTAAATCCCCTTTCCGCCATTGCCCTTCCCCATTCCCATTTCTGCCCCATAGGGCTCTATGGGACTGGGGAAGGCGCTAATTACGGCACCGCAATTTTGCGGTGCTGTAATTAGCTCCGAGGTCCCTTAGCGGGTTGGATTTTAACGCCTGCAAGAAGCAGGCGTTAAATCCTCCAACCCGCAAAGGGGCCTCGTAGTACGGCGGTAAGGGTTAACAGTCACCGTTGCCATTAACGGTGACCGTTAACCCTTACCGCCGTCCGTGTAATGAGGCCCATTGACTTGATCTTTGCAGGAGAACTGCTCCTAAAGCATAATGGGATGCGTCAGTCTCTAATATAAACTGCTTGGACTGGTCGGGGGTAGACAATATCGGGGCAGACGAAAACAATTTTTTCAGCTTATCAAAGGCCTCTTCAGCATTCGAATCCCAGGAAAAGGGTACTTCCTTGTTTAACAATCTGGTAATGGGAAGAATGATGTTGGAGAAGCATGGTATAAATTTACGGTAGAAATTGGTGAAGCCAAGGAACTGTTGTATCTCTTTAATATTCGATGGAGATGGCCATTCCAATACTGCTGACACCTTTCTTGGATCCATAGACACACCTTGAGCCGATAGCACAAACCCTTGATAATTGACCTGAGTTTTGTGGAATTCGCATTTTTCAGCCTTACAATACAAATGATTAGCTTGAAGTTGATCCAGGGCTAACGTCACATGACGGATATGTTCAGCTTCGTTTGCAGAGAAAACGAAGATGTCATCCAGGTATATGACGACAAAGTGTAATAGAACATCTGCAAATAGATGGTCCATAAATCTTTGAAATATGGCTGGGGCATTAGAGAGGCCGAAGGGCATTACTTGATATTCGTAGTGTCCAAAAGGTGTTCGGAAGGCTGTCTTCCATTCATCTCCGGGAGCAATACGGATGAGATGATACGCCCCTCTGAGATCTAATTTGGAGTAAATGGTGGCCCCTTGTACTGCCTCAAGAATATCTGGAATCAGGGGCATTGGATATTTGTCTGGTACCGTGATCTTGTTGAGGCCCCTATAGTCAATATAAGGTCTGAGCTCCTCCATGTCCTTTTTCGGAGCAAAGAACAGAGAGGCCCCGGCAGAGGAGGTGGATTCGGTAATAAGGACATTTTGTAAATTGGTGTGAAGGTACTCCTTGAGGACGTTTTTCTCTCGCTGGGATAGCATATACATGCGCCCAAACGGAACAGGCAGATTCGGGATCAACTCTATATGACAGTCATCCCTCCGATGCTGAGGAAGAGTAGGAAATTGCGGGGTGGAAAATACAGATTGATATTTCTGGTAACATACAGGGATGTTTCCTATCTGTGAAATCGTAGTTATCGGAGTATGACTGGGAACTTGTGAGGGGACCTGAAGTCCTACAGATTCATGAGAGAGACAGTGAGCCACACAGTATTCATATCCTAGGAAAAGGGTGCAAGCAGACCAGTTTATAAACAAATTGTGCAACCGTAACCAGGGCAAGCCTAGTATTATGTGAAAATGTGCTGCCTTAATCAAATCAAATCTGAGGTTTTCTTTATGTGAGGCTATTATACAAGTTAAGGGTTTAGTTTGCTCCCGGATCGGACCCGAGCTTAAAGGACTCCTATCCACCCCTTGAATAGGCGTTATGCAGGTCTTAGAGACACGGGCAATTCCATTGCCTTCCGCCCATTTATCGTCAATGAAATTCCCGGCTGCCCTGCAATCCACTAAAGCGGGAACCCTCTGAATTACTTGGTCTTGGAACACTAATGTCAGAGACAAAACCACCATGGAAAGATCCTGTGGGAGAGACGCATGGGACATGTCTATCTGAGGTGAGGAACCGCCTTTGTTTCCACCAGCCGTGGTTCCTCTTACGACTGGGTTCTGGAGTTTCCCGACGTTTGGGAGCCTGGTCTTCGGGGCGGAACAGTCGGGCAATCTCGTAACCCATGAGTGGAGGAACCGCAATACATGCATAAACCCAGAGATTTACATCGTTCCTTTTCATTCAAAGATAGTGGACCTTGGGCTGCCTCAATCTGCATGGGTTCTTCTGTCTGTGGTGATTTGCTAGTGGATGGGTAGTTCTCGGAACGAGGACGAAAAACCTTTCCCTTTTTGCGTTCTGCCAATCTCTCTTGGAGACGATAGTCCATTTGCATGGTGATGGTGATCATGTCAGCTAGGTTGGCTGGACGGGGGACTCTGGACACTTCATCCTTTAATTCCTCAGTGAGTCCTCTTCGAAACAAAGTAAGAAGAGTGTCATCTGTCCAATTAGTCTCTGAAGACAGCTGCTTAAACAGGGTAATGTAAGCCAGGAGGTCCTTGTTTCCTTGTCTAAGATCGAGGAGTCGGTCCTGGGAGGCCACCGACATATCTTGCCTTTTAAACATGGATTTAAGGCTATTTACAAAGGCCGGATACGAATCCAGAATTGCGTTCCCCGAGGTAACTAATGGGGTAGCCCACCCTAAAGCAGGGCCAGAAAGGTGGGAAATCAAGAACCCTACTTTGTCCTTGTCTGTAGGGAAATATTGTGATTTAAACGTAAATTGCAATTGAAACTCTTTTAATTTATGAGGATCCCCATCATCCTTGTCAGATGGCAGAGAGGACAGGGGGATTTTCAGGAACTACACGAGCTATCTGCTGACGGAGCTGGGCATTGTCTTGTTTGACACTTTGCAGTTCCAGAGACATAGATTGCATGGCTGCCATGAGTTGTTGCATTTTCTGTTCCATAGTCACTTGCTGTATGCTTAAAGAGAGGGAATATAAAAAAGGGTTTTATTTATTTATTTATTTATTTATTTATTTTTACCTAATTTCAGCGGGCGTCGCTATCTGTTAGATTGTTAACTGTTATAGTTATGAGCCTTGCTGAGTATAATCAGAATATCTACAACTATGATATACAGGATGATAGCACTAACCTGAACATTCAGCAGTGACTGGGAAGGCAATGGAACAGACGAATATGAGAGTTCCCCTACAAGCCCAGTCACTCCCTACCCAGTTAAAACAACCAGGAGAAGAGAGGACTGCGCCCCCAGGGAAACCCTCTATGGGAAAAAAAAACCTGTGTAGTGGAGATGGCAGTTTGATGTCGTCTGGCCTTCAAGAGCAGGAATCTTGCAGGAGTTTGTGGGTCATTACGACCCAGGCGGTAAGTACGCCAACTTTACCACCATGGTGTAAACTATGTTTACACCATGGTGGATGGCGGATTTACCGCCCCATTCCAAGGTGAGTGGGGTGGTAAATCCCCATTTCCCATTTTATCCTTCCCCATTCCCATTTTTGCCCCATAGGGCATAATGGGAGTGGGGAAGCCGTAAATTACGGTGGCGTAATTAGCACCAAGGCGGATTAGCGCCATGGATTTTAACGGCTGCTAAAAGCAGCCGTTAAAATCGGAATCAGGCGTTAAGGGTTAACGACTGAGTTAACCCTTAACGCCTGAGTTGTAATGAGGCCCTTTGTCTTTGATTCAGATATACGATTTCCGCAGGGGAGTTGTTCTGCGAATGAGAAAGGACAGGTATGAAGGTTTGTAGAATAGGGAGCAAAAAGGGAGTCCCACGGAAAACAGCCACCCACCTAAGATCCGCTTCGGATATTCTAATGCAGATCAATTATACTCGCTGCGTTTAGTAACTCGGAAGGCTGCAAGAAAGGGATGAACGATCCTAAATAGAAGGTTGAAAGGTTCAGTTATAGTAACAGATATTTGAATGGCATAATCTGAGAGATGGTAAATACAGTTGGGAGGAAGTGCAATGTCGGGAAAGTATGTACCACTGAACGAAGTCAATTGCGGAATGCAATGACGAGTTCCAGGCAGAAGTCCGGAGAAAGACGGGAAGGAGTCTCGGATGGCGGAAGTCAAAGATTCCCTGATATCTGGAATAGTCAAATCTGAAGCAAGCAAGAGGTAAGAGGTTAGAATTCAGGTAAGAGCCAGAAAGTAAAGATCCTTAGATGGCAATTACTTACGATGCGTCTGGGCTAGGGGTAGCGACGCACTGAATCAGTGCACTCGATCCCTTATATTCGTTCACATGACCGGCAGGCAACGTCGGGGAAGCACGTGAAACAACTAGGCCGGTCCTCAAAGAATGACATGAAAGATCAGCCACCTCTTGGAAGGACTCACAAACGCGGAACGGCAAACTCGGCCGTGATGCCAAAAAGACCAACGTTTATATCAAGATGTAGCAATATCCAAGTCCAGATTGCGGCCCAAGCCCTGCCACACAGAAATGCATGCTGAGTGCCAATCCCATAAACAACACACTGGCAACATACCAGGACGGTGCCCATGTAATCCAACACACAAACCCCATATCAAAGGCATGCCACCAAGTGCCACACACCTGTAAGACATGGATGCAGGAATTTATGAATATTGAACAGCACAATTGTATGCCGCTGGCATGTGACACCATCACTGATGACCTGCATCTTCTAGCCCCCAGGCACCGATGAGGAAGATGCCAGTCAGGAGAGGACCGCAAGGGCATCCACATCACACCATAAGACAAGGGCCACCGCCACCACCCCCCCAACCAGACAAACAGGCCAGACCCACAGGCAGTGTGCCTGACCGGGTGGAAAGCCAGCCAACAACACCTGCTGCCAGTGTGCCCGACACACATCAGGACCAGCAGTACACACCCACAACAGTCGGAGGGGTGCCCCTTCCTGCGCCACCCACCACCGAGGACGTTTTGGATGACAATGTGGACCCCGAGGGAGTCACAGTAGTGACTTCTACACCCACCCCAAGCCCCCTCCCCACCCCTGCACCCCATATGGAGCCCTACAGCAGTGATGATCCCTGCCTCCATGACTCTGATTTGAGGGATTCAGACCTGTGCCCCTTCGAGGAGGACAGCACCCAGGATGTAGGCCCGTGCATGCACCATCCACCACTCCAGCTCCAACCACTCCAGCTCCAACCACTCCAGCTCCAACCACTCCAGCTCCCACCACTCCAGCTCCCACCAACAGCCTGGAGTCATGCGTGTCGAGGGTGGAGGCACGACAGGAGGCAATGCTCGAACTAATGCAGCAGTATATTGCCGATGGGGAGGAGACAAGGCGGGGCATTGCAACTGCCATTGCAGGGACCACAGCGGCCATCCCAGCGAACACAGCTGCCGTGAATGCGTCTGTGCTCATGAGGGACTGTCTGGGGGCAGTATCCCAAGTCCTAACTTCCATCCTGCTCCATATGCAGCGGCCACACCTTGGAACAGGTGTGGAACCTGCCTCGGACAAATCCACTGCCACAGCACCTGCATCCTCAGGCCCCGCAAGCCCTGTGCGGCTGACCCGGAGGAGTGCACCGCACTCAGAGATGCCACAAAAAGTCCAGGAAGTAGAGTGCCCAGACAATGGGAGTGGGACGCATGGTTGTGGGTGAAGGGAACCATTTCATGGAGTACATTTGGGGACTTTTGGGGTTTGTAGGGTGGGTTAGGGAGTTCACTGGGGGTTTTGGGGGTTTGTTGGGTGGGTTAGGGAATTCACTGAGGGTTTTTGGGGTTTGTAGGGTGGGTTAGGGAGTTCCCTGGGGGTTGGGGGGGTAGTGGGCACATTTTTCCCTGTTTGAAAAAATACACCCGTTGTGTGCAAAAAAATTCAATGGCTGGACATTGTTCATTTTGTGTATATCCATTTAATGTGTGATGGTGTTCAGTGGCCAACTCCCAACAATCCCAGTGTGCATGTCCACATGGAGCCAGTGTGTCACTGACACATGTTTATCATAGTCCCTGTGGTTCAGAAGTATTCGTGAATCAGTGCTTGGTGTACAGCATGGCCATCCCATGCATCACGTACTGGCAGGGGGTCTACTTCACCTCCGTCTCCACCCTCATCATCCTCACCCGGGGCATGCATGTCAATGTCAGGTGGCAGTGGTACACTTCTCCGGACGCACATGTTGTGCAGCATGACACAGGCCATGGTGACCTTTGCCACCTTCTCAGGACTATATAGGAGTGCCCCACCAGACCTGCTTAGGCAGCGGAAATGCGCCTTCAACAGGCCAAAGGTCTGCTCAAACACAACACGGGTACGGGTGTGCACACAATTGTACTCCTCTTCATGGCTGTTCTGCGGCTTCCGCACAGGGGTAAGTAGCCACGGCCTCAAGGGATATCCTCCATCACCTGCAAGCAAATACAAATAGGTGTGCGTCACTCTGAGCTGGCACCTTCAAGAAGCACAGTCATGGCCGCAGCTATTTGGTGTGGACATGCACATGTCCCTGTACGTATGTCAAAATTGTTACCTAGATGCATACTATACTGTTATGAGGTGTGGTAGTCTGGATGGCGTTCAATAGATGATGCAGGGTGTAATAATGCATGCTGAGGCGGATGTACTGTGGTAGTACGACAATGTTTAGCCTCCCATTCATGCTGTGTATTCTACACTGTGCATGGTCACACTAGCCACATTGGCATAGTTGCAATCCTGTTCAGTCATGCATTGCTTGCCATCAGCATGGTGGCCTGGTTGTGCCTCTTACTTGTTGTCATCGATATGCATAATTGGTAAAATGTGTGCCAGTGATGTGTCATGTTTCTTTTGGGAGGTTCAGGTCAGGAGTGTTTAGCTCTGCATACATTCTCCAATCACTGACAATTGCCACCCAGGTGGAGTATGCACCCCCATCCCACTCAGGTGGAGTATGCATCACCCCGTTTCCCACCCAGGTGGAGTGTGCATCCCCCCCTTTCCCACCCAGGTGAAGTATGAACCCCCCCCCCTTCCCACCCAGGTGGAGTATGCACCCCCCCCCCTTTTCCCACCCAGGTGGAGTATGCATCTCAACACATCAGTACCCCAAAGCACTGCCATGGGCCAGTTGGGCAACTCAACAAGCAGCCAGGCACGTGGTCCAGCATGCCGCTCCATGTGACGGGGTAGCGTGGAGTTGCGCAGCACCATGGCATCATGTGTTTATCCGGGAAATCGGGCGCAGCAATGTGTGATGGTCTTGCTGGAGTCACATACCATTTGCATATTGATGGAGTGGTATTGCTTGCGATTGCAGTACACCGCCTCTATGGCATGGGGGAATACCAATTTCACATGGGTGCAGTCCAGGGCACCAATACAATTGGGCATGCCTGCCAGTGCATGGAAGCCTACTTTGGTGCCGGCTATGTCCTGGGCAGTCCGTGGTAGGGATATGTGGGTCCAGCACTTGGTTCAACATGCGTGAAAATAGTGGTTGTGAAATGCCATGCAGCTGGCCCACTGTGTGTTGATAGGTGCCTGTGGCGAGGAATTGGAGCACAGACACCACCTTTAGTAGCGGGGGGATGGCAGTGCATATTTCTATGAGGCCGGCAATGTCGTTGTGTGTCATGTCCACTATGGTGGTGATGGTGTCCCGGTCCAACCGGTACAGGGTGTGGATCTGCTCAGGGGTTAGGTTGAATGGCCTGGGTCTGATGCGAGGGATTGGTGGCTGCCTACGAGGCACTGCTGGCTGCGCTGGTGGTAATTGCTGGGCCTGTCTCACCCTCCTTCTCCTCCTGCGTCTCCTCTGTGCTGCCTATTGTTGCTGCTGTAGTTTTTGTTATAGTTGGTTTTGTTGCTGTAGTTGTAGCAGTATAGGCATGTCCTCCAGCGCCATGATTGCAACAGCTAGTGGTAGCATTTTGGTGTTGGAAGGGGGGTGGTGTGTGGGTGTGCTCATTTAATACTGGCCCAGCCTCCTGTGGCAGTTGGCTTGATTGCTGATTGCTGTTTGTGGGTGGTCCGCGATGCCTGTATGGCCGACATCGTGCAGGCAGTGATTACTGGCTTCTGGATGCTGGTATTTGTATGTCCGCGTGGGTTGGGATGTCCTCCTATTACCGGCATGCCGGTATTTGCTCCCCGAAGGGGCGCGTGTACGCGCCCATGCCGCTATTAGAGGCACCGTTATTTAGGGTGCCGCTAATAGTGGGTTGCCGGGTCATAATACACCGGAGCTGTAAGCGATGCCAGTAATCCTTTACCGGCATCGTTTTTCCATTACCTCCAACCTCGTAATGAGGCCATATCCTGGCCAAGGCACATCCACCCACCTGCAATAGGTCTGAAATCATCTGCTACCTGTTCTTATGTTGTACATCACCTCTGCCACTAGAATTCAGCTATGTCCCACGATAAAGATTTGGGGCCTCATTACGAGGCGGGCGGTAAGGGGTTAACAGCACCGGTAAAGGTGCCAGAGCCGTTAACCCCTTATCGCCCTATTACGAGGTCCGCTCGCAGGACCCGATCATGATGCCTGGTTTTACCAGACGTCCTTAGCAGGTCCCGCGAGCGGCCCAGCATGCTAACAACGGGCCTGTCCTTAACGGGCCCGTTGTTAGCATGCTCCCCATTCCCATTGAGCCCTATGGGGGCTCAAATGGGAATGGGGATGGACCGGGTCCGGGTTCCCTGAATGGGGAAATACCGGGCCCTCCAAGGTCGGAATGGCACGGTATTTCCCCATTCAGGGAACCCGGACCCGAGTTTGGGGGTAGCCATGCCCTTATTAAGGGCATGGCTACCCCCAAACTTGTAATGAGGCCCCTGGTCTAGCTGGGCACATAATACATCGCCTTGACTCGCATACTATCCGGACAGCCTTCACAGCACCCATCCACAAGCCAGTTCTACATGGGTCGCTAGCAGGGACTTAACCACCCCTACTTACTTTTGTACTGGCTAAAATGCAAACACACATCCTTTTTTTTAAATACTTTATTTTTGTATTTCAACAACCAAACAAAAACATACATGGAGTCTGATTCCCCTCAACGCCCACTCAAGCATGAAATTATGAACTGACAGAATTTGAAGCTTAAAAATCGTCAGTACTGCACACCATATTGTCAATCCGTTTTGGCAATCAGGTAATGAATGTAAGGGTGCCACGTCTCTGGGGGACGTGCATGCAATGGTAAAGTCCGAATGAAGGCCGTCTCGACATCCTGACAATAGACAATGGGCCTCATTCCGAGTATGGCGGTAAGGGATAGCGGCCACCGGTAACGAGACCGGTGGCGGTGATCCCTTACCGCCATACTCCGAGTTCCCTTTGCGCCCTCGCCCTTAACGCCTGCTTTGAGCAGGTGTTAAAGTCGAGGGCGCAAAGGGGCCTCCAAGCCAATAACGGTGACCGTAATGAACGGTCACCGTTATTTGCATCTTCCCCATTCCCATTGAGCCCTATGGGGGCTCATTTGGGAATGGGGAAGAGCCTTGGTGAATGGGGAATTACCGCCCCGCCAACCTTGGAATGGGGCGGTAATTCCGCCATCCACCAAGGCGCTGCCGGTCCGGGTACGGCGTCAACCAAGGCGTTAATAGCGCCATTGGTTATCGCCGTACTCGGAATGAGGCCCAATGTCCTGTAGCCACCCCTGCATGCTGGGAGGGCCCCCCTCCCCCAGACCATGGCCACCCTTCTGAGCGCCAACACAAGCAGTAGACCCACCAACCGCCTTCTCGCGGGCTGCATGCTCTTGTTCATCCTTGAGGGCCAACGTAGGATCCGATTCAAGTGATTCCCCTATAATTGGAGAGGTTTCAGTTAACACCTCCAACCAGTACTAATACACTCGTGGGCACTCCCACGCCAAGTGGAGAAAACCAGCCGGGGCGAAATTACATCTGAATCTGACACAAGCATCTGGGGTAGCGGGGAAGTGCTTATGGAGCCTGGCTGGCGTGTGGTAAACCTGGTGTAGAAAATTAAAATGTATTAGCTTGTATTTGGAGTTTAGGGAAACTTTTTGAGTTTGTCTCAGCACGTACATCCAGTCTTCATCACTAATAGATTTCCCCGGGGCTGTTTCCCATCGCCTCCTCGGGGCGCCTCCCTTCCACAATACCTCTGACAACAAGCCATTATAAATTTGTGAAACTAGGCGGCCCTCCCCCTGAGACTGAATCACCCCTTGGAATAGTGGCTACACCGAGGGCTGTGCCGGGAGCGATATGAGGAGCCCCCTAAGCGCATGCCGCAATCGAAAGTACAGAAAAATGTCCAGTGCCGAGTTGCCCCCTCATTCTCTTGTCTGTTGGGCCATGAGGAACACCCGGTCCATGAATAGATCGACATGGGTCTCAATTCCCAGTTTGTTTGTCCATTAAAGATATACCTGTTCACCAGTTATAGACAAGCCAGGGATGTGTCGTGCCGGGAGGAGGGGTGAATCCAGAGTGGTGAGGCCTAACCTCCTGCCATCTTTTTCCAGACCGAGCAGGTCATTTTGACCACATTTAGACTATTAGGTGTAACCTGCGGTTCCCCAATGACCACTGCCCGTAGCAGGTTAGGGGCCACTAGTGCCCTCTCCAGCTGTACATGTGGTCTCACAAAGTTTGTGGCATACCAGTGCCCCAGAAAGTGTGCCTGCGCCGCCCAGTAATAACTCTTGAGGTCGGGTAGAGCCAGGCCCCCTCTTATTGTCGGTTGCATCAATGTTGTGTAAGCAACCCTTGCCGGTCTTCCAGCCCAAATCAGATCAAGCATAAGCCCCCACAGTCATCGAAAGAAGACAGCCGACAGCAGTAGGGGAACATTAAGAGAAAGATATAGAAATTTGGAGATTAGGATCATTTTAACAATAGATATTCACCCAATTAACGTAAGTGGAAGCATTCGCCATCTGGTCACCGCCTCCTGGAGTTTCCCGGTCGCCCTCCCATAGTTCTCACGGAACAGCTCCTCCCAATTACGGGATACCAGCACCCCAAGATACCGGACTCCAGTGGTCTCCCACCTGAGGCCAAACTCGTCTCCAAAGTCTACGGTTCCTTCCATAAGGGGGAATACTACAGATTTGCTGTGATTAATCCTCAGGCCTGAAAATTTCCCAAAACGCATCACCTCCCTCATCCCGGGACACAGATTCTCCTCCAGGTTGCTTATATAAAGGGCCACATCATCCGCGTATAGAGATATGATCAACCTGTGTAGTCCGAGGTTGAGTCCTCTCTGGATGTGTCGCTCCCTAAGAATCACTGCCAACGGTTACATTGCCAAGGTAAACAGGAGTGGGGAGAGAGGGCACCCTTGTCGGGTCCCCCTTCCCATCTCGAAGCCGACCGATCTCGCTCGCCCCACTATGATTTTCACTGAGGGATTGACATATGAAAGAGAAAACAATTTAATAACGTTGGGGCCACGTCCCAATTTCTGGAGCACTGCAAACAAGAAAGGCCATTCGACGAAGTCGAAGGCCTTCTCAGCATCTAAAAACACAGCATTCACCTGGGATATGCGATCGAGTGCCTCCTTGAACCCGAAGAGGCGACAGAGACCAAATGTGGTGCTCCTTCCCAGAATAAATCCTGTCTGATCCACCAACAGCAGTCCAGACATCAGTGGGAGCAGTCGGTTCGCAAGGATTTTGGCGAATATTTTATTGTCGCTTTGATTAAGGAGATTGGTCGATATCAGGCACAATCCTCAGGTGATTTCCCTGGCTTATGTATCAACACTATATTTGCCTCACGCAATGTAGGGGTAAGTGTGCCAACCGTGAGCGATTCCTTGTATACTCGGAGGAGTATTGGGGCCAGTGTTGGGGCATAAGCCTTATAGAACTCGCTGGTAAGTCCATAGGGCCACGGTGACTTTGATCCCGGGAGTTCCTTAATTACCCTTAAAATTTCTTCCAGAGATATTGGCCCTCATTCTGACTCAGGCATTAAGGGGTTTACGGCGCCGTAAACGGCGCCGAGCCTTAACGCCTGATTACAAGGTTCCCTTTGCGGGATGGCTTTTAACGGCTGCTTTTTTGAGGCCGTTAAAATCCATGCCGCAAAGGGACCTTGGCGATAATTACGGCACCGTAATTTACGGTGCCGTAATTATCGCCTTTCCCCATTCCCATTATGCCCTATGGGGCGAAAATGGGAATGGGGAAGGGTAAAATGGGAAATGGGGATTTACCGCCCCACTCACCTTGGAATGGGGCGGTAAATCCACCAACCACCATGGCGTAAACGTAGTTTACGCCATGGTGGTAAGGGTACGACCCATGCGGTAATTTACCGCCTGGGTCGTATTGAGGGCCATTGTCTGGTTAAGAGGTTTGTAAAGGTGTGCCCCTACTCAGTATAGCTCCACCTCATCTAGGTAGCGTCGCAGTGCCTCTGAATTCAGCAAATTCTTTGATTTATATAATTCCCCGTAGCAAGTCTGAAAAACCGCTGCAGTGCCCTCCTCGGAACTCACAAATTTATCCTGGGGATCCCTCGCGCTTTCCACGTGTAGGGGGTGTTTATCAGTGGCTATTAGACATGCCAATAGTGCCCCCGGCTTCTGCCCCTCGCCGTATTGGCATATTTGGTAGCCGCGGGCCAAGAACGGAATCTCCCAGCTAGCGTTGGCTCTGAACCCCTCAAGATCCTCCCGGAGCTTTGCCAGGGTACGTGGGTCCGAGGTCGCTGCATACTCTTCTTCTAACTCAATGATCCTGGATTACCACACCGTGAGTTCCCTCCTGATACCCTGGAGAATCCCATTTTCTTTGGACATACATTCCCCTCTAGTAAAACACTTAAGGCTCTCCCAAAGCACTGCAGCGGAAGTAACTGAGCCCTCGTTGTCCTGAAGGTAATATTGGATTTCCTCCTGCTGTTCCTGGCAGAACCCCTGAGTCCTGCAACATGCCCAGTTTACTCGCCAGGAGTGTCCACCCCCGGCCTCCCCAACCCACATTCCAACAAAACAGGAGCATGATTAGAAAGAGTTTGTGGGAGAATTTGACAGTCGCCCCATTAGAGCCCATCTCCCGGGACACCAACAGATAATCAAGCCTGGAGCTGGATCTGTGAACCCAGGAGTGTTATGTACAGTCCCACTCCCCTCAGTTTTGATGTCTCCAAGCGTCAATAAGGTCGTATGTTTTACACATTTGCTTGTAAGCTTGCCTTCCGTACACCACCCTGTCCCATCCCGGTCCTATCCTGAAGGGGGTCCAGCACAGTATTCAGGTCCCTTCTCCACACAATGGTGGCATCCTGACATCTCTCTAAGTGTATCATGATCCAATCAAATGCAAATATATCTATGACATCCCCAGGTCACGCCCACCCTGCTCTCAGAAGAGGGGGTGGGATGGGTTTCTTGGATAAAGGCCACACCTATCAGGTGCCTTCTAAGGTACTACGCAACCTTCCAGATTTTGGAGGGGCTATTCCCCTCCCAAATATTCCATGTTGCTACCCGTAACCCCAGCAATCACCAAAGTGTCCAAGCATTGAGGGGTGGTTGCCCACCATCCACTGTTCCATTTCCCTGAATGAAGTCTGGCTGCACCATAGGATATAGTGGTGAGACGCTCTGACGAGAACCGAACTAACAACCAACACCAACCCAACTCCCTCATCCCCTACATCCCCCCATAACCTTACCCTCCCAGATCTCCCTCCCCGATGTGCAACCCCCAACCCGCCCATTGGTCCCCCCTCACCCTCTCAACCGTAAACCAATACAGTGCTGTGCTCGGGGCGCTAGTGCCCAACCAGGCCTGCTGGGCTCCGCCACCAATAAGTAGTACATGAAAAAATGGAGGCGGGCTTGCTTAAAGATTAATGTGCTAATGGTCATCGTTTAACTAATTACACATCCCTCCACCCCTTCAAATGATCCAGGTCCCATCATCCCAGGTCTCTCCGATCTTTTCAACCCTGTTCTCGGTCATGCTCTTGTGGTCTTGGGTTATTGCAGGGAGGGCACCTGCGACCTCATCTAGAAACAAGCTTGCTGCAATTGGTAATGTGAAGAATTGTGTTTTCCCATCAAGCTGGATTCAGAGTTTTGTAGGGAATAGCATAGAATACGGAATACTGCAATCTCTCATTCGGGCCACCGGTATGTTGTGGGCTCTTTTCAAGATGAACAGAGGAGACAACTCTGCCCCTCCAAAATATTCTTTGTAGAGGGCTTTAACAAATTCCTCCGTCTTTGGCTGCTCATGCCTTTCCCGGATCCCCACCAGAGGGATGTTGTTGCGGCTGGCCCTTCCTTCCAAGTCCTCATTTTTGGCTGTCACTGCTTTCACCTGCACCTCGAGAGATGATACCCAGGTGACAAGCAAGGAGGATTCATCCTCCAGCCCGGACACTCCCTGTTCTACCTCATCCAATCGATCACTGTGTTTGTCCAGCCAGTGTTGGAGCAGGTCAACCTTGGAGGAGAGCGAGCCCAGCTTGGAGTCGAGTCCTGCAATGCCCGCCTTGAGGTTGAGCAATATTTCCCTGATGTCCGCTTCTGGGATCATGGTGGCCCCCCTCTGTCGTCTCTTCTGCTGCTGGCTCCAGCGGCTCTGCCGGATACTGTGACCTGGAAGTCTTGGAGGAGGATCCCCCCTGAAAGGTGGGCTTTCGTTGTGATTTATGTGTCATAGGAATGCATAGGGCAAAGATTTATTTTAAATGGGAGAACGTGAAAAATAGCAATATTTTTCACTGAAAAATCGGTAGTCTCCCAACTAAATCGGTAGGGTTGGCATGTATGTGTCTTCCCCATGTTGCGGGAGGATCACCGAGGGTCCAGGACTGTTAATGAGGGGTGGTCTGGCAATTGGGCTGAGTTTGGGGCAGTTGGGGACTGTCACAGGGTCTGTCGCCGCTGGTGGGCTTGTCCGGCTGCCTACCTCAGCACCCACTCGGCACTCTAATTGCATAGTGCCCTCTAGCAAGATCGAAATAGAGATGTTCCAGTTGGGCTCATGGGATCCGGTAGCTGCCACTGCCACCGCAATGTAGATCCGGGTGGCAGGGAAAGGAAGCAGCCAAACCAGCCCCCTGTTCCAGGAGGGGGGCAACAAGATGCTGCGTGTGGTCAGGTTTATTAGAGAGATCCGCTATCGGCAGGAAAGTATCCAATATTACTCTACGAGCTCAGGCTTCAGACCCAGTGCCGCCTCTGTGCCGTCCTCCCGGACCCTTCTGTACCCTCGCCCACTCAGGTCTGCCCCATTCACCTGCGCATGCAGTGTGTCGTCTCCCCACACCTCCTCATAGCAGCACCCCAACTGCACTGTTCAGGTGCCAGGAAGGATCACTAACCAAGCATCCCCGCCTCTGGGATCCTTTGTCAACGCTTGTGTTGACCAGTCACCTTTACGGCAGGAGCAGGGTCCAGACTGCCTCTGCTCCCTAGCTGTGCAGTGTATAGCTATGGTGCTACTGCTGTCCCATTAGGCCAGGATTGCCTGTCCCTCTACAGCCCCTCCAGCACTCAGTCTTGCAACCCACCAGGTCTTGCCAGGACCATCCAAAGGGCCATTTGATTTTCTTTTTTTAAGGGATTTCGGGCCCTGGGGTGGGCTCCAAACTGCCTCTGCTCCTGGCACGTGTCTCGCTACTCCTTGAGATTCCTGCCAGGCCACAGACCCTCCTCGTGAGGGTGTTGTGGTCTTTCTCCAGTGGGGGCCAGGAAGCGCCCCCCACCACCCAGTGCCCTTCTGTGCCGCTCACCTCACTCCGCCCGGCCTGCTAGGGTGCTGCAGTCCGTATCACCGGTCTCGGGCGGGCTCCCGACTTCCTCCGCTCCCGGATTGGCCGCACACTTTCAGGGCTCTGCCTCCGCTGCCGCACCCAGATCGGGTCATGGAGCTCCTCGGCCCTCGCCCTCAACGCCTCCAGCTGTGTCCCTCGCGAGTGGGCCCATCAGCGTTCATCTCGCCCTGAGCAACGCCGGGCTCGGAATGCCTCCTGCTGCTCGCCAGCTCCCCCTCACGCCGGCAGCTCTGTCAAGGCTGGTGTGCGGGCACAGCCACTTTTTGACAAGAATTCCAGGGGTCCGTAGGTTGTCACAACCGTAGGGTGGTTATGCTGCCTCAGAAGCAATTATTTTTACAGGATATGCTGGATCCCCATACAGAGCTCAATGAGAGACTGCCATCTTGGTTGGGCTCTCTAGTGCCCTTCCAAACACACATTCTAAACTCCTCTGACCAATCTCTCATACCTCAGACTTCAGTCCTCCAAGGGAATTCACCTACAGCACTTTGAAACCATACCAATGGTACTAGACACCATACAAATGCCATATTATATTACATTACAGCTGTGCTTGTTTCACAGGGCTGGCACAAGTGTGATATCAAATTGCTCTGGCTGTAATAATTATGTGAAATACCACCCACCAGGCCATAACTCAATTTTTTTTAAATCTCATTTGGAAATTTGGGAGGTAAATGCTCAAACTATTGTTGGTACCGAATTAAAGCATATTAAGATAGGTATTAATGCAGAAACTACCAATAATATGCTATAGATATACAGACTTCCATCCTTAGGTATAGATTTTTCCACACACTTGTGTAACCTTTTATTACCCATCCTTAAACCCAATGCTGAATTTGTAGTTCTGTGTGATGTTCATTTTTGGTTGGGCTGTCACACTGATACTTCAGCCACCATGCTGGAAGATTCACTTAGAAATCTAGTCTTTGAAGAAATTGTTAGAACTCAGACACATTGCAAGGGGCACACCTTTGATCGGGTTGCTACCCATAATATGTGAACAAGTGACCTTCAAGTCCTACCCTGCCCTTGGTCTTATTACTCGTTTGTCCATTTTAATATTGTTAGTGAAATCCCTATAAGGAATAGAGTTAGTGAAAAAAGCTATGTTCTACTAAGAAACTTGAAGAAAATCCCCCTGGAGGTTCTTAAACCTTGGCTTTCCACTCTAGTTCCAGAGATTATCAAATTAGAGACAGCTGAAGACATCACACATCTCTCTCTATACTCTCTGCATGTGATTACTGAAAAGTTGGCACCTTTAAAACAAATAAAACAACAGCTAGGTCATACAAGGAAAGGTAATACTTGGTTCAGCGCTGAACTGCAAAAACTTAAAGCGGTCAAAACCAAATACTTCTAAGCTTGGATGGCACCTCAGGATTCCATTAGCTTGGAGGCATACACAATAGAGGTAAAGGAATATAAAACAGCAATTATTGCTGCCAAGAAAGATTTGCTGAATAATAGGATAATCAACTCTCAATCTGAAGCTAAGGAACTCTTTAAAATCCTGAGAGAGCTTAGGAACTCCCCACAAGCAGGGTAATGTTACCCCTGTGAAAGATGCCACTTGGTGCACATCAATCCAGGATGCTATGATGGATAAACTGCAGCGGATTAAGAAAGCAGATAACAAGGGGGGTCCTGGGAGACTCTCTGCCAGACATGAGTCCTGGTTACAAGAGCCTTACCCAGAGTCTTTAGCTCACTATCTTTCACAGAGAAGAAATATCCCAAACATATCAGTCTTTGTCCTGCCCTGGGGTAGTCCAGCACCGAAATGCTAGGCAATTCTCCTCTGAACAAGAGTACCAACAGCAACCCCAGACACGTGTTTCGGTCTGGTTGAACCTCATCAGTAGGGTGTAGCTGTGCCTCTCTAAGAATAGTGAGCAAGGGGTCCACGTCTGGATTCCCCTAGCAACTTAGGGTGAGACCTAATTAAGAAAGACATGGAATCCAAAAAGACCAATCTAAATATGTTAAATATTGTAAGTGATGTGGATTCACCTGTAATGCTATAGTTACATTTAGTTTACTGAGCAGATCCCTACCCAACAAGTTAACAGGGGAACTCTCTGAATATAACAAGGGGGCTCATACTACCTTCCCTCCCACTTTTATATCCAGCTCCTCAGTGTCTGGGATCGTAGAAATAACCCCAGAGAATCTCTGCATGTCAAGAGTTTTGCCTGATAAAGGAACGTTCCCCTTCATAATGCATGATTTAGTTGCACCGGAATCTACCATGAATTTAAAATGCTTGTTTCCTATTTCCATCGCCACCAAGGGCTCCTTTTCAGGGTGTGCGGTTGTCAATAGGATTGGACACGAGGGTGCTCTCTGCGGACTGCCCTAATCAGAATATGCATTTGTCCTGGGGAAAAAAGGGCCCTCGCCATTGTAGCACCTTGGAACGGGGCGCCTGTTCCCCCGGCATCCTGTTGAACTGTGTTGCCCCACCCTGCTGTGGTTGTTGCCCTTGCCTGCCAGCCTCATAAGGGAACGGATTTTGAACCCCTCGCCCAAATTGCTGGTGTCCCATTCCTTGAGGCCCTTGGAATCCCTGTCCTGGAGGTGATGGCCCACAATGAAATCCCATCCCAGGCCTGTTCCTGCATTCCATTGTAAAATGCCCTCATTTCCCGCAATGCCAGCACTGTGATGTTCCCAATCCTCCTACCTGGGGTCCTATCTCCACAAAGCCTCCTGCTCTTTCTCCTCAAAATCCTCCTCTTCCCCTTGGTGCTCCTTCATACTGCCACTCTGGGTTGGGGTACTGCCCACCCCCACCTCACTGTCCCTGTCCTTCTTCACCCCATTGTGCTGAAATTGTGGCATTCACAATTTGTTGAGTGTCTCCTGTCCTTTCCCCCTGAGTCGGTGCTGTCACCAGTGCTTGGATGACAACCTTATTTAGTTTCTTTTCCACTAGTTTTGCCTCATCCATTTGCTGCTTCTGGGATGTCTCCCTGTCCCTCTCCTTGATTCTCTTACAATGGTGAACTATATTATACTTTGTATCTATGCCCACCCTTTGGCTTCAACTCCCACAATTTTATCTAGTGCCTTCTGGACCTCTTTTGGTAATCCCCTCATTACGATAAAATATAAAAATGGTACTGAATGGTCCCATTGCCCTCCTGTCTCAACTCTCCCCATTTCCTGTCACTTAAGAATAAACTTAACTGGGTCCTCATCATCACTCATTGTGCACTGCATTTAACAATGTAAGTCAGGTGTATCTGGGTACATCTTTCGTAGGGCATCCCATACCCTTACATCATTAAAGGCTGCTCCATCATGTTCGTTATCTGTAAAATTTACCCCAGAGTACACAGCCCTTGTCCATATGGGCACAACCTGGTCCCCAACTATGGTGACCAGTAAACTCTTAAGGTCTCCTAGTGCAAAGGCTACCCCTGCTGTTTGTTTCTCAAATTCATAGATGCATTTACTGGCTGCGGCTGTAATCTAGGGGAGAGCTTTAATCAAATTATTTGTGTCCATTTGAGGCCATGGCACATACTGCGTTAACCCTGCTTCTTTGTGTATAAGACGCATCTGCATGTCTATTTTGTTTTCTACCCCTTTTTTAGTATTCTTCTGATCTTGTACTACCACCATGAAATCTGGTCTATGGTCTATTTGGTCTACCCCTTCTCACTGCCTCTTATGGCAGGGACAGATTTCTCGCTGCATCCTCTCCTTGATCTCTTTCTTGCGCTGCCTCTTCATTATTTCTGCCACCCTGATCTTCCCATACATTTTCTCTTGATCGTTCTTCTTCTTGTCCCAGGGCCGTCCATACCCTCTCCCCATCATCTTTTTTGACACAAACATTTCTTATTACCCCAGGGTTGAATCTAACCAAAAAAATCTCCTGACTTCCAATCCCCTATTTTCTGCACTAGTACCCTTATTTCTGGTGGTACTTCTTCAGGTTCTTGTAACCTGACCAACCTTTCCCGCAATGCTCTTACCTCGTTTTTTATATCTGAGTGTGACCCCCCCTGAGTACACTGATACTACGGGCATGTCAGCACATGTGGATGGGTTATATGGAGGTGGAGGTGCAAAAGCTCTTCAGTCCCCCCCAGTTGCTAATCCTTATAATCTTGTTGTTGACACTGTCTCTACCACTGGAGGCTTATAGACTGTATTTGTATACCAAACTGCAGGTTTAGGCGTTACGGGCTATATCCCCTTACATTGGATCTCTTTTCTATCTTCCTGATCTTCCATATCCTTGAATAGTCGCCACAGATCTAAAATCTCTTTTCTTTTTGGAATTTGTTCCCCTTATATTTTGCTGCTAAAACGATGGAATGTTTTTCTAGCATGTTTCTGTTATGGGAGCCCTGCTCTGGCCAGGAGCAAGACATCCCGCCTTCCTTTGTTTCCAATACCCACAATACAGTGGCAGGACCCTATGCATGTGTTGCACACACACACACACACCGCGACTCATCCACCTTCCTTCCTTGTTTACCACAAAAGACAGCAAGAGAAAATATACAGGAATAATTGACTAAAATCCAGGCCCATTCCTTAGACTGAGCCACTACTTATTTCCCTTATGCCGTTGTAGTACCACCTTCCCAGCTTTTTTAATATTCTGAGGAACCCATTGCTTTTATCGTCATAATAGAATACTGCGTGGTACTACCTTCTCAACCTATTATGGCTGAGGATCCCTTACTTCTCAGTCGTTATCCCTTTTTCCATTATAAAAAGTAGAAAAACAGAAATACGTGACAATTTCAAAACATTACCCACCTCCTATCCAATCTATACCTTAATATATCACCTGAAATCCTATCCAATCTATACCGTAACACATCACCAAAGATCCTACTCAATCTATAACTTAACACATCACCAAAGGTCCTACTCAATCTATTCCTTAACACATCACCAAAAGTCCTATTCAACCTATTTCCATTGACCTCATACTAAATCCATTTGTACCAACGTCATACATACATGTCCCCTTGTTGTTATCTCTTACAAGAATATACTCACATATGTGTGTTCACTCGAGTATCCTCTGTTACCAAGTCCCACTACTGGCCTGTCTTTTTCTCTGGAGCCATGCCCCGCTTTAGTGAGCAGAGAGGATTTCTTTTAAAATGGCTCCTACTAAAACTGTTTCAGGAAACACATGTTTTTTGATTTAGGGAACCGGTCGCTATAGATGGGTGTGACTCCTTCCTGGTGACTAGGCCTGGGTCTTCGCAAAGTACGGGGGAAAGACTGAGATTACGCCTGGAACGTCACCACTTGTAAGGGTGTCCCTAATTACACTCACACCAGAATAATAACACCCCTCTAGAGGAATACGGCTAAAAGTCTATCTTGTAAGGATAACAAGTTTAATCTTACAAACATGAGGATGGTAGCAAAGAACTCTGCTGCCTGAACTGTCTTCTTCTGTCCCTCTTCCATTCCTTTCTCCTGCCACAGTAGCCCAGGCAGGGGTTTATGTAGCCCAGTCTTGCTGTACAGAGTCAGTGGATACAGGCCTTGGCTTCATCCCAATTCGTCCTACTTCCATACAAGGGATGCTCCAAAGCCTTCATTTCTTTATTGTTAGCGGTTTCTTTCAGAACATGCTGCTCTACATTGTGCTAACTTACATAGAAACACACTGTAGCTCTGCAGACTTTTACAAACCTTGAGGCCTAGCCCCAGGAAAACCTAAACATTTATAAACAATTTTCATTCATTCTATCCGTATTCCACTCATTCTACTCATTTTATCGGAACCCTGTAGGTTTCCCCCATCCTTAATACTCATAATCTGTTGCATTTTTTGCATTTTGTTCACCGATCATGTAAATTCCATTTTAGCCTGCTTGGGCCCTTTGACATACAGTAGACAGCTGGTGAGTGAATTCATGCTGCCAGTGCTAGCGAACACCATCGAAGCCTGTAGTTCATTTTTAGCACAAGCTGTATTATTTTTGGGACGGGAGGGGGAGTTTGCCTTTTTACTGTACTAAGATTTTTACAAATGCATAGGATTTACAAATGTATCCAGCTAATAGTTAATTTAGCCTTATCTTTAGACAATAACTGCCTTCTTCAGTGTTTGTCCATGTCCTTCTTCAGTGTCTGCCCATGTCTATGCATGTGACTATATCTGCATGAAAGAGCCTTCCCAGTGCCCCTCCTTGCCACCTGGTCCCTTATAGCACCTAAAAGAAATCTTGCCTAATTCTAAAGTGCTTGGGGGTGCGGAAAGACCATAGTTCCTTCCCAACATTGCTCTACGCCGTAACCATGTTGTACATGCAGCTGTGTATGGGTGTCCCTGCAAGGGTGTGTGTGATGCAGTATGCAGGTGACACCGGGCCTCATTATGGATCTGGTGTTAACTCTGCCAGTGCTACCGGCAGCTTGCTGCCGGACCCATTAACAATGATCATTTACTGACTTCCCGGTGCATTCCAAGTCCAGGTGTCGGGAAGTCAGGCGGCATAATCTTCTTGATACACATTCCCATTGAGTCCTATAGGAATCCATGGGAGTGTGTAGGCAGAAGCAGCAGCAAGATTGTTGACGGTGCCGGTGTGTCCATGGCAACTCAGCATACCAGGACCACAGCACCCGCCACAGACAGGCCTGTTGGGCGGTGCAGCTCTGGCAGCCACTGTAATGGGGCATCATCATGTGTTTGCCAGTGGTGTAACACAAAATGTAGGGGCCCCCCTGCGAGCAAGCCTGAGGGCCCCCCCCCAACTCGGCTACAAATCACAGGTTGTGCCACACTCTGGGCCGGCCTAGAGTATCTCGCCTGAGCAATACGCACAAACGTGCTGCTGAAGGGGTATGCTGTACACTGCACTAGGAGAAACATATAAATATGTGTTTTAATGCAATATACAGCCCACATTCTGAGAAAAATTGGCTAAAAAGCTGGAGTGTATACAATTGTTTTGTAGGGTAACTCCAATCCAAGACATGCAAATCATGAACAGTGCCCAGTAACATTAATGCTTTGCCATTAAAAATGCCATGCAACAATGAAAACACGTCCAACTGGCTGCACAATGTGACCAGTGTAGACACATAATAATATTACAGTAAACCATGCCAGCCCACATTTAGACATACCTAGACTGGTTGCATCAAAATGCCAGTCGAATCAATAACACTCATCAAGAAGAGATCACACATTGAAGCCTGCGTCTCTGTGGGCCAAACTCTTTCAAATCTGCAAGGAACTGGTCAATCCTGTTGCGGTCTTTACCTCTCCTGTTCCCTCGCAGGCCCTCTGTATGGCTCTGTCCTCTCACTTCTCTGCTAAAACACTCCTCTTCCTCTCCCTCTGCCTCTCTCTCCCCCCTTTGGCCATCTCTACCTCTCCCCCTCGTTTTTCCTCTTTCTCTCTGACAACACCTGACAAGGTTTCTAGACAAGTCCCATTTATGAAAGTGTCATCCAAACAGGTGCTCCCCTGCTCCTCCAAAACCATCAAGGACCATATTGACACCCTTTCTGCAGCCTTGGCCAACTTCTGTAATCAATCTTTCGCCACTGGAACGTTGTCCTTTCCCCTTAAGCACCCCCTTGTGCACCCACACCTCAAGAAGCTGTCTGCCGATCCAAACTATCACCCAAACTCCATCACCCCTTTCCTGGGCAAACTGTTGGAAAAGCTGGCCATCTTCCCCAGCTTACTCTCCACACTGAATCTGTCTGGCTTCAGAGCTGCCAGAGGCATGGAAACTGCTCTCCTGAACACCAGTGAAGATCTGTTCTCTAACCTTGATTCCAGCATTCCTTCTGTCCTCATCCTCCGTGCTCTTTCCTCAGCTTTCGACACAGTCAACCACACCATCCTGATCAATCGAGAGCCTAGGCATGATGGATCAGGTCCTTGAGTGGCTGACCTCCTTCGTCTTGGACCGCCCCTCCCAGGTCCAACTTGGTCCTTTCCTATCCACCACATCTCTCTATACCTCTGGCATTCCCCAGGGCTCCATC
The DNA here is from genome assembly GCF_040938575.1 of Ambystoma mexicanum. Taxonomy (NCBI): domain Eukaryota; kingdom Metazoa; phylum Chordata; class Amphibia; order Caudata; family Ambystomatidae; genus Ambystoma; species Ambystoma mexicanum. The sequence goes on along the minus strand of NC_090936.1, from coordinate 449,416,662 downwards.
CTCTCACCCTGGTTTTTCAACCTCTACTTGACCCCTTTGGCCCACCTGATCTCTACCTTCTCCTCTTACTTTCATTGTCATGCGGATGATACTCTGCTTTCCTTCATGCTCCCCTTAGACTCCTCTCCTCTCTCGCTCATTCCTGACTGTCTATCCTCGATTCAGGATCGGTACGCCTCCAACAATCTCTGCCTTAATGCGAGTAAGGTGGAGATCCTTCTCATTGGGACCCCTGCCCCTGCTTTCCCTCTCTAACTCTGGCTGCCTGCCTTGGGCCCTCTTCCTTTGCCTTCCTGCGAGGCAAAAAACCTTGGTGTCATCTTTGAATCCACTCTCTCTTTCTCTCCTCACATCTCGGACGTCGCCAAAAAGTCCCACTACCAGCTGCTCCTCCTCAAAGATACTCTTCCCTTTCTCACTTTCCCTCAGAAGCTCACTGTCTCCAGAGCCCTGGTTCTCTCTAGGCTGGATTGCTGCAACAGCCTCTTTCTCAATCTGCCTTCCTCTAATCTCCGCCCTCTGCAATTAATACAGAACAGGACTACAAGACTTATCTTTGACCTTAAGCCCAGGGATTGTATTTCTCCAGCCCTGAAATCTCTCCACTGGCTCCCGGTTGCGGCAAGGATCAAGTTCAAGACGCTTTGCATTGTCCACAAGGCTTTCTGGGCCCGGGGCCCGTGGCCCACACTACATCCAACGCTCTCTTCCAAAATACCTTCCTTTGTGAGCCCTTTGCTCAGCTACCACCAACTCTCTAAGGAATAGACGCTTCTCCAGGCAGAGAGTGTGGGTAGGTCTCACTCCTCTGCAGGTGCCTCCCTATGGAATGGCCTTCCTGCCACTCTCAAACTTGAGCCGGCCCACCTGAAGTTCCGAAAGCAGCTCAAAATGTTCCTCTTCTCCTCTGCTTTCTCTCTCTCCCTCCCCTGCTGATCTACCTGACCTACCTGTCTGCTGTACCGACTGGTTGCTTGGCTGAATCTAACTGAGTCCAGACTCTTTCTTGATCAGTCACACTTGCACTGCATCTGGGCCTACCACGCAATTAGGGGCTGTAACTGTAACCCTACAGTCCTTTGTTCTCCTTGCACTACCTAGAGCATTGCTGCCGTATTTGTCCCTCCCCTCTCTGTTGCACTCCCCCTTCCCTTTCCCCTTGCACTTCTCACTCTCACACTTGCACAATCTGAAGGACACAAGGCCTAGTAAGATTGTTTGTCTGGTCCTCTCTCTATCATATCATTTTATCACAGATGCCAAGTAAGAAACAGCTAGACTGGCAGCACCTAAATGCCAGTCTAGCCAGGTAATTACACTTAACAGGACAGCTTTATCATAAATGCCCAGTTAAAAAAGTGATACCAAACTGAGGAATTACTAGACTGCCTGCACCAAAATGCCTCTTTAGCCACTAATACCACATATCATGCCTGCTTAGCCTGGTCATGGACAACCATCATGATTTTTCGCACAATCCCGCCCCCAAACAAATCCCCTCTCCCTCCCACCCCAACCTCCAAAATCAGCTCCTTTGCCCAGAATTACCTCCACGTCCCTCTTCCTTGTCCCAGAGCTTACGTATGAGGCTCCTTGTCTCATAGGTAAGTACTGGGGCAAGGAAGCGTGGGATTAGGAGTAAAGAAGATTGCAGGTAGCTAAGTCAGGCATTACCTCCATGAACCTCTACCTCATCCCAGTACTTGTGTATGAGGTAGATTGCCTCGTACACAAGTACTGCCTCATACACAAGTACTGGAACGGGGTAGAATAGGGCTAGGAGTAATGAAGTTACCAATAAGTAATCAAGGCATTTAACACAATTAGTGGTGCAGCACTATTGAGTTGACTGGGATTCAGCACTCCTCCCCCTTGAAATTGTGGGCTTTGTTGACTAGACCTGGATGACCTTCAGAGCAGTTGCCGGACAGAACAGGACACTGCTGTTAAACTGCACCAGGGTTTTGCTGTTAACAAGAGCCCAGCATTTACTAACATAAAGCATTTCACTGTTAGTACCTGTAGTCAAATGCCAAATTCTTTAGGCAATTGAAATCGTGATCTGGGTTTAGTACTTTCCTGTCAGGGGAGTGTTTGGAAGGGTAGAGAGGGAACAGGATACCGCTCATTCTCACAGCACTCCATAAGTGGGTGCTTTCAACCTTAAAGGAGAGAGTTAACTGCTTGTTACATTGAAGCTCCACTAGAATAGTCTCATTAAAATGTGTAAAGAAATGAGATGCCCCCACACAATAAGTTTGCCCTTCCCCCACCGCCCGTGAAGTTAGCACCTCTCCCAACATTTGAAGTGTTAGCCCCCCAAAATGTAGGTTTTGTTGTGCCCAGAACGCAAGCACACACACCATTCACCATATACACACACGCACACCCAGCCATCCATACATTTAAGTGTGCACCCTTTCACCATACAGACACACCCAGTCAGCCACCCATACATTTAAGTGTGCACCCTTTCACCATACAGGCACACACACCCAGTAACCTACCCATACATTTAAGTGTGCACCCTTTCACTATACACTCACACCATCAGCCACCTATACATTTAAGTTTGCACCCTTTCACCATACACTCAGACACGCATACATCATGGGATCGAGGGGAGCCCTATTACTTCACTCTGACTTCATAAAGAAATTATTTCTGTTAAGGACCGAACCATAACGGAAATCATTTCTTTATGAAGGCAGAATGACTTGAAAAATAAACTATTTCTTTGTGAAGTCATAGGGAACCCCCCATACTTCAAAAAGAAAGTTTGTTTTTGTAGTCACTCTGCATTCATAAAGACATTATTTCTGTTACAGAAATGATTTCTTTCTGAATGCAGAGTGAATTCAAAAAGAAAAAAAAACAATTTTTGAAAACATAAGTTTTCATTTTTTTTTCTCCAAGTGGGGCCCCCTCCCAGGACATGTGCTGACGGGGCCCCCCACACCGCAGGGGCTGCGGGGGCCCCTGTTACACCAGTGGTGTTTGCCGGTCCTGTGACATGTGTGCCGGTCAATTTACAGGTACCATTGTTTTGGTGCACACACAGTCATGTGTGGTGCCTTGTCATGTGGTTGGGTATGGGGCATGCATGGGGGCAGAGCATGTGAATTGCTTTGCGCAACATTCACTGGGGGGGCATGGGAGTGCTAGGTCTGGCCAGGGTGATGTGGCCAGTGCTATGGCCATTTATGTGCACTGATGTTACAGGTGGGCAGGTGTGAGCTTGAGTGTGCAGTTTGTGTACTTACCAGCCTAAACAGGTGTCCCAGCTCCCACCTCCGCTGCACCAACTCCCTTAATACCCTCCAAATGCAGCACACTGCTGCACCTCTCCTCCCAGGGCAGCAGCTTGATGGGTGAGGGTGGTTCGATGCCTTTAGCTGTGCTGTGTCTACCGTGTGCAGCAAGAAGGTTGCGCACCCTCAGCCGGAGGTCATCACACCGCTTATGGCAGTATATCACACTGCATGCTGTCACCCCCACAGCAGTCACCTTCCGAACAGCTTCCACCCAGATTGCCTTCCTCCGGAGCTGCGTGCTAAAGCACTGGTCCACCGAGAATAGCTCCCCGGCATTGTCAACTATGTGGTCGAACAGCATAGTCAGTTCGGCCTCATCGATGCGTGGCTTTCGCTGGCAGGTTTGGGGAATCCTGGATGACATGCCCCTAGATAGCTTCTGGCTGTCAGAAAGGGTGATGGCTTCAGGAACATGGAGATTGCAGTGGATAGTGATTTTTGTAATGGCCGCCAGGCTCTTTCCGGTTCTGTGATGACGTTATTTCCGGATCCGTTTTTCCGGCTCTGCGTCCGCAGCACCACTACGTTTGGCATGCATGTGGCGGAGGCGGATGCACCGCCAACATTGGTGGCGGTACGTCCATCTCCACCAGTGTTACCACAATGGTGGTGGGACCGGTTTCACAGATAGGGAATGCGCACAGCCGACAAGGCAGAATCCTATCTTGTTTCCGGTGCCCTGCGGTGGCAGAACTGGTGCCAGCGCCATCACAGTAACACCAGATTTTCTGCACCACACTCGATATGAGGCCCAATATGTCCCCAGGCTCAGCCGTGGCAAGCACCCTCACACAATTAATAAGCACTGGCAGTTAACTGCAGCATCTTGAAAGATTGACTACACTATTACATGTTTAGAAATAAGTGGTGCCCGGTGCTATCAGTTTCTATTGTTTGGCTCATAAAGGCCTATATTGGGGTTTCTTCAGAAGAGGTTTGATGAAGAAGAATCAGCATTCTAGCCAGGGTGTTCCTGAATAGAAGGATGCTTTCCGGACTGGAAGGCATGGTATTCACTTTTTCCAAGCACATCCATAATGGTACGTGACTCGCTGGGAATATAATGTCAGCGCTTGAAAATTCCCTATACAAGAAGCAAAATGATTACCAATGCTTGTTTTTTCCACCAAAAATTCAGTGCAAGGAAAAGACACAAGCACACACATAGGGCCTCATTACACGGTAGGCGGTGAGCCATGGCGCTATTAGCGCCATGGCTCATGCCGGTAAAATACCGGCACCGCCTTGGTGGAAAGGGGATTTACCGCCCCATTCCAAGGTTGGAGGGGCGGTAAATCCCCCTTCCACCATTGCCCTTCCCCATTCCCATTTCTGCCCCATAGGGGTCTATGGGAATGGGGAAGGCGCTAAATACGGCACCGCAATTTTGCGGTGCCGTAATTAGCTCCGAGGTCCCTTTGCGGGTTGGATTTTAACGCCTGCAAAAAGCAGGCGTTAAATCCCCCAACCCGCAAAGGGACCTCGTAGTAAGGCGGTAAGGATTTACCGGTACCAGTATTTTACCGGTACCGGTAAATCCTTACCGCCATCTGTGTAATGAGGCCCATACTGCTTATAAATCAAATGTCTCAGGCTTGGTTAAGACAGCTTCATCACGTCAGGACTTGGTTTAGCTGTTGTATAGCTGCATTTTTTTTTATTGTTTATGGTTAAAATAAACCTCTACAAAAACAAGAAGCAGTTTACATATGTGCAATTTTAAGTACATGCGTCTAAAACATAAAAACTTGTAAATTACATTTGTGGTAAAAATACATATTAATAATCATTTCCTTGTCAATTAATACATCAATTTCAAGGTATCATCACTACATACATGTTAATTCCTTGGATGGTAAAAAGGCACAATACAGCGCTTCCTCATGTAAGGGCTCTACATTTTACTGTAAGCTTGAATAGCTGCTCTCTGCATTAAAATCGATAAGCACAGTAATTCACATACAAACAGTATCACATCACAAACCCATCACCCAAGGTGCTAAAATGTTTGAGTATGTGCCTGTGCGACTCATGAACCACCATATGTGTAATGCATCAGCCATGGAAGGTATGGAGCCGATGGAGACACACCTAAGATGGAGCGAGAAGTGCCATTCAGCGGTCTATGCCTTAATCCAAGATGGCCGCCGCGACGTATATACGTCACAAGCATCATTGCAGTGGCAGAAGCTCCGCACACCTGATCTCCTGCAGAAGTACAACACGCTCGCAAGACTCCTGCGGGAACAGATCCGACAGCACCGTGGAGAGAAGTGGGAGTCTGCAACAGCCAAGCTGAAGGAGGCAGACAACTCGGTGTGGAGAATGTCTCGTCGCCTGACTGGGAAGAAGGAGCCAAGCCCACCAATCCAGGGACGAACCCACCTTGCATGCAGCAACAAGGACAAGGCAGAGGTCCTTGCCGAGACACTGGAGGCTTCGTTCACCCCGAACAAGGTAAGTAGGCTCTCAGACGGAGTGGAGGAAGCAGTTGAGAACTACCTCGCAGATCACGGAACCGGGCTGGGAGCAGAAGACATCAAGGAGTGCACAAGCTCTGAGGTAGCAGGACTTGCAGAAAAACTGGCGAACGGCAAGGCACCGGGGAGCGACGGAATAACCAACCTGGCAATCAAGAACCTCCCACCAGCATCAATGGAACATCTCACAGAGATCTTCAATGCATGCATGAGGCTCCAGCACTTCCCGAGTTCCTGGAAAGAAGCAAGGGTCATCGTTTTTCCAAAGGCCGGCAAACCACTGAGGGATCCAGCAAACTACCGCCCCATCAGCCTGCTTTCTGGATTATCGAAGCTCCTGGAGAAGGTCCTCCTCGCTCGACTCAGCAACTTCACCTCCGAAAGAAATCTACTAGCAAAGGAACAGTTTGGATTTCGAAAGGAGCATGCAACGACTCATCAGCTACTGAGAGTGGTGGACACCATCAGCCATGGATTCAACATCAAGAAGTCCACAGGAATTGTCTTCCTGGATGTCGCCAAAGCATTCGACCGAGTCTGGCACAAGGGACTGCTGCACAAGATGATTGGCCTGGGATTTCCGAACTACCTGGTGAAGACGATTGCAAGCTACCTGGGAGGCCGCACCTTCCATGTCGCCATGCGGTCTGAGATGTCCTCTTCACATCCCCTCCGAGCAGGCGTGCCACAGGGATCGAACCTCGGACCCTTCCTGTTCAACCTCTTCACCAACGACATCCCGACAGATCTCCACAAGACGAACCTGGCGCTATATGCAGATGATGTTGCAGTAATCTCCCAGTCTTTCAGCGAAAAGGAAGTGGCGAAGAACCTGCAAGCTTCATTGGATACCATCGCAAAGTGGTACAGCGACTGGCGGATAGAACTCAACACCAGCAAGACAACTGCAACGCTGTTCACCAGAAAGAAGATCAAGGAGCACCCACACATCAGCCTCAACGGGGAGACCATCAAATGGGAGAGCAGCAGCCGCTACCTCGGTGTGACCCTGGACAGCAAACTCAACTGGGAAAGCCACATCGAGAATACTCAGCAGAAGGCAACAGGAAAGATGGCAGCGCTGTACCCACTCCTGAAGAGCAAGTCCATGTCCCTCCGGACAAAGATCAACGTCTACAAGGCGATCATCAGACCAACCCGGACTTATGCCTCACCAGCATGGATGACCTGCCATGAGCGACACCGGAAGAGTCTTCAGACAGTCCAGAACAAGGCCCTGCGGATATCATCTGGAGCTCCAATCTTCACAAGGATAGCAGACCTTCACAGAGACCTGGACATCGAGATGTTGGATGAACATCTAGCGAAGCTGAGTAAGAACTTCTGCCAAGAACTGGATCAGAACCCGAACCCTCTGATCAGAAGACTCACTGCCACCACTGCAAACCCCTTTGACCGCTACCCGTGGCCCATCACTGCGAAGACCCTGTGAAACCAGCCCTACTGTGACAAGACCACACAGACCAAGAAGAATACAAACCCACGACTACACACTCAACCTGAGAAGATGGAGTAATGAGGCTTAAGTCTCGGTATCCAAAAATCCCCGCTGATGGATAAAAATCTATCAGCAAGAAGAAGAACAAGCGCACTGATGCGTTGTATCGTCGTTTTTTTTCTTGCAAGAAACTTCTAACGCTCGTTTCCCTGTACTTAGCCAACTACTTACCCTAATTCTATCTTTCTTCAATCCTTGTTTGATCTGTTCTCCTATCACTCTCTAGGTGTCTCTCGCTTTCCGGGTGCGGGTATATCGAGAGCTGTCAAGACTCACGGATGAGGAAAGGGTTATTCTGTCGCTTATCTGTTTACTATCTGTGCTACCCTTTTTCTTCCGTTTTCGTCGTACCTTTTCTCTATCATACCTCCGCCTCCTGCTATCTTCCGTGTCTTTCTAGCGCACTTACCTTGTCGTGTTTTCGGAGGAAGCCGCGCATCTCTGGTGCACCCCTCTTTCCTATTCATTGAGCAGGATACCTTACCTCACGCCCGGCTGCATCCACTTGGGCCAGGCGGCAGAGATCCGCGGCTGCACTCCATACCAGCCAGGCAGCGGATCCAGAGCTACATTTACTCCGGCCAAGGGCGGAACTTCACTGCTGTTCTTCTCCTGTAACCAAAGACTTCTTCAGCCTTATTACCTGTTTCGATCCCATCGCGACAATAAGGAGAAAATAGGTACCTTGTCCAAACAGCTATCATATTCTACTTTGGATCTCATTCCTACCATTCCTCAAGAAGGAAGAGACCTCTTTCGCAGGGTTTTTTCTGCCAACCGGCTTTTTCCCTGTTTTAGGACTGGCTCCTCGGGGTTCTCCGGGACCTGGTTCCTTCCGGTCGCGACGGCCTCTGAGGAGCCACGCATCATAAGAAAGACAAGAAGACTCCGCAAGAAGAAGGAAACTGAACAGTCCACGGACTCAACAGAAGAGAGAGAGGTGAGGAGGAGTTAAGGGAGGAGGTGAAAGACATTGAACTGCATGAAAATATGACATGTCTACCCCTTCACAAGTAGTTACAAACCCAACACTAATTCGGCTTCTATAATTTTTAATAACTGTGCCAGAGCGAAAGTCTGAGGCTTGTAGTTGCCTACCATCATCGTTGCCCATAGAAATTCAAGAGAATCCTCGAAACAGATATTAGTGAATATGAGCAAAAGATTTGTTCTTGCCACCCTGAAATGAGGGCATTCAAGCACTGAGTGCTTGAGTGTTTCTATTGGTGCTTCTCATATCTGGAAGCGGCAGTTCTCCTGTTGGCCATTGCTTTTGCCACTTCCCCAATGCCTAAACCTTTCCAGGGTATGGAATTGGTTGAATTTGAAGCACATATAGTACATGCGAGTATGCATGCAAGGTAAGATACTTGAAAGATAGCTGCAATTAAGCCATTAACTTTCAGAAGGCTGCTCAGACAGTAGAGAGCTAAACTCACAGAGAATCCAGAAGGATGTGTTTTGGGGCGGAGGGACAGGTACTGGGTGGGAATGGCCATAGGAACTAGCTTGTCCACGGGGCATCAATGGGTGGGTGAATCACCAAATAGTACACACAGGCTGTGTGTCCCTCCTCACAATTCACCTCTCTCCTATCTTCACTTTCCAGTACTACATAATAGCCGAAACGAAAGAGTCTGCTTGTGTACAACGATGCAGATATGCGTGAACGCTGTCTAAGGCAGCAGTTCACCCAAAGGCCCCTAGAGGGCACCCCGTAACAAATAATATACCTTTCACATTATCCCATAAGAATACCGAGTGAACCGAGTTTTAACATGACAATAGATTTGGCGAGTTCATTCACAATATCTGCTTCCAGGGATATCTTGATTGCCTACCAGCAATCACCATTTCTCCTAGACCTTTTCTTCCTTGTCACAGTCATTACAATTTCCACTTTGCCCCAGGATTCGTTTCTCCTCGACTTTGAAGCCGGCTTATCACTGGCTACAACAATTATAAAAGCACCTAAAATGCCACTGTGTGGTACCCAAGACGGAATTATGTTGAAGTCGTTGCCTTGACTGGATGGGGTGGGCAGGCTTTTAGGAATGCAATTAGAAAAACTACGCCTAGAAGTAGTGGTGGTAACGACTTGACTTGAAGAATAGGCTAGAGAAAGGACTGTCCTAATTCACCTGCAGAGGGCGACTGAAGCTGCTTGCCTGACATGACCTTAAAGTCCAAACGTAGCAGGAAGACTATCGAATTTGTGGAAGCAAGGTGTCCAATGTAAATTTGGCTACACCTCCTGACCGACTTGTGGTTCTGTTGGTCTCTTGGACATCTTTTTCCCTCCTGGTCACAGGAAGAGGTTTCCCTTCTTCTCACTCAGTTGAAATCAGGTTCACCTTTGGACCCTCTTCTGTTCACCCTTCTCAGGCCATCCAGATACCATGGTTCTACTCTTGACAACCATTCTTAATGTGAATGCGCAGCCTCAAGAAGGTGTAGCTCCGGATGGCCTCAAATCAGCTATTCCTGTCCAAGGAGCTGTTGCTTGACCCTTCTGTCGCTTCCAATGTTGGCGCCATATCTATGCTAATGCCCCCAGCTAAACTGCTGAAAATTTCTGCCGCTCCTAACCTCTGTATTTTTCTTCAGTCTTCCTGACCTTTTCCCGCGCAGATTCCACCCAATGTGGGACGCCAATTCAGTACTGATTGAGGCATTCGATGGCATCGAATGTCGGCTGTGTTACAGCCATGGTGATTTTAGAATTGTCACCGGTGTTTGATATCGTCGACCATACCAGCATCGAGGGCTTTCTTCAAAGAAATATTGTTTGTTTTATTGTGTAGGATATGATATGATATTTTATTTATAGCACGCCCATTCACAAGTTTTTATACCAAAATATTGTTCAGAGATAAGCCTGAAAACACAGAATAATCAGCCAATATAGATAAGTAGCCTACCAATAATAGGAGTAGAAAATGCAAATTACTGTTTCACCAAGCAAGAATTGCTAACCTTCCCCCACTCCTCCATGACCACCCCCACCCCCACCCCCCACATCAAATAAACACCCCAGAGACACCGAGAGGCCCTGGCAGAAGTCACTCAAACAGACTGAGATTGTGTATGAAAAGAAGAAGCACATAGCAACAGATGTATACCATATGCTCATACGAATAAATAGGAATCTTACCAGAGAACATGTCAGCACCCAGCATGCTATTGAGAGTAAGCCTCCACCAAAAGGGCTAGAACAAGCCCTGGCCTAGCCTAGATATGGCTCAGAGTCATCGCTACCAACAAGACCTGAGGGGGCATTAGATCAATCCGTTTTAGAGATCCAAAAAGAGGTCCCAGAACCTGTTGAAAATATCCTCATACCCTCAAATCTTGAGGTTAATTCTTTCCATGTGTGAAGTCCAACATCCGCGGAATCCAGCGTTACAAGTCCAAAGACCATCGCTTCTTCCGGTTCTTTAAGATCTGCGTCTTGCATGCTGGGATACCTCTTTGAAGACACTGGCAATCCTCTTTGCCGCAGGTCCAATTTAGACAAGTCATTGAGGAAAAGGCTTGTGGGGTCAAGTTCCACAGCTGGAGCACGAGCTGGAGTCTCTCTACTACTTCCCGCCACAACTTAGCTATGCTGGGACAGTCAATAAAGATGTTTGTCGCCAGATCCCGTTGCTTGGCACCTCCAGGTTTTATCATTGTCCATCAGGGGAAATTTGTGCATTTTTGCTGGTGTCCAATCGTTTTGCAACTGTATTCTTTGTTGCCTGTAGACCGTTTCATGCCCATGCTGACATGTCTGGCAGTCTCCAGAAGTATGTGGCACTGGTCTGCTGGCAAGTCAGTGTCCACATCTCTTTTCCAATCACTGTAGGCCTTTTCAGTGAAATATAAATGGTCGCCCAATGCTTTAGTGTCCAATGCTGCTGTTTCATTGGTGAGGTGGAATTCTCCAATTCAGACAGGGTGTTCACTTTCCTTTTAACTTGTATCAGTGGTTTTGATCTCCGGATTTGGCTTGAATGTGGATGGTTTCCTATCTCCCCTTTTTGGTTCGGTGCAGCAGTTGGTACTCTCGCTCAAAGATAGCATTGTTGCTTCTCTCCACGTGTCTCCTATAAATTCAATCCCAAACGTCAGCCATAATTTCTCAAAAAATAGACTTCCCCACTAGCCTTACCTCACCATGGTCCCAGTGTGGGGGTAAGGGGTCAAACAGGTTCGATCCCCGGGTCCGCGCTTAGAAACCTCCGAGTGTTTAAGCGCGTTATAAATACGTAACTAAGACAAATAAAAATAAAAAAAAAAAAATCTAATCTTAATCTGTGTTTCCTCTGTAACAGCGCCTCGATGCCTCATGGGCTGCAAGTGCGCTTAACAAATGCAAATAAATAAATAAATAAATAAATGGTTGTATACTAATTGACCTTTTCACAATTGACCTCGGCAAAATTGACCTCGGGAGAGTTGACCTAATTTAGAAGGTCACTTAGGGCATATGTGCGGGGGAAACCCCCGCAGCCCACCTCCCAGTCCAAAACCCCCTGCATTCCCCCACCCAATCCCCTTGTATTATTTGTAATCCAAAACCAACCCAATACATATATAAAATAATTAAAATAATATAAAGGTCAATTGTGCAGAAGGTCAATTAGGACCACTATAATTAGGTCAATTGTGCAAAAGGTCAATTGTAAAAGGTCAATTTAGGTAATACTGGGTCAAGTAGGTAGCCATGCTCAGTTTTGCCCATGTGTGTCCTAAAGGCAAACTTTGTGAACTCCACCGAGTTAGTGGGGAGAGGTGGATAACCTCACAATGGTATAGAATAGTGCTTGCCATAAAGATGTCCTGACCAGTGACTGTCGTTCAATCTCAAAATAGCCTGGAGTGTCTTGCTCACAGCACTAGACACTATAAAAGAGGCTGGGTCAGCCCAGTTGCGGTGGCAGTCGGAGTAGTAGCCGCAGCACACCCGGACCAGAAACACATGTTCCTCATCATTTCCTGCAGCAGCAGGGAGACCGCCACTTGGTGTAACGTGGCTACTATGCTGGCTGAATTGCTTAGTATTGAGACCTTGATGCAAAAGTGTGAGGTCTACCAGAGGATGAGGGAAAGCCTTAGCACAGAGTGCTGAAAACCCCAAGTCACGACTCGATTTGCCTCAATGAATGCTGAGATACCAGGGAGCAATGCTGTAAACCCTGAATGTGGTGATACCTACCCATGTGAACATTGAGAAGCAAGGTGGTGGACAGACCTGAATCTGAGAAGACCTAGATTCAATCCCAAGGTCCAAAAAATACCTATCTGTTCAAGTTAAGGGGCAGAGGTTGGAGATGTACCTCAATGGCCGCGCAAGAAGTGCTGACTACAAATTCAGCTCAAGTTGGATAATAAAGAGGCTTCGGTGAAACCTGACATGAAGTCTAAGAAGCCAGGGACATGGGTGAGGTCTGGATGAGGAATTCAAAAGCAGGGGGGCCAGCAGAGGTGCCTGACTGTGATAAAAACTCTGGAAGAGCCTTCCCATGAGAAACTTCTTACTTTTGTGTTTAAGACTAAGGATGAATTTGTAGACTGATGGTACCATCATAAAATGAGAGGTCTTCAATAAATATTAAAGTGAAAATGTGTAGGTTTGTTGCTTCGTGTATGTTTCCTATACAATCCCACACCGTTTCACAAATTTGCACCAAACATTGCACAGTCACCTGGTCAGACCCTCTGGACATTACTGGCCACCTGACATCTGGAAACCCCACCCTTTTCCCCAGATTTCAGCAAAAGTGCAAATTTGGGTATTGATTTGTGGCTTTGCGTATGTTCCCTATACAGTTCCAAACGGTTTCACCAATTTGCACCACATTTTTGCACAGTCACCAGTTAGGACCCTCCAGACATTACTGGCTAATGACATTTGGAAACCCCACCCCTTTCCCCAGATTTCAGCAAAAGTGCATATTTGGGTATTGGTTTGTGGCTTTGCGTATGTTCCCTACACAATTCCAAACGGTTTCACCAATTTGCACCACATTTTTGCACAGTCACCAATTAGGACCCTCCAGACATTACTGGCTACATGACATCTGGACACCCCATCCCTTTCCCCGGATTTCAGCAAAAGTGCACATTTGGGTGTGGGTTTGTGGCTTTGCGTATATTCCCTATACAATTCCACACCATTTCACCAATCTGCACCAAATTTTGCACAATCACCTGTTAGGACACTCCAGACAATACTAGCTACATAACATTTGGGCACCCCATCCATGTCACCGGATTTCAGCAAAAGTCACTGGGTTTGTGGGTTTGTGGCTTTGTATATGTACCCGATACATTTCAACACTGTTTCATTAATCTGCACCAAATTATGCCCAGTCACCTGTTATGATCCCCGGACATTACCGGCTACATGACATTTGGACACCCCACCCCTTTCCCTCGATTTCAGCAAAAGTGATAATGTGTGGGTGGGTTTGTGGCTTCACGTATTTTCCCTATACAATTCCACACTGTTTCACCAATCTGCACCATATTTTGCAGAGTCACCTGTTAGGACCATTCGGACACTGCTGGCTACATGACATTTGGACACCCCATCCATTTCCCCCGATTTCAGCAAAAGGGAAAATGTGTTTGTGGGTTTGTTGCGTTGCGAATCGTTATTCCTTATACATTTCCACACCGTTTCACCAATCTGCACCATATTGTGCACAGTTACCTGTACCTATGAAGGAATTAAAGTCTGGCAAATGCCGGGTATGCCCGCTAGTTAACAATAAAACAGTGTGCCATATCTCTATTGAATGTTGTGAAATTACTATGTGATTTGGAAAAAAGCCAGATACATATTTATTATTCCAAATTACGTTATTTTATTTGAAAAGAACACAAATCTGCATTGTATTAATTTTTGTTTTGTTAAATTAGCCTTTTAAAAAATATATATATGTGTTCCCTAGTGAAATGTGTATAACTGGTAGACATTTCCTGTTCACTATATGTACTTACTGGGTTGTATAAAGCTCTGTGTTATTACAGAACAAAAGGTAAACATGCACCATTTTGTTTTGCTCCACTTTGTTTACCTTATGTGGAGGCCCCTGAAATGGCTGTCCTTGGTATGTCCCCAGCACAGGGGCACCTGTGTGTTCTGAGTGTGGTAAGCCAGAATCAGCAGACGGACAAGGCAGCGTTATGTCTTCTTTCTTTTATTCACAGTGATAACACTATTTTGTCACTGGACCTAGGATATTGGCCTTATTCTGCAACAGAAAGTTCAAAGGTTGCTGGTCAAGAAGTCATTACAAATAATAAAGTCCAGTCCATAAGCTGACGCTAACCTAGATTCTGTCCTTACCACTTACAACCAAATATGCAAAGCAAACAAAGATACGTTTTGGTCCTCAACACTGATAGGTGAATGTTGGATGGTTTTTGACCCCACTCCCATTGGGATAGGTTTATCCTCTAAGGGTTCTCAGGCTTTGATACATAGTTCATACGTTCCTTTAAGGGTCAGTTCAAGTGTTCATCATACAGTTCAAAACAACAACACAAATGTCTCACCTTCTCCTTTCTAGCAATGAGACAGTTTCTGGTACTGTTTACCAGAAATCTCTGAACCTTCTTGTCCGTGAGACAGCTCCACGACTTCCCACTGTGTAAGAGTTTGGTTTCTCACACCCCACATTGGCGTAATATGTCTCCTGTCCCCTGTGCTCTGGTTTCTTTCCTCTCCCCCTTGGGGTTTGTTTTCTTGGGCCTTGCTTGGGGTTCTGCATCCCTTACTGTGCCTTGCTATAGTTGTTCTCACTCCACACTGAGGTCGAGTCTCTTTTGCCCCACCTTGGGATTTGGTTTCTGGCAACCCTTCTTCAGGACTTTCTCCTCTCACCCCACCTCAGGCTCCTCGCTGGCTGGGGAAGTTTGGTGGCGATGTTGCTAGTTCATTGGCATTCTCTGCCTCCCTCTCTTTGGCTGGGACTTCTGCCTTTCTCTCATGAGCTCCGCACTACTCTACGACACCTTCCTCTCATGCTACCGGTCTGTGCACAGGCTGCGCTCTCTGCTGGAGTCTTTGACCGGGCATTCCCGACCCCACGTCCAGTATGGCTCTCAACATTCCTCGTCCTCTCTTGGGTCTGAATACATGGCGTGCGCCCCCCTTCGTGTCCCACCCCCTCCAAAGTGAGGGTTCTGTACTTCCAGTGCCCCCCAAAATGTTTTTCTCCTTCCTCAAATGATGATGGGCACTTATTCTTCACAGAAGGTTTATTATTATCAGTTATTGTAACTCCCAGGTAGCCAAGAAAGGTAGCATTAGTGTCTTGGGTATAGGAGGATAACTGCTGTCCCTTCCTATGAAGCTTCTATCCTCTAAAGGGGATCACCCTGAGTGTGATCCTGCTAGCTCTAATCATTAGAGGGTGTTAAGCCTGGGAGGTTCACCACCCTACTCCCAAAGGGGGTGTCTCCCCCTTTGGGAGAGGGGACACGATCCCTGGATTTGTCTCATACCCCTACCGCTGGCTTTAGGCCATTCTCTAGCTGGCCATTTTCTTGCTATTTACTCTTTCGATGTTTTATCATGTAACAGAAAGGCTGTAGATCCAAATACCACTTCATCACCCTGATGTTGGTGTCTTTCTTCAAATACATCCACGTCAAAAGTGAGCGGTCGGGAAAGAATCAGAATTTCCTTCCTGTTAGATAGTATCTCGGGGAGGTCATGGTCCATTTATTTGCTGGAGCCTCCAGTTCCACAGTTGCAAAGTTTTGTTCATGGGCAAAAATGTTCTGCTGGTGTACAAGACTAGGTGTTCTTGGCCGTCATACAACTGGGACGTGATGGCTATCAGGCCAACCTTAGATGATTCTTTTTTGGAGGATACATTCCTTACTGTAGTCTGGCATTTTATGGGCATGCTCAGCACATTGTGCCTTCTTCAGGGAATCGGGACTAGTTTGGTCCTCCTGACTCAAAACAAGTGTATAAGGCTGCACATTCTGGGGTTTGTCGGCAAGATTTTGTCATGTCCTGGCATGGGCTTAATGCTCGCTAGTGCCGCAGAACACTTCATCCCATCTAACGGACTCCCCAACATGGCCACCTGTCCTGCCGACCTCTCCAACATGGCGCCCAGACAAGCTGCCCATTCCAAGATGGCACCAAGAACTTCAAATGATGCGATTACGCTTCCATGTCGGGTGAAGTTTCTCACTATTTCAGTGCGGCAAAGGAGGATAGTGGTGCGCCTTAATGCATGAGTTTGTGCCTTGGTCTTGCTATTTCTTGCATTCTTGTTCCTTCTTTTCCTGGAACCCTCCTTCCTTTCTATTCATTTTTTCCCTTCCTTTTTCATCTACTCCCAGTCCCTGCCGACACTGAATCCTGTGCTGGTTCCCATTGCTGTACCGATTACTGCCCCACTGCTGGACTGGTGTGCTGTGCTGCAATTTGCATCATTCTATCACAATATCCATCTGGACCACTTACCTTCTCGTACCACCGCAGGGTTTTCCTCTTTGAGATTTTCCTTGCAATTGGGCACTGCCTTTGTTTTGCCTTCAGACAGCATGGCTTCCTCAGACAGTCGACCGCATTTCTTCAAGACCAAGCGCCTCAATTCCCAGGTAAGATGAGAAATTGACATATTAAGGCACCAACGTGTCCAATCCCAAAATTCTTGACTCCAGCATGGAACAGGGCCAGTTTATGGGTGCCGTGTAAAACTTTACAGCTGAAGTACAAGCGATATGCCAGGAGAATGTAGTTTTACGACAAATAATCGCTATTAGACCAATAACTTCCTGACTGTCATGGGTGGCATGGCTGGAAGACCTGAAATGATCCATACAGTCAAGTTTAGTTAGTTTAGTTTAGTTTCTTTATTTGTACCATGCACCGAACCCTCAGGTAACTGGGCGCCAGAGCTTATGCAAGAGTTACAGACAGTTTAGAACAACAACAACAACAAAAAAGAAAAACAACAACAGCAATTAGTGCAGGTTGACCATGGGTACATGGGGGTCAAGAGTTGAGAGAATCAATTACAATACCACGCTGCTAGTGTTACAAAGGACATAAAGAGATTAAGCAGGAAAAGTATTTGAAGGGTGAGATAGCTGATCACTCAAGTTTCTTACCGAAGAGCCAGCTCTTTACTTTGGCTCTACAGGTCCAAAATGAATGTTCCATTCTAAGTCTGAGGGGTAGGGCATTCCACTGTATGGCAGCTAACACAGGGAAGCTTGCTCCCCCGCTTTTTTTAGGTGGAATCTAGGAACGGTTAGGCAGTGTGAGTAGTTGAGTAAGTGGTTTCCGTTTGTTGACTTTATCTGCCAGGTATTTGGGGGCGTAATTTGAAAGGCATTTGTGGGTGATGACGAGCATGTGAAGGGCGATTCTATCCGATACTGGTAGCTAGTGGGCGTCCTGTCTGAAGTTAATGATGTGAGTAGATCTAGGGATGCTTAATGCCAATCTTAAGGCATTATTTTGAAGGACCTGGAGTTTGTTGATGTTCTGTTCAGAGGTGCCTAGGAAGAGGGTGGTACAGTAGTCAATCTTGGACAACACTAGAGCCCTGGCGAAGGTAATGCAACTACTATGCGAGAGGAATGACTTGCAGGCGTTAATCAGCTTGTTAGTGTAAGCCGTGGTAGAAGCAGTGGCATTCACTTGCTTCTTGAGAGAGGGTAGAGTCTAAGTATACCCCCATGGTTTTGATTTCTTTGGCCACTCTGATTGGGTTTCCATCGATGTTGATGGATGCATAGCAGGGGTCTGATTTGTTAAGGCGTGTTTGGGAGCCGACGATCAAGAGCTCGTTTTTTTCTGCGTTGAGGCCAAGGCTGTGGTCTGCCATCCACGTCTGGATTTCCAAGTATATCTCGTTAACCTGTTTAGAATAATCTTCATAGTGCCCAGATAGCGTGATGAGAACCTGGGTGTCATTGGCGTAGTTCGTGTATGTGACACCCAGGTTATCAAGATGGTCAAAACAGAGCTTAGTAAAGATGTTGTAGAGTGTTGGCGAGACACACAAGCCTTGTGGTATGCCGCAGTGGATGGGAATTGGGTCTGCTGAGGCAGATGATGCGACGACCCTAGTAGTGCAATTGGACAGGAATTATTGTATCCAGGTAGAGGCGTTGCTGGAGAAGGCAGCTGCTGTGGACAGGTGATCAGTGATACCGCGGATTGTGCCTCCCACAAGGCCGAATTGCATGCCCTGATACAGAGAGTGGGCAACTTGGAGAGCAGAGCGGAGGAGGCGGAAGGACGCGCCCAGCGAAACAACATCCGCATCGTGGGCCTGCCGGAGGGATTGGAGGGCCACGATCCCACGGAGTTCATTGAGTCCATGCTACTGCAAGAGATACCCGGAGGAGCCCTATCTCAAGGATTTGCGGTGGAAAGGGCACATAGAGCTCTAACAAGGAGGCCGCCGCCAGGAAACCCGCCTAGGCCGGTGATAGTCAAAATTCTTAATTACCGGGACTGGGAGAGGATATTGGAACACTTCCGCAAGGGAGGAACGATTATACGAGGAGCGGCAAACATCACGGCCTACCCGGACTATACCCTGTCTGTGCAGCGTAGCCGCAGGAACTTTGGGATGGTAAAGAGGAGACTGAGAGAGGCGGGCCACAAATACATGTTACTGTATCCGGCAAAATTGAAAGTTATACATAAACACAAAACTGCCATGGGATGGCTCGATGCGCAGGGATGTCCCCAGGAGTCAGCAGTTCGGACGGAGAGAGAGCACGGAAGAGATAAGTAATGCACGTGGAAGGTGCCACAAGATGGCGCGGCACGGACCTGTGGGACTTGAATATAGTCATGGGCAGGACAAAGGCTGATATGCGGGGAAATTTCTTCTCTGTGAAAAGGACAGTGAGCTAAAGACTTGGTAGAGTCTCTCCCAGGGGTTATTCACCCAAGAACAAGTCATTGGGCTGTGTTTGTGCTGGTAGAGAGATTCCCAGACCCCCCTTTTTTTTAGTCATTTGCACAGCCTTCAGTAGAGAAGGTCAGACTATTGCACTAGATGTTATGAGCACTGTAATTATTATTGAAGTGATGGGAGCCTTACAGAGCGGATCTCTTTACCCCACAATAATTTTAGTTAAGTGGCCATTGGGGCGACTTCACCCTACTGAGCTCTGTGCATTGTTTGGTGCTTGCAGGGCTAGATGTGGGGGTGTCTGAGTTCCGAGAACGGAGCTGGGCAACAGTTGGGGTGTGTGGTGTTGGGGAAGGGATGGGTGGAGGGAGGGGAGGGAAGTTGGGAATTTGTTGTGTACATAGTTATGGATAGTTTGAGCTGGTACAAGAAGCTACAAGTAAAGATGGAGAGCTGTATCTGTATCGCGTGGGCAAGGGGGATTCGCTACACGGAAGGCAAGAAGACACTCATGAGCCATGGGGGACCTTAAGATCGTAGCATGGAATGTCAGGGGAATCAACAGTTACTTAAAGAGAAACAAAGTCATGATGTACTTGAAAAGACAGAAGATTGATATTGCGTTGTTGCAGGAAACACATTTGACCAGGCAAAAATTGGAACTGGTGGGGAAGAAGTGGAGAGGTACTGTAGTAGGCTCTCTGTATTCTGCCTACGCTAGGGGAGTGCTGGTCTGGGTGGCACCGCACGTTCCGATCCAACTTACACATGAAGTGGTGGACACGGAGGGGAGGTTGGTCATATTAAAGGCTTTGGTGGAGAATAGAGAGGTGTGCATTATAAATACGTATGCCCCCAACCAAAATACTGCGGCATATTTTAGAACCCTGTGTACTCATCTGGGCGCGTGTATGGGAGGAGCGGTTATCTGGGGAGGGGATTTCAACTGCGTGCTCAACCCAAAGGCAGACAGATCTGATGATAAGATTGATAGACCCACCCCAGCAGCCAGGGTATTGCAGATATTACTAGACGACTTCGGGTTGGGAGATGTTTGGAGGCTGAAACACCCTAATGAAACACAGTACTCTCATTAGTCAGCTCCGCAGCAACTGCACACAAGACTTGATTACTTCTTTGCCACACCAGATGTAGTGATAGAGACCACCCAAATAGACTATAGAGCGAGGGTCCTGTCGGACCACTCGCCTCTGGTTCTGAGTTGGCAGTACTGCCGCCCCAGGGCGCGGATACCGACATGGCGCCTCTGGGCGGAGGCGCTGCGGGACCCGGTCTTCAGGGAAGATATCAGGGATGCGATCACACAGTACTTTGAGGTAAACACAGGCAGCGTGGACTCAGCGTGCACGCTCTGGGAAGCCTTTAAGGTGGTATTGCGGGGTGCTGCTATTGCTAAATCAAAAGGCCTACAGGGTGGGGCCTAACGGAGCTAGAGGATGCGGAAGGGAAACTGGAACGGGAAAGCAACAGAGCGGGAGTGTAACGCTCACCTGGCTCCCACGGAGGCGCTGGTCTGGTCTGGGTTGCTGTGGCCTCTTCAAGTGTGATGCGCAGAATTCGGACCACCGATTGAACAGGACCCCCAAATCTTGCTTGCCGGGCCCGTAGGAATATCCTTCTGCAGATGAGAAAGGGGATTAACTGTCTGCCGAATAGTGTGCTTGCTCCCCCCTTCCTCCCTTCGTTCTTCTCTGATTCCTCCAAAACCCCCGGTTTAAGCTCACCTTATGGTTTGGAAGGATGAACTCTCCATCCTGCTTCTGGTGCAGGGGCACGCGTTCGTCCAGTTACTCCACTGGTTTTCAGAATGGCGCTGGCACATCCACTTGACTTTTCTGAGCGATACGCCGTAAGTATGAAGATGCAAAAGTTCAAGTGTGAGCCTCTTTTTATGTTGTCTTTTCTGTCCTTTATTTCAGGTGCAGAACTAAGGCAATGCGTTGAGAGGTTAAATTGCCGGTGGTAAAATCAGGTGAGTTAGTGATGAGGGCGACCCCTCTAAATGTCTTTATAATTCCCCAGTAATGTCTTTTGTCCTTTCCCCATAGGGGCTGGGTGCAGTACCTGCCAAAGATGCGGCGCCGACCCGAGATGTGGAATGGTTCACCAAGAAAAGCCGGTAAGTAATATGGCTGAAAATGTCCTTTCCCCATAGGGGCCGGGGTGCGGTACTTGCCAAAGATGTGGCGCCGACCCGAGATGTGGGATGGTTCACCAAGAAAAGCCGGTAAGTAATATGGCTGAGAATTCGGCTTTCCTCTTGTGTTCCCTTGCTCATCTTTTGTCTCTTCTTCTCTCCCCTAGGTGCAGAGATGTGGCGACCGGTGCTGAGAGCCACGATGGAGCCGGGCGGCGTCTCGGGAACAGGTGAGTGAAGCGCAGCGCTGCAACGAGCAACGCGGTGCTTTTAAATGGAAGTCTTCCTTCAGGAATGCTGGCGTGAAGATTCCGGATGCAGGTAAGAAGATTGAATAAGTTCTTGGTTTTCACCTTTCTCTTCTCTTATTCCCTTACAGGTGTTCCAGGTTCGAGGCGGGCGTGGCTGGAGTCCAGGTGCAGGAGCAAACACGGTGAGCGTTCAGCTGCTGGGATGCAGAACAACGCGAAGCACGTGTGGCTGTCTGGGCGTGGCTTAAATAGCTTTGGAAGAAGTTCCAGGTGAGTATTCTTCCACAGCCCCACCCAAGTAACAAAATAGTTCCTTCAGAAAAATAGTCCCTCCTAAGCCTCATTTGGCTTGGTTCTTCATGCAGCATGGTCTGCATCAGGTGAGTGTGCAGCATGGTCTGCTTCAGGTAAGTGCACCAAACACTTTCCCTTATGAGCCTGGCGCCTATGGCGCCAGGACTGATGTCCAACATGAGCCTGGCGCCAACGGCGCCAGGACAGAGTCCAAAGAGCCCCAATAAAGGGCCGCTGGGCTTTTACCCGGGGGCGTAATTCCTGCTCCCGGGGGTGCTGGGCCTGGCCTGGTGCTCCGGGGGTAGGCATCATGACAGGGAGGGGATGCGGAACTTGTACTCGAACTACAGCAGAGGTGTGCAGAGCTTTGGGAAAGGCTCTGCAACCTTAACTATAAGAAGTATGTTGAGAGGCAACATGAGGGTGGGGATAAAACTGGCTGCTTGTTGGCGTGATTATATAAGAGCGAAACCCCCAGGCCCCCGATTAGGACAATAACTAGAGAAGACGGGGAGTTGGTTGACACCCAAGAGGGAGTCAACAAGGCATTCTTAGACTATTATAGGACATTATATGAGGACAGAAGAGGGGATAATCGAGAGGAGATTAGAGAAACTCTAAAAGACATGGAATTACCTAAGATTAGTGCTGAAGAAGGGGAGGAGCTGGATGCACCGATTACCTTAGAGGAATTGGAGGAGGTGGTGAAGCAGCTACCCACCTGTAAGACCCCGGGCGCGGACGGACTCCCTGGCGAGTTTTATAAAACATATAGAGAGGAAGTACTCCCCCCTATGCTAGAGATGCTCAATGAGTCTTTTGAGATGGGCCGGCTGCCAGAATCGCTTAGAGAAGCGTTAATTGTGCCGCTTCCTAAGCCCAACAAGCCAGGGCATAGCTGCGGCTCCTATAGGCCTTTGTCAATGTTGGACAGGATAGCAAGATATTGACGGCGGTCCTGGCCAATAGGCTGCGTAGAGTTATTAGCAAACTGATACACCGGGACCAGACAGGTTATGTCCCCAGCAGAAATATAACCCACAACCATAGGCGACTCCACCGGGTGATTGAAGAGGGAAACAGGAGCGAGGGGGAAATGGCGGTGGTGTCCCTAGATGCAGTCAAAGCTTTTGACTCAGTGAGGTGGCCATGGTTGCTGGAGGCCCTGAAAGAATACGGGATGGGGCCGGGCTATGTTAGGTGGGCAAAATTACTATACAGTGAACCACTGGCCAGGGTGCGCACAGGATCGGTGATATCTGAGAGATGGCAACTCAGCAGGGGCACCAGACAAGGGTGCCCCTGGTCCCCGATGTTATACATTCTAGCCCTGGAGCCCCTGGCAGTGTACCTCAGACAACAATATGACATGGTAGGTATTGAGGTAGGGGGAGAGAAACATCTAATATCCTTGTATGCTGACGATTTACTACTATACTTGAAATATCCGGAGGAAAATCTTTAATATATTCTAGAGTTTATGGAAAGGTATGCAGAACTGTCCGGCATAGCGGTGAACCCGCAAAAATCAAACATGTTCCCATTGGGGAGCTACAGAGGAGCCCCTCTGGAGCGGTTGCCGGTGTTGTCCGTACCATGGGCGATTGATTCCTTTCGCTACCTCGGAATAGATGTGTACCATACGGTGGAGGGGGAGCACTTGCATAATACCGAGGTGGCTGTGGGAAAAATCCGAACAAGTATGAAGTTTTGGGAGAAGTTGCCGCTGGCGATGATGGGACGGGGGGCGATGCTCAAAATGGTGGTCCTGCCCAGGCTGTTACATTTCTTCAGTAATATACCATACTTGATACCCAAAAAGTTTTTTGTCAAACTGAATAGCATGTGCAGAGACTTCCTATGGCATGGCACTCGCAATAGAGTGGCGCTATGGAAGCTGCAGAACTTCCATGATAGAGGAGGCATTAAGCTGCCAAATTTTGAGGCCTATTATGTAGCTTGTGGGATGTATTTACCCATGCATCCGAGCCCTACCTCAAAACTGTGCAGTACTGACATGGAAAACCTCATGATGGCCAGAGCTTCCCAGAAAATGCACAGGGAAATGCATGAAGAATAGGCTGCCACTCATTTTTGCCGATGTTATGGGCACAGAAGGACACTGCCTAAAACCACCATTGGACTACCCACACAGTAGTCTGAAACCATTGGGAATGGCAATGCTGATTGCCAAAAGCAAACCCATAACTGTTGGGAATTCATTTTCTTAAATCCCAAAAAGGGGTGCAGTACCAGTACTCACCACTATCCAAAAGCCGGCGTTTTAAAACCACCAGATTTTGTAGAAAACTGAATGAATGAACCCAAAGCAGGCTAAAGAAAGACTTACTGAGAGGTGGATCCAATGTAAAGTTATATTCTGAAGTGACTTGAAGGTTTATAACAAGACTGGCTGCGCTGTGGATTTCAGCAGTTTAAGTAAATTTGGACTGAAAGACACTAAAAAAAATCTAGATGTTTAAATTGACTGAGTGACCTACTTTTGAGTGTCACATAGGTTGCAATTGTTTAAATGTCATAGTTTTAAACTTAGAATCAGCCTTCTAGCTGCATATGTGAAAATGTTTAGTTTTATTTGAATGCAGAAACTGGGGAACAGAAATGACAGCTTAAAGAGATTCCAATTTGCCTGGCAACTACCCCCATCAGGAGTGAAACTTGAGTCACAGCTGTGTTCCCAGGCCTAGCTGCCCTTTTGCTGCTCACACTAAGGATATGCCATCTATCTGATAATTGAATTACCTGTGCTCTACAGGAGCTCTGAACAAAGCCTGTTCTGACTCAGGCAAAGGTTTTATTACAGCAGTCGTAAAATGTAGCTTCCTCTTGGCAGAAGCGGGGAGGGGCACTGCCTGTGAGAGCAAGCTGGCTTGGCAGAACTGGATAAACCAGTATTTCTACCTTGTGCTGAGAGGAAACCACACCCCTTTGTAGCCAGAATATTGTTTAGAAAAAGATGGATCATTCATAGAGCGGACATGTGAACATTTTATAAATGATACCATAATTCTTGTGATTTTTCTGCCCACAGTTTAAGAGGTTTTTAGAACCGGTGGTATGTTCAGGGGGGTTTTAGCGGAAAAGTGGATATTACTCTAAATGTATGCATGTTAAAAATCTGAAACTTCATCAGTTAATGTCCATACTCCCTGCGCACATGTATGTAAAGTTGGGTCAATGTCAGAAATTGAAAAATCAGTTAAAAAGTCAATTATGTGCCATTTCTGAATGCAAGCTCTTATAAACAGCAGATTTGGACAGAGACATGGCTAAATTCAGCCATACCATGTATATGTAATTTCAAGCAACTGTGTAACTGTGAAATATGTCTTTTATTATCAAATATAGAATGTGTGCAATCTGACAGAGGAGTGTCCTATCTGAAAGCTATAAAATGACATCACGCTGGCACACACTTCCTTCCCCAATCAAATGATAAATGGAAGTTTGACCAATTAGAAGCTGAGAGAGAGGTAGGGTCAGTGATGCTAGAACACACCCACATTCTAAACACATAAAAGCAGACAGACAGGACAGATAGGGACTTTCAAATCCATCTGCCGCTGGAAGCTCTGCCGGAAAAATCCATACTTTACCTCCATCAAACCTCCAGAGAGCCAAACTAGAGACTTCAATCTATCCAGAACTAGAGACCCAGACCAGAGAACCAGAGAGAGCTGACCCAGATCACTGTGAAGTGCAGAGACCAGAGGCGAGTTTAAAACCTGACCAGATCCATGGCGAGGCCCATTTCACTCAAGAATATAGTGTGAGTACATAGCAAAACTGTGCAGAACCAATCTCTTAGTTAAAATAATATAATTCAATCCTATTTTAATCTAAGTAGAACTGTCTCCTAACTGTCACCTGTCATTTGTAAAGCTGTCACTTGTCATTTTCTAGTTGCATGCTGCACTTGTCATTTTGAGCTTTTAAAATTTGCAAAACCAAAAACGACCTCTATTAAATCGGTCATAACTCTGTAACCGTTTGAGACTTGCAGTAACTTTTATCTGAAAGCTTAGAATCGTGGCTTTCCTATGAACCTAGAACCGCATTATAGTTTTACCGCAATCGCGGAACACGCATTCGCGAATTTTACCGCGATTTGCAAATTTCTTCACATGTAAAAACTTCTGCTGCTTGCCTTCCATTTGCCAGAAATTCGTTTAACCTGCTAACTATCCCTGCCTCATTGCTAGTGTGAGCCTGGACTAATATTAACTAGATACCACTCACCCTGAACCTCTGAAAGGGAATTAAAAGCATTTCCAGCATATTTCTCATCCATTGCTAGCACATATCAAAGCATTTTGCCTGTGTTTTCAAAACTCCTATCTGTTTTCTGTAGTGTAAGCTTGCTGGGGTGAACTGATTTACATTGATTGCATTTCTGAGAACTGTGTGTTTTCCTTCCATTTCCTTGCCTTGCATCAAGGGGGGGAGGGGATTGCCAGAGAAAAGTGATTACATTGTTTGGTTGAAATCATATTGAGTATTTTCTGTACTGCATTCATTGAATATTGCATCCACCTGAGCTTACATAAAGCATCCTCTACCACATTATACTTTTGTTCCTATTTACCAGTGTGCTACCTTATCCATTTCATGTCAACTCATTAGTGATTATAAGAAGTGTGCTAGTGCCAGATTCTCCGTTGTTGATCTTTATCATATCAGATTAAGTGTGCTATTCAATTATTAATTTATTATAAAGTGTGATATATATATATTTTAAATTATCAAATAAACCTTTTAAACTTGCAAAACAGAACTACTTCTTGGCTCAGTGGGGTCAGGGGGATTCCAAGAGAGGGGTGTTATATAGGGGTAGTCATCCAGAACGCATGAACTGGACATAAAGATATATCAATAAGGGTTTTCATTCAGTATTATAGACTAGGCGTTGACTTAGCTGTAGTGTTGAATTGAATCCTCTTACAAGCTGGTCAGTTGCAATATGTAACCAAATGGCTTTCTGATGAGGTAACTCCTGAATTTAGGCTATTTGGACAGGACTGCACTCCGTTTTACCTAAAGGAGATTATCTGGGTGCCTAGACTTGAAATGAGAGAACGCCCGGGTATGATGTTGCTTGGGTGGAAGATGTGGCGCAGAGTATGCCGACTGATGGAGAACCCGTACCCGTGTTCCCCACAGGTGCCGCTAGTCGCCTTGGCTGGGGGAGACAACCAACTCAGAATGATAATCAGGACCTATTGGGAATCGGTCGGGCTGGTCACATTGGGAGATGTATAGCAAGAGGGGATCTTTAAGGATTTCGAAGAACTGGGAGAAGAGGCAGGCTTGCACAGAGGCCAATATGTCACGTATCTTAGGCTAGTGCAGATTATTCGTAAAACCTGGCCAGAGACTGTACTGGCGGAGGAGCCAGACGTCATAATAGGAACAATATATGACATATCAGAAGGAGGGCA
This sequence comes from Ambystoma mexicanum, assembly GCF_040938575.1. Taxonomy (NCBI): domain Eukaryota; kingdom Metazoa; phylum Chordata; class Amphibia; order Caudata; family Ambystomatidae; genus Ambystoma; species Ambystoma mexicanum. The sequence goes on along the minus strand of NC_090936.1, from coordinate 449,389,293 downwards.
CGAGATCTCTAGATTGTATGAGATGGTGATGACCCGGGTGGGGAAGGATTTGACTCATTTGAGGCTGGACTGGGAAGCGGAGGTGGGGGCACAGATGACCGATGGGATGTGGGAGCGTGCTATGGGATACCACAAGAAGGTGTCCAGAAACGCCAGATTGCAGCAGATACAGTTATACATAACGCATAGAGCCTATATGACCCCGAAGAGAATATCTAAGTTTGTGAACGCAGGAAGACAAGCATGCCCAAAATGCGATGAAGAAGACGCTGATGTGACACACATGTTCTGGTCTTGCCCAGTGATTGAAGGTTTTTGGGGGGAGGTGGCACAAAAACTAGAAGATAAAGGGGTCACGCTCAACATAGATACGGCCTGGGCCTGCCTGTTGGGAGGGTTTCCCAGACCACAGAATACTAAACATGTTGGGAAATTGAGGGACCTGGCATATGTGCTTGCAAAAAGAAGGATTGCCATGGGCTGGAAACAGTGCCACAAGCCACGGGTTGAGGTATGGTGGCAGGATTTGCAAAAATGGGCGGAGGCTGAAACGGTAGTATGGCAGGAGGCATGTAGCAAGTGCGGGGAAGAAGAAGTGGGTAACCTGATGGCATGGAGAGTGTTAATAACAGGACTGTTTGGCACAATAATGGATTCTGCAGCTTCGGAAGGAAGCGATATCCGGCCACACGCAGCAGATACAGAACGAGAAACGCAAACAAGCTCTTGAGGGGGGAGGGATTTGGGGAGCAGAAATGTACACTAATTGATGTTCACGAGTCTGTTGTAAATAATGCTGCAAGTTTGGTTTGTATTGTTTATTTGTTTTCAAAATAATAAAAACTAAAAAAAAAAAAAGGTTGGCGTTCTTGGCCAAGCTGCTCTTTTTTTGTTACATTTTAGATTGGAGCATAGCAACTTTGTCTGCAAGCGCTTCTTTCACACAGGTTTCCGATGGTGGTGCTGGGGACTCAAGTTATTTGTTATTTGGGACGCTGAGAGGGGGATCTTGATTGACAGTAGTTCCGTTGGGGGGGGGCTGGCAGCGGGGGTGGCTCTAAGGCCTAGGGACGTTTAAGCAATGAATGCTACTCCGCCTCCTTTGCTGTCATCTCTATCTTTCCTTATTATTGAGTAGCCATCTGGGATAGCTAGTGATAATGCTGGGCCTGCGGCCTGGTGCAGCCAGGTCTTTCTGATTGCCAGGAAGTGCAGGTCATTGCTGGAAATTAGGTCTGCAATGTCTAGAGCATGGGCGACCAGAGATCGGGCATAAATGAGTGCGCCTCTAATCATGGGCGTAGGACATGTGGGGGCAGGGGGGACAAATCCCCCCACAATTTTAAGAGGGGGGGATACAATGGCATTTATCCCCCCCAGTTTGTGTGTCTCTTTTGTGTCTTTTGTGTGTCTCTCTGAGTCTGCAGCATGTGCACTGATGCATGCAAACTTCAGACTCTGAAGTTTGCATGCAGCAGTTCAGCAGCAGCGGCCCGGGTATTGGATTCTTGTTACAACAACCAGAACTCTCGCTCGTGCATGCGTTCCCCCTCCCCCCGTGCCTGCGCATTTGAGCGTCACGTGCCCAGGGGGGCGCAGCCTCCTCCTCACCTTCCAGAAGCCACTAGTCCAGCAGGCAGCAACGCGTGCTCCGCTCCTGAGAGTGTGACTGACTGCTTCTGCGACGCCTGCCGCATGGGCGTAGGACATGGGGGGAACAGGGTGGACAAATCCACCCCACAATTGTAAGTGGGGGGGTGTAATGTCATTTATCCCCCCCTGTCGTGCAGGGATCTGTTTTTGAAGTGGGGGGAGGGGCTGCTTACATAGTAATGGTGGCAATACCTTGGGGGCAGATGGGTGATCATCTGCCCCCAGGGAAGGGGGCAAAGAAAAAAATACATGTGCCTATCTGCCCCTAGGAAAGGGGCAAAACAAAAATAAAACAAATGATAACTTGTTTTGGGTGGGTTTGGGGGGCCACTGAACCACCATGAATGTTATTAGTGGAAGGTGGTGGCCCTATCCCCCCACCCCAAATGGATGGGGGGCATCTCATGTAGCCCTCCCTGGGGGCAGATTGCTAGATTGAAGTTATCAGTGGGTTAGCCTGTTCCCTTTGCGTCCAGGTAGGTGCACCCACACATATGAGGTACCATTTTCGTTGAGACACCTGTGGGAATACAGGAAGGTAGGACATCTGTTGTTGGCGGCGTGTTTTGGTGGGTGGGCAGAGGGAAATGTCTCTGAAATTTGGTGGGAAAAAACACAATTTTCAGACATTTCACTCTGGACACCCACCGAAACACGCTGCCAACAACACATGTCCTACCATCCTGCGTTCCTACAGGTGCCCCAACAAAAACAGTACCTCACATGTGTGGGTGCACCTACCTGCGCACAAAGGGAAAAAGGTAACCCACTGGTAACCCCAAGCCTTTCGGCAGTGCAGATTTTGCTCATGTGGACAACATACAGATTTGGGCCTAGGGTGTCGAAGCCACCAAGGAAAACAGCGAACCTCATGCATTTCCGAAAAGAGGACACCTGTGGGAATCCACAGAGGTCTGACTTGCACAAATCGCCCCAGAATTTATTACCCACAATCCCCATCAAAGTCTGAAATGTTACGACCACCTACATTCGGGGAAGAAAATGGCCAAATTTGGCGGGGATATCATATGTAACAAACCGTTACAAGGGATTGAATGGTGACATACCGAAATCACCAAAAAAGGCCTTGTCAGAAATACCCATGGCAGTTAATGGGTTAAGACGGTAAAGCCCCAGAAGAGATATTGGGGGTCATTACGAGTTTGGAGGTAGCCATGGTGCTATTAGCACCATAGCTGCCCCCAAACTCGTGTCCGGGTTCCTTGAATGGGGACTTACTGGGTCATTCCAACCTTGGAGGACCCGGTAAGTCCCCATTCAAAATACCAATCCCCATTCGAGCCCCCATAGGGCTCAATGGGAATGGGCAGGGAGCTAAGAACAGGCCTGTTAATAATGGGCCCGTTATTAGCTCCCTGGTCCCTTAGCGGATCCTGCTAAGGACGGCTGGTTTTACCAGCCGGCATTAGTGGGACCCGCTAAGGGACCTCATAATGAGGCGGTAAGGGGTTAACGGCAGCGGCATTCTTACTGGCGCTGTTAACCCCTTACCGCCAGCCTCGTAATGAGGCCCATAATTTGTAAGGTAGCTCAGTGAGTTAATGCTCCAAATGCAGATTGTGCTCAAGAATATGTAACACCTGTGTTCAGCACCTGGCTTAATCTTCCGGTGGGATAATATGCGGAGTGAATGCATTCAGCTTCCGATTCAACACAGCATTTTCCAGGTCAATTGGTTCAGAAAAAGTGGTGGAAAACACTATTACGGTCGCTTTTTCTAATTGGCCGGATTTTCATGCATTTTCTGGGTGGAGTTCGGGAGCCGAGTGGACACACCAGGACCCCATGTATTTCCCGCTCCACCAGACAAATGCGGCCTTACTGCCAGCATAGATTCTCATGCTGGAAATAAGGAAAGGGATTCCTCTGGCATCTCCTTGTAAATTAAACCTGGTAAAAGCGGGTGGAGTCCAGGGGAAGCCATTGTCAATTCCGCCAGCAATCGCTAATTGCGCAAGGTATTTACACTCTTCCAGAGTGGAAAAGCAATGTGGTTTCACCTGCCTTTTACGCTAAAATCTTCCATTTTGTGGCGGAAAAGTAAAAAATTGCGCCAATGGAAGTGGTCCACTCTATACAGTTTACTCTCCGCCTTGATGCTTGGGGGTTTTGCGTGATGCTACACATGTAATAAATAAATACATTTAACATGACCCCAGATAAATGGCAAGTCATGATCAGAATGAGTGAGCATGGCATGTCGCTGGTAAGAGGGTATCCTGTGCTTCTTGAGTGCATTGGCAAATGCCCTTAATTGCCGTCTCACATTAAACAGGTGCTTAAACCCATCAGTGTGGATTGCTCAATAATAAGTCGACAGAGGTATTTAAAATGGACAATTTAGCTCTTTGGGTGACATTGTCAAAGTGGGAGAATGTTGCCCAGAATGTGCCACTTTCTCTGCGGAGTGAATTGTGCCCACCCCGCGGAAGAAGTGTGAAAAACCCACAAGGGCACCGTGCTCTGCTCTTTCTGGGTGTGTCTTCCCCACAGGGCGACAGATGCCGACTCAGACATGGGTAAGTCTCAGGTGGCAAGCCTGTACCCTAGTTGATGTGGCAAAGGATTCCAGACTTCTGAGGCTGATAACATTAGTAGCATTGAGTTACATGCCATCTGACAGGTGTGTGTGATAAAGTTGCAAAGCAGAGCTGTTAGTGGGCTAAAGCAGGAGGCAATGTCTGCCCACCCTCAAAGGGTACAAACGACCAAAAGAAATAGGCCCCTCCCCCATCATGGCTGTAAGGGCCAGGCTCCAAACCAGGGCAAGAATTCCCTCCAATCATCCATGCCCACGCGTAAGGTCCCCCTCGTGCTGCAGGAATCTGTTGAGCAACCTCTGTGCTCTCTATGTGATACTAACATTATTTAAAACCAGAAATCTAAAAATTAATCGCTTAATTGCAGCTGGAAATTAGCTCCTGGCGTGATCAAAATGTCTTAACCAAGTGTGACATCATCCCCTTCATTTATAAGCAATATGTGTGTTCTCGCGTTTCTTCATCCACTGAAATACTGTTAGAAACAAAGGCAAGAGTTGTGTCTCTTGTATAGGCATTAGGAAGGCAGTTGCCAGCCTCTGTCATAATATGCCCATGTTCTTCCAATATTGGCTAGCTGTTGCCCTCTCATGGCCAGGTAGAACCGTTATAGCAGTGACTGGCAAATGTCTTTCCCCGGCAGACAGTAAAGCGGAAATAAGAGGCCAATTCAAGACACGGAACAAATAGCAGTTAAGACAGACTGCAGCTGCCATTGCTGTGTTAGAGAGAATATGTTGAGTGTTCAAGCAAGGAGGTATGTATTAAGTAAGCAAGCAGTGGGGCAAGGGAGAGGCAAAGAAAGGCCAGAGGGGCTTTTTGAATAGTGTAACAGGGCAGAGGACCCATGCTCCGCCGTCCTAGTAACATATGAGAGAAGCAAATAGATCACGCATTGCAGCAAATGTTTAACGAAAAAGGAACAGAGTCCAGCTCTGCATTCAGAATAACAACGGCAAAGAAAGGCTAGGCTCTAAAGGCAGCATGAGATGGAATAAGAGGGACCAGACTCATCGTGAGAGGCTGGCCCGGCCCTCCCAGGAGCGCTAGAGGGGCAGCCCACATAGCGGGCTACCCCTCTGGCCAAACCCCTGGGTCCACATACACCCCACCTACTAGGCATCCGCCGGGTCCGACGCATCCAGCCGCGGACCTGGGGAGTACTTATTAGGGGGTGGGCTTGCGATCGCTCATCCTCCTTGTTTGCTGTACCCCCCGCCCCCCGTAGGACAGTCAAAGCATCAACATCACACACCTGGTCCCTCTACTCCAATAACAGGGCTTACTCAGAGGTAAAAGCAAGATTTCCTCTTTCTTTGAAACCCCCACCCTTCCATTCCAAGAGACACATACGTCTCCTTGCCCCACACAAAAAAAGTAGCAACTTGCAGTTGGTAGAAAAGGCTGCAACTCCTTTATTTGGCAGGAGTCCACTTACAGGTGATCTGTCTCTTAACGAGCTGGCGTCCTAGCTGTGGTCCACTGGAAGTAATTGTTATTTCCTCTCTCTTACCATGAGCTCATAGTCAGATGACAAATCCAGAAATGCAACATATAAAGACATGGGGCCTCATTCCGGGTTCGGAGCTAACCATGGAGTAATTACCTCTGAGGTACCTTTGCGGGTCCCGTACTTAACTCCTGCTAAAATCAGGAGGTAAGGAAGGACCCGCAAAGGGAACTCGGAATACGGAGGTAAGGGATTACTGGCATCGGCACCCTTACCGGTGCCGGTAATCCCTTACCTCCAACCTCGTAATGACCCCCATGTTCTTTGCTGCTGCATCCTTTAATTTTCTTCTGTTTTCTTTTCTTCTTTTCTCTTGTTTTATACAGTGATATTTGTGATTTAATACGTACTGCTATTTTTATTTTAGTGTTCTAAAAAGTCGAGTTCTTTGACTAAAACACAATAAATAAATTAAAAAAGCTAAGTCCCCAAGGTGTCCCGTGTACCCCCCAGATTTTATGTGTCTCCTACGGCCCTGGCCTGCCGTCAGGCCGACTCGACCTCCTGGAATCCTGAGAGGCAGAGAGACCCGACGAGACCACTTAGTTAGCTAAGGTAAGTCAACAATTCCAAGAAAGTGGCCCCCCTGAGTGCAGGTCGGGCCGCAGCGCCGGCAGGGCGCATTGGGTTGGAATGGGGAGGTGGGAGCCTGGGAGGAGTGCTAAGCGGTGTTGTGTGCCTGGGGAACAGTGGAGCGAGTGCATAGTTAAGCAGGGGGTGGGGTTGTGTGACTGTCACTGTGAATGGTGAGTTAGGTTGGACATTGGCGGCGAGTCTGGCGACGACAAAAGTCTGTGTATGGCATGCAGGTGCGACATTGCGTGAGGATTGAGAGCCCCTTTCACGTTGATTTGCAGAGCAGAGTGTGTCTTGATTGGAAAAGAGCCCAGGGCCAGCTACTAAATCACAGAGTTATCCTTAGGATGGCATCGTAAAGCAGCCCTAGAGAGGCCGTATGGCTTCACCACTCACCACTCAATAGATTGAGGTGTTTTTGAGCTACAGTAGATCTGAATAGAATTGTAATTGGTCGTCTTCGTTTTGTTTCTTATATTTAACTACACTAAACACACATTAAGGTAACGGTAGTTCTTTTATTGCACAAAAATGAATGCATTGAATATGAATGTGGCAGTGCTCAAAGGATGTGGCAGTAGTGATACTTGCCTTTCTTAGAAGGTCTGTTTGTAAATGGCCCTGAACAGGCACAGCGCGTCTACTCGAAACCTGCTGGCGCTTATGTGAAAGTGTTGAATGGATGGGCTTAGCCACACAGTATTGTTTTTGTGGCGCATGCTTTACTTGCATCACTTCCGCAACGGCAATGAATATCAGCTGGAGGAGGGTGGGGAAGAGACCTGCAAAATGGGAGAAATCAAAGGAAGGCAGTCAGGGCAGAGCAGACCCAACCAGAACGAAACATAATGAACTAATTAAAACAGCAAAACACTGTGGTGCCCGTTATTAATGCCAGAAAGTGGGAGGGTGTAATTGATAGACTGAACAAAGCTCAAAAGAATGTGGCAGAAGACTAGTGATTTAATAATTGTGTTTGTGAAAATAAACCATTTAAGTCAATTGAATGTGAGATGTACAGAAGAGAAATATGAGCGTATTTGTGAAATACATAAACTGAACGGAGCACAGGGGCAGGTAGGCCACAAATTAGTTCCAGTCCTGGGGAATTGAAAGGGCTAAGTGAGTAGTGAGAGCACAGATGACCACCGTTTGTATCTGCTCAGGTGTTTGGCTGGAGCTCCCAGACAAACTAATACAAAAATAAGTAGGTAGGTGCTAATATAGGCCAGAAATTCTATAGAACATTGTAGAATTCGGCTGGACAGTTTGTATGTTTTAAAGGTGGGGAAATGGTTTACCCTTTTCCATTTGTGTTTTGGTTGTGTGTGATTATTGTGCCCATTTTGTATGACGCCAAAGAAACTCATATTCTCAAACTAACTCCTGAAAGCTATGCACTCCAGCGCTACTATGATGAACTCTCCTGTCTTTCTACATCAGTGGAACCCCAAAAGAAATCTGCAATGCTAGAAGGTATTCCAGGAAAGAAGGGCAGGAGAGCCATTTGCCAAATAACAAAATAACTCCCATCCTTGAGTATCCTCTGGGCCCCTGCCTACAGAACAGGGTGTTTGAGGGTACAATACCTCCCCGGGGGCTCAGGCCCCACCACAGTCAATGTCCTGCACGTCTGAACCTGGATTTTCCTTTTTGGCTTTAAAGCATGGTGCAGTCTCAAAGTGCTCTGAAGTAGCAGTTGGATGGCATGTTAGCACTACATAAAGTACTGAAACAAGCCACATTCACGATTGACATGTTGCTAAGTCAATATATTCTATAAGGATACATTGGACACTGTGTAGCCCCATAACACTACCTCAGTAGAATAACATTTTAAAATGGAACACCCAAATGCCCTTTGGGGCCTTGGGTCCTTAATAGAACTTGTACCAAACAACCAGAGACATTTTCAGTGCCACGACTGCCTGCAAGTAAGATTGTTTGGAAGTCCATCAGTTTACTATTTTCTGCAGTCAATGAGGACTCCTAGGCAGAGCCGAGTCAGAGCCAAGTGAGGATGTCAGGCTTGGCTCTTCGATCCCAAAGTGAAACAATCCACCAACTGCCCCATACCTGCCCCCATGCCCCAGCATCCCACAAAACACAAACTCAGTTCTTTGCCGTACACCCCCCCACCTCCGCCCCATCCACACACACCAGAGAACACGAGATGCATATGTGACAACTTTCCTCCATAACCACAACACAAATCCCATACCTAGCCTCTTGCCACCCATGCCAAACAACACAAAACACATAAGAAGTATCCTGCCTCCAGACTCGGACAACACACACCTGACTTCCTGCCCTCACCCAACCCCCTCCAAACATGAACCAGATATGGTCCCTATCTTCACCACCCTCCATTATCCAAAACCTGTGGCTGGTTTCCTGCCAGTCTGGCCAAGAGCACAAAACCCACGTGGTTTCCTACCTTCCAAACCGCACACAACACAGACCCCTACCAATCATACTGCTTCTGCACCCTCGGCAACAGAAGACCCAAACATTGCATCCTTTCTCCCCACACAATGTAAACCCCAAACCAGGTATCTTGCCTTATACCACTAAACTACAATTAGCGTCTCAATTTTGGAGCCTATGGCACAGTCAGACAAAATGTATTTGCCCAAGAACACACATTTTAGTAAAGCGGAGAGGAATGGATTTCTGCCCAGTCTGGACGTTAGACACTTGACCACATATCTTCTCGCTGTAGCTCATACACATGTGTAGTGATGTGCGGCTGTAACAAGTTGAAATAATACTCTATTTAATAGAAAGAATTCTTGAAAAGTGGAAAAATCGAATATAAATTAAGCTGACTAATTTATCAATCCTTATTCTACGTAAAAGGAGTAAAATTGCATCTTTATTTTCCTGATCCTGATTGGAAAAACAGAAGTACTAGAATGGAAATTAATGTCAGGCTAAAGAATCTCTTCTGTGTTCTGCAAAAATGTGAGGTCAAGACTTAAAGACACACAACAACTAAACACAAAACTGTGTGGGAATATCACCTGTTTGTAGTCATTGTTCGAGATAGGCTTTCAGCTGGTTATTGTGCACAATGTGGAAGAATGTGAGGTAAAAAATCAAACCTTTTTTAGTTTCTGTCAAACCAGCAGACACCATAGAAATAAGCTACATGGTTTAAAAGTTGGTGGTTATTTTCTGACTCGGGTTCATTGTCATGAAGAAAGACACAGGCATGCTGAAATTGGGTGAGGCAGCCTTATGTTGCAATTGCACCTTTCCAAAGCTCATCAGCTAACGCTCACACTTGGTTTGCCACTGACAGTGAGTGATTACTTGCTCTCCCCATTTCCTGGGAAGCACTTGCAGAGCATCGTATTGAAATGCATTGATGATGACGAACCATGAAAAAATTCTTTGCTGTCCCTCCTCTTTGTCAAACGAAACTCCAGCTCATGGTCTAGACTCTGATTGGACCCATTATGTAAACTGTATAGACCTAAACGATATAAAACACACTAGTCACTCAATCCAGCATCCAACACGTTTTAACTCTTTGCAAGTTTTCCTCCTCTGTTTGTGTTCAATACTCTGTCGCATTATTTTCTTTTGGCGGAGGGGCGTACGGCTTTTTCTTTTCAACATTTTTCAACCTTCAAACACCCTATGCTTTATGACAGTTTATAAATGAATCTAGTGCCTAAAGGGGAGGTCCTTAACCAAACATGACTGTTTATGTGTAGTGTGTAGGATTTAATTTAGTTCAAACATACCAACATTTCCCCTGCCTGATGCCTCTCGTTGAGGTGTCCTCAGTCCTCCCCCGAGTCCCCTCCCAGGTGCAGCGTTGGAGCACACAAACTACTCCCAAACTCTGAATGAAACCGCTGCCAGCATTAGCAATTCAGTGAACCCTAACCCTCTTTACTGGGCAGGTTGCGGTTCCCTGTTTAAAATTAAAGTGCAGGTGCCTCGCCTCATGTGTTTCGAGATAAAGGGTGCAGTCACAAATGCGTCTTCTTCTAACGCTTGATCCATGCTCACGAGTCCATGCGAGCGAAATGTGTTCCAAAGAGAGGCTATTTCTAGAGTGAGAGATGTTAACAAGAGCCTAGCACTCTAAAATGACAATATATATTTCTGAGAAATCTCTTGTGCCCGTAGCAGGGTTAGGCAAATGTCCGGTGTTGGAAAGCTAGCAAAGTGCATGTTCCAAAACTTCATAAAGAATGTTGTGCTGTGTGCATCTAACATTGTGCTTGGTTCAAAAAGGAACTTTGAAGCCCTGAAGCAGTGAAGCGCATGTGCCTGAGGAAAGCAAAACCAGAGCTGATTTTTGATTACTTGCAGCAGCCGAACCTCACACAGGAAAGCAGACCAGTACACAGCATAACAAGTGAGTAAAGTTGATTAACAGAATGGCATACATGTTGCAATCCTCTTTTGTCTGGATCCTGTGTGTACTGATGTTTTTGGTTGGAAGTATTACTGTTTTTATTTCCCTTTCTACCCACACCACCTTCTCATGGGAACTGTTTGTGCTCGCTTTATTCAAACCTTACCATCAAAATTTGCACTCAAGTGCTGTCAGTGTTTTTTTGAAAGCAGCTGCAAACCCGCTACTGGTGTAATAAAAATGATGTACCCAGGTCTACCTTCAGCCACTCGATTTATAAGCACCATGCATGTCCTTCACTGAAGTCCTGTTAAAAACAACAAGCATTGGCAAAGCCAACAATTTCAGCTTGCTTATCAATATCAGGCATTCACCAAGCAGTGCTATTATATGTCCATAATGCAAAGGTACTCTCAACACCTTGCAGCTGCTAGAATCCAGTTAAGACCACTATGACAGTGCCTGGCAAATGCCTTTCCAATACCTACACAAAAGCCAAAACTGCTGGCATTGCCAATGCCCAATTAAGAATGCCTTTAATCTGTGTTCCCTGCTGCCCTTCCCTCCCTGCACGGGAATAGGATGAAATGGGTTGGGGATGCATGGTGCCTGGGCACCTTGCTTTGTTTGAGAAACTATGTTTATAGAGGTAAGTAATTTATTTTTCTAGTGATGTAATTCCCCCTGATGTCATTTCCTGTGGTCTCCCTACACACATTACAATGGACCCACTCCCACACTCGAATTGCTGAACTTAGCTCCAGAAGTCCTTGGAATGGCCCTGTGTGGAGAGTGAGACACAGAAAATATTTCTGGCAAGCCACTTGCACATATAACACACACACCCACACACACACATACCACACACAATGACATATACTATAGGATTATGGCCCTAAAAGAAATTGATCAACCTCTCAGTGTTTATTGGCGAGTGGATGTTTTTATTTCATTTCTATATCAACTTTCACTGTGGCATTCAGTGTGCCTTTTAAACCCCCCCAACCCTCATCCACCCCGGGCATCAACATATCTGTGAGAAAGTCACAGAAGTCACAGGAGTGGGCATCTTGGATAGGTACAATGTACTGTACACAACAAATATGTTTTTTTTTATAAATGGTAACATTGCATTGCCAATTCCATGTCTGGCCGAATTGCTATAGCTGTATTGTCTCCTTTTTTCTTTTTTCCAAATGTAGTCTTCTTTTTTTCTTTTTTAGAATGAACATTCGTAAATTCTTTGTTACAAAACAGTCCAGTGAAGCAGAGAACATGCCTGTTTTGCAGTCTACTGACCAACAGGTAGGATCAGAAGTTGAATGTACTGACGAGGTTCCAATTGAATGCATTGCAATGACTTCACATGACGGTTTGCCAGCCACACCCACAAATGAATATAACAAAAGGATCTATGGAGCAGAACATATGCTTGGGACAACAACAGGTAATGCTGAAGATGACAAGGACAACTGTGAAATCTTTGTTGAACAAAAATCAACCAGCCTTTCAGATAGCAATGATGAGGGAGCTCTTCTAAGTGCAATGGTTCCAAATCACCCATCTGTGAAATGTATACCAGTTCAAACCATTGTAGTGCAGTCACAAAATCAGAAGAAGCACATATTGCACTTTCAGGAAAGCTGGTTCAAAGATTTTCCATGGTTGCACTACAGTACCAAACTTGAAGGAGTTATTTGCTTCCCCTGTGCAAAGTCTGCTGCATTGAAACTGGTTGATCTCACGAAGAACGCCGAGCAAGCATTTATTACTATTGGTTTCAACAATTGGAAAAAGTCTATAGAAAAGTTCAACAAGCATCAACATAGTTCTGCTCATGCATAGTCGGTAAAGCAATTGGCACACCATAAAGGAAGTAAACCAATTGATTCACAACTTTGGCAACAAGTAAATAACAACAAGATTCTTGGTTGTGCCTTAACAAGATAATTCACACAATTGCTCTTCTGGCAAAACAAGGGGCCTGATCACGACTTTGGCAGTAATGCGGCAGATTGTCTGCCGGACGTAAATAGCGCTAACGCCAAGGTCCCCGGCGGACAATCCGCCAAATCACGACTTATCATGCACGTGTCCCGGTCCATGGCGTTATCGCAAATAGCGCAAACCTTTAAATTCTGCACACCGTGCGATACCGCCATATCGCGCTCATAGCGCGCACTCATAGCACGCGCTAAGAGCTAGTGGGAAACGCGGCACCGCCGGAACGGGAAACAAAGTAGCGGCCATCTTGGAAATCACAATCCGGTGGATATCACAGCCCCAGGAAGCCATCCACGCCATCCAACCCCAAAACATGTCTCAGGAGCGCACTAGGGGCAAGACTGTCCTGGACAGGGTGCGAAAGCCCAAATTCAGTGACCAGGAGCTAGCTGTACTGGTGGAGAAGGCGGAGACACACCATGAGGAGCTGCAGCAGTGCAAAACAAGTGGCCAGCGCAGAGCACAAATCTGGTGCAACGTCAGCCAGAGGGTCACTGCTGTGGGGCGCGTGCCCCGGGATGGGTAGGATTGCCGCAAGCGCCTGAACGACCAGCGCGTTTGAGTCCGAGGCATCCTGTCACAGCACAGGAGTGCAAGCAGGGGCACTGGAGGAGGGCCACCACCACCCCCACCCGTACTCACACCATGGGAGGAGAAAATGAGTGCCCTGATAGATGTTGGCACCATTGAGGGCATTGGCGGAGCGGAGGCAGGCACTGGCATCGATCCAACTGCATGTGAGTCTCACCCCCAAATGCATGCAGCTGAAAGAACCACACATGCAGAACCTAAGTGAATGAATGGGATGAAATGTGTGTGAGGAACTGCATACACCCATAAGTGAGCCCTACATCTATTGAACCGTAGTGCTGCCTAGACGACGCTGCACGTGCAGTGCATGAATGGCAGGGGCAGGGGATAGACATGCATAGCCATAGGACAGCTACGTAGAGTTGAAGTGCGCATGAATACACCGCGAAAACCCTGAGCACAGTGCACCCCAACCACGCATGCAATCTTGTCACTCCGACATTCCCATGCAGTCTACCTCCATACCCACTCACAACAAGCACCACATGGCGACAGAACAGAATGCAAGGAGAATGCGTGAATGATACTGTCTTCAATCCTACTTGTTGGCATGAACTGCATCACACAAATATATGTAGCATTGAACTCAAACCACACCCTATGTACCCCACAGGAACACGTAGATCCCAACGGGATGAAGATGATGGGGAGGAGGCCACACATCACAGCGCCCACGGCACTGCCCCTCCACCAGCACCACCACCCCACAAAGAGGCCACACGTAAGGGAGACGAACCAGGCCAACCCCCACTACAACCCAACACAGCCCTACCAGACAGCAGCAGCACCCACATGGCCGCAGGGAAGCCACCAGTCACAGCCCCCATGCTGAGGGACAGAGCAGTGGATCAGAGCCCGACGTGGGAGGAACATCTCCACGTGCTCATCAGGCATGAGGACAGCACTTTCCCAGAAGCAGTGACGCCGAAGGGATGGTCACATCCCAGGGGAGCCCAAGGCTAGGCACACAGCTTCCACAAAGCCCACATCTGCCTGTGCGTTGTGTCCGCACAGCACAGCCGGACGAGGATACACCATCATATGGCAGCCCAGAAGACCGGCACTCAGAGCCTGGCAGCCCAATCCAAGCTGGCGCTATGTCCCCATGCAGTCCCCCCACCCGACAGCGCACAAGTCGCAGGCCAGCACATGACACACCAGGGGTGCCCTTCGTCACAGGGGCTGCAGTGATGGGCCGACTCGACATTATTGAGGCCAAACAGGCCAGGGTGGAATGCAGAGTCGTCACATCAAGACCGTTAGTGCATCAATACGGCATGGATGCAAATACATAGCGCGTGACAATGCGCGCACACGCAGAGTCGTTGAACAATGTACCGCTGCCCTGCCAGGCTTCGGGCAACGAGTGAGGGAGTTGACCGAGGCAGTCTCAGCACTTGCTGAGCAAACAAGGGAGGGAAACAACCTCATGCGACAGCACATGCTGGCCGCCACTTCAGTCCCTTCGACTTCGACCACACCCACAGAGGGTTCCCTCGAGCCATCTCCTAGGCGCCGGTCTATGCGCCACCTGAGGGCACGCACACCAGAGGGGCCCGGAAAACGAAAGCACCCACGGCCATCCTAGTGGTGCATGGCATCGTTGTTGGTGCCCTGATAAAACACATGTGCCTATCTGCAAAGTTGAGGGTAGTTCACTGGGGGAGGGGGGATTGTGTGCTGGGTGTTCACTGGGGGGAGGGGGGATTTTGTTCTGGGTGTTCACTGGGGGGAGGGGGGATTGTGTGCTGGGTGTTCACTGGGGGGAGGGAGGTTTGTTGGACTGTAAATAAATCACGTTAGAAAAATCACAATGCATGGACAGTAGTGATTGTTACAAATACAATTTAATGTTGAAGTGACATATTTCCAATTTAACCACTACCCATTTCTAAAATAATACATCAATCAATCCCTGTCTGGCCAACCTTCCCTCCCTCAGCCCAAACCTTTGTGCATGTGCAACACCTTCTGGCACATCATCACCCTCACTACCATCCTCAGGTGGCAGCACATGTGCATCAGGGGGCAGTGGCACATTTCTGCGACAGCAGATGTTGTGCAGCATGGCACATGTCAGTACAATTTTGCCAACTTTTTCTGATGCATACATCATGGCCCCTCCCGTGCGGTCGAGGCACCGGAAGTGTGCCTTCAGCAGTCCAAATGCCCTCTCCACGGAGATCCATGTACGGGCATGGGCAAGGTTGTATGCCCGCTCCGCTGCCGTGTGTGGATGACGCACAGGGGTCATGAGCCACATGTACTGGGGATAGCCAGAATCACCTGCAGGGGAGAGAAACACGGTATGGGGACAAGGTAAGTCCAGTGGGTGTACAGAGCTCTGTCATCAGTGTGATTTTGCCATATTTGTCAGTTGGTCTATAACATTGTGGAGTGTGCTGTCCTATGGGCACGATTGAATCAATGGGGTACTCTCCACTTGGTATGCCTATGTTTCTGGATGTAACAGTACTCAAATCCATTGGCTACAGTTTCATTTGCTGGTTGTCACTATTCTGTACTGTTCTCCATACATTTGCTAGGCCATTCTGGGGACAGTGTTCGTGGGATGTACATTGCCATTACTTAGCCTACTTATGTGTGGTGCATTTGTGGATGTGCCAGCTTATGGTTTAGAATTTCATTACTGTCGGGTGGCCAGGGTGGGATTTCTGTACTGTGTCAGTGTTGGGAGCCATGGTGCTACTCACACAGCAGGCTTTATTGTGGTGGGGCTTCCATATGTCACTGTGCCGCCACATTTCTCTTGCATCCTGCATGGGTGTGTTCTGTTGTGTTGGACATGCCCAAGGTTTATCATGCAAGGTGCTTGAATGTGAATGCTGCAGTAATGGTGCTACCTATTGGGAATAATGGATTCCATGACAGGCACCATCAGTTGTGGATTGACATGCTTTGTGGTATACATTTGTACTCACCCAGTAGCCATGTGTTTTGGCCTCGGTGCATTTCCATGTACGCCGGCAGGGTACTGATGCGCAGGACCATGGAGTCGTGGGTGGATCCTGGGTAGCGGGCACAGCAGTGGCTGAAGGTGAGGCCAGGACCACATGTCATCTGCACGTTGAGGGAATGGTACTGTTTCCAGTTTCTGTAGGCAACCTCATGTGCCTGGGGTGGTATGAGTGACACATGTGTGCAGTCCAGGGCTGCTATTACATTTGGGACTTGGGCAATGGCATAGAATTGACCCTTCAGCTGGTGCACCTGTGCCTGGTTGGCTGGCCTCTGTAGCTCCAGACGCAGCAGGTAGAAGTCAACATCAAGGCTCCCGGCTCCAAATTGCAGCATGGTGTTGGGGAGGGTGTGTTGTGCATGGGTGGCTCCTTTGTAGGCTTCTGATTTGCATGGGTTCCACCTGGGCCCTTATTGCTGTCTCCTCCCTGCTCCTGCTGGTGTAATTGTGTTGGGGAGGGTGTGTTGTGCATGGGTGGCTCCTTTGTAGGCCTCTGACTTGCATTGGTTCCACCTGGGGCCTTATTGCTGTGGCCTGTGTTCTGTTACCTCCAGCTTTTTGCTGGAGGTATTTTCGGCGGATTATCCACCGCTTTTCTGGCGCTAATTGCGCCTACGCCGGACTCGTGATTGCTGATGTTTTAGCACAAATGGTTCCTGGCGCTATTATGGCCGGCGCTTGGACAGCCGGCTGTACTTGCGCCGGCTGTAATGGCGCCGGCGGTATTTGGTCTCGTGATCCGACGGACCCTTAAAATCAGTGCTAATAGCGTTACCGCCGATTTTAAGGGTTACCGCCAAAGTCGTGATGAGGCCCAAGGTCTTGCCCTGCGAGGGAATGATGACAAAGATGTGAATTTTAGGCAAGTTCTCGATGCACGAGCAGATCATGTGCCTTGTCTGAAACAATGAATCACAGCAGAGCTGAATGTTTGAGTCCAGACATCCAAAATTAAGTTCTGCAGTTATTGTCTCATGCAATTTTGCATATAATCCGTAATAGTATTGGAGACAATCCCTTTGCTGTTATAGTTGATGGCACACAAGATATATCTGGTCAAGAACAAGAATGTTTTTGTATCCGATATGTTGACCAAGATCTTTGGCCACATGAAGATTTTATTGGACTGTACCAAGCAGATGATACCAGCGGAGCATCAATTGCTAACATTGTAAAGGATGTTTTATGTTGTCAGGGTCTGTCTTTTTCAATGCTTAGAGCACAAATTTATGATGGTGCAGCAAATATTGCAGGGAAGTAACATGCTACATAAGCAATAATACGGCAACAACAACCAGTTGCATTGTATGTCCATTGTGTAGTCATTCAGGCTGCAGCACAACAGTGTCCCATAATGGAAGATGCAATAGTCTATGTTCAAGTGCTTAGTAATCTGTTTGGGCAATCTATGACATGCCGTACAAAATTTGCAGATATTGTCCAGCAATCAACTGAAGGTCCAGCCAAGGTTGCCAAAATCAAGCCGCAGTGTCCCACGCGCTGGACAGTTCGGGTAAAAGCTGTACAAAAAGTAATGGGTAATTATGAGGCTATTCTGGAAACATTAGAAGAAATTGCAGCTTCCAAGAATAGGGTTGATGTGCCAGCTTGTACCGGTAGCCTATTAAAACAATTTCAAGAGGGAATAACTTTCTTAGGCCTGCAGATTGTTGTCCAATGCATGCAGCTCCTTGAGTGCTTGAATATTGCCATGCAAGGAAACCAACAAACAGTATCTGGATTACTTGCAGCTGTGAATCACACACACAGTGCCATCCTAAAGCTTTGCAACAAACAATCTTTTGACAGTCTACTGATGTACAATAACAATATGGTGACAAAATATGAACTGAAGGAGATAGAACTGCCCAGACGACACCACATTCCAAAACGTATTGATGAAGGATTAGCTGAAAATGTTCATCCAAGAACCATAAAGGACTACTATAGACCACAGTATTTTGAACTTTTCGCTACCGTTTCTGTTCAACTTAAGCAGCGTTTTGACCAGGAAGGCATCTAAATGTATAAACACATTGAACAGCTGCTTCTAACGGGCAGAAGCACTGAAAATATTGTTAAGTATCCAGAAACTTAATATCTCCTCCTCTCGGCAAAATTAACAGCATTGTCAAGCGTCCATGAATATTCTTCCATCTCAGAATTGGTAGAGATATTTCGACGGATGCCTCCCACAGAAAGAGCTTTCTTTGCACAAGTTGAGAAGCTACTGCGGATCCTCCTAACTGTTCCACTAACTTCCTGTGAGGCTGAGAGGAGCTTTAGTGCTTTACGACGACTGAAAACGTGGCTGGGCACAACTATGACTCAGAAAAGACTCAATCATGTTTGTGTGTGCAATATACACAAAGATATAATGGATCTGGTGGACATACAAACAATAGAAAAACAATTTATCATGCGTACCGAACGCCAGAACAAATATATGTTATTTTGGACAAATCCTCATGATCATCACGCACTACAAAATAATTCACAGATCATTTTACTCTGTGGTTTGTGTCTGCAGCAAAGCCCCCGTTAAAAGGGTTGTACAGTTTGTGAGATTTGTGGACAAGCCAGGAATGGTGGGTGAACACCCAATCTTTTTGGGACTTAGCTATGCGCAGGCCATGAAAGCCTTTTGACCTGGGAGGTGGTAACATTTTTACGTGAACTGCGCCTTCTGAAGCGAGACGCCAAATAAAAGGATTTTGTACACTGAACTGCTTTTCTTTTTCTTAATTTTCTTCTGTTTTATTTTCTTCTTTTCTCTTGTTTTATACAGTGATGATATATGTGATTTAATACGTAATGCTATTTTAATTTTGTGAAAAGTCGAGTTCTTTGACTAAAACACAATAAATAAATAGAAAAGCAAAGTCCCAAGGTGTCCCCTGTTCCCCCCAGATTTTATGGGTCTCCTATGCTCCTGTCCACCAGCTCTCCATCCTGTTCTCCTCCAGCCCGTGCCTGTAAGCCAACAATCACCAACAAGCAGCACAGGCCAGGGAGGAGGTTAAATAGCGAGCGAAGGCACGCCTACGTGCACGCACACACAATTCCCCCATGTCCTCATGGGAATTGTAGTTTCTTGGACCAGGCAAGAAACCAGGCCCGCCGGACTCAAAACATGCCCCTTTACCTCACATCCTTGCACAGGTGTTTCAGATTACTGTTAGGTATACAACTAGATTTTGGGACACGCCAGTGACAGACAATTTAGTTTTGGGCTTCCTGACAATTTCTCTAGTTTCCTTCGAGGCAGGGAAACTGCTCTTAGTTTTAGGAATAAAGAGGCATTTTCCCAACCCTTTTTTCATTAATAAATGTTTATACCCAAAAACATGCCACCATTGTGTCCGAGCCTTAATTCTACACCCTTCTATATGGTGTCAGAAATTGGATTCTGGTCCACTTGATAAATTGTGAGGAACCCCGAAATTTTTTTTTGTGTTCCTCTTCTTCCGATGTTAATAAATATAAAGAAGTTACAGGGCAAAGAAATTCAGTTGAAAGTCTCACCGACAGAATCTATATACACGATTAAACAGTGACTCCTTGCAAAGTTAAATGTCCCCATTTCACAACAAAAACTCCCATTTAAGGGAAGGCCCCTATGCTGAATGAGGTCGTCTTTCTGACTACTCCATTGGTCCCAACCAATAATTTACTCTTGTTATTAGACCACATAAAAACGTCCCATCAGTAGGAGGTTTAGATATAAAACCAAGTCTAAAGAAACCTCCTCTGAACCTGTATCAGTCTCTACCTTGTCCAGAAGTCCCAAACAAGGTTCTGAAGAAGAGCCCCTAAGAACTATTGAGACGCGGCTGTTAGATTACTGTAGACATTTACAGACGGTAGAATGTATCTAGAAATTTGAAGAAGACATTTTTCTCTTCACAACACCAATATTTTCTTCTTTTCACCTACTACCTGGAGAGACCCCAGAAAGAGTAGGTCCACCTGAAGATCAAGGATCTTACCAAAAAAAACAGCTCCAATTAAAATAATGGGTACCTTGGAGGCTCTCCCAGAGCATCTCGTAATCCATCAAGTTGAAGCAGAAGCAAGATATGGAGATGGTATTGCCAGAGTAGTAGCTGCTGTAATGACTATCCGGTGTCTTGCAGGGACGGATGGACACCACCTGAGATGTCGTAGAAGAGGGAAGCTCTGGGATTGTTCCATGAATTTATCCACACCTCTTGAAGAACAAACCATGCAGTGTTCAGTTGTGTTCGCAGGTGTTTGCAACCCACGATATAGGATTTGTTTTTTGTGTTGCTGATATGAAGCTGTAGTGGTGCAGACTTTTCTTCAGTGTTCTCTTTGGGGGTTCCTGACATGCCACTCTGCAAATACAGAGTGCTCAAGTTAATCTATATATGAAGGTTGGAGTCTATGTTACCCTTCCTCCCTTCCTTAATACCCAACAGTAAACCACTGCTTACCAAAGTCTCAGTCGCAGCAGTGCATGGCAGCTCCTATCTCCATTATGGTGGAAGACTCTTTTTAATCCTCCGATTCAGGTACTTTTTTCATTATGAAAGGTTTTGTAGCCAAAAACATGCCACCAGTGTATCCGAGCCTTACTTCTGCACCCTTACAAAACATAGCAGCATTCATAAAACTTTTAAATCCCTGTGTGTTCCAGTTTAAGAATTTCAGTAGATAATGATCGGAAACCTGGAGGCTCATTACAAGTTTCCCGTTTCGGAAATAGGGTGCTGGTAATAACGTATGCTAGCACCTTTCGGGAACGGCAAACTACAAGTTTGATGGCAGATCAGGTCCCTACCGGCAGATAAATGCCTAAATTACTGGCACTGTTACGGACGGTGCTGGTGATTGGGCAACCCCATCCCATGGAGTCCTTTGGGGCTTCATGGAATGGGGAGTTACCAGCGTCCCTGTGGCCCGTGATATCCTGGTAATACTGAGATATCGCGTGGCAGAGACTCTACAGTAGTTCCCTGGTATCCCGCCGGAATTACGGACGAGTTACTGGGGCACTCATAATGAGCTCCCTGGTCTTTGACCACTGAAGTTGGACAGGGAAACAGGCAGCCAGTCCCAATTCCCTTTAAGGTCCTTAACATCTGACACTTAAGAGAAATGCCTCACACCTAAATTGCCCATTGTGCAGCGTATCTTGCCAACATCACTGTTTATTTATAAAAAAAAGTATTAGAAACACTGGGGGTTGAAGCACGAGAGTCCGTAAGAGGAACATGGTCTATAACAAAAAGTGTCATACCCTCCAATAGTCAGCTCTTCATGTGCACATAGCAACAGATTAGTTATCAAAGCAGATTAGAAATGGACTGTACATGCATTATAAATGTCATCATCATCAGGTTCAACCCATCAAATGTCTGCAGAAGATATCTCAGCCGGTGAGGGGATCCCTTAAAGTAAAGCCAAAATCCTATTCATGGGAAAGTCCAATTCATCACAGAAAATAGCAATGACTTTTATGGACTGAAGCTCATTACTTCTAGTTACCCCCATCTAATCTAGAAAAACTATGTTCATTGTTAAGCACCAAGTTGCACACTTGCTGGGGAGCTAATCCACAGTTAATTAAGTCCTCACTCATTGGACGGGGCGCAGAAGCTCTATTTGTAGAACTCGAAGCTGGTTCCATAGGGCGTAAGTTACTCGACTGAAGCCTGGGGCTATGATATTAAAAGGTTGGTGACTAGGAAGCTGGTCACTGCGTGGCTGTGATTCACTGCCATTTTCTCAGTTACTGGACCCCTCTGGTTGGGGTTATGTAAGGGTGTCGAAGAAGGAGATTGACACAAAGGTGGCATGATTTTGGTTATAGACTTTTAGTTTCAAAAATGGAAAAGAGGTCCATGCTAGAGGGGTTTCCCTGCCTCAAAACTAATATTAAAAGGGTCTGTCAGGATGTCCGTCCAAGAATAAACCACCATCCTGTGTCAAAACCTACTTCTATCCTTCACACTATTAAACTAAGGAGTAAACTAACACAAAGTTCCTTCCTTAAGGAGAGTTACTCCTATCTCCTGTTTCTGGAATGTTGTTTAACTAAAAGGTTCCCTCAGACATAACCATCAGGGGGAATGACTTGCTTCCCCTGATTTGCAGGTTTCAAAATGGTCTTTACACAATGGTCTCTCTAGGGGACAGAATCAGGGGGAATGGCTCCCTTCCCCTGGTATGTCTTGATACAATGCACAACAAGGCCAAGCGGAATGACTCCCTTCTCCTGGCAGCACCAACTTGACTTTTATGTCAAGGCCTCCCTTCGCTTGGTCTGATCTTGACACACAAAGCCAGGGGGAATGACTCCCTTCCTCTGGCATCTCTCTGCATCTGCTTTGTTACCAGAATTACTCCCTTCTCATGGTATCAATTGATATTCAAAGTTTTTAGACTGGCACACACTTTGCCTTTGTAACTTGCTTTCAACAATGTCCCGAATCTTCTTAGGATCCCAGATCCTTCTCTTGTGACTAGTGAACTTATCTCCGCAACTATGCTGAGGAAGATTTCCTCTTGGCTTTAATGTCTCTTTGTTGGGGTCCCAGATCCTTCTTATATCACCAGTAGTGGTTTCCTCTTCCTCACTGTTTGCGACAGACAGGGTCCTAGATCTTTCCCTGGTGGCCAGTGGGCCCTTCTTCCCCACTGGAATTGTGGAGAGGGTCGCAGACCCTTCCCAGGTGGCCAGTGGGCTCTTCTTCCCTACTGTGATTGTGGATAGGGTTCCAGACCATTCCCTGGTGGCTAGTGGACTTATCGCTGCCACTGTCTTGAGGACGATTCTCTCTCTAATACTTGCTTGGTTTTGCTTTGCATCCCAGGCCCTTACCTTGCTTGTGTTCCAAACCCTTTCTTTCCTCCCCTTTTTGCTAGGCCCACTTGGTTTCAGTCTCCTGCCAAGTACTGCCACGAGGAAGATTACTCGTATCAACAAGTTCAGTTAACTTGCACTCAGTATTTCCAATTACCTTTATGTCCCTTCCGGTTCCCACATGATAACCCGTTAACTTTGCTGGCTTTGTGACGCTCTGCCGGTTCTTCCTGGAGTCTTGCTTTGTTCGGGAGCGTTGTGCAGGCCTTCCTTGTCTATGCGGCTCCTTCTCCAGGTTCTCTGTTTCCGCTGCGGGGGCTAGTGGTATAGATCACAATGGTATTGAACACCCTATTCTTTACATCAGTAGAAAACTGTTTCCACAAGAGAACAACTATGCCACTATTGAATTACAGGCTTTGGCAATTAAGTTTGCAATAACTTTCCTTAAATACTGTCCGACGGGTAGGAAGTTTAGGCTGGTCAATGATTGCACTCCATTAGAATGGATAAGTCTCTGAAAAGACACAAATGCAAGAATCATGCACTGGTTCTTCGATTTACAGCCCTATTGTTTTACAGTGGAACACAGAAAAGGAAGAGAAAAGGGCAATGTGGACTTCCTTTCCCATTTTCCAATCGGTGCTGAAAGAACCAGCAGCATTAGGGGAAGGGTATGTGATGAATCCAATGGAGTCATCACTGATCTCCCGGCGGTAACCTGCTCCCATGTGGCCTGGGGACGGC
This sequence comes from Ambystoma mexicanum, assembly GCF_040938575.1. Lineage (NCBI taxonomy): Eukaryota > Metazoa > Chordata > Amphibia > Caudata > Ambystomatidae > Ambystoma > Ambystoma mexicanum. Next base: position 449,365,467 of record NC_090936.1, on the reverse strand, counting down.
AACCGCTACATGAACATGACCCTGGGGGAGGCTATATGAGGGAGAATCACATGGGGAGGGACAGCCTCTGGGGAGATGTCATGGCTTCATTGGTTGAGACATGGGGGTTCATTACGACCCTGGCGCTAAGGGGTTAACGTTGCCGTAAAAGGCTGCGGCGCCGTTAACCCCTTAGTGCCTTACTACGAGGTCCCTTTGCGGGACCCGACCTGAACGGCTGGTCTGGACCAGCTGTTAAAGTAGGTACCCGCAAAGGGACCTTGATGGCAATTATGGTACTGCAATTTGCGGTACCGTAATTGCCACCTTGACCATTCCCATTGAGCCCTATGGGGCAAAAATGGGAATGGGAAAGGGCCATGGAGAAAGGGGGAATTACCACCCGGCCATCCTTGGAATGGGGTGGTAATTCCCCCTTTCTCCATGGCGGACTCCGGCATGGACCATGGTGCTAATAGCACCATGGTTTAGCACCGGAGTCCTAATGAGGGTGATGGTATCCCTCATATGCCCATGAAGAAGACCCCTTTATACCCAATACCCTTATGGCCTATTGCCGTACATCTGCAAACCCTTCTAGGGAAAATAAAGAAACCCTTTCCCAAAAACCTATTCACCAAACGTCCATCCCTGGTGTAAAATGTGGAAGCCCCAAGACCACCTTTTCCAGTTCCAATTATTCACCATATAGAACTGACTTATCATTCAGAACAGTTGAAAATAGTTTTGCAAGCAATCTGTATCAATCAACATCAATTGACTCCTTTTCCCATAATCACACAAGTACTGGTACGGGGAAGAAGGAAAGAACAATACAGAGCAGAAGGAGCCTCAAGCTCAATGAGAATTCTAGTTGTTTTCAGAATACACATCTGGGTGGGACCTTTAGAAACCGAAATCAAAGTCTTAGTGTTGGCTGCTGATGTTTGGGAGAAGTCGTCTCACCTCTGCGCAAGGCTTGTGGAGCTTGGAAGCACAAACCGGTGTGGCTGAACCGAGCCGATTGGCAACGAGGAAGCAGAGAAACACTGCAAGGCAGACAGGACGTGTCGCAAAGAAGTCTCCTCAGCGGTTGACAGCAGAGAAAATCAGCGTTTCACTTACCGGGACCTGGATCAAGACAGGTGTCCTGAAGCAATGCCATGAGAGACACCGGAACAACACAAAAGCAGTCCAGGGTGGAAAGCAGGTGGTACACCATTACCACGTAAGCACGAATGGGTCAAAGAAAGCCGAGGTGGGGCGGTGAGTCGACCCAAGCATAGTGGGGACCGCAAGATGATTTGGCGACCGCGCCAAATATGAACTATATTTTTTTTTTATTTTCTTTTTATTTGATACAGCTGAAATAAATCAACTTTTCAAAATTACATAATTAATTATACAAAATAAAACTATGAGCATTTCGAATTTCACATTGGAACACAAAGGGACAAAAGAAAAACACTGGAGCAACTTAATAAATCACATAGAGAACACAAAAACACATATGCATGCCTAGACCTTTTGAGGAAACCAGGTAACATTGTTTAAGTAAAATTCTCATGTAAACAAGATAACACACATAAGTACATAGACATAAAATTGTGACACTAAGTAATTTAAAAATAAATTTCCGTAGGTAAAATGGTTTCCAAAAAATGTACCAAGGACTTCATGACCGTGAATCTAGAACTATTAACTAAAATGCTCCATGTCTCACCTTCATCCCATGCCAAATGTAGGTTCATTAAATTATTGAATTGTTTAGTGCGTATGGCCTTTAAGTATGGACATGTTACTATCAGATGTTGCAACATATCTATTGCAATAGAAGAATCACAAAATCGACAACATTTTTGATCAGCAGGAATGATTCTTCGCCTCACCAGTACTTCCCGCGTGGGCCAGTTCATCCTTACTCGTAAAAACTGATTCCTTATTTTTGCCGAAGGACATTTCACAAGATAGCCGCAGCTTGCCCCAACCGTTTAATGCCAAAAGTTTTTATATTAAAGTCTCTATATTTTAAACAGATATCATAGTTTTGAATCCAAACCCATTGATAATATTTAGCTTTGGCTCTTGATGGATTTTCGATTAAATACTGTAAGGAAATATCAGCTTCCAATAGAGTATTCAACACTGCACTTCGCCATTTCGAGGGGAAGGTCAGAGAGGAGGAAGACAAATATCTGGCAACCGTGCTCAATATGTTATTGTGAGTGACACCAAGCAAACACCTACGAAAGAAAGAGCACATGCTCCGTTTGACCCTGCTGGATAATGGTTTTATACCCAGTTCATAGCCCAGGATAGGCATGGGCAAACAGTTTGGCAAGTGGAGTACCTTTCTCCAAAAGGCCGCCTCCAATTTGTCCTAAGCCTTATCATTGGAATACAGTTTTGATTCGGCGCCATATGAGAGAATGGGGATGACTTTTTGCTCGTAAAACAATAGCAGGTGCTTTAACGAAAATTTGCCATACTTGTAGACAAGAATTTTAGCCTGTGATGTAAGAGACAAAAGTTTTGCTCGCAACAAGTTTGAGTATCTAGAGTCAACCACACTATTTTGGATAAATAATCCCAAATATTTGTATTCCAGAACTATATCCATTGGTTCTTGTTGTAGATACCAAACAGTATTTCGTAAGATTGCTATCCCCGGGGGCCTACAGACCATAAGCTGCGATTTTTCAAGATTTACAATCAATTGGTTCTCCAGAGCATATTTGGATAAGGCAGATAATAAATTCTGAAGACCCATTGGCGTTTGGAATATTAATACAAGATCGTCAGCGTAAAGAAGCCACGGGATACTCTGGCCACCTAGTTCAGGAGCATCCGAAAGTATTCGAAGAAAGGAATGACCCATGTCAAAAATAAACAGATTGAACAGAATTGACGCCAATATACACCCCTGCTTTAAACCCAAAAAAGTAGCAAAAGATGCAGAAAGATGGCCTTCAATGGAGAGCCTTACGCGCATGGAGGTCTCAGTAAGTAGCTGCATGATAATTGACAACAAGGAAGCGGGACATCCAAGAGCGTTTAACTTGTGGAATAGTAAGTTGCGATTTATAGAGTCAAACGCTGAACGAAAATCAATAAAAGCAAAATATAAAGATTGTTTTCTGATGGTGTATTTAGACTTAAGCATGTTTATTGTGATCATATTGGGTAGAGTGCCTAGGCCACTGACAAAGCCTGATTGCAGGGGATCTACAATGGAGCCTTTGTTTGCCCAGGTTTTCAACTTCCTCAATAATATTCGGGAATAAATCTTCCCAGGTACGTCAAGGAGTGAAATAGGACAATAGCTCGCTGGATTGGCTCTCTCACCATTCTTATAAATGGGAATAACAATAGACTGTTTCCATAACAAAGGAATCTTCTGAGTGGCATTGATGGTTTCAAATATAAGAAAAAGAATATCTGCCCAAATATCTGGAAAACATTTAAGGTGTCTATTCGACAAATCATCCGGGCCAGGGGCCCCGGAATTGCTTACTTGTTTTATACAACACAAGATATCGTCTTTGTCAAATGCTATGTGGAAAGTAGGTAAGGCGTCAGGTATAAATAAACCTGACTGTACAGGTGGAGCAGCAAATAAGGCAGAATAGTGTTGAATCCACCTGTCCTCCGGAACATCATTCATCTGAATGGCCACCTGATGCCCTGCTTTGTGGCTTGATTTAGGATGTTCCATGTCTGAGCTGTATTCTTAGTGGCCAAGGCCTTCAACATGTTGTTTCCATCAATTTGATAGAGCTTGGCGCTTAAACCTCTTACCCAGTTTCTATATTTAGTTTTGATGTTGGATAGGGCGCCAGTACGCCTAGATAGCGGCAACTTGGCAATAGCTCTTTTGTCTGCACGCAGCCTAGCTTTCCTAGCTCTTATTTCGTGATCATAAGTGTGGAGATGAGGAGTTTGTTTATGTTTGTGTGCAATGGACCCTGGTTGAAATAATTGCATTAGATCATAATATAGTATGTTATCAGCACCAGGACCTCTCTTTCCACTCATCACCTCAGCGTGATAGCAGTTCCTAAATGCTGCTAGGGAAGACGCAGTCCATGTCACTCTGTTCCGAGCAGAATTTACGCTAAAAGAACGGATGGATGCAGAATGAGATTGATTACTCTCAGACTTTGAGGTCCAAATCATATGTAAAATATTGTGATCACTTGCTTCTGTTTGAATTATTTGAAAGGCTGTGACATTATTGAACATGTGTGCTGAAGTATACATGAAGTCTATAATTCCTGAGGACCCACCTCGATGCCAGGTGGACCTCGGCGGAATGTCCTGTGAAAAGACTCCATTTAACATGTGCAAATTCCGTGACTTCACAAAGGTTAACCATTTTTCGAGCCGCATTCTTTCAAGATGACGTGGAGGCCCCAGACAATGGAGGTTTAGGTCACCAGCTACAAGGAGAAGGTCAGTAAGGCCTTCGAGTATGACAATATCAAGGGCTTTAGCCATACAATCCAGGAAGCAATCATCCGAAATGCCTGCCGGATTCCAGTAGACATTTATAGCAGCACAAGAAAGCTTGTTCCCAAAGATTTTTGTCATTTGTAAAAAAGAATTTGGAGAATACCAGGGCTCGATTTTTAAGGATGAGGACTGCTTAACGGCCGTCAACAAGCCAAATGTGGGACGACCCCACAATCCTTTTACTGCTGGGATTAAAAGAACATCAAAATTGTTCCATGATGGCACATTAATGAACCAGGATTCTTGCAACATAATAACATCATGATCAATTAACCTCACATTCTTGTTATTTAACAAATGACTGTGACCTCTAGAATTCCAACTAATGAAGGACAAAGCTGGTTTTATCAAAACCTGATTCTAGCATTGACTAATTTTGGCGTTACACTTACATGTTTTGGAAATTGAGAACTGGTTTTTACTTAAAGTTTGATTTGGGTGTGGAATCCGAAGACTATTTACAAGAGAGTCTGAAGAGTCCGACATGGTCTAGAGCTTAAAGCCCAGCTCAAACAATTGCGTTTTCACAGCCCATATGGTGTTTACCACAATCCTCGCGTTGAACCAAAGATTGACAGACGTGCGGTTTGTTTGGTTAATAAATTCGACAAGTTCAATATCAATAGTGCCGATGTCATCCAATTCCGGGATTTCTCCGAAAATTGCCAGGACAGAAGCATGAATGAGATTGTATTGTTTGGCTGGCGCGGGCAGACAGGTAAGTGTCAATGCATGAACCGCAGGGCGCTTAAATCCTACTGTCCTGCGCTTTTTATTGTCTGTTCGAGGCAAAGTTTTAGAATTTTGCTGATCTACTGAACAAGCTCTAGTTTGAGAAAAAACAGATTTCTCGAAAAACTTGGTCAAAGAGGACTGGATCAGCAATTCCATGTCTCCAGCGGCACCAGTTTCACATGCAGAGACATTGGGTTCAATCAGAGGATGCGCTTGAGGGACAGTTTGTCTAGGCGCAGACTTCGGAACATTCTGTGAGGGTATTTGCGGTCACTGTGCATCAGACACAGCTAACTTTACAGCATGAGTAGGGTAATTTGAGGTAAAAGTCAAATTTTTAGGGACAGATTTAAGTGCCATGTATTCATCAATAGCGTGCCTTAATCCTTTGAGTCGCGTTGCTTTATCTACGCAAATCATCGAAGGGGCTGCATTAAATGAAGAATCATTAGATGCCTGATTTTGCTCAGAGTTTTTAGATATGTCAGAAGCAACACAAATCAGGTCATTTAAAGGACTATGATCGACCACCGGGGCTACCGCCACCAGAAGGGAACCTGCTTTTAGTGTCTGCGATTGTGCAGAGTATTTTTTAGCGATCACTTTGGCCGCAACTACAGCATTAGCAGCTGGAATAGAGATATTTTTGACAAAGGATTTAATTTGCGAAGGACGTTTGGCCACAGCTTTGATGATTTTAGATTTTTTTGCGGGGGGAGGCTTTTTAAACCCCAATCTACTAACATCAAAAGGGTTTGAATTTCCATCAAACAAAGGATATGTGGCTTTTTGAGGAAGACCCAGGGCAGTGTCATATGTGCCACTCACATGATCAGTTATGGGGTTTAAAAAACAAAGAATAGTCTGGTAAGCATGTGAGGAGACAGGAAACGGGAGGTAAGTCTGAGAGGCTATAGACCTCTTGCTACTCAGGGGGCTATCAGCTGGAGAAAAGCTCTCCAATTTGGAAGCAAGCGTCAGATGCTCTGCCAATAGCTGATTGAGTTGAGTGGAATGCAAATCAGCCTTTGTGACTAGAGCCTCAAACAATTTTGCTATGGCTAAAATGGCAGTATTCATAGACATGAGGGCAATCCCTGTATTTACGCTGGAGGGGTCAATCGACCCTGATTCTATGATGCCCTGAGTAGGAATTTTACGCGGAGTAGGGGGTATGAATGGCAAATTTGCTACAGACTGAGCAGCACTTATATTTGTGAACAGTATGGGGGATTTGGACACATTTTCTGAACGAGTGCAAGATGAGAAAGCAGTAGCATTGAAGTCAAGATCAATTACAGGCATCTCCCCCATATTTGGAGTAGGAGATGTTGTCGACTTCGTAGAGGCAGGTAGAGGCAATTATAGAAATGCCAGCAGACTCAAGAATTTCAGCGGGAGGAACAACAGTACCTGTCAATACAAGTTAATAAGTCTGTAAGAGACACATTTTCTTTAGCAAAGCTGACGGTGCCGGCTACCGGAAAGGCGGGTTCAACCGAGTCTTTTGTTGAGCCTCCCTCCGCTACCAACTTGATTGTGGGGACAACTGAATCCATTTTTTCAGCAGCAGACAAATCATTCGAGCGGCCAGATGGATTGTGTATATTGTTAGCTTTCGTCGGTATAGCTAGGGACGGAACACTCGAGTCACACCAAAAAGGACGAATATCCATCCCTGCTAATATTTATGCTTTGGTTTTAGATTTTAAACTCACGTTGCTCACACGAGGAGTGGAACTCAAGCGTGGTTTCTTGATTTTGGCAGATGACAGGTTTTCAGCAAGATTTTCTCCATTTGAGAAATGTAGAACCGAGGCTGGGGGCATGCCTGTTTTTAATGTTGAAATGCTGCGTTTCATTTTCAGTCAAAAGCGGACAACAACGACAATATCAAAAGGCAACAAAAATACAGAGTAAATAATCTCGTCCGACGCCGCGAAAAGTGCGGCAAAGCGGCTAAGCGGGACTTGACCGGGACTTGCTACGGTGCGCGCGCGTGGTGTGCGCGCTCCCAGTGTTTTATAGCACCGCCCACACAAATGGCAGCAAAGCCTTCTGGGCGTTGTAGTAAACAGAGTCCAAAGTTCACACAGCACAACAGAAATCCAAATGTGGTCAGCAGCGATCAGCGGCTAAGCGGGACTTGACCGGGACTTGCTACGGTGCGCGCGCGTGGTGTGCGCGCTCCCAGTGTTTTATAGCACCGCGCACACAAATGGCAGCAAAGCCTTCTGGGCGTTGTAGTAAACAGAGTCCAAAGTTCACACAGCACAACAGAAATCCAAATGTGGTCAGCAGCGATCAGCGGCTAAGCGGGACTTGACCGGGACTTGCTACGGTGCGCGCGCGTGGTGTGCGCGCTCCCAGTGTTTTATAGCACCGCCCACACAAATGGCAGCAAAGCCTTCTGGGCGTTGTAGTAAACAGAGTCCAAAGTTCACACAGCACAACAGAAATCCAAATGTGGTCAGCAGCGATCAGCGGCTAAGCGGGACTTGACCGGGACTTGCTCCGGTTGGCACGCGTGGTGCGCGCGCTCCCAGTGTTTTATAGCACCGCCCACACAAACGGCAGCAAAGCCTTCTGGGCGTTGTAGTAAACAGAGTCCAAAGTTCACACAGCACAACAGAAATCCAAATGTGGTCAGCAGCGATCAGCGGCTAAGCAGGACTTGACCGGGACTATGAACTATAATAATTAAAGCCAAAGAAGGAGAGAAAGAAAAGAGACGGATTGAAACCCAAAACAGATTATGGCAAACAGGAACCCCATTGATAAATTAGTGCATGGAATACAAATATGTGGGGAACCCAGGACAAGTTATGTATCAAGGAGATCTCCTATACCAAAAGGGGTATGCATAACTGTGGAAGTAAAAGAGAAACAACGCGTGAATATAAAAAGTCCTGGCAGGCTAGTAAACTAGGTAGTTACAAGTGTGTGTGAATACCAGAAGCCCATGGCAGTAGAATATACCAGGTAACCATATTTGTGAATGCAAGAAGCTCTAGCGGGAGAGTATACCAGGAGATCAGGAGTGCATAAGAAGTCCTGGCAGGGGAGTATACCAGGCAACCATAATTGTGAATACAAGAATCCCTGGCAGGAGAGTATACAAGTCAGTTGCACATGTACAAGATGTATTGAATCCGATGGTATAATTACTCCCTTTCTGGTGGTGACCTCTCCCCATGTGACCAGTTGACAGCAACCGCTATCTGATCCTGACGGCAGCTACATGAGGGAAGATCACATGGGGGAGACAATCTCTGGGAAGGATTGGTGATGTCCACGGATGAGACATGGTATCCCCCTTTCCCCAAACAGGATGAATCTTAAATACACATCTTAGTAGCCTATTTAGGTTTGTTCCTTGTTTCCTCAAAGGAGAATTCTGGATTTTTCTCAAACAAATCTCCAAACCAGCTCTCCAACATGGACTTGTACTCAGAACATGCCAAAACCATTCCTACAATGATTTCTTGCACATATTCTTTATTTCTTTTTTATTGTTTATTGGTTAAATAAGTTGACCTTTAACAAAGTACAAAACCAAATATTTTACATGGTATTACAACAATTAATCATCCGTTTTACAACCATAAGTTAAGTTGAACAAGAGAAAAAACAACAGGCAGAAAAAAGAAAATAGTATTCAATTGTTAATGCTAAATCAAATCAGACAATAGTCAAATCAGTTCATCAGCATCCAAAAAATAAATAAATAACTTATTAGACTTAAAATCATATCAGAAAAATACTTTCCACCAACAAAACGGCAAGCACAGGCCCCTTCATAATTATTTGGCGTCCTGGTCCTCTATTCTTAGGGCTTTTACAAATGTAACGACAGCTATTATCGTCGAGGTGGAGTGGCCAGATACACAAGTAGCCCAAGAGTTTTCCATAAGATCATTGCCCCCCTCTCTCAAAAACATTTGTCAATGTTTCTGCCTCATTTTGAATACAGCTGGACAAGCAACAAAAATGTGTTTCATGTTTTCTAGGATGGATACATTTTACGCAATAGCGACAGCTCCATGATGTCGGACCCAACAATCCTCTTCTCACCCTGATTTGCTTGGTGGGACTAAGGTTCCATCTAAATCACAAAAAGTCTATTCAAACCCATTTTGCTGGCTATAGGGCTAGATATGGGGCCAACCATCCTAATTTTTTGTGACTCAATCTATGGTGATCTAGAGAAGAGAAGGAGTGCATTTTTTCAACTGTTGAAATGCAATCCAACTGGTGCAAACTTTTTTTCACCTTTTCAGGATTTTCACATAATTCAAAAAGGGAGGAATACATATTTTTTTGAATTTTACAAACATATTAAAATACACTATTCAGCACGTGCTCTTTTTCTCCTCAAAGAATGGTTTCATGTCAAGGAGCAAAGAGCCACCCACTGGGCATCAGATTTTTCTTATCAGTAGGATCCATTTCCAATTAGCCCGGGTCTGAAGAGAAATGATACCCAGATCCTACCTAATGGTATCTATGGGAATCACATTTGGCACTCCCAACTCTCGCCGCCAGACTAAAGCTTCCAGACGCGGCAAAGAATCAAGAAGAGGTAATAAGTAAATATCCATGCCATATAAGATTTTTGGCACCAGCTTTCCTTCATAGTATTTAAGTGTTGGTTTAGGAGAATATTTTCCATAACACCCATCCACTCTCACAAGTTGGTTAATGAGTAGCATGATATGATAGGTTATTTATAACGCGCTTAATACCCAGAGATTTCTAAGCACGGACCCGGGGATGGAACCTGTGGTGCTCCGTGACGTCTTGCTCCCAAGGCGAGCACGTTGCCCCTGGCTATCCTCCCAAGACTAAATATAAACATTCGCCAAAAGAAAAGATGTTCCTGTATTGTTGCAGGCTAAGTATAAAAGATGAACACCTTTTTTGTCTAAGAATCTGTAACAAAACATGCCCTTAAGAGAAGATTACAATATAAGATATTTTTCAGCTCTGTCATAGCAATTTGTCTGGTGTAATTCTATTCAGTTTTGCAAACTGAAGTCTATATTTGGGATTCTGAGATCATGTTACATTGTATTAAAATGAGAATGTCAAAGTATTCGGCAAGAGCTGAATAGCAAGAAAGTATTTGGCCGGAATTCAGTCGAATACTTAGTCGAAGCCGAAGTTCGGTACACCCCTAGTAGGAATGCAGATCAAAGGGAGCCCTGAGCACAGGCAATGCTCTAGTTGTTGTGAGCATTTACCTGTGCATAGGGCGTTTAAAAGAAGGTCAGAAAAAAGAAATGCAGACTGCTGGTTTGAGCGGGCTGCAGATTTCCAAGAAGCTGTAGAAGGGAGAGAAGCATGATCCAACGTGAAATGCAGAAGCTTTCATACAGGAACACCAAAAGCGAGAAGATTGCTCCTGGGCTTTTGCCAGTGGAAGGATGCCAAGAGAAAAATACTGAAAAGCTGTGACAAGAGGAAAAGCCCAGTCAGCATAATGAGAGACGTGAAAGTAGAGCAGTGCGAAGGAGAGAAAGTCCAGTAACTGATTTCGGCAAGCCACAGACAGAGTGCAAGACACCACGAAGAGCCGGTGAGTCCACACTGGGACAGAGGGAGCACCGTGGCATATTCAGAAACACGCCATATGTTAAGCAGTAGACCTTGCAAGTTGGATAAAGAGAAGAAATCATTTTGTGATACTGAAAGTAAGATGTTAAAAGCATGTTTGCCTCAAGAGAAAGTCTTTAATGGACACCGTACAATGACTCACAATGATAAGGTGGGGAATGATTGGAAGTATGAGCAAAATGCTAATGAGGAAACACAGTGTGAAACAAAGCAATTAGCTGAGGGAGCTAATGTGATGAATTATCTAAGGTGAAGTCACAGAGACAGACAATTACATGAAGTCCTGGCAGGAGAGTATACCAGGCAGTTGCAAGTGTGTGAAACAAGAAAGCCTGGCCGGAAAGTACATCAGTTAACCAACATGTGTGAAACTAGAGAAGCAGAGAAAACCCTGCCAGGAGAGTATACCAGGTATCCTGATGATCTAAAGGCCAACGATAGACACAGAACTGTCTTTGATATTGAACAAGAAGAAAACACAGTTAATATTGTGAATAAATAGTGAAGAAGAATCCAGAGGAAGGGTGGCACCCACTGCAATGAGCAACTATATCAACAAGAGACTTTATGTTGGAGTTATTTGTTGTTTGTTTCTTTGTGAACACTTTTGAAACACTGAAGGCCAAAGACATTACCCCTTTAACATTACCACTTATTTTATTAGAATCTGAGGGAAAGAAGAGTAGTTTGGACACAGGACAGTTTTGTTTTGGACATCCTGACACTGAAAGACCCTTAGGGCCTCATTACACGGTAGGCGGTGAACCATGGCGCTATTAGCGCCATGGTTCATGCCGGTAAAATACCGGCACCGCCTTGGTGGAAAGGGGAATTACCGCCCCATTCCAAGGTTGGCAGGGCGTAAATTCCCCCTTCCACCATTGCCCTTCCCCATTCCCATTTTTGCCCCATAGGGCTCTATGGGAATGGGAAAGGCGCTAATTATGGTACCGCGACTTGCGGTACCATAATTAGCTCCACTGGTCCCTTTGCGGGTTGGTTTTTAACACCTGCAAAAAGCTGGCGTTAAATTCCCCAACCCGCAAAGGGACCTCATAGTAAGGCGGTAAGGATTTACCGGTACCGGTAAAATACCGGTACCGGTAAACCCTTACCGCCTACTGTGTAATGAGGCCCTTACATTTTGATTTAGATATGGAAACACCTTTAGCACAGGGACATGAGGCCTGTTCCCAACCCCTTTATTCAATAAAGTCTTTGGCCAAAACCATGTCTAAAGTGTGTTCGGCTTTCATTCCTGACCCTACACAAAGAAGACAAGAACATATATATAACTGTGCTTACTAAACAAGAAGGAGCTTTTTGGAACCTCAAGGCTAAGCAGTTTTACAAATAACAGTACTGTTGTGGACCAAAAAAGACACAAACAGCTGTTACACAAAGAGCCAATAATATTGAGAACGAATCCAGGGGAAGGGAACCATCCTCTGGAACCAAGGGTCTTCGACCTTCGAGACCTTTTCTTTTGGAGCTGTTCATTTTCATTTATGAACTCTTTCTGCAATCACCTAAGGTTAAAGACATTTCCCCTTTCACCTTATAGTTTAGCTTATAGATTGAGGGTCATAATAGAACTTTTGGACACAAGGACAATTGTGACTTTGATATCCTGTCAGACAGATCCTTCATTGTTGTGTTTAGGTAGGGAAAATCCTCTTAGAGCTGGGTCATAGAGGCCTTTTCCCAACTTTTTTGTTTTCAATAAAAGTCTTTAACCAAAAACATGGCTAACTTGTGTCTGAGTTTCATTCCTGACTCGTCACAGTATGTGATGAAACCGATGGTGTCATCACTTCTTTCCCAGTGGTGACCACTCCCCAGGTAGCCAGGGGACAGCAGCCGCTAACTAATGCTGACCCTGGGGGTGGCTACATGAGGGAGGATCACATAGGAGGAGGTATCCCTTGGGGGGTGGGGAAGGTGATCATGACATCATTGGATAAGACATGGTAGCCCCTTTTCTTTTTCTTTTGAGGATAATCTTGCCATTCCCCATGCCTTACTGGCATATTCTCATAACTTCCCTCACCCACCTAGGAAAGTTACTGGAAAGGCTGACACAGGATCTGTGTACAAGTCCTTAAAATATTACTTGTCTATCAAGACTCCTGAAAACACCTTTCCAAACTCTGGATACAAGTCCTCAAAATCTGACTTGCCTTTCAAGACTCCTGAAAACACCTTTTAAAACTCTAGATACAAGTCTTTAAAATCTGACTTACCTTTTAAGACTCCTGAAAATATCTTTTTCTACAAATCTTCCATAACTGACTCGCCTTTTAAGATCACTGAAAACATCTTTTCAGACTTTGCATAAAATCCATCAAAAACCAACTATCATTGCCCTAAAAAAACGAAAGTACTGTCACTAAGGAGATGAACAGAGTAAGGAAGAGTGCTGTAAGCCAGGAGCACGCACTGTGCTCTTGTTGTTACAGCAACAAACCTGAAACTGGTAGATTTAAACCAGCAGACCATCTGACAGGCACTTGAAGACGCTGGTTGGAGAACGCTGTATTTCTTGGTGCTGACCGAGGAATCGTGGGGCTGGTGCGCTATCCATGGAGCCAACTGGCTAGCCAAGAAGAAAAATGGGAGCAAACTACAAGAGGGAGTATGCTGCGAGAATGTCAGAAGCAAGCAAAAGGATTCTCGGCATTTGCAGGTACTTGAAGGTAGCCTCCACGCCACCGAGGCCCAGAGGGACACAACGCAGAAGCACGGAAGCCACAGGAGAAGCAGAGAAGCAGAGGATGCGTGAGAGAACAAACCCCAGAGAGGCCGCGGCTGGCTTGCCATGAGTGGAAGCACATATGCCAGCTATAGCTTTTCTTAAAGATGCAATGCAGCATAAGAAAAAGAGACTGTGAAGTTTGTGAGTGCATGCAGTACACTCATGAGAAAAGCCTGGGCATGAGAGTATACCGGGCAGACTAAAAGTGCAAGAACACATATGAGAAGAATGTAAATGTGTGCAGCACCCACATGAGAGAAGTCCTGGCAGGAGAGTATACCATATATATATATATTTCATAAGGATATCAATAGTCTCCTCGATGGGCTCAGCCCTCGAAAATATGTCTAAGTACATAGATGAAACTCTTTTTCCCTTTGTGTCTTCTCTCCCATCTTATATTAAAGACACAACGGATTTCCTGACACACATTGAAAGTATGCCCTGGCAAACTAATTACATCATGGCCACTATGGATGTTGTTTCTTTGTACACATCCATAGGGCATGAATACAGGAAAAAGGCATGTGAAAGTTTTCTGAACACAAGATCTCCAAACTTTTTAGAACACACGAAGACGATTCTTGAGATGATCGATTTGTGTCTGACGAATAATGTTTTCATTTTTAACAATTAATATTTTAGACAAGTGCAAGGCACAGCGATGGGCACAACTTTTGCCCCATCCTATGCTAATCTTACCATGGGAGCATGGGAGGCTTCGGATGTCTGGACAGACCAAAATCATACAGCTACTGAAAACATTGTATTGTGGCTCAGGTACATTGACAACCTTTTCATAATATGGAAAGGGTCGGAAAAAGCATGGATAATGTTTGTAAAGCTTCTGAATGACAATGACCACAATTTAAGATTCACAGAAACACACAGTAAAACTTTAAAAACTTTTTTAGATGTGAATCTTCGAATTGTGGATGGGACATTGACTACGGAATTACACAGGAAACCAACTGGTACCAATACACCTTTGCATGCAACCAGCGGCAATTCAAAAAATCTGATATGGAGCATTCCGTATGGTGAGTTCATAAGAATCAGGAGGAATTGCTCAACTTTGAAGGCCTATGACTCTAACAGCAAAATTGCAGCAAAAGGATTTCTGAATCAATGCTACCCTAAGAAGGTCATTGCAAAAACATACATCAAAGCGAGGAAAAAATAAAGATCTTGCCTTCTGATAGGACCTCGCCTGTCAAATGAGTCCACTAATGATAATGATGCAACAAGAATAATTTTGACCTACAACAATGAAACACCCGAAATCAAACATATACTACAGAGACTCTGGAAGATTTTGCGAGCTGACCAAGACCTTGCACTCATTCTGAAAACTTACCCAGAAATCAGCCTCAGACGCAACTGTTCTCTCAAAGACACTCTCGTTCAAAGCTTTCTAGCACAAGTTTTAATGCCTGGACAAGAAACATAGCTGACAAAACAGAAGCCAGGCTTTCGGAAGTGCAAAAGATGCAACATTTGTAAATATTCCAAGAATTGTTTAAACTATATACACCCGATTTTAGGTGATTCAATTATGATCACAGACAAAATCACATGTGAGACTGAATACGTGGTGTATGTACTGTCATGTACATGCCAGAAATGTTACATAGGTAGCACCAAATGTAAACTGAAAATAAGAATTCAGCAACATATGAGGGCCATTCTAAATCAGGATCCGAACTATCCAATGGCCAAACACTTTTATGACTGTCATCAATGCAACCTGGAGGGTTTCCAATTCTTTGGCATTCACAAAATTGAACAAAATCCAAGAGGCGGAGATAGAGAAAAGAAACTCTGCCAGAAAGAGACATGTTGCATCTTGGACTTCGAGATCAAGTAACCAAAGGGCATAATATAGACAAAGAGATGTATACCTTTCTTGGCTAACATTTCTAAGGAATCCATGTGTTAAGAATGTTCCCAATGTATCTTGATTTTTATCGCTTTTTTTCTGTGTTTTTTCTTTCTCTTTCTGCCCCTCCTTTTTGTTTTTTTTTTCTGTTTATAAGGATTTTGTTCTCCCCTCTTTGTTCGGTAGTTTATTGAACAATATTATTATTATATGTGGATATTCTGATTTTTGTACCTATAACCCCTCTGGTCCTCTAAGGCCAATTCCTCTAGGGTGTATTTCGGTCAGAGCTTCTCAAGTCTTCGTAAGGGTAAACAAATATGGTGCTAATTTTAGGCTTTGTAGGACCCCGGTTGGGGGTTCATCTTTTATAGTGGTACACTTATGGTGATTTGTAACTATTTTTGGTGAATTTTACATGTGTATGGTGAGAGTAGGCAGTGACGAGGAAGTGTGGATACAAACTAATCTTTTTTCTCATGTATTTTAACAAGCAAATCAAATATGGCCACTGAGACTTTTAATTGTAGATCCTCTGTTTTAAACCCATTGTTGCAAGCTTTTATCATCATGTATATTAGAGTAATATTCAATATTTTGTGTAAATGGTGCATATATTGGGTAGCTATAACCCAGTGTCTACCAACCAGTATATGATTGTGTCCCTTATAGCTGCTAGCACTAGGCACTTTAATGTATGGACATAGGAATATCTGGAGCACTATGCACTTTAATGTATGCACATAGGAATGTCTGGAAGCAGATGAGTATGTTGCACTTTTAAGGCACTATGCACCTTATTGGAATTGCACTATGCACTTTATTTTGCAAATTAAGTTATAGGCATGATAATGACAAAGACATAAAATAATACATACAATATTGTCAATAGATATAAGTATGAAGCAACATCGAAAGCAACATATTGTTGCTCACTTATGCAGGCACAACGTATTACCCTATCAGCAAAATGAGTAAGCACTAAGTAATTTTGTAATGGGCTTACAACAATAATTAAAGATCTCTACTATATCTTAAAACAGAGGTTTCACAGTGAAAGATGGCGGACATTTGGTCAAATAGATGCAATTGCAAGTAATTAGTCTCTCTTTCATGTTTGGTTTTGCCCATTCTGAGATGGCTGACAGCTAACCACACACAAGAATTAGTCCTCTTTCTATGCCTAAAACCGTGCCACATGAGGTATTTTAAATGTTTGGAAACATGGATCACCTGTTGTGATCAAGCGGTGAGGAAACCGCGAAACACGTAAACTCTGCTATGCAAGGGCTGTATGTTTTGGGAGAACCACGATGCTAGTGGATTTCATGAGCCATATGTTGCGCGCTTTTATTTAATAAAGACTACTTTTTGATACTGGTTTCCTGAAATTAATTGACTGGGGGAGTGCTTTTCAACAGACTACAGAAGAAACAGTAATTTGGATATAGGATATATATATATATATATATATATATATATATACATATATATTCATTAACAAAAAAAATAAAAATTCTCAAAGGGAAGTTATGGTTAGGTTGCACTACTACAAACCTATTCCCTTTACTGAAAAAACTATGCTAAAGGAAGCGTCTGGTTACAGTGGCCTACTAAAAACCTATCAAATTCAGTGAAAAAAACATTGGTGAAGGGACGTTATGCTTCAGTTGCCCTAAGAACAACCTAGCAACTTCACTGCAAAAACCTTTGTTACAGGAACCTTACAGTTACTTTGCACTAACAATAACCTATCTATACTATGATTACAAGTAAAACCGAAAACCCCCAGAAATTCACCAGTTATGGTAAGCTAAGCAACCATAACTCGCTCCGCCACAGTGCACTGCTCAGACGAACACCCATGACATCAAAGATGACACCACACATGTCATTGATGACATCACTGATGACATCACATGTGCATTTACCTTTCATGCAAAGCCTGCACAAAACAATGTTTTTGTTAGTGAATTTCATAGGTTTTTAGTAGGGCACTGTAACCGGAACGTTGCTTTAGCATAGTGTTTCCTGTAAAGATGATAGGTTTTTGGTACTGCAACTCAACCATAACATCCCATTAACAATTGTTTGTCACTGATTCCTTGGCTGCCCTCATGATGAACTTGTAGAAAGGCCAAATTCTCTGGTGTATGTATAATTATGTGCTACCCCTTCCTTTTCCTACTAGTGTTGGTGTATCTTAGCAATTACAGATGTACATGGTAAGTGTTGGTGAGTGTTTGAGTGGTTTCTCTTTTTGAGTTAACATTGCAGGGTGAATCTGTGCCACACAGTACTGTTCGAAATGTCTGCAGGTGAGCAATATGGACATTTCCTAGGGAGACTGCACCTGGCAATCACACTGCAGGTATCCGTAGGACTCCATTAGTGGCCGCATGGCCACATTTTCTGATGCACTTGTAATTAGTTGTGGGAGCGCAGCTATGGTAACACCGCCCCTGTCGCCAGCCCTACGGATTCATATGGTAGACTACCGCATTTCAAGTACTCCTGTCAACTACGTGGGTGGCTGTGCAAACCTACCAATGTATGGCTGCAGCACGCCTAGCGAACAGCAACCTCCAGTTTAACGTGGGCGTGTTAAATGTCTCATTAATTTGATTGATGTGCTGCTTGCCTTTCCATGACCCATAGAACAGACACACCGTCTCTGCACTGAGCACTGTGACGGAAAGTGTTGTGGGATATATTGACCCACTGAACGCATTGCACCACATCACTGAGCTGCATTTGCACAAGAAACAGCAACCTGGGACCTGTGCGCACCAAGACCTCAAAACTGCGTTTTGGCAGCAACAGAAAAATGGCTGCACCATCTGGCCTCACACACTTCAGGCAAAATGGAACAAGGGAACACACTGAAAATGTATGCCAGTGTGTTCTGAGACATAACTGGAATTAAGTGACACAGGCAACACTACATAGCTGCAAAAGCCAAAAATTCCCCTTCGAATGAAACATTTTCACCCCTTTGAAATGCTGCTTTGGTGCCAATTCCACTTGTCATTCTGAAACCACTATGAGTAAAAAGGCCCAGTCAAAGCAACTCTCAGAGAAATCAAAAGCAACTTTTTTCCCTTGCACAGGAACACACTTTTATTTCTTGACAAAATGTATGCAGGAGCAGCAGTTCAAAGAATTTTTTTTACTCTCCGAGCCAGGTCAAGGTTAAATGTATCTATACTTTAGATAAGAGTCCTACTGCAAGGAAAATGACTACAGCTGCCAAGACAGTGGCAGTCTGAGGAGCTGCAAACCGAATTAAAGAAAGAAATAATAGCGGTTTTTAACACATGTGGAAAACTGGGCTGTGCTGACTGAAGAGAAAAACACACATAGGATATCTTCTGTCGTATGTTGGTTTGATTCAAGACCCAAAGTAAGAAATTAAACAGTTTAAAACACATAGGGCCTCATCACGACTTTGGCGGTAACCCTTAAATCCGGCGGTAGCGCTATTACCGCCGGATTTAAGGGTCCGCCAAAGCAGGACTTCGGCGGATTTCTCCCCAGCTCTGAGCTGGGGGGAAATCCGCCGAAAATTTGCGCTATTACCGCCTGCGGGAAATCCGCCGGCGGTATTAGCGCGAAATTTCCCCATTGAGCCCAATGGGGAATGGGGCATTCCCGAATGGGCTCAATGGGGAATGGGGATAGACATTACCGCCGAACTTGTGATCCGGCGCTATTAGCGCCGGGGAGTTCGGCGGTAGGGCTAATACCGCCCGCGCTAATAGCGTTACCGTTACCGCCCAAGTCGTGATGAGGCCCATAGGCTGGAGTTACAAGATCTCAGAAATACCTGTTATTCCAATTGCCAGCCCTGAAACTCCTCCAAGGAAGAGAATACACCCAAAATCAGGACACGTAGGTGCGAAGTGCCAGCTTGAAAAACTTTGAATGGGACAGGACAATGAAAGTCCACATGCTCATCAGACATTCGTCTGTGCTCCAGGCTGGGACAATAGCAGTCGGGGACACTCACCTGTCAAGTGTGAAGGGACCATAAAACCTTCAATTAAGACTAGAAACCCCCTTGCCTGGAAGGAAATGACAGCTGCTTGCAGTTGAAGGAAGAAAAAAAATCAGGATCAAGTAACAAAGGGACTGCCTTTTGGTTACATAGACTATGTGATAAAGAAACTTTAAAGACTTTTATTTCTGTAGCAAGAATTAGCAAAAACTTAAAAAGGTTGCAGTTTTAAACCTAATTTTGTGGGCCAATTTTTAAAACTTGGTAGAAATCATTGCCACATGCGGAACAGAAGTTACGAAATATGACAGATTCCCAGGAAAGTATTAATGTGCCAAACATAAGATTTTGTACATACATCCCTGGGGACAATTCACATTTGTGTATAAAATTGTGGAATTTTAGGCTAAATCTTTAATGTGTCAAATTACCAAAATGTGTTAGAAAGGCGAAACAAGGTCGCACAGACTGGAGGGTTGGACTAATCTGTTCTGCACATCATATGTAACCTGTGTGTATAATTTGCCAAGAGATTGCAAGTGTATAAATATATGTTTTTGGCAAAATCAGATTTTCAGTAAAGTAAATGGGCCTCATTACGACCCTGGCGGTAAGGGGTTAGCGCCAGCGTTAGCTGCGCCGACCCCTTACCGCCAATTACGAGTTCCCTTTCCGCCATGGCGGTTTTTACACCTGCTTTTAGCGGGTGTAAAAAACCATGGCGGTAAGGGAACTTGGTGTTAATTACGCCACCGTAATTTACGGTGGCGTAATTAACGCCTTCCCCACTCCCATTATGCCCTATGGGGCAAAAATGGGAATGGGGAAGGGTAAATGGGGATTGGGGATTTACCGCCCCGCCAAGGTCGGAATGGGGCGGTAAATCCCCTTACCGCCATGGCGTTAACGTAGTTAGCACCATGGCGGTAAAGTCACGGCCCTGGCGGTAACTTACCGCCAGGGTCGTAATGAGGCCCAATGTTGGAGTTTCTGGACATTGTAAACCTCACCTCATAAACCTGATATCACTCCCTTAGAAATCCAACCAGCAGAGAGCAAGGCGGAGATTACTACCCTTGCCCAATACTATTGTTAGGGGCGTGCCCTTGTCCTAGTAAAGCCTGCCCTGGTCATATACTGTGATGATGTCACCTGGCATTATACATAAGAACCCCTGACAACACAGGCACACTGATTCCTGATTTTCCTACGCCGGCGTCCTGCTCCCGTCTGTTCCTGTTTGTTCCTGTCTTCATCTTGCATTTATCCATCTAAACTCCAGATCCCAACCACAAGGCCAAGCATTGCTGATCTTGCTTCAGCTAGGCCTCAATTCTAAAATAATCCCCATAACCAAGGGAAACGCTGTGGTGTTTTGGGAAGCACCCTGAACTAACCTGGCTTGCCACTCACTGCATGCTTCTGCTATCCTGCTCTCCTGATGCCCTATCTTATCCAGTAACCAGAATTGCCAGTCCAGAAGAATTATCCTTTGGTGTCCAGTCCCTGCCCAGCTGACCCTGTCCCGCTGATTTTGTCCGGCTGTCCTGTGTTAGACCAGATCCGTGTGATGATCCAGAGCGCTGACTGTCCAAAATCAAAACTAAAAGTGGACTGTGAGTATGAATAGGAACCATAGAACCATAGTAAACCTTGCCTTGCTTTGTTCCATCCCAATCTCTAAGTCATCCTATCCTTATCCTGATAATTGTAATATTGTCAAAATCCTTCTTGAAACCCTGCCTTTGATTCCTTGTGCTAGCTCCAGCATCTTTAATAATTTTGTCTTGTAAAATCCTGAGCTGTTAATCCTGTTTGGAGGGATCGGACTAGGTCCGCCAAGGCTGGCGCAGAGGTGCTAGGGTTGAACTCGCGAGTCAACCCCGGGGTTTACAGTGTCTCAATCTGGTAGCCTAGCCTGAATGCCCTAGTGTAAAACTGTCCTTGTCAAAATGGATTTCTGTTCCTTTTTCGCGCCCTCATTTTCTCAAAAACGCACCTCCCTAGATCTTGCATAACTCACTCAATTTACCAGCTAGAGACCTCATTTCAATTTCATATTGTACCTAGGATCCATAGCTACACCCCAACACAAAAACACTATTTACCATATTTCACCCATTTTTATTAAAAACCGTTTTGGTAAATTCAAGTGGGAATTGCAAAAGTGTGTTCATTTTACAACATGTCATTTTGATTATAAACTGTTTTCAATCTTCCATTCCATTTAGAATTGTATGCTTTTGCTCACTCCATTGCTTGTGATTGCTAGTATCTTTCCAGTGTTGCTCCAGTAAAGAATTGTTTTTGTTTCAAGAGTTATACACATTCATTCATTTATTCATCCATTTCCGACTGTCATTTTAGCATTGCCAGGGTTTGAAATCAGTTTTTCTCTATTGTTTGGGGAGGGAAGGTCGGATTTAAATTCTGTTTCTTGTCTGTCATTCCTGATTACCTGCTGATTCTGTTTATCCACTTAAAATTGATTATTTGTGGGTTGAGGGAACCTTGCAGGGGGAAATTGTAACTCAAGTGCTATCTTACCTAAAATCAAAAAGTGCTCCTATTTCCTGATGTTTTGTAGATGTGTAAATATAAGGTTAAACTAAGTGCATTGCTTACAATTCTATTGTTCTTATCACCCCATTGGTGATTGCTGCCCCATATTAAAAATGTTATGATTTCTTTTAATTTCAAATAAATAAATAATTATTATATTTTATCAACCAGCCTGGTTCATGGTCCATTGTGACCCGGGCTATTTGAAAAGGGGGTGTGATATGAGTGGTGTATCATCTCAATATTGAATCTAATCTAACATAAGCATTTCAATAGCGCGCTGCATACTGGGCCGAGACTAAGGTTTGTGTCACCTGATTGAAATCCTTAACAAATTTGGGGGCTCGAGTCTGGGGATTGAGTTTGGTTACCACCGGTGACAGTTTAACATAGCAGACTAACCTGAAGAGTAGTAATACTTTGTGTGTGGTGAATACTGTGTTAAACTGTACAAGCACCTCCTTAAACAAATACTCTAAACACCAGGCCGGTCTGTAAAAGTAAAATTAAATCAACCCCGAAATAAGTAATAAAGAAAGAACATTTCCAAAATGGCTGTTCCAGTAGAAATCAGTATGGCTAGGGAGTACTTCCTGCACAAGCTTTTTGTCAGGGGTGAATGGCCAGAACAGGATGAAAATGTCTGGCTGCAGGAAATCACACAACAGGTCACCGCCATAAACCTGGATATATGGCAGGATAATGGCCTATTACACCAAGCTCTGAGTGAATTATACATGGCCCCAAAAATGAAAGAGGAGCAAATCAAAATTTCCAGAATTGCGGCCTACCTATATCTCCACATGGGAGTGATACGGGAAATGCATGTTGAAAGCACAGTTCTGGCACGGAATCAAATTGATGGATTAGATAAAATCCAGACTGATCTAGATTCATCAGAACAAAAATTACGGAAGAGACAAGAATTGGAGGCAGAATCTAGAGATTATGTCACAAAATTAAAAGAGGAGTTGGCTCGCCAACAGCAAACTTATGCAGACCAAGAGGCCCAACTAGAAGCAGCAAAAATAGAGTGTCAGGAGAACAGAAGCTAACTCAACAGTTAAACTATAACAGGGTCTGCTCAGGACAAATAACCATGTTGCAAATCAAATAGATGAACTGAAAGAGGAAAATAAGTTAATCTTGCGAGACCTCCACTCTCAAACAGAATTTGATCAGGAGCGCCATGAATCCAATGCCATCAAAAAACAAAGGGATGACCTGGCTGAACACAGGGGCACCCTAAATCAAGAGAAAGACGCCCTAGACCAGGAAATAAGCAAGTTCAGAACCGAGTTAGAGGGAAGAGAGTTAGCCCTCCAAGGGCTCAATTAATTAAAAACAGAGTATGGGAAGCTACTGGGGCACGCCAGACAGGTGGCGGGTGCTCTGGAAGAGAACACCCAGACCAAAGATGCTAAAACTCAGGAGGTGAGTCTCCTGCAGCAGAAATTGTCCCAATATTCCCAACCACACAGGAAGCACAGAGAGAGAATGAGGCTCTCTGTGTAAAGAATGATGGGCTCCACCAGCAAGTAGCAGCACAAGAGCAGATCATTGAGACCAGTAAGGCCTTGATAGATGAACAAAAGGCTCAGATCTTTGCTTATTACCAGGAAATAGGGGCTGAAAAAGAAAAGCTAGCAAGGTTGGAGAAAGAGGGTGCTAGACTAAATCCTAACTGGAGGAACCTTGAACAGGTAGAGAGGGACAGGGCAACCCCTGATCATATCATCAGGACCTCTGTACTCAGAGACTCAAACCCATGCAATACCATGAATACTGCCAACTTCATGTCTACTGGCTCACATGAGCCAGGAGCCATGGGGCTGGCAGAATTCAATAGGTTTGGTAAGATGGGACTGACAGATCAGCGCCCCCCAGAAATTGATGGACGGGCGTCCCTGTACAGATACCCCAATGTTAGGGCTGATCTCTCTGACAAGGAAGACTCCTATAAGGGGAGGGTCAGGGAATCAGATCCACTGAAATACCGCCTTCCAAGGGACCAGTTGGTTAAATTTGATGGGAAACTAAATGAAATAAGGCCCAAAAAGAGCATCCTAAGGACCTCTACCCAGTTAGAGCAGTGGGGGTGATACTCTACCAACCCTGGGAGCAGGGGAGAGTCAGAGCCATTAGTCAATGTAGAACACAACACTATTCTGAGCACCACAGGAGTAGAGAAACTAGCCCCCAACATTCTGCAAGCCCTTCTCAAGCTCACAGAATCCAGGAGTGCCTAGAGGATCAAGAAGGGACCTCCAGTAGCAGCACCTCTGAGTCTGAAGGCGAGTGGACTTGGGTGATTAAAACAAAGAAGGCAAACAAACTTAAGAGAGCTATGAACAAAGATCCCATTAGACAGATTAAGGCCATTAGGAGTGTCATAACTCCATATCATAAAAATGAAAAGTATTCTGTTTGGGAACACTTAGAACTATATGAGCAAATTATGGATACCTTTCATATGAAGGACAGCCAGAATTGCATAGAGTATGTAAAATGGACATTCTCCCCTGAATACTCCAGTTTCTTTGCAGGACTGGAGGATCAGAACCACTCCAGATGGTCCACCTATAGGGAGGAGAATTGCCTAGCATTTCGGTGCTGGACTGCCCCAGGGCAGGGCAAAGACTGATAAGTTTGGGATATTTCTTCACTGTGAAAGATAGTGAGCTAAAGACTCTGGGTAAGGCTCTTGTAACCAGGACTAATGTCTGGCAGAGAGTCTCCAGGACCCCTTTGTTATTTCCACCTATAGGGCGGCCATCTTAAAACATTTTTCTGCTCACAGAAACACCCAAGAGTCATGCAAGGCAGCCTACAATCTGCCGTGTGGGGAAGATCAGGCCCCACAAGATTTTGTGCAGGAGCTCAAACGCGCCTTTGCACAGACCACCAGGAGGGTGCGAACAGATAGTCAGGAGTTCATCACCACTTTCTTTCATGCCCTCCCAAAATATATAATGACCCAGCTGGTGAGGGACTTTCATGAGAAAAGATCACTGGACTGGGTCATAGGACATGCGACCCACATTTATGAGGTCCAAAAACCTGCAGATAACAAAAATCCAAATAAAAACCCCAGACCATACCAACACCCCTGCTGCTGCTAAGGTGGCGGAGGTGAAGGTTGCCCCCATTTTAGATCTGGAGATGGGGAGCCTAAAAATATACCTGTACCAAATCAATCCAATCAAAGACCCAGAAGGCCCTCGGGTCAATCCCAGACAGGTGGTAGTCAGGGAGGTAATCCCACAAATGGGATCACCAACTCCCCTGATTACATCAGCCCCCGATACAAGGGTAACAGACCCATCCTGGGGTATGTATGGAGTCACCCAGCCCAAGGGGGGGGATCCAACCAGGTAGGTACCGCCAGAGGAAACTTCCCTCCTAACTTTCCTCAGGAGGGCAGTAATCCCCCAACTGCCGGGTTGAGCTTCTTTCCCCGGTACCCACAAGATCCCCAACCTGCAGGACAACCCTCCTTTCTTTCCCCGCTTTCAGGAGCACAGACAGCCCAATCCGGGAGAGGGGAGGCCAAGGGTGGAGGCTTCCCAAAATTCTCAATACCCACGGTACTATGGAAGAAGGGATAGTTACCCTTCCTGTGTCTCACCTAGGGTTGACCAGAGACCCCCATACCAGCCGGAACGGGTGTCACAACTGAAACGCCAGGTCCAGAACCTATCCCAGGATCTGGGTCACATGTTGAGGGCTCAACAGAACCCTCAGATGAACATGGCATCTCAGAACCCCACCAACCACGGGTCTGGTACTCCAGAACAATGACGGGGAGAGCACCCCGACAACTCACAGGTTCCAGCGGAGGAGGCTCGGGGGGAATGGAGCTGTAAAGCCGTAGAGGAAGCTTCCTTCCTCACCCGTGAAAAGCCCCTGGACACCCAGGAACCAGAACCAAAATCTCCTGCCCCCAAAAACCTGCCAACCAAGGAACAGAGGGTGTGTAGGAGAAATAAAGAACCCAAAATGACCCATTTTGTGGAGGAGGTTAGTGTCCTCCAAATTGAAGGAGAGGAATCCTCAGAGGATTCTGGAAAGAAAATCTTCTCCTTCAGGGATGGGGAAAATCCTCCCAAAGAAAAATGTGTCCCAAGAGATCCAAATGAAGACTGGGTCAATGTGGGGACTGAGTCAGAATCTCCCATCATTGAACCCCAGAATGGGCATCAAGGAAACCAAACTGTCCAAACCAAGTCTGGGGACTGCCTCCAAAAAGGGAGGGGTGGCCCAGAATCAGAAGAAGGGGAGGCCAAAACTCCCCACATATCCCAATGTCAAATTCTCCTTTCAGATCCCCAAACTCCAACACTGAATCATGACCAATCTACCCCTGTGTCAGAGTCCAAAATAAGGAAATTGACCACCAAACTTGCCCAGAATGCCCATTGGAGGAGAAGGAGGGTAGATTGTATGCCCCAGTGCAAGTGCAAGGGCAATGTACATTTTCGGCACTGGTGGACACTGGATCCCAAGCTACTCTTCTATCAAAGAGGGCCTTTGATCAGCTGAATTCAGGAAGGGGGGAAAGATACCAGATCCCTCTCACCCCTCTTCCTGGACAACTTCAGAACTTCGATAGGAATGAAATTCCTGTCGAGGGGACTGCGGATTTGGAAATAAAAATTGGGCGACATAAGGTGAAACACCCTGTCATAGTTGTAACTTCAGGGGCCACACCCTGTCTACTGGGGAATGACATCCTGCGTAGGTTGTCCCCCCTAATAGACTGTGTGAACAAGGTCCACTAGACCCAGACTAACAGGCCAATAAAATTAAAACATAGGCCCTCATTCCGAGGTTGGTGGTAGTCATGGTGCTATTTGCGCCATGACTGCCACCAATAACGGTACCGTGTCCAGTTTGGTGCAATGGGTACTTACTGGTCTAGTCCGGCCTTGGCGGTACCTGTAAGTCCCCATTCACCAAACCATTCCCCATTCCCATTTGAGCCCCCGTAGGGCTCAATGGGAATGGGGAGGGTGCAAATAAGGGGCCGGCGTATGCCAAGCCCATTATTTGTGCCCAGGTCCCTTAACGGGTCCCGTCCTTAATGCCTGGTCAGACCAGGCGTTAAGGAAGGGACCCACTAAGGGACCTCGTAGTAGGGCAGTAAGGGATTACCGGCACCGGTCTCCTTACCGGTGCCCGGTATCCCTTACCGCCCTACTCAGAATGAGGGCCATAGTGTCAACCATGTTAGTTTAAATGGCACATGCCACATGGTTGAACAAAAACCTGATCATATTGAGTTCCATTTTCAGAACAACCAAGTACCTGACGTGACAGTAATTGCTGTAGGACAACAAACTGATAATGGGAACTCCTCCCCATTTCTGAAAATCAACCTTCCTTCCAGTCTCAAGTGGCATTCCACACTGGAAGGAAATACTTGGAAATTGTATACCAATCCACAATCTGAAAATCCCAATTCCATAGTCAAGAGTGATAAGAAACCAGCTCAAAGCTTAGCTAACATTCTGAAAATTAGAGAACAGCTACTCATCCCCATTCAGTTAAATGAGGGGAAGGAATATGTTCTCGCCCGAGTGTGCGTGAACAAAGGTAAGAGCTTCATCAGCGAAGCCATGTTCCGAAAACTCCCAAAAGATCCAGCCATTCCCACATTTAAATTGATTGATAAATGGGAAATGGACCTGGAAACTCCCAATTCCAAACATCTCCTGCCTAGCAGGTGTATGCTCAAATTTCTATAGGCAACAAAAGCATAGTACATAATTGTTGGGTCGTGAGAGATGTCACTGCTGCATTCTATTTAGGCAGTGACATTCTCAATGGTTTTGCCATTAATTTGGACCTGATCAATTAGAAAGCCTGGTCCCGACTAGGGGGTAATTCCATGGACTTTGACGATTCAGAAAAAGAATTTTGGTCAGCCCTATTGCTGCCGTATGCAGTTGAAGTTCAAATTGGAGAGGAGGTCACCATCCCAGGACGGACACAACTATTCCCACTTGACTTAAAAATTAAAATAGGACAGAAACTGCTAAATCCTGATGCCTATGTTCACCTCAATGCCCATCTTCACCAGCAAGGGTTGGGGTTAAACCCAACACCATTAGTCAATGTAGAACACAACACCATTCCAATAGTGATGGATAACAGCGACCTTAGGAGTATCACTCTGGCGCAGGCACCATTATTGGAATGGCGGTTGATGACTGACATTTTTCCATGGATCTAAGTAATGAACTGATAGGGCCAATCCCCAATGACTGTTTTGACAATGATAGTGACAATGACGTACCACCAGAAAGGATCTTCACCCGGCACGGGGGGAATTTCCTGGTGTACTCTTCCTGCCCTTACGGGGAGGGAGTGGTGACTTGTGACATCAGACAGGAAGATGTGGTCTTCCAGGTCCCCCATGACAGCTTCGCCTACCTGAAACCCTCTGTCCAGTTCAATACTTTAACCAGGGACCTCTCCACCCAGCTGGAGGAGGCCGCTGAAATATCCAAACCGGACGTCTTTCCAGGCTTCAGGCAAGTGGTTGAAGAGAGAGACAATCTAGCTGATGTGAGACTCTGGAGCAAAAGCAAAAGTTGAAGCAGGTGTTCTTAGATTTTCAAGATCTCTTTGCGGTGGACTCATATGACTGTGGTCACACCGAAATCCATACAACAACAATTCCCATGGACCCTGGCATGACTCAGTGTTTGTGAAGCAATACTGCTTGCCGCTCGCATCCATGGAGTCCCTGACGAAAATTATCAAAAACCTTGAGTCCCATGGGATAATTTGTCCAGTCCACAGCCCCTTTAATAATCCGGTGCTGGGGATTTTAAAACCCAACGGCCAGTGGAGACTCTGTGCTGACCTGAGGGAGATGAACAAGTGGGTCCATATGTCCTGATGGCTTCTCCCCTACATTGACCAGGGACTGGCCCAGATCCAAGGGTCAAAGCTATACACTGCCATTGAACAGATCAATGGGTACTGGACCGTGCCTGTCAGTAGGGAGGACCAATACAAGTTGGCCTTTACCTTCGGGGGGCAGCAGTACACATGGACCCGGACTCCCTTTGGATACATCAACTCCAGCGACAAATTTAACATCTTCTTGTATAAGGCCATGCCCGACTTGGGTGAAAGGGGTAACCTGGCCTATGTAGATGATGTCCTGATCAAAAGCTCAACTGTGGAGGAACACATAGCGGAAATCTGTTATGTTCTGACACAATTGAGGGTTGCCGTAGCAAAACTCTCCTTTCAAAAGGAACAGTGGTGCAGGACCCGTGTCAATTTCCTGGGGCATGAGATAACTCCTGATGGTCTCTGTCCCCAGGAAAAGAAAGAGGAAGCACTCCTTAAACTCAAAGACCCCACAACTCTGCGTGAGCTAAGGAGCCTCCTTGGACTGACTAGTTATAGTAGGAAGTTCATTGAGGATTACGCAGAGATCACAAGACCCCTGATCGATCTGTTGAAGGGGGTCAAGTGGGAGTGGGGTCCAGAACAAGCCGAGGAAGTAAAGCAACTCAAAAGAAGCCTCTCACAAGCGCCTTGTCTAGCTTACCCTGTCAAAAACAAGGAGTTATTCTTGGTGACAGGGTTCTTGAATACATGCTTGACAGCAGTATTATATCAAAAGCATGACAAGGTCAATAAAGTCATCTCCTATGCAAGCAAGACTTTATCCTCGGTGGAGGAAAAATCAACGATTGTGAGAAGGCACTCCTGGCAACGGTGTGGGCATTGAAAAATGACTGCCCGTTCATCCAGGGGGAACACATCATAGTGGAGACTCCACACCAGCCTTTGCAATATCTCCAAAGTGACAGAATCCAGGCCAGAAATGTGAGTAATTCCAGAATTACTTCCTGGATTCTGTCAATGCAAGGCTTTCCTGTGGAGGTCAGATATGGCCAAAACAAGAAGAGTCCCCTCGCGGAAGGTCTGGCTGACTTGCATGATTGTGCCAGAGAAAACTGTCTAGAGGACGAAAGTCTTAAAACCCAGGACAACATGGAGGGGTACCTGAACTCCCCGCACAAAGTCTATGAAGAAGACAAGTGCGAGGGAATGCCCACAGTCTATGTGGACGGGTGCTCCTATCATGTTGACAACGGGGAAAAGGAACTGGTGGTCGGCATTGGGAATGCTTGGGTGAATGATGCCCCACAACCTTCCCCTGGGTACAAAATCAGTCCCCGTAGTAGTCAGGTGGCAGGGTTGATGGCAGTTCATCAAGCCATCCTAACTGCTG
The DNA here is from genome assembly GCF_040938575.1 of Ambystoma mexicanum. Taxonomy (NCBI): domain Eukaryota; kingdom Metazoa; phylum Chordata; class Amphibia; order Caudata; family Ambystomatidae; genus Ambystoma; species Ambystoma mexicanum. Next base: position 449,335,172 of record NC_090936.1, on the reverse strand, counting down.
TCCAACACCAACTCCACCAACTGGTCATAATCACTGATTCAGGTTATGTCCGGAACGGGTTTGTGTTGCACCTGCTAAATTGGAAAACCAGAGGCATGCTATATGCTAACAACAAACCACTCAAACATGGAAAGCTAATACAAAATATTGATGATCTGGTCACCTCTAGCAGGATGACCATCTATTGGAAGAAATCCAGGTCACTGCTATCACTAGGTCCCAGACAAATGCTCACAATGAACTTTTAACTGCCCGATGGAGTAAGGAGACCCCAGATGCTGATTTAATCACGGCACAAAAAGGGGATCCGATTATTGGTAAGTTTTATCAACACATTGAGGACCCTGAGAACTTTCCCCTGACGGATATCGATTACATTGGGAAAGAGGACCTCAGAGTGTTGATGAAATGTCCAAAAATGTTCTGAATCCAAGACAGTTTGTTGGTAAGGAGATCCATATCTGGCTGTGACCAGTGGGTGGTCCCTACCTCATTCCGAAGCCTGATGCTAAGTCACACCCATAATGCGGCCACAGCCGGTCATCAGGGTTTTCACACTACTTTAGAAATCTTGCGAGAGGTTGCATATTGGTCACACATGGGGCAGGACCTCGACCAATATTTGAAGGGGTGTCTTGTGTGTGCACAATTTCATCCAACTTCACTCACACACTGAGCTCCCCTCCAGAAGAGGGGGATGACCCTGCCTTGGTCAGATTTACAAGTAGATTTCATCGGGCCCGTGATTTGCTCCTCTAGGGGGAACAAGTACATGTTAACTGTAACATGCTTCTTTACCAAATGGGTGGAATGCCTCCCGGCCCCAAATTGCAAGGCAGAAACAGCAGCTGCCCTGATGATCAGTCACATCTTCTCGCATTTTGGACTGCACCAAAGGATTGAGTCAGACCGAGGTAGTCACTTCACCAGCAAAGTGATGACTAAGATATGGGAGATACTTCGGGTAAAAACAAAACTTCACATTGCACACCACTGTCCTCTAGTGGTGGAGTTGAGAGGTACAATACAACCATTGTGAGCATTTAAAAAAAGTTTGTGGCAGATTCTGGGCCAAGTTGGGACATTCAATTACCACTTGTTCTGATGGCCATCAGATCTACACCTTCTTCTGCAACTAAGATGTCTCCATTTGAGCTAATGACTGGACGAAGGATGGTGCTACCTCAGCATCTGCTCTATAGAACACAGGAGCAGACACTGATTAACCCCTCCACAACTCATGAGTATGTTGAGAACCTAAGAAAACACCTTCAACTTGCTCTTGCATATGCTCAACGGAATCTAGAAAGTTCTGCAGAGGGCATGAAGACTCAGTATGATCTAAAGACCACCAAAAAGGAATAACAAGTAGGAGACTGGGTCTACTTGTACAATTTCCAAAGGAACCAGACCAAAGAGCGCACATTTTTGCCTAGCTGGCGAGGACCTTTTGAAATTGTAGACAAAATCTAACCAGTCGCCTACAGAATCCGCATCCCCAAAGGTGACTTGACAGAAGAGAAATCGGTCCATATTAATCAACTAAAGAGCTGCCACCCTAAGCACACTTTATAACAAATTGAAGAGCCCGGAGAGAATCAAACAGAGGAGACATCGGAAACATGAGAATGAGGAAAAGAAGAACCATAAGGGAGCCGATAGGATTTATAGATCTGATTATATAACAGGGAGTATTTTCTCCATTATGAATTGTTATTATTAAATGCCTCTATATCCCACTGCTGTCAACCCAATTGGTGGGCAGTTAGTGGGAGATTGTCGTAACCGGTTTGTGTTTTCTGTCATATATTCATACTGGTTGAGCCTATCTAACAACCAAGGAGGACCGCCCCGGCGGCCGGGAAGGGAGAAACCAAAGGAGATTCGGGAGTGTCGCCCCACGCCATGAAAGGAAGATCCCAGGGAAAGCGGGGAGTGTTGTTCCATGTTCCGTCCAGAGACAACAAGAGGAGCAGGACGCACCATTCTCTGATGGAAGAGGGACTCATACCTGCCTGATCCTGTTGGAGGCTCGTGTAGAAATCCCACTTGCCTGACTCCCCCTCGACTTGGAAAGCCCAGGAGAAGCCAGGGGGGATGTGTGGTATATATTGACCCACTCACCGCATTGCCCCACATCACTGAGCTGCATTTGCGCAAGAAACAGCAACCTGGGGTGCTGGCTCCTGTGTGCACCAAGACTTCAAAACTGCATTTTTGTCAGCAACAGAAAATGGCTGCACCATCTGGCCTCACACACTTCAAGCAAAATGGAACAAGGGGACACACTGAAAAAGTATGCCAGTGTGTTCTGAGACATAACTGGAATTAAGTGAAACATGCAGCACTGCATTGCCGCAAAAGCCAAAAATTCCCCTTTAGAATTAAACATTTTCACCCTTTCAAAATGCTGCTTTGGTGCCAATTCCACCTGTCATTCTGAAACTACTGTGAGTAAAAAGGCCCAGTCAAAGCAACTCTCAGGGAAATCAAAAGCAACTTCATTTTTCCCTTGCACAGGAACACGCATTTATTTCTTGACAACATGTATGCAGGAGCAGCAGTTCAAAGAATTTTTTTTACTCTCCGAGCCAGGTCAAGGATAAATGTATCTATACTTTAGATAAGAGTCCTGCTGCAAGGAAAATGACTACAGCTGCCAAGACAGTGGCAGTCTGAGGAGCTGCAAACCGAATTAAAGACAGAAATAATAGCGGTTTTTAACACATGTGGAAAACTGGGCTGTGCTGACTGAAGAGAAAAAAATTGACCTGTTTAAAACTCCATTGTTAATGAAAGCCTGCTTACTTAGCAATTTAAAGGAATTATGTAAGTGGTGACAGTACACACATAGGATATCTTCTGTCGTATGTTGGTTTAATTCAAGACCCAAAGTAAGAAATTAAACAGTTTAAAACACATAGGCTGGAGTTGCAAGCTCTCAGAAATACCTGTTATTCCAGTTGCCAGCCCTGAAACTCCTCCAAGAAAGGGAGATACACCCTAAATCCAGGACACGTAGGTGCGAAGTGCCAACTTGAAAAACCTTGAATGGGATAGGACAATGAAAGTTCACATGGTCATCAGACATTCGTCTGTGCTCCAGGCTGGGAAAATAGCAGTCCTGGGACACTCACCAATCAAGTGTGAAGGGACCATAAAACCTTGAATTAAGACGGGAAACTCCCTTGCCTGGAATGAAATGACAGCTGCTTGCAGTTGAAGGAAGAACAAAACAAACCAGGATCAAGTAACAAAGGGACTGCCTTTTGGTTACAGAGACTAGGTTATAAAGAAACTTTAAAGACTTTTATTTCTGTAGCAAGAATTAGCAAAAACTTAAAAAGGTTGCAGTTTTAAACCTAATTTTGTGGGCCATCTTTTAAAACGTGGTAGAACTCATTGCCACATGGGGAACAGAAGTTCCGAAATATGACAAATTCCCAGGAAAGTATTAATGTGGCAAACATAAGATTTTGTACATACATCCCTGGGGACAATTCGCATTTATGTATAAAATTGTGGAATTTTAGGCCAAATTTTTAATGTGCAAAAATTACCAAAATGTGTTAGAAAGGCAAAACAAGGTTGCACAGACTGGAGGTTTGGACTAATCTGTGCTGCACATCATATGTAACCTGTGGGTATAATTTGCCAAGAGATTGCAAGTGTATAAATGTATGTTTTTGGCAAAATCAGATTTTCAGTAAAGTAAATGTTGGAGTTTCTGGACATTGTAAACCTCACCTCATAAACCTGACATCATTCCCTTAGAAATCCAACTAGCAGAGAGCAAGGCAGAGATTACTACCATTGCCTAATCCTATTGTTAAGGGTGTGTGTAGTAAAGCCTGCCCCTCTCATACACTGTGATGATGTCACCTGGCATTATAAATAAGAGCCCCTGACAACACAGACACACTGATTCCTGATATTCCTACGCCGGCGTCCTGCTCCCGTCTGTTCCTGCCTGTTCCTGTCTTAATCTTGCATTTATCCATCTAAACTCCAGATCCCAACCACAAGGCCAAGCATTGCTGATCTTGGTTCAGCTAGGCCTCAATTCTAAAATAATCCCCATAACCAAGGGAAACGCTGTGGTGTTTTGGGAAGCCCCCTGAACTAACCTGGCTTGCCACTCACTGCATGCTGCTGCTATCCTGCTCTCCTGATGCCCTATCATATCCAGTACCCAGAATTGCCAGTCCAGAAGAATTATAGTTTAGTGTCCAGTCCCTGCCCAGCTGACCCTGTCCCGCTGATTTTGTCCAGCTGTCCAGTGTTAGACCAGATCCGTGTGGTGATCCAGAGTGCTGACTGTCCAAAATCTAAACCAAAAGTGGACTGTGAGTATCAACAGAAACCAAAGAACCATAGTAAACCTTGCCTTGCTTTGTTCCATCCCAATCTCTAAGACATCCTATCCTTATCCTGATAATTGTAATATTGTCAAAATCATTCTTAAAACCCTGCCTTTGATTCCTTGTGCTAGCGCCAACATCTTTAATAATTTTGTCTTGTAAAATCCTGAGCTATTAATCCTGTTTGGAGTGATCGGACTGGGTCCACCAGGGCGGGCACGGAGGTGCTAGGGTTGAATCCGGGGCTTACTGTGTCTCAATCTGGTAGCCTAGCCTGAATGCCCTAGTGTAGAGTAAAACTGGGCCTCATTAGGACTCCGGTGCTAAACCATGGTGCTATTAGCACCATGGTCCATGCCGGAGTCCGCCATGGCAGAATGGGGAATTACCACCCCATTCCGAGGTTGGTGGGGCGGTAATTCCCCATGCCACCATGGCCCTTCCCCATTCCCATTTTTGCTCCATAGGGCTCAATGGGAATGGGGAAGGTGCTAATTACGGTACCGCAAATTGCGGTACCGTACTTAGCACCAAGGTCCCTTTGCGGGTACCTACTTTAACGGCTGGTAAAAGCAGCCGTTAAGGTCGGGTCCCGCAAAGGGACCTCGTAATTAGGCGGTAAGTGTTTAACGGCGCCACAGCCTTTTATGGCACCGTTAAACACTTAGCGCCTGGGTCATCATGAGGCCCACTGTCTTTGTCAAAATTGATTTCTGTTCCTTTTTTGCACATTCATTTTCTCAAAAACGCACCTCACTAGATCTTGCATAACTCACTCAATTTACCAGCTAGAGACCTCATTTCAATTTCATATTATACCTAGGATCCATAGCTACACCCCAACACAAAAACACTATTCACCATATTTCACCCATTTTTATTAAAAAACGTTTTGGTAAATTCAGACGGGAATTGCAAAAGTGTGTTGATTTTACAACGTGTCATTTTGATTATAAACTGTTCTCAATCTTCCATTCCATTTCGAATTGTATGCTTTTTGCTCAATCCATTGCTTTTTATTGCTAGTATCTTTCCAGTGTTGCTCCAGTAAATAATTGTTTTTGTTTCAAGAGTTATACACATTCATTCATTTATTCATCCATTTCAGAGTGTCATTTTAGCATTGCCAAGTTTGAAATCTGTTTCTCTCTCAGGGAAGGTCAGATTTAAATTCTGTTTCTTGTCTGTCATTCCTGATTACCTGCTGATTCTGTTTATTCACTTAAAATTGATTATTTGCGGGTTGAGGGAACCTTGCAGGGAGAAATTCTAACTCAAGTGCTATCTTACCTCAAATCAAAAAGTGCTCCTATTTCCTGATGTTTTGTAGATGCGTAAATAGAAGGTTAAAATAGGTGCATTGCTTACATTCCTGTTGCTCTTATAACCCCATTGGTGATTGCTGCCCCATATTAAAAATTGTATGATTTCTTTTAATTTCAAATAAATAAATAAATATTATATTTTATCAACCAGCCTGGTTCATGGTCCATTGTGACCCGGGGTATTTGAAAAGGGGGTGTGACATGAGTGGTGTATCTTCTAAATATTGAATATAATCTAACATAAGCATTTCAATCGCATGGTGCATACTGGGCCGAGACTAAGGTGGGTGTCGCCTGATTGAAATCCTTAACAGTGTCAAGGGGTCGCCTGCGGGTCGTACAGTTGAAGAAAACATGTAACTGCAGGTGTGGCAGTTTGTAGTGAGTTTGCAAAATGGCAAAGCCGGTGCGGCTTGGTCACGCACATACTAGTGCATGTAAAGGCAAGTAAGCAAACAGCATAATCTTCAGAGCGCAAACAATGTCAGTGGTTGTTAGAAAAGTACTCTAGCCGCATGGGTCACGCTGAATAATTATCTTCCTGCTCCATGTAATGAAGCTGTGTTTTGCTTGGTTCTTTGCATTCTTGTATTTCAGAATTTATGCATCTCCGTGAATGCGAGTCCTACGGCTAACGGCGTAGCATGAAGTCTTGTACTGCATGTGACGAAAACTGAAATGGAAGCACAAGGGACCAGTGGGCAGGGTACTGCCCTTCCAACAATGCAGTAGGGTCATTTCACGTCCAGCATTTTCCACATCTGCTGCGGCCAACAACAGGGGCACTCTTGTAGGGCAGCAGAGCTCTAAAACATCCTTGCAGACCATATGCCGCGCTACAGACCCTTAAATAGCAAAGGGCATTGTATTGTGCATGTACTGCAATGCGCTATTCTACAGAGGGAAGATACTTGGAAGTGCGTTGGAAGGGTCCGTCCGGGAGCATGACAATGACTGGCGCCCTTGTAGGTGAAGGCCAACCAATATTTCCCTCTCTCTGCATGTCCCCTATGTTTTCCATGCAGGTGCTGCCCCTTCCATACCGTTCCCTCTGTGGCATGTGTTAGAAGACCAAAATAAATAGCAATGAACTGGGAAAGGAAAAAAGGGAAATAAAGAAAGCTCCTTTCAGAGTTGAACAATGGAATTGTCAATGAATGGATGAGAGGCGCAGCGCACCGTATACGCTCCACACAATGTGCGCAGAATAAAGGGAGGCGTGGCACTGTGCAAAACACGGTAGTGGAATCGGGTAGAAAGGGGTTCGCTGTAGAAAGAGGTTTCATTACGTGTTGCAGAGCGTTTTGAAGAGTTTAAGTGCGCAACACTTACTACAAATATTTGGATAGGGCGTGCAGAAATCGGGATGGCAGGAATAGTAAGTTGAACGTTATTGATGGGGAAAACTGTCCGTGCTGTGAAATGTCATAGTCCCATGTGTGAAGTACGCCATTGGCACATGTCGTAGAAAGGCACAAATAGACTTCTTCACAATGTACCGTGGTTTCTCCATTTGCGGACCAAATGAAAAATAGCACAGCCATATCAGTGTCTGCGGAATGCGAGAGAAAGTTATGCAGGAGATCGGAAACAGACGCATGACCTGGGCAAGTGCCTCCTTCATCGCAAACAGCACTGAAACTCGTGTAACATGCTGTGCAATTTCCCCTCCACAATGAAGAACAATAATGTTGGCATGATCGCGCATCACCAAAGTGTCAGACAGACAAACCAAAATCAGTCACTTCAAGATAGGTACTCCATAGCAGTACACATCCACATGATAGAATCCAAAATGAGCAGCCACTGCACAGTGTTTTCCATTCACTTTCAAGCAATGCATTTAGAACTCCCCCAAAACCCGTATGCTCTGGCTCGTGAAACACACAGCCATAACCACACCATCTGCATTTCTGTCAGTCTGTGTGTACAAACCACACCCAGAAACCTTATTGACCAATCCCGTAGCCTCTACAGGCCCATTTGTATGGCTGTCATCTGAAAAAGGAGCGTATGTAACATGTGCAACCCTGCAACTATTGCGATATCCGTTGACTTTTCGTGCTGTGCACGCGTGAGAGTGGGGGAATACATTTCAATCAGGGCTGGGGACGTCGTTAGATGTGGAGGCTCTGAAAAGAGCCTTTTCTTTAAAGGTGCTTCCATAGAAACACCTTTTTTGTGGTTTTTATGAATATTTTTGTGTTTTGTACGTCAGCTCACATTCTTACAATAGGGTCTTCAGTGCAGCCTGTAGATTGTGAAACAAAATATCATTGCCACTGGTCGACAAAGACATGCCATTTGCTTTGAAAAGGTGTATATATCGAGAACCAACGTTCTCATTCTCACAGGAGAACATCCCAGCAGCACTCATGAGGTCACACATGCTTCTGTTGATGAGACCCCTTGCGACCTCTGGCTGGCAACAGGAATCATTGGAATAGTCCCATACTATTCTCGGTGCTATACATGAGAAAAGCACCTTGACAGTGGGAAAAATGCGCTTCACTGCTTTCATCAACTTCTTCAGTTGGCGGTACACACGGGAACAAGCCATGAGACCAAAATGGAATGCTCCACAATTAACGACCACACCATGTACATGTCACGATCCATGCCCCTGACGCCCTCAGGTATAACAGCCCCCTGGCAGCAGTGGGGCTAAAGCCCCTCACACTGGCCCCAAGGGCCTTGAAACTCCATCAGAAACATACATGGAGTCAGTCATGGCGCCTTTGGCGCCAGGCTCATTATCAGGAATAAAGCAATACCAGTTTTGGACTTTAATCCAACATGGAGGCCTATTACACAGCTCAGTTCTTTAGAACCAAGCCATGCGGTCTAGTGTTTTGGGTGTGGCTGGGCCTGGAACTACTTGGCCTAGAACTACTTTACCTGGGCTATTTAAACCACACCCAAACAGCAGAACACGCTTCGTGTTATTCTGCACCCCTGCGGCGTAACGGTCACTGTGTCCAGCTCCTGCTCATCTGCTTCTCCGGCGGCCCGATCCTGAAGCCCTAGATCTGGATTCCATTAATAACCTGGAAGAACAAGAACAGCATTAGCGATCAAGAACACTTACCTGTGAAGTAACCGGTTTTGAATCCATCCTGCGCTTCGCTTACCTCGCCCATTTCTGGAGTTCGCTGCAACCTGCAAAGGTAAAGAAACAAGGACAGCATTAATAACAATTCTTACCTAGGCAAGCAGCGAGTCCTGGCAGCACCCTGCACTGCTCTTACCTCACCCACCTCCGGGTTTCACCGCAACCTGCAAGGGAGAAGGAACAAGGTCAGCATTAACAAAGCACTTACCTGGGCAAGCAGCGCTTTCATCGCTCATAACTCCGGAACATCACCGCAACCTGTACAAAGAAGGGAAGAGAACACAGGTTAGCAATTAACACCAATAAACAGCGCAGCGCTCCGCGCATCAATAACTCACTGTGGTCTTCGCCATCGCCGGGGCAACTCTGAGATCGCAACCATCCCTGTGAAAACAAAAAGAGACATTGTTAGGGAACAGCGTAGTGGAGCAAGACACCGAGAAGACAGAGAAAACGGAGGGAAAGAAAGAGACAGAATAAAGACGGAAAAGACATTATAGCTCACCTGGAAGACAGCAAGCAAAGTCGGAGTCACAGCTGGTCTGGACCCGACATAAGGGCACACGGACCAGTGGAGCAACTAGGTCCACGGAACGCCCGCACCAACCACGCGCCCCTGCACAGAGACGCAGGACGGAATGTTCAACGCACAAAAACTAAGGTGAGCAATAACCCCAAGGGAGAACGTGCATCGAATACCGCGCACTAAACCAGGTAACAGTTAAAAACCGTTATCCTCTACCCCTTATCCCAGAACTGCTGGACCAAGTCAAGGATGCCCAAATTTACACCAAATTGGACTTCAGGGGGGCATACCATCTTGTGGGTGTAAAGAAAGGTGACGAATGCAAGACCGCCTTTTGTACTAAGTATGGGCTATACGAATATCAGGTGATGCCCTTTGGGCTTTGCAACGCTCCCGCCGCATTCCAGTACTTCATGAATGATGTACTATGGGAATTGATCGATGTATGTGTCCTAGTTTACATGGACGACATCTTGGTGTACTCGTCTTCTAAACAGGACCATGTCAAGCACGTTCGCTTCATCCTTGTAAAACTCTGACACCACCAGCTGTACGCCAACTTGAAAAATGCTCCTTCCATGTCACTGGAGTCGATTTCCTTGGTTTTGTCCTCACTCTCAGAGGCATCCGGATGGATATGCACAAAGTAGACGCCATCCTTAGCTGGCCATTACCGTCTTCAGTCAAAGGTGTCCAAAGTATGCTCGGCTTTGCGAACTTTTATCACCGATTCATCCCGGGTTTCTCCCAGATTGTGCACCCGATCACTTCTTTATTATGAAAAAACAACAAACTGTTCCAATGGACAGAAGAGGCAGAAAAGGCCTTCCAGGAACTCAAGAAAAGATTTACCTCAGCTCTGGTGCTACGACACTGTCATGACCACTGTTAGGGGGCACACGCAGTGCCAAAAACAGGCTCCCACTAGAACCATGGGGGCCTTAAAACCACTGCAAAAGGGCCCCTGGAGCCAGTCCTGGTGCCTTTGGCACCAGGCTCATATATGGTAAGGAGGAACTGTTCAAACTAGGTCCCATTTATGTATATGGGCCTTTAAATCCAACATGGAAGCAACCGCATGGCTCAGTTCCTGTGAACCAAACCATGCGGTCTAGAGTCTTGGGTGTGGCTGGGGCCTGGGACGACTTTACCTGATACTATTTTACATGGGCTATATAAACCACGCCCAGGTTGCAGAACACGCTTCGCGTTATTCTGCAACTAGCAGCGTGATGCTCACCATGTCCAGATCCTGGTCTCCAGCATCCTCCTGCAAGAACAAGCTACCACAGCTGCTGCTCGAACATCGTGACCTGGAATAAAGAGAACAGGAAAACAATAGTCTCACCTGAATTCCATCGTGCTACGCCGCGCTGTTCCATCCGGAGCACCACAGCAACACCCTGCAAAGGAAAAGGAGACATATTCAGGTTCGCTTTCTATATTAAACAACCGCAAAGCGCTTTACTTACCTTAGCGGATTCCAGGGGTCAGTTTTCTTTTCACTGGTTAGCTTTAAAAGACAATCATGGCGCTGCGCTTCGCACTTTCTCTTACCTAAGAATGCTCTTCTCCATCCGGCACGCCAGCATCAAGACCTTCACACCTGAAAAGAAGGAGATAAAGACTTTAACGAATTCCCACCATAAACGAACAAAGACTTACAATTAACAGACCTACCTGCCTATCAGCAGATTCAGGGTCACAGCACGCCTGGGCCCAAGGAAGGCGCACTGCACCAGTGAAGCAACTCGGGCAGCTCGCCAACGAATGTCAAGCGTCCCTGCACAAGAAACGCAGGACAGATAGCTCACCCTACAAATAACTAAGGTGAGAAAGACCCCGTGGGAAGGGGATCGGTCAGAGGGAGGTGGGAGATTCACCCATTACAGACAGTTATCACAAATCCTCCCTTCTGTAATTGCAGATTCATTATTCAGCACTGGGCAACTACGCATCCAGGGTTCCAGATCTCAGAGCCTTCCAGACGCCCCTGGGGATATCAGGTGAGCGTAACAGACACCCCCGCCCAGATCTCCCATATGTAGTGGAAACAGATGCCGCCAGCGTGGCAATGGAGGCTGTTCTTTCCCAAAGGGATCCCGAAACAGGCCAGTTATATCCCGTGGCCTTTTGGTCACGAAAATGTACTACACCTGAACTTAACTATGCAATAACAGACAAGGAACTCCTAGCGATCAAGGCAGCCTTTAAGGCTTGGCAGCATTACCTCCTAGGTGCCAGACATACTATCACAGTAATAACCGACCATCGCAACCTACCATACCTCAAGACGGCAAAGGCTCAATCATCCCGTCAACTCCGATGGGCTTTATTCTTCGCGGAATATGATTACATAATCACATACTAACCTGGAGTCCAGAATGGAAAAGCCGATGCCCTATCCCGCAAGGGTATTGATCAGAACCCATATTCAAACCCAGACCCGATGGCCATTATTCCAGGTGACAAACTACTAGGACTTACACCAATGTTATCTCTGGACAAACTCCAAAAGGAAATTCGGCTCCTAATGGACACCGAAGCTCTACAAGACTGGATCACTCAAGGTGAACATTACACAACAAAGAACCAACTCCCATATTTCAGAGGGCGTTTATATCTACCGAATAAGGCACTACAAGAACAAGTCATTTCTGCTTATCACAACCCCCTGATAGAAGGACATCCAGGAATTGCCAAGACCCTAGCCAAGGTGAAAAGAAATTATTGGTGGCCGACCTGGCGAAAGGACATTACGCAGTTTATCTTGTCATGTGGCATTTGTGCTCAGAATAAATCCCAGAAACAATTCTTCAACCTCTGGAAATTCCACCTGCACCTTGGAACACATTCTCCCTCGATTTCATGTCATGATGCCTACCCCCGGGCATCCGGATCGAGTCCATCAGCCCCGGGAGCAGGCATCCAGATACTCATTAAAACCCCAACAGCCCCGGCTGGGGGCTGTTTGGATTCAGTCCTGGCGCCTTAGGCACCAGGTCCATCATAGAAATCAGTCCTGGTGCCATAGGCGCCAGGCTCATAGACTTTACTTACCTTATGCAGACCATGCTACAAATGAGTCCGAGCCAACGTGAGGCCTGGATGGGACTATTTTATTACAGGGACTATTTTTTACTCGGGTGTGGTTCTGTGGAACTTCTTACCTGGGACTACTTTGCAGGCTATTTAAACCACGCCCGAACAGCAGCTCATGCTTCGTGTTATTCTGCATCCAGAGGCGTAACGCTCACCGTGTCTGCAAGTCAGCATCCAGTCTTCTGCCACGCCCGCCTCGAATCCGGAGCTCTTAGACAAAAGGAAAAGAAAGGAGAAGAGGTTAGATCATGGACATTATTTGATTCCTTACCTGATTCCGGACCCAGCACATCTCTGAGCCTGGAAAGGACATTATTTCAGCACGCGTCGCTTCGCCAGCAGCAGAGCCGCGTTATACTCACCAGTCCACCGCATCTTTCAACTCGGCGCTGCCTCCATCATTTTCTTCGTCGAAACCAGCACCTGGGGGGAAAACAAAAGGAATAACAAGGTGAGCCGAGAAAACCGACAACGACAATCTCTTTGCCACCATAGGCTTACCTGCATTACCACCGGAGGTATTATCCTTTAATTCACCACATCTTTCTATGCCGCACCTATAAAGGGAGAGAAAACAGCAAGTTAAACTCATGCAACTTTTACCGGACAGTGTTTGGTAATACAGACTCTTACCTGAACGCCATCAGCTGCCTCCAGGCAATATTCTTTTGGACCCAGCTGCAACCTAACGAGGGAATGGAACAAGAGTGAACATCGGACATATTGAACTCTTTGAACTTTATAGACACTGGAGTCAATATTCCTCCGGAACTCCTCCAGTACTTTCAAACCAGTGAAGTAACTGGTATGTACGCGTCCCTGCATGCCATGCAGGATGGAGAGCTCATCATTTAAAAACATAAGGTGAGGTTACCAAGAGGGGATATCGGAGGTGATTAGTGGGGAGAACGAGAACAGTTGGGGGGGGGGGCGGCATCACTAAAGTCCACGGGTGGCTAAATCCCTTTCTCCACTTGCAGGAGAATACTTCTACGAGTCCAACAGACAAGATTAGGCGGGCCAGTCCAGACTGTCATCTCTACACTACGCATCACGTTGGTGGAGACCGCAGCTGTCCGGGTCCAATCGACGCCCCTGTCGGAACCAGGTGAGCGTAACAGAACACGAAGCCTATCTACAAATCCCCACTCGGGTGTAATGGAGACCTCAGAGACTGACCAACTAGCCCAATTGTTAGGAGAACTTAGGGCAGAAGTGCACTCCACGTGCCAAGAAACTAATGCCCTCAGGAGAGAACTGTTTGTGTCAAAGGAGCGCACTGATGATCTTGGCAGACAACTGCTGCAAAACCAAGCCGGGCAAACACCACTACCTGGACTTGGGGGGACTTCAACCCCTGTTTCATCGAGCAGCCCTGTGCAAGTGGTTCTAACAGGGAGCATTCCTTTAGCTCCACCCGAACGCTTTGCTGGGGACCCGAAAAGGTTTGCCGTGTTCATGAAGCAATGCCGCTTGCACTTTTTATGCAGACCAGGAGCTTTTCCAAATGACCAAGCCAAAGTAGCCTTTGTACTGTCATACCTTAGTGGCAGCGCAGCGGATTGGTCAATTCCATTAGTCAACCAGGATGACCCTCTTCTTCGGGATTTTCAGGGTTTTCAATTGAGCATGGAAAGACTATTCGCCAGACATTCACAGGGACAGGCCCTGGATAACGAACTTCTATCCCTACGACAAGGAAACTAGGACCTGCTAACTTATATCGCAACCTTCAATAGGTTGGTGGTGGAAACCGGATGGCCAGAGGTAAAGCGAATTACATTATTTCATCGTGGACTTCGGGGTGAACTCAAAGATATTTTGGCCCAAGTTGTGAACCCACCTCAGGATTGCGCAGAATATATAGGGCCTCATTACACAGATGGCGGTGGACCAAGGTGCTATTAGCACCTTGGTCCATGCCGGTAAAATACTGGCACCGCCTTGGTGTAAAGGGGAATTACCGCCCTATTCCAAGGTTGGTGGGGCGGTAATTCCCCCTTCCCCCATTGTCCTTCCCCATTCCCATTTTTGCCCCATAGGGCTCTATGGGAATGGGGAAGGCGCTAATTACGGTACCGCAAATTGCGGTACCCTAATTAGCTCCCTGGTCCCTTTGCGGGTTGGTTTTTAATGCTTGCAAAAAGCAGGTGTTAAATTCCCCAACCCACAAAGGGACCTCGTAGTAAGGTGGTAAGGGTTTACCGGTACTGGTAAAATACCGATACCGGTAAACCCTTACCGCCTACCCTGTGATGAGGCCCATAGACTTTGTGGTCGAGCTAGACCACCGACTTCAGAATAGAAAAGCTGATCGAGCTAAGTTCGAGAATCGGGTATTGGTTAAACCCAATGGTACTCCCAAAGGAACAGATGCATCAGAACCAATGCAGATCGGGGGGGTTAAGGGACCCTTAACTCAAAAAGAAAGAGAAAGGAGACGACAGATGCAGTTGTGTCTGTACTGTGGGGCCTCAGGACATTTTCTACGGGATTGCCCTATAAAACCATCCAAGAAAGTAGTCAGAGTTGCTGATAGAAATCAAACAGAGCCTGATTCGGGAAACGACCACACCCGACAAGCGTAGAGGTCCGCTTGCCGAGCTTAAAGAAGGACACTCAGACCTCGCACCTAATCATACCAATGGTCCTTATTGATCCAAGGCAGCCATCACATATGCACGCAGTTAGGGCATACATTGATAGCTGGGCCGTAGGAAACTATGTGGACCACGAATTGGCTTCTAGGATGAATCTACCTCTCTGCAAAAAGACCACTTCGGATGTTATCACCACAGTCGATGAAACTGAAATTGCCTCTGGGCCTGTAACTCATTCCACCACAGAGATGACACTGTTGGGTCAAGATGGGCATTGAGAGACTATTGTGTTTGACTTAATCAAAGCCCCGCAGTTCCAAATAATACTGGGGATACCTTGGTTGGAAACACATAATCCTTGTATTGATTGGCGGGAGAAGAGAGTAACCTTCCCAGAGTGTGCACACACCTGTTACCCGGAAAAAACCTTGAACAAAAGCCTGGCCACAGTCGCTAATCCAGTCAGTTACCTCAGGAATATCAAGAATTCCAGGATGTTTTCCAAAAAGAACAGGCAAACACCTTACCACCTCATAGATCATACTATTGTCAAATCGACCTCATACCCGGTGCACAACCTCCATGCAGTAGGATCTACGCTCTTACGGAACCCGAAAACCGTCACCTACGACAATACTTGGACCAATACCTTGCTAATGGCTTCATTCGTCCATCTAAGTCCCCCGCATCTTCAGCTTTATTCTTCTTGCCCAAAAAGGAAGGTGACCTCAGAACGTGCATATACTACTGCGCATTAAACCAGATCACGGTGAAGAATCGATATCCATTGCCTCTGGTCCCTGAACTACAAGACCAAGTAAAGGATGCTTGCATCTACACTAAATAAGATCTCCGGGGGGCATATCATCTGGTACGTGTAAAGAAGGGCGACGAATGGAAGATCGCTTTTCACACCAAGTACGGATTATTCGAATATCAGGTGATGCCCTTTGCGTTGTGCAATGCACCAGCAGCCTTCCAGTATTTTATGAACGATGTCCTTCGTGAACTCATTGACGTCTGTGTTGTCGTATACATAGACGATATTCTAGTGTACTCCTCCTCAGAATCAGACCATGTTAAGCACGTTCGTGCAGTCCTTGAGAAACTACGCCAGCACAAGTTATATGCAAAATTGGAAAAATGTGTTTTTCATGCTACAGAAGTTGAATTCCTTGGATTTATCCTGACTCCAAAAGGAGTCTGATTGGACTCTCGAAAGGTGGACGCAATTCTCAAGTGGCCATCACCCAGTTCAGTTAAAGGGGTGCAAAGTATGCTTGGATTTTCTAATTTCTACCGCAGATTTATTCCTGACTTCTCATATGTTGTACACCCCATCACAGCACTTTTGCGAAAAAACAAACGCTTCTTGTGGACCGAAGAGGCTGAAAAAGCCTTCCAAGAACTGAAATTGAAATTCACGTCGGCACCTGTCTTAAAGCATCCACGCCCCGAGCTCCCATACATAGTTCAAACCGATGCATCCAGTTTAGCCATGGGGGCTGTCCTGTCCCAGAAGGATCCGGAAACCGGTCAACTTCATCCAGTAGCATTTTGGTCCAGAAAATTCTCGGCCCCTAAATTAAACTATGCGGTTACCGATAAAGAGTTGTTAGCCATCAAATCCGCCTTCAAGGCTTGGCGGCATTATCTTCTCGGAGTCAGGCATACCATTACTGTAATCACCGATCACAGGAACTTGCAGTATTTAAAAACAGCCAAGGCCCAATCATCGCGTCAACTTCGATGGGCCTTATTCCTTGCCGAATTCGATTTCGTGATCACTTATCGACCAGGTTGTAAGAATGGTAAGGCAGACGCTTTATCCCGAATTGGGATGTGAGAAGCATATTCGAACCCGGAACCGGTGCCTATAATTCCTGAACAAAGAATTCTTGGCATAACTACTCTACAGACCTTACAAGATATTCATTTAAAGATCCAACAACTTTTCGATTCAGCAGCCCTGCAGGACTGGGTTAAAAAGGGCCCAGATTATTCAGTTGTCAATGACCTACCTTACTATCAAGGGCGTCTATTTCTACCACACAAGGAACTACAAGAACAAGTCATCTCCAATTACCATAAAGCTCTGATGGAAGGGCACCCAAGTATTGCAAAAACTGAAGCTAAAATTAAAAGACAATTCTGGTGGCCCACCTGGCAAAAAGATGTAAAGTCATTTGTACTGTCTTGTGGCATCTGCGCCCAGAACAAAAGTCAAAAGAAGAAACCAGCTGGTCTTTTACAACCTTTAGATATTCCATCCACACCATGGCACACTTTGTCTTTAGACTTTATTACAGATCTACCGCCATGTAATGCATTCAACACCATTCTAGTTATTGTGGATCTTTTTTCCAAGATGGCCCACTTTATTCCTTTGAAAGGATTACCTTCTGCTTCAATCTTGACCAAGGAATTTCTCGAAAATATTGTTCAAATACATGGATTTCCTTCTGTATTGATCTCTGACCGAGGTAGTCAGTTCATTTCGCAATTTTGGTAGAAGTGTTGTCAATTGGCACAAATCGACGTAAGGTTATCAACCAGTCACCATCCCCAAACCGATGGTCAGACGGAGAGAATCAACCAGACTCTTGAACAATACCTACGTTGTATGCTCCACCAAACCGAAAGTAATTGGAAGGACATTTTATGGATTTCTGAATACGCATACAATAACTGTACATTCAGGAACCGGACAAAGCCCCTTTTATACCATATATGGACATCATCCTCGAACCTCAGAACTCGATTCGCCCCAGCATTTAGAAATGCCGGCAGTAACTCATCTGCATTATACTATTACACAAGCTTTTAAAGAGGCAACAAAACATTTGAAACAAGCAAAAGAGAAATACAAGAAAAATGCTGATCAACATAGAAGTGAGACCCCACCATATCGAATCGGAGACAAAGTTTGGCTGGCTACAAGACATATACTTCTGAAAGGAACTCGGACGTTTAATCCTAGATATTTGGGACCTTACACCATTAAGGCCATTATCAACCCGGTGGCCGTCAACTTAGAATTACCCTCTAATATGTGGATTTATCCTGTCATTCATGTTTCACTTATAAAACCAGTTCAACCCGGGACAAGATTAACCAAACCACCTGAACCCATCCTAATAGATGGAGAACCTGAATTCGAGGTAAAGAACATCCTGGACTCTAAAATGGTTAAATCAAGACTTTTTTATTTAATCGACTGGAAGGGTTACGGACCACAAGAAAGGCCATGGGAACCTAGTGACCACGTTCATGCTCCTCGATTGGTGAACAAATTCAATCGGGACTTCCCAGACAAGCCAGGGCCAAGGGGAAGAACAACTTTAGGAGGGGCCTTGGGGGGGAGTGCTGACATGATGCCTACCCCCGGGCATCCGGATCGAGTCCATCAGCCCCGGGAGCAGGCATCCAGATACTCATTAAAACCCCAACAGCCCCGGCTGGGGGCTGTTTGGATTCAGTCCTGGCACCTTAGGCGCCAGGCTCATCATAGAAATCAGTCCTGGCGCCATATGCGCCAGGCTCATAGACTTTACTTACCTTATGCAGACCATGCTACAAATGAGTCCAAGCCAACGTGAGGCCTGGATGGGACTATTTTATAACAGGGACTATTTTTTACTCGGGTGTGGTTCTGGGGAACTTCGTACCTGGGACTACTTTGCAGGCTATTTAAACCACGGCCGAACAGTAGTTCATGCTTCGTGTTATTCTGCATCCAGCAGCATAACGCTCACTGTGTCTGCAAGTCAGCATCCAGTCTTCTGCCACGCCCGCCTCGAATCCGGAGCTCTTAGACAAAAGGAAAAGAAAGGAGAAGAGGTTAGATCATGGACATTATTTGATTCCTTACCTGATTCCGGACCCAGCACATCTTTGAGCCTGAAAAGGACATTATTTCAGCACGAGTCGCTTCGCCAGCAGCAGCGCCGCGTTATACTCACCAGTCCACCGCATCTTTGAACTCGGCGCTGCCTCCATCATTTTCTTCGTCGAAACCCAGCACCTGGGGGAAAACAAAAGGAATAACAAGGTGAGCCGAGAAAACCGACAAAGACAATCTCTTTGCCACCATAGGCTTACCTGCTTTACCACCGGAGGTATTATCCTTTAATTCACCACATCTTTCTATGCCGCACCTATAAAGGGAGCGAAAACAGCAAGTTAAACTCATGCAACTTTTACCGGACAGTGTTTGGTAATACAGACTCTTACCTGAACGCCATCAGCTGCCTCCAGGCAATATTCTTTTGGACCCACCTGCAACCTAACGAGGGAATGGAACAAGAGTGAACATCGGACATATTGAACTCTTTGAACTTTATAGACACTGGAGTCAATATTCCTTTGGAACTCCTCCAGTACCTTTGAAACCAGTGAAGTAACCGGTATCTACGCGCCCCTGAATGCCATGCAGGATGGAGAGCTCATCATTTAAAAACATAAGGTGAGGTTGCCAAGAGGGGATATCGGAGGTGATTAGTGGGGAGAACGAGAACAGTTGGGGGGGGGCATCACTAAAGTCCACGGGTGGCTAAATCCCTTTCTCCACTTGCAGGAGAATACTTCTACGAGTCCAGCAGACAAGATTAGGCGGGCCAGTCCAGACTGTCATCTCTTCACTACGCATCATGTTGGTGGAGACCGCAGCTGTCCGGGTCCGATCGACGCCCCTGTGGGAACCAGGTGAGCGTAACATTTCATCATAGATCTGCCTCCCTGTCAAGGGTTCAACACTATCCTAATGGTTTTTGACCTATTCTCTAAAATGGCCCATTTCATTCCGCTTAAGGGTCTACCAAACGCATCCAGTCTGGCAAAGGTGTTTTTAGAGCAAATTGTACGATTACATGGTTTCCCCTCCATCCTGATTTCTGAGTGAGGGAGTCAGTTTGTGTCTAACTTCTGGAGGAAGAGTTGTGCAATTGCCCAAATCGATATTCATCTTTCCACTAGTCACCATCCCCAAACTGATGGCCAAACGGAGCGGACAAATCAGACACTAGAGCAATACCTACGGTGCATGTTACATCAAGTGGAAGAAAGCTGGGAGGATGTGCTGTGAATAGCCGAATATACCTACAACAACTCGCTACACACCAGTACCGGACAGAGTCCATTCTATACCGTATATGGAAGGCACCCACGTACTTCCGAATTAGATACCCCCATGGCCTTGGAAATGCCTGCTGTGAAGACTTTACATACGACCATCACTCAAGCCTTCAAAAAAGAGGCAGAACACTTGATCCGAGCCAAAGCAAGATAGAAAAGATTCTCTGATCAACACTGAAGAAAAGCCCCACACTACCAAGTCGGAGATGAAGTCTGGTTGGCGTCTCGGCACGTGCCCATAAGAGGAACTCGAACATTTTGTCCCAGATATCTAGGGCCCTATACCATCAAGGCTATTATAAATCCTGTGGCAGCAAAACTAGCTTTACCACCAAATATGTAGATCCATCCCGTATTCCATGTGTCACTCTTAAAACCTGTTCAACCTGGAACTCGGGTCAAAACACCACCAAATCCAGTACTGGTTAACGGAAAACTCGAATTTGAAGTCAAGGACATCCTAGATTCTAAACTCACCAGGTCCAATTATATTATTTAGTGGACTGGAAGGGATACGGCTCTCAGGATAGGACTTGGGAGCTTAGCGAGCACGTCCATGCGACACGCCTGGTAAGACGATTTCAACGGAATCATCCGACCAATCCAGGGCCAGACGGAGGAAATACCTTGAGTGGGACCTTAGGGGGGAGTGCTGTCACGATCCATGCCCCTGACCCCCTGGCAGCAGTGGGGCTAAAGCCCCTCACACTGGCCCCAAGGGCCTTAAAACTCCATCAGAAACATACTTTGGCATCCGGCTCATTATCAGGAATAAAGCAATACCAGTTTTGGACCTTAATCTAACATGCAGGCCTATTATACAGCTCAGTTCTTTAGAGCCAAGCCATGCAGTCTAGTGTTTTGGGTGTGGCTGGGCCTGTAACTACTTGGCCTGGAACTACTTTACCTGGGCTATATTAAACCACACCCAAACGTCAGAACATGCTTCGCGTTATTCTGCACTCCTGCAGCGTAATGCTCACTGTGTCCAGCTCCTGCTCATCTGCTTCTCCGGCTGCCCGATCCTGAAGCCCTAGATCTGGATTCCATTACTAACCTGGAAGAACAAGAACAGCATTAGCGAGCAAGAACACTTACCTATGAAGTAACCGGTCTTGAATCCATCCTGCGCTTCGCTTACCTCACCCATCTCCGTAGTTCGCCGCAACCTGCAAAGGTAAAGATACAAGGACCGCATTAAAAACAATTCTTACCTGGGCAAGAAGTGAGTCTCTTACCTCACCCACTTCCGGGTTTTACCACAACCTGCAAGGGAGAAGGAACAAGGTCAGCATTAACAAAGCACTTACCTGGGCAAGCAGCGCTTCGATCGCTCATCACTCCGGAACATCACCGCAACCTGTACAAAGAAGGGAAGAGAACAAAGGTTAGCAATTAACACCAATAAACAGTGCAGTGCTCCACGCATCAATAACTCACTGATGTCTTCGCCATCGCCGGGGCAACTCTGAGATCGCAACCATCCCTGTGAAAACAAAAAGAGACATTGTTAGGGAACTAAGGTGAGCAATAACCCCAAAGGGAGGGGATTCGGACCAGAGGGAGGTGGGAGTCCCCCATCACAGAACCAGTATCTTAACCCTCCATTCTCCTGTTATAAGTGCTACCCAATGTCTGGCACATAACCAAGCAGAGAGGGGTCCAGGATAGCGCTTAGACCTCCATCCAGTATCGTTTGGTGCCCCCGTGGACACCAGGTGAGCGTAACAGTGCAGTAGCTACAGTGGCCACTCGTCGACATACTGCAAGCACAGCACCAAAACTGCACATATTGCCACAGCACCACAAAGTCTCCATTCCCTCCAGATCGAAATTGCCATGAAAGCTTTTTTCGACGGCATACTGGAACAAATCTTCCACTAAGCCATCACCGACTATGAAGACAGTGCGTCTCTCCATCTCTGCCTAACAACCTGATTACACACAGTAATGAAAACAAATATTGCTGCCCTTTCCTGTGACGCACACCCTGAGCACCTGATTGGACAATCCCCAATGTCCCATTTTCATTGGCCAGCATGGTGAGAAGCGCAGAATGTCGCACGTGCGCTTCTCCAAGTACCGTGAGGGCCACGCCACAGTAAAGCAGGAGCAGTCCTTCTCCCTATTGGTGCCCTTTTCTGTGATGCACACCCTCAGCAATTGATTGGACAATCCCCACAGTCCCCTTTCCATGGCCGCCATCCTCAAAATCCCCAGATTTGGCTTTCATGCTGCGTGCGGGGGAATAACTTGCAACCAGGGTAGGGGGAGTTTGTTGTAAGGGGAGGCTTTGAAAAGAGCCTTTTTTTTAGATGCTTCTAGAGAAACGCCTTTTTTCGGTTTTATTTTAATTTTGTGTTTTCTTGTGCTCACATTGTTACAGTAAACTCTTCACCGCATCTTGCAGACCGGCAAACAAAACAGCATTACCAATGGCGACAACTAAATGCCATTTGCTAGGGAAAACTCTGCATTTCCACAACTAATGAGGTCATTAGTCATAGCAGACAAAAAAGTATACATGCTCCTGTTGATGAGACACCTTCCTGCCTCTGGCTCGGAACAACATCCAGGAGCGTCGTTCCATACTCTTCGAATTGTTATGGATGAGAAAAGCAACTTGGCAGAAGAAAAAAGCCTCTTCACTAGATTTAGCAACCTCTTCAGTCGACGGAACAAACATATACAAGACACGTAAACCATATGCATGCAGCCGTAGTGGATGACGATGACATTGGCAGTAGCAAAAGTGGCCAGGTCTTTGCAAAGTGCATGCATGTCGGCAAAACTTTGCTCGTTGACAGCGTTCCACAATGTATCCACTCCTTCCAAACTGAAATTGCCATCAAAGTGTCTTTCTAGGGCATACTTGTGCAGATCTATCACAAAGGCATCCCCCAAAGTCAAGACAATGCGCTTCATCATGTAAGCCAGCCTCACTACACAGAGTTATATACAACAGTATGACCGCCCCTTCCTGTGAACTACACCCACAGTACCTGATTGGATAATCCCGAAAGTCCCATGTCCATTGGCCAGCATGGTGAGAAGCGTAGATTGTGGCACATGCGCATCCCAAAGTACCGCGAGGGCCGTACCCCAGTAAAGCAGGAGCAGTCCTTCTTCCCGTTCCACTATCTTTTGTCCACCACTACCTCATTGGGTACGGGTGAATAGGCACACACGATTCCACCAATGCCATCCAAGAAGTTAGCATCTAACATTGTCAGTTTGGCACAACACTTCATAGGTACCATTACAAAATCAGCCTGCAAGTGTCCTGTCACTCAAAAGCACGTGCAGTAGAAAGTTCAGTAAAGGATTGCAAGATATGTGCATCCAAATGCCTCCACATGCGCACCCATCACCATAAAATGGAGGTATGAAAACCTTTACTGCAGTATGTTTACCACTGTGTTATAAGTGCTTCTGCGCACGTATCTGCCACTGAGCGTCCATTACGTTCTTTAAAAGCATACTGTCTTTTTTTCCCATCCCCCATCACCAGTGGCACTTCAGTGGTACGTGCTTGCAACGTTTTAATTTACCCATATCACACATTGTAATATGGAAACAGGAGCTCTCTACTTTCCTTCCGGCAATGCTATGAAATGTTTTCCTAACTAACCCATCTCCTACATAAACCGTACAGATACGCCACCAAAAACGGCACGGCATGTATTTTACCAACCTAAAGCAAGTTTCCAAAAGGTCACTTTCTGCACAGCTGTGCTTCTGGCTAGGCTGCACTATTGCAACAGGCTCTTTTTAAAACTGCCCGCTTCTACTCTCCGCCCTCTGCAACGCATCGAGAAGAGGACTGCGCAACTTGAGATGGAATCTCCTCTGATCTGAAATGTCTGCAATAGCTCCCAGTGGCTGCGAGGAATATGGTGAAAACTCTCTGCATTATGCACAAGGCCTGCTGGGCCCAGGGACCTCAATACCTTCAACTCTCACTTACTATGGGCCTGATTCATGGAAGTGTTCTATAATGGTGCAATCCCATAGGAAAACATTTCATGAATCATGCCCTATATATCTTTGTGCTCAAGCTCTTCCGTCATCCGCCTCCAACTCCCTCAGGGTCAATCGCTTCTTCAAGCAACCAGTTGGTGGTAGATGTTTATTTTCAGCTTGGGCCTCCCTCACAACAGCCTCCCTGCCTCCCTGAAACTTGAGGAGAACCAACGCCGGTTCCGGAAGCACCTCAAAGCCAGTGTCTTTGCGTCTGCTTCTTCTCCTCCTCTCCCCGGGTGACTGCCTGGCGTAAACTGATTCTGTACTGGTTACCTGGCGACTCTGTGATGTCAGGCCCATGCCACCTCCCCCACCAGGTGAACCCCTGCACTGCCTTTCTTGCAAACCCCTCACTTGGGGACCGTTTTCTGTATCCCTAACAGTTCCTGCACCACCTGATGTGTGCACTTATCCTTGCACTTAGCACAATCGGACCATATTTTTACTTATTGTCATTTCTTCTTCTACCCATGTACTGAAACTTCCCCTCGCCCCAACCATGCACTTGGGTGATGTAAGTCACACCTGGCCTAGTTGGTTAGTTGTCTCTGTCTCCCCTCTGTTCCCCCATCCCTTGTCTCATTGTGCTTTGCCAAACGTGTGTATAGCCGCATTACGCATTCCATAGCATACAATTGCACATCATATGATATCATACACAGAATGCATTCATAACAGTAGGATTCCAGCCACTTACCTTGTACAATGCACAGGTTTTTTTTCTTCGCAATACCCACTTACTGCACACTTTTCAAAAATTATAGCTCACAAACAGCACTGCATTCATATTACGAAGTTCAAACAAGTACATACAGTTCACGCATACACCCAGGATGCCTGGCCATTACCTTGCCCACTTCCACCATAGCCTTCTGCACTTCTTTGTACAAAGAGACCTTCGACTACACTTTTTGCATACACACCACAACCACAAACCTCATAGAGGAGTGTCTTTCGCTCCACAGTCCCATTTCCATGCCTCCCATCCTGAAAATGGCAGGATGTGGCACGTCTAATCATGAAAGTACAGCGTAATCCACAGAGTTTTCGGCGTAGGAAGGGGGGGGATTGGGAAACAGAGTAGGCGATTGGGTCTTTAGTGGTCCCTCTGCAAAGGTTTTATTTTTTCTTTGCTTTTGTGTTTTTCACCTCCAGCACCCATACTCACTTTCATTGATATAGTGCGTCTCCCATCTCTCTATTCAGTACAGAAAAGCAATACGTCATACTGCAGTTTCACTTCTTGTGCTCTATGAAGAGTAAAATGTGTTCCACAACCATTCTGTGAAGGTGACCACCCTCTGAGAGGTGCAGTCAAAACTGCATTGCTGCAGTGGATGTGGTTAAGGCTTTGGCTTTCGGGTGCATGGCCTACAACCTACGGCTTTTGGCCATGCACCTAATAGTCTAGGCCTTGACCACACCCACCGCAACATAATTCAGCCATGCATGGCAACATGTCATCATGTACCACAATCCACACACATACCGCAGCCACCGGCACTTCTAACCAAGCTCTGCATTATCATATGGCTATGCATAGAAAGATTCACCTTCTACCAGAATCTAAAAACTCAACACAGCCTCCGGCACCCCTACCATTTTCATTCACATACGATCGTGTTACTGCCAACCCAACCAACCAACAGTATTTGCATGTCAGCTGACTTCTGTTGCTCTATCAAGTATACAATGTGCTCCACAAACATTCTGTAAAGGTGAGGAGTCTGTGACAGATGCAGTGTAAACTGCATTGCTGCAGTGGGTGTGGGCAAGGCCTAGACTATTGGGTGCATGGCCTATGGCCTTTGGCCATGCACCCAATAGTCTAGGCCTTGCCCACACCCACCGCAACATAATGCAGGCATGCAAACCATCATGTGCTCACGTACCACACTGCACACACGTACCACAGCCACCGACACTACTACCAAACCTCTACACTGTAATACAACTATTCATGGAAACATAACACAGCCTCTAGCACCCATACCCACTTTCATTGACATAGTACGTCTCCCAGCTCTCTATTCAATACAGAAAAGCAATATGTCATAGTACAGTACAGAAGTCACCACTCCGCGCAATGGACACTATGCAATCTGATGCAGTATGCAGTTTAGTCCATCTCCACTTCTATGCACACACTAATGAAGAATTGCGCCCAATTCACACACTGCAGTATCCATGCACATAGAAGGTGTACTTCATCCCTACCCTTTTCAATACTGTCAGTATTGCAACAATACACTCAGTGGACTCACTGCACAACTGTTCACTCCAGTAGCTGCAGCCATGGATTAAACACTGTAGGATGGGCTAAGAAGCACCGCACCCATGCAATCAACCATCTATACAATGCTGATGTAACACACACAGACGGGAACAATGTGAAACCTTATTCCAACCACGGCACATAGTTGTCGCTGCAAGGCCTCCATCCATGCAACACACCGGAGTACACGCTATCTTATAATGTGCATGTCATGTGCAATGCACTCCCCTTCTGCAATTGAGCTCCCACCAGTCACCACGGAAATAGGTCTCCGCACCAGCTTTCATGCTGTAACGAAGCCTGCCTGCATGTAGCACACATGGGAGGCAGCTGTGCAGAGACCCGCGAATTGGTTCTGTACGCAAGGACACTGCATGCACATCAACGCCTTTGTCCACCTATTTACATATCTCAGATGAGTCACTTCTCACTCCCCCACCCTTTCCATCCCTTCTTCCCACCACCACATGGCGTAATATATGTTTTGCAATGCACTCCCCATCTGGTATTCAGGTACCACCAGTCAGCACGGTAAGAGGTCGCGGCACAAGCAATTGTGCCGTAACCAAGGCTGCCTGTATTCACCACACACTTGTGCTAGTACAAACAATACATATGAAGACCCATAATGCATACAAATCACAGGCACATACTGGGAACCTAAAGTAAGGCAGAAAGAAACAGCATCCTCGGAAATGTTGAAAACATTACAGTTTATCGTCATGTATACAAATGCATCGTGTGTTTCAGGCCTGCTTATTGCTCCATGTATGTGCACCATGACCTACAACCAAACCCTAAGGAAAGTAGTTTACAAACATATGACAGGTTAACGTCTAGATATATGGCACCTTTTGATTTTTAATATTCTGACTGTCAGTGAACAGAACCACCTGGTCTACATATGTCAGTTAACAAAAACAAGTGGCCCAGGTATGTGATTTCATCAGTGATGTCATCAATGGCATTTGAGTCTTAGCAGTGCACGGTGGTGGTGCGAGTTATGGTTGCTTAGCTTACCATAACTGGCGAATTTCTGGAGGTTTTCGGTTTTACATGTAACCATAATATGCAAAGGTTGTTATTAGTGCAAAGTAACTGTAATGTCTCTTTGAAGTAGTTGTTGCATTGAATTTGGTAGGTTTGTCTTAGGGCAACTTAACCATAACGTCCCTTTAACAACATTTTTTGCCAGTGAATTTCATAGGTTTTTACTATGGCACTTTAACCATAACGTTCCTTTAGCATCGTTTTTATAGTAAAGGGCATAGGTTTTTAGTAGCGCAACTTAACCATAATGTCCCTCTAACAACGTTTTTTGTCCTAGGTTTTTAGTACAAGACTGTAACCATAACGTTTCTTTAGCATCGTTTTTTTTAGTAAAGGTGAGAGGTTGTCACACTTCACCCTGTGCACATGCGGCAGTTCGGCTTCCCCGTGCTCCTGGATAAACACTCTCGCGGGCGCCGTGGGACTGCACACAGAACTGTGGCCATCCTGCATGGTGTGCGCCGTTTTGTTGCACCGTTTTTTGCTAGATGGTGTCTTCGGTGTCACTAGACAACAGATGCCTGTATTGGGAATACATCTCTGTGTCAGGTGACCTATGTTTTCTAGTAATGGAGAAGCTCCGCCTACTTAAGCAGCTGTGAAACGTTCTTCGCTGCTTCTATTTGAAGTTACTCCCCGAAGTCAGGTCTTCCTTGCTTCCGCGCCAAATTGATTCCTGCTTTCGTTTACGGACTTCCCTGCTTTGCGATTCTGTTCCTGGCATTTCAACTCGTGTACCAGACCTCTTACTACTCTCACGGACTGTGTTAGATTACGATTCTGTCCTTGACTTCCCGAACCGTGTACCAGACCCTGCTACTCCCACGGAAAGCTTCTGATTACGATTTTTGTTATTGGCTTGTCAGCTTGTGTACCAGACCCTTGGCTACTCTCACGGATTGCACCACATAACGATTGCCGTGACATCCCATCTTCAGCAACTCACTATACATCCTCTGGATCTGGGTCCTCCGGTAATGTGAGTGTTCCTTTTCCTGTCTTTGAGATTCATTTTCCACTCGCTAATTAGTGACTTATTGCTGTTATTGGACTGCCTATCCTAAACTTCCCTTTTCCAACCTGTACTGGCATTTCTCCTGTTCATGATTACTTACGTGCACTTGGGACGCTACGCGGATTGTGCACCAACCCAGAACTAGAGCGCCCCTCGTGCCGCCCGGGTCTAGTTTCCCTACTAATCACTAATTACTTTTTTTAATTTTATACCTGTCGTTGTTTCCCTGGAAGTCGAGCCAGTACATTCATTGGTAAGATCTGACATCATCCTTTTTGGGTACTTCATCAAGAGTTTATATTCCAGCTTATCACATTGGTATTTCTTT
The DNA here is from genome assembly GCF_040938575.1 of Ambystoma mexicanum. NCBI lineage: Eukaryota > Metazoa > Chordata > Amphibia > Caudata > Ambystomatidae > Ambystoma > Ambystoma mexicanum. The sequence goes on along the minus strand of NC_090936.1, from coordinate 449,306,322 downwards.
TGTTTTGTACCATTAGGTGGGAAGGCGTCTATGTGTTTCTAGCCACTAATCAGGGGGGAGGACTTATCAGGTACACACCAGAGCAAGGCTATAGTTTATGTCATCTTACCTGTCACCCGTTACTCACGGTCTCTTTTTTTCTTGCAGCTGGTACTGTGGCGGTGTGTTCTCCCCGCTCTTTTGAGTGATCGGGTCCTTTGTACTGTTCACCAGTAGAGGGCCATATCATTAAAAAGATCTTTATCCCTCACACAGAGGAGGCTCGGGTGGAGGCTCCAACCTGAGCTCTTCAAGCAAATCACCAACCATACAGACGTAGTCGCCAATCCAGGCCACCCCTGTACGGTGAGTGACATAGGGTTTTAGTAGCGCAAATTAACCATAACGTCTATTTAATAATGTTTTTTTCAATGAACTCCATAGGTCTTTAACAGGATACGCTTAGTTTGTATAGATGTACTATACAGCATACTGAAGCCGGTGGTTCTATACTAATAGCCACAGTGGTTGCAAACAGTGCGTCTGTTCGCGGACAGCGGGTAGAGTCCAAACTGGCGAACAAGGGAGGGGGGGTTGCACAAAGTGATACCTTGCAGCAAAGACAAGAAACATATACAAACAGCAACAAGTGCGGGAATGGGAAGGGAAAATGCAGTAGCTGCACAAAGTCTGTACTGGGGAAACAAACAGCGCAAAGGCATAGGTCATTCAGCATAATGGAATGCACCAACAAGAGAAGTAACGTTTGCGTTCAGCAATCTTATTGCACACCTGCTTCACTTTGCAACAAAGGATGAAGAGGCAGAGTTAGGGACACCAACTACTGCGAGCAAAACGTCACTTCAACGTGGTAAGTACACTAAAGTTTATGTTATAATTGCACAGGCCCTGTAGTGTACACTAGTAGGAAAGCATGATGTTTTCTGTTTGTGCGCAGCAATGCCAAGCACCCTAGAGTGGCTGGAGGAGAATTTTCCGCATGAAGAAAGGAGTGAGGACGATAACCCCATTGCTATCTGCCGCAGTGTGAAAAGGGAAAGAAATACACATTTGTAAATATGAAACTAGACCGCCTAGATGCCAAAATGGATGAATTGATGAACAATTTTGCCGTCTTGCAAAATTTTGTAGAACAACATATTATGGAGAAAATAAGATACCACTGCCTTACCTGCACATGAATGAAAGCATGCAGGCAGTGGCGCAGCCTATGAGCGCTGCGTACACGGTTTTGAGCACTGGACGGCAGGACGCTGTCAAAAACATTGTACGCATTCTCAAAACGAAGTTGTGGCTCCAAAAAGAGCATTTTTGTGCTGTTTGTGTTTGCAACGTTCGAAGTGAAGAACACCCACAGGAAAAATGGTTGATAAACTTGCAGGAAGTGCTGCACTGCATTTTGGATATTACGCAGAAACAGAACATTGCCAGCATCAGTCAGATGAACTCCATCGGAATGAACAATGTTGCTACTACGAAACGTAATGTTTTCATTGTGGAAGGAGGACATGCCAACGCCTTGCAAGAAAGCGCAAACACCCTTGTTCAAATTGCGCCACGCTTTCTCCATTTGTGGCCCACACGAGGAAGAATGCAGCCACATCTGTTTCTGGACAATGCGAGAAAATATGATGTGCGACGTAGGAAACATTTCCATGAGTTGCTGTAAAGTCTCTTTCATCGCAAACTGCAGTGAGATGCAGCTAACATGCCCTAAACAGTTCCATCCACAATGAACAATAAGAATGTCTGGATGAGCGAGCGTCATCAAACAGGCACAAAGAGGAACAACATGGAGCCACTTCATCCCACGTATTCCGTACCATCGCACATCGACATTATGGAACCTAAGGTGTGCTGCCAGTGCACAGCGTTCTGCGTAAACTTGTACCCAATGCATACAGGAGTCGCCCAAAAGCCACATAGTCCACCTACCAAACGGCACATCTGTATCCATAGCCATCTGCACTCCTATTTGCAAACACACATTCTGGCACAATCTGTTGCTACGCACCACACCCACAAAATCGTATTGACCAATCGGAACTTGCATGATAGAGAATGGGCACTTTGTTGGTAGTTGTGAAAAGTGTTTTATTTTTATTTTTGTAAAGCGACGTGTAAAGAAACACTTTTTGTGTGGTAGTTGTTGGGGATTGCTGTTTGTTTTTCCTCCTTAAATTATTACACAAGTGTCTGCAACGTACATTATACATTGTAGAACAGAAGACTAATTTTAGTAGATGGAAAAAAAATATCAACTCCACTGACTAACGTCACACTGGAAGCACTAAGGTTCTCATGGGCACAGAAGAACATCCTACCATGGAACAGAAAAGCAGTCATATACCTGATTCGATAATCCGTAGTCCCATTTCCATGGCAAGCATATGAAGAAGGACAGCATGTAGCACGCACGCTTTCCCCAACTACTGCGAGGGCCGTGCCCCAGTACAGCTAGGCCAGTCCTTCCTCCCTTTCCAGTAGTGTTTTCCCAGGACTCCCTCATTGGCTACTGTTAAATGGTCACATACACATCCACCAATTACATCCAAGAATTCTGCATCTAATGCTATCACCTCTGTTGAACAGTCCATACCAACAGTTAAACACGCAGAGGTCAAGTGTCCTGTAAATCAAAAGTACCTGCACAGGAAAATACTGTAAAAAGATCTATGCGTTCTGCATCCACATACATCGGCATCCCTAACCGGCACCCCACCTTGTAGGTATTACTACTGTTTTTTACAGTACATTTGCAACTGTGTTATACGTTCGTACCAACAGGGTACCTGCCACTGAATCTCCATAACATACTCGACATTCATTCTGTTATTTCTCCCATCAGCTACCATTAAATAGCTCCTACAGTGGTAGGTGGTTGCAAAGTTGGCATTTGCCCATAGCAGCCATTGTTATATGCAAACGGCTACTCTGTTCTTTTGGTCCGTAATTTTTACGATGCTTTCCCCATTAACGTACCTCCTATCAAATATGTAAAAATCGCACACAAAAGTATCAGGCAACGTATCCCACCAAAGTAAGCCAAGTGCATACATTGGATGCATAACAACAGTTTCCTGCCACTTACCTCTCACACTTCATAGAGTACAACATTACTTACGAAAGAAAAAAATGTATGTCTGCATTGACAGCACTAACATGCATAAATGCGCATAAGGAAAGTAAAGACCGGAAACAATGGCTCCACTCATGTAGCAAACACAAAGAAGTTGAAGGTGGGCACCACGTCCTGTTACTGTACTTTTAATCAATCATAATTCACTTTGTAATCATTGATCAAGTTTTAGCCTGGGGCAACCAGTCTGATGAAGGTCCTATGGCATAAGGACCAAAATATATGAATAAAGAAAAATAGAGTGGATAAACTCTATTAAGACTGGTGCTCTCAGTTTGCCCTTATGGTAGGGACTTTCCAATTCAGTGCTGTAAATACTGTATTTATGTAAAAATTCAATTTAGACATAGCCTGTTGTTTTCTCAAAAATATATTTATTGCACATCTATTAATGTTCTCATCACTCCTGAATATTCATTCTTATATTCAATGTGGATGGGCTTTAAGATACTGACTCTAATAACTCTAATATTGTGTATGTTAGCCAATACATTTCGGATATTTTAACCTTCGTCAGGGCCGTACAATGATTTTAATATGCCCAATCTGTCGCCTTTACAAAACAATGATTCAACATAATGCAGGAACAACCATTGCACAATCAATTCAAAATCAAACGTATATAGACACAGATACCAATTCCAAGATGCATTTAAGTGTTCCAACGATATAGTAGTGGTTGTCAGAGTGGAAAGAAAAAGAAACAAGAAACATAATCAAAGATATGCAATAGAACTATCCTTAGTGTAGCGTTTAAAAATAGGGTTAATCAATCAAATGTACCTTATAATCCATAGGACACTAATGTTCGTTATGGACCAATCCAGTCTGAGTAATCAATCCTGTTAAGGTTATGTGAAAAAGGTATCAGAATGCAGTCAATCTTTAAACATGTTCTGATCTCGAGCGCGAAGAATCCGCTTACCGTTACTCAGCAGAAACGCTCCTTCAATGTCAGATGCTGCCGCAGGAGTGCGAGCGCGAATGACAAGAGCGGTATTTATTGGTTGCCATGGTGATACCAAGGCGTCGCGTGGATGAACGTACGCCTTGTGTCCACTCATGTAGCAAGCATATGTATGCAGAGGAGTACTTGCAAATGCACACACAAAAACATTCTGCTTTGCACTCTGTACAGCTTTCTGCACCTTTTTGTCATCCTGCCACAATGCGCAGTACTCCATTTTGAAAGCAAATACTCCATCACTAATACACACACTTGTTCAATTAGACGTCATACAATACAATCCCAAATAATCCACCTGCCGCCTTCACAAACATGCTTATGCTCCCAAGTCCCCAGTCATATCGTAAGCCATACATAAATACACACACACTTGCACTTCCTGAAAAGCCATCCCCCTAGAGTTTTAAAGAATGTATTGCACAAATGTAAGCACTATACCATTAGCCAATATATTTTCTTACCATTTTATCATACAGGTGCAGTACCCACCTGTCTCCGGAAAAGCCACTGGCGTGGGCACTTGAAAATACAACCTGCAATAAACCTACTTTCACCAAGTATCACAGTAAGTACAATACCATCATACTGTTGTACGTCGTACTAGAAGAGTGTACTGTTGTAGTATTGTAGCATAAAGATTTTCAGCAATCCACCAGTATGTACTTCATTGTTCCTCATGCCACCTCTACATGTGCTCAGTGTTTGTTATGTTGCACCCATTAGACTAATCCGCACATAGTAAGACAGTGTCCCCAACCGAAAGTTAGAGGCCATTACACATTGACACACTTCCATTTATATACCTACCCTCCTATTGACCCACTCATGCACATTGCACACATAAACATTTGATAATCTGCACACCCACACTTTCCTTTCTTCGCCAACACCTACTACACAATGCTTACCAAACTGCAACTCCATAGAAAGCATAGCAGAAACAGAGCCATGCAACCAAAACACATAGAAAGTAGCCATCCACTGCAAGCAGAACTTCTACAGAAAGTCGAAAGAGAAGAGCTAATCCAGTCATTAAGGAAAACGGATGCATCTACCAGTAAAGATAGTGTAGTTCATCTGTCAAAATGTGAGAATGAAAAGAAAAGCACAAAAAACAGTGCAACGCGCACAACTACTAACAGAGCATGTAAAAATGGTAATGTAACCACAAGCAAGCATTCCAAAAAATTAAGTATGAAAGATACTCAGAAACGAGACTGCGCCAAGTTAGTATTGAAAAACCAGTTGTTGGTTTTATTTAAACAATTGCCCTTGCTTATGACACGTGTTTCGGCTTAAGAACCAGCCTTTTTCAAATCAGAGCATTATTATCACTATTTTGTTTTTACAGTACATAATCATAATTACAAATGTATTGCTAAAATTTCACATTTTTGTAATTGAAGGCAGAGGAAAATTATAAATACCATGTCACAGAGAGAGAGAGGGGTGGGGGATGGGGGTGGATTCAAGGGTTTCGTAGAAACAAAAATATTTCAATTATATTCATTGATGTCAAGAATGGCACTCTGTCAAGAGTGGCACAGGGTACCCAAGTAGGGTTTGGGTGGCTGTGCTGAGGTAAGGTAGCAGATAAGCACACACAGCAGGAAGTTTAACAAGAAAGAGGAGTAGGAAACAGTAGCTGTGAGCCAAAAGGGGCAAAAGATACAAAGGTACAAACAAACTGGATTCCCTCTTGGGGTGTATGCTGAAATGGGAAAGAGTGTTCCACGAACCTTAGGAAACTCCAGCCTTCTGCACAGATTGCTATAACAGAGGCCCACGCTGTATGCTCATGGCTGGGAACAACAGCAGTGGGTGTCTGTAACACTGAAAACGCGACAAAGGAAGGGGCAGAGGTTGCCTGCCGGAAACCAACAGGCAAGCTCTGTACAAAGGGATTACATAAGACACATGAGAAGACAAGAACAGAAATATCCAGCGAAAAGGACGTCAATAAGCAATCTAGCAGAAGGAAATGAAGGAAAGGCAGTTAGACTGAAATAGATAACCTAAGGTGGAGTACCGAGGACTCAAGGAAGAGAACAAGGAGCAGCAGTCAGGAAAACAGAAGGCTGCAAAGTAGGAAGCAGGTCTGCAGTCAAGAGTGGCACTAGGTGCAGGCAAACTGTATTGGACTGCGGAGGACTGTAGTAGGCTGAAAGGCAGGGAGTCCAGAAGAAGAGGACAGAGAGAGATTAGTAGTAGGCAACAGACAGAGAGCCCAAAAGAATAGGGCCGCTAGGTAGGGAGCCCAGAGGAGCAGGGCTGTAGGCAGCGAAGAGGTGCAGGCTGCAAGGTAGGGAGCCCAGGGAACAAGGGCTTGGAGACAGCAGAAGGTTGCAAGCTGCACGGTAGGGAGCCCAGAGGACAAGGGCTGTAGGCAGCCGGAGTGAGGCAGGCTGCAAGGCGGGCAGCAGAGGACTAGGACTGTAGGCAGCCGGAGTGAGGCAGGCTGCAGGGCAAGGAGCCAAGAGGAGCAGGGCAGCAAGGAGTGAGCCCAGAGGAGCAAGGCCGCTGACAGTAGAGGGCTGCAGAGGACTGTAATAGGCTGCAAGACAGGAAGCCCAGAGGACAAGGGCTGTAGGTAGAAGGCAGCGGAGCATGATCGGCTGCAAGGCAGGGAGCCCAGAAAGGGCACTGGAACAAAACAGGATAATGCAGCAACAGGAACAGCATTCAAAGTAAAGGGTCAAGGCAAACAGGAGCGGGGAGAACTCAAGATGCAAGACACTGTGCTCCTGCAGGCAGCTGCTTATATACAGCCCTGCCGTGTTCTGAGGCAGGCTAATTGACAGCACCTGTAGCAGCACACCTGAAGACAATCTGCCTCCTCCCTCTCTGGTCCTGAGCAGGTGGAAGCAGCACTGGCCGCTAGGGCTTCTGGGGATTGTGGTCCCAATAACGATGAATGCGAATAGCCAGGAATTGAGGACTGCAGCCAGGTGCATTATGGTAAATGTAGTTAATTGAATAAAATAAGAAAGAACCAAAGTTGAGCAAATGGAAATAAAAGACCAAGGCGTGAAAAGGAGTTGTTCAAGGAGTATTAGGAGGATAAATGAGTACCAAGTAGTCCATGATGGTTGCCAATGCGTGCACCAGCGGCGCGGGCATGACAATTGATAACATAACAGTAAACGTGAACAATTGTGCACCAAATATAAAGTAACCGTTTTTTTGAGATACGCATAGGTTAGATAGAAAAAAGACAAAGAGAATAAGTGTGGAAGAAGCAAAATAATACAGGGACAAAAAGATAAAGACAGAGTTAGTTGAATGGTTATGGTATATGGAATAGTTCTGTATCATCCCATTAATTCACTATTCTCAAATCGTATGAATCAAATGTTATTACCTTAATATATTTTTATTCCCTATATGGAGAGTCAGGTAAGTCTCAAGCAGTCGATGGGTTTGATCCCTTTAAAATTAAATTATGTTCTTTTTAGTATCTCACAAATAATTCACTGTTTCAGCACATCCTAAATTCATAATCTAATGCATGTTGTATCAAATTATAGTTAGTGTACAACAAATTGTATATTTAGCGGGTGCGTATGTTTTCATTTTGGCGCTAAAGGGACCGATGACTGGTAATCTTAATCTTACATTCATGTCAACACGAAGTGTGTCTGATTCGCTAATATGCGAGAGCTTAAAACAGCACGTTTTCTATAGTTCATTGATGATCCCTTACCTTTGCTTAGTGATAAATGCGATCAATCGCGTGCTGTCGTTTCCTAGAAACGCTAGATGCCATTGAATCAATTAAATAATTTGTTGCTGTGTGGCGTCACGGTTGGCGACTCACCAGAGTCTTTTGTTAGTGTCTACTATTATTACACTTGAGGCGCGCCATGATGTGTATAAACTCATGTGTGCCTGACCTTGTTATGGGTTGTTCAATGGACTAATCTGTGAACATGTCCTTTCTTTATTTTTGTTACTTTTTAGCTCGGTTCTAATAAACTATACGTATCTTAATTAATAATGTGGCAGCGTGAGTCCAAGTATATGACTCCTTGTCTTTTGGTAATTAGTCAAATTAGGTGCACCGACATTTCCCACAGAAAGCGGGCAATTATATTGGTGATCAGTAATTGTAACCTAATCTAATGACAGTGAGTGATTTTCATGATGGTGCATTGAAATGAAACATGAACATATATTTAACACGCAACACATACAATTTATAGAAATGACACCATTTTATTGTCGGAATTCAGTCTGAGGAGAGTCGAGTTCAGTTTGCAGATAGTCTTTGCCTCGGCTTGTCTCGGTGCTTTTTCTTTGTTCCTGTCATGATGCCTACCCCCGGGCATCCGGATCGAGTCCATCAGCCCCGGGAGCAGGCATCCAGATACTCATTAAAACCCCAACAGCCCCGGTTGGGGGCTGTTTGGATTCAGTCCTGGCGCCTTAGGCGCCAGGCTCATCCTAGAAATCAGTCCTGGCGCCACAGGCGCCAGGCTCATAGACTTTACTTACCTTATGCAGACCATGCTGCAAATGAGTCCAAGCCAACGTGAGGCCTGGATGGGAATATTTTATTACAGGGACTATTTTTTACTCGGGTGTGGTTCTGGGGAACTTCTTAACTGGGACTACTTTGCAGGCTATTTAAACCACGCCCGAACAGCAGCTCATGCTTCGTGTTATTCTGCATCCAGCAGTGTAACGCTCACTGTGTCTGCAAGTCAGCATCAAGTCTTCTGCCATGCCCGCCTCGAATCCGGAGCTCCTAGACAAAAGGAAAAGAAAGGAGAAGAGGTTAGATCACAGGCATTATTTGATTCCTTACCTGATTCCGGACCCAGCACATCTCCGAGCCTGGAAAGGACATTATTTCAGCATGCGTCGCCTCGCCAGCAGCAGCCCCGCGTTATATTCACCAGTCCACCGCATCTTTCAACTCGGCGCTGCCTCCATCATTTTCTTCGTCGAAACCCAGCACCTGGGGGGAAAACAAAAGGAATAACAAGGTGAGCTGAGAAAACCGACAAAGACAATCTCTTTGCCACCACAGGCTTACCTGCTTTACCACCGGAGGTATTATCCTTTAATTCGCTGCATCTTTCTATGCCACACCTATAAAGGGAGAGAAAACAGGGGGTTAAACTCATGCAACTTTTACCAGACAGTGTTTGGTAATACAGACTCTTACCTGAACGCCATCAGCTGCCTCCAGGCAATATTCTTTTGGACCCAGCTGCAACCTAACGAGGGAATGGAACAAGAGTGAACATTGGACATATTGAACTCTTTGAACTTTATAGACACTGGAGTCAATATTCCTCCAGAACTCCTCCAGTACCTTCAACCAGTGAAGTAACTGGTATCTACGCGCCCCTGCTTGCCATGCAGGATGGAGAGCTCATCATTTAAAAACATAAGGTGAGGTTACCAAGAGGGGATATCGGAGGTAATTAGTGGGGAGAACGAGAACAGTTGATGGGGGTCATCACTAAAGTCCACGGGTGGCTAAATCCCTTTCTCCACTTGCAGGAGAATACTTCTACGAGTCCAGCAGACAAGATTAGGCGGGCCAGTCCAGACTGTCATCTCTTCACTACGCATCACGTTGGTGGAGACCGCAGCTGTCTGGGTCCGATCGACGCCCCTGTGGGAACCAGGTGAGCGTAACAGTTCCCTTCTCTTTTACCCAATGTTATTTTCTGTAGTCCAATGAATTTAATTTCCGATTATTCGCCATTTGATGATATTTCTGCCAATGACAGGAGAGTGGGAGCCTTGGTCCTGGCTTCCAATTTTCGCCACATGTTCCCTAATTCTGGTTCTTAACTCCCTAATCGTGCTACCAATGTATACCAATTTGCATATACATATGATACCGTACACAACAAATTTAGTTTTGCAGTTGATTGATTGGTGTATTTTGATCTCATTATTGTAAGAGTCCTTAAATAAATTTGTTTTATCGTGTGCATACTTGCACATTGTGCAGCTTCCACATTTCCTGAAACCATCACTGGTCGGATGTAACCAGGTGGTGTGTTTCATCGTTGCCACATCTGGCAGGAGCGAAGGGCTTAGTTTGTTCCTGATTGTTCCGCTCTTCTGTAGATTATTTTCGGTGTGGAGTCTACATAGTTCTTAATATTTTCGTCCAATTTCAGTAGGTACCAGTGTTCTGAGAGTATCCTATTGAGAACTTTATGATTGCTGCAGTTCTTTGTGATAAACCCTACTTTGGGCTGTTCTTGTGTTTTTTTTTATCAATGTCTGTTCTTGTGTTAGTAGTTTGTTTTTATTTCTTGCTCGTTTCACAGATTCTTCCGTATATCCCCTTGCTAAGAATCGATTCTCTAGGAATGTACATTCCTTGTCGAATAATTCCTCTGTTAAGCAGTTTCTTCTTGCTCGAATAAACTCACCGGAGGGTACATTGTTAATCGTGGATCTGCGGTGGCAACTACTGGCATGTAAAGTTGAGATAGCTTCGGTTGGTTTCCTGAACCTATGTGTTTTGATTTCCTTGTTTTCTGTATATATGGTAAGAGCAAGAAAGTTCATTGTCCGTTCATTGCTGCTTCCTGTAAATTCGATTTCAAATGGGTTTTGATTGATCCGATTAGTAAATTCCTGAAATTCAATTTCTGTTCCAGCCCAGATAATCATCACATCGTCAATGAATCTCATCCAGCGTATCGGTTGCTTTCTATATGCCTTATCTTGATAGATGACCTCATCTTCCAAAAAACCCATAAAGATATTGGCAAGGGCTGGGGCGTATTTAGTGCCCATTGCCACGCCTTTGGTTTGCTGGTAGTAACAGTTGTCAAAGGTAAAGATATTGCATTTGAATGTTAATTCCAACATCTCCTTTATCATTTGTACTTGGTGGTACACTGATGATGTGTCATCTTTCGACACATTCAAAGATGACACATCATCAGTGTACCACCAAGTGCAAATGATAAAGGAGATGTTGGAAGATGATGAACATAATTTAATTTTAAAGGGATCAAACCCATCGACTGCTTGAGACTTACCTGACTCTCCATATAGGGAATAAAAATCTATTAAGATAATCACATTTGACTCATACGATTTGAGAATAGTGAATTAATGGGATGATACAGAACAATTCCATATACCATGACCATTCAACTAACTCTGTCTTTATCTTTTTGTCCCTTTATTATTTTGCTTCTTCCATACTTATTCTCTTTGTCTTTTTTCTATCTAACCTATGCGTATCTCCAAAAAACTGTGTTACTTTATATTTGGTGCACAATTGTTCATGTTTACTGTTATGTTATCAATGAATATAATTGAAATATTTTTGTTTCTACGAAACTCTTGAATCCACCCCATCCCATACCCCTCTCTCTCTCTGTGACATGATATTTATAATTTTCCTCTGCCTTCAATTACAAAAATGTGAAATTTTAACAATGCATTTGTAATTATGATTATCTACTGTAACAACAAAATAGTGATAATAATGCCCTGATTTGAAAAAGGCTGGTTCTTAAGCCGAAACACGTGTCATAAGCAAGGGCAATTGTTTAAATAAAACCAACAACTGTTTTTTTAATACTAACTTGGCGCAGTCTCGTTTCTGAGTATCTTTCATACTGTATACCAATCCAAGGGGTTTTAAGTGGCTTTTCAAACCACAACTCAGTGAGACGCGACACATCAGAAATTACAAAGGACAAGAATATTTCCATTTCGTTCATTTCTTTTTCTTTTGTAAAATTTTGTCGCCTTAAACAATACCGACCAAGCCACAACATCAATTTGTTTCCAAAAAATTAATTTTACAAAAAATGTTCCACTACAGACTCCTTCAGAACCTTATAAATAGAGGGCAGAAATCACGTTCAACCCTCAAAACCTACTGCAGAAAAGTCATCATGGAAGCTCTTGTAGACAGTGCAATGATCGTGAAACGGAAATTGTTTAAAGTAATTTTTAACAGAATGAAACCACTAACAAGATTAATTAATAAATTGCAAGCACTACTTTGCAACAAACGCAATATCAGCATAGACACCTTTGGCCCCATCTGTACAGGTGAGTGGAGTCACACCACCAACACAGAGCCATACTTCAATGAAGAATCGTACAAACAAGTACAAACAAACCAAATTGCCTTACATCAGAGTGGACGGAGGGTATGAAAAGATACAAAGTACCCTAATGGAAGAAGAAACACTGCATTCAGAAATACCCCCATCCAACTTAGATGTCACTCTCCATTCCAGCAAACCAGCACGCCTCACCTACAAATGGCCTTGCACATTAATGTGTAACATTCGCCAATGCCTAATCAAATCTTTGCAGCAATCCCTCAATCAATATGTCGAAGGAGACGAGAAAAGAAAAAGAAAAATACTACAAACTATGGCCTCCTGTCCAGTGTGCAACTACACAGGATTACGAGGACATTCCTTAGCCTCTATTTCTGGACCTGCTTGCAAAAGCACCTTCCACCGTATCAAAATGCTAGCAACACACCATTCAACAGTCAGAAATCTAGTTTACAAACTATACTATGCAAAAAGTCCAGCTTTAGCACTACACCATTTAAATGATATTCTCCTACATGGTACAGCCAAACAAGTGCTCGAAGAAATAGAGCACATCCAAAGGAGATATTGAACTGAAGAGCACTTACAAACTCCAGCATTGTCAGACAACACTAATGACAACAGTGCAGCTATGAACTTTTTATATCACACATACAGAAAAGAAATACAAAAGTTCAAAATCACATCTGCTGAAATGCCAGACCAAGTATGTGTGTGTTGTTGTAGAACTTTCTATAGAAAGAGCACCAAAACTGTCAATATAATGCAGAAAATAGAAGACAATGAGGAATCCCAATGGTTTCAATTAGCTCTGTAACTTATAGCTGAAAACAAATACGAAATAACGAATACCTCCATATTGTGCACATACTGCACTGCAAAACTTGACAATAACCAAAGGCCTTCACGGGCAATCAGCAATAATTTGGAAGTATTTCCACCGCCAAACGCACTGCAGCAGCTTAATTTGTATGAGAGCATTAAAATCCAAACAGTGCACCCATTTCAAGCAATAATACGACTTGACCCGAAAACTACAAAATTACCTCCGACCAAATTACTGAGAGGCATTTGTGGGAAAGTAGTTTATTTACCATTAGATCTCAAAGAAAATGTAGACAGTCTACGAGTGCAAAGGCCATTAGAAGAATCTTTGATTATCCTGGTAAATGGCATACCTACAAAAGACAAAAGAAATTGGTAGCAACTAGTGGACTTAAGCAACGTTAGGGAAGTCTTGCAATATCTTAAACAAAACAATGACTACTACAAGGAAATAAACGTTGATGAAAACCTGAAAGAAACAACCAAAATAATTCAGGACTCCTCAACAACTGGCCAATTTGAACATCTAGATCCTAGTGCTGCCTCCAATATATTAGACCACTATACAATTCACCCACTGCACTCCAAAGACACCATAAATGATGCACTAGAAACATATCAAATGAGGCAAGCCAAAGTAGCGCCAATAAGTATATGGGAAAAAAGTGTAGCAGCACAAGCCTTTCCTCTACTCTTCCTGACTGGAAAAGGTGGAAGGTATGATGAAAGATGCACACAAATAACAGCATCAGAATACCGTTGTTAACAAATGTATTCTGAAGACCCTAGATTTAGACAGAACGTGGAGTACATATTCCACCTCCTCTTTGAAAGTGAACTGGCAACGCTATGCTATGGAGTTGTCCACACATTGAAAACAGGTTCCCATTTCTAAAACATGTCTGCTACACAGCTACATCTGGTTTCCGCTCCTTCCAGCTCCTTGCCCCCCTACATTGGAACTCCCTTCCTTTCTCTATCCCCTCCATGTCCACCTACTCCTCCTTCCATTGCTCCTTAAAATCCCTCCTTCTTCACCCCCTGCCTGACTTCTCTCCCCTTTCTCCTCTTCTTTCTCCTCCCCACTCCATCTTCCTGTGCCTTTATCTCTCCCTGTCTCCCCTATGATATCCACCCTCACTTCTACTCTATCTACTCCCTTTTCCCTTTCCCTTTCCTCCATCCCATACCTCTCCTCGCTTCCACCCCAAATGCAAATTGTTCCACATGCTGTTTTTCTGGTTTGAATCATGTATATTTTATTGCTTCTATGTTCCATGTTTGATGTTTCTGGTTGTTATGCTGTAAAGAGCTTTGGAGTAAAGCGCTATATAAAAATTAAAATACAAATACAAAAGGTGCAAGAGAAGGACGAAGTTTTACACTTAAGTATTACAAATCTCTTGGCAAACATGCATGGTACGAAAGAGTACTGGTTCTGACGGCACGCAGATGTACGGTGCATGCTACGCAACCTTGGCCCACCCACATGGTTTGTCACTTTAAGTTGTACAAAGTATGCATGGGAAGACTTACACACTTTCCTACACATAGCAAACAAAAACAAAACAGGTGTAGACATGAAAACACCAGGAGAACTTTGTAGTCTTGATCCAGTAAATGTTTCACAGTACTTCCATCATCTCTTGCTTGCCATGCTGCACTTCATTTGCAATAAAGCACTTCCTCCCCTCGGAGAAGGGGAACACTTCTTTTGGCGAAAAGAATAACAGGGCCAGAGGAGCACTACACATCTACATGTTTTTGTGGTTTAAAAATGCTCCTAAATTTGGTGAGGAGAGTGATGAAACTGTTTTGAAGTTCATTCACAAATATGTCACTTGCAAAATCCCTTCGGAAAGTACACATAGTGACCTACACGCACACATTTTGTTTGTTTGTTTGTTTGTTTATTTAATATAGCGCAAGACCGAAACCCTCAGGTAGCTGGGCGTGAACATCACAAGAATATTGACAACTTAGTTACAGAACAGTGCAAAGGATACTTAAGAAGCTTGGTTACACGAATAGGTAGTTACATACAGTGAGTAATAAACAGTTGAAGCAAAAATTGCAATTAAGTACACAAGTGTGGCAAGTATTGTCGATGCATATATAAGAAAAGAGGAAAATACTACACCAAATGCCGCTTTGGTTTCCTTAGACCAGTTTCAACAGCGGGGCAAGTAAACAGCTTATGTCTTCGGTTAGACACAGTGTGAAAGGGAAATCTCCTAAGAACATATACTGCATAAAAAGGAGCGAAGCATCAAAGTACATCAATGGTTACAATGCAATAATTGCCCTCCTATGGAATGCTAATGTTGATGTATAGTACATTGCAGACACTTCCACTGCAGTTGCACAATATGTCACAGCCTACTTAACCAAAGTAGAGAAAACAGAGCTCAAAGACCTCTGGGATGACATATCATCTGACAAAACACTGCCACAAAAATTGTACAGCTTTGCATTAAAATGCTGTCCCACAGAGAATGCGGCTGCTACGAAGCCGCAGACCATTTAACCGGCACCGCCTTATATGGGAAATCTGAAAACATAGTGTGGCTAAGCCTTGGTCCTGGTGCATCCAGAAAAAGAGTACTTAAATCATACAAAGACATAGAAACACTAGCCAAAAGCGATCCCACCAGCCAGGACATTTTGAAGAACACCTTATTGAACACATACTACCCGAACAGGAGTATTACGTTAGAAGCCTTGTGCCTGTACCAGATAGCCCAAAACTCTGCATACAAAAATAACATTAAACCAGATAAGAAAGAAAGTAGATACAGAGTGGAAAGTTGTGAAGGCAGCCTGGTGAAACTTACCAAACGCAGCCTAATTAATCATATGAAATTGTCATTAAAACTCCTCAACACAAAGAACTGTACTACATGGCTCTACTGCAACTTTTCAAACCATGGAGAAATGAAGAGTTATTAGGCACCCACGCCTACTATGAAGATGCTTTCAATGCAAGTGAAAGTACAGTCATAGATGAAAACATTCCACGGTACAAAAGCATATTGGACAATGAACGCCAACAAGAAGAAGAATTCCAAGCACAACTAAATGTAGACACTTCTGAGACCAGTGAACCTTCTGTAACAGGCAGCCAAGAACCACTTAGACAGCCACTCATAGCAAATGAGGCAGAATTAGCCATGACGGAAGTAGCCACCACCATGTTTCAGTATGAGCAATCTCCAGAAGATTTGGCTGTACTGAAAACCCAACTGAACAATGAGTAGCGTACCATTTTTCTAGAAGTAACTGAAGAAACTGAACATGGTCTACAGCACGAAAGTAAAACTTGCACCTGTAACAACTACAAACCTGTACTGCTGTATGTAAGTGGTGAAGCTGGGTCAGGGAAAACATTCTTAATAAAGATTATCAGTATATACCTCCAACAATTAACAAACAACAACCTTTCAGCTGTTGTAACTGCTCCTACAGGTTTGGCTGCCTAGAAAATAGATGGAGTCACTCTACACATATTGCTACTCCTTCCAGTAGAACACCAAATCAAATTAGAGTACTATCAACTTTCAGCAGAATCTGCTATGGAGCTACGCAGAGTTTTGAAACAAATGAAAATGTTCCTAATAGATGAGGTGAGCATGGTCTCCAACCTATTGTTGGCTTGGATTCACCTCAGATTGCAAAAGGTCCTCAAAACAGACTATGAAGAACTCTTTGGAGGAAAACATGTCACTGTTTTCGGAGATCTTCTTCAATTAACACCAGTGAAAGGTGAACCTATCTTCAAAACCTTAGGACACAAAGTGTGCCGTAAAAGTCTTGGAAGCATTGGGAATGTACATCTCTGGCAACATTTCCAATAGAGAGAACTAACTCAAAACATGCATTAGTCTGCAGACCTCACCTACGCCAACATTTAAAAAAACATACGGATTGGTGTGCTAACAAAGGAGGCTCAGTCTACCCTCAATACTAGAAGCATCCATGAGCTGTACGGGCGTAACACATGTGCTACTGATGTCATGGAACAATTAGCTCACAAAAATGGCACCTGTATGTCCTTAATTCCAACTCTAGCAAGCTGTGCACAATTCAATGCAACAATGCTGAAAAAAGAAAAGCAACCACTCGTGCAAATTCATGCCACAGACAAACTGGACCTACAAGGTATGACAATACCAATGTGTTAACAAGGCATAGCACAACTACATACTTTAGAAAACTCTATCTCCAACACAGCAGGTTTGGAGAAAATGTTAACATTATATGTCAACTGTAGAGTAATGCTGAAGTGTAACCTTGACGTAGAGCAAGGATTAGTTAATGGAGCACTTGGTACAGTTGTTGGCTTCCAGACATACTCACGGGACAACAGCATTCAGTTTGTGAACATCCAGTTTGACAAACTTTCAGAAGTTAAAAAGATAGGACGCACAACGGACTCTATTCCTTCTTTTCAAAGACATGTATGTACGCAGAGAACAGTTTTCTCTGTCACTAGCTTATGCAGTAACTATTCATAAATCACAAGGTCTAACCTTAGATCAAGCATTGATTGATATTGGCACCATTGTTTTCAAAGAAGGCATGTGTTACGTAGCATTGTCACAGCTACCTACACTGGAAAGACTATGTCTAATGAATTTTGATGCAACTGCAGTCAGCACAGACATTCCTTGCATCATAGAGTACAATAGACTACATGCACAGTACACACCCGATCTGAACATGTACCCTGTTCCTCAGAAACCCAAAAGTTTGAAAAGAAGGCTCATGCAATCAGAAGTTGTAAATGATTTGGCAAAGTATGGGAATTTTTTGGAACCGTACGCTCTGTGTGTGTGTCTGCTTTTGCTTTTGTTTGTGTTGTTATTTTCCGGAGCTAGGTCCTCACGTGACAGAGTGCGCTACGCTTGGCATGCACGTAACAAAAATACCTGGAGTGCACGGCATGCGCAACGACTTTCCACAACTAAAGTCAGCTATGCCAGTGACTGTGCGATGATGTATGCCGCCCATACGTACAGGTACAGAAAGCGATGCACACATTACAATTGTACACAATAGGACCGCCAACTGCGTTCGTTGGTCCTCTGAACAATTACGCGAAAGGAAGCTAACAGTCAGATGGCCTGCCGTCCTGTATATTGCGAGACGTGACAGCGTTGATGGTTTTGTCTGGTGCAAATGTATGTGGGTCAGTCTGTAAAGTCAGCTATGCCAGTGAATGTTGCGATGGTTTATGCCGCCCACACGTATAGGTAGAGAAAGCAATGCACACATTACAATTGCACCCAATAGGACCGCCCACCACGTTTGTTGGTCATCTCAACAATTAAGCAAAACAAAGCTAACAGTCAGACGTCCTGCCGTCCTGTATATTGCGAGACGTGACGGCGTTGATGGTTTTGTCCGGTGAAAATGTATCTGGGTCGGTCTGTACATTATCCATACTGTAAATGTGCACTGCTTAGTAACTCGTGTCATGTCGCCATATCTTCCTTCATTCTCAAAACACAGGGTATTATCAGGGGCACACCATACCAAACACAAATGGTGGCATGTTAGTCCATGATTGGCAACAAGTCCAAAACGTATGCCATATGCAAGAGCAGGCACTTCACGTCACCTCTGGTGGTGTACCAACTGCAAAATGTCTTCCACAACCATTCTGTAATGGTGAGCACCCAAAGGAGATATGCATATTTGCAAGAGTGTACGCTAGAATTACATATCAGTGTACGAACGAACCCAAAGAAGGCAACATTCGGAAAACCTACTTCCAACCAGTGTCCAGACTGTCATTGCAAAGGGCCCTAGCGATGCACACAAGGCCCTTGGGGCTTGCCACTCCCAACACAACATAGTACAGTGAATGGAAAGTCCAAATATAATCTGCAATACTCTCCCCATCCTCTATGGGCTCGGAAGGTAGTTGCTTGTGCAGCTACCCGCCAATGAAGGATGATGTAGCAAGTCTAACATGTCCTTCGCAATGAATCTACAAAGGCGAGCACCTTAGGACATTCACATATTGCAAAGTGTATCGGATGGAACAAAGAATGTTTTTAATAACTTACTGAAGTTAGCACAGCCAAATGACATGCACTCTGTTTACCTATGTGTGCACTCATGATACCATTATGACAGTGCTCCCCTGCATGTTCCACTTTTTTCCTGCACTCCCTGAAGCAAGGCTCTGTTCACGGCCCACCGTTCCAAAGGCAAATGGTGCCATTTCTCACTACTGCTGCTGTAAGACCTCTAACATGTCCTCCACAATGATTCTGCAAACGTGAGTACGTTAGGACAATTACATATTTAAAACTTAATGGGATGTCAGAAGGTATGGTTATAATAACTTAACCAAATGAGATAAGGCAAACAGAATGCACTCTTTTTACAGATGTGTGCAATGCACATACCAATATCACAGTAGTCGCATATATGGCTGCATTGCGTTGCAGGGATTGTACTCAAGGGCTAGGCCCTCATGCATCCAAGAACCTAGTCCGTGGACACACCCACTAGAAGGCAATAAAGCCATGCATGGGAACAGGTGGCCACGTAGCTTTCCTGACTACAGGTAGGGGCTTTGCAGGCACAAGACAACATAGTACACCGACTGCAAATATCCTCATATTCTCTCCAATTCACTCCCCTTCGCCAATTCAGTCTGCCTACAGTCACCTAAAAATGATAGTTGCCTGTGCAGCTACCCGCCAATTAAGTTTATCTGAGCAGCTGCATAAAAGGTGCATATCGCAAAACTGTGATGGTAAAAAAATCCTTTCATGTGGCATTGTCTTACTGCCCTCCCTGAAGCAAGGCTGTAGACAAGGCCTAGCCTCTTGGGTGCATGCGGAGGCCCACGGCCTCTGCCCATGCACCCAAAGGCCTAGGCCTTGCCCACAACCACTACAAGGCAATGGAGGCATGCAGGGCAACGTGGCGCCACATACTCCCTGAAGCAAGGCTGTAGACAAGGCCTAACCTCTTGGGTGCATGCAGAGGCCTACAGCCTCTGCCCAAGCACCCAAAAGGCTAGGCCTTGTCCACAACCACTGCAAGGCAATGGAGGCATGCAGCGGAACATGGCGCCACATACCATACTTGGCACACGTACCACTGCCTCCACCACCCCTACCCACCGCCACAACACAATGGGAACCCACACCGTCCTACGGCCTCCGCCCATTCACCCAAGAGGCTAATCCGTGCACACACCCACTAGAAGGAAATAGAGCAATGCATGGTAACTTGTGGCCGTGTAGCATTCCTGCCAACAGGTACGTATGGGTGTACTAACGGACCCAAACAAGGCACCATTCTCAAACCTACTTCCCACATTGTCTCCAAAGCACTCCCTATCCCCAACGGAGTCTGCCTGCATTCACCAAAAAATGATAGTCGCCTGTGCAGCTACCCGCCAATGAAGGATGATGTAGCAAGTCTAACATGTCCTTCGCAATGAATCTACAAAGGCGAGCACCTTAGGACATTCACATATTGCAAAGTGTATCGGATGGAACAAAGAATGTTTTTAATAATTTACTGAAGTTAGCAGAGCCAAATGACATGCACTCTGTTTACCTATGTGTGCACTCATGATACCATTATGACAGTGCTCCCCTGCATGTTCCACTTTTTTCCTGCACTCCCTGAAGCAAGGCTCTGTTCACGGCCCACCATTCCAAAGGCAAATTGTGCCATGTCTCACCACTGCTGCTGTAAGACCTCTAACATGTCCTCCACAATGATTCTGCAAACGTGAGTACGTTAGGACACTTACATATTTAAAACTCTATGGGATGTCAGAAGGTATGGTTATAATAACTTATCCAAATGAGCTAAGGCAAACAGAATGCACTCTTTTTACAGATGTGTGCAATGCACATACCAATATCACAGAAGTCGCATACATGGCTGCATTGCGTTGCAGGGATTGTACTCAAGGGCTAGGCCGTCATGCACCCAAGAACCTAGTCCGTGGACACACCCACTAGAAGGCAATAAAGCCATGCATGGGAACAGGTGGCCACGTAGCTTTCCTGACTAAAGGTAGGGGCTTTGCAGGCACAAGACAACATAGTACACCGACTGCAAATATCCTCATATTCTCTCCAATTCACTCCCCTTCGGCAATTCAGTCTGCCTACAGTCACCTAAAACGATAGTTGCCTGTGCAGCTACCCGCCAATTAAGTTTATCTGAGCAGCTGCATAAAAGGTGCATATCGCAAAACTGTGATGGTAAAAAAATCCTTTCATGTGGCATTGTCTTACTGCCCTCCCTGAAGCAAGGCTGTAGACAAGGCCTAACCTCTTGGGTGCATGCAGAGGCCTACAGCCTCTGCCCATGCACCCAAAAGGCTAGGCCTTGTCCACAACCACTGCAAGGCAATGGAGGCAGGCAGCGGAACATGGCGCCACATACCATACTTGACACAAGTACCACTGCCTCCACCACCCCTACCCACCGCCACAACACAATGGGAACCCGAACCGTCCTAGGGCCTCCGCCCATTCACCCAAGAGGCTAGTCCGTGCACACACCCACTAGAAGGCAATAGAGCAATGCATGGTAACATGTGGCCACGTAGCATTCCTGCCAACAGGTACGTATGGGTGTACTAACGGACCCAAACAAGGCACCATCCTCAAACCTACTTCCCATATTGTCTCCAAAGCACTCCCCATCCCCAATGGAGTCTGCCTGCATTCACCAAAAAATGATAGTCGCCTGTGCAGCTACCCGCCAATGAAGGATATGTGCGTAGCTGCGTGAATGGTCCATACTGCAAACTAGTGATGGTAGAAAATCCTTCCATGTGGCAATGTCACGCATTCTCACTTTCTTTCCATCATCTGCAATGTAGTCCCCATCCTAAGGGAGCATCCACACAGTCGCCATAGAAGGTAGTCCCTGATGAGCTACCCGTAAAATGCCTCACTGCTCTCCCATGCCTGGAGGCATTCCATTGCAGGGGTGGTGGCCAGGCCCTAGGCTCTTGGGTACAAACGGAGGCCTACGGCCTCCGGCCATACACCCAAAAGTCTAGGCCACGTACCATACTTCACAAACGTCCCACTACCACCGACAGCCTAACCCACTGCCATATTGCAAGAGAAACCCACATAGTCAACAGAAGCACCGGCACCCTTATGCAAGAGCACAACACGTTGTCACTTTCTGCGTATCAGCTGCAATGCAGTCTACGTTCCCAATGCAGCGTCCATGCAGTCGCCTCAGACGGTTCCCCCCTAATAAGCTACCCGCAAATTGCTTGCGTACACCACTCACACTCCACCTTTTTCTTCGAACTGAAGAAATATGTGTCACTTTTCCCTCCCCCAAAATGTTCACCCACCCGATCCTGCAAACAATGTTTTGCTACCCCTTCCGGCCCGGCCATATTGGCACAGTGCTCGCATACATCACTCGCACATCGCCGTCTTCTTCGACCTGAACAAATATATCATATGTTCCGCCTCTCTCGCCCCCACCCTTTCCATTCCCTCTTCCCACCACCACCACATGCTGTACATTATGTTTGTCAGTCCCTTTCGACGGCGCACTGTCCTCCGATACATCATGGCGGCGTTTCCCAAAAACTTTGACGCACAGCACACTTCTCTCCAGCCAACCACGGCCACGTCCAAAGTTCGTTGACAGCACGGCATACTGCAAGCCAATGAGCCTTATGTCACTCATTTTCGAGACATACATTTCAGTTCTTTGCAACAAAAGTACTGGTTGGATTTCCACCAAACACACAAAAGCACACTTTCTGACCCAAGACCCCGCTCCTGCCATAAATTTGGTGCAAATCCGCCCAGCAGTTCAGCCTGTAGCCGTGCGCAAAGTTTTCGCCCATTCAGTCTATAGGAAAAAAAACGTTAGGACCCCCCCTATAACATTTCCCCCCCCCTGCACCAAACCTCACCGAACTTGCAGGAATAATTGAGAGCGGACAATATGCTTTCTTTGCATAGTTTGGTGAGGATTCCTCCAGGGGGAGCGAAGTTATAAGCCGCAGAACAAGTCTTTCTATGAGTTTAGCAACTTAACCATAACTACGCGCCCGCTACCGCGGGCCATGTAATATATATATCTGCCAGGGCTTTTCTCATATATATATATATATATATATATATATATAGCACTTCACTAAAAAAAACTTTCCCCCTCCCCACTATGGTTCAAAGTAAAACCGAAAAACCCCTGATATTCGCCAGTTATGGTAGACTACGTCACCAAACCTGCCATCACCACTGTGCACTGCTAACACTAACACCCGGAACATGAAAGATGGAATCTCAAATGTCATTGATGACATCACTGACTCCATCACTTGTTTAGCCCCTTTGTTTTCGTTCACTGCCATATTTTTTTTATTGTTGACATTTTTTATCAAATACATTTTTTCTTTGTAAAATGGGTTATCATTTCTCTTTTCTCTTTAGTCCTCTGGCTGTCTCGTAGCGAAATTATTTTGTTTGATCCAAAACAAAACAAGGTCTTAATTATGTTCAATTCGTTTGAGCTCTAGTTTTTCTGTTAGCTGTTTAAGAATCTTAAAAGTAGCTAGTTGCCATGATGTTCGATGGCCACTGATCATCCGTGCCCACCATGTGTCTTCATCAGTCGTTTGCGAATATTGCAGAAGGAATTTCAGATAGGGCAAACGTATTTCCTTTGTGGCAGGGCAAAAAAGCAGTAAATGATGAATTGTTTCCTTGTCTTCGTTACAGAATCTACAGCTGTTAGATAATGACAGGTCTCTGATGTAGCGTATTTCATTGCAGTCAAGCAAGTTCAATCTCGCTCGCATTATCAAGTTACGCGCTGGTCGGCTCGGAAATTTTTTGATGTAATTTTGCAGAAAGTTCAGTTTCCTTGCCATAGGGGGAAGATGTGAAGTAAGTTTATAATCAGTCGATAGATTTTGCGTGTTGATCCAATCCATCTCTTTTAGTTTCTTAAGTATCCTTGTTGGATTATTTATCAGTTCTTCTTCAGCACACTCTATTGTTTTCAACAGATCTAAATTTTCTTTTTTCCATCGGGTGAGCATTTTACCGCTTGATGCTTGACGTTCTTTAAATATCAGACCGTGGATATAGGTGCAGTCTGGGAGTGTACTTTTTCTGTAGAGCATGATTGTGTTACAGTCTACCGTACCTTGGAGAGATAGCAAACTTAGTTCTCGACAAATCAAAGGAACCGGAGTTTAATTCGGTAGAGAGAAAACTGACCTCCAAAAATAAGCTTCCAGCTTAGGCCAGAGTGTTTTTGGCAGATAGGGCATGGCTTCAGCGCCATATGTCACAGTAGGAACCACCTTTGATTTGTAAAAGTTTAGCAGTGGAATTGTCGAAAATTTTCCAAACTTTCTATCAATAGCTTTCCCTTTTGTAGATAAGTTACAAATTTTGTCCCAGAGAAATTCTTGCATGGCCAGCTCTTTTGTTGTGGTGTCTAAGACAACACCCAAGTATTTAAAATGCTTGACTTTTTCAATCGTTATTTTATCGATGTTCCAGTCGAATTTTTCTTGTTTTTTGGTCGAGGTCTCCAACACCATTATCTTTGTCTTTTCGATGTTGATTTCCAGATTGTTTTCGGAGCAATATTCTTGTAGATTAGAAAGTTGTCGTTGAAGGCCTATGGGGGTCATATCAAGTAAAATGAGATCGTCAGCGTAGAATAATCTGCTGATGTTCGTTTTCGCAGTTTTGGTGGAAAAGTTCTGATCGAAGACTCTGTATACTGATAATCTCCCATATAGGCAAGAAAGAGTGCTGGGGCCAGAGGACAGCCCTGTTTGACACCTCTCTTGGTGGCGATTTCGGTGGAAAGGCTTCCTTGTTGGTTCAGCCGTATCTTAATGTTGGTGTCTGAGTGGAGGACTATGATGGGATTTAAGATTGCCCTTGGGCATTTCCACGTTGTCAGTTTCTCCCAGAGTTTAGATCGATCAACTTTATCGAAAGCCTTAGAGAAGTCGATAAAGGCCATGAATATTCTCAGGTTTCCCTCCTTTACTTTAGCTTTCAGAATAGATATCGTAAAGATGTTAATAGCTGTTCCCAACGTTTTTTTGAATCCTGTTTGGAAATTGTCGTTGCATGGTGCGTTGGCAGCCCAGACTTGGAATTTTTTCAAAAGTAATGTTCCAAATACTTTCCCTATGGGGTCCAATAAAGCGATGGGGCGATAATTTGTTGGATCTTGTTTATCTCCTTTTTTGTAAATTGGCACCACTATGGCAGAAAGCCACGAAGGAGGGACAGATTGAGATGCCACACATCTGGTGAAGACTGTTCTTATAAATTTAGCCCACTCGTCCAGATGGGTTTTTAAATCGAAATGTGTAATCCCATCAGGGCCTGGGGCCCTGGACTTTTTCAGTTTCTTAAGAATGTCTAATATGTCTTCCAGGTCGTCAAGTTGCGTCCAGGAGTCAATTGTTCCTGTGTTTTTAGGTACGGCTAGCGTCATCTGAGAGGCGCTGCAAGCTGTTGAATTTGGTGTAGGATTTTCGAAGAGCGAACTGAAGTGAGCAGCCCAGGTGAATTCGCTAATACTATTTGCCATGTTCAAATCATTGGATGAAGATGATTTGTTCGGCAGAGACCAGAATTCTTTTGAGTTGTTGGAACAAATCGATTTTAGTATGGCTTCTGCATCTTGTTGGTGAAGTTTCCATCTATATGATCTCACCCAGTTTTTGTAATTTCTAGTAATTACTTTGATTGTTTTAGATCTTTCCATCATCGTTAGTTTCAATGCATTTATTTTGGCTTTTCTGAAAGCCCTTCGTTTCTGGACCAGCACTTTATCATACGAGTGTAGGGATGTTTGCGAGTTTTTGTTAAATTTCCCTCTTGGTATTCTATAGGTATTCAACAAAGGGGCGTAGTCGACCAATTCAAAGGTCGATGTGGGACATGAGTCTATGTATAAGTTTGTGAGGTCTCGAATACTGTGTGCTGTTAGACGCAGTCTAGTACCTTGAGGAGTTTGTTCCACCGCAGTTTCGTACCTATCAGGATTTGAATAAAAAGTTTTCAAAGTGGTTTGAAGAGTATTATGATCCCTAGATGTTGTGTGAACAACGTCAAAGGAGGTCGTTAGCAGCAGGATGGGTTCAGAGACAAAAGTATAGTCAATAGTTGACTTAAGTTGCCCGTTTGTCCAAGTTGGTAATCGATTATTCTTTTTGTATACTACGTCAAGGTTATGTAGGTTTCTTGAGTTCATCAATTTCATCCATTGGTTTCCTCGGTCTTCACTCAGGGATTGTTTTTTAATTGTTTTTTGGGTGCAGCAAGCGTTCAGGTCTCCACATATTATAATATGCAAGGTGTTGTAAGTCGTTCGTACCTCGTCGATCGTATTTTCGATCAATTTTAAGAATTTCTTTTGGTCGATTGCTGCAGGGTTCCAGTATACATTGAAAATCGCTACGGAGATAGGGTGGTAATAAACTCCGTCTGATGATAGCGATGACCAAGTTAGCAAAAGTGCTAATAAAGAGTAGTTTGAGACGATGATGTTAGTTACTGCAAAGCCTCTATCCATTCGCAAACCGGTAAGCAGACCAGAGGAAGGGGGGCCCATTTGGCCTTTTGTCGCCGGGGCCAGGAAAAGATTGTATCCATCGAGTGTGGGTGTTTTAGACAGCCAAGTTTCTTGGAGGCACAATATATCAAAGGAGCCCAAGTTTGTATCACTGATCGAAGGAAGATGTTTATAGCCCCTAGTGTTCCAACTGGCTAACTTAATTTCAAACACGCTACTGGTTTGGTTTGTCGTCGAAGGTGGAGCGTCGATCAGATTCTTGGACTGCTATTTTGAACGATGCGATGCTAAGGCCTTTGGGAGCCATGCCCAAAAGCTGGATGAAGTTGGATTTCTATCAGGCAAAGCTGTAGGAGCGTTTTCTTCCAGTTGGATGGTTTTAGTAAGTTTTCTATTGCTGTTTTGTCGTTCTTTACGAAAATTGATTTTGTCTTCAGGATCTTCTGTTTCCCGATCGCCAGATTTCTCATTAGATGTTAGTGAGGTTTGAATCGGCCTATGTTGGGTCTTATTTGAGAAGGTCACTTTTGGGCTGTGATGGCGCTTAGGTTGAACTGGTCGATGATCTGAGTTTTGTCTATGCGGAGAAGTATCAAAGTTTCGATGTGTCCTTGGGTAGTTATTTTTTTCTTTAGAGTTCTTGTTGAGTGTTCGAGTAGTTTCCTTGGGCTCGTAGCTCTTTTCTTCTGTTGTCATCGTTTGTAGTGAGAGGTGATAGCCCAGACTTAGGAAGTCTTTTTTTTGGTCGATCAATTTGTCCTTAACTTTTCTTGATATAATATGGAGATGGCAAACCGCTCTTCCGTGGTGGTGACTTGGTTCAACTATCCACAAGTCATCTGAAGAAATCTGTGTTAATTTAGGTATAAGATGTATCAGCGTCAGCATGCCTCCTCTGTTTAATGTAACTTTATCTCGATTTTCGCTAGATTGTTCTAATTTTAGAATCCATCTCCCCGATGGTTTGGCCGATTTTTTTAGCGTTTGGTAAGAGATTGTCTTAGAACTAGAGGACTTTCTTGCATGATGTTTTTTTTTCTTTAGGACTGTCCTCTCGTAGATGATCCCGAGATGAAGTTTGTGAATGGTATCGGGGGGTTTCATGAGAATCTGGGAACTGTTGAGAGTCTGTCGAGGGTCGAGTACGCCTTTCCAGGCCGGGTTTGTTGGTGTTATAGCTTGTCCTATCACTCTGAGACAGAGCTTGATCTCTATTTTTTTTGTTGTGACTGCCTTTGTCCTGATTAAAGTAGACAGTTCGATTTTCTTTCGACGTTCTTCTAAGGTCATGAATGGTGACTGATGATGTCTATTTTCAAGACTTGTGTTCTTCGAAGAGGTCTTTGAATGCAACACTGCAGCAATGGAGTTGTCTGACAATGGGTTTCGTTGGCCTGGTGGCATAGGGGAGATTGCTTCGCCATGGTGTCCTGAGAGGTTCATCTGGTCTGTAATGGGCTCAGACTCCTCTGTGAGTTTTGCTGAGATTTTAAGATCTTGGTTCTCAAGTGAGTGAAGGCAGTTCAGAAGGTCAGATTCTTGTTGTGACAGGTGAGTTTGGGGGGTAAGGTGAGTTTGGGATTCAGAAACTGATTTGTCTACTTGAGCCATTGTTTTTGTAGAAGATGCTTTTGTATTGGGTGCTTCCAAAGTCAGCAGTGGGGTGGCATGTATTGATTTCGCAGCAAAAATTGAATACGGTTGATCTGGTTGTGCTGCTAATTTTTTATTTTGATTTTCTTCCTCGTCAATCACCAAAACAATATTAGAGGACGATCTGTTTGTGGTTTGAGATGATATTGGCGGGGCTTTTTTATGGGCCAGTTTTGTTTTGGCACAAGGGATAGGGATCTGCGGGGTACTGGACGTCAAGTCAATCGAAGGTGCAGTGATGGTAAGTGCGCTCGTAGGGCAGTTTAGAAAAGTTCTTTTCTCCAAACGGGTCAATGTAGTTTCTATTGCTTGAAGGCGCGCGTCTATGGCCATCGCGGTTGGGGGTGATGGGTTTCTTGTTTCGTTTTGAGCAGTAATTTGGCCTTCTGAGAAGATGAGTTTGGTATGCATCATCGCCTGTAAAACAGTGTGGTCCTTTAGAGTATCATACAGCAATTCATATAGTTTGGTGAAAGGGACCAGGGCAATGGATAGTGCCGACATATATGAAAGTAAGTCTGGCTTTTTTGATGATGATTCTTTACTGGATATAGTGGACTTACGACTTGAGTCTTGTAAAGAAGTGGAATGGGTAGAGGAATTTGGTATGTCAGGGCAGGGTTCAAGATCTTGATAAGATTTTCTGTTGTCTTTGCGATCAGCAATAGATGGAATTTGAGAGTCAATTTGCTGACGCTTTAAAGATTTATCATGTTCGCTAGAGATTGGAATCGTCTTTTTTTTAGCACTAAGCGAAGTGTTTCCTGGATTGTCTTGTAGCACAGGTGAGAGTAGTGGTGACAGAGGAGGAGGGGATTCAGCCCCCAGTTGTTGTTTTCTTTGGTCAGATGTCTGGGCAACAGCGTCATCAGCGGGATGAGCAGAAATCGATGTGGGAGCCAGGGGGTCCCTTAGATGTGGTACAGGGCTAGACGTTTGAGGTACCGCCGGATCTAGGCCAAAGACAAAATACATATATATATATATATATATATGTACATTCAGCAAAACAACTTTGTTAAAGGGATGTTACACTTCACAGTGAAACCAAAAAACACTGCACATTCCCTAATTTTGATAAACTAGACAACCATCACTCGCACCACCTACATGCATTGCTAAGACTAACACCCAGGACATCAAAGATGACATCACAAATGTCATTCATGACATCACTGATGACATCACTGATGACATGACATGTGTATCTCCCTCATTTTTTATTTACTGACATATGTAAGCCCGGTGCCTTTCTTCACTATCAGTCAGGAAGTGAAAAGGTTAAAAGTGATATATTTGTAGGTGTAAGCCTTCTCATATGTTCCTAAAATACTTTCCTTAGGGTACAATGCACAATATCATACATATACATAGGATAAGAAGGAATTCTGAAACACAGCAATTTTTTCTGTGCATGAAGGTAATGAGGACGGTTATGAATAGTTTCTGGTAATACAGTAGTTTTTTTTGCCTACGTTACGTCCTTGCATATGCTTCTATTGGTATACATTGTGGTCTCCTTGTGTTTTGTGAGTAACAGCAATTATGCAGTAAGGGAAGCATTCGTAGATGTTTATGTAGCACAGTATGCAAAAATCTGTAATGGAAGCATATATCAATTTAGTAGTGGACAAGGGAAGATTTAGAATATTGCACCTCTGTAGCACATGCTGCAGACAATGCCTATGTTTATTTTAGGGCGTTCATGTATTGAAAGAACGCACTATTTCAATGGAATTTTATAGCAATGCATTGCTTAATGAACTATTTGGCATATGATAGTTCTGCAATGGTCTGTTACACTTTTCGGCCAATATTCTAATGACAATCGCTAGTGGAGGTGCAGCGTGAAAATTAAATGCACATGTGATGTCATCAGTGATGTCATGAATGACATTTGTGATGTCATCTTTGATGTCCTGGGTGTTAGTCTTAGCGATGAACGTAGGTGGTGCGAGTTATGGTTGTCTAGTTTACCAAAATTAGGGAATATGCAGTGTTTTTTGGTTTCACTTTGAAGTCTAACATCCCTTTAACAAAGTTGTTTTACTGAATGTACATATATATATATGGCATTGAACGAAAACAAAGGGGCTAAACAGGTGGTGGCATCAGTGTTGTCATCAATGACATTTGTGATTCCATCTTTCATGTTCCGGGTGTTGGTGTTAGCAGTGCACAGTGGTGATGGCAGGTATGATGGCGTAGTCTACCATAACTGGCGAATTTCAGGGGGTTTTCGGTTTTACTTGGAACCATAGTGGGGAGGGGGAAAGTTTTTTTTAGTGAAGTGCACAGGTTTTTGGTAGGGCAACTTAACCATAATGTCCCCTTTACAACGTTTTTTTTGTAGTGAATTTCACAGGTTTTTGGGCGGGCAACTTAACCATAACGTCCCCTTAAGAAAGGTTTTTTTGTAGTGAATCTTACAGGTTTTTGGAAGGGGAACTTAATCGTAAGATTGTGTTAATGAAGGTGTTGTGCTGAAGATACACTGTTGTCATTTGATTTTGGGAGAAATGTAGTATAATGTACGTACTTGATGTACATGTAACATATAACATACAAAAACCCCTCCCTATTGATATTAGAGAGGGACGGACTGAGCGCCTGTTTGCGGACGGACGCAGACGAGTGCAAAAGTAACCAAACAGGCAGGCATATCTGAAAATGTACTATTTTCTTACACAAAAAATGTTGAACTTAGAAAAAAGACAGAAAGACATTATAAGTATTAATAAATAAATATGGAAACCTAAACGTTTGAAATTAAAATGATGCATTTAATAACCATGGAGAATGAAATGGATGGTACCATAAAAAAAAGGATGCCTCCATCGTAAGTACTTCACAGAAACTTTGCAGCCTGGACCGACAGTGGACGGACGCAGTAGGACGAAGGGAAATAACATCAAAATAGTAAGTGAAGGTAATTTTTTTTGTATGTGTCTGTATTTATTTTGGTATGTGGTGCAGAAATAATAATGGCTTTATGTTCTTTTGACACAGAAATGACGAGTACTTTGGAGTGGTTGGAACAGTACTTTCTGCATGGGGAAATGTCGGAAGAGAGCGATAACAATGGTACACAGCACTCTGCGTATGCAAAGTAATGGCCAGTATTTTATGGGCATTTAATAGATATATATTTATTTTTTACAGACCAGGAAAGAAAAGAAGAAAGGCTAACACATGACACAGATGAAGACAGGATGAAAAGGATTGAATTGAAAATGGACCCATTGAATCAGAATTTTAAAGGTTTAAGGGAGTTTGTGGAAGACTGTGTGAGAGGAAAAGTATGTTACCACAGTCCCACCTGTACCTGCCCCCCTTCTCCATTCCCTAGTGAACCATCCCCAAACCTTCAAGGAGAAAATAGATGTTTCAATGAAACATCCATCCCTTCTTCCCCTCACAAATCTTCCCCTCATAACCAGCCCGTGTTGAATCCTAATTCCCCTATATTTGTGTCAGTATCTGCTTCTCCCGGTTTTTCTTTGGAATTAAGTTTTTGTGTGTGTTTGGAATGTTTTTGTATAGTAGTTGTAGTTAAAGAGTGTGAGGAATACATTTTTTTTTTAAAAAGACTTAAAATGTTTGCGAACAGCACGCATGTTCCACCTATCCGAAAGGAATGGAATGTGGATGTTGTGAAGGCAGTACACCTACCCTTACTAATGTCATGTAAGATGGAGTTGATGTTTGACTGCACCATCTGTGCAAGTTGTGCGTACATAAACAGAAAGGGGCGTCCTAAGGACATTATACCTCTGTGTACCGCTTACAAACGAGATAAAACATGTTCATAGAACACACCAGGTGTCTGGGGTGGCAGTAAATGAGCAAAATGGGAGTGTGTTAAGGACAGTATACCTGTCCGTATTGTCCGCAGTCAAGATGGTGCCGTCCATAGAACAGGCACGGTGGCCGGCAAAGTCGTTGTCAAACAAAATGGAGTTGTCCTAAGGACACTGGACCTGTCCGTACAGTGAGCATATCATGTACGCACATGCGCAGTACAACCATAAGTACAACGAACATCGCGCCTGACCCTAACTGTCCGTCTCACTTGTGTCACACCTTGAATTAGTTTGAGAACCCAAACACTGTCCTTATGACACTTGCGCACAGGCGCAAGTTTGTTAGTCTGCATTTGCTGTCCAGCGGACACCCATTTCTGTCGTGGATGTGTTCAGGACGTCATCATGTGACCGCACCCACGCTGAGCGTGTGGACTAATTTGCACAGTTTGTGTGCTTCCGCAACAGTACAAAAGGAACCTATGCACACAAGGCAAAATATTGTACAGTCTAAAAATATCTTTTTACATATTCCCGACAATAGCTTATCTGTGGACATGATGTGTGAAATTTTCGGAACACTTTTCAGTGATGAAAATGGTCACGAGACGCACCCCTGGTCCTGCTAGCTATAGCCGATTGAGGTGCACTGCCGTTTTTTTTGCTGTAGTGACCAAAAGGAAAGTAAACGGTATGGCATCCATGGCTGCTGTTGCTTCATTAGCCTCAGCACCACCCCCAAACCTGCCACCACCACCACCGCCACAAGGGCCTGCAGAGAGATATACGGGTGAGAATGTAGAGATCGAGGAAGAAGAGGAAGAAGAGAATGAGGTGGAGGAACTCTGCACTACAAGCACTCGCCGGGAGTCGTGGGTGTGGCGGTTGTTTTCCGTTTATGGGAACGTACCAAAAGCACGTGCAAACCTGGTGAGGAGTAACCAGTGCCAGGTGGTGCTGGGTCGCGGGAGACTTGGTGCGTACAGCTTTGGTACGACAACCATGAAACGACACCTCACTTCGTTCCACAGTGCGGACATTTGCAAGGTGGTGCCATGTGAAGAGCGTAGTCGATTGAGTTCCTCCACAGCATCCTTCACCACAAGAGACACTCCTGTGGGGGAGCGCCTCCCTCCAGCTGCCTCACAAGCCATTTGCGATGCTGTTGACCCTTACCTTTCAAAAGTGACAATAGTGTGTATGTATTGTGACGCAGTACTCTGCAGGGGGGAGAGTTTTTCTAAGTGCTTTTGAGGCTAGGGTCACGGAGCACCAGAAGATCTGCTCCTTACCTAAGTAAAGCTCACCCTATATCTTTCTCTGTCCACTTGCCCTTTCTTATCCCCGTGGTTGGTGTCCCTTCCTTACCCTCCTTTGTCCTCCTCTCCTAGTGTGCCGTGTGGCCAAAAGCAGGAAAGTGGAAAACAACAAAACATTTTTAAAAAATGGCTCTTTTCAGAGCCGCCTTTCTCAGTTTAACAATAGAACTATCAAGTGACGGATGTAGGCCTCCGCGCATTCGTGAAAAAGTTTGCGGACAGTCGTAGGACACTCAAAAAAGGAGGGTGCAAGCGGAGCAAACCCAATGAAGTGGACGCAGGGAGTAAGTGGTGGCTCTGAAAAGAGCCTTTCGGTGGTGTGATGTGTGGGTCAAAAACTGTGGATTGGAGAAGACGGATTGTCACATACGTTATTGCGAATGCAAAAGAGGTCGCAATGCATTTTGTACAATGCGAAGAAAAATCTGATCGCCAGCATATGTGAGATAGACTCCATCTCTGCGTAAAATGAAAGAGCTGCGAAACAAAATGTTTTCATTGTGGAATGAGGACATGCCAACATCTCTTAGAAAGGCACAAACAGCCTTATTCACATTATGTCTCGCTTTCTCCATTTGTGGACCAAATGCAGAAGAACGCAGCCATATTTGTCTTCGTGCAATACAGGGAAAAAGTATTTGACAATTTGGAAACATGTCCATGACCTTCGCAAGTCCTTCCTTCATTGCAAATTGCAAAGAAATTCCAGAGACATGGCCTAAACTGTTGCCTCCGTAATGAATGATAAGTATGTGTGGAGGACGCTCTGTCAGTAAAGTAACACAGAGAGGTACCAAGTCCAGCCACCACATTCCACGCACGCCATGCAGTGCACTTCCACATGAGGAAATCCGAGATCTGCAGATAGACGGCAGCTTTCTGCATGCACCTTCAACCAATGTATCCATGAGTCTCCCAAAATTTAGATAATCTATAGATCTAAGAGTACAGTATAATCTATAGAGTACAGGTATGCATATTTTAATCAGAGAACATGTGCAACCCTTATGATGTAATTTAAATAAATGAATGCCGCTAAATGTGCATAGGCAATACATACCAACGCTCCCCCTTTTAAGTGCAAGATGTCCGATTTATCATTCACAAACGGCACGACTTCTTACTGTCTTACGCATAACCTATACATACTTTACAAGCATGCCTATTTAGGGCGAAACTCGATTTTGCATTAGAAAATGTTGGAGTTGTGTACTGTGTACGGCCTACAGCAATGCTACTTGCAATGTGATCGTATGAGAAAAATAAGGGCTCCTGATTGCTGTGGTGACATCTCCCTCTTTCGATGTGTCGGCATCGTGCTTATAATTTGCAAGTAGAAAAATATTTCCCATCTACTATTATGCCCTATCGCTTAAAAACCTCGCTCCTATAGATAGTATACCTTTTAAAAAACAAGGCATTACCATAACCTTAAAATTGTTCTCAATTCAGAAGGACTTGCAAGTAACCTATTGCAAGTAACATACAAAGGCAGCACACAGTGAAGTGAAATGCACATGTGCACTGGCTTGAAATATGAAAGGAGAATGCTCTGACAAAAGATGCACAATTAATGTCTGCAGTATCATCACTGCTGTAAACACACAAAGTAATTCATGTTTTTTTTTTCAATCGTAGTGAAGACTACACTCCTGAGAATCAATAGCATCTACACTGCAAATGACATATCCTAAGAAACTGTTACGCTCACCTGGCTCCCACAGGGGCGTCGATCGGACCCAGACAGCTGCGACCTCCTCCAATGTGAAGCATAGTGCAGAAATGACAGACTGGACTGGACCGCCTAATCTCGTCTGCTTGACCCGTAGAAGTATTCTCCTGCAAGTGGAGAGAGGGATTTAGCCACCCGTGGATTCTAGTAATGGCTCCCCACTGTTCTCCCCACTAATCACCACCGATATTCACTTTCAGAAAGCTCACCTTATGTTTTTAAATGATGAGCTCTCCATCCTGCGTGGAATGCAGGGGCGCGTAGATACCAGTTACTTCACTGTTTGAAGATGTTGGAAGAGTTCCGGATGAATATTGACTCCGAGGTTCCAGGCGAGAACCCGTAAGTATAAAGTTCAAAGAGTTCAATATGTCCGATGTTCACTCTTGTACATTCCTATCTTGTGTTGCAGCTGGATCCAAGGGAAGATTGTCTTATGGCAGCTGATGGTGTTCAGGTAAGAGTCTGTATTACCCGACACTGTCCGGTAAAAGATGCGTGTATTTAAATTGCCGGTTTCTCTCTCCTTACAGGTGCGGCGTAAGAAGTTGTGGTTTGTTACAGAATAATGCCTCCGGTTGTTAATCAGGTAAGTCTATGGTGGAGAGGTTGTATTTGTTGGCTCTCTCGGCTCACCTTATGATTCTTTTGTCCCCTAGATGGTGGAATTCGGCGAAGAAAAATGATGGAGGCTGCGCTGGATCGAAAAATGCTGTGAGGACTGGTGAGTATTGCGCGGCGCTGCAGCTGGCAATGCGACACGTGCAGAATAATGTCCTTTTCAAGTTCGAAGATGTGATGGATCCGGAATTCAGGTAAGGATTGAAATAATATCTGTGTTCTAACCTTTCCTTCTTATTTCTTCTATTGCTAGGAGCTCTAGATTCGAGATGGGCGTGGCTGAAGACTGGATGCTGCCTGCAGGCACTGTGAGCATTACGCTGCTGGATGCAGAATAAAGCGAAGCATGTGCTGCTGTTCGGGCATGGTTTAAATAGCCTCCAAAGTAGTTCCAGGTAAGAAGTCCCTAGAACCACACCCGAGTAAAAAATAGCCCCTGTAGTAAAATAGTCCCATCAAGGCCTCACATTGACTTGGATTCATTTGCAGCATGGTCTGCATGAGGTAAGTAAAGTCTAAGAGCTTGGCGCCTATGGCGCCAGGACTGATTTCTATTATGAGCCTGGCGCCTAAGGCGCCAGGACTGAACCCAGACAGCCCCCAGCCGGGGTTGCTGGGGTTTTATTAAATATATGGATGCCTGCTTCAGGGGCTGATGGGCTTGATCCGGATGCCCGGGGGTAGGCATCATGACAGCACTCCCCCCCAAGGCCCCTCCTAAAGTTGCTCTTCCCCTTGGTCCTGGTTTGTCTGGGAAGTTCCGATGGAATTTCTTCACCAACCGAGGTGCATGAACATGGTCACTAGGCTCCCATGACCTTTCTTGTGGTCCGTAACCCTTCCAGTCGATTAAATAAAAAAAGTCTTGATTTAACCATCTTAGAGTCCAGGATATTCTTTACCTCGAATTCAGGTTCTCCATCTATTAGGATGGGGTCAGGTGGTTTGGTTAATCTTGTCCCAGGTTGAACTGGTTTTAGAAGTGAAACATGAAAGACAGGATGAATCTGCATATTAGAGGGTAATTCCAATTTGACGGCCACGGGGTTGATAATGGCCTTAATGGTGTAAGGTCCCAAATATCTAGGATTGAAAGTTCGAGTTCCCTTTAGAGGTATTTGTTTTGTAGCCAGCCAAACTTGATCTCCAATCTGGTATTGTGGAGTTTCACTTCTATGTCGATCAGCATATTTCTTTTATTTCTCGTTTGCTTGTTTCAAGTGTTCTATTGCTTCTTTAAAGGCTTGTGTAATAGTAGAGTGCAGATGAGTCACTGCAGGCATTTCTAAGTGTTGAGGCGAATCGAGTTCTGAGGTTCGAGGATGATGTCCATATATGGTATAAAAGGGGGTTTGTCCGGTTCCTGAATGTACAGAGTTATTGTATGCGTATTCGGAAATCCATAAAACATCTTTCCAATTGCTTTCGGTTTGGTGTAGCATACAACGTAGGTATTGTTCAAGAGTCTGGTTGGTCCTCTCCGTCTGACCATCAGTTTGGGGGGGTGACTGGTTGATAGCCTTACGTCGATTTGCGCCAATTGACAGCATTTCTTCCAAAATTGCGAAATGAATTGACTACCTCGGTCAGAGACCAATACCGAAGGAAATCCATGGATTCGAACAATGTTTTCGAGAAATTCCTTGGCCAAAATCGAAGTGGAAGGTAATCCTTTTAAAGGAATAAAGTGGGCCATTTTGGAAAAAAGATCCACAATAACTAGAATGGTGTTAAATCCATTACACTGAGGTAGATCTGTAATGAAGTCTAAAGACAAGGTGTGCCATGGTGTTGGTGGAATATCCAAAGGTTGTAAAAGGCCAGCTGGTTTTTTCTTCTGACTTTGTTTTGGGCGCAGATACCACAAGACATCACAAATGACTTTACGTCCTTTCGCCAGGTGGGCCACCAGAATTGTCTTTTAATTTTAGCTTCAGTTTTTGCGATACCTGGGTGTCCTTCCATAAGGGCATAATGATAATTGGAGATGACTAGTTCTTGTAGTTCCTTGTGTGGTAGAAATAGACGTCCTTGATAGTAAGGTAGGTCATTGATGACTGAATAATCTTGGCCTTTCTTTACCCAGTCCTGCAGGGCTGCTGGATCGAAAAGTTGTTGGATTTTTAAATGAATGTCTTCTAGAGTCTGTAGAGTAGTTATGCCAAGAATTCTTTGTTCTGAAATTATAGGCACCGGTTCCGGCTTCAAATATACTTCTCCCATCCCTATTTGGGATAAGACATCTGCCTTGCTGTTTTTACAACCTGGTCGATAAGTGATCACGAAATCGAATTCGGCAAAGAATAATGCCCACGAAGTTGACGCGATGATTGGGCTTTGGCTGCTTTCAAATACTGCAGATTCCTGTGATCTGTGATTACAGTGATGGTATGCCTGGCACCGAGGAGATAATGCCGCCAAGCCTTGAAGGCGGACTTGATGGCTAATAACTCCTTATCAGTAACCGCATAGTTTAATTCTGGTGCTGAGAACTTTCTTGACCAGAATGCTACTGGATGAAGTTGACCGGTTTCGGGATCCTTCTGGGACAGGACAGCTCCCATGGCTAAAATGGATGCATCGGTTTCAACTATGTATGGAAGCTCAGGGCGGGGATGCTTTAAGACAGGTGTAGACGTGAATTTCGATTTTAGCTCTTGGAAGGCTCTTTCAGCCTCTTCAGTCCACAAAAAACGTTTGTTTTTTCGCAAAAGTGCTGTGATGGGGTGTACAATATGTGAGAATTCAGGTATAAATCTGCGATAGAAATTAGCAAATCCAAGCATGCTTTGTACCCCTTTAACTGAACTGGCTGATGGCCACTTGAGGATTGCGTCCACCTTTCGAGAGTCCATTCAAACTCCTTTTGGAATTCAACTTCTGTAGAATGAAAGACACATTTCTCCAATTTTGCATATAACTTGTGCTGGCGTAGTTTCTCAAGGACTGCACGAACGTGCTTCACATGGTCTGATTCTGAGGAGGAGTACACTAGAATATCGTCTATGTATACAACAACACAGACGTCAATGAGTTCACGAAGGACATCGTTCATAAAATACTGGAAGGCTGCTGGTGCATTGCACAACCCGAAGGGCATCACCTGGTATTCGAATAACCCGTACTTGGTGCGAAAGGCAGTCTTCGATTCATCACCTTTCTTTACACGTACCAGATGATATGCCCCTCGGAGGTCTAACTTAGTGTAGATACAAGCATCCTTTACTTGGTCTAGTAATTCGGGGATCGGAGGCAATGGGTATCGGTTTTTTACTGTAATCTGATTTAATGCGCGGTAGTCTATGCACGTTCTAAGGTCACCTTCCTTTTTAGGCACGAAGAATAGAGCTGAGGATGCAGGAGATTTGGATGGACGAATTAAGCCATTAGCAAGGTATTGGTCCAGATATTGTCGTAGGTGAAGATTTTCGGGTTCTGTAAGGGCGTAGATTCTACTGCATGGAGGTTGTGCACCGGGTACTACGTCAGTTTGACAATCGTATGATCTGTGAGGTGGTAAGGTATTTGCCTGTTCTTTTTGAAAAACATCCTGAAATTCTTGATATTCCTGAGGTAACTGCGCAACTGGATTAGTGACGGTGGCCAGGCTTTTGTTCAAGGTTTGTTCCGGGTAACAGGTGTGTGCACAATCTGGGAAGGTTACTCTCTTCTCTCGACAATCAATACAAGGATTATGTGTTTCCAACCATGGCATTCCCAGAATTATTTGGAATTGCGGGGCCTTGATTAAATCAAACACAATAGTTTCTCGATGCCCATCTTGACCCAACAGTGTCAGATCAGTAGTGGAATGAGTTACAGGCCCAGAGGCAATTTCAGTTCCATCGACTGTGGTGATGACATCCGAAGCAATCTTTTTGTAAAGGGGTAGATTCATCCTTGAGGCCAATTTGTGGTCCATGTAGTTTCCTACGGCCCCGCTCTCAATGTATGCCCTTACTGCGTGCATACGTGATGGCTTCCTTGGATCAATTAGGACCATTGGTGTAATTAGGTGGGAGTTCTGAGTGTCCTTCTTATAGCTCGGCAAGCGGACCTCTACGCTTGTCGGGCGTGGTCGTTTCCCGAATCAGGCTCCATTTGACTTTTGTCAGCAAATCCCACTACTTTCTTGGGTGGTTTTATAGGGCAATCCCGTAGAAAATGTCCTGCCGTTCCACAGTACAGACACAATTGCATCTGCTGTCTCTTTTCTCTTTCCTTTTGAGTTAAGGGTCCTTTAACCCTCCCGATCTGCATAGGTTCTGATGCATCTGTTCCTTTGGGGGTAACATTGGATTTAACCCATACCTGACTCTCAAATTTAGCTCGATCAGCCTTTCTATTCTGAAGTCGGTGGTCTAACTGGACCATATATTCTGCGCAATCCTGAGGTGGGTTCACAACTTGAGCCAAAACATCTTTGAGTTCTCCCCGAAGCCCACGATGAAATAATGTAATTCGTTTCTCCTCAGGCCATCCGGTTTCCACCACCAACCTATTGAAGGTTGCGATATAGCTTAGCAGATCCTGATTACCCTGTCGTAGGGATAAAAGTTTGTTATCCAGGGCCTGTCCCTGTGAATGTCTGGCGAATAGTCTTTCCATGCTTCTTTGAAAACCCTGAAATTCCTGAAGAAGAGGGTCATCCTGGTTGACTAGTAGAATTGACCAGTCAGCTGCGCTGCCATTAAGATATGATAGTACAAAGGCTACTTTGGCTTGGTCATTTGGAAAAGCTCCGGGTCTGCATAAAAAGTGCAAGCGGCATTGATTCATAAATACTGCAAACCTTTTTGGGTCCCCAGCAGAGCGTTCGGGTGGAGCTAAAGGAATAGCCCCTGGTAGGATTACTTGCACAGGATTGCTCGATGAAACAGGATCTGGGTTTCCCCCGAGTCCAGGTAGGGGTGTTTGCCCAGCTTGATTTTGCAGCAGATGTCTAGCAAGATCATCTGTGCGTTCCTTTGACACAATCAGTTCTCTCCTGAGGGCATTAGTCTCTTGGCGCGCAGAGTGCACTTCCGCCCTAAGTTCCCTTAATAATTGGGCTAGTTGGTCTGTTTCGGAGGTTTCCATAACGCCGGGGTGGGGATTTGTAGATAGGCTTCGCGTTCTGTTATGCTCACCTGGCTCCCACAGGGGCATCAATCGGACCCGGACAGCTGCGACCTCCTCCAACGTGAAGCGTAGT
The DNA here is from genome assembly GCF_040938575.1 of Ambystoma mexicanum. Lineage (NCBI taxonomy): Eukaryota > Metazoa > Chordata > Amphibia > Caudata > Ambystomatidae > Ambystoma > Ambystoma mexicanum. Next base: position 449,265,425 of record NC_090936.1, on the reverse strand, counting down.
GCAGAGATGACAGACTGGACTGGACCGCCGAATCTCGTCTGCTTGACCCGTAGAAGTATTCTTCTGCAAGTGGAGAGAGGGATTTAGCCCCCCGTGGATTCTAGTAATGGCTCCCCACTGTTCTCCCCACTAATCACCACCGATATTCACTTTCAGTAAGCTCACCTTATGTTTTTAAATGATGAGCTCTCCATCCTGCGTGGAATGCAGGGGCGCATAGATACCAGTTACTTCACTGGTTTGAAGGCGTTGGAAGAGTTCCGGATGAATATTGACTCCGAGGTTCCAGGCGAGAACCCGTAAGTATAAAGTTCAAAGAGTTCAATATGTCCAATGTTCACTCTTGTACGTTCCTTTGTTGTGTTGCAGCTGGATCCAAGGGAAGATTGTCTTATGGCAGCTGATGGTGTTCAGATAAGAGTCTGTATTACCCAACACTGTCCAGTAAAAGATGCGTGTATTTAAATTGCTGGTTTCTCGCTCCTTACAGGTGCGGTGTAAGAAGTTGTGGTTTGTTACAGAATAATGCCTCCGGTTGTTAATCAGGTAAGTCTATGGTGGAGAGGTTGTATTTGTTGGCTCTCTCGGCTCACCTTATGATTCTTTTGTCCCCTAGATGGTGGAATTCGGCGAAGAAAAATGATGGAGACTGCGCTGGATCGAAAAATGCTGTGAGGACTGGTGAGTATGGTGCGGCACTGCAGCTGGCGATGCGACACGTGTAGAATAATGTCCTTTTCAAGTTCGAAGATCTGATGGATCCGGAATTCAGGTAAGGATTGAAATAATATCTGTGTTCTAAACTTTCCTTCTTCTTTCTTCTATTGCTAGGAGCTCTGCATTCGAGACGGGCGTGGCTGAAGACTGGATGCTGACTGCAGGCACGGTGAGCGTTACGCTGCTGGATGCAGAATAACGCGAAGCATGTGCTGCTGTTCGGGCGTGGTTTAAATAGCCTCCAAAGTAGTTCCAGGTAAGAAGTCCCTAGAACCACACCCAAGTAAAAAATAGTCCCTGTAGTAAAATAGTCCCATCCAGGCCTCACGTTGGCTTGGATTCATTTGCAGCATGGTCTGCATGAGGTAAGTAAAATCTATGAGCCTGGCGCCTATGGCGCCAGGTCTGATTTCTATTATGAGCCTGGCGCCTAGGGCACCAGGACTGAACTCAGACAGCCCCCAGCCAGGGCTACTGGGGTTTTATTAAATATCTGGATGCCTGCTCCCGGGGCTGATGGGCTTGATCCGGATGCCCGGGGTAGGCATCATGACAGAAACCTGGTCATTTCGCAAAAAAAAGTAAGCACAGTACTAACTTTATATTGTAACTATTCCTCAAAGAGGCTTTGTGGGTTATTTGATTAATTTGTACACCAAAGCAAACATTGATTTCTGAACCATTCTACCTACAAATACCCATTTATTAAACAGAGAATACCAGGCAGAATGGCTCACAAATCCCTGTGTGTTTGGAACTCAAATAACATACAGAATCATTAGAAGGTTAGTTCTAGAAAAGAAGTTGCTGTTTCAAGTTTATGGCATTTTGTTTACTAATAATACTTCTCAGCACCACTAGGCTACTTTTTACTCTCATCTGAAGCACATTGTAGTAGTATACAAACAGTAAAATAGCCTTACCAAATCATTGTAAGAGCCCAATGCACATTCACACACCATGACAAAGAGCTTCCCCATCAGACTCATGCACGCATGCACACAGCACACATACATTGAACAGACCAAAGCATGCCTTCTTTTTTCAAAAGACACTAAAGAATGCCTACCAAAAAGCAACTTCGTAGAAAGGAACGCAGAAGTAGAGGAAATACAAATAAAAGTGTTCAATCTAAGCATTCATCTGTAGTAGAGCTTGTAGAGAACGTTGGCACAAACCAGCTAATGCATTCGTTTAGCAAAACGAAGGAAGCCTCAACTACCGAAACTTTATCTCCTCCATCAAAATGTGTCACAAAAAGCGTGGCAAAAAATCGGCTACTAGTACAGCCAACAATGCTCCTAAAAATCCTGATATAGTAACAAGAACCCATAGTAAAAAAAGTATTTTAGCAAAAATGTTTCGTCACACAGTGCTTCAGAATCTACGAAGAAGAGGACCAAAATCATCCTCACCCCTTAAAACCTACCGTAGAAAGTTAATTTTACAAGCTCCCGTGGACAGTGCAATCCTTCTCAAAAGGAAGTTGTTTATATTAGTGTTAAGTAGGATGAAAGCACTAACAAAACTAAGTACCAAACTACAAAAGAAACTCAGCAATAAACGAAATGTGAACAAAAATAATTTCTTAAATGTTTGTAGAGGTGAATGGAGTCACACGACAACCACAGAGTACCATATTTTAATGAAGAAGCATACAAACAAAATCAAACAAACACAATTGCCATCCATAGCAGTGGACAAGGGTATGAGAAAATCAATAGTACCATCATGGAACAAGAAACACTGCTAACAAAAGTATTCCCTGAAAACGCAGAATTACATCTTGATTCGACAGAACCACACCGTCCAGTATACAAATGGCCGTGCAGATCAATGTGTGCCATTCCAAACAAAGCTTTCAAATCTTTACGTCAATTCCTCAATCTGTATGCAAAAGGGAAAGACAAAAGTAAAATGAAAGTGCTGCAAAATATGGCTATTTGTCCAGTGCGCAACACAGGACTACAAGGACATTCATTAGCCTGCATTTCTGGGCCTATTTGCAAAAGCGCCTTCCATGATATCAAAAGGATATCAGTACATCATTCAAATGTAAGAAATCTAGTGTATAAAATATACTATGCAAAAAGTCCAGCTTCAGAATTAGGCAATTTAAATAACACTCTTCTGCATGGTACAACCAAATACTTAGACGAAGAAATTGACCGTATTCAGAGAAAGTATTTTGGAAGTGAAAGCCACTTACAAAATGCAATAGTTTTAGAGCATAGTAGCAACGAATCTGCACATAGCAACCTTCTATTACACACATACAGAAAAGAAATACTAAAATTTAAAAGGGCATCGGCTGACGTACCAAACCATGTGTGTGTGTGTTGCCGCAGAACGTTTTACAAAAGGAACACAAAAAATGTGGACATAGCATACAAAATAGAAGACAATGAAGATTCCAAATGGTTTGAATTAGCTCTCTACCTTTTAGCAGAAAACAAATATGAACTAACTGAATGACTAATATGTTGCAGTTACTGTACTACAAAATTAGACAACAACCACACTCCTTCACGTGCTATTAAAAATAATTTAGAATTGTTCCCACTACCAAAAATCCTGCAACAACTCAATTTGTTTGAGAGCATTATAATTCAAACAGTTCACCCATTTCAATCAATTATACGCCTTCATCCTAAAACAGCAAAATGTCCTCCCTCTGAATTGGTGAAAGGCATTTGTGGCAAAGTAGTTTATTTGCCATTAGATCTAACCGAATATGTACATACTCTAGGAGTGCAACGTTCAATAGAGCAATCTTTAATAGTCTTGGTAAATGGTATACCAACAAAAGACAAAAATATTTGGCAACAACGGGTGAACTTAAATAAAGTTAGACAAGCCTTGCAATATCTGAAAGACAATAACGAGTACTACAAGGAAATAAATATTGAAGAAAGTTTAAGGGAAGCAACTGAAATAATTCAAGAGCCATCAGAAACTGAATAATTCGAAAGGTTCACCAATGAGTATATGGGAAAAAAGTATAGAAGCACGTGCTTTTCCATTGCTATTTCCTACTGGCAGAGGTGGAAGATATGATGATAGACCCACTCAGATTAGGGCATCAGAATACCACCCATTACAAATGTATTCGCAAGTTCCCAGATTTAGATAAAATGTGGAATACATATTCCACCTACTCTATGAAAGTGAATTAGCAACGCTATGTTACGGAGTTGCACACATTTTGAAATCTGGAACCCACTTTCAAAATATGTCAGCTACGCAGTTAATACAAAAAGTACAGGAAAAAGATGAGGTTTTACAGTCAAGTATAACAAATTTGTTTGCAAACATGCATGGTACAAAGGAATACTGGTTCCGACGGCAAAGGAGATGTGCGATGTATGATCAGAAACCTTGGACCACCAACTTGGTTTGTTACACTAAGTTGTGCAGAATATGCATGGGAAGATTTACATGACTTCCTACGCACAGAAAACAGCAACAAAAACAACATAGATATATTAACATCTGGAGAACTTTGCTCTCTAGATCCAGTTAATGTGTCAAGATATTTCCATAATCGTTTCATTGCCATGCTACACTTTATTTGCAATAAAACTGTTCCTCCCCTTGGAGAAGTGCAACACTTCTTTTGGAGAAAAGAATATCAAGCAAGAGGAGCACCACATGTTCACATGCTGTTATGGATGAAAGGTGCACCTAAATTTGGTCACGACAGTGATAGCACTGTTTTGCAGTTTATCCAAAAATATGTCACTTGTGAAATCCTTTCACAACAGACACATAGTGAGCTGCATGGGCAGATTTTACAATTTCAAAGACACGAATGTGGCAAATATTGTCGCAGCAAATACAAAAACAAAGATAAATACTACACCAAATGCCGCTTTGGTTTCCCTAGACCTGTTACAAAAACAGGTGAAGTAAACAACTTCATGTCTTCAGTTTGACATAGTGTTGAAGGTAAGGCACCTAAGAACACATATTACATAAAAAGAACAGAAGAATCAAAATATATCAATGATTACAATGCAATCATTGCCCTCTTATGGAATGCAAACATAGTGTTATGCTCACCTGGTATCCACGGGGACGCCACCCAGCCGGGTTACTCGCTGGTATGCTTCTCAGCTTTGCCCTGATGTGGTCTGTGCGGAAGGTTCTGCCTGAAAATACAGGAGGACAGTGTTCAAGACTGACCGACTGGGGTAAGTATCCTCCCTTCACCCCCGTATGATTTCAGTCCCTCTGGCGCCCTCTCCTCACCTTGTGGTAGAATTAGGTGTGCTCTCCGTCCTGCCTTCTTTGCAGGGGCGCGTTGTCTTTCATGGGCGAGTGCGGTCCAGTTACTTCATTGAAGCCGGCACGTTTGATATTGTTCAGGAAGGTCTTATTGCTGTTTTTTAGTTGTGTTGCTATCCTGCATGCCTTTCTTTGTTTAAAATGTCTCTTTTTTCTCTCTTAGGTATGCGGAGCTTCAGCGCGGCGAACTGGCTTGGTTGAGCCCCGCTGGTAAATGATGGTGTATTAAGAGCGCTATGATGCGGTAAGTAAGCGCTATGCACAGCGCTGCGAAGTCTTGCCTTTGCTAACCTGTGTTTTCCTTCCTTGTAGGTCCCAGTGTTCTTCAGCACGAGCGGAATGTCCGGAGTGGTGCAAGCCGAGAGGCGACCAGCCAGGTAAGCATTTTGAGCAGTTCGTAATTTGTAAATGTCTCTACTGCTTTCTTTAATGTTGCCTCTATCTTCCTCTTTCAGGTCGCTCTGTCAGGGAGGTGTGCAGATTCGAGGAAGCTGTTCTCAGTAGCTGCAGTGTTTAAAGATGAAGACTGCAGGTAAGATGCTGCTGCTAATGATGTTCCTTTTGTCTCCTTGCAGGTTCTGCTTCTCCGAGGTTCGAGGGAATAGCTGGACACGGTGAGCGTCATGTTGCAAGCTGCAAAGTAACGCGAAGCGTGTTGTCTTGCTCTGGTGTGGTTTAAATAGCCGCAACAAAATAGTCCAGGTAAAGTAGTCCCTAGGCTACCACACCCAAAACACTAGACTGCATAGCTTGGTTCTTACGAACCAAGCTATATGGATGCCTCCATGTTGGCTGACAATACAATAAAGTAGTTCCCAAGCACATTGTTTTTCATGGTGTATGAGCCTGGCGCCATAGGCGCCAGGACTGGCCCCATGAGGGATTTGAAGAGGATGCCAGGCTCTAAAGGCCTGAGTCCTGACTCCACCTGGCCAATGGGTTTGCTAGAGGGGGTTTTGGGCGAGGGTTGTGACACATAGATGTGTAGTACATTGCAGACAATTCTACTGCTGTTGCACGATATGTTACAGCCTACTTAACAAAAGCAGAAAAAACAGAGCTTCAAAACCTCTGGGATGACCTACCATCAGACAAAACACTATCACAGAAATTGTACAGCCTAGGCATAAAAAGGCTCTCTCATAGAGAATGTGGCGCCTATGAAACAGCAGATCGTTTAACCGGTACTGCTTTGTATGGAAAATCAATATATACAAAAGAGGAACTCCCACACGTTCAGGAACTAAATGGAGCAAAAGACTATCTAAAAACACAAGGGTGTTCCTGATCGAACTAAGTTGAAAACATCATTTATATAGCTGTCAGTAATTATTCAACTGGTAGCCTAAACAGCAGTATATATCAGATTGTCAGTATTGAATTTATTGGTATCTCACCAGTCAAAATAACCTTATGAGGGTAAAGTGGGTACACTAGTATAGAAAAATAAACTTTCTTTTATTTTTTTGTTTATAGCAAAGAGAATAACAATTCAATGAGTACATAATGTAACAAAAAACATACATAAATAGACAACACAATTTTATACAAACAAAGAAAGAACACTGGTTGACCAATTCCGTCAATGGAAACAAAGTTTATACAAAAAATAGCGAAAGTAGGGGTACAACCCCATAATGAACTATACATATGCAAATAGCATATGCATGCTGCCGAAAAAATGGTTTAATTGTGGCAGAAAAAATATATATGCCAAGATAGTTAATTGAGATGGAGCTAACCCTGGCGACCCTTACTTGTTTTAGGGGAAATGTGAATCAAAAGAAATGACACAGATCATGTATTAGGCAATGAATGCTGTGTATAGAGCCTCATTTCGGCTAAAAAGAACATCAGCATAAACATTCACACACAGAGTGTTGTGTATTGGACTTAGATTAAATCAATGGCATAGGTCATGCTCTAAACAATGATTGCTATGTATAGAGCAATATCATACTTTTTAGTTAGAAATCACAACAATATTAACAGTGTCACACAATTTGTGAAAATGAAATGTACACTTATAGTGGTTGACATAAGCTGGCATGAATCATGACACAGGCTGAAAGGGGTGTACAACGCCTACCGCTATAACGCGTGCATGGCCACAGTGATAAAGAGCAGGGGAAAAATAGAGCCTGCAGTTATCACTTGTGACTAGTCGGCGTTTGGGTGGTATATGAATAGATGGAGACCACCTTCATCAGGTACACGGATCTTGACAATCAGCCATTATTCGCACATGGAAAATCAGACAACATGGTATGGCTAAGTCTTGGTCCTGCTAAATCTAGAAAAAGAGTGCTGAAATCATATGAGCACATAGAAACAATTGCCAGAAATGATCCCAAAAGCCAGGACATTCTAAAAAACAATTTACTGGACACATACTATCCGAACAGGAGTAGCACTTTGGAAAGCATGTGTCTATACCACATAGCTCAAACCTTTGCATACAAAAATAATATGAAACCCGATGAAAGCAAAGGTAGATATAGAGTGACCGATTGTGAAGGGAGCTTAGTGAAACTTACCAAACAAAGCTTAATTAATCATGTAAAATTATCATTAAAAACTCCTCAACAGAAAGAACTATATTACATGTCTCTGTTACAACTTTTTAAACCATGGAGAATAGAGGAATGTATGCTAGATAACTATGACTGCTATGAAGATGCGTTTAAAGCAAATGAAAGCACTATCACTGATGTGAACTTTACGCAGTACAAAGCAATGTTAGACAATGAGCAGCAACAGGAAGAAGAACTTCAGGCCCAACTAGATAAGGACTCTTCCGACAGTAGTCAACCTTCTGTAACAGGAAGTCAAGAACCACTAGGACAACCACTAATAGCAAATGAGGCAGAAGTAGCTATGGCAGAAGTAGAAAACACCATGTATCAGTATCAAGAAGATACAGAAGACTTAACTGTACAACAAGCAAAACTTAACAAAGATCAGCGCACCATTTTTGAAGACGTAACAAAACAAATTGTACATGGTGTACAACACGAAAATAAAGAATGTACCTGCCAAAATTACACACCTATTCTGCTGTACGTGAGTGGTGAAGCTGGATCAGGAAAAACATTCTTAATCAAAATCATCAGCAAGTTCCTTCAACAATTGACAAACAACAAACTGTCAGCTGTTGTAATGGCCCCCACAGATTTAGCTGCCTACAATGTAGGCGATGTCACTTTACACCGATTACTACTGCTTCCAGTAGAGCATCAAAATAAATGAGACTATTGCAAACTTTCTGCAGAAGCTGCAATGGAAGTACGCAGAGTATTAAAACAAATGAAAATGCTACTGATAGATGAAGTGAGCATGGTCTCCAACCTAATGTTGGCTTTGATTCACCTCAGATTGCAAGAAGTACTTAAAAGTAACAACAAAGAACTCTTTGCAGGGAAACACATTACCGTTTTCGGAGATCTCTACAATTGACACCAGTGAAAGGTGAACCTATTTTTAAAACCTTAGGCCATAAACTCTGCCGTAAAACTGTTGGCAGCATAGGAAATGTCAACCTTTGGCAACATTTCCAATACAGAGAATTAACAGAGAACATGCGGCAATCTGCAGATCTCACTTATGCCAACATCTTCAAAAGTATTAGAGTTGGTGCACTATCGCAAGAAGCACAAGCAGTATTGAAAAACCGGCACATTCATGCGCTTTATGGCGATAAGGCATGTGCAACTGATGTTATGGAACAAATTGCGCACAAAAAGGTCAATTGTATGGCCTTAATGCCAACTCTTGCAAGCTGTTTCAAATTCAATGAAACAATGTTAAGTAAAGAAATGCAACCAATAATTGAAATTAGCGCCACAGACAAACTAGACGTACATGGTATGACAGTACCCATGTGTGAGCAAGCCACAACAAGACTAAATAGTTTAGAAAATTCAATCTCCAACACAGCTGGGTTGGAAAAAATATTAAAATTATCCTTAAATTGTAGAGTAATGCTGAAACGTAACCTTGACGTTGAGCAAGGACTAGTTAATGGAGCACTGGATACAGTTGTTGGCTTTCAATCATACCCACTTGACAGCAACATTTAGTTTGTCAATATTAGCTTTGATAAACTTTCAGAAGTAGAAAGGATAGGATGCTCAATTGCTCGATTCCTTCTCTTCAAAGACAGGTATACGTAGAGAGCAATTTTCGCTAACTCTTGCATATGCAGTTACCATTCATAAATCCCAAGGTCTTACCCTAGACAAAGCATTGATAGATATAGGGAACACAGTCTTTAAAGAAGGCATGAGCTACGTAGCATTATCACGCTTATGTACACTTGACGGTCTATTGCTAATGAACTTTGATGCAAGCAAAGTCAAAGCTGATATTCCTTGCATTCTAGAATACAATAGACTGCGTTCACTGTACACCCCCCATCTGAAACAATATCCTGTTCCAGATAAAGTGAAACGTAGTAAAAGAAAACTAAATCAAATAGAAATGCAACAGAATCCAACAGCAAATCCCTCAAAGAAAATAAAAGAAGCTAAAGCTGCATAAATTACCACAAACAAAGAAGAACCTATTAGGGAATGTAAAGCAGGTACGTCTTCAAAGAAGGAACAGAAACTCTGAAAAATACACTCAGATACAGAACTGGCTGGTCCATTCAAATTTGCAAATGAAACTGGAGTAAGTTGCTATGCAAATGTAGCAATGAATATTCTATTTCAATTGCCACCAATTGTTAACACTATTTTTTTTTTTATTATTTTAATTGTAACAATTAGTTTATAAATAAACTTCAATTACAATAAGAAGAATCCAATTTTCACATATACAGCAAAGCAAGAAGAAAAACAACAATACAACCAAAGTGAAACACACATTCTATGAATTCGCAGGAAGGAGAATAAAATAGTAAAAGAATAAATGAATAAATGAATATTGCCAACATATTGCCAACATATTTCCGGTTAGAGCATATCCTCAGTCAAAATGTTTTCCACAAACTCACATACTGCACATGTGAGCGAAACATTTGAACCAGATAGGATCCAAAACCACCATCTGTCCATGTCTTCATCAGCTGGGGCAAAAGGCCCAAGGTAGCGAGTTCGTTGCTGAGATATGTTGGAGCACTCAATGATCAGGTGTTTTACTGATTCAATTGAGTTTCCACAGAACCTACATAGGTTATTCTCGATCTTAGTAGTATTGGTTCTTCGTCGCCATTGGATCTCCTTAGTAGTAATAACGTTCAACCGAAGTCTCATAAATTGATTACGATGTTTTCTTGATGGAAATTTTTGGAGATATTTAGGTCATTGATCTAGACGATTTGTTAATGGTCCTAAGTCGATCGATGAAGACAGACGATTTCTATGTTCTAAGTTTTGGATCCAGTTCCACTTCCTTAGTTTCTGTTTCGCAAGTTGGGGGGTTGCTATTAATGTTTCCCACTTTATATCTGCAGAGTCTAGAATCTTTTTTAAACCGCTGCACCACGATAACATGATACCGCAAGATTGCTGTTTGGTTGCATTTGCAAAGATTTGATAAGCCGGAGCCTTGTCTGTCATTGACATTTTCCGTAACAAGGCCAGCGATTTCCAGACAACTATGTTGTACATTGATTCGATTCCAAGTTCATGTCTTATAGAAATCATTGAGGTGCCCTTTGGAAGCTTAAGGATGCGTCTCCAAAATAAGCCTTCGAGGGTCGGCCACAGATGATAGTCAAGATTCCAGCCGGCCTCCGCTCCAAAGGTGATTGAAGGGATCACCTTTTGAATATAGAAGGTTAGTACTGGTTTTAGGGTAAATTTCCCGTATTCAGCATGAAGCTTAGCCCCTTGTAGCGCGAAGGTCAACATACGTTGTTTGAGATCAGACATCCAATCATGTTCTCTGATTGAGGTGTTAAAAATGATGCCTAGATACCGAACAGATGGTACAAGTTGTAGCTGTAATGCGTCGAGTTTCCATCTGAAGTTTTTAATTTGTCTTTTGGAGGAATTTCCAATCGCCATGATCTTGGTTTTCTCCACATTAATTTGTAGCGAGTTGTCACTCAAATAGTTTTCAAGGGCTAATAAGAGTCTCTGAAGACCAATTGGGGTTGCGTCCATTAGGACAATATCGTCTGCATAAATTGTCCAACTGATACTGTTATTGTCGATGTTTGGGGGGAAGCATCGAGTCTGAGAGAATGCTTCAGATATATCAGCTATGAATAGTTTAAATAATAAGGCGGCAAGGGGGCATACCTGTTTTACTCCCTTGTTCGTACTTATTCTCTCAGTGAGTTCACCAGCCTCATTAATTCGCACTCGGATTGATGTTTTATTATGGAGGGCCATAATGGGGCACAATAATTCAAGCGGACACGACCACGTAATCAGTTTTTTCCACAATTTTGTGCGGTCCAGAGAATCGAACGCTTGTTTCATGTCAATGAATGCGATATACAGGTTTTTGCCTTGATGAAATGCTTTTAATTTCAATAGGTTCAGAATGGTTAGATTTACCTCAGTTCCCACGCCCTTTGTAAAACCTGACTGTCTTATATCAGAGTGTCCTGAGCTAATAGCCCACTTTGCCAGCTTCTGTTGTAAGAAGGACGCAAATATCTTACCCAAGATGTCTAACAGAGCAATTGGGCGATAATTCGCCGGATCGTCTCGGCAACCCTTTTTAAAAATAGGAACTATGATAGCCGAGTTCCAAGTTTCAGGAATTAGCTTTGTGATAGCTATCGCTTGGAATAGATGGTAGATAAAAGTTGTCCAATGCTCAATGTTGGCTTTTAGAGTGACATTGGAGAGGCCGTCAGGGCCAGCTGCTCAAGAGTTTTTTAACCTTTTAATTGCAGATGATATGTCCTCTCTTGTTTCAATTACATCCCAAGACTGGACCACTTCACACCTTTGGTCTGTTGGCCGATTTGCCGCAGTTCCAAAGACCTTGGCAAAGTATGATTCCCAACTGGCCTTGGAAATACCATGATGCATCTTTGCTTGATGGAAAATTGCTTTGTGGTTTATGATATTCCATAGGTCCTTTGTCTGATGACAAATGATGATCTTCAGAATACGTTCTCCTCGTTCTTGATCTCTCATTGTTTTGAAACATTTCAACCAATTTCGGTACTTCACCTTCAGATGTTTCATTTGCACCATAGCATTGGGGTCTAAGTTTTTCTTTAATTTCCTTAATTCACGTTGCAGTTGTTTTTTTTTGAGAGATACCAATGGACTAAATTCATATTTTTTTAAATATGAACATCTGTTTGAATGATTAGATTTTATTTGAAAGTCTACCAGCAAGGCAGTGTAATTTAATTTGTCATGTGGAGCTATTTCTTCAGAGGACATCATTTCGTTTAGATTTCTCAATTGCTTAGTGTTTATTTTTAGTCGATTTCCTCCTTGATTTACTTCGATCGGCTGGTTGAAAAGCTCTTCATTTTGTGGCGAAAATGCCCTTAGTGTTAATTCGAGCGGATAGTGATCGCTCAATTTTGACTTCAGAACCGTCAACTGGACGATGTCATGAGACATAGTTTTTGATGCCCAAACATAGTCAATAATAGTTTCATTTCCACCACGCTGCCATGTAAAGTTTGGGGGACAATCTCCTTTTGTATGACCATTGAGCATATAACAGTTCCTAGCATTCATTGCTGACTGAAATTGATAACCTCTACACGAGGTTTGTGGTTTCTGCTTAAATTTAATCGTTTTCAGGGTATCATCATACCACGAAAAGTTCAAGTCACCGCATACAAGTACTTGTAGGTCGGACAGCAATTCCATGGAATCATCAATCAGTTTTGTTATCGATTGGATAAAATGACATGAGGAAATCATTGCTGTGTTCCAATAGATGTTAATGAGCAGAAGATGCTTGAATGTTGAGCTCGGTCTACAACTGTTTTGAAGAATTGTTCCCTGGACGAACAAATTTGGAGAAAAAGAATGCAAAATCTCCCATCCGGAGGCGTTATTTATCATGGTCAGGAGCCCAGAGAATGGTCGACCAAACTGGTTTTTCCCAGCTGGATTTAGAACGATGGAATACCCGTCTCTGTGCGGCGACTCCCTCAACCATGTTTCCTGAAGGCATAGTGCAAAAAATTTTCTAAAGATGGTTCAAAATTTTCGAACAGATGCCGAAATCCTCTGGTGTTCCATGATAAAAGGACATTCACATCGTCCTTAATGTTTTGCGATAGCTAAGTCCTGTTCGAATGCATCTGTGAGGTACGATCGAAGACGGCATTTTGATGTCCGACTGATCTCTGTCTGATATTAAATTGTTGTCGTAAAACTTCACGGCGTTGTTCGTGAGTTTGCTCTCGATCGTGAGGCACATCATTGCCTCTTCTTTCTCTTTGTGGGTTGGTTTCTAATGTCAAATCGAAGCCGTACGACAGTAGCTCGTCTTTTGCTGCAAGCAAGGCTTTTTCAACTGCCTGAGAGGTGATATGCAGATAGACCATATCCAGAGCGTCTTCATTGATGTATTCCACAATGGTTATGTCGTTGGACGTTATCGTTCTTAGGGATGGAAAATTATGTAGTAATCGCATCACATTTCTACGGTTTAGGTTGACCTCGTTTGAGTCTGAGAAAATATTCTCGAGTCTTAATCTCCAGAGATTTTGTTCCTGTACAGATTTCACAGGTGCAGTTGCTATTGGATGACGTTGCTTTTGCTTTTCCCATTGTGCAGCTGTCATCCTGGGATTTAGCTTTGTAGTGAATAATTTTTTTTGATGTTGTGCAGCAGCCTTTTCGCGTTCTCGATTTTGGGATTGTGAGGCTGCACCAGAGGTGCTGGCATTTGCACACGTGGGGGTCTTCTTTGTTTCAACATTTTTAGATCTGAACGCCTGATGAATTTTTCCCGGACCTTGGGAAGGAATTAGAACATGGCGAGGGGTTTCAACTGCCTGTTCTGATTGCATCAATTCGACAGATTTGTCTGAGTATATCGAAAGATCGCATAAATCAGTGACACTTAGATCGGAATTCTTTGAACCAGAATCAGATTCACATCTTCGTCTTTTATTTGGATTTGGTGGTTCGGCTGCTTTTATTTTAGAGGTTTCTTTCGACACAAGATTTCTTGAGAGAACATCATCTCGCTCACCCTGATGAACATTTGATGGATTGCGAGAGAAAAGTCCCAGCTTTTGTGGTGTCGAAAGATTTCTTACAAACTGTTTCGTTTTTATTCGAGCGTTGCTCATCTTAGTTTGCCGCTTATTTACTATCAGTTTGTTGGCAGGGGTTTTTGTGGATTTTGCACAGGGTTTGGATGGGAACGAAGGAACAAAGAGTTTTGCAGCTCCACTGAAAATGTCGAAGGTGTTTACAGGTCCTTTTGAGAGTGGTACAGGAGGGTTTTGTGTAGTTTGAACTTCATCCACAACAGCCGCAGACAAGTTGGAATTTTGTGGTAATGCGTCTGGTTTCGATTGTACTTTATTCGAATGAATACGGTCAAGCTGGTCACCCAAAGGTGGTGCTACTTGTGGTTCCAACGACACGACAATTTCGGTGTTCACGTTGTCGAGTTGCGATGTACCAGGACTCTTGTCCAAGACGGTACTGGAATTAGGAATGTTATTTGGACCGCTTTGATCTTCTTTTCTTCTTGAGATGGTGTTTGATATCTCTGCGCGGTGAGGAGGTCTCTCTTTCAATGGACCTTCAAATTCGATATTGTTCAGGGGGCGAGAGTGTCGACACCACTTCATTATCTCTAGGATCGCATCCATTTGATCATTTTTATCTGTGTGGTCCTTCATTGCGAGGTCTCCTAGTCGGTTTTGCCATTGAAAGGAGATCTCCGCTTCACGTTCCACTCTAGTCATTAGATGAGTGTTATTTTCTTCCAATGATGAAACTTTGTTTAGTAGATTATGCAATAAAGCATTTTGATCTTTTACAGACTCGTTTAATGTTTCAAAAAGTTTGATAAATGGAATCAAGGCTAAAGATGAGGCCGCCAAAACATTATTGTGTATCTGTATCCCGGCTGCAACCGATAGATTTTCTTTGTTGCAAGGAATTGACTCAGATTCGGAAATTGAAGGTTCATCATTTTTGCTAGAGCTCCTTTCATTTCTTGGAGAATCGGAGGCTGCTTTAGAACTATGGTGAAAACGCAGGTTTTCCATTGGGTCCTTTGAGGAACACGGTTGTGATTTTTTTGTCGTAGGGGTGCCTATGTTACGAATACTTGGTACGTCTTTTTGCTGAGGTGTGCTTGTGTAGGATTTAAACATGCTATTTGACTTTTGAGTGATCTTCGCGTCTTTTTCACTGTGAATTGGCGACTTTACTTTAGTTGTTGGTGTGATTTGCGGAGCCATCGAGAAGCTATGAATTAGTTTGTTTTTTACGGCCTGATAGTCCGCTGTCAGCCGCTCCGTCAGCCGCGCTTCTCGTCCCGCTAAGTCCACTCCTTGACTTTTTTTATGAGTAGGCATAAGCAGGGGAGGTAAAAGGGGTCGAGATACTGTGGTTTCTGATGGACGTGAGATTTCACGTCTTTGTAAATCCAATTCGAATGCAGGAGCCGTCGGAGCAGTGGCAGTTCTACTGACTATAGAGTCACCTGAGATATCATTATTTATAGGCGGAATGAAAGAAAAATTTGTTTGAATTTCGGGTCCATTTGGTATCTTCAGGGCCAGTAGTTCTGTGTCCGTTACGTCAAACGGCGAAAGAAAGGAAGCAGTATCGATTTCGATCATCACGTTTGACTTTGGAGGAAGATGCTCATTCACCATGTTTGTCATTGTGAGTGAGTTTGGTTCGGCCAAAACTGTGTGCGATTTCATGATGTTTTGGCACACATTGTCTAGCTCATTAGAGTGAAGGACTTGTGTCGAGTTGTCGGCCAACACGACTTGATTGATTTTATTAGTTTCATCACCGTCTGCTTCAGGCGGCAGGTGAGATTCCATGTCGGAAACAACAACATGTGGCGCAGTATTTTCAGACCGCGGACTCGCTGTGTTTACCGCAGCACTTTCAAGAGTTAAGGTCTCGTCGTTGGACGTGAAGGTAGGTTGAGCTTGCGCTATGTGAGTATGTGCAGCTATCACGTCGACCGCAGACACAGCTTGGTTGATAGAAACGAGGGATGTTTTTGTTTCAAAGTTTGCTTCAAGGTCGCTAGTGCTGTCAGCGTGAAGTTGTGTGGAACTGTGTGGAAGGCTTTCAACCCCAGCTTGATCTAGGTAAGGGGGGGGAGAAGGGGGTGGAAGAGGAGCACAAGCTGTAATGGGGGGGAGGGAAGAGGAAGACGGGGTGGGTAGGGAAGAGGGAGGGAAAGGGAGAGGTGCGGACGTGTTTGTAGAAGCACCGGCACCCACCGCTGGCAGCACAGGTTCGGTTGAGTAAGAAAACGCACCACGATTCCGAGCATTTAATGTTGATTGGCGCGTCTGCGGACGAATGTCAGTTACCATGGTGTCTCTTACCGGTGGTTATCAGACTCGAGTTGCAACTCGGCGCGTCCTCAGCGATGTAGGCGGACTGGAGGCAGACTGGACTCTGCACCGGACTCTGCGCCGCGCTCCGCGCGCTGGAGGGGTTTTTAAACAGTTAGCCCAGTGAAGAAAGAAAGAGGACTGAACACGTAGTGCAGCTCCTCAATGTATCACAACACAGCAAGGACTGGAGGCAGACTGGACTCTGCACCGGACTCCGCGCCGCGCTCCGCGCGCTGGAGGGGTTTTTAAACAGTTAGCCCAGTGAAGAAAGAAAGAGGACTGAACACGTAGTGCAGCTCCTCAATGTAGCACAACACAGCAAGGACTGGAGGCAGACTGGACTCTGCACCGGACTCCGCGCCACGCTCCGCGCGCTGGAGGGGTTTTTAAACAGTTAGCCCAGTGAAGAAAGAAAGAGGACTGAACACGTAGTGCAGCTCCTCAATGTAGCACAACACAGCAAGGACTGGAGGCAGACTGGACTCTGCACCGGACTCCGCGCCGCGCTCCGCGCGCTGGAGGGGTTTTTAAACAGTTAGCCCAGTGAAGAAAGAAAGAGGACTGAACACGTAGTGCAGCTCCTCAATGTAGCACAACACAGCAAGGACTGGAGGCAGACTGGACTCTGCACCGGACTCCGCGCCGCGCTCCGCGCGCTGTAGGGGTTTTTAAACAGTTAGCCCAGTGAAGAAAGAAAGAGGACTGAACACGTAGTGCAGCTCCTCAATGTAGCACAACACAGCAAGGACTGGAGGCAGACTGGACTCTGCACCGGACTCCGCGCCGCGCTCCGCACGCTGGAGGGGTTTTTAAACAGTTAGCCCAGTGAAGAAAGAAAGAGGACTGAACACGTAGTGCAGTTCCTCAATGTAGCACAACACAGCAAGGACTGGAGGCAGACTGGACTCTGCACCGGACTCCGCCATGGACCTACGCCGGCTCTGTGCCACATGAAAGCTGCTGCAGCTAACCACTATATACTTACACAGTACAGACCAATTGTATTTGCAAATGTTAGTGCTTCATAGAAATGCAACAAACAATCCTGACAACACATACAGTGTTCATGGAATAAGGCAAGAATTGGACTACTGTGCTGGAATGGTGAGATTCACTATGAACTCACAAGAAGATCCACAAGAATTTCTAATGTACTTACTACTAGTATTGGAAAACAAAAGCATACCTGTAAATGAAATCTTCCAGATATCATACATGTGGAAACATACATGCACTCTCTGTAACAATGTGATACAGGAACAAATCCCAAATGAGCGATTTGTGTATGTTTCCATAACTAATTGTGAATCCATTCCATTTCAGCAACTTGTACAGAATGCAAACTATGGCAGATTATGTACTATTTGCAATTCAGACAATCGCTCCACCTTACTGATACAATCGCATAATGCCTACATAATACTTATGCTTCTACGTTATAATGCAGATGGTACCAAAAACAACTGCAAACTGACTGGATTCACACACGGTCAAGTGTCACTTGGAAAGAAAACCTTTACAACAATAGGTATAATCTACCATGCAGGAGCTACGACAATGCAGATCACTACGCTGCATACATTAAAAAGAAATGTGGATGGTTCGAATGTAATGATAGCACTATTACTCTAAAGCAGAGATTGCCAGCTAATCTTACAAATGCGTATTTAATCTTCTTAAAGCCAAAATTTAATAAATAATGTGCATTTCAAGACTACCAAAAAATTATGGAAAAGACTACAAACAGTTAGAATACGCCAACAGGTATCTAACTGCCCAAGAGGATATAACAGCAGCACAAATAAATGAATATCACAGAACTGTAAGAACAAATGCACAGTTAGAATATGCCTACAGGTATCTAACTGTTGTTAAAAACCGGCAGCAAGGCAACAAACATAACATTAATCAGAAAGATGAAGGAAACGCTCAAAGGAAACCAGGAAGTAGTTAGTACCATAGCAAATAAAGTTTTTATTTTTAATCCGACATGGATTTATTTTTCCCTGACCCAAGGATTAGAAAAGCAAACACAGAAACTGAGCAGAATGCACAGTACACTGGTTTGTAAACTAAATATGAGGGTAAAGAAAAAGTTGAACTCTCTATTATGCAATGTAGTAGGTTTTCATAAAATGCAAAGACTAAAGGTATTTAAAACATTTATGGATTCTGAACAAAGTAAGGAGTAAAGTAAATATATTGGCAGTCATTTTGTACACATGCGAACCTACACGTCTAATCTATGGTACTCATATGCCCTCCCCACAACCATCTTAATGTTGTTGCATAGTACAAGTGTACCTATAGCTGTGATATGCGGCAGTAGTTTGTAGCCACAGGCTACAGACGTGAGTGTGAGGCCATATATTTATCAATGTATGGGTATACAGTATATAAAATCCATAGTTGCTTAGAACTGCAGTGCTTATTATTTTGTTCAAATACTCTACATCCTGGCCACTACTATCACACCATATGACATCCATTGGGCCATAAAACTACACTACGTACAAATGTGCTTTTGGGGGCATGGCCTTCGGCCATGCACCCATGACTGCAGCCCCTCCCCACAGCCGCCTGAGTGATGCACTACCACACCATATCACACCCATTGATACTTGTAAGTACACTACATATAACTGTGCTGTTGGGTGCATGGCCTGCGGCCATGCACTCATGACTGCAGACCCTCCCGACAGCCACCTGAGTGATGCTCAATACTAGGGGTGTCTCCGTAGCTGTGAAATGCTGCAGTGGTTGTGGGCAGGGCCTAAAATCTTAGGTGTATGTCCATACATTTCAATATATGGATGTGAAGTAGCTTATAACTCCAGTGCTTAGAAGTTTCTTCTTGGGTACATGGCCTTCGGTCATGCACCCTAGCCTGTACACACTCCCCACAACCATCTGATCAATAATGAATACTACAGGTGTACCCATTGCTGTGACATGCTGCGGTGGCTGTGGGCAGGGCCTACAGTCTTGGAAGTATGGTGTCTGGCCTACGGCCTACGGCCATGCACCCAACACTGTAGGCCTTGGCCACAATCACTGCAGCATATTACACCCATGGTTGCTTAAAAATCAGTAGCACACCCATAGAAGGAAACATTGTAAATGTAGCATGTACTGAATATGTACCCAAAACTCTGGGAGCTGGCCACACCTGCCAGATACATCTTCGGTTATGTGGGTGTGAAGAATAAATGTGATAAGCTGCAGTGGTTGTGGGCAGTGTGTACATGCTTGTGTGTATGGCATACAGCCTGCAACCATGCACCCAAAAGTATACATCTTGGCCACAACCACCGAACTAGACAAAACCCATGTTGTCTTGTAAGTGAAGAGGGTGTAACTTTGTTGTTGGGTGCATGGCCTTCGGCCGCTATCAGGTATTAATAGCGCCATATATATGGTCGCCGTAAATAATATCGCCGGGAAAATGTTGTGGCAATATTATTTGGGTGACCATATATATGGCGACAGGGGCAAAAAAAATGTTTTAAAAAAAAAATGTTTAAAAAAAAAAAAAAATGTTTCAAAAAATAAATGTGGGGGTTGCGGGGGTGTCCCCCGCATGTTCCATGCAATAATGTCGCCACAAAAAATGACCATTTTTCGGTGATATTTTTGCATAGCGATATTTTTGTGGCGACATTATTACATGGAACCCTTCGGCCATGCACCCAAAAGTGCAGGGTCTCCCCACAACCACCTCAGTAATTTGTGGAAGTTGGGGTTTTTCTATAGGTGTGGTATCCTTCAGTGCTTCTGGCCAGAGACTGCAGTCCTAGCTGTATGTCCATAGATATTACATGGTATGGGTGTGCAGTGGCTGGGACCTCCAGTGCTTACAAGTTTGTTCTTGGGTGCATGGCCCTAGGCCATGCACCCAAGACTGCACACACTCCCCACAACCAGGCAATTGATACACATTACTACGGGTGTATCCATGGGTGTGACATGCTGCAGTGGTTGTAGCCAGGGCCTACAGTCTTGGAAGTCTTCGGCCGACGGCCATGCATCCAAGACTCTAGGCCCTGGCCACAACCACCGTAGCATGTCACACCCATGGTGGCATACTAATGAATACAATACCCATAGGAAAAAGTAATGCAATTACGGTATGTTGTCAATTTCAATGTTCGCTAACACCACGCGTGTCCTTACAACAGTTACAAGTTCCCTGTGCACTGCACGGACTGAAATGCTACCCTTATTACACCCCGCATTTTCTGTGCGTACAAGGTAGCCATAGAAAATACATCATGAAGAGGTTATAACTTTGTTTTTGGGTGCATGACCTTTGGCCATGCACCCAAGACTGTACACACTCCCCACAACCAGGCAATCGATACGCAATACTACGGGTGTATCCATGGGTGTGACATGCTGCGGTGGTTGTGGCCAGGGCCTAGAGTCTTGGAAGTAAGGCCTTCGGCCTTTCGGCCGACGGCCATGCATCCAAGACTCTAGGCCCTGGCCACAACCACCGTAGCATGTCACACCCATGGCAGCGTATTCATGAATGCAATATCCGTAGGAAAAAGCGATGCAATTACAGCATGTTGTCAATTTCAATGTTCGCTAACACCACGCGTGTCCTTACAACAGTTACAAGTTCCCTGTCCACTGCATGGACTGAAATACTACCGTTATTAGACCCCTCATTTTCTGTGCATACAAGGTGGCCATAGAAAATACATCATGAAGACCGACCGCCAGAACAAATGCATTCATCACCCAAGTCTTACTGTCTGAACCTTTCCCAACGCTCTATGACACAGCAAAAGAGTTTTATAAATATAGCATGTTTCCGCTGGTTGTCACTCCGCTATCGGCGGATCCAAGGTGTCGGGCGCATCCAAACAATCTGACGCAGAACACTTCTCGCTGCAGCCAATTGGCAGAGACGTTGCATGTCCGTGGTCATGACGCCAGCCCCTTAGCCAATCGGTATCTTGTCCGTGGACCAAACAGGGAAGTGTGACCGCGAAGCGGACATAGATATCATTAATTTTTTTACACCTACTTTTTGGTCATTGTAATGAAAAGTACTGCACGGAAGGTCACCAAATTTACAAAAGCACACTTTCTGGACCAAGCCCCTGCTGCAAATTTGGTGAAAATCCGTCCAGTGCGCAGTTTTTCCCCCAATTCAGTCTATGGGAAAAACAGAAGTTTTGGGACCCCCCCCTATAACTTTGCCCCCCCTGGACCAAACCTCACCAAACTTTGGAAAAAAAGTTTGGTGAGGATTCGTCCAGGGGGAGCAAAGTTATAAGCCGCCCAAAAAGTGCTCTTCCTATGGAAACAGCAACTTACCATAACTACACGGCCACTACTGTGGCTGTGCAATATATATATATATATATATATATATATATATATATATATATATATATATATATATATATATATATACATGCCCTACCAAAAACCTGTGCACTTCCCTAAAAAAAAAAAACTTTTCAAACGCCCCATTATGGTTCAAAGTAAAACTGAAAAACCCCTGAAATACGCCAGTTATGGTAGGCTAAGCAACCACACCTGCCATCACCACTATACACTGCTAACACTAACACTCAGGACATGAAAGAAGACATCACAAATGTCATTGCTGACATCACTGTCGACATGACATGTTTAGCCCCTTTGTTTTTGTTCACTCCCATACCGATATATGTATATTCAGTACAAAAATGTCTTAAAGGGACGTTACACTTCACAGTAAAACCGAAAGACACTCGACATTCCCTAATTATGGTAAGATAAGCAACCATAACTCCCGCCACCTACGTGCATTGCTAAGACTAACACCCAGGACATCAAAGATGACATCACACATGTCTTTTAATTAGTCGCAGGACCTGAACACTGTCCGTAGGACATTTCCTCACATGCGCACGTTTGTAACTCTGCATTTGCTGTCCAGCGGGCACTCATTTCTCTCGTGGATGTATTCAGGATGTCATCATGTAGCCACACCCACTCTGAGCGTGTGGACTAATTTGCGCAGTTTGTGTGCTTCCGCAACAT
The DNA here is from genome assembly GCF_040938575.1 of Ambystoma mexicanum. NCBI lineage: Eukaryota > Metazoa > Chordata > Amphibia > Caudata > Ambystomatidae > Ambystoma > Ambystoma mexicanum. Next base: position 449,242,888 of record NC_090936.1, on the reverse strand, counting down.
TACAAAAGAAGTTATATGTAGAAAGGGAAATTATTTCACAGTATAAAATCATCATTTCACATTTTCCATACAATAGCTGTACCTGTGTACGTATTGTTTGAAATTTTTGGAACGCTTTTGAGTGATGAAGATGGTCGTGAGCCGCACCCCCCACCCCTATAAATGGCCACACCCCCGAGTGCATCCTCATTGTGCTTCTGGCTATTGCACATTGAGTTGTGTTGCCTTTACTGCTGTAGCGACCAATAGGAAAGTATCCGTCATGGCATCCATGGGTACTGTTGCTTCATTAGCCGCAGCAGCACCCCCAAACCATCCACCGCCGCCTCCTCCCCAAGGGCCTGCAGAGGGATATACGGGTGAGGAGGAAGAGGAAGAAGAGAATGAGGTGGAGGAACTCCGCACTACAAGCACTCGACGGGAGTCGGGGGTGTGGCGGTTGTTTTCCGTTTGTAGGAACGTACCAAAAGCACATGCGAACCTGGTGAGGTGTAACCAGTGCCAGTTGGTGCTGAGTCGCAGGAGACCTGGTGTGTACAGCTTTGGTACGACAACAGTGAAGCGACACCTAACTTCGTTCCACAGTGCGGATATTCGCAAGGTGGTGCCATGTGAAGAACGAAGTAGATTGAGTTCCTCCACAGCATCCTCTGTGTCCGATCCTCTCACCCCAAGAGACACTACTGTGTGGGAGCGCATCCCTCTAGCTGCCTCACAAGCCATTCACAATGCTGTTGACCCTTACCTTTCGAAGGTGACAATATTTTGTGTGTATTGCGATGCAGTACTCTGCAGGGGGGAGAATTTTCAACGTGCTTTTGAGGCTACGGTCACGGAGCACCAGAAGAAGTGCCTCATACCCAAGTAAAGCTCACCCCATATCTTTCTCTCTCCTCCTGCCCCTTCTTATCCCCATGGTTGGTGTCCCTTTCTTACTCTTCTTTGACCTCCTCTCCTAGAGTGTCGTGTGGCCAAAAGCAGTGAAGTGGAAAAGTACAATTTTTTTTTAAAAATGTCTCTTTTCAGAGCCGCCTTTCGTAGTTTACCAATAGAACTATCAAGTGACCAATGTAGGCCTCTGCGCATTTTTGAAAAAGTCTGTGGACAGTCGTAGGAAAACTCAGAATTATCTCTCGATTTGACTGAACCAGACCGTCCAGTATACTAATGGCCGTGCACATCAATGTGTGCCATTCCTAACAAATCCTTCAAATCTTTGCGTCAGTTCCTCAATCAGTATGTAAAAGGTAAAGACAAAATTAAAATGAAAGTGCTGCAAAATATGGATATCTGTCCAGTGCGCAAATACACAGGACTGCAAGGACATTCATTAGCCTGCATTTCTGGACCTATTTGCAAAAGCACCTTCCATGATATTAAAAGGATATCAATACATCATTCAAATGTAAGTGTATAAAATATACTATGCTAAAAGTCCAGCTTCAGAATTAGCCAATTTAAATAACCCTCTTCTGCATGGTACACCCAAACACCTACAAGAAGAAATTGACCGTATCCACAGAAAATATTTTGGAAGTGAAAGCCACTCACAAAATGCAATAGTTTTAGAACAGAGTAGCAACAAATCTGCACATAGCAACCTTCTATTACACACATACAAAAAAGAAATACTAAAATTTAAAAGTGCATCGGCTGAAGTACCAAACCATGTGTGTGTGTGTTGCCGCAGAACGTTTTACAAAAGGAACACAAAAAATGTAGACATAGCATACAAAATAGAAGACAATGAAGATGCCAAATGGTTTCAATTAGCTCTGTACCTTTTAGCAGAAAACAAACATGAAATAAGAGAACCCCTAATTTGTTGCAGTTACTGCACTACAAAACTAGACAACAACCAAACTTCTTCATGTGCTATCACAAATAATTTGGAATTGTTCACACTACCAAAAACCCTGCAACAACTCAATTTGTATGAGAGCATCATAATTCAAACAGTTCACCCATTTCAAGCAATTATACGCCTTCACCCAAAAACAGCAAAATTACCCCCCTCTGAATTGGTGAAAGGCATTTGTGGCAAAGTAGTTTATTTGCCATTAGATCTAACCGAAAATGTACACACTCTAGGAGTGCAACGTTCAATAGAGCATTCTTTAATTGTCTTGGTAAATGGTGTTCCAACAAAGGATAAAAAAAATTGGCAACAACTGGTGGACTTACATTAAGTTAGACAAGCCTTGCAATATCTGAAATACAATAACGAGTACTACAAAGAAATAAATATTGAAGAGAACTTAAGGGAAGCAACTGAAATAATTCAAGAGCCATCAGAAACTGGACAATTCAAACTTCTGGATCCTGCTGCAGTATGCACTCTTTCGGACCAGTACACAATTCATCCATTGCATTCCAATGAAAGCATAGATGAGGCACTAGAAACTTACCAAATGTGACAAACCAAAGGTTCACCAATGAGTATATGGGAAAAAAGTACAGAAGCACGTGCTTTTCCAGTGCTATTTCCTGCTGGCAAAGGTGGAAGATACGATGATAGACCCACTCAGATTACGGCATCAGAATACCGCTCATTACAAATGTATTCGCAAGATCTCAGATTTAGACAAAATGTGGAGTACATATTTCACCTACTCTTTGAAAGTGAACTAGCAACGCTATGTTACGGAGTTGCACACATTTGGAAATCTGGAACCCACTTTCAAAATATGTCAGCTACACAATTAATACAAAAAGTACAGGAAAAAGATGAGGTTTTACAATCAAGTATAACAAATTTGTTTGCGAACATGCGTGGTACAAAAGAATACTGGTTTTGACGGCACAGAGACGTACGTTGTATGATCAGAAACCTTGGACCACCGACTTGGTTTGTGACACTAAGTTGTGCAGAATATGCATGGGAAGATTTGCATGAGTTCCTACGCATAGCAAACAACAACAAAACCAACATAGATATGTTAACACCTGGAGAACTTTGCTCTCTAGATCCAGTTAATGTGTCAAGATATTTCCATCATCGTTTCATTGCTATGCTACACTTTATTTGCAATAAACTGTTCCTCCCTCGGAGAAGTGCAGCACTTCTTTTGGAGAAAAGAATATCAAGCGAGAGGAGCACCACATATTCACATGCTTTTATGGATCAAAGGTGCACCTAAATTTGGTCACGACAGTGATGTCACTGTTTTGCAGTTCATCCAAAAATATGTCACTTGTGAAATCCCGTCACAACGGACACATAGTGACCTGCATGGGCAGATTTTACAATTTCAAAGACACAAAAGTGGCAAATATTGTTGTCGCAAATACAAAAACAAAGGTAAGTACTACACCAAATGTTGCTTTGGTTTTCCTAGACCAGTTACAGAAACAGGTCAAGTGAACAACTTCATGTCTTCAGTTCGACATAGTGTTAAAGATAAATCACCTAAGAACATGTATTACATAAAAAGAACAGAAGAATCAAAATATATCAATGATTACAATGCAATCATTGCCCTCTTATGGAATGCAAACATAGATGTGCAGTACATTGCAGACAATTCTACTGCTGTTGCACAATATGTTACAGCCTACTTAACAAAAGCAGAAAAAACTGAGCTTCAAGACCTGTAGGATGACCTAGAATCAGACAAAACGCTATCGCAGAAATTGTACAGCCTAGGCATAAAAATGCTCTCTCATAGAGAATGTGGTGCCTATGAAGCAGCAGATCGTTTAACCGGTACTGCTTTGTATGGAAAACCAGACAACATAGTATGGCTAAGTCTTGGTCCTGCTGAATCTAGAAAAAGAGTTCTGAAATCATATTAGGACATAGAAACAATTGCCAGAAATGATCCCAACAGCCAAGACATTTACTGGACACATACTATCCGAACAGGAGTGGCACTTTGGAAAGCATGTGTCTATACCACATAGCTCAAAACTTTGCATACAAAAATAATGTAAAACCCGATGAAAGCAAAGGTAGATATGGAGTAACCGATTGTGAAGGCAGCTTAGTGAAACTTACCAAATAAAGCTTAATTAATGATGTTAAATTGTCATTAAAAACTCCTCAACAAAAAGAATTATATTACTTGAATTTGCTATAACTTTTTAAACCGTGGAGAAAAGAGGAAGAGTTACTAGATAACTATGACTGCTATGAAGATGCTTTCAAAACAAATGAAAGCGCTATCACTGATGTGAACTTTACGCAGTACAAAACAATTTTACACAATGAGCAGCAATACGAAGAAGAACTGCAGGCCCAACTAGATAAGGACTCTTCCGACAGTGGTCAACCTTCTGTAACAGGAAGCCAAGAACCACTAGGACAGCCACTAATAGCAAATGAGGCAGAATTAGCTATGACAGAAGTGGAAAACACCCTGTGTCACTATCAAGAAGATATAGAAGACCTAACTGTACAACAAGCAAAACTTAACAAAGATCAGCGCACCATTTTTGAAGACGTAACAAAACAAATTGTACATGGTGTGCAACACGAAAATAAAGAAAGTACCTGCCAAAATTACAAACCTATTCTTCTGTACGTCAGTGGTGAAGCTGGGTCAGGAAAAACATTCTTAACTAAAATCATCAGCAAGTTCCTTCAACAATTGACAAACAACAAACTGTCAGCTGTTTTAACTGCCCCCACAGGTTTAGCTGCCTACAACATAGGCGGTGTCACTTTACACCGATTACTACTCCTTCCAGTAGAGCACCAAAACAAATTAGACTATTACAAACTTTCTGCAGAAGCTGCAATGGAACTACGCAGAGTATTAAAACAAATGAAAATGCTACTAATAGATGACGTGAGCATGGTCTCCAACTTAATGTTGGCCTTGATTCACCTCAGCTTGCAAGAAGTACTTAAAACAAATTATGAGGAACTCTTTGCAGGAAAACACTTTATCGTTTTCGGAGATCTTCTACAATTGACACCAGTGAAAGGTGAACCTATTTTTAAAACTTTAGGACACAAACTCTGCTGTAAAACTGTTGGCAGCATAGGAAATGTCAACCTTTGGCAACATTTCCAATACAGAGAATTATCAGAAAACATGCAGCAATCTGCAGATCTCACTTATGCCAACATCTTAAAAAGTATTAGAGTTGGTGTACTATCGCAAGAAGCACAGGCAATGTTGAAAAACAGACACATTCATGCACTTTATGACGATAATGCATGGGCTACTGATGTTATGGAACAATTAGCGCACAAAAATGTCAATTGTATGGCCTTAATGCCAACTCTTGCAAGCTGTTTCAAATTCAATGAACCAATGTTAAATAAAGAAATGCAACCACTAATAGAAATTAGCGCCACAGGCAAACTAGACATACATGGTATGACACTACCCATGTATGAGCAGCCACAACAAGATTAAGCAGCTTAGAAAATTCAATCTCCAACACATATAAAATAAAAAGTATCCTTAAATTGTAGAGTAATGCTTAAATGTAACCTTGACATGGAGAAAGGGCTAGTTAATGGGGCACTGGGTACAATTGTTGGCTTTCAAGCATACCCACGTGACAACAACATTCAGTTTGTCAACAAACTTTCAGAAGTGAAAAGGATAGGGCGCTCAACTGCTCGATTCCTTCTCTTCAAAGACATCTGTGTACGTAGAGAACAATTTTCTCTAATTCTTGCATATGCAGTCACCATTCATAAATCCCATGGTCTTACCCTTGACAAAGCATTGATAGATATAGGAATCACAGTCTTTAAAGAAGGCATGAGCTTCGTAGCGCTATCACGCTTACGTACACTTGACAGTCTATTTCTAATGAACTTTGATGCAAGTAAAGTGAACGCTGATATTCCTCGCATTTTAGAATGCAATAGACTGCGTTCACTGTACACCCCACATCTGAAACAATATCCTGTTCCAGAAAAAGTAAAACGTGGTGAAAGGAAACTAAATCAAACAGAAATGCAACAGAATCTGATAACAAATCCTTCAAAGAAAACAAAAGAAGGTAAAGCTTCATCAAGTACCACAAGCAAAGAAGAACCTATTAGGGAAAGTAAACCAGGTACTTCTTCAAAGAAGGAACAGAAAGGCCGAAAAATGCACTCAGATACAGAACTAGCTGGTCCATTCAAATTTTCAAATGAAAGTGGTGTAAGTTGCTATGCAAATGTAGCAATGAATATTCTATTTCAATTGCCACCAATTGTTAACAATATTTACTTACACAGTACAGACCAATTGTGTTTGCAAATGTTAGTCCTGCATAGAAATGCAACAAACAACCCTGACAACACGTACAGTGTTCACGGGATAAGACAAGAATTGGACTACTGTGCTGGAATGGTGAGATTCACTATAAACACACAAGAAGATCCACAAGAATTTCTAATGTACTTACTACAAATACTGGAAAACAAAAGCATACCTATAAATGAAATCTTCCAAATTTCATACATGTGGAAACATACATGCACTCTCTGTAGCAATGTGATACAGGAACACATTCCAAATTAGCGATTTGTGCACGTATCCATACCTAATTGTGAATCCATTCCATTTCAGCAACTTGCACAGAATGCAAATCATGGCAGATTATGTGCTATGTGCAATTCAGACAATAGCTCCACCTTACTGATACATACACATAGTAACTACATAATAGTTATGCTTCTACGTTATAATGCAGATGGTACCAAAAACAACTGCAAGCTGACTGGATTTACACATGGTCAAGTGTCACTTGGAAAGAAAACCTTTACAACAATAGGTATAATCTACCATGCAGGAGCTACAACCGATGCAGGTCACTACACTGCATACATTAAAAAGAAATGTGGATGGTTGGAATGTAATGATAGCACCAATCCTCTAAAGCAGAGATTGCCAGCGAATCTCACAAATGCATAATTAATCTTCTTAAAGCCAAAATTTAATAACTAATGTGTACTTCAACATTACCTGAAAAATTAAGAGAAAGACTACAAACAGTTAGAATACGCCAACAGGTATCTAACTGCCCAAGCGTGTATAACAACGACACAGGTGAATGAATATCACAGATCCATAACCATAAATGCACAATTAGAATATGCCAACAGGTATCTAACTTTTGCTAAAATTCAGCAGCAAGGCAACAAAAATAACATTAATCAGAAAGAAGAAGGAATCACTCAAAGAAAACAAAGAAATAGTGTGTAGCATAGCAAATAAAGGTTTTTTTTAATCCGACAAGGATTTTTCCCCCAGACCCAATGATTTCAATAAAAAACACAGAAACTGAGCAAAATGCACAGTACACTGGTTTGTAAACTAAATATGAGGGTAAAAAAAAGCTAAACTGCCTATTATACAATGTAATAAGTCCTCATAAAATGCAAACACTAACATGTTTTTTTCTTTTATCACACAAATTTGAAAAGGATAGTTCCGCCAAGTACTAAAGGCATGTAAGACATAAATGGATTCTGAACAAAGTAAACAGTGAGTATATTACAGTCATCTCATACATATGCGAATCTACACGTGTAATCTGTGGCACTACTATGCTGCAGCGGCTGTAGGCTAGCCCTAGCATCTTTGTTGTATAACCTGCCACCTACACCCTACGGCCAAGCTACCAAGAATATAGGTCCTACCCACAACTATCACTGCATAGCAAAACCATGGGGCTTGTAATTTGACTACTTATAAGTTTACTCTTGGGTGCATAGTGTGCAGCCATGCACGCAAGACGCTAGGACGTGCACACAACTACCGCACCACACCACACCCATGTTCACTTATAACCTCACTGCTTATGACTTCAGTCTTGGGTGCATGGGCTTTGGCCATGCACCCAAGAATCTGGGTCCTGGCCAGAACCACCACAGCATATGGCAGCCATTGTGGCTTCTAATTTCACTACGTATAAAGTTGGTTTTGGGAGCATGGCCTTTGGCCATGCCCCCAAAAACGCTATGCCCTCCCACAACCACCTGAATGATGTTTTACAGTACGAGTGTACCTATATCTGTGATATGCTGCAGTAGTTGTGGCCACAGGCTACAGACTCGGGGGTGAGGCCATAGATTTTTCAATGTAGGGGTATGTAGTATATAAAATCCATAGTGGTTTACAACTGCAGTGTGCGTAACTTTGTCCTTCGGTGCATGGCCTTTGGCCATGCACAAAAAACTCTACGTTCGGCCCACAACTACCACACCATAAGATACCCATTGGGGCATGTAACTACACTACGTGCAATTGTGCTGTTGGGTGCATGGCCTTCGTTTATGCACCCATGACTGCAGCCCCTCCCCACAGCCACCTGAGTAATGTACTACCACACCATATCACACCCATTGTGGCTTGTAACTACACTATGTATAAATGTGCTGTTGGGTGCATGGCCATGGCCATGACTGCAGGCCCTCCCACAGCCACCTGAGAGATGGGTGATACTACAGGTGTATGTATAGTTGTGGTATGTTGTAGTGGATGAGGCCATAGTATAGACTCTTATTTGTTTTTCTGTAGATATTTCAATGTGTGGGTGTGCAGTAGCTTAAAGCTCTAGTGCTTCAGCCATGCACCCACTTCTCTACACACTCTGCACAACCACCTGATCCATAAGCAATACTACAGGTGTGCAGTGGTTGTGGCCAGGGCCTAGAGTCTTGAAAGTATGGCCTACGGCCATGCACCCAAGACTCTAGGCCCTGGCCACACCCAGCATATGATATTACATCCATGGTCGCTTATACATCATTAACACACCCAAACAATGAAACATTGTAAGTGGACCATGTACTCAATTCATACTCAGGACTCTAGGCCTTGGTCACACCTACCAGATACATAATTGAATGTATGGCTGTGATGTATGAAAGTGATGTCCTGGAGTGCTTGTGGGCAGGGTCTACACTCTTCGGTGTGTGGCCTACAGCCTTCAGCCATGCACCACAAAGGGTACGTTCTGCCCACAACCACTGCACTAGATGAAATTCATGTTGGCTTACAAACTTAGAGCTTATAGGTTTCTGCTTGAGTATATGGCATTTGGCCATGCACCGAAGACTGCAGGTCCTGCCCATTTCCACGTCATTGATGTGCCGTAGTACGGTCCATAAGCAATACTACAGGTGTATCCATTGCTGTGACATGCAGAGGTGGTTGTGGCCAGGGCCTAGAGTCTAGGAAGTATGGCGGCCTATGGCCTACGGCCTACGGCCTACAGCCATGCACCAAGGACTCTGGGCCCTGGCCACAACCAGCACAGCATATTACATCCATGGTCGCTTATACATCACGAACACACCCATTGAATAAACATTGTAAGTGGACCATGTACTCAATTTGTACACAGGACTCTAGGCCCTGGTCAGACCTACCAGATACATAATGGAATGTATTGCTGTGGTGTATGAAAGTGATGTCCTGCAGATTCTTTTACTGAATATACATATATATATATGGCAGTGAAGAAAATCAAAGGGCTAAACATGTGATGGCGTCAGTGATGTCATCAATGACATTTGGGATGGCATCTTTCATGTCCTGGGTGTTAGTGCTAGCAGTGCAGAGAGGTGATGGCAGGTATGGTTGCTTAGCCTACCATAACTGGCGAATTTCAGGGGTTTTTCGGTTTTACTTTGAACCATAATGGCGCGTTTGAAAAGTTTTTTTTGTGAAGTGCACAGGTTTTTGGCAGGGCAACTTAACCATAACGTCCCCTTAACAAAGTTTGATGTCCTGGGTGTTAGTCTTAGCAATGCACGTAGGTGGCACGAGTTATGGTTGCTTAGCTTACCATAATTATGGAACGTCAAGTGTTTTTCGGTTTTACTGTGAAGTGTAACGTCCCTTTAACAAAGTTTTTTTTTACTGAATATACATATATATATATATATGGCAGTGAAGAAAATCAAAGGGGCTAAACATGTGATGGCGTCAGTGATGTCATCAATGACATTTGGGATGGCATCTTTTATGTCCTGGGTTATAGTGTTAGCAGTGCAGAGAGGTGATGGCAGGTATGGTTGCTTAGCCTACCATAACTGTTGAATTTCAGGGGGTTTTCAGTTTTACTTTGAACCATAATGGCGCGTTTGAAAAGTTTTTTTTGTGAAGTGCACAGGTTTTTGGCAGGGCAACTTAACCATAACGTCCCCTTAACAAAGTTTGATGTCCTGGGTGTTAGTCTTAGCAATGCACGTAGGTGGCACGAGTTATGGTTGCTTAGCTTACCATAATTATGGAACGTCAAGTGTTTTTCGGTTTTACTGTGAAGTGTAACGTCCCTTTAACAAAGTTTTTTTTTTACTGAATATAAATATATATATATGGCAGTGAAGAAAATCAAAGGGGCTAAACATGTGATGGCGTCAGTGATGTCATCAATGACATTTGGGATGGCATCTTTTATGTCCTGGGTTATAGTGTTAGCAGTGCAGAGAGGTGATGGCAGGTATGGTTGCTTAGCTTACCATAACTGTTGAATTTCAGGGGTTTTTTCGGTTTTACTTTGAACCTTAATGGCGCGTGAAACGTTTTTTTAGTGAAGTGCACAGGTTTTTGGTAGGGCAACTTAACCATAACGTCGCTTTAACAAAGTTTTTTTGTAGGGAATATTACGGTTTTTAGTAGGGCAACTTAACCATAATGTCCCTTTAACAAAGTTTTTTTGTTACTGAATTTCACAGGTTTTTGGAAGGAGAACTTAATCGTAACATTGCATTAACAAAGCTTTTTTGCTGAATATACACTATCATGTGATCTTGGGAGATTTGTAGTATGATGTAGTGACTTTATACACATGTAACATAGAACATACAGAACCCCCTTGCTATTGATATTTGTAAGGCACGGACTGAGCGCCTGTTTGCGAACGGGCGCGGACGAGGTCAACAGTAACCAAACAGTCAGGGGGTATCTGAAATTGTACTATTGTTTTACACAAAAAAGGACACATAAAGACATGATAAGTACTAATAAATTAATATGGAAACCTAAACGTGTGAAATAAAAACGCACGCAGTAAAAGGAAGGCAAATTACAAGGAAATAGTAAGTGAATTTCATTTTTCTTAAATGTGTGTGTACTTTTTTGGTATGGGGGGTTGGAAAAAATATTTCTTTCTCTTGTTTGGACACAGAAATGTGCAGTACTTTGGAGTGGCTGGAGGAGAATTTTCGCATGGGGAAATGTCAGAAGATGGCGATAATAATGGTATACACTGCTCTGCATAAGCAAAGTAATGGTCAGTATTTTATGGGCATTTAGTATATATATATTTATTTTTAACGGCCAGGAAAAAAAAGAAGAAAGGCCAACAAACGACACAGAGGAAGACAGGCTGAAAAGAATAGAACTGAAAATGGACGTACTAAATGAACATTTTAACAGTTTAAGACAGTTTGTGGAGGAGTTTGTGAGAGGAAAAATACGTTATCACTGTCCCACCTGTACCTGCCCCCCTTCTTCATTCCCTACTGAACCATCCCCAAACCTTCAAGGAGAAAATAGGCGTTTTGATGAAATATCCATCCCTTCTTCCCCTCACAAATCATCCCCTCATAACCAGCCCGTGTTGAATCCTAATTCCCCTATATTCATGTCAGTATCTGCTTTCCCCTGTATTTCTGTTGATTGAAGTGTGTGTGTGTATTTGGAAAGTTTTTGTATATTAGTTGTAGTTGAAGAGTTTGAGGCAAATTTCTTTTTTAAAAAAGACTTAAAATGTTCGCCAACAGCGCGCCTGTTCGAGCTATCCTTAAGCAATAGAATATGGATGTTCTTACGGCAATACACCTACCCGTACCAATGCCATCCAAGATGGGTCTGATCTTAGAATGCACCATCTGTGGAAGTTGTGCGTAAGTAAACAGAATGGGGTGTCCTAAGGACATTATACCTCTCCGTACTGCTCACAAACGAGATAAATCATGTTCTTAGAATACACCAAGTGTCCGGGATGTCTGTAAATAAGCAAAATGGGAGTGTCTTAAGGACACTATACCTGTCCGTATCGTCCGGAGCCAAGATGGAACCGTCCGTAGAACAGGCGCGGTGGGCGGCATGTTCGTAGTTAAACAAAATGAAGGTGTCCTAAGGACACTGGACCTGTCCGTACAGTCAGGAGATCATGTATGCGCATGCACAGTACATCCATAAGTACAGCGAACATCGCGCCTGTCCCTAACTGTCCGTCTTACTTGTGTTGCACTTCTAATTAGTTTGAGGACCCGAACACTGTCCGTAGGACACTTGCCCACATGCGCACGTTTGTTAGTCTGCATTTGCTGTCCAGCAGGCACCCATTTCCCTCGCGGATGTGTTCAGGACGTCATCATGTAACCGCACCCACGCTGAGCGTGAGGACTAATTTGCGCAGTTTGTGTGCTTCCACAACATTACAAAAGAACTTATACACACAAGGGAAATCATTTCACAGTATAAAATCATCATTTTAGATGTCCCATACAATAGCTGTACCTGTGGACGTATTGTTTTACATTTTTGGAACGCTTTGCAGTGATCAAGATGGTCATGAGCCGCACCCCCCACCCCTATAAATGGCCACACCATTGAGCGCATCTTCATTGTGCTTCTGGCTATAGCAGATTGAGGTGTGCTGCCTTTACTGCTGTAGCGACCAATAGGAAACTAATGGTTATGGCATCCATGGCTACTGTTGCTTCATGAGCCTCAGCACCACCCCCAAACCCTCCACCGCCACCACCTTCCCAAGGGCCTGCAGAGGGATATATGGGTGAGCATGTAGAGATTGAGGAAGAAGAGGAAGAAGAGAATGAGGTGGAGGAACTCCGCACTACAAGCACTCGCCGGGAGTCGTGGGTGTGGCGGTTGTTTTCCGTTTGTGGGAACGTACCAAAAGCATGTGCGAACCTGGTCAGGTGTAACCAGTGCCAGTTGGTGCTGAGTCGCGGAAGACCTGGTGTGTACAGCTTTGGTACGACAACCATGATGCAACACCTAACTTCGTTCCACAGTGCGGGCATTCGCAAGGTGGTGCCATGTGAAGAATGTAGTAGATTGAGTTCCTCCACAGCATCCTCTGTGTCCGATCCTCTCACCACAAGAGACACTTCTGTGGGGGAGCACATCCCTCCAGCTGCCTCACAATCCATTCGCAATTCTATTGACCCTTACCTTTCAAAGGTGACAATAGTCTGTATGTATTGTGACGCAGTACTCTGCAGGGGGGAGAGTTTTCAAAGTGCTTTTGAGACTACGGTCATGGAGCACCAGAAGAACTGCCTCCTACCTAAGTAAAGCTCACCCTATATCTTTCTCCACCTGACCCTTCTTATCCCTGTGGTTGGTGTCCCTTCCTTACCCTCCTTTGCCCTCCTCTCCTACTGTATTGTGTGCCCAAAAGCAGTAAAGTGGAAAACTACAAAACATTTCAGAGCCACCTTTCTCAGTTTAACAATAGAACTATCAAGTGAGCGTTGTAGGCCTCCGTGCATTTTTGAAAAACTCAGCGGACAGTCGTAGGACACACAAAAATGGAGGGTGCAAGCAGAGCAAAACCAATGGACTTCACGTTGGGAGTAAGTGGTGGCTCTAAAAAGAGCCTTTGGGTGGTGTTTTGTGTGTGTCAAAAACTGTAGATTTGAAAAAACAGATTGTCAAATAGGTTACAGTGAATCCAAAAAAGGTTGCAATGCGGTTTGTACATTGCAAAGAAAAATCTGATTGCCAGCATATGTGAGATGGACTCCATCTCTGCGAAAAATGAATGAGCTGCGAAACAAAATGTTTTCATTGTGGAATGAGGACATGCCAACATCTCTTAGAAAGGCACAAACAGCCGTATTCACATTGCGCCTCGCTTTCTCCATTTGTGGACCAAATGCAGAAGAACTTAGCCATATTTGTCTGTGTGCAATATGGGAAAAAAAACTATTTGGCAATTTGGAAACATGTCCATGACCTTCGCAAGTCCTTCCTTCATTGCAAATTGCAAAGAAATTCCAGAGACATGCCCTAAACTGTTTCCTCCACAATGAATGATAATTATATCAGGGTGACGCTCTGTTTGTAAAGTAGCACAGAGAGGTACCAAGTCCAGCCACCTCATTCCACGCACGCCATGCCAGTGCACTTCCACATGAGGAAATCCAGGATCTGCAGATAGACCGCAACTTTCTGCATGCACCTTCAACCAATGTATCCAGGAATCTCCCAAAATTCAGATAATCTGTTTTCGAGCACACAGAGCCATGGTTGTCTGGTCTCCTGTCAGGGAGAAGACGGTCTCACTAACTGTCCGTTCAGAACACACCCACTGAACTTTACTGACCAATCCCTAGCTCTGCTCATTCTCATTTGCATGCGTCTCCACCCCAGAATCCCCCTTGTTAACATGCGCTGCCTGCAAACCACCGCCATGTACGCGGACACGTACAGGATCAGAGTGTGACGACTGTACATTTAAGTATTATTCCCCTTGTCCCCTTTAAGGTGGGCTCTGAAAAGAACAGTTTTTTTTTTGTTTTTGGGCAGATGCCCTACAGACACATGTTATTTTGTGGGTTTTTTAAAATATTTTTTGTTCTTACTTTACTCCTGCAACCATTACAGAACCTTCTCTAAAGCAAGCCTTACATTCCAAAAGAACATGGCATTTCCCAAAGAAGATAACACAACACCATCTGCTTCAAAATAATCTGCATTACTGGGAACAATGTTATCGTGGCTACAGAAAAACATACCAGCTCGTAACATAAAAGCATGCATGCCGCGATTGATGTTACACATCCCAATACTTTGATCAGGACAGAAAACAGAACTGTTGTCCCATTTTCTTCTAGGGAGTAAACAAGAAAAAAATATTTTCGCAGTTGGAAAGATGTTCATGACAGCTTGAACCAACTGTTCCAAATCTTCCAACAAAGTACGTGAAGTCACGTAGCCCAAATGGCAAGCACTGTAGTGCAAAAGTACCACATGAGGAGTGGTCATCGTACGCATGTCAAACTTATAGAATTGCCTCAACATTGCGATCACTCTCAGCGCTCCACACCACCTCCACTCCTCTCACATCGAAATGGTGGGCCACATGCCTACTCTGAGCATATTGCTGTAAACCATGGACAAAAATATCTCCAAGCACCGAAACCCTGATACTCTCCAGCTCTGCTATCTTCAGTATACGCACCGTCTTTCGAGACAAAAGAACAATCTGAACATCTGATTGGCCTGTGCCTACAGTCCCCTTTCCATGCTGGATTTGCTGTAGAAACCTGTATGTGACACGCCCTAGCCACGGACAAGCGTCTACGTGCAGAACGTAACTCTTAGGCAGTCCTTCTA
Source organism: Ambystoma mexicanum (assembly GCF_040938575.1). Lineage (NCBI taxonomy): Eukaryota > Metazoa > Chordata > Amphibia > Caudata > Ambystomatidae > Ambystoma > Ambystoma mexicanum. The sequence continues at coordinate 449,227,610 of NC_090936.1, read as the reverse complement.
CCTTTTCTACATCAGTCGCGAATCCATTCCCACATTGGACAGAACTAAGCAGTCACACAACCATCCACCAATCACAATCAACATCACTAAATCTAACTCCGTCATCAAGATTTTGCACTTCAAATGTACTATCGATGACTCTGAAGGGAAGTCGCATATCATTGCAAAGCACCTACTTCAAAAACTACTGTGCAAGTGTTGCGGATTTCTACGTACATCTCCATGCATGCGCACAAGCATGAGTATAAAGTACAGGTATGCATATTTTTGTCAGAGAACATGTGCAACGCTTATGATTTAATTAAAAAAATTAATGTCAATAAATCTGCATAGGCAATACATACCAACGCTCCCCCTTTAAGTGCAAGATATCTGATTTTTCATTGACAAACCGCACTTCTTCTTACTGTCTCTCGCATAACCTATATATACGTCACAACCATCCCTATTGAGTGCGAAACTCTATTGTGCATTAGAAAATGTCTGAATTTTGTAACGTTTACCGCCTACATTAATGCTACTTGCAATGCGATCGTATGAGAAAAATAAACACTCCTGATTGCTGTGGTGACATATCCCTCTGAGGGTCTCCCGATTTTTCAGAATCGTACTTGTAATATGAAAGTTGAGGAATTGTTCCCATCTACTATAATGACCTTTCGCTTACAAACCTCTCTCCTATAGATAATACAGCTTTAAAAAAACAAGGCATTTTCATAGCCTAAAAATGTTACTCATTTCTGAAGCACGTGCAACTAACATACTGCAAATAACATACAGAAGTAGCACATAGTGAAGTGAAATGCACACATGCACTGTGTTGAAATATGAAAGGAGAATACACCGATGCAAGATGCAAAAGTAACGTGTATAGTAACATCACTGCTTTAAGCACACAAAGTTGCTAATTTTTTTTTTTTTATAACCGCAGTGAAAACTACTCTCCTGAAAATCAACAGCATCTTCACTGCAAACGACATATCTGAAGAAACCTGGTCATTCTGCAAAAAAAAGTAAGTACAGTACTACCTTTATATTCTAACTATTACGCAAATAGAGTGTGTGGGTTGTTTATTTAATTTGCGCACCAAAGCAAACATTGATTTCTGAACCATTCTACCCACAAATCCCCATTTATTAAATAAAGAATAATAGGCATAATGGCTCACAAATACTTGTGTGTTTGGAACGCAAATAAAATACAAAATCCTTATTATGTTAGTAATAGAAAACACATAGCTGTTTCAATTTTATGCCATTACGTTTACTGTTAATGCTTCTCCTCACCACTAGCCCACTTTGTACTCTCATCTGAAGCACATTGTAGTAGTATACAAACAGAAAAATAGCCTTCCCAAATCATTGTAAGAGGCCAATGCACATTGGCACACCACCACAAAGAGTTTCCTCATCAAACGCATGCATGCATGCACACAGCACACATACATTGTACAACAGACCAAACCATACCTTCTTTTTTTCAACAGAACCCAACGAATGCCTACCAAAAAGCAAGTCCGTAGAAAGGAACGCAGAAGTAGAGCAAATAAAAATGTCATGATTCCTGCCCCTCATGTCCCCAGCCCTCCAAGATGTCAGGCTGGAGCCAGGCCACGATCACTTACATGGCCCTCAAAGGCTTCTCCATCCCTCCAAAGACCCACTTGGAGTCAGACTTGGTGCTTGTGGCACCAGACTCACTCACTCCCATAGGATAACATTGGGGATTGGACTTGTAGTGCATTGATGGGGACAAGATGGATGCCCCCACATATTTCGGTTCCCAGAACTGCATGTGCAGTCTAGTCTTTTGGGTGAGGTTCAGCCCAGAGACACCTGGGCTACCCAGAGACTATTTAAGCCACGCCCAGGCTGAGAAACATGCTTTGTGTTTTCTGCACCTGCAGCGTGACACTCACCGTGTTCGGATCGGTCTCCGGTAGGCCTGCATCTTTCTTCAGCGCTCAGGTCCTGCAAGAACAAGAAAACCGTTAGGAACAGCCTTACCTTGCAGCGCTTCTGCCCATCATTCATCGCTCCTTCTGTTCTGCGGGCATCTTCGGCGGTGTCATTCCCACCCCGGCACGCCGCTTCCTAAGGAAAAGGGAAAAGAACAGAAAAAAGGCATTAGTAAGCATTCAGCAAATCTTCGCTTATTTTTAAAGACTGTACGAGCTTCAAACGCTTACCTGCATCCCAGCCGCTCTGGGGGAACTCTGTCCCCAGACTTCTCATCCATCTGCAACAGGGAAAAGACACTCCAGGTTAGCGTGGAAACATCTAGAGGAGCTACATACCGCGCTTACTCACTGCATTTCTTCTTCATAACCGGCATCCATGCTGAAAACGTCGCGGCACCTAAAAGACACAGAAAAAGAACTCAGCTCAATACAAATACGAAAGGGTCGCATCACGCATCGCGCTCTCACTCGCCTTCAGCGCTACTGATCTCTGCAGCACGTTGCCATCCCCGGATGCCGGCCATCATCTAAGGAAGTAAAGGAACGAAGTTAGAGAACTGTTCAAAAGGCTCATTATACTTACCTGTTGGACTCTTGCCAGTGAAGTAACTAGGCAGCAACCAGCCTGCATCAATCAACGCGCCCCCTGCGCTGAAAGCAGGACAGAGAGCACACTTTCCAAGAAAACAAGGTGAGCTGTGGATCAAAGTGAAGGGTTGGACCCTGGGGAAGAAGGGGTTCAAGCACACAGAGACAATAGGGAGTTAAACTCTACCAATCCTGTGTTTCAGGCCCAGTCTCCAGTCGAGTAGACTCCAGGGAAGGGTTTGAGGTCGTAAGAGGTCAGAACAGGCTGAGTGACGTACCCGTGGATACCAGGTGAGCATTACAAAAAATAAAAGTGTCCAACCTAAGCATCCATCTGCAGCAGAGTTTGTAGAGAACGTTGGAAAAAAAAACAGCTAATACAACCAGACGTGGACTCCCTGCTCACTGTGCTCAGAGAGGCTCAGCTTCACCTCACTGATGATGCCCAACAAGGCTGAAACATGTGTATGGGGTTGCTGGTGGTACTCTTGTTCAGAGAGGAATTGCCATAGCATTTCGGTGTTGGACTGCCCATGTGGGCGGGACAAAGACTGATATGCAAATGGATATTTCCCATCTGTGAAAGGTACAGTGAGCAAAAAGCAGAAGGCTGTGAACTCTCAATGTGGTTAACAACCACTGAACAGGTTATCATGCCTTGTTCTTCCGAGAGAGGGGCGCCTGCTACCTTTGTTGAATCAGCTTCAGAATTAGCCAATTTAAATAACACTCTTCTGCATGGTACACCCAAATACCTACAAGAAGAAATTGACCGTATCCAGAGAAAATATTTTGGAAGTGAAAGCCACTTACAAAATGCAATAGTTTTAGAACAGAGTAGCAACAATTCTGCACATAGCAACCTTTATTACACACATACAAAAAAGAAATAATAAAATTTAAAAGTGCATCGGCTGAAGTACCAAACCATGTGTATGTTTGTGTTGCTGCAGAACGTTTTACAAAAGGAACACAAAAAATGAAGACAGAGCATACAAAATAGAAGACAATGAAGATTCCAAATGGTTTGAATTAGCTCTCTACCTTTTAGCAGAAAACAAATATGAAATAAGTGAACCGCTAATATGTTCCAGTTACTGCACTACAAAACTAGACAACAACCAAACTCCTGCACGTGCTATCACAAATAATTTGGAATTGTTCCCACTACCAAAAACCCTGCAAAAACTCAATTTGTATGAGAGCATCATAATTCAAACAGTTCACCCATTTCAAGCAATTATACGCCTTCACCCGAAAACAGCAAAATTACCTCCCTCTGAATTGGTGAAAGGCATTTGTGGCAAAGTAGTTTATTTGCCATTAGATCTAACCGAAAATGTACACACTCTAGGAGTGCAACGTTCAATAGAGCATTCTTTAATTGTCTTGGTAAATGGTGTACCAACAAAAGACAAAATAATTTGGCAACAACTGGTGGACTTACGTAATGTTAGACAGGCCTTGCAATATTTGAAAGACAATAACGAGTACTACAAGGAAATAAATATTGAAGAAAGCTTAAGGATAACAACTTAAATAATTCAAGAGCCATCAGAAACTGGACAATTTGAACTTCTGGATCCTGCTGCAGTATGCACTCTTTTGGACCAGTAAACAATTCATCCATTGCATTCCAATGAAAGCATAGATGATGCGCTAGAAACTTACCAAATGCGACAAACCAAAAGTTCACCAATGAGTATATGGGAAAAAACTATAGAAGCATGTGCTTTTCCACTGCTATTTCCTTCTGGCAAAGGTGGAAGATATGATGATAGACCCCCTCAGATTACGGCATCAGAATACTGCTCATTACTAATGTATTCGCAAGATCCCAGATTTAGACAAAATGTGGAGTACATATTCCACCTATTCTTTGAAAGTGAACTAGCAACGCTATGTTACGGAGTTGCACACATTTTGAAATCTGGAACCCACTTTCAAAATATGTCAGCTACGCAATTAATACAAAAAGTACATGAAAAAGATGAGGTTTTACAATCAAGTATAACAAATTTGTTTGCAAGCATGCATGGTACAAAGGAATACTGGTTCGGACGGCATGGAGACGTATGTTGTATGATCAGAAACCTTGGACCACCGACTTGGTTTGTGACACTAAGTTGTGCAGAATATGCATGGGAAGATTTACATGAGTTCCTATGCAGAGCAAACAACAACAAAACCAACATAGATATATTAACACCTGGAGAACTTTGCTCTATTGATCTAGTTAATGTGTAAAGATATTTACATCATCGTTTCATTGCTATGCGAAACTTTATTTGCAATAAAACTGTTCCTCCCCTCAGAGAAGTGCAACACTTCTTTTGGAGAAAAGAATATCAAGCGAGAGGAGCACCACATATTCACATGCTTTTATGGATCAAAGGTGCACCTAAATTCGGTCACAACAGTGATGCCACTGTTTTGCATTTCATCCAAAAATATGTCACTTGTAAAATCCCGTCACAACAGACACATAGTGACCTGCATGGGCAGATTTTACAATTTCAAAGACACAAATGTGGCAAATATTGTCGTCGCAAATACAAAAACAAAGGTAAATACTACACCAAATGCCGCTTTGGTTTTCCCAGACCAGTTACAGAAACAGGCCAAGTGAACAACTTCATGTCTTCAGTTCGACATAGTGTTAAAGGTAAGTCACCTAAGAACACGTATTACATAAAAAGAACAGAAGATTAAAAATATATCAATGATTACAATGCAATCATTGCCCTCTTATGGAATATACACACATAGATGTGCAGTACATTGCAGACAATTCTACTGCTGTTGCACAATATGTTACAGTCTAGTTAACAAAAGCAGAAACAACCGAGCTTCAAGACCTCTGGGATGACCTAGCATCAGACAAAACACTATCGCAGAAATTGTACAGCCTAGGCATAGAAATGCTCTCTCATAGAGAATGTGGCACCTAAGAAGCAGCAGATCGTTTAACTGGTACTGCTTTGCATGGAAAAACAGACAACATAGTATGGCTAAGTCTTGGTCCTGCTAAATCTAGAAAAAGGGTTCTGAAATCATATGAGGACATAGAAACAATTGCCAGAAATGATCCCAACAGCCAAGACATTTTAAAAAAACAATTTACTGGACACATACTATCCGAACAGGAGTAGCACTTTGGAAAGCATGTGTCTATACCACATAGCTCAAAACTTTGCATACAAAAATAGTGTAAAACCCAATGAAAGCAAAGGTAGATATGGAGTGACCGATTGTGAAGGCAGCTTAGTGAAACTTACCAAACGAAGGTTAATTAATCATGTCAAATTATCATTAACAACTCCTCAACAAAAAGAACTATATTACATGTCTCTGCTACGACTTTTCAAACCGTGGAGAAAAGAGGAAGCAATACTAGATAACTATGACTGCTATGAAGATGCTTTCAAAGCAAATGAAAGCGATATCACCGATGTGAACTTTACGCAGTACAGAACAATGTTACACAATGAGCAGCAACACGAAGAAGAACTTCAGGCCCAACTAGATAAGGACTCTTCCGACAGTAGTCAACCTTCTGTAACAGGAAGCCAAGAAGCACTAGGACAGCCACTAATAGCAAATGAGGCAGAATTAGCTATGACAGGAGTGGAAAACACCATGGGCCTCATTACACAGAAGGCGGTAAACCATGGTGCTATTAGCACCATGGTTGCCGCCGGTACCATACCAGTACCACCATGGAGAAAAGGGGAATTACCACCCCATTCCAAGGTTGGCGGGGCGGTAATTCACCCTTTCTCCATGGCCCTTCCCCATTCCCATTTTTGCCCCATAGGGCATAATGGGAATGGGGAAGGTGGTAATTACGGTACCGCAAAATGCGGTACCGTAATTAGCACCAAGGTCCCTCTGCGGGTCCCAAATTTAACGGCTGATCTACACCAGCCGTTAAGGTTGGGAACCGCAAAGGGACCTCATAGTAAGGCGGTAAGGGTTAACGGTCACCGGTACTCTTACCGGTGACCGTTAACCCTTACCGCCTTCCGTGTAATGAGGCCCCATGTGTCACTATCAAGAAGATATAGAAGACTTAACTGTACAACAAGCAAAACTTAACAAAGATGAGCGCACCATTTTTCAAGACGCAACAAAACAAATTGTACATGGTGTGCAACACGAAAATAAAGAATGTACCTGCCAAAATTACAAACCTATACTGCTGTACGTCAGTGGTGAAGCTGGGTCACGAAAAACATTCTTAATCAAAATCATCAGCAAGTTCCTTCAACAATTGACAAACGACAAACTGTCAGCTGTTTTAACTGTCCCCACAGGTTTAGCTGCCTACAACGTAGGCAGTGTCACTTTACACCGATTACTACTCCTTCCAGTAGAGCACCAAAACAAATTAGACTATTACAAATTTTCTGCAGAAGCTGCAATGGAACTACGCAGAGTATTAAAGCAAATGAAAATGCTACTAATAGATGAAGTGAGAATGGTCTCCAACCTAATGTTGGCCTTGATTCACCTCAGATTGCAAGAAGTACTTAAAACAAACTATGAAGAACTCTTTGCAGGAAAACACATTATAGTTTTCGGAGATCTTCTACAATTGACAGCAGTGAAAGGTGAACCTATCTTTAAAACCTTAGGACACAAACTCTGCCGTAAAACTGTTGGCAGCATAGGAAATGTCAACCTTTGGCAACATTTCCAATACAGAGAATTAACAGAAAACATGCAGCAATCTGCAGATCTCACTTATACCAACATCTTAAAAAGTATTAGAGTTGGTGTACTATCGCAAGAAGCACAGGCAATATGTAAAAACAGGCACATTCATGCACTTTATGTCGATAATGTATGTGCTACTGATGTTATGGAACAATTAGTGCACAAAAATGTCAATTGTATGGCCTTAATGCCAACTCTTGTAAGCTGTTTCAAATTCAATGAAACAATGTTAAATAAAGAAATGCAACCAATAATAGAAATTAGCGCCACAGACAAACTAGACGTACATGGTATGACACTACCCATGTGTGAGCAAGCCACAACAACACTAAATAGCTTAGAAAATTCAATCTCCAACACAGCTGGGTTGGAAAAAATATTAAAATTATCCTTAAATTGTAGAGTAATGCTTAAACGTAACCTTGATGTGGAGCAAGGGCTAGTTAATGGGGCACTGGGTACAGTTGTTGGCTTTCAATCATAACCACGTGACAACAACATTTGGTTTGTCAATATTCGCTGCGACAAACTTTCAGAAGTGAAAAGGATAGGGCGATCAACTGCTCGATTCCTTCTCTTCAAAGACATGTATGTACGTAGAGAACCATTTTTCTCTAACTCTTGCATATGCAGTCACCATTCATAAATCCCAAAGTCTTACCATAGACAAAGCATTGATAGATATAGGAAACACAGGGCCTCATTACACGGATGGCGGTAAGGATTTACCGGTACTGGTAAAATACCGGTACCGGTAAATCCTTACCGTCTTACTACGAGGTCCCTTTGCGGGTTGGGGGATTTAACGCCTGCTTTTTGCAGGTGTTAAAAACCAACCCGCAAAGGGACCCAGGGAGCTAATTATGGTACCACAATTTGCGGTACCGTAATTAGCGCCTTCCCCATTCCCATTAAGCCCTATGGGGCAAAAATGGGAATGGGGAAGGGCAATGGTGGAAGGGGGAAGTACCGCCCTGCCAACCTTGGAATCGGGCGGTAATTCCCCTTTCCGCCAAGGCGGTGCCGGTATTTTACTGGCATGAACCATGGCGCTAATAGTGCCATGTTTCTCCGCCATCCGTGTAATGAGGCCCACAGTCTTTAAAGAAGGCATGAGCTACGTAGCGCTATCACGCTTACGTACACTTGACGGTCTATTTCTAGTGAACTTTGATGCAAGTAAAGTGAACGCTGATATTCCTTGCATTTTAGAATACAATAGACTGCGTTCACTGTACACCCCACATCTGAAACAATATCCTGTTCCAGAAAAAGTAAAACATGGTAAAAGAAAACTAAATCAAACAGAAATGCAACAGAATCTGACAGCAAATCCTTCAAAGAAAACAAAAGAAGCTAAAGCTTCATCAATTACCACAAGCAAAGAAGAACCTGCTAGGGAAAGTAAACCAGGTACTTCTTCAAAGAAGGAACAAAAAGGCCAAAAAATGCACTCAGAAACAGAACTAGCTGGTCCATTCAAATTTTCAAATGAAAGTGGTGTAAGTTGCTATGCAAATGCAGCAATGAATATTCTATTTCAATTGCCACCAATTGTTAACAATATTTACTTACACAGTACCGACCAATTGTGTTTGCAAATGTTAGTCCTGCATAGAAATGCAACAAACAACCCTGACAACACGTACACTGTGCACGGAATAAGACAAGAATTGGACTACTGTGCTGGAATGGTGAGATTCACTATAAACACACAAGAAGATCCACAAGAATTTCTAATGTACTTACTACAAGTACTGGAAAACAAAAGCATACCTATAAATTAAATCTTCCAGATTTCATACATGTGGAATGTTCAATGTGATACAGGAAGAAATCCCAAATGAGCGATTTGTGTACGTATCCATACCTAATTGTGAATCCATTCCATTTCAGCAACTTGTACAGAATGCAAACCATGGCAGATTATGTACTATGTGCAATTCAGACAATCGCTCCACCTTACTGATACAAACACATAGTAACTACATAATACTTATGCTTCTACGTTATAATGCAGATGGTTCCAAAAACAACTGCAAGCTGATTGGATACACACACGGTCAAGTGTCACTTGGAAAGAAAACCTTTACAACAATAGGTATAATTTACCATGCAGGAGCTACAACCAATGCAGATCACTACACTGCATACATTAGAAAGAAATGTGGATGGTTGGAATGTAATGATAGTACCATTACTCTTATGCAGAGATTGCCAGCTAATCTTACAAATGCGTATTTAATCTTCTTAAAGCCAAAATTGAATAACTAATGTGTATTTCAACATTACCAAAAGAATTAAGAGAAAGACTACAAACCCAGCTATTTATTTAATTTTTGCAACAGGTTTAATTGACCAGGACCGGGAGTGCGCGCATAATGCTATGGGAGTCCCGGGCTCCAGAGGCAGCGCCGCGGGGTGACTGTGCCCCACTTTGGAGAATCATAAAGATGGTTCTCTCCCCTCCCCCAAATTTGGGAAGGACTTGTGCTGTTGGAGGGGTGTCGGTTGCTGGTCACCTGAACAGAAAAAAACTTTTCACTACAGCTACCACAATCCTTAGAGTCTAATTAGTTACACCTGCTATAGAAAACACAGCCTCCCTGATGATTATTTGAGATAAGAAAGCGCTTGGAGGAGAACAACTACAGACCACAGAACTGCAGCTGATGGTATGTAACCCTGTGAACACTGAGTACCTATTTTGCAGCAGAAGGGATCTAACCCTGTGAATACTTGTCCATTTTGGGATTTGACCCAGCTATTTATTTAATTTTTGCAACAGGTTTAATTGACCAGGACCGGGAGTGCGCGCCTAACCCTTCTTTATTTTTGCACAAAGACTATAAACAGTTAGAATACCCCAAAAGGTATCTAACTGCCCAAGAGTGTATAACGACGACACATATCAATGAATATCATAGATCCATAACCAAAAATTCACAGTTAGAATCCTCCAACAGGTATCTAACTGTTGTTACAAATAAGCAGCAAGGCACCAAACATAACAGTAATCAGAAAGAAGAAGGAAACACTCAAAGAAAACAAAGAAATAGTGTGTAGCATAGCAAATAAAGTTTTTTTTTTAATCTGACAAGGATTTTTTCCCCCAGACCCAAGGATTTCAGAAGCAAACACAGAAACTGAGCAAAATGCACAGTACACTGGTTTGTAAACTAAATATGAGGGTAAAAGAAAAAGCTAAACTGTCTATTATACAATGTAATAAGTCTTCATAAAATGCAAACATTAACATGCTTTTTTCTTTTATCACAGAAATTAAAAATGGATAGTTCCGCCAAGTACTAAAGTCATGTAAGACATATATGGATTCTGAACAAAGTAAACAGTAAGTATATTACTGTCATCTCATACATATGTGAATCTACATGTGTAATCTATGGCACTAGTAGGCTGCAGCGGCTGTAGCTCTGGCAGCCTGGCATATGCAAGATGAAAGCATGTTGATATAAGAAAAGCCCTGGCAGGAGAGCACACTAGGCAGACACTGCAAGTTGCAAGTATATTCATGTGAGAAAGCCCTGGCAGGAAAGCATACAAGGCATCAAGTTGAACAGTATGTAATATACAGTATTCAAGGAAGTCCTCAGAAGGACATATCAGGACTAGCAAAATGCTGTGGACACATTAAAGGAGAGAGAAAACATTGCAGGAGAGTACACCAGGTATTTTAATAAAATACAGACTAACAGTCAAGTTGATTTGAATACCAGTTGGGTTGTTGATCAAGAGAAACTTGGGGAACTGATATCTTTTACTTTACTTTAAAATATTTGTAACACGCCCCACAAGGCCCAGGGCTTAAGGGCACAGACAACAAGTAAACACTAGAGACAATCAAGACCGGCCTAAAAATCAAACATATCACACATGAACATACGGGACGGCACTCATACCGCCGTCCATCCATTACGATAGCATTATCTAAACAGCAATGTTTTCAATCTTTTCCTAAACACCACAGTGAAGCTTAGCTCCTGAGATCAAGCAGAATGGCATTCCAAGCTCTCGGTGCCACCAAAAAGAAAGCACCTTTCATTACATGGGTCAGTTTGCAGGCTGGGATTTTAAGTTGACTGTAGTTGTTGGATCTTAACGTCCTGCTACTCGATTTACACGCCAATGCCGCACTCAGATACAAAGGGCTAGACCCATTGAGACATTTATCAGCAATCACCAGCAAACGAAAGTTGGTTCTTGCCTCTATGGGTAGCCAGTGTAAATGAAACCTGGTCTCGGATATATGATCCCTTCTCTGCAAACCAGTGATTACTCTCACTGCACCATTCTGAATAATTTGCAGTTAAAAGTACATTCTTTTTTGGCCATGGCCACAAGCAGGCTACACCAATAGTCAATGTTTTAACCACTTATGGCTCTTACCACGGTTTCACAATTAACTTTTGAGATAAAAAGGACGAAGCTGCACTAGCAGCTTAATGTAATATGCAGTAGAGGAGACTAGGCAGCTCACCTGGGTCTTCATATTTAGTTTCTGGTCCAAGTACACCCCCAATGTCTTAACTTTTTCTTTTGTGGAGATACTGCATCCTGCTACTTGTAAGTGAGTGTAGTCATCTCCCAATTTGCAAATCTTCCCCTCAGTGCCAACCACCATCAGCTCTATTTTTTCGTTATTCAGTGCTAAGCCATTGTTAATCATCCATGACTGGATGGGTCCATATATTTTATTAATGGTTTCCTCATCATCTTAATGCTTACCAGTCGAGGTGATGACCCATTGCGTGTCATCAGCATAATTGGTAAAGGGCAACATTATTTTTCATCAATAGGCCAAAAAGTGGCACAGTAAAAATGTTATACAGTAAGGGAGAAAGACAAGCCCCCTGAGGCACACCATATGTCAAAAGTACAGGCTGAGCTTCAGCAATCTTACTACAGAATATAGCAAGGCTACCGGCAAAATGGCAAAAAGGAAAGAAGAGGGATCTTTCCGTCAGGGTACAACACAATCAAAAATATCTAAAATGTTGGAACCACTTAGTGAGGTTAATAATTCAATCTCTGAGATTAAGGGGTTTTTGTAGGACATAGAGATTATTGATGTAGTTTAAGATTCAAAACAAAGTCATAAAGTAAAAACAGGGGAGGAAGGGCAGGTACAGCCACTGTCTGCAGCTGGAAAAGGTCCCCAGATTGTAAGATCAAACTATGTTGTCTCATATGATAATGTAGACTTCATAGACTTTTGCGACCCTGACCCAATTCTAAAATAAAATTCTTCTGGTTTCCCAACAAGCCAGGCAAAAAAGGTGGATTTGTTGGCCCCTTTTGAAGTGTCGCACCTCCCGAGACAAGAGGGCAGTAAAAATTATGTTTTTCCCATTAAAAATACTTCTACAGTCTTGGGATCCGAAGGGGGGGACATTATCGAGGAATATAATGAAGCTCTAACTCTTAGCAAGCCTGGACCTGTATGCAAATTGACATCTAAAACTAGTTCCAAGGCTCCTGCAGTAATAACTCAGGGTTCTAGTTGTCTGACTCCCGGAAAGAATGGAAAGGGAAAGGTAACTCCAGATGGATGGAAACAAAGCTCAATTACAATTTCAACAGCAAATCGCTTTGACCCACTCCTAAAACCAACAGCTTCCATCAGCATGGCCCCCTCTAAAACAGGAATCCCTGCGCTTGGTGATGGCTTAACAGGAGAACCTAACTCTGGACAAGCTATTCAACGTAAAGGAAGGACGCAGTACAAACAGAAACGTAAGACTATAGTCCCGGTACAACAGAAGCACTTTGGGCCATTGCAGTGCACAGCAGGTATCCAGACTGAGTTTTTCCAGTTCCTGACTACAGTACCAATACTCCATGTAAAAGTTCTCACACAGATTCAATGGCTGAATCAGTAAGAGACACTGTGGCCACTAGAGTGGATAGTGTGATTAATTTGCTTAACACTCCAAATGTTGATGTAAACGTAACCTCATGGAACGGAGCAAGTCTACGACCATAAAACCCTCACAAAACACAGTTAGCAAGGCCCCGACAGGGAACCCGATGTCTATTAATAATTTATGTAAGGCTAGTTCCACAGGTAATCTGGTAGGAATGGCAAGGGCCTCTGATTTAACTCAGAGGAGGGCTCCTGAAATACAAACACAGGGTTACACAAGCCATGTTCAATAAAACTGATTACCCTTCCAATCATGGGGCAAAATGAGGGGTGATTATGCACACAGATTCCCCCCGACACCAGTCTCATGATACAAGGAAGGGTATTCCATTGACAGGTTCTAATTTGAAGCCAATACAGAATCCCATTCTTTGTGTCATAAATGTAGTGAAAGAGCACATTGAGGCAAGGGACAGTCGCCCTATTGTGGTCATGATTAATATACCAAGACTAATGGCTGAGCAGTTTGAATAACAAGAGAGCCTGAAAAACAAGTGTTCTCACTGGATTAGGCATGGGAAGGGATGCCTCTCGGTTTTGCATGATGACATTCAGTCTTGCTAGAGGGCTAACACACCAAACTCACAATGGGATCATATTAGAATGTATTTACGGTCTTGAGATTTGGTTGAGGGGTTGAGCATTGACCGAGGATTTCACTCCTCCAATGACACAAGAATTATATTACGATCGCCGGAATTCCTATGTTTAAGAGGCCCAATTACAACAAAAAATCAAGAGGTGCTGAATCACCATTCGGAAGCATTAAAATCTATAGCTCCATCTGTGAGCAATACTCAAAATTTTGAGATTGGCGAACTTGAAGATGTTGAGTGACTCAGTGTAGAAAGGAACCGCTATAAAGCGGATAATGGGACCATTAAGCTCCTATCCTGGAACATAGCGGGATTAAACAGAATGTTGTCAGACCCACTATAGGACTCATTTATAAGAGGTTTCAACATTATAGGCAACAGTTCCTGTTTCGTTCCAAGGGTTTTAGTCGTAATGTGTCCCAGCTATAATAAACCAGAAGGGCAGGCCCAGTGGATGGTCTCCTGTGATAGAAGGTAGTGCAACATGAGATGGGCCCCAGACCTTCAATCTTTAAGTATCACCACTGGAGAGGGGGAGGAAATTCTCCTAATGAACATCTATAATAGGCCCTGTAATCCTGAGGGAAAGAAGATCTTAACCCTTCTCAAGAACATTGTAGATCAAGATCATGAGTCTGGGCATACAGAAAAATTTATTTTGGTGGCAGGTGATCTGAATCTACAAATAGAACCCTTGGGTATCTTAGCGGGACTGTGGGAGGATCAGAATTTGGCCTGGGACATCCCAGAAGCAGTGGTAGCAGCCCCAGTGTACGCACCAGCTTGCAATTGAATCTGCCTGCCTTTTATCGAAGCTCAATTTAAGGGCATGCAATGGGAGAACCCTAGAGGACCAACCCACAAAGAAAACATTTGTGAGGCATAATGGGTCCTCTTTAATAGATTATATAAGGATCTCGGCAGCATATTGGGCGAGGGTGTTCTATTTTGAGGTACTAAATAGGACAGAAAGTGACCACTACCCAACAGCACTTTACCTTAGGGGAACAACGCCTTCTGCTTTGGGAGACCTGGGTGAATATGGGACACACCTAAACCAACCACTGGAAATAGTCAGTCATTCTTGCAAGTCCTTAGAATGGGCAAAAGTACTTGAAAAAGAGTTTAAACCTTCTCTTTATGCTGCCATAGTAGGGAACACTGTAGATATTTGTGACAGTGAGGCTAATGACACATTGATTAGAGAATCATATGAGAACCTAAACAGCAAAATACTTCCCTTTATCTCTACTACTATAGGCAATATAAGAACTAAATCAATCTATAAAGAGGATGGTTCGATTAGGACTGTTGTAAAGCCAAAAGAAAGGTTATTGATTGTGCTACAGCAAAGGAGGGGGTGAATAAAGTGGCCCTGTGATAGATACGGCTAGAGTACAAAAAACATATTCAAACAAAGAAAAAGGAACATGTGTCAGACAAATGGAAGGCCTTGTTTGATACCCTGCAGTCTAGAAATAATGTATTATTTTGGAAACTGGTTACAGACAAAGGATTACATGGCGATACAAAATTTGATTGCTGTAGTGCAGCAGAAAACTGGTGGCAGCATTTTTCGTCTCTTTGTGCCCACCGGAACTCAGCAGTAGTACAGCTTTTGCCACATGCTCCTGTGCCCGTTCATATGTCAGGCCATCTGAGTATTACCCTGGGGCAAATAGAAAGTGCTCTCTCTGCCCGAAACGTGGTAAATCCACATGCCCAGACCTCATTCCGGGGGACCTTTTTAGTGAAGAGGGAAAAATATGGGCACCTGTCCTTTGTAGAGTTTTTAACTGTATCATTAGGAGGTGTAGGATACCTGAGTCCTGGAGGAAGACCGAAAAAATCACACTGTACAAGAAGGGAGGACGGGATTAACTGGCAAACTCCCTTCCAACCTTACTCCTGGACAGGGCAGGCAAACTATTTGGGAAGGTTTTGTTGTCCTGGCTCCAGGACTAGGCCGATGATAACAATGTCATCACAGACCTTCAAGAGGGATTTAGGAGGAAAAAGGTTACGCTGGATCAATGTTTTGTGCTATATTTGTTGATCCAGAAATACATCGTATTGAATAAGATGAAATTCTACGCAGTATTTCTGGACCTCAAAACCGCTTTTGATTCAGTATCCCAGGAAAAATTGGGGAGCATCCTCACCCGCCGGAATGTCCCCTCTGATTTGATAGAAATGATTGGTCTATTGTACTCAGAAAATAGTGCCTCTCTCCATTATGGGGTGGGAGGGGGAATCAACAAAGCCATCCCTGGTTACTAAGGGGTTGAGGCAACGGTGTACCCTGGCCCCCATATTATTACCTTTTTATATTCAGGAGGTCATAGATGCTCTAGTGATGGGATGTTAGGATTGTCTGAAAATGTCCCCCAACAAATACCCTGAATTATTCTATGTAGATTATGCAGTTATTTTGTCTACTACACTGCAAGGCTCAAAGGCAGCCTTGGAAATATTTATCCAGAAATGTAGGGAGTTACAATTGGAGCTTAACATTGACAAAGTTTTGTTTTTCCGGCCCCAATTTGCAAAATATACCCCCCTGTTAGTAGTGGTGGATGGAACTCGATTGGCCCAAGTCAAATTCTTCCACTATCTCGGCATAAGGTTCCAAGATACGGAAGGGTGGGTAGAACAGGTGAAGGATTCTCTTATCACCCTGCAGAAACTTAGTGGGTCCTTTAAATCATTCCATATTAAACATGAAGGTGGAGCAATCTCACCCGACCTGAACCTATATGGAAAACAAGTGTTACCTGCAGTCCTCCATGGGGCTGAACTCTGGGGTCATGCCAATGTGAAAGAAATGATCACAAGGGAACATATGTTCATAAAAAAGTTGCTATTACTGCCCAATAGTGCTCCCTCCACTTTTGTGCTCATTGAACGTGACATTATCCCTGTGGCCATTCCGTTCAAATTTAAACCTGTAGTATTCTAGTTAAAACTGTGGTTGGAAGAAGGCCTAGAAAATGTACGGTCTGCATTGAGACATCTTGTGTCACTAGACGGCGGGAGCTCGATAGCATGGCTTCGTCATCTGAAAAACATCTTGGTGAATGTGATTTGTGGTCCAACCCTGAGAGTCAATGGGTAGGCGCCAAGAGAAGAATTAAAGTGGCCTTGGTCAATAAAGCTCAAGACGATCTACTGTACTCGGCCATGGATCAAAAAAAGGGGCCGGATTATCTTGAGCTTCCTCCCTTTGGCCATAAAGCCTATTTGGATTAGGTCTGGCCGGCTTTTGAAAGATTGCGATACGTACGCTTAAGACTTGCCACTTTACCTGTGGCATCTGTGACCCAATCATGGCACGTCTCTAACACTGCACAATGTCCTTTGTGTGTGAATTCAAAAGAATCAGTCTTACATTTTATGTTACTGTGTCAAAATTCCCTCCACCCTAGTTGACTGTATCTGAGGCCAGTATTACGAAAACTGGGAGTTTAGGATACCAAATCAGCACTGACTCTGCTAAAAGTGAGCCCAGACCCCTTTGTAGTGTTTGGGTGCGCAAGCTATATCCATAGCACATGGTATTTGGGTGGCAAATTAGCAGTTTTAAGCACATCTTATTCCCTGGCACAACATCAGACAAATGTTTTGGGAGTATACAACCCTTACTTAGAGGATTCCCCATTGTCTTAGAACATTGGTTTAACTGCACCCTGAGGCTGCGAGCATGCTCTCCCCAGTGGTATTATTGATTACCATTTAATATAAATCGGATTGTTCTATAGACTTATTTATTATTAACTTTGTATTAACTTCTTTTTTGTCTTATGTACCTGGATATATGTATCTGCTGCGTAGCCTTTTTTATGCTATTGTAAATGGATGGATGTAATTATTTTACTTGATGGTGCACGCCAAATAAAAGTATATTAACAAATAACAGAATATAGTGAATATAAAACAGAGTGAAAGAAGTGAAGATAAATCAAGGGGAAGGGAACAACCCTCTGGAGCAAGGAAATGTATACAGACTAACAGCCAAGTTATTTTGTATACCAGATGTGTTGTTTATCAAGATAAACTTAAGGAACTGATATTCTTGAATATAAAACAGAGTGAAGAGAAATGCATGGGCAGGGAATCACCCTCTGTAACAAAGATCTCTATCCTTCTGGAACTTTTGTGATAGAGTTACTTATTTCCTTCCTGAACATTTGTACACTACTAAAGGCAAAAGATTTTACCCTTGCAAGCCAAGAGTTTACTTTTGTTAGAATGTGAGGCCCAGAATAGTACTTTTTTTTCAAACCTTGCTTTATTCAGCTTGATAACACACAAGAGAGCATGCAAAGGCCCAACCAGGGCGAGCATTGACAATTGCAGTACAAATCAGTGGGTCACAACATTATACTTTAGTTCTACAGTTTTAAGCGTGGAAGGTGTGGCAGGACAGGAGGAACTTGAGCAATCGAGAGGACAAACCCTGGTAGATGTGGGAGAGTGGGAAGCCTGGGATGCAGCTTCAGAGTCTGTGCCAGCAGGTGCCATATAGGAGCGAAACCTCAGCCAGATGTTCCTGCGCCGAGAGTGTGTTGGTTGTTGGTAAGACCACGCCTCTTCAGTTTCTGAGGCCCAGGTCACTGCCCTGAGCCATTGCGTGTGTGAAGGTGGACCAGGGCGGAGCCAGCATTGTAAGATGCAGCGGACGGCAAGAAGCATACAGAGGCCAGCCAGCTTTTTGGAATCTCGACCCAAGTCCGGGAAGTCTTGGAAGAGACATAACAGTGGGGACGGGGTGATCACACAGTCTAGAATAGCAGCCATAGGGGCACATACCTCCTCCCAGTACTGCGCCAGTTTAGGACAGGACCAGAGCATGTGTATATATGTGGCGCTGTCGGTTCCGCACCTGGGATATCTGGGGGAATGGTCCTTCGACATGTGGTGTAATCGAATTGGGGTGAGATGTTATCTGTGCAGGTCTTTGTACTGGATCAATTTAAATCTGGAGTTAAAGGACACATTGTGAATGTGTGCGCACATATGGTTCCAGCATTCGTCAGTCATTTCCAGCTCTAAGTCCTCTGCCCATTTGTATTTCAATTTGTCAAAAGGGGGGATAGTTCTGGCTTGCAATAGGGCGTATAGTCTGGACACTTTTCCCCTGAAGGAATCAAAGTTACATAGCTCTGCAACAACTGGGTCATCGGGAGGTATCGTGGGGAAATCAGGGTAACAGACTTTGAGAACCTTTCGGAGGGAGGAGTATTGGAGCCACGCATACGGTTTCTGTCTAAGGGCAGGCGGGAGATCAGGCCACTCGATGAAGTTACCATTTTCAAAGGAGTCTCGGATAGTTTTGTGTGCTGTTACGGCCCATCGGTGTATGATGGATGGTGGTAAGCATGGGACCCGTGGGAGAAAGTTCCATAAAGGTAAATCACCATGGAACGGGTGGGGCACATTTAATAGTTTCCATATTTTAGAAAGGGCAAGAGAAGTGGTAACTACAGGGTCTAGTGACTCTAACAAGGTCGGCAGGGGAGAAAGGATCAATGAACGTACGTCTCGGTCGCTGATTGCCATCCTCTGTAGCCTAACATAGGGAGGGGGATCCTGTGTGTTAATCCAGTGGGAGGCAAACTGAGCCTGCACCACCAGCCAGTATTTAAAGAAATCCGGGGCATTGAGTCTCCCACCCTCCAGAGAGGTGGCCAAAGTTGTCCCAGAGTGCCACAAAAAGGTATTAATTGTTCGAGTTAACACTTGAAAGAAAGCGTCTCCTGGCCATAATGGTAGGTTGATAAACTTATATTATAGTTGGGGGAGTAGGACCATCTTTAGGATACCGATCCGGCCAGCCAAGGAAATCAGAAGTCTAGTCCAGCTGGAGGCTTTTTCAGTAAGTTTCGTAAGGTACTTCTGGTAGTTCTCCTCAAACAATGTCTCAGGGCGACGAGTCACTTCTATACCAAGGTAGATAAAGTTTGACTGGGACAACGTGAACCCCATTAGGTCTGGAGGGGGAAGTGTGCATTCTGTAAGCGGGAACAGGGTAGATTTGCCACAGTTCACCTTGAGCCCAGAGATGCGCCCAAAGTGAACAACATCCTCCAGTATCGGGGCAAGGTTGATAGAGGGGGATCGGATATAGAGCAGGGCGTCATCGGCATACAATGAGATGATATCCGCTTGGCCCGCTGTACGTAGCCCTCTGCGTGCGTGGCATTGGCACATCCTGTCAGCAAACGGCTCCATGGCTATGGCAAAGATTAAGGGAGAGAAGGGGCAGCCCTGCCTTGTGCCTCTGGCGACTCGGAACAGGGAGGAGCATCTGTCCTCGGTACGGACTCTGGCCACCGGGACGGAGTAAAGTAATAGAACCCAAGTGCAAAACATGGGTCCAAATTTACACTTTTCAAGGACCCAACACAGGTACCTCCATGACACAGAGTCGAAAGCTTTTTGCATATCCAGTGTTGCTGCCACTGCCTGCACGTTCGGGCTAATTCTACTGATAATATTAAATAGTCTCCTCAGGTTCAGGGAGGTGGAAATTCCCGGAATAAACCCTGCTTGATTGGGGTGAATGATATGTGGCATGAAGGGGGCTAAGCATGAGGCTAGCAACTTGGCAAAGTATTTTACGTCGCAATGAATTAGTGATAGAGGACGATATGAGCCACATTGGGTACGGGGCTTGCCAGGTTTGAGAAGGACCGTTAGTATAGCTTCCCAAAGAGAAGGAGGGAGCCTACCTACTTCGCAGGCCTCATCCCACAGAGTCATCAGGTGTGGAATTAGGAGCTGCTTAAAGCGTTTATAGTATTCTACTGGGAGGCCGTCAGAGCCAGGGGACTTGCCAGATAACAGTGAGTCGATGGCCTCTGAGAGTTCTTCAGTAGTGAACGGCCCCTCGAGGGAGCCATTAGTCTCATGGGAGAGGACCGAGAGGGGAAGACTATCCAGGAAGGTGTCAATCTCAGCTGTAGGAGTACTCTTTTCTTCAGAGTAGAGGGCCTCATAGAAAGCCAGGAACTCAGTGTTAATATCCTACAGGAGTGTGGCTAGTGTGCCTTCGGCTCTCCCTATAGCGGGGATGTTGGGAGAACCAAACTCACGACGGATGAGTCTGGATAAGATTCGGCCTGGTCGCTCACCCTCACCATATTATCTTGCGAGTTGGGGGTTGTCAAGAAATTTCACCTTGCGTTTCTGCGTGGGCTCAAAACGTATCGAGTTCCCCGCCCAAGGATGCCAGGATCTCAGGGGATTGAAGAAGAGCATATTGGGACTCAAGAGCAGCAAGGGTTGACTCGCTTTTTCGGATATTACTTCGGATCACTTTAAGGATACTGCATTCCTTAGAGTTGGCGATACCCCTAATGTAAGCTTTAAATGTCTCCCACAGGGTGGAATGTGTAGGAACCAAGTTAGTGTTGATTTCAAAGAAGTCTTCAATAGCCGTTTTAAGTTCTGAGGCAAAGACCGTGTCGAGTAGGGAATATGGTTTCATTTTCCACCCCGAGTTCTTTCATAGCCTGGGCCCCAGACGAGAGAGATAGTTACACGAGAGTGGTCAGAAAGGGTTCTAGGGAGGATCGACAGCTGTGAGA
Organism: Ambystoma mexicanum; assembly: GCF_040938575.1. Lineage (NCBI taxonomy): Eukaryota > Metazoa > Chordata > Amphibia > Caudata > Ambystomatidae > Ambystoma > Ambystoma mexicanum. The sequence continues at coordinate 449,206,213 of NC_090936.1, read as the reverse complement.
CATTTCTCATCAGTATGTCCGATATCAGCCACCTGTCGATTCTAGAGTGTGAGTCGTGGACTGAGGAGTAGAAAGAGTATGTCCAAGACACGGGGAACAGCAGTCGCCATGCAGATATGATGGCCAGCCGGGGGAGGGATGACAAAATGGTGTAGCCTGCTCTAGAGAGTTGGCGGGGTCTGGAGCCCGACCTGTCCAGGACAACGTCTAGTATTGTGTTGAAGTCACACCCCCCCCACAGTATCGGAACCATCAGAAAGCTGGCTAATAGAGAGGCTAAGTGAAGGTAAAAATCCGGGTCATCTACATTGGGACCATAGACGTTCAATAACACCAGTACTTTATTTTGTAGAACACCATGGAGTAGTACGTATCTACCCAATGGGTCTGTCTGTGAGGATTTACAAGTAAATTTGAGGCTCCTATGGATCAAGGTCATAACCCTGCCACTCTGGCTAGAATAGTTGGTATAATATCTGTGGGGACCCCACCCCTTGGCAAATTTCTCACATTGTTCAGCGCATGATTGCGTTTCTTGAAGAAATAGGATTTTTACCCCATGGCGCTCAGCATGTAGTTATAGCTACCGCATTTTCTTATAATTACCCAGCTCCCGCACATTCCAGCTCATTAACATTACATTATCATCGACATTTAGAGTAGGGACACTGGATAGACTTTGGATTTCGGCGGGATAGCAAACAAGGGCCGAAGGCCCAGGGTGAGGGTGCAGGTCCCCTCTCAGTGTGTGACCGACCTGGCATTGATTTGAGCTCTGCCCTCTTTGTGAACATCAAGCCTTTTTTAACATAACACCCATCCCAATCCCCCCATCCACATCCCTACCCCAATCAGAGGGATGACAACCCCATTACCAAATAACCAGATCCAAACCAGTGGCATTAACGCCTGGGGGCCTGCATGCTGGTCTGGCGGCGATGCTCCGGGCTAGAGGTACGATAAGGATTGACAAGATGCATTGGAAACATTAACATGAAGATTTGATTGAGTCGTATGACAGGGAGATCAAAACATCATAAGGTCGGAGTAAGTTGTACGCATATAGATGACGGATGGATCTCCTACACCCATAGGTCAGGGTACACCCCTCATGAAGGCTTCCAAACTTGTAGCAAACGGAGACGGAGCGATGCAGCCATGAGAATTTAACCAGGGAAGTGCTCATCTATAAATTTGGAGACTTCCTCTGGAATCGTGAAAAAGAAAACCTGATTGGAGTGTTCAATTCGCAGCTTGGCAGGATATAGCATGGAGTATTTGACCTGCAGATCATGTAATCTTTTCTTAACTGCCAGGAAGGTTTTGCGTTCCTGCTGAACCACAACTGAGAAATCGGGATATAGGTGGATCCTGGAGGACCCCAGTAAAAGCTCTCCCTTGGCTCTCGTGGCCCTGAGAAGGGCCTCTCAATCTCGAAAGTTCAGAACCCTGGCTATAATGGGGCGCGCCGGGTCTGGGTTTCGCTGATAAAGCTCGATGGGCTCTTTCTATTGCGAACTGTGGTGAGAGCCTGGGTGAGTTAAGCAGTGAGAGTAGAGTGCGCTCTAGGTAGTCTTCCATAGGCTCTTTGATGCTATCCTCGGGGAACCCAATTATGCAGAGGTTATTGCGCCTAGAGCGCGACTCGGGGTCCTCATTCTTTTTGGCTGCCTCCAGCACCTGTCTGGACAACAAGGAAACCTCTGCCCGGAGTGCACCCAAGTCATCCTCTGTGACGCCAACCCTTGTCTCGATTTCAGCTACTCGGCTATCGGTTTTCTCAATGTGTGCTTTAATTGAGGATATGGAGCCCTTCATATCATCCAACGTGGAGTGGAGAGTGGTGAACCCTTCAAGGATATATTCCATCATTTTCTGTGTGTCTATGGAGTCCGAAGGAGTCGAGGTAGTGGGTGCAGGGTCCGTCTCCACCTCTGCTTGTCTAGACGGCGTCTTAGTGAACATATTGATGGAGCTCTGTCTTGCACCTGCCATTGTCTCTGCGTTACTGAGAAGATCTTTCTTCTGGCAACACAGCGTTTCCTGACAGATATTGACAGACCCTTAGTTTTGGTTTGAGGTAGTGTGAGGAGTCAGGAATGAAACTCGGACACATTTTAGCCATGATTTTGGTTAAAGACGTTTATTGAAAATAAAAGGGGTTGGGACAATGCCTCTCTGACCCTGCTCTAAGAGGAAGTTCCTTCCCTAAACCAAAAACGAAGGATCTGTCTGCGTCCGAACAACCAAAACAAAACAGTCCTGTGTCCAAAGTTATATTCTGACCCTCACACTACAAACTAAATTCTAAGGTGAATATGGAAATGTATTTAACCCTGGGTGGTTTCGAAAGTGTTCAAAAAAGAAGAACTAATGGCTCCTTCACAAAGGTTAATCAAGAATAAAGGTCCTTGTGCTCCAGAGGGTGGTTGCCTTACCCTGGATTCCTCTTTATTCTCTGATGCGTCCCAAACACCAGTTCCTTGTACTTTTCTTGGCCAACAACTACATTGATCTTGGCTAATGCAATCGCTTTTCCTTGTCTTGATGTTTCTTCTCAGGACCTCTTTATTCCACACAGTTGTAGTTGCCTGGTACTCGCCTGCCCGGAATTCTTGCACTCACACAGTTGTAGTTGCCTGGTGTCCCCGCTGTCTCTGGGTGGACTCACCGGCTCTTGTTGGCATTCCTGGATACTCCAACACACAGCCGATAAAGCGTTTTCATCTGCTTTCTTTCCGCGACTGCTTCCTCTTGGTTTTCCCGTCTTTCGCAGCCTTCACCCTGCGTGTCTGCTTCGTTCCAGGGTCCAGTAAGTGAAGCGCTGCTCTCTGTCACCTGCAAACACCCAGGAATCTCTTGCTGGTTCCTGGCACTCCTGCAGCGTGTCCTTCTTGCGCAGCAGATTCTTTCTCCTTCATTGGTGAGCCGCCTGGCTCCTCTGCACCACTTTCTGCCTCTCTGTTCCTCGAACCTCACAGAGAGGTGCAGCTCTCTCCCACCAGCAGCAGACCTCAACTCTCTACCTCTGCCATTTAAATATCTTGGGAACAGGTGTATGTGAGAAACGAATAGAGCAGTTGCTGCGCTTGTGTCCTCCTTCGCTCTGCATTGCTCGATTCCTCTTCCTCATACAAATATTTTGGTAATTCTGGGAAAGGAAATCCAGTTTTGACAATTGGTTTGAAAAACTTGGATAAACATTCTCAATGGTTTTAAACAGCAAATGCGCCCTGGATGATTGATAGGTGGAACTGGAGAGGGTGTTTCATAAGTCTCACAAGGCAGACCAAAGTTGGAAGGTTGGCCTATGGGTCTGAGGAAAGGGTTTTCCCTATTCTTCATAGGAGAAGGAGTAGATGTATGACAGTAGGCCATTAGAGTATTAGATGTGCGAGGGTTAATTTCAAGGAAAAATGGGGGATACCCTGTCTCATCTGCCAAGTCACCCTGTTAGACCAGAAACGACCCTATAGTATGTATAGTAGGTATATTATGTTAGCCAGAAACCAATCGCATCATGTGACAAACATCGCAATCGCAAAATCGTCAATGTAACCAGAGGGCATCCATTTTGTGAAATGTCAGCCATTCGCTTTTTTCTCCTTTCTGTCAAAACGCTTTGCAAAATGTATTCTATGCTTCGAAACTCACACACGGTGCAAGGCCACGGCCTGAATACTGAAAGACTAACACAGACAGGAATATCAAACGATAAAGAAATACATTGTTTTCCTCTCTCATGAAGTCCTTGAAGGCGAGCAGAAGCTGCATCTAATCAGCAGACCAGGTGCCGGCATGTCTTGTAAATGCTGTAGTAAAAGGCAGTTAAAGCATGAATGATATTCTTTTAGCAGTACTCCTTCGCGGAGACTGGTATTTTCTGCTTCAGAACTGTCTGACCCGACCCTTAGTTTCATGAATCGAAACACATAGATAACGTGCTAAGGAATATTTCTCTCCTACGAACATGATATCCTTGCTGAACAAAGAGCTCTATGTTCCCCATAACAGAGAGCTGTCTCTGCTACTATTGCTAGAATAACTATATTTAGACTGAATAGAGACTTGTCATAACGTGTCATAATTGTCATGATTGTCAATCACCGAACCCTAGCCTGAACGATACATTTATGGGAGGATTGATTTGCCTTCAAAAGATTGCATGTTATGTATATATATTGTTGCTTGACCGTTGCTCGCTCTCTTGCGTCTCACAAGGTCTGGGTACACACGTTGTGAGACGTTGAGACCCCAGTCGGCCGACTGAGAATACTTTGAAATAAACCAGACTTGTTTGGAAATCGAACCTCGTGTCTATGGTGTCACTAGTGTATATGGTTATTGTGCCTTAGTTTCCATATGCAGTCTTTATGGCCTAGCAACCCTTACTTTCATGAGGGTCATCTCCCCCTCAGTGATCCTCCCTCAAATAGCTACCCCCAGTGTTCTGATGAGAGAGCGTCTGCCTCACCCTGGCCACATTAGGGGAGGTTCCCCCCAAAGAAGTAGTGAAGACACTGCCAGATTCATCACAGTAGGGAAACACCTCTAAGAGCAGAAACAGAGAGCCATTTCCCCACCCCCTTTATTTAAAATAAAGGTTTATGATCAAAATCCTAAGTCTCTGTGTCTGTTTCTCATTCTTGGTTCCTCACATAGTGCTAATGCCTCCATTATGTCCGGCAGAGTTTTTTCCCAACCACTCAGACGGGGTGTTTTGTATTCTAGCCCCTAGTTCTAATGGCGTTTCAGCAGATTTTAGTCTAATCTCCCGGAACTTATAATGGTAGAAACCCTCAGTTTGTCCTACTCTGTGTAGTAGATCTTGTGTTATGTTATCAGAGATTATACATGATTCCCAGGAGATTAAGGGTCTCCTAGGACACCTGGAGTTCACCCCCTAACAAGGGAGCGAGATAACAAGTCTTTATCTCTTCACTCCAGAGCAACTGTTGAGCAAACCTCTCAACATTTTTAAATACATTTCCTAAGTCTTCCCCTTCCCGATAAGGCTGGAGAATCTCATGTTGTAAAATGGGTCTTAGCTGGGTAGGCGCAATTTTGTCCAAGCCTTCTTAGGATTTTATATCGCCTGGATTTGGTGGTTGACCAACTGGTCCAGTAATGCCTCCAGGGGATTCTATCAAAACGTACAACTTCCCCTTTCTCTATGCCCAACTACTCCTCACCTGAATCTCCGGTAGAGCTAGTAGAGTCGACCAATCCTGTCTTCTTCGGTATTTCTTTGATGCCTTCTTCTTTTTGGTTCTTTTTCGACGTAAATAAGGACGTGGCTCTCTGAGGCCACCTTGACCGGATGGGTACCAAATCCGGTGATCTCCCAGGAGCCAGTCCCAAAACTCCAGGGAAAAAGCCATTGGCAAAAAACCCTGTGTAGCGGATCTTCTCAATTGTGGGAAGGAGTATCCAATATGTTAACAGTGATTCTGCTGTGGTGACAAAGGGTCTGTAGGGGTAGTAGATATGCTGAAGAATGTCAAGCAATCAAGGACACGAACAGACTTGTAGTATGGAGAAACTACAAGATCCAGCATGCACCGCAGGAGGCAGACGCTGTTCGAAGAGAACTGTAATCCAAAAGTCACCGCAGAAGGCAGACGTAGTCTGGGGATACTGCAAGACTCGGCAGGTACCGCAGAAGGCAGGCGTTGCGTAGGACCAGCGGCTTTGTAGGAAACTACGGTACCAGGAGCTGCGGCACCGTAGTAATATCGCAGCAGTGACAGAGTTCACTGGTAAAGGAACTGGAAGCAGACAGAGCCTCAGAAAGGTGAAAAGGCAGAATAAAAAGGAATAATGAGAAAAAAGGTAGTAGATAAGGCAGAATCAGAAAGAAAGTAAAATACAAGTAAAGGAACAGAAAACCGAAGTAATGAGAAAAGAAACTCCCGTGAATTTACCAGAATAAACCGCTGATGAGTATACACCTGAAAGGGGTAGCACCGCGAGTGAATGCAGAAAGGGAGAAAAGGCTGAGGCAAGAAGGAGAAGGTAAGGTCTTCTGTGTGACAGAAAAACACGAGCAAAGGGGCAACGAACAAAGTTCGAAATTAACGATGATACAACGCACCGTTGTTACTGTGCGTGATGCGTATATACGCTCCGGACGCCATCTTGGAGGAAGGCTAGACTGTTAACTGGAGATAGAAGGCATCCATCTTAGGTGTATCTCCACCTATACCATAACTTCCATGGCTGGTGCATAACATTATGCCCCCTTCGATAATGGTTTAAATTCCAGTCGCTTCTGGTGATATATCCAGAAATACTGGATTTTCACAAAAGTGAAACCTAAAACCAAAGAGGAAACGGCCAAATTTTAGTACCACACAATATAAACTGCCTACACAGATCTCTTAATAGGAGGCTGTAAGTGGCAAAAGATATATTTGTGTACCTAAACTGATCTATTCCGACTTTAGATAAAAAAAAGTTAGTATCAGTCTAATAATCCTTTCTGCCTATTCCTTCCACTTTTGTGAAAATCCAGTATTTCTGGATATATCACCAGAAGCGACTGGAATTTAAACCATTAGGCGAACCGAATGGGGTTCGCAGGTATGTTCTTTTATGTGTGTTTTTCCTGAATTGTTGAAGTAAGACATAGGGGGGGCGGTGGATGCCAATGGAAAGGATATTTAGCACTTAAAAGCATATGTGCTAATAAGCAGGAATATGGGAATAACTGTATTCCTTTTTGAACCCTGCAGCCCTAAATGAAATTGGGGGGCTGCTTATGGGTATACGAAAATAGATTGATTTGGTCGGTTGAGGGTTTCGCTAAAAATAGCTGCATTAAAACGGTACAGATATGACTGGGGCTAAAGAGATATTCATTTGGACTTAAGAGACATTTTTGTTCTGATGTTCAATGTATGATCCTAATTGTTAGAGAGAGTTACTGATAGAAGGTTGACAGCAGCATGGTTTTAACTATGTTTTTATTGTACGTTTGTTTGTTTTTAGAATGTTGCTATTGTTCATCCAATCCTGATGAAGACACACCTAATATGTCGAGTCGAAACTATTAACCAACTGGGAAGCCTTTATTACAAAGAAGATTGATATTGTTAGGCACCAATAGTCGATATTTTATCTGGAATGAACTATTATCAACAATGTTAAGATGTTGTGATTCACTAACAACACAATGAAAAGAAGTAGATTAATGAAATGATTAGTTGTGGTAATTTCTTAGTACCTTTTAGACACTAAATTAGTGAATGAGTGTATGGATGCATGATTAGTAAAAAGATTTTTAAGAATTAATTAAATGTCAATGTTTCTATATGTTTTTTAGACAAATCTAAATAAAATTAATATAATGATTTGAGTTTCACATTCTTCTGCCCACCTTCTTTAGTCTCTCTCGTCCTCCTGGTACAATTCTGTTATATTATATGTTTCTACCTCTAGGTACCAGTGAAAGTTGAGGTTCCCACCTTGGGTTTGTTGGTTAAGTGCAGCAATTTGCTGTGTGGGGAACAGGGCCCTTTGGTCTTACTCCTTTGTGATTTTACAGAAGCTTTTTCCTCCCTGTATTGAGGTTCAGTCCACTCATTGCTGGACGGTGTTTGCCCTCCTTGGTACCCAGTTTGCATTATGTCTGCTTCTGATTCAGTGTCATTTAGTGAAGAACAGTTAGCAGAGGCCATTAAGATCCCTTCGTTTTTTGACAAACTGCAGTTAGATAACGTGACGGGGGACTATCTAAATATAACCAGTGATAGTATTCTACGTTTAAAGAAAAAGAAATTTAGAACGGAAATGCACAGTCACCTTCTAACAGAATATTTAAAGAAGAATATCATTCCTACGGGATTACTCGTTCGTAACGAGCTCTGCTTATTTGTGGATGACGCTGAATACAAAAATGCGTTCTCCGGCATAGGAACGAAATGTAGTAGGGACTCGATGTTACTTACTATAAACACAGCGCTAAAAAAGAGCATGGCTGTTGGGGAAGAGATTCAAAAAGCCGAATTGGCATTTAAGGCAGACAATACCATTTTGAATATTAAAGACAAGTTGGAACTAATTGAGAATAAAGTAACAGATTTCATTAAAATTACCACCTCCAAGAAGATGGAGAAATTGATTAAGGATGTGAAAAATTTCTCTAAAGAGGTGGCATATCCATATTTACATGTGGATTACCAAGGTCCAACTAATTGGAGCCATCCAGATAATACCTTGGGTACACCGATTCGAAGAAAAGTCACTTTTTCCGATACTTCATCGGAGGAAGGGGATGGTTACCAAAGAGGGAGGAGAGGGAATATGCAAAGGCAAAGAAACAGAGGGTTTCAAAGAGGAGGCAGAAGAGGGAGACAAAGTATGTTTTTTCCATATCCCCCCTACTTCTATCCACAAGGATTTGTCCCCTCAGGACCCATGCAAACTTATCCATCGCAAGAACTCCCTTTTCCTCCACCCCAAACAGGCCCTCCGCCCTTAGGAAACATATTCGAAACAAGAAGGCGAGCATACAGAAGGTAAATTCCCCCTCAGCTGTGTACAATTTGTCTGAAAAAATTTTGACCACCAAGGAAATATCCATATTAGAAAAAGGGTTTTCCTTCATTCCGATGAAGGACCCCAGCAAAATGGATGTGGAAACAGAGTTGAGGAGTTTCTTTCGTAAAATTAGACTTAAAGATTTTTTTGGCGATTCCCCCTCTGAATCTATTGAAACAGTGGCTAATACTCCGTTCAAACCACCATCCTCTTTCACTCCTTCTCTTAATATGATCTCTAAAGAAACTGCCACATTTGAAAAGGCAGTACTTCGAGACTTTAATGCCATCTATGAGAAAAAAGAGAAAAACAGGCGAGATACCCAATGCTTTAACTTCACCAAAGACGATTGGGTAGGATTAAAGAATTTACAATCAGACAGATCGGTTGTTATCAAGAAAGCTGATAAGGGAGGAGGAGTTGTAGTGTGGGATGCTGTTAAATATGACTGTGAGGTTATGAGACAATTGAATAACCAAGAAGTTTATGTTAAACTGCAGGGAGATCCCTCTCAGAGTATACTGAAAGAAATAGAAACTTTGGCTAAGGATGCTCTAGAAAGGGAAATCATCACTCAGAAGAATTCTATTTCCTTGTCCCAAAGAACGCCAGGACTCCCTTAATTTATATGCTGCCTAAAATTCATAAAAGCATGGCCGCACCGCCTGGTAGACCTATTGTCTCTCTTAGTGGGTCCATTCTTGAACCTATGGGGCAATATTTGGACCATTTTTTGAAACCTTTGGCGAAGAAAACTCCCGCCTACTTATCCGACTCCTCTGATGTTATTAGAATTGTGGAGGCATTTCCTTTCAATAGTAACCACGACATGCTTATTACCTTAGACGTGGAATCACTATATTCTAACATCCCCCAGGGGGACTCACTGGGGATTATGAATAGGTTTTTACAAACCAGGACCGACATTATTTCTGTCCCTAGTGAGTTCTTGGTTGAATTATTGGAAATTGCTCTCACCAGAAACTTCTTTAGATTTAAGAATGCATATTATATGCAGATTAAGGGGACGGCGATGGGGGCATCTTTTGCTCCCAACTATGCAACCCTTTACATGTGGGATTTCGAGGAATCTAATATTCTGATAGACTCGAACCCTTTCAGACCAGCTCTTAAATTATATAAGAGGTATATCGATGACATACTTATCATTTGGGACAGTAGTAGGGGAGGCTTTAACGCGTTCTTTTTATGGATTAACAACTTAAACCCCAATTTGAAGTTTGCGATTCAAACGAGCAATAAGGAGATTGCTTTTTTAGATCTCCTTATTAAGGTAGATACAAATGTTCTTGCAGTGGACCTTTACAGAAAGGAATCCGATAGGAATACAATACTGCACCACGAAAGCTTTCATGCCCAATCTTTGAAATCGAATATCCCTTATGGGCAGTTTCTGAGGGCCAGGAGAAACTGTACTAAAATAGAAGACTTTAATAAACAAGCTTCGATTATTGAAGAAAGGCTGGCTGAGAGAGGATACCCTAAAAGATTACTTAAACAGTCAAGAAAACGTGCTAGGTACCAGCATAGAGATGTCCTCTTAAAAAAGGATATCAAAGAAAGGAAGTTGGGGGGTGACCAACTAGTATGCGCCCTTACGTACAACACCCAACATAACAAAATTAAGAAGATCATATCCAACCATTGGCATTTACTTCAGCTTAATATGCTGAAATTTGCCAAACCCATTTATGCATTTAAGAGAGGCAGAAATATTAAGAACTGGGTCTCCAAAGCTGACAGAAATACGGCTCAAAATAGCCAACCGACCATCACTGCCACTTGGGGTATGTTGCCCGTTAAGGGACACTATCCATGTGGTAATTGCTCGAGTTGTGCCAGTACTTCTGCTACGGCCTCTATTAAGATTTATGAAAGAAACTGGGATTTGAGGCATCACACCACCTGCCTCAGCACCAATGTTATACATGTTATCATATGCCAGTGTAAAAAAGCTTACATTGGGAAGACGTCCAGAGCTGTTAAATTACGCATAAGTGAGCACAAATCTAAGATTAGAACGGGTCAGCAGAATGCTCCATTAACCACGCATTTTTTTTAACTGAGCCATAGGCCAGAAGATCTGAAATGGTGGACATTAGAGAAATTGTTGGGCACTGACGCGGCCAATACGGCCGCGCGCCTAGCGCAAAAAGAACAATGGTGGATATATCACACCAACAGTCTAGAGATGGGCCTGAATCAACGAGAAGAATGGAATTGATTTTCTTTTTGCCTTTCCCTCGTTTACCCTTGGGATTCCAATCGTTAGGAGTTCACTCTATTCCATCTTTTGTCCAGGATGAACGTCTGTTTTAGTCCTTCCTTTGTGTTTATGCCACCTTTTGGAAATAAAGAGGGGACTATGTTGGACGTTTTCCTGTCCTTCGGTTTCCTGATGCGCACAGCGTTGACATCACAGGCTGCGATTGCTGCAAATAAGGTAAGCGGGCTGTAAGTAGGTGTTGTTGTTTCTGGCCGTAGTGTTTATTTTAGCTACGGTTGACTGGATCTGTTTATTGCAAAACAAAAGAGTTGATGGCTGGAAGGTTTAGAATAAATCTTGACCTCTGGCATTGCTCTGGGCAACCCTCCAGACCATCGTTCTTCGCCTGCCAAGCCATTACAAAAGGGGAAAGACCATATGCAAATCAGGCTTGGTCCCACCCCCAAAGGGGTAGTCCAGCCCGAACTGCTAGCTCACATCCCTTTTGCACAAGACCACAAGCATCCCCAGACATGTTTCAGCCTTGTTGGGCGTCATCAGTGAGGAGTAGCTTGGGTCTCTAGGCCCAGCAGGCAAGGGACCCACATCTGGGCATACCCTTCCCACTCGGGGTGAGAATAGCAAAACAAAAGAGTTGATGGCTGGAAGGTTTAGAATAAATCTTGACCTCTGGCATTGCTCTGGGCAACCCTCCAGACCATCGTTCTTCACCTGCCAAGCCATTACAAAAGGGGAAAGACCATATGCAAATCAGGCTTGGTCCCACCCCCAAAGGGGTAGTCCAGCCCGAACTGCTAGCTCACATCCCTTTTGCACGAGACCACAAGCATCCCCAGACATGTTTCAGCCTTGTTGGGCGTCATCAGTGAGGAGTAGCTTGGGTCTCTAGGCCCAGCAGGCAAGGGACCCACGTCTGGGCATACCCTTCCCACTCGGGGTGACAATAGCAAAACAAAAGAGTTGATGGCTGGAAGGTTTAGAATAAATCTTGACCTCTGGCATTGCTCTGGGCAACCTTCCAGACCATTGTTCTTCGCCTGCCAAGCCATTACAAAAGGGGAAAGACCATATGCAAATCAGGCTTGGTCCCACCCCCAAAGGGGTAGTCCAGCCCGAACTGCTAGCTCACATCCCTTTTGCACGAGACCACAAGCATCCCCAGACATGTTTCAGCCTTGTTGGGCGTCATCAGTGAGGAGTAGCTTGGGTCTCTAGGCCCAGCAGGCAAGGGACCCACGTCTGGGCATACCCTTCCCACTCGGGGTGACAATAGCAAAACAAAAGAGTTGATGGCTGGAAGGTTTAGAATAAATCTTGACCTCTGGCATTGCTCTGGGCAACCCTCCAGACCATCGTTCTTTGCCTGCCAAGCCATTACAAAAGGGGAAAGACCATATGCAAATCAGGCTTGGTCCCACCCCCAAAGGGGTAGTCCAGCCCGAACTGCTAGCTCACATCCCTTTTGCACGAGACCAAAAGTATCCCCAGATATGTTTCAGCCTTGTTGGGCGTCATCAGTGAGGAGTAGCTTGGGTCTCTAGGCCCAGCGGGCAAGGGACCCACGTCTGGGCATACCCTTCCCACTCCGGGTGACAATAGCAAAACAAAAGAGTTGATGGCTGGAAGGTTTAGAATAAATCTTGACCTCTGGCATTGCTCTGGGCAACCCTCCAGACCATCGCTCTTCGCCTGCCAAGCCATTACAAAAGGGGAAAGACCATATGCAAATCAGGCTTGGTCCACCCCCAAGCCTAGAGACCCAAGCTACTCCTCACTGATGAGCCCCAACAAGGGCGAAACATGTTTGGGGATGCTTGTGGTCTTGTGCAGAAGGGATGTGGCCTAGCAGTTCGGGCTGGACTGCCCCTTTTGGGGTGGGGCCAAGCCTGATTTGCATATGGTCTTTCCCTTCTGTAATGGCTTGGCAGGCGAAGAACGGTGGTCTGGAGGGTTGCCCAGAGCATTGCCAGTGGTTAAGATTAATTCTAAACCTTCCAACCATCACCTCTTTGTTTTTGCTATGTCACCCCGAGTGGGACGGGTATGCCCAGACATGGGTCCCGTGCCTGCTGGGCCTAGAGACCCAAGCTACTCCTCACTGATGAGCCCCAACAAGGGTGAAACATGTTTGGGGATGCCTGTGGTCTCGTGCAGAAGGGATGTGGCCTAGCAGTTCGGGCTGGACTGCCCCTTTTGGGGTGGGGCCAAGCCTGATTTGCATATGGTCTTTCCCTTCTGTAATGGCTTGGCAGGCGAAGAACGGTGGTCTGGAGGGTTGCCCAGAGCATTGCCAGTGGTTAAGATTAATTCTAAACCTTCCAGCCATCACCTCTTTGTTTTTGCTATGTCACCCCGAGTGGGACGGGTATGCCCAGACGTGGGTCCCGTGCCTGCTGGGCCTAGTGACCCAAGCTACTCCTCACTGATGAGCCCCAACAGGGGCGAAACATGTTTGGGGATGCTTGTGGTCTCGTGCAGAAGGGATGTGGCCTAGCAGTTTGGGCTGGACTGCCCCTTTTGGGGTGGGGCCAAGCCTGATTTGCATATGGTCTTTCCCTTCTGTAATGGCTTGGCAGGCGAAGAACGGTGGTCTGGAGGGTTGCCCAGAGCATTGCCAGTGGTTAAGATTAATTCTAAACCTTCCAGCCATCACCTCTTTGTTTTTGCTGGATCTGTTTATTTACAGATTCCTGCATCAACGAATGCGCCCATCAGCGACAAGCTGTTTTTTCCTTTTCCCCTTCCGTGATTGCAAGCGCAAAAACAGCGTTGTGAGAAGGGAAACAAGTGCTCCTTCGTTTGGATAGTTACCATTACGAAGGTAAGAGGACTCAACACTAAGGAGATGGCGGGTTGCCTGTAGTAGCACACAGGTCGCATTTGAATTTCTCCGGTTCACAGAGGGTTCTATTTTTCTCCTAGATTGTTCCGTTTAAATTTGAGAAGAGTCATCTTTTCTTCCCGCCCAGCTGGACTAAGGAGCGGTAAAGTCTCCAGCGAAAACCAATGGGAAGCTGCGGAATAGGTAGAAAGGATTATTAGACTGATACTAACTTTTTTTTTATCTAAAGTCGGAATAGATCAGTTTAGGTACACAAATATATCTTTTGCCACTTACAGCCTCCTATTAAGAGATCTGTGTAGGCAGTTTATATTGTGTGGTACTAAAATTTGGCCGTTTCCTCTTTGGTTTTAGGTTTCACTTTTGTTAAAATCTCGTATTTCTGGATATATCACCAGAAGTGACTGGAATTTAAACCATTAGGCGAACCGAATGGGGTTCGCAGGTACGTTCTTTTATGTGTGTTTTTCCTGAATTGTTGAAGTAAGACAAAGGGGGGGCGGTGGATGCCAATGGAGAGGATATTTAGCACTTAAAAGCATATGTGCTAATAAGCAGGAATATGGGAATAACTGTATTTCTTTTTGAACCCTGCAGCCCTAAATGAAATTGGGGGGCTGCTTATGGGTATACGAAAATAGATTGATTTGGTCGGTTGAGGGTTTCGCTAAAATTAGCTGCATTAAAACGGTACAGATATGACCGGGGCTAAAGAGATATTCATTTGCACTTAAGAGACATTTTTGTTCTGATGTTCAATGTATGATCCTAATTGTTAGAGAGAGTTACTGATAGAAGGTTGACAGCAGCATGGTTTTAACTATGTTTTTATTGTACATTTGTTTGTTTTTAGAATGTTGCTATTGTTCATCCAATCCTGATGAAGACACACCTAATATGTCGAGTCGAAACTATTAACCAACTGGGAAGCCTTTATTACAAAGAAGATTGATATTGTTAGGCACCAATAGTCGATATTTTATCTGGAATGAACTATTATCACCAATGTTAAGATGATGTGATTCACTAACAACACAATGAAAAGAAGTAGATTAATGAAATGATTAGTTGTTGTAATTTCTTAGTACCTTTTAGACACTATATTAGTGAATGAGTGTATGGATGCATGATTAGTAAAAAGTTTTTTAAGAATTAATTAAATGTCAATGTTTCTATATGTTTATTAGACAAATCTAAATAAAATGAATATAATGATTTGAGTTTCACATTCTTCTGCCCACCTTCTTTAGTCTCTCTCGTCCTCCTGGTACAATTCTGTTATATTATATGTTTCTACCTCTAGGTACCAGTGAAAGTTGAGGTTCCCACCTTGGGTTTGTTTGTTGGATCTCAGCCAATGTTTTGTCCACAGACAGCACCGTTGTATCGCTAAAACCGATCTTGGGGAAGGAGCGAGGGTGATAGCCGTAGGTACACAAAAACGGACTCATACCGATAGAAGTGTGATAAGTATTGTTGTAAACAAATTCTGCCATGGGGATCAAAGAATCCCAATCGTCCTGTTCGTTATTACAGAAACAACTGAGGTATTCTTCAAGAGTGGCATTGAGTCTCTCCGTCTGTCCATTTGACTGCGGGTGATACCCTGACGACATTGCTCTATGAATTCCTAGCTCCTTACAAAGTATGGACCAGAACTTTGAAGTGAACTGAACGCCCCTATCAGAGATGATGACTCGAGGTAGTCCATGTAGCTTTACTATGTCTCTAAGAAACACTGAGGCAGTTTCTGCTGCCGAGGGTACTCCTTTCAGAGAAGAAAAATGGGCTTGTTTGGAAAACGAATCGTTTCCATTATTGCTGTCTTTCCCTGAGAAGAGGGAAGGTCCACAATAAAATCCATAGAGATGTTTTCCCAGGGGCGAGTGGGCAGCTCGGGTTGTTGTAGCAGACCGATAGGTTTCTGCCTAGATACATTAGCACTGGCACAAACAGAACCAGACCGGACATATGACTTAACGTCAGAATTTACCGAAGGCCACCAAAAACTTCGAGTAAGTAGGTCATGTGTGGCTTTCTGGCCTCTATGTCCAGCCAGTGGAAGATCATGGCATAAACTGAGTGCTTGTTCTTAAAGTTCTGGAGTGGGTAAAAAAAGAGCTGACTTGTAAAACCATAACCCTTCTATCTCTTGTAGATCCTTGGAGGTAGTTGTCTGTTTAGTGCAGGATTTATAACCTTCCTGTACCTTTTGGAGATAAAGATTGATCACGGCTATGAATCTTTGTTTGGGTAACAACTTCTCTTCATTGACCAACACAGTCCTCTCCTGTCCGGGCTCAGGCCAGCTTCTGGAAAGAGCATCAGCTACTCCGTTCAATGTACCTGGTATGTAGGTAATCTGGAAATCAAAAGTCGAAAAATAATAGGCCCAGCGGGCATGACGAGAGTTATGGCATTCCATCTGCTGAAGGACTCTTAGATTTCTATGGTCGGTACGTGTGAGGAATGGGTTGGTTGCTCCTTGTAAGAGGTGTCTCCACTCTTCACAAGCCCTTCTCATGGCCAACAACTCTCGCTCAAGTACAGAATAATTCCGCTCACAGATGGTAAGAGTTTGTGAGTAATAAGCGATAGGGTGTTCCTGTCCTTCCTTGTCTTCCTGTAAGAGTACAGCTCCCAGAGCGCCGCCGGAGGCATCAGTCTCAACTATGAAAGGCTTCGACTGGTCAGGTTGTATAAGAACAGGGGCTGTAGTAAACAGTTCCTTTAGTGTGGCAAATGCCTTCTGGGCCGCTGGATTCCAGAAAAAATGAACTCCCTTCTTAAGGAGTGAGGTAAGAGGTAACACTATCTCAGAGAAATGTGGAATAAAGCGGCGGTAGAAATTCGCCAGTCCGAGAAAGCGTTGAACCTCCTTGACAGATGATAGATCAGGCCATCTGAGAATGGCCTTAACCTTATCTGGATCCATCCGTATACCTGTAGATGAGATTATGAATCCAAGATAAGGTATCTCTGTAACCTCAAACGAACACTTCTCAGGTTTGGCGAACAGATCGTTCTCTCTTAGTCTACGAAGAACCTCTTTAACCTGAGTGCAGTGTTCATGTAGTGAATTGGAAAATACCAGGATATCATCCAGATACACTACAAAAGATATGTTGAGCAAGTCTGAAAATACTCGGTCCATGAATCTCTGGAACACCGCTGGGGCATTAACTAGACCAAAAGGCATTACACAATACTCAAACAACCCCAACGGTGTTCGAAAGGCGGTCTTCCATTCATCGCCATGACGTATCCTTAGCAAATGATAGGCTCCTCGTAAGTCAATCTTAGTGAAGATTTGTGAGTCCTTAACAGCTTCTAGGATATCCCTGATGAGGGGCATAGGGTATCTGTCCCGAACAGTAACACTGTTCAATCCACGGTAATCAATACAGGGGCGGAGTTCTTTGGCACCCTTTTTTGCTACAAAAAACAAAGATCCACCGCCTGATGACTTCGAACTTCTTATCAGTCCGTTGCTGAGGTTGGAATCGAGATATTCCTTAAGCACAGTCTGTTCCAGTTGGGATAATGGATACATCCTTCCAAATGGCAAGGGTACGTCTTCTTTAAGCTCGATGCTGCAGTCCTCGGGGCGATGAGGTGGGAGGAGTTTAGGCAGAACATTTTCGAATACGTCCTCGTATTCCTTGTATTGCACTGGAATAGTTGATATCGTCAACTGAGGTTGGGCTACCAGGTTGGCGGATTGTACCTCAGGGTGTGGTACCTTGATACAGTTGTTACCGCAGAATTCAGAATCAAAACTCAATCGGTTGGTACTCCAGTTGATGCACGGGTTGTGAAGTCTCAACCAAGGTATTCCTAGTATGAGAGGGAAGTGTGCTGCTCTAATCACATCAAAAACAACCTCTTCGTGGTGGTTACCCATTGCTACCTGCATGGGTAGTGTTTCCATGGTGATAGGTCCAGAGGATAAAGGACAGCCATCTACTCCCTCTACTGGTATTGCCTTCTTCCTGGGTTGGAGAGTGATCATATTGTTCTTAGCCCAGGAGATATCAATAAAGTTGCCTGCTGCTCCACAGTCCAACATGGCTAGGACCGAAATACAACTTCCTGTTGTTGTGGTTAATGATACTTGAAAAATCATTAAACTGTTATCCTCTACTCCCTTTCCAGATCCTGTGGGGTTGCAAGGACTTGTGCTACTCTCCCCGTTACCTCCCTTGCAGAGGGACGAGGTTGAGCGTTTCCCGAACGTCGGATTGGAATCTCAGTACAATCCTTCAATTGATGTTTGGGGGAACCACAGTACATACACAAGTTTAATTCTCGCCTGCGTCTTCTTTCGTCTGATGTCAAAGGTCCTCGAGTAGCACCGATCTGCATTGGTTCCTCAGTGGAGGATCTATCCTTTGGGGTTGAAGGAGGGTTATAGTTCAGCTGACCTCCTCGGACTCTCTTCCTCTCATGGCGTCTCTCATTTATTCTGTATTCGATCCGTAGAACCAGGGTTACTAGTTCCGCAAAAGTGTCTGGTCTGGCTACTCGAGCTAATTCGTCTTTTATCTCCTCTTGGAGACCTCTACGGAATATTGTCTGCTGAGCCGTATCCGGCCATCCAGCCAAGGTAGCCAACCCTTGGAATTGAGATACGGTGGATTGCACATCTTGATTTCCCTGTCTAACATCCAACAGTGCCTCATATGTTGAGTACTGGACTTCTGGCCTTTCAAACCGTGTCTGTAAATTGTGAACAAATAAGGCATAGTCGTTCACTGACGGATCGTCAGCCGTCACCAAAGGTGTTGCCCTTCTCAAGGCATTACCAGTCAGGTTGGAAATCAAGAACCCTACCCGGGCTCTTCCGGACTCGAAAGCTCTCTTTCTGAAAGAAAAGTATACTGAGCAAGAATCAAGGAAATCTTTTATACCTTTTGGGTTTCCGTCGTACTTGCGCATAGAAAAGGGCATTGCCGGTAATTCACCTCTTCCTTCATCCCTGATTGCGGCTTGATTACGCAATGCTTGGTTTTCAGCCTGGAGTGCTTGCATATCGACTCGTAGGCCTTGGATGGCATTACACATCTCCTGTATCTGTTCTGGAGTAGCCATTAGGGTTTTCTCTTGGCATTGTATACTGTCAAAACGTACAACTTCCCCTTTCTCTATGCCCAACTCCTCCTCACCTGAATCTCCGGTAGAGCTAGTAGAAGTCGACCAATCCTGTCTTCTTCGGTATTTCTTTGATTTCTTCTTCTTTTTGGTTCTTTTTTGACGTAAATAAGGACGTGGCTCCTCGGAGGCCACCTTGACCGGATGGGTACCAAATCCGTTGATCTCCCAGGAGCCAGTCCCAAAACTCCAGGGAAAAAGCTGTTGGCAAAAAACCCTGTGTAGCGGATCTTCTCAATTGTGGGAAGGAGTATCCAATATGTTAACAGTGATTCCGCTGTGGTGACAAAGGGTCTGTAGGGGTAGTAGATATGCTGAACAATGTCAAGCAATCAAGGACAAGAACAGACTTGTAGTATGGAGAAACTACAAGATCCAGCATGCACCGCAGGAGGCAGACGCTGTTCGAAGAGAACTGTAATCCAAAAGGCACCGCAGAAGGCAGACGTAGTCTGGGGATACTGCAAGACTCGGCAGGTACCGCAGAAGGCAGGCGGTGCGTAGGACCAGCGGCTTCGTAGGAAACTACGGTACCAGGAGCTGCGGCACCGTAGTAATATCGCAGCAGTGAGAGAGTTCGCTGGTAAAGGAACTGGAAGCAGACAGAGCCTCAGAAAGGCGAAAAGGCAGAATAAAAAGGAATAATGAGAAAAAAGGTAGTAGATAAGGCAGAATCAGAAAGAAAGTAAAATACAAGTAAAGGAACAGAAAACCGAAGAAATGAGAAAAGAAACTCCAGTGAACTTACCAGAATAAACCGTTGATGAGTATACACCTGAAAGGGGTAGCACCTGCGAGTGAATGCAGAAAGGGAGAAAAGGCTGAGGCAAGAAGGAGAAGGTAAGGTCTTCTGTGTGACAGAAAAACACGAGCAAAGGGGCAACGAACAAAGTTAGAAATTAACGATGATACAACGCACCGTTGTTACTGTGCGTGATGCGTATATATGCTCCGGACGCCATCTTGGAGGAAGGCTAGACCGATAACTGGAGATCGAAGGCATCCATCTTAGGTGTATCTCCACCTATACCATAACTTCCATGGCTGGTGCATAACAGATTCATCATGGGTAGATAGGGAAACTTAGTGGGAAAATCGGGTGGTCTCTTTCTTATGGGGTTCACCTTTCTCTTCCCCTCATTTTTTCTCACTGGACTTAGGGAGTTGTCTGAAGTTGAAACGTCCTCTCAAACCCCGGATCTTTTTTTTTCTTATTCTTTTTCAGATTCCTCTGACAGTTCTAATTAAGGTGAAAAAGGGGATTTCGGGGATTTGTTATAGCTCTTCTCGCTATTGAGAGGGGAGCTTGGTATCTCTACCGGAGTTCCTCATTTTTTATTCCCTTCTGACCCGTCTGAGGATTCACTCTGGGTCTTTGAATAACTGGAGGGTGAGTCAGAGCTTTTTATCGGTGGTGCTCCCATGTTTAATATTTTGGAGGTTTTGAGGGTAGATTCCTCTGGATTGTCTGCACTGTCTGAATCATCTGGTAGAGAGAAGTGTGAGGAATCCTGTGAAATCATCAGCCCGGATATGGAACTCCTCTCACATGGCCTGACCCTGGGGCGGTATTATGAGGGAGGATCAAATGGGGAGAGCCCCCTATCAAGGGAAGGTGATAACTCAATTTACACATGAATCTTCCCTTTGCCCTAAAGCTCTAATGACATATGGTAATGTGTAACCAAGAAATGTTAATCTACATAATGTTAATATAACATCTGCTGTTTCCTCTAACCATCAGTTGAAACAAAGTGAATTTGGGAAACCTAGAAACATTATGGACTTCAATGCCCAGAATGCCTATAGTTCTGGGACGAGGAAGAGGCGGGGTTGTGATGAGGATCACTGTTAATGTCAAACAGACTGAGCTGTCTACTTGTTTCAATTCTAAATAGCTGAGTGGGACATTTAAAGCCCAGCCATAGTTGACGAGCAGAGAAAGGAGAAGGAGAGCAGCAGAAGCAGAAGCAGAAGCTGAAGCGGAGGTCACGGCAGAGGTCACAGTCGGAGAAGAAGTCACAAAATTCAGCAGTATGCGCAGCGGGAAGCAGAGGCGTGGAAGAATGCTGAGGTGTGAGAAGCTCAGCAGAGAGGGAGAAGCGGTTGCAGTCAGAGAAGAAGTCACAAAATTCTGCAGTGTGCGCAGCCGGAAGAAGAGGTGTGGAAGAACGCGAGGTGCAAAAATCCCAGCAGAGAGGGTGAAGTGCTCCCGCATGACGGACAGCTGTCCCTGCAGACCGGCGTACCTGAAGAACCGGTGGAGCCTGGCGAACTCCTGGGAAGTGCCACGAGAGCAGCAGCAACCACTGGAGTACTGTCAGCAGCTCTGGCAAACCGGGGAGGGTCTGAAAGTGGCCCAAGGTCCTGCCTGCATTGAAGTCACACCGCAGCCCAGTGAAAACACCCAGAGATGCCGAAGGAAGCCTGTGAGTTTACCTAGAGAGAGAGGTAACCCTGAGGTACTCTACAAGGGACAAATACAATTTAAAGACAACTGTGAAATCCGACTAAGTAGAAAATGAGGGCCAACAGGGTACAGTTCTCCTCCCATGTGACATCAGTTTGGGGAAACCTGGAAACCACATTGTCATTGCTACAAGCAGAGAAACCATTGAAAGTTGTGTGAAGTTAAAACCATTCCTGGCAGGCGAGTAGACCAGGAAAGGAACAGTTACAATTGCTTTAAAAAAGAAAACTCTGTGGTTATAAAAAAAGTTGTGTGTGAAGTTGAAACCCATTCCTGGCAGGCTAGTAAACCAGGAAAAGAACTGTTTTTTTCAAGAAGAAAACTTTGCTATTCTGAAGGGTTTGTGTGTGAAGTTGAAACCATTCCTGGCAGGCGAGTAAACCAGGAAAGGAACAGTTGTCTTCAAGGAGAAATATTTATTGCTATAAAGAGTACTGAGAAAAGAAGATATTTACCTTATCATTTACTTTATCCTTTTGACAAACTATTGTGTAACAAGAGACATTTGCTGTGCATCTTGACAAGAATCCTATGGAAATAAGGGTTGTGACATTACTCCAAAGTAATCATTTTTGCAACTTGAAAGAACACTTTGTGGAAGAAACGGGTGCCTTGGTTTTGAACAGGATTTTTGTGGAAAAGTCATTTTTTTCTTTACCTATTTTAAAGAAGTGTTGGGTGAAAGAAACCTTTTTCATTGAAGTGAATAGAACATTGTTGAAACATAACTCTTGTAAATGTCGTCCTGAATTGATTCAGGAGAAGGGAATCAAACCCTAATCACAAGGATTGTTTTATGGAAAGTCTGAGTTTGACCTTTTGCACGTTTTGGTTAAACTAAAAATAATCATATTCACCTCATGCACTTTGATTGTATGCACTAGTGTCAGGGTGCGATACATTTGGACACAAAGTCATCTTTCTTTAGCTTTTAGTTTGTTAGGCAGGAACATTTTGGTTAGGATAGGGACAGAATAGGGACAGATAGGTGTTTACCCCATCCCCTTTTAATTTGAATCAACATTTTGAAAGTTGAAGAAAATACAACTTTGTGTCCGTCACTCATTTCTAACCCCTCACAGGAGGTAAAATTAGTTTTTTTTATTTTTTACCAACTTTCTTTTCTTCACATGGATTCAAGTTACAAACATATGTATGAGCAACAGTGTAGAGTGTTCATGTCATTGTTCTCCTTTTCCAATTCTCATCTCAGTCCTACACATGAGTTTTAACATTTATAACTCCCCACCACCCTGTGTGTACCATAGAACTAGTAACATATGTCCCCTTTCATCCCTCCCTCCCTCCAACTGGGCTGGTCCGTTGTCTACGCCATTAGTTGATGCAGATTCAGTTCGGGCGTTGTCGGCCTGTGTTAGCGATTACTGTGGGCCCGTTCAGGCTTCCGTCATTCCAGGAAGTTTTAGATCAAAATCGTTCTCATCAAGTTTGGTCTATGGAAATAGGCTTCCCTATCTTCTACAAAGTCTATGAATGGGGCCCATACTTCCCTGAATTTCAGGTATCTGTTGTCTTTTATGGCCCCCACCTTTTCCAATGCCAATATGTGCCATATTTTAACCCACCAGCATGCGACCACTGGGCTCCCGGGGTTTTTCCATCCCTGGGCCAGTGTTATTTTTGCTGCATTTAGTAGTTGCGTGATCAGGGTTGCATTGTTGCCTGTCTCTGCGTACACTCCTTCAACTGCAGTTCCCAACAATATTACCTTTGGGTCGTGTGGGAGTTGTCGTCCCGTGATTTCTCTTATGTGTCCCAATATTTCCTTCCAGTATATTTCAGCTTTAGGGCAGGTCCAGCACATGTGGTATAGGTCCCCTCTGTTACCACATTGACTCCAGCAATTGGGGGGGTATGCAGGGTTCATTTTGTTTAATCTGTGTGGGGTTAGGTACCATCTTGTGTGTAGCTTATATGAGGTTTCTTTAATTGTAGTGCATTTGGATGCTTTCTGAGCCCTCTTCCAGATTTGCCCCATTCCTCCTCCGTGATTGGGGTTCCCAAGTCTTTCTCCCAATTGTCTCTATATGAGATTTGATCTTCGATTTGTGCGTTGTCTAGCAACTTGTATATTCTTGTTATGGGTTTGTGGGTCTAGCCTTCCTGTAGGGTCAGCTCCAATCCTATGGGGGTCCTGGTGGCTGCTTCCTTAAGTCTTTCCTGTGAGATCCAGTGCCTAATTTGTATATACGTGCACCTATCTTTTTCCCCTATCCCTAATTTCTGCTTGCATTCCTCAAATTGTAATGGGGTTCCTTCCTGGTAAAATTATTTCAGGTGAATCGGGTGAGGTTGTCCCCAGTTTGCCCAGAATCTGTCTCGTCCACCCGGGGTGCAATCCTGATTATGTGCCATCGGTGTGAAGGGACCCAGTGCAGGCTCTATGTGACGTTTTCTGAGTGCTGTGTCCCATGCTTTTAGTGAGGTGCGGGTAGATTCTAGTAGGTGTCCCTCCACCCCTCTGGCTCCTGCTCGTAGGGCGTGCAAAGTCCCTAGTGGAATGGTGGTTTCTCCTTGTTCAATTCCCACCCATCCCTTGCTTGCATTTTCCCCCATCCATTTCAGCATAGGGGATATCTGGGCTGCTAGTGCGTATCTTTCTACATCGGGGAGTCCCAGTCCTCCCACTAAGTTTGGCCTAGTTAGGATCCCTTTTTGGATTCCGGGTTTCTTCCCATTCCATACAAAGGTTACTAAATCCTTTTGTAGTTTTCTACTCATTTTCGGGGGGATCTCTATCGGGAGGGAGCTAATGAAATACAAGAGGCGGGCTAAGAGGGTCATCTTGAGTGCACTTATTCGTGCGAAGCATGAGAGCTCCTGGGGATCCCACCTCGAGAGGTCCTCCTTCAATTGTTTCCATAGTGGTACTATGTTCTCCCCGTGTAGTTGTTTATATTCCTGTGTTAGTTGGACGCCCAGGTAGTCTATGGCCTTGGGTTCCCAGATCAGTGGATATTGTGTCGTCATTTCTTTGGGTATCTCCTCTTCCTCAGTTATGTTTAGAGCTTTGGATTTCCCGTAGTTAATTGTAAACCCTGATACCTTAGCAAATTCTCGTAGTCTTTCTAGGGTTTTGGGTAGTGATATGGCGGTGTTTCTCAAGAATACTAGGATATCGTCTGTGCATAGTGCTATTTTATGCTCTGTCCCGCCTGCTAGCACCCCTTTTATTTCTAGGTCCTGTCTTATAGTTTGTGCCACTGGTTCCATTGCCATTGCAAATATAAGGCCGGATAGCGGGCAGCCCTGTGGCATGCCTCTCCGAATTTGTATTGTTGTGGTGGGTCTGCCATTGACTATGAATGTTGTTGAGGGGAGTCTGTAGTTTGCCAAGACCATTCTTATGAAGGTAGGGTCGCAACCGTATTTTTCCAAGGTTAGCTTCTGGTACGCCCAGTCTAAGCTGTCGAATGCTCTACGTGAGTCCAAGGCCGCTATAGAGAATTTCTGTTTTGTTTTGTTCCCTACTTCTATGATGTCTACCGCCCGGCTGATGTTGTCCTGTGTGTCTCCCTACAATGAATCCCGCCTGGTCTTTGTGAATTATTTGGGGTAGGATCTTTGCCAACCTGGTTGCTAGGATCTTTGCATATAATTTGGCATTGCTATTAAGTAATGATATTGGCCTGTAGCTTGTGCAATCTGTGGGATCTTTCCCTAGTTTGAGGATTAGGACTGTGGTCGATTTGCCCATGTCTGGCGTAACTGCCCCAGTTTCTCTAATGTAGTTGAAAAGGTTTGTTAGCGGGCCCAGTAATTGGTTCCTGAAGGTTTTGTACTACCCATTCCCGAGTCCATCCGTCCCAGGTGTCTTATTGAGTGGTAAGTGTGTTATGGCATCGCTTATTTCTTGGGCCGTTATGGGGGCTTGGAGTTTCAGATTGTCTTCTTCCGTTATTTGGGGGAGAGCTATTTTGGCCATGTATTCTAGTTGGAGTTGTGGGGATAGTTCCTCTCTTTCGAGAAGGCCTAGGTGGAACTTTTCCATGATGTCCAACTTTTCATCCTCTGATGTGCTTGTCCCCCCTTTTGGGTTCCTAAGGCTCACTATGTAATTAAGGGTCTTTTGTTTGTTGAGTTTAGCTGCTACGAACCTGTTAGCTTTGCCTCTGTGTGCGTAGTATGACTGTTTAGTGCGTAGTAGGGATTGTGCTGTGTGATCTGCCATGTGGGTTTCTAGTTGGGCTCTCACTTTTCAAAGGTTTCGTACTGTTTTGGGTGTTTGTTTGGCCTTATGTTGTGTTTCTGCTTCCTTCAGTTCCAGCTCAAGTTTCTGTTTGAGTAGCTTTCTCTCCCATGTGTATGATGTAGTTTGTGATATGAATTCTCCCTGTATTACTGCTTTTCCTGCGTCCCATATCACCCCCCAGTTTGTCTCGCCGTTGGCGTTGTCCTGAAAATAGGTGTTCGGCGCTGTTTCCAAGTAGGCTCTAAGGGCGATATCCCTGAGTATGATCTCGTTCAGTTTCCAGGTTCTATTAGTACAGGGTGCCTCTTTTGTGGCAATCAATTTTAGTATGACTGGGGCGTGGTTGGTGATGTATTGTACTCCTATTTGTACATCTTCGATTTGTGGGATGAGTGTGGATGAGGTTAGGATCATATCTATCCTCGAGTAGCCCCTGTGAACTGGCGAGTAGTGAGTAAATTCTTTTTCCGTGCCATAGAAGAATCTCCATGTTTCTATTAAGTCCCTGAATAGTTTACCTAGCACTTGTCTGTTCCTGCCATCTGCCACAGTAGGGGGGGGTCTTATCTAGAGCAGGGTCCATTACGCAGTTAAAGTCTGCCCCTATTATTATTTGTCCCTCGCACCAAATACGCAGGTTCTGCAGGATTTCGCCCAGGAAGATGTCTGGTCAGTCATTCGGGGCGTATAGTGCTATTAGAGTTTATGTTTGATCATGCAGGGTCCCTTTCAAGAACAGGAACCTACCCTCTGTGTCTCTGTGTACGGCCTTTTTCTTAAATGGTAAGTTAGCGTTTAATAGGATTGCAAACCCTCTAGTTTTGTTCCCCCTTCTCTGAAAGCGAAGTACTGTTTAGGGAATGCCTTATGGGTCATGCGTTTCTCGTCTATCGTGAGCAGGTGTGTTTCTTGCAGGAACACTATTGCGGCTTAGAGTTCCGTCAGGCGTGTCAGTATACTGCATCGCTTCACTGGTGAGTTTAAGGTAAATGAGTTTTTAAAGGAGATCTGGTAGACAATCTTCTTAAACTAGGTTGTACTCCTAAGGAGCCTATGGGTGGTAGATCTCTCCCTGCGCTAGGTATAGACTTTGGGGAGTGTCAATTTGTGTCAATTGAGTCAACATCCCACTCCTGACATCATATGTAAGGGTGTCAAAGAAGGAGCTTGACACAAAGGTGGCATGATTTTGATTATAGAATTTTATTTTAGAAAATGGAAAAGCAGACTGTGCTATCCCTAACTTCCAGGAGGGGGTTGCCTGCCTCAAAACTAATATTAAAAGGGTCAGGATGTCCATCAAAGAATAAACCGCTGTCCTTTGTCAAATCCTACTTCTATACCTCACGCTATAAAACTAAACAATAAACTAACACAAACTTCCTTCTTTAAAGAAAGTAGCTCCTTTCTCCTGTTTCTGGATTGTTGCTTAACCACTGTGCTCCTTCAAAAATGAACATCAGGGGGAATTACAAATTTCTCCTGATTTGTAGGTTTCAAAACAGTTTTTACAAAATGTTTTCTCCAAGTGAGTGGCTCTCTTCTCCTGGTAGGATTCTGTACAAGATCCAAAAGAACCAGGGGGAATGACTCCATTCCCCTGGTATATCTTGATACAATGCACAACAAGGCCAGGGGGAATGACTCCCTTCCCCTGGCATCACCATCTTGACTTTTATTTCAGGACCAAGAGAATGCCTCGCTTCTCTTGGTCTGCTCTTGACACGCAAAGCCAGGGGGAATGGCTCCCTTCCCCTGGCATCTCTCTACTTCTGCTTTGTTACCAGGAGAATGACTCCCTTCTCCTGGTATTACTTGACATTTAGTGCTTTCAGACTGATACACATTTTGCCTTTGTAACTTTCTTTCAATAATGTCCCGAATCTTCTTAGGATTCCATGTCCGTCTCTTGTGACTAGTGGGCTTAACTCTTCCACTATGCTGAGGAAGATTTCCTCTCTGCTTTAATTCCTCTTTATTGGGGTCCCAGACCCTTCTTATATCACCAGTGGTTTCCTCTTCCTGTCATGATGCCTACCCCGAGGCATCCGGACCAAGCCCATCAGCCCCGGGAGCAGGCATCTAGACATTTAGTAAAACCTCAGCAGCCTAGGGGCTATCTGGGTTCAGTCCTGGCGCCTTAGGCGCCAGGCTCATAGTAGGAATCAGTCCTGGCGCATAAGGCGCCAGGCTCATAGTCATTACTTACCTCAGGACGACCATGCTGCAAATGACTCCAATCCTACATGAAGCCTGAAAGGGACTATTTTTCTACAGGGACTATTTTTTACTCGGGTGTGGTTCTAGGGACTTCTTACCTGGGACTACTTTTGAGGCTTTTTAAACCACGCCCGACCAGCAACACACGCTTTGCGTTATTCTGCATCCAGCAACGTAAACTCACCGTGCCTGCAGCCTGCATCCACTCTTCTGCCACGCCCGCCTCGAATCCGGAGCTCCTAAAACAAAGAGGAAAGAAAGGGACAAGGTTAGAAAACGAACTTATTTCTATTCGACGCCTGATTCTGGATCCATCTTGTCTCCGGACCTGTAAAGAACATCATTTCTGCACGCGCTGCACCTCCAGCTGCAGCGCCGCGCCATACTCACCAGTCTTCACAGCATCCTTCGGGTCGGCGCTGCCTCCATCATTTCTTCGCCGCACTTCGGCACCTAGGAGAGAAAAGAAAACCACAAGGTGAGCCGAGGGAACAAACAAATATAATTCTTACCACCATAGACTTACCTAATTTACCACCAAAGGCATCTTTTTGTGTCTCTCCATATTTTCACGTGCCTCATCTGTAAAGAGAGACAAAACAACACATTTTCCTCGTGCAAAATTTACCGGACAGCGCCGGGTAATACAGACTCTTACCTGAGCGCCACCAGCTGCCACAAGAGCATCTTTTCACAAGCCAGCTGCAAGACAAGAAAGGAAGGGGGGAACAAGAGTGAACATCGAACATATTGAACTCTATGAACTTAATACTTATTGGTCCTCACCAGGAACCTCAGAGTCGATACTCTCCGGAACTCTCCCGTGCCTTCAAACCAGTAAAGTAACTGGAATCGACGCGCCCCTGCAAATCCACGCAGGATGGAGAGCTCATCTTTCAAGAATATAAGGTGAGATTGCTGTGAGGGCATTTCGGAGGTGATTAGTTGGGGAGGACTGTGGGGGTGCCATCACTTGAATCCACAAGTGGCTAAATCCATCTCTCCACTTGCAGGAAAATATTTCTACGGGTTAAGCAGACAAGATTAGGAGGGCAGATCCAGTCAGTCATCGCTGCACTACGCATCACGTGGGTGGAGACCGCAGCTGTCCGGGTCCGACCGACGCCCCTGTGGGAGCCAGGTGAACGTAACACTTCCCCACTGTTTGTGATGGACTGGGACCCAGAACCTTCCCTTGGGGCCGGTGGGCTCTTCTTCCCCACTGCAATTGTGGACACAGTCCCAGACCCTTCTCTGGTGGCCAGTAGTCTCTTCTTCCCTACTGTGAGTGTGGACAGGGTCCCATACCCTTCCGTGGTGGCCAGTGTAATTATCTCTGCCAATGTCGTGAAGGCGGCTCCCTCTGATACTTGCTTGGTTTTGGTTCGGGTCCCAGACCAAAACCTTCCTTTCCTCCCCTTTTCGCTAGGCCTACTTGGTTCACTCTCCTGCCACGGCCCCAGCTCCAGGTTCTTTGGTCCCACTTGCCGGGCCAGTGCTGTAGGTGCTGTTGCAGGACCACGCGGTCCACCTTCTCAAGCTCGCGCCACTGTTTCGTAGCCTGCAGCCACGTTCCTGACCAGCTCCACACCACCAGCAAAGGATTCTCGCTGCCTGCTTCTCATCTTTTGCTTTCAGATTCCCCAGAGTGTTCTCTGCTCCACCTTTGATTCTCCCAGCTGGACTATCACCCATGCTGCTTACCTTCTCTGCTTGCACGCATCCAAGATGGTTCACTCCGCCCCTGACTCCTTCATCTGAGTTTATGTTGTTTTGGCGAACACTCCCCTGAAGAGCACTCTTTATAGCTCCTTGGGGCCACCTCTTCTCAGTGCTTGCACTGGGGTTGCCCTTTGCTTTTCGGGAAGATCTTCGTCTCAGTTGATGAAACTGACATGATGTTACATTTTACATCTTGGATAATCTTCTTCATCTCAGTTGGTGAAACTGACAAGATATTACAATAGCACATGGGTATGTCAGTCAGATGAGGTGTGTGAAAGGGTCCTAGAGGTTTTCGGGTATGTTTGGGTTTGGGTCTTGTACCATCTATCATCCAGGCGGTCGTCCTTATCCCCAATAGGGGTGTCCCCACCCCCACCCCCATGAGGTCCTCCAGCATTAAATGACCCCTAACGCGACGATCGAGTAGCAGCATCACTGTCATGCCCCGACCCCTTATATGGCACCCCTTATATCACCTGGGAAATCCCCTGGCGTCTTGGTCAATGCCGAAAGTGCGGCGGTCCTGTTCAGACTACAACTTCCAGCATTCTGTGTTAGTAGTTTAATCAGACACTATGGTCACATGAGGAGCACAGAACGTCTTCCAGTGTCCGTACGCGAGTAGTCTATTTATTGTTAACTCAAATACGGCTCGGGTGCTCCTTAACTGTGTAATTGTTGCCAGTTTCGTAGTGCTTTTGTATCCTGATACTTACGTCTTGATTCCTGTTTGCTTTCTCTTTCTACCCCTGACAAAGACTCACCTTTCAATCTTCATTATATTTTTGGGACGCTTTGCTGAATTTTCGAGGACATTTTTTCCTTGACATACGGGTGACCCCTCTGGACGCTCTCCTGATTACTTCGCTGGTCACTCCTCTATCTAACTCTGGGACGCTGTGCAGAAAGCTAAAGGACTGCCGTGGAAATATTTGTGGTTCACGCCCTCGTTCAGTGCTTCAACCTCTACTCTTCTATTGGGATCTCAGGACTTCCTCTGAGGATTTGTTACCTTGTTTTCACCTTGCTGTATCCTGTGGGGCCAAGTAGGTTTCGGGTCTTTTCCTTCACGGAGCAGGTAAGAGTGGGAAGCAAGGGGTGGTGGCTGTCAAGGTTGGTATCCTTGATCATTGTACTGAATTGCTGTTGTTGTCTTTTCCTCTAGCTCTGTTGCTGCTGCTCCTGCCTTTTCCCTCAAGCCCCTGGTCTGTCAGTTATACTATATTCCTGCAGACTGCGCTTTTGTGAGGAAAGTCTGGTTGCAATTAGCTCCAGACTAAGAGGGGATTGTATGGTAGAACTGTCTAGGTTTTGACAGATTAAGGAGCCTAATTACACGGCTGTGAACATGGATCTGGCACCGGATCCAGTGCAGGCACTCATGCAAGCTTTATCAGCCTTGCGCACTGATACGGCATCCGCCCATACGACTTTACATCAACGTACAACCACTACCTCCTGATGAGGAGTTCGGTGAGGCTGCAGCAGTTGCCAACCCTCCAGTACCCCAAGCTTCACCTCCTGCTCCGACTCCCGTTGTATTGCCTGGGCCTTTTCCTTTCGTCCCGCCAGAACGCTTTACGGGAGATCCTAAAGCCTATCGCACTTTTGTGAACCAGTGCCGTTTGCATTTTCTCTCTCGACCTCTGGCATTTCCAGATGCCACAACTAAGGCTGCTTTTGTTCTGTCCCATTTGGGTGGGACGCCAGCCGCCTGGGCTAACCCTCTGTTGGAGGCAGATGACCCGGTTTTGTATGATTTTGAGGCCCTGATCCAAGCCATGAACGCAGTGTTTGACATGAGACATAAGGCGCAGGCCTCTGATCTTGAGTTTCTTGCCATCACTCAGGGGAGAACAGACCTTGTAACCTATCTTGCCCGCTTTAACCAATTAGCGGTCGAAACCACGTGGCCAGAACAAAAGAAAGCTGCCATTTTCTACAAGGGTCTCTCAGACGAACTTAAAGATGCTTTGTCAGTAGTACCAGCAGTACCGTCCGTTTTTTTGGAACTGGTGGACCTAGTCTTACAGGTTGATGCCAGACATCGGCAGAGACGTGGAGAACCCTGGGTTCCGGATCTCCGCATCTCAGTTAAGTCGGACGCTGGTACTTCTAGCTCATCTGGGGAAGCAGAACCCATGCAAATAAGGGCTACCAGGGGACCCTTATCCAAGGCAGAACGGGAAAGACGCATGGTCAACAACCTCTGTTTCTATTGTGGCCAGGCAGGTAATTACATTTGTGTCTGCCCCAAAAGACCAGCTAAGTTGGCGGGAAACACCAAGACCCGTCCTTAACCCGAGCCTGCAGGACGAGTCAACAGCTAGAGGCCTCAGGAGACAACTATTCTGCCTCTCATATGTTCCTTTGTATGTGCTTTTCTGCTGCTGGTTCTGTGTCCTTTTCCAGCCCTGTCATGATTGATTCTGGTGCTAGCGGAAATGATATGGATGTACAATTGGCTAGTCACCATGGGTTGCCTATTTCCATCAAAGAGATTCCTGAGGAAGTACATGCCGTCAATGGTTCCCGCCTGGTTTCAGGTCAAGTAACAGAACAGACTGGGCCTCTTCGGATGTCAACTCCAGAAGGTAATTCCTAGTACATTACTTTTGATCTCATCTCAGCTCCTCAGTTTGGGATTATACTCGGCCTCTCTTGGTTGCAGACTCATAATCCTGTCATTGATTGGACACAGCAAACTGTGCACTTTTCTTCTGTGTTTTGCAGTCGGCGATGTTTTGATTCTCTGATCGCTTCCGAGCTCTCGCCTTGCTTAGCGATGGTTGCTAATGTTTCCTCGATCAGTGCCATATTGCAAAACCCCACCTCAGAACTACCTGTGGTATACAAAGAGTATATTGATGTATTTGACAAGAAACTATCTGAAAGCCTTCCTCCGCACCGGAGTTATGACTGCCCCATTGATTTGGTTCCTGGGGCAGTCATTCTGCATGGTCGGGTGTACTCCTTAACACAAAAAGAGGAGGACCATCTGCGAGAGTACGTAGACAAAGCTCTATGTCTGGGGCATATCCGGCCATCTCGGTCCCCTGCAGCGTCCCCGATCTTCTTTGTACTTACGAAAGAGGCGGACTAACGCCCTTGTGTGGACTACAGGGCTCTAAATAAAATTACTGTTAAAAACCAGTATCCGTTGCCTCTGATATCGAAACTGCTTGACAAGTTGACCTCATCCACCATCTTTAACAAGTGGGGACGAGTGGAAGACTGCATTTAAAACAAAATATGGTCTATATGAATACTGTGTAATGCCCTTCGGGCTCTGTAATGCCCCGGCCACTTTCCAACATTTCGTCAGAGACATGTTGGATTGTTATGTGGTGATATATCTGGATGATATCCTGATTTTTTCTGACACTTTGCACCAACACAGCCAGCATGTCTGCTCTGTTTTACAATGTCTCCGGGAACACTCCTTATATGCAAAGCTGCAGAAATGTGTTTTTCATGCATCATCAGTCGAATTCTTGGGATTCCAAATATCGGCGAAAGGGTGCATATGTGTGCTTCCAAAGTTCAGGCAGTGCTTGATTGGCCTGTCCCAACTTCTGTGAAAACCCTGCAATCCTCCCTGGGCTTTGTGAACTTTTATCACAGGTTTATTGTCTCGTTTTTGAAAATTGTGCCCCCCCTTACATGCCTTACCAGCCCTAATATTCAATTTTTGTTGAATTCTGATGCACAATTGGCTTTTCAAGCTCGAAGGAGGCTTTTACAACTGCTCCTGTTTTGCAACATCCCAACCCGTCTCTCCCATTTATTGTAGAGACTGACGCCTCTGCTATTGCAGTAGGGGCTATCCTCTCACAAATCTGCCCCTCTACACAGCAAATGCACCCAGTGGCGTTCTACTCTCGTAAATTATCATCTGCTGAACCCAATTATACAATAATGGACAGAGAGTTCTTGGCTATAAGGCTGCACGAGTCTCTTCCGACGCCAGCGTGCGTTCAAAGTTCCGGGATGCAACGATCCAGGAATCCGGGAAAGTAAGAGGGTGCACTACACAGCACACGAGTCCAGGAAGTAAGAAGGAAAGCAGAGGCACTAGGAATGGAGTTTAGAAGGGACACAATCAGGGAAAACAATACCGCAAGCTATGGAGCACACGTCTGGTCGCTACTTCACAATAGCATTGAGATGCGCGGAGCCGTGGGGGGTGTGGTCAATAAATAGAACACGCTACGTCCAACGTGTGGAGCGAGGAAGGTGTTTCACACTGGACGGCCATGTTGGGAGTACCAGGGAGTATAAGCCCCACTGAGACAAGGACCAGGAAGTCCAAAAGGGGTGCGTTCTGTAGGTCATGACAGCATGCCTCCTCCAAAGACCCGTTCCTCCAGGTTTGCCCGGGTGTATGAGGTGAAATTTTCTGAACAGTCGAGGGGTCTTGAGATTAGAAAGTGGTTCCCAGGTTCTTTCACTAGGAGGATATCCCTTCCATTCAACCAGGTATTGAAGCTGACCCCGTTTATACCTGGAATCTCATATTCTGGACACTTCATATTCCAGTTGGTTGTCGACCAGGAGAGGAGGGGGGTCTGCAGGATTTCCGGGAGGATTGGATGTAGGGTTTTAATAAGGACGTGTGAAACACTGGGTGAATTTTCTTCCAGGAGTCTGGTAGTTTGATCCGGTATGAGACTGGATTTATAATTTCTTTGATGGGAAATGGACCATAGTACCGAGGGGCCAATTTGTTTGGCCGTAGATGTCGGGGTAGTAATTTCGAGGACAACCAGACTTGATCACCAATTGCATAAGAAGGCCCTGGCATTCTTTTGGAATCCGCATACCTCTTAGTTTGTGTTCTGGCCTGCTCTAAGTTTTCTTTGGCCTCCCGATGTACGTTGATGAGGGTTTCGATCCAGGGGTCGACAGTAGGTACCGGCGTGGGATGAGGGAGAACAGAGGGTAGAACCGATGGATGGAAACCTTGGCTACAATAAAAGGGACTGGTCTTGAGTGCTGAATGATCGGAATTGTTGTAGGCGAAATCAGCCACGGGTATCAGGAGCGATCAGTCATCCTGAACCTTGGTGGCGACACATCAAAGATACTGTTCCAGGGTCTGATTAGCACGTTCTGTGGCCCCGTTGGTTTGGGGAAGATAACCTGATGAGAGGGCGCGTTGGATTCCCAAAATGCGACAAAGATGTTTCCAGAATTGTGAGACGTATTGAGGTCCTCGATCAGAAATGATCTTGGAAGGAAGTCCATGCAGACGGAATATGTGTTCCAGAAAGATTCCAGCAAGTTCGGACGAGGATGGTAACTTACACAGGGGTGTAAAATGAGCCATATGAGTGAACAAGTCAATGGTAACCATGATGGTTGTGTATCCTCGGGAAGCTGGTAATTCCACAATGAAGTCTGTAGCAATGAATTCCCATGGCCTTGTTGGCAGTGTAGGTTGCAGTAGAAGACCTGCCGGTCTCTTGTTATCATGTTTATTTTGACTACAGATAGCACAAACTTGGACGTACTGCTGTACGTCGGTCTTCATTCCAGGCCACCAAAACTGTCTTTGTATGAGGCGGAGGGTGTTGGTTATGCCACGATGTCCGGAGTGAAGGGTATCATGACAGAGGTTTATTATTCTTTGTTGTAATTTCTGTGTGGGAATGACCAGTGCATTGTCCTTAAATAAATATCCTTCCTTGACTCTTAGATTCCATTGATTCTTCCTTGTAATATCCTTCCAGAGATCAGAGGATTGGGTTTGCACTCGAATTTCTTCCAGGAGATTGACTGCTTGAGCTACAAAGATCGTGTGGGGAAACATCTTAGGGTAGGCTCTATCTTCAGTAGTTACATAGTCAGGACGTCGAGATAAGGCGTCAGCAATCAGGTTTTGTGATCTGGGAACATGAGTGATGTGGAACTGGTACTGGGCAAAGAAGTATGCCCAACGCGCCTGACGACTGTTCCTACACTGCAATGACTGTAGAATTTGAAGATTCCGATGGTCCGTGCGGACCTGAACTGGATGTCTAGCCCCCAGAAGTAGATGTCGCCATTCAGTGAAGGCTTGGCGGATAGCTAACAGTTCCTTTTCCAGGACGGAGTAGTGTGTCTCACTGGGAGTCAGGGTTCGTGAAAGGTAAGCAATGGGGTGTTCCAGTTTATCCTCAAATTCCTGCTTCAACACCGCTCCTATGGCGTGGTTAGAGGTATCCGTTTCCACTAGGAATGGTCGATTTATGTCGGGTTGGGCTAAGATGAGGGCTTGCGTAAACTCTGCCTTTAAACGTTGGAATGCCTTATCTTGCAGTGTAGACCAGATAAAGGGGGTGTCTTTCTTGAAGAGAGCAACGATCGGCTGAACGATCTCGGAAAAGGTGGATATGAACTTCCGGTAGAAATTGGCAAGCCCCAGGAAGGATTGAACTTCTTTCACAGATGTGGGAGCGGGGCATGCCAGTATGGCCTTTACCTTTGAAGGGTCCATACAAATTCCTTCTGGGCTAAGGATGAATCCTAGGTAGTGACTAGAAGTAACGTGAAACAAGCATTTTTTGGGTTTGGCTAAAGGTTTGTGTTCACGGAGTCGTTGCAATACTGCCTTTACATGTTCTTCATGCTTTAGAAGGTCCTTGGAAAAGATCAATATGTCGTCCAGATAGACAATGACGAAGAGGAATAACATGTCTGAGAACACCCTATCCATGAAACGTTGAAAAACTGCGGGGACATTAGCTAGTCCAAAGGGCATGACTAGATATTCATAGTGACCAAAGGGTGTTCTAAAAGCTATTTTCCATTTGTCTCCTTCCCGGACATGGATCAAATGGTAGGCACCCCGGAGATCCAACTTCGTGAATATTACGGCGCCTCTCACAGCTTCCAGGATATCCGAGATCAAGGGCAATGGGTACCGGTGTTTGAGGGTGCATTGATTTAAGCCACGATAGTCGAGGCAAGGTCTGAGTTCCTTGGTGTCCTTTTTGGGAACAAAGAACAACGCAGCACCCGCTGGAGATTTAGAAGGTCTTATGGTGCCATTTTCGGTTGGTATCCAGGTATTCTCGGAGGGCCTTCTTTTCAGGTTCGGAAAGGATGAACATTCTGCTGAAGGGAATCACTGCTGAGGGATCTGTATCTATGGCACAGTCTTCAGGTCTGTGAGGGGGTAAGGCCTGGACTATAGCAGTTGAAAATACTTCAGCATATCCTTGATATGCCTCAGGGACTTGTATGATATTGGAGACAATGAGTGGTGTTTGCTGGTCTCTTGGTGGTTCTTTAGGGGGTGTCAAGGAGGGATCCAGGAATAGACAGTGAGACATACAATACTCTGAGCCTAGGGATAGTGATACTGCTGTCCAGTTGATATACGGATTATGCTTCTGTAACCAGGGCATACCCAATACCATGGGGTAATGAGCTGACTTAATGATGTTGAATCTGATCCGCTCTTGATGATGGTTTATAGAAAGCTGAATCTCTTTAGTCTGCAGGCTTATGGGCCCTGAAGTGAGGGATCTTCCGTCGATTGCTTCCACCGGCTGCATGGTACTTCGTGTCTCGTATGGAATATGATGACCAACAACCCAAGCTTGATCAATGAAAATTCCCATAGCTCCGCAGTCTACCAAGACCAAGATGGAATAGGTCTTATTCTTGGAGGGCGATAGGAAGGCCTGCAGTATCACCAAATTGTTTTGTCCAGGAGAGTTCAAGGATGGAATTGATGTGGAGCAAACATCTCTCTCCCGAAGCTCTGCTCCATCTAGGATCAGGAGCTGGCGTTTCCCGAACGCCGAGCAGGGGCTAGAGGACACTCCCTAACCAAGTGTTTATCTGAGGCACAATACATGCACAACCCCGTATGGATCCTTCTCATCCTTTCTTGCGGGCACATAGGCCCACGGAAGGCTCCTATCTGCATGGGTTCTGGTTCAGTGGCTGAGCCTGGGTTTGTGTCCGTCTTGGTGGTACTCTCAAAGGGCACTTTTGGAGGATTTCGTCTGGATTTCTTCTTCTCTGCCTTCCTTTCCTGGATTCGAAAGTCTATTTGCATGGCAAGGTCCACTAGTGCCTGGAATGAGTTTGGGCGAGCCACTCGGGCCAACTCATCCTTAATCTCTGCATTCAGTCCTCTCCTGAAAAGGGTAAAACTCGCCTCAGGGGACCAATCAGATTCCTTGGCTAATTGCTTGAATCGGGTTACAAAGGTGAGCATATCCTGGGATCCCTGCTGGAAGTCTAACAGGCGTTCCTGGGCACTATAGACCTGCTCTGGGCGATCAAACATGGTTTTAAGGGCCTGTATGAACCCATCATAGTCATCTAGGAGGGTATCGCCGGAATTAACGAGGGGCGTAGCCCAGGTTAATGCATTTCCTGAAAGGTGAGAAATTATGAATCCCACTTTAGCTCTGGGAGTCGAAAAGTAGTAGGGCTTAAAGGTAAAGTGGACCAAACATGAATTCAGGAATCCACGAAGGGTTTTTGCCGACCCATCGTATTTGTCAACTATGCCGCCCAGCAACACACTTTCTTTTTT
Source organism: Ambystoma mexicanum (assembly GCF_040938575.1). Classification (NCBI taxonomy): domain Eukaryota; kingdom Metazoa; phylum Chordata; class Amphibia; order Caudata; family Ambystomatidae; genus Ambystoma; species Ambystoma mexicanum. The sequence continues at coordinate 449,168,267 of NC_090936.1, read as the reverse complement.
AGCAGAATCACGGGATAGAACCAATTGCTTAAGAGCAGCGTTTTCCACTTTGAGATTCTGAACCTCGGTTGATAGTTCTTGCATGCCACGCATCAGGTCCTGAACGGCCGCTTCCATGTCCATATCGAGTTCGGTCGGGTGGCGTCTCAAACTGTCAAGGAGTTCCCCCCTTCTCACCTGAGTCCGATCTTTGCTGGATTTCTTGGTCGATGCCTTCTTGTGGACGGATCGGGCCTTGAATAAGGCTGCACGAGTCTCTTCAGACTCCAGCGTGCGTTCAAAGTTCCGGGATGCAACAATCCAGGAATCCGGGAAAGTAAGAGGGTGCACTACACAGCACACGAGTCCAGGAAGTAAGAAGGAAAGGAGAGGGACTAGGAATGGAGTTTAGAGGGACAGAATCAGGGAAAACAATACCGCGAGCTACGGAGCACACATCTGGTCGCTACTTCGCAATAGCATTGAGATGCGTGGAGCCGCGGGGGCGTGGTCTATAAATAGAACACGCTACTTCTAACGTGTGGAGCGAGGAAGGTGTTTCACGCTGGACAGCCATGTTGGGAGTACCAGGGAGTGTAAGCCCCGCTGAGACAAGGACCAGGAAGTCCAAAAGGGGCACGTTCTGTAGGTCATGACATCTACAAGTCCTATCTCAAGCAAAATGCACTAATGCCCGGCAAATATATTGGCACCTCCTCTTCACAATGTTTGACTTCACTGTAACTTATCGCCCTGGTCCGCTACACGGAAAAGCAGATGCTTTGTCCCGAATTGGTATCGATTGCACCACTGAGAAACCGGTAACACAGATTTTACCATCTGGGTCAGTGGTCTGTGTATGTTCGGCCTCCTCGTCTCTTTTGGACCTGGTGCGACAGTGGGCCAAGGATCATGTTTCCTCTCTCGAGGGATTGGGGGCTACGCTTGTGTCAGGTCTTCCTTATGTTCATGGTCTGCTGTTTCTTCCGGACAATAAAACGAGAAGAATGGCTCTCGAATGGTTCCATGATTCTAAATTGGTGGCACACCCAGGTCGGACTAAAACTTATGAACTATTGCGTCGATGGTGTTGGTAGCCCGGGATGAAGAAGGAGACGGATCTGTACGTCTTCATGTGTGCCATCTGTACTCAGTGCAAACTTCAACCAGGGAAACCAGTAGGACTTTTGATGAATATGCCCTTGCCTCGGCACCCGTGGTACATTGTTACCCTTGATTTTGTGGTGGTCCTTCCTATGGTCCAGGGTATGTCGGTCATACTGGTGGTAGTGGACAAATTTACCAAGATGGCCCGGTTTATACCATGTCCAGGTGTTCCGACCGCTTCCCTGTTGACCTCCCTATTCTTTGACAACATAGTTTGATTTTTTGGACTTCCCACGGTGATGATATCTGATCGGGGGTGACAGTTTACATCACGCTTTTGGCGTGCATTAACCAACGCACTGGGCATCGATGCTCGTCTTTCCTCTGCTTATCACCCGCAAACAGATGGTCAGACAGAACATACTAATGCCACCATGGAACAGTACCTCCACTGTTTATGCCTACAACACGAGTCAAATTGGTTGTCTGTTTTAGGGGCTGCCAAGTTCGAATACAACAATTCTCGACATTTGTCGGTGGGTTGTTCCCCATTTTATGCTCTCTATGGCCTGCACCCAAGAATCCTTCCAGCTATTATTCCCTCTTTGGACCAAGTTCCTGCTACTAAAAATTTTAGGGATTCTCTACTTGCTATCCGTATATCTGTTCTTTGCCACCTCCAAGCCGCTCAGCGACGAACTAAAGAACAGGCGGACAGGCATCGCTCCCTGGCCCCTGTTTACACTCAGGGTGATCGAGTATGGTTGTCGACTAAACACCTTGCCATTCGGGGAAAGAAGAAGCTCTTGCCGTGTTATGTGGGTCCCTATGAGGTCTTGCAGTGCATCAATTCTTCTGTTGTTCGGTTACGTATCCCTTCTCATTGGTGTGTTCACCCTGTGTTTCATGTTTCTTTGCTCCGCTCTTTGGTTTCTGGTACCCGGCTCCCAATTACTCCGGCTCCACTGGTGGTGCAGGGGGAGGAAGAATATGAGGTGCACGCTATCCTGGACACCCGAGTGCGGAATGGGATATGTTCCTATTTGATCGATTGGAAAGGATAAGGTCCTGCGTTCTGGGTGGCGGAGCGCTTTGCGGGGGGCGTACTGTCATGCCCCGACCCCTTATGCGGCAACGACAGCGTATGGGCACCCCTTATATCACCTGGAAAATCCCCTGGCATCTTGGTGAATGCCGAAAGTGCGGCGGTCCTGTTCGGACTCCAACTTCCAGCATTCTGTGTTAGTAGTTGAATCAGACAATAAGGTCACGTGAGGAGCATGGAACGTCTTCCCGCGTCCGTACGCGAGTAGTCTATTTATTGTTAACTCAAATACGGCTCGGGTGCTCCGTAACTGTGTAATTGTTGCCAGTTTCGTAGTGCTTTTGTATCCTGATACTTACGTCTTAATTCCTGTTTTCAAATTCTTGGCCTGTTATCACGGACTATTCTCTTGGATTACCCTTTGGTTCTTGGTGCCCGGCTCCCTCGGACTGATTCCCCGGTTTCCACACACTGCATTGCTTACCTGGATTGCCCTCTTGCTTCGTGTTTGGTTACGTCGATACTTGGATTCCTGCACCTTGGTGTTGCAACTCCTGAAACCTTGTAAAGTACTTCCTGATTTCCGATTGGGCCATTTTGGTCTATCTGTGTTTCCCCTTCTTCAGTTTTCTTCTCTTTACCTTTCCCTTCTTACGTTTGCTTTCTCTTTCTACCCCTTGCAAAGACTCACTTACCTTTCAATCTTCATTATATTTTTGGGACGCTTTGATGAATTTTCGAGGACCTTTTTTCCTGGACATACGGGTGACCACTCTGGACGCTCTCCTGATTATTTCGCTGGTCACTCCTCCATCTAACTCTGGGACGCTGTGCAGAAAGCTTAAGGACTACCGTAGAAATATTTGTGGTTCACGCCATCGTTCAGTGCTTCAACCTCTACTCTTCTATTGGGATCTCGGGACTTCCTCTGAGGATTTGTTACCTTGTTTTCACCTTGCTGTATCCTGTGGGGCCAAGTAGGTTTCGCGTCTTTTCCTTCACAGAGCAGGTAAGAGTGGAAAGCAAGGGGTGGTGACTGTCAAGGTTGGTATCCTTGATCATTGTACTCAATTGCTGTTGTTGTCTTTTCCTCTAGCTCTGTTGCTGCTGCTCCTGCCTTTTCCCTCAAGCCCCTAGTCTGTCAGTTATACTATATTCCTGCAGACTGCGCTCTTGTGAGGAAAGTCTGGTTACAGTTAGATCCAGACTAAGAGGGGATTGTATGGTAGAACTGTCTAGGTTTTGACAATCACCTCCCTAGCCTCATGAGAAGGGGCATTCTCCCCTGGGGAGAAATGACGACACATAGTGAATCATCACAGTAAGCACATAGGCTTCATAGAAGTCAAACAAGAAGGCTCAACAGAAGCCTGAACTAAATCTTCATCAACATCCAAGTTCATGATCTCCATCCGAGCCAAAAACAAAAGCGCCTAATCTCTTTTATTTTCTTCTTAAACATTTCTTTGTGACTCCTTGAGACAGCCTATTCCCCCTAGACAGGTTTGTTGGTCGCCCACCAGATAAAGACAGCGTTACTGCTGACACAGAGGCTGACTGAGATTCTGTCAGAGTTGAAGGTGAAACTGGAATGTTCAATTGAACTCCTAAAACACCCACTTCCAATTCCTGCAAATCCACAATTGTAATAGGTAAGGAAGGTCTTGAGTATATGGTATATGGTTTGTCATAATCATTTTTTAAGAATCGGGGCGTGGCTAGGAGTCCATGCGGTAGGAGGCAGAGCTCAACAGCTCCTGAGTGATCCTGAACAATATCCGCATAAGCTGGCACAAACCGCTAAGAAAATACAGCCAAAACGAAGATAAAGGTGTCAGAGTACCCAAGGAACAGCTGGGGGACTGGCAGCCGATAACTGGCGAAGGAATTGCGCAGAAACCACGGATTGAAGAGTTCGCCCACCAAATCCAAAATGGTGGGCGTAAACTGCGGGTTCCACAGTGGAGAGCAGTCTCATTGACGGTCCTGAGGGCAGCCGAGGGGAAGAGGCGCTGCTAGAAGACGGGCCGCCACTGGCAGCAAGGCCGCAAGAACAGCTGGTGCTGCACGGTCCCGAAGAACGGAGGACCAGGAATCGGGCTGACGAGAGCAGCCACAGTGCCAGTGAGACCGCTGGTGCGGGGCACTGTACGGACCAGCGGAGCACTAGAGGAGAAGGTGCCAGAGTACAAGGCGACAAAGCTTCTGCCCGACGGGCTCCGCTGCGGGGAGCCATTCGCCCCAGAGCCGATTCGGCAGGCCGACTCAGGCAAAGCAACGAGTCACAGCACACACACACCGGGCTGTAGGAGATCAGCGGTTCCCCATCCACGGGAGGGGCAGACATTATTCTGGGAGGACCCTCCGGGCTTTGGCGGCCCGGGTCCTACCTGGGGGCCATGGTGTTGTGTGCAAGGCTGTGAGGATAATACACAGCAGCACTGTCTGCACGCAATGAACAAGCCCCGGAGGAGACACAGCAGGGACCCAAGTCTCCAGCCGTATCGCGAGGTTGCTGCGACACACTGAGGATCCCGGCCTGGTTCAGCGAGAAGAGAGGCGTTACTCAGGTGAGGCAAGGAAGCTGAGAGGAGACACAGCAACAGCAACAGGGGCCCGGACCCCCCAGAAGGGGTACGGCCAACATTGGGGTTGAAAGGTCACTGGGCAACCCCCCAGGCATGCCCAGAGGTAAATACAGGCAGCTAATAGTTAAAGATACAAACAAACAGGCACAAATGCTTAATTTAGGTGGGAGTGGGGAATATAACCCACAGAGGCCCAAATGCTGAGTTGCATGGGCCAGAGCTGGATACCACAGGACACACGCACATAACAGGCAAAACCTCAAGAGAACAAGGGGACCAGCGGCAGAGCACAACAGGGGTGGTGCCATCATATAAGAGCCACCCAGGAGGATTCGAAGGAGTGGCTGGAAATGGGTGACGTGGGAGAGCACAACCCACTATGAGACAATACTGGGCCCCAGAACCACTTGAGGGCTCGGAACGCCACAGCAGGAGGGCCTGACCCACCCGCCCGCGAGGAACAAAGGCTTACCAGACCGGAGACGTGGGAGAGCACCACCCATCCGCTGCCTACCAGAAGGGGGTCAGAGCAGAAGGGGGAAACCCAGGAAGGTGCTCAACAGAACCAAGCCAGTGAGTGGATCTGACATAGGACATCACACGGCAGACTCACTACCCAGAAGGGTCCATTGCTGGGCCTGCCAGGACGGACGCTAAGCAGGCAGTGCCGCCTAATTTATCAGGCTACAGCGGTCAGCATTCTGAGACCTCCTCCCCCCCAAGTGGGGCCAACGCCACAGAGGAAATAAGGACAGACAAATCCACACGAAGGAAGGAGACTGGCCCGCAGTGCTACGGCTGCACACATACAAGAGGGGCGGGGCACCCAAACGAGGGAAGGGCATCGAATATTAGGCTCTGAGAGAAATCAGCAGGCGCACAAAGGAAACCCAGGTAAGTCGCCTGACAAGGAGAAGCAGAGGAAGACAATATATAAAGCTACACAGAAAAGCATGCCAAGTAAATCAAAGAGGGGAAAAGGTAGACAAGTCAGCATTGATTCTTTCGCCAGGAAGCCAGACAAAAGCCAGCCCACATCATCGGCTGCAGCCATGACTTCACCTAGCTCCATGAGGCAGGGGGGAGACAATGGTGAGAGCTCGATTCTGGGAGCTATTGCAGCCTTGAAGGCAATACTGGAAACAAAGCTGGATACAGCTATAGCTGCCCTGAAGACGTCACTGGAACACAAGATCATGGTGATTGTGGGCCTACTCCGGCAAGGCGTGACGACCCTGGCGGACAGAATGGGCACAGCAGAACAGCAAGTTCAGCAAAACACCACTGATGTCGCGACCACCCAGGCCCAAATGACAGATGTGCTGACAGAAGATCCTGAAACGGAGGGCGGAGGACGCAGAAGGGAGGGCCCAAAGGAAGAACATTCGGATTGTTGGACTGCCGGAAGGTAAGGAGGGCGACGACCCCACGAGCTACATCGAGAACCTGTTGCTGTAGAAGATCGTGGTAGGTGTACTGTCCCAAGGCTGTGTGGTGGAGAGAGCCCACAAGGCCCGGACCAGGAGACCCCACCCCGAGAGCTATGATCGCAAAAATATTGAATTTAAAAGATCGGGAGAAAATATTGACATTTTCATGGGAAGGGGGAGTGATAACAAGAAACTCCTCCGGAATAACGATATACCCGGACTATACAGTGATGGTATAGAGGCAACGGGTGCGATATGGCCCCACCAAAGACCGCCTTAGAGCAGCGGGTATACTCTACATGCTGCTGTACCCAGAAAAACTTAACGTCATACGAGATGGCAGATCACACTTCTTTGAGACAACAGAGGAGGCCCACGCATGGATGGATCAACAGGGTATCCAGCAACAGAGACCCAGGAACGCCAATAACAATGAGGATAATCCGCCTTGCAGACAGCAGGAATGAGGCATGGATGGACTAACAGGGTATCCCGCAAGGGAGACCCGGGAATGCCGATATGATGCAAAAATACCCAGTGGGCAAGGAGAGTGAGACTGCCATGGAAAAGATGGTCCGACACCATATATACTACGTAAGCCAGATGGAATATAATTAAAGGAGCAACGAGTGATGGGAATGCTGCAGATGGCGACGACACGCAACCCCAAGACTTTCATTAGTCAGGATCCCAGTTTTAAGGCATCACGCTGCTGTGGGCTGGCCGCACCTTGGTGGGTGAAGAAAGAGAAGCAGAGGAGCCCAAGCAAGGGGAGGGAGGCTGGGCGTTTGTTTAATAGTTATGGTTAGTGAGTGGTTATTTAGGAAGAGTGAAGACACAAGTGCGGGAGGAAGCACCAAGCAACAGGAATGAAGCGCAAATGGCAGGCAAACAGACACATATCCCGAAGATGGCTACCGGGGAAGCACAACAAGGTGGCACACTCGCAACAAATCCAAACGTGTAAGACACAGCAAGGACGGGGAGGGTCAGACCCACCCCAAGAGGGAGAAATCAGCAGACGATGAAACAAGAATGCCCACCAGCAGACTCAAGCTGACAGGCAGGCTTATGAGAACAGATGGGCCACGGGACAATGCAACTAAATGGGCCAGGAAAAAGCGGTCATAGCCACCTGGAACGTCAGGGGACTGAACGCCTACGTCAAGAGGCTAAGGGTCTACGCCTGGCTGAATAGAGCAAGAGTACACATTGCTATACTGCAAGAAACACACTTAACGGCGGAAAAACTAATTAAGATAGCTAAGAAATGGGGAGGACAAATGTACAGCTCAACATACTCGAACTATGCCAGGGGAGTTCTGACATGGATAGCCCCGGGAGTTCCCTTCAAAGTAATAAGACAAGAGAGGGACATGGAAGTCAGAATGGTGATCGTACACAGAATGTTGGAGAACAAAGAGGTGTGCCTGATAAACATATACGCCCCCAACCACGACGCAACAGAGTTCTTTAAGACGATTACACCCCGGCTAGCCCCCTACAGAGGAACGTCATTCATATGGGCAGGAGACTTCAACTGCATGCTGAACCCACAGGTGGATAGATCCGACAGCAAGGAGAAGCAACCAGCTCTGCTGGCCAGGGCCCTCCAGAAGACTCTAGATTAGCTGGAATTGGAAGACGTCTGGAGGAAGGTACATGTCAACACCAGGGGATACACACACTCTATAGCGCCCCACACTGCACACACACCCGCATAGATTACTTATTTACGGGTAGGGAGTCCCTCTGGGAATTCAAGGGGATACATACTGAGGCAAGAATGCTATCCGACCACGCCCCGATAGTAGCAACATGGACATACACATACAGAGGAGCCCCCATACCCACCTGGAGACTGAGGGCGGAGGCACTGACAGATGAGGTCTTCCAAGAATATATTAGAGAGATGATAGAGGAATATTTTGACCATAATGTGGGGAGTGTGGACAGCACTGGCATGGTCTGGGAAGCTTTCAAGGTGGTGGTCAGAGGAGCGGCGATATGGAAGGCGGGTGGACTCAGGGGATCCATTATGGCTGATCTGGGGGAAATAGAAAAGGAGATAGAACGGGCAGAGGTACGGGCAGGGGAGAAGGGGGAAGAACCGGAGGAGCCTACTGCGCTGCGATTGCAGTGTTGCGCAATCTGGGAAAAACTGGGAAGATTAGACTATGAGAAGTATGTACAGAGACTACACGCTGAAGCAGACAAGCCTGGCAGACTCCTAGCCTGGCTCACTAAACAAGAGAACAGACACAAACCAATAACCGCAATCAGGGATGAGCGAGGTGAGGAAGTGAGGACCCAAGACGGGATTAATGGGGTGTTGTCGCGGTTCTATGAAGAACTGTACTCCAGGAAACAGGAGGTGGTAGCTTAAAATATAACTGATGCCCATGGTGAGATTCCCCTCCACAGGCTATCGAAGGAGCAGGTGCAGACATTGGATGCCCCCCTTCCGCTTGATGAACTGACCGCAGTGATAGCCGACCTCCAACAGGCAAATCCCCGGGACCGGATGTGTTGCTCTGGGAATTCTATAAGAAATACAAACACACCTTGGCCCCAAGGTTGCTAGAGATGTTTCAGGAGGCATGTGAGGAGGCAAGGTTGCCCAGAGCTTATCGGAATCGGTCATCATACCCATATTGAAACTTGGGAAGCCGCCTATCGAGTGTGGCTCCTACAGACTGATTTCCCTAATCAATCAGGACTCTAAAATCCTGACCGCAGCCCTAGCGAACCGACTCAAACGGGTCATATCCACGCTGGTGCACCCAGACCAAACGGCATATGTACCAGGGAGAAACACGACGTGGAATCTGCGCAGACTCCACCAGGTTATTGAGAGCATGAACCAAGAACAGGGGGAACGTGTGGTGGCATCACTAGACGCCATTTAGACATTTGATTCAGTGAATTGGGACTGGCTCTTGCCCATTTTGGGATAGGGGAGGGGTTCCTCTGCTGGATTCGGCTTCTTTACAGTGATCCCAGAGCAAGGGTGAAAACGGGTAGGCACCCTTCCGAGATGGGTGGAAGATTGGCAGGTGTACGAAGCAGGGATGTCCACTATCCCCGATGCTATGTATACTGGCTCTGGAGCCATTTGATGTTTTCCTCAGGGCAGAGTACGGGAACACAGGAATAGAAATAGACGGGGCGTAACACTTAATTTCGATATATGCAGACGACATACTCCTCTATGTTGGGAACCCAAGGGAAAACATGCCAGACCTGGCGGAAGCACTGGGGGCATTTGCCAGACTGTCGGGTATCCCGATCAATAAGGAGAAATCCTCGCTCTTCCACCTGGCAGGCTTGAGGGAGGCCGTCCCGACCAGTTACCGAGCCTAGGATTTACATGGACACTAACCAATTTCCACTACTTGGAAGTGGACATACACCACAGCACCACAGCAACGTACACGGCTAATACACAGGCGGTCATAGCCAAAATAGAAAAAGCTATAATGTTCTGGAAGACACTCCCACTGGGGATGATAGGAAGAGCAGCCCTATTGAAGATGACGGTCCTGCCCCGCTTACTGTATTACTTTACTAATATCCCATATAACATTCCCAGGCCCTTCTTTAGACGGCTACACACACTGGCAAGAGAGATCCTGTGCGGCGGGGACGAGGAACAGGATAGCGCTGAACACACTACGGAGAGATTATGAATGGGGGGGGATCAAGCTACCAGACTTTGAACGCTACTACCTGACCGGACAACTCCAATTCATTGTGAAATGGTTGGGGGATGACACATCTATAGGTACATTGCTCTTTCAGCCAGCAATACAACACTATTACCTGAGGGAACTCCCATGGATGGACGAGGCTCTAGCCAAACCACTCCCTACTATAGTTCAACTGGGCCTGACTCTGTGGAGGAGAGCGTGGAAGATACAAGGGACACAAGACCCCTACTCAAGAGAAATCCCCCTTGCAGGACTAGTCGACACTCACACGGCGTCCCTTACCATCTACCCCACGCAGTGGGAAGACAAAGGAGTGGCACAGACTGGAGATCTATGGAAAGAGGGACAGTGGGTGGATTTTCAGACCTTGATGGATGAACTAGGTGTACACAGAGGACAATTCCTATTGTACAATAATTTGATACAGAGGATCAAGAAGAGGTGGAGGACATTGTCGGGAGAAGGCGACAGTGAGGGAGTATTGGATACGTGGTAGGAAGTGTCGGAGGGAGGACACATGATATCCAGACTCTATGATCAGCTCCTGCGTAGCAATAATGAAAGGGCATTGCAAGCAAGAGCTAGATGGGAAGAGGAACTCCACAAGACCCTGACTGATGGGGAGTGGAGCAGGATACTTCAGTATGCCAGAAATGTCTCCAGAAATGCAAGATTCAAGCAAATGCAGCTGTACCTCATGCACAGGGCGTACTTCACACACAAGAGAATGTCATATATGGGACACAAACAAACCCGAAGCTGTCCACGTTGTGCGGCAGAACAGGCGGATATGATACATATGTTCTGGTCCTGCCCGGTGATACTCAACTTTTGGGACACAGTGAAAATGAAGGCGGAGGCAGGAGGGATCCAAATGCAAGCGTGGTCGCTGGAGTCTTACCTCCTGGGGCTGTTCCCGAGGGGTGGCAAACAACGGACACATATAGTGAAAATGAAAGACCTAATGTGTATTCTGGCGAAACGCCACATAGCGATGGAATGGAATTCGGTATAGGACGATTTTACCAACAAAAAATGGACGCAATGACCAAAGGTTCTAAAAATGCTACCACCAAAGGTTTGAACACCAAAAGTTCGAACCTTTGGTGGTAGCATTGTTAAAAGAAAATGGGGGCTGCAGGGGTGTCCTCCGCATTGCCCCGCTCACTATACTTCATGGTATAGTGAGCGGGGGTTGTGGGGAACACCCCCGCAGCCTTCTGTTTAAAAAAATAATAAACGGGGTTGCAGGGGTGTTCCCTGCATCGCCCCGCTCACTACACTTCATGATATAGTAAGCTGGGGTTGCGGGAGACACCGCCGCAGCCTTCAGTTTAAAAAGAAACCCCAAAAAAAAAAACGGGGCTGCAGGGGTGTTCCCCGCATCGCCCCGCTCACTATACTTTATTGTATAGTGAGCGGGGGCTGCAGGGGACACCCCCTGCAGCCTTCCGTTAAAACAAAAAAAGAAAAGAAGGACCCTGCGGCACCGGTTCCCGATCACGGAAGTGAAAGGGAACTGGCGCTGCAGGAACCCAGCGTGAAGATGAAGGTAAGTGGGGTTTTTTTTATGTTGGGAGTGTCGGTGGGGGTGTGCTGAGGGTGTAGGTGGGGGGGGTGTTATGGGTGTGTTGTGTGTGTGGGTGTGATTATGTATATGTGTTCGCATGAGAAAGGTGCAAACTTTTGGTAGTTTGCACCTTTCTCATGCAACCTTTCGCCCGCGGTAGTTTCAGCCCCGGGCAAATCACTTAGATTCTGGAATTCAAGCACAGGGCCATCAGCAGAAATGTGGTGGGCAGACCTGAAAAAATTAACAATAGCGGAAACATCAGTGTGGACCAGAGTAGTGCACAGGGTAGAGGAAGAGAGTGGGGCCAAACTATTTGCATGGAACTCTCTCATACAGGACCTGTTTAACAGCACGGAAGGGCAAGACACGACAGGCCCTAGTGGGCCGGAGGAGGACTGAACTCCCGGCGACAATGTGAGCGAGTCAACTCGGAAGGGGCTGTGGACAGGCCGCAAGGGGCCTAACGCGGGAGCCAGGGATGATCAATACTAACATGATGGACAGACAATGAGAGAGCCAAGCCTATGCGCCAAGGAGACAGAGGATAGAGTGTGGATCCCAACACAAAGTGCCAGTTGTAGTGTAATGTTTGTTGTTGTTGATGTTTGTTTGTTAAGTGTTGGAAATTAATAAAGAGTTTTTTTTAAAAGAATCCTTAATTTCTACCAGCATACCTGTGTGTGATTTAACCTCAAAACTGGCATTCCGTACATTCTGAGGAGGACTTGCAGCACGGGATTGAGGGCTGCCAATAGTGACCCCCTAAAGATGGGGAGAATAGTGGAGGTTAGTCACATCTTCTATCATAGAACTGATCGAAACTAGTCCGAGGTACCACAGGCAATAAGTGAATTCGGAGGACTATGCAGAGATGCTTACGAGTTCGGTGGGCTGTGCAGATCCTCTTGCAAAGTCTGAAAGAGCCATGGTGAAGCACTTAGATTCATGCTAGGAATATTTATTTCCCTTATTTCCCCTCTAAACTAATGCAAGCATAATAGCAAAGTATTTTGGATACGCGCCCCAGGTTAACGGATATACCAGCGAATTGCACATCCCACAGAGATCCAGCTTGCGCAGTAGGATCCAAAACAGGATTTAAAACCACAGTTACAGCGGCCTCTTCCATAGTACACAAACAAGGTCCAATGTCAGTTTGGAGAACGTGGTTGTACAACGTGAGCTTGCTGCTGGAAAAAAACCAGGGACAGGCACAGGGAGGAGTATCTTGCCTTCAACTCGACTAGGGGAGCAATGTGAAAGTGTTTGTTGGTCTGACGCTCACACAATACCAATAAGGTAGTCTTCACCAGACTTGCACAGTCAACACCACAGAGAACAACCGAAAATCAGTTACTGAATGTCACAGACCTCACAGGCGTCGCAAGACTGCAGGACTGCACTTCTGCCCTTCTGCACGTCCGTGCTGGCGCTTTGCGCCATGGCCCTCTTTATAAAGACACCGCTCCCCCAAAAATCTGTTAAAGCACCAGACTGCAGGCAAACAGTTCCATACAAATTGCTCCTCCAAGCTCCCAGGACAGACTGCAGCTCGACTGTACTTCTGCACCACGGCGCTCTTTATAAAGACATTCCTCCTTCAATCTGTCAAAGCACCAGACTGCAGGCAAACAGTTCTATACAACTTGCTCCTCCAAGCTCCCAGGACAGAGTGCAGCATGACTGCACGTCTGCCACTTCTATACCTGTTTTTAAGACCGCGTTGTAAACACTGACATTGTTCTGCTTAAATCTTTGCCTGAACACCCCCATCTGCAAACCCAGTCTTCCTTTTTAGTTTAAAATATGCCTTACGCTGTGTTTTCTTTTACAGTGATGGACCAGTCTTTTTCTTTTTTATTAGTGGTGTGCATTTTCTTAGTTTAATTAAAGATCCTATTTTTAGAGAACCTTGGTTGGATAGTCTTTTATTTTGGAACCAGAGTACTATTGTTGTATGGATCAGATCTATACCAGCTTGCACCCCTACTGAAGAGTATAGCCTGCCCATGGCCCATGTTACCAAAATAGGTTAAGTGGGTTTATCTGTCAGGCTGTGCCTGTTTCACCTTAATGATTAGGAGCACTGCTGTCTTAGTAGTAGTGTGGGGATCAGTAGGCGCTTTAGCCAATACTCATCCCTGTACTACTTCACAGCAGTAGACACATATATGAATTAGCTGAACATGTGTAAGCAAAAGCAGATTAAGAAGCACATCAATGGCAATTTGTAATATTGCAAACCATCAGAACAATAAAATAAAGCATCAAAATTGTACTGGAAAACAGAAGAACTCTAATAGTGAAAACTAGCCGCACCACCTGGCGTTGCACAAGTCTGTTGGCAACATGCACGTGGGGGTCTGCAATAGCCTTGTGTATGTTATATTGTCTCATAACTTCCTATTTTTGGAAAAATTGCAAAATCGCCTATATTGATAGCACAGGGCCAGACCCTGCTCCACCCATGGGCAGGGCAAATGGGTGGGGTTAGTCAGATATCAGTATTGCCAGTACACCCCAGACTGGTATGCCTACCTCACGCCAACATTTCAGACCACCAACTATTTTGGCGCTGGAGGCAAGAATCACAAAATTGGCAATCTGCCGAAATCACCTATACCGATAGCACAGGGCCGGACCTCGCTTCACCCCTGTGCAGGGCGCATCGGAGGAGTTGGTCAAATTTCACCATTGCCAGTACATCCCAGACTGGTATGCTGACCTTGTGTCCTAACTTCCTATTTTTGAATAAGTTGCAAAATCAGCAATCTCCCGAAATTGCCTATACTGAGAGCACAGGGCCGGACCCCACCCTGTGCAGGGTGAATGGGTGGGGTTGGTCAGATTTCACTATCGCCAGTAGACCCCAGGCTGGTATGCTGACCTCGGGCCAAACCTTCAGCCCATCAACTGTTGTGGGGCTGGAGCCAACAATCACAAAATGTGAAATCTCCTGAAATCGCACAAACTGATAGCACAGGGCCGGACCCTGCTCCACCCATGGGCAGGGCAAATGGGTGGGGTTGGCCAGATTTCAGTATTGCCGGTACACCCCAGACTGGTATGCTTACCTCACGCCAACATGTCATACCACTGACTGTTTTGGCTCTGGAGCCAAGAATCACAAAATTGGCAATCTCCCGAAATCACCTCTACCGATAGCACAGGGCCGGACCTCGCTTCACCCCTGTGCAGGGCGCATCGGAGGAGTTGGTCAAATTTCACCATTTCCAGTACACCCCAGACTGGTATGCTGACCTTGTGTCCTAACTTCCTATTTTTGAATAAGTCGCAAAATCAGCAATCTCCCGAAATCGCCTATACTGATAGCACAGGGCCGGACCCCACCCTGTGCAGGGTGAATGGGTGGGGTTGGTCAGATTTCACTATCGCCAGTAGACCCCAGGCGTGTATGCCGATCTCGGGCCAAACCTTCAGCCCACCAACTGTTGTGGGGCTGGAGCCAACATTCACAAAATCAGTAATCTCCCGAAATAGCACAAACTGATAGTACAGGGCCGGACCCCGTCCTGTGCTGGGCGAATGGGTGGGGTTGGTCAGATTTCACTATCGCCAGTAGACCCCAGGCTAGTATGATGACCTTGGGCCAATCCTTCAGCCCACCAACTGTTATGGGGCCAGAGCCACTCCGAAAATACAAACTTTCCCAAATATATATATATATATATAGATGTGGCGTTTAAAGTGTATTATCACCAAAATACCACAGGTTCTGTGTTCATTCATCGTCTGTTTTTTTTCGCTGCACTTTTTGCTGAAAATGTTTTGCTGAAAAAAATCATTGAATTTTGTTTTTTTTATTGGGGGGGTCCAATATTACTGAAATACTACTGCTAAAAGCCCAGAAGGAGAGAGACACAAAACACTGAAACCAATCTCTGAAACTAGCACCAGGAATTTATGGGAACCTAGAAACAAGAAAAAACGAATTCTGTGTCCAAGAACAAAATAAAAATAAAAGTTACTGGTCCTGATACTTACTTAAGAGGAGATTATTTGCCCAGCTGATTGTTGTAAGCAAATCACATGGTCAAGAAGATGTAAGGCTCTAGGAATGATCTGCTGTACCATGATCACTCTATTACGATTATGGAAATAGGCATCTTTGCCAGCAAAAAAACAAACTGATCGATATCTTGAAATCAGTCTCACCGCCAACACTGCAAAGCAGCAACACAAACAGAAAACAAACAACTACAACAACAGCAATTATGTGGTAAACCTCCAAATTAACGGTTATCATATAATGCAATTGTTGATGCCATGGCCGAGGTACAAGCTTTCGAACAGTGGAAAAGCATTCAGACATGCAAAGATCTGGCAGAAGCATTCACCAAAAATAATCAAAAGAAGTACTGGGAGTGTAATGAAATCCACGAACGTGTTTGACATATACCAAGAAGGCTCAAGAGTATGACAAGGTAAAAGAGGCTCCAGGGAATTGTGCCAACCCACTACACAATCATGCACAGCAAAGGCACCACTAATGTTACTAGAGAGAAGCCACCGTGCCACATTAACACCAAAGGTTAATTAAGTACTTACCTAGCCCAGAAAATAGTTTGGCAGGCATAATGACCAAAAAAAGACTTTGTAGTGACATGGCATCCAGAGGAAATCACCTGCCTCTGTTCTTTGGACTGTCCTAGTAGCACACAGGAAGAGGCAGGCATGATGTTAAGTCGTCATGCCATCAATGATGCAGAAAGAGGAGCTACAAAACTCTGTATGTTTGCACAAGACACACGTTTTTATTCTTGCTATAAGAAGGCAGTCATCCGAGTCTTACTTTGTGCCTACTTCAAAGTACATTATTTAATAGCATTTTATATTTACCACTATACGCCTAGAAGGATTTTGCATTACCCGATGCCCACACCTTATGTGGATCGGACTGAACAGGTTCTTTGTCAGGGAAAGTTCATATTTCATACTGGAATGCATTTACTGCAGAGACTGAAGGCCCCCTTTGGGCACTTAATTCTCTGGGAACTGTGGTAAGTCAGACTTGGGAGGTGGACAAGAAGTTGTGATTCTCAAATCTTCTTTATTAAGAAAGGAAAGAAGGCCTAACTTTTCCTAGTGCCTAACAAAGTCTTTTCCCTAGTGTATAACAGAAACTAATTTTAAAAAGGTGCTTGTCAGGATGTCTTACAATGAAAATCAGTCCTGTGTCAAAAGCCTAATTTACCCTAAGTCTGTCACTACCACTAACAAGAAAGGATCAACGTAAATTGTACCAGAACAAGTCTGGAAAGAGATTTGTTCTCAATCATATAAAGTCTTGGCAGATTTCTGACCCACACCCAAATGTCTATTGGAGGCCTTTCCATCTACACAGTTCAAAGTTCCCTACAAAAACTGTCTCTTTACTCAGTTCCCGCTCAAGCCACATGCTTAGTTCTACAGAGCTAAATTCCGATTTGGGGTTTTCTTCACATCTTGGGTTTTGTTTTCCGGTGCTCCGCCGTAGACCATTGTGATTCTCACCTGCTCTTGTAGCAGAGAACCAAAAATGTACGTTCAGGCAACTAGCAACCCATACAAAAGTTACTTGCCACCCGAATTCTATACATACAGACAACCCACCATTTCGTACTCGCCACAAATGAAATCTCATTAGCCTATGGCTAGTGGCGAGTGCACATTTTGCACCCTGCTTGCAGTATAGTATTTCTCATACATTCCAGAATTGTAGTATTCCTCAATCCCTCTAGGGATCTCTGGGCTTCCACCCCTGCTTGGAGTACTAACTCTCCTACCCCTGCTTAGGGTACTTTCTCTCTCACCATTGCTTGATGCTCTTTCTCTCTAACCTCTTCCCCTTGTCAGGCACGTTAAAGCCCTGTTGGCGAGAGCTGCCTTATGTAGATACCAGAGATCCTCAATTCTGCATGCCGTCGACATGGTGCAGTCTCTGGGCTCTGCCCACCAGTGGGACGTCTCTTCCTGCTGCTCAGTCTGTGGGAATTCCTTCTCCCTTTTTCTTTCTCTCACAAGTGTTTTAAACTCCAGGTTCTAACAGGATTGGATAACCTCCTGTCGTTGTTAGTTGGACGTTGTTGTTAGCATAATGGGGTCAGAAACCATATCAGCCATGTCTAAGGGGACTTGCATACAGTTATCAACTTTAATTCCTGTATAATTGATAAATAAATGGGACTTTTCAGATAAGGGAGTATGAATAAAACCCTGTTTGAGGATTCCTTGTCCTCCAAGGTGGGGTCACCCCACCAGTGATCCTCCTTGCCTGGTCCCCTAGGGGGTGTTAAGTGTAGCGGGTTCACCTCCCTGGTCCCAAAGAGGGTGGCCCTGCCTTGGGGAGAAGGGACAAGTTCCATGCAGGGTTCGAAATTAAAATTCAATGAGCAGGAGCTAAACCCGCTCCTGTGTGTCTTACTCATTTAGAGACATTTTTCCATTGCCAAAGGCTAGTGAAGAGTGATAATTTTGAGGCCTGAAAATATGGAAATGTTTGAGACACCATTGAATATATATACATTGATAGAATCCATTTTCTGGGCTGAAAATATATTTCAAATGAGATTTTAGAAAACTGCCCATAAATAACAATGTATATCGAAGATGTTATGACCTTCACTGATGACCATCCTAATTCACCAATCCTACTATTGGTACTTTCTGAGGACACAAGATCAGTACACATTTTTTTCTCACTAAAACTGTTAAAAACGTACAAATGCTAGCCTATTGACAATGTTATGACCGTGAATGATAGCGAGAGAAACAGAGTGCCAAATTGATTTTAAGAAATAGAGTATGCTCTCTTAGCAAATCCTTTGAGCAAGTGATATAACAGATATATGCCAATCAAAAGAGTAAAGGGAGACCAACAGTCCTACAGCATGCACTAAAAACGACTAGTTTGCAGTCATAGGCTTCAAATCAACCTAAATCAGTGGTCACTCACCTGCAGAGAGGCGTGCTTCTGGGGGCTGCCCTTATGCTCAGAGACTAAGCAGTGATTTCTTCTATTCCAGCAGGCTCTTAAAACCTAGCTCTTCTCGAGAGCCTTGCCCATCCACCTACAGTGAATGTACCCAGGTGGTGTTTTTATAGCATAATTCTGACACAATGGTTTGTTAGGAACTGCTGTTGCAACCCCTTTTATATCAGGCACGTTGGGAATTCTGTGTTTGTATACCCTATAATTAATTATATAACAAAACGTGACAATATTTGGAATCCACACTATTGAAACCAATTACAATTTTGATAAGTTACAATGTACAAGTAGTACCCTACTGGAATGTTCTCCTGCTGGTATGTTTGACAATCAAATGCCAAGCCATGCAAACCATTCTAGACCTTCACCAATGATACATTCCAACAGACATGCACACGCCTCTTCCACTTCTGGGCCACTACACAGATCACAACGCATCCTCCTCATACTGTACCCAATAACAAAAATGATCCATTAACATCATATGCCTTACATTCCTACCTACCACACACACCATACATTACATACAGCACATTCATGATTAAATGACCAAAACATGTTTTACATAGCAAATAAAATTCTTAAATGTGAGAGGTGCCACCTTTTACTGTGGCAGTGTAAAATCCAAAGGTCTTCGTCTGCACAAGCCTATCCTCTCCCGTTGGGTGATTCTCTCTTTGACCTATGTCACTGTAACCCAGGAATATCCTTGCAACACTAGAGTGGTTTATTCTTCATCTCACATAATACTACTTGACTGACAGATCAGTTTGCCTTTTTATTTTAGGTGTGTAAGCATTCTTAACCGACTCAGTCACAGTACATCTGGCCAATCAATTCATATTCCACCTTTCATCATCCTTTAGTAACATATCAGCAGGTTGCAATAACCCGACTACTTTTAAAGGTAGGGAATATCTTTTTCATGCTGGAATGGTTGCTTTTTTCTTTTTAGGTGTAAATCCTACCCACAAGCTGCTATGCCTATCACCTATGGATATTACATGAGATATTTCCTAGTTACAAATAGGAGAGCAGTGTGCAAAAATACTTAAACATCACATAGCATTTCTCAGTAAATGAGCCAATGTCGGGAATATCTTTATTGTGCTTAAAAATGTATTTTATTAGATTATAAAACATATACAATAAAAACAGATACTGATTTTTACAAGCTGTTATGAATCAATACAACTTGTACTTATAAGCGCCACTGTCTAGTTGCATTTAGAAAAGCACCATCCAAATATACATTTAAAAATAACATTCCATGTCTCAACACTCCACCTAAATGGTGCAGAATATCATGTTGTGCTGAACAGGCTTGTTTTATGAGGTGCTATATATTATACAACCAAAATAGGGATTCTAGCTATTCAATAAGCGTCAATATGACTAGCGGGATTTCAACAAGACGTGAAGCTATATTTATGAGAACAATATCTGCAAACACTATAAAAGTAACAATTTAACCTGCACATTCCTTTTAAAATAGGATTCATTTAATTATGGAAGACCAATAACTTGCATAAATCTAGATTAGCCTATGTCTAATAGGTAGCTGAGAATTAAAAGGGAGGAGGGTGAAGTGTTCAGATTTCTTAGTGCAATTGTGCTTCCATAGATCACAGCTGCTGACTCAGGCCCATAGGCATTAATATTAAAAGTGATGGCCGAACCCAGTGGCATTTGAAGGTGTTACATAAAAGCTCTGAAAGTGGGGAAGGCCGTACTTTTCCAAATGTTTAATCACAGCTCATTCTAACCTCTATAGACTACATTTTGACTATAGGGTTAAGAATGCCTTGACACCCCCTTAACTACATACTTTTGATATTTTATTTGCACTAGGTTACCTAGACCATTACCTCCAAAACCAGTCAATTTTTCATCCCATGAATTTCCATTCTGAATCAACTATATAAAGGGTTCTTATCCACCACTAATACGTAATGGGGAACTTTACTTCCCTGGTTAGTCGCTTGCTAAACTACATCTTCAAGTTTTCAGACGTCCTCTCCCTTCTCCCACAGACGTCATTTAGAGGTTGCCACGGGTCGCAAAAGCGACCCCTGAGGTCTACCCCTAAAAAAAAGAAGGAAAAAATAAAAATAATTTATGAAAGCTCCGGGGCTGGGCCCAGCACCATGTAGCTCTTTGTTTCTGGAGTGGCTGACTTTCTTGTTCAGGCTTCTTTTAAAAAAAACAGGGGCTTCCACAAGTGCACCACTTTGAGTCCTGACCGTAAATAAGAAAGAATAGGAATATCAAATCATTTCTCTTTCTGGAATTCTATACAATAATTGCTATACTCATTAAAGGCTTATTTCAGGCACACTTCAGGGGGTGAGTCACTGATTTAGTGTGTTCTTAAAGACCTCAAAGTCACAATGCAGACACAAAATTCCAAAAAGCATCTAGAGTAGAATAAGCATCCATTTGGGACTATGTATTTTGCTTTTTGCATGTTGCAGTTATAACATGTTTTTTTCTGCTGTCGACTCTGTTATGATCATCACAAGACATTCCATCTCAGTGTCCTAGGTCACTTGACAAAATCCTTGTGCCTAAAAGCTTGTGTACAGTGTGGAAATGTTTGACCATAGCACATCAAGTGACCCTTGATTTCATTGTGCCACAATTAAAACCTTGTTGTAATGTGTCTATCTTTCCTATCTGCATTGCATGCTGTTCAGGATGTTTGTTTTCATGTATGAGGTAACGAGTGCCCAGAGTACGGGATGCTGTGTGTGGTCAACCTCTGAAGCCTGAAAAGTAGATCCATGCAGGCTTGACATGTGGCAACTTTGCACCACACCTGCAAATGAACTGGCCTTCTGTTAAATCTATTACCAGTTTAATGGTATTACACTACTGAGTGTAATTTGCTTTCTGACTTTGAGAACATTCAGACATGCTCATTTTACTATAACCAGTAAGATAGCTATAGCCGGTAAGATAGCTCAGTGGGGTTAGAGCTTGCTGCAGCAATGTGTGTGTGTGACGGCTAGTTGCAGGCTCGAATCCTGGCAAGGCCAACTCAGCCTTGCATCCGCCTGAGGTTGATAAATGAGTACCAACACAGGTTAGGTGATATTGTATGTATATTCGTTCTATATAATGCGTGTAAGTGCTATATAATAACACATCATTATCATTTGGCTTTGCTTGTATTCACAGTAATTTGATAATATGGGCCTATACAGACTGATATTAGCCATACATATGGTGATCCATTCTTGTATGAAATGTATTCAAATTACAGTGATATCATACCCATATTTTTCAGTTCCAGGTGTTAATATCCCAGCAAAAATATGGCGATACAAAAATATCGCCATATTTTTGCGGCGATATTGACCCATGGACCCTGCGGGGGGACACCCCCGCATTATTTTAAAATGTGCGGGGGACACCCCCGCAACCCCTGCTCCCACAATTCATCCGCCCAAAAAATATCGCCTATGGCGAGACAAACGGCCATATGTACGGCGATATTTTTGGTGGGGATATTTTCTAGGGATACATATTTTTCGTAGTGTACTTAGGAACAATGCTATGTGATGCCACTTCCTGTTTTGTCAAGGGGTGAAAGCTTGTGTTCTGTCGGTTCCTGTGATGTCATTTCAGGGTGTGGTTAAATGACATCACTTCTTGTGATGTTATCAGAGGTCAATGGTCGTGTGATGTCACTTCTGCTACCCTGCCATTTTGGTGAAATGACGTCCCTGCCTTCTCCTCCCAATTATCTGTCACAGACTTTTGCAAAATGCCCCCTCTTCCCACATGACCTACATGTCATATTTGCTGCAAGCCTTTTTTTAATTGGCCAGACGTCGGCGACTTCCACAACGATGGCACGCTGGTTACCCAGCATTCACTTTCACAAATTGCTAATCTTTTCTTTGTGAAACGGACGTCCATGCTTCTGACAAAAACTCTCCATTTTGTGCATTGATATTCTTGAGGAATTCACGTGTTTGTTGCAGTCTGCGAGCTATCGTTAAGGCTTCATGTTAAGTAGGATTTTTTCTCTGCAGCAGGGGAATCGGACCTCTTCGCTATTGGTATTCAGTATTACTTTGCCACAAATTAATTCTTCTTTACATTCTTTGAACTGGCAAGTGGAAGCCAAGTCCATCAGATCTACCACAAAGCTATCCACAGATTCCTTATTTCCCTGAACTCTTGAATATAACTTGTATCAAAAAATATAAAACACTCACACAGGGATTGAAGCGACTGTCCAGAATTCGCAACACTTGCTCATACACGTCCTCATCCACTCCAGTTTCCGTTCTTTTTTTTTTATTGGTTTGTTCAACCTTTAAAAAGAAAAAAAAACAACAGAAAACAACAGAAAAACAAGACGAAACAACAGTTGATAAAGTCAGCCTTGTCATTTCCCTCCCTCCCTCCTCATATCTTAGTCTCATCTCCAGTTCGGAAAAACAAGCCTTTATACATTCTGGCCTTATTATTTGTCTCTAACACTTAAGTTAGTTCCTGTTCTTCCAACCTAGTTTTTAGGACCTGAAGAAAGTTTGTCAGAGAAAATAAGACTGCTCTATTAGATCCTTCAAAAAGAGCTTTCCACCACTCTTGCATACTCCTTGGACAGTAGTTGTTAATGACTGGAGCAAAGATAAGTCCTCTTTGATTCTCAAAGTCCGGGCATGACATAGTCAAATGTTTTAAGGTTTCTTTGGCAAGATTACAGAAACGGCACATAGGGTAAAGGTTTGCGTACTTTGGCCAAATACATATGCGCTCGTTTGTGCGGAATGCATTTAGTCTAAAGCGCTCTTACATGCTGGTTTGGCAGGTGAGTTAAATAAGCATGACGTTGGTTAAAGGCTTTGGCCTCACACAGAACTTCATGCATTATTTTAGATTTGGCTCTTAGATAGCAGTTCTTGATCCAATCCAATCACCAAATTTTCCTCTTGGCTGACTCTGGATTTTCTATTAACATTGTGGGAGTGATGTCATACTCTCCTAACAAGTCTTGACAAAGCCGATTCCATTTAGAAAGAATGGTATTGACTTTCGCAGAGTCAGGCATATGCAAGATTGAAAATTGTGGTGCTGGTGTCTCCAACATCGCTTTGTGATACAGGCTCAAAAGATTCCATGAGACTCTTGCATGTATTGAAGTTAGGCCTAGTTCATATCGTATACACACAGTTGCAGTACCCCTCAATAAGTGAAGGACTCGAGTCCAGAAGATGTTTTCTAGTGAGTTCCATAACTCACTCGAACAGCCAAATGCATTTTCGCCTCCATTGATTAAGCTAGGCACAACATTTTGTTGGAAAAACATGATAATAGGTTTTAGAGAGAATTTTCCATATTTGTTGTTAATCAAGCAGGCCTGACACGCCAGCTGCCGACACCTACTTTTCGCTGCTTCTCATGCCCAAGTATGTTGTATATTTTACAAGCTGAATTGGCTCCTTGCCAATATGCATGTTAAACTTCCGCCCCCTTCTATGTGGGCCTGATAGTTTCTCCAAAATCAGGATTTCAGATTTGTGACTGTTGATTTGCAGCCCATTCGATGTTATGTAAGTTTGTATAAGATTAATTTTACGCTGAAGACCTATCGGTGTCTGGTCTATTGGGAACAGGTCGTCAGCGTATACTAAATAGTCAATGGGCGATCCATGCATTTTAGGGTGGAACGTGTTGTTGCCGCAGAATACATCCTTTACGTCTGATATAAACAGGTTAAATATTGTTGCTGCCAATGGACAGCCCTGCTTCACGCCATTGAATGTCATGATTTTAGTTGACAGTGTGCCCTTCATGTCAAGGCGGACCCTTATGGACGTTTCCGTATGCAATTCCCGAATTGCGCCCATTAGGCTAGGCGGGCAGTTCCACTTGGCTAGCTTTCTCCACAATAGCTCTCTGTTAATTCTATCAAACGCCTGAGAAAGGTCTATCAGAGCCAGATAGATTCTTGAGTTAGATTTAATTGCCTCCATTTTTAAAGGTTCAGTAGGAGCAGATTTAGGCCGCAGCCAACCCCCCTTACAAATCCTGCTTGTCTCGGGTCTATATGATTGGAGTCTTTGGCCCACCTCAGGATTTTACATTGGAGAAGAGTGGCATAGATCTTCCCCACCACATCAAGAAGCGCTATGGGTCGATAGTTTTTAGGGTTGGTTCGGTCCCCCTTTTTAAAGATAGGGACCACAACAGCGCTTTTCCAAGAAGTGGGGGTAGAGCAGCTCTTGGTGATGCGATTGAATAAAGTGACACAAAAGTCTGCCCATAGTCCCGGGTTACGTTTGATTGTATAGTTCATTAAACCATCGGGGCCTGGGGCTCTGGATTCTCGCATACTTTTAATTACATGTAAGATGTCTTCTCTTTCGAATTCCAGGTCCCATTTAGTTATAGCCGGTGGGTCACAAGAAATTGTTAGTTCATCTTTACAGAATAGGGCTGAGTAAAACTCTACCCATGCTTTTTCGGTGACAGCATTGGCTTGTAGGGCATACTGTGGTGCCAAGCTGTTATTTATCAATTTCCAAAAGTCTTTTCCCTTCCATTTTTGCCAACATCTTCTCTGAATTGTTTTGCATCATGATGGATGCATGTGACTTAAACCAGTTCTTATACTTTTGCTTAATCACCCTTATGGTCTGTTTCATGATTTGATTTCGTTATATGGCCCTTTTATTTTCCTTAGTTCTTGTGTTATCGCTCTTTTTCGTTGTAGAACGGTCAAGTCGAATTTATGTTTTGGTTGTAATTCGACCTGATTCAATTTGGATCTTCGCTCTTCAAATTGAGCTAAGAGATGTTGATATTCTAGACCCTGTGTTTTCTGTGAGGTTTGCTGTTATATCCACTACTTTCGTGTCCAGGAGGTTTAGACGAATCCTGCTTGACCCTGTGCTTACCACGTAAGGCCAATTTACTTGAGCACAGTCAGCCTGTTTGTAAAATGTGAGTTGCACCATATAGTGGTCGCTGTAGGGCATTTGAAGAACGTTTAGTTGTTGCACTCTCTTGTGAAGGTTTTCTGTGACGAAGATGTAGTCAAGGACCGAGGTTTGATCCACTCTTCTCCATGTGGGCTGGGCTGGCGTATCTCCCACGGTGTTGCCGTTCAACATGTGCAGACCACATATGTCCATTTCTAAGCACCATTGAGCTGCTTTTTGTTCCAGATGACTTTTGTCATTCAGACAAACGATGTTTAAATCGCTGCATACGATCAAATCTAACAGATGTTCTTTTTCAAGGAGTTCATTGATTGCAGCTGTCACTCTTTCTAGAAATGACCAGGCGTTTCTTGCCCGATGATTCCAACAGACATTAATGATGTATAGTCGACCACCATTTATTTCATTGGACTGTGTTACACCGATTGTTGATAGCTGGATGAACGGTGACAGTTTCTGTGAATCAATGATCCTGAAGCCTGCAGCCCCTCTCACTGCCGTCAACAAACCGGCCATCGGTCTTCCCTTACTGTGACGTATCGCTGGGTTACATGCTATTTCAAAGCCTTCTAGAAGCGGACTTGTGCTTAACCATGTTTCTTGTAGACACAGAAGATCCAAGTTAATTGCCCATGATGTTTTAAACAGATGGTTAAAGCCTCTGGTATTCCAGGATGCCATTAGGCAAGAACTTCGCTTCTCTGAGGCCTGGCATTAATTGTTCGAACATCAAACAACAAGAGTAACAGGGGATACCAGGGATATCTCAATACTGTGACCTGACCTGGATAGAACACAAGAATACTTAACAAAGAAGGTCAGAGTACTCTCTGTGTTTATATAGTGAGCATCAATGCAACCTATCCGTCTCTAAGCGCCCATTAAATCATGGCAAGAAGATACAGTATACAGCAACGTGTCTTATTACAAACATTATGTTGGATAGAAACAAATTGAATTCAATCCAGTCGACACACCAACACTATTCGAAACCTTATTTAGAGTACCTGCCAACCAGGACCAATCGGTCACCCCATGGGTCGCATTGGTCGCATTGGTCTCCATCGTATCGACAACTCCGTGCTCCATTAACTGTAATCCTTATCAGCTCCCCCTTCAGAGTTTCTTCCGCTAACTCCGCCACATGTAATGATGGCTTTACTGAAGGTGTTGTCAATACAGCAGATGTTTTTAGTTCAGGCTGCTGAGACCAGACTTGACTTATCGCAAGGTCTGATGTGATGCCGAGATCGCCTTTAGACCGATGGAGGCGAGAACATTGGTTGCTCGTGTTATATCAAACCCCAATGACATCAACACCGGACCAGCATCGAGCAGTGCAACTACAATGAGTTTTGACTGCAGATGTAGGATGACAGCATCATTTTTCTTCTCATCAAAAAATTCTACAATTCTGAAGTCATCTGATTCAATTGCCCTTAAACTCGGAATCAGGTGACACAGCCAAAGTACATTGTGTCGATTTAAAATTAAATCGTCTGAGGATTCAATGTGTTCTAATATGAGCCGATGCAGGCTGTGATGACCTTGCTTCTGTAAATGTCCCTCTTTCTCGTTAGCAACGTGATGATTCATCTTCATCGGTTTCCGCCTATCAGGTTGCGTATTGAACTGGGATTTGGATGATGGAGACCTAGTGACCACTCTAGCTTCACTTAATAAGGCAGGCAAACCAAGGGGCGCTGCCTCGCCTTTCACTGGCAAGGTAGCCTGCACATCCCAATTGACTGTAGCATCCTTGCTGCACGACGATGCACTTAGAGTGCTCACCTTTGCCTCCAGCAGTTTTCTTTTGTTGTCCAAAGTTAGAAATCGTGGTCTCGGGACCACTTTTTCTGGGATTGGCCCAGTCGGCAGTTCGATCAGTTGACATATTCTTGACACGGTATTAGGGTTAACTGTGCCTTTTATCCCCTCCTTTGATGATAGCTGCCGCATCATTGAGGGCAACTTTGCAGCGCTTGATGCTGGGTTAGCCAACTGCTGGTCATTCGCAAGCTGGGGCAGTAATGATGATTGAATCACTTTTGGCACTGTAGTGGAAGCGGCCTCTTCTATTGGCCATTCTTTTTGGGCGAGCAGCTGGCTCGTAACTGGTTTCTTCAGTACACCCGACGCCAAATTATCCACTACCAACACATTGACAGCTAAAGGGTCATGAGTGGACATAATGGTCGTCTGTGCCTGGGCTGCACCTGTGCCACGGTCGCACAGCTCGTCGTCCTCATATATTGAAACATTCATCAGGGTGTCAGATACATCGCTAATGCAAGTGTAGGAGCCCTCCAGTTCCATAGCCACTTTTTTGGCACTTTGTGTCGTCTGCTTCCGTGCCAGTGGAATAGTTTTTGGTAGCACACCATTGACAGTTACATTCACAGTTTTAATATTCCGCAAGAATTTTCGCGAGTTATTGTTACCTCTCCTCGCTTTCCTTGCCGGTAAGTTTTTTGTCTTCTTTCCAGAGGCACCAGTTGCCTGTCCGTTAGGCTTACTTATCTTCTGTAAGTCTACAACAGATTTAAAGATGTCGTAGGTGACCATGGGTTTTCCCACAACATTTGTCGTTACTTGTGATAGTTCTTGTGGGCATGACTCTTGGAAAATACCAGCTGTTGATGACGGGGGCCTTTGCGGATTCTGTAAAGCTAGGTTGCCGACATCTTGGGCCTCTTTTACAGCTTTAGCAAAGCCACTAATGGTTTTGATTGGCTCGCTTCTTATGAAAGTTTGAGCCTTTGCAGTAAGCGGGCAACTGTCTTTGAATACGTCTGAAGAGGAAAGGCTAAGCTCAACATGAGGGCTCCTTTCAGGAAACATCCGGTCCTTTGTGGCAGCCACTGTCAGGATCTGCAGGTTGTTTGTGTTTTTTACGAGTTCCACATTGTCGATATGCGACCCTGTTGCACACACAGAATTGCTTATTGGGATCACACTATCAGATCTTGAAGGATACCCAGTCTTGTTCGACGAGGTCACAAGTTGGCACTTTATACAGTTTGTTATTGGTGTTTGAGCGCCATAAGCCTTGCTTTTATCATATAGTTTCAAGGCTTCCTTAGCAACCTCAGCCAAGAGTTTTTTTATCGGTATTAACATTTAAGACGTGGTCCATTAGGGCTGCATCAGTCTGGTCTACCTTCTTATTCATCTCTTGCGTAACAGCCTTATAGTCCAACATCTTCTTTTCGATGTTCGTTGAGTTATTTGTCAAAGTGGAAACCACAGTTGACAGGTCTTTAATGGTGTCATTAAGACTCTCGTACAGTTTGAGAAATGGAGCGATGGATATGCTCATAGATGACATTATCAAGGCCTGCAGGTCTTGCGTTTTTGGCACATTTCCCAGTGCAATAGACTCTGATTCTCTACAACGCACACTTCTTTTCGTCTGATCTTCGGATATGGTCGCTCCATAAATGAAGAGTCAGATGACGCATGGCCTACAAAAGCGTCGCTAGGTGATAAGTACATATCACAAATGTCTTGTTCCGTTTGCAAAGACTCCAGTGGGGGGGTCGAGTGAAGTAATGTGCTAAGCGAGGTCCTTTTGGCCTTTTTATTTTGGGAAAATCTGAGGCTAGGCGAGATACTTTCATCAAGTCTCCCGCGCTTGTTCTCACAACCAGCCCGAGTGGTTTGCGGCTTTGCCGGCGTAAGTAGAGACACAGGATCGTCGTGCTGCAACTCTTTTTCCAGAGCAGCTGTTGTATGTATAGCCAGTGTCGTACCTGTGTCCCCTTTAGGGGTTCTTTGCTTATTGATGCGAGTGAGGTCTGCTAGCAGTTTATTAACAACCTCTAATGAGTTTCTGCGCTCAATGCCATATGCTGTAGCAGAGGCGAGGGCCGGATAGGTGTTCCTTGAAGATTGCAGACATGGGTCGACTGCCACAGTCACTCGCTCCCTTGCGGTGTCTCCTGCAGGGCAACTAAACAGAGCATCCAGGTCCTCACTAAAGGCAGGGCAACATGCGGCTGTGATTGTGGACTCTTCAATAGTACCCATTGAGTCCACAGCACTAAAAAAGCAGCTTTGCGGCAACTCTTTACTAAAGACTGTTTCATGAGCCGAGCTCTGAAGATTGCATTTTTGGGTACCACAGTCACTTTTCTGACGACATAACTCACTTTGCTCTGCAGAGTTTGCTGACATGTAAACATTTTTCACATTCCCCTGATGGACACTATTTGTACTTGTGTCCGGAGTTGGACTCGCAGGTGCGAGCGAGCAGGTGACCGCCACCATCGTGTCGTTACAGCCAATAGGGTCGGCAGAGTCGGTAGGAGCCAAAGAGACCAAAGTAAGGCTCTTACTCGCACCTGCGAGTTCTGCCGCAACCGGCATCTCCGATTCACATGTCGAGGTCTCGTCGGGAGCCACAGCGAACAAATGTTCATAGTGTTTATCCTGTCCTGAGGTTGCGCAGATAGCAGCTTTGGAAGCAGGTAATGATTCATTAATGCTAAACCCAGTACAATCGTCCCCATTAGCACTTACTTGCTGTGAAAGAACAGGTGCTGCTATTGAGGAGGCAGGGGCTGTGGGAGACATCAGGACAGCCGACACAACCGCCTCAGTGCAGGAAGTATCTGAGCAGCCAGTAACGTAGCCATTTCCATGAGTTCGCACAGCCAGTGACGCAGCTTCGAGCCTTCGCTGCGCCCGTGTTTTGGAAAGTAGGACAGCCTTCTTCATAGTGGCTCAAAGGAAGACACGAGTCCACAGAGTCCACGAATTCCTCGGACTTCCTGAGACTCCTACGACTCAACGCCGACTCCGCGCCGCTCCACGGGGAGGTTGAGTCTTTGAGTCACAGAAACACCCACAATGTAGAAAGCAGTGTAAACAGACTGCTGCAGCACTCCACTCCATCCACTCCTACCAAGCTTGTTATTTTCCGTTCCTTTACTCTGTTGTTTGGGAAGAGAAGAAAAAATCGATTGGCCTTCCCTTCCCAAACAAAGGAATAATATTGCCTCTTGTCTTGAAGGGGGAAAGTTGTCAGCTCCAATGGCTACCAAATAGTTTGTAAAGTAATCTCGCCATTGTCACCAGGGAACAAGAGGTTTTCCTGGCGTTTGCAGGAAGCTAGAGGGAGGAGGGAAATTTTTAATTTCCGATACTCCTATAAAGCATTATTTTTAAATCCCAACACAAACCTGCCACTATATATATGATCTTTGCAGATTCAAAGATTTAGCAACAACATGGTACAAATGGCCAGGTCTGCTGATTTCCATTTTTGTTGATTCGAAAACAATTCTATCCACGCTCGTTCATTACCCAGTGTTTGAAAAATCATAGGTTTCAGCTGTCCTGTTGATATATGTGCAGTGGCTAGGATGCTACTGGTAGTCGGAAATCTTGCCTGGCGAACGGACAGTGGTTGGCTACCCACACACCTGCTGCAGGATAACAGTGGGAACAGATGTTCACAGCCACCACCTCACACCATTGAATTCAGCAGATGCACCAGCCCATGCAGGGGGCGCTACAGGGGCAGCTGGCATAGAAGGCCGCATATGTGGCCCTCCTGCGTTAGGCTCGCCTCCCCTCACCAGAGGGGGCCGGAAAGAGCGTGCCCCCCAGGGCCCATCCAGAAACAGCCAGGCCTGGGGAGGCACTTCAAATTCCTGGGCTGAGAGGGCCAGTTCTCTTTCCAGCCCAGGCACCAGCAGCCTCCCTCCCACCCAAACTGACATTGCATAAAATATGTAGAATGTGAAAGTTTTAACAAGGGTTAGTGACTAATTCTATTTTGTTTCTCAGTGTTTTTGGCAAAGTTTCTGATACAGTTTCAAGGGTTGATAACACACTCTATTTTGTTTCTAGGTGTTTCTGGCAACGTTTCTAATAATGTTTTTCTGTAGCAGGCAGAGTTACAAGGACGGTCCTAGAAAAGGAGGCATGCTGCGGTCTTGCCACGAGCTATAACCGCTGGCTGCATCAGCCAGGATGGAGTGAGATGGGCACTGATACCATTAGGGACGGTTGGGAGTCCTCAACAACTGATGCAGCGGCCTTGTTCGCTCCATTGAAATGAAATGGGAGTGAATGAACTGGCAGTCGTATACCAGGGTGGGCCGTTCACGCAAGAGCAGAAACCGAAGCGAGGACGCTCACCAGCTTTAAAAGTGGACTTATGTAACACGGGATTGGCAGAGCCACGCAGAAAAGGATTTTTGGGCCAGGCATACTTGTGGCCTGAGCAGCGCTATGACCGCCCGTTATGACTCCAAGAAAGTGACCATGTGTTTTTCAAATAAAATATAAAACAATCAGAAAAAGGTCTCGGTCTTATCTCATTATGTGTGGAACAATGTGTAGGATGTATTCCTGTGTTTGGGGGGCCACGGTAGAGATTAGCCCCGCCATGATACCTAGCCATCCTCCCCTGCATTACACGAGTTTGCCTACACCAGTGCTGTGCACTTACCGGATGAGCATGAGCAAAGGCTCCTTGGTAGACCCAACAAACCAACCTGTCATCATAGGTCAAACTTCTCTAGACGCAGCGGGAAGATGCACAAAATGTCTGCACTGCCCCAGGACACATCATAGAAGAAGAAACGTCCCAGCCATACCGAAATGCCCAATTCATCAGTACAGCAGAACAGTTTATTGGTTCACAAAACCAATTGTCCTTAGTCACACGGATTTGTATAGATCCAGTTAAAAGCCACAGTTCACAGATAGCGTGCCCTTGTTAGTTTACATTAATCCGTCACTCTGGAGAGGGTGGAGGATATATTGGCAGAGTATTCTGATCTCAAAATCCATCCACCGGTGTTCAATGTATCAGTAACATCCGTAGCCAACAATCGGGAAACCGTATGATTCTGCTGGTATCTCTCAACTCCCTGCAAAAAGTCACCCTTGCTTCTGGTAAAATCTAGCACTTCCTGTAAAATAAGGACTCCAGGCAAACAGGACTCCAACGGGAGTTTATTGATTAAGATAAACACGACAGCAGGCACTTTTCCGAGCAGCAGCCCCAGCTGACTCAGAAAACAACATAAGTCAGGCACATACAAGAACATTCTCAGAACCCTCTGAGCTCATAGTGGAGCTGATCTGTAAGAATGCACGCATCCCAGTTTAACCGAATGAACCCTTAACAAGCATATACGAATACATAACAGTGCTGTGCACTTTGCCCATCACAACACATCTCATCCCTTACAATTGAAACAGATTTACTTTACATAGTAGTCTTTAAACCAATTGGGTTTATTCTTAACTCTTCCTGACCTTGTTTCTGTTCCAAATTTTGTTTGATTATCATCATCAGAGTCTTCATTTGAAAACTGGTTGCTTCCCTTATCACCAAACCCTGCAAGATTGTAATTAGCTTCATTACACTTAAGATTTACATTCTCTTCAACACCAACTGGACATTTGACTATTTTGGACATCGACCAACACTCTCCTCCTTCCATAATAACCACATTGCCCCTTACAGCAGATATTTTTTTAGGACCAATATATCTGCTTTCCACACACTTGGGAACAAGTCTAGGATTTTTAATGAGCACCAGATCCCCCACTTTCCAGTTGTTAACCTTGGTCTTCTTGTCTTCATCAAACCTCTCTTTGCACACATCTTGTGCTTCCTAGATAAGCATCATAATCCTTTCACGGTCTATGTTGGCACTTTTTGCTAAGTCCAGCCAACCTGGACAAAGCTTTGTGCCAGGCTGTCTTCCTTTCAAAGACATGAATGGAGAAATCTTTGTAACTGAGTGTGGCGTAGTGCAACAGTTCCATATCATTGCTCTCAAAATACATGACCATTTCAAACCTTTCAAACCTGAGGCCATAGCAAGGTGTAAACCACCTTTCACAAACCTATTGGCTCTCGCCATAAGGCCATTAGCCCTGGGGTGATGCAAAGCTGTTTTAATGTGCTTAATGCAAAATCTCTTCAAAAAGGCAAGCATTCTCTCAGAACAACAAAATTGCACTCCATTATCAGTGACCAAATCTGCAGGGAAGCCCTCTCTGTGAAACACTTCTTCGAAAAATAACACCATTTCAGCAGTGGTTGCCTCACGCAAAGCCTCCCAATCAATCCATTTGGAATGATAATCTACTACCACTACAATATATTTATAATCATCACCAAGATTCTGTAATGGCCCTATCAAATCAATGGCAACCTTTTGCCAGGGTTCACTAGGCACTTTGACTGGAGTGATTGGCACTTCCCTAACAATCTGGGTCTTGTCGCTTCTCTCACACTCTCTACAACCTCTGACACACTTTTCAGCATCGCTATCAATCCCCGGCCACCAAAATGATTGTCGTAAGTACCTCTTCGTTCCCCCCATGCCTAGATGTCCCTGATGTGCTATGTTCACTAAATGAGATCTAACCCCGCTGGGGGGTACTATCCTGCTTCCTTTCCTGAGTTTGTACCTATCCTATGACAGACTTAGCTCATCTTTCACCCCAAAATATCTTTCAAACTCCCTTCCAACCACATTCCTGTGAGGCCATCCTTCTCTAGTCCACACCTTGACCTGTTTCAATACCGAGTCCTCCTCATCAGCACTTAGCCATTTCTCTTTATCAATGGCATCGTACTCAATCTCTGAGATACTAACATTTTGATATTCAGGCATCTCACCACTCTCACCATCTCCCACAGGCAACCTGGACAGGCAATCTGCCACCACATTCTCTTTTCCTGGAATGTAGCACACTCTGAAGTTATAGCCCATAAGTTCCACCATCCACCTTGAAATCCTAGGAGATCCTTTGGCCCACTCAGAACTGTTCATCAGTTGAACTAAGGGCTTGTGGTCAGCTCTGACAAGAAAAGATCGACCCCATAGAAAGAATTTAAAGTGTGAAATGGCCCATAAAACGGCCAAAGCCTCTCTTTCAATGACAGAATAATTCCTTTCTGCCCCTCTAAGTGGCCTTGACGCAAATGCAATGACATGTTCAACTTTACCTGAATCAAACTGAGTCAAGGCAGCCCCTAATCCTAGGGTACTTGCATCAACTGAAAGTAAAGTCTTCCTGCCTGATATAAACCCTCCTAATGACGGTGCCTTGACAATCCCTTCCTTGATCTGTAGAAATGCCTCCTGACACTCTTTGGACCACTCATACTTCACCCCTTCTTTAACAAATCTCTCAAAGGGGATGATATGGTTGCAAAGCCCCCCACAAATGTATGGTAATACTCCGCTAGTCCCATGAAAGAACGCAATTGGTCCTTGTCTTGGGGCTGGGGAGCATTACTAATACTTTCCACTTGGGAGAAATGCCTTCTTTAGAGATCCTATGGCCCAGGTACTCCACTTCCTTAACAGCTATCCTACATTTGTTCCTCTGAACTGTCAACCCCGCTTCTCTCAGTTTGCTTAAGACAGCTCTCAGTACCTTGTCATGCTCGGCCTCATCACTCGCAAATACCAAAATGTCATCTTGAAACACTGTTACATTTTTGAAACCCTTCAACACTTCCTCCATCACCCTTTGGAACACAGACGCAGCTGAAGCTAACCCAAACGGCATGCTATTGTATTTGAACGTGCCCTCAGGTTTGATGAAGGTGGTCCGGTGTTGTGACTCTCTAGAGAGGGGAACTTGGTGATAGGCAGCAGAAAGGTCGATGACCAAAAACACTTTGGGCTCACCAAGAGTGGAGAGTGTTCCTGAAATATTGGGCAAAGGATGCCTTTCTACTAATATATTATGATTGAGACTACGTAGGTCTACACACAACCTCAATTTCCCATTGTTTTTAGCCACAAGTACTATAGGTGACAACCACACGTGGCCGCCACAGGCTCAATCACACCTTTACAGACCAGATCATCCAGTTCACTGCGGAGCTGTGCTCTCATATTTAACGGCACATGCCTCACTTTATGAACAATAGGCTGAGCATCCTTCTTCAGTTTTATGTGATGCTCAAAATGTCTGAGCCTGCCCAAGTTTTCAGAGAAAACCTCTGGAAACTCCTTGGACCATACATCATCAACCTCAGCAATGGTGACGGGTTCAAGAGCACCGGCCTGCACCCTGACTCTCAGATTCCTTTGTTCCTCCCAACCTAATAGGGAGGCACCCTTCTTCGCAACTAGAATATTCGCCTTGCATTCTTTCCCTTTGTATACCACTCTTGCAGAGAATTGACCCAGAATTTCAATTGGGGACTCCCCATAACCACAGAGTTGAATGTCAGGTAGATTCAAAACTGTCTCATCTTTCTTCAGGGTTTTCTTCAAGGTGTCTTTTGATATGATGGTCCAAGGAGAACATGTGTCGACTTTCATCACTATTTCCTGTCCATCAATCATGAAAACATCCACTGGCCCTTTTTCTTCCCCTCCAATGGCCGATACTTCAAACACATGCCTGGGACTTGAGTCCTGTGTGGTGGACATTTCCTGTATATTGTAACCCAAACGAACACTTTCCTCGTTGCTGTCCCTGGATTCCAGAAGGTTTATCGATGAGCCCTTGCAGACATTGGCAAAATGTCTTCTGCCTCTGCACTTGAAACATTCAGCAAATTTCGCTGGGCAGGAAGGGTAATTTGACCCATGTCTGAGACTGCCACATCTGGTGCATCTCGTGCTCCACACTCCCTTCCTGTTCATGCTGACATTCGGTTTCCTCTTTTGATCAACTGCACACACTGCTTGAGAACCTTGTTTGTCAATTTTCAGTTCCTTAACATATTGTGACGTTTGCTCTATACTCCTGGCTACATCCACCGCCTCCTCCAACTTCATGTCTTTGGCTAGCAACTTTTCTTGAATTCTGAAATTATTCGTACACCTCACCAGTTGGTCCCTGATGAGCAAGTCAGTGAGAGGTTTGAATTCACAAGAGTGGCTTAGGGTTCTTAAAGAGGCAATATATGATTCCACTGACTCAGATGGTTCCTGCATGCGCTGAAAAAACTTGTGCCTCTCAAAAGTCACATTCTTTCTCGGCTCAAAATGATCCTCCAATTGTTTGAGGGCGAATGCATATTCATCCACCTCTCCGGCTTCAGCACCTTGATTTCTGTTTAGTCCATCAAACACAGTGCGCCCTTCTATTCCCAGATTATGAAGTAACAATGCCTTCTTACGTGCTGAACTGAATCTCTCTCCACCCATCGCCACCAAATAGTTTTCGAAAATGTCCTTCCACCTGTCCCACCTGATGGGGGGACGTCCAGGCTCATTCAGGAAAGGCACAGATGGGGGTATTGCTGCCGCCATGTCCCGACAGAAAAACTGTGCTATGTGCATAAAGCAACAGTGCAGAGAATGGAAGAATACTGGGAAGTAAAAGAGGCACCAATACCAATCCAAAAACAACTTCTGAATTATGAAAGGTGTAGACACGCTGTCAGAGTGATGAACATTGTGAAATAACACAGGAGAGCAGGAGCCTTTGATTGTCAGCGAAATTTTCCTGTAACTCAGTGTGAGCACGTCACAATGCACAATTCCCCACAGGCAAGGAGATTCCAATGAAGGAGTGTTGCCTAGCAACCCATTGAACAATGCCGGCCTGAAACGAAAGCTTCCTCCACACCAAAGGGACACGCCCCCTTCCACATGCAGTGCGCAAGCTCACAAGGCTGCAGGCGCGTGAATCAGTCAATGTTCGGTCTCGGGCTGGGCCGCAACAACGTTGCAAGCGCACGCTAAATTTGGGAAGCGCAGCGCGAAGGCAAACACGGCCCCCACCGTCCAGGGCACCCTCCTGACCTGGTCTTGATCCTGCTTCCGCCGGGCTCGTTCCGCTCTGCCTGCTGTCGCGTATGGAAGCAGGATGAGCAAGCAGTGATCCGATGCGGCCTCGGCAGGGGAGACGAAAGCGAGCCGGGTCGCACAACAATCCTCGTTGCCAATGTAAAATAAGGACTCCAGGCAAACAGGACTCCAACGGGAGTTTATTGATTAAGATAAACACGACAGCAGGCACTTTTCCGAGCAGCGGCCCCAACTGACTTAGAACACAACATAAGTCAGGCACATACAAGAACATTCTCAGAACCCTCTGAGCTCATAGTAGAGCTGCTCTGTAAGAATGCACGCATCACAGTTTAATCAAGTGAACCTTTAACAAGCATATACAAATACATACCAGTGCTGTGCACTTTGCCCATCACAACACTTCCCTTCACCTGCATTGAATACACTGAGCCGCAGAGAGCCAAGTGTTAGGGAGAATTCTCTCTAAGGGCTGAATTTCCTAACCTAGTGAGTCCCCCAGCAGCTTTGCTGGATTTCTGGAGTTTGTTTTTTTCCTCCTGCCAAGAGTGAGACTCTTTTCCTCCCACTCTTGGGGCCTCATTACACGTTGTGCGCTAAAAACCGCAAATTAGCGGCATGGCGCTATTAACGTGTCCGCCCTCGCAAGAGGGTGCTAATGGCGTACCATTACGAGTACGCAGACACGAGCATAGCACCATGCCGTTAATGACTGCTAAAGTCCCCAAAAAGTAATTTACCGCCTTCCGCGAAAGTGCAGATAGCACCTCCGCCCTCGCGCCATTAGCGGTCACCGCTATTAGCGGTGACTGTTAAATTGCGGAACCGGAAATAGCGTCATCGCACAGGAACGGGAAAGAGCACGGCGGCCATCTTTAAAAACACAATCCATTGCCATCCTCTGCACCCTGGACCTGTTTTGAGTTGGGAGCTGTGCAAATTCATCTGGAACACCTGCATCATGCCCAAGGCTTTGAAGAAAACCAGTGACAGGCAGCGCAAGGAAAAATATACCAATGAGGAATTGGTCATGTTAACACAGAACCTTGCAGAGCATGCAGAGGTAGTCTTTGCAAATGACATGCGCCGGCCAACCTTGCTGAAGAAAAAAGCCATCTGGGAGGAGGTAGCTCTCAAAGTCAGTGCTGTGGGCACCAGCACGCGCACTGTGCGCAAATGCAAGAAGAGGTGGGACGAACTCAGGCTGCGGGTGAGGGGCATCCTGGCTGAGAACCACCGCATTGCCAGTGCCGGTGGAGATGGCTCACCAATCCGGATGAAGGAATGGGAGGAGACATGCGCAAACATGATTGCCGTTGAATCCATTGAGGGAGTGGGCAGCATGGAGATCGGCGTGGGTACCACTTCAGATGGAGGTGAGTGTACACATGACAGGATGCGGTGTGAATGTACTGTTACCCCCATATGTGAGCACAGACTCCTCTCATGCATGGACACACATCAACACATGCATCCATCCCTCACCATGTCAGTGTCAGACCCAAGCACACACACATCCACACATCACCAGAGACAAGTCCCAAACACAACCATGCATGGATGAGGCACTGAACTGGCACATCACCTGTATCCACAACCACTGAGTCCCAATGGCCGCAACTGCATCATTCATGTAATCTTCATTAAGTAAATTGAATCGCAACCAATGACATCCCCCTTCTCGTCCCTGACATCACATACAGATGGGGAGGATGCCGCTGATGCATCAAAGGCACCATCTACATGCAAGAGGCCAAGGGCACAGGAGCCGGAGGATACCCCAACAACATCCAGGGGCAAGGGGCAAGCGGTGCCGCTAATAGCGGTGTGCCGGGTCGTGATCCACATGGGGATTTAACTTTACTGGTAATACATTACCGGTAACGTTAAATGCCTACCGCCATCCGTGTAATGAGGCCCTTGGACATGATTTATGGTATTCCTTTGACTGGTAATGTGTTTTATGGGCTATGGGGTCCTTTACTCCATAGGGTCTCATGTGTTTTTCCTATGTGTGTTACATAGCACCCTCCGTGCCGTAACACAGGGGTGTCATAGTGACACCCCACCATAGACTCCATACCCTGGGACCGACTACTGTCTCCCAGGGCATGTAAAGTCACCATTGGCTTTACTAGTTCCAAATTATTAACAGAAACCAGTACAAACCATCATATTGTGGACATACTGGTCGGGGCAATTTGATTGCCCCGGGGTCTGTTAGTCGAGGGGGCACGTCTCCGTCCTCCCTGATCGAGTTTTGGCTGGTGGCAGTGGAAACTACTTTTTATATTCGACCGCGAATATTTTCCTATGGGATT
The DNA here is from genome assembly GCF_040938575.1 of Ambystoma mexicanum. Classification (NCBI taxonomy): domain Eukaryota; kingdom Metazoa; phylum Chordata; class Amphibia; order Caudata; family Ambystomatidae; genus Ambystoma; species Ambystoma mexicanum. The sequence goes on along the minus strand of NC_090936.1, from coordinate 449,128,808 downwards.
TTCCCATTGTTCGAGGCTACCAACTTTAATTATTTAATTCTCATAGCCTCGAACATACCGCCGGTTTATTTAATTAATATTAATTCTCTGGTTGGTATTTTTTGCCAAGACTCGATTCTAAAATGGCGTTTGTGTTCTCTTCTGTGACTCCAACCCAAGTCGAGCCCTTTGTTCCACTTTTTGGCTGGCTTCTCCACAGAAGCACCCAAAAGTGGTGCCACTCTGTCTGGGTACCACAGGGGGTGTGGGAGGGGGTTTAGGCACCCTGGACCGAGTTACCTTGGTAACTCAGGTCGCACTCTTGTGTGATTGGCCCAAGTGGTGAGCCGGCCGGCTCACCACTTAGCATGTTTGAGTGACAGCTAGGCTGAGTGAATGGGGGTTTTCTGCATAAAAGCAGGGCTATGGGGACTGGAACTTTAGAAGTCACCACAGGACCTGAGAATCCGACGAGGGAGAAGCTGAGCTGACCTACCACGACGACACCACCGGTGGAGCCCTGCAGAACCGACTCACTACTTCCCGACGACAGAGAAGATCTCCCGGCTGGAGAGGCTTCTTCCCCTGACTGGTGGGCACAACCAGTTTTCCCTTCTTTCTTCACACCCCAGCCCGGTTTGTGGTCGAACTGCCCGTGCCAAGCACCCCGGCAGCCGGATAGCCCCTCACCACTGAACCGCGAATCACTGGACCACTCCTTGTACCTGAGAAACTCTGCGGCTGGTTTCTTCCCTGGCAGTGCAACGGACTCCTGTCTTCCTCCACGACGAGATCCTCTCTTCCCCCGGATGAAGCACCGACTTGCACCCGCTGCCAGGAACAAATGCCCCCGCTGGAGCATTCTCACCACTTTAAGGTACCGTGTCCGCCAGGCCTCCCTTTCTAAAGATTGCTACAAGGTAATAATAACCCCTTAACCTTCTGAACTGGGCTGGCCGCCTTGACCCTCTAACTGGTCCCTTTCTGTGGTCCAACTCCTTTTTGAACCTTTACAAGACTTTTGTGCACTGCAACCGTGTGACCTTGGACACATTTCGTTTGGATCCTCTGAAAGTGGATCCGGCCTCCTGAACCCTAACTTCTTGTGGTGTTCTTGAAAAAGTGTTGGGATCTGTTTCAAATTGTTCTCTGCTTCTCTCCCTTTTTTTTAAACGAACTATTAGAGTGCCATCTACGTTAAGCGCTCACCGCTGTCTGAAAATAAGTGGGGCTTTACTTAAGACTTGTCTAATATTCTTTTAAGGGAGTGTATATCTTTTAGTGACCGTGTTTTTGAATTGCTTATTATTAGTGCCTGTGTGTTTTTCTAGATGTGGTTTTAAATAAATAATTATATCTCTTTTACACCAAGCCCTGGTCAGTGTTTACTTGTTCTATTGTGTACTCTTGACCTATTGTGAATACTCTGTATACTGCCTAACTCTTCTTGAGGGAAGTCTGACTGCTCAGCCACAGCTACCAAGTGAATCTGTGTGGTACAGACTGCTACCAAGTGGGTTTACCATAGCTCCCAACTCACACGCTTCTGGCGGGTGTCACCCGCCTTGTAAAAGGCTGACTCACCCGCCAAGCCTCCAGCACTCCCATTCATTTCAATGGGCGTCTCACCTGCCAAAAACAAAATCGGGTGATTTCACCCGCCTTTGCAACACAAATGGTTGAGAGCTATGGTTTACTGCCAAACACCTGTAGTCCTAAATCTTTTGCAGTGGTCCCAGAGGGAACTGCACAGGTTTCTGCCTAACACTAATGTTAGCTTATTCGTATTGCTGACTCGAGGTAATGCTACAAGAAAACCAGTTCGTCTACACTATTCAACCAACGGTGGGCTCTCTCATCATGAGAAGTACACCATAGTCAAGAAACTCGCGCGCTTTCAATAAAAAAATTGTCTGAAAATGATTCTTTGCGGAATAAGCAGGCGATACTTGAGAGTTACTGGGAGGGATTTCGAAAGGAAGACAGCATTTCCAGTAATTCACGGTAGAAGATTTGAAAGGCTGTCCAAATACTGTGTCCGCATTTCCATTTGATGGAAGACGGACTATTATGACATGCTGACTTCTTCATTCTCTCTGCCAGAGATATGTTGGCAGTGTGCTTGTTGGATACCAAGGCTTCGCCTGCTTATTACTCCAATGTAGCTGGTTGAAGTTTTAAGTGCGTTTAGGAATACATCTTGGTCCGCATTACATCGCTATGCCGTAACATGCTGGAGCGATGTCTTTCTTTTATCTCTACACTTATACAGCTCACTGATGATGCATAGGTCACGTGACGTTTAACGTAGGAGGAATGTCTTGCAGTCAGCTGACTGGCGGGGTTCAGTGACAGCTCGTGAAGGCAAACGATTCGCATCTTCCTGTGACCCCCATCGTCCTTCGTAGCGCTCCGAGTTCTTCGTCGACAAGTGATCATCCAACATTAACAGCTCCCACGCCACGTCCTCTACACCAGCCGTGTGACCCGCTCGAACAGTGACAACCTCGGACCTGCAAGCTTCAGTCAGACACCTTACCTCCAGCCCACCAGGGAAGCCACAATGGCCCTCAGCGATGCCGACGTGCAGAAGCAGGTATGGTACTGTTCGGCCTCTGCGCGGGCTAGCGTTTGCCAACCCCGTCTATGGATAGTACATTAACAGCAGCCCAACCACACTGCAGTCGCGTGTCCCCATCGCGAGCTATTAAGATTATACACGTCCGCTCAAAATAATATGTGGGTGTCACCGCCCCCTGAACAAAGCGCATCACGTCCCAAAATTGTTCACATCTACTGACTTTAATCGGACGAGCCTCTTCAAAAACAAACGATTCTAAAAAATATGCAATCGTTACCTTGTTGTCGTTTCTATAACAGTTATTCGTTGACCAATGGGAAGACCACCCTCAACCCATTTGGCATAATTGTTAGTTTCTGGAAAAGTGCGCGTGATAGAAATAATGTCTCCTTCTTTTTCCTACTACGGGGTCAGGTGACGGGAAGCACAGTGTTTCCAGATGTCCAAAAAAGGGGAACCACGCATGACTGGCTAATGTTGCATGCAAAGAACTCTCAAGTTTCCCCTTGCCTTGTGTGAGAAGGTCACCCAGTCCAGTTTTTTTCTCATCTTGAGTTGTGGAACTTGTAGTTTTTTACTTTACCATTTTAAGTTTAGGAACACTACAAGTCCAAGAATAGACAGGATTATACGGTCTTTTTTTCACCTCCCAGGTGGAAACTTGGAAGGTTTGCATCACATTATTATTCCAGGCACGTTGCAGCAATGAGCAATTCAAGCATGATTAAAATGCCAGAACGGTTGTAAGTCACAGCCAAATAATATTGTTAAAAAGTGTCGCAACGACCATTGGGCAAATGGGGCTTTAGCCGCCTCTGAAATTGTGGGTTATGTTGACTTAACCTGTCTCCCCCACATGGCTGTCAGCAGATCCAACAGGACACTGATGATAGACTGCTCCAAGGGCTCCGCTGTTAACAAAGCACCGGCAATCACGAATGTAAAGCATTTAATTGTTAGCAACTTAATTCGTATTTATACGTTTGAAATGGTTATGGCATGTTACCCCTTGCGTGTCAGGAGAGTGATGGGGAAAGTTGGGACTGGGCATGAGACTACTCTATTCTCACAGCAGTCCTTAATGTTTTGGTTTCAGACGTGAAGGGGAGAGATGGCAGCTTTTAATATTGAAGCTTCCCCAGAAAAGTCTATTTACAATGCTTAAATACGTTAGATGCCGTAACACAAGTATGTTTGCCCCTCCACCCATAGTCTCTGAAGTTAGCTCTTCTAATCATTTGAAGGGTTACCCGCTAACCCCCCTCCCCCGGAAATATTAGTCTAGTTGCACCCCTGGTGTTACATGTAGGAACCATCGCACACCACCCAGGGGATGACGCAGTGCACGAGGTTATCTTGTGAAGGGCATGCCTGTAACATATCGAAATGACAAAGTGAATTAACAAAAGAAGAAACTATCTGAAATGCTTCCAGCTTTTTTATTGCTGTAATGCAAATACTCTGATTCGGTTCCTTCGTATTATTTGAGCAACCTGTTTCCCCAAAGGTTACCATTTAAAAACATTGCAAAAATAAAGCTCACTGAAGCTATATCTAATTGCTTGTGGGTCATCTGATAACCCAGCAAGTTTTGGAAGTATAACGTGTCTTTTTGAAAATATCTTTTGTCCATTCAGGTCACCTAAAGAAGTAGTTGAGAGTATTACTTATAACAATTACTAAATTCACAGTAAATGGTGTTACATGTAATGTGCACATGTCCATATCCTAGATTTTAGTGGGTGCTTGAATGCGTGTTGTAAACCATGGGCAACAAGTTTGACTTTCTGAAGGACCAGAGAGCAAATGACCTACAACAAATGAAATATGAGCACCTCCTGTAGTTTTGTATTCAGAGAAATTGCCGAACTATTTACAAAGGGCGTCTGGTGAGCAACCTTAACACCAAAGTTAAAGATTGCAGAATATGAAAACTGGAGATTCGACCTGGGGCCCTGGAACTTTTAACTACTGGAGTACTCGTCCTAACTCGGTGGTTGAAAAATCTACTCTTTAAATCCTAACTAGTTAATACATCAAATCCATTAGTAGTTCATCAGAAGCAATAATCCAATGGGGGTTTCTCTTTCCTGTAGCTGAGTTGAATTTGTGTCTTTATTATATTTTTTGCCATTCAGTCAGTCTTTCGGTAGTTGCTCTATTCTACGTCTAACGCAACGTTCTTTGTGTGATTTCCCCGACCGTTTTTCTGCTTCTTGTTATGGAAATGTACTAGGCCTCCTTTGTGAAGTGTTTTTTAAGTTCCGCACGGGTGTCTCTCCATCTGTTGGAGGACACACAGGTTGTATTGACAGTAAACAGTCGCGTTACAGCGGATCTGCTGCACTCTGGTTTAGGATGGCGGGCAGTGCTGAGAACCAGGGCCATCTAGCTGAGGCTGCTAATACGAGTTCCAGCATCTGCAGGAAGCCTGCCGCTTCAGGTGGAAGCAAGAAGTTTTTTGTTGCAGGCTAAACATGATCGCTGGGGAGCGCCATCTTGTTAGCTTGGCAACACTTAATCTTAGTATGACTTTCATTGTTTGGTTGTAAAATTCACTTTCATCAAACACAGCCAAACTAGTTGTAAACAATAACGTACATTTCCAATACTTGGTTCAAACATCTATTTAGCGCACATCTTCATTTTGATTTGGCCAGTACACTGCTTCTCAATCTATGCATACATTGGTTTCCTTTAGCCTTCACTTCATGCATAAAATAAGTCTTCTTTCCATCTTCTCCACTTTTTCAGTTAAAATATTTTCGAACTTTAAGCCCTACTTTCAGAAATCTTATCTGTTACGTATGAACATGTTGAAGTATGCCTTTGGATGACATGCGGTTCGATCAGTTGCTACTTTGTTAAAATTGTATACCTGGCTAAACCCCACACTTTGCACTTTTCTTTATTGCCCTCTATCGTGTGGTCGACCACAATACTCCTTGCAGTGCAATGTTTTATTGCCTAGAAACTCTTGTTCTTTACTTTCGGAACTTTGATCCGTGTTCAAGATTATCTGTATCGCATGTTAACTGCTTAAAAAAAACGGCCTACATTTTTTCTTTCTGCCTAACCATGTCCGATCAATGGCATTTTTCTGGTAGCACCCTACCTCTGGAACATCTTACCAATGCAGATAAAACTGTGCATCATCAATTCTGGAAGGACTAGACGACGTTACTCTTCAAAGAACATCTTGTTGATTGATCACTGCACTCATTTCGACTCCCCCACCCTGCTAACCTCTCACCCTGCCTGTGACCCCATGAGTGCGCCCAGTATGTACAGTGCTTCTTTACTTCCCTGCTGGGATAGAGATTTATAATTCACATGCTAATGGACTGATGTAATCGGGGGTTGAAGAGTAAAAAACAAAAGTGTAAATATGTTCCCTCTGCCCCATCCCCTTATCAAGACCTCCCACCCAATTCAAACCCCTTACCTGGGTCCTTCCTTTCCTCCACTCCAGGACGCTATGTTTTACAACAGTGCTATCAATGATGAAGAAATCAAGAACTTGCATTTAAATGATTACCGTTACCCACACAGCATGCAGTCTGCCTTTCCCATTCACCCACCCATTCGTTCCTCTTGCATGACTTGCCCATGACCATACAGAGACGCTCCCCCTTCCCCCCCATCACCTGTAAAGTCTCTTGCTCTAAAGCATTGCAAAAGTAAATAATTGCAGAGCAGGGATTTTCAGTGCTTTGGCAATAGCACTCTATTCACAGTGCAGGAAATGAGCCAGAACAAGATGGAGCGGTGCTCAGAGGCTGACCAGTCCCCGAAGGGAGCACTAGAGGGACAGTCTACATAGCGGACTGCCCCTCTGGCCACCCAACCCCGGGGGGTGGCCAACACCTCGCCTCACCCTCTGAGGCGGAAGGGGCGTCCCCAGGCCCGACACATCCACTCTGGTGCTCTGGGGAATGCCCATAAGGCGAGGGCTGCAGTGGCTCTTTCACTTTTCCACAGCCCTTCTTGAGCAGTTCCGGTATGGCCGCACTTGAGCCAAAGCCATTCGAAGGGTACTGACTCCCCTGTAGGGACATTTGAGACTCCGTCACCTGAAGTCAGTGGTGCCGATATATACTGACTGGCAGTTCATAACCAGGAGCGCATGTCCGCTCTTTGCCAATGGCAAACAGAATGACACAGGTCGCCCTGGGAATTTACATTTTGTTTCACTGACTGTCTGGGACCGGCCCAATTTGTTTTGCTCCAATAAACTGTGATCCTTGTGTTTCCAAAACTTAACAACTCTTTCTTGCTGATTCATGGAATTATTTGCACCGAAAAACAGGGATTTGTGCGCCATTCTGCCCACAAATACCTGTTTAACAAATGGGGATTTGCAGGCAGAATGACGCTCAAATCCCCGTTTTTCAGCGCAAATAATTCCATGAATCAGGCAAGTCCTGGGGTTATTATATATGTAATGGAACCTGGTTTCCAGGCTTTGATCATCTTGTGAGGGTGTGGGGGGGGTGCACAGTGGGGGATCGCTCCATTATGGCAAAATACATCTTCCCGGAGCCCTGCCCTGTCCCCCAGGCCTAGGGGGTAATGCTGGACACTCCCAGATCTCGCGCTTCAACGCTGGGTCTGCTTTCAGAAGACTTGGCACAGTGCACTGCCTAGTCTGTTTATTGAAGCGCGGGTGTCTCACGTGTGTGTGCGATAGGTATGTTGAGTGCTGCCATATCCCCAAGGCCATGGGATAGCCAGAACACTACCCGCCAGATCTGTTTTGAAACAGTGTTACTGCACCCACAAGTAACCCAGAAGACCCAGACGGGAGACTGAATACAGACACATACAGTTTTGTACCTGTCCAACACTGGTATATATGTCCTGCAATTTACAGACATCTTTGTTAGGGTGAGTATTGTGATTAAGCAAGAATGAGAAGTGCAAGGGGCAGAGTGAGTGCCAGGAAGAGGCACTGAGAAACAGGGCAGCAATGCTCGGAATAAGTGCAGCACAGGGCAGTGCGGCTCTGGGTAAGTGCATAGGAAGGCAAGGGACTGTAGAGGCTACAGTTACAGCCCCTAAGTGCGTGGAGGGGCCGGAGGCAGTGCAGGGGTGACTGATCAAGAGGGAGCCTGGTACCCAGTGAGACATTGAGGGTAGCCAAGCAACCAGTCCGTGTGGCAGACAGGTAGGTCAGCGGGGGGGGGGACAGAGGGAGAAAGCGGAGGAGAAGAGGAACGTTTTGAGCTGCTTCGTGACCTTCAGGTGGTCCGGCTCAAGTTTGAGAGGGCACGGAGGCCATTCCAGTGAGAGGCACCTGCAGAGGAGGAAGATGTACCCCCTGCCCCCCCCCCCACTCTCTGCCTGGAGAAGCATCTGACCCTTAGACAGTTGGAGGTAGCTGAGCGAAAGGCTGGAGAAGGAAGGTATTTAGGAAGACATGGGACATGGCTTGCTTCTTTTTCAGTATTTTTTCACGTTAATGTTCTCACTCCTAGATGAGAACTTGTTGGCTCACAACAAATTGTCTAAAGGCACTTCACTGATACGATTGTCCTCGAAATGTAGGTCGCATCGTGGATTTCTTTGATTGCTCTGTGGATTGATACCCTGAAGGGGGTACTTCTGACGCAAATTTCGCTTCTGCTGTGTGCACAAGTATGTGATGTAAGCATTGCATCCTTGTTGATGCGACTGCTTTTGCGCTACATTCACATGTCGCCTTTTCCTTTGCGCGCCTTTAAGGACTTGCATTGCGTTGTAACACTTGTTTGATAGTCATAGCAAAGCTTTCATGCATCGTGTTTGTAATTAATTACACCATTTACTCATAAATACAGATAATGTGTATATTTTGTAGGTTGAAAGTACTATTATGTTTTTTTTTTTAAAGATATTGCTCCCACGTCACCATGTGTATGTTGGTGATCCCTGGCGAAGTCACTGCTACTTGTCGTTTCCTAGCTGCTGCGAGGTTCTAGCGAGGCAGTCGTGCCATTTGCTAGGCATGGCCAGCCTGCCTGCGTTAGTAAGGTGACATTAACTTATAGAATGGTTGCCCTTCCTATCAGTCGGGCAAAAATGTGTCTTACTGTAGAGTACATATATGCAGAAAAACATCACATGCTCCTTTAAAACCAGCAGTACCGTACGGTAATCCTCATTACTCCTGGTCTTACTCGTCATTTTCCCAGTACTTACCTGTGAGGTACATTACTTTTCCTCAGCAAAGCCCTTTTCACTTTTTATTCTTGCCTGGCCCCACCTCTTCCCTTCAGGGCATGATTTCCCTCCTCCTCTGACCATCTATAGTTATCAACTGCTTTAGAAGTCCCATCCGCCATATCCGTTGGGAGGAAGAGGGGGTCGGAAGTACTGGGCTGAGGAAGAGTAGGACTAGTAGTAATGAAGCTTGCTGGTAAGTAATCTGAGCTCTTAAACAGCGACTGATGGTGGGTACCGTTACTTTCCTCCTCTGGGAGGTTCCGCCAAAGGTGATGGATAGACTGGTTGTGGAATGGAAGGCCCAGCTCATTTCCAGGTACGTAAGGACAGCCGTTCTGATGTACAATTTAGCCCAGAGGAGTTCTTCAATGGGTGAAGATTTGGGGGTTGGGAGAAAGACGGAAGGCAGAACAATTTCTTGCAATTTGTGAAATGTTAAAACCATCTTTGGTTAAAAAAAAAGTACGGGTAGCAACTGAGGAACATTGCTTCCAGTCAAAATCACCAAGTACAGTGACTCACAGGCCAGAGCACTGATTTCCCAGTCTCCTAGCAGAAGTGACGGCCAATAAAAAGACTGCCTTGAGTGTCGGATATTTCAGAAGGACCCACCTCCCCAGGGAGGAGGGAGAATTGCATTGAAAAAGGAGGACATTACAAAGATTTAAGAACCAAGGGGCGATCCCAGGGTGGGAGACTCAACATAGTGACATGCATGGAAAGGGGAGAAACTCCTCAGTAGCTGAGCTGGCCTATTAAATCTTGCAGGTCAGAAGCATCACTCCCCTGGATTCTGAAAGAGCTGTTAGTGGCCCACTCCTCCCTGAGTCTAGAGACTGATAGACCCATTTTGAACCCTTCCTGGAGGAATTGGGGAGTGTACTTGCTCCTAGGGCCTGTGAAGATTGAGAAGCCCTGCGCCAAGCTCCTATCATAGGCCTTCAGAGTGGAGGGTCTTTTTTTCTTTTTGATGGAGCAAGCTACTACTTCGGAAAGACCCCTTACCTAAGCTTATTCCTCTCAATTTTCAGGTCCCAGGCCAATTTCTTCAGATTGGCCAACCCCCGGGGGAAAACAAGGGTTCTGGAATAATGGGGATGGGAAGCATTGGTGGTTAGCCAAGTCCAGGAGGAAGAGGAATTAACTCTTGGTGGGTCAAAAGGGAACCAATAGAATTACTTCCACCCTTGAGTCCCTGATTTTGAGCTGGAGCTTCGGAATCAGTGGGAGCAGAGGGAAGGCATAGAGGAGCCCCGAAGGCCAGATAATGGATGTTGCACTACACTCCAAGCCTCTGGGGAGGTGTTACTGGGAACTCTGGCATTTTAAGGAGGGGAAGGCTAACCGGTCTAAGGTTGACGACCCAAGGACACTGCAGATCATCTGAAAGACGTCCTCCTTCAACTCCCAGTTGGGCGAAGGAAAAACTCTGCAGGGCATGAGTGCCACTAAACTATCTTGTCCCTTGATGTGAACTGCTGACAGGCCCAGCAGGTTCGCTTCAGCCCAGGTCCCTGAACTCTGGGCCAGACTGCCTTAGGATTTCGAGCAAAAAGCCCCCTGAGGCCTTGATGGTGGTATCCGTCTGGAGGAGAACCGATTTTTCCCCGATTGCTGGAGGGCTCTGAAGGCTGCAGCCAGCTCCCTCCAGTTGTACGTGTGGGCTACCTCCTTTCCCAAGCAGTTCCTAGTATACTCGGCCCAGTACTACTGGCCCCCAGTCTGTCTTGCTGGCATTGGTGGTAACAATGGTCGATGGAAGCTGCTGCAAGGGAAAACCTCTACGGAGACTGGGCATTTGAAGCCCCCATTGTTGCCTTTGCTGGAGTGATGATCCCACAGGGATCTGGGCATCAAAGTCTAAAGAGTCTTCCTTCCAGAACCTGTGGCGGTGGATCAGCAGGTTCCACAATTACAACCAGGCCCAAGGGATAAGAAAGACTCAGGAGGCCATGTTGCCCTGCTCCTGAAGGAAGTCCTAACAGTGGCCTGAGGCTGGGACAACAATTATTTCAATGCAGTTTGTAACTTAAGTGCCCTGTCGACCGGCAATAGCACTTGCCATGGGGCTGTCCAAAACGTTGCCATATAAATTGAAGGTCCTCCGATGGTTGTAACTGTGACTTGGTCAAGTTGAGGATAAACCCCATGCTTTCTAGCATGGTGTCTTCACATACTGAACCACAAGGTCCTGAGATAGTGGTCTGAGGATCTATTGATCAGATGAATGGACCTATGGATACCCTGGAGATGGCGAGCCGTCACAATGGGTCCCATGACCTTGGTGAAAACCTGCAGAGCCAATCTTGTACAGAAGGGGCAAGGTGCTGAACCGGAATTGGTCTCTGCCCACAGTAAACCTCAGGACATGCTGGTGTGATCTCCAGATCAGAACATGGAAATCTGCATCCTGCAGGTCCAGAGAAACTAGAATGTCTTGTCTTGTACTAAGGGCATTATTCTTTGTTGACATTCCTACTTGAAATGTTGTGTTACATTGAGGTTCAGGTGTTTCAGCTCTGAGTGAACTTCCCACATTGCTTGGGCACCAGAAACCCAATGGAGTATACGCCCCCCCCTCTCTCCTTTGTGGGGACTCTCTTGATGATTCTCCTTGCCCGCAGCTCCCGGATCATCTGACACATTGCCTTCCTCTTGACACTGCCTCTGGGGAGTGGTGTCCAGATGATACCTGACTGGATTGGCAGGGATGAGAATGTTTTCGTGTAACTCCAGCAGACCACCCTGTTCACCCTGAAGTGCAGTAGGTGACCTCCAAACTCGCATAGCATCAGGACTTCTGATGTTTCGAAGGGGACAGGCACCGGTACTGCCACTTCTGTCCCGTAGTGGGCCCCCATCTCCCACCCCCCCACCCTCTTAATACTGGGTCTTGTCACCTGGGAACTTACAAGAGGCTTGGCGTTAAGGGAAGATCTGGGTCTGTGCTCCAACTTCTTCCTGAGCTTCCCTGCATGCTTTTCAGCCTTGAAGACACGATGGAGCCTATGGACATTGCTGCATCCTTTACACCATCATAGGCAAGGTCTGACAAAAACTCAACCTGGGTCATGACTGCTTGTAGAATCTGTAGCAGATCTGTTCCATCTTTGACCGCCTTTGTTGCCGATTTTGCCCCCCTTAAGGCTATCTCTGCTCTGTATGAAGAGTAGGTGGCTGATCTCAGAACTCTTATGCCTTCGTTAGCACTCAATCAACCTTCCTATTTGTGGGGTACTTTATGGCTTCTTCCAGTGCCATTGAAGACCTCCCCACCAGGCTAGGGAGGATCTCGTCAACTTGGATCATCTTTGGCATTGTTTTCTCCTTCCCCTTTAATGGGTAAACCTTGGCCAAGTATTTGGGACTGCTGTCTTATCTGTCTCTTTCCGCTCCCTGAAGAGTTCTTCTTCCGTTTCTGTGAGTAAGGGAAGCCCTACTCGCAGAATGTTTTTGAACTGAGGAGGAGGAGCCTTTGTGGTTCTGGAATCGGCCACTGCAGGCTCAGAATCTGGAAGCCTTGTGTAATGGGCCACCTGAATAAGTACATTGGCTACTGATTTCTTGTGTTGGTACTTGCCCCTTTCATCCTCACTATGGGCGGAAAGGTAGCCTCAGTATAGCTGCAAAAGGATTCTGTTTATACAGGATTAAGGGGAGACGCACCTGAGCTTGCTCCTGCTTCTAATCCCTTTAGGGTTTTCTTTTTTTTTCACTTTGTATTTATTGAATTTTTTAATAACAGCAATCACTTTGGTAAGCAACTGACAGAGGTCAAAGAACAATCCCGAGATGACAAGTAACATCCCACTACCCCCCGACCCCCACCCACTCCTCCCGATGTCCCCCCCCCCCCCCCCAACCAATGAGCTACATGGGAATCAACAAGATAAAGGAAATCAAAAGTGCACAAAAGGTAGAGCTAAGGCATAATACCAAGTGAGATTATATAACAACCCCTTTCTACCGGCAAGGTCCCCTGAAGACATTGAAAAACCTGCAGTACATTCAAAGGCCATCCACATCCTCTCATCCTCGCACCCCAGTTAGAGCCCCAGAGCTTAGAGCGTCAAGGCTTTACAGTCCTCACTTAATAGTACAATTGTCCAATCCTGTAAGAAAGAGACCATATTATCGTTGGCAATAGCTGCAAGTTTCTCGTACGTAAAAATTGCTAAAAGTTTGTTAAACCATTCTGCTTTCGTAGGGGCCTGAGGACTTTTCCATTTCTGAGCTAGGGCCATTCTTCCAGCCCTCAACATCGCTCCCGCCACCCTGGAAAAAGGCAATTCATCACACTCTGGCCTGGGGGTACCCAAAAGAATCTCCATAGGGTGAAGGGAAGGACACGTTCCCAGGATGTCCTTAATCCAGCTCAGCAACTCTGCCCAATAAACCTATATAACCGGACACTCCCACCACATGTGGAACCATGTTCCCCGACTAGCACAAGATCTAGAACACATAGGAGACACATTGGGAAACATTTTAGACAAAGTGATGGGAGCCCGGTGCCAAGAGTGGAGAATTTAGAAATTATGCTCGATGGCAGCTGTATATTTTATTTTAAAAATTTATTTATTGGCATTTGTGGTTAAGAGCGCTTTACATTTTTACTGGTCTGGGCCTTAATTCAGGGCACCTGACCGACTTATTACAGTCATGCCTTGTTCATAAAACAGAATAACAACATACATAAACAAACTTAACATTAACAGTCTCCTTGCGAATGGGTGTTTGGCGGTAGGCATTGTCGGGGAGGGTGGGTTTAGTGTCCACAGGGGAGCGGGGGGAGTTCTTCTCGGTGTAGTCCGGGGGTTGGGGGGTGTGGTTTCGAGTGTTCCTTGATTTCGTGATTAGCAGTGGGATGGATACCTGCGACATTCAGGGAGGTTTGTCATCGGGGGATCTGAACAGTTTGGTTAAGGTGTCTTTCCATGCCTCCAGTGCCATGCTCGAGTCTTCGGTAGATCTAGTTACACTGTCCTCCCAGGCTCTGGTTTCGGCATTCGCCCACCTTTCCAGTTCTCTGCGCCATGCTTTGTGGCTTGGTCCTGTGGGCTTTTTCCAGGCCATGGCGATGGTTCTTTTGGCCGTTATGCATAGCAGGTCCATTACCTTTACAGCGTGTTTCAGTTTGGCTGGCCTAGAGTAGCTGCCTAGGAGGCACTCAGCTGGGGTCCATTTGTATCTTGTGACTTCTGCTGCCTCACAGGTTTGCTGCACTTTCGACCAGAGGTTCTGTGCCTTGGTGCAGTTCCATAGCATGTGGATCAAGTCAGCCTCATCCGTCCCGCACCAGGTGCAGTGCATCTCAGTGGTCCTTTTGAACTTTGCCACCCTGCTCGGGGTCAAGTAGGTACGGTATAATACGTTGATTTGAATTAATCTAAATCTTTGGTTCCTGGAGACCTCTTTTGGGAAGGTCAATGCTCTGAGCCATTCGCTATCTGTCATTTCCTGTCCCATGTCTGTTTCCCAGCGGGTCTTTAATGCAGCACTGCGAGGATTAGGGATGTTTCTCAGAAGACTGTATATTTGAGATATCGGTTTTCCCCCTTCGCTCAAGTTATACAACAGTGTCAAGAAGGGGTCTTCTTCGGGTTCTTCCGGCCAGGTGGACCATCTTGTGCGGGCTATGTTGCGGAGCTTTTGATACCATAGGAATTGGCCGACCTGGATATCTTCTGCCGCCTGCAGCTCAGTGAATTCTCTAAATATGCCATCGGTGTATAGGTCGCCCCAAGTGTATATCCCTTTCTTTTCCCAGAGCCTGATATTGTATGGGTTGGTGTCTGTCTTGTCGAGCCCTGAGATGATTGGCACTTCTCGGGAGTATGGGTGTTTCAGGCGCAGGACCATCATGGCTCTGTGCCATATCTTCTTGCCTAGGGTCGCCAATAGTGGTGGTCTATGTGTCAGTTTCTGTGGGGCCCAAAGCCATTCTTTCAAGCGGATCGGGGCTATCATGGCCTGTAGCAGGGGTGTCTCAGACGTGGCTTCGTCCGCTAGCCATTTGGATACATGGCTCAGTTGGGCCGCCAGATAGTACTTTTCTAGATTTGGTAGTTGTATGCCACCTTGGTCGTACGGTAGGACTAGCGTGGATAAGGCTACCCGATGTCTGCCCTTTCCCCAGAGGAATTCCTTGATTATTTTATTGAGAAGCTGGAAGAAGGGGTTTTTGATGTAAAAGTGGACATTCTGGAATCCGTACAGAAATCTGGGTAGAATAATCATCTTGGCTATCGAGGCCCTCCCTAGCATGGACAATGGGAGCTTCGCCCAGAATCTTATGGATTTGCGTAGTGCTGGTACTTTGGCCTGTGTATTGTGTATGTGCATTAATTCTGGGGTATGCATTATTTGGATCCCTAGATAACGGAAGGAGGCAGTCTGCCATTCGATACCCACTTTGGGGAGATCATCGCTGTTTCTGTTTTTCAGTCCTGCCAGAGGGAACAAGCAGGATTTAGTTTTGCTAAACTTGATACCTGAATATCTGGTGAAATTGTCGAGCACCTCTAATATTGTCGGCACATTTAGGTGGGGATTGTTAACATACAACAGGACGTCATCCGCATATAATGAGATGATATGGTCTATTCCTGCTAGCCTGATCCCCGCATCAAAGAATTGCTGTCTGAAATAAATTGCTATAGGTTCCAATCCTAAGACGTAGAGCATGGGGGAGAGCGGGCAGCCCTGTCTAGTACCCCGCTGAATATCCCATTTTTCAGACACGTATTTCCCAGATTTCAGCCTGGCCTTAGGTTTGCTATACAGGATCTTGACCCATCTGATAAATCCTTGGCCGACTCCGAATCCCTCCAGAACTGCTATTAGCCATTCCCAGTATATGGAGTCGAACGCCTTAATGGCGTCTAAGGATAGTAGTGCTAGGTTTTCGTCGCAAGTGTTGGTCTGGGCTATGATGTGTTGGAGCCTGCGCAAATTTAGAGATGTATTGCGGCCGGGTATGAAGCCGTTTTGGTCCGGGTGTACTATTTCCCCTATCACTTTGGATAGTCGTTTTGCTAGGATCGTTGTTAATATTTTAACGTCGCAATTGAGCATAGCAAGTGGGCGGTAAGAGTCACATTTGTCAGGGGGTTTGTCAGGTTTGAGCATTGGGATCACTAGGGTCTCTGTCATACTGTCTGGGAGAACGCCTCTCTCATATGTTTCTGAGAAGACCTGGTATAGTAGTGGCGTTAGGGAGGGTTCGAATGTTTTATAAAACTCAGAGGGCAGTCCATCGCTTCCTGGGGTTTTGCATGTGGCTAGGGATTGTATAGCGTCTGCTATGTCTTCTAGTGTGATGTCAGAGCTCAGGGTATCGGATTGTGCTGGTGATAGCTTAGGTAAGCCTATTTCCTCTAGTGTATCTGCGATTTGTTCCGGTGGGATCTTGTCCACGTGGGAATATAAATTTGTGTAGTAATGTTTAAAAGCATCATTGATACTCTGTTGGGTCTTGTGTTCTATGCCATGCTCGTCCCTTAATGTCGTGGTTATCTGTTTGGGGTGTTCACGTTTACACAGCCAGGCCAATAACCGGCCCGGTTTGTCTGCTTCCGCGTGTGTTCTGTTGGTCCTGGCGCTAAAATCAAATTTTTCCAGTCTATTCCACGCGCCAGAGCAGGCATCTCTAAGGGTTCTGAGGTCATCTTCCCTTCCGGGGGTTTCTATTGGGGTGGCTTCTAATTTCTGGATCTCGCCTTCCTTCTGTTCGAGTTCAGTTCTTAATGCTTTTCTGATACCTCCCGCTTTCGCTATAACTTCCCCTCGGATTACTACTTTTAAGGCTTCCCAAACCACGCCGATATGTTCTACACTTCCTGTGTTTTCTGTTATGCAATTTTCTATGGATTCTTGCAGCTCCTCCCTGAAGGCTGGGTCCTTCAGGGCGTTAATAGGCATCCTCCACATGGGGATGGGTGGCCTGGGACTGTTGTGATGCCAGTCCATCAGGAGTGGGGAATGGTCCGAGATAGTTCTACCTAAATACTGCATGCCCCCTACTTGTGGCAGGTGATCTCTACTTATGAAGAGGTAGTCTAGCCTGGTGTGGAGTTTGTGGGGGGAGGAATAGTAAGAGTAGGCTCTCTCGTCTGGGTGCAATTCTCGCCATGCATCTGTCAGGTCTAATTCCTTGACCAGGGTGGCTAGGGACATGGTGGCTGTGGAGGGACCCTTCACTGGAGGCCAAGACCTGTCTAGCACGGAATCGTGGACACAATTGAAGTCGCCTCCCCACAAGAAGAAACCCTCTCTAAGTTGTACCATCTTAGCGTTCAGTGTTTTCAAGTGTGCAGGGATGTTGTTGTTGGGGAAATACGAGTTTACTATGCAGATCTCCCTTTGCTCGAGAATGCCCCAAACTATCAGGTATCTGCCCTCTGGGTCTTTTTCCTTACCAGTCAGTTGGAATGGTACTTGAGGGTTGATCCAGGTGTAAACCCCTCTGGCATATTTGGAGTAAGGTGCTCCGAAGCCCTGTCCTCCCCAGTGTTCCTGCAGCTTTGCATTGGTTTCCACGGTACAGTGTGTTTCCTGTAGTAGGGCAATGTCCACTCTTTTTCTTTGTAAGTAGGATTTTATCCGGTTTCTGCGAAGATAGGTGCCCAGGCCCCTCACATTCCAGGTTAATATTTTAATGTGCTCTGCCATCTTGGTATCGTCGGGGGGTTCGGGAGGCGTTTGCTTCTTTTGGGGTGCTTATGGGCTCGTCAAGGGCTTCGCCTACCCGCAGGTTCCAATCCTTCACGACCGCCTTTTCAGTCCGCCAGTTCGCTGATTGCATTTTGTTGTGTGGAGACGTAGTAACTGTTTTAACTGCCATTCTGTGGAATGGATTAACTAGGAAAAACAACAACAAGAAACTGCTCCCAGCAGTCGTTTCGAACTGACGACGCTCGGGGGCTCCTGGGCCTTCCAGGCCTATCCAGGTCTTTCGGCTCAGGCAGCGTGTGGGTTTTTTGCCCACACCTTCCCAGGTTGGGGGGGTCATCAGCGTTTCTGCGAGTGGGCCTCCGGTTTCCTGCCCAATCTTGGTATTTCCTTGGTGCGGCGGCGAATTTGGTCGTAATATTTAGGTGTACATGGGGCCTTCGTATGGTTTCATCTTTTGTTGTGTTCTAGGATTTCTTCAGTGTCGTCTGCGAGGTTATTGTGTTCGAGCCAAAGGTTTGCTGCTGCTGGAGTCTCTAAGAAAATGGCCTTTCCCTTGTATAGTATTTTGAGTCTTGCCGGGTATAGCAGCATATATTTGAGGTTCAATTTTCGCAATCTGGCCTTTATGGGAATGAAAGAGTTCCTTGTCCGTTGCACCGTAGGGGTATAGTCTGGGTACATGACTATTGATGCGTTGCTTCTTTTGATCTCCCCTCCCTCCCTCGAGAACCTCAGTATGGTCTCTCGGTCTCTGAAGTTCAATATTTTCGCAATCATTGGTCTAGGATAAGACCCGGGAGGTGGTCGCTTCTGGAGAGACCTGTGGGCCCGCTCTACTGAGAACCCTTGGGTGAGATTGCCCGCGCCTACTTCCTGCAACAGTAGTGTTTCTATGAACCCTGTGGGGTTTGAGCCCTCCATGTCTTCTGGAACTCCTAGAATTCGGACATTATTTCGGCGAGCCCGACCTTCCGCATCTTCTGACCGTGCTTCCAAACGGGCCACTGTTGATTCCAATTCACTAACTTTCGCTTTTAGTTCTTGTGTGGTCTCCGTATTGTCCTGTAGGGTGGCTTCCGTGGCAGTGACTCTTTCGGCCAAGTTGCGAGCATCTTGCCTTATTAGTTGTAGTTCTGTTTTTATTTCTCCTCTCATATCTTCGACTGTTGTTTTCAATGCTGCTATCGCCTGGAGGATCTGGGAGTCGTGGGAGTCCTCCGGCGGGGTTGGTGGCTCGGTCGCGGTGTCCGCTGCTTGTGGCGTCTGTGCTTTCGGACGGGCTGTGGTGAACGAGTCCATCGTTACGGCTCTGGACTTGTTTTTGGGGGGAGACATCTCTCCTCGCGGGGCGTCGTGTTGCCTCGGCAGCTTCAGTCGGTGGACTACTAATATGGGATCGAGCCGATTCAAGTCCCTCGGTGTCCCGATGCAGTGGGTAAGCAAAGGTTAGTATAGAGTGCCGTCCGTGACCTGTGCTAGGAGGGTGGTGAGGCCTTAAATGGGGCAGCCACTTCCGGATCGAGTGGTTCCACTGCTATTGCCAGGATTCTCTTGCTTGTGCCCCTAAGGTGTTCGTTCCACTACAGGGTTTGGCCTCTTTCCGCCACCCACGGGCCTCCGTTAGGGTTTTTCGGGTTGTGGTGGTGGGAGTCAACCGGGTCAGTCCCGTGTGATTTCTGCTCCGCTGGGCTCCCGAACTCGTGGGGGCAAATCTCCTTTGGGAGTGTTCCCTTCAGGTGGTGGGGACGGCGGGCCTTACCTAGTTCCCTAGTTCCCTCTTCCGGGGGCCTTCCGGGTATCGCCGTCTGTTGTCCGTCCTGGGTCGCCTCGGGCGTCCCCGTTTCCGCTTGCCTTGTGATGGCACCGCGGATGCCCGGGGGGAGGTGGGAAGTTGTGTTGTTCCACGGAGGCTTGTAATCCCGTCTCCGTCCCGTCACGTCTAGTGGGTCTCTCCGCTGCGGGCCGCCATCTTGGATGTCGCAGGGGGAGAGATTTCGGACGGTTCGTTAACCGCTTTATGGCAGCTGTATATAGCTTCCCCTTGAAAACAGACCGAAAAACAGAGCCCCATGTACGATCACCGAGAGTCGTGCCCATTCTCTCCTCCCATACATATTTAAACGCTTGCCTGCCCTCTAAATTGGCTGAAACCAGCACACTGTACATTTTGGAGATAGAGCTCTTTCTAGACCTGGCTTCCACAAAAACTCTTTCTAACGGAGTCAGCGGGCGGGAGAGCGGAGCCACCCAGTCCGCCCGAGTAAGAATGCCCTTAAGCCGGAGATGGTCAAAAATAGAAAAAGGACTTTCCGTCAGCACTTCTGATAATTGGGTGAAGTAGATACATATCCCTTGGGTAAACAATTGTGCTGCCCTCTCAACCCCATGGTCCGACCGAGACTGTGTCCCTCGAAAGCCTCTAGCCCCCAAATTAAGTGGGGGACCCCACAAAGAGGGCAAGGGGGAAGGCCAAGAAGAGATTTGCTGGTTGTCCCTACTTGGCTTCCATAGTTTCCAGAGCACTGACAGTATTGGGTGGGTCCTGGCAGCTACTGACTATGAGTTTTGGGGGGGGGGGGGCAGAGCAAATCCCTCACCTTATGAGGATGTACCTGGACATCCTCCACGTACGTCCAGTATGTCCTGAGGTCATCCTTAAATGCTCTAGCATCGCTCGCAACTGCGCTGCCTTGTAATACAGCCTGAAGTCCGGAAAGCCGAACCCTCCGAGCGTTTTTGGAAGGGTCAGAATATCAAATTTAATTCTAGCTTTCTTACCACCCCACACAAATCAGAGAATGCGCATTCATAGAGATGCAAAGAAGGAGTCCGGTATGATACAGGGGAGGGCGGAGAAAAGATAAAGAACTCTAGGAAGTACGTTCATCTTCACAGAGACCATACGCCCAAACCACGACCGTGTAAGGGGAGCCCATCTGACCAAATCATCAAAAATCTTAGCTTGCAGGGGAAGAAAATGTAACTCAAAAATCTTACCTAGATTCCTAGGTCGGTTGGTACACAGGTACCTTATACTGATACCCTCAATCCGCATACCAAACACTTCTGTCTAACCTATAATATCACGGTCCAGCTTAGTCAAGGGTATAATGCAAGATTTGGAAATATTGATTTTAAGCCCAGAGAACGCCCCCAAACCCTGAATCAGCCCTAATAACCGTGGGAGGGAGACATCAATTCTAGACAAATACACCAAAATGTCATCCGCGAAGAGAGACAATTTAAATTCATGGTGTCCGCACCGCACCCCGGCCACTCCCTCGTCAGCTCTAATCGCGGTGGCAAAGGACTCCATAGCCAGGGCATACAAAAGCGGGGAAAGAGGGCATCCCTGGCGCGTTCCTCTAGATAGCGAAAAGCCCAGGGAAGTGCAGCCATTAACCAGCACCCGTGCGGAAGGACCATTATACAGGGCTGAGACCACCCACAGAATTTGTCACCAAAACCCATCTTGCGGAGCACTTTCCCCATATATAGCCACTCACCGCAGTCAAATGCTTTTTCGGAGTCCAGCGAGAGGAGGTAAGCCTCTGACTCCTGCCTGGACACCTCATACATCAAGCCCAAGGTTTTCCTGATATTATCAGACCCCTGGCGTCCGGGGACAAAGCCCATCTGATCTCCATGAACTAAAGTGGGGAGAAATCTGGACAGTCTGTTCGCTAGGAGCTTAGCTAGTATTTTCACGTCGACGTTCAGAAGTGAGATGGGCCTGTAAGATTGACATAGCGAAGGGTCTTTCCCTTCCTTGGGAATAACTAGAATAAGGGCTGACATCATAGAGGGGGGGAGGCAGCCAGTCCAGGGCACCATTATACACCCTAGCCAGAAACGGGGCCAAAGTGGATCGATATGTTTTGTAAAAACAGACCGTAAACCCGTCGTCCCCTGGGGCAGTCCCATTCTTCAAAGAAGCAATAGCATCAGCCACTTCCTGAGAGGAGATGGGAAGCTTCAAAGAGGCCGAGTTCTCTCGTGTAAGACAAGGAAGTGGGAGTGAATCACAAAATCCGTCCACATCTGACCCATCTCCAGTATATTCAGAAGTATAAAGTTTTTCGATAATACAGTTTTAATTGCTCTGCAATTTGATTATCACCCGTCCATTTTTCACCCAACTGGTCAACAATAAGATTAACTCTCCTACTTTTACGAAGTTCCCTCAGCCTCCAGGCCAGAATCCTGTCTGCCTTTACCCCTTTCGCCATGTAACGTTGTTTCAGGAACGCTAGCTTTTTCTCCTTCTGTCCAGCAAGGAGGGTGGATAATTTCGCTCTGAGTTTTTGGAGTTGCTCGCGTTGGGCAGGACCCATCTGCAATTTCAACTTACCCCCAGGTTGTATAGCAAGGATCTGCTGCCTCAACTTGAGCTCCTCCCTAGCTCTGTCCCTCTTCCTCCTTGCTCCCATCTCCATTAGAACACCACTGATTGTAGCCTTGAACGCGTCCCACACACCTTTTTGATTTCAACCTCGCCAGTATCATTCAAGCAAAAATATTCAGTGATTGAGGCTAGAAGAGATTGACGCAATTCCTTATCCATTGACAAAGTGTCATTACATACCCATCGTGAATTGCTGTGGGCCATCGAGGGAACCCCAAGATAGATTCGAACTAGATCATGGGCAGACCATGGAATAGTCTCCACCTTAAAATCTGAGATGCAGTCGCAAATCGAGGAGTCTACCAGCACATAATCAATTCTTGAAAAGGATCGATGTATGGGGGAATAAAAAGTGTACAGAGGATCCAGGCCGCTACTATGGGGATGAGCATCGACTAAGCCCAATTCCTCATTTACTCTGCGGAAGGAGTCTGCAAACTTTACTTGGGATCTAAGTTCAGGACTTGGCCTGGCTGATTTCCTGTCTCTATCTGGGGAAAGAACCATGCTAAAATCCCCCCCGACTATTATCGCTCCTTCTGCAAATTCCCTAATTTTCCCCCCCATTTCCTGCCAAAAAACATCCTGGGCCTCGTTTGGGGCATAGACTCCCACAAAAGTGAGCAGACGACCCTTCACCTCCCCTTTCACCATAACAAAACGCCCTTCTGAGTCAGCCCTATGGGCCCTGGGGGAGAAATGCGCCTCCGGAGAGACCAAGAGCACAACCCCTTGCCTCTTAGATCCGTATGATGACCGGAACATATGCTGGATAGCCCTGGACTTGAAAGCAGGTTCCCTACCCCTCACCCAGTGGGACTCCTGTACAAAGAAAAAGTGAAGTTTTAGCCTGACAAACTCCCTCAAAACCAATGACCTCTTTGTTGGCGAATTCAAACCTCGCACATTTAGGGACCCCACCGACAGGGGATGGACAGAATCACCCATTAGAACAGCTAGATAACCCATTAGCCTCCTGTTGGAGGCCTTCCTGCGAGCCCTGCCCAAACCCTCTGTGCACACCCGTAGGCCATAGATAAACATGTTGAGTCCCACAATCATGAAAGCTCCAGACCTTCCCCTTCCCTCCCAACCTAACACGCCAACCCCCCCACCCCCCCATCCCAACCTTGGAGCGCCTGAAAGGACTGCGACATCCACCAGCCGAGCCTTCAGACCACCATGGATTGTCTCCACCTGGGCGACAAACCTCTCAAAAACTCAACATATCTGGAGCCCCCCGACTTCAGAGAGAAACAAAAAAAAGTACACAGCTAAATTCCAAGTCTCAAGCCTAGTCCCACAGACAGAAACTTATTCCAGGAGAAAATCATCATTTAAGCAATGAAAATTCTGCTTCTCATTCAAGTTTCTGGATGTCCCGGAGAGGGAGGCGTCATCTTTCTGTATTTTCTGTGACCCCGGACACGCCGCCGTCCCAGAAACCCTGAGGATTCTTTATGAGGACCTTTATTGGGCCCTACTTCGACTTTCTCCTGCTCCATGGGGGGGGGGGGTCGCTCAGCAACTCGCTCATCGCCTTCCGAATGTCAGATTCTGACGTAAGTGCATACTTATCACCATCAAGCTCAAAAGAAAGTGAGAACGGGTGCCTCCACCTGTAGCGCACACCTTTAACCTGTAGCCATTTCGTCGGTGGACCACAAAGTCTCTGGCGCGCCAGCGTGAATGCCGAAAGGTCCTGGTAGATGGATATCTTGGCACCTTTCCAATCAATCGGACCCCCACCCCCTGTGGGCCAATTCCAGGATCTTAGTTTTTTCGACGAAATAATGAAACTTCACCAAGATAGAGCGATGATTTCCCCTCCCCCCCCTGCGGCTTCTAGCTCTATGGGCTCTGTCGATGCTAGGGACAGTAGTATTTTCACCTCCACACAAAGAACTTATAATTTCCTTGACCTTCCGCACAATGTCTGCCTGCATCTCCCCCCTCCTGCTCTGGAACCCCAAAGAATCTCAAATTAGAGCATCGCTCTCGATTTTCTAAATCATCCAGCTTGAGCATAATCTTTTCCTCCCTTCTCTCCAGTTCCACCAGGCGCAAGTCAAACTGAGTCTCGAAAAGATCGGCGGATGTTTGGTTAGCCTCTAGGGCTTGGACGCGGTCTTCCACATCATCCACTTTCTTGTCAAGGGAATCCAGTCTCTTACCAATGTCCGCTCAAAAGCCTCGGATCTCCTCAAGTAAGGCCGCCATATTATGACTCGCATCTGAAGTTTCTGTTGTCTCAGGCTGGCTTGCTTCACGCATGGCGAAATCTATCTCCTGATGAGGCGATCTCTGGAACCTCTGCAATGCCTGCACTCCGTGCATCCAAGACCAGGTTAGTCACCAAGCTGAGAAACATGAGATCCTAGGGCTCCCGGGCAGAGTGGAAGAGGGCTCAACTATTCTCCTTCTCTTTCACCTCTCGGGGAACACTGCACACCTCCGATGAGTCGTCCCTACAAAGCCTCGGTTGCAGTAGCACACAGGCCCCCCTCAGCCCGCTACAGGCTGTTAAGAGTTTCAGGCAAACCAACCAAAGGAGGATGGGAAAGGGACCGGAGGAGAGCACAGGCCCCCTCCTCCTATAAGCAGGTTGGGGGAAGCTGACCAAGGAAGTCACTCTCGGCAAAAAAAAAAAAGGGAAACCCCCCCCCCCCCCCTCAGGGGAACAATGTCACGTGGCACCACTCAAGCAGGAGCCCCACCGTCCCTCTTGTAAGCACCATCTAGCAAGTAGAAAATTAGATAGGGAAGCCCTAGCCATTGGCACAGCGTGAAGGAGAGCGCTGGACAGGCCCCAGCAGAGTCCAAAGAAAACGTTCCCTTGATAGGTCTGTCCCCACCGGCATTTACAGATTCTGGCTCCCTGGAAAAACTCTGCTGCCACACACCATCGCTTCTCCCCGGGCCGTAGGTCTGCACTAGGGTGTCCAGTCCACACTCCGACTCACGGCGATGAGGTATAGGCTTCAGCAAACTGGCCCCCCAGGCCACAGTAGCGCCACAGCCGCAGGGGATCACAAACCCCCGTCCCGACAGTGGAGGCCAGGCAAGCCGCTCTCAAATCAGCAGCAGGCAAACCTCCTTCTGCAGTCCTCCACCCCGCGGCTTCCGCGCCCCTCCACTTAACGCCAAGCGGGAAGGGCAGGAAGGACCAACATGCCGACTGTCCCTACGGTACCAAATGTCTCTTTAGTGGGGGGGATAGGCCGCTTCTCCTATGTCCATGCGGGAATCCCCGCGACCGATGTCAGGAAGGAGCACAGACCGCACTCACAAGCCTGCGTCGCCTGCCGACCGAAAATCTCTAGGTCCGCAGGTCGACGCAGGATCCTCCGATGGGCTCCTCACACGATCTCGGGCCACAGCACGCCGAGGGGATCCTCTCCACTGGTGCGTGCTAGTGCTGGCGCTGCCCCTCCCCCCACCGACACTCTGGCGAGCTCGCCGCGGAGCTCCCCAGCCGGGACTGGGACAGCACTGTCTCCGCTCGCCGCCAAGGAGGCCTCGTACACCGGGTCCACGGCACCTCCGGACGCCGGAAAAAGGCTCAGGTGGCTCTCGAAGACTTCAGCACGCTGTGATGGGGGCCGGGGTTCGCTGCCAACAAACTGGGGGGGCTCAGATCTCCAGTTTAGGCGCCCCGATGTGGAGACTAGCTAAGAAACGTCTACATATCTCAGCGCCCCCTGGTAGCTCCTTTAGGGCTTTCTTGAAGATTTCCAGCAGTCTCTCTTCAGAGATCCTCTCCTATCTCCTCCTTTTATGGGATCTTGCAGGAGACGTGGAAGAGGGGGAGGGACACCTAGGCACGTGTAATTTTCTTTCTTTCTGTGTGTTTACCCATTAGCAGCTGTAAATGTACTGGAGACTTCTCAAACACCAGCATCCACAGAGGATAACTAGCGCCATTGCTGTTCTCCCTATGTTTTTATATGGAGACAGCCTGTCCTGGGGCCTAGAATGACGCACTCCAGTTGATTAGCAACCTGAGCCTGCCCCAGCCCAGGATGCCTCCGTGTGGCCCAGCAGCTGGCAAACTTTCCCCTCCAACCACTAACCTGTGTCCGACGAGGGATTGCCCTTGGCTTCTGGCAGTTCACTGAAGCGCTGCTCTGCAGTCTCTTGTCTCCCAACCATGGGAGGACCTGTTCAACTGGTGCCCAGTGCTCAACATGGGTCTCATAAGCTGATGAGCTGTGCAACAACTCAACTGGAGTTCCCTTGATCAGCAGGGCCTGTGGTGGGCAATGACCGCCGGGCAAGGTTCTTCCCACCCAGCAGGAGACTCCCGGTCCGCAGCCGTAAAGCGGGGGGTGGGCAGGGCCCTCGCTTGGCTAGGAAGGAATGTAGCAGAGAACTGCCAATATTTAAAAAGCCTACTGTGTAAAGAGGAAAAATGTAAAGCAGATCCTCCTTTTTTCTTTAAAATTCTTTTTATAAATGGGAGCTGTCAGACATTTCCTTTTTTCTGTGATGACCTGGTGACTGTGACTAATAGCTGGTGAGTACTGCTATTGTCCACGTGTTAGCGAGGACTTCACTATCCAACATTCTCAATGGTCATTGTGAGATGCAGAGCCTCCACATATAAGCTCTTTCCAACTATTCTGAGTCGTATATTTGGATCTGTTTCCTCTGGTACAGTGGGATTCGGTACATTCAGCCGATGTGAACCAGCGTGTTCGAATTAATATGTGGGTAA
Organism: Ambystoma mexicanum; assembly: GCF_040938575.1. NCBI lineage: Eukaryota > Metazoa > Chordata > Amphibia > Caudata > Ambystomatidae > Ambystoma > Ambystoma mexicanum. The sequence continues at coordinate 449,102,246 of NC_090936.1, read as the reverse complement.
AATGCCAATCATTGAAAGAATGAAACAATCCTCCGGTGATGTGCCATTACCTCCACATCTCTCTTCCTTGTCCTAGTACTTCCTTCCAGGGACCTTCTTCCAAGCTCTTTTCCTTGTTGGGTCTGCTCCTCCTCTGGATGTTTAATCTCCGCTTTACCCATGAGGCTCCACTTTGTTTATTTTTCCTATTCCTGCCAGGAAGCGAAACAAGTTTCCTCTTTGTGCGGGGTACGGAAGGGCAACAGTTGGCCACCCTCGTGCATTCAGTCTCTTTGCAGGGCTTGGGGACCATAAGAACTTGAGGATGGCTGGTGGGTCCCCTCCGGGACGTTGTGGCCCAGTGGATGTGAGACTGATGCTATGGACATGGTGGGGATCAGCTCCCTGTATTGGCTGAGGTGGGAGCAGCCTGCATTGGCTTCTCAAAAAGGCCCAATAAGCTCTAGACATCTCTCCCATGGTGGGTTCCCAGGCCCACACCCGGGAAGAAGGTAAGTAAAAAATGAAATGGCAGCGCAATGTACTGGTTGTGGTGCAGCACAGAGATGCGTTAGGACGCATGAACGCAGTTGCTATGATGTTGTTGGGCAATGGCAGACGTCTTAGTGCGCCTAACTGTGTATATAAAGATGGCGTCTTGTGGTTGCCAGGCAACATTTGTGCATGCACTTTCATCATTTCTGACACAGAATGAGGACATTTTAAGAAAAGCGCAAACACCTGGAGCGGGAGAGACTTTTTTTTTTTTTCTCATCGAAACAAGTCGGGTCAAAGAGAGCTCTGTCTATTTATTCACATTTGTTGAGCGCGCAGCAGCCCAGGGGCATCGTGGCGCTAGACATTTTTTTCTTAGTTACAGAGATTGTTCATGGTTAACAGTTCAAGTAGTTCTTATCACTGGTTACAGACAATTTATATAGTTACATATAATGCTTCTTAGTTACAGTTAGATTGACTTTTGCATGTGCTGGATTGCATGTGCTGGAATGAGATTAACTGAAAAGGGTGGTTTTTAGTTTTTTATGGAAGGCGAGGAGGGAGTTTTCAGCTCTGATGTCAGCAGGTAGAGAGTTCCACGACTTGGCGGCTATGTAAGGGAAACTTAACCCTCCAGCTCTCGCTTTGTGTATGTGGGGGATGTTGATTTGGTTGGTATAGTGAGTCCTGACTGGTAGCGTGCATTTGTATTTGGTAATGGTGTCCGATAGATATGAGGGTGCAGTGCGGGTGAGGCATTTGTGGGTGAGAGTGAGGATTTTGAAAGTGATGCGTTCTTTTACTGGGAGCCAATGTGCTTCTTGTCTGGCGTGGGTAATGTGGTCTCTTTTAGGGATGCTGAGTGCTGCCCTTAGCGCATTGTTCTGGGTGATTTGGAGTTGGTTTATGTTTTTTGCCGATGTACCAGCTAGGAGGGCGTTATAATAGTCTAGTTTGGCACCAGTGGTTGCTCTTGCTATAGTTAGGCAGTTGGGTTTGGAAAGGTATGGCTTAATTGCATTTATAAGTTTAGTGGTGTGTGCTGAGGCAGAAGAGATGGCGCTGACCTGCTTTGTCATGGATAGTGTAGAGTCTATGTATACTCCTAGGGTCTTAACAGAGGTAGACACAGGGATGATGGTATTATCAAACTATGGTTTGTCTAATTTGGCTAGGTTGTTTTTAGACCTAGTATGATAATTTCGGTCTTATCTCCGTTGAGGTAGAGACCTTTGGCTGCCATCCAGGCCTGGATGGTGGAGTAGATTTTGTGGAGTGCTTCGGCATCTTTGAGTTATAGAGTGGTAGGAGTACCTGGGTATCGTCTGCGTAGTTGGTGTACGCGATACCCAAGGCGTCAAGATTATCGAAGAGGGGCTTCATAAACAGATTGTAAAGCATTGGTGCAGTGCATGATCCCTGTGGGACTCCACAGTGGATGGTGGTGGGGGCTGCGTTGGCAATGTTGGAGAAGACTTTCATGGCTCTACCCTCCAAGAAGGAAGTGACCCAGAGCGCTGCTTCTTTAGTGAAGTTGGCTGATTGGGTGAGGGGTGAGGTGCGAGGTGAGAGTCTTGTGGTCCACGAGATCGAACGCAGCCGAGAGATCTAGGAGTAGTAGGAGGGCTGGTTTCCCTGTGTCCATGATTTGTGTGATCTGATTTTTTTTAGATCTACTAAGGCAGTTTCAGTACCGTGTCCGATTGTCTCATTCCGAGGATGGAGTTATCTTCAAGGAATTGTTGGATTTGGCAATGGGCAGCTTTGTCCAACATCTTGAGGAGGAAGGGTGCAGTGGTTATTGGTCGGTAGTTATTCGTTTGGGTGGGGTCAAGTGTGGGTTTTTTGAGGAGTGGGCGAACCCAAGCCTCTTTGAGGCTCGCAGGGATGATGCCGGTTCTGAAAGAGGCATTGATGAAGGCTGTTAGTAGAGGGGCAAGGCTGTCGACGCAGTCCTTGATGAGCTTCGGAGGGCATATATCTCCTTTACACATTGAAGGTTTTAGGTTTTTGAGGATTTTGATGACTTCAGGCTCAGAGATGTCCCTAAAGGAGAAGAGCGGATTGTGGGGAGAAGGAGTGGATTGGGGCTGATTGATACCTGATGGAGTGGGTAGAGCATTGTGGTGGTCCTTAATTTTATTTTTGCAGAAGATTGATTTTATTCAGAATGGCAGCCTGGATACTAGCACACCATGCTTCATCTTTGATGATCTCATCTGGTGTGATAGGAGCTAAAGCTCTCCTCTTGAAATAATTTTATAAACATAAATTGAAGAAAGGCAAAATGACGGTCCCCTTCCTCCTTTTATTTTCTTCATCCACAATGTCATCATCCTTTTCTTCCAGCTTGTCTTCTGCTTCAAAGGATGATTATGATGACGGTGGTAAATACCTAAACTGAGAAGAGATGGAGAAGGCACTGGAACAGATTTACAAATCCATCGGTTTCTTGGAGGATTCAACAATGGGGCAGTCGCTGGACCCTGATGTTTGCTTGTACAAACCGATCCATAAGATTGGTCTCCCATTGATTTCAGACGTTCGGGTCCAGATTCTATGGCAGTGTGCATACCTGGAACACATTGCTATGCCAAGATTCATGTCAAAATTATACCCACTCAAAGGGAAGGATACCAGTGTCTGTAAAGGTGGATGATACCGTGGCCAGCCTAGTAGGACGATCCTCCATGTCCGCGGACAACATGACCTTCAAGGACTCTGGACAGAGAGAGAGACATGACCATGAATTAGTACTATGTCTGATCTGACCTGTCTCGAAGATCCAATACATATGGCTCCTATGCCACAGACACAGTGTTGGCTGGCTTTTGAAACCTCTGACAGTTGCTGGAGGATGGCACAGACTATGGACAGATATTGATGGACATTCAAAAACAGGTGGAGTTGATGATCGACCTGTTTTACAATGGGATCAGAGAAACCACAATTGCCACAGTTGCTACTGTCTCGGGAAGACGCTGCATGTGCATAAGGGATTGGAAGTCTGACGGTCCCAGAAGTCTACGGCCCTAAAGCTCCTGTTCAAAGGACATAAACTGTTTTAGGAAACCAAGGTACATAAGGTTTTCAAAGCAGACAAACATGCAGAAAAGTGAAAACCTCCTCCAGCGGTTCCCTGGGATCAAGACCATATAGGAAAATACGCTTGCTTAGGTCAAGAGGTGAGCAGAGGAAGTCTGGATTTAGAGGATAATCTAGGAAGCCCTGACAATTGCTGTCGGCCATTGGGAGGCATGTTGGTCTACTTTATGATAACATGGGCCCTATTGGTCTTAGATGCCGGGGCCTGCAGCATGCTGCATCTGCAGTACAGAATTAAATCGCCTCTGTCCCACTGGTATCGGTAACATTATGGACACATCTATCAACAGAAGTCCACCATCAAAAGAAGTCCACAAGAGAGAGGCTGTGCTAGTAGCTATACAAGCACTAGAGCACAAGAACGCAATGGTCCCGGAGCAACGAATGCAGAAGATATTCTGTTTTACTCCAGAATCCTCCTCCTCAAACTAGGATGGGACAAGTATGGGCTGATCATTGGCCCCAAAGTAGCTGAACAACTTTGTGAAGACCAGGACTTTCAAAATGGAGACACTACAAAGAATCGTTCAAGGCATTCAGAGAGGGGACTGGCTGGTGTTGCTAGATCTCCAGGATGCCTACTACCACATCCATATTTTCTGGATCCTACAGTGCTTCCTGAGATTAGCCGTGGGAGAAATGCACTTTCAGTTCGAATTCCTTCCTTTCGGCCCTGGTAGCGTCTCTGCTTCAGGTCTGGATTCAAGTTTACTCTTACTTGGACGATTGTCTGGCCAGGGCTGAGGACTGTCCTGGTTCGGATCTATGTGAAAAATCAGGATAAACAAAAGAACGAGGTGGAAAAGACGTGTGTGTGTGTGTGTGTGTGTGTGTGTGTGTGTGTTTTTTGCTAGATTACAAAAATGTTCTTCAGGGTATGAGCACTTTAAAAAAAATGTGGGGGGAGAACCCCCACTTCCCCCTACCTTAAGTTATACCCTTACCCTACCTGCATCTATTTTAATAAAAATGTGCAAGAATATGAAGAAAAATCTATCTTTACAGCCTTGTTGTGTTCTTTTTTTTTTTTTTTTTGGCTTTACCTCCTGCTACACCTACAGGAGGTTTGCTCGTCTCCAAACCGCTGTGGATTTCTAAATCAAAATTTCGAAGTCCCAACTAGTTCCTTCACAGTCCCTGCAGTTCATCGGGCCCAGTTCTGTAAGAGAGAAGAGAATTGGTCTACCGCTAAACAGTGCTTCCGTTCTGCAGTCCTTGCTACAATACATTCTCAGCAGGGAGTGTGTGACAGCTAGGGACCTGCTGACCCTCCAGGCAGGGAAACATGGCTTTCTGTGTTTTTGTGGTCCATGAGCCAGACATTATTGGTAAACTCTAATACGACACCTGCACTTCTTTTGGAACCCAGCGTTGGAGATTTAGGAATTCCAGATTCCAATCCATGGTTCCCTCAGGAAGGATCTTCTCTCTTGTGGTCCAACACATAACACCTACAGGAAGGAAGGAGTGGACTTTTCTCAGAACTGTTGCATCATTCTTACTACAGATGCCTGCCGCCTGGGTTGGGGGTCGACTCATGTGGGTCATGACCATCAGGGGAGGTGGTCTCTTGAGGAGCAGAAACGTTCATCCAATTGAAAAGAACCTGCAGACATTGGAAGCACATTTGTCTTCTTCAAAGATCTGCTTCAGAACCAGGCAGTAGTGGGATGGACAGTCAGTACCACCACTCTGTCCTATATAAACTGCCATCAGAGTGCTTTTTGAAGAATCCTGCGGACCCCTCACTGAAACCCTGCCTAAAGTCTCCTCCCAGGTGGCCAGGGGAAGGCAGACGCTTCCTGATCCCAACCCTGGGGTTGGTGTGCTGCGGGAGGATCACCTGGGTGGAGACACGGCCCAGAGTAGTAAGGAGATTCCGTGGGAAAAGACACAATATTCGTCCTGTGATAGGCAGATTCTTACCATTATACCAAAAGAGATTATGGCTTATTGTCATTTTAATGTCTCTCAACCTCCCTATTAAATCTAAGGTTGTGACATCAAAACACCCTACACGAAAATAGAGACTCGTTTTGGTGTCTAAAACCAAATGGCCTGCTCAATTCCAAGGGTACTCTACAAAGGATTGTGGAAATGTAACCTTCTTTAAACTATATTCATTATTATAAAGCTTAAAACACACATCCCCTTTCCTAAAATATGAAGGGAATTCAATCTGCCCTTATAAGTAATCAAGAATTGTAAAGAACTAACTGTTAGAACAATTTACATGTCTCAGAATCCTAGAGAAACTGAGACGAGGAAGAGGGCTGAAGAGGCATGTAGATATAGAATTCAGGCATTTAAGCCTAGTAGCCATTGCACGAGTCAAGCAATGGAAACTAATGGCTTACATCTGAAGTCAATTGTCAAACCTGTGGGGCATAAAGGGACCCAGCAGGCAAGCAGAGGGAAAAGGAGAAGAAGCTGGAGCAGGAGTTGGAAGGTTTGCTGTAGTAGTAGCAGAGGGGAAGCACGAGGCTGGCAATTCGTGAGGAAGTGGGAGCACGGAAGGAACGCCGGAACGTGGAGACAGCAGATTTCATCTGCAAGTTCTGAAAGGGTCCTGTGTTCCCAAAACCTGTATTGCAGAGGAAGACTTGCTGGAAGTGAGGTTTTCCCCAGATGAGCCAAGTTGCTTTGATTGCATAGGCAAGATAGTGCAGGAGCCCAAGGCCAGAAGTGGAAGGCAAGCCGAGGGTTTCAGGAGTGATTGAGACGCCCAGTTAAGGGGGCCGGACTGGAGAAACCTGTGCTGGAGAGGGGTGTGGGTCCTAAGGGAGCCCGAAGTAGTAGTAATAGCAGCATTCGAGAAAGTCGGGGAAGCAAAGCAGCCCGCAACCGCAGTGTCCCTGAAGCCGGTGAGTGAAGCATGGCGTTCAGGTTCACTTCATAAGCCTTGCCGGTAACTGTAACCAGCTCCGTAATTTGTGTAGTGTGTTAAGCGAGTAAAAGATGTGCGGCATCTTTAAACTGTTGATTAACAATGGAAATCTAGCACTTGTGTGTATTTATAAAGCTGGGTCATTCGTGTAAGAAGTAAAAACTACTCCATCCATTGTTTAACTTTTTCTGAATTACCAGAGTTGTCACGTGTCCTTAATTGAACAGAAGGAAAGCGTATTGAATACATCCAGAATGCTGAAGTCTTAATTGAAAGGGGGGGCGTGGCAACAGAGCCATGTAATAGGACGTGCTTCTACAGTGCTCCTGCAGATCCTGCACGATCCTGAGGAAAAGATGTGGTATATGTCAGATATGGCACTTTATTTCAACACTATGGAAGCATGAAACGGAGAACACGACGACAGCTGTTCCGTGGGAATCAGTAACGTAGTTTGCAAACGGTGAGCCGTTGAAAGGCGACAGAATCATATCGGCGGACAATCAAGATGGATGCGGAATGAGAACAAAGGAATACGCTGATGAGCCCAGACAACGAGAATGGAGGGGCCATATGGTGCAGTGAACTGTACAGGGCATCGGCCGGCTAACGTGGCAGGATCATTGCAGCAAGGAACAGTATGTGGATAAGCAGATCTGCGCCGTGCTGGCCAGTATAGAAGCCCCTGGCGAGACGACGAAGCGGACAAGCAGCCTAAGACCGAGAAGGGAAACTTACTGCGAACTCCGGGTTGCGCGGCTCTCATACTGAGGCTCCCGGCGCCGCAACACAGATATGTGTGAAGACAGACGGACTGAAGTGTGCCGGTAGTTGCATCACTCCTCGCTCGGCTCATTCTTTTTGACCTGTAGGAGAGAAGGAATAGACAAACAAGGGGCCGCTGGAAGGCTGACGCACGACAGGGGTGGTGGATCGAGTGCACGGACAAGATCCGCAGTGGAGACAACGGCCACGGAGACCGACGGAGGGAGGAGTCCAGGTGTTGACCCCACCCGCGAAGTGAACCTACTAAACTGGCCGCAAACGGGAAACAAAGTGGACAGGAGCTGCCTCCTGCTGAACTGTTAAGCAGGGCACCATCCGTGCCCGCGGTAAGGGGAGCGGGTGAGAACTCGGCCCCATTAGATCTGAAGTGGGATTCCGCTCCCCCACCCCCACCACAGCCCCAGTGATATTAATAGACGCTTTGTGCGCAGATAGACAATAATTGGTGATTGGGCCGTCTGGAGTGGGAGCTAACCCTGACTGCCACAAGTAGGCAGACCGCAGCACAGTGAGAGCCGGCGTGTTAACACGCGGGGACGGAGCAGGAAGGGAACTAGCCTACGTAGAACAGGTAAAAAAAAGAGGCGGGCGGACCGCAGTGGAAGCAGGCCTGCATTCAAGCACCTGATGGATGAACTCGGCACTGTTTATGGGGCTGGCATCTCCGCAAGCAAGACAGAACGGAAGTATTGGGGGCACGGCCTGGGTGCTTGCTGATGCAGAGCAATGTATTCTCTCAAGCTAAATAAACTGGAGTGCCAGCACTGTACTCTTGGACATTAGCACACAAATGAGAGTAAACATCGGAGGCCAAATAAAGCAGCACATAAAGAAGCCCAGCAAGGAGCAAAGGTCAGTGTAGTTGTGCAGGAGCGCACGGGTGCGTGACACTGAGGAGAGTTGCACTAGCGGCGACAGAGACATTTTAATGTTTACACAAGGGATACCAGAGAAGTGGGGCTGACAGAAGACTCTCGCCTCGAGAGGCCCTTCAGGAGACCAGTTGTCGAAGAAGACGCCTCAAAGCCAAACATGACCTGAGAATTGTGGTGCATGCGGAAAAGAAACGGAGGCCGCCCAGGGAGTACGGTGTTGCCAAGTCACAACGTGCCGCCGGTGCACCGCACCTCCCATAAAGACAGGAATGATCACAGCATTGGAAAATAAGATGGCGTCCAAGCCCAATAAGTCTAAACGATCCTCTAAGGATATTTTCTCAAAACCAGCACAGACAACGGAAGCTGGGAAAACGGTGCAAGAGGAACAGAACGCAGAAGACCCCAGACGGAGAGACCAACATATCCTTGAGGCCATTGTAGAGCTGAAAACATCCTTAGAATTCAAAATTGATGCTGTTAGTGTTGGCGTTCATCTCCTGAGACAAGATGTTAGAACATTAGCAGAGCGCACCGGTGTGCTTGGGAAAGAGGTGAAGGCTAACGCTGATAATTGCACCGCCAACTCTCAGGAAGTTTCCAAGCTACGACAGCAAGTTCAAAACTTAGAGAACAGAGCAGAAGAGGCAGAAGGGAGAGCACAAAGTAACAATGTACGCATTGTTGGGCTCCTGGAAGGTGAGAAAGGCTCAGACCCGACCAATTTAATTGAAAACATGTTGCTGCAGGAGATGGGTGCGGGGTCACTAACCCAAGGATTCACAGTAGAAAGAGCGCATAGGGCTCTGATGAGACCACCGCTTGGTTCCCCACCTCGACCAGTTTTTGCCAAAATATTGAACTATAAGGACAGGGATAGGATCCTGGAATATTTTCGGAAAGTGGGAATGATCAGCAGACCATCGGCGACCATCACGGCATACCCGGATTACACGTTCTTGGTACAAAGGCTGAAACTGCACTACATGTCGATCAAAAGGAGGTTGCGTGCAGCCAATCTTAAGTATATGCTGCTATATCCAGCAAAGCTGAAGGTCATACATAAAGACCGTGCTGTCTTTTTCGACACCCCAGAAGAGGTTACTAAATGGACGGATGCGCTGAACTTCCCATCAGAAGCAGATGATCCCACAAAGAGTGGAAGTGATAAGTGAATCCACGCTGTCTGCATAATGTACATTTGAAATGCTTGGAGACTATTGGATAATTAATATATTAATAATTTTGGAGTTAACAAACGATTGACGATATGCAGGAGCACCTGGGTCGGCTGCATGCAGGCGACGCAGAGAGCACGCTATCACCGCCAGTAGATTAGGTTTTTTGGGTACTAGTAGTGTAGTGTGTGCCCACTGCACTCTGAGTGCCGGCAGTAGAGACGGCGCAGGATCGTGATGTGGGAATGCCTGAGCTCCGTATTAGTAGCTGGGCAAATGTTTGGAACAGTTTGGGAACAGGAGGGAAGGGGAGTTGGGATAGTTTTGGGGGAGTTGGCCTTCAATCACATACCACTGGACGAGGGTGGAGGGAAGACCGGGAGGGCAGCAATAGGTGTGATCAAAGAAAATGGGTGACCTCAAACTAGTGACTTGGAATGTCACAGGGTTGAATAGTTACATAATGAGAAATGGAGTAATGACATGTTTGAAACGCCAAAAGATAGATATAGCCCTACTGCAGAAAACACACTTAACCAAAGACAGACAGGCGACCTTGGCACGAAAATGGGGAGGGGTGACCTTGGGTTCTACTTACTCAGCCTATGCCAGAGGAGTGTTGACATTGGTGGCGCTAAATGTCCCGCTCAAAGTGTTACAGACCTATCTGGATACGGATGGCAGCATGATTATATTGCGAGGGAGGGTGGAACATAGAGAAATATGCGTTATCAATACATATGCTCCGAACCATGACATGGCAGCATATTTCCGATCCTTTTACGCCAGGATAGGTCAGTACAGAGGCGGGGTGCTACTGTGGGGTGGAGATTTTAACTGTACGCTGAACCCATTATTAGGTGGATCAGATGTGAAATTTGTGCACTCAACACCTGCAGCGAAAGCATTGACTACACTAATACACACCTTCAAGTTGGACTTGTGGAGAATAATGTATGGACAGGACCGGGTGTACGCTCACTATAATGCCCCTACAAATCTATATACAAGGCTGGACTATGTGATGGTGGGTGGTGAATTGTTAGGGGAGTTCGTAGGTGCGGAATAGAACCCTCGCTTTATATTGGACCCAGCGCCTATGGTTGTCACATGGTAAGCTCTCCACCCAAGGGCCAGGATTCCAACATTGAGGTTCAGCGTTGAGGCACTCTGGGATACTGGGTTTCGGGAGCATCTAAGGAAAGAAGTGAAAGAGTATTTTCACCATAACACAGGCAGTGTCGGGTCAGCAGGTACACTGGGGGGGGGCTTTCAAAGTGGTAGTGAGGGGAGCAGCCATATCGCAGTCCAAAGGAATGCAAGATGTAATGTTACGGGAATTGCATGGTTCGGAGGATAGGCCGGAAATATAGCACAAACGGGGGAGAGGTCCCTGGAAGAGGCACAGGAAGTGACACAATTACAGCAGGAATGTCGGAAATACTGGGACAGGTTGAGCAATTTAAGTTACAGGAGATATATTGAGAGACTGCATGCACGAGTGAGAATAAACGAGAACCGATAAGAGTGGTAGCCGGGAGGGATGGAGAGTTGCAGGAGACACAGGAGGGAGTGAATAGATGCTTTTATGAATACTATAAGCAATTATATGAGGAAACCTCTGGTTGTGATGTAGTGGAAATAAAGGAAGCGCTGTTGGAGATTAGACTGCCCAAGTTGAGTGCAGAAGAACGAGGGGGATTGGAGGTTCCCATTACAGTAGAGGAATTGGAGTACATGATTAAGGAGCTGCCGAGGGGTCAAGTCCCAGGGGCAGATGGGCACCCTAGCAAATTTTCTAAAGAATATGAGACCGATATTCTACTACCACTGCTAGAAATGCTTAATGAGGTGTTGGAAATGGGCAGGCTGCCTGAATCTTTGAGGGAAACTGTGATAGTCCTCCTCCTGAAACCAAGCAAGCCAGATACTGACTGTGGCTCGTATAGACCTCTCTCGTTACTAAATCAAGACGGGAAGATACTTACAGCGGTGTTGGCACTCCGACTCAGGCCGATTATAGCGAAGCTCATACATTCAGACCAGACAGGATAGGTCCCATATAGGAATATAACTAGTAATTTGCGTAGATTGGATCATGTGATAGATTGCACCCATGGGAGATACGCGACAGCTCGTGGTGGCATCACTAGATGCAGTCAAGGCGTTTGATTCGGTCAGATGGCAGTGGCTGCTGACGGTGTTGGAAGAGTTTTATATGGGACCAACATATATTGAATGGGTGAAACTGCTATACAGCGAACCAGTGGCTAGGGTGAAAACAGTGCGATAATTTGAGAACAATGGCAGTTAAGTAAAGGTACAAGACAGGGGTGTCCGTGGTCTCCGATGCTATTCATATTGGCACTGGAGCCGCTAGCAATCTACCTGTGAGATGAGTATAGGGGCGCAGGGATAGCTACGCCAGAAGGACAGCATTTAATATCATTGTATGCAGATGATATGTTGTACCTGCAACATCCAGAGACCAATTTGAGGTTTATTTTAGATGTGATGGAACGCTATGCCGCTCTATCGGGTATAACGATTAATCCGCAAATGTCGATTATGTTCCTGTTAGGGGAATACATTGGCAGCGGAATTAGAACCATTTCGCTATCTTGAAATGAACATTTATCATGACCCTCAGTTGCAGCATACCCATAACACAGTAAAGGCACTGCCTGGGATTGAAAAGTCCGTATCCTGTTGGGCAAGATTACCATTATCTATGATGGGGAGGGCGGCGTTGCTGAAAATGGTGGTACTTCAAAGACTTCCCGTTTGCATAAGATATGTAGAGACTTTCTGTGGTGTAATTCTAGATGTAGGATAGCACTTTGGAAACTCCAACACATACGACCTAAAGCTACCAAACTTTGAGGTGTATTTTGTTGCTAGCCAGATGCAGTTTGTTGCCAAGTGGCTGTCAGATGAGCAAACACACGAGGCACGATTGTTACAAAAAACAGGGGAGAGGTTTTACTTGAAAGAAATTATTTGGATGGTGAACTCTCGCACGGTCCACTTGCCCAGATTGAAGAGATTGAGGTGGGTAATGTGGCGTAGAGCCTGTCAATTGATGGGAGATGTTGCACCATATTCCCAGCAGATCCTGCTGGTGGTATTGGAGGGAGCGAATGAACAGTTGTGGTCGAATGTAAGGAAATACTGGGAACCTAATGGAGTAATGACGGTCGGAGACTTGATCAAGGAGGGGGGTTCCTAAAGAGTTTGGGGTTTTGGTAGAAGAGGACAGAGTGCACCCAGGTCAACACCTGACACACTCCTGTCTACTACGGAGTCTCCGAAGCAGGTGGCCGGGGACTGAAGCGCAATTGCAACTAGATGAAACAATAGTCATTTTATGATGTGTCAGAGGGTGGACATGAAGTGTCGAGGATATATAAGTTGCTAATGTCCAAGTTGGGGAAGGAGCTGGGACAGACAAGGCGACAATGGGAAACCGATCTGAGAAAGGCAATGTCGGACGCAATGTGGAATAGAGCTATGGTGTACCACAAGAAGTTGTCTAGAAATTCTAGGCTCCAGCAGATCCACCTGTACATAAACCACAGAGCGTATTTAACCCTATACAGAATAGCAAGGTTTAGTCAAGTAGCGATATAAACTTGCCCAAAATGTGGAGAGGTGAATGCGGATTTGATTCATATGTTCTGGGCCTGGATAGAAGTGGGCAGGTTTTGGGGGGGAGGTGGCTCAAACATTAGCGAAAGCAAATATCATTCTGGATACTGGATCCCTACCTGACATGTTTACTGGGGGCTTTACAAGACCAAGAGGGCCAAACATGTAAGCAAACCTAAAGATCTAGCATATATATTAGCGAAGCGCCCAATAGTGATGGGGTGGAAGGCACAGTCAAGACCTCTGGTGCAGGTATGGTGGAAGGACCTTTTTAAAATGGACAAATGCAGAAACTGTAGTGTGGCAAGAAGCAGTGGACCGGACTGTGGATCAGTGGGAAGGAGTGGTGGAAGCTTGATGACAGTTGATTGAGGAGGTGGTCACCTCCATAGCAGAAGTAGGAGATTCGGTGCACAGTCCTGTAGAATGTATGGCAGTCATGTGAGTCACTGGAATATAATCAATGAAGGGTGGAATTAGGTGTGGTTAAGTAGGTCGGGGAGGGGGGGATTTGGGGGGACAAACAGACAATGATGGTAATGTACTACAGCGTATATATTCTGATGTGATATCTGTATGTTGTTGGATTATATCTATCTATATAAATGTAAATGTTCGTTTGTTCAAAATCTTAAATCTCTGAAAGTTCTTCACTGATTGCTTTGAAATTTTGACACAACGTTGCATTCGAATAGGCGTGTGTTTTTATATACCTACCATACATAGATGTCACACCTGTGACAGGCAAAAACATACCTTTTTTGAAAAACCGCGCCATCTGTTGGACGTAAAAGCGCCACACGCTGTACTAAATATTTCATGATTCCATTTCAATGTTTCCGTGGCTCAAATACTTGCCGAGGAAGCAGCAGAGCGACGTGCGGCCAGACTTCAGGATGCACGGTTGCGAGCACGGCGATCGCGTTCTGCAGCTTCAGATCTGCTTCATTCTCAACAGAATGAACGCGACAGGCTAAGAGTGGCTGAAAGACGTCAACGAGAAACAGCAGATCAGCGTCGCACACAACTCTGTGCTCAGCAATCACACAATTACAATCGCCTTGCATTCCGGTACAACCCAGCTGATGATTATAGTTTGAGCCGGCATGTTCTCATCGGCACCTTTACTGAAGTGTGTCCTTATTGCAAGGCTCTGAAATTTAATGGCGAAACAAAAGTGCCGCCGGAAAAATTAAACTGCCTCAACTTGGAGAACCCCTAGAGCCATTGTGAAATTAAACATATTAGAAACGTGCGCTTTCTCTTTTCTTTCTTTTCCATTTAACCAGACTGAGCCACAGCAACGCGTTCCCAGGGACAGCTAGTTGAAAATATAAATTGTTTCAACAAAAAAAAGTGAAAACTGCATCAAAGGAAGGTCCCATATGGCCAATTGTGTTTCCAAGTGAAGTCAGAAGCTGATTCCGTGATACTACACGGCATACAATTACATTCAACACTTTAAGGCTAAAAATCTACCTTAGAGTGGTCACGTGTGCCTAATTATGTTTTCACTTTGAAAACGTAACCTTGTACTATCCTGAATTTACATTCTTTATGTCAAGAAGTTATTATACTGAAGAGACGAACGAGCGCTCCCCACGCCAAGAGGTGATCCCTTTGTACAGTGAAACCAGTCTTGTTTAAACCCATTCACCTAATCTGTGAAGTTTCTAATAGTCCAGTGGCCTCACTAATGTGTGGCATTGTTACGTGAAGCTGAAGTGTGGCCCTAGGGCTTCTGGGTAATTACATGGACAGAAAAGGTGTGAGAAATCCAGGGAAGGGGAGCTGGGTGCTTGTAGAGAATATTCAGAAGTTAACCTTTAATGCTGAAGACTTATGAATCTGAAAGGAAGTCAGTCTTTTGGGTAGAGGCAGGTTATCCTTGCAGCAGTAGACAGACCGAATGGGCAAAGAGGCTCCCCTTTTTAGGCATTCACTAAAAAGAAGAGTGCCTTACCTACCTGAAGAGGTTGACGTGTCTTCTCAATACTTTATACTGATTGTATTCCTGTGGTAGTCAGACAGACAGAGGGAAAGAGGCTTCCACCTTGTAGAAAGCCATTAAGGGAAGAGTCCCTTGCCTATCTGAAGAGGTCCGACTTTGCCTGATCATTAAGAAGTACAAAGCAGTGGTAGAAGTATCTTAACTGTGGTGGTATATAAAGTTATCCGCGGATGTCATATTGAATAGGCTTGACGTGGTATACTGTGGAACAAAAGTGACAGTGCATAGTAATAACAGTAGAAGAGTGGTTGTTAAAAGGAAGCAGGAAGCAGCAACCAAAAGAGAAGCATCCTGACAAATATACCAAATGTACTGCAGAAGTTGTATCCTGTAGCAAAGTTGTAGTTGTAGCTGAAAAAGACCTAAAAGCAATTATTCTTTTGAAATGTGACAATCTTAAAGAAGGAGACAACTAGGATTACCATTGGTGCTATTTTCTTGGATTGAATTGAAAGGGGATCTTTTCAACTTAAAATTGTTACTGGTGGATTTTTGTTGAATGAACTTTTTAGACCTGGAACTGATCAGAACTGGTTCAAGACTTCTTTTTTTTTTTTTTTTGGAACATTTTGAAGCTGACTTTAAATCCTGGGGAAAAGGAGCTTACCCAGGACAGGAGAAGGTCATCCAAATATTGTTTGTTTTATGTTGCTTTATCATTTTCTTGAATGTTTGTTTAGAGCGAGGGCCAGTTTGCCCATGCTAGAGTGTTCCATTAGCCTTTAGACTAGGTAGGGAATTCCTCGGTACAGTGGGGCAAGCAAGGCTTTATTTGCAAACTTATCTTTTAATAAAATGTCTTATTTTGAAAAAACTACGAGCAGGTGTCAGCCTCTCATTACTGACCCCTCACAGGTGCGAGGTCCTGGTACTGGGGAATCTGGCAATGTCCATTGTTCACTGGGCAGAGACTCCTCGGTCTGCAAGTGATTCACATTGGGAATATGGACAATACAAGGGCAGACTGGGTCAGCCGGGTGTTCCCTGCAGCAGGTCCGATGAAATTCCAAAGCACGATAGTTTTGGAGATTTGCAAGAGATTCGGGAACCAAGGGTTATAGACCTGCTTGCATTTCCTCTAAATGTGCAGTTTATCAGGTTCTGCTCCACATTCCCAACATGGTTTGGGGGGACACACCTTTTAATGGTCTGGCCCTAGACCCTGGTTTATGCCTTCTCTCCAATTCCCATCATCCCACAGGTGATCAGAAAACTAAGGGAGAGCCAAGTCACGGCAATGTTGGTGGTGCCTTTCTGGCCCAGGATGGGTTGGTTCCTGGAGCTGATTGAGCTACAGTTGGATCCAATTTGGGATGGGATTTGAAAATTGAAAGGAGGGGATTGCAGAAGCTAGAACTCTTCTTTTAGGTAGCAGAGATAGTCCAGAGGGTGCATAGGTCTTCTTCACTTCAGTTATATGACCAGCACTGGGCCAACTTTGTGGCATTGAGTAGCAGGAACAATCTTTCGGCCTTGAAGTGTGGGATTCCAGTCATTCTACAATTCCTGCATGTAGGAGCTGTAAAGGGTCTTGCTTTGCGGTCCTTGCATGCATAGTGGGCTGCATTTAGGGAACAATTATCCAGGGAGTGTTGGGCTGGTATCAAGACTTCTTAAGAGCATAACGGTAAAAAGACCAGTGGAATCATCAAGTGACCCTCCTTGGGACTTACCTTTTAGTTTTGAATATGCTGCAGAGACCTCTCTTTGAGCCTATAGGGTCCATTGATTTTGAAATGCCCAACTTAAGGAAAAAAAAAACTTTGGGGTGCTTCTATGTAGGCCACCTTTTCTAAGGCCCACGAAGAGGCTCTCATCATGCTATGTGACTATTAATTTGTTGCCAAGGTATACTTCAGGTTCCACAGTTTGCAAGAGATGGCTTTACCAGCCTTCTTTCTGGAACCTCGTTCTCAGGAAAAAGAGGCTGTGCACTGTCTTGGTGTCAAGAGAGCAGTATTGGAACATCTTAACTGAATTTAGTCCGTTGAGAAAACGACCCTTGCTAGTTACCTTTTGGGGACTGGGGGAAGTAATCCGAAGGCATCCATAGCCACCATTAGTAGGTGGGTCAGGACGCTTCTCCTGATGACTTATGAAAAAACAGAGTAAAGTCCCAGGAGCCTGATTCAGGGGAGATCCACCAAAGGAGGGGGGAGAAGGGCACCTCTTAGGCCAACTCGTAGGGTGTCTATCTGCAGAACACTTGTAGGGCTGCCACTGGGTTGGTCCCAATACATTTACAAGGCACTATCAATTGAATGTGGAAGGTCCCAGGGTTACATCCTCAGGGGGTTGGAGTATTGCAGTCTGGAGTTCAATGAATCAGCACTTTCACTATGGTCTGAACGCACAATAAAACTGGTGATGGGCTGCTGATTAAAGCATATTTACTGTCTGGAGGGTTTCTTAAGGTCACTGGTCCCTTCCCCAGAGTGTTAGCTTTGGTACATCTCAAAGGTAAGCACTGGGATGAGGAATAAGGATGTGGAGCTGTGTGGATTACTTGCCGGCAATCTTCATTACTCCAGTGCTACTCTTCACGACCCAGTACGGATGTTCCTCCTTGCCCTCCCTGAATGGGGAAGGGGTCCTATGACAGAGTTTGAACAAAAACATTGGAGCCTTATGGGTAAAGAAAAGGTTATACCTTGGAAGGGCGGAGCCAACAAGAAAAGAGCTTGGAAGAAGGTTCCTGGAAGCAGGAGCAGTCTCTCAAAAGTAAGTACTGGGACAAGGAAGAATAATGGGGACAACCAGTAAGTAATCCAATCATCAAATCATTTACAATATGTTATTGTATTCCCTTTTTTTTTTTTTACTGTACTTTGGAGTCCTGCCAGTTCCATGTGTGTTGTAGTAGTGCTATGTGAAAATCGAAGTTTTTTCTTTTTTTTTTTTTTTTTTGGACTAATTGAATTTGTAAACTTTTTTTGTATTAAAAAATGTCTTCCCCTTTTTCTCTTTTCTTTTTTCCTTTTTTCTTTTGTTAAACTGAACGAACGTTTTTGAGTACTCAAAAGGATAATGTGCAGATTATTCCCACATCCCCTCTTTCTTGTCCCAGTCCTTACTATCTGAAGAACATCAGCCTTCACCCCAGACATTCTTGTAACACATTTCTAAACCATATTTTTGTATACCCTCCCCATCATTCACCCTCCAGTAGGTTACACGTCTGCCAAGGTCCCCAAGCCTTTTGTTTGTTTGGCTACACCACAGCCTTTTCATGGCAAAAGAGATGTGCTGGGCTCCCTCTCATCCCCCACCCCCCAATCTGCCTCCTCCTTGGTCAGTAGGTGGGCCTGCAGACTTGGATTCCTGCTGGGTGCATTGGAGTATCTCTGGACGGGCCAGCAGGATGCGTCTGTACGGCATGGTTTGTAGAGGCCGAAGTCTTGTGCGTTCCAGTGTGAGGGACGTCCATCCCTCCCACAGTAAGGACTGTAATGAAGAGTAGGATGGTATCCATACAAATTATCGAGGAAAAAAAACAAACTCACGAAAATGCTGAATAGGGCATTGAAGAAAAAAAATAATTCCGAAAATGTCGGGTCAAGGGGAGCGGGTTTGCAAGGGTGTCTCCCCTTGATCAACATCCCGGGACTTTGGGGGTTGCAGGGGTGTCCCTCACTTGCATAAAAAGGAAAGCTGGGACAAGTAAAGTAAAAAAGGAAAGGAGCCTCCAGCGCTGGTTCCCTTCTATGTGCGTGAGGGGAACCGGTGTCTGAGAGGGTTTGCGGAGGCGGCGGCACACTTCGCTGTGTGCCGCCAGAAGGTAAGGGGGTGGGGGGAGCGAGTTGTCTGAAATGTCTGTGGAGACAAAACCGGAAGTAACTTTAATCCTTTTCTCCCTCAGTCATTTTGGATTTGTACAAATCGTGGTAAACAGAGTAGGACTAGGTATTGTGTAGGTTTCTGGTAATTAATCTAAGCATTTTGCTCTAATGGAGTAGAATGTGTTAGTATACCCAGTCCTCTGTGTTTCAGGGTTAGCTACGGACTAACCTACAAATTATTTTCTAGGTAACCTTGAACCTGTTGTACTAATTAACTTCCTACCAGCTAATTTTCCAGATTTTCGAGGAGTTTGCTGCTCAGATGATTGTGCATGCTGTTCCTGATTCCATACACAGATTATGCGTTCCTTTTAGTATTTGTTGTATATTGCGAGATAGTGGTTATTGTTCTACTTTGTGGAAGCTTTTAAATATGAAATAATACAATATTTAAACACGTGACTCCCTCTGATAACAAAGCGCTGCCCTCTAGAGGATTTTTGTCCCTGATCTTGGTATATGGTTTCACCAAGAGTGTCCAATTTTATGATGAATTGTAATGTCTAAGAAATTAACCTCTGTGGTGCTCATGGAGTTAGTGAACCTAAGAGATCGGTGTTGCACATTGAGCCACTGTATTCATTTCTTTGCAGTGTCTAAAGGCCCCTTCTAGATGTCAAAAATGTCATCTATACATTTTAGCCAACTAATATGATCTTTAAACGGGTTGCTGCTTGCTTTCTTCAAACATGTTGACACACATGTTGCATACATTTAGAATCCCTGTATGCAAATACTGCTATGATGTTGGAGGACACCTCCAACTGACATGGTGTGTAGATGGCGTGACCCTGGACAAGACCTGCAAGTACCAATGTACCACAGAACTCTGGCTCCACCAGTGCTCCTTTTCATGGTAGAGGGCAGTAGCATTAGAGTAGCAATTCCTTAGGATCATGGAGATTTACTGCAGAGTTCAAAGCACCAGACTGCATGAGATCTCGGCAACGGGAGAAGTTGATCCCCACTTTGGCTGATGTGTTCCTGGTACAGGACCACACCTCTGCACTTCAGCAGGACAACCTTAGCAATGCAGGACTCTGAACTGGTTAGATACACTAGTTCAAGGGAGTGAGACACCATGCAAGGTCTGCTCCCTGATAAGTGAAGAGTAGAGGTTTGCCTTGTGAAGGATGGCTTGCATGCCGAGGGGTGCCTGGGGACTGCTGCAGAAACCTTCTTTGATATTCTTCAGAGACTTCTCTCCAGCTCCTCTCCTGATCCTAGAGAAATCTTGGGCTGAGAGGGGTCCGGGAGTCCAGCAAACCAACAGAAGGACCTGAAACGTCTAAGTTCTGGATGCCTGCTTGGGTACAGCCATCATGACTCGCGCAATGTTTGGGTTTGTGTATTGTAATTGCCTGCAGCCCCTACCCAGACCAAACCCCTTCCAGGCACACAACCTGCTTCCCATGCTCTGGACAGAGCCTGCAAAAAGAAATTGCCATATCTCACTTCTGCACTTGAAGACCACTACTAGGCGTGGGGCGTGGGGGTGAGTCAGCAATGCGAGGCGGACAACTTTTGAATGGTTGTTCAAAATATGCCATTTTATTGAATCCTATTGGTTATTAAATGCCTTACTATCCCTACTCTGATGAGAATTTCCCTGCCTAACAAGACTAAAGGGAAACCCTCTTAACACAGGATGTCTGTCTGGCCCTCACACTTAATCATCAAATACACAAAGAAAATATATGGCAATTCAAATAACATCAACAATTCTATTCACAGTTTCTTGATAAACGTTTAGTAACCTGGGTGAACTCCCTTGCCCAAGATTCAAGATAAATTCAGTTCCAATGTTCAACAAAAAGAAACGAGGAAATCAATGTAGATAGGACAGTCTCAATTCAGTTCTTGATATTTTAATGTCAAGGTAAAGTTGTGTTAATCAACGTTACAACAAGGCTTTTCTTCTTGGTGAAATAAGAACTTTTCACTTCATCAAAATGGCATCAATTTTATTCCCAGCCACAATGCCTTGCCACTACCTCCATTAATCCAAGAATACTTGCCACAGTTCAAAAGAAATAAGTCTGTCAATGTTAGTGAAACACAGTTCTTGGTTAACGCTTAGTTTACTATCTTGATAAGATTAGGAATCACAGTAGGTATCTGTCAGGATGACTTCATAGCACTTCTACTTCCACTTAAACAACTCCGTCTACAATGGTTTACCAGGAGAGCACACTCCTTTGCCTCATAGCACACTACTTCATTTGTGCTACTGAAGTCTCACATCTACTGACAACAAAATGCACCACCTCAGCTTCAGTACTTTGTGACTTCAAACAGATTAAGACAAGATTCAGTTTCAGATACTTCAACACCTTCAAATAGGCAAGGCACTCATCCTCTGTATATCCCTTTTCCAAAAAAGGCAGCCTCTCTTGTCCATCTGCAACAACAACTTCTAATTGCCTCTAGGACACGCTTCTCTCTTCCTTCTAGAGTCTGTCAATGTAGGTTGTATCAACTTCAAAGAATAGTTATAAGTAGCATGTTTCCCTTCCCCAACTTTGCTTTCATCCCTTTGCCATCTGTTAACCATAATAATTGCCACTTGGATTCAGGTAACGCTTGCACACTTGTGTCTAAAGCAATAAGGTCTCTTTTTGGCTCACTGAATGGTTTAAACAGTTCTCTGGCTTTGGTAAAGGCTGGTTTCAGTCTCAATTGGGTAATACTCTTGGCTTGGGCAATGCTTGCTCTTTCCAACTTCAAATACAATGTTTAAACACTTGACTTCTTTTTATGAGCAATTGTTGTTCGCGTGAATAAGGATTCAAAGTTCACTCTCCCCTTGAAAAGCGAAATTAGGCATGCACGGCTACTTCATAGGTTTTACAAGGTTTAAAGGCTTAACAATGACTTTCCGTAGCGTTTGCTCTTCACGTGAGTGAATGAGAAAATACCCAATCGCACGCGAGTACTACATTTAAATTGTTAAGAACTCCACGAACAACTTCAGCTGGCTCCTGCTTCTATGCGAGTGAATATTAAGCTGGATACTATTGCCGGCAGTCCTCACGCAAGGAATCAGAATCCCAGGTTTGACTCACTGGCTTCTGTGTTCCTTGCTCTGTGTTACACAACTTCCACTGCTTCTGGCTTAACTTGGGTCCCACACCCTTCCTCGCTGAAGGTGTCTCCGATCCGGCCACTCGATCAAGGAGCCCCTCTCTCTCCTGAGAGACACTGCTTTACTACAGCACCTCACCTCGGTCTCCAACATGCTTCTTGCACAGTGACCTCTGCAATTAGGCTCACATGGGGAAAGGCAGCTTTCTTGCATGCCTTCTGCTGCACAGACTCTGCACCTCACAGGTTGGAGAACAGGACCCTCACAGAACATCTGCTGCATCAATGTTCTGGTGTCCCTTTGGTTCTCCCGCTTCTGCCTGGATTGCCAACACTGCACCTTCTTCCTTCTACCCCTGCTACTACTCCAGCCGCAGTTCCAGTTCCTTCAAATTACCTGCACCTGAGGGGGCCTTTTATGCGTCTCAGGATCCTTCAGGTGTGGGACATTAGGATTAATTGCCTGACTACTACTTCAGCATAACTCTTCTGTCCCCTTTCTCGTCCCAGTACTTAAGGGTTTATGGGAATTGTAGTCCCCAACAACAAAGGTAATTCCTTTCAATAACTTCAGGGTTTTAAGGGTAGATTTATTTCCCTTAGAGACATTTAGGAATGACCCATTATAATTCGGTGTTACACACAAAGACAGTTTATTTAGAGTAACATTTCAAAAATTCCTTTCCTTTATACCTTTGGGAGTAAGGAGAATTTTTATCCTGAAGTACCTTACATGGCCTTTCTGTTGTTAAGGTCTATCCAGATTTGAAGGTATTTGTGCCCAGAGCCATAGATCGTATAGGTGGTTTAGATGCATCCTAATGACAATAATCCCATACCTGTTATGGCAAGTTTAAAAGGTTCTCCCAATTAAAGGACAAATACCACGTCTCATCCCATGGGATCTCCTCACCACCCTGGGCCTTGTCTCCTCCCAGGTGATCCTCCCACAGTACACCTCCCTCCCAAGGTCATGATCAGTAAGCGTCTGGCTTTCCCTGGCCACCTGCGAGGAGGCTTTAGGCAGGTATTCAGAGAGGGATCCGTAGGATTCACCACACAGGTCTAGAGTTAGAAGACTGGGTTTACACTACATGGCCAGCCATTTTGAGTACCATGTTGCACAAAAGGCTGCCATGGTGTAAAAAACGAAATGGTGCACACAAATTGCCCATAAACTGTTAAAAAGAAGGTACTGCTTGTTGGGCAGGAAGCTCAGTTACCACATGTGGAGGTAGCCCCTTGTTGTTGTTTTAGCTTTTCCTGGGTTTATGACTTGTTTCCTCCCTGCCATGCCTGATCCCAAGCTTGACAGTGTGGCTGTATGCTTTTGTGCTCTGCCTTAAAAGGCTTTGGGTCATTGAGACTCCTAAATTAGCGGTATTCCAAAAGTACCCCTTAGTCTCCCAGTGTCACAGGACAGGGGGCTGTATTTGGCCTAAAACCAGTTCTGGATGGCATATGGAGATGCCTGTCTGGGACAGTGAGGAGACATTCCTTTCGCGTGAGAGACTTCTCCATAATGCATAGGTGTGCTTGAAGGGATGGCCTGCCATTGGCTGACCACTCCTCTGTTAGAATTCATGCCTCTAAAGAAGTCTAGAAATAACCTCCTGTGGCGCTCCTTTCCACTGATCCTGTGGGGATAAATGGATCACAGCTCCTGCTCAAGGCCTCGTCTCCCTGAAGTTCCCGACTGTTCCTGCATCACTGGACGCAGATCGGGTGCCCCTTTGGTGCTAGGATCCTGAAGACCGTTTGAGCGAAACCAACCAGAGCATCTTCTCCACAGGACTCCATGCAAGCACTCCGGTTCACTCTTCTCTCTCTCTCTCTCTCTCTCTCCTGGAAAGCCCCAAAGGCTGTGCTGTCTCCAATCCTGTGACCGCACCACCGGCCTTGCCTTTCTCTGTGATCTGCCATGGCTGAATCCTCTCCATTGTGTGGTTCCTTCAACCTCTGCTCTTTGTTGGGGTCCCACCAAGCCGACCCCACTCTTCCTCCCCACCACCAAAAACAGGCAACTCCTTTGGCTGAGGATGACCTGGGAAATTGCATCTTTGGAAACTGCTGACCGCAGAAGTCTCACCTTTCTTCTCAAACCCTTGACCTGGGAACCTTGAATAACTGTCCTTCACAAGGTTTTGAGGATCCTTCTGCATTGCTGGAGTCCTGTGGTAGCTGAACAACATGCACAGTATTCACATCTGGAAACCTCCAACCGCATGTTGTGGAACTACTTACCCGGTCCCACGGTATTGCTCTCCTTACCCTCTGGCACTTCTGGTGGCATTTTTGTTAATTGTTTCTTCATCTCTCCGCCTCCTGTTATCTTCACAACTATTTGAGGGTATCCCTCCAATGAAACTCCTGGAACTACTCCATGGGGGCTCTTTCGCAGCAAGGTAATTCTTCCAGCAAAGGCAGTGCTTATTCGCACTGAAAGTGTTTACATTTCTGTTACTTTTTCAGGAATAACTTTTGACTCTAAAAAGAACTCTCATTCAGAAGTGATACTTGCTGCTTGTGACCTGTTTTGTTTTACTTAACTGTTAGTGTATTGTTTTTGTCTGCTTTTTCTTAAATATAAAAAGTATATTCTTTATACACACATAGTGTGTGGTACTTCTCATTTTCGGGATGTACTGTACATGTGAACCACACTAAACTACCTCCTTTGAGTTAGACCTGAGCTACTCTGCTATGATGTCCACCACTTGGAGAGCCTGGTGAGCTGATGGAAATCGCTAGTAGTTCCTGAATCAGGAAGACCTAACTAGGACCCAGACAACAGGGCCTTAGGACAATCTCATTGACACCACTGCCACTAGCCATCTCTGCCACAGTAGGTAGGTAGGTAGGTGGGTGGGTGTTGTGCTTTTAAAACAAAATATTTAAAGCTATGTATAAAGTAGCACTGTACACGAAGACAATTTCCTGGAGAAAAAGCCTTGCATTTGCTCCGTAAGATAGCTCAGCGGGTTGAGCGCTTGCTGCTGCAATCTATTTGTGATCTGTAGGTCGCAGGTTCGAATCGGCCAACTCAGCTTTTCAGCCTTCCGCTGTCGAAGGAGTACCAACTTTGGTTGGGTGATATTGTATGTATATATGTTCTGTGTAAAGCGTGTAGACATAAGCTCTATATAAATACCATCTCATTATTTGGGCTAAATTGCATACCCATAATCCCTTGCTGGTATGACTTGGCACCAGAGGTGAACTTCCAGCAATGGCTACTAGGCGGCATTGTAGAATGTGTGATTAGTCTCATATAGAATACCCTAATTCTATATTTTGGTTCTGATCACATTGAGGCACATAATTAAGGTGAGCTGACACTAAACAGGTGAAAGCAGCCTTTATATTTTCATAAACATTTTTGAATGTTACATAATAAGACTTTAAACATTAGCATTCATGCGTTACACTTATGTACCTAGCAGCATGTGCAAAACCAATGCATACTGTGAAGGCATCATGAAGCAAGACACAGACAACAGATTCAGAGTTCAAAATAAAACACTTTATTTACTTAAATGTCAGGATGGAAAAAGGCCTAACTTGCCCTATGTTAAGGTTGGATTTGCCTACCTAAAATGAAATTAAGGAAAGTCTAAGTCAAAGAGTTCAATTTAAGAATCTGTGTCAAATCTGTGTCATAACCCTATACCTGCCCTCACAACTAAATCTGTACAATGTGTAAGGATGTCAGCAACCAAAAGAAACAGTGTTCAACATAAAGTTCTGAGCAACTAAGAGAAACAGTGGTTTTAAAGTGATATCGTTTTAACCAATACTCTGGGTTCCCTTCCCCAATTTCCAAGTAACGCAGTTCAAACACAAAAGAACCTTGAGGCTCGGTCCTCAAGTCAGCAAATGTCTCAAAGATTCCCTTCCACAAAACTTAATTTTATTTCCACAAAATATATTCTTGTCTTTCCAAGTTACATGGACAGTTAACACATTAGTACAAAAAGAAGCCCACATACATATAAAAAGAAAGAACGTCAATTGTAAATCAACCACAAAAACCTTATTAAAAAGCACAATTTTGGCTATAAAAAGATGCACAGAATTACAAACTTGCAGCATGTTTCATACTTGGCTGCTAAGATTTAACAGCACCATGCGCTAGTATTAAGTTGGGGAACGAATGATACACGTCAGGGCATTGGTGCAATAGTGGCCAAGGAGAGCACATACTCGCAGCCTCTGACACTTAGTTGTCACTGACCATAGTACCAAGATAGTTTTTCAGACTCCTCTTTCTCACCAGCCATGCCCTATAAATAAAACATGCAGTTCCAAAGACCACATAGGGAATCGAGCATTCTCTCCGGTATCTGACAGCAGGGATTGCATGACGGATACCTGCGTTATTCAGGATGGGTCGCAGGTACATGCATCTTAAGTGGTGGGTCTTGTTGCAAATTAGTAAAAAGTGCTCAGTCTTTTCTGAGAAAACGCCACACATTGGGCAGAGGTCACCCTTGCCAGCTCTTGGTTACACAGTCTACTGGCAGAAACCCAAGCCTAAATCGAACATAGAGCGACTTCTCCATTGGTGAATGAATTGTATCCAGATAAACCTTGTATCCTCGTTCAGATATGGATTCAAGGTATACTGCTTCAAATTTCAATTTAGTGGAATCGACAATCGGGTCTTCGTACATTGACCTGTCTGCCCTAGCTCTCAGGATATTCAAGTCTCATACCTGGGGCCCTTGGGGCATATTGCATAAATCAGCCATATCCAACTGAAGGCGACAGGCCTTCACGTGAGCAAACCACTTTAAGCTTTTCCCCCTCAAGGTTCATGACCTCAGACAAGGCGTTCCTATATGTCTCTAGCCCCACACTAGCCCAGACCCTTGCCCAAAACAGAGTGTGATCCTAGCCGCTATCCTGACAATGTCAAGTTCTAGGTGGACCAATGCCGAGAGGGCTGACACGGGTAACAGTAATGGTTTCTTTAAGAATTTGTTTTCACAATTGGACAAGTCAGCAATATTAACATGGCCCACAATTCGGAGCCATACGTAGATCCCAGTATGGCTTGTTTGTGGAACCGTTTCAATGCGGGGGAAATTGCACCTCTACCGTGTTTAATAGAGGATAGAATTCTGCTGCAATATTTGGTCAAAGAAAGTGCTGACTTCCAGCCCCCTGTGTCCTCAAAACAAACTCAAAGGTAGTCGAAATGGCTAACTTGCTCAATAACAGCATCAGATCCGCTCAATCTTAATGTTCTCCTTTTAGTGCGTGGTGGCCTAAAGACCATCACTTTACATTTTTGAATGTTTAAAGACCACTTCAGCTCAAAATATTTGGTATGGAAAATAGACAGAACATGTCTCAGAGCCTGGGGCGTGGTGGACAGAAGGACTGCGTTGTCCGCATAAAAGAGCGCTGGATATTTATCTTCTCCCATCTTGGGGCAATCCTGGCACTCACTTAGCAAGGCATCAATCATGTCCTGGATAAAGACATTAAATAAAAAGGGTGCCAGGGTACAGCCCTGCCTTACTCCAACATTAACCCCAAAGTCCTCAGTCTGCTCCCCCCCAACTCCCCCCAGGCCATATCTGACAGTAGCTTTGTTGGCAGAATACAATGAACGTGTAATGGCCACCAAGCCTGTCTTGTCTTTGCAAAGTTCAGTTAATTCTGTTTTCAAATGTATATTTCTGTGGTTTGCAGCTTTCACACAATTTGGTGTTCAATACTCCTCTTTGGTTTAATTTTAAAGTTTCATTTTAAATTAAGCTTCAGTATACTTTTGTTTCGCTTGTTCTTTAAAGTTACATTCCCTTCAGAACTCAGAAAGCAGTGGCTTTAGTTGAATTTAAAGTTCTGTCCCCTTCTGGATTCAACATGTAATAGTTCTGTTTATTTTCAAAGCTTTTATTCAGTTCGGTATTCAATAGGTTTTGCCTGTGACTGACTTTTTATTCAATCCGCTGTGTTCACTTTAAAGGATTTGCCCAGCACTCTGAGACTTTCGAAAACGTGTTTTCTTAAACGCGCGACCACTCCGATATAAAGCATTCCTTAATAATCAAAAATTCGCGCACAGGGTTTCTCATTTGCCTAGAAACTCACCAGTCGCTTTAACAGTTCTTCCAGCAGCGCAGATCACAAAGCCTTCTGCTTTTGATGTCGGGGTCCCAGCTCCTCCTCCTCGGACACTCCTGTGTGGACTTCCACACAGGGGAACGATCACCTCGCACATAAGGGAACGGGATAGCCTTCCTGCACAGCTCTCTTCTCCACATTTAGTCTGCTCCATGAAGCTCCAGCTCCCAGGCCACGCTTCCACAGACTTCCTCTCTCTTCAGTCCTCAGCGTCTCAGTGTGCTGCATGCAGAGGACCTACCCGCAGCAGTAGTCCCCAGCTGTTCGTCCCTCCTCAGATTAGGTTCCATGCTGCTTGTACTGGCCTCCCTTCTGCTCCTCTTTGTTGCTTTCTCCTTCTCATTGTATACACCTGTGACCCTCAAACAGGTTGCAGTTGTGCTTTTCCAATTTGACTTGCCTGCCCAGGCTTAATGGGACATGTCCGACATTCCCAACACTTAACAGGAATCTTCTTTGTCCTAGTATCTTGTGTTTATTGCTCTCAGCTGCCTCTTCCTTGTCTCAGTATTGTCAAGTGTCACATGAAGGGAAATAAAGGGAATAACCCATAAAGGTCAGGGAAAGGTTAGGGTGATCGTCAATGGGAAAGCGGGCCACCATATGTTGTCTGGATTCACCCCGCTCCCAATCCTGAAGTACTCTCCACCCACGTGATCCTCCCTTGCTTCTCCACCCCCAGGGTTTGGATCCAAGAGCGATGGCCTTTCCCTGGTCTCCTGAGAAGCGGATCCTGGGGTCCTTGGAGTGAGCATACCCTCAGGTTTCTCACAGTACCCTGCCACCTTGTAAGAACATGCTTTCCCTGAGTGATATGAGATGTCTTGCTTATTTCAACATTACAAATGTCTTCTGGACATTGGCAAAAGTGTGAAATGTCAATAGTTGTTCTGTTGATTTTTTTTTTTCTTTTTTTTTTCTTCTTCTGTATTGTTCACTTTGTGACGTGATTTTTCTCAGCTTTTCCATTGATTTTTTTTTTTTTTTTTTTTTTTTTTTTAATGTTTTCATCCAATTTAGAAAGAGTATATTTTCTCTAACTAACTGATTAGATTTCATAAACAATAGTCTTCATCCATCCTTGAGGTATATGGGGGCTTATAAACCAGGAATGTTAAAGTATACGTGTTGTGAAAAGTTTATACAATGAGCGATGGCATGGAGTAATTGTTGGACCTCTTTCCTTGCAGATCAAGCATATGATGGCCTTCATCGAACAGGAGGCCAATGAAAAGGCTGAAGAAATTGATGCCAAGGTAACAGTTGCATTTGTTTTCAAGTGTACATAAAAAAGAGTGCAAACAGAAGAAAGGTATGTTCTTGCGCTCTTCATCCGCATTCTGGTCCACAATTCACTACCTGTGTATTTTGGTATTGTGGTGGATCAGAAGGAGTCAGACACATTGAGGACATGTTACCTTTCTTTAACGAAAATATAAGACCAAGGCCTACCTTTCTCTGTTGCAAGGGATTGCCTATATGAATTAACTAAAGGTGCTTGTCTGCCATCAGGAAGTCAAAATGTATAGGTTGTCCTCATTCCCAAACCCAAGTGAACCTGACCCTACCACTAATGTGAATAACTAACTCAAAATGGGCCAAGAGAATTTCTCTCTTCTCCTGGTTGTCTTTCGTCTTGCTTTCTTCCCAGCAGCTTTCTATTTAAGGCTATATTTTCTTTTTTTTTAAACGTGTATTTATTGGCAGAAGGTTAGGACAGGTACAGTACATATTATGCAGAAAGAGACAGTAATCACTATTGGCATACAGGCATTACAACGAGAGCAATTACAAGTAGCACAGAATGTGGGGGGGAGGACCATGGCATGGGGAGATCATGAAGTGTTCAGTTCCTGTGGAGAGTCGGGCAGCTCTGGCAGGGGGGTGGAGCGCCAGTCCACCTCGTCTCTGCTGTTCAGATAGCTGCAGAATTCAGTCCACACATTCTTGGGGCGGGATGGGGTGGGTAATGAGCCAATATACTCTTCTTCACATGTTTGTACCCAAGTAAGAGCCTTCAACCACATCTTTAGAGTCGGGGGAGATTGGCGCTTCCAACATTGTAATATACATCTTTGGGCAACGATAGTGCTCACATTTAAGAATTTTGACATTTTTTTTTCACCTTCCCCAGCCCAGACACCAAACAACAAGGCCAATGGGTTAGGGTCCACCGGGGATCCAACTATCTCTGAGAGCGCCTTCATCACATCCCGCCAAAACGTGCCTAGCGCGGCGCAGGACCAAAACATATGTATACAGTCCGCTTCTTCAGACGTTCATTTTGGGCATGCGTGGGTCAGGGTGTGAGAACATTTCGCAATTTTGAGCGGTGTGTAGTACAGTCTGTTGAGGAGTTTATATTGTATGCAGCGAAATCTAGCACTTGGAGAGACCTTGCGCGTATGTGCGCACATTTTGTTCCACATTTCATCGGTAATTTACCTCCCTAGCTCCCCAGCCCAGGCTTCAGGGATACGTCCTCTAGTTTCCCCAGCTGCATTTTGTACAGGGAGGATATAATTCCCCTACTTCTGCGGAGTTTGAGATGTACTGGAGCTCTGGGGAGTCCGGGGGCTCATTTGGGTAGGAGGGCCACATTCTACAGACTGCCGCCCTTAGCCTAAAGTATTGTAGTAGCTCCAGCGGTGAATTGGAGTGTTTGGGCCGCCACGTTAGGGGAGTAATGCATTTACAGTCCGGATATAGGTCGGTGAGTGCACGGTAGCCCAGGTTTCCCCAATGACGGATGAACTGCTGATCGTGTGTGGGAGAGAGCCCAGGAACTTGCCATATGGGAAGCCATTTGTAGTACGGGCGATGGTCCTGTTTTGAGTCGAGAATGGTATTCCACGCTCTAATAGTGGTGGCGACAGGATCCTCCGGGGCATTCGTCTGGTATGTATGGTGTAACACTAGGGTCATGATATTATTCCCTTCGCCAGCCAGTTTCTCCAATTTGACATGTGGGGGTGGGTTGCTGTGTTCGTACCAGTGTGTGGCATGTCGGGCCTGAGCCGCAATCCAGTACAGTGTAAGGTCAGGGGCTGCAAAACCACCTTTTTCGTAGGGTAAGGTCATATGTTGCCATTTTTTACGTATGGCCCCAGAGTGCCATAGAAATTGGGCACACGCCGAGTGGAGCCTCTTGAAATAGTGCTTCCCGGGCCACACCGGGACGTTAGCGAAAATGTAGAGGAGTTTGGGAACCACGATCATTTTTTATGAGGGATAGCCTGCCTGCGAGGGACAGCGGAAGATTGCGCCATTTGAGCATTTTGGACTCAGTAAGCTGTGCTGTGGTCTCATAATTCTCCGCCAGTAGAGAGGTTTTGGTTAGTGATACTTGCACGCCGAGGTATATGATACCACTTGGGGACCAGCGCAGGGGGAATTCACATGATGGCTGATGGGTCGCCTTGGTGAGAGGAAATATCTCTGACTTAGAGTAGTTAATGGTAAAGCCAGAGTACGTGCCAATTTTTGTTATGTCTCTGATGATTGGGTCTAGATATGTGGGAGGGTTTCTGACATACAGAAGCACATCATCAGCATATAGTGAGATGATTTCTGGTGCATCCTGTAGACGAATGCCCTTACGGGTGTGCTTATTTCGAACATGGTTCACCATAGGCTCGATAGCGAGCGCAAAAAGGATAGGGGAGAACGGACATCCCTGGCGCGCTCCTCTATGTAACGCGAAGGGAGAGGAGACACTGGAATTGACCAACACCCTGGCCATGGGTCCTGTATACAGGAGTTTTATGTAGGCGATCATATTAAGTCCAACATTCATTTTCTCCAACACGGCCCACATGTACTGCCAGGAGACCATGTCAAACGCCTTCAGGGCGTCCAGTGTGACTGCTACTGCGTCCGCTTCCGGGTCTATTCTGGCCATCACGTTGAATACACGGCGGATATTAAGCGCCGTGGAGCGGCCGGGGACGAATCCGTTTTGGTCTTCATGGACTAGGTGGGGCATGAATGGAAGGAACCTATTCGCTATTATTTTGGCAAATATCTTCATGTGAGTGTTTATAAGCGATAAGTGCCTGTAGGAACCGTATTCATCAGGGGGCTTGTCTGGTTTGGGGAGGATGGTGATCAGGGCTTCTCTCAAGGAGGGAGGGAGGGAGGGTGGATGACCGTAGTGATTCAGCCCAGACCCCGTAGAGTACGGGAGCCAGAATAGCAACATGCTCCTGGTAAAACTCAGATGTGAGCCCGTCTGGACCGGGGGCCTTGTTCTTGGGAAGGTCGGAGATTACCTGGACTATCTCATCTAGGGTGAATGGGGCATCTAGTTGTTCCTGGGGGATGAGGGTCATGGGGATGTTTTCTAATAAATCGTCCATGTCTTGGGCAGTGTGCTCCGGCTGAGGGCCGTATAGAGTGGCATGAAAGCGAGCAAAGATGTCAATGATGGATTGGTCGGACCAGTGTCGTGAGCCTTGTTCATCGAGAATGCTATCTATCCTAGTTCTGCCCCTCTCCGACCGGACTAGTTTAGCCAGGGTCCTCCCGGGTCTGCCCCCCTCTATCTCCTTAACCCATGCTTAAAAACTCTTTTCAAGATAGCTGGACTAATGAACATTCCCACCAAACATGCCAGTAGGTCCTTATATTGTTACAGCCTCTCCTACAGAGGGGGCTTACACCTGGATACATTTTAGAGAATATGTGGGGGGTGGCAGGGGGAAGGAAGGTTAGCTGCCATTTGAGCAAGAGTCTGCAATATATTGAACTGCTATGGTGGAGGGCCAGACCCTTGTAAATTGACCACCACACATCTTCTCCCTCATGTATGCCCAAGTCTCTATTCCATTATCCCTGTGTTTGTGGGGTCCCTAAGTGTCCCCTAAATAGTACAGCATTGTACAACTT
The DNA here is from genome assembly GCF_040938575.1 of Ambystoma mexicanum. Lineage (NCBI taxonomy): Eukaryota > Metazoa > Chordata > Amphibia > Caudata > Ambystomatidae > Ambystoma > Ambystoma mexicanum. Next base: position 449,069,334 of record NC_090936.1, on the reverse strand, counting down.
GGAGATAAGACACTTCAAACCACTGTATGTGTTGAGGACCTGTTCAAATAATGTTAACTGGCGTTTCAATGTATCCTCCCATTATTGGTCTGTTAAGATCAGTTTTAAGTATAGTAGTGAGGGCATGGGAACCATCTGCAAGGCTTTGTATAGCTTGGTTATGCTTTGGAAATGTCCCTCCTTCCGGGTCTGCCCAGATCTAATTAACCCTGCCTCATAGTATGGCTGAAACCCTAGTGGGGGGGGGGGGGTGTGTCTATCATTTTGTCCCTAATTTGAGGGACCCATATACAGCTAGTAGAGGACGGCCATGTAGTGATACCTTCCGTCTCTTTTGATTGCCTCCATAAATGCTATAGTATCGATGGAACTGGATGTGTGCGTTTTATAATCTGCAAGAGTCTGTAAGGGACCCATAGCCATTTGCCCAGTGTGACTGGTGAAAATAGACTGTTTTCCAGACCCATCGATGATTTCTCATTATTCTCTCTCAAATGGTCTACTAGTTTTCAGAAGTCTGCAGCTAATTCCCTGACATCTGGGAATCCACCCCCCCCCCGCCATCCTTGGGCAAAATCGGTGTATTATATGCTATTTGTGGCCTTTTCCCTGAGCATGAGAACATAACAACATATCGAGTGTGTTCATTTCTTTGAAAAACAGGGCTGTTAATATTAACGGGGGAGAACTTGAAACAAAAACAATAATCTTGGCAACATTCTTTTTAAAAAAATATATATTTTTGATTTGGTTTTCAAATTTACAATACAGAAATCAAAATAAACAAAACAAATTTGTGTCCCTTCTACCACCTAACTCCCTGCCCTCCCGCCTCCGCCATCCTTCACCCTCCCACTCTCCCGTGTACACTGAATATTAATATTGTAATTAAAAAAATCAAAGAAGTCAGAATTAGCAGTTTTTGCGGACAATGCTGTTCCGTATAGACTCCATGAAGAAAGTTCAAAATCGGCACCCATTCCATTGAGAACTTACCTTGCTCCCCTTGGATTGTATATGTAATCCACTCTAACGATACAAAATTCCAGTTTATAATACCAGTCTTTTATATGTGGAGGATCCACCGACTTCCATTTCTGAGCTGTGACCAGTAGGGCAGCCAATTGAAGAAGATACAATGCTTTACTCTGATATTTTGGCCAATGTTCATTGTCCTGTTGTGCCAGGCCCAAAAGACTTTGTCCAAGAGATCTAATATATCCATTTTTATTGATGTAAAGCGGGCTCCCATGACAACGTGGTTGTAGACCATTTTTTTTGCAAATGTTTCCTGATTATGTTCCCGAGAGATTGGTAATTTGCTATGTACAGGTCTTCAAGCTTCCTCGTAACAATTTCACCCAGATTTTTAATACCATCAGTTTTTAGACATATTCCATGATTTTGTTGGAGCCAGTCCACCCTCAATGTATTTTCCATCCGGGGCAGGGCTACCAATTCGTTTACATTTATTTTAAAGCCGGACATCACTCCACACTCCTCTATGGTCGCAATAAGTTACAAAATGTTTGGTCTGTTTAATATTTATGATTTAATAAACATACAGCTTTTTGCTGTGTTTTTGTAACCCTTCCCCACGTGTGCGCGGGTTGTTTTTTCAGCGATGCAGGCTGTGTCAACTTTCTGGCACAGTTGAACAGCCCATCGCCATTGTTTACACACATCTATATTTCTGAAGACCACACACAGCGTCAAGGGGGATGTTCGACAGTCCCATGTCCTCTTGACAGGACCCGAAATTGTCCGGCAAGCCCGGATCTGACTCTGTGCGCAAAAGTTCACACATGCCGACGACCAAGTGTTGAAAGACGCACCGATGGCCCTCTTGCATTGCGATAAACAACAGTCGGAAGACACGCCGAAGACCACACAGAGCTCGAAGATTAGTGAGCTCATCAAAAAACCCATCCCGAACACACTACTAAAAGGTTGGATGTCGAAAAAATAACAAATCCTCAAAGACATTAAAAGAGGGCTCAAGTTTAGATACTATGACCCAGGGGGAGGGAACCATTTCAGGGGCTATGAGGCACAAAAAAAACCTGCACCTGAGCCAACGCCCACCCCTCCTGCCCCCTCTATTATCCCAAGTTCATCCCAATGGTCTGCAGATGACATATATAAGGTCAAGAGACGGATGTCTTCACTGGCCAACTTCTTTGACAACCACCCAGAGGTGTTGGTACACTGTGTGGAGTACCCTGAAAGTTTACTAACTAGTGGGGCCGCAGTTACACAGCCCCCCACCAAGAGAGCCCGCACAGACGGCACACAAGCACCCACCTCTCAGCAGGACCCAGGGCAGCTTGCTTATTATTAGTCAACACAGGACTTCCAGGATACTGGAACCTACACTGACTCTGAAGACCAAGGGCACATGGGGGATGTAGACCAGTTTTACGACGAGGACGTCATACAGTCACTGGATCATTCAGACCCACCAGTCGACAGTTGAATTCAATACAACGATCTGCTTCTAAAACTAGCAGAACATTTTAAGATGGATACGCAGGAGACACAGGTAGACAAGGGCCCTCATTACGACCCTGGCGGAGTGGGTTTACGCCAGCGTTATTCGCGGCGGACCCGTCCGCCCTACTACGAGTTCCCGTAGCGCCATGGAACGTTTTCCGCCTGGTTTTTCCGGGCGGAGAAATCCATGGCGCTACGGGACCTTGATGTTAATTACGCCACCGTATTTTGCGGTGGCGCAATTAACGCCTTCCCCACTCCCATTATACCCTATGGGGCAAGAATGGGAATGGGGAAGGGTAAAATGGGGAATGGGGATTTACCGCCCCGCCAAGGTCGGCATGGGGCGGAAAATCCGCCAACCTCCATGGCGCTATCGGCAGCTTTCCGCCGTGCTCCGCGGTGCATTTAGCACCGCGATTTCCGCCAGGGTCGTAATGAGGGCCAAGGACTTTGTTGAAAACATTTTGGGAGATAAAAAGTCTGCTACCCAATTCATTTCAATTCTCCAATCTGTACAGAGGCGAATTCAACCCTCTCTAGTGATTCCTACTATAACACTGGCTGTGAACCCGCGTATTGAAAGTCTTCTGGCCAGCTCCCTCTGGAAGCCGCTTTAGAGGGCAAAAACTCACAACGGGGGTCAGGGTACAACCAGGGTCAGAGATCATCCTGGGGCTCACCACAGGGACAGTCCTTGCAAGGTTTTCAAAGAGGCCAGAGAAGATCTTGCAGCAGGGGTAGATCCTCCTCTTCCAGAGGCGGCTCAACACACCCAAACAAGAACCACCCGCTACAGGTTCCCTCCCATGCCACTCCAGTAGGAGGCCGCATAACATACTTTACCCACGTATGGCAGGGAATCCCCTCCGACAAGTGGGTACTTTCAACCGTGGCGGGCGGTTATTGTTATAACTGCTACAGCAACCCGCCAACCATCCCCCGAGGCAAAGGACCATCTCCAAACAAGAACAGCGTATCTTATTGGAAGAGATGGCAGCGCTGCTAATGAAGGATGCCGTAGAAGTCATCCCTGCGAACCAGGTAAACAAGGGTATCTATTCAATGTACTTCCTTGTGCCGAAAAAAAATCTCACAATGCATCCTGTCTTGGATCTGCACCCTGCAAACACATATGTCAAGCCACAGAAATTCTGCACGACAACGCTACAGGAAGTAATCCCACTGCTAAAGCGGGGAGACTACATGGCAACCTTGGATATGAAAGATGCATACTTTCATATTTAATTGTTCCCAGCGCACAGAAGATTCTTCAGTTTCAAGATGGCAAACCAGCACTACCAATTCAAATCTGCTCCAAGGTATTCACCAAGGTACTGGCGGTGGTGGTGGCACACCTACGCAGGGAATCCATCCCAGTGGACCCTTACCTGGACGAGTGGCTGATCACAGGGGAGAATCCCCAAATTTGCAAGCAAAATACCCAAAGAACGATCAATCTACTTTTTCAATTGGGTTTTTCAATCAACAAGAAAAAGTCCAGCCTTCTCCCACCAAACAGTTCCTAGGAGTTGTCATAAAAACAGAGGGTCTAGTCTTTCCATCAAAGGAAAGAGTACAAAACATACTGCTGCAATTACCTCAGTATCTAGCTGGTCACCAGATAACCGTACGCAAAGCAATGCGTTTTGCTCGGGATGATGGCATCGTGCATTTACCTGGTCCCACACGCGCGATTGCGCATGCGCCCAATGCAAAGTGTTTGGCGAAACAGTGGTCTCAGGCAAGCGGTCAGTGGGATGATCTAGTGGTTGTTTCGCCAACCCTAGTACAAGCTCTACGCTGGTGGACAAAGGAGAATCTATTGAAGGGGAAAACCCTTCCACGACCCGGTGGTGCAAGCGGTTGTCACAACAGACGCATCTCTCACTGGGTGGGGGGCCCATCACCTTTATCTCACAGCACATGGTCTGTGGACTCAAATCACAGCACAGAACCACATCATCTTGCTGGAACTCCTAGCAGTGCTCAAAGCACTACAACCCTTCGAAGCACAACTGACAAATCAATCCGTACAAATTGTCAAAGACCTCACAAACTGCAATATTTTAGATAAACAAGCAGGGCGGCACACATTCTCTAAATCTATCCAGGCTAGCACAGAAAATATGTAAGTGTAGCATGGCTATTTGCACCCTGTGCTGTATCTCTTCCACAGCCTGTGGACATTCCATGTCGCTAATTTGCGTACCGGTTATGATAATAAGAACTATTTTGTGCAACCCGACTCTCCTTATACAACCACCCTTCCTGATGATCCATCTCAGTCCGTTCCACCCGCAGACTCCCACCACATTAACATATGTCTTCCATCCTCCTGCCCAACCAGCTCCCTCCAAAATAACTGTCCCGACTGCACCCACTGTTCCTGATGTACTGCTTCACTTTGTCTTACTAATTCAAATGTAAACTTCAACCAGCAGGGCCAACTTGCCCTAACCCTCTGCACTGACCCACCCCCCCCCCCAACCCAAGTATCCCCTTCTCTCCCACTGACCTTCCCCAACCAAGAGTCCCCTCCCCCCAGAACTCTTGTCCCCGAGCCATTTTCTCCACACTCCCCCTTACCCGTTGCCTCCATCCCACCCGTCATTGTGATCATTTCTTGCTTCCCCACCCCTATACATTACACAAGTGCTTCATCTCACTGCAAGCCATCTCCTCTCAAACTCAATCCTCCCCCATTCCAACCTCAGTCTCCCGACCGCCGTGTCGCCTTCTCATCACCATGAACTTTCAAACGCGGTGACGACGTGTCCAACCAGGTCCACACCTTCTGTGGTGATTTAAAAAAACCTGATTTCCCACCGTGTGAGACACCTGAAGGTGTCTCACCCGCTAGTCCCTGGGGATCTGGCATCCAGGTGGCTAGGACATGGCCGTCGCTTTTGGATCCAGTTGGGGGTGGACCAGTGCGGGAGGATCACCTGGGTTGAGGGGTCTTTGGTGAGTGGAAATGGAACACCGGATGGCGAGACGCGGTATCCCCTTCCCTGTAACACCTTTACCCCATCCTACTAAGTAGGATACTTAGGAATGCAACCCCTCCCCTTTCCAAACACGAACATTTCCTCACGGAAAGCTCACTACAAGAGGAAACTAACACCTGAGCCGTATACCTGACATGTCCCAATAAAATGGTCAGGCAGGGTCAGGCAATTACTGCTGACCATGACACACCCGACTTCCATTACACTTCCCCACACAGATAAAAGCTGCAGCTCAAAAGGACACTGATCAAGGCAAAGCACACGAGGAAGCAGCAGTACCAAGATGACAGTTTAATACAAGGCGAAAGACAGCAAAACCGAAGAGGATTGCAAGGAGGGAAGTGCCCTTGACATTTTCCACGAAAGACTGTTACTTTCATGAAACTTTGAGAACAGGAAATGTAAGACCAGGAATCAAGCCTGAAGAATCCTGCATTTTGTGTCTGAGGTACCCGGGCTCTCCCGCATCGATAGTCCAGGCGGGGAGAATAGTTTGCCGCTGTGGTACTGTCCTTGGCTCCTACAACAAAGAAGCACCAGTGAAGTCGGCACAGCCGGTGAGTTGGTGAGACTGATACCAGACTGGTCTGTGTTGAAGCCAAGGTTGCAAGCAGCAACATTGTATAGTGAAAATTGAAGAGAACGGTGTATGAAGTGTATGTGTTAAGCGATAAGAACACAAACACCCCTGATGCTAATGATGGAACTGTATCCTTGTGCTAGAAAGCCAGAGATTTCGCTAAGCTCGAGTGTACCGCCTTTTCCCATACTCAAAATGCGTGTAAGGGAGGCCAGCAGCCTGAACATCCTGACATATCATTTTGTAACATTGTTTACCACACTGTTTGTATTTAGAGGTAAGGATTGGCAATGGGTTTATTAGTATAGGCCCTTTTTATTTTGACAAGAACACTACTAGGACTGCGTTACATTTTGTATTAGATGGGCGTTTTTCAAACCCTTTTTTAAGTTCGATAAACACCCTTGAACTGTGGTCACTTGTGTCTGTCTTACTGTTGATACCATGCCTTTCTTACACCCGCTATAACCTTCATACTCCTACGTCCTGTCCCCTTTCCTCCATACTTTTGGACATTCCATCCATCGGGATGAGACCAGAGCACTTTTTTTAAGCATAAAAAAATACCTTTTTTTCCCCCCTCCTTCTTTTATTTTTACACGGGCCACCACACGTGACTGTAGCCCTGCCTTCATGAACTCCATCGGAGGGAGGAACTGATTCCTATTGTCCACATTACGTTGAAAAGGCTGGTCGGCCCCAAAAACAGGCCCCTCGGTACCAGCCCTTGTAAAGGTTGGTGTGCAAGAGGTGGTCAAAATAGCCGCCTCAGACCACCGGGGTTCGACCGCCATTTTGTTACTGCCTGTGGTGAACTGCGTCACAGCTGTCAGTAAGGCCATTGCCACAACAGGGGTATTGGCGGACTTTTTTCCATTTTAGCCCTGTGACGGGGAACCGCGGCAGAGCCAGTGCTAGCAGATCTAGAGCGCTTTTGCGACCCCTTAGTTTCTGCTGAAGAACTAGCCCTCAGTGAGGGAAACCTCGGCAGGGTCGGTACTCGAAAACTTAATGTGTTTGCCTTCCTCCTTTGCACCCTCAGCAGGATTGTTTTGTCCACAGGATTTTGTGTGGGAAGGCTTAGGGTCAACCCTGCCCCCGTAGCCAGAGCCCTATGAGGGGCCCCGTTGATCTTGCTGGTTTTAATTATATCCCCTAGTCTGGGATCCTCGTGGGTGGGGGGGTAGCAGTTAACCCAGGTGCTCTTAGTCGCTTTATTGGAAACCTCAAAACAAGTCTTGGTACGTTTAGTTCCAGACCTGGAAACCCCGGGAACTACCCCAGTGAAAACAGCTTCAGAAATGCTGGGGCTAACTTTAGCCCCCAGTAGGGGAACCTCTGACGATCCGGTCCTGGCAGCCCCCTTAACCCTTTAACTGCCATGGCTCACCCCCCGCCCTCCTAGTGCCAAGGTCTTTTTTTTTTTGGTGATTTCGGTATGTCGCCATTCAATGCCTTGTAACTTTTATGTTACATGAGATATCTTGGCCACATTTGGCCCCTTTTTTCCCACATATAGGGTGTCGTAAGGCCACCCAGGAATCCTAGGTTGCTGTAGGGGGGTGAGAGAAAATGACCAAAAAGGGCAAATATTTTGGGGTTTTTCCAAAAATGCAAATAAAATAATTTACAAAGAAGCCTGTGGTGTTTTCCTTGTAAGAGCTAGGAACAAATGGTTTGCTGGGCTGAATTCCCCAATTTCCTAGCTTTCATGAACAGGTGGAAATATTATTTTGATGTGGTTATCAACCGTTTTGTGAGAGGTAGGCGATTTTGGACATTTTTGCCAATTTGACATGCGTGGACGGAGTGGAAGAGAAGGGGAGGAAAGCCGAATTGGAGGACAGAAAGGCATACATGTCTGAAAAGTAGACAAAATTCCAAGTTTAGGAAGGGGTGATTTGCGCAGGTCAGGCGACAACTAGGTAGGAAAAAATTCCATAGTTTGGGGGAAAAAGCGGGAAAATGACCGAAAACAAGGTATGGGGTGGACATGGCCTGGTACGGCTATGGCTTCTATCTATTTTGAGAAAAACAATGCTCCGCTACATTCCCCCGACTCTTGCAGTTAGGAAATCGCACATTTTTTGTAGTGTTTCACAAAACAAGCAGGAGTTTTACGCTTACGGCCTGAACAGGTGTACTTAGCATGTGTAAATCAGGAAAACTAATGTGGTGAGGAAGGGCAAGCATACATTTTCTGAAAGAGCACAGGCAGACCTTTTCACGGGTAGGTGACTTGTGCAGGTTGCAAAAATGTATGGTGCCTAAAGCAGCGACTAAATGTAGGGCACATTTGGGAAATGAAAGGGTTGTGTGACAAAGGGCACCAGCAAATGGGTCGAAACCTTATGAAAACCATGCAAACACAACAAATGTTATACCTTCCCGCGTTCCCACAGGTGTCCCGACGAAAACGGTACCTCACATGTGTGGGTGCAGCTACCTGGGCGCCAAGGGGAAAGCCGAAAATGTGGCTAACCCCAAGTCTTTTCAGACAGCAGAATTTGTGGAATTCTGCTGAAGCGCACACCATACAGATATGGGCCTTGGGTGTCCAAGCCACCAAGGAAAACCATGTACCCCATGCATTTCCGAGATGAGGACACCCGTGGGAATCCGCAGATGTCTTAATTGCGCAATCCCACGGGTGTCCTCTTTTCGGAAATGCATAGGGCTCCCTGTTTTCCTTGCTGGCTTCGACACCCTAGGCCCAAATCTGTAGGTTGCCCACATGAACAAAATGTGCTGTGTGACGAAAGGCTTGGGGTTACCAGTGGGTTGGCCTTTTCACCCACACATGTGAGGTACTTTTTTTTTTTTTCTTTTGGGACACCTGTGGGAACGCGGGAAGGTATGCCATCTGTTTGCGACGTGTTTCGGTGAGTGGACAGAGGGAAATGTCTCTGAAATTGGCTGGATATAAACACAATTCTCAAACATTTCGCTCTAGCCACCCACCGAACCACGCCGCCAACAACACATGGCCTACCTTCCCGCGTCCCCACAGGTGCCCCGATGAAAACAGTACCTCATATGTTTGGGTGCACCTACCTTGGGGCAAAGGGGAATGCCTAAAACACGGCTAACACCAAGTCTTTTCGGACAGCTGAATGTCAGTCATTTTTCTGAAGCGCACACCTTACAGATATGGGCTGAGGGTGTCAAAGCCACCAAGGAAAACCGGGAACCCCATGCATTTCTGAGAGGACACCTGTGGGAATCCAAAGATGTCTGACTTGCACAAATCTCCCCAGAATGCATTACTCACAAGCCCCGCCAAAGACCCACACTGGAGAAGGGCGCCCAAGGCCAGGGACATTACTGCTGACTTTGCTGGAGCTCTGGCTGGCCTGTGTTACAGCTTCTCCCCACCAGGGCGTCCCGGCAGTGTGCCAATACCACCCCGAAGGGAAAAGCTGTAATGCAGCCCAGCCACAACTCCAGGACGGTTGAAGGTGATGTCCCCGGCCTTGGACATCCATGTACCATGTGGGTGTACCGTCCCCTAAGAACAGCAGCCGCTCCAGGGAGCACCGGCAGGATCCCCATTCCTCCCCGGAGGTGACCTCTATAACGTAGCACAGTCAGAGGTGCAGCCTGGGCTTGCAGACGGACAACCCACATGGGAGACATCCGCTTCCAGGGGAACACCAGTGTTCCGCTGGCATGGGGGGCAATTTGTGGCCTGCCCCTGCAATTGTGTCCCAGCCCACCAAAATATCTGCCCAGACGGCCTATTACCACCCACACCACCAACAATCCAGCCCCAGTCTCACCCACCCCACTGACAGTGGGCCCTAACCGTACAATAATAAAAAACAGTACTCGCATAACGTTGCAGCTGCTCATGTAGAAAAAGCTGTAAACAAAACAAAAAACATTTGTTACCTCCGGTCATCCCAGCAAAAACAAATCTACACTCGTACTTTCCAATCATGCCCCCCCTTGCAAGCCATCCCTGGGGAACCTCACCCCCCCAGTGAAAACACATTTGCCCCTTCCTAGGGGCAGAAATCTGCCCCCAGGGAGGGCTGCACGAGGTGCCCCCAACACTTCATTTGGGGTGTGGGGGAGAGGCCCACCCCAAAATGTCAGACAGGCCCCCCAATGGATGGGGCAGTAGAGTTTGGGCACCCTGGGGGCAGATTGGCACACCAATGTGCCCATCTGCGCCAAGGGAAGTTAAAAGAAAGAAATTGAAAATGGTAGGCTGCACTTTTGGGGGGCTGAGGGACACCCAAACCGCAGGAGAATTTTGTAATTTAAAGGGGGCTGCACCTCTCCACCCCATCCTAAACGGAGGGGCAGGCCATCTCATGTAGCCCTCCCCGGGGGCAGATAAGGGGGGCCCGTCATGCACTCCTCACTGGGGTCAGGTGTCCCTTCCTAGGAGCAGATATCTGCCCCCAGGGAGGGCTGCATGACATGACCCCCACTCCATTGTGGGTGGGGGGCGGCCCCACCCCGTCCCATTAGAAAATTCCCCGGCAGTTTGGGGTGTCCCACAGCCCCCCCGAAAATGCTGTCTACCATTTTCACTTTTTTCCTTTTGTTTACCCAACTCCCCTCGGCACAGATGGGCACAATAGTGCGCCATTCTGCCCCAGGGTGCCCAACACCTACTGCCCTACCCATTGGGGGGCCTGTCTGACATTTTGTAGTTGCCCTCTTCCCCCCCCTCACCCCAAATGGGAGGGGGGGCACCTCATGCAGGCCTCCCTGGGCCTCCGACGAACGGCTGCGTGAGGTACACCCCCCTCCACTTGGGATGGGGGGGGACACCAAAAAACGTGTGGTTAGCCTCCCAGTGGGTGGGGCAGTAAGGTTTGGGCACCCTGGGAGCAGATTGGCACACCAATGTGCCCATCTGCGCCAAGGCAAGTTTGGTAAACAAAGAAACAAATTCAAAATGGCAGGCTGCACTTTAGGAGGGCTGAGGGACATCCTAAACCTCAGGGGAATTTTCCACTGTAAAGGGGGTGGCCCTCTCTTACCCCCCCCCACACACCAAATGCATGGGGGGGGCATCTCAATCAGCCCTCACTGGGGGCGGATAAGAGGGGGGCATCTCATACAGCCCACCCTGGGGTCACCCATCTGCCCCTAGGGGTCTCCATGTCTGTGGCCCCATGCTTTGGGGCTTTGAGCGGGAAGGGGGACGCTTACCTAGTAAGCAGCCTCCCATTTTCCCCCCCCCCGCGTTGAAAACAAATCCCTGGTGGTCCAGTGTATTGCTGGCCACCGATCGAGCGCTCTGTGCCTGAACCGTGACCAGCAATGCTGTCACACAAGGTGTTGTTGGAAAGGGGAGAATCTCCCCTTTCCAACGACACCTGCCTTGATCTCCGGCTTGAAATACAGCCGGAGATCGAGGCAGAGCAAGGTGGACAGTCACCTTGTGTTTTTACCGCTGCCCCTGTGAAAATACTTTCAGTTTCATGTCGGTGTGCCTAACGCACGCCGACATGAAACTGAAGGTAATCCAGCCCCCGGGCAGTGAGGAGGGACCGCCCCCTCACATAACCCGGGGGTTGGATTACAGTTTTGTGCGATTCCCTGCTTTGCAGGTATCGCACAAAACAGTGTCTAAAAGGACGAGGTATCTCGTCCTTGGGAAAAGGAACCTTGGAGCAAACTCGGGTGTCCAGGTTAGATACCTTCGGGACACCTCAAGGACAACCCTTTTAAGAGCCACTAGATCCCCTCCAGGAACGAGAAGACCCTGGCCAGGGTGCCCTAAAAAGGAAGGAAATTACCGGACGCTTCCTTTTTTCTTTGATGAACTGCTGTAAATGTGGAGGAGGAATACGCTGGAACACCTCCTCCCAATGGACAAGCCGATGCTGCAGTGCACAGACAGAGAGGGAGTCGCAGTAGAAGCAAGAGTCCCACCGGTGTTCCAGGCCCAAACACTCCAGACATAGAGACGGCATAGATGAAAGAAAGAAGGCCGTGGAACCTGAGCAGAGATATGAAGGACAAGGGAACAAAAAGAAAACATTCCCTAAGATGCAAGTGCGTCCGACCACGTGAAGAAAAGGACTCGAGGGCTATTCGCGGGGTGGAGCTCAGGAAGGCGTGGCTACAGTCACATGCAGGGGCCCCACGTAAAAAATTAAAGGAGAGAAGTAATTTTTTGATGCTTAAAAAGTGCTCCCGTCCCGATGGACGGAATGTCCAAAAGTATGGAGGAAAGGGGACTATGGACTAGGAGTAAGGTAGTCACTACGGTGAGTAACTTTGTCAATTATTTAGCCAGGGAAAACATCATGTACTTAATATTGAGCTCCCTGCGTCGTCGTCTCGCTCATCATAGGTTTTCCGTTGACGTTGTACCTCCAGTGTGGAATCTGGGAAAATGTGCAACTTCGTGTTCCCCACTTCGTAGTAGCCCATCCTGTGGGACTCCTGCAAGATAGCAGCTATTTCCCTGAAATTCAAAATGTTTGCCACAATGACTCTTGGTGGTCCTCCAGGGGGTGGAGCCCTGCTCGGCACTCTGTGTCCCTTCACTCCCAAGGTATCAAGGATAAGCTGTTACACACTCAGCCCCTCCTCTCTCTCCAGGATCCCCACCAGCTGGATGTTGCAATGCCGAGATCGCCCTTCTGCATCTTGCGCACTGGATTCAAGTGTCCTAGTTGTACTACCAGGCTGGCCACCTTATTCTTGAGACGTTGCAGATAGTCCTCCACAGTCCTCAATCTCTGTTCCACTTCCGTGACTCTCACACACCTTCCGAAGGTCTTCCCTAACCAGGGATACATCCACCCCCACTCTCTTGGATGGACCGAACGAATGGGGTGGGGGATATGGAACGGATGGGATGGGGGATATGGAACGGATGGGATGGGGATATGGAACAGATGGACCGGACGGAGTACATGAGTGGATTGAATGGATGAACTAGATCGAACAGATGGAGTGGATGGAACGGATGGAGTGTATGGAACGGATGGAGTGTATGGAACGGATGGAACCGACGGAGTGGATTGAACGGATGGACTAAATAGAACAGATGGAATGGATGGAACACACAAAGTGGACGACAGATGGAGTGGAAGGAACACACAGAGTAGATGACAGGGATGGAACGGATAGAATGGATGAGGCGAACGAGCAGATTGAACAAATGGAAAGGATGAGTAGACTTAACGAATGTAACAGATTAAAAGGATGGAATAGATGGAACGGATCGACTGGATAGAACGGATGCAGTGGATGAAACGTATATAGTAGATGGGACGGAACAGATGGAGTTGATGAAACAATTGGAGTAGATAGGCACAGGTGGAGCGCATGGCACAGATGGAGCGCATGGCACAGATGGAGCGCATGGCACAGATGGAGCGGACTGAACACATCCAGTGGATGGAACAAGTGGAGTGGGTGGAACACATGGAGCGGATTGAATGAATAGGAAGGATAGAACGGATAGAACACATTAAACGGATGAGAAGGATGAAATGGGTGTACGGAATGGATGAAGTAGATCATGTGGATGAAGGGTCGAGTGGATGGAAGGGATAGAAGGACTATTGGATTAAATAAATGTAACAGACGAAATGGATGAACAGAGTAAATAAAACAGATAGAATAGATGGCACAGATGGAGTACTCAATCTCAAGTGCTTTACTGATAACCACCATATCACACTACCACACTTACTCTCTCCTATACACCACCACTCAACTAGAACACAGCGATACTATGACACATTCGGTATAGCTGTTCTCATACTAACACCCGCCACATACTCCTCATCATTCTAATTAAACACAGCTAGCACACACCGCTAGCTTATGCGTCTCCTCAGGCCTAATGCAGCCAGAAATCAGTCTGGTTGTCCACCCTCCAGAATTGAACACATATAACTGACCGCCCCAACACCACACCTACCGCTAAGAAGCAGCTATCATGCCACTGCCACACCGGCTGCACACATATCCGGTGCACCCACGAGATCTCTATCTCGTTCCCGAGGGCGTTCAACCTACCAGCGCTTTGAGATCATAGCAATGATACATAAGGCGCTATATAAATGCCAAATAACATAACTTCACTCAAGGCAAGTTCTCGTGGCTTCAATCGCTTCCATCTTTTGGTGGCCCTTCACCATTGCCGCAGTCAGTGGGTGACACGTCCCTAAACATATGTCTCTGTGTGCGCACCGTTCTCCTCCTTCCTATGCAGCACCGGATCAGGGGGAGCGGTCTCCCCCGCCAGGGTCTACAGATGTATCACTCCACTTCTTACTAGTGTTTCTCCCTAGTGTTCGCCCAGATTTAAGTTGAGCTCTCCTTCCGATTAGTCCTTGCTCCGCAATATCACTTCACACCCCCAGGACCTGGGCTATGGGCGGAATTACGTCCCCAGGTAGTCCACCACATTTTCAGGGGGTCCAGTCGAGGGTCCTGAGTGTGAGTGCCGCGTGGGCTATCCAGTTGTCAGTTAGCCCTTCTAACCAGATTAATCAGCACCTCCTCCTCCAGGGATCCTGTGGTGTCCGCTACCAACACTCTTTCTCTGCTGCGCCAGCCACTGCTGTAAATCGTCAGGGTGAAAGGCCATCCCCAGCAACCAGGACTCAGAGTGCAGAGGTGTTGTATCACTGCCCAACTTCCTGCGATGTTTACTTGTAGCCTGGGCCACAGTAAGTCTCCACCAGGGTCACAATCTGGGGGAAAGATCAAAGCCCGCTAGCTGCAGGTCCCAGACCCCTTCAATAGGCTCCCCACTGATGTGCTGTCCAATTCTCAGCTATATGGGCTCGCTGTCCATAAACCCTAGCTGCTCGCAAGGGTAGACGCTGCTCCCTTATCCCAGGTGTTCACTGTGTAGAGAGGGAGGGCCTCGGCGCAAGTTTCACTCTCCGTTGTCCATCTGTGTCAGGATGTACTATCCATCAATGCCATTGTGTTTATCATGGTGGCTCTCTCGTGTTATGCTGCAGCTCTGTATGGCCATGCCGCTCCAGTGCAGGTTCTTCTGCCGTACCTCCCTGTGCCAGAAGGGTGAAGTATTTGCATAGCTGAGGTTCCCCAGGGCCTCGCTCCTCTATGCCTTGTCAGCCGATGCCTCTTCCCACCACTCGTCGCTCGGTAGGGAATTGCTGCTGCACCCTTCCGGTGCCTGCCGCGGTTTCGGACGAAATGTCAGAATAAAAATTACTGACCCCACCAAAAGACCTAAAAAACACACCACGAAAAGTTCTAACAACCAAAAGTTTGAACTTTTTGTGGTATGTGTTTAGGTGTTTCGGTGGGGTCGGTATGGGGCTGAGGGGGGTGTCCCCCGCAACACCCCGCTCACTGCAATGAGCGGGCATTGCGGGGGATAGCCCCCTGCCAGAAGAGATGGGGGGGGGGAAGCCGGGGTTGCGGGGTTTCCCCCTTAACACCCTGCTAACTATACTATACAGTATAGTGAGCGGGGTGTTGAGGGGACACCCCCGCACCTCACCCGAGCAACAAACAAAAAAACCTGGGGGTGTCCTCCAACACCCTGCTCTCTATACTATACAGTCTAGTGAGCGGGGGCTGCAGGGGAAACCCCTGCAGCTGCCCAAAAAAAAAGAAAGGGAACCGGGGCTGCAGGGACACAGCGCGAAGGAAAGAAAGGTAAGTAGGGTGGTGGGGGTATTTTGGGGGTGTGGGGTGTATGTATGTATGGTTTTCTATTGGATGTTCGCATGGGGAAATGCACAAACATTTGTAGTGCGTACATTTCCCATGCAAACATTTCAGTCGCAGTTTTTTCCGTGACGGAAATATCACGCAGATCCCCCTGCTGCGTCAGTCACACGTCCTCTGGGATGCCGCTCTACACTGTTCCTCAGATGGAGCCCGCTGTTCTATTCTTCTGTGCCAAGTATGGTGCATTGATCCCTTCCCCCTGCCAGGGTTCGCTATCAGCAGGTCTGGCTTCTCCATTTCACTCCAGCGGTTTCAATCAGCTACGGTGGCCATCTTAATTCCTCGTACCGCGTCAGCAGTAATTGCTCGGTGCCGGGGCCAGAAACCTGCATACCTTGCCTCAGAGGTCCCGCCGACTGTGCCACCAAGGTTCCCCTAGCCGAGGTCGGTTCAGGGCTGCAGTTACTTCACAAGAAAAGTAGGATTTAACCAGGATCTTGAATGGCAGCCCGGTAGCTTCAGAGATCTACGTGCTCATGCTCTGGTTGCTGGCCACGCTCCCAATTCTGTTTACTTAATGTCTGACTTTCATACTTGGGACATTGAGAGTTGTCTCTCTTCCCGTTGCTTCGCCACGGTGGCCTTCCGCCTCTCTCATTCTCCCCAGTACCTTTTCTGATGCAGGGGAACCTTGCAGCGCTTGGCGTGCACTCGATACTTGGTGTCTCGTTCGTTCTTCTGTGCCTGCCTTCACCGGCGTAGTGTTCTCAGCTCCTCTGACTTAAGGTGCCGCCTACGGACGCAGGCTGCATTTAGCTAGTACGATTCTCTTCTCCAGTGTTCTCTACGTCGTTTATTGGAAGTCTCAGCCACCACAAAGTGACTGTGGTCATGCCACCACCTGCACAGGTCTTAGGTCCCCATTCGGGTAACTGTTCTCCCATTGCAGGATTCGTCGGCTGTCCGGCAACTCACTCAGACGTTCCATACCTTTCTAGAAGTCACAGGCTCTGCAACGTAGCTCTGCTCAGCCTCTCCAAGGCGTAATCACATAAGGGGGCTCCCCCTGCGTGCCATACTCTCTACCCTCACAAGAGTCACTCGTCCCAGTTAAATGCATGTCGCGTTTTAAAGAGACATCTCGTCTTTCTTGATATGGCTGTTTTATTGCCTGAAGCCAGATAGGATGACTGGTTGATCTTCACGGTAGGTTGTCCCATATAGGTTAATATGGTCTTGGGTCTAGGGAATTCCTCCTCCGAATGGGAGTACTTGTCCCCTAAGGGAGAGTCACTCCCATTGAGGTCCCACTGGCCCATACCCCTTGGGAGGGTCTTGTGGAGCGGGCTCACATCCCTAGTCTCCAAGAGGGTGGCTCACCCATGGGGAGAAGGGATGAATGCCCTTGATTGGTCACAGTATCCTCTAGGATTGGTCATCGATGATGCAAAAGTAAGAACTATTTGAACTTAAACTGCTATTGTGTTTGCAAAAACATGTGTATTTTGTTTTCCGAAATAAATAGAAAAATGTATGGACTGCAGTGAAAACTAAATATCTATTTAATATACAATTGTTCTACAGCTATAAATCCCAGGTTTTTTTTAAGGGATAACTACAATCTAAATAGGCATACATCATTATTTTCTGTGTGGTCAATTTTACAGCCATTCTCAGTATAGTGTCATTCAGATTATGTACCATTGCTGCCTTTAGTTGCCAACAGTAACATTTTAAAAGTGGACGAAAGCTCCAAAACTATATTTCTCCTTGTCTCTCATACTGTTCCTGAAGATCCATTGAGCTGCAGATATGTTACACCTCCTTTATTGCTTTACACGAATCGTGGCTACAACAGTCAATGTTGGGAGGAGGAAGACAGTTGTAATTTGTTTTGCTGTAATTTGGCGTACGGCATGCACTTTCAAAGTGACAATTTTGAGTGATAAAAATTATGCGGGGTTTGAAGTCCCTTGTAGCCCTATTTGATTAAAGTTCTATTTAGTCTGACAGTAGCTTTAGTCTGATATCCCAGATCTGTAAACTTAGATTCCTTGAGGGTGCTGCTTTAGATTACTGAATTGATTTCCTAGTTTGTTCTATAACTTTCCAATTTCTTTTGTTGGACTATATCATTCTCTTGAGTGTTCTATAACCGGTAGGATCTTGCTCAGGATACGTGATAAACTGACAGAACACAGGATTCGTATGCATACTTGAACATTGTGGTTTTTTTGTTTAAAAAAAGAAAGAAATTAAGACCTTCACTTTTACTGGCATTTTGCTTATTGATTCGGGGTACGTGGTGCATCCTTTAAAAGAGCTCAAATGGTTTAGCCCAGTTTAAGGTGCACTTTCTCATGCCATATTTGGAAATGACCTTTCTACTGAAACCTTCCAGTAGTCCTGCACCTTGTGATAACTATGCCTGAGACAACCCCGTTAACATCATGACTGAAGATGAACAGGTCACACAAAATGAGTGTGACTTGAGATAGTCTGTTGATCGTCCGAATCTGCCTGCGAACGAGGTCAGATTTGCCATTGCGGGAAACAATTTATCCAGTTCAAAGAACAATAGACCTGACCCTAGAACCTTCATCATTTGTAACATTTTCTGTGAAGACCATGACCTGTGGATTAATAGAACACACTTGTTAAATGTACTGCTTACAATTCCTCAACTATGTGTATTAACAATGGGAGAATGTTGAAATATATGATCACTCAGAAATCATGATGTCGACAGTCCACTGTTATTCCAGAGATACACTGGACCCGACTAAGCAATACATAACTAATCTGCATAGAATGGATGGGCTACATCACTGAGGAAGTTACATATTCTGTTGGCTTAAAGGAAAGTCGTAAACCATGGCCATCTGGTAGCGATCTGAAAATGCATCTCCAGAGCAGCTGGTAGGGTTGTACACAGTGACAGTATATGTGGTGAAAAATAAGTAGGATGAAAAGGGTGACTGGAACTTGCTCCCAGGGTTCCTTCCTGTGAAACCAGATGGTAGACCATGAACTCTCACAATAACATCTTGGAAAACCAGGGGACAGTGCCATTTTTTCAAAAAAGAGGGTTCACTGAAAAGGCACGGAGGCAGATGTATTCGTAGTACAGGAGAGTTTGCTCATGGACCACTTTATTTGGATGGCTATAATGTATTTTGTAATGTGGCCAGCAAGGGTGAAAAGGCCCGTCCTTTTGGCGGCCTAATGGTTGGTGTGGATCAATGTTTTCTAGCTTGCCAACTTGAGGTTGTGTGTGTGTGTGTGTGTGTGTGTGAAAAATGTGGTGGAGGTGAATATATACTCTTCTTACTTCGTGTAAAAGGCTGCCATGCTCCTGGAGGCAAGCACACGGAAAGCACTCATGAACTAATAATGACATTGCTGCTCAACTGGGCAGAACATGGTAATGGAGTATGGGTACTGCTTGGGGGCCCTTAATGCACACTGTAGACACTGCGTTTACCTAAGAGACCAGATCTGTTCAATCTATAAGTGCAATGGTGCAAAATCGCCTTAATGCTTGAGGTCGCAGTTGGTTGGGCTTGACTTATGATTGTGAAGTGACAATGTTTCAATGTTAAACGGTCGGACTGAAGGTGACATGCCTGGAAATTTCACTTGGCAATTGGGTGGTGGGTGGTCCACATTAGATTATCTTTTTGAGGGCCGTGATTTGGTGAAGTCTGTTGTCGGAAATGCAAGTTGGTGCTAATCAATATAATGATCACACCCCAATTCAACTAATGCTTGATAATAATAGCAGCAAAGTTGTAGACCATAAGACTGGAGATGCTGAGATTAATGGGGAGGTAACCGGATCTATTGGTCCGCTGGCACCATCTATGCCATGAGTGAATTTGTGTTAATATTTGGCGAGAATGAGTAGACCCAGTTAATGGGTATGTCTGCCAATGAGATTGAAAATTGGATTAAAACAATAACATTTGCTGTCTCTGTCCAGGGCAGTGCACACTGCACTTGTGATAGTGGAAGACCATAAGCATAATTTTGATGAGCAGATTTGCGATGCTAAGTGCCCATTAAGAATGAGATTGCGTGCCATTAGGCAATCTGATTTGGGCAATCTAAGTTTTGGGATGGAGGTCAAAAGACTCAAAAAGGAGCATTATGGTTGTGTAAAACACATTCTGAAGATTGCCTGATGGATGGCAAGAAATGGTGGCAATGCTGAATAGCTGGAACATCACCTGCATGTGGGCATTAATAAGGCGGAGAAGTGGCGAGGAGAAGTGGTCCTTCATGGTGTCAGTGAAATCTGTCAACAGTTGTTTTTGCTGAGAGGAAACAATAAGGCAGACAAGAGGGAGCGTGAGGAGCGCATTAACCCAATAAGTAGTAAAGTCTGGTGTGACCACATAGGTGCAATTCAATTGCTAAAGAGTAGGCACAATGTGACTGGCCTCCACACTCACAGTGGGATGATTTTCGATTGATATGGACATTGATCGAGACTTAATACTGGCAGAAATTGACAAGCTGAAGAGTTCCAAGGTGCCTGGCCCTAATGGACTCGAAAACAATGTCCAAACAAATGATGGGGAAGTGTGGGCTGATATCTTAATCCTCTTATATTGCACATTTTGGCAGGAAGGTATTATCCCCAATTCTTGGAAAGAGGCTGTTTTGGCCCCAGTTTTTAAAGAACTGTAGTCTCGACCCTATGAACAATAGGCTCCTCTCGATGCACTGTCAATGGCAAGGTTTTTGCTACTATGTTATTGAGGGAACTTAATAGTTGGGCGGAAGATATGAAAATATTAAGCCCTTTCCAGACTGGATTTCGTAGAGGTTCTTCGACCTCCCATAACCTATTAATTCTGAATCTACTAATGCAAGCGGTAAAGAAAAAGGTAAGCCTTCATGTGGTTATAAGTGGATTTCTGAGCCGCTTTCGATTCTGTAGATCACAATCTGTTGTGGCATAAACTTGACAACTGGGGTGGGGGGGTTACCACCGGCCCTGTTAAGAATGATTAAGCAATTTCATCAGGATACAAGCATGTGGGTGTCCAATTGAGTAGCATGGGGGTTGGAACATCTAACATTTCTACAGTTAAGGCTGTGTGCTTGCCCCCTTGCTTTTTAATTTGTATTTGGTGCGACCTGCGTGATAGGATAGCTATGGTTCACAATTGTCGCTTGAAGTTGGGCAACACCCACCTAGTGTGGCTGTCCTACACGGACGATGTTGTTTTGGCTAACCACACTTAAGTGGGATTAAGATCACTGCTGTGTGTATATTTCTGAGGCTTGTGGATCTGCTTAGAATCACAGGCTTTGCAAAGGCAGACATATAGACATCTAGTGGAAGTCGCAGAGGTTTGCACAGGAAGTTTTCGAGGTTTGAAAAAAAACGTCAAAAGGGGTGACTAATACTCTCTCTAGTGTGATGTGCCCTGTACTCATGATCACTCGCATCAAGGTCTCTCAGATTATTTTGTTCCGCCATCGTGTCAGAAATACGATTACGTTGTGTAATGTAGCATATATATTTTACAGGGCCTGCAGTTGTGGCCTGTAGTTATAGTTGAGTTGCTCAACTCGTAGAGCACCTTTTGGGCAGCTTATAATGTTGGCCCCTCGGAAGGATTCTGCAAAGTTTGGTGCGGTTACGTCAAGGTGGTGTGGGGGGTCAAAGTTATAGAGGGGTCCTAAACGTTTTGAAATCTTCATAGAACCAATGGAAAAAAAAATGTTGCTCGTGCCTACAGCTCAAACCGCTGGACGGATTCGCACCAAACATGCACGTGGAGTGGCGGTTTGGTCCTGAAAGCGTGCTTTTGCAAATTTGTTGTAAATCCGTCTAGTAGTTTAAAAAAAAAAAAAAAAAATTCCAAAAAGCAGGGGAAACAAATTAGTGATATCTGGGTCCGTTCCGCTAAGTCTTTTCCTGATTTGGAGTCCGCAAATACCCACTGGATCAATCGGAGAGCAGCGAGACGTTCGCGGACATCATACACACCTGTGATTGGTCAATTAAAAACATGAGGTGCGTCAAAACCTTTGAAACGGACGCCATGTTGGATTTGCGATCAGCGCCAGTAGAACGCAGACATAGTAATAAAAACACATTAAAAATCACAACATTGCACTTGTCAAACAAATGAAACAATCTCCTGGGTGATGAGGATGGTATGGGATATGGACATGAAAAGCTAAACATCTGGTTTATTTCGTCTCTGAAGTACACGAACATCTCAGATGCTCGGGGACATTCCTATGATGTTCGCAAACATCTTTGGGGGCATCCATGTGCATTTCTGCATTACAGGGTCAGTGAAAAGCAGTTTTTGGATGGCTTATAACTTTGTCGCCACTCAATGAAACTGCATAAACTTTTGCAATATAATTTTAGAGCTGGCACTGAATGGGTTTGCTAAGTTTGGTGCTGTTTTGCCAAGAGGGGGCAAAATTAGAGGGGGGGTCCCAAAATATTTGAAAGGCTTATAAATTTGGTGCCGTTTGACGAATCTGCACAACAGTTTTCAGAAAGATTATAGACCCAACCTTAAATGTTTGTGCAAAGTCTGAATGGATCTTGTCAATTGGGGGTTAAGTTATGACTTTTATTTGTACATAACATTTTGACACTTTTCAAAAAATTAAACCTGGACTGATTTGTGGCAAAACGCGTGCAAGGAGCATTGGCAAGGACTCGAAAGCATGGTTTTGCTAATGTTTCTGCGTTTTTTATTTTTTGAAAAGTGTCATAATGTAGGTACAAAAAATAGTGATATAACTTTGGTGACGGAGGTATGGCTTGTGGCCATGGGCAGTGGCCAGATTATCTGACCATGACCATGAGTTTAAAGATGGCCACCAGGGATTGGCTATGTGGTAATGTTTTTCAAAATCGGGGTAGGGTTGACTGCAGAAAAAAAATACTGCCTGTGTCTGCAGCCGCGGTGCTGGACAGGATTGCAGCAAACATTCGCGAGGAGCATCAGCAAGGACCTCAAAGCATGGGTTTGCAAATCTGACATGTTACTTTTTTGAAAGTGTCAATTGGGGGGCCTATTTGGGAATGTGGCATGGTCGAAGCCCATGCCCCATGGTTGGTGGAGTCTGGTCTTGGCTGCTAGCCATGAGCAGTAGCCATTGGTCACATTATGATGGTATATTGGACACTTAACTAGGATGCAAGGTAGGTGCAGTGGATAAACAGGGGTGGTTTGGTAGGGCTAGGTTCATGGTCGAGCCTCATGCCCTAGGCAATTCAACCATGACTTGCATGTGCTGCTGATAACGACACATATCAGTATGCGTTCAATAACTTATATACAGTGTTGTAGATACATGAAACATTTTCACTTGTAAAAACCTATGAAATTCAGTGCAAAAACTGTTAAAGGGACGTTATGGTTACAAGTAAAACCGAAAACCCCCAGGAATTCACCAGTTATGGTAAGCTAAGCAGATGTAACTCGCGCCACCACTGTGCACTGCTAAGACTAACACCCAGGACATCAAAGATGACATCACAAATGTCATTGATGACATCGCATATGAAACTAATTTTGATGAAAAGCCCCTACAAGGGATTGTGTTTATAATGTTGGTAACAAGATGTTGGGGGTGATTGTGAGACCTATCATGAACTACTTAATGTATTAAAGAATGTTCTTGCCTAAACAAAACATATTAAAATGTTGTTAATACAGGAACCTAATCGTACATACTGCTAGGCAATGGCTGCAGCGTATATCGTAGAAGTACAATATTTCGAATCTGGTAATTTTGGATAATAAAATAATGAATGCTACCTTTTCACAGTTTTGAGTAATGTTAAACATTAAATAAATAGCTAATAATTCAATACTTACTACACACTTCTGTTAGTACAAACATTTCATACAAAGACCCACAATATGTACAAATCAGAGGCGCACACACAGGGAAAGCAAAGTAAGGAAGAAAGAAACATCACCAGAAAATGTCAATAACATTAAAGTTCATTATCATGTATACAAATGAATTGTGTCTTTGAGGCCTGCTCTATTGCCACATGTATGTGCACCATGAGCTGAGACCAAACCCAGGGAAAGTACTTTAAGAACATAAGACAAGGTTAACGTCTAGATATATAGTACCTTTTTGAATTTCCATGTTCCGACTGTCAGTGAACAAAAACACCTGGCCTAGATATGTGATGTTATAAATGACATTTGTGATGTCATCTTTTAGTCTTAGTAGTGCACGGTGATGGCACGAGTTATTGTTGCTTAGCTTACCATACCTGGCGAATTTCTTGAATGTGAACAAGACTAAGTTCATGTACTTAAGCCAAGGGAAGGTTTGCAAACATACAATGGGCTTCATTATAAGTTTGCCGGTCCAGAAGCAAGGGTGCCGGTATGCTCACCGGCACCCTTGTTTCCAGGCCGGCAAACTGTTTGGCTGCCGTGGGCGCTGTGCCCGAGTGCAGTGGCCATGGTAGGCAAACTCTTAACGCAAGCACCGGCACTGTTGGCAACAGTGCCAGTGCTTGTGTCCCCCACTCCCATAGAGTCCTATGGATGGAGACTTACATTTTACTGGTGCCTGACTTCCTGGGCCGCCGGACTTGTAATCTCCTTGTGGCACCGAGAAGTCAGGCGCCGGTAAAATATTAAGAGTCTGGCGGCAATCCGCCGGACTCGTAATGAGGCCCAATGTCTTCACCGGCAGATTCAGTTCAACGGACTGACAACTACTGCTGTTTGGGCTTACCAGTCACTCCATCTAATGCCCTGCTTGAGGTGACCATGTTCAAGAAAAAGAAAGCATTAGTTCTAAGTAATATATGATTACAAATATATCTGGTCAGAGGGCAGGGCTTAGCTTGAAGGGAGTAATGCTGGTCTATAAGCAAGTCTATTGTCCTACCCTTCAGTATGGATTGGGCAGGCTACTCGCATTAGTGGTTAAAGTGTGGGGATGAAAATACCTAGGGAGGACGGGTTTTGTGGTAGAGTAGAGAAGAGACACAGCAATGGAGACAAATCAGTATGTTAAGAATCTATAGTAGGTTTGTAAGTGACTTTAACAGTATATAAACGGACATGTTTTGGAGCTATTGTCTTAATGCTATGTCTTTTTGCTTCAAGATCAGCATTATATAGATTCTAGGTACAAGTGGAAACTATGCTTACCTAAAATGTATAGACTGGCAGTTAAGCCCTACAAAATAATCTAGGTACTTGAAAAGAACTGCAAAGTTCTTGTTTATGTATATATGAATACAACAACCTATGCCTTGGTTGTTCTGAGGGTGTCATTGATAGGCTAAACATTGGTTTTGGTATTTTTTTAATGTAATTTATTATGTGTATATTTGTAAATAAGTTGTGCATTATTTTATTTTGATTTGTGAAAAGTTCATTGAACTGAAACACAATAAAATATATTTTTTTAAAGTGACCTTTTTTGGTGCTACGAAGACAGGGGAATTGATTGCTTTTCAAAGTTATTGCATGCTCACTGGCTGAGTTTGTAGTCGCAAATCCTTTGTTTGCATTCAATTTTTCTAATCTTTTTGTATGTACACGTTTATCATTCTTGCAGGTATCTGGCTAGTTGGACTAGGTCATTCATACGTGACAGACTTCTCTTCATGCCTTAAGCTTTTTCACTTGCTCCAAGAACTTTTTCTTAATCTCTTGGTTGATAGTCCGATTCTGACCTGGCAGAACTCAGCCCAGATGCTTTGGGCGGCAGCAGATCTTCAGCCTCAAATTGCTGTCCTTTTGAAACCACCTGTTCAGAAATACGGCCCTCTTATGGGGGCACATTATTCCGGTGTAAATCTTTCTAGCCCTCTGATCCGCTTCACATTTGTCAAATCTAAATTGATTGTATTATCTTCCCAAATGGTCATATCCAGATCTTTAGTTTTGCACAGGTGCATGAACTGGGACAATGTAAGCTTCTGCACTGCTCTCACTTTTTGTCAAAACACGACTACTGGTATTGTCAAAAATTTTAGTATGAAAGTATTGCTCACCACTGAAAATACAAATTGGTAAGTACCCGTTCATGAGGGGTTTTCTTCCGCTGCTGCCCACTGCATAAGTTACTAAAAATAGGATCTTCATTTCAGTTCCATGTGCACAGTCAAGTGGTTTTATTTGATTACAAATGGCAAAAGCAACACAAGAAATAAAACGAGCAATATATCAATATTGTCGTAAAACATAAAGCCCTAATTAAAACCTAGGTTTTAGATACCTGTTAAAATACATAGAATACGATTTTTAAGACGATATTTTCCTGCAATGCCAAGTTTTGTATAAGTAGGTTGCGACAGCAAAAGTCATCATTGAATACTTGGTTGATTTGCATAATTTTCCTGTCTTGCTAAGATGACCGATACCAAACAAGTTCGGTATAATCTTCAGGTTTGATCCTCTTTAGGCATTGTATAATGGACAAATAAAAAAATTACGGTTTCTTTTTTAACCTAATCTGTACAAGACCTTTAAGTCGGAGAATGCCTATACAGAAATTTTACATGCTGAGTTTGTCTGCACAAACTTAAATGTAATAAAGTTTGCTCTAATAACCTGCCATTTTATTATCATTCAAGCCTATACACATGCTAGAGAACACAATGAACACTTTCCATTGTATCCTTCCTCTTTCCTTTTGTAATTCTGCTTGAGCATATTAAGTTGTTCATATTTTCTGGGTTCTGCTACATATGTCTTGTCAAAACTGGTAACTGTCCACCCTACTAGATATTGAGTTCCTTCTAATATTTTTCAAGTTAGGGGTTTACCCTCAATGGCACCCAATGCAGTTAAGGCAGGCTCTAATTTGATACCTCTTAGATAAGGTGGGGGCTCTTCAGGAGACCCGAAGGAAGTCTCAGTCAGAATGTTTTTGGGAACCTGGCGATAGCCCCATGGCTCTGCACCAGAAACTGTAGCATCAAATTAATTGTCCTAGTTTCAATTTTCTTTATGCACAATTGGCTACCACCGAGTTACAACATGCAAGGTTAAGTTATCTGGTTTAACCTGCCTCCTCCATGAATTACTATGCATATATCTGCTTTCCAGACGGTCTTCTCACGCAAGCGCATGGATCTGGATGCCATTGAAAAATGATCTACGTCACTTTTTGCCTGCTGGCAAATAAACCATAGATTTAGTTTTGGGTAGATTTATCACTATGCCATTGTGCATGAATTAACTTATTAAACTTTCATAACTGTTCACATAACCCACTTGACTCTTTAAGATGGGGGGAAGGCGTTCTCTGCAAATAATATGCTTGTTTTATCCAAACCAAGTCCGGGAGTGTCTGCACTGTGTGCTGACACTTTCTGGCCAATTTACATAAACGGAATATATTTGGGGCAAAGGTAAATCCCTAGCGAACTCCCTTCTTTACTGGGAACCTGCCTGTGTGCATAAAGGCTGAACCTGGTCCCCCGAAGATACCAGGCTGTTATGCTTTTAGGTAGTTTGGGGGATCAGAAGAAGGATGCAGCCATTGTATATTTCCCTTTTCCCAATGAAGTATACCTTGGTTTCTGTTTCCCTCAGTCTTTGTGAATTTTGCATTCCTCTGTATTCTATTAACAGTTATGTTTTAGCAACTTGTTTTCCCCTCTTTTACCATTGGTACTGGAATGAGTTTCTCAGGATTTATGAGTCCCGTTCCCCCTTTTTACCTTTTGTACTCTGGAGTAACGTCCTCTGTACTTGTGT
The DNA here is from genome assembly GCF_040938575.1 of Ambystoma mexicanum. Lineage (NCBI taxonomy): Eukaryota > Metazoa > Chordata > Amphibia > Caudata > Ambystomatidae > Ambystoma > Ambystoma mexicanum. The sequence goes on along the minus strand of NC_090936.1, from coordinate 449,041,876 downwards.
GTGGTATCTTTCTCGGTTTCTGCTTGCTTTGCGGGGCATTCTTACCATGTCTACCTCATAGGCCAGTAACTCCAGTTTCTGCCTTCTGGATGTTGCCTCATCTGCTCGGTTCAGGAGTTGCTTTCTCCCGAGGATAGTCTTGGCGTCATTGTGCGTACCGCTTGCCCACCACAATCCTTGCATGGTCACGCCACCACCGGGCTCATTGCTCGAGCGGCTCTGCACTTCTACTCTCATCATACGCTGGTCTCCCAGCATTTCTGTGTTTCTGGCTCTGCCGTCACAAAGCTGTTTTGAATTACACTGGCTCTGTGCTCCAAATTGGCTCCACCTCTCCCAGCCGTATTACGCACAGGGTGCGTTCCCCGTCTCGCTCGGCTCTGTTCTCTCCTCCCTTTTTAACATCCTCGGCACAGTCCATTCCGATGACAGTTTGATGATACGAGTTCATTTTCTCTTTATTAAAACCATGCAACGTACAACCTCTTGATGTCAGATAAGTCAATATAAGCCATCAAGTGCAGGGCATCAGGGAGTTCCTCACAGGAACGGGAGTCCTTGTCCCCAAAGGGAGAGTCTCTTCTGGTGAGGTCCCACTTGCCTCTACCCCTAGGGAAGGTGTTGTGGAACGTGCACACCTCCCTAGCCTCACAGGGGAGGGACTGCCTCTTGGGGAGAAGCGACGAATTCCCTTGATTCATCACAGTATCTGGATAAGTACTAAGGGTTCTCTTTAAAAGAAATGGCGTGGGGGGGGGGGAGGTTGTTGGCCAAAATGAAAATATGTCTAATGAAGTACGAAAAAAAATTAAGTTGGAACCGGACATTGAATAATTGAATTTACAAGAATGTGTTTGTGCAACACTTTATCTTCAAAGGCAGGACACTGTAACTGGCTTAGAAACCACTAACCAGAGCATCTTGTGAAGTATCTCTATTAAAGGCAAACGTTGTAAGTTAACTGTGCCTTTGCTTGGTTTGTTAACTGAACACTCAAGTTTACATCTTTCCTGCGATTTATGGTATAGTTTTGTACATTGTGAAGCTTTGAGTATCATGATCATCAGTCTAATGACTGTTCCATTCACTAACTCTCCTTTTAGACTTGCTTTACTTCTCCCACCCTCTTTCCATGCAGTGAGGCTGGATCATTTAAGAGTCTTGTAATTAAGTTGTTCTTTTGTCTTCTTCTTTTTATATAGTCTAAACTTCCATTGTGCTTGGAGACCGTAGAAAGCTGTCGTTCGTTGCTTTAGTAAACTCCTATATAAATGCTATCCTGACTGTTTGGGATCGCTGATTCTCGTTCTGCTGAAAAGCTTTGGAGGAACAAAGGGGGGGTCACAGTCTGCATCCCTGTTCGCTATACGTTGGTGTTTTTTCCTGCATTGTGTGTCCGGCTACATGCCTTGTAACTGATGCAGGAGCAGCAAGCATGTCCACCAACACACTTTGAGATGGCCCTGTGCCTTGGAAAGGTTGGGAGAGAGCCAGAGCCATTGGAACTTATTGTGGGAGTGCAAGAGAAACTGCTGTGAGGGGCTGTAATAAAGCAAATTTGTGAGTGAGAGCAAGATTAACACATGTAGGCTACTGCATACAAGGTTGAAAATGCTCAGGCAAGAAGGAAGGCACTCTGTTCCACAGTGCTGTAAATGGGCATAAACTAGAAAGCATCCTGTGAAAGTATCATTCGAAGGGATTGTGTCCTCCGACGTATTCCTTATCTTTGATAATTTGTGTCCAGCTAGCTGGCCTCGGAAATTTTTTCTCTGTAGAGGGCGCTGCGCGTCGACGTCCGCTGAGTCGATGTCCCTCGACAGCCACCGTATCAGCGCCGACGTCACCATGCCCATAAATAGCCACGTGCGGCGTCCGTTGCTCAGTTCCGTTTTTCCGCGCTTCGTGGGGCCTCGGAATATCGTTGCTCAGTTCAGTCAGATAAAACCCCTTATATTTACTCGAATACCAACTCGTTCTCGATGGCTTCTTCATCGGAACCGACGACTCCGCGGTCCGGCTTCAAAAAATGTTGAGACTGCGGTAAGAAAATGTCGATAACAGATCCACCCAGGATCTGCTTGTGGTGCTTGGGAGTCGAGCACCATTGTTCGGAGTGTGAGGACTCCATGACCATGACGGCGAAAGCCTTGAAGGAGTGCAAGGGGAAGCTCGAGAGAGGTAAGTCAGTCAAAACCTCCTCGAAAGTTTCTTTGGCCGAGGCATTCGTCTCCTCGCCGTCGAAAGCATTCCCATTCTAGGTCTCGAAGTAGCTCCCACCATTCGTCGAGATCTAGACACTCAAAGAAGAGACGTCGAAGATATCCCCTTCCTAGTCATCTTCTGCTTCCCCAGAAAGGGTCTCCTGCCCCACAAAACACAGCTCTCAGGCTGAGTGGGAGGAATTCAGGAAGAAAATGTTAAGCGTCTTCGCGAAAGCGGCCTCGACCCCCTCGAAGACAGCTGAAGGTGATACCCTGGGTGAAAAACCCAAAAAATCGAAACGCCGCAAGTTGCTGCACCCGGCGAAAGAGTCCACCCGAGAGTGCCACGGGCCATCGGGTAAGAAGGCACCATCTTCGACGCCGTCGTCAAAGATCCCTTCGACGCATGGATCGGCGCCATCAACGCTGTTGTCGAAGGGTTCTTCGACACATCGGTCGATCGAATCGCCGACATCGATGCCGATGAAAGAGAAAACCACGGCTACTTCACAGCCAACGGTGATTACCAAGAGCCTACGGCACGACACTGCGACCGTCGTCGACATCCTCGAGTAGGATCCCGATCCTCTAGAGTTCTTAGAGGCCTCTTCCAGTTTTCTCGATGCCTTTCTCGGCGCCTTCGAAGCCTGTCGCATCGGCGTTGACGACATCGACGTTTTCTCGTCCAATAATGACGAGTTTGGCTCCTTCTGCCTTAGAAATGGGTTGTACACCATTTCCGAGGTCAGAGTACCCCGGATTATCTTCAATCTATGAAGAAGGGGAGGATTCTGACCAGGAAACCTTCGGGTTGCAGAGGGCCACACTACCTGTTTCAGAGGATTTTACCTCTGAGGAAAGAAGGTTGAAAGACCTACAGGAATCATTACGTGAGGCAAGTGGGCTGGACACTTCCCCAGAAGTGGAATATGTCAAATCAGACCCAGGGGAACATGCCAAAACACCCTATAGAACCCTGATGGCAAGGATTATTGAATTTATGGGTTGGTCTGCGCCTTCACCTGTTTTTCAACAGGATGACCTGACAGACATACTAGACAAAGGTCCACAGGAGGATCCTGTGGTCCCCTTCCATGCAGCCTTGCAAAGGAAGATTTCATCTAATTGGGGAAACTCCTGAGGTTATCCCTGCAGTCAATTAAAGATTGTCAGCCAAGTATAGGGTAGCTGCTGCTGACCCTGAATACTTATCAAAACCCCCGACTCCAGAGAGCCTGGTGGTTCAAGCGGCAACCTCATCAAGCAGCAGATCTGCTTACCCTACTGTCCCACAGGATAGAGATGACAAAAGGTACGATGCTATGGCCAAAAAAGTATGTTCTGCTTGTAGTATGGCGTTGAAGTCCATCAACACCACCTGCATGCTCGCCAGGTTCAGTCGCACACTGTGGGAGTGCGCTTCATCAGCGGCTGACTGCATACCGGAAGGAGAGGAAAGGGAAGCCTTCCTTAACATCATCAAAGATGGCAAAGATGCCATGTGCGAGTCACTTCAAACTGGCATCGATTCCGCTGACAGTATCAGCAGGGCCATGGCGGCAAGTACGACAATCCGCAGGCATGCGTGGTTGCGAAAGTCTGGGTGTGCTCCAGAAGTACAGGCCAGACTTTTGAATATGCCCTTTGACGGCTCTTCTTTATTCGGTAAAAAGGCTGATGACAGTCTGGAAAAGTTGCAGACATCTAAAGCAGCGACAAAATCTTTAGCAGCTGCAATCCGCCAAACTCCTTTTCGCCCCTCAGGAACCTCTGGGAGAGGAAAGTCCTTTTGTTATTATTCCGCATTTGGGAAAGGCAGAGGACAGCCGGCTCAAAGAGGCCAAAGGAGATCCACCCGAGGTGGTGGACGGGTCAAAAGTGCTAAAGCCACAGCAGAAGCAGGTGCCTCTTTACCCTCGGCATCCGCATCAGCCGCCTCCAAACCACTCTGAGGTCTTTCCACACAAAACACATGTAGGGGGCAGGTTAACTCCCCATCTGACGGAATGACAGACTATTACGTCAGATGCTTGGGCATTTGAGACAGTTGCCCAGGGTTACTGCCTACCCTTTCTACACATCCCTCAGAGTCATCCACCGGGGCACAGCTCTCTAAAAGTTCCAGATCCGCTCCTCTTGCAGGAAATTATAGACCTGCTAGAGAAAGGTGCCATAGAACCGATACCTGTAGCGGACAGGAACAAGGGCTGGTACTCCCCCCTACTTTCTCATACCAAAGAAGGACAGAGGACTGAGACCCATCCTGGACTTACGAGTATTGAACAAGTTCCTCAGGAAGGACAAGTTCAAGATGATAACTCTCTCTCAGATCCTTCAGGCCCTCCAGCTCCAGGACTGGCTGGTATCTCTGGACCTTCAGGAGGCTTATTTCCATGTGCCAATCCATCTCAAACACAGGAAATACCTGAGGATCGCAATTGGCGACTCATTATCAATTTCGAGTTCTGCCATATGGGCTGACCTCCACCCGAGGGTCTTCACCAAGCTAATGTCGGTAGTGGCTGCGAGTCTAAGGAGGGAAGGGATCCACGTCTACCCCTACCTGGACGATTGCCTGATCAGAGCTGTATCTTCAGAACAAGCTCAGATCCAGTTAGATTATGTCTGCCACTTCCTTCACAAACTGGGCTTCTTTAAATTGAGGGAGAAGTTACAGATGATGCCATCGCAGAGACTCCAGTTCATTGGAGCGGTCCTGGACACTTCCCTGGGAAAAGCTTCGCCACCAGAGGTGAGGGCTCAAGATATTCTGAAGATGGTCAACAAGTTTCAAAATGCCCAACGTCTCCCAGCCTTTGACTTTTTGAGGTTGCTAGGCCTCATGGCATACTGCATCTTCCTTGTGCCAGAGGCTCGCCTGAGAATGAGATCTCTTCAGTGGGCACTGAGAACTCAGTGGTCGCAATTCTCAGGGAAAATGACAGATCTCCTCCGGATTCCGGACAAGGTAGCCCACGACCTTCAATGGTGGGCCTATCCAGAGAACATCTTAAAAGGAGAACTGTTTTGGCAACCATGGCCAGATATAACAGTAGTCACAGACGCCTCACTCACGGGGTGGGGGGCCCATGCCAACGACTTGAACATCAGCGGTCGTTGGTCTCCATCGGAGTCCAGACTACACATCAATCTATTAGAGCTGAGAGCAATCAGACTAGCGCTGAAAGCTTTCCTGCCATCAGTACAGGGGAGAAATGTCCTGATAATGACGGACAACACGGTGGCCATGCACTACCTCAACAAAAGAGGAGGCGTAGGGTCACTGCCACTGTGCAGAGGCAATGCAGCTCTGGTTTTGGGCAATTCAGGAAGGAATCTCTCTATCGGCAGTCCACCTAGCCGGAGAGAAGAACTTGACAGCGGACGCCCTGAGCAGGCAGAGCACAGTCTCCCACGAGTGGGAGCTAGCTCAGGAAGTCCTTCAAGAGATCTTCTCCCTTTGGGGAACCCCTCAGGTGGATATGTTCGCCACCAGCACCAACAGGAAGTGCGATCTGTTCTGTTCAAGGGAATTTCCCCTGAGAGGAGCTCTAGGGGACGCGTTCGTAGTGGACAGGGAGTTCACACTCCTTTACGCGTTTCCACTAGTCCCTGTTATTCCCCAACTGATCAGGAGTTTGAGAAGATTCCGGAAAACCATGATCCTAATTGCCCCGGACTGGGCCAGGAGAACGTGGTACCCGGACCTTCTAGATATGTCCAGCTGTCCTCCAATCCGACTTCCACTCAAAGAGAATCTTCTCTCACAGAAGGGAGGTCAGGTTCTCCATCCAGACATCAGAACCCTCAACCTTCACGCTTGGATTCTGAAAGGGTGAGGTACAAGGATTGGGACCTCCCTGATGACGTCATGGAGGTGTTGCTTTCGGCCAGAAGGCCAGCAACAAAGTCTTTATACCGCTGCCGTTGGAACACATTTTGCAGCTGGTGTAGAGAAGGGAATATCGACCATTTTTCATGTGGTACACCAACAGTGTTATCGTTTCTACTCTACTTGGCAAACTCAGGCCTTCAAGTTGGCACTGTAAAAGGCTATCTCGCAGCGCTTTCAATCTTCAAGCGCACTGTGGAGGAACCATCGCGTTTCAAACTACCTCTATTAATACAATTTCTCAAGGGATTAACTAATGTTTATCCTCCAAGACCATTCCAAGTTCCCTTATGGGACTTACATTTAGTCTTAAATTTCCTAATGGATACTCCATTCAAACCACTCCACTCTTGTTCGCTGAGATTTCTCACTCTTAAAACTGTCCTATTGGTAGCACTAACATCTGTTAGGAGGGTGAGCGAATTACAAGCTCTCTTGTAAACCCCCCCCCCCCATACAATTTTCCATAAGGGCAAAGTTGTCCTACAGGTGAAGCCTAATTTCCTCCCAAAGGTGGTTTCTGAATTTCATATCACTCAGAAAATTACCTTCTCTTTCTACCCTCCTCCCCATCCGGGGAAAGAGGAAGAAAGGCTACATAGGCTGGACCCAAGGCGAGCTCTGAGCTTTTACATCAGCAGACTGGCTAGGATTAGGCAAGCAGACCAACTGTTTGTAGGATACTCCGATCACAAGTTGGGACTACCCATAACAAAACAGACCATTTCCAGGTGAATTATTTTGGCCATTCTGGAATGTTACAAACTGGCAGGGAAAGAGCCACCCCAAAATATTAGGGCTCATTCAACCAGGGGTATCGCAGCCTCTTCGGCCCTCCAAAGAGGGGTACCGGTCCGAGACATATGTGCGGCTGCCACATGGTCGTCTGCACATACATTCACAAAATTTTACAACCTGGATTCCTCCACTAGCCAAGAGACCAGATTTGGCAAAGCCGTATTACATTCGGTTAATTCCTAAGGGATACATGACATTATTACTCCAACCTCCAATTACATGCCACTGCTATGGGTGTTTATCAAAGATAAGGAATATGTCGGAGGACACAATCCCTTCGAAGAACAAGTTACTTCTTACCTTGTAACGTTCTTTCGATGGGATGTTCCTCCGACGTATTCCTTATCGCCCCTCCCATCCATCCCCGCAGTAATACTTCCCTTGTGGTTGCAGTTTACGCTCCTTCAAGGTCAATAACCAATTAAGGCATGACTTATCTTATGCTACAAAACGGAACTGAGCAACGGACGCCGCGCGTGGCTATTTATGGGCATGGTGACGTCAGCGCCGATACGGTGGCTGTCGAGGGACATCGACTCGGCGTGCGTCGACGCGCAGCACCCTCTACAGAGAAAACATTTCCGAGGCCAGCAAGCTGGAGACGAATTATCAAAGATATCAAAGATAAGGAATACGTCGGAGGAACATCCCATCGAAAGAACGTTACAAGGTAAGCAGTAACTTGTTCTTCGAGCACATGGTTTTCAAGCACAAGGCGATTACAACATGTCAGTGAATAGAGGTCCATTCTTGGTTTAGCCCCTGCCTGAAACAGGGAACCGTTGACTTACAAAGAGACCCTCTTTCAGTTGTCTTTGCCTTTTGTAGTCTTTGGCAGGGGACCTCTTTTGGTGGCCCATTCTCTTTCTCTTTGCTCGATCAAGTCTTTTGTCTGTCCTCGTTTCTCCATTCATAATTGGAATATATATTCTGTCAATAATGCATCCTTCTGGATCTTGTTTAGGTCTCATGCCTCCAGCTGAGAGCTTTGGGGGAGCATCTATGGCCAATGACTGGAATAGGATGGAAGGGAGCCTGTGTCCATACCTTTTGCCATACGTTGTCATGTGCAGTAAACCAAATAGCTGGAAGCAATTAATTTCCTGTATGTAGCCTGGAAGTGCTTTAATTTTAACCCAAACTGCTACCAGGATCGGTTGTGTGACTTCTCAGGTCAACCAATGTACTTATGTGACATTAACTCTGTGTTTGAGCCTTTGTGCAACATTGTATAAGGTAACCTCTAGAAGACATTTAAAACGTTAAAATGTAATGGGTCATAAGTAATGCATGAATAGTTATAGACTGCATCTCATGCGAAAGTTAAAATTTGTTATCCATGTTCTCTCCTTGTTCCCAAAAGTTGCTCCTTTTGACTATTTTAGACCCAGCAACCCTTTTTTAAAAAATTTAAGTTCATGGTCATCAAATCTTTATTTCAATCCCTAATTGGGAACTTGATACTGGGTATGGTTGCTGTGGAAGGCTTGACTGTGGGAAGTTGTGGACTGGACCTCAACACGATATTTGGATTGCTCTACCATTATTTTTGTTTCACCCCTCCTAGGGTGTGCTCAGGAGCTGCTTGGTCTCTAGATGGCAGCATGGAGACCCATGTGGTCAGACCCTCAGTCCCATTAGATCATCACATATGTTGGGAGATTCTTCCTTTTGTGGGCAGGCTTCAAAATGTACACTCAAGGCTAGTTGGGGACTCTCCTGGCACGTAAGGGGTAGTGGTCTCTTCTCTCTGCATGTGGTTTTTTTGACTGACCCATCACTCAACCATGGCAGTACTTTCTCATGGAATCGATCCTCCAGCCTTATTCCTTTGAGGACGCTTGCTGGTTGTCAGTAGCTGAAGCTTTGGAGCCAAGTTTTCTTCATAGCCAGTATTGCCTTTCACACCTCTTGTGATATGTGGAATGCAGCAAATGGTTAATGCTTAGCGAAGAGGTGTCTGCCTGGAGCCTGTGGTTCACCGTTACCAAGAACCAAGCTTCTGTTATAACAGTTTGAATAACAAGGTCTCAATAACTGTCCAGGAAGCATTACGCTGTGTGCCATAAACTTTGTTTTTCACCCACGTTCTACCTTTTCAGGTTTTTGGGAACATCTGTACCTTCCCTTGGAATCTTGCAGTTCCATAGTCCCAGGATTCTTTGATGTGGAGTGGAAGTCCATTTTCCCTTTTTTTGCAACTTTCTGTTGATTTCAAGAGAACAAGTCAGTATCTCAATTCGTTTTTTTTTAATTGAACTTTACTCACCTGCGCAACGCCCGCTTTGAGAGCATTGGCCACCCCTTAAAGATACCAGTGCAGGGAGATTTCTTTTTTTCTTTCTCTCAGGAGTAGTTTTGTGTGTTTATTTTTTATTTTGTAACGCAAGCCACCTTCAATGGACCGTCATAGGGACACTTTCGGTTCCATTTTCTCTTTGCCTACCAACATTGTTTACAGGTCCATGAAACAGGCTGATGGTAATGAACTGTGTTTTTTCCATTTTTATTTTTAGTGGTGCACTACTGTGTACCATCTTTTTGTGCAATAGTGCCTTTTTGAGTACTGTTTACCCAAAATGGCTGCTCCTCGAGATACAAGCCCTGCCTTTTGTGCAATCTTGTTTTTTTGATGGTCTTCCTGCCTTCTGTGGCAAGAACACCATTGTAAGGTATGTGATGAATCCTATGGATCCCTCACTAAAACTCTGCCTGAAGTCTCCTCCCAGGTGGCCAGGTAGAGGCAGATGCTTCCTCGTTCTGACCTGGGGGGTGGTGTACTGCAGCAGGATCACCTGGGAGGAGACCAGGCGCAGGGCAGCAAGGAAATACAGTGGGATGAGACACAGTATGTTTCTCTGAAGTGGAAGAACCTTTTTACGGTACCAAGACCGGTAATGGCCTATTGTTCTAATATAGATGAACCACACATTAAGCCTGTTGATGTGGGTAAAGCCACAGTGACCTCTTTAAATACATCAATGTGGGGAAGACAGTTTGAGACTCCTAAATTTAAAAATCCCCTTACTCCCAAAGGTACAGTGAAAGAAAACCTATACATATTGGCTTAAACTGCCTTCTTCTTTTTAAAACAATTCTCGTAATGTTACCTTAAATGCTTTTAAGGGAAATTAATCTGCATTTAAAAATAGGAAGTTAACAAAACCTAAATTTTGTTGTTAGGGGCTACAAGTCCCATAATCCCGGAAGTACTGAGACGAGGAAGAGGGCTGAAGAGCAATGTTGCAGCAGTAGTGAGCCTGTTAAGCTTAATGATCCACACCTGAGGGAAGCGGAGGGGCTTAAAAGGCCCCCTCAGGTGCCGGCCATTCGATGGAACTTTGAAGTCAGTGCTCACAGCAGCAGATGCAGAGGACCGTGTTGGCAATCCACGAAGTGAGTGAACAGAAGGGACACAGTGACTTGAACCAAGCAGATTCCAGCTGCCTGTTCTGAGAGGGTCCTGTTCCCCCTAAATCTGAAATGCAGAGGTTGAGCAGCGGAAGGTGTGAAGGAAGACTGCTTTTCCCCATGTGAACTTGATTGCAGAGATTGCGCAGCAGGAAGCATGCCGAAGACCGTGGCTGAAGGGTGTTATGCAGCCGAGGGTCTCGGGAGCGAGAGGAGCCCCTTAACTGCGATGTGCTTGTCCAAAAGAAGCCAGAAGCAGCACAAGCTCTGCAGCACACCGAAGGGATCAAGACAGAAGCCAGTGAGTGTTACCGAGCATTCTGATACCTTGCACGAACAATGGCAGGCAACTGTATCGAAGCAGAAGCACTCACGTCGGAGTGAAAGCTATGAGAAACTGACCGTTGATTGTCAGACAATGGATAGTCTGAAAAATAGCACTCGCATATAACTAAATTCTATTCATTTCACTTGCGGAAGAGTCGGACGCTGTGAAACTCTTTGTGAATATTAAAACCTCTGAAAACGGAGGAAAGAATGGTTGCGTGTGTCCAAAAATTATTCTGAGGTGAAGATTACCCTAAGAATAATTTATGAAGTAGTTAAAAACAATTAAACACTGAAGTTAAGTGACTGAACATTAACTTTTCTGAGTTATGGATAACAAGCATTGCCCAATCTAAGAGTGGAACAAGTGTTACTCCAGTCAGAGGGAAATAAACCTTTTCCCAAAACCAAAGGATGGTGCAAGCATTGTCCTAGGCAAAAAAGGATACACACAGTACCCAAACCAAGAATGTGCGAGCATTGCCTTGAGCCAAAAGAGACTGACAAAAAGGTCTATGATTAAACTACTCTCGTTGGCAGGAAGCAAAGAGTCAAATGCAAGGTTGGGAAAAGGGAAGCTTGTTGCTTGGAATTGTTAGCTGAAATTTGTTATAACTCACATTGCCAAAGCCAAGAAGTGGAAAGGTAGAATTACAGCCTTAAGGGCATTTTGGTGGTTGTTGCAGAAAGACGAGAGTAGAAAAGAGGCTGCCCTTCTGGAAAGTGAAGGTCAGAAGAAGAGTGCCTTGCTTACTTGAGGTGCACTAAAGTGAATTTGGTATTTTCTGTAAAGTTGTGCAAAGTCACAAAGATACAAACTACTAAGCTGTGTTAATACTTGTGGTTGTCACTCAGTGTATTAAAAACTTCATAAGCACAGTTGAATGTGGAACACTATGGAGAGGGCACGTAGACTTGTATAGTGAATTTTGTTTAGCAAATGTTAACCTCATAAAGTTGTTCAGGTAAAGGCCGAGGTTATGTGAAGTCACCCTGACAAAGATATAAACAGTGACTCATAATATTATGAAGAGACTTAAGAAGTACTGCCCGAAGCTATTTCATTAACCTTACCAGAAGTTGCGTCTGAGCTTAACAAGGAACTGTTTTTCTTCTTTGACATAAGTTGTGGCAAAGCATTTTGGACTCTAATAAAATTGATGCAATTTGATGAAGTGCAAAGTCATTGGAAAAAGAAGAGGAACTTTTCTGTTGGTTGTACATTGGTTTACAAAACTTTCTTTTGACATAGTGAAGAACCCAAGAACCAAATTGAAACTTTATTGTGAACCCAGATTTCCTTGTTTCTTTTTGTTGAACATTGGAACTGAAACTAACTTCTGGGGAAGGGGATCTTGCCCAGGCTACCAAGAGAGACTGAATATATTAGAAGTACTATTACGGACATTGTTGTGAATTGCTATATATTTTCTTTGCATATTTATGCGCAAGAGAGTGCCAGATATCCCTTGTCAGAATGTTTCCTTTAGTTTTGGATAGGCAGGGAAATCCTTGTCAGTGTAGGGAGAGTGAGGCAGTTGTTGAAGCTTAAAATTTGATAAATCATCCAAAATTTGTCCGCCTCACATTTCTGACCCCTCACAGGTAATACACTTCCACGGGGTGCAGTCTAGGATTCCCGGTCAATGTTTTGTGTGACTGGAAATGGTTGAAACTGGCATTGGCTTGTCCCAATCCACATTTCCTTAGGGAAGGACTGTTGCTCTTCATATGTAAGGGAGCTGGATGTCCATGTCAGCTGCTACCTGTTGGAATCATATGGCTCCTTACTATTAGTTGGCTGGGGCCACACACCAGCCCTGGTTTTCAGTGGGTCTGAATTCTGGAGATCGCCCACTGGAACCAATATTCAGAATAAAAATGGTACTGCTGAGACCAGCAGAAGTACTGCTGCTGAGGGAACCAGCCTGGCCAAAGCCAGTCACTATTGCTCCTCTGGACCAGGGAAGATCTTAATCAGTGCCTTCTTCCTCTAGACTGGTGCCCGCCCCTCCCCCCCCAACCTATCCTGCTGTCGGACTTTTGAAGAGTCCCTTGAACATTCTGGGGCCTTACTCTACATTAGAAGAGGCATCAATGCTGCAACAGACAGTTGTTCCTAGAAGCCTGACACTTGACATATTCTTCACTTGTGGCCCCGTAACATAGTCGCCTTCAGCAACTGCCCTCTACCACCAAGATGCGTCTGTCTGGAGCCGTTGTTTCACCCCTACCAAGAACCAAGCCTGACTGGGGTTTCTTGGCAAACTCACAATGCCTGTGGTATTCTGGGTACAACGTCCTTTCGTCGCGGGATGTTTTTTCGCTGGGTTTTTTTACCGCAAATTTTTTTTCTAAAAAACTCATCGAATTTTTTTGAAAATGTGGGGGACTTGGGAAGGACCCCCCCCCCCCCCCCAAAAATTCAATGGGTTTTTTCTAGAAAAAAAATAGCGGTAAAAAACCCAGCGAAAAAACATCCCGCAATGAAATGACATGGAACCGTATTCTGGTGGTCAACCTTTCTTGTGGGACTAGCAGTGGTCTCCGTTCAAGGTTGTCTGTCCTGCCCAGATGGTGAATCTCTGGAATTGGATCTGCTTTGGGGGATAGGAACTGCTTTTAGTCCAACCCAGACCTGACAGACATCTGTCCCTAGACCTGTGACGCCCCCCCTCCACCCTGGACCACCTGTAGCTGGACCACAAGCCTGAGTAGTTTTTACTTGCCTAGTGCTGGCGGTATTGAGAATCAGGGTTCAGAGACGAAGTGTAATCGGCACTCGTGGTGCCCCCTCACCCCTATCGGAATTCAGTAGGTGTAAAGTCCAATCCCTAACACTACCGTTACCAGACGGTGGGGTCCTGGCTGCAAATTCCTCCCTGGGGACCCCTCATTGTGTAGCAGTTGTGTTCCTTGAGAAACACATTTTCTACAAAAGTATGCTTTTGAACCTTTGAAGAACTTGACTGGTACCTTTTGGCCAAGGGTTGCTGAAGAGGGACTTTGTGACTCCCTAAACCCCTATCCAGGTACTAAACTGTTAAGTAAAGTTCCAGTGATCTAAAGGAATCAATTATCTGACGTGGGAAAGAGTGCTTACTTTTAAGGGTAGCTGCCTTTATAGTTCCAAAGCATATTTCTTTTGTTTGTAGAACGTCTTTTCTTCCCTCCACTTTACTTAAACCAGTTGCTTTACATTATTATTTAGAACTGTGTGCAATTGTAAAGTACTATGTAGTCCCCCCCCCCCCTTATGGAACTGCTTTGTGTAGTATATAGTATCCTTGAGTTCTACCTGCATGTGCTTTTGACCTTCTAAATAATATATATTATCTGCATCTGTGTGGACTTGGATTACGTATCTATCTCTGTGTTTGTTAATTGTACTTGTATATGAAACCCCTTATCACCTAAGCCTTGGGCACCCCCGAACCAGAGAACAGTGGTGATTTTCAAAATCCCTCCTAATGTGGAGTCATGTCTTTCCCAAAACATGCTTTGTTTTAGGAGCAGGAACACTCCTGATTCTCAGCACAGGTGCTGTCAATGACTCCACATGTCCCATTAGCAATTGATACTGGGATAGATATTCTGTCATCTAGAGCTCATTGGCTGGGTCTGCTGTATTTTATAGTCTTAAGAAGGGTGCATATCTTCACGGAAATGTGTTGAGGGTTTTTCAGAACCTGCTGTGGTGAGGGGCTCTGAGAAACCATCTTAAAGGTGCAACCCAAGTCTTTGACCAAACTTTCAATGGTAAAATAGCTGAGCGTTTAGGCCTAGACTCGAGAGGAGGTAAGCTTGAGGTGACGTATAGTTAACAAGAGCAAAGTATTTTAAGGAACAGAGGTCCACACAGGTAAGTACATCATATACTATTTTATTAGACATGTAGACAATCAGTAAAATGAACATGATACTGATGAGTAAAATGAACTATAAAACCTAGATGTCTCGAAATGTGGGTTAATTCTACTTTATATCGCACTGTTTAGTAGGCACTGTACAATGTTAACGGCTTAAGTGCAAGAAGAAAAAGTTGGGAAGAGTTTCACAAGTCGTAGACAGGCTATTCATAAGCAACACAAGTAACACTTTAGACGTCTAGCCCTGGGTCTGGTATAGTTTATTCTCACAAACCAGTTTCTTCTCAAGTAAGTTCTTGCAAAAAGTCACTATAGCAAAGTCCCAGATAGGCCTCCAGCTTAGGGGGGAGGAGGGTAGTCTGCACCCTCAAGCTCTGGAGGACGGGGTAGACTACCAGTCCCTAAATGACCAAGGAGCTACACCGCCTTTGGCCTTATAAGGTAGCTAATTTAAATTTGCGTTAAGGGCTTTACAACTGATAGGTCTGGGGAGATAGGGGCACGTGAAGCAGTGTCTCGACCCCCTCCGACCTCCCCGAACCACTCAAGAATGACTTGAAACAATGATGGACAGAGAATTGGTGGGGACAACAAGGCTCACCATAGGCTTTACTGTGGGAGGTTCACAGTCTGTGTGTTCAAGGCTTCCAACGACTGTTCTGCCAGGCTCAGGCAGAGATACCAGGATCATCAGGTGAAGATGGCTTGAATGTGGTTCCAGCAGCACCGGAGGAACCATCCCCACCCACAGGAGCAGTAGACTGGAGTGGGCTTTGGTGTGGCCCAGGGCCAGGTCAGCAGGCCCTCTGGAGCAGCACGGTCTGACTTCAGGTTCCAGCAGGCCCTTCTTCGTGGTGAGAGATGGCAGTAGCAGGTTGGTGTGGTCTCAGCATAGCTCAGCGGATGGCATCAAAATATCCAACAGGAAGGGGCTGTGGCAAAGCTTCATTCCAGTTTAATTTTGGTGCAGGCCAAATGCAGACCTGGTTACGAGTCTGACCTTGGAACAGCCATTGTTGTAGAGCAGGATTTCTCACAAGCCTGCCCCACCCGTCCAGAGGAAGAATGCACATAGTTGTTGTTCCTAATTGAGTTAAAGACTGGCGGGACCAATGCTGGTTGCAGCAGCAGTCAACCAGTGTTCCTTCAAGTTTGACTATTTTGACTAGCTCCAGTTCCCCTCCCCGTTATTTAGTTTTAATATTTAGATGTCCGGCTAGGGCCATTCCTGCACACCTATGGAAGAGACCTGCAATATTCAAACAGGTGGAAGCTTCCCTATCGATCTTCCCACTAAAGTGTGGGTTCGGACCATACCATCACAAAACCCAATTTCATCCAGTTCTATCTCACTCTCACTCAGAAAAAGTGAATGCTTGTTTGGCAATTCCTGACCTGGAACGGTGGAACACTGTCAATAAGGAGACACCATTTATTTTTATTATTTATTTATTGTGTGACATAATTTACAAGCGATACACACAGAATGCACATCAAACCATTATACACATCAAAATCAAATTTTATACGGAATTCGTAAGATTCATAAAACATATCACATTGAACATATTTCCAAATAAAATCATTTTAGAACGAAGAGATTTCATACAAGGTCTCGGATCGATTAAAAAAAAAAAATGATCACATTAATTAACAATCTGTCGCTGGGAAACACTAGGAGTTGCCACCAAAAGGACTCCCCGTTCAACAATGGCCAAGAATGAAAATAAGATTTAAAAGTTTTGTCTTGGATGTGCAGCTAAGACCGGACATTCCACAATAAGATGTTTTAGGAACTTGCATTCAATTCTACAGCATCGACATAAACTCTCAGGTGGAGCCAATACCCTTGCACTCAACACCTCATTGGTAGAGAGTAGGTTCAGTTTTATGCCAACCAAAAAATTCTCATACCTGTTGAAACATGTTTTGTCAAGTATTTTTGGGGGAAATTGAAAGACTTGAAATCCAAAGAGAAATGGTTGAATATCTTATAATTAAACAGTTTATCCCTACTTTTAATCCAGTCATTTTCAAATGGGGATTTCTTAACGTTTCCTGGATTGCACTCCAATTTGTCCAACAATATTGTTCTATCGATAGCAGCATAACATACAGAGTTTACCCATACTTTAAGCACAGCACATTTACTTTCTGTGTTTAATACTTTCAACTGGGCGAAATTACTTGATGCTGGTGGAAATAAGATAGATCTTAAAAGAAGAATGCTCTTCCAATATATCTTAGTGGCCAATGATATAATAGCGAGAGGGGTACGAGTTGGAATAAATAAATAAAACTTTTCCAGATGAAGGACTAAGTCTTATCCATATCCACTCCCTCCTCCCGTACCCTCACCCCATAGGAGATTCTTGGGTCTAGGACTTGGTTATACATTTTGAGTGCTGGGAGTAAAGAAAAGCGCACATATTTTCTGTCCAACACACACAGTAGTGCTATTGCAGAAACTGCATCTACCTTCAAGGCTTTGTTAGCGAGCGTAATTGATCTATTTGATTTAACCAATACCCCAAGATACTTGAATTCCGTGACCACCACTAACTTTCGGTTGTCAATATACCTGCCAAAATTATGTCTACCTGATGAAGTCTTCCTACGATTGATTCCCAGAATTTTTGATTTGGGCACATTAATGTCCAAACCAAGTTCCCTAAAGATGCTTTGTGTCTGTGCCAAAGATTTGTGTAGGCCTATTGTAGTGTAATCCCTCAGTATGAGGTCATCAGCGTATAAGAGGTATTGTATTTTCATGGATCCCAGCCGGGGAGGATTAACCCCAATGCCTTCCAAGGCTTCCCTAATGCCAAAGGAAATGTAGGGTAAACGGGAAGGGCGCTAATACGCAGCCTTGCTGTAAGCCGCGATCCACCACAACCCATCCAGAGTACATACCCTTCCTGTCCAACCTAACCTTAATTCTTATATCCTTGTGCATAAGTTTGAGCAATTGAACCAAAGCCTCAGGACAACCCCATAGTCTGAGCATTCCCCAAAGCCTGGATCGATTGACAGTCGAAAGCTTTAGATACATCCAAAAAAGAAAAATATAATATGCGCTTGGCTTCAAAAGCCTGGTTTTTCAGGGGCTGTAATAAAAAGCAGTTCAGGGCTGTGCTGGTTCCTTTGCGGAACCCAGACTGATTTGGGTCCATCTTGTTAGCCTGATAGTCCATCTCTATAGTGCTCAAAGCATAAAGGGAGAACAAATCTTGTAAGAGGCGTCCAGCAAGGGAATTATAACAATGGCCTCTCTCCAAGTTACAGGACGCCTGGCTTGTCGGACCACATTAGAAAACGGCTGTAACAGCACTTCCGCCCATAAACACAGTGCTGATTTTAAAGTTACAATTGAGAGCCTGTAAGGTTACGGCGCATTTGAAGACTTAGCCCTCCCTATAGCCACCTCGATCCCTATAGCCACCTCGATGCCTTGCAAATAGATAACAAATAACGGCCAAACCTCCCTAATCGTGCAAATGCCCGGGGGCCGTGGCTAAGAGGCCATGGAGTAGGACGTGACTCCTCAATGGCTCCTGCAGATCCGTAATGATCCTACAAAATGACGGAGTTCAGATTGTGTGCTGGTGCTCGCAGACGAAAGAATGGATGCATGAAGGTGCTGGGCGCATTCAGGTGCAGATTGGAGGCTTGATGGGGAGAACGTTCACGGAACGGGCGAACGGCAAGATTGTATCCAGATTGAAAAATGGAAACAAGATGGCCGGCGTGAACAAAGGATTGATTTGGAATTGACAGTGATACGGAGGGTTGTGGAGCCGGGCTGAGGGCTAGTGTGCTCCAGTTGACAGCTTGGAAGCGGGCCTGCGGCCGATGACAAACAAAGAAGAGACTGTAACAAGGGTGTGCTGGTTGACGCAGCTTTCTGGGAGAATGTGAGCAGTGCTGCAGCTACGCGGATACAGCAGAGAGGGGCTGGTGCCCTGCAGGCGTACAGGGTAGTCTCAGCAAAAAGCTGACTGCAGAGCTGGGCAGTGAGTCCCCACAGGAGATGTGCGGCACCATTAGTAGACAGTGCCGTATATGCATGGGAACAACGAGAGATTCTGCCTAATATGTAAAGGGCAGTATGGTTACTAAAGCACTCCAGTGATAGTGAGCGCATCGTTGAGGCTTCAGGCTGCGTATGCAGAGGAGGAACTGATGACGCTGCGAGTCGACAGTGGGGACTAGGATCCTGAACGGCAGGTGCAGTAAGGTGAGAACCCCTTGCTTGTATGGGGCGCTGTCGCTTTCAAGGCCAAGGTCGCGGCCTAGCCAGCAGGCTGGAGCGGGATGCTTCATGAGGGGCCGGACCTGCTCACACCACTGAATATTCAGTCTAAGAAGGAACATTGCAGTGCAAGACACCCGATGGTAGTGACTGGGGGGGGTGCTGTAGGGGGTAGGAGCTAGATGGGTAGGCTCACAGTGCAAAAGTAGAAGGAGGCTGCAGTAGCGTTGACCACCTGGGAGGTCAACCCTGTACAAACACTGCCCCATTTGATACGCTGGGAAGGCAGAGGTGGATTGCAACGTGTACTGGGGACCTGAAGTGATACAGAGGAGCCTTGGTGTAGCAGAGTGCGCACCGCACTTGCAAGAAGACTGGCGAGAAGTCGGGCCGAAGAGGGCCTGCCCTGAATACAATAACTGTGCTGCTGACCAGACGGATTATGACTGGAAGGAGAGGGGGGGGGTAGGGGTGGCTGACAGTACTCCCGGGGGTATCTGCACTCTACCTCAGGCACAGGTTCGGAAAGCCACAAATTTAAGACAAACCTACGCTGGCGAAGGGGTGCCAGTCAAAACTGAACTAATGGCAGGCAAAGGCAATAAAGGAAAAGGCAAGCGGACTACTATGGAAGCCTTCACAAAGGGCCTGGATGGCGCAGTGGGGACACAGACAAGCATGGGGAAAAAGGACAAACCAAGAGTCAAAAGGATGACGTGGACCGCGGAAACCAGCTGATCCTAAATGCTATAGAAGCTTCGCAGGCCACTATAGAAGCAAAGATCAATGAGGTCAGGATTGACGTTGGCCTGTTATGGCAGGATGTCCGAGACTAGCGGAGCACGCATCCAAGCTGGAGAAGCAGGTGAAGGAAAACGTCACTGATAAGAAGTTGATGTCCAAGGAAGTAGACCTATTGAGACAAAAGGTGAAGCTGCTGGAGGACCGGGCAGAGGATGCAGTGAGACGGGTGCGGCGAAACAACAGAAGGATCCTCGGCCTGCTGGAAGGAATGGAGGGGGCCGACCCCCACCAATTATGTGGAAAATCTGTTGAATTTGGCTCCGGGGTTCACCATCGAACGAGCTCACCGCTCCTTGGTGAGAAAGCAGCCAACCGGTGCCCCGCCAAGGCCCATAATAGCGAAGGTCCTCAACTATAAGGACAGAGAAAAGATCCTAGCATTCTCCAGGAATGGGGGCGATATACAGGGGGCCTCTGCAAAGCTGGCTATATACCCAGACTACACCTTCCAGGTACAAAAAAGACCCGCACAATTCATCACCTCGGAAGTGAGACTAAAAAAGGTCGGAGTTAAATATATGCTAATATACCCTGCCAAGTTGAAAATAATTCACAACGGAAAGGCCTTGTTCTTTGAGACGCCATCAGGAGCACAAGACTGGATGGACCATGCTGAGATTCCACCACTCGAAGAGTGAACACAGGAGGGAGATAGGAATGGAATCTTCGCAGCTATGCAACGTCCGGAACAGCTTGTACAGCGAGAAGTTGGGCAACCTACCACGTCAGACTATAGTGAGACTATCTACATAAGAAAGTGATGATGACTCTGATGCCATGATGGGCAATTAAGTGCAGGTGTACCGAACACAAGACGCAAGAGAGACCACTTACCACCCCATATCCTTTTTTGTGTATACAAGGTGCGCTATTGTACCAACCTGCTGGGCACTAGAAGCCCTGGTTTACTGGATGTTCCGAGGAGCGGAAACTGGACGAGTCTAAGCATGCAGTGCATTGCTGGACATTTAAAGTTGGGGGAAGTTTTGTTATATATTCGGAAGGGAGGGGGCAGAGGACGTGGAAGGGGGGAGAAGGGGAGCCTGTTATAATAAAGAATATGCTACACACTGTCCACGGGGTATCAGGGAGCAGTCGTAAAACCACACTGGAAGGTTGGGGTAATAGCAGGTGATGGATGAAGGAATAAGAATTATGACATCGAATGTCTGAGGTTTCAATAACTATGTTAAACGGCTGAGGGTATTTGTGTACTTGAGAAGACAAAAGGTTGGGATAGCTCTGCTGCAGGAAACGCACCTGAATGCACAAAAACCTAAGAAATTGGGACGCTCTTAGGGGTGAGGGGGAGATAGTGGGATCTACATACTCCACTTACGCAAGAGGGGTCTTCATATGGGTAAACCCCACTATCCCATTCAGGAGACTGGGCACCAAGATGGATGATGAGGGGAAGATGGCTATATTACATGGCATGTTGGAAAATCGTGAGGTTTGCATAGTCAACACTTACATGCCCAATCATGATGCTACCATATTTTTCAGGTCACTGTACACGCGGCTCGGCCCCTATAGGGTGGGTACCGTTATATGGGGTGGCGACTTTAATTATACCCTGAATCCATCCCACTATTGATGGGTCTGACACGAAGCATAAAAAGCCAGCCCCACCAGTGAAGGTCCTGAGCACCCTCATACAATATTTTCAGCTGGTGGACGTTTGGAGGTCAATACACAGTGGTAGAGGGAATACTCATACTATTCCGCCCCTCATAAAGTCTACTCAAGGCTCGATTATTTGTTTACAGTGCAAGAATGCGTGGGGGAATTTGTAGTGGCTGAATTTCATGCTAGGGTCTTGTCGGACCATGCTCCCCTGTTGGTGTGAAGATTTCGCCCCCTCGATCGCCCATACCCACGTGGAGATTGAGAATCGAGTCACTACTAGATGAATCGTTTTTAGAACATATTAGAAAAACCACGGCCAATTTTTATGGAAATTAACCAAGGCAGCGTGAAACGGGTGGGCACTATTTGGGAAACCGATAAAGTGGTGATTAGAGGTGAAATGATGGCCACATCGGTGGCGTGGAGGTTGGGGGGAGAGGGGGGGAGTACAGAAAGCTATCATTAAAGACCTGAATGATGCGGAAGGGAGGTTGGTGGAAATGGACCTACGGGGGTGGGGGGGGGAAGAGTTAAAGAAGGCCAACAGGAAGAGGAGATTAGATTGCAGCAGTTGTGTATAACACACTGGGAAAGGCTGGGCAAATTTATTTATGCTAGATACCTAGAAAGAAGTTGGCGCAAGGGGATAAACCGGGGAGCATGTTAGCCTGGTTATATAAGGATAAGAAGGCAAGACCTCCAATACACACCATCCGGAATGCAGATCGAGATGAGGTTAACACACGAGAGGGTATAAACAAGGTTTTTTTCAGACTATTACAAGGAATTGTACCCTGATCCATGTAGGGCGAGAGATGAAGAGCACCCTAGACCTAATCACTCTGCCGAGAGTAGATGAACAGAAGAAGAGCAATCTGGAGGAGCCTGTTACCCCCGAGGAAGTCATAGCTACCATTAGAACATTGCCTTTGGGAAAAGCCCCTGGTACGGATGGGTTACCGGGGGAGTTTTATAAGGCTTATGTAGACACGTTGGCACCATTACTAGCCAGCCCCCCCCTCCCACCCCCTCCGAAAGAGCAGTGTGGTCACCCTTATTTAGTTATATTGGGAATAAAGGTATGGCGGAAGACAATTAGAATCATGGGAATGGGACACCCAATGTGGCTAGACACCTTTGGCAGCTGTGGTGTCGGATATGAATGGACACCGGAAGAGCGTGAGGACACACTTCGAGGCCAGTGGGATAGCGACGGTAGGGGATCTGAGAAACGATAAGAGATGGCTAGATTTTACAGAGCTGAGGGAGAACACAAGCATACACGAGGGCCAATTCCTGCTGCACAGGACTATATTATGTACAATAAAAGATAGATGGCCAGCCGTCTCAGAGGAGACTATTGGAAGTGAAGACATGGAAACACTCATAAATATCTCAGACGGGGGGCATGCTATTTCTAGAATCTATGAAGTATTGATTGATCGATCCTCAGGGGCACAATTGAAATGCAAGGGAAGGTGGGAGGAAGAATTGGGAAGAATGTTTGAGAATGAATGGAAAAGGATAGCTCTATACGACAACGTTTCTAGAAATGCCAGGCTACAGCTAATCCAATTGTACATTACACTAAGGGCATATCTCACACCTGCAGCTTTAGCTACATTTAAAGGAGCGAAGAGTCAAGTGTGTCCCAAATGCAATTAAGAAAATGCAGGTTTGATTCATATGTTTTCGGGTTGTCGGTGATACAGGCCTTCTGGGGAGGGCGGCGAGTAAAGTAGCTAGAGGGGGCATTACTTTGGATATCCAATCTCCTGATGCTCGCATGTTGGGCATAGTTAGGAGAAATGCAAAGCAGAAAACCCAGGCAAAGATGAAAGACCTTATTTACATATTAGCTAAACACAGCATAACAATGCGATGGAAAGCTACTACAGAGCCGAGCATTGAGAGATAATGGGTAGATCTGTGGAAGTGGTCGATGGCGGAAACGGTGGTGTGGGAAAAGGCACTGGGGGCACAAAGACAGGAACTGGGAATTGGACATTCTCCAATGGATTGTGTTGACTGTGACATTGTTTGATCAACTGATGGTGCTACCCAAGGCACATAAGAAGAAATTGTGGACAGTGGGTAGAATGAATAAAAGTTAGAAGAACAAACAGGCAATGCGAGGATGGGGTTGGGGAGTTAGAGGAACAGTATGAAGCAATATGAAACACATGATTATGTAACTATTGTTGGTTATTGTTTGTTTTGGTTATGGAAAACTAATAAAAACATTTTTTTTTTTTTTTTTTTTTAAATCAAATGGTGCAAATGCCCAATGTCGCCGGCGCCCCCACTCTGTCAGTACAAAGCACAGAGTAAAGGTCAGAGAAATCTTTTTCCCATGCGATCAGCTGATGTTGCAAGAGGACTTGGCCATTCCTCCCACGTATGAGTCTCCAACGATTGGTCGTGTCACAAGATGCCAATGCTGTTAGCATTACTTCTGCATCTTTTTGCAGCAATAGTGCACAATGGCCCTCGACCCAGTTTCTGTACTTTTGTTTGAGCCTTGCTATGGTAACATTTGGGCCTGACTTGCGTGTTTCCTTGATGCCCCCTTCAGCTTCATCTTCTTTGCATTTACCTGCGCATTAAACTTGTGGGCTGCCCTTTTATGTTTTTTTTATCCCTTCTAATATTCAAAAGGGGATCACAGACACTAGCGTCGTCTTCAAATGAGGTGAAAAGAAAAGGAGACACATGTCTACAAAAAGTCCCCCCAGTAAATCTTCATCGATCTTAGCATTAAATCTGGCCATATACTTAGGGCGCCAGATTATTGCATGGTTGCGCAGATTAATATCTACGGAGTCGACAATCTGATTAGAGTTTTCCACTGTAAGAATATCAACCAGGGAGACCCTGAGAAGTGAGTGATCATTACAAGTGTGCGGATCAACTCTAACATTTTGAATAGATGGAAGAATATGGGCAGAGACAAAAATGAAATCCAAAGTGGATTTATAAGAAGCATCTGGCCAAGTTTCATTAGGCGGTTTGTCAGTCAGTTTTCCCATTTAACAGGACAAGATTTAAGCTGGCCAAACATGAACTGAGAGCTATCCCTCTAGCTTGGGCAGAAAGCAAGAAACGCCTAGCTGTCTCGGGGTAATACTACCGAGGGTATAAGCATTCAGAATTAAAGTCGCCCATTAGAACAAAGCCAGCATTTGATAAAAGACCGTTTGCATCAAATACATTAATGATAGATGACATAAAATCAGTTACAGCAGTCGAGATGGGGTTAAAATAGATGTTCAAAACAATTAAAACATGTAAAAGTTCATTAGAGTGAACATCCCAGGATATATTGCAGCCCAAAATATCTGGGTGGTCCAAGCCTACATTTTCAACAGTAGAACCAACAGATAGGACAAGCACAAAGTAAACCTCCATAATGCCTGCCCTTCAACCCTTTCCTGGCAGGCTCAAACATAACAGTGAAACCGTCAACTAATGGTG
Source organism: Ambystoma mexicanum (assembly GCF_040938575.1). NCBI lineage: Eukaryota > Metazoa > Chordata > Amphibia > Caudata > Ambystomatidae > Ambystoma > Ambystoma mexicanum. Next base: position 449,017,216 of record NC_090936.1, on the reverse strand, counting down.
TATCAAGATTAAAAGATTCTTGAATACAAATTAGATCGGCTTCTTTACAGTTCCCTATTCGAGCGAAGATGGCAAAAGCCTTGCGAGTTCCAGGACACTATTCTGACCGGTGAAACTATTCTGACCGGTGAATTTCAATGAGTACCCCTTTGTAAAGGGTTATGGTGGTGTAAAGAATTTATAATATGGGACCAGTCATATGTCACCTGGCGACTTGAGGTTTGATTGATGTGTTTTGCTCCACCAGTGGGAAGTGTATTTTCAAAGGCTCACAGTGGTTATGCTCAGATCCGTTATCTCTGCCCGATTAAGTCCCCTTGGATTATCTTGCGGCCAATCATACAACCACGCATACCTCCTATTCGACAAACATTCAGCCCCAGCCACAACTAGGTTATAAATAAGTTTAGAATAAAACCCGGGGGGGCGTTAGAGAGCCCTCGTAAATCCGGCCTAATCTCCGGCGGTCTCCGTGCTATGTAGCGGGAGCTGGCTATGGGACTTGATCCCCGATTGCAGTGTGCCCTGTGGGAAGTGCCTCCGGCCGGAGTGTGTGCGGGTATTGGAGCGAACAGTGGAGAAGTGCTGCGGTCGGCCTGGCGAGTGGACCGAGGTGGTGCCCTGCTCCCGACTCCTGTGTCGGGTTCGTGAGGAGAGGCGATGTGGCGCTCCGGCAGGAGAAGGTGGAGGTCCGGAGCCCACGGGCACTCGGAGGATAGCGCGGTCCCCGGTGTTGTGCCGGGCGGTGTGGAGCTGGTGTGCGGTCCGGATTCTTGGAGCTGCGGGCCTGGGTTTAGCTCGGGTGGGCGGCCCCTTTTGCCAGACCTGAGACGCCCGCCTGGTGAGTTGCTGGAGCGCCGTTGGCAGAGGAGGGGGAGGCGGCGCCTGGAGGAGGGAGCGGATCTGTGCTGGGGTGACGCGGCCCGTGGCTGGAGGACCTGCGCGGGAGGAGGCTGCCCTGATACGCTCGGTACACGCAACAAAGGTTGGAGGTCCCTTCGGCTGCAGAGCTGAGACGCGCTGTAGGCTGAGTAGTGTGGGTTCACCTTGCTGCTCTTACCAGATCCCTACCTAATAATAAGTTACAGACAACTTTGTGTGTATGGAAAATTTGTAGGCCGTAGGCATTTTATTTTTCTTACAGAAAATCCATTATAACAAAACATTACATATACATATGCTTTTGGGCACATTGTGTCCAGTTCCGAAGCCGCTCAAGGCTCCTTCTGAGTCTTTGTTATCCCTGAGCCTTCGTTCCTGGGCACATGCCGCCTACGACGTTTCTTGAACCGTGTACCGAAAGAGTACTCGGCGTTCTTTCCTCTTGCTTATTCCTTCTTTCCTTGGACCGTGTACCGAAAGAGTACTCGGCGTGCTTTCTTCCACTTTTGCACCATCTTGTACCGTGCACCGAAGGAGTACTCAGCGTCCTGGCTCCTGCCTGCACACCCCCACCTCTTCCGTTTCTTTTGCAGGGTGGGTTGGGTGGCAACGTTTTTTCTTTCCCTTCTCCAAGTACCAAGAGCCTACCCGAGAGAGGTGAGCTCTTACCTGGTTTGTGCCGCCTCTCCTTTTCCAGGCTTACTTATACCCCCCCCGGCCTTTTGTTCCTTCCTGGGGGCGGCCTGGTTACCCCCTGACCTCCTGTTGTTATATTTCGCACCTACCCAGGTGCTGCTTCCTGCCCTTCCTGGGCCTTTGTTTCTTGTGGCGCCATTCGGACGCCCCTCCCTACGCTTTCGCGCCGTTTTCCCCCCACCCCGCGCCTAAACTCCCAGACCCTCTATCGTTCCGCATTTCATGCGGCCTGGGGCCTGGGTCATAGGCTGAGTAGTGTGGTTCACCTTGCTGCTTACATATACATATGCTTTTGGGCACATTGTGTCCAGTTCCGAAGCCGCTCAAGGCTCCTTCTGAGTCTTTGTTATCCCTGAGCCTTCGTTCCTGGGCACATGCCGCCACACCTGAGTGGGTGTCCTTTACACCCACTCAAGTCCCCCCCAAAAGCCCCCTACCTACAGCCTCTTGCTTGGAGTGCCCTAAAAATGTTGTCGGAAAAAACCCCCATCCCAACCTTTGATAGGTGCACTCCATCTTGGTGGAACATGTCCATGTTGCTCCGGTGTAAACCATGTCTTATGAAATGTAGACCTGTACTCTTGCAGTACTTCTCTACTGATTTGTTTAACTTTTTCCTCGCTGTCTCGATCGCCTGTCTCTTTTGTGCCCCGTGCCAGATCCTTCTAGGTATTATCTCTGACATAAAAATCTCTGTCTTCCACCAGCTGCGAGCCAAGCTATGCAATGACTCGCAGATCTCTCTTTGCAATTTGCCCCTGTTCGTGCTCACCAGATCGTTCCCCCCTAAATGTATAACCAGGTACTCAGGGGTGGGGGGGGGTTCCCTGTAACCTATTAAGTCCGATAGCCTGTCGTGGATGTCCGCCCAGTGCATCCCCGGGAGGCCCCACCATGACGTGATTGTGTTCCTGAAATGTAATCCTTCATTCACCTCTTCCAGCCACCTGCCTGCCCGGGTCACAAAAGAGTGCCCCACTATCCAGGCCGATTTGTAGGGTCCGACCTCTGTGGAAACGGGGGAGATAAATATCATATCAGTTCCTCCCTTATGTATCTCTTAAAACATTGCGATTTCCATCCCCCAATTCTTTTCACCCCCTTCGTCCCCAGGCCCCCCGCCCACGCAGAGGTTGCTGCCCCTATCCGGAAGGAGTGTGTCCCAAACTCGGCTGGATCCCATCCCGCCTTTGCCACTGCCTGCTTCAATACCGCTTGAAACTGATACCTGCTGAGCGCGCGGCCGTCTCTATGTATCAATAGCTGCCCGTCGGTTTCTGGTCGCAGCTCTAAAAATTCCCTGGTGATGCATCTGGGACAGTGGTCCTTCTCTCTGATGCAATTGAGATCTATCGCTCTCCCCCTCCCTGCTTGGTCTGTCTTAGATTTCCTTAGCATTATTGACATACCTTTGTCGCCCATACTGATATCTTTCCTTGCCAGGCCGTCTCCTGCCATCGTATTCCTGGCCACCAGTTCCCCTATTCTGAAAGCCCAGTAGTACGTTAGCGCGAATGCTGCCCTGAACAGCGCAGTTTCGTATGTGCTGCTGCATATATTAGGTAGCACTTTCAGTAAAATTATGAACTTCCCAAAATTGACCGGCCTTCTGCTATCTGGCTTCTTCCCCTCTAGCTTCGCCCATCCCCTCATCGCATATTTTATCTTATCGCTGTCAGTCGGGTCCGGTATGCCCGCCACTTTTGCGGTATATGCCACCGCCGCCAGATGCGCTGCTGCCCAGCTTTTCTTTTTACCATTGGCAAATGCCCCTTCCAGGAATTCACAGATTCTTACCGTTGATATTTCATCCACCACTTTTACACCTCTTTCCAACAACACATCTTTTACCATCTTTGCGTACCGCTTACCCGTCTTGTATGTCAGGGCATTCCTGGTCAGCTTGTCGATGACCCTTTCTTTTTTCCACTCTTTTTCCACCACTTTTGAGTCGACCTTGAGGCCAACCGTGCTTTCCTTTCTAGTGCCTTCAACGGGACCCATGCCTTTCGTGGCGTGGGCGTCATTTCCTTGTCGGCGTCCGGTCTCTGCTCTCTGAATCTCTCCCACTGAAAACGAGAGATTGCATCAGCCACCACATTTTCCTCTCCTGCGATATGCCTCGCCCTTATGCATGTATTTAACATCAGGCTTTCCAATGTGATTGCCCTCATCAATTCCAACACTACACTGCATGATGCACTTCCCTTGTTTAACACATGTACTACCGCCATGTTGTCCGACCATACCGCCAACTCCTTATTGCTTAGCTCCTTCCCCCATGCACATAACGCGACCCATATCGGGAAGAGCTCTAGTAGCGTTATATTCTTTGTCCATTCCGCCACCTGCCATGATTCCGGCCACTCATCTGCACACCATTTTCTCCCCGGTATTGCTCCAAAACCAAAACCCCCGGCTGCGTCAGTGAATAACACTCTTCTACCATCCTCATTCACTGGCGAGCGCCATATCACTGTACCCCTGAAGTTCACCAAAAATTCAGCCCAGACTTCTAAGTCTCTCTTGATTCCTCCTCCTAGCCTGACCCTGTGGTGACCTATGGTAGCACCTCTTGTCTTCAGCTCGATCCTTCTCTGGAACACTTTTCCCTGCGAAGTTCAGTTTCCCTGCCAGTGCTTGTAACTCCTTCACGGTTGCCTTGTTTCTTCCTCGTAGCTCCTGTATTGTTTTGATTAGCTCCGTCACTTTGTCCTCTGGGATCCGACACCTCCCCTTGTTTGAGTCGATCTCTATACCTAGAAACTGGATCACCTGTGTTGGCCCCGTCGTTTTCTCATCTGCCAGAGGAATGCCCCACTCACTCGTTATTTCTACGAATTTGTCCAGTGTTGCCTTGCACATGTCTGCCCCTTTGGGGCCGACAAATAAAAAATCATCTAGGTAATGCACCATCATGGACTCCCTCATCTCTTGTGCCACTGCCCATTGTAAGAATGAACTCACCCTCTCGAAATATGCGCACGAGATGGCACAACCCATTGGGAGGCACTTGTCGATGAAGTATTCCCCCTCCCATTGCATACATAGCCATTTTTGTGATCCGCTGTTGACTGGCAACAGGCGAAATGCCGATTTAATGTCTGCTTTCGCCATCCATGCCCCTTCCCCTGCTTTTCTGACCAATTCCACTGCGTCTTCGAAATCTGAATACGTTACTGTTGCTTCGCCCAGCGCGATGCCGTCGTTCACTGAGGCCCCCGGGGGGTAGGATAGGTGATGTATCAACCTGTACTCCCCTTCTTCTTTCTTTGGCACCAGCCCTAGCGGAGAGCACAAGAATTCTACAAAGTGTAGGGCCAAGAATGGGCCCTCCACCCTCCCTAGTTCCACTTCCTTCATGATCTTCTTGGTCACTATCTCTGTTTTCCCTTGCTGATTTCAGATTCCTGGGAATGTCTCGCGCTCCTTGGCCGGTGAACGGGATGTTGAACCCCTCACTAAAGCCTCGCCTAATCTGTTCTGCCGCTTCTTGGTCGGGGTAATCTCGGAGCCACTTTTCCATTCTCTCGATCTTTACCGGCGTGGCCCCTTTCCTGTTCCCGTTCTTATTTCCGTGTCTCATCTCTTCTGCAGCTCGGAGCTGCGGCCCTTGTGCACTTGGAACTGCTGTGGTCTCCCCTGCGTTTCTCGCATTTGTGGCTGAATTTGCACTTCCAACCCCAGCTGCATGGTACCCCTTTTTCAAAGCTCCTGCATTGCCCTGGTTCTGTCCGAGACGTACCCGGGCTCCCACTGCCCCCCCCTTGTGTTGTTGGGGGCAGGCTGCTCTGCCATCCTCTCTGTGGCCTGAAATTTCCGCTCCGAAAACTCCGTTCCCTGTATCTGTCGTAACTGGAGTCGTATCTTCGGTTACTAGATCTGTAATCTGTCTTGTAATCGCTCTGCCAGTACTGCCTTCTCTGCTGACCGCCTGTATTCCGCTCCTTGGAATCCCATTTTTCTTTCAGCACATTAAAGATGTAAAGGTTGAAATTTTCTTCGTCCCAGCCCATGTCCGGGAAGCAGTCATCTCCTTTCGGAACTCGTGGTCGTACTCTAGCCATGCGTCCCCCCCAAACGCTGCGTGGACCTTCAGCACCCTCTGTTGATGAGCAACTAACGCTACCCCATCCTCCGGGAATTTCTGTAATATGATTGTCGACATTATGGTAAAGGCCGACATCCAATTATCGAAGTTCCCAACTACTGGCCCCTTTTTGAGTAAACTCTTTTCATCCTCTCATGTCTTCGACTGCCACATTCATCCCCCTTTTTTGACAATCTAATAATGTAAATATATCGATCAACTCCTTTCTCCAAATGTTTTCTTTTACTTTGTCATTTATGTACCAAGCCATCGCTTTCATTGACCTGCCCTGTGCATCTTTACCCATGGTTGGCCTGCCATACTTCGTCATGAGCGGTGCCCCGTTCTCTACCGTTACCGCCGTTGTTGTTGCCCCTGCCCCTATGTTTGGGCCTACCGTCGTGCTTTGCAGCGTCGCTACAATTGGCGCTCCTTGTGGCACTGGGACTACTGGTGTCCCTTGTGGTGTCGGGACCGGAACTTCCTTGGGCTCAACTGGTGCCTCCTGTGGGGTAGGGACCGGGGCCTCTTTGGGTTCTATCCCTGCCCCCCCTACCCCGCTCCGCTTTTCCTTGCTCACCACTCCTTTCCACTTTACCCAAGCTTTTAGATGATCCCTTTCTTCATCCTCACTGCTGGTTTCCTCTGACGAATTACCCAACCATTCTTCCTTGCTCTTCTTCCCCCGTCTGCTTTTCCTGTCGTTGGTTCTGGGCGACTTACCCGAAACCGTGATGCAATTTTTTAACATCTTTACTATTTTATTCCCAACATTATTATTCACAGTACCTTTCTTTTTATCTTTTCTCTTTTTCTTGACCATCGTCTCCGTCTCCTCCTCCGTTCTCCCTGTCTCCGTTCTCCCCCTCTTCTGTCCTTGTGGCACTTCTTCCTCGCCCTCACTGCTGCTGTGTTCGATGAACAGTAGGGGTGATGCTGCCTTCGCCCTTTCTTCTTTCTGCATTACTTCCAGCACCCATTGGGCTCCATACTCCTTCTCCGCTTTTCTTGCCCAATCTGAGAATTCCCGGGCCCTCTTCGCTCTCCCATCCGCCATCTTTCTCGTCTGAATTCTGCCGGTTCTGGCAACTGCAACGACTCTCCCTCTCGCTCGCTCCGGTGATGTCTCGGTTGTCGCGTTAGTCTCAAGCGACGAACGCTGTATAAAATGCGTGCACCCGCAAGAGCTCCGCTTATTGAAGGGTCGAAAGCGCGTGAGCCCGCAAGAGCAAACGTTCTTTTCTTTCCCTTCTCCAGGTACCAAGAGCCTACCTGAGAGAGGTGAGCTCTTAACCTGGTTTGTGCCGCCTCTCCTTTTCAAGGCTTACTTATACCCCCCCCGGCCTTTTGTTCCTTCCTGGGGGCGGCCGGGTTACCCCCTGACCTCCTGTTATATTTTGCACCTACCCAGGTGCTGCTTCCTGCCCTTCCTGGGCCTTTGTTTCTTGTGGCGCCATTCGGACGCCCCTCCCTACGCTTTCGCGCCGTTTTCCCCCCACCCCGCGCCTAAACTCCCAGACCCTCTATCGTTCCGCATTTCATGCGGCCGGGGCCTGGGTCATACTCGGCGCTGTGCATACTTCAGCAGCGTATCGGGCCTGGGGACGGCGTTCGGCCCGGTGCTTGTATAGCAGCACCCGACTTGAGGACAGGACCCGCAGGCGAACTGGTGGGGGTGCCATACCTGCCTAACCTCCGAAATTTTTCCGGAGACTCCGGAATTTCAAGCATTTCTCCGGGTCTCCGGAAAAGTTCCTTGAATCTCAGGAATTTTGAGATTCTTTCGCGGTCCCGTCATATTCTCCACCTGATTGGCTGCCGCGGTAGCCAATCAGGTGGAGAATATGACGGGACCCGGCGTGAAATGTTCGTGCCCACTGCCTGCACCACTATAATAATAGTGCTTTCAATCCATATCATTGGATTGAAACAACATTATTTCTGCTGCGGCGCCGCCTTCATTTTGCTTACTACAGCATTGAATGAATGATTTTCAGTGCTATTTTAATGACGGCGCTGCCGAAATAATGCTGCGTTCAATGCAATGACATGGATGGAAAGCACTATTATTTCGGCGGCAGCGCCGCCTTCATTTTGCTTAAAATAGCACTGAAAATCATTCATGCAATGCTATAGTAAGCACACTGAGGGCGCCGCCGCAGCAATAATAGTGCTTTCAATCCAATGACATTTTGCTTAAAATAGCATTGAATGAATTATTTTCAATACTATAGTAAGCAAACTGAAGGCTACACCAACCAAGTTTACCTTTTTGACAGATGGGCGGAGCGTGTGGGCGGAGCTGTGTGCAAATGGGCGGAGTCTTAAATCTCAGGAATTTTGATTTTCAAATGTAGGCAGGTATGGGAGGTGCGCAGCAACCGAGCCTCTGTGTTTATTGGGCAGTTGATTTCTCACATACCCCGGAGGATATTTAGATCACCTAAAGCTAATTCATTGAGATTGTGTTTGTTACGTGGAAGGCTGGCACTGTTTCACTCCACCGCGCTCTCCCCCTGAGACCCGCACTGATCCTAGTCCTGGAGCAAACTGGGAAGGGATGCAGTGTGTCCATCGCCACTGAAACCTTCTTTATTGGGTTATAGAGATTTGCAACAGCTCGTACACCAGCAATTTTTACAGAGTAGGAACAATTTCAAACTTGCCAAGTGCACTTTTGGGAGGTGTGGGGCGAGTTTGTTGGGCTCTTCGGCTGGCCGCATTCCGGTTTCTCTAATCCGTGGAAAGGGTGAGGGGCGGCCTGTCGGGGGTGCACTGGATCTCTTCTGAACCACGGCCTGCCATCTGGGCCCCTGCTTGTTTTCTGTGCACTCTCAAGCGTTGATATTTCGGCGACAGTCCGCCTGGCTGGTGTGAATGGTTTATGCCTAGCTGAAGGGCTCTGCAGTGACTGTTTCTTTGGTGGCGGCTGGGCAGGGGACCTCCGGCGGATCTGTGGGACTGTGCTGGTGTTGAGGGGGGGGGGGGGCCTGAACCCGCTCCCTGCTAGGAGGAGGAGTGGCACCATCTAGGTGGGCCGGTCCTGAACACAGAGTGCCCGGGCTCCGCCGCTTTGCTCATCATGTCCAAATGTAGTAAAGGCGGTAAACAACAGTCAAGGCTCTGCTTCGAGACACCCGGTCAGGTTAAAGGCAGCGGACCGGTGGAAGATTCGGCTGCTCCCCGGACTTCGGGGATGGATTCGGACCCTGCGGCCGCCTTTCAAGATATTAAAGGCATGGTCCTGCAGCTGCAGTCCGGGATCCAATCGTTGGGTGGGAAGATGGGAAGCTTGATACGTTGACTTGTAAGGTGGACGTATGCAGGTCCGCTTGGATAAACATGGTGATCGGCTGGATGAGGCGGAGGGGCGGATCTCCATGGTAGAGGACACGACAGCATCAATTTCGAGTGAAATGCCTGGAGTCAGGAAAGCTCTTAAAGAGCTTAGGGAGAAACTGGATGATCTTGAATCCAGGTCAAGAAGAAACAATGTTCGGATTGTAGGCCTGTCCGAATCGGGAGACCAGGGAAACATGGAAAAACTGGTGGAAGAAATACTGCGAGAAGCTCTGGGATCGGAGGGTTTCTCCCAATACTGTGTGGTGGAAAGGGCGCACAGGGTGCTGAGCGGGAGGAAACCGGTTCCAGGGGCGCCGCCGCGCCCGGTGATCGCCCGTCTGCTGAACTATCGGGACCAGGATACTGTACTTTGGAAAACCAGAGAGAAGGGGACGGTCTCATACAAGGGCGACGCCATTACATTTTTTCCAGACTTTTCTGACCAGGTGCAGGCAAGCAGGAGAACATTCCTGGATGTTAAGAAGAGGCTCCGAGACAGGAATATTAAATATGCAATGTTGTTCCCTGCTAGGTTGCGGATTGAACACGACGGCAAGGCACTGTTTTTTCAAACACCTGATGAGGCTGCTTCTTTCCTTGATATGCTGCCGCGAGCCACTAGATCACAAGGGAACAATGAATGATTTGCAGTCGGGTTACGCTCAGACCATGATAAGCGGCCATCTCCATTTGTGCTTAGATTTGTGTACTAATTGGGAGATGAAACATTTATAGCACTGCTGTGGAGGGTCGGGCTTGTAGCTACCCCTTGAGCGAAAGCAGAAGCTATGTTTCTTAGGGTGGTGATTGAGTTTCATAGTTGGGGTACTTTGGGTGGGTGGGTTGGTGTTTCTGGTTGGGTAAGGGGGATGAAGGGAGGTTGTGGATGGGGAAATCGGCGACAGGTTAGGGGGTTGTTGGCAGGGGTGGGAGAGGGCGTTAAAGAGGGCTCGGATAGAAGGTGCAGCAAGGCAGTGGATACGGGAACACTTATTGTGAGAGGTAACCGGGAGGTCCAGGGCACATGCTTCTTTGATGGCAGCTCTTAATCTCATGTCATGGAACGTCAGGTGTCTTAACTGCCCACCTAAATGCCGGAAGGTTTTGCAATATCTAAGGCGACATCAGATGGGAGTGGCTTTCCAGCAAGAGACCCATCTAACGGATGAGAACGAGTCTAGATTTGGTAAGAGCTGGGGGTGCCACAGGTATTTTTCCTCATACTCCATGGGGGTGGCCATTATAATACACAGTTCGGTGGGATTTCGACTGACCAGGGTCCTGAAGGATCAGGAGGGCCAGGCACTGATAGTGCAGGGGGTCATCCAGGGGAAACCATATACACTGATCTGCTATTATGGGCCTAATACAGACACAATGGACTCGTTGCAGTGGGTGGAGAGGCAGCTGGGGGATATTTCGGAGTGGGAAATCCTGTGGGCCGGTGACTTTAACAAGGTCCTGGATGTGACCCAGGATTGCACAGGCGGTGGTCGACACTCGGGCATGAAGAGCTCGGGGAAAATACGGGGTATGCTGGAGGTGTGGGGGGTTGGGGGACCCATGGCGAGTGAGACACCCGGGGGTCCGTAGCTTTACACATTTCTCCGCTCCACATAGTTCTGTGGCACGGTTGGACTTTATTTTAGTATCTTGGGACAAGTCCAGGGGGCTGAAATCTTAGTTCGTACCCTGTCCGACCATGCTCCGGTTCTGGTGTCCATCCATGTACAAGGGCGGGCGGGGGCACGGCCTCCTTGGCAGTTTAGAAGCGAGGAGCTCACAGATGCTGTTTTCAGGGAGGAATTGTCGGCTGCTATAGACACATACTTTGCAGATAATGAGGGTTCAGTAGACTCGGTAGGCGTCCTGTGGGAAGGGTATAAGTGCGTGATACGGTGGGTGTGCATAGCTAAGGAATCTGGGATTATAAGGCGGATATGGAGGGAATTGGCTGACAAAGAGGAGGAGGTGCGCCTTTTCCAAGAGGCAGCCCCCGCTCCTATGAGGCACCAAAAGGGGGAAATCGTGCAGAAACTCCAGGAATTTCATGATCTGTCTCAGAGGGAGGTTAAATCTGTGGGACAGAGTAGCCTCTCGACAGTTTGGAGAAGGGCAGGCCCCGGGGCAGTCGCTCGCCAGTGCTGTCCAGGCACGCAAGAAGGCGAATAGAGTTGTAGCCATCACTGATGAAGAGGGGAGGGATTGTTTTGAAGACGAGAAAATGGCCCTTGCATTTTATAAATTCTATAGCTGTTTGTACTCATCTCATTCGCTGGCCACTCAGGCGGGGATAGAAGCTTACTTGGACGACGTGGGATTATATTGGTGCTCCGATGAGTAAAGGAAATGGTTGAATAGGCCACTGACTTTGGAAGAGGTAACTGGGGCCATTAAATCGCTGAAGGGAGGGAAATCTCTGGGTCCGGACGGCTTTACAGCCGAATTTTATAAGTGCTTTGCAGGTAAATTGGCGCCAGATCTATTGTGGGTCTATCAGCATGCGGTATCTGAGGGGTGTCTCCCTGAGTCCCTACGGGAGGCGGTGGTGGTTGTGGTGTTCAAATCTGGGAAACCCGCCGGCGATTGTTCCTCATATCGCCCGATTTCATTGCTCAGTCTTGATAATAAAATATTGGCCAAAGTGCTGGCCGACAGGCTGGCGCCGCTGATGTCTGTGATGGTCAGGGCCGATCAAGCAGGATTTATCCCGGGACGCTCCACGTCATTCGGGTTGCGAAGAATGTTTGGCCTGATGGCAGCGCTGCCCAAGGATGAGCCGGTGATAGCGGCCCTTTTGTATGCTAATAAAGCGTTCGATTCTGTAGAGTGGCCGTTTCTCTTTTTGGTTCTGAGGAGGTTAGGGCTGGAGAGCCTGTTTATTTCCTTTATATCCCTGCTATATAAAGATCCAGTTGCTAGAATTAAGGTGAATGGGCTGACTACTGAACCTATATTGCTTGCGCGTGGGACACGCCAGGGGTGCCCGCTGTCCCCTCTGCTGTTCGCCCTGGCGATAGAGCCCTGGGCGGAGCGGATGAGGGACATGCGCATACACCGAGGTGTTCAGCTCTATACTCACCCGGTGGTAATTTCACTATACGCGCATGATATGGTCTTGTTCATTCATCAACCGGAGACCAATTTGGACCCGATTTATGCTATTCGGGGAGTTATCGGGGCTAACAGTCAATGCTAGCAAATCGGTTATTTTCCCGTTGACGGCGGCGACCCAATTTTCCGATAACTGGGGGTTTCTGTGGGAACTGGTTAGTACCAGATATCTGGGAATTGTAATAGCAAGGGAGGAAGGGGTGGTTTACCATAGGAATTATCTGGAAGCGCTGGAATCGGCCAAGACGGCACTGCTCATGTGGGGCTCACTCCGGCTTAATCTATACGGTAGGATTTCGGTGATCAAGATGGCCATCCTCCCTAAGTTTCTTTGTGTTCCTGAATGCTTCTATTCCGGTGCCTAAGAAATTCTTCTGGGATATTCGGGCGGCGGTACAGAATTTTATCTGGGCGGGTAAACAGGTTCGTGTTTCCTGGAGACAGTTGGTGGCGCGGGTCCGGGAGGGAGGACTTGCTCTGCCAAATTTTTAACTATATTCTACAGTGGCGCAGGCTAGTTTTCTGCGATATTGGTTCGGAATGGCGGCGGAGCGGTGGCATGTGGAAATACAGAGGGTGCTTGCGTCCCCCGCCTTACTGGGGGTGGTTATCCTTCTGGCACCGAGCCAACCGGGCACGCCCCGGGATATGGTCGCTCTAACATGCAGGTCCTGGACCCGAAAACTAAGGGGGAGGTAATATACTCGCCGGAGCTACCGGTCATATACATTCCGGGTAGCCCCCTGACTAGTGAAACCAGTTACGTTCCTTTGATGAAGAGGTTAGGAGTACACAAATTCGGGGACCTGTTTCCAAGTGGACGGTTTATAACTATTGACCAGCTGAAGGAGAAGGGGGTGCTCTCTGCGTTAGACACCTTTCTGTACTTTAGGCTGCGGATGGTGCTGAAGCAGCTATTTCCGTTGTTCGCTGTACAATACTGTATAACTGGTATGTTGGATAAGCTGATACGGGGGGAGGTGGGGCACCGGGTGATATCTGAACTGTATGCGGCGGCTGTCCAGAGTGGGATGGGGGCCGTGACCACGTCACAGGAGCGGCGGGAGCTGGATAGGGAGATATCTGGGGCCGTATGGAGCTATTGCTGTGAAATGACTAGAAAGGGGGCGGTATGTGCTAGATTTAAATTGATTCACTAAGTTTTTACATCAGTACTTTTACTCTCCTGTTCAATTGAATAAATACTTTCCCCAGCGGTCTGATGCCTGTGTCAGGTGTGGGTCGCCCTCTGCTGGGTTTTTACATGTGGCATGGGAATGCGTAAAGTTACAACGGTACTGGACTCATATCTTTGGTGTGATCGGGGGCATAGTGGGGAGACAGATTGACCTGGATCCTGTGGTGGCCCTACTGGGGTATACCAACTTGCTACCCGCTGGGACCAGGAAGCTGGTGGGTCTTCTCCTGATACTGGCGAAACGAAGAGTGGCTATAGAATGGGGCGGGGAAAGCAGTCATAAGGTGGCCCAGTGGGAAAAAGACATATTGTACTGTTATGATATGGACTCTAGGTGGTGTGTGATGCAACCTCAGCGAGGAAGGGACCGCAGGATGTGGGACATATATACTTAAAATCTTCTTCGACAATTGACGGTGGTGAATGCCGGACTTTCCTCGCCTTAGACCGCTTGTACAGTGCTCTTCCCGGGGGAGGTGGCTCTGGCTGCGCGGGCGGGAGAGCGGGAGCACCTGAGAGAGTGGGGGAGGTACACCAAGTTGGGTGTTCTGCTGAGATACGGGTGCCCGGGGTGGCCTCTGGGATCTTATGGACCTGTGGTTCGAACTGTATTGCTGCCATGTCATTTTAATCTGCTGGTTGTCAGCCTCTCATTCTATTGCTGTACCTTCAGGTAGTAAGGGGAGGGTGACGGGGTGTGTTGGATTGTTATCTGAAATGTTAATAAAGAAAGTGTAAAAAATAAAAAAAATAAAGTTTAGAATAAAACCCAATTTTAACAGAATCAACGTGTCTAAAATCCATAAATAATATTCTAGCAATTTTAGGCTGGCTATTTGTCCAAACAAGGCTAAAATGTATTGACAGTTTAAAGGAAAATACTCTTTAACCCTAAAGGTGCAAGATAAACCTAATTAACTCAGGTCTTCCCCCTCATTCAGCATCGAGCCCGATGTTCCAGGGACTAGGGCATCCTCAAGAACCTCACCCTTCACTGGCAATCAAAATTTAGAGCCCCCGCCCCGTGGCCCCCTAGGCAGTCTACTTTGCTCTTTTGAAAGGTCACCCAGCCCTACAGGTTGCACACCTTTTTTTTTTCCTTCTCTCCTTCATGGTTAAGAAGCCAAGGAATCCCAGAGTCACTTGCGGGGCAGACCTTGCTAGTGGTTCAAACTATTTTGCAGTAGGCTGCAATATCAATGGGGCATAATTGACAGATACATGAGGATGAAGTGTCCCCTGATTAACATCACCCAAAACCGTATGGTGGACCAGAGAACCTCCTTCCACAGGCAAAACCACTCCAAGAGCCTCCACATTGGATTCAGTAGAATAGTCGGAGAAGAGGCATTTAGGCCCTCGTCAATTGATTATGTACTTTTGGGTTTAAGATGGGTTATAATTAACGACTTTTTTTATTGACCTCCTGTTGAGAAGAGATCAACGGAGCAGAAGTTTCAGGCCACATCTGTGAGCAAGCCCTTCTTAAACTTATCGATCATCGTGGGTATCAAGGCCTGAGAACGGGAGGCAAAAATGCCTGTCTAGGAGCTCTGAGTCATCATTAAATATCTCAGTTTGTGCCTTTTTTAATTGAACGCAAAAATATAAGTGAACCTTTCTTGTTTATCGGGAGTAACAAGACAGATTGTTTGCCGTTTTTGGCTTTCTTTTTGCGACCAACTTCCACCGGTGCTGCAGATTTAACAGCAGCAACCGGGTTAGGAGAAAAAACGACCCTGCCCACTGCCTCTAGAGACAGAGGGGGAGAGATATTTAGAGCTGGCAAAAGCTGAGAATCGATAACCTTCTTAAAACTAGTCTGCATACCTTTGGCTGCCACCCCAACTGGGCTGCTGCCTTTGCACTCCTTATCCGAGTATGCAGTGCAGTCCACCCAAGATGTTTGAGCAGCCACAAAAACTGAATTTATAGCCATGGGGGGCACCCCGTCATCAGAGAGGATTTTTTCACATTACACCAGGGGTGCTGAGCGCCAAAATAAAACCTTCAATAAATTCATTTTTACAAGCAGATCCTTCAGTGTGGAACGTACTTCTCTCAGTTCACACATGTTCAAATCATGTCCCCGGTACATAGTGTCCTGAATTCTAGATAAAACAGGAAAAGAATAAACATCAGCCCCTTGATCCTCTTGGACCTCTTAATCATATCTAGTAGTTATAGGCAATTTGGGGCCAAAGGCCGGCTTCTCAGCAAAGCTTGGTGATGAGCAATGTTTTGACAGTGGACCAGACTGATTAAAGAAGTTATGAGCCTATGACAAGATTGGTGATCCATGACAAATTGTATGGTGTTCTACAGCCTCGCTAACACAGGTCACCTAGTGCAAATGGGAAGTTTTGAAGAGTTTTATCTCCTCCATGGCCCTCACTCGGAAGGGGAACCTGGGAGAGACTGCGAGACTTGTCCACCCAAAGATAGGCACACTCTTTTAGATAATTCTGATGAGACCACCAGGGCCAGGATAGATGCATCAGAAACAACATTGGAGCCTACTTGATCTATTAAGTCTTCAGGGTCCACATGAGTTAAAGAAACTGACCCGTCTGCATTCTTCACAGTATTGGTATCTTCCACATCAGAATAGGCCCCTGTGTGTTCCTCTTTTGTATCCAATTTGCTCCCTTAATTTGCCACTACGCAGACCCAACATGATGGGTCACATGCAGAGCTGCAAGGAAGAAATCGGAACTAACAGTTAACAATACCTTTATTCGTTAAAATAAGACACCTGGCTAAGGAAAGAAGTGCGATCCAGTCAGAAGAATGTAGCACCACCCGCCATACCACGTCAGACCACTTGATCCGCTTCACTTAACCGCTCAGCGTACCGCGGTCAGCTGGGGTTTTGTAATGGGAAGCAGCGCTTCATTCCGACAGAACACGCCTTCTTCCAAGGCAATGGAAGAAACACTCAAGCTTTCAGCGAGCACGACGCTGAACAGCAGGCAGCTAATAACGACAGCATACCACTTGATCTGCTCCACGTAAGGACACAATGAGCAGCTATTGTACTGAGGAACTGCCATTTTGAGTTTGGTACTTGAAAAGGCATAATTGATGCAAATAATAAGGTGCTCGGATATGTACTGGAAAACTGTTCACTTCCACCAGCTTGTTCAGTGCACATCACAAAAATTACTTGGTTGTTATTTACAGAAAAATAAGAGACACAAACTGTCCTTGCAGCACTCCCCTTAAGGTCTTGTGCTACACTGTTAAAATAAAGGTGGAAAACAAAGGTCAATGAAATCCATGCACTCTTAGCCATAGAGACATAGCAGTGCATCTCATATCTAACGGATCCAGACAGTAAGCAAATATGCTCAGTGGCTTATTTGAAGTCTGTTGAAGTAGATTTTACTTCTCGAGTTAAATTCTCTCCACCTGTGAGTCATACAGCGCTTTTTGCTGGACCATTTATTTATTTATTTTATTTATTTTTCAACTTCTTCCCCTACGTGAGTGGGAATTTTTTTTTTTTTCTCCACACTCTCTTGTTCTTTTTCTCTGACCTTGGGAACCCTTTATTACTACTTTTTGGCATGTTGTTTTGGAGTCGTGCTTTCTTCCATCTTTTCTAGCAACCAATCCCACCCCCCCCCCCCCCATCCCCCTAGTCCTTTGTCCTTCGGGACGCCTGAGAGAAACCAGTTCTGACTGAGAGGCTGGCTGTACCCATTGGACAGCCATCCCCAAGTTTGAATGGTGCATTGGATGTGATTGATGGGCTCAGCCAGTGTTCCTGCATACATCGTGAGGTCCTGGAGCAGAAACTCTGAGTCGACCACTGGAACAGGAGTAAATGAAGAATAAGCCCGAGGTAAGAAGACGCCAGCCACTTAAAGCGGTATCCAGTGATGTTAACGAATAATTATTTTTTACAAATAACATTTTTAACGAAACTTTAATACTAATTATATTATATAGGGGTGGGGTAAGGGATTACAAATGGTGGGGGCGGGTTGGAATGGGGTTATAATCATAGCAAAACAGGAACTTAGGGGAGAACCCCCTGCCCAAATAAAGAAAATAAAGATTCCGTTTTTTTTTAGTTTTTTAAGTTTTGGTAAATAATATTTTGTTAACATTTTTCGTTAACATCACATGGAACCACTTACAGCGACTGCCAGAGCCCGCTGATTAACCTCTGCTGTCCCGACTGCCACTTCTGAGTGACAGGGAAGATCCGGACACAGTGACTTCCTCCCTTGGACTGGTGGGCCTAACGAGTCCCAAGACTAACTACATTTTGCGCCATCGCTGGAAGAGTTGTGACCGCCACGGCCTGCAATTCACCAATACCCGGGGTCCTGTGCCACTTTGCGCTGCATCGTCGCCTGAAGAACGAATCTGCTTAGAACTTTGTGGGCTTCCTTCTTGACCTGCAGAGACTCGACCCAGCTCCTCAAAGTACCCTCACACGAGACTAGGACAGAGAAGAGTATCGCTGAAACATTTGCCCTTCAACCGAGCCTGGAAAAGGCTCCAACAAGCCAGAACCGAGAAGATCCTTTGCTGGGCATCCATCTGCATGAGAGCTGTCGCCAGATCCATCAAAGTTCCCTTCTTCTGTCGCCAAGCCTGAGAAACCTGTGACCGGGTCAGCTGTCAACTCACCGCTGGAACCGTCCTACAGCAACAACGTTTTCATTTGAAGGTACTGTCCTGCTCCCTGTAAAACTTACTTGGACCTTTGCTTGCTGATCCTGTATTCCTGGGGACTGCAGATAGCTGTACTTTCCATTCAGAGCTCCCACAGAGATGCATTGGGGTGGACAACCCATTGTACTCTCTCCTGCCTTAGGACACTGATCCTTGAGGCAACTCCACAAGGAAACCCCTAGGCTTCCTTGACTTGAAAAAACCTAACTTTACCTACCTGCAAACCCAGAAGAGATACTGCTGGACTTATCCACCTTTGAACCCTGAACACTGTATACTGCCTATCCTGCTCAACTCCTAACCTCTGGTGGCCTAGTGCCCCTCTGAACATTGTGAGAGTCCCATAAAATAGGGTTGGACTCTTTAAGATAGGTTGGAACAAAGTTATGAAAAGTTATCATAAGTTGGAAAAATGTGCACATATGGTTCAGATGGTTTTACTAAGATAATTGTTACTGTATAAGTTATTCTGAACGTTACTACACCAATGCTCTATTACCTTAAGAATCTGGCAGTTGTGTTCTTCGTGTTACTGTGTTTAGTACGCATTTACCTTGATATTGAACACTGTGGCTTATTTTATATAATTTACTATTTTTATATAGCTTTAAGGGTATATGTGTTTTCTTGAATAATGAGTGTATGCTCAGAGATCTTTGTACCTTCCTACAGCCCTCCTCCCCTCTTAGAGGAAGCCCGGCTGCTCAGCCATTCTATCAAACCTTTGTGTTGTTCAGGCCACACCTAAGAGTTGGAACCCTGTACATCCAATGTGGGCTTTTCTAAGTTCTGTCACAGACAGTAACATATGTAAAACTCCCTAAACAAGTCTGTGGAGGAAAGTTGCAAAAAGACTTTCCTAACAGAAGGGTTTACTTTCCCTTAATCAACTTGGCTCCAAATGCAATCCGCCAAACCATAAAATCAACAGGTCATATTGCCACAAGGTCAGAACCTCAGAGAAATTAACCCTTCTTCTTCTGTGACACTTGGAAAACTGAAAAAGTATCTTTTTAATTTGTTTTCACCATTATGAAGTCATCGATAATAATTTATATTTAAAGTAGAAGCCCCCCTCGGACTGCCAAAGCAATCCAGAGAAAATTAAAAGGCTTACAAAACTGTTTTTGAAATGTCATTAATCACTCATTTTGTGTGGACAAGGACGTGGGTGGGCAAGTACAGATATGTTTAGTGCCAGGGGACAGAAATTCATGACTGGGATAGTTGGTAAAGAGAAATGACGGTGGGAATGATATGTATGCGAGTGTACAGGAGCTGGATTGAGCCAAGATACGGTTATTTGGCAAAAAAGAAGCAACCAGGCAATTCGGCAGGTAATTGATTTACAGTGATTCTGCTTCCCAAATGGGTTGCAGAGGTGATAGGTTTGTTGAGAAAGTACTGTTGTGATTGATGTGGGGTAGAATTTCTCCCCATTTAGCGGATGTGAACATGCAACCAGTTCTACCTCCACCTTTGTGTGAGCAAGTAACGCCTTTTTGATGTGCTGCTGCTTCCTATTTGAGGGGCGGTGTTTGTGTTTTTTGGGAAACAAGAACATATTGTAAAAATATTTATTCTCAAAGTATCTTTTTTTTTACATCAATAGTGATTCACATTTTTTGTATTGGTATTCTTTAACACAGAGGCTTTCTACCTTTTTGTTACAACTTGCTTTAGTGCAGTGATCCCCAACGTGTAGCTCGGGAGCAACATGTTGCTCACGGCACCGTAAATTGTTGCTCGCCAGTTGTTTTGGGCCATGGTGTCTACGCCTAGAAGGAGGGGCTGAATGGATGAGACCTCAGTAGCATTAGAGCCAGGACAGAGTCCTGGACTGTGCAAGAATGTTGGCCAATGAGCCTGCTGTGGTTCCAATTGGCTTATTTTTGTAGATGCAACATTTGAGTTTGTTGCCACCACGCAAATTATTTTTCAGTAAATGATCTTACTTATTAAAGCATTGTCGTTGTTAAAACCCTGTCATCTTCAAATACTTTGCCCAGCTGATGCATTAATGAGCCAAATAATTGAACCTTGTTTGTGTGCTGGAGGAAATGGTCCTATTCTATTCCTTTGTATAGATAGCAGGAGCATAATGGACAAATACCTGGCACACATACCCAACTTTCCTTTATTCATAATTTGCATGCACTGCTTTTTGTAAAAGTCACGTTTGTGTTTGTTCGATGCCAACATTGTCATTGTTTGATGCTCTCTCAATCTGGCACTTAGAGAATGGGCCGATAAGGCAAATGCATGACACATTTTTCATTATTAATTTGCCCTATGTTCAATTCCAATTAAGTTACTGTTAATACGTTTAAATTAACAAGCCAATGGGCCTCATTACGACCCTGCCGGTCCGGTTAGAACAGTGGCAGTAAAAACGCCACTGTTCTTTCTGGACCGGCTGATTCAGAGTCCTGCAGGCCGGAGGTGTCACTCCCGCCAGGTCTGAACGCCACCCGCCTGCAGGTGCAAATGGAAACACCGGCTCCGTCATAGACGGAACCAGTGTTTCCATTGTCCCCATCCCCATGGAGTCCTCTGGGACTCCATGGGAATGGGGACTTCGAGAATTCTGCCTCCGGAATTCCCGGGTCATCGGGGTCGTAATGCCCCAGTGATTCCAGGAATCACAGAGGCGGAATGGTAATACGGGTCTGGCGGTAGCCTGCTGGTTTTTTCGGCACGGTTACCGCCGGACTCGTAATGAGGCCAATGAATCCAAATGCCCAGCTAACACCAACACACCCCTCTATAAAGTGGTCGTCCAATGCTCAATGTTTTTACCAATGTTTGCCACTATGTTTTGTGTAAAATCCCTTCGGTGCAGAGATGAGAGGTTCCAAATCCTTTAGAAAATTATTTTATTGCTAACCTCTTTTTCACCAAAGTAATAGGCCCCAGGGTCTTTAGAATGCACTATTTGCCGCCATTACATGAAAAAAAGGATATTTTTTTTTTTTTTTTTACTCAAAATTTATTTAAATTTGATTCCTTCATTAAGTTAGCAACATTTAAACACATGTATCGTATTTCATAAAATTCCTATAGAACAATCTCAAAATGAAAAGGCAGCTTTAACTAATTCAAAGATGTTACATATAAAAACCTGATGAACGACAAATGAATATAAAATGACTCCCATTTTGCAGGCACACTGTGTTTCCTCCTGCACTCCTACATTTATTGAGGGATGGGTACATTTAAACGTACCAATAGCATCAGCTTCCTGCATTCTGGGGATCTTATTTCACATATTTCTTCTTGCCGTCTTCTATGTGTATGTAAGTTTGCATATAAGCTAAAGAAGGCAGCTTATGCATATTTTGGACATCTGCCTCTCTCCCCAACGGACAAACTCTTGCTTTAAGAAATACTTTGCATCGACCTAATGTGCCAAATGTAGTTATATCCCACTCCCCCCTATCTAAATGGACAGTGCCTTAAAACCCCTGTCCATCCCCAAGCACCACAAGTGTTTTTCATTTTTTTTTTTTTTTTTTTTTTTAAACCAGAGGAGGCCTCAATGATTTGCTTTTAATAAATAAGTAAACATTCTTAACTGGCCCGACACCTTTGAACTAACACCTCAAATTCAGCTCATAAGGCGCTACCAGGTGTACCTTGAGGCCGAACTGGTAATGGCACAGGAATTAATTTTGCAACTCCTCCTGGACATTACAGTTTGAACCTCCCCAGATGTTCCTGCCATAAAATATCAGGAGCAGACCTGTGCCTTATATACCTCGAGGCACTTGTCCAATCTGAATGCCCCAAGCTCGAAATAATAATGTAAATAGCCCTTTGATCCTTAATGATTCCCTTTTAGCTGTCTCCTTAAAATTATTGACCTAAACAGCGCTATCTGAGAAGAGTAGGCTCAAATAAAAATGAGTACCTCTTCATCTCTACATTCATTTAAACACCAGCTACAAGACTTCACCCTTTTCCAGAACACCATCATATTTGTTTTTATTATATTTAATTTCAAACTATAGTTACCAAAATAGTCATTTGTGTATAGCAGGCCCTGTTGGAGACCTGCTGTCTCCAAGTCCAAAATAGCAGTGTCATCAGCATAAAGAAGCATGCTATAAAATGTCCCCTTCAGAGAGGGTGGATTCACTTTCCTAAGAGAAGTACTATAGTCAAAGTCTTAAAGGAATAAATAGGGCCCAACTGACATCCCTGCTTCACCTTTACTGGTGGGGAAAAACAATGTATAATTGCCCTATCTTGTATATTGGACTGACACAGCGATGTCTGCGTATCACATTTGGATAAGATTTAATAAACCATTAAGGACCCCAATACAATTTAAATGATGCCACAATATGATTCCATCAATCGAATTAAATGCTTTCTCCAAATCTGAAAAAGGGCACAAATAATCTTCCCCCCTTAACCTTACCATATTTCTCTTTGCTCAGAGTGAAGCAGTGGTCCACACACGTAAGCCCTCCCCTGAAACTCATCTGGGAGGGCTTCAAGATATTGTTACTTTGAGCCCACATCTCCAGTCTGAGCGACAAACATTTGGAGAATATCTTACTGGCAATTTTTAGACTATAACCATGGGGGGCTGGTGATGTCCTTCAAAAAAGCTTCCATTATTTCTTAATACATTATTTTTTGTGTTTCTTTTGAAACTATAAATCTGACCAGCTGTGTGCACCACTCATTAAATCATGTATCATTTTTCATTTCGAGATTCTACATTCTGCATCGAACCATGGGGCATTCCTTTATAACCTGGACCTCCTGAACTGGGAGACGCTGTTTGCCAATATTTCAGTCCCGGATAGTTTTAACCAAAGACTCAAACAAAACAACTCTTCTGTATGTGGCCTTTGATCTGTTTAACAGTTTTGAGAGAATATCTTAATTTCTTGTGAATTAGTCATTCTTTCCAATGCTTCCTTGTTGAGCGTAGGCATCGCCAACCAGCCCCTCTGGCTGTTGGACATCATCTTTGTGGTGCCTACACCCCTGACCATTGGAAAACTAACTCAAGAGGATAGTAATCCCTCTGTTCAATCAGAAATGCAAACGTTCATAACATTCCTGAAGAAAAAAACAGTCCATAATACAGCAATCAATGACTGAGGAACGGTCCTGTATGCTTAGGAATGCACCATTTGCCACTAAAGGTTCCAGAAAATCCCTGGCAGAATCTCAAAGCACACCTGAACATCAGTGCTTCATTTGTGGCCAATTTTACTGTCCAAACATTTGCACTACATTTCTTAGAAATATTTTGCTCAAGAACCTGAAGCCCTGTCAATGTTTATTTAGTCAGACTATATTTTTGAACAACTTGACTGGTCGCAACTCAATTTCCTCAACATTTCCTATAAACAACCACTTAATGTCAAAATAAGTGAAAGGCATTGTAAATGTATTTTTGCTAAAATTGCACATGCTCTAGATAACTTGTACTGCAAGTTAAAATGTTCTATTAGCAGTCTTTAGTTTATTGAATTTGTAATTTGTGTTAGTCATTTTTCCACCAACTCAGCACTGATATGTTCTGTCGAAAAATTGATGTTGCTTACCATTTAATTTGATAGACACATTTTGCTCATTGCGCACAAAAGGTTGGGGACCCCTGCTTTAGTGTAATAACTTGCCCAAATGTTAGTAGTAAACAATATTTCTGGAAAGCTTTTAATTTGGAAAAAACGTTGCATCTGCCTGAAAACATTCTTGCGTATTCCTTTTATATACTGGCTGTTGAAGAAAAGGTACATACCCTTTATATCACAAAGGTAAGCGCTTCAGATGAGCCTACTCTTTCTGGTTAAACGGAGACACCAGGTCACAGATTAGACATACAAGGGAGATGACTGTGAAACAGTAAATGCCTAATTTCTTGTCTCCAGACTAGTACTCCTCCTGGTTAGTTGGAAGCAACTTTCTGGCTTGTTCCTTATAGCCTGAAACTGGTGATGTGCATACAATAAAGTAGATTGTTTCAACCCTGCTGTCTTCATTTTCTAGTAGTTTGAAAGATCATCCCAAATATTCCATTTAAACTGAAAAGAAGCAGTCCCAATCTAATGTCAGCAGGTTTCTATTAGTTTGGAGGGGTTAATAGATATTGTCATCATTGTAAATGTTGCTTTTTGTATATTTTTATATAAATGGCATTTTCATGTATTAATGTGGTATCACTGTAGACTGATAGACTTTCACAAACCTGTACCAAGAAGTACATGCAACCTTATGTTAAAGTTTACGCTGTACCCTACAAAGTCAACATCTTCTGGATTTGCATATGTTGTGAGCTTTCTGTATTAACTTTCCATCCCTAGGCAGAAGAAGAATTCAACATTGAAAAGGGTCGACTTGTGCAGACTCAACGGTTGAAAATCATGGAGTATTATGAGAAGAAGGAAAAGCAGATAGAACAGCAGAAGAAAATGTAAGTGAAGTTCACCTGGGCTACTTATTCTCCGGTGCTATAAAAGGTGCCTTTTGTTAGTTATGTAGAGTACGTTACTTTTACTGACCTATGCACCAAGGAATATCTTCTTCGATCTACCTGGCATCTGGAACACCATGTTTGCAATCCTACTTTCAGATAAGAATTTGGGATAAAGGTTTTTTACCCCCCATTTTGAGAACGTGGAAGTAAAAATAGAATCTCCTTCCCGAATGTTGTATTTTTAGGCAAATGAAAAATATATTTTAGTACTTTAAAAAAAAAGCTTGCTATTTTCTTTTTTTTTTTAAATAGCCAAATGGCAATTCATGTAAATGATCATTTGTAACATAACTCAGAGGAAGTCTCCGCATCCGTTGGCACTAACACAGAAAAAGTTGTTGTTCTGAACACATCACATGAACAGTGCAGGCAGGATACCACACCCTATTGTTCCTTGGCAGTATTAGCTTGGCTTTAGTGAGTTCAAAGCCAAGTGTATGCAGGTACACTACCAGGTACCTGGAGCCCTCGTTAAGGTACATGGAACATGCTGTCTTGCCAATAGCTGAAGCTCCGGTAAGACTTTGACTCCCAATTATATTTTCAGAGTTAATGACTATGTAACACACCCCCATCTGTTACTGTTGCTCAGGGTGTCCAGTGCTCTAACCTCTTAGTATCGCATCATTGCAGGGTTGAGCATTGGGGTATTCTTCGGGTGTGGAATTTCTTTTAATTTTACTTGTCCATGGGACAAAGTGTTTGAAAAATGTCCTTGTTAAAAAAAAAAGAAATTACACAACTAAAAGCAGAGCATGTGCTGTTGACAAACATGATGCACAACCTCGTTTGGATAAATATATTTAAAACCTTAACCAGTTAATTGTTTCTCCATGAAAACAATTTGATTGTGTATTACCAAACAGCAAAGCTGCTGATGTTCAGAATCCCACATTGTTTTTGAGTTTATAATCAAATTGAACGGTCATCCTTTCATTAACACACTCAGCCACTTATCACAAGGTCCTAACCAAACCTAGATTAAGATGCATTTAAAATGTTGTATCCTGTAGCTTTCCAAGGAAAAAGTCTGATGCTACTTTTAGTATGGTCTAAAACATCAGAAAGATTTACCAAAACGGGTCTGCTGTATAACAAAGTAGTTTGATGGGGGGAGGAGGGGGGGGAACATTTGAGAATTACAAATACCAATTGCTGTGTGAATGGTCAATGTGTTCTCTTTGCTAGATGGACAGGATCCGTTTAACACCTGTGATACACTTGAAAGAAGTATGCTTTAGCTGCGGCAGCAACCACCCTCTGGCAGCGGGTTGCACCTGAACACAGGCACTGTCAATCTAACACGTCTTGGTACATATAAATGTTTGTGCAAAGACAATCTGCTCTGATTGCACCACACATCACACTTGGATGTGGATGTGCCGACGTTCATAAGCTCATGCAATGTGTTGTCAATTATACGATGCAACTGTACACCAGTAGAAGGAACTGAGACACGTGGATATGTTGACTTTCTGAAGATAAGAGATGCGTCTTAACCCAAAGATATCTCACTCCACATCATCCAGGGCCTTACTTGGAAGAGCACAGTCTGCTCTTCGAGACAGTGGCTTCTCATGCCTGCCCACTTGTATCATTATGTTGCCCTTCTGAAAGATGCATCATAGCCATCGAGATATGCTGATAAACCGAATGAGCCTTACAGCCTGTTCCATATGCATGTTGCCACCCCAAGAGCTCGTATTTTCGCCCTTGTGTCTGCTTGTGAGAGAAGGCAATTTTTTATAATACCCACGTAATTCACAAATTCTTGGTTGACCTGACCACAAGGCAAAGAAACGATGGGGATAAGTTCATGCACCAGAAAAATATCTGCACTGCTGGAGTACATTTGGTTTAGTTTCTCGGGTTGGGGGTGGTAGAACATCTGTTTGGGTTCCGAAGGCTTATAAAGTTTGTAGGCGAGAGCCCCTCGGAAGAACATGCTGCAGGAAGAAGTCCCATATAGCGGTCACATTTCTAGCTATCTAAATTGCTGGAAGCTGATTAGCTCATGCTTGCAGCCTACAAGAGCGTGCCCATTCCATTATGGCGTAACTGAGAGCACGTTTCATAAAATAACTGCATTCTCATCCAAGTGAGTAGCTTGTGTTCTTCCCTTTGATGTTTCCAGTTCCAGTACTGCAGCCAGGCTTGCATCTTAATTAACTGCACTTCTCGAACATGTCTGGCCTCTTTGAATTTTGGGTACAGTGTATTATTATTTTTCACATTTAATGAAGTGTCCACAATCTGTACATAGCATTAACAGCAGACAGATTCAAATGTTGACCTCCACACCACAATCATATAATTTTCCATCGTTACTAAATAGAGGTCCTGGTTTTGGGTGAATAGTCGAGATGTATCCACGATGGCCTGGTGGCAGCTGATACCGTTTGTAGTGTGTGTTTTTTAAAAAAACGAACATGTTATCATGTACTTTTGCTTTTTCCCACATAATCCAATTAGAGTACCATATAGTCTAAAACAGCCGTGCCATCTAAAACAGCCGTGCCACTAGATTTTTGCCTGTCCTTTGGCCATTTTGTAGTTTGGCCTCCTTCCTGCCCTTTTCAACACACTTTCCACAATAGTTTTGACACATGCAAGCTTCACCTTCAGCTTCACATATGCACAATGCCAATTAACTGATTTGATGCTCACAACACATATATCAATTTAAATCCTAACTGTACACATCTCACATCAGGTTTCACATTCTTAGATGAAATAAACATGCCATGTGCTGCATTTTCAACAGTGCAAGTTGGCCTATTGCTGTTTGACTTAATAATCAATCTGTCTGGATTAACAGATTCACTCACAGAATAAATGTGTTCTTCAATACCAGGTTAAATGTCACCTTAGGGTGGTCCTTTAGGGGTCTTTCTGGCCCCTTGATATATCCGTACTTGGTTGGAGCGGAGCACTTCAGTTTGTTAGCAGTCAACGCTCCCACCATGGTTGGCAGCGACATCTTGTTTTTCAGGAGGCCTGCTGGAAAGGCATGATTTTTTTAATGACCGGTGCTCTGCGTTCCATACAGCTATATTGGCAAGCGTCTACCATTATTTGTTAGGTTTGAACCGTCCTGGCCTTGTTGCTCATCAAACAAGCCATTGTGGATTGCAAGAATATTGTCAATCAATGCTGCTAAGTTCAGCTTTACAAAACACATTTCATATGTGCCAGGGCATCCTGAAAAGATGAATAGAAAAATACAATCCCTTTCTTGTTCTGTTGGCCACACCTCTTGAAATCGATGTACCATTGTATGCGAGGTGCCACAGAAAACTGAAAACAAAAATAAACTACTTTCCACCTGGGCGTGTTGCTACTTGCAGCACTGCCACTTAGTGGACACATCAGCAAATGGCAAGTGCTGATGGGGGCTCCTGTGAAAGACAGTGCGTCAGTTATCCTTCCCAACTTGCCGTGCATAAAGTAATTTGGCCCCCTTCCCCTTCTGTTCCCCCATGTGCACACAGGTACACTATTTCTCACTTGCCAGGAGTCCGTTAAAACTAGCCAATGGCTACTGGCGAGTGCACATTTGGTGGCTGGCTGTAGAAACCAGGATCCTTGATACTTTCAATCTGATTATGCCCCTCAAGTTACGGGACTGGAGCACTGGTTCCTTGGTTCCATCTGGCTGCTTTAGGAGTCGTCGGACACTGGCAGAGGTTTGCCTCATAAGATTGGTCTTGTCAACATGCAGCAGCAGGCCTTCTACAAGATATTATTTGGCTCGCCATCGTCTTGGGTCCAGGGTAGTCTGGCAGAATATCCCCCTATTACCCTGATTAGACTTCAATAAGGTAAGGCTGCAAACTCCCAAATTAAGTAGAAAAACCTAGGAACTACAGAAATGCTTAGCTTCTAGTTACAGCCTCCCCAGAAGAGTGAGGTTTCCAGAAGCCATAACCATATGGCAACAGCCTGTCCCATTTTTCCACAGGGAACAAAGATTCGTTTTAAAACTCTACTGGATTTCAACGCTATGGTGCCTTCTAGAGCATCCTTTGGGATACATGTAATTGTGTCCCATTAGTATTCTTAACTGGTAAATATTTGCTAGCAACCAGGGAAGGTCACACAACTAACAGTGCAAGGCATTGGAAAAACCATGCTTGCACATCAATTTCTAATGACAGCAGCGACTGCTTTACTGTTGTCTTGCAAGACCAGAAAACCAGCAACCTACATCTATCTGGAGCTGACTGCACTAGCCTGACTCGCCCTCCAGACCCCTGACATGTATAGGTCATTGATCACCTCACTGAATCGAAACATATTCTGGAATCTATCACTAAGTCTCCCGGCAGAAGCATCCCACCAACACAATACATCCTTTCATTTCTTTTTAGTTCTTTCTCTGTGCCCACTGCCAGTTACCACATCTTCTGACGACTTGGTGCCTAGCGAATCTGTTGAGGAGCCTAGGCACCGCTCCCATTGTGACGACATCCTTGCTATTTGTGCAGTCCATTGTCCTTGGTAGACGTAGTCAGTTGATGTGATCACATGGGCCAAAAAGTCCCTGGCCTGGATTCCTGCTGAACAGCATTTTTGCAGATATACTTTCTCTGCATGCTCTCGTCTGCTGGAAATAAGCTGTGGCAAAGCACAATTATTATGCATCAGAACCTCAGTCTGCTGGAAGGAAAGAAAATCATCTAAGAGTTCTACTCACACAAAGTCACTAAGGGTGTGTGGCCTAGATTTGTGTTTTATTAAGATATTCATTGATGCATTTTCTTTGATTTAGTTCTTCTGCCAGAAAGGTTACTCACTCAGGGAACAGTTTCTTTCGGACTCCCTGGCATTAAGACACTTTGCGCCTCAAGAGATGCATTTTATAGTTTGGTCCTGATTGAAGTTGTAGATAGAGACTTCTGGGGAAGGGAGGTGCAGGAAAGGTTGGTAAAGCTCTGGGCCTCTTGTCAGAGCTACTGTTTACTTTTGAATGTACAGTGAAGAAGATTCGGCCCTGGAATATAGTGTCACCTATCTCTGCTACTCCTAAAAAGTTTGTCTTCAGTCCCTCCGTTAGCTCCTTCTCCTTTTTGTTTTTGTTTTGTGCAGTAGGTAAATACTGTTCTGTCCCAGACTAGAAACATAGAATGTACGCATTTCTTTCTAGGGCACAGTCCTTGGTTATGCCCAATGAACTGCATGTGAAGTCTGTATTGTCATGAGCTCAGTGGGTAAAGTTTACAAGCGGAGCTCACCAACGGGAGACGCAGTGACCCTCCTGAAAGAGTAAAGAAAGCACCCACTCCTCTAAATCAGTAGTAGTGATAAACAAGGCCATCCCCTTTGTTCCTCACCCAACTTCAAACCTTCTGCCACTCTCCGTTTGGGTTTGTTGCTACCCATCTAATCCCACCCACTCCCTCTCGCATCCTCTTGGTCCATCTGCTCCTTCTCTTATCTGGACATCCTTCCCGACTGCATTTCAAATGATGCCCCAGTAGCACTCATGGGTGACCTTAACCTCCCCAGAATCACTCCCACCCACAAACATGTACTCCAATCCTTCTCCTTGGACCACTCGCCTATCTCACTCCACCATATACTCCCTCTTAAGGAAATTCTTGAACTAGTGGGGGGTTGGGAGGATAGGATAACATTGAACCTCACTAATGACCCCTCCCTGTGTAACCGCTCCCATCATCCACTTTAGCATATCAATTTTCCTCCCTCACTTCCTCCCTTCCAAATCTCTTCTGTCTTGAAACATTAATTAAAACCAGACTCCAGGATACCCTACATAGTCAGTCTTTGCCTCCCTCTTTCTTGCTCCCGCCCAGGCCTCTGCTATTTAAGTGCTTTTTCAGATTTTAACGTAGCACTTGACTCTCACTTTCATCATCACTGTCCCTCTTGTATATTGACCCCTCCCCCTACTCTTTGCCACCAACCCTAGATCACCCCTTGGATAGTTTCTTCAAAATAGACCTGCAGTGCCACCTAAGCAGATGGCACAAGGACCATATACCCAGTCTATTCCTAATTTATGAGAATGCCCTACTCTCCTTCACCTCGGTTCTTGACTCGGTCAAGACTACTTTCTTAGTTCTTTGATCTCACCTAGTGTATTCTCAAAGCCATGCTGGTTCCTCTTCGCTGTCGTGGTATTTCCTGTTCTCTTGCCACAAATCACTTCTTTAAAATTGGAAACATTTGTGACTGCCTCGCTCCCTCCTATCCCTCTCTACCCGCTCCTTCCTTCCAACAACTTATCACAACCACTGTCTTCTCTCTCCACCCCTTGGTGAATTCACATCTCTCATAAGGAATGTTAACCCCCTCCTGTGCCACCACTGACACGCTCTTCCCAGTTACTGTCAAGATAATACACCTCACACCTGCTCTTATCTCTCCTCCCCTACAACATCTCGCTCTCCTTAGGAATCCTTCCTGCCTGTTGCATGGCAGCAACTGTCCAACCAATCTTTTAAGAATCCCTCTTCTGACCCAACTCCCCTCCAATTATTGACCTGTGTCTCTCCTCGATCAACACTCTAAAATCCTCATGTCTTTAATGTGTGAGCCTATCTGGACACACTACTATCTGAAGGGTCTCCTATGATGCAGATTTCTCAGCCAGCATTCTACTGCTCAGCCCACACAAGTTTTAAACTTTCTGATCTCTGTTCACCATTATAAACTATTACCTTAATCTTACTGGACCTTTCAGTGCCCTTCATTATGTTGGATCATTCCTTTCTCTTTGTTCTTTTGCTAACCTTTCAATCCAGGTCCCTGCCCTTGCCTGGGTTGTCTCAGTCCGACCTTTCTCATCAGTCCCTTGCCTTCACTTAGAACCCTGCCACTTTTGATCCATCTTCCCTCCCAGTTGATGTCCTTCAAGGCTATATCCTTGGCCCCTTAATCTTCACCCTCTCCACCTCAACCCTTGGCCAACTGATGTTCTCCAACCAATTTTCTGTGGAGGATGCACAAATCTACTTCCTTACCTGTTGCTCATGCCCTCTCTGCCTGTTGCTCTCGCTACAAACAGTAACTGGATATCACTTTTAATGTCTTGTCTGTCACTTCTCCAAGACCACTCCACTGCGTCCCCAAACCCCCCCTTACCCCTCCATCGCCCAATCCTTCCTTCACCCATCTAATTTCCACCTGATGTGGCAGAAACAGCCATGACCAATGCATTTCAGACAGGGATGATCTCTATAGTCCATATTGAATACACACTTAATGTGATCCTTGCTCTGCCCGATCTATTACAATCATCAATTGTAGTCATTGGTATTACAATAGACAATTAACTCCTACCTTACCTCATATGAAGTGGAGCAAAGGACTGCATAATTAATAATGAGAACACGTATTATGTAGTATACCATAAATAAAACTGTCCTCAAAATCACCTAATTAGCAAACAGAGGGTAACGTATGCAGTGAATAGCATGAAGCTTCAATAAAAAAAGATTGTTGTACCTTCTCCTCATAATCACATGTGCCAAACTACAGCATCACAGCTGTGAAGAACATTACTATAAGAGGCACAAAAATATACAAATGCTAATTCTAATAGACCAATTTGCCTCCTTGGAATGGCAAAATACTAGACAAATGGCATAACTGTAACTTAGAGGTCCAAAACTTTTGTCTAGAAACTTAACACAAGCATGTAGTTGTCCTTCCAGAATTGGTGGTGCAGAGAACTGCAACCGAAAAGGGCTGCTACAAAGTAGCGAGTATCTTAAATATAACCATTTCGTGTGGCACTTGGGTCAGTTTCCCATGGTGATATCACAGCGTGATAACGTGACATCACCATGTTGCACGTCATCAGGCAGCATATGCGTGTTAGCCTGACGTTACAAAACCAACATTAAAATGCAAGTACCCAGAGATATACACAAATAATTCCTGTCCATCCCTGAAAAATGTAAATCTTATTTTTTTAAATAAAAAATACTACAAGGATATCAAGCATCAAAAATATGTAAATAGAAAAAAAACATTGTCAACCAAATACCATATTTATATGAACCCTTACAATCCCTAACCAGAAGACCCTTGGAGATCAAGAGGGGGTCCATGGATTGTGGGCTGTGCATATTGCTTGCCGACAACCTTGGGTTCCACCAACGACCCAGCAGTGCAGGAGGAACACGAGACCCTTGGGAAGTCTGATTTATTATTTTGCGATTCCCAGGTTAAAGGTCTGAGCCAGGGGAACTAATAGGCGAAGAAGCTGTTTTTTTGCAGTAGTCAGGGATGCAGGGTTACTCTATAATCCTTGGGGACAGGATTCGGCTGCGGAGGATGGAATTGGGTTCAGAAGACCGCAAGGAACAGCAAATATTGAACAAAAGTTTGAAAAATCACATGGGCCCCAGGAGGTGAGTTTGGCATTGAGGTTGCAGGATTACAGGCAGCACAGGGCCCTGCAGCTTCACACACTGGGAAGATGGAACCATGGGGCTTCCCTGATGTCGTGGGATGAGGATACTTTGGTTGGTTCGGCAAAGAGTCTTGATAGTTCCCACTTATAGATCTGGCAATAAAGTCAGTCAGGAGCTCCAGATTCAGACAGACCAGGCCTTCGAGCAGGAGCAGTTATCCAATTGTTCCCACCGCAACAGGGGGGAAGGAGCACCACAGTCCGTTCCTTCCAGTCTTCTGGAAATACAGAGTTTTGCTGTCTGATTTGGTGGAGCGTCAAAGGATGCTGGTGAAGAGCTTTGGTCCTTCCTCGCAGCAGGCATTCTGTGCTAGCCGTACAGATTTCCAATGATAAATAAGGCGATTGAGTAAAGAGGCCTGCAACGCCCCCCACACCCTCACTCCCACCAGCAGGCTGTGTGTAAACGCAGTACCCAATCGTACACCAAGTCCAATTTAAAAAAAAGTGGTGGTCTGCCAGTAGCAGACTGTTTCTCCAAATACACCCTGCACTCAGGAAGGGCTCTCGCGCAAAGGAATGAATCCACAATATCAGTCAGGAACCACCATTTGCCAGGCAGAATTGGTTTCAGGGTGACTACAGATGGTCACCTCCGCCCGCCTTCACAAAGCAGGGCTCGAAATTAAGATTTTATAAGCATTCACCAGTGACCAGGAGCTACCAATGAGGAACAAAGACCTAGTGCATAGCGTTCCACAAATCCAACTTCCACTTAAGACGCAAATATAACATTTTGTCCCTTATTTATGACCTCTTATGCTTTAAATGTTAGATGTGTACTAAGGTGCATTTACAAATTGTCCCAAACACACAGTTATATTCATATAAGTGTACCCGTTCGGCATCTGTTGGCTTGAGGCGCCAAAAATAGCTACTGATAGCTGTTGGTATCAAGCTAACCAGGCTCTTGTAGGCTATAGGCAGGATCTAAACAGCTCCCACCTTCCCTCAATTTCGAACCCTGCAAAGGTGGACAAGTCGGGTTTTTGAAGCAAATAAAGACAATCTCCATTTTGTGGAACAGAGGAGCGGGACAAAAAGGACCCAGACAGGTCAAATGGGTTCAACCTTGGGGAATCATTTTACACAGAAAAAAAAGCCATCGCCGCCCAACCACATGACTAACAGAGAAGGGGTACCTTTGCTGGGATACTTTTGGGGTACCTCTGCCTTAGGAGTCATGAGGGTTTTAAGGCAGAGCACAAAAAATGAACTTATGCTCTTTCAGGCTTCTGATTAAGCATGGCTGGGAGGGAAAATACCGCTAGAGTCCCTTTTTAAACTTCACATGATTGTTTCAAGATCCATGCCAGAACTTGCTTGCCCTGACTTGGATGACATTATCTTCCACTACTATCCTCTGCACCTACTGCTCTTTAGTACGCTTTCCAACTTCATTCCCGACCATGCACTTCATCTTGCTTCCATGCCTTCTCTCTCCTTTGAGGGGTCAGAAATGAAAGCTGGACACAAAGTTGTCATGTTTTTGGTTAAAGACTTTTATTTGAATGGAAATGGGTTGGGAAAATACCTCTCAGACTGTAACGCTCACCTGGTATCCACGGGGACGTCACACAGCCTGTTCTAACCTCTTACGACCTCGAACCCTTCCCTGGAGTCTACTCGACTGGAGACTGGGCCTGAAACATAGGATTGGTAGACTTTAACTCCCTATTGTCTCTGTGTGCTTGAACCCCTTCTTCCCCGGGGTCCAACCCTTCCCTTTGATCCACAGCTCACCTAGTATTCTTGGAAAGTGTGCTCTCCGTCCTGCTTTCAGCACAGGGGCGCGTTGATTGATGCAGGCTCGTTGCTGCCTAGTTACTTCACTGGCAAGAGTCCGACAGGTAAGTATAATGAGTCTTTTGAACAGTTCTCTAACTTCGCTCCTTTCCTTCCTTAGATGACGGCCGGCGTCCGGGGATGGTGACCTGCTGCTGAGATGAGTAGCGCTGAAGGTGAGTGAGAGCGCGATGCGACCCTTTAATATTTGTATTGAACTGAGTTCTTTTTCTGTGTCTTTTAGGTGCCGCAACGTTTTCAGTGTGGATGTCGGTTATGAAGAAGAAATGCGGTGAGTAAGCGCAGTATGCGGCGCCTCTAGACGTTTCCACGCTAACCTGGAGTGTCTTTTCCCTCTTGCAGATGGATGAGAAGTTCCGGAGACAGAGTTCCCCCAGAGTGGCTGGGATTCAGGTAAGCGTTTGAAGCTCGTACAGTCTTTAAAAATAAGCGAACATTTGCTGAATGCTTACTAATGCCTTTTTTCTGTTCTTTTCCCTTTTCCTTAGGAAGCGGCGGGCCGGGATGGGAATGACACCGTGGACGATGCCAGCAGAACAGAAGAAGCGATGAATGATGGGCAGAAGACCCGCAAGGTAAGGCTGTTCCTAACGGTGTTCTTTTTCTTGCAGGAGCTGAGCGCAGAAGAAAGATGCAGGCCTACCGGAGACCGATCCGAACACGGTGAGTGTCACGCTGCAGGTGCAAAAAACGCAAAGCATGTTTCTCAGCCTGGGTGTGGCTTAAATAGTCTCTGGGTATCCCAGGTGTCTCTGGGCTGAACCACACCCAAAAGACTAGACTGCAGATGCAGTTCTGGGAACCGAAATATGTGGGGGCACCCATCTTGTCCCCATCAATGCACTACAAGTCCAATCCCCAATGATATCCTATGGGAGTGAGTGAGTCTGGTGCCACAAGCGCCAAGTCTGACTCCAAGTGGGTCTTTGGAGGGATGGAGAGGCCCTTGAGGGCCACGAAGGTGATCGTGGCCTGGCTCCAGCCTGACATCTTGGAGGGCTGGGGACATGAGGGGCGGGAATCATGACACCGACCCTATTTTAAAGAGGAGTTTCCCTACCTAAAAACAAAGGATCTGTCTATCAGGAGGTCAATAACTGAAAAGCCGTCATTGTGGCCAAAACATCCATTCCTGACCCTCACACTACAAGCAAAACACTAAAGTGAGAAAGGAAATGTCTTCAACCTGATATTGCCAAAAAAGTGTTCATAAATGAAAGTTAGAACAGCTCCAACAAAAAGGTTCTCCAAGGTGAAAAGACCTTGGATGCAGAGGGTGGTTCCCTTCCCCTGGATTCTTAAATGCGATGGCAATGTCTATTTACTAACGGCTCCTTTGTGTCTCTCCTTGAAACACAATACTCCTGTTAGGCAACAAGTTGTGCTCTAGCATCTTGAAGTGTCTCACATGCTCGATGGAATTACCAATAATGATCTTGGATCCAAATAACCAGACAGACTCTAAGAATATGGCAAAGTACTACTTTATTGTCAGCTCAAATGAAGTAGGGCAATCTGGTGAACAACGAAATGTAGTCCACACACTCACACTTCAACTTTGATTACACAAAGGTTTTATACCCCCAACATGCATCATCTATGACATCATCCTACATGGCAAACTTAAAAACCTATAGAAGGGAGGGGCTGGTTAAGGGGACATATATACCGATCACGGGATGCCCCTCATCTACTAGACATGCGTTGATTCACCTCTTAATACGTATAATACAGATTATTGCACAACAGAAACGGGTTGGCCTGATCAACATTGTATAGCATGTTGCTACATAGACCGTGTGATTGGTTGGCATGTTCTCCCAGCCTTGGGCTTTCGGCTTGCTAGCAGCATGTAAGATAAACAAAACTCTGGTGCACGAACAGCATCAGACTGCTACCCACTTGCCCAATTAGTTCATCTCTCATTGGTCAGGTCCCAAGCCAATGCTTCTCCTTTGTAGTTGACCTTGCAGCCTGTTCTCTGTTCTGGGACTTGTAGGTACACCATTATCTTTGTCTAGAGATTAATAAATAGCCCTTGTTTTCAACTTCTGGATTACTTGTGAAGAGACCATGATTTTGTCCATTTCAACCTTTTTATTTAATGCTATTTGATTCAGTTAAACTGGGTGTCATTACTCCTCTTGGCCCCTAGAGACTTGGTTGCTCAACCTCACAGAAGCTTTCTGCATCCTTGGCTGTCCAGTACTTGGCACTTTCAGATGTTTTCGTCTTTGCTTAATTTGTCTGTCTTTCAGGTAGCTTGATTGGTTTCAACACAAGTCCGGCATCCTTGAGGAGGACCATCTGTGGTTCGGGTAGCACCTCAAAACCTCCCTCCTTGCTTCTGCCTTCTCTCCTCCTCTCCCTTGATGAATTCCTGGCTGAAACTGTACTGGTTACCTGGCCACCCCCTGATCTCGGGCCCAGGTCCCCTCCCCCACCAGTTACAAACCTGCACTGCCTCCCTGGCAACCCCTGCACTTGGACTATTTTCTGTATCCTTTTAGTCCCCCCTCCAGCACTTGACACCTGATGTCTGCACTTACCCTTGCATTTGCCACCAGCTGGCCCTACTTCTCTTATTGTTTTATTTATGCTATTACCCCTTGTACTGCACTGTCCCCTCCCACGCCGCACTTTTCCCCTTCCCCTGCAATTGTTCGATCGGAATGACACTCGGCCTAGTAGGATTGCTGTCCGTTCCCCCTCCCTTTCCGCGTCGCACCTTGAAACACTTATGTATAGGCGCCTTATAAATGCCTTATCATATCATATCCATCTCTTTCTCATGGCTGCTTCAGTCACGTTCTATTTTCTTCTGCAGCAAGGTTCTGTGTCATCTACCTTGCGTTTCTGCATATGTACATTCACTTAATCTCTTCTCACTTATTTCTTTGGTGCGTATGATTTCTTCATATTTGATTAAATGTCTATCTTGTTACTTCGTTTACATCTTCATTCTTTAAATATTTGCATATCGTTTCACTGCGTCTTTGTGTCTTTCCTTAATGATGTCACTCTGCCCTCGTCAGATTTCACTGATAGCTCTTTGATGTCCACTGGTGTGTGCAGACATCCTTCCACCCTTCCGTTGCGATGGCATATTCGCTATGGTTGTCTTAAGAGAATATTGTCTCTCATACACTGGATGCGGTATTGGGACAATACCTGGTGTTCCACATAGGGCTCTTCTCCTGCTGTTCCAATATGATGGAGGTGAGAGGGTGTAAGCTAGGGATGATGTGTCCATCTGCTCCTCTACAAAGTTCTGTAACAGTCTTTCTTTAACATAAGATTCTCCTTTGGCTAACAAACGCTGTCCTTTAACATTTCTTGTAGTTTTGCAAATCTTCTGCTATACTCCCCTGCCAGGACTCTTTATGCACTTCCAACTGCCTGGTGTACTCTCCTGCCAGGACTACTCTCATAGTTTCAATTGCTTGGTATACAGGGCACTGGACTGGCTGACCGCTTTCCTCACTAACTGCCCTTCCCAGCTGCAATTGGGCCCTTTCTCCTCCTCCACCACCCTCTCTCTATGGTGTCCCCCAGGGCTCTATCCGATCGCCTTGGCTCTTCAATATCTATCTTGCCCCTCTTGCTCATTTTATCTCCTGCTTCTATCCTCATTTCCAGTGCTATGCTGATGACACACAGCTTTCCTTCCAACTTCCCTCTACTTCCTACAATCCTTCCTCTCTCATCCCTGACTGTCTGTCCGCCATTCGGGCATGGTGTTCAACGAGCGATCTCTGTCTCAATGTCAGTAAGACGGAGACCCTCCTCATCGGAAGACCTGTGCCCTCTTTTCCTCCTACCCTTTGGCCACCCTCTTGGGGCCCTCTACCCTCACCATTTTATGAGACCAAAATCCTCATGGTCATCTTAGATTACGCCCTCTCCTTCACCCCCCACATATGGACCTTACCAAAAAAATC
Organism: Ambystoma mexicanum; assembly: GCF_040938575.1. Classification (NCBI taxonomy): domain Eukaryota; kingdom Metazoa; phylum Chordata; class Amphibia; order Caudata; family Ambystomatidae; genus Ambystoma; species Ambystoma mexicanum. The sequence goes on along the minus strand of NC_090936.1, from coordinate 448,978,516 downwards.
CCACTTCCAGCTCCACCTCCTCAGAGGCATTCTTCCTTTCTCACCTTCCCCCAGAAGCTCAATGTCTCCAGAGCTCTGGTCCTTTCCAGGTTGGACTACTGCAACAGCCTCTTTCTCATTCTCCCGCTCTCCGCTCTTTGCCCCCTTCAGCTAATCCAGAATAAGGCTGCAAGATTTATCTTTGGCCCCAAGCCCAGGGACTGTATCTCTTAGCCTTAAAATCTCGACAATGGCTCCCGGTGGCTGCAAGTCTACAATTAAAGACCCTCTGCATCATCCACACGGCCTTCTGGGGCTTGGGCCACGCTATCTCCAACTTTCCCTCTTTAAATGCTCCCCAGCTCGAGCCCTACGCTCCTCTAATTCCAACTCTGACTGTCAAACGCTTCTCTAAGCAGAGAGTGAGGGGCAGATCTCTCTCTGCGGCTGGTGCCTCCCTTTGGAACAGCCTCCCTGGCCTCTCAGATTTGAGTCGGACCTCCTTAAGTTCAGGAAACTGCTCAAAACTCTGCTCTTCTCTACCTCTTTCCCCTTCCTTGCTAATCACCCCTCTGCCGCTGTGACCGGTGACCTGATGATACTCCTGAACCTCACAGGCTCTTGGGCCCTTCCTTCCAGTCATTACCAGCCCCCTCAACCCCCCCCCCCCCCCCACTGTGTTGCCCTGCGGGCCCCTGCCTGGTTGCTCCACATGCCACCCTTGAGAGCTGTCTGTACTAGCATTTAGCCTGAGGTGCTCCTCGTGTCCCCCTTTGGCACGTCCCTCTTGGGCCCCCCTCCAGCACTTCTCCACTCCTCTGCTCCCCTGCCCATCCCCTGCACTTCTCATCTATGTACTTGCGCGGCCAAATGCCACAAGGCCTAGTAGCACCACAACTGTAAATCTAATATTGTTGCTTTTTGTTTCTTGCCACTGTTATCATTTCCCCTGTTCCCTTCCCATTTAGCCTGGTGGCGCTTTTAAACACAATTCTGTTGTATAAAGCGCATTACAAATGATCAATAAATAATCTCCCTTGCCAGGGCGTCTCTTGTGTTTCAATTCCCTGGTTTCCTTATCTTGCCAGGACTACTTATGTGTTTTCCCGGTTCCTCTGTATCACAAACTGCATATACCGTTCTCGACTCGGTATATGTGTCTGCTTTAATGTTAGTTCAAACTTTGGGGTTTTGATCTGTACTTTGCCTTTTCTTCTTTCAAACAATCTTCTTGTGGTTTTTGTAGTAGCAATCTCATAACATTCAAATTGATGTTGGCGCGGTCGCTGGAATGCTTAGGGTCCCCACTTGCTTTGGGCTGACTCATCAGTACTCTCCAGTGTGTCTGGTCCCGTTCGCACATCTGCGGCGTGGCTCTGCCACTCGCTTCTCACTCTGGAGTGTGCAGACATCCTTCAGGCTTCCTTCGCGGCTCCGCCGTCACACGCCGTCTTCACTTCAGGTGCCGGTAAGGAGAACGCTGCCTCTTTGAGGTGCCAAGTGCCTAGGATCTCTCTCTGGCGGCTCCCGGCGTCTTCATGGCACGTCCTGGACACGCACTGCAGCGCTCCTGTCTCAGGACTACACTGCTCTGCCACACCGATTTGTGTCTCCCGTGTTCGAGAGCCTCTGCAGAGGAACCAACGTCTTCTCCATGAACTTGCACAGTCCGTAGTGTGGTTGCCATCTTTAAATTTCCTGCGCACAGGTGGTTTTGTGGATCAACTGGTCTGCACATTGAGCTTCAGGCTCCTGTTCCCTTGTATCAACTCCTTCATCCTCCTTGTATCAGTACTTGGGAGTACGCAGTACTTGTCTCGCACATATGGCCAGAGCATCCTGCAGCGGGGCATTTCGGCAACCACACGCAGGCCCCTGCAGAAGGTGTGTTTATGTTCATTTATTTTTTATTTAAATGTGTGTATGGATGCATGTATGCTTGTGTTTTGAGTAAGTGTATGGTGATGGGTGCTTGTATGAATGATCGTGATTGCTGTGTGAATGATGTGTGCGCGTGTGGAAGGAGGGTTGTACAACAAAGGCATTTTAAAAATGCCTTTGTTGCACATTACTCCTAGTCACCTGTCAAAATCGACTCTCCTTCTGAGGTGCTCTGGAGACCAGGGGAGAGGGATGATATTTTCTTTACTGGATATCTATCATAGATGTCCAGTCAAAAATACCATGCTTTCCCCCTTGGCCCCCCAAGGCGCCAATTGCAAACTGTTTGGCTTTTTACCCATTTTATTTTTAAGTATGCTCTAAAATGCAACATTTTAACCCATTATTTAAAAAAATTCACGGGTAGAAATCCCCCCGCAGACCCCCGTTGATTGGTTCATGTTCCCTCGCTGCGCTCGGTCGCTATGGCATTTTTGTGGGAAATATTTATGCGCCTCCAATTCACCAGCACCCACTGGCCCTCGAACTGTGTTGGGAACGGGGTGGTGGGACCCCAGGGACTGTGTTGGGAGCAGAATGGGTGGGAGCACTGAGATAGTGGTGGGAGCAGGGTGGGGAGAGCCCACGGTCTGTGATGCTGTGGAGAGAGCCCAGGGACTGTAGGAATGAGATGAGGGAGACCAGTGACTTTGATGGGAGCAGGTGGGGGAGCCCAGGGACTATACTGGGAGTATGGTGTGGTGACGGCGCGCAATAGTTCATAGCCATTTGTACATATTGTCCATTTGGCATTTTTGGGGGGGGCCCGGTCTACCCAAATTTTGCTCAGGTGGGCCCAGGCCAAAAAAGATTGAAGACCACTGATTTAAGTGTTTATGGGAATTGGAGTCCATGGTTGTCATTGGACATATACAGTATAGGGATAGTCTTTTCCAGTGGTTTTACATGAGAGAGCAGTTTCACAAAGTTTACCAGAAGCAAAAAAGGTGTTAATGGAGCTTTTATTCTTCAGGTCATAGCTGGGGAGTTGACCCAAACAATATTGGGAAGAAGTTTCTTCTTAAACAGAATCAACATGGATAACAAGGTTAAGAGTACATCACCACTTAATTGATCACATTGTCCAAAATCAAAATCCCTACGTGCTCTCCCATTCCCCACACCCCCTTATTCTCCCTAATCATGACCTTGCGATTCCGATCCCAAAACTACCTGCTCACCCGAATTTACAACAGGTAAACATTTTAAGTATACGTGGTTCGTGGTAGAACTGTTCCTGGGAGCTACGGTGAGTAACTTTAATATCTGCTCAGAGAGAGTCATCCTCCAAAAGTTCTGTCTGTTTTTCCCCAGCTGTAACCAATTTAAATGGGCCGGTATTACTTAGTTATTTCCGACAACTAGAGCGCCACTTTGGTTTCCAGGTTCTAGTAGTCTCTATTACTCTTGTTGTCCTCCTCGTCCCAGTACTTCCTATTGGTTTTATTGGGGGAAACCCCCAATGGACGGATATTGGGTTTGCTGTAGTGTTGTATTATATTACAACATACCATATGAGTTTGTGGTATAATAGGAGAATTACCAGGTTTTAGGACCAAGGGGGAATGCCATTTCTCCTCTGACAAGGCACCCTTTCCTCCATGTGGTTTGTCTCCCCCTCCATGATCTTTTCTCAAATAACCACACAGAGTTTGGGTCAGAGGGCATCCGCCTCACCCTGGCCATTTGAGGGGAGGTTCTCCCCATGGAAGCAGTGATGTTATTGCCAGATTCATTAAATCATGAAGAAGCTTATGTGGTTCAACACAACCCTGAGTTGTGGCTGTACTAAAACTACCAGGGGCTTTTGATCCACAGAACTGGACTTCTGAGGTGGGACACCAAGCTATACTTTTCAATTGGATTGAAGACCGATTGCACTAACGTGGGTGGCCTCATGTGTTCTGTGACTGGCAGATTTTGTTGATGAAACAAAAATATGTGGGCCAACACTACATTAAGTGATGGGGTTTGCTGTAAGGGAACCTGCCGAAGGATGCAATGCTATGGTATGGGGATTACTTCTCAATTCGTTAGTCACCTTAAATCTATGATCTTACACCGATGTATGTAGTACTGTGGACCATTTGAGCTATACCTTGCTTTTACACCATTGCATCTGAGTGTTTAATATTTGCATGCGTGTAAACTGTTCTACCTACTCATTTGTTTTCAAACTTCACCACCTTATGGTTTGTACCATTTGGGTCACGTAATAAGCTATATACTTATTTCCTTCATTTATTTTCAGTAGTTGTAACAGTTTGTGTCACTGATGGTTGATTTTAACCAATGAAAGAAAAGTATTAAAAAGGACCCCCAGCGGGTTGTAGTCTTCCTTCTTTCCTTCTATTGAGACCGCTTAGCAATGGCAAATCCAGCTATGTTTCAGTCAGACATGTTTCCAAGCCTATCCTTACTTTACCTATTTTTGCATGCATATAAAACCAGATTTAGATCATGTATAATCTAGTGCTTCCAGATTCTGAGTTTGCTACAAACCATGCTTTTGGTGCCAGTGTATTTGTTGTATTCATTTATTTTTTCGTAATGTGTGTGAACTGTGGTTCACATTATAGAAGCTGATTCTTGTTTTCCATATGATTTTTCAGTCAGATGTCCAACTTGATGAATCAGGCACGTTTGAAAGTCCTGAAGGCCAGGGACGACCTTATCAATGTGAGTATGAACTGCCGATTAGTGAAGTAAGACATCTGTTTTAATTGCAAAGTCGAAGGGGCAGCTGGTTATTGTTGCCAGAAAGCAATGCAAAAAAGACTTAACCTCTGGCATTCTAGAAACGTATACCAATATGATAGTTGGTAAAATTGTTCACTGGAGTACCTTTTTTATTTTTTGGCCAGTAAATGTATAGGTTGAATTGTGTTAATTAGCATTTTCATGGCACAGAAATTGCACTGGTGTGGCCTCTTATCGTCTCAGTTTAGGGCCAGAGTTGTGCTCCAAATGCTCAGGGCTCTGATAATGGTAGACTGTGAAATTCACCAAAAACAACTGGGTTTTTGATACAGATAAGGGGGTTTCCATACTAGGCATGGTGCTGCTGACTAGAGTCTGTTGGTTGGGTACTGAAAGTCACATCACCAGTTTGACTTTCTGTTAGCCATTCAGTGATTGTTGGTTTCTGATTTCTAGGCACATGGGTACCTGAAGGGTAGAACTATGGGTGGAGGTGTCCCAAAAGTTGCATCTTTAAAATCCTCCTATTGGAATGTTTGCTTTCATGTCAGAACTAAACGTTGATGTATTTGCCCCAAAGCTTTGTGAGGAGCGGGCGTATAGGCCAACTTGAGTGCTTTGTTTGGTTTGGTGAAAATCTATTCAATAAAAAATGAATGTATCAACTATTTCAATTAAGACATCGTTAAGATTTCATTTATAAAATATTTAATCAGAATAAATGGTAGCAATAAAAAAAGCCAAATATACTGTTTTCATTTCAACTTAATCATGTCTTAATTAAAACTGTTGATACATCTGTATTGTTTAATTTTGAAGCAATTGGGGGGGAAAACAATCCAAATCATTGTTAGCATTTTGAGTTTGTATGTTTCAACAGTTAAATCCACGATGTGCATATTAAACTGCAAAGCTTACATTTGATTGGCAAATGAAAAGTAATTCAATTTGATTGGTCAGGCTTTGATCGTGGATCACCACCACAGATTGGGGGTATTTTTCGATTGGCTGATAAGCCCATGAACATTTTAAAACACTAGCCACATTTGATCAGCAGCACCAACAAATCTATCTCCACAGAAAGGAAGGTTGAATTGGCAATACCTCTGGGCAGCATACATTCCCAGTACTTAGTAGTTAAAAGTTCAGAAATATGTCCCCAAATTAGTGCTTGAAGGAACTTCAGATTAACAATAAAAAGTAGTGCACACTGATATTTTGCCTTGTTTGTAGAGTTTGCCAATGATTGTTTTTAATGTTTGCCTAAAAAGGAACTGTTTTGCAACTGTCCTTTCAAGAGTTGGGGGGCGCAGAATAAAATACTTTGACTAAGAATGTTAAACAAAAAAAGAAAGTATTGCATATTCACCCCTTCCTAAATTGTAGTCTACAAGTGCCAGAGTACAAAATAAGATCAGACTCCACAATCTGGTTTGGGTTTTGCAATTGTACTTTCACAACTCGAATAGACATGCATAAAACTCTGTGAAATGGCAACTTGTCGATCTGTGCCTCTGAGAGGCTGGAAGGATTAGCCCAGAGTCAGACACATGCGAGAGTAAGAACTAGGGGTTGGAGCAAGACCGTGAGCTAGGGTGCAAAAGAGGGAGGGTTCAAAGAGTCTGGGGGAGTGTGAGAGCTTGGGTGTGTATTAGGCTGTAAAGACAGGGGAAACTTGGGTGATAAAGGGGATGTGTGGGAGACCAAGGTTGAGTGAGAACAAGGGTTCTGCTGGTAGAGGGTGCATGAATGTGGATTGCTGAAAGGGTGAGATGAACTCATGTAGAGAGAGAGAGAGAGAGAGATATATATGAGAGATATATATGAGAGATATATATGAGAGCACAGGAGAGAGAGGTAGGCGGTGGAAGAGCTTCATAAATAGCGAGAGCATGGAGGAGAGAGAAAGGGAAGGCGTCCGTTAGAGGGAGCGAGAAAGGAGTAGTATGGTAGAGCGAATGAGAAAGAGGATGTGATACAGAGGGGGGGGCTTGGTAGAGGTTATTAATGGGAAGTGTGCACCTTGATGTGGTGCTCGTGGCAACTACACACAGTGGACTTCTGCAACCACATGTGGGGGTGGTATCAATGTCAAGACATCAGCATGAGCTCATTGAAGAGACTCTCGGAAAGGAAAGACAGGCTTGCTCAGATTACTGTGCTGCCCTAGAGATGAACTTTGCAGATATGTGACATGTTACTACGCTGATGATTGGCACACACATTTCAAAACAACCCATAATTGGTAGATGGTGGCACAGGGTATCTGAAAAGAACAAATGGTATTTAGGCCCTGCCAGCCATATTGTCTCAGTTTACAATACCCTTGCTTCTCTTATCCCTAGCAATTGTCTGCCTTATGGTGTTGCCACTACCAAATGTGCCAAAACCAAAAAGGGCCACGTAGCAGCTATCTTGGGCATGTTTTTGCTCCAAGGTGAGGGAGGATATGCCCCAGCGTGGTAGTTTATTCCTTTTTGCAAACACAATTGAGAGTTTCTTTGCTAGATACACATAGCCTGGACCAGTAAAGTGCACTGTAAACCGGAACAAGAGTTGGCAGAGCCAACTGTGTTGGCTTTTGTGTAGGCATGGGCAATGTATGCATTTGGCAGGCACTGCTAAAATGTTACCACCTGACACGAAAATGACAACAGCTGGGAATAGTGGAATTATCTGGGCATGTTATATCAGTGCCTGGCCAATGCACACGCCGAAACTGTTGGTCTTGTCAGTGCCTGTTTTTAATAGATCTTCAGTGCAAAGAACAGACCTAAATCAAGTGACTGAAGGTACACTTTAAGGCATTTCTTTTATTTTCATTACAGTGAAGTTATTCACTCCCCACAGACTGCTTTAAAATAATTCTGGCAGACTAAGTTTTGATATTACTGCTACAGGGACATTCTGGTTAAGCATATCCAGTGAAGACCACTTTTGTTGAAAGGACATTATGTATGCAACACAATCTAATCAAAGTGGCAAATGTATTTCCTTCAATTAATATTTTTATTTTAGTATTGGCCGTAGTCACTGATTTGTTAAAAACTTGCAAAAACCATTTAGTTTGCTTATGTTATTGATTTTAACTCGCGCTCGCTATTTATTGAACACTAAGTCCACTAAGTCTGAGTTATTTATAATTAGTTTATACTTTGAATTAGTTATTAAATTTAAGTCAAGAGCAAGTCAGACTTACTACTGGAAATTAATTTGGGAATACTCTTCCCCCCGCCCCCCATTCAAATTCAGGCATTGAACTTCAGCTGCTAAAACATGCAATGAGCATTTTGTTGAGCAAAGCATATCCTGTGATCCCTGATTTTTAAAGCTGCTCTGATTCACCTGTATTTATTGTGTACTGTTAAAACATGTACTAAAGCGTTTTTAAAAAAAACACCAGTCTTTTGTCTGTTTGGTGTCATGTTATGGTGTGCACGTTTTTCTTTCTGCAGATCTGGAAAAGTTACCAACCATTGAATTCAATTGGAAAACCACAGCTTCCATTGTATCCGATGGGCAAATGTATTGTTAGCAAAGAGGCAGCCTTTGCAGCTGAAAATACATTACTTGCTGCTTTTGGAAGCAGCGTTGCGAGGGTGACTGCAGGATGGATAAATGGGTGAGAATCGGAGGATGTTTTGGATGCGTTTATTGGTGAGAGAGAAGGTGGAAGAATAGGGAGTGAGCGGGTGAGTGCTTGATAGATCATTGAATTAATCGGTGAGGGTGTGTGCTGGAGTGGTGAGTGAGGTGTGTGTGTGTATCTGTGAAAAGAGAGTGCCTGTGAGTGTTGGTGACTGAGTGGGTGAGTGTTTGCTGGATGTATAGATGGATTGAGTAAGAGGCTATGCAGGGTATAAAATTCTAATTTGGTGCACACACTGCACAAGAGCAGTTTGTGCCACACTGCGAGGGCAGGTCCTGCCTCTGGATGCTATCATATGAGATTGGCAGTTTCTCTGCCTTAATAGGCGCATAGAATAGACTGAATAGACGTCAGCAAATGCATTAGCGGAGGAAAACCAGTGTTTCCTTCATCCTCCTTGTCCCCCGCCCCCTGCTCTTCTCCCATTGGGCCTCGTGCCCTGACCAATCTTGCCTGGGCCTCCCTGCCTGGGAGGTGTTACAATGGGCAAAGTGTACAAATAGAGGGCTAATCCCAGCTCCCTTTCGTCTGTGCGGGGCCACCTTGCTGAAACAATGGCAACCTGCACTGAAGAGTGTCCTAGTTCGTTAGGGGGCCACGTTGCGGCAAGGTCTGAGGCAAACTGGTAAAAATCTTTCACTGTATTCAGAAGCTGCTCTGTGGCAAGTGTGACTATTTGTAAATAACTCTGTTGTGGCTGTTGGAACGCATCGCTTGCTACTGCTATTGAGCAGTGATACTGGTGGCTACGTGAGCTTGCTGCCCTCTGGTTTGGCAGCTCTCTTGATGGCTGTAATGCTGGGATGGCTGGAGTTGTTGGCTGAATGGCTGTACTGGGTTGACTTGCGGGTGGTCTGCCCACATATTGGTTGTATGTTGTGGTGATCTGAAAGGCAAAGAAACAAACTGGCCAGCATTGGTTTCTGGAGGTATGGAGTGGTCCACAGTGGTTCTGTTGATACTCCTGCAGGATTTTAGGAAGGGGACAACTGGTGGCCCTCCCAACTGAGCTCTTCCCCCTATGGGGTCCATGAATGGCTCTAGTATCCACCCTGGTTGGCCTCCCACGCCAGACTGAGAGAGGTCTCCATCCATTCAGATTACTGACCTTGTCAAAGTACATGGTGACATTTTAAGAATACTATTCAAAGCGGTTACACAGTCGGACCACACAATGGCTACGGCCTATGAAGCTTTTTTTTAGTGACGGTAAGCAAAGATAAATTCTACCCTTTCTATGCATTTTCATATGCATGATGACTGGCACTTGTGACAGGGCCATGGACTTGGCCCTGTCAGGGAAGGCAATGGAGATCCCGGCCAACCTAGTGTAGGAGGCCTACCAGGATGTATGCAAGAGCCTGTCGTTCCCCAGAGGCGGGGGAGGGAGTTGGGAGGACACACCAGCCCCTGATCCCGCCTCCTGCCCCCCCCAATTGTTCTCTGATGATTGATCTTGGTACGGATGTCTGTCTCCCAATGCCTTGAACCCTCAGTGCTGTCCGGAGTTCTCTTTTTATTTCTGGACCGCAAGTACCAACATGTCATTCAGCATTGCCCTGAGAACTGCAGAAAGAGGACGCTGACATGTGCACCTGCAAAAAGCAGACACCGCTGCTTACCAACACTCCAGCAAAGCAGACCGACCAGCGAACACTGGCGGCGACAAACTGAGATTGATTCAAATGCTGTGTGCAGAAAGGGGGCCATGGAACCAATGGAGTGGTTGGCGAGGCTAGAAGAAGTTAATCGTTGGTATGAAATACCTGGAGGATAGAAAGAGAGTGAAAGGTGTTGTGTGAGGTTGGAAGGTGAGGAGGTGGACTTAAGGGACCAGGATAAGGACAGAAGGTGGAGGGAGTGCTAAAGAGTCAGTGGAGGGTTGGAGGTAGAAGGAAGTTGTTAGTGAAGGAGGGAGGGAATAAAATAGAAAGCTTAGTGTGAGAATACCAGAGGGATAAAAGAGGGAAATGGTGGTAGGAGAAGGGGGTGGGGGATGGAGAGGGGGTGCGTTGAAAGGAAAAGGAATGAAAAGACTGGAGCTAGTAGAACGGCACGAGAGAGGGAGGAAACGGTGAGAGAGAAGGGAGGAGAGCAGAGAGGAGTGAGCATGCAGGCAAGATCTGGAAAAAGCAGCTAAAGGGGGAGTGTTTAACATACCCGTGCCATTAAGGACCCTACTGAGACCATTTTTGGGATAATAAAAATAGATTACACTTAGGAATTCCCAGACGGGCAGTCAGATAAGGCCTTGGCCTTTAGGCCTCCCTGATGCAGAAGAGCTCATTTAGACAGGGGGTTACTGAGGTATAGAATCCACGCTATCCTTTGGTGCTAGGGAGGCCTGGGTTGGGGTGGCGGGAGGGTGTGGGCAAGCCAGAAAAGCCCCTTAGCGTAGTCCACCTACAGTCTTATGGAGTTGGAAAACCCCAGTTTAAAGTATTGATGTTAATAAAGATCCTTGAATCATCCATGAGATTATTAAGGCTGTGTGATGAATCTTGAGTTATTGCTCTGCTTTAGATGGGAGTGGGAAACCCCTTCCCATGAGGCCGCTACCCGTTAGTCACCCTTGGGGTGGTACTCAGCAGGAGGATCTCGTGGGGAGGGAGGGCCCCATTGAGAGTAGTGACGATTCTGGGAAAACGCAGTACCCCTTTGACCCTCCCACCTTCCCTCAAAAACCCTACAATTCCACACTATTAATGCCCCCATGTATTTTAGCAGTATATCCCAAGTAAGAACTACTGGGGCGAGGACGAGGCCAGGAGTAATGAAGATCACTGACAAAGAAAACACGCTCTAGTCATTTCAATGATCCTATTGGTCAGCTGTCATTCAGAAGCAGAGGGAGAAGAGCATAATGGCGTCTTTGGTTTCAGCTCGGCATGGGACGAGAGCTTGGTAAGCTACGCGCAGAGAAGCAGATGTCCAGGCGGGCGGCGCACTCACGAGAGGCCCGTGAAGCAGAAGGCAGACCGGAGAAGAGGAAAGATGCTAGCCAGCGACTGAGGGTGCTGGAGGGCAGAGAATCAACTGCAGAACTGCAGAGGAGACGGGCAGAAAAGCCGCCAGAGATCCTGGGAGACCTGCAAACAACCGGAGGGTGATGGCCAAGACCCTGCAGGTACTAGGGTGGCTAATCCCAGGGTTGCGGAGACCCAGGGGGTGCATGAGGCCCGAAGCGAAGCACAGAAGGAATCTTCACCAGGAGAGAGTAACTGGGTGAAGGGGGTCTGGGACCCATATTGGAAAAGCATATCCCAAACAGTAATAAAGAGGAATGCCAAGTTTGCATATACCAGTGGTACTCAGACTTTGGCAGGGGAGTAAACCGAGGCTGTGGGTTGAAGAGAAGTTGGACAAAGAGAACTGTGAGAGTAACCAAGTGAAGCGGGTCTGGGACCCATACTGGGCAGATGCACCCCAAACAGTAATGGAGACAAAGCTTGCATGTACACGTGACACTGAGACCTTGGGTGTGGGCCCGGGGGGGCAGATAGACCAGGCAGGATAGTGGTCGAAGAAGAGGCGTGGGTGTTAGTACTGAGGACAGGGTGTGGGATCCGTAGCAATTGAGGGAAGATCATCGTGTATTCTTCCTTGTTGCAGTACCTTGGAGCCGGGTCTGCTCAAAGGATCGGGTACCGTCAAGACTGCTTGGAAAAGGTGTCCAGGCTATTCTTCCTTGTTGCAGGGCCTGGGAGTCAGGTCTGCCAATTAAAGAGGAGGACCTTAAGACAGATCATTTTGGATAACGCTTGGAAAGACTATGAGGAAGGGAATCAACCCCTTGAGTCTTGTGGTACCTTTGGTTTGCTTTTCTACACTTTTTGGAACTTGTATTTGGAGCTACAAAGCTGGGCTGCAGGTTGACAGCCAAGAGACATCTCTTTTCACCTTATGTTAAGTTTATAGCTAGAGTGGGTGTGTTGGGTTGCTTGCGCCTAGCCCTTTGGTTTAAAGCAAGAGTTCCTACATCTGAGGTTTTGTAAAAAATAGTGTTTTATTGGTTCTGGACCAAAATGGATTAAAATAGTTTTGAAGGTTCCAACATAATCTGTTTGGAGGCACGTGCAATTGTTTTGCCCTCACCCAGGCTTTTTCAAGGCACAGTTACAGTGACAATGCGTGCAATACAATATTGTGCATGTTATTCATATGGTACACTCCTGTGCATATTTCACACATTATGTAAAATATGCACAGGAGTGTACTATATGAATAACATGCACAATATTGTATTGCACACATTGTCACTGTAACTGTACCTTGAAAAAGCCCAGGTAAGGGAAAAACAATTGCACGCCCCTCCAAATGGAGTAGGTTCGCACCTTCTAAAACGGGACCTTCAAAACAATTTAAATTAATTTTAGTTCAGAACCTCTGATGTAGGAACTCTTGCCTTAAACCAAAGGTCTAGGTGCAAGCGACCCAACACATCCACGCTAGCTACTGACTGACTGACTGACTGACTAGTGGATATCAGTCAGTGCTGGGCTCTGCTGCTAGGCCAGACCACTATATAAATGAGTCGAAAAGAAATACAGAATAGACGCTCATCTATTAAATAACTGGAGGTAGGCGTTCTGAATATTATCCACTATCAGCATATCACTTATGTTAAGTTTAGCTTGTGAGGCATAGATTAGGATTTGGACATGGGACGACAAACTTTGCTTTGGACATTCTGACAGACAGTTTTATTCGTTTTGTTGAGGCAGGGAAACCCCTCTTAGAGGTAGGTTTAGTTAGGAGTTCCTCTAACTCCCTCCCGGTTTTTGTTATTAATAAAAGTCTTTGCCCAACAACATGCCACCCTTGTGTCTGAGTCTTACTCCTACACCCTCACATATGCTGTAGGAAGTGGGATACTGCCCTGTTGACACAATCTTGGGGACCCTGAACCTAACCAGAACCTTTTCTAGCCCCATTATATCCAACTTTGAAAAAGGGTGGACTCAAGTCCTTTTTACTACTAGCGAATTGAGCATGCTAGAAAGTAAAGGAAGCTGGTCTAGACCCTCTTCAAGCAGCTGTGACCCTCAGGGCTATCGCCAATATAAAACCTTCAATCCATCCTGTACCCCGAAATGACCAATGGAGTTAGTTCTCTCCAGTAGTGGGTGGCATAGTAAGACCTCTGACCCCACTATCCAACATCCGGATTAGAAACCGATGATTACTCCTATGGAAGCAGTAATAGGTTGGGGACTCACTTTCACATCTTTAACCCCCAAATCCATTTATTTGATTAGGAAGAATGTGAAGGGAAATGGTTCCAAACTGCTGACTCCCTTTGACAGATCCCTGGGAGAGAGAAGGTAATACTCTTTAGACCTTCGAGTCCATGTCTCTACGTATCTAGTCACCTATTCAAACCTAAAGCAGAAGAAAGGCCTAAGAATACTACCCCGCTTGTCCTGTAATGAAAATCTCCAAGTCATTATTAGAATTTTTTTTTTAACAACCCTATTAAGATTCGGGGGGAGGTTTAGTCAGGTATTTGACTTATGAAGTCTCAATTGAAGGTACTCAAACGAGAGGGAACATCCGAGAGAACACCTCCCATGAGTTTAGGACCCAAGACAAATTCTACTGTCATTCAGAGTGGGAGGCTGAGCTGGATTCTAACTTTGAGTATTATCAGGCCAAGGACAAGTCCTTATGATAAAATGCCAACCTTCCCATTTCCCTAACATCTACAGAAAGTTTCTGACTCCTGAGTTTAGAGTATGAAGAGGTTGTGAACTCTCTCCCACCTTTAAAAAGCCTGAAACATCCCCGGCCATCAGCAGCAATGCCTCTGCGATGACACATGCTGGAGAAAGCTACATGGGATCAGATTGTCTCTTCCCAATGGTAACAGCTTTGTAGGGACCCGTGACGATCTCATGTAGGGACCCCGAACAAGTTGGAAAACCTATCCCCCTCGAGGTCCATGATCTACTGACACACGGGGCCCTGCACAATGTCGTCTCAATTCCATTGGGTAAGGAGGACATTTTTCAGCAGCCTGGTGCTCATAACCCATCGAGTCAGGACAGTCTGTCATACCTTCCCATCTATCCAAGAGATTAGGACTGTAACAGAAGTAGCACCCCAGCCAAACTCTGTTCCCAACCTAGGTGAAACGGTTTCCCCGCTTTAGGGAGATAATTTGAGATCTAGCTCTTCCAATAGACCCACTGGAAGATGGGGAGAGGTACTGCAATCAAGAAACTGGTACAAACGGTCTTCTAGTATAGAGGGCGATGATGAGTATTATAGGGAGAAAGGGGAAACTTTGAAACCACACAGGGGAATGGAACACGTACGGCAACCCCTGAATAAAACCGTTTTGTCCAATACCCTCACTATAGAAAATCGGGGGGGATCATATAGTCTCTTGCCCCATTATCAAAAACCCTTGACCAGATTTGTTTCTCTTGCGGAGAGTATAGGCACCCAGCGAGACATACCTTGAATATCTTGCCTCCTAGTTTATCATCAGACCGAGAAAGAAGACCCTATGGGTGATGTAAGTCCCAATAAAATCAGGGAAGCCCAAGAAAATAGTCCTGACATATTTTTCACCACCATTCTTTGTACAGTGTCCTCCACCCTAAACCCAGACTTTGAAGTCAGAGACCGTTCTGTTGAAAAAGAAAAAAAGATGCCAGAAAAGGGAAAAACACATGTCTATTACGAGCCAGAGTAACTTCGAATGGATTGTCACGCACGTATTCCTCATCTTTTATATATTGGCAAATCTGCTTGCAGCTTCAGAAACTTTTTTTCATAGTATCGGATGCGTCGTCTAGTAGTGTCCCTTGATGGCCTCCGTCCTGTCCTCAGTCGTGACGTTGGCATTGGTGCAAGTAGCTCATGCTGCGCCCATTGCCTCGGTTCCTTTTTTCCACATGCTCAGTACACTTGGGACGGCTCATTGAATCAGCAATTTTTCTCACTGCATATTGTGTTTCGAATTTTTCCATGATGTCTACACCAAAGACCGGTTTTAAAGTGTGCTCCGTTTGTGGCGCTAAAATGTCCATTACGGACCAAAACGGATCTGCCTTTTGTGCTTGGGTGTGGACCATAAAGTCGACGACTGCGCTTCCTGTCAGTCAATGACAGTGAAGGCCTTGAGGTAATGGAAGGGAAAGCTAGCCGCAGATAGGCCCATTTCTAAATCCCTTCTAAAAGGAGGTCGTCTGATGAATCCAGGTAAGTTTCCCCTGTGAAGAAGCGCTCTAAACACTTGAAGCGCTTGAGATCCTTGTCTCTCCATTCGTCCTCTTCACACAAAAATATGAAGAAAGAACACCATTGTTCGCAGTCTTCTTAGGCCTACTCCTCACCTGACCAACAAGTTAACTTTCCCAGAAAGTGGGCGTCTGCAGCAGACTGGGATACATTTTGTCTCCACATGCTGGATGTGTTCCAGAAGGCGACTCTAATCGCACCTTCCTAAGAGCCCAAGAATGCTTCAGACCCCACCGCGTCTGGTGAGACTGGCAGGGGGTCTTCTGAGACCACTACTCGCGTGCCGAAGAGCCCGAGCATTGTCTCCTCAACATTAGTTGAAGGATTCTTTGTCTCTACACAAGTCGAAGCCAAAGTCATCCTCCTCGACTCATGTAAAGCAGCGGGCACTTGATCCATCTAAGCCAGTGTTGCCGTTGAAGCCATTGAAGCTATCGATGCCCTCTGCACCCTTGATACCCTCGGAGTTCTCAAAGCCTTCGATCGATTTATCAAAGAATTTTAAGCCCTTACCCAAGGCTGACTTTTTTTGGAACCATGGTGTTGATTTTTGAGGAAGAAGAGGAGGAGGAAGACCGATGTGCATTTTGTTTTTGAGTTTGGTACTCCTAATGTGCAAGATGAGTTGATCTCAGGAGTCCAGGATGCAGAATCTTGTGGACACATTGAGGGATGCTTGTGGCTTGGACACCTCACTAGAAACTGATTTTGCCACTCCAGATTCTTCTGGTCATTCAGACCCTTGATATATATCTGTAAAGGGTGAAGTCACAGAGTACCTAGGTTGAGGAAAACCTGTGGCACTCGTAGAGAAAGATGATCTCACGGACATCTTGGACAAGGGAGCCTTTGTTTTTTTTTAACCAACTTTATTTTCATTTTTAACTTAAGACAATGGTTGAGCTTTCGTTACAACATGTGTTAAGAACATTGTTATCAACATGTACCTTTTATTCAACACCCTTGAACTTTCTTGTAGGGTCTAGTATTGTCTTCATACTTTGCCCCCTCCTTTCCTTTTATTAATTGAACCAATCAAAACCGTGGTTGTAACCAGAACAATTCCAAGACGCAACCCCTCGCCATATCTTCTGCTGCCTTTATCTGATATGGATGTTTCTAAGAGCCCGGGGTTTAAAGTATTGATGCTCCCACTCCCCCACATAGTCGTGGAGTAGGTCCTATATGGCCAAGAATTTCAGATATGACCCTGATTTTGTGGCGCAGATGTTTTCCATTGCCATAACTCCCCACACTTTCACCCACCACCATGGAGTTGTAGGGCCCTCCACTGTCTTCCATCGTTGGGCCACTGTCATCCTTGCTGCAGCCAGAAGGTGGGTTAGGAGGGCCGCTCTGTTTCCTGAGGCTGCATAGTTCCCTTCTGCCACTGCCCCCAGCAGAATGACTTTCGGGGACCATGGTAGGTCTGCGCCTGTTATGTCCCTGATCAGGCTCAGTATTTCTTTCCAGAATATTTTTATCCTTGGGCACCACCACATATGGAACATGTCTTCTCTTTCTCCACACTGACGCCAGCATTCTGGGGGGTTCGTGGGGATCATTCTGTGTATTCTACTTGGGGGTAAGTACCAGCGGTAACATAGTTTGTATGCTGATTCTTTAATTGCAGTGGATTTGGATAATTTGTGCGACCTCCTCCAGATTTGACTCCATTCTTCTTGCGTAATCTCCTCTCCTATGTCCCCGCTCCCAATCTTTCATGTACTGGAGGGAGTTGTCTGTTTGCGCCTTTTCCAGTAGCTTGTATAGTCTAGTGATCCCTTTTTCATGTGTCCCCTCCCGTATTGTCAGTTCTAGGCCTCCCGGGGGTCGTAACCCTGCTCTTTTTACCTCTGGGTGTGAGATCCAGTGACGCAATTGAATATATTTGAATCTGTGGTTTTCGACGAGGCCGAATCTGTTTACATCCTTCGAAGGTGAGTGGGGCGTCGTCCTGATACATGTCTTGTAGGGACAATGTGTCTGCTCCGTTCCAGCCTTCCCAGAATCTTTTGTGAAGGCCAGGTGAGAAATCTGGATTATGCGTGATAGGGGATAGTGGGCCCAGACCTAGTTTGACGCCCCTGCTATGGATAGCCTTATCCCAGCTGTGTAGGGTCGTTTTAGTGGCTGCTAATAGGATACCTCCTGTGTCGCTTGCTTTTGTTTTTAGGAATGGTAGCTTACTCAAAGGGATATCTGTTGCAGTCTGTTCTATTTTCCCCCAACCTGGAAGAGGGTCTTTAACCGCCCATTTCAATGCTGGTGCTAATTGGGCTGCTAACACGTATCTCCCCATATCCAGGACTCCTAGCCCCCCCAAGTAGTGTGGGCCGCATCAGGATCCTTTTTTGGATCCTCGGCTTCTTATTTCCCCAGATGAATTTAAACACCGCCTTTTGGAGTTCTAGGATCTGTTTTGGGGGGATGTCCACTGGGGTTGAGCTTACTACATACAGTACCTTGGGTAGCAAGGTCATTTTTATCGCGGCTATTCTAGCAAACCAGGACAATTCCTGGGCATCCCATCTCTGCAGGTCTTCCTGCAGGCGCTTCCATAGAGGTGTAATGTTTGCCTTGAGCAGATTCTTGACGGTTCTAGTGATATGGATTCCTAGGTATTCGAGGGACTGTTTTTCCCATTTCAGGGGATAATGTTCCTTCAGGAGAGCTATGTCCTCACTACCTTCGGTTATATTCAACGTTTTGGATTTTGAATAGTTTATTGTGAACCCTGATGTCTTTTCGAACTTCTGCAGTTCTCTGATTATTCTGGGTAATGTGTGTCTTGAGTCTGCCATATAAAGCATATCATCTGCGTAGAGGGCTATCTTGTTTTGAATCTCCCCTGTGCGCACCCCTCTAATTCCCGGGTCTTCCCTAATTCTGCAGGCAAATGGTTCCATTGCCATGGCAAATCTGAGCGGGGATAGAGGGCACCCCTGCTGAGTACCCCTCCGGATATTGATTCTTTCGGAGGTGTAGCCATTTACCATTAGTTGCGTAGATGGATGCTGGTAATTTGCCAGAACCATCTTGGTGAATATCGGTCCACAGCCAAAACCCTCCAATATCAGTTTTAGGTACCTCCAGTCTATGCTGTCGAATGCTCGTGTGGCATCTAATGCGGCAATCGAGAATTTTTGGCCCTGCCTGTCCCCCCAGTCTATTATGTTAATTACGCGCCGGACATTATCCTGAATATGTCTCCCCCTTATTAAACCTGCCTGGTCTGCGTGTATTATCTCGGGCAGTACTGCTGCCAATCGATTCGCCAGTATTTTCGCATACAGTTTTGCATCTGTGTTGAGGAGAGCTATGGGGCGGTAACTGGTGCATTCTACTGGGTCTTTCCCAGGTTTTAGGGGTAATATCGTGGTCGAGTGTCCCATATCCTTTGAAACTGCTCCCCTATCCCTGATTAGATTGAAGAGGGGAGTGAGGGGGGGTTGCCAATTGTGTCTGGAATATTTTGTAAAACCCATTCCCTAGTCCGTCGGGGCCTGGTGCCTTTCCCCTGGGTAGTGCTGCCATCGCATCACACACTTCCTGTATTGTGATGGGGTCCCCCAATTTTTCTTTTTGTTCCGATATCTGTGCCAATTTTACGGCTGACCAATATGACTCTTGTTCTGCTGCATTCAGGTTCTCGCTAATCAGCAATTTTTTATGAAAATGGACCATCGTTTCTAGTTTATCCTCTTCTCCCGTCTGCAGTTCCCCTCTATTTCTTAGCCGGGTGATATAATTACGCGCCTTCTGTTTGCGTAGTTTGGCTGCCAAGAATTTGCTCGCTTTCCCCCCGTGTATGTAATATGATTGTTTCGTGTTTAGCAGTATTTGCGCTGTTCTATCTGCGGTATGGTTTTCTAGTTTGGCTCTGGCCTTTTTAAGGTCTCGCCAAGCTCTGGGCGTCTGCCGGGTCTTATGGAGCTTTTCAGCGTTTTTAACCTCTTCTTCCAATTTGCGCGTTATAAGGGCTCGCTCCCTATAGTATTGCCTTGCTTGTGCTATGAATTCCCCCCTAATTACCGCTTTCCCCGCATCCCACACCATCCTCCAGTCCACCTCTCTGTTGTCATTTTCAAGGAAATAGTTCCCTATGGCTTCTTCCATATGTGCCCTTAGTACAATATCCCTCAGGATTGTTTCATTTAGCCTCCATTGTGGTCGGGGTCTATGTATTGTCCCTTGCAGTTCTATGTAGGTCACGACTGGGGCGTGATCAGAGAGGTATTGGACTCCCAATTTCTATTTTTTTGACATAGGGGATCAATGTAGAGGACACCAGAATCATGTCTATTCTAGAGTGACCCCTGTGCACTGATGAGTAGTGTGTGTATTCTCGGGTGTCTGGGTGGAAAAATCGCCACGTTTCTATCACATCCAAATCTATGAAAGGCTTTCCAAGGATCTGTCTGTTTCGCTGATCTGCTGCGGTTGGGGGGAGTGTTTTATCTAATTGCGGGTCCATTACACAATTAAAATCCCCTCCTATTATCACTCGGCCTTCGCACCATCCTCCCAATTTCTGGAGTAATTTAGGGATGTACTGGTCCTGTTTTTCATTGGGGGCGTAGAGTGCTAGTATTGTATACAATTGACCATTAACAGAACCCTTTACCCCCAGGTATCTGCCTTCCTGATCCTTCAGTGTTTGTTGTTTGCGAAAGTCTAAGCCTCTGCTACATAAGATTGCCACCCCTTTTGTTTTTGTTTGGCTTGAGGCAAAAAACTGAGGAGGGTATGTTCTGCATCCTTTTTTCATCTTTCTGGAGCAGATGCGTCTCCTGTAGGATCGCTATCTTTGATTGCATGGCTTCCAATCTACCTAAAATTGAACGCCTTTTAGCGGGGGAGTTTAACCCCTGGGCATTAATCGAGACAATGTTCACTTCTTCCATTGCTCCCAAGGTGGAGATTGTCTGCCTGAGGGTTCCTATGTTCTCGTTCGCTATAGCTTACTCTGCCTGTTCTTGCTTCCGTTTCATACAATCGTGGAGCTGGCTCCTTTTTCTTCCCGGACTTTTGGTTCCCTGCTTTCCTGTCCTTCGTTCCAGTTCCCTCCCTTTCCCACCCCCTTCCCAATCCTGGGGATGCTTGAGGCCTGGGCTCCCAAGGGGCCCCCCGCTGGTCACCGCGGGCCTAGGGCCTCCGACCCTTCCCCAGTTCACAATAGTCAGGAATTGTATTACCTGACCCTGCTTCCAAGAGTTATGACCTCCTACCTCCATGCAGGCAGTTCCATTCAGCCGTGCTGTTTGCTCACATTTGGTTAGCACTTTACTCGTTATCCGCGTAATGGGCCAGGACTGGATCTGTTGGGCCTCTCCGTTCCCGGTCATGAGCCGGCTGTAAGCTTCCGGGTCTTCCTCTCCTCCCTCGTCTTTGCTTTCGCTCCGTTGACCATTCCCATGGTTTGCTTGACGGGCCGTTCATGTGTGGACGTGGGCGCACAGGCACCTCTGGTTGCTCATCCTCCAGGTGCAGCAACGCCAGGCCCTCTGCGCAATTACCGATTATCCTCTGTTTTCCTTCCCATGTAAACGACAGGCCAAACGGGTACGTCCATCTACATCGGATTTGCTGTGTTTGTAGGGCCTTCGTAACCGGGTGCATTAGCCTTCTTTTGTGGAGAGTAATCAGGGCCAGGTCCTGGTACAACTGTATACAGGACCCATTAATCGTAAGGTCTCCCGTTTGTTCCTGCTGCGCGTAGCACCTCCTCTTTCAGACCATACGATGTCATTGCTATCAGGACATCTCTGGGTCTCGACCCCGGTTCGTTGCGTATTGGGCCCACGCGGTGTATCCTGTCGAAGCCGATCGACTCCGGTTGGACATCCGCAAGCAGGCTGCTGAAGCAGAGTTGCATGGTATCTTTTAGTCCTTGTCCTGCACCGATTCCGCCAGGCCCTTGACCCTAATATTGGATCTCCTTGAGCGATTTTCCAGATCCTCCGCCTGGAGTTCTAAGTTGTTTGTTGCGGTCGCCAACTGGTCCAGTAGCAGGCTATTTTGGTTTGTTTCTTCCGTGACATTCGAGAGGCCCCTTTCGACTATGTCCACTCTTTCACCCATCTCCGCCATTTCTTTATTGACCTCCTGGAGGGATGATTTCAGGTCCTCCCTTAATTGTTCCATTTGATTCTGGAAGGCTTTGGTCATTCTGGCCTCCATGCCTTTCAAGCAGTTTAAGAGTTTGTTCTTGTCTGTTGCCATTATGCTAGTTGGGAGGTCCTTTACTGCAGGGGTCGGCTCCGGAGGCGGGGACGGTGATTCTGCGTGTGTTTGTCACCTCTGCCGCCAGCACTTCTCAATTTGCCCTTCCTGGGGTCTCACTGGGAATTTTGCTCTGGATGTGCCCCTTTTGGATCTGGCGCCCGGCATCTGAGTTGCTCTGCATGGATGTTGCTCCTGCGTCGCCGGGTGCCCAGTACCTCGCTCCTATAACTGTATATTGCTGGAATGTGCTGTGTTCTTCCACGTATCTAGAACACGGGGCTTGCCCTCTGCCGTTGTTCACTCCTGGTTGTTTTTAGGCAGGCACACGCCCTGGGAGTGAACCCAGGGGCCACCACCTACTTTTCGGGGTAATATGCCACTGCCCCTCTGTCTGTCCGTACTGTTTATGCAGGCCCTGTGTTGTAGTTATTCTCTTCTGGGTGCTTATTGTTAGGCGGAATTCCGATGGCACACTGTTGGCAGACTGGATAGTAGAGATGGGGCAGATTATCGCAGGTGCAAGGTGTGCAGTGCTAAGTCTCATTTGCCTGTCATGACTCCGGCCTTCCTCCCAGACCCCCAACGGCTTGGGAGTACTCCGGGGAGCGTGGTATACTGATAACCACAGGTCTTGATTTCCAGGGTGGTTTCAGGAGGGGGGGAGGGATGGACCAAACCCCTCATCCCTGTCGGTTGTTTGTACTCACGGTTGAGCCCTCAGGGGCCTGGGGGGTCCGTAGCAGAGTCACCAGGGTGGCAGCTTCTGGCAGGTCGTGTGATGGACTGGGGTTGTGCTCTGAGGGGGGGGTGGCGGGATAGATCAGCGTGGAGTTTGGTCACAAGGGTGTGGTGCGTTCACCGCCACTGGGGAGGGCTGATTTCGCCAGATTTTGTCTCCCTATGAGGTTTCCCCAGGTAGCAACCTCCAGATGGTTAGCCCCACAGGGGGCTGCAGTGGGTGAGTGGGGGCCCCGGGGGCGCTCCCGCGTCGGCCCAGGCCTGTGTGGGGGTAGTTGCCCTTATGGTAGCTCGGGGGCCTCCACACTTCCCCCGGTGGTATGTCCTGTCGGGGGCCTTTAGTGCATCAAAGGGGGCCCAGGCGCGCTCCCGCGTCGGCCCGGGCCTGTGTAGAGGCAGTTGCAGGCCACAGCACCTTTGTGGTGGTGTAGGAGGACTCCTCGTGGAGATTCTGTGCCAATTAATGTGCATAGGGATCCCCCCACGTTTAGGGTTACAGTGTATGATATGTGCCAGGTGCCTCCTGCTAGATGCGGATGCAGGTGGGCTCTCACTCCTTACTCGTGCCCTGATGGGTGCTGGATGTCGCTGGCGGCGTGCTGTGCCTTCTGCCTGCCGGGTGCGTGCTCCTTTGCTCCTCTCTGTAAGCCGCCCACACCCTTATCAGGCCCTCCCAGCCCTGTCTAGTGCCTGCTGGGTGTGAGGAGCAGTCCGTGCCTGGGGACCGCGGGCCGCTGCAAATGCCCAAGGGAGCCTTTGTTGCCCTTTCACACGGCATTGAGAACCAGGGTGTCAGAGAACTGGTTAAAACCAGATACAACTCCAGTAGTCAACAAGGATCTGGCCCAAAAATGTAGGCTTTCCTCAATAGATCAAGGTTTTCTATCTAAACACCCTACCTCTGAAAGCTCAGTGGTGCAGTCAGCCAGTTCGACTTCTAGGGCTGCAGCCTTCCTGACTATACCCCAGACAGGGATAATAAAAGGTTTGATGCTTTAGGGGAGAGGGTGTTTTCCCCAGGCAGTATGGCTCTGAAGGCCATTAATGCGACTTGTGCTTTAGCCAAGTACACTCCCACTTTGTTGGATGTAATGGCCTTAGCCGTAGAACATATCCCTGAAGGGAAGGCGAGAGATGGGTTTCTAAACATGGTACAGCATGGAAAAGATGCTATGTGCCAGTCTCTCCAGTGTGGGCTAGACTCTGTAAGCAGAGCAGTGGTGGAAAGTACTGTTGCCAGGAGATTAGCTTGGCTGAGGAAGTCTGGTTTTGCACCGGATGTTCAAGCAAGGCTTTTAAACATGCCTTGTGACGCCACCCAACTTTTTGCCTCCAAGGCTGATGAGAGCGTAGAAAGATTACGGCCGTCCAAAGCGGCAGCTAAGTCACCGGGAGCAGCGATACGTCAGCCTCAACAGACACATGGGTCTTCCCACAGTTCAAGAGGTCGTCCTTTTTGTTTCTACTCCTCAATTGGAAGAGGCCAGTTTGCGCTGAGGGGTCAGATGAGGGCTACCTGTGATTCACAAGAGCAAGCAGGAAAAACTCCTCTCAGCTGCTGCTTCTATGACCGCTGCAACAGCAAAAACCTCAAAACCCCTTTGAGCCCTCAGTTCACTGTGGTGGGAGGCAGGCTGACTCAGCATGTGGCGAGTTGGTCGGGCATAATCTCAGATGCTTGGGCACTGGAAACAGTGACTCACAGCTACTGCCTCCCTTTTTTAAGAAGATCCCCAGATTGTCCTCCAGGAGCACAAGCCTTGAAAGATCCGGATCCGCTCTTCATACAGGAGATCTTCACCCTGTTGGAGAAAGGTGCAAAAGTCTGTACCTGTAACAGAGAGGAATCAAAGTTGGTACTCTCATTATTGTCTGATCCCCCAAGAAGGACGGAGGACTGCGCCCCATCTTGGACTTGATACACTTGAACGAGTTCCTCAGGAAGGACACGTTAAAGATGGTTACTTTTTCGCAGATCCTTCAGGTCTTTCGACTTCAGGATTGGTTGGTGTCACTGGACCTTCAGGATGCTTACTTTCATGTGCCAATCCATCCCAAACACAGTACCTGAGGTTCGCCATTGGCAGTTCTCATCAGTTTTGGGTTCTGCCATCTGGCTCACCTCTGCCTCGAGGGTTTTCACCAAGCTCATGGCAGTGGTGGGAGCAAGTCTAAGGAGGAAAGGGATTCCCATTTACCCCAACCTGTACGATTGGCTGATCAGAGCTTGTTCTCCTGAACAGGCTCGGCCATCTCAGTCATACTTGCCACTTCCTCCACAATCTGGGCTTCTCCCTGAATTTCAAGAAGTCCCACTTCTCACCATCTCAGAAGCTTCAGTTTATTGGATTCGTCCTCTGGGAAAGCCAGTTGAGGGCTCAACATCTTTCGCAGATGGTCCAAAAGTTTCAAAATGCCCTGTATCGTCTGGCTTTTGACTTTCTAAGGTTGCTTGTCTCATGGCATCCTGCATTTTCCTGGTGCCAGAATCCCGTTTGAGAAGGAGGTCCCTTCAGTGGGTCCTCAGATCACAGTGGTCACAGTTCACCAGCAGAATGACAAACCACCTCCAGGCCCTGAACAAGGTCGCACAGGATCTCCTGTGGTGGGCCTGTTGGGAGAACATGATCAAAGAACATTTTTGGCAACCATGGCCGGAGATGACATTTGTGACCAATCCTTCCTCACAGGGTAGGGAGCCCACATTAACAGCCTTTCAATCAGTGGTCATTGGTCTCTGTCAGTACATTTTAGAGCTGAGAGCAATCGGACTAGCGCTGATGGCTTTTCTGCCTTCTGTGCGCGGGAAGCCTGTCCTGATAATGATGGACAACACAGTGGCCATGTACTACCTCAACACAAAAGTGTGTCTAGGGTCAATACCTCTGTGCAGAGAAGCAATGCAGCTCTCACATTGGGCACTAGAAGAAGGAATCTCTCCGATGGCAGTTCTCCTAGCCAGAGAAGAAAACATATTGGCTGACACTCTGATTAGGCAGAGCACTGTCCCCAGCGAGTGTGATTTGGCTCAGGAAGACCTTTTTATAGATCTTAAAGATTTAGAGGAATCCCGCAGGTGGATCTTTTTTCGCCTCCACTGTCAACAGGAAGTGCAACCTATTCTGCTCCACAGAATTTTGTGGTTCCGTGTGTTAAAATCACAGCAAAAATGCCTGTGGTTACAATCCATCGCTGTGCTTTTGCCGCGGTCCATGTAAAGGATGCGAGGGACACCCCCGGACCCATTATACCATTTAAGGAGAGCGGGGGACACCTCCGCAACTCCTGCTCCCCTTAAATGGTATAATGGGGTACACCTTTACCAGGTCAAACCATGATTTTCTTTTTACTGGTGACATTTTTTCCGCGATTCTATCACTGCATACCAATTTCGTCGAGGAGCTCTATGGGACGCGTTTGTAGTGGACTGGTAATTTCCAATTCTGTACACGTTCCCACCAGTCAGTCATTCCCCATGTCATCTGGAGGTTGAGTAAGTTAAGGAAATCCATGATCCGGATTGGGCCAGGAGAACGTGGTACCCATAACTTCTAGATATGACCATCTTCCCTCAAATTAGTCTTCCCCAAATAGAGGACTTGCTCTCGCAAGAGGGGGGTCTCCTCCTTCATCCAGAAATCAGTACTCTGAACCTTCACCCCCTGGTTTCTGAGAGGATAAGATACAAAGATTGAGTATTGATCCTTTTCATGCAAAACCCCTTCTGTGTCATCATTTTTGCTTCATCTGGCCCATCTGGAGCTCCAGGTTTCCACAGTAAATGGTTATTTGCCACCGCTTTCTATTTTTAAGCGTTCACCGGGTCAGGATTCCTATTTCAAAGTCCCTATAGTCAGTTCTTAAAAGGACTAACAAACATCTTTACCCCGGCTCCATTTATTGTACCGGTATGGAACTTAACAAAGTTAAGGTATCTAATGGGAGCACCCTTTGAACCCTTACATTCTTGTTCACACAGAATGTTAACGCGTTAGCCGATTTTTCTGACTCCAATTACAGCAGCCCACAGAGTCAGTGAGCTTCAAGTTCTTTCTACTAACCCACCCTTTACTACCTTTTTTGAAGCATAAGGTGGTTTTGAGGGTATGTCCTTTTCTCTTACTGAAGGTGGTATCGGAGTTCCATTTAGCTCAAAAGATTGTTGCCTGTTTTGTATCCACCTCTCATCGCTCTGAAGAGGAGAGATTGCATTGTTTAGACCCTAAGAGGGCCTTGAGCTTCTATATTTCTCGAATGTCAAAAGCTCGGGCAAGATGACCAGCTCTTTGTGAGCTAGGTCACAAACTGGGACAAGCTGTCACCAAACAAGCCATCTTTTGCTAGCTAATTTTAAGCATTTCGGAATGCTATACCTTGGCAGGCAAAGATTTGCTCGACGGTCTTAAGAGCTCATTTCACCCGAGGCTACTTCTTTGGCTCTTCAGAGAGGGGTGCCTGTACAGGACATTTTGTAGTGCGGCAACTTGGTCCTCTGCACACTTTCAGTAAATACTATTGCCTGAAGTCTGTCGTGTCAGGAGGCAAAATTTGGCAAAGCTGTGCTTCACAGCATTAATCGGCAATACATTCTCTCCCACCTCATTCAACAAACTGCTTTGGGAGTCAATCAAAGATGAGGAATACATGGGAGCACACAATCCATTCGAAAAACAAATTACTTACCCCTGGTAATGTTCTTTCGACTGGATGTTCCTCCCACTTATTTCTCATTGCCCTCCCATCCTACCCCTCTGTCTTGGTGAGAAGTTCTTTATTTTTACACCTTCCTCTCTTTCAACGCCTGCGTTCCTTTAAAACAGCTGAGCAATGGGAGGAATAAACTAGAACTGAGGCTACGGGCGCAGCGCGAGCTACTCATAAGAGCGTTGACATCACGGCCGAGGACAGGACGCACAGCGCCAGATATTATGAAAAATGTTTCCAAAGCTGCAAGCAGAAGTACTAATATATCAAAGATGAGGACTACGTGGGAGGAATATCCAGACAAAAGAGCATTACCAGGGGCAGGTAATTTGTTCATCTATAGGGTACTGGCCACTATTCAAGAGAAAAAGATCTGGGCGGACCAAGATAGTTGAAGCAAGGGTTGTTCCATCAATCACTACTTTCTGCCCAAAAGCTGTAATGGAGTCTTCCAAAAAGAAGTGCACCGTGTACACAGCCATACCGAGACCTACGCATGGGCCAGAATACTTGTGATCATTCTGGGAAAAGAAGAATGGCTCACGGTAGCCGTATTCCCCAACTGACAGGCCCAGTTAGTGCTAGGAAGTGACTTGCCCCACTTCAGTCAATGGGTCTCCCACATGGTCCAATTTGGGGTACAAATGAAACCAGAAAGGTGTCCGGCTATAACCAACAAAACCATCTTCTGGGGAAAGACCATAGTCTCCGTTATCAGCTTTAGAAGGGGAAACCACTATCCTAAAGGATGGTGACGAACCCTGAATTATCGCCACTGCTTTAGATGGGGAAGCCCCTTCCCAAGAGGCCAAGGAGGTGAGGCTGCTACCCGATAGTCCCCCTGAGGGTGCACACAAACACACACGCACGCACACACACACACACACCTTTTGAAAGATCGTATTGGCCAGCTGTCATTTCAAAGCAGAGCGGAAGAGAACAATGGCGTCTTCGGTTTCGGCTCGGCATGGACCAGCAGAGCAGAGAAGCAGACGGTGTCCGGGAGAGAGGTGCACACAAGGGGGGGTGGGGGGGGCATGAAGCGGAAGGCAAACCGGAGAAGAGGAAAGATGCCTGCCGAGGGCGCTGAAGTGCAGAGGAGATGCACGGAAGACCGGGGGAAGGCCCCGGTGAGCCAGAAAAGCTGCTGGATCCTGGGAGACCCGTGAACAACCAGCGGGTGACAGCCGAGACTCTGCATGTACTAGGGTGGCTAGTCCCAGGGTTGGGGAGACCCAGAGGGTGCATGAGGCCCGAAACAAAGCACAGAGGAATTTTCACCGGAACAGAGTAACCAAGTGAAAGGGGGTCTGGGACCCATACTGAGGAAATGCACCCCGAACACTAATAGGGACAAAGTTTGCATGTACAAGTGACACTCGGAGAAATTGGCAGGAGAGTAAGCCAAGGCTGTGCATGGAAAGGGAGAATGACAGAGTGAATGAGAGTGAGAATGTCGAGTACCCTACTTAGCAGTGGACCAGAAGGGGAGGCGGGGGGGATTACTGAGAACAGGACCTAGGACCCTCATCGCAGTAGCTGGGAGCCGGGTCTGCTCACAAAGGGTCTGGGACTCACAAGACGGCTTGGAAAAGGTGTCCAGGCTATTCTTCCTTGTTGCAGATTCTGGGAAGTCCGGTCTGTCAGGTGAAGACGAGGACCTATCTTGACAATTAAAGACACAGACAATTTGGATAAAGCTTGGAAAGATCGGGGGGGGGGGGAATCAACCCCTTGAGTCTTGTGGAACTTTTGGTTGCTTTTCTACACCTTTTGGAACTTTATTTGGAACTACAAAGCTGGGCTGCAGGTTTACGGCCAAGAGACATTTCCCTTTTCACCATATGTTAGTTTAGCTTGTGAGGGATAGATTAGGATTTGGACACCGGATGGCAAGCTTTACTTTGGACATTCTGACGCACACAGTTTCATTAGTACGTTTTGTTGAGGCAGGGAAACCCCTCTTGGAGGTAGGGTTAGTTAGGATTTGCTCCAAGGCCCACCTACCCACCCCCGTTTTCTGGTAGTAATACGTCTTTGCCAATCAACATGCAACCCATGTGTCTGAGTCGTACTCCTACACCCTCACAGCTGTCAGTGACGCGCTCTAATTATAGTACTCATTTCCTCAATTACAGAGTTTAACGTAATGTTGCTGAGATTTGCATACACATGTATGCTTTCTCTATCCACACACGTCTAGTGCTTGATGTATATTTTATCCCTTGATTCCAAACTTAACCCTAATCACAGCTCTGGATATTCAATTGTACTACCAGTGTACACCACTGGGGACATGCTCTGTGGACATGTATTAGATGGTTGCTATATTATAAACAGAGCATCAATAGATTGTTTCTCTCATAATAAGTACATTTTGTGAAGTATGGCCTAGTTCATTAGAGGACCACTTAATACCCTGCTTATCGTTTGGTCTACAACTGCAGTTATCCCTTGCCACTGACTGCTAGCTGATGCTGATAGGAGTTGTAGACCAGAATAACTGGAGTTTGAAAGTTTGCGTAAAACTTGCCTAGTTGCATTGTACAAAAATCAGGCTTGATGCAGTGTAGAGACTTGACCTAATCACACATATTCTAACGGGATCGAAGTGAGAATTTTAGGAGCAGGAGCTAAAAGTAGATTCTGAGTATAAGGCATTACCTAGAAAGCAGGAGTCCTCTCCAGGGAGCGAGGAGCTAATACCTCGAGAGTTGCCTTTGTGAATAGAGCAGTACTATTATAAACATTGCATATTTCAAACCAAGCCAGGCCGCTCCTAAGGATGCAGACAAGTCTTTTAAACCCTCCATCACTTCGCTGGTATTTGCTTAACATGCCACTATCACCAAGGTGCCCTACTCTACTGCCCTGATGATCCCCAGTGAGGGTGACACATGTGCAGCTGTATGCATCCTTGCGAGTTGTCTGCCTTGGCTTGATCATGCTGTGTATCAAATAGCACTGCCCTTTCTATAGACATTTTCCTGAAGCAAAGGCTTGTCTTTTGAGCTAATTTGTATACCCACAATGCATTGCCCATTATTAGTTAGCCCTAGGTGGGGGGAATTCAGTAGGCCACGCTAGTTGTGGTGGACCAGGGACGTCTGACGTTAGCCATAACCCAGTCAAGGTAGTGTGGATGAGTAGTCAAGGCTTAGTCTCAGTAAAGTGTGAGAGTGTTCTAAGGCCACAGGTCCACACAGGGCCAAACTTAATTATTCAAGTTAGACAGCTAATGTAAAGGTTAGGAGAGTTTTCCTAAAGTCCCACTTGGAGGTAAGACTCTAGTAAGCTACCCCAGTGGTTTGTAGATCCCCCCCCCACTCTTAGTATCAGTTTTTCTGATGTTTGTTAATCTGCTTAGAATCACATGCTGTGCATAGGTCCGACATCCAGTGGTCACTGCGGAGTATTGCATTTTGTTTTTCGTAGTCGAAAAGGGGACGTCGACCAGGCGTGTCTGTAACACTATCCCTATAGTGACGTGCGTTGTACCCACAATCCCTCACGCGTCGAGGTCCCTCAGATTGTTTTTTTTTCCACCCAGCTTATGGTCGCCTTACGCGGAGCTCCTAGAGAGACATTGCAAAACACTTACTACGGACCTCGGTCCTTAATTTATACTTATTGTTAAAGATCCCTCCCCTCGACGTTAGCTGTGAAGCTGTTTCTCCGCCGAGCAAGTTTTCGACGGAGGGGAAGAGACGGAGGAGATCCTTCGGCGCTGCCGAACACGTGGCCAGGCCTCGCCGGCCAACATACAGTAGGGAGAGTAGGGGTTCGAACTTTTATCTTCTCGTCGAGAATGTCTTTCTTTCTCCCCTATCTTTCCCTTGGGGTTGTTATCACCAGTTTTTATTGCCTCAGCTATGGAGAGGACACCTTTTAAGTTTTGCCCACGCTGTAGGGGCAAATTTACTTGGAAGGACAAACACAAGCTCTGTAATCGTTGCTTGCCCCTCGATCATAAAGAAGACAGCTGCGCGGCCTGTAAGCTCTTGAAACCAAGAACTCTTAAAGAACGGAAAGTTAAGAGGTGGGCGGACTACGCTATGACGAAGTCAATTTCCTCACCCGCCGCCACTGTTACAGAAAGTGACGAGGAGGGTGATAACTCGACGTCAGTTACGGAAGTCATTAACCCCCAGAAGGAGCGCTTGCGCTCCTCGACGTCCGTCCCCGGCCCCGACGGGCTCGGTTCACGCCCTGCTTATGGGGATGAACACCCCGGCGACAAGGACGCACATAGACCCCATAGGCCTAAGCACACAACCCACGGCTCTTCTTCGTCGAGGACAAAGGATCCATCAGCGCCGAAGGGGACGCAGGGCACTCCGGCGTCTACCTCAGACCGTAAGGGTCTCAAGCCCCACTCGCAAACGCAGCCGCGACCAGCGATTGGGCTTTCATCTAACACGGGTGCTACCTCAAAAACATCCGACGTAACGCTCCATAGAGCGGCCGTCGAGAAACAACGCGTAACGCAGGCAACGTCGACTCCAGAACCCTCTACTGACGAACTCGTTGTCGAGAGCCTGGCGAGAATTGTTTCCGAAGACAAACGTAAGCGGACGACGAAACAGACGTCGAATACCGCACCAAAAGATATAGAAACGCCGAAAAAGCACAAGAGTAGCCAGGAACTGCCCCCTTCATCTAAGGGCACTTCTGAACTACCGGAGGGCTTTTCTGAGGGCGACGGAAACCTTTCGTCGACGTTGTGGGAGCGTTCTAAGAGTTTGGAAGGTGAAAACACTGATGTCCCCCCTATAGACTATTCAGGGGTTCCCCATGAGACCCTTGAAAGACTCCATTCTTGTATGGAAAAAATGGAAAGGTTTTTGGGTAGCCAAAACCCACCCACACCCAAAAGACCAAGAGAATGGACCCAAAATGACCCTAGGGTCAAGATTCCTAGGCTGTTTCCCCCTTCTACAGAAGCATATGACCTCACTGAAGAGGAGCAATACCTCCAGGAAGATGAGGAGTGTTTGGGTGGAGAGGAAGAACAGGAGGAAGAGGGGTTTGAAGAAGACCCTTACACTAGTGCAGGAGCTTTTGAAGAAGATACAGCTACCTCACAGCCCTGGCAATCCCCATCAGTGCAGCCTTGGCAATCCCCATCAGTGCACTCAGACCCTGATGTCTTTCACCCTTCTCCTCCCAAGGACTCACCTATTGGAAACACCTCCCCCATAGATGACCAACCTTCACTTAATGCACTATTGCGCAAGGCAGCAGCGCATTTTGAAATAGACACAGGGGAGACTCTTCCGGACAAAGACTTTGTAGAAAAAGTTATTAAAGAAAAAGCCCCCGTTAGTCAGTCTATTCCGCTCCTGGCTTCTATAAGAAGAAGAATAACTCCTTCCCTTTCCAATCCGGCCTTAGTCAGAGGGGTCAACCCTCGGATAGAAAAGCTCTTCAGCCCTTCGTCCTCTGACCCTTTGTACATCAGGGGACATTCTATTCCGGACTCCCTTGTAGTTACTAATACAAGAAAAAGAGCGGGGGTACCACTATCCACTAGTGAGGCACCACCTGACAAAGAGGGCAAGAAGCTCTATGCACTTGGGAAGAGAATCACGACCTCCGCCGCCTTCTCAACTAGGATTGCAAATAACAATTCCCTACTAGCTAGCTACGCAGATGCACAGTGGAGCAAGCTGCGCAGCGAAGCAGAGGACGCACCAGAACCCCTGCGTTTACGCCTGCTAGCTATAATCTCAGAGGGAACTCTTGTAAACCAGGGCATCGTAAAGAACTCCTTAGATGCCGCAGAGACGGCTGGCCGTTCCCTGGTTCAGGGAATACTTCTCAAACGCCATGTCTGGCTGCGCAGTTCGGGATTTAAGCCGGAAACCCAGGCTTCCCTGATAAATAAGCCCATAGAACAAACACATCTGTTTGGGAAAGCAGTTGATGAGGCCCTAGAACATGCGAAGAAAGAGTTTGATACCATCAAGACTCTTGACCAAATTTCTAGGCCACCTAACAGACGCAGCTATGGCAATAGACGCTCCTTTCGTGGCCAATGCCAGCAGCAATTTTACTCTGCTACCAACTAGCCCTCTAACCAAAGCACCCAATTCAGTCAAAGAGGCCAACGTCGTGGCAAAGGAAGAGGTCGCGGCTCCAGCCCCAAAGGTCCCACGCCCAATACCAACAAATGACCCGAAGATTCGGGTCCCCTCCCATGCTTCACCGGTCGGGGGCCGGCTAACATCGTTCCTTTCAGCATGGGAGGGAATAACGTCAGACCGCTGGGTATTATCCACCATAGCCCACGGATACTGCATCGAATTCAACGGTTCCCCGAAATACAGACCCCCACGGAACCGACGCATGACACCGGAACACCTCACTATTCTTCTTCAAGAAGTAGAAGAGCTACTGAAAAAAGAAGCTATAGAGGCTGTCCCCCTATCTCAGGTAACAGAAGGTATTTATTCAGTGTACTTCCTTGTACCCAAAAAGGATTTAACCATGCGCCCTGTATTAGATCTGCGCCCAGCGAACAAGTTTGTCAAACCCCAAAAGTTTCGTATGGTGACCTTGCAGGAAGTAATCCCACTGTTATCACAGGGGGATTACATGACAACACTAGACATGAAAGATGCATACTTTGATATTTTAATGTTGCCAGCGCACAGAAAATACCTCAGGTTCAAGATAGAGAACAAACACTACCAGTTCAGAGTATTACCCTTCGGGATAGCATCTGCACCAAGGGTATTCACGAAAGTACTGGCAGTGGCAGCGGCCCACCTGCGCAGGTTATCCATCCCGGTATACCCTTACCTCGACGACTGGCTCATAACAGGGGATTCTTACGAAACATGCTTCTCCAATACCCAAAAGACCGTAGACCTTTTGTCCCAACTGGGCTTCTCCACCAACGAAAAGAAGTCCAGCTTAGACCCCAGCCAAATCAAACAATTCCTAGGGGCTCTAATTCGAACAAAGAACGGCCTCGTCTTCCCCTCCAACGAGAGGGTCCAAAACATGCTGTTTCAGATCCCCTATTATGTGGCAGGTCGAGAGATGACGGTACGCAAAGCAATGCGCTTGCTAGGGATGATGGCGTCATGTATTTATTTGGTACCTCACGCGCGCTTGCGCATGCGCCCAATGCAAGAGTGGCTTTACAGCCAGTGGTGTCAGGCCAGCGGACAATGGGACGATCTAGTGGTGGTCTTGCAGGCCTTGGTTCTCTCGCTATGGTGGTGGACAAAGGAAAACCTGTTATTAGGGAAAACTTTTGCCACACCCGCAGTGGAAGCCACTCTAACCACAGACGCATCCCTTACAGGATGGGGGGCTCACCTATCCCATCAGACTGCTCACGGAATGTGGACTCCGAGCTTAGCATCCAAGCATATAAACCTGCTGGAACTACTAGCGGTGTTCAAAGCACTGAAAGCCTTTCAGGAACACTTACAAGGAAAGACAGTGATGGTCCTCACAGACAGCACCACAGCCATGTACTACCTCAACAAGCAAGGGGGCACTCACTCTCCATGACTGTCCAAGCTGTCCCAGAATATATGGAAGTGGGCTCTC
Source organism: Ambystoma mexicanum (assembly GCF_040938575.1). NCBI lineage: Eukaryota > Metazoa > Chordata > Amphibia > Caudata > Ambystomatidae > Ambystoma > Ambystoma mexicanum. The sequence goes on along the minus strand of NC_090936.1, from coordinate 448,943,763 downwards.
AAACACAACATGTTCCTACTATCACAACATGTACCAGGGGAACTCAATCTGCTAGCAGACAAACTCAGCAGAGACTTCCCCTGCCCAAAGAGTACGAATGGCAATTGCACGAAGACATCGTCTTAGACGTCTTCACGCAATGGGGATTCCCGGAAATAGACCTGTTCGCAACCCTGGAGAACTCATAATGCCAAAGTTACGCCTCCAGGTACCCCCAGAACCAGTCCAAGGGGAACGGTCTGTCGAGTCAATGGTCAGGGAAATTTGTTTACGCCTTTCCCCCGACTCCCCTCCTCAACAAAGTGGTGCACAAGATGCACCAGGAGCAGGTTACCATGATACTAGTGGCCCCAATGTGGGCCCGGCAGCCATGGTTCGCTCACTTGATGGAGATGGCCCTATCTCCCCCAATGAAACTTCCCTGCCCGTACAACATGCTGTCACAAGACAAGGGCAGGACACTGCATCCATGCCCTCAGACCATGAATTTAGCAGCCTGGCTCCTGAGATCATAGAATTTGGACATTTACATCTCCCACAGAGATGTATGGACATCCTCAGGGAAGCCAGCAAACCTAATACTCGCCACTGCTATTCTAGCAAGTGGAAAAGATTTGTCATCTGGTGTAGAGGTAAGAACATCAACCCGGTTGACTGCTCTGCCACTAACATTATTCTGTACTTGACCCATTTACTGGATTCAGGTCTAGTGTTTAATTCCATTAAAGTCCACCTAGCGGCACTTTCTGCATACACCACTTCCCAACTTAAAGTGTCGTGGTGGAAAATACCAGTTATCAAGGCCTTCATGGAGGGGGTAAAGAGAATACACCCTCCGATAGCTAACCCAGCTCCCGGATGGGACTTAAACGTGGTACTTTCTAGACTCATGGGCACTCCTTTCGAACCCATGCACAAGGCAACTCTTAAATACCTCACTCTTAAGACTGCTTTCCTAATAGCTATCACCTCCATTAGGAGAGTAAGTGAACTACAGGCTCTTTCTGTACTAGACCCCTTTGTAACAGTTCACAAGGATAAGGTGGTTCTACGCACACACCCAAGGTTTGCACCAAAATTCATCTCGAAATTTCATGTAAACCAGTCTATAGAACTACCAACGTTCTTTCAAAACCCTTCCAGCTTGGGAGAAAAAAGTCTGCATACACTAGATGTACGCAGAGCTGTCATGTTCTACATGGAAAGAACCAGAACACTGAGAAAGACTAATCAGTTCTTTGTCTCGGTGGCAGCAGGAAGAGAAGGAGATGCAGTTTCTAAGTCCACTATATCTAGATGGATTGTACAATGCATCACTCTCTGTTACACTCTTGCTAAGAGAGAACTACCCTTCAAGCCAAGAGCACATTCCACTCGAGGCACTGGGGCTTCCATAGCATTCATTGCAAATGTTCCCCTTAAGTCCATCTGCAAAGCGGCTACCTGGAGGTCTGTGCACACCTTTACTAAACACTACTGTCTAGATGCACACTCTAGATCTGACTCCCAGGTGGGACAGGCGGTATTAAATCTTTTCTCTACTGTTCCTTCTCATAACCCACCGCCAACTCCGGGTACTGCTCGCTAGTCTATGCACAGCATGTGATTCTAAGCAGATTAACAAACATAAGAAGACAATGCATTACTTACCGTAAAAGCATTTCTGATGGTTGTATCTGCTTAGATTCACATGCGCCCGCCCTTCCTCCCCGCTCGGATGGAAGGAACATAGACATACTTTCCTATATTTCTCTCTTTTCTGTACTCACTCACGTCTAGAAGGCTCCCTCAGGGCAGAAAAATACAAACAGAGGGACCTCGACGCGTGAGGGATTGTGGGTACAACGCACGTCACTATAGGGATAGTGTTACAGACACGCCTTGTCGACGTCCCCTTTTCGACTACGAAAAACAAAATGCAATACTCCGCAGTGACCACTGGATGTCGGACCTATGCACAGCATGTGAATCTAAGCAGATACAACCATCAGAAATGCTTTTACGGTAAGTAATGCACTGTCATACTACTCAGAGACCTTGGTAGAGTGGCAGAGCAGTCACGCTTATCCTATGAGGAAGATGTGAGCTATAGGTAAGTACACTGAAGCTAGTTAGTAATGCACATCAAAGAAACACTTACACATACATTCATATTAAAATATAGATTTATATTTACACAAGAGTCACTGTTAAATACTTAGCACAATAAACCAACACACATAGGTATACTTACTTTCAAAAGGCCACTTCGAATGGATTGTGTCCTGCCATGTATTCCTCATCTTATATCTTTGTTTCCAGCTTCAGCTGCTTAGGAAAACCTTTTTCTCTCTCGGCAGAGGGCGCTGTGCGTCGAGACGGTTAACTCGATGCCCCTCGAGGGCCTCCATCTTGGCTGACGTCATCGTCGAGTACGTATACTACGCTCTAAGGAACTCATGGTGGCAACAGTAAAGACACACAAGTGATCACATTTCAAGGGTGTTTATTAAACTGTAGAATGGGTTAGAAAAACACAAATCTAAACCTAAATCTAGGATGGGAGCAGGCTACGACCATAAAATTATAATAAAGCCGTCCTAGTGGCGTCTTGTCAAATAAAAAGGGCCTATACTAAAATAACCTATTGCCAATCCTTACAACTAAGTTACAAAATAGTGTGGGATAATGTTCTCAAGAAAAGAAAGAAGTGTTCACCAAATGATAAGTCAGGATGGTATGGCTGGGTCTCCTTTCCCCACGTTTTTAGCACGGTACAAGGCATTAACTTTGAGCCCAGTAAACTCCTGGGCCTCGCCAGCACGAGGTTGGAGTTACTTCCAACGATGCCAGGACCTTTCAGGGCCAAGTCTCTTTCCAGCAGAAGTCTCTTGCCTTAGAAGGTCAGCTGTACCAAAACAATAAACAAAACCAAAAGTTCCTTTGTCAATCTTTTCACGTTGGACGACTGCTCTTTGCCTTTTGGATCTCCCTCCGCCGGGCTCTGATCGTTCTTGCAACGCTCGCTTCCCTCAATCGGTTTCACTACGGCCTTCGACTCAAAAACATATCACTTAACGGTCTTGCTGTCCTTTTCACCAACTATCCATTGTGGACATCCCTCAGCCTGGTTCACGCTTATCGTCATAATGGCCCTCATTACAAGCTTACTGGTCCGGAAACAACAGTGCCGGTAAGCTTACCAGCACCGTTGTTTCCGGGCCGGCAAACTACTAGTTTGCTGCCGGGTGCCGTACCGCCTGCCAGGACAGACCTGGCGGGCGGAACGGCACCCGGCCGCAAACTTTCACAGAAGCACTGGCACCGTTCTTAACAGTGCCTGTGCTTCCATGGTCCCCATTCTCATTGAGTCCTATGGGACTCAAATTGGAATGGGGATTTACAATAACTGGCGCCTGACTTACTGGACCGCCGGGGTTGTAATGCCCCAGTGTTTCCGGCAAGTCAGGTGCCGGTAAATCATTACGGGTCCGGCGGCTACCTGCCGGTTTTACCGGCACTCTTTCCGCCGGACTCGTAATGAGGACCAATGTCTTGTCACTAGTTACTCTAAATTCACGGGTATCCCTCGGTTGGGTTCGCACTTGCCACAGTTTCACTAGACCCCTCAGGTTCTCTTCTTTCCTAAGTCCAGGTCTCCGCCCCAGTCAGGCTTCACATCACATGATGTTCTCGGGGTGTTATTGGTCACCCTATTTCGTAGGCATCCCTCAGTCCGGTTCACATTTGCCAATTCTCACAACTCACTTGGTGTTCACCATGTGTCAGAATTTCGACTGTACGATGGATTTTACTTGATTGTCGTATGACCACTTTGACACTACACACAGCTTCCCTTAAGGCCCCTTGGTCTTTGTAGTTTCGTTAGCAAGGAATACCATATCGAGTCCTTCGAATGAGCACCCACGTGGCGCCAGAAAACTCTGTCTGGTTCCAAAATAACTCACAGAAGACCTCTGTCTATTATCTTTTGTATATACAATGTTGCTACTGCAACCTTGGGCTCACCACAGTCCGGTTCCCTATCACTTGCTTCCGACTCACCGGCTGGGTTGAACTCATTGGCGTTTCCTTTTGTCGTTGTAGTCCAGGACGGTACCACGATGAGAACCATTTCCCCCTGCCCTGGCAATCGGTGCGGGAGGGTTCCACATACCGCAGACATCCGATACGTCACTCGCCAGCTGCGACTCCAGGTCTTCCGTTTGCTTTCATGGAGGCTTTGCAGGTCTGGGTTGAAAAGGGCAAGGTCAATTCCCTCCTGGTTGCCCTTTTTAGATCTCTCCGCCTTTCTCCTCCTCTTGAACTGCTGGTCTGGAATAACTGCATCCTCGTGCGTTTGGCCTTGCTCGGAGTGTGCTTTCGTGCTCCTCCTTTTATCCTTGTGGGGAAGGAAAAGGGCCGTCAGGTGTTCATAGTTATGGTTAATTGCCTAACTCTGCCTGACCCTTGCGTTGGGACATTTCAGGTAAACGGCCCTGGTCTTGGTCCGTTGTCTCAGTGTAGGAAAGTGTTTGTGTTGGAAAAGGGGGGCTGGGGTAGAACTTTTGAGTATCCTACGAGGTAGGATGGGGAAAAGGTGTTATAAGGAAGGGGGTACCGCGTCTCACCCGTCGGCGTCCCACTTTCACTCCCCGAGGACCCCTCGTCTAGGTGATCCTCTCGCAATGGTCCACCCCCAGGAAGAGCGGGATCCAATAGCGATGGCCGTGTCCTGGTCACCTGGATGACAGAACCCCAGGGACTAGCAAGTGAGACACCTTCAGGTTTCTCAATGCGCAGTGCCTTTTGGCTACAGTTCAATTTTTCCACGAATGCTATTGCTTAGAGAATTAGGACGTGCTTCAGTTTTCTACGAAAACGTTTGGAGAATGGCCTCGTCTTCAGCTCTGAATACTCCGAAGACCGCCTTCAAAAAGTGGCTAAAATGCGGCACCAAAATGTCCATCACGGACCCGCATAAAATTGGCATCTGGTGCCTGGGCATCGAAAATGTAACTGCCGACTGTTGATCCTGTCAATCGATGACAGGTAAGGCCTTAAAAGAGCATAAAGCTAAACTATCAGTGAGTAGGATTGTTCCCAAATCCCCGTCCACTCCTTTGAAATCTGGGTCATCCCACGAGTCGAGAGTTTCTTCTCATTAAAAAAAAAAGGTCAAAAAAATAATCCCACTCGAGGAGCAGACACTCCTCGTCATCAAAAAAATCAAAAAGGCGGCATAGGTCACCTTCTTCCTGCGATGAAAGGAGCATATTCGCCCCGACTAAATCCTCCTTCAAAGATGACTGGGAACTCTTTAGTAAGAAAATGTTTAAAATCTTCGAGGAACGGGCTTCTTCCTCCTCAAAAGATAAGAAAAGTGGACATGCTATGGTCAATGACAGGTAAAAGGCCAAGGCAAAATCGTGCGTGCCCTCGAGCCCGGGTCATAAGCCTAAGACTTCTCGAGAGTCTTCGAGTACTCGATGAGGCGAGAAATCTTACAGTCGAGGGCGAAGTCCCTCAAAACAAAATTGTATGGTCAAATCGTCGATTCCATCGATGCCACTGTCTGACGTCGACGCAGATACAAAAAACATTGACGCCGACCGTACATTCATCGATGCCTTTGCCTCAAAGTCAGGAAATTGTTTTTAAACTTCTACCTAAAAAGAACTTTTCAGGTCCTTGACTTCAATATATGAGGGCTATGAAACATCCGATGAAACTCCTCCATGTGATCTTCAATTGGATACCCCTAGTATTCATAAGAAAACTAATCTCCCTGAATGATTCATTTCACAAGAGACCAGGTTTAGGGAGCTACATGACGCCCTACAGACAGCTAGTGGGGTAAACACCTATCCAGAGCTAGATTTTGGGAAACCGGACGCGGCTGATCATGCGGATGCATCATACAGAAGCCTAATGTCCAGAGTGTTAGAATTCCTAGGCTGGAGTAGACCAGCTCGTTCATATGAGCAAGACAACTATACAGATATATTGGACAGGGGTCCTCAATATGTCCCGGGAGGATAGCTCAGCGGCAACGTGCTCGCCTTATAAACAGGACGGCCCGAAGCAACACAGGTTCGATCGCCGGGTCCGCGCTTAGAAACCTCTGGGTATTAAGCGCGTTATAAATACGCAACTAAGCCATATTCTGGTAACGGCGCCTCGATGTCGCCGGGCTGTGTGAGTGTTTTAAAATGCAAAAAATAAAATACTACCATTTCATGTGGCACTCCAAAAAAGGGTTGCAGCAAACTAGGATGCTCCAGAGTCCAGCCCTGCAGTAAGTACACATCTGACAAAAAAATACAGGCCATCCAGTAGTGAGCCTGGCTACCTGTTAATACATCCAACTTCGGAACGTCTAGTAGTGTAAGCAGCTACATCTGCCTCTAAGCAGGCTGCATACCCAACCATACCCCTGATGGGGACAATAAGCGCATTGACTCATGTGAAAAAGTATTTTCGGCTAGCAGCATGGCTTTAAAGTCTGCTAATTCTATATGTGCCCTTGCAAAGTTCACATTAACCCTGTGGGACTGCATAGCAATGGTGGCTGATCGCATCCCTGAAGGTGAGGAAAGAGATGGCTTCATGAACCTGATAAGGGATGACAAGGAGGCCATGTGTGAGTCTCTGCAATCAGGTCTGGACACTGCTGACATCATCAGCAGGGCCATGGCGGCAAGCACTGTCATCCGCAGATTTGCGTGGTTGAGGAAGTCCGGATTTGCACCGGGTGTACAATCCAGACTCCTTAACATGCCCTTTGACGGCTCCCATTTATTTGGTAATAAGGCTGATGAAAGCCTTGAAAAGTGCAGACCTCAAAGGTGGCAGACAAGTCCTTAGGTGCCGCCATCAGGCAGCCACAGACTTATCACCCAGGTGGATAATCTTGGAGGGGTAGGTGTTTTTGCTACTACTCCTTAGTTGGAAGAGCGAGAGGACAGGCTGGTCAAAGAGTACAAAGAAGATTCCCTTGTGGTGGATGAGGGAGAGGAGCAGTCTTAACCATTAGCTGCTGCTTCAGCCGCTTCAAAACCACTGAGGTCTTAACTCACGACACCCCAGTGGCAGGCACACTGTCCTAGCATTTAAAAGAATGGCGAGGTATTCCTTTGGATGCATTGGCACTAGAAACAGTAGCCTAGGGTTACTGTCTCCCCTTTATACAGAGACGTCTGGGTCATCCACCAGGAAGCCATTCACTAAATGTTCCAGATCCATTCCTGTTGCTGGAAATGTTGACCCTGCTAGAGAAAGGTACTATAGAACCAGTACCTCTGATGGAGCAGAACAGAGGATGGTATTGACCCTATTACTAATCCCCGAGAAGGACGGAGGACTGAGACCCATCTTAGACTTGAGATACTTGAACAAGTTCCTCAGGAAGGACAAGTTCAAGATGGTCACGCTTTCTCCGATCCCTCAGGCCCTCCAGCTCCAGGATTTGATGCCATCATTGGACCTTCAGGATGCTTACTTTAATGTGCCAATCCATCACAAGCACAAGAAGTATCTGAGGTTCGCCGTTGGCGGTTCTCATTTTCAGTTTCGAGTTCTGGCATTCGGGCTGACCTCCGCCCTGAGGATTTTCACCAAGTTGATGGCGGTGGTGGCAGCAAGTCTCAGGAGAGGGGGGGGAAGAGTTTCACATCTACCCCAAACTGGACAATTGGCTGATGAGGGCACGTTCGCCCGAAAGAGCCCAGGAACATCTCTGCATCACCTGCCACTCCCTTCACAGACTGGTCTTTTCCCTCCATTACAAGAAGTCCCACATGATACCATCTCAGAGACTCCAGTTCATTGGATTAGTCCTGGATGCTTCCTTTGGAAAAGCCTCGCCACACGAGGTGAGAGCTCAACACATTTTGCAGATGGTCACCAAGTTTCCGAGTGCCCAGCGTCTTCCATCCTTTGACTTTTTGAGGTTGCTCGGCCTCATGGCATCCTGCATTTTTCTGGTGTCAAAGACCCGCCTGTGAATGAGATCCCTTCAGTGGGCCCTTAGGACTCAATGGTACCAATTCTCAGGCAGGATGTAAGGTCTCCTTCAGGTTCCGAGCAGAGTCGCAGAGGACCTTCTGTGGTGGGCCTGCGAGAAAAACCTTCTGAAAGGATAACCTTTTTGACAGCAATGGCCAGAGATAACGGTAGTGATGGATGCCTCACTCACAGGGTGGGGAGCACACGCCAACGATCTGACAATAGGCGATCGTTGGTCTCCATCGGAGTCCAAACTACACATCAACCTTTTGGAGCTGAGGGAAATCTGACTAGTGCTGAAGGCCTTTCTGCCCTCTGTACGGGGAAATAATGTCCTGTAAATTACGGACACAACCGCGGCCATGTACTACCTCAACAAGAGAGGAGGCGTAGTGTCACTACCACTGTGCAGAGAGAATCAATGCAGCTCTAGTTCTGGGCAATTCAAGAAGGAATCTCTCAATTTGCCGGAGAGGAGAACACAGCAGCGGACGCTCTGAGCAGGCAGAGCATAGTCTCTGTTGAGTGGGAACTAGCTCAGGAAGTCCTTCAAGAGATCTTCACCCTTTAGGGAACCCCTGAAGTGGTTCTGTTCATGGCCATTGTCAACCGGAAGTGCAAACTGTTCTGCTCAAGGGAATTTTGCCCAAGAGAAGCTCTAGGAGATGCGTTCGTAGTGGACTGGGGGTTTTCACTCCATTACGCGTTTCCTCCAGCCCCTGTCATTCTGCACTTGATCAGGAGGTTGAGTAAGTTCGGGAAATCCATGATCTGAATTGCCCCGGATTGGGCCAGGAGGACATGGTACCCAGACCTTCTGGACATGTCCATCTTCCCTCCAATACGTCTTCCACAAAGAGAGGACCTTCTCTCGTGAAAGGAGGCTTGGGTTCTCCATCCAGAGGTCAAGACACTCGACCTTTACCAGGGTTTCAGAGAGGCTGAGATGCAAGGATTGGGACCTCCTGGATGACGTAATGGAGATTTTGCTTTCTGCCAGAAGGCCAGCAACAAAATCCTTATACCGCTGCCGTTGGAGTTCTGCAGCTGGTGTTGGGAGAAAGATGTGGACCCTTTTCAATGTGTTACACCTCCAGTGTTATCCTTACTGCTGCATATGGAAAATTTGGGGCTCTATATTGGAACAGTCAAGGGTTATCTAGCAGCGCTTTCCATATTCGAGCGCACCTCGGAGGAGACATCCTACTTCAAAATACCTTATTAATAACTCAATTTCTTAAAGGACACACAAATGTGTTTCCTTCTACACCATTCCAAATACCAACTTGGGACCTTAATTTGGTTTTAACCTTTTTGACGTGTGCTCATTTCGAGCCACTCCATTCCTGTCCTTTAACCTCATCCCACAGGGTGAGTGAGTTGCAGGCCTTATCCTGTAACACACTTTTCTACCTAAGATTGTATCAGATTACCATTTAGCAAAGAAAATGGTGCTTCTGGCCTTCTATCCTCCTCATCCTGGCAAGGAAGAGGAAGGATTTCATAGACTCGATCCGAGGAGAGCTCTAAGCTGTTATGATTCAAGAATGGCAAAGTTACGACAGCACAACCAACTTTTCATTGGTTATACAGGACACAAACTAGGTCTGTCAGTTACCAAACAAACTCTATCCAGATGGATCATACTGGCTATTCCGGAGTGCTACAGGCTAGCTGGGAAGGATCCCCCAGAAGGCTTAAGGGCTCATTCCACTAGGGGCATGGCAACTTCCTCTGCCCTTCAGTGGAGGGTTCAGATAAAGGATATCTGCGAGGCAGCTACCTTGTCCACCATCCACACGTTTACAAAATATTATTATTGTTTGCACACCTCTAACAATGGGGGAAGATTTGGGAAGGCAGTTCTATGCTCTGTTCTTGACAAACATTAAGTCTCAAATTCTTACTCCCTCCTCCAAAATAACCCAATACTGCTTTGGGAGTCTATCATAAGATGAGGAATACAATCCATTTGAAAGGCAAGTTAATTAACCCTGGTAACGTTCTTTCGACTGGATGTTCCTCCGACGTATTCCTCATCACCCTCCCAACCTACCCCACTGTAGCATTTCCGAGCTTTAGACCTTGCACTCTTTTAAGGTCTGATAAATTAAAGGCACTTATTAAGGGCGGTATGAGTGGTGAAAAAACAGAACTGAAGCTAAAGGGTTCTGCGCATGGTATAATGTACTCGACGATGACATCGGCTGAGATGGAGGCCCTTGAGGGACATAGAGTCGACAGTCTCGACGCACAGCGCCCTCTGCTGAGAGGGAATATTTTTTTCCGAAGCGGCTGAAGCTGGAACCAAAGATATCATAAGATGAGGAATATGTGGGAGGAACATCCAGTCGAAAGAACATTAACAGGGTTAATTTAAATTGTTCTTCTTAGTTGGTAGTTGCTGAACGCAGACAGGTGGAACGTACTATTGGTAATAACGCGCATCCACAAAGTAATATGGTAATTGCATTTTAATCCGCATAAACATATTTTTGGGAAGGAAAATAGTTGGTTAGTGTTATCCTAGCAGAGCTTCAGGTTCTAGAGGCGGTTTCCCTGCACAGCAAGTCTTTTAAAGTCCAAAATGCAACCAAAGCTAAAAGGGAGGTCGTAGAGGCTTACAATCTTGAAAAGCAGCAGAAGTCAAAGGTTCCTGTGGATACTTTCTAGTCTATAGGAAGGAAGATAAAAGAAGACTTAACCAATGCTGGAGACACTGTTAAAGGACTCGCTAAAGGGACACAAGCAGCGGCTTGAGTCTGAGGTAAGAGGGGGTTGTCCTGTGGACACCTCTACGTGCACTCCAACGTTCTGGAGCGACTTTTTGGAATAAGGTAAGCAATACCTTTTTCCCACAGTACCTTGGGTTAGAAGAAAACCTTTGTGGTGGATACTCTGCATTGTTGCAGCTCTGGACCCGACCCCCAGATTCCTTGGTCTGAAAAAAGGCAGAACAAAGGACCACAGTCTCTGGGGAGGATCTCTGGCATGGATTTCATCAACTTCTTTGATCACTGCAGTTTTGTCGCGTTTTCTGCAGCACCATCAAAGGACGCGATTCGCCCGGTCGATCTTCCATTCCTGCGGTCCCACACTCTGATGAGGGGGTCTTGATGAGTTGTATTGGGTCTCTGGAGTGTTCTTTGAGGCTCAGCAAGCACTTGGACGGAGTTGGCCTTTCCACAATGACGCACTCGAAATGGGCAGCAGGTTTCCTGGTTTTGGGGTTCAGCAGCTCTGGAAACTCAGGACCTTGGGAGATGGCTCAAATCAAAGTCTGTCTTGGGACTGGTTGTTCACACCAGTCAAAGGGACGGAATCGTCCTCTTCGTAGTTTCTCTGTCACACAGAAAACGGGGTCAGGACAGCAGGGGTCACTTCAGTGTTGCACAGGGTCTGCAGGCGTCTCTAGTAGTCTTTGGTTACTTCAGCTTCCTGTGGTTGACTTGCTTTTCCCTCCAAGAGCCTCACCTTTTTATACAGTTCCAGCACACACTCCTCTGCAATCTCTCTCAGCAATTTACAGAAAGGAGCATTTGGCTGTCCAATCAGGACAGCTATAGCCCCATTGAGAGCTAGTTCTGTTCAGGCACTCTGGCAGAGGGGGGTGGAAAACTCCTCCCCCACTTCCTGCCTGGCAGGGACACCCAAGGATTCTTGCCAAAGGCAAAATACGCACATACATGCCTCCCCCTCCCAATATGGTAGAAGAAGGTCTAACAAAAATCCATGCTAGCAATGGTGAAAAAAGAAGGGAGGCCCAAAGTTGATACTTGGGTGCCGCTATTGTGCACTTTCCGGGCTACGGACATAGCCCGTGGAAGAAAAATCAGACTACAGTTGGTAGAACATGTTGACTGCCACCAGCTATAACTAGTAGATTTTCTGTCACTTAAAAGTCACAGGAGCAGAGAGAAAGGGGGATACTAGGTATCCCTTTGGCACTCCACATAAGGTGGTGTGTGCCAGTATCTCATATTATAACGTTTTAGGAGAGCTACTAAGTATCTCTCTATTCTCAAGAACTGTAGTTAATCCAGGATAAAGAAAAGAATCTCAAAGGAGGACCCTAGGGGTCCCCAACAACACTGCCCATAAGGAGCTGTGTGCTGCAATGATAGAATACAGATGCTTTTAAGAGCTGATTAGGAAAATAAACTCCATAGTATAGGTAAGATCCAAAGAAAAGAGTTGAAAGAGACAGAGCCCACAAGAATGATTGAGTGGAAAAAGGCTCCACTCGTTCAGGATTTCAGAAAAAGGTCTAGCAACAAGTGCTGGGGGTCTCGCTAGGAGAGGGGATGAAGCATAACCATGATTATTCTCCCTAACATTACAAAAATAGTTATTTTAATAGGGTTTGAAAAACGCACTTTAAAGATGAAAATTACAGGTTCAAATTGCAATCAAAAACCTATATTACACATATTCACTTTCAGTATGACATCACTTACAAGTAGTAAACAGATAAGTAATAAAATGCAAGAAAATAAGACCGAATAGAAGTCCAACCTCAGTTATCTCTTTCTTAAGAAGTGCAGTGCAGCCCTAAGATGTATGGGGTCTAGTGCCCAAATGTCACAGGTTCCAGTTAGTTTCTCCATGGAAGGTATTTCTGAAAGGATGCAGTGGGCTGTGTTGATCAAGAGTTCAAAAAGATTTCAAAGTATTTCAAAGTAGAGTAAGAATTACACTAAAATAAAGTAAGTATTATTCTGTCCTAGTCCCAAGGTTAGCTCTAGGGGTAGCATCCTGGACCCAGGTTTGATGCCTAAAGGTCAAGCCAGAGGTAGTTTTGGTGAGAGGCCCAGGGATCATGGGTGCAAGGATTACTTCTGGCGTCTGGACAGCTTCCCAGTGGAGGTCCAAAACTAAGACAAATGAAGACCTCTGCTGGAAAGACCCATCTTGGGACACCTCACAGGATGGTGAAGACTGGTTCCAGCCATGGTCACCACGATCAGACAGCAACAGGTGATCCTACAGTGACAAACCCAAAAGCGGGTCTAGCACATCCTTCTTTGAAGATGGGAATCTGATAAATTTGGAGCAGGCTACTTAATGCACAGGCGGAGGACCCACCAGCATGCACTGTTAACACTTACACCCAGGTCATCAAAGAGGACATCACAAATGTCATTGATCATATCACTGATGGCATCGCATATTTGGGCCACTTGTTTTTGTTCACTGACATATGTATGCCAGGCAGTTTAGTTTACTGATAGTGAAAATATGAAAATTGAAAAGGTGGTTATATATGTAGACATTAACCTATTTGTATGTTTTTAAAGCACTTTCCTTAGGGCTTGCTTTCAGCTCATGGTGCACATATATTCAGCAATAAGCAGGCTTCAAACGCACACTTCTCTTGTGTACATAATGATGAACTTTAATATTATTGACTTTTTATAGTGATGTTTCTTTTTTGCTTACTTTAATTTCCCTGTATGTGCCTCTAATTTGTACAGTGTGCATATTAATATTTACTGTTTCTACTAACAAAATTATGTAGTAAGTCTTGAATTATTACTTTTTATTCAGTGTTCAACATTACTAAAAACGTTTGTAGTATTCATGATTATAGTAGCCAAAACTGCCAAATTAAACGGGTGCATGCTGCAGCCATTACCTATGTGTATGTATCATTAGGTTCCTGGATTAACAACACTCCAATATAACATTTTGTTTACATGAGTACATTATTGTTTCCTTATCACCCATGACCTTTTGCTACCAACATTGTAAACACAACCCCTTGTAGAAACTTTGCATCATAATATGTGATGTCATCTTTGATGTTCTGGGTGTTCGTGTTGGCAGTGCACGCTGGTGGTGCAAGTTATGTTTGTTTACTATAAATGGCGAATTTGGTTTTACTTGTAACCATAACGTTCCTTGAACAACTTTGTTTCACTGAATTTCATGTGTCTTTACCAGTGCACCCTTATTTGCTATAACTTTCTAATATCGTACTTGGCCCCAATCTAGAAGCTTTTTCGGTAGATGTATAAAGTTTGAAGTTAAAACTGTGCCATGCCCCACCTCATAGCAACATTAACACGACTATACACTTTTTGCAGCTTTTTCCACTGTTTTTGTGTTCGCTGACGTCATCGTAGACTTTCCAGACAGTGTCACGTGACCGTGCGCGTGGCATGATGACGTGTTCACGACGAGTCCGCGATTCGCTAATGCAACAGTTCGAAACTGCATTTTTAGCTGATCTAGGAAGTTTCAAGCTAAAAATGTACCCTTGTACAGCTCCTACACCTATTCCTACTTGTTTTGCAATCTAGGACAGAGCACATGCTTGAAAGAATATTAGCACAACTGCGATTTATCTTCAAAAATTGCATCAGCTATTGTCATCCCTCCTCCCCTGGAGCCACCACCCCTGCCACCAGGAAGATACAAGTTGGAGGGCCTAGAGAAGGGGAAAAAGCGCAGTAATGCAGAAAACAATGAGGAAGAGGAAATGCTAACCCCTAGCATCCAGAGAGAATCATGGGTGTGGCAGTTCTTTACCACGTTGGGGGTGTATCAAAGACTAAGGCTACCAAGGGGAAATGCACTGAGTGACTCTGTCACGGACAACCTTGGCAGTACCTCTACGGGACCACCTTCATGCGCCGCCACACCAAATCCAACCACTGGAATGCTCCGAGTCAGAAAGGCTGTTCCTTTCTCAGGAAGTAGTAGGCAGTCTTCCTCTGTCTCATCTTCCTTAACCAATACTGCCACCACACAGGCTACTTCTGTGGGGCAGAACATCCCACCAGCTACCTTGCAAGCCATAAAAGAGGCTGTTGATCCATATCTTTCCGAGACAACAGTACTCTGTATATACTTCAACACACCACTCTGCAGGGGGGGGGATCAGTTTCAAAGTGCTTTCAAGGCTATAATCAATAGGGCATGAGAAACACTGCCCCCCACCTTAGATTTAACGCACGGCCCACATCTTCCCCTGTCCACCTACCCCTCCATATCTGTGGTTGGTGTACCTTCCCTGATTTCCCTCCCCCATCTTACTTCCTAACCTCTCCTCCAAAAAAAGAAAACTAAAATTCTAAATCAAAAAACCCCAAAAGGTTCCTTTACCTTTCACAGTTAAAAAAATAGAAGGAAAGAAAAATAAGCTTATAAACCCCATCTACTTTACATTTTTCAGTAAAGTAGTTAGACTCAATTAGATTCTCCAACATTCCCATTAGCATTTTATACTATACTAATGGAAATAATGGACAATTGTATACTAGAGATAAAGAAAAAAATACAAACAGTTTTCTGTCCCAAATACTTTTCTCTAGCATACAATAAGGAACATATTCCATGGTCCTTTTTGACTATCCAAGGTCTCTGCACACCCCTCTCCACGTCATGTATCATAAAACTGATTGCACGTGCACATCATCGCAAAAGACAGCCCTTCTACCCTTTTAGTACCCTTTTTACTGTTATGTTTGTAACACTCCCTCATTGCCTGCTTTGAAACAGTCACACATATATCCACCAATCAGTTAAAAAGTCCGCATATAACCGTATGGACAGATGAAACTTCCACACACCAACTGCTACTTACAAATGTTCTACAAATCTTTTTCATGTGCATTTCCCTTGCTTTTCCCAAAGAATTGTACACACTGCTGCTATAAATGCACATATGCATTGTACAGTAAAAGAAGTGCATGAATGGAAAGGGGAGTAGGGATTACCTAGTGCTAATAGGAGCACCAGAAGGAAAGTGCCAAGACATGCCAATGTGGGAGGCCACTAGCTCCATGCTGTGGCAGGAGGCACAAGGGTGTGGTACACAACCACCAGGCGGTAGACCCGCAAGGGCAGTGCTGAAGAAGGGGGGGGGTGTAGGTGTATTGGTGTCGACTAGATATATGGGGCAGGTTAAGGAAGAGGCTGTTGGCAGTAGTCAAGCCTACAAAGGACCAGGGACAAAGGACCAGGGCTCTACAGATGTTTAGCTTCCGGGGAAAGGTGAGGAATGGTACACTGCCTGTAAGGAGGTTAAGCTGAAAGCATGGGCTTTCTTTACAAGCTCCAAAATGTAAGGAGTAAAGGAAGGAAAAGACTTAAAGATGACCCCAAAGTTTGTGGCCTCACATGATGGTGAGAGTAGAGTCCCCAAAGAAAGCAGCCAGAGGGTAGGAGAAAAACAGGGCACAGGCGTTACAATAAGAAAGATCTCAGTTTTACTGGCATTAAGACAGAGATTGTTAGCCGCACACAATGCCTTGATGGCGGTCAGACAATCGGGGATAAAAAACGAGGAGAAGAAATTAGTTCAGGGAAGTTTACGGAAAGCTGTGTGTCATTAACATAGCACTGGAAATGAGAAATGAAGGACATCAGGTGAGCCAGAGGGAAGAAATAGATATGGAAGAACCACAATTGTAGGATAAAACCTTGGAGTACGTACAACACACCTTCAAATACCAAAACTCACCCAGAACAAGAGTACTTTTTGGCAGTTTTTTAAAAACCTACTGGGCAGATTTACACCAATTTTACAATTTCCTCACATTTCGGGGACCCCTTCTGTAAATCCCCCCCCCCCCCCTGCCCCACCCCTCCCCTCCTCCAGATGAAACCACACCAAACTTCTCAGGTGGCCATATACTTTATTTTTTTTGTAGATTCGTCCAGGGAGGGCAAGGTTATGAGCTGCACAAAAAGTTCTCTTTCTAGGAGTTGAGCAACTTGACCATAACTACAGGGTTGCTACCGCAGGCACTTTAATATTAATCTCATTGGGTTATGTCCCATTGCCAGAAGGAATATTCCTACTCTATATTTCTATCCCTGTCTCCTCTTTGTGGACCTAGACTGCTATCTCTAGGCGAGTCAAGGCATGCTGAATGGAAGCTGGTATGTCGTAGTTTAGAAGGGTGACCACAAACCCAGAACACGGGGCTCAGAGAATCTGCCTTAATTATTGGTGACCGCATTGACATCCAGTGAGCATCCTTAGTCCATACTTATTGCTGTGACTAAAACCCCATCAGAATCTCAGCGCAGGAGTTCTAATTCCCCAGAAAGATTAAACTGGTTCAGGCCATCATTAAATTGCTTTGTTTGCCATGAAAGCAAACGCGCCACGAGAGCTGTACAAAGCATGAAAGATAAAGGGCAGTGGCCGAAGCAAAAACAAATTGTTGGCAGCAACTAAGATATCATAGCGAGTAAGATGGGACCGCAAGAATATGGAACATAGGAATGACAGGGTGAGAATGTCACTGCCATCTTGACCGCTACAAAGTGAACCTGAAAGTCCAGCTTCCTTACCAGATTTGTATCGGAGTGCTGGAAAGGGAACACCTGGAACTTGAAAGACACCGGTTAAAAGCCTACATGGCAGACCTAGATTGTCCAAGCTCTTCAGCTGGTGCCTCAGAAATTCGAACTTAAGGCAGCACAAGGTTGTGAGAATCTTGGAAAAGATTTTGTTGTAGAGTTTGCTATTGGTTCCGATAACGTACCCTGGTAATCCAGGTTGGATATGGTATGCTGTGCACAAAGTAAATGAGTTAAGAGCTGCCTAGTCCATTAGTCACTTACATGAAAGCAGAAGTGAGCTAACTCTAGAGTGAACAAAATAAAGCTGCATGATGGAAGCACCAGCATGAAGGTTTTAGAAAGCTCCAATTTGTATCCGTGATGTTTTTGGGATACCCGTAAGAGAACCCACGTTTGGATACTTGAATGAATGGCGCAATGAGGAATTTGAATGGGTGATTTTGGGGATCAAAGTGTATACCTTTTGATATGCTTTTAGAACGGTGTTGGTACTGTTGGGCCCTTGCGCACTGAAGAAAGAATGCCAGATGGTCTTAACCATGGGGCGTACAGGCTATCAGCTTTTTTCGTTTAACTCAAGAAGGAGACCAAGGCCTTTCTACTTAAGTAGTCCTGTTTCCTTGAATGTCTAAAATGGTCACCAGGATGTGTTCATTAAGATTCCAGTTAACTACTTATGAATTTCTGCGAAGTGTCATGAAAAATAGTTGAAGAACAACATTACCCATAAGGATGCAAGGAGTGCCCTTTGGAAAATACAAAGCTTCCATGGTAATAACTCTGCCCTAGACAAATTAGGTTAGTAAATGCTGTTGAGCTTCAAGGTGAAAAAGGTCGATTTTGTCTCCTAACCTTTGATTAATTCAAATAACAGGACCCAGATTAGTATTGAAAATCTTTACTTTTGGGATATATTCCCATGTTCATTACTTCAAATGTTATAGAGATGAAAGCCCTTTTGCTAGTAGACTGCTGAACTCTTTGCACCTTTTTGTTTAGAGCACCTCATCAACCTGCAGTATTGCTAATATTTTACTTTAGTTCTTAGCCTGTGTGATGAAGCAGCAAGTACTTTTTTAATGGCAATGGGCACCTGATGCTGTGAGCAGAACCACTGGTCAATGAAAGAGAAGATGGTTCATAAAAAGGTGTTGTGTTGGAGAGCGAGGAGCCAGAAAGCAAGGTGAGATTGTGAGTTTGATGAGGTTAGTCTGGGGCCAGAACACAATAAGCAGAGACCAGCAGGTAGTTGGAGAAATCTTGTGGAGAGACAGTGATGGTACAGAGAAGCTGGGGTGTTGAGTGCAGAAGAATGCAGATACAGTAATGGACACCAGGCCATGTTTGCTGTACAGTGTAAAGGACTTATGGTGGAAACAGTAAAGACAGACACAAGTGATCGAAATTGTACGATCGGATCGAAAACAAAAGGTCCGACCGCACAAAAAGCCTGAAAAATGCTACTACCAAAGGTCCGATCAGCAAAAGTTCAAACCTTTGGTGGTAGCATTGTAGGTAGGTATATATAAAAAAAAAAAGACTGCAGGGGTGTCCCCTGTAACACCTCACTCATTATACTTTACGGTATAGTGAGCGGGGGCTGCAGGGGAAACCCCTGCAGCCCCAGTTAGAAAAAAGAAAAGGACCCTGCGGTGGCAGTTCCCGATCACGCATGTGAAGGGGAACTGGCACCGCAGGGAGACAGCGTGAAGAGAAGGTAAGTAAGGTTTGTTTATGTTGGGGGTGTGGGTGGGGGATGTGTTGAGGGTGTGGGTGGTGGGTGTGTTGTGGGTGGGGGTGTGGGTATGTAGGGGTTTTGTACGTGTGTTCGCATGGGAAATGTACAAACCATTTGTGGTTTGTACATTTCACATGCAAACTTTTCGGCCGTGGTAAAATCAGCCACGGTCGAATCACGTAGATCCTCCTGAGTGAGCCCTCAAGGTTAAGTCTTATTCTTACTGTATATCTACATGAAGAGAGGCCAACATAGATGGGAGCGATTTTGGTTCTCCCCAACTTTCGAGTTTTGACCATAAACGGTCTTGATTAACCAAATCAAATGTGCTGGCAAGATCCATCCATGCACCATATAACACTGGTTCCCCCTTGATACCAGATTTTTCACTTGGGTTAGCCAGAATTATACCATTTAATGATGTGGAAAGGCCTTTACGAAATCGGATCTGATGTTTTGACAAGATATTATTTTGCTTTGCACAGACTGCTAACTCCCTCAACATGAGGCTAGCAAAAAGTTTACTTTCCACATATAAGAGGGTGATTGGTCGATAGTTTGTTGGAACCGTTCGGCCCCCCCCTCTTGTAAATGGGAATAATAATGGATGCCTTCCAAGACGCGGGGGGGTGTGATCTTTTCTCCAACATTCCATTGAACAGCTGCATTAATACCCCTGCCCACAGGTTGACGTTACCTTTTTAGAACTTGTTGGGTTAGCCCATTTGGTCCCGCCGCTCGGAAGGATGATGACTATTTTTATCAGATCTGCCACATCACTCTGAGAAATCCAAAGACCAAGGGATATCTGAGATCTTATAGCTTAATGTCTCTCTTGGCTGTTTATATTGAAGGAACAGATGTTTTAGCCAATGAGTTTCTGAGACTGTTTGTTTGATTATTTGTGACTTCTCAGCTGAGTTAATAGCCCAAAGATTGCATGAGGTGTTATCACATAGGGCCTTGAGCATCATCTCTGTCTTTTTGCAGGCCATTGATTTTATGTTGCCTTGACCAATTTTTGTAGTCGCTCTTAATAGTGTTAACTCTTTTAGTTAGTTGTTCGTTATCTAAAGTTTTCCCCCCCTTATAGATCTTATGATGTTGCGCATTTCTCTTTTTTGGCCCAGGTTGCTTTATCAAACATATGTGAATGCAGTGTCTGCCTATGTTGTCTCATGCTAAACAGGAGATCTATAGACAACAGAAAATTATGAAAGGACAGGGGACCACATCTTTGTTTTAAGTTGGTGACTGGCTAAGTGTTGACGTAGAAAGTCTATTTTCTTACTAAGCTGCCAGTATACTACTGCCTCAAGACGTCTATGATCACTTGATCCACCGTCCTTTATTTCAAAGTGTGTACACCTCCAGTAATAAGGGAGATGGGAAGATGTAATATATGGCAGAGGTTATACTCCCTCCCCACCGCCCCGCCCCCGACTACACGTCACTGCAGGGCGAGAGCCTCTTCTATGGAACCTCATGTTCCATTCTAAGATAAAGGATACCCACCTTCTACCCTTTGCAGTAGCATTTTTGGTTTTCGACCCATCTTCCCTTGCCAGGGTGGTAACACATTGCGAGTTTAGGTCTCCAGCTGCTAAAACCAGTGTCCCTGGGTGATCCAGATTTACTTGAGTCAAAAGATCAGCCAGTGACTCCATAAAGATTTTGAGGTGTGTATAGGCGAGGTTCCAGTTAAGATTTATGGCGATCCATTTTTTTAAACCCTCATCGGATCTTAGTCAGCATTGCCGCTTGAATCCCCTCATGTCGACTAGGGACTAATTCAGCCTCCCTTATTAAAGCGGTTTTACAGACTATCATCATACATCCTGACGGTCTACCCCTCCCCGGGGTGGTGGCACGCTGATGTAAAATGTTAAGCCCTTCTAGTTGGAGTGGATTTACTAACCACGTTTCCTGAAAAAACACCAGATCATTTCCCCCAAGAATCTCTTCCCTCATTGACAGGGTTTTGAAGGAACTAGAACCCTGTGTGTTGCAACTCACAAATCTCAGCTTTCCCCATCTAGAGAGTCTCCTGACCCATGCCTAACCTTTGAAAGACCTGGGTTAGAATCTCAGATAGCATTGACCAAACCTTTTTTTGTGGTTCGGCCTGATCCGCCAAACACCCAATCTTGGTCTCCACTTCTGGGTTTCCTGTGGTATTAGGGCCCTTGTTTGTATTAGTGCCCCCACCCAGATCGTGAGAACCCTTTCTTTCAATCAAGTCTGGTTGTGGTGGTGCAGTGTAAACCTCCAGACCCTGTAACTGCAGAGACCTTGTGGCTGTCAAAATTGCCTTAGCCCCCACTTTAGATTTAAACCCAACCTCTGCCATCAAGGGTGTTTGAGGGTGTGGAACCTTTACATATTCAAGATCTGATGAAAACAAATACAAGTCTGGGATTTTCTTCAAATATGCCAAAATTGTCCCTCTATTCAGGGATTTGAAATTTGTAATAGGCTTTTTACATTTTAGCCAGAGTCTTAGAACGGCATATGGAGCAATTTCCTCAATGTGTGGCATTGGTTCTTGACTTCTAGGCATATCGTCCACCAGTTCAGTCCCATATACACTTAATTTGACTTTTGGCCTTCCTTCTGCTTATCCGTGTAGGTGTCTGATACATTCCCTGACTTTTTAGACACTGGTTCAGGTTGAATTTCCTGAGACTGGTCACTGACTGATTTTTTTTTACATTTTTTTTTTAATTTTTCTATTTGCACTCTCTGGTCATACCTCTCTTTGTCCTAATTTCCCCATCAAAAGAATTGGGGCCAATTTCAACATTTGAGGTTGCTGTGCTGAGGGGAGCTCGCTCAGTTTGTTTAATGGGAAACCGTCGGGTTTCTCACAACAGTCAGCAGAAGCCAGTGTTCTGGTACAGTGGAGAGACTAGCACAAGCAGGTCCTGTTAAGAGCAGAGCATTGGAAGAATGCAGGGGACGCCCATCTCCAAACCAACACGGAAGAAGCAAGCAGTGGAGAAAGCTGGAAATGTTCCGCCTGAGTGAGACTAGAGACTGCAAGACTGGGCATGGGAGTGAAGAGCTCCTGGAGGAAGAGTTGGCCCTTGAAGCCTGAGTAAATTCAAGATCCCAAAGATGAATTGAGGAAATCCATTCTGTAAGATGGAGAAATGCTTGAAGGGAGCTTTGGTTCCAAAGCCATCAACTAAAGGACTGCTAAATAAGACTGCCAGGATGCGTTGAACTAAATGGTGTTCCCTTTGTGCTCCCAATGGCTGCCTTGTGATAAAACATAAATGTCCAAAACTTAAGTTAACCTTAAGTTAACTTAACCTTTGACTTTGTAATTTAAGGACTGATCTATTTGCGATCTGCTGGGTGCTAAAACACTCAATGCAAAGACATGAACTGAGAGAGCATCATCCTTACTCATACCTCAGTGACTCAATGGCAAGGTAAAGATGGAATACTGTCCTTAAAGCAGTTATTTAAAAATGTCTATGCATCCAGCAATTTCTTTTGACATTCAATTTGATAAATGCTTCTTAATAGTGTTTTACATCAGGTGTTTAGGCGGATTGTTTACTATTTTGTCCCACTATATGCAGTGTAAGAAGTGGTGAGAATATAAGGTTTCTCATGGTAGGAGTAAAATAATTTAAGGAGTAAGGGTGGATAGCAACTCACATATTGATGCATATCTTTGCCGAGTATTTGAATAATGCACTAAACAGATGAATATTAGATCTGTGGAGCATGCATTAGGAGAAACTACATGGCCAGAATTAGCTATCTAAATATGTTAGGTAAATAAAGAATTGAAGAAAGCGGTTAGGGTACTAGTTAATTGCTGGGCAATTAGGGGGTATGCGATGTGGCACATATGATTAACTGCTCTCCATTTATCTTTAGGTCAGTGTGTGCTTACCTAAAGCAAATTGATCATGAGAAGCTTGGTTTTAACAAAAGAATATAAATGAAGATGTCCCGTTGACTATGCAAATCATTAAAAAAATATTTTTTGAACATGCTCTTCAAAACCTGCTTTCATGCAGTTGCCATTGATCATTTATAATGGTCGTTTTGTGACCCTAAAAGGGAATGGGTGTGCCGTCAAAACAAGTTGATACATTTGATTTTTGTATATTTTTCAGTGCATTTGTGTTTTGATTTTAATGTGGATGTTACAGCTTTGAAGTTTTGTATCAATGAGTACATATTGATACTTAAGACAGCGATCATCCTGGGTACGCCATCGACCCTAAAAAAAACAGTCCCAAATATTCGGCCTTCAACATAGACCATAATATTATTACAGTGGCTAAGGAGATAAAAACCCTGGACTTCTACCTGGATTCTACTCTCTCCTTCAACAAACAGGTTAACGCAATGGCCTCGGCCACGGCATATACCTGCAAACTGATTAGAGCAGGCAAAGCTTTCCTGTCTAATACTAGTTGTATCACCCTTGCCAGAGCACTTACCTTGTCAAAGCTTGACTACTGCAACACCTTGTACATAGGGGCTAGCAAACAAACTAAGAAAATCCAATTCTTGCAAAACAATGCTCTTAGAGCAGCACTTGGAATTGCTAGGAGAGAACACATCCCCGAGACGAGAAGAGCTAACAATTGGCTTTCCACACATGATAAAATTAAACTAAAAGTTGCCTCCCTCACACATAAATGCCTGAACAATGCGGCACCCCGTTACCTGTAAAATAGAATTAATAGGAAACCTGCGACAAGAACTAGACTATCCAATACGAATTGCCTCTTTGGTCCCTAAATTAAGTTATCTAGAGAAGAAGGTAGCAGTTTCCAGGTCAAGGCAGCCCAATTGTGTTACTCGCTACCCTGCCCACTAAGAGTAGATCATTCATACCAAAACTTCAGTCGGAACATATTAATTTGGCTTAAAGACGCTGACCTCTAGGTCGGCCTATGACACCCCAGACTAAATGGCCTACCATCCTGTGAATATTCTAGTTACTAGTCTTATTACTGACTGTCTCCCATAACCTCCTGTACCTGCTCTCTGCTCTTAGTCTTCAAATGTATGTATATATCCTGTATGTATATAATGTGCCGGTGTGTATATATCCTGTATGTTTATAATGTGCCTGTGTGTATCTAAATTGCATTATGTAAGTGTAAATGTTTCTGTGTAACTAAGCTGTGAGTAATCTTATGCAATGCGCCCTGATACCTACGGGTCTGGTGCGCAATACAAGTAATAAAACAAACAAACAAACACCTCCAGGAACAATGTAGACCACAAAAACTTCCAAATAATATGGTTAAGAGTGAAGTCTCAATCTTTATCTTAATGAGGTTTTAGCCTCTTAGCTGCCGTATGATCACATGAAAGTTCCAATGATTGACCAAAAGCAAACCGTTCACAAACCTTCACTTCCAAGTCTATCTCTATACTAATGCAACATAACAGACTACTATCTTGATTTCCTCAGGGTTTACAACTGGTCAGACTTCCTAACTAGTCCCTCTGCTCCATTTCGGGTCCCTCCAGGTCTTTGGCTTTAAATAGTATTTCGAATGGATTGTGTCCTCAAATGTATTCCTCATCTTTAATATCTCCTTCTAGCGCCAGCTGCTTCGGAATTTTATTTCTCCCAGTAGAAGGCACCACGCGTCATCGCCGACTCGTGCCCCTCAATGGCCTGCGTCCACCTCGAGTACAATGTCACCGTCTGTATAAATGGCACGCATTGCGCGCGCTACTTCAGTTCCATTTTTCCGCTGTACAGTTTGCATTCGGACCAGTTCATTGGATTGTCGTTTCAATCGTTATTATTAAAAAAATGTTGACTCCAAAAAACTGGGTTCAAGAAATGCAGAGCCTGTGGGGTCAGGATGTCCATCACTGACCCTCACTATATTTGTCTCTGGTGTCTCCGGCTCGAGCTCAATACTGAAGACTGCGGTTCTGTCAGTCCATGATGGGGAATGCGCTAAAGGAGAAGGGGAAACTTGCTTCGGGTAGGCCCTTAGCTAAATCCCCATCGACAACTCCTTTGAAGAAGAGATCTTCTGATGTGAGGGGTGTTCGCCACCGCAGAAACGCTCCACTCCGCTCATCATCCTCAGCTTCTCGTAAGAAGTCCAATAGAATGCGTTGTAGGTCTAGTTCAACGTTTGCCAACTCTTCTCCCTAACGCAAAGTATCTTGCCCAGGTAAGTCTGCCTCTAAGGCCGAGTGGGAGGATTTTCGCCTTCAGATGTTAAAGCTTTTTGAGAAGGTGGCTTCTCCTGCCCCTATCCAAAGAGCAGAAGGCCCATGAACCCATAACCTTTTAAGGCAAAGAAGGCATCAGTCAAGGTTTCAGCTTGCGCGGCCTAGTACCCAGACTCAAAACCTTCGATCTCTCATCTGACCCTACTTATCATGCAGAGGACTCTTACAGGTCACTTATTAATAGAGTGACTGAGTATCTAGGAGGGGAAGGCCTGCCACTGTTTATCAGCCAGATGACCTTACTGGTATTCCAGATGAAGGTCTGCAAAAAAGCCCTATCTTACCTTTTCACACTGCTTTAAAGAGCAAGTTAATGGCTAATTGGGAAGCCCCAGAAAGCAACCCTGCAGTGAGTAAGAACCTCACTAGGAAATGCAAGGCATGCAGTGTGGATCTGGACTTTTTGTCCAAGCATCAAACTCATGAAAGTCTGGTACTGCAGGCTGTTGCTTCTTCAAGGGCTGCCGCCTATCCGACTATTCCGCCTGACAGGGATGACAAAAAATTTGATACGCTGGCCAAGAGTGTTTTCTCTGCCAGTAGCATGGCGCTAAAGTCTATCGATTTATACTTTTGAAATTGCCAAATTTACATTCACTTTATGGGATGTTATAGTTATGGTGGCGGAACAAATCCCAGAAGGTGAGAAAAGGGATGGTGTACTAAATATTATTAAGGATGGTAAGGAGGCCCTTTGCAAGTCTCTGCAGTCTGGCCTTGATTCTGACGACAGTGTTAACAGCGCTATGGCTGCTAGTACTGTTTCACGCATGTTTGCATGGCTGTGTAAGCCTGACTTTGCAACTGATGTTCATTCCAGATTATTGAACATGCCTTTTCGACGGTTCCCATCTGTTCGGAAGCAAATCGTGTTTACATTTGGAAAAACCTCAGTCATCCAAAGCAGCAGCAAAATTGCATGGCGCAGCAATAAGGCAACCACAAAAGCGGAGCCCCCCACCCCCTTTCGATATTGTACATCTTTCTGAAGGGCAATGAGTCAGGCCATCCAAAGGGAACAGTTAAGATTTCCCTGAGGTGGACAAGGTCGTGATGTAAAGACCGCATAAGCGGCAAAGTTCTTGCCATTAGCTGCCACCACAGTTACCCTAAAACCTATCTGAGGCCTTAGTCCCCAGGACTGGTGTGGGGGGCAGGATCCCTCATCATTTGGAAGAATGGGGGGCATTACCTCTGATGCTTGGGCCTTGCTAACAGTAGCTCATGGTTACTGCTTGTCTCGCTTAAAAAGGCCTCCAGATCATCCACCAGCGAGCCACTCCCTCAAGGTTCCCATCTGTTCCTGCTGCTGGAAGTTTCCATCCTGCTGGAGAAAGGTGCCATAGAGCCGGTAGCTATAGCAGAAAGGAACCGGGGGTGGTACTCCCCATACTTGTTGATCCCCCAAGAAAGACAGAGAATTGAGACCCATTTTAGATTTGAGATACTTGAACAAGTTCTTCAGGAAGGACAAGTTGAAAATGGTTACTCTTTCGCAGATCTTTCAGGCCCTCTAGCTCCAGGATTGGATGGTATCATTGGACCTTCAAGATGCTTACTTGTATGTGTCTATTCATCACAAGCACAAGAAGTACCTGAGGTTTGCCATTGGCAGTTCTCCCTTTCAGTTTCGGGTTCTGCCATTCGGGCTCGGTTCCACCTGAGGGTTTTCACCAAGTTGATGGCGGTAGTGGCAGCAAATCTAAAGAGGGGAGTAATTTGCATCTACCCCTACCTAGAAGGTTGACTGATCAGGGCACGTTCCCCCGAACAGGTCCCACATGATACCTTCTCAAAAACTTCAATTCATTGGACCGATCTTGGATGCTTCCTCAGGGAAAGTCACCCGAAGGTGAGGGCTCCACACGTTCGACAGATAGTCAGCCTTTAGTATATTTTGAGGTTGGTCGTCCTCATGGCATCTAGCATTTTCCTAGTGCAATAGGCTCGTCTGAATAGAAGGTCTCTCCAGTGGGCAATCAGCTCCCAGTGGTCTCAGTTCTACAGCAGAATGACCGACCTACTTCAGGTCCCGAGCAAGGTCGTGCAGGATCTCCTGTGGTGGGCCTGCAAGGAGAACGTACTAAAGGGGGAAACTTTCTGGCAACCATGACCTGAGATAATGGTAGTTACAGATGCTTCCCTGGCTGTTTGGGGAGCCCACGCCAACGATCGCCGATTGTCAGGTCTCCATCGGAGTCCAAACTACATATCAACCTTTTGGAGCTGAGGGCAATCGGACTAACACTGATTGCCTTTCTGCCTTCTGTACGGGGGAAGAATGTCCTGATGATGACAGACCACAAAGTGGCCATGTACTACCTCAACAAAAGGAGGTGGAGGGTCACTACAACTGCGTAGAGAGGCAACGCAGCTCTGGTTTTGGGTACTGCAAGAAGGAATCTCTCTCACAGCCATTCACCTTACTGGAGAGGGTTGCCGGAGAGGAGAACACGGCAGCGTACACTCTGAGTCTCCCAGTGGGAAATGGCTCAGGAAGTCCTTCAAGAGATGTTTGACCTTTGGAGAACCCCTGAAGTGGATCTGTTCGCATCCAGTGTCAACAGAAAGGGCGACCTGTTCTGCTTCAGTAAATTTCCTCAGAGGAGCTCTGGGAGACACGTTCGTAGTGGACTGGGAGTTTCTACTCCTGTATGCGTTTACTCAAGTCCCCGTCATTCCTCGCATCATCAGGAGGCTGATGAAGTTTGGGAAAACCATGATCCCGATTGCTCCGGATTAGGCCAGGAGGATGTGATCCCGAACCTTCTGGACATATCCATCTGCCTTCCATTTAGTTTTTCTCCAAAGTGAGGAGCTACTCTCGCAAGAGTGAGATCTCATTCTCCATCCAGTGATTAGGACGCTCAACCTTCACGCCTGGTTATTGAAAGGCTGATATACAAGGATTGGGACCTTCAGGATGATGTAATGGAAGTTTGTTTTTGGCTAGAAGACCAGCAACAAAGTCTCTGTACTGCTGCCGTTGGAATACATTTTGCAGCTGGTGCAGAGCTACAAATGCGGTGCTGTCTTTTTTGTATGATTTGGACCATCAGGGACTTCAGATTGCTTCTGTAAAAGGCTATCTAGCAGCGCTTTCTATTTTTAAGCGCACGCCAGAGCAGTGATTCTATTTTAAGATCCCTATTGTAGTCCAATTTCTGAAGGGACTTAGTAATATGTTCCCACCAGTCCCTTTCATTGTACCAGTGTGGGTTCCTTTTGAGCCATTACATTCAAGTCCTCTAAGGATGTTAAACCTCAAAGCTGTTTTCTTAACAGAAATTACATTGGCAGGTAGAGTCAGTGAATTACAGGCTCTTACATGTACTCCTCCTTTGACCACATTTTACAAGGTGGAGGTTGTTTTGAGGATCCGTCCTACCTTTATACCTAAGGTGGTTTCTGAATTTCACCCAACTCAAATGGTTGTACTTACTACCCGCCACTGCATCCCACCAAGGAGGAAGAGGGGCTACATCGTCTTGATCCTAGGAGGGCTTTGAGTTTTTACATCTCCAGATTGGCTAAACTGAGACAAAACAACCAACTTTTTGTGGGTTGCGCTGGTCATATATCAGGACTAGCTGTGACCAAGCAAAACCTGTCCTGCTGGATTGTACTATGTATACCAGAATGTTATTGGCCGGACTCTGCATCGCGACAGGAGGCACATTCTGGGAAGGCTGTTTTACACAGCGTTACTGACAGATTCTTGTTCCCACCTCCTACATCATACTGCTTTGGAAGTGTATCAAAGATGAGGATTACGTGGGAGGACACAATCCATTTCAAGACCAAATTACTTACCCCCTAGTAATACTCTTTCGATTGGATGTTCCTCGCATGTGTTACTCATCGCCCCTCAGTAGAATTTCTGTTTATTACACCTTCCTCTCGTTTACCATCTGGTCTTTTTGACTTCGCAAATGTCTGTGCTTTTGAAGAGAGCAAAAACTAGAACTGAAGTAACGGGCGCAGTGTGTGCTATATGTACAGTTTAGCCTTGTTTGCCATACCTTGTACATTACCTGTAACTGATAATGTTCTAAACTTTCTGTATTGTCCACCTACAGACCATGTTGTATTATATTGTTATGTTGTAATCAATTCAAGCGCCTGGATGCCCCAGTGCCAGGCGGCGCTATACAAATAAACTAAACAGACAGTGACGTTGTACTCGAGGTGGACAGAGGTGGTTGGGGATGCACGTCCCCCTCTACTGGGGAAAAAACATTTTCTGAAACTGGTGCTGGAAGGCGATATCAAAGATGAGGAATACATGGGCGGAACATCCAATTGAAGGAACATTACCAGGGGTAAGCAATTTGTTCTCCCCCGTCCCAGTCATTCACTGTCCTTTTCAGAGAGCCAAAATTCTCCTTCCCTCTTGCGACGGGCTTCTGTCTTTCCCTAGGTCTATTGCTGGTGGAAAACCTTTGGCTCTACTTTTTGAACTCCATAAGGATTTGAGGGGCTGGTGTACCCTCTTGTCAGCCTTCCTCCTATAGGGCTTCTAGGGCTTAGCTGCTCTCTGCCACTCCTTCCAGCCTCTCCAGGCTTTCACTGCCTACTTCCAGGCAGCAGCCCTTTCAGTCTTCTCTCTCCAGCAGTTTCACCTTGTAACAAGGGAGTATTGGCAGGCATGTCTGCTTTCTCCGGGTCTCAGACACAGAGTGAACTTTCCCAGCCCCTTTAACACCCATAAGCCGTGGGCTATTGATTAAGGCTGACTTGGATTAGTTCTTCCTCCTGGGCACTTGTATTCTCTTCTGGGATTGGCATTGCTCTTGTGAGTCTTTCCATCATTTTCTGATTGTTTGAGGACATTGATTGGTTAACGAAGTAACGGCTCCTATTAGTGCTCTTCTTCTGGATGCATTGTTTTCCCAAGTTTGGGTGCTGATCGGCAAGTGCCCCCCTACTTGTTTATATATTCCGGTTTGCGGGCTGGGCTGCTCCCTTATGATGTATTCTGCGATATGGCATTCTAGTAAGACTGCACAAAGAGAGAGACGGAGGCAGATTGATTCTGCGAAGAACTCTCATCACCTTCTGGGTGCACATCTGGTACTGGTCTGGTCAGTTTTATCCTCCGTCTCGGTCCCTCGCCCAACTTGACACACAGCTTTCAAGTATGAGTGCTAACCCAATAAAGTAAAGCAAGTGTACAAGTGCAGTAAGAGAAAGGTCACTAATCCACAATCCAGATTACAAACTCTCAGAAATAACATGTTTTCGTAGGCTTATTTAAAATCTGCATTGTTTTTGTGCACTTTTGGTTGAAATCGACCAATTCCATATACACATAAACATACATGTGTATATGCGGGAATGAGGAGGCATGAGGGTGCCCATCATTTAAACAAAAAGAAAGAAAAGTGTTCACGTCCACCAAAAGTGCACTAACAAACTTTTGCTCCATGTGCCTCGTGCAGTGGGGGTAGAGGGAGATGGAGGATGCTGGGCCACCAGACTGATGGTGACGAATGGCCCTAGAGACCTGGCTTGTTGAGTCAGTCACCAAGGACATTGCAAGAACTCGGATTCTTAGGTACTCACCTATAAAACCTAATTGCAGTTTACTTAACTGCACGGCAGATACATTATTTTTGCTTGTTTGCTTTGAGAACATTAGCTTGTTGAATGTTCTGGGTGTTGCACTGTGCCTTTGCCCACCCTAGTCTGTTCTTGTGAATCTGCCTTGAATGCTTGGCCACAGTTTTGTGTCTGCAAGAGTTAGGTGGTCTTGCGGCAGACCCAGTTGCGTCTATCATGCCCTGGACACACTGCTGACCAAAACCCTCCTAACTCGTCCATGAAACCCTCCATTTGTGATGTCGCCCACTCCAATTTAGGACAAGAGCAAGTGTATGAGGTCTCATGGCACTCTCAGAAAAGAAACTGAACCTGCTGAGCTGCTCTGTTTTTCTTCTGTATGTATTTCCTGGGCCGCTTCTAAAAGCAACCACCCAGAAAATTCCACCCAGAGAAGACTGCATACTGTGCCAGAACCTGCCTGCAGCAGCCCAGAAGCATGACGTTGCGAGGAGCAGGAATGTGAAGGCCCGTGGGTGGGGCGGTAGAGGATTGGTAAGGGGGGGATTGTAGAGGGACCATACTTGCTGTGTGCAGAGAGTGGGGCGTGCTAGTGAAGACGTGGTAGAGTATGGGGTGGGGAAACTTTATGAAGTGTTAAAGGTGTGTGAAATCCCCAATGCGAAACAAAATGGAGGACTGGACCAGGTGTGGGAGGGAGTGGAGACACATGCCATGGTGTCCGGGGATGCAACCCACCCCATGGGCAGCTGAATCTACCCTGTTAAAGGCCACTCCAAGACGATCTAAAAAGTACACATTTTTTTTCCTTTTTTTTTTCTTTCTTTCCTAGTATTTTCTTTTTTTTTAGTGGTTCCAACTGCAGGCTAAACACCCCAAACCCTTCTGTCTTGACTTTGATCTCGCTGGCCTCCCTTTAATTCCTACAAATCATTTCTGCAGCAATAGGTGTTTATAGGAACTTCAATTGAAACCCTTTTTCCTCAGAATGCAGCAGTTGGCAGTCGTGTACATGGGCAGCTTCTCAGTTCCCAAGACGGATCTAGTTTAATATGTTTTTAACTGTTGGCTGATCAACCTTTGTGAGAAAGCTGCTGTTTTGAAATTTTACCTTCTTTCCTTTGATTCAGCCTGCCAGTTCAGTTTATTGAATGCCCTTTCTTCTAAGCACCCCTAAATTAATTTTTCTAAAGTAAAGGAAGATCTCTGCACCGACCCTTCTTTTTTGCCTGTAGTTCTATTCGATTTTCACGTTAACCAGATGGTCAATCTTCTACATTTTTTCAATCTCCTTCAACTTCTATGCAAATGATTGTATATAATGCCTCTTGGAGTACTCTTTTTACACTAACCTTTTTCAAAATTGCAGATTTGACCTTGAGATCATGGGTCCTTTAAGGCCACTAATACCCTGCAGGATAATTTCCTGCATTCTTGATCTACTATCAGTGATTAAATGTAACAAGATGTCAGGAATTTTGCAATCTATTAGTGTGAAATATTAGGTGCAAGATATAGCCGTAAGGTTTAATTGCTCACAGTACTGATTGTTGTTCCCTCCCCCGTCCTTACTTCCTACCTTTTGAACTCCCCATGGGCCCCTGTCTAAGCACCCACCAGCCAAGAACACCAGCCTATTGCAATGAGGCCTATTACACTAGCCTACTGCTGCCAGCGACCCAAGACTACTCCAGAATGATCTAACTCACTCCAACACAGGACACACACCAGCTAAGTCACCCACACATGACAAGTAAATAACTCCCCGTCGCCCCTACATATATCACACTACACAATGCTACACCTCTACCATCAGTGCATATACCACAGTCCAGAAAAATGCATCCTCATACCATGGGCACCCTATGATCCCCTTTGTTCACTGAGACTACTTAAAAACTGTTAAGATCGATTTCTCAAATCTGGCCTGGTGGACAGATTTCAGGAGGCCACTTTAGTTCTAGTGAATAGAGGAACTCTGAGAGGTTAGCCAAACTTTATCAAGGTAAGCATGGAGAGTGATCAAGGCTTAGTCTCAGGAGCGAGTGTGGTCCGGGATCCACAATGAGTCCACCCAATGAAGAATACTTCTTATAGGCCCAAAACACACTAGAAAAATGAATCAAGCAGGTAATATTACACAATACTCGTTATCAATCATATACAGTCCCCTTAAGTTTGTAGAAATGCATACAATTCACTTAAAACGCCTGAAAGGGAGGCAACTAATGATGCAGTAAGGAAAACCAATCCACAAGAATAATACCCTAACTTTATAAATCCAATCCCTATGTTGAATGATGCCTTGTTCCCAAAAGTGACAATGTTCCTTCTCGGGAGAGGGGACAAAGGTAGGAAAGGTTCTTGTGGTGGTGAAAAATGTTCCAGGAGACTTCTCAACAATATTATGGGTAAGTAAAATGCTTTTACTATCTTATATAACAGCTTTTAGAACAAACGTTTAAAAAGCAAAGAAATGGAATAAACAAAAGTTTATGCTAAGGTTCATTACCGGGGAGACAGGTGGATGCAAGTATAGCGATTATTCACCAGCCTGACTGATTTTCCCAAGTGACTAGCCAGGTCGACTGGGAGTCGTTGGAGGTAGGTGTCCCTGCTGATTTATCCAGCAGAAGATGCCCAGAAGCTGGGGCTGCAAGGAAGATCCCAGTCGAGTCCAGGAGCTGAGTGCAACCCTTTCTGATGAAGAAATGCAGGACACACCGATGCAGACTTCTTCAGGACACGTTACCAAACCGAGGAAAGCTGGTTCCAGCAAACAGTCCCCTCAAACTGGCGACAGCAGGAGTCTCTCCATTTGTGGTCCAAGTCCTTCCCATGCAGAATCCTTTAATGCTGGGAAGCTGAAACTTGGCAGGAAGGCAACTTGTAGTACAAACTGGTGACCACCAAAGTTCCTGATCAAAACGTGGAATGGTGATGCTCCTGGCACGGGTGCCCAAAACAGAGCAGGTCGGTCAACCAGGTGTTCCAGGGATGATTGCAAAGGCTCCTGGCGGCTGGATCTTGAGAAGGCATACAGACTTGTTGGTCCCACCAGTCCAAGGGTCGAAGCACCGCAGACGGCCTTTATCCAATCTGGTAGTCCAGCAGGGCTTCACCAGGCCAATTGCAGGAGACGTTGCCAGATCTCTTCAGGAGTCGTCCACAAGTCTTCAGTTGTCTGCACTTCTACACAGGATACTTGGCTTCTCCAGCACTGATCTGAAGAAATGGCTGCAGAAGTCCTCTTCTGATCCTAAATCTTGGCTGGAAGCAAGTGCAAGCACACCAGTGGTAAGGATCTGCACCATTCAAACAGCCAGCAGTGGTCCAATCGGGGACCACTGTGGATTTCACTCATGCATGCGCTCCAGACTCTCTGGCACCATACAATGATTGTGGAATGGGACCAGACTGTTCCACCCAGGTCTTGGGTCTGCACACACGTGGCAGGTACTGTTGGGCAAGATTGTATGTAGTAACCCTGTGGGAGACTACACCAGCCTTGTCCTATTGGCAATAGGTAACCCAACCTTTGGTATAGGCCTGTACTACACAAGTTGGTAGAGTGACTGAGCAGTCAGGCTTATCTCAAGAGGAGTCACTTGAGCTGTAGTGTGGTAAAATAGAGATTCACAGTGACGGGTATTCAAATAACACTTATACTCCAGGTTTCCTGATTAAAAATAATTATTCATTAATTTAAGTCAGTTTTAAAATAAGCCTTCTTCAGAAGGGGCAATATGCAGCAATAAAATATACTTCAAAAATACACTCCTTCAGTCCAGTTAAGTAAGTAGATACCCTTTTGGGATGTCACACAAACACTTCCTACACCCTGAGGTGACTTAAATTGCTAGGAGACTGTCGACATTAATATATCACTTTTTACACTTAAATGCACTACTGAAGTTATGGCAAAAGGAAAAGGTTAGGGAAGGAAACGAAAGTGAACACGTTTCTCCAAACAGTTAAGCACTTTACAATCCCCCAATGAAATATAGGCTAACCCTTTACCAGCTATACAAGTAAATTATGTATGACTTACTGAGGGACAGGTAAACACAAAGTCAAAGGGTAAGAAGAGTCTGCAGGGAGCCAGGACAGCCAATGTCAATTGAGCAAAGTCTAGGGGCGCTCAGGCACTTCTTGAAGATGGAACAAAAGTCTTGCATAATGTTAAAGAGTTTTGTGGTAAAAAGAATCACTGTTGGGCCACAATTAGGGAGGATTGTGAGAAGCAAAGACGCAAGCAAAGGGAAGCAAATGCAAGTCTCCAGTGAGAGCAAGCTACACGCCACCAGAGGTAAGTACCCCTAGTTATACAGTACCTTGAGTCTGAAGAAAGGGATCCAGCTGGCTTCTGTTCATGTTGTAGTCCTGCAGATCCTGTTGTTCCTGGGCCTCAGTCGTGGGGACAAGAGTGAGGACGTCTAGGGACTCCTGCACTACGATTTGAAGGTCGGCAGCAGCAATGGACTTACTCCAGATCAGCAGCACTTTGCGGTTTCAGTTACCGGCAAATAGCACCACTGCGGTTCTTGGACCCCTTGTGGGCTCCCCTTGCTTCTGGGGTACAGCACTCTGTCGAGGTGGCTCAGGCTTTGGTCGTCCTGCTTCGAGGGAGTCCTTAGGATCTTTCTGGAGCTTGGGCCCGGATTAAAAGCGATGCACTCGTTCCTGGTGCTCCTGTCCCCTGGCACTCGGTGCCAGCTGCAGCAATGGAAGTACAGTCCGCAGAGTGAGGGGCTTCAGTAGAGGTTGTCTTGGGGGTCAATTGATCCCACCAACCCAAGGGGAGAAGTCGTCCTTTCCGGGCTTCTCTTGTCGATGTCGAAATAGGAGCTTCATCACTGCAGCAAGGCTTCACCAGGTAAACCAACGGTCCAGGAGGTGCAGCAAGCTTCTCTTCCAGTTTCTTTCTTCGGTTCCTTAATCGAGTGGTCGACTCTGCCTTTCTTGCTGCAAAATACCTCGCCTTTTATGCAAGTTTCTCCCATTCATTCACAGCCTAGCTGTCACTCTCACAGCAGGGTGGCTGTCCTCCGAGGACAGCCAGCCAGCCAATCCCCTTTGGGGGCATTCCTGTAACCATGGAGACTAAGCCCAGGGAGTTTCGGGAACCTCCCTTGCTTCCTACCCTGCCAGACACCCAGCTGGAGCCAGAGGTGGGCTTCACCAGTGAATTCCACCAAAGACAAAACGAACAAAGGGGCCAAATTTGGTTTGACGCACAGAGTAAATCTCAAGAAGGACCTTACAAACAAGAAATGGTAACAAAAAAAAAGACCAGGGCATTTTGACAAAATGGGCACCCATGTGTGCAATACTGCAGCTGAGGATTCAGCCTGCGGTAAAAACTCACAATGGTAGGAAAATTAAACCACTACCACTGCCACAGCCATTAACTGCAGTAAGGGTAACATCAAAAATGAATGTTACATGAGAAGGTAGACAAAGGGGATACTAAGTAACCCCACAGCACTCCACATAAAATGGTGTGTGCTGGGTCTACAAAGATAAAAAAAAAAAGGAAGTAAAGTCAATTTCACTTTACTACTCTTGGAAGCAATAGTTTATCCAAGAGAAGGTTTTTAAACCTTAAGAGAAATCCAAAGGACTTCTCTGTGACACTGCACTGAGGGTGCTTGTGTGTCACAATACAAAACGATGATGCCTATGGAGTTTGCCAGACTCCGAAACCAAAAGAAACACAAAGACCAAAACAGATAAAAATACTTGAGTGAGAAAAAGGTCTCTCACTCCAGGATAAAAATGTAAAGTCCTAAAGTCCAGCAAAAGAGCTGGGGGTCTCTAAGGTAGAAGGGAATTAACACAGAAATGAGAATTGTCCTTGAACACGTACTAGCCCGGAAAATAGCAGCTTTCATGGGCACATGCATGGCCATATAAGGGATTTCCTGACCTAAGAAGGCCATAAAACAATATGGCCAAAGGACAAGCGAAAAATCTAGTAGCACAGACATTTTAGGGCACTAGCCACGTTTAGTAGCCAGACTCAGTAAACTCAAATGTGCACACAAAAAATACTGCAAAAGTGGTAAAAAAGATTTGCAACAGCTACATCATAGTCAGACGCGTAACCAAAAATCCCCAGTGTAAAAGTCTAGGGTGAAGCAAAATTATCCCCACTGCACTGCATTGTAAGATGCTCTGTGCACCGTTAAAAAGTTACCCAAACAGGTAAAAAGTCAGACAAAATGGAAACTAGGTTTCCCAGTACTGATGGTCTGAAGCACTGGTCAGTTTCCCCATGACAAAATGAGCAAAAGGCCAGGGAAGTGAAGCCAAAGGCTGTAACAAGTCAGGACGGGGTTCAAAAACAAAAGCCAAAAATGTGGGGGTCCAGAGGACATGGAGGGGAAAGTTCCCTAAAAATGAGATCTTTCCTACCAGAAACAAACACACACTCGGTACCTGGATACTTACGAACTGCACACTTCAACACACCAGCAAAGCTTTTTTGCCTTTTCCTCTTCTAGCCACTGAATAATTTACCCCCCAGGTCACTTTTCTAGGTCTGCCAGAGCACTAAGTGACCTTGCAAATTTTAGTGGATGGTCTGAAAAGCCAGAGGTGTTTCACAACCTAGTCGCCGGGGATCGCATACTCGGGTGGCCAGGAAAGGCCTTTGCTTTTGGATCCTGACCCTGGGGGTGGACAGGCGAGGGAGGGATCACCTGGGAAGAGGGTTCTGGGGGAGTGCGGGAGAAACATCGATGCTCCCATAATTCCTCCCCACTTTACACTGACAACACTACTGAGCCGAGGAATATGAGTAATGAGGCAAAGAAGATTACCTTTCATGACTTGTAATGGCTCTGTCCCTTTAATGAGATCAGACCGAGTCCGGCACGTAATCCCAACTAAACATACCTGCCACTTGTTAACACTCCCTATCAAGATAAAAGGTGGTGCGCACAAGCACACTCTGAGCGAGGCTGGCTACAAGAAGGAGCTGCTTTTTCGGATTTGATACGATCCAGGCTGTTGAAGTTGGAAGGCCAAGGGGCTGATCTGCATTTGCGGAGAACAAGCGAGAGCCAGGCGAGGATTCCATACTTTCGGAAAGCCATAAGCGTTCCAAGACTGAAACTGATTGAGACAGAAGGATATACCTTCAAAGTGCTTCAACGCGGCCCGCTTCCCTCCCGGGTGATCAATGTTGCAGTGGAGCAGAGGAGGTATTGGTAACGCCCTTGACTGCTACATGAAAGGCTTTGAAGAAAGAAAGCTAATTAACACGATTGGTGAGTTATCGAAAGCAACAAAAGGCCCGGTTTTGTTCAAAGCAAATGAAAATGTCGCAAGAGTTGAAGGTTACACGTGTGCCCATAAACGCGTAATGGAAAAGACAATGGCTCAACTGTGATGAGAGGTTATAAAGTAACAGAGTGGTCCTGCAAGAAGTAATCTCACATTCGAAAATCTCTGTAAAGTGTTTGAAGTTGTGATAAAGCAGAACAAGAAAGTAACCGTGACCCTGAATGAACGTTTGAGTGAAAAGAAAAATATATGAACTTAAAAAGAAGCCAAGAGGGCAAAGTAAAGAAATGATAATTCCAAGAAACTACAAGTACCAAGAAGCATTGCTGTTGAGAGTTGATAAAGATTGTTAAGTTGGTTGAAGTGGTCATGCAGAGGTCTATGTAAAATCCTTGCAGTTTCGAAAGTCTTTGACAGTGAAAGTAAAATAAGATAGAAATTGTATGGAACAAAACTTGGAGAAGGGAATCCCCATAAAGAAGATGAGACAGGCTCGATCCCGGCAGAAGGAAGCCTGTAGTGAACTGTGGTAAAAGTACAAGTTAAGAGTTGAACTATGCATTTGTGACAGAACTGTGCCAACCACCTATCCTTTTAAGAAACCCCTAAGACCCTGTGACTCTGAACGTAGGGAAGGAAGTTGTTACCTAAGCCATTCTGACATTTCTTTTTAAACACTATTTTTCCTTTGTATATCCCTGTTACACATTTGTCATTTGAGAAGGAAGGCAAGGTTCGTTTTTTTTTTTAGTATAGGCCTTTTTATTTATTTTTTACTAGACTGGCTTGGACTTGTTTGTTATTGGTTTAATGGTCGAGACTACTCCCATTCTAGAGTTGGGGCCAGTTAGGAATTCTCCCAACCGTATCAAATACAAAATAGCTTTGTGAAACTTGCATCTATTGTGTCTGTGTCTGGTGTTGATACCATACCTTCCTTACAATGGGATATAAATACAAGTATTTGTATTTATTTGAAGAACAGGAATATCGATTGCAATCAGAAATGGCTTGCAACAGCACATTTACAGATGGTGGAGGCATTCCCACAAAGGGGGCCTGTACAATAGCACAAATATGAGAACAAGTGGTGAGCCAGTTTGAGGGTGTAAAAAAGTGGGACATATACCACCCTTTTGTGTGCCTCATGGCATGGAGGGGCTGAGAATTATTTTCTAACATGAAAAGGGTGGGTTGGTAGGAAAGGCCTGCTGATGAAGGCCCTTTTAAAACTTTGAATTTACTTTTGAATATAATCGCGAGAAGGCTCATGAGTGGCCAAGACTTTTACAAAAGACAATTTTGGTGTGGCTGAACTTGTCTTGGGGAAGGGAACACTGCAGCTGGCACTATTCGTTTGGTACTTGGATTTGTGTTACTTGGAACTTGGGGGGTGGAGGGAACCCCGAGCACTGGTGAAAACTACATTATTCTAAGTTCAAGAGAGGTAACTTTGAGACTTTCGCTAGAACTGTTTCATTCTTGAGGAAGGGAGCTTGAAAGGAAGCTGAGATCTGGAAGAGACTCCGAACTTTGTGTTGGGCACTGTTTCTTTTGGTTGCTGACATCCCTACACATTGTGTAGATTAGCTGTGAGGGCAAGTATAGGTTTTGGACGCAGACCGATTCTTCAGTTGAACTCTTTGACTCAGACTTTCCTTCGTTTTATTTAGGTAGGGAAATCCCACCTTAGCATAGGGCAAGTTGGGCCTTTTTCCATCCTGACATTTACCGTTAATAAAACTATTTGTTTTGAATTCTGAATCTGTTGTCTTTGTTGTTCATGATGCCTTCACATAGCCCACTACCTTATTGGTAGCTATTGGGGTAATGATGTAGTTTTTAAGTCATGCTGTCAACCATTTTGTTTTTGGCCCATTCATTTGTCTTGAGAAACGACAAGTCGTCCCTACAATGGCTGTTGTGCCTGCATAGTCCCGCTCTGAGCCCAGCCCTGCACCCTATATTGTGGTTTGGACTTGGTTAGACCAATCCTAAGACAACCCATTACACACACTGTGTGGGTGGACATTAATGTTTGGTAGTTTATGGGCCACCTTCATTAGCTGGCCTCCAAAACCGTTATTTAAGTATTCTGGTGTGTGATGAGAGGGCTGGCTTAACGCATCCCATGAGTGTATGCGTTTATCTAGAGTTTATCTTTATCTCGGGAGGATAGCTCAGGGGCAACATGCTCTCCTTGGAAGCAAGACGGCACGGAGCACCAAAGGTTCGATCCCCGGGTCTGTGCTTAGAAACCTCTGGGTATTAAGTGTGTTAAATAACCTATCATATCATATATCATAGAAGAGGCCCTGATCCCATCTTTGTTTGGTTGAAATTTTGCTCAAGTTCTGTTAACCTCTGCAGGTTACTTTACCTGTTTGATGGTTTTTTGACAAACTGCTGCTGCACCTTTGGGACCAAGATTGGCCTCCTGACTGGGCTTGTATCCCATACCCATAAGCTCCAGTTTTGATTTTTGGCTGCTGGATGTCCTTCCTCTGCTGTCTTCCTTATCCTATTCCTGTTCCCCACATTGGGACTTTTGTGCTGGGCATAACTTTGCGCAGTGTTACTCCATTGATACAAGAAGCGGACGTCGCCCAGCAGGGAATTGGGCCACCAATACCCTGTCTTTCCTGCGCATTTGGGCTGTCCTTTGACACCTTTACTTGAGATTTTTTAAGGAGCCTTTTCTGCTGGTTGGCTGCCTTTGTTCTTCAAGGCACTGGAACCTGCCAACTCGGGTTTGTCCCTCTTCCTGGAGCCATCTTTGCTGTTGTTTTTACTCCTGGTTGGTGGGCCCCACTCCAAGGTAGGCTGATTGTTCTTCTTTACGGTTTTCCGAGTCATCGTTGATCTGAGGTTCAAGTCGCTGTGTGACTGGATCCTGTGAACCACCCTGCAAATTATCTTGTACTGTACTCTTTGGGCTGTTTTGCCATTCCTGAGCTTCTTTTCCAGGAAACATCACTGTGAATACTTGGGCCCTGGATTCCTGGCTTAGCCAAGATACTTAACCCTCTTGGACATCTGTGGTCCATAACCAAGAGTTTCTGCAGTGCCCTTCCACTGCGTTTTGCCCTTCAGTTACATTGGCCCGAATCTAGTTGTGCTTCTCTTCATGGGGCTTCTAGGTCTCAAACCTGCCACTGGAGCTTTTCAAGATTCTGTTCTGTGGTCCATGGGGTTGGTTGCTGTCTAATTCACAGATAAGGAGAACTAGCTTGTAACTCCCTTTTAATCGTGGCTGTCTACTGGCATTGTCTCATTGATTCTCATATGCAACTTTTGAACTTATTTGAAACATTCCAAACTGGAACTTAACTGCATTTGGACAGTTTCCCTGGGTCCCAGTCAGGTCCATGGAGTTTTAGGCCCAATACTAGAATATTAGCAAGTACTACTGATTTTCTGTATTTTTTAAGTCTTGCTTTACGATCCTGTCTGGGGAAGGACTTCTGTAAATGTGCTAGATGCGAAGAAGGCATGGTATCAAGTAGTAGACACACAGACACAATAGATGCAAGTTTCGAAAACCTTCATTTGGTATTTTAGTTGGGTTGGTAGAATTCCTAACTGGCCTTAACTCTAGAATGCTTGTAGTCTCGACCATTAAATAAACAACAAAACATATGCAAGTCAGTCTAGTAAAAAAAAAATAAAGACATATGCTAAAAATAAACTACTAAAAAATTACCTTGCCATCCTTCTAACAATGACAGGCAATGCAAAAGGAAAATAGTGTCTAAAAAGAAATATCAGACTGGCTTAAGTAACAACACCCTTACCCACATTTAGCCCCACAGGATCTTGAGTTTCTTAAAAAGGATAGGTAGATGGCACAGTTCTATCAGTCTTGCATACTTTGGCTTACTGGTACAATTCAACAGTTCATGCTTGGGCTTCAAGCTTCTGGTAGTTCAATCACTTCCTTAGGCTTCATCTGCCTTGTCATAAACACATTTCCACTTTTACTTTGCCACAATTGGTATCCAGTCATAATGTCGAATACAATAATTTCGAAAGTCAAAATGTCGAAAACATTTAGTCGAAAATAAAAATGTCGAATTACAAAAATGTCGAATTTTTTTCGATTTTTTTTTCGAATTAATGTTTAAATAATTAATTATAGTTTATAAAACATTTTTTAAAATGGTTAAAGGTATATCCATGGTGGGTGGGGGGATGGGGAGGAGGGGGGGGGGGGTTGGGGTAGGGGTTTGGGATGGGGTTTTTAATAATTAATTATTTAATTAATGTTTTATTAAATACTTTTTTAAAAAAAATTAAAGGTATATCCATGGGGGGTGTTGGGGGGGATGGGGAGGAGTGGAGGGTTGGGGTAGGGTTTTGGGATGGGGGGTTTGGGGGGGGACCCCCCCAATAAAAAACGTTAGTATGTGTGACATTATACATAGTTATTTTAACATTGGTTTTTCGATTTTTTTTTTTCGACATTTTATTTTCGAAATAATGACTTTTTCTATTATATGTATGTGTTTTCGACATTTTTGAATTCGACATTTTTGAATTCGACATTTTTGTAATTCGACATTATTTTTTCGATATTATGACTATAAACCGCCACAATTCTTCACAGGCTTCCCTCTGCCGGGCTTAAGACTGTCTAGTCCCCTCAAGGGGTTCTCTTCCCCACGTTTTGTCTCGGGTGTCTTTGCACTGTCGAAGAATTTCGAAACTGCAAGGTTTTTGTGTAGACCTCTGCATGACCTCTTCGACCTCTCTTTTAAACAATTCCACATACAGTTCACAATTTTCCTTATCTTGGAATACACCAATGCCTCTTGGTACTTGTAGTTTCTTATCAAAGTTCATACACTTTGCCCTCTGGGCCTCTTTGAAAACTTCATATGCAACACCAATACTTATTGGTATTTCTCTCTTTGCTTTGCCCCATTAGCCTCTTTCAAAGTTCATATACCTTGCTTTTCACTTATTCTACTTTCTTTTGTGCTCGCTGTTACTTTCTTGCCTTTGATTCCCATTTGAATACATTTCAACTCGGAACATTTAAGAGACTTTCGAATGTGCGACTTCGCCTCGCAGGACCCTCTGTTACTTTGTATCCTTTCCTTTTACAATTCAGCAATTGTCTTTTCCATTACACATGTTATCGGCACACGTACAACCTTCAACTTTTGAGTTAGTTACTTTCGGCTCTTAACACAAACCGGGCTTTTGTTGCTCTTGGTAACTCATGGGTTGTGTTAATTGGTCTTCTTTCATCAACGCACTTCATGCAGCAGTCAAGGCTGTTGCCAATGCCTCCTCTGTTCCTCCCTAACTGTGCCATTCACCCGGGAGGGTCGCGGGCCGTTTTAAAGTACCTTGAAGGTTTCTTTCTTCTGCTCACTCGGTTTCAATCTTGGAATGCTTACGGCAAGTGTGGAATTCCCGCCTGCTCTTTCTCGTTCTAGGCATCTGCCGATCAGCCCCTTAGCCATCCAACCTCCATACTGTGGTTCGCATCAGCCCCCGAAGAGTGGTTCCTTCTCGTACCCAGCCTTGTTTAAAGTGTGCCTGTGCGTGCACCTTTTATCCTGGCAGGGAGTATTAACTAGTGGCAGGTGTTTATAGATGGGATTACATGCCAGAATCTGCCTGGCCTCATTACAGGGACAGCGCCATTGCGAGTCAGTAGGGGTAATCTTTCCAGCCTCGTTCCTCATCTTCCTCGGCTCAGTAGTGTTGTCAATGTAAAGTGGGGAGGAATTATGGGAGTTGTAGTATCCCATGAAATAAGCAGGGATAGTGGTTAGATGGGATGTGGAAAAAGGGGATAAACAATTCAAATGGATTGTGTCCTCCAACGTATTCCTCATCTTAGATGTATTCCATCCAGCTTTAGCTGCTTAGGACATTTTTTCTTGGTAGAGGGCGCCGTGCGTCGATGTCGTCGAGTCGATGGTCCCTCGAAGGCCTCCGTCGAAGGTGACATCCTCGGGTATACAAGTAGTGTGCGTGGCGCCCGTTGGCCTCAGTTCTGTTTTACTCCTACGTCCCGTCTCCTTTCCTCCATACTTATGGGACATCTCTCCGTCCTGTGGGACGGGACCGGAGCACTTTGTAAAAAGCATCCAAATTTTTTTCAAAAATGTGTCCCTCCTCTCTTTCCTGGGCGGGGCCTGGCACGCGGCCGTAACCCCGCCCTCCTTGGCTCCGCCCCACGCATCGCCCATCAGTCCTTTTCTCCGCACGATCGGGGCCGGACGCACTTGCATCCTCGGAAGACTTTCTTCCCTTTTTCCCTCTCTGGCTCTCGCTAGCGTTCGTTTACTAGTCTGTCTATGTCTTTTTAAACTAGATTTTCCAGACTGTTCATCGTGTCACCGTCGCTTCGCGAGGGTGGATCCCCATCCTCTTTGTTTAGAGTGTTTGGGTCCGGAACACCATTGGGACTCCTGTTTTTACTGTGACTCCCTTTCGGTCCAGGCACTTCAACGTCGGTTGGAGCGGTGGGAGGAGGTGTTCGGACGGACTCCTCCTTCGCATTTTCAGGCATTCATCGACGAGAAGAAAAAACGCCCGGTAAGTTCTTTACTTTTCA
This sequence comes from Ambystoma mexicanum, assembly GCF_040938575.1. Taxonomy (NCBI): domain Eukaryota; kingdom Metazoa; phylum Chordata; class Amphibia; order Caudata; family Ambystomatidae; genus Ambystoma; species Ambystoma mexicanum. The sequence goes on along the minus strand of NC_090936.1, from coordinate 448,899,058 downwards.
GAGCACCCCGGCTGGGGGATATCTTTCCGGGTTCCTCTCGAGCTGGGAGGGGCGTTGATCGCTCTGTTACCGGGGTTCGCCCTGAGGTGCCTGTCGGGCCTAATAATTCTACCAGAGTTTTCAGTGTCCACCGGAGTACGCTCCGAGGCCCCTCCTGTGGGGGCTGTTTGTAGACCCAGTTCTACTGAGTCGTGGGGTACCGGAGCTTGCTCTGCCTCAAAGACAACCGGGGTGCGCCCGTGCCGATAAGGCTTCTACCGGGCCTAGGTCCGAGGTCTCTCGTACAGAGGCTAAGGATACCAACAGTTCTGAGGGGCCGTGCAAGGCCCTGTCGGTGAAAGCGCACCGTTCCCGCTCTTGTGGTGACACCAGTTCTGTTGAGGGGGCAAAGAAGAAAGTTTCTTCTTTAACCGGCAGTGCCGAAGCCCTTCCTTCGAAGGCTCTGTTGGCGGTTGGTATGTCGCAGAAACATTCCAGGCCTCGTACCGGTTCTGCCGAGGTTCCTTACGTTGAGGTTAAAATTAAGACCCCTGACCCATCGACGGGGACCCCTGCCTCACTTCCTCACGTGCCGCAGTTCCCCCTCAGATGAGGACAAAATGGCAGCCGTTCCCTCCACGACCACGGCGGCCATTTTAGGTACCACTCCTACAACTACGCCATCGGCCCCTGGTGTAGGGTTTGGTCCTTCGGGTGAACCTAAGGTCCCTTGGGCGCATCCTTACCGGCCGGTTTATGATTGGAATGCCCGGATGCCTCTTCCGCACAATGTTTCGTTGCCCGCGGGGGCGGCGCCCTTGATTTATGTGGATTCGTCGGTGGAGGGGCCGGTGTGGCACCCTTCTCCGTTACGTCCCTGGATTTGTCCACCTCATGAGAGGCCTCCTCAGGTTCCGAAACAATCTCCTGGGGACTCTTTTTTTCGGTAAATTTCAAGCGCTTATTCGCACCGACCCAATGAGGGAATATTTCAAAGGTCTTTTCAAGGAGATATGTCCACCCGTGCCTCCAGCTCCACCCGTTCCGACAGTGGTCCCGCCGGTGCCTCCCTTGCCCGTGGTTGCCTCCCCCTGCGCTTCCGCCTGTGCCACCATTGTCTCCAGTGGACAAGGCAGTGCCTGACACAGCTCAGCAGGATCCTGACCTATCAGATGACCCTCAAGGCGATCAGGACAACGAGGACCTTCCCCGCTCTATCAGAGCTTTCCATGACCGGGTGCTGGACATGAGTTTCTTAGATGTTCCGGTGCCTGAGGCACCTGCTCCGCAGGAGGGCGTGCTTTCTGGGGCGTTCACCTTGTCTCCTCTGGAGCGTACCGGCCTGTTCTTGCAGAAGGACGTTCTGGCTGAGGTCCGAAGAGTTTGGGAAAAGCCACACTCGGGACTTTTTGTCAATAAAAAGATTGGCGCGAGGTACAGGCTGCATTCTTCGGAAGAAGTGGCCTTGTCATCTTGTCCGCCTCCCTCCTCCACAGTGGTGGCTGCGGCAACGTTGCAATCCAGGCCTGCAGCATCCTCCTCTGCGACGGCTACTCAGGTCTTGGGAAAGGAGGACAAGCTCCTGGACTCCCTAGGGAGGAAAATCTTTGCCAATTCGGCCTCACAGCTCAGGCAGGCCAATGCAGAATTGATTTTGGCGGGAGCTAACATGCGGATGTGGAGAGGTCTGTCGGAGTTTGGGGAGCACATTCCGGTCGAGAAGTTGGAGGATTTCAGAGGAGGCCTTTCGGATGCCCAGGGTCTTGGCCCAGGATCTCCTGGAGGCTGCGGCTCATCACGTAGACACCTCGGCTTGGGGTCTGATGCTTGGGGTTGATACCTCGCAGTAAGCGTGGCTGCATGCCACTAAGTTCTCGAAGGAGGTGTAAGACAAGGTTCTGGACCTTCCATTTGATGGTAAGGAGCTTTTTCACTCTTCTACTGATGTAGAGCTCACCAAAACCAAAGATAGCACTCAGACGGCTAATTCATTGTCTGTTATGGTTAAAGCTCCCGTCGACCTTCCTCTGGTTTTAGGGGCTTCCTCGACTGCAAATATCACAGAGTGGATACTGCTGCGGGGAATAACCGCTGTAGACCATAGCGTACGCGGTTTTTCTCCAGCTATTCAGCCTCCTCATCAGGTTCAGGTGGCACCGATACCGATAAGCCTGCCAAATGAGGGTTTTCCGTGCTCGCATGAGACCCCGTGGGAGGACGCATTGCGTCTCATTGGGAGGCGTGGCAGGCCATCACAGAAGACAGATGGGTCTCGTCAGTCGCTCGAGCGGGCTTCCGCTTACCTTTACCCTCTACCCCACCCCTCAACCCTCCTTTTCAGCTGTCGGGCTCACCCTCCCTCAAGGCCGAGGTTCAGAAACTTCTGCACCTCAGAGCTGTAGAACCCGTTCCCCTTGGGGAGCGAGGGGAGGGCTTCTACTCCCGGCTGTTTACAGCGCCCAAACCCAACCAGGCTGGCCTGCGCACCATCCTAGACCTTTCGCAGTTCAATCTTTTCCTACCCCAAGAGAAATTCAAGATGATCACGCCCGGCCAGATTCGCTCCTCTTTGCAGATGGGCGATTGGCTCAGCGTGGTGGATCTTCAGGATGCGTACATGCATATCCTGATTTGGAATCCACACAGGAGATACCTCCGCTTCTCTTTGGGAGAAGAGCACTTCCAGTTTCGGGTGCTTCCTTTTGGCCTCAGTTCGGCGCCCTGTGTCTTCACGAAGATGATGTCGGTGATTGCGGCGGTGATTATCTTCGTCTCCAGGGTATCCACGTGTATCCCTATTTGGACGACTGGCTCCTACGCAGCCCTTGTCCGTTGGCAGCAGCGGACAACCTCCAGTCTCTCCTTCAACTCCTGTCCCATCTTGGGCTGTCGGTGAACTGGCGGAAATCCTCCATGACGGTCTCACAGGACCTGACTTTCCTGGGTTTTCGTTGGAACACGATCGACTGCCGAGTGTATCTGACCGGGGACAGAATGGCGGATCTGTTGGCCACGTGTCAGATGTTTGCGCAGTCGGAGAGCATGTCGGCCTGGTGGTTCCAGAGGCTTCTGGGCCTCATGGCCTCGTGTGTACTGGCTCTTCCTCTTGCTCGTCTCAAAATGAGACGGACCCAGATGACTCTTCGGAGTTCCTGGCGTCAGGCTGTGGACCCGGATTCCAAGCTGATAATGATTCCGTATTCCATGAGAGTGGACCTGGACTGGTGGTCATCTCTCAGCAACCTGTCAGTGGGTGCGGGGTTCCAGGACCCAGCGCCCATGGTGACGATCACGACAGACTCCTCCCTTTTGGGCTGGGGTGCAACGTAAGATCTTCTTCAGGTCTCGGACCTCTGGTCACCTCAGGACAAGCTCCTGCAAATAAATCATTTGGAGCTTCTGGTGATTTTTCTGGCGCTCAAGGCGTTCAGACCTCTCATTGTCAACAAGGTGGTCCGCATAAGAACGAACAATGTGGTATCAATGTATTACATAAACAAGCAAGGGAGAACGAAGTCTCCCCCTCTCGTGGACCTGTCCATCCAGATTTGGGAGTGGGCCGTGCTTCATGGGGTCTGGCTGCTTGCAGTGCACATCCCGGGCCAGCTGAATGTCACTGCGGATGCCCTCAGCCGGATGAGTGGTCAGCTACGAGTGGGAGTTTAAGGCAGAAATCCTCTCATGGATTTTCTCGCGTTGGGGCACACCGGAGGTGGGCCTCTTCGCCACGGCGGTAAACAAGAAGCTTCCTCAGTACGCCTCCAGAGGGGGGCTGGGAGTCTCCTCTCTGGGGGACGCACTCGAGATTCCATGGCACATCATGAGAACTTACGCCTTCCTGCTTCTTCCCCTAGTTCATCGAACAATTTGGAAGGTGAAGAGCTCTGTCAACTGTCCTCTTCTACTGATAGCTCTGTGGTGGCCGGCCAGGTTTTGGTTCTCAGAACTTCAACACCCGTCGGTGTGTCCGCCGATCAGGTTACCAGTAACTCCTGATCTTCTTCACCAAGGGGAACAGCAGGTGTGGCACCCCTCCCCACAATCACTCAACTTGGCGGCATGGTGCCTGAGTTCACGTCTCTAGAGCATTTGGGTTTGCGGATAACATGCGCATTATCCAGGCAGCCAGGAAACCCTCGACCAGATCCCAATACAAGAGTAAATGGCTCAGGTTCTGTCATTGGTGTTTGGAGAAAGAATTGGACCCGAGGGTGGCAACGATTGACACAGTGCTGTCCTTCGTATCCTCCCTAGCAGAGTCGGGGGTTCATGTTCTGTCTTGCAGGACTTATCTCTCGGTGATTTCCGCTTACCTCTCTACAGACCGGTGTTCTTATTCTTTAACTAACCTGGTGGTGAAGAGACATTTTGCTGGCTTGACACCCATCTACCCTCCGGTTCGTAGTCTGCACCCGCCTTGGGACCTAAATCTAGTCCTGACGGCGCTGTGCCATAAATCCTTTGAGCCAATGGCTACGGTTGACCTCAAGTATGTGTCCTAGAAAGTGTCCTTTCTGGTAGCCGTTACGTCAGCGAGGAGAGTGAGTGAGCTCCAGGCATTGTCGGTGGAGTATCCTTTCTTGGTCTTTCACAAGGACAAGGTAGTCCTTAGGACGAACTCAGCTTTCCTACCAAAGGTAGTGACCGAATTCCATCTGAATCAGTTGATTTCCCTTCCAGTCTTTTTTCTGAACTCTGCCTCTGAGGTGGAAAGGGTTCTACACTGCCTGGATGTCCGAAGAGCTCTTAGGTTCTACCTGGACAGGACTTCCGAGCTTCGGAGCTCTTCCCCAACTGTTTGTGACCTTCGGTAAGCCTCAAGGCAGGCCAGCGTCTAAGGCATCTATTTCCAGATGGATTACCGCCTGTATCACGGAATCTTTCACCGTCCAAAAGCTGAAACCTCCTAAAGGTATCCATGCACACCAGGTGCGAGGCAAGGCAGCCGCGGTTGCTTTTCAGAAGTATGTTCCCTGGGAGTCCATCGCTAAAGCGGCTACTTGGGCCTGCCCATCTGCTTTCTGTAAGCATTACTGCCTCGATATGAGCTCTAGAGCTGACGCTCAGTTCAGTCAGGCTGTGCTGAAGATCCTGTTTCAGTAAGGGGTATTTCCATCCACCCATAGTTCCTGTAAGGAGTGCTTGGGAATCTCCCATAAGTATGGAGGAAAGGGGACGGGACGTAGGAGTATTACCAGGTTACTCACCGTAGTGACCACCTTACTCCTAGTCCCCTTTCCTCCATACGCCCGCCCGCTGTCCCCTCTAATAAGGTTCCTCAGTTATTGCTAATGGGTCTTTGACCCTGCGATAGAAAATGACTGATGGGCGATGCGCGGGGCAGAGAAAAGGTGGGCGGGGTTACGGCCGCGTGCCGGGCCCTGCGCAGGAAAGAGAGGAGGGACAAATTTTTGAAAAAAATTTGAATGCTTTTTACAAAGTGCTCTGGTCCCGTCCCATAAGTATGGAGGAAAGGGGACTATGGACTAGGAGTAAGGTGGTCACTACGGTGAGTAACCTGGTAATTCCGCAGTACGTGATGCTTCGGAGACTCGGCGTGCCTCGAGTAGTTCTGTGATGCAGTAAATAACTGAAGATATTCGATATGTCCTCGTCGTCGACCCCGACTATGACCCCGCGATCTGGATTCAAAAAGTGTAAATCCTGCCGTTCGAAAAAGTCCATCACGGACCCGCACCGGGAATGTCTGTGGTGCCTCGGGGAAGGCCACGACATGGAGGCCTGTACGAAGTGTCAGGCGATGACGGGGAAGGCCTTGCGAGAGAGGAAGGGAAAACTGCAGGTAGGTCGTAAACCCAACCGAAAAGCCTCTAGCGTCGAGGTCCCGTGAGGAGAAATCTCCTCGACGCGAAAGGCATCGGTCTAGGTCCCGAAGCGATTCTCATCTCTCTTAGTCTTTGACGAAAAAGTCCAAGAAAAGATGCCACCTCGTCCTCGGACGAATCCCCAAAAAGGATGAAATGCCCCACAAAACATTCTTCCTCCGAAGAGTGGGACGCATTCAGGGTAAAAATGATGGAGGTGTTTGAAAAAGCTAAGCCTCGGTCCGCGCCTTCTCCGGATGCCGGCCGGGAGCCTTATCGTCCCGACACTCGCACGCCCTCGAGCCTGGGTGATCGAAGGAGGAAGGATCGGGAACCTTCCAGGACGCCGAGCGAAAAAGACCAGTCGAGTCGACCGTTCGAGGTCACTGACGCTGTCTGAAACCTGACGCACCTTAAAGGGCCAGTCTCCGAAGAGCGCCTCGACGCCAGCTCCGTCGACGATCACTATTTCGTCAGCGCCATCGATGCCTTTGTCGACGTCGACCCCGAAGCCCTCTGCGCCAAATATTCCAAAGGCTCCAGTTCAGCCAGCTCAGCCAGAAGCTGTAAAAATAACAGCAAAAGAGAAGGCTGTAATGCCTTCAGGTTCCACTGATGCACCTCTCCCAGAAAAGGTTTTTAAACCTCTTCCAAGGAAATAATTTTTCAAATCCTTAACTTCAATTTTTGAAGTGCAGGAGCGGTCTGATGAGGAGAATGTTCCTTCTAGACTGGAATATGGCACCCCAAATGTCCCAGAATGCCTGATTTCTGAGGAAAGCAGAATTAGGGACCTGGTGGAAACCTTGCATAATGCAAGTGGTATTGATACTTCGCCTGAAACAGATTTTGGCAGGCCAGAACCAGGGGAACATGCCAGTCCCTCATACCGTCAACTAATGACAAAGGTGGTCGAATATTTAGGATGGTCTAGACCACCAACACAGTTCATCCAGGATGATCTGACTAAGATATTGGATCATGGTCCCACCGAAAATCCGATTTTACCCTTCCATGTAGCCTTGCAAAATAGGGTGGCCAGAAATTGGCAGACTCCGGATTCTATTCCTCCGGTGAATAAATCCCTTAATTCAAAATACCGCCCTTCCAGTAGCGACCCCGGCTATCTGTCTAAACACCCTACTCCCGAGATTCTGGTGGTCCAGGCAGCCACAGCTTCAAATAAGGTGGCGTACCCTTCTATCCCTCTGGATAGGGATGACAAGCGTGTGGATGGTTGGGCACGCAAGGTATTTTCTGCTGGGAGTATGGCGTTAAAATCGGCCAACTCCACATGTGCCTTGGCAAAGTTTTTGTACACTCTGTGGGAGTGCATTGCAATGATGGCGGAGCACATACCAGAAGGGGATGAAAGGGAAGGATTCCTAGCCATTGTTAAAGATGGAAAGGAAACCAGGAATCCTTTCAGTCTGATTGGACACTGCAGATAGTGTGAGCAGGTTTTTGGGCACTAGCACAGTAATGCGCAGATTTGCCTGGTTACGGAAGTCGGATTTCGCACCAGACGTGCAAAACCGTCTTCTGAACATGCCCTTTGACGGGTCTCGCCTTTTTGGCAACACAGCTGACGAGAGCCTTGAGAGGTTGCAGACCTCAAAAGCAGCTGCCAAGTCTTTAGGAGCTGCTACTAGACAACCTCAGCCTTTTCGTGTGTCAGGACAATCTTGGAGGGGGCAATCCTATCGTTACTACTCCTCATATGGAAAGGCGAGAGGAATGGCCAGTCAAAGGGGCCAGAGAAAGGCCACTCGTGGTGGATGAGGAAAACATGCAAAGCCAGCTCCAGCTGCAGCCTCTTTGCCATCAGTGGCCGCAGTGACCGCCACAAAACCACTTTGAGGACTTGCATCACAAGACACCTGTGGGATGCAGGCTGTCACAGCATCTGCAAGAATGGCGAGCCATTACTTCAGATGCTTGGGCTCTTGGAATAAAAGCCCAAGGTTACTGCCTTCCTTTTCTAACGCAACCTCAAAACAATCCACCAGGGAGGCACCCTTTGAAGTTTTCAGACCCGCTCCTACAGCAGGAAGTTCTAACACTGCTGGAGAAAGGTGCTATAGAGCCAGTACCTGTAGCGGAGAGGAACAGGGGATGGTACTCCCCGTATTTTTTGATTCCCAAAAAGGACGGAGGACTGTGACCCATCTTGGACTTAAGAAGCTTGAACAAGTTCCTCAGGAAGGACAAGTTCAAGATGGTCACTCTTTCTCAGATCCTTCAGGGCCTTCACCTTAGGGATTGGTTGGTGTCATTGGACCTCCAGGATGCTTATTTGCATGTGCCAATTCATCTCGAGCACAGAAAATACCTGAGGTTCGTAGTTGGCTACTCACACTATGAGTTTTGAATCCTGCCATTCGGATTGACTTTCGTTCCGAGGGTCTTCACCAAGTTAATGGTAGTGGTGGCAGTGCCCCTCAGGAGAGGGGGGATTCACATCTACCCCTACCTGGACGATTGGTTGACCAGGGCACGTTCTGCCGAACAAGCACTGGATCATCTGAAGGTCACCTCCCACATCCACCACAGACTGGGCTTCTCCCTCAATTTCAAGAAGTCACAAATGACACCTTCCCAACAGCTCCAGTACATAGGGGCTGTATTGGACACATCATTGGGAAAGAGCACGCCTCCCAAGTCGAGGGCTCAAGACATTCTTCAGATGGTTTCCAAATTCCAAAATGCCCGAAATCTCCAGGCCTAGGACTTCTTAAGGTTGCTCGGCCTCATGGCATCCTGCATCTTCCTAGTGCCAGAGGCACACCTGAGGGTGGGATCCCTTCAATGGGCTCTAAAGACTCAATGGTCCCAGTTCTCAGGCCAAATGACAGATTTTCTTCAGATTCTGAACAAGGTTCGGCAGGATCTTCTGTGGTGGACTTGCACAGAGAATATCCTAAAAGGAGAACAGTTTTGGCAACCATGGCCGGAGATTACAGTAGTGACGGACGCCTCACTCATGGGGTGGGGAGCTCATGCCAACAATCTGATGATCAGCGGTCATTGGTCTCCATCGGAGTCCAAACTACACATCAACCTTTTAGAGCTGAGTGCAATCAGACTAGCGCTGAAGGCTTTTCTGCCATCTGTCAGAGGAAAAAATGTCCTGATAATGACAGACAACACAGTGGCCATGCATTATCTAAACAAGAGGTGGTGTAGGGTTATTACCTCTGTGCAGAGAGGCAATGCGGCTCTGGTATTGGGCAATTCAAGAAGGAATCTCTTTAACGGCAGTTCATCTAGCCGGGGAGGAGAATGATGGCGGACGCTTTGAGCAGGCATAGCACAGTGTACCACGAGTGGGAACTGGCTAAGGAAGTCCTTCAAGAGATCTTCGCCCTTTGGGGAACCCCTCAAGTAGACTTGTTTGCGACCAGAATCAACTGGAAGTGCAAAAGGTATTGCTCAAGGGAATTTCCCCCGAGAGGGGCCATAGGGGCGCGTTTGTAATGGAGTGGAACTTCCCACTATTAGTCGCGTTCCCTCTGATTCCCGTCATTCCTCAGGTCATCAGGAGATTGAGGCAGTTTGGAAACCGCATGATCCCAATTGCCCCAGATTGGGCCAGGAGAACGTGGTACCGGGACCTTCTAGACATGTCCATCTGTCCCCCGTTACGTCTTCCTCAGAGAGAGGACCTTCTCACAAATGGAGGGCCAGGTTCTCCATCCAGAGGTCAAAACTCTCAACCTTCATGATTGGTATCTGAAAGACTGAGATACAAGGATTGGGACCTTCCAGGTGACGTCATGGAGGTGTTGCTTTCGGCAAGAAGGCCTGCAACAAAATCTCTATACCGTTGCCGTAGGAAAAAGTATTGCAACTGGTGCAGAGAAAAGAATGTTGATCCTTTTCTGTGTTCCATTCCAGAAGTGTTGTCCTTCCTCTTGTCCCTAGCACATAGAGGTCTAAATGTTGGGACCATTATAGGGCATCTTGCAGCGCTTTCCATTTTCAAGCGCTCTTCGGAAGAATGCTCCTTTTTCAAAATGTCTTTAATAGTACAATTCTTAAAGGGACTCGCCAATGTGTTTCCTCCTCATCCCTTCCAAGTACCAATTTGGGATCTTAATCTGGTTCTACAATTCTTAATGTGTGCCCCTTTTAAACCCCTGCACACTTGTCCCTTAAGATTACTAACATTGAAAACCGCATGCCTAGTTGCTTTAACATCTGCAAGAAGAGTGAGCGAATTGCAGGCACTGTCTTCTGGGCCACCCTATACGGTGTTCCATAGGGACAGAGTGGTATTAAGGGTTAAACCCTTATTTTTACCAAAAGTTGTGTCGGATTTTCATTTGAATCAGAAAATTGTTCTATCCGCATTCTACCCTTCACCTCATGCACAGGTTGAACCAGAGAAGAACTCTAAGCTTTTACATTTCCAGGCTTTCCAAGCTTAGAGTGGATAATCAACTTTTCATTGGCTACACCGGAAGGAAATTGGTTCAATCGGTGTCAAAACAAACCATATCACGTTGGATTGTGCTTTGCATTTCAGAATGCTACAGATTGGCGGGAAAAGACCCACCAGAAGATTTAAGGGCCCATTCCACCAGAGGCATTGCCTCTTCGACAGCCCTTCAAAGAGGTGTTCCTATAAAATCCATTTGTGAAGCAGCAACTTGGTCATCGCTGCACACTTTCAAAATTCTATAGTCTGGATGCTTCCCAGTCTAAGGGCTTGCTTTTGATAAAGCAGTGCTATATTCCACCATATAATGGTATAAAAAATCTCCTTCCTCCTCCAGAGAGTTTTCTATACTACTCTAAGATGAGGAATACATTGGAGGACACAATCCATTCGAAGAACAAGTTACTCACCAACTGGTAACGTTCTTTCGATTGGATGTTCCTCCAACATATTCCTCATCGCCCTCCGATCCTACTCCTCTGCAGATTTTCCGGGTTATTGCCATTTCAACTCTCGCAAGGTTGATACATGACTACCGACACAATCTTCACAGTAACGTAAGAGGGGGAAAAACAGAACTGAGGCCAACGGGCGCCGCACAAGCTACTTGTATACCCAGTGGCGTCACCCTCGAAGGAGGCCTTCGAGGGACCATCGACTCTACGACATCGATGCACGGCTCCCTCTGCCGAGCAAAATGTCTGAAGCAGCTAAAGCTTGATGGAATACATCGAAGATGAGGAATACGTTGGAGGAACATCCTATCGAAAGAATGTTACCAGTTGGTAAGTAACTTGTTCATCTCACCATTGGGTGCTTCTCCCCCACTCCCCAAGGACCCCCTACCCAGGTAATACTCCATTGCTTGTCCACCCCCAGGGTCGGGATCCAAAAGCAATGGCTTTCCCTGGCCACCGGAGTAAAAGATCCCCGGGGACTAGGTTGTGAAACGCCCTCTGGTTTTTCACATAGAGGAATTACTGCGACTGTTGGCATATGGCTTCCTGATAATGATTGCATTAATGTGTGTTTTTTATTGTCTTGACTGTTTCTTTCTTCCCACCCTTTAGCGCATTGTGCTTATCACCAGGTAGTGGGCAACATATGTAGTGTAGGAGTGTGTTTGGGCCTAATTAACTATGTGTTTTCATACATTATATTTTACTGTGTTATGGTTTAACCTAATATACACATCATTTATTACGTTAATGTTTCATTATACTGGAGTTGGGTGTTTTCTTTGATTAACTTTGTGGAAGAAATGTACTTCACCTCATCATTCCAAAACTCCCTCCCCCCCTGACGGAAGCATGACTGTTCTGCCACCAAAGGGTTGTGCAAAGAATCTACGTGATCAATATGAACTCGGAGTATATCTGCTCCACCTGTGCCTACATCTCTCATCAGCCCTAAAAAGGTAAATTCAAGGAACCTGCCAGGCTCCCCGCTGTAGGACAGTGCAGAGAACCACCTGCAACCAAGGATCTTTGGCTCCACTTCTGCTGCTAGTGTCCAATCTTTGTTGCACAGTATTGCTTTCATTGAAGGATTTACCTTGTGTATCTGGATTTCAGTATGTCCTCCTGCTAAATAGTGACTTCCATTTGGGATTCTGACAGGAGGGTCTTGCAGTAAATCTACCCAGATGCCTTTGACTGATCTAGTTAATAAAGTATCACTACCCAGTATAACGAGTAGGAGACCTGGGGAGAAAGAGTCCAAAGTTTGCTCGTCCCCAAGTATGCATTTAGGATTTCTGTGTAACACTCAAATGTATGCTTGAAAGTGCTGTAGGGGAAGGTGAGCAGAGTGGGAGAAGGGAAGGATGTGAGCTTGTTCAAGAAACCGATGGTATAAGAAATGACAAGGTGTTTCTACTATTAGGCAGACTATAGTGATGATGACAATATTATACAAACCCTTGCCATATCTGTACACAACTAGTATATCCTTTCATAACCTTACCCTGACATTTTCTTTGACACTCTTCCTGTGCCCCCTTATCCTTTCACCTCTTCTCCTTCCACATCCCATCTATCCCAGCTTGGCCTCCATAGCTGCAAGGCTGGGTCCATCCCTGCAATTGTCCCCTATCCTTGCCTGTACTCTAAATCCCTGTACTTGCATCACTTTATCTTTGAATGTGCCCCTCTCACAGCATCCAAGAACCCCCTCCACTTCCTTGTCCTTGCAAAACCCCAACTAGCCCCTTTCAAATAATTAGAAACTATTATATTGTGATGCCGTTTCTTCTTAGGTTGTGATCATTTTAATCCATAGTAAACATTTTACAGATTTTGCTTTCAATATAACACGGGACAAGTCAGCTTGTTGATAGGAGTTAATGTTCTCAAGTGGTGTAATTATAAGTTGGACTTGAAAAAGGCCTCCCAGTTGGAAAATAATCCATTATGCAAATGCAAGCGACTTCAGAACTTTTTTTTAATGCAGGCAAATCATTTGTGGTGCATGGGAACAAAAATGTAAATGCTTTTCAGTGCCAGGGACAACATTCCCTTGGATAGAGCTGGCATGTTCTCCAACTACATTCACTGTTTTAACCTCTTTGCACAGGAAATTGAATTCTCTCTGGGACTCTGAGCACCAAATTGGGACTGAGACACCAGCTTTGTTTATCTTAATTTGCTGTCTTTGTTTTTATCCTTGCAGGATTTGCTGACTGAAGCTAAACAAAGACTGAGTAAAGTGGCGAAGGATGGTACCAGGTACCAGGTACTATTGGATGGCTTGGTTATGCAGGTATGTTCACGTTGAGTTGTTTAACAAAGACATGAGACCTCACAAATAGTTTACATATAGGGCATGTCATGTAGCCTCCAACAGCTGCAAGGAGACTGATAATGTAGCTGGAGGATTATGAATAGCTGCTACATTCTTTAGAACGTGTGCCATTCCTGAAGGTAATAATGCAGTTAAAAATTAAAATCCATTGTAGAACATGAGACCACAAGTCATGCAACTGGGCGCCATGGACCCCAAAAGAAGCCAACTGTCGCTCTAATTTACTTGATTAGGACCCTATTGACTAACCGAATAAATTGAGAGGGAAAGTGTGCCAAGTTAATTCAACCTTAAAAGGGCCTGCCTGAATTATTTGAGATGTTATTGGCCAAGGCATGTATCATTGCATCTATATGTGCCTTGACGGTTATGCTAATTGGACATGTTTTGCTGTATCAATGTTCCTATTTTATGTCACAAACTGCTTTTCAGATAGTGTAATATGTGTGCTCTTTGTAATTAAAAATGCTAACTTTCCTACTTAACTTCTTTATCTTGTTGGGTTTTGTAATAAATACAAGGTGGATGCAGCATGGACTTATTTCAAAAGAATTATGGGACATTAATCACCTTATGATATTCTACCTTTTTATCAAAAGGTATTTGAAATATTATCAAAGATTGCATCTTTAAATGCAACTAAGATGTATCTGTTGCAAATTAATCATTTGTTTGTGTAAAGTGTAGTTTAAAAACAACTTCATGACATTTGCAGGACTGTAAAATGTTCTAGATGATACACAGCATGATTGCTAGGACAGAAAGAAGGTGAAGTGTCTTGGTAGAAAACCACCTTCTCCCTGGTTTCCAGTGGCACTGAATGCCAAATGAATATCATCACTTGGGAAATGAAAAAGGATCTTGCATCATCTACCTTCAGATAATGATTTTACTGTTACAAAAACAGTGTGCTCTGCATCTTGCATGTATGTTTACATGCAAAGCCAATGTTTACTCTTCATCCATTAAGTCCATATCTGATACAATCTAGGGCGCTGCTTTCCCCGTTGACCCTTAAATAAAAAATCTCTTCCTTTTTAGGGAGAATATTTTAGTCCCTGTGTTTAGGGCTCGATATGTCAATCTACTTTACTTACAGAGAGCCTCTACTCTCCAAATTGAATGTCAGCCATCAGGGCAAACGCCATAGAAAGGAGCAGGATGGTTTACAGGGACAATATACCTACTCAAAAGTCAGAGTTAGGGAAGGTCAACGTGCTTTGTAACTATCGTATGTTGCACTTCTTTATAAAGAATATGTTTTAATAGTTTACCTCTGAACAAATAATTTAGTTGGACAGTCTTTCAAACAGTCTGTGCCAACAGGGTTGCAAACGTTTTCAAATGTTCTGTCAAGAAATCCTTTAGAGAGGCTTGCATATCTCTCTAGGGCAAAATCCATTCAACTGATATTCACAGAAAGTTTTTACTATGCAACCCGTGCTACAATTGGTTCAGCAGGATGAAGTGACTTCTTTGTTGAATCCACTGGCCCAATGTTGTGGGGAAGATGCATGATCTGCAGCTGGAGTCCCGAATGGGAGAGTGGAAGGAAGACCTTGGAGAGCATGAGGGATTCAATAGGTTGTTCAGTCACCAAAGATGCATCACAGCTTGTCTGGAGGCAATGTCTGCAAAATTCACGGCTCTGCAACAGAGATGTAGGGTGGTTAAAAAAAAGTATTTAACAGGTTGGACCTTGTCCTGTCAAAACTATCAAGGACAGTGTTGTAATCCTTGCACTTGTTTTCACCACCCAGTAGGAGCAGGAGTGAACATAACCAGCCTGGGACCTCTTGAAATGCTGGTTTGGGAAGGTCATGTCCAATTGTGAAAACTCTTCTATATTGCTGGAGGGTTTCCACAGCCTGCTGGCGAGGGGTGTGAAGATGCCTATCTTTAGTGGGAGACAATAGGGTGGCAACTAATTTTCAATGGGTAATTGAAAGGAGTGTGTGCGGGGCAGGAACTGGAGTTCCGGCACTGAAGGAAGAAGGCTGTGTGAGCCACGCTGCAGTACCAACATTCGAAGCAACCGTGAGTTTCTAGTAATTCACGTGTGTGAACTAAAGTGAAAGGGGCCCCTAGGGGACCCTGACGTCTATGGAAACAAGGCGAGTCACCACACACGATAGATACGCCAGACACAAGGTTGTATTCCCAAAGCTAGGGTTTATTGGAAAGCAAGTCTCATTTGGCCAACTCGGTCTCACGCCCCGCGACGTGTATCTCTAGACCTCGAAGGACGCAAGAGTGAATTACGTACATCAGTTACATATATACAAAATGCATATCAAACAATCAGCTATGACATGTTTAACACCCCCCTTTATTGGGTTTCTTTGAACTTGGTGTGATGATGGACATCTCTGACTACTATGACAGCTTCAAACATCTATTCTAGTAACAATTTGCAATTTGTGAGTGCGAAGGCATCTTTCAGTTGTTGAATAGAACACAGCGCTTCTGTTCTTGGAAGCGAGCTACATACGTGGGGGGGGAAGAGTTGCATTCCGGACCTTGCTATCTATTCGGTGCTATTCGTGTCCTGGCAGCCGACACGCTCTAGCGGGCTCAGCAAAGGGGGGCCGTAAGAAAAGCATAATTCAAGCCTTTAGCTGTATTATTCTAACATATTCTACCATATAACGAGACTGGCTGGCAGCTGCGAAATGATTAAATGCCCTGCAGCTCTGTTTCAAGGCTACATTCGGGAGGGAGCTGGGCATTCTTCCTGGCGCTGCCTACGTTTGTGTTCCAACAAACTCTTGTTATCCTCTCGGCCCTGCGGCCTTGTCCTTTTCACATACAGACAACAATGTTTTACAGTCGAGCAGTGTAAGCGGAAAATATACTGCGAAGCAATAGGAACAGAAAGCAATGAGCAATGGTTAGAAAACAAAATGGCGATTCTTGTTACATCAAAATGGCCGTTCATTGGCAAACTCGAAAAAACCTATATTCTGTCATATCGTGCATGAGACGGTTGGCCCACGGCCACCAAAATGCGTTTTCGGTCACAAAGTAGAGGTATCCATTTTTCTAGACTGACAAAAGCATTTCCTGAAATACCTTGTATCGGAGTGGTCGCGTGTGGCAAGGTACACATTTTCATTGGTCTCTGAGCATTTAATTGCTCATTTAAAGTGAAACAAACTATACTTGTCCATTATCTAACGGAGGGAAATACTTTATCGGAGTCGTTGCGTGAGGCAAGGAACACGTTTCAAAGGTCTCCGAACATTGAACTATTCAACAAACAATTATTGAAACACAGGATGAAGGGGAAAATGCACCCTAAACCAAAGATTTAATTATTGAATACTGAATTGAATTAAAACTTTGCTACTAAGCACATTTAAGTGCTAAAATGAATATAATTCTAAACCAACCAGAGTATGCTGAACTATATAATATGATTTGAAAGCAACAGGCAACCAAAAGACACTGAAGCCTAATTTTCAGTGACATTTTCAATATGTGTGAAAGCTACACAATTATCCAAACTGTGACAACATTTAACTAAACTGTGAAAAGCAAAGGCATTTGGTGTTTCCTTTTGAAGTGAACCCTGAGCTTTGACAAAGAACATTTTACTTCAAGGATGTTTGAATTATGTGACTTGGAACTTGGGGAAGGGCACCCTGAGTCCTAACTTGGTGAAGGAGACCCCAAGACCTGAAAAGACCATTGTATTCTAACTCTAAGAAAAGGGAATTTTGAGACTTTGTTATACTGTTTTATACTTGGAGAAGGGAGCTGGAAGAAGCTCAAGACTTTTTGTTAAACACTGGTTTTCTTTTTGGTTGTTGACATCCCTACACATTGTATGATTATAGTTGTGAGTGCAAGCATAGGTTTTGGACACAGACAGATTCCCATGTTGGACTCTTTGACTCAGACTTTCCTTAGTTTTATTTAGGTGGGGAAATCACCCCTTGACATGAAGCTGGTTGGACCTTTTGCCATCCTGACATTTAGGTTAATAAAACGGATTGTATTTAATCTGGAATCTGTTGTCTGCGTCCTTCTTCATGATGCCTTCACAAGTTCCACAAGGTGACATATCAATTCAAACTCAAAAGCTAGAAGACACTCCTTGTGACCAGGGCTGGACTGCCTTGTCCTGGATTAAGTCAGGAATACTTTGAGCAAAGTTCAAGTTTAAGAAAGTTCTGTGCAATAACAAAGTTCAATTCAGCGTAGCCAAAGCTCTTTTCCATCCAATAGATCCTTCCACTTGGCAAAGTGAATGTCTTTCTTCCACAGGCGTGTTCACAACTCAGAACAACTGTTAATCTTCCACAGTCTCTTGCTTGGCAAAGCAAGTCTCTTCCTCAAAACACAAGTTCATAACATAGGATAAATGTTCTTCCTCAAAGGTCAAGCCGTTATTAGAACATCATCCGTCTTCTTGAAAAGAAACTCTTCAGTCAGGATAGCTTAATAATCGTTCTTCTTCAAAGGAAACACTTCTGAAATGCAGCAGTTCAACCAGACAAGATGATAGATTTAACAATTATTTTCCAACACACCTCTTTACCACAACCACAGTACTTTAAATAATCATCTTCTTTCCTGGTATACTAGCCTGCCAGGACTAATTACTATTGGTCACTTTCCTGGTTTACTCGCCTGCCAGGATAAAACTACTACTGCATTTGTATACTCTGTGGTAATGCTTGTTCCAAAATTCTCCACACCAGAATTCTAAGTGAGGAGGTTTATTTATTTATGATATGTATAAAACACCCAAACCCTGGGATATCACAGCATTTGTTAAATATGCAATTTGTTTACAGACAAAATACTTATTCATGCTTTATTGAAGAGCCAGGTTTTTACACTTTTTTTTAATACATGATACGATTGCTCGTTTCTGATGGTCATAGGGAGGGAGTTCCAGAGGGTGGGTGCGGTGACCCCAAAGCTACAGCCACCCGCCCTTTTCTTTCTAAAGCGCAGGTTGACTAAGGAAATACTGGCATGGTACATCTGAGAACTCCACCTGAGTGTTTCTGGGTGAGTGTGTCGTTGAGGTAGGTGGGTGCTTCTTTATAGATGCATTTGCGCGTGAGGGAGAGAGTTTCGAACTCGATACGTGCTTTTACTGGCAGCCAGTATACCTCTCTTCTGATGGCAGAGATATGATCAACACGCTTGAGCCCCAGTACCGCTCGCAGTGCTTTGTTCTCCAGTAGCTGCAGTTTGGCTAAATTAGTGGTAGAGGTGCTCATGAGGAGCGCGTTGCTGTAATCCAGTTTTGATCGGATTCGTGCAAGTGTGATTCAGTTTGCTGGAGTCAGGAATTGTCTGCTCAGTGAGATGAGCCGTGTGGTATAGGCGGTGGATGATGACAGCGCATTTGTGTTTTGACATTGTTAGCTCAGTTTCATGATCTACTCCCAAGGTTTTTACATGTTTCAGGACAGGGATGTTTGCACCATCTATGCAGCTGGAGGAGAAGGAAGGGTCCAGGTTTTTTAGGCAGTAGTGAGAGCCGACAAGGAGGAGCTAGGTTTTCTCATTGTTCAAGCACAGATTGTGCGTGGCCATCCAGTTTTGTTTGGTACTGTAAACTGAGTTGATAGTATTGGTGTCTTGGGAAAAGTTACTTGTGATGGGAATCAGTATTTGGGTGTCATCCGAAAAGTTGATGTAGATGACATGCAAGGATTCCAGGAGGTCGAAGAGGTGTTTGGTGTTAGGTGTTGTAGAGTGTGGGTGAGAGGTAGAATCCCTGTGGCACACCAAGGGGATGGGGGGACTAAAATAGGGTCGGCGACTGCTTCCCCAATGAACACTCTAGTGGTCCGGTCGCTGAGGAAGGAGTGTATCCAGGCAGTGGCATCTGGAGAGAAGGGGAAATGCTGCCTGAGATGCTGGCAGAGTGTGCTGTGGTCAACTAAGTCCAAGGCAGCGGATAATTCTAGAAGTAAAAGTATGCCAAGATGGCCGGAGTCCCTGATGAGGTCCATTTGGTTTTTTAGTTCCTGTAATGCTGTTTCTGTGCTGTGTTTTGGACGGAAGCCTGATTGTCTCTTTCCAAGCAGGTGGTTGAGCTCTAGAAAGTGCTGCACTTGTGTGTAGGACATCCGGTCGAGAATCTTGAGAAAAAAGGACTGTAGTGATTGGCCGGTAGTTGGTAGGTATGGTTGGGTTAAGGGTGGGTTTTTTAAGAAGTGGTGATCCAGGCTGCTTTGATGTTGGGTAGGACTTAATCGGTCACAAAGGAGGCATTGACGAAGTTCATAATAATAGGAGCTAGGGTGGGTCACCTTTGCAGTCGGACGGTTTTGAAGCGAGGATGGCGGCAAGCACTTCCTCTAGTGAGACTTTGTTAAACTTGAAAGGGGCAATGCTGGCAGGGTTGGCCTTAGGTGGGAGTTTGGGGGGAGATGGCATTGGTTGCCTTGTTGGCCATATTGGCTTTCTTGGAGCTGATTTTAACTCTCAGGGTGGTCATTTTGTGAGCTGGCACGTCTTGGATAGTGGTACACAAGAATTTGTCTGCCAGGGCGGGAGGTGTGGTGGGAATAGGGGTCTCTAGCTCTCTTAAGATGACAAAGAGCTCTTTGGTGTTGGAGCGTGCGTTATTTATGTGCTCATTAAAAATGTTGTCTTTGGTGGTGATGACAGCGGTTTATTTGCCTATGGCAGTGGTGAGGGCGATACCGGCAGAGGGCTTCTTTTTGTAGAGGTGCTCTTTTGTTTCGGCACAAGGATATGAGGTCATTCCGGAGTTTAGGAGTTTTATCCAGGCTGGGGCCGTCTTTTGTCCATGGTGGTAAGCAGACAGTCATGATAATCATTAGCAATTTCAGTAGGCTTAATGTTAATGCTCAGGAGACCTGATTCCAGTGTGGCTGTCAGGCTGGGCTTAAGGGCCTCATGTGACAGTTTACTTGTGTTTCTCACTGTTATGGAATTCAGCTTGTGAGTCAGGGTGGCTGTGTGGGCAGAGGTGGCAAGATTGAATAGGATGAGGAAGTGATGTTAGGAGCCAATCAAGTATGGGTCCTTTGGTGTGGGTGGGGGAGTCTACTATTTGGCTGAAGCTCATAACTTCGAGGGAAAGAGTGAGAGCAGTTGCTTTAGTATCAGCCATGTCCTTAAATCCCAGGTTGATATTGTCTAGGATAATGCATTTAGTTGCAGGTTTAAGGAATGGTGTGATCAGAATGGGGATATCCAGGTTAGGGTGACTGGCTTTGAGTTAACTATAGATGAGTATGTTGATAGTGGTCTTCGGGTTGGTTGATAGTTTTGGTAGGAGCATTTCGTAGCCCGGAGTGGTGGGGATGGGGCAAGCTCGGAGTTGAAGTGAGGATTTGGTGATGACCGCCACTCCACCGCCTATGGTATTAAGGCGATCAGCCTTGTAGATGGTGTAGATTGGTGTGATGGCCAGGGAGAGGATAGGGCCTGAGGCATCATGGCAAGGAAGTCGAGCTGGTGTTCGGGTATAAGGCCATGAATATCTATGGCATGGGATCCCAATGATTGAACATTTAGCAGGGCATCTTTGAGGCAGTTAGGTTGTTCAGGATGGGGTTGTTTTCTGGCTAGTTGTGGTTCCCTGGTGGGTGAGGGAGAGAGGTGTTTTGCAAGGGGCATTGTGACCTTTGTACTCTTGTTTGTCATTTGTTGGTGGCAGTGTGGGTGTGAGTGGATGTTCTAGCTCGAAGTCTCACCAGCTGAGGGTCACCCAAGTAGGGTTGTGTTACACCTTGATGAGAGAGGGTGGGGGAGAAGTCTGGCTGTGCAACAGGAGGGCTATTCTACTTCTAAGTCTCACACATCGAGAGACACACAGGCAAGGTTGGGTTAATCCAAGGTGTGTAGGAAGCAGGTATGCTGGATGAGTGTGTGCTGTGTTTGAGTGGGGGCAGGAATGGTGTGGGCAAGGGGAGTAGAGATGTGCTGTGGTAGTTTGGGATGTCTGAATGGTAGTTGGGGGTTGAGGTTAAATTGGTGGTCTCGGCTGTTACCAGACAGGTTATAAATGGGTGCATAGTTTACCAAGTTGTCATTCGCAAGTGTAGAGGTGGTGTGAGGGTATTTAGCGGGAGCAGTGCGCAGGATAACTGAGCGTAGATATGAGGCAGGTGTGCAGTGAGTGTCTGGGCTCAGTTTCTATACTGATGGGGGACAGGCAGTTGTCCGTGATGGTAACTAGGTGATGTAGGCAATGATCTGGCAGTGCAACAAGATTTCTACAACTCTCAGGCAAGCTCGCAGTATCCGTGTTTACTGCAGTCGCTAAATATCATGGTGAGCAGGTGATGGGAGCAGCATTGATTGTCGTGGAGTTGAGGTCAGTACCAAGGTCTCCTTTGAGGGCAATTGGGCATAAGGGAAAGAATTTCACTGTATTCCCGACTTTAGGCATAACAATTGTGTTAGAGACAGTTTGCAGGCACGTTACAGAGGCAGCACTGGTGCAATAAAGCATGTGGGTATCCATTCAACAGGACAAGAGGCTCTCGAGCGTCCCCATACGTTAAGTCGCAGCATGAATGCAAACATTTTACAGGAGCCAAGTCAATGGCGTGTTGACATGCAAGCAAGTTGTTTTTGGCAAAATCATACA
The DNA here is from genome assembly GCF_040938575.1 of Ambystoma mexicanum. Taxonomy (NCBI): domain Eukaryota; kingdom Metazoa; phylum Chordata; class Amphibia; order Caudata; family Ambystomatidae; genus Ambystoma; species Ambystoma mexicanum. Next base: position 448,877,418 of record NC_090936.1, on the reverse strand, counting down.
TGTGTCAGGACAGTGAGGGAGCACATAGCTATGTCAGCATTGAAATCAACTTGGCAGGCGGGCGTGCAAAAAACATTACATGCAAGTCTGTTATTGGTGGGTGACGCCAGGCATTTGTTTTCAGCAGAGTTCGTATTGGTAGGCACACAAATGGGTGAACAGACACCAGCAGCATTGTCATGATGCCTACCCCCGGGCATCCGGATCGAGTCCATCAGCCCCGGGAGCAGGCATCCAGATACTCATTAAAACCCCAACAGCCCCGGCTGGGGGCTGTTTGGATTCAGGCTCATCATAGAAATCAGTCCTGGCGCCATAGGCGCCATGCTCATAGACTTTACTTACCTTATGCAGACCATGCTGCAAATGTGTCCAAGCCAATGTGAGGCCTGGATGGGACTATTTTTTACTCGGGTGTGGTTCTGGGGAACTTCTTACCTGGGACTACTTTGCAGGCTATTTAAACCACGCCCGAACAGCAGCTCATGCTTCGTGTTATTCTGCATCCAGCAGCGTAACGCTCACCGTGTCTGCAAGTCAGCATCCAGTCTTCTGCCACGCCCGTCTCGAATCCGGAGCTCCTAGACAAAAGGAAAATAAAGGAGAAGAGGTTAGATCACGGACATTATTTGATTTCTTACCTGATTCCGGACCCAGCACATCTCCGAGCCTGGAAAGGACATTATTTCAGCACGCGTCGCTTCGCCAGCAGCAGCGCCGCGTTATACTCACCAGTCCACTGCATCTTTCAACTCGGCGCTGCCTCCATCATTTTCTTCGTCGAAACCCAGCACTTGGGGAGAAAACAAAAGGAATAACAAGGTGAGCCAAAAAAACCGACAAAGACAATCTCTTTGCCACCATAGGCTTACCTGCTTTACCACCGGAGGTATTATCCTTTAATTCGCCGCATCTTTCTATGCCGCACCTATAAAGGGAGAGAAAACAGCAAGTTAAACTCATGCAACTTTTACCGGACAGTGTTTGGTAATATAGACTCTTACCTGAACGCCATCAGCTGCCTCCAAGCAATATTCTTTTGGACCCAGCTGCAACATAACGAGGGAATGGAACAAGAGTGAACATCGGACATATTGAACTCTTTGAACTTTATAGACACTGGAGTCAATATTCCTCCGGAACTCCTCCAGTACCTTCAAACCAGTGAAGTAACTGGTATCTACGCATCCCTGCATGCCATGCAGGATGGAGAGCTCATCATTTAAAAACATAAGGTGAGGTTACCAAGAGGGGATATCGGAGGTGATTAGTGGGGAGAACGAGAACAGTTGGGGGGAGGGGGGCATCACTAAAGTCCACGGGTGGCTAAATCCCTTTCTCCACTTGCAGGAGAATACTTCTACGAGTCCAGCAGACAAGATTAGGCGGGCCAGTCCAGACTGTCGTCTCTTCACTACGCATCACGTTGGTGGAGACCGCAGCTGTCCGGGTCCGATCGACGCCCCTGTGGGAACCAGGTGAGCGTAACAAGCATAGGGACAGGGCATTTAGGCTGCCGGGCCTTTCATGACATGAGAGTCCAGGACGACCATACATTTGGGCGTGGGCATAGTCATGGTTGCTAGCTCAGCATACCGATTCTCAACAATAACTGATTCTCTTGATAATCTTTTGACTCTTAACAAAATGGGTTACAGCTCTTCCCAAATTGGTAGTGTTTCTGTATTTTTCTTTTATTGCCTTTTGTCTGTAGGCAATGCAGTTTACATTTCTCTCCCCCTTGGTCTCTCATACAAGGAGGGCTTTGCTCCTGCAGCCTTAGTTTTATGTTTGTGCAACCTCGTGGATGCTGGCAATGCGGGTTACAATTGTCCCCTAAATGAAATCCCTTGTTAGGAAAGTTCTGCCCAGTTTGCAATGATATCACTCTGCTGCGGGTTACAGTCGCCCCCAACCCCTCCAAGTGGTATACTGTATCAGTAGGGTTTCAAACTTGCCTTAATATCTCTCTTCTCCAGCATTGGATCTTTCATGGATGCTGTGAATAATATTCTCTGTCGTCAGGCTGGGAATCCCTGGTTACTTTGACTTAGTAATTATCCTATGGAAAAACGACACCTTGAGTGTCCCATCAACATCATTGTGGGCGCTGTTTGGACAGCCAAATACCCCTTTCTGTAAATTGCTGAGAGAGATTGCAGAGGAGTGTGTGCTGGAACTGTATAAAAGGTGAGGCTTCTGGAGTGAAAAGCAAGTCGACCACTGGCAGCTGACGTAACTGAAGAAGACGACCAGAGATGCCTGCAGACTCTTTGCAACACCGTCAAGCGACCATTGCTGTCCTAATCTCGTTTTCTGTGCAACAGAGGTGCTCCAAAGAGGACGATTCCTTCCCTTTGGCTGGTGGGAACAACCAGTCTCAAGACGAACTTTAAATTGAGCCATCTCCCGAGGTCATTGGAGTTTCCAGAGCTGCAAAACACCAATACCGGGAGACTTGCTGCCCATTTCGAGTGCATCGTTGTGGAAAGGCTGAATCCGTCCACATCTTTGCTGAGCCCTTAAGGACACTCAAGAGATCCGATCCAAATCTCCCAGACCCCCTCAACTCACCCAGACCCCCTCATCAGAGCGGGGGACTGCAGGAAGCGAAGGTAGAATGAACGGGCTATCGGTGTCCTTTGATGCTGCAGAAAAGACGCCAAAACCGCAAAGTGAACCAGGAAGTTTTTGAAAGTCGCCACCCAGGTCCTCACTCGGGACTGCTGCTTAGAGATCCCGTCCATTGACCTGCCTTCAGTCATCAGACCAAGGAATCTGGAGGTCGGGGCCAGAGCTGCAACATCGCAGAGCATCCAGCACAAAGATTTTCTTCTAACCTAAGGTACTGCGGAGAAAAGGATATTGCTTACCTGATTCCAGAAGTCACCCCAGAGAGTTAGAGTGAACGTAGAGGTATCCAGGGTAACTCAAGCCGCTGCTTGTCTCTTCGAGTCCTATTTAGGGTCTCCATCATTAGTTATTAACTTGCTGCTGCTAAAAGACTAGAGACTTGAAGAAATTCACAAGAACTCCTCGTATTCTGCTACTGGTCAAGACTTTGAGACCTCTGCAAACTGCTTTTAGCTAGGGTTGCGTTTTTGGACCTAAAAGACTTGCTGTGCTAAGAACCCTCTTTAGAACCTTGAACCAGATTAGTGTTAGGCTAACTAACCCTTTTCCTTCCTTTTAAGTTACTTTCTTATGTTTTTGCAGAGTAAATGTCTTACCATAAATCTGCTAAGAACCGCATGTGTGTGTAATTACTGATTTAATACGATGGCATTGTCTTTTCCCTTTCTAATGTTGCAACAAATGTAACTGTGAACAAACACAAAAATGAGTGTCAGTTGAAGTATATTATAAACGTATTCCGAAGTGTTTTAGTGTAAACGTATGAGGTATTTATAGTGATTCTGGTGTAAAAATCATAAATATACAAGTGCTTCTTTGATGTGCATTTCTAACGAGGTTCAGTGTACTTACCTACAGCTCACATCTTCCTCTTAAGATAAGCCTGACTGCTCGGTCACTCTATCAAGGTCCTGAGTTAGTACAGGCTGATGCTAAGAGTTGGGGGGATCTACTACCCGCTGAGATAGTTTACTAAAGTCTTACTATCAGTAGGACTTTAGGAAAACTCCCCTAACACAGCCATCTCCTTCCATGTGATCCTCTCTCATGTTAACACCTCCAGGCTTAGGATCAGGTAGCGGCTGCCTTTCACTGGTCAAATGGGAGGAGACTTTAGGCTGGGGTTTAGTGATGACTCTGCAGGTTTCGTCACAATAGACCAGGGAAGATTTGTCAAAATGAACCAGGGAAGTGGCTGTTTATTTATGAAAAGCATCAGTTGCTGCAAAGCACCATGGAAGCACATGCAATATTTTGGTGCCGGGACAACCTATTCTCCACAAAATTAAAGCTAAAATACTGCTGGACTGATTGCACTAAACCACCAAATGGCACATCTGCATGGTTTTGTGCCCAGCTTGTTTTCAGTTTGAAACCAATTCATCCAGCAGTTTAGGCTATGTGCCTGTTCAATGAATGCACATGTTCACCTATAGGAAAAACCATGCAAACAGATAAAATCATTATTTTTTCCAACACTTTCAAATGTTTACACCGTCGCATTTCCGGATTAGGTAGGACCCTGGTTAGAAAACGTCATTGCCAAAATGTTGTTGCTAATAACTTGACGTATCTGCAAGCCATTTTCTGAAGTCTATTGATCTTGGGTTTCCCTTAACTATACAGCAACTCTTGTCGTCCGATAATATAAATATATTTTACATTTTATTTTGTATTGCATCAAAATAAAGACTCAAATAGTTACTTCAAGATATGCAATCATAGCAAGTATGTAGGAATAACACAGGCAATAAAGACTGATATTTCATCTCATGCCAAGAAAGGGAATATATTGGACTATCCTAATGAGAGAACAATGCCTATATGGTTCTTAAAAGCAAGTGAGTATAAATTAAAACCGCGTGGGAAACAAGCCTGAAGGGTCAACAAAGGCAGATTCACAGTAGTGGGTGTTGGGAGGGATTTTCAGAACCAGCTCTGGCGTGTGGTTTTGAGAGGCCAACATAGTGGGTGAGCAAGGGCGTTTCACGCTAACTAGACACTCACTGGGTAGTGTAGACTGAGCAGTATGGCTTAAACATAAGAGATTAGGGGTTTGTTATGTAGGTATGATTAACACACCCTGAAGTATTGAAGTTACACACAGTTGCATAAAAAATATACTTTTTTCTGGGACTAAACACATGCAGGTAACGGTCAAGGATAGTACAAAAACACACAATTCTCTACACATGTAGACCATTTGTTTCCCCTATGTTGGGACTACACAACACTTTATAATTGTGCACTGTTGAAAGCAATAATGCAAAGCAAGAACACGCTGGTTTAAAGTGAAAGAGAGAAAAATTAAGCAAATAAAAACGCTATGGCTTACAACTATTGGGCAGTCACCCTAAGATAAGCTTAAACATTCCTGCCATAGCCAGATAAGTCCAGTCCCAATGAGGTTAGGAAGTCACAAATTAGCCACTTCAACAAGACTTGGCCAAAGCCAATAGGTGTTTTTTTAAAGAGTTTAAAAGCACACTTTCTAGAAAACTCCAAATTCCAAGTCACTGAGGGGTTCCCAGGAAGAACTTGCCATAACTTTACTGCACACGTTCCGCTAAGGGCTAGGGATTGGACCTTAATCATGGATCGCCTTACATTGTTCCAGTAAATGCCATCCCCTGGGTGGAATGTAGAGTGGGACCAGATGGTACCTCCCCCCTTTTCAACCCCTTGAAGTCGCTCGAAGCACTGACTGGGAATCCAGCATGTGGTACTGAAAATGTCATTGCTGTAAAAAAGACGGTGCATGGTAGTGCACTGGAAAAAGAAATGTGCACATCTACAATTTACCAATAAATTTGCTGAGTAAAAAGTCAAAGGGACTCGATGTTCTTGTAACGCTCCACTGAAGGTGGCTTGTGTTAGAAAGTAAAAACAGGAAAATGCAAATGGAGAAAAATTCTCCACGCACGGCTGACCAGTGCTCCCCCAAAAATGTGAGTTGAGCAGATGGGAGGGCGGCAGAAGGCCTCACTCTCCCAAAAACAGCCAGGATACAAAGTCATTGTCAAGCTGGGGATTCCTTTGAAATCAAAGAAGGGAAAACTGCAAAAAGCAATACCTCTCCTAACACTGGGCTGATCTAGGGATCCCAGTACACCTCGCAGAATAATTCTCAAGAATATAATTACAACTGGTTATAGTAATAATGCTATGTTCTACGGGCAAGAATGAACTGAAGTGATATTTTAACAAAATGTATACAAAATCACTGCTACCACCTAAAATGTTACTTTCTGTTCCACATATTCTAGGGCCTCCATGTAGTACCCATGAAAAATGTGTTGGTCCAGCTAGGTATATTTTAAACTCTTCAAGAGTTCATGAAGCTTACAATGGTTTTTCCCATAGGAATCAATGGGACAAACCCCATAGGCATGCTGACATGTGGAAAAGTTGTTACAATGTCTGCTTTTACACCACAGTTGCAGCAGGTGGGGAGCCCATGGGACCCCTAACGCTCAGTCGTAATTGAGCAGGCCAGAAAGAGACCGTTGCAGTGGGGAGCACAAAAGGCGACTCCAGACAATGGAGATCAAAGGTAGAAGAGTGCTCCTGGGCCCTCGAGACTACCTGATAATAGCACTAAATGTGGAATCTGCACCCCATGAACCAGGTACAGGTCATGTTTCTGGCTCCTCTGAGTTTGTCCCCAGAATGGCAGATGCACAGGTGAGTTTGGTTGTCTAGTTTAAGCCTGGCAAGTGGCGGTTGCCGGCTCCGAGTGGTTGTAGCTGAAACCTATGACCTAGTTAAGACCCAAACTAGGCCCAAGAAAGACACTTGGAGAGCCGACCCACATTGCACTTAAGCCAGGAGGTTGTTCCCAGGGATGCAGCGCCACAGCCGAGGAAGAATCTAAGAACAGCCAGTCCAAACAGTTAGGAAGATAACAAAAGCAAAGGAAAAGCACTAGATGATATTCCACCATCAAGGAGAAGCAAGATGCATACCACAAAGGAGCCATGGCCCGCTCAGTATAGCCAAACCTGGGTCCTCTGCAACCGCCCATATTCACAGAAGCTTTCAGTTAAGGATCAGGGTAGGATCTGAGGAATGCACATGGTCTTCCACTGATAACATTTGAGGCCCCCCACACACAGGTTTTGCAGCCAGCCAATCTGGCTGACCTAAAATACCTAACATACAGGCATACTCGCAGTATGTGGATTGGGGTGTCTGGGGGAATTTTGACCAGCTGGTACTGATCCAACCCTAAACTGAGGGTGACTTTGAGGGCTCTGGTTGGGTCTTCATAGGCACAACTACCCATTGGTCCATGCCTGGTGGTCCACATCAATGCTATAGCAAACGGAACAGGGCTTAAGAAAATACATTAGTACCCCAATTGCTACCCTATTGGTGTGTTTGGCTACTGTTACAAATGGCCTCAATAAGTCACTGTTGGGTAGGTTAAACCCACACCCCTCCTACCCCCCTGAGTTTTTGCTGGACTTGGGCTATTGGATGTTTTGGACTGATTCTCCTGAGTGTGTGGGAACCTTTTCCCACACTCGCTCATTCTTTTATTCTAACATTGGGAACCCTAATTATCTCTGTGATTCTTTTTTTTTATAGAGTTATACTTTCCTCCATGTTTTGTGGCATCTAAATTGTATTATTATGGCACTTAGCATTTTCTGTCCAGTGTTGCTGGGGAGCTCCTTGAGCTTCCATTTTTATTGTACCTGGGTTAACGCACGTTACCAGAGCAGGGGGGACTCCCTTGTGTCCCTCCTGTATTTTATTTTGTGAGATCAGCAAACCCACCTTATTTGGAGAGCTGAGAGGAAACATCGTCTCCCTTTTCTCACTGTTTCAGTAACTTTTAGTTACTGTTACAAGTTCATCTGATGGGCTTTGTGTGTAGGTTTGTCGCAGGCTGCCATCGCAGCTGTGACTAGGGACACTAGGGTCATCATTGCCTAAAATGGTGGCTGTATTTTTTTTAAGCCCTGTTAATGATGACTTGTTCTTACTTGAGCCCTCTTCTACCTGCCTGCGTGGGGAAGTATTGATAAGTCTTTTGTCTTTGGCGGCTTCACTTGGAAGGCCTGCCAAGACTCTCCCAGAGTACCTGAAAGTATAGGAAGTGGTCGAGGTAACCTCCCCATGTCTTTGTCCTTCAGTGTGCTTGCCTGGTACCTGTTTGTGCTGGGAGGTTGGCTGTCACCGTTGGACAGCCACCCCCTAAATTTGAATGAATGCATACGTGATTGGTGGGCTCAGCCAGTTTTCGTGCATGAAAGGGGAGGGTCCTGAAGCAGAAACTCAGTCGACCACTGGAATTGAAGATCCGAAGGACATTTGCAGCCACCTGCAGTGACCGCCAGAGCCGTCTGAGTAACTGCTGCAGTCCTGACCTCAACTTCTGTGCGACAGGGAAGCCCCAAAGCGGACGACTTCCTCCCTTGGACTGTTGGGCCTAGCCAGTCCCAAGACTAACTGCATTTTGCACCCTCCCTGGAAGAGCGGCGACCTCCACAGTCCGCAATTCACCAATACCCGAGGTATTGTGCATTTTGACGTGCAACATCAACCGAAGCGCAGTTTCGCCTGAAACTTTGCACGCATCCTCCTGGAAATCCGGAGACTGGACCCCGCTCCTGAAAGTCCCCTCATCCGAGACCAGGACCGAGAACCAGAGCAAAGTCTACCGCACAACAACCGTCCTTCAACCGAGCCTCGCAATAAAGGGCCTTGCAAAAAAAAGGCATCAACAAGCCTGTGCTGGAAAGATCTTCTGCTGGGTGCAAGTTCTTTTCTTCAGTCGCCACGATGAAGAAGCCCACAACCATCCTGCTGCACAAGCTTCTTAACTGATACGGTACTGTTCAGCCCCTAGTATATACCTGCGGCCTGCTTTGTTGTTTCTGTGCTTCATAGGGTTGCAGTTAAACTGTTAATTACATCCCCTCTCGGGCCTACATTGAGCTACGTCTGGGTGGACAACCCATTGTGCCCTTTACCATAGAAATCTTCTGCTGCTTATCTGTAAACCTGAAGAACTCTTCATAGACTGTCTTGTTTGATGCTTACCTGCTTTCCCTTTGTTGCTCTTGGTCACTGGACCCCCAGCAACCCCCCTCGACTCTGTGAGACTCACTTAGAATAGGGTTGGATTTCCTAAGATTGGGTTAAGCAGGGGTTAACTAACGTATACAAGTTGGTCTACAGTTTACATACCTGTTTCAGAAGTTTCTACCACTTTTTTACTTTAAAAGTGTTCTAAAGTATATTTTATACTTTCGATTTTGCATATATATTCTGTGTTTAATGCTACCGTGTGATAGCACTTACCTTACTTAAAAGTTACAAGCTTTAGTGTATATAAAATAAATGCTTATTTGTAAATAACTGCTAGTGTTTCCTTAAACTAAATGTATGCTCTAAGCACCGTGTGCCTCACTACAGCCCTCATCTCTTCTAGAACAAGTCTGGCTGCTCAGCCATAGCTACCAAGCCTTTGGGTAGTTGAGGCTAAACATAAGGGGTGTCTCCCTGTTCATCCAAGGTAGGTAGGTGTTCTAAAATCTGATCAGAGAACATTTTTAAAACCACTTAACAGCCACAGACCAAAGGGAGCGCATTTAGGGTGCTCTGATGCAATTTTAAATCAGCCTGAGAAAACTGGGGCGCTTGAAGCAATGGGAGTCCCTACAGCTCTAGACCACCATCTTAGCCCAATCATCCCTAACCCATAGGTGTCCCCAATACACTCTATGGTTACCTTTTATTGACTAGGTTTTTTCTTATGGTGAGGGTGAAACCTAAAGGATGTGACTGTTCGATCTATCACCCTCTGGAACTTTCTAAGAGATACTTTTGGTCTGTTTTGACTGTCACCAGGTTTCTCTGTCGCTCCACTTCCGCGCACTCTCATTGTCTCAATCTCTCCCTTTTTATCACTTCTATCTTCTGTCTGTCATTTTCCTAGTCTTCCTCTCTACCTGTACCTCTTTACTTCTCTTCTTCCCACTCCACCTCTCCATTACCCCTCTCCTCCTCCTCACTCTTCCACTTTCACACTGACTTTCCCCATCCTCTTCTCTTTTACTACCTAGAGCCCTCTCCTCTCTCAATGACCCCTGTCTGCTCCTATCTCCTGATTTTGCACATTCCTTGTGTCTCTCTCCACCATCTTTCCCTTCTCTCCACCCTCACGACCACTGATTCTACTACCACCTTTCTCTCAATTTCCCTGCTCTCCTAAACACTCTCTGCCACTTACTCTTGCAGCCTTCTTAAATCCCTGTACACTTCGCGCCCCTCTCGGTTTCTCACTTTGTCGCTCACATTTACACACGCCTCTCGCTAGACTACACACAACTGGCACCAATCTCCTACACACAATACTTTGCCTGCACTCTCTCGGAACAATGCCACAGTCGCCACGGCACTCCACCCATATATCCGCCCTCTGCCTGGCCTCTTGGTCCACCACCACTCCACCTGACCTCACCTGAACACCTTGCAATCTCCTTATTGCTGGCTGGGCTTTTGTAGCCCTCCCTTGCTCCTTGAAACACTCCTCTTTGCTTCCATTGGTCCTCCTGGTCACAGCTCCCCATGGCCAATCCCTGGCTGAGCTCTCACTCTCGGAGTTGGGAATTGCCCTGGGAGGCTTCAAGAAATGTTAGCCATGCCTGTTTTTTCTAATCTTCATTTGTGGTATGACGGCCTTGTGCTCATTGTTCTAGTTTTCCTGTTAGCTTCCTTCCTTTGCTCGTGAGTGTTGTTGCCCCGGGTTTGGGGAGGTTTTCTGTGTCTCCTGTGGTCCCTTCTCCCAATCCATTAATTTTCTGTTTCTACACCATTCCCCTGGGGTTGGTGGGTCGATTGTTGAGTGAAAACTCCCTGCCCGTTCTATGTCTGTTCTGGATTTCATTCCTCTGGTTCCATTCTGGGTTTTGCTTGGTTGTGCCCAGTTGCATTCTGGGTTTTGTGGTTTGGAAAAAGGACAGAGTACCCTAGCTAGAAGAGGCTGACCAGCATTCTAGATGGGGGGGGGGGAGCACTACCAGCAGTCGTATACTATGCACACTCTGGGTGGGGAGTGGCTGGGGCTCGGTAGGACCAACTCTGGTATAATCCACTGGTAAATAACCCAATATTATGGGGCCTGAGGCCAAGTGGTTTCCCTAAATGTTGCCTTTTTAAACGATGAATAAGCATGCACTTGGTCATGCACAGGTAAATACAGAGGCTCAATTTAAGAATGCCATGGAAAACTACACATATATGAAGTCTATTGGGCCAACAGAAGTATTTTCAGTACACATACTACATGATGTGACCAGTGTGTGTATATGTATTTTTTTTTTTTTTAAAGCATTCGGTTAAATACAATCCACCCATACTACTCACATGAGGCCAATAGCTGGTTATAGGAACTGCACATACAGTCTGAGGGGCAGGACAAAGGAACGTTAGAGCCAACAAAAAATTGATTTCACATGCCACACAAACTCAATATTCCTAACCCACTAATTGCACATCATAATATAGATGATACAAATGGAAATGATACATTAAATATATATATATAGGCCCAGAGAGAGAACAGAACTTCAGCAACCATAACCAAAGAGCACCAATAGGCTGGATTTCATTATACTCTCAGTACCAGGCACAAAGACTCATTGCACTCCTAGAAAATACAATGATAGAATAGTAGCCGCAAGTAAAAAAGAAAATAAAATGTAATCCGGCATCTCCATTAACAGGAGAGCAAAGCAGAATTTTAAAAATATGGCTAGAATCTGCAGCACTAGTTGAAAAGTCACTTGAGGAGCAGTTTGAGGAAAGTGCTCAAAGTTCCATATGAAATGCAAAATAAAGTCAATTGGCAAATCTGCAATTGTGTTGAGAAGCGAATGAGTACATCCTATTTCTACAGCAAAACAAGAGGTGATGGCTGGAAGGTTTAGAATGAATCTTACCCTCTGGCATTGCTCTGCGTAACCCTCCAGACCATCCTTCACCTGCCAAGCCATTACAAAAGGGGAAGATCATATGCAAATCAAGCTTAATCCCAGCCCAAACTGCTTGGTCACATCGCTTCTGCACAAGACCACAAGCATCCCCAGACATGTTTCGCCTTCATTGGGCATCATCAGTGAGGAGTAGCTTGGGTCTCCTATTTATACCTCACAGGTTCGGCAGCCAAGCTCAAGGGGCACAGGAGAAGACTCCCTTAAAGAAATCGGGACCAGGTTCGAGACCTGTCAGCCCCAGGAAGATGTGACTTGGCAAGATTCAGAACCAATGTAAACTAATGGGAAAACGTGGTTGAAGCGGATCTATAGAGATCTAGGACAACTGGGAACCTGCAGGGCAAGCATCAAGAATAGCCCACCAGCCCTGTGCCTTGAGGCAAGTACTCCTCTTCATTCCTCCAGCATCCTTTTGATTTGAGATTTAAGGGATCCATTCACCCTTAAAAGGAATAACAAAGGTGGCTCAATGAGGATGGAAGTACCAGGCCAAGTAAGTTCTGTCAGCTCGTAAGGACAAAGGAAGGAAACCCACCAGCAAAGATGGTCCCATAAGGAAGACTATGGTAGGGATGACCCAGATGAGGAAAGGTATTGGGTTCAGGTGACTGCAGCTTCCAACAACAAGCTGGTAGACCAAGATATTACAAACAGAAAGCAGTTGTAAAATGGCCCAGAAAATGTGCCTAGCACAGGAATCCTGATCCAGCAACGAGGAAGGCCAAGGAGAGGACAAGAACACCCAAGGTGGACGTTCAGCAGCTGAAAATCAAAATCTGAGCGAAGACCAAGGCATAGCGTGCAACCCTAATGCCAGATCAGGACCTAAACATGAAGCAGTGGCCTCTTCACTGCGAAAATACTTCTTCATAAGTAAACGCGCTGCACTTCTGAAAATTCAGGTGGAGTGTGTCTATGAATAGGGTCTCCCCTAGATATCCCACACACAAAGGGGCTGCCCAGAGCCATCCCTCTAATCATAAAGGGATTCGAACAAAGGATTTGGTAGCCAGCCAATCAGGTTGGCCCCAAAAACCGCCATACCGGAAATCCCACACAGTTTTGTGTATTGTCGTGTCTAAACCAGTCCAAACCGTAATAGAAGCTGCATGGCTCATCTCAAAGTGCCAACGCCCATTTTAGACCTGCCACATGGCTTCCTCAAACAAAGGAATGACCATGAAACAAAACGGCCGAGATCAGGACCTAAAAAAGTACATTAGGGAGATTCCAAGATGGCTGCCGCACCTTGAGGATGTGCATGCAGTGTGCTGTGTCTATGACGGTGAGAATTAAGGCAGCAGCCCCTCGCCCCCCCAACCTCATCATTGACAGGTGGATCTAGCTCAGTGAGACCCCAGGCACGGCGACGCATCGTCATCGCAGCAGTGTGGCGACCGCAATGCGGAAATGCTGGCCCTCGTAAGGGCGTGGCCAGCAAGATCGAGAGGCTGCCCGGGAAGCTGCTACAACCAGACTTTCCCCCATCTCCGGGGCTCTCTCAAACAGTAGGTGCATGTCGAAGTGGGGGTTCAGGGCTCACAAACATCTGCATGTCAACAAGGCGTCGCCCACCCTCAGAGTTCGGGTGATCCTGATAGCCGCGACTGCCCTACCCCTGTACGGAAAAGCCCTCCGTCACCCCGGGAACCCCTCATACAGATCCAGCATAGTGGAGGAGCCGCACAAGCAAACCACTCAGACCTAGCTCCATTAACATAAAGTACAACTGAAGGGTCTGCGTCCGGTAGAAAAGACACCTGCTATTGAACTGGTATGATTTCTGGTCGACCTCGAAAGAGGAAACGCACCAGGTGCCTTCTTGCTCACTGTTGTTGTGGGCTGGCTTATTCTACAAGTGTGGAGTGATTCCCCAGTTTCTACAGACCTTCTACATAATATATAGGGGTCAGGCGGCATAGTATCCAGTTCATCACATGCCGAGAGTTAGATTACCCAGGCTGGGAGCATGAAAACCACTCAAACCACGATAAACCTGCTACAAAGACTCTGTGCATTTGGCCAGGGAACAACTACAACTGGAAATAAAGCCACAGCTGATCCCGGCGAAGACATCAGTGCCGTTGATGCAGAAATGGCTGCTTCCAAGGAAGACTTAGCAACGAGCTTCCAGGAATTCCAGGGCAAGTTTCTGGCTTCATTCTATGCGCAGTTTACTTCCTTGACTGCCGAAATAAGGCAATCATTATCCGATTTCAGCAAAGCCATAACTTCCCTTGGCGAGCGGGTAGATGCAAATGGGCGGGCGATCCAGACACTGACACAGGAAAGCAAACCATCCGATATCGCTGTAGAGGATTTGCCCAGGCTAACGAGCAACCTCGAAATACAGTGCGAGGACCTTGAGAACAGATCCAGACATTCTAATGTATGGATAAAAATCTTCCGGAATCAATCTTGGACTCCGATTTGAAGGACACTTTGACTCACATTTATGCAGATTTAATTGCAGGGAACAAGACGGTCATGGTGCCGCTTGATCGGATTTACAGAACAGGCCCGAAAAGGAATGACCCAGGAGCTCGCCCACGTAATGTCTTGGCTGCGTGCTCGTCATTCCCACAAAAGGAACAGATTCTTAGGAAGGCACAGTATTCGTCTTCAATTACCTTAATGGGAATGAGATACAACTCTTTCAAGAGCTCTCGCAGATTACCCTCCAAAAACGCTGGGAGATGCCACTGGTGGTAAGAACATTACAGTTGCGAGGAATTAAATATAAATGGACTTTCCCTTTTGGTTTGTTTAAGAGATGCACATTTCTTTGGCTGATAGATACAAACTCGAAGATACCTGGTAATATTACAAGCAAATGCGGTAGGGAAGGTAGCTGGGGTATTGATAGCATTGGGACCTGGTCCACACATTAAAGTCCTTGGAACAAAACCCCACAAAGAGGGTCGTTATATTGTCACAATTTTGGCACTCTGCCAAAAGAAAGTAACCGTGGCTTTGATGTATGCTCCTAACACAGGTCGGGAAGGTTTTTTTTTGTAAAATCAACTCTTACGCTATTGGAAGCTTTTAGTGAGGGGGAAATAATTATTCTAGGGGATTTTAATATGGCCTGGGACCTTGCTCGGGACCAGAGTGCAATAACCAGTTTCTAGCAACCTCTGCCTCAAAACTCCTAAAGCAAAAATGTGCAAGCTTAACCATGGTAGATGTTTGGCCAACCCTTATGGGCACCTCTTATCATAGACCTGAACATAGCTGGAGGGGGATTCACAGGTTATGGGCATGGCGATTTCCCTCCGAAATTATGGGGGATTCAGTGTTGAGAGACAAAATCGAAGCGAAGATGGAGGAATTCCTTTGGTTAAATCCGATGCAAGAGACCCCTGTAAATGTGACATGGGATGCATTTAAAGTGTCTATTCACTGAGTCTTAATAGCAGAAGCTGCTACTAGATGTAAACAAAAAATAGCACTAGAAATGGAGCTGGAGGAAGAGCTACAACGGGTAAGGGGGGAAAAATGGAAACAAATGTGGGCCCCTCCCTTCAAAAAGTTTACAGAACTGTGCTGGGCAAGCTAAACCTACTTGAAGCGAAAAAGGGAGAAAAATCTTTAATATATCTCAGGCAAAACTATTTTGTAAAAGCAAATTGGGCAGACTGCTTGTTAGCTAGACAATTACGCCAAAGAACGGCATCAGACTATCCAGATGATTCAATCATACTTGGGTGAAAAGGTTACGGAAACCCCACAAATTGTCGCTCAGTTTCATAAATGTTACTCAAATCTCTATCGGTCAGAGTCCCCTTACCTGGGAGCTCAGGGTACAAACCAAGATGCAGTTACCCTTCCCCCGATAGCCCTGGAGGATGGGGGATCGCCTTGAGATGGATATCGCCTAAAAAGAAATATTTAAGGTTATAAATGCTCTTCCCCTGAATAAATCACCTGGCCCAGATGAATTTCCTGCTGGGTTTTATAGGACCTATCGGGGGACGGGGGGAGTTGACAACAAAACTCGCTTATATAACTTGTTTATACAGTCAAATAGCATGTCCCATTCTATGGAAGAGGCAAAGATTGTGTTACCAAAGCCGGTAAAAGACCCTAGTAAGTGTTGATATTACTTATCGCCCCATGGCCCTCATAAATGTGGACGCTAAAATGTATTACAAAATATTGTCTAATAGGATAGAGGATCTACTCCCCACATACACCTAGAACAATCGGGTTTCTACAATCGGCAAATGCATGCTATTGGTATGATCTCAAAGCGCCGCTAGGTTGAACGCGTGTTAGTATGAGAACAGTTATAACGAATGTGTCATAGTATCGCTGTGTTATAGTTGAGTGGTGGTGTGTAGAGAAGAGTAAGCGTGGTAGTGTGATATGGCGGTTTTCAGTAAGGCTGTTGCATCCACTCTATCTGTTGCATCCACTATATCCGTTGCATCCACTTTATCCCTCGCATCCCATCCACTTTATCGCTTGCATCCGTTACACTGATTGCATCCAATTTATTTGCTTCATCTGTTTCATCCACTGCATTCGTTCTGTTCAGTTTATTCGTTTTAATTTACACTGGCAGTTTTAGTTTACCATTTTTCTCGATCGGGTCTTGATGCTGGATTGTTGTTTTTGATTCAGCAATCTTGGGTTATTGTTTATTGTCGCTGTTTATAATGTTTGTGGTAAGAGTCGATTTTTAGGGGCAGAGCCATGTTTTCAGTAATTTGCGGAAAGACATGAGGTCTTCGGTGAGTCGGATGTGGGGTGGAAGTGAGTTCCACAGAGTGGGAGTCAGGGCTGAGAAAGATGATCCACCTAACCTAATTGAGTTGGTTTTTGGTATCACTAGGAGGTGGGCAGAGCTTGATCTTAGAGTGCGTGGTGGATGGTAGGGTCTTCGTTTATCCTGAAGATATTGAGGTCCGGTTTTGTGCATTGCTTGGTGCAGGATGCATAAGGTTTTGAAAGTCACCTTCGAAGGGATTGTGTCCTCCGACGTATTCCTTATCTTAGATAGAAATCCTTCAGCTTTGCTGGCCTCGGAAAATTTTTTCGCCAGAGGGCGCTGCGCGTCGATGATCGCCGAGTCGATGACCCTCGACGGCCTCCGTGCCGACGTCGACGTCATCCTGCCTATAAAGGCCGCGCGCAGCGTCCGTTGCTCAGTTCCGTTTTTCCGCGCTTCGTTGTGCCTCGGAACACCGTTGCTCAGTTCTCGTCAAGATAACGTATATAATAACTACTATTTACCTCGATATCGATGGCATCCT
Organism: Ambystoma mexicanum; assembly: GCF_040938575.1. Classification (NCBI taxonomy): domain Eukaryota; kingdom Metazoa; phylum Chordata; class Amphibia; order Caudata; family Ambystomatidae; genus Ambystoma; species Ambystoma mexicanum. The sequence goes on along the minus strand of NC_090936.1, from coordinate 448,860,518 downwards.
CCTCCGACCCGACGACCCCTCGGTCCGGTTTCAAAAAGTGCCGAGACTGCGGGAAGAAAATGTCGTTGACGGACCCTCACAGGGTCTGTTTGTGGTGTCTGGGAATCACGCACCAGAGTTCGGAGTGTGAGGAATGCCTTTCCATGACGGCGAAAGCCTTGAAGGAGCGTAGGGGGAAGCTCGAGAGAGGTAGGTCAACTTTAACTTCCTCGAAAGCTTCTTCGGTAGAGTCGAGACGTTCGTCTCCTCACCATAAAAAACACTCTCGATCTAGATCACGAAGTGGCTCCCACCACTCGTCGACATCGAGACACTCGAAGAAGAGACGTAGGAGATCCCCTTCGTCATCTTCGTCGAGTTCTCCTGAGAGAGTTCATTGCCCCACAAAACGCAGCTCGCAAGCTGAGTGGGAGGAATTCAGGAAAAAGATGCTAAGCGTCTTCGAGAAAGCGGCCTCGTCCCCCTCGAAGACAGCTGAGGGTGATACCCCGGGTAAAAAACCCAAAAAATCTAAACGCCGCGAGTCGCAGTACCCGGCGGAAAAGTCAACCCGAAAGCGCCTCGAGCCATCGGGAGATAAAGCATCATCGACGCCATCGTCGAAAACTCCTTCGAAACAGAGGTCGGCGCCATCGACGCCGTTGTCGAAGGATTCATCGGCGCATCAGTCGATCGAGTCGACGCCGACGTCGACGCCGATATCGACGCCGGTGAAGGAAAGAACCACGGCTACTCCACAGCCAACGGTTAGACAAAAGACCTCCGACTCGACGCCGAGAACGTCGACGTCGTTCTCGAGCAAGACTCCGATCCTTTCGAGTTCTTCGAGGCCTAGTACACATTTCTCGACGCTTTTCACGGCGCCTTCGAGTACTTTCACGTCGGTGTCGACGACATCGACGTTTTCAAGGCCTGTGATGATGGCTCCTTCTGCATTGGAAATGGGGTTTATACCATTCCAAAAACCAATGTATCCCCCTTTAACCTCGATTTTTGAGGAAAGGGAGGATTCAGACCAAGATATTGATTTACAGAGGACCACATCACCAGAGCCAGAGACTTTCGCCTCTGAGGAAGGAAGATTAAAAAATCTTCAGGATGCACTTCAGGAAGCTAGTGGCTTGGACACTTCTCCTGAAGCAGAATTTATCAAACCAGACCCAGGAGAACATGCGGAGACTCCATATAGAGCTCTGATGTCTAGAATCATAGAATTTATGGGTTGGTCTGCACCTTCTCCTGCCTTTCAGCAGGATGACCTCACTGACATACTGGACAAGGGCCCACAGGAGGATCCTGTGGTTCCATTTCACTCTGCTCTACAGAGAAGGATTTTGACAAACTGGGAAACGCCAGAAATTATCCCGGCAGTAAATAAAAAACTGTCAACAAAATACAGGGTGGCTAGTTCTGACCCTGAATATTTGTCAAAACACCCTACTCCTGAGAGCTTGGTTGTACAGGCTGCAACCTCATCAGGCAGCACATCTGCATACCCCACTGCTCCGCAGGATAGGGATGACAAAAAGTATGATGCCATGGCTAAGAAGGTTTTTTCTGCCTGTAGCATGGCGTTAAAGTCTATTAACGCGACCTGTACGCTCGCTAGGTTCAGCCACACCCTTTGGGAGTGCGCTTCATCAGCGGCTGACTGCCTCCAAGAAGGAGAGGAAAGGGACGCATTTTTAAACATCATCAGGGATGGTAAAGATGCGATGTGCGAGACCCTACAAACTGGCCTAGATTCTGCTGACAGTATCAGCAGGGCCATGGCGGCAAGTACCACAATCCGCAGGCATGCGTGGTTGAGGAAGTCTGGTTTTGCCTCTGACGTGCAGACCAGGCTTTTGAATATGCCCTTTGACGGTTCTACCCTCTTTGGAAAGAAGGCGGATGACAGTTTGGAGAAACTGCAAACGTCCAAGGCAGCAGCCAAGTCATTGGGAGCTGCTATCCGTCAGAATACCTTTCGTCCTTCGGGATCATCGTGGAGAGGACGGTCCTTTCGTTACTATTCCTCATATGGAAGGGGCAGGGGACGACCGGCTCAAAGAGGCCAAGGAAGATTTACCCGTGGTGGACGGGGTAGGGGAAAGAAAGCCGCACCCGCAGGAGCAGGAGCCACTTTACCTTCGGCAACTGCATCAGCCGCTTCAAAACCACTCTGAGGTCTCCCCTCACAGAACACCAGTAGGGGGCAGGTTAACTCACCATCTGACGGAATGGCAGGCTATTACGTCAGATGCTTGGGCTCTGGAGACAGTGGCCCAAGGTTACTGCCTGCCCTTCCTACATATCCCTCAGAGTCATCCACCGGGGAACAACCCTTTGAAGCTTCCAGATCCGCTCCTCTTGCAGGAGGTTTTAGACCTGCTAGAGAAAGGTGCCATAGAACTGGTACCTGTAGCGGAAAGGAACAAGGGTTGGTACTCCCCCTACTTCATAATACCGAAGAAGGACGGAGGACTGAGACCCATCTTAGACTTACGGGAATTGAACAAATTCCTCCGAAAGGACAAGTTCAAGATGGTGACTCTCTCTCAGATCCTTCAGGCCCTCCAGCTTCAGGACTGGTTGGTATCTCTAGACCTCCAGGACGCTTATTTCCATGTGCCGATCCATCCCAGGCACAGGAGATACCTGAGGTTCGCAATTGGCAGCTCTCATTATCAATTTCGAGTTCTGCCATTTGGGCTAACCTCCGCCCCGAGGGTCTTTACCAAGCTAATGTCGGTTGTGGCTGCAAGTCTAAGGAGGGAAGGGATTCATGTCTACCCTTACCTAGACGATTGGTTGATCAGAGCTGTATCTTCGGAACAGGCTCAGAGACAACTAGATTATGTTTGCCACTTCCTTCACAAGCTGGGCTTCTCCCTCAATTTAAAGAAGTCACAGATGATACCATCACAGAGACTCCAATTCATTGGAGCAGTCCTGGACACTTCCCTGGGAAAAGCCTTGCCACCAGAGGTGAGGGCTCGAGATATTCTGCAGATGGTCATCAGATTTCAGAATGCCCAATATCTCCCAGCCTACGACTTTCTGAGGTTGCTAGGCCTCATGGCATCCTGCATATTCCTCGTGCCGGAGGCTCGCCTGAGAATGAGATCCCTCCAGTGGGCACTGAGAACTCAGTGGTCACAGTTCTCAGGAAGGATGACAGATCTCCTTCGGATCCCGGTCAAAGTAGCCCGAGACCTTCAGTGGTGGGCCTGTCGGGAGAACATCCTGAAAGGAGAAATGTTTTGGCAACCATGGCCGGAGATAACAGTAGTCACGGATGCCTCACTCACGGGGTGGGGAGCTCACGCCAACGACTTGACCATCAGCGGTCGTTGGTCTCCATCGGAGTCCAGACTACATATCAACCTGTTGGAGCTGAGAGCCATCAGACTAGCGCTGAAGGCTTTTCTGCCGTCTGTACGGGGAAGAAACGTCCTAATAATGACGGACAATACAGTGGCCATGCACTACCTCAACAAAAGAGGAGGCGTAGGCTCACTACCACTGTGCAGAGAGGCGATGCAGCTCTGGTTTTGGGCAATTCAGGAAGGAATCTCTCTATCGGCAATTCACCTAGCCGGAGAGAAGAACTTGACAGCGGACGCTCTGAGCAGACAGAGCACAGTCTCTCACGAGTGGGAGATAGCTCAGGAAGTCCTTCAAGAGATCTTCGCCCTTTGGGGAACCCCTCAAGTGGATCTGTTCGCCACCAGTATCAACAGGAAGTGCGACAGATTTTGCTCAAGGGAATTTCCCCCGAGAGGAGCTCTAGGAGATGCGTTCGTAGTGGACTGGGAGTTCCCACTTCTGTACGCGTTCCCTCCGGTCCCTGTCATTCCTCAAATGATCAGGAGGTTGAGAAGGTTTCGGAAGACCATGATCCTAATTGCCCCGGATTGGGCCAGGAGAACGTGGTACCCGGACCTTCTAGACATGTCCATCTGCCCTCCAATTCGACTGCCATACAGAGAGGATCTTCTCTCGCAGAAGGAAGGTCAGGTTCTCCATCCAGCCATCAAGACCCTCAACCTTCACGCTTGGTGTCTGAAAGGTTGAGGTACAAGGATTGGGACCTTCCGGATGATGTTATGGAGGTGTTGCTTTCGGCCAGAAGGCCGGCAACTAAAACTCTATACCGCTGCCGTTGGAACAAATTTTGCAGCTGGTGCAGAGAAAAGAATATTGAACCCTTTTCTTGTGGTACACCTATGGTGTTGTCATTCTTACTTTACCTGGCTAATTCAGGCCTACAGGTTGGCACAATTAAGGGCTATCTCGCAGCGCTATCAATCTTTAAGCGCACTGCAGAGGAGCCTTCATACTTCAAAATTCCATTGGTAATACAATACCTAAAAGGATTAACTAATGTTTATCCCCCGAAACCTTTTCAAGTTCCCTTATGGGATTTAAACCTAATTTTAAACTTCCTAAAGGGTGCCCCTTTTGAACCACTACACTCTTGTTCATTGAAGCTTCTCACCCTCAAAACTGTTTTGCTAATAGCATTGACATCTGCTAGAAGGGTTAGCGAGTTGCAAGCCTTATCGTGTAAACCTCCACATACAATCTTTTACAAGGACAAAGTTGTTCTTCAGGTGAAGCCTAACTTCCTCCCGAAGGTAGTCTCGGAGTTTCACATCACTCAGAAGATTATATTACCTTCTTTCTACCCTCCTCCTCATCCGGGGAAGGAGGAAGAGAGACTGCACAGGCTGGACCCTAAGCGAGCCTTGAGCTTCTATATCAGCAGATTGGCTAAGATCAGACAAGCAGACCAACTCTTTGTAGGTTATGCAGGACATAAGTTGGGCCTTCCAATAACAAAACAAACCATCTCCAGATGGATTATTTTAGCCATTCTGGAGTGCTACAAATTGGCAGGAAAGGAGCCTCCTCAAAATCTAAGGGCTCATTCTACCAGGGGTATCGCAACATCCTCAGCCCTTCAAAGAGGGGTGCCAATTCGAGATATATGTGCGGCTGCCACATGGTCGTCCGCACATACATTTACCAAATTCTATAGCCTGGATTCCTCCTCTAGTCAAGAAACTAGATTCGGCAAGGCTGTGTTACACTCTGTCCATTCTGGAAGGGTAACATAACTTTTATTACTCCCGCCTCCAGTCACAATACCACTGCTATGGGAGTCTATCTAAGATAAGGAATACGTCGGAGGACACAATCCCTTCGAAGAACTAGTTACTCTTACCTTGTAACGTTCTTTCGATGGGATGTTCCTCCGACGTATTCCTTATCGACCCTCCCATCCATCCCCGCAGTATGACTTCCTGTGGGTTTGCAGCCTATGCTCCTTCAAGGTGATTAGTCTAATCCAAAAACATTACTGGGGACTACAAAACGGAACTGAGCAACGGACGCTGCGCGCGGCCTTTATAGGCAGGATGACGTCGACGTCGGCACGGAGGCCGTCGAGGGTCATCGACTCGGCGATCATCGACGCGCAGCGCCCTCTGGCGAAAAAATTTTCCGAGGCCAGCAAAGCTGAAGGATTTCTATCTAAGATAAGGAATACGTCGGAGGAACATCCCATCGAAAGAACGTTACAAGGTAAGAGTAACTAGTTCATTCGGCCTACCGGGAGCTAGGGCAGGGTTTTGAGAGGTGGGGAGGTGTGGTCTCTTGGGCTAAGTGCTAGTAGCAGTTTGGCTGCAGCATTTGGTGCTCGTCGTAGTTTAGTCAGGTGGTACGCATGGACTCTGAGATAGAGGGAGTTAGCATAGTCTAGTCTTGACATTACAGTTGATTGGACCGCAGTGAGTCTGTTGGGAAAAGAGAAGTATGAAAAAATACACCTAAGAATTTTCAGGTGGTAGTGCAGGACTTAGAGACGTTGTTGACTTGGAGCGAGAGGGTTAGGTCAGAGTCGTGAGTGCATCCAAGGTTTTTTACTGAGGTTGAGGTTGTCGGGGAAATTTCCCATGGCAGATGGCCAGGGAAGAGGGTGCGGAAGAAGTTCTGTGTTGCCACATACCATGATTTCAGTTTTGGAGGCGTTTAAAGGAGGTGGTTTTTGGTCATATAGTGATCAATGTCAAGGAGGCAGGCAGCAAGGTCTGGTTGGCATCTGGGTTTTGAGTTGAGGAGTTTTAGGATTAGTTGGGTGTCGTCGGCTTAGTTGTAGCAGAGGATATTGTGCGAGCTGATTATTCGTGGGAGGGTGGACATATAGAGGTTGAACAGGAGGGCTGATGGGCACGCTCCTTGTGGAACTCGGGTATTGACTGTTCGGGCGGCGGAAGTGAAGGAGATTAGGGTTATTTGGTTCCTATTGTTGAGAAAGGATGCTATCCACTTGAGAGCGTTTCCACAGATTCCTAGGGAGTGGAGGCAGCCGAGGAGGATTGAGTGGTTGATTGTGTCGAAGGCGGCGGATAGGTCAAGAAGGATTAGTGCAGCGCATCCTGCAGAGTCTGCAGTGTTTTTAAGGTCATCCCAGATTGAGGTTAGGGTGGTTTCGGTTCTGTGTCGGGGTCTGAAACCTGATTGGGCTGGGTCTAGGAGATTGTTGGCTTCGACACAGGCATTTAGTTGGGAGTAAGCGGTTCGGTCGATGAGTTTAGCAAGGAACCTGGTGTTTGAGATGGGGCGGTAGTTTTTTGGGTCGTGAGGGTCGGGTTTTTTTTTAGAAGAGGCTCGACATGAGCAGTTTTGAACGCATCAGGAAAAATTCCTGAGGATAGGGAGTTATGATGGTTCTTGCGTGTTCTCCTGCGCAGGTAGATGTGAACATTTCTTTGAGGGTTGAGGATGGGCTGGGGTGTAGCGGGGAGGCAGATGGTTTGCGGGCGGAGAGAAGTTTGAGAAATTGGTCGGTTGATATTGGAGTGAAGGAGTCGAAAATCGGGTGGGTTGTAGTTGCAGGTGGTGGGTTGGCAGGTGGGGTGGGTGGATTGTGTGGTGGGTGCAAGAGGGCCAGTTTGTTAAGAGAATTTGTTCTTTCGAGAGCAGTGGTGTAGAAGTGGAGAGAGATTGAGTCGCACAGTGTTTGAGAGGGGCTGGATTGGGTGGTGGTACATGATGGTTTGGTGAATTCAGAGATGATTTTGTGGAGTTCTTTGCTGGGGTTTTCACAGTTCAGGATTCAGGAGTTGTAATGGGCTTTTTTTGCTTTCCGGATTTCAGCTTTGTAGTGGCGATGGTGCTGGGCTAAGGTGGATCTGCTCAGGGTGGTTTTGTCTTTCCGCCATTTACGTTCGAGGGATTTATATAATTGTTTTGTGGTCTTCAGTTCTGGTGTAAACCATCTTGGAAAGTGGCCACGGCGAGCGGATGATTTGCAAGTGGGGGTGAGCAGGATTAATGAGGTATTGATCCATGAGTCAAAGGCTTTCGGAGGTCAAGTGTTCATTGCGTGGGCAGGTAGGGGGAGGAGACTGAAGGAGCGCGTCAGCTAGGTCGGGAAGGATTTTTAGTTTTTTCCAGCATTAGCGTAGATTTGGAGGTTCTAGTTGGGGTATGAGGAGGGGGGGCGGGTGAGCGAATGGTGAAAGAGAGAATAAGTGGTCGGACCAGATGATGGGGGTGGGGGGTTTAGATGTATCTGGTCGTGGGAGCTGAAGATGGCATCAAGGGTGTGTCCTTTATCGTGGGTTGGTCCGTTTATGTGGGTATGGAGGTTAATTGCATCTAGGCAGTCGACCAGAGAGTGGGTCATAGGGTTGGTGGGGATGTCAAGCCAGATATTGAAATCTCCTAGAAGGGTGAGGGTGGGATGGTTTAATTGGATGGTGGCTATCGAGTTGCAGAGGTTGTTTGAGAATTGTCTGTCGTAGCCAGGAGGTCTGTAGATGATTAGGAAGCTGTGGGAGAACGAAGGGGGGAGGGATAGTTTTACGAGAAGCGATTCGCAGGAAGGGATGGCTGGCAGGCTGTCGTAGATTGAGGCGGAGAAGTGTGACTTGAAGGTGATGCTGCTCCTCCTCCTCCTCCTTTAGAGGGTCGGTTTACTGGGATGAGGGAGTAGTCTGGGGCAAGGCTTCATTGGCGATGGGGGCAAAGTCATCGGAGAACCAGGTTTCCGTGATAAAGACTAGGTCGGGTTTGTCAGAGGCAAGGAGGTCATAGATGCTGGGTCTGTTTTTTGCTACAGATCGGGCATTGAAAAGGATGCATCTTCGGTACTGGAGGATATGGGGGTTGCAGAGGTGGAGGATGGAAGGGGGAGGAGCAGTGGGTCGGGTGGAGGCGGGTGAGGGGAGAGAATGGCAGCGGGGGTGGTCGATGGGAAGAGTAGGCGGGTGGTTGAGGTGGTGGGGGAGGTGTTGGACATGTCTGTGGGGTTGGTTGGCTTTGGGTCAGCAGACTTGAAGGTGGGGTGTAGGGGGTTAGGAGTTTCGGTTGTTGTTGAGAATTCAAGGGAGAGGGGTTTCAGGTAGGGTGAGGCGGGGCGGGAGGGTGGTAATGATAGAGAGTGGGAGATTGAGGTGGTCGGTCGTGACAGGAGTGGTGAGGAGCAATCGAGGGAGACAGGTACATTTTTCTTCATGGCTTCTGTTGCGGTTGGTGTGGGAGAGGGTAGGGGGCGGTCAGAGTGTGAGAGGGATGTGGCTACTGTTCTTGCCAGGGCGATACGTGCAGTTTTTAGGGAGGGGAAGCTTGGGGTCGGAGGAGGATGTTGGTGGGGGTTGAGGGGAAGGGCGGGGGGTGGTTGCGAGGCTGGTTGTGCCTGAGCAGCTGGTGGGGCAGATGGTTGGCGGGGCCGGGATGCAGGCATGATGATAGTGGGCTGGTGAGTGGAGGGGATGGGAGGAACAGGGGTCTTAGGATGGTTGGCTCGCCATCGGGCTCCTCTGGCTTGGTGTTTGGATAAGGGATGGGGTGGGGATGAGTTGGATGGGATGGGTCTTCTGGCTTGAGAGTTGGGCGGTGAGTGGTCTGGGAACGTGGTGGTGGTGGGTGGGTTTGTTCGGGATAGGTTTGTTCGGGATAGGTTTGTTCGGGATAGGTTTGTTCGGGATAGGTTTGTTCGGGATAGGTTTGTTCGGGATGGTTGGTTCTTCTGTTTTGGGAGTTGGATAGGGTGTAGTCTGAGGATGTGGTGGAGGGCGGGATGGTTTGGGGAGGGGGGATGGGAAGTAGGGCGAGAGGGAAAGGAGGCGGGCGCAAACGGGTCTCCTTTCGGCAGACATTGGTGGGTTGGGTGGACTCATGGCGAGGTTAAGTTTGAACTGTATTACAGTTGGCATAGGATAATTTTGTTCACACATTCCAAGTTCAACTATACCACCGGATGTTCATTGTTCACACTTTCTATGTTTACCTGTACTACAGTTAGGGATAGTTTCTAGGTTCAGCGCAAACCACTCCCAAGATATTATTCACTCTTTCTAAAGTTTACCTATACCAGAGTTAAGGACAGTCTCTAAGTTCAACTATACCACAGGATGATATTATTCACACTTTTATTCATACATTCTAAATCGAATTGGACCGCAGTTATGCTATTAGGTACACTCTCTAAATTGAACTAGACTACAGTTAATAGAGAAGGTTGAAAAAAAGGGTAATGCAGCTGTCTTATTTTCTCTTGATGCAGAAAAGGCCTTCTACTGGGTCGAGTGGTCATTTCTCTTTCGGACTCTGGCGAGGATGGGCTCCAGCCTAAAATGTATAGAAAAAAAGGGGTGAACTATGAACAACCGTCTGCTCGTCTACTGATTAATGGCCAACTTTCTCCTCCAATTGCACTTCAACGTGGGGCTAAACAAGGCTGTCCTATGTCACAGCTACTATACGTGATCTGTCCTGAGCCGTTCCTTGCCAGGGTACGACAGACGGAGGATTACAAGGGATTCATTTTGGAGGGGCATCTCATAAAATGATGCCCTATGCAGACGATATGTTGCTCCTCATAGCTGATCTGGTAAATACACTATCTGCAGTAGAACAAGAGCTAAAGAGGTATGGGTCGTGGTAGGTTTAAAAATTAGTGAACAACAAGCAAATGGACCTTGGCAAGAGAGGTTGGAAAACTGTTACCATATACTATTCGTACACAAGATAAATTTAAAAGGACACATGATAAAAACAATACTGTTTACCATAAAAAACACATTAAATCTCAAATTTGACATCAATTTAGTTCCACCATACATACACATTTTCATTCATACACATCTAATGTCAATCATAACATACATCCAGGGACTCACTAATGAGACCCACTTAAAAAACACAAGCAGTATTTAAATTTGTCACACACAGCCAAGACTAATGGTGTGTGTATCTGTTAAATCGCACAGAAGGCTTATTAACAAATTCAAGTCTACATATGTTTCGGTCGGTATAGACGGCTTTTCCAATTGGCCTAGTAATTACTCCGACCTTCTTCAGGACATGGGAGGGGCGTGGATGTCGCCTCGCCCTTACAACATAGTCAGATGGAAGATGTCTTCAAACCACAAGTTCTAAAAAACACTACAGCAAACAATAAACTAATTACCAACCAACCTCTTCTTATTTTATAAGCGGCACCTATAAATTGTGCATATAAATCTTGCGTGATTATATAAGTCTGCACTTACCTCCAGACAATGTTCATGGAGGAAAAAACGTACTGTGGAATGGATCCTGGCGTGCTCAACAAGAATATTTCAAATGTGGAGACGCCTAGGGGAAGGTAGAGACACATAGCAAATAATAAACTCCCTTCCCTGTATGATTTGAGTTAAGCCACCTAACACATCTAACGGTGCTCGTTTTGCCCACATGGATCTTACTTGTTCATATGGAAACTTCTTCTCGGCTAACAGTGTAGCCCGGTGTCCACCTCTCGTAGTGGCCCTACTTGATTGTCACACAGATGCAGCCAAAGTGCATGCATTGAGTCAGTAGAGCTGTGCTGAAAATTAATACACAACCATCAGAGGAATAGGAGTTCCTACTCCCCCTTGTCTAATGTACCTACAGTGTCCCAAGGCAAACGCACATAAATGCTGTATGTCAACGCAACACTTACTTGCAGTGTCGGCGATCTCAGATGACAAGTGGCCGGAATGTCCCACGCTTCTCGGACTGCTTTGGTCACCAATTTCTTTAAAAAAAATACATACCGAATCTCGCAGGGAGGTCACCCTCAATGTTCCTCTCAGTTCTAGGGAGAATAAACAAATCTGTCATCCCCTTTGACACCATTGCTAATTTGCACGGTAGCCATATTCATACTTCACACAAGCGCCCCGCCTCCTCGGGATGCCTAACTTGCCAAAATAGTATCTTGACACCCATCATGTTGCCAAATATGGGTCCACATGTGGGGGCTAGAGACACTGCCAGCGTCTCATGCTGTCTTACTTGTCCATTCCATTCACATTAGCGGAACATAGCAGACTTTGCAAATAATTAGAGGCACTCTCATGCTAGCGTGATCCCAGGATCTATCTCGCGCCATGTATGTAGGGTTGGCCCCGTCACAAAAATGATTACTTGAGCTGACAAATACAGACACACCGGGAAAGTGCTCATATTGCGTCCTGTACTCTTGTTGTGGCCGCACAGCATGGTGCACTCTATACGCATCCCGCATGAGTTACTTACCCGCCGTCTCCTGGCGTGCTGCATCCGTCTCTACGATGCTAAGTCCAGCGAGGGGCGGCAAGGAATCAGCTCAGGTCTATGCCTGGCTGAAAACACCATTGCATATCAATGGATAAAGAAATAGAACTGGTGTCTCCAGGGGAGGAGACACATTTTCCTCCTAGGCGCTATTGTAAATAAAGTAGCGTACGCTTATTTAATACTCTGTCTGCAGAGACTTGGGTGGATTTTCTGGTCACATTTAAATGTCCAGTGTTACTTCTTGATAGAGTATGAATTCTCGACCCTGCTCTTTTCTCCTTTGTAATTCTCCAGTCATCTGCCCATATTGTCCTTTTGTCTAACATTGGGTTTCTACAAAAGGTTTCCATAGATATACCCAAGTTTAAGAGATAATTTTCACAATCTTTCTGCATTGCTTAAGAGCCCATTCATCTCCACCCTCCTCTCTGCTCTTGTAATTCAAATTGTGGAGGGCACTCCTCTAGGATTGTTTTTCTAAAAAAAGAGTTTATCACATTGAATCTTGGCCTGTAGAGTAGTTAGGCCTAACTCATGGGGAATCCCTGCCACAGGGACCTCTTGTGACAGTTGTAAAATTCTCTTCCAAAAATAGACTTCCAGGCCGTCCCCCGCTTCTCGTATTCCTGGACAAGCTTCAGCTCCAAATATAAGCACTCGTGTTACTTTTTGCTTATAGTTGTTCAGGATGGGTAGCAATCAACATTTTCCAAAACTTCTATCTAGTGCTCTTCCTTGCGCAGTCAGTTGTCAAACTTTTTTCCAGGTTCTCTACCCAAGGCCTCTCTCCTTTGTAAGTATTTACAATTACTCCCAGATATTTGAATTCTTTAACTGGATACAGACGTTTCCCGTCTAACACCCAGCTTTCCTTTAGTCTTTTCCCTCTTCTCAACCCACCAAACACCATAATCTCAGATTTGGCGGCATTGATTTTTAGATAGTTTCTGTCTACATATTTCTGTAGAATGTTACATTTTCTTTGCAATCCGATCTTAGTCATCTCCAGGAGGACCAAGTTCTCTGCATGTAAGAGCCAGCCAACTTCTGTTACATCCATTGATTTGAGGAGGAAAAGTTGTTTAGTCTTTCAGCACCTCTTTCATGTCTTCAATAAAAAAAATTAAACAGGGTTGCGGCTAGAGGGCATCCTTATTTCAGCCCTATTGACATGTCGATCTTCTGTGTTAAGTTCCCTTGTTTGTCGAGTTTGACCTGCATACTTGTGTTTGAATATAGCTCTTGGATAACTTCTATGCTATCGAATGCCTGTCTCGGGTCAATACTGGCCATGTTTTTTGTATATAGAACGCGATTTGAGAAAGTTTAAGATCAATAGATTTAGGCTGCAACCATCTTCTTCCACGAACCCCGTTTGTCCAAGGATTTTGTTTCTTTAATCCACTTTTTTAGCCACTTTAGGATGATCATTGCAAACATTTTCCCTACCACATCCAGCAGGGTGATTGGCCTGTAATGAATGGGTGACTGTCTGTTCCCCTGCTTGAAAATGGGTAAAACTATTGCTGACTTCCAGGATTCAGGTATTTTGCATTTCTCAAAAATCCTAATGAATAGGATTTCACAAAATTCCGCTCATTGTTCGGGAGCCTCTTTCATAATCTCATTAGAAACCCCATAAGGTCCGGGAGCCCTGGACCGGCTAGCGTTGTTTATCAGCCGCAGGATTTCTTCTCTCTTGCTTGATATGTTCCAGCTTTCTGATTTTAAATTTGTCTTTCTCAGTCAGTTTAGATATCCTGTTGGGTTTCTCGAATAGCTTCCTGAAGTGCGCCACCCAGACATCCTTTGATATTGGGTTTAATAGATGTGAGTCTACAGAATCTCCTTTTTCTTCATTAGATGACAAAAGTTCCTGCTATTCAGGTTTGCAAGGGCCCTCGGCATGCTTTCTGCATCTCTCTGAAGTGTCGTTTTTCTGAAATTTTAACTAATTTCTATACCTTTGCCTTCTTTTCCTTTATAAGCTCTTTCTTGTTTTTTTACTTTGATTTACTTAAGTCTCATAGTTCTTTCCGCTAATAGATTCTTCTGTGCTATTATCTCCTTATTGTAGATGTGTACATGCTTAAATTTAGGCTTCAGTATTCCCTTTCTTGATTCTCTGAATGCTAGTAACGTCCGGCTATACTCCATTTTGTTCGGTTCCTCTATCAGCCTGTCTCTTAGATCTGTCGATATTTCTGGGATGTCGTGTGGTTTAATACGTAGACTATTCATCCTTCTCTCTATCTCTAGTTTATATTTCCATCTCTGTTGGTTTCCACAGGTCGATCCCTTTAATGTTACTATAAGTGGGTGGTGATCACTGTGCTTCGTCCTCTCCATCACCATACTTAAAACCTCAGAGAGGAGATTTCTTGAGACGAAACAATAGTCAAGGGTATTCCCGTTTGACCATGTCGCAGCCACCGGGATTTCGAGGGGAGTGGGTCCTCCGTATTCCATATCTATGACAGTAATCACCACAGCTGTGCTGCTTCGGAAAATCTTTCTGCGTCGATGACGTCGATACACCGCCCTCGATGACCTCCTCCGACGGCCGACGTCACTGGATGTTATAAGTAGGACGCACGACGCCCGTAGCCTCAGTTCTGTTTTTTCTGCGAACGTGTTTGCTTCGGGAATCTCGGCACGCCTTGACTCTTTGGAGTTTGGTGTTTCTCGGTTCTTCGAACCTGTTCGTTTTGTGAAGTTTCTTCTTCATGAAGGATGTCTACCTCGTCTTCCACCCCACGTCCAGGATTTAAGAAGTGCGGGGACTGTGGGTCCAAGCTGTCGTTTACGGACTCGCACGACACCTGCCTCTGGTGCCTCGGGGAGGCCCATGACACGGATGACTGTGTCGACTGCCAGTTGCTCACGTCTAAAGCCTTGCGGGAGCGCAAGAAGTTGTTATCGGTAGGTAAGGTGTCTAAGCCACGGAAGTCGAGGTCTACGGGGCTTTCGACGGACGATTCGAGAGGCGACTATCCGCGTCGCCGTCGGAAGTGCAGTGGGTCTCGGTCCCGGAGTCGGTCCCACCACTCCTCTGCCTCTTCGAGGCACTCCCGGAAGCGCCAGCATTGGTCGCCTTCCCCCTCCTCTTCCGAGGACTCCGCCCGTCGGCGGGTCGCTTACCCTACCAAGCAGGCGACGCCGGAGGAATGGGCTTCCTTCGGGAAGAAAATGTTAGCGATTCTCGAATCGCAGGGCACCGGTCCGTCCGCGCCTCTGAGTGGGGTCGGTCGTGATCGGTCGAGAGACACCGCTCGCATGCCTTCGGGCTCGGGTGGTCGGCATGATTCGCGGGAGAGGTCCCGCTCGGACAAGGGGAATCGTTCTCGTCATGCCCGGTCCAGGTCCCAGTCCTCGACGCACTCAAGACCATGTGAACCCGTGTTGTCTTCGAGGAAGACGTTGACGCCGGTGGCGCCTAGGTCGTCGACTGACTCTTTCGAGGCCCCGCCTCCGGAGAAGTCGTCGGCGCCATCGGCGCCCAGGCTGTCGAAGGACACGCTCGGGGCTCCGGCCTCGAGGCCTGTGTCGACGCCATCAATGCTGTCGGCGCCGCGTTCGGCGTCAATGCCGATTCACTCGACGCCTTTCGAGGCTGTGTCGACGGGTACCCCAGGGCTCGGTTGAACCCCCTAGAAAGGCTCTGGCCAAGGTCAAGCATGGCTTTGGTTCACATTCTGTGCCTTCTTACCGCCATCTTGAGTTTATTTCAGAGGTGGATGAGTGCTCTGATGATGGCATGGTTCCTAATACGGTGCCAGATGAGATTCTCTTGGGCCATAGCCAATTTGAGGACCTGAGGCAGTCCCTGCACGATGCTAGGGGGCTGGACACCTCTCCGGAGGTGAAGTTTTGTAGGCCTGAGCCTGGCACTCATGCCGACTCCTCGTACCGGTGCCTTATGTCGAGGGTCACCGAGTACTTGGGATGGACTGCTCCCCTGGGGGCATTACTTCAGGATGACCTTACGGATATCCTCGACCTTGGTCCACCAACTGACCCGGTACTGCCGTTTCATATGGCTCTACAGAGGAGGTTGGCGGTGGCTTGGACTGCTCCGGAGAGTCTCCCGGCAGTGGGCAAGTCTTTGCCGTGAAAATACTGCCCAGCCAGTAGCGACCCCTGCTACTTGTCCAAGCACCCCACTCCGGAGATTTTGGTGGTGCAGGCGGCTACGGCCCCGGCAAAGCAGGCGTCGTATCCTACCATCCCTCCTGATGGGGACGACAAGCGTTTTGACTGCTGGGCAAAGAAAGTATTTTCTTCAGGGGGTATGGCGCTTCAGGCGGCCAACTCCGTTTGTGCCTTGTCACGTTTCACGCACACTCTGTGGAACTGTTTCCTTAGCGGCTGAACATATTCCCGAAGGGGACGAAAGGGATGGTTTCCTTGCCATGGATCAGGATGGCAAGGATGCCATGTGTGAGGCCGTTCAGTCGGGTTTGGACATGGCAGATTGCGTCAGCCGGTCCATGGCGGCGAGCACCATGATACGCAGGTTTGCGTGGTTGCGGAAGTCGAGGTTTGCTCCTGATGTGCAGGCCCGGCTCCTCAACATGCCCTTTGATGGGGAACATCTTTTTTGGCAGCAAGGCTGACGAGAGCCTCGAGAGGTTGCAGACCTCAAAAGCTGCAGCAAAGTCGTTGGGCGCTGCAGTTCGTCAACCTCCGCCTTTTCGTCCTAGGGGACAGCAATGGAGGGGAGGTTCCTTTCGTTATTACTCATCCTTTGGTAAAGCGAGAGGAGCTGCCAGTCAAAGGGGCCACCGTAGGAGTGCCATAGGTGGAAAACAAGGTACTCGAGGTGCCAAGGCCGCTCGGGCTGTTGCCTCTTTGCCCTCAGGCAACGCCGCAGCCGCTCAGTCATGAGGCCATGTCCCATGGTTCGCCGGTTGGGGGAAGGCTGGCACAGCATCTGGCAGAGTGGCGCGCCATTACTTCAGATGTGTGGGTTCTGGAGATCATAACCCATGGTTACTGTCTTCCTTTCCGGCAGAGGCCTCAAGACAATCCACCTGGGAACCTCTCTTTGAAGAGTCCGGATCCGCTCCTTGCGCAGGAAATTCAATCCCTGCTGGAGAAAGGCGCCATAGAACTGGTGCCTGTAGCGGAGAGGAACAAGGGATGGTATTCCCCTTATTTTTTGATTTCCAAGAGACAGGAATTGAGACCCATCATGGACTTGCGCGGTTTGATCAAACTCCTCAGGAAGGACAAGTTCAATGGTTACTCTCTCTCAAGTCCTCCAGGCCCTTCAACTTCAGGACTGGTTGGTGTCTCTCGACCTCAAGGACGCTTATTTTCATGTGCCGATACATCCAAAGCACAAGTAGTACCTGAGGTTCGCGGTTGGCGACGCGCACTTTCAGTTTCGGGTCCTGCCGTTCGGATTGTCCTCCGCCCACTAGGGTCTTCACCAAGCTCATGGTAGTGGTGGCAGCGCACCTCAGGAATGGCGGGGATTCACATCTACCCCTACCTGGACGATTGGTTGATCAGGGCGCGCTCTCCCGAACAAGTCCTGGATCATCTGTCAGTCACCTGCCACTCCCTCCACAAGCAGGGCTTCTCCCTCAACTTAAAGAAGTCCCATTTGACAACAAATCAGAGGCTCCAGTACATCGGAGCAGTGCTCGACACATCCCTGGGGCAGTGTTTTCCTCCCCAGGTGAGGGCTCATCACATTCAGCTGATGGTGCATAAGTTTCAGCTTGCCCAGAGTCTCCCAGCGTTCGAGTTCTTGAGATTGCTCTGCCTCATGGCATCCTGCATTCTTCTCGTGCCAGAGGCCAGGTTGCGGATGAGATCTTTGCAATGGGCACTCAAGCTCCAGTGGTCTCAGTCCTCCGGCAGGATGTCGGACCCTGTTCTGGTGCCGTCCTCGGTCGCCCAGGACCTTCTGTGGTGGGCCGTCGAAGACTATCTGATGAAGGGGGCTCCATTTTGGCTACCCTGGCCAGAGGTGACGATCGTGACAGACGCATCCCTCACGGGATGGGGAGCTCATGCCAACAAGTTGACAGTCAGCGGTCGTTGGTCTCCATCGGAGTCCAGACTCCATATCAGTCTGTTGGAGCTGAGGGCCGTCAGGCTAGCCCTGAGGGATTTTCTGCCGACTGTGCAAAGGAAGAATGTCCTGATCCTGACGGACAACACGGTGGCCATGCACTACCTCAACAAAAGGGGGGGGCAGGGTCACTTCCTCTGTGCAGGGAGGCGATGCAGCTCTGGTTCTGGGCTATCCAGCAGGAAGTTTCGATCTCAGCAGTTCATCTGGCCGGAGACGAAAACGAGACGGCGGACGCTCTGAGCAGGCAGAGCGCGATCTCTCACGAGTGGGAGTTGGCTCAGGAGGTTCTCCTGGAGATATTTGCCCTTTGGGGGACCCCTCAAGTGGATCTCTTCGCCTCCAGTGTCAACTGGAAGTGCGAGAGGTTCTGCTCACGGGAATATCCTTCGAAAGGAGCCTTAGGAGATGCGTTTGTGGTGGAGTGGTCATTCCCACTACTGTACGAGTTCTCTCCAGTCCCCGTCATCCCGCAAGTACTGCGGAGGTTACGGAGGTTCAGTTCCCGGTTGATCCTCATTGCTCCGGCGTGGGCCTGGAGGATGTGGTACCCGGACCTTCTCGACTTGTCCATCTGCCCTCCATGTCGTCTTCCCTGCTGAGACGATCTGCTCTCACGGGAGGGGGGGTCAGGTTCTCCATCCAGAGGTCAGATCCCTCAACCTTCACGCTTGGTTTCTGAAAGGTTGAGGTATAAGGATTGGGACCTCCCTGAAGACGTGATGTAGGTGTTGCTCTCGGCCAGACGGCCGGCAACAAAGTCCCTGTACCGTTGGCGTAAGTTCTGCGACTGGTGCAGGGTTAAGAATGTGGATCTTTTGCATGTGACATTCCCATGGTTCTGTCTTTTTTGCTTTCTTTGGCCCACAGGGGCCTTCAAGTGGGTACCATTAAAGGTTACCTGGCGGCGCTGTCCATATTTAAGCGCTCGTCTGAAGAGTGTTCCTATTTTAAAATTCCTTTAATTTCTCAGTTTCTGAAAGGGCTCACTAATGTGTTCCCTCCGTCACTTTTCCAGGTGCCCGGTTGGGATTTGAACCTTGTTCTCAAGTTTCTGATGGGTGCTCCGATTGAGCCTTTGCATTCATGCCCTTTGAGACTTAACTCTTAAAACTGTATTTTTGGTTGCGGTCACTTCCGCTCGCAGAGTGAGTGAGTTACAGGCACTTTCAGTTAAGCCACCCTTCACTGTGTTTCATAAGGACAGGGTTTTCCTTCGAGTTCGTGCTTCCTTTCTTCCGAAGGTGGTGTCGGAATTTCATTTAGGCCAGAAGGTTGTTCTTCTGGCGTTTTATCCTCCTCCAAATCCTGGTAAGGAAGAGGACAGGCTCCATAGGTTTGATCCTAGGAGAGCGTTAAGCTTTTATATTTCACGCATGTCCCAGGTCAGAGTGGACGATCAACTCTTCATTGGTTACGCTGGAAAGCATTTGGGACAAGCTGTGACGAAACAGACTTTGTCTCGCTGGATTATTTTGGCTATCTCTGAGTGTTACCGCTTGGCGGGTTAGGACCCACCGGTCGGCTTACGGGCCCATTCTACCAGGGGTATGGCTGCCTCTACTGCCCTGCAGAGGGGTGTTCCTATTAACATCTTGTAACGCTCACCTGGTTCCCACGGGGGCGCTGGTCTAGTCTGGATTGCTGTGGCCTCTTCTAGCGTGATGCGCAGGACCCGGAACACCGATTGGACAGGACCTCCAAATTGTGCTTGCCTGGCCCGTAGGAATATCCTTCTGCAGATGAGAAAGGGGATTAACAGTCTGCAGAATAGTGTGCTAGCTCCCCCTTTCCCCCTTCGTCCCTCTCTAACTTCCTCCAAACCCCGGTTTAAGCGCACCTTATGGTTTGGAAGGATGAACTCTCCATCCTGCTTCTGGTGCAGGGGCGCGTGTTCGTCCAGTTATTTCACTGGTTTTCAGAATGGCGCTGGCAAAATCCACTTGACTTTCCTGAGCGATGCGCCGTAAGTATGAAAGTTCAAAGTTCAAGTGAGGCCCCCTTTATGTTGTCTTTCTAACCTGTGATCTGTCCTTTATTTCAGGTGCAGAATGAAGGCGATGCGTCGAGGGGTTAAACTGCCGAGGTGAGTAGTGATGAGGACAATCCCTCTAAATGTCCTTATCATTCCCTAGAAATGTCTCTTGTCCTTTCCCCATAGGGTCCGGGGTACGGTACCTGCCAACGGGGCGGCGCTGACCCGAAATGTGGAAGAAAAGCCGGTAAGTATTATGGCTGTTAATCAGGCTTTCCTTCTGTGTTCCTTCTGCTCACCTTTTGTTTCTTCCTCTCTCCCTTAGGTGCAGAGATGTAGCGTCCGATGCTGACAGCCGCGATGGAGCCGGGAGATGTCTCGAGGACAGGTGAGTGAAGCGTGGCGCTGCAGCGAGCAACGCGATGCTTTTAAATGGAAGTCTTTCTTCAGGGATGCTGGCGAGAAGATTCCGGATGCAGGTAAGAAGTTTGAAATAGTCCTTGGTTTTCACCTTTCTCTTCTCTTCCTTCCTTGCAGGTCTTCCAGGTTCGAGGCGGGCGTGGCTGGAGTCCAGGAGCAGGAGCAGACACGGTGAGCGTTAAGCTGCAGGAAGCAGAACAACGCGAACCATGAGCTGCTGTCTGGGCGTGGCTTAAATAGCCTCCAAAGAAGTCCCAGGTATGTATCCTTCCACAACTAGGTATGTATCCTTCCCTGGCCACGCCCAAGTGAAAAAATAGTCCCTATGAAAAAATAGTCCCTTTCAGGTCTCAGGGAGGCCTGAAGCGTGCAGCATGGTCTGCATCAGGTAAGTGCACAAAACACCTCCCTTTATGAGCCTGGCGCCTATGGCGCCAGGACTGATGTCCAACATGAGCCTGGCGCCAGGACTGAGTCCAAAGAGCCCCTATAAGGGGCCGCTGGGCTTTTACCCGAGGGCATGATGCCTGCTTCCGGGGGTGCTGGGCCTGGCCTGGTGCTCCGGGGGTAGGCATCATGACACATCTGTGATGCAGCCACCTGGGCTTCGGTACATACTTTTGTACGTCACTACTCCCTCGATTCCATCCGGGGGCAGGATCTGGCCTTTGGCAAGGCGGTCCTTTACTTGGCAATTTGATTGGGCATTCTAAATTTCAGTTTTCTAAATTATTTTCCCACCTCCTTGCATTGCTACTGCTTTGGGAGTCTGTCATAGATATGGAATACGTCGGAGGACCCAATTCCCCTCGAAGAACAAGTTACTCTCTTACCTGGTAACGTTCTTTCGATGGGATGGTCCGACGACGTATTCCATATCGCACCCTCCCTGCCTTCCCCGCTACAGAATTTCTTGTGCGATTGCAGCTTACGTTTCCGCAAGGCTTTGTGTGGTCAGACTGGCAGAAGACTGGTGCCACACGTTCTGGGGAAAAAACTGCAACTGAGGCTACGGGCGTCGTGCGTCCTACTTATAACATCCAGTGACGTCGGCCATCGGAGGAGGTCCTCGAGGGCGGCGTATCGACGTCATCGACGCAGGATGCAGACGCCGAAAGATTTTCCAAAGCAGCACAGCTGTGGTGATTACTGTCATAGATATGGAATACGTCATCGGACCATCCCATCGAAAGAACATTACCAGGTAAGAGAGTAACTTGTTCATCTCCCTTGATATTTCCATTTAGGAGATACAGGTCTCATAACTTTATTTCCTCCATCCAATCTTCACACTGTCGATTTTTCAAGTTCCTTTTTCCACTTCTCTTTGGATTAATGTATCCTTTCTCTTCTAGGCAGTTTGAATTTAGGTCTCCACATATCACTATTCGAAGATTTGGATGATCTTCCAAATTCTGATCAATCATGTCCATGGCTATCTCAACAAGTGTACCATTTTCTTGAACTTCCGGATTCCAATATAGATTCATAAGTAAATCCTCCTCTGTCTTTTTTTCTGTTTGTTTTTGGATCTTGATCATCTGGATATATGGATTTTCATTACTTGCACCATCTCGAGGTTGCGTCCATTTTTAGCAGTACCAATAAACCAGAGGATGGTCTTCCCCGGATGCCTCTCTTGGCCGGGTTTAAATAGGCACTATATGCATCCAAGATGGGGGCTCTTTTAACCAGGTTCCCTGGAGGCAGATTATGTCCAGACCAAGAAGCTTTGGGAGCAATTGGTTAAATAGCTGTCCGGAGCACCGGGTGTTCCAGCTCCCAATTTTCCAATCTCCACATTGCTTCTTCTTTTGGCTCTAATCATGGGTTTTAGTGGAAAGAGCTGCTGCTAACCAACTCCAGGAAGTATGCGGGCTGGTCAAATTGGTGTTGCACTTTTCTGTTCCTATTTTCATTTTCTCTTCTTTAGATTCTTTACATTGGTCTGTTATTTTGATGTTTTGTAAGGGATGTGTCTCCTTCCTTGTTTGTGCCAGTTGGTCACTTATCTCCTTCTTTGGTTTACCTTGGGGTGGAGTTTTCTCCTGTTTTTTGTTTAACTGCATTTGTACTTTGTCTCTGGGGGATGGGAAAGAATTCTATATAACTTATAAGTGTAATAAAGGATATGGCAACCAATCAGCCAAAGACTGTGGTCATGGCACATTTTGGCATATCATGGCTTAGGCCTACTTTATTCAAGTTGGCCTCTCGGCATAAGATCATGCTTCTTGCATTTTAGAAAACTTCAGATGCCTGGTACTAATACAGAGGAAGTGGTTACCTGGGTAAAGCCGAAGGTGATACGCCTTGACCAAAATCAAAGTCTCAGGGGAGGGGGGGGGGGATTCTGGATCGGCCAGAACATATTTTCTACTGGACATCTGACTTTTTTCGAAACCCTAGAATCCTAAAAGCCTCCTTTCAATGCCTTAGTTGGGACAATCTCTTCTTGATACAGTGCATCTTAAACAGCCCAATACCATTATTAAAATTTCGCTTTAGAGCAAAGTCCTGTTTACCACTCAGAGTGGGGAAAATATTTCTGGAAACATGGTTGTGTAGTGTTGTGACAGTCTCCATCCCCCTGAACACAAGGAAGATCAACCGTCCTAACCGACCCGTTGTCTACCAAGCAAACACTTTTAAGCCCTAAAACTGCCCATTCCACTCCACTTTATCCTTACTAACAATCCGGGGAGAATGAATGCTTAGATTTAAAAACTCGGTTCAATCTTCAATTTGCCTCAGTTCAAGGTACGAGTCCAGTCAAGTGCACAAGAGTTCCGTCATTCCCACAAATTCCTTATATGCAAGTTATTAGCACACTTCTTTAAAGGTAAGTTCCATATACTCACACTTCAAGGAAAGCTACAGACAACAGCACCTGCCGCAGCTGAAGGGGAGTCTCCAATTATGTCTAGCTGTCCTTATGGAGCATTTTATCTTAATTCTCGCAGGTTTACGATGGGGCATTGCAGGTCTCCTATGGCTATTTGTCTCTGACTTGAGAGTTAAGCCTTTGATATAAGGTCTTAAGAGCAGGCAAACCATTTTTCTGCTGCTCTTGCAGATGTTTGTGACCAAGTGCAGTACTCACAGCCAGTGAGAGTAGGATATATAGTCCTATTTTTATTTTTTTACATCTGATGTCATTTTAAACTGTCCCAGAGACATTCTTTCTATAATAAACTGCTATTGTTTGCAGTACTCCTCTTCGTAGTCCGCCAATTTCTGTGGGAAAACTCTGAACGTTTTTCTTTTTCTTTATATTTTCTTTTGGCTTAATATTCACTTAACTCAAGAAGCAAACCTCTAGAATTTCTACAAGTCTCAGACCATTATTTGTAGTCTGTCTTAATTATTTTTAATCTGCTTTACACTTTAAGGATATGTATAGATCTGCTGCCTTTTTTTAAAAAACTCTCACAGGCTCTTTCCTTATTCAATATAATCTAGTTGTAGGCCCCATGCTGTTTTAGCGAGGAAGTGCATTTAATTTGGTGAGATTAATTCTTTCCATCTTTTTCTCATAGGGCCTCTACCAACTGCTGGAAACCAAAGTGGTGATACGGTGTCGCAAGCAAGATCTGTCATTGGTTAAGGTAATCTTGATCTTTTGATGTTTTGATAGATCTGAAAAGTATCCCAGACCATGTGTTCCTTCACCAATGTGTAGTTTTGATAGACCGGCTGCTAAATTATGTTTCCTTAAATTCAACTCGAGCCATCATTTCACTACTCCTTCCCACACATGAGGAAACAATAAAATGCCAGTGCTACTTTTATTAGTAAATGTGTGTGGTTTTCTTTAACTTTTTTCCTTCTGTCAGATCAAATGTGTCATGCAATGTCTAGTACTTTGCAGGGCATAACACCATGGTTCAGAGCAAGCATTTCTTGATGGCACCATGGTTTTATGTAACTAGGCACAGGAACTGTTCGAATGGTAGAAACACAGGGCTGTGATTGTGGGAAACCTAGCAGCTTGTGCCCCCATTTCCAGGGGTACAGTCAAACTGTAAAACTTTTCGCCTGGATGCCCCACCCAGCCCTGTTGAACGGGCCACTACTTAAAGAACCTCTGTCCTGTGTGGCTTATGATTACAAAAAAATTCACAAGGTTTTGTTTTTGTTTCAGGCAGCGGTACAGAAGTGTATCCCAGCCTACAAAAGTTCAACGAAAAAAGATATTGAGGTCATCCTTGACCAGGACAACTTCCTGTCCCATGAAATGTAAGTTTCTAATAATCTATACATCTTTTAGTTTCTAGTTAAGTTATCACCTTTTCCGTCTAATGCATGGCAATCTTAGCTTTTTCCATGTGGTCACCTGGAAAGACATGGATCCGTAGCATGTTGTGCAGCAACATTTCAATTTTCAAAAAACGTATGGGGCGCTTGCAACAGAATATATGTGTCTTGTGACACAGGCATGGTATCCAGAGAGATGACAGACAACAGATGTGAAGTTTCAAACAATTATCAGGATGGTGTAACGCCTAACTTGCCCTATAACTATAGTGGGATTTTCCCTGTCTGAAGAAACTAAGGAAAGTCTGTGTCTAGAAGTCCAAAGCAAAAGGTCTGTCTGTGTCAAAACCTATGCTTGCCCTCACAACTATAACTAAACATGGTGTGGGAATCTTTTTAACCAAATTAAGTGTTCAAAATAAAGTCTAAGCTGCTTTCAGCTTGAGTTATTCTTGGGTTCCCTATCCCAAGTTCAATACAGTTCCAATAGTGGTTTACATCAATAGTGTTCTATCAAGGTGTTCTCCAAGTTCCAATGTATCGCAGTTCACACAGAGATGTCTGGGAATTCCCTTCCCCAAGACAGCATTCTCTAGTTGTCGGAATATCAGGGTTCGCTTCCCCAAGACTTCAACATAACACTCAAGCTGCTTTCATCTGCTCAATGTTCAAAAGAAAATGGGTCCACTTGACCCGCCTTCTGGCTTGCTTCACCAATTGTTTCACAGTTCTTTATAGCACGTTAAGAATGTTCTTTGCTTGTCACTTTTTAGGGTTTCATGGTCTAGGCGCAGTTGTAAGACCACACGGTCCACCTATCGCAGGTCATGCAACCAGCAACCCTATACATTTCCTTGGCTTCACTCCTGATGTCTAAGTTTCACAGTAGGAGACTTTTTGGTCTACGCGCAGTTGTCAAACCACACAGTCCACCCATCACAGGTCGCGCAACCATACGTCTCCCCAAAGCAGTTGGGCCCCTCAAAGGCTCTTCTGCATCGGGTCTTTACTTTCCATGCTTGTATTCCTTGTAATACTCATTTGCACATATTCTTGCCTTATCATATACTTGTGACTTTGCCTCACATTTTCAGTCATAATACTTAAACTGTCTTTCTCATTTTTGCAGTTATAATGTTCAAATAACTTTTCAATTCTTCACATGGTTTTAGTTGTGTTCACCCTGCGTTTTGCTGGCAATGTGCCATTCGATATGTCTATTTGACTTTAAATGTTCATTCACCATTCAACACACTGTGGTTTACTCGATTTAGCAGTTTTCTTTTTGTTTGGTATTCAATATAATTAGCACTGGTGTGTGCTCGTGTTCCGTTGATTATTAGCGCTCCCCTCAGAGCGCTCTGGGTCCCCAGTGTCCTCGGTCACTTAGTGGTTCTTCGTGGCTCCTCACGGCGGTTTCCACTGCTCCCGCTTGTCTTCCCCGGATCTAGAGAACAACCACGGCACGGCTCCACACACGCCGGCTTCTCTGCTCTGAACGCGGTTTGTGTCCTCTCTGGTCTTGGCAGCTTCTGCAGCTCTAGCTGCACCCTGGCTTGGGCGCATGTGTCTTTTCTCTTTCCTATGCTGTACTGCCGCGCAAGCTGCCTGCCTCCCAGTGTGAAGGCTCCCAGTCCTGCAAAGCCCTCCTTGCAGGTCTCCCGGGATTATTACCGGTGTCTCGACGTTCTGGTCTTGTCCCAACAGGATGGATTGTCTCCTCACTCACTTCGCAAAATGTTGGGGTCTGCTTTTTATACTCTTAACTTCTATTAACGGGCTGCAGGTGCAGGGGTTTAGACTCAATTGCCCATGAAGACTGAGGGAGGGTAGCGTAGGTCTGTGTTAGGAAGGGGGGAGTACCATGTCTCGCCTTCAGGCACCCAATCCCCAAGGACCCTCTACCCAGGTGATACACCCTCGCTTGTCCACCCCCAAGGATCCAAAAGTGATGGCCCTTCCCTAGCCACCTGAGCAGAGGATCCCTGGGGAGTAGTTGTGAGATACCTTCAGGTTTCTCACAGCCTCCTGTGTAGGACTTCACTTGGGCGTGCTCCCCACCCCAACCACCATTCATTTTCTCTCCCAGACAGCATCACAAATTATACCTAAACATTTTTTGGGGCCGGACCTCACCTTCCTATGCCTCCATAGAAGGCATTTTGGGTTTGATGTTGTGCGTCGTGAGGCATATACTCTGCTGCAGATCTGCAATATTTATGCCTGGAGTGCCTTGGTGTGCCCCACATCGGAGTGTTCTGTGTATTTTGCAATGCTCTCTCTGCTAGAGTTCTTTACATGCAGATTTGGAGATGGTGTACTATTTTCCTTCATGAGGTTTGAGGAACCTCTGTGCACAAAATTGGGTAAATAAAGCCTCCTATTCCCAGGGTCCTGAATGCCAGTTGGCTGGAAACGAGTGCTTCACTTCCATCCTATGCCACATGCTGATTTTTACCAGGGCTCGCATCCATATGCTTAGTGGCCGAACACCAGCCAGAAGACCAAGGGCAGAGAGTCAATTAATGGGACTTGTCGCAGGAGCCTTTGTAAATGGCCTGTCACTAGCCAGAAGGCAGAGAGCTCATCTTGTTGCGTGACCAGTGGTACACCAGGCCTCTGTACGAGACAAGATGGCTTTCTGAAGCCTTTACCTGCTTTTTCAAGCTCTGCCGGAGGGTGCCAAATACCCCTGGTCAGTAGCCCTTCTAAAGGAATTCACCTCCTACGCACCCTACAAGGAGGTGCTGACGCA
The DNA here is from genome assembly GCF_040938575.1 of Ambystoma mexicanum. NCBI lineage: Eukaryota > Metazoa > Chordata > Amphibia > Caudata > Ambystomatidae > Ambystoma > Ambystoma mexicanum. The sequence goes on along the minus strand of NC_090936.1, from coordinate 448,833,446 downwards.
CAATCCTCACCCCAGCGGCGGAGAGCACTTCACTGCAGAAAAAATCTTCAGCAGGGCAGAATGTGCAGATGGACCGCAGCAAATTCATAGATTACTGTCGTCTGAAAGGGAGGTTCCTCCGTGCCCTCCTCTCCTACCCTGCATAATTTTTAGTCCCTGTGGGTGTTTTTGCCTCCCTGTCTACAGAAGAAATTGTTTACTTTATATAATATATTTTCAAATGAGGAATTGCTGGTTAACTGCTAGAGTGGCTGTGAACTCTAGATCATTTCCAGCTGGAACATATACCAACAATTGGCTGATGGACTCCCTTACTATTGGACCTTAATTTCCCAACAGTCCAGCACTGTTGCCCATATGCTCAAAAGGCCCCATTAAATGGAATATATTTTACAGCGGCGTGCACATAGAGCTTTCAAGCAGAAAATGTTCCCTGGTTTGGTTCCCCATGTTAAAAACGTCGGACTATCCAATTCTATTTTAAGGACATTCTGAGTGATGCCAATAATGCAGGCTCTTCCTCGTCCTCCTTCGCCGTCTCCTGATGCCCAGTCCACCATCCCTGGCGCTTTTGCTGCTACCACCGCCGAGGCCAGCGCTACCAATTGTGCCAGTACTATGTTAGCTACCACAACCTCAGACCCCAGCTCCTGGTCACTCTTTTCAGGACAGACCCAGATTTGTGGTACTTGAATGTGGAGGTCAGGAAATACCTCAGCTAGTCCATTTAGCCTTTCCATGAAAAGATCTTGGTATTCATGGCATTTAGGTAATAAAAACACATCTGTAGGCTCACAGCAGAGACTGAGGGGCTAGCGGAAATTCTGTCAATGAGAACAGAAAAATGGAGGGTGCCTCCAGTCCTATGCCCTCAATGGCTTGATTATTTTGGTAAATGCCACAATAAGTAGTAGGATGCTTGGCCTAAAAGAGGTATCCAGTGAAAATATTACCAACAAAAAATATTTGGTGAAAATACCTCTGCACTGAAAGTCGGCAAGCGAATAATGGTCAAGAAATGCAGCTGAAAAGGATGCAAAAATACAGAGTTAAAGAGGGTTTAGTGGGCTTGTGATTACCTGGCTAGGAATGGTGTTGGGGGTAAGGATAGGAGTTTGGGTTAGAGTACAGATTTTGGTTAGAATTAAGGTAAACGTTAGTCATCGTGGTTTTGAGAGTGCTGATGATGGGATAGACCGTGTTGGTGTTATGGTTGGCTAGGAGTTGTAGAGTAATGGTTTGGCTAAGTGTTAAAGCTAGGGAGTGTGAGAAACCTAAAGGCGTCTCACTTGCTAGTCCCCGGGGGATCTGTCATCTAGGTGGCCAAGACACAACCATCGCTATTGGATCCAGTTCCTGGGGGTGGACCAGTGCAGGAGGATCACCTGGTTGAGGGGTCTTCAGGGATTGGAAGTGGGACACTGAAGGGTGAGACACGGTATCCCCTTTCCTGTAACACCTTTTGAACTTTGTATTTGTGAAAAGGATCTGAGCCCGGCTGAGGGGGGTCCAGGGAGAGACGCCCAAATCACATAGTGATGAGAAGAAAAGAACTTTGTTTTTTGTTTTGTACATTAGGCTCTCCAAATGAAGAGACTTTGATGGAAAAGAGACTTGAACACAGAAGTCCCTGATTCTGAACTTAGAATTGTGTCCTCGTGTCAAGGAAGCCATAGTGTGCGCTTTGCTTGAGTGAACCACCTTTCCCCCTGCTGAAAACGTGGGTAAGGGAGGCCAACGGCCCAAGTATCCTGACTTATCATTTGTGAACACTTCTTTTTTTTCATGAACTTCACCCCACACTATTTGTAATTTAGTAGTAAGGATTGACAATAGTCTTTTCTTAGTATAGGCCCTTTTATGTTGACCAGACTCCACTAGGACTGCCTTCTTTATTATTTGATGGTCATAGCTTGATCCCATCTGTAGATTTAGGTTTAGATTGGCTATTTTCACCCTCTTGCAGAAGTTCAATAAACACCCTTGAACTGTAGTCACGTGTGTCTGTCTTACTTCAATACCATTCCTTCCTTACAGGAGGCTGCAAAGAGCTGGTGATGTTGACATTGGGTAGAGGCTAGGATAAATCTAGGAGTTTGAATAGAGTGAGCTTTAGGGTAAGTTTTACAGTTGCGGTTAGTACAAGGCTATGGTTAGGATTAGAGGAAGGGGTTGGGTGATAGCAGGGCCTATCGGATTTGTGGCAAGCTGGTGATGGGGTTGGCATTAGGTTCACTGTTTATTTTCTATTTGTTTGGTGTTTTGGATTGAGTACCATGTAAATAAAATGCTTTATTGCACTGGTGTTTGGTATGGGTTTAGGTTAGACTAATGGTTCTAATTAGAGTTGGTGTTAGGAATGGCGTTTGTAATGTTTGTAATAGCTTCATTGTTCTTCTTGAAGTGGGTCTGCGTCTAATAGGCTGTAATTGCAAAACATTTCTAACTATTTAATTCGTCTCGGGAGGATAGCTCACTGGCAATGTGCTCGCCTTGGAAGCAAGACAACACGGAGCAACACAGGTTCGATCCCCGGGTCCGCGCTTAGAAACCTCTGGGTATTAAGCACGTTATAAATAACCTATATCATACCAATCTCCAAACCACTCTGTTTCCATCTTGTATGTATTGGTCCCTTTACACATTTCTCCTGAACAGAATTGATGTTAGAATGTTGTACTTGAACTGTTAGAAAAATAATGAATACATGTAAATTCTTTGAATAAAGATGTCACTTGAGCGTCTTAAAAAAAAAAAAAAAAAAAAAAGGAATGGATTTAGGGTGATGTGGGAGGTTTTATAAGAGGTTTGGCCCATTCTAAGGGTTACCGCCTTGTACTTTTGTGCATTTAAACATGGCTTTTTTTTGTTGACCTTATTTCTGACTACATTTTTTGGATTTTATTTTTTTATTGTGCTTTAGTTCAAATAAAACTTTGCACAATGTTTCCACATAAACTAGAAGAAGAAAGAAAAATTCGAAGATACACTTCATCCATTCAAAAGAAAAAAGGTGAACAATTAATTGCAAAATGAACAAATTAAAATTTAGTTTCAACAGCTTGAATCTTGAGCATTTCACTTAAGTTCCATGAGCATCAATAGCATTTAAAAATTGGACAAGGGAGACCACCAGGGGGCACAGGCAAGATGGAAGCCTGAATGCCAGCCTTCTCAGGAACCCACAAGTAATGGCGGTCTAGCTGCGTTCTGCCGAGCCCTCGAGCAGTTGCAAGACGCCACCCAAAAGCAGTGAAGGACCAGCTTGCCTCCGGTCCAATCCCTACGAAAATCGGTGCAGGATTGCACAAGAATCGCCCGATTGAGTGGCGCCCGGAGGCCTGACAGCCGCGAAGCGGGAAACCTGCGTGCCAACACAGCGCTACACAGCAGGAGGAGTGGGGGGTGATCACTTTTTAGGGCCCCTGCGACCGGCGAGAGCCGCGCAGTGTGCGCTTCCAAACACCCCCCACACACAACGCCAGAGAGCTGCCAGCCAGCGGACCCGAGGAAAGCAGCACCGAATCGAAGGGAAAAGGATCCCTCCAACACCATCTACGACGGCGGTATTACGGAGGCGGACCCAATTGTGCTGCACTGTGGCTCTTGCACAAACAATACAACCCGGTAAGGAGTGGATCCGGGAGGGGAAGCCATTCACCATAGCACTTGAAGAGCCTCTCACACCACTGAGCCCCCCCCCTCTTCCTATTCTCCCCAAGGCCCAGCCATACCCGCTGCAACTCTGTCAGTGAGCACGCGCATAGTGGACTGGGCCACAGAGCGTGACCCGGCACTATGCGGTAAGGGGGAGTGGAGGCTCTCATAACCCGCAGCTCCTGAAATAGACCCCTGTGAGAATATGTTAAGAATGCATGCACACAAGCTTCTGTAACCATGACAACATCTTCGTGTATGGTTCCAGAATGTTGATGAGACCATACACGAAGATGTTAATGAAAAGAAGTTGGCCTCCTCGGGGGTTTCTCCAATTAAACTAAAGATCCCGATCTATACTTGAGACTTGTGGCGTAATCTGTATAGATGGAATACATAACAATTGGCGACGAGGAGTTGTTTTCATGGAGAGAGCCCCCGGGCACAGCGTGAGGATTTTGGTACACGAGATGAACATTGATGCCGTATGTCACCAGAAGCTGTGATAGTGCTGAAACCTATGAGGGGAATATGCTAACAAGTAAGGAGGTGAGCGGCGCAACGGAAAAAAAAAAAAAAAATCGGAAACTGTGAATGCTAATACTTACTAGGAACGGCATTATACGGACGCTGCGCGAGAGCGGACCAACCGTCTAGTGCATTAGAGAAAAGGACCTCAGTGCGTGCTATGCGTGCCGCCATTTTAATGCAACATTAAGGGTGAAGGAATCACGCGACAAAGTAGAAAGCAATATAGTGCACGCCGAGTGTGTGCGGAAGGAGCGGTTTACAGTGGAAGTTCACACGAAGAGAGAGGGTGATATTATATGTTAAAAAAAAAAAAACATTTTTTTGGGCAATTGGACTGGTTTAAAATATATGTGCAAGAGTGGATGAATTAATAATTCTAAATAAAAATAAAAAAAAAAAAGTACAGCCAGTGAAGTGTCAAACTGGATATAATATTGTCAGGAAAGGATTTCTTTGCATACCAGTGTATCATGCAGACCATATCTGCCCCAGTGAAGTTTTTGCCATTGCCTGGTAATCCAAATTGTCCATGGGAACAGTGGCAAGATAATTTCCAAGTGTATCTGAGGGCAATAGGAGGCTCGAGGTACAGTGATGATCAGAAGGAGGCTACACTTCTAAATTGCATTGGTGCAGAGGCACTAAGAGTTTTCAGGACATTACCTGAATTGGAACATGATGAAGTGAATTGGGAAGAATCTTCGAGTGGAGCTAGGAAATATGACACAGCGATTGCCAAACTTAGCAAACATTTTGGAAATAAAACTAATATTGTACTGGAAAGATACAGATTTTTCACGAGGAAACAAAGTAAGGGAGAAAGCATAGACTCATATTTGGCTGCACTAAGGGGATTGATGGCTACCTGTGCCTTCACAGGGGTAGCGGATGAATATTTGAGGGATCAGATGGTGTTGCATGTGGCAGATCCTTGTATTCAACAATGTTTGTGGCAGGCAAAGAACCCCACATTGGACAAGACAATTGAGATAGCCAGGTCAATCGAACTAGGTGAAAAATGCATGAAGGAAGTCCAAAACAAATTGGAGAATGTAGAAATCAAATCGGTTCAAGACATGGAGGATGGGCAGCATGACATCCAGGAAGACGAACTGATTGCCATGGTTAAGAGATTGGTCAGGTCAGAGACAAATAATGGTCCAAGGCAAGAAAGAGCAGGCATGTTCAAACAACATACTAGATGTTCAAATTGTGGATGGTATAAACATGCCAACGCAGAAAAAGACTGTCCGGCTATGTCAACGGAATGTTTCAGATGTGGACATGTAGGACATTTTGGAAAAATGTGTCGCAACAATAGAGGAAGAGGTAGATTTAACAGCCGGTTTGGAAGAAATACTGGACGATACAACGATACAATAGAGGCAGAGGTGCAGCAATGACGAGTATAAAGGCGTTGGAGGAAATGGGTGGTTCGTTAGTACGTTCGGAGTGTAAGGGCCATAAAAACACAATTGGAACTTGTTGAAGTCATTGGAGCTGCACAGTGAGGCCTAGAAAATTATAATCCGCGACGAAACACGGCCGCTACGTGTAATCACAAGCCTCCAACGACCCTGCAGCCACAGAGCCGGTCTCCTGCACACGAGGCATCTTAATAGGGAATCACCAAACTAAGGAGGCCACTAAGCGCACACTGAGCCCAGAGGCACCCCCACCCCTCTCACAACAGGAGGGGTGGTGATCAGAAGCAGACAGCTGGGGTCTGAGAGGCAAAAACAGAATAAAGTGTGTGTTATGAACTCCGTGACAAGGTTCCAAGTGCACACAAACGCTCCCCTGAACAGCCCCTATGGACGGAAGAGCTGAATCAACTCAATTGAAACACTGAATCTACAGGGGCTTGCCTGACCTTATAGGGGGGTTGGTGTCAAGGAGGCCCCAGGTAAAGCAAGCTTCAATCAAACGGCAGCACTCCCACAGGGTCTTTAAACCCCAATTGAGGACAGGGGCAACGCTGAACCACACAACCCCGACGCATCTCTAGGTGAGCGAAGCCTGAGCAAAAAAAGCAACCCTCCAAAACCTAAGCCCAGACGATACTTGGAAGACAGGCCCGGTCTACACTGTCCAGGCTCGCCTCACGCTCCCCTCGCCCCAGCGAAAATAAACATTGCTACTGAGAACTGTAGGAGCCCAGCCTCCATTCGACGCGCGCTATACTACATAATGTAAGAGGCTGACGCCCCAAAGACCCCAGCCCATTCAGCAACCAGCCGGGTGCGCATGAAGGGTACACTCAAACCAAACACGGCCCAGAAGCTCCAAGTTCATAAGAGAAGGCGGCGATATAGCAGCCTCCCAGTCACAAGAAGTCTCTCTCATCCCAGGGGGAGACCACAAAGCCTCCACCAAAGCGGACGTTCGACTACTGCTCTGAGAAATCCAGACCCTAAGTGACAACTTGACCGCTACAGTTAATGCGCTACAAGAGAGGGTACTTAAGGTGGAGGATAAAGTTGAAGCGCTGGAGAACTACCAGCAATCTGCAGAAATCATGGAAATGAAAATAGAAGGTAGACTACAGGATCTGGAGCAAAGGAATTTTTATCTAGCGGCGAATGTTGATGACCTAGAAAACCGAGAAAGAAGGTCAAATATTCTAATTCAAGGACTGAGAGAGGCCCCAGGTGAAACTACAGCAATGTTGGAAAGAAGGGTGAATGCATTGGTGAACTTTCTTTACCACGCCTCTGATTCCCGAGTTGGAGTTAGACAGAGTCCACCAGGCGAGCGGCCCGCCAGATGGGCCAGATGGGCCGAGATCGGTGTTAGGACTCCAAAGTGAAGATCTGTCGATCTGTCCGCCGCTACCCTCGCCCAAAGACGAGCATGCCACCCCCTGACCACCTGGCTGCGTGAAGATGGTATAAGATACAGGTGGGGCCACCCCTTCTCGCTTTCTTTTGACTACCCCCGCCCAAAGACGAGCATGCCACCCCCTGACCACCTGGCTGCGTGAAGATGGTATAAGATACAGGTGGGGCCACCCCTTCTCGCTTTCTTTTGACTATGCGGATGAGGAATACAGGGCAGTTTCTGCAGAGGAAACAATGCAAGTGCTGACAGGATTACGAGAAAGAATCGGCACTGTAGAAGGGGAGGAAATGCCATCTTCCTCAGAGCCCTCACGAAAACCGCTGGGACCAGAATCGAGGAGAGGGCGATCAAAAGGGTTGAGAAAATACAAAAGGCTAAATCCCTCTTAAGGATGAATAAGATGACTCAAACGTAGTGAATGCACAAAGACCCGAAGAGTGGAGAAGAGAAATCGAAAGAAGTTGACAAGTCGCTAAATTGAGTTAACAATGCAAACAGACGCTCAAGAAAGATCCCAACGCAACATCCTCTCCCACTCCGCACTCCGACAAACACATCCTGCTGGGCTGGACAGCTACCCGAGGTGTCAAGAGCCAAACGGACCCCCTCTACGGTCAAGCACTTTAACATTTAAAAAGTTTGGGTTCAGAAGGAGACACCCGTAGTGTGGCCCTATGCTATGCGCAAGGGCATCTCCAAAGTTAAAAACACTCTTTCTAATTATTTTTCTTATCTTTATCTTTTCACTCAGAGGGGAGAAAGAAAGGGGGGGAATCTCGAGACATATGGGGAGAAATTGTTGCGAAGGAAGTGGGCACTGAGAAAGACGCACCTTTTGACATACTCGGTTACCCGCAAACCAGCTGGACTTTTATTGTTCAAACACCAGAATATAAGCAGTAGAGAAACAGGTGGTACACCGACATGTGGAGACAGAGTGTAAGGCAAGAAAGCCGCACCAAGTGATAGTGCTATACCTCTACAATGGTGGCTGACGATATATTGGTGGGATCTCTGAACGTTAAAGGCCTTGGCTCGCTGCTGAAAAGGGCAATGCTGACAAGGCTGTTCCAACAATCTAAGCTAGACCTCCTATTCATTCAAGAGACCTATAAACATAAATAGGAATTCCCTCTACGGGGAAGACAAGTGGGAGGAGCGCTATGGGCCTCAGGACCAGACAAGAAAGGGGGAGTGGGCATCCTATATCGCAAATCGCTGGAACTCTCTGTGTCACGAACATACAGGGATCCCAGCAGAAGATTTCTATTTTAGCATGACACCATCAGAACAAAACCAGTTACTCTATGCGCAGTGTACACCCCTAAAACCCAACAATTGAGTTTTTGTAAAGATCTCCTTGCATTGTTAGATGAGGAGAGAGCAGGCTCCTTGATCTGTGGCGGTGATTTTAACCAGATCATGGACCCCGCACTAGATTGGAAGTCATACAGGGAAGGAGCAGTCCCCCCCCCCCCTAGGGACACGGGAGGGTTCCGGACTTCAGTAAACAAACACTTGCTAATAGACGCTTGGAGAACCGGCCATCCCCAGCAAAAATCCTACACTTTCTTTTCCCCTCCTCATAGCACTTTTACCCGTATAGACCACTTTCTCCTGGAAGGAGACCTAGAGCATCTCCTGAGAAGTGATGACATAGAACCGGTGGGGTGGTCAGACCATGACATAACGGTAGACCTAGACCTGGGTCCCAATAGACAAATAGAGAGGTGCTGGCTATTTAATGACCTGCTCTTTCGTGACATATTATTTAGAGAGTCTCTGGACTCAGAAATAAGAGTTCTTCGAGAGAAATGACACCAGGGATCTCCCTGGCAGTACAGTATGGGAAGCTGCTAAGGCAACGATAAGAGGCCTCATGATAATCCAGTGCACCTCAGTTAAAAGGATCAGATTGCTTGGAGAAACCCAACCTAAAAAATTAATTAGTGAAAAAGAGGCCGCACTAAAATCAAATGCAGCGGGAGTGAAGGAAACATTATTGGAAATCAGGGAACTGAGACAAGAATTGAAAGAAATCTGGCAAGGGAAAGCACTGGCCCACCTTAGATTTGTCAAGCAAAAGTATTATGAGAAAGGCGACAAAGACGATACGCTCCTTGCCTCTAGGCTAAGAAAGCAAAGAGCGGACCGAGCAGTGTACAAAATGAATTCCCCAACAGGAGCTACTCTCACTAACCCAAAAGACCTTGCAGGCCGCGTTGCCCAATTCTATGAACAGCTATACACTTCGGATTGTCATCCAACCCCTGAGAGCAGGACACATTTTTATGGCAAAAATCTCCTTCCCTCGAATACAGCCCGCAGAGAGCGAAAAGCTAAACGCCCCAATAACAAGAGAAGAACTAGACCAGGCCATTTCAAACCTGAAGGCTGGCTCTGCCCCAGGCCAGGATGGCTTCACTCCGGCTTTCTACAAGAGACTAAAAGGTGCCCTCACCACATTCCTGACCCTATTATTTAACAACATCATATTGACAGGTCAAGCCCCACCCTCGTTTACCGATGCTAGAATAATAGTGATCCTGAATAAACTTGAGTGCGGCTCATATAGGCCCATTTCGCTACTAAATGTAGATGCCAAGATATATGCCAGTATCCTGGCCAAGAGACTAAGCACGGTCCATCCGCATTTAATCCACAGTGACCAAGTGGGGTATGTGTAAGGCAGACAAGGTTCCGACAATGTCTGTAAAACACTGGACCTGATGGCTGTGGTGGACCTGTGTGATGCGGATCCCACTTTCTTCTCGGTTGACGCAGAAAAAGCGTTTGACCGGGTGGAGTGGAGCTTTATTAATCAAATCCTTGAAAAAACAAGTCTGGAGCTGAATTGGATCCAGGGGGTGCAAGCACTCTACAAAAACACAAATGCAAAGGTAGTTGTTAATGGCATAGCATCCCCGTCATTCAAACTTACCAGAGGCACCAGATAGGGCTGCCCCCTTTCGCCGCTGGACTTTGTCCTGGTTATGGAACCCCTAGCCCAGATGATCCGAAATGACATTTCTATAACCGGCCTTCAGAAATTTGGCAAAGAATATAAGCTAGCCCTTTATGCAGACGATGTCCTGGTTTATTTAACACACGCCTCCCAATCCATCCCAGGGCTCCTGACCAGACTGGATCGGGCACTCTCAGGGTTCCGTATCAACCGAAATAAGATAGTAGCCCTATCCCTTAAAAATGGTGCAGTACAACCAGATTCCAACCCAGAGCGCTGGGGCCTTAAAGTAATGCAGAACGACTTTAAATATCTGGGAATAACCATTACAAAACAGTTAGGAGACCTATACCAAGCAAATCATAAACCAATGTGGGCACGCATTCAACGCGACACAAAGTTGAGCAGGGCTATGCCTGTCCTGGGTGGGTAGGTTTACGGCAGTCAAGATGAATGTCTTACTGCGTCTCCTTTTTTTTAAATTCCAATCCCTCCCAATAACATTGCCAGATGCGTTCCTGATAGAAGTCAAAAAGACATTGCTTGCATTTCTATTGGGAAGAAAGAAGCAGCGCATAGCATATAATAGTTAATCCTCCCCAAAGAGAACAGCGGCCTAGCCTATCCCGACTTTCAGGAATATTTCACAGGAAAATCTTGCATATTCCTGATGAGATGAATAAGACCACAAAGCCTCCACGGTCAGTCGCCAGTCATCCCTAAACATTTTTCTTTTCATAGCTTCTGGATTTTCCCTCAATTCCCCCTCAGAGGATCCAATACGCTCCAACAGTACAATTCTAAACAAATTGACTGATTAAACCGAGGATGCATTCATAATTTTTATGGAAATTCTCGTACATGGAATATTGTGGTGGGGAAAGAAATTTGTGTAGAACCAGTAGCTGTCTCTGCTGAAATCGGGCATTGAGGGAATTCAGATTTAATTTGTGTCTCAAAATTGCTCCTGGTATATGACTCGGGAGTCCCAACATTTTTCCATACCATGGCTTGGATTACATCCAAGGTAGATCCAAGATTAACCGATGCAATATCCAGGCCATGTAATAGAATAGGCTCAATCTTCCCTTTATAATACTTTGACAGGGAGAACGGAAAATCTGCATAGTTTCCTATAGATGATCTTCATGTGGGACAACGGGATATCATTTTTTCTTTCATCATGTTTGTCCCCATATTAATGGAGAATGCATTGGTTAAGTGGTAGCCACGATATTGTATAGAAGCCACCTTTTCAACCCGCCCAATACCCAGGGACCACCACATTGTTTTGGGTTTCCTATTGTTTGAAAACACCACCCCTTAGATTTGTGTCCATTAACCTTTTAGATTGTTTTTAAGGGTATACTTAAAGACTTCCAGCTTCTCTTGGAGGCCCAGCGGAGTCCTGTCAAAGATGATAATATTGTCGGGGAAGGCCAGCCAATGAAGCTGTAGATGGCCCAGATTGACCAGAACCACTTGTTGGGTTGCCCACGGTTTTTGAATATCTCTCAGGTAAAGATTAAAGCGAGTCACTGCCAAAGTGCACCCCTGTCTCAGCCCTATGTTCATCAAAATAGGTCTCAATACCGACCCTTCCTTGGTAAAGCAAACCCTCAACCTGGAGTTTTTTTTCGTGTCTTAGAGTTTTGTATTTTAGAGTTGAAGCAATGGGGATAAGTCTTTTTAGTGCCCAATCTTTTCCCGAATTAAATATTTTCCACGGCTCTGATAAGTGTATCCAAGGGTCTATTGTATGGGCAGAGAGTATCTCTGCCCCGAATCATATCTTGTTCAGACCATCATGGTCTTTCCGAAATAGGTAGCCAGTAAGTCTAAAATATGATTTATGATCCCAATGACATCTCAAACCTGTACTGTCCACCTCTATCTGGACCGGCATAGGTTAGCGTTTATGGGTCGATACCAAAATGTTCCAGGTGAAGTGGATTAGCCAGTGATCGCTGATTCTCAGATCCCTAATGCCCAGATTACTACTATGCTGTTTGATGGATGAAGTGATAAAAAGTGATCTATCCATGAGTATGAGTCATATATATGCCAGGTGTAAATATGTTTGTCCTTTTTACCCTCCAGCTGTTGCAAATCCCAATTGAACATAAACCTGTCCCACTTTATGCCCCCCGTTAAATTGATAGAGCTATTGAGTGGACAACTCGAAAGCAAGTTGTAGCCCAGACCTAAAGCGCAATGTGCATTGAAGTCACCCCCAACGATCATGTAATGTTGGTGCCCCAGCGTCAACCAATAATCAAATGCCTCTGCCAAACGGGCATGGAACACTTCAATTGACTCTCTTGCTGGGTACCAATTTAAGTTTACCAATAAAACCTCAATTGCTGTATCTTGAAAAATAACCTGAACTGCCAATATTCCCTCCTCCGCCCGCCACATGTTGGCTATACAGAGTTTAGGTTGTTGTCTATAGCAATTTCCATACCACCACTAGGTCTGCCTTTGGCCCCAACCAAAACAGGAACAGAAAAAGTGCAATATCCCTCCAGTATAAACTTGCCCCATGTACATAGTCTCCTGGATAAAGAATATGTTAAATGCCTGTAGTTGTGCCTGCGCATTCCCGGCGTGTATAAAGTTTCTCAAGCCACAAACATTCCATGAAGCACACCTAATCTCGGGAAGGCTAGAGTTGGTTAAGTTCTGTGGACAATTGAGCAAAGGTTTTAATGTCAGACTCCACCCACAACCAATCCTGTCCTGCTGTTACTTAATGGACGGAATTTCGGATTGAATAGATGTCAAAACGTGTGTAGTCAATCCATCAATGCTTGTAGGCTGTACAGGCTGCGTCAAGGGTGGGGCCAAGAACACTTTAGCTGCCTCTTCAGATTCAAAGTTAATAAACTTGTAACCCAGAGTTTGGAATATATCCCTCTGACACCAAACCAGTTTCGCCACTAAGTAACAATGAAAGTGGGACACCATACGATTGTTATTAGCCAATCCAATGACAAAGATGCACCAATCCAATGACAAATGCACCTAACTACGCTATACAATCCCCGACCCCCACGAGTGTGTGTAAAGCCACTTTGGGAACAGATAAAACTCTGCTACTCAACATCGCTGTCCCTCATATGTTACCTTCAACGCACTTGGTGGACAGGAACCTATATCTAAGGGTGTCCTGTGACCCATCTATCCCCCCAGCACCTTTCTGCCGCCAGCGAGAGGTAATGCCACATGGGCCGCTCCTATGCCTCAGCATGCGCACCCCACCCCTGGAAGTACTCTCATACGAACACCAGCTCACACCGCAGCACTCACCCCAGCAGCAAGGCTTTTCGTAACTATACGTAGCCAGTTAGCCAAGTGCAGACAGGCTACCTTGCCACTTCAGGATGACTACACAACCCCGCACAACACTCGCCGTTCTGGCGCCGAGCCCATCACTAGTAAAACTTGCTTGCAGCTCCCGATACGGGAACTACACTACCCACAATGCTAAGCCCAACAAAACCAATGCTCTCCCCCAACAGTTCTCTCACAGCCCAGCAGCGGGCGACTGCATCCCCCTCCACACCGTATAGTAGCCGCAGCCACGGCCAGAACAACAAACCGCTCCAACAACAACGAACCTTGCAAAATTGCTTACATGCCTGGCCCAGACACAAAGGGCTGCATCGCTCACAGCTCTTCCAGTCCCTTTCAGCCACGCTGCTCCACTCCCCCCCCCACGACACGGAATCATCTGCGAACGCCTGTGCCGACTGCATACAGGAATCGGAGACTCTGCTCCTGCTTCCACAGCATTCCCCCCACAACTACACCTCCAAAGCTACTCACAGAAATTCCACCCTTCGCACACGCGCGCCTCTTTTATACACATTGCCGTCAATCCACTTCCTCTTTCCAAGAGCTAGCCCCTCTGAAAATGAATGAAAGCACAGTACTACCCAGGCTCCAAAACGTCAAGCAGGACTTTGCACAATTGATCACTATCAATCCCGGTGTAACTCTCCAACTGGCACAAAAAGCCTCAAAGGAACATTCTAAGCATGCTAAACTCCTCCTTCATGTCTCAAATAGCTCCGCAGAGGACACCCCTAAACTATATCTAGCCACATCACTCCCTCTCATTACTCCTCTACCTCAACTCATCCACACCCACAGTAACCTTAATCCACCAACAAACGCAACCAAGGATTGAACTCCACCAGCCTGCATAATAATCCTCTACCTAGACAACGGACACATAGCTCACCTCCACGCACAGCTAATTCCCTGCAAAACACAAGCCTTGGCCCTCTCGCCCCCAGCATAGCCGCTTTCCCCCTCATGACTTGTGTCCTCGTTAATGCACGCTCACTGCCAGCCCGTGCACTTGACATTCACAACCTTCTCACTAAACACCACCTTGACACCCTAGCCATCACAGAAACGTGGCTTCATGATGCATGCAGCGCAGCACTATCCCTAGCCATGCCTACAGGTTACACTATCTTCAGGAATGACAGACCCACATTGATAGGAGGTGGTGTCACGCTGGTAGCCAGAGAAGCACTTCCCTTGAAACGGTGCAACACATCCATCAAAGGCAATTCTGACCTCTTAACGCTCAAATTTACACCTTCACCCACCTGCTCCATCACCATCCACCTTATCTACCGGCCACCCGGCCTCATTCAAAACTTAGTCAAGCCTCCTTCATAGTCTCCAGGATAATGTAAAAGCCTCTTCCAAAATCATCCTACTAGGGGACCTCAATCTAGGCCTATTTGACCCTCGCGACCCGCAAGCAACATCTCTATCTGATGCCCTTGACACTCTAGGCTTCTACCAGCGTAGGACCAAGCCTACCCACTGCAAAGGACACGCGTTAGATTGGATCGCCGACCATAATTGCCAGGTCAACACCAGCACCACGACCCCATGTCCTTGGTCAGATCACTACATAGTTCACTTCTCCATCCCACAACCCACTAAACCTAAAACCATACCTATCCCACTACCGCCAGCCATGACAAGTTCACGGAAGCTAACCAGAGAAAACATCCTGCCCCTGCTAAACACCCCTGCCCTCAAGCCCCCCTTCGAATCCAACCCCAAATCAATAGTGCACGCTTACACTTTCATCCTTTCCAATGCAGTGAACACCATAGCCCGCCTAGCCTATCACAAATACAAAAAGGTCAGACACTCTAACTCTTGGTTTACTTCCAACCTACTTGATCTGCGCTCCCAGAAATGACAAGCCCAGCTAACATGGCTAAAGGAACCGACCAACGCTCTCAAAAATGACTTCAGCAAAATAGCCAGACTCTATAAAATCTGCCACCATCGCAGTGAAATCTAACTCATTTTTTTATTTGCATTTAATCTATTTAGATTTTTACAAAGACGTTTTGATCCTGTTGGTAAGTATATTAGTGTTTTGACTGTGCGTTCTCTGCATGGACCAAGAAAGAAAAGTTCTGCATGTGAATAGACTTCAGAAGGGGACATAATATCTTCATCTTCTAACTAGAAAGGCTAGTCCGGTTGAGGTTGAGTGGCCTTCTCCAAGGCGATGTTTAGAAGTTTGGTCGCTGCTATTAGCCATCTAGTTTGGGCTCCTGTAATAAGGCGGTTCCACCAAGTGTTTTCGTCGTCGACGTAAGAGTTTATGAACAGGGGGCCGAGGAAATCTTTTCTTTCTTGGTCCATTGTCGGACAAATCATCAAGAGGTGCCTAATTGATTCTGTAGATTGAGGGTCTTTGCAGAGTCTGCATGCTTTTTGATCGGACGCTGTTCGAATTGCTAAGATTTCTTGAGTAGGTAGCAGGTTTAGGTGGGCTTTCAATAAGGTTTTCATTAAAAGTTTACTTGGGTATTTTGTGCAATACCTCATACGCTCTTTAAGTTTGTTGTAGACCGGTGGCAGATTGACTAGTAGTTTGTTCGAAACTGCTTTCTCATTTGTTTTTATCCAGTCTAGCCATTCCATTTTCGATTTTATTCTTAGTGGATTTTGAATTAGTTCATCTTCAGAACAAGATATCTCTTGCAGTATGAGCTTTTGTGTAAGAACCCAGTCGTTTAGGAATTTGTTGCTTCCTTTTGCGATTTCCACAGCAATCGTGTGGTATATTTCTAGGCTCTCAGGATTCTGGATTTTTCTGAAGAGTTGGATGGTACTCTGGGCCACACTGCCTCTAGGGAAAGTAGACCTAGTTCTCGTCTTATTGCTGCAACGGCAGTAGATTTGGGTAGGCCTAGTACTGCTCTCCAGATATAGCCTTCCAATTTAGGCCACAAAGTGGATTGAATATCAGGTGTTGCATCTATGCCGTAAGTTAGTGATGGAATTACTTTTGACTTGTAGAACTGAATAGTCGGAAGTAGGCTGTATTTTCCGTATTTTCTGTCCACTGCACGTAGTTGAGAAGTTAGGTTTTTGGTCTTTGACCATAAGGTTTGCTGCATGCTCAATCCTTTTTTAGTGCTGTCGATTTCAACTCCGAGATACTTGAATGTCGAGACAATTTCGATTTTCGACTGGTCTAGATACCACTGTAGGGTCTCTTTCTTTTTGTTCCCCTGCTTCTGGAGAATCAATATTTTTGTTTTTGATTTGTTGATCTCCAGATTGTTCACCTTGGTGTATTGGGCCAGATTGTCGAAATCTAACTCTTTCAACTCAAGAATTAGCAATGCAAATTCTGATGTAAAGGAAATCTTTAATATCTTCAGAGAACTTGAAGCTCCTGCCCCACTGCCCACTTCACTCACCAAAGATGGCTTGTGGTGCTCATGTATCCTGGCAGCATTACTAGGTAAAATTGGTACTTTAAACGCAAAGATTTTCCTTCAACAAGCCCTATTCAACACCCACCCTATAGCTACCAATATCAGCTACACCCCTCGCCCCATCCGCCCCACAGTTTTCCTTCAGAGATCTCTCTGAAAGTGAAGTCCTTAAATTGATTAAAAGTTTAAAACCTTCCAAATGTAAAGGCGACTTCTGCCCAGCAACTCATCAAAAACTGCGCTGACGAGCTAGCCCCAGTCATCACTGCCTTCATAAATGCATCCTTCGCTAATAGTACCATCCCAGCCAGCTTCAAAGAAGCATGGGTCCTCCCTCCCCCAAAAAATAAAACACCCTTGACCCGGCAATTCCATCAAATTATAGGCCAATCACCACAGTCCCCTTCCTATCAATAATCTTAGACCATTCAACCTATCTGCAGGTTCAGCGTTTCCTGGTAGACCACCCAATTCTAGGGATGCATCAATCTGCCTTCCGCCCAGCCCATAGGACTGAATCTTCCCTTCTCGACTTGCAGAATCAACTTGACGACATCAGTGACAAAGGAAATTCTGCCTTGCTCCTCCTCCTAGACCAAACTGTGACATTCGACTTGGTCAACCATCAAATCCTTTGTCACTCCCTCAACACCCATGCCGATTTCTCCCCACCTGCCACTGCCTGGATTGCATCCTTTCTGGAAGGTAGGGTCATGAGGGTCTTCTCAGAGATTGCACATACTTTGCCTTCTCCGATTACCTGCGGCGTACCACAGGGGTCTTGTATCACCCCAACCCTCTACAATATCTTCACCAGGCCTCTCTTCAACATCCTTGATTCATTAGTGATAGCCTACATCAACTATACCGATGGCACTCAAATTTTGATCCCTCTATCGGGCAACTACACAGCAGACTCCACATCCCTCAACATCTACTCGGCCATAGAGGCATGGATGGCAGCTAATCACCCAAATGCCCTTGACAAACAGTACTCTGCCTTCAAGATTGATAATTGCACTATTTCCGTCTCATCAACCGTGAAGACCTCTGGGGTCTACCTTGACGCCTCACTTACCATGTCAGGCAAGTAAGCACCATTGCTTCCTCAGCAGCCTATTCCACCAAGATCCTTAACGCAGCCAGACTCTTCCTCCCTAAAATAAACTGCCTCACAATCACCTGCGCTATCGTTGGCTCTAAGATAGACTAATGTAATGTCCTCTTCACAGGCACCTCAGCGACAAATATAGAAAGATTACAAGTGGTCCAAAACAGTGCCTTCAGAGTGGCTTTCCACATTCCAAAAAGAGAACACATCTCCAAAGCTAGAAGAGAAGCACATTGGCTCCCCATCCAGGAGCGCATTAGATTTAAAACTCTCTCCAACACAGCTCACCCGTACCTCACACACCGAATCACCAAGGCACACCCTTCCAGACCCACCAGGTCTCCCTACACTGACCGCCTAGTCGTGCCGAAAGTCAAGAGATGCAAAGCAGGAGGTTCAAGCTTCCCTTACCTTGCTGCGAAATTTCGGAACGAGCCCCCCCACCCCCTCAGGGCTCAAATCATACTGTATCTTTCGCAAAGCTTTCAAAAGCCAGCTCTTCTCCTAAGCTGCAACCCCTCCCACTCATCCCACAGACCTGTAAATAGTATCTGCACTCTGCTCACCAACATGCATGATATTATTTATTTTCTATGTAACTGATCTATTGTTCTCATTACTGACGTAATCTGCTAACTGTATGACAAACTACGCTTCCTTGACTTGTACCTGCAACAGCGCCTCAATGCCTCCGGGTTGTTTATGCGCTTTATAAATGAAATTAATACATTCCATGTCTCCTGTGTGCAGTGTTTGAAGGGTAGGAATCAAAGTGAACTCCTCAAGAACCTTTGACTTATTCAGGCTTACCAGACCATGCCTCTCTTTGTTCACCGCCCAGCCCAGTGTCCTGGGCAAAGAGCTGGATGTGATATTACAGGGTCTTGCCTGATCCCCATTGATTAAAGGGACAGTGGTTTGAGCAGGAAGTATCTCCAAACTTGCATGGGAAAAGCCTTGCATAGAGGCTAAAATATCCACTGTAAGGTCAGAGGTCATTTGGAAGAGATGTTAACTTGTTGTCCTGTAAAGGACACCCCCTGAGATTTCCTGTTGGAGAGTGAATCCTTCTGGGTAGTGTCCATTGACTTAGAAGCCCAGAGGGAGGTCAATTTGGATTGTTGGCCTCGAACTAGAGCTTCAATCTGCTTCTGAGGGATGGTGGGAAGCAGGTCCATAGAAACAGCAGCTTCGATCGGTCGAACATAGTTTGCCTCCATGTTCTCCATAATGATGGGGTCTGTGCCCATCTCTCAGCACCTCATCATTTGGGTTCCGCCCTGTCCTTCAACTTCTGTCACCTGATAAACCGCGAGTCATCTGTCACCTGATAAACCTTCTTTTTGCCTAGATAGCCCCCTCCTCCTGTGAGTTCACTGTAGCCTGCACATTTAAATCAATAATGGCATCGACTGTTGACGCTTGATTCACATGTTTCCTAGAGGTGTTAGTGGATCTGCCTTATTGGAGGCTGGTTCTTTGGTTTTTTTTTCCCTGTGCAGCCCTCTTTTTTTTTTTTTTTTTTTTTTTTTTCTTTTTTTTTTCTTCTTCTCTGTTGTATAAATAATGGAGAAGAGTTGGCCTCTCTGCCTCAAATATTTTCTTCCACGGAACTGCCCGCTGATCCCGATACTACGGTCGCCGTTCTCTGGGGCATTCTTTGTCATCTGGTAAATGTCATTTTTTCAACTTGGGAGAGCTTACCACCGTAGCCTCTACCTCGTTAACTTGCCATCGTCTTCTCCCGATGTGACCTCCCCCGACAGATCCCCGGTGGCACAAAACTTGGGTGAGCGTGGCATGCATTTTACTAGTGGTGACGGAGAATCTGCCGTTCGACCCCTGTGGCTCAGTGAGATCTCCCATACCAGTAGACAGCCTTGTATTACTTGGTGTTAGCATATTACCCTTCGTTGCCCCCCCCACCACATGTTTGTGAAAGCAGCAAAGATGCTCTGCATCATGCAACTCTTAAAATGTGCCCTCTTAGGAAGCCTTCTGCGAATTATAGTTTCTCATTCAGCCCATTCAGAATAACAGCAGTAGCTCTAACAGCCATAGAGACCAGTTCTTCTCCATACAAAGCAGTTAGTTCCTTGTTTACATCTGTTGACAGTTGGCCCGATCTCTTCCCTCGTGTTGCAGCCAGTGAAACACTGTGGGGCAGGCGGGGGGTGATTTTATTCCAAACGTCACCCGTGGGTGATGTTAGACCCCAGGAGTCTGGGAGTTGATGCGTTACTGGTTGCAGCGAGAAAGACCGGCTCGATGTCTGAGACGCAGGCTTGACGTGAGTAGTTGAGTCTTGTGAAGCAAAGCTTGCATCACATCCTGACCGAAGTTCCAAATCCGTAATGTCCTTAGGAGTAGCTCTGGATTGAAACATCCAATTCGTATTGTGAGCCTCCTTGTTATGTGAGCTGGCCCACTCTGGGGCCTTCTCCCTCTGATCAGACATTAAGTTGCATTGCCCATGAGCGAGGCCTTCTTTGGACCCCCTTGTCTCATTAAACATGAATGCATGAAGTTGGCGTAAAGACGAATGAATTGATTTTGCTCTCCGCAAATCCGGAGGTGCTGAATGAGGACATACAAGATTAGACACAGAGGTTGACGAGGTAGAGACTGGCAATACCATATGAAAACAAACCTGCTAGTATCGAATGCAATGATTCCTGTGAAATGAGCCTCCTAGCTGTAAATTTAGTGTAGATAAGTGGGTCTGATAGTCCACATTTAATCCAGACGCTGTTTGACCGTTCCTTGATAGGCCATTACGGGGTGATAAATGGGAGGGATCAATTGCCTCAGCCGTCACCATCGAGTTGAAGCCCTCGGGTATACCGTCTTCCGAGGTGGGATTTGTGTAGTTCAATTCATCCACCCTCTCAGAACAATGTACCCCCTCCACCCATGATTGCGAACTCCTTGCAGTCATTGATCTAGGTATTATTGAAGGTGACGTCATAATGATGCTCTTTGTTGAGGCGGGCATCCCATCTTTCTCAGATGCCCCGAACGGAGTTTGCGCTTGGACATGTTGTTGAAAGCCAAAACTTCACTTGGAGTCGGTAGTGATTGTTTGAAGCTGGAATATTTAGAAAATAAAACCAATCTAGCAGACTCAAAGGACCAATATCCCACAGTTGTCAGCTAACCACCCAAGACGTGTGCTCCGGGACAAGATGTGAAACCCTCTCAACTATAACTGATCGGAGCCTCTCCTCCGCTTTAAGTTCAGGTACTAAAATGATGGTACGTGGTACTCCAACTAAACCCTCTCATCGGATAGAGAGCTCAAAGGCACCCACGCCCGCAGTCACTCGAGAATGTGATGCTTTGTCCTTAGGAGCCAGTG
Organism: Ambystoma mexicanum; assembly: GCF_040938575.1. NCBI lineage: Eukaryota > Metazoa > Chordata > Amphibia > Caudata > Ambystomatidae > Ambystoma > Ambystoma mexicanum. Next base: position 448,812,210 of record NC_090936.1, on the reverse strand, counting down.
GCGTCTCTGCAGTGGTTTCCTTTACCCAGCTGCAGCCTACTATTTACTAGAGAGCTCAAAGGGCTGCCTTGCCCCCAGTCACTCTCCGATCTTTAGTTGTTGTGCAGTGACGTGGCTAATGACACAATGCCCCTAGTGCACGCGCGTGTAGCTTTTTTTTTTCCCCCTCTTTCCTCTTTTCTTCCCCAGAGGGCTTAACGTTCAGACGCTCCGAACTACCTTGCAGTCCAACTAAGCCGTCAAGGTAAGCCACCTGGCAGGGAGACCGAGTATGAACTGTCTATCACAATGGCTAGCTCGATAATGGAAGAAGAAAAAAGAAAAGTTCAACCCAGCTGCACTGAGAACCCCCACAGATAGGTGCGGACAGTCTTAGCCGGAGACTTGCTTAAAGTTTTCGGATGGGTCCGCAGCGATCCACGAATAGCAAGAGTATAGCCAGGTAGAACCGCCAAATACTCTGCCACACTCTCCACCTCGCTGCGCTCACAGCAGGGGATTTTAGCACAGCACGTGCGAGAAAGAGCAGACAGACTTCTGTTTTCGGGTGCATCACTAGTCAGTAGGTAGTAGCACAATATTGTTGCACTTTGAACAGGTTGACAGACCAAACACACTGTCGCACTCTCTAAATTTTTAAACCACTTTTTGCAGACTTTTTTTTTTTTTTCCTCACAGGACTACATTTTCCATATAGAACCCTCAAGACCTCTCTGCAGTTGGCCATTATAATTTTTGATACAGGTAGAACTCTCCTCCCTTTTTCTTTTTTGGTTTTTGGTGTCAATCATCTCTTGCTCCCTCCGGCAAGGATAAAATGAATGAGGGTTAAGGTATGAAAATGTATGCCAAACAGTGCCCGGCAGCTAAGGCAGATGACTGTGTACTCTATTATGTTAGCTTGCAACATCAGCTTATGGAACGACGTAGTGGAGTTTGTGGGTGATTTTTCAAATGAGCGAAAAGAACAATTCTTCAATTTCTTATGTACCTGAGCTTGGATCACTGTATAAGGGCTTTGCTTTGAGGCACGAAGCTCATTTAAGAGGCTGTCTAGAAAATATTCCACCTACCTTTCAGCATCCTCCATTTGGTCTGCCCCTCGATAAGTGAGTTAACGAAAGGAAAAAACAAATCCCACCATGGCCAAATCGTTAAGCAATTATAATAATGTATGCCAGGCCTGTTTTGTCTCAGAAAGACAATGGGGATAAGTTGCCTGGGAAATCGGAGGCTTTCAGGTAAGGGCAGAGACCAACAGAATTCCCCAGTTGGGCACTGGCCATGAAGCAGCAAAACTGATTAAATTGTTCCTTTAAAACCCCCCGCCCCAGCACACCCCACCTCCTCCCACACTTCGCCTGCCGAAAAACAAAAGGGCACTTATTGTCCCAACACCCAGGGAGGGGACAGAATTTCCTCACACCTGTTAGCTTGGCAAATGATGACAGAGGAAAAATAATTTGGCAGTCTGAAACCAAGACTAGAATTGCATTTGAGCTAGGAGATTGCTTCAATTCTTCAGATGCCGCTGATTGGGGGTTCCCCGCTGCTAAGGGCTTCACTCGGGCTCTACTCTTGCTTCTTTGTGATGCCAAAGAAAAACAAAGAAAAGTTGAGGATGGTCTTGAACCTCTTGAAGTTCAACAAGTTTCATATAGTGAAAGGCTCAAGATGTTCACACTCCGCTGTTCAGGGGAGGCAGAGTAGGTGCAAGCTGGATCTTAGTTTTATTTCGTGCACATACATACACATTGGGTATCCTCATCACTGGTTCTTCAGATTTGCCACCCTAAATCAGTTACTCAGTTCCTATTGCTTCCCTTTGGCCGCAGCTCGGTTTCCAGGTATTAACTAGGGTGATGTTGGCAGCTGCAGTGCTGCTCCGACACATAGGGTGTCTGGTTGATTCTAGCCTCTTCCCTGTAAACAGTTTTCTGATCCAAACATTTGGCCTATACTTGGTGTTTGCACTGGGGTTTCAGAGAATTACAAGAAATCGCAATTGATTTCCAGTAGATAGCTATAGATTGGAATTCTATGGGACATCAACCTTGTCAGAGCCTTCAGGATACAAGAGGTCTCCCCCCCCCCCCCCAGATAAGCAGTTTGACACTTATTCTAGAGTTCATCTTTAGCGGATACTGAAACTCAGAACTGTGTATGTTCTTTTGGCCCCTCTTGCAAGTCTTCACATTAGAGAGAAGCAGATGCAGCATTGATTCATTGGTCTCAGAAAACACAGCCTCGGTCTTTAGATGTACAGTCACACGTGGCCTCCCATGGTGGATGGACAATCGGAACCTCAATAATGGGGTTAATTACTTTACTCTGTACCTATCCATTGCCATAGAATCTTCCCTTACAGGGTGCGATGCAGCATTGGGAGACCTCTACCTTCACGGCCGGTGGGGTCCTCTGGACAAGGGCTTTCATATAAATATGGTACATCTCAAAGTAATCTGTTAGCTGTGAAGGCTTTCTTCCTCTTCTTTGCCTACAGTGTTCTGATGCCTATAGACAATATGACAGCAAACATTTACTTTAACGAGGGTTGGGAGTGTGCCAGATCGTCCCTGTTGTCCTTAAGTTAATGACATCTAGCAGTGCTACATTCTCCACAGCATTTTTCCAACAGCCGCTAACCTCAGAGGGGAACTCTGTCCATGCATATTAACCTCAGCAGATGAGATCAAGCGCCAAACAAATTACAAAATCCCTGTCACTGTTCTGCAACTTTCTTTGAAGGGGTGGGGCTTTGTTTGCTACTTAGTCCAAAAGGAAAGTGTCAACTCCAAGTGACTTGGAGAAGTCAAGGTCTGGTCACTGCGGGAGGCATTCCAACCTCTTGCTCTGTAGTCCAAAAGGGGGGGCCAGCTCCAATGCAGCAGGACCCGCCACCTCATTATGGTAGCACCTCCATAGCCCAAAATAATTTGCTTTTTGGATCTGGTACAAATGGTATCAGAGCTCTCTGACAGTGAAGCTCCTATGATGGGGAAATGGGGGTGGGGGTGTGTTCTCCATCTATCTACCCTGTCTTTGTTAGGAAGTTGAAACTGGCTGGAGCCTTTGGACTCGCTACGGTTATCAGGAAATGTATGAAGGTGTCGAGAGATTTTCAGTTCTCCATTTGCCACCAAATGGACTAGATTCTGCCGTTGGTACATTGCAAGTCATCCTCAGAAGAGGGTGCACTTTCATTCATTACACCTAGTGGATTCAGGCATCAAATTAGACTCCTGTACGACATAGCTGTACGACATAGCTTTCTTGGATTTCAGCCTACCCGAATTATGGGCTTGTGCTGTTTTCTGTCAAATCAAATTGTGAAGAGGCACTTCAACAGTGAAGTGACTTCGGTCAAGATCCCACATGCTTCATGCGTTTCAATGTTGTTAGGGAGTTTTACTAAAGTCCACCTGTGGTAGGGCTTCAGAAGACTCACTCCTATGAGTACAGGGGTCCAGCTCTTAGGTTTGGCCTGGACTATCCAAAAGGTTTGGTAGCTATGGTCGAGGAGCCAGGCTTAGGAGGGAGAAGGGCTGTAGGTGAGTTCAAAGACCTTTATACATGCTTCTAGTCAAAGAAACACCTGCACACTGTAGTTATATAAAAAATATGCTTATTTATTATATATACTAAGGCAATGTTAATATCAATATGCAATTCAGGTAAGTACAAGTAGCTCACAAAGATAGATATTTACTGTAGGTATTTGCTGTTGTAATTTTCAATAGTGACTTTTAGATGAATAACAGGTAACTAGCTTCAGGTTAGTAGATCATTAGATCAAACAACATTTACTGGAAAGAACAATACTGGTAGGTAAATGATTTTGTGTAGGCCTTAACTGAAGTCCAGCCATATCTGGGGAATGAGGGTCTCAAAGGTCTGAGGGGGGCACTAGGGGACGAGTGACCCATGGGCGGCAGAACAAAGGAAGACAAACACTGTCAAAGTTAGACGTTCTCGGAAGATGCTTTTCATAGCAGTTAAGTAATGGAAATTGATTGAGTATTCAGAGGGGCTAGGTAAGCCACCTGAAGGACTTCAACCCCAAGAGCAAATGTCCTAAACCCTGGAAAAACACAGTTGGGCCCTCCACCCCAACGTGACTCAAGAAGCTCTGGAGGAGCGTGGGACTCGCAGCAACTCCGGTACGCACCTGAGAGGGAGACAGTACTTTCTTTAGCGAAGAACAACAAGGACACTGGTGGGTCCCCAAGGTAAGACGACAGCGGTTCAGGTCTCTGTTATTGGCAGCTGAAGGAAGAACTTTTGATGGGTTCAGACGGTCAGACTTGGTCACAGGGATGCCCAGCAGACTGTCTTTGCGGCATCAGGTTGTGGAGGCTCGACGCAGACTTCTTAGCAGCGACGGTTGTCTCCTGGCAGACTTTCTTCCTTCACTCGGTGCACAACCCAGCTGAGGGGACTTATATGATCAGGATGGAGTCTCTGTAAGCCCAGACAGATGCCCATGAGTTTTCAGCTGGGACCGAACTTGGCGAGACGATGCACTGCAGCAGTGCCAGAAGTTCGAGGGTGTTCTGAGGTTGCGGGCCTGGAAGTTTGCAGCTCGTCGTTGTCAGGTCTGTTTTCTGTGATGTACTCAGGAGCTGTTGAACCCCACAGTCCCTCTAAGGTGTTGCGCCCCCCAACCAGGTTTTCAAAACGGCTGGGCCCGGAACACCCCCAAGGGAAAGGGGGCGTGGATAAAATACCAAACCGATCAGATTCCTGGCCTTGACTCTGGAGGATATCTGCATGGGGACGAGAAAGAATAACAAGTTAATTTATACATTCTCAGTTATCTATCCCCCCCTCTCTTCTTCCCCATGGAATGTCAAACTATACCTGAATTCCCTCTTCAACAGCTAAGAGGGTTTGTGCAAGAAAAGTCTTTGGTTGAATATCTTCTTATCAAACGTTTTCAAGGAAACTCTTTTTACTGCTTGCTGCTTTTCCGCAAGGGAATGTTTCCTTACTTTATTCTGGTTTAAAAGGTTTTCTTAAAAATGAACAACTGTATTCTTTTCCGCACGGGAATGTACACTAACTTTATTCTGCTTTTTAAATTAAGTTTTAAAATGAACAATTGCTTCACATTTCAAACATTACCTCAGCAATTTCTGATTCTCAATTCTGGTTTGTAGAGTTCACAGAACTAAACCGCTAAACCATGTCTTTAACTTGTTCCTTCGAATTAGATCAGTGTTGTAATACTGCCCGCACAAACCACGCTTTAAAAACTATTAAGGTCAATGAAAATGAAAACAATTCCTGCATGCATGCAGTACACAAGGACTTCCTTTAGAGGGCCCTTAGACCCATTCGCTTCAAGTCCTGTCACCGCGCATGCCGCGCTTACCAGTCTCTGGCTGTTGGAAACTCAGAGCCCTTGTGCCAGCTGCTGTGCTGTCCTCGCGCAGGTAGACAACGAAACGTAATAGCAGGCGTGCCCGACACGCTCGGGCTGCGACACAGGTTCATAGCATGGATGCCTCTCGCTCTCTCTGATGTTCGCCGCACTGATAGTTGTGTGCCGCTCAAACACTCGCTGCTTCAAGTTGAAAGCTCCTTTACATTAAACTTCTTTTAGACTCCTTTGAATGACATTCTCATTCATGTAAAAACTCACTATTTACACTACTTAGAAACTACAGGTAAATATACTGAATACGTGTATGAACTTAACTGCCTTCAGTCGCTGCAGCTGGTTTCTCCTTCACTGTATTACTTCTTCCTGACTCCGGATTCCCTCCTTGAGTTCTTCCTGAAATTTCAAAACGCCACATCTTGCTGTTGGGGTTCAAGGGCCTAACTTTTAAGAGCTTAATTAAACATGACCGGCCACCTGAGCTAAGACTAATGAAAGGCAGTTTAGAATATTGGTCTCTGAGCCTTTATTCTCAGCGGCCAATCAGTGTTGTAAGAAAACCATAGTATCAACAGTAAGACAGACACAAGTGATCACAGTTCAAGAGAGTTTATTGACTGACAAAGGGTTTGAAAAACGCCTATCTAATCCTAAATCTACCAATCGGAGCAAGCTACGACCATCGAATAATAACGCAGTCCTAGTGGTGTCTTGTCAAAATAAAAAGGGGCTATACTAATAAACAATCCTTACCTCTAAATGCAACAAAATGTAAAAGGGGTATGAAATGGAAAAAGGAAGTGTCCAAAAGAATATGTCAGAATGGTAGAGCAATAAAGTTCCCTTCCCCAGGTTTTCAGCACGGGGTAAGGTAGAGCACTCGGGCTCTATAGCACACTCTGGCTTCTCTTGGCATGAGAAGGCAGTCTCTAAGGCACGGCGGGCCCTTCTAAGACAGTCTCTTAACAGCACAGTCTCTCTCTCTCTCGAAGAAAGTCTTGTTCAACAAAAAGATCTAAGAACTTAAAGTTCTCTTCCTTTTGCTTGTAGCACACATCGGGTGGATCATCCACCCTGGGGTCTCCCTCAGCCAGCCTCAGCCTCCCTTCGCTTTCGAATACACCGTAGGTCCCCTTCATTCGGGCTCAGACCTTCCTTTCACTTATCGTATTGTCCTTTAACTTGAGTAACTTCAATACCATGTTTGTCACTGTTGTAGGCTCTCCTCAACCGGGTGCAAGCCTATCTTTCATTCTCTTAGGTATTTCTTGGGATAGAAGACTTTCGATTATGCTAGGGATTTTTCTTAGACCCTTGCAGGACCACTTCGATCTTTCTCTCCAATCTCAAATGTTCTATTTGCAGTATACTTTTCTGGCAGAGATCTTTTGACTGGGCTACATGGTGCTGGACCACTCTATCATGTAGAAAAGGAAGTCTTTCTTCCTGTATCCCCATTGTTCCACTTTCATCTGGATTACCTCACTCGCGGTTTCGCCAATCTTATCACTGACACTCTTGCCGCTGGCAACTTTTGTTCAACAGAGCTCGATCTTGCACAAGTTCTCTCAACTCACTGGCTGTCTGGAGATAAGTCTCCCTCGCCATGCCACAGCCTCTATCTCGCTCTGAATCAGCATCTTGGTTTCATGTTTTTCTCCGGTCTCTCAAGGCTTCTTATTATGCACTCTGGCTTTCCGGGTCTTCTGTGTTCCTCACTTCTCCCCAAAAGTTCTTAGGCTTCTCCCTCCGTCAGGTTCAGACCCCTCCTTAATGTTTTACACACACGTCACCCTCAGCCGGGCTCGGACCGCTCTGTTTTCACAAAGAACCAATTTTGGACTTCCAGTCCCAGAATGCACTGTTGTATTTTGCTCCCACTTCACATCTCCCGAACACTGCATTCCGTGGCTTTGGGAGCTGCAGGAGTTTTAATGGGGATGTGTATTGAGGTCAGGGTCTCACCGCCTGCCCCTCAGAGACCTGGGCTCACCTGCATGGCCCAGGGGAGGAGCTCTGTTGTGGTACTGCCAGGAGACCCCAGCGGCTCCTGGTTTTGCCTCCTAGAGGTATAGTTCCCTCTCTACACTGCAGCCTCCCCTGTGTTCAAAGGTCCAGTGTCTGGCCGGTTTCCTCCTACAGGTCTCCCAGGGTCGCTGCAGCTCACTTGGTTTTCTCTGCACCTTCCAGCATCCCCAGCTCGCTCAACGTGCTGTTTCTGGCTGCTGCTTTTATACTTGCAGCTAGAGTTGATTGGAGTCAGGTGTGGGTAGTTGGCCTTTCTTGCCTGACTGCCTGACCTCATTATCGGGACAACATGGAGACTGCCCATAGGAATCATTGCCCATGGATTCCTATGGGTAATCCTCATGACTCCCATCTGCCTCTTCTTCACCCCAGTCCTTGTATATTTCAATACGGGAACAGGATTATGGGAATTGTGGTGGTGTACAAAAAAAGAATAAAAATCTGGATTTTTGTCAGGAAAAGGGGTTTGAATGTAGGGTTGTTGAAAAGTGAGTTTTGAGAAAAAGGGGGTAAAACTCATGTTCGAATTTAGTGATGGTCTTCGTTTTCCCAGATGGTTTCGCCTTTTCCTTACAGAAAGGTGCTGGGGTATGATGGGACTCTGTTTACAATATCCCATGACAACTGAGCGGATGTCGAGTAGGGGTTTATCATAACGGGAGGAATACCATGTCTAGCCCAAGGGTGTGTCTCCCATAGTCCCCAAGGTTCCCCCTACCCAGGTGATCCTCCCTTGCTCGTCCGCCCCCCCCAGGGTTGGGATCCAAGAGCGATGGCCCTCTCCAGGCTACCTGAACAAAGGATCCCCGGGAATAACCTGGGAGAAACGCCTCGGGTTTCTCACAGTGTGCAGAGTCTCTTCCTCCATCTTGGCTAGCAATAACTTCCCTACTCTGAGCACATGAGTTAAGGCCTAAACCAAAGACAAAAAGGAAAATTCAGTAAAAGGGTTTATGTATCCAAAAATCCACAGGTAAGACTTATGCCCTTCTGCACCTGACAGTCGTGGGATTGCTCAAACTGTAGTAGCTGGTCTCAAGACTAATTATGACCACCAATCCTACAGAGGAAGTAGTTCAGCCTGCATCTTCCCCGTTGCACAGAAGAGAAGGCTGCAGATTTCACTCAATCAGCTATGGCAGTCACTGGGGGTGTCTGCAGGCTTCCTCCCTCCTTCGGAATGGATCTTCCAGTGGTCGACTCTGGCGGCTTCATCAAGACCCTTGCATTATATACAGGAACCCAGCCAATCTGCATGCATTCTACATTCAAACTTTGGGTGGTGATCAAGAGCTCCCCCACCCATGTTGGCAGAAGAAGGCTCAAGTAAGTACAAGTCACTGTGATTTGGCGTAAAAAGAAGACGGGCACCATTTTAGGTCAATGGTGACCCCATGTCTCCCTTACCGCAGCTGTGAATATAGCCTGCAATGTAAGTTTCGCAAAATCGGTACAAAATCATCCACTGCCACCAGTGACTCATAAAACTTGTCACTGTAACTAGAAAGTTACAGAAGGAGTGAGAAAAGGGATACCATGTATACCCTCAGCCCTCCACATAAGGTGAGCTGGGATGATCTCACAAACGAAAACATAGGTAGGATAAAAAAGTGTCCTCCTATCCTGGTACCCTCATATTAGCACAGGAAAATAAAAGAAAACCAAAGTGGGAAGCTCAAGGAGCTTCAACCAACACTGCACAGAAGGTGCTGTCTGCTGCAATAGTAAAATACTGATGCCACAAAAAAGATGGCGGGAAGCAGACTCCATCAAGAATAACCAAAAAGGGTTCCCAGAGTCACAGAAAAAGAATTAATGAATGAGTGAGGTAAAAGGTTCCCACTCACTCAGGAGAATTGGACAAAAATCCAATAGTCCAGCAAAGAAAGATCACTGCAACCGCACATTTACTTTCCAGACGCCTTGCTGGCCTTACAGCCGTCAGATCGTCAACACGAGCCAACCGAAAAGTGAGCGGTGAAAAGGACGCCGCCGCTTTAAGTGCTTTGATCCCGAGGATTCCCCTTTCCATGACGTGAAAGTCACATGACATCCAGCAGGGGATATCAGCTGATCCAAGTCGCCCTTGCGGTGTAAGCCCTGTGGCAGAAGGGCTGTGTGAGCTGCTGTGTAGCTGTGGCGGCTAGACTGTCTTTTGTCTCTTTGAACTCTCTGGATTAACGTGGCTGAATTGAAAGGCGGAAGCTGACCCTCCTCTTCTCCTCTTTTCCAGCCGTCAGCTCGTCAACACGAGCCAACCGAAAAGCGAGCGGTGAAAAGGACGCCACCGCTTTAAGTGCTTTGATCCCGAGGATTCCCCTTGACATCCAACAGGGGATATCAGCTGATCCAAGCCGCCCTTGCGGCGTAAACCCTGTGGCAGAAGGGCTGTGTGAACTGCTGTTTGGCGGCTTTGGCGATCAGCGATCCGTGAAACTAACGCTGTGAGCGCTGTCTGGTGATTGCTGAAGAGCACAGGTAAGAAGTAAAGGAATGGCTGAGGTGGGTCCTCAAACACGATCGAAACTAAAGACTTGTGCACAGGCTGTAGACAAAATTGTGGCTCTAGATGGCAAAACGATCACCAAAAAGTGTGAGCTTGAGGGGTATAATTGGTCGACCCAAAAACAACAAAACGACATAGTGGAAAATGGGGCACACACCACTCTATCTGTCCAGGCATTACAATCTTCAAGCACAAATGCCTCTCTGTTTCCTTCACTAGCTAAACTCACTAGTATATACCTTGCTCGAATTTCGTCTGAATGTGCCCCAATACAACGAGTTGAGGTAGAAGGGAAAAGTATATCAGACATCACCCCCAAGGGTGACAAGTCAAATAATGACAGTTGTAAGGAAATCACCGGGAACAGTGAAATCGCGAAGGAGGACGGCGAAATCAATGCCAAAAGTAATTCACACTTAAACAAAACCAGCGTGTGCTGCTTAGAAGTAAATACAATTGAAATCTCACAAAACATATCAAATGATAATGCGATTGAAATTAATACAGTGGTTTTTGATTCTCCATTTGACGTAACAGACCTTGAGTTGTTGCAACTCGAAGTTCCAGTTGGAACGTGTGAAGAAAGCTCAATGAGATTTGTTTACCCGCCCACAGAAAGAAGGAAAAAAATGACGTGGGAGTAAGAAAGATGCTAAACAAAACAATAGCAAATCCAGGGCAAATATGTTACAAAATGCCCGTTTCTATCAAGAAACAAGGTCCAAACAAAGACCTGACTGACAAAGTAAACGGAAATAGGGCAACCATGGAATCAAGGCTTGTGAAGGGTCCAGCAAGTCCGAGCAAAAGTAAAAATGGTCAAAATAACAACGAAATTATGAAGGCAAATGACCAAAAGCAGTTCAGTACCTTTGACTTTGCAGGTCGCGAAGCACGGCTAACAGAACGACTAAAAGCCGATTTTGAAGCGATGAAGCACAAATTGGCTGAAAGCTTTACCGACAAACACAAATCTAAAGACAGCCAAACACAAATCTAAAGACAGCCAACCATGTACAGAGTCTCTTCAAAATGCTGCAAAGAACGGAGAACGTCTAAATATACAAACAACTCCTGCAGTACACGGCAGATCAGGGTGTCGTGACTTCAACACTGAAAGACCAAGGTTCAAAAACCACTTCCATGGCAGTCCGGAAAATGCACCTAATGACAAGCTGCATGATTCTCAGGAAAAAAGGAACTGTATAAGAAATCCTTTACAGCCAATGGTAAGCTGCTCAACGCCAGCCGTGATGACCTCTTCAGTTGATGGCAGTCCATTGTCGCCGATGATCAAAGAAGCTCCAAATCAAGATAGACTCGACAGGGAAAGAGAGAGAAACAATTTAAAATGACACGATGCAGAAAACGAATCATCACTAAAATCCAATTTGTCTACAGCGGCAGCCATACAAATTCATAACAAAGTACTCGCCGCAATGTCCATGGCACTAATTCCATTCATCAAACTATATGAATCTCTTCACGACGAACTACAAAACAATAATGCGCTACTTAGTCATTTAAATGAAAAAATTTACAAAATGGAAAGTGCAAATGCAGAATTCAAACAACAATTCGAAAATGAAGTGTCTAAAACTTGGACCCGGCACATTGAGCTAAGCACACAGCTTAGGAGTGATCACATGGAAAAAAGTTCCCTACTGAATTCTTTAAGGTGCAGCTTAATGCAGGGTCCTTTGCATCCCAAAAATGTGCCTCAAGTCTCTGCGAGCCTGATGGAATCGGATAAGAGCATGGCAATTCTGCCCTCTGACGGCAGCAATGGTGGCAAAAAACCCATATCATCAAACAATAAAAATGATACCACAGAATTGCAGAGCCAATTGATCGAAAAGCAAGACCAAAGTACTCAAAATAACGCCTACTCACCAACTGACGAACTGGAAAAGGGTCAGGAGTGAGGTAGCGACTTGCCACTGGCTGAGTTAATCATTTCTGAGGAGCCACCATCATTGCAGAAAATAAAAAACGTGACTATTGGCGAAGTACATGCCGAAAAATCTTCGGCACTTCCTCATGGGTCGACTGACAGACTAACTTATGGAATCTTTGGAGGTGCAGCAAAAAACATCATAAGTGATCCCAAATCAGCTGAACCGAATTTGGTGAAGCGGTGCCCAGCTAAAAAAAAAAAACTGAAAAAAAGAAAAATCTTGAGGTAGCAAAAAAACATTCTAGTGGCTCGCGAAAGTTCATACGAAATCTGCCTACCCCAGTCAAACAAAGTCTCTTTGTAAGAGATAAACAGGTTAATCAAAAAGGACTGGAAAAGGAGAAAGCTTTAAATAAAAATAACAGGAGTAACAGATAAACCTGACACGACTAATCCCAAAAAAAGAATGAGACTAGATTCAGATAATGTTTCCATCCAATCTATACAATCTTCGGTGGATCTCTGTAATCTTTCAACTTATTCTGATGATTTCGAAGACGAAATGATGGCTGATTCCGAGGAGTCAGATGAAACATGTCAGGCAGTTACGAAGGAGCCAAATGAAGGAGCCGCAAAGCGATTCTTGATGCAACCAAATGCGCAATTAACAAAAAAAATGAGTCTAGAGGAAAACGAGAAAACACAAAAAACCCAAATAGCTTACCAAATTCTGAGGTCAGCCAAGAGCGCGACAGAGTGATAAAACTTCATGTTTTATTAAATCCAAAACTCACACGAGCACAATCTCAGATCAAATCATTTGCTGCTGAAAAACGCAAATATATTGCAACAAAAGATCTGCAGGGCAGAATACGGATTGAAAACATATTCCATGAGGAAAATGACGTAAATCTGAACAGAAGCAATGTCATCCGATTACTGCATTCAGTGCCAATATTGAGAACTGTTACAACAAATGACATTGGAATAGTGGAATATGTTTCAGAAGAACGTGGAGATCAAGTTCTCTTGCATATAAATTCAAAAGCTGTACGAAAGACCCTCATGGCGGCAAAAGATGAACTCTTGTTCATGGGCTTCGAGATTTCGGATGAAGAGCTACCTTTCTCTAAAAATTATAGAGGCACAAGCAATAATGCAAAAGAGTCCTTAGAACAGCACCGGGATACCTTGAGAAAACATGAAAGCCAGACGGCCAGGTCCATCGCAAAAAAGTCATGTGGAAACAAGGCAAATAAATCATTAGCTAGACATCAACGACCGCGAAGGGCTGGTCACACTGATTTCATGGAACACGCGAGGTTTCCAACACCTATTTGAAGACTTCCCAGTTGATTTGTCTGAAAACTTTTTAATCTGCTTACAGGAGACATGGTTACAAAGCCCGCCTGTAAAGGATGGGTACCTGACTCTGCTCAATCCAGCAGAAAAAAACGCTCGGTCGCCCACAATCTGGATTAATTACTATGGTGAAACATGGAACTACATGGGAAGTTTGCGAAACCGAAAATCCAAACAGCTTTGTACAGGCAACTTTAATTCGAAAATCAAACGGTGAACTTACCGATTCAAAATATCTGCTCGCAATAAACCTGTATTGGAACCCAGTGAAGATTACAACTGAGAATTTCATCCAAACAATAACACACATAATTGATAAAAATCAGATCACAGATCACAAAGCTACGAATTATCCAGACTGATCGAAGTGACCATGACATCTTGGAATTGTCATGGCCTCTAAGTCAGAAAACAGAAGCAGCGTTCTGCAAACAATCAGTTGAAGTGAATCAAGGGCGAAATCGGTTACGCCTAAAAGAAAACCAAATAAAAGTCCTAACAGAGGAGTATCGAATCCTACCAAATAAAATTGCAAATTCGATAAACTATGTCACCCTATTGCCCTATCAACAGACGAACAATCCCATGTTTCAAAACAGGAAATTACACAAGCATGATTGGAGCAGACTAGTAAATGATCAGAAGAAACTGCTCAACAAAGAAATAAGGAAGCTAAAGCAGAACATGGGAGTGAACGCCGCCCGACAAATCAAACAACAACGACAAAAATACCGTAATTGGCACAAATCGTTCGCCTGCGTAAGAGATCAAGAACGTGGCGAGTTGATGTTATCTTTGATTCAATCGAATAAGGCAAGAGAGATTTGGCGCATTTTAAACAACAATAACGCAAATCAAACAGACATGCTTGCCAATGGAGTTTCTGAGGGAGCCTGGCAACAACATTTTACAGGAGTCTTTAAACAACCACAACAAAGCCCATTAACAGACATGAATAGTGAGCTAACGCGTTGGGAAGTTGCAGAAACCAAGGAAGATATACAACATGCAATCTCTAAGCTAAAAAACTCAAGAGCAGCAGGGCCTGACGGCATCTCGAACGTAATGTTAAAAGCACATAAAGCGGAATGGTCCATCTTCATCGCTAACCTGTTTGACAGAATCGCATACCAAAAATCACTCCCAGCATCCTGGACCGAGGCGATTGTCGTGCCAGTATTCAAGAAGGGGGAGCGGTCTGACCCAGTCAATTATCGGCCAATCGCCCTTCAAGATACAATTGGAAAAATAATGGCTACGTTTCTCCAACAAAAATTAACAACATGGGCAACCAACAAAGGAATCATGGATTGCTGTCAGACCGGGTTTACTAGTTTAGTTTGTTTATTTATAAAGCGCGTCCGAACCCTCAGGTAACTGGGCGCATAATCATGTGCACAGCAGAGTTACAAATCGTTACAAAACATCATAATACAAGAGACAGCATACAAAACATCATAATGCAGCAGACAGAGCATACATTGGTTCAGGGTCTGAATGTTTACATACAAAAGTAGAATATATCGATAAGAGTATGTACAGAGAGTAGGCACACAATAGTTGCAGTGGCGAGTGAGGACCGGGTTACAGATTGGTCCTGAAAAGACTGTAGATAGGGTAAGCATTGCTGATTGCATTACAATTATATTGCAGAAAGGAGGCGGCGGCTGGCCGGTCGAGTCGGTGAGAGTCAAGATGTCTAGGCTAGTAGCCATGATTTAACCATAGCTCTGAAAGGCCAGAATGCGGATACTGATCTAATTGTAGGAGGGAGGGTGTTCCAATATTGTGCTGCGAGCACTGGGAAACTGGAGCCTCCTGCTGTTTTTAGGTTATAGCTGGGGATCTTTAGTTGGTGCAGGTAAGGAGTTCTGGTGGGTCTAATGGGGCGGTGTCTAGAGAATTTGTCTGAAAGGTAGCGTGGGGCAGTACGTGACAGGCACTTGTGGGTGATGACCAGGGTTCTTAGCTTAATTCTGTCGCGGATCGGGAGCCAGTGGACTTCTTTGCTAACCGTGGATATGTGCGCCTTGCATGGGAGGTTGAGGGCACATCTTAGTGCATTATTTTGCAGGATCTGGAGCCTGTTCAAGTTTTTAGTGGTAGTGCCTAAGTAGAGTGTGTTACAATAGTCTAATTTGGACAATATCAGTGCTCTAGATAGGGTGAGGCAGCTAGAGGTGAAGAGAAAAGGCCTGCAGGCATTAATCAATTTGTTGGTGTAAGAGGTAGTAGAGATGGTAGAGTGTATTTGTTTCTTTAGAGACAAGGTAGAGTCGAGGTATACACCTAGAGATTTGACCTCTTTGGATACTTTTATGATGTTGCCATCAATGATAAAGGATTGGTACCTTTGGTCCAGTTTATTGAGGCGAGCTTGGGAGCCTACGATAAGCAATTCTGTCTTATCGTCGTTTAGGCAAAGACTGTGTGTAGCCATCCAGGCTTGGATTTCTAGGTAGATGTCATTAAGTTTAGCAACATCTTCTTCATAGCTACCAGTGAGCGTGATGAGGACCTGGGTGTCGTCGGCATAATTAGTGTAACTGACACCCAGATCGTCAAGACGGTCAAATAGGAGCTTTGTGAAGATGTAGTAAAGAGTGGGAGAAATGCAGGAGCCTTGGGGCACTCCACAAGTGATTGGGATAGGGTCAGCAGCCGCAGTGCGGGCGAAGACTCTAGTCGACCTGTCCGAGAGAAATGACTGGATCCACTTCGTGGCATTCTGAGAGAATGCAGCAGCCGAGGAGAGGTGTTGAGTAAGGATCTGGTGGTCAACCAGATCAAATGCAGCAGAGAGATCCAACAAAAGCAAGATGGCCAGTTTGCCCTTGTCTTTGGCGTCATCCATTTGGATTTTTAGATCCAAGAGGGCCGTTTCCGTCCCGTGCCTTGGTCTGAAGCCGGATTGCCGCAGGCCTACAAGGTTGTTGTCTTCCAAATGTTGTTGTATTTGGAGATAGGCTACCCTATCCAAGATTTTGAGAAGAAATGGGACTGTGGTGATGGGCCTATAATTAGTGGGGATGTTGGGATCTAGGTTATTTTTTTTGAGCAGGGGTAGGACCCACGCTTCTTTAAGGTTGTTGGGGACCACTGAGTTTTTGAAGGAGGAGTTGATCAGAGAGGTGATGAGAGGGGCTAGCTTATTAGCTCCGTCTTTGATGACAGATGCGGGGCAAATGTCACCTTTGCAGCTGGATGGTTTGAGACTAGCGATTATCTTGATTACTTCCTCTTCTGAGACTGGTGAGAAGTGGAAGGAGGTGCAATTAGGGGTGGTGTGGTTAATTTTGCTGCTGGGGTTCTGCTTGGAGGCAAGGCTAGCTTTTTTTGCTTCTATCTTGGTTTGTAGGAGGGCACTTTTGTTAGCGAGGGCGAGCTGGATATTGTTACACCAGGCCTTGTCTTTGATGCAGTCCTCTGTAGGAGGCAGTGGTGATTCAAGTTCTTTTAGTATCGAAAAGAGTTCTTTAGTGCTGGGTTTGGCATTTGTTTTCTCAAGTTGTAGATCTCTTTTTAGCATTTAAGATGGCAGATTTGTAGGTGGAGGCAGCTGACGCGAATTTGTCTTTCGTGGAGAGAGAAGGGGCTTTTCTCCAGCTAGTTTCTGCAGTTCTTTTGATATTGCGGAGAGCTTTTAGTTCTGCTGAGAACCATTTGTTGGAATGGACAATAGGTTTGGCTTTTCGTTGTTTGAGGGGAGCAATCTGGTTGAGGGCTAGTTCTAAGGTATTGTTATATAGGTCTACTATGTCTGCAGGGTTGTTATTTAGCGTTGGTAAGTTAATTTTACTGATAGGTGCGAGGAGAGGTTTGAGGTTCTCTATAGTGATGTTGCGGTTATTTCTGGAGATTATTTGAGGTAGCTTAGTGGGTTGTGCGGTGGATGGTGAGGATCTAGGTAAAGAGAAGGTAATAAGGTGATGGTCGGTCCAAGCACAGGGGGTGATGTCCGTCAGTGAGAGGTTGCAGTTGGCATCTGCAAGCCAATCCAGGGATCTTCCTTTTGAATGTGTAGGTTGATTAATGTGTTGGGTGAAGCCTAGATGTGTGATCGTGTCATTAAGGGAAGTGGCCTGGTTATCATTGGGGTCATTGAGTCCCAAGTTGAAATCTCCCAGGATGATGATTTGGGATCTCGGTTTCAGATTGGTGGTGAGTAGGAGAGAGATATCCTCTTCAAAGGTGGAGGGGGGTCTGTATATAATATGGAGCAGGATGGTTTGTGTGTCAGATAATGGGTGTTTGATGGATAAAAGTTCGGCTGAAGGTAGGGTTGTGCAAGTTACTTCTCTAATGTTTAGGTTGGATTTCGCAATAATTGCTATTCCTCCTCCTATTCCATTTTTTCTGTCAGCTCGGATGAGGTTGTAGTTATCCGGAGTGGCTAGAGCTATAGTGGGACCAGCTGCAGGGTGGAGCCATGTCTCCGTGATAGCGATAAAGTCTAGGTGGTTGGTGGAGATAATGTCGGCGATATCAGTAGCGTGGGCTACCAAAGAGCGAGCATTGATGAGAGCTCCCTTGATGGAGGTCTGTGGAGAGTTGGCTTTGGTGTGTGGTGGCGAATGAAGTATAGCTGGGTTGTGACTCGGTGGGAGGTCAGTGAGTGAGGTAGGCTGCTTGGGGTACTTAGTATGATTGAAAAGCGTTCTGGTGAGTTTTGTATCAAGAATAGTGCGATAGCTGAGTCTATCGTTTCTAATCATGGTCGGTGGGGGCTATGTTCATGAGCGTGGTGGTAGGTGCAGCAAGGCGAGAACCTAGTCTAGTGTTTCTAAGGGGTGTGGGACAGGGTATGCAGGGTGAGGGTGGGCGGGCAAATTTGTAAAGTGGTGGGGGTAGTGTGGGTGCGGTTCTGAGGTGAGATATTCTGGAGCAACGGGAGGAGGGTAGCCATAGTTATAGTGGCGCCTCTAAATGTAGCCATTGTGGATGACTTGGCTCTAAAGATGGGGGCAATGTGGTTCATGGGTTATTAGCAAGGGTAGTTTGTGTACTCAATTAACTTATGTGTAGACACTGGATAGGCACTACAGTAGTGAATTATCGTAGTAGCTATAGGTAAGGCACCACACAAAAGCAGATGTGGTCTATTAGTGACCATAGGGCGCAACACAAATCAGGCGTGGTCTATTAGTGACCATAGGCACAAGACAAATCAGGTGTGGTCTATTAGCGACCATAAGGCACGACACAAAACAGGTGTGGTCTATTAGCGACCAAAAGGCACAGCATAAGTCAAATGTGGTCTATTAGTGACCCTGGGGTGCAGCACATGCTACAGTGTGGCGGCATCTGGGTCAAGAATAGCACCTAGGCTGAGTTAGGCAGCGCCTGGGTTCGGGTGGGATACTGGAGCCAATAGGCCGTGAAGGGGAAATTGAGTTCTGGGTTGTACCTGGAACTACAATACTAGAGTGTCAAGTGCGAAGAGAGTACTGGCGTGTTGGAGCGCAAAACTATAAGGCATAAGCTGACAGGTAAGACTGCTAGGGTGCAATTACCTGTGGCAGAGCAATCATGTTGCCAGAATCTAGAGTGCAGTTGGGAGAGGCATATGGCCTACCTTGCGTCTTGCATGGCACGCGGGCCTCGATCATTTAGCCTGCTGCTTCTGTAGAGGGTGGAGGGAGCTCCTACTTCTCCCTGATGCAGTTGGAGGTGCTTTCGGTTGTGGGGGCTCCAGCACCGCAGCTCGGTTCGGTTGGAGGGGGCATGTAGGTTAGGAGTAGCGCTCACATGCGCCAGACAGGGGCAAAACGGGGCCTTTTCCTGGCCTTCGCTGGCCCGCCGGCTTTCCGGCTGCCGGCGGAAGTTGTGGGCTGAAATAAGGCTCGATGTTGCCTAGCAACGTAGCTGCTACCAAGCCTCGTTATGGGCCCGTGCAGCGCCCGACATTTTCTTTTCTTATCGATGCGGGAATCATCTGATTCAGCCTCTGGCTGATTAAAGGAACAGATAGGAGGGCTCGGGGCAGCAATATGGTGCAGGGCAAGGCAGATCTCACCCTGATTGATTTGTCTGCTGGGCGGGTCCTCGTGGTGCGATGCTGAGCTGGTGGGTATTCTGGCAGTTGGTGGGGGCTCCTGCCCTCTCCACCTCGCTGGGGACAATGAGTGGGCTCGGGCAAAACAGGGCCTTTTCCTGGCCTTCGCCGGGCCGCCGGCTTTCCGCCTGCTGGCAGAAGTTGTGGGCTGAAATAAGGCTTGATGTTGCCTAGCAACGTAGCTGCTACCAAGCCTCGTTATGGGCCCGTGCATCGCCCGACATTTTCTTTTCTTATCGATGCGGGAATCATCTGATTCAGCCTCCGGCTGATTAAAGGAACAGATGGGAGGGCTCGGGGCAGCAATATGGTGCAGGGCAAGGCAGATCTCACCCTGATTGATTTGTCTGCTGGGCGGGTCCTCGTGGTGCGATGCTGAGCTGGTGGGTATGCTGGCAGTTTGTGGGGGCTCCTGCCCTCTCCACCTCGCTGGGGACAACTAGAGGAGTCGGGACGGAGATTAATCTAACCATAGTTAACCTACTGAAACTAGAAGCCTTGTCAAAAAGCACAAACCTATTTCTTGCCTTTGTAGATATGCAACAGGCTTTCGATACCGTCAATCGTGATCTTTTATGGAAAAAACTCAAAAACTGGGGATGCCCAGAAAATATTTTACATCCGATAATGGCCTTCCACTCCAAAACATGAATTCGAGTAAGGACAAATGGAAAGGGTGAACTAACTGAAGCAATAGCTACGAACAGAGGGGTGAAACAAGGTTGCCCGCTAGCTGCAGTCCTGTTTAAACTATTCATTGCTGACATCCCGGATGCATTAACAACAATACACCGCTTTTCTCCAAAAATAAATGGTCATCAAATCTGGTGCATAACCTATGCAGACAACTTGGTTTTGTTTGACAAAACCCAAATAGGGCTACAGCCACTAATATTAGGCCTGCAACAATACATGGAGAAAAACGACCTAAGAATCAATGTAAAAAAGACAAAAATCATGAAGTTTGGACCAGCAAAAGGAAAAAGAAACCGAGACTTTATTTGGAGAATAGATAGCGAATTTCAGTGACTGTTTAAATTTTTTCGTTATCTAGGAGTTTTAATAAACAAGTCAATTCGAGAAAACAATTGGGCACTAAACCTGTTGCAACGAATGAAAACGTTCGCTCTACAAGGAGCTCGAATACATACCTTGTATGGAAAGTTCAGCTTAATTCCAGTGCAGCAGTTTTATGTGCAAAAGGTAGTCCCAGGAATCACATATGGCTCAGAAACAGGATGGAATATGGACCATAAAATCTGGGCCAAACTAGAGGGAATTTTCTGGCGACGAGTGTTAAGACTACCAAACTATATCTCAATCATTGCAATAAGGTATGAATTGGCGTTAGAAGAATTATACGGCTGCATCGTCTGGAAATCCCCAGCGATGCTACGAAAAATGCAAATCGCAAATCCAGAACCTGTATACAAGTTATTAGCGCCTAGAGATAACTTGGAATACACAGGACTACTTAAGAGCTGGACGCAAAAGCTCAGAGGTTCTAAAAGCGAGTGACATCAAGCTTGAAACATTGCTAGACCAGCCTCAAATCGCAAAGAAAAAGATAAAACAATGGTTCTGGAACCAAAATTTGTCCAAATATGAAGATCTTGCGTCTGCCCTGAACCACAGTCTAGTAATGAACAAATTAGATAATTTGCCTCAATACTTGCAAAAATGTCCTTCACGACGTCATCGAAATGGATCCCTGAGACTACGTCTAAATGCCGTAAAGACAAAACAAATGTTAGTGGCACGTCATATTGAAAAATCAGATGACAACTGCTGCAGATTCTGTAAGACCAACATAGAATCACTCAAACATCTAATAACAGAATGCCCAGAACTTAAGACCCTGAGGTCAATCCACCTAAGCAAATTTGCGCCTATAAATAACAACATGGATGAAGGGTGGTTAAGAATCTTGGGTGGAAGTTCAATTCATCTGACGTGCTCAGTAATAAACTTTGTGGAAGCCTGTTTGGACACTGAAACTTAAGTCTGGGCTTTATGAACTGTATTTGGAAGATGCTTGTTTTCTTAAAGGTTTGATTAAAAAAAATGTTTGTGATAAAAGTTTGATTCAAACTAAAAATTACAATAAAAAAAAAAATGCTGGGGGACTCGCCAAGTGTGGAGGGAGAATTACACATACGATGGAAATTCTACCTAACAAATGTCATCAACCATCTTTTTCTAAGCCATTTGAACTGTAGGCCTCAAAGGTTTTTTAGCTGGTTTTGCTTTACTTTTTTTGTTTTTGTGTGCAGGTTACATTGGTTTACTGAACTAATTGTTTAATACTATAAGTTCATCACACTGCAAATGTAACCTTAACTCGCAAAAACGCACTGCTTCAGAACAATTGCTTTAAATATTAGGTAGCTCACACCCATGCTTTAGATAGAGCGAGTCTTGTGGGGGTAGCGGTGGAGTCGGAAGTTATATTTGTAGTGTGATTGCCTTTGTATAGCAGAATTAGGTAATCTGGTACCCTAACAATGGCATTTTCAGCGTTTGCAGAATTAATCTTTTTCTAGGTTCATGTTGTGTGTGTGTAGGTGTGTAATCTGTAGGTAATTTGCCAACATGACGTTTTTTTAGACAAAATGAGAATGCGCTGCAATGAAACACTCAACCAAATTTGGACTAACGGGAACAGGCAAGGGAAGAAAATGAGGTGCTGGTGGAGGAATACAAAGGGGAGTAGGAAAAAAGCAAGATGTAGGCAAGTGGGACGTAAAGCAGAATCAGACCACTCCATTGAAAATGGCAATACAAACGAGATCTAACAAGAACGAATGGCCAGAATCTGTTTTTGAAACACAAGTTAGTAAAAGATGAGCCTGATGTTCCAACACTGGTACAAAGGTGCCTCCCATTTGTACTACAGTGTAGCGGTGATTTACTGGAAACAAAAATCCTATACCTTTAAATTTTACATAAAAATTAGATTCTCTAAATTATTTCACAAAGTTCCACATATGAACACAAAGGGAAAATTGAGTGTTTTATGAGTGTGTGTGATGTGAAAAAATACAGTTTTGCAAGAATTAGAAAGTCGTGACATCAAAGAACATACAAATCCAAGAATGGACAACATTGATTTTGACTTGACCACTAACCGTAGCTTTAAACCTAAATATATGCCCCAGGTACAATTAATGAGTTTCTCCATTTGAAAAAAAATGTTTTCGGAGACCTTGAACATATAGGTTGGCATGACATCAAATATGACCAATGATTTTGACATTGTTATTAAACCATCAGATAAAGGGGAAGTGTTGTATGGGGAGAAGGGATTATGTTGAGGCAGATGAGGTTTTGTGGTATCTATAAAAGGTTAAAATTGGGTCCAATGTTGTTTAACACACAATTGACCCAACAATTGGATATGTGGTTGAATAGGAGTTTCATCGCCAAAGATTAATGCTTTTTTGAGAGTTACATTTCCTGCAAAACCGACTCTAGAACCACTGCCCAAAATACACACATGTATTCATTATCCCCCTGGAATACCTTTTGTGAGCTAAATTGACTCAATCATAGAATGTCTTTCATAGGGCAAGACCTTATTTGGCATGCTGTTTAGTCTCTTAATCTCTTTCTTGCCGAATGATTCATCACTGCTTTGTTTCCCCCCTTCTCCACTGGGGGTGGGGGGCAGTCCAATAGACCTAATTCTATGGATTTTGTGAGCTGGGCACAAATAATCTTGAAAAAGACTATGCTAGAAGGATTTATATGTGCCCCTTTTAAGAAACAAGGGCATAATACAATGTACTGGGTAAATATGAAATATGTATATATGTTATGTCCTGATTTTTACTGGCCGCCTGCACAGTTTTGTCATGGGGAAACTGATCAGTCCTTCAGACTATCACTACTGGGAAACGGTTCTCTTTTGTCTTTGACTTTATACCTGTTTGGGTAACCTTTTTAACAGTACACACAGCATTTTACAATGCAGTGCAGATAGGATAGTTTTGTATCACCCTAGACTTTTACAATGGGGATTTTTTGTTACTTTTATATGTGCCTAAGGACTAGCTGGTGGCAGCAATGACATTTGTGCAGTATTTGTAGTGTGCACAATCGCGTTTACAGCATCTGGCTACTAAACGTGGCTAATGCCCTAAAACTGGCATGCCACAAGATATTTTGCTTGTACTTTAGCCATATTGTCTTCTGGCCTTCTTCCTGCCTTCTCAAGTCAGGAAATCCCGTATATGATCATGCATTCACCCAGGAAAGCTGCTGCTTTCGCAGACTAGTGCATGCTATTTGTATGTGGACCCAGGAGGTGGGTGGGACTGTTGGGTCCCATTCCACAACCATGCTGCCAGAGAGTCTGGAGTGCATGCATGAGTGAAATCCACAGTGGACCCTGATTGGACCACTGTTTGCTGTTTGAATGATGCAGGTCTTTACCATTGGTGGGCTTGCACTTGCTTCCACCCAAGATTTGGGCTAAGAGGAGGACTCCTGCAGCCATTTATTCAGATCCGCGTCGGAGACAAGTATCCTGGTAGAAGAGCAGACTACTGAAGACTTGTGGACAATGTTAGGGAGAATTCTCAGAAATGTGCTACTTCCCTCCACCTTATCCCCCAGCAACTTTGCTGGATTTTGAGGACTTTTTTTTAACCTGAAGAGAGTGACACTTTTTCCCACTCTCGCATGTATTTTAATGTGATTTTGAACTGTTTCTTTCGGTTGTGGAGTCTGACAAACTCCATAGGCATCATCTTTTACATTGTGTCACGCAGCACCTTCAGTGCAGTGGCACAGGGAAGTCTTTCAGATTTCCCAAAGGTTTAAATACCTTCTCTGGTATAAACTACAGTTTCCCAGAGCAGTAAAGTAAAATTGACTTTCCTTCTATTTGTAACTTTCTAGACCCAGCACACACTATCTTACAATAGGGTTCTGGAGAGTTACCTAGTATCCCCTTTGACTAGCTTCTCATGCAACATTTTTTATGTTAACTTTTTCTCACTGATTGGCTGGTGGCAGTGGTTTGGTTTTTACTACTGTGGTGTGCATTTACTGCGGGCTGCGTTCGCGGCTGCAGTAAAGCACCCAACGGTGCAATTTTTGCCAAAATGGCCCCAGTCTTCTTTTTTCGCCATTTCTTTGTGGAAAGGTCCTTCTTGAGATTTACTCTGCGCGCCAAACCAGGTTTGGTCCCACTGTTCGCTTTGCCTTTGGCGGAATTCACGAGTGAAGCCCGCCTCTGGCTCCAGGGTGTCTGGTTTAGGCAGGAAGTAAGGGAGGTTCCTGAAACTCCCTCCGCTTAGTCTCCTAGGAGACCCAAATGCACTCTTTAGTGATTGGCCGGCTGACTGTCCGGCAAGGGAAGGCACCCTGCTGGGTCACTGACGGCTTGGCTGGAATGAACGTTAGAGAACTGAATAAAAGGCAAGGGTTTTGGCTTGGAAGGTAGAGTCGACCACTGGATGAAGGAACCGAAGAAGAACTTGACGAGGACGCCTCCTGCAACTCCTGGACCGTTGGTTTGCCCGTTGAAGCCCTGCTGCTGTGCTGAAACTCCAAAATTCGTATTGACCGAGAAGCCCCTGCAAGGACGACTTCTCCCCTTGAGTTGGTGGGACCAATCAACTCCAAAGTAAGCCACCTTCTCAGAGCTGGTTGAATTTCCACAGAGCTGCTGCTGGAAACCGTATAGACAGGGAGAGGAACACCAGATTGTGTGCGTTGCTTTTAAGCTCCTCCGGACTCCCAGGAAGCAACTGACCAAGCCTGAGCCCCCTCAACAGAGTGCAGAACCCCAGAAGCAGGGAAAGTCCATCACCACAGCCAGGAACCACAGTGTTGCTATTTGCGGTAGTCCTGAGGAGCTGAAACACTGATGTGCCACTTGTTGGAAAGATTGCCGGTTGCGAGCGGTGACAGTCCCCTTGCAGTGCAGGAGTCCCCAGAAGTCCTCCCTCTTGTCCCCACGACTGAGGCCAAGGAACAGGGAGATCTGCAGAGCTGCACATGAACAGAAGTCATCCTCTGCACATTTTCTTCAATACAAATGTACTGTAAAGTCTGAGAGAACTTGCCTCTTGTTGTAGTGTTGCTTGCATCTTCCACCTTTCACAAGTGTAACAGCTTATGGCCCATTTGATTCTTCTTTCTTCAAAGACTTCTAAAAACATTGTGCAAAAACGTTGTCTACTTGCCTGCAAAGAAGGACTTCAGCTCAGATAGTCTTTTGCCTATTGACTTTGGCTTAGCCTTTTTCACTGAATGACTCTTCTTGGAGGACCTAAAAGTGTTTGCCTGCTTAAGAATATTTGTGGTCTCTTGTATGTTCTAAATAACCTTTTCCTTTTACCAAATTCGACAGTATTCTAAATGCCAACAGTAAGCTAGTAATGTCCCCAGCACCCTAGCTATTGACGTCACCTGAGGGTGTAGGTAGTCGGAGGGCCATCCCAAAAGGGTCTTTAATGATTTAGAAACTAAGAGTGTACAGTTACTTTTTATATTGCTCCCTTCTGAAGAAGGCTTATTCTAACTGACTGATAAATTAATAATTGTTTATTCAAGAAAGCTTGGGTGTACGTTTATTTGAATACTTGCCACTGTGATTCTCTGTGTAACTCCCCTACAGCTCACATTGACCCCTCTTGAGATAGGCATGGCTGCTCAACACGCTGCGAAAACTGTGTAGTACAAGCTTATACCAAAGGTTGGGTTTCCTATACCTGTAGTCAGAGTTGTGTGTAGTGCACCCAAAGGGTACTGCATAAAAACCTTGCCTAACAGACAACACCTGAAAGAAGCCTGGAAACCCCTCCTGCATTTGGCTCTTGGACAGGTAGGACCAACCATTCTCAACGTTTTCTTGAGATACAGCCTCCTGGAGCCTTCAGAATCCTACCTGCACCACCCTGTGCACTGACCAGCTTTGTTTTGGGCTTTCTTGCCTGAAGCGTTGCTGTTCCCATTTTCATCTGGAACTTCGGTGGTGGCCAACGCGTGCTACTGGTCACCTTCCTGCCAAGTTTCAGCTTACCAATATCAAGGGATCCTGCATGGGGAAGGACTTCTTTGACCGCTCCTGGAGAGACACCTGCTGCCGCCTGTGTGCGGTGACTGTCACTGGAACCAGCCTTCCTCTGTCTGGTAGAGTGTCCTGAAGAAGCCTGCATCAGTGCCTGCTGCATTTCTTCATTAGAAAAGGTTGCTCTGCGCTCCTGGACCCGTCCGGAATCTGCCTTACAACTGCAGCTCCTCGGCATCTTCTACTACGGGAAAACCTACCTCCAGTGACTTCAAGTCAACCTACTTAATCACTTGGGAACATCGCAAACAGGGTGGTGAGTAATAGCAATACTTGCAGCCACCCGGCCTCCCTTAGAATAAACATTCCTTCTCTTTTTAAACAGATGTTCTAAAAGATAGAAAAAGCATCTTACTTACCTGAAGTAATGTTGAAGTCTTCTGGAACATTTTTCACCACCACAAGAACCTTTGTCCCCTCTCCTGAGAAGGAACTTTGTGAGTTTTGGGCACAGGGCCCCATTCAATTTAGGGATTGGATATATAAAGTTAGGGTATTTATTCTTGTGAACTGGGGTTTTCCTCACTGCATCATTGCCTAACTAGGTGTTTGTGAATTTCTCTCTCTCTATATACATAATAGAAATATAGGCTTGTGGAATCTGCTTGGATCACATGCTGTGCAACAGGCTGACATCTAGTGGAAGCTGCAGATTATTACAGTTGTTGTTTTTGAAACTCGAAAAGGGACGTCAACAGGGCGTGCCAGTAATACTATCCCTAGTGTGACGTCCACTGTACCCATGATCCCTCACGCGTCTAGGTCCCTCGGATTGTTTTTTTCCACCATTCTAGACGGAAGCGTATAGCGGAGTTCCTTTCGACGTAAAGCCATTGACTATTTACAATTAGCGATAGTAATTCTTTCTATCCTTTCTCCGACCTGCGAAACACCACGCCGGTGGAGACAGAGAAACTGCCCATGCAAAGACTACAGCGACGGACCGTTCCGCCTTGGAAGGCCACCCTGGGCCTCGGCCCATACAGTAGGGAGAGAGGGGGGGAGGCCATTTTAGGATGCATATACTCCCCTTACTACACTTTGTTCGCCCAGCTGCCATAACCTATAATTATGGAAAATACACCTTTTAAATTCTGCCCCAAGTGTAATCGCAAATTCTCGTGGTTAGACAAACACTTAGTTTGTAACTTGTGTCTCCCAAGAGACCACGTCGAAACGTCTTTTCGAGCGTGCAGGCTCTTCAAGCCAAAGACGTCAAAGGACCGCTCCACAAAACGCTGGGCCCACTACGCCAGGCAGCTCAAGGCCATGGAGGTAGGTGGTGCCTTTAGCAATGGCAGGGGCGGTGGAGTAGCTCCAGCTACTCAAGCGCAGGCCCCCGACCCCGTAGGACAGGCCGGCGGCCATGTTGTGGGGACTACACCCGGCGGCGGTAGCGCTACAAAGACGCACACACCACTAAACACATAAGCCCAGGTTGAGGCTCGACACATGGGTCGAGTGATCGACAACGTTCGGCACCCAGGGAAAGGTCCGCTGAGTCCCGGTCCTCTGGGCAATCTCGCTTGATTGCCACATGACAGGGCCCAATCGTCGAAAGACGGTAAGGGTGTCTTTCGCAAAACTCCCTCCGAAGGTCGATCGTCCGCGGACAATGCCTCAGCCCTACCTGCATCTGAAATTCAATGTCAGATAAGGTGGCAGGCCCCAAAAAGTCAGTACAATACTCCTCTGGACCGCAGGGGGATGGGGGGGACATCACAAAAAGACCTCAACAAATCCTCATAGGGACAAGAGCCCTCTTAGGGAAAAAACACCTCAGAAGGAAAAGCCTAAACAATCCAGGCCCATAGAAAAACCTAGAGAATCTAGGCCTACGGTGGTACCTTCCACAGATGAGGATTTAGGACTTTTCCCCTCAATCTGTGGTAATCCCAAGTTCCAAAGGATGGTCTTCACAAGATATTGACAGAGTGGTGAGAAGAATGACCTATATGGCCAATTTTTTCGAAAAGAACCCCGATTACCTTCAGATCTTCAACTCCACTCCCCCACCACAGCTCCATCTGGTTCTCAGGCCTCTGCCTTACCTACTCAACCCCCTTCTAAGAGGTCTTGTTCAAATGTTCCTTTACAAAGTACAGTCATAGATCTCTATGACCCTTTATCGGACCAAGAAGATCTCTACTTTGTAGCGGCAGCTGACCCTCTGTTTATTGATGAAGATACAGAAGACCCTTATTATGGGGATGACGAGGACCAAGAGGCAGACCAAGAAGCCAATATGTACTCTATAGATTCCCCTCTTAACTAAGACACTCCAGTTGTCGAATCTCCAATTGTATTGCCAATGTAATTTCTATGCCTACCATTGTTACTGGGCCATGTGTTGCCAATGTCATTTCTATGCCTACCACTGCTACTGGGCCATGTATTGCGAATAATGATACTGTACCTAGAACCCTCGCCAATACCACTAAATCCTGTATTACTACTACTACTACCCTGCCTAGCAGTCCCAATGCTGACACTACCGACGCCCCTTTGCTATGTGCCCTGATTAAGGCTCGCTCCATACGGCACATGCCCTAGATGGGCACGACCTAATCATTAGCAACAACCTTGACCTTCTCTTCCTCAGTGAGACCTGGCTCAATGCCACATCAGGCCCAGCCCTTACCCTTACCATCCCAGCCAGCTGCGTGATTTACAGACCAGACTGCTCCTCTCAGAAAGGTGGCGGGGTAGCTGTCCTCGCCAAAGAGAACCTCTCTATCAGAGAAATGCAGGGGGACCTTGGCCATTATTCTGACTACCTTCTGCTCAAGCTGAAGCTCTCTCGTAACTACACTATGGCCTTCCATGTGGTATGCCGCCCCCCGGCCCTACCACTGACTTTCAAGAAGCCCTGACTCACTCACTCTCGGACAACCTAAACAAATCTTCCAAAGTCCTACTCCTAGGTGATCTCAACTTGGGGCTCAATGACCCTAGTGACTCCCATGCCACTGCCCTCATGAAAGCACTCACCACCATAGGGTTGTCGCAAGACATCTCGGGGCCCACCCACTCAAAAGGCTGTACGCTAGATTGGGTCTCCCACCATAACTGCACCATCCTTGTCAGAGATATCACGCCTGTTGCATGGTCCGATCACCTATGCATCCGATTTGACATCACCACCTCTAATGGGCCCCCCCAAACTGACCGTCCCTCTCCCTGCTGCATTAACCAGAAGCTCTCGCCAGCTCACGTAGGAGAACCTCACCCAACACTTCCAGGTTCCTGCATTACTGCTCTTTCTCCAATGACCCAGAGGTACTTGCCAACGCCTTTAAAGCGACCATCACCGTGGCTATTGACGCTGTAGCTCCCCTCACCTTTAAAGGAATAGTGCGCTGCACAATATTATTTGCTAAAACGATGGGCAATAGCCTAAAACATAGTTTAAACATATTTTGAATGAAAGTTCCTATGTAAACACTTTGAGCAAAAAAGGCTCAAAGCGTTTACATGGGAGCATCTATTTTGCCATTTCAGGCAGCCTCCTCAGCTCTTCCCTGGCGGCACTAAACCAGCAGTAAAAGCCCCCTACTGGGAGCTTTTGCTTACTGCACCCAGAGCAGAGCTGAGGAGGCTGCCTTCACTTTCATTTTACGTTTTTGGTGCCCCCCAAGCCCAGGGAAGCACAGAAAACATAAAATGAAGGCAAAAAGCAGAGGCGCAGCAATTACAAAAACCACGGAAATCATAAATGCAACAACGTTGTTATTCTGACTGCAGCGGCTTTCACGTGGAGTCTCCTGGGCTCCCCAACCCTGAGGGAGCCCAGGAGACTCCAAGCGAAAGCCGCCGCAGTCAGAATAACAATGTTGTATTTGTAAATACCGCAGCATTTACAAGTACAACAACGTTTTATTTCTCACTGCGGCGGCTTTCGCTTGGAGTCTCCTTGACTCCCTCAGGTTTGGGGGAGCCCAGGAGACTCCACGCGAAAGCTGCTGCAGTGAGAAACACTGCAGCATTTTGAAACACAACCGCGTTGTCTGCCTGCAGCAGCTTTCACTTTAGGGGGAGCCCGAGAGACTCAAAGTGATAGCCAAGGCAGGCAGAAACACAACGCGGTTGTATTAAAAAACACTGCAGTTTTTCTTTCTAAGTTTCTCGGGCTCCTCCGGCTCAGAGGAGCGCAAGAAACTTAGAGAGAAAACCGCAGCGTTTTCAAATACAACAACGTTGTATTTATGTTTGCGTTAGCTTCAGCTTGGAGCTCCAAGCTGAAGCTACCGCAAACATAAATACGTTTTAAAAGCTGCAGTTTTCTTTCTAAGTTTTCCGGGCTCCTCCAGCCTGGAAAACTTAAGGAAAAAAAGCAGCTAGTAATTAAGAAATAAGAATTTACCGAGATGCAGCTTTCCTGCCTGCTGTCTCTGGTCTCCGTCCTCCAGCACCATTGAAGCAAAAGCCACCCAGTGGTACCTTTTGTTTATTACAGCTAGCTGGTTTTTGCTTCATTAGTACCGCAAGGGCAAGCACAGGAGGCATCCATTCCACAAAATGGATACCTCCTTGTGCTTCCCACTTTTATGTTTGAGCTTCATTTGCTCAATACTTTACATAGGGACTTTTTAAAAAAAAAATGTTTAGATATATTTTTGGTTATTGGCCATCTTTTTTGCCAATAATATTTTTGAGCGCACTATTCCTTTAAAAAAGCCAAAAAGGTGAAGCACGCCAATGCCTGGTATACCCAAGAGCTATCTCAGTTAAGATCCAAAAAAAAGTAGGACTAACTACCTGGAAAAACAATCCAAATGACACCACCAAAGCTGCCTTCAAGGCCATCTCCATTGAATATAAAACCACCATCATCAAGGCCAAAGCCTCTTCATTTAACACCAGAATAACCAATGCCAAATCTGGCAGCAAAGAAATGTTCTCCATTTTCAGAGAGCTTTGAGACTCCACCCCCCCCCCCCCACACTCCCCACCCTCTTAAAAGACACAGCCTGGTGCAACTCTATTCAATCTGCCATGCTGGCGAAGCTGGACACCCTACATGGGAAGATCCTTGCCCACCAACAGGCACTATCGAACCTGATAGCTAAGAGCCATTGCTGCCCTTCGCCTGCCACCAACACCACGCCTTCCCCATTTTTTAATTCAAGGACATGAGTATAGCAGAAGTCACTGCCCTCCTTGATTCCATTAAACCCTCCAACTGCAAAGGGGACGCCTGCCCAGCTAAGGTCATCAAGGACTGTGCCCCCTAATCACTGCCTTCAATAACGCCGCTTTCCAATCCGCCCATGTCCCTACCGGACTCAAGGAAGCCTGGGTTCGCCCGCTCCTAAAAAAATAAAATAAATAAATAAACCTTCCCTAGACCCATTGATCCCGGGGAATTACAGGCCCCTTACCACTGTCCCCTTTCTACTAAAAATACTGGCAAGGCAGCCTACCTACAAGTACAAAAATTCCTGGAGGACAACCGCCTTCTTGATCTCCGGCAATCAGGCTTCCGGCCGCGGCATGGTACCGAAACGGCCCTCCTTGATATTAAAAACCAGGTGGATGACATAAGAGATGCAGGCAAACCTGCACTACTTCTCCTTCTGGACCTATCCACTGCCTTTGATTTGGAGGACCATAAGACCCTCTGCCACCATCTCTCCACCGCAGCGAATTTCTCCCCTAGTGCATGTAAATGATCACCTCCTTCCTGCAAGTTAGAGCAATGAAGGTTTTCCTGACCTCGCATCCGCCGACCCAAGCATCATCCAATGCGACGTCCCACAAGGGTCATGCATTGCACCTACTCTCTACAATCTCTTCACGAGGCCCCTGTTCAAAATACTGGATGCACTGGGCATCTCATACACGAACTATGCTGATGATACCCAGGTGCTCATCCCCCTCTCGGGCAATTACCTGTCTGACCTGAACACCCTCGACACATCTACTCGACGATCCAATCCTGTATGGCGGAAAACTGGCTATGTCTCAACAGTGAGAAAACCGAACTTCTGCTGATCAGATCCCCTTCCACCCTGGGCAAACTGGACAAGCAATACAGCTCCTTCATCGTGGACAACATCCCCATCACTGTCTCTCCAGCAGTTAAGACCCTTGGGGTCTACCTTGATCCCACCCTTACCATGACCAGGCAGGTTAATGCCATTGCATCAACCTCAGCCTATCACTCCAAACTTCTTAATGCAGTGAGACCATTCTTGTCCCAACAAAATTGCCTCACCATCGCCAGAGCAATGATAGGATCAAGATTGGACTATTGCAATGCCCTTCTTATAGGGACCTCCAGCAAAAATCTTGCTAAACTATAGCTGGTCCAAAACAGCACCCTCGGGGCAGCCACAGGCGTATCTCGCAGGGACCACATCTCACGGCTCAGAAGACATGTCCACTGGCTCCCCGTTTAAGAAAGAAAAATCTTCAAAACCCTTGCTCTGACTCACAAGTGCCTCCACGACCTAGCCCCCCTTACCTTGCCCATAGGTTCTCCAAACCCGCTGCTTCCAGGCCTTCTAGATCCGCATGGTCCACGTTAATCGGACCCAGAACGCGCAGAGCACGCGCTGGTGGTTCCAGCTTCCCTACCCTGGCTGCCACCACCTGGAACACCATTCCAACCTACATCAGGCAAATTGACTCCCATGCTGCATTTTGCAAGGCCATTAAAACCAGCCTGTTTGTGTGACCTTCCTGTTCCTTCAGTCACGCTCTGTGTGACTAAGTATCTATTTATGTAATCATGTACCGTAATCTATGAATGTCTTCGCTGTGCGGCTTCACTTTAACCCTTAAGTAAGCCACCTTATTCTCCATGTCCACAGCGCCTCGATGCCTGTGGGCTGTAGTGTGCTCTACAAATACAAATAAATAAAATAAAGATGATCAATCCCTCCTCAATGAAGTACTAGCCAATGCGGCTGAGCACTTTCAGATTGACACCCAGGAGGTACAGGAGGGTAAAGACTTTGCAGAACAAATCCTTGGGGACAAAAAGACAGTGGCCCAGTTTATCCTGCTACTGAAATCCGTGCAGCGCAGAATACAACCATCTTTAGAACCCCTAATCTCACACTGGTCGTAAACCCACGTGTAGAGAAATTATTCAGACCCGCACCTTCAGACCCATTATATATTAGAGGGCAACTGAAACCAGACTCCTTAGTTGTGACTACAACTAGAAAAAGAGCAGGCACACCCCTTGCTTGCTCCGAGGCTCCACCCAATCAGGAGATCAAAAGGATTTACGCCATGGGCAGAAAGGTTGCCTCCTCTGCGGCCTATCAGACCAGAATAGCGAACAATGCAACTCTCTTGGCTAGTTACAACTGCCACAAGTGGGAGGAAATGTCTGCTTTACTTTCGTCTGCCCCAAAGCCACTCAAATCCCAACTACCACAGGTGGCTGCAGATGGGAGGGCAGTGTCTAGCTGTGTCCTTAAAACCAATTTTGACGCGGTGGACAATGCCGGAAGAGTCATTGCGCAAGGGACCGTTATTAAAAGGCATGCATGGCGGTGCCAGTCAGGTTTTAGACCGGAAACGCAGGTCACTCTAATAAACATGCCGGTTGAACCTAACGTGCTCTTCGGTAAGGCCGTAGAAGACGCCCTTAAAATAGCAAAGGACCAGTATGACGCTCTTAAATGTTTAGGTCAACTCACTTACAAGCTTTCCGGACAGAGGGGTAACGGAAATTTTTGCCGTTTTCGAGGCCAAAACTCTCAACGAGGATCCAGCTACAATCAAGTTCAGGGTTCCTCCTGGGGAAATAATCAAGGCCAATCCTCCCAGGGCTATCCCAGAGGACAACGCAGAGGTTGTGGGCAGGGCAGAGGCCCTGCTCGAGGTGGCACACCACCTCAGAGCAAGAGACATTCCGCTCCAGGTGCCCTCCCATGCTTCTTAAGTAGGAGGATGCATTTCCATCTTCACCCACGCATGGGAGGGATCACCTCAGACAGATGGGTGCTGTCCACAGTAGCAGGCTGATACTGTGTAGAATGACTCCAACATCCCCACAACCACCCCTCACGACAGAAGATCCACTCAGAAGAACACCAGCGTATCCTTCTCGAAGAGATAGCCACACTTCTATTAAAGGACGCCATCAAAGTCGTCCCGGCCAACCAGGTAAACGGGGGTATTTATTCAACTTACATCCTTGTGCCAAAGAAAGATCTAAACAATGCGCCCCGTATTAGATTTGCGCCCTGCAAACAAGTATGTCAAGCCACAAAAGTTCTGCATGGCTACGCTACAAGAGGTAATCCCTCTACTAAAAAGGGGGATTATATGGCAATACTGGATCTGAAAGATGCCTTTTTTTATATTTCAATGTTCCCAGCGCACAGAAGATTCTTGCATTTCAAGATGGCAAACCAGCACTACCAATTCAAGGTGCTGCCCTTCGGAATAGCCTTGACTCCAAGAGTATTCACAAAGGTACTGGCGGTGGTGGCAGCGCACCTGCGCAGGGAGGCAATCCCGGTGTACCCTTACCTGGACGACTGGCTCATTACAGGGGAATCACCCCTGATTTGCAGACAAAACATTCAGGGAACAATCAACCTCCTCTTTCAATTGGGCTTCTCCATCAATGCGAAAAAGTCTAGCCTAGTGCCAAGCACTTCAAAACAGTGCCCCGGAGCTGTCTTAAACACAGAGTAGGGGTTGGTCTTTCCATCAGAGGAAAGAGTAAAAAAATGTGTTACTGCAAATACCACATTATCAGACCGGCCGCCAGATAAGGGTGCGCAAAGCTATGCGTTTAATAGGCATGATGGCATCTTGCATTTACCTGGTGCCTCACACGCGCATGCGACCCTCGCAGGAGTGGTTGGCGAAACAGTGGTCTCATGTAAGTGAAGTGGTCAGTGGGACGATCTAGTGGTTGTTTCGCCAACACTTGTACAAAATCTTCGCTGGTAGACAAGAGAAAATCTAACTAAAGGAAAACCTTTCTACGATCCAGAGGTACAGGCGGTTGTCACGACAGACGCCTCATTGGCAGGGTGGGGGGCTCACTACCTTCACCACACAGCTTAGGGTCTGTGGTCTCGCACTGTAGCTCAGAACCACATCAATCTGCGGGAACTTATGGCAATATTCAAAGCCTTTCAGGCATTCGAACCCCATTTAAAAAACCTATCTGTGCAGATCATAACAGACAGCACTACAGCAATGTTTTATATCCATAAACAGGGGGGTACACGTTCTCCAAATCTGTCCAGACTTGGACAGCAAATTTGGAAATGGGCACTCAAATGGAAGATGTTGCTGCTGTCACATGTTTCAGGGGAACTCGACTCTCTAGCAGACTCGTTAAGCAGAGATCCCCTACCAGAGGAACACGAGTGGCGCCTACACAAAGGAGTCGTAGAACACCTCTTCTCTCAATGGGATTTCCCAACTATAGACTTATTCCCCACAACCGAAAACAGTCAATGCCAAGACTTCGCGTCCAGGTTCCCCCAGCCAGGCTCCGAGGGGACCACCATATGGATGAACTGGTCAGGGAAATCTGCTTACGCTCCCCGCGCCCCCCCCCCACACCACCCCCAAACACCTCTCATGAGGAAAGTGGTGAACAAAATACACAAGCAACCGATGACGCTTATCCTAGTTGCTCCTATGTGGGCAAGACAACCATGGTATCCACATCTGCGCAAACTGACGATGTGCGATGCCACCAAACTCCCGTGCCAGTACAACCTACTCACCCAGCACGAGGGACTTTCAGTGCACCTGCACTCATGAACTTGGCAGCATGGCTCCTGAGGTCATAGAGTTCGGACATCTCAACCTGCCACAGAGATACATGGATATCTTGAAAGAATCAAGAAAAACAAACACTAGGCACTTTTACTTTGACAAATGGAGAAGATTCGTAATTTGGTGCCAGGCTAAACTGATCAAACCCATAGAATGTACTCCATCCCACATTCTAACTTATATGCTACATTTGCTAGATGCAGGGTTAGTATTTAACTCCCTAAAGGTTCACCTGGCGGCTTTGTCAGCCTACACTTCCTCTCATAATAAGGTCTCATGGTGGAAAGTACTGGTCATCAAAGCATTTATGGAAGGAGTAAAGAGACTCCACCCTCCAATTTCTAACCCGCCGCCAGGTTGGGACCTCAATGTGGTACTCGCTAAGCTCATGGGACCCCCTTTCCAGCCTATCCACAAGTCTAGTCTCAAACACCTTAATTATAAAACTGCCTTTTAAGTGGCTATCACTTCCATAAGAAGGCTTAGTGAAATCCAAGCATTGTC
This sequence comes from Ambystoma mexicanum, assembly GCF_040938575.1. Taxonomy (NCBI): domain Eukaryota; kingdom Metazoa; phylum Chordata; class Amphibia; order Caudata; family Ambystomatidae; genus Ambystoma; species Ambystoma mexicanum. The sequence continues at coordinate 448,775,629 of NC_090936.1, read as the reverse complement.
AGTACAGGATCATTTCTTTGTTGTACACTAAGACAAGCTGGTTTTACGTACTCGCCCTAGGTTCTTACCTAAATTCATCTCCAACTTTCATGTAAACCAGTCAATTGAGCTACTGTCTTTCTTCCAGGAACCCAACAGGTCAGCTGAGGTACAACTCCACTAGATGTGAGGAGAGTGGTCCTCTACTACGTAGACAAGACCAGACCGCTAAGAAAAACAGATCAATTGTTTGTCTCCATTGCGCCAGGCAGAGAAGGTGACAGCATTTCTAAGAATGCCATCTCTAGGTGGATAGTCCTATGTGTCAAACTGTGCTATTCCCTGTCAGATAAAACACTGCCTTTTACGCCCAGAGCTCACTCCACAAGAGGTACTGGAGCCACTCTGGCTTTCATTGCAAATGTCCCCTAAAACAGTATTTGCAAGGCAGCTACATGGAGCTCTGTACATACTTTCACTCAGCACTACTGCATTGACACCCATGCCAAGACAGATAAACAAGTGGGACAAGCGGTTCTAAGATATTTATTAGCTCATGAACCTTCTCACATCCCTCCTCCTCCTCCTCCTTCTTCCACTGCTTGCTAATCTATGCACAGCATGTGATCTAAGCAGATTCCACAAGCCTCAGAAGGGATACATTACTCACCGTTGTATTTCTGATGCTTGTATCTGCTTAGATTCACATGCGACCCACCCTTCCTCCCCTCGGAGAGAAGGTGCATGGATGCCTATGAGCTTGTCTGATATGTATCTGCTTGGATACAACTTTACTGACGCTACACCTCATGTCAGAAAAATAACAATCTAAGTGACCTAGACGTGTGAGGGATCATGGGTAGAGTGGACGTCACACTAGGGATAGTATTACTGGCACGCCCTGTCGCCGTCCCTTTTCGCGTTTCGAAAACAACAACTTTAATACTCTGCAGCTTCCACTAGATGTCGGCCTATGCACAGCATGTGAATCTAAGCAGATACAAGCATCAGAAATATGATTACGGTGAGTAATGTATTATATATATATTTTAGTTGTGTGATCCTAATACCTGCTTGATTAATTTTTCTAGTGTGTTTTGGGCCTATAATAGAGTATTTTTGTACTTGCCTGTCAAGCAAAATCATTCTGTGCTTCATTGTGTGTACTCATTGTGGACCCATGTCCACGCTCACTCCTGAGTCTAAGGCTTGATCACTCTCCACGCTTACCTTGATTGGGTTTAGCTAAACTCAGAGTTCCCCTGTTGACTAGAACTAGGGTGGCCTCCTGAAATCTGTCTGCTAGGCCAGATTTTTAGAAACCATCTTCACACAATGACCATATGCTGCTCAAAACATGGGTGGGCATAGTTAAAGTGGACTTTCTTGAATTTCAGGGTGTTGCTGCGTTAAATCTGATCACCTTAACTCTCTCAAGATGTCAACTGAATTTTAAGGGTTTTCTTATACTATAGTTTCTTTGGGGCCCACTAGCTGTGGCCAAAGCCTTCACCACTGTATATGTTGCACCAGCACGTTTCTTTTGTATCCCACTTGCCATGGCCATTTGGCACAAAGACTTATTGCCCCTGCCTAGTAGACTGGATCACTGCAGGTATAAACACATTTTTCTTCAGCATGCAATCTGGCATGTATTCACATGCTCATGAATATTCCCCGTTGTCAGGCTGGGAATCCTCGATAAAAGGAAAAACAATTTAACTTTCACTTTTAAATTGTATTTCTCCTCTAAACCAATCACTGTCCTTTGGGTCATACTGCCCCCATCCAATGACAGTCCTCTCTTGCTCGGCTTCATGTACACTTTTATAACTCGCCAGCACCCTTTTTTCTTTTTAAAAGCAGATTACATGCAATTGTGCTGCCATTTTGTGATCAGGGAACAAAGGCTTGTATCTTGCAGGTCCCCATTAAAAGAGCAACCTATTTTAAAAAGTCCACTGAGACTCTCAAACAAGGCGATGTTTACCTGGCCTGCAAGGGCTCAGGTGTGTGCTAAGTATGGTTGTGATCTTTCTGTGGCTACAGGTGTAGGAAGTTCATGGTAGCCATGACCAGATATATCTGGATGAAAGATTGGGTGTCTTGTATTAACTCTGGATACCACATTCTGTGCGTTTGCCGGAAAGGAAGCAAGGGAATGTTTGAATATGCAGAGCATTTCTTAATGAGTGGCCGCCAGACGTTTTAATGGTGCATGCATTGTACCAATTCGAAGCCCAGCGTACATCCAGCAGCCAAATGTGCTAAAAATACATATTTCTTTGCATAATCTTTGCCAGGTACTAAGACACATTGCAGAACACCTGTAGGATGAAGTTTCCTGAAGCATTTGCTTGGACTCTACAATCTGAAGGCAAAGTGCTGCTCGGCTTCTGACAAACCAGCCTTCTTTCCCCACAACCAGATGCAACTACATTGGTTCTCCCTTCTCATGATTCAGCAGAAGACACTGCTGGTTAACCCATGTTTTTATTGAATAGCACTTGTTGGTCCCTGTGCTGCTCCAACTCATGTAGAGTACTCCACATGTTCAGCAATGGACTGGTGGTAGTCAGTCTCCTGTGACATACAACTACCAAAGATAATACCTCTGTTGAATTGCTAGGTCAATGTCTGTATCGCATTGCACCCCCACTCCCTCTACAAGACTGAAAGCGCAGCAACTGAAGTAGACGCACCATTCCCCAGCATCAGTTCCAACCCTTACCACATCACCAACTGCATCCAAGGTCCTTCAATCTACTACCTTGACTGCATTTTGCCACCTGCATACATTGTTTCTTCATTGCTGAACTGCAACTTTGACCACTTCTTTAACCATAACTGTTGGCACAGAGTTTCATTTTGGGGTTTCTCCTCCCCAACTTCCTGGGCCCTCTAAACTTTTTGCTAGCTTACCTGTTTATTTTTCCATCTTCCTTTTTGCGGCCACAGAGACTTTTACTGAAGTTCTCCTACCGACTACTGATGCAAGCCTTTTTCTGGTGTGCGGTTTTTAGAAGCCCATATAGCTACCATGGGAGGATTACTGTTGGAGTCCCCATTTTGGTCCCAGGGTGACCATCGCCCTTTAAAGGTGGGGGAAGTAGGCAGGTATCAGCTGGAATCTCTAGTTTTGGCTACATCAAGACTGTAGTCACTTTAACCACAATAAAAGCCCAATGCACCGTTTCGGTAGCCCCTGAAGTACTAATATATTTGCTTTGAGCTTTGCTCCTAGCCATTTTGTTTTGGGTCACGCTTTTCACTGTGAACCACGAGACACAGCCAAATTGGCAGTTTTGTTGACGTGGGCTCAGCTTGAGTCCACAAAAGCACATTTGATTGCGAGTTAAACTGGGGTAGACTAGTACTACAACTTCTAGACTTTCCAATTTACGTCCAGTGGGATGACAGACTGTTTGGTTGTTTCTAGGGATATATGATTGGTTATTTATAACACGCTTAATACCCAGAGATTTCTAAGCGCGGACCCGGGGATCGAACCTGTGTTGATCTGTCTTCTAGCTTCCAAGGCGAGGCCATTGCCCCTGGGCTATCCTCCCGAGTGCCTTGCTGCGAAAACCATTGTGTGCTTGTCTTTTGTGCAGTTGGTGGGCTTGCTTAGGCCACCCATTGAGGTAATCTAGTGGTAGTGGGAGACCCTGTACATTCCTGGGTGATCATTATCTGAACTCCTGAAAGGCTACTGTTGAAGATGGGCTGCTGCTGAATACCCTGGCATGGCCATACTGCCTCAACTCTTATTACTCTGTCCCATTTGTTGATCCTTTATTCATCTGGAAACTTCCTGCATTGTGAGCTAAAGCCTCCTCTCCTCAGAGTCCCCAATCACAGCTAGCCAGACCCAGCATTCCTGTGCCAAATGTTTCACATTCATCGCCTTGAATGCTTTTCCCAGAGACCCTGTACCTGTGATTGGATCCTTCTGCAGGGGACACATAGGTCCCGAAAGTCATGGATTTCGAGGTCAGTCCCCTATGCCTACAAACATTAAAATTACATTTCCTGCAGTGGGCTTTGTATTCACCTTTCACAAACCTGCCTGGCCTGCCAGTTCTCAAACTCTGGAATGGGACTCTTCTTGGGGGGGGGGTCTCTCTTAAGGCTGGAGGCCTTTTCTGCTGCACCCGTGGGGTAAAAGGAGATCTTACCTTACTTACTCCTATAACCACTGAAAACCTTGGATACTTGGACCCACCGTTTCCCTTGGGGGATCTTTTACAAACACTTCAAACGCCCCCGAAGACTCAGAAGGGTACTTACCCGAACTGAGACTGCTTTCCTGAAGTCCTATTGGCCCTGGAGTATTTATAACAAAGATGGGAATTTCTGAAAGTACTAGTGATTAATTACAACTTTTAATATAATGAATCACCACAGTTCCCTTTACACTATATAAAGTGATAGTGTTACAGTAGGCATCGACTTGTTTCTAAATATGAAGTGGAACCAATTCAGTTTACTGTATTGTGTTGGCTCTTTGGGCCAGTTTCCTAAAACATGTGTACAAAAGTGTTAAGGTTAAACCAACAAAAACATACAACCATCAAAAATAACAACATAAAGGTAACATAATAAACTTTAACACATTCAAACAAAATTATATTAAAATCAAATATATAATATATCATTTTCAGAATATATGATTACGTGATTATTGATTTTGATTGTTGTAAGTGCATGTAATCTAAAAGCGAGTATCGCGTGTCAGTCGTGTGTGTTGTAAGATCGTTTGGCGCACGCGTTGTACAAGCGTTTTGCGTGCGCATCGTAGGTGCCTGTATTGTAGGAGCGAAAGTCGAAGGAGCACATGTCGTACCCTCGATGCTTTGCTCATGTGAGTCGGGAGGTGAACTTTCAGCGATGTCTACGGGTGGTACTGTAGCATGTGTGACTTGACTCAAATTACTTATTCGTTCACATTTCAGGTAGAAGTATTTTTTTTCCAAGGCGTTTTAAACCCACCATAAGTTTGCTTGCATTTCATAAACATGCTTCAACCACAAAGCTGTCAGACTACACTTTAGTGATATTCCCCATAATGGTGAAAAAGGTATACAGTTGTCTGCAGCTTTGAGAACCATGTGTCTTGGGTTGATTAAGCAAAGCTACATATAAAATAGCACTGCCTAGCAAGAAAAAGGTAATTTTCTGAAGCAAAGGCTTGCATTTGGGCCAATTTACATACCCACAATGCTTTGCTCGTGTGGCTTTGGAGGTGAACGTCCAGCGATGGCTACTATGTAGCTGTGGCATCTGTGACTTGCCTCATGACATATCATAGGGCAGCGGTTGCTGCCCTATATTTAAGGTGAAACCATTGTACATAGACTTTGCACAAAATTCTACTGCTAATAACGCTTGACTGATTGGATGGATTTGGAGGGCAATTTCCCAAACAAAGCTTGTTAAAAGAAGTTTGTTGACTGGTTTGGGGTAAATCCGTCCAGTAGTTTAAAAAATATTCGAAGTCGAGGGGGTGCCCACAGCCCTCAAAAACATTTAGAAATGAAAACCTGCCTTTTTTTTTACTGGATGCAATTGATGCCTATATAATAATACCTAGAGAAGCTGAAAAAACGAAAAGTACTCAAAAAAACTATTTGGAGGAGGAAAAACTATGCAATCGAATTAGGCTACAGGTGGGGAGGGGAAAGAGAACATCATGTGAAGTTGGGGTATTCTGGGGAGCCAGTTAGAAAATGTTCAGCTTATTGGGGGATTTCCACAGCAATAATGCAAGACCTGCACAGAAAAACTGCATCACACAAACCGAAGAGTGGTAAGGGGTAATGGAAGAATGGCAAGGAGGGCAAAAGCAATTGAGGAGAGTGGAGAGACCAAGGAAAGAGGAGGGTGCTCATGGCGAGTGCCTGTGAGGATGGGGAAGCATTTTAGATTTACACGCGTTATCGGGGGAATCTCACTAGAATACACTGTGGAAAAAGGTTTAAGTCACTTACCTGTAACTATTGTTCTCCAGCATGGGTCTGGCATGCTCATGAATAGTCCCAGTCGTCAGGCTGGGAATCCTCGGTAAAAGCAAAAGCAGTTTCACTTTCACACTGTATTTCTCTTCTAAACCAATGACCGTCCTCTCCCTAAGCCCCGCCTATGGCAGCCATCTTCAGATTTGGTAAGCATGTAAAGCGGCAGTATGACCAAGATGAGCCGTAGAGGGGCCGGAGGAAGGGTTCGCTTGTGAATCCATGCCAGACCCATTATGAGAACAATAGTTGCAGGTAAGCAACTTAAACCTTCTCCAGCATGGTGTCTGGCATGGATTTGCATGCTCATGAATAACAAAGGAGTCTGCAATGGCGTTCTTGACTCCCGCCAGGTGGAGAAGGATGAGGAACATCCCCTGTTCGACGGCCCAGTGCCACAAGTCCTGAGCTTCATTGGAGAGCGCCGGGGATCAAGTGCCCCCCCCTGCTTTCTGATGTAGAACATGGTGGAGGTGTTGTCCATGAAGATCCTTACCACTTTGCCTTTCAGAGACGGTAGGAATGACTTGAGGGCCCAGAACACTGCCCATAGCTCCACGATGTTGATATGCAGATCCTTCTCCTCCAGAAGTCACAGGCCTCTGGTGTGCAGACGTCCACTGTGTGCTCACTAACCGTCCAGGGAGGCGTCTGTGGTGACCGTCTACTGGCATGGGGGGGGTTTTGAAATCCCGTGCCTTGGGAGATGTCGATGCGGACCCCCCCACCACCATCGGAACTCCTTGTTGAGGGATCTTGTCCGTGAAACTTCCAGACCCTTTTATCCGACGGGCATCCATGAATTCTTGTAGGGGTCGTATCTGCAACCTGGAGAGACAGTGGCAGTCTTCGCTGACGACAGTCGTTGAACCTTTCCTTGAAAGGCTGCTATCCTCTCCTCCGAGGGCAATGCCAGGCAAGATACTGTGTTGATTCTGGAGCCAAGGAACAGCGCGTTCTGTGATGGCGTTAAGCAGGACTTTGGATAGTTGATAGAGAATCCCAGATCCGTCAAGTCAGACGGTCGACGTCCTGTGTTTGTCGGCTAGGCCACGCGAGCAGGCTCCTATCACCCAATCGTCCAGGTACGGGTATACATGTATACCCTGCAGACCTAGATGGGCCGCCACTGGTGCCAGGCATTTTGTGAACACTCTTGGGGCCGACTTTCAACCAAATGGTAGGGCCTTGAACTGGTAGAGCTGGCCCTGCACCACGAAACAGACATTTCCGATGTTTCTTGTGAATGGGGACGTGGAAATGGGCATCCTAAAGGTCCAACGACGTCAAGAAATCCCCTTCTTCCAGTTGGTCGAGCATGTGATGCAACACCACCATCCTGAACTTTTGGGACTTATTTGTTCAGACGTCTTAGATCCAGGATGGGTCTCCAGCCCCCGTCTTCTTTCTGACTAGAAATGATCTGGAATAGACTCCAGAGCCCTGGAGCCGTTGGGGAACTAACTCCCATCGCCCCTTTCCGTAGCATGGCTCGTACCTCTTCCAGAAGTTGAGGCATGTGCTGCTCCTGCGGTGGAACCAGTGGAATACGAGGACACCTGCGTTGGAATGACAAGGTGTGCATCTGGGCGAGAGCGTCAAGCACCCATCTGTCTGTGGTGATCTTCCTCCACTTGCTGACAAACTTCGTCAGCTGACCTCCCACCGGGGTGCACGAGTCGGGGTCCGACGTCTTAGCCAGTTCAGGCTTGCATGGGCGACGGCGTCCTGCCCTGTGGGTGACGGCGACACTGTCCTCCGCCACCATAGGCCTGGGGGCCTGGGAGCAGCCTCTGTGCTTTTTGCATTGAGGATCGGTAAGGCTTTCTGTAAGACGTGGAGAAAGGAACAAGTTACTTACCTGTAACTATTGTTCTCCAGAATAGGTCTGGCACATGCTCATGAATATTCCCCGTCGTCAGGCCGGGAATCCTTGGTAAAAGAAAAAACAGTTTCACTTTCACTTACAAAACTGTCTTTCTCCTCTAAAACAATAACTGCACTCTGGGTCATAGTAGCCCTAGCCGATGACTGCCCTCTCCCTAAGCCCATCCTCTGGCAGCTATCTTCAGATTTGGTATCACGTACAGTGGCAGTATGACCAAGAAGAGCCGCAGAGGGACAGGAGGGAGGGTTTGCATGTGAATCCATGTCAGACTCATGGTGGAGAACAATAGTTACAGTTAAGTAACTTGCTCCTTCTCCAGCATGGGGTCTGGCATGGATTCACATATTCATGAATAAAGAATACATAGCAATACAACATTACACAACCACGCAAGGTGGCAAGGCTCAACAGAAGAAAATACTCTTACCTCCGTAACAGGTTCACCTTCAAGCAAACAGGTTGCGTAGCACTGCTTGGCCGACCCTGGACTCCTCTCTGTAATCCCCGTCGATGCAGTAGAATCTTGTGAAGGTGTGCGTGGAACTCCACATAGCAGCCCTGCAGATGTCCAGCAGGGGCACACCAGGCAGAAACGCCGCTGTTGCAGCGATCGCTCTGGTGTAATGGGCTCTCGAACAGCCGGGCAGCGGTGGGTTGGCCAACCGACGACAGTGTGCGATACAGCCGGAGAGCCACCTGGAGATGGGAGCCTTGGACAAAGCCTTCCAATGGCTCACAGGAGCAAAGTTCATGAACAGTTGAGACAGGTTCCGAAAACTCTTTGTGTGTGCAATGTAGAACTTCAGAGCACGAGCAACGTCCAGCGAGTGCAAGGTCCTTTCAGCCGGTGACGAAGGTTTCGGAAAGAACACAGGCAACACCAAAGGCTCGTTGAGGTGGAATTCCAATGGGACCTTTGGCATGAAGGACGGGTGCGCCTGCAGCACCACCCTCGCTTCGTGGAAAAGTCAGATATGGCTGTTTGCAGGATAGGGCCTGGATCTAACCCACCCTCCTGGCAGAGGTGATGGCCACGAGAAAAGCATTTTTCAATGAGAGGAACTTGAGAGGGGTCTGATGCATAGGTACGAAGGGGGCCCCCCACCCCCATGAATCTCGTCAGCACCATGTTGAGTTCCCACGCCGGGGCAGGAGCCTTCACCGGCGGGAAAGATCGAAACAGTCCTTTGAGGAACTCCTTGACGAGACGATGGGACCAAAGAGAAGATTGTCCTGGAGACCTGGTGTAGTGGGAGATAGCCGCCAGATGCTCCCTGATAGAGGTGTGCACCAGCCCCACCCTGGCCAAGGACAAGTATGGAAGAATCTGCAGGGCCGCGACCCTCGGAGGGTTGACCTTCTGCGCGACCGGCACTATGTAGCAAAACGCTTCCACTTGTGCCCATAGCACTTAAGAGTCTGACCCTCTGGCCTTGGCAAGGACCTCCCTGCAGTCTGCCAGCAACGCGTATCCTCCAAACTCTAGGGCTGCAGGAGCCAAGCTCTCAGGTTCAGCGATCCCGGGTCGTGATGCAGAATTGCGCCTCCTTCTCTGGTGAGCAGAGCCGCGACCACCAGCAGCTTGACCGGAGGCAACGTTGACAGGCTGAGAAGGTCTGGGTACCAAGTCTGCCTCGGCCACGCTGGGGCGACAAGTATCATCCTGCATCGGCACTGTTTGAGTTGATTGACGACTCCCAGCAGGAGAGGCAACGGAGGGAACGCGTATAGGAACAGGCCTTCTCATGGGAAGAACGCGTCCCCCATGCTCCTCGGCTGGTGGAACCTGCTGGCGAATTTCTGGCATTTGTAGTTTGCCGCCACAAACAGATCGATCTGGGGTCTGCCCCACTTGAGAAAGATGAGGTCCACCTGATCTTGCCGAAGTTTCCACTCGTGGCAGGAGCACAGCTCCCTGCTGAGGGAGTAGGCAATGGTGATTTATTTTTAAATGTTTTTATTGGCATTTATAAGTATACAGAAAAGCTGTTTAGCAACTGCTTTGGATTGCATCATCTTATATATGTATTGTGTGCCAATTAAACTCCAGTAAAACAATAACGAATAAACAAACAAAATAACAACATTGACTGTCCCACCATTTACTAGCACCTCGTGTTCCATGTTTCCAGGTTAGGGGCTCAGGTCCGAAGCCAGTTCTCTGCGTTGACCCACTCAGGGCAGCGACATAGTGACGCATATGGGAATAATGGATTGGTCTCTGCGCTCTGTTCCCTTTTGGCGTCCAAGGGGGTTTAGATTCAAGGAGGTTTATAGTTCGTCGAAAAAATCATGTCTCTCAGGAGGGCCCTCCAGGCCTCTAGTGTGTTGCTCGCTCCGTCGCCTCCCCGGCTGTTCCCCTCCTCCCAAGCTCTGGTTTCGGCCGTGGTCCACCTCTCCATCTCCTTAATCCAGGGCTCATATCTGGGGCCTGCTGGCGATTTCCAGGCCATGGCAATCGTCCTCTTAGTTAACACACAAGCCATGTCCATAAGCTTTGCCAGGTGCCTGATTTTACTCAGCCTCGGGTAAGTGCCCAGTAGGCACTCCTTGGGTGTCCAGCCATATGTCTCCATCCCAGCATTCCTGCAGGTTTGTTCAGCGGCCTGCCAGAGTTTCTGAGATTTGGGTCAGCCCAGAACATGTGGATCATGTCCGCCAGGTCAGAGGAGCACCAAGGGCATCTTGGGTCGGCTGTGTTATTAAACGTGGATATCCTGTGTGGGGTCATATAAGTTCTGTAAAGTACGTTCAGTTGGATCAGTCTGAACCTGGCATTCCTAGATACCTCCTTTGGGTATGCCAGGGCCCTCAACCATTCGCCCTCTGTGATTTCAGTCCCCAAGTCGGTCTCCCATTTCTCTTTCAGCCGTGCACTCCTTGGGTTGGGCCTGTTGTTTATTTGGGTGTATAGCCGTGATGTTGGCTTCCAGCCGTCGCCGAGGTCGTATATTTCCCGCAGAAGGGGGTGTGTCTCTGGTTCTTCAGGCCATTTGTCCCAATTCTCCTTGGCTACATGCTTCACTTTTTGGTACCAAAGGAATTGGCCTGGTGGAAGTCCGTCCCTTTCTCGCAGTGATTCAAAGTCCCTGAAGAGTCCCTCGGAGAACATGTCTCCCCATGTGTAGAGGCCGTAACTCTCCCAGCACCTCAGTGTTGATAGGTCACTGGGGGTTTTGCGAACGTCCGCCAGCATGGGGATATCGGGTGCCTATGAGTGTTGTAGTCCGACTATGGATCTAACCCTGTTCCATACTTGTCTCCCCACATCTAGTATCATGGGTGGGTTGGATGGTCCAACTCGCGTGTTCCATATTAACTCTTTGGGGTGCAACGGTGAGGTTAATTGGGAGAGAAGATTCAACTCAGCTGTAGGTTTGTCTGAAAGCCATTTTGCTAGATGTGTCGATTGAGCCGCCAAGTAGTATCTCTGGAAATTGTCATGATCACTGCTTCCAAGGAGCCAGGACCAGCCCAACGTCCTTGGAAGCAGGCCCCTAATCCTAAGCCTAGGCACCAGCCGGTCCCTACTGGGACCTTTTGGACCTTGTCCTGGCGCCAGTGGCACCAGGATAGTTCACAGTATCCGTTTAACGTCAAAGTCTATTAATCAGTTCAAAAGAGAGTTGGTTGTCCAATCAGGATTTATTTTTAAAGAGCAAATGCCCAACGCGTTTCGAGAAAAAAATGTTCTCTTCATCAGGGGCTGAAACCTTAGACTGACTTAATCGTTCTATTTGTAACGAGTGGCGCCTTCATTTTGTAGGAACCGCGCACAGATTGATATTACTGCCTTCCATTGACATCAATATGACACCTCAACCTTTCTGAGCTTCAGATGCTAGCGATTTCGGTTTAACTAAGTCCACAGATTTTTCTCCTACCCCTACCCACTCCAAACCACAATGCTTCATTAGCAATCTTTGCCTCTTTTTGTTACACTATAGGGGATTCAGACAGCTACACCTTGTTGGGATGACACACTTATGCAACAACTTGACCCAGTTCATCCTTTAATGTAACATACGGTATGTCTTTTACACCTTTTACACTGATTACACCTAGGGGTATGTATAACTGTTCTTTTTATAAATTTATAAATTACAATTGTCTGATAGAATGATGACACTGCTAAAATGATACTAACTCTAGCTCCTTGTTGCTTTATAACTAGATTGTGGACTCGTATAGTGGGTGAGCCACTTCCTGCTTTAAAAATGCATATGATGATTGGATAATTTACTGTCTCTGTACAATTAGTCTATGTTATTATCATGTAAACTGAAATTATTATTATTTTGTATATATTTCTCTAGAGTTACTGTGATTGACACAACGAACAACAACAGCCCCTGATGAAGAGAACATTTTTTTCTCGAAACGCGTTGGGCATTTGCTCTTTAAAAATAAATCCTGATTGGACAACCAACTCTCTTTTGAACTGATTAATAGACTTTGACGTTAAACGGATACTGTGAACTATTTTGTTGCTCAATTGTATCTTATTTTGAATTACTATGTTGTTACATCTAACTTTCAATTGATTTACTCTATGTACTCCTATTGCCCTCTTGGGAATATACCTTCATTCAGCTTGTTTAAGCGATTAATAGAGTGCAGGGGACGGGAGTTCCCTATTAGGGTTCTTTTTTGGTCTTTGTGTAATTGTACAACCCATATGCCAGGGTTGATATTTTTTCTCCCCTGCACCTTGAATTTTTCTTAAATAGATTCCTCTATTCCATAATAGAGCACCATATGTGTATTTAAATCCGATACATTCTGAGTGTCAGGTGTTTACCCTCCAGTTTGCCAGTGGCACCAGGCTCATCAAAGCCATCGGTCCCGGCACTGGAAGCGCCGGGCTCATACTATATGTGAAGATGCTTGGGTGGACTTACCTGCAGCAGACCATGCTGCTTACTTACCAGCTACATAGGAATCCTCTGTAAGCCGGAACTATTTTCTTACCTGGGTGGGGCAAGCTCCACGCCCTGGATACAACACTGGAACTCTTCTGGAACAGGAACTCTTTTCTTACCTTGGCGGGGCCGTGGAGGAAGACGCCTCATCACTCCTAGGCTATTTAAACTACACCCGATTGATGAAGCGTGCTTCGCGTTATTCTGCATCTGCAGCAGAACGCTCACCGAGTCTGTTCCAGCTTTTCTTCTTCCGATCCTGTACCTGCAAGAACAATACTTACCATTCCAGTATCCAGTCTTCAGCAGCGCCTGTAAAAGACAAGAAACAACAGGTTAGCACGACGACTTCACATGCAACGCATTCCTTACCTGGTCCATCGGCAGCGACCATTTCTTCACGCTGCACCTCCGCCTATGGAGACAAAAGCATAGTTATTACTCACCGGCAATCCGCGAATTCCGGATGTTTTCAACACTGCAACCCAGCATCTGAAAGACAAAAGAAGAGACATTAGACAGGTATTTACTTACGCCCATCGCGCTCTCCACAATAGAGCGCCTGCAACTACTCCGGCGTTTTCATCACCTCTTCAGCACGAACTCACAGCTGTGAAGGAAAGAGACAGTTAAAGCGCTTGCATATACTCACGCATTTCCAAGCGCTTCTTTCCAAGGCTCTGGCTCCAGCTTTGGCTCTCTTCATACCATCTTCTAACGCTAGAGCCCTGCAAAACAAATAGAACAAAGCATATTTCCGAGCCCTGTTCAATACTTACGTGTCCACGCACCTAAAGACTATATGGACTAAAAGGTGTCCGGAAACTCACCGCTCGTGCTGTTAACGGCGGTTGCGATCCTCTGATGTTAAGAGGCCTACGTTTCACCCAGTGAAGGAACTGGCAACGGCACCCTGCACCAGACGCAGATGGAGAGCCCAGCATTCACCTATCTAAGGTGAGCACGTTTACCTGGGGGCTCTACGGAGAAGCTAGACGAGAGAGAGAGAGAGAGAGAGAGGACACTCAATTGCCCAGATCTTTAACCCCATATATTCTTTCATCTGCAGAAATCTCACCCTTCGAGTTCGACACACAGTGCGAAGAGGCTCAGCCCCAGAAGCCAATCGAGTCCTGCACATCACTTTTCGAGTCACAGACTCCTTCCTGCCTAGACCAGCGCCTCCGTGGGAATCAGGTGAGCGTTACAGAAATCGGGAAGCTGGATGCCACCCTCGGTGCAGGTAAGTGTAAGGACACTTAGTGTGAGTCTGTGTCTGGCTCGTACCCAGAGAAAGTCCCTGATCAGGGATTCCAGCTTCCTGAAGAAGGGTGGGGGAATGTAGTATGCCACATTGGTGAAGTAGTAGAGGAACCTGGGGAGTATTATCATTTTGGATATTGCAGCTCTACCCATCATGGAGAGCGGGAGCTTCGACCAGAATTTTATGGATCTACGTACTCCACTCATTGCAGCCTCCGTGTTGGACTCATGGGTGGATAGTGGTGTGTGTGTGTGTGATAGTAAGGCCTAGATATCCACCTGCCAACGTATCCCGATCTCAGGAAGCTCTTCCACAGGCTTCCCCCTTAGACTTGCAAGTGGGAACGAGCATGACTTCTGTCTGCTAAATTTTATCCCCGAGTATTTCGCAAAATTATCCAGGACATCCAGTACTATTGGGGCATTCTTCAGGGGGTCTCGCAGATATAGGAGGACATCGTCTGCGTATAAAGAAATAATATTATCCGACCCACCAGTGTTAATGCCAGCGTCAAAAAACTGCTTCCTGAAGTAGATTGCCACTGGTTCCAAACCCAGGATATATAGCATTGGTGACAGCAGGCATCCTTGCCTGGTACCCCTCTGAATAGACCAGGCTTCTGACAGCATGGCTCCCGTTTTTACTCTTGCTACCGGGTTGTTGTAGAGCACCTTGATCCAACGGATGAAATGTTCTCCGAGCCCAAACTCCCTCAGAGTTTCAATCAGCCATTCCCAATAAATTGAATCAAAGGCTTTTATGGCATCAAGTGAGAGTACTGCTAGGTCTTCCTTGCATTCGGTTGTTTGTGGTGTTATATGTTGGAGCCTCCTGAGGTTGGCAGTAGTGTTTCGTCCCGGAACGAATCCATTTTGATCTTCGTGCACCAGAGATCCAATCACCCTCGAGAGCCTCTTAGCCAATATGGTGGTTAATATTTTGCTGTCGTAGTTCAGGAGCGCCAGTGGACGATATGAGTCACACTTGTCGGCTGGTTTACCTGGCTTGAGCATTGGGACTATAAGGGTCTCTCTCATGGTATTAGGAAGAGTTCCAGACTCGTATGCCTCCATATATATTGCGTGTAATACAGGGGACAAAATCTCCTCATAGGCCTTGTAAAATTCCGGAGTAAGACCATCAGTCCCGGGGGACTTGCATGTGGGAAGGGATCTGATCGCATCTGAGATGTCCTCAACCGTGATGGCCTCTCCCAGCGTATCCCGTTGTTCCTGATTCATCCTGGATAGTCCTACTTCGGCCAGCGTGTCTCTTATATCTGCCAAAGGAATCTCATTCCTGTGGGCATATAGCTCTGTATAGAAGTCCGTGAAAACATCATTAATCTCCTGTTGTGTCCTGTGGGTTATATCATTCCTATCTTTGATCTCCTTGAGGGCTGGTCTCAGGTGTTCCTTCCTGCATAGCCATGCGAGTATTCTACCCGGCTTATCTGCTTCCTTGTGGGCCTTCAGGGTGCGTACAGAGAAGTCGAACTTTGAGAGTCTTTCCCATGCAACCCTGCAGTTTTCTCTGATCGTTTTCAGTTCTGGTTCCTTCTCGGTGGCCGATGGGCTGCCGCTTTCGAGGTGTCTGATTTTCTCCTCTGCTGTCTCCAGTTCTCTTCTCAACTGCCTCCTGATCCCGCCTGCTTCAGCAATTATCTCTCCCCTTGATACTACTTTCATCGCCTCCCAGAGTGTGCTCCATTTCCCGACTGATCCCTTATTGATCCTTAAATATTCTTCTAGCTTTTCACCTACGGTTTCCTTAAATGTGGGGTCGGTTAGGGTGTCTACTGGCATGCGCCACATCGGGATAGGTGGCCGAGGGCCCTTGAAGCAGAGCTGTAACAGTAAAGGGGAGTGATCCGAGGTGGATCTGCCCATATAATCTGCCGATTCGACTTGCAGGGTTAACTCGTTGGCGATGAAAAAGTAATCTATCCTGGTGTGGAGGTTGTGGGGAGCCGAGTAGAATGAATATGATCTGTCGGAGGGGTGAAGATCTCTCCAAATGTCAGTTAAGTGTAGGTCTGCAACCATCCTAGAGAGGGACCCTGAGGAAACGTTGTTAGGTATACGTCGCGTTGCGGATCTATCTAATTCGACATTCATGACGGAGTTGAAGTCTCCTCCCCATATAAAAGTATATTCTCTATAATGCAACAGTCTGGCACATAGCTCCTTGATGTGAGAGGGTATGTTGTGTTGAGGGAAGTATGAGTTTACTATGCACAGAGGGGAGTTCTCAAGCAGGCCCCACACTATCACGTGCCTGCCTTCTTTGTCCAATTCTACCCCCATTTGGTGAAACGGTGTTTCCGGACTCACCCACGTATAGACTCCTCTTGCATACCTCGAGTAGGATGCGCCGTTGCCCTGGCCCCCCCAGTAGCTTACCATCTTGTCTGTGGCTTCTGTGGTGAGGTGTGTTTCTTGAAGGAGGGCCAGTGATACCCTTTTTCTCTTCAGGTACGAGTATATTCGGTTTCTCCGTATATAGGTTCCCATCCCTCTAACATTCCATGTGATTAACTTGAGTCTTGCTGCCATTGCATGAGTGGGTTCCTTATAATGGGGAGCACCCCCCCTCCTACCGGGTTATGTGCGTCGAAACATATGTCATATATTGTTCTGCTTGTATAGGATAGGCAGCCCCTGCCTCCGGTCCAATGTCCAAGCCAGTCCGGCCATTGATCATCTGAGATAGGACAGTCGAAACAATAACAACTTGGAAAAAGTAACTGTAACTAACGCACCCAGCTTCTGTCATCGGGGTGCAGTGCTCGGGCGCTCTCGCGCTGTCTGACCCAATCCTAGTATCTGGCGCGAGTGGTTGCGTGCAGGCAGCTGGCCTGCACTGGTCATCGGCGGGTCCGTGGTTTGTCCATGTGCAGGAGGTCAGGTGAGCCCTGCAGTCATTTAGCATTCTCATGTCGTAGTTTTGCTTCAGTGGTAGTGTAGCTTCGTTCTGATTTAAGGTATAATATAAGGGCAATGAGTGCCCTAGCTGGGACACCGAGCGATCATCCTTGGCTATTTTTATTATGTTTCTCAGGCGTGGGTTCCATGGGGACCTCAGCCAGGTTGTTATGTTCCATCCACATGGTAGCTGCTTCTGGTGACTCTAAGAATATCGCACGCCCTTTGTAGATTACCTTCAATCGTGAAGGGTACAGCAGCATGTATTTTAGGTTTAGTCTCCTCAGCCTGGCCTTGATCGGGACAAAGGAATTCCTTGCTCTCTGCACCGATTGAGTATAATCGGGGTATATGGTGATTTTTGAATTGCCCCGCTGTATCTCTCCTCCCTCTCTCTCGAGAATTTCAGAATCACCTCGCGGTCACGAAAATTGAGAACCTTCGCTATAATGGGACGAGGATAGGATCCAGGGGGGGCCTCTTCTGAAGAGATCTGTGAGCCCTCTCTATGGCGAAGCCCTGTGAGAGGTTCGCTGCCCCTATTTCCTGCTGTATTAAGGATTCCACATAGGTTGTCGGATCCATGGTCTCCGTCACCTATGGTATACCTAGAATCCTAATATTATTTCGTCTGGCCCGACCCTCTGCCTCCTCAGACCTCGCCTCCAGGAAGCTCACTTTGCGTTTGAGGTCTACAACCTCCGTCTTTAGGGCCGTCGTATCATCTGAAATGTCCTTCTGGGAGGATTCAATAATGGTGACACGCTCCGTTAGGTTGCGGGCATCTTGCCGTATGAGCTGGATATCGGCCTTAACCTCACCTATTTTCGTGTCAATGAATGTTCTCAGGGATGCGATCGCCTCTAGCAGCTGGTTATGCCTGACCTCATCTTCGGGGCCATCGTGTGTTGCTGAGCCTTTTGGAGTGGATTGGGCAGTAGGGTGAGGCTTGGCTGTTATGAAAGGGTCCAAAGTGGCATTCTTGGCTTTGTTCCTTGCAGCGGCCATCTCTACTTCGCCTGGTCCCGTTGGATAATGCGAAATGTCTGTAGCTCTCCTTCAGAGAAGTAGAGTGTGTGACCTCTTACAGTTTGTCACAACCCAGTGTACGACAGTGCAGTTCTGCCACTCAGTGATGGTCTGGACCCTGAGGTATGGTGGCGCCTTGTGTCAGTGACATAAATGGCGTTTAGGTCTGCGACCATGCCCCTTCTGTAGTGGTCTGTGATGTTGGGGGGCCTCCTTGGGGGCTCTTGAAATAACACTGTCCAGGCAGTGTATTATATGGTCGGAGCACTGGGGGGGGGGCTGCGTGACGTGGCTCTGCGGTGTCCAATTGATTGATTTGCCCCCTATGGGGTGGCCGTACTCCTTGGCTGCGGTGGGTTTTCTTGGCGGGCAGAAAGCGCTGATAATGGGACCTATGCATGCACCAAGGAAGGATTCCACCACATTAGCACTATTGTGTGTAGGGGAGACGTGGTTGGGAGGACCTGGATGTGCCCATTACATGCAGATAGTGTCTTGGGGCCGTGGCAATGGGCAGATGGCTGGCTACCCCGGCCCCTCCAATGTAGGAGGCTCTGTGTCAGGGAGCGGCTGCTCGGCTCCCCAGTTCTGAGCTGACCGTCCGCGAGTGCCGTGGATGGGCTCCGATGTTCCGGTACTGTGGCGAAGGGCAGTTGGCTGGCGACCCGGCCCCGCCAATGGAGGAAGCTCTGTGACGGGGAGCGACTGCTCGGCTCCCCGATGCTGAAGTGACTGTGTAGGACTGTCTTAGATGATCTCCAGTGTTCTGGTGTTGTGGCGATAAGCAGATGGCCGACGACCACCAGTGCCGCCGATGGAGAAAGCTCTGTTTTCGGGGAGCAACTCCACGATGCTGAAGTGACCATCGGGGAGTGCCGAGAATGGTCTTGATGGGTTCCGCCACAATCCGCTCCCGCACCACCCACCTAGCACGGAGCAGCGTCTCCCCCCGACAGGCACACCGGACACCCGGCTCGTAGATCAGGGGGGGGAATCACCAAGTGCTTTGATCACACACTGTCCCCCGGGTATGGATCACCGCCGTTCCTCAGCGTGCAGGCGGGGCGCGTGTGTCGTAGTGGAGGTGCTGCCGCTGATATGATCCCCAGTCCAGTTACCTCGGTGTGTGCCAGCCGCACATTGGCTCCTCGCCGCGCGGCAGCGTCGGCCCTCGGCCGTTATCCAGGACGCTCGGGCCGTGGGGGGAGGGGCACCCCCCGGTTCCGAATGGTGGTCTTGTGGGCTCCGCCCTGTACCCCCAAAAAGGGAGCATCTGCAGGAGACACGCGGGGCTTGCCCGGCTCCGGAGTCGCTGGCTCACGGCGCTGATATGTGCCTCCAGTCCGTTAGCACGAAGCGGCCGCCATCTTGTGCGCCTCGCATGGGGAGGAGGGGCAGCCGGGCCGGATCGCGGCAGAGGCTTCTCGGGCTCCGATTTTTGTCAGGGTGAGGAGGAAAGCACAGCTCCTCGCCTCGGTCGCCGGTAGATCACGGTGTGGATAGTATATATGGGCTGGAAGCGCCCAGAAAGGATCAGACTGCTGTGGCTTAGCCGGAGCTCAGGGAACCTGCGTCCTCACTCCTCGGACATCAGGCCACGCCTCCTCGGCAATGGTGATATGGACTCCGCCAGGTGAAAGTGGATGAGGAACATCTGTTGGTCGATGGCCCAGTGCCACAAGTCCTGCGCCTCTCTGGAGAGCTCTGGGGATCAGGTGCCCCCCTGCTTCCTGATGTAGAACACCGTGTTGGCGGTGTCCGTGAATATCCTCACCACTCTGCCCTTCAGGGACGGAAGGAATGACTTGAGAGCTGAGAGCACAGCCCGCAGCTCCAGGATATTGTTGTGGATATTCTTCTCCTCCAGGAGTCACAGGCCTCTGGCATGCAGACGTCCGGTGTGGGCTCCCCAGCCCTCCAGGGAAGCATCTGTGGTGACCGTCTCCTGGTATGGAGGGTTTTGAAACCCTTTGCCCTGGACGTGGATGCCCCACCACCTTTACGCCCGACGGAAACTCCTTGTTAAGAGGGATCTTGTCTGCAAAGCCTCGGGACACTTGTATCCAGCGAGCATCCAGGAACTCCTGAAGAGGTTGCATCCGTAACCTGCAGAGTTGCATAAGGTAGATACATGACGACATTATGCCGAGCAGTAACTTGATGGTCCTCACCGTGGCGGCCTTCAGTGACAACAGCCGGTGTACATTCCCCAGTATGGGCGCTAACCTCTCTCCAGAGGGTGACTCCAGGCAGGAGACCGCGTTGAGCTTGGCTCCCAAGAACCGTGCATTCTGTGATGAGTCAAGCAGGACTTTGGATAATTGACAGAGAACCCCAGATCGGTCAGCAGCCTGATGGCCTTCTCTGTGTTTTCGACAGCTACTTCCCTTGACTTGGCCCGGATGAGCCAGTCGTCAAGGTACGGGTACACGTGTATTCCCTGTAGACTTGGATGGGCTGCCACTGGTGCCAGGCACTTCATAAACACCCTGGGTGCCGACTTGAGGCCGAAAGGGGGGGGCCTTTAATTGGTACCGTCTTGCCTGTATTATGAAGCGCAAGAACTTCCGATGCTTCCTGTGAATAGGGACGTGGAAGTATGTGTCCTCCAGATCCAGCAACGTCAAGAAGTCTCCTTCCTCCAGTTGGCCGAGTACGTACTGCAACGTGACCATCCTGAATTTTTGGGACTTTAGGTACTTGAGACGCCACAGGTCTAGAATGGACCTCCAGCCCCCAATCTTCTTTACTAAAATGTATCTGGAGTAGACTCCGGAGCCCTGAGTCATCTTGGAACTAGCTGTATCGCCCCCTTTCGTAGCATGGCCCGTACCTCCTGCAGAAGCTGAGGTATGTGCTGCTCCTGCCGGGCCAGCGGAGGGATCCGCAGACACTCTTGCTGAAACTCCAGGTTATGTCCAGCACCCATCTGTCAGTGGAGATGATCTTCCACTCACTGATGAAATACGCCAGCCAGCCTCCCACCGGGGTGCATGGGTGGGGGCCCGACATCCTGGCCGGTTCAGTCCTGCTTTGGCACCTGCATTGCACCTTGGAAGCGACAACAGCGCTGGCTACCTCCACCAAAAGCCTTGGAACGGCCTCTGTAGGCCTCCTGGGTCGTGGACCGGGAGGGTTGACGGTATGACGAGGAACCTCCACCAAAACCCTTTATCGATCTGCTGGACTTTCTGCCGGAGGCACGAAAGGAAGGGCGGTGCTGCTGAAGAGTTCCCCGGGCACGAGCCGTCTCTGTATCAGTCTTGATGGCCTGTAATGACTCATCAACGGTCTTCCCGAAGAGGTTGTTCCCATCAACGGGCATGTCCAGTACCCTCGTTTGGACCTCCTGGCAGAAATTGGTGGCCTTCAGCCAGCCTCGACGACTGAGGCAGACACTGTTCCCCATCTGTCGATGTCCAGGGCCACTGTGATGGCATGGTCCGACGCCACCTCCCCTTCCTGGAGGAGGGAGATCGCCTCCACCCGTTTGTCACAGGCAGGAAATCCAGAATCCGGGCCAGTTTGTACCACAGTTCCCCGTTGTACCTGGCCAGGATCGCCAGTGCGTTGGCCGCCTTGACAGTCCATGCTGCGGTGTAGATGACCCTTCTCCCCATGGCGTTCAACTTCTTCCCCTCGCTGTCCGGAGGGATGGAGGACGAAGACCAGGGGTTAAATTATCTCTTCCTCGCAGCCGCCGATACCACCAAGTCCGTTGACGGTTGCAACCATAGGCACCTGGGTGCGGACTACGGCACCCATTATTTTTCTCTAGCCTATCCCTTCCGACACCCACGTGTACAGGGTTGAGAGGATGTCCAGCGATACATCTCTAGGAGTTGGGGTGGTAGGCCTACTAGGCCAGCACCATCAGCATTTCTGTCGTCGTCCCCGTCAGCATTTCTGCCGTCATTGTCCCTCACGTCCGTGTGGATGGCGTATATAGAACTCCTGGTCTTCCTCGTCCGAGGAAGAAACATTTGTTCCTTAGAGTGCGACTTGCCCTGAGGACTCCTCAACTCCTCCCCCCCAACCCCCTTTTTTTGCATCCTGATGGGTCGGATCGGGCTTAGCTCCGGCATCCTCTTTTCCAGTGTCCTCTCCTCTCCACGGCCTGGCCTCCCTCCGCTGGGGCAGGAGGAGCTGGATCAATGGCTGGAGACTGAGGCAGATGGTGAGGTTGATGGCGCCCTGCCCATTGCGGGACCCGCTTGCATTGTGACCCCAACAGAAATGGACTTGCGGTGCTTGGTCTTGTCCTGGGCCCTCATGGATAGGGCGCCCTCAAAGGACTTAGAAGCCCGCTCCTCGGACGGGCTGGTCCTGGGTCACGGCTTGGGGCACGGCGTAGAGGCCTTGGCGCTGAGCCACACCGCAAGTCTACTGTGACAATCTTTCATGGTTCTCTTGGTGAACCCGAGGCAGATCTTGCAATCTCCTTCTCGGTGGTCCGGATGGAGACGGAGGCACTGAAGGTGTTTGCTCTCCACAAACATGTTCCGCAATGTGCAGCTGGAACAGAGCTTGAAAAGAGAGCTTTACTCTTTCTTCACTTCCGTCATGGTCTGGAGTGCGGAGTAGGGCCGATGGACTTCTGGAACTTTCAATGAAAACTTGATGATCCTTACCCATGAGGGGCACTGAAATTCACTAATAAACGCATCCCTGCTTGTCGGTTGATGGAGAGAAAGAGTACAGAGGCAAAGAAGGAAAACTCTGCCATGCGCCGCCATCGTCCTCGTGGACTTTATGCATGGACTCTTGACCGTCGTCCGTGGACGTCGCCTCCATAGTTTGAGCGGCGACCTGAGACTGTTTCGGGGCCACCTCGCACCCCCTTTTTTGCCTCCCCGAGAGTTCTGAACCAGGACCTGGGCGGTACCTTTACCCCGTCTGGAGAGCCTGCAGTCTTTGCCAAGGCCTCTGTGGCGGTGTCGCGCCGTGGGGGCAGGGACAGTTTCTGAGCTGCGGGAGACACCCTTGTAGGATCAGCGCCCGTAGCTGCCGTGGTAGTAGTAGCCATCGACAAAGTCGCCGACAAGGATTGTGTGCCGGTTGAGCCTGCTTGGGCTGCGCAGCCTTCTTCTCCTCTGTCCTTGGTTTATCGGATTTCTCCTGTAGCTTCGCTGGGGTGGACGACTTCCTTTTGAAGAGGAGCTCGACGGTAGGCTGGCAATGGAGGCAGAAGGTGATGCTGAATGCGCCCTATCCAACTTGGGACCCGCATCAGCGGCGAACCCGGTGGACTCGGACATGTGGATCTTAGCCTTATCTTGGGCACCCACGGATGGGGTGACCTCACAGGACTTAGACCGTTCCTCTGACCGGCCAGTCCTGGACGAGGTATGACCCTGCTCGAAGCACGGGTCAGAGGCCTTGTTTGAGTTGAGCCATGCCGCCAGCCTACTATGCCTGTCTTTATTGTCTTTTTAGCGAAAACTAAGCATATCTCACACTCTACCTCCTTCTGGTCCGGGTGTAGGCAGCAGAGGCATTGTAGGTGTTTGTCTTCCACAAACACATTCCGTAGCCCGCATTTGGTACAGGGCCTCAAGTGGGACCTTCACTCCTCCTCCGACATGGTCGGAGGGCACGAAGTAGGCCCAAGATGGCCTTCTAGAACCTTCGCCGTTAAGGGGCGCGGAACTTCACCGACAACAGATCCCCGTTGCCGGCAGATAAGGAAAAGAGCACCCAGGCTCTTTGCAACAAAAAATTAACTTTTCTCATCGAAAATCTCGAAAAAAAACATACAAATAGCTCGGAGAGCAAACTCTAGGGCTCCCAACACTGAGGCCTGCAGTAAAAATCTGAAGATGGCTGCCAGAGGTGGGGCCTATGGTGACCCGCTCTGGGCGAAAGACTATAGTGTACTGTTGGGGGGCACCCTGTCCTGGGAGTATTGGGAATCCCCAGGGACACATAGCACCGAATACATTGTCATAGACCCTAGATGTGGAATAATGTGAAAAATTGTTTTCTGTGAAGCATGAGTACAAGCAACCAAGCTCTGATAAGGTTGCAATAGAAAAGTTGAAGGTTGGCAGCGACCAAGATGGCCGCTTGCTAAGGGAGCTCCACCAACCTCAGGTGGAGCGTGCCCTGAAGCATCCTTTTCGGTGGATGAAGTGTTTCCCGGGCAACATCCTGATGTGCCGGAGACCCCGCTGAGTGTGTGAATGGGGTTCTGGCCGGAAGAGCAGCAGGCACTGCAGAGCTGTGCTGAGAGGCCTGCGGTTTTTGTAACAGGCTGCATGGCCGACTGGTAGAACCTGGCTGGTGGCGTCGGGTGGGGCGCTGTGCTCGCCAGCCGCCTTAGCCAGAGGTGTGGAGACCCGATGCACCCATAGTAGGGGACGTGTTTCCAGACCGCCAAACAGGTCGGCACTGCCCAGCGCCCGGCTTATGGGAAGAGTGGAGGCTGGCCTTGGTAATGCCGGGGACTGCAGGGCTGCCGGAGACAAAGGCTGGTGGGTGAACAACTCCCCCCGGGATTGGTGACTGTGGCCCGGGCAAAGTATACTGTTGGGGACTTGCTGGGAGCGGAGTGCTGGGGAATTCACGCTTTACCTCCGGGTCCCCCTTAGGGTGAAGAGCACCGCTCGGCATCCTGATCCCCCTGCCTGATACCCGGTGGGTGCCTTTGCAGGCCCCCAATTGGTAGGAAGCAGATGGGGGTGGGGGGGTTGATGCTGAGGATAACCCACAAGGAGACCCCCACTGGACTTGTCTGCCTGTTCTTTGCTCTCCGCTCCACCTGCAGTGGGGGGTCTGGTGGCCACAAGCTTTGGAGCCGGGAGATGTGGTCTTGGAACGGCCATGTAGTGGTGGCTTGTCCTTTTGTGAGAGACAGATAGCACTGAGAGAGGAGTGTCCCTTGGCCCCGGCTGAGCATCACTTCTGACCCCCTCCCACCCCTCACCTTGTGCTGGGGCCTGATTAAGAGCAGACAGCTGTGCTGCGGACTGCCTGGGCAGATATGGGTCTGGGGCCCTTGATTCCCACCATGCTGGTTCAGCAAGGTAATTGCTTCCTGACACCTCAGGAGCCTGGCACCAGGAAGACTATCACCACTTGGCAGTGATTTGGGCCTCTCCGTGGAGGCGCGGGACACTGGCATCTACCTGCATGTGTCCCTGTAAGACACAGAAGAAGCTGAGGTCGGTGACATCCCTATGGTCCCCAGTAGCTGAGCTGGAAGTGGCTAGTTACTCCGGTAAACCACCTGGTGAGACAATGGCAGCCGCAAAAGAGGTGGGTGCTGTGGAGTCGTCCCTTACGAAAGAACAAACTGTTGGAGTGTATGGCCACCCTGCAGGAGAAGCTCTCAACCTCAGTCAGAAAGGAGATTGCGTCTGCGAAGGAGGGGCTCCAGTCGTCTCTGGATGCGCTCTCAAAGGACCTGAAGCAAATAAGCACGAGAGTGGGGGTGCAGAGAAGTCCATAAACTCTCTCCAGGAAGATGTCATTCATTTGTAGAGGGAACTTGCTGGAACTAAGCAGGGAATGGAAGAGCGGATCTCCACCATTGAAGATCTGGAGAATAGGCATCGGAGAGGATCCAGGGTCTTGAAGAATCAACGGAAGGAACGGGCATGAAGGCAAGGGTTTTCCACTTTATCAAAGGCACTTTCCCCAGCATCTCTGCAGATCCCATCGTCCTTGATACAGTGCACAGGGTTGGACTTCTCCGGAAGGGCCCGCAGTGTCAACCCAGAGACACTCATGAAATTACACGCGTTCACTGTCAAGTTGGAGCTCCGGAGGACCTCTAAGTCAATTGGGGAGATTTCCTATGGCACATAAACTTCTCATCTTCCAGGACTTAGCAACTCTTTCGCTCCAGAAGCGTCTGGCGTTCAGGTCGGTGACTGGGAAACTCCGGCAGGAGCAGATACAATATCGATTGGACGTTTCCCTTTGACCTGCTCTTTATGGGGTGGGGAAGCAGTGGTACTGTGCGGCTCTGGATGAAGCAGCTAGGGTCTTGGGGATCTCACTAGAGCAGCCTAAAGAGGATGGCAATGAGATTAGATGGAGGCGCGTGCTGGGCAGGAGGCTGAAGGGGAAGGGGGTGCGGTACAGGGCCCCATGGGATGAATGACGATTTTAGCAGGAGAGAATGTTAGATGAATGGGTCTCTTGCCCGCTGTTGGTTTGGAATTTGAACTTTGGATGGGTTTGTGGGACAGGCTTGTCTGATTGGGAAAAGTGGTTCCTGGTGGGGCACATCTGCCTCTACAGACCTGGATATGGCTTGAGTATGTTGTTCATGTTTATTCTTGTTGGTATGTTAAATTGGAGGTGGCATTGACATGTAAGGTGCCTCATGGTACAAGCAGGGGAAGAGTCTCAACCAGAGTTCTACTGTGACACAGTTTGGGGCAGCCCGTAGGCGCTGTGTCTCAACTCTCTCTCTCTCGCTCTCTCGAATTAAGATGTCTGACACACAATGTTAGGGGGCTGAACTCCACCAGGAAACGTAGTGTAGTGATACACAGACTGAAGCGTTCTCAGATTGATATCACATTTATCCAGGAACGCACTTGAACAGATCAGACGTGGTTAGGTTGTGCACCAGGGAGTTCCTGCAGCAGTTCTTTTCCACACACCGTCCCAAAAAATAAGGAGTTGGTATTCTTATTGGGTAGACCGACTTTCTCCAAATTAAGGGATGAAATATGATGGGGAGGGGCGCTTTCTCTTTGTTACTGGTCTTTTGGGGGGGTTCTCGCGCCACTCTGGCGTCCTTATTTAGGCCAAAAGCGGGGTAGAATGACTTCCTTCTCACAGTGCTGGGTGAGCTGTTGGTGTACTCCACGGGCCATATTGTTCGAGGGGGGAATTTTTACTTGCCCATGGAACCCAACTCGGATGAGTCTTAAAGGGATTATTGGGGATATGCACGTCCCTCTGCTGTCCTTCTTAAGCAGTTTGCAGATCAGCATCTGGTTGAATCTTGGCGCCATTTACATCCAAATTTGATGGACTCTACCTTCTTTTCATACACTCACCGCATATATTCGATAATGGATGAAATTTGGGTGGGCAAAGTTTTTATCTCTATGGTGGCCAACATTGGCATGGGCACTATCAATTTCTCGGACCATGCTCAAATCCACATGAGTCTGACTTTACCACCCAGCGAAGAAGGATGTAAATGTTGGAAGCTCAATCAAGCGTTGCTGAACAACCCCCATTGTTCGGGAGGAGATTAGTATGGCAATTGCTGAGTTCTTTCAGATAACCCTGCGGGCCACATCCCAGAGATCACTCAATGAGATGCATTCAAGACCTATAAAAGGGGGTGTCTTTATTTTACAGGCGGCTGGGTTTAATGAGTACAGAAAAAAAGCAAGCTGCCTCGCTTGCTCAGGAGCTGAAGAGTAGAGAGACTGCTAGAGGGAAACAGACTCACTCAAGGCCTTTCGCACCTTGGCAGATTAAATACAAGTTAATATTCTTGAGAGTTTGAGGGCGGATTTTAGTATCATGCTGGCCAAGCAAAAAATACTTTGAAGAAGGCAACCGAGCGGGAAAGATCCTTGCTTGGAAGCTCAAGCAGAGAATTAATTTGGGGAAGATAGCTGGCATCAGGGATTTTACAGGCAAGATGCTATGTAATAACCGAGAACTGTTGGGGGAGTTTGATACCTTTCATAAAAAGCTTAATACTTCCGACCACCCGAACCAGGCATCTGTACAGGAATTTCTGGGCCAATACCCCTTGCTTAGACTCTCAGCAGATTAGCGCGTCCTCCTTGGAAGTGAGATCAACAAGGAGGAAATCCTGCAGGCAATCTCATCCCGAGTGTGGGGAGGGCCCCCGAGCTGGTTGGCCTAACACCCTTTTTTTAAAACGTTCTGCGGGAGTCTCTTGGAACCACTGCACATGCTCTTTAATGGGATGTTCTTGCAGGCTGTTTCCACTTCGACCATGGGCCAGGCTAGGATATCCCTCATTGCAAAGTCAAACAAGGATCCGGCTTTGTGCACTTCATACAGACCCATCGCCGTACTGAACACTGAAATTAAAATCTATGCAAAACCCTTGGCTTTGAGGTACGAGAAGGTAATGCCATTTCTGGTGTGGGAGGACCAGGTGAAAATTGTAAGGGGTCGTCAGGGGTCGGACATCTTCCAGAAAATCACTAACCTCATAGACATGGCTCATCGCATGGGCCCCCCGGCTATATTACTGGACCTTAATCCCAAAAGGCGTTTGACTTTGTTGAGTGGCCTTTTCTCTGAGAAGTCCTGTATAATCTGGGTGATGGCTTTAAGGGGGTGTTCTCTCTACTCATGCCCGATGGCACGGATTGCCACTAATGGTAGGCTCTTGCAGGGATTCACACTCCAGAGGCACCAGGCAGGGGTGCTCCCTCTCACCTCTCCTGTATGTGCTGGCAGTGGAACCGCTTGCAGTTCAAATTAGAGCAGAGGAGCACATACAGGGCATCCTGTATAGGGGGGATGCTCACAGATCGCTCTCTTTGAGGATGACGTGATCTTGACCCTGCCGAGGGCTGAATCCTTGGTCCCCGAGGTTCTGGATGCTTTCAGGTATCTGGGTTGAAGGTGAACCTAGGCCAAGGGTAAGATGCTGAATATTTCATGTAGAACAGAGACGCTGTGTTTTGAAGCATGCAGCTGCCTTCATTTGGGCATCTGGGAAGCTTAAATACTGAGGGGTGTATTTTAGCTCCCCTTACCCCCCTCGCCCCCCCCCCCATCCCCCAGTGTGGGGACCTGTTCCAAGCTAACTTCCCTACTCTATTCTACACCTTTAAGACTTACTTGCTATCATTGGGGATGAAGGCCATCTCTTGTTTTGGGATTATCTTGGAGATCAAAATTAATAGTTTGCCACGGCTGTTGTACCATTTTCAGGCATTCCCAGTCGTGGTTCCGGACAGTAATCTGGTGGCGCTGTAGAGAGAGATCATGAGCTATGTTTGGAAGGGGGGAAAGCCGAATCGCAAAAGCCACTCTCTTTAGGCCCAGGCATAGAATGGTTATGGCACACCCGGAAATACATGGATATTACTGTGCAGCTCAGGTAAGGGTCATACACGACTGGATTAATCCCTTCACGTCTAAAGGTTGGTGTCAGCTGGAGGAGAACGTGGCAGGTAATCATGGCTGCCTAAAGGGGATAGGCCGCAGAGTGTCTACGAATTGCCTGCTACAGGGGTGACTATGCTAGTCTGGGATTGGGTGACTGCAAGTCTGGGACTCAGTGGCGGTGCGCCTGGGACTCTCCTCGTTCCCTTTGCTGCTCACTCTGGTTCACTACAAACCCAATTTCCTTCCAGCTTTTGATAAGATTGCATTTATTTTCTAGCTGGAGGGCTGGGGGCTGCGAATTTCTTGCACATATGTTTGATAATTGCCAAATTCTGTCTTTCGATTCCTGCAAGAACACTTTTGGGGTGAAGGAGAGGGACATGTTCCAGTTTTGGCAGCTGCAACACTGTGCGATGTAACCTAGCATCAGGCAAGCTGCCACTGGGACACTTACGGAATGTGAAAAGCTTATATTCTCGCTTGCTACCTGCAGGGGACTTGTGGCCAAACTTTACTCTTGCTTGGGCAGAGAGCAAGGGGTTTCTTTCCCATCATGTGTGCGTGGCATGAGGATCTTGGCTTGACCTCTTCCCCAGAGAATTGGAGGCGAAGTTAGAGGGGGTTGACCAGGTCTACGAGGAGTGTCCAATATGCAGAGCGTGTATTGAGGTTCTTGGCACAAGGATATCCAACACCTGATAGGATGCGGCACATAGGGATAGGGAATGACAGTGGGCTGTGCTGGAGGGGCTTTGGGGGCACGGGAACATACATACATATATGGTGGTGCTGTCCTAAACTCACACAATACTGTCCTTATGTATTGACCACGCTTAACAGTGTAGTGGGTTCATCGTTGCTGCTGGACCAGAGCGTCTGCCTGCTAGGGATTGTCTGGGGGGGTAGCAGATGGGGCGTAGAATCTCAACATTTGTCTGGTACATACAATGCTCATCGCAGCAAGGCCCTCAATAGCTTTCTGCTGGAGGACCTCCAAGCTGCCACTGTAGATGACTGGTGGGCACGCATGTGGGCAATGATGGCGTTGGAAAAGGTGGCTTACTGCTCCGATAATGAGGTGAAGGCCTTTTTTCAGAGGTGGGGAGAGTTTTTGGCATATGCATGGACTCATAAAAGAGACTATACATGCCCCTCAAGATGGAGTGCGATGGGTCTGCTTGAAGACCTATTGGAGTGGGCCACGACCCCAAGGTTTAACTGAACTGTTGGGACTCATCTTTAAAAATGTCTTACTTTTTCTTCTTAATTCTTGTGCCAACTGCGTGTGGGTATGTCACTTAGTACCTCTGAGTTATGTCTTTGTAGTTACAATTTTTCTTTATTTGATGCTTCTTGCAAGGCCTCCCACTCAAGTGGGAGTTCAAATGTAGCTGCAACTGTTGCAATGTTTGTTTTACAATTTAAAAAATACCAATAAAGAAGATTTCAATCAAAAAATAAAATAAGGTTGTAATAGAAAGTTTGAACCTAATTAACCCCAACAGTGCTTTCATAAAGTGTTACGAACCTCGAACACACCCACCACCAATTGTGCAAAAATGTGCCTCCTCCATGAGACCTGCTTCTGCAGGCTAAAGAATTGTATTTGAGCCTGAACTGCTTACCTACTACTGGTAAGCAATTTACTGGCCTACTCATTATTCTGTGCCCCCAGAAAACATTGCCACACTTCTGCAAGTGTTCCCCATTATGCCTCCTACAGTGTCTTTCCTAACTCCATATGACACTCCTCCATGAATGCCCTGTGATTCCTGTGTATACCGGTGTTTAAGAAGTATTTATGATGAATAACCCTCTGTCCACTTGTGATTGGAAATTGGGATAAACATATATTCTAGTTCTCAGAACTGGAAACGCAGTATACCTGTCTCTTCCCAAGGTTGTATATTCTCTTGGTAGTGCACAGGGCCACGTTTTCATGCAAAGCCACCACTTTTTCTACCTTTGCTTCTATTATGGTGAATATGGTTTCCAATCTCCGTACATGGCGGGAGGTGGAAAAACTGCAGGAGGTATATTTGATGACATGATTGTTGTACTAAACTGAATAAACAGATTTATTTTTGAAAAAATGGTTTCCAATCGCCTATCTTGCTCTCCATAATTATACACTTATTAAAGAATGCCAGCCAGTACTTCTTAGAGCATCCTAATCGGTGCTGCTTGATAATATTTTAACACAACTGTGAAAGCCATGCTCTCTCTTCTCATTTAAAATGCTGGTTTTCTCTTTTGAAGTGCCGGAAACATGCATTGCAGGGCTTGTCTTGGACTCGCGCAACATGAAGTCCATTATGTTGGGAAGCGCTTGAAATGTATACAGTTGCCTCAGTAAGATATTCATTTTGGGATTTTAATCCTTCTTAATCTTGAGATAGCAGCATTTTGCCAACCATGCATCTTTTCTCAAAGTTGCCCAAGTTCAGTTAAGTAATTTGAACCTCTAGTTTTTTAATATATTGCTCGGCCTACTGGAGAAAGTTAGCCTTTGGCAAGTAGACACTTCTTGCAAGAGTGTCCTGTTCAAGACTGTCTTTTGCAGATTAACTTTTAACACAATGCCACTCTTAACTGGTCGAGCTAAACTCCAACCCAGACATCTACCTTTCCTGATTTGACAATGTCAGCAAAAATTGCAAGTTTGTGTCTCTTCATACCAAATCCCATTTTAAATCTTCAACAACCCTGATGCAAGACATGGGAAATCCCAGTCTAGTGCTACCCAGTAAGAACTCTGCCGGTAATAAGAATCAGTTTAATTGCATCATAGTCCGAAATACTGCATAGTTTGCCAGAATCACATTAATGAGCCCAGTACAGCTTCCGGGCTCTGGAGTCCAGTGTTCGAGAGCCACAACAATCACCAGGTTTTCAGGATAGCCACTGACTGTGTAGTGCGGTTTTCTGATTTCTTCAAAAGTATGTTTGTGTGGATTTTTTTTTTAAAGTTTTTATTACATTTTTTAAACAAACAATAAAACCAAACAAACAGTGCATGTTCAACAGTTTCATTACACTTTTTAAATTCCCTAACCACTACCCCACCCCCCTTGCGAGTCTATCATCTTGAGCCATCAGATTCCACACCCTGTGGTTCGGTCTCCTCCTCAACAGGTTCAGTCGGGTCATCTAATGACCCAAACAATCCGGCTATCGGTGATCTTGCCATGCTATGGTTTTGGCTTCTGCCCATTTTTGCAGGTCTTTCCACCACCCCTCTATCCTCGGCATATGGCAGGACTTCCATCCCATGGCAATCCTTCTCTTTGCAAGCACATAAGCAAGGTCCCTTAGTTTGCTTACATGCCTGAGTTTCCGTGGTCTGGGGGAACCCCCCCCCCCAGCAGGCAGGCCCATACCATGTCCACTACTATCTTGACCCCTCTTCCTTCTAGTTTCTCTTTTACACCCCTCCAGAACCTCTCTATGATCAGGCAAGACCAAAACATGTGCACCATGCCTGCGTTCTCTTCGTCGCACTTGGGGCATGCTTGCCGACCTGCGTTATCGAACCTAGATATCCTCCAAGGCATCATATAAGCCCTGTGTGTTATGTAAAGCTGTATCTGTTTCAGTCTCGTGTTTCTAGACACCTTCTTATGATACCTTTGCACCCGTTCCCACATCCCATCTCCCATTTGGGCCCCAACCTCCGTTTCCCAGTCCAGTCTCAGCTGTGTGACCTCCTTCCCCAGTTTAGACATCAACATCTCGTGTAGTCTGGAGACCTCATGGCCCCCCTCAGCTATATCATATATAACGTCTATGGTGGCGTCCAGTTCTTCCGCCAACACAGTTTTGGGCCACATTCTCTTAATCCTCTGTACCATTCTGTGGTACGTGATGTACTGGCCTTTGTGCAACCCAGCCTCCTCCCGCAGCCCCTCAAAGGTAACACAAGAGCCCCCCTGCCAAATATCCCCCATCGTTACCACCCCAGCCGGCTCCAAGTGGGTCCGGAGTATCAGTCGCAGCTGAGCGTCTGCCCCTGTCAATACCACCAATGGCATCTGCGGCGAGCATGGGGACGGGTTCCCCATCAATTGGCATGCCCTGCGCCACACCTTCCACCCTGGCTGCATTATTTTAGGGTGCCCCACCATCTCCGCCCTGGGTGCCCACATAACTTCTTTCAAATAAAAGGGTGCACAATCCTGCCCAAACAGCCTAAATTCGGAGGTCTCTTCATCAGATAGCCATTTGGCAACATATTGCAACTGGCTCGCCACATAGTACACCTCGTAATTGGGCAGCTTTATACCCCCTTTGTCATGGAAGTTCTGGAGCTTCCATAACGCCACTCTGTTTCGCGTGCCATGCCACAGAAAGTCCCTACACATGCTATTCAGTTTGGCAAAAAACCCCTTAGGGATCAGATGCAGAATATTCCCGAAGTAATGTAGGAGCCTTGGCAGGACCACCATCTTTAGCATCGCTCCCCGCCCCATCATCGCCCAAGGCAGCTTTGCCCAAAACCGCATGCATTTCTCAATTTATTTGGATTGCCACCTCTGTATTACACCTATGCTCCTCCCCCACGGTGTGATATATATCTATCCCCAGGTACTGAAAAGTACTAACCGCCCACGGTACCTGTAAGACCTGTAACCTCTCTGTTGGAACCCCTGTATACTCCCCCAACGGGAACAGACTAGACTTCTGGGGGTTCACCGCTATGCCTGATAGCACCGAGTATCTCCCAAGCACTTCCAAAATGTACTGGAGGTTCTCCTCCGGATACCGCACATACAGCAACATGTCGTCCCCATATAGGGAGACCAAGTGCCGCTCCCCGTTCACCTCGATGCCTATGGTGTCGTATTGCTGCCTCAAATAGATCGCTAGAGGCTCCAGAGCCAGAATGTAGAGCATAGGGGACCACGGGCATCCTTGTCTAGTACCCCTACTAAGCTGCCACCTCTGATATCACAGATCCCGTCTTTACTCTGGCCAGCGGTTCACTATACAAAATCTCCGCCCATCTTACATAGCCAGGCCCCAACCCATAGTGTTTCAGGGCCTCTTGACGGAGTCCAAGGCCTTGATCGCATCCAGGGACAAGATTGCCATTTCCTCCTCACTTCCGCTGCCAAAATCAATGATCCTCTGAAGTCGCCTATGATTGTTGGTGATGTTTCTATGGGGGACATAGCCCATTTGATCCGGATGTATTAATTTACCAATGACCTTTTTCAGTCTATTCGCCAAGACCGCAGTTAATATCTTGCCGTCTTGGTTCAACATTGACACAGGTCTGAAGGAACCACAGCTGTGCCCTGGTTTATTTGGTTTAGGGAGAGGTACTATAACAGCCTTTCTCAGTGACTCCGGCAGGCGGCCCGTCTCAAACGCCTCATTTATCATCTCTAGCAGCGGGGGGAGGACCTCTTCTATATATACCTTGTAAAATTCACCTGGGAGCCCGTCTGTCCCCGGGGTCTTACTAGTAGGCAACTGCCTCACCACCTCCCCCAGTTCTTCCAGGGTAATCGGGGAGTCCAATTCCTCCCTTTCCTCCTCACTTATCTTGGGCAGCCCCATATCCTCAAGCGTTTCTTCCATCATTGCCCGGCTACTTTCCCCGTCTTCCCCGTATAGCACTTTATAATAGTCCACAAACGCTTGATTAACCCCCTCCTGGGTGTCCTCTACGCTACCATCTTCCCTCTCTATAGCTCTGATTGTGGCTCTAGGGGTCTTGCTCTTATATAACCACGCCAAAAGCCTCCCCGGTTTGTCACCTCCCGCATGCTGTCTCTCTATGTACCTTTTATAGTTAAGGTTGCACAACCTCTCCCAGTAATCCGCACATTTTTGCTGCAGCTTAAGTATCAAATCTAGTTTCTCCGCTGTATCGTCGCCGGCTTTTAAGGCCTCTTCCAATTTTGCTTCCGTCTCCCTCAGTTCTGTTGAAACCCCACCCTGTAGGCCCTTGGATTTTGCCATGGCCGCCCCCTCATAACCACTTTAAAGGCCTCTCATAGTGTCCCCGCCGAGTCCACACTCCCAGTATTGGTTTCAAAATAATTTACTATCTCCTCCCGTAAATCTTCTCTAAAGAAGGGGTCTCTCAACGCCTCCGCTCGTAGGCGCCACGTCGGGATCCTCGCCCTCGGGGGGCAATATTGCCACGCAAGAATCAGGGGCGAGTGGTCCGAGAGGACCTTTGCCCTGTACGCTGTGCTCAATTTCCGCTATCATTTCTGGTGATGCGAAGACATAGTCTAGCCTTGTTGATAACTGCTGTGGGGCCGAGTAATGCGAATATTGCCTTTCCCCAGGGTGCCATACTCTCCATGCATCTTCCAACCCAAAGTCATCAAGCAGTGTCTGTAGCATCCTGGCTGCAGGGGCCGGTCTATCCAATTTCCCATCCGATCTATCCACCCTCGGGTTCAATACACAGTTGAAGTCCCCTCCCCAGATCACTGCGCTTCCCACACACACGCTCAGGTTCGCACTCAGTGTCCTAATGTACGCCGCCGTGTTCTGGTTTGGGGCGTACGTGTTAACAATACTCATCTCCCTATTCTCTACCAATCCCCTCAGCATAACCATCCTCCCGTCTGTCTCAGGCACCACTAGCAACCGCTGAAACAGGACATGTGGCGACACCCATATAAGTACTCCTCTTGCGTAGGCCGAGTACGAAGAGCCCAACAGCACCCCCTTCCACTTTACCGCAATCGTGTCCATCTTCTCACGTGTAAGGTGGGTTTCCTGTAGCAATGCAATATCTATTTTCTGCCTGTGCAAATACAGCATAACCTTGTTCCTTTTTAAATAGCTATTAAGCCCCCGCACATTCCATGTGAGTATTTTAAGGTCCTCCATGGCCCGGTATGATCCCATTTCCTCCCCCCCCAGGTGCAGTGTAACCTTGAGTTCCATTCCAATCTATATAGGCTCGCATCCCCTTCTAAAACCCTGTTAACCAAAAACACATCGATCTTCCCACTCC
The DNA here is from genome assembly GCF_040938575.1 of Ambystoma mexicanum. Classification (NCBI taxonomy): domain Eukaryota; kingdom Metazoa; phylum Chordata; class Amphibia; order Caudata; family Ambystomatidae; genus Ambystoma; species Ambystoma mexicanum. The sequence continues at coordinate 448,739,557 of NC_090936.1, read as the reverse complement.
CTCCCCCCCGCCTCCCAACCCTTCCCCAACACTCCCCCCCCCCCCCCCCCCAACTGTTGCCCAGCTCCATCCCTGGATCTCAGGCTCCCCCGCATCTAGCTCTTTCCGGCTTTTGCCTGTACTCGAAGCTCCGCCGGGTGAGGCCGCCCTAGTGGCCAACCTACTATAACTACAACTACAATTCGGGGGGGGGTAGGGTGCTACCGCCCTGCCGCTCCGATAGCACATCAAAGAACTACACATTGCTAAACAGTTTAAATATATGTAACCGCCACTATATTCAAGTCCGTCAAGTTTCTCACAATCCGTAATATGTTATCGGATATCAGCCTCCTACAGCCAGGTCCATCGTTCTCAGCCTTCGCCTAGGATGTTCGCTCGCCGCCATAGCAAAATGCATACCTTATCTGAGTCACTTTTCACGTCCATTTTGTGTCTCCTCCGTGTCTTGATCCGGGCAGCCCTGCAGATCCAACCACGTTGTCGCTTCTTCCGGAGTGTCAAAGTGCATTTTGCCCTTATACACGACCTTCAATTTCGCAGGGTACAGCAGCATATATGTTATCCCAGCCGCCCGCAGCCTCCTTTTGATGGTTACATAGCTGTACCGCTGCCTCTGGACCAGCATAGTGTAATCCGGGTATGCCGTGATAGTGCTCGATGCCCTCTCGATTGTTCCACCTTTCCGAAAATACTCCAATATTTTTTCCCGGTCTTTATAGTTCAGTATCTTGGCAATTATCGCTCGTGGAGGGGCCCCCGGTCTCGGCTTCCGCATGAGGGCTCTGTGTGCACGCTCGACCCAAAATCCTTGTGAGAGTGTACCGGCCCCGATTCCTTGTAGGAGTAAGTTCTCGATATAATCAGTCGGGCCCTGACCCTCCTCGCCTTCCGGCAGACCCACCACACGAATGTTGTTTCTCCTCGCTCTCCCTTCTGCTTCTTCTGCTCGAGACTCCAAGTTGGCCACCTGTTGCTTGAGGATCTCTTTTGTATTGTTGGCACCAGTGTCCGTATTAGATTTCACCGCGCCCTCCAGGCTGCTTGTGCGTTCCGCCAGTCCCCTGACATCCTGTCTCAGCAGGGAGACTTCGATGCCCACTGCTTCAATTTTAGCCTCCTGGGAAGTACGTAGGTCCATCATCGCAACCCCCCAAGATTCCTTCAGCTCCGTAATGGCTTCCAAAATCTGATGATTATCAGCCGCTGTCGCACCCTCAGCCTGTGCCATCGAGCCTTTGGTTGAGGTGGCCGAAGGAGACAGTTGTGCTTTTGCAAAAATGTCCATCGTGGGTTGTTTGGTCTTGTTCTTGCCCACGGCCTCTCGCGCCGCCATTTTCTGGTTACCGTTGGGTCTCCCTATCACGATTCAGCGACCAAGTGTCTCCCCAGCTGCAATTTCCGCTCTTTAACGACTGTCGCGGTGGTCTCCAGGCAGTCGCAACCTCCACCTCCTCTCGCCGCTGCTAGTTCAACGCCGAGCGAGTGCTTGTCGTGCTGGTCGTGGTGCGGCCTGCATTTTCACACCTCTGCTGCCCTCGGGCCCCTGCCGTTCGGGCCGGCACCCAAGCTTTCACGACTCAAGACCTACGGCCCCCGGGGGTTTTTGTATGCCGCCTTCACCTCGCCATTGTCGTTCTTTCCCCGTGGCCGCCGCCTCTATTCGTCCTCTTCGGGTACCCGGGTTTCGTTTCTTTTGTTGTTGGTCATCTTGTGTGACAATGGACCGAGCCGCCGCCGTCGTTCGTTGAGCAATTCCTCCAGACTCCCGCTTATGATTTTTCTCGATCTTTATACAATGAGCGAAGCATCCATTCCCATGCGTGTGTGATCTATTCTGGAACCAGTGGCGCACTTTTAAAGGTAGTTCCGGATCTCCACGGAAAGCACGTCCTACTCCATGGCTGCTCAAGCCACACCCAGTATGTTTGTGTGGATATACTGAAAAACTGGGTGATTTGGCCCTCAATGACTTGAAATTGAGATCAAACCTGTGGAGTTATTTAATTGGAAGAGGCCATTCAATGCATTGCAAGGCTTTTTTTGGCATTGAGCGAGTTAACTGACTGAATCATCCCATATCTTGTAATGTCTTGAAAATGTGGCAGTCACTGACCATGATTTGCAACCTGCCTTGCTTCATATTCAGACAAGCCACCTTTGCTCTCTCTGGCATTGAGGTACAATTCCTATTTTGGGGTATTCTAGGGTCACTTTGTAGGGCCACTCAGCTTTTTGCTTTTTTTCCCTCATTTTTTTCTTGCTCACTTTAAAAACGAAATGTTTAATAAAAAATAATTGAGATGCCTTTTGTAGCCCTTTTTACCTTGTTTGTGGTATTGGGTCACCCCTAATGTGCCCAGTCTCAGGCACCCCCTTTTTGCTCTAATGTGATTACATCACACTTTGTTTTAAGAGGTAGGTTGGTAGCAGCAGTACTTTGGCTTCACTAGGGCTGCAAGCCATTTTATCGCATTGGTAGCCCAATGTCCCTTTTTCGTAGGCATTTGGGCACCAGTGGATTTAGCCTTGCTTGCAGCCATTTTGTTTTCTAGGGCTCTTTGTTCGAGGCAACCACAAGGTGGCCTTCAATGGTCATTCCGACCATGTGGGCTCTTTGTGAGCCAAAGAGTTCCACCAATTTTCATGTGTGCATTGTTATTATTTGTAATGCTATGCCGTACAGGAGCCAAATGAATGTGTTGTTGGTGTAGTGATATTTAGAATATTTTGCTTTTGGCTAAAATGTCTGCTACCATTTTTCTGCAATATTCTACCTATAAGTGTTAGATGCAGACCATCGCATATAACAAGGGTGGGTTGTCTTTTGGACACTGTACATCTTTGTTCAGGTTCTGGTCACCATTGCCTGCTTGGTTGGTTGTGTGGTACGCTTGCCCCTTCAACCCCCTGCCCTGGTAACTAAAGTTTGGTGTGGTAGTTGACCCACATTTAGGCAGAGGGGTTCGGATGGTCCTTTCAGACCTACTTCTGGACATTCTTTGACTAACTCATTGTGCCGTTTACTCAGGAGAGGTTTGCGTATTAGAAATAACTCCACGCCAGAGATTTTGGATGCCGATTTTAAAAGGACTGGTCAACGACCAAGGAAATGTGGTTATTGCGAACGTTGGAAAATCTAAAAGACCATAGCCGAGAGATTCACTCCAGAATAAAGTCCTTGCCTGGTTACGGTCCAAAGCTGGAGACAGCTGTATTAGAACTCAGGATGTTAGACTTCTGCGGAGGATCCAAATTAAGGAATAGTCCTCCATGAATGACTTGTACTGTGTCGCGATTGGTTGTGGCCATAGAAATCTTCCCTCTTTTGAGCTGTTGCAATAATCTGGAAACAGACTTCCACCACGAGTATAAGAATTGTCACTGACTGAATTGTTTTGTATTTCCGATGTTCTATTACAATTGATTTGTTTGTTTGTTGTATATTTTGTAGTGGTCTGAGGCCGATAGGCGAATTGGCCCTTGATAAAAATTCAAACAAAAAAACAAAAAATTACTAGTTTTATAATATACTGGATATCTTTTTAATGCTGTGTATTATACCCCCAGGTACTTTTTTGACCCGATAGATTTCTATGCATGTCTTAATAAAGTATATATTTTTTCAGTATATCAGTGTAGTGCATTTTCTTGATGTGTGGACTAATTGTAGCTTTGCGTCCGCCTGCTACCCCATACCTGAGAGCTAAGCCACTTAGCCCACATTACCTACCTTTTAAGAGGTTTTTCTTCCCATTCTTCTGGGGGTACTAATGTTGTTTTTTTATATCCTGCTCTCAGCCATTTTGTGTTTGAAATCTTTCCTTTTTCTAGGTGACCATGGGGTAGCCTTAAAATGGCCCTTCTGTCCTGTGGGCTCTTTGCGAGCCCATCCTGGCAGCCTCCATATTGTTCCTAACTGGTTTAGGTCAATATAGATCTCTGCAGTATCCCTCACTTCCTGTGGAGGTGGCTAAGGGGCACTTCCACTCGCCACATGTTACCATTTGTCCATAGCGTTTTTTTAAAACAAAACTATTTTTATTAAACATTACACTACACCCCTCCACCGACCACAATCCCTATGCACCCAACTCTGTGTGTGTATTCATCCAATCCAGCTGCTTCTTTGTCTATATTTCAGCCTTCCAGAGTTGACATGTCCAGAATACTAATGTTTTGCGGACACCATTGTAACATAGAATCACTCTTTAAATATTCCAACATTTCCCCCCCAATCAGCCCTAAATTTCTCTACATCCCCTTGAATCCTGTATGTTATCCATTCCATTGAAAGAACCTCCCACAGTTTATGTATCCATTGCGTAATCGTCGGGGAATCAGAGCTTTTTTCAGAAGTTTAGGGGTTTGGCGCGATTCCGGGGCTAACAAACCAAACTTCCTCCCATTGAAATATTACATATTGCTGGGTAAATGTGCTCCGTATGCACTTTAACCTCCTCCCAAAACCCCTAAATCTTTGGACAATCACACCAAATATGTCTCCAGTTTCCTTCCCCATTGCAACTCCTCCAACAATTTTGCGACACAGCCGAGTACATTCTATACATCCTTTGAGGAGTATAATGCCATTGGGTCATCATTTTGTACCACCTCTCTGTCCATAGCCCTTTTAGTGAGTGACTGGCTGGTCCTTGGCCAGCCCCTGTTGCACTCCCTTGCTGCTTTGTTCCTACGACTTGGAGGTGGCAGATCTTCTGACCTGGTAGAGGAGTTTTTCTGCAGATTCCTGCCTCTTTTGCTATTTTTAAAGCTCTCACTTGACAGAAATTGTTTAGTGCAGCGGCTTGGACATAACCCACTTTGGGTTTTATGCCACGTGAGGGCCAGTCCAGTACAGACTTCTTGAAAACAAAATCCCTGGTTACACCCCACATCTGCTGGGCTTATCTCTCTACTCAAACTGTTTTCAGGGCTCCTTACTGTCGCATCCCACAGTTTAGTGCCAGCATCCTTTGCTTGGCTGGGGGTCCCTGCAGGAGTTCAGAGGGGTGCCCATCATTCATCACTCTGTCAGATCTTCTGTTTGGGGCGTTCAAAGGTACCTCCAGATGTTGTTCCTGTCCTGGAACAGTTGCTGCTGCCTTATTCTGTTTGTCAAGTTGCTGAGAGCGATATTCATGGGTTCCAAGGACTTGCTTGCATCCTGCTTGCAAATTCTCTGATGTGGGTCCAGGGCCTGTGAAGAGCCTTCTAGGGTCAAAATTGGAATTCATGGAACAGGCGCTGGAAGTAACTCCTGGCTGTCAGAGGTTTCCACTGACCAGGAGAGACTCATTGTGATTAGGAGCTACTGCAGTCAAGTCTCATGAATGGAGTGCCTGGAAGATAGTTGAAAATGGTTGAACATATTGAACCTCTTTACATTGCTGTGTGTTGTACGCTATTGTTAACTGATTTCTGTTGAATCTTCAGTCTCTGGCCATTTTGCTTTACATGTTCTTACTTTGGATATTCTCTTCAAATTGCTTTCCCTTTCCTTTACATTTTTTTTTCTTCAGTTTGTCAATCCTACTACTACTACCTCTGATTTAGTCCTCACCCATCTTTGCCACTACATCATAACTCTGCCACTTTTGTTACTGTAGTAATCTGTCACTGTCTCTTAACTGCCTCATTTGTATTTCTGCTAACAGCTCTTTTTTCTGTGGTGTAACCTGGCTCACTCTTTCTGCTGCAGAATGAGTCACTAATGCATAGCAGGCAACAAATCTAATTTCCAAATGAAAAACTATAGCTATGTGTCCAGTAAATTTGACCATTCATTCTTTTCATGTCTTCGAGAGATTCACTAATGTGCCTTTATATGCAAATTCCTAGGCACATAGCATTGTCAGATAGGTATATTTGTGTTCCATTATTTGACTTGGGGAGCCAAAAGTAGCTGTTAGTGTCAAGCTAACCAGGCTTTTGTAGGTTTTATCCAGGAGCTAAATAGCTCCCAGCAATTTTTAACCCTGGCCTCTGTTCCTTTTCTGAGTTGCTGGGATCATCATCATTGGTGTGGGGTTAAAGTGCCTGGCAATTGAATCCTGAAACCCACACCTGTTTAAAAGGGCCATTTACTTACTGGGTTGCTGGAGCTGTTTTTACTGAAACTACAGATGCAAGCACTTACCTTTGGATCCAGGGAGGTTGATTATTCACGATAGTCCCACTCAGATGTCCATCTGGTCTGGGTAGAGATTCCTTGGACGCAACTCTTTACTGCAATTCCCATAGAGTTCTGTTTGGGGTCCTCCTGTTCTGCAACTTCTTCTGTGGCTGTGGGGTGCATCTTCCAACCTCCTGGAACATTTATTTTGGGTCTCCATGGGACTTCCATGGGGTTGCCAGTCGCAGAATACACAGGTGAGGTAGATCAGACTTAACTCTGTTACAGCTGGTGGCCGTTTATCATCTCCCATTAATTCCTATAAACCTTTGGCCCTGCTTTTGAACTCTGCAGAACTGATTCTGGGGTACTTACTTGCCTCTGGGCATTTTCCCTGGGTCCCTCTAGGGGATCCAGTGGGCTCCTTACCAAGACTTATTATTTTTAGAACTATCTTTGATTTTTAAGACTACATTTCTGCAATGGGATTGCATTTTTGACATTGTCACTAATCTTAGTAACTGTATTTTTCCCTGAACTGTAAAAAGGTTGTGGTTTCTAAAATGTTCAGTCATTTTTGAAGTTATTTAACTTTGGTTTTAAGTTGTTTTCTGTGTCCTTAGGCTTTGATACATTTTCAGGTGTGTATATGCATTTATTTTAATATTATTCCCTAGAGGATCCTAATGATTGTGGATCATTATATAGGCCTTTGAGTTTTTTCTTTTTTCCTGCTGGTAAAATTGTTTCGTCGTTTGCCCAATACGATACCATATGCATTGCGGGCTGGCAACCAGGTCTCGGGCCTTGAAATATACTAGGGTTGGGTTGTGTCTTTAGTACACTGTACATTATTGTGCACAACCTAGGGTACTTACCTGCTTGCTAGGTTTTATGCTTCCCTGGTGGTCTCCCCACCCCACTTGTTTTATGTTTGGCGCTCGCTTCTGGTAGAGGGACCACAGATAGACACTAGTTAGGAGAATCGTTGTGTAGACATTACTATGTTTATTCTATACTTGGTATCTTTGTAATAATGTGTGTTATTACCTAGGTACTTATTTGAACTGATAGGTTTATATGTGTGATTTTATGAAAGTATAGCTTTTTCAGTATATCGTTGTGGTGTATTTCCTAGTGATGTGTGGAGACTAACTGTACCTTTTGTGTCGCCCTACTTGAGAGTTCAGCCTTGTAGCTCTAACCACGTTGCCTACTCGGAGGCTTGGCTTTCCTTTTTTGTCAAGTGTTAGCCTTCCCCTCCCTAGGGTTAAGGGCAGTAGGCATTCTCAGCATGGGATTGTACAAAAGCTTCCTTTACAATGCAATTGTCATCAATATACTTGGTGTGAAAACCATAATAACCAAGACATACTTTACATGCATTACAAAATAAAAGATATAAAACATGTTATGAAAATGTAAGAACATTTCTGCATAAAAAAGGGAGTAGAACTAGTGAGCATAATTTTAAAAGCATATCATCCAGACTTTAAGATTCCCCAATTCATGGCAAATGCAGATCTTCATTTGTACATTTGTCGCTTTGCATCTACATAATTTGAATTTAACATTGCAATGCACTTTTCAAGGTGGACAATTGTTGAGGCTTTCAAATATGCTTTCCCCATTGACTGCTCTTTCTCACCTGGTCGCACCTTAAACAAAAAATGCTCCATCGCTTTAGTGGTAGCAGAGTGAAGGAGATGAGATCATTCACATGTCTTTACCCACTCATTAGAAGGTTGATCTGGGGTTTGGGAGTCATTAAGTGGGGTTAATCTACTTCCTGCATATGATTTAACAATGTGTAGCTTCTCATCTTGGAGTTGTCCTCCAATCTGTATGATGAACAGCTAAATGGAGGACCTCCTGGAGCCTTGATGTTTTCATGGGATGACTTGAACGTGCTTTCTTGATTATTTTCATTTAACATCTATGATTACAATATTTTCTAATTCTCTTTCTAGTGCCGGAGGTGTGGAGATGTTCAACTTTGATGGTAAAATTAAGGTGTCTAATACACTGGAGACCAGACTGGACCTCATAGCTCAGCAGGTGAGTGTATAACAAGTGGATAGAAGGTACTATGTCAGTCTGGTCTATGATCTTGCTTCTGTATCTTCCCAAATGAGCGTCTTTTCTTCTGAAAGTTGTCTGTGTACAGCTTGACATCCAACTCAAAATACTTAATGTTCTGTACAATCGTGGCATTGATAAAAAGGTTTTGAACCATTACGCTCATATTTCAAACTGCTGAGGCCAGTGGTAGGGTTTGAGGAGAGGAATGGCTTTTGCCACACGTCCCACTCTCCCCCCTCCTCATTCATCTTGCTTATCAGACATGGTACTCTGGCTGCATTGCAGACCTCTGATGCTGATGCCCCAGCAATAGAGACATTTTGCTGACGGTTTATTACATTTCTGGATGCCAAACCACTTTTTGTAGGCTATGCATGTAATGTTGTGGTTTCTATGCTTAGTTTAAAAAGAAAAGTGTCCTTATCCTGGATACCAATCTGTCACTACGATAACTAATTGATGTGCCAACAAATCTACAAGTCTTGCTTAAGAATACTGTGAAGAAGGCTGCGTCCAAGCTAGACTATGCAATAGGGTTGCATCTTGGCCTCCTGCAAATGTGCTGAGTAGATTGTCTGAGGTGTTGCAGCTACTTTCATGCTTACATTTAGAAGTTCTATCACCTCCACTCTTCACACTGCCCATGGAAGTTTGTAGTTTCAGGCCTAATGCACAGCTCACCATGTATTCTACAAATGGTGTCCTCCCGCCCTGATTCAGAAATACCAGCTCCTCCTCACTTTACACCTACTCCCACTCTGTGATCTGATTCATGTGGGTGGGATTCCAATCTTTGTAATGCACGCAACCAGCTTGTGAAATGTGCTACCACATTAAGGGCCTAATTCACAGAAGCTTTTTATAATGGCAAAACCCCATTGGAGAACGCTCTAAATTAGGCCCCAAGTGCAGTACTGATCACTTTCTTATCAAATACTCCACCTGACGTTGCAGTCCCTTCCAGATTGGGCTCACTTTCAATGACTACATTATATACCGCTATGCAGCACAACGTGAACATTCAGTAACCAGAAGCTACATCAAATACTGAAAGATTGCCTCGCTTAAGAAGCTTGAATATTATTGCGTCTTTTTCAGGTACTGTCTGCCTTAGATGTCTGTGGATGTTTTGTGAAAGGGCAAAATTGACAGATGAAAAAAAGTTCCTCACAGTCGAAAGTGATAGAGAGAGGCACAATTAAGTGTTTTAGATAGGCAAAGAGATCTTTGTATATGTCGGTATGAGATTAAAAGCCAGTGTGGACAACCGGATAAAAAGAATGGCTCTCAAAGGAAAATAAAAAGGCCATCAAGACTCTACCATGCTCAATGTAATTTTTTACTACTCCACTGGCTCATTTTGCTTTACCTTGATTTTGTATGTTTACAGGTAGCATTCTTTTATTTTGACAATGTCAAAAGCAAATGGAATAAATAAAATACAGTACAATTCAACAAGAGCTGTAAATAACTTAAAGAATTAAACAAGCCTGTTAACCAAAGTATACATTTCATAATCACAATTCTTAAGGCAATAGCAATAATACAATAAAACACTCTCCTAAAACCACATCAAAAATCTCATGTTCGCACGGGCCATCACCAGGTCTCTTGGTCTTGCAGCATTATAGGAGGAGGGTGCACATGGCAAGCAAGAAGGGGAGAAGCGACCCCACCGTCGAAACTGAGCGGAGGACCCCCGGGTCCCTTCCACCAAAGATGACGTCAAGGATATATTACAGGAAATAAAGGCCCTGAGGGGGGACATTCAAGCCTCCGTCTCGGATCTCAGAGGCAGGGTAGGGGTGTTGGAGGAAAAATTCGAAGTGCTGGAGAGCAATCACATTAATGTCGACCCCTTCAAAATGAAGTATGGGGCTAGAGTGGCCGACATGGAGCTGCGGTAGGAAGAATTTTGATTATAGGGGAAGAACGATTTGAGTGTTTGGCCTGAAAGCAGAAAGGAGAAACCCCTAATGATGTCCATTAGAAGGGATTGCGAACTCCCTTTTTGCGTATGTTGGTATGAAGGAGGTAGAGATTGAAAGGGCCCATCAGGGTTGTATGGTGAGAGCTAAAGGGCCGAAGTCCATGGTAGCAAAGTTCCTCCGATATGAAAACAAAGCTGAGTTGCTGGAAAAGGCCAAATGCTTGCAGAACTTTCAATTTGAGTGGGACACCATACAGATAAACCAGGAACTATTGAACCTCACCCTGTCCCCATGTAGGGACTGTCGCCCCTTGGTGGCATGACTCTCGGAGAGGGGCCTTCGGTATAGATGGACTTATCCATTAGCCATGGTCTGGTCTTTGATGTTAATGGAGTTGACTACTGGGTGGCCATGGGGTCCGAGGCGCAACAGGTTCTGAAACACCTTTCAGAGGGAGAAAAGATGGGCAATCAGCAGTCAGAGGAAGCGGGTGCAATGAGAAGGGATGGATGCAACGTGAAAGAGTTCCCAGAGGGAGGAAGTACGAAAGGCTGAACACCCCTTTGCCGGGGAAGTGATACTGACGTTGACTTGAGATGTTCTATAGTTTATGGTGGGGTGTATTGTTGGGCATAAGGGCATTGCTGCTTGTGGCTAGGGCTGTGGGGTACAAGGTTTGGTTGCATCATTGCAGGGTCTTTACATGCGCGACAGTGCGGGTGGGAGTGAGGTTTGCATGTTGGTCAATTTCTGAATGGGCGTCTCAGTTTGTTTGGAGGGGTTGTGTTTGGAGGGGTTGTGTTTGGAGGGGTGGGGGGAAAGGGGAGAGTATGGATTTCAAGGGGTTTGGAAACAGTTGCTTGTTACGCAGATTTGATTAGTGGGGATGAGGGGCCTTCTGGTTGTATATGGAAGAGGGCAGGTGGAGTGATTGTCCCTTGGTAGGAACGTTACAAGAGGCCGATCTCTATATTGTGGGAAGTGGCAAAGGTGACTTGGAGAGGGCTGCTCATCATGGAAGGGTATAGTAAGAAGAGCGAGAGGTCACTATTGGAGGATAGATTACGGGTTCAAATCACTTCGTTGGAAGAGAAGATACAGACGGAACCTCGAGAGAAATGACGTCATTGGGAAAGTTAGGAAAAACTATGGAAAGGGGATAAAGCGGATGCACTCCTGGCAGCGTGTCAGATGGGTCAGAGGGCAGATAGATGGGTGGAGGGGGGTCTTTGATGCCCTGGGTACGCTGGCCACAGACTCTCTGGAAATTGCTGACCGCTTTGCAACATTTTAGGAGTGGCTGTATAGCCCTGAGGATGAGCCGAGCATGGAGGGTGTCGGGGATATTTGGTGGAGACCTCCCTCCCCCAGCTGGCACTTAGTGAAGCAGAGGTGCTGGATGCCTCAATTCCACAGTAGGAAATTATCTTGGCCATTAGGCAGACGTAGGCGGGCAAGGCCCGGGGGAGGATGGCTATTCTATGGGTTTTTACAAGTCGTTTGTAGAATTTGTGGTCCCTCCATTATTCAATTTTGGTATGCAGACGGGGAAGGCCCCCAGATATTTTTGTCAGGGGTTGATCTTTGTACTGCTTAAGGAGGGGAAGGACCCTCGTCGGTGTGCATTTTACCGTCCCATTTCTCTCCTTAACATCGATGCCAAGCTAGTCACCAAGGTTCTGGCTTCTAGATATGAGGGGCTGATGCCCTGGCTGTTCCATTCTGACCAGGTGGGGTTCATCATGGGGCAGCTGGGAGCAGACACGCTGTGGAAGGCGTTACATCTTATGGACGAAGCTAGGTGAAAGGGGGGGGCGGGAGGGGTTATCCAACCCTTTTGGCCTTGGATGCAGAAAAGGCCTTCAAGAGGGTTTATTGGGCCTTTCTATATGCGGTTCTACAGAAATATGGTTTGGGACCAAATCTTCTCAATGTTATCCGAGCGGTGTACACAGAACCCAGGGCCAGGGTAGCGGTTAATGGTAGGTTTTCACACAAGTGTTGCCTTGAGAGGGGAACCAGACATCTCTGGAGTCATTGGCTGAGCGGCAGCGGCGTGCCCCTCGGCTGGAGGGGATAGTAGTGGGGACAGAGTTCATGTTGGGGATGTACACCAATGGCATTCTTTTACACCTAAGAAACCTACAGGTTTGGGTCCTGGCGGCCTTGGAAGTGATGGCTCGCTCGCAGGGTACAAGGTTAATTCGGGAAAATCCATTTTGTTTCTGTTTTAATGTGGACTCTGGGAGGGATGCAGCGGGTCTCACACCTGGCGATTGTGGTGTAGTCAGATGAGATTCAGTATTTAGGAGTGATTCTCACAAGGTACCTTGAGGAGCTGTCTGACACTAATTATCCACCACTGTTAAGGAGATTGTATTGCAACATGCGAAAGTGGAGCGGGCAAACCATTTCTTGGATGGGTCGGCTCAATACCTTAAAGATTAATTTTCTCCCTAGGATATAATCCGTTTTAAATATTCCCAGTGGTGGTGCCAGAGGGGGTATTTCTTGAAGCAAAGGGCTAGATACTGCGCCTCCTTTGTCATTAGAAGAAGCTACAGGTAGCCTACAATAGGCTGGTGTTGCACAAGGATAAGGGAGCGGGTGGGGTTTCCGGATTTTAAGTTATATTATAAGGCAGCCCAGCTGAGGGTGTTGGTTCCCCACTAGCGAGAGGACAGGGACAACCAGTGGGTTTACCTAAAGAACCTCCATTTGAGACCGGCAATAGTGGGGCAGTGGTTGTGGAACCCAAGGGAAAAGGTCCTACGAAGGATAAGGGAACACCCCGGACTGGGGGTGATTTGGAACATTTGGAGGCGAGGCCCAGGGATGTGGGGGGTTCACTATATGGCCCTCGCCACAGTGCCACATGTGGGCCCCGGTGATTAGGGACGAAATCACGAAAGAGTTGGTTTGAAGCCGAGTGGCGCAATTATGGAGAGGAGGGGGAAGTTCATTACCATACAGGAATTCGAAGAGGCATTGCAAATTGGGAGACTTGCAGTGTTCCCATTCCTTCCGTAAAGTGGGTTTTGACAGCAGAGAAATGGAAGGGATTTGTCCAGAGGGAGCTTGGGCAGACAGAACAGATTTTTAATATGCAACGAGGTATGAACGGGCTAATTTCCTTGCTTTATGCGCCCCTAGTAGAGGCTACTAATGGTGACACTAACAGGCTTTGGGCCAAATGGGAGAGGGACCTGCGGCCTGAGGTGATTGAACAGCTCAGGAGAACGTTCAAGACTTCTATAGCCTGCCAATACAAATTGCATGGGGTGAAACTGCTTAATCGCTGGTAATATGACCCTGTTCGGCTCTCCAAAATGTTCCCAGGTGTGAACCCTCTGTTGGCATGCTTGTTGGTAAAGTACCACATATTGGCACTTGGTCTTGCAGCAAGGTGCAGGTGTTTTGGTCGGAGGTGCTGGGGTGGATAATAAGCATAGACTGGATAGAACGACACCCCAACCCTATTTTGGTGCGCTTTGGTTTGGAAGAAGTGGATTGTGCTTGGGAAGCCATGTCACACATGGTGCATTTCGTCCTAGTGGCAGCTCGAGCGTGCCTCGCTACACATTGGAAGAGAGAAACTGCCAAGAATGACAGAATGGTGGACCAAAGCTGGGGAGATTTATTTGATGTAAAATATCACTGTGGCTCTTCATGGTGGGGCCGGGAGGGGTGTGGGCTTTGAAGGGGAATGGTCAGGAATCCACTCAGACCCAGGAGTTCTAATGATATAGGGAGGGGGCATGAGGCCGTTGTCATCAGACACGTGAGTGGTTGGGATGAATGTTTTTCACGTCGGTCCCCCCCCCCCCCCCTCGTCGCTCAGAGGGCACTCTGGTGTACTTGGGGGGGGGGGGGGGGGCGGGGAGGGTGCTCCCACTTCATACATTTTATGTGGCAATCTATGTTGTTGAAACTTTTTTAATGGATGAAGTTGTGGGGTTTATCCATCCAGTTGGAGGGGGGTAGAGGAGGGGTAGGGCATATTTCTTTGCTTTCAATATATTATATGTATGTCCTGTTCTTGTTTGCGGTGTTAAAAATGTAATTTCAAAAAAATCTCAGTCTAAACTGTGCATAAGAGTGATGCTTTGATCCTTCTGTAAATCCATTATGAACATGGTTCTGCCTCACATATTTTTAGGAGCCTGGATCATAAGAATAGGGCTCGTTTTATGCAGGACAATAAAGCCGAACCTTTAACCACTTAACTGCCATGCCCCCCACCAGTGCCAAGGTCTTTTTTGGTGATTTCGGTATTTCCCCATTCAATGCCTTCAAACGTTTTCTCTTTCATTAACCCCTTAAGTGCCACGGATGAGGTATCTCGTCCTTGGCAACACAGAGGTAATCCCAAGGACGAGATGCCTCACCCTTGACAGTTAAGGGGTGTTTCTGCCATTAAAAGATAGCATAAAGCTGGTCAGCATTGCCGAAGACCTGACTTCATTAGAATAGGGATGAGTTTAATTTTCTTAATCTTGTGGTAGTTTGGGCAAAAAAGCAAGTGGCATGAATCTTCACATACTGCCCCACATCGTGGCCAACTCAAGTCGCCCTGGTTGGACCAAACTGAGGCCACGGCCCTTATAGGTAGTTTATTTAGCATGGCTTTAGTAACAAGACACCATTCGTTGAAGGAATTAGTCCCCACGAGGTGTTCCTGAATATTAGTCTTAGAGAAGTACATAAAAATGATTTGATAGTAACTGTAGTTCTCTGTATTCTCTTTATCCTTCAATAACAACGCTAAACTGTCTTTTTAGAGCCGCTACACATGACTTGGCCATGGCCATTATGTTATAAAGTGAGTCGGTGCAGTTATCTTTACCATATGGTGCTTAATCTGCAAGTGCCACGGTATCTCCATCTCATGAGGATGTTCTAGGCATGCTCTAAAAATGCAAATTGTCAATACTGCATTCAAGTTGTTCCAGAGTCGAAACCAATAACAAATGGGCATAATTGGGGGAGGAGTGGCCGGCGAGCGACGGATGCAGCAGTAAGGCTCTGTAGCGCCCACTCCAGGCTAGATAAATCCTGTTCTCGAGCACTTCTGCCGTGCAGACACGTCTCACAGGGTATTGGAACACCCCGGGTGCCTGGATTAAGCAGTGGTGGGTAGTGAGCTGATCAGAGTCTCTTCCGCCAGATCGAGAAACGACAGCGTGGTGTGGAATCAGCGCAGGCATCAAGGTGTCCATCAGTGTGTATATAGTGAGAGCCGGCGAACCCAGGAATACTTGAGATTCGGGAGCTGTCTGCAGGGATTTGCTGTGCTTCACGCCATACCGGAGGGGCGCCAGTGAACCGAGGCGACGGCCGGTGAGGAGTAGAGGAGACCCGTCTGCTATCGGTAGGAGGCAAGGAGCAGCCTCAGTGCCCAGCAGGGCGGACAACAGACGGTAGGCAGGCAGTTGGATCAGCAGCCAGGCCCCCTGCGATATCCAGAAGTAGGCACATTGCCAGGTAATGGAGCCAATACTGGAGACTGGAGGGGACAGTGCGTGGGATGTAGACTGTGAGCGGCCCTGACACCGTACTGGACTTTTTGATTGCTGGTTTGCAACGTGCGCTACAACTTGCGGAGGAGCTGGACACTGCAAAGGAGGCGCATATAGCTGCCGCCTGGGTGTGTTACTGGGTGTTGGGGAGAATTCTCTGAAAAGGCTAATTTCCCAAACCTAGTGAGTCCGCCAGCAGCTTTGCTGGATTTTTGGGGTTTATTTTTTTCTCCTGCTAAGAGTGAGACTCTTTTACTCCCACTCTTAGGCATGATTTGAGGTGTTCCTTTATCTTTCCATGTGTTTTATGGGCTATGGGGTCTTTTACTCCATAGGGTCTCATGTGTTTTTGATGTGGGTTACACAGCACCCTCCGTGCCGTAACCCAGGGGTGTCGTAGCGACCCCCCAACATAGACTCCATACCCTGGGACTGACTACTGTCTCCCAGGGCATGTAAAGTCCCCATTGACTTTACTAGTCCCAAATTATGAACAGAAACCAGTACAAGCCATCATATTGTGGACCTACTGGTCGGGGCAATTCGATTGCCCCGGGGTCTGTTGTTCGAGGGGGCACGTCTCCGTCCCCCCCTGATCGAGTTTTGGCTGGTGGCAGTGGATACTACTTTTTATATTCGACCGCGAATATATCTCTATGGGATTTTCCCATTGTTCGAGGCTACCAACTTTAATTATTTCATTCTTATAGCCTCGAACATACCGCCGGTTTATTTATTTAATATTAATTCACCGGTTGGTATTTTTTGCCGGAACTCTATTCTAAAATGGCGTGTGTTCTCTTTTGTGACGCCAACCCAAGTCGAGCCCTTTGTTCCACTTTTTGGCAGGCTTCTCCACAGAAGCCTCCAAAAGTGGTGCCACTCTGGCTGGGTACCACAGGGGGTGTGGGAGGGGGTTTAGGCACCCTGGACTGAGTTACCTTGGTAACTTAAGTCGCACTCTTGTGTGATTGGCCCAAGTGGTGAGCCGGCCGGCTCACCACTTAGCATGTTTGGTTGACAGCTAGGCTGAATGAATGGGGGTTTGCTGCAAAAAGAAGGGCTTTGGGGACTGGAACTTCAGAAGTCGCCACAGGACCTAAGAATCAGAGGAGGGAGAAGCTGAGCCGACCTGCAACGACGACACCACCGGTGGAGCCCTGCTGAACCGTCTCACCACTTTTCCCGACGACAGAGGAGATCTCCAGTCCGGAGAGTCTTCTTCCTTTGACTGGTGGGGATAACCAGTTTTGCCTTCTTTTCACCTTCCTGGAGCATCTCGTGGCCGCCTTGCCCGTGCCAAGCACCCCGGCAACCGGAACACCACGGCTTACCACTACCGCAAAGAGAAGGGTAGTACCTTTTAACCGAAGAACTCCGCGGCTGGTTTCTTCCCTGGCAGTGCAACGACCTTCATCTTTCCTCCACGGCGAGATCTCCTCTTCCTCTGGACGAAACACCGACTTGCACCCGCTGCCAGGAACAACTGCCCCCGCTGGAGCTTCCTTCACACTTAAGGTACTGTGTCCCACCTGGCTTCCCTTGCGACAGATCGTTCGGGGTGACAGTAAAGCCTCGACTTTCTAACCTGGGCTGGCCTGGGACAACCTAGCTAACTTTTCCTGACTTTAATTTCATCCTTTTTGTGCGAACTGTCTACAAGACTCTTTGGGCATAACCCCACTGTGTGAACCTGGACCCCTTCTGTTTGCTCTCTCCAAGAGTGGGCCTTGCAATTGACCTCCTTGCTATCCAGTAGAACTCTGCCTATCCTGCCTTACTGTGGTTCTTTTAAAAGTATTGAACTTGTGTGCTTCCATAACTCTGCCTTTTCCCTCCCTTTTTTATAACTTATTAGAGTGCCATCTCATGTTAAGCACTCACCTCTGTCTGAAAATAAGTGGTGTTTCTCACGAAGACTTGTCTAATAAGTAATTAGTGTTGTATATATATGATAGTGACTGTGTGCTGAATTTACTTACCTTTTTTTGCTAGTGTAAATTGCAAGTGTCTCTAAATAAATAATTATATACTTTTACACCAAAGCTCTGGTCCGTGTTTGCTTGTGCTACTGTGTCTCTGTACCTATTGTGTATACTCTATATACTGCCTAACTCTTCTTGAGGGAAGTCTGACTGCTCAGCCACAGCTACCAAGTGAATCTGTGTGGTACAGACTGCTACCAAGTGGGTTTACTGCCAAACACCTGTAGTCTTAAATCTTTTGCAGTGGTCCCTAAGGGAACTGCACAGGTTTCTGCCTAACACTGGGTTAGCAGCCCACCCTCTGGCAAAAGAGATCTGCTGTGGAGGAGGAATGCAGAGGGTTGAGGAGTGCCATGCACTAATGCACGTGGAGTGCGTCGGCCCGAGAAGCTATCCAGCCTACCAACGTGCTAGCCAGAAATGTGCGCACCAGGGGCAGGAACCGCCCCAGCAGGGACAGAGAGAGCTTGCGTTTGGAATGTGGCAGACTGACGTGCCGACAGGCTGCCGGACTCATAGCTGGACGTTTAGCAGCAGGAATTTGAGAGGGGAACGGCAGCCCTGCAGCAAGACTTGAGAAGTGGGTTGCAATTGCCCCACTCATCCCTGCAGCGGAGGTAGATGGAGGACTGAGGGTGATGACCCCACCTGAGGTTTTTGTACAATATATAGCAGGTCAACGGAGTGCAAGCTATGGATAAGGGTGCATGGCTGCAATGTTGATCTTGAGAGGTGTGCAGAGGGATGCATAGCGGGGAGAGCTCCGGATACTAGGGGGGCTGCACAAGAAGTCGCAGTCAGAAGAATCGGAGAGGGAGTGCCGGGGTCGGCTGTCGGGCGTGAAGAGCCCGGTGCTACAGTCGCACCACTCCGCACAAGAAACATCTGGGGCACATCGAGGGGGTCACACAGGCAAGGTGCCTCCCGGAGCTGCGAGAAAGGGAGAAATTTTCCACCCCCCCCCTGTGGTGAGGGGTGTCGGGGTGCTGTCTGGATGGAAGAGGAAATCTGAGACGCACAGGCGGGCCACCTAGGACATGGCTAGCTCAGCTGACCAGGGTCACCAACATCCTACTGCATGCCCCAATGGAGGACACCATGGTGATGGGCCAGCAGAGGATAGAGCATGATGCCGCCTCAAAACAGAAGCCAGTCAAATCAGTGAGCGGAGAAAGCAATGGAGTGGCGGCAGGCATGTAGGCGGGGAGGAGTCACACTAGAAGGCTTAATGGCAGCAGTACAGGAGTCCAGAATGTCCCTGGAAGGAAAGATACAGTAGGTTGGTGTTGACTTTAGGTGGAGCAGCGGGTGAGCACCGTTGAAGATGAGCTGGCCATGCTCAAGAAATAGGTACAAGCTCTCATAGGAGCGACAAGGGAGCTGGAGGCCAAAGCAGAGGACTCTGAGGGACGGTCTCACCAGAACAATATCCACCTTATGGGGTCCCTGAACGAGAGGAGGGGGCCGAGGTATATGTAGAAATGTTCATCCTGGACATGGCCTGCTTAAGAGGTCTGTCAAAGCTTTTTACGGTAAAGCGGGTGCATAGTGCCGGGCAGGCCCCCGCCACCAGGAAGGCGGCCCAGGGCGATTGTGGTACAATTGCTTTACTTCAGGGAATGGGACACAATACTGCAAGCGGCACGTAAAGTTGACCACTTTGAGATTGATGCTGCCAAGTTACTAATTTTCCCGGACCACACACAGGAGGTACAGAAGCAGAGGAACTAGTTTTATTTGATTCACTGTAGGGTAAGGGATCGACGATGTAGCCTTTTTTTTTTTTTTTTTTTTTACCTCACCGCAGGAAGCATGGGAATGGCTGGAAAAATGGACACCTAAGGCAGCGCTACGAGGGGCCGGGGGACATCGCCCTGCAGGGAACGGACGCAGTTTGGTGGAAGACTGGAAGGAGACGGCTGAAGCAGTCGAGTTAAATATATTACCCAGTGAAGATCTTGGCGGGACTCCCACTGGCTAACGTAAGAAGATGCAAACAAAGTGAAGCAGTCGGAGCAGGCAGGAGCCTAGCCCATCCTGAAAACCGGGACCCCACGGACCACACCTGAAGAAAGGTGTGGGATGGGGGGCCATCTCGGTTGGTACAGGTTTCGAGTCGGGAGGGAGGGAGGGAAGGGGGGAATGGGGTGGTGAGTGAGGCAAATGGGTTCGGGGGTTGGGGTGAGTGGGTAGACAAAGGGATGTGGGGAGTTTGGGGGAGGGGGAATTACATGTTGGGAAAGGTTGTCCCCGGACCTGCGGCTACGAAAAGGCAAGTTCTCCAGCATTGGATCTTTCATAGATTCACCTGCTTGAATATTCCCGGTAATCAGTCTGGGAATCCTTGGTAATTTAAATAATAATATAAAACGTCTTCCTTAGGAAGAAAGATACACCCACAGTGCCGTATGGGGCATGTGTAGCCCTTCATTTGTGGAGTCCCTCCACCTCCTTCGGTCCTTTTTGGCCCCAACCAATGAGGTGGTAGGGCTTAGGCTCCACCGCAGTCAGCCATCTTCAGATTTTTCACTGTCTACTGAACAGCGGAATCCTCTTCTGCTCGCTGAGCAAATTAGTTTTTTCTGTACTAATTCTAGACATTTTAGTCATACTTTAAGTTTTTTTAGCTTCACTATCAATGGGGGCTCGGATTTCCACGCTTTGCCACCTAAAAAAGTCATGTTTTTAGGCTGCCTACTCACATCACGACTTAGACTCAAGTAAAAGCTGTCAAAGAGAAGACCTCCCTTTTCAGGGACTGCTCCAGGTGTGGTGAAAATATCGACTTCATCAGAGACCTCCCACCAACTCTGAATGTATTATCTTTATCCACATGATATTCAGTCATGTAAATTGTCAAACCTTTTCCAAGAAAAGACTGGAGGACAGGCATAGAAGACTACTACTTCTCCTGGAGAGCAGACAAATGTCATCTGATGAGGAATCCAGCAAAACTGCACCTTCAACTTCCTCCAGGCACCCTGAGAAGCAGCTCCAGGGAGGAGAGCTTCAGTGGACAGAGCAGACTCTCTGCCGTCCAAGGGCAAGATGAGGAGTGGGAAATCCTCAACTGAACCTGTATCTAAAGGTCTGCTGGAAGGAGAACTACACAAAGATAAAAGTTCCTCCTTTTCTACCCCTTCGTTGGCAAAACGGCTGTCCACGGGGACACCGTCCACGACTAAACCAACCTCGCCATCCACTAAAACTGTCTCGTCGACGGATAAACAGTCTACCACCGTCAAAGCAGCACCTCGTCGACAAAGACATTGTCGTTGACAAAACAACCGTCGTCTAAGCACCCGTCCACGAATGGCACTGGCGAGAAGCACCCGTCGACGAAGGACCCCTCCTCATCGACAGAAAACTGTCAACGTGCCCGCAAGGGCAGGACAAAACATTGTCGATTCACCCAACACCGCCAGATGTCATCGAGTCTTTTCCACAGCCAGAGGAAGCAGTAACCGTTAATACACCACATCTAGATGTGTTAGAAAGTGCTATCCCTCTATCGCCTATAACGGAGATGAACAAACTGCCTGACATCATATTGCAGGAGGAGTTCTCAGAGGGGGAGGAACAACGGCCAGTACAACCTAAAGAGCACAGTCCACAGTGGCAACCAGTAATGCAAGACGTGGCAGAACCTTTCGACCCTACTTTACTACAGTCGGTGCGCAGAATTATGGACTAATTGCAAAGGGGACAAAGTGCAAGTCTCCTTTAAGCGAACCTTCACGAAGCACATCACCGGTGCACCACACTGGAAGCAGGTCTCCTACAGATCATACTCCACATCAATCACTGTCGCCTCAGTGATCGTCACCATATTCGCGTTATGGCGGATCACACAGGTATCAAAAAAGAAAACTCCATCTCCTCAAAGGTCTTCACCTCAAAGATCCAAAGTGCGTAGCGCGCCTTTAATTGCTACAGCCGCAGAATGTCCAGACGACATTGTAGACGACACTGGGGAACCTGATGATCCATTTAGGGAGTTTTCCGACCCCAAAAGTCATGACGACGAGCTGGAAGATGGTGAGCTGCCTCAGGACACCCTGACATAGACCCAGACAATTGGGATTCTGTTGTCATCGAGAAGCAGAAGAAACGTGACTCACGGGGGATCCTCCCCTCCGGACGATATCATATCTTTTCACTCCATCATGGCAAAGTCAGCAGAGATCTTCAAAATACATGTCACCACAGAGGAGAAACAATCAGTCCTCTATGAGCACAGAGACAAAAGACGCTGCACTATCACCACAATAACAATACTAGAGACTATTTGGGACAAAGGTGAGAAAATCTTGGCCACTTCTTTCTAATCCAGCTCTGGTAGCTAGATCGGAGAAAAAGTACAAAACCCTCGACTCAGCTACATTATGTCTCAGAGTCCAGCCTAAACCCGACTCCATCACGGTGGCAGCAAGGAAAAGACTGCAAAACCGGGCCTCTCCTCTCACGGCTCTGCCCGATAAGGAGGGACGTAAACTAGAAGTGATGGGGTGTAAGGTCTGAACGGCGGCATCGTTGACGGTGCAGGCCAGTAACGCCATGGCCATGATGGCACGGCTGGATAGAGAATTATGGCTTTGTATCTACCGTCTCACTAAACGCCTCCCAGAAGCCATTATCACAGACAGCGAAGCGATCTCGGACTACATGATCGACACCTCTGTGGACACTGCCCACTGCGGTTTGACAGATGGCACATGGCACAGTATTGAGACGCCATGCCTGTATGAAGGCAACAAGTTTCAGGACAGAGGTCCAGGCTCAGATCCTAGACATGCCATTTGATGGGCAAGACTTATTTGGCAAGAAAATAGATGATAATTAGAAAGGCATCTAAGCCGACACGGACACCGCTTATGGCGGTTAGCTCTTTAAAGGACAAGGACGACTGTTTTTTTCGCTCCTTTCGAGGTGCCAGCTCCAAGTGCAGTTTATACGGCAGGTCGTTCCAGGATCAAGCGCCCTCTTCAACCTCATTCCAATCAGGATGTAGATACCAACAAGGTTCCACCAGATACCAGAACCAGGGTGGCAAAAGGGGTTCGAGCCAGGGCAGGTACCAGACCAAGAAGAACTGACTCATACTCGGCGCACTTTCCACATCGCAACCCAGTGGGAGGACGCGTCTCACTGCACCTCAATCATTGGTACACCATAACATCGAACAAATGGGTGCTTCAAGTAATAAGAGGGAAATATTATAGACTTTCTTCAACGGCCACCACCTGGCCCACTGCCAAGAAAAACATCCTCCGGTTGCAACAGCTAAGGGTAGAAGCCACCAAGCTTTTACAAAAGGCCGCCATAGAGCAGGTACCACCTCTACAACGGGGGAATGGATTCTATTCACACTTTTTTCTAGTGAAAAAGAAAAATGGCCTGTGGCGCCCAATACTAGATCTACAGTCCCTCAACAAGTTTGTCATCTAAAATTCAAGAAGACCTCCCTTCAACTTGTCCTTCCATGGCTCACGAAGGGTAAATTCTTCGCAACCCTAGACTTTGAGGATGCATACTTCCATGTACCCATCCATCCATCCCACAGACAGTACTTCCGGTTCACTGTTGGTGACCAACATATCCTGTTCAAAGTACTTCCTTTCGGGCTAAGCTCTGCACAAAGTGTGGTTACGAAATGCCTGGCCCCAGTGGCCGCTCAACTCAGGCGCTCTGGGGTACAGGTTTTTCCATACCTAGACGACTGGCTAGTGAAAGGAAGCTCCCTGGAAACAGCGTAAGAGGCAGTCGGAAGAACAACCCTACTCCAAGACCTTGGGCTCTCGATCAACAAGGAAAAATGGTCGCCTCCGTCCACACAGACAGCAGTCTTTCTAGGAGTAGATCTGGACACTGAGTTCCCAGGGTTCGTACCTCTCCGGACAGAGTGACCACAACGCAAAACCTTATTGCATGGTTCAAAGAGAGAACAAACTCCACTGTCAGGCAATAAAAGTCCCTCCTGGGCATGATGTCCTCCTGTATTTTCCTCATACCAAATTGCAGACTGAAGATGAGACCGCTTCAGGAGGAGCTGGACAGCCAGTGGCTACAACACAGCGGATTCTGTGAGGAAATTGAGCATCTCGGTCCAAATTTCCACAAGGCCCTCGAATGGTGGTCCAAACAATCCGAACTTCTACTGGGGTTTCTCTTTCAGCTACCCAAGTCCACTCTACTCTTGAGAGCGGGCGATTCGCTCTGGGGCTGGGGGTCCCATCTGTGCATTCTACAAGCAAGCAGGATATGGTCGTCGGAATCCCATCTGCACATAAATGTGCTGGAACTCTGGTCCATTCGGTGGGCACTAAAGTCCTTTGTACCAGTAATTTCCAGACAAATGGTGACAGTGCAGACAGACAACACCATGTCAATGCACTACACAAACAGGGCGGCACTAGGTCCAACATCCTCTCGATTGAAGCTCAACAACTCTAGAACTGGGCAATACACCACAAGATAAACATGAAGGCAGAAAGTCTCCCCGGCAAGGACAATGTGTTGGCAGACAAACTCATCTGGCAATTCCTTCAATCCCACAAATGGGTGGGAGATCAACGACCGCAACCTGAACAAATTATTCCTCCGGTGAGAAATGGCCACCACAGACCTGTTCGCAACCCATGTAAACAAAAAGTGCGATCAGTTTGCTTCCAGGTACCCGGAGAGATACTCCTTGGGGGATGTTTTCTCCATACAATGGAAGGGGAAATTCCTTTACGGGTTACCTCCAGACACCTTTGATCCCGCGGGTGCTGCGCAGGATGAACAAGCAACCCTGCACAATGATACTGATAGAACCAATGTGAGCACGCCAGATTTGGTACCCTGCGCTCCATCAACTAGCACTGGTGAAGTCATCTCACCTCCAGCCTCACCCGCACCTATTGTCACATCACAGGGTCGAGTAGCTTCAGCACAACCCGGCCAGTTTATCCCTCCAGACCTGGCTCCTCAGTAGCTAAAGTTCCACGACCTTGTTCTCGATCCTGAATACTGTGGCATTCTCTCGAGCCGCCAGGGCTCCGTCCACCAGACGAACATATACTACATAACGGAAACGGTTCAGATCTTGGTATTTGGAAGCTGGCACAGATCCCCTCTTGGCATCTGCAGAACACATTTTACCTTACCTTCTACATCTAGCAAGAAGCGGTTTGGCAATTTCTTCCATCAAGGTCCATCTCTCGGCCATCTCTGCTTATACCACCTGGCCTCATCAACTCTCTAGTTGCACACCCGGCGATCAAAGCTTTCATTAAAGGGCTTATGCGTTCTTTTCCCATACAAAGGAAAATTGCTCCCGCTTGGAGTCTTAACACCGTCTTGCCACGGTAATGAGAGCACCCTATGAACCAATTCACAGGTGTGACACAAAGTTCTTATTGTAGAAAACGGCCTTCTTGGTGGCTATAACCTCAGCCAGGCGTATTGGGGAACTACAAACACTGTCCACTGAGTCACCGTTCACAAATTTTAACAGGGACTGGGTCATTCTGCACCCTCGCCCTAAAGCGGAAAGAATTTTTGCCTACTTTCTTTGGCAACCACACAACTGCAGCGGAACAGACTCTACATTCACTAGATGTGGCAAGGACATTTAAGTTGTACATTGAAAGAACAAAATATTTCGGGACTTCAACTAGACTTTCCGTCACCTTTGCAGGACGAACCAAGGGTCAATGCATATCAAAACAAAGTCTGGCACGTTGGGTTTCCAGTTGCATTACTCACTGTCACGAAATCAGAAATAACCCTTTGCCAGCCACGCCCACGGCGCACTCCACCAGAGCGAGGGCGGCCTCAACAGAGTGAGGGCGGCCTCAACAGAGTTCCAGGCAGGAGTGTCTTTGAAGGACATATGCCGGGCAGCCGCGTGAGGCACTCTCCACATGTTTGCCCAGCAATACTGCTTGGAAGAAGACAGCAGAAGGGAATCGGTGGTAGGACAAGCAGTGCTTCAACACTAATTCACTTAAGGTAGGAGCAGCCCTTTGTTTCTTAACTTTTACTCTTGCTTGTTCCCACCGTGTAATTGCATGTATTTTCTGGTAGCCTTACTTTGTACGCTATAAGTATGTTACACGTGCTATATTTCTCCATCATGGGGTCTGGCATGGATTCACATGCTCATGAATATTGCCTGTCGGGCTGGTAATCCTCATGAAAGAAAAAACAGTTTCACTTTCGTTTATAAACTGTGTTTCTCCTATAAACCAATCACTGAGCTCTGGGTCATGCTGCCCCCCCCCAGCCAATGATTGCCCTCGCTGTAAGCTCCACCTCTGGCAGCCATCTTCAGATTTTTACCGCACATTCAAGTGTTGGGAGTCCTCGTGTTTCGCTCTTAGAGCTTTATGCGTTTTCATGCTTTTTTGGCTAGGAAAACCCTGTTTTTGTTCAATCGAGCCAGTGTGCTCCATAGTTTATTCATCCAATTAACAGAGATCTGTTTTTCGGCATCTTTCATCACCCCTCGAGGGCAAAATCGTTGAGTGTTTTCTTCTTGGAAGTTTCCAGAAGGCTATTAGGCCCACACTGCGCAGGATCATGTCGGAGAAGAAGGATGGGGCTTCCCTCTTCAAGCTTTGCACCAGCTGCGGTTTGCGGAAATGTCTTCACGGACGACAAGCATTCCCATTGCCTTTGTCTTCACCCGTCACACAAGGAAGAAGATTGCGAGATCTGCCGTGGCTTTTCCAAGCGCACGATGAAGGATCGGCACATCTGACTGGCGGTGTGGCTCAAATCCAGGGCCTCTACCCTGTGTGGTCCACAGGGGCATGCCTCATCTGGATCCGGCCAGCCAGAACGGGCTTCTAAGTCCTTTGAGGGCTCTCCATCCGTGGGGGGCACAAGAAAAGGCCAAGCACTGTGAGCCCGCTTCTGTCAGGGTCGCCGCGCAAGGGAGCCCTCGTGACGGTCCGGGCGCGTTCATAGTCTCCATCGGCCTCACGCTCCAGTCATCGCTCCAGTTCTTAATCAAAGAGAAAGTCAGCTACCCAGGGGAAGCTGCGAGAGAAGTCAGAGAAGGCCAAGCAGGACAAGGTGTCCAACCTGCCAGTTAAGGCCCAGGTGATCTAGGCCAAATCGTTGTCCTCTATCGAGATGGTTGCGGCTGCCCTCTCAAAGGAGAAAGGCGTTGACCTGGAGTGTACCCCGGTGGCGGTCAGAGTGGCTCTTCCTTCCAGGTGGGAGGCTTTGTCCAAACCAGTGGAAAAGACTCCGGAGAAGAGGATGCTGGACCTTAGGCCGACCCCTCAGGACCCAAAGGGGGGTGGGGGGCACATGGAGGCGCTCCAGGGCACGGATTTTTCTTCGTCCAACGGGGAAGACCTAGTTTCCGAACACACCATCCCGGAGGAGGGTGGTGACGAGGATGACCAGAACGTCGAGGAGATGGCCACCGGAGGCGGCAGCGACGATGACTAGGATGACGCTGTCAGCGGGGCCGACGACATAGGCACTGGGCCCAGCGACCCTGACCCTGTCCCCCAGGCTCCTCCCAGAGATCTGTTGCATGATATTCTCTCAACCCTCCACACACTGGTGTCAGAGATTCAGAAGAGGATGCCGACGGCATCTCCTGCGACGACCCCATTGACACTGGGGCCACCACTGCCGAAGAAAAGGAGCAGACACCCTACGCCTAGCTTCCACCGTCGCTGCTCCTTCCCACTCCCCCCCGCGATACGGGGACGGACACGACGACGGACACAGAAGACAACGGCGGCGGAATCTCTCTGCCACTAAGGGCCTCTCCGCCAGACTGAGTGGGATCATTCCACTCCATGATTGCCTGTGCATCGGAACTCTTCCAGCTCACCCTGGAAGAGAAGGAGGGTTTCATGTATCGGCGCAGGCAGGTGAAAAGGAAGACAATTCTGTTGGTAACGCTCCTGGATGACGTCTGGGATGAGGGACTGGCGCTGCTGAAGAACCCTGACCTCAGCCCCGGCGAAGAGGGACCGGCTAGAAAACAAATACTGGGTGCTGGAATCTGCACCCACAACCGTCGCCGGACTTGGTCTCTGCTGCGGCTAGGAAGAAGTCGTCCAACCGATCGTTGTCAACCTGTCCCCCTGGACGGCGAGTGGAAGAAATTGGACGCCGTGGGACGGAAGGTAATTTGCTCAGCGGCAACGATGGTCAAGGCGGCCAACACCTTAGCGATCCTAGCCAGGTATGACCCGGAGCTATGGTACAATATGGCTCAGATCCTGGATTTCCTACAGACAAGAGGTCCAGATGAGGATTCTGGACATGCTGTTCGACAGAGTATCTTTTCGGCAAGGCCGTCGATGAATGGATCTCTTCAGGCCATCAAGACCGACACATAGACGGCCCGTGCCCTGGGAACTCTGCAACAGCACGGTCTGTCCTTTCGTCCCTTAGGAGGGAAGTCGGGTAGGTCTTCGAAGAGTTTCAGTGGTGGATCGTCCTCTTACCACCAACCCTCCCGTTCCACAACCCAGGAAGCCTATAGGGGTCGTTCCAAGGCCTTGGAAGGTGGCTGCCGTCGTCGTCCAGGCTTCCAGGGCGGCATGCCAGCCTCCAAGCAGGACTGAACCAGCCAGGACGTCGGGCTCCTGCACCCCGCTGGGAGGGCCGGCTGGCTAACTTCGTCAGCGTGTGGGGAAACATATCCACCGATCGATGGGTGCTGAACGCTCTTGCCCACGGACACACTTTGGAGTTCCAGCAAGTGTCCGCGAATACCGACAGGAACAACACATCCCTCAGCTGCTGCTGGAGGTTCAGGCAATGTTTAGAAAAGGGCTGATAGAGTTGGTTCCAAAGGGGGTCCGGAGTTTACTCAAGATACTTTCTAGTAAGAAAGAGGACTGGGGGCTGGTGGCCCATTCTCGACCTACGACGACTCAACAAGTACATCAAGTCCCAGAAGTTCAGGATCGTCATGTTGCAGCAAGTGCTCGGCCAACTGGAGGAGGGAGACTTTTTGTCATGGTTGGATCTAGAGGACGCATACTTCCACGTCCCCATTCACGTAAAACATTGCAAGTTCCTGTACTTTGTCGTACAAGGCTCTTCCCTTCAGACTGAAGTCGGCACCCAGAGTCTTTACAAAAAGCCTGGCTCCGGTGGCGGACCATTTCAGACTACAGGGAATTCAGGTGTACCCATACCTCAACAACTGGCTCATTCGGGCCAAGTCAAAGGACATTGCTGTCGATCACATGGAGAGGAACGTCCGGCTGCTGATGGATCTGGGGTTTTCAGTGAACTGTTCAAAATCCTGCTTGACTCCATCGCAGAACGCTCTGTTCCTGGAGTCCAGGCTCAACAGAGTATCCTGCCTAGCAGCCCAGTCGGAGGAGAGGATAGCGGCTATTTTGGGCAAGGTGCAACGGCTGTTAGCACTGAAGATTGTCACGTTGAGGACCATCAAGTCGCTGCTCGGCATGATGTCATCCTGTATCTACCTGGTCTGACTCTGCAGGATGCGGATGCGACCGCTCCAGGAATTCCTGAACACCCGTTGGATTCAGGTGTCTTGAAGCTTCAAGGACAGGATTGTGCTCGACGAGGAGTTCCGTCGGGCGATAAGGTGGTGGGGCGTGCGCTCCAGCATCCCCGGAGGCATAGACTTCCAGAGCCCCCATACCAGGAGATGGTCACACCCGACGCTTCCCTGGAGCAGTGGGGAGCACACACTGGATGTCTCCATGCCAGCGGCCTGTGGCTGCCGGAGGAGAAGGCGCTGCACATTAACGTCCTGGAACTACAGTCTGTTTTTTGAGCCCTCAAGTCATTCCTTCCGTCGCTCAAGGGCAAAGTGGTGAGGGTCTTCACGGACAATACACCACAATGTTTTACATCTGGATGGAGGGGGGCACCAGATCCCCAGCGCTCTGCAGAGGGGCACAGGAGTTGTGGCACTGGGCCATAACCCAGGGGATGTTCCTCATTCCTTTTCACCTCGGGAGCCAAAAGAACTGTTGCTGACTGCCTCAGCAGGGAGCTCCTCTTGCCACGAGTGGGAGCTTCGGCAGGATCAAGTGGACAACCTTTTCATGAGGTCCCCAGATCGATCCGTTTGTGTCGGCGATGAACACCAAGTTCCGGAGGTTTGCCAGCAATGGGGGGGGGGGGGGGAATGGGACGCATTCTCCTTCATTTGGGAAGGCATGTTCCTGTACGTGTTCCCTCTGTTGGCTCTGCTACCAAGAGTCATCAGTCAACTCAGACGGTACCAGTGCAGGACGATCTCGTCACGCCAGCGTGGCTTCTGGTACCCAGACTTTTTCAGCATGTCAGCGTCCCCTCCACTCAAGCTACCAGTGGTTGTGGATCTTCTCTCCAGGGAACGAGGCACAATCCTGCACCACGATCCTGGATCGCTGTACCTGAAGGGCTGGCTCCTGCAGCATTAGAGTTTGGTGGTTACGAGCTGCCTGCGGACTGCAGGGAAGTCCTTGCCAAGGCCAGGGCATCGTTGACTCTCAATTGTTACAGACACAAATGGTAGTGTTTTGCGACTTGGTGCCGGTTGCAGAAGATTAACCCTCTGAGAGTCACAGCCCCCCAAGTTCTTCCGTACTTGTTGTTGGTTAAGTCGTGGCTGCCGCAAGCCTCCATCAAGGTGCATCTGGCGGCTATCTCCCGCTACACCAGGTCTCCGGGACGGTCTTCTCTTTGGTTGCACCGTCTAGTGAAGGATTTCATCAAAGGACTGTCCCATTCGTTCCCGCCGCTGAAGGCTCCTGCCCCGGTGTGGGAACTCAACGTGGTGCTGACTAGGCTCATGGGGGCCCATTCGAGCCGATGCATCTCGAGCCGATGCATCGAGCTCTGCTTAAGTTCCTGTCTTGGAAGACTACTTTCCTCGTGGCCGTCACCTCTGCCAGGAGGGTAGGTGAGATCCAGGCCCTGTCCTGCAAGCAGCCTTACTTAACTTTCCACGAGACGAGGGTGGTGCTTCATACGCACCCCTCCTTCATCCCCAAGGTCCGTTCGGAATTTCATCTCAACGAGGCCTTGGTGTTACCTGTGTTTTTTCCGAAGCCTTTGTCGCCAGCTGAAAGGACTTGGCACTCGCTGGATGTGGCTCGAGCGCTGAAGTTTTTTGTGGCCCGCGCAAAGAGTTTCCAGAAGACTCCTCTGCTTTTTGTGAACTTTGGTTCTGTGAACCATGGGAAGGCCTTGTCCAAGGCTTCCATCTCCAGGTGGCTCTCCGGCTGCATCACTCATTGTCACCAGTTGGCAAACCAACCGCTGCCTGGCCATCCGATAGCCCATTCTTCCAGAGTGATCGCTGCTACGACGGCGTTCCTGTCTGGTGTGCCCCTGCTGGACATCTGCAGGGCTGCTACGTGGAGGCCTACGCACACCTTCACGAAATTCTACTGCGTCGACAGGGATTCCAGGGAGGAGTCCAGAGTCGGCCAAGCAGTGCTAGGCAACTTGTTTGCTTGAAGGTGAGCCTGGTGAGGAGGTAAGAGTAATTGCTTCTGTTGAGCATTGCCACCTCCCGTGGTTGTATATGTATGTACTGCTATGTGAATCCATGCCAGACCCCATGCTGGAGAACAACAGTTTCAGGTAAGTAACTTGTTCCATATAGCGCATACACATACAGGTGCAACTTTCCGGCTATCCGATATGTTTGGTATTAATTAACTGCTTGGTAATCTATTCAAGCATGTCAATATATGAAAGGTCCAATGCTGGAGAAGTCTTCGTTACTTACCTTTTAACTGTATTTCTCCAGCATTGATATCTTTCATAGATTTGTATGCCCCCGCATTCCTCTCTCTCCAGTCAGTCATCAGTTACTAGCCTTCACGGTTCAAAATCTGAAGATGGCTGACTGTGGTGGAGCCTAAGCGCTGCCACCTCATTGATTGGGGCCTAAAAGGACCAAAGGAGGTGGAGGGAATCCACACATGAAGGGACTGCACAGGCCCTATGGGGCTCTATGGGTGTAGCTTTCTTCCTAAGGAAGATGTTTTATATTATTTTAATTATTTAAATTACAGAGGATTCCCAGTCTGACGATGGGGAATATTCAAGCATGTGAATCTATGAAAGATACCAATGCTGGAGAAATACAGTTACAGGTAAGTAAACGTTATGGTGTAGGGCCCTGCAGGTACAGGGGAGGGAGACAGACCCAACTTAATTTGCTGCACTGGCGCAGGCCACCTTAGAGTAGGCACATGGAATGTTGCTGGGCAGTAGCGGAAAGCGGCTGCGGGTTGGGCAATAGCTGAAGCGGCACGCCATTCAGCTGGCACTACAACAGGAAATTCACCTGCAGGGGGCAAAGTTGAAAATATTGGAATCTAAATGGGGAGAAGGTGTTTGGCTCCTCTTATTCCACATTTTCCAGAGGGGTACTGATAAGGGTGGCTCTGGGTGTCCCCCACAGGTTGAGCGGATGGTAGGGGATACGGAGGGGAGGATTTGGCGGTGAAGATGAAGGCCCACCAGAAGGCCCAGGACTCACTTTGACAGTTTGACCGCAGCCGCTACATGGCGAGAATACCCAGGAGGGGGATAAAGCAGGCTGGCTACTAGCATGGCTAATAAAGCAGGAACGGCCCGAGATAGCGATCACCCAAATACAAGACCCGGCGGGCGATCTGGTGTCCTCGCAATGGGGCATAAATGAGGTATTGCAGGGATGATATAAGCGGCTGTACTCGACCGAAGGAACCTAATCTGATTTGGAAGCCTCGGATTTGCTAGATCTTGTGCGACTGCCCAGGCTGGAGGGGGAAGCCAGGGAAGGGTTGGAGGGACCCATACAAGAATGCAAGATGGTGTGCGATAAAAAATATGCAGATTAATAAAACTCTGGGGAGCAATGGGTTCCTGGTGGAGTTCTACCAGGAATTTGCAGATGTTTTGGCCCCCCACCTGAAAAGGGTATATGACAATGCACTCCACAAGGGCTAGAAACAATAAGAGGGATGATAATCCTCGTGCTCCTTACGAAGGATAAGGAACCGACACATTTTGCCTCCTACAGGCCGATTTCTTTGTTGAACTTGGATGTGAAGATCCTGGGGAAGCTGTTGGCATCTAGGTTAGCCAAGGTAGCCTCCAATCTGCTGAACCCGGACCAGTGCGGGCTCATTGGAGGGAGGGATACTAGCATGAACTTGCGTTGTTTGCACCACGTATTGGATCTAGTCAAAGATTCAAAGAGGGAGGTGGCTCTGGCTGCATTGGGCGCAGTCAAAGCGTTCAAATCACTCGAGTGTCCATGGTTGTTCAAAGTATTAGAGGCCTATGGCTTTGAGAGTGAGATATTGAAGTGGCTGCATTTGTTGTATAATAGCCTGACGACCAGGATCAAGACAGGCAGGTGGGTGTCGCTGGGGTGGACACTAGAGCGAGGCACATGACAAGGTTGCCCGGTTACCCCGATATTTTTCTCGCTGGCACTTGAACCGTGGCTGGGTTTTTTCGAACATACCTCCCGCAACCGGCCTCATGGTGGGTAGTGTGGCCCATAATATCTCGCTCTATGAAGACAACATTTTGCTATTTTCATTGGTTCTAATGGACCTTCAAATTTGGCCAAAAGCTGACCAGATTGCCCTCAAACCTGCACTTTATTGGGTACGACTTTGGTCTACCCAGAGTTTAGTTCCTTATGGTGATGCTTTAAGGATTTTTTTCACAATTGGAAGGTGCTAAAAGTTGTTGTTGGGTAGTCCATGTGAAGCAACTGTTATCAAGGCTGAATGCTATATCCTTTTGGGATAATCCCTCTGAGTGTGCAAGAACCTCAAAAGTGGAACTTAAAGCAATTGCAAAGAGAGAAGCTATGGGAAAACTAGAACTAATGAGGCTCTCACTAAAGAATGTTTCTGAATTTTTGCCCTGTAATAAGTTGGAAAAATGTAAAGATATTTTAGATGAAATTCATCCACCTTATGAACAGTCCTTATATATTCGCTTTAGTTTAGGAATCTTTTATATAGCATGGTATACCCGTTTGTGGTCAACTTTGAGATCTGGTGAATGTCCCCTGTATCGACTAGCAAATGAAACAGTGACCCATTTTATGTTAATTTGCCCTATCTCATTAGACGTAAGGCGTCGGTACCTAAAAGGTTTGATTGATTGATTCAAGGATAAGTAACCTACAAGAAGCTATGCAGTTTTTAACTTGTGGAGTGGAAAGTGGTGTTTGCCTCTGGTAGATATGTGCACACCGCACATGGATACTAAGAAAGTTGACTGGTAATATTGAACTCAATAATAATGAAGTACTGTGAGGCAGTGGGGGCTCTCCTCATAGGGGGTAATATTACTTTGTAAGATAATATCTGCATGATGATCTGATTTTAATCGTTACATGTGTTTTTAAGATTTTTTGTGTTTGAAATTATTTAAAAATTATAGATTCTATGTGTATATCCTTATTTTAAAATGTGTACGCTAGAAATGATTGTGATGAATTGTGCTTAAGGTCTTAACCGAAAAAAGCATTTGAAACAAAACGTTTTGCTATACATGGCCCACCCTCTCGAAAACATGCCGATCATCCTGGAAATATTAGATACCTTCCGAAAGCTGTCAGGATTCTAAATTAATAGAGAGAAATCACTTCAGTTTCCATTAGCGGGCATGCAAACAAAGGACAGTGAACCTGTCTCAAACTGGGAAGGGGAATCCTTTAAGTATCTGGGGATTCAGGTTTTTTTTGCCTCATTGAAGAAACATTTGTTTATAACACGGAGGAGGGGAGCTCTTTGCAAAATGGTCATTCTCCGTAGGCTGTTATACTTTTTCACGAATATCCCATACACCATTAAAGTGCTTTTTAGAATGTTGGACAGGACATTGGGGGGGGAATTGTTATGGAATGCAGGATGATGCTGCATGGCCATGCAAACGCAACGGTGTAGACGTGAGGAGTGTACAAAAATAGTTAATCCTTTAGGCCTTAGACAACTCTGATCAATTAAAAACCACAGGTAAGTAACATCACTATTTTATTATATATATATATATATATTTTTCTGAGGCTTGTTCTGCTTAGATTACATGCTCTGCATATTCAGACATCTAGTGATAGTCGCACAGTATTGCAAGATTTGGTTTGAAAGTCGAAAACGGACATCGACAGGGTGTTAATAATACTATCCCTAGTGTGACGCGTACTGTACCCATGGTCCTTCACGCATCAAGGTCCCTCTGATTGTTTCTTTCCGCCATTGTGGTCGGTCGGTCGCAAGTTGCAGAGTTCCTTTCCAGGCTGATGCCTTTGACTAGTTAGTTTATTTGGAGACTTCTGTTTCTTTCTTTTACTGCCTGCTTTTGCCGCAGCATCATCCAACTGCTCGACGGCCCTCGGTGAACGGCTCCACTGTCGATGACGCCTGACTGACTCGACGACCAGACACTGCATTTACGGGCCTCTTAGGGCCTCAGCCCTTACAGTAGGGAGAGTGGGGAGGGCAGGGGGGTCTCATGTAGCTACTCCTTTTTAGAGAATGCATATTCTGCCACTCCTATTTCCCTTTTGTCGCAAAAGTACACTTTCCGTTTATTATGGAAAAAAACACCTTTTAAACGTTGCACTACCTGCCATAGGAATTCCGGTAGAAGGACACACACCGAGTTTGCAATTGTTGTCTCCCTAGGGACCTCCCAGAAAAGCTTTGCAAGTCCTGCAAACTTTTCCGTCCGAAAACCACCAGACCAAATGCGGGGCTGTCCACGCCATGCAGGCCGAAGCCTCCATCGACATGACGGGGGGAATCCAGCGAGGGCAGTATCGGTGTCCTTAGTGATGCCAAAGGCGACCAGGGTTTGTCGGAACCTCATGTGTGGGGCCAGACTCAACTAAGAAGGCCTGCGGCTCTGTGACGGTGATAACACCCGGCAGCCATAGCATACACACATCCAAACAGACCAAGCACATAGCCCAAGGCCGACATTCGACAAAATCATCGACCATTGAAGCCCACGCAGGTGTCCGTGGAAAAAGCCTCTAAATCTTCCCTGTCCTCTGGGCCATCGCTTACGCCTTCACCTCGCGACAGGCCTCTGAAACTGGCCTCCAAGGTCAGTTTGGACATCCCGCACAAAAAAGCACAGCTTTTGCACGCTGAAAAACAGGCGGCAAAAGGCGCTTCAGCGTCCCCCCAAACATATGCTGAAAATGCAGGAACTGATTAAAAAAACATGTGCCGCTATCCTTTTAAAGACAAGGTCACCGAAAAAAGCAACATCTTCGATGCCTTTGTCTCTCCAGACCTGTAGTTTCCAGGTTATTGGTTCCTCCTCCCTTGTAGATACACTCACAGGGACTATGCATTACAAAGATCAGACACCCTCCCAAATCACCTCTACCCCTTCAGGCTTCCCACCCTCCTATGAGTGGACCCCTGAACAGTTCAATATTATGAAGAGGATGTCATGCATTGTTGACTTCATGGAGAGGCACCCAGAAGAATTGATTTCCCTTAGAGACACCTCCCAGTGAGGTGCTGCAAAACATCAACCCCCTGCCAAAAAAAACACGTCTTGACCCACAACCAAGCACTTCCACCGTAGGCCCCAAGGCCTCCATTTATCAAGACCCCTCTCAGGACGTGTATGCATCGATCCCTCAGGGTCGCAATAACCCAGCTCTCAGGAAGATCAATACAGTCAGGACCAGTACTACAATGTCAACGATGATCTGTGTCATCCAGTCGCCTGACCACCAAGTTCAGCCTGTAGCCAATTCACCTGTAGATAATCAGCTCCAATACATGAACTGCTGCTGAAGCCTGCCCAACATTTCAGTATTGACACCCAAGAGGCAAAAGGAGACCAGGACTTTGTGAGGACATTCTTGGTGACAAGAAGTCTGCCACTCCGTTTATTCCACCATTACAATCTCTACAAAGACGTATATAGCCCTCCTTACTTAAACAGAACCTCACAAGGGCGGTTAACCCTAGAACTTAAAATGTATTCAGACCAGCGCCAACAGACCACAGCTAAAACCTGACTTGCTTGTCGTCACAACTACTAGGAAGAGGGCTGGCACTCGTCTGGCGTCTGCTGAAGCCCCGCCAGACAAAGAAAGTAAGAAAATCTACACTTTCGGAAGAAAGGTTGCATCCTCAGCGGCAGATCAGGATAGAATTGCAAATATGTCTACCCTCCTAGCTAGTTTTGGCTGCCATAGGTGGGATGACTTGGAACACCAGGTTGAATCAGTTCATAAACCCCTAAAATCACAACTACTAAGCACCATTTCAGAGGGCAAGCAGATATCTGACTGCATCCTCAAACAATATAGATGCAGCAGACAATGCGGGCCGCATCATCGCAGAAGGCACACTTATGCCATGCCTGGCTTAGACAGTCCGGTTTTAAATTAGAGACACAGGCCACCCTCCTTAACATGCCGGTGGAACCTAATGTCCTCTTCGGCAAGGCCGTCGAAGATGCCCTCAAGAGCACAAAGGAAGAGTATGATACTCTCAAGTCCCTCGGCCAACTAACCAACAAAGCCTACGTCCGACGGGGTTCCTCAAACATCAGAAGGTTTCGGGGTCAGGGCTTGCAACGCTCTTCCAGATACAATCAGGGCGGACCATCTTCAACTTGCATGACCACGCTTCAAGAGGTAATCCAACCACTTAAAACAGGGGGATTACATGGCAACATTGCATATGAAAGATGCATACTTTCATATTTCAATGCTCCCTGAGCACAGAAAATACCTGCGATTCAAAATAGCGGGAGTTCACTACCAGTTCAAGGTGCTCCCCTTTGGCATCGCCTCAGCCCCAAGAGTATTCACAAAGGTGCTTGCAGTAGTGTCAGCACACCTCTGCAGAGAGTCAATCCCTGTGTACCCTTATCTGGATGACTGGCTAATCACTGGGGAGTCTCCTCAAATTTGCAGACAAAACACCCAAAGAACGATAAACCTTCTTTTCCATTTGGGTTTCTTCATCAACGACAAAAAAATAGTCTAGTTCCCATCCAAATCAAACAATTTTGAGTACAAAACATGTTGCAAGTACCTCATCACAAGGCCAGTCAAAAGATAACTGTACGCAAGGCAATTTGCTTGCTTGGAATAATGGCCTCATCCATTCACTTAGTGCATCACGCGTGCCTGTGCATGCACCTAATGCAGGAGTGGTTAGCCAAACAATGGTCTCAGACAAGCGGTCAGTGGGATGATCTAGTGTTTGTTTCGCTAACCCTGGTACAGGCTCTTCGGTGGTGGTCCAGGGACAACCTGCTAAAAGGAAAACCCTTTTGTGTTCCTCCAGCACGTGACCCTAACTACAGACGCCTCACTCGCCGGATTGGGGGTCAGAGGGGGGGGGCTCAATTCCTCCAGTTAACACACTCTACAGGCTAAAAACACTTCAACTTCCTAGAACTTCTGGCAGTTCTTCTAGCCTTTCAGCAACATCTTTCAGACCAAACTGTGCAAGTCCTCATAGACGGCACAGCTGCCATGCTCTACGTAAACAAGCATGGAGGCGCACACTCTACAAGTCTGTCCAGGTTATCCCAAAGAATATGGCAATGGGTACTCAAGCGGAACATGTTCCTAACCTCTCAATACGTTCCAGGGGCACTCTAATGCTCTGGCAGACAATGTAAGCAGATACCCTCTACCAGAAGAACACGAGTGGAAACTCAACAGAGATATCCTAAATGGAATCTTCTCCCAATGGGGTCCTAACTCATTAGACTTGTCACCACAAGCCTAAACGTGCAATACTTTCTAGGCTAGATTACTGTAATGCTCTTTACATCGGCGCCAACAAAGACATTATCCAGAGGATACAAATCTTCCAAAATAATGCATTAAGATGCGCTCTAGGTGTGAACAGAAGAGTACACATCCCTGCGACCATACGCCAAAACAACTGGCTCTCGACTCATAACAAAATCCTTCTAAAAACGGCATCCCTTACCACAAAGCACTAAATAACGCTGCCCCAGCTATCTTGCAGATAGACTACACAGAAGAACATCCATCAGACCCATGAGAGCCAGCAACGCCAGTTGCCTTACTGTACCAAGGTTCAGACTCCCCAAGGCTGGCGGTAGTAGCTTTCCCGTGAAAGCAGCCAAACTCTGGAACTCCCTGCCACACCTCCTTAGAGAAGATCAACCTTACTTGAACTTTAGACATAATTACATTAACCTACTCAAATCCAATGACCCTTAGGACTGATTTTTGTATTTTATGCTTAGGATGAATCTGTATATTCCACTAAATATATTGTAATACCTGTTTACTATGTTTATGTACCCTACCTGTTTACAATCTGTATATATGTCTTACCCTGACCCTACCCTGTAACTCTGTAAGCTTTGCATTGTCTTGCTGCTGCGCCCTGATACCTTCGGATCTGGTGCGCATTAGAAATAAATAAACAAACACGCAATGCCCAGAATTGCGTCCAAGTTTCCCCAACCCGGGTCCAAAGGGAATGCCCTGTGGATGAACTGGTCAGGGAAATTTGCTAACGCTTTTCCTCCGACACCACTCCTCAGCAGGATAGTGCACAAGATGCACCAGGAACAAGCTACTCTAATCATGGTTGCTCCTATGTGGACGAGACAACCTTGGTTTCCACACCTGCTCAAACTGGTGATGTGCAACCCAATCAAGCTCCTGTGCCCTTACAACATGCTAACACCACAAGGGAACATCTCTCCACCCTTGTCCTCAATCTATGTACTTAGCAGCCTGGCTCCTGAAGTCATAGAGTTTGGCACTTAAATCTTCCACAGCAGTGTATGGATATCCTAAAGGAGGCACAGAAACCCAACACCAGACACTGCCATTTCAACAAGTGGAAGAGATTTGTGATATGTGCAGGTCACAAACCATACACCTAATCGAATGTTCCCC
The DNA here is from genome assembly GCF_040938575.1 of Ambystoma mexicanum. Lineage (NCBI taxonomy): Eukaryota > Metazoa > Chordata > Amphibia > Caudata > Ambystomatidae > Ambystoma > Ambystoma mexicanum. The sequence continues at coordinate 448,700,042 of NC_090936.1, read as the reverse complement.
AGCTAACATTCTACATTACATGCTTTACCTATTGGACTCCGGCCTAGTGTTCACTTCCATCAAAGTACACTTGGCGGCTCGGTCAGCTTACATCACTTCACAGAAAGTGTCCTGGTGGAAAGTTCCTGCCATTAAAGCATTCAAGGAAGGGGTAAAGAGGCTATACCCTCCACCGTGTTGGGATCTTAATATCGTGCTCTAAAAACTCATGAGTCCGCCCTTTGAGCCTATGCCCAAGGCCAGCCTAAAACATTTAACATACAAAAGTGCGTTTCTAGTAGCTATCACCTCGATAAGACGAGCCAGTGAGCTACAAGCTTTGTCCGTACAAGACCCTTTCTTCATAATCTACAAAGACAAAGTTGTTCTCAGAACACATCCTAGGTTTCACCTAAATTCATTTCAAAGTTCCATGTTAATCAATCCATAGAACTTCTTCTACTTTCTTTCAAAATCCAACTAACTCAGCTGAAAGAGGCCTCCATACACTTGATGTACGTGGAGCGGTCTTGTACTGTGAACAAAACTAAACCCATAAGGAAAACAGACCAACTCTTTGTTTCCATAGCACCTCGGAGAGAGGTCACCATATACCAAAGAACGTCATCTCCAAATGGATATTCTGGTGCATACAGCTCTGCTATTCCCTGTCCAAAAGAGTTTTACCTTACACTCCCAGGGCTCACTCTACCAGAGGTACTGGAGCTACTTTAGCCTTCAATGCAAACGTCCTACATGGAGTTCCATTCATACCTTCACACAGCATTATTGCATTGACACTCACTCTAAAGCATATTCACAGGTGGGACTAGCGGTTCTAAAACAATTTGCTGCTGTACCTTCTCACATCCTACCACCTTCTCCAGATACTGCTCACTAATCTAATCTATGCAGAGCATGTGATCTAAGCAGATCCACAAGCCTCAGAAGGGATACATTACTCACTGTAATCATATTTCTGATGCTTGTATCTGCTTAGATTCACATGCACCCACCTTTCCTCCCCTTCTGGAGTCGAAGGCGCATACATGTTTTCTGGTCTATTACTGTTTCTGCTACACTCTCGCGCTACACTTCATGCAACCTCATGTCAGAAACAATCTGAGGGACCTCGACACATGAAGGACCATGGATACAGTACATGTCACACTAGGGATAGTATTCCTGTCGACGTCCATTTTTGACATTTGAAAACAAACCTTGTAATATTCTGCGATTACCACTAGATGTCAGACAATGCTGCGCATGTGGCTCTAAGCAAATACAAGGATCAGAAATATGATTACGGTGAGTAATGTATCCCATTTCTGAGGCTTGTGGATCTGCTCAGAATCACATGCTTTGCATACGCCGACATCTAGTGGTAGGTGTGGAATATTGCATGACTTGTTTTCAAAGTTGGAAAAGGGCTGTCGTCGACCTGGTGTGTTTGCAATACTATCTCTAGTTTGATGTGTACTGTACTCATGGTCCTTTACACGTCGAGGTCACTCAGATTGTTTTTTTTCCTGACATTGTGGTCGATCAATTCTATGCAGAGTCCATCGCTTTCACTACTTTAATATTAATAGTTACGTTACTTATATATTTATCGCTCCTTTCGACTGACGCAACCTTGACACACGTTCGTCAAGGAACATTCACCATCCATCGGCTGCAGAGTTTCATTGAATTCATCAACAGCTCGAGGATAGGTTTCAGCGTACACCAGGCTTCAGTCTTGCAATAGGGAAGGTGGAGGGACTGATTTTTTACATTTCTCTTAGAGAATGCATTCTTCCGCTTTCATTTTCTGCTACATTTGTCTTGCTGCCTTTAACAAACATGGAAAGAACTCAATTTAAATTCTGTGCATCCTGGAACAGGAAATATCCGTGGAAGGACACTTATCGAGTGTGTAACCCCTGCGTTCCTCGTGATCATCCAGAAGGGCGTTGTGCGTCGTGTAAGCTCTTTAAGCCCAAGGTGCTCAAGGAGAGACGTACCAAACGGTGGGCGGCCTACGCTATAATGGCTGAGTCTTAAACTCCCAATGGCACCTTTGAATCAGATTTAGGCCAAGGCAGCGACTGCTCCGTTTCGGCTCCTGATGGCGTTTTAGAGGAGTACACTAACTCCTGCGTGTCGGCCGCAGCCCGAAAGGCAGGTGCAGAGCTCTGTTATTGGAAAAACTCCTTGCGACAGACACACATACACGCAAACATTGTAAACACACATCCCTCATCCGATCTTCGACTGCTGAAGAAAAGCCGCACGGCAGCGGAAGGCACTTCCAGGCCTACCGATTCCACCTGCCATAAGCCCGCTGCACTTCTGCTCTCGTGTCCAGCGCATGGCAGTGTTAAAGACAAATGGGCGTCGCTTTTCATGCAATCTAACCCTTTGATATAACATGTTTCCTGTTCGTCTAATCAGTCCTCAAAATCACTAAAATAGGTTATTTCAAAAAGAAAACGCACAAACTTCCGGAAACACTTTATCTTCGACTCCAGTTACCAGTTCTTCAGTAACACCCTCTAGACTATCACAAAATGCCCCAGAATATACTAAGGTCACTTCTCCCTTGTCTAAATCATTGCAAAAGATAAGGTAAAGTGTAGACCTAGAAGCTATTGTGTTTACACTTCGTGAAGGCATTGTGAAGCAAGATACAGACAACGGATTCAAATTTCAAACACAAGATCTTTTTTTATCTCAAATGTCAGGATGGTGTATAGTACGAGTCAGTAAGTTCAACTTAAGTCTGTCTGTATCCAAAACCTATACTTATCCTCACAACTAAAGCTAAACAATGTGCAGAGATGTCAGTAACATTAAGAACAGTGTTATACTAATGTTCTGAGTTTCTTCCAGCTCATGACTTGTTCTTGGCTCCCTTCCCCAAGTTCAAGACCGTTCCAACAAAATGGCCTTGGGTCCCCTTCCCCAAGCTCAACACAGTTTCACTCAAAAAGTCTTGGTGTTCCTTTCCCAAAATAGGCAGCTCTTCTGGCTTTAAATTCACAGTCAGATTAACGAGCTTAGTTTGCATTTTCTTTCTGTGACTTGAACCATCTTAGGCCGGCCAGCCTCAGCCTCTTGACTTCCCGTGGTTTACTTCAAGGAAGGGTTCCTTGGTCTAGGCGCAGTTGTCGGACCATATGATCTACCCATCACAGGTTGTGCAATCCATTACCCTTGGCACTTTACAACCGTTCATTCTTTCTGACAGGACTTCCTTGACAACACAAGGTTCCTTTCTCCATCTGTGTCATAAGTTGACATATGCTTCTGGTTCACTTTAACAGCGTTTTGCCTTTACCAACATGTGACTCTCACACACTTTCCTTTGTAGTATTTCTCTGAGTTACCACCTTGCTTTCACACTATCCAGTAGTGTTTTGCTTTTTGCTTGTTTCACATTGTTTTCAAATGCTTTCTCTTTAAATTCATCTTGTTCATAAATGCACATCACTTTCTGCTTCATTTTGTTATGGAATAGAGTTGAGAGGTGGTGGAACTATTGTGTGCGATGTAGGCCGGGGAAGGGGTGGGGATAGGCCGGAGAAGGGGCAGAGGGGAGTGTGGGGAGCAGACAGTCATGACTTGATGTGAAATGTGATGTACATGTTTATGCAAGTCTGTAAGTTACTATGTTTATATAAAATAATAAAAACTGTTTAAATAAAGAATCACTTTCTGCTTAATTCGTGCAATATTCTCATATATTTTCCTCAGTTCAGCATCCAAAACTCATTACGTGCTTAGCAACTGGTTCGGTTTTCAATAGTTCACGTTTGGTCTCCAGACCCATTTATCATTTACTCATGCTTTACTGGCATCCGCTGTTACCCACACTGTGCCCCTGGAGCGTCCTGGACGGGTGCTCTGGTTTCGCTCTCGGGTTGTTGCTGGCTTCTCTCTCACTCCCCGGGACCTCCGGCAAGCAGCGCTCACTCGTTTCCTCCAGACCTTCCTGCAGCGGTCGGGGAAGTCTGTGATCCCCACTCCCAACAGGGAGCAAACGGCATTGGGCACTGCACAGCTTCAGACCCATTTGGCAGCCCGCTCAGGCCTCAGCATCTTCCTGGCTTCTCTGCAGTAGTCAGTGTCCTTTTCACTGGCCCATATTCTGCTTGCTCCTCCTCAGATTGCTGCACTCTCCTGCACAGCTGGTTCTCTCCTCTGCTGCTCCTTTCTCCTCTTATACCACTGCAACCATTTTAACAGGTTGCAGGTGTGAGTTATTAACTCCAATTGCCTGACCATAGTTATTGGGACATGCCTGACCCTCGCAAGTGTCCTCGGACCTCTTCCTTGTCTCAATACCAGAGTGGTGAAAGGACAAGTTAGTGTGTACTACTGGTCGCCTCTTCCCAGTACTAAGGTGATATGAATGAGGGGAAGTGATTGGTAACAGCCTGTAAAGGCAGCGGAGGGTAGGATGTATTCTGACCGGTTGTAGATTTTATTTCAGGGGTTATATGCGTGTCTTGTCTATCCAAATAAGGGGGGCGGGGGGGGGTTTCCTTATTTTCTTCCTTGTCCTTCTATTGGAATGATCTATCGGGGGTCTATTTTCCCAGGGAGAAAGGGAGGGAGGTTGACAATACCCTATGAAGGCTTCAGGGACGGATGGTTCATCATGAAATGGAAACTGGGAACACTGCGTCTCACTTGTGGATATCCTCCACCCAGTCCCCAAAGACACTTCACCCAGGTGATCCTCCCTCGCATCTCCACCCCCCAGGGTCAGAATCCAAAAGCAATGTCCTTTCCCTGGACACCTGAGAAGAGGATCAAAGGGAGTAGATGTGAGAGTGACCTCAGGTTTCTCACAGCTTCCAGAAACTCCCAAAACAGGTACATGGACCAGGGAACGTTTTGAAGACACAAGAATAAGGTTGCATCCTTTGTAACATTTATGGACAAATATACTGTAAAGCAAACGCTTAAGATTTCACATTAGGGGAACCACCCGCTAAATCTCCTAGGGTACACATATCTTGCACATCTCCAAGACATAGTGTCATCGATGTCTCTGAGCAGTCATAACAAGACTTATCCCAAGATTATCAAAGCCATTTTCAAGATCAAGACATCAGTCAAGACCAGGGTGACTATGACATGGGAAACTGGTATGATGACCCTAATGATCTTACCAGCTATGAACAAGACGACCTGAATAACGCGGGCATATCTATTTTACCGTCTGTAGAAATTACTGCCGAACCTGGACATACATCCCCTCTTGACAACCAGCGTCTTTTTAAATTATCTACTTGCAAGTCCAAAAAACTGCAGAGGAGACAGATTTTGTGGATGACATTTTAAATGTAAAGAAAGCAGTCAGTCAGTCCATACCTCTCCTTCACTCAATTAAAAATAGAATTGCCCCATCTTTAAGTACACTGTCTCTTACACATGCAGTTAATGCTAGAGTAGAGAACATTTTTAAGCCCGCTCCTTCAGACCCCCTTTAATATGAGGGGTCATGCCAAACCAGATTCACTTGTTACCACAAAACGAAAAAAGGCTGTATTAACTAAGTAAAAAAAAAAAATAACCACATCTGGTGCTTTCTGTACGCATATAGCAAATAATACAACATTGCTCCCCATTATTACATTGCCCAGTGGGATGTGTTACAAAGCCAACTAGTTTCAGTCCCAGAACCTATTAAGTCTCAAATACTTAAAGCTGTTAGATGGAAAACAGGTATCCCAAAATATCCTTAAACACCCTAGACAATGCTGAAACCACAGGCTGAATTCTAGCTAAGGGTACCTTGCTCAAACGCCATTTATGGCTTCGCAATTCTGACTTTAAGCCGTGGACTCGAGCAAACCTCACCAAGATGCCTATAGGGGACTCTGTCCTCTCTGGTAAGGCCATAGATGACACACTGGAAACAGCAAAAAAATGAATAGGAAACCTTCAAATCACTAAGGCAGATCTCCAACAGACCCTATGTTCAAAGTAGAGGTTTGAAAACCTGCCATTCTTTTCGAATCCAATGATTTGCAAAGACAACTCATCAGGGTTTGGCACAAGCTCATCCCCATGGTACACCTCACAGGGACAGTCTTCCACCTTTCAAACCTCCCAAAATCAAGGGTTTCGACAAGGCAAAGGCCGGGCCGGAGTGCAACTACTAGAGGCTCCACTGCCCCCTCCGGTAAATGACTTACACATTCAGGTACCCTCCCATGCTTGACTAGTAGGGGGTTGCCTCACCCTTTCCTCGCACACATGGGAGGGTATGACATCAGACAAGAACAAGTGGAGTTTAGCAAAAGTAACCAAAAGGTATTCAATAGAATTCCTCGAAAGGCCTTGCCACTATTCGCCAAGATCAAAAACAATGTCGCGAAAACATCATTTGATTCTACAAGCAGAGATACTGAAACTGCTGGAAAAGGGAGCAATAGAGCTGGTTCCATTTCTAGAGATAAATGAGGGTATTTATTCCGTTTCCATCCTTGTCCCCAAAAAGCACTTAACCATGTGCTATGTGGTAGATCTGTGTCCTGCCAACGCATATGTCAAGCCATATAAATTCAGGATGACAAAGCTGCAGGAAGTATTTCTGCTTCCAAAGCAAGGGGATTACATGGCAACATTGGACATGAAGATGCACACTTTCATATTTTAATGTTGCCAGCGCACAGAAAATACCGAAGGGTCAAGTAGGACAAATTTACTACCAATTCCCTTCAGCATATTCTCAGCGCCAAGGGTATTCACAAAAGTACTTGCAATGATGGCAGCACACATGCGCAGACAGTCAATTCCAGTATACCATTATCTAGACGGGCTGATAACAGGAGACACACCATAAGCGTGTCGTCACAACGCCCAATAAACAATCAATTTGCTGTTTCAATTGGGGTTCTCAATCAAAGAGAACAAATCAAGTCTTGTTCGCAATCAAGTAAAACCATTTCTTTGAGCGTTAGTTCGAACAGAAGACGCCTTAGTCTTAGCCTCCAATGAGAGGGTCCAAAACATGCTATTTCAGCTTCCACAGCGTGTGGACAGAAGCATTAATGTGGATAGGGTTAAACCAGCACTACTTATGTTTCTCGATCTAACTGCAGCATTTGACTTTATCGATTACTCTCGATTGGTTGCTAGATTGGTCAATCAGGCACACTGTTCCCAGCTAGCTTCGCAGCGGATTGCATCCTTTCTTGGTCCTAGACATGCACGAGTGGCAGTGGATAATGCTAGTTCCACCCCTGCACTTGTCACCTGTGGGGGTGCCTCAGGGCTCCAGTATCTCGCCCCCATATTATTAAATGTATACACCATGCCCCTTCTTACTCTTCTTGAAGAGCTGAGTGTCCAGTTTACCAACTATGCTGATGACACCCAGGTCCTAATTGAATTATCAGGGACACTAAAGCCATCAATCCCATTTATCAAACCATTCAGGTTTGGATGGCAACCAACTCACTCGCCCTGAATGCTGAAAAAACAGAACTTTTGATTATTCCTTCCGGGAATAAACTTTTAAAAAACTAGGCCCGCACTATGATAGTTTTATCATAGCTGATGAGAGAAAATTATTAAAGTTGCCAGATCAGTTAAGACCTTGGGTATCACATTGGATGCCGAACTCACTATGAAGCCACAGGTTGCCCAGGTTAAAGCTATATGTAGCTATGTGATCAAATTGCTCGATCATATTCGACCGTACATCTCCATACAAAACAGGTATTTGCTTGCCACGGCACTGGTCAACTCACGTCTTGACTACGGTAACAGCTTGTTGGCTGGCACTACAAAAGGTAATTTTCACACGTTGTAAGTTGCACAGAATAACGCTGTCAGAGCTGTTTGGTCTCTCTCATAGAGATCATGTTTCAGTGGCCAGGCAAACTTCACTGGCTGCCGGTGAAATAGCGTGTTACACATAAGATCCTCTCACTGACCTATAAGTGCTGTAATACTGATGCCCCTCAGTACTTGTCCAATCGGTTATCCTCTTGCAGAGCGGGTCATTCACTGGTTCCTACGATCTCTCTAAACTTGCACAACCTAGATTTAAACTATCTGGCTTTGGCGGTACTATGTTTGATGTACAGGCCCTCCTTGCATGGAATGGGCTTCCCACACACTTGAGGCAGGCCAACTGCATTGCTGATTTTAGGAAGGGAGTGAAAACTCATTTGTTTAAGCTTGATCCTGACTAACTACACAATCAACCTTCTTCGTGTTCCTTGGGATCCTTTGTTGTTTTGTTATGTCTTTTTTTGTGCTCTCTGAGGCCTTTGGGAGATTTAGAGTGTTACAAAAAGTCAATCAAGTCAAATGAGCAAACAAACATATCAACCTAGGGGGTCTAACCTCTCGCCCTGGCTTTTCAACCAATACCTGGCAACTCTCGCCTACTGCATTTCCATTTTCTGCTCAATTGTCCAGTGCTATGCTGATGACACCCAACTCATTTTCAGGCCGCCTTCACCCACCTCCTCTCCTTCCCTCATCTCTGAATGCCTAATCGCCATTCAAAATTGTTGTGCTGCCAATGATCTTTGTTTAAATGCCAACAAGACTGAGATCCTCCTCATTGGTACACTCTCTCCATCCTTTCCCCTCACTCTCTGGCGGGCCTCCCTTGGCCCTCTTCCTGCCCCTACCTGTGAAGCTAAGAACCTCAGGGTCATCTTTGACTCCACACTTTCCTTCTCCGCACACATCTCTGACGTCTCTAAAGTGTCAAACTTCTTACTGCACTTCCTTAGAGGTACTCTTCCTTTTCTCGCCTTCCCTCAGAAGCTCCCTGTCTCCCAAGCTCTGATTCTCTCTAGGTTGGACTACTGTAACAGCCTCTTTCTAAATCTACCTGCCTCCACTCTCCGCCCTTTACAACTAATCCAGAATAGGACTGCAAGACTTGTCCTTTACCTCAAGCCCTGGGATCATATCTCTCCAGCTCTGAAATCCCTTCATTGGCTCCCAGTGGATTCAAGGATTAAATTTAAAACACTCTGCATTGTCCACAAGGCTTTCTGGGGCCTGCGTCCAAAATACCTTCAACTATCCCTCTGTAAATACCTCCCTTCTCGAGCCCTTCGCTCTTCTACCTCGAACGCCCTTAGGGTCAGTCGCTTTTCAGAGAAACGAGCTGGGGGGTAGATCTCGGTCTTTGGCTTGGGCCTCCCTTTGGAACTGCCTCCCTGCCACTTTGAAACTTGAGGAGAACCATCTATGGTTCTGGAAGCTCCTCAAGACCTTCCTCTTCGCTTCTGCCGTTCCCCCGCTTCTCCCCTGCTGATCTGCTTTCTCTCTCAGCACTGTGTACCTGGCCACCCTCTGTCCTTCGGGCCCATGTACCTGCTCACCCTGCCACCCTTCTGCACTGCCTCCGGGCCCCCCCTTGCACTGTCAGTCCCCCACCCACTCTTCTTCTGCACTTATCAGATACACCATATCTGACTAACCTAGCACTTTGCTACTTACCGGCTGCACTACCACTGTCTATCACCGTTATTTATTTATTTATTTGACTTATTTATTTTGTTCTCGCCTATGCTCTGCACTTTCCAATTTCTCTCACCTTCCATGCCCTTCCCCATGCACGTGCGTGTTCTCAATGTCACTGGGCCTAGTAAGATCGTTGTTTTTGTTTCTCCCCTGTTCCCCTCCCTTCGCCTGGTCGCGCTCTGAAACACCTTGTGTAGGAGCGCGATATAAATAAAATATCATACATTCTAGAGCATCTAGTCGTTTTCTAAACTCTACATGCTTTCTAATGACAGCTAAAAGGGAAAATGGTTCTAGTCCTACCAGACACCACGACAGCCATGTTCTATATAAACAAACAGGGCGGACACTCTCCGTCTGTCCGTATTAGCTCAGAACATCTGGCTTTGGGCACTAAAGCACAACGCATTCCTCCTGTCACATGTTCCAGGGGAACACAACTCTCTGGCAAATGTGCTAAGCAGAAACATACTTATTTATTTGAGCACTTATATAGCGCACAAAACCCATAGGTATATAGGTGCTTAAAACTTAATAGATTGGTTACAAGCATGGCATTCAGCTTAATCAGTGACGAGGTTACAGAGTAGGGTAAAATGCAAACATGTGGGACTTCCACAGAACTTAGTCTTGAAATATGGTGTGAAAAAAGATTATTCATCCTTTAGATTAGCATGTATCTTGTTTGAACAACAGAGTATTTAGATTTTTATGGAAGGACCATAGGGAAGTGTCCATTCTTGGTGGTGGAGGCAGGGTGTTCCAAAGTTGGCCGGCAACCACCGGGAAGCTAGAACCGCCGGCTTTCTGTCTCCTGAATCTTGGTGTGGAAATGAGGCTAGTGCAGGAGGAGCGGGCGGGTCTGTTGGATTGGGTTTTTGCAATTTAATTGCCAAGGTATGCTGGGGTGTTGTTCGACAGGCATTTATGGGTCAGTGAGAGGACTTTGAATTTAATTCTACCTCCTACTGGGAGCCAATGAATGTTGCGTCTGGTAGATGAGATGTACTCATGCTTGGGTATGTCTAGTGCAGCTCTGATAGCATTATTTTGCACGACTTGCAGTCTACAAATGTTTCTGGCGTTTGAGCCTGCTAAGAGTGAGTTGCAGTAGTCTATCCTCGAGAGGTTGAGTGCTCTAGCCAGGGTGATGCAATTGTCAGATCAGAGGAAAGGTCTGCTAGCTCTAATTAGTTTGGCAGTATATGCCAATGAGGAGACAATGGCATTGGCATGTCTTGTTAAGGTCAGTGTTGAGTCAATGTAGACCCCTAATGTTTTTTGTTTCTTTTTATTTTAACACTTACCCCCCTACCTGGTCGAGGTTTGTCAGTTTGAGTGCTTCCATAGACCTGACTTGAGGTATGTGAGTAGCTGCCGCCTTACTTTATTGTCATCGCTTCTGCGATATTATCAGCTGATTAAAACTATATTTCGAATGGATTGTGCCCTCCCACGTATTCCTCATCTTAGATATATACCCTTACCTCAGCTTGCTGCTTCGGAAAAAAAATGTATCCTTTCCACCAGAGGGCGCTCTCCTCGAGGCCACGGCGTCGATGTCCCTCGGCGGCACCCGTCGAACACCGACGTCATCGTCTGTATAGGAGCCTCGAGCGTGCCCGCTGGCTTCAGTTCCGTTTTTCCGTTAGCTTCGCTTCGGATCGTTTCAAACAGCGCTTCAATCTCTTGTGAAGAAAAAGCTATTTCGTCTTCTTCAAACCCTTCCATGCCGAAGACGGGATTTAAAAAATGTCTGAAGTGTGGAAAGAACATGTCTCTGACTGATCCACACAAAAATTGTCTTTGGTGCCTCGGTTCACACCACCGAATTGAAGACTGTGGTTTGTGCCAGTCGATGACCCATAAAGCCTTGAAAGAGCGCAGAGGTAAACGCGATGGGGGAGGGTTCATTGAAGTCTACTTCGAAAGGGAAAGACTCGGCCGAGTCTTCAAAAAAGTATCGTAAAAAGCATAGGTCGAGGAGTAGATCGAGAGTTTTCTTCTTCGTCATCCAAAAAAGACAAAGAAAAGACGGCATCGATCTCCCTCATCCTCCTCGACGTCTTTGGAGGAGGTGATAGCATGCCCATCAAAGCATGACTCCCCGAGTAAATGGGAAGCCTTTTGAGTTACCATGCTAAAAACTTTTGAGAACGAGGCCCAGACCCCCTCAAAAAATGGCTAAAGAAGACCATGCCCCTACTCACGAAAAACGTGACAGAGGGAGGTCCAAAACAAGGAAAGCTGATAAAAAGTCATCTAGGGTGTCATCGAGGGACTCTTCTCGATCACATCATGAAAAAGACCCTTCGGTGCATAAATCGAAGGTAGAGGGAAACAAAATGGCTTCAAAACATCATACGCCATCGAAGTCGACATCGACGCCATCAAAGACTTCGAAGGCCCTCGAGTCGAAAATTCCTGCGAAGGAAACTACGGCGCGCGTTCACATTCGATAACTTCGAAAGCTCCTTCGACAGTTTCCGCAACCCCCTCGACGATTACATCGAGGTCATCGAAGGTTCGACGTCGAAGGATGTGGTTATGACATCGGCACCATCAACGTTTACATTGACGCCCAAGCCTTTTATAAGGGAAAAACCTACATTACCAGAAAAGGTTTTTCAACCTGAGAATAGACATGATTTTTTCAGGACCATGTCATCTATCTATGGGGGAGAATCATCAGAAGAGGAAGAAGTCACCTCTGCTGGTGTTAAATTTGGCACAAGATCTGTTCCAGAGGAATTAATTAATCCTCAATCAAAAATTGAAGATCTACAGGAATGTTTGCAGACTGCAAGTGCTCTGGACACTTCTGCAGAGTACGAATTTGACAAGCCAGACCCATCAGAGCAGGCTGATGCGGACTACAGAAAACTCATGCATAGAGTTACAGAATTTATGGGGTGGGGGTAGAAGTTCACCAGTCTGTCAAGATGATGACATGACCGATATACTATCAAGAACTCCTTAACAAGACCCCATTCTCCCTTTTCACATTGCCTTGCAGAGAAGGGTTAGTTCTGCATGGGAACACCCTGAAGCCATCCTGGCAGTTTATACAAAATGTGTGTCTAAATATAGACCCTGCAATTCTGTTCCAACTCCAGAAAGTCTGGTAGTACAAGCAGCCACTTCCACAAGAAATGCTGCATATCCTACAATCCCTCCAGATAGGGACGATAAAAAGGTGGATGCATGGTCTAGGAAGATTTTTACATCCGGGAGTATGGCTTTGAAGTCTACTAATGTAACCTGTACCTTGGCAAGGTTCACTTATACCCTGTGGGACTGCATGTCAGCGGCAGCTGAACACATCCCAGAAGGTGAAGAGCGTGATGGTTTTCTAGCCATAATAAGGGATGGAAAGCAGGCTTCGGGAGAATGCCTTCAATCAGGTTTGGACACAGGTCCATGGCAACTAGCTAAGTGCTACGTAGATTTGCGTGGCTAAGAAAGTCTGGTTTTGCACCGGATGTGCAATCCAGGCTTCTTAATATGCCTTTTGGCGGCTCGAGGTTGTTTGGCAGCAAGGCGGATGAAAGTTTGGAGAAGCTGCACACCTCCAAAGCAAGGCTAAATCTCTCAGTGCCGCCATAAGACAACCTCAGCAACGCCCCTACACAGGCTTATCTTCCTGGAGGGGTGCCCTTTTCGTTATTATTCCTCAATTGGAAAAGGAAGAGGACAGGCCAGTCAAAGAGGTCAAAGAAAATGTCCTCGGGGGCGAGTAAAAGGTGCTAGATCTGCCCCAGCAGCGGCATCTGTCCCTTCAGCCGCTGCTGCAGCTGCCGCAAAACCACTCTGAGGTTTTGACCCACAAGACCCCAGTTGGAGGCAGGATCTCACATCTGGAAGAATGGCAGGGCATTACTTCAGATGCTTGGGCACTGGAAACAGTATCCCAAGGTTACTGCCTTCCTTTTCTAAAGAAACCTCAGAATCACCCCCCGGGATACAACTCTGTCAAACATCCGGATCCGCTCCTGTTGCAGGAAGTCTTAACACTGCTATAGAAAGGTGCAATAGAACATGTACCTGTAGCGGAGAGGAATAAGGGTTGGTATACCCCGTATATCCTCATCCCAAAGAAGGACGGAGGACTGAGACCCATCTTGGACTTGAGAAACTTGAACAAGTTCCTAAGGAAGGACAAGTTCAAGATGGTCATACTTTCTCAGATCCTTCAGGCTCTCCAACTCCAGGATCGGTTGGCATCATTGGACCTTCAGGATGCTTACTTTCATGTGCCAATCCATCTCGAGCACAGAAAAGTACCTAACGTTTGCGATTGGCAAGTCTCACTATCAGTTTCGAGTTCTGCCATTCGGGTTAACCTCCGCCCCAAGAGTTTTCACCAAGTTGATGGCGGTGGTGGCAGCGAGTCTCAGGAGAGGGGGTATTCTTGTCTACCCCTATCTGGACGATTGGATGATCAGAGCACGCTCCCCAGAGGAGCAAGCCCAGGATCATCTGTCCAAGACTTGTCACTTCCTTCACAAACTAGGGTTTTCTCTGAATTTAAAAAAGTCAAACACGATACCATCACAGACACTCCAGTTTATTGGAGCAGTCCTGGATACTTGCTCGGTCAAAGCCTCGCCTCCCGAAGAGAGAACTCGCCACATTCTGCAGATGGTAACAAGATTCCAGAATGCCCAGCATCTTCCAGCCTTCAATTTTCTCAGGTTGCTCGGTCTGATGGCATCCCACATTTTTCTGGTGCCAGAAGCCAGATTGAGAATAAGATCCCTTCAATGGGCTCTCAGAACTTAAGGGTCTCAATTCTCAGGGGAAATGTCAGATCTGTTGCAGGTTTCAGCCGAAGTAGCACAGGATCTACAATGGTGGCCTTGCAGACATCATATTCTCAGAGGAGAATCTTTTTGGCAACCATGGCCGGAGATAACAGTTGTGACGGATACCTCACTCACGGGGTGGGGAGCCCATACCAACGATCTGACAATCAGCGGTCGTTGGTCTCCATCGGATTCCAAACTTCATATCAACCTTTTGGAGTTGAGGGCAATCAGACTAGCGCTGAAGGCCTTCCTGCCCTCTGTACGGGGAAAGAATGTCCCAATAATGACGGACAACACAGTGGCCATTTACTACCTCAACAAGAGAGGAGGAGTGGGGTCACTGCCGCTGTGCAGAGAGGCGATGCAACTCTGGCTCTGGGCAATACAAGAAGGATCTCTCATTCGGCAATTCATCTAGCCGGAGAGCAAAACACAGCAGCGGACACTCTGTGCAGGCAGAGTACAGTCTCCCACGAGTGGGAACTAGCTCAGGAAGTCCTTCAAGAAATCTTCACCCTTTGGGGAACCCCGCAGGTGGATCTGTTCGCGACTAGTGTCAACAGGAAGTGCAAACTGTACTGCTCAAGGGAATTTCCCCCGAGAGGAGCTCTAGGAGACGCATTCGTAGTGGAATGGGAGTTTCCTCTTCTGTATGCGTTTCCTCCAGTCCCTGTGATCCCTCAGGTAATAAGGAGGTTGAGAAAGTTCAGGAAAACCATGATCCTAATTGCCCCGGATTGGGCGCAGGAGAACGTGGTACCCGGACCTTCTGGACATGTCCATCTGCCCTCCAATACGTCTTTCAAGAAGAGGGGATCTTCTCTCGCGAGAGGAAGGTCATGTTCTCCATCTGGAGGTCAACACACTCAACCTTCACGCATTGCTTCCGAGGGGTTGAAAATACAAGGATTGGGATCTTCCAGAGGACGTAATGGAGATTTTGCTTTCGGCCAGAAGGCCAGCAACCAAATCTCTGTATCGGTGTTGTTGGAATAAGGTCAGTAACTGGTGCAGAGAAAAGAATGTGGACCCATTTCAATGTAATATCCCCACAATTTTATCTTTTCTGTTACATTTAGCTAATCTGGGGCTCCAGGTTGGTACGATAAAAGGATACTTAGCAGTGCTATCCATTTTCAAGCGCTCTTCAGAAGAAGAATCTTACTTCAACATATCTTTTTAATAATTCAATTCTTGAAAGGGTTAAACAATGTATTTCCACCAATACCTTTCCAGGTTCCAGTGTGAGATTTCAACTTAGTTCTAAAATTTCTCACATGTATTCCATTTGATCCTTTACACTCTTGTCCGCTAAGGCTCCTTACTTTGAAATCAATACTACTTGTTGCATTGACATCAGCCCGCAGGGTAAGTGAGTTGCAGGCGCTCTCTAGCGGTCCTCCTCGCGCTATCTTTGATAAGGACAAAGTAGTTCTTAGATTTAAGCCATCTTTTTTGCCAAAAATTGTTTCGGACTTTCATCTGTCACAAAAAATAACTGTACCTACTTTTTACCCTCCTCCTCATGCAAGCAAAGAAGAGGAGCGGCTACATAGACTAGATCCCAGAAGAGCTCTTAGTTTCTACATTTCAAGATTGGCAAAAATATGTCGGTGTGATCAACTTTTTGTGGGGTACACTGGACGCAAATTGGGACTGGAGGTAACTAAACAAACATTATCTCGATGGATAATTTTGGCTATAACGGAATGTTATAGATTGTCTGGGAAAGAACCACCTGATGGATTGAGAGCTCATTCAACCAGGGGCATGGCAACTTCGACAGCACTAAAAAGGGGTGTCCCTGTACATTTGTGCAGCAGCCACATGGTCATCCATGCATACCTTTATAAAACATTATGCTCTGGACTCGACTTCTTCTCGATAAAGTCCGTTTGCTAAATCTGTACTCCATTCTGTACACGATTAGAAAAAGTCTGTACTCCCACCTCCGAGACATAACTGCTTTGGGAGTCTATCTAAGATGAGGAATACGTGGGAGGACACAATCCATTCGAAGAACAAGTTACTTACCAACTGTAAGGTTCTTTCTATTGGATGTTCCTCCCACGTATTCCTCATCGACCCTCCCAACCAACCCCACAGTACAGTTTACATGTATTACACTCCAAGTTCTTTTAAGGCTTGGGTCAAAAGAGGCACGCCATTAATCAAAAACAATTGACTACAAAATACGAAAAAACTGAACTGAAGCCAGCGGGCGCGCTCGAGGCTCTTATACAGACGATGACGTCAGTGTTCGACGGGTGCCGCCGAGGGACATCGACTCCGCGGCCTTGAGGAGAGCGCCCTGTGGTGGAAACGAGAATATTTTTTTCCAAAGCAGCAAGCTGAAGGTAAGTATATATATCTAAGATGAGGAATACGTGGGAGGAATATCCAATCGAAAGAACGTTACAGTTGGTAAGTAACTTGTTCATCTGTACGTACTTGCCACCTGTAACATAGGATTGGCACAACGTTTGTATATGTAGAGTTTTCACCCTGTTGGTATGAAGAGTGATATGTAATAGCAGCTGGCTCCATGTACCTACTTATTATGACCAGCGTGTATGTAACATGTGGCTGGCACCATGTATTTGCTCACTGACCAAGACCCTGCATATATATGTCTTTCTGCCGCCATGAAACAAGTGGCTGGCACCATATACATACCATCTGACTATGACCTTGCATGCATATGTATGTAGTTGCTGCCATGCAACATGTGGCTGGCACCATGTATCTGCCCACTAACTATAACCTGGTATGTGTATATCATGCTCCCGCCACCTAACATATGGTCGGCACCATGTACTTACCGCTTTTGTTTTCATTTTGTAACTGTAAGCACTTTTGTTTTCTATCTCTGTAAACCTTCAAGTAAAGCGCCTTGGTACCTCTGGGTTTGGGCGCTATATAAGAACATTAAATAAATAAATAGTATTGCCATCAGGGTTGAAAGATTTATATTGTTGTGATAGGTTTAGTTTTGACTTGCTACCTATGATGAGTAATTTAGTCTTCTCATCACTCAGAAATAGTTTATTTTGTGCCAGCCACGCTTGGATAATGATGTAGATTTTGTTGATGTTGTCCGAGTCAGTATCGTAGAAGCCTGTAATAGGGAGGAGTATTTGGGTGTCGTCTGCATAATTTGTAGATGAGACACCCATTTTGTACAATTTGTTGAAGAGAAGTTTGGTGAAGGCATTATATAGTGTGGGTGATGAACATGAGTCTGGTGGCACACCACATGACACTAGGGCAGGGGTAGCAGCTGAGGAAGCAGAGAAAACACTCCTGGTACGGTTGGAAAGAAATTATTCGATCCAATGTATGGCTTCTGGGGAGAAGTGAGCAGCCGTTTCAAGATGATGGCAAAGGATTTTGTGGTTGACCAAATCGAATGCTGCAGACAGGTCAAGCAGCAGCAGGAGGAGGATGCATAGGTGACCTTTGACCCTGATCTGATCAATTTGTGTTTTTAGATCCAGAAGTGCTGTTTCTGTTCTGTGACCTGGGCGGAAGCCAAATTGCCGAAGGCCTAGGAGATTGTTTGAATCTGTTGATAGGTTACTCGGTCTAGAAATTTTAGAAGGAATGGTACCGTGGTGATGGGTCGGAAGTTGGCTTTTTTTTGGCAACAGTAATACCCAGGCTTCTTTTAAGTCGTCCGGTACTTTGCATGAGGCAAAAGAGCTATTGATAAGTGAGGTAATGAAGGGGGCCAGTTCGTGAGCACACTCTTTAATGAAGGTGGGAGGACAAATGTCCCCTTTGCATCTTGAGGGTTTGAGTCCTTTCATAATTGACGGTTTCTGAGATAGTCAGAGGAGTGAAGGCGAATTTGTGAGTATTATGCAGTCTCATGACAGGGACATCATCGGGGGTGTGGTCCTGGTTAAGTAACGCTTTTTTAGTTTAATTTTTATTTTGAAGGAGGATGCTCTTGTCCTCCAGGGCATTTTGGACATTAGAGCACCATTGCTGATCCTTAATGCAGTGGTCAGGGTAGGGGCAGGCAATTCTAGCTCATGAAGTATGGTAATGAGTTCCCTGGAGCTAGATTGGGCGTTCTGGATTCTTAAATTATAGGAGTTTCCTTTTGGCTTTAACTTCCAACAGAGCATGAATGGCAGTTGTACACAGATATCATAAACCACATATTCTCAAACTGGGGTCATCCAGACATAATCTCTTCGCAACACAAGAGAACGCACAATGCTCAGACTACGCATCCAGGTATTCTTAAAGAGGGTCCAAGGGCAACATACTGTGGATGAATTGATTCGGGGAGATTTTTGTATGCTTTCCCCCAGCACCTCTTCTCACTAAGATTATCCACAAGATTTACCAGGAACAAGTCAAACTTATCCTGATGGTGCCAATGTGTGCAGGTCAGCCATGGATCCCACACCTGCTCAACATGTCACTTTACCCTCCAGTTAAGTTACCATACCCTTACAATATGCTCTCCCAGCATCTGGGGACAACACTACATCTGTGTCCTCAAACCCTCAACTTAGCAGCTTGGCTCCTGAAGTCATAGAGTTCGGACACTTAAACCTACCCCAAAGGTGTATGGACATCCTTAGAGGCACGTAAACCCAACAGAAGATACTGCTATTTCAACAAGGGAAAACACTTTGTCTTTTGGTGCAAAACACGCAGCATCAATCACATTGACTGGTCACCTTCACATATTTTTCTCTATCTGCTTTACCTCCTAGAATCACGATTAGTCTTTAATTTACTCAACGTCCATCTAGCTGCTCTTTCTGCATACACCACCTCTCAAAGTAAAGTGCCATGGTGGAAGGTTCCAGTGATTAAAATCTTTATGGTGGGGGTTAAAAGATCCAACTCCCGAATGGGATTAAATGCTGTCCTTACTAAAACTCATGGGTCCCCCTTTTTGAGCCAATGCATAAAGCCAATCTTAAGCACCTCGCAAGACTGCTTTTCTCGTGGGCATTACATCAATAATGAGAGTCAGTGAACTATAGCTCTCTGTCCAAGAGCTTTTATTATCATTCTCAAAGACAAAATAGTGTTACGCACACATCCATGCATCTCTCTTAAATATATCTCAAATCGGTCTATAGAACTTCCAGCTTTCAAAACCTAACAAATTTAGCAGAGGGAAGCCTCCATACATTAAATGTTAGGAGAGCTGTGATGTACTACTTAAACAAAACCAGTTGGGAAAACAGATCAGCTCTTTGTTTCCATAGCCACAGGAAGCGATGGGGATCCTGTCTCTAAGACAGTCATTTCAAAATGGATTGTCAAATGCATCCAGATATGTTCTTCTCTTTCAAAGACAACTTTACCTTTCATGCCCAGAGCACACTCCATTCGACGCACATGGGCTACTCTAGCCTTTATTGCAAATCCCTTAGATGCCATTTGCAAGACAGCTACTTAGAGTTCAGTTCACACAACATTACTGCTTAGATACTCATTCTAAAGGTGGCTCACAACTGGGTCAAGCGATCTTGACATCTATTTTGTCGCTGTACCTTCAAACAACCCACCACCTTCTCCAGGTACTGCTCGCTAGTCTATTCAAACCATATGATTCTTATAGGATCCACAAGCCTCAGAAGGCATACATTACTTACTGTAATCGTATTTCTGATGCTTGTATCTGCTTAGATTCACATGTGCCCACCCTTCCCCCCCTCTTGGGTTTCAAGGCACATAGACCACTTGCACCTTTCTTCACTTACCCATAATACCCAAAATGTGCAGTTAGTGGGGCAGGAGCCCTTGACAAACTCTTATTTTCAGATTTTCATCCATATCGATCCAGCAAGTCAAAGTTATTAGCAATAAAAAAAATTGGGGGGAGGGAGGAGTGGCTACTTTTTAATTTTTGAAAATCCTGACAGCCTCTGCTGCAAAGCACCATGGTTGATATCACTATAATTTTGGGAGATGGGACACCCCTTCTCTGTCAAATATTTTTCAAAAGGCTGGACCCAATAACCCCAGACGTCCCCCAGAAAGAGTCAACTTCTTGCCCAAGTTGTTTCGTACCTGTTCCAATTCCATCCAGTGGTTTTCGCTGTGTGCTGGAGCCAAAATGTGACTTTTTCTTGTATGAGAAAATGAATGGGGACTAGGCCGAAACTGCGTTCTTTTCCAGTCTGGCGGGAGTGGGTGCGGGGGGATACAATTTTGTTTTAAAACTTTCAGCCAAATCCGTTGCATGAGTCAAAAGTTATTTGCAATACATTTTTTGGGTTTCCTATGGTACTCGATACTCAACTTAACAATAGTGCGACGACTAATATAACCACCTTTTAGGTGCTCTGCTAAGAGCACTAATACTTTATTTTGAAAGACAGTTAGAACTACGTTTCAAGTTACTGTAGTATAGTAAAGCAAAGTGACTAAAGAAATAGAGCCTGGTAAGTAATCAAGAATTTCAGAACTAATACGTTGGTTAGTAAAATGTCATGCAAAACCTTAGAACTATGGTTTGAACGGTTACCAGTCAAATGGTCGAAAACATTTGGTCGACAGACAATTTGGTCGACACCATTTGGTCGAATGCCAAATGGTCGAAAATTTTTTTTTTTTACCCATTTTTTGGTTTTTTTGGGGGGGTCCCCCCCACCCCCCCCCCCCCCCCCCACCCCCCTTTTTTTTTTTTTTTTTTTTTTTTCCCACACGAAAACCCACAAAACACATATATATAAAAAAAAAAAAAATTTGACCATTTGGCATTCGACCAAATGGTGTCGACCAAATTGCAGTCGACCAGTTTGTCGTCGACCAGTTGACTGGACACCGGTTTGAACGTTAAAAAGTCCTCCCCCTAGCTAGAAAAGAAGGGGCCCAGTGCCCTTAGAATCACAGAACCCAATAAGTCCTTTAGGAGACTAGGAGTATTTTAGCAATTTTTCTGATCCTGTTGGACCAGTCCACAGCGTTTGACCCCATCAACCATGCCATCCTGTGTCATCGGCTGGAGCAGGTGTGGGTTACAGGCAGGGTCCTAAAGTGGTTGAGGTTGTTCCTTTCCGAACGGACCCAAAACATTATCACTCCGCCATTTAGATCATATTCTTCTGTTTGATTCTGTGGGGACTGTTCCCCCACCTACTTTTAAATGTTTACATTTGCCCTTTAGCCACCTTGATACAGGATCATGGGCATTGTTACTTTGCCTATGCATAGGACACCCACCTTAGTCAAAGAGTGGATCAAAACTTGAATGCAACTGCCTCACGGTTGTGAGTGTTTAGCAGCCATTGGCATCTGGGTGAACAAAAATTGGTAAATCTTAATGGAGAGAAAACCGAGGTCCTAGTAGTTGGCCCTCGTGCTTCTCAGTCCCTCTGGACTATGGATTTTTGGCTCTGTTCTCTGGGCTCACTTACTTCTCCAGTGGACTCTGTTTAGAACTTGGGGGTTAAAATAGCAGCTTCTTGTCCCCGGATCTTCAGGTCAGCGCCAGATGCAGCTCAGGCTTTTTCATGCTAAGACCTTTCCTTTATCTGGTGATCTCTATGGGCCATCCAGCTCAAAGTGCCAAGATACCAAGAAACCAAGTAAAATGTACGTAACATAACAAGCAGTTGTAAGTGTTTCAAAGTTCAGGAAAAACAAGAGGAAAGTCTTTAAAAGACGCTCTCCCAATCCAACGACCTTGGGGGAGACCCAAGGGAAAATACCAAGCCAGAACATTACCATTCAGGGATCAATGAGGTAGAGATGGGGGATAGGGCTTGGTTTACATGGTATTCACCGTCAGCATTTTGCAAACTCTTCTGCATGGACACCAGCAGTGAAGTGGATGCTAGGTTCTAACAAGCGATTCTCCAAGGCGTATTTGATAGTGGTCGAATCTTCACGCTATAAGAAAATGCTTGGTAGTCTCCCATAAAGCATGGAGTAAAATGGATGGGACATAAGAGTAAGGAAATGTAACTCACTATAGTGACTACTGTACCCCTAGTCCATAGTCCCCTTTCTTTTATACATCCCTTCCTCCAGCCCCCTTATAAAGTTACCATAAAATGTGATCCCGTGTAACGTGCGGAAACGGCGCCTGGTGAGTGGAGTGGGCATGTGTCTGGGCACGCTCGGCATGCATGGACTCAGCACCCAAATTAAAATTTGGGGGACATTTTTTGTTTGCTGTGCAAATGGACCGTTTGCATCCCCATGGGACGAACAACTTATATAGTATGGAGGAAAGGGGATAATGGCGTAGGAGTAGCTACCAGGGTGAGTGATTTTTCCTTTGTCATCGGATTTGTCAACTTGGGCACAAAACCACATTTGAAGATGCATAGAGACCAATCCTTTTTAAATTGCACGTTACACCCTACAACATGGGCTCTTTGCTGCTGCTTGACTGGACACAGACCACACTGATTAGCAAAAAATGGCAGCTTTCAGTAATGTGTGTCCAGGCCACTGGACCCGATTTACATATACAACTTTATGCAGGTGGTGTGTGATTGCCTTCCTCTCCTCCCTCAGGACACATGCTCTGCGAGCCAATTCCAGCATTGCCTTAGCCTTACCTCTCCCATTGACTAAGACCCACAATATGCTATATTTTAGGGGACACAAAGGAGAGTAGTTTTTTGTTTTCATTTCCTGTAATAAGTGTATACATTGTTGTTGAAACCTTGCATTTAATGTGATGAGTTCACCATAAGTGTTTACAACTAGTTATCTCTGCCATGGAGTGACAGCCAGCACTTGCAGTTTATTTAAGGATTATGTAGATTGCTTCTTACTGAATTATTCTGTGATGCTCATTTTACAAACTGTTAAACTCTTTGGCTTGAACACATCATGCACTCAGCATTAAGCCTAGACAACTACCCTGAGATTACCATTCTCAGCTGCAATTTTACAGGCCTAAAAGCCCAGAGCATACAAAGTGAACGGGATATTTGCGACCCAAACCAGACTCTTTGAAAAGTAGCGCTTACCCCAGCAATTGGCAGCTTGCAACATATCTTGCCAGATTTCAGAAAGTGCTGGCGTTTTTTAAATTTGAGGATTATTCAGTACACCAATCTTCCTGCCTTTTCCTGGTAAATAAACAAGGCCTTTTGAGAAGCCTTTCTTTACCTTCAGATGGAATATGTCTTACAAACAATAGAGTTATCATGACAAGGGAAAAAAAGCACAGGTCATTGCTTCTCAGCTACTGCACGGTGTGGGAAATAGTTGTGTTTTTAAACTTTTATTTATTTATTATTTGTTTTGCATGCTCTGCACACTGATTCAGAAAATAAAATGACAGTACATGAAGAGCAGCAGCCAGGTGGGTACACAAGCACAGTGTGCAGCAGCAGGCTGACTGTCAATGTATTGACCACGGGCTGGCTGCAACAAATGCTCTTGCTGAGCCTGCAACTATGGATAGACACAGGGTGGGTTGTAGAATAATGGAAAAAAGTAAACCATGGCAACGCACACCTTTTCATAAACTCTTTACGGTCTTAAAACGGCAGTGTGTATGAGCAAGACAGGGACATAAGACCATCCTGCTTTCGCTGTATGTGGGACAAAGTCTACAAAAAACATGCCTGCCCCGCACAACGAAGAACAGTTGGCAACTTTAGGTACCAAATCTATCAAACATTGAGAGCCTGTGTTAGAGGACGAGACCATATGGTACTGACTGTTTAACTGGAATGACTTTGGTACGCGATAATTAAGGATGTGATTTTTTTTTGTGCTTGTAAAACCCCATCATTGATAACTAAAGTATCAATAGCAGCACTGTAAAAACTCTACTCAACTGTGTGTGTCCCTGTACCCTTTCTCACTTTCCACCAGACTTCTGTGCTCCTTCTGTTCTCTTCTCCCTCTGCTTGCTATTCTTTCTATTCTCCAATGTAATCTATTCCATCATGTGCTCTCGTACAGTATTCTTTCTCCAGTTCTCGCTAATCCTCACTCATTCCCTTATGTTCATTCACACTGTTGTTCACTTATCCTCACATTATAGATCCAAATCCCTTCAGCACCCTCCTTAATCTCCTTCCCTACTTGCTAATTCAATAATCACACTAATGCATTTATTTGTGCACACTTCCTCCCATTATATACCCTTAAGCATTTGTATTCATCTATTTTTCAAAACCTCTTATTCATCACTCAAGCACCATACCCTTGCTCATTGATTGATCAATCCTCATTCATCTGCACCCTCCACTCTTTATTTTTCTCTCAACGTTTCTCCATCTCCTTAAGTGTGTATGTATATATGAAATCCAAAATCTTTTCACCATACAAAAGCCAACACTATTGTCTTTGTCAATGCTTGTTTATTAGTAAAGCGGATTCCTCTATAACCCAAATTATGTACTTGTGCTCCAAACAGATGATGCCAGACATCCGGGCGGCATTGTTTGGAACCAACGCCAACAGGAAGTTCTTGGATTAATCTTAAGATACATTGGTTGCCTGGACCTGTACTATGGCTGCATGAGTAATGAGGATCAGAAGAGTGAAAGAAGAGATGGAGATGAGTCTTTTGACATTATTGAAAAAAAATGACGTTTGATGTACTGTATCCAGTTTTTTGTAGAGGATGCAAGCTGTCTTTTGTACTTCATACATAGGCAGCTTGTCATGGTGCCTCTCCCTTCTTCTGGATGCTAACGTTTCCAGATAATTCGCAATGGGAAAGGCAACAGTGTGCTATTTTATTTAGCCAACCGTGTCCCATCCTCATGTTAAGTGATGTATATTTACATGGTGTGGTCTACTGCTTTGTCCTCCTCATTGTTGAACCCACATGTGCATTCCAGGCTAGGTTTTGCTAGTATGTATATGTGGAAAGAACCTTGCCCAGCTGGTCATGGTCCAATGCAATGTTCAATTATTTATTTAAATAAAAGTTAAGTGGGTCCAAATTTTGTCTTCATTGTTTTTACTCATTTGTCTGAGCTTTTTCAGTGAGGGTCCACATGATTGTGGTTGGACTATGCAAGAAAGAAACTCATTTCAGTTGCTTCTGTCCTTGGGAATCCAGACAGATCCTCTTATTTGTGGCTCTATCACATTTCCAATCCATGTTGTGCTGTCAAAAGCATTAACATTTATAAATTGTTTGCTTGTTAGGCGCTCGTACAATAAGAGTGGACTGTTTCAAAACGCCCACAGGGAGGGAGAGTGGGAAATACTTAACAACTTTATAACACAGTATTTAAGAACAGAGGGGTTAGAGGAAGGGGGGGGAAACCTACTATGCCTTGTGAGTATTCAGAATGTGCAATTGCAGAAAGGAAGAGGGGGTAAGTGCTGGGAAGTCTGAGCCTGTGGGTGAGCCAAGGACGAAGTGCTAGAAAGTTGAGTGCTATGTGGCCTGTGCTGCAGGAGGTGTAAGTGCGAGTCTCCAGAGCAGAGGGTGTGCGGATGCAAAGTGCTGTGGAAATATAGGCGCTGGGAAGAATTGGTGTGGGAGGTTAAGGCCTCGAAAATGCATAAGGGCCAAGGACACAGATTCAGCAACTGTGAGATTAGCAGAGGAGAGAAGGAGGAGGAAAAGAGGAGTCTTGAGGAGCTTCTGGAATTTGAGAAGATTCTGCTCAAGTCGCAGGGGTAGGGTATTCCAAAGAAGGGAGCCCTCAGAGGAAAGTGAGCAACTCCCTGCCCTCTGTTTAGCAAAACGCTTTACACACAGAGTTGGTGCCAGAGGAGCAAAGTGGTCTATAAGGAGTGTATTTAGTAAGAAAGTTGAAGATGGCGTGGTCCCTGTGCCCAGACAGCCTTGTGGATGATGCAGAGGGATTTTAATTTAATCTGTGCAGCAACCGGGAGCCAGCAAAGACTTTTTAGCTCAGGAGAGATGCAGTCCCTGGGCTTAAGGCCAAGCATAAGTCTCGCTGCACTATTCTGGATAAGCTGGAGAGGTCGCAGAGTGGAAGAAGGATGATCCAGGAGGAGGCTGTTAAAGTAGTCAAGTCTGGAAAGTACAAGGGCTTGAGTGACATTGAGCCTGTGATGGAAATGAGGAAAGGTAGAATTCCTTTGAGAAGGAAAAGCAGATAGTTGGACTTCCTGACATAGTTGGACTTCTTGGCAATGTCCTGAGTGTGAGGGAGGAGTCGAAGATGACTCCAAGGTTTCTGCCTTCAGTTGAAGGTGCAGTGGGGACAGCCCAAGGAGGAAGACCAGAGTGAAGGGAAGAAGGAGGGAGCAGGAGTCCCAATGGGAAGGATCTCCATTTTACAGGCCTTGAGGCAGAGATCGTTGGAGGCGCACCAGGACTGGATGGCAGATAGGCAGTCGGGATGATGGCGGGTGCTAGAGGGTCAGCAGGGAGTCTGAAGAAGAGCTATGTGTCGTCTGTATAACATTGGAAATTGGAGGAGATGAGGCATGCAAAGAGCGAAAAGTAAATATTAAAGAGGCAGGGGGAGAGTATAGAGCCCTGAGGGACACCACAGGTGGTGATGGAAGTAGGAGAGGAGAAAGGGCCCAGGATGACTTGGGAAGAGCGGTTAGTGAGGAATGAAGACAGCTAATCCTGTGCCCTTTCCGAGATACCAAGTGTATCATGGAGTCTTTGTATGAGGATGGAATGGTTAACTGTGTCAAATGCAGAGAAGAGATCAAGAAGAATGAGGACAGCTGGGGAGTCCAGAGATGCAAGCAGTTCTTCACGGGTGTTCAGAAGAGCAGTTTCTGTGCCTCTGGATGCTCAGAATCCAGATTGATGGTTGTGGAGGCCTCAAACAAGTTCAGTGCGAGTTAAGATGGGGCAAGGCCAGCTTCTCAAGTAGCTTCCCCAATAAGGGGGTGATGGAGATAGGGCGATAGCTGGCAGGGCAGTTGGGGTCGGAGGAAGGCTTTTTCAGGAGTGGGCGCACAAGGCAGTGCTTAAGGGGAGGGGAAATATGCAGTGATAAAGGAGTGATTGCAGAAATCGGCGAGAGCAGGGACAAGAGAGCCAATGTTTTCCTTGATGGTCCTGGATGAGCAAGGGGACACCTGTTTAGAAGAGACCTTCATGGAGCGGACAACTCTGGTAACTTCTTCAGGTGTGACAGAGAAGGAAGAAAAGGGGGTAGGAGGAGGGAAGGGGGGGTGTGGTGGATGGAGAGTGGTCTGGGTTGTGAGGGAGTGAAGAAGGGGTGGTCAGATTGTCCTGGGTTTTGGTGGCAAAGTGTGAGGCCAGTGCATTGCATAGGGCCTGGGAAGGAGAAGGGGAGTAGACTGCGGAGGGGTTGGCTTGTTCCCTGCAGATTTTGAAAAGTGCAGCCGTGTTATTGGATACGCTGGAGACCCGTGCCTGAATGTGGGCTTTTTTCATGGCACAAATGGCAAATCTGTATTGCCTTTGGAGTAGGCGGCAGACCAGTTTGTCAGAGGAGGAGCCTGAGGTTTGCCATTTCCATTCTGCTGCCCTGCACTTTCGTTTCACAGCTGCAAGTTCGGTGTCGTACCAAGTGTTGCGCTTTGAGGCAGGTTTCAGACGGATCCTCATGACTGGGGCAAGAATGTCAAGAGTGCTGGTGGTGGAAAGATGGAGGTTGCTGAGGGCAGGGTTGGGTGGCAGTGGGGGGGGTTGAAGATGGGAGGCAAAGGTAGCCGCAATCACTCGTTTCATGGGGCGGGTGTTAGTGAACGAGGTTGGTGCGACTTTTGGGGGAGCGGTCAGGGGGCCAATGGGGCCCAGAGGGGAGAAGAGAGTGGTCTGACCTGGAGAGAGGGGTCACTAGTGGGGGTAGAGAGAGGTTAGAGTGTATGAGGGCATCCAGTGTGTGTCCAGCCGTGTGGGTTGGCCCCCAAAGGGAGAATGGAGAGGGAGAGGGAGGAGCAGAGGTCAGTGAATATGGTGGATTCCGAGCCAGGGGAGTCAAGTTGAATGTTGAAATCACCCAGGAGAAGGTTAGAGGTGGAAGATAGTAAAGAAGAGCAGAAGTGAGCCCATTTAGGAGGAATAGGGAGGAGGTGCCTGGAGGCTGGTAGATGGTACAAATAGTCAGGGTGGAAGTGGGAGAGGTGACCAGCTTGCAAACCAGGCTTTCAAAAGAGGACTAGGCCTGAGTAGGTAAGATGGAAGAAAGAACCCACTTAGGGTACGATTAAGGCAACGCCCCCTTCCCCCGGTGCAGTGAGGTCGAGGCTTGGAGATGATCTTGAAGCTGTCAGGGAGGAGGGAGTCAAAGGCAGTGACTGAGCTGGCATAGAACCAATTCTCAGTAAGAGCGAGAATGTTGAGGTCAATGTCTTAAAGAAGGAGACAGATGTCAGAGGAGTGTTTGTTGGCTGATCGGGGGTGTTATCACCAGGTGGAGGTGGTCAGCGCTTTTGAAGGATGGGGTACAGGGGCGTGGTGCATCATTCAGAGGAGGGGGGGATATATATAAAGGAAGGTAGTTAATGAGAGAGGGGAAGATGCTGTCAAAAAGGTGGTCGGGTTGTGGACCCTGAACCAGAATGGTGCCAGTGTGATGGACATTAACAAAGCAACGAGAGGAATCTAAACCAGCCAAGAAGACTTCCCACTTGATGCCACTGTTAATGGAGGAGTGTGAGGGTATCTTCTTGTGCTTTTTCCTGCCAGTCTTGGCGAGAGATGGGGGGGGGGGAATAGGTGATAGTGTAGCAGTTAGAGAATATGGGAGAGATAGAGAGCCATGGGAGGGCAGAGGTTTTGGCCAACAATGAGGGAGGTGGCCAGCAAGGCACAGTTCTAGCTAAACTCACTAGGGGGCCTAGTAGATTGAATCGGAGAGGAAACACACCCCAAATTAAAATGCAGATGGTGCACAGGTAAAGCAAAACACTCAAATTCGATTTAAAAGCGCACCCCGAATTCGACTTTAAATGAAGGAGGCACAACACAAGTGAGAGATAAAATGCATTGCAAGGAATGAAGTTAGTTAGGCGTCGATGGAGGAGGTGAAAAGCACTGACTATGCCTCAAGAGTTAGTTATGGAGGTCAGCCACACTCGGGGATCTTGGGTGGCCTTAGAACCAGTAGCAATGGAGGAGTCAAGGGATTTGTATTTGTTTTATTTGTAACGTGCACCTTCAGGCCCAGAGGCATCTGGGCGCAACTTTAGACATGGTTACATATGCATACATATATTCAGCTATTAAGACAGTGCAAGTATACAAGGCATACAGTAATATACATTTCGAAGGGATTGTGTCCTCCGACGTATTCCTTATCTATGATATTTGTATCTCCAGCTTGCTGGCCTCGGAAAAATATTTTCCCAGTAGAGGGCGCTGTGCGTCGACGTCCGTCGAGTAGGTGTTCCTTGACAGCCACCGTATCGACGCCAACGTCATCATGCCTATAAATGGCCACGCGCAGCGTCCGTTGCTCAGTTCCGTTTTTCCGCGCTTCGTGTGCCTCGGAATACCGTTGCTCAGTTCGTCAGTCGATATATATTCATATTTCCTCGAGAAAACCGACTCGTATTCGATGGCTTCCTCCTCCGACCCGACGACTCCTCGGTCTGGTTTCAAAAAATGCCGAGACTGTGGGAAGAAAATGTCGTTGACGGATCCTCACAGGATCTGTTTGTGGTGTCTGGGAATCGAACAGGAGTGTGAGGAATGCCTATCCATGACGGCGAAAGCCTTGAAGGAGCGTAAGGGGAAGCTCGAGAGAGGTAAGTCCGTTTTAACTTCCTCGAAAGTTTCCACGGTAGAGTCGAGACATTCGTCTCCTCACCGTTGAAAGCATTCTTGGTCTAGGTCTCGAAGTGGCTCCCACCACTCGTCGAGGTCTAGACACTCGAAAAAGAGATGAAGAAGATCCCCTTTATCGTCGTCTTCTAGTTCCCCTGAAAGAGTAAATTACCCCACACAACACAGCTCTCAAGCTGAGTGGGAGGAATTCAGAAAAAAGATGCTAAGCGTCTTCGAGAAAGCGGCCTCGACCCCCTCGAAGACAGCTGAGGGTGATACCCCGGGTGAAAAGCCCAAAAAATCTAAACGCTGCGAGTCGAAGCACCCGACGAAAGAGTCGACCCGAAAGCACCATGAGCCATCGGGAAGTAAAGCATCTTCGACACCATCGTCGAAAGCCCCTTCGAAGCATAGATCGGCGCCATCATCGAAGGGTTCTTCGACGCATCCGTCGATCGAGTCGACGCCGACATCGACGCCGATAAAAGAAAAACCCACGGCTACTCCACAGCCAACGGTTACACCGAGAGCCTCCGACACGATGTCGAGAACGTCGTCGACATCCTCGAGCAGGATTCCGATCCTCTCGAGTTCTTCGAGGCCTCTTCCAGTTTTCTCGACGCCTTTGCCGGCGCCGTCGAAGATTTTTACATCGGCGTCGACATCGACCTTTTCAAGGCCACTGATGATGGCTCCCTCTGCCTTAGAGATGGGTTTTATACCATTTCACAGACCAGAGCATCCCCCCTTAACTTCAATTTTTGAAGAAAGGGAAGATTCTGATCAAGAAAGGCCTTATGGGCTGCAGAGAGCCACATTACCTGAACCAAAGACTTTTGACTCTGAAGAAAGAAGGTTAAAAGACCTTCAGGATGCATTACAGGAAGCAAGTGGCCTAGACACTTCCCCAGAAGTGGATTTTGTCAAACCAGACCCAGGGGAACACGCTGATACCCCTTATAGAACCCTAATGTCAAGAATTATGGAATTCATGGGTTGGTCTGCACCTTCACCTGTTTTTCAACAGGATGACCTCACAGATATTCTGGATAAAGGACCACAGGAGGATCCTGTGGTTCCATTTCATTCTGCTTTACAAAGAAAGATTTTAACTAACTGGGAAACTCCTGAAGTTGTCCCTGCGGTTAACAAGAAGTTGTCAGCGAAATATAGGGTATCTGATGCTGACCCTGAATACCTATCTAAGCACCCTACTCCAGAGAGTCTGGTGGTCCAGGCTGCAACTTCATCAGGCAGTACATCTGCATACCCCACTGCTCCTCAGGATAGGGATGATAATAAATATGATGCCATGGCTAAGAAAGTCTTCTCGGCCTGTAGCATGGCTTTAAAATCTATTAATGCAACTTGTACGCTCGCTAGGTTCAGCCACACTCTTTGGTAGTGTGCTTCATCAGCGGCTAACTGCCTCCAGGAAGGAGAAGAAAGGGACGCATTTTTAAATATCATCAGAGATGGTAAAGATGCAATGTGTGAGTCCCTTCAAACTGGCATTGATTCTGCTGACAGTATCAGCAGGGCCATGGCGGCAAGTACCACAATCCGCAGGCATGCGTGGTTGAGAAAGTCCGGCTTTGCTTCTGACGTACAGGCCAGACTTTTAAATATGCCCTTTGACGGCTCTTCCCTATTTGGTAAAAAGGCGGATGACAGTTTGGAAAAACTACAAACATCAAAAGCAGCAGCCAAGTCACTAGGAGCTGCAATCCGCCAAACTAATTTTCGTCCCTCAGGATCCTCTTGGAGAGGAAGGTCCTTTCGCTATTATTCCTCATATGGAAGAGGCAGAGGACGGCCGGCTCAAAGAGGCCAAGGAAAATGTACCCGTGGTGGACGGGGTAAAGGAAAGAAAGCCACATCAGCAGGAGCAGGAGCCGCTTTACCTTTGGCAACTGCATCAGCCGCTCCCAAACCACTCTGAGGTCTCCCATCACAAGACACCTGTAGGGGGCAGGTTAACTCACCATCTGACGGAATGGCAGGCAATTACGTCAGATGCTTGGGCATTGGAGACAGTTGCCCAAGGTTACTGCCTGCCTTTTCTACGCATCCCTCAGAGCCATCCACCGGGGAACAGCTCTCTGAAAGTGCCGGATCCGCTCCTCTTGCAGGAAATTGTAGACCTGCTAGAGAAAGGTGCCATAGAACCGGTACCTGTAGCGGACAGGAACAAGGGCTGGTACTCCCCCTACTTTCTCATACCAAAGAAAGACGGAGGACTGAGACCCATCCTGGACTTACGAGAATTGAACAAGTTCCTCAGGAAGGACAAGTTCAAGATGGTAACTCTCCCTCAGATCCTTCAGGCCCTCCAGCTTCAGGACTGGTTGGTATCTCTGGACCTTCAGGATGCTTATTTCCATGTGCCAATCCATCCCAAGCACAGGAAGTACCTGAGGTTCGCAATTGGCAACTCTCATTATCAATTTTGAGTTCTGCCATTTGGGCTGACCTCCGCCCGAGGGTCTCCACCAAGCTAATGTCGGTTGTGGCTGCAAGTCTAAGGAGGGAAGGGATTCACGTCTACCCCTACCTGGACGACTGGTTGATCAGAGCAGTTTCTTCGGAACAAGCTCGGATCCAACTAGATTATGTATGCCACTCCCTTCACAAGCTGGGCTTCTCCCTCAATTTAAAGAAGTCACAGATTATACCATCTCAGAGACTCCAGTTCATTGGAGCAGTCCTGGACACGTCCCTGGGAAAAGCCTCGCCACCAGAGGTGAGGGCTCAAGATATTCTGCAGATGGTCACCAGGTTTCAAAATGCCCAACGTCTCCCAGCCTACGACTTTTTGAGGTTGCTAGGCCTCATGGCATCCTGCATATCCCTTGTGCCAGAGGCTCGCCTGAGAATGAGATCCCTTCAGTGGGCACTGAGGACTCAGTGGTCACAATTCTCAGGGAGGATGACAGATCTCCTCCGGATTCCGGACAAGGTAGCCCACGACCTTCAATGGTGGGCCTCTCCAGAGAACCTCTTGAAAGGAGAACTGTTTTGGCAACCATGGCCAGAGATAACAGTAGTCACAGACGCCTCACTTACGGGGTGGGGAGCCCATGCCAACGACTTGACCATCAGCGGTCGTTGGTCTCCATCGGAGTCCAGACTACACATCAACCTGTTGGAGCTGAGAGCCATCAGACTGGCACTGAAGGCTTTTCTGCCGTCTGTACGGGGGAGAAACGTCCTGATAATGAAGGACAATACAGTGGCCATGCACTACCTCAACAAAAGAGGAGGAGTAGGGTCACTGCCCTTGTGCAGAGAGGCGATACAGCTCTGGTTTTGGGCAATTCAGGAAGGAATCTCTCTATCGGCAATTCACCTAGCCGGAGAGAAGAACTTGACAGCGGACGCTCTGAGCAGGCAGAAGAGTCTCCCACGAATGGGAGATAGCTCAGGAAGTCCTTCAAGAGATCTTCGCCCTTTGGGGAACCCCTCAAGTGGATCTGTTTGCCACCAGTATCAACAGGAAGTGCGACAGATTTTGCTCAAGGGAATGTCCCCCGAGAGGAGCTCTAGGAGACGCGTTCGTAGTGGACTGGGAGTTCCCACTTCTGTACGCGTTTCCTCCGGTCCCTGTCATTCCTCAAATGATCAGGAGGTTGAGATTTCGGAAGACCATGATCCTAATTGCCCCGAATTGGGCCAGGAGAACGTGGTACCCGGACCTTCTGGACATGTCCATCCATCCTCCAATTCGTCTACCGTACAGAGAGGATCTTCTCTCGCAGAAGGAAGGTCAGGTTCTCCATCCAGCCATCAAGACCCTCAACCTTCACGCTTGGTATCTGAAAGGTTGAGGTACAAGGATTGGGACCTTCCAGATGACGTCATGGAGGTGTTGCTTTCGGCCAGAAGGCCAGCAACTAAAACTCTATACCGCTGCTGTTAGAATAAATTCTGCAGCTGGTGCAGAGAAAAGAATATCAAACCCTTTTCATGTGGTACACCTACGGTGTTATCCTTCTTACTTTATTTGGCAAATTCAGGCCTTCAAGTTGGCACTATTAAGGGCTACCTCGCAGCGCTATCGATCTTTAAGCGCACTGCAGAGGAGCCATCGTATTTCAAAATTCCATTGGTAATACAATACCTGAAAGGTCTAACTAATGTTTACCCTCCAAGACCATTCCAAGTTCCCTTATGGGACTTAAATCTAGTTTTAAACTTCCTAAAGGGTGCTCCTTTTGAACCACTCCACTCTTGCTCATTGAAGTTTCTCACCCTCATAACTGTTTTATTGGTAGCATTAACATCTGCTAGAAGGGTTAGCGAGATACAAGCCCTATCTTGTAAACCTCCTCATACAATTTTTCACAAGGACAAAGTCGTTCTACAGGTGAAGCCTAACTTCCTCCCAAAGGTAGTTTCTGAATTTCACATTACTCAGAAGATTACTTTACCTTCATTCTATCCTCCTCCCCATCCGGCGAAAGAGGAAGAGAGACTACACAGGCTGGACCCTAAGCGAGCCTTGAGTTTTTATATCCGTAGACTTGCTAAAATTAGACAAGCAGACCAACTCTTTGTAGGTTACGCAGGACATAAGTTGGGATTACCAATAACCAAACAAACCATCTCCAGATGGATTATTTTAGCCATTCTGGAATGCTACAAACTGGCAGGGAAGGAGCCCCCTCAAAATCTAAGGGCTCATTCGACCAGGGGTATCGCAGCATCCTCAGCTCTTCAAAGAGGGGTACCAATTAGAGACATATGTGCGGCTGCCACATGGTCGTCCGCACATACCTTTACCAAATTTTATAGCCTGGATTCCTCCTCTAGTCAGGAGACTAGATTTGGCAAAGCTGTGTTACACTCTGTTCATTCTTAAAGAGTAATATGGCATCTCTTACTCCCGCCTCCAATCACATACCACTGCTATGGGAGTGTATCATAGATAAGGAATACGTCGGAGGACACAATCCCTTCGAAGAACAAGTTACTTCTTACCATGTAACGTTCTTTCGATGGGATGTTCCTCCGACGTATTCCTTATCGCCCCTCCCATCCATCCCCGCAGTAACATTTCCCTTGTGGTTGCAGTTTACGCTCCTTCAAGGGTAGTAACCATTCATGCAATAACTACTTTACTCTACAAAACGGAACTGAGCAACGGACGCTGCGCGTGGCCATTTATAGGCATGATGACGTCGGCGTTGATACGGTGGCTGTCGAGGAACACCTACTCGACGGACGTCGACGCACAGCGTCCTCTACTGGGGAAAAAAATTTCCGAGGCCAGCAAGCTGGAGATACAAATATCATAGATAAGGAATACGTCGGAGGAACATCCCATCGAAAGAACGTTACAAGGTAACAAGTAACTTGTTCATTTACAACGCGGAGGTTAGGGCAGGTGTATTCCTGGGACAGGCTTCCAGGAGCATAAGAGGTCTGGGTTTCAGGGCTGGTTGAAGAGCCAGGGTTTCGTTTTGGATTTGAAGGCACTAAAACATTCTTCAGATCTGATGGTAAGGGGGAGGGCATTCCAGAGTTTGGAAGCTAAGACGGGGAAGCTAGATCCACCTGCTTTTTGTAGTTTGAACCTGGGGATGGTTAGACAGTGGGTCTGGGCAGTTATTTGAGGGGGAGGGTAGGCGCGTGGCGGGATAGCCGGCTGCAGAGGTACGGGGGGGGATTGGTTGGCTAGGCATTTGTGGGTAAGACCTAAGGCTTTCAATGAAATTCTCTGTTTGACCGGTAGCCAATGTAGGTTGGATCTAGATTCCGAGATATGGTGGTTTCGCGGTATGTTTAAGGCCGCTCTGACGGCGTTATTCTGGGCGATTTGCAGTTTGTTTATGTTCTCTTGGCTAGTTCCTAGATAAAGGGCGCTCCCGTAGTCGATTTTGGCCATGATGAGAGTTCTGGCCAATGTGACCGTATTTGGGGTTGTCAGAAATGGCCTGCAAGCTGCAATGAGTTTGCAGGTGTATGCGGAGGCCGATCTGACTGCATTAGTTTGTCGGGATAGGGTGGCGTCAAGGTAGACGCCTGAAGTTTTGGTGTCTTTCGAGACTTGGATGGTGTTGCCAT
This sequence comes from Ambystoma mexicanum, assembly GCF_040938575.1. Classification (NCBI taxonomy): domain Eukaryota; kingdom Metazoa; phylum Chordata; class Amphibia; order Caudata; family Ambystomatidae; genus Ambystoma; species Ambystoma mexicanum. The sequence goes on along the minus strand of NC_090936.1, from coordinate 448,664,057 downwards.
CAATTATAAATGATTGGTAGGACGGCTTAAGTTTACTAAGACATTGCGTAGTGCCCAAGATGAGGAGCTCAGTCTTGTCATCGTTGAGGCATAATTGGTGTTGTGCCATCCAGGCTTGGATCACCAGGTAGACCTCGTTCAGGGCCTTTGTGTCAGCCAAATAGTCTCCACTGATAGGAATGAGTATCTGGGTGTCGTCAGCGTAATTCGTCAGATTAATCAGGGGGACGGATCATAGTTCGAGATGTAAATCTGTGGCTCTCCAGGCCCGGGGAGGAGCCTTAGGGTAGGGAACATTGTGATTGTTAAAATATAAAGAGGCAGGTTATTACTTGTATTTTTAAAGGTTTCTGTTGTGTGGACCACATTTAAAATAGCTACTCTACTTCAGGCATGACCCGTCTGTGGATGCTGTCACCACATTTGGGAAGAATACTGGAAGAGCACAAATCTACACCATGAAAAACATGTGCTTGGGAACTACTTAATGTGTTATCAGCCAACATGGAGGCTTCCGCATAGCTTGGGTCCAAAGAACCAAGCTATGCCGTCTAGTGTTTTGGGTGTGGCAGCCTAGGGACTACTTTACCTGGACTATTTTGTTGGGGTTATTTAAACCACACCCGAGCAAGACAACACGGTTCGCGTTACTTTGCAGCTTGCAACGTGATGCTCACCGTGTCCAGCTATTCCCTCGAACTTCGGAGAAGCAGAACCTGCAAGGAGACAAAAGGAACATCATTAGCAGCAGCATCTTACCTGCAGTCTTCATGTTTAGCCACTTGCAGCTTCTGAGAACAGCTTCCTCGAATCTGCACCCCTCCCGGACAGAATGACCTGAAAGAGGAAGATGGAGGCAACATTAAACAAAGCAGTAGAGACATTTGCAAGTTACGAACTGCTCAAAAGGCTTACCTGGCTGGTCGCCTCTCGGCTGGCACCACTCCGGACATTCCACTCGCGCTGAAGAACACTGTGACCTACAAGAAAGAAAAACACAGGTTAGCAAAGACAAGACTTTGCAGCGCTGCGCATAGCGCTTACTTACCGCCTTATAGCGCTCTTAATACGCCATCATTTACCAAGGGAGAAAAAAGACATTTTTAAACAAAGAAAGGCATGCAGGATAGCAACAAAACTACTAAAGAACAGCAGTAAGACCTACCTGAACAATATCAAATGGGCCGGCTTCAGTGAAGTAACTGGACCGCACACGCCCATGAAAGACAAAGCGCCGCTGCAAAGAAGGCAGGACGGAGAGCACGCCTAACTCTACCACAAGGTGAAGAGAGGGTCCCAGAGGGGCTGAAATCGTACAGGGGTGGAGGGAGGATAATTACCGCGGTCGGACAGCCTTGAACACAGTCCTCCTGTGTTTTCAGACAGAACCTTCCCCGCAGACCACATCTGGGCAAAGCTGAGAAGCATACCAGCAAGTAACCTGGCTGGGTGGCGTCCCTGTGGATACCAGGTGAGCGTAACAGAAGGTGACCAAATACATAGGTTGCCAAGTAGAGCAGGATAACCACCTCCATAATATTGATAGCCTCCAGACTCTTCGTCATAACCACTAGGAGCCATCAACAGTGTGGCATGGCAAAGCGGCTTCCTATTATGCCAATTCCAAAGTTCTGAGACAGCCAAAGAAGCAGCATGAACAATAGGTTTACAATAGCATGTGTGAAAAACATGTTGATAAATCCACTCCAGCCTGTCCCCAGACCAATAAGCCTTGGATGCTATGGGGCCCCTAACCGAATGATCCCCAAAAATGCAATAAAACAATTCCAGCTTAGTACAAACTCATCTAACCCACCTAGCCAAGGAGGGAACAGACACCGGACAATGAGCTTTCTCCAGCATGGGGTCTGGCATGGATTCACATGCTCATGAATATTCCCCGTCAGGCTGGGAATCGTCAGTAAAGAAAAAATCAGTATCAGTTTCGTTTCTGAACTGTCTTTCTTAGTAGTAACCAATCACTGGTCTCTGGGTCATACTGCCCCCAGCCAATGACTGCCCTCTCCCTAAGCCCCTCCCCTGGCAGCCACCCTCAGATTTTTACCGCACGTTCAAGTATTGGAGTCCTTGTGCTATAGCTCTCGAGCTTTTACTGCGTTTTCGCGCTTTTTTTCAAAGAGATTTTCTAATTTTTCGGTTAAATCGAGCCTCAAGCTCCACCGTTCTACTCCGATCAACGGGGACCCGTTTCGGAATTTTCTACGCCCCTCAAGGGTGAAGTTTTCATTGAGTTACGCTTCTTGGAGGATTCCAGAAGTTCTGAGGCCTACCATGGATATGGCCCAGGACAAGGGAAGCTCAACGCCCGGATCCAAGCTGTTCAGGAACTGCCCTGGATGCGGGTCAGAATGTTTTCAAGGAGGACGAGCATTTGAGATGTCTCTACTGCCTTCATGAGGACAAGACGCACGTGGCGAAGGACTGTGCATTCTGCAAGAACCTATCGGAACGGACCATGAGGGATTGTCGTACCCGCATCGCCAGCTGGCTGGAGAAGGGCCCAGCAGGTGAGAAGAAAAGGTCCGAGTGGTCTTCGAAGTCCTGTGAGGGCACCCTGGCGACGGGGGCCCAACAGAAGGCTAAGCACCGCAAGTCCGCGGGCACCGGGAGCGCCGAACGGTCGGGCTCTTCGGCTGCCAGACAAGGCGCGCCTTCCCCGGCACCATCAACCATGAGCCAACGCTCTGGTTCGGGGAAGAGGAAATCCGAGAACCCGGGTAAGCTTCTGGAGAGGCCCAGGTCGATCTCGAAGGATTTAGCCAAGGGGGAGCGAGGCGGTGACCCTCCCCCCATGGTGAAGGCCTCAAGCGCGCCCAAGGTGGTGAAGGCCTTGATTCAACCAGCTAAGGCCTCTATCGAGGGAGTCGCTGCGACCCTGGCGAAGCCTGTGGAGGCTACACCAGTGGAGGCGACCTCGGGGCCCAGAGTTTCCCTGCCACCGCGGAGGGAATCCTCTTTCCAGCCCATCGACGAGACCCCCGTGAAAACCCCAGTGGAAAAAGGGGGGGGGGGGCGGTGGCCATTACGGACACAGATTCAGCCTCTGAAGAGGAGCTGGTGGAAACCGTGAAGAACCTCATTGAGAGGTTCGAGAAGGTACGATCCCACGGGAGGGATCCCGAAGAGGTGGTCGAAGAAAGCGACGGTGGTGCCGACGAGGCCCCAGTGGAGGAGCAGCCTTCCCTCCCGTCGCAGCCATTGCCCGAGCCTCAAGACAACTTGGCGGCCATTTTGATGGCAATCCAAACCTTATGCACGGAGATAAGGACGAGATTACCACGAACCCCGGCGGACGATCCAGAACCGGGCCCGTCGGGAAGCCCTCCGAACAAGCGGAGGAGAATTCATCCCTCCCCGCCCTTCATGCCCCCACGACCCGTGGAGCCCTCATCCCCCTCACCCGATCCTAGGGATGACACAGCGATGGATACGGGGACGGATGACAGTGGTGACGACGGGACGGACCTTCCATCACCACTCGCTCGGGCTTCCCCGCCCGACGAAATTGGCTCCTTTCACGCCATGATCGCCAGGGCATCCAGGCTCTTCCAACTCTGCCCCGAGGAACAGAAGAAGGAGGGTTTCCTCTATCAACAGCGAGAGGCCAAGAGAAAGACGGTCCTCGCGGTACCGTTACTCGACGATATCTGGGACGAGGGATTTGCGATCCTGAAGAACCCGTCCACGACGCCTGCCAAGAGGGACGAGAAGTACCGGGTCCCTGACGCCGCCCCTTTGTGCCTCAGGGCTCAACCTACGCCGGATTCGGTCGTCTCAGCGGCGGCCAAGAAGAAGGTGGCGGGGGCGACAGCCCCAACCTCTACTTCCCCACCAGACGGCGAGGGTAAGAAATTGGACGCCATGGGGCGACGGGTCATCTCGTCGGCGGTGACGACAATTAAGGTGGCCAATGCCTTAGTGATTGTGGCCCGTTACGACAGGGAGCTGTGGTACAAGATAGTTTCCCAACTGGACTTCCTACCAGAGGACAAGAGGGCCGAGGCCCTGGAGATTCTGCAGGAAGGTGAGGTGGCGTCAGACCACGCCATAACGGTGGCAACGGACATTGCTGACACCGGTTTTCGCCAGTTAGGCAACGGTGTTTGCCTTCAACGTGGCTGGCTCAAGGCGACAGACTTCCATCAGGACGTGCAGACCAGGGTTTTGGACATGCCGTTCGACAGCAACAACCTGTTTGGGAAAACGGTGGATGAGTCGCTTCAGGCCATCAAGGCCGACACAGACACGGAGACGGCCCGAGCCCTGGGAGTCCTTCAGCAACCACAGCCCTTTCGGAGCGCCAGAGGCAGACAGGGGGCCTCCAAGGGATCAGGTGGTGGCTCCTCTACGTACCGCCAGGCGGCCTGCTCTTCGTCCCAGGAGGCTTACAGGGGTCGCGGCAAGCAAGGAGGATCTCAGCGTCGTTGGCAAGGCCACCTCCAAGCAAGATTGAACCGGCTGTAGCGTCAGGCCCCCACCGAAGCACCCCGGTGGGAGGCCGGCTGGCAAAGTTCGTCAGCGTGTGGGAGTCCATCTCCGCCGACCGTTGGGTGCTGGAAGCCCTGGCCCACGGGCGCACACTCGAATTCCAAAAGAAGTGTCCCCGCATTCTTCCCGTGGCCAGGAAGGAAAATTGCGTCCCTCAACTGCTGTTGGAGGTAAAGGCGATGCTCAAGAAAGGTGCCATCGATACTCAAGATACTTCCTCGTCAGAAAGAAGACAGGCGGTTGGCGCCCCATCCTGGACCTACGTTGGTTGAACAAATACATCAAGGCACAGAAGTTCAGGATGGTCACTCTCCAGCACGTGCTGGTACAGCTGGAGGAGGGCGACTTCCTATCGTCGTTGGACTTGGAGGATGCTTACTTCCACATCCCCATCCTAAAAGGACACCGAAAGTTCCTCAGATTCGTAGTTCAAGGACGCCACTACCAATTCAGAGCTCTGCCATTCAGATTGAAGTCGGCACCCAGGGTGTTCACCAAGTGCCTAGCACCAGTGGTGGCGCGGCTGCGCCTGCAGGGGATCCACGTCTACCCCTACCTGGACGACTGGCTCATCCGTGCAAGGACAAGAGAACTCGCCGTCGAGCACACGGCGGAGACCGTCCGCTTACTCACGGAGCTGGGTTTCTCCATCTACCCGAAATCCCATTTGGTTCCGTCGCAGGTGGCGCTGTTTCTGGGAGCGAAGCTCGATACAGTGGAACGATTGGCGTCTCAGTTGGAGGAAAGGACGAAGGCCATTTTAGGCAAGGTGCAGCGCCTGCTGGCCATGGACGTGGCTAGGGTGAGATCCATCAAGTCCCTCCTCGGTATGATGTCCTCATGCATCTATCTAGTGCGCCTATGCAGGCTACGGATGCGTCCTCTACAGGATTTCCTCGACGCCTGCTGGATGCAAGCGGCGGGCAGCTTCGAAGACAAGATCCCGCTCAACGAGGTTTTCAGTTGAGCGATCCAGTGGTGGGGCACCCGTGCACACCTCACGGTGGGAACGGACTTCCAGACCCTGGCACACCAGGAGACGGTGATGACAGACGCCTCCCTGGAGGAATGGGGTGCACACACCGGAGATATCCACGCAAGAGGCCTTTGGCTCCCGGAGGAGAGGTCTCTCCACATCAACATCTTGGAGCTCCGTGCCGTGTTCTGGGCGCTCAAGTCGTTCCTCCCGTCCCTCAAGGGCAAGGTCGTGAGGATCTTCACCGACAACACCACCACGATGTTCTACATCCCGAAGCAGGGAGGCACCAGATCCCCAGCCCTATCCAAGGAAGCCCAGGATCTGTGGCACTGGGCCATCGCCCAGGGGATGTTTCTGGTTCCCTTCCATCTGGCAGGAATAAAAAACACCATCACCGACTCACTCAGCAGGGAGCTGCGCTCGTGCCACGAGTGGGAACTACGCCAGGATCAAGTGGATCAGCTCTTCCAACGATGGGGCGAACCCCAGATCGACCTGTTCGCGACGGCGACAAACTCCAAGTGCCAGAGGTTTGCCAGCAGGTTCCCCCAGCCGAGGAGCATGGGCAATGCTTTCTCATTCCCCTGGGACGGCCTGTTCCTGTATGCGTTTCCTCCATTGCTGCTGCTTCTTCCAGCTCAAGAGGTCCCAGTGCAGGATGATCCTTGTCGCACCGGCGTGGCTGAGACAGATCTGGTTCCCGGACCTTCTGGACCTCTCAGCGTCCCCACCAGTCAAGGTGTCGACGGACGCAGATCTTCTCTCCAGAGAGGGAGGCGTCATTCTTCATCACAACCCGGAGTTGCTGAACTTGCAGGCCTGGCTCCTGGTGCCGTGCACAGAAGGTCAACCCTCTACGGATTACGGCACCTCAAGTGCTACCATACCTACTGTCGCTGACCAAAGCTGGACTAGCTCGTGCTTCCATCAAGATACATCTGGCAGCGATCTCCTGATACATCAGAACTTCAGGACGGCCGTCCTTGTGGTCTCAAGGGACTGTTCCGATCGTTCCCGCCGGTGAAGGCTCCAGCCCCGGCGGGGTGCTGACCAGGCTCATGGGGCCACCTTTCGAGCCTTTGCATTCGGCTCCGTTAAAGTTCCTGTCATGGAAGACAGTGTTCCTTGTGGCCATCACCTCTGCACGATGCGTGGGAGAGATTCAGGCCCTATCCTGCAAGCCTCCATACTTGACTTTACACGATATGAGGGTGGTGCTGAGGACGCACCCCTCTTTCATGCCCAAGGTGCCGTCGGACTTCCATCTTAACGAGCCCTTGGTGTTGCCAGTTTTCTTTCCGTCGCCTTCGTCGCCGGCCGAGAGGACTTTGCACTCGCTGGATGTAGCTAGAGCGCTTAAGTTCTACGTGGACCGAACAAAGAGTTTTCGGAAGACATCACAGCTGTTTGTGAACTTTGGACCTGTGATCCAAGGGAAGGCTCTCTGGAAGGCTTCCATTTCCAGATGGCTCTCCGGCTGCATCATGCACTGTCATCGGTTGGCCAACCGACCGTTGCCCAGCCGTCCGAGAGCCCATTCGACCAGAGCGATCACTGCTACTACGGCTTTCTTGTCTGGTGTGCCCCTGCTGGACATCTGCAGGGCTGCTACGTGGAGGCCGACGCACACCTTCACGAGATTCTACTGCGTTGACCGGGATTCCAGGGAGGAGTCCAGAGTCGGCCAAGCAGTGCTACGCAACCTGTTCGCCTGAAGGTGGGCCTGGTGAGGAGGTAAGAGTTGCTCAATGTTGAGTTTATGTAATGCTTAATGTTGAGCCTTTTGCCACCTCTCGTGGTTGTGCATGTGTGTACTGCTATGTACTCTTATGTTCATGAGCATGTGAATCCATGCCAGACCCCATGCTGGAGAAGGAACAAGTTACTTACATGTAACTGTTGTTCTCCAGCATGGGTCTGGCATGGATTTACATGCGAACCCTCCCTCCTTCCCCTCTGCGGCCACTTGGCTTACTGCCACTTTACGTGCTACCAAATCTGAGGATGGCTGCCAGGGGAGAGGCTTAGGGAGCTTAGGGAGCGGGCAGTCATTGGCTGGGGGCAGTATGACCCAGAGACCAGTGATTGGTTACTACTAAGAAAGACAGTTCAGAAACGAAACTGATATCGATTTTTTTTCTTTACCGAGGATTCCCAGCCTGACGACGGGGAATATTCATGAGCATGTTAATCCATGCCAGACCCATGCTGGAGAACAACAGTTACAGGTAAGTAACTTGTTCCTTACGAAAAGAAAGAAACAATTGATCATAGTACATGCTCAAGTCTGCTATCCGGTTCCATAATCCTTCAGAAATTGCACCACAGACGTTGAAGGACTGTCATGAAAATTAGGGAATACAATCCACAAAGATCCTGTTATAGTGCAGTTGAAGATTTTAAAACAAACCTCACATGACTATCAGAAATATCCAGTGCCCTCTAATGTGGGACCCTCATAAATTAGACACATTATCATAACTAACTTTGCAGACCACTCCTGTAAAGATAATGCAGCATTATCTTGCCAATCACGAAATATAGTAAGTCCCACACTGTGAAATGACTAACCCTAAAGAACCTGCACACCAGTGGATGGGAACCCACATGCCACTTAACCTGTCAACTTGTGTAAGGAAGAGATTGCTGATCTATACAGATTAACCCTACAATGTGCAGCGGGACCACCTAGGAAGTTTGCAACCTGGAAAAAATGTGTCGGGAATGGATCAAAATTCTGTTCACACAAACAAGTCTTATGAATGAGCTCGGACGCTGACTCAAAGACTCACTGAGGCCCATCTGCCTCTGACACCAGCCACGCCACCAACTGAAGAGACCCAGACTGAATCAATGGTTTCAGGTCTGTGGCATGATTCAGACGTAGACCTTCAAATACTGGCAGCAGCACTGGAAAATTGTGTGCCATTGTCGGAGCCATTGGTAACTATGTTTGAGCCGCAAAACACAGTGGGATATGCACCAGAGCGGCACCTTGCAACTGAGTATGCAGTAGGATATGCAGTCGATGTAAATTCAGAAAAGAATAATATATGTATTTTCCCTGCATCTGAAAGAAACCTTCTGGGGACAATGTGCAAGGATATGGCCTCCAGCAGAATTATCTGGGAAGCTTTGCATTGATGTGAGAGTCAAACACATCTGTCTGGATTCCAAGATGGGGGCATTGGGGAGAGGACGTGTCTGAACGTCGCTCCGTCCCCCCATCCAGGCCGCAACAAACATGCACCTCATTTAGCAGGAAACTCTCACCGTAGCATTCGGAGGTGGAGGGGCATGGGACCCGGGGGGAAAAAGAGGAACTTGGGTGCCCCCAGCAGTTCCAGCCCCCGGGATGCGCATAGAGCGGACGTGGACCACAAATGCGGGGAGAGAGCCTGAGGAGCCCAGGATGCCGGAGTGGGACACCCTAGGAGTGAGGGTCGGCGCAGTCATGTGGCTTCCCCCAGCGGGCGAGCCGTGGTCGAGGCGAAGGACCGTCGTGGGACCGGGAACCAGGAGAGTTCCAGACCCGGAATACCGCGGGACCGGAGGAGGAGCCTGGTGCCCCACACACGGAGGCTGGGAGCGGCCCTCCCCCCAGCGCAGCACGACACCCAGAGCACTGGAGCGGCCCCGCTCTGCAGCGAACCGGACCGCGAAGAACAGCAGCAGGAAGGCGGATCGGATCGTGACCGCCCACCGAGAATTCTCAGATACGCGGCCCGGGGGTGGGAGGGAGCGGTGTCCAGGGCCCCACAACTGCCAATCACATGCAATAGGCCCTGGAGGCCTGAAACATATGGTGGGGCAGCCCCTCCACCCCCTGGTGCTGCCAAAGAGGGCCTCAGAGCCCCACAGAGACACAGGTGCAGTAAACGCCCACACTCCTACCATAAGTAAGGGAACCTGCACAGATCAGCTAAATCAAGGAGAGAGGAGCCTCCAATCCAACAAGGCTCTCCCAGCGCCGACCCTCCCCAACCAACAATCTGCAGGCAAGATCCTGGCACTCCCCACCACCCCACCCCCAAAAAGAAGGGGCACAGCGCGCCCCCACTAGCACGGGGCAAGCATGCCAAAGTTACACGACCACCAAGCTGCATAAGACCCCCCCCCTCTCAGTGAAAGGACAGAGCAGCATGGGACACCCGGATATAACTAAAAAAGCTAGGGCGACCCTCCCCCCCCCCAAGGGATACGAGAACCCGGAGAAGGGGATAACCAGAGAAGGAGGCGTACCCTCCCCAGAACACAGAGGCCCTACCACAGTAGGAGAAGCCCGCAAGGGGACAGGAAGTGAACCTGGGGCCAAGAAAATGTAAGACTTAGAATAGCACCTATGCCAAAATCCAGGGGGAGGTCAGCCCAATCCACGCAACAAAGCTCCCAGAAGAAGCAGGAACAGAGCCTACCACAAATCTGGGCTCCAGAACAATCTATGCCCTCAACCTCTACAAGAAAAAGAACCCAGGAAGGTCAACACCTGAAAACATCCACGGAAACCCCTGACCCCGAAATGGCGACTAAGGAGGACATGAAAAAGTGGTTTGGGGAATTCCAAACTCAGTTCATGGCTACAATGGAGACCCAATTCGAGTCCATGAAAAACGACATGAGGAAGGCGGTACAAGAATTAAGAACGGACATCTCAAGCCTGGGGGAGAGGACGGACACCCTGGAGAAAATCACCAAAAATCTAGACGAAGAGACAACAATATGCTGAGGTCCAGGAACAACTGCTAAGACTGACCCACCACCTTGAAATACAGTGCGAGGATCTCGAAAATCGTTCCCGAAGATCGAACATAAGGATTAAAAACATGGCAGAAACAGTGGAGGACCGAGACCTGAAAGAGGCAGTCCAACAGGTATTCAAGTAGATCCTAGACGCTAATCAACAGGAAGAGGTGCCCATAGACCGGGTACACTGGGTTGGCCCGAAGCATGCAGGAGAACCAGGAGGCCAAGAGATGTGCTAGTGGCCTCTCATCATATCCCCAAAAAGAGCAGATCCTGAGGAAAGCTCGGACAATGGACCACATCAGAATGAATGGGGTGGAGGTGCAGCTGTATCGGGACCTAGCACAGATCACGCTACAGAAACGCAGAGACATGGGCCCAGTAGTAAGATTCCTAACGACAAAGCAAGTAAGATATAAATGGACATTCCCCTTCGGGCTGTTTACATGGGAGGAAAAACAAAGAAGGGTGACGACCTGTGAGGAAGGGATGCAAATACTGGGCATACACGACCAAGAGGAAGAACCTCTAAGAAGGAGGAGAGACAGCCAAACCCGGAATAGGTCGGAATGGCATAGAAAGAACCAGGAAAGACAAGGGAAGGGCCCACAGTCCACGGAAAGTTAACAACAAGGAGAGGCGCCAGCGGAAACAACCAATAGTAATCCGGTATGACCAATCGCTCCAACCCGGAAAAGCAAAATACAGTGAAGGAGAGTATTCCAGTAACAAAGGTGCAGAGAAGGGGGAGGAGGGCATCCGGAACACCTCTTGGAATCTAAGGGTTTTAGTATACCCTACAAGTTATCCCTGAGAATGTCGGGCCTGGCGCGTACGGCGCAACGCCTGAGCGATCATAGGAACCAGAGCCCATCTCAGGGCATTTTTGGGGCGGTGGGGGGAAAGGGGGCAAGTTGGGGGTTGCCTTACACGGGGGGGGGACACCGGAAACCATTCTGATACTCGGGGAAGCTCCAAGATACATACCCAGAGACTCACTGTCCGGAAACATGATGGGAACTAAAATCTTAACATGCAACGTCGGAGGCCTCAACTCCCCAGTCAAAAGGAAAAGAGTGGAGCACTTCCTAAAACAAGAAAAATACAACATTATCATGCTTCAAGAAACACATATTAGAACACAAGATAGGGCAAAGGTCCACCTGAAAGGGTACAATCAAATAATACAAGCAAACGCTCAAGACAAAAAGGCAGGGGTCCTAATAGCATTCAAGGATTCCTTAAAAGTTCAGATCCTTCAAACAGAGGCAGACAAACGGGGGATATATTTACTACTAAACACGAAAATAGAAGGGTCCCCCCCTAACGCTAGTGGTACTATATGCCCCAAGCACGGGACAAGAGGGATTTATTAAAGACACATTGGGAAAACTAGAAACATTTGCCAGGGGAGGAGACCTGAACATAGCGTGGGACCCTAAGCTCAACAGATCTGCCCCCAGACAACAGGGGCAATGCTCCCCCTCAAATGCCATGAAACAGAAAATGACCAACCTGGCATTGGGGGATATTTGGAGACACATTAACTCTAATCGACAAGGCTTCACACACTACTCCCATGCCCACCAAACAATGTTGAGAATAGATTACTTCTGGGCCACGACAGGCATCCTGGGGAAAACGCAGAAGGCAGACATTCGCTCTATCTCACTCTCTGACCATGCCCCCCTTGCAGTTGAGATAATGCTTACCCCACGTGCCCTGGTCTGTGGAAATGGCGACTCCCAGAGGAGATAGTCAGAGACCCGGTAATGGGGAACTCCATTCGAGAACAAATTACTGAATACCTTACAATTAACAACCTCCCAGACATTTCAATGGAAACTCAATGGGAGGCTCTAAAGGCGGTCACGAGGGGTCACATAATCACATTAAAAGCCCAGAGGGAGAAACTCAACCTCCAATGGGAGGGGGAGCTGGAGGCAGAAATTGGCAAAATCCACACAGAAATATTACAGAAACCTACTAGCAACTACAAAGAGCCCTGAGACATGTTCAAGGCCAATTAGAATCCATATGCACAAAAAAAGCAGAAAGGCACCTACTCGGGCTGAACCATTGGTATTACATCAAGGCTAATAGAGCAGACAGGCTACTGGCCAGACAGCCCAAGGCGAAAAATCAAGATAGGACAGTAATGGCGCTGCAGGATGAGAAAGGGAACAGAAAGACCCAGACGATGGAAATTTGGGCCATATTTGAGCAATTTTACCGGTGATTGTACTCGTCAGACCACCCAGATGAGAATCTCCAAAAGTCATATGTAGAAGGGGTAACACTTCCAGTACTAACGGATGAAGAGAGGCACATGCTAGATAAGGACATAACTCAAGAAGAGGTCATCAGAGTCATTAAAGATCTACCAAGGAATAAGGCTCCTGGACCGGACGTCTATAGCACCCAATTTTATAAAACATACAGCGATATATTAGCACCGGCCCTCACAGAGCTATTTAATATATTCAAAGACAAAGCCAATATCACCCCATCGATGAATGAGGCAAAAATGTTAGTAATACAGAAACAGGGAAAAGATCCAGAACTCCCAACATCATATCGCCCTATAGCACTGATAAATCTGGACGCTAAGTTGTACACCAAAATCCTAGCTACTAGACTCACGCAAAAATACTCCCGAAGTTAGACTGCCAGGACCAGCCGGGTTTTGGCCCCCGTTAGACAAACGCACGACAATATCAGGAGGGTCCTCCACATTGTGGAAAAAATAGGAATAAAGCAAACCCCAGTGATAATATTGGCCTTGGACGCCGAAAAGGCGTTTGACCGAGTTGAATGGTCTCTTCTATTCCACACACTGAGGAGAATGGGGTTGGGGGAATCCTTCATCAAAATGATAAAAGCCAACTGCAACTCACCCAACATCAGAGTAGCAGTAAATGGTGCCCTATCCGAGAAGATTCAAATCGAGAGAGGGACGAAACAGGGATGCCTCTTATCCCCCTTATTATACTCAATTTTGTTGGAGCCCCTACTCTCGCAGATTAGAAACAACGAGGAAATAAAGGGCATAGAAATGGGAGGCACTAACCACAAAATAGCAGCATATGCAGACGACATGCTAGTGATGCTGGGCGACCCAGATAATTCTCTCTCACTTCTCATGCAAGAAATAGAAACATTCGGCTCCCTTTCACGGCTTAAGATAAACACGCAGAAATCAGAGATAATGATACTGGCGGGAGATACCGAGCAAATGCAATCTGTCGCAGCGGCCCACCAACTAAAAGTGTCTCAACAGGGAGTCAAATGCCTGGGAATTACCCTGACGCATAACATAAACAACGATACTCCCAAAACTACCCTCAGCTACTACGACAAATAAAAAGGGACCTGGAGAAGTGGAATCCATTAGCTATAACCTGGTGGGGGCGGATCACGGTGATCAAGATGACCATCCTTCCTAAACTCATGTACCTATTCCAAGCCCTGCCAATAAGACCCCCTCCTAATTTCTTGAAATCCCTAACAAAAGCGGTCAAGGAATACATATGGTGAGGGAAACCAAGAGAGTATCTAACACGGTCCTCACCGCCTCCAGAAAAGACTGGGGCTGTGCTCTACCACACTTGAAAAAAATATTATGATGCAGCCCAATTGTGGGTCCTGAAAGAATGGATACCGGAAAACTCCCAGAAACTGTGGGCAGCAAAAAACAGAGCAGTGGCAACCACCCCCACGAGACACATGCTATGGGTGGGGAAAAAACAGACACCCCAATCTACAAATAAGCGAAATAATGCAGATGGCACTGGAAATATGGGACAGAGATACACAGAAGGGCATTTTAACTAAAAACCCTGCACCTTTTATGCCCCTATTCAAAAACCCTGAATTTCCACCAGGACTCGAAAAAAAGGCCTTCCAAAAGTGGGAGGATGCAGGCTGCAAAATGGTTGGGGACATGTACCAGGGAGAACACATAAAATCATTTGAAGAGTGTACCTCATTACTGAAACTCTATGCAAATGATAATTACAAATATGACCAGCTTTGCCATTGGCTTGATACGCCCATAATAAGGGAAGCGGCCACGAGAGATCTAACCCCATTCGAAAAATACTTCATGACAAATGACGGAACAAGAAAGTTTTTCAAACACGTACAAAATCATAAACATACTTGAGGAGGTAGTAACATGGCAATACATGAAGAGATGGGAAAAGACCTTAAAAAAAATCGATCCCCAGGGAATGGTGGAAATACACCTGGGAGTCGATACCCAAACTCACGAAGGCGATACACTCCAAAGAAATGTGGATGAAAATCCTCATGCAATGGCACTATTCACCAGAAAGATTACATACGATGTTCCGGGGAGTACCCAAGGAATGCTGGAGGGCATGTGGGGGGGAAAGAAACTGGCGTCACATATGGTGGGACTGCCCAAACCAACAATACTGGAGGGAGGCTAAGGCCCACATGAAGTCAATGTTCCCAGACATGGGAGACCCGGAGGAAGAAGTATGGCTATGTGGGATATGGGACCCGGAAGACAGAACCCTCACTAAATCCCAGAAGAGAAACTTTATGGGCCTCCTGATTGGAGTGTGGTTAGAAATAGCCCAGATATGGAAGCAGAAACACCCGCCAATGGCACTGGACTGGATAAGGAGACTATGGTCCCATATCACGATGGAGCACATAACCTACAATCTCCAAGGGAACCACCAAAAATTCAGAGACGATTGGGCTATAACCTTGGAAAATGTACAAAGTAACTATATGGAACAGTGGTGTCTGCACAAAATAAAGATACTGGACATGTTCAGCTAAACGCAACTACAGACACTTCGGAACACGGAGTAGTAATGTGGTCTAACCCGGTGGTGGGGGGAGGGGTTCAGAGAAGGGGGGAAGTTTACAAGTTCTTTGTTGTAAAATCAATAAAAATACCTTAAAATAAAACAACACATCTGTCTGAAATGGGTTAATACAGTGACTGAAGTTCCAGGACACCCCTCTATGGAGATGTAGGTTGCTCCTGCGTACACACTGTCTGACGCACCCGTCCATGACCAGATTATGGGTCCTTGGAAGGTAGTCTGCCCCGACCTTGATCTGAAACCGGAGAAGTAAGTCCCTAAATTAATGCCAGATCTGACAGACTTTTTCGATTTCATGCACCTAGCTTGTTTGTTATAATCAATCTTCTGCTGGACAACACAACAGCGGCTTAAGCATTGAGAGCAATGCTTGGCAAACGTTTGCACCACAAAGGACCCTCTCTGAAGCCGTTAAATGCCTAAGAGACTACTTCAGAACACTGGCAACAAGAGAGCCACTTGTGCAGATCATGGTACTTCTGCCTGCAGTGCTCTCTGGACCAACGCCGTTTTGCTGCCCAGAGCAAGAAGCTGGGGAAACGGTGGAAGATTATATTGCTGCTCTAAGGCACCTAACTCGCTCTTGTAACAATAAAATTCGAGAAGAGCTTTGGTCAGGAGATGGCCACCATCCTTGTAGGCCATTAAAATTGTCAAAAGGGTGGAATAAACCTTGGCATGTGAGGTCCACCTAAATAATGGTACAGACAATGGTGCCCAGCATGAGGTCCTAAATGTGGACAGGCTTGCCGAGAGCAGGGTAAGGTTACGCGCAGGTTTGGCACCAATAGCATGCTGAGGAACCGGCTACTCCCCCCGACTGGGGAAAAAGATTTGCTTCAGGTATAGCCGCAAGTGCCATCTGGAGAGTGACCGCATATGACCAGACAGGAAAGAGACATGCTAGAGATGGGGGCACTTTGCAAACTGCTTTAGCAACTTTGGTGGGATGCCCCCACAACTGGGTAAAGATGGTCAACGAAGGCTTGACTGCAGCCTTAACGACAACTATGATTACACAAGTGCAGCTACAGATAGATGTGAGGAGGCAAATGAGACTGACTGTGATGGGATGATAAACTGGATTGGGATCCAGACGATGGCCGATTTTGTGGGCAAACCTTACCCCTCGTCAAGACCAGTCTGGGAAGAGACACTGGAGAGTAGGGCATACAAAAAACTGTTTCCTCAGATGTTGACACGGGAGAGGACAGAAGGGATTACAGCAATCCGACAATACTGTGTGCTCACAGTAGGTCCGTGCCCAGGCGTGTTACCCTAAATAATAAAGATACGTTCAAAATCGAGTAAGATAATGTTTGGCCAATATTACATAAACAATCATTTTATTAATTCATAACTAAAAGCAGTAGAAAACAGAACACAAAAGGCCATTGCATTTTGGATATGTAGCTATATTTCATCTGGCCCGTCTGTTTCCTAACATCAAAGAAACACTCTGCTATGAAGTGAAGCCAGAGAGCTGCTGAGCTGTAAACGTTAAGTGCCAGGAGAACACAAGTTGCACGAACAAACCAAAGCAGTAAATAAAACGGTGAGACTGGCGAGCACACTCTGACACCAGAGCGGGTGATCCGGGAGAGCACAACATGGACAGAAAAGAGTTGTTGGGATACTTCCCTGTATGCTTAGCTTTAAAGGGTCGGAAGGACCACTGGAAGGTATATGTGATGAAGGAAGGGGAGTCGCTGTTGGGATGGAATGTGAAAAAGATGATCCATATATGGTAAGACTCTAATGCCATCAATCAGGTTTTGTATGTTGATGCCCCTAACAAATCTGCAAAGGTGCTGAAAGCCTTCCCATCTGTATTTTGTGAATCCATTGGGAAGCTTAAAAGGTTTGAGCACCACATAGTGATGAAGAATAATGCTGCACCTGTGTGTCAAAGCTATGTTCTGTGCCAATGGCCCGAAGGGATTCTATGAATAAGACGTTGGAGAAGTTATGTGAAAGGGGAATCATTTAGGTGAATGCAATGAAGTGGGTGTGCCCTAACGGTGGGGGGGGAGTTGAATGTGGATCTGAGACCACTTAACTGATGTGTGGTGGTGGAATGACACTAGTTACCCAAGATGGGAGTAACGTTCTGATTAATAGGGGAAAGTAAAGTGTTCATAAAACTAGATTTGGTGTCCACTTACTATCAGATTAAATTGCATTGAGAGTCACGTTCCCACCCGCATTCATATTGCATGAGGGTGCCTTTCAGTACAAAAGAATGTTTGGGCTGATATTTGTTTTGCCAGTTTTCCCAAAGGACATCAATAGTTAACATTGCTTTCAGGATGATATCCTGATTAAGCAGAAGGTCCCCTGGAGAATATGACTTAGCCTTCAAGAGTGTTAAACATAATGGGAAATCCTTCTTCAAGGTAAGCACTGTAGAATACTTAGTTAATACATGTCTGCCAACGGTGTAATGCCCAAAAAGGAGCTAGTAGATAGCATACAAAATATAGCGCCTCCATTAACAAAAAAGAGTCAAAATCATTTGTGGGGTGGATGATAGAATTTTACCAAAGGTTTGTTGGAAACTTTGCGGATGAAGGATATGACATGAAGAGGCTGATGAAGAACTAAACAGAATTTTATGGGGACTAAAGTGTGTGAGGGAGTTGGGTGGAATAAAAGAGAGGATCTCTCAATTCCACTAGGGCAGTTTGATACCAGGTGCAAAACTATTATAACAGCAGATGGTAGTGATGTGGGTGTAGGGGCAATACTGTCCCAGAAAAGCACTGATTGGTGTGAAGTGGTGATAGCACATGCATCAAGGGCCCTGGCAAGTATAGTGATTTGAAAGGTTTGTAGAACATGGGCAGACCAATGATGGTATCACTGAAAAGCAGAGGAGGTACTGGGAGGTGAGAGACAAATTGAGTGTGGAGGGTGGGTTGCTGTACTGATCGGGCAAAGTGGTTCTACCAGAAGGGTTCACGGTAAGAATAATAACCCTAGTGCATAGTGGGCACATTGGCATTTCGAGGACTAAGGCCCAACTATTAATGGCCAGGGTTTGATTTTGCCATCACTTGATGGTGGATTGGAATTTGAGGAGTCTAGAAACACCCTAATGGGAATGGCAGAACCCGTGGCAATACTTACATTACCCAAAGATGTGTGTGGGAAGGGGGGTCTTGCCATGGAAATCCTTGGCCTGGTGGTGAGGGTTGCTTCATCATTGTATTGTTTGACCTCCAACGACCTGGAATACAGATCTAAGATAACAGTGGGGAAAACACTAATATCTTCATCAAGTTTTTTAAAAAAAGACCTTTGCACGGGAGGGTTACCAAGCAAAGTGTATCTGCTGTTAACTGATCCCAATTCGGAAGTGGGGCTGTAGAATGGTTTTGGACACGGTGCACAAAAAGGAGCTCCATATACCACACTGAATCAAACGGAACATTAGAAAGATTGAACAATGGTCATGGAAGCCAAATGCCTGGCGGGTGCATGGATAGAGAACAGAAATGACACAGTGATGAAAACTGTGTTGTGGTTACACTTATACCCTCATTCTGGAGCAGGGGCTACCCCCTTTTGAACTCATGAGGGGAGGGTCACACAAGGGTTGCCTTGAATGTGTAGGGCTAGAAAGATGTATGTCAACACTGAGGCAGTAGAGGGAAGGATCAGCGATGTGCCGTTGAAGTCTTAAGTTGTGCCATGATTGCAATAGGGTTGTCAAACATATGAGTGGGCGAATATGTGAGGGTGAAGAAAGTTGTGATAAAATGTAAGGGCTAAGTGTTATTTTGAGATCGTGTGTGTTTGGAAAAGGTTCTGAGGAGCACTGTGCACACTGAGGGTGAGAAAGTGTGGAATTTGGGCAGGGTGGTGAAAGTCTGATCTATGATATCCACCCTCCAGGGAGAATAGGAAAGTGTGTGGGGAGTCCTCTTTACGGCTTAGCCAACCAGCATTGGAGGGGCCTTGCACTAAACACAACCCTTTCACTGTGATATCCTCCAGAATGCTAAGGGCTCTGGGCTTGGGGGAGTGGGGGGGAGAGGGAGAGGTTGACAGTTGAGAAGAGGGGACAACCTGGAGGTGCTGGTGTAAGGGCTTTGTTGCTGTTACTTTTGACAAACGTAAATCATCTTAATCATCCTGTGATGTCATTCAGAACGCTACTTTCTCTGTTGCACATAGATTGGAACACTTTGGTAAACATCTTTTAAGATCCAAAGAAGCATGACATTCTCCTTGTTTTGACCTCTCAACAAGGCAATGATAGTAGATAATGAACTTGTTGAGGTTTCCTTTCACACTACAAAGTTATTGCTTACTTAGAGATAAATCCTCATGCACAAAGACACCTTACCCCTTAGGCAGTAAATATGACATTCCTGATAAAACAGCTGAGCTCCTGGGGAGAGTTTGATATGTACTAACCATTGGATCCAAACTGAAACCCTTTACTGTTTGAAGGACTTGCAGGTCCTGAGAAATAAAATACCACCTTATTATGTAATGCCGAGTCCTTTTCTCCCTTCAAAAGCAAAGATGAACCTGGGAAGATCTACTCTGGGTGACATTAACTCAAGCACCACCTCCTCTAGAGTTGCTGAAAGGATTGTTCACATTGAGGGATGATTTTCAGCTCGGAAGGCTGGAATGCTGGTTTGTGATAATGCAGTCTGAAAGGAGGCTGAAAATCTGGAGACCGTGTTGGACCAGGCTCTCTGTCATGTCCAGCCCTGGGAGAAACTTGTGGGGTAAATTGTGCTTGAGCAAAGCCTACACTTTGTCCTATGAATTAAAGGTATTATAACGTACCTCCAGAATGTTTTAACAAATCCTTGTCTATCTGTAGAAGTGGAATCCTTTGCCTCCGTGAGACACCTTAGGTTGGGAATGAGCTTTATCAGAATGCCCTTGCACTTTCATGGGACACTGACCCCTCAGTGTTCCTTGCTGATGTTACTAGGACCAAGAGAGTACTCCAAGAACTTAGCCTTCTCAATAAAGTGAAGGATCTTTAACAAAGGACCAGCTACATTACAAAATGTATCAAGGCAGCTAAACTGGACTGCTCCACCCTTTCATCGAGTCCTTCCCATATTTTGTGAGCAACACAGCAGCCCTCTTGTGCACCACTAGTGCACATGGCGAGGAACAGAAAATTAGGGCAAGAGCCCTTTGACTTAATTTTAAAACCAGCATTAGAGTCTTTTATTTATTTTGTAAATTATCTGCATACACGGGCACTCGTTTTAGAGATGTCTACTGGCTAGAGTTGGGGTGGGGTGAAATATGGTTAAAGGGTCAAACATTGGTGCCTATGTGGTATCTTAAAATCAGGAAGGCCCTTTAACCTGGTCATCACCCATTAGAACCGGATGGTGGTCAACTCCAATCACATTAGCTGCCTGAAGAATAGCAGGGATGGAAGCGGGTTGTCTATCTGGGTCAGGTGTATTGAGACCCTTTACCAGTTAGGTGAGTGCTTAGACAAACAGAACTTAGAGACCAGCCATCATCAGGGAAGCAGCCTTTTATTTTAATGCCGAAGCACCTTCGTGGTGAGCAATGCTGAATTTCAAAGTGTAGATCTTATGGACGAAGCAGGGATTGGGGCAGATTCTCTATGGGAACCCCTCCACCCCCAAAGCAGTGACTGCATCATTCTAATTTCTGCCCACTGCTGCCAGGCTGAATAACCTCGCCCCCCCCCCCGCAGGACATCAGACCTGTGAGTGTTACTCTATGAAGTACGTGTGTTGTACAGTCATTATGTTCGGAATCATGCTAAATACCACCCATGCAAAACAATGTAAGGGCAGACCATCTCACTGTATGAGGAAGGGCCAAGGACCACTTGGAAAATGGAACCATTTAGGAAGTAAAGGAATCTAGATATCAATTCCATATACTTATTCCCAAAACTGTCTTTGACCCTTGCTGCACAGAAGACCTGAATATATGCAGTCATACAAATTCTACAAGGCAACAATGTGACCACCATAGACATGAAGGTTTCCAATTTGCATATTTCAAGGTTTCTGAAGATGTTATTGATATTGGAAACATATTGCCAAAGGTGGCTTGAATAATTTGTTGAGCCAGTGAGACGGTTCAAGGGTTTTTATTAAATACATGCCAATGTTTGGTCTGTGTGGTGAGTTCTTTAAAGGCCGTCCCTCTCTTGTCATCCCCAGCGTGATTTACTCTAGAGATCGGTAATGGCTACTATCTGATATTTTCTCTGGCTATCAGTGAGGGCCTAAACGCAGGCTCCTCGTCAATCTTGCTCCCTCCAGGACTTCCTAAGCGACCCCTAACCCTTCCCACAAATTACTAATTGTTTTCATTTTGATGCCAGTAGCAGACACTGTGGTCCATTTCTTCTCTCACTCACACACCCCCTCTCCTTCCTTTCCCTGACCTCACCACCTATTATCCTACTCAGGGATATGGATCCCTGCTCACCCTCCAGTGACTGAGCCCTGCCCACCCTTCTCTACTAACTCCCACTCGCCCCCTCTCTGCCTTCTATAACACCCTTCGGTCTTCTTCCTCTCCCCGTTCCTCCAATGTCTGCACACTCTTCTCTCCTACCACAGTTCCCTCTCTACACCTCTGTTCTCTCACCATACCTCACTCTCCCCACCTGTCTCTTACGACTACCTTCACCCTCCCACTTCACTTTGCCCTCACCACGACTCCTACCGCCACTTTGCACTTGCTGCACCCTCTCCCACCATATTCTCACTTTCGACTGCCCCGTACACGTCTCACCTTTTTTTTACCCCCCTCCTCACAGTAATGGTACCCCTCTCTCTCACAAATAACTCATCTGCACTCTGCTCCATCTCTGCCACCAACGCTGCATTCTGATCCTCCGTCCGTCCTCTGGCTGGTCTCTCGGTCCAACTTCTGCCCTAAAACCCATATTGTGGCTCATTCCCTCTCAAACACTGTGTTCTTGTTGCTTCTGTCATCCTCCCTACTCCCCACACCTAAATTGACAGCAGCGCTCAACTGACTCCAGGGACCAATCAAAAGTCGTGGTCCAATCCCTGTTTTTGGAGCAAGTGAACCTCTGACATCACAACCAAACTGCTTTGTGCTAAGGGAAGTGGGGAGGCAGGAATTAAAGATAGTCAGAGAGAAACAAGATGCTGAAACATTCCTCCAGTTGGTCTGAGCTCCCTCCTGTCTACACTAATACCAGCCTTCCCTTTTCAATAGGATCAAAGGCCCTTTTGGAATGCAGCACCCTTGTGTGAGGCTACCTTTGTTGTGAATAGGGTGCCCTTTGATACCTGTTCCCAGGATAGCATCCTATGGAGTGGCTTTCTCTCTGGGGTGGTTACCTGCCCTCAAAATGGAACAAAGAGAGGCAATCCACAAGGCTACAGGCCTGTAAACCGTAGCAGGGCCAATCTGTCTGGGGAGAGTGCACAAAATCCTTTCACAGCTGAGCTGGGATCACAAGACTAATAAATGTGCGATATCAAATTACTTGGGTTGTAATAATTATTGTAAATACAATCCACCATTCCATAACTCCGGTACGGAGTTATAAACTCCCAGTTATGGGGTTTTGACACAGGGGTGCATGTCTTATATGCAGTACCTCCACTGCAGAGACTTGATTGTCCCTGCAGCTGTCAGATGGACAATTGTGACCTCGGAACCTGGTCTGTGCCACTGGAAAGCAGGCACTGCAGATCAGGCAAGTGAGGCAGGAGGGCCAAGGTGTACAGTATGCTTTTGGCATTGAAAATCTGATGGACAGGTTTCCCTTCCGGAGATGGAATTACCTGCATAATTGTATTAACTAATACAAATTTAAAAAGCCAGGAACTAATGCGAATGGTGGTATTGATGTCGATCAAATGGACCCACATCAAAATCTTCTCACATGGAAAAAGATCATCACATACATACCCCAATCCACGTACTATGAATTTAGCAGCCCGGCTTCTTAGGTGCTAGAGTTGGGACATTTATAACTGCCCCAAAGGTGCATAGATGTAGTAAAGGAAGCACAAAAATAATACAAGGTGTTGGTACTTATTTTATGAAAGTAGCAAGAGCTGTGCCGTATGGTGAACAAGACATATGGATCCACAACTGAAAATGATTTTGTCCATTATCTGTTACACTTGTTGGATAGTGGTCTTCCTTCAATTCATTACACAGGTGCACTTTAAAGGATCTTACTTTAGAAGTGGCTTTCATAGTAGTGATCACATCTATACGAAGAGAACGAGAGTTGCAAGAATATCTAAGGCAAACCTTTCCTTTCTGTTCATGACGAGAAGATTGTTTTCAGAACATCCACAATTTTCACCAAAGTTTGAAAAAAAATGGCAACTCCATTGTTTTTATCTAAAGACCCACATTATGGTGCATAGGGCAGTTTTCAAACTTTAGATGTGTGCAAATAAGCTCAGTTTTACACGAACAGTGCATCAGAAAGACAGATTTCTTTTTGGGTGTCGTTCAGAAAGTCTATCCCACAAGCAAGGCAGGGAGTCCAGATAGAGCAATGTATTGAAAAATGCTATAAGGTAGCAAACAAGCAACTACTGGACACATCCAAGGCCTATTCCACTAGAGCCACTGTTGCCTTCTTACCAGATCTCTTATTAGAAAGCATGCAAGGCAGCAACATGGCCCTCACTGCATACCTTTGCAAACATGTCTGCATTAATGCACACAGGCAGAAGCACAAGTGAGCTAAGCAGTACTAAGCATTTCATAGTTTCACAATCACACATCTTACACAAAGAGGAACAATTGCGTGCTAATTCTTGTGAAGCATGTGCATCTGAATCGGATTCTTGGATGCCAAAGGAAAAAGTGACTTGAATACAACAGTATCTTTGAAGCGTATATTGTTTTATAATCACATACATCCAACCCAGTCGCTCTGGGACAGGGTACAGTGAGTAAAAAGCAATGCATTATATTGTGGTATACATATATAGATGCAACATGTAATATTCATGAGGGTTTTTAAAGTGAAATGTACATATTTTCTAGAATAGGTTATTTAGAATTGTGCTCATCTTCTGAATCTGGTGAGTATCTAAAGGCCAGGCACTGGCAAAGAGGGCCCTGGGCAAGACTGTGGGTGGCTATCCATGGTTGCAAGAATAGCAGTAGCCTGGAAAGGTATCTTGTATGGTCTTTGGGCATAGCAGCAGGCCTTTGTCATTCCAGGTGCCCACGGCATGGTCTAAGACATTTCCAAGGCAAAGCGCCCATTTGGCACTGATGGTATGATAGCGTATATCATTAAACTCTAAGAAGTAATTGAAAACACTTAATAGGAACATTCTAAAAGAGTGCTATGATTGAAACTCGAAACAAAAGCCCACAAATTCACAATGTTTCCAAACAGTCATAAATTGGCCATTGTAAAAAACAAAACACAACCTAGCCACCAACATGCACTGCTCATGTTGCCGCATGTTCCTTAAGGAACTACGCTTGTACTCACTTTTAGGAATGCCCTCCACTTTTTCATACTCTTGTATGATGCCTTGACTCCCCATCCACCACCCCAGTGAATCCCATCTAGTTCCCACTTAGGACAGGACTTGGATTTTTATAGCTATTTGGCAAAGCTTATGGTCCCCAAAAGTGGGAATTATTACTAAATTGTCCCTTTGTCTGAATCCGGCTACTGACCTAGAAAGAGTGTTTTAGTGCCTGTTTTAATGCCGGTCTGATAGCACAGCGAGTCGAGCGCTCGCTTTGACATCTGTGCAGAGCCTGCTGACACAGGTTCGAATCCCGGAAGGGCAAAACTCAGCCTTTTATCCTTCCGAGATCGATAAATGAGCACCACACACCGTGGCTAATAATAAGCAGCGCTCCGATACCTGAGGGTTTGTAGCGCTATATAAATACTAAATTATTATTATTAGTGGTTCTGGTTAGTGGTGTTGTACTTAAATTCAGCGACTCCACAAGTAGAAGTCCTTTTTTCTCACAGCTGAAACTCTAATGTTGTGAAATCCAGCCTCCATGTAGAGTATTTTTTCTTGCATGAGCCCCGGCCAGCATCTCGCAAATAAGTGTTGGGTTACTTGGAGTCATTGGAGGAGGTGTATGTCTGATATTCCTCTGGAATGCACATGGCCTACATTTACATGGGAGAATGTCTGTGAAGGTTTGAAAGTTTGTGGGGGGCGTGGCTAACTAGCCATGGAATAGGACATGCCTCGCTGGGCTGCTCCGAGGGATCCGTCTTTGATCTGGAATAAAACGCAGAAAAATGACCTGCACACTGTAAAAATACAAGCAAAGGCGTCGGAACTGGTGGTCCACACCAGCTGTGAGAAACAAGGAGGCTGGTGCAAGCATTACGAAGAAAACGAACTTTGCAAGACGAAGCCACATATACGTGTGGGCAGGCAAGATGGCGGATGACAAAGGGGTTGCGGCCGAGAAATAGACCGAGCAGTGCGAGGGAGACGAAAGAAGCGGGCTGGCATTGATTTATTGCCTGTTTTTTCCCCACGCTCCCCATGCAGTGAGAGGTGCTGGCTGGTAGAACGCAGAGCCGAGCGGGATGGGGACAGCTGAGGTGCCGGGAGCGGTGGAGCGTGCCGTGTAACAGGTGCAGCAATCGAGTGGAGAGGCACCAGCTGCAGATTAATTGTAGCGGGGAGCCCCGCTGGAATGCCTCAAGACGCTGCGCACACCGTAAAGCAGGAGGGCTGCAATGAAGGATACATTGTAGCGCAATAACATCGCGTCTTTGAGAGAACATTGGCAGGAGAGCCGTGCTGAGGGATGGTGTCAGCGCGGCTAGTATGGAGAGGAAGGGCTAAGTTAATGATCGGAGTGCTTCATGGAAAATGCATGATAACGTTGAAACAGGAGCCCCGCGATGCAGTGAGGAAGCATGAAGAGCTAGTTAACGGTTGGGATGAAAAGGAACACTCAGGTACACGGCCAGCTCATACAGTAAATACAAGATGGCGGAGGACAAAGGGTCTGCAGCTGCAATAGCAGACATGGCAAAACTGTGCTTTGATTGTGATTAATAGGTTTGGCTATCTATACTTGTGCAGGGGATCTGGCCTTGTCCCTGCTCGCTCCCCACGTGATTGATGACATAGGCTTACACACCGAAGTGCCTTGCCAAGGTGAAACCCCGAACGAACAGTAACAAAAGAGCTGCGCAGAGAGAGGGAACTGAATGCAGATGCTGTTACAGTTCCTCTTAAGGTGGACATACAGCGCCGCACTCTACGGAGGCCCGAGGTGCGGTGGTGGTGGCAGGGAAGGTGTGCCTATTGGCCTGCAGGAGCAGGCTAAGGAGACATTGCCTACGGAAGTCAGAGGAGGACATGGAAGGACATAGCCCACTCGAAACACAACCTTGCAGGCCACAACACATTGAAATGCCTGAAGTAGGTGTTCCAGCGCCTAACTGAACTGGTGGAGGCACAACAACGCTGACGGGCTTGCCGGGCACTTCTCCCACACGGCAGGCAAGATCGGGAAACAGCTGAAACAAAGCGCTGCCAGCAAACAAGTGGGGGCTATCCTTGCCTATAAGCACGTATGGGACCTGGGATCTGAGGCTAAACACTGACTGTGGCAGCTATCAGCTTTGGAGGGTGCCCATTGAGCACCTATCATAAATGGAACTACACCACCGTGCTCATAAAATAAAAGTGCCGGAGGCTGAGGGAAAGAGAAGGCCTTCCTGCTCTGTCTGAGGCATATGGCTGTGTGGCTTCTACGCCACACGATCTCCGAGGCACCAAGTAGAGGCAGATGGCCCCAAAGAGTGCAAGGGCTGCGCATCAAGAGCCGATATTGGAAAGCACAAGGTACGAAACTGCGCTAGGGGGCATATAGGCCAGTTGGAAACGTGGGAAGACATAACCCACTTTAGTACATAGCTCAGCGCACACGAATCCACACGGGGCACCCCAAGACAACAGCCAGGGCCTGTAGCGACTCACTGACATCACGGCGAAACAGAGTAATAGAATTGCTACGCCATGGACAGGGCAGCTTGGGACACTCAATCCAGATCACAAGATGGCGGGGAGAGTGATCAAAGGCAAAAGCAAACAACCCACGATAGATGCGGTTGCTAAAACACAGCAGTCTCCAACGATGTCGACGCACACAGGCGCAAGTAGGCCCACGGAAAGCTCCCTGGGGACTGAAAACCACCAGATATTGACGGCCATAACGGAATTAAGAGACTCCTGGGGGATAGCAATGGCGGATCTAAGGACCTCCTTGGAGGCTAAAATAGACGCGGTGGGGATAGAAGTCAACCTGCTGAGACAAGATGTCAGGGCGCTGGCAGACAGAACGAGCAGCCTGGAAAGTGCGGTCAAAACTAACACGACCACCAGCACTGATACTGCAAAGGAAGTCCACATACTAAAGCAGCAAGTGGCTAACCTGGAGGATTGCGCAGAGGAGGCCGAAGGAAGAGCGAGACGGAATAACATTCATGTGGTTGGTCTGCCGGAAGGAGAGGAAGGCCAGGACCCTACGGACTATATGGAGAATATGATCTTGCAGGAAATAGGGGCCGACAAACTCTCACAAGGATTCACAGTGGAGCGAGCGAATAGAGCCCTCATGAGGAAACCAAAGCCTGGAGCACCTCCCCGCGCAATAATTGCCAAGGTATTGAACTATAAAGATCGCAAGAAGATTTTGGAGTACTTCAGAAAAGGGGGAACGATTGAAAGAGCCTCGGCTACTATTACAGCTTATCCTGATTATACAATGCTGGTCCCAGAGGCAGAGGTACAGCTATGTGGCGGTGAAGAGGAGGCTGCGCACGGCTGGCACCAAATATATGCTTCTGTACCCTGCAAGATTGAAAGTGTTGTACAAAAGTAGAATGTTCTTATTTGACACCCCAGAGGAAGCTGCTACATGGCAGGACCTGCAGGGCTGCCGGAACAAGATGTGGAACGGGCCTAAGGAGAGCAAGATAAGTGACTAAGACACTCAATGCATACTGGTATATCACACTGCGAGGTATCCCAGTAGAGACTTGATAAAGACATTGATAGATGTGTAGGGATGGGTAGTGTTGAAGCCAGGTTAGGATATCCCAGATTCTGCTGATGTATAATGGACTGGAATATAGAGTATTGAATATATGAGCAAATTGGATGGTAGTATGTGGCTGAATTGCAGCAAATGGGAGCGGCAGAACACAGGCACCTTACCCCCCAAGTGGCAGTAGAAGTAGCAGGATAGCCATTAGGGCGACCTCACCATGCTGAGCTTCGAGTACAGGCTATTGCCAGAAAGAGCTAGTTACTGGGGTGCCTGAGATCCAGGGATGGAGCTGGGCAACAGTTGGGGGTAAGGGGGAGTTGGGGAAGGGCAGGGAGGCGGGAGGGGGAGGGGTGTTTGTTGTTAAGGGAAGTTTGAATTGGGGAACGAGCCTATATAGACTGAGATGGAAGTGGGATCTGGACTGCACCGATGGGAGGGGAAGGGGAACTCTAATGGGCCATCGGGGACCTTAAAATAATTACGTGGAATGTCAGGGGACTTAATAGTAACCTAAAGAGGAACAAGGTCATGTTGTACCTGCGCCGACAAAAGATAGACATTGCACTGTTGCATGAGACTCACCTGACACGGGAAAAGATGGAGATGGTTGTGAAGAAATGGAAAGGGGTTGTGGTGGGCTCGACATATTCTGCTTATGCTAGAGGATGCTCATCTGGGTGGCGCCGCATGTCCCGTTTCAACTGTTGCAGGAAATGGCTGAAACGGATGGGAGGATGGTCATACTGAGGGGATTGGTGGAGAATAGGGAGATGAGCATTGTAAATACATACGCCCCCAATCAGAATATGGCAGCATATTTCAGAACTCTGTGTACTAACCTTAGCATGTGTATGGGGAGCGCGGTGATCTGGGGTGGGGATTTTAACTGTGTATTAAACCCCAGGGTGGATAGATCAGATGGAAAGATTGATAGACCCACCCCAGCGGCTAAAGTGTTGCAGACACTACTAGACGACTTTGGTCTGGCAGATGTGTGGAGAACGAGAAACCCCCCAGAAAGGCAATACGCCCACTATTCCGCCCCGCAGCAGTTACATACGAGGCTGGACTATGTCTTTGCTACGTCGGAGGTAATAACAGAGATTACTCAGGCAGAATACAAAGCGAGGGTCCTCTCGGACCACTCGCCCCTGGTTCTCGGATGGCAATATTGCCCCCCCGAGAGCAAGGATTCCGACATGGTGCCTCCGGGCAGAGGCACTTAAGGATACCTTTTTCAGGGAAGATATAAGAGAGGAGATTATAAACTACTTTGAGATGAATACGGGTAGCGTGAACTCAGCGAGCACATTATGGGAAGCCTTCAAGGTGGTGCTGCGAGGTGTAGCCATAGCAAAATCGAAAGGCCTGCAAGGTGGGATCTTGGCTGACCTACAAGAAACAGGGAACTGGAAAAGGCATTGAGGGGAGGAGGTGACACGGAGAGAGACATAGAGCTGATACTTAAACTGCAGCAGAAAGGTGCGCAGCAATGGGAAAGACTATGCAACCTCAACTATAAAGAATATATAGAGACAGCATGCGGGAGGGGATAAAACAGGAAAGATTTTGGCATGGTTATACAAGAGCGAAACCCCCAGACCCACGATTAGAACGATAATGAGAGAAGATGGTAGTGTTGCTGACACCCAAGAGGGAGTTAATCAGGAGTTTGCAGATTATTATAGGTTATTATATGGGGATGAGGAGGGAAGTAGCTATGGGGAGATAACAGAAACACTGGAGGACATAGGACTGCCTACGATAAGTGCCGAGGAAAGAGAGGAGCTGGATGCAACGATTACTTTGGAGGAGTTAGAAGAAGTGGTGAGGCAGCTGCCTACTAGTAAGACTCCGGGAGTGGACGGGTTCCCAAATGAATTTTATAAAGTATATAGGGAGGAAGTGCTCCCCCCAATGTTAGAAATGTTAAATGAGGCGTTTGAGGTGGGACGGCTGCCAGAGTCACTCAGAGAAGCGATCATAATACCGCTTCCCAAACCCAACAAGCCTGGGCATAGCTGTGGCTCCTACAGACCTTTGTTGATGTTGAACCAAGACAGCAAGATATTGACGGCTGTCTTGGCAAACAAACTGCAGAGAGTTATTAGCAAACTAATACACCCCGACCAGACGGGCTATGTCCCGAATGGAAATATAACTCATAATCATAGACTACTCCAACGGGTTGTTGAATGGGGGAGCAGGAACGAGGGTGAAATGGCAATTGTGTCCTTGGACGCGGTAAAGGCTTTTGATTCGGTCAAGTGGCCATGGCTGCTGGCGGCCCTGGCGGGCTATGGAATGGGGCCTGGATACATAAGGTGGGCGAAGATGC
The DNA here is from genome assembly GCF_040938575.1 of Ambystoma mexicanum. NCBI lineage: Eukaryota > Metazoa > Chordata > Amphibia > Caudata > Ambystomatidae > Ambystoma > Ambystoma mexicanum. The sequence continues at coordinate 448,633,582 of NC_090936.1, read as the reverse complement.
TATATAGTGAGCCGCTGGCCAGGGTCAGAACAGGATCAGTGATATCCGAAAGGTGGTAACTTAGTAGAGGCACCAGACAAGGGTACCCATGGTCCCCAATGCTCTATATACTAGCCCTGGAGCCCCTAGCAATATACCTTAAACAATACGATACCATAGGTATCAAGGTGGGCGGGGAACGAAACTTTATCTCCTTATATGCGGATGCCTTGCTGTTGTACTTGAGGCACCCAGAGGAAAATCTCCAGTACGTCCTGGAAGTGATGGAGAGATATGCGGGGCTGTCTGGTATAGCGGTGAATCCTCAAAAATCTAGTATTTTCCCGCTAGGCAGTTATAAGGGAATCCCTGGGGGACGATTACCGGTGTTACAAATATCATGGGCGGTTTGTACTTTCCGGTATCTTGGGATAGACGTGTACCACACGGTGGAAGAGGAGCACAGGCACAATACCGAGGTAGCCATTGAGAAAATCGAGAAGTGTATGAAATTCTCGGTGAAGTTGCCCCTAGCAATGATGGGATGAGGCGCAATGCTTAAGATGGTGGTCCTACCTAGGCTCCTGCATTATTTTGGGAATATTCCATACCTGATACCCAAGAAGTTTTTCACTAAACTGAACAGCATGTGTAGGGATTTCCTGTGGCATGGTACCCGGAATAGGGACTTTTATGAAAAAGGGGGGATAAAACTGCCTAATTATGAGGTCTATTATGTAGCGAGCCAACTGCAATATATCGCCAAATGGCTCTCAGATGTAGTGACCCCCCGAGTCCAGGTTGTTTGGACATGATTGTGCCCCATTTTATTTAAGAGAGATGATCTGGCTGCCCAAGACAGAAATGGAAGAGCGCCCTAAAATGATGATGCTTGGGTGGAAGATGTGGCGCCGGGCATGCCGGATGATGGAGAACCCATTCCCATGCTCCCCGCAGGTACCACTAGTTGCACTGGCAGGGGGAGATAAGCAGCTAAGGATGATAATCAGGAACCACTGGGAATCAGTGGGGTAAGTAACAATGGGAGATATCTGGCGAGTGGGGACCATCATAGATTTTGAAGTGCTGGGGGAGGAAACGGGGTTACACACGAGCCAGTATATCACATATCACAGAATGGTGCAGAGAATTAGGAGAACATGGCCCGAAACGGTACTGGAAGAAGAACCAGATGCTACCATAGATACAATATATGACATAACGGAGGGGGGGCATGAGATCTCTACAGTACGAGATGATGATGTCTAAGGTTGGAAGGAATTAACACAATTAAGACTAGACTGGGAAGCTGAAGTAGGAGCCCCGATAGAGGACGGGATGTGGGAACGTGCCCTGGGGTACCACAAGCAGGTGTCAAGGAATGCAAGACTAAAACAGATAAAACTATATATTACGCACAGGGCATATATGACACCCCAGAGGATATCTAGGTTTGAAAATGCTGTACGACAAGCATGTCCCAAATGCGACGAAGAAAAGGCTGACATGGTACACATGTTTTGGTCATGCCCAGTAATTGAGCGTTTCTGGGGTGAAGTAGCACAGAAACTAGCGGAAAAAGGGGTTACGATTATTATAGATACAGCCTGGGCCTGCTTGCTGGGGGGTTCCCCAGATCGCAGAAACTTAAGCATGTTAGTAAATTGAAAGATCTAGCATATGTGCTCGCAAAAAGGATTGCCATGGGATGGAAGACATGTCACAGGCCACGGGTGGAGGTGTGGTGGAAAGAGTTGCAGAAATGGGCGTAGGCAGAAACCATGGTATGGCAAGAGGCGAGCAATGTAGGGGGAGAGGAGGAAGCGGGAACCCTGATGGCATGGAAATCATTAATAGCAGAATTGTTTGGAATGATACAAGATCTGACAGAATCCACGGAAAGTGAGACCCCACCACGCGAGTCAGATAGTGTGTGCAATAAATAGGCTCGTAAGGGGGGGTGGGATAAGGGGAGCAGTGACCGTAATTAAGCAATGAACAATTGAGCTGTTGATATATGCACTGCGTGTTTGGTTTGTATTGTTTTTTGGTTGAATAAATCAATAAAATTGTTTGAAAAAATAAAAAAAGTTTGAAAGTTTGTTGATAGTGGACACTGTCTGAGCAACCCTCCTGCCTGTGTTTGAATAGTGGTTAGGAGTACCTCTACACTCTGGTTTAGCACAAGAGCTGCCCCAGTGCACCAGGAACCATTGACTGGTGGGATGTGTTGGATCCAACATCCAAAGGTGACTGACTAGAGGATGACCACAGAAGCTCTGCCCCAGCAACTTTTGTGCTCACTCAGCTTTATCCTGGCAAGAAAGAATGTCTGTGGTGCTCCTTTCCCTTTATGCACTAATTACAGCTGGATCTGTTGTTCAGGAGGTGCGTTTGTGACTGCAACTCTCGAGACTTGCCATTGATGCTTTCCCTCCTGAAACCGAGCACCACATCCTCGTTCTAGCCCAACATGGCTGTAGCCTCTGCTGACATCTGTTCAGCAGGTCCTGGTACATCCTCCCAGTATGGAGACCTTCAGTGGAGTTTCCTGCTGCACTTTCTTCGGCCCCTTGACTTAAAGATACTATATTGCTGGATTTTCTTGCTGGATTTGTAGTTGAGAAGTTGCTGTTTTACCTCCTTTGCCTGCACATCTTCCAGGGATCCCTTCGACCTCTGCTGGCCTCAGGGTTCATGGTTTTCTACTGCTGACTTTTCCTCTCTCTGGATGTCAACAACAACCATCTAGCTTCTGCTCAAAGGGATGTAAAAAAAAGGGCTCTGGTTGCAATAAATACATTGATTATTTATACCTACCAAACATTGTACGTCTAATAATGTCTAACATGTCTAGACATGCATACACTTGTTTTTAAAATATTAAATAAATAAAATCAAATAAGAGAAAAAAATCTGTTTAAAATCACAAAATGTTTTTATTTGGACAACAATGGTGCATTTCTGACAAGAAACAAAGGCTTTTACACAGGGCCTGCGGTAGCTGTTCTTGTTCACAAAATCAGCTACCATCAGACCATTTTGCCTGCGATCTAGTGAACTGGTCTGCATAATCCCCAACAGAGAATGTTTCTCAGACATTTTAGATACAAAGTAGCTAGAGTGCTGCCCACACTTCACAGCTTCATGATGTTGCACCTGTGTTCTATTATAATCTATTACCGGTGCAATATCTTTAACATAGTCCAATATTGTGCCTCTGTATATTGGTTGGCTTGGGAAGTACCCGAGTCTATCAAAGACCGTTACTCTACCGTTCTCTATAAACATAGCTATGCAATTGGTGCCTTCCTGATCCTGTGGATCGATATACACCACAAGGCTGATGGGTCACTTGCTCAGTAAATCTCATGAATACACTCACCAGAATGTTTTCTTAGCATGTTTGTCTTTACTCATGAAACATTGATCTGGTAGGTATCCATCACATGTCATACAGCACCTGGCATTGATTGTTGAGTTCCAGGACTGAGTCAAATAGAGCCATAATGATAAGATTCATGGTGTTGGGTAAATTTGCACCAAAACGTACCTCCAATGTGTAGATTACCATTCCTATTCAGATTATAATGCCCAGATGATGCATTATCGGGACTCAAATCAAAAGCCAACAGCGCGTAACCCCCATCAGAGTCGTCATGCAGTATCACAAAGCCTTTATCAAATAACTGTTTACCACTGATGGAGACTAAACCCAAATGCTCCATAATGGTATTTTTGTGTTAAAAACTGGGGGTGTAGACTTTGGATGGTAGAACAACCCCTTCCCTAAAAAAGCAGCATAGTCGATGTAATGATTGAAATTAAAAGGGTTGCTGCCGTAATCCCCAGAAAGAAAAAGCAGTGTTGTCCACAAAACCAATGATAATTATGTTAAGTAGCTGGCCCAACAATGTTATCTTGACTAGTGACACGACTACTAGGGGGTACTCTGAAGATTTTCAAGGCTGTCCTCTCCACAGGGTATTTTAAATTAGATACTTGTCCACGGGCATTGTGACCCTCTTAATAAATAAACTTGCTGATACTATTACCAGCTTACAGGCTTCTGCATCATTGCTGTTAAGGCAAACTGCATCTTTATTTCGAGATAGTTTGATTTTCAGATCAACGCACTCACCATAGGTTTCTCCTGGAAAAATAGATCGGAGTGTAGATGTCGTAGTAAATCAAAATCTCCGATAGCTCTCGCATATGGTGCTCTCTTTTTAAACCCTGTGTTCAACCCATCTAGAGCATAATCTACCATGTGTCCTTATAAAAAAAGCCCTGTTGTGAGCTCGGTGGCCAAAGTGTCATTGTTGTAGTTCAGAATGCATTCTATGTACGCTCTTTAGGTGTACATGTTTCCACTCTGTATAATCAGGCGGTCGCCTAGAGTGATGTCAATCTGATTAAAAAGGGTGGCCATTTGATTCATGAGTCACGGGGGACCCGGCCCTCCTTCGGTGGATGCTGAGAAAGCGTTTGACAGAGTGGAGTGGAGTGGAGTTTTCTGGACGAGGTTCTGGGTAAGGTGGGCGTGGGGTCCAGGTTAAGGAGGGGCATGATGGCAGTGTACGCCTCCCCCAGGGCATCTGTGGCCATTAATGGTGATTACTCCCGTTGGTTTGATTTAAGTAGGGGCAAGAGACAGGGCTGCCCTCTCACCGATTTTATTTGCCCTTTCCCTCAAACCCCTTGCACAGAAAATCAGGGGAGACCCCTGGGTGGAAGGGCTCATGGTCGGAGCGGTCGAATATAAAGTGGCACTTTATGCGGATGACATGCTGTTGCACATAGGGACCCCTCAACTTCGGTACCGAGGGCGATACAGCTGATTGAACAATATGGTGAACTATCACGCTTTAAGGTTAACAGGGTAAAGTCGATACGGTTTCCCATTGAAGCTGGGTGGGAAAGTGGATGTGAATAGATTTGCCTCTTTGGGATTAACGGTTCAGTGGGACACACTGCGATATCTGGGGATTCATTTTACAAGGGAGGCCGGTGCCTTGTTTGAAGCAAACTTCGATGTCCTCGTATTGGCCAAAGAGAAGGAGGGTGGGAATTTGAAAATGTATTATTAAGCTGTACAGCTAAGGGTCCTTATGTTAGGAGGTAGAATGAACTCCAGTGGGTGAAGCTGGATAACAACAATGTACTACCCGCCACTGTGGCGGAGTGGCTGTGGGCACCGAGAAGTAAGCTACCGTGCAGAATTAGGGACCCCCCGATCCTGGGAACCATATGAGAGATTTGGAGGGAAAGGGTGGAAATGCAAGGGGTTCCCACATGGCCATCTCCCCTGAGCCATATCTGAGCACCTGGGGTCCGGGAGGCATTCCCCAACCCGAGAGATTTCAAGCATGGTTCGTGTGGGACTGGAGAGGGTGGGTCAACTCTGGAAAGCAGGCACCTTTATTAGAATCTCTGATCTTGAAGGGGCACTGGGCATAGGGGCTCTCTGTCTTTTCATATCTTCAATTATAGGGAGTCATCTCGAGAGAGAAATGGAAAGAGAGGCTACAGAGGGACCTTAACCCCTTTGAACACATATTGGATAAAAGGAGGGAAACCAATGGCTTGATCTCAGATATGTATAGAGCGCTGGTGAGTGCAGGGAAAGGGTCAATTGAGAATTTAAGGTATTGGAAACATGGGAAAAAAAATAGACCAAGAGCTCTGGGGGAGGCTATGCAAGGGGGCCTTGCGGACGTCGATTTCTAGTCAGTACTAACTACATACCGTTAAGCTTCTCCACAGATGGCAATACGACCCGGTAAGGCTATCAAAGATGTTCCAGTCAGCAAGCCCGGTGTGCTGGCGAATGTGTGGGGGGACGGCTGACTATAGGCACATGTGGTGGGGATGCCCTTGTATTAAAGTATTTCGGGACGAGGTGTTGGGCTGGGTTATGATATGGTAAGGCATTTATAACGCGCGTATACACAAGTGTTTCAAGGTGCAACGAGGCAATGCAGGGGAAATGGGGAAAACAGAGACAGCGATTCTACTAGGTCAGGTGACATTGAGATTGCACAAGTTCAGGGGAGGGGTAGGGCAGTGCAGTACATAGGATAACTGTAAAATAAATAAGACAAATAAAAGTGCAGTCAGCTGGTGGCAAGTGCAAGGTTAAGTGCAGACATTGGGTGTCAAATGCTAATGGGGGCTCTAGGGATACAGAAACAGTCCCCAAGTGCAAGGGTTGCCAGGGGGGCAGTGCAGGTGGTGGGGAGGGGACCTGGACCCGAGATCCGAGTTAGCCATGTAACCAGTGCAGTTTCAGATTCAGCCAAGAGATCAGCAGGGGAGAGAAAGCAGAAGCGAAGAGGAAGGTCTTGAGGTGCTTCCAGAACCGGAGATGGTTCTCCTCAAGTTTCAGAGAGGTAGGGAGGCTGTTCCAGAGGGGAGGCCCCAGCAGAAGAAAGGGATCTACCACCATTTTGCTGCTTGGAGAAGCAACTAACCATCGGGGAGTTGGGGGTGGATGAGCAAAGAGCCTGAGAATTAAGATATTTAGGAAGAGAGACTTGAAGGTATTCAGGCCCCAGGCGGCCTTGTGGACAATGCAGAGGGTCTTGAACTTAATCCTCGCTGCCACTGGGAGCCAGTGCAGAGATTTCAGTCCTGGAGAGATACGATCCCTGGGCTTGAGGCCAAAGACAAGTTTTGCAGTCCTGTTTTGGATGAGTTGCAGAGGGCGGAGCATAGAGGCAGGCAGATTTAGAAAGAGGCTTTTGCATTAGTCCAGCCTAGAGAGAACCAGCGCTCTGGAGACAGTGAGCTTCTGGGGGAAGGAGAGGAAAGGAAGAATATCTCTGAGGAGGTGCAGCTGGTAATGTGACTTCTTACAGACGTTAGAGATGTGGGTAGAGAAGGAAAGTGTGGAGTCAAAGATGACCCCGAGGGTTTTAGCCTCACAGGTGGGAGCAATAAGAGGGCCAAGAGCGGCCGGCCAGAGAGTCAACCATGCCATCCTGCTCAGCCGTCTCCGTGATAACCTGGGTATCACTGGTCAGGCTCTGACGTAGCTGACTTCTTTCCTCTCCAACCGACCCTCCCATGTCCAACTTGGGTCCTTCCTCTCTGCTTTCTTTTTCTCTACCTGTGGTGTCCCTCCTATCCTCTCTCCTTGGCTGTTCAACCAATACCTGGCACTTCTTGCCCACTGCATCACTGCTCTCTGCACCAATTTTCAGTTCTAAGCGGATGACACCCAGCTCATTTTCAGGCTACCCTCGGCCTCCTCCTCTCCTTCCGTCATTTCTGACTGTCTGTCAGCTATCCAGGAGTGATGTGCCGCCAATGACCTCTGCCTTAATGCCAGTAAGACTGAGATTCTACTCATTGGCATGCCCTCTCCCTCCTTCCCTGTAGGGCTCTGGCTGGCCTCTCTTGGCCCTCTTCTTGCTGCCACCTGCAAGGCTAAACACCTTGGGGTCATCTTGGACTCCACACACTCCTTCTCTCTTCACATCTCTGACATCTCTATGTATTCACACTACCAGCTCCACCTCCTCAGAGGTATTCTTCCTTTCCTCTCCTTCCCCCAGAAGCTCACTGTCTCCGGAGCCCTGGTTCTCTCTATGCTGGACTATTGTAACAGCCTCTATCTAAATCTGCCTGCTTCTACTTTCCACCCTCTGCAACTTATCCAGAACAGGACTGTGTGACTTGTCCTTGGCCTCAAGCCCAGAGATCGTATCTCTCCAGGACTGAAATCTCTGCACTGACTCCCAGTGGCTGCGAGGATTAAGTTCAAAACCCTCTGCATCGCTCACAAGGCCTTCTGGGGCTTGGGGCCTCAATACCTTGAACTCTCTCTTCCTAAATATCTTCCTACTCAAGCTCTTCGCTCATCTGCCTCCAACTCCCTCGGGGTCAGTCGCTTATCCAAGCAACGAGTTGGTGGTAAATCTCTCTCTTCGGCTGGTGCCTCCCTCTGGAACAGCCTCCCTGCCTCCCTTAAACTTGCAGAGAACCATCTCTGGTTCGAGGAAGCACCTCAAAACCTTTCTCTTTGCTTCTGCTTTTTCTCCTTCTCTCCTCTGCTGACCTCCTGGCTGTAACTGGAACTGCCGTGGCAACTTGCACACCCTCTGATCTCGGGCCAGGTCCTTCCCCTGCCAGTGTCACACACCTGCACTGCCCACCCTGCAACCCCTGCACTTGGCGACTGTTTCTGTATCCATACAGTCCCCCTACCAGCCCTTGACTCCTGATGGCCGCACTTACCCATGCACTTGCCACATGCTGGCCGTTTACTTATTATTATCATCTTTTCCCATGTACTGCACTGTCCCTGCCCCCTTCCCACGCACTTGCATGATCTGAATGTCACCTGGCCTAGTAGGATTGTTGTCTGTCTTCCCTGTTGTACCCCTCCCTTGCCTCGTTGCGCCTTGAAACACTTGTGTATAGGCACGTTATAAATGCCATATTGTATATCATATCATCTCAGAGTGATAGGAAAGGAGGGAGCAGGTAAGCTGATGAGGAGAATCTCAGTCTTACTGGCATTAAGGCAGAGATAATTGGTGGCACACCACTCCTGGATGGCGGACAGACAGTCGGAGATGAGAGAATGAGAAGAGGTGGCAGAAGGGAGCCTGAAAAGGAGTTGTGTCATCCGCATAGCACTGAAAGTTGGGGCAGAGAGCAGCAATGCGGTGGGCAAGAAGTGCCAGGTATTGGTTGAATAGTCGGGGAGAGAGGTTAGACCCCTGGGGAACACCTCAAGTGGAGATAGAGGAGACGAAGGACCCAAGTTGGACCTGGGAGTGTCGGTCAGAGAGGAAAGAGGTCAGCCAAGCCAGGGCTTGATTGTGAGATACCCAGGTTATAACGGAGATGGTTGAGCAGGATGGCATTGTTGACCGTGTCAAAGGCAGAAGAGAGATCAAGTAGGATGAGGACACAGGGGGTGTTGGAATCAAGGTTGGAGAGCAGGTCTTCACGGATGTTCAGGAGAGCAGTTTCCATGCTTCTGGCAGCTCTGAAGCCAGACTGATGGTCATGGAGACAACCAACAGATTCAGAGTGAAGATTAAGCTGGGAGATGGCCAGCTTTTCCAGGAGTTTGCCTAGGAAAGGAGTAATGGCGATAGGATGATAGTTAGCCAGACAGGAAAGGTCGGCAGAGGGTTTCTTAAGAAGAGGGTGCATAATGGAGTGCGTCAGGGGGGAGGGGAAGACTCCAGTGGTGAAGGAGTTGTTGCAGAAATCAGCCAGAGCAGGAGCCAGGGTGTCAATGTGGTCCTTAATGATTTTGGAGGAACAGGGGTGAACCTGTTTTGACGAGACTTTCATGGATCAGACTTGTCTAGAAACCTTGTCCGAGAAGAACAGGGGAAAGGCAGAGAAGGAAGGAGGAGAGGTGGAAGAAGGGCCAGAGGAAGAGCAGGGAGTAGAGGGAGGGAGGGCGAGAAGAAGAGAGAGAGAGGACAGGATGTCCTGCGTTTTGGAGATGAAATGAGATCGAGGGCCATGCAAAGGGCCCGAGAGGGGATAGGAGAGATCCAGACTGCAGCTGAATTGGCCAGCTCCTTGCAGATTTTAAAGAGTTCGGCCGAGTAGTTAGATGCTGCCGAGACTCGGCCTTGGATGTAGGCTCTCTTCTTGGTGCGGACCGAGAGCCGGTATTGCCTTTGGAGCAGGCGGCAGGCCAGTTTGTCAGAGAATGTACCGAAAGCACACCATTTCCTCTCAGCCTCATCAATTTCCTTTCTTCTCCTGTTGTCCCCTCTCTCCCCTCCACGGCTTCCTCGCCTACCCCTGCTGTCTCCTCCTTCGCTACCTTGCCTTCTCCTCCTTAGTCTTCTCCCCCCCCTTGGGCTGCTTCTACACCTCCATAGGGTGTACCTCTGACTTGTACCCCTCCCTAGAAGTCTTTCAAGTACGGCAGCCTTCTCCATACTGGCACTCTACACTCTCGCTCAGCTGTCAAACACTCCTCCGACATCTGCCGCCTCCTTGAGGAACTTGACCTTGATGTCCTCGGTCTTACTGAGACATGGTTCACGGCCAGCTCTGTCACAAGCTTTGACACTCTCCTCCCTGATGGCTACAAGATCATCTCTGCACCTAGATCCACCCGACCCAGAGGTGGGATAGCCCTGATCTTTCCTGAGTGGATTCCTGCCACTATCATCCCCACTCAGATCTGCCCCTCTTTCGAATGCCTTGTCTGCAGGCTCTCAATCTCTCCTAGCCACTCTCTTACTATTGCTACTCTCTTTTGGCCCCCTGGTCAAATCACCTCTTTTCTCTCTGAGTGGGCTGACCTCTCCTCCTCCCTCCAGGCCTCAACCACTCAACTCCTCTTCCTTGGTGACCTCAACATCCACCTCAACTCTCCCTGTCCCTCATCTTTGCTCTTCCCCGATCTCTGCGATTCCCTCTCTATCCTACCCTCTGGCCTGATACATTCTGCAGGTCACACACTTGATGTCTTGATCTCCTCTGGCCTCCCCCTCTCTATCCCTCCGACTACTCATCTCTCCTGGAGTGATCACTGCCTCCTCTCCTCTCATCTCTCACTCTGTCTCCCCCCCCCACAAGCCAAGCCTACCCCAACACTGCCACCTACCTTCTCGGACATCCGGCCCATGAAGGGCATGTCAGTTTAGGCTTTCGCTGCCACTTTCTCTCCCCCTTCCCTCCTCCTCCTGGCGGACTCACACACAGACACCGCCGTGTCCCTTCTCTACTCTTCTATTTCTGATACTCTTAATGCTCTCGCCCCTGTCATGAGGATCCGTTTGAAGTCCAAAACCAAGTGCAATTCCTGGTATGACATCGACCTAGCTACACTTAAACGTAAGTGTAGGGTGGCTGAGAGGAAATGGAGGGCTTCTTGTTCATCCTCTGACAAACTGGCCTGTCGCCTGCTCCAAAGGCAATACTGACTCTCTGTCCTCACCAAGAAGAGAGTCCACATTCAAGCCCGTGTCTTGGCGGCATCTAACAACTCGGCCAAACTCTGGCCAACCCTGCTGCTGCTGCCTCTATCCCTCCTGTTGCCTCCGAGGCCCTTTACAATGCCCTTGCCTCCCACTGTATCTCAAAAACCCAGGACATCCTGTCCATCCTCTCCTCCCTCTCCTGTCCATCTGTGCTTCCTGACCCTCCTTCAGCCACCCCCCCCCACCCACCTTCTCGTCCTTTCTTTTTTTCTCCCCGATGAGGTCGCTAGACAAGTCCGATCTATGAAAGCCTTGTCAAAACAGGTTCATCCCTGTTCCTCTAAAACCATCAAGGACCACATTGACACCCTTGCTCCGGCACTTGCCGATTTTTGCTACCACTCCTTTGCCTCCGGATCCTTCCACTCCCATTTGAAGCACTCCCTTGTGCATCCTCTTCTCAAACAATCCACAGCTGATGCTTCCTGTCTGGCTAACTATTGTCCAATTTCCATTACTCCCTTTCTGGGCAAACACCTGGAAAAGCTGGCCATCTCCCAGCTTAACCTTCATTCAGATTCTGGAGGCTGTCTCCATGACCACCAGTCTGGCTTCAGAGCTGCCAGAAGCACAGGAACTGCTCCCCTGAACATCCGTGAAGATCTCCTCTCCAACCTTGACTCTAACATGCCCTCTGTCCTCATCCTACTCAATCTCTCTTCTGCTTTTGAAGCAGGCAACCACACCATCCTGCTCAACCGTCTCTGTGATAACCTGGGCATCACCGATCAGGCTCTGGCCTGGCTGACCTCTTTCCTCTCTGATCGACCCTCCCAGGTCATACTGGGGTCCGTTCTATCATCCACCTCCCTCACTACCTTTGGTGTTCCCCAGGGGTCTAGCCTCTCGCCCTGGCTTTTCAACCAATACCTGGCAACTCTCGCCCACTGCATTGCCATTTTATGCTCAAATTATCAGTGCTACGCTGATCACACTCAACTCATTTTCAGGCTTCCTCTCGGCCACCTCCTCTCCCTCCCTCATCTCTGATTGCCTTACTGCCATTCAAGATTAATGTTCCGCCAGTGATCTTTGTCTGAATGCCAGCAAGACTGAGATCCTCCTCATCGGCAGACCTTCTCCATCCTTTCCCCTCACTCCCTTGGCCCTCCTCCTACCCTCACCTGCAAGGCTAAGAACCTCAGGGCCATCTTTGATTCCACACTTTCCTTCTCCGCCCACATCTCTGATGTCTCTAAAAAGTCAAACTTCCTACTGCACCTCCTCAGAGTTACTCTGCCTTTTCTCACCTTCCCCCAGAAGCTCACTGTCTACCAAGCTCTGGTTCTCTCTCTAGGTTGGACTATTGTAACAGCCTCTTTCTAAATCTACCTGCCTCTACTCTCTGCCCTCTAAAACTAATCCAGAACAGGACTGCAGACTTGTCCTCGGCCTCAAGCCCTGGGATCGTATCTCTGCAGCTCTGAAATCTCTCCATTGGCTCCTAGTGGATGCACAGATTAAATTCAAAACCCTCTGCATTGTCCACAAGGCTTTCTGGGGCCTTGGTCCAAAATATCTTCAGCTATCCCTCCGCAAATACCTCCCCTCTCGAGCTCTGCGCTCCTCTAACTCCCTCAGGGTCAGTTGTTTTTCAAAGAAACGAGCTTGGGGTAGATCTGGCTTTGGCTGGGGCCTCCCTCTGGAATAGCCTCCCTGCCACTCTAAACTTGAAGAGAACCATCTCCGGTTCCGGAAGCACCTCAACACCTTCCTCTTTGCCACTACCTTCACCCCCCCCTCTCCTCTGCCGATCTGTTCTCTCTTGGCACTGTGCACCTGGCCACCCTCTGTCCTCCCGGCCCAGCTTCCTGCTCACCCTTCCACCCTCCTGCACTGCCTCCAGGCCACTCCTTGCACTGGGGTCTGTTTCTGTACCCATACAGTCCCCCCCCTTTTTTCTTCCTGCACTTATCTGACCTACGCTGTCTGCTGCCTTAAACTCGGCACTTGCCACTTGCTGGCTGCACTACCACTTTTGTTGCTTTTATTATTTCTTTATTTATTCATTTATTATTATTTATTCTGTTCTCCTTTTGCTCCATACTTTCCACTTCTCCCCCCCCTTCCTTGAACTTTTCCCCACCCCCATGCACTTGCACATTCTCAATGTCACTGGGCCTAGTAAGATCGTTGTTTTGTTCTGCCCTGTTCCCCTCCCTTGCCTCGTCATGCTCTGAAACACTTGTGTATGAGCGCGGTATAAATAAAATCTCAATTAAATTCAATCAATTCAATTGATAAGAGTGGTGATACCCCTTTGTAAAGACACCTTTTAACTTAGAGACTCTCACGTGGTCCCCTACTCGCAAGGGCATTTCCTTGACCTTCTCCGATAACCCTTCAGCATGCAAGTTTCTCCACCCTGTTAATGAATTTTCAGGCGTTACAGAATTTGGAGTCATTTTAATAGGTCATGATAGCTGTCAATATGCACATTTATAAAAGGCTGTAATATGTCCAGATAATGATTCGTATTATTAGCTGTGAAAAATCTGCAGAGTTTAGATTTCAAGGTTCTATTAAAGCGCTCAATGATAGCTGCCTTAACCTGATTGTGCATTATAAAATGATGCACGCCCTGTTGTTTTAGATGATTGTGGAGGGGCCTATTTTAAAACTCCTTGCCAGCATCAGTTTGTAATTTTGCAGGCACACATCACTTTCTGAAGACATGCTTGAAAGCGGCTGTCACTCTTGAACCAGCTATATCCCTCAATACCACAGCATAAGCATATTTTTATAAAATATCCATTACCGTCAAGATGTCACGTGCACCATCTTTCTGCTTTTCAAAAGGGCTCATATCCACTAAGTCCACCTGCCATTGTCCTGGCTAGATACTGTGGTCATTATTCCTTTTAAGCGTTTTCTAGCATTTCTATGAAGGGTATATGCCCCTTGACCAGATGGACATTGCTTCACAAAACCACGGGTGATGGGATGTTCATCATGTTGTAGTTTTCCATAAAGGTGTAGGTATAGAGAGGCCACATTGTATTTGTACGGATGCCAGTATTGGTCCAATCCAGCTGCCAGGTGGTTGTTGGTACATATGTTACCGATACACATTTACAAGGACTATTACGTGGGTATTTCAAGGTATTTGGGACGATTTCAGATATTCTCTCTTTCGAAGGGATTGTGTCCTCCGACGTATTCCTTATCTTAGATAGAAATCCTTCAGCTTTGCTGGCCTCGGAAAATTTTTTCGCCAGAGGGCGCTGCGCGTCGATGATCGCCGAGTCGATGACCCTCGACGGCCTCCGTGCCGACGTCGACGTCATCCTGCCTATAAAGGCCGCGCGCAGCGTCCGTTGCTCAGTTCCGTTTTTCCGCGCTTCGTTGTGCCTCGGAACACCGTTGCTCAGTTCTCGTCAGATAACGTATATAATATTTAACCTCGATATCGATGGCATCCTCCTCCGACCCGACGACCCCTCGGTCCGGTTTCAAAAAGTGCCGAGACTGCGGGAAGAAAATTTCGTTGACGGACCCTCACAGGGTCTGTTTGTGGTGTCTGGGAATCACGCACCAGAGTTCGGAGTGTGAGGAATGCCTTTCCATGACGGCGAAAGCCTTGAAGGAGCGTAGGGGAAAGCTCGAGAGAGGTAGGTCAACTTTAACTTCCTCGAAAGCTTCTTCGGTAGAGTCGAGACGTTCGTCTCCTCACCATAAAAAACACTCTCGATCTAGATCACGAAGTGGCTCCCACCACTCGTCGACATCGAGACACTCGAAGAAGCGACGTAGGAGATCCCCTTCGTCATCTTCGTCGAGTTCTCCTGAGAGAGTTCATTGCCCCACAAAACGCAGCTCGCAAGCTGAGTGGGAGGAATTCAGGAAAAAGATGCTAAGCGTCTTCGAGAAAGCGGCCTCGTCCCCCTCGAAGACAGCTGAGGGTGATACCCCGGGTAAAAAACCCAAAAAATCTAAACGCCGCGAGTCGCAGTACCCGGCGGAAAAGTCAACCCGAAAGCGCCTCGAGCCATCGGGAGATAAAGCATCATCGACGCCATCGTCGAAAACTCCTTCGAAACAGAGGTCGGCGCCATCGACGCCGTTGTCGAAGGATTCATCGGCGCATCAGTCGATCGAGTCGACGCCGACGTCGACGCCGATATCGACGCCGGTGAAGGAAAGAACCACGGCTACTCCACAGCCAACGGTTAGACAAAAGACCTCCGACTCGACGCCGAGAACGTCGACGTCGTTCTCGAGCAGGACTCCGATCCTTTCGAGTTCCTCGAGGCCTAGTACACATTTCTCGACGCTTTTCACGGCGCCTTCGAGTACTTTCACGTCGGTGTCGACGACATCGACGTTTTCAAGGCCTGTGATGATGGCTCCTTCTGCATTGGAAATGGGGTTTATACCATTCCAAAAACCAAAGTATCCCCCTTTAACCTCGATTTTTGAGGAAAGGGAGGATTCAGACCAAGATATTGATTTACAGAGGACCACATCACCAGAGCCAGAGACTTTCGCCTCTGAGGAAAGAGGATTAAAAAATCTTCAGGATGCACTTCAGGAAGCTAGTGGCTTGGACACTTCTCCTGAAGCAGAATTTATCAAACCAGACCCAGGAGAACATGCGGAGACTCCATATAGAGCTCTGATGTCTAGAATCATAGAATTTATGGGTTGGTCTGCACCTTCTCCTGCCTTTCAGCAGGATGACCTCACTGACATACTGGACAAGGGCCCACAGGAGGATCCTGTGGTTCCATTTCACTCTGCTCTACAGAGAAGGATTTTGACAAACTGGGAAACGCCGGAAATTATCCCGGCAGTAAATAAAAAACTGTCAACAAAATACAGGGTGGCTAGTTCTGACCCTGAATATTTGTCAAAACACCCTACTCCTGAGAGCTTAGTTGTACAGGCTGCAACCTCATCAGGCAGCACATCTGCATACCCCACTGCTCCGCAGGATAGGGATGACAAAAAGTATGATGCCATGGCTAAGAAGGTTTTTTTCTGCCTGTAGCATGGCGTTAAAGTCTATTAACGCGACCTGTACGCTCGCTAGGTTCAGCCACACCCTTTGGGAGTGCGCTTCATCAGCGGCTGACTGCCTCCAAGAAGGAGAGGAAAGGGACGCATTTTTAAACATCATCAGGGATGGTAAAGATGCGATGTGCGAGACCCTACAAACTGGCCTAGATTCTGCTGACAGTATCAGCAGGGCCATGGCGGCAAGTACCACAATCCGCAGGCATGCGTGGTTGAGGAAGTCTGGTTTTGCCTCTGACGTGCAGACCAGGCTTTTGAATATGCCCTTTGACGGTTCTACCCTCTTTGGAAAGAAGGCGGATGACAGTTTGGAGAAACTGCAAACGTCCAAGGCAGCAGCCAAGTCATTGGGAGCTGCTATCCGTCAGAATACCTTTCGTCCTTCGGGATCATCGTGGAGAGGACGGTCCTTTCGTTACTATTCCTCATATGGAAAGGGCAGAGGACGACCGGCTCAAAGAGGCCAAGGAAGATTTACCCGTGGTGGACGGGGTAGGGGAAAGAAAGCCGCACCCGCAGGAGCAGGAGCCACTTTACCTTCGGCAACTGCATCAGCCGCTTCAAAACCACTCTGAGGTCTCCCCTCACAGAACACCAGTAGGGGGCAGGTTAACTCACCATCTGACGGAATGGCAGGCTATTACGTCAGATGCTTGGGCTCTGGAGACAGTGGCCCAAGGTTACTGCCTGCCCTTCCTACATATCCCTCAGAGTCATCCACCGGGGAACAACCCTTTGAAGCTTCCAGATCCGCTCCTCTTGCAGGAGGTTTTAGACCTGCTAGAGAAAGGTGCCATAGAACTGGTACCTGTAGCGGAAAGGAACAAGGGTTGGTACTCCCCCTACTTCATAATACCGAAGAAGGACGGAGGACTGAGACCCATCTTAGACTTACGGGTATTGAACAAATTCCTCCGAAAGGACAAGTTCAAGATGGTGACTCTCTCTCAGATCCTTCAGGCCCTCCAGCTTCAGGACTGGTTGGTATCTCTAGACCTCCAGGACGCTTATTTCCATGTGCCGATCCATCCCAGGCACAGGAGATACCTGAGGTTCGCAATTGGCAGCTCTCATTATCAATTTCGAGTTCTGCCATTTGGGCTAACCTCCGCCCCGAGGGTCTTTACCAAGCTAATGTCGGTTGTGGCTGCAAGTCTAAGGAGGGAAGGGATTCACGTCTACCCTTACCTAGACGATTGGTTGATCAGAGCTGTATCTTCGGAACAGGCTCAGAGACAACTAGATTATGTTTGCCACTTCCTTCACAAGCTGGGCTTCTCCCTCAATTTAAAGAAGTCACAGATGATACCATCACAGAGACTCCAATTCATTGGAGCAGTCCTGGACACTTCCCTGGGAAGAGCCTTGCCACCAGAGGTGAGGGCTCGAGATATTCTGCAGATGGTCATCAGATTTCAGAATGCCCAATATCTCCCAGCCTACGACTTTCTGAGGTTGCTAGGCCTCATGGCATCCTGCATATTCCTCGTGCCGGAGGCTCGCCTGAGAATGAGATCCCTCCAGTGGGCACTGAGAACTCAGTGGTCACAGTTCTCAGGAAGGATGACAGATCTCCTTCGGATCCCGGTCAAAGTAGCCCGAGACCTTCAGTGGTGGGCCTGTCGGGAGAACATCCTGAAAGGAGAAATGTTTTGGCAACCATGGCCGGAGATAACAGTAGTCACGGATGCCTCACTCACGGGGTGGGGAGCTCACGCCAACGACTTGACCATCAGCGGTCGTTGGTCTCCATCGGAGTCCAGACTACATATCAACCTGTTGGAGCTGAGAGCCATCAGACTAGCGCTGAAGGCTTTTCTGCCGTCTGTACGGGGAAGAAACGTCCTAATAATGACGGACAATACAGTGGCCATGCACTACCTCAACAAAAGAGGAGGCGTAGGCTCACTACCACTGTGCAGAGAGGCGATGCAGCTCTGGTTTTGGGCAATTCAGGAAGGAATCTCTCTATCGGCAATTCACCTAGCCGGAGAGAAGAACTTGACAGCGGACGCTCTGAGCAGGCAGAGCACAGTCTCTCACGAGTGGGAGATAGCTCAGGAAGTCCTTCAAGAGATCTTCGCCCTTTGGGGAACCCCTCAAGTGGATCTGTTCGCCACCAGTATCAACAGGAAGTGCGACAGATTTTGCTCAAGGGAATTTCCCCCGAGAGGAGCTCTAGGAGATGCGTTCGTAGTGGACTGGGAGTTCCCACTTCTGTACGCGTTCCCTCCGGTCCCTGTCATTCCTCAAATGATCAGGAGGTTGAGAAGGTTTCGGAAGACCATGATCCTAATTGCCCCGGATTGGGCCAGGAGAACGTGGTACCCGGACCTTCTAGACATGTCCATCTGCCCTCCAATTCGACTGCCATACAGAGAGGATCTTCTCTCGCAGAAGGAAGGTCAGGTTCTCCATCCAGCCATCAAGACCCTCAACCTTCACGCTTGGTGTCTGAAAGGTTGAGGTACAAGGATTGGGACCTTCCGGATGATGTTATGGAGGTGTTGCTTTCGGCCAGAAGGCCGGCAACTAAAACTCTATACCGCTGCCGTTGGAACAAATTTTGCAGCTGGTGCAGAGAAAAGAATATTGAACCCTTTTCTTGTGGTACACCTATGGTGTTGTCATTCTTACTTTACCTGGCTAATTCAGGCCTACAGGTTGGCACAATTAAGGGCTATCTCGCAGCGCTATCAATCTTTAAGCGCACTGCAGAGGAGCCTTCATACTTCAAAATTCCATTGGTAATACAATACCTAAAAGGATTAACTAATGTTTATCCCCCGAAACCTTTTCAAGTTCCCTTATGGGATTTAAACCTAATTTTAAACTTCCTAAAGGGTGCCCCTTTTGAACCACTACACTCTTGTTCATTGAAGCTTCTCACCCTCAAAACTGTTTTGCTAATAGCATTGACATCTGCTAGAAGGGTTAGCGAGTTGCAAGCCTTATCGTGTAAACCTCCACATACAATCTTTTACAAGGACAAAGTTGTTCTTCAGGTGAAGCCTAACTTCCTCCCGAAGGTAGTCTCGGAGTTTCACATCACTCAGAAGATTATATTACCTTCTTTCTACCCTCCTCCTCATCCGGGGAAGGAGGAAGAGAGACTGCACAGGCTGGACCCTAAGCGAGCCTTGAGCTTTTATATCAGCAGATTGGCTAAGATCAGACAAGCAGACCAACTCTTTGTAGGTTATGCAGGACATAAGTTGGGCCTTCCAATAACAAAACAAACCATCTCCAGATGGATTATTTTAGCCATTCTGGAGTGCTACAAATTGGCAGGAAAGGAGCCTCCTCAAAATCTAAGGGCTCATTCTACCAGGGGTATCGCAACATCCTCAGCCCTTCAAAGAGGGGTGCCAATTCGAGATATATGTGCGGCTGCCACATGGTCATCCGCACATACATTTACCAAATTCTATAGCCTGGATTCCTCCTCTAGTCAAGAAACTAGATTCGGCAAGGCTGTGTTACACTCTGTCCATTCTGGAAGGGTAACATAACTTTTATTACTCCCGCCTCCAGTCACAATACCACTGCTATGGGAGTCTATCTAAGATAAGGAATACGTCGGAGGACACAATCCCTTCGAAGAACTAGTTACTCTTACCTTGTAACGTTCTTTCGATGGGATGTTCCTCCGACGTATTCCTTATCGACCCTCCCATCCATCCCCGCAGTATGACTTCCTGTGGGTTTGCAGCCTATGCTCCTTCAAGGTGATTAGTCTAATCCAAAAACATTACTGGGGACTACAAAACGGAACTGAGCAACGGACGCTGCGCGCGGCCTTTATAGGCAGGATGACGTCGACGTCGGCACGGAGGCCGTCGAGGGTCATCGACTCGGCGATCATCGACGCGCAGCGCCCTCTGGCGAAAAAATTTTCCGAGGCCAGCAAAGCTGAAGGATTTCTATCTAAGATAAGGAATACGTCGGAGGAACATCCCATCGAAAGAACGTTACAAGGTAAGAGTAACTAGTTCTTCTAACGGTTTTCCACACATACACGTCCTGGCTTTAGTTTACGTTCCACACGCATTGTTTTACCTTCAAAAGTTTTGTCCTAGAAACTAATGTACACATATACTTTGCAAGTCCATTGTAAAAATAAATCCTATTTTCTTTAAAATAACTTCTGATTTATCAGGCACTACTTATTGGTCTTCCTAAAAAGGTACAGGTCACAAAAATCTTTTTGCATTAATCGGACTACCTGGTTTCTGAAAACCACAAGGCAGGTCACCTATAAAGATCTCAGCTTTGGATTCTGACAATCGTGTATTTCCAGGAATGTTTTTGATAAAACATTCTCCATACTACCATGTATGCACATTCCCATCCCTTTACAGATCAGTTTAATCATTTGCAAAACATTATACGGATTCAACATAAAACATACCCTACGTATTGCTCTAGTGTGGTATTGCAGCTGTAGGCATTCATGAGCATCCTGTTGTGTGTCATCACATTTATGCCCATACACCAATCATAATAATCACGTTTCAAGCATGTTTTCACTACACAGGGTGCAAAAGCCTGAATAGCTAAGGACTCCAAAAGGGTAATAGCTTTCTCTTCATCAGAACTTTCAAAGTGTTTTAAGCAGACACATTTCTTACACTTATTATGGCTTTGGGTTGCTGGACTTTTGATCATCTATTAACAGCGCATGTGAAAGCATGTCCCTAAACGCGCACACCAGAAAAAATACAACCTGCTAGGGAAAAAGGGTCAAGAAAATCTTGCAAGGATAACATGTTTTATTTCTTGTGCAGGCCCTATGTTTTGACTATGGTTACTTAATATCTATAAATGGTGTCTGCTTATGTGCGTGGACTTTGTCTAGGTACCTAAATTGCGTACAATATTATGATCGTGTGGGGACCTTTAGGACGCCCACTGGTCTATTATATTTCTTCCAAATGGGCTCATCTCACCCTAAAGCACATAGGGGTATGGTTTGGGTTTGCTCCATTCCCAACACACGCAGCAAACATTTACGGTGTTGAATGAAGACTGCTGACTCTCAGCACAGTCAACTTTATCTGCTGTTTTCTGCAATTCAAAAAAGAAAGAAGTTTAACTATTGAATATATGTTGTTGCCCATAGTTCACAGGTATTGCGATTCCGCATCAGCCAGAGGGGTTATTGTTTTTGAGCTGCAGCTGTTTTCAATTGTGTTGAAGTCATCGCTTTCTGAGGTATTCTTAGAGTAGTGGCTGTAGCGCTTCATGATTCAGGGTATGGCATTGTGCAAGCAGGCTTCCTCAGTCGTCAAGAGCGATTTATACCTTTCTCCATCTCCTTTACCCCACCCACCCAGTGGTGGCACTGCACCTGCAATATCTCCACAGTGCCCTGTAGCACCAAGACACAATTCAGGGTCAAAGGTGCACTAACTACATCACACCTCCCCCTCAAAACATCACAATAATGCCTGCATCATCTCCACAGCGCCCTGTCACATTATAACACTTTTCTGGGTCATGGGAGGCATATGCACACCACTGGGTCGCACTATGAAACCTATGACACATTTGCGGGTCTTGGGGGGAAACAGGGAGTCAGGGGGGGTCATACCTGGGGGGGTCAAAAAAAGTACATTATTTTCACATTATGATGTCACCCAATGAACCGGTGCAAGGGGTTGGGGGGGGGGGCCCAAAGGCTTCACACAGATTGCTACCGGGTCAAACTGGTGATGTCACCTACCCAGAACCTACAGTAGGGACTTCTGGGTGGCCCACATGGTGTCACTTCTGGGGTGGGACTTCTGGCAGGGCTTCTGGGTGACCCCCATGATGTCACATCCGGGTTAAACGGCCGTGCCAACCTGCCAAATCGATCTTGATGACAAAAGGCATCATTTTATACTGCTCTGGTCTTAGGGTATTTGGCACTCCTTACATTTCTATGCTTCTTAGTCTCAAGGATATGGCGCTTAACTAGCTTCTTTACCAGTGTCTGGGATATAGTGCCCAGCTTGTTATATAGTGTTCATGTTCTGTCTTCAGAACTAGGTGCCTTTCTGAAGGCACCTGCCACAGAATCTCTGGGAAAATATCACCCATCTAATTTGATAGATTTCAGTGTCTCCATTGTCGAGGTGCTTTTCCCTCTGCAGCTCACACTGTTTCTATCTGGGAGTTCAGGGAGGGGAGATTTGACACCCAGCAGTCAGCTCTCCTAGTAACATCAGGGACATAACACCCTAGCTCACTCTGCATCTCACATACTGTGGTTTTGAGCTATATATATATATATATATATATATATATATAGTGCCCATCCTGCAACCCAGCACACTGCCATCAGGGATATAGCACCCTAGCTCGCTCTGAGTTTGGCACTGTGACTTCCAGGGATATAGCTCCCAGATTACTATTCAGTTCAGAGTGCTCTTGAGCCTTGCTTCTGTTCCACCCACTGCGTGCTGGAGACCATCTCCTACGGTTTCCCTTCAATAGTCACGTTCTTCTCTTGCTATATGTGATTTCTCTCTCCAGTGCAGCAGCTCTCTCTACAATGCTGTCTCTCTTGCTCCAAAGCTATCTTGCTTAAATGCTGTCCTGTTGCCTATTCTCAAGTGTAGCTGATTATATGTCAAATCTCTATCAATTACCAGCAGGTGTATCCTTTCCATGTCGTGGCCAGAGACTTCAAAAGGTCTGCTGGCGGTCTTGGAATCGGGTGAAAATCATGCCTTTCTTTTGGCATCGGTACAGTTTTGTGGCACAATAAGCCAACTGTGTGTGGGTCCGTGAATCTGCTCCCTTTGTTTATCAGCCTCCATGCAGTGTGTTATTCATGGACTCCTTCACCAGAAGGTATGGCACTCTCACCTAACGGTTCCGGTTGGGAACACCAGCAGCGTAGCAAATCGGGCATCCTCCTGATGTGAATGGACAAAGTCTGAGGGGAGGGGTGCAAAACACAGACTCGGTCACATGACAGTGTCTCAATGCTGCAGTGAGTGTGGGGATCTTTATCAGCCCACAAGGGTCATAGATAAAGACAGGAAGCTAACTTCTTCACACAGTACGACACAGTACTATGAGAATTATCATGAGAAGTGCATGACGGTTACCAAGCTATGATTGTTTTACAATTGCAGTAACATAATTATGGTCATGTGGTTGCTGTAGAAACCATAACTGGTGCATTTGTGGCATTGTTGTTTTGTGTTGCTTGAACAAAGTTGTCCATATCATATAGACAGGAGAAAAAGAACCAATCGAAAAAGGGCAGTGGATCTTATTACTTATATGCTCCCGAGTATAGTTGTCATATACAAAGTGCAATAGTGTGCAACAACCACTAAATGGTAGACTATGCAACGCATGGGAATCTAAAATGGATACAAGTTGTAAAAATACTGCCTTCCAATGAAATTGATCCTTGCACCTAGAAAGAATATCCTTGCTTATAGCCAAAAAACTTCCACTGTCCCCCTCAACTCATTTGCACTACAGTGCTACACACAAAGTAGACTGCTAATAATTGAAGGGCACATGGATACCCCTTACAATGCTAGACCAGTGAGGTTATTAGAAAGATACCCAAGATTCAATTATTTGCAAGGAAAAAAACTCTGCAATTCAGAGATTATGCTAGTCTTAAGTCTGGGTCAACCAAAAACAGACCCCTGTTCTTCATACTACATCCAGAGATATAGAATATACAATATTTGGCCCTTCCTATCCATAGGTTCAAGTTCAGTTTCAAGGCACATACTGAAAGCTGCAAGTAATGCCAACCTCCATTGAAAATGTACAAACAACAATACCAATAGTACACACAAGTGACATAAACCTAAGAGCTTCCAAAGAGCTGGTAAAAATTCTCAAAAGGTCCAAAGAGAGCTTTACATCAACGCCTGACCCAACAACAAAAGTGATCCTAACACCAGGAGATGAGAAACATCGGCATACTGCTCCCTGCTTTCCCACCCAGGTTCAAAGAGTTGCATCATCACCGTGCCCATCAACAACACTGACCGTAACACCAGGAGATAACCCAAACAGCAGCATATTGTTCTCTGCTCCCCTCTCCCCCACAAAAGGTCCAAAAACAGAGAGTTGCATCAATGCCTGACTGATCAACAACAGTGACCCAAACATCAGGAGATGGCCCAAACAGCGGCATACTGCTCTCTGTCCCCCCACTCCTCACCACCAAAAGGTCCTAACAGAGAGAGAGAGATCCATCAACGCCTGGCACATCAACAACAGTGATCCTGCTACCCGGAGAGGACCCAAACAGCGGCATACTGCTCTCTGCCTCTCCCCCCAAAAGTTCCAAATAGTTCCAAAGCGAGAGTGTTGCATCAACAGCTTCCCCATCAACAACATTGACCCTAACACCAGGAGATGACCCAAACAATGGGATACTGTTCTCTGTATTTTCCCACCACTGTAAGAAACATACATGCTGCCTTTCGGCTTAGCTATGAAAGCCATTCTGATGTCCTTTCCCACAATTTGAAGCAATCGTGTATTGCAATATAGTAAACCCCAAATAAATACCCTTTCCCCCTGAATGGAAAAAACTTGGATGGTCTTGTCACGACTTCCCAGCAATGTGTCACTGGACAATATGAGCACCTCCCTCTCACACCTCCCCAGGCTCCTTGGAAGACCTGTGGACAGAGCCTGATTGTTGATGAACCCGCTAATGGAAAACCCCATCAGCCTCCTAATCTCATTCAGGCATCCCAACCAAACCAAGTTTCAGTACAACCACCAACTTGCTCCAGCCCCAAGGTCCCAGCTGAAATTGTCCTTGATCAAAACCAGTGTTTCCCAAAAACAAATGTGACATCATGGGAGCAAAATGTTCCACATTTCCTGCCGAAATGAAACCGGGGTGAGAGACTGATCTGTCACCTTATTCAAGGACTTACTTCCGCAAGGCTGCAGACATATTTGCAGTAACAGAGGCCGTGGGATTGTCCCTCATTCCAGGGCAAATTCTTCAAACTACCAGAGCATGCCAAAAAGAATCCTATTATTTAGTGATGTTTAATTTTGGGTGGATAGGTGATGCAGCCACCTTCAGTTATGCTGGAGACCATACAGGTATTGGGGTTCTGCCTAGTGGAAAGCACCCCAACACACAGGCGTGCACAATCTCAATCTAGTGATTTCTCATTTCTGGACACACTATCCCGAGAGTGCAGTCTCACAATGTAATAAGACTATTCACAAATAGCTGAACATGCTCCATTGCCCTCATCCCTGCAACAAGTGGGGCATATTCCATACCAGCATTCCAACAAAATAGGCCAGGACACGTTTAAGACCTATGAAGCCATTAGCATGAGCTCACTGACCACTGCAGACCCATATATCCTGTATAAAAACCTGAGCAACATTGAGGTCTCTTGGCAAGTTGGCATCCTTTTTCTCATAAAAAAAACCAGGTAATCAACGTTACTAAGTGGCACAACTAAAAGCAGGGAATGATGCCATTGGCACAGATCGATTGTTGAACATGACCTGGTGAGTTTGGAGAGATCCTGGTATGGCTAGCTGGGAACCATAAAGAGCCAAAAAAGACCTAATTTACTAAGCAAGTTTTCAAGAATTCCATCCAGTCCAAGGAGATCTGCAATATTTGGCACTTAAAAAATACCCATGTGCAAACCAGAAATGAAGCTAGAATCTCCTGGAATTTAAAATAACCATGTTAATGTTAAAGGTATTTGTACTGCACACCGTCACCACTGCTGTGGTCCCCAGGCGCTCTGGTGGATCTAAAAAAGGAGGGTGTGAAGAGGGCGGGGGGCGATGCAGGGGGGGGATTAGTAGGGTGTAGTGGGAATAGGAAAGTGAGAGTTGTGATGTCCTGTTGGGCGCTTCAGTTCAGTCTGCACCGTTCGCTGAGCTTAAGTGCGGTTTTCGGTCGGTGCCAGAATTCCCATGTGCTGTTGTGTCGGGTTATGTGTTAGTCTGTTGTTGCAATGAGGTTAAGTGCATGGGGATTGCTGTGCAGAGGTGGTTGTGTGAGTTTCTGCATGTTGAGTATGCAGAAAGTTTACATTTTAAGGTACGGTTATAATGGCTTTCAAGTATTAGTCGATTTATTACCACTTTCTCTTTGCGTTTCTGCCCCCAACCTCTATGGTAATTCTGTGTGTTTGGTACTCTAGTTTGACCGCCTAGTTGGCAGGCATGTTGCGGAGTGGGAGCCCTCCTTTCTGTGGCTCCAGTGGCTCGTTTATCTAGCTCAATTCCACTACTTCCCCTGCCCTGCAGGAGGTGTAGTTTTGGTCACAGGATTGGTAGTGTGTGGGCCAGGGTGGGCGGTATGCACCCACTCCCGTTTTCTAATGGGAGGGGCACGTTAGGGATTATGGTATTGATTCCGCCTGAATCTGGAGCAGAGAGCCAAGTTTTGAGTATTTTCTGAACACCCAATGACCCCTGGTGTTGCGTATGTTTTTTGGTAGGTTATTCCAGGTTAAGGGTGCCAGGTGAGTCACGGATGATCCTCAGAGTTTTCTTTTATTGTATGGCTGCGAATCTCGTTGCTTGATCTGAGTGATTTTGTTGGATGGTAGACAGTTATTATTTTCTGTAGGAACTCTGCTCCTTGGCCGTGGACTGCTCTGTGCGTTATGCACATCGTTTGAACTTTATTCTCTCTTGTATTGGCAACCAGTGTAGCAAGTTCAGCACTGGGGTAATGTGTTCTCTTCGTGGTAGTCTGAGCAGGACTCTTGCCGCAGGATTTTGGGTGTGCTGGGTTTTTTTTACAGTCGTTTTGGCATTCCTAGGTATAGGCTGTTGGCATAGTCTACTCTGGACATGATGAGTGGGATGATGGTGAGTTTTGTGTGAGTGAAAGAGAGGAATGGTAGGATTCTTTTTACTGCGTGTAGCAGGAGGGAACATTTCTTGATTATGGCGTTTACTTGTGGTTCATGTGTTAGTTCGTTGTCCCTCAAGACATCCAGGTTTTTTAGTATCGTTGATGGAGTCGGTGCTGTACCCAGTTCCATTGGCCATGGGATGTAGTGGTTGTTTTCCTCGCTTTTAGCCATGATCATTATTTCAGTTTTGCCCCGGTTGAATTTGAATTTGAAGCTGTTTTTGTTCATCCAGCTGTAGAGTTCTTGTAGGCAGTTGTTCAGCATTTTGTTTTCTTCCTGTGTATTTTGTAGACGATCTGTGTGTCATCTGCGTAGTTGTAGCATGTGAACCCGTGTTTTTTGATGAGTTTGATGAGTTTGATAAGTGGCATCAGATATATATGAAGAGCAAAGGGGAGAAGGAGGTGGATTCCCTTGTAGTAAATCTGAAAGGTTTGATCCAAACGGTTTCTGTCCTGTTTGTTAGGAAGGATTTTATCCATAATAGGGCTGTGTCAGTGATTCCTATTTCTTCTCTCGATGAGGATTTAATGGTTGACGGTGTCAAATGCTGTGGAGAGGTCCAGAAGGATTAGAGCTGTGCTTTCGTCTGAGTCTGCATTAGTCTTTAGATTGTCCCAGATTGAGAGCAATGCCATTTCCGTTCCCCTCATCGGTCTGATGCCTACTTGTGCTTCGTTCAACAGTTGGAGCTCTTCTATGAATTCTTGTGTTATCCTGTAGACGTATGTCTCAAGTAGTTCAGCTGGGTAGTGGATGTTGGATAAACGTATGTGGTTGGAGAGGTCTTCCATGTTTCCTGCTGTGTCTTGAAGAGCAGCTTGATTTATGCCGCTTTGAATGATTGCAGTACTTGAAAGTGATTCTTTGAAAAGGTTTCTGTAGTATTCTATGGGCGTTACTTGTGTAAGGATTGATTTGTGTGTCTGGGGTGCATGGATCCATGGGGGAGCCTTCTTTGTTGCTGTTACTTGCCAGCTTGACGAATGTCTCCGCTGATAATTGGGGGAAGCTTCGGAGTTTGTTCTGGTGATTCTAGGATGGCTGGGTGGGTTGCATGTTGTAGTCGATTGGTCTGCCTTGTATGATCTGTTGGATGGTCGTTATTTTGTCTTTGAAGTGGTCTGCAAGATCATTGCATAGCTTCAGTGAAGGTATCAGAGCGGTGTTGCGGTCAGGAGGGTTTCTTATTTTGTTTATGATTTTAAACAATTCCTTTTCGTTTTGGTGGCTTTGGGATTCTTTTGTCGTAGTATTTCTTTTTGGCCTTATGGATTTCCTTCTTGTATTAGCGGATTTGTCGCTGGAGTTGTAATTTCTTCACCTGTTCGTTTTTTTCTCCATTCGAAATCAAGTTTCCTGTTTTTCCTTTTCATGGCGCAGAGTAGCAGTGTAAACCATTTTGCAGTCGCTCTTTTACATGATGAGGTGAAAGGTTTTTCCTTTGAGATCCCGTTGAACGTTCCAACAATCCATTTAAGAAGTAGTTCTGTTTTTATTTCGATGTCTGCTTCGTCCATGGTCGTTGTCGGTGGTTTGTTGATTTCTAATTGTTCTAGCTTGCTAGCTCTGTTGGCTCTCCAGTTTCTTTTCATGATAGTTTGCAGTTTGTCTGTTTTTTTGGCCGTTGTCATGGGGAGTGTGATCACGTAAGGAATGAAGAGGTGGTCGCTCCAGAGGATCTGTAGTGGTAGCGTCGTGGTAATGAGATTTTTGTTGGAGAAGATTGCGTGTAGTGTATGTTCCGCAGTGTGGTTTGCTCCTTTGACTAGCTGATGTAGTTTCATTGTCTTCAGTTGTTTGGCTAGTGGTTTCTGTGAGTTAGCAGATTCTTCGTCAAACCAGATGTTAAAGTCTTCGAGGATTACCAGGTGTTCCTGTTCGATGGCTAGGTTGGTGAAGGCTTCTGCGAATACATCAGTGAAGGTTGCATTGTATGTTGGTGGTCTGTATACCAGAATGAATTTGAGTTTGTTTTGCGATTTGCTGTTAGGTGAAGGATCATGGATTTGCAGTTTTTGATGTTTAGTGGTTCATCCATATTTACTTTGAGGTGTTCCTTGTATGCTAATGCCAGCCCCCCTCCTCTTTTGTTTTTCCTGTTTACTTGTGAACACTTGATGTTGTCAGGGATGCAGTTATCAATTTGGTTTTGTAGTTGTCGTCTAGCCATGTTTCGGTTATGAATAGGATGTCGATACCACCTTCGCATAGGAGGTCGAAAATCTCTGTGGCATGTTTGGATATTGATCTGGCATTAATGAGGTTGTAGTGGATCTTTTTGGCGCTGTTAGAATTGTTTTTTAATCCTTGCTTTGTCTTGTGGTTGTTTCATTGGGCTTCTTCTCTGTTTAGGTCACAATTTGGTTGGTGCTCCATGTATTCTGCTTCCTTGCAGAAATGATCAGTTAGGTTGATTGTCGGGTTTATGATACATTTTTCTCCTTCATCTTCTATGTTTTGCTGTGGTTGCTTGCGGTACCCTTGTGTTTTTGTGAGGTATGGGGTGAGGCGTTGGTTTCATTCCTTCTCGGGTCATATCTTCTTCCTGTGGAGTTCCTGTCGGTTCTCGGCGTGCCTGGATGTATTAGCGCGGTTGTGCAAAATCTGCAAAACCATAATGAAAATGCTGAACCTTCACCTTTCTTTCTAATCATGCTTTGGTTCCGACAGTCGTCAATCATTAGCTTTCAAACACGTGGGAGAGGAAGACAGCCATGAAACAATTTCCTTTAAATCTCTCACACAACTTAAGATGCCTTTGAGTATATAGCAGAAAGCAAACCAAGTGGCCAAGGGCATTCAACTAACAACTTTTCTTACTCAGAAAATAGTTTCCACTCCTTGCAAAGAACCACCATGTGGAAGTGAACCTTGCAATTCAGAAAGGCTACTATGTGAACACAACTGTGGAAGCACTTCACTGTCTTTAGTGGGGTCAAGGATTTAATTCAAAGCATTGTGCACTGTGTTTAAGGATTTAAGCAGAGTTCCAGAGTGCCCAATGAAACTGGTTACACCTTATAAAACAACCAGACACCATTAGGTATTTCAATTCACCTTTAATGACAAATATTAAAATATCTATAAATGGGTGCAGAACTGTGGGTATAAAAATGCCTAGACTCTGGAATGCCATGAATCCAATCTTCAAAGTTTGTTCTGAAGGTCCTGGCATGGAAGTATGTATGTTTTCCTTGTACAGCAACTGAGAAATACCGCATTGGGGGCTTCAGCGCATCCTTTGGCTGTATTCCAACTATTCACAGTCCTGTACTTTGCCTGACCTGTTTATCCAGGCTCTGAAATGATCATAAACCCACATGTAGAGTGTACAAAAATAAATATGATTTCTACCAAACCCTGCGAAGAGGCAAAATTGGCAAAACCCTATCTAGTTGGTGGGCCAAAGAATGGGTTGGTGGTCTGATTGCACAATACGCCCTGTGTGGCCACCTCAGTTACATTTGTCTGTAGCAGTGAGTTAAAGGCAAATGAGGGATCAGCAGAATAATGTATTTAATGTGTGTCTAGGGGCCGATAGTTATGTCCCCTTGTAAGCATAAATGGTCAAAACCATTCATTGTTAACTTTTTATTGCAGGACTGCCTCAGGAGTGGACTGTTGTTGGAAATCATTCTGCCATTGTTATTCATCTGGCACTGCGAGCGACGCTCTTGCCAGCTCCTAATCCGCTTCCTGGAGGAGGCGGAGCCAACCCATCCCACGTGTGCGGTCACGTGACTTGGAGCGTGTTCTTAATAGCGCTCGAGCCGCCCGAGCGGCGTTATCGGGGTCAAGGCCACTGGCTGTTGTGTGGCTGTTTGGTGGCAGCTTAAATCGAATGGGAGACTGCGGAGGTATTTCCTCTTTGATCCCTTCTTGACACCTTGATTTCGCTGTGCGTTAATATTTCTTAGGAAACGCCGCTAGTGGTGTGGTGTACTGCTAGTTAGTGAACCAGTGCTGATCAATACAACACTTTCTTAATTTGCTAACATCAGTTGGACTTTATTTATACATAGAGCAATAATTCCACTCTGTGAGTGTTGTTGAAAGTGGAACTCCCTGATTTATTGCAAATACAAAGGCAGCTCGTAAATATACACTAAAAACCGGCATGCCAGAAGAAATTGGGAGTCACTGTAACACGGCTGCCGGCTCTTCCTTAAAGCAGTCAACATTACCTTTTCTTATCGCCACTTGTACTAAACAGAGGTGCCCCAAGTCCCTTTCTTCTGATGCATGTTGTCATCGTGCTCAGGACTGCCCTTCAAGCGAGATGTTGCCAGTTGCAAATAGAGGGGCCTTATTGGCTCTGCCAGTCACAGCCATTTGTGGGGGTCAAGAACCGCAGCTTACAGTGGTAGCAATTCATTCTAATGTGTCTGAAACTCATAGCAGTATGCCCAGAGGTGTTTTCCACCTCCCCTGAAATAGAGGCAAGCAATATCAATCTTGAAAGTTTGCCTAATAAGCGCCCTGTGGAAGAGGTTACTGATACAACCTTAGAAACTGCTTGTCTTGCAGGTGAACTGCACGCTGATGCCCATACGAAACCAAGCACCCTCATTATCTTGCTCTGGTATTGATCTGCCCAACTCAGTTAATGAAATAAATATTAATAGCACATCAACTTCAGACAACCCCATCGAACCCCCACAGTGCTCGGTAGCAGCCCAAGTACGATTACGCCAAGCCTATGAGCAACTTCACATAACGGGTGAAGTAGATGATGATGCTCTACAGTTCATGAACTCAACCAATAATTCCTCTTGTCCCACTTCTGATGTATTGTACATATGTTCAAATACAGGGGATCTAATACAGCTATGTGAAGATCGTTCACAAAACACCACTATCATACCCGCCAAACATCATTCACCCCCCCCCCCCCCCCCCCAAGTCATTTGTTCCAATTCCCCAGCACCAGCCATACCGGACAAAACTCATACTGACATTACAAATGAGTCACCTTCCTTTATAGCGCCCACTCCGTGTCACACAAGATTTCAAGAAGCCGATCAAACAGAGTTTTTTATACAAAGAGCCCAGGACAAACGCTTCTCATTTCCTGAGGCTCCGGCCTTGAACAACACCTTAATTGCGATGAATACTGCATTATTAACCATTGCAAAGTTGTATGAGGCACTAGATAACAAGGTAACTCACCAGTCTATGCCCATAGAACAATATTTTAACAAGGATTCCCTAGAAGAAAATAAAGATCCAATTTGCATTACTTCTATAAATTCCATCAATATAGCGTCCACAAATCACGACAATCTGTTGCAGGAGAGCAGGTGCCCCCAACTTCTAAAACCCCTTTTGGGTGGAGAAGGGCAGCCCATTATTTCATCAAGTTCAATTAATTCCTGTCAGACCCAATTGCCTCAGAGCGATAATGATGACATCATACAGTCATCAGGCCAAATTACAGCAATTCTAGATCCCAAGCTGCCTCCCAAAGATTCTGCTAACATCTTTGAATTGTTTGCCCCAGTGGGGCCTAGCTCTTCATCCAAGTCCTGTACCTCCCGTCGCTCGAGGAAAGACTGGAAAAGAATGAAGAAAGCTGTGCAAAAACCAAAGTCTTGCTTAAAAGTGAGCACTGACCCCCGAAAATTCATCAAAATTCCAACTCGGTTGGAAAAGCCATCAGTGTCATTAACCAATGTAGTTCCAACTAATGTGATTCCAGCGATAATTTCATATCAACCACTTGATGATCTTATATTTATAGCAAACCAGACTGATATTCACACCGTATCCCCACTGTCAATGTTTCATTCTAAGCCTGAGTGCGGTATGACTACGTTACCGGATTCAAGAGCTACAACTGTTACTATGCCTCTAACGTTAGCACCACCTCTTACAGGTTCTAATGTTCAGGTCGAATCAATTATTTCACAACTAAGAGAAGAGATAAGAGCCTCAATTAGTGCCTATACTGCACACTCTTCTCAAATCTCACAATTGACTCTTCCAACGTGCATAGATTTAACACAAGGCATGACGAATCCAACAATGCGGTTACCTGTGAGCCAAAATGAACAATCTATTATTGCATCACAGGGTACCACTGCATGTGTACCTACTAATATAAATGTAGAACCTAGCCAGCCTATTGTAGCAGATTCCGTAAAACATTTGCAGATGCCAGCGACTGCTATATTAAATCCCTTAATAACTCATGACTTGCATCCAGAAACTACTTCGCAACACTCAACCCCTGATCGAGAACTAAGAGTACATCAAATCTTCTATTGAAGCTTGTTTTTCTGAACTTAAGTCCACTAATCAGGACCATAAAATAACTTGTTCAGCTATCTCCCTCAAAACAAATTTGCCTCACCAAAACATACCATCACCAAATAATCAGCTGACTTCTGTCACAAATAAACTCATACCTTGTGAAACACGTATGCAAAAGTCAAGTGTGAATCCTCACAATCTGTGTCCGACTGGTAAACCACAATTCTACTCATTGAATACGAAGTGTCGTGCAGCACCCTTTGTAACATATGTTTTAAATAGATCAAGCATATTGAATATTTGTGCGGATGTTGTAACTCTTAAAGATCTATCTACTACGGACATTGAATTTATAGAATTTGCTAACCAAGATGATTTGTCAGAGGTTAAGATATATGTACGCTCAGGTCTAGTATTTAATATGCTATAGCAAGCGCGAATGTCATTATTTGATTTGGGGTTTATTTTGTCCCAAGATAGCAAGCCAACTATCGACAAAATGGAAAAAGCACAAATTCTTACGTATCAGTCTAAGCAGCACAACTCTCCTCAGAACACATCTCTCTACCACAAATCCCGAGCCCTGGAATCTCAAGAGTATGTGGGTCAATTATAACTAACCCACAGAAAAGATGCTGTTAAACTTCTATGCTGGAACACTAGAGGCTACACTCATTTTGTAAATTCTCCTATAAGCGACTTACATCGATTTGACATTGTAGCCCTGCAGGAAACCTGGCTCATGATTGCCCCAATTTTTGCATCGCACACAATTATTTCCTCTTCTGCTGTCAACAAATCTATGGGGCGCCCCTCTGGTGGCCTGCTTCTTGCAGTTAAAAATGACAGTGGTCTTTCCATTACACAATATCCTTCCCCATCCCCGTATTTTCAAGCAGTAAAATTAACTCGGGGTATGACAAGCTTAGCTATTGTCAATATATATTGGAGTAGACAGAATTTAACAGAGGAGATATTTTTTATGCATTTGACCCTCCTTTTGGACAAAATAATTGTTGACACCATTATTACTTGTTCCATTATTCTCGGTGATTTAGACCTACATATATTACCAACGGTTAATAGCAGGGCTAAGACCGAAGAACTAATATGGTGCTCCATGATGCAAGAAAGGGGGTATGTTATGGTGAATAATACTGTGGCTGGTGATGTACCCGCCCGTGCAACCTGGTCTTGTGGCTCACGACAGGCAATTATAGATCTATATAAACAAGAGAGGTTTATCGCAGGTACAGTCCTTGAATGTGATATCATCAGCAGTAAGCGACCATAATAGACTCGTTATGCTTTTTGATTTTCCAGTGGGGCCCCAAATACCAAATAAAGACATTTACCCACACTCTTTCAAAGTGAACAACAGCGGTACTCGCCTATGTTGGAATCCAATGAGACTAAATCAGTTTAAACAGGACCTGATTGGCTCTTATAGAGCTCTGTCTACCAAGGAATCCGATTGCTATGTTAACATGATGCAAATTTTCAGGGAGGTAAAAAGGCCCGATTCTAGCCTCAGACATAAGCACCTACATAGTTATGATGTAGAACTCCAGCAAAGGAAGACAAAACTTAGGCAAGACATATGTAATTTGAGGAACGAGCCAGCCCTTAATAGACTCACGCTGAAAAGGCTTCTGAAAGCTAGATATAGACAGTGGTTGAAAGGCCAAAAATGCTTGCAATACCAGAAAAACGGAGAGGATATGCTAAGGCAAATGCTAACCAAATCCACCAGCGGCATATGGAACTGTCTAAATACAGCTACTCATAGACTGCAGTCTGCTGTCCTTACCTCTGCAGTCTCAAATGAAAGATGGTGTGAATACTTTAGCCTTTTATATCGCTCCCCCTTTTCAAATCTTTCATGGGGGCTACGGGCTATAAATTCATCGCATGACTTTCGTATCGATCATATAGATATACTTGACTGCATTAAAAATCTCAGCCGGTCAAGAGCGGTTGGCCCGGATGGCCTACATAATGACATGCTTAAAGATAATCCTCATGAATGGACATCTATTCTTTTTGAAATATGTCATCACATCTTTCACACTGGTAATATCGCCAATTCATGGAGGCGCTCCATCATTGTGCCAATTTTTAAGAAGGGAGATAGGACGATAAGCTGTAGGGTCCGCCCTATCGCCCTTCTCGATTGCCCGGGCAAAATCTTTGCCCGCCTTGTATTAAAACAATTCAATCTTTGGCTTGATTCGAGCGATTTCAGGGATCCATTTCAAACAGGGTTTCTCCCTGGTTTAGGCACCGCTATCAACGTAATTACAATAAACTCTGTCATTCAACATGCTCGACAACGACGCCAAGTATTATACATGGCTTTCGTTGACTTCCGCATGGCGTTTGACACAATCCCCCGCGAGCTCATATATAACAAATTTATGGATAAAGACTGCCGTTGGTCCATCTTGAAGTGGCTCATCCAGTTGCATACGGGTACTTCTATACAGATCAGATTGAACAATGAAGGCCTCCTATCAGAACCAATAGAGACTGCACGCGGCCTTAAGCAGGGCTGCATTTTGGCTTCAGCAATATTTAATTTCTTTATTTCTGATGTAAGACAGTCGTTCACCTCAATCATCACAGACTCTCCGAAAATTAATGATATTCAAGTCAGGCATTTGTTATATGCTGATGATGTGGTCCTAATTTCGAAAACTGCAAATGGCCTCCGTGCCCTATTTAATGCTCTGGATTGCCATTCTGTGGTAAATTGTATAACCATTAATATAGCGAGAACCAAAGTAATTCAGTTGGGCACGCGGAACCAACAATGTGTTAATCATGAATGGCCTTTGCAATTGTTAGGCAAAAACCTGTGCCGTTCCCTCTGGGACCACTGCAAAAGATTTAAGACTACAGGTGTTTGGCAGTAAACCCACTTGGTAGCAGTCTGTATCACACAGATTCACTTGGTAGCTGTGGCTGAGCAGTCAGACTTCCCTCAAGAAGAGTTAGGCAGTATACAGAGTATTCACAATAGGTCAAAAGAACACAGTAGAACAAGCAAACACTGACCAGAGCTTGGTGTAAAAGAGATATAATTTATTATTATTATTATTTAAAACCACATCTAATAAAACACACAGGCACTAATATTAAGCAGTTCAAAAACACGGTCACTAAAAGATATACACTCCCTTAAAAGAATATTGGACAAGTCTTAAGTAAAGCCCCACTTATTTTCAGACAGCGGTGAGCGCTTAACGTAGATGGCACTCTAATAATTGGGTTTAAAAGGGAGAGAAAGGCAAAGCATAAATTGAAACAGATCCCAACACTTTCAAAAGAACACAGCAAGAGAGGAAGGAAGAGTCAAACCGTGAAGTTAGAGTTCAGAAAGCCGGATCCACTTTAAGAGGATCAGAACGAAATGTGTCCAAGGTCACACGGTTGAAAAGTGCACAAAAGTCTCGAAAAGCTTCAGAAAGAGTTGGACCAAAAGAAAGGGACCAGTTAGATGGTCAAGGCGGCCAGCCCAGTCCAGAAGGTTAAGGGATTATTATTACCTTGTAGCAATCTTTAGAAAGGGAGGCCTGGCGGACACGGTACTTTAAAGTGGTGAGAATACTCCAGCAGGGGCAGTTGTTCCTGGCAGCGGATGCAGGTCGGTGCTTCGTCCGGGGGAAGAGAGGATCTCGTCGGGGAGGAAGACAGGAGTCCGTTGCACTGCCAGGGAAGAAACCAGCCGCGAAGTTCTCAGGTCAAAAAGGAGCGGTCCTTTTATTCGCGGTCCAGTGGTAAGTGGCTATCCGGATGCCGGGGTGCTTGGCACGGGCAATTCGACCACAAGACGTCCTGGGATGCGAGGAAAAGAAGGTAAACTGGTTGTGCCCACCAGTCAGGGGAAGAAGACTCTCCAGCCGGGAGATCTTCTCTGTCTTCGGGAGTGGCGAGTCGGTTCCGCAGGGCTCCACAGGTGGTGTCGTCGTAGCAGGTCGGCTCAGCTTCTCCCTCATCGGATTCTCAGGTCCTGTGGCGCCTTCTGAAGTTCCAGTCCCAAAAGCCCTGCTTTTATGCAGCAGACCCCATTCACTCAGCCTAGTTGTCAATCAAACATGCTAAGTGGTGAGCCGGCCGGCTCACCACTTGGGCCAATCACACAAGAGTGCGACTTGAGTTACCAAGGTAACTCAGTCCAGGGTGCCTAAACCTCCTCCCACACCCCCTGTGGTACCCAGACAGAGTGGCACCACTTTTGGAGGCTTCTGTGGAGAAGCCTGCCAAAAAGTGGAACAAAGGGCTCGACTTGGGTTGGAGTCACAGAAGAGAACACAAACGCCATTTTAGAATCGAGTCCTGGCAATAAATACCAACCAGCGAATTAATATTAAATAAATAAACCGGCGGTATGTTCGAGGCTATGAGAATTAAATAATTAAAGTTGGTAGCCTCGAACAATGGGAAAATCCCATAGAGATATATTCGCGGTCGAATATAAAAAGTAGTATCCACTGCCACCAGCCAAAACTCGATCACGGGGGACGGAGACGTGCCCCCTCGACTAACAGACCCCGGGGCAATCGAATTGCCCCGACCAGTACGTCCACAATATGATGGTTTGTACTGGTTTCTGTTCATAATTTGGGACTAGTAAAGCCAATGGTGACTTTACATGCC
Source organism: Ambystoma mexicanum (assembly GCF_040938575.1). Taxonomy (NCBI): domain Eukaryota; kingdom Metazoa; phylum Chordata; class Amphibia; order Caudata; family Ambystomatidae; genus Ambystoma; species Ambystoma mexicanum. The sequence goes on along the minus strand of NC_090936.1, from coordinate 448,595,817 downwards.
CTGGGAGACAGTAGTCAGTCCCAGGGTATGGAGACTATGGTGGGGTGTCACTATGACACCCCTGTGTCACTGCACTGAGGGTGCTGTGTAGGTGCTGTGTAACACACATAGTAAAAACACATGAGACCCTATGGAGTAAAGGACCCCATAGCCCATAAAACACATTAACAGTCAAAGGAACACCACAAATCATGTCCAAGAGTGGGAGAAAAAGAGTCTCACTCTTGGCAGGAGAAAAAAAACAAACTCCAGAAATCCAGCAAAGCTGCTGGGGGACTCACTAGGTTAGGAAATTCAGCCTAAACAGATAATTCTCCCTAACGGCAATGTACAACCTTGGAAACTGTACCATCATATATATACCTAGGCACCCTGATTACGAACAACACGAATATCAATGCTGATAACCATAGTGTAAAGCAAAAGGTCATTTCAGCAGTATCGCAGGCCCGTTTGATCAAGGCAAAATATTGCAAGTTTTCTATGATCCCAATAATTGTCTATTACAAGCAAAAGTTTGTTCCAGTAATAACTTATGGCACTGAGGCGTCCTTAAAAAAAAACGTATACTTACTGGACTGCTATCGAGGGACGTTACTGGAAACGGGTCCTGCCCATACCAGATTCCTATCCCATATGTATCGTGAGACACGAATTGGGACTAGTGTCTTTACATGCAATTTGTCAATGGAAAATATGCTCACTCTACAGGAAATGTGCGATGGCAGAAGGGAAATCTAGTTTAATCAAAATCAAAAATATCTTCTAAATTCAATGGATGTATTTCCTCTTAGATGGAGATCTAAAGCGCAGGAAATCATCAGTGAAATCGGGATCTCAATAGATTTCTTGTTAGAGAATCAGACTCGAGCAAAAATGCGATTATGGGAGTACGATTGGATACAGACGCGACTTGCGTGTGCCCAGTACCGAACTTTTATCAACACTCCTTTTAACATGAAACGATATGGCACAATTGAAAGTTTTTTTTTTTTTTTTTTTTTAAAAAAGTTTATTGATTTTTCAACTCAAACAACAATACAAACCAAACCGTAGTGCAATTAACAATATTACAATAAAGCATTTAATCATTAGTGCGCACTACCTCCCTGATCCCTCCCCCCTCGCGAGCCAGTTTCCATGTCACATTCCGTATCTGCCGCACATGAGCGGGCCTCGTTGTCATCCGACCCTCCCGAAGCCATCCCTGTCCCAAATATGCAAGATATCAAAGTCCTCCATGCCATCAAAGAGGCCAGTTCCTCCTCCCAAGACATACAACTCGCCTCCTGCCACACTGCTGTCTCGGCCTCCGCCCATTTCTGTAGGTCATTCCACCACACCTCAACCCGTGGCTTGCTACATTTTTTCCAGCCCATGGCTATTCTCCGTTTGGCCAGCACATACGCCAAGTCTTTCAGTTTACACACATGTTTCTGCTTCCTAGGTCTGGAAAACCCACCCAGCAGGCATGCCCAGGCGGTGTCTATGGCAAGCGTGACCCCTTTCTCTCCTAGCTTGCGCGCCACCTCCCTCCAGAACCCCTCGATCACTGGGCATGCCCAGAACATATGCGTCATGTCCGCATTTTCTTCGTCGCATTTAGGGCACGCCTGTCTGCCCGCATTCCGGAATTTGGATATCCGCAGTGGGGTCATATACGCTCTGTGCGTGACATATAGCTGTACCTGCTGCAGTCTGGCATTTCGAGATACTTTCCTGTGGTATCTTAGAGCCCGTTCCCACATCCCATCTCCCATCTGGGTCCCCACCTCGCACTCCCATTCCGATCGTAGGCCTGTCAATTCCTTCCCAACCTTCAACATCACCATCTCATACAACCTAGAGATCTCATGTCCCCCTTCCGTCGTGTCGTATATCCCTTCCAGCGTAACCTCCGATTCGTCTGCCAAGGTAAATTCAGGCCATAGTTCCCGAATTTTCCTCCCCAATCTGTGGTATGTTACATATTGGCCTCCATGTAATCCAACCTCCCCGCTAAGTTCCTCAAACGCTCTGATGGCACCCTCCTGCCACACATCACCCAATGTCACCAACCCCACAGATTCCCAATAGGTCCTAATAATCCCCCTCAGCTGTCCGTCTACCCCCGCCAGGGCAACTAGTGGAATCTGCGGAGAACACGGGAGTGGGTCTCCCATCAGTTTGCATGCTCGTCTCCACATCTTCCATCCCAGCCTCACCATCGCCGGGTACTTTCTCGTAACAGTTTCTGGCAACCAAATGACTTCCTTCAGGAAAAATGGGGCACAATCATGCCCGAATAATCTAAGTTCTGGGGTCTCTTCGTCGGAAAGCCATTTGGATACAAACTGTAGTTGGCTCGCTATGTAATAAGCCTCAAAGTTTGGGAGTCTAACTCCCCCTTTTTCATGAGAGTTCTGCAACTTCCAGAGTGCTACCCTGTTTCGAGTGCCATGCCACAGGAACTCTCTGCAAACCCCATTTATTTTAGCAAAAAAACCCTTAGGGATCATATATGGGATGTTACTAAAGTAGTGTAGCAGCCTAGGCAGAACCACCATTTTAATCATTGCTCCACGCCCCATCATCGCCAGGGGCAACTTCTGCCAGAAACTCATGCATGCGCGTATCTTCTCAACAGCCATCTCAGTGTTACACTTATGTTCTTTCTCTACCGTGTGGTAGACATCTATTCCCAGGTAACGAAACGTGTTAACTGCCCAGGGCACCTGTAGCACCGGCAGCCTCTCTATGGGGACACCCGTATAGCAGCCCAATGGGAAAATGTTCGACTTCTGGGGGTTGACCGCTATGCCTGACAACCTCGCATATCTCCCCATCACGTCCAGGATATACTGTAAATTCTCCTCCGGATGACTCAGGTACAATAACAAGTCGTCCGCATACAGGGATATCAGATGCTTTTCCCTCCCAATCTCAATACCCACAATGTCGTACTGCTGCCGCAGGTACAGTGCCAGGGGTTCCAGGGCCAGGATATACAGCATCGGGGACCAAGGACACCCCTGTCTAGTGCCTCTGCTGAGTTGCCATCTCTCGGATATGATTGCCCCCGTCCGGACCCTGGCCAGTGGAGCACTATACAGCAGCTCCGCCCATCTAACGTATCTTGGACCCAGTCCGTATTCTCTCAAGGCCGTCAGCAGCCACCCCCAATTAACCGAATCGAAGGCCTTTACAGCATCCAACGACACTATCGCCATTTCCCCGTCGCTAATGGATCCCATCTCTATCACCCGGTGGAGGCGTCTGTGGTTTTGGGTAATATTCCTCCCCGGGACATACCCTGTTTGGTCCGGGTGTACCAGTTTGCCTATCACCCTCCGCAGTCTGTTTGCCAGGACAGCCGTTAGTATCTTGCTGTCCTGATTCAGCATAGATACTGGCCTGTACGACCCACAACTATGCCTGGGTTTATTGGGCTTAGGGAGCGGTACAATGACCGCCTCTCTGAGCGATTCCGGCAACCTCCCCGTCTCGAACGCCTCATTGAGCATATCAAGCATCGGGGGGAGCACTTCCGCTCCAAAGGTTTTGTAAAATTCGCTGGGCAGGCCGTCCGTCCCTGGGGTCTTACTAGTGGGTAGTTGCCGGACAACCGCCTCCAACTCCTCCAATGTTATCGGGGCATCTAATTCCTCTCTTTCTTCCGTGCTTATCCTGGGCAGCCCAATATCTTGCAGGGTCTCCAGCATATCCTCCCGGTCACCGCCACCCGGATCCCCGTACAATTCCCTATAGTAATTCACAAATTGTTCGTTTATGCCCTCTTGGGTATCTATCTGCTTCCCATCCTCTCTAGTAATCGTCCTAATCGGGGGTCTCGGGGTTTCTTTCTTATATAGCCATGCCAGGAGACGGCCCGTTTTGTCTCCTCCCGCGTGTTGTCTCTCAATATATTTTTTATAGTTTAGGTTACAGAGCCTCCCCCAATGTTCCGTACACTGCTGTTGCAGTTTAAGCACCAGCTCGTTGTCTATGGGCTCGCTCTTCAACGCCCGTTCCAACTGGCTTTCTGCCCTCTGTAAATCAACCAGGACCCCATTCTGCAAGCCTTTCGATTTGGCAATCGCCACCCCTCGCATCACAACCTTAAAAGCCTCCCACAGAGTTCCCGCCGAATCAACGCTGCCAGTATTGGTATCGAAATAACTAGCTATTTCCTCCCGCATATCTTCCCTGAAAACCTGGTCTTTAAGCGCCTCTGCGCGCAGACGCCACGTCGGGATCCGCGCTCTGGGGCGGCCATATTGCCAACCCACCACCAATGGCGAGTGGTCCGATAGGACCCTCGCTTTATATTCCGCCCTGGACACCTCTGTCAAGACATCCGATGTGGCAAAGATATAATCAAGCCTGGTGTGCAACTGCTGCGGGGCCGAGTAGTGTGAGTACTGTCTCACATTGGGGTGCTTAGTCCTCCACACATCCTCGAGCTCGAAGTCTCGCAGCAGCGTCCGCAGCGCCCGGGCTGCCGGGGCGGGCCTAGTCATTTTATCGTCGGATCTATCCATCCCCGGCTCCAACACACAGTTAAAATCCCCTCCCCAGAACACCGCACTCCCAACACACCAGCTCAGGCTGGCACTCATAGTCCGATAGTACTCTGCCGTGCCCTGGTTCGGGGCATACGTGTTCACTACACACATCTCTTTATTCTCGATTGCCCCTCTTACCATAGCCAGGCGCCCCTCAGTATCCAAGATTTCCTGCTTCAGTTGAAACGGGACATGTGGCGCCACCCAGATCAGTACACCTCTGGCATAAGCCGAGTACGTGGATCCCACCACCGTTCCACCCCACTTTTTCTTTACCAGCTCCAGTTTATCTCGGGTCAAATGCGTTTCTTGCAACAATGCGATGTCTATCTTTTGCCTTCTCAAGTATAGCATGACTTTATTCCGTTTTAGATAGCTATTGAGACCCCTGACGTTCCATGTTAGCAATTTTAGCTCCCCCATAATTCACTGGTATCCTGCCCACTCCCCCCCAACCCACCCCGCTCATCCGTGCCGTCCAGATATCTCATCCAAAATGTACTCCCAGGGCTCGCGGTCAAACTTAAACTCCCCAACGCTATGTACACCCCAACTTTCCCCGCACCCCCCATTCCCCCCACCCGTCCCCCCAACACCCTCCCCAACTGTTGCCCAGCTCCACCTCGGGAACTCAGGCCCCCCCACATCTAGTTCTGGCTGTTACACACAGAGCCCAGTAGGGTAAAGTCGCCCTAACGGCCACTTAACTAAAAAACACTAAATGGGGGTGAATGGACTAGCCCCGAAAGGCTCCTTCGTATAACCACAGGTACGGTGCAAACAGTGCATTGATCATTCAGTTCCAGGCCCGACCTCCCCCGGCCATAACAGTAACTATATTCAAGTCCCATAGTCTTCTGGCTGCACTCTTTATCGTCGTAGCGCACTTAACTCTTATTGCCACCTTCATCAGCCTGGACCTCCGGCTCCTGGGGGCTGCCCTGCATGTCCAACCAACCCATGGCTTCCTCAGGCGACTCGAAAAACAAGGATCTGTTGTTGTGGATCACCTTCAATTTGGCCGGGTAGAGGAGCATATACTTCTTCCCCGCCTCTCTAAGTCTCCTTTTGACCGCTGCAAAGTTCATCCGACTCCTCTGCACCATCATGGTGTAGTCTGGGTAGGCCGTTATGGTGGCCTCCCCCCTCTTGATGGTTCCTCCTTTGCGAAAATGCTCCAAAATCCTCTCTCTGTCTCGGTAGTTAAGGATTTTGGCTATCATTGGCCTGGGCGGACCGCCCGGCGGAGGCCTCCTGGCCAATGCTCTATGCGCTCGCTCCACCGCAAAACCCTGCGACAGCACTCCCCCAGTGATCTCTTGGAGCAACATATTCTCAATGAAGTCCGTGGGGTTGTGACCCTCCAATCCTTCCGGGATGCCCACTACACGGATATTATTCCTCCGGGCGCGCCCTTCTGCTTCTTCGGCCCTGTTCTCCAGGTTGCGCACTTTCTGTTCCAAGACATGCAGGTCGGCCTTGTGTGAGGCGCAATCTGCCGTGTTGGCGCTTCCCTCCTTTTCCAGGCTCTCCGTGCGCTCCGACAGAGTCCTCACATCTTGTCGAAGTAGGTTCACCTCCTCCCGAACTTCTCCCACTTTGAGGTCAAGCACTGTTTTCAGGTCCGCCACCACCATTTCGAGCTTGGCTTCCCAAGCGGTTTTCAAATCCGCTTTCAATTCTGCGAGCGCAACTAACACGTCCTGATTTGGGCTAGCGGCGGCCATGCCGCCTGCAGATGGCTTCTCCTTGCTCCGAGCACTTTCTGGGCCTGGTGGTGTCTTGGTAAACTCATCCAATGTGGGTTGTTTCACTTTCTGTCTGACGGATTTATTCGCCATTCCACCACCACTGTATGTCGCGGGCCCGTACACTCCCGCCTCACCCCCACCCCGGGAGAGAGGAGCCCACCTTCCGCTCGCAATGGAGCGAGTCGCTTCTCCCGCACCAAGTGTACCTCCGCAGTCACTCCTTCCGCCGCTCGACTGGGTCCCTACCAGCGAGTTCCTACACAATGTGGGCCCTCCGTCCCAAGGCTGCCGCTTGACCAGCACGCGATGCTCCGGTACCCAAGGCGGGTGGTCAGCTCGGGTGGGTCCTAGTGCCGACCACTGACCGTCACTGTCCAAAGCCCGTGATAAGTAATCGGTGCCCACCGAGACTCGCCGGTTCTCTCCCAGAGGCCATTCTCACACTTCACAGCTTACTTTGCCACCGATCACTACGAGAATGCCTCTTCATCGCCCCGCATGTATCTCCTCCGTTGTCCGGCATGGCCGCCATCTTCCCTCCGTCCGGGCCGTGACTCCCGGATCTTCGATCGCAATTTTTCTGTTGTTGCCGGGCTTACGAAGGATTCAGCTCCTCAATATTTATGCAGCATACATTCATGGACGGGTTCCTTCGTTCCTGACTCGCGAAAGTTAGTCTCAATGCACTTTTACACAGGATAAATGCAGGATCTTCAGGAGCTCTTCCAAGAGCGCGTCCTCTCACATGGCTTCCAAGCCACGCCCCCCACAATTGAAAGTTATCTAATCGTGTTCCCTGGTTCGCAGCAGCGTGATGATTTCTTGCGTTATTGATTGAATCTTTGGCCAACTAACAAATTATTGTACAAACGCAAACTAATATCGGAGCATGAACGATCTTGTCGATTTTGTATGGCCTCCCCGGAAAAACCCTGAAACACTTGTGTTCTGAGTGTCCTGCATTACTCATGCGAAGAATTAAGTATCTTAAACCACTATTAGTAGATTACATTATATCCACTACTGATAGATTGCCTATTGGTGTGGAACAACAGATCCTACAGACATTGAGATATGCCATTCTGAACTTCTTGTATAGCTTGAAATTGTCAGATAGGAGATCGATTCAGAGCAAATTATGATCATATGCACATCTCCTTTGTATCTAATTTGTTGTTGGTCCTTTTTAAAAAAAAAAGCTATTCTTCTGATCTAAATTGGATTGTTGAACATAATGAAATTCTGTACTGATTTTGGAAATGTTTTAAACTTTCATGATGAATTTCTTAGTAAAATGTAATTGTTGAAAAATCAAGTTTACTTGATTAAAACAACCTTCAATAAAAATAAAAAAAACCATTCAGTAGGTAGATGCTTGGTCCACCATTTGGTAGAGAATGGAATCTTTCTGGCTACAAGTAAATATTGATCAAGACAGAACAAAGAGCAGGAGTTGGTGAAGGGCTAATGAGCTGGTCTCTGAGGTTGTCTGAGCACTCTTGTCAGTAAGGTACTGTTACCTGGTGCCTCAACATTGTCACTTTGACTTCACTACTGTTTAATGTTTACACCTGTTACTTGCACACTCCTCGTCTGCACCTCTACCCTTCCACAATTTCCCCTGCATACCTCACCCCTCGAATTTATGCACAATGTAACTAGGCGACAGGCCCATTATAACATCTGGACCATGTAATAATAACTTTCGAGCATGGTGTAGAGGTGGTCTTGTTTTTACTGCAGCTTGCGCGCACCCCTCATTACCTTGCCTCCACAAACGTTTTATAATTATATTTAAAACAAAGTAGAAGTTCTGGTTACCTAATCACCACTCAGTCATCAGCTGTATGTCTGGGTGTTTAATACTTCTTTTAGCTTGCTGATTTTTCACAGGCTGCTACCTTTTCTGCCTTAGCTGCTCTTCGATCATGAAGGAATTCTCATCAATCTAGCTCATCATCTGCTGAATCGGTCACCTTCTCGTGAAGCGCCAACAGGGATCCGGGACCAGACGGTTTATCCAGATTAGGAGTGGTCCGAGGGTATGTGAAGTTGAGACTACTCAGTTTCTAGCTGCTTTTTGTGCTGTGGGAAGTTCTACTCCGAGCCTTCATTTTGTATGTTTTGTCCACGGTGTAACGAAGGACCTTGTTTTGAGCGTTGCTGCACCCCTGGTCTTTGGTATATTTCCTAGAATGTTTTCATAATTCCTAACCAATCTGGAGGGCCCATAGTAGCAAGTAGCTGCAAGTAGCAACAAAGTAAATCACTATTGGGTATCACCCTGAAGCTTTTCTGGCTCTGTAGCCGACACCTCTATTGTTACAAGCCCTGTGAGTCTCCCTGAGTGCATTATCTATGTGAAACCCAGTCCCCGTAGAAGAATGTTTTTTAACCCTGGATTAAGTGATCACTCTAGCCTGCCACCACCAAAAGAATCTGATACTGTTCATGTACAATGGTCCCTCCTATGTCCCCGCCTCTTCCCTCAATATATTTGGGATGTCATACCTCGGACGTGATATGACTGGAGCACTTACTGCGCAATATCCTTTTGAGAATAAATAACACTGGGGTGCATGCATGGGCTATGCCTGTGCACGCACCTACAACTCACCCGTCCACAGCACCAACCACCAGTGCTCTCCCTCGCCTTGATTGAACAGGAGCATTCTTCATGCTTACCACGGTTTGCTATGTAAAATGCAAATGTTTCTGAGCTTTTTTCGCCTCCAACCTCTGCGTCTGATGCTCCGCAGACACTGCATTTGCTGTTAACAGATATTTCTCAGCTGTAGAAGAGCCTCGAGTGCCTTGGCCCAGACAATGCTTGGACTCTTTGCTTCTTATGCACACACTCTCTCTCTCTCTTGTATCGCTTTGCAGGCAGCTGGCAAGGTGGGAAGAACTCTTCCAATGCCCTTCATGACCTTGAACAACAGCAAGACCAAGGTAACAAACATATTTGTAAGTCTCCCTGATCCCAAAGAGACTGAAGACACAAGAGGACTCAGTGAGCCCCTTCGGGTTATGCAAACTGTACCCTGGGTGACACCGAAGAACCTTCACAGCCCTAAATCTGTGCTCAACCGGAGATACATTCAGGGACTAAATATGGGTCATAGCCAGAGGTGGTGCTTCAGTAGCCTAATTCCAGCCCATGCAGAGGATCCCTGTGGAGCTAAACATCAGGGCATGGCCTGATGGTGCACTGGGATCTACAAAGCGGCCTCCTAGGAACACTGACAGAAAACACACGGGGGTGCTTAGGCCTAAGAAAACAGAACCACTCCATGAGACCAATGGGCGAGTGGTCATTCTGATAAGTCCACAGGCTACATCTATCCTTTGGTAACCATGACCATTGCTACTCATGGAATTCAGGCCTATAGGATACAGAACGTGGGGGAACATGGAGAACCCTGCAGACTGAAAGACCCAATGCTAAGCAGAGCCAGGAAAATCCAAATCAGGGGAGAGGTACCCACAATTTCAAGAGGTCCAAGCGCCTATAATTTCCGAGCAGAAACATTTTCCCGCCACGCTCACAGGGTCAGTTTGGTCTTTGGCGCATTCTCAATAAGGCTTTACATGTGCTGACATTTTCACAAGCAAGTAATGCAGGGAAGGGACAGGTTTTTTTTGTTACCACACAGGGCCGCCCACGGATTATCACAGTGCACCACTACAAACCTTACCATATACCATAATGTATCACCTGCCAGAATGTGTAAGCCTGAAAGGACATGCTCTGCATAACAGGTCATCTTGTGCCCCGAGGGAACGATGCCCCTGCAGACCCGTGTAAGGGATGGGGTGCTGTCCCGTGTGGAGTACAGAAAGCACTTCTTGGTGCTTAGAAGGTTCTGCCCATAGGGAGATATGAGGGGGGTTTGGTGACCCAGGATGTGCAGAAGAGTGCATGCTGTTTCACCAAATTCTATCTCCTATAGCCTCCAATGGGGAATTGGGAGGCAGGCCTTCTAGTTTCAGCGTAGTCTGAATTGGAGCAGCAGGAGCTCTGGAGAAGTGCAGCCAAATGACTGCACAGGAAAAAGGTACTTCACCAAAGAAATCACACCACACTCGTATACTGAAAAATATATACTTTAATCAAACTTTCAAATAGTCTCAATATTAGGAGAAACAAAAATACTGCAGGTTATCATGAAACATAGTAAACACAGTGCCTGTATGAAGGGGAATAGTCGGGTAAGATCTTAGCCATTCGTAACACTAGAATGTAAGTTCACTATCTGGTGATAGGCACGGTACACGTAGGCTAAGGAAGGCAAAGAAAAGGGGACACCTAACACCAATCATATAAATTATTTACATTAAAGTAATCATAGTCAGGACCACATGTGTCAACAATGAACCAGTCACAGTAATCCTAAACCTCTAGCACATAGTAATAGAACTAATACAAATGTGTTCCATATAGTCAATGAAGGGGGAACACTGGGAGCAGGCCACCAAAAGTTAGGATACATTAAACACGTATCACCAACTCATTACACTCCTAAGAAAAACAGATACTGTAAAACATTGTATTTATACATTAGGCATCTCTCACAGGCAGGAGGGTAATACACAAATTTTGGGAAACATAATATTAATGGTTCTTGCTAAAATTCCAATCTTTGGCCAAAAACTCAATTGGCCCAAGGGGGACACAAGAAAGGTTTTCAGAGGCAGGTAAGTCCCTCTAAAGTCACTTGGCAGAGTTCCAGGTGAGTTTAAAAGTCCCTGTATGAATAAACAAGACAAGATCATGCACAGCTGTGGTTATTGGGAAAAGGAAGGTATCAGTTCTACCCCACAGTTGTGGAGAATGCTGCAACCAACCCCATGGGATGCAAGAGAAGACCCTCTTGAGGAGCTCCAGTGCTAGGTTTGAGACTCCGCAATGCAAAAAGAGATGCAGCGAAGCGAGATTCAGACAAATACAAACGAACGGCAAAACATGGTAGAGTGGGACTTGCAGAGACCTTCGACCACAGGGACCCCTGAGGGTAAGTATCTTGAATAACTGACCACCCCAAGGTCCAGAGGTAGACAAATCCAGCAAAACAGAGCAGGACCAGGAGCTCCATCTAGGTAAACCTACACATTATTGGGCTGGCGTAAGACAGCCTTCCAATCCCACATCAGGTCTCCTAAGAAAGGTTTTGGTGGGCAGCCAATCAGCACGGCACCAAACGCTGCCAATCTTTCAGGACAACCTCTACAGAATGTGTAATTGTCTGTCAAGGGACTGGTCCTAAAAAGCTCAAACCACTTCGGAGAGTACATGGCCTGGCTCGAAGTGTGACTGTGGCCATTTTAGGCCTTCCCCGTGGTTTCCCAAGATAAAGGGATGGCCAAAAAATAAGATTAGCAGCACTACAAAAAATGCATTAGTACCCCAAGGACTCCAAAAATGTACATTAGGCTACTAATTCAGTAAAACGGCTTGCACATCCGGTGAAGCCAAAACTAAATGTACAGATGCCACCATCCTACTCCCAAAAACCAATGTAAGGTGATTTAATCCTGAGTATATGATAAAGAAAGAAAAGCAACTTCAATTACAAGCAATAAATGCTAATGACTCCTATCCCAACCCCTAGTAATAAATATGGTTTAAAAATACATTGTTAAACAAAAGCTTTTTATTGTAAAATTCATATAGTAAAAGAGGTTACAAAAAATTGATCATCACATAAACCCCACTACATATAAAGACAAAGACATATATTGCACAATTTCATATACATAGAAATACATTTACGATACACAAAGAATCATCGAAACCACATGTAGGCCTGAATACAAATCTATACTAGACCAGAATTTGTAGTTATATAAACTGACCCAATTGTTTCAGTACTCGCACATAAATATTGGGACATTCTTCAGGGGCTAAAACGGCCACAACTTATAAAATGATTGACATGTGAGTCAGCTGGTCTCCACAACGTAGCAACCACTCCACAATCTGGGGAGAAGGGAAAGGGGGGAGTCAGATTTCTTAAAAAGATCCACTATGTTCATTGATCACAATAGTCTCCGATTGCACCATTAATGGGAAAACAGTAACTGGATGTGCATTAATACACCGTCAAACAATCATGTTTGATCAACAATACCCGTTTCCTGTGCTTGGTATTCTCTTTAATGCGTAAGTACATTCATGCTCCTCTAGAGTAGGACTGAAAGTCAATTACGATAGGGCATCCAAAGATTGCCCATACTACACCATTGCAATGACATAAGAGTGCACCCTGTATCAAGCACAGAGCCACATTTTCTCACTGTCCCACATTATCGACTTATAATGTCAAAATCTAAAAAACATCACCTACATTTACGGTGGCGAAAAGACTCCTACTTATTTCATCTGCACTTCAAAAACTCAGATGGTTATCTGTTAAATCAACAGGGACAAACACACTACTTTAGGTGCCATATCGCGCACACACAATAAGAGTAAAAAAGCACAATCAACTTCCTTAGTTATTCTCCACTCTGTCCTGGACATCAGCGACAAACATAACCAAGTATTTACCAGTCCCAAAAGCAATATTCATAACTAAGCAGGGAGCAATGCCAGGATGCATAATCAGCTACATGGCATTACCAAAACACATAGCCCTGTGTGACATTTCTTTACCAATGCTCACCTCTCTGTGAGCCAGACAAAAAAACGAAAGTTAACAATAACAGAATTGGGTCTGTCTGAACATTCACTGTATGATCCAATTTCTCTATCATTGTAGTTAACTGACGATGTTGAACAGGGGTCAGAGTAGAAACATAGGACGTAATCGATGAGTCAGAATCAGATCCTGCTGCTTCCAAACAAAATTGGAGGAGTATTCAAATAGAAATCTGCCTCATCTTCTGAACCCGAGCCTCCCTCAGATTCCGCCGTTTGAACAATTGGCTCCTTTCACGTGCCCCCATCCAAATTCAGTACAGAACAAGTTTGATTTAATGGGATAATAACGCCCAATGTTAATGGCATTTGAAGGTCAGACGTAATCAAAGAATTCGGTTTCTGAATGATCGTAAAGAAAGACGCTCTGGACTTTGATGCTTCCTTAGGGCCAACCACTCCCCCCCCCCCCCCCCCCCAAGTTGAGATCCTTTTTGCCCATTTTATGACCCTTGTTTAGCAATCCCGAGTCACTAACAGAACTACGTGCCCATCTCGCGGATAGGGGTAAGGGTAGCCGCATAGCCAACTGCATGGATGTGGGTACATCTGTGCTGGCCCCTCCCACCCCTCGCACCCTGCTGCAACTCTCCAGCAAATGCCAAGGCGGCCGCGGCATCCAATTCCATAGGGCATTCTTGAGGCCCGCTTTTAGAGCCGCTCCTCAGATCAGATTTACAATTAGCCGACTGTTCAACCATACTAGTTGGTAGAAAGCATTACCTTTTTCCAGGAAGTGATGAATATCTCAATGGACAGCACCCCACCCCCAAGCACTTCGCTGCGAATCCACCGGTAGGGGTCTGCTCCAACGACCTCCGCAAACCTGAATAGGCTTAGCACGTGACTTTGCATATTGACTTCATATATTGAAGCATATACACTTTATTGTAAAGATCACACATTTATAAGGTTAAATAAGTATGTTTGGTTAAATAGAACACATGGTAACACTCATTGTATGTATAAGAACAGTAATGGTCAGCGAAGAACCAACCGACTAGTAAATTAAATGTATGTCCACTACCTCTTTGTAGGCATAAAACATGTAGGGCTGAGGGGTGGTAAGAAAATCCTAAAAAATAATACATATTGATCTTGCCATAATCAGGACCGAAAATGCCACACAAGAATAAGTCACAGTAATTGCTACACCTTTAGTACATGGTACCATTAAGCATACACTCTGGTGTACCAACATTCAAAAAGCACGGTTAGATAAAATCACCACTCTTCAATCTAAAATTAATGCTAAAAGAAGCAACCTCGTTGACTCTGCCTTGAACTCTCCTTTACTCAACCGACCTACCCCGGAACCTACCTGTAAACCATTTAGCTTCTCTCCTCTTACCATTGAGGAAGTTGAAAATATCATAAGGAAGCTCAACCCTTCCAATTGCCAAGGTGATATATGCCCCGCTCCTATTATTAAGGAGGCAGCTCACGACCTGGCGCCTTTTACCACCACATTCATAAATACCTCTTTCAAATCTGGCATTGTCCCTGACAACCTCAAGGACGCCTGGGTCCTTCCACTAATTAAAAAACCTACTCTTGATCCAAGCAACCCATCTAACTATAGACCTATCACTACTATGCCATTTCTATTAAAAATCTTGGACCGTGCTGCCTATTTACAAATTCAGGACTAACTTGAAGCAAACAAATAATTGGGATTCCGTCAACCAGGCTTCCGTTCCAGACATGGTACAGAAACCGCCTTGATTGACTTAAAAACTCAAATTGAGGTAGTAATGGACAAGGATAAGCTAGCACTCCTCCTCTTACTTGACCTCCTTGCAGCCTTTGATTGGGTTGATCATAACATTCTTTGTCACCACCTCAAAACCGCGGCTCACGTTTCCCACGAGGCCTCTTCATGGATCAGTTCCTTCCTGGCCAATAGAACCATGAGGGTCTTCTCTCCTTTGGCCTCCGCAGAACTAGCACCTGTCCCCTGTGGAGTCCCACAAGGGTCCTGTGTCTCCCCCACATTATATAACGTGTTTACTAAGCCACTCTTTGATATACTTGACTATCTGGGTGTCTCCTACACTAACTACGCTGATGACACCCAGATACTCATTCCGCTCACTGGGGACCATAATGCTGACGCTAGAGCACTTATCGAAGTCTATTCAGTCATCCAGGCCTGGATGGCACATCATGGGCTCTGCCTTAATGATGAAAAAACTGAGTTGCTGATCCTCGGTTCGCATGCCAAACTGGCTAAACTAGATTCTGTGTATAACTCCTTCATTATTGATGGTAACATCATTAAAGTTTCTAAAGTAACTAAAACTCTTGGTATCCATTTGGACTCAACACTCTCTCTTACCAGACAAACCAACGCGGTGGTGTCTGCATCAGCCTATACGTGTAAACTTATTACAGCGTGCAGACCGTTTCTGACAACTGAAAACTGTATCATCCTTGCCAGAACCTTAATCATGGCAAAAATTGACTAGTGAAACGCCTTATATCTAGGGACCAGCCAAAGAAATATTGACATGCTACAAGTCACCCAGAATAATGCCATCAGGGCCGCCCTCAACATTCCAAGGCGATCTCACATCTCTGAAACTAGACGTAGCCTACATTGGCTCCCGGTTGCGCATAGAATCTCCCTGAAAACGTTAGCCTTAGCCTTCAAGGCCCAGAACAATCTAGCACCTGAATACCTGGCCAATCGTTTCTCGCGTCACTCTGCCAACCGACCCCTGAGGTCCGCTTATATGCACACGTTGTCTACACCTAATTGCAGACAGTGGGGGGGGGTACGTTTCCCAGTCCTCGCTGCCAAACTTTGGAACACTATACCTACCGCACTTAGAACAGAACCTACCTTCCACGCCTTTAAGAATAATGTCAAACTCTGGCTTTTTGCACTCGATGCATCACCTTCCAGGTAACATATCCACACCTAAGCACCTACCCTGCAACATACCCACCCTTAGCATTTCTCTACATCCTTCGGATCGCCTTTGTATTACCACCTGCATTGACTTGATTCACTAATTTAATGATTCACCTTATTGTTCTGAAACTTGTATTATTGCTGTATCATCATGTAAGGAACCACCTTCTTGAAACTGTGCGCCCAGATGCCCCAGGGCAAGGTGCGCAATATAAATATACAAAATACAAATACGCCATATATTACATGTACATTATGTTACTGTCTATGCACTTGCATGATCGAAAGGCAACGTGCCTGAAGATAGTCTGTCTGCTCTCCCTTGTCTTCTCCCTTTAATTGCACTGGTAAAACTGCAGAATCGCTGTCAGGCCTATTTGCTGTGTCTGAACTGTTAAATGTATTTTTACGCACTTACTCTGCCTGTGCAGACTATTATGGCTTCAGAATTTCACTGCTCTGAGCGACGGTTGTTTTTCCCCCCTGTTCCCACCCCGCCTTGAGCGCTTTGAAACACTTTCCTGTGTATAGGTGCTATATAGATAAACAATACAATACACTACAACACATACAACTCCTAAAGAGCTAAAAACGGGTTAACCCTTTAGCAAACAAGCCCAGAGAGTCACCAAAGTTAGGACAGATCTAGACTTCTGGAATCAGCGCCATACACTTTTATTGCACCCCCAGAAATACAGTGATACAAAAGTAACCAGGCAGTAGTTGAATGCTGCAGCAACACATTTCTATAGGCTGGAGTTTAGCATAGAGCTTTAAATGCAAAAACACGCTCAGGAACAGCAAAAAGACCTGGTGAGTAGAAATCTTTTTCGCAGGTTGAGTTACGGGATCTGATCACATGGGGACTTAAACCTTGGGCCATTGACGACCCAAAAGAAGAACAATCTGCTTTCCAGCATGATGATCTACCAGTCTGGAGTGAAAGCAATGACGGAGAAGGCAGCAGAAAGACAGAGGATACAGACTATCTGGATGCAAATGGCTTGAGGGACAAAATGGAGTAGCCAGCAGAATATATTCCCACGACGGTGGCAAGAGTGGAGGCAACTCAAGATGGCCCAAACTAACAGCAGTGGTGGTGTATTGATGCCCCAACAACCTTCTGGATGATGGATCGCGGTGCAATGATCAGGAGGAGAATTCAGGAAGATGGGAGGAAAATGGCCCAGAAACAGTCCCAACACCCAACCCATCCAGTGAGGGGGATAAGGGGCGGATGAAAGCCAGCACATGATGGATGCCCAGCAGCCAAAAATGGAAACCGGAGTTAAAGGAAAGGACACAAGACCCAGCAAGTATGACCAGAACTGGTCCTTAAACGCAGCGGCAAGGCTACATGTCAAAAATCCTCTAACAGCAAGTAAGTAAACCTACTAAAATCCCAGCAGAACTTAGAAAAGATCAGAGCCTCCTGTATATTTAGCCAATGACTCCTGGGCTCGCCCAAGCCAACCCTCTATCACCCAAAAGGGCAGTCACACAAAGGTTTTGTTGTCCTACCAATCAGCTTGGCTCAAAGAAAAGTAAAACAATCAGATCCATCCACACACTTTGTTCCTTAGCCCTAAACATTCCAATTTGTAGTCTAAAGCAATTAAAACCACTGTAGAGTGTCTAGAGCTAGGTTCAGATGCAACCCATGTTTGCACAACACCCATTTTAGGCCTGCCTTGTGCTGCCCCCAAACAATGGAATTGCCCAAATACAAAATGGCAGAGTGTAGGGGTTACAAAATATGTTTGTACCCAAATGGCTACTAAAAGGTACACTGGGCTACTAATGTAGTACAAACAGGCGAATCCCCAGTGAGGCTGAAACTAAGTTGCAGCTGTCCCCCGCTGCTCACCAAACCCAATGTAGGGTGATCAGTGGTAGAAGTGTATCAAAAATATAGCGGAACTAAGATCTCAGCAAGGAAGAGGGTAAGCGGAAGCATAACGCAAAATGTGACAAGTTGTTGTGGCTGGTGCATTGCAATAGTCTAAGTGACTAGTAACTAAGGCTCCCATTACAACTTTACACTTGCACAAGGACATGAATGGGCAAATCCTATATAGAGAATGGTGAATATGGTTGTAAATAGTAGAGGAATGATAAACAGAAAAAATAATAGTGGAACACCGCTCCCAACCGTTCCTGATCACTGAGGGCAATACAATCACCCTAGGACCAAAATAGGATGCTGAAAAGCACCTTTTCTAGGAGCCATATGATCTACCATAGGACCATATGGTAAAAAGGTTTGCAATGGCAGGGAGACTTCAGTAGAAATAGGCCAAAGATCACAGAAACCAAAGGTGTAATCAAGTGTAGGGGTCCCATAGAGCTCCCAAGAAATTGGATTCTTCCCCAATGGGAGCAGAGGAACACCCCCACAATTCCCAGGGTTGTTCAGGATCTAGGCAATACCAGAACAACATGTCACCTCATCCGCTTTAAAAATGTACCAGCTGCCACTACTCTATACTACAATGGTACTGTCAGAGTGAGCCGTGTGAGCATAGGAAGATGGCTAGTTTGGTCTAGGTCCCTTTTTTGACCAGATATTTGGAGAAACAGATACACTGTAAAGCAATCAGGACATTTTCCATAGTTTGCCATCTCCCTCAATCCCGTACTACGCCTCTTTGCCATACTGCCTACTCCTCTGTTCAAGTCAGACCCTCTATTGTGCGGCTCTCTGTTGCTTTCCTGCCAGGTATAATCCCCAATGTGCAGCTTGGATTCAACATGGTGCTTGCTGATACCTAAAATGTTGCCAGTTGTTCCTGGCCACTGCATGGAGGCTAAGTAGCAAGTCTTACAGTGACGTCTCAACAATGACAGATGGACATGAAATACTACTTGTCAGAGACGTCATTGCAGTGGGAGGAAGGGCAGGGGTTGGTAGGGCTTGATAGATGGATTGACAGCATGTTATTGCACAGTGGAAAAGTGTGGTTACATATATCTGCACTGCACCAGGGGCATGGTAGTGGGATAATGTGAATCTTGAGGCAGCAAATTAGGCGAGACGCATGTAACTTAACAGATACAATCACAAGCAATAACCACCTCCTGCTGCACCACCAGTGCCTGGCTGTGTGGGTGTGCAATGCTAATTGACCAACTGCATTTTTTTCATTCAAGGTTTGCATCCACCATTCACATTACATGTTTGAAATGTTGCATACTCAGACGAATTCCTATGATTGTGCCTGGCCAGTTGGTGTCATATTCTGTTCCCTTGCACAGTTTACAAGGGAATAGTTGGCCAATAGGTGGCCTGCAAGCCCAACTTTCCATCATTAAATCATTGCATAGTTGCCAACATGACCCATTCCAATCTGTAGGTGCTTTTCTGGTCCTGTTTTTTTCTTTGCATTCTGGGTATTCTTGTAGTTCCACTTCTCCCCATTATAAAACCTGGACTACAAGTCACAGAATGCAAGGAAAAAAACTGGACTGTATAAGCACCTACAAATTTGAATGGGTCATGTTGGCAACTATGTAATTGCATAGGCTAATTTGTTCATGTCAGGTTTATGCTTGCTGTCATCCTGAATATTTGCCATACTCACTGCAGTGTGCTAGTGAAAGCAATCATCATTGTCTGATACTTTAGTCATCTGGATAATGGGCAAATAAGCAAGATGCATACCAAATAGCCCATGATTTAGCACATTGCAATACTTCGTTACAGTGAAGCGAAATTGATTGTTTTATTATAATGTGAATACACTCCTACAAATATCAAAAGGTAGAAGTCCCAAACCACTCTGTCCAATGCCATTTGAATGCTCCAATTTGTGACCAATATTCCTGGCCTAATGTGCTTAAAAATGCATTTACCACTACATTTCCCAAACATGCCTTGGGGAATAACCCTAAAGTCCAAATTAATTTTCTTTACATCCTACATGTGGTGTGTGCTTATTAATGCCTCATTTGCCACTTGCAAACACTAATTTAATCTCAAGTTAAATTAAAAGCCATTGCAAATTTGCCTGGTCTAGATGTGCACCTCAAATAGATCACTGGCGGGGGTGCTGTTGCACGCCATCTAAGATGGCCGCCTAGTATCTAAGCTGCGCCACTTCATATATCCTGTGTCGAGAAATCCTGCGAGTCGGTGTGGCTAAATTGGGGAAGCTTGACGGTATACTGAATCTGAAGATCGGTGGATCCTGAGTGACCCACTGCTGTCCCCCTGCGGCACCGCTATCCCGCAGAAATCGGCTGCCACACGAGTCCGTGGAAAGAAAGCGGGTAAATTACTAGGCCTGCCCTTTCCCTTGTGGTGCTGTGATTGAGACAGAGAGGATCCCCGCTCGGCGCAAGCTGGATACGGCCGTCGGAGTGGAGGTGGAGGCGAGCACTATCCGGGACACAGGACCGCCCGGCGCTGCTGGGAAAAGACTGCTGCCGCGCTGACAGGGAGCGCGGAAACAACGTAATCCTGCTGGTGCCCGAGTCGGGGGGACTGGAAGTGACCGGACTCGGTGGCGGACCCCTGCACCCCCAACTGAGCCGCAGTGTGCGCTGAGGAGCGAGCAGGCTGGGGGGTGTAGCGGGGAAGACTGCCGAGACCTTGCACTGGAGGAACGCCGTGGAATGAGGTACGTGCAGTGGCCGGCCAATAGTACGTTCCATCCTGATATCATCCCCACAGCCAGCCCCGAGCGGCCCTCCCAAAAATAACAAAACAGACGCACTGTAGTGCGGGGTAGTCCCCGCTGAGCTCTCCAGGGCTGGGAACCACAGACACAGAGTCCAGTGCATTGTTGCGCAGGACCCACGTATAGAAGCACAATTCGAAAGCTGCGCAAGGGAGAATGACAAACACAGAGCATCGGGAGCAATTGTGCCACAAACAATATCTCACAATCAGAGGCTGCAGCAGTCACGAAGAAAGGACAGCAAGCTCCACGGGAGGCACAGTAGCTCGGGGCAGTGTATGGCCAGCATAAGTGATGCCCTGGAGGAATGGAAATACTAAAGCATATTACCCGTAGCTATTGCCCCTCAAGCAAAAGGGGGTCAAGGTGCTTACCGCTATGCACAAGATACACTGGGTACGCCTGCACCTCGTCTAGGAATATCGACCAGAACCATACCACGTATAAGGGGAACCTCTATACCCAGCCACATAGTGGGCAACCACTGCTTCTGGGCATAAACAACACTAGCATCTCCCTACATTGCAGGTTATGCCCAGGGGTAATACGGGCCTCAGGAAAGGCCCCATGGACGCATGTACCAACTTAAACATGGAAGGCGAGAACACAAGATCCCCGCCGTCAAATGAATCCAACGCCCCGCTAATGGCAGAACCCACGACAGACCCCTATATGGCAGCATTACAAACAGGTTTTGCATCGGTGAACAGTAGACTGGATGATATAGTCAACAACATATCCTCCATTAGATCAGATCTAAAGTGTGTAAACACGAGAGTTTCAGAAGCTGAAACCAGAATAGGCGCACTAGAGGACTCCTGCACGAATCAAGCCAAAAACATTGAGGAGATAAAGAAATCCTTCAAACAAGTCCAATCCAAGTGCGAGGACTTAGAATCACGTTCCCGGCGGAACAATATAAGGGTGGTTGGGCTGGCCGAAAAAATGCTTAATGTGCCCATGGAAACATATCTGGAAAACGTGATCCATACTATTCTACCCGATGTCCAGTTTTCTCAGCAGTTCCTTGGCGAGAGGGCCCATAGATCTCTGGCCCCACAGCCTAAACCCGGAGCACCGCCATGCAGGTTTACTGAACTACCGTGATAGAGACTTCATCCTCCGCCTGTCCCGCGAGAAAGGCACACTGAAGTACGACTCCGCGAGGATCCACATTTATCCAGAATTCTCGACCGGAGTGCAGACCACCCGCCGGATATTCGACAAGGGAAAAAAAGCACTGCGAGAGAGATCTGTACCCTACGCAATGCTGTTCCCGGCAAAGCTTCACCTTCAACACTCAGGAAGGTCGCACTTCTTTGAAACAGCAGAAGAAGCAATTACTTACATAGAACAGCACATCCCGCTCCCCCAGGCAAGAGAGATCAGACAGCCCGATCCAACACCTGACGAGGGGGAGACAGAAGACACATGCAAGTCCATCATATGACACAAACCAGCCATGGATACGGCGCATGAGCTCCTAGGTGCGACTCGATACGCAAAGAGAAGAAAAGGCAAAACAGCTTCCCACGGATGCAAAAGTTGCAGAATACACAGGGGACTACACTGTCCAGTTGGGGTGGTGGTGAGGGAGGGGGAGGGGGGAGGTGGGAGAGGGATGGGACAGGTCTGTTGCCGAATGACTGTTGGGAAGTTCAATGTTTTGTTTTTACTACAAAAACTGTCAAACACAGCCACTTCAAGCGGGGCTCAGAACATACTGTGGAACATGATACATAACACACATGACTGCGAAGGTTAAGGCCCACGGACTGCGGCTCCTAACGTGGAACATCAGAGGACTAGCGAACCCCATCAAGGCGAGAAAAGTATTAGCCTACGGGAATCGGCATAAAGTAGACTTCTTTCTCTTACAAGAAACACACGCGATTAAGAAGGTGGCGGAATCATTTGCACAAAGTTGGGGTCAGATACATATATCGCGACAGATTACTCATCACAAGCCAGAGGTGTGATAACGCTAGTGCACAAACGCACAGGATTCCAAATGTCCAGAACGGAGATAGACCCTGAGGGCAGACACGTTATAATTTGGGGTGTGCTGGCCGGTCAGGAGTTAATAATCAACACGTATGGCCGAAACACAGACTCTACGGAATTTTACTTGCAAATACTAGCTCAGGTCACACCAGTGGGCTCTGCCAAAATAAAATGGGGGGTGACCTCAACACAATCCTCGACCCCGCTATTGACCGCTCATCTACGGCACAGAGGTCCCCCACTAAAACTGCAGTTAGCATACGGCAGATCATGGAAACACAACCCTTAACAGACACATGGAGGGAGACACATCCAGGACGGAGGGAATATACGTTCAATTCATATGTACATGGGTCCAGTTCATGTATTGACTACTGGCCCTGCTCGCCCAAATTTATACAATGCTTACAAGAATGTACAATACTGCCACGCCAGGGGCGGACTGGGAACCAAAAGAGGCCCTAGAAATAATTTTCTAAGTGGCCCCATATTGCCCATTTTTAGCAGGCCTAACCCTTTTCCTATGGGAAAATTTGGAAATAAAGTAGGTTACCATACAGGGTGCAGAGGCCTACCGGAAATCTCCAGAGTTCCCTATAGAGCAGTCCACCGCTGTGCCACGCACGCTATCGGACCACTCTCCCGTCATGCTTGAAATACTAATGGGCGTAAATCAACACAACCAACGATCATGGAGGATGCCCCCGTCATTGCTTAAAGATGAAGCAATAATTGAATCCCTCAGGGCGGAGATAACCGAATTCTTCGACTATAACATAGGATCAGTACCATCAATGACCACAGTGTGGGAAACCCTTAAGGTGTGGCTGAGAGGGCATTTAATCTCGAGGACAGCCGGCATGCTTAGTGAAATATGAAACGATCTCACCAAGACGGAACAAGAATTACGTAGACTAGAGATCATCCACTCTCAGGCGCCAGAGAAGGACACCCTGAAACCGCTGCAAAAATAAATGACCAGATTTAAGGCACTGGCGGAACGTGAAGTATACTATATAGTGCATCCAACAAGGGCCAAAAGATATGGGGAGGGAAATGAAGCCAGTCGTACAATGGCGAACCTCATCAAAACCGAACAGGGGTTCAGACAAATCACAAGTATAGTGGACACGGAGGTAATAATCCACACGGATGCCCAGGAAGTTAACAAGGTGTTCCTAGACTTTTACACCAAGATATACTCAAACACTGATCAAGTATCGGATGAAGAGCTCCAGAATTATATGG
Organism: Ambystoma mexicanum; assembly: GCF_040938575.1. Classification (NCBI taxonomy): domain Eukaryota; kingdom Metazoa; phylum Chordata; class Amphibia; order Caudata; family Ambystomatidae; genus Ambystoma; species Ambystoma mexicanum. The sequence continues at coordinate 448,571,974 of NC_090936.1, read as the reverse complement.
ATATGTTTCCCCTGCCCGAATTGAGCCCGACAGACAGAGAGGCTCTGGACCTCCCACTAACCATAGAGCAAATCACTCAGGCTTTTAAGGAGCTTCAATCAGGCAAGGCACCAGGCTCAGATGGTATCCCAGCAGACTTTTATCAAATCCACAAAGAAGAACTCGCCCCCAAACTAATGGAGGTATGGGAGGAAGCCCTGGGAAGGGGAGCACTGCCGGCCACAATGAAAGAAGCTATAATACTGTCCTCCTGAAACCACATAAATCTCTGCAAGACCCCACATCCTACTGTCCCCTTTCCTTGATTAATGTGGACGCTAAGATATTTGCCAAAACAATAGCGAATCGCCTGCTGTCCCATATGAATGAATTAATACATCCGGACCAGCCCGGCTTCATCCCCACCCGCTCTACCTCTTTAAACCTCTGAAGGTTCTTCTCAATAGCGTCACAATTGGACCCGGAAGCGAAAACAGTAGCAGTGGCCCTCGATGCTGAAAAAGGATTTGACTCCGTCTCATTGAAATACATGTATTCTATCTTCCAAAAATGGGGTTCGGCCCTGGTTTCCAGAAATACATACAAACACTATACAAAGACCCCAGAGCAAAGGTCAGAACAAATAACACTCTTTCGACAGATTTTACACTACAAAGAGGCATGAGGCAGGGTTGTCCACTTTCACTCCTCATATTACGCTCACGATAGAGGGGATGGCGGCAAAACTTCGACACAACCATGCATGGCCAGGTATACACATTAGGGGCCCTCTGCAATTTATCTCATTGTATGCAGATGATACAATGCTATACCTGAGAAACCCGGAAACTAATCTTGCGCCTGTAATGGACGACATAATGCAATTCGCAGAATACTCTGGATACAAAATAAACAGACTAAAATCGGAAATAATCCCCGTCACAGGAGTCATCATACAATCCCCAGCCACCAGTCAGTTCTGCTGATCCCCAAACACAGCACGGTACTTGGGCATCATCATGGCCACAGACAGACACATACTTTACTTAAACAACTACGAGCCTTTCCTAGCAACACTGGAGCAGAAATTAAAAATCTGGGACAAACTCCCAATATCGTTATACGGCCGGATTGCGTTGCTTAAAATGGTGGTGGTGCCGAAAGTACTGTACTTATTCAGCAACATACCAATCTGGCCTGGAAGACAGTTCTTTAATCTACTACAAAAACTGGCCTCCACATTCGAGTGGGGAGGGGGCACTGTGAGACTTCGATGGAATAAATTGTGCGAGAAGTATGGGGGGCTAATGGCTCTAGATTTTCTATTCTACTTTTACTCATCGCAGGCATACTTTGCGAAATACTGGTCCGAAAACACCGAAAGATATGCACACATACAAGCAGAGAAATTCGCAGCCTCCCTGATCAAACTGCAATCCATGATATTCGCCAAAAGCAAAAAAGATATGGGGGAAGAGGATCCATTAAACTCAACGGTGAGAGCATGGTCATATCTGTTCCAAAGAGTCGGATGCACGGACCCCTATTGGCCGCACGCAACCCTGTGGCATTATCCAGACCTCATACCCACAACAGACACGACGATACAGAAATAAATGGGATCCAGGCAATGAAATGAAGTTGGGAGACCTATACCTAGACGGGAAGTTTGCACTGATGAAAATGGTGCAAGAAAAGGTGGGCCCGGGCCTCACTACAGCGTTACAATATCACAGACTAAAAGCAGCAATGAAAAAGAAATGGCCGATATTCCCTGCTGACCAATATGCACTTCTTGTTGTGGATGTCTGTTTTCTGGTGCTTGACACAATAACTGAGACGGTCCTGCCCGAAACTGGTATGAATGCAGTGTGTAGTGTTGAATGGCTGGGTACTTGTCCCAATACACATTCCTTGTTGTGAGTGTCTGAGAGGGAGGAAAATGGCCTGAATGCAATGTATGCCTGATTGGATGACTGCTGAATGCCCTTCTGAGTGATTGGTTGCCTGAGCGTGACCCAGCAGAATGAATGGGAGATCAACTAGTATATCTGGGGGCCACTCACTGCTAGAAATCGTTCAGAAGCTGAAGTTGACACTTGAAGCTTATCCTTGAAGCCCAGCTGGAAGATGATTTGAAGCTGCATTTGCTTCGACCCGATCCGAAAGCGGTCTAGTTCATCGAGGGCTGATCCGAGAGAGGACCTGGTTAGGCGACCTCTTCCCATGCTCTGAGGGACCATTGAGCACAGCTAACCTTCGCTGAAGCTCAAAGTCACTGGACTTCACTGGAAGTCAGACCCTCGAAAGGCTGCCGACTGGAGACGCGGATCGCTGAGGAGAACGAAGATCAGCACTGGACATTCCATCCACCGTCGTCGACCAGGGTTCGCAGGTTTGGTGTAACCACTGGAGGCCCGTCGAAGCCATGTTGCCCAGAAGCGGGGACCACTTCAGGCCGTACCATCGATGACCGGAGCCGCACGCTCCTTTGCCTAAGACTTTTGGTTCACAGACACGCTTGTCCGCACCACCGCCCACCTTATCCCGCCAGAGAAGGCCAGGCCGTTGACGTGCTGAGGAGCATCCGCCGGTGGGTTTCCCGCCACCCGAAGACCGCAGACACGCCGGACGACTCAACACCCTTGCTGGGCCACATTTCTTCACAAACTCTTTGCAGTCCTGAACTATCGACATCGAGGGGCCCCGCACGCCTCATCCTTGCAGGACATCTTCGACTCGTTGTCGACGAGCACCGCCAGGATCGAAGCCGCTGCTTCAACGCCACTGAACTTCTATCGAGGAGTCGCGACGCCGAGTTCACTTCCTTCGAGGCCCATCGACGATCCGTGGCTCCTGCTTTAAAGAGAGTCACTCAAGAAGAATCCCTTGACGCCTCCTCGAGGAACTCTGCTATTCCAGGTACTTTGGGGTGGTAGAAACATTATAGAAGGAAAAAAGACTTATAGAACAATAGATGGACTGGGCTTGTGATATACCTTTACTTTACAGGTTGTCCAGGTGGGGGGGGATCTCCACACACAACTATGTCTAACAGTAGGGGCCAGTATTCTGCCACTGGTCCTAACACACTGCTTTCCTCCTATGTCTATTGTTGCTTACCTTTATTAAGTGATTTGTGTGACATTTAACCAGAGTACAGATGATGCACTTTAATGAAATTTGATGATAATTGTGGTACCACTTAGAACTGTATATTTTTGCCATTGTCGATTTACTAAGCATAAAGTGAGTTATAGTGATTGTGTATATAACCTCGAACCTTCATTAGATAAAGACTGTGTTTTAACTAATACAGTGTGTAGACATTCCTTTGTGGGGGCTTCGGGACTACACTGTACTTAAGAACCAGCCTGCATCACCTACTGAAAAGCTAGGCCTTGATTGCTTGACTACGTTACCAATAATAGAGAATCTTGGCTAGGGTCCTCTGTGCCTCTCCTCTGCCATATAGAGAGCAGAAGTACAGACCCCCCCCTCCAGTCTTTACACTGGTGGCAGAGGTGGGATACTTATGGTTTTAAGAATCAGTGTATAACCGTGCCACTTACAAAATATCTGCACTTTGTTAAATTGCGGGTTTAGTTGTGTACAGGATAACTGCATTACAATCAATGCAAATGGTAAATTGACTAGGATGAGCTTAGAGGCTCTCCAGAGTGCTTGTGAAGCCAGGGAGTTAGACTTTGTGGATAAGTCTAAGGCTGAGCTGATAGCTGCCCTGGTGGACTACCAGACTGATTGTGAAACTCTTGAAGGGGGGGGGGGTGCAACCAATGAGGACTCTGCCCCTTGGGTTGTTGCTGCCTCTGTTCCAACCCCAGCAATTCTGTGGAACTTGAGTAACCAAGGATGAAATTGGCCTTTGAAGACCGCAAGTTGGAAATAGCAGCTGAGCTTAAGAAAGAGGAGCTGGCGCAGTAAGTGGAACTCAAGAATAGGGCTCTGGAACTCAAAGACAAGGACACTGAATGTCAGAGAATCCAGCTAGAGTGGAGACTTCAGCTGAACCTGTTGAGTTATGAAAGATTTGGTTGGTGTGTTTGTGGAGGGTTCAGATATCCTCCAGTGGATTGAAGCGTTTGAAATGGCTTGTGCAATTCATGATGTTGATAAGAGAGATTGGGCTAAGTGTTTGTTAAACAGAGTGCCTCAGACTGGATATGACTGTATTTTGAAACTGAGTGTGGAAGAAAGGGGTCAGTAGGAGTGCATGACGTCTGCTTTGATTGCCAAGTTTGGCAAGACACCTACCCAATACCTTAAAAGGTTCAGGGATTTTAAGAAAAGAGAGAATGTGTCTTGTGTTGACTGGGTCAGTGCTGCGCACATGAACATGATGGGGAGGATTGATGGATACACAGTGAAAACGTTTGTTGAATTGTCTCACCTTTTGTTTTTGAGCATTTTTCTGAAGCCTGTTCACCAGACCTGCGTCAGTATGTTCCTGACCAGAACATTTTGGATCCCTTTAAGCTGGCTAGGTTGGCTGACAAGTGGGTCTCCCACCGGGCGTCCCCTAAGGACTCCAGTGGGAAGGACAAGGACAAAGAAAAGGGGACCTCTCAGAAAGCTGAGGAGTCCCAAAAGCAATCACAGTCGGGTAAACCAAAACCTTCCTCTCCTAAGACCCAGAAATCTAGTGGGGATAAATCCTCTGTGGGTGGGAATAAGAGTAGTGGGCCACCTGCTGCAAAGCAGGCTCCCAGTAGTTCAAGTACCGTACCCCGCATTCCTGGCACTTGTTGGGAATGTGGGGCTCTGGATCACAAGAAGGGTGACTCCAAGTGTAAAGGTAAGGCACTTGGAATACAGGCTGTCAGCCTGAGCTACCCTTACCCCATGTCTGAGGTGGAGGCCACTGTCCTCCCCTCCTCTACAGGAATCACATTCGGTGCTTCTGTAGAGATTTCCTTAGTGTCCCTTGGGGCCTGGGACCAGTACGCAGAAGTACTGGCGAATATCCCACAGAACACCCGTAGGTTTTTGAGAAGTGTCCTCTTGAATGGCCAACCTTCTACTGGTTTGAGACACACTGGGGCAAGCATGACAGCGGTGGACAGGACCCTGCTCAAGCCAGAGGACTATGTAGGTGCTCCTCTGAGAACCACTAGGTTTAGCTGGTGGGCCTCCCAAATTATCGCCTGTAGCCTTAGTCACACCCATGAATGGAGACAAGACAGCAAAGCTTCCTGTCCTGGTTCAGGACAATGTCCCTGCTAACATTCTGTTAGGTAATGATCTAGTAGAGTTGGGGTTGATCTCGGATGGTCTACCCATGACTGCTGCTGCAGTTACTAGGTCACAGGTGACACAGGGTCTGGCTGTGAGTCAGGTACCCGAGCCAAAGGCGAGGCCTAAGGCAAGAATACAGAGAACAAGAAGGCTACCTCTGCGAAGGGGGCTCCTTCTCTTCCTGCTGTTCCTACAGCACCCATTGGGATCCATGCTCTGGACCGGCTGGGTCCAGTGGAAAACCCAAACTCAACTCCTGTGGGAGAAGAGGCAGAAGACCCTCCTGCAGGAAAGGTTCTCAACCTGGAGGACCACCCCGACCTTCAATGCCTATTGGCTGAAGGGGGACCCTCCCGGGCTGACTTCTGTAAGGGACAGAGAGAGTGCCACTCTCTCAAGGGTCTGAGGAAACAGGCCCTGTCCCAGGCACAAGGAGAAGTGCCTAGGACATTCCGGATCTATTGGGAGGGTGAGCTCCTTGTTAGTGAGCCGCCCACTAAGCCTGAACCTGGTGCCCTCAAGAGGTTGTTGTTATCCCAGGTTTACAGGCCCTTCCTGCTGCAGTTGGTGCATGAGGTGCCCTTAGCTGGTCATCTTGGTACCAAGAAGACTAAGCAAAGGCGCTCTGCCCATTTCTACTAGCCACGGATGGGAGTAGACGTGGAGTCCCACTCCAGGACCTGCCTAAATTGTCAGTTGTCTGGCAAAGACTTGAGGCAGTGTCATTGCCCCACTGCAGCCATTGCCAGTGGTTGGCACACCGTTTGAGAGGGTGGGCATCAACATTGTCGGTCCCCTTGTCCCTCCCACTTCAGGTGGACATCGGTTCATCCTGGTCTTGGTTGATCATGCCACCAGGTACCCTGAGGCTATACCCCTTCGGACTGCTACTGCCAAGGTGGTTGCCAGGGCTCTCCTGGGCATTTTCGCCCGTGTTGGGTTCCCTAAGGAGGTTGTCTGACAGAGGATCCAACTTCATGTCTAGTTACATGAAAACCATGTGGAAAGAGTGCGGGTTACCTACAAGTTCTCCACCTCTTACCATCACCAGACCAATGGTCTGGTTGAGAGATTTAATAAAACTCTCAAGTGCATGCTAGGTGCTTTGGAAGAGCCCCTAAGGAGGAAATGGGATCTCCTCCTGGCATGCCTGCTGTTCGCTTACAGAGAGGTTCCTCAAGAGGGTGTTGGTTTCAGCCCCTTTGAGTTACTCTTTGGACATCCCGTGAGGGGGCCCCTTGCCTTGATCAGAGAAGGTTTGGAGAACAAGTGGGGGACTATGTGTTAGGCCTCAGACGGAGGATGACACAGATGATGGGTCAAGCAACAGCAAATCTCAGAGCCAGCCAGGAACTGAATAAATACTCGCATGACCTTAAAGCCTCGCAAGTGGATTGGACTCCGGGACAGGAAATCCTTGTGATGGAGCCTACCAAACCTAGAGCTTTGGCAGACAAGTGGACTGGACCCTTCAGGATCATCTCCAAGATGGGCGAAGTCAATTATCTGGTTGACATGGGGGTCCCTGGGGTAGCCCCTCAGGTATTCCATGTTAACAGGCTCAAGCCTTTCCACAGGCAAGTCTCATGTCTCTTGCTAGCCTGAGAGTAAAAAGAGGATGAGAGTGAGCCTCTTCCTGATTTGCTGCATAGCAACCCTCAGGATGGCTCAGTGGAGAGAGTGCATCTCTCTCCAGATCTACCGACAGAGCAGCAGAGGGCCTGCAGGGTTTTGCTTCGGCAGTATGCCTCTCTGTTTTCACTGACACCAGTCTTCACACCGTGGTGTACGCATAAAATTGACACTGGTGACAGTGTGCCTGTCAAAAGCAGGTGCTACCATATGTCAGATACCGTTAAGAACGACATCCATGATGAGGTCGCCAAGATGTTGGATCTGGGTGTTATTGAATCCTCAACCAGTCCCTGGTCCAGTCCCGTGGTCCTTGTCCCCAAGGCAAGTTCCCAGGCAGGTACCACGGATTGGAGGTTCTGTGTGGACTACCGAGGAGTCAATGCCGTCACCAAAACCGACGTGCACCCATTGCCCAGGGCTGATGAGCTTGTGGACACCATAGGTGCTGCCAAATTTGTGAGCACCTTTGACCTTACCTCAGGCTATTGGCAAATATCTCTGATGGACCATGCCAAGAAAAAGACGGTGTTCTCAACACATGAGGGACTCTACCAGTTTAGGGTCATGCCTTTTGGGTTGAAGAATGCCCCTACCAGCTTCCAGAGATTGGTCAATCATGCGCTCAGTGGGCTGGAGGCCTTTTGTGTGGCCTACTTAGACGACATTGCCGTCTACAGTTCCACCTGGGAAGAGCATTCGACACATCTGGATAAGGTGTTGCAGGCCTTGAAAAGGGCTAACCTCACTATCAAGGCCACCAAGTGCCAGATAGCTTAGAGGAAGGTCACGTATCTTGGTCATGAGGTAGGAGGGGGTCAAATCCAACCTCTCCCCAGTAAAGCACAGGATGTACATGACTGGGAGACTCCCACTACTCAAACCCAGGTGAGAGCCTTTTTGGGCCTCACTGGGTATTATCGCAATTTAATGGTGTACTATGGCCCATAGCTGCACCACTGACAGCTCTGTCCTCACCCAAACAGCCTAGGGAGGTTAATTGGACTGAAGACTGTCAGAGGGCCTCTGATGGCTTGAAAGAAAGTCTGTGTAGGGCTACTGTGTTGTGTGCGCCTGACTCCAGAAAACCCTTTATCGTCCAGACGGATGCCTGCGACACCGGAATTGGAGCTGTCTTGTCCCAGTTAGATGACAAAGGGAGGGAACATCTGATCATATTCATCAGTAGACAACTCAAGGGTAGAGAACTTAGGTGGGCTACTGTTGAAAAGGAATGTTTCAGTATAGTTTGGAGCCTTAGGCGTTTTAGGCCCTACCTTACAGGGTCTACCTTCAAGGTCCAAACAGATCATAAGCCCCTGAAGTGGCTTATGCAGATGAAGGCTGAAAACCCGAAACTGCTCAGGTGGTCTATTGGCCTGCAAGGGCTAGACTTCACCATAGAGCATAGACCAGGGAAGAGTCACGATAATGCAGATGGCCTTTCCAGAAGGTATGTTGACCGTCTGGATGAGGGTGTCTATCTCGTGGGATATTAGGCACCCTAACCTCAGCCTGGGGGGGGGGCACGGTGATGCTGGAAATGCATTGGAGGGACAGGGCCTCCCTGTCCTTGTCCTGTAGTCCTTTTTCATTTGTGGTCTGTATTGTTTTCTGCCCAGGTGTCCATGTGGGACTCCTGGCAGTGCAGCTCTTTCTGTTTTTGGTTTGGTGTACAAACCCATGGGATACCCTTATGGCACCCATGGGTGGGGGTACAACCCTGTGCCCCTAGTGTATGTTTTTGGGCACCTGTGTGTGGCCCACAGATCAGGGTATGGGCTGGTGGCAGCTCCATGCTGAATTTGACAGGTGCTCCGAGTATCCTCCATTTTGGGATACCCAGGGCCCTGCCATTGGAATCAGTTGATTCCTGATAGGAAGCAAGATGGCCCCTGTGGCCTCTTGCTTTCTATTGCCTGTTACCTTGTTTTCCCAAAGTCCTGGGAAGCCCTGACTCTGTCCCTTCCCCCTGACTGGCTGTTGGGTGGAGGTTCCATATATGGTGTTGTTGTGAAGTCCAGGCCAGACTGGCTGGAGCCTTCCCAGTGACTGTATGTTGTGGGTACACCCTGTGGGTGGGACCTGGGTGAAGAGTGTGTGACCAATATGCACTTCTTGTTGTGGACGTCTGGTTTCTGGTGTTTGACACAATGACTGAGACAGCCCTGCCCGAAACTGGTATCAATGCAGTGTGTAGTGTTGAATGGCTGGGTACTTGTCCCAATACACATTCCTTGTTGTGAGTGTCTGAGAGGGAGGAGAATGGCCTGAACGCACTATATGCCTGATTGGCTGACTGACTGCTGAATGCCCTTCTGAGTCATTGGTTGCCCGAGTGTGACCCAGCAGAATGAATGGGAGATCACCTAGTATATCTGGGGGCCTCACTGCTAGAAATCATTCAGAAGCTGGAGTTGATACTTGAAGCTTATCCTTGAAGCCCAGCTGGAAGAAGAAGATTGCTGCTGCATTTGCTTCAACCCGATCCGAAAGCTGTCGAGTTCATCGAGCACTGATCCGAGAGAGGATGTCACGCTCACCTGGTCTCCACAGGGGCGTGCTTGTGTGCGTAGGGTGTTGTCTGTCCTGATGCTGCTCTGCTTGGCTGGTGATGCTAGCTTTCGTCTCCCCTTAGTCCTTGTTTCAGGAGATGTTAGCCTGCAAGTCGAAACAAGATATTAGCTACCGAAGGGAGCTGGTCAGTGGTTTCACCTCCTTCTGGTCTATCCTTCACTTCTTCTGGCTCACCTGTTTTTTAATGGGCGAGCTCTCCGTCCTGCACACTCTGGCAGGGGCGCGGTTCACAGTCTTTCCTGGATCAAGTTACATCACTGATCCGAAGGAAATTGCTGAAGTAGAAGGCCCGGAAGTAAGCAGATAAGTCTCTATTCCAATAACTTCTTGGAATGACTGCCTTTAAGTCTTTCTGTTCAAGATAACTAATGTCCGTTATTGCCTTACAGGTGCAGTGTTAAGCGACCTTCGGATGATGGATGACCCTCCTCACAATGATGCTCAGGATTCCTGCCGGTAAGTATAGCGCTGTGCTGGGTGTGCAAATGTTCGCCTCTGTAGCTTTCCTTTGCTACGTGCGACTAACCGGTTTCCCATTTCACAAAATTATATTATGCTCGTGAAGTCATTTTACTAAGTTTGGTATGTGGGGGAGGGTCCCCGAGACCTGGGACTTTAAGAAACCACAAACATAACTAACTAAAATGTCAATGAGTATGTGGAGGCAGGGGCGTCACGAGGGTGGGGGGGGCAGGAGGGGCAAACTGCCCCAGGCATCGCACTTGCAGGGGGCCTCGCGGCCCCCTCTCCTAAATGGAAGGCAGTACAGTCCACCTGTGTCCATCATTCACACACGGGACTGTGCTGTCTCCTCTCTGCCCCTGCAATGATACTGCGGTTTATTGCGAAGCCATTTGGCTCCGCAACAAACAGCAAAATAATGGGAGACAGCAGGGCCCAGAAGTGAGCTCTGCTGCCTCCTGTCATTCAGCTGACAATGTGGACATGCTGAATGACTGACAGCGTGTTCACATTGCTCAGCGTTAACATGCTGACTGATAGGGGAGGAGTTCTCTCCTGTCAGGCAGTATGTCTACATCTTGGAGTGAGGGCCATCTGGTACCCTGTGGCTGCGGAGGGCTTTTCAAGGGTGCATGGAGGTAAGGTGTTTTTTATTTTAATTTAAATGTGTGTATATATATTATATATGTGTACTTAAATTAAATGAGTATGTATATGTGCATGAATGTGTGCTTGGATGTTGGTGTCAATGCTGTGTTTGGTTTTATGTATGTGTGCATGCAAGGAGTTGTGTGACTAGTGGATGAATGCATGGGTGAAAGTGTTGCGAGTGTGTGCGCCAGCCCCCACCCCTAAATTTAGCAGACTTGAGGGCCACTTAATTGAGGGGTGGGAGGTCATGGCATCAGAGGTGCACCTAGGCTAAAATGTTCAGTGGACGACGGAGTGGGACTAACACTTCAAATGTTGGAAGGGGCGCTAACTTCAGAGCCTATGGGGGAGGGGCAAACTTCTAACATCTTTACACATTCGAATGAGACTATTCTGATGAAGCTTCATTGTTACAAGCAGCTAACTCTCACCCTCATTTCTGAAACGTCACACTTAAGGACTGCTGTGAAAATGAGAGGTCTCATGTCACCACTTCCCTTCTAATCACTCCCCTGGCATGCAAGTGCTAACCCCACATCACAATTTAATTAACTAAAAATGTATGTTTATGACTGCAGGTGCTAACAGTGAAATGTTTCATGTTAGTAATTTCAGGGCCGTTGAGGCCCATTTTAATGTCCGTGTCTTGTTTCGTCTGGCCACAGCTCTGTTGGTCAGCCCGGCAGGGGCTGTATGACCATTTTGAAAGCGATAGTGAGTGGGGCCAATAAACCAATTGCGCTTTCGGTCTCCCCAATGAGTGATGGCGTCTGGGTCTTTCAGCTTTTGCAGTTGAAATGGGCCCCCAAGCAGCTGCGGCCATGTTGGCAGTGTTATGACACAAACACCTACTGATAATCTGCAGCTTTTAACCACCTCACTGTTTTATTTTGACTACATTAGTGATTTAAGCACTACACAGGTACAGAGGTACTTTGGCCTATTTTTCCAATCTGTAAGGCCTGGTATGCCCCACAAACATCGCAAAGAAATGGGCCCCCACCAGCCCTGACCCATCTTCAACCAGCCCTGCTCCCACTTCCCTCCCAATACCCTGAGCCCAGCTAGGAAGCTGAATAGCTAGTTCACCTTCCCTTTGGCCACTAGTCTTACCTTTCACCCCAATTCAGAGGCTCTTTACTTTCACAATGTTATGCTGATCTCTGGAGAGGTGGGCCATCTAAAAGCTGAGACCAGAAGTTAAGACTTTGGCTTTATCAAAGTTAGTCTGTTGATATCGCATGGATAGGCATTTGTACCCTGCATTTTTGATGCTGCTGCTGCTCCGTAACGAGAGCTACGGGCTGGCGACACATCAAAAGAGGCCTTCTGCCTGAAACCAGTTTGCACCTGCTACCATCAATGGGCAGTTAATACCAATACAGCAGTTCCTTTACCATGCCTACATGAAAGCCCAAACTGTTAGGATTGCCAATGATTGTTTTGCTTTACCCATGTTGCACAGGACTATGCATCAAGGTTAAAGCAAACATACTACTTGGCTACATTGGCCCACATTGAATTTAGGCCAATCGAGCCAGTAATAACACTTATGGTGCACAGTCAGCCTGGACATACTTTCTGTGGCATGACATGTTTACTGGCTGGGAGTGTGTACATGGTAATAATGGCATATATTGGTGCAGACTGCATGGACCACATGGGAACAACCAGCATGAATAGATCTTTATACTAGCATATGTTGTGTACAACGGCGGCATGAAATGTATTGGAAAATGTTCCTGTGCACTGTTGGTGACTTGCAACTATTGGTGTTTTCCATGTGCTTCAATACAAAACCAATTGCAAACTGTATGTATTCCATTTTTACAAGGAAAGTGCTGTAAAAAGCATAAATGTAACCCAATGTTTCAAACATTTTCATGGGAGTGAGAAACCCCCTCAAATAACCCTTGTTTGGTTTGGGCACCCTCACTGTGCTCCATCGATCCTGCATAATTGGCACAAACATTTAAGCCTCTTCAGTTCAGAAATTCACCAGCCTCCACTGTACATCATCCATCTGTCACTGTGTATGATGTGTGTTTTAATGCGCACTCGGGGGCAGGGTGCTCCTTAATGCTGGTGTCATGCACCACATGCTGTCATGCCATGTTTATGCCTATGATACAAAAGTTACGATGGCATAAACCTCTCTTCAGTAGAGAAATCTAACTTTGCTGTAATTGATTTCCAGTTGTAGTAAAAAACCATATTTGGGTTCCTGCACACAAACCCAAGGGGAGATTTCTCGAGTCCCCTGTTTGCAGAGGTGCCACTGCTGGCCCAGTGCATAACATCAAAAAGGGGCCTCACCACGTCTTGCGACAGTCCTGCGTGGAGGGACGCAGTGGTCAAAGGGAGCGGGAGCGGTCGTGAGCAGTGCTCCTCTACTTTGTTTAGTTATCTTTTACAGCTCCTATACTTTTATTTTAAAAAGAAACCGTTCCGGAATGGTTTCGTTTTAAAATAAAAGTGTAGGAAGAAGTTGAAACTTGGCCTTCAGTGCATTGAACGTTCCCTTAAACAGCAGGTGCACGTGTTTGGGGGGGTGCATTGTGTGTGGGAGGGGTCGTGGCAATGGGGTTTGTGGGGAGCCGGTGCAGGCCAGCAGAGAACATAGTTCCACTACTTCTTTTCGTACACTTCGACTACTGGGAGGGAGAGGTTGGTATTAAGCTTAGTTGTTCGGGAAGTTGGGGACCCCGCTTTGTGGTCTTGGGCCACTGCACCATGGGCCAGAAAATGACTTGCCCCTAGGCCTAAAGTGGCCAGTCCTCCCCTGATCACCGTCGTTTCAATGAAAATCCGTGTTAAAGGCCATACTAACGGCCACTTCGACTCAATGTACTTTCGGTCGTTTTATTATACACAAGACACAAGCATTCCAAAAATGTAGAAAACGCTTTCTCCACATGATAAAAAAAAGCAAACCTATCCATGTGCGGTTCTGCCTTTACTAGGTCACCTCTCAGAATTCCTTGCAACAGAAACCCCTTTCCAAGTGAATTGGTGTTTCAAGCATGGCCCACTCTTGCAGCAGTATATGAAGTGCAAGGTTCGGAAATGCACCCTCAATGCTTCACACAAGCCACAACCTGTGCAGCGCCCTCGGATGCATCACAACCTAGAACTGTTATTCTATTTGCCCAGCTTTCCGGGTGAGCAGCCCCTCGTGCTGTGCAGTCAAACCTGCATGATACGGAATCTGGCCCAGGCACTGTTGAGGGCCTGTCCACAGTACGACTGGTCCATGCCTCGATAGAAGACTGCTCGCTGCAGCTTCCACTCCACACCAGCCACACGTGTTCAACAGACCATATTGTAGAGATTCAAACAGGTTCCTGATGCAGGTAGGGCAGTGCTCCATGGCTTCCCTGGGCTCGCTCATTGGTAGCAGGGATTGAGCAATCAAGGTTTGGTTCTTAAGAGGAGATTGTGGCGGATGAGATAAACGGTGTCACTTTGAATGAAGAGATGTCCTTTTGGAAATACCAAGGGAACAGCCCGTCTGCGGTTAAGGTTAGATGCTGCCAGAATGCAGTACTCAGTGCGCCTGTAGCCTGTAGCATTGTAGCATTGAGGTCCACTACTGGTGATTTCCTCATGAACGTGGAGGCACCTGGAGACCACAAAGGATGTCCACAGAAGCTGTGGTACATTGCAGGTCAGCACAGTCCATCAGGGGTTGCAGGAGGACTCCTGCAACCGTGAAACAGGTAAGGAGAGACTCTCCTAGGAAGGTAGTCACCACACGTGGCTGTGTTTGTTTAACTGCCAGGCTATTATGCAAGCCTATGCTAAAAGGACGAGCATACTCGTCCTTGGCACTTTAGGCATCTAAGGCAGCCGCATATGCGGTCAGCTTCCAGTGAATCTCATTGTGTGTGCACTTGCATCTTGGTGGGGTTCTATGTGATATTTCCGCATTTTAAAGGCTGAACATAAAAATTACTGATTCTTTTTTGTCTGAATTTGTGTGGCCTTAAAAATGCGAAATGACATTCTGATCCCTCCAATCCCCCGGGAAGGCAATCTGCACCCACCCTCTGCCGCCCACCCTCTGCCGCACTTGCTGGATTTCCTTGGAAATCAAGGGATTTTATCGCCCGAGGCCCCCCTTTCATCACCCACCAATTCCTTCCAAGCCCAACACATTCCCCCTCTTCTCCCACACAGTCATGATAATTTCACTTGATAACCTGGGTTGTTGTGGTCCGGAGTGGACAGGGTCTATTAGGGCTTCCAGGAATAAGGATCAATGCTTGACCCAGACGCTGGTCCCACTGAGACAAGGGAATCACGTACCCTTCTCTTCCCCCCTGGCAACTGGGCATCCTGTTACCAGGAGGATTCCTATCCCATTACTATGTCACTGTCCTCTTTTACAATGTAACAGGTGCCAAACCTCCACTTTTCTGGTTGGGGGTAAGGTTAACATTTCCTAATTCAATTAAAGCATGGAATGCATTGAACATATTGGAAGCCACTCGATTTGAATGAGGTTACTTTAGTTTGGTTTGTATTGTTATCTAGTTACAAATTAACCTTTAACAATCAACATAGCACAAAATACATGTTACAATATTAAGTTCCAAACGTTTCATACAAATTACTAAAATTCACAGATATAAAAATATCTAAACTTCATATACAAAGCGATTAAACAGTTAATTACCTACAAACGCTCCAAATGCTTTCAATAAAATTCCATAAAAACTATTTCTATTCTAATAAACCGCAAAACTTTTAAACAGGAACTTTTCCTACACAAGTTCATGTAGACTAATTGACCTCACAAAGCCGACAACAGCAATGATATCAGAGGTAACCATCCCTCCCAAACATCGATCCCACAGATATTCCAAAGCAATTCGATTCAAGTCACGGAAAAAGTGTTAAACGGCTAGCTTGATGTATAGTGCATTCAAGCAACCAAGTGTCTAACTGATTCTAACCGATTCTGCCCCTTACAAAATCTACAATTGGCCTCATACATTTTTATTTTGTTATACCTGAGAAACATTTCTTTTGTTGGAATTAAATTCCAACAAAATCTCAGAAAATCACTTATTACCGATCTACTCTGATAAATTGCAAAAAAGGGAGCTACAACCCCCAGTTTCTTGTGATATCCTGCAAGATGTGAAAGGGAGGGATAAATAGGAGTCCCATATTCCCAAACACTTTTTGGTACGATCACGTCTAAACTGAAGCTCATCTCGAATGGACCCAATTTCTCTTAAAAAACTATCAAAGTGGATGCTAAAAGATTTCATTACACTGTTAATATTACCTTTCTTTTCACAGTTCATCATTTCATTTAAATCCCTATAGAGAGTGTCCACTTGTGCATTCAAAATTGTTCGCATTAAGTTAAGAAAATTCCAGATTGCTTCTAATGATTGAATCCCCAATTCAAATATAATGACAGCTACTGCAAGGGATTTTGGCAACTGTAATGCTCGTCACCATATTCGCGCCTCCATTATAGGCAAAAGGTTTAAAATAGATAAATCATATAGCTCAATACCATGAATTTATTTAGATACAATCTTACCTTTGTAAAATTTAAGAGCCAGCATGATGGAAAATTTGCCATATTTCCATCCATTACTAATCTGGTTTGCCAATCCCAAAGTTTTATTTAAAAGACACTCTCTAATGTTGGCTTTATTGGATCTATTAAATATTGGAAAGCCTAAATAAATGAAGCGGTTCACCATCTCCAATTTATGAGTGCCACTCCACCATACATATCAACGCCAGATCAGTCCCGGCTCACACGACTGAAATCCATGACCTCATAACTACAACCCACTGCGGGCCCAGCCTTTTCCATTGCCATTCCTCCAGGCTATGCCATCCTAAGGTGCGATAGTTCCCCGACCAAAGGAGGTGCCATCACCCCCATTTTTAAAAACACCCTCCCCATCAGTGCCACGAACACCAATGCCATCCCCAATTGCAAATCCCTACTCTCCAAACTCTCCACGTCCCCCACCAATTCTATCACCATCCTCCTCATCTACCGCCCTCCTGGCCCCAGCCTCGCCTTTGCGGACAACCTACTTCAAAGCATCAACTCATCCTTTAAGCCCAACTCAAAAATATTAATTCTTTGGGGCCTCAATGATCAGTCAGACAACCTTGCCACCACCGTAGCCACCGCTCTCACCCAAGCTGGCTTCACCCATTGATCCCTCAAGCCCACCCACGATTTAAAGCTGCACCCTCGACTGGATCAGCGACCTCAATTGCAACATCACCAACCCGGTCACCTCTCATTGCCCATGGTCTGACCACCACACCATTGTCTTTGACACCCCCCTGCCCATATGAATGCCCCAGTCTGGTTCACCCTTCAAAACAGAAGGCCTGGCCCGCTGCAGTAAAAATCTCAAACAACCTCACCGCCCAATCTCAGTGACAGACCCAGCAGCACTGGTTGACATCTACAACAAAACCATCACCCAGGCAGTCAACACGCTTGCCCCACTCAAACATCGGAAAGGTAAACCTGCACTAAAAAAAACACCTGGTTCACACCTGATCTTCCCGAAGGTCGTGTCAAAAAGCGCGCCTCCGAGCTAGCATGGAGGGAAAACCCCTCACCCGCATCCAAAGCCCTTTTCACCTCCCTCACCAAAGATTATAGAAGGGAAATCCACACCGCGAGAGCTAGCAGCTACAACTCCAGGATCAGTAACACCAAATCCAACTCCCGGGAACTATTCACAATCCTCCGGGAGTCGGAGACTCCCTCCCATCCCCTACCAGACCAGACCGGACAGTGGACCGTGCCTGGTGCAACAAAATCCAAGACGCCCTCACTGGGAAAATCAACCCCTTCAAAGAAAAATTCCTTTCCAAACAAGCCATGCTATCAAAACCACTACCACCGACAACCCCCAACGCTTTACCGACCGACATTTGGTGATGCAAAAGCCGCTTTTGCTAGTGACTCTCCCATGTCCGACTTATAAATTAAAAAGACAGAGAGCAAGAATGCATCCTTGTCCCGTACATGTCGAGATTTTACCAGATAACTCACCATTATGATTAATTCTCAGCTGGATGTTAGAGTCGAAATTAAGTGCGATTAGTAACCTCAGCAGGAATATTCCATCTCATCAGTTTTCCCATAGTAGGTTCCGGGTTAACTTTATCAAATGCTGCGGTTAGATCAATAGTTGCTACATAAGTTGCATTCACCCTACCACTCCATGCAAGCTTCAGCAAGAAGACCAGCAGCAAACCGTTCAAGTTGGTACTGTGGTTTTCATGAAACCCGGTTTGCCACTTTTGGCTGCGGCACGTCTCAACTGCCCAGCCCTCTTGATGCCGTAACAACAAGGCCGCATAGACCTTGCTGTCGGCATCTAGGATAAAAATTGGCTGATAAGCTGTATGCTCATTATGATTCCCTTTCTTGAAACTCAGAATAACAGACGCTGAGATTCCACAATTTGCTTAAAGAAAATAGTAAGAATAGAGGCCCAGGCCACAGGGTCATCTTTAAAGACTAAATTAGCTAAGCTATTAGCCAAGGGGCCCTGTAACTACAAATACCTAAAATAATTTCAAGAATAGATTCCTCATTAATGTCCAGATGCCAGTTATCCTCTTCATTCCCCCATAACACAATGGTCTGTTCATCATTATGCCTCTGACCAAAGACTGACCTGAAATGACTAACCCATAGATTTTCCACAATGATAATTGGCTTGGTACCTACCCATAATGTTAATAATTTGCCAAAATGATGCAGTGTTACCCTTACATCATAACCCAAACATAATTTCGGCATCATTTTGTAATAGCTGTGAATGGTAAAAATGCCACCAATTGCGGTAGGCCGGTTTAAGCTTTCTAATGACTGACAATCTCATACTTTGTGCATCCCTCAATTGGATGTTAATAGACCGAATCTTGGCCCCCAGCTGAAATGTTTAACTTTTAATTCTGTCATAAAACTAGTGTCGATGCCAAATAGGGTGGAGCTGTTGCTTCGACTCTAGTCCCTTAAGAATCTCAACAAGAAAATGATCAAAACTGTTCATATTGACAGTATGACTCTTCCATTCCATGGTGGAAGAGGCCAACAATGGTCCCACTTTTTCGTTCAACCTACTAGCTTTTGTTTTATACCAACTGACCCAGTAACTCCCGGTCCAACAAATAGTCCAGGGACAACCCTCTCCCTCTTTTTATTCATTGGGATATTAAATTCAGCCGAGATCATATCGTGGTCACTCCACTAACACGGAATCACCCTAAATGATCTACTCCCAAAATACATGAGATCATTCACAAACATATAGTCCAACGTGGAGAGTATCTCCCCTCCCTGATAGTTCCATTTAATCTATGTAAACCCAGTACCTCCAAAAGATTTTGCCATTTCATTCCGTTCTTACTTTTCATACCATGCGTCCTACCCTTCATACTTTAACCATCATTTCCTTGGGCTAAGCAGTGCATATTTAAACCACCTCCCACAATTATATATTCCTCCTTTCCGGAAGTCCAGCCAGAGACAAATGCGATCACCCATTTCAAAATATGCTCAAGACTACACAATTATTGGTGCCAGTAGATGTCCAATAACAGCATTTTTTAACAAACACTTTGCACTAATTGTAGCCTGAGCAGCTACGATTACTTTATCCACAGGCAATTGCTGATCTATCTCGATTCCTGAGGTATTGTTAATCAAAGTAATCAGACCTCGTGAGGGCCTCCCCCTCAGTCCCTTCACTGCTGTCTGAAACAGTGTAACATATCCATTGAAAAACCAGAGCTTCCATGAGCCAGGTTTCCTAGATATAAATCGGATTGGTAAAAAGCTGGGAGTTGCCATAGCTATTACATGATAGGGCCCGGCACGCAAAACACTTTGACTACTAAAGATAAACGGGACAGACTTGCCCATTTAAAGAGACGGCTATCCAGGACCAATCTTCTAAGTCAACCCCCCACTCAGTTTGGCCAAACATTAAAGTGCTCTTTGGACCCCCTCTTCAAAAGCATATTCAACTCATTATTCCTTGGATACCCATTAGTCAGATGATCATCATCACTGACTGAACCATCTTGATCCACTGAACATCCAAGAAGACCTGTTCTTCAACCTCGACTCTAACACCCCGTGTGTCCTCATCATACTTGATCTCTTTTCTGCCTTTGACACGGTCAACCATGCCATCCTGCTCAACCATCACCGTGATAACCTGGGCATCACCGGTTAGGCCCTGGCGTCGCTGACTTTTTTCCTTCCTCTGATCGACCCTCCCAGGTCCAACTTGGGCCTTCCTCTCCTCTATCTCTATCTGTACATGCAGTGTCCCCCAGGGGTCTAACCTCACTCCCTGGCTGTTCAACCAATACTTGGCACTTCTTGCCCACCGCATTGCCGCTCTCTGTCCCAACTTTCAGTGCTATGTGGATGACACTCAGCTCATTTTCAGGCTACCTTCAGCCACCTCTTCTCCTTCTCTCATCGCTGACTGTCTGCCACCCAGGAGAGTGGTGTGCCGCCAAGGATCTCTGCCTAAATGCAGTAAGACAGATTCTCCTCGTCGGCACACCCGCTCCCTCCTTTCCTACCACTCTCTGGCCTGCCTCTCTTGGCCCTCTTCCTGCTCCCACCAGCAAGGCTAAAAACATCAGGTTCATCTTTGACTCCACTCTCTCCTCCTCTCCTCACATCTCTGATGTCTCTAAAAAGTCACACTACCAGTCACACTATCCTTCCTTTCCTCTCCTTCTCCCAGAAGCTCACTGTATCCAGAGCTCTGGTTCTCTCTAGGCTGGACTATTGCAACAGCCCCTTTCTAAATTTGCCTGCTTCTACTCTCCGCCCTCTGCAGCTCATCCAGAACAGGACTGCAAGACTTGTCCTTGGCCTCAAGCCCAGGGATCGTATCTCTCCAGGTCTGAAATCTCTGCACTGCCTTCCAGTGGCTGTGAGGATTAAGTTCAAAACCCTCTGCATTATCCACAAGGCCTTCTGGGCCTTGGGCCTCAATACCTTCAACTCTCTCTCTTCCTAAATATCTTACTTCTCGAGCTCTTCGCTCATCCGCCTCCAACTCCCTCAGGGTCAGTCGCTTCTCCAAGCAACGAGTTGGTGGTAGATCTCTTTCTTCGGCTGGGGCCTCCCTCTGGAACAGCCTCCCTGAAACTTGAGGAGAACCATCTCTGGTTCCGGAAGCACCTCAGAACCTTCCTCTTTGCTTTGGCTTTCTCTCCTCCTCTCCCCTGCTGAACTCCTGGCTGAAACTGCACTGGTGACCTGGCCGCCCTCTGATCTCAGGCCCAGGTGCCTCCACCGCCAGTTGCACACCTGCACTGCCTCCCTGGCAATCCTCGCACTTAGGGACGGTTTCTGTATCCGTACAGTCCCATACCAGCGCTTGACATCTGATCTGATGTTTGCACTTACACTTTGCACTTGCCACCAGCTGGCCGCACTTCTCTTATTGTTTTATTTATCCCATGTAATACACTGCCCCCCCACACTATTCCCCTTCCACTGCACTTGCGCAATCGGAATAACACCTGGCCTAGTAGGATCGTTATCTATGTCTTCCCTCTGTTCCCGCTCCCTTGCCAGCTCACGCCTTGACACACTTAAGTATATGCGCGTTATAAATGTCATATGATATCAAAGGTGAGATGTCATATCTATATTGACGTAAGGGGGTAAACTCTTTTAGAATAAGGTCAACAACCATTTTTGAGAAACAAGTAAATATAGCCACATATGTTCCAACAGGATAGAAATAATCGACTTGGTCCTTATGTAGAGATGGATCGTAATGATGGAATTCCCCCCAATTGGGAAAGTATGCCCGCTGTATTCATTATTGTGGTACTCTTCCCTGATAGGAGGCACTGCATCTTAAGATTCCAGCCACTCTTATTGATTTTCTGTTTCCTTGGTATGTTTTTAAATGTCACTGCTGGGCTGTTAGCAAATAGAGCCTTCCCACCTGTCCTATTCCTTTCATTTGCCCATAATTCAGGTCCTCGGCATCCCTCAGCAAGCAGGTTTCACCCCAAGTCCCCTGCTTGACACGGGTACCCAGTATAGCTCTTCTTTCCTGATTACCTCTGCTGAACACGAAGGTCGATCTCATTACCCACTCTCTTAACGATTGAGGGTTCTCTGTTAATACAGCTTCAGCGTAATTCTTAAAAACACACACACACACCCTGTTGAATAGGAAACTGAACATCTGGGCACCCCTACCAATGGAGGTAATAACCTGCAAGCCCGATTTCACAGTTTTCACTATACCAAAACTTTTATCCCCGGGCCATGCAACCGTCTCCCATACGGCAGCCCCCCATGCCTCCTTGTTTCAAAGACTCCCCAATTGTATTGAGTCAAGACAGTTACATTGGGTCTGCTTATCCCAGTAAATCTGTTTGTACTGGGTTGGACTCTACTGACCCTATTCTCTCCTTTGTAACCCCAACAGATGTATTTCTATAACCACTATCTTCTAAAGAGGTTACATGAGTCAGACCACTTTCCATCCTCATCTTATTAGTTAAAGGAAGTTTCACCGGTAATGTCACAGCATTCAAAAAATACCTTGTGCTTGAATTTGAGGTTTTCACCTGCCTCATGTGTTTAATTATCTTTTTATTTATAGAGCTCGAACGAGGGCAAGACAACACAGAACAAGTAAGCTAAGATTAGATCAGTAATGGGGCTAGCATGAGCAGTTCAGGGAGACAGGCAGTGGAACAGAACAGTTAGTCTTCTTTAACTGCTTGCCCTTCGTTTTTTTCGGACATAGTTGCTGATTATTTGCTAGGCTTTCAGCACCTTTACATTCTCCCACAATGAGAACACCCGCTTCCGTCTCAACAGCCGTAAACATGATAAAACCAGATGCCACAACCTGTTCATTATTCAAACTGTTTTTAACTACACTGGTGGTGCTGCATGAATTAACGTTTAAAGATGTTGTCATTGTTGCTCCCGCCCTTGGGGGAAAAGCCTTGAGAGGTCACTTGCGTGGTGTTAAGTTTCGCCAATATCCGTTCAAGTGAAACCGAATAAGATTTACAGTCCAGTTGGATGGAGATTTTCAACCAAGGTCAACAAAGTGTTTGATTTAGTTCGAGTAATATTGGCTCTTGTACTCCCCACGCCAACTGATCAATTTTTTCTATCATTGATGATAGGTGTTTCTGTTGGACCAGTGCGAGAGTCCACACATAAGAGGTAATTGAAGAATCAGAGTCAGAATCAATCAGCACTTCCCAGAAGATGGGGGGTGGGGGGGATTTAAATAAGTCATCCTCCCCGGACTGTTCTTCCAACATATTTGGAATATCTAACAGTTCATGGACTGAGACTGATGGCGGCTGGGAGGCTTGATTCTCCATGGCAATTAGTTCACTACTAATTCCGGAAGTCGATGGTACTTGTGCATCAACCGCTGGTTTATTTTGAATAGAATTCAAATAGGATACAATCGATTTTGAAACCCGTGTTTTCCCCTTTTGCCCATTCTTTTTAACAACCGGAATTACACTCTGGGCAGTGCTCGACTCAATACAAGTATGCACCCGCTTAGTGGGGGAAATTGGCAGGGGCATTTGAATCGCCAGGCTCATAGCTGCCGAGATGTTTTGGGCCCCTCCTCCCTTGCCACTACTGCGCAAGTCATTGCTCATATATGCGCAAAATAACCTTCCAACAGCGGCTCACGGGTAGCACGGACGGGCTAATTGGTTTGACTTTACGTTGTGGAGGCGAGTGTTCTTTCCTAGGCCACCACAATCTACTAGCTCCCCAACAGCTAATTCTACCAGTGAGGCGACCGCAATACTCGCCCCAGCACCAGAACTTCGTAGCACGCATTCGGTGACGTTTAAAAAGGCTTAAAACCTCAATGGGACCACGCTCCTTTTCTTCAACGTTATTCAAATATAGCAAAACAGCGTGCCAGTAAACCAGCTCTCAAATCCAAATGGCACCAGAACACTTTGCTTGTAAATATGCTAATAAATCTTACCATATGCCAAAAAGATGTCACAATGCAAGTAAACAGGTCCAACAATGGAGGCAGATCCCGTTCTGCCCCCGACTGCTGTGATTGCACCTAGCTTAGGTGCTCCGCACCATACTGCAACGTAAAGACACAAGGGTGTGTCTCACACCAAACAATCCCCCAGCAACAAGTGCTTCATTCAGCCCGTTCTGCCTTGACTGCGCTCCACTTAGGCACTCTGCTTATGGCGCCATACTGCAACGTAATGACAGAAACGTGCGTCTCACACCGAACAATCCTACAGCAACAAGAGCTCCGTTCAGCCCATTCTGTCGTGAAAACACTTAGCTTAGGCACTGCGCTTACATTATGAGGTTACCATAAGGTAACTCTGTGGCATCCCCTCTGTGAGAAACCTGAAGGTGTCTCCCTAGCGTGTCCCCAGGGATCTGTCATCCAGGTGACCAGGACAAGGCCATCCCTATTGGATCCAGTTCCTGGGGCCCGCACACAGGCAAAGTACCGGCTAAAGTACCGCTTTCCCGCTTGTACTCCCACTCCTGCAACATTGAGCTGCTGGATTGAGCTCATTTAAACGTCAAGGAAAGCGTTTTCAGCATTCTCCACGTTGCACTGAAAGTGATTGACATTCTTTTCACAGTAATCCGGCCTCACTTTTGCAGGGATTGGTTGCCGTTGTTAGCCTATTGTAGCTTGTCAGCTACATATTGCTCGCGCATGCGCACAGCGCGTGTGCGCACGGGCAAAGTACCGCTTTCCGCGTTACCTGCGGTCTGCGTTTGGGGTTTGATCGGAATTTTTTTTTATTCAGTATTTATTGTGTTTTTTCTTTTTATGCAATTCCTTGGTTCATATTTGATATCATTTGTATCTCTGGGTTTTGACTTTCTTTGTTTCAGTTCTTCTCTGTTTTATTTTGTCTTGGTATCATTTATACTACTTTCTGTTTTATCCCTTCTTCCTTCCTTTTCTTTTTTTTTCACTTGTTTAACGAGGAAAGGGGGAAAGAGCGATGGAAGGGAAGGGAGAGAGAAAACGAAAAAAAGTATCGATTTCATTGTTGCTTTCTTTTTATTTTTAATTCTATTGTTCTTTTTTTTTTAATACAACAAATCTGGGCTTTGTGCATGATAAATCAGTGAATGGTGTTTCAATTTTACAAACATGCCTAACAATGCTTGCGCTCTCCTCAATCTCACCACTTGTCATCAAGTGCCAGTCCAATCTCCTAGATTTTTCTCAGCCATTGCGCTGACTCGCTTCTTAGCACCTCGTATCACTGGCCCGATATTGCCTGCAAAGTTTCCTTTCCACCAGCTCCCGGCGAAATATCTCAAATGCCGCCCCTGAGCCAACCTTTAACCTCAAAAAACCCCATACCCAATGCCCTTTCTTCTACTGTTAACAATTCTCCAGCTGCTCATCAATCTTCCTCGGCGCGCATGAACACCCATCCATTGTCTGACACTACTATGCTCAATTCAGTTAATCCTCATCCCCATCCCTCATACAAGGGCATGGCTCTCTCTCCTATCAAGTTCCCATCTTTACAGCCTGATGTCTTAGACATCTCTATTCATGCTTCCTCAAGTCTGACATCCATTTCATCAAACATCCAAGTCCCTTATGAAGAAATCTCTGTTGAGACTTCCATTCATTCCTCAGTCATCTGCTCATCTGCGCCCATTGACTCTTTTGCCATGCCCACTCCCAGAGCCCCACAAACACCCTCTCCTACTGCTTTGCCTCAACAACTTGCATTCATTCATACTGTCCTCATCTCTATTAATCTTGCTATTTCCACTATGAGTAACTTTACGACACTATATATCATAAACTCTTCAATCAATCTGCCTTGTTTGAAGAGTCAGCAAAATGGCTGCATGTACATGGTTCTCTTCCTCCTACTAATTCTCCTCTCACCAACACATTCTATCCACCAATCTAATCCTATTGTTGAGAATGTGCAAGAACCCAATCAACCATCTTCCGATTGTTTCATCGTTCCTGTTACGTGTCATCTTCCTTCTATCCCGGGGATAATTAGATCCATCAATGTTCCCCCCCTTGTCACCAATGTCTAATTCTCAGGTTGCACCCAATGAGCCAATTCATCTCACTGTTGCTCCTGAGTCCCTTCCTCCTGTCTTGTCTTCAATTCCTCTTCCTCTCCCTGCACCTGTACCTACACCTGCTCTTCTCTTGCCTCCTGAACCAGTCCTCCTTCCTTCACCAACCCTTTCCTCACATATTCTTTCTCAACCGCCCTCTCTGCTTTCCCATTCTAAACAATCCGTCTCAGTTTCTTCTCCTGTATCCACCATGGGTACAAATGTCATTCCTATCGTTAAGCCCCTTAACCGAAGACTGTCTGGCTGCAACAAAAAAAAAAAAAAATGTGCCTGCCTCAAAGCATTCCAAACACACCCTTACGGCCTATTTTAAAGCCTTAGGTCAGTCCTCAGTATCCACTGCACCTCCCATCAATCCTTCTGTGGCTCTTCACGTGCATTCTTCTCTTGTATCTTCTACTGTAAGCTCAGTCAAGGTGATTCCAGTATCTCATCCAGACTCTCTTTCCCCTCTTAGTCAGCTAGTTCAATCCATTGAACATTATGAGCCACCTCACCAGTCAGTTGCTTTGCCCCCTTCGTCGCAATCTCAAACCTGCCTATCCCAGTCTTCTTCTAACTCATCAATTGTTCCCACTCTTCCCTCTTCCATGGAAACTCGTTTTGATTATAAAGCAAGCATTGATGCTTATTTAGCCTCACGCTTGTGTAACCTGGGGTTGCCCTCAGATCCTTCACCTTTACCATCTTCTAGGTTGTCTGGATTAGCTCCCATTACGCAATCTCAAACAACAAGCGTACAGACTGCCCCTGTGATCAACAAGCATGTCACTTTTCAAAAACCTTCTGCCTCAACTATATCCCAGACTTCTATTCCTGCTGCTTCTGCATTATCTGACCTAAAAGCCAGTGTTGATGCATATTTAGCTTCGCGACTAGCCCTCACACAGCCGGGGCATGAAGCCTTTGAACTGTCCACACAATGCCCGACTGCACTCACCATGCAACAGGAAGAAAGCATTTTACGCTCGTGTCTTAGATCAGCCCCAGTAGCTCCATCGCCAAAATGGCCTACCCAAACCTCGACAAACAAGCTCTTCTCCAAATCATCATTACCTTCTCGACCTCTTCTTCACTCTTTTATTCTTAAATGTCAAGATGGCAACTTTCCTACATATGATCTAAACTGTGCAAGTGTCCTGAACATATTTGGAGACATCGAGGACCTGAATGCCATCACTACCCATGATATAGATCAGATAGAATTTGTATCTGATACTTGTTCCTCTGTGGTTAGACTTTGCATTCCTTCGGCTCTTGTATGGAACACAATCTGGAGCTGCAAAATGCAACTGGTCGAGTTGGGTTTCCTCTTAGCGCTGGACCCTGAATCTTCTTCACATTCCACTTCATCATCAAAGCTGAAAGTGAACATCTATCAAGGGCTGGGGAACAAATTCCCTAACTGTTTGACATCTTCCTTGATCTGTGCGTCCTAACCACCAACTATTGTATCTTCCTCTTCCTTGAATCTTGCTAGTTGGAATACTCAGGCCATGCTCATTTACATACTTCCATGTCTTCCCTTTCTCTTACTCATCATATCATAGCTTTGCAGGAAACCTGGCTGTTAATTCCCCCTGTTAGTTGCAGTCAAATCACAGCTGGGTCTCTCTGTTCTTCCTTTGGCATCAGTGCAAGCCCACATCCAATTAGTGAAGATTGTACATCGTACCTTCACTATTGCACTTGTCAACTTCTACAGTAATCCTCTTGCACAAACCGATGAAGCTTTCTATGATGGTTTGGCTTCCATCCTTGATGTGGTTTCACAAACTCCTCACATCTCACATACTATCATTCTCGGTGACACCAATCTTGATTGTTGGAACCAAGCCCGTTCAAATCAAGCAACATCCTTGTGGTCATCGTTTATGATGCATCGCAATTTCCACATGGTAAATGGGGCTGTTCCAGGCGATCTCCCGCCTCAAAATACCTGGCATCGCGGAACTAATTCAAGTATCATCGATTACATTTACGTGAATGCTAAATTGTTTCAACACATAGACAGCCTCATCATCACTACTCTCCCACTTAGTGATCACAATTTACTTTCTCTGCAGATTCAGTGGCCTTCTCTTGTGGAAGAAACACACCATCTTCCCATTGAACTACTTGTTAATCCAGTTGGATCTCGAGTGCGCTGGAACCTCTCATCTTTGCTATCATTTGGCAGCAGTGTAGACTATCATGCTCAGTTGTCCCACCACTCACACTATTCTGACTTATTGCGTCCATTTGTCAATACTTTGACCATTTCAAAAAGGCTGACTGGTCGCCACACACACACACTTTTAATCCGGTCATTGAAACTGCCAAAGCAGACTATCGCAGAGCTCGAAGAGCTATTCTACGATCAAATTCTCTTTCTCTCAGCTTTGATTTATCCACGCTCAAATGAAGATATAAGAATTGGCTCAGAAGCAAAAAAGCTTTACTATTTCAACAAGACAGCAAAATGATGTTTAGGGCCATGAAGAACAAAATTTCTAGCACTATGTGGCAGCTACTTCATAACTTGACCTCCAATTCACAAGGTGCCCTGCAGATCAATGGGGTATCCGACCTAGCTTGGCTAACTCACTTTTCATCCTTGTATGCAGAACCAGAGTTTTCCAATAATAGCCTTCCATTTCTTACCTCTGGTTCTTGGAGAGTCGAGTTCACTATCTCCGACATCCAAGAACAAATTATGAAAGCAAGCTCATCTCGAGCTGCGGGGCCAGATGGCCTTTCTAACATGATTCTCAAGGCCTTTCCGACTGAATGGGCCAATATCTTCTACATCATTTTTCTTAATATTTTAAGGTATAAATCAATTCCTTTCTCCTGGAAGACCTCACTAATTATTCCGATTTTCAAAAAGGGCGACCGCAGTTTACCATCCAATTACCACCCCATCGCCCTCCTGGATGCCCCAGGTAAATTATTCTGTACATTTATCCTACGGGATTTCAACCAATGGACCAAAAATTCTTATCTGCGCGACCCTGAGCAATCAGGTTGTCACAGGCTTAGGCACCTCCATTAATTTAATTTGTTTAAATGCCCTGAAAGCACAGTGCCACCAAACAGCTATTATTTTTTGCTTTTGTAGACCTGCACGCTGCATTCGATTCTGTCAGCAGACCCCTTTATATTTGCCAAATTACTCCATGACCATTGTCCACCCACTCTCTTCGACATAATTTCATGTTTACACACCAATACTTCAATTCAAATTCGTCTTTCATAAAACGGGCGCCTGTCTTCAACCAACCCCACGGCTCGCGGTTTAAAACAAGGCTGCCTCTTAGCCTCAGCGGTCTTTAATTACTTCATTCAAGACTTGAGACGTGCCTTCGAAAATGCCATCTCAGATTCACCCAAATTCAATAACCACCAAATCAAAGCATTAATGTATGCTGATGATCTGGTGCTCATCTCCAAAACACATTCTGGTTTACAGAATCTCTTAAATGCCTTTTACGATTATATTAATTGCAATGAATTACGAGTTAATACCAACAAAACTCAAATTGCATCATTCTGTCCACGACGCCACAGGCCTCTATTCCACCTCTGGCACATCAATCGGATCCCTCTCTCTGTGGTTTCCCAATACACTTGTCTTGGGATGATTTTCATGCCCCTAGTCACATCATTCATGTAGTATTACAAAGGTAGCGGGCGCCCCTCTCTCGCAAGAACAGACATGATAACCTGTTCAGTGGTTATTAACCACTTGAGAGTTCGCAGCCACTGCTTTTACTCACTGTGCCTTTCACAGATGGGAAATATCCATTCATGTAGGTAACAAGTTGAAGACTGCTATCTCGCAGGCCTCTCTTATAATGTTCAAGTATGGAAAATTCTCTATCACCTCGGCTCTCCAATTTTGGAACTTGAAAGTCACTCCATCCTTACTTTATGGCCTGGAAACCCTTCATGACGATCTATCACCGTTGCTTACACCCTGGGAGGCCACATTTTTGAGAAAAATACTCCATCTACCACAATGCACTCCTTGCCCATGGATCAGGTTTCAGCTGGGCCTTGTTTCACTTCAAGCTCTCCATAATTGGCGTATCTAGGCACTACTCAGAAAATGTTTGCTCTCTACCCCACACTTTTATAATGAAATTGCTGTCTGACTATATGTTCTCTGATACACATGTTTTCGTACACACATGGTTAACAAAAGCTTACCACATTCTAATAATTGCAGAAGTCTCACTTGAAACTTTATTAAGAAATCCTGACAGAGCCAAATTCAAAATGTATCAATTTGATTGGCTTCTGACCAGGGATCTTTGCATGCAATACAAAGATGGGGATGGCCTAAGATTCCCTCATAAAAAAATTCACACAGTGGCACCATATTTGCTGCTATCGCCTTCGCCGAAATACCGCTTGGGCATTCTACGCTTGAGATTTAACCTATGCCTCACAAGAGACATACAAGTCAGACGCAAACTTCTGCCTCCATCAAGCAATATTTGCCGATTTTGTATGACAACCGATACTCGCGAAAATCTCATTCATTTTATTACTGAATGTGTGCCTCTCCGTGGTAAAAGAGACGAACTTTTCAAAATTCTGCCATTATCTAGGTCTTCTAGACCCGCAAGATTGCTGGGCTGCAATCTTAAACTCTTCATGCATAGCCATACAAATAGCTACTGTTAATTTTGTTAATTGCTTGTTGCTAGATTCTGTGCATTGTTAGCCCATGGTTTGTTTGTTTATTTTGTTCATTTTACATTTGCATTTGTTGTGAATTGTGTTTTGTTATCTTTGCTTTTTTACTTCAAACTTGTTGTTGCTTAACTTTTTATTCATGAATGTTTTATATTTGAAAGGTTGATTAATTTCAACCAACCAATTAAACATTTTTTTTAAAAAAAAGTTCTTAGGGGTGGAGCAGTGCAGGAGGATCACCTGGATGGGGGGTCCTCGGGAAGTGGAAGATCGACATGTGAGACGCAGTACCCCCTTTCTTATAACACCTTTTCCCCATGCTACCCCGTAAGATATTCAGAAGTTATACCCCCTCTTTTCCAACACAAACACTTTCCTACATAAACAACAGACTAACACACGACCCGTTTACCTGACATGTCCCAAAACAGGGGTCAGGCAGAGTCAGGCAATTGACAAAAACTATGCACACCTGACGGTCCTTTCCCTTCCCCACAGGGATAAAAGGGGGAGCACAAAATCACACTTCGAGTATGGCCAAACGCATGAGGAAGCAGCTATTACGGACCAGCAGTTCAAACGGAGAAGAAAGGCGGCGAGATCGGAGAAGACGACAAGGAGGAAAGTGCCCTTGCCCTTTTCAACCCATACCGCAAAGCCTCCGTGGAAAGAATCATAAGACCGGAATTCCCAGTTGGCGTGTGGTGTAACAGATGTCAACGATGCACGGGGGCCTCCCGCATTGATAACCCAGGCGGGGAGGCACGCTTGCTACCGTCGTACCGTCCTTAACTCCAGAGGCAAGACAAGCCAACGGGTTCGGCACTGCCGGTGAGTCGGAGAGAGCTGATAGCAAACCGGACTGTGTTGAGCCCAAGGTTGCGAACAGCAACATTGTATGAACTTGTGAACAAAGAAATTCTGTGTGTTTGCAGCTGGTCCTTCAGATGACTTTCTTTCAAGCTTAGAGTGGTCAGGTGCCACGTGGGTGCTCATTCGAAGGACTCTGGCTGGTCCCCTTTGTTGAAAATCCAAGTACCACGAGGCCCTAGGAGAGGCTGGCGTGAGGAGTCAGAGGGGTCATACAAGGGTCGAGTCAAACCCCTTGTACAATCGAAAGTCTCGGATACATTGACAAGGAAAGCAAAGTAAAGTGCGTTAACAGAACTGCGTTAGAATGGCTATGTGAACCCGACAGAGGGACGCCAAGGGGAAAGCGAAGGAGAGTGAATCCTGCATATTGATAGAGCAAAGTAAACTGTGTATTTGGCAAACGTGAACCCGGCTGAGGGATGCCTGCGAATCAAGGTGCATAGGAATGCACTCATGAACATTGTTTCGACAGGAGTGAACCCGATCGAGGGATGTCCACAGTGAATGATTGTTTAAAAAGACATTAAGACTCTTGAATCTTGCAAATGGTGATATTGTGAAAAGAAGGCCGTAGTCAACCCGACTGAGGGAGGCCCACGTGGCAAGAAGGATCAGAGCCTGGCAGAGGGGTATCCTAAGGCAAAGAGTAATCGCCCTGTGAAGAGTTATAGAAGGAACATTTTGTTTGTTGTTTATGGCAAATCAGGTCCTCTGAGGCAAGAGACTTTATGTGAAAGACTTGGCCACAGAAGGCCCTAATATTTTGGAAACAAACTGTAACCTCGTGTTGGCAAGGCCCAGGAGTGTGCTGTGCTCAAAGGTCCCGCCTTGTCCCGTGCTAAAAATGTGGGGAAGGGAGACCCAGCCATACCATCCTGACTTATCATTTAGCGTTTGCGGGTTGGGCTGATGAGATCAGAGTCTAGCGTCCCCAGGTAGTAGCTGTTGGTGTGGGGGTTGAGGGGTTGGGTGTGGGGAGCCATCTGTGTTTCACTGCAGGTTCTGGTTGAGCAGTGTGGGTGGGGGCAGGGGGTGGAGGAGAGCCATGGCTGGGTTGGGGTTGGCTGTGGAGGTGTCTGGTTTAGGGGTGTTGGTTCAAAAAGGTTATCTGTACTCAATGGGGCAGCTGTGCTCTTATTTTCGAGTCATGCTGTGTGGGTAACTGGCATGTGTTGGTTGCAGGGATGGTACCTGGGACGGTGAAGCAGGAGTTATGCACTCTTCTTAGTTGGAATGCACAGTG
The DNA here is from genome assembly GCF_040938575.1 of Ambystoma mexicanum. NCBI lineage: Eukaryota > Metazoa > Chordata > Amphibia > Caudata > Ambystomatidae > Ambystoma > Ambystoma mexicanum. The sequence continues at coordinate 448,539,449 of NC_090936.1, read as the reverse complement.
CCTTAATTACCATTCCAAGGTGTGCAAGGTCCTGGCTTATGGTGAGCGACACAGGGCCAAGATCCTTATGCTTCAGGAGACTCAGTGGGATGAGATGTTAGCTAAATCATGGGGCGACTCCCATTTTTACACCTCCTGTTCCTCGTATGCCCATGGGGTTTCGAACATCCTTCATAAGTCATTGGGGCTTCGATTAGAGTGTGAACCAGGAGGAAGGTATGTGATTGTGTCAGGGACACTTGCATGACGGCTAGTTCCGTTTGTTAATGTGTACGTCCGAATAATGATTATCCTGGGTTCTATGATTCCCTTTGAACTAAGTGTCTGGCGTTCTTGCATAGTCAGCTCATTGTAGTAGGCGATTTTAATACAATATTACATCCTGAGGTGGATAGATCAACTCCTGGGGCGATGTTGCTTTCATTAGTGGCTAAGGCCTTACAGGGGTTGGGGGGGGGGGTTTGGGTTACTGGACCTGTGGAGCACATTACACCCCGAAGATATGGATTATTCCTTCTATTCTTCAGTTCAAAACAGGCGTTTGCGTATTGATTATATTATGATTGAGCAGGATTGGGTGCATAGTACTGATGGTTGCACAATGCTGCCAAGTATGTTGTCAGACCACTCTCCAATTTGATGGCAGTTTAAGACGACAGACCTTGTGACCTGTAAGCCACAGTGGCGTTTTAAGGGTCAGGCTCTGATGGACGTGGTGTATCGGAGTGAGATGCAGGACGTTCTAACCTTGTTTTTTGCTACTGAGGGGTCGGTTGCTTCCGCCGGGATCCTTTTAAGGTGGTTTTGCGGGGGCTTTGTCCCTTTATGGAATGTGGGAGTACTCAAGGCTATCCGTGAGAGACTGGCGAGTCTTGAGACAGAGTTGGAGGTGTTGCAGTCTGGGGGCTGCGATTGATCATCCTGTGATGGCCTGGCCATGATCATTGTAGCGCTAGATCGCTTTAGAGAGGAGGCGGTCAGGGACGTGCGTTTCCTCGTGACTCTGCCCTTGGCACGATGATATGGGGAGGAGGGCAGGCCTGGGAGGCACCTGCCTAGATTGGTGAGGGGAGGTCAGGACCGAACGGACATCCCGATACTTCGAAGAAGGGATGGAGGGTTGGTGTCTGAGCCCAAAGCAATCCATGAGGAATTCAGAGGGTTCTATGCTACATTGTATGCAGCACTGGGGCGGGGGATCAGGACATTTTGCAGTCATTTGTTGGGGGAGCTCAGTTAGAGTGTGTTGCTGAGTCTGCTAGGGAGTCAGTGGCCCCCCCCATTACTGTTGCATGGGTCTTGAAGGCCATTAAAGATCTGCTGACTTCTAAGGCCCCGGGATCCAACGGTATTGCTTCAGTTCTATAAGGAATTTGGTCCTAATGTAGCTGATTATCTCATTCAGATGTGGCAGGAAGTGTTGCAGGCTGGAGTTTTGCCCCCAACAATGCGTGATGGTATTGTTACTATACTTTTGAAGCTTGGCAAAGACCCATTGGAATGTGCTTTTTATAGACCAATATCCTTGATTAACTTAGACATAAAAAAAATTAAAACATTTTGCCTGATGGGTTGATCCAAATGCACCACTGAAGGTAGAAAAGAAAGCAGTCTGGATTAATTCCGGGCCGTTGTACGGCACTTAATATGCACAGGTTGTTCAGTGTATTGACTCAGATCAATCCAGCTGTGCAAGCGGTGGGAGCGCTTTTGTATATGGAAAAGGCGTTCAACTCTGTTGTTTGGGACTATCCATTTGCGGTGCTGAGGATGGTTGGGCTACCCCCATACTATGTTCAATGTGTACATGTCTTATATTCGGGAGTGACTACACAAATCAGGCTCTTCGGTGTGCGTTCTGCATCCTTTGCATTGGGAAGGGGGACGCGACAGGGATGTCTCTTGTCCCCTCGCTTCTTTGCGACTGCTATGCAACCGCTCACTGTCCGCCTGAGATCCTTGCATAGGCCTTGTGGACTTGCACTGGGCGTGGTCAGGGAATTGATATTGTGGAGCCGCTTTCAGAGAAGACTGAAGTGTCTGGGGAAATATCTGGGCTTTGGCTGAATTGGGCTAAATCTACTCTTCCCATTGAATGATGCTACGAGGTGGCCACCTGGTGCCGAAGGGTTTTGTTGGGAGCAGACCAGCACTGAATATTTGGGTGTGGTGGGTGGGCACAAATCGACCACAGTTGTTGAAACATAAACATGGGGATTACCTGGAGAAGCTCCGGGGGATAATTGAGCGGTGGGCCATGCTTCCAATTTCACTTATGGGCAAAGTCTATCATAAAAATGGTGATTCTTCCTAAACTGCTATACCTGTTTCTTAATATCCCGGTTTGGCATGATTACCAATCCTTTAAGGAACAGCGATTGCTGTTGATAAAATTGGTGTGGAGCCCTAAATATCCCAGGATTAAATGTGAGACGCTTACTGGAGCGTGGGATCAAGGGAGACTCAATGTACCTGACATGGAACTGTCTCGTTTGTGTTGTACTAGATGCTTGGCTCACACCCCTTTCCCCATGTGCGTATTGAAAGGCGTTCGGCTTCTCCTTATTCTTTGCATGGCACCTTGATGTCTAGAAGGGCTGCTGATAAGTGTCTCTTTGAACCTGTTTGAGGATGCAGGACCCTGGACCGTATGCCCCAGAATTGACGATCTGGAATGTCCAGTATATTGCCCCAACGTGCAACGATGTTATTAAGAGAGAATGGTCTGGACGAGGGCTAAATAACCTGTTTGACTTCTACGTGGACGGCACCTTTGTTTCTTCGGAGCAAGTAGAGGAAAGTTCGGAGGGAGGTTGAGGCTAGCATTTCAGTATTTTCATATTCGAGCATGGTCTCCTGGCTTCCCTGCTGAACCACAGGTGTCACCTTTGCTAAAGTACCTTGTTAATTCGGCAAACGCTAATAGGGAGGTGTCTGCTATTTATCAATTGATCTGGGGAACGGCTCCTAGGGAGGTGTTCGCATGTAGCTCACATTGGGCAGGGGCCATTGGGTTCGATTTGGAGGATAAAAAGTGGCAGTATATTTGTGCATACACCAGGAAGGTAGCAATATGTTCACAGCTTAAACGTATCCAATTTAAAATCCTTCATCAGGCATATTTGTCCCAGTCAGTGAAATTTGATGACTCCAAGAGATGGCAGATGCGCTAGATGAAATTCTGTGGGAATGCCCCTTTTTTTTGACATTCTGGCGGCAGGTTAGTGAAGTGACAGGACAAATGGTGTGCCATGAGGTTCCGCTAGATATTCTTTGTTGTGTAATTGGATAATGAATATTGTAAGATGCTGCCTGCGAATTCGAGGCCAGGGGATGTGTGGGACCCAGTTCCAGTGTTTTTCATGGCAAGAGATTCTGTCCATACCGGGGAGGTTCTGAGGAGCCACAACAGTATTTGGGCCGGATGCCTGATTATATGTCACGATATATAATGAGTATGCATTTTGTTCCTACCGGTGGGGACCTGTATTCTCTGTACTGGGGGTTGGATTATGGCCGCTGCTACTGGCATCTTGCTGGGAGGGAATGTGGGGGTGGATATCAGAGCCAGACATGGAGGCGGATTCTGGCTGGCTGACGGGGTATGTCTTGATTTTTCCTGTATTTGTTTATGCTCTTTGGGTGTCAGATGTAATGTGAACCAGTTAATAGATAAAGTTTAAAAAAATAAAACCCAACTGGAGGTATTGCAGCAACACGCGGATAGAGAGGTGAAATATTTTGCAAAGCAGGCTGCGGCTCGAAGATATAGGGAAGGGGAGTGACCTGGCAGGGCACGGTCAACCTGATACGGATTGAAAAGGGTTTGAATTATATTGTAGGTGTGCGCGATAAACACCAGGTTGTGGAATACTTGGATCGAGGCATTAATGACTTTGTAACATTCTATGAGGCGCTATATCAGGCGCAGGGGATAAGCGATGAGGGTGGTCTATACGATTTGCTGGAGACCATCCCCATATCTGTTCTCCCAGAAGGTACCAGAAGTCAGATAAATATTCCTTTTACAGCAGAGGAAATATTGAAAGTAATACAGGACCTTTCGAGGAATAAGTCCACGGCCCGAGACGGACTGGCAGCGGAATTGTACATTGAACATGGGGCTCTTTTTGCTCCCTGCCTGCTGAAAAGTGTGTGAGGAATTGGGGCAGTGTGGGCAACTCCCGGAGACACTTCGGGAAGCCACTATTATGGTACTCCTGAAACCAGGGATGCCCAGTGAGGAATGAAGCTCTTATGCCATTGAACCTCATGAACGTAGATACCAAAGTGTTTGCCAAGGTCATAGCTAATAGATTCCTACCCCCAGGGGCATTGGTAGGGGGGGCTAAGGGGGCTATAGCCCCTGATCTTTTGGTTGTAGCCCCGGATAGAATCTCAGGAGCTAAAGCCAAAAGACTAGCTAGCCCCCAGTCCCGACATCAGCATAGCCCCGGGTCTTTTCCAGACCTAGCAACTCCCCTGCCTACCCGATGCCTTCCCTAATACACCACAATTAAGCTTGTTTTATACCGGGTAGGTCTATGTCACTGAACCTCAGGCGACTGTTTAATATTATGGCCCGTATATCCCCTACAGCCCAAACAGTGGCAGTAGCATTGGATGCATGGTGTCCTGGATATTTCTATTTGCGGTCCTCCGGAAATGTGGTTTAGGGGAGCAACTAATGCAATACATTAAACTTCTATACACAAATGCTAGTTATGGTCTGGATGAACACAGTGCAATCACAGCTGTTCTAACTCAGCAGGGGGACACGGCAGGGCTGCATGTTGTCGTCCATATTACTTGCTTTAGTGATTCAACCAATGGCAGATCTGATTAGGCACTGCCATAGGAGGTAGGGTATTCAAATATCGGGGCAGCCGGAGATCATCTCGTTATATACAGATGATGTGTTATACGTCAGGGATCCCCAAAATAACTTAGACCCTATTATGGAGGACGCTACCCAAATTGGTAAATATTCTGGGTTTACAGTAAATTACGATAATCCTGAAGTATTCCCCTTGATTGACTGCACATCTCGACCTCTGGGAGCTTTTCCACTGCAATGGGCACCAGACAAATATTTAGGAGTCACAGTCTCCGGGGGTAAAAATGCTTAGCTGACTGATAACTTTGAAGCCCATGCTACATATGCACACATGAAAATGAAGCACTTGTCGCGTATACCAATGTCATTGGCAGGCCGTTTAGCACTGATCAAAATGATACTAGTGCCAAATGATTGTACATCTTTGTAAACGTACCGATGTGGCCAGGCAGACAGTTCTTTAGGGATCTCAGCAATGGCATGTTTCAATTGCTATGGCATGCAGGGGCTGTACAGAAAAAGTAGGACGATATGGTGCAACCATATAGTAAAGGAGGGTTTACTAACACAGACATGGATGTATACTGGCTGGCGGCCCAGGACCAGTTTTCAAAATATTGGTATGGGAAAGATGGGGCTCCACCACAAGTCAAGTTGAAAAAGGCAGCAGCAGGTGACTCAGATATGAAATCACTAATCCTGGACAATAATTACAAGGAATGAAAAACCAACGTGGGACATCCATACTATCGTTGGCTGTCATTGTGGTATTTCCCTGATCTTTCCCCTATGCGGCACGCCTTGCTGAAGTCACACTGCAGCATGCTCAGGTAGCGCATCATGGGAGATTTGATCCTTGAAGGGAAGTTCGTGACACTGCAAAACTGGAGCGGGGACACACAGGTACATTGACAGAAATGCAAAAATTTTATAGACTGAGGGTTACGGTGCAAAAGCGGTGGGAATGTTATCCGAGAGAGCCCCCAGAAAATGAGCTAGTCATCCTTATATCCAACTCATATGGGTGTTGCAGAACACTAGCTACCCTATATGAAGGGATTGTAGATGGGATCTCGACAGGGGCAGATAGATTCCGGAGAAGTGGTCGGTGGAGTTGGAAGTGAGCATAAGAGATGGGTAGTGGAAGTTTGTGTATGTTCACTAAAACAGTGTCAATGAATTTGAGGATGAAGCTAATTTAATATAAGATCCTGCATATGCTGCGTTATACACCACGTAAACGGAGGAAAATATACCCAGATCATGAGGGTCGCTGCCCAATGTGCGATTGTGAAGATGCTGGATACGCATATATAATGTGGAGCTGCGCAGAGCTACGGTGCTTATGGGAACAGGTTTATAGACTACTGGCTGATGTAATTGGGAAGCAGTTGGAGAAATCATTAGTGAGTGTATTATTTATGGTGTGGAGTAATATCCTGGGAAAAAGCTGAAGTCCTCGAATGTTGCCTGTATGGTGGCCAAACAATGGGCCTCATTATATGTTTGCCGGTCTGGTAACAACGGTACCGGTAAGTTTGCCGGTACTGTTACCAGCAATGTTCCCTCTAATAATTTTTCTCTATGTGCGGAACTGGTTGGCTGTTGTGCGCACATTATTTTCCATTGGGTGCAACTAACTAATGAGGTAAGCCACTTTGTGAGTATGCAAAGTTAGTGAGCTACTGTCTCTGAATAGAGTTTGGAAAGGAATGTACGCTTCCCATACACTGGAATTCTTTACAAATCAGTTTAAAAGTTGCATCGTACAACACGTTTTTCCAAACGCATAGGCGAAGAAATATGTTATGTTTTTATAAAGGCCACTCATCACCTAGTCCAAGACTTCAAGATCTCCCTCAGTACCGAGAACAGGTACTCCTCTGCAGAAAAACTGTTTTTAAGCCACTAGAAAAATCCTCATGTGTATTAAAAAAAAACACATTGCATAATTGATGGAGCTGTCAAGCTATTCAAACTATTCAGGCAGAATACAATATTTACAGATGGGATAATGGCAACGAAAAGGAATGTGTCAGAACACATTATAATAGGAGTGTGTGTGTCACTTTAAGTAATCCAAGGGCCAGGTTAACATGCATAGTTATAACTGCACCTCAGAATATGATGGGTCAAAATTCCTGGGCCTCTGCTTACTATCCACATTGCATTGACCTGCAAGTTGTGACAACATACACTCAAAACAAGCCTTACAGCTAAGAAGCATATACACCAACCATTTTCACTCCGTAAAAATAGGAAAATGTGCCCAACAAAAATGGGTAACAATGAAGACACGGGAGCCTAACCCCTGCTTCTACCCACAAAGCTGCACTGATAGTTTTCAAGTTAGTTACCAGCAGAAAAGTGGCATAGGAAACAACTCTAATAGGATTGCTCCCCGATCTCTAGAGGAGTTTTAAGATGCAAGAACATATTTTAGTAAGCATAAAACATCCTTAATGGCAAAGCTAATTACTTTTTTACTCTCTGAAAAATAATTTGAATCCAGGTAGGGAGCAACATCTTATTAGAGCCCTGCTTGCAACCCTGACATAGGAAGTGAAATGACAGGGCTCACGATACAGCCTATAGTTGTGCCCTCCCTTCCGCACAGCCAAGACAAAATGTAACCAGTGCCTTACTGAGGTTTCTAATGGAACCCCCTTGAAGAAAATCATATATCTCCTTTTAACTTAATAGCAGCAATGCTCTTAAGTACAACAGATAGAGTGCCTTCCTCTGTAACCAGGGACCTTTCTTCTGTAATGTATTATCACTTAATGTTGCAGGGGGATGCTTGAGTCAATAAACAGTGCAGTTTCCTACCCTTCAGCAAACAAACAACATATTTCCTTCCCTGTCCTGCTGAAAGGTGCAACTTGTTTTTTTAAGTTTGCTGATTTGTTCATCACCAAGGAGTATTCTCTCCTGCCCTTCCACCTGTACTCCTGCATCCCCGGCTTCTGTGCTAGCCTCAAATACTAGTTGACAGAGCTCTGTAAAAAGTGAGGGACTGTAGCAGTAAACACTCACTGGCAAGTTTGCATACCAACAATACTTTGCAAGCAAAACATATTTAATGACTCATTGTAATATTATGTGCATTTTAAGAAAAGGTCATCAATCGGCATGTACATAATTATTTTGCAGTGCATAAAAGATTTCTTGCAACATACCCCCACACCTACAACCCTATAATATTAAACAAGTGCTCAGTGAAGCCGTTTCTTTATTCCAGCAAGTTACCATATAATTTGTTACGGTCTATGCCCAAAGGAACTCTGAACACTTGGAAAGGATGCAGATTTTGTGAAAATTATTTAACTATCTGAATATCCATCACCCTAATATTATAGAGGAATAATGCTAGGAAAAGTCGATACCCATTTTCCCTTGCAGGCCAAGAAAATGATATTGCAATGTTGCTCTCCACTTATATGGTATTGTAAGCAGTGTTAAAGCAGGAGATGCTGAGCATAACATTTGTCTCCTGAAAATCCTTAGAAGGCAAATTATTATTGGAGTTTCATAATGTGTTAACTTGCAAGGGGACCGCTGTAAAACACTTGTGTGACATATGTACAAAGAATAGGAAGCACCGGATGAGGCTACATATCCAAGTAGACTACTTACTCGAAGTCAGTAACCCATTTTTGGCTGATGGTTGGTTTACATAGTGAGGGAGACACGTTTGGTGAGGCACCATGAGCAACAGGTATTCTGGTACTTGAACGTTATTCATATTACAACAAATACAAAACAAGTGGATGTCTGTACAAGTCTGGTAACCTTTCGTAGAGCCAAAAGAAGAAGAGTCCAGGTTGATATCTAAATGTGTTCTGGGGCACAAGTTGGAGTCATAAGGTAAAAGCATGGTAGAGCCAAGTGTCAGAGTCATGGGTGGCGAGAGAACGTTATTTGGTTAATGTGTCCAGGCAAATCTTAGTTAGATTAAGCTGTTCATGGAGCCACTTTCTCATATTAGTATTTAACCTCTTGTGGGTGTGTTCTGTTGGGGTTTATAGGTTTTTAAGGTCATGCTTGCATAGTAGGGTAATGCAAACCAGCTATACCAGAATATTAAGATTAGTTAATTTAAGAGAAAGCAAATTTCAGGTAATTGTTGTGGCTTGTGCCTTATTACATCGTTTTAGTTGGGTGAGAATTGCCTGTGTGCGGTGCTAAAAATCTTCTGAGCGGCACCCAGATGCAAGCTGGGCAAGCGCACAGCTTAGAGGGAAGGAACAAGTTACTTACCTGTAACTGTTGTTCTCCAGCATGGGCCTGGCATGGATTCACATGCTCATGAATATTCCCCGTCAGGCTGGGAATCCTCTGTAAAGAAAAAATCAGTATCAGTTTCGTTTCTGATCTGTCTTTCTTAGTAGTAACCAATCACTGATCTCTGGGTCATACTGCCCCCAGCCAATGACTGCCCTCTCCCTAAGCCCCTCCCCTGGCAGCCATCCTCAGATTTGGTAGCACGTAGAGTGGCAGTATGACCAAGTGAAGAGCCGCAGAGGGGAAGGAGGGAGGGTTCGCATGTGAATCCATGCCAGACCCATGCTGGAGTTACAGGTAAGGAACTTGTTCCTTCTCCAGCCTGGGGTCTGGCATGGATTCACATGCTCATGAATATAAGAATACATAGCAGTATAAACATGCACAATCACGGGAGGTGGCAACAGGCTCAACATTAAGCAATACAACAACTCAACATTAAGCATCTCTTACCTCCTCACCAGGCTCACCTTAAGCGAACAGGTTGCGCAGCACTGCTTGGCCGACCCTGGACTCCTCCCTGGAGTCCCGATCGACGCAGTAGAATCTTGTGAAGGTGTGTGTCGACCTCCACGTAGCCGCCCTGCAGATGTCCAGCAGGGGCACACCAGACAGGAACGCCGTGGTAGCAGCGATCGCTCTGGTCGAATGGGCTTTCGGACGGCCGGGCAGCGGTCGGTTTTCCAACCAGTGACAGTGCATGATGCAGCTGGAGAGCCATCTGGAAATGGAAGCCTTCGAGAGAGCCTTCCCTTGATTCACAGATCCAAAGTTCACAAACAGCTGTGATGTCTTCTGAAAACTCTTTGTGCGGTCCACGTAGAACTTCAGCGCTCTAGCCACATCCAGCGAGTGCAAAGTCCTCTCGGCCGGAGACTAAGGCAACGGGAAGAAAACTGGTAACACCAAGGGCTCGTTGCGGTGGAAGTCCGACGGCACCTTGGGCATAAAGGAGGGTTGCGTCCTCAGCACCACCCTCGTGTCGTGAAAAGTAAAGTATGGAGGCTTGCAAGATGGGGCCTGGATCTCTCCCACTCGTCGTGCGGAGGTGATGGCCACGAGAAATGCTGTCTTCCACGACAGGAACTTCAACAGCGCTGAATGCATAGGCTCGAATGGGGCCCCCATGAGCCTGATCAGCACCACGTTGAGCTCCCACGCCGGGGCAGGGGCCTTCACCGGCGGGAACGATCGGAATAGTCCCTTCATAAATTCCTTCACCAGGCGATGAGACCACAATGACGCCCGTCCTGTAGTTCTGGTGTATCGGGGGATGGCAGCCAGATGTACCTTGGAGGCGTGAGCCAGTCCAGCTTTGGCCAGCGACAGTAGGTACGGCAATACTGGGGGGGGGGGGCGTAATCCGCAGAAGGTTAATCTTCTGTGCACGGCACCAGACAGAGAACCTCCTCCACTTATGTCCATAGCGTTTGAGAGTTGAGGCTTTTGCAAGAACCTCTCTGCAGTCAGCCGGGATATCGTATCTTCCAAACTCTAGTGCTGCAGGAGCCAAGCCTGCAAGTTCAGCGACTCCGGGTCGTGATGAAGAATGGTGCCTCCTTCTCTGGAGAGAAGATCCGCGTCTGTCGCCAGCTTGATAGGTGGGGACGCTGACAAGTCCAGAAGGTCCGGGAACCAGATCTGTCTCGGACACGCCGGTGCGACGAAGATCATCCTGCACCTGGACCTCTTGAGCTGGTTGATGAGACGGAGCAGCAACGGAGGGAACGTGTACAGGAACAGGCCGTCCCAAGGGAAAGAGAAAGCATCGCCCATTCTCCTCGGTTGTGTGAACCTGCTGGCGAACCTCTGGCACTTGGAGTTCGTCGCCGTCCCGAACAGGTCGATCTGGGGTTTGCCCCGTCGTTGAAAGAGCCGATCCACCTGGCCCTGGCGTAGTTCCCACTCGTGGCACGAGCGCTGCACCCTGCTGAGTGAGTCGGCGATGCTGTTTTTTATTCCTGCCAGGTAGAAGGGAACCAGAAACATCCCCTGGGCGACGGCCCAGTGCCACAGATCCTGGGCCTCCTTGGATAGGGCTGGGGATCTGGTGCCTCCCTGCTTCCGGATGTAGAACATCGTGGTGGTCTTGTCGGTGAAGATCCTCACCACTTTGTCCTTGAGGGACGGAAGGAACGATTTGAGCGCCCAGAACACGGCTCGTAGCTCCAGGATGTTGATGTGGAGAGACCTCTCCTCCGGGAGCCAGAGGCCTCTTGCGTGGAGATCTCCGGTGTGGGCCCCACATCCCTCCAGGGAGGCGTCCGTCGTTACCGTCTCCTGATACGCTGGGGTCTGAAAGTCTGTGCCTGCCGTGAGGTGCGCACGGGTACCCCACCATAGAATCGCCCGACTGAACTCCTCCTCGAGCGGGATCCTGTCTTCGAAGCTGCCCGCCGCTTAAATCCAGCGGGCGTCGAGGAACTCTTGCAGCGGACGCATCCGAAGTCTGCAAAGGGGCACAAGGTAGATGCATGAGGACATCACCCCGATGAGGGACTTGATAGACCTCACCCTGGCCACATCTGTGGCTAACAGGCGCTGCACCTTGCCCAAAATGGCCTTCGTCCTTTCTTCCGACGGAGATGCCAATCGCTTCACTGTATCGAGCTTCGCTCCCAGAACCAGTGCCACCTGTGACGGAACCAGGTGGGATTTGGGGTAGTTGATGGCGAATCCCTAGTGATGCCCCTGGACTACGAATCTGAGGAACTTTCCTGTGTCCTTTTAGAATGGGGATGTGGAAGTAAGCATCCTCCAGGTCCAGTGACGATAGGAAGTCGCCCTACTCCAGCTATCCCAGCACGTGCTGGAGGGTGACCATCCTGAATTTCTATGCCTTGATGTACTTGTTCAACCGACGCAGGTCCAGGATGGGGCGCCAACCGCCTGCCTTCTTTCTGACTAGGAAGTATCTTGAGTATACTCCGGTGCCCCGGAGCCTCTTGGGGACGAGCTCGATGGCACCTTTCTTGAGCATCGCCCTTACCTCCAACAGCAGTTGAGGGACGTGATTCTACTTCCTGGCCACGGGAGGAATGCGAGGACACTTCTTTTGAAATTCGAGCGAGTGTCCGCGGGCCAGGGTGTCCAGCACCCAACGGTCGGTGGAGATGGACTCCCACATGCTGATGAACTTCGTCAGCCGGCCTCCCACTGGGGTGCTTCAGTGGGGGCCCGACGCTACGGCCGGTTCAGTCCTGCTTGGAAGAGGCCTTGCTGCCTTGGTCTCCTTGACAACGGCGGTGAGACCCTTCTTGCTTCCCGCGGCCTCTGTAGGCCCCCTGGGACGAGGAGCGGGCCGCCTGGTGGTAAGTAGAAGAGCCACTGATGGATCCCTTCCCTGTCTGCCTCCAGAGCTCCGAAAGGGCCGCCGTTGCTGAAGGACTCCTAGGGCTCGGGCTGTTTCCGTGTCTGTCTTGATGGCCTGGAGGGACTCATCCACCGTCTTCCCAAACAGGTTGTTGCAGTCGAACGGCATGTCCAACACTCTGGTCTGGACGTCCTGGCGAAAGTCTGTCGCCTTGAGCCATCCTCGTCGTCGGAGGCAAACCCTGTTGCCCAGTTGGCGAAATCTGGTATCGGCAATGTCCGTTGCCACCGTTATGGCGTGATCCAACGCCACCTCACCTTCCTGCAGAATCTGTAGGGCCTCCGCCCTCTTGTCGTCCGGTAGAAAGTCTAGCAGAGGAGCTATCTTGAACCAAAGCTCCCTGTCGTAACGGGCCACAATCGCTAAGGCATTGGCTGCCTTAATCGTCGTCGCCGCCGACGAGATGACTCTTAGTCCCATGGAGTCCAACTTCTTGCCCTCGCTGTCTGGCGGGGAAGTGGAAGTTGAAGCCGTCGCACCCGCTGCTTTCTTCTTGGCCGCTGCCGAGATGACAGAGTCCGGCGTGGGCTGGGCCCTGAGGCACAAGGGGGCGGCATCGGGGACCCGGTACTTCGTCTCTTCGCGTACCTGTCCCTTTTGGTGGGTGTCATGGAAGGGTTCTTCAGGATAGCCAGCCCCTCGTCCCAGATGTCGTCGAGCAACGGTACCGCGAGGACCGTCTTTCTCTTGGCCTCTCGTCGTTGGTAAAGAACCCTTCCTTTTTCTGTTCGTCAGGGCAGAGCTGGAAGAGCTTGGATGCCCTGGCTATCATGGCGTGGAAAGAGCCAATTTCGTCGGGCGGAGAGGCCCGAGGGCGGGGGTGATGATGGAATGTCCGTTGTATCATCGCCGTCGTCATCCGTCCCCGTCGCTGTATCCGTCGCTGTATCCGTCGCCGTATCATCCCGAGGGTCTGACGAGGGTGATGAGGGGTCCACAGGCCTCGGCACGAAGGGCAGTGCGGGGTGGACTCTCCTCCGCTTGTTCGGAGGGCTTCCCGACGGTCCTGGATCCTCCATCGGGGTCCGTGGTAATCTCGTCTTTATCTCAGTACATAAGGATTGGATCGCCAACAAAATGGCCGCCGAGCTATCCTGGGGCTCGGGTAATGGCTGTGACGGACGGGATGACTACTCCACTGGGCCATCGTCGTCGCTATCTTCGATCACATCAGCAGGAACCTTCCCCTGGGATCGAACCTTCTTGAACCTCTCGTTGAGGCCGACGAACCTCTTGAGGCCTTTCACGGTTTCCACCGGATCCTCCTCGGAGGCTGAATCCGAGTCCATAATGGCCACCGGCCCCCCCCCCCCCTCTTTTTCCACCGGGGTCTTCACGGGAGTCTTAACGATGGTCTGGAAAGAGGATTCCCTCTGCGGTGGCAGGGAAACTCTGGGCCCCGAGGCCGCCTCCACTGGCGTAGCCTCTGCCGGCTTCGCCAGGGCCGCTGCGACAACCTTGATAGAGGCCTTTGACCGGTGGATCAAGGCCCTCACCACCTTAGGTGCGTCCTGGGCCTTCGCTTTGGGGGGAGGGTCATCGCCTCGCTCCCCCTCGGCTCCCTTCGAGATCGACCGGGGCCTCTCCAGAAGCTTACCCGGTCCTCTTCCCCGAACCAGAGCGCTGGCTCGTGGTTGATCGTGTCGGGGAAGTCGCGCCCTGCCTGGCAGCCGAAGAGCCCGACCTTTCGGCACTCCCGGTGCCCGCGGACTCGCGGTGCTTGACCTTCTGTTGGGCCCCCGTCGCGGGGGCGCCCTCACAGGACTTAGAAGACCGCTCAGACTTTTTCTTCGCCTTCTCACCTGCTGTGCCCTTCTCCAGCCAGGCGGCGAGGCGGGAACAACGATCTTGCTTGGCCCGTTCCGACAGGCTCTTGCAGAACGCACAGTCCTTCTCCATGTGCGTCTTGTCCTCATGAAGGCAGTAGAGACATCTCGAATGCTCGTCCTCCTTGAAAACATTTTGCAATCCGCGTCCCGGGCAGCTTCTGAACAGCTTGGATCCGGGCGTCAAGCTTCCCTTGTGCTGGGCCATGTCCGTTGAGGTAGGCCACAGATCTTCTGGAATCCTCCAAGAAGCGTAACTCGATGAAAACTTCACCCTTGAGGGGCGTAGAAGAATTCCGAAACGGGTCCCCATTATCAGAAGTAGAAACGGTGGAGCTTGAGGCCCGATTAAACCGAAAAAATGAGAAAATCTCCTGAAAAAGCACAAAAACGCAGTAAAAGCTCGAGAGCTAAAGCACGAGGACTCCCAACACTTGAACGTGCGGTAAAAATCTGAAGATGGCTGCCAGGGGAGGGGTTTAGGGAGAGGGCAGTATGACCCAGAGATCAGCGATTGGTTACTACTAAGAAAGACAGATCAGAAACGAAACTGATTTTTTCTTTACCAAGGATTCCCAGCCTGACGACGGGGAATATTCATGAGCATGTGAATCCATGCCAGACCCCAGGCTGGAGAACATTGGTTACCGGACCGGCAAACTATGAGTTCTGCTCGCGGGTGCCTTCCCGCCCGCCAGTTCTGACCTGGAGGGCATACCGGCACCTGCGAGCAGAGCATGTCGGATACACCGGCACCATTTTGAATGGTACCGGTGCATCCAACCTCCCCATTCCCATTGACCCCTGTGGGGCTCAAATGGGAATGGTGAGCATTTTTTTCCGGCGCCCGTGAATGGGCAATTACTGGGTCTGTCGGGGCCGTAATGACCCAGTAATTGCCCATTCGTGGGTTCCGGAAAAAAATTGCAAGTTTGGCGGTAGCCTGCCGGTTTTATTATTCACTATTCGCGAATGGTGCCAGTGCATGCAACATGCTCTGCTTGCGGGTGCCGGTACACCCGCCAGGTAACACCTGGCGGGTGGGAAGGCACCCACGAGCAGAACTTGTAGTTTGCCGGTCCGGTAACAACGGTACCGGCAAGCTTACCGGTACTGTTACCGGACTGGCAAACCTGTAATGAGGCCCATGGTGTGAGTTCTGAGCGTTCCTTGCTAAAGTTTAATTAAGAAATGTTAGAGGACGTTGACAAACCCAGAATGGGTATTGCCACATGAGCATTACCTGGTCTGTAATGCGATTGTTGTACTGTAACATGGTGTTTGGTTGACATGTTTATTAAGTGCTTGCCGAGCTTAAATAAAGTTTTTTAAAAAGGTTTTTAAAAAATGCTAGATGCCATTCACAAAACCAGGATTTAGGGCCTCATTACGACCATGCCGGTCTGGAAACAAGGCTCCCAGTAAGCTTACCAGCACTGTTGTTTCCGGACCAGCATATTACAGGTCAGCCTGCCGGAGCCGCCATGCCCGACAGGTCTGTAGCTGCCAGGCACAGCGGCCACGGTAGGCAGACCGGTTGGATTTTACACATGTATTACAGAGAGGGACACAGCAGGCAGCATCCCATTAAAATCAACAGGCTGCCACAAACCAGTGGAGCCCACACAGACCGCTGTTAAGGGGGCGACTTGCTGAGGGCAACAGGGATCTTGGTGTAGCCTGAGCGACTCCCAGGAGGCGCAATCAGTATTTGCATTTCCGTTGAGAACTTACATGAGGACTAATGCGGGAACTAGTCTGGCAAACCAGGCAAGAATACACAGGGCTTCATGTCAGGGTGGCAGAATGTGATGTTTGGTCTCAGTCATGAAAGAGAATCTTTAAAAGATTCGGATTTTGTTCCTAACATTTTTTGTATTTTTAGGAGCTCAAAAATCGATGCCCCGTCAAAGTGAAATCAAGTGAAATCAATCCCCTTCCTCAGACGATAAGAGCAGCGCCTGCCTCTTCTGCCAGGCGCCCACTAACTGGGTCTCATGCAAACAGCATTTATTATGCAACCCAATATGTATTTAATTTGCGTGCTTTCTGGATAGAAGGGACTACAAAGTGCACTTCTTATAGTCCATGTCATGTGGCAAAACGAATGATATACTCTGCCTGGTGTCAGGACACTTCATAACTGCAGACAATCTGTTTGCAATTAGAGCAAAACTCAAAGGTTATTCAAAGAAATAACTGGAGCCTCCAAATGAAAAAGAATCCTACTAGTCTTTTCCCAATGAATTTACCAAATGGCACAAACTGGCTCCTCTGCTGATTAGTAAGCGCTCTTTCATTTTGTTCTCTTAACTTGGCACCTTCCATTTGAACAAGGTTGTTCACTCTGAAATGGGGTCAATTTATGGATATTCTGGGCTTCTGGAAATAAGCCCTTCGAGAAGCTCCCAGCGGTTGATGGCCACAATATTTCACTTTGAGAAACATTTTCTGATCTGAACCAAAAATGGGGGAGGTGCATGCAGAGGTTATGGCCCTATAGCAAATGCAAGTTACAATGTGCAGCAGCAACATGACAACAGCTTCACTGAAGGCAAGGACTGGTAAAATATAATGGGAAGAAAAAGGTTCCTTGGACAAAATAAGGATACACAAGAGGACAGGTAACTTCAAAGGAAGACAGGACGAAAGAACAGAATGAAAGAGGCCTGGCCTCAGAGTAAGCCTGCTTCCCCCTGGCAAGAGCTTGCAGTTTCTCTGCCAATCTGACAAGAAAGATTCTCTGTAGTGCAAGGTTAAGCCGGCGGCAGACTGAATACCTGCCAGCTGCTTTCCACCGCTGAACAGAGCGATTGCCATCAGACACAACACTCGGGACACTGGGCAAATTCAGTTAAATTTCTTTAATAATGTACAGTGAGAACTCTGAAGACAGACAAATGAGTATTACAAGAACCATTATATTATTTACAAAAAGAAAAAAGTCAGTGTGATCGAGTAGACGGCAAAAGGACGGTGACAGGACTCCTCCGGGAGAGGATGTATGGCAGGCAAGTATTTTATCACATGAAGTATACTATGGTCCATTAATGTCCACCTAATAACAAGATACTCACTGCCATAATACTGCATGGCTTTTGTCAGATTAGCTACTTCAGTATTAACAAAAAAGCATGTTACAATTCACTTATGTATACAGTAATTCGAATCTTTACCATTGGTTCTTGGGTTATCGTCCTCTGGAAGTTGAAATGGTTAGTTGAACAGAAACCCATCACTCTCCCAACCATCTGATTCTAAAATTGCCACCCTGCCAGCAGGTTCTTGGTTGGACAACTCTGTAAACTAACCTATTGACTTGTGTTTTTTGAAAGAGCTTGGACCTTCAGTCATGGTCACTGCATGACGGGAACACCTCTTTCCGCCAGCCGACTAAGATCGGGTTTAGGAAAGAGTGTTGGAATGTATACATTTGCTTCACGCCACATCCAGCCCATGTTTAGGAGCTATTCGGGTGCCACTTTGCATTTTCTACCGTTGATATTCCTACACCATTGTAGAAGGTTAATATTAGCTGTAAGGTCAAGTTTCAGTCTGCGACAAACTCAGGAGGTGAAAACATATCTTAATGTGCTTTTTGTTTTGTGGGAGTATCTCATCTAATATCTAGTATGGGAATGATCCATTTTCATCAACTCTATAATGGCATAAACACCCCCTTTGCCTGAAGGCTCTGCATTTTCACACATTTCATCAACGGGCGATGGGGCCGTTAGGCAACCACTGTTCGTGTGGATAAGGCAGTTGTCAGAAGTAAGCATCAATCTGTGGTTTTAGGGAAATTAGAGGGGCTCAAGACAAGGTCTACTAGATTGCCTTAAGAGTCAGTGGGGAATGAGTGCAAAGGCGCGACAAGCAGTGAGGTGTGAAGTCCACAGTTTGGGTTAGGCTGGAGGGGGTGAAACTTTAGCCACCCAGACTGAGGTGGGGGAGGTTAGTAGGAAGGGTGTCAAGAAGGAAACCTACTTTTCCAAAGAAGGTTTCCGGGTGAATCAAGCAAACGGGAGGGGTCGATAAGCTTAATTGTGCAAGGTAAACATATACAGAGTGAGAGGCCAACAAGAACGCAGCTTGTTAAGCATATTTGGGGTTCTCCCTGCCATCTCCCGCTTTTGATGGAGGTGTCTAGGTAGTTTATGAAGCTGGGGAGGTCAGTGCGGCGAGATAAGAGCAGGATTTTGTCAATGGGTTGGATCCAACCTTTGGACAGAGTGCAGGGTAGTGTAAAGTAGGGTAGTCATGAATGCAGGGAGTCTTGTTGGAGATCTACCTGGTGTTCCGGGGCAGAAGGAGAGTTTGAGGTGATGGAGACTTTTTTTTAACCCTTGCTAAAAATTAACAAAGGATACCGTTAAGGGCACTTAAACCATAAAACCAAAAAAGGCACTGCAAAAGGCAATGACAAAATATTTATAAAATATATTAAAAGTTCATAAAAAAAACATTGTATTAACCTAAAAGACGTCAGCCATTATTAAACCACTAAGGTTTGAGGTGCCATTTTCACAATTTGCATCTTATAGAAAAACCAAATGGGGAGTAATATTTTCCACCTCGCAGGGGCACAGAGGTTTCCCCTACGAATCAATTAGCCTCTATCTTATAGCAACGTCGGCGATGGATTCACAGACAAACTCATGCCCCCTAAATATAAATGAATAAGTAACAGTGAGGTGAAAAACATCCTTCATGCTTTTTAATACAAGATGTGCATTCACTCATTCTTCAGGGAGATGGGCCGCTCTTAGTTTTAGTACATGTTAACAACTGTACAGTAAACAACCGCTGGTGATTGTCGGATGTGTGCGCTGAAACAATAACCCTGCATACAACATTCACCAAACACCTGTCAGAGAGTGTTGCATAGATGTGTCCAAGTTCCAGGGGCATGAAAATCAGACTGTTTTAACGAAGGGCATAGGAGCAGAGCTTCTTCTTTCATACTCTGATCAGATACAGGAAGGCAGTGATGGAGGACAAAAAAGGAAAGGTTTCTGATGGCATTTGCAGCACATTTCATTTTAGCTTACTTGGTTATGCACTAGCTTATCAGATAGAGTTTCTGTTTTGCTGCCAGACTCACTCTTTGAAAAGAATCTGCATAACTGCAAAACACTAATTACTTTGGTTCTGAAATTGGAGTAAACGGTGTTGTGATCTGCATTCACTTGGACACAAAGTACAAGGGGCAGCAGGGTGGCCTTGTGTTTCAGCTACTGAGCAGGTTTTGTCCTCTTATCTAATGCTCCTTGATTCGACAGTCTGTGCATGAAATGTCCTATGCTGGAAATGGCATCAAAGCACTGAAGGATTGGAACGAGTGTAGGAGAAAGGAGATGGGCTGCGGCGGGGGAGGGTGGGGATAATCGTGTCAGAGACATTGCCTATAAGACACCACGGCATCTACTCTGGCTTTGTGTGTCCCTAATATGTACACCATTATATTTTCCCTCTTGCCATGTTTCTTTCATCTCTCTTATGCTTCCCATAATACCCTGTGTACCTTTCAAAGCAGTCTTGTTCAATAGGGGAACATTGGGTTCGACTTGATCCGTTTACTCCAGTCTATACAGACACACTTTGGCCCTGGATGGATACATGTATATTATAATTACATACATACATACATACATACATACATACATTCATACATACATTCTCTCTCTCTCTCCCCCTCCTCCTCCATTGGTTGGGGATAACCGTAACTAGATTAATACAAAGCAGGCCGCATAGGGACAGTAGATATCAGGGCAAACCACATGGTAGGAGTCTAGACGGAGATCTTCTTCTGCTTGGGACTGCAGGTGAGCTTTGTGCGTATAAGCAGACAACTAATACAGAGGTCAGAAATCGTGAGCAAGCGAAGGCTAGCAAGATAAGTCCCATCTCCTTCTCCATGGAGCAAATGTTGTTGCTACTGAGTTGTAAGGACTCTGCAAGTAAACTTAACGTAGCCTTGAGCAGTCTTCACTGGAAAAATCGCAGGATGTACTCTCCGATTCCGATGAAGTAGACACCTTGAGCTATGCCGAAGAGGGGTGCGATGACCAAAGCACGGCATACAGCGCCTTTCATAAAGGCGGATGGGCCTTCATTCCTCCAAATCTTCCTGCATTACCCAAACAAAGAAAGCAGGAATTAAATCGCAGAATTCTGAAGCTTCAAATGTTAAGGTCTGGTATTAGACGAACCACACTCCAATGTCATGTTGCTAGTCAATAGAGGTTCAAGGAAATAATGCGCACAGTAGTGTATAATTTTCTTTAGATAAAGTATGACCGGTGCAAAGACCAATTAGCATATAGGTGGCCCTCCTCTGTAAAGCAACAGACACAATGAAGTCAATTCAATGGAATGCCACCCATAGGAATTTACAAAAGTTAACGTCATTACATCAAACATTTGCACTCATTGGGACTCATTACAACTTTGCCGGTCCAGAAACAACGGTGCAGATAAGCTTAGCGGCACAGTTGTTTCTGGACCGGCAAAGTACAAGTCTGCCTGCCGGAGTTGCCCGTGCCCAGCAGGTCTGACCCTTCCAGGCCGAGTGGCCATGGTAGGCAGACTTTCACGGAAGCACCGGCACAGTTATAAATGGTGCCGGTGTCACAACTCGCCTGCCGTGGAGACTATACCCAAGATGGAGACTGAAAAGGAGGTAGAAGAAGGACTCCTTCCCTGGACTCGCTGTGCGCATTCTAGTCTTTTGACTTTATATTCCCGGAAGTTGCTAACGCACTTGCGTTGCAACTTCCAGTACTTTGGAAAGTGTTTCCCAGCGCTCGCGTGTTATTTTCCTTTTTCCCTCCTGGCCGCTTTCCGAACGGCTTCCCCTTTCCGTTTCTGCCGTTCTCGGACGGCTGTTCCTCTGTATGCTGTCTACTGCTTACCTTCTTGGAAACTCCCTCTTTCCTTGCTCGCAGTTCTTGCGAGGTACCTGCTACTCTTCTGCAACCTAGCCCCTCCGGACTCCTTGCATCCTGCTGCTGCTCTCTTGAGTGTTTATTTGGAGCTATTGTGTACTTTGCCTACTCCTTCAGTTTCTCAGTGCATTCTGGGACCAGTAGTCCCAGCAAGATATCACAACCTACCAGGGTTTTTTCGGCAAGGCTTTTTCCCTGGTCTGGGGTGGGCTCCCTGGGGTCCCCACTGCCAGGCAAATTGCATCTCAGGCAAAGTGGCCTCTAGTGGAGCCCATACCCATCGCACCAAACCAGGAGTAAGGACGCACAAGAAGCCCAGCGACTTTTGGAGACAGAGAAGAAAGGAGATACCAACGGATGAATCCTGGGACTCTGATTCAGACGGTACCTCAGCCATAAAGACTTCAGGTGAGGAGGGGGTTGGTGGAGATAACAAGGATCAGACTGAATCTGAGAGCCGGTGCTTTCGTGTTCCCCACTCTCATAGAGACCTATGGGACTCTATGGGAATGGGGAACAACATTTTACCGGCGCCTGACTTTCTGGACAGCCGGGGCTGTAATGCCCCAATGTTTCCGGCAAGCCAGGTGCCAGTAAAATGTACAAGTCCAACGGCAACCTGCCGGTTTGACCGCCACAGTTACCGACAGATTTGTAATGAGGTCAATTGCTTTTCTAAGTCCTCCATCAAGGCCTAAACATAGACAAAATAGTAAACAAAGGTTATTAGATTGCTGGATAGTATAATTGAAGGAAGTATATGGATGTAACTAGACAATGAACTAGATACCATCAGCAGTGGCAGAAAAGCAAATTCAGTGCCAGGTGCTATTGCTAGAGGTAGAGCAAGTAGAGGCAAAATGTAACAATTCTACTTCAAACCATGGTCTTAGGTGCAGCATTAGTGATCATTATATTAAAAAAGACATCAACAAACTTCACAAAAAAGAGCAAAGGGGTGAAAAGGGTAATTCAAGGGCTGGACATTATGTATGTACAGATCAAGGAACCAAAATAGCTAACACTATTTAATCCTTTCATTGTCTCTGAGGATACATAAAGAGTAAGCATGTACGACGATGCCATTGAAGGATTTTGGTGACATCTCTCATTCCGTAATTGTTATATTACATGAAGAAAAATCCTCATCTCTGAAAGGTCCTGTGGATCAGGAGCATGTTGGGCTTTCCAACAGATTGAGTTTTTCTAGTGGCACAGATTTTTCTACACCTTACATTTTTGCGGAGATCCATTACAACGTCCTGTGCCCTTATAATCCCTGTTGTGTTGGTGCAGCAGTATTGTCTCAGTTAAGTGTAGCCTGCTTACGCTTTTCTTTTGACAGAAGGTGTGGGGTGGGTAACTTGGCGTACATTTCCAGGCTTCAGCAAAGCTCATCAGAGCGACTGCATTTATGGGTACATGACTGCACACATTGCTCTGTATTCCTTTCCATTGTTTATAAACTTTCAAAGCCAAGGCTGGGGTTTGCAGTGCTGCATAGTACACAGTGGGAGAGAAGCAGTCCTGGTATTTGTTTTCATCCGAGCAATGATGTTGGACTTGAGAAGAGAGGTCTCTTAGATGAAAATTCATTCCTGAATGGCCTCTCTAGGGTTTTTTTACTTGGAGGCCGACCACAGACTGCATTTTAAACCTGACATTTTGTTTTGAGACACTCCGGGGTAAGCCGGGAAACACTGATGCGGTTTGTCATATAGAAATCCATGTGATGCATTTCTGATGTGTTGTAATGATCATATAAAATATTTTCTGATAGAAGGTTATTGTTCCAAGATGGGACAGTCTGGAATACTGAAAGAAAGCTGACCATGTCAACCACCAGATCTGGAGACACCACACTAGTAAAAACGACTGCGTTCACAATGAGTTCTAAAACAAAATCTTCTTGGAGCCCACGCATGACACCGCCCTGGC
Source organism: Ambystoma mexicanum (assembly GCF_040938575.1). Taxonomy (NCBI): domain Eukaryota; kingdom Metazoa; phylum Chordata; class Amphibia; order Caudata; family Ambystomatidae; genus Ambystoma; species Ambystoma mexicanum. The sequence goes on along the minus strand of NC_090936.1, from coordinate 448,516,244 downwards.
GCGCCATTGGGAGGCCCTGGGATACCGCGCCCTTACCGATTTCTATCCAGAGGGACAGTTTATAACACCGCAGACGTGGAGGCCGGGGCACTCCGGTTCCGTTCTGGAGCTCCTGCAGTTCTACAGACTCTGCGCTGCCTTCCGAAATGCAGGGCGTGTCTTCCCCATTGAACCCCGGGACTCTCCTGCGATTGCTTACATCGCCAGCAATCGCCCGCGGGGTGGTTTCCTCATTATATAAGCTCCTCTTGACCTCGCCCTCTCCACTTCCGTCCAGGGCCCGTGATAACTGGGCCTCCGAGCTGGAACTGGTACTTACTGATCAACAGTGGGAGAAGATGTGTTCCCATACTAGCAGAGTGTCCCTAAACTTCCGCTACCGCACCATACAATATAAACTGCTCAACAGGCTGTATTACACTCCAGGTAAAGTGTCTAGGTTTGCTTGCTCCGATCCTCGGCTGTGCCCCCGCTGCGGTGAGGAGGGCGCTGACCACTTGCACATGTTTTGGGGCTGCCCGGAACTGGCCACATTCTGGAGTAAAGTCATAGAGACACTGTCCGAGATCACTGACACTGAGGTGGACCCTGATCCAATGGGGGTCCTGTTTGGAGTGTGGCAGGCCGGGTGAGCGAGAGACATTATTAAGTTCTTAAATGTAAGCTGTATCATAGCCAAAAAGTGTGTCCTACAAAGCTGGAAGAACCCCAGCCCCCCCACATTCCAGAAATGGTTAAATTTACTCACCTGGTCCTGAAACTGTGAGGAGGAGTTTCTGGGTATGCTCCCAGTACGTTCTCGTCCTCGAAACATATGGTCTGCATTCAACAGCTACTTGATTAGCTTAAATGACACTTCCTCGGTGGATGAATCCCCCTAACTTCCCTATAGATGTTCGACATCTTGGTGCTCTGTGATATGTCATTACTCAACCGCTGTTACTATCATTTTGCCTATATGCTCTGTATTCACCTGTATATGCAACGAATTTGTGTATATTGCTCGGATGTGTGTGTATGCCTTTTGCCTCTGTCAGCAAAAATAAGTTTAAAAAAAACAAAAAAAAACTAAATCTTCTTGGAAACGATCTTTAATGTAGGAGTAGTGTCATCTTTTATGTTGCAGTGGCAGAGTTAGTAACCAATGCGTTTCGGACTAGTAGTCAATCGTCAGGGCTAGTTCTGTCCTTCTATGCACTAGTGTCACCAATGTGTAAAATCCTGATGTGTCAGTATGGAGTACTAGCAGCTTGAGAGTTATAGAGCATTTGTTGGAAAGACTGGGTCGCGGTGAGCATACGACCTGTTCTTTCAAACAAATGACAATGCATTACTTACCGTAAAAGCATTTCTGATGGTTGTATCTGCTTAGATTCACACGCTGTGCATAGTCCGACATCCAGTGGTCACTGCGGAGTATTGCATTTTGTTTTTCGTAGTCGAAAAGGGGACGTCGACAAGGCGTGTCTGTAACACTATCCCTATAGTGACTTGCAGTGTACCCACAATCCCTCACGCATCGAGGTCCCTCTGTTTGTATTTTTTCTGCCCTGTGGGAGCCCATTAGACGTGAGTGAGTACAGAAAAGAGAGATATAGAAGAAAGTCCATGTTCCTTCCATCCGAGCGGGGAGGAAGGGTGGGCGCATGTGAATCTAAGCAGATACAACCATCAGAAATGCTTTTACGGTAAGTAATGCATTGTCTTCTGATGTTTGTTAATCTGCTTAGAATCACATGCTGTGCATAGACTAGCGAGCAGTACCCGGAGTTGGAGGTGGGTTGTGAGAAGGAACAGTAGAGAAAAGATGTCTTAATACTGTTTGTCCCACCTGGGTATCAGTTCTAGAGTGGGCATCTAGACAGTAGTGTTTTGTAAAGGTGTGAACAGAACTCCAGGTTGCCCCTTTGCAAATGGACTCAAGAGGGACATTTGCAATGAAAGCTATGGAAGCCCTGGTGCCTCGAGTAGAGTGTGCTCTTGGCTTGAAGGGTAGTTCTCTCTTAGCAAGAGTGTAACAGAGAGTGATGCATTGTACAATCCATCTAGAAATAGTGGATTTCGAAACTGCATCTCCTTCTCTTCCTGCTGCCACCGAGACAAAGAACTGATTAGTCTTTCTCAGTCTAGTTCTTTCTATATAAAACATCACTGCTCTGCGAACATCCAGTGTATGCAGGCTCTTCTCACCTAAGTTGAAGGATTTTGAAAGAACGTTGGTAGTTCTATTGACTGGTTGACATGGAATTTAGAGATACATTTTGGTGCAAACCTAGGATGTGTGCGTAGAACCACCTTATCCTTGTGAACTGTAACAAAGGGGTCTAGTACAGAGAGCGCTTGTAGTTCACTTACTCTCCTAATGGAGGGGATAGCTATTAGAAAAGCCGTCTTAAGAGTGAGGTCTTTAAGTGTTGCTTTGTGCATAGGTTCAAAGGGAGACCCCATGAGCCTGGTTAGTAGCACATTTAGGTCCCATCCGGGAGCGGGGTTAGCTATGGGAGGGTGGATCCTCTTCACTCCTTCCATGAAGGCTTTAATAACTGGGACTTTCCACCGTGACACTTTAAGTTGGGAAGTGGTGTATGCGGAAAGTGCAGCTAAATGGACTTTAATAGAGTTAAACACCAAGCCTGAGTCTAGTAGGTGAGTCAGGTACAGAACAATTTGTGTGGGAGATCAGTCAACTGGGTTGATGCTCCTTCCCCTACACCAGATGACAAATCTTTTCCATTTGCTAGAATAACAGTGACGAGTGTTAGGCTTTCTAGCCTCCCAGAGAATGTCCATGCATCTCTGCGGGAGTTGTCAATGTCCAAATTCTATGATCTCAGGAGCCAGGCTGCTAAATTCATGGTCTGAGGGCATGGATGTAGTGTCCTGCCCTTGTCCTGTGACAGCATGTTGTACGGGCAGGGAAGTTTCACTGGAGGAGATAGAGACATCTCCATCAAGTGAGCGAACCATGGCTGCCGGGCCCACATAGGGGCCACCAGTATCATGGTAACTTGTTCCTGGTGCATCTTGTGCACCATCTTATTGAGAAGGGGAGTCGGGGGGGGGGGGGAAGCGTAAATAAATTTCCCTGACCATGGTATCGATAGACCGTTCCCCCTGGATTGGTTCTGGGGGTACCTGGAGGCGTAATCTTGGCATTGTGAGTTCTCCAGAGTTGCGAACAGGTCTATTTCTGGGAATCCCCATTGTATGAAGACGTCGAAGACGATGTCTTCGTGTAACCGCCATTCGTACTCTGAGGGCAGAGGGAAGTCTCTGCTGAGTTTGTCTGCTAGCAGATTGAGTTCCCCTGGTACATGTTGTGACAGTAGGAACATGTGTTTGAGAGCCCTCTTCCAGATGTTCTGGGACAGCTTGGACAGTCCTGAAGAGTGTGTGCCCCCCTGCTTGTTGAGGTAGTACATGGCTGTGGTGCCGTCTGTGAGGACCATCACTGTCTTCCCCTGTAGGTGTGCCTGGAAGGCTTTTAGTGCCTTGAGCACAGCAAGTAGCTCCAGTAAGTTTATGTGCTTGGATGCTACGCTCGGAGTCCAGACTCCGTGAGCAGTCTGATGGGATAGATGAGCCCCCCCTTCCTGTAAGGGATGCGTCTGTGGTTAGAGTGGCTTCCACTGCAGGGGTGGCGAATGGTTTCCCTATTACCAGGTTTTCCTTCGACCACCATCATAGCGAGAGAGCCAAGGCCTGCAAGACCACTACTAGATCGTCCCATTGTCCGCTGGCCTGACACCACTGGCTGTTGAGCCACTCTTGCATTGGGCGCATGTGCAGGCGCGCGTGAGGTACCAAATAAATACATGACGCCATCATTCCCAGTAAGCGCATTGCTTTGCGTGCCATCACCTCTCGACCGGCCACATATTGAGGGATTTGAAACAGCATTTTTTGGACCCTCTCGTTGGAGGGGAAGACGAGGCCGTCCTTTGTTCGAATTAGAGCCCTTAGGAATTGTTTGATCTGGCTGGGGTCTAAGCTGGACTTCTCCTCGTTGATGGAGAAGCCCAGTTGAAACAAAAGGTCTACAGTCTTTTGGGTATTTGAGAAGCATGTTTCGTAAGAATCCCCTGTTATGAGCCAATCGTCGAGGTAGGGGTATACTGGGATGGACAACCTGCGCAGGTGGGCCTCTGCCACTGCCAGCACCTTCGTGAATACTCTTGGCGCTGATGCTATGCCGAAGGGCAGCACTCTAAACTGGTAGTGTTTGCCCTCTATCATGAACCTGATGTATTTCCTGTACGCTGGCAACATTAAAATATGAAAGTATGCACCTTTCATGTCCAGTGTTGTCATGTAATCTCCCTGAGAAAGCAGGGGGATTACCTCCTGTAGAGTCATCATACAAAACTTTTGAGGTTTGACAAATTTGTTCGCTGGGCGCAAATCTAGTACAGGGTGCATGGTTAAGTCCTTTTTGGGTACAAGGAAGTACACTGAATAAATACCTTCTGTTACCTGGGACCTCTATAGCTCCTTTTTCTAGTAGTTGGTCCACTTCTTGAAGAAGATGGCAAGGTGTTCTGGCGACATGCGTCATCCCCTTGGGGGTCTGTACGTAAGGGAACTGTTGAATTCTATACAGTAGCCGTGGGCTATGGTTGATTGTACCCAGCGGTCTAATGTTATACCCTCCCATGCTGGAAGAAAGGATGTTAACCGCCCCCGACCGGCGAAGCATGGGAGGGGACCCGCATCTTTGAGTCATTTGGTGTTGGTGGCTTGGGAACCTCTAAGGGTGGGACCCCGACCTCTTCCCTTGCCACAACCTTGTCCTCTTTGGTTATATTGTCCACTGGTGCCTTGGTTAGAGGACCAGTTACCTGCAGAATATTGCTGCTGCTGTTGTTGCTGCTAGCGTTGGCCTCGAAAAAAACGTTTGTTGCCATAACCACGTTTGTTGGGAGGCCTTGAAATTTGATCTAGTGTCTTGATTGTGTCAAATTCCTTCTTTGCGGTCTCTAGTGCCTCATCCACCGCCTTACCAAAGAGGTTTGCATCTTCTATAGGTTTGTTAATAAGAGATGCTTGTGTTTAAGGCTTAAAACCTGAATTACGTAGCCATACATGGCGTTTGAGTAGGATTCCTTGGACTAGGGAACGCCCAGCCGTCTCTGCAGCATCCGGAGTATTTGTAATGATGCTTTGGTTGACTAAGGTCCCTTCAGTCACCGTGGCTAGAAGGCGAGTACGTAGGGGTTCCTGTACCTCCTCAATGTCCTTACGTAGTTTGCTCCAGTGTGCATCTGCGTAACTTGCCAGCAAAGAGTTGTTGTTGGCAATTCTTGCGGAAAAGGCAGCTGAGGCTATAATCCTCTTTCCTAGGGCATACCATTTTTTACTCTCTTTATCTGGTGGTGCCTCGCTAGTTGACAGCGGGACCCCTGCTCTCTTCCTGGTATTTGTCACCACTAAGGAGTCTGGTACAGAGTGGCACCTGATGTATAACGGGTCCGATGGAGAAGGACTACATTTTTCTATCCTCGGGTTGACCCCTCTGATCAACGCGGGAGTGGATAGTGAAGGAATAATTTGTCTCTTTACTGAGGCGAGGAGGGGAATGGTTTGGCTGACAAGGGGCTTCTCCTTAATGATCTTTTCTACAAAGTCGATGTCAGGAGAAGTTTCCCCGGTCTCGATCTCGAAATGCACTGCTGCCTTGCGTAGGAGTGCATTAAAGGTAGGTTGATCGTCTATAGGAGATGTATTCCTAATAGGTGAGTCTTTGGGTGGGGACAGGTTTATGGCTCCAGGGTCTGAAAACACTGATGGGGACTGCCAGGGCTGTGAAGAGCCTTCTTCTGGGTCTTCTCCCAAGCCCCCATCACCCATATCCGGGTTGTCTTCAAAACCTTCCTCCTCTAGGTTTTGTTCCCCTTCATTGCCTAAGAATTTGTTATCCTCCTGAAAGTGGGGGTCCTCTCCAGTGAGGTCATATAAATCTACATCCTCTTGGGGGGGATCAAACAGCCTGGGGTACTTGGCCCTGGGATCCTCCTGAGGTCCCTCTCTTGATCTCATAAACTTCTCCATTTTGTCCATACAGAACTGGAGTCTCTCTAGGGTTTCTTGAGGTACCCCGGAGCGGTCAGGGGGAGAAAAGGGAGGGCCTTCCGTTAGAAAGCGTTCGACCTACCACATAACGTTGAAGAGGGGTTCCCCTCGCCTTCTGAAAAGCCTTCTGGTAGGCTAGGAGTCCCTCTCGACGGAGCGGGCGGTTCCTGCCTTCCTTCTGACCTTTTCGGCGTTTCCTGGGCCTTATGAGCGGTAACCGACGTCTCTTTCGCCGTCCGTCTCTGGCTATCGGTGGAAATAATCCATGCCAGGCTCTCGACAACTAAACTGTCGACGAGGAAGAGCCGTGGGTTGTGTGTTTATGGGAGTGTTTTCTGTGTGCGTCCTTGTCGCCGGGGGTGTTCATCCCCATAAGCAGGGCGTGAGCCGAGCTTGTCGGGCCGGGGACAGACGACGAGGAGCGTGAACACTCCTTAGAGAGGTCTACGACTTCCGAAACGGACGTCGGGTTGTCGCATTCCTCGTCACTTTCGGCGGCGGAGGGTGATGAATCAGACCTAGACATGGCGTAGGCTGCTCACCTCTTGATCCGACAGTCTTTTAAAGTCTTCGGCTTAAAGAGCTGACAGGGCGCACAGCCGTCTTCTTTGGGGTCGAGGGGCAAGCAATGGTTACACCGTTTATGCTTGTCTTTCCAGGTAAATTTGCCTTTGCAACGCGGGCAAAACCTAAAGGGTGTCCTCTCCATAGCTGAGGAACAGATTGCATGTGACAACAACCCCGAAGGAAAGGGAGGGGAAAGGGAAAGGCATTCTCAAAGAGAAACAATAAATGTCCCACAACCTCACTCTCCCTAGTGTATTTGGCCGTTGAGGCCAGGCCACGTGTTCGGCGAACGCCGAACAACCTCCTCCGTCGAAGGCACCGCCGTCGGAGATCTTGATCGGCGGTGAACAGCTTTGCAGCTACGACGTCGAAGGAGGGATGTAAGTAATAATATAAGTTAAGGGCGACCAAAGGTCGAATAAAGTTTTTTGCAATGTCTTTCGAGGAGCTCCGCGTATAGGCGACCAATATCTGGGCGGAAAAAAACAATCTGAGGGACCTCGACGCGTGAGGGATTGTGGGTATACTGCACGTCACTATAGGGATAGTGTTACAGACACGCCTTGTCGACGCCCCCTTTTCTTCGACTACGAAAAACAAAATGCAATACTCCGCAGTGACCACTGGATGTCGGACTAAGCACAGCATGTGATTCTAAGCAGATTAACAAACATCAGAAACATGGCTATGAGCACCCCACTTTTAAAACATGGGTTGCTAAAAGCAATAATCGCTTTGCTTGGTCCTATAACGTGGGCCCTGGGCAATTACCAGCCTATGAAGTACGCAGGCCCAGTGATTAAAGTATTTGTAACTGTGAACCATACACACCAATTCAGACAGCATCATCAGATGCGACATCAGGGTCCAATGGCCATCCTTCTCGCTTTCAGGGTTAATGCTTCCTCCCTCCTTCCAAATTTGTAAAGAGGAGGGAATGAGAGGGGAAGCTAGGTCTCAGGGTGAAAGTATTTCATGTGTTATACTTTATTCTTGCCTGCACTGCTCCCCTCCGAGGAGCTTGGCCTTCCTGCCCAACCCTGGTTCTACTTTCATGAGCTAATGGAGTGAAGCCTACATAGATTAGTACTCTACCCAGACCGTACACCTGGGCCCCGAGGAAAAATGCAGGACGTGGTTCACATGAATATTTATGCTTGAAAAGGTATAAGACGATTGAACACATTAGCTATTTTTTTTTCCAGTGGCGGGCTCAAAAAAGCTCAAGTGACCAGGTGTGGCTTTCTTACCTGGCGCAGTCAGCAATTCCATTGTACGTATCTTCTCCATGGCCCTTCTTCAAGGTTTGAATACGTGTTTTTAACACTAAAGCAAGGAAAAGAAAAGAAATAACAGCACCCATCAATTACTTCTTCTGGCGTCTACATGCTAATTAAAGTCTGGTTAAGTGGACCGGTTTGGCTGGTTTCCAGTCTTATTACAGGAGAATCACACTAGTAAAGGTAAAGCTACAGCGGTTCCTAAGAGAAAGGAAAGTGCAGGAGTTTTTACAGATGTTAGCAATAGTTTAAAATGGAATTAATACACAATGGTTTGACCCAAGAGTTTTCTTTTCTTACATCAACCTAGGTTTCCTGCATTAACTTTACATGCTCAACCTTTAAGGACATGCTTTTCCTTTTCAGCTACCGGCGGCTTTGTATAACATTTGCCTGTCTGGCATTTAGCCAATGCCTGAAGGGCCAACATGTCAGCGTGGGCCTTTCTCAGAGAGCTTTTTTTTTTTTTTTTGGTCTGGCAATACTTGTATTTAGTCTGTCAAGCTAAGCATTACTGTATTGCAGGGCAGTTGGCATGATTGGCAAGCAAGTGCTGCAGGCAATGCACACACAGCAGAACTACACATTTAAACTCACTGATAAAAAGAAGTAGCAGACGCAAGACATTAAAAGGGCATGCTGTTGTCCATGGAGTGCTCTCCACTTCCCATGCCTGCCCTGCCTGTCATGCCTGTCACACATAGCAAGTGTGAGCCTGGGACAGTGTTGACTGGATTGTTTTGCTGATTAAGTGGTGCTGGTGACAAGGATCCTTCCACTTACTGCCAGGCAGCACTCCTCTAGGATCAGCCTCGTCACTGTAGAGGCCTGTCGGCCCTTCCCTCAAACAAACAGCCTATTCTGCCAGCCTCGCTATTCTCATGTCTCCAAAACTTCAGCAGTAGAAGGGAAGGACAACCAGCAGCCAACTGGCGAGAAGGGTGGGGAAAAAGAGGTAAGAGAGCAGGTTCAGTGGCAACAGATTTTAAAAGACTGACAGGCCAATGAATCCTCAAATTCTCCCTATAGGTCAATTCCCCTTTACGGATATAGAATTTGTATTGGATTGTGGCAAGTCAGAATCAGGAGATGGACAACTCATTGTGGTTTGTAAGTGGATTGTTTAATTTAAGTGCCCACGCCATATTCTAACCCTACGCTTCTTGTCTCTGGGCTGAAAGAAAGAGAAGGGTTCAAAAGGGTGAACGTCAGGATGCCATAAAAAATAAAGTTTGTCTGCCGCCTAGAAATCTAAACTAGTGGGATCCCTGGCCCTACTACTAAACAGGAAAAGCATCTAATGTAAACACAAAAAATATCCTAAGGACCTTCTACCACATTATATGCTCTTGGCTGGTTTCTGGACCCCACTGAAGGGTCTCTGGATTAGACAAGGATCCTCTCCCTCAGCAAGGTCCCACTATGATCACCAGCAAATGACACTGGCTTTTCACCCTCTTTATAGCTGAAGTAACAATGGTCAGTAACTCTCCTTCGTGCTTCCCACCCGATGCACAAGGGAATAGTTAGTATATCTAGGCCTCCTAGCTCCCTACTCATTTAAAGCCCTGAACAAAATACAGTTCCTGTAAATGTCTGTGAATAACCAAGTCTCTTCTCGCTCGGTTCAGAACCCCTTTAGCTCCTACCTCTCCTGGGGGTCTCTGTTTTCACCTCCCGCCTCTGGGTCAGTTTGATTGCAGCCCACACGGGGCCTGACTGATTCTCACCCTATCCTGGTGTCCTAGGTTTTAGACCCCCTCTTGGGGTTGGTTTGTTTGCAGCCCACCTTGGGTCCAACAGATTCTAACTCCATCCTGTGGTCACTGGTTTCTCACCGTCTCTTGAGGCATCTGGCCTTTCAGCCCCCCTTGAGCTATTCATTTTCTTAACCCCTATTGGGATATTTGCTTCTTCAGCCCCTATTGAGATATTTTGTCTCTTCACCGCTGTTTGGGGCATATGACTTCTCGCACCGTCTTGAGCTGTTTGGTTCCACACCACTTCTTAATGTATAGCTGGGCCTGCCCGCCCTCCTTCCGGTTCCCTGGAACCACTGTGCACCTGATTTTCTGCAGCGGCGTCCCTCAGGGGAGGTGGTCTCCTTGACAGATGAGGAGGTGCGGTTATTGCCGCTCCTAGGTCTTCCGTGCTGGTGCTTCCTGTAAGTTTGAGACAGAATGTCAGCTTGGGCTTCTGTACGATGTTGTCTTTCCTCTCTGCCGCAGGGCCCAGCTTCTCCGCTCCCGGCCTCCTCCAGGTACCAGCACACAGCAAGCTTTTTCGCTCCTCTGCACTCCATGCTATCTGCATGGGACTCCTTCCTGGCTCCATCTCAAAGGGGGACGGACCCTCCACTGCAAGGCTCCACAGGCTTCCAACTCTCTCTCCTACCCTTCTGTCGATCTCACAGGACCTTTCTATCTCCCCCCCCCCCCTACAAGGAGACGGAACACTCCATTGGTCTTGCGCTTAATGCAAGGTTGGAAACAGTAAAGCGTCAGAAACCATACCAGCTATTTCGCTATGAATATTCACAGAGTTGTCTTGTGGAATCCCAATGTAGCCAATAAAGAGGAGAGGGCTGGGAGGATAGCTCCAAGGGGGTGTAAAGCTTAGCGGGCTCACCTGCCTAGACCCAAAGGGGGTGGCTCGCCACTGGGGAGAAGGGACGAATTACCTGGATTCATCATAGAATATGTTTTACATATTAGACCCATCACCTGTTTAAAGTCACGATGCTGGTCCAATTTTCCACCGAGAAGGGTGTGATGTCTTTTTGGGGTACAAGTGGAGGCACTGCATTTCCATTTGTCCTCCATAAAAGATCTCCTGCACTGCCATTTTTGAGAACACTAGAGGGACTCTCAGATTTCCATTTGACCCATGTCCGTTCTGAGTATTTCCCCCAGTTATGTTCTTGCCTCTGCATTCTGGCACTCATACTAACATTTATATTAAGAAGAAAAATGACTTCTATGCCCACTTGCGCTCCTTTAAGCTAATTGATCAAGTATCTATGTATCGTTTCATAACGGATTCCTCTTGCTTCTAATGTACGGGATAAAGTATCCCCTAACGTACAAGGATATTGCAGGTCACCAAGAAGTTCTATGACCAAATGGAGGAATTGAGCCTAAGGTCACGGAACTCTGTGGTAACCTGCAATAGCCTTTTAATGTACAGCCAGGGGTAAATTACTTCCTTTAATTCATGGTCCCTCCATTGCTTACTTTAAATACTTGATCTTGCTCACACCGATGCAAGTGATATTTCAGTTGTTATAGTGGATAAATGTAGAATCTGATGGGACGCAAAAGCACTCCAACTTGCCACATGCGACAAGCATGTTCAGCAGTTTAATAATAAAGATGAACTTGTGGTCTGGAATTTTTGGTGAAATACAGATAGATTCCTGCGCTGAACCCATATCAAAACAGCACATAAACACATGTCTAACTTGACAAAACATTTGAAATGAAAGCAAGTTGAAAAGCTAGTCATGGATTAAGTGAAGTGTTCAAGTGGCATCTGAAATCCTGATAACAGGACTGCCTTTCACGCTGTGTGCTCACTTTTTCAGAAGGCATTGTGGTGTCATAACGCAACTGTTATAAATGTAACGGTGTCATTTTCTTATTACAAGTCCAGTCCGTCATTACGGAATCTCCACCTCTGACCTTCTAAATTGCATGTCCACTTCCTAAACCTGGTTGTTTAACCACTGCAGTCTAAACTGAGTGTTCTTCGCCAATGTCTCCAAAGCCTCTAATATGACGTCAATGGGGGAGTCAACCTCCTCAATCGTGTTTATTTTCTTATGCATTGCCTTCAATAGTCTTAAACCCTCAAGCCACATCATCCTTGGCTGCCAGGTGGCTCTCTGTCATTTATCCCCTTAAGCATGCATGACTGGGGATTGAAGAAATCACCCTTTTCTTGGTGGCACCACCATTACCACTGGCCACATCCAGGCCATTGTACACGACTCCACAAATGTAGGGCAGGTTTGGGTTACTGAGCAAGGACTAGATTTCTCATGAAGTGATTGGCCCATCCAGAATGCCCAGAGACCTGTCTGAACCTTACCGGCTGCAGCCATCATCACAGTGGCTGCAGTTAAGCCACTACCAAACTCGGTTGGCACACAGTAGTGAGCCTCCTCGCACGGGCCGCCTTCGACCCACTCACTAAAAGCACCTTAAAAGAGCATTCTCATTAGCTCCAACAGAAGCATGCGAAGCAGCAGCATCTATAATACGGAGGATGAAGGGTGCATCACTAGACCTACAAAATGCACCTTAATTTTGCCAAAATACAACAGTTTGTCAGTACAGCCAATACTACACACAACGGCCATTCTCTGTGGGAAGGGATATGCCCCTGTGTCTTCTCCGTTGACTAGAACGAAATGTGATGAGACAGCCATCTTGCTGCTCAGCTCTGGACCAATTTGTCATTCATTTTTACTTTAAGTCTCAACCTTGTTAGATTATGCACCAATAAGCTTTTATTTAACTCTGTTGAGAAGGGTCCCAATACTCGTTGTAGGAGACATGTTAGTTTCCATTTTGAAGCCAAACCTTATTGGTGCTTTGTGCTAAAGAGGGGAATAATGTTGGAGGCAGCAAGGGTTATTCTTTAAATGGCCCCACTTTGAACACACCAAAAGTATTGTGCTCATGAAAGGAAATGACAATCTTGAAATCCTGCTAAATGAGGGCTGCAAGGCCGCATTTAGCAGGAGTTCAAACATCTGAAAAACATGCAAGAGACTTCAGTGGGACTCCTGTGCAGGCACTAAGCCAAAGTTGGTAACACCTTGGTTTCTTTTCAGTGTAGAGTCTTAGGCCTTGCATGCCCCTGGCAGGGAAATGTTGTGAGAAAGTCAACATGCAAACAAGTCATGTTTTCTGTACCAGCAATCTGCTGAAACATTCAAGTTTGCGCATGGAAGCGGTGTCTGCCATAACTAGCAGGGAGTGGTGGGGTACATAAGAAACCGGAGGCAAGAAACCTCATTGCAGTAAGAGTACAGTGATGACGACGGTCAGCCACCACAGATGATAGGTATGGTTAAAGTCCTACCTAACGCTAGCACCACCCCCATTCTTCATTTCTCCCTCAAATGCAATGGCTTATACCACGCTCAAAACTCAGTTCCAGTTCCATGACCAAAGCATTGTTGAAACCTAGCATCAATCTCCTTCATCCCCCAACTCACTTAAGCAGCTCTATGACCCAACAAGAACCACTAACCCCACGACTCAGAGAAACAAAAGACTTAGGGACAGGACTAATAGAGCTCCCAAGACCAACCCTTCTACCAACTATCTCAAATGGAGGTGGCATTGCCTTAATATCTAAAACTAACCTTAACATAAGAGAAATCCCAAACCTAGATTTCCCCTCAGGAGAATTACTGTCTACCAAAAGCACCATCTCTGCCACAGCTTCCCTAACTATACATCTCAAATACAGGCTTCCAGGACCTACCTCCTCATTCGAGGAGACCATAGCCGCTCTACTGACCACAGACTTAAAACCAACGTCCAAAGTTCTTATCCTAGGAGACTTCAATCTAGGTCTCAATGACAGCACAGACTCAGAAGCCTTAGTGCTGTATCCTAGTATATGTATGCTTTATATCTGGTATGAGAGCTGTGGGTCTGTGAGTCGATCTTGGAATGTTGGTGTGAGGCATGCAAGGTGGTGAGTGAGAGGATTCCAGGTTGGACGGTTAGGGGCTAGTAGGTAGAGAGCCAGGGTTGTAGGCAGCATACTATTTGATCTCCTATTCCTACCTTTCTACTGATGCTGTAACTAAATAAAAAAGACTTGCCTTTTGTTTACCTGGCTCCCTGGTGGTTCCTGTGTGTCCTGCTTGAAGTTTATACCACCAGCAGATACATCATTTGGTGACAAGGATCAAAAAGAACGTAAGGAAAGTGGGAGACTGAAGAGACATGGGAAAAGGAGATCCAAAAGAAGAAGTGAGGCCTCAGAAGTATTGTAACAGAGGCTGTAGCATGAGCAAAGCGGAGAAACTGAGAAATAAATGCTGATCGGGGTCTGGATGGCCCTGGAGAGGTGTAAACCCTGCAAGGCACAAGTGGGTTTGCAGGCAGCCACATGGAGGGTGTACAAAATGCTGGCATAAGTGTACCTATGGAGATTTGGGCACCGGTTGAAGTCATGAGTACGCAGTGCGCTGAGAAAGAAACAACATTGCAGCCTTGTGAAGTTCTGCAGCCACGTTCCCAGAGGTACTGTGGGGAATGCATGGAAATAGAGCATATGGCCGGGTGAAATTCGGGCCATATAAATGGTGAAATATTGGGCAGTTAAAGGATGTTGGGAGGACTGTGGGTGGCGCGCGCCCAATGGTGTCCTCCTGCGTTCCAGCCACTGCCGTTGGGCTGGAACGCACGAATAAATAAATAAATAAATGCCCTGCGCCATTTTTTGCCTGTGGAAGGCTCGGAGCTGCGATGCGTAGGAACCTTTGAAGAAAAGCCCTAAGATCATGCGCCAGCGTGATGATGAAGACATTCAGGAGAATACTTCCGTACGAGGAACGTTTAATTGTAGTAGAGTACATTTTCAAGTCACACAACGTTTAATGATCATCATGAAGTTTTTATTTGAGGTGCGCCATGGGTTTTGAAGTAAATTATGAAGCATTAAATGTATGCATGCAATGTACGTTTTTTTCTGGGGGTACTACTTTTGGAAAGGCAATTATTTACTTTAATACTATTACGGACTACATGGGGTTTGAAGCGAGACAATTTTATGAGATGCAACATTTTACCGTTTTTCCAAAGGACATTTGGAGAACATTGGAGCATATTTAAATATGATACTGCATATTTATATGAACTCTAAGTACAGTGAAGCACAGTCCAAGGAGTTTATAATTGAGATTCTAATATGCTCAAATCATTTGAAAATTTACAAAATGTGTTTTTGGGAAACATTTATAATTTTAATGTTTAATGTGAAGTTGCAAATTTTAGGAAATGCAAACTTTGGAAATGCATAATTTTAGAACATGAACATTTTGGGAAATGCAGATTTTGTATGGGTTTTGCACGTGTTGAAGTTGTTGTATGACTGTGATTTTTAGCTTGCATATGTGTGTGCAAATGGAGTTTTGGGTGTGACCCAAGAGTGCGCACAGTAAGCAGCAGGTTATGCAATTGTAGTGCAATGGAGTGAGAAGTGGATGTTGTAAGTGTGTACGTGTGTGAATGTAGCACGTTTTGTAGTTGTAGTGTACGTGTCTTGTGTGGCGCGACTGAAGTGGAGTTGGATGCATATGAAGGGGTTTTGGCTTCCACAATGTGGCCAAGTGCCTTCAGAGGTTGGACACTTTACTGTTGAGTGCTCCAGGGCGTTAAACCTTTTGGTTTTGGGTAGTGGCGTAGTTGCCTGGGCATGGGGCCCATGAAGTAGTTGGAGGTCTTTACGTAAGTTGTTATGTTAGAGTTTTAGGGCATGGGGCCCATGTTGTAGATTCTGGTGCATTGTAGGTTATCGCACAATTGTTTCCTCACGGTGGAGGTTACTGTTTTGAGAGTTAATTTTACACTCTTAATGGGTTTTCTGGGGTGCCAGGCGATGCCTCAAGAGGAGTAGTGGCCCGCCAGTTGATTTTGCTATCATAATTTTGTTTTGGGGTGGCACACAGTTTTGGAGCTTTTGTTATTGTGGTGTTTTTGGAAGTTTGCAGTGTTAAACTGAGTTGAACCAAACTGGCACCCGTTTTAATATTTATTCTAAAAGTTTTGGGAGAGTTTAGATTTCACATTTTACTTTTCATCTCTCATGTGCATCTGAACTAATTTCTTTGCAAATTTATGTTTTGCAGTGGACCACATTTTTCATCTTGTGTGCGTTTTTGGAGTTTTTCCGGGAATATTCTGCAAGCGTTTTATTTTCATCTTTTCAACATTTGTGTAAGGATTTCCAGTGTTTGCACGGTTGTGTCTGTGCACATTACCTTTTTAGCGCACCACGTCTTTTGTGGGTGTGTCGTGTTTGTATTGTGACCTCTGTATTGTTGGTGGCTATCCTATATTTTTTCTTGCTTATTTTATGTGGAGAGAGGTGGTGATGGTGTTTGGTTGTGTGTTTAGATTTATTACTAGGTTAGAGGGAGGTTGTCAGACCTTTTAGTTGTTTTCCAGATGTTGTATTGATTTTGGAAGTAGGTAGGTTTTGCCCGCTGTGCAGTTTGACGGTAGTGTCCTGCAATAGGGGTGAGGTTTGTGCCTGGATGGGGCAGGTTCAGGGTTTGGGTGTGGCAGGCCCCAACGGAAGGAGGAAGGTTTTGTTTTGAGGGTTTTAGTTTGTTAGTGGGGTTTGCTCAGAGAGAGCAGATTGTGCTTGGGGGTGACAGCCCCAAGGTCCTGCGGGGCAGACCAGGACAAAAGGTGGTCAGTTTCTTGAGGGTTAATTCTCTGCACTTTGGAAATTTCTTTTGGTTTGTAAGGAGGGGGATGGTGTTGTATCCTAGTATATGTATGGTTTATATCTGGTATGAGAGCTGTGGGTCTGTGAGTGGAGCTTGGAATGTTGGTGTGAGGCATGGAAGGTGGCGAGTGAGAGGGTTCCAGGTTGGACGGTTAGGGACTAGCAGGTAGAGAGCCAGGGTCGAAGGCAGCATACTATTTGATCTCCTGATCTTCCTACTGATGCTGTAACTAAATAAAGAAGTCTTGCCTTTTGTATACCTGGCTCCCTGGTGGTTTCTGTGTGTCCTGCTTGAAGTTTATACCACCAGTAGATACAGCACTTAGCCAACACTATAGATACACAAGGCTTTACCATACGCACGGCAGACCCTACACATACAAAAGGGCGCACACTAGACTGGTTTGCAGACCATAACTGTGTAACAAACATTACTAACAACAATCTATGCCCCATGGTCAGACCACAATACTATTCTTTTCTTCATCAATACCGGTACACAAGAGTGTACCTCAACTATCATTGCACCTACAACCCAGACCCGTAATCACCGCAACATCACACCAGATAACATGCTCCCTCTGCTCACTCTGCTTACTTCATACACAGGGAACATTTATATGGATATTTTATTTCTATTGCACTCGTACACAAGTGTTTCAGAGCGCAACAAGGCAAGGGAGGGGGACAAGGGAGAGCAAAGCAGCGATCTTACTAGGCCCAATGACATTGATATGATATATGGCATTTGTAACGCGCCTATACACAAGTGTTTCAAGGCGCGACGAGGCAGGGAGGGGGGAACAAGGAGAAGACAGACAACGATCCTACTAGGCCAGGTGTCATTCAGACCGCGCAAGTGCAGGGGTAGGGGGAAGGGAAAAAGTGCAAGGGGAAGGGGAGGGGGAAGTGCAGTACAAAGTAAGTAGAATAAAAAATAAATAAATAGGGCCAGCTGGTGGCAAGTGCAAGGTAAGTGCGACAAGTTCTGGGAAGGAGGGGCTGTGGGGATACAGAGACAGTCCCACAGTGCAGGGGTTGCCAGGGAGGCAGTGCAAGTGGAGAGTGGCTGGGCCCAGGACTGAGGTCGGTGAGGGTGGCCCAGTTGCAGATTCAGTGAAGAATTTAGCAGGGGGGAGAGAGAAAGCAGAATCAAAGAGGAAGGTTTTGAGGTGCTTCCGGAACCGGAGATGGTTCTCCTCAAGTTTCAGGGAGGCAGGAAGGCTGTTCCAGAGGGAGGCCCCTGCCGCGGAGAGAGATCTACCCCCAGCTCGTTGCTTCGAGAAGCGGCTGACCCTGAGGGAGTTGGAGGCGCATGAGCGAAGGGCTCGGGAAGGAAGATATTTAGGAAGAGAGAGTTGAAGGTATTTAGGCCCCAGGCCCCAGAAGGCCTTGTGGACAATGCAGAGGGTTTTTAACTTTACACTGGCTCCCAGTGGCTGCGAGGATTGAGATTTCAGTCCTGGAGAGATACGGTCCCTGGGCTTGAGGCCAAGGACAAGTCTCGCAGTTCTGTTCTGGATGAGTTGCAGAGGGCGGAGAGTGGAGGCAGGCAGATTAAGATGGAGGCTGTTACAGTAGTCCAGCTTCGAGAGAACCAGGGCTCGGGAGACAGTGAGCTTCTGGGGGGAAGGAGAGGAAGGGAAGAATACCTCTGAGGAGGTGCAGCTGGTAGTGTGACTTCTTAGAGACGTCAGATATATGAGGAGAGAAGGAGAGTGTGGAGTCGAAGATGACCCCAAGGTTTTTTGCCTTGCAGGTAGGAGCAGGAAGAGGGCCAAGAGAGGCTGGCCAGAGAGCTGCAGGGAAGGTGGAAGTGGGTGTGCCGATGAGTAGAATCTCAGTCTTACTGGCATTAAGGCAGAGGTCTTTGGCGGCACACCATTCCTGGATAGCAGACAGACAGTCAGAGATGAGGGAAGGAGAGGAGGAGGCCGAGGGTAGCCTGAAAATGAGCTGGGTATCGTCCGCATAGCACTGAAAGTTGGGGCAGAGGCCGGCGATGCGGTGGGCAAGGAGTGCCAGATACTGGTTGAACAGCCAGGGAGAGAGATTAGATCCCTGGGGAACACCACAGGTGGAGAAAAAGATGTCAGAGAGGAAGGACCCAAGTTTGACCTGGGAGGGTCGATTGGAAAGGAAAGAGGTCAGCCACGCCAGAGCCTGACCAGTGATACCCAGGTTATCACGGAGATGGTTGAGCAGGATGGCATGGTTGACAGTGTCAAAGGCAGAAGAGAGATCGAGCAGAATGAGAACACACGGAGTGTTGGAGTCGAGGTTCAAGAGCAGGTCCTCACGGATGTTCAGGAGAGCAGTTTCCGTGCTTCTGGCCGCTCTGAAGCCAGATTGATGGTCATGAAGACTACCAACAGATTCAGCATGGAGGATAAGATGGGAGATTGCCAGTTTCTCCAGGAGCTTGCCCAGGAAGGGAGTGATGGAGATTGGGCGATAGTTAGCCGGGCAGGAGGGGTCGGAAGAGGGTTTCTTGAGAAGAGGGTGCACAAGGGAGTGTTTGAGGGGGGATGGGAAGACTCCAGAGGCGAAGGAGTGGTTGCAAAAGTCAGCCAGGGCAGGAGCCAGGGAGTCAATGTGGTCCTTGATAGTTTTGGAGGAACAGGGGTGAACCTGTTTAGACAAGACTTTCATAGATCGGACTTGTCTGGAAACCTTGTCAGCAGAAAAAAGGGGAAAGGCAGAGAAGGAGGGAGGCGGGGTGGCTGCAGAAGGGCCAGAGGAAGAGCCGGGAAGAGAGGGAGGGAGGTGATAGGAGGAGAGTGAGGACAGGATGTCCTGAGTTTTAGAGATGAAGTGAGAGGCCAGTGCAGTGCAGAGGGCCTGGGAGGGGACAGGAGAGGTAGAGACTGCAGCAGGGTTGGCAAGCTCCTTGCAGATTTTAAAGAGTTCAGCCGAGTTCTTAGATGCCGCAGAGATGCGGGCTTGGATAAGGGCTCTCTTCTTGGTGAGAACGGAGAGACGGTATTGCCTTTGGAGCAGGCGGCAGGCCAGTTTGTCAGAGGATGAACATGAAGCACGCCATTTCCTCTCTGCCACCCTGCACTTGCGTTTTAGGGTGACGAGATCCGAGTCATACCAGGAGTTACATTTGGCTTTGGGCTTCAGGTGGATTCTCACGACAGGGGCAAGGATATCAAGAGTATCAGATATAGCAGAGTGGAGCATGGAGAGGGCTGTGTCAGGGTGGGAGTCAGCCGAAGGGGGAGGGGGGGCGAGAAGGTGGCAGCGAAAGCCTCAACTGACACGCGCTTCATGGGTCGGATGACCGAGAAGGTGTGTGGCAGTGATGAGGGTGGCTTTGCCTGTGGGGTAGGGAGTGTGAGGTGGGAGGATAGGAGAAAGTGATCACTCCAGGAGAGAATAGTGGAGAGAGGGACGGAGAGGGGAAGGTCAGAAGAGATCAGAGCATCAAGAGTGTGCCCTGCAGAATGAGTAGGCCCAGATGGGAGAATAGAGAGAGAGAGTCGCAGAGGTCACGAAAGAGTCCAGTCGGGGGACAGGAGGCATCCAGGTGGATGTTGAAGTCACCAAGAAGGAGGAGTTGAGTGGTAGAGGACAGGAGTGAGGAGGAGAGGTCAGCCCACTCAGAGAGGAAGGAGGAAATTTGACCAGGTGGCCGATAGATAGTAGCCACGGTAAGGGAATGGCTAGGAGAGAGAGAGTCGGCAGACAAGACATTCAAAAGAGGAGTAGGTCTGCGTAGGAGTGACAGTGGCAGGAATCCACTCAGGAAGATAAGGGCAACACCTCCCCCTGCACGGTTGGGCCTGGGCACGGAGAGGATCTTGTAACCATCAGGTAGGAGTGTGTCAAAGCTGGTGACAGAGCTGGCCGTGAACCATGTCTCAGTGAGACCGAGGACGTCAAGGTCCATTTCCTCAAGAAGGTGACAGATGTCAGAGGAATGCTTGATGGCAGAGCGAGAGTTAAGAGTGGCAATGTGGAGAAGGTTGCCATCCTTGAAGGACTTCCGGGGAGGGGTACAGATTAGAGGTACGCCCTGCGGAGGTGTAGAAGAAGAAGGTGAAGAAGGAGCACAAGGGGGCAGGGAGGGAGGGTAGAGGCAAGGTAGCCGAGGACAGAGGAGGGGGGACAGCAGGAGAGGAAAGGAAGTTGATGAGGCGTGGGAAGCATCTATCAAAGAGGTGAAGGTTGGCCTGAGGGCCTTCGACCAAGACGGTCCCATTAGCGTAGACATTAATGATGGCCTTAGAAGAGCGGAAGGGGGCCAAGAGGACATCCCAACGGGTGCCACCATTAATGGGAGAAGAGGAAAAAGGAGAGAGCACAGAGACCATATGAAGGGTCCATAGGTCAGGCGAAGGCACGAAAAAGAGGAT
Organism: Ambystoma mexicanum; assembly: GCF_040938575.1. Classification (NCBI taxonomy): domain Eukaryota; kingdom Metazoa; phylum Chordata; class Amphibia; order Caudata; family Ambystomatidae; genus Ambystoma; species Ambystoma mexicanum. The sequence continues at coordinate 448,495,489 of NC_090936.1, read as the reverse complement.
GTCAGTGAGAGTTTCCTTAGAGCAGGCACTAGTGTAGGTGTCAGCGATAGGGAGGCCTGGGTTGGAGACCAGGATATCCTTTTTAAACATTTTCCTACCAGATTTAGTGAGGAGAGCAGGATAGTCAATAGAGAAGCAGTTAGAGAAGATAGGCGAGATAGAGAGCACCATGGAGTAGGAGGGAGTGGGGGGGGGGAGACAGACGATGCAAGAGCACACAGACAGGAAGAGAGCGGCAAGCACAAGTTTACCACATTTCAGAACAACAACAGTAATGTGTATTAGGTGCACAGTGGAGAGGCCACCTAAGTTTGAGAATCCTGCGAGGGGAGAAAAAACCCTAGTTTACCACATTTCAGAACAACAACAGTAATGCGTATTAGGTGCACAGTGAAGAGGCCATCTAAGTTTGAGAATCCTGCGAGGGGAGAAAAAACCCTAGTTTACCACAGCTGTTGAACACAGTGAGGTGAAGACACCATGCAAATGCAGTGGCCAGGTGTAGGGGGGGGGCCAGGAGAAGGAGGAGATAGCAAATTGACCTTGCGTCCCCTGCGGACACCTGCAGACACAGTGGGAGCCGCAGCTGTAGGAGCCGCCCTTTGCCTGAGGGGCCCTTAGCCGTGGGGGCTGCCGGGCAGTGGGGCTACCCAGGAGGGACAGTAGATAAGGGGGGGTGGCTGGCAGGGAGGCGGGCTGGAGGAGGACACCAGGAAGAGGCTGCAAGGGGAGGGGGGAGGGAGAAACACACCAAACACGCGCTCGGAGCGCAACAAAAACTAAACAGGGATAATCTTACTTCTGGCCCAGATGGACCGGCAGGATATCAATCCTGCAGCTGGGCTGCCCGGCGAGCTGCTCTTACCCCAGGAACTGCGCAAAGAGGCGAGCGGGGGAGAGCAGCCGTCGGGTAGTCCAGAGGGACTAAGTGGAGGAGCCAATCAGGGGGGGGGGGGGCGGGCTGGAGGAGGACACCAGGAAGAGGCTGCAAGGGGAGGGGGGAGGGAGAAACACACCAAACACGCGCTCGGAGCGCAACAAAATCGAAACAGGGATAATGTTACTTCTGGCCCAGATGGTCTGGCAGGATATCAATCCTGCAGCTGGGCTGCCCGGCGAGCTGCTCTCACCCCAGGAACTGCCCAAGAGGCGAGCTGGGAGAGCAGCCGTCGGGTAGTGCAGTGGGGGGGCGGGCAGGGAGGCGGGCTGGAGGAGGACACCAGGAAGAGGCTGCAAGGGGAGGGGGGAGGGAGAAACACACCAAACACGCACTCGGAGCGCAACAAAAACGAAACAACAGGGATAATCTTACTTCTGGCCCAGATGGACCGGCAGGATATCAATCCTGCAGCTGGGCTGCCCGGCGAGCTGCTCTCACCCCAGGAACTGAGCAAAGAGAACGCGCAAGTGCATAGGAGAGCGGTAGGGGAAAAGGGCATGGAAGGGGGGAGAAGTGGAAAGTGCGGAGCAAAGGAGAAACAGATAAATAATAAATAAATAAATAATAACAGCAACAAACAGTGGTAGTGCAGCCAGCAATTGGCAAGTGCTGGGTTTAAGGCAGCAGACATGGTAGGTCTGATAAATGCAGGAAGAAAAAGGGGGGGGGGCTGTATGGGTACAATTACAGACCCCAGTGCAAGGGGTTAAGGGGTGGCCCGGAGGCAGTGCAGGAGGGTGGCAGGGTGAGCAGGTACCTGGGCCCGGAGGACAGAGGGTGGCCAGGTGCACAGTGCCAAGAGAGAACAGATCAGCAGGGGAAGCGAAGGCAGAAGCAAAGAGGAAGGTCTTGAGGTGCTTAAGCAACCAGAGATGGTTCTCCTCAAGTTTTAGAGTGGCAGGGAGGCTGGTCCAGAGGGAGGCCCCAGCCGAAGACAGATCTACCCCCAGCTCGTTTCTTTGAAAAATGACTGACCCTGAGGGAGTTAGAGGTAGAGGAGCGAAGAGCTCGAGAGGGGAGGTATTTGCGGAGGGATAGCTGAAGGTATTTTGAACTTAGGCCCCAGAAAGCCTTGTGGACAATGCAGAGAGTTTTGAATTTAATCCTTGCATCCATGGGAGCCAATGGAGAGATTTCAGAGCTGGAGATACGCGATGCCAGGGGCTTGAGGCCAAGGACAAGTCTCGCAGTACTGTTCTGGATTAGTTGCAGAGGGCGGAAAGTAGAGGCAGGTAGATTTAGAAAGAGGCTGTTACAATAGTCCAACCTAGAGAGAACCAGATCTTGGGAGACCATGAGCTTCTGGGGGAAGGAGAGAAAAGGCAGAGTACCTCTGAGGAGGTGCAGTTGGAAGTTTGACTTTTTAGAGACATCAGAGATGTGAGCGGAGAAGGAAAGTGTGGAGTCAAAGATGACCCAGAGGTTCTTAGCCTCGCAGGTGGGGGTAGGAGGAGGGCCAAGGGAGGCCAGCCAGAGAGTGAGGGCAAAGGATGGTGAAGGTGTGCTGATGAGGAGGATCTCTGTCTTGCTGGAATTCAGACAAAGATAATTGGCGGCACACCAATCTTGAATGGCAGTTAGGCAATCCGAGATGGGAGAGGAGGTGGCCGAGGTCAGCCTGAAAACGAGTTGAGTGTCGTTAGCGTAGCACTGGAAATTTGAGCAGAAAATGGCAATGCAGTGGCCGAGAATTGCCAGGTATTGGTTGAAAAGCCAGGGCGAGAGGTTAGACCCATTGGGAAACACCACAGGTAAAGAGGAAGATAGATGATAGGAAGGACCCAAGTTGGACCTGGGAGAGTCGATCGGAGAGGAAAGAGGTCAGCCAGGCCAGAGCCTGATCGGTAATACCCAGATTATCACAGAGACGGTTGAGCAGGATGGTATGGTTGACCGTGTCGAAGGCAGAATAGAGATCGAGGAGGATGAGGACAGAGGGAATGTTAGCGTCAAGGTAGGAAAGCAGATCTTCACAGATGTTCAGGAGAGCAGTTTCCGTGCTTCTGGAAGCTCTGAAGCCAAACTGGTGGTCATGGAGACCGCCAACAGAATTGGAATGAAGGTTAAGCTGAGAGATGGCCAACTTTTCCAGGAGTTTGCCCAGAAAGGGAGTAATGGAAATTGGGCGATAGTTAGCCGGACAAGAAGGATCAGCTGCTGGTTTCTTGAGAAGAGGATGCACAAGGGAGTGCTTCAGAGGGGAGAGGAAGGATCCTGAGGCAAATCCATCCTCCCTGGTAACCACCTACAACCAGACCATGGAGGCAGCGATCAACAAAGTGGCACCCATGGGTAACTGTAAAGCCAAACCTAAAGCCCATATCAATCACTGGTTCACATCAGAGCATAAAGACTTACGAAATAAAAAAATAATTGGCCAAAAAAAACCTCTTCCAACAACAAACAACAACAATTCACCTCCCTGGCCATTAAGTACAAAGAAGTCATGTTCTTAGCAAAGAGCAACGCTTATAACAAGCGTATTGAGAATGCCAACTCTGGCACTAAAGAGCTCCTCTCAGTCCTGCTGGAATTAGAATCTCCCTCTCAAACCCCAGATCACTGCATCAAGCTTAGTGTGAAAATATCCAAAAGGCACTTATGGACAAAATCTCATCCCTCCAACTTAAGATCATTGTTAAAAAAAATCAGAACGGATCATAAGGAACAAGTTACTTACCTGTAACTGTTGTTCTCCAGCATGGGTCTGGCATGGATTCACATGCTCATGAATATTCCCCGTCGTCAGGCTGGGAATCCTCGGTAAAGAAAAAATCTGTTTCAGTTGCGTAGAACTTCAGCGCTCTAGCTACATCCAGCAAGTGCAAAGTCTACTCGGCCAGTGACGAAGGCGGCGACAAGAAAACAGGTAACGCCAAGGGCTCATTGAGATGGAAGTCCAACGGCACCTTGGGCATGAAGGAGGGGTGCGTCCTCAGCACCACCCTCGTCTCGTGGAAAGTCAGGTATGGAGGCTTGCAGGAGAGGGCCTGGATCTCTCCCACTCGTCGTGCGCAGGTGATGGCCACAAGAAACGCTGTTTTCCACGACAGGAACTTCAACGGTGCCGAATGCAGAGGCTCGAATGGCGGCTGGTCAGCACCACGTTGAGCTCCAATGCTGGGGCCGGAGCCTTCACCGGCGGGAACAATCAGAACAATCCCTTCATGAACTCCTTCACCAGGCGATGGGACCACAGGGATGAGCACCCCAGAGTTCTGGTGTAGCGGGAGATAGCTGCCAGATGGATCTTGATGGAGGCATGGGCCAGCCCCGCCTTGGCCAGCGATAGCAGGTACGGCAGCACTTGGGGGACCGTAATCCGCAGAGGGTTAATCTTCTGTGCCCGGCATCAGACAGAAAATCTCTTCCATTTGTGTCCATAGCACTTGAGAGTTTAGGACGCCCTGGCCTTTGCAAGCACCTCCTTGCAGTCCGCCGGGATATCATACCCTCCAAACTCTAGTTTGTTTGTTTGTTTATTGAATTTATAAAGCGCACCAGACTCGGAAATAACAGGGCGCAGCAAAGGTTATGCAAGGCTTACAAGGTTACATAATGTACAATATGCAATATACAAGTAGTCAAATTTCACAAAAGGACGGAATTATTTACATCTTAGTGTACAAGCGTATGCAATGGTTTACAATCAAGAGGCAGACAATGCTAGAGTGCAGTAGTTTCAGTTGAAACTAGTTCTCGGGCAGATTGAGGTGGGTAATGAGGTTCTTTCTGAAGTGTGGGTAGGGTAGGTCAGCTCTCAGCTCGTGTGGCAGGGAGTTCCAGAGTTTAGCGGCCTTCACAGGGAAACTATTGCCGCTGATCTTGGAGGATTTGAATCTTGGTACTGACAGGCATTAGTATTGACAGTCTGGTAGGTCTACTGGAATTTCTTCTAGACAATTTGTCAATTAGGTAGCTAGGTGCAGCATTGTGTAATGCTTTGTGTGTCATGGAGGCGATTTTTAGTTGTATTTTGTTATGGGTGGATAACCATTTATATTGGCGTCTGATTGCAGTCATGTGCACTCTTGTTAATGCCCAGTGCAGCTCTGAGGGCGTTGTTTTGTAGTATTTGAAGTTTTTGGATACTGCTTTGTTGGCACTGCTGTAGAGAGCATTGCAGTAGTCTAATCTGGAGAGAATGAATGCTCTGGCCAGTATGATGCAGCTGTCGTTGGAAAGGAAGGGCCTACCAGCTCTAAGCTTGCACGTGTAGGCTGTGGTGGAAGCCAGAGATTTCAGTTGTTTATTGAAGGACATCGTGGCGTCCAGGTAGAAACCAAGGGTTTTTACCTCCTTTGAGACTATGGTATTGTTGCCATCAATGATGAAAGAAGCGTATTCATGACCTAATTTAGAGATATTGGAGGGGGTACCGAGGATTATCAACTCTGTCTTATCATCATTCAGGCCGTGAGTGACCATCCATGCCTGAATGAGGTAGATCCTATTCACCAACGCCAAGTCCCTGCCATGATCCCTAGAAAGTGGGAGGAGAATCTGAGTGTCATCTGTGTAATTAGTGTACGTGAAACCCAGAAGGTCCAAATCATCGAACAATGGTTTGGTGAATATGTTGTACAGAGTTGGAGACACGCAAGAGCCCTGGGGGACCCCGCACACGATTGGGGTAGGATCAGCAGCTGCTGCAGTAGCCTAGTGCTGCAGGAGCCAGGCCTGCAAGTTCAGCAACCCCCGGTCGTGGTGGAGGATGGCACCTCGTTCTCTGGTGAGGAGATCCACGTCCGTCGGCAGTGTTTGACTGGGGGGGATGCCGACATGTCCAGAAGGTCCGGGAACCAGATCTGTCTCGGCCACGCCGGTGCGATGAGGATCATCCTGCACCGGGACCGCCTGGGTTGGTTGATGAGTCGCAGCAGCAAGGGCAACGGCGGGAACGCATACAGGAGCAGGCCGTCCCAGGAGAATGAGAAGGCGTCGCCCATGCTCCCCGGCTGGGGAAACCTGCTGGTGAACCTCCGCCACTTGGTGTTCGTCGCGAATAGGTCGATCTGGGGATTGCCCCATCGTTGGAATAGCAGATCCACTTGATCCTGACGCAGCTCCCACTCGTGGCACGAGCGCAGCTCCCTGCTGAGTGAGTCGGCAATGGTGTTCTTTATTCCTGCCAGATGGAAGGGTACCAGAAACATCCCTTGGGCGACGGCCCAGTGCCACAGATCCTGGGCTGCCTTGGATAGGGCTGGGGATCTGGTGCCTCCATGCATCCGGATGTAGAACATCGTGGTGGTGTTGTTGGGGAAAATCCTTACCACCCTGCCCTTGAGGGACGGGAGGAAAGACCGGAGGGCCCAGAACACGGCTCGGAGCTCCAGGACATTGATGTGTAGTGACCTCTCCTCCGGGAGCCTAAGGCCTCTTGCTTGGAGATCTCCAGTGTGCGCTCCCCATCCCGCCAGGGAGGCGTCCGTCGTCACAGTCTCCTGATGTGCCGGGGTCTGGAAGTCCATACCCGCCGCCAGATGCGCGCGGGTGCCCCACCACCGGATCGCTTGGCGGAAGGTCTCGTTGAGCGGGATGCTGTCTTCGAAGCTGCCCGCAACCAACGGGTGTCGAGGAACTCTTGCAGTGAACGCATCCGCAGCCTGCACAGGCGCACGAGGTAGATGCACGAGGACATCATGCCGAGAAGGGACTTGATGGACCTCACCCTGGCCACGCCCATGGTCAACAGCTGTTGTACCTTGCCCAGGATGGCCTTCGTCCTTTCCTCCGACGGAGAGGCCAATCGCGCCACTATGTCGAGCCTGGCTCCCAGGAACAGGATGACTTGTGACGGTACCAAGTGGGATTTCGCAAAGTTGATCGAAAATCCCAGATCCGTGAGCAGCTGGACGGTCTTCGCAGTGTGCCTGATGGCGAGTTCTCTTGTCTTTGCTCGGATGAGCCAGTCGTCCAGGTAGGGGTAGATGTGGATCCCCTGCAGGCGCAGCCGCGCCGCCACTGGTGCTAGCCACTTGGTGAATACCCTGGACGCCGACTTCAACCCGAAGGGAAGGGCCTTGAACTGGTAGTGTCGCCCTTGGACTACGAATCTGAGCAACTTTTGATGTCCTTTTAGAATGGGGATGTGAAAGTAGGCATCCTCCAAGTCCAGCGACAATAGGAATTCGCCTTCCTCCAGCTGTCCCAGCACGTGCTGGAGGGTGACCATCCGGAACTTCTGGGACTTGATGTACTTGTTTAAACGACAAAGGTCCAGGATGGGTCGCCAGCCGCCGGTCTTCTTTTTTACGAGGAAGTATCGTGAGTACACTCCGGAGCCCCGGAGCCTCTTTGGGACGAGCTCGATGGCTCCTTTCTTCAGCATCGCCCTTACTTCCAGCAGCAGTTGAGGGATGTGGTTTTCCTTCCTGGCCACGGGTGGAATGCAGGGGCATTTATTTAGAAACTCGAGAGTGTGCCCGCGGGCCAGGGCATCCAGCACCCATTGGTCGGTGGAGATGGACTCCCACACGCTGATGAACTTCGCCAGTCGGCCTCCCACTGGGGTGCTCAGGTGGGGTCCCAACTCTACGGCTGGTTCAGTCCTGCTTGGCAGCGGCCTTGCCGCCTTGGCCTCCTTGGCGACAACAACGAGATCCACCTGACTTGCCGTGTCCTCTGTAGGCCTCCTGCGACAAGGAGCAGGCCGCCTGGCGGTACGTAGAAGAGCCGCTACCGAATCCTTTGGAGGCACCTTTCTTGCCTCCGGAGTTCCGAAAGGGCGGCCGTCGTTGCTGCAACACTCCCAAGGCCTGAGCCGCCTCTGTGTCGGCCTTGATGGCCTGCAGTGACTCGTCTACTGTCTTGCCAAACAGGTTGTTCCCGTCGAAATGATGTCTAGAACTCTGGTGTGCACGTCTTGGCGGAAATCAGTTGCCTTAAACCAACCACGCCGGTGAAGGCAAACACTGTTGCCCATCTGGCGAAAACCGGTGTCAGCAATGTCCGTGGCTACCGTTATGGCGTGGTCCAACGCCACCTCAGCCCTCTTGTCGTCCGGGAGGAAGTCCAGCAGGGGAGCGATCTTAAACCACAGCTCCCTGTCGTAGCGGGCCACAATCGCGAGGGCGTTGGCCGCTTTAATCGCCTTTGCTGCCGATGAGATCACCCGCCGTCCCATGGCATCCAGTTTCTTCCCCTCGCCGTCAGGTGGGAAGGTCGAAGTTGAAGCCGTCGCCCCCGCCGCCTTCTTGGCCACCGCCGAGACGACCGAATCCGGGGTCGGCTGCCCCCTAAGGCACATGGGGGCAGAATCTGGGACCCGGTACTTCTTCTCGTACCGGTCTCTCTTGGCAGGAGTCGTGGACGTGTTCTTCAGGAGCGACAGCCCCTCATCCCAGATGTCGTCAAGTAATGGAACTGAGAGGACCGTCTTCATCTTGGCCTCACGCCGTTGATAGGAAACCTTCCTTCTTCTGTTCCTCGAGGCAGAGCTGGAAGAGCTCGGATGCCCTGGCGATCATGGCGTGGAAGGAGCCAATTTCGTCGGGCGGGAAGGCCCGAGGAGGTGGTGATGTGAAGGCCCATCCCATCGTCACCACCGTCGTCATCCTTCCCTGTCGTGGCCGTCTCTGTTCCCGTGTCATCCCTCGGATCAGGGGAAGGAGATGAGGGCTGCTGAGCCCGTGAAGGCTGGAAGGGCGGGGGGGGGGGGGGAGTGTGAAATCTCCTCTGCTTGCTTGGAGGGCTTCCCGACGGTCCAGGCTCCGCTAGATCATCCATTGGGGGTAAGGGCAACCTTGTCTTTCTCTCTGTACACAAGGCAAGATTGCTCCCGAGTTGTCCTGTGGCCCAGGTACCGGCTGTGACGGTTGGGGAGTGGAATCCTCCGCCTCCACGGGCTCCTCGTCGGCACCACCGTTGCTTTCTTCGTCTGCCTCGTCGGGATCCCTCCCGTGGGACCGGACCTCCTCGAACCTCTTGTTCAGGATCTTCTCGACTCCAGCCAGCTCCTCCTCCGAGGCTGTATCTTTGTCTGTGATGGCCACTGGGCCCCTCTTTTTCCACCCGGGTTTTCCCCGGGGGTCTTATTGATGGGTTGAAAAGAGGATTCCCTCCGCGGTGGCAGGGAAACTCTGGGCCCCGAGGTCTCCTCCACTGGGATACCCTCCACAAGCTTCGCCAGGGCCGCCACGACTCCCTCGATAGAGGCCTTAGCCGGGTGAATCAGGGCCTTCACGACTTTGGACCCGCTTGAGGCCTTCACCTTGGGGGGAGGGTCACCGCCATGCTCCCCCTCGGCTGTCTCTGTTGGGATCGACCGGGATTTCTCCCGAAGCTTACCCGGGTTCTCCGATTTCCTCTACCCCGAGCCAGAGTGTTGGCTCATAGTTGATGGCGTTGGTGAAAGTGCGCCCTGCCTGGCGACCGATCAGTGCCCCCGGGGCCCGCGGACTCACGGTGCTTTGCCTTTTGTTGGGCCCCCGTCGCCGGAGCGCCCTCAAAGGTCTTAGAAGACCGCTCGGACTTCTTCTCCTCACCTACCGCTGGGCTCTTCCCTTCCAGCCAGTTGATGAGGCGGATACGCCGATCCTTCATAGTCCGTTCCGACATGTTCTTGCAAAACGCACAGTCCTTCTCCACGTGCGTTTTGTCTTCGTGAAGGCAGTAGAGGCATCTGGAATGCTCGGCCTCCTTGAAGACATTCTGCAATCCGCATCCAGGGCAGCTCCTGAACAGCTCCTGAACAGCTTGGATCCGGGCATCGTGTTTCCTTTGTCCTTGGCCACGTCCACGCGGGGTAGGCCTCAAAGATCTTCCGGAATCCTCCAAGAAGGGAAACTCGATGAAAACTTCACCCTTGAGGGGCGTAGAAAATTCGGAAACGGGTCCCCGTTGATTGGAAGTAGTAACGGTGGAACTTGAGGCTCGATTGACCGAACTCTTTGAAAAATCGCAAAACGCAGTAAACGCTCGAGAGCTATAGCACGAGGACTCCCAACACTTGAACGTGCGGTAAAAATCTGAAGATGGCTGCCAGAGGAGGGGCTTAGGTAGAGGGCAATCATTGGCTGGGGGCAGTATGACCCAGAGACCAGTGATTGGCTATTAGGAGAAAGACAGTTCAGAAACAAAACTGAAACTGATTTTTTCTTTACCGAGAATTCCCAGCCCGACGACGGGGAATATTCATGAGCATGTGATTCCATGCCAGACCCCATTGCTGGAGTACCCACCGAAACCCTTCCGCAGATTTGAATTCACACCCATCACCATAGAAGAAACTATCAAAACCATAAAAGGGCTAAAACCTTTGAGATGCCAAGGAGACACCTGCCCAGCCACGCTAATCAAAGACTGTGCGTTACGCTCACCTGGTTCCCACAGGGGCGTCGATCGGACCCGGACAGCTGCGGTCTTCACCAACGTGATGCGTAGTGAAGAGATGACAGTCTGGACTGGCCCGCCTAATCTTGTCTGCTGGACTCGTAGAAGTATTCTCCTTATTTTTTTAAATGATGAGCTCTCCATCCTGCATGTCATGCAGGGGCGCGTAGATACCAGTTACTTCACTGGTTTGAAGGTACTGGAGGAGTTCCGGAGGAATATTGACTCCAGTGTCTATAAAGTTAAGAGTTCAATATGTCCGATGTTCACTCTTGTTCCATTCCCTCGTTAGGTTGCAGCTGGGTCCACCAGAATATTGCCTGGAGGCAGCTGATGGCGTTCAGGTAAGAGTCTGTATTACCAAACACTGTCCGGTAAAAGTTGCATGAGTTTAACTTGCTGTTTTCTCTCCCTTTATAGGTGCAGCATAGAAAGATGCGGCAAATTAAAGGATAATACCTCTGGTGGTAAAGCAGGTAAGCCCATGGTGGCAAAGAGATTGTCTTTGTCGGTTTTCTCAGCTCACCTTGTTATTCCTTTTGTTCCCCCCCCCAGGTGCTGGGTTTCGACGAAGAAAATGATAGAGGCAGCGCAGAGTTGAAAGATGCGGTGGACTGGTGAGTATAACGCGGCTCTGCTGCTGGCGAAGCGACGTGTGCTGAAATAACGTCCTTTCCAGGCTCGGAGATGTGCTGGGTCCGGAATCCGGTAAGGAATCAAATAATGTCCGAGATCTAACCTCTTCTCCTTTCTTTTCCTTTTGTCTAGGAGCTCCGGATTCGAGGCGGGCGTGGCAGAAGACTGGATGCTGACTTGCAGACACGGTGAGCGTTACGCTGCTGGATGCAGAATAACACGAAGCATGAGCTGATGTTCGGGCGTGGTTTAAATAGCCTGCAAAGTAGTCCCAGGTAAGAAGTTCCCCAGAACCACACCCGAGTAAAAAATAGTCCCTGTAATAAAATAGTCCCATCCAGGCCTCACTTTGGCCTGGACTCATTTGCAGCATGGTCTGCATAAGGTAAGTAATGAGCCAGGCACCTAAGGCGCCAGGACTGACTCCAAACAGCCCCCAGCCGTGGCTGTTGGGGTTTTAATGAGTATCTGGATGCCTGCTGCTGGGGCTGAGGGACTCGATCCGGATGCCCGGGGGTAGGCATCATGACACTGTGTAGAAGACTTGGCAGCATTCATCACCTCACTAATAAACAACTCCTTCACTTCCAATAAAGTACCTGAAAACCTGAAGGAAGCCCGAGTACTCCCCTTACTTAAAATACCCAATCTAGACCCGAATGTGCCAACCAATTTCAGGCCCGTCACGACGGCACCCTTCCTATTAAAAATACTAGATAGGGTAGCATATGTACAAATCCAAACCTATCTCAAAACACACAACCTTCTTGGCCTCTGCCAATCTGGTTTCCGCCCAGGCCATGGCACAGAAACTGCCTTGCTAGATCTTAAAATCCAAATGGATCAAATTACGACCAAGATGACCTGGCCATCCTACTTCTACTAGACTTATCGGCAGCATTTGATCTAGTGTACAACATTGGGCGCCAGTAGCTGTCTTAAGGCTGATTTTCTATAATTTGATCTAGTGTATCATAATATATTATGCCGCCACCTAGCTTGCGATACCCACTTCTGACAGTGCCTTAAAATGAATTGAATCATTTCTCTCCCAGCGCTCCGTGAGGGTCTTCTCCTCTACTGCGGCTGCATGCCCCACTCCTGTCACTTGTGGAGTCCCACAAGGATCATGCGTCTCTCCAACTCTGTACAACGCATTTACAAAACCTCTCTTTGATAAATTAGACAATTTGGGTGTCACATACACAAACTATGCGGACGACAAAATACTACTATCAATCACAGGGGATTACGAAACAGACTCCGAATCCCTTAACTCCATCTACCTTGCAATCCAAGCCTGGATGGCTCAACACGAACTCTGTCTTAACGACGATAAACAGAGATCCTGATTATAGGCAGTCCTGCAAGACTAAAGAACCTATCACCTTCCTACAAAACTTTCAACATAGATGGCAACTGCATCACGGTAGCCAAAGTAGTAAAGACACCAGGAATCTATCTAGACTCATCTCTCACCCTCTCCCGACAAGTCAGCGCCATCACCTCGGCCGCTACATACACTGCTAAACTATCACTGCATGCAGACCTTACCTTGAGTTGGAGAACCGGGTTACATTAGCGAGAGCACTTATCCTTTCTAGGATCGACTATTGTAACTCCATCTTCGCAGGCTCCTCAGCTAAAAATATCAAGAAGCTACAGATCATCAAAAATAACGCAATTGGTGCCGCGCTCAATATTCCTAAATCAGACCACATTACCACAACACAACGAAACATCCACTGGCTACCAGCAAGGGACCGCATTAAATTCAAAATAATATCTCTTACTCATAAATGTCTCACTAGCACTGCCCACGCTACCTCTCCAATCTAGTTTCCAAAGCTCAATCGGCCAGACCAACCCAGTCGGCCTACCTAGGGCAACTGACCACACAAAGATCCGAAAAACACCAAGCGGGAGGGTCTAGCTTCCCGGTTATCGCAGCCAACCACTGGAATGCTATGCCGAATGAACTAAGAACAGATCCTTCACTTTGGTCTTTTTGGGAAAAAAAATAAAAACATGGCTCTTTAACCAGGTCAAGTGCCTATCACTGCACCACTAGGCGATACGCCTTAAGATCATGTTCAAAATGTACTATATGAAAAGCTATTCATTAAAATGCAATGGAATATTCATGTATGTAAGGCTATTACACCTATTATCTGTAACTGTACTGTATAACTAAGTCTTTTCAATGTAACCGTCTTCTTTAGTTCAAGCGCCCAGATGCCAGAGGGTTAGGCGCGCTACATAAATGTAATAAATAAATTAATTAAATGCCACCTCTAAAAGCGAAATGAAATCGCAAGTCTATTGCCAAGATCCACCTAGGATTATAGATAAGAAATGTAAAAGCCCCTAGAGTGAAAGGATTCAGGTATGTATTAAATGACTTAAAATGGGCTCTTATATCACGCTTCATGCTAGAGCCAAACCTTTAAGTCTAGGGCCAGGTATCAAACCCTGCTGCTCAGTGTTGTCTTGCTTCCAAGACAAACATGTTACCCCTGAGCTTCCCCAACTTGAAGTCTTGGGTGTGAACTGGGTATCCCGTGGGTATCCCCTTCTTGGAGTAAGGAGATGAGTAAGGTGATGTCACAATAAATACCATTTGTGTGCTCTCCTGAGTGCAGTGTTTGTGACATGAACATCAGCGGTGTACCCATTTGGGTGCAAGGTTTCTCACCCAGCATCCTTGGTGCTTTTTGGGTGAGAGGTTCGTACCGAGTTTCATTGATGTCCCCTTTGGGTGCAAGGTGCTCCCACTATGAACGCCATTGGTGTGCTTTTCAGAGTGCACAGTATTGTTGCAATGAATGTCAACTGTGTGCCCATTTAGGTGTACGGTTCTTGGGGAGTTTCATTGGTTTCCCTCTGGGTGCAAGGTGCTCCCACACATACATGTCACTCCTTTGATGCGTCCTTGCATTATCCCCAGCTCAGCTTTCTTCTTTGATTGTAAAAGAAAAGCAAAAGAATCTCAAGCTTTTTCTTGAAAATCAGGGTTCCTCATGATGAGGGAATTCGCTGCAGGCCCAGAGCCCTCCCAGGAATGCAGCCTTGGCTACCACAGTGAAAGGGCTGTCAGCAAGAAAGGACCACAATGCCTTTTCAGTGGTGACTATTCTCTGTGCAGCACACACGCATTAACAAAAAGGGAGCATCAGCATGAACAAGCCTTCAGGCCCTGCATACCAAACAGCAATACTGCATGAAAACATTCATTTAAGGATTCTCGTGGTTCCTATTCAGCTGCCCAGCCCTATTCACATGTTGCCGGCGCCACGTCTGAACTGACTGCCAATCGGTACCAGAATTCAAATAGGCAGCTGTTAGGCAAGATTGTATGCAGTACCCTGTGGGAGACTGCACCAGCCTTGTCCTCTTGGCAATAGTTAACACAGCCTTTGGTATACGCATGTACTCCACACGTTGGTAGATTGACTGAGCAGCCAGGCTTATCTCAAGAGGGGTCAATGTGAGCTGTAGGGTTGTAATAGAGTTTCACAGTGACAAGTATCCAAATAACACTTACACTCAAGGTTTCTTGATTAAACAAGGATTTATTAATTTAACAGTCTGTTGAATAAGCCTTCTTTAGAAGGGAGCAAATATGTAACACTTAAACACTTAAAATATACTTAAAAAATACACACACTCAATTTCAATAAATCAGTAGATACCCATTTGGGATGGCGCACAGACACTTACTACACTCTGAGGTGACTTAAATAACTAGGACGCTGGACATTAATATATCACTGGTACTTTTAGAGCAATACTGAGGTTGGAGTCAAAAGAAAATGGTTAAGGGAGAAAACAATGGTTAATGAATTTTTCAAACAGATAAGCACTTTCATACCCCCCAATGCAATGTAGATTAACCCTTTCCCAGCTACACAAGTAGAGAATGTGTGACTTTTTGGAGGGACAGATCAAAACACAAAGTAGAGGTTAGAAGAGTCTTCAGGGAGCCAGGTCGGCCAATGTCAAGTGAGCAAAGTCGAGGGGAGCCGGAGTTCTTCTTGAAGGTAAGTAAAAAGTCCTGCACAATGTTATAGAGAGTTTTTGTTGAAAAAGAAATCACTGTTGGGCCACAAGCTGGGAGGCTTGTGATGGGCAAAGCTCCCAGCAACTCTGCAAATGTAACAAAGACAAGTCCCAACTGAGAGCTAGAAATGATACACAACCAGAATTAAGTACCCCTTAGTTTACAGTACCTTAGGTCTGAAGAAATTGGTTCCAGCTGGCTTCTGTTCCTGTTGTAGTATGGCAGATCCTGTTGTTCCTGGGCCTCAGTCGTGGGGACGTCTGGGGAATGATTCGAAGGTCAGCGGCAGCAATGGGCAAACTTCATATCAGCTGCACTTTGCGGTTTCAGCTTCACGTGAATATCACCACTGCGGTTCTCGAATACCTTGAGCGCTTTCCTTGCTTCTGGGGTCCAACACTCTGAGGTGGCTCAGGCTTGGTCAGTCCTACTTCGTGGGAGTCCGGAGGATCTTCCTGGAGCTCGGGTCCGACTTAAAAATGATACACTCTATTCTGGTGTGCCTCTCCCTGGCAATCCGTTCCTGCAGCAGCAATGGATGTACAGCCAGCTTCGAGAGGATTTCCAGATGAGTTTGTCTTGGGGTCGATTGGTCCCACCAACCCAAGGGGAGAAGTCGTCCTTTGCAGTGCTTCTCTAGTCGAGGTGAATTTGGAGCTTCAGCACTGCAGCCAGCAGGGCTTCACCGGGCAAACCAGCGGTCCAGGAGCTGCAGCAAGCGTCTCTTCCAAGTTCTTCTTCGCATTCCTCCGTCCAGTGGTCGACTCTGACTTCTGTCTAAAAGACCTCGGGCCTCATGACGACTCAGGCGGTAAGGGTTTTACGGCGGCGTAAACAGCGCCGACCCTTACCGCCGCTTTTAGCAGGTGTTAAAATCCATGGCGCTAAGGGACCTCGATGTTAATTACGCCACCGTAATTTACGGTGGCGTAATTAACGCCTTCCCCACTCCCATTATGCCCTATGGGGCAAAATGGGGAAGGGAAGGGAAAATGGGAAAATGGGGATTTACCGCCCCGCCAAGGTTGGAATGGGGCGGTAAATCCGCCAACCACCATGGCGTAAACATAGTTTACGCCATGGTGGTAAAGTCACGGCCCAGGCGGTAACTTACCGCCTGGGTCGTAATGAGGCCCCTCGCCTTTTATGCAGGTTTCTTCCATTCATTCGCAGCCTAGCTGTCACTCACACAGCAGGGTGGCTGTCCCCCAAGGACAGCTAGCCAGCCAATCACCTTTGGGTGCATTCCTGTAACCAAGAGGCTAAGCACAGGGAGTTACAGGCACCTCCCTCGCTTCAAGCCCTGCCAGACACGCTGGAGCCGGAGGTGGGCTTCAGCAGTGAACCCAGCCAAAGCCAAAACGAACAAAGTGACCAAACCTGGAGTTAATCTCAAGAAGGACCTTTCCAACATGAAACAGTAAAAAAAGAAGACCTGGGCCATTTTGACAAAATGGGCACGCATGGGTGCTTTAGTCGAAAAAGGTCTCACTCTCGCCAAAATAAAAATGAAAAGTCCTTAAGTCCAGCAAAATAGCTGGGGGTCTCTAAGGTAGAAAGTGATTAGCACATTTCTGAGAATTCTCCCGAACAGCGGCCCCATGTCGATGAATATGGTCAGCCAAAAAACTAGGCATCTCCTTGTTTCAAGGTGCCCGGCATGTTGTGAAAGAATGTTTAACCACTGCGGCTGGGGTGACTAACTTGCCAGCAAGATCAGGAAACCGTAGTTGTGAGGAGGACTATCAGTGGCATGGTAAATCCAGTCTTTGCCTGAGCCCACTCGCATGCAGTCACAGTGGATGCATCTTTGTTTTTTACACACTACCATCCATGGCAACATGGACGTGTGTGAACACAGTGGACTTCCTAAATCCAGTTTAAAAAAAATTGATCGCAGCAGATGAATTTTCAACTTTTATTTTAGGTACTCCAGCACATCTGATGCTGACCTCTAATGTTGCTCTCTACGAGAAATTAATAGAATTGGAAAAGATATTGGTGCATCAGGCAGCAATGTCAATAAATTGAATTTTAGCTAAAAATTGCAATCACTTTTTTTGGGACAACGGAGGCATACAATGAATACCTGGAACGAGTGGTTAAAATAAATTGATATAGTAATGGCCGTTGGAAGATTCTAAATTGGAATTAAAACACAGACTTCCAGTAGCTGGCCTGAAAATTGGATGGGTTTGCAACCCTTCACTCACTAGCAGTACCATAGCCAACACTGCCAGATTCTGCCATACATTTAAACAATGTTTGTGGGGGGCAGGAGATCTTCCCAACCTTTGAAGAACAATTCATATGTGTTTGGCTTCCACCTTTACAAGTACATGAAGTACTGCATGTTGCATGTCAAAGTTCATTCTGACCCATTATTTCCACAGTGTCCTGTTCTTTAATCCACTTCTTGGGATGCATTTCCCATTCTTTGTGCAAGCTTGGACTTGATTTCTCCCTGCCACTGCCCCCAAAGTACTGCTGGTCAATGTGAACAATTCTATCAGGGAGTGTCGACAGGGGCAAATGAACCAGTGGCTATGAACTGTGGTGTGCCTCCTGCTGTCGGACTTTCCAGAACATGTCCCACTGAGCAAATATTTCATGCAGCCATCTTTTGTTCCTTGCTCGAGTATGCAAGGCTTGCCTGGTAGATCCTTTTATGGCTGAAAGGATCCTTTCTTCCTCATCCTCTAGATCTAATTGTAGATCTAAATAGCTATCTAAACCTGGATACTAGGCTCATTGTTTTAGTAGCTCCTTATTGTGGGCCATGATTAGTTCCTAGATCAGTACCAAGAGAAGTGGTGTTTCGATACTGTGCCTATGCACATTTTTAACCAGGTGTACATTTTGGGATTTGGTTCTATTGCAATGTTTGGCATAGATGCTGGAAGTCACTCGGGAGATGCTCATCCATTCCTGTTATTTTTCTTTGCATTTTAGGACTTGTAACTTTGTGTTTCCTATTATAATTCAAGGACTAAAAGTCAAAAAATGGCAAGTGGAAAAAAGGACGGGGTGACACTGTGTTTACATGCCATGTTTTTTCTTTGCTGGTCTGTGCTGTATATGGTAGTTGGTGCTTTCGGGATCTCAAGGTCTGTGCATGATCGGGGCAGTTTTCCCTTTTACGATCAGCTTTGCTTGTTGTGGGTCAGTCTATGGCTCAACAAGTTGATTGGTCTCCATTAGTTACAAGATAAAAATTAATTTTGTGCTTTTTGGTGATCATCTTCCATACTTATTTATTATGAGGGCATAACGTACCCTCCAGGACCTAGGTTAATTGCACCAAAGAAATGTAACGTTGTACGCCGAGCCATCAGCTTCCAATATTTGTTTTCAAAACTATGTTAACCAGGGGTTTTTGGGAATGCATATGAAGTAGTCTTCATGCACTCCCTCGTTCAATGACAAGTAGCCCCAGGGTTGAGTCTCTCCCCTCTATGTAGTGGAAACCGACATGAGGCAGATGCCTGAGAAGATTTTAGGGAAAGCTCCCCCACCCCTCAATAAATAGAGCCTACCTCGAGGCTTTCAGTTGGCATAGGAGCCTGCGTGACTGCAGGAGTGGAAAATGCTGCGACGGATGCAGCGGCATGAGATGCCAATCTCCCCCTTAACGTCCCCCCTGCAACCAAGAGGAATGAATGTTAAGTTCAGATCACTGCTCTCTGGAGTACAAAGTATGACTCCCCCCAATCAGGCAAGACCTATTATGCTTGAGGTATAATATAAACTCAGGAATCAGCCTACGTTAGGCACGTGCCACACTGTCTGTAGTGCTTCCCCACTCCTTTTTAACGGTATCGCCATTCAAATGACATTTTGATTTACTCAGCTGCTGGTGGACCCTTCTATTTTGCTGCAAC
Organism: Ambystoma mexicanum; assembly: GCF_040938575.1. Classification (NCBI taxonomy): domain Eukaryota; kingdom Metazoa; phylum Chordata; class Amphibia; order Caudata; family Ambystomatidae; genus Ambystoma; species Ambystoma mexicanum. The sequence continues at coordinate 448,476,636 of NC_090936.1, read as the reverse complement.
TCTTTCAAATTGTCTGTAAAAACTGCAGTTGGCGGTGTGCATGACTGGGAACCCTCAGATTCTGTTTGCATTCCCAAACCTGGCTCCAAAATGTGGTCGTCATGATTTCAGGCAATTTTCTCGCCTTATCACACATCATTCTTGTTCCAGAACTGTGTTATGTTGTCCTCCAGTGTAGTGTGGTAAGTACTATGTTTTACGCAGGAGGTTGGCAGGGTCACAAGATGAGGCAGGTACTCATTTCACTCTTTCGAATAGGTTGCGAATGAGTCAACAATAAAATCGCATTAGTGTGAGCAAAGGGTGCTATTGTCCAGAGCGCCGTTTTTATTTTTGCACATTAGGCTCTGGCTGCATTCATGACAGGAGGCCACAGGGAGAAGATCTGCTAATAATCTGAAATATACAAGGCAAGTATTATTTAAAGTCACCTATTAATTTATTACACCCCCACTCTTTATAATAGGAAGTTCTATACTGTAACTTCAATATAAATTAGCTGGAGCCACGTGTCAAGTCCAATGCGTTTTACTTTGTTTTAGAAACACATTTCATTGGAATGTCTTCCATAAGTATACTGTGACGAAGTCCCCTGTGGGGTTCTAGGGATGTCAAGTGCGGAGACCTTGTGGGAAGTGTACCTCCCCAAGCTAGAGGATGATGGCCAAAGTGTGGGGAGCTTCCCCTGATCACAATCACTTAGTGTCAGTCATCACAGGGGCCAGTCACATGTGACATCCTCCTGAGACCGGCCCTTTAAGAAGACCTACAGGTCGTAGGGCAGACCACGTCCTTAGAAGTATGATTAGCATAGAGTAGACCCTGCCACTGGCCCATCAATGATAAGAGAATGTATACCGAACACTCACCCAGACAGAAGAGAGGACAAACTGGGTGTAAGTTCACTATTCTATGTTCACGTGAGAGAATGCGGGCCGGCGGATGAGCAAGGTCTGTCAACTCAAGATGGTGAACCAGGCTTTTACAGGCTCGGTTGGCACTATGCAAACCCACCCCCACCCCACACAGACAACTCATACAAATGACAGGGAGAGTCCAATCTAGAATTATCAGAACCAAACCAAGGGAGTGCGCCAGTACAGGGAAGGAACACTACTCAGGGGCAGAGCTATGGGTTGGGGCTTATGATGTAATGGCCAATCCCTTCACAACAACACACAGCCATCTCCAATTAGGAAAGGGATGGCCCAAGAGGAGTAGTCCGGCCACACAAAAAAGGCAGGGATTATGGGAATGAGGCTGAGGTTCCGGGGACCAGGACGTCATTTGGAGTTGGCTAGTGGAAGGAGAAAGAGTAGGAGAAGGAGTAGAGCCTGATACTGTATGAATAACACATGAGGCTGGGAGAGACTTGAGTGTGAAAGCTGGAGGAGACCCAGGAAATTGGAGGAAAGCCAGTGGACCCTAAGCAAGAGGCAAATGGGTAGAATGTGGCGGCAAAGAAGACTGCCGGGAGTCAAAGTGAGAGAGCGAGAGCACCAGAGGTGGAAGGTAAGATTCCTAGAGCTATCCATGGGGCTGAAGAGAGTGGTAGGCGTATTACTGCCCACATCGGTGAAGAAGGAAAGCGAGAGAGGAAACCAGTAAAGGAGAGTGACTACAAGGGTACAAACAGTCAGCGTTACTATATTATATATGGGGTGTGTAACTGTAGGACGGTATACCGTTATAGATACAGTGAACAGCTTAATTGAACTATAATAACCGTCACTTTGTTTATACCGGTATACCGTTTTAGGGTCTGCAGCCATTAAGTGAACTTTTCAGTCTGGATCTTGCACTGTGGGATGTGGCGTCTGCCAAGGGGGCCTTGTTTGGCAGACAAGAGCATAGGGAAAGTGAGGCCACATTAGTAAATGCAGCTTTGATGCTGCGACCACTCTTCTCTGTGATCAGTAGAGCCTGTTTAAAGATCAGCCAATTTGTAGTTTTGGCACCAATTTGAAAAATGGGGAACTACCCCCAGAATTCAAAGGGGGAATTAACTGGATGCCCTTCTGATGCATGTCCTCAAAAAATGTTAGCTCTGTAGACTGTATGAACACTGGGCCTATCAGTGCTTTGTGCTAGTATATAAACTGCCCCCACTGTCCTCCCTGTAGATTTGCACATTGGCACTAGAGTTGTTGCTTCGCTTGATCCTTCACCTGCCTTCTGCATATGGCACTGGACTCAAGCAGGCAGGACAGATTCTACATTCACTTTGAAGTATGCAGAGCAATGGTGGTGAGATATTTCTCAGGTCTATCCTTGATTTGTGACACCAGCCATGAAAGCATACCTCAGTGTCAACTCACATGACAAGGGACCTAATGCGCTCAGGCCTGGGGAAAATGGTAATGATGAGGCTGTGGTGAGGTGGAGGTCTATGTCATATTTGTGCCGATATGCATTTTAACTTTTTCAAAACGTTTTTGTGCCACTACCTTTAAGAAGGTAAATGAACATGTATTGAAAGAAATCAACAGCGCCCACTGAACGCTGTCCTGTTAGGATTACATGGTCAGTGGTGACTCCAACATCAGACCTTAATAATACACCAGGCAGATGGTAAACAAGCTATAGTGATTAATCAATCCGCAAACCTTTCGTTGAGTGTGTGTTGGCTATGACATTTTGACGAAAGAAACACAATGGGCCTCATTATGACCCTGCCGGTCCGGAAACAACGCTGGCAGTAAATCCGCCGTCACCGTTGTTTCCAGACCAGCTGATTCCGAGTTCTGCAGGCGGAAGGTGTCACTCCTGCCAGGTCTGACCTGGCGGGAGCAACGCCACCCGCCTGCAGGCGAAAATGGAAACACCGGTGTTTCCATGGTTCTCATCCCCATGGAGTCCTATGGGACTCCATGAGAATGGGGATTTACGGAATTCCGCCTCCGGAATTACCGAGTCACCGGGGTTGTAATGCCCCGGTGATTCCGGCAAACACGGAGGCAGAATGTTATTTCGGGTCTGGCGGCAGCCTGCCGTTTTTTTCCGGCACGGCTACCGCCAGACTCGTAATGAGGCCCAATAACAAAGGCTTTCAGAACTCACATGAGTGACATTTCTCCCTTTAATGGGATAAAGCGTTATCAAAACTAACTTTTATGACCGATCACAGTGAGGGGTCATGATGCCCAAAATAATGCAGGTCGAGGCCAATTTTCAAAGCGATGACCTGTGACTGAGAAGCAAGCTCATTGCTCAAAATGTGCATTTTAACACTTCCACTAATCACTCTTTCATTCAAGGCGATCAACGAGTGAGTGCCATGAATGACCAAATCTGCAGCCGCCTTAGATTCCTGGAGGATCAGCAAAAGATGTGCAGAGACAAGTTTCAAAATGCTGACAATTTATGACCTTTAAGAAAATATTTGTTAAGATTAGTTAACTCCACCTGCTATACCGCGATAACCATGATATACATTCCTTTGGCAAGAAGGTTATCATACCGCCATAAAACCAATACTGTGACACTCCTAATATATGACAATGCATTACTTACCGTAAAAGCATTTCTGATGGTTGTATCTGCTTAGATTCACATGCTGTGCATAGGTCCGACATCCAGTGGTCACTGCGGAGTATTGTATTTTGTTTTTCGTAGTCGAAAAAGGGGACGTCGACAAGGCGTGTCTGTAACACTATCCCTATAGTGACGTGCGTTGTACCCACAATCCCTCACGCGTCGAGGTCCCTCTGTATTTTTCTGCCCTGAGGGAGCCTTCTAGACGTGAGTGAGTACAGAAAAGAGAGAAATATAGAAAAGGATGTCTATGTTCCTTCCATCCGAGCGGGGAGGAAGGGTGGGCGCATGTGAATCTAAGCAGATACAACCATCAGAAATGCTTTTACGGTAAGTAATGCATTTTCTTCTGATGTTTGTTAATCTGCTTAGAGTTACATGCTGTGCATAGACTAGCGAGCAGTACCCGGAGTTGGCGGTGGGTTATGAGAAGGAACAGTAGAGAAAAGATGTCTTAATACTGCCTGTCCCACCTGGGAGTCAGATCTAGAGTGTGCATCTAGACAGTAGTGTTTTGTAAAGGTGTGCACAGAACTCCAGGTAGCCGCTTTGCAGATGGACTCAAGGGGAACATTTGCAATGAACGCTATGGAAGCCCCAGTGCCTCGAGTGGAATGTGCTCTTGGCTTGAAGGGTAGTTCTCTCTTGGCAAGAGTGTAACAGAGAGTGATGCATTGAACAATCCATCTAGATATAGTGGACTTTGAAACTGCATCTCCTTCTCTTCCTGCTGCCACAGAGACAAAGAACTGATTAGTCTTTCTCAGTGGTCTGGTTCTTTCCATGTAGAACATGACAGCTCTGCGTACATCTAGTGTATGCAGGCTTTTTTCTCCCAAGCTGGAAGGGTTTTGAAAGAACGTTGGTAGTTCTATTGACTGGTTTACATGAAATTTCGAGATGAATTTTGGTGCAAACCTTGGGTGTGTGCGTTGAACCACCTTATCCTTGTGAACTGTTACGAAGGGGTCTAGTACAGAAAGAGCCTGTAGTTCACTTAATCTCCTAATGGAGGTGATAGCTATTAGGAAAGCAGTCTTAAGAGTGAGGTCGTTAAGAGTTGCCTTGTGCATGGGTTCGAAAGGAGGGCCCATGAGTATAGAAAGTACCAAATTTAAGTCCCATCCAGGAGCTGGGTTAGCTATCGGAGGGTGTATTCTCTTTACCCCCTCCATGAAGGCCTTGATAACTGGTATCTTCCACCACGACACTTTAAGTTGGGAAGTGGTGTATGCAGAAAGTGCCGCTAGGTGGACTTTAATGGAATTGAAGACTAGACCTGAATCCAGTAAATGGGTCAAGTACAGAACAATGTTAGTGGGAGAGCAGTCAACCGGGTTGATGCTCTTACCTCTACACCAGATGACAAATCTTTTCCACTTGCTAGAATAGCAGTGGCGAGTATTAGGTTTTCTGGCTTCCCTGAGGATGTCCATACATCTCTGCGGGAGTTGTAAATGTCCAAATTCTATGATCTCAGGAGCCAGGCTGCTAAGTTCATGGTCTGAGGGCAGGGATGCAGTGTCCTGCCCTTGTCCTGTGACAGCATGTTGTACGGGCAGGGAAGTTTCACTGGGGGGGATAGGGATATCTCCATCAAGTGAGCGAACCATGGCTGCCGGGCCCACATTGGGGCCACTAGTATCATGGTAACCTGCTCCTGGTGCATCTTGTGCACCACTTTGTTGAGAAGGGGAGTCAGGGGAAAGGCGTAAACAAATTTCCCTGACCATTGAATCGACAGACCGTTCCCCTTGGACTGGTTCTGGGGGTACCTGGAGGCGTAACTTTGGCATTGTGAGTTCTCCAGAGTTGCGAACAGGTCTATTTCCGGGAATCCCCATTGCGTGTAGACGTCTAAGACGATGTCTTCGTGCAATTGCCATTCGTACTCTTCGGGCAGGGGGAAGTCTCTGCTGAGTTTGTCTGCTAGCAGATTGAGTTCCCCTGGTACATGTTGTGATAGTAGGAACATGTTGTGTTTGAGAGCCCACTTCCATATATTCTGGGACAGCTTGGACAGTCCTGGAGAGTGAGTGCCCCCTTGCTTGTTGAGGTAGTACATGGCTGTGGTGCTGTCTGTGAGGACCACCACTGTCTTTCCTTGTAAGTGTTCCTGAAAGGCTTTCAGTGCTTTGAACACCGCTAGTAGTTCCAGCAGGTTTATATGCTTGGATGCTAAGCTCGGAGTCCACACTCCGTGAGCAGTCTGATGGGATAGGTGAGCCCCCCATCCTGTAAGGGATGCGTCTGTGGTTAGAGTGGCTTCCAATGCGGGTGTGGCAAAAGTTTTCCCTAATAACAGGTTTTCTTTTGTCCACCACCGTAGCGAGAGAACCAAGGCCTGCGAGACCACCACTAGATCGTCCCATTGTCCGCTGGCCTGACACCACTGGCTGTAGAGCCACTCTTGCATTGGGCGCATGCGCAGGCGCGCGTGAGGTACCAAATAAATACATGACGCCATCATCCCCAGCAAGCGCATTGCTTTGCGTACCGTCACCTCTCGACCTGCCACATAATGGGGGATCTGAAACAGCATGTTTTGGACCCTCTCGTTGGAGGGGAAGACGAGGCCGTCCTTTGTTCGAATTAGAGCCCCTAGGAATTGTTTGATTTGGCTGAGGTCTAAGCTGGACTTCTTTTCGTTGATGGAGAAGCCCAGTTGGGACAAAGGGTCTACGGTCTTTTGGGTATTGGAGAAGCATGTTTCGTAAGAATCCCCTGTTATGAGCCAGTCGTCGAGGTAAGGGTATACCAAGATGGATAACCTGCGCAGGTGGGCCGCTGCCACTGCCAGTACTTTCGTGAATACCCTTGGTGCAGATGCTATCCCGAAGGGTAGTACTCTGAACTGGTAGTGTTTGTTCTCTATCTTGAACCTGAGGTATTTTCTGTGCGCTGGCAACATTAAAATATGAAAGTATGCATCTTTCATGTCTAGTGTTGTCATGTAATCCCCCTGTGATAACAGTGGGATTACCTCCTGCAAGGTCACCATACGAAACTTTTGGGGTTTGACAAACTTGTTCGCTGGGCGCAGATCTAATACAGGGCGCATGGTTAAGTCCTTTTTGGGTACAAGGAAGTACACTGAATAAATACCTTCTGTTACCTGAGATAGGGGGACAGCCTCTATAGCTTCTTTTTTCAGTAGCTCTTCTACTTCTTGAAGAAGAATAGTGAGGTGTTCCGGTGTCATGCGTCGGTTCCGTGGGGGTCTGTACTTCGGGGAACCGTTGAATTCGATGCAGTATCCGTGGGCTATGGTGGATAATACCCAGCGGTCTGACGATATTCCCTCCCATGCTGAAAGGAACAATGTTAGCCGGCCCCCGACCGGTGATGCATGGGAGGGGACCCGAATCTTTGGGTCATTTGTTGGTATTGGGTGTGGAACCTTTGGGGCTGGAGCCGCGACCTCTTCCTTTGCCACGGCGTTGGCCTCTTTGACTGAACTGGGTGTTGTTACCCTGGTTAGAGGGCCAGTTGGTAGCAGAGTAAAATTGCTGCTGGTTTTGCTGCTGGCGTTGGCCAGGAAAGGAGCGTCTATTGCCATAGCTGCGTCTGTTAGGGGGCCTAGAAATTTGGTCAAGAGTCTTGATGGTATCAAACTCCTTCTTCGCATGTTCTAGGGCCTCATCAACTGCTTTCCCAAACAGATGTGTTTGTTCTATGGGCTTATTTATCAGGGAAGCCTGGGTTTCCGGCTTAAATCCCGAATTGCGCAGCCAGACATGGCGTTTGAGAAGTATTCCCTGAACCAGGGAACGGCCAGCCGTCTCTGCAGCATCTAAGGAGTTCTTTACGATGCCCTGGTTTACAAGAGTTCCCTCTGAGATTATAGCTAACAGGCGTGAACGCGGTTCTGGTGCGTCCTCCGCTTCGCTGCGCAGCTTGCTCCACTGTGCATCTGCGTAGCTAGCAAGGAATTGTTATTTGCAATCCTAGTTGAGAAGGCGGCGGAGGTCGTGATTCTCTTCCCAAGTGCATAGAGCTTCTTGCCCTCTTTGTCAGGTGGTGCCTCACTAGTGGATAGTGGTACCCCCGCTCTTTTTCTTGTATTAGTAACTACGAGGGAGTCCGGAATAGAATGTCCTCTGATGTACAAAGGGTCAGAGGACGAAGGGCTGAAGAGCTTTTCTATCCGAGGGTTGACCCCTCTGACTAAGGCCGGATTGGAAAGGGAAGGAGTTATTCTTCTCTTTATAGAAGCCAGGAGCGGAATAGACTGACTAACAGGGGCTTTTTCTTTAATAACTTTCTCTACAAAGTCTATGTCAGGAAGAGTCTCCCCTGTGTCTATTTCAAAATGCGCTGCTGCCTTGCGCAATAGTGCATTAAGTGAAGGTTGGTCATCTATGGGAGAGGTGTTTCCAATAGGTGAATCCTTGGGAGGAGAAGGGTGAAAGACATCAGGGTCTGAGTGCACTGATGGGGAATGCCAAGGCTGCACTGATGGGGATTGCCAGGGCTGCGAGGTAGCTGTATCTTCTTCAAAAGCTCCTGCACTAGTGTAAGGATCTTCATCAAACCCCTCTTCCTCATGTTCTTCCTCTCCACCCAAACACTCCTCATCTTCCTGGAGGTATTGCTCCTCTTCAGTGAGGTCATATGCGTCTGTAGAAGGGGGAAACAGCCTAGGAATCTTGACCCTAGGGTCATCCTGGGGCCATTCTCTTGGTCTTTTGGGTGTGGGTGGGTTTTGGCTTCCCAAAAACCTTTCCATTTTCTCCATACAAGAATGGAGTCTTTCAAGGGTCTCATGGGGGACCCCTGAATAGTCTAGAGGGGGGAAATCAGTGTCTTCACCTTCAAAACGCTTAGAACGCTCCCACAACGTCGAAGAAAGGTTTCCGTCGCCCTCTGAAAAGCCCTCTGGTAGTTCAGAAGTGCCCTTAGATGAAGGGGGCAGTTCCTGGCTACTCTTGCGCTTTTTCGGCGTTTCCATAGCTTTTTGTGCAGTATTCGACGTTTGTTTCGTCGTCCGCTTACGTTTGTCTTCAGAAACAATTCTCGCCAGGCTCTCGACAACGAGTTTGTCAGTAGAGGGCTCTGGTATCGACGTTGCCTGCGTTACGCGTTGTTCCTCGACGGCCGCTCTATGGAGCGTTACGTCGGATGATTTTGAGGTAGCGCCCGTGTTTGATGAAAGCCCAATCGCTGGTCGCGGTTGCATTTGCGGGTGGGGCTTGAGACCCTTACGGTCTGAGGTAGACGCCGGAGTGCCCTGCGTCCCCTTCGGCGCTGATGGATCCTTCGTCTTCGACGAAGAAGAGCCGTGGGTTGTGTGCTTAGGCCTATGGGGTCTATGTGCGTCCTTGTCGCCGGGGTGTTCATCCCCATAAGCAGGGCGTGAGCCGAGCCCGTCGGGGCCGGGGACGGACGTCGAGGAGCGCGAGCGCTCCTTCTGGGGGTTAATGACTTCCGTAACGGACGTCGAGTTATCACCCTCCTCATCACTTTCTGTAACAGCGGCGGCGGGTGAGGAAACTGACTTCGACATAGCGTAGTCCGCCCACCTCTTAACTTTCCGTTCTTTAAGAGTTCTTGGTTTCAAGAGCTTACAGGCCGCGCAGCTGTCCTCCTTATGATCGAGGGGCAAGCAACGATTACAGAGCTTGTGTTTGTCCTTCCAAGTGTATTTGCCCCTACAGCGTGGGCAAAAATTAAAAGGTGTCCTCTCCATAGCTGAGGCAATAATAACTGGTGATAACAACCCCAAGGGAAAGATAGGGGAGAAAGAAAGACATTCTCAAAGAGAAGATAAAAGTTCGAACCCCCACTCTCCCTACTGTATGTTGGCCGGCGAGGCCAGGCCACGTGTTCGGCAGCGCCAAAGGATCTCCTCCGTCTCATCCCCTCCGTCGAAAACTTGCTCGGCGGAGAAACAGCTTCACAGCTAATGTCGAGGGGAGGGATCTTTAACAATATAATAAGTATAATTAAGGACCGAGGTCTGTAGTAAGTATTTGCAATGTCTCTCTAGGAGCTCCGCGTAAGGCGACCAGAAGCTGGGCGGAAAAAAACAATCTGAGGGACCTCGACGCGTGAGGGATTGTGGGTACAACGCACGTCACTATAGGGATAGTGTTACAGACACGCCTTGTCGACGTCCCCTTTTTCGACTACGAAAAACAAAATGCAATACTCCGCAGTGACCACTGGATGTCGGACCTATGCACAGCATGTGAATCTAAGCAGATTAACAAACATCAGAAATATATTTACTGTGCTACATTTGAATCAACTTTTCACACTATTACAAATCACAACAATAAAATATAAAATACTTCCAAATATATACCTGTTACAATGAACATGCTAACAAACCTCAGTTCATCTCTAGCCAACTGTAAAATAAAATCAAAATACATTTCCATAATCTATTAAGATTAGACACACACTTCACAATAATAGCCCACAGCCCGCAAAGTGAAGCAGAAAGAGCTGTGGTGGATCCCAAGAGCCATAAAGACCAGCATTTGATTTAATTGATTGCATGTTATATAGAAATTTACTAAGGGAGTTTACTTACCAAGATTTGATATAAGGGCATTGATTTAATAGATGTTGAGTTGTCTCTAAGATTCTTTCAGATTTACAGAGCATACATCTCCGTTCCACACGGGCTCCCCAATCTGGGACCCACCATCATCAGAGATGTCAATAAATTGAACCGCAGCAGCAAATCTACGCAATTTTACAGCAGATATCATGGTTAGATACCATTGAGGTTTAAAATAGGGAAAAGACGGTCTCTGATAATCCACCAATTTGTGCGCTGATGCGAAGAAGGAAATATTACAAATGCGGTCCCACAAAATTGCCTTTCTTTTCAACTGCTGACAATGCAGAGAATAACCTAATGACGGGTCCCATTTTAGGCCGATCTTGGCATGAAAACTGGCACAAGCAAATTCCTGTAATGGTTTATATTTCAAGGAATTGGCTTTTAACAGATCCCCAAAATACTCATAACGGAATTATCTTGGCCTAGGAGCATTTTCAAGTACAAAACGCTCCTAGTGTCAAATTGCATTTTTATCAAGACTAGTCCCAATTCCATTCTTATGGCCCGAATAGAGCAACAAGTCAGCATCCCAACACCTTCCAGTTCTCCTTCCAATATATCCAGCCAGTTAGATTTAGCTGTTGCGAGGGTCTCTAGGCTGTAAAGTATTCCTGGTACAATACGGTATTACCCAAATTTACCTTTTACAATTGACCTTTTGCACAATTGACCTAATTATAGTGGTCCTAATTGACCTTCTGCACAATTGACCTTAATATTATTTTAGTTATTTCATATATGTATTGGGTTGGTTTTGGATTATAAATAATAAAAGGGTATTGGGTGGGGGTTGCGGGGGGTTTTGGATTGGGTAGGGGGTTGCGGGGGGGGGGGGGGGGTTTCCTCCCGCATATATGTCCTAATTGACATTCTAAATTAGGTCAATTCTCCCGAGGTCAATTTGTGAAAAGGTCAGTTAGTATACAACCGTACAATACACCTATTATACAGCTGAATAAGGCCCAGAATGGAACAACCCTGTGTGGAGCGAATACATATTTTAGCAGCCAAGAACGTGCGCCTTGCTCTTCATTTAACATTTTCTTGGACAATTCCCTCTGTTTTTATTGCCTCCAATCACCTTACTAACAATCTTACGTTCTTTCCCCTGGGTGTAGTTTGTCTCTTGTACAAACAAAAAGTCCAATTTAGACTGTGTGAATTGTCGTGCCAACATAGATCTTTTTTGTGGTGAATTGAGGCCTTTCACATTTAGGGATCCAAAGACTATCCCATCAGACCCAGCCATGCATACAGCTGACTTTTGAGTGTTGAGCCCCACCCCCCTGTGCATTGCGTGGGGACGATGTCATCCCTTAGCAAAGAGTACGAAAACCTGCAGTAACAGTGCTGCATGTATGTGTGGTTTAGTGCTGTGGATCAGACCCGTCGTTATATTTGGATGAGTGTTTAACCGCCCCCCCCCCCCTTCCCATTCCCCTGAGATGCTACAAGGCGCATTCTCTTCTGCAAGAAATGAGAAGCCCTAAACATAGAAGGGCCACACTAGTGGGTCCCCTCTCCGGGAATTAACTGAAACTATTGGCGTATGTGTAAATAAGAAACCAACATGTGTGGGGTACAGTATTCAGTTACCACATATTACTAAACTCAACCCCTAATTCGTCTAAACATTCTTCTGTTAATGTGATGCACAAGGAACGTAACTAATTAGCCAAAAAGAAAAAAAAGAAAAGTACCCTTGCTAGGTAGTACCCGAGAGTGAGGTCACATTACCCTTTCCTTTCCTCAAGGAATGTTTAGTCGTTTGTATTTCCACGTTAACTGCGCCCGGCCTCGTATTGATGGTTTCGGTGCCGGGTCTCGTTGCGGTCCTCAGAGCTCTCTTTGAGTGTCGGAGTGAGCCCGCAGCTGGGCCCTGGAGGTGTCGGAGGGCTTGCTCTGCTTCTCCCACCGAGGTTATCCTGAACTCCTCCCCACTGAATTCAAACAACAAGGAGAAAGGGTGACCCCAGCGGTAACAACCCCCCCTTCTCTTGCAGCCATGCTGTGAGAGGACGACATCCTCTTCTTTTCGCCAGAGTCATCACCGGCAGATCTTGGAACAGTTTTAATTTTGAGCCCTTGAAGTCCATTGGGTCCTTTTCTCTTGCTTTCTGTAAAACATCCTGTCTCTGTGCATAGTAATGACACTTTGAGGACTGACCGGGGTCCCCTCGGCGGTCCGCCAGCCCTGTGCACCCTGTCGAATTCAAGCTTGGGAGGGTTCATTTCATCGTACAATGACAGGATTAGGGCTTTCACCTTACTTTCAAGACCTGCTGGGGTCTCTCCCTGCTCTTCCTCCAGGCCTATGATTCCAATGTTAGAGCGGCGCTCTGTTTTCTAGGTCGTCAATCTTCGACTCAATATCCCATTCCTTTTGTTCCAAGTCTAAGAGCCGGGCCTCATATTGCATCGTTGCGATGTCTCCCGATTGCTGGTTGCTTTTCACTGCTTCCAAGCGGTCCTCTACTTTGGCCATTTTTGTTTGCAAATCGGGTACAGTTTCTCTGAGGCCGGATTTGATTGATCTATTTTTACCCAGTAGGAGCCGTATATCAGATTTAGTGGCGCTGTCAAGATCATTCCCTGGGATCTCGGAGGAGCTCTGGACCTCGCCTGGTTCCATGACTGCACCTGTCTGGCTAAACTTACACAATGTTGCTAGGGTGCGCGGATCCAGCCTTCCCCCTTGCTGAGTTGACAATTCACAGTGGACGCCTAAAAAAAATCTTGCTGGAAGGTTTTCCTAATGTGTTAGGCCGTTTGAGCCTTCTCAGATGGGGGGGTGAGTACAGTCTGTCTTTGCGGATGTTCCGATTCCAGTGCGAGGCTATGTTTTGTGTCTTGATGGCACTCCTTTATTGCTCCCTTTTTAGTTGGGGTAACAATTGAAGGTACTGCTGCCTCCTTTTTTTTCCTCCTTTCCCCTCTGGACTCGCCCCTAGTTGTTCCTTTGAGTCTCTCCACTTTTTCATTTCCCCCTCGAGGTGCTCCCCAAAGCTAAATGTGCTGAGCTTATTCCGAGCTCTTTTGCCGATATGGAAGATAACTTTAGCTATTTAGAGAGGTTGGTGATGGCGCTTTGACGGGTGCTTCAATCGTGGCACTGAGGGAGCCGGAGGTTGTTCTCTCTTCTGGGTGTTTTTGAGGCTTATTCGTGTTGGAGGACTCGCAGTCGAGAGGGGGGGAATGCAGTCTGGGACTTCGTGGAGCCCTTGCCATGCCCCTAGATTGCTTCGAGCGTGATGGATTGTGTTTTGATGTGCAGGGTAGTCCCTTCTCTGTACCTGGATATCATTCACTTGTATGTGCTTTGAGGTCTGAATCAGGGGCTCATTATCATGATTGCTGTGGCCTGCTGCGTGACTCCTGAATTTGTGTCCATTGCAGTCTCTGTAAGCTCCTTGTTATGCGATGCGGCTTATGTTGGGCCCGGGAGGCAGGAGGCCTCCTTGATTGCGCCCCTCGGGGTGCCGTCTCAGCACCGCGCTACTCGGGAGGGGATTTGGGGGGGCAGCATGGCAGTTGGCTTCCGGTCCGCAGCCCTTATGCGTGGGTGACAAGTCCCCCTTGCTGCTGGAGCGGAGGAGCGGAGGAGAAGGATGGCTCCATCCTCACCGGCGCTTTTGTATTGCTGGAGGGAAGCTTCCAGTTTTTCCGTTTTCTTCTTTCTACCCCCAGCCCCCTCCTGCTGGTTACCCCTGGATGGGGAGAGGGCTTGCTCCGCCGCCTCCGCTCGCTTACCTCCTTAATGAGGTTCGTGTGGGAGCACTCGTCCCTTGCTCGACGTGGACACCGGTGTTGGGGGTAGGGGCAGAGAGTTACGGCTGGCTGCAGGCCCTTGTTGTACCTTCTCAATGTATTTCTATGGCGGAGTGCGATGCAAGGCACCTCTGGACGCCAATTCCGCGGATGCTCTACCGGTTGCTTGAGCACAGTTAGTTGAAGTCTCGCCCGCCTCTCACCGGCCTGGAGCCTCGAGCGCGGCCGCCATTTTTCTGTCCATATTCAGCCAGCCTGGGGGAGCGATGTTACGGCGTAGATTTTGCTGCCACAGCCCTTGCGATTTTAGTTGACACTCCTTCAGCCGTTGCTCTAGTGGTTCCTGGTGCAGCGTGGAGATTTATAGGGTCGGATTTCTTCTTTTTTATGCAGAATTTCAGGCAAGTTTCTAACCTGGAGAGGGAGACGATGGCTTAAGCATCCATCACGTCTATGCCCCCTGGTGGTCTGCTAAACTATCCAATTTTAAAATAAACTTGGATAAATCAGTAGCCTTTATGGCCAGAGTGATATCGAACGGCGACAGGGATTACATAGGGAGGTTGCCATTCCAGGAACTGAAGGAGAGATTCAGATACTTGTGGATAGAGTTCTCACATGATTATGGGGATCTTTTTGCAGAAAATGATTTGCCCCTGTGGTCGGCGGTGCAGGCACTTTCCTGGATGGTGCGCCTGAATTGTATTAAGATGGTGGTTGGTCATGCCCACATTTTTGTCTCTTTTTTTTTTTTAAATGCTCCAAGTGGTAATTCCACTGGCCTTTCTGGACGAAGTGAAGTGCTCCCTGCTGAAATTTCTTTGGGTGGGGCCAAACATAGGGTTTCATACAAGGTCTTGGCCCTCCCAATGACAGAGGGGACCAGGGGTTGGATTCCCAGACTTGAAGAGCTACTATAGAGCGGCCCAACTCTAAATAATTGTGGACCACGTAGACCCCCGGACTACAAAGCAGTGGGTGCATATGGACAATGCAATATTGGCTCCAGTGTCAGTGGTGATGGGTTCCCTGGTTCCAGATCCCAAGGAGAGTGGTTCAACACCCAGTCCTCAAAGTTCTATATGGTCCCAGAGGAGGGGGCGGGGGAGTAACAGCACTAGGTGGCTATCCACATAGCCATCTCCTCTAAGTTGTATTTGGGCCCCCTCCTTTGAGAGAAGGAGTTGCAGAGTCGCTACAGTTTCAACTCTGGTATGAGGCAGGTTTGAGCAGGGCTGGCCAAATGTGGATAGATGGCAGTGTTGTCACTACAGACAAGTTGGAGGAGTGCCTACGCATTGGTAAGCTGTCCGTGTTTTGGTACCTCCAGCTAAAGGGCGCATTGACAGATAGTAAATGGGGGACAACTTGAGTAGAGACCTGACAATTCGAAACGTTGTTTGACAATGTGGCATCCAGGGGGCTCATAGCACAGCTGTACAAAGCTATCCTGTTAGCAGAGCCTCTAGACCCAATTCCAGCTAGAGTAAAATGGGGGAAAGACCAGGGTAAGGAAATTGACGACACCCTGTGGGAGCAGACGTATAGGAGGGTCTGACAATTGACTGTTTCTCTGCAGGAAGGATGCAGGCAATAAAACAACTTCACAGATGGCAGTACCCGTCAGCCACATTGTTCAAGATGTACAAGGGATACGATTCCCGATGCTGGAAATGTCATTGGGCCTTGGGTGACTACTCTATGTGGTGGGGATGCCCTCAAGTACAGCAATATTGGAAGCAAGTCTTTTCATGGACGAAAGGGATCGCCAGAGAGCTTTCGCCATTGACACTCTTGTTTGGGGTTAGGACAGAGGAGGAGGGGGACACATGATGAGTGTTTTGCTGGTGGATGGTGCTTGTTTTTGCTGGTGGCTCCAAGAAGTTGTTTGGCTCAATTGTGGAACCGGAAATGTTTGCCCATGGAAATGGAATGGGTCGGCAAAGTTTGAGCCATATATGACATGGAGATCCGCTCAAACCTCCTGGAGGAGTCTAGGTCTAATATTGAAGGTCTATGGTTATCCTTCTTTGAGAAATATGGCCGCCAATAAACCCTGAAGAGTGTCTCAGGGAACTAGGAGGGCACCATTGATATGATTTCTGCAGATGTCGTTGGTGTATGCAGCATGGGGGTCAGTGGGGGAGTGGGTAGGGGCGATTTGTTACAGGGTCGTCAAGCCATGTCAATTACTTATGAGATTGTGTGTATTTCCTTGTTGTAAATTTCAATAAACTTCAATTTTGGAAAAAAAATTGAATGTGTATTACAAAAATGATATATGCATGAAACAAGTTCAAACCTATCAACAAAGAGACCTTCCTTGTATTAGATACACACTATTATGAACTGAATGTAAATGCCTACTGTTAGATACAACATATATGAAGATCTCGGAGTATGAAAAACATCAGCCATGGATAAGTGAAAAGAAATGAAAAACTACACAAAAAACGGTTTCCTATGTATTGCTAAATTTATTTGTTTTATAATGCACTTGAGGCATGAATATTCCACTTTAGAGCACAAAAGGTGAAAAACATTGGACTTAGTCACCAGACATTCATATTATTTTGAAATGGAATCCTCCTTTAACCATTAGGAACATATATGGATTTTATTTTAAAACCCTTGATCCAAAAGATAGATCCCTATAATAAATACACTACACAATTTTTACAAATCCTGTCAAAAAAGGAAAATATAAATTCTGAACACTGTGACAAATCTTAGGATGGCATCCCTTTCCCCCCCCTAGGGGGAGCCCTTTCCCATGAGGCTAGGGAGGTCAGGCCAGTACAGATAGTCCCCCTGGGGGTGGTTCTCAGCAGATAAATCTCATGGGAAGGGAAGCCCCTATGGGATTAGTGACGACTTGACGAGAACATTGTATGCTATTAGCCAACCTAACCCCAACACACCTTTCTCATAAAACCCCTTAAACACCATCCCTAAAACCAGTAAGATAGGAAGTACTGAGACGATGATGTGTGGGCTCCTTAAGGGACCTACAGCGCTTATGTACTGAGATGAGGAAGAGACCAATTGGCTCACTAGGAGTCCTCAAGTTCAGTACTGGGACGAGCAAGCATAAAGAGCACCTCTATAAGCCATAATGAGAGGTCTAGTCTTTAGACTTCCTATTGGCCAAGGCACAGCTGAAACAGAAGAGGGAAATACACACAAAGAGAGCCTCCCAATGGTACTGTATTGGATATAACTATATTGTTAAAGGCAATGCAGTTTATCATCCTAGCATAAGATAGAGAAGATATCATTGAAAGAATATTTTCCATGTGCATTCATTAAAGTTGCTTAGAGTATCCTCTCTGTGCCTGCAGACATATTAAGGTGAGAATAGAAGAAAAGCAAAATCAAGATGATATGAACATTATTCTGATTTCATAAACACAGAATACCAAACCAACATTCAGGAGATACTTCCAATTCTGAAAAGCAAGACATCCACCAATTGCAACAAAGGATCTTGGAGAAAAAGTAAAACCTAGCAAAGGAGGAAACATCTATCAAATCTTGGATTGATTGTCTCAATGTGGTCATCCTGGATTGCATGATTGAGCTTTGCAATTGATATTATCAGCTTTGATGGACGGACTATAGTGGTATCACTTGAACTGCATGCATATTCATGCAAATTGTTATGCATTAACACATGGACAGATTATCAAGAAAACGGATTATGGTTTAGGATATAGTTCTTTTTTTGAAGTACAGAAAATCAATTGGACTAATAACTAATTTTATTAGGGAGTAGCTTTACGTTATTAGGTTTTGATACTTTTTTTGAAACACTGAAAACCTAACATACTGCTGATATATTTCCAATCCATGCCTGATTAGTAACAAACTGATACATTGAATTGGCTGGACATGGCCACCACTAATGGCTCCAGCTTGGAATAAACAAGGAAGGCGCTAGGTTAGACAATGGTCTGGTTTCTTTCAAAGAAATAAAAAAAACAATGTAGAAGGACTACAGGGCATTGAAAATAGATGACTGACACACTGACAATTTGAATCACTATGCGGTACACAAACAGAGTTTCGGCAGGTAAGATTAAGTACTGCCAAAATGAATGTAGAAATATCTGCCAAAAATTCAGGAGTTCATCTACTGAGTACGTCCAAGTCCAAATAAATTGTTCTTTGGGAAGGGTCTGCTCAGGAGGGTTCACAGTAGAGGAGCTGTCACAATTTAGCAGATGTTGGAACTCTTGAGTTGTCCCCCTAAATTACTAAGTGTAATCCAGTGGTGGGTTCGGTTTATTGTGCCTAGAGCGATAGAACCACAGCAACAACTCACTGACAATATCCAACAAAGCAGAACAACTTGTCTGGGGTTGATGGTGGTAATTTTCATTAGGGAATTGCATAGCATTTTGGTGCTGGACGACTGTCCTTATGGGCAGGTTCAGACTGATTTGCAAATCGAGGTTTCCCCTTTGATAAGACAAGGTGAGCCCAAATGAGATAGTAGACCTCCTGAGTGGGCACCACACTGCAGAACATGTTATTTTTGCCTTATCGGAAGAGAAACTCTCACAATTTAGCAAACAAATGCAGAAGAAGTGAGGAGATTTAAGGTGAAGTGGTTAATGATACTGTCACAAAGCACATTGTTATAATATTGCTTCATTGCTGACTCAGATACAAAAAAAACTATAATGTTTTGGACATAGCGCTCCTGAAGATGGCCCTGCTGTCTAACGTGTTGCCATTAAGAAGTGGTTTTGTTTTCCCTTACATTGATTGAATTACAAAAGATAGGGAATCAATGACAATGGTACACCTCAAAACATGACAACATATTTATATTAATTTGATATCAAACAATCAACATCAAGAAGGTTTCTTTACCTTCGGTACCACGAGCGCACCATGGGCCGTGAAAGCAGTCTCCCAGCCTAGATCTCATTCTCTTGGAGTTCTCATAGGGGAAACATCTGGAAATTCGATGCTTTGGTTAGTGTGGCACAAGTCTGGAAGGAATTCCTGTGAAGAAACCTATGCACGGGAGATGAGAGAAGCTTCGGAGTACTCTGTGCAGATGTTGGACGCATAGGAGTTATGGGGGGGGGGGGAGGAATCCAAACCCTGAGCACAACATTTCAACATTTCAACCTGTAACATTGTGGGCAGAGCTCATAATGTCATAATGCAGTACTCTAGTGATGCCAAAAGAAGAAGGTGTTACACATTGTTCAGTTCAGTGCACTGAGGAAAGAACCATTCCCTCCTAAAGGCTGTCTCCTGCTAAACATTCCATCCCATCTAGCACAACCTCTTAATGTTGCTCCCAACTCTCAGGGAAAAATAGCTAAGAGTCTGGAATAAACACGTATGGATGACTGTGCTAAAGCCATTGTTGTTCTTCCTTCAACAGATGCTATTGTGCTCCTACAGTGAACCGAACAGTCTTCAACACAGACAGCTTAACTCAACTCAGCCACTGTTTGCACAGTGGCGTGGGCACCTTCCTAATGCCAGAACACTGACTTGCCCACTTTGACGCATAGCAAAATAAACGATTTAACATTGTGGGACATCTCCATATCATGCAGCAATATTCCACTTCCATGTGGTAAGATTCACACAAAGACAGAGGCCTAACCACCCACACCACTAATTAGCCGTGCTAAAGACACTACCACAAGTAGGGGCAGACTACCACAAACAACCCCTTTAGAGGAGGTATCTTTCATAATACAGTATGTTAGACTTCATAAAAATAATAATAGTAATACCAAAACACACACACCAGCCAGCAATTATCACTCCCATATTATCAGGAAACCTGAATATCATTACCACACCTATACATACTGCACAATTAAGGTATGGTTTGAACCATACCAAAACATTAAGACATGACCAACAACGATCATTAAATAGGTGTTTGTAACTCTAAAACCAGGACAGACTCAAACACCATCCACAGTGAACTACCCGTGCACAGCAATGCCGCGACCACCAAAATCACTACTATGAAAAGGGGTACCTACCGTTCACACTTTGGCAGTACTGGCATGGTCACTTAGAAAAATTGTTTGAACCCTACGCTCAGCAACTGCCACTGTCAAAGAGCAATTTACCCATACCCCGACGGTATTAGACAGACTTCTCAATCCATCATTTACGTGGAGAAATAAAACACCATTTAATTTAAAGCAAAACTACCGTCCACAGGCATGTGCAAGGGTAAACTGTGTTCTTGACTGTATCCCTGAACACCATCACAAAACAGGCCTAATCGACCCCAGCATGCCAATAATAACTGAGGAATAATTTTCAAATTACCAGCACAACCACATAACAGCACCCCACAACAAGCAATACTCCCTGTGTAGGAGAGGGTGGTCTACACCATAGCACGGCTCACCCAATCGAAAAGGATACTGCCTACAACGCCATCCCACAATACCTGTACCCTCAGGAAACTCTGGGCACTACTCAACAGCCATGTGTTCTAAACCATGCCCCTTGCCACTCCCACTATGACAGACACAATATCAACACCTTGAAGCCACATCTATCTAGTAAGCTCCTCAACATCACCACCTGTAATCAGGCAAAGTCATATCAATGTACTTCCTTTGTGAGGTCAATATTGCTAATCTATACCTCTGGCACGAGGTATTTGTGTCGTTCGTTCTCCACAACCCCCTCCCATGCCCAAATGATTTGCTAGACTTTTCCTCTGAGGAATCCTCATTTAAGGCCTCGTCAATCTCAAATGCGCTCGAGAGGCGCCAAGGCTCTTACAGGTCTTAGAACAACAAAGGAGTCCTGTGTCCTGTCAAAGTCCCCTCTCACAGTTCACACAGCGGGCTTGAATGGTTGGTTGTAGCTATTGAGGATTAAGTGGGTGCACCCTGGCCTACCCTTACAGGAAATCCTTATGGAGATCCAGTACGGACACCAAAAGCTAGACATTGTTTCCTATGTGATAGCAAGTAGGATATAAATGTTGCCATATATGATCATGTCTACTGCCAGCCACGGAGAACGAGGGCTACAGTTCCCAGGACAAGTGATGACCTATTTGTAAAAGGTGTCCGGATTAAGTCTTCGAGAGAACATTTTGGAAGAAGGCAGTGAAAGTTGAATGTTTGAGCCCCTACAAGTTGGTGTCCATCAAGGTTTGTATGGAGGCAATGCTGTGGTTTAGATTAGAGCTGCCACTCAACTCCCAAAGTTTCTACTTAAACCTAGGGGCTATCTGCTTATCTTGACAAACCAAGGAGCGAATCCTAAAGCACAGGAGAAGATGCCAACCGAAAGAGGAAATGAAGAGGCCCCACTGGTCATTGCACTCTCCAGAGACATGATCTTATGGAGAGGTTTTGCCCAATATCTGTGGGCGAAGTGTAGGCCCTGCTCCCGTTTCTGCCTGATGTGCTGTGCTCATGGAAGCCGTAATCAGCCTACAGCGTTGGTTGGTTGAAGGCAGAGCTTCTTTGTTACACTCACCTCTCCTGACACAGAGCGTCGCTGAGTGTTGGCTCTGCTCCTGTTTCTGCCTGCTGTGCCGTGTTTGTGGAAGCTGCAGTCTGCCTACAGTTTTGGTTGGTTGGTTGGAGGCAGAGCTTCTTCCTTACACTCGACTCTCCCGACACGGACCGTTGCAGAGTGTTGGCTGACTGTTAGATGATGGAAGTCATCAAGCCAACCGACTGCCTCCAAAGAATGCCGAGCCAAGCCTGGCTGCGAGATCAGCGTATCCTTTCAAACTCTCAACCTGTGATGATTGGCCCTCCTGCGTCTGATGCTTTGACGAAGGACACCCTTGGCTCATCACATACCACCCGAGAAATTATTGCCATTCAAGCAAACGTTGATGCTGAATTCCCTCTGCTCCTTCGGACACAGCCCCTCACTGCAACTTAGCGTTTACAGACCTTACTGTGCCTGCAACGTTAAACTCATGCTGTTTGCATGGAGCGGACAGTCCAATTAGCAATCCTAGCACTTCTAGCAAGTATAGCAGTACAATGCTATTAACTAATACACCCTGTCTAAAAGCACGTGTCTGTGACACAGATGAGGAGCTGTGTGTAAGGGAGCTTGCCAATTCACCGGCTCCGAACATTGAACCCCCAGAGCCTAACTCCACTGAAAATGCTGGTCTTCCAATAAGCTCTGCCCCGAGGCTGAGTTTGGTTTGTGACAATCAAGGCTCTCAGCAGTTGTCAAGAAGAAGTAACTGTGTAGCTGACCCGACAAGTCTGAGATGGCACTTGAGACAATCAAGTGCTGAACGCTTACTAGTAACAAAGTCTAGGGCCCTCAGTGAGTGTCAGAGTATTGACACAACTAAAATGGATCTCACAAGCTCTCTGATAATCCATGTTTCTGCCCTTGTCGATAACCATCTGGCTGTGGGGTGGAGTGCCCCATCAGACGCCGATCTGCTGGAGGGTTCAAATATCTGACATCCCGAATCTGGAAACATATCAACAAGTAAGATTTGCCCAACAAATGAGAGTGCGTTTTTGCCTCCTAGCGTGGGCAGAGAAGCGAATAGTCCCTGGATGCCCATGAGTAACAGTGCCGCCCTGCTGGACGATCTGGTCTTAATCCCCACTGTAATGGAGCATGGGAAGGTAGCCTTAGACCCTCATGCAAATCAAACACCTAAGTATATTCAACTCGAGCATAACCATATTGGTTTGACAAATAGTTCCTCTTTGAAGAACTCAATGCTGGCGGTGCGTTTAACCAAAGACATTGCCATCCTGACACTCCGTCTAGAAGCCAGCAGCCGGAATGGTAAGTCTAGATGGAGAAGAAATCTGGGCTTCCAGCCATGTACTTCCAAATAAGACTGAGACTCACCCCTCTGTTGGTGTCTACCCCATCTTGGAGGAAGATGGGTCTACTCTCCTTATGACACCTTATTAACGGGCTCCTTCCTGGTTTATGACTCTTGTGACAGTGAACTTTGAGACCCATGCGCCGCTCATTGACAACCTTCAAGCACAAGCGAGGAATCTGAGCGAGAGGTTACTGGGGCATGTAATCTGAATCCTAAGGTCAGATCTGCCACTTCACGAAATTCCACCTAAGGAAGACGCGCTTGCAAACTAGTCGAAAAAAAATAAGGAATGGAGAGCTCTCAGCTAGCCCAATTACAAGCAAGTATAATTTCTGCGGTCTCCATCATGCTAGCCCCTTACTTAAAGCTCTACGAAAAACGAAGTGATAACTACAAGGACCAGTCAACTTTTATCCTGTTTTCTACTTTCTCGAAATGTGATTAAAGAGTTGGAGGGAGTGATTTTTGAAGTCCCTCATTGACCTTAACCAGGAAGCTAGAGCGTATGAAAAATATTTCCAGGATGGTGTGCGTGACATTGTACTGCAATCCAAAGGTCAACCTCCCTTGATGGACCAACACCTTATGCCCCTGAGGACTCCACTCTGTGGGCTTTGAATCCTGTTTCCCTGTCAACCATCCCTTTCAGTGAACCTCATGGCACGGGTGTAGACACGGGACCTCTAGATGAGTCTAATATTGCTCTTGAGAAGGACAATTCATCCTTGATGAGGGAACTCTCTGGAGCAGTGACCGTGGCGCACGTGCCCCAAGTGTCCGATGCAGTCCAAATAGAGCTCATAGAACATGACGACTCGAACAGAGATAGGGAGCCGTCAGACCCCACCTAGGAGTAGCAATTAGATGAGCCAGCCATAACCAGTAGTATCTAACTACTCAATGTTTTATCGGAAGCCTAGAAAAAAGACCAACTCCATAAATAAAGTGCCTAAAATTGATCAGGCAAAGAAATAAAGAAAATATGCCAAAAATGGCTGTCACGAAGGCTTCTGTCTCGCACAGTTTTTTTTAATACGGTTTATGCAAACCTTTAAAAGAAAACAAACAAACAACACACAGCGATAGCCCCCCTCCACATCTTAATGTTCGCCCTTTCTTAAGGATGGTCCTTCTCACTGCGTATAAAGTCACGTAATTCCTCAGGGGTCCATAGTGTGTGCGGAGCCAAAGAGTCTTTAGACGCAAAGTTCAGTAGGTGCTATTTTCTTATCGATTTCACTTTCTTTCAAACATTTTTTTAGTTCGTCAAGGATTATTACTAAAGCGAACATAAGTTTACGGTTTGATCCGTCGAACATCCGTTCCCACCAGTCAGCAGCACACAATGTCTGCTGTTTCACAATTACAGGGCCAAGAGTACGAGATCTCAATGTGCGTAGGTTTGGACAAAAAAAGCGTTGGATGTTTAAGAGTCTCTTTGCAGGATTTGCAAAATCGGCAGGAGAACTCTGTGTTTGGATTATATAAGCCTCAACGTTCTTTAGTGTCCATTAGATTCAGTCTAAACCTTAAGTATAGGGTTCTTGATAGGGGATCTGGAAATTGGGTCAAATAGGCTTGAAGATTCCCATATGCTCCAGCCTCCCCTGGTACGTCAGCCATCAGTCTTGTGTTGCGTCTTTGTTCGCATGTTAGGTGCCAATCCGTGCTCCACAGTTTTTTCTTTGCTAGGTCTGAATTTTCTAGCAACATTGATAGCTTAATATCGTACAGTTCTAAGACCTCGATACAGTACTTATTCCACATTGATAGGGTAGTACAAGCAGATTCCTTCTTCGATTTTAGTATCTCATACTGCAAGACAGGTGTTGGTAAATTGCTTTTCCTGAAAAGACATAATAAATTCCAGCTCACTCTAGCATGCATTGAGATTAGCCTCAGTTCATATCTGATGCAGACAGTTGCCGTTCTGCGTGGCAGATGTAGCACTCTTACCCAAAAGATATTTTCAAGAGTGTTCCAAAGCTCGTGGGAGCATCCCAGTGCATTTTCGGCCCCACAGATTATGGCTGGAACAGCTTTTTGTTGGTAGAATGCAATTGTGGGTTTTAACGAGAATTTCCCATACTGCCTGTTGATAATCGCTGCTTGGCACGCCAGTTGTCGACATTCGGATTTCGCCAATTCTGCCCATGGTGCATCGTCTATATTTGAGCTTATTCTCATGCCCAAGTATCTTGTGTTGCATACAGTGTTTAGCTTCGTCCTTTCAAGGAACCACACTTGTTTATTCTGATTTTTCTTCACAGTCCGTAGATTTTGAAGTGTTAGTGTCTCGCACTTTTGTTTGTTAATCTGCAGGGCATTTCGACGCACATACACTTCTAGAGCGTCAAGTTTGCGTTGCAGTCCGATAGATGTCATGTTTAGAAATATGAGGTCGCCCGCATAGACAAGCCAATTTACATGGGTGCCATTCATCTTAGGTGGAAAAGAGGAAATTTCACTGAAGGCTTCACCGACATCGGATAGGAACAAATTAAAGATGATAGCGGCCAGTGGGCAGCCCTGTTTCACACCCTTAAATGTTTCTATAGGCTTTGAGAGAGTCCCGTTTCGGTCGAGCCGAATTCTGATGTTTGTGTTAGAGTGAAGTTCCCCAATAGCTTCCACAAGACTTGTGGGACAGTTCCATGCTCTTAATTTCTTCCAGAGAATTCCCCGGTCAACGCTGTCAAAAGCATGAGAGAAGTCTATAAGTGGCAGATGTATTTTTGTGTTTAGTCTTATGGCTTCCATCTTAAAGAGATTTAGTAGTAGAAGGTTAAGTCCGCACCCCACACCCTTCACAAAACCAGCCTGTCTAGGATCTACCTGGTTACATTCACTAGCCCACCTCAGCAGCATCTGTTGCAGTTGGGTCGCGTAGATCTTGC
The DNA here is from genome assembly GCF_040938575.1 of Ambystoma mexicanum. Lineage (NCBI taxonomy): Eukaryota > Metazoa > Chordata > Amphibia > Caudata > Ambystomatidae > Ambystoma > Ambystoma mexicanum. Next base: position 448,451,027 of record NC_090936.1, on the reverse strand, counting down.
CTATAACATCAAGCAGGGCAATATATTCTCCCAGATTCGCCCTGTTGCCCTTCTTGAAAATCGGGACTACAATGGCACCCTTCCAGGATATTGGGGACACTAGTTTGTCTGATATTCTTTCAAAGAGTGTCATACAGAAGTCAGTCCAAGCGTCTGGATTACGCTTAATGGTGTCATTCCTAGGTCCGTCTGGACCCGGTGCTCTAGATGCGTTTGCTCTTTGTATTACACTTAGGATGTCCTGTCGATCAAACTTTAAGTCCCATTTGGCCAATTTCGAAGAGTAGTGATCCTCTACACACCCCTCCGCACTAAACATGTTAGTGTAGAAGGCAGTCCATGAAGCTTCAGAAATTTGGTTTGCCTGTAAGGAGTCTTGCAGAGCAAATTTGTTGTTACACATTCTCCAAAAATCAGCTGACTTTTTGTTCCGTAATTTGGACATCATTACCTCCGAATCATTCTGCAACGTAATGGCATTGTGGGACAGTTTTATAAGAAACCTGAAAGTTGTTCCCGTAGGAGGCCAGGTTCTTCTACCGCTTCTTACAGCCACAGTCCTAAAAATACACAGAACAATGAAAATAACAACAGGAAACGAAGTGCACCATGTGATTGACTAGATCAGTCTGTTGAACGTGAAAATTCAGAAGATCTGCTTCTCCAACTTTCGATACACGACAAGACCCAACCTGAAGACCTCTCAGAGGTGGACATGGACATTCCCCCCCACTTCTACCAGCTGTAAACACCAGACGCAGCGCTTGGTGAAGTGATCCTCTGACTGTGGGCCAGATGCGCCGATCAGCATCTCACCTTTTCTTACTCTGGCTGAGAGAAGAGCAAATGAATTAGGCCCACCTGGCTAAGCTCAGAATTAATTTCTCATAATAGAGTAAATGATCAGACAGTCGAAACAAGAACCTCGAACCCGCAGGTCTGCTGTGAAAGATCTCAGGGCAGAGATTACAAATTTAGACCATCAATTGGCTCAGAATAATTCCTGGGTAAGGGCCAGATCTCTTGAAATGAAAATTAGATCCCACATGGTCATTTTAGAGTGAGTATTACGAGCGGATAACAGTACGATATTACATTGCTTGAACATCATGTGCCTCCTTCACTATGGGCCTCATTACAACTTTGCCGGTCCGGAAACAACAGTGCCAGTAAGCTTACCCGCACTGTTGTTTCCGGACTGGCAAAGTACAAGTCTGTGGGCAGGTTGCCTTTCCGCCCAACAGGTCTGCCATGGCGGGCGGAACGGCACCCGCCCGCAGACTTATGGAAGCACCGGCACCGTTGTTAACGGTGCCGGTGCTTCCATGGTCCCCATTCCCATTGAGTCCTATGGGACCCAAATGGGAATGGGGACTAATTACTGCCGCCTGACTTACCGGACTGCCAGGGCTGTAATGCCCCAATGTTTCCAGGAAGTCAGGTGGCGGTAAATCATAGCGAGTCCAGCGGCAGCCTGCTGGTTTTACCGGCATTGCTACTGCCCATGTCACCAGGCTGCAAGTGCTCCACACGAAAGACATTAATATCGTTGTCTTTCTGAATGAGAAAGAAGACGACAGAATCCAACTACATATGGCTTCTGCTTCACTTTCTTCCCTACTTTTGGATGTTTGTGATGAACTTCACACCATGGGGACTGACTTGAAGGAATGTGAGGCCCATTCGAAAGCCCCTCTGCTTAGAGCTTAGACTGTACCCAGACAGGTACAGGGCGGAACTATGAACTACATAAGTGAAGGAATAGTTGAAAGGCTGCCCTTTATTGATCTGTCTAGTAAACCTTGCAGAAAACAGAAAACCCTGCTAACCGGTCCCCGACTCAATTAAGATCAACATACAAGGGGCAAAAACTTGGTTAGTGCAAAAAAAAAGTGCCGTATAAAGAACTGTCAGAACCTTCAACAGCTGATAACGCGCAATCCTGGAATTGGTTGACGAGAGCCCTGATCTTGAGCGACAAAGAATAGAGCCAGAAGGCAGATGGCCCTTGGAGGTTGGATATCAAATCCTGGAACGCAAGAGGGTTCGTCCACCTCTTCCAGGGCCTGACTGCCTCGACAGCCGGCCTCGAGATTCTCTGTTTAAAGAAACACGGCTACTAGAAACTTTCTTTTTAGATGGCTACTTGGTCTATCATAACAAAGCCATAAAAGGTGTATCCGGCAGACCCTCTTCTGGCCTTTTGACTTTTATTAAACACAGCCTACACTTGGAGGTTATTCGAGTTATCCACCCAAATCCTTACATCCAAATCATAATTATCAAACCTGCAGACCAACTTAATAGTAATCAAGACCACTTTGCCCTCTTCAATCTTTATTAGAACCCGGCTAGCCAGGAAGCACACCGCTTTGTGGACACTGATGTCTTGGGTAGACGAAATGCATCTAATCATGAATGAACCCTTGTTTATAATATGTGGCAACCTTAACACTGACTGCTTGAAACTGAGCCAGAAGGTCGCCACGGGTCATATGGATGGAACTAAACATACAAGATCAAGATACAAACAATCGTCTAAAGAAACGGATAGTAGACATATTCACATGTTGAATGGGCAAGTGAAAGGAGATACACAAGGAGCTAAGACTTGGCATAATGGGCTCTTAAGTGCGACCTTGGACTTCTTTTTTGTATGAAGTAATGTGCTGCCGAGTGTATCAGCCCTGACAGAAGTCTCCACTCAACCTAGTGACCACGATCCAGTTAGATTGTCCTTTACCATGCCAGACAGACAGCAAACTATTTTATGGAATGAAAAGGTCGAGCTAGAGCCTGGAAGAAACAGACTGCAAATCAAGCCGCAAAAAGTCCCCCGCTTAACTGACAACATAGTTGCCTGCCAGGAGATTGGTGAATTGGGTGTGGAGTATGAGTCTGTACTAACTAATTTCAGAGATCATCAATGCAAAAGAAACAAGCCCAATGTTAAACCTAAACACACCTTCCACATAGCTGTTGTAGAACAGAAATGTGTCCTTTGTAGGGACCTCGAGGACTCCGAATCTTACCACCAATTATCAGAAGTGAAATGATCAGAAAAAGGAAGCAACAATATAAAAACTGGATTGCTTGTCATAGATCAATATATCAGAGAGACGCAGAACAAGTGTTGCACGCTCTGGCAGTGAAAATACCAGGAACCTGTGGCTGCTATTGAATGCCAGGGATTCTGCTAAATGCCCTCACCAATTGAACTCGATACCCGTTCAGTGGGTGGGATAATTTGCAAATCTATTTGCTAAAGCTGATTTATTTCTCTTGTGACCTGTTGAATTCATTTCTGTAACTCCCGTAGGAGATTGTCTGTTTCTCCTTCCCCTCTCATGCGGTTTCTTGGTCCTAGTAAGATTCCTTCCCTCAGTCTTATAGGACTCAAAGGTATTTGGTATATTATCCTTCTCTCTTGATTGGTGATTGATTTTCAAATACTTATCATTCACTTCTTCCCAAAGCGTTCTTTCATATGTACGATTTATCCTTGTGAACCCATTGGGTCTTGGTTCCCAAATGTGTATCTGTGTTGTCTCCTTCTGCTCATTTCTTGGGTATTAGGTTATTTTTCCCCTTTTCCTTTTCGCACTGTAATAGAGTTCCAGTTCTATTTCTCTCACTTCCCCTGATTCTTATATTTCTCTGTATCTCGTTGACACATATTTGACTTATCAACTTGTTTCCCACTCTTCTCTCATGGATACAGAGTAAAGTGTCTCTTGGTTTATAATAACTCCCTCTTGGTGTTCTGGTAGCCCTTTTCCTCTTATTACCTTATACACTGTGAGGCTAATGTCTCCTGTAGGGGTTTTCTTTTTTCCTCCACTTCCAGGCTGCTCCGCGGTTCACTCACTGCAGTGTCTGCTTCATAAGTGGTCAGCTTCAGTGCTCCGTCGGATCTGTTCAGGAGCAGTTTTCTCCCAGTGGTGGTGTCGGCATCTTTGCACGGGCTGGTTGCCCACCATGTGTCTTGTGTGGTCATACCACCACTGAGCTCTCTACTCGAGGGCCTTTGGATTTCTCCTCTTCTTACACACCGGCCTCCCAGCATTTCTTTCGACATCTCTCGCCCTGTGGTCACAAAGCCATTTCCAAGTACGCTGGCTCCGCGCTCCATGCCAGCTCCTCCTCCTTCAGCTGTATTACGCACAGGAGGCTACACCCGTCTCTCTCGGCTCTCTGCTCTCCTTCTCAGTGGTGAGTTGTTACTTTTCAACCGCCTCAGCACAGTCCCTTGCGAGTTCTCTTTTAAAGGAATAGCTTGAATTTCATCTCAACAATTTGATTGGTTCACTTTATCCTTATTTAAATCATGGGACTTGTAATGTCCCGATAGTTCAGACAAGTTCATATAAACCATCACATGGAGGGCATTAGGGAGTTCCTCACGGGATAAAGAGTCCTGCAGAGTAATCACAGAATCCCAGCCTAAAGTCTCCTCCCATGTGGGCAGGGAAAGGCAACCGCTACCTGATCCTAACCCTGGGGGTGGTACTACAAGGGAGGAGAAGGCTGTCAATGGAATGTGGTGACTCTGTTAGAGGAGACGCAGTGTTCATCCTCTTCCGAGGATGAGGTTTCCCTAGTATCTGAATATTTAATGGCATTTTGTCATAATAGGGCTTCCCCTCCCAGATGTACCCAAGGTGACAAGCATGAGAACCCTTCTGGTAAACATGTAAATGATATACATAAGGGTCAGGGAGTTAAAAATACTACTTTTAGTGTTCATGATTCTATATTGTGTTTAGATTATGGACCTAAGAGAAAACCATTACTTCCTTTAAAACCTTCACTTAAATATACATACTATAAACACAGTAGATTAAACAATGCAAAAACAGATAAGAACATTATGGACTTCAAGTCGACGAGAAAAAGGGATTCAGAGTTGCTAAACCATAGTGAGTGGTCTAGTTGTTGTAATGACCCACACCAGAGTGGGACCTTTAAATATTTAAAGGCCTTTAAGATGTGGGCCGAAAAGGAGAAGCAGGAGTTGGAGCCCCTGCTGTGCTGGCAGAGGTCGGGATTCCTAGGAGGCACAGTGGGAGGCGGTATTGCAGCCAGCTACCTTGTAGGGGAGATAAGATATTGAAGTCCTGTAATATACTCAAGTGTGAGGTTTTCACTGGTGAGCGTTTGGAGCTCCACTGACAAACAGAGTGAGCAGTGCCAGGCTGACGGGAGCTGTCAAATGCTGTGGGAGTCCTGACGAGTAAAGAAGCACAACCAGAGATTCAGAAGGAGGTGCCAAAATAAACCAGTGAGCTGGCCTACTGTAGGTGACACACAGGCGCTCCAAATGAGACTAGTGTGTTAGAACAAATATTTAGAATACCGAACCTTTGAAGTTAAGCAAACTGGGCGCAACTCTTCTGTTAAGAGATGTCGAACAGGGGAACATTGTAACCTGCATTGCCAAAGCCAAAAGGGGGCAATATTAAAGCAAAGTAAATACAACTTTCCTAAAGCAGGATATCCAAAAAGGCGACATTATAACCTACAATGACAAAGCCAAAGAAAGTTGGAAGTGACACCAAGGCAATTTGTGCCTGTTAGTCCCAGAATAAGATATCTCGAGGGATGAAGTAAACCATATTGCCAACAGCCAAAAGCTTGTGTAAGTGAAAATCAAAGATTGCAGGAGAAAAGCACTTCTTGTGGAAAGGATCATGTGGGAGATTAGTATAACATGCATTGTCCATGGCAAACAGATCGATGTAAGAACTGTTGTCCTTTCGTAAATTAGGTTTGTGACTAAATCAAGAAGCAGTACAAGCCTTCCCACAGAGTACAAGTTGTAGTAGGAGGAGTTTTATCCTTGCAGGAGAGTAAATCATGAAAGGGGCGAATGTTAGCCCTGGCAGGCGAGCGGACCAGGTAGAAGGTAACTTGAAGTACTGTGAATATGGTAGAAGGTTGTGCTGAAAAGAAGTGGCAAATCCAGTACAGTGTTTGATGTACTGTTGTATGTATAACCATCATGACTAATATATTGCTTTCAAAGAAGAAATGTGATAACAAGCGATTGATCTTCACAGAACATTTACCTTGACTTCTGACTTGATGCGTGAAGAGAAAGTCTTTTTGGTTTGCCAAGCAGAAGGTGGTGCATTGTTTGTAGGTGCGAATAACCTTTTGAACTGAGACAGTCACTTTGTCAAGTGAAGGACATATTGGATGGAAAGAACTTTCCTGAAATTGTGTGGGCGTGGCTTACCGCCATGCTGTGAACCATTAAGAGCTCCTGCTAGATCCGACCAGATCCGCACCGGAAAAAGGCACAAATGCGATATCCAGTGGCTTTTAATGGTGTATGAAGATCCATCAGCACTCAGAGCGCAACAGGACTTGCGCCGTGACTCGTGTTTGCCGTGCAGAGCCAGGCAATTGTCTCCTCGCACTGGTGCTCCGTAGGAGGCCTGCGTCCCCAAGATGGCGGCGCAGATATAACTGCAGGCAGATCAACCGAGCCGTGGGGTGCGGGAGCTGGGCAGAACCTGGGAAAAGCTGAATAACTGCAGTCGGGGGCAGACAGAGGAGTCTGCGTCACGGAGCATATATGCTGAGAGGGCAGTGCCGGTAGGTGCGTGTCATTCCCTGCGACTCCCAAACTAACAACAATCATCATGACTGCCCTCACAAGTGAACAGACAAGAGGCATATGCGGCATTGGCATTGTGTGCCAGCCATCCTGACAAGACAGACAGATACAAAACACGGAGTGTCGGTATCCAACCCCGGCACATTATCCCTGAGTCACGGCACACTACTTAAGAGGGAAGACATGCCAAACCCCAACACAAAAACAAGCGTAGCATGTGAGTGTCTGCATACTGCTGTGGCAGCCCACTCATTACTGGGGCTTACAATACAGCACGCTTATCAATTTATTCCTGTAGTGAACAGACAATACAGTGAGAGGAGAAGTGCCACAGCAGTGCTTGGAAAGCCTGTTCTCACAAAAGTACACTACCCAGGCTGCACAGAGCGGTTTAGATCTGAAAACCCAAAAGAGTGGCGCTGCCCTTGTGAACCCACACAGCAACATTTGGCTGGGAACTGAAACACAACCCAGGACAGCGCCAACAAGGGCACTTGAAGATCAGTTTGACCGGTTAAGGCAATAATGGACGTATGATGCCATCTCCAAACTAAAATTGCAGGCTTAGTAGGATAATTGGATTACCAGAAGGAGAAGGTGGTACAGATGCAATGTCCTATGTGGAAAATATGCTGTTGCAGGAAATGTCCTGGCAATCTGACACAAGGCTTCACGGTTGAATGGGAGCATAGAGCACTAAGTCGCAGACCACCACCAGGTGCCCCCCTCTCGACCTATAATAGCCAAAATATTAAATTACAAAGTCTGGGAAAATATATTGCCATTCTTCAGAACTCGAGGCAGCATATAAAGGGCGTCTGCTTCGCTTACAAAGTCCCGAGACTACACCTTACAAGTGTAGAAACGCAGATTTCAGTTTGGTCCGGCCAAAGAGTGGCTTCAGAATGCTAACCTTAAGTACATGCTGATGTACCCAGCTAAATTAAAAGTCATATACAAGAACGGCACCCTTTTCTTTGACATCCCGGAAAGATCGCATGACTGGATGGACAATGAGAAACTGGTACCAGAACAAGAATGACATCCCAACCGTGTACGGAACATTAAATACCTTAGCCCCGCTATATATTCCTAGAGGGCTGTTCAGAATGATATGTCACTAGTCACTTGTCACCAAGGAGCGCACAAAGGTTTTGCATAAGAGCACAGACTGGAACGACCACCAAGTATGCCGAGATTTCTTTTTTTCGTTACATCACAGGGGCAAGAAAAGCAGGAGACAAGCAACAAACACACCTTCACTGCATGCAGAAGTAGGGGAGATGTGGCCCCTGCCCCAAGATAGCTACACCTTTTTGGGATACTAGTTGTAGAGTATACACCGGCTGCACTCTGGCTGCTGCAGACTTGGACCGAGCAGCGCCAGAGTGTAACGCAGGAGTGCCTGAGCATGCTACGTTTTAGCTGGGCAATTGTTGGGAGGGAGGGGGGCAGGGGTGTTTGTTACGAGAGTTTGATTGCACAGCACCAATGTGCACCCAAGAACAGTAAAAGTGTGATGCTGACAGTTTATATGGCAGACTTGTGTTACTCGACCCCCAGCACACGACCCCTTTGAACAAACCACGAGAGGTACACCCATAGTGGCAGTCCCAATGGAAGGCCTTAGATTGATAACCTGGAATGTCCGCGGCTTAAACAGTTATATCAAGAGGGACAGGGTAATGACATACCTACGGAGACAGAGGGTTGACATTGCACTACTCAAAGAAACCCACCTCACAAAAGATAAACAAAACAAGATTGCACAAAAATGGTGGAGGGGGGCACAATAGGATCGACATTTTCTACATATGCCAGGGGTGTGTTAGTGTGGATTGTCCCAACAGTACCACTCCGAATACTGAAAATGATGCTGAATGCTGAAGGTGGAATGGTCACGATACATGGTTTCCTAGAAAAGATAGAAGTTTGCATTGTGAACACATACGCTCCAAATCATGATGCCTCAAGCTTCTTTAGATCATTGTACGCATCGGATAGGCCCATACAGAAACTGCTCGATCATTTGGGGAGGAGACTTCAACTGCACCCTGGAGTCACTCCTAGACAGGCCAGATGACAAATACACACACACACACACCCCCCAAACCGCTGGCTAAAGCACTAACCAACCTACTGAACTCTTTTGAACTGTTGAACATATGGAGAGGACTCCACCCGCATTTGAGACACTACTCACATTATTTTGCACCGCATGACACACTAGGATTGACTATTTTTTTTACAGGTACCGAGTGCGGCAGCGAATTCCTAGAGGCAGAATTCAAGACGGTACTATCCGACCATGTCCCGCTCCTTATAACATGGCAGGTGGTCTCCCCCATGCCAAGAGTTCCAGCATGGAGACTGAGAGGAGAAGCCTTGCAAGGTGGGATGTTCATAGAACACATGAGAGGTAGCATCCAGAAATACTTAAACAAAATACAGGTAGCGTAACATCAGTAAACGCCCTTTGGGAAGCTTTCAAAGTGGTGATCAGAGGGGAAGCCATTTCCAAGTCAGGAGGGATGCAGGTGGTAATTAGCAGGGACCTGGAAAAAGCAGAAGAGACACTGGTAATTAAGGAAACAGAGGAGAATAATTCGGACACGTGCTCCCCTACTATAACCAAGCTGAGACAAGAATGCACAGTACATTGGGACAGATTAGGCAAGCTAAACTATACCAAATCCATAGCGAGACAACACGCAGAAAGAGATAAGCCTGGCGGGCTGTTAGCCTGGCTGTACAAGAGCAACACCAGAAGTGAAATGATATACACCATTGTGAATGCCGAAGGTGTGCTCAGCACTAGACAAATAGACATAAACATCACCTTCCTAGAGTACTATAAAAAGTTGTATAGGGATACATCCAAAGTTTTGCAATCTGAACAGTCTGAGGCCCTGGCGCAAATAGACCTCTCATGCGTGGATGTCACAGCAGCAGAACAACTGGAGGCCACCATTACTAGAGAAGAGCTGATATCCACAATAAGATGATTACCGTCAGGTATTCACAGAGGAACTGGCATTGCCGCTCCTTAACATATTTTAATGAGGCATACAAAGTCGGATCCCTGCCAAACTCACTCAGGGAATCCATAGTGATACCCCTCCCCAAGCCAAATAGACCCCCACAGAATGCGGCTCATACAGACTGCTCTCCCTTTTGAACAAAGATACAGAAATACTACATGGAACCTGCGCAGATTGCACCACGTTATAAATAGAACCAATCACAGCAGGGAACAGCACGCAGAGGTGTCTCTTGATGCAGTCAAAGCATTGAACTCTATCAAATGGTCATGGCTACGGCCTGCATTGCAGAGATTTGGCATCGGGACAAACTTCATTAGGTGGGTAATGCTGCTATACAACAAGCCAATAGCCAGAGTGAAGACAGGAAGTCAGATTTCTGAGCAGTGGGAACTAGAGAACAGGTACAAGATAGGAATGTCTGCTGTCTCCTATGCTCTTCATCCTGGCACTGGAACCAACAGCAGCATATTTAAGGCAGAAGTACAATTAGTCACAGCAAGTCGTGCCTGTTCCCCCCCTAGCAGGACAGAGAAATAGCAGAAACCGACTTGCCACCATTACAGATACGTTGGAGCAGAGATACGTTTAAATACCTGGGCATAGATGTTTACCACGATCCCCAAAGAGAGCACACACAGAACACACACCAGGCGATGCTCAGAGTTGAGAAGTCAGTGAACCTCTGGACATGGTTACCTTTGGCTCTCATGGGCAGAGCTGTCCTACTAAAGATAGTGGTACTCCCAAGAATGTTACACTTCTTCACTAAAGTTCCTTGCAATATACCCACAAAGTTCTTTGCAGACTTAGATTCCATTTGTAGGAAATTCTTATGGCATAACAGAAGATGTAGGTTGGCCTTATCCACACTTAGCCACCTGTATGAAGGGGGCGGGGGAAAATCAGGGTGCCCAACTTCGAACTAGACTTCTTAGCCAGCCAATTATAATCCGTTGCAGGATGGCTCTCAGATGAACCAACACTCGACTATACACTGTTGCAAGAGTGCAGTAAGGCCTTATACCTTAAATAAGTGTTATGGCTACAAGATAATCACCGCAAACACCCCCCCACATACTAGTGCTGGGCAGACGCATGTGGCATAGAACATGCAAACTGCTCAAGATTGAGGCCCCATTCTCCCCACAAATCCCACTGGTAACCTTATGGCTTACGTAAATACTGGGAGCCCAACAGATTCGCGACTGTGGGCGATTTGTTCACGGACGGAGCCCTAACCGATTTTTCAGACCTAGTAGAACAAACAGGGATTCACAAAGGGCAATACATATTACACAACACATTGGTCGGCGCACTCAGGCGAAGGTGACACGGACTGAATGACCAGATGAATTGGGTGGCTTGAGCACCCTTTGGGCCCATTACACACCCAATCACTTCGGGCCTCAACTGGTTTTACAAGCAAACTGCCAATCATCCTATGATTGTTTATACAAAGGAGAAACTATCTTACTCCAGTGTGGACATAAGGCCCTTCAGCAGACCCACACTATCATAAACATACCTCTTCCTGGCTACATCTCCCATCCCGATGTCTGTCCAAATATTTACCCATTTTCCAATCCCTTTTCTTATCCCCACTCCCCTTCCTTTCCACTTCTCTACTCAGACTAAGGTCTGGTCTTCCCTGGCATGGACACAATACACCTACTTCCTGGACAATCCGAACACTCGGACACCATGATGGTGACGATTTTGCACAGTGCAAAAGCTTTTTAACGTAATGTATACTTACCATCCAGGGGGGTCACGGCCACAGCAGCCACTGATCCCGCAAGACATCCTGCCATAAACGAATGAAGGAACGGTGCTTTCTGGTCAGGACTTGTCTGCCCCAGCTTGTTGAGGTTTGCAAACAGTGGGAAATAGATGACGGAGAAAGGCACATCTCTGAGCATGGAGGAGTACAAAAGAGATTGAGAGTGAGCATGATGCCTCTGGGTTTAGAAATATAAATGTAAAAATAAATAAATGTCAACACAACGGTAATCTAAATCAAATCGAGGTACGTGCTGGATGGATGAATTGGAGGAAAATCTGGCTTTCCAACTCTCACCAATTAACAGATTGGTCTGGTTTATACTTTATAACAGAACAAGAGTGGACTCATTAAGAGTTAATTTAAATTCTAGTTGAGCCAGAGATTGGCAGTGAGCAATACTCAGTTGACATTGCTGGAAAGGAATATCCTGACCAAGTAATGCGCAAAACTCAAAAGGAAAGGATGCCAGTTCTATGTTCATCCTTCAACTGTTTGTTTTTTCCGCTGCACTTTTTGCCGAAATGTTTTTTGCAAAAATAAATCATCAAATTTGTCTTTGTATGCAGGGAGGGGGGGCTCCCCCACCAATTCTTCCTCTCCTGTTATTTATCCCTATACACCACCCCACCCTACCCCTTAAATGTCCTCCCTCACCTCACCCTCAATATACTTCAAAGTTTTTTTTGCAAAAAATATCCTGGAAAAAAAGGGGGTTGAATGAACATCATACCACAGTATATATGGCAGTACCTTTTGCATTTGCGGCTTCAAATTACAGCCACTAGTGGGAGCACATGGCAGTTTTACAGAGAGGCAACCTGACAACCACTCACCTATTAGTCAACCTGCTCGGGTTAATTATCCGAGACCTTGTGGATGCTCCATTTCCCTTTGGCTTAGCAGCAATCTTATAAGAGGTAAGAATGCCAGAAAACCTGTCCAGCCCAGAAAGTCAAATTCAAGAAGACCCTGTTTTTTTAGATACACATGCAATTTGTCAAAATGTGTTACATCTTACCTGACCAAAGTGGCACCAAGTCCCTTATACACCCCGGCAATGCCCTGTGTACGAATTAGATCTCTGGTGATGAGAAGTGCTGAGGGTCGTTTGGGCACAGAAGTAGACCCAAAAGTAAAAGCCCTGCTCTGAGGAGGATGACTGGAGGCAGGCCCGTCTGTTGTTATCGCCTTCTGCTGGACAGCTGTGAAAAGTAACACAGGTGTTTACTGGACAATTACAATGCATAGCTGAAAGGTACACACAACCAATATAACACCCATGTGCGAATCCCTCATTCTAAAAGGTAGAAGGTATGCTGCCAGCTTTGCCACACAGAAACATGGATGGTTAGTTAACAGGTCTTTTGTGTGGATAATTGTCATAATCCTGAGAATCCCTTTTGGAACAAAAATTGGGAAGTTCTTCATTTTTAGTACCATCACTAAGACTCAACTTTGTCTCTAAGCGCTGATCAGTAGGGTGGAGCTCGATTGCATCATCTTAAAGTGGGCATAATAGTTTCTGACAAAAGGTTCCAAGCAAATGTAACAGGCCCCACATTGTTTTCTTTGTGCAACCAGCTGTCCCATGAAGGTCTGATGACTGGTTTAATCAGAGCGTTGCTTCTGGATTTCTAGATGTACACTAAAGACACCAAACTGGTGCTGCAGGAGGAGGGAGGCAGTACATCACAGTCTCAAAGAACACAGGGCCTGGATATGGGACCATGAACTGGCCCAAACGGTTTTAAGACGAGTCTACAACTCAATCTCAGTACTATCGCCTCTCCATTCTGATGAACTTAGATCATAAATCAACCACCACTAACACCAATTCTTTAAAAAGTTCATTTTGGTGAAATACATGTTGACTATGCCAACACCTGGGCCTTGCAAATTATATGTTCAAGCACTACCAGTGCGGTAAAAACACAGCAGTCGTATGCTTGGCCGGCAGGGCTTTGGGAGACACAGGAAAAACAAAGCTCACCAAATTTCCAGTCCCATACATGAGAAAACCAACCAGTCCCGTTTTTTCTTTAAGTACTACCAATTGTAGTTTTGTCTTTTCCATTATTAATTTAGGAATACTAATTCCAGCATTCCGAGAACAAAATTAGACTGGATGGCTACATCGTGATTGGAACTGGGAAATGTGAGTGCTCTGGAAAATGAAGTCCATCAGAAAGAGACCGCCTCCATACGCCCACACACACAAACAACTGTTGGCTCATTATTATCTTGTTCATTCCAAATATAGAAGAACAAGAACATTGTGTGGCCAGGGGGCAGAGGGAGCAGCAAAGGAATGTGTGAGGAAACATGTCAGTTGCACAGGGTGCCAATCTGTGAAATAAGACCACTATCACAGTTGCATATACGACTTACTGGAGGACTCCTTCCGATTCAAAGCCCTGCAGCAATTTACTAGTATTACCAAATTTAGTGCAACTCAGTTTATTGACCACAGAAAGATTAAGTCAGTCCTGGCAGGATTCAAACCTGTTGCACAGAGATAGCAGGTGCAAGTGAAATGCTGATGAAGTCTCACTCCGTGAAGAAGTAGGCAAAGAGGATCATGCAGCCTTCACTAGGGAATTAAACAGACTGCATGCCACTCTTGCCAGCTAGTCCTCATCAGTCAATAACTTATTAACCCACTCTGAATTCCCAAAGACAAGCCCCCTCATCCTCCTCCTACCACTGCATGTCTTCAAGCAGCCATAGGGAGGCATGGGACATGTTATAACCCCCAATAAAACAACCCCCCATTAATATAGCCTTACAGACTGGGGTCATTACTGCAGGATAATGAGCAACTTACCAGGTTATGGCCGAGGATAAAGCAGGGGGCCGTAACTTGGGGAAGGGTCATTATGCCAAGCATTAATAACCCCTGGCAAGGTCTATAAGGCTGTTAGCACATAGGGCAGTAGCAATAAATGTCTTGGCGATGAAGTAAAAATGGCACTTTAATAGTGAGAAAAGTAGATAGACAAACTATGTTAGTACCTTAAATGTGTTTTTACTTTGTAGTGTTCAAATAACAAGGTTGTCTTCATAAGTTCAGTACTTTAATTGCAAACTTAGTTAAACTGGAGTGGGTTTAACATGAGCATGCTTAGGGTGTCATGTAAAAAGTAAACAGTTTGGACCTCATTCCGAGTTAGGCAGTAAGTGGTCAAATTGGCAGTAACTGAGTTACCGGCAAGTTTACCACTACGCCAAATTATGAGTTTGGGTTTTGAGTGGACCCTGGAGGTAAATTTTCCCACTGAACGGCTAAATAAATCGGCACAACTGGCAGAATTACCACGGCTGAAATACCGCCGTAGTGATTCTGCAAAAAAAGCCCTATGGGGTCCAATGGACCCACAATAAATGGGGAATACACCGCCACCACCACTTGTAATCAGGCAGAAATTACCCCTGGCCAAGTCGCGGTAACAGTAATTGCTCAGGGCTATTATTTGGAGGATTTACCTCTGATTTTCCACCTAACTTGTAATGAGGCCCAATTTCTGTATAACAAAGTGAAAGCATATTCCCATGTTTTAGCTTTCTCTCTATTGTGTTTAATAGGAAGGTGGCGTAAAAAGGAAATAGAAAAGAAGTGGCTTGTTGAAAGAAACCTTGTCTGGAAATTGCAATGTGGTTTTCCTGTCTCCTTCTGAAGTCAAAACGTTCAGAATGCAGTCAATGACAGTAGTTATGGACTGCGCTCTGAACATTCCGATTGGGTGATAGGTCAATTATGATCTCTGTGTGCTAATATAGCATAACAAGCTCAAATCACATGAGGCATTAATTAAAAGGTGCAACCCAAGGTAGGAGATGAAAGCAAAGCTGACAAATATTCTTGCAGAACTAACTAGGGATGGCTCCAAGCAAGAAAGCTTGTGACTATTTCCATACAGTGAGAGCTCGCCGGCATACCCTTCTTTGGGGGTCCTTGCCAGCAGAGGGATAGCAGATATGTGGACAAATCCATAGTTGTACCTCAAAGAGGATAGTATTATAATGATTTTGCAATGTTTTGTGCTACTAGCACATCACTCAAACTATGCGCTATTTGCATTAGCTGCTGATAAGTACCCCACGTGAAGCAGAAACCAAGCAGCATGGCCTTTAAAGCATTGCAGGGCGAAGGTCCCCATAATCTGAAAACCAGTGTGGTGCAACAGAGACAGACTACTAAGGCTTTACCTGATGCTCTGGGTTGGAGCAGACAGGAAAGTGCTCTGGGTTGCCAGTGCAGTCACAGAGGTCTGGAAAGTTCTGTTCTATCGTGCAAGATGCTCAGCACCCTTATTTGGGCATGTGGTAACACCCACTTTTTCTATCTTGATTTTCCTGATTAATGTATTTTCTTAGGACTCTATTAATGTGCCATTTGTTGTGTTCATTTGCACAGTGTATTGTTCGCCCTTTAAGTGGGAGCATTTAAGCCATTAAAGGTGGTTGGCTTTGGGATTCTATTGTACATCAAGAGTATAATATGAACTTGTACTCTCATCATTGAACTGGAAGGGTTTGGATGGCACTTTTGCGAACCGTGTTCAGGTTGTGAGAATATCTTCATAAGTCTAGGAAGACTTGTTTCCTTAAAAATTCCTTTGCTGAGCTAGTTGAAGCAGTGCCTTGGCAGTGAAGGTCAACTCTTGAGAGGGGAACAGGGTAGAAAACAACACAGGTTAACATGGTACCACTTTGACTAAATGGATAGCCTGATAGAAGTTATGAAATTTAGTGAACGGCTCACAATCAGCACTTCCCAGGAGGCCATTGCCTAGTGACTGACCCATATCCCCAGTAAGAACACAAACTGGCCTCTGTGGGACATCCCTATTCCGTGGTGTGTGTGTGATGAAGTCCCATCTCTGGAGCTAGGAAATAGTGGGAGAAGGAACTTCAGAGCTTGGGGTGGCCACCTGCACTGAAATGGCAAACCTGGAGGTGGTGCATGAAGGCATCCCCAGGTCCTCTCCTCCATTCCAAACCTCTGTTGTCAGGCCACCAGCAAACCCCATGATCACAAGTTTGAAAAGTGTTTACCCTGAATGTTTTCACTCATGAATGCAGTTCACAATTTCTGCTTTTGAGTGGGAGGCAAGTACAGGGAAGACAAATTCACACGCACACAGTCCACGGAGCAAACTGCAAGTTCCAGTGCTTAGCCATATGTGTGAGTACTGAGAAGGCTGACAGAGCTGGGAATAAAAGCTCAGAAGGAAAGAGTGCCATACAAGCAGAGTGGAGGGGGTCCTGGTGGAAACAGGAGGCTGCCATAATAGGGCTTCCTGATACCAGAATGGCAATTCTACTCAGCATAGTCTCTGCCTGTGGAGCCGCAGGAGGCCTTCCAACTCCCTGAGTAGCAGCGACCATGCATCGGTTAGGGTGTGTGCCCAAGAACATGTGCCCAAAGGTCAAGACTATGAAGCATGCACAGATGTCTCCACTAAATCCATCATTGGCACAATTACCCAAGTGTAATAAGTATAAAAAGGAAGCCTGCCTAAGTAAATGAAATGCAGACACTTAGTGGGACATTTTCAGTCAAGGAAACCGTGATAAAGACTGCAACAGCAAGCAGGAGATTGGAGGAGGTAGGAAAGAAAAGGCAAGGAAGGTTTTAAAGGAGATGCAGACCAGAAGAGAGAGGAAGAGGTTTGACAGATTGCAAGAGAAAGGTTGGTGCTGGAGAAGGAAATAAATCAAGGCAGGGAAACAAGGATTAGTGAGGCGAGCTTGGCAATTAGGCTGGTACGGGGGGGGGAGTAGGAAAAGTGACATCTGAGAGGTTGTATGTGGGCGGTGGAAGGAGTAGAATATTGGAGGCTGGGCAGGTTGAATTTGAAGGATCAGAACAAGCCTTGGTCAACTCAAGAGGATTTATTTATACATTTTTTGCTGGTTAGGCACATATACAATAAGAATATACTGTTTCAAAGCGCTCTGCTGAGAGGCAGTCCGAGCGAGGGTGCAGCCAAACTACAAACACTAGAGGTGGCGAGCCTTGTAGATCTTGGCTTATAGATTGTCTGGGGGGGGGGTTGGGGGAGGAGGGGAGACCTCATGAGATGAAAAGGGAGAGTCCAATAGAGGCTAACCAGAAGGACAAACCGGTCTTGAAACCTATAAAGAGTCTGTGGAGGACCCGTTTGACACCCAGTTCAGACCCTGGCTCCAGAAGGACTCAAGCCAGTGGCGGGTGTCCCATAGTGAAGCAATGCCCTTGTAAGCGGGCTATAAAAACGATGGCCTGCAAATCTACCCACATAGATGTGTAAGAAATAGATGGTCATTCACAAGCTAGGTGACCACTGCCAGGGGGGGCAATGTACCAGAGCAACAGCCAGGCTGGTATAAGTGGCTTATACATATCAGTCTGGAAAGTTCACTCTGACCGAGAACTGTAATATAGCGGACCTTTGGGACTTGGGACCAGGGTCCAATCAAGAGCCTAGCTGTGGACTTGGTGAACATTTATAGCACTCATTTAGGTCATCTGTTGACCCTCACACACTTTGAAGGATACTTATCCACATTTGGTTAACTGATTGATTGGAACCTGCACTGACCTATTTTGATTTGACTTAATTTTTAGATTTGAATGTTTATTTTGGTATAGTTTTTGGCTTCTAGCTATTTTCTATTTAACACAACTTTTAAAGAAGGTTTTGCTTGCGGTCATGCACATATGAAAACTCATCCACATCCGTCAGGCCACTCCTTCATTTACATAGGCCACGTCCCTTAAAATTGCTTACCTGCTTGCATTTGGTAACAATAATGATTTCTTATTTCTATAGCACCACCAAAGTGCTGTAGACAGAACATTTACATACAATTATTACAATTATTGTATCCTTCGCTTCAGTTACAATTCCCACAGATCTAAAAGAATCACAGATCTCTCCCCTCCTCAAGACACTGTCACTTTATCCTGCGATACCGACCAATCACAGCAGTCCCATTTTTGCTGAAAATCCTAGATCGAGCTGCCTACGTCCAAATACAGCAACACCTTAAGCAATATCAAATCCTCAGCCCCTGACCATCTGGTTTCCGCCGTAGACACAGCACTGAAACAGCCTTACTTGACCTCAAGAAACAGCATGATGACTCCAGAGACTGGCAATCTGTCCCTCCTCATGCTCCTTGACCCCTCGACCACATTCAATTTAGTCGACCACTCCATCCTATGTCACCACCTCACTGCTTTCGCTGCTTTCTCATCAGACACCACCAAATGGATTGCATCCTTTCTGGCAGACCGCACTACCCAAGTTTTCTTTGACAACCATTCATCCAGCCCTACAGGCACTACCTGTGGACTTCCCCAAGGCTACTGCGTAGCACCCACCGTCTATCATGTTTACACTAAGCCTCTTTTCGACCTGGACTCACTCGACATCAAGTACATTAATTATGCCGATGACACCCAGATTCTCATCCCCCTCACTGGCAAACACCATACAGACGCTTTGAAAGTCAATGCAATCTATGAAACCATTCAAACTTGGATGGTTACCCATCTCCTATATATGTAGAGATGCTTACTGGCTCCCTGTCAGGCAAATGATAAAAATGTCTAAATCTTATCCATCACCCATAGATGTCTCACCTACACTGCTCCGAACTACTTAGCTCACAGACTGTCCAGATCCTCCCCAAACAGACCTACACGCCTGGCCTATTGCAACAGACTCTTCACCCCAAGAGACAAAGCCAGGAGGTGTCCGCTTCCCCGTTGCTGTTCCCATGCTCTGGAATTTCTCCCTCCTGGACTGAGAGGTGAAACTTCCTTCTCCCGGTTCCAGAAACAGCTAAAAACCTACCTGTTTACTTAGCTTTCCCAGACAATCGTCATTAATCAATTTACCTGTACTTTCCCCTTATTCTTTTCTGCCTGTAACTACCGCCCACTTGGGTTCAGTGCACTCCTACAAATGTCAAATAAATAAATCACTGAACTGAGGCTGGTACTCATTTATCGACCTAATACGGATGAAAGGCTGAGCTGGCCATACCGGAATTTGTGCCTGCAACCTGCAGATCACACAGATCTCAGCAGCGAGAACTCAACCCACTGAGCTATCTTAGTGGCTAGTGCTAGACACTTTTTGGGCTATACCCACAATTTTGTTTTGTGATTTGTCAGTCCCCTCACTTCATTTGCTTTTTTTTTTACTCAATGTAAAGCATTAACATAGCAACATAACACCAAAAGGGAAGGTTCCCAGTAGGTCATACAACCTACGGAGCAATGAGGCTAAACTACAGGAGAATACCTCCCCTGCATTTTGTGATATGGCCGGATTATAATCAATGTAAAGACATTCCTTTTAAAATATCGAATCAGTCCTGGATCTTAAAGTGGCTTCTTCACATACCCGACAAGGTTTGGAGTGCATATTTGGCTGAACCTGGACATTTATCTGATAGGAGCAGAACCAAAATAACAGGCTCCTATGTCAGCAAAGAGAGTGATTTTATTTCTTTACAATCCTTCTTGCTCTGGCACTCGTAGACTTCCACCATTTGTTTCGTTGTTGCTTTAATATTCAGTTCAGCATGAGCGCTTTCAAGATGCTCTGGGGTCTTACATACATTTGCATGATTCTAATTCTCCATTGAGTTGTCAGAATGACTAAAAATCCCAGGGCACTTAACATACTCCGTGATCAGAGAAGTGGGATGTTCTTGTACCCGGAGTAGAATTGGATAACTCTACCCTGCTCCTTGCAGCCTCTAAGGACTGGTTTGCAAATCCTGAGATTTACCACTTGCAACCACTGATGTCTTAAATGCAGGAATGCCTTCAGCATTTGCACGTTTTTCATACGTTCGTTCGTTCGTTCGTTCGTTCGTTCGTTCGTTCGTTCATTCATACTTTATTAAAGTAAAAAATACAGTACACATTCAAAACATAGTTAAAGCCCAAACAATGGCAAGAAGAACAAACATATGGCAATAAAAACTGATTTGTGATAAAAAGAAGTTTAAAAAAAATGCCCTTAAGCATTGTGATGAATCCTGTGGAGTCCTCAAATAATGCCGGTCTAAAGTCTCCTCCCAAGTGGCCAGGGGAAAGGCAGACGCTTCCTGATCCTTACCGGGGTGGGGGGGAAGAGGGCCGGGGTTTGGAGGAGGGGGTTGTAATAAGCCAGGAGAAGGCCACCAAGGCAATAGAGTGATTCTCATCGTCTTTGGAGGTGTTAGGGAGAATTCTCATAAATGGCTGACTTCCCTTACCTAAAGAGTCCCCCAGCAGCTTTGCTGGATTTCTAGGATTTATTTTTTTCACCTGGTAAGAGAGTGAGCCTTTTTTCCCCACTCTTACATGTGTTTTGCTGTGTGTATTTTCACTTTTTGTGTGATCTTGGGCACTGGAGCCTCACCTACTCCATGTGCACCACTTTTTGTGTGCGTTACACAGCACCTTCAGTGCAGTGACACAGGGTTATCTTTGAGACTTCCCACTGACTCAATTTTTATGGGGCGGACTACTGTCCCCCAGAAACAGGTAAAGTTGCAATTAACTTTATATAGTGACTTTAAACCACAGACCCAGTACACCCCATCTTACATGGAGTATTGGAAAGGGTTAACTCTTATCCCTTTTTGTCTGTGCCTCTTGGAGCCATGTTTCGCTCCCTTAATAGTAAGACTTGGCTGGTGGCAGTGGTATCTACCCTAACTTTCCTACCGCGATTATATTATATAAACGTGGTATTGTTCCAGGCTATTCTATTAGCCTTGAACATAAACCGCTTGACCAAATACATTTTATTTTGGTTCGGCTGGGTTTATTCGCCATTTCTTCTTGTTAAAGTCTTTCTCGTGTTTTACTCTGCGCACCAAACCGGGGATGACTCCTTTGTTCGCTGTCTTTTCGCAGGCTTCTGCACAGAAGCCCTCCTTAAGGCACCTGATAGTCTAGGTAGGCAGGATGTGAGGGAGGGATCTTCGGACCCCTGCCTTGGGTTCCCTTGGTAACCCAAGTCGCACTCTTGTCTGATGGGCTAAGGGGACTGGCCTTGTCAGGCCAGCCACCCTGCTGTGTGATTGACAGCCTGCTGTATGAATGGAGGAAAACTGCATAAAAAGTAGGTCTCTGGGCCTGGAAAAACAGAGTCGCCACTGGAACAAAAGAACCAACGAGGAACTGGAAGAGGGCCCCTACAACGACTGAACTGCCCGGTGAAGCCGTGCTGCAGGTCTGAATCTCCAAATCCGACGACAGAGAAGATCCTCCAGGAAACTTCTTCCCTTGAGTGGTGGGACCAAACAGTTCGCCCAAACTACAAGCCAGGACCCCTCCTCTGGTCGAATTCGATGTACAGAGCTATAGTGGACCGGATAGCAAGGAAGGTCGGACCCTGCTTGGGTTTTAAGGAGCGCACCTTTTATTCGTTGTTTTGCTCTGCTGCTGGCTTCTTCCCTGGGTGGCGCAGAACCCTCCAGTCTTCCTACTTCTGATCAGTCCGACAGTCGCTTCAGGAACCATGAGCCTGCAGGAACCTCCAGGAACGTCCGCCTCAGCTACAGCTCCCTCTCAGTTTTAAGGTACTGTGCAAATCCGGTTGTCCGTTTTGTTCAACCGCAGTGAAAGTGTTTGAAATCTTTCTCCAATCAGAGGGCTTGTCCTTCTCTTCTCTTTGAACTAACTTCTACCAACCAACCTTGTCCGGAATCTGTGCCACGAACTTTACTGCAAACTACCCTGAACTGTGTGATCTTGAGCAAAAGACTTTTGACCCATTGACTTTGGCCCTAAGCCTTTTCTAGCTGATCTTCTCACTGTAGTCTCTCTTGTTCAAATTGCTCAGAGTACTTACTTTTTGGTGTTGCCTAATTTCTAATAACTTTGTCTTTCCCTCCCTTTTAAATTGTTGGAGCGCCATTTCGCTCCCACTTCAATTTGTGAGCTTAACTTGTCTGGAATTTAAGGGAAGTGGTGTGGTGTATTTATGATTGTGATTTTTTTACTTGCTTAGAATAGTGAAATGTGATACAACTGTTGAGTAAATAAATATGTATTCTTTTACTTAGAAACCTTGAGTCAGTGTTTGCCTGAATCATAGTAATTGCTGTCTTTTGTTTAACTATTTGTACTGCTCACTTACTCTTGAGATAAGTCTGGCTGCTCCGCTACTGCTACCACTATACCTGTGTAGTACAGGCTTGTACCAAAGGTGAAATTGTACTGTCACTTGTGGTCTTAATTGTGTGTAGTGTTCCCAAAGGGTACTGCATATAATTCTGCCTAACAGGAGGGTGGGACTTCCATGATACCAGAATACCTAATGGCATGCTGCCAGAGTCAGAGTCCACTTCCCAAAAGCACCCAAGGTGATAGTAGTAAAAACTCTTATGGCCAACATGATCAACATCAGAACCTCAATAACATTACTCCTGATAGATGTGATTCCCCCTTTTGTATGAACCCAGAAATCAAGAATCAATCAACAATTACTTTAAGGCACTTTTCTAATAAATACCTTCTATAAACAAAGCGAGTTTGATAAGGTTGAAATTGGGACCTTTAAAATAAAAAGAAGCCCAAACATTGGGGACTTCTGGTCTCATAATGCCCTATGTACTGGAACGAGGAAGAGGATCTTGGAGGTACAGAACTGATATATGCAGTTTAGTGTTTTTAATGGCCCACACCTGAGCATGACTTTTGATTATATGAAGCCCCTTCAGGTGCAGGCCATTAGAAATCATGGTGGAAGCTGTAGCAGAGGTAGTTGGAGAAGCAGTGAGCAGTCGTGCATGCAGCAAGAGCAGAGAAATGAAGACGCTGGGACCACTGCTCATTGTATAGTGAGTTATGGTGCAGAGAGAGTTGCAAGATTGAGAAGCTCAAACTGCAGAGGTCGCGCAGTGGGAAGTGTTGAGGTGACAGGCTGCCCTGTAGACGAAAGAAGCTTCCTGTTCCCTGTGCTCACCTCTGGTGGCTGGCAAGCATCAGAGAAGGCCAGGAGTGAAGCAGGTTCCTTTCGTGAGAGACGCAGGACTTGGGAACTTAACCGGAGCTGCCAAAGGCTCTGACTGCAGAGATCAAAGCGGTTATAGTAGCAGCAGCGGGTAAAGCGGACACGCAAGGAGAAGCCGGTGAGTTGGCCTATGATAGGTGACCCCAGGGCGCTCTGTGAGACACTGCTGGCTGTGTGTACTTGTTTTGAATGCTGAACTAATGAAAGAAAGCCTATTTGTTATTATCCATATGCAAAGAGGGACCAAGAGGAAGAGGTTTATAGCTATCATTGCCAAAGCAAAGAGGGGGCAATATTAAAACTAAACTGTATCCCACATTTCCAAAGCCAAAAAATGACACTTGAAACCAAACTGTAACCCTCATTACCAAAGCCAAGAGAAGGTAATATTGAACTGTCATTGCCAGAGCCAAGTGGGTGTAATATTGAAACCTAGCTGTACCCGACATTGCCAAAGCCAAGAGCGGACAATATTGAAGACCAATAACAATAAACCTTGGTTTAATCAACGAAAGATTGTTACAAAGAAAAGGGGAACCAGTTTACATAATATCTTAGCTGTTACCAGGTGTGATAGTGGAAACCCAAAGGTGGCAGGAGAGAAGCCATCCTTGTGGAAAGTATAAAGGAGAAGAGGAACGTAACCTGCATTACATGTGGCAAATAAATAAATGGAATAAAGATCATCAAGGGGGTGTTGTATCGTTATGGAAGAAGAACTAGTTACTCTTACCTTGTAACGTTCTTTCGATGGGATGTTCCTCCGACGTATTCCTTATCTTAGATAGAAATCCTTCAGCTTTGCTGGCCTCGGAAAATTTTTTTCGCCAGAGGGCGCTGCGCGTCGATGATCGCCGAGTCGATGACCCTCGACGGCCTCCGTGCCGACGTCGACGTCATCCTGCCTATAAAGGCCGCGCGCAGCGTCCGTTGCTCAGTTCCGTTTTGTAGTCCCCAGTAATGTTTTTGGATTAGACTAATCACCTTGAAGGAGCATAGGCTGCAAACCCACAGGAAGTCATACTGCGGGGATGGATGGGAGGGTCGATAAGGAATACGTCGGAGGAACATCCCATCGAAAGAACGTTACAAGGTAAGAGTAACTAGTTCTTCGAAGGGATTGTGTCCTCCGACGTATTCCTTATCTTAGATAGACTCCCATAGCAGTGGTATTGTGACTGGAGGCGGGAGTAATAAAAGTTATGTTACCCTTCCAGAATGGACAGAGTGTAACACAGCCTTGCCGAATCTAGTTTCTTGACTAGAGGAGGAATCCAGGCTATAGAATTTGGTAAATGTATGTGCGGACGACCATGTGGCAGCCGCACATATATCTCGAATTGGCACCCCTCTTTGAAGGGCTGAGGATGTTGCGATACCCCTGGTAGAATGAGCCCTTAGATTTTGAGGAGGCTCCTTTCCTGCCAATTTGTAGCACTCCAGAATGGCTAAAATAATCCATCTGGAGATGGTTTGTTTTGTTATTGGAAGGCCCAACTTATGTCCTGCATAACCTACAAAGAGTTGGTCTGCTTGTCTGATCTTAGCCAATCTGCTGATATAGAAGCTCAAGGCTCGCTTAGGGTCCAGCCTGTGCAGTCTCTCTTCCTCCTTCCCCGGATGAGGAGGAGGGTAGAAAGAAGGTAATATAATCTTCTGAGTGATGTGAAACTCCGAGACTACCTTCGGGAGGAAGTTAGGCTTCACCTGAAGAACAACTTTGTCCTTGTAAAAGATTGTATGTGGAGGTTTACACGATAAGGCTTGCAACTCGCTAACCCTTCTAGCAGATGTCAATGCTATTAGCAAAACAGTTTTGAGGGTGAGAAGCTTCAATGAACAAGAGTGTAGTGGTTCAAAAGGGGCACCCTTTAGGAAGTTTAAAATTAGGTTTAAATCCCATAAGGGAACTTGAAAAGGTTTCGGGGGATAAACATTAGTTAATCCTTTTAGGTATTGTATTACCAATGGAATTTTGAAGTATGAAGGCTCCTCTGCAGTGCGCTTAAAGATTGATAGCGCTGCGAGATAGCCCTTAATTGTGCCAACCTGTAGGCCTGAATTAGCCAGGTAAAGTAAGAATGACAACACCATAGGTGTACCACAAGAAAAGGGTTCAATATTCTTTTCTCTGCACCAGCTGCAAAATTTGTTCCAACGGCAGCGGTATAGAGTTTTAGTTGCCGGCCTTCTGGCCGAAAGCAACACCTCCATAACATCATCCGGAAGGTCCCAATCCTTGTACCTCAACCTTTCAGACACCAAGCGTGAAGGTTGAGGGTCTTGATGGCTGGATGGAGAACCTGACCTTCCTTCTGCGAGAGAAGATCCTCTCTGTATGGCAGTCGAATTGGAGGGCAGATGGACATGTCTAGAAGGTCCGGGTACCACGTTCTCCTGGCCCAATCCGGGGCAATTAGGATCATGGTCTTCCGAAACCTTCTCAACCTCCTGATCATTTGAGGAATGACAGGGACCGGAGGGAACGCGTACAGAAGTGGGAACTCCCAGTCCACTACGAACGCATCTCCTAGAGCTCCTCTCGGGGGAAATTCCCTTGAGCAAAATCTGTCGCACTTCCTGTTGATACTGGTGGCGAACAGATCCACTTGAGGGGTTCCCCAAAGGGCGAAGATCTCTTGAAGGACTTCCTGAGCTATCTCCCACTCGTGAGAGACTGTGCTCTGCCTGCTCAGAGCGTCCGCTGTCAAGTTCTTCTCTCCGGCTAGGTGAATTGCCGATAGAGAGATTCCTTCCTGAATTGCCCAAAACCAGAGCTGCATCGCCTCTCTGCACAGTGGTAGTGAGCCTACGCCTCCTCTTTTGTTGAGGTAGTGCATGGCCACTGTATTGTCCGTCATTATTAGGACGTTTCTTCCCCGTACAGACGGCAGAAAAGCCTTCAGCGCTAGTCTGATGGCTCTCAGCTCCAACAGGTTGATATGTAGTCTGGACTCCGATGGAGACCAACGACCGCTGATGGTCAAGTCGTTGGCGTGAGCTCCCCACCCCGTGAGTGAGGCATCCGTGACTACTGTTATCTCCGGCCATGGTTGCCAAAACATTTCTCCTTTCAGGATGTTCTCCCGACAGGCCCACCACTGAAGGTCTCGGGCTACTTTGACCGGGATCCGAAGGAGATCTGTCATCCTTCCTGAGAACTGTGACCACTGAGTTCTCAGTGCCCACTGGAGGGATCTCATTCTCAGGCGAGCCTCCGGCACGAGGAATATGCAGGATGCCATGAGGCCTAGCAACCTCAGAAAGTCGTAGGCTGGGAGATATTGGGCATTCTGAAATCTGATGACCATCTGCAGAATATCTCGAGCCCTCACCTCTGGTGGCAAGGCTTTTCCCAGGGAAGTGTCCAGGACTGCTCCAATGAATTGGAGTCTCTGTGATGGTATCATCTGTGACTTCTTTAAATTGAGGGAGAAGCCCAGCTTGTGAAGGAAGTGGCAAACATAATCTAGTTGTCTCTGAGCCTGTTCCGAAGATACAGCTCTGATCAACCAATCGTCTAGGTAAGGGTAGACATGAATCCCTTCCCTCCTTAGACTTGCAGCCACAACCGACATTAGCTTGGTAAAGACCCTCGGGGCGGAGGTTAGCCCAAATGGCAGAACTCGAAATTGATAATGAGAGCTGCCAATTGCGAACCTCAGGTATCTCCTGTGCCTGGGATGGATCGGCACATGGAAATAAGCGTCCTGGAGGTCTAGAGATACCAACCAGTCCTGAAGCTGGAGGGCCTGAAGGATCTGAGAGAGAGTCACCATCTTGAACTTGTCCTTTCGGAGGAATTTGTTCAATTCCCGTAAGTCTAAGATGGGTCTCAGTCCTCCGTCCTTCTTCGGTATTATGAAGTAGGGGGAGTACCAACCCTTGTTCCTTTCCGCTACAGGTACCAGTTCTATGGCACCTTTCTCTAGCAGGTCTAAAACCTCCTGCAAGAGGAGCGGATCTGGAAGCTTCAAAGGGTTGTTCCCCGGTGGATGACTCTGAGGGATATGTAGGAAGGGCAGGCAGTAACCTTGGGCCACTGTCTCCAGAGCCCAAGCATCTGACGTAATAGCCTGCCATTCCGTCAGATGGTGAGTTAACCTGCCCCCTACTGGTGTTCTGTGAGGGGAGACCTCAGAGTGGTTTTGAAGCGGCTGATGCAGTTGCCGAAGGTAAAGTGGCTCCTGCTCCTGCGGGTGCGGCTTTCTTTCCCCTACCCCGTCCACCACGGGTAAATCTTCCTTGGCCTCTTTGAGCCGGTCGTCCCCTGCCCCTTCCATATGAGGAATAGTAACGAAAGGACCGTCCTCTCCACGATGATCCCGAAGGACGAAAGGTATTCTGACGGATAGCAGCTCCCAATGACTTGGCTGCTGCCTTGGACGTTTGCAGTTTCTCCAAACTGTCATCCGCCTTCTTTCCAAAGAGGGTAGAACCGTCAAAGGGCATATTCAAAAGCCTGGTCTGCACGTCAGAGGCAAAACCAGACTTCCTCAACCACGCATGCCTGCGGATTGTGGTACTTGCCGCCATGGCCCTGCTGATACTGTCAGCAGAATCTAGGCCAGTTTGTAGGGTCTCGCACATCGCATCTTTACCATCCCTGATGATGTTTAAAAATGCGTCCCTTTCCTCTCCTTCTTGGAGGCAGTCAGCCGCTGATGAAGCGCACTCCCAAAGGGTGTGGCTGAACCTAGCGAGCGTACAGGTCGCGTTAATAGACTTTAACGCCATGCTACAGGCAGAAAAAACCTTCTTAGCCATGGCATCATACTTTGTCATCCTTATCCTGCGGAGCAGTGGGGTATGCAGATGTGCTGCCTGATGAGGTTGCAGCCTGTACAACCAAGCTCTCAGGAGTAGGGTGTTTTGACAAATATTCAGGGTCAGAACTAGCCACCCTGTATTTTGTTGACAGTTTTTTATTTACTGCCGGGATAATTTCTGGCGTTTCCCAGTTTGTCAAAATCCTTCTCTGTAGAGCAGAGTGAAATGGAACCACAGGATCCTCCTGTGGGCCCTTGTCCAGTATGTCAGTGAGGTCATCCTGCTGAAAGGCAGGAGAAGGTGCAGACCAACCCATAAATTCTATGATTCTAGACATCAGAGCTCTATATGGAGTCTCCGCATGTTCTCCTGGGTCTGGTTTGATAAATTCTGCTTCAGGAGAAGTGTCCAAGCCACTAGCTTCCTGAAGTGCATCCTGAAGATTTTTTAATCTTCCTTCCTCAGAGGCGAAAGTCTCTGGCTCTGGTGATGTGGTCCTCTGTAAATCAATATCTTGGTCTGAATCCTCCCTTTCCTCAAAAATCGAGGTTAAAGGGGGATACATTGGTTTTTGGAATGGTATAAACCCCATTTCCAATGCAGAAGGAGCCATCATCACAGGCCTTGAAAACGTCGATGTCGTCGACACCGACGTGAAAGTACTCGAAGGCGCCGTGAAAAGCGTCGAGAAATGTGTACTAGGCCTCGAAGAACTCGAAAGGATCGGAGTCTTGCTCGAGAACGACGTCGACGTTCTCGGCGTCGAGTCGGAGGTCTTTTGTCTAACCGTTGGCTGTGGAGTAGCCGTGGTTCTTTCCTTCACCGGCGTCGATATCGGCGTCGACGTCGGCGTCGACTCGATCGACTGATGCGCCGATGAATCCTTCGACAACGGCGTCGATGGCGCCGACCTCTGTTTCGAAGGAGTTTTCGACGATGGCGTCGATGATGCTTTATCTCCCGATGGCTCGAGGCGCTTTCGGGTTGACTTTTCCGCCGGGTACTGCGACTCGCGGCGTTTAGATTTTTTGGGTTTTTTACCCGGGGTATCACCCTCAGCTGTCTTCGAGGGGGACGAGGCCGCTTTCTCGAAGACGCTTAGCATCTTTTTCCTGAATTCCTCCCACTCAGCTTGCGAGCTGCGTTTTGTGGGGCAATGAACTCTCTCAGGAGAACTCGACGAAGATGACGAAGGGGATCTCCTACGTCTCTTCTTCGAGTGTCTCGATGTCGACGAGTGGTGGGAGCCACTTCGTGATCTAGATCGAGAGTGTTTTTTATGGTGAGGAGACGAACGTCTCGACTCTACCGAAGAAGCTTTCGAGGAAGTTAAAGTTGACCTACCTCTCTCGAGCTTCCCCCTACGCTCCTTCAAGGCTTTCGCCGTCATGGAAAGGCATTCCTCACACTCCGAACTCTGGTGCGTGATTCCCAGACACCACAAACAGACCCTGTGAGGGTCCGTCAACGACATTTTCTTCCCGCAGTCTCGGCACTTTTTGAAACCGGACCGAGGGGTCGTCGGGTCGGAGGAGGATGCCATCGATATCGAGGTAAATAGTAGTTATTATATACGTTATCTTGACGAGAACTGAGCAACGGTGTTCCGAGGCACAACGAAGCGCGGAAAAACGGAACTGAGCAACGGACGCTGCGCGCGGCCTTTATAGGCAGGATGACGTCGACGTCGGCACGGAGGCCGTCGAGGGTCATCGACTCGGCGATCATCGACGCGCAGCGCCCTCTGGCGAAAAAAATTTTCCGAGGCCAGCAAAGCTGAAGGATTTCTATCTAAGATAAGGAATACGTCGGAGGACACAATCCCTTCGAAGTTGTGAATCTTAAAGTGCTGAAAGTCAAAGATTTTGCTAATGTTTGAGAATGACATCAACACAGAGTACCTGTAGTAGTGTTGGACGTTTTTATCTTAGCAGGTGAGTATACCAGAAAAAGGCTCGTTAGTGGTAGTCCTGGCAGGTTAGTGGATCAGGAAAAAAACATTGAAGTACAATACTTTGGTGAAAGGTTGTGGGGAAAAGAAAGTGTAAAACCATCCTGATGAAAAAAATTTTGTGTTCATAACGCAGTGTTATGAAGCAGTGGTCTTTTCCAAAGAAGAGAAGTTCATTGGAAGTATGAAACAAGGACTTTTTTGTTTGAGAAGTTGGAGCTTGTGGAAACTTATTTTGCAGAGTGCTGAACTGTGTTTAACCCCAAGATAATCCAAATGTCAAGTGAAACAGAACTTGGATGTTGAAAGGAACTTTGGGTTATCCTTGAAGGGGAATTTAACCATTGAAAATTACTTTTACTAATAGGAGCTTGTATTTAGAAAATCCTGTATTGAACCTGGGGAAGGGGAACCAACCCTGGTTACAAGGATATTTAGTTGCAAAGTTTGCATTTGAATATAATTGCTATTTAGTTGGACTTGAACAGGCATATATATATTCCTGTATGATTTTGTCGTATGTACACGTGTGAGGGACAGATGCCTTTTGATGTTAGAGTGTTTTCCTTTAGTCTTAGTTTTAAAGGCAGGGAAATCCTTGTTAGGTTAGGGAAAGTGAGGCGTTTATCTCATCCCTTATAATTTAATAAAATGGCTACTTGTGAAAAACCTTTACCAGGTTGTCCACCTCGCATTTTTGACCCCTCGCAGCACACAATAAAAGCACCAGACATGACAAAAAGCTTTCCAACCAACATACTACATAAAGTTATTATATAAAAACATTAAAAGCATTTGAAACATATAGTGCAAAATAGAAAGAATAGAACATCTAATATTTTAAGAACATTTGGCATTGGTCCCATTGCATAGAGCCAGAATGTGCACCGCTCTGTTTGGCGGAGACAAGCGTTATATCTAGGATGCACCAGGAAGCACCAAAAAGCATCCATGGTGATTGCGCGCTTGACATGCCCCGAATATGTTTTATTTGGTGGTCGTTTGTACACAATCAATGCTTGTCAAAATCGTGCAGCCTGATTTTTCCAAAAGATTGTTTAATGGAGATCATCACAGGAATGGACAATACTCAACATTAGGTCCCTCAATAATGAACTACAGGTAACGTAGTGTTTCTTTAGCCACCTCTGTAATTTTGGACAACTGTCAGCCTCCTCACCATCTAGGAATGTGGACATAGAGGTGAACCTGTTAGATATCTTTCCTTTCAGCACTGACATATGAGCTTCTCCTCAGCTGGTGTTCTTGGAACTCACGAACAGACTAGCCCTTCTCTTGCAGACGTTAATTAAACAGAGTGAGCACACATGTTCTGATGACCAACACCTCAATGATGCGATATAGTTATTGGAAGAGAAGAGCAAGGTCCTGAATGCTCTGCATTGAAGGACGTATGTCTTTACTTCGCCATACAATCACTTTGACACTTTTACTTCTCCATACCTTTACTTCTCAGGTCTTTCACTGCTACAAGCATTCACTTTACCATTACTGGGGGAGACCATCTGTACCGCCTTCTTTCCTACCCCATATTCTTCCCCCTTGCCTCCCCTTGACCCCCAACCCAAACAGTAAACTAACCTTAGCCACTTTCACAATGCGAAGATGCAGACAAAGTAAAGGCATGAAGAAGTATACGTCTGGCAAAGTGAATGTAATGAAGTAAGTGCAGACACGGTTATCTGGGTGAAGTAATTGGGGGGGGGGGGTACCTCTGTATGGGCCCTCCAGACATGGGCTCTACAAATGAAGGGCTTCTCAGGAAACTAAGTGTGATCAAATATCCTAGGCAGAGAAGGCTGAACTACTCACAAGTAGGCCAGTGCTGTAAACCATGTTCCCGCATTGTCGAACCGATGAAAACTCTAAATGGCTGAAGGATGCCTACAAGATGGTTGATAACCCATGGGTGCAAACATATTATTTAGGCCATCTTTATAATGCACTCTGGGCGACATCAGGCTGCTTCTCTGTGTGTACAGGGTAATGGGGGATAAGGGCCAGTATTGGGCAAGCTTCTGGGGTCGTTCAGTCCACAGCTAGCTACTCAGTGACAGAAACAATCCAGGGAGAAAGGTCCTATATAAACTGGGGAGCTGTGGCAATTGGAGACAATTTGATTTTAAAACTTACCATTGTGGCATTGTATGTGCTTTATGTTCTGGAGGGGGATTTGTTTAAACCCGTTTCTAGACTGTATACATCAGATCCTGTTTTAATATTGGACTGTGATTTGTCAATAGTGCCACTCAACAGGTTTTATTTTATTCATTAAAAAATATATCAACTGCTACCCAGAGAGTTAGCAGAGAGGAAAGATTAGTAGGTGTGCCAGGTAGTGGAACACCAACATAGGACCTTCAAACCCTCTGCCTCCAACTTGTAGCTTTTTGCCAGGCTCAGAAGCTGAAGAATACTACTGTGTTCGCCTGCCTGCACATCTCGTGCAGGAATTTACAGAGACAGAAGATGCAATGTTCTCATCTTGGTAAATGGATGTAGCATTCATCTAGATTTATTTTAAACTCATGCAATTGAATGAGTTGCATGGCACTTAATTTTCACTGCAGACAATTAATCACCTGGTTCTGGCTGTCACTGGGATTAGGGTTACACCACAAGTGAAAAGAGGCATTGTTTTTTAAAAGCATGCATAAATCTTCAAACAAGTTGTGTAAAAAAACGGAAATACATTGGAGGTGTGGTTCTCCCATCTGTGCTCCCAACACAGAGGTTCATGGAACGGTTTGCAAGAAGAGCTGCTCCACACTCCAATGTCAGACTCAATCCATGCTTGTCTTCTTGCAGGAGGGTGGCCCCAACCATGTGTTATATGTAGATGGCTGCCTCACTACTAAGCAATTAACTGCTCCTCCCCAGATAATCCTGTGGTAATAATCCCACTAGAAGGTGCGGGTCTGAAGTTGTCAGAAAATCACACAGCTCAGAAGACATTGTTCTCCACACAAAGCAATCCCTTCCCTTCCGCAAGGTGCAGCACACAAACATTTTGTGTTGTGCTTTCCGTACCGTTTCTATGGTGCATCTGCGTCAATTCTTTCATAGCCTATCCAAGGCAAAGGTTATGTGGCTTTCAACTCTGCATGATGTGTTGTGATCCAGAGACAAAGGCTAGTGCAGCAGTCTCTACGCAGGATAAAGGTAATCCAAATGTCATGCCATCGGCTTCTGTGTATCCAAAGTAAAATAGCACCCTTACAATTCAAACATAAGGGTAAGTTAAGGCTCCTGCAAGGGCTGTAAAGCTTTCTTAAAAAATCATGATGCTGGTCTCGCCACCTGCACCTGTTGGTCAACCAGGGGTCCTATTGGCTAGGGTGAAGATGGACATCTGTATTTACTCTGGAATGTATACAGCGCTCGTGACTCCATGAGCACTTCCTGCCCCAGAAAGAATGAAAAAGATGAAGAGGGCAATAGAGAATATCAAAGTAGAAGGGGTCAGAGATAAGTGACAAGTTGTCCAAACGTGTTCAGATGGCAAGGGAAGGGTACCAGGACGCCTGTTGAAAGAGGTGGGTTTTCACTGTTACCACAAATGTGGTCCCACAGTCGAGGGAAATAAGCAGCTGGGCATGCCCTTGCTGCAAGATTCCACTGTGGAGCAAATCGAGATGTGCCAGCAGTCCCTACAGAGACATCACCTACAAACCTTATATTTCTTCTGTCTGGTGATCCGCTGGGTTTGATTCTGTGAGGCCAAATCGGACCCGCCCTCACTACCGATCGGGAAAGATGCATGCAGGGCTCAGTTGATAGCATACAACGTAATATTGGGACTGCTTCAAACGCACCAGATTTTGGAGTTTGTAGCTACGTCAGCCTTTTCCAAACCGTTTAATGGGCCAATGTTCGATGGCTGTTATTAGAATGGCATTTGAGTGTAAAAAGAAAAGATTGTCTAATTGCAAAATGTTTGCAAATAGACTAATTTTCAAATCATTACTTATATAATTTGGATAATCTACCCTACCATTTCACCTGATACATGAGTTCCAGGGAGTTCGGAAATCTCACACAGGAGAGTACAGCTTTCAAATTGCAGGGAACAAGGCTCACACAGAGAAAGTAAGATGGCCGGCACAGTCAAATGAGAAGGTACCTTGATACTGCCCCTTGAAAAATAATGTGCTTCTAGGCGCAATTGCCATAACAGCCCATCAAGTGCAGCCGTCACCCAGCGGCTGCTCCTCAAATCACTACAGGTGGCCTCTACGTATTTGTGTGTAAAAGCAAGATGATTCATTACATGCCCAGAAGCCATGCTTCAGAACTTCAAGTGATTTCTTCACACAAGGATCTTTTCCCCCATTCCCTGCTCCAATTACCACTGCATTGGTCTGACTCCAAGTCACTCCAGGACTCTGACCCATATTCCTACTTTCACATAGCAAGGGATGAACTATCAACAACACATTATAGAGCGCCTCTGCCATATTGGCTGATTTTATGGTACTTGATCTATAACTACAACTTTCTCACCTCTTGTCTAGTCGTCGTATAATGGAATACGTTAACTCTTAGCACTGCACTCCATTGAATTTTTCTTCACCTTCCCATTAAACTTTCTTTTGCCTGCTAGTGAGTCCCTACTCAGGGTACTACTAGTGCACACTGTCACTCAAGTGCGTTACATGCTCTCCACACTTAATTAATATTGTTGACATGAATCCTCGGATGTCAATTCACCAAAATTCCAAGAGTAGCAGAAGTGACATCATAGGAAGTGGTGTCACAAGACCTTTGAACCCTTATTGCTCCATGAAAGTGACGTTACGAGACCTTTGAATCTTGT
This sequence comes from Ambystoma mexicanum, assembly GCF_040938575.1. Classification (NCBI taxonomy): domain Eukaryota; kingdom Metazoa; phylum Chordata; class Amphibia; order Caudata; family Ambystomatidae; genus Ambystoma; species Ambystoma mexicanum. The sequence goes on along the minus strand of NC_090936.1, from coordinate 448,416,009 downwards.
GAAATCACAGGAAGTGAAATGACTGATATAAACATAAATACAATTAGTATAAGATTGTTTAAATAACACCAAGTTATTTTAGCAGAGAAAGGGTATTTAGTTAACTATATATTCATTAGAGTACTGCTGTTATGTACAGGGCTCCAGCCATTATTTATCAGGGGCGCACACAGAATGGGCCAGAGGAATTGTCTTGATAAGCCAATACAGCCACATTAAACGCAGTGTATACCATCATCCCAGCTATAGCCTCACGTGACAGGGATATGCATAGGCAAGGTACAGCTTCACATGCTATCCTCGCCGCACTACATTCAAAGTAGTACCCGACGTATGAAGCGTTATACAAAATGGACATACTGTGGGGTTTAATCAAGGCCCCAAGAAACAGAACTGAAGGGCCCACTGGAGAAATGACCTGCCAGGCATCATAAAAAAAGAAAAATCCTTCACACTGAAAATGTGCCTATTAAGGTAGACTTTGGGGGTTTCTGCAAGTAACAAAGGGAACTGCTATGTGAAAAAGGCCCATCTGTCATTACAAAAGGAAAAGCAGCCTTTTAATTCACAGTGGCAGAAGAAATTCAAAGGCCCCTTTCACATAAAAAGCAGTTTTAAAGCAAGACATGAGAAAAATGTTCCCCAGCTAATCTAACGATGTCAGGGAAAAGACTTAGTGTGTGTTGACAAGATGTAATGTATATTATGCTTCACATGCAAAATACTGGCAACAATTAAAAATAAAAGGCCACTTTGTTTCCATGGGTCACATGTAAATTTCATTTAGGTCCAAGGCAGACCCTTTTGCTTGTTGTTGGGCAGACTCACAAAGGAAACCCTCCACACAGGCCTGTTGGTCTTCTGGATCTGAAAAGGGAATTCCGTTGAAGCCTGGCTCTTGCATCCCAGCTATTTAAAACTGCAATAAAGTGTGGTCTGCTCTTAATGGTGTTCAAAGCAAACATCCCCTGTAGCCCACCCACTGCAGCCCACCCACTTCAAACAACAGAATGGTAAATGGCTTATCCAGTGCGTGACTGGAATGTGGGAGGAGCTGCAATTAAGAGAAGCTGAACTCTAAAAATAAATACAAGGAAACAGAAGGTTTTTCAGATCTAAATGGTGGTCTACTTCAGATAACAGGACAGGATGCCAGATGCCAGCAGGGCCTCGTCACATCAAAGGGCTGGTCTAGATCATTATCTGCAGTGGGAGATCTCTTTGTAGCCAATGCATCCCAAGTATTTACAACCTGCAGCCTACCAATTTTTTGAAAAAAAGGCTAGTAAAAACACATACAGGAAGCTCTGGTCACATGCTGGCCAGGAATGCCAAATTGCCTGCAGGAACATGAAGATTGCCCATTAGTTTAAAAGGACTATCATAACGTATTAATTTTTCTCAGCAAGCGCAAGTCATACTACATTCATTTATGTGTCATTTTTAAGATAAATTCCAGGTGATTTTGTTGAAATAAAATTAATCCACCCAGCAACTTAGGGAATTGTAATGGCAAGCCAAAATGTGTTCCTGGCTGCTCTGAACATGTCCCGAATATAAGAGTTGGTAGACTGGTGGAGGGTAAAATTAGGTATGTGCAGAGTAAATAGCATGTTCCCAACTATTATGCTTTTTGTATAAATGGCAGAAAATTGCCACACGCCCAGGCAACATGGTGCATACCCGGCTGTTTTATTAAATTCCCCATGATTAACTGAAGCGGCATCTATTTATATATTACGGCAGTTACTAGTGAATTATGAAGTTTTGCCACACAACTACTTTTGGCTAAAATGTTACCATAAAAAAGGGGGATTTCAAATGGGAATTGCTGTATATCTGATCTAGACTCCTAAACCAATCCGTAGAGAGAGGTTGGACTTGTGGGGGTGGGGGGGAGAGAGAAGGGTAACTGTCCAATCCTGGTTGCAAGAATTCTTGCAGGGCACTGCCCAATATTGAAATCTTGATGGTGTCATCACCGGTATATACAGTGGATGTACTATTAGAGAGGAGTAGAGCTGTTAAGAATTACCGACTGACAGCCGCAAGGAAACACCAAAGAAAATTTGCTGAAATTGCATCTGGGTGGAGTGGTCTATTGCTGGGGAGGCCTAAAAGCTAAATTGGCCCTTTTGTCAAGAGCTGGGAACCATCCTTGAAAGTGGGTGTGACCAGACCCCTGCCCTGTTCTCAAATAGGGTCCTGAAAAACAGCTGGCTTTCCTGAACCTTAAACAGGTTTTCAATGTAAGTAGAATTGAGCCATTTGAAACCAGAAGGTGTGGAAATCTGCTTGCATTAAATCCTTACCCTTTATAGCGGGCGGGGGTAAAAACTGTGTAGATCCTTAGCCTATTTGACTCGATACAATTTAATAAATTGTCATTTAGCAACACACTCTGGGATGATTTTTTGTTAACATTCGAAATTAACAAAGCCCAGTCCCAGTGTACGCTGAAAACTATATCCTGTAATTTAATTGGGTAATTCCATTTATCCTGTTAACCCCGACTTCCTTTAGGAAGATGGGTGTCCTTGTCCATAAACTAGAAAGTCCCTAAACTGCCAGCTTCCACAACACAGGCCTTTAAGTGGAGGGGGCGTGAAAAATCTAAGTTACTCACCGTAGTGACTAACATACCATTAGTCCCCTTTCCTCCATACTGCATGGGCGTCCCTTCCAAGGGACGGAACCTTTTAAACCTTCGTCCCCTTTAAATCTAGAGGCGGGTGGGGGTGCTGTGGGAGCATGCACTGCCCTGACCCCGCCCTCCTACGCCACAACACCTCAGTCCCCACTGACACATCGACAATTCATTTAACATTGCCTAATGACACCAGTATTATTAGGGGGGAGGATGGTGGGACATATGGACTAAGAGTACGTTAGTCACTACGGTGAGTAACTTATAATTACTCTTACGTCCCGTCCCCTTTCCTCCATACTGCATGGAAGATTACAACTGAATGTAGCCCCAGGGTGGAGAGGAGACCCTCCTTAAGCAAATAGGTTCCTGAGAACCGCCTGTCCGAAAAGCCGCATCAGATCTAGAGCCGGCATCCAAACAGTAATGCTTGCAATGGCCGCCCTGCTTATGACTTGCCAAGGGACAAGGCGTTGGAATGCGATGGCCGTTGCCTTGGCCCCGACTGCGTGGGCATGCATGTTGGCCGGAAGAGGCTTGTGCTGGCCCTCGTACGCTTCTTTGATGGCCGAGACCATCCAGCGATATATGGAGGCCTTGGAGGCCTGATGGCCTGGTCTTGAGCCTCCGAAAGTGACAAACAGGGTGTCCGAATTGCGGAAGCCCATGGTTCTGTCAAGGTAGAATTTCAGGGCACGCCTGACATCTAGGCTGTGCAGCACTCTCTGTGCTTCGTCCTTTGGATCGGCAAAGAACGTAGGAAGGACTATTTCCTCTTTCAAGTGGAAAGCAGACAGCACCATGGGAAGAAATATTGGGTGTGTGTGCCGGACTACTTTGTCCCTGTGAAAGGTATTATATGGTTCCAAGGCACCCAGCACCTGGATTTCGCTGACTCTACGAGCCAAGGTGAGGGTGACTAGTAAGGACGTCTTGATGGTGACCAGCCTGATGTCCTCGGATGCCATTGGCTCAAACGGTTTGTGCACCAGGGCGCCCAAGACTATGTTAAGGTCCACACGGGGTGCGGCCTCTTGATGGGCAGGTAGAGCCTTCCGAGCCCCGTCAAATGTTTCTTGACTATAAGATTGGAGGAGGAGAAGAACCCCTCCTCCGAGTTCCTGTAAGCCCCGCTGGCTGTGAGGTACGTACAGCAGGTGTCCACCTGTATGCCAGAGTGGGCGAGGTGCAACGAGATGGAGAGCACATCGTCCAAAGTACATGCCAGGAGGTTGATTTCCTTGGAGTCTGCCCAGAGGCAGAACCAGGTCCATTTACTTATATACGGGACCCTGGTAGCCTTGCTCCTTGCACCCTGTATGATTTTCAGATTAGCCTGGGAGAGGCTGAGGTGCCGTAGCATTACCTTCTCAAGCACCACGCTGTGAGGGCTAGTTTCTGTGGCGCGGAGTGGATGACCCTGTCCCCCTGCTGCGCCAGAAGATGTGCTGGCCCGTCAGGAGGTGAATCAGAGGCATCAAAGAGAGACTGAGCAGCTGCTACGCTCACCTGGTATCCACAGGACGCCACCCAGCTGGGTTACTCGCTGGTATGCTTCTCAGCTTTGCCCTGATGTGGTCTCCGGGGAAGGTTCTGCCTGAAAATACAGGCGGACTGTGTTCAAGTCTGACCGACTGGGGCAAGTATCCTCCCTCCACCCCCGTATGATTTCAGTCCCTCTGGCGCCCTCTCCTCACCTTGTGGTAGAATTAGGCGTGCTCTCCGTCCTGCCTTCTTTGCAGGGGCGCGTTGTCTTTCATGGGCGAGTGCGGTCCAGTTACTTCACTGACGCCGGGCCGTTTGATATTGTTCAGGTAGGTCTTATTGCTGTTCTTTAGTTTTGTTGCTATCCTGCATGCCTTTCTTTGTTTAAAATGTCTCTTTTTTTCTCCCATAGGTATGCAGAGCTTCAGCGCGGCTCACTGGCTTGGTTGAGCCCTGCTGGCAAATGATGGCGCATTAAGAGCGCTATCATGCGGTAAGTAAGCGCTATGCGCAGCGCTGCAAAGTCTTGCCTTTGCTAACCTGTGTTTTCCTTCCTTGTAGGTCGCAGTGTTCTTCAGCGCGGGTGGAACGTCCGGAGTGGTGCCAGCCGAGAGGCGACCAGCCACGTAAGCCTTTTGAGCAGTTCGTAATTTGTAAATGTCTCCATTGCTTTCTTTAATGTTGCCTCGATCTTCCTCTTTCAGGTCGTTCTGTCCGGGAGGCGTGCAGATTCGAGGAAGCTGTTCTCAGTAGCTGCAAGTGTTTAAAGATGAAGACTGCAGGTCAGGTAAGATGCTGCTGATAATGATGTTCCTTTTGTCTCCTTGCAGGTTCTGCTTCTCCGAGGTTCGAGGGACTAGCTGGACACGGTGAGCGTCACGTTGCAAGCTGCAAAGTAACGTGAAGCGTGTTGTCTTGCTCGGGTGTGGTTTAAATAGCCCCAACAAAATAGTCCAGGTAAAGTCCATAAGCTACCCCACCCAAAACACTAGACCGCATAGCTTGGTTCTTAGGAACCAAGTTATGTGGATGCCTCCATGTTGGCTGACAATACAATTAAGTAGTTCCCAAGCACATTGTTTTTCATGGTGTATGAGCCTGGCGCCACAGGCGCCAGGACTGGCCCCATAAGGGCTTTTGAAGAGGATGCCAGGCTCTAGAGGCCCGAGTCCTGACTCCACCTGGCCAATGGGTTTGCCAGAGGGGGTTTTGGGCGAGGGTCGTGACAGCAGCTCCGAAAACCATGGCCTGGCCGGCCACCATGGAGCTATTAGAATGATGTTGAACCAGCGGGACTCCTTGATCTTGCAAATCACTCTGTGAATCAGCAGAGTGGGCTGTAAGGCGTATGCCTTCATGCCGTTCCACTGATGCTGAAATGTGTCGCCCAGGGAGCTGGGGCCCTGTCCCTACCAGGAAGCGAACTGAGGGCACTTCCTCTTGTGCTAGGTGGCAAAGAGATCCACCTGGGGATGACCCCACCTGTTGAAGATCTCCTGAATAGCTAGGTCATTTAGCTGCAACTCTTAATTGTCTGCTCCCAACCTGCTGAGCCTGTTGGCCTCCAGATTGGATTCCCCCAGGAGGTGGACTGCCGTGAGGTAGATGTCATTTTCCAGGGGCCACTCCCACATGCTGATTGCCAGTCTGCACAGAGGGGATCTGGTGCCTCCCTGCTTGTTGACATAGTACATGCTGGTCGAGTTGTCTGGATGAGGACAACCTGGCCCCTGAGAAGTGAGAGGAATGCTCTGAGAGCTAGCCAGATGGCTTTCAGCTCTAACCAATTGATGTGGTATTCCTGCTCCTGTCGAGTCCAGGTGACGTGGACCGAGAGCTCGTACAGAGTGGCTCCCTAGCTCTCGAGCGAGGAGTCTGTTGTGATAGTGGCCTGCCGGGTGGGAGGCCGAAAGGGCTTGCCCGTCCATAGGTTGCAGTCCCTGGACCACCATGTTAGGTCCGGGTGTCATGATGCCCGCTCCCGGGGAGCCGGTTCAAGCCCTGCGTCCCCGAAAGCGGACATCCAGTCCCCAAGGAAGGACCCAGCAACCCCATATAGGGGCCCTTTGGACAGTGTCCTGGCGCCTATGGCGCCAGGCTCATTATGGGAGTGCTTGGGTGCACTTACCTGATGCAGACCATGCTGCAGGATCCCGGCCTCCTTGAGGCCTGAAAGGAACTACTTTACCTGTGGGACTAATTTACCATCCGGGCGTGGTCGGGGAAGGATACATACCTGGAACTTCTTCCAAGGCTATTTAAACCCCACCCGAACAGCCACACGTGCTTCGCGTTGTTCTGCATCTAGCAGCTGGACGCTCACCGTGTCTGCTCCTGCATCCTGACTTCTGCCACGCCTGCCAGCATCCTGGATCACCTGCAAAGGAAGAGAAGAAGAGAACAGAAGAAGGAAAAGTCCTTACCTGCTAAATCACCATCCCAGAGACATCTCGCCAACAATCCTGAAAAGGAAGACTTATTTAAAAGCTCATCGCGTCGATCGTTACAGCGCCGCATTCCACTCACCTTTACAGGGCGCCTCCATGTTCAGCAGCGATCATCTGGATTCGCAGTCACGCCCCAGCGCCTAGGGAGAAAAAGACCAGAACAAAAAGGTGAGAGAGAAGGGAATAAGGAAAGCTAAATCTCCATGTTAAGACTTACCTGTTGATTCATTCCCTCTTCATTTCGGGTCCGCGCCGCATCCTGGCATTTCCGGACCCCGGCCCCTAAGGGGAAAAAGAGACATCAGCGTTAATGAGCGAATGAAAAGACATTACCAAAAAACGCTCATTAAAGACTTACCTGATTTCTACAAGGATTTCGCCTCTCATCTCGGGTCGGTGCCTGTTCCCCGGCATTCCGTACCCCGGCCCCTATGGGGAAAAAGACACTAGCATTAATACATTAATGCATGGACACAAGGGGAACCTCTTATCAAAAAACTTACCTGGAAGCCAAGCAAGTTTGATTCTCACCAATCCGAAAATCCAGTGAAGTAACTGGATACCAATGCGCGCCTGCATCAGAAGCAGGATGGAGAGCTCGTCCTTCCAGACCCTAAGGTGAGACGCTACGAGGAATCACAGAAGGGTTTCGAGGAGGGTGAGAGGGGAAAGTGTGAGGCCGATTGCATTACCCCGCACACAGTTAATCCCCTATTTTCGCCTACAGAAGGATACTTCTGCGAGCCAGACAAGCCAGATTTGGGGGCCCGGTCCAGTCCGTCTTCCGAACCCTGCGCATCACCTTAGAAGAGGTCACAGCAGCGCGAACCAGGCCAGCGCCTCCGTGGGAGTCAGGAGAGCGTTACAGAACGCGAAGCCTTCCTAAAAATTCCCACCCAGGCGCTATGGAAAGTTCTGAGACTGATCAGTTGGCCCAATTACTGGGGGAATTACGGGCCGAAGTACATGCCGCTCGTCAAGAGACTAATGCCCTCAGGAGGGAATTAATAATATCAAAGGAAAGAACTGATGACCTTGCCAGACAGCTTTTGCAAGTCAAGCTGGGCAAACTCCTCTACCCGGTTCCGGAGGGAACCCCGCTCCTGTGGTTTCCAGTAACCCTGTGCAGATTAATCTACCTGGAAACATGCCGCTGGCCCCACCCGAACGCTTTGCTGGGGACCCCAAACGATTTGCCGTATTCATGAATCAGTGTCGTTTGCACTTCCTATGCAGACCTGGGGCCTTCCCTAATGATCAGACCAAGGTAGCCTTTGTATTGTCATATCTCAGCGGCTGCGCTGCCGATTGGTCAGTTCCACTGGTTACTCAAGATGACCCGATTCTCCGTGATTTTCAAAGGTTTCAAGCAAGCATGGAAAGGTTATTTGCTCGACACTCTCAGGGGGCAGGCTCTGGATGACGAACTTCTATCCCTGCGACAGGGCAATCAGGACCTCCTATCCTATATTGCAACCTTTAATAGACTAATTGTGGAAACGGGATGGCCAGAGGATAAAAGAGTCACGTTGTTTTATCGAGGCCTACGCGGAGAACTTAAAGATGTCTTGGCCCAAGTTGTAAATCCGCCCCAAGAATGCACAGAGTATATAGACTTAGTGGTCCAATTGGATCACAGACTTCAAAACAGAAAAGCAGATCGGTCCAGGTTTGAGACCCGGGTGTTGGTCAAGACCCATGCTAATCCCAAGGGAGCCTATGCAAATTGGAGGGGTTAAAGGACCCTTAACTCAAAAGGAACGTGAAAGGAGGCGGCAGTTAAAATTATGTCTTTATTGTGGGAATTCTGGACACTTTCTACGAGATTGCCCGGCAAAACCGCCCCGAAAGGCGGTAGGAGCTGCTGATAAAAACCATGAAGACTCTGTTTCGGGAAACGACTCCGCCCAACAAGTGTAGGGGTCCGCTTGCCGAGCTTGAAAACTAACTCTCAGACCTCGCATTTCATTGTGCCAATGGTTCTCGTAGATCCAGAACAGCCTAAGCGGTTGCATGCAATAAAGGCATACATCGATAGTGGGGCTATTGGAAACTATGTGGATCGTGAATTGGTCTCTAGGATTAACCTCCCTCTCCGTCCTAAAACCAGCAAAGATGTCATCAACACAGTCGATGGAACTGAAATTGCCTCTGGACCGGTAACACATTCCACTACTGAGGTGATTCTTATTGGTCCCGACGGCCATCGGGAGGGTGTTGTGTTTGATGTAATCAAGGCTCCACAGTTTCAGGTTATTCTTGGAATCCCTTGGTTAGAGACACATAATCCTCGAATTGATTGGCGAGCTAAGAGAATAACCTTCCCAGATTGTACACAAACCTGCTACCCAGAAAACCTGAAGATTAATCTAGCATCAGTAACCTCTGCCTCCATGCAACTACCTCCGGAATACCAAGACTTTCAGGACGTCTTCCAAAAGGAACAGGCCAACACGTTACCACCTCACAGATCGTACGATTGCCAAATCGATGTGGTGGCCGGTGCATAACACCCTTGTAGCAGGATTTATGCCCTTACCGAACCTGAGAATCTGCATTTGAGACAATATTTGGATCAATACCTAGCTAATGGTTTTATTCGCCCGTGAAAGTCCCAGGCATCCACGGCTTTGTTCTTCGTGCCCAAAAAAGAAGGCGACCTTAGAACTTGTATCGATTACCGCGCATTGAACCAGATAACGGTTAAAAACCGTTATCCTCTGCCTCTGATCCCTGAACTCCTTGACCAGGTGAAGGACGCTTGCATATACACCAAGTTAGATCTCCGGGGGGCTTATCATCTGGTACGAGTTAAAGAAGGCGACGAATGGAAAACTGCCTTCCGTACTAAATACGGATTATTCAAGTACCAGGTGATGCCTTTCGGATTGTGTAACGCGCCGGCTGCCTTCCAATACTTCATGAATGATGTCCTTCGGGAACTCATCGATGTTTGTGTTGTCGTATATATCGATGACATTCTGGTGTACTCCTCTTCGGAATCTGATCACAGAAAACACGTCAGGGCAGTACTTGAAAAACTGCGCCAACACAAACTATTTGCTAAATTGGAGAAATGTGTTTTCCATACCACAGAAGTCGAGTTTCTAGGTTTCATCCTGACACCCAAAGGAGTCCGAATGGACTCAAGAAAAGTGGATGCCATCCTCAAATGGCCATCACCTAGCTCTGTAAAAGGGGTTCAAAGCATGCTAGGCTTTGCCAATTTCTATCGCAGGTTTATCCCGGAATTTTCACGCGTGGTACAACCTATTACTGCACTCTTGAGGAAAAATAAACGTTTTGAATGGTCTGAAGAAGCCGAGCAGGCCTTTCAGGATTTAAAAGCTAAGTTTACCTCCGCACCTATATTGAAACACCCGCGTCCAGACCTCCCTTATGTCGTCGAGACGGACGCATCCAGCCTAGCCATGGGAGCTGTCCTGTCCCAAAGAGATCCCGGAACCAACCAACTGCATCCCGTAGCATTTTGGTCCAGAAAATTCTCGGCACCCGAGGTTAAATATGCAATCACGGACAAAGAACTGTTAGCCATTAAGTCCGCTTTTAAAGCCTGGCGGCATTATCTGCTTGGCGCTCGACATACCATCACAGTGATCACTGATCACCGGAATTTACAGTATTTGAAAACCGCCAAGGCTTAGTCATCACGGCAGCTCCGATGGGCTTTGTTTTTCATGAATTTGATTTCGTGATTACCTATCGACCTGGCTGCAAGAATGGCAAAGCAGACGCCTTATCCCGAATTGGAATGGGAGAATCTGATACAAACTCAGAACCAGTACCAATAATTCCCCAACAGAGGATTCGAGGCATGACTTCGTTACAGACGCTTGAAGACATTCAAGCCAGAGTGAAACAACTCCTGGACCCTACAACCTTACAGGATTGGATACAAAAGGGATCAGACTTTACCATAGATAATGGTTTACCTTATTTCCAAGGACGCTTATTCCTGCCACATAAGGAATTACACCAACTAGTTATTTCCGGTTATCATGATACATTAATAGAGGGACACCCCGGTATTGCCAAGACAGAGGAAAAGGTGAAATGACAATTTTGGTGGCCCTCTTGGCGAAAAGATGTTAAATCTTTTGTGATGTCCTGTGGTGTTTGCGCCCAAAATAAAAGTCAAAAGAAAAGACCAGCCGTTCTCCTTCAACCTCTAGACATACCGCCAGCACCTTGGCACACCCTATCAATGGATTTTATTACGGACCTGCCTCCTTGTTCGGGGTACAATACTATTCTGGTAATTGTGGATTTGTTTTCCAAAATGGCCCACTTTATTCCTTTGAAAGGTTTACCTTCAGCTTCTGTCCTAGCCAAAGAATTCCTCGAAAATATTGTTCGGCTACATGGATTCCCATCTATACTAATCTCTGACCGGGGAAGCCAATTCATTTCCCACTTCTGGCGCAAATGTTGTCAAATGGCGCAGATCGACGTAAGATTATCGACCAGTCACCACCCTCAGACCGATGGTCAGACCGAGAGGACAAATCAGACCCTTGAGCAGTACTTACGGTGTATGTTACAGCAATCTGAAAGCAACTGGAAAGACATTCTTTGGATAGCCGAATACGCATATAATAATTCGGTACACTCTGGAACTGGCCACAGTCCTTTTTATACTTTGTTTGGGCATCACCCTCGAACCTCAAACCTTGACTCACCTCAGAACCTCGGAATGCCTGCAGTAGAACATCTGCATTCTACAATTACCCAAGCCTTCAAAGAGGCAAATACGCATTTACAACAAGCCAAGAGAAAATACAAGGAGAATGCTGATCTACATCGGAGTGAAGCACCTCCGTATCAGATTGGGGATCAAGTGTGGTTAGCTACCAGACATTTACCACTCAAAGGGCCTCGAACTTTTAACCCAAAATATCTGGGACCTTATTCTATTACGGCAATAATTAACCCAGTGGCTGTTAAACTTGATTTACCAGCTAGTATGCGAATTCACCCTGTTTTTCATGTGTCACTTCTGAAACCAGTGGTACCCGGAACCCGACTACTCAAACCTCCAGAACCTATTCTAATAGATGGGGAACCCGAATTCGAAGTGAAGAACATTTTAGACTCAAAAATGTTTAGGTCAAAACTGTTCTACCTAATTGATTGGAAGGGGTACGGACCTCAGGAGAGGTCGTGAAAACCCAGCGACCATGTGCATGCACCTCGATTAGTCAGGAAATTCCACCGACTCTTCCCAGACAAACCAAAACCCCCGGAGGGAACAACCTTGGGAGGGGCTTTGGGGGGGGGAGCGCTGTCATGATGCCCGCTCCCGGGGAGCCGGTTCAAGCCCTGCGTCCCCGAAAGCGGACATCCAGACCCCAAGGAGGGACCCAGCAACCCCATATAGGGGCCCTTTGGACAGTGTCCTGGCGCCTATGGCGCCAGGCTCATTATGGGAGTGCTTGGGTGCACTTACCTGATGCAGACCATGCTGCAGGATCCCGGCCTTCTTGAGGCCTGAAAGGAACTACTTTACCTGTGGGACTAATTTACCATCCGGGCGTGGTCGGGGAAGGATACATACCTGATTGGAGGAAGGATACATACCTGGAACTTCTTCCAAGGCTATTTAAACCCCACCCGAACAGCCACACGTGCTTCGCGTTGTTCTGCATCTAGCAGCTGGACGCTCACCGTGTCTGCTCCTGCATCCTGACTTCTGCCACGCCTGCCAGCATCCTGGATCACCTGCAAAGGAAGAGAAGAAGAGAACAGAAGAAGGAAAAGTCCTTACCTGCTAAATCCGCATCCCGGAGACATCTCGCCGACAATCCTGAAAAGGAAGACTTATTTAAAAGCTCATCGCGTCGATCGTTGCAGCGCCGCATTCCACTCACCTTTACAGGGCGCCTCCATGTTCAGCAGCGATCATCCGGATTCGCAGTCACGCCCCAGCGCCTAGGGAGAAAAAGACCAGAACAAAAAGGTGAGAGAGAGAAGGGAATAAGGAAAGCTAAATCTCCATGTTAAGACTTACCTGTTGATTCATTCCCTCTTCATTTCGGGTCCGCGCCGCATCCTGGCATTTCCGGACCCCGGCCCCTAAGGGGAAAAAGAGACATCAGCGTTAATGAGCGAATGAAAAGACATTACCAAAAAACGCTCATTAAAGACTTACCTGATTTCTACAAGGATTTCGCCTCTCATCTCGGGTCGGTGCCTGTTCCACGGCATTCCGTACCCCGGCCCCTATGGACACAAGGGGAACCTCTTATCAAAAAACTTACCTGGAAGCCAAGCAAGTTTGGTTCTCACCAATCCGAAAATCCAGTGAAGTAACTCGATACCAACGCGCCCCTGCATCAGAATCAGGATGGAGAGCTCGTCCTTCCAGACCCTAAGGTGAGACGCTACGAGGAATCACAGAAGGGTTTCGAGGAGGGTGAGAATGGAAAGTGGGAGGCCGATTGCATTACCCCGCAGACAGTTAATCCCCTATTTTCGCCTACAGAAGAATACTTCTGCGAGCCAGACAAGCCAGATTTGGGGGCCCGGTCTAGTCCGTCTTCCGAACCCTGCGCATCACCTTAGAAGAGGTCACAGCAGCGCGAACCAGGCCAGCGCCTCCTTGGGAGTCAGGTGAGCGTTACATCGGGTGGAGAAATGGAGGACCGTTGATCATCTCAGATTCAGAGCCCCTCTCCTGGTTTCATGAGGCCGCGTATTGCAGCTGAATCCTCTGCATCCTCAGTCTCGTGTGTGGGACGGCTAATAGGACCGCCGCCAAGAGACCCAGGAGATGCTGGTACCCCCATGCCGAGGTCACATCTCTGCTGAAGAAGTGGGTGGTGGCCCTCTTGATGGCCGAGGTCTTGTCCTCTAACGGAAATACCTTCTCAGAGCATGTTTTTCTTTTTGTCGAGCTCTTCTTCCGTGGTGGAGTAGAAGAGGTCCCCACCCAAGAACGGCAGGTCTAATATGTGTTCCTAGACGTCCGGGTTGAATTTCGTTGCACGGAGCCAGGCTGTCCTTCTCATGTCCGTGACGATACAGATGGCATGGCCAGAGGTGTCAATATGGGTCACAGTGGATTACATGAGGTCCTGCGCCTCCAGCTTGGCCTCAGCCAATCCCGCCTTGAAACTAGATTGGCTCTGCGTAAGGAGTTCTGGGAGGAAGTCTGCAATTCCCTGCCATATCCTTTGGTTAGCGGCAGCCAGCACGGCACCAGCGTTGGCCTGATGAAGATGCAAAGACGCGTTGGAATACATCGCCTTCCCGTATGCCTCCAAGATCTTCTCTTTGCCTAGCAGCATCACTGAGGAGGAGGCTGAGGACGACTGAGGATTGGAGTATAGTGATGCCGCAGCGATCACCGAGGAGTGTGGCTGAGGATGGGCCGATAGCAAGAGTGTATCCCCCTCCATCTGCCTGTACTTGGCGTCCAGGCGTCGATTGACCGGCTGGACAGAGTGGGGCTTGAGCCAACCCTTCTTGGCCAGGGAGACTACATCGGTCTGCAGTGGAATTCCTGTTTTGGCCAAGGGGCATCGCGTAAGGACTTCAGCAAGCACCCTCTCCGCAGGTTGTTCGACCTCGGTTTGAGGTAGGCCCAGATACTCTGTCAGCCCCGCAAGACGTTCAGGGAAGGCCTTGGCTGAGGATGGCATGTCAGGATCCTCCTCCTCATCCGTATCCTGTGGGTCAGGAGGATCCTGCGTAGGTGGAGGAGTAGCGGGAGCCAGAGGCTGGGGTACAGGGACCGGAGTCGGAGGCTGGTACGGAACCGCCTGAGGAATCGGCTGGGGAGCCGGAGGCGGAGGCTGCGCCGGGACCAGGGGCGCCGACGGAGGAGCCTGTGGTGTCAGTAGCATCGGAGAGAGCACGTCCTGATGGCATCCCTGAGAATAACCCCCATCCACGGGTACTTCATGAGCCTGAGGAACCTCTCAAAGAACTTGTCTTCACAGGCCGGAGGAGTGGGAGGGGATACTGACTGGGTAGCAGGAGGCTGCTGGAGCCTCTGCATACCCTGCCCGTACGGAAACAGTGGGTGCCTGCCCTGCGCAAATGAAGGATAGGCTGTAGGCCACGTACCTGGTTGAGGCCAGTACCACCTTGACACTCGTTCTTCGCCGAACTCCTGGAATGGCGTCGGATGGATGCCGATGTCTGTCACGGCAGCCACTTTGTCAAGCTGCCTGCCACGTGCCTGCGTTGTGTTGCTCGGCTCGCTGGGCCCAGCCTCGTCCAAGACTCTTAAATGTGGATCGCAAGCCCTACCCTGCTCCTCGGGCCTAGACCTGGTAGGTGCGACATCCTCGGCCCGTGGCCCAGTAGAGCTGCGTTTAGGCGCACCCTTGGCCGTATTGCTGGTACTAGGGCATGGCCCCTCAGACATAATGCTGGTAAAAGGGTGGAGACCCGGTCAAAGAACCTTCCGGTCCCTCAACACTGTCACCGGGAGGTACCACGGATCCCTCAGCCAATAGGCCTGTAGCTGGAGCAGCCTCGGTCCACATGCTGGTACAAGGACCTGAGTGGTCGCTCCCGCCCGGGCGAGTACCTGAATGATAGAAAAGACAAAAAAGACAAAGAGAAGTAGTATCCGCGTGTGGAATTGCATGGCCGAAGCCAAACCCAGGAGCGCTAGTGAATTCGGCCTGTTCCCGTCAACGCGGAAAAGGGGACTGAGGTGTGGTGCCGGAGGGCAGTCAGGGCAGTGCATGCTCCCAGGGTCGCGCCCCTGCACGCCTCTAAATTTAAAGGGGAAAGGTTTTTTCTGGTGAAAAAGGTTCCGTCTCCCGTCCCTTGGAAGGGACGCCCATACAGTACGGGGAGGAAAGGGGACGGGACATAAGAGTATCCAAAATTCCTAAGTCATCCTAGTTTTTCTGTCAAGCTTCCCCAACAGAGACCTTTAAGTGCAGTTGGGGTCTGAAATCCCAAATTACTAAATCATTCCAATGTTTCTGACTGACTTCCAAACACAGATCAAAGTAGGGGCTGGGGGTCTGAAAAACAAACTTCTAAATCACCCTCTGTTTATTTTAAAGAAAAAGTGTGGGTGAAATAATAATTTCCATATGCATTTGTACAAATCTGTAAACCAAACTGCTAGCGTTTGAAGCGCGCAGGAAAATCGAAATTGCACAGCACTCCATATGTACATTTTTTTTTTCTTCATTGACCAGTGTAGATTATATCTGGAATTGTAAAGTATTGTGATTTGTGTTTTTCCCAACCAAAATGTGTGATTTATTTATGTAACAAGACGTTTAACTGTGAGCCACAAAGAAGGTGGCGTGTGTAGTTTAGTGCGATCTTTAGTACCTATAATTCAAATAAATACAAATATATTTCCTGTACAGCGACCTGGTTCTTGGCTCATTGTTGGCACAGGGGGAGGGGTCCCAGGGGCACGAAATTAACCAGAAATAAGGCTGAACAAAGAATTGACATTAAACAGTTTGTTGTGTGACACCTTGATTGGGGAGGGAAGGAACTCCCTGTGTTGAGGGTGGCTGCTCAATAAACCATACCAATACAAGCACTAAATAGACAAGTGGTAGCAGAAGCTGTGCCATAGTCTGCAAGGGAAATAACAAGGAAAGCAGCTGGTACCCCTGGCAACCCTTAAAAGAAGCCCATGCGTGAATCACAAGCTCTTTCACCTCCCTCAACCACACTCTTACCGCCTCCTCACAATGGTAGATCCTTCTGCAAGGGTTAATTCCAGTCAGGCCTAACCAGTGACCGCGTTCCCAGTTTCCTATTCAGGTCTTACCTAACCGTCCTGCATCCTGTAGCTGGATTTTCAACATCTCCATGGGTGAAGTAACTACCACCTGGCAGGTTCCTGCTCCGCAGCCGGCAAGCATCTCCTTCAACAAGGTCAGCTCTTTCCTGTTACAGAAAAGCAATAATACGCACATCACACTCCATCTACTTTGTGCACAGATAGTTGCAAACATACGATTATTCGCAAGAACCTACAATGCCCACCCAAATGCTAAAATCCAAAGTCAATCATTCTGTGGCGATCTCCCATGGCCCCACCCCAAGCCATGGATATTATTTGGGCACCAGCTGACAAACCATCACAAGCCCCCCCCATTCACTCAGAGGGCGCAGACTCCTTTGAAAACTAAATGGTAGGAACAATGTGCGCTTTCGTGGACGGCCTAAACACAGACTCAACTTTTTCAGGCGCTGGACAGGATTAATTAGGGATAGCCCAAGATCAAGCAGATGACAAAATGCTTCTTAACCGTTACTGCAATATTTTTAAGTGAGAAAGACACATTTGTTAAATAAAGGATGCCTCTATATCGAAACCAAGCTAATCACAATCCCTTTGCATTTCTATTGTTAAAGTGCAACACATGAGAAGATCTAACCAGGACAACATTCCTGAGTGTATGAAAAAGCTGCAAAGGAAGATTGGTGAAGCACTTGAATTCTAATAGGCCGCTGAGATGAAAACGTGCAATTGCTTTGCAAAAGCAAGAGTAAGGCGGCATGCAATGTTGGGCAAGTGGTGCTCTGAATCAACCATTACATATGCTACATTGGCCTGCCAGTTCTTGAGTAGCATAGAGATCTCTCAGCCGAAGGCGCACTGAGGCTTTAACCACTGCACAGCAGTTCATTCTCATAGAATGGCCCTGTGTGACATAGGAGTAAGGGTTGGGCTCATCGACATGCTGAACAGTAAAACCCACACTATCCACAATCCGTGTGTGGGAAAACATTGACCTACGATGCAATTCAATGAAGATTATTTGCATATATTCTGAAAACCCAGTGACTAGATTTACTTTTTGGTGGGTGCATGGGCTCAGTGTTAATTAGAGAGTTTTTTTTCTTTTACCTCTGCTCTTACAACAGACACCAACTCCTGTAAGCAACCATCCAACTGGAAGGCCGCTCGATGATCGAAAGCTCAAATGATTAACCTATAAATGTTATTTTCAGTTATTGCTTTTAAAAAGTTATCAAGATGCAGAGTATTTACAAATACCATAGCTTGAGCACGACAGCCAAAATGCACATTTTGTCCTGGTATTTGTGCAAAAGGAATGAGCCATACACAAGCAGATGGGGCTTAACCATCATACTTCATGGCAGAGATCTCCATTGGAGATGCAGAAAGTGATGGTGTGAGGTGGTGCTGCTTATTGGCAGATCGAGGAGTTGGTAATAGGAGAACCAGATGCACGGATGGGGGCGGAGACACAGACATTTAATAAGCCTTTCTTAAAATGCTACATAATGTCTCTATGAGAAACAATGGTCACAGCCTGGGTAGAAGTCAGATGCAATGCCCATCAGCTGCAGAGCCAGAATAATCATAAAATAAATGGTTTTTATATAGCATTCCATGTTGGATCCCTAGTGCTTCCAGGCTTTAATAAATGGAGGTTCTCAGCTAATGGACTGGTACTCAATGCATCCACCTCAGAAGGATGAAGGGCTGAGTAGGCCCTGCACTGATAGACGTCCAGCAAGTAATGGCCAGAGGCACAGATGTAGGCTCTGCACTGGTTGTGGAGTTGTGTGGACTTTACAACAACTGTTGCTTTAGGAGCTTTAAGAGAAAGTATATCTCCCCCTTGGTGGCGCAGAGCGCCTGCGAGAAGTCGCACTCAGAGAGGGCTGCTCGTGGTAGACTATGCACTGGGTGTGGAATTTTGTGGACTTTACAATAACCGTTGCAGTTGCTTTAAGAGAAAGTATATCTCCAACTTGGTGGCGCGGAGGCCCGAGGAGAGTCCAGTCACTCGCCAGTCAACCGACTGTCACTGAGTGGCTGGGCTGAGGATAGCAGACTCGCGGGACAAAAAGAGGAACTTGGTAAAAAGTAAGAGCGATGTTAAAAAGACCTTCGAAGTGGCACTTGGCTGACCTGAGAGAAGCGGCGGAAAGAACGAAGAGTCTTTGCAACTCCGGACGCCTTCCCTCTAGCCCCCGCCCCCTCCCCAAGGTACGCATTGCAAGCCTCGAGGTTGGTGAAATGGCAGGTAAGAGCACAGCAGACCCATATTGTCCTTCTCTCCTCCCGTAGCACAAGCCCAACTTACTTTGACTTCGTCGTCCCCCCTTCCCCAATCTCAATCTCCTCTCCAGCCAGATTCATCCCCAGAACTGAAAGTAAGTGCTTTTGAACCAGACATTTACCCAGAGCAGACTAAGAGACACACCGAAAAAAGGGCTGCATCAGTTGAGCGGGGAAACAGGACAGAGGTGCCAAGCGGCACTGACAATGGAAAGCTGGCCATTGACTTAACGTCAAGTTCCCACAGTGGCCAGGCACTTCATGACACGCCAGTAATGGGCTCAGAGCAGACATTTTCTAACAATGGCGCAACGGGGGTGGTGAGAAGACAACTGTTGTAATGGAGACAAACCTCCTAGAAAACCGCCTACAAAACACCCATATAATAGTTACTGCAGAATTATCCTGTACTATCTCACCTCTCCCCATGATGAGCTTGGATGCTGGAAGTACGGCAGGGGTTCCCTAAAGGCCTGAAAAGGTGACGCAACCAATGAAACCACCTAAAGATGGTCAGGCCTTACTGCCTAAGGCAATGATCAAAAACAGCGAAGGTCACCAGGCAATGGCTTATGCAGTGGTGGTGCTTTGCCACCGATGGAAACTGCATCTTTCAAAGAGCCAAAAACAGCAAAATGCAAGACTAATCTGGATACTAACCAGCTTACGACATACACAGATATCCAGGAGAAATACCCACCTGTGAAATGGAGATGGAAGGGTCTAGCTCACCCCAATACAGGGCTAAAGATCTCTCGATCAAACACAGGAATGGGGGAAAAAGCCCCTAATACAAAATATGACAGTTACAGGGAGAGACAGCCAAGTACTGTGTTAGCCCCGGCATCAGAGCTAACCGGTGGCAAATTATCGGAAGGTATAGTGGGCGTGGACACCCATGATTCAAATCTAAGCATACAACCCCCTTCACCTCAAGAGACGGCAATAAGGGGGTGTATGCCAGCCCAAAAAAGAGCACAAATGAGTTGAACTACTTTTCAAATGGAGGCAGAGAGAGACTCATTTAACTGATACAGCACCCAAAAACATGGAAGGGGCGGACTTAGAACCTGACAAGGGCCAGAGTGGGACATATAAGCCTTTGGATAGACCTTCAACACTGGCTGCATTGCAGCGTGACATTGATAAATGAAGAGCTATGATAAAACTCTCAGACCCAGACTGCACACCAACTTGAAGTAGGCATAACCGTAAGGCGTGTAACACTTCTTACGACATGTCCATTACTATAGAAGCTGGAGAGAATGTGGACAGCCCTGGACTTGAAACTGTAAACTCTATCAGGCAGGACAGTCAAACTCAGCAGCTACAAGAAATAAATTATTCTACAAAAAACAGAGAATAAGCATTCAAGAGCTACGAGAAATGACCTCATTAGTTAAATGTCTGTAGCCACCATTGCAATGGCACCTTTTAGGAGTCTCTATGAAGCGATATATGACACACTGACAACCACTCTGTTAGCATGCTGCATTCCAAGATGATCTTTATTGAAAGTTTCATCGCAGCAGGGAAACCATCTGGTAACGAAGGTGATCCTCAAGAGTTGTTTAGAGTGGGAAATGTGAAAAAGACCGTAATTACTAGCCAGCTGAGATCCAGATAACAACAGAACAAGTTGCAACAAATTCAAGATGTCAGGATCCATCATGGCGGACCGAGATGGTCAACAAATGTGACCACAGACCCACAGAAAGCGAGACGGGGTGTAGTGAACAAAAGGGCAAAAATACAGAAGAGGCACCGCAGGAGAGAAGCATAGCTCCTATTTTACAAGACAGGGGTGCATCAACAAATAGTCAAATAAGCAGCTATATCAAAAACGTATCCGATGTTCGGCCAGAAATGAAAAAGAAGATCTGTAATTGCTGGTACAAATAAACAGCGGATAGGGATTCCGATGGTAAATGCCAACGATTCTAGGAGCTTCATACAGAGGTTATCGCTCCCACCAAAGGTAAGAAATACCAGATATAAATCTAGGCCGAAAAATTGTAAGAAGCTGCTTCCAAAGATCTTGGAGGAGAACATCCAAAGTAGTCCGGAAGATCCTTGGGTAATGACCTCCTCGAATATATGTCTAAATGTATCCACCTACTTGTTGGATGATGAAGCAGAGGAAACATCTGATGAAATAAATGACACCCACTGCTCTCACGTAAACCTAGATGCCTCATTAGGCTCTGCTCGATCTATAGGAGCCGAAACTGATACACCATTCTTGACACTAGCAGAAAGAAGGGAGCTAGCGGTTGCTAAATTTGAAGCTCAGGAAACAACGATACCGGAGGAAATTGACAGATATAACAGGGGTACACGACCTGCGCAGGAGCCACGCAATCCTCTGTATAAGAAGTAAAGGAGACCCCTTAGATAAGGATGATAATCCTAAAGCTTCCAAGAATGTGTCATTTAGGCCAACAAACATCTGTAGCTCCAAGTCAATTAAAAGCGACAAGAGATCCCTTAGAAGGGGAAAACGGAACCCATCCGTTACCAAGGATAAGACCTGATAAAAGAGATAGGAACCCCAGTACTAATAATAAACACAGAGTGAGACTATGCCAGATGCCTTAGACTGTAAAGAGTCGTGGACAGAGGAGTTACATTTAGCTTAAATAGGCACATTTTCTTGGAGACTATGCCATTGTATGCCACTGTTACGCCAAATTAACACTGATGAATTCGCCATAATTGAATTTACATGAGAAGACTGCACGGATCTGGTATATCTACACTTGCGTTCGATTGTGGTGAAGAATTTGAAATTGTCCTCAGTGGCGAGCTTCCATCTGCTGGGGTTCCACCTGACTGAGCTAACCGACTGGGCAGAGTAGGATGGGATCGCACTGGATCCAACAACCTATTAGGGAGAAAACAAACCAACGGGGCGTTGCCAAAGGTGGTCCCATATGAAAAGGCACATGAAACAACAATTCAAGGAGAAGGGGCCGGCACCCTCTTAGAGAGGAACTCCTGGCGGTCCTCGGAACAAAGAAGCAACTCATACCAAACTGAGGACGAACGTGATGCTAAGACTAAACCATCATGGAGGAAGCGGACATGAAAGGAAGATTGAGCTAAAAAGACAAAGGTCGTCCGAGTCATTGGGGAACGAATCCTGGTCTTGGCTCCCACCCGCTCTAATGTTGAATAATAACCATTAGCTGAACCCCCATACAACAAAAAGAAAATGCCTGACTTTAGTCTCCTGGAACACAAGGGGTTTTTCCCATTTGTTTGCTGGAGGAGATATACTTTGGAATAATGTTGACTTCATATGTCTCTGGGAAACCTGGTTAAGATCAAAACCAATCATGGACGGATTTGCTACCTTAATGAATCCGGCTCTCATGGGGGAGTCTGGACGACAAAGGGCGGGTCTCCTGACAATAAGCAAGAGCGGATCCAAGTATGATGCAGTGTCAGATACCGCATGGCGACTGCGCAACCATCAGCTTATAAAGAACGGCACCCAGGAGTATTAGACTCAGGGGAGAGCCAGTGTAAAGGGGAGGGCATGTAAAGGGGAGGGCATGGGGGCTTGGAAGTCCTTCCAACCCCAACACGTGTTTGGGGGTGTTTGGGGGGGCTTGCAACAGTAAAGTGAGAAAGTAAAGTCTGAAGTAAGGTGGGAAAGTAAAGGGAAAAAGTAAAGTGGACCAAGTAAAGAGGACCATGTAAAGTGGACCAAGTAAAGTGAAAAAGTAAAGTGAAATTGACCTGGGCTAGAGAGGGATGGCTAGGGAAGGACGGGCCCCCCCGACAGGGTCCTCAAGGACCTTATGGGGAGGGGGGGCTAGGGTGCTAAGCTCAGCGCATAATCCTGAGGCGTGGTGGAGAAACGGAACACCTGTAAGAGAACTCCTGACTTTATGTATGTTTAATAAGGTTTGCTATGGCAATTTCAGCTTCCGGTCAGAAAATGGTCCTGCCTCTTATTTGGGGATTGGGGTGGTGGGGGTTCACAAGAGGAAGAGGGGATGCAGAGAATAGAATGTGGACACGAGTATGCAAGGACAGTCCGCTGATGCTGGGTGTCGGCGCTAAGGTTCCGAGATTGGTGGGGCTGTCCCTTGGCCAATAGGGGTAGAAGGGAACTCCTGGTGTGCATGTGGTGAAAACTAAGCCTTGTTTTCCCTGCATGCAAACAAATAGTACTAGGTGACACTGTGGAACTGCAGATATAGCAGAAGAGGTACAGACAAGAGCCAGGTAAAGGGTGGTACCGTGGTATAGCAGAATCGGGCAGCTGAGGGATGTTACCCTGGAGCTGCAGAGACAGGCAGAAGGAGAGGTAAGAGATGGTAACCTGGAGCTGCAGAGAGAGGGAGAGACAGAGAAGCAGGTTAGAAGAAGAGTGCCCTGCGAGCTTGGCAACTGCACTACAGGTGTGACTGGCAATCCATACCCATCTCTGGAGAGCATCTGCCGGAAAAAGTCATTGGCGGCCAACTTGATGGCCTTCTCCGGGGTAACCAGGGTCAAGTTCACTGCAGCTCCTGCAAATAATGATAGAGGGTGACAGTGTGAGTCATGACGTACAAGTGGGATCTATGTGATCACTGCGCTGCCAAAAATGACTCTAAAAAAGCCAACTTCCATTACGGCGAGGCACAGTGATCACATAGATCACTTTTTCTCACACCCCCCGCCCCCACCCAACTTACTGGTATCATAATAAAATGTCGACTATTTAATGCCGACTTTACCATTACTGCGCCTTTGCACCATATAAAAAATTCCACCTCCCATTACACCGAAAAACAGGAGTCAGAGGTTGCGGGGTTGTCCCCTGCTTCCATTAGATGGGTGGTGGGGGACAAGAAAGTTACAACTAAAAAAGGGAAAAAAGAACTTTAAGAAAAGAACAATTCAGGGCCAGCTCCGACCCTCATACGTGGGTGGG
Organism: Ambystoma mexicanum; assembly: GCF_040938575.1. Lineage (NCBI taxonomy): Eukaryota > Metazoa > Chordata > Amphibia > Caudata > Ambystomatidae > Ambystoma > Ambystoma mexicanum. The sequence goes on along the minus strand of NC_090936.1, from coordinate 448,392,451 downwards.
AACTGACATTGCAGGGACAGCGGGGAGTCAGCGGCACACACAAGTGTGCCGCCAAGAAAAGGTAAGTAGGTTGGGATCTATGTGATCACTGCGCCGCTGAAAATCACGACTCTAAAAAAGCAGACTTCCATTACAGCGAGGTAGTTATCACATAGATCACTTTTTCCTGCATTCCCCCAGCCTAGACCTTCCAGCCTCCAAATATTCTTACTGTACATTGCTGCCAACACTCAACTTTACAAATGCGCAATCTAAATGCGCCCTGCACCTTCCTCTCCATGCAAAATGCACAGACCAAGAGTAACCGTCCCCAGGTTCTGAATCTAGCAATCTCTTAGGATTGCAGAGCCTGCTTATGAACTCAATACGCAATGCATGCTCAGAAGATCTTCCCCTCACTAGCAAAACGAGTTTCCTCACTTCCAAAAAAGGCGGCTGGTGTGTGAACCCAAGAAGGAGTTTGTTATATTGTGGGAGGTGATACCCGTTATTTGACTGGCAACATTTATTTCGAGATCAATTATTGGCTTTTGAGACTGCGCTGGCCCTTATTCAGGTGTATCCTTTGGTTTCAGTCGTTGTGTGACAAAGGACCTTGTGCAGTGTTGAAAGCTTCCAGCGTTGCACTCATTTTGTTGGGGGAAAACGACAGGGTTCCCTACCTACAATATACAGAATCAGTGCTTTCAAAACAGCAGCTTCAGGAAGAGTCGTAAAGGTCATCGCTGAAATCTAAGCCTTTCCTGTAGCATTGAATCATGTGTCCTACCCAACACTCGCCTAGCCAGTGCAAGCTGTACCTCCATGAGCACTCAGGGTATCCACTCACAGTCTTCCCGCACGCACCTCTGCTAGACAGCCAGATTGATGCCGCCATGATAGTCTCCTTCGTAACTTCTGCTTGCCTCCCCAGACATATCAACTCACTTTTTTTTTTTTATACATTTTTATTATATTTCAACCAACAAAACAATGCAGATCAAATATCCAGTACAAGATGCAACAATACAGTTTCAAATGTGTACATCATACAATTTGACCTTCACTCCCCAAAACCCACCCCCCTAACGAACGCATCTAATCAGTTTGCTCTGTGTTCTCGTCGCGCGGAGGGGTCCATTCTCCGTTGGAATCCGCCAAATCTGGCGTTGTTCCAAACCGTTCCGCTATCAATGTCTTCCAAGCCAACAGGGTTCCTACCTCTTCTCCCCCTCCCATCATACTGGACTCCTGCCATACCATAGTCTCTGCTTCCGCCCATTTTTGCAATTCCCTCCACCATATCTCCACCCTTGGTTTATGACAAGCCTTCCATCCCATTCCAATCCTCCTCTTAGCCAGCACATATGCCAAGTCCTAGTTACCATGCTTCAGCTTCTGCGATCTAGGGAACCCCCCTAATAGACAAGCCCAAACTGATTCTACAACCAGTGTGACTCCTTTATTCGCCAGTTTCGCCGCTATCTCGCTCCAAAAGCACCCAACCACGGGGCAGGACCAAAACATATGTGTCATATCAGCCTGTTCTTCATCACATTTGGGACATGCTTGTCTGCCTGCATTTTTAAATTTTGATATCCTCAGAGGCGTCATGTACGCCCTATGCGTAATATATAATTGTATTTGTTTCAACCTAGCGTTTCTAGACACCTTCTGATGATACCACAAAGCCCGCTCCCACATCCCATCCTCCATAAGGGCTCCCACCTCAGCTTCCCAATCTAATCGAAGTTGCATTGGTTCTCTACCAATCTTAAGCATCAGCATGTCATATAGCCTTGAAATCTCGTGTCCTCCCTCTGCTATATCATATATGGTGTCTACAACCTTGTCCGGCTCTACTTCAGGAATAGTTTCGGGCCAAGTTTTCTTGATTTCCCGCACCAATCTGTAATATGTAATGTATTGACCTACGTGTAGACCTGTTTCCTCGCCCAACTCCTCAAAACTCGCAATGACTCCCTCCCGCCAAACATCTCCCACCGTTGCCAATCCCACTGATTCCCAATGGTCCCTGATCAACCTTCGCAGTTGCACATTTCCCTTAGCCAGGGCCACCAGCGGTATCTGCGGGGAGCACGGAGCTGGGATTCCCATCATCCTGCATGCGCGGCGCCAAATCCTCCAACCTAGTGTCATCATGTAGGGGTGCCCCTGCATTTCCGTTTCAGATAACCAGATCATTTCCTTTAAGTAAAATGGGGCACTGTCTGCACTAAACAATCTGGATTCAGGGGTACTTTCATCCGAGAGCCATTTAGAAACATACTGCAGTTGGCCTGCTATATAGTAGGCCTCATAGTTGGGGAGCCGTATCCCCCCTTTTTCATAAAAGTTTTGCAGTTTCCACAACGCCATCCTGCACCTGGTTCCTTGCCACAGAAAGTCCCTGCATATACTGTCAAGTTTGGTAAAAAACTTCCTAGGTATGAGGTATGGGATGTTTCCGAAATAATGCAAGAGTCTAGGCAAAACCACCATCTTAAGCATTGCACTATGCCCCATCATAGCTAACGGCAACTTCCCCCAGAATTGCATGCTTTTCTCTATTTTCCCAACAGCTACTTCCGTGTTGTGCTTATGTTCTTGTTCAATCGTGTGATACACATCTATCCCAAGGTACCGAAAGGTATCAACCGCCCAGGGGACTTGCAATACCGGCAGCTGCTCTACGGGGAGTCCTTTATAGTTACCCAACGGGAAAATTACAGACTTCTGAGGATTCACAGCTATTCCAGACAACCCCGCATACCGATCCCTAACCTCCAATATATGCTGGAGATTCTCCTCTGGATACTCCAGGTACAGTAACATATCGTCTGCATATAAAGAAATCAAGTGTCGCTCCCCACCCACTTCTATGCCTATAGTATCATACTGTTGTCTGAGATGTATGGCCAAAGGCTCCAATGCCAATATGTATAACATGGGGGACCATGGACATCCCTGTCTGGTACCTCTTCCTAACCGCCATCTCTCTGAGATGACAGCTCCCGTCTTAACACTAGCAAGCGGCGCATTGTATAACATCTTTGCCCATCTTAAATATCCGGGCCCCATCCCAAATTCCGCCAGTGTCGACAGCAGCCATGGCCACTTAACAGAATCAAAAGCCTTTACCGCATCCATGGACACTACTCCTAAGTCACTCTCAATTCCCCCCGCCCGTTCAATGACTCGATGGAGTCGCCTATGATTGTGAGTTATGTTCCTGCTTGGAACATAGCCAGTCTGATCCGGGTGTATGAGTTTGTCTATGACTTTTCGCAATCTGTTTGCTAAAACAGCTGTTAGTATCTTGCTGTCTTGATTCAGCATTGATAATGGTCTATAGGAGCCACAGCTGTTCCCTGGCTTATTCGGTTTAGGGAGTGGAACTATAATTGCTTCCCTCAATGACACTGGCAGCTGTCCCGTCTCAAACGCTTCATTTAGCATATTCAGCATCGGAGGGAGCACCTCCGCCATGTATGCCTTATAAAACTCACTCGGGAACCCGTCTGCCCCAGGGGTTTTGCTAGTGGGCAATTGTCTCACCACCGCTTCCAATTCCTCTAGAGTGATTGGTGTATCCAACTCTTCCCTCTCTTCAGCACTTATCCTGGGAAGACCTATATCTTCGAGTGTCTCTCTTATCCTCTCTTGATTATCCTCCTCGGCATCCCCATACAATTCACTGTAATAAGTGACAAATTTCTGGTTAACCTTCTCCTGGGTGTCCGCTACACTGCCGTCTTCCCTTGTTATTGCCCTGATGGTGGGTCGGGGGGTCTCACTCTTATATAACCACGCCAGAAGCCGTCCAGTTTTGTCCCCACCCGCGTGCTGCCTCTCTATGTGTTTCCTGTAATTCAATTTGCACAACCTATCCCAATTCTCTCCACACTTCTGTTGAAGCTGAAGTATCCGCTCCGCATTTGAACTAGTATCATCAGCCTCCCTTTGTGCTTCCTCCAAGTCCCTCTCAGCTTCTCGTAAATCAACCAGGATACCGCCCTGCAGGCTTCGGGATTTCGCTATGGCCACGCCTCTCAACACTACTTTAAAGGCCTCCCACAAAGTGCACGCCGAATCAACACTACCCGTGTTCTCCTCAAAGTAATTTATGATCTCCTCCCTTACCTCTTCTTTAAACACAGGATCTTTAAGCGCTTCTGCCCGGAGCCGCCACGTGGGGATCCTTGCTCTAGGAGGGCAGTACTGCCAGCTTACAAGCAAGGGCGAGTGGTCCGATAGGACCCTCGCTTTATATTCCACCCGCACCATTTCTGTTATTAGGCCTGACGTAGCAAAGAAACAGTGTAGCCTAGTGGACAACAGTTGTGGGGCAGAGTAATGAGAATACTGTCTTTCTTGGGGGTGCTTCATTCTCCATATATCAGTCAGGTCAAAATCATTAAGCAACGCTTGCAACACCCGTGCCGCTGGGGCCGGTTTTTCCAGCTTCTGATCTGATCTATCCACCTTCGGATTCAGTACATAGTTAAAATCCCCACCCCAGATTACCGCACTTCCCATGCACACACCAAGGGCAGCACTCGGGGTTCTGAAATACATCGCTGTATTCTGGTTAGGGGCGTATGTATTGATTATACTTATTTCTCTATTCTCTACCAGGCCCTTAAGTATGACCATTCTTCCATCCGCTTCAGCAGTTTCCTGTAATACATGAAGGGGGACATGCAGAGCCACCCAGATAAGGAGCCCCCTGGCATAAGCAGAGTATGTTGAACCCACCACCACCCCTTTCCATTTCTTCTTAATCATTTCCAGTCTCTCTCTTGTCAGATGGGTCTCTTGTAATAGCGCAACGTCTATCTTTTGTCTACGCAAGTATACCAGCACCTTATTTCTCTTCAAATAACTGTTTAGGCCCCTAACATTCCACGTGATTATTTTAAGGTCCCCCATGGCTCGTTATGATTGCCATCCCCACCCCAACCGCGCAGACCACAGCTCGTACCCATTCTCGTCTATATAGGCTCTTGAAACTCAAACTCCCCAAAACTATATACACCCCAAACATGTACTCCCATTACTCTTTACTTATCTCGATCACCTTCTTCTTCCGCCTGGATGTCAGTCTCCTGGGGGCAGCCCTGCGTATCAAGCCAACACATGGCATCCTCCGGAGTGTCGAAAAATAAAGTTCCGTTTTTATGAAAAACCTTCAATTTCGCTGGGTAAAGTAGCATGTATTTGCAACTCGCCTCCCTCAGTATCCTCTTAACAGCCCCAAAGTTCATTCGGCTCCGCTGCACTGTCAAGGTGTAATCCGGGTAAGCCGTTAAGTTTGCCTCCCCCCGTTTGATTGTTCCTCCTTTGCGTAAGTGTTCCAGTATCCTTTCCCGGTCTCGATAATTAAGGATTTTGGCAATAACTGGCCTAGGCGGATTGCCTGGCGGCGGCCTCCTCATCAGAGCCCTGTGTGCTCGTTCCACAGCAAATCCCTGAGACAGAACTCCTCCAGTGATCTCCTGCAGCAACATGTTTTCAACAAATTCCGTGGGGTTATGACCTTCCATTCCCTCCGGCATCCCCACAATGCGGATGTTGTTCCTTCGGGCACGTCCTTCCGCTTCCTCCGCTCTACTCTCTAGGTTGCCCACTCTTTGTACCAGGGCATGCAGTTCCGACTTATGTGAGGCACAGCCTGCTGTATTCAAGCTCCCTTCTTTCTCCAGGCTCGCTGTGCGCTCCGACAGGGACCTCACATCCTGACGGAGTAAGTTCACGTCTTCCTGCACTTCCCCGACCTTAAGGTCCAATGCTGTCTTCAATTCAGCCACAACTATTTCAAGCTTGGCCTCCCAGGCCGCCTTCAAATCCGCTTTCAGGTCCGCAATTGCAGCATCAACTCACTTCTTATTGGCTGCTCAACAGTAGCTCCATGACCGTATTCCACAACGAACAGTCTCAGACCTCCCACCGACTTCGCCTCTGTCATTTTCTCCTATTCCCATTCCTTAGAAGTCAAGCCAGCCCCCCCGTCCGGGGCACATCTACGACCTTCTGCTTCATTTCCGCTTGCCTTCCTGCTTCTTTTCTGAAGAGCCTGAGCAATGCATCCATGGCAGTCTACCGACACTGCCTTTGTGCCACCGGCCCCACCTTCCATGCTGCCGCCACCCCAACCCCCCACCACCTGCAGTGTCTATTCAATGCCTCCATGGAAATGCTCCTCTTTGAAGAGTGAGTGAAGAATGCCTTCAGGATAATCTGACCCACTTGCCCAGCCTTGAACCTCCTTGCCTGCCCCACATACAGGAATCAAAACGTCACCCCTAGTTGTGGATTTCAAGGGAGGAGGGGGGGGGGCAACAAATTCATTTAACCAGTGCACTGCAACTCTCATATTGGATGGTATGCCCCACCTCCCATCCAATCCTTCCTTCCGTTGATGTTACTGTGCATTGGTTTCAGGGCAATGTGTGGCACAGAGGGGAAATTGGAAGAAAGGCACACAAAAGGCAACATGTTAAACTGGGGAATGTTTTCTGGTGTGCACCCCCTCTACCGATTGAACGCATCATCTGCATTATGGGCGACACTCACATTAATCAGTCAGATCAAGACTTCCAATCATTGCAACACAAAGAGCAAAAGAAAAGAGCGCAGCAGCACATTTCAGAGATGTGTGAAAAACCGATGGGCAATTAGCACAAGAGTAATTTACCCATGCACAATTGGCCGTTCTCTGGATTAATACAGGATAATCCTAATTGAATCACCCATATCTGAAACACTGGGAATAAGATCAAAATATGAACTATTCTATTAAACACCATTTTGCGATTCCAAGATGGCCGCCGACACCAGGTAGACGTGTGTCGACGGCGCTCCAGAACCTCCAACTCACTTAAGCGGTTCCAACACCCCTTATGAGCTGAGGAATTCAGGAAAACAGCGGCCAGCGCCCCCCCGTACCTTTGACCACCCGTAGCTGCTATATCACCCAGCAGGAGAAGGGGAAATAACCGCGGCGCGCACCGGAGGCCCGCGGGCGAAAGGAGACGCATCAGGCTTACTGGGCAGGGCAGGAGAGGGGGCGCTCCAGGCGGGACGAGATTGCAGCCCCGTCCCTGTCCTCACGCTGGGGAACGGACGGAGTGGTGCGGCCTCGGGAAAGCGGACATGCTCTTGGCCGCACAGCGTGCTCCCCCGCCGACCATCGGCAGGGCGCGGCTGGCTGGGCCGGGGAGGAGGAGAAGACCCCGGGAAAGGAGGTACCTTCGGGACACACCGGAGGAGCTGCTATCGGCCTGGCAGCGGAGCCTCGGATCGGAGGTCCGCGGGGGCTGGGCGCACGCTGGGGGGCCCACGCAGGTCCTTGAGAGCGGTGGCAAGTTCCGGGCAGGAACCCCGGCCCGTGAAGCGGAGTACGGCCCCGGGCGGCGAGTGGATACTACCAGAGCAGTGTGGTGAGCGGCGAGGGGAGCGGGGCCCGGGTGACATTTATGCTGGGCTGCTGGGCTGGCCTCACGGAGGTACTGCCCTACTACACACGCAACCCCAACAGGCCCCAAGGCAACGTTAAGCACTACAAGGCTGGGGATTCAGGCCTGGTTAGGAATAGCGAGGCAAGGAACTCAGACCCGGTCAGGAGTGACTCCCTGGGGAGGCACGGGCAGGATCAAAGGGGACCCCCCCGACCTCCGAGCCCCAAATATGGTGGCTAAAAACAAGGGCAAGGCCAATAAGAGCGGCCAGTCGCAGCCAGACGCCTCAGGCCCCATCATGCCCCTCTGGGCAAGCAAGGACGCAGCCGAGGAACGCAGGGCCATACAGGGGGGGTGGGGGGGTGGGGAGGGGGGGGGGGGGGAGTATGGAGCAGGAGCACGCTGAGACCCTGGAAGCGTCCACTCAGATCTCACGCCAGGACCTGCACGGGGAGCTGCTTTCATTCCAAGCATCTTTGGGGAAAACCTTTCAAGAGCAATTTCAATTAATGAGGTCTGACATCAACCAGGCGCTGGCCGAAATCAAGCAGGAAGTGGGTCAACTGGGGGAGAGAACAGACATAGTCGAAAAAGGCCTGCAGGAGATAGGCAGAGAGGCCACGGAGAACAGTGAAGCTATCGAGAGGCTCGACACGGCAACGCAGAACTTGGAAATAAGAATGGAAGACATGGAAAACCGGTCTCGGTGGATCAACATCAGGTTGAAGCTCCTGCCGGAGACAGTGCAAGATAGGGACCTGAAGGAAACGGTTTAAGAAATTTTTGCGGAGCTACTGAGCGAGTCTTCACCTGATCGGATCGAATTGGACAGGGTTCACAGAGTGGGATTCCTCAATAGGAACCCGAAGTCTAGGCCGCGGGACGTGTTAGCGGCGTTTACAAGATATGCTCAAAAAGAGGCAGTACTCAAGGCCGCTAGACAAAAAGAGCCGATATCCTTTAACGACCAAAGTATTGAACTGTATCAGGATCTCGCCAGCTGTACCCTGCTCAAGAGGAGACAATGGACACCCTAAGGGACAAGGAGGGTAGGTTTGTTGTGGTAAAAGACACAATTGCGGAAGAGATGTATACAATAGGGGTGATTTATGCGCCCAACACAGGGCAGGACTCCTTCCTCTGCGATCTCATGGGGAAAATAGGTGACTGGGCAAGAGGCCAGATAATCATAATGGGGGACCTGAATATAGCTTGGAACAAGGTTAAAGACAGGTCAGGAGGGATTAAAAGCCGTGGGGGAGGGGCGGTAGCCTCAGCGGAACTCCGGGACAAAGTGGAGAGCGTAGGGTTGAGGGATGTCTGGAGGGAATCGAAGGGGGACGAGGAGGGCTACACATTCCTTTCTGAAGTTCATGGGACCCAGTCCAGAATTGACTACATCTGGATCTCGGCCAATCTGGTGGGTAAGGTCAAAGAGATAGAGGTTGGGCCCATGGGAATAGCAGATCATAAAATATTGTCGATGCAGCTGGAACTGGGAAAGAGGAGGAGGGGACTGGGGGGGGTTGGAAATATCCGGAACACCTGCTGAGGGACCCTGTGGTAAGAGAGGCGATAGAGGGCAAGATGAGAGAGTTTTTCAATAACAACAAGAGAGGGGACACGGGTGAAGATAGAAGATGGGACGCATTTAAGGCCACATTGAGGGGGGAAATTATAGCAGCTAAGGCACAGAGACAGAAACAGCTACAGGCCTTGGAGCCCCGGCTAGAAGCGGAAGTTGAGGAAGCGAGAGGCAGGGTAGCAGCGAACTCCAGCAGGATTAACCAGAAGGACTACAGGAGGGCAGTAGGACAATTGAGGATCCACCGGACCAAAAATGCGGAGGGGGCCTTACTTTTTGTGAGGCAAAAATTTTATGCAAGAGGGAATAAGGCGGACGCCCTGCTGGCTCGCATCCTTCGGGGAGCTGCCTCTAAAAACACAATCACGGCTCTAAACTCAGATAGGGGGGAAAGGGTTACTCGAATAGAAGATATACAAGAGGCCATGGCCGAATTTTATGAAACCTTGTATACTTCACAGAACCCCTGCGGCCAAGCCCAAGAGAAATTCCTGGAAAGGGTTAACCTGCGTAAAATTGAGGGGGACGCCCAGATTGGTTTACAACAAAAGATAACGGAGGTGGAGGTGAGGGGGGTTATTCGGAAGCTGCCCGCAGGTAAGGCCCCTGGCCCTGATGGGTACACTGCGTCCTTTTATAAGACCTTTGCGGGAGTGCTGGTTCCACACTTGACCTACCTTTTCAATTATTTTTTAGGTAGTGGGCAAATCACCCCGTCCATGAAAAAAGCCAAGATCTCTCTGATTCTGAAGGAGGGCAAGGACCCCCTTGAAAGATCCTCCTATAGGCCAATAGCGCTTATTAACATAGACGCAAAAATCTACACTAAGATCCTGGGGAATAGGCTCGAGGGGCTCCTCCCGGATTTGATCCATCAGGATCAGGCGGGATTCGTGAAGGGGAGGCAGACAGCGGATAATATTAGAAGGGTGGCCCATCTGGTGGAAAAGGCAGAAAAGACTCGAACACCGGCAGTACTTCTGTCCTTAAACGCTGAAAAAGCGTTCGACCGGGTGGAGTGGTGCTTCCTTTTCAAAACCATGGAAAAAATGGGGTTAGGAGACGCTTATTTACAGATGGTCAAGGCGAACTATGAGGGCCCGCGAGCGAGGGTGGTGGTTAATGGGGCTTTAACTAGATCATTCCAACTCCAAAGAGGTACAAAACAGGGATGCCCCCTATCACCCCTGCTATATGCAGTTTACTTGGAGCCCCTCCTGCAGGCAATTCGGGAATCCGAAGGAATACAGGGAATACCGTTTGGGGGCAGGCAGCACAACGTGGCGGCCTTCGCGGACGACATGTTGCTTGCCCTGACCAATCCCATAGAGTCGAGTACGCAATCCAGGCTACTACTAGAAGACTTTGGGGAAGCATCTGGACTACGCATTAACATGCACAAGTCCGAATTGATGGACCTGACATTGGCAAGGGAAGAGAGGGAGGAGTTAAGGGGGATGACGCCCTTTGCCTGGCGACCGGGGGGAATTACGTACGTGGGGGTGAGAATCACTCCGGCTCTACGTGGATGGTATGCAGCAAACTACCCCCCACTCCTGCAAAGAATTAAGAAAGACCTCCTTAAGTGGCGTAATTTGCTGATCTCCTGATTGGGGAGGCTAGAGGCACTTAAAATGGTTACCCTGCCGAGGCTGCTCTACCTCTTCCAAGCTATCCCTCAAGCAGTCCCGGCCAGCTTCTTCAAGGAGCTCCAGGTGATAACAAACGAGTTTATATGGGAGGGAAAAAGGGCAAGGGTGAGTAGGATGGAACTTAGCAACTTATGGCCCTGAGAAAAGGGGGGGGGGGGGGACTAGCTCTTCCCAACTTCCGTCAATATTGCGAAGCAGCCCAACTAAGGGTGATTAGGGAATGGCTGCGGGAGGGGGAAGGAAAACACTGGGTTCAGGTGGACAGAGCAGTCACGCGACACGAACTGGGGGAGGTTCTGTGGCTACCCAGACAGCACCGTCCAGGCCATATGTACCTTAGCTCGATCACCAAACTAGTTGCAGATAATTGGGACAGACTGGTCCAACGGAAGGAAATTACAACCTACCCGTCCCCCTTCACCCCCATCTTCAATAATAAAAACTTTACCCCAGGGTTGGAAAGAGGGGCATTCCGGAACTGGCGGGAGGGAGGATGCGGGACATGTTTATAGGAGGGGAGATCAGTTCTTTTGTAGATTGTAAAAGGGATTTCGCACTGGGGGAAGGTGAACGGATGAGATACTCACAACTGCGACACTGGCTTCTATACCCCATAAATAAGGAGGCAGCCGCTAGATCACCGACCCTTTTTGAGAAATTCCTGATGACCAACGACGGCTCGAAAGGCCTTATCTCGCAGCTTTATAAGATCTTGGATGAGGCCACCCCGACGCCGCAATGGGCATATATGGGAAGGTGGGAAAAAACTCTGGGCAGGGAAATCGAGAAGACAGAGTGGGAAAATCTATGGAGGAAGATCCCCAAACTAGCGAGAGCCTCACAAACCCGGGAGGCCTGGTATAAGATATTATATGGGTGGCACTATACTCCAGCTCGGCTGCGCAGAATCTACCCGGACTCGTCGGGAACTTGCTGGAGGGGATGCGGCCAGGAGGGCACTGCGAAACATATTTGGTGGCGATGCCCAAAAATAGTCCCGTTCTGGGGAGACATCAAGCAGGCGATGGAACAAGTGCTTGGGGCAAAGGGAGGCATACCCCCGGAATGGTCACTATTAGGCTTGAGGCCAGCAGAAGGGCCGGCGGGTTCGAGGGGCAGGGAAAGAGCGAGGGTGATGCTCACTCTGGCAGCAATGACAATCATAGCCCAGAGATGGAAGAGCTAGAACATACCAATGTTTCAAGACTGGCTGCGTAGAGTCTGGGAGATAGTAGCGATGGAATGGGCCTCCTATGCAATACAAAACTTTGCGGGCGAGTGGGGTGAGGTCCTTTCCTTCCTCAGAGACGACTTCAGGATCGGGTGGCGCCCACAACTTTTAAGACTTCTGGATCTGGAATAACCCCGACTAGACACTTTGTGGTGACTGGGAGCTACGGAGACTTTGGAACAGCACCGGGACAGAGGGGAGTTATGGGGATTGTTAAAGTTGACAAGATCCGAGGCAGAACACAGAATAACATGAATGTGGCCACCGGGCTATGCTACCCGCAATATACCCAGAACCAGGTAATTTATTTATTTATTTTTACATTTGTATATCGTGCAGACAGCCCGTAGGCATTGCGGGGCTGTTAGAGCTTAGTTACAGGGAATGGTTACATGGTATTGGTGAAAAGACATTGAATTACATATAATACAAAATAATTCCTTTTTTAACCAGGGTATACATAGCAGCTAAATATCATACAATATTAATTTGGTACAGGTGTATTTCCAGGTTATCAGAACCTTGTGACAGGAGTAAAGGAGTGTGTTGAAAGGAATTGGTTTAGCGTTGACCACAACACTTCAATTCACCCTGTCTCAAGGACGGATCAGTGGACCATCGGCATTGCCACTCCAGTGCCATTGAGATAACATGCAGCAAACCAGCACTGCTACCATGTGTGCTCACCTCTGTACATGCCGAAGAAGCCCTCTGTGCGAACCGTCTTAACCAGGCAATCCAACCTGCAAGCAGACAAAGGGGGAAAAACATCCACGTTATTTTAAGAATGTTTGATGTTGATGTATTTCTATTGCGCTTCAAGAAGAATTAACTACATCCAAGAGCAGATGTTTAGATTGTATCTTCTCAATCACACCAATAATCGTAGAACTTTACTAGAGGGAAAGGAAAAAAAGATTGTGTAATTATTATTGAGCAGAAAAGGTGAGTTCTTAAAGCCTTCCAAAAAAGGACGGGTGAGGTCAGGCTCCGAATGATCAGCAACAGTGAGTTCCAAACCATAGATCCATAAATTGAGACATGCCTACCACCGCCCTGTGGACAAACCGAGATGGAGGAACTACAAGGAAATGCTGGTGAGCTGATCGAATAGGAGGAATAGGCTTGATAGTCGAACATTCTTTTAGACAAGTAGGTTGGTGCCAGGTTATGTAGACATTTAAGTACCAAGCAGAGGATCTTAAAATTGATCATCAGCTTCCCGGCCACCAATGCAACGCTGTCTGCAATAACGAAGTGGATGTTGTTTTAGGTGCCCAAAGACAAGGTGAACTGGTGTGTTCTGTGCCCTCTGGAAGCAATTGATTCGTCTAATCAGGAAACCAGAGAGGATGCCATTCCCGTAATCCAATCTCGAGTTCAACAATGCAACTACTATGTTCGCATGATCTGAATGAGATGTGAATGGGAGGGCATGTCGAAGAAGATGTATACAAAAAAATAATAGTGTGTACTTTAGCTCCTACTGGTTGGGCGCAGCCTAGATTCGATTGCCAAAGGCATCCTAGATTTTGTTACCTTTGGTACAAATGCCATTGGTATGCCAAAAATGCATGATGGGGTGGACTACAAGAAGGATTTCCCAAAAGGCGTTTAGGCCCTAGTAGCATAAGCTCGGTTTTGTTCCCAAAGTTTATTCACCGTCATCCACCAGCACACCCCCTTAATAGATTGCACAACCTTGCTCAGGGATTCAGGTGACTTACTCACTCTCACATATATCAGTGTCTTCCGCATATGAATGGTATCCCAGGTCACATTTTCTAAAAATAAACATCAATAATAGGAGTTCCATAGTGTGCGGACTAGGCTCCACTGGGCGTCTGTTGAACAGTACACGATTGACATAATGAACCAGCATCCATATATGCAGGCCCCATTGTGCAAAGGCTTCTAGGAGTGGTCTACAAGCAGTATGTTGGTGACGCTCTCGTTTGTCAGAGCATCTCTGCCATTTTCATTGGCCAGATTTTGGAGGGGCAGGAGTTCATCCACATTCCATGCTTTGAGTAGAACTGCCTTCTTTCTTGTTGGGTCCCCAGACTTGCATTCACAGGGACAGCAAAGAAGGGTTCTTCCCGGTCATAGGGATAGAGGTAGGGTGTAGAGGTGTGAGGGTCATAATATGGAGGGAATGGACCAGTACAAGGGACCAGGGTTTGTTCAGGACTAACTGGACTTTGCTGGTCACCCGACACACACTATGCTAGAAATTGAACGAGAAGAAGGACGACAAACACCTGGTAATCTCACTGAGAATGTGTCTACACCTATTCCACATTGCACCGACATATTCCAGAACATACCAGACTGCAACCCAGCTTGCTGCATTCAAGTAGCCTCACATCTGGGGACAAAACAATGCACCCAGTCATTGAAACAGCACAATAACTCTGCAACCCTGCACATCATATTGCGCGACATTCCTAGTCTATTGCAGACGGTAAGGCATAGGACTCGATGGGCTTAGAATGTTAAATCACTCATTTCCACGACATTTGCAAATATCTGAAATGCAGTGATGCAGTTTGTTATGTAATGAATGGACTCCAGTCTTCCAGGAAATCGCCAGCGCCACTAGGCCAGATCAGTGGCAGATGCTCTCTGTCAATGTGTGCACCCAACAGGACCCATGCGCGATGCAGCCCCTTCGGAAGGGGTTTCACCTCGGATTCCAGGCACAAGCCACAGCCTTTTATTTTGCAAATCCAAACAGAGGAATGGTAATCGAAAACACAGGCCTTGAAGCTAAAGAGAATTGACCTGCACGAGGCAAGGCATCAGCATCCCAGGGAAAGGAGGGCTGTCCTCCTAATCAGAGGTTGGGAGTAAACAGCAGTGTTTAATCATGGGAAACTGGCAACCCGCACAGCTTAGCAAGGGCACTGTGGCAGGCTACGGAAACGTCATACCACAGATACACAGAAAGACTTCACAGTACAGCTTGGTGCATAGGGTGCCAGCCATCTAGTGCCCGCACAGAAGCGAAGCAGAGAGAGAAGCCAGCGATGCCGCAACCCGAAAAGGGCGCTTCACACACACGGTAAGAAAAGCTTCCTACAGCCGGACACTGCGGAGTCAATCCTTGAGATGCCCCACAGAAAGAGAATGCACAAGGTATGCCGACAGGGAATGCACACTTAGACACTACACACCCCAAGACACACCGCAGAGCAGAGCCTTAGACGTGCTGTGCAAAGACATACGGCACATGGCGCTATAGAAAAAAAACAGAAAAAGCAAATTGTATAGATTAAGGCTGGAGTGTGAAGCCGAAGCCAACTGAACGAATGCAGAACATTCTACTGCGCAGGCTGATGTACAGACTGTACACGCAAACTGCACACCTCGTATCCAAACACACACACAGCCCAGATAGAAGTGTTGCTGCGGAAAGGTATACTGCGGAGGGAGCTACAGAAAAAGCAGCACATGCAAACTGCACGGCCATAAACACGCAACACGCAGTTTACTCCCCAACACCCTAAACCCCCCTCCCCCGCAGAGAAAGACAGATGGGGACTTATAAAGGTTGAACAGTCAGTACGTTATTCAGGACAAAGGCGTCTCAAGTGCTACTCAATAATGCAGTTTGTGAATTGGAATGCTCTCAAAATGAGATGTCGGGCGGCACGTCTGAACTTAGTGTCTGCTGAAACTGGTCAAATAAATTAACATTCGTTGCATAACCCACACCCATTAGTGGCCGAATTCAAATGGAAATCTAAAACGCCCTTTGAGCAACACTCAGAAACCATAAGGGCTGGACTTTTCCAGGTCCTGGTAACTTTCACTAGTGAGTACTCATCCAAGGCCTTGCTAAGGGTGCAGCTCTGCATGTTGTGCTCCTCAAGAGACGTCAAGCCTCTTAGAGTAGGGGGTACAAAGGGCACCCCATGTTTTCCTATGCAAGCAACTTTGCCCAGTTAGCTGTGCAAGCCCTAGCGGTTGGCGTTGGCAAGAAACCATGGAACGCTGCCCAGGCATTTGCCCGTAATAAAAATGAGGAGTATGCCTGCTTCCCAGAAGCGAGTCCTTACTGGCCCTCTCCATAGCGGAACTCGGCTTCCTTCACGTGGAAGCACACAGAGGTGTCATGATATGCTGTTGCCTACCATGAGCCCAGGAAACTTGAAGCAAAGGCCGCCCAGACCAGGTGTGGCGAGTATTTGACTAGGCTGGCTGGATGTCCAGGACAGTGTGGTAACTCTCGTAATGATTGGGCAGACGCCAAAGGTTCCAAGGGGTGCATGATTGCGATTGGTGGCTGAGCTTACACTTCGTAACCATTATTTCCACAAAACAGGGAAACCTCTACTAAGAGGAATCCCGGTGCATTGAGGATCAACCTTTACAAGACGATGACCCAGTGCAGCTCTCAAATGGCCCAAGACCACGCTTCTACAGTGAAGCACTGCTGATATTGGGGGGATCGTGAATGGGGCTGCCTTCCTGTTGGCCAAGTGAGACCAGCTGAATTGTAAGCGTCCACAAACCCAATGATCCTAGAAGACACTGTTATGCTTACCATGTGGTTACGCAAGGAGGCAGGAGCACCGCAGGCTTGCAACAGGCAGAACCAGAAACCGACTGCTGCGCATGATCCCGACACGCGGAGAAGCCCATGGCTTACCTGACGCACACAGCCGGGCCACTATCTGTACCGCCTGCCTGAAGCTGTACCAGGTCCTAACATCAGGTCACCTTAGTACCCTGTCCAGTATCACCCCATGTAACGCTAAAGTTGTCCTTATTGCACGGACGCCTGCTCCCTTATCAGAATTGTTGACAAATGGGAGACAGTCTCCGACACTGGTGTAGATTTCATTAGTCAAACTCTTTACAGAACACTTAAACTCTAGGGGAAGATTGTATTCCCTTTTGAATAAACCCAGACTTTGGAATATTCCAACCCTAACTGTTCCTTGGTACCCAGAGGTCGTGGTTGGTCATGTATTCTCCCAAAGACCCTAACTTAGCAGGGTCACAATCTAAAGGCTTAAACTATTCATTTTTAGAAAGTTACTTGTAATTCTGCATTTCCCCTTTCCTGAACACAGCAACAATATATGATAGGTTACTAAGTGTTTCCTGAACCTTTAACCAGCCTGCATTCTCCGGGGACTGCTGCCTTGGTTGCTCTGCCATATTTACCACTAGGAGGGTCAGGTGTTCTGGTGGGTAACCCTGTTGCCTATGTTAGTTGAGCCCTCTCACACCCTCAAAACATGGGCAGAGAGGAATCCCCTGGCATCAGTGATAATTTGAACTCCAGATGCCAGAGTGCGGCTCGTGTCATTTGCGTTGCAAGGCTCACACGTATAATATTACAGAAGGGGCCAAAAGGCATCCCTTTCCGTGGAATCCTGGAGAGAAAAGGAAGCTCTAAAAACATGTGTACGTGGGCAGTAGGCTCCTTGTGTACAGTTCCATGTTGGGCCAAAGCTGTACACGCCCTGCCATGGTGATGGAGAAATGTGGTAGCCACTGTGTTGCTGCGCGGAGAAAACCAGTGACTCCTGCCATGCTTCCACAGCCACTACACGATAGATAGCATGCTTGGTTGCTAAGAAAGTGGACGCACTTCGTTTCCATATCACATAAGAATGCACAGTGCATCTCAAATTCAGACTAGAGACCATGTTTTCATCGCTCCTGCTTTGCCTGCATGTAGCGCCGGCTCACGGATTTCTGCTGTCGCAGTGCCACTAGGGTGCCCTCCTGCAATGGGGCCAGATTTGTTGTTTGTGCGGCCAACGTGCTATCTCCAGTTGCACAAAAGCTGTTGGCATTCTAGGGAGTCGGCTGAACTTGCCCAGTCATAGTACAGGTCCTTCCTACACCAACGGCTCTTGGGACTTTTCATGCCTGCTGCTTTGCCTGCATACTCCCTGCCTGGTTGCCCTTGCTTCATTTTGTGCCTGTCTTGACTACCTCTCCTCCAGAGGCCAGTTTAACGCTGGTCCCGTACTCTCCACCTCTGATCACTAGTGTTTATGTTTCACTGCCTCGATGCCAAATGTACCCTTCCCCCTGAGGAACCGGGACCGAAAACTGCACACCTGTCTCAACTTTGCATCCATCGTCTACCATGCCTGGCCTCCATGCCTTTGGCATCTGGGTGACACAAGCCTGTGTGTCCTAGTACATTGTGCCTGGTTTTTCTGTGTTTCGCCCCCACTTCTAAAGACTTGGCTGAGCAGCCAATCTCCGCTGACTGCCAAAGAGGCGGAGACCAGGCAAAGGCATACTTTTGCCAGTCAGAGCCTGTGCCTTCAATAAAACCCAGTGGCATCTGGAAAAGGACACTCGTGCCACTCATCCATGACCCGCCTCACCATCACTGCCTTCATCTCATCCACACTCAAAGGCAACCTTACATCAACTGCTTCCCTTCTCATACCCTCACCCGCCGCCAGATCCACCAACTCATTTCCCAGAATGCCGCTGTGACTGGGGACCCACGCCAACTCCAGATCCATCCCCCCACGCACACACCGATCAATCTTTCTCCTGATATCCAAAATCACATCCTTCCTATCACCATCCCCTGCCACAATCGCCTGCAACCCACTCAACGAATCTGAAAACACCACTACTTTCTCAAACCTCAACTCGCACACCCTTTCAATCGCCATTGCAATCGCCACCAACTCAGCCGTACAAATTGACACATCATCCGTCAGACGCCCCACTTTATACTCCCCAGTGCTTTCCAAATAATACGCCATTCCCACTCTTCCAGATACCGGATCCTTTCAACCATCCGTGAACACCCTGCACCCTTCTTTCTCTGCCACATATGCCTGACCCAAAGCTTTGATCTCACCCCGCAATCCCCGCTTCTTTGACACCACACTCGTCAACTCCAAGCACACCTTTGGAGACCCCATCATCCACATCGGACACCTCACCAGATCCATATCTGTCACAACCATCAACTCGCCCACACCCCACTGCACCCCCTTCTTCCACATGTGAAACCCCAAAGTGCCCCCTTTCCTCCTCCACCGATCCCCATAATAGTCAAAGCTCCAATTATACCGCAAACATTCACGTACCGGATGAACCACACTCTTCGCACTACACTTCACCCACCACCTCATATTCAACACATCCCTTCTCAACCCCAATGGCATCTCCCCCACAAGTACCTGAACCGCATTCACTGGAGAGGACCTCATCACACCCGAACACACCCTCAATACTCTCGCCTGCACCCTATCCAACCGCAACTTCTGACTCATTGTAAAACCCACTGCCACCTGACATCCAAAATCTAACACTCAAAATCAATCCCTTATATAACATTCGTAAACACTTCTGCTGCGCACCCCACTCTTTCCCAGTCACCGCCCGCAACAAATTCAGCCTGAGTTTACACTTGTCCATCACTCCATCCACTTGCACGTTCCAATTCAACTTTCTATCCAGAATCACCCCCAAGTACCGGAACTCCTTCACACTCTTCACCCTCACACCTTTCAAAACCAAGTTCAACTCCTGCTGCACTCTTCTCCTCGAAAACACCATACTCACACTTTTTTCCACAGACACAGAAAAACCCCATTTCCCACACCACTCCTCCATGCGTACTATCACAGCTTGCAACCGACTCTGCACCATCAACAAACTCCGCCCTCTTACCCATACCACACCATCATCCGCAAAGAAATCTACCTGACACCCGATTCCCATCATAGCCCGAATCAGCCCATCCACCATCACATTAAACAGCATTGCACTAATCACACTTCCCTGCGGTGTCCCATTTCTCCATCTTCCAAACTTCAGACAGCACCCCCCTCACTCTCACCTGAAAGGTCCTATCCGCCAAAAATGCCCTTATCCACCGAAACATCCTCCCCTTCACACCCATCTCCAACAATCTTACCAACAAATTTGTGAGAAAGTGTCAGTAAAGGTGGATCCGGGAAGTCTAGATTGGAGGAGGGGGGAGGAGGTGATGCTGAATCGATTGAGAATAGGGCATATGGGGCTGAATGACTGTCTGTTTAGAGTGGGGAAGCGAGAGTCGAGGAATTGTGCGGTGTGTGGAGTATCTGAGACTGTGGAACATTTTCTGTTTAGGTGTGAGAGACATGCTGTAGAGAGAGAATTGATGAGGGTTCGGTTGTCTGCGCAGGGTGTGGCTGAGTTGAGTGGGAAGGCTTTGTTGGGAGGTGACGGGGTGAGTGGCAGGAGGAGTAGTGTGTTGTTGGATTTTGTGAGGCAGACAGGGCGGTGGGAGGAATTGTGAGTTTACGTGGGTTGAATGCTGAATGGTGGATGGGTGCACATCATCCAATTGGATGGGGAAGCGCATGCGTGGGTCCGCCCACGCCTACACTAATTTAAAGAAAGAAGAAAGAAAAGGACACTCGGGTTGCAATGTAAAATGGAGGGAACAGTGTGCTACGGCTGGATACTTACTATAAAAGAAAAGGAAAGCTCTGAAATGATATAAAAATGATTTTGTGCACATACATCCGACACGCGTTACAATTAAATGCACAAACAGACACCGCACGGCACACAGGAATCAACACACTACAGAGAGGGATGCAGTGGCAAACACCATCCCAATTCGCCCAGACCTTAGCGCGAGCTATTTCTATCTGCGCATCTACCTTTCTGGTGGTTATTTTGCTTGTGTGCCCTCCGCGCCTGCATGTACATAAACACCTGAGATGTGACGCGAGCTGTGCGCGTGCTGGCATATTTTGTAGGGATGCCTGCGCGCCAAATCTTGGAGCAGCCGCCGCCCAGTTCCAGGGACTGGGCTTCTGTGAATGCCAAATCCGCCGCGATAGAAATACTTTACAGGATGATTCATCTTAGATGGAAACCCAGCGGAAGGGCGAGGGTGGGGATAGAGGGTGATGTGCAACATAAAGGAACAGACGACCCAGGCACACCAAGAGGCAGATCTGAGGAGACAAAGAGGCAGGGCGACCCGTGGATATGCACACTGTGCAGCCACAACACACACACCATGCTATAAAGCTTCCATACTGTGGCAAACACCACCAACATATTCGGAGGTCTTCGGGATGCCTGGAAGTTGGCATGGTGCAGTCAGCCAGGGTAAACTTCCTATAGGTCCACCTATTGTCAATGGAAACCAAACTTTATGCTGAAGGAATCTTTTCTTTACCATCCCATGGGCCCGCAAGTTACTCTTCCCACGGGCCCCTCCCCAGGTGTAAGGCCCAGAGGCATGAGGTGGGCGGTGGGCTTGTAGGAAGGAAGCTTCACCCCCCAACAAAGGAAATGGGCAACACTAGGAAGGTGTTTGTCCTGTGGCAACCAGCTGTGCAGGGAGGCGCTTAGAGGAGAAAAGACAAAGGCGACCCAGACTACTGGGCACCAGGGCCTGCCAAAGGTGGCTGGGACAGCTAACACTCACCTGATAAACAGGTGGTCCCAACCCCTGACACTAAGATCTAAGGACCCCCCCCCCACCTTCCATGAGGAAGGATGGAAGGCACCAGGCCTTTGTAACCCAAAGAGAGGACTACCTGCCCTCGGGCCAATTTTGGCCTATTTCTGGGGCTGGTTGCATACATCTTTCCTTCACTGCATGGTCCAGAAAGGAGAAGGGCACAGGGACAAAAGAAAACCTATCTCACACCTTGTGCGAACCGCCGGAGGGGGGCCCAGGGATCATGATAGATGTCTAGTTAAAAATACCATACCGGACCCCTGTGCCTCCCAGCGCCGCACCTGCACATAATCCCATTGTGGCACAGGGGCAAGGAATTGAATTTTTGTGCTGGGCATATATGATAGATGCCTAGAAAAAAAAAACTATGACTCACATGGTTTATGTGTGTGCGAGGCACTGGGGGGGGGGGCAAGGGTGCAGACATGTTTTTTTTTTTTTTACTGGGCATCTATGATAAAGCAAGCATGAGTGTTATTATGTAGCTAGATTGGCATGTTAATGCAGCCAGTCTATCCATTTCATTCTGTGGAATGTCATTTTGTATTGGGCATCTTTGATAAAGTAAGGAGAAGTGCTATGTTGCGAGACTGGGATTTTGGTGCAACTCGTCTACCATTTCTTACTGTGGCATGACTTTTTGTATTGGGCATCTTTGATAAAGGAAGCATGAAAAGTGTATTACGTGGCTAGACTGGAATTTTGATGCAGCCAGTTTGGACATGTTTTCATACTGTGGCATGGCATTCTTATTGACAAAGCCAACTGGAGTACGTTTTTATGTGAGGTACTGCCATATATTGGCAGAACAAGCATGGAGATGTTTTCTTATAGTGTCATTACTGGCATTATGTGCAAGGCAAGCATGAGTATGTTTTTATATCAGAATACTGTCATACATTGGTGCAGCCAGCATAGAAATGTATGGACAGACACAGCCAGCATGAAACTGTTTATATACTGACATATTGTGGGCAAAGACATCATGAAAATGTGTTGGGGAAATCAGGGATTGAAATTAAGAATGGATATGCAGTAGCTAAAAGCAGCTGCTGGGTATCCCGCATTGACCAGGAGCTAACACTACGCAACAAGGAGCGTTCTGCCAATTCAAGTTCAACTTAAAATGGAAACATAACTTTGGCCATTATTTATGATACTATATATTTTAAATGTATTATAGATGTGTCCTAATGTTTATTTTCAGATTGTTCCAAACACAGTGTTAAAATTATATAGGTGTGTTTGTTCAGCATCAATTGGCCTGGGGAGTCAAAAGTAGCTCCTGGTAGCGGTTGTTGCCAAGCTAACCAGGCTCTTTAAGGCTGCAAGCAGGAGCTTGCAGCTTCCCTCAATTCCAAACCCTGGAAATGCCCCTGTGCGCTGCTGGTGACTTGCATCTATTGGAATTTTTCATGTGTTACCCTATAAAACTTACAGCAAACTGTTTGGCTTGTTACCCAATTTTTCAAATAAAGTGTGCTGTAAAATGCTCCATTTTAAGCCATTACGTTTAAAAAACTTCTCGTGGGGAAGCAGACATTCCCTCTTGATTGGTTCGATGGCTCCCTCGCTACGCTGTCGCTTTGGCATATTGGGAGGAAATCTTTACATCCCTGGTATGGTATGGTATGGTGTGGTATTGTTTATTTATAAAGCGCCCATACACAGGCAAGTGTTTCAAAGCACTCAAGGAGGGTGGGAACACAGGGAAGAAACAACAATCGCTCAGAGTCCTTGACGTTCTGAAGCGATAGCGTTCTGCACAGGCAGATTAAGTGAAATATGGTACATTTAACCGTTAAGATAAAATAAATAGGCCGGAGATCTATTCTGCGTTTTTTTAAAGTGCACATTAAGGGGGGAGACGAACAAGTTACTTGATTATAAGTAGGACGCACGGTGCCCGTAGCCTCAGTTCATATTTTTTCCCCTCTACAACGTGTGCCACACCAATCCTCCATAACTGCACATAGCCTTGTGGGAACGTAAGCTGCAATAGCATGGGAAATTCTTCAGTGAAGCAGGCTGGGAAGGCGATGTGGAATACGTTGGAGGAACAGCCAGTCGAAAGAGCGTTACCAGTTGGTACGTAACTTGTTCTTCGAATGGATTGTGTCCTCCAACGTATTCCACATCTTTGACAGACTCCCAAAGCAGTATGCGTGAACGGAAGAGGGAGAAGAATTTGGATATACCCAAACAGATGGCAGAATAGAGCACTGCTTTACCAAAGGCCATATCTTGACCAAGGAAAGTATCCAGGGAGTAATGCCTGACAAAGGTGTAGATGGAAGACCACGTTGCAGCATCACAAATATATATATATATATTTTTTAAACTTTGGTTTTATTGGTAATTTTTCAGAAAAAGAAACAAAGACAACACCGGGAGCAATATGAATATCACATTTAACATAGTCATCAAACCCCCGTGGTCTCCTTCCCCTCCCTCCCCCCTCACCCCCTCCCAAACTCCGCCCCTCCCCCCAGATCAGTGTCCCATCGAAAAACCAATCGCAGGTGTCATCCTCATTACTCATAGTTCGGTGCCTTGGAGCTGTGCTATGCGTTCCCGTAAATGCTGGCCTAGATGGACCCGCTGTCTCCCGGGCCATGGGTTACACCATTGTCCTTGAGTGGTACTCTCTGGGCTCCATCGCCCTCACGCCCTATGTTGTCCGCATAATGTCAGTGAGCATCCCACCCCCATGCCTGGTAAACCCCATACCAATTTGCCTGGAAGGTGCTCAATTCATTGTTTACCATGGCCGTCAGTTTGTCCATGAGGAACATGTTCTTACGTTTTTTTAAGCAGTCTTCCTTAGAGGGGGTCTCCGGGCTTTTCCACCTTTGCGCTAGGGCCACTCTTCCTGCTCGCAACATGGTCTCCCACATTCTTGGGTACCTGTATATTTCCGCTTCCTCCGGCGGGAGGCCCAACAACATCGTCAACGGATTGAGTGGGAGTTGTTCCTCGGTGACCTCCGCCATCCATCCCCGTACCTTCTCCCAGAACCCCTGTACCTTAGGGCAGAACCACCACATGTGACCCCTCGTCCCCACTTGGCCACATCCTCTTGGGCATCTGGGGAACACCCCCGAGGACATCTTAGATAACTTCAATGGGTCTCTATGCCATCCCTGTAGGATCTTAAAGTTGTGCTCCATGTCCGATGTAAACAGGTTACCATGGAATGCTATTTTAAATACCATGGACCATGCGTCTTCAGAGAGAGCCTCTCCTGCCAAGTCATTCCAGAACCCCCGAAACCCTCTCCTCCCTTCCAAGTTAACAGCATTCAGTATCTGGTACATTTTGGATACTACCCCCTTCCTTGTCGTGGCCGTGTGTAGTAATTTTTCAAAGGGGGTCAACTGTCTCCACAGATTCAGGCCCCAAGTCTGGTCACAGAGGATGCCCTTCAGGCGCAAGTATTCAAAGACTGAAAGAGACCCCCGCCCAAGCGCATCTCGCAGCTCCTCGTATTCGAGGAACTCGCCCTCCTTGAACAGTTGCCCCACCCATTCCAGTCCCCCATCCGACCAGGACTGGGCATTCCTGAATCCCCTGCTACCCAATCTGAGCGGGTGGCCCCAGAGCGAAGACATTGGGGAGGGCCATGAAGTGAGGTATGCAGTTGTGGGACCTTCCTTCCAGATCGACCAGAGTATTCCCAGGGTTGGGTGGGTCTGCAATTTATTTGGGATGTGTTTGCGCGGCAACCACAGGAGGTTGCGTACTTTCAGAGGGTGGGCATCCATGTCCTCCAGATAAGACCAATAGCTGCCCATCCCCTCCCTCATATGCTTCAACAGGACCCTTAGTTGGGCGGCCCTGTGGTAGAGAAGGAAGTCCGGCACCCCGAAACCACCCTCCTCCCTAGGTAACGTTAGAATGGCCTTCCCTATCCTCGGGTTCCGCCCTTGCCATACAAGCTCTCGGACTGCCCTCTGTAAGTCTCGAAACATCTGGTCAGGGACCCCCGTTGGGAGTGCTGTGAAAAGATACAGCAGTCTTGGGAGGATGTTCATCTTCACCGCTGTCATGCGCCCGTACCAGGACAGGATCATACCTCCCCATCTCCTCAGATCTGATTTAATCTCTGCCATAATGGGCCCATAATTCGCCGAAGCCAATTTTGAGAGATCTCTCGTGAGGAGCACACCCAAATACCTAATGGAGTCCCTCCCCACCACAATCCCCGCACACCTATCCCGGTGGTCCAGCCCCGGGTCCTGAGCCCTCATAGGGAGTAACATTGATTTTGATGCGTTAATTTTTAGCCCCGAGAATCGCCCAAAGGTCATCATCAGGGCCAGGAGGGGGAGGGGGGGGGGCGAGGAGCTGGGCTCCACCAGGTATGCTAGAATGTCATCAGCAAACAGGGAGAGCTTGAACTCCACCTCTCCTCTTTTAATCCCTTTAATGTTGGGGTGGGCTCGGACTGCTATGGCCAGGGGCTCCATCATCAGGACATATATTAGAGGGGAGAGTGGGCATCCTTGCTGCGTCCCCCGCATGAGAGGGAATGAGTTAGAAAGTTCTCCATTCACCTGCACTCTCCCCGTTGGGGACCCGTATAGGGCGGAAACCCAGTTCCTGATGTGAGCATCCAAGCCCATTCGACGGAGGAGGAGTTGTATGTACCTCCACTCTACCCTGTCAAAAGCTTTCTCTGAGTCCAGGGAAGGCAGACTTGCATCTAGGTCCGATTCTTGGGCATGGCGGATTAGGTCTATCGTCTTCCTGATGTTATCAGAGCCTTGCCTGCCCCCTATGAACCCCACTTGATCCCCATGAACCAGCTTGGGCATTATCCCCTCCATCCGTTTGCCTATCACCTTGGCCAGGATCTTAACATCTATATTGAGGAGGGAAATCGGGCGATATGAGGAGCATTCAGTGGGGTCTTTGCCCTCTTTCGGCAGAACCACGATTATGGCCCTCATCATGGTATCCGGCAGAGAGCCCCCGTTAAACACCCTCACCAGGTGTGGGGCTAGGCTAGCCCGAAACCTCTTGTAGAAGTACACAGAGAAGCCGTCTTCCCCCGGGGACGTTCCCACCTTCATCCCACTGATCGCGTGCTCCACCTCCTCTTGCGTCACCCGGCCCTCTAGACCATGGGTGCACAACATACGGCCCGCGGGCCAGTTGCGGCCCACCATGCCCTTTTGACCGGCCCGCGAGGCACAAAGACTTTCCTAATGGAGGGCGGCCCGCGGCCGCCCTCCATTAGGAAAGTCTTTGTTGTCTTCCGGGCTGGTGAAAACACTGGCCCTCATTGGCTGAGCACACACACGCATCACGTCGCTCCTACGAGCCACGTAATGCGTGTGTGCTGCACCAATGGAGGGCCAGCACTACAGCTGGCGTGGTCCAGAAGGCTTGATGCCGGAAGGCATTTCAGCCTTGGACCATGCCAGCCGTAGTACGATTCCAGCTTACCTGCCTGCCTTCCAGCACGTCTCCGGTAAGTGGTCTGTTTGTGTGTCGGGTTTGTTTTGCTTTATGTTTGTGTGTGTATGTTGCGGGGGGGGGGGTGTCGGATGTGTATGAATGTTTGTATTTTGTGTGTATGTTGAGATGCGGGGGTGGGGGGGTGTGTCGGATGTGTATGAATGTTTATGTTTGAATGTATTTTGTGTGTATGTTGAGATGCGGGGGTAGGGGGGTGTGTCGGATGTGTATGAATGTTTGTGTTTGAATGTATTTTGTGTGTATGTTGAGATGCGGGGGTGGGGGGTGTGTCGGATGTGTATGAATGTTTGTGTTTGAATGTATTTTGTGTGGTATGTTGAGATGCGGGGGTGGGGGGGGTGTGTCGGATGTGTATGAATGTTTGTGTTTGAATGTATTTTGTGTGAATGTTGAGATGCGGGGGTGGGGGGGTGTCGGATGTGTGTCGGATGTGTATGAATGTTTTGATTTGAATGTTTTTTGTGTGCTGAGTTGGGGGGTGGGGGTTCGGGTCTGTATGGGTGCTTGTTTGAGAGTTTGCTGATTTGGGGGGTGGGGGGTTCGGGTCTGTATGGGTGCATGTTTGTGTGTGTGCTGAGTTGGGGGGTGGGGGGTTCGGGTCTGTATGGGTGCATGTTTGTGTGTGTGCTGAGTTGGGGGGTGGGGGGTTCGGGTCTGTATGGGTGCATGTTTGTGTGTGTGCTGAGTTGGGGGTGGGGGGTTCGGGTCTGTATGGGTGCATGTTTGTGTGTGTGCTGAGTTGGGGGGTTCGGGTCTGTATGGGTGCATGTTTGTGTGTGCTGAGTTGGGGGTGGGGGGTTCGGGTCTGTATGGGTGCATGTTTGTGTGCTGGGGTGGGGGGTTCGGGTCTGTATGGGTGCATGTTTGTGTGTGTGCTGAGTTGGGGGTGGGGGGTTCAGGTCTGTATGGGTGCATGTTTGTGTGTGTGCTGAGTTGGGGGGTGGGGGTTCGGGTCTGTATTGGTGCATGTTTGTGTGTGTGTGCTGAGTTGGGGGGTTTGGTTGGGGGTGAGGGGGCCATGGGGCATAGTGTTTGGTTGGGGTGAGGGGGCCATGGGGCATAGTGTTTGGTTGGGGGTGAGGGGGCCATGGGGCATAATGTTTGGTTGGAGGTGAGGGGGCCATGGGGCATAGTGTTTGGTTGGGGGTGAGGGACATAGGGCATAGTGTTTGGTTGGAGGTGAGGGACATGGGGCATAGTGTTTGGTTGGGGGTGAGGGGGCCATGGGGCATAGTGTTTGGTTGGGGGTGAGGGGGCCATGGGGCATAGGGTTTGGTTGGGGGTGAGGGGGCCATGGGGCATAGTGTTTGGTTGGGGGTGAGGGGGACATGGGGCATAATGTTTGGTTGGGGGTGAGGAGGACATGGGGCATAATGTTTGGTTGGGGTGAGGGGGCCATGGGGCATAGTGTATCTAGGGTCAATAAAATATATATAAGTTAAACAGGCGAGATACAATAACTAAATAGAAATAAATTATAACAATGGAAAATGTGTAGTACAAAATGTAAGTTTGAAATGCAAATAAAAATCGTTACCCCTCAAAAACATTCTTTTTCCATGTGTTTAGTACAAATTGGGGGTTTAAAAAGCCTCCTGCCACGCCCCGCCCACTATAGCCCTCATGTAAGGTACTTTCGGCCCTCTCTCAAAATCAGTTGTGCACCCCTGCTCTAGACCCTCCGCCATTTCACCTGTCAAGGACGGGTTCTGGATGGAGTCCAGGAAACCCTCTATCTGGGTGCCATTCCTGTCATACTCTGACGAGTATAACTTTTCATAATAACGGCGAAAGGCTGCTCCAATGCTCGGGGTGTCGTGATCCAGTGATCCCCGATCATTCTTCACCGCCTTCACCGTTCTGTTCCTCTGAAGCTCTCCGAGTTTCCAGGCCAGGATTTTGTCAGCTCTGTCCCCCTTCTCATAGTATTTCTGTTTCACTAGTTGGAGGCTCCGCTCGGTCTTATGTAGCAGGTGGTCTTTCAACTGGAGTTTGTAGTTTTCTAGGGAGGCAATCTGATCCCTTTCCAGGGGTGCGCCCGGCTGAAGTTGGGCTATCTTTTCCCTCAGGGACGTTTCCTGGGCCTCCCTCTCCCTCTTTTTCTGGACTCCCATTCTAATGAGGACACCACGTAAGGTCGCTGTCCACCGCTCTGATGGCCCTCGCCAGGGTCCGCTGGACGGGGCCTCGGCGCCCCTGTTGCTCAACTCCGTGTCCGGGAGCTCGGGTCAAGCGGGCTGCCTCTCCTTTGACGGGTCCCCGGCTCGGGTCGCCACCGCCTGGGGCTTCTGCTCCGCGCTGGTACCGTTTTCCTGTGCCGCGGGGGCCCGACGTTGGAGGGAGGAGAGGTCAGGCGCGCCTGCAGGCCTCAACGGCAACCGCGCATCACGACTCCCCGCGCAGCTCCGGAGGCGGGCAGGGCCTCTCGTGGATTCTCTCGTTAGGCTGCGAGGCCTCGTTCTCGGGCACCCAAGTCTTTCGGCGTCGCTCTTTCGTCCGGGGGGGTCCCCCGGGGTTCACCGCCACCGAGGGCCACAGATATTTCGTGGGGGAGTCACAATACCTCAACACGGCCCAGTTTCGGTGGGAGCAGCGTCTTCAGGCAGTCATCGCCTGTGCGCCCCCTGGTGGCCTCCACAAATATTTTTTACAGGAACTCCCCGTTGTAGGGCTGTGGATGTAGCCACGCCCCTGGTGGAGTGAGCTCGCAAACTCCCTGGAGGATCCTTGCCAGCCAATCTGTAACATTCAGCAATGGTGAGAATAATCCACCAGGACAAGGTCTGTTTGGTAACAGCCTGGCCCAATCAGTGTCCAGTGTATCCCACAAAAAGTTGGTCTGTCAACTCTTACCCTGGACATCCTAGGAATATAAAAGCTCAAAGCTTTACTAGGGTCCAACCTATGGAGTCTCTCCTCTTCCTTACCAGGATGAGGAGGAGGATAGAAAGCAGGAAGTACCACCTTCTGGCTCAAATGAAACTCAGACAATACCTTAGGGAGAAAGGAAGGACGTACCCTCAGTACAACCCTGTCCCTGTGGAACACAGTAAAGGGTGGCTTAGATGAAAGTGCCTGCAACTGGCTCACTCTGCGAGCAGATGTAACTGCAATCAAGAAAACTGTCTTGAAGGTCAACAGTCTTAAAGGACAAGAGTGCAAAGGTTCAAACGGAGCACCCATCAAGAATTTCAAGACTAGATTCAGATCCCAAACCGGCACCTGAAAAGGGGACGGCAGGAACACATTTGTGAACCCTTCTATGGGTAATCAAAGGAATCTTAAAATAAGAACATTCTTCAGACGAGCGCTTGAAAATAAGACAGCACTGCCAGGTAACCTTTAATGATACCCACTTGAAGACCCTCGTGGGTCAAAGAAAGCAAGAAAGAAAGAGCCATCAGAATGGAACACTGAAAAGGATCGACATTGTGGCCTCTGCACCGGTCGCAAAACGTACGGCAACGGTACAGGGATTTCGTAGCCGGACGCCTGGCCGAAAACAACACCTCCATCACGTCATCCTGGAGGTCCTGATCCTTATATCTCAACCTTTCAGACACCAAGCGTGAAGGTTGAGAGTCTTGACCTCTGGATAGAGAACCTGACCCCCCTCGCATGAGAGAAGATCCTCTCTGTGGGGAAGACGGCATGGAGGACAGATGGACATTTCTAGAAGGTCCGGGTACCACAATCTCCTGGCCCAATCCGGAGCAATTGGGATAATATAGGACCCAAACCTTTGCAACCTCCTTAGAACTTGAAGAATGACGGGGACCGTAGGAAACGGATACTAAAGTGGGAATGACCAATCCACAATGAACGCGTCCCCTAAAGCTCCTCTCGGAGGAAATACCCTTGAGCAATATGTCTCGCACTTCCGGTTGGCACTGGTCGCGAACAGATCCACTTGAGGGGTTCCCTAAAGGGAGAAGATCTCCTGAGGGACTTCCTGAGCCAACTCCCACTCGTGGGAGACCGCGCTCTGCCAGCTCAGAGCGTCCGCCACCGCATTCTCCTCTCTGGCCAGATGAACTGCCAAGAGTGAGATTCCCTGCTGTATTGCCCAGAACCAGAGCTGCATCGCCTTCCTGCACAGCGGGAGCGACCCTACCCCCCCTTTTTGTTGAGGTAATGCATGGCCACTGTGTTGTCTGTCATGATGAAGGCACTCTTCCTGCACACAAACGGCAGAAAAGCCTGATGGCTCTCAGCTCCAAATGATATATGTGAAGTCTATACTCCGAAGGAGACCAACGACCGCTGGTGGACAGCTGGTTCGCACGAGCCCCCCCTCCTGTGAGGGAAGCATCCGCCACCACCATCACCTCTGGCCACGGTTGCCAAAACGGCTCTCCCTTCATCAGATTTCCTTTGCTGGCCCACCACAGAAGATCCAGTGAGATCTTGAGCAGAATCTGAAGGAGATCTGACATCAGAAAAAATGCAGAATGCCATGATGCCGAGCAACCTTAAGAATTTCGAAAAAGCCGGGAGACACAGGGCATGTTGAAATTTGTTGACCATCTGGACAATGTGATGAGCCCTCACCCTGGTTGGCGAGCACTTCCAAGGATGTGTCCAAAACAGCCTTGATGTACTGGAGCTGCTGGGAACGTGACATATGCAACTTCTTGAACTTGAGGGAGAAGCCCAGCTTGTGAAGGGAGTGGCAGGTGAGTCTGAGATGATCCAAGTCTTGTTCAGGAGAACGCGCTCTGATCAGCCAGTCATCCTGGTACGGGTAGACTTGAACCCCACCCTCTCCTGAGATACACTGCCACCACCACCACCATGAGCTTGGTGAAGACCCTCGGGCGGAGGTCAACCTGAATGGCAGGACCCGAAACTGAAAGTGCGAGCTGCCAACCGCGAACCTCAGGCGCCGACAGCCGCACTCGATGGGCACGGTGCCGACAGGGGTCAGCACCTTCCCAGACTTCTACAGTCTCACCGGGAACGAGGACCTCGACCTGGCACGTCTCTGGCGATCTACATGAGCCTTATCCGAACGGGACATCAACGGTTCCCGATGCTTATCGCGCTCACTGCCTGGGCCCGAAGGCGTGCGAAAGTCGGACTGAGACCGTTCCCCGCCAGCTTCAAACGAAGATGCGGACGGGGCAGTGCCCGGAGATTGAAAAATCTCCAAAATTTTCTTCCTGAATGCCTCCCACTCCTCTGGAGTAGAGGATTTAGTAAGGCAAGCCACTTTTCTCGCAGAGCCATCATCCGGCAGGGAAGGCAAACGGTGACACTGCTTTTGGTAGGGCATCTAAGGGGAGGACGAGTGGCGAGAACCACTCCCAGAACGAGATCCCCTGGACTCCTTCCGACGGGGAGAGCAACTCTTCGAGTCGTCAGTGGAAAGACCAGATTTCTTGGATTTACGGGGTTTGGATACCCGACCTACCTGCAACTTCCCCTTACGCTCCTGCAAGGCCTTGGCAGTCAACGACTGGCACTTCGAGCAGTCGTCGGTGTCGTGGCTCTCACCCAGACACCACAAGCAGATACAGTGCGGGTCCGTTATGGACATCTCGGACTTACAGTCCCTGCACTTTTTAAAGCCCGACCGCGGGGTTGGAGGTGTTGAAGAAGACATTATCAAAGTTGATAACACGAGGCACGCCGAGTTCTCGAAGCAAACACGGTTGCGGAAAAAATGGAACTGAGGCTACAGGCGCCGTGCGTCTTACTTCTAACATCCGATAACGTCACCCTCAATGGAGGCCTTCTAGGGTCACCCTCGACAGAGGCCTTCTGGGGACATCGACCCAACGTCATCGACGCAGGATGCCCTTTGTCGAAACATTTCCAAAGCAGCACAGCTGTGGACATTACATGTCAAATATGTGGAATACGTTGGAGGACACAATCCATTTGAAAAGGAAAAACAAACCGATCTACAGGCAAAGCTGTAGTGCAAGTGCAGACAGGACGAGGGAGGGGCAGGGGACAAAGTTCACCCAGTCAGTAGAGACTGGGGAAGTGCAGAGAGAGAAGCTCTCAAGATTTATTGCAAGTGCAGTAAGTGGGTGGGGTGCAGGGCCCTGAGGCAAGTGCAGAAGGACTGGCAGGGGTGCCTGGGGCCTGTGAGACTCTGGGGTACACCACAGGGCCAGT
The DNA here is from genome assembly GCF_040938575.1 of Ambystoma mexicanum. Classification (NCBI taxonomy): domain Eukaryota; kingdom Metazoa; phylum Chordata; class Amphibia; order Caudata; family Ambystomatidae; genus Ambystoma; species Ambystoma mexicanum. The sequence goes on along the minus strand of NC_090936.1, from coordinate 448,359,468 downwards.
CAGTGGGCTTAATGGAAAGGAGGGAGAGAGGGAAGGGCAGAGAGCTAGGTTAGCAGGGTGAGAGAGAAGGAAGAGGAGAGGAGGAAGGTCTTGAGGAGTTTCCGGAACTTAAGAATGTCAGGCTCAAGAAGGAGGGTTGCAGGGAGGATGTTCCAGGGGGAGGTGCATGAAGAGGAAAGGGATCTCCTCCAAATCTCTGCTTGGAAAACCTGCTCACTCGCAGAAGGTTGGAGGTAGATGAGCGGAGGGCTCGGGAGTGACAGTATTTAGGAAGGCAACATTAAAGGTAAGTAGGTCCCAGGCCCCAGAAAGCCTTGTGGACAATGCAGAGGGTCTGGAATTTGATCCTTGCAACCACAGGGAGCCAGTGGAGGGATTTCAGTGCTGGAGAGATGTTGTCCCTGGGCTGGAGGCCAAGGATAAGTCTTGCGGTTCTGTCCCTCCAATAAAAAAATTCACCAGTTGCCACTCGGATGTACAACCAGAAACTGAAAACTGTAAGCAATTCTATAGGGTGTGAGAAACCTGAGGGTATTCTCACTCCTTCTGCCCCTGGATCCTCTGCTCAGCTGGCTAGGGGACGGCCATCGCTGTTGGATCCAGAACCTGGGGGTGGACAAGCGAGGTCGGATCACCTGGGTGAAGGGTCCTTGGGGATTATGAGTGGGTACCCACGGGTGAGACACAGTATCCCCCTTTTCCTACATATGGTAAATCTACCCTTACCCCTCCAATGACCTCTTTAGGTTGCGGTAAAACATCTTCCCTCATTTTCCCACATGTAACCTCTACTGGTACAGAGACACAGTATTCCCCCTTCACAGTTATACATCATCACACTCTCCCTCAGCCTTTATGGGGTATTGTCCATCTCATCTCGTTCCACCCTGCCCGTTTTCAACATGTACTGGGATGAGGAAGAGGCGACCGGGAGTTATAAGAATTATCCATAAGAACAACAATGTGCAGGGAGAGGCCTACTACACTCCACCATTAGGCTGACCGGTCAATAGCGTCTGGCGAGGTTAAACACAACTTCAGGACTAACCAGGAGAGAAGGGGTCCTAAGGGTCAAGCATGTCCCATTAATTAACCCAATGGAGGTCAGGCAAGGGAGGCCAAGGACTCACACCTGAGGACCCTCAACACAAGCCTCAGGTGTATAAGAGTTGGGGCATTCAACAGTGCAGTGAGAAGAAGTTGGTGGAGCAGAAGGGAGGCTACGTGGCTGAGTCCAGCAGGGGATCCCTTCTCAGTCCCAAGCCAGATTTTGAAAGTAAAGCAGAGCGAGCTGGGGATGCTGATTGGACCAGAGGAGCAAAGGATCAGAAGGCTGCAGGAAGAGGAGCCCAGAAGGACCGGTGTAGTGCGGGATGCCGAGACGCTGACCCAGTATGTTTGAGGGGCTGCAGCGTGACAAAGGAGCCGTGTCTCCAGGAAGCCGGAGAGTGACAGAAGGCAGTCTATTGCCCTTGTTCACACCAGTGCTCGTTCCCGTGGGCGCCGGTCCAAGGGGTGAGACCCTGACTTCGACCCAAGAACCCATTGACCTGCTCGCCAGCACCGCGCTACTATTGGTGAGTTTCGTAGGCCAGAAAGAAACTCAGTAGCGTGCTGAAGCAGGAACTTGAGAAAAGTGAACAGACTGGTGAGCGAAAGCGGGAAAAAGCAGAACGAAGCAAGAGAAAGGAAAAAGCAGCGGGAAGAAAGCAAAGAAGAGTAACAGAAAAGGGCGCTACAGCTGCATAAATAAAGAGAGACAGAGCAAGTGCACTGGCAGCGCGGAAACAGCCAACAGTGAGTGCGAGCGACCCGAAAGTAAGGAAAAGGGCTGCAAGTGGCCCAAAACCAGGAAAGCCAGCAAAGAGACAGAGAGAAGGAAAACGGACAGCCAAGAGAGGGTGCAAGCAACCCGAAAGTAAGAGGGTGCAAGCAACCCGAAATAAATACACAGAGTGCAAGAAGAACATTAATAGGAAAATGAAAGTGCAAGACAGCACAATGAAAACCAAAAAGGAGTGTGCAAGAGGCACATAAAGGTGGACAGAAGGTGCAAGTGTGAAAAGAAGGATTGCAGGAAGCACAGTAAAGTGGAAGAGAACAGAGTGAAAGAGGCAGAGGAGGAAATGGTGCCAGAGGATAAGGAGAGGGTTAGAGGTCAGAGTGGTTGCGCCTGCCAGGAGCAAAGAACCCAGCATTCTCAAAAGTTCCTGATAATACCCCCAAGAAAGAACTGTACAGTGAAAGGTACATCCTGACAAGAGGAACTTTTTGTTTGTTGACCAGCATAAAGAGGGGCCTAAGCTTGGGGAAGGGAACCCTAAGAGGCCCAGTGAAGACATTGGTGAACTTTGTGTAGAGAGGCCTAGACTTGGGGAAGGGAGCCCTGAGAGGCCTACAGGAACTGTGTCTTTGTGTGGAACTGAAAGGATCAAAGCTTGTGGAAGCAGGGAACTCCAAGAGACCCAGAGACATTGTGAACTCTATTGACTTAAGGCAAGAGTCCTGTGTGGAAGTCCCGGGAGGATAGCTTAGCGGCAACGTGTGCGCCTTGGAAGCAAGACAACGCGAAGCAACACAGGTTCGATCCCCGGGTCTGCACTTAGAAACCTCTGGGTGTTTAAGCGCGTTATAAATAAGCAACTAAGACAAAAAAAAAACGAACAATTCCTGTAACAGCACCTCCATGCCCACGGGCTGTGTGAGCGCTTAAAAAATGCAAAAATAAATAAAGGTTCCAAGGGCAAACCCTTTTGGGTTGAACTATTTAAACTGGCAGAACACCCATTGGTAAGACTACCAGAACCCAGCTGTGGTTTATATTTCCTTTTTTGAGTCACCATTTTTTCTTTAAGAAGATCCCCTATCAAATTTAGTGAGGGCAAGTATAGGTTTGGACACAGACAAACTTTTGTTTTGGACTTACGGACATCGCCGGCCCTTAGAAGCATTGTGGGAACAATCCCCTTAGAGTTGGGGCCAGGTAGGCATTACACCAACCCAACAAAGTTTGATGAGGAATTGAAAGTGTTACTTACGAGTCTGTGTGCCTCGCAAAAAGAAACATGAGATTCCTGTACCATTGATAAAGAAGCAAGGGAGCAGTTGCCTCCTTTCCCCCTCTACTCTGCATCAGTAGGCACTATTTCATCTGGTAGACTGTCCTGGACTATCATTTGAAACTGAGGTATGAGTGAAACTCTTTTTGACCGGCTATTGTTTAAAGCAGGTCTGGAAGTGATGTCTCTTCTGCTAAATACCACCTCGACCTACACATTATTTGAAGGTGTGCTGGGAGCGATGTCTGTTAAACGAATGCAGTCATTTTTTCAACTGTTGAACGTGAGTTAACATTTGTGGATATATATTAACTTGAAGGGAAACTTTTATTGTCTTAAACCTACTCTGACATGCTTAATGTCACATTGTTTGTAACCAGCTTGGTAACACATAGGTATATTTAAGGCCAGCGTCGGATCAACACACGTGATAAAAACAGCAGGGGGGGGCAGTTCTCTTGTTCGGCTGATACTTGTTCTAGTATCCGCCGAACAACAGAACTGAGCCCCCTGCTGTTCTGCATTTGCGGCGGGCGGGGTGGGGGCTCGCGCACACAAATCTCGTACAAACCAGTTTGGCCTGTTGACGTTTAGTTGATAGAATTGTATTTGTCCCGCCTGGTTTACGCCCACCCCCCCCCCCCCCCCCATGCCGATTTCTGGTGACGTCACTGCCTGTGGTTATTATGCAGGTCATGCTGCTGCTGCTCATCGGCTAGCCACATGAAATCCACTTAAATTCCAATGCACACAGCCTCTGTGACAGGTACACGCCATGCTCAGCTCGTCTAAAGTGTTGCTTTGTCCACGCTCTTGCTCTAGTTCTCGGCCTGTCTCGCTCTTCTTCTCTCTCCACAGCTCAGCAAATCTTTTGTTGACACATCTTACTCTTTTGTTCACGGGCTCCTCAAATGTATACCTCGAGCAACTTAATCTTTCTCTGTGTCCCTGGCTTTCCTCTCCTTTGTCATGGCGCTCCATCTCCATTAAATACTTTTGACAGTGACACGTGACTCGACGGTACAGTATTCTCAGAAACGCGAACCGCCGGCAGTCTTTGTTCTGGCCCTGGCGCCTGTGCCTCGGGCTAGCAGAAGCGCGCAGGCAAAAGCAACACATTTCTCAAACAGGCCTTTGTTCAGATGTTTTTGTGATTACTGTATTTCGTAATAACACTTCAAAATGAATCACCACACCCAGTGCAGGTCATACCAGGACTCCCCTAACACATGGCGACATTAGGAAGCTGCCACTCTTTCGAGGCCCGGCCACCGTAACAGCACACAGACACAGCCGCCATGGTACAAAGACTAAAGAAAACAAGCATTGGCAATGCCAACAGTTTTGGCTTTTGTGTAGATTTGGGAAAGGATTTTGCCAGGGCTTGCGTAATGGTAGCCACAGGCCATTAATCGTAGCAGCTTGAAAATAGTGCACATACCTGGGCATAAAATAGCAGTGCTTGGCAAATGCCCATCTAATACCTATACACAAGCCGAAACGGTTGGCTTTGTTCATGCTTGTTTTGAAAAGGACTTCAGTGAAGGACATGCATAGTGCTTATAAATCAAGTGGCTAAGGCAGACCTGGTTAAGACATTTGTATTACACCAGTAGTGTCTTTACCGCACCAATTAAACCATTAGCTCTCAGTAGACTGCTTTGAGAAACCACTGGCGGGCACTCAGAATGCAAAGTTTGATTCTAGGCTTGATAAAGTTAGCTCAAAGAGATGCCAGGAGCCTGCATTTTGGGTGGGGAGGGGCAGGAAGTGGGTGGGAATGGCCATAGGGATGAGCATGGCTGTGGGCATTCAATGGGTGGGTAAATAACCAAACACCTACAAGCATAGTGTCCCTCCTCATATGCCACCTTTTCCTAATTCTACTCCAATGCATTCGTTTTAACTTATAGGTGGCGCTGAAGGGCCACCTTAAAGCAACAACTAAAAAAAGCACATTCTTTCCAATTCAAGTGATTGGATCTTATTGAACACTCACGCGCAACTTTCCCACATTAAAAGGTTAACCCTTGAAGACTGGCCAAACTAATAAAAGTGTACACAACTTTTAATCCAATTGACAATAATACTTTAAGGCAGCAAATATGTTGATGAATATTATTCTGCTTTTGGAAATTTTCTTTTCCCAATATGCCTGGGTAGCACGTCATTGCCAGTTTACAGCAAACCCATTTAGCACAATATCAACTTCCAAAATGCCCAGTTGGCACATCATAGCTGGTTTCTAGTGTACCCATGTAGCACATCATTATGCCCACTGTGCACATCATTTCCATTAAGCACATGCGGTTTCCAATATATTCACTGAACCCATCCCTTTCCGCCCTTACCCCCTTGTACGAGCAGGATTGACCTTCTGTTCCTGGTCCCTGAAAGAAGGGAGACCCAAGCTGCCACGGTGGCAGCAGGCAGTCTCACCAGCAGTAAAGACACGGCTCCACCGGGTAATGCCTGCCATTGGCTTGCAGGCCAGGCCCACTCCAGCAGGCCTGCACGCGGACACGTCTGGTTCGACCCCTGGGAACCTCTTCCCGGCACTCACACGTGACTTGCATTACCAGGCCCGTACCCCACTGTGCACTGGAGCAATGCCAGGACTCGTGCTGGCTACAGTGCCGGCTGAATGAGGGATTCATTATGGGGTTTGCAATGGTAGGATTGGCATCGGTGGAAACGCAAGCACCACATACGCCAACAACAATGCACATCTGGCAACTGTGCCCCTACTCACGTCATGTGTTTATTCGCGCCAGTTTAGATAGCATGAATTGCGTCAAAACACCTGCACTGCTAATTGCAGACCCCCAGCACAATCACCAAATATGGCTGGTTTTAGCCTTGCTGCAATGACACTATGTGCAGCAGTGTTGGCACTGGAACCTACACTAGTAATGGTGTGATCACTAGGGAAGCCCTAACCCTCGTGCCAATCCCGTGAGCAAGCGCGAATACCTGCAAATATGGGGTTAGTAGCCACTAATACAGGCAGGGCCGGCCTTAAGGGCAGCAGCGCCCTGGGCGAATTGGCGCCCCCTCGCCCACCGCGTGCCTCTGGTTAACAGGGGGCGCGGCAGAAGGGGGCAGGGCCAGGATGGCCCACTTTTTTTTTTAACTTCCTCTCGAGGAGGTTAAATAGGGTACGTTAGCACCCCATTTTCATTGAATGAGCCCGCCGCCGTGGGTTCATTCAATGACAATGAGGCGCCTACCACTACGCCGGCTCGGGGGAGCCCTTGAAAGACTCCCCCGAGCTGGCATGGTGTGGGGCTAATGGCTCCTTTTCTTATGAAAAGTGCCCGCGGCAGAGGGGCGCATTTAAATGCACCCGCCGCCGCGGGCACATTTTACAGTAAAAGGCAGCCTGCTGTGCCTTCTCCCACAACGCCAGCTCGGGGGAGCCCTTGAAAGATTGCGCCAGGCTGGCGTGGCAGGGGCAAATGGCACCCTGGGGGCGTGGCGCCCCAGGCGGTCGCCCAGCCCGCCCCCCACCCCCCCTTAAGGCCGGCTCTGAATACAGGAGTCCCAGGAAAGTATTACCAGGCGCAAACGTCTGACAACTCTGTCCATTTCCGTATACTCTCAATATGGACATGACAGGACAATAGGACATTACATGACACGATGGTGATATGACATGACCGGACATAATGACAGAGCATGACATAATGACATGTCAGAACAGGATATAACAATCCCAATAAGGTCTCACTTGCAAAAACAGAGGAGGCGCTGTTACAAACCTGAGGGTATCCTCACACCTACTCCCCTTGGATCCTCTTCTCAGGTGGCCAGGGAAAGGCCATCGCTTTTGTATCCTCACCCTGGGGGTGGAGAAGCGAGAGAGGATGACCTGGGTGGAGGGTCCATGGGAATTGGGGATATCCACAGGCGAGACATGGTATCTCCTTTCCCTATTGAAGACCAGCCGGTGTCGCTGTTCAACTGATTAATGGCATTGCAGTACAATGTCACTTTTTGAGCACATCTACAACATCGAATTTCTCCAATGTGTGCATAAAAGTCTTGCATCTGGAAAATAGAGGTTCTCTTTCTTTCTGTCAGAGGAAGGTCTTAAAAAGGTCGGAAAATTCCATTCAAGTCCTTGAAAGGGGAGACGCTCACCAACTCCAAGTCCACTTTTACAGTAACCACTTCTTCATAAAGCAGTATGGCTTTTATGCCACAGAAGAGGGATTGAGTCAGTAGCGAACACCATCTGGGTTGGTATTTTACAGACGGAAGATGGCCGAGAAGCTTGATCCACAGTCTATGTTCAGCACGTTTGGCCACACAAATATCATTAGCTATAATTATACAGAAAGTGACAGAGGAGTATTTAAAAACGGCCACAGCATTTCTTCAGCGATGCCCTGCCCCTGTCTTGCAGATGGACTGCAGTCCTGCTCCCAGTATACTCTGTAAATGCTTCAACCCATTCATATGTTTGGGTACTTTGACATGGACTTTGGTATACACATGAAATACAGCCCATGCTTCACAAAAAGCTGCCTCGGATTGTCGTTATGTGCATTCTAACACACAGGAGCTCTGCTCTGCGAGCATGTGCTAGATCAAAGAGCCCAGTTAATCGATTACTTACATCAGAGAATACATTTATTTATAGTTTATAGAACATTCGAAGCAAGTGTGAATTCCTATGTTGATTTTTTTCTTAACTGAGCTTGGCAACATTGAATTGCTGATTCCATTTCTGCTCGATCAAAAAGAGAGAACATTTTGTGAACTCTTTTTAAGATGTGGACAATGTTATTTATTTTAAGTTTCTAATCACTACATGGATTGGCATTTCTTAAATGAAATTACAGTGAATTACTTCGACTTCATAATGCAATCCAACAATAAAGAAAAGACAAACCAAACAAAAACTAACATTAACTGTCTCCGTATGTGATATAATCCTGGCTTCTGAGTAGAGCGCTCAAATTCTGCTAGAGTAGTTTGACCAGAATGTCCCGGAATTGGGTGCTCAATGCCCCTTTCTGAGAATTATTTTTCCATTGGAAAACAGTGGTCCCGGTTTTTGGGTAGTAGGTCTTCGTAGCTGGCAAGCAGGAATACACAATCTCACGCAGAAGAAATGCTGCATTCTACAAATAAAGATAGTGGTAGTTTGGGATAAATCTATTATTATATGTGTTTATTCCACCGGTAACACGTAAGCCTCCTTCTCCTCCAAACGATACTGAAGTGCAGTGCCTTGACAGCCACTGTCAAGAGTTAGTCCTACTTTTATGTGAGCTACCCTGCCTCGGTTTTTTACTTTTTAAAATCTGGTCACCCTATGCTAGAGTCCATTAGAGCACAAAGGCCTGGGTCGGATAAGAAAAACTGAATGAAGTGGTCAGGGGCGACAGAGTTGTGCCAAACATTGCTTTTTGGGAGAGTGGGTAGTGGAAACAAGTGCAGTGAATGTTTGGCTAGATAGACTGGGAAAGCCGCAAGCCTAACAGTTGTATTTCCAACATTTAGGAATTGTTAGCAAAGTCATTAGAGCTTATCCCCATTATAAAAGATAGAGGTCTTTGTGGGGGGGGGGGGCTTGGACAAAAGACAGTACACAACAGACGAACGTCCAACACTTTACGTGTGCGTCTCTGTTATGGGGGGACCTCTCCTTGCATGGTTCATGCATTTTCATTCAAAATGTACTTAAGATCAAAAGAAAAACCCATTTAATAATAATAATAATAATTTGGCATTTATATAGCGCTACAAACCCTCAGGTATCTGAGCGCTGCTTATTATTACCCACGATGTGTGGTGCTCATTTTATCGACCTCGGAAGGATGAAAGGCTGAGTTTGGCCCCGCCGGGATTCGAACCTGTGTTATCAGGCTCTGCACAGATGTCAAAGCGAGCGCGCTACTCGCTGTGCAGGAAGATGCTCTGGCTTATGTGGAATCTGCACTAGTCCAGGGCAGGATGGAGCCCAGTGCAAAAGTCTATGAGGTGGAGAACTAGCATCCCCAAAGCAGACATGGAGGACCATGCAGGGGTACAAGGCCATGTCAAAAGGGGGGGGGGGTTGGAGATGCCTTCACGAGAACGATGGAAAGAGTAGCAGTTGCAGCATTTCTGGCTGAACCAAGAATGTCTTTTACTCTATGGGGGCACCCCATAAAATGTATGAGGACCAATGACCTAGAGGCTTAATAATACCAGACAGATGTTCCGGAAATGAATTTAAGAACGACGCAGTTACATTGTGCTTTAAATCGATGGCTAAAACACATTTTAAAAGAAAGCTATTTGCGTTGTAGTTCTTGAATTCGATATTTATTCACAGTAAAAATCAACAAAAACTAAAATGTTTTCATGAATAGTTTATGTCATTTATGAAAGAGAGAATGGTTGCTGCCCTGCTTAAATACACAGTCCTGAAGAGTCGCATTCCTGCGCTTATCTGCACTCTTCTTTAGGGAACGCCATAGTGTGCAATCGGAGAATGGCCGCCATTTACAGCATACAAGGCGGAGAAAGGATTACCCAGCCTCGCCGAGATAAATGCTGTCGCCATGCGAGAGAAGGCTTGCAATGCAGGCTGCCCGTTTCTAACGCGTTTCCACGCGCATTCCTTGCACAGGTCGGTCTCCACAACACCACTGGCGTTTCACAGCAGAACAGCTCACCCACATTTTAACGCAGCAGGTACAGGGCTTGTTGTAGGACAAGGGGTATCAAAAGCAGGTGGAGCGGGGGCAAAGGACGGGTAAAAACAGGGGCACAGGTGGCTGGCCCCCATTAGAACGGCATCAGCAAAATGCAGTGCGGAGAAAGCGCCCAGATCACCACTGGTTTGGCTATTTTCTGATGGTGGGCACGTATTGGCATGTAGACAGAGCTGGTTTCCAAAAGGTATCTGGGTTCACACCTGTTAGCATAACTGGGCAGCCGCAGCTACTGGGAAAGCGGCGCGAGTGCAGATAACGCCCAGCAACACTAAAGGTGAGCCCAGTCACGAGCCCTCAACAATCCTCATAGCCACACCAACCTGGAAGCGTCTTCAGCGGTGCCCACTTTTTTCAGGGGTCAGAGAGCCCCCTATTGTAGATGTTCGGGGCCACTAGCGCTCACATTGTTGGCGTTCAGCCTCAAAGACTCCCTCCCAGCTCAGGCCACTGCTGTAAGGTCACCTTACTATGGCACAGAGTGCTGTACACTAAACGGAATTGTATGATCGGACTGAGAAAAAAAAAGGTCTGACAGTACAAAAAGTCCGAAGATGCATACCAGGTCCGAACACCAAAAGTTCAAAGCTTTGGCGGCATGCATTGTAGGTAAGTAGTAAAAAAAAAAAAAAACGGGCTGCAGGGGTCTCCCCCGCAACACCCTGCTCACTATACTGTGTGGTATAGTGAGCGGGGGTTACGGGAAAACCCCTGCAGCTGCCTGTAAAAAAAATAAATACATTTAAGTGAGAAAGGACCCTGCAGCGCAGGTTCCCGATCATGGAAGTGAAAGGGAACTGGTGCCCCAGGGACACAGCGTGAAGAAATGGTTAAGTAGGGTTTGTTTATGTTGCGGGTGTGGGTGGGGGGTATGTCGTGGGAATGTAGTGATTTGCAGTGTTTGTTCGCATGGGTTTGCAGTGTTTGTTCGCATGGGAAATGTGCAAAACCTTGGTGGTACATACATTTTGCATGCAAACATTTCCATCACTGACTTTTCCGTGATGGAAAAATCACGCAGATCCACACTAATCAAGCATGCCACAGCCATACGTGGACACAGCCCCAACACAAGCAGCCCACCCTGAGCTGTGCAGCAACTGTGCTCTCGGAAAAGAGACCTCTAAACTGACACGAGTCAAGGGGGTGATGAGTGGCGCGTGTCAAAATGTTGCTGGGTGGTTCTTAGTCTCATGTCGAGCTTGGCTTATCCATGATCCTATATTGCCCCCTAGTCCCCTTACCCCAGCACCCTCTCTACGCCCATCTTATTTTGCAGATGCTACCTTTGCGGTGCTGTTATGCCAGGTTATATTATTTGCCTGCTATTATTCTATACCATGTTTTTACTATTTGGTTGCGTTATGCTACCCCTAGGCCTATGCCATCTTTGCCAGGCTCTGCCCTGCTGTAAAATGCTCGGTTATGTTATGCTCCGTCATGTCATATTTAAGCGGCCGGGTCATGTTGTGCAAGGAATCTCTAGCGATCTGGGTGTTTTGAACCCAAATGGCTTCTTCACCAGAAAACTGAAAATGAAAGTGTGCTTTTTGATGTACATCTCAATTGTGCTTTTAGGTGGGTGTTCGTCCCATACACCACTGTCACACTTCCACTTGCTACCTCACTACTTCAATACCTAACACTGTCCCACCCCTTTTTTTCCTGTTTTAATTCTCCCTTCTCAATATCGATCTTGTAAACACATTGATTTTTTCTGTTTTAATTGAGTTTTGCTCCTTTTTGTTTTTGTTTATTTATTCCTTTGTCTCTTCATTTCCTCTGTGGAAATGTTTTTGTAATACTTGCTGGTTAGGTCAGGTTTATATTTCGTCACCTTTATGTAATTTCATATTGACATCATGTTGCTATGCACAAAGCGGGTGACATACATCACTGCACAAAACACTCAAATAAATGCACTCCGCAGAAATAGCAAACACTCAAATAAATGCACTCCACAGAAATAGCCCCAATGCCATAAGTAGAACTGTAAATGTTTCCTGCAATCAGACTCTTCAACCCTGTTGGACCTCTGATCTCCCTGCTTCCCTATTTTAACAGGGCAAGCTAGCCTAGTCTAAGAGGAAGCCTGCCTCTTGCACCAGTAGATCCCTCCCCAATAAACTCGTAGCTGGCATCATGAACTTCTACGGAGCCCAGTCCAGAACATGACTCCCAGGAACCACAGTTCAAAACCCACTCATTTAAAAGTGCTTGTAGTTCCTCCCAACTTTCCGGTCTACAAAACTACACCATTTGTGGCCTAGGGATTAAGTAAAAGATCAATTGCTCGCCTGTTCCCTTGTGAATGGTTTCAACACACTCAGGCTAACATTGACACCCAGCCGCTGCGGAAGGAATGCCTCACAGCCCGACCATTTATGAGCCAAAGACCTACTAGCATCACTAGAACATTCGACACAAAAGGACGCCAAACTCTCACTGCATGCAGAATGACCGACATCGGACCCCTCCAGCTATGCACACTTTCTTCAAAGGTCCCCACTGAACAGATCGAGTCCACCACACACAACCTTTAGCAACACAGATGTATCTCTACGAGACCCCATCACGTAAATATCCCTTCTCCTTCAGACAACTTACAACGTATCTTCCGAATTTTCTGCAATCCTCATCTAAGATCCCCTTTGGCTGTATGGACATGCACCCAAGCTATTACAAGCACCATCCAACGTCCTTTCATGTGCCCGCCCCTCCGTTTGAGACCCTCCCCCTCTTTTTTTATCTGAGCTCTCTTTCCACCCGCCACTGCATAACACCTTCCCTTTTCTTTTCTTCCTCAGACCAGTAACTGGGGACTCAGGGCAGAGGCGCAATATGGCAACTTCCAGACAAGCCATGGCACTTTGAGACCACTATGGCTGTGATTTGGCACAGCATGGAAGATCTCCAACATTATTAGCTTTCCTTCAGATTTCCTTTGGCAAACTGAGCACAGGAGCCCAACTCTACATCTATCACTTTGTATGGTTCCCTAGTTCTTCAGACACGGTAACTATAGCAATTCATGGGTATAATTCCCTAACATAGAGCAGTGATTTACAGAAGTATACAGTCCAATACATTTAGAAAGTGTTTAGAGCAACAGAAACATGTAGGGCCAGTGAAGAGAGAAATGGGGACGGATGAACATATATGTATCTCTATTGTGTGTTATTAGATGTGGTGTCAACCCCTCGTTTTTTGATGCATCATTTAATGTTGTTTTGATGCAATGTGTATGTTGGACTTATATGTAAACATTTGAAGTCACTCATTTCAGTGACTAACTTTTGTAATGATTTTGGACGAATATTAAATACAAATACATTCCTATAGATGCAAAACAAAGGGGCGCCTGGGAGTCTCACCCTAAGTTACCAGGGGAATCCAGACGTGGACCCCTTGCTCACTGTTCTCCCCAGAGAGGCACAGCTCCACCTCACTGACGATGCCCAACAAGGTTGAAACACATCTATGAGCTGCTGTTGGTACTCTTGTTCAGAGGAGAATTGCCTAGCATTTCGGTGCTGGACTGCCCCTGGGCAGGACAAAGACTGATATGCAGGGATATATCTTCTCTGTGAAAGGGACAGTGAGCTAAAGACTTGGTTGAGACTCTCCCGGGGCCATCCACCCAAGAACAGGTCAATGGGCTGTGTTCGTGCTGGTAGAGAGACTCCCAGAACCCCCTTTGTTTTGCATATTAAGTAACTTTGGGTCTCACCCTAAGTTACCAGGGGAATCCAGACATGGACCCCTTGCTCACTGTACTCAGAGAGGCACAGCTCCACCTCACTGATGATGCCCTACAAGGCTGAAACACGTGTATGGGGTTGCTGTTAGTACTCTTGTTCAGAGGAGAATTGCCTAGCATTTTGGTGCTGGACTGCCCCTGGGCAGGACAAAGACTGATATGCAGGGATATTTCTTCTCTGTGAAAGGGACAGTGAGCTAAAGACTTGGTTGAGACCCTCCCGGGGGCCATCCATCCAAGAACAGGTCAATGGGATGTGTTTGTGCTGGTAGAGAGACTCCCCAGACCCCCTTTGTTTTGCAAATTCCTATAGATGTTTACAATCTATACACCTGGTCCAGTCAATTTTTGTCAGGACTGCTGGTATGGATAGACTAGAGGTCATCTACTCTCCATCGACCTTAATTGCTTTTCCTTTCTGTTATTATATACAAGTATTATGTTGCACCCAGGCAGTAGGATAGGTAGGTGTTACTAACAACCAGTGTTTCAGGGGTCTTACCAATTTGTACAAACACACGAGAAGAACAAGTTACTTCTTACCTTGTAACGTTCTTTCGATGGGATGTTCCTCCGATGTATTCCTTATCTTTGATAATTCGTCTCCAGCTTGCTGGCCTCGGAAATTTTTTCTCTGTAGAGGGCGCTGCGCGTCGACGTCCGCCGAGTTGATGTCCCTCGACAGCCACCGTATCAGCGCCGACATCACCATGCCCATAAATAGCCACGCGCAGCGTCCGTTGCTCAGTTCCGTTTTGTAGCATAAGATAAGTCATGCCTGAATTGGTTATTGACCTTGAAGGAGCATAAGGTGCAACTACAAGGGAAGTATTACTGCGGGGATGGATGGGAGGGGTGATAAGGAATACGTCGGAGGAACATCCCATCGAAAGAACGTTACAAGGTAAGAAGTAACTTGTTCTTCGAAGGGATTGTGTCCTCAGACGTATTCCTCATCTTTGATAGACTCCCATAGCAGTGGCATGTAATTGGAGGTGGGAGTAATAATGTCATGTAGGAATGAACCGAATGTAATATGGCTTTGCCAAATCTGGTCTCTTGACTAGTGGAGGAATCCAGGTTGTAAAATTTTGTGAATGTATGTGCGGACTATGTGGCAGCCACACATATATCTCGGACCGGTACCCCTCTTTGGAGGGCCGAAGAGGCTGCGATACCCCTGGCTGAATGAGCCCTAAGATTTTGGGGTGGCTCTTTCCCTGACAGTTTGTAACATTCCAGAATGGCCAAAATAATCCACCTGGAAATGGTCTGTTTTGCTATGGGTAGTCCCAACTTGTGACCTGAGTATCCTACAAACAGTTGGTCTGATTGCCTAATCCTAGCCAGTCTGCTGATGTAAAAGCTCAGAGCTTGCCTTGGGTCCAGCCTATGTAGCCTTTCTTCCTCTTTCCCCGGATGGGGAGGAGGGTAGAACGAAGTTAAGGTAATTTTCTGAGTAATATGAAATTCAGAAACCACCTTTGGGAGGAAATTAGGCTTCACCTGTAGGACAACTTTGTCCTTATGGAAAATTGTATGGGGGGGGGGGTTTACAAGATAGAACTTGTAATTCGCTCACCCTCCTAGCAGATGTTAGTGCTACCAATAGGACAGCTTTAAGTGTGAGAAATCTCAGCGAACAAGAGTGGAGTGGTTCGGATGGAGTACCCATTAGGAAGTTTAAGACTAAATTTAAGTCCCATAAGGGAACTTGGAATGGTCTTGGAGGATAAACATTAGTTAATCCCTTGAGAAATTGTATTACTAGAGGTATTTTGAAATACGATGGTTCCTCCACCGTGCGCTTGAAGATTGAAAGCGCTGCAAGATAGCCTTTTACAGTGCCAACTTGAAGGCCTGAGTAGAGTAGAAACGATAACACCATTGCTGTACCACATGAAAAAAGGTCGATATTCCCTTCTCTACACCAGCTGCAAAATTTGTTCCAACGGCAGCGGTATAAAGACTTTGTTGCTGGCCTTCTGGCCGAAAGCAACACCTTCATGACGTCATCAGGGAGGTCCCAATCCTTGTACCTCACCCTTTCAGAAGCCAAGCGTGAAGGTTGAGGGTTCTGATGTCTGGATGGAGAACCTGACCTCCCTTCTGCGGGAGAAGATTCTCTTTGAGTGGAAGTCGGATTGGAGGGCAGATGGACATATCTAGAAGGTCCGGGTACCACGTTCTCCTTGCCCAGTCCGGGGCAATTAGGATCATGGTTTTCCGGAATCTTCTCAACCTCCTGATCATTTGAGGAATAACAGGTACTGGTGGAAACGCATAAAGGAGTGGGAACTCCCAGTCCACTACGAACGCGTCCCCTAGAGCTCCTCTCGGGGGAAATTCCCTTGAACAGATCAGATTGCACTTCCTGTTGGTGCTGGTGGCGAACAGATCCACATGAGGGGTTCCCCAAAGGGCGAAGATCTCTTGAAGGACTTCCTGAGCTAGCTCCCACTCGTGGGAGACACTGCTCTGCCTGCTCAGAGCATCCGCTGTCAAGTTCTTCTCTCCGGCTAGGTGGACTGACGATAGAGAGATTCCTTCCTTAATTGCCCAAAACCATAGCTGCATTGCCTCTCTGCACAGTGGCAGTGACCCTACGCCTCCTCTTTTGTTGAGGTAGTGCATGGCCACCGTGCTGTCCGTCATTATCAGGACATTTCTCCACTGTACTGATGGCAGTAAAGCTTTCAGCGCTAGTCTGATCGCTCTCAGCTCTAATAGGTTGATGTGTAGCCTGGACTCCGATGGAGACCAACGACCACTGATGGTCAAGTCGTTGGCATGGGCTCCCCACCCCGTGAGTGAGGCGTCTGTGACTACTGTTATCTCCGGCCATGGTTGCCAAAACAGTTCTCCTTTCAAGATGTTCTCTGGATAGGCCCACCATAGAAGGTCGTGGGCTACCTTGTCTGGAATCCGGAGGAGATCTGTCATTCTCCCTGAGAATTGCGACGACTGAGTTCTCAGTGCCCACTGAAGAGATCTCATTCTCAGGCGAGCCTCTGGCACAAGGAAGATGCAGGATGCCATGAGGCCTAGCAACCTCAAAAAGTCGAAGGCTGGGAGACGTTGGGCATTTTGGAACTTGTTGACCATCTGCAGAATATCTTGAGCCCTCACCTCTGGTGGCGAGGCTTTTCCCAGGGAAGTGTCCAGGACCACTCCAATGAACTGGAGTCTCTGTGATGGTATCATCTGTGACTTCTTTAAATTGAGTGAGAAGCCCAGTTTGTGAAGGAAGTGGCAGACATAATCTAGCTGGATCTGAGCTTGTTCCGAAGATACAGCCCTGATCAGCCAATCGTCCAGGTAGGGGTAGACGTGGCTCCCTTCCCTCCTTAGACTCGCAGCCACTACCGACATTAGCCTGGTGAAGACCCTCGGGCGGAGGTCATGGCAGAACTCGAAATTGATAATGAGGGTCGCCAATTGCGAACCTCAGGTATTTCATGTGTTTGAGATGGATTGGCACATGGAAATAAGCATCCTGAAGGTCCAGAGATACCAGCCAGTCCTGGAGCTGGAGGGCCTGAAGGATCTGAGAGAGAGTTATCATCTTGAACTTGTCCTTCCTGAGGAACTTGTTCAATTCTCGTAAGTCCAGGATGGGTCTCAGTCCTCCGTCCTTCTTTGGTATGAGAAAGTAGGGGGGCGGGGGGGGGGGGGGAGTACCAGCCCTTGTTCCTGTCCGCTACAGGTACCGCTTCTATGGCACCTTTCTCTAGGAGGTCTATAATTTCCTGCAAGAGGAGCGGATCTGGAACTTTTAGAGAGCTGTGCCCCGGTGGATGACTGAGGGATGTGTAGAAAGGGTAGGCAGTAACCCTGGGCAACTGTCTCCAATGCCCAAGCATCTAACGTTATAGCCTGCCATTCCGTCAGATGATGAGTTAACCTGCCCCCTACAGGTGTTTTGTGTGGAAAGACCTCAGAGTGGTTTGGGGGCGGCTGATGCAGATGCCGAGGGTAAAGAGGCACCTGCTGCTGCAGCTTTAGTACTTTTGACCCGTCCACCTCGGGTGGATCTCCTTTGGCCTCTTTGAGCCGGCTGTCCTCTGCCTTTCCCGAATGCGTAATTTTTTTAGCGAAAGGACTTTCCTCTCCCAGAGGTTCCTGAGGGGCGAAAAGGAGTTTGGCGGATTGCAGCTCCTAAAGATTTTGCCGCTGCTTTAGATGTCTGCAACTTTTCCAGACTCATCAGCCTTTTTACCGAATAAAGAAGAGCCGTCAAAGGGCATATTCAAAAGTCTGGCCTGTACATCTGGAGCAAAGCCAGACTTTCGCAACCACGCATGCCTGTGGATTGTCGTACTTGCCGCCATGGCCCTGCTGATACTGTCAGCGGAATCGATGCCAGTTTGAAGTGACTCGCACATGGCATCTTTGCCATCTTTAATAATATTAAGGAAGGCTTCCCTTTCCTCTCCTTCGGGTATGCAGTCAGCCGCTGATGAAGCACAATCCCACAGTGTGTGACTGAACCTGGCGAGCGTACAGGTGGCGTTGATGGACTTCAACACCATACTACAAGCAGAAAATATTTTTTTTGCCATAGAATCGTACCTTTTGTCATCTCTTTCCTGTGGGACATTAGGGTAAGCAGATCTGCTGCTTGATGAAGTTGCCGCTTGAACCACCAGGCTCTCTGGAGTCTGGTGTTTTCATAAGTATTCAGGGTCAGCCGCAGCTACCCTATACTTGGCTGACAATCTTTTATTGACTGCAGGGATAACCTCAGGAGTTTCCCAATTAGATGAAATCTTCCTTTGCAAGGCTGCATGGAATGGGAGCACAGGATCCTCCTGTGGACCTTTGTCTAATATGTCTGTCAGGTCATCCTGTTGAAAAACAGGTGAAGGCGCAGACCAACCCATAAATTCAATAATCCTTGCCATCAGGGTTCTATAGGGTGTTTTGGCATGTTCCCCTGGGTCTGGTTTAACAAATTCCACTTCTGGGGAAGTGTCCAGCCCACTTGCCTCATGTAATGATTCCTGTAGGTCTTTCAACCTTCTTTCCTCAGAGGTAAAATCCTCTGAAACAGGTAGTGTGGTCCTCTGCAACCCGAAGGTTTCCTGGTCAGAATCCTCCCTTTCTTCATAGATTGAAGATAATCCGGGGTACTCGGACCTCAGAAATGGTGTAAAACCCATTTCTAAGGCAGAAGGAGCCAAACTCGTCATTATTGGGCGAGAAAACGTCGATGTCGTCGACGGCGATGTGACAGGCTTCGAAGGCGGCGAAAAAGGCGGCGAGAAAACTGGAAGAGGCCTCGAAGAACTCGAGAGGATCGGGATCCTACTCGAGGATGTCGACGACAGTCTCGGCTTCGTGCTGGAGGCTCTTGGTATTACCATTGGCTGTGAAGTAGCCGTGGTTTTCTCTTTCATCGGCGTCAGCGTCGATTCGATCGACCGACCGATGCGAAGAACCCTTCGACAACGGCATTGATGGCGCGGATCCATGCGTCACAGGGATCTTCGACGACTGCGAAGACGGTGCCTTCTTACCCGATGGCCCGTGGTGCTCTCGGGTGGACTCTTTCTTCGGGTGCAGCGACTCGCAGCGTTTCGATTTTTTGGGTTTTTCATCCGGCGTATCACCCTCAGCTGTCTTCGAGGGGGTTGAGGCCGCTTTCGCGAAGACACTTAGCATTTTCTTCCTGAATTCCTCCCACTCAGCCTGAGAGCTGCGTTTTGTGGGGCAGGAGACCCTTTCTGGGGAAACAGAAGATGACGAGGAAGGGGATCTTCGACGTCTCTTCTTTGAGTGTCTCAATCTCGATGAATGGTGGGAGCTACTTCGAGATCTAGACTGGGAATGCTTGCGACGGCGAGGAGACGAATGCCTTGACTCATCCGAAGAAACTTTCGAGGAGGTTTTGACTGACTTATCTGTCTCGAGTTTCCCCTTGCGCTCCTTCAAGGCTTTCGCCGTCATGGACATGCAGTCCTCACACTACGAACAATGGTGCTCGGCTCCCAAGCACCACAAGAAGCTCCTGTGTGGATCTGACATTTTCTTACCGCAGTCTCGACATTTTTTGAAGCCGGACCGCGGCGTCGCCTGGTCCGATGAAGAAGCCATCGAGAACGAGTTGGTATTTTCGAGTAAATACAAGAGGTTTATCTGACTGAACTGAGCAACGATATTCCGAGGCCCAACGAAGCGTGGAAAAACGGAACTGAGCAACGGACGCCGCGCGTGGCTATTTATGGGCATGGTGACGTCGGCGCCGATACGGTGGCTGTCGAGGGACATCGACTCGGCGGACGTTGACGCGCAGCGCCCTCTACAGAGAAAACATTTCTGAGGCCAGCAAGCTGGAAACGAATTATCAAAGATAAGGAATACGTCGGAGGACACAATCCCTTTAAAATATACATTATCATGATCCAACACCTCTCTCAATGACTTCTACCTCTGTCCCACCACAGAATCGTACAGGGGTCATTTCTTACTCACCAAGAGGCCAAGCGGGCCTGACTCTTAGAGGATCTGGCCTTTTCGCCTTCTCCTTCACTCTTATCCTTTTATATTGCCCAAATTGGACTGTGAACAACCAGTTCTTTGTTATGGCACTCTGTCAGTCGGCTTGGGTCTGTCAGATTATGCCCTTGCAGAGTAGGTCAAGGGTGCCAGATATAAAGCGGTCGGGTGAGGCATCCATCACACTTTAAGGGAACACTTGAGCCCATCTCAAGTTTCATCACACAACTAAGCACGGACTAATCCTAGTATCAAGCAACAATGTACAGTAAATGCCTGGAAAGAACATTCTCAGTTTTGCGAATGGGATTGAATCACACCTGTCACTATCAGCACCGCAATCGACCCCTTACCCAGGATTACACAGGCAGCCCTTCTACAATTAGAATGCCCTCCCTTCAAGCCCCTCGCACCACTCCAATGGTCTGTTCATCTCCTTTCCACCCACAAACCACGCACTGGTTACCCTAGGCACAATACACTACTATCTGGACAAGCCATGGCACCATAAGACCACTGCAGTGGCGAAAGGGCACTGTACCAAAGCTCAGTCACGTCATATAGTTGGGTGTTTGATGTTATTCAAGATTTGACAAGTTTTGCTATTCTAAAAATAAAGGCATGGCAATAAGAACCTACCTTCTAGTATATAATTGCAAGTCCACTTCGTAAGCCGTTGTTACTGCTGGGAAAAAAATATGTATTCACATATAGCCACAAATCTATATTTTAGGTGTCAGGCGCATTTATTATAGCACGAGCCTTGCCCGTGGAGCAGTGGGAGCATTTCACAGAAAGCCCTCAGGTTCACCTTGCACATGAGCTGGTGCAAATAGAACAGCAGTGGGCCTGGGGTCCGAGTGAGACCAGATTGCACAGAGCAGGATGCAATGGGGGGCGAGGAAGGAGCAGCGAGAACACACTCATTGGGCAATACTAGACACAACACTGCACCGTAGAGTTGCACAACATTTAGGTTTATGAATTAAGCTCCATGAGAATAATGCGATTTTCCCAGAATCAGAACTGGGTCGGTCCAGCACAGCGGCTGGGTTTGGCACCCAGATCTCCAGGTTTCAATTATCGCAAATTAATTCAGCAGATCACATCTCTTCCTCTTATACACAATCGATAAGGCAGGAGTTATACAACTCTTGTATGCTGGACACCTTGCCCTCGTGGAATATGGTCACAACATTGCTTTCAATAGCTTAAACTTCCATTTTGACTTAATGTCCCAAAGATTATACAACAATTTATTTACGTGTGTTATCCAGGCAGTCTAGGTCTCCATTCCTTTTTCAAATGAATAGGCAACACGTTTCAGCCACTCAGCGCTTCTGTCATAGGTGAGGACATTCTACTGCATCTATCCATACGCTCAAAGTTGCTCTTTCATGATAGACACTGATGACATCCACTCATCACCCTCCCAGGGCTCTGCTACTTCTTGGTCTTCTCCTGTTCACACAGTATGCTTTTGGATGTGGGAACTCACCAGGAGCGTTTGGTTCCAGAAACCACCAGTGTGCAGGTGACCCATTTACATGGCCCAACTCTTTAGCGCCACACGCACATGCATGCCCCCAATTCCGATCTGACACCCTGGCATTGCTTCATGCATAAATTTTGTCACCACCTATAACCGAACATGTGCAAAACTGAATAGATCTTATTCCCTCTCTTCGCCATCAATCCTTTCCAATGACATTTTGGTTAAACGCAGCACAATCCTTCCTCGCTACCCATCTGGTGGCATTCACATGACTTACCATCCTTTCCTCTCCCTCACCAACCACTCATTTGCACAGGTCTTTGTTTGCTTTATTGCTGGTACGAGTCAATCGCCCCTAATCCACACCACTAAAAGGCTCATTAAAACTTGTGGTTATCTCACGCTTTCCACACTGCAAAGACTGACCCTAAACCTCACTTCCGCCTAACTCATTCAACAACTCACCCAGGCTCGTCGTGGCAATTAGATCAACCAGTCTTTTAAACTCCCCACCCCTTCCACATCGAAATTCAAAAAGCTTTAGACCGATGCAAAAAGTTAAGCTCCACCCTAGACGATCCCTAAAGATCTGAAAAGGTTTCAATAATCCTAGTGCGTTTCTTTCTTCTTCCCGTCTGGCTCGACTCCTTAATTGCCAAAGCTGGCTAGACCGAGAAGGCCCACTGCGCTCCATCCGGTCAGTCCCCTGGCTCACCAGATTTGAAACGCTTAGCTCTAATTCTTTTGCACAGCACAGAGACTTCCTCAGCCAGCAGAGCCTCTCACAATTATTACTCTACCAACCACCTTACTAAATTAGCCGCAGGGCTCGCCATCAACATTTCCTTAGTCTAAGTTGTGAAAGGCATCAAAGCTGCTACACTTATGTATTGTGAGCACAAAACACTGGTCTGATTATTGTTCTACCTGCTAGGTTCATAGTCTTACCGTTTCTTCAGCAATGAGTAGCACTGAATACATGTACAGATCCTAACACGCACCGACAGACAGAACTATTGAATGCACCCCATTCCGCCTCGCATGTCCAGCTGCAGCCACCACATGCACTGGGAAAGGCGTGCATGCACACGTGCTGGCACCATATGCTGGGGTGCAGCCTCATATGGCGGCCTACTATCATCATATGTGCGGGGCAACATCAATGCCCAGGCGCAGCCAGACGCGCAGGCCCACCCTTGGGTGCAAGGCATGGCCACCATACAGTGGAGTAACTTTGCTGAAAATGTTGGGGGGGACATTACATCTGAAGAAAAGGTGCCCCAGCCAAATGAATGGGCACAAAACGGTGCGCCATGAAAGTTGGGGGGGGCAAACACCCCTGCCCCCCCCTAAAATTACACCCATGCCACCATACACCTATGAACTACTCCTACACAAAACACAGACTTGCGCGTTCGGTTCAGTTGCGCATGCTCAGATAACCCAGTAACAGGGGAGGGGTTGCAAGCACATGCAAGGATGCCTCCTTAGGACACTTCACTGCATGCGCTCGGACCATCCAGTGCAGAACTTCTGAAATGCCAAATTTCGTCACAGTGCTAAGGGAGCCCTTTGCTGGTGAATGCTGCACTGTATACACGTGTGTTTACGAGGCTAATTAATGCATGTCCCACGTTACATTTTAGCATCGTGCAGAGGCCCCAGATGACAGGGAATATGTGCAAGCAAAGAGTGGGGGGTTATTTGCACTGATTGCATTTGCCGGATATTATTGAGGGTTTGGAAAGAGAAAGCAATGGAAGGGAAAGAAAAGACTCAGCAATAAGCAGAAGTGCATGTGTGCCAGAATGCACCCTGCTTACCTCGGCACAGAGGACAGCCTAGAGAAGTATGGGTCAGAAATCGCTCCAGTGCTGCCTGCACATTTCAATGATGTTCACTTGCAGGTGTTTTAAAAATGTCCCTCTCAATGCGTCTGATGCGTTTACATCCAGTTCTAGGCCCTACCGTGGACAGCGCAGTGCATTGTGGGAAATGTAGATTCGTGCTGCGTGGTAGCTAGCACCAGTAACTACTGAAGGTTCAAGCGTGCAGGGCTCTATTCCAAGGCTTCTGGCACTGTGCAATGTGGGTAATGCAGAGCTGAGGAGTACATTAACCCGTGTCCAGCTTTCCAACAGACCAACACAATTTGGTGGATGTAGTTGTGGAAATTGCAGATTACGGCTGCAGGTCGCCCATTAGCCCTGTCCAGTGCATTATGGGGTTGTGATAAAAAGAACATGAGGCATACAGGTCTTGTAGTAGACCAGGAGAGTGCCCTGGAAAGCATTTTCTATCTTGTGCATGCCAAAACACCACAGGTTACTCAATTCAGCTACATGGGTTAAATTGCCTTGGCGTTCCAGTCATGAACTATCAAACTACTCGACCCTCTTCTGGCCACAGGCACAGATCCCAACATGCGTGGCAACTCAGCCCAGAATTCCCTACGCTTCGCTCAGTACACACATGCCCCCAGGACCACATTTCCTTTCCACCTTGTCCCCAAGACACTTTCATGGAAGGATACACACTCAATAAGCGAGGATAACTCTTGCACAGTAGTGGTCTCACCATCCTGTTGATGCATCTTCAGCGATTAAGTTCTTATAAGCCATTTGGAAATGTAATGCGCTTAGTAGATACCTTAACTTAGTGTAGCCAGACATTTGACCTATGAGTATTCACACAGGGCTCCTCCTGCATGGTAGGGTTACAAAATAAACACGAATAAGAGAATCTAGGCCCATGTTTCTGCTGCCCAGGGCAGTTTCCTTCTGCTACCAATCACTTTGGCCTTCCCACTCGCCTAAGGATACCAATTAATGCAGCACATTCACCCCTTGTTGGAGGTACATTTTGCTTTCCAATATCGGCCAAACATACTTACATTCCTGTGTAGATCACCCGACCCTGTTGGTTCTGGAGGCGGGTTTTCGCCAGGTCAATGGGAAACACACAGGTCACGCCAACCAGCCCAGCTACACCACCATTGATTAACTTTGCCGTCAAACTGCAATGGAAAGAGGGACATGGCAATGGGATTGGAAGAGGCAAGGATTCGACAGTCATGCCATACAAATTGGATCGATGTTGTCCAGCGCTGTCATTTCTCGGTTTTCCCAACACCCCAGTTACCCATCCTACAATTGAACTAGACTGATGCAACACAAAATAGAACCGATCAATGTTGCACAATGTCTGTGATTGAGAGATTATTGGTTGAAAGCAAGAAGGAAAAAAATAGGCTGGTTTGAGAAATGTCCAGTACATATGGCCATAGAGTGAAAAGTTATCTTTTTAGCATAGTTACGACAATTCTGTAAAGACTTTATGGTCTTCTAAGCAAAGCGATATTGCGCACACTCGCCATGACAGTTACATTCTTTTTCAAATGTCTGCTCAGGCAGCACAGTGGGCGTACTATAGTGCAATTGTTCACAGCAAGTGAGTGGGTCCTGTTGAATTAACCATTAGGAACTGCCACAGAGACATAAAGCTGCTAAACTGCAGCTAGGGTTCTTCGCCTCATGACGACACCGGACGTCAGTAGGATCAGATTACAAAATAAAAGCTACTGCTATTCTTAAGTGATATGGGGAAGACCAGGTAGAGCGGACCACGATCTTTGCATCAGACGGGAGAGACCAGTCATGTAACGCATACTACAATCAACAATAGGGTAATCTTTGGGTCTTCGTCACATTGGCCTAAACGTAGAGTGACGAGACGTCCCGGTTTAGCCGGGACTGTCCCGGTATTTGGTGCTCTGTCCCCCTTTCTCAAGATTATATTCCCATTGGAAACTGCCGTCGTCCTGGTTTTTTTGTAATAGGTCTTCTTAGCTGGCAGACAGGAAGGCACAATCTCACACAGAAGAAATGCTGCATTTTACAACTTAATATAGTGTTAGTTTGTGATAAATTAATTATGTGTTTCTTCCTACAGTAACACTTAAACCCCTTCTCCTCCAAACGCTACTTAAGTGTTGTGCCTTGTCAGCCACTTTCAAGAGTTAGTCCTACTTTTATGTTAGTTCTCCTGTCCCGGTTTTTTCCTTTTGAAATCTGGTCACCCTACCTAAACGCCTACTAAAAACAACCGCATTTGGGGTCAGAGATCATATCCATCACAAGAGGGAATAAAAGCACACTCACTCACCTGATCTTTTTCTCCCCCATGGCTGCCAAAGGTCTCTGCGCGGATGTAAGAAGGGTCTTCTCGACTCGAGAACAGACCAGCAGCGCACAGGGTTTCACACCAAGTGGAACTTCCTCCAATGGGCAACCTTCAGCTGCTGAGGAACAGAAGACCACAAATGTAGCCTTTTAATATGAGGAAGTGAGTTTTCATGGTCGCCATATTAAATACACCGTAACGCATTTATAAAAACAATAACTGAAAGAAACAAAGTTGGAACAAAGTCTTAGCCAAGCGCCCATTGCCCGTTGAAAACATCTTACACCGATGTCACAGTGGGTAGGTGTGCACTCTTGCATGTGCATAACTGGCAATCATGTAAACTATATATCCCTAGAGCAGTGGTCTTCAAACTTTTTTGGCCGGGGCCCCCCTGAGCAAAATTTGGGCAGGTCGGGACCCCCCAGAAATGCCAAATGGACAGTATGCATTGCGCGCCGTCACCTGCTCCCATCACAGTTGCTGGGCTCTCTCATCCCACTCCTACCCAGTCCCTGGTCTCTCCCCACCCCATCACACATCCTGGGCTCTCACCACTCTGCTCCCACCACTATCCCATGGTTCCCGCCCATTGTGCTCCCACCATAGTCCCTGGGTTCCCCCCATCCCGTTCCCAACACAGTCTGAGGGCCAGTGGCGGCTGGTGATTTTTTTAAGTGGAGGGGCACACCTATTTCCCCCAAAAATGCCATAGCGACAGAGCATAGTGAGGGAGCCCGAACCAATAAAGGGAGGTTCGGGGGGGTTCCCCCTGTGAATTTTTGTTAAATAATGGGTTGAAATGTTGCATTGTAGAGCATACTTTTAACAAAAAAATGGGTAAATAACCAATCAGTTTGCAAACGGTGCTGGGGGGCCCAGAGGGCAGGCATGACATTTTTTACTGGACATCTATGATAGATGTCCAGTAAAATGTTACCATCCCTGTCTCCTGGGCCCCACTGGGCCTAACACAATCAACATGATTATGTGTGTATGCAAGGCGCTGCACATTCATACAGCAATCACTCTATCATTCACACGAGCATCCATCACCATACACTCACTCATAACATAAGCATACACGCATCCATACACATGTTTAAATAAAAACAATGAACATAAACATACCTTCTGCGTTGGCCTGCGTGTGGGTGCTGAAACGCCCTGCTCCAGGCTGCTCTGTCCGTATGTGTGAGGAGGCGCACGAGCTCCCCCTCGGACATACAGACATGCAGTGCCCCAGCCAGCATTTCCAATGAGCTATGCAATGCTGGCGAAGCAAAACACCCCAGCACTTGCATGGCTCAGTGAGCATGTGTGGCTGGGGAACTAAACTGAACTGTCAAAGGGAAACAGTGTTTCCCTTTGACAGTTCAGCCAGCCCAGGAGCACTCCATCAGCTGGAAAAAGCAGCGAGGGAGTGCTCACTGTTTCACTGGGCTGGCTCCTTAGCTCCTCCATAATGGGTGAGGGGCCACTGGGTGGGCGTCCCCTCGCCATTATGGATGAGCCGCCAGGCTCGTACTGGCCTATAGGGCAATGCCTGTACCAAAAATGTAAAATGCTAGTGTGGGCCAGTCAAAATGGGCCACCATTTTGGCCAATGTGGACCAGGTTTATGAGTTACTTAACTATGCAGTTAGTAATTTTGACCATTGTTGCTGAATGTATCACAATGTACTTACATTTTAACACGAAGCACCCCCTTGGGTACTATTGAAACAGTGGGCCTCATTACAACCCTGGTGGTAGCTGTGCCGGTAAAACGGGCACGGCTGCCGCTGGAGTTCTATCCGGGTCCGCCACCCGCGAATGGGCAATTACCGGGTCATGCCGAGTTGGGCAGACCTGATAATTGCCCTTTCGCGGGTGCCGGTACCGGTAGAACCCCATTCCCATCAGAGCCCCATAGGGTTCAATGGGAATGGGGAGCTCGGATGCACCGGCACCGTTAATAATGGTGCCGGTGCATCCGACGAGCTGTGCTCACGGGTACCGCACGGCCTGCCAGGTCAGACCTGGCGGGCTGTCAGACACCCGCGAGCACAACTCGTACTATGGCGGTACGGTAGCAATGGTGCCGGTAGCTTAACAGCACCATTGTTACCGTACCGCCATAGTTGTAATGAGGCCCAGTCTGTGACTAAAGGAATGAATATCCATTTACAACTGCGGGCTGCTTTTTCATTGTTGCCTGAGACAGTTTCATGTTTCAACCCGACCATGTGAGCCACCCCAGCCCATTTCTTCCAATCAGAAAGAAATATTTTTTATAAAAAAAACTTTTTTTTTTTTTTTTTTTTTAGAGCTCTCAGGGCCCCCCAGGGATGCACCCACGGACCCCTGGGGGGTCGCGACCCACAGTTTGAATACCGCTGCCCTAGAGGAATACTAGGAGTACATAAACACTTACATACAAGTGTAGTTAGCACGCGTATAGCCTGTGAAACTACGCCATAATGGTCATGGGGATGCAGCCAGGAAAGGCAAGAGGGGCAGGGATTGCATCAAGGTAGAACAACGGACCAGGACATTTTGTGATGACTGACCTCTCCTGCCTGCAGAAGGTTCATAAGTCACAGGTTTGACCATTAGTGACGTCTGATCACAAGCACCTTCTCAGTGAAGCTGATGTTGCCAATGAAGGCTCATGATCACGGTTAAGGCCACTGTTTGAAGCAGCAAGTTGTGATTCTTTGGTTGTAGCAATGGTTGATTTAGAAGGTGAGAGAATGTGAGAAAAATCAAGAATTCAAGATCGCTGAGTGAAGAGCTCTGCTCTTTCAGGTTCTGATCTAAAAGAAATATTTGTGGTACTCACTAGAAATACGCGAGTGTTTTTGGTGGACCCCATACTGAATTGTGCAGTAGCACCTTTGGGCTTTCTTATGCGCAGAATGGGATTACCAAAATAAATGATCTCGGACCCAAGTAACCGGACAGACTCAAAGAATATGGCAAAACACTACTTTATTATCAATTCAATAAAGTAGAGAAACCTGGCGAACAACAAATTGTAGCTCACACACTCTTGATCACATTTCGGTTGCGCCATCCTTCGTGGCAAATAATAAAAACCTATTGGACGGAGGGATTGGTTAGGGGAACAAATCTACTTAGTTTCTATAAGTGTTAGTAACATCATTGGCTGCCCCTCACCTGGCAGGCATACCTTGAATTTCCCTCTGCTACGTATAATACAGATTATAGCAGCATAACAGCGGACTGGCCCCTGCAGCAATGTATGCTCACCATTGCATAGGCCCTCATGATTGGTTGGACATTCGGCTTGTTAGCAGCACGTAGGAAAAACAAAATCCAGGTGCAGAAAACAACGTCAAACTATTGCCCACTTGCCCAATTAGTCTACCATCTCTCATCAGCCAAAGCTTCTTTGTATTTGATCTTCCTGAATGTTCTCTTCCCTGGAACTTTAAGGGGGTTAAGGTACATTGTTCTCTTTGTCTGGAGCTTATGAATAGGCCTCGTTTTCTGGCCTTGCACCACGTGTGAACAGACATGACTTTGTCCATCTCAGCTTTGCATTTAGTGCTATTTGATTCAACTATCCTGGGTGTCATGACTCTCTTTGGCCTCTGGAGACTTGGTTGCTCTGTCTCGCATATACTTTCTGCATCTTTAATTGTTCAAAACTTGTCCTTCACAAAGGTTTGCTCATTTACTTAATCTAAGAGAAATATATCCTGCGTATATTTCTTATCCTTGTTGACTCCTTTTGTACTCCATAATTGCTTCTTGCTGTGGCATCCTTGATCTCTGGCCAACAGCTATTCTTTGTTCATGCACAAATTCACTTTGAGCGTCCGTCAGCTCTGCAGCCCTGGTCTCTCTCCTTTAAGCTTTTCGCTTAGTTATTTCAGAGCAGACGTTCATCTTTTCAACATGGCCCCTTTACCCGTGTTATATTTTCTACTGCAGCAAGCTTCTATGGGACTTATCTACCTTGCGTTTCTGCGTTTATACATTTACTACACATCTGGTTACTTAATTTCTGTGTATATATGGTTTCTTCTCGCATGTATGCGGGCTTACTCTCGTTTCTATAGTTATATCTTCATCCTTTAAGTATTCCAATATCATTTGTGCGTCATTGTGTCTTCTCCTTATGACATCATTTTGCACCTGTCAGATTTCCTTTACAGCTCTTCGATGTTCAGTGGTGTCTGCAGATCTCCTCCTACCACTTCAGTTTGAGGGTACATTTGGCTATGGTTCTCTAGTCTCTCACACACTCAATGCAGTATTGGAATGAAACCTGGTGTCATGCACAGTGTCTTCCTGCTCTTCATCCAGTAAATTGGAGGTGATGGGTCAGGTTCCATCAATGCCTTACACGTCTGCTTCTCTACAGAATAGTCTGTGTATAAGCCATAGGTTGGAGGGACTACTTTTAAATCGTTGAAAAGTGGGCACGTTTTATAAGCAGAATGGATTGGAATCCAGCACAAAATAATTAATTTACAGTGGAATGTTGGGCCCCCTCCCCCCAAAATTGATTTTTCGGGACCCTCTGGGTGCTACAAAGTACTTTATGGTGGCAAAAATAAAATTGACGGCACAAGGTTTTTTTCCTCCACTCATTCCATAAGCAGATGCAGTCTTTGCTTGAACATATAATATTTATATTTATATTCTTCGCAAATTCAAAGAATGGGGTGTTTGCAATGCCCTGCACAACACTGCCCATTGAACAGATCCGGCAACAGGCAGTCTGTGAAAAGCATGCAGGAGATCTGCCCTGGTGTCACGGCTTCCTTCCCTTCCATAGGTGCTGTAAAATCTGGGGCATGAAAGAGATTAAGCCTATCCACCTCGCCCTCTTGCTGCCTGTCTTGTGCCACGGGCAGGTTGAGAATACTCATTCCACCCCTGGCCTGATCCCCCAAAAAGAAGGCTGAAGGAGGATCCTAACCCCTGACCTGGTGTGTGGATGAACATGCGGTGGAGGAAGTTTGTGCAGGAGCAAGAAGGGAGAAGATGTCCACGCATAAGGCCTGGGTGTTTAATTTAAAACAAAACCAAAAAAACAATGTATTTGTGTGAATGTGCATATGTGAGAGAGTTTGCGTGACAGAGAATTTGTTCACGTGTACAGTAATTACGTGTGCATGTATGTGTATGAATGAGTAGATGGATGCTGCAACCTCCTCGCCCTCCAACTTTGGGTTGGTATTGCATTTTGTACTGGCATTATGGGCAAAATCTGTTCTTACTTGGAGGCAAGTTACATTGGTTACATGCGGGCGAGTTGCATTGGTTCAAGCGGGATGAACATGCTTTCTTACAATTGTATGTATTTTGAGTGCCATTGCGGGTAAAGCCAACATGAATATTTTTACGTGGCCATACTGGCCTACATTGGTGCAGCTATTATGGGCATTTTGTACCAAACCCGATTCAGGAAACGACACAAATTCTGTGAAGAAAAGGCTTCACAACATGAATACAAACACTTCGGTTACATTAAATGCAGGAAAATAAAATGTCACCAAATTCAAAAACATGAATATTTGGAGAATAAAGTGTGCACATTTAAGATAAAGCACTAGGATGAATATAGATACCATGTGAGAATGACACTACCACAAGTTGCATAGAAAAAAATGAAAAGTACGATGAATAGCATATAAGCAGACAACGCTTTAAGATGGCAGCCACTGTGACAAATCTTTGAATAATGTCACTTCTCCCCAGGAGGGAGTCCTTCACTGTAAGGCTAGGGTGTTGCAGCCGCTAGCCATTATTCCCCCTAGTACTGCTCAGTGTGGGTATTTAATGAAGTACAGACCCAAAACTGAAATCCATTTATGAGGTGCATTCTTAAGTGTATGCAGCTGGGTCATTTATCAGTTTCCTACGTCCATGAGTCTGCCTTTATATGGCCTCCTATTTATGCGCTCAATGTTCCAGAAACTGCCTTTACCTTCTGGACCCCTGTCTGTCTAAACCAGGGCCTGCCCTTATGTCTGGATTTCCGCTTTGCTTCCAATTAGGAGAGCAAGCAAAACACAATTTTAAATCTCATCATTCTGGTGACTGACTTCAAGATCCAGTCCAGCTTTTCCGTAGAAACCGGTTGTAGATTCCACATCAGCCTTCCACGTTTCCATGAGATAGTCTGTGTCCAATTGTGATATTGTGTGTTGATGCGCCACTCATCTTTTACTGAAGGGGACAGTGAGTAGGCGCTTGCTGAGCGAACAAGAAAAACCGTTGCTTTCCATAGGCAAATGCTTTGGTCACTGTTTAAATTAAGAGCAACTGTCGTAATATGCTTTGGTTCAAGGTCTGGCCACTTTCCCCCAGCCAACAAACTAGAATTTCATCCAGGCTGGTTTGTCTTGTGTTGGAATGTTCATAATTTTGCATTTCTGGTTTCGTCTTTTGCCCATTCACTTACCTCTGGTTTTGGATCTTGGCTACTTTTCATTTGCTGATGCTTCATGCAAAGCGCCCCTCAGGTTATCATATAGGTGTACGAGTCTTGCGTCTTACTGTACTTTTAACACTCCCCCTTCCGGCAGGCTGCAGTCTGATACTCCGGTCGGGTTCTTATCTCAGCCCAGTTGACAGCTATTGTCTGTTAAATGCTAAACTACCGCTCCTCCCAGCCTCCCTTGCTTAAGCTCTGTGTACGGGCCACTTTCCCCTGCAATTGACTGCGGGGTTGGTTAGCAATGCCCACGTGCATTACTTTGACCTTTGCGTGCGCTTTTGTGCTCGTGATCAAACAACCTGCAAACTTGAACCCTCAAGTCAAACATGGATGTTTGTTCAATAGGACCATAGAAGCCAGCCAGGAAACTGGATAACAGATTGCTTTCTGGCCCCCCTCTGATCCCGATCCAGTTGTCCAGCATGTTGGACATGGCTGCTTGCCAAAGGATTGCGTCGCCGACACACGTAAAACAGCCCGCTTACTTCTACGCACGAGGCCTTTTCACAGCTAGTCACACATTAGCATTGGCCACTCCCCCCGCCTTGCTCTTTGACGTCAATGATGTGCTGAGCACGCCATGCTTTTCCAATAGAGTAACATGGGAAAGACCCACATTCTGGGAAACTGCCCTCTTGCACCAAATGTGACCTTGGCCTCCTTGCGTACTTTCATGCAGGGCACAGGTCATACAAAAAGAAAGCGGGGAGATTAACATACAGAAGGTGCGGCATTACCGGAAGTGATGTAACGACGTCACAGAAAGGCAAGGCCAGACTCTTAGTAAACAGGGCTGAACCTGGCTCCTTGGGATAACTTCACTTGATTAGCAGTAGAAGAGGGGCTCCCTCCTGCCACACAGTAGAAATCGGCATGAAAATTAACAGCAGGAGAATAAATACTGAATTCTAATAAATTTACTAATCCTGACAAACTACTGCTCATTTGTCAATCCACACTGGTGTGTTTTACAAGACTTGACTTTTAGGACATCTCGTTTTGGATTCCTGGACTTCTCTTGTAGAGTTGTCATCCCGTTATAGTGGTAGGGAACACAAGCACAAGAATAAAAAGTGATGGCAGCTTAAAAACCAGGACTGGCTGAATGACATACACCCAATAAAGATCAACTGAAAAGGTTTGGAAACTCTCAAGACTAAAAGAAACTCTCCTAAAGAGCCTGCGATAAAAGTCACCCTTTTGTAGTCATTTTTTTCACACAGGCATGCAGGATACTATATCTGCAGTTTCATAACACAGATGCGTTTTTATGTGTTAAACTAGCTGTCCTCATAGAACTACAATAGAAAACACTGAGCCGGTTATTTAATGTAGGTGTTCTTTTCTTGGATTCTAAAACTTTAGCAGCCCACTAGGGCTGTGTTAAGGGGTGTGGAGATCAAACGCAGCTCACAACAAAGAATGGCCTCCTCTCAGCTGGCCCAAGAGGGGGGGGGGGGCACAGTGGGATCTCTAAAACAGCTGGGCGGGCTTCGTCCACTTGCGATTGTTCTGCATTACAGGTCTTCTTTCACCACCCCAGAAGACTTGCCTGACAGCTGGTTGCTGTAAAGGTAGAAGTGCACATCACCAAACAATTTGCCAGGGTGAGAATAAGATATTCCAATGGGAACATTCTAAGAGTACAAATTCGAATCGTAGGGCGCCCCGCCATCGCCAGGTGGGTGGTGGTGGTGAGCAGAATAAGGGTACTCTACTGATTAGCTCGCAAGCTAAGTCTGCGTCCATGTTACCCCACCTGCAAAAACAGAAGCAGGCTAACTACTAGGATGATTTGTTCTAAAGACACCAGGCATTTACTTACTTTCGAAGAGCTGAATCAAAACAGATAAGATCTCCTGTACGGTGTACCGGTGCCCTGCTCCACTGCTTCTGTGTAGAACTCTGGCCTAACCTGCAGTCTAAACAATGTGAGCTACTGTACCGTGCCACAACCTAGCTGGATTGGTTAAATGTTGCGTTTGGGCCATGCCAATGCCAAGTAATGGAAACCACTACTGTCCATCTCTTGATGCTAAGCAATTCCACAAAAGAGGCGTTTCTAAAGACAGGCTAGGCTACCACTGCAGATCTCGATTCCCCGAACCCTGCCACCTGATAGCTCTAAGGTCTTTCGAGCAACATGGTGGACCTGGCCACCCTCAGTATTTAAGCTGCAGTTGCACACCACATTAAACTAAAATCTGGCACAACCTATACCTTTGATCAGCCACCACCCAACAAAGGCAGGGGTCCTCTTGCCATGCAGTGCGACTATGGCAACAGTCACAAACTCAGTAGAGAGAAGGAGACGACACCACCGCGAACAGAGATAATGTATGTAGGTAAACATTAACAGAGTAATAGGAGTACTACCGCCCCTCCCCCACAATAGGCACCATTGACTATTAATAACCAAAGGAAAAGACTAGAGCAGTTATCTCAAGTGCCGTGTGCTCACAAATGAGATTACAAATAAGCATGCAAAATCTATAGAGCACATTTTAATAGAAAAATTCCAAGATGCAAGAATTCCAAGATAAATCTTTTAGTAGTCCATTTGCACCTCATGGTCAAATGCAGAAGTCGGACAAATAAAAATGCTCAATGCATTTCGGATTCCAAATCCTTCATCTGGGCAAATCTAAATTTTTTTTTAAAAAAAAGGAAAATCTAAGGTGATCCCCGGAACAAGAAATACTATCGAATAACATCTACAGTGGAGAGATCGTACCTGTCCTTATTCATGAAAGGCATCTGCTTCTGTGAAGATTGTAAAACCAACAGAAGAATAGGTTGCCAAAAAAACAAAAGAAATATGGAGAACACATACAACACACAAGGACACAATATGTGTACACATGTGTATATGGTGCCTGCATGTGCTCAAAGAACGATGTGAAAAAAGCCTGGTAATGCCACTAAAAAGTCCAATAACCAGAAAGGTAAATCTAAATCAATTAGGATTACAGGATATGTGCAAAAGAGTAACTGACATGGAAATAGTCAACTCACCAACAAAACCAAATCATATAAAGTGGGTAGCAGAACAAAAACCTGGCAACTAAGACCAGACTAAACAACGCTCAAAGTGGCGTGCACGCACTAGCGGTAAAGTCATCGAGAAGTGCGCAACAATGCCACCATGCAAAAGCATGATGATGTCATGCAGCAGAACGAGTAGCATGTAAAGAGGCTGGATCTCACTTCCTCAAGACGCTATTATTTTGGTGCAATGAAGCCTCTGAACGAAGTGTCACATTTGTAAACAATAAAATTATGACCAATAGGGGGAATGGTTCATAGTGATAATACCGAATAAAAAAATCTCGAAAACCAAAATCTCGAAAACAAAAGGGCGAAAAAAAAAATATCGAATTTTTTTTCCAATGCGTTTTTTTTCAAAATGGGGGGATCCCCCCCCAACCCCTTTTTTTTCATTTTTTTTTATTTTACCCCTTTTTTTTTACTTACCTGACCCCAAAAACATATAAATAAATAAAAAATTCGATATTTTTTTTTTCGAGATTTTTGTTTCGTGCTTTTTGTCATTCGAGATTTTGTTTTCGAGATTTTGACTGACCACCATCTGGAATGTGGTGGCTTGTCCAACTATGCAAGCTGTAAAGACTAATTCCAATTTCCTCCTACCCCCTAAACCTCTTCCTTCTTTCCCTTGCATTAGATTAGCGCACATCCAGCACAATATAATTCAGCAATACATTGCTGATCAGCACAGAAGACCTGATTAGTCCGAAGAAATCGGGTCATTCTGAGCCTAGAATCCCATAATTAGTTAGATTTCTGGATATAGCCCATCAAGCAGGGCGTTTCCAGTGGTTTTGGAAGCATGCTGTGGAAAAAGCCGCTGAGTGAAAGCTCTGCTTGCTCAAATGTTACTTTCAACATCTGTCCACACCCCCGAAAGTCACAGGTTGAAAGCACTGCAGAGGTCAACTAGGCTGTCCACCTGGCCCTCTCAGTAGGAGGGCACACGTTAATGTGTAACTGTGTTACTGAGTGTTTTGCAACCCAACGATGGAATGTCCGGTACGACTCCAGCTTCATCATTTCAAAATCTAGAAACGTGTCGAAAGCTGTGATGGAACAGCGTTTGACCAGAACACACAGTTCTGGTTAGAGTGGAATGGTCCACTTGCCCAAGAACTGCCTTGGCCTTAGGGTCTGGAAACATAGTAGTCCGCAGGGCAGTGCTAGAGAAAGGAGAGTCAACCCACACCATGAATAAGGGGGCACACTGTTTAGAGCCAACACACAAACCTTCTCTAAGGGCACAGTCTACAAACAGCCTCTCAAAATGGGTAAAGCACTTGCATGCGCCCAACCCCCCAATGACTATGGTGACCAGTATCATTTTTTCAAGTTTACTAGTGATTTGCATAGGTATTTCATACTATGTGTTCTCTTTATTTCACAAGTACATCAATGGCATTTAATGGCGTGAGGTTTTGATGCGTTTTAGTTTTAGGAGAGCCTCTGAGCAAGCAGCTGTTTGG
Organism: Ambystoma mexicanum; assembly: GCF_040938575.1. Taxonomy (NCBI): domain Eukaryota; kingdom Metazoa; phylum Chordata; class Amphibia; order Caudata; family Ambystomatidae; genus Ambystoma; species Ambystoma mexicanum. The sequence continues at coordinate 448,322,787 of NC_090936.1, read as the reverse complement.
CATTTCTCATTAGGAAAGGCTTTTGATGTTAAATTAATTGGCATAGTTTTAAAATATTGCAAGTGTTTGCATGTGTGGTCTGTGTGTGATTGAGAGCATGCTATTATTTTTAAATGAGACCAGGTCAACACTTCCCAACGTTGCTGTATATGCAGCGAGCAAGTATAATTCATACAGAGAGGGAGGGTGAAAATCTACCAGAAATTATTTGATGGCTTTTATATAATTCTAATGGGGCATTAGCAGTCCTGCCCCTATCAGGATTAGCTATTTAAAAAAAAAATGAGACCAGGTCAACACTTCCCCACATTGCTGTATATATTTTTAGTAGGGCTGACTGTACTAGTACCTCAACAGCTGAGCTGCCATATGGGACAATGAACGATTCACAGCAGTGCTAAAGCACATTTAGTGGCACCATAACAAGATTTCTTAGCAGGACTGCTATATTTTGGAAAATACCTGCATTTTTCAACAGTGGCATTGTAATGACGCAGGCCCAACATTTGTTTGCAGTTTCAGTATGTAGCTAAAGCACTGAAGATAAACAAACAGTCTCTAAGCTCTCCCCTCCATTCTCGTGAGGTGGTAGTTTGCACACTGGTGGACAGTGTTAGAAACATTGCATTGCTGTGGTAGGCTGCAAGCCATCCTGCTCTCAGCATTGCGCTTTTCCTAACTTCCGATTCTCCCATGTCTGACTATTGTGTGACACTGCCAAATCTCTAGTACCTCTATACATCTCCTGCTTCATGTGTAGGATAGTTCATTGAAAGGGGCATGGAGCTTGGGACTGCCGATGCCCCAACCCCACAAGCCTTTCAGGCAAGTTAGTTACCTGACTAAGCATGTCAGGAAACTTGGTTCAGTGGGTTGATAAACCTGCCACACAGATCAATGTTTCACCTGCTAGTTCCAAACCTGTCAACAGCCCGGTGAGCTCATAGCTATGATATGTGTTTAAGATGGAGATACAAGGTTTGAACTGTAACAGAACTGACTTAGCTTTCCCAGAGGGCAAATGTTTGATGGTTCAGAACTCACACATCTCATCAGTGCTGCCATACTTGGCATTCAGTGCAGATGACACATTTGCATGGAAACAAGTTCAGCATCTGCTGATAGAAAACTCTAAATATGCAATTTCCAGCTTAACTTCCCAAAATAAGTTTGCATACATTTAAAAGAAATCACTGCCAAGAAAGGGCTGAAGTTGGGGCAGACAGAACAGAGAACGTAATGGAAAGGAAGGAGAGCTAGAGTAATACAATGAGAGAAAACAGAGGAATTAACATGAGCGAGAGGCACTGGAGTTACAGCAATGAAGACAGCAAGACAGAGGAGAGAAACAGCAATGATAGTATTCCAAGACAGGATATGCAGAGCGATCCAGAGCAAGAGACCACAACAACAAGCATGGAAACACTCAATAGTGAGAGGTAAAGCAACAAAGTGGGAGACAGCGAAACAAAGCAGCAACAGGAAGGAACATGAGGAAGAGGCCACGAAACATAGGTAAAGAGGCAGCAACAGTCAGAGGGGAAAGGCATAGTAGTGATGCTGGTAGAGAAAGGGACTTTATTTATGAATACCCAACTAGTTGGTATATGGTTCTGTAGCTATAGTACATTCTTAAGGAGGTCCTGTCCCCTAATGGTATGAAGATGCAGCTGGGTAGCAAACACCTGCAAGTTATTGCGCGAGAGAGCATTTTCCACAAGTGCAACACATTATTTGAAGCCAGATAACATGAGATATGACTACATTGTTTCTAGTGTTTTCCAAACATTTAACTTTATGCACATATTGGATGGACATTTTACTCTCTTGCAAAGGTGAATACTCAGGTTTACTCTCTTGAATTTGGATTCACTCTTCAATCTCAAAATAGGGAGTACAATACTCCCACCTCAAAATCCTATCTAGAGCACTGCCAGGCCTCCAGATAAGGTGCGTACCAGGCCTTTTTAAGCATGAAAATCTTTTAAATACGACAGTTATTATTTTTCTGTATACATTTACACAACTTTAGAGCAGAGGGCAGGCTTCTTTTGATTTTTATCTACATGGATGTTATTGCAAGCCATGGATAAAAGCCTCTGAAACAGAATGTATTTCTCTGAAGCTTTTCAAAAAAGAAACTGCACACTGTGATAAAAAGGAATGGTTTATTTCCAATCAGCTTCTGTTGTGTTGCTGCTCATCGCGCAAACAGAAGCACTGTGCATATTTATTTTCCTAGCATTTTAGGATTGTAAAATTAATAAGATGGAAAACTACGTGGCAATTGAGAATTCATATTTTGTAACAAATTATGCATTTTTTCAAGTGAAGGAAAACCAGTATTGCACAATTGTATTTTTCAGAGTTCATGTGCTGTGTGCACAATCATGTGGAGGCAGATCATTTTTACACTTATAATTTAATTTACACTGTAATTATAAACACAGTGTGTAAAATGATGACTATGCACAGTCTAGTTTACATCCATTCAACCTTGCAGTCAATGGGGTACAATACTATAAATGGTCAGTGGCAGCAGAGCCTTTGCTCAACGGTGAGTGATTGTCATTACACCAATCACTGGTGTTCTAGCCTCACAAATCTTCAAGACTACAATTAAAACATCCAAAGCCTGACTCTCCAGGAAGTGGAAGTGTTGTTCAAAAACAAACAAATGAAAGTTACATATGTAATTGAAATAGAAACTCAGCAAAACCTGTCCCTGTGATAATCAATATAGGTAGTTAACTTTATGTAGCACTTCATATATGGTTCGTCCAACATCTAGGCACTGCGATTATTATACCACAGTTAACCGACCTCTGAAGGATGTTAGCCAATAAGATAGCTCAACCAGTTGAGCACTCGTTGCTGCAATCTTTGCTTGATCTGTAGGTTGCAGGTTCAAATCCTGGCAAGGCCAACTCAGCCTTTCAAGGTCGATAAAGGAGTACCGACTTCGGTTTGGTGATAATTGTGATAAATATGTTCTATGTACAGTGCTTTGCCAAAAGCACTATATAAAATTATCATTTGACCATGAGATTAGATATATAATTTAGCATTGAGTCCTTGCCTCTCTGCACTGTTATATCATAACATTGGCATACCATCAGGTAGTAAAAGCTCCAGGAAACTAGGACTTTCATTAAACACCAAAATACAATTCATGCTTGCTTTACTATGTAATTGGCTAGGGCTAGAATTTTGTGTTTTCAACATTTGAATATATACAGGAGCGATAGAATGGCCAGACCTTCGAGAAATAACGTAAGGTGTATTCTGTCACAATGCAGAAAGCTGCCGCATAGTAATGATTTCCATGCAGTTTTTGCACACGCCGACTGGATGTCACATATTTTACTCTCTTGCAAAGGAGAAAAGTCATTTTTTACCCTCTTAAAATTACATTTACTTTCAAAATACTCCCACCTCAAAATCTTATCTGGAGCACTTAGTGTAACACTTTGAGCAGAGCAGCGACTCTAAATAAGGAATAGGAATAAAATAATTTGTCTTTCTGGAATTCTATACAATAATTGCTGGACTCATTAAAGGCACATTTCAGCAGGTGAGTCGCTGGTTTAGTCCGTTCATGAACACCTCATATTCACAATGCAGACAAAACTTCCAAAAAGAGTAGAATAAGCATCCATTTCAGGCTAAGTATTGTGCTTTCCACAAGTTGCATTTATAGCACGTTTTCTCTGTAAAGATCATCAGAAGACATTCCATCTCTGTACCCAGAGTTACTTGACAAAAATCCTTGGGCCTAAAAGCTTGTTCGCAGTGTAGAAATGTTTGATCATGGCACATCAAGTTGCCCTTGATTTCTTTGTGCCACAATTAATGCTTATTGTAATGTGTCTATCTTTCCTATCCCCCTGGCATACTGTTCAGGATGTTTGTTTGCATGTTTGAGGTAGCGAGTGCCCAGAGTATGGGATGCTGTGCGAGTGCGCTGCTTTCCCTGCGCTACTCTAAATTCTTTAATACACAGTTATGAACCCTCCCAATGGTATGTATTTTGCCACCCTCTGGAGCCTCAAAAGTAGATCCACGCAGGCTTGACCGGTGTCAAACTTTGCACCAGACCTGCAGATGAACTGGCCTGCTGTTAAATCTCAGTTACCAGTTTAATGGTATCCACTACAGAGTGTAATTTGTTTCTGACTTTGAGAACATTCGGACATGTAATTGCTCATTTTACTATAGCTGATAAGATAGCTATTGCCGGTAAGATAGCTCAATGTGCTGAACACTCGCTCCTGCGACGTGTGTGATCTGCAGGTTGCAGGTTCAAATGCCTGCAAGGCCAACTCAGCCTTGCATCCTTCTGAGATCGATAAATGAGTACCAACAAAGGTTGGCAGATATTGTATCTATATTTGTTCTATATAAGTGCTAAATAATAACACATCATTCTCATTTGGCCTTAGACGTTTGCTTGCATTCACAGTAATTTGGTAATATGGGCCTATAAACACTGATATTAACAATACATATGGTGATCCATTCTTGTATGAAATGTATTTCACATTACAGTGATATCGTAATCATATTTTTCGTAGTGTATTTAGGAACAATGCTATGCAATGCCACTTCCTTTTTTGTCAAGGGGTAAAAGGTTGTGTTCCATCGCTTCCTGTGATGTCGTCAATTCGGAGTAGGGTCAAATGACTTCACTTCCAGTGACGTCATCAGAGGTCAAGTGTTGTGTAATGTCACTTCCGCTACCCCTTGCATTTTGGTGAAACGACGCCCCTGACCAGCAATGGGGTTGGCCTCTAGGGACCGGCTATGTGGTAAAGTTTATCGATATGTAGATAGGTTTGAATGGGAAAAAAAAATATCCTGCTCGTGGCTACAGCCATAAGTACTGGACATGATTGCAGCAAACATTCACGAGGAGCAGCAGCAAGGACCTCAAAGTATGGTTTTGCAAATCTGTCCTGTGTTTTATTTTTTCTAAAGTGTCAAAATGGAAGTACAAAAATGGTGATATAACTGTGGTGCCCAGTCAATGGACCTGGCCCTGAGCAAACACATGTGTACTCTGATTTGCTTTTTGGGGTTTGCGGCATGGCCAGAGCCGTAGGTTTGAATGGGAAAAATTATTCAGCTTGTGACTACAGCCTGAAGTGCTGGACTGGATTACAACAAACCTGCACGAGGAGCATCAGCAAGGACCTGAAAGCATGCTTTTCCAAATCTGCCTTGTGTTTTACTTTTCCAAAATGTAAGTACAAAAAATAGTGATATAACTGGTGCATGGACAGTGGGCGTGGCCCTCGGCAAGGACGAATGCCTACTCGGATTTACTTATTGATGCATGCGGCATGGCCGAAGCCCTAGGTTTAAATGTAAAAAGAAATTCTGCTTGCGGTTGCAGCCCGAAGTGCTAGACGGGATTGTAGCAAACTCGCACGAGGAGTGTTAGGCAGAATTATATGCAGTACCCTTTGGGAACACTACACACAATTAAGACTACAAGTGACAGTATAATTTCACCTTTGGTACAAGCCTGTATTACACAGTTATAGTGGTAGCAGTAGCGGAGCAGCCAGACGTATCTCAAGAGTAAGTGAGCAGCACAAATAGTTACACAAAGGAAAGCAATTACTATGATTCAGGCAAACACTGACTCAAGGTTTCCAAGTAAAAGAATATATATTTATTTACTCAACAGTTGTATAACATTTCACTATTCTAAGCAAGTCAAAATCATAAATACACCACACCACTTCCCTTAAATTCTAGACAAGTTAAGCTCACAAAATGAAGTGAGAGCAAAATGGCACTCCAGCAATTTAGAAGGGAGGGAAAGAAAGTTATCAACAATTAGGCAAATCCAACAGGTAAGCATTCTCAGCAGTTGAACAAGAGAGACTACAGTGAGGAGAACAGCTAGAAAAGGTTTAGGGCCAAAGTCAACAGGTCAAAAGTCTTTTGCACAAGATCACACAGTTCAGGGTAGTTCGCAGTACAATTAGTGGCACAGATTCCGGACCAGGTTGGTTGGTAGAAAAGTTAGTTCAAAGAGAAGAGAAGGACAAGCCCTCGGATTGGAGAAAGATTTCAAACACTTTCCCCGCGGCTGAGCGAAACACACAACCGGATTTGCACAGTACCTTGAAACAGAGAGGGGGCTGGAGCCGAGGCAGACGTTCCTGGTAGTTCCTGCAAGCTCACGGTTCCTGAAGCGACTGTCGGACTGATCAGAAGAAGGAAGACTGGAGGGTCCTGCACTACCCAGGGAAGAAACCAGCAGCAGCGCCAAACAACGAATAAAAGGTGCGCTCCTTAAAACCTAAGCAGGGTCCAACCTTCCTGGCTATCCGGCACACTGTAGCTCTGTACAGCAAATTCGACCAGAGGAGGGGTCCTGGCTTGTAGTTTGGGCCAACTGGTTGGTCCCACCAGCTCAAGGGAAGAAGTTTCCTGGAGGACCTTCTCTGTCGTCGGATTTGGAGATTCGGACCTGCAGCAGGGCTTCACCGGGCGGTTTAGTCGTTGTAGGGGTCCTCTTCTTCCAGTTCCTCATCTGTTCTTTCGTTCCAGTGGCAACTCTGTCTTTCCAGTTCCAGAGACCTGCTTTTTATGCAGTTTTCCCCCATTCATACATCCTGGCTGTCAATCACACAGCAGGGTGGCTGGCCTGGCAAGGCCAGTCCCCTTAACCAATCAGACAAGAGTGCGACTTGGGTTACCAAGGGAACACATGGCAGGGGTCCGAAGATCCCTCCCTCCCATTCTGCCTACCTAGACTATCAGGCGCCGTAAGGAGGGCTTCTGTGCAGAAGCCCGCGAAAAGACAGCGAACAAAGGAGTCATCCCCGGTTTGGCACACAGAGAAAGACACGAGAAAGACTTTAACAAAAAGAAATGGCGAATAAACCTAGCCGGAACCAAAATAAAATGTATTTGGTCAAGCGGGTTTATGTTTGAGGCTAATATAATAGCCTAAACATTACCGCGTTATATAAGATAATCGCGGTAGGAAAGTTTGGGTAGATACCACTGTCACCAGGCAAGTCTTAATGTTAAGGGAGCGAAACAATGCCCCAAGAGGTACAGACAAAAAGGGACAAGGGTTAACCCTTTGCAATACTCCATGTAAGGTGGGGTGCACGGGGTCTGTGGTTAAAAGTGACTATATCAAGTTAATGGCAACTTTACCTGTTTCTGGGGGGCAGTAGTCAGCCCCAGAAAAATTGAGTCAGTGGGAAGTCTCAAACAACCCTGTGTCGCTGCACTGAAGGTGCTGTGTAACACACACAAAAAGTGGTGCACATGGAGTAGGTCAGGCTCCAGTGCCCAAGATCACACAGAAAGTAGAAATACACATAGCAAAACACATGCGAAAAGGCTCACACTCTCACCAGGTGAAAAAAATAAACCCTAGAAATCCAGCAAAGGTGCTGAGGGACTCAGTAAGTAAGGGAAATTAACCATTTATGAGAATTCTCCCTAACAAGGAGTACCAGCAAGGACCTGAAAGCATGATTTTGCAAAACTGTCCTGTGTTTTTTTTCTCCAAAATGGTCAAAATGTAAGTACAGAAAATAGTGATATAACTTTGCCGCCTGGGCAGTGGGCCTGGCCCTCGGCAAGGACAAATGTATACTCTGATTTGCCTATTCGGGAATGTGGCATGGCCGAAGCCCATGCCCGTGGAGACTGGCCATGGCTGCAAGCCATGAGCACTGGCCATTGGTCACATTGCGAGGATATTGTGGACACTGAACTAGGATGCAGGGTAAGTGCAGTGGATAACCGGGGTGGTTTGGTAGGGCTGGTGACATGGCCGAACCGCATGCCCTAGACAATTCAACCATGACTTGCAGCGCGTGCTGGGGATGACTTGCATCCCCAGCACCCACTGCTGATAACAAGTATGTGTTGCAAAAAAATTTAAAAAAGAATTCTTAAAAGGAAGTTTACAGTTCTTTCATATATGTTAAAAGAGGAATTATTAATAATTTATATACAGTGATCTAATATGACACATTTTCACTCATGAAAACCTATCAAATTCACTGAAAAAAAACTAAAAAAGGGACATTATTGTAAGTTGCACTAATAAAAACCTATTCAATTCAGTGATAAAACGATGTTAAGGGGACGTTATGGTTACAAGTAAAACCAAAAACCCCCAGAAATTCGCCAATTATGGTAAGCTAAGCAACCATAACTCGGGCCACCACTGTAGGGATACAGAAACAGTCCCCAAGTGCTGGGGTTGCCAGGTGGCCAGCGCAGGTGTGACGCATGGCGGGGGGAGGGACCTGGGCCCGCGGTCCGAGGGTGTCCAGGTAGCCGGTGCCGTACCGGTTACAGCCAGAAGGTCAGCAGAGGAGAGGCGAAGAAAAAGCAGCAACAAAGAGAAAGGTTTTTGGAGGTGCCTCCGGAACCGGAGATGGTGCAGGAAGGCTGTTCCAGAGGAAGGCCCCAGCCGAAGAAAGATCTACCACCAACTCTGCTTGGAGAAGAGACTGACCCTGAGGGAGTTGGAAGTGGAGGAGCGAAGAGCTTGAGAAGGAAGATATTTGGGAAGAGAGAGTTGAAGGTATTGAGGCCCAAGACCCCAGAAGGCCTTGTGGACGATGCAGAGGGTTTTAAACTTAATCCTCAAAGCCACTGGTAGCCAGTGCAGAGATTTCAGTCCTGGAGAGATACAATCCCTGGGCTTAAGGCCAAGGACAAATCTTGCAGTCCTGTTCTGGATAAGTTGCAGAGGGCGCAGAGTAGAAGCAGACAGATTTAGAAAGAGGCTGATGCAATAGTCCAGACTAGAGAGAACCAGAGCTCTGGAGACACTGAGCTTCTGGGGGGAAGGTGAGGAAAGGAAGAATACCTCTGAGGAGGTGCAGCTGGTAGTGTGACTTCTTAGGGACGTCAGAGATGTGGGGAGAGGAGAGTGTGTAGTCGAAGATGACCGCAAGGTTTTTAGCCTTGCAGGTGGGAGCAGGCAGAGGACCAAGAGAGGCCGGCCAGAGAGCTACAGGAAAGGAGGGGGCAGGTGTGCCGATGAGGAGAATCTCGGTATTACTGGCATTAAGGCAGAGGTAATTGGTGGCACACCACTCCTGGATAGCAGGCAGACAGAGAGGAGGAAAGGAGGAGAGGAGGAGGCCGAGGGTAGCCTGAAAATGAGCTGGGTATCATCCACATAACACTGAAAGTTGGGGCAGAGAGCGGCGATGCGGTGGGCAAGAAGTGCCAGGTATTGGTTGAACAGCCAGGGAGAGAGGTTAGACCCGTGGGGGACACCACAGGTAGTGAAAAAGATAGCAGAGAGGAAGGACCCAAGTTGGACCTGGGAGGGTCGGTCGGAGAGGAAACAGGTCAGCCATGCCAGAGCCTGACCAGTGATACCCAGGTTATCACAGAGACGGTTGAGCAGGACGGCATGGTTGACAGTGTCAAAAGGCAGAAGAGAGATCCAGCAGGATGAGGACGCCTGGGGTGTTAGAGTCAAGGTTGGAGAGCAGGTCTTCACGGATGTTCAGGAGAGATCATTCCATGCTTCTGGAGGCTCTGAAGCCAGACTGGTGGTCATGAAGACAACCAGCAGATTCAGTGTGGAGATTAAGCTGGGAGATGGCCAGTTTCTCCAGGAGCTTGCCCAGGAAGGGAGTGATAGAGATTGGGCAATAGTTAGCCTCCAACCCTGGGCCCTCATTAGGAGTTTGGACTCCCTCTTCCAGTACGCACTTGCTTTCCAATTGCGCTTTTTCAAATTGCTCAACCATGCAGTGTTTCTTTTCAGTGCGGCTTGTACCACAGGGCTTAGCCCTAGCTGATTCTCCTCTGTATCTGGACCTTCAGCCCATTTACTCACATTGGCCTCAATTTATGGACCTCTACCGGTTTTCTGGTTCTGGACATGGTTTTCTTTTTTGACCTGTATCAGGTGTTCACTGATTTCAATCCGCTCGTCTGGCTCTTGTGGCTCCACCAAAGACTTTTTTGTTGCACATGCAGGTCAGCACTTTACAGACTCCTGCACCAGAACACTGACAGCCCATCTGCCACAGACACCCCCCTAGTAATGATGTGGCCTTTCTTCCCTGGCCACAGTGTTAATCAGCAGATCAACTGATGGCAGTCAGTGTTGGGGCAGTTTATAGGGGATTTTATAAAACTATACCTTGGCAATACAGAAACTCCAAGTGAAAGATGTGAGGTTTGTGTGCAATTCCCTTCAAGTGTACCTCTGTGGCAGCTGGGGTGAGGAAATCTTGACTAAATCATTTTGATAAACAGAAAGGGAAGTTATGCATTTACTAAGATGACGGAAACGGATTGCGGTTTTGAGGACACAGAAAAAACGTACTTGCAAACTAGGGAGGAACAAGGGAAATTTGATTATGGCAATTATTGAATACATCAGTATGCATGGAGAGAGAGGGACAAACCAGGAAGATTATTAACTTGGTGTGTGGAAAAAGTACCTGTGTTTCTCATATAGGTCACTTGTATTTTAATGTATGTTAATGTTAAAAGGACATTTGTACCGCACACTATCACCACCAGAGTGGTCCCCCTAGCGCACTGGTGGCTCTGAAAGAGGAAGGGAGGTTGAGTTAGTGGGGGGAAACAGGAAAAGTGCAAGAGAGCAGTGATGTGCTGTTGGCGGCCTCAGCCCGGAGGATCCGTTGGCTGGGCCTTGGGTGTTTGCGGCCGGTAGTCGTCGTGTACTGTTGTGCAAGTCTATGTGTGTTTTTTGTTTTGTTATTGCAATGTAGTGAAGTTTGTGCGGTTTGTTGTGCTGCAGGTTTGTGGTTGTGTTTGGTTTGGAGTTTGAGAGGTGTGTGCAGAGGCGGAAATTGTTAGTGGAATTGGTTAGTTGGTATCTCTATCCTGAATTGAGGCGCAGGGCTTGCGTAGTCTCCCCTGATGCACCTCTGTCCTGATATGGGCCCATCTTGCATTCAATGTCCCTTTCACATCTGGCCCCCACCTCCACCAGCCTCCCTTACAACCCCACCTGTCCTCCCTTAATATTCCTGTGGCCAGTGCATCTGCCAATGTCCACCACTCAGCTTGTGTGGCGATTGCCAGTATCTCGACAATTCAATTAACACTTTGGTACCTGGTAGCAACTAAGGGGCCAGTGAAGATGTTGGGTGGGATTGGCTGGGGTAGTTGACTCCGTCTTCATGGGTGTCACCTCTGTTTCAGTCCATCTGGTGTCACCCGTCCAGTTGCTGCGGGAGCTTCCCTGTCGGTTTTGTGGCCGTCAGTGTCTTTTCCAGTTTAGTCATTCTTTTTCTCTGTTGTTTCGGTTTTCAGTTTGAGTCTGTGGTGTTGAAGAGCCAGTTTTTTAGTAATTTCCTGAATTTGTGGTGATCTTCCGTGTTTCTCATCTCTTTTGGGATGTTGTTCCAGGTTTTTGCAGTTAAGTGGTAGAAGGAGGTGCCTCCAAGTTTTTTCATAGGGTATGGTTTTAGTTCCAGGCGGATTTCGCTGCTGGATCGGAGGGGCCTCGTTTGTTTGTAGATTGTTATTTTCTTCTGTGGGAATTCTGCTCCTTGTCCACCGATTGCCCTGTGCGTTATGCACATGGTTTTGAAGGTGATGCAATGTTTTACTGGGAGCCAATGTAGTGTTTTTAGGGCAGGAGTGATGTGGTCTCTTCTTGATAGTTTGAGGGGTAGTCTGGCTGCTGCATTTTGGATTCATTGTAGTTTCTTCCAGAGGTATTCTGGTATTCCGAGGTAGAGGCTGTTTGCATAGTCGATTCTTGACATGAGGGCGACGATAGTGAGTGTTTTGTGCGCGAAGGAGAGGAAAGGTAGGATTCTTCTTGCCGTGTGGAGGAGGAAAAAACATTTCTTCACTGTTGCATTTATTTGTGGTTCCAACGTTAGGGTGTTGTCCATCAGGACTCCCAGAATTTCTACGACCTTAGATGGTGTTGGTGCGGTTCCCATTTCCGTTGGCCACGGGATGCCGGTTTCGTTCTCTTGGTCTTTGGATATGATCATGATTTCTGCCTTTCCTGGGTTGATTTTCAGGTTGTTGGCATTCATCCAGTTGAAGACTTCTTTCACACAGTCGATTAGGGTTGAATGATCCGCTTTGGTGTCTTTGATTTTGTAGATAATTTGAGTGTCATCTGCGTAGTTGTAGCAAGTAATGATGTATTTTTTGAAGATTCTGATGAACAGAGTCTGGTAGATGTTGAAATATAGTGGTGATAGTGAGGATCCTTGTGGCACTCCACAGTCGTTGACCCGCGGAGTGGATTTGAAGGGTTTAATCCATACGGTTTCTGTTCTGTCTGCTAGGAATGGTTTAGTCCAGAGTAGTGCTGTGTCTGTTATGCCTATGTCTTCTAGACTTTTGGTCAGGGTGTCATGGCTAACTGTGTCAAAGGCTGCAGAGAGGTCGAGCAGAATAAGGGCTGAAGTTGTTTTTGAGCCTGCGTTAGTTTTTAGGTCGTCCCAGAAGGATAGTAGTGCTGTTTCCGTTCCTCTTGCTGGTCTGAAACAGACTTGAGCTTGGTCTAGCAGGTGGTGTTTTTCTACGTGTTCATGGGTAAGTTTATATACGTAGGTTTCCAGGAGTTTTGCCGGGTAGGGAATGTTTGAGATCGGCCTGTAGTTGGAGGTCTTCTACGTCGCCACTTTGAAGATCCTCGGTACAGTCCCTGTTGCTAGTGAGATTTAGAAGGTTTCTGTAATATTCTGCTGGCGTTCCTTGTGCAAGGATGGATTTGTAGATGTCCGGGGGACAGGGATCCATGGGTGATCCAGCTTTCTTGCTGCGATTTACCAGCAGTGCGAATGCCTCTGCTGATTTTTCAGGAACGTTTTAGAGTTTGTGCTGTGGTTCTGTGTTAGTTTCGTTTGGTTGTATGTTGTGGTTGGTTGGTCTCTTTTGTATGGTTTGTCGGATGCCATTGATTTTTTTCTTGAAGTGTTCTGCCAGGTCGTTGCACAGTTTCTCTGAGGGGGTTCGGGTGTTATCACAGGCTGGTGGGTTTCTCATCTATTTAACAATGTTAAACATTTCTTTTTGTGTGTTGGTGGCATTGGTGATTCTGTCATCATAATGCCTTCTCTTTGCATTTTGAATTTCCTTCTAGTATGCGTGGATTTGTTTCCGGAACAGTGTTTTTTGTATGGGCTGTATTCTTTCCTCCATTCCAGTTCCATCTTTTTGTTTTCCTTTTTCATGGTGTTTAATAGTGGGGTGAACCATTTTGGGGCAATCTTATCTATTGTATCTGCAATCCATTTGTGTAGTAGTTCCGCTTTCCCGTCTAGGTCAGCTAGCTCTAGTTCTGTAGTTGAGGGTTTGGTTAATTCCAGTTGTTCGAATAGGTTGCTTTCTTTGATGTGTTTCCAGTTTCTTATTGTGGTGGTTTTGAGTTTAAGAGGTTGGATGCACACTTGAGTAGGCACGGTGATCACGAATGGGATGATAAGGTGGTCGCTCCACAGTGTTTGTATCAGCGGTGCCGTGGTGATGAGTTTTTCTTTGACTAAAATTGCATCGAGGGTGTGTCCTGCTAAGTGGGTTGCCCCTTTGACTAGTTGTCGTAGTTTCATGGTACCGAGTTGTTCAGTCAGTGAGTTATGGGAATTGGCGTGACTGTCTTCAAACCAGATGTTGAAGTCCCCCAGGATGATTAGGTGTTCGTGGTTGATGGCTAAATTGGTGATGGCTTCTATGAAGTTGTTGACGAAGGTTGAATCTTAGGTCGGTGGTCTGTACACCAGGATGAATGTGATGTTGGTTTTTGGGCTCGTTAGGTGTATTACCATGGTTTCGCAGTTGAGGATGCTGAGTGGTTCATCCGTTTTTATTTTCAGGTGTCCTTTGAATGCTATTGTGATGCCGCCTCCTTTTTTGTTTTTCCTATTTGAAGGCATTTGAAGTTGTTTGGAAGGCAGCTTTGGAGTGTAATTTTGTAGTTGTAGACCAGCCATGTTTCTGTGATGAACAGGATGTCAATGCCGTTGTCATCGAGTAGGTCGAAGATCTCTGTTGAGTGTTTTGAGATGGATCTTGCGTTTATTAGATTGCAGTGGAGTTTGGAGGTGTTGTTTGGTTTGGACTTTCTTGTTGAGGTTCTGATCGGTGTTGAGGTTTCCTGCCTGGTCGATCTCTTGTTGAGCTGTAGGTTTCGGCGTGTCAGCGTCTTCGAAGAGTTCTTCTAGGTTCTGTCTTGGGTTTTTGTTTTCATCGAGCTCGTCTTCCGGGAGTTGTGGTTGTCGATTGGAATTTCCTCTTGCTTTGGTGATGTAAGGCGTTATCGAATGGCATGGCATGTCACATGTTGCATTTTAATATATTGCATGATTTTTCATTTCCACTAATGTATTCTCATATCACAATGTATATGACTGCACTTGCATTTCAATGCATTACATGACTTTTAATCCCCCACTGTATTTTTAATCTTGTAAAATTGTTCCCACCTGAGGCACAGCTAACAGCTGCCAGTTTTATGGCCAGTGAATCACCTCTTCCTGAGGAACTCTTCCTTTCCCTAGTCCCTGCCTCCTTCTCCCCTTTCCGTCGCTTGGACTTTCCTGCTCCCCAAGGGGGCCTGCCTATGCTACATTCTGATTCCCGCTCCTTCCTCCCTGGATTCATGAGAACAGCTGTTGTCGCCACATGGGGTGGATAAGGGGAGCACTTCCATCTGTTGCCCCTTGATGTTTGCCCACCCGTCATCTCCCTGCCCCTTGGTCCATCCATCCGCTTCCTGGAACAACTTTGGAGCAGGGGGGGCTGTGCCTGCATGTGTCACATTACCCCCCCCCCCCGTGAATCTTCACCCTTTTCATGTCACATGGACTATGGGAAATATTTTTACCTCCTGAGAAACTTTTCTCCTCCACTATGGAGGGGGGGGAAGTGACAGCTGTGGAGGGGGCCTGTGCCTGCATGTGTCATCCTACACCATGCATAATCCCTGCCCTCTTCCACCTTGGACCCTGTGGGCGGCCTTTGTAGCGGTGGAGCAACAGCTTTATAAGTGGATAGAGAACCAGGGCTGGCTCTCTTTTTTGGCTGCACTGAGGGGTGCGTGGTTTGGGGCAGGGGAGCTACAGAGACACAAGCAGGTACACTTCTCACAATCTGGCTTACTCCCTTTACATCCCCTTGTGCCCCTGCCTTTACCTCTGCCCCTCTCTATTGTAAGGGAGGCATGGTATCACAAGTATGACACTGATACAAAAGGTACCATTTGTAAAACCTTTATTAAAGTTTCTGGGTTTTGAAAAACTCCTACGTTGCCCTATAGCTAGGATGGGAGTAGTCTCTACCATCAAATAATAAATACAATAGTCCTAGTTGAGTCTGTCGAATCAAAATGGCCTATACTAACAAAACCTTATGCATGTCCTATCTCTTGTACAAAAAGTGTGTAAAGGAGAATATGTATGCAAAGGAAAATCAGTGTTCAAATATAAAGAATAAATGTGACCGAGTCAGCTTTCCTCCCCACTTTAGAATGCACAGAGTAAGGATGTCCCCGTAGGCAGGATGATACACTCCGGCTCAGGTTCTTAACACACAGGCAGTTCAAAACGTGGATCGAGGCCTGCCTGGCCTTCCACATTAAAGTATCTCTTTCCAGCTTTCAAAACACAGTTCAACACAAAGTTCACGTCGGCCCCTCTCAGTCGGGCTCAGACCTTTCAAAGCATAACTTCAAATCACTTGCAGGCGGTTCCCTTCCCCTAACTTATTACACTTCCGGTCTCCCTCAGTCGGGTTTAGACCGTTTCGTGATGTGAAAGACTTTCAAAACGTGCGTGGCTTTCACTATAGACCTCCGCAAGACCACTTCGATTTTCCCTTCAGCTCACACTCGTGTTATTTTCCCCAGTGCTTCTTGGTCTGGGTAGTTCAATGTCACAAGCATCAAAGTTCAACGTTCACCTTTTTACTCTCCCCTTCTCTCTAGGTTAATTTTGATCACTTTGCTTTTAAAGTTCATTCACTTTATCGCTACAAACATTTCACCTTCCACAGAGACTTTCGAGTGGGCTATTTCCTTTTGCTGGACCGCTCCATTACTCAGTATCGCTGGTTTCACAGTTCTCGTTACTTCAAAGATCATTCACAGGTCTGCCTTTCTTCGTGTCTCATCTACAAGTCTGTAGCCTTCAATTGTGCGATATAGTGTTTTAACTTCAACCTTTCCTTAACGCACACCAGTCTTTCATGTCGCTTGTCAACTCACCCGCTGTGTGCGTTTCTTTCTTGCCTTTACAGTTTTTCCATTCCCAAGTCCAGTTTAGTACCACAGGCTTGGCCTCACCTCCCAAACTCTGCCATTCACCCGGGAGGGTTTAAGGCAGCCTTTTAGAGGCAACGACCTCCTGGAGGGAACTCCTGGGGTTCTTTACCCTTTTCTCTTGTCCATCGGTCCGTTGCTCTGCTCCAGTAGGATCGCCTTCTCCCAGGAAGTTCTGCACTTACTCGTGTTCCACCTTGCTCAAAGTGTGTCTCTATGTTCCGCCCTTTTTCCCGTGTGAGGAGAGTTAATTGGTACCAGATGTATGCACTTAAAGTCAAGTGCCTGACTTTGCATGACCCGATTAGCGGGACATGTCCAATACGATATGCAAGGGTTAGTCTCTTTTCTCTCAGTCGTCCTCTTCCTCGGCCCAGTGTTTGTGTAGAAATGGGGGCAGGGAGGGAGTTGGGACATCAGAGAATCCTAGGATGGGTCATGGGTACGGGAAAGGGGGAATACCGCGTCTCACCATTGGTCACATCACTCCTCGAAGACCACTCACCCAGGTGATCCTCCCGCACAATTCCACCCCCAGGGTCTGGATCCAAAGGCGATGGCCGTGCCCTTGCCACCTAAGGGAGATGCCGGGACTAGTAGGTGTGACACCATTTGGTTTCCCACACTTTATCTCTCTGTGCCCCACACCCACCCTTACTCTCCTTATGGGCGTGCCTAGCCAGTATTCCTCTCATCAATGCCGATGGCCAGTGCAGACAACGAACCATGTCTAGTGTGCCTAACTTACTCTGCAGGCAACAAGCCTACTTACCTGTCTAATAAATGTGTTTCCTGATTTCGGCAGACGTTGGTGCCTTCTTGTGTGTACTTACTTTCTTGGGTAGCCTGCCTGCTATTGCCAGAGGGGGACCCAGTCTGCATACACAACGCACACCTCACCGGGGTCTGTAAATTCCCTAACCCAAAACTGTGGCTCTGGCTGGGGTCTCCCACACGGCCTTCCCCATTTTGGCCTGCCTTCCACTTCTACAGGTGCAGGACGACAAGGGTAAAATGGTTATGGAATTGAAAAGGACAAACGGTATCACACAATATAGCCAGACATGTATTAATATCCTACCTGACCTATAGAAAGCTACATCAGCAGATAGTAGAGACTGATCCTGAACATGTTGAGGGTTACTTAGAATAGACTCAACACTTGACATACGAGACACACACACACACACACACACACACACACACACACACACACTTACGGTCCCTGAAACAGAGCAGAGGAACAAATGGCAGAGTATGGAAATAATGGCTTTCCCCTCAAATTTTAAATGGCGTATTCAGGAGTGTTAGCCATCATAGTCTTGGGGTTTTCTGAGGAGTTGTTTAATGAAGAGGAGTTGCCCCCCCTTCAATATGGCATGCTGTGGGAATGGTACTGTTGAAAATGGCACAGGATGTGGCATTTGTGTCATCTAGACCACTGCCATTGATAAATAAAACACACCAAAATCCTTGGTGGAGCAATAGCACAACAAATACAAAAAGGCGACCACTAATTTAGTCATTCTCAACCACAGTGATTATATACCGGAAAGAAAAAATTAACCTTTACTGGGTATTCCAAGCTCTGGAACATAACCATTAGTGACATCTCCAGGGAGTGGCCTGGGTTGGCACGTGCGACCCCTGAAATCTGATTGGCCACCTCAGGTGCCATATCATCCCAAACTATGATCATTATGTGTGTGTGTGTGTGTGTGTGTGTGCGCTCATACTTCATGCCACCCCTGCAAAAGTCAGTGCCCCACTTGGGCCACCCCAGTCAAAAGAGTCTGCACATGCCACTGATAACCGTAAATTAAAAGAAAGTATGGTAATAGAGGCTGGATATTGAGAAAGCATTTGAATCGATTAATTGGGAGAACACCCTTCCTACTTCTGAAGATTTACATTTGGACCTCCTCTAATTAAATGGACAGGATTGCTCTACACAACACCAGTGGCAAAAAATAAAATCAGAAAAGACCTATTCATTAGGTTGGAACTACGTCGTGGTACACAACATCGATGTACTCTCTCAACGCACCTTTTTGTGCTGGTGACTGATCCACTTGCAAGTAGATTTCATAGAAAATGTGATGATCAGGGGTTGCCCAAAGCAGGAGTTGCTCAAATCGCCTTGTACGGAGGATGCCCTCCTGTATGTACATAATCCGACGATACATTTTGGTAAAATGTTGGAAAAGATTGAAGACTTTGGGATGACATCTACTGCGCACAGAAACTGGAGTAAATCATACCCTTTTCTGATAAGGAGGGATCAGGGTAGGCTGAGCCCGGAATCTCCAATGATACGGTGCCCAGTTAAGCTTCCGTATTTAGGTATTCAACTTTCACACACATGTGAAGATTTGATACAGTACAAAGTCTATGACAAAGTAGAAAATGTTTTTAAAACTAGTGGACTTTTGGAACAAGGGTCCTGTAACTATGATGGGGAGAGGCTCTCAAAAATCCAGTTACCACGATTTTCAAAGGTTTGTCAATTTCTTCCTAATTTCATCAACTTGCACATTTTAAAGAAACGGTCCACATTCAGACACAATTACTGTGGGGAGTAGCAGTGGTGAAGGGAAGACTCAAAAGAGCGAGGCTCATGACCTTGAAATGACTATACAACTAGGGGGGGTTGAGAGTTCCAGATTTGAAGCATTATTATACAGCTTCTAAATTAAAACTTAGAAAGTGTGGCTTCTTGCTACGTGAATGTTTGTTAGAAGCAGCCAGAGGAGTAATGGAGAGATGCCAGAATTAATCAGAGCTGCTTCATCACTCTGGGCGAGACTGCACAAAAGAATGAAAATTGGGGGTGTCTTATGATCCAGAGTGAGCGTGGATAAAGACTAAATATGCGAACAAGTGGACGCAGGAATGAGACCTTTATATATGGGAGGAGATGGGCTGCACCACACGGGGAAAGCTTTATAAAGGAGGAGAAATTAGGACCTTTGAAGAGGCCTAAACAAGAACTTGGTATTCCCGTGGTTAATGCCTGACCATCATTCAATTATTGACACTGGATAAAGAATATGGGCCTGACTTTCCTGCAGCACCCGCTAAGCAGAAACTAATAATGACCAACATTACTAATGGGAACCCGTAGAAGAGTATGATACTGTACAGTTCCTTGACCTCATTGTTTTCCTCAAATTGTATCGTGCAAAACTGAAGTGGGACCTAGCTAGTTAACTCATGGAATCAGGGTGGGAAATAATTTGCTTACATGTCGAACCGCTATCTCCTAAGGCAAGACCCTAACTGTTCCATTTTAAAGTCTTACATAGACCGCATTTGACTCCACAAAGGGATCATAGGCCTGAAATGAATGATCCACTGGGTGCCCCAGATGCAGGACCTAACAGGCCGATTTCCTTCACACGCCATGGTCTTGTGCGCCTTTACAGAGGGAATGGCCAAAAGTAACTGGATATCTAGTTGAATGCATGGGGGCAGGACCACTTAACTTTAAATAGAAATATGTATCCCCTGCTAAAAAGGATAGGATGAAGAGGAAAGGGACTGCTTTGTGGTAGATACTCTTTAAAAAAGGTTGATTGCTCACAGCTGAATATGCCACCGCTTTGATTATCAGAAAAGAATAGATGACCAAATGGGTGGTGACTGAAAAAGCTTTGTTGATGGAACGTAGTTAGAGGATGTGTAATGCAGTAACTGACCACTCATTGATGTTACATGTGGCACAGTCCCAGGAGAGCTCAAGGTATACATTTTTGGAAACATCTGTGATATTTGTTGGCATAGGTACCTAAATGTCTCTGTTGTGCGCAATGTCCTCGCTATAGCCCCCTCCATTGAAAGTTGATTTGTGGATATATGAGCGACCTGGCAAGTCCAGAGGCAATTGCACTGTTGCTGGTCTACAACAGGCGACATCGATAAGTATTATGGGCATGGGCTACCTCAATTTAAGATTTGTGTTGCTCATGTGCATTGATAAGGATAAAACCTTTAATAAAATTATATATTTATTTTTAAATAAATGAAATCTTACATATGTTTCCTACCAGTCTGCGGTTAACTGTGACGCTCACCTGGTATCCACGGGGATGCCACCCAGCTGCCGGGACTCTGGTACCCCACTCGGTCGCTCCCTGGATTTATCAGCGGGGAAGTTCTGCCTGGAAAACAGGTGGGCAATGTTCAAGTCTGGGCAACTGGGGTAAGAGCCTCCCAACACTCGGTATGCCCACGGCCCCTCCTGGACCTTTCCTCACCTTGTTTTGGGTTTTGGCGTGCTCTCCGTCCTGCCTTCTTGGCAGGATGGCAGGGGCGCATTGTCCTCTGTGGGCGAATGCAATCTTCACTGATGCTCCCCTTTTAGAGTCTCTCAGGTAGGTCTTATTACTGTGTACTGTAAGCCTTTCCTTGATTTACTAATGTCTCTTTTCTCTCTTTAGGTGCGCGGAGGTCCGCTGTGGAACGTTGGCTGGATTTGGACTCACCGGCGAGTGATGGTGTTTCGAGAGCGCCTTGATGCGGTAGGTGAGCACTTGCGCAGCGCTATGATGATGTCTTGCCTTGCTAACCTGTTGTCTTTTGCTCCCGCAGGTTGTGGTGTTCACCGGAGCAAGAAGTTCCAGAGCGGTGCTGATCGAGGGGTGACTTGAGGTAAGATGCCAGCTCAAATGTATTGTCTAATGTCGCTTTTCTCTCTTGCAGTTTCGACGATCCAGGAGGCCCGCTGTTCCTTGGATGCTGCTCGCAGTTAAGCTTTGCCTACTAGATCCGCAGATTCTTGCGGGTGCAAGCCCTTCTCCTTTGGTTTTTCGTAGCGTGATGTAGAAGTATCACGAGAAGGGGGAATTTGCGACCCCTCACCACTTGACAAAGGCCTTTTAGTGGAGGACGAAAACTTGTCTTTTTCCTGACAAGATGAAGGCCTAGGTTCACCTGTCTGCTGTTTCTTAGGCAGCGGTTCTTCGGATCTCGACCTTTGGCGCGACGGAGACATCTTGTCTGAGGGAGTGGTAGCCCTGCCCCCAGGTGAAGAGCCGACATCTGAAGCCGGATAGGCTCCCTCGTTTAACCAACAAATTAAGCGCCCATTCCTCTCCTTGAGGGTTTTTTTGTAAGAACCCCTGACGGCTATCGCAAATTTCGACCAAATAATTAGGGTACAAACAGTACAGGCACTCTGAATGCCCATCCCCCTCCTACACATTCTTGAGGCTGCAGGTCTAGCATGGCCTGAACAAAGATTTCTTCGGACCTGAGGATTCCATAACAGGATAGAAAAACACACATTTCCTTTAAGAAATGTTCTCAGAAAAATACGAATTCTCTCAGGAGAGAACTCGAGGTAATCCCAACGGTTCGGAAGACATCTGAAATCTGAGGGGAAGTCGTGTGGGCGGAGCTACAAATTTGACGCCCCATTGGTGATGCCCAAAGCACCCATAACGTTGTCGATAGGACACTCAACGTGTCAAAGGTTTTTCCCATAGGAATAAAGTTATCAGAGTTTTCCCAGCCTGACGACGGGGAATATTCACAGCATGTGAATCCATGAAAGATCCAGTGCTGGAGAAGCAAAGTTAGTACAGAGGAAGCTATCTAAATATGCCATAGATGGGGCAGTATTACCGAGCATGGGAGCACAAGGGGCACCACAGATACAATACGCACCACTGCCCGTGGGGGGAGGATTAGTGGGGCAGGGGAATACGCAGCATGGGTTTCGAGGAAGAGGAGGGCCACCTAGAGGATGCGGGTATGGACACTAGATGCAGCAGAATCAAGGGGGATTCCCTGGGGAGTTTCCAGGATATGGGCAACAAACGCAGCAGGGCTCAGGGGGATTTTCTGGGGGTTTCAAGGACAAGGGAGAGAGCCACCCCAATGTTGGGTGTGTGGACAAATAGGGCATATCTCGAGGGTATGCAGAAGCAGGGGAGAGGCACAACAGAATGGCAGAATGCAATACTAGCCAGCATACCAGGGGGGAACAGGAGGAGTACTACCCGCAGGATCAGACACCACACCAAGGACAGGCACCAAACACATATCTACAGACACACCAGCCCATGACGCAGGGACCACAAATGCAAGTGCCTATGCACCAGACTCCATGGCAACGACTCCCATTAGGAAACTGGTGGGGGGGGGGTCACTGTGGTGGGAGGCAACCCATTCTTGGAGAATGGATGTCCATATATCCTCAGTAGGACAGGCCGCAGACAGACTTGATGTATTCCATCCTATCGATTACACCCACCACTGAGGAGGAACCATGTATAGGGGTGATGATAGGTGGCAAGACCTTTTCCTTTCTTGTAGACACAGGGGCGACTAAATTCTGCATCTGGGAAGGGAAATTCAGGCAATGGCATGAATGCTCAGGGTTTCTCGGGGGCGACGGAAGTGGTTCCTTTTACAGACGATATTGAACTTTCTATAGGGGAGCATGATCTATCTTAGCCCCAACTTTACCCCTGACAGACACCTGTAAACATACTGGGGATAGGCATCATGAGCAGACTTAACATGACCATTTCATTCACTGACAAGGGGATAGTGTGTTCCAAACCAGGGATACACCTTCTCAACAGGAGGGAAATCATTGACGCTTATTGTGGACGAAGGTGCTGTTCCAATATGGGACTGAAATTATACTAGCATGGATTCAGGGGAACAATATGGCACCTTCCAAAAGAGTGCTTATTCAGGCCAGAGATAACATTAGATGAGGAGGAAGGGACGATGGTGCCACAAGAATTGGAGGCAGTAATCGTGGGAGACGATTGGATAGAAGTGCATGGGACAGATGACACGGAATGACAATAGCGAGCAGTGATTGCAATAGCAGAAGGGTATATACAGGTTAACTACAGTCACAGACAATGCACTACTTAAAGACAAGAGACTAGATCACGAGATGGTGTTCAAAGTGAGCATCACATATTGGGTGAAAATACATTACAGAAAGGTACCACAGAGAATGTCGATGGTGCTGAAAGCACTGCCGACCTTTCTCGATGAGGATTTGGCAAAGGACCCAAGCATCTTTTGGACCACAATTCCCTATGATGTGGGGCTTCTGACAGGGATAGGAGCAGTGAAGATAAACTAAAGCCAGGAACCATTCTACCATGAGTTAAGCAATACCCACTCTCACGAGAGGCAGACAAAGGTATCTACGAAACCAATGCAGCATTAGTGAAGCAGGGCATCCTAGTGCCATCGAAAACCCCATGCAAGGCGGCTGTGTACCCTGTAAAAGAGGGGATAGGGGGTCATGGCATTTTATACAAGTCTTGCGCACTCTTAACCATATTGTGGAAGCAGAATATCCTTTAGTACCAAACCCAGTGACAATATTGTGCAGCATTCCCATAGAAGCTGCCTACTTCACGGTTATAGATTTGAAGAATGCATTCTTCTCTATACCATTATACCCAGACTCACAAGACTTAACCTCATTTCTATGTATACATAAGAGGTGGAAACATACAAGACTTCCTCAAGGCTACTGTTAATGACATTCCATACTCAATAGGGACCTCCAAATGGACCTAGGCAAGGTACAGATGGAAAGCACAGTTCTACATTACATAGATGACATGTTGATCTGCAGCAAGACAGAAGAACAGTGTAGAAATGACAAATGCTTACAGTACTAGCAGAAAAGGGATACAAGGGGGACAAGGCCAAACTACTGTAAATATCAAATTCGTGTAATTGCCATGTTTCTTTGCCTCAGCAAGACTTAAACCCATTGCCCATGTTATAGCATTATGTCCATGTTAAACCAACTGCTTTTGTGTCCGCACACGAGGCCCAGGGTTTTCGCCTGGAACAGATATTACTCACAGGCTTAGGAATGTTCCCTCTGTTCTCCTTTCCTGTAAAGGCTACATAAATAATGTCTGTTAAAACTCTTGCACTTCTCGTCCTGTCTAAAGCTGCCGTGCGAGTCAGCATGCATTCACTGACCCTGGGGTCTCCTCTATGAATGATGATTGCTAGCATCCGCACTCTTTCCCGAAACATAAGCATAAAGCGAATCTATATTCGGAGTCGTTATTCTCTGGGATATGTGGGAAGGGAAACTTGTGTCAGAGCTCGTGCGTCATTCTGTAAAAGATATGTCCTGCTATTGTCCAGCAGCCCATGAATGGATATTATTATCACTACCGCTGCAAGATATGTGTAGTTTGCAAATTCCCCACTGTGTCAAATGTGATGAATTAGCTTGTTTTTACGACCACGCATGTTAAAGATTACACGTGCATCCTGAAGGATATTTTGACTTGCTTAGATAAGCTATATGAGTAATGACCATTTGCAAATGTCCGGCCTTTGTAAATTGTCACCGCAAGGGCTGGAATAACAGCCAAAAGTGTTTTGGAAGGAAACTGTATGTTAGGAAGTGCCTGGGCTTCGCGCCAGTCATAAGACTCAATGTAAACGTTTTCCTATAAAAAGCCTGCTCACTGTAATGTTAGTAGCTCACTCTAGATAGCATCCCTATGGTGTATCTTGCAGTCAGCCCTTCCGCGGAAGTTTTGCATTGCAATAAATGATTGTTGAACTCACTTACTAGTGTGTTTATTGATGGAGACCTCCGCCTGGTGAATTTTAGCATTGACTGATTGGCGTCCCTGGACTGGCGGACCTTGCAGATGCAGTCCATCGCTTTGATGCGTGCCTTCCATTGAGCTCCCGTCTCCGGTGGACGACTCAACTGGGCCCAAACACTATCGCACCTTTTGAATGCAAACAGCGCGGTCCTCCCTTGAGACAAGAGATCAAGAAGAAGGAGAGAACGACTGCTCTGCCAAGGACCAGACGAACCAGACAGAGGGGAGGTCTCCTTGGTGCGGTGAGTGCATTTTGTGTCTGCAGAAAGTATTGGTGGATGGTAAGCCACATTGGTATCAGTTTTATGGTACGTATTATTTTGATTGTAGTAAGGATATTGTAATTAATAATGGGGAATTTGTGCGATAGAAATAAGAATGAGGAACCTATGCATGCGCCTGCTGAAGGCACTCCATGTTACACTATGTTAACCAATTATGGGTTGGGGGCGATACAATTTTGTAAAAACTGGGAGGAATACACAAAGAAGTCCATTCAATTTAAATGGCCCAAAGCAGGCACTTTTTGTATACCCATAATCGAAAATCTTGAATTAGTGTTACTAAAAAGAAGGGTTCGCCCCGCCCAGCATGATGCTATTCGCCAGTGGCGAACAGAAGCGATAAAGCAGAAAATGTCCCAAGATAAAAAGGATAGGAAAAAGCAAAAACGGACCTTACAGGAGAAGACATGTGAATTAGATAAAGAGTTTGAACACCGGCTAGATGTAGAGGATCGGGCTGCATTGATAAAATTCAGTAAAGGCATGTACCCACTCCTCCCCAAGCCAGAGAAAGAGATAGTCAGCCTTGACAGCGAGGCTGATCAGGATACAATCAGATTGACAGAGAACCTTTTGCGATTAACAACACCTGTCAGACCCCAGCCTAACGGCACGCACCTTGCCCCGACTGCACCCCCTCCCCCTGAAAACCCACCCCCATATGGTACCCAGACTGGTACTATGGACCCAAATGGTGTCGAGGAGCAGGAAGTAGGGCGCTTATCTAGACAGGGGCCTTTCTTACCCCCGGTTGAATATGCAAAATTAGAGCGCATGGCACAACAAGTGTTTGATAACCCGACCTCAGGGATAAAACAAAGGTTATATACCTGCCAAAAGAAAGAATTTCGACAGGTAATGAAAATGCATTGTGACCTTCTTCATGCATGGCTGAGGAATGAGGCTAAACGCCAGTGGCCCATGGGTTTGTTTGATATTTATAAGGCCATTGACACTGAGAAAGATCGGGCAACCATGTGGCACCAGTATGACCAAATCATTGACGAGGTAACAAAAGTTATGAAAGATTATGATGATCAGTTAAAAGAGGAAGAAGAGGAACGTTGTAGAAGAGAGCAGTCTTTGCAGGATGCCAAACCGACGGGAAAGGCGTTGGTTAAAAGGATATATGATGAAAAGGAGCCAGGGAAGGTGGGATATTGGACGGATCTATTTACCACCCATAGCAAGGCAACCCGACTGGTATGCTTGCAAGAGCTTTTGAACAAAATGGGATCAGAATGTGAAACAGGAGGGCGGGAGGATGTTTGCAAAAAGGTGAGAGAGTGCCAGGCTGAATTGAAAACGTATAAACCGAACTGGGAAGTGGAGGATCTTAGGACGGGTAGATTGTTCAAAGAATTATTGAAGTGTTTCTCCCAGGGGCCCAGCTGGTCCAAGTAATGGCACCACTGAGGGAATGTGCGCCCATTGTTACAGCAGCCCACGACCCAAGTGACAAGACCCTCACGGTAACCAAAACATATGTCTATGTACCCCTCACTAGAGCAGAACTGTTCAGTATAATAAAAAGCACCCCAGACCCTAGGACCAATGCCGCGGGATTCTAAAAAGAGTTGAGAGCGCTATTTAAAATGTGTACCCTGACTCTGCAGGACATTGATCATGTAATGTCCGCTGTGACCCCGGCTGATGTATGGGAACCTTTTAGATCTCGGGACCCCCCTGGGCATGCCATCAATTGGACAGAGTTAGAAAAACAGGATACAGACCGGAAACCAACTGACCCCATTCCAGAGGACCTAAAAACGCTAGGGATAAGAATATTAAGGGCACTGAGTAGCGTGTTGCCAGAGGTGGATGTGAATGTAGAAAAAAATGGATGCAGTTATACAAGGCCCTGCAGAAACAGTTGGGGACCATTTTCTGAAATTTGAGAATGCATTTAAAGCACACAGTGGCCAGTCTGTTAGCAACCCCACGGGTCAGAGATATTTCGCCATGGGCTTTGTGAAGGGTTTACGAAAAGGAATTAAGAAACCACCTTTATTGGGCGAGAGTACTTGGCAGGCAAGCACCCCATCCCAGATCCTAGAGATGGCTAAATATTACGAGCGACAGGAAGACGAAGAAATGGAAGGTAAGAAACAGGCAGATAGGAATCTAAAAAATAAGGTGCTAATGCAACAATTGGTGCAACCACCTTACAGTAAACCAAAGGGCCAGAAACCCCAGGTAAGAAACCCTACAGGTAACACTACGCAATGGACACCCCCGCGAATAGACCAATGCTCATTTTGCAAGCAGACGGGACATTGGAAAAATGAGTGTCCCATATTGATGGCGCGGAATGGTCAACCGGCGGGTGGGAGAGGAAGGGGCCGAGGTGGACCCCCCGCGGGACCACCTCAAGGCCAGGGAAGGTTTGTAAACCCCGAAAATAATGTATTCTCAAACAGCGCCGCGCAGCGACAAATGGTTAGAGTGGATGGCAATGAGTTTGTGGAGGATGAACTAAGTGGAATGATGTTCTTTGATAACACAGCAGCAATGAGTTGAAACACCCCTAGTGAACCTGAGGAGATGGTGTCTGTTCCTATAGACCAGACAGGACCGTATGTTAAATTGCAGATAGGACAGCACCCCACCGTTAGATGCTTGGTCGATACCGGAGCAGGTAACAGCTCGGTTGACGCCAAGGCCGTCCCCTCAGTTCCACTATCGGGTGAAAACAAAGTTTCCGTAGGGTTTGGTGGGGAACCCATATGTACTCCAGTGACCCAGAGAGTTGAGACGTCTATATGTGGAGTGAAATTGACTAACAAATGGTTACTTACTAACAGGTGCCCCGAGAATCTCCTTGGGTTGGATCTTTTGAAAGCTTTAAATGCGACTATCTATTGTTCCCCAACAGGCGTTCGTATGACCATATGTAAATCCAAAATTGGTGGTTGTTATTTGGTTGAACCATTGCCACCAGAGTTACAGGAACTGCACGCAGAGCTTTGGGCTGCTGGTAGTAATGATGTAGGTGTTTTGAACATTCCCCCTGTTGTGATCAAGGTAAAACATGGGGTCCCTCTACCCCGAACCCCGCAGTACAAAATATCTCCAGAAGGGGAAGCAGCATTGGTAAGGATTGTACAGGATCTAATGGGGTTGTTGAAGAGTGTGATGACAGCCCATGTAACTCCCCGATTCTCCCGGTTCATAAGAAAGGAGATGAAGTAACCCCGTATAGATTTGTCATTGATCTTAGGAGAATTAATAAGGTTGTGGACCCCAGGTATCCAGTTGTCCCTAGTGTAACAAGTATTCTCACTATGGTCCCTCCCACGGCCACTCACTTTATTGTCGTGGATTTAAAAAACGCCTTTTTCTCCATACCCATAGCTGAAGAATCTAGATACCTCTTCTCCTTTGTATTAGCACAGCGACAATACAGGTTTTGTCGAGCACCGCAAGGTTACACAGAGAGCCCGGCTATTTTTAGCCAAGCACTAAAACAGCAGTTGGATGAAATTCTGTTACCCTCTGGTGTGATGCTCATACAATATGTGGAGGATATTCTCATTTGTGGAGATACTGAATTAAGTTGTAAAGAAGATACCCTGATTGTGTTACAGCATTTGGCATACCATGGCCACAAAGTGTCGCTTAAGAAAATGCAGTGTGTACAGTCCAAGGTTGATTATTTGGGATATGTCCTCACTGCAGAGGGTCGATCACTGTCACCTGAGAGGGTACGGTTAATACAGGAAATGGCCTATCCCAGTACCTTTAAAGAATTGAGACGACTGTTAGGTATTACCTCATATTGCCGTCATTGGGTCCCAGAGTTCTCCCTGATAGCTAAGCCCGTTACAATGTTTGAAAACAGAAAAGGATCAAACACCCTTCACTTGCACGCAAGAAATGAGAGAGGCCTGCGATGCTCTGAAAAGCGCATTGTGCAGTGCCCCAGGGCTCGGGACACCCAATTACGGCAAGCCTTTTACTCTTTTTGTACATGAACAGCAAGGTTGTGCCCTATCTGTATTGACACAGGAACAAAATGGAAGGCAAAGGCCTTGTGCTTACTTTTCTGGCACCTTGGATAGTGTGGCTGCAGCGCTTCCCCCATGTATGCGATCAGTTGCTGCAGCAGCGGTAGCTCTTAAGCAAAGCGCTGGTTTAGTGTTGGGAACTGCCGTCATTGTAAAAGTTCCCCATGCTGTGGACGTATTGCTCAATAGAACTCGGACTCAGCACCTCACAGCTGCCCGCTTAACGCAATATGAACTGACATTGTTTGCACCAAATGTAACTATCATGAGATGTAATACTTTGAACCCGGCTTCCCTTTTGCCCTTGCCGGGTGGGGAGGGAGATCAAGACATGCATGATTGCCTTATACGCACTGATGAACAGACCTGAGGTAGGGTCGATCTGAGTGACCTTCCCCGAGAGGGAAGTGATGGGATTCTATTTTGTGATGGCTCATGTTACAAACTGGAAAGTGGGGAGACAGTGGCTGGGTACGCAATAACAACTGAAAGTGAAATTGTCCATATGGAACGCATATCCGAGTTATCAGCGCAAGCTGCAGAATTAAGGGCATTAACAAAGGCTCTGGAATTAAGTAAAGATTTAGCTGTGACCATCTATACGGATTCAGCTTATGCACATGGCGTGGCCTTTAATTTTGGTCTACTGTGGAAAGAGCGAGGGTTTCTTACCTCGCATGGAACAAAAATAAAACATGGTAATTTGATAAACAAACTATTAGCAGCATTGGCTGAACCCGCCCAGGTGGCTATAGTGAAATGCTCCGCCCATAAAAAAGGTGGTAGATTTTGTGGGGCAGGGGAATTATTTAGCAGACCAGGTGGCTAAATATGCTGCAGAACACTGTAAATTGCCCGTTCCAGAGTGTAACATGCTGCAAAGGAATGTGGAAGGGAAAGGGGATGAGGGCGGTTTGGAAAAGGGCCCTGAGGAGATAGTAAAGGACATTCAAAAGGAAGCGGCAGATTGCGAAATTAAAGTTTGGACTAAAGACAGTAACAACGGACAAACTCCTAAAGGGGTGTGGCTGGACAAAATCAAAATGAGGTGGTTGCTCCCTGACAGTTATTTACCCATGATAGTCGATATGGCACATGGGAATGCCCATGTTAATGCAGGTGCAGTGGAGGACATTCTGAGCAAAGTATGGAAAAACCGGAAAATTGGATCCTATTGCAGGAGATGGGCAGCACAGTGTGCTGTCTGCCTCCAGCATAATGTGGGCAAATCTGTGAAAGTACCAGCAGGTCATAGCAGACTTCCTACGCAGCCATTTGAGGTGGTGTATATGGACTTCATACAAATGGAACCAGTTGCTAAATTAAAATATTGTCTTGTTATGAGGTGTGGGTTCTCTGGTTGGACGGATGCTTACCCCCTAAGAGACAACACTGCTATTTCCACAGCTAAATGCATCCTGAAATACTGGGTGCCCCAGTGCACAGTGCCCAGCTTTCTGTATTCCGACAATGGAGTACACTTTACAGGTCAAGTTGTGAAGTATGTATGTACTGCCTTGGGTATCGATCAGCGATTCCATTCCGTCTATCATCCCAAGAGTGCTGGGAGTATGGAACGATCGAATGCCGTAGTGAAAAACAAACTGGCAAAAATATGTGCCTCTACAAACCTGAAGTTGCCAGATGCCCTTCCCTTGAAATTGTTGAGTATGCGGACCACTCCAAAGGGGACGCACAAATTGTCCCCTTTTGAAATTGTAATGGGCCGCCCTCCAAGTGCATGGTCCATCCCAAAGCCAAGAGTTATTGGTAATATTGAACAACCACTGTTGAGGGATTATTGTGCTGAGCTCACGCATAAACTGTCTATTATCCATCAACAGGTGAAAGACGCAGCCCCGTCAGCTTTGGAAGGAGAAGGCCACGCAATCGAACCAGGGGACTACGTCCTCGTGAAGAGTTTTGATCGCACCAATTGCCTGCAGGCCCGCTGGAAGGGGCCATTTTTGGTCCTACTGGCGACGCAAACTGCTGTGAAGGTTGCTGGCCACAAAACGTGGATCCATGCCAACCACCTTAAAAAGGCACCACCTTAGATAGTCCATCCCCGACCAAGGACACAGACCACTTCGCAGCTGAACCTACGGAGGACACTCCCAGGTATCACCTACGCCCTAGGAAGCAACATTGATTGCCTATGTTTGAACTCCGACATCTGGCTGTGAAAGGACTTGGTAAAGGGTCGGAACAAACAAAGGACAACCGAGACACAGATGAAGTGGCCTCAGCAGCCCCTCCTGGGTATGAAGTAGCCCCACCGAGACACAGATGAAACGGCCTCAGCGTCCCCTCAAGGGTAGGAAGTAGCCTCAACGAGACGTGTCAAGGTAAGGTGCCAGAAGCGGTGACTGCAGGACGGGTTATACTGTGCAACCCTTGCGATCTAGCACATAAACGGACGGCACCGTTGGGGTAATTGTTAGGGACTTTTTGAACATTTGTGTGTAAATATATAATATATATATAACGTGTGACATTTAACGGCCAAGTTCCGGAACTCAGCCATTTGGGATTAGCCCTGTGCGAGGGAACAAAACAGGTTGTTACAATGAATGACGAGGACGCAGGGCAGAGGCGTCCACGAGTTGACAGATATGCATGCACCCCAAAGGAAAAGCTCTTCTTATCCCTTGTCTGTATTGTTATAACAGTGGGGTCTGCAATATTCCTCTGGTACCTTGAGCACCATGATATTTATGCTGCCCATAATTTGCTGCCTCCCACGCCTCAGCCTCCAACACCAGAACTAGTAACTATTCCCCATATAGATCAGGAGTATCGGAAAAAGCACCCTAGGAATAGCATCCTCACATGGATGAATGAAACAAACCAGATACTAAATAAAACTAACTGTTACATATGTACATATGTTCCCCATAGCCATGAAAGCGGACCCGAATGGTATGCGACTCCTGCTACAAGTGATACATGCGTGCCTTGGCGAGATTATCTTTTGCGTGCCTCCCGAAACTATACCGAAAATGTGACACTCACATTTTGTGAATAGGAAAAATGCGACAAGCACTCAGACTAGAATACAGGGAGGAATTTATATTCCTCTAACACCCAATGTAACTAGATATCTTAATAGATCCATTTCCTGCCCATCTAAGGTAATAGAAATGATTCCTCTAACCGACTATATGAGAGACAACAAAGCAGTATTACCACACCCAATCCCTGTACAAAATATAGCTCGTAGGGCCCCCTTTTGCTACCAGCGAAACAAGACACATGCTCAGGCTGTTTTCATGGGTAGACACAACTGCCAGAATATAGTAGATTTGAATAGTATATCCGCACGCTTTAGTCCCCCTAAGGGGGCAATGTTTATTTGCGGGGAGGAAGCATACCTCTGGTTACCCCGCTATTGGAAAGGTAGATGTACCGTTGGATACGTAATGTTGGGTTTGCATTACAAATCTGTGGAGGAAGTGAACTTAAAACCCAAGGCAAAGAGAATAAAAATGGGTACACGGGATTACCAGCGAAAGAGAAGAGGTGTTATTACTAAAGAAGACACCACTTGGGATGAATTCTTTGATTTCCTAAAGGGCATAGTGGTGCCCATGGGAATAGTTATGAATTCCAGAAGCATTAGGCACTTGGCTAGATTAGTAGAAAAGGAACTAAATGTGACCGGTGACATACTGGCAAACCTCACTAAAGAAGTACAAGCAGTCCGGATGGTCGCATTACAAAACCGACTAGTATTAGACACAATGCTGGCAGAAGTAGGAGGGGCTTGTAAAATAATTGGCACTTCTTGCTGCACTTTTATAACTGTTTGTAGCACTGATATCTTTAAAGGGATCGATGAAATGCATAAAATGGCAGCTCAAATACATTCTGAATTTGGGCCTGGGGATGGGACATCCTGGTTCTGGGATCTATTACGGAGCTGGGGATGGAAACTCCTCACCCCTCTTCTTGTCATAGGAGGATTAATAGCTGCTTGCTGCTGTTGCATTCAGTGCTTTCCCTTATGTATGTCCGTCATAGGAGATTGCTGCAGGAAAATGATGGGAGCACTGGCACCCAAACCCACTAATGCCATGGCCACTAACGAGATGATAAAGTTAGAGGAGGCAATTGAGGGGTTACAGAAGATTGATGTGTCGGACAACGGCCATGAAAGAATGAATGAATACAAACTAAACCATGTGTATTACTGATAAAGTCTTGCTGACGCAAAAGGGTCGTTTGTGAATACCAAATTTGTGTAATTGCCATGTTTCTTTGCCTCAGCAAGACTTAAACCCATTGCCCATGTTATAGCATTATGTCCATGTTAAACCAACTGCTTTTGTGTCCGCACACGAGGCCCAGGGTTTTCGCCTGGAACAGATATTACTCACAGGCTTAGGAATGTTCCCTCTGTTCTCCTTTCCTGTAAAGGCTACATAAATAATGTTTGTTAAAACTCTTGCACTTCTCGTCCTGTCTAAAGCTGCCGTGCGAGTCAGCATGCATTCACTGACCCTGGGGTCTCCTCTATGAATGATGATTGCTAGCATCCGCACTCTTTCCCGAAACATAAGCATAAAGCGTATCTATATTCGGAGTTGTTATTCTCTGGGATATGTGGGAAGGGGAACTTGTGTCAGAGCTCGTGCGTCATTCTGTAAAAGATATGTCCTGCTATTGTCCAGCAGCCCATGAATGGATATTATAATCACTACCGCGGCAAGATATGTGTAGTTGCAAATTCCCCACTGTGTCAAATGTGATGAATTAGCTTGTTTTTACGACCACGCATGTTAAAGATTACACGTGCATCCTGAAGGATATTTTGACTTGCTTAGATAAGCTATATGAGTAATGACCATTTGCAAATGTCCGGCCTTTGTAAATTGTCACCGCAAGGGCTGGAATAACAGCCAAAAGTGTTTTGGAAGGAAACTGTATGTCAGGAAGTGCCTGGGCTTCGCGCCAGTCATAAGACTCAATGTAAACGTTTTCCTATAAAAAAGCCTGCTCACTGCATTGTTAGTAGCTCACTCTAGATAGCATCCCTATGGTGTATCTTGCAGTCAGCCCTTCCGTGGAAGTTTTGCATTGCAATAAATGATTGTTGAACTCACTTACTAGTGTGTTTATTGATGGAGACCTCCGCCTGGTGAATTTTAGCATTGACTCTACAATATTGGCAGGCCTATAGTGTTATACATTAGAAAGAAGATCTCCCAAAATGGCAGACAAGTCAAGTGACACCAGAGAGAGAGCAGAGGCCATACACAGAACAGCAAAACCCACAACAGCCATAGAGATGCAGCAGTTCTTGGGGTTATGCAAATGCTGCAGGGCATGGGTATTCAATTACAGCATTTACACTAGACCCTTAGGTGCACTGAAGGAAGCACAGAGAGGGGATAAGATAATACAATGGATAATAGAAATGACTGAGGCATATAACGAGCAGACGGAAGAAATATGCACAGATCCAGTGTTAGGGATCCCAAACTATCAAAATAATTATTTCTGTTCTCACACTCTGATGGGGTAGTAATGACTCCAGTTCTGACACATAAGACCAGCTTGGGGCACAAGCCACTAGTTTATTACAGCGGGAAATTAGATCCAGTAAGGAGAGGACGCTTTCCTCTTCTTCCTTTCTTCTGCGACGTGGATGGAGCAACGCTGCCAGGGCTCCTGCTTTACTCTGACTGCCTCCCAAAGACCTTGCTGTGCACTTGCACATGTGTGAGTAAGCCCTCGGTATTTGTGCTGTGTACCGCACCCGTTGTGCGGATTCCATCATTAATTTTTGGAAACTCATGCATTTAATGTTGGCAGCCTGAAGATTGCAGGCATATTTCCCTGCCCTACCGCTCACTGAGTGCCTGGTGAACTCGATCTTTTCTGCACTTTACACCATGCCTCACTGTTTGTTTGGCCTTTCTAAGATGGCCGCACTGCTTTTTTCGGATGCAAGCAGCCCTGCCTGGCCTCACTCCCCGTCCCATTGGTTGCCTGACCTTTGATAGGCCAATCACTGCACCCGGGAGGCGGGAGCCGGCCCTGGACTACTAAGGCCATGACGAAGGCCCGGTCTACCCCTGTCCACCACGGTACACCACCCGCCCCGATGGTCGTCTGTGTGTGCATGAACCCCCTACCCCGCTGGTTGCCTTTGTGTGCATTAATCCCCTCCCCCCACCCCGATGGTCGTCTGTGTGTGCATGAACCCCCCAACCCATCTGGTCGCACCTACCTTGTCCCATGCATTACCTGTGTCACACCTGTCAGTACGGGTTGGCGCTCATGC
The DNA here is from genome assembly GCF_040938575.1 of Ambystoma mexicanum. NCBI lineage: Eukaryota > Metazoa > Chordata > Amphibia > Caudata > Ambystomatidae > Ambystoma > Ambystoma mexicanum. The sequence goes on along the minus strand of NC_090936.1, from coordinate 448,287,316 downwards.
TTTATGCCACCAATCTTCACTATATGCATTACCTGTTTCCACCCTTCAAGTTGGGGTTGGATTTCATGTTTTGCTACAGATTTGACCACATGCACTTATGTAACCAAGCAAGTATTCTTAACAGCGCCACGATGCCCGAGGGCAGTTGTGCGCTTTACAAATGCAAATAAATAAATAAAATCCACGCGAACAAGCATTGGCTGCAGCTGCATTCGCCGTGGACAGATCAGCCAGTATTACCATGGGATGTAGCAGGTTTATAGTCATTCCATTGACAGCCAAAGCATCTAATGTCATACCATCATCTAAAAAGCATCAAATGGATTTTTTTTTCAATTTTCATTTTTTTAATGGGGGGTTTCCGCCCAACCTCCCCTTTTTTAACCTTAAAAACCCCTATTAAACTAAACACTTTACATCTAAAAAATGTATTAGATGCTTTTTTTTTTTTTAGATTTTTTTTTTTTTTTTTTTAGATGGTTTGGCTGTCGATGCTTTGGTTATCAATGCAATGACCGGATACCACGTAGCACTACTCCTTACATGGAACATGCTCTCTTTGCAATACTGGAAAGACCGAAGAGCACACTGACAACACAGAGGGCCTCGGGGTAAGAGGTATTACTAACTAACTCAGCTCTCACAAGATAGACAGGATGCAGACTTGTCAACCCAGCGACATTTCTCGCTGATGCTTTAGAGGAGGGCGACTATGCACATGGCTGCACAGCAAACCTAGAAGAATTCAGCAACACTCGCAAAGTACAGGAGGACACACTTCCGGGGGGGAAGACGTGCTCTATATTGACTGGTCTGCAACAATTGACCAGACGAATGGGGAAAGTCATACCGGGACAGCAGTAGTGAGACAGAGGACACGCGACAAATGAGGTAGTGACAAGCGCACGTTGGCCATCACATTATTCAGCACAAGTAGCAGAATTAGTGGCCTTAATATTGGCATTGGAGCACAGCAGGCGAAATGACGATTTATTCAGATTCAGCCTACGCGACATCCACAGTGCATTCTTGGCTGTCATATTGGATGAGGAAGGGCTTCAGACGTGCCAATGGGTCACTGGTGCAGCACACGCTCCTATTGGGCAGATTGGTAGACGTCCTAGATCTTCCAGAGTGAATAGCAATAGTGAAATGCCAAGTACATACAAAAGGGGAAGACCCCATGTCCAGTGGTAACTAAGCAGCAGACGCAGAGGCTAAACGTGCCATCTATTTTGGGGACATTTTTAGAAATGGAGGCTTCATCACATGCGCATGATTATGCAAGAACAATTATACTAAAAGAGGGGTACAACATATTACCAGCAACACAAATTATGGAGCTGCAGAGAGCTGCAACCAGGGAGGAAACTGAACTTTGGTTAAGTAGGGGGGTGTACAGTATCTCCAACAGACGCCCTATGACGGCAAAATAACACGGGGAAAGTGGTAATGCCACTTGCATTATTGCACACAGCCCTGACATAGCACATTATCCAACCCATACAGGGAAGGAGGTGCTTGTTGCCCACATTGGCGAAACATGGTTCTGGCCTAACTTGGTGGAACACATGGCTGAATTCATGGTTAATTGCTTGATACGTAAACAGTAGTCTGCAGGTCATACATTAAGGGCATTGAGAGGCGCCAGAGGAAATCAATTTCCTCTCATCTCCTGCTCTCCCCTCTTGGCTATCTTGCCCTCTCTCTCTTCCTCCTCCTCCTCCTCCTCTGCCCCTCCCAGAGCTCTTTCTCCTCCTCAGGGCGTACCTCTGATCTTTACCCCTCCATGGAAGGTCTTTCAGGCTGGCAACCTTCTTCATATTGCCACTCTCAACTCTCGCTCTGCTGTCAAACACTCCTCTGACATCTGCCACCTCCTTGAAGAACTAGACCTTGATGTCCTTGGTCTTACTGAGACATGGTTCACGGCCAGCTCTGTCATGAGCTTTGACACTCTCCTCCCTGATGGCTACAAGATCCTCTCAACATCCAGATCCTCCCGGTCCGGTGGGGGGTGGAGGGGTAGCCCTGATCTTTCCTGAGTGGATTCCTGCCTCTATCATTCCCACTCAGACCTACTCATCTTTTGAATGCCTTGTCTGTAGGCTTTCTCTCTCGCCTACCTATTCTCTTACTGTGGTTACCATCTACCAGCCTCCTGGTCAAATCACCTAATTTCTCTCCGAGTGGGCAGACCTCTCCTCCTCCCTCCTGGCCTCTACTAATCAACTCCTCCTTCTCGGTGACCTCAATGTACATTTAGACTCTACTTGCTCCTCCTCTGCACTCTTCCGTGACCTCTGCGACTCACTCTCCTTGTCCATCCTCCCCTCTGGCCCGACTCACTCTGCAGGGCACACACTCCATGTCTTGGTCTCCTCTGACCTCCCCTTCTCCATCCCTCTGACCACTCCTCTCTCCTGGAGCGATCACTCCCTCCTCTCCTCTCATCTCTCCCTCTCGCCCCCCCCCAAGCCAAGCCTCCCCCAACACTGCCACCTACCTTCTCGGACATCCGGGCCATGAAACGTGTGTCAGTTGAGGCTTTTTCCGCCACGTTCTCTTCCCCCCTCCACCTTTGGCTGTCTCACATCCTGACAAAGCCCCGTCTCTGCTCTACTCTACAATTTCTGATACGCTTGATGCTCTTGCCCCTGCCATGAGGATCCGTTTGAAGTCCAAAGCCAAGTGCAATTCCTGGTATGACTCTGACCTAGCTACACTTAAACGTAAGTGTAGGGCGGCTGAGAGGAAATGGAGGAATTCCTGTTCATCCTCTGACAAACTGGCCTGTCGACTGCTACAAAGGCAATACCGACTCTCTGTCCTCACCAAGAAGAGAGTCCACATTCAAGCTCGTGTCTCTGCGGCATCTAACAACTCGGCCGAACTCTTTAAAATCTGCAAGGAGCTGGCCAACCCTGCTGCAGTCTCTACCCCTCCTGTTGCCTCCCAGGCTCTTTGCAATGCCCTTGCCTCTCACTTCATTTAAGAAACCCAGGACACCCTGTCCACCCTCTCCACCCACATCCCTCCTCTCCCCTCTCCATCTGTGCTTGCTGACCCTCCTTTAGCACCCCCATCATCCTTCTCGTCCTGTCCTCTTTTCTCCCCTGACAGTCGCTAGACAAGTCCGATCTATGAAAACCTCGTCAAAACAGGTGCATCCCTGTTCCTCTAAAACCATCAAGGACCACATTGACACCATCGCTCCGGCCCTTGCTGATTTTAGCAACCACTCCTTTGCCTTGGGATACTTCCCCTCCCCTCTGAAGCACTCCTTTGTGCATCCTCTTCTCAAGAAACCCACAGCTGATCCTTCTTGTCCAGCTAACTATCGCCCCATTTCCATTACTCCCTTTCTGGGCAAACTCCTGGAAAAGTTGGCCATCTCTCATCTTAACCTTCATTCCAATTCTGTTGGCTGTCTCCATGACCACCCGTCGGGCTTCAGAGCTGCCAGAAGCACGGAAACTGCTCTCCTGAACATCCGTGAAGATCTGCTCTCCAACCTTGACTCTAACATTACCTCTGTCCTCCTCCTCGATCTCTCTTCTGCCTTTGACACGGTCAACCATACCATCCTGCTCAACCGTCTCCGTGAAAACCTGGATATCACTGATCAGGCTCTGGCCTGGCTGACCTCTTTCCTCTCAGATCGACCCTCCCAGGTCCAACTTGGGTTCTTCCTTTCATCTATCTTCCTCTCTACCTGTGGTGGTCCCCAGGGATCTAACCTCTCGCCCTGGCTTTTCAACCAATACCTGGCAACTCTCGCACACTGCATTGCCACTTTCTGCTCAAATTTCCAGTGCTATGCTGACGACAACTCATTTTCAGGCTGCCCTCTGCCACCTCCTCTCCCTCTCTCATCTCTGATTGCCTAATTGCCATTCAAGATTGGTGTGCCGCCAATGATCTTTGTCTGAATGCCAGCAAGACAGAGATACTCCTCATCGGCAGACCTTAACCATCCTTTCCCCTCACTCTCTGGCCGGCTTCCCTTGGCCCTCCTCCTACCCCCACCTGCGAGGCTAAGAACCTCAGTGTCATCTTTGACTCCACCCTTTCCTTCTCCGCCCACATCTCTGAGGTCTCTAAAAAGTCAAATTTCTACTGCACCTTCTCAGAGGTACTCTGCCTTTCCTCTCCTTCCCCCAGAAGCTCATGGTATCCCAAGCTGTGGTTCTCTTTAGCTTGGACTATTGTAACAGCCTCTTTCTAAATCTACCTGCCTCTACTCTCCGCCCTCTGCAACTAATCCAGAACAGGACTGCAAGACTTGTCCTTGGCCTCAAACCCTGGGATCGTATCTCTCCAGCTCTGAAATAATCTCTCCATTGGCTCCCAGTGGATGCTAGGATTAAATTCAAAACCCTCTGCATTGTCCACAAGGCTTTCTGGGGCATGGGTCCAAAATACCTTCAGCTATCCTTCCGCAAATACCTCCCCTCTCGAGCTCTTCGCTCCTCTACCTCCAACTCCCACAGGGTCAGTCATTTTTCTAAGAAACTAGGTGGGGTTAGATCTCGGTCTTTGGCTGGGTCCTCCCTCTGGAACAGCCTCCCTGCCACTCTAAAACTTGAGGAGAACCATCTCCGGTTCCAGAAGCACCTCAAGACCTTTCTTTTCTTCTGCCTTCGCTCCCCCTCTCCCCTGCTGATCTGTTCTCTCTTGGCACCATGCACCTGGCCACCCTCTGTCCTTCGGACCCAGGTACCTGCTCACCCTGCCACCCTCCCGCACTGCCTCCGGGCCACCCCTTGCACTGGGGTTTGTATCTGAACCCATACAGCCCCCCTTTTTCTTCCTGCACTTATCAGACCTACCATGTCTGCTGCCTTAAACCTAGCACTTGCAAATTGCTGGCTGCACTACCAGTTTGTTGCCTTTATTATTTATTTATCTGTTTCTCCTCTGCTTCGCACTTTCCACTTCCCCCCTTCCATGCACTTTTCCCCTCCCCCACTCCCAAGCACTTGCGTGTTTCCAATGTCACTGGGCCTAGTAAGATTGCTGTTTTGTTCTCCCCTGTTCCCCTCCCTTGCCTTGTCACGCTCTGAAACACTTGTGTACGAGCGCGATAGAAATAAAATATCAATATCAATACCTCACGCAGTTGGTCCATTCCAACACCTCCACGTCGTCATGATCCAAGTATGCCAAGGGTACCGCTACATGATGGCGGTTGTATGTCCATTTTCCTGTTGGATCGAGGCCAGTCCTTGTTCTCATCACAACGCCCTTAAGAGGTGCAAAATTCCTGGTCTGGGTACTCCCACAATCGGGCTTGTGCAAGGTCCTGCGGTCCGACAACGGCCCTCACTTCGCCAATGGGATGCTCCAGCACATTACTACCTTGCTGACCATCCAACACAAATTCTCCTGTGCTTATAACCCACAAGCGAATGGGGCGTGTGAACGCCTCAATGGCTTGCTTAAAGAAGCCCATAGCCAAAACTAAGAAGAGTTTGAACAAGACTTGGCTGCATTGCCTTCCTCTAGCCTTGTTCGCATTGCACAATAAGCCGGGTCTGACCACCATTTAACCCCACACGAGGTGGCGATAGGACGGCGCATGCAACTTCCCTTGGCTCCTCCCACTAGGGCAGTGAAAGATGCAGAAAGTACAGTTGATGTATTGGGTGAGGAAATGTATGAATATATGACTTCCTTGATTGCTAATGCCTCTTATTTCTTGCCAGCTGCAACGACACCAGGTGAGGCCTGAAGACGGCGACAGCATTAAAAGCCAAGAGGACTTACCTAAGCAGCCTCTCTTATAGCCAGGAGACCAGGTTCTCCTAAGAAACTTCTGCCAAAGGTCGGACGCAGCCAGGTTCACGGGCCCCCACACAGTTGAAGCAGTGACGGAGAGCGGTCAAATTGATCGGAAAAAGCCTTTGGAATCATTTAGGTGACATCAAGCCCTACCAAGCTGTGGCCTCACCTGGCACCGACATCGACAGGGCCAACAATCCTTAACAAGAAGAGCAAAGGGGCAATTTGGAACCAGAACTGCCAAGCATAGGACACCCAATGGTTACTCGCTTATGGGCAGCAGAGTTAGGGTAAGAAGTTCCTACACATCCAGAGTGAGGGTACAATGTCTGTTATTTTTCTTACTGCACAAATTCATCGTAAAAGTGGGACTGTTTTTATTGCATTTCTTCCATGCTACCCATTGATCCTCAACCTGATACTTTCCAAGGCCAATTTGTCCAATTTATTAGAAGGTCCAATAGATCTCAAGCACGCCAGCCTAATGTGCATTATGTCTTCATGGCATATTTGGCCAAGTTTACCCACAACTAGAAGGCGCAAACCTATCCGTCCTTGCAGTCCTCAGAGACCCTAGAATTAAGGCTGTGTGGGAACAAATGTTCATTTTTGCGATGACAGATTACACGATCAACGGGGCTTGAACTACTACAACACTAACACAGTAACACTCATTATTTGCGCAGTTCAAGCGTGCAACTGATATCTTCAAGCTGCATCAGGATCCAAGCAGTACGGGTAATGGAAGGGGTTATTAAAAACATGCTCATCTTGCCTTGTCTCCTAATTCCAAGTGGTGTTTTTGCATTTCTCTTCTAGCAAATATTTCTTGTATCTAGCTCTGCCGCTGTATCCTCTACTAACATTACCCCAACTTCGGCAGGTAGAATGACCATGTCAGGTGGACAGGGGAGCACTATAGGCACAGTAAGGCGAGTTAAGCACAGTGCTGATACAGACATGGGAGGGTGGACTTATATCTCACTGACACTGCTCGCGTGTCTAACAATATGTGGTACAAGCACTTAACCAAAATAGATAAGGAAACCACTGGGGAGAGCTGGTATGTCTGCTCACTAATCCCCAATGCCACAATGCCTCCAGAACATTTATAGCAACTGAAATAACAGCACCAAAAACACAAAGCCTTATGTACCTATCCATGGTCACAACACGAGGAAGGTTACAATGGAAGACAGCAACATAGAGATGATGTCTCAGGCAACATTCTCCTATGAAGAGAATTTATATAAAACCTCTTGATATGAGGAACAATTTCTGGCAATTAGACCAGGCAATACAGAACTGATGGCCCACAGAAAGGAGAGACAAAGACAATAACACTGAAAGAATGACCATGCACGATGAGGAGGGGGGAGTCAAGGAAATAAAAGGAGAACCAGGATGCTGGGAAACACCACAGATGCTTGTGTATGGCCAAGTGTACACAGCAGAAGGATGGAAAGAGGGAGTAGTAGGAAGCAAAGCACACACCCTAGTACAGGCATCAGTAACAAAGTGCAAGGCGGAAATGACAAGTGCCTGAAAGAATGGGATACGAGCGCCAAGTTGCTCATCTGGGTAGACAATGAAGCTGGACCAATGCCCATAATACCACTGAAGAAACCAGCATTATGTTACCAGAATGAAAGTGCAGTAAAGGATGGAGATAACACAGAGCGTAGATACACGGAAAAGCATCCAGCAATGAAGGCTGGTAATGCGGTAAAAATGGACCACTATTGGGCATGTGGATTCAAGGTATACGAGAAGCTGCCACCCAACTGGGGAGGAGTTTGCTCGTTGGTGCTGTAAGGAAGGCATAGTATCACAAGTTTGACAGACAACATGATGTAGTTCAAGGGTGTTTATTGAATTATAATTGGGTTGGAAAAACGCCTATCTAAACCTAACTTCTAACAATGTGAACAAGCTACGTCCATCAAAACAAAACACTGCCCTAGTCACGTCTTGTAAAATAAAAAGGGCCCATACTAAAAAAATAAACTATTGCCAAACCTTACTCTAAAGAACAAAAGAGTGTGGGGTGTTGTAGTGTATAAAGAAAAGGTCCATGTAGTATGGTAGTTCAGGATTGCTGAACTATAGCTTCCTTTTCCCCACGTTTCGGCACAGGACAAGGCGGAACAATATGGCACTTGGAGCACACTGACTTCTCTGGCACGAGGAGGCAGTCTTTAGGACACAGAGTCTTTCAGCATATCGTCTCTATATACTTTATCAAGTCTCCTTCTTCCACAGAAGAGTTTCCCCACTTAGCAAGCCCCGCTCAACTGGTGCATTCCTGGTTGCCGCTCTTTTTCCCTACTTAAGGAGCCCTCCAGTCTCTTTTCCTTTGCAAGCGGGGAGCTGCAAGTGGATCTTGGTCACCTGGCCTAAGCCCCGCCCACCTGGTGCCTTCCTGGTTGCCGCTCTTTATCCCCACTTAGCAAGCCCCGCCCACCTAGTGCCTTGCTGGTTGCCACCCTTTTTCCCCCCACTTAGCAAGCCCCGCCCACCTGGTGCCTTCCTGGTTGCCGCTCTTTTTCCCCAATTTAGCAAGCCCCGCCCACCTGGTGCCTTCCTGGTTGCCGCTCTTTTTCCATACTTAAGGAGCCCTCCAGCCTCTTTTCCTTTGCAGATGGGGAGAAGGTGCAAGTGGATCTTGGTCACCTGGTCTAAGCACCACCCACCTTCTTAGCCCTGCCTCTTCCTTCCTGTTCTTAACTCTTATATCAAGGGTGTTTCTCGCCAGGGTGTCGAAGCCAAAGGCAGACAAAGAAAAGGGCAATTCCTGTTTGGACCTGTTCGTACCAGGAAGATCCAGGGCTCGAACCCCTGCTCAGACAGCAGGTAAACATGCAACAACATGTGTTTACTCCCTCTGTCCCCACAGGCCATCCCCAGCCCCCTGGTCCCCGTGGTACTTCTGTAGGAGTTTGTCCTGATACATTCTGGTTTCACCATTACCGTCTTTTGGCCAATGCTGGATTTGACTTTGATGGACTTCATTGATTCACGGTGCGTCACCCTTTCTCATGGTGCCCCTGAATCATGCTGTTCCCCATCTTCATCTTGTATCCAGGCTTGCAAAATTATGTTTTACTACTGACTTCTGCAATTGTATTCGCTCTCCCCTCTTGCTTCTCCACTCTTTCTGACTGCTTACTCTGTTCTCTCCTCCTCTCCCTTTTCCTATCCCTCCCATCCTACCCTTACTTTCTTCTATGCACATACTCTATCAGAATTGTCCCTGGACCTAGTATGATAGCAACCTAGTCTGTCTCCTCCCCCCTCCCCTTACTTGTTTTTTTCCTCCCCCCACGCCCTCCAGCACTATCTGAAATGTCGTCAGGCCTAGTACGATAGTCGCTTGTTTTGTTCATTCCCTCACCTTTTGTTTTCACCAGCTCTACCAGAAATAGCATCAAGCCTAGTACAGTAGTCGCCTGCCTGTTTCCATTTCCTTCCCACTCTCCCCCTCCCTTCCTTATGTTTTAGCTCTTTCACTATCTGAAATATCATCAGGCTGAGTACGATAGTTAATTTCAGATCCTTGTCATTGTATTTTCCCTTGTTCCCTCCCTTGCCTTGAAGCGCTTTGAAACACATTGTGTATAGGCGCCTAATAAATAAACTATCATATCTTATCACAGTGCCTGGATCAACAATGAAAATAACAAAACTCACGAGTTCACTTCTTTCGGTCTCCCTCAGCCGGGCTTGGACCTTTCCTTCCCTTTTTGTTTCACAATAGAATCTCCCTCAGGTGAGCTTGGATTCCTTTTCTTTTGGATCATGTTAGGTCCCCATCAATAAGGCTCCGACCTGACACTTAACTTCCTTCTTTCCATGCAACAGAACTGAAGACTTTCGATTGAGCAAAGGATTTGAATATTACCCTTGCCTGAACACTTTTTTCCTTTCCATCCAATCTCAAAAGTTCAATCATATCGCAGAAGTTAAATCCAATCTCAAAAGGTCAATTTGCAAGATACTTTCCAGTAGAGATCTGATGATGAGCACCCACGTGGTGCCAGACCACTCTGCTACTTAGTATCGAACATTCACTTCTTAAAGGTTCAAAGAACCATTTATCGTCTTTCTCCTTTTACTTGCGTCTTTCAACAAATGCCTTATGTGACACTTTGTTGCTGCCCGCGCCCTTCGCTCATACGTAGCCCGGTTGACACAGTTGCTTTCAACTCATCAGCTCTATGCAGGGTTCGACTTGCGGCTTTGATGGTTGAGTCGAGGGCAATACCACGGCGGCTGCACTTCTCCCCCGGCTCGCCCAGCCAGGGAGGAGGGCCCCTGGTATCTCGGAGGCACCTTACAGGATTTGAAGGCCTTTCTTCTTCGCCACACATGTGCTGTTTCCTAGTCTTTGAAAACCAAGTGCTTGTTTGTCAAATAGGTCAAGGGTATTTCCCTCCATGGTTTCACCCTGTGACTTTTCGTCTGGCTTCCTCGATTGAGCTGCGGCCTCAAATAGTTTTCTCCTTCTCAGCTTTGTTTGTCACCTCTCTCGCTGCCCTGCTTCTCATAATGTGCTCTCATGCTGAAAGGTAACAGGAAATAGGTGTGAGTTGTTAAGGTTAATTGCCTGACTCTGATGTTGGGACATGCTGCATGGAAGGGCTGGGTGTAAGTGTGTCTTCTCTCAGAGCACTCAGTCCCTGTAGTCGCGTTTGTGTAGGAAAGGGGTGGGGAATAAAGTTAAACGCCACCTGCAATAAGAAGGGCTGAAGGTATAATCGAGAAGAGGATAGTGTATTTCTCCATCGGGTGTCCCACTCCCACTCTCCAGGGACCCCTCATCCAGGTGATCCTCCCACACTGGTCCACCCCGGGAATTGGTTCCAAAAGCGATGACCATGTCCTGGCCACCTGGATGAGAGATACCAGAGGACTAGTCTGTGAGACACCCTTTGGTTTCGCATAGTGCACATCAATATGCCAGCACTGGTAGTGCCCCAGAAGGACGTGAAGATAGTATCCATCTTAGGGAAGTCGTCTAACAAGAGAAAGAAGAGATCAATAGAAGTGGTAGAAAAGGGAAGACAGAAGCAGTCAGTAGAAGTGAGTAGAGTGAAAAGAGAACTATTTCTCATCAGAATCGGAAACATCGCTAGACTATGTACCAACTGAGCATCGATTGTTCAGCAGGACAGGGGTGTTTTTCGCATCAGTAGTTCTAGATGTCCAGACGTACACAAACGCGAAATGGTTGCAGATAACAAGATGGGAGCTGATGCAGACAAACTCTACAGTAAATGGCTTCAATGCGATAAAAGAAGAGCTCAGAGCAGTAAAGTTAATGGCACTCCAAAACAGATATGTTATAGACCTTCTCTCAGCAATGGAAGGAGGAGTTTGCGCCAGGATCAGGAGTACCTGTTGCATGTTTGCGCCAGCATATGACGGAGAGAATGGCACACTGACAGAAGCAGTGACAAGATTATGGAAGATGCACGCCAAGATGGAGGAGGAAGCCAAAGGGACAGGGTAAAGACCAGAGCTGGTTGTCATACATATGGTCCTGGATGCCATCATGGCTTGCCGACGGAGTGAAAGTACTAGGAGCACTAATTTTAGTACAAGTGGGCCTGTGTGTGGTGAAGATCTGCATTACACAATGTCACAAAACCACTGAGAAGACAATAGGGATGAAAGTGTTAGTAAATGTAAATGTGGGAGAAGAAAAAGATAAGTTAACAGAAGAAATAAATAACCTAAGAGCAAAGATAAAGATAAAGCAATGTCCACTATTCCCGACCGAGAAGATAGCATTCGACAATCCATTTGACAATAACAGATACTGGAGGAAATGGGTACGGTGCAACGAAGGAGACTGTAGCTATATGACCTGGAGTTTCGATGACCATGTAAATTACTATGCACATCTCGGAGGAGTAATGAAGATATGGCTACCAAAAGCAAGAGTGACGAAGTATGGAGGTTTGGTCGACATGAGGGGGGACTGAAGAGAGGGTCCCATGAATGCACCCCTCATCCCCATGAATATGACGGCCCGAAAGAGTCAAGAACGCACAGTCACTCACTATTCGGTCACGCCCCAGAAGCACCAGTGACTGACACGTATGCAGAGAGATACTCCTTCGTTGCACCACAAAAACCTATCACTGCACCTCAAATCTCCCACCACCACGAGCCACATGCCCACCCCTAGTTCGGGAACCACATCCACCAAAGCCCCCACTACCCCGTTCAAATTCAGGGAAGTCACAGAACACGAAGTTATTGAGATAATGAACAAGATCAAACCATCCAATTGTAAAGGAGACCCCTGCCCCGCCAGCCTGATCAAAGACTGCACTGAAACACTCGCCCCTTTCCTTAAATCATTCATTAATGCCTCTTTCAAAACCAACACTGTCCCTGACAGTCTAAAAGAAGCCTGGGTGCGCCCGCTTCTAAAAAAAACCACCCTCGACCCTGAAGTAGCTACCAACTACAGGCCCATCACCACTGTGCCTTTCCTGCTCAAGATACTGGATAAAATGGCCTACACACAAATCCAGGATTATCTCGAAACCAACCATATCCTAGGAAAAAGACAGTCAGGCTTCCGACCAGGTCACGGAACTGAGTCAGCCCTACTTGATCTGAAAATACAGCTTGCTGACACTATGGATAAAGGCAAACCGGCACTCCTTCTCCTACTGGATCTATCTGCCGCCTTTGACCTTGTCAACCACGATATCCTAGGCATGCACCTAAAAAATGAAGCACACTTCTCCCCGGAAGCCATTGCATGGGTGGCCTCATTCCTAAATGGCAGACTCATGAAAGTCTTCTCAGACACTGCCTCGGCAACCCCTACCACCATCCACTGCGGCGTCCCACAAGGCTCCTGCACCGCCCCCACTCTCTACAATATATTCACCCTTCCTCTCTTCAATGACCTCGACTGTCGTAACATAGCGTATACCAACTACGCAGACGATACGCAGGTACTACTCCCTCTAACTGGGACCTACGAAGAAGATGCGACAGCATTAACCAAAATCTACACAGCCATCCAAACCTGGATGGCGGCCAACGGCCTCTGCCTAAACGGGGACAAAACCGAAATCCTCATAGTAGGGACCAATGAAATTCTCAACAAACTCCCCCCCCAATACAAATCCTTCAACATCGACAACTCCACCATCTCAGTCTCCAAGACTGTTAAAACCTTAGGCGTTCACCTAGATGCCTCACTATCTATGTCTCGCCAGGTCAACGCCATAGCCTCTTCCTCGGCACTTACCACCAAGATGATAAATGCTGTCAAGCCTTTTCTCTCCGCCAAAAACTGCCTGTCCATCGCCAGAGCCACTATAGGTACAAAACTAGACTACTGTAATGCCCTGTTCCTAGGCACCTCCGCCCACAACCTAAAAAAACTCCAAATCACGCAAAACAATGCGCTCCGGGCAGCACTGTCCATTCCAAAAAGAGAACACATCTCGCAAGCAAGGAAAGATGCCCACTGGCTACCCGTGAAGGAACGCATACTTTTCAAAGCCATGACCATCACACATAGATGCCTATCCCTGGATGCCCCACCCTATCTCGCAGAAAGAATCACACCGAAAGCCTCCATCAGACCCACCAGAGCTCACCGCACCAACATGATTGATGTCCCCACGTTTCAAAGATCCAGGGCGGGAGGAACCAGCTTCCAACACCTCGCACCTAAAAACTGGAACTCCTTACCTACCTCACTAAGGAACGAAAAATCATACCATACCTTCCGTAAAAACCTCAAAACCCTCCTATTCCGCTAAAGTCTTCCACATGCACTCTCATGCTTGCATTGTAACCACAGCATAGCATAACCTCTAAGCTCAATGTTTATTACCAATGTGAAATGTACTCGGTAACTCGGTTTACATCTGTAAACACATTCCTATGCTTGTGTTCATGACTAAGTCTGCTGTAACAGCGCCACGATGCCCCAGGGCAGTTCTGTGCGCTTTATAAATGCAAATAAATAAATAAATAAATAAAATATTCTCTCAAACGGCCATTCAAACCTTATCCAGTAAATGTGTTTATGACTACAGGTGCCTCAACAGTAGTCATGGACCCAAATGCCTTGATGGATGGTGTTGACTAATGCCAGAAAACCACTGTGCTGACGTCATTAGTGACACCACGACATTGCCATCTTAGTCATGAAGCACACTCGCAACCATGCACAGCTTTACACAAACTCATATAGACGTAGAACATGTTTACACAGTTCATTAGATAGAAGACAGAAACATATACATACTGACAAAGATTTTATTATTTTTATCATTAGCTAAGTGCCGAAACGCTGAACACAAGGCAACGAAGAGATGCAGAGCAAGCTTGCAGATTCTTATGGCAACTAACCCTGTGGGACTACAGGACTACATAAGGAGCCTGGCAGGACCAAATAAGACTAACATATAGGAAACATAGCACGATATAGGCGTGCAGAAATCATAACAAAGATCACATAAGGCCAAAGACGAGAGACCAGGGAAAAGCAGGACCAGGCTGCACAGAGCAGTCAGGCCAGATCTAACAGCCAAGGTCAGGAGACAAGCTGCACATTCGAAAACTAAAACGGCAAGGGGCCATCTGTAAAAAACAGAATAAATCCTCATAATTGCAGACCATAAGAGCTTGATTTTGTTGTCCTCAACCACGTGATGGGGCAGAGCTAGACAATGGTCATTAACCCACAGTGGGAAGACGAACAGTTGTCAGCAATGCAGACATGAAGTGAAACATGAACAAGTTAATAACGTTGCAACATGAAGAGCACTCTCACAGGCAAGTGGTGGGGCTAACAAATACAGTGGGAACACAGTCATTCACATCACCTTGAAGTGGTGCACAGAAGGCTGAGAACAGAGCTGGGACACAGGCATGGGGAGACCAGTTCCAGCCAATCAGGGGACAGACATTTAGGGGTGGATGGCAGAGGACAAGGGCCAATGGTAATCCTGCAACCATGTAATAGATATTTTCTTGGGGAAGGGGCAGGTCAGCCACCCGACATGTAAGGACCAATTGAGTAAGATGTATAGGGTTAATCCATAGTGTTTATCACTCCAAGCAGCCAACCAAAATGTGTAATCGGGGAGGGCCCAGGCTGTGACGAAATTCTGTATCAAAAAGGGTTGACACAGGTTTAGGAGCGGTAACTCTGGATATTTTTGAATGTCTTGTATGATCCCTGTCAGTTTTTGTAATAAACGGCTGTTCTAACTTGCCCTTGGATGAGTCCTCCATTTGTTCTGGAGGAAGGGGTGTTGGGCCCTTGGGAGCTGAACGGATGAGCTTGTAGTGACCACCAGATATCTGACATACCGGACCTCACCAACACTGTGACCCCAGGAGCCATGCGGCACAGGTTACGGCTGTTCTGCTTGGGTATTGCCGTGGGCCGCTTTCCTCAGCCGTGTCCTTCCATGTTGTACAATATCCCAAATCAAACCCCAGGCCCCAAATAAAAAAAAAATCTGATTAAATTACTGAATATTTAGATTGGAATGCAAATCATCAGACCCTTTCGTATTTAAAGTGCCCGTATTCAAATAACTAACAGAGGGGTTTTGTCATCAAATGTAAGAACTTGAGCCGAATTCCACAGAGGATATGGGAAAGGTATGTATTTATTTTTTTGCATTTGTAAAGCGCTCTCACAACCCGCGGGCATCGAGGCGCCGTTACAGGAATAGTTTTTTTGTTGCGTAATTGTTTTTTTTTTTGTCTTACTTGCGTATTTATTACACGCTTAAATAACCAGAGGTTTTTTTTATGCACGGACCAGGGAATCGAACCTGTGTTGCTTCGTGTCATCTTGCTTCCAAGGTGAGCACGTTGCCTCTGAGCTAACCTCCCGGGACAATTGTTGCATAGAGTGACATAGCTCCCCCCCCCCCCCGCCCCTTCTCCTTCTCCTTCTCCTCAATGTGGGAATGTGGGCTGGTCATGTTTCCACTACAGAATGAAATCTGTCTGTCGGGTAACCAGATAGGGTCATTTGGACCCCTGGAAGGGACATCCAACCTCTTGTCCTCGCTCGAGCGTCACGAGAGTCACAGGGCCCTGCACACGTTTGTGTGTGGAGTACTGTAAAAGCAGAGGGATGTCCCCTCTATGTGTTCGGTCTCCAGATGTGCTCTGCATTCGGAAATTAAATGATTTGTGTACGTGTGACCTAAAATGAGAACACGCCCATAGAATACATTCAGAACGTAGCCAGGTGTGCTCTAAATTCAGGCCATCACGCTTAGGTTTGGCCTATACCCAGAGTACCTGGCCAGCTGCGCCCCTACATGGAGAATTTGCACAGATGTGTTGAACTAAGGACAGCACTATGTCTCACATTCACAACTTCAGCAGATGAAGTCTTGCCGTCTGAAGTAGGCGATCCGCTATGCATTCAGCATAAGCCCACTTTGCATCGACAACATGCCCAGATGTGCGCTCTGTGCATGTATTCACAACCTGCCCAGATGTGCATGCGTCCACCACTTTCGCGTGTGAGCGTGAAATGCTTCCGAAACATGCCCTCGTAGCGCGCCGCCCATCCCCACGTCTGCCCCACTCCCCCCGAGGCGTCTTGACACAGGGCGCCTAACTACGGGAACCGACGGGCTGCGATCCAGCCAGACTTGCCCAAACAGTATACAGCTGCAACGTGCATCCATTTGTTTTTCAATAAGCCTAGAGCGCCGAGCGCTTGCACGGCGCCGCACAATTCAGTAAGTGAAATAATGGGTTATAAAAGTCGACGTAAACCTAGATTAGATATCACCCGAGAAGTGGCCCGCGAATAGTGGAAGGTTAAAACATCCCCTCATAAATGCGATCCCACATTCATTTCGCAAAATAAAATGAGAATAGTTACTGTGCGCGGAGGGCCAAAGGAATCTATGGGAACTGCAGGTTTCCGTTGACTTGCAGTGACGCCACTGCCATTGGGGAGATGTGGGACACGTTACCCATTTTTGGGGGAGACGCCCGTCTTGACAGGGGGGCTGGGCGCTGCTAGCGTTGTGCGCGGAATTGTCACTCTTACCCGTCAGTGGCGCAGCAGCGGCGGTTTCCTCTCCTGGCCGGTGCAAACTTCCCCTGCTCTGCCCCGAGCCCACTATGCGCCCTCGCACCGTTCGCACATCCTCTGCCCAGGGCTCTCCAATGCCAGGCCACGCCCCCGGAGCAGAGGGGCCTTCTGGGCGGCGCGCCTGCGGTGGAAGCAGAGAATGCGCCCAGCTCCCTCACAGGCAGGGCAGGCCCAGGCCCCTCCGGAGGAGCTGTGAAGGGGAGGAGGACCCAGGGAAACGGTAAACTTTAAGCTGGAACAGTTTTTGTTGATGGTTCTGCGATCTGTGGAGCCGGGCCCGGGGCGTTTGTTTCTGATCCTCTCCCACCCCTCCTCCCCATTGGCTAGGTTAACTCCGAAAAGAGAAGCACAGCACCCACTCTCCAAAGTCAGTCTGAGCTACGAACTGGTGCCATGTTGAAATAGGGAGCATCAGACGCAATCCTGCCCCGTCAGCCAACAGATATGCGCACTCTGGAATGTTTGGTAGAAACGTCGAAACAAGTTGCCCCAGCAAGCAAAGTACCACGGCAGAAAAACCAGGACTGGATAATACCTTGTCTCGACGGCTAACATTAATTCGTTCATATTTTTTTTCAGCCACACGTGTATAGTGGATAACTAACGTCACTCAATCCCTATGATTGCCCACTTATTTCCATTAGAGTTAGCTCTTACAGGAAAGGGATTTTCTCAATAAATATTTAGGCACAACCAACGCCAACCCTCGATGTAGGAGGGAGACCCCCCATTTTACTGTAAAAAAAAAATGGCGCTATTTTTGACTCCCCTGCCTAAAATATCCCTAACTAAGATATTCTTTAATTCTCCTACTTCCTGTGACAAAATCTCCCTCCCAGGCTACCCAAAACGTTGGCATGTATGTTTTTGATGGCTGGAAGGTTTTGAATCAATCATAACCATGGGCACCGCTCTCGGCAACCGTCCAGACCATCATTTTCCAGCCTGCTGACCCATTACTGAAGTGGAAAGACAGTATGCAAATAAGGCTTGGTCCCACCCTAAAAGAAGTAGTCCATCCGTACTGCTAAATCACATTGATTATGCACGAGCCAACACGCATCCCCAGGTGTAAACTGGAGAACATTCGACAAACTAGCAAATGCGACTTCCATCAACAGTTACGCCCAAAGGTCTGAAGTTCTCAAAGCAAAGAAAGCACAGTACTCCAAAAGCATTCATTTGGCACATCACAGTGAAAGGCAAATGTATGAGGTCATCAGAGAATTCAAAACCCTACAGTCTGTCACACTACTCCTACCCTTACACAAGAGCTCTGTGACCAGACTACATATTTAAACCAAAAGATCCTAGACATCCAGGATCACCTTGACAATTAAGGGCGCTCCCACACACCAACAATAACTCCCACTACCGCCTATCAATTGTCTTTCCGCCTTCGTTCTGCAGAGGACCTACAAGCTACTATTGACTCCTGCAACCCATCAGGCTCTTCTGAGGATCCATGCCCCACCCACCCCATCTTTACAAATCAATTATGAAATCTTCAGACTTAGCACCTATCTTCCTGCACCCCCTCAACTCTACCACCACTGAAGAGTCCCAGCTCAGTTGAAATCTGCAAATATCAGACCATGCTCAAAAATCCCAGAACAGTCCCATATGGCCCAGCCAGCTAACACCCAATCTCTAACATGCCTTTCATTGGGAAAATTCTGGAGAAAATTATATATCATCAAATCTGGAACTTCATTGAAGCAAACCAATTGCTGAATGAGGCACAGCACGGTTTTAAACCTTCTAATATTACAGAATCGGCTCTATGCTCCATCTGGGATATATTTAAAAACCATGCAGATGAAAACTCAGACAGTAAACTCATCCTGTTAGACATCTCAGCATCTTTTGACACCATCAGTCCTGAGATACTCCTAAAAAGACTAGAAGATATTGGAATTCAAGAATCAGCGGTACACTGGATCACCTTCTTCCTCACTGGTAGAATGGAAACCACAATCTTGGGCCCCTACAATTCCTGGCCTCACCTGCAGCCTACCCCTAGGATCACTCTCACATCTACTTTTCAACATCGACATGGCACCCCTACTTGACATCAATACATCTGGTATCTCCCGTTACAATTACGCAGATGACACACAAATCTACACATTTGTGAGCCACCCATCACCAAACGCCCCAAACATTAAAAACTGCCTTGCACAGGTGGACGCATGGATGACAGTAGATTTACATTAAACCCTAGCAAAACAGAACTGATAATCTGTAATCCTACAGGTCCACCACAATCCTGTGGCCTGACAAGATGGCGCACTGCCCAAACCCATCAACCATGGTAGTAAATCTTGGAATGAAAATAGTCAACACCTTCACTCTTGATCCAGAGGCCAAAGCCATCATCAGAAACAGTTTCTCCCAGCTGCGCATGCTACACCACATCTTACCGTACTTAACATTCACCCACAGGACCATGGCCAACATTTCTCTAATACTATTCAAAGTAGACTATGCAAATAGCCTCTAACTCAGACTGCAAGATTAACTAATGAGGAAACTTCACAGAGTCCATAATGCAGCATCAAGCATATTTCTGAGAACTAAACAATTTGAACAGATCACGCCAGCATCACATACTCTCCACTGGCTAACCAATAAAAAAGGGTGCATTTCAAGACCTTGTGCATAGCCCATCATTCATTCCACCGAGTGGGCCCTTCCTCCTTCAGAAGTAAGTTTCAGCACTACACTCCTTCCACAACACTTGGGTCTACCAATGCTACACTAGTGCTAGTACCTAACTTCAATAAGAAACGGCAAGGAGGATCCTCTTTCTCAGTTCTAGCCACAGAGCTGTGGAACACCTTACTTAAACACCTCTGCCTGGAGGGGAACCACTGACTTTCAGGAAACAGCTCAAGACTTGGCTTTTTAACCAACCACTTTGAAAGAAATTTAAAATTTAAAAACCAAGCTGGCTCATGGAACCTCTCCTGCGTGGCACTGGTCCGTACCTTTAATCTCAGTGAAATCTACCACCAAGAGCAAGGAAGTGACAACACCCTTGCCCCCGCTCTCCACCCCCTCATCCCTCAACTAACTCCTCACTACTAACATCTTACATCCTTGCGTCCCCCACACGCCTACAGTTGACCTCATGGGTCTAGTGTACAGATTTAGACCCTATCCATCTTCTATAAACAACCATGCTCTCAATTTTTGAACTCCACAATCCTGGGGATGCCCATATGTCTAACCTGTCCAGTCGGTACTAACCACAAACAACTTTTCATATTGACTCATAGGTAATGAGTACTTCCGACCTGAATCCATCAACGCCAATGGTTTCTGCATCTGCTTTCTGAGAGGGGTCAGAAATGAAAGCCAGACACAAAGTTGTCATGTTTTTGGTTGAAGACTTTTATTTAAATGAAAATGGTTTGGGAAAATGCCTTTCTGACCATATGCTAAAGAGGAGTTTCCCTACCTAATAACCAAAAACGAATGATTTGTCTGTGTCAGGATGTCCATAACTGCCGTCCTTGTGTCCAAAACTTCCTATCCTGACCCTCACATTACAAAACAAAAAAGGGTGCAAGGAAATGCCTTTAACCTGTGTTCACAACTCTAGATTAGAATAACTTCAACAATATGTTCTCCAAGGTGAAAGACCTTGGACCCAGACGGTGGGTCTCTTCCCCTGGATTCAAAGTGGAAGGCAATGTCTCTTTTATTAACAATTACTTTTGTGTCTCTCCCAGATTCACAATGTTCCTGTTGGGCAACACGTTCAGCAACAGTCTTTCTTTAGCACAAGTGACTCTTTTGTCTAGCAAACACTGATTCTCTTTTAGTAATTCTTGTAGATTTGCAACTCTCTTGGTATGCTCCCCTGCCAGGACTCTTTGTGCAATTCCAACAGCCTGGTGTACTCTCCTGCCAGGTCTTCTTATGTGTTTCCATTGCCTGGTATCTTTTCCTTGTCAGGACTTATGCGTTCACAGTTCCTCACTATCATCAAAATGGTGTATACCGCTTTTAGCTAGTTATATCTTTCTGTGATAATGTTTCTTCCAGCTTTGCCCCACACTTGCATCTCATGCATCCACATCTCATTGGGATTTCAATTTGTACTTTCCTCTTTCTGCATTCAAACAAGCTTCTTTTATCCTCTTAAGCAAACTCATTACATTCAAATTGTCATTGGCAGGGTCACTGGAACATCCTAGGGTCCCCACTTGCTTCAGGTCGACTCACTGGTTCTCTCCAGCGTCTCCGGTCCTGCTTGCACTTCAGCGGGGTGGCTCTGCTGCTCGCTTCCCACTCTGGGTCGTGCAGACGTCCTTCCGCCTTCCTTCGTGGCTCTGCGGTCACACACCTGCATCCTTTCAGGTCTCAATCTGGAGAACGGTGCCTCTTCGAGCATGGCGGGCACCCAGGAACTCTTTTGCGGCTCCTGGCATTGCCACAGCTCTTCTGCTCACACACTGCGGTTCCCCTTCTGCTTCGACAGATTCCTCTTTTCAGCCAAACCGGTAGGTGCCACTCACGTCCTGAAACCTCTGCATAGAAGCCAATGTCTTCCCGTGCATTGCCACACCAGCAATGTTCTTTCGTCTTGTTACCATCAACTTCAACAAGTTTCTCCCTGCTGGGTAAGACAACACACTTTCTCTGATCTCCCCACCAGTGTGGGATACTGCAGTCTCTTCCAGGCTGGGGCACTCCGTTGATGCCCAGAGGTTCCCCTTCTTCCTGTTGGGGGTGAACGGGTGCCCTTGACACCTCCAGTGCTTTCCAGCTCCCCAGAGCCAGTTGGGAGGCAAGAGTTCCCTCTTTCTTCTCTGTTACGCTTACCTGGTCTCTGCAGGAGCATCAGAGGTTGGTTGGGTTCTAACTGTCGGGACTGCACCTAGAGGGAGGGGATTGGTGTTACTTGTGTGTTCCTAACCTCCCTCCCCCTCCCTGGTTCCCCTTGAACTCTCTAGAGTCACCACAGATGCTCGGCCCACCTGGCATTTTATAACGATGAGCTCTCCATTCTGCTGTCTGCAGGGGCGCAATTCCTCGGTGTGGAAGAGCTCCTTTGCGTAGATAAGATGCTACCAGTTTTTCCTAACTGGTATATGTGTGCACCAGTTTCTTCGCTGGTACCCCAGGCCAGGCCTGCTGTGGCTTAGGAGTACCCGTTATGTCTCTGTAGAGTCTGTGGCCTATGGGTGGCCTTTTATGTCCTTGGTGCTGGTGCTCTTTATAGCCTGCGGCCCATGACTGGCCTTTTATTTCTTTAGTGCTGGTACTACGGTCTTTATTGAGTCTGTGGCCTTGTTGTCAACACACAAGTGCTGCTGCTGGCGTATGCAGAGAGTTCCGCGTGCAGATCAAACAGCTGATGGACCGCGGCTGGAATCAGCGGTGTGCAGCGTGTTCTGAGGGCTGAGAGATTCGGCCACGGGTTCTGTTGCTGCCGTGCTGTTTGCGCTGCGGGTGGTTTGTAGCATGTGGTTGGGGAGCCGTGCAGAGCTTACCCGGTCTAACGTGGTTTCTTGTTTTACAGGTCCACGGTAGCCAGAGAAGCTGTAGCTGTGTACAGACTTGCACTGAATATCAGCTGGAGAGGACGGAGCATTCTGTAGAACAGAGGGGTCGCGTAACACAGAGGGCGCTCCGGAGGCTGTCAGAATCTCAAGCATGCTCCACTTCTTACGGTCTTTCTTGATGTGCATCCGCCGGGAAGCGTTACGCTGCTTCTCAAGGCAGAATAACACGAAGTGTGTTCTCCAGTCTGGGTGTGGCTTATATAGCCAGCCACTCCCAGAGACTGGAAAGCACATGTCCCAAGCCTCCTGTGGAACACAGGACGGCCATCTTGGTGTACCAGGAAGCAAGGTCTATAGGGAATGCCACGAGATGTTTATGGCTCATTAAGCAATCTCTGTAATGCCAGTGGAGACATGTGAATGGCATAAGGCGCACCAGGAGCGAGTCCAACTTGTCTTAACCAACCCAACCTTCCTGTGTCTAAGTGGGTTGAAGGTGTGAGCATGGAACCTAGCTCTGAAAGCTAAATGAGGTGCATTGAGGGGTTGTGTGCCTGTGGAGCAAAACTGGTAGCCATGACATTCTCTTGGCACAGCAGTTGTCAGCCCTTCCTTCTCCAGCACAGGAGTCCTACAGCCAGGTCCTCCAATGACCTCCCACATTTCCTGAGTCTTTCCTCCTTTTTATATTGGCTTTGGCCAATAGGATTTGAGGAAGGACTAGACTGCTCACAGTGGGAAGTGATCATCATTACTCCTCTCCTTTTATTCGTCCCACTGTTGTGGGGATTGTGGGAACGGTAGTCCCTTTCTGAGAATATTGTATAAATGTTTGAAAAAGGTTTAAAAGGCAAACTATGTTTGGAAGAAGAGTATGTGGAGCTGAGAAGAGTGTCTTTCATAATTTTACAATGCCGGTTAGTTGAGAGTTGGCTTTTGGGACCAAAGCTTTCCACTACACTCCATGGGTGAAAGAGGAACAATATCACAATGGGTCATTGGACTGTTGTAAATGGGGGATTCATCCTGAAAGGGCAAAGGGGGATACTGCTTCTTACCCGATGGAGCCAGGATATCTCCCCATAGGTTGTCTACCACTCCATGTGATCCTCCCTCATACAGCCACCCCTAGGGTCAGGATAATGTAGCAGCTTCTGTCCCCTGGTGACATAGAAGAAAGTCACAGCCTGAAAACAGTGATGAGTCCATCAGATTCATCACACGTCCCGTTATCCGACTAACACACCCTGCCCTCCTTTCTTACAGAGCCATGCGCATCGAGGCCAAAATTATTGGCAGAAGAGCGCTATATAATACCACTTTGCATTAAATTATATGTTTTGGCCCAGAGTGGAACGGGTATGCCCAGACATGGGTCCCATGCCTGCTGGGCCTAGAAACCAAAGCTACAGCCTACTGATGACACCCAATGAGGCCAAACATGTCTTGGGTTGCATGTGGTCTCATGCAGAAGGGATGTGACCAAGCAGTTATAGCTGGACTGCCCCTTTTGGGGTGGAACCAAGCCTGATTTGCATAAGGTCTTCCTCCCCTTCTGTAATGGCTTGGCAGGTGAAGAATGATGATCTGGAGGGTTGTCCAGAGCAATGCCAGAGGTTAAGATTCATTCTAGACCTTACAGCCATCACCTAATTTGTTTTGCTTCAATAACTAGGATATCCTGCAACATTTTCTTCTACAGCCCACACCTCCATCATAGCCGACCAGCTGAACCCACCCACAGGTGCCAAACGGACAGCTGCGCCTGCACCCCCTCAGGCCTGACCCCTTTATTTCTCAAAACATTAATTCTCTATCCCCACTCACACCCAAACTCTGTTTCATTTCACTGGTACACAAAGCATAGCTGCCAAGTTGCCCTGTGTCATGTGCAACACCTCGATGCAGCCTTGGAGTTTCCCACGGCCTGCTGGGGCTTTTAGTTCCCGGTTTCCCTTTGTAAGTAGGGGTCAACAAGTCCCAACACGCAGTGGAAAATAAAATAGGACTGGCTCAAGATGTCACGCCTGACAAAGGGTAACGCCTGAAAAAGATGTCAAACATACTTCCGACATGATCCATTCCATTTTGTAGGTGCTTATTCAGTCCCGTTTTTTCTTTACATACTGGAACTTGCAGTTCTGCTTTTCCCCATTATAAAAGCTTGGTCTAAAAGGACCAGAATGCAAACTAAAAACAGGACTGGATAATCACCGACAGATTAGAATGGATTGTGTTGGCAACTATGCAGCTGTGTGAAAGCCGTACAACATGCACCCACTCGGATGATATCCAGTGCTGCCCGCTTTCACCACAGCACCCCACTCTTGATCACATTATAATGGCTCCCAATGGAAGCCTGATGCATGTTCCAAATGGCTTCCCTCCCATGCAAAGCATCCATTTCCATTTCTGGGGGAACTCGGCACACTACAAAGAACAACTATGATCGGTAATCCCAGTTTTCAAGAAGTATCTAATCCTGTTCTAAGTGGGGCCCCTCCTTCTTCACATGCCACAAAAACGTGAAAACACTCCTCTTGAAAAACATCTTGACAGATAAGATCTACTCGTATTTGAATCTGCTAGTCCATGTACGGCAATCCATTGAAGACGCACAACAAATCTCATCTAGGAACCCAAGAGACTATTAGCAACTAAAGTGTACTCAATGTTTTGTAGAATGAAGCAGTGGTAACACTGATGATTGTAAGGGAGTGTCACAGAGTATTCAGAGACCGGTGTAACCAGGGCTCAGTGTACCCCATGGCCTGCGCCCTCAGGAAACCCTCAAGGGGAAGAACACCCATCAGAGATGGCAGGATGAATGATCTTGTTCTCAGATGGAGGGAGATGGCATCTTGTTGAGTTCCAGAAAAGACAGTGCATCTATTGGCAAGAATGAATCTGAAGTAAATCGACAGGCAGGAGCCTTCGAAAGCAGTTCAGGCTCGGTAATTGTAACCTGTATACGTGGGGCTAGAAGAGAAGTAAGAAGCAAGGTGGTACTGAATGGAGTGAAAGCAGAGAGGTACAGAAACGAGCGAAGAGGAAGAGAAAAGAAAGAATGCGCAAGGCAAAGCAGAAGCTTAACACGCGTGGCACAAAGCCAGAAAACAGAGCAGATTGAGTCTGAACGAAGAGACGTTCCGAAGGGAGAAATGGAAAAGGATCAGGACTGAGCAAAAAGGAAAAAAGAATAAGAACCGCGGAAGCGGTAACTGGATAAGGCACTGCAGAATAATAAGCAACTTCACAACGGAGCGTTGTAGCGACGCACCTTCTCCATCAGTTCGTTCAGTGGCATATATTGTAAACGAGCAGTAGGATTTCTTCCGTCCGCCATTTTGGAAATAACTAGACTGCGGTAATGATCTTCTGTGTATGGCATCAAGGAGGCGCCATCTTGGAGCCAGTTTAGAGAACTGTGGATGGTACTTTCTCCATTTAAACCATAAGGATCGGGATGAATTCCTAACAGACTGTACCAAACCACCTACACTGACCCTCCTTCTCCAACACCCCTGGTTATTCTAGCTTACCTGCCGCTATGGTATTCTGCTTTGCATCCTCACCATTTGCCTCTTTGTGGATCACCATTTTCTCAAATCATTTGATATTGTTCTCCCCAGATCTCACCATACCAAAAGTGCATTAAGCTTCAGGTTTTGACCCAAAAGGAAACTTCCCCTCAGAGCTGTCACAGATATGAACGTTGGTTTTGCCAGGAGTGGGTTGGCAACAGGAAACATTTCCCCAAGATGATGAGAGAGGAGTAGCTGTGTGATGTGAATACATCATTGGCTCAAGAGTGGTCCGGGTTTGATGCCTTCAACCACGCCTCAGTGTCAGTGTTAGGGTGGGTGTGTTTAAATTATGAACAAGCAAAAAGACTAACATCCTACTCACTCCCTGTGCCAAATGTTCATAAAACAGTAAAGTTGAGTGGTACTATGGACACTCTTAAATGAGAGTGGACTTTAGCCTCTGGCACCTCTGGAAGCAATTCCCTAGACTGGGCTGCATGGAAGTGCTTGAAGCCGGCTAGGAGCTTTATGGGGGTGGCTGCAGTGATGTGGAAGGACGGATACCTCTTGGGTTGAAGCTGGGCATTTCTGGTTATCAAGATAATCTAGCCTTTGTTCAGTCCTCTAACAGGGCCATAGTTACCTAATCCTACTAAAAGAGGACTAAAGGGTGAATGTGGGCCCAAAAGGCGTTGAATAAGCTTTCCTGAGAGGTCAAGGGGGAGTGGTGTGGGCTACACAGATGACTTATTGGACACGTAGGGATGTCGACGAGCAATTGTAACTGGTATGATGGAATTCAGGACATTTCATAGGGTAAGTTATAGTTGCGCTTGGGCGAGTGTACTGTGATAGTAGTATATCTGCTCCATTTGGACACAAGCCTTTAGAATCCACCACCCCCAAGACTCCTCTCGCACCGTACCTCCCATCACACGTACAAAAACTGTTCAATTTCCCCAAACATACAAATTCCAATTGAAGAATGCTTCTCTGCTCGGATGGGATGTGCAGAGTTGAGAAAGGGAAAACCAAGTGGCTACCCCACACACCTTTCTCCTGCAGTGTGTGGGTTTGTAAACCCCAGCTGAAACCAGTTAGGTCCAACTAATTTAATCTAGGGCTCGGGCTAGGCTGCTAGATCTAAGAATAATTTCAAACTTGGATACGTGGAAAATCGAAAATGTTGCGATTAACTATTGTGGTATGAAAAAACATATATCTGCTAAACAGGTCTATTTTACTTTGGGCTGTACAGATGCCAATAAACAAACAAAACATGTTTAATGAAAATCTAATGTAGTAACAGTGCACAGTTTGTTAGAAAAACAAAACAAAAAATATCCTTAAACCGAGTAATCTCAGACAACTAGATGTCAAACCGTGAGGTTTGTGAGAGGGCGAGCCTGACAGCAAAGTCCTTATAGCAGTGCCTTTGAACTATGCAGCATCAACAGGGTGGGAACCAAGCATTAACCAGATTTCAACAGACATCAGCCCGAGGACCGTAATCCAGTAGGCCGACGAAAAGGGGGCATTGCGGTTACAGAGGTCGGCGGAGAACTGAGGAGTCATTGCCAGCGTTCTCACAGTCTTCCGTGACCGTTAATCTGCCCGGCGTCAGAGGTTTGTACCAGTATTAAACAATTAGTAGAATTACTGAGCGCTGAGGCAGCTGATCTGATATATACATCAGACGTTACATACCGAAGCCTCAGAGAGCTGTCAGGGCTCTCACCAGCGCTGCACGCCACAACGCCACCTGCTGGCAGTAATTTCAGAATTGATATAAATTTAAGATCAACGGGCACAGTCCCCTGTAAAAATGGTGTGGCAAGAGAATAGCCACTGTATATGTTACACTGCACCCAATCTATGCCCATATATATATCATATACATTTTTTGACAGGAACAGGCCCAAGAATCCTGTGTTTGTTGTTTACTGTGGGCAATCTCCCGGTAAAGTATTTTACATGATGTCCAGCTCCAGTAAAGAAGCAAGGGCTCAGGTCAGGCAAAAAACAATTTAGCCCAGCATGGGGCAAGTCATACAGAAGGCTGTGGGAGGCAGTATAGGACATGGGTCCCACCAATTGTCCCTCATGGAGGACTGGCTGAAGTTCTCTTAAAGTATGGAGGAACTCAGAGGAGCGAGTGGACATAGGAGAGAGAAAGGGAGAAGGAAAAAAGCCTGCAAGGCCTGAGAGGGCAAGACCCCCCCCCCCAGGCTCGCCACAGAAAAGAAAGGGCAAGAGGAAGGCAGTGAGCTCCAGAACAAAGGAGTGCAGATGGCAAGATGCAACCTCAGAGAGCTCTGAGGAGTACGAGGAAGATGACTGGCAAAATCAGTCGTCGGAAGATGAAGTCGAAATGATATCCTCTGATGAAGAGGGGCGGAAAAGTACTCCCAATAAAAGGAAAGCCACTTGCATTGAGGAAGAAGCCAGGGATGATTCGACATGGACGCCTTGATACGCCCACACTCTACAGAGTGGAAATTGTTGACGAGAGTAGTGGCATATTTGAAAAAGCACCCTAGGACGCCATTGGCGAAGGAGGCCAGTAACACGCTAAGGGCGAAATGCTCAAGACCTCCTCTCCCTCATGGGATAGCGGAAACTCCGGATATCGACAACCGGATGGTAACGTTTATGGGAATATATGTAAAGGACATTAAGAAACGTTTGGACAGGTCCTGGTGGTCAAGCCAGGACAAGATGCTTGATGTGGTCAGACCACTGGCAAAAATTATGCAAATAGCCGAAGAGGGCGAAAGACAGGAATGAGGCCATAGACCCAGAGATCTTGACGGGGTGGGCCCAGTGAGTGATTTGCCTACAAGGCAATGCTAATAGCGCAATTAATGCAGAAAGGAGGAGATCGATACTCGTAAAGACCGACCCAAAGCTCAGTGAACCAGCACATCTGAAGCAGCTGCAACGGCTAAGGGAAAATTGTTTGGCGACTCCTTCATAAAAGGAGTTGACGAGGTTTGCGAACTCCTATGGAGCCATTGACAAAGCTCAGGCGTCCCTCTAGGTCCTTGGCAAGCAGATTTTTGGTCGGTTGGGAGAGGCTGGGGCCGCTCTGCCAGCCGCTAGGTCCTACAATGAAAGGAGTCAGTGGAAGCAAGACGATAGAAAACCCAATCCGTTATTTCCTACGAGAGGAAGAGGAAGGCCTGGAGACAGGCAGATCATCAGCACCAACCTAACACAGGTGAGGACAAGAGCTCATGCGCAAAAACTGAAGGTAGTAGTTCCCGCGGTAGGTGGGACATTAGCACAATGTGTTGAGCGCTGATATCACATATCATCAGATGCTTGGGTTATAGATACAGTTCAAGGTTTTCATATAGATTTGCATGCCCTACCAGTGTAAGACAGGTGGCCAAACAAATTGGTACAGAATGCAGCAGACAAAGGCACTTCTAGACACAGAAATAAGAGGTCTGGAGCAGAAGGCAGCCATAGTACAGGTGACAGATACGCCAGGAAGTTTCTTAAGCAAAATGTTTTTGGTAAAAGGGCGTCACAAACTGTGACCAGTCTAAAATCTAAGATAATTGAACAGTTTTGTGGTAAACAGACACTTCAAGATGGAGGGCATACATCTCCCGAGACACATCTTACAGCAAGGGGACTGGCTAGTCAGAATATATCTCAAGGATGCATACCTGACAGTACCCATTGCTTCAGAGCAACAGAACATTTCTAATATTCCAATGGATGGGCAGATATGGGAATTCACAGGTCTACCCTTCGGGTTGGCGTCAGCCCTCGTGGTGTTTCACAAAGTAAATGAAAACTGTGGTAACATTTCTGAGAGAATAGGGGTTCAGACTGATCATTTACCTGGATGACATGTGCATAATGTGCCAGGACAAGGGTTTGATCAAGGAACAGGTGGACATCACAATAGATCTCCTACGCCTAGGTTTTCTGGTGAAGTGGGAGAAATCTCTCCTACAACCAGGTCAGACCATGGAATTACTGGGGTTCATGGTAGATATGACGAAGGGGACGCTGAGTCTCCCCCTGAACAAGGTGAACAACATCAAAAAAAGAGATAAGAAATATGGTGGCAAAAGAAGCAATATAGTTACAAGAGATAGCCAGGCTAGTGGGGCGCCTGGCATCTTCAGTCCAGGCAATATTTCCAGGTCCACTCCAATACAGAGCCCTCCAAAGACTAAAGCTACAACATCTCAGGAGGGG
Source organism: Ambystoma mexicanum (assembly GCF_040938575.1). Classification (NCBI taxonomy): domain Eukaryota; kingdom Metazoa; phylum Chordata; class Amphibia; order Caudata; family Ambystomatidae; genus Ambystoma; species Ambystoma mexicanum. Next base: position 448,257,152 of record NC_090936.1, on the reverse strand, counting down.
CGTATTATACGAACAAAAGGTACCCCTAATGCGAGATGCGAGAGAGGAGCCAGAGGGTTGGCTACAGCATATGGATGCATGGAACGGAAGAGCAATATTTGGTTCATCCCCGAACCTAGTAATAGAGTCTGATGCCAGCAGATGGGGCTGGGGCGCCAGATTCAGAGATCTGTTGACAGGGGATAGATGGTCAGAGAAGGAGTTGGACCTTCACATCAACTGCCTTCGAGCTCCTAGCGGGCTTGTTCGCAGTGAAATGCTGGACACAGGAGAAGGCTCAGTGCTGCGTCTCCTCAAAATAGACATGTCCATGGTCCGTTACAAAAACAGGCTAGGAGGCACGAGATCCAAAATGTTAGCAATTCTACTTAAGGAATTTTGGCAATTATGCCTCCAAATGGAGATGTCGGTGATGGCAGAAGATCTTCCAGGCCGTCAGAACGAAGTAGCCAACTGGCACTCCAGATTCCTCAGGTATGCCAGTGATTGGAATCTGGACGAGAGAGTATTCCGGAACTTGATGGGGTCCATGTCAGACAGACATATTTGTATCGAGGTTGAACAGACAAATACCTTGGTTCTTCAGTTGGAGACCAGACCCTGAGGTGATAGATGAATTCCTCCAGACCTGGGGTCCGAACACAGAGTATGCGTTCCCGCCATTCTCAATGATGGACGCTGGCCCAAGTGAGGAGGCAACAGGTGTCTGTGATCCTAATAACACAGGATTGGAGGGGGTCGGTGTGGTTCCCAGATCTGTTAGAGATGTCACACAACAATCCGATAGCTCTACTGAGGTACAAGCTGATCACGAGGGACCCCTCAGGACACAGCCACCTGCTGGTGAAAACAGGCAGCCTCAGTTTCATAACGTAGGCAATTTTGTGAGATCTTTGTCTAGGCCAGGACTATCGAGCGAGGCTGAACATATCATCAAGGAATCCTGGCTAGATGGGTGATGAGCCAGGCAGGCATTGATATTGAGTGATATTGTGCCCATTCAGTGAGGGGAGTGATGGCCTCCAGGGCTTTTAATGTGTGAGCCCGGATAGAGGCCATCATGAAAGTGGCAGACTGATCAAATGAATCGACATTCAAAACCTTTACTTTCATGCCAGTCGAAAAGGTGGCAACGTTGTTAAGTAATCTTTGAACAAGCATAATCCGAGCCTCCGGGTCTTGACATAGAATTCAGATTTTCAACGCATATGAAAGACACAAAGGCGAAGGATTATCTCATCCTAGTAATCGCAAACAATGATGACTGATGTAATGTTAATGTTATGATGGAATTATGTTATGTAAATGTTATTGTGTCGCGATTACCCACCCAAATCGACCAAATGTCTGAGATATGGTTTATGTTACAGGTTCTATGACGGATAACAAACCAACGGAGACGTGATTATAGCCTTGGAGGTGCATGGCAGTCAGCTTTTACCAGTTGGGGTGCAAATGTTGAGAGGACCAGCAAAAGAAAGAGGAGGATTTAAGATGGTGGCCAGTGTTTATAGGACTGGTTATGAACCATTGGTTGAATAAGGTCATGTGTTCTGAAAGACCAATAACAATAAGGACTACCAAAGACATTGACTTTTTTTACTTTGTTGTGATAATGTTTATTGTTAATGATGCTGCTCGAGAAAGTAAAGATGAGAGTAAAGCATAATCCTTCGCCTCTGGGTCTTTAATAGAATTATGAATTTCTGTAAGGTATGTGTTGAAAATCAGAATTCTAAATGCTTTTATCTTTAGCCGGCTTGACTACTGCAATTCCCTATATCTTGGCTTGCGAAAAGTGGCTATCGGCCATCTCCAGAGTATACAAAATGCAGCTGCCAGGGTATCGGTAAAAACTGTTTACACTGTTTGAAGAGAGCATATCTCGCCAATTTTGCAAGCTCTTCACTGGCTTCCGGTAGAGAGTTGGATAAAGTTTAAGACATTGTGCATCATACACAGCATGGTCCGTCGGCCAAGTTCATCAATTCTTAACTCCTCTGTTATGTTCCACAGAGGTGTCTGCGGTCTGCTTCCATTAGTTTACTTTTGGAACCCACCTTTAGATGAAAAAAATGGGGCATTTCAAGGGCATTTAGACTTCCGTCATAAAGTAAAGACTTTCTTCTTGCCTCCATGAGTTGGAGGATGGTGGGCAGGGGAGGGTGGGTTGTTTGCTTTTTCTTCTGCTAGGGTCTCTTAGGCCCACTTTTTTCAGCACCATGATGCCTCGAGTTGAGATATGTTTGCGCTGGACCATACCATATCATACCACCTTTTCTTGAGCGAGACAGCTCTGCAGCAACCCTTCCTGGCCTGTGCCTAAGTGAACACTCTGCCTAGTGCTGGGCGATATATCAAGTTTTGGAGATATATTGATTTATTTTAAAAAGCGATATAGGATTAGACAATATCATTAACATCGAAATATAAGTTCATCAGGGCCAGACATGAAGGAGGGGTTGGTGGGGAGACCCCATCAACATAGGACAGAGAACAATTTAATAACCAACGCAAACCTGGTTTCCTGTCATGATTCCTGCCCCTCATGTCCCCAGCCCTCCAAGATGTCAGGCTGGAGCCAGACCACGACCACCTACATGGCCCTCAAGGGCCTCTCCATCCCTCCAAAGACCCATTTGGAGTCAGACTTGGCGCTTGTGGCACCAGACTCACTCGCTCCCATAGGATAACATTGGCGATTGGACTTGTAGTGCATTGATGGGGACAAGATGGATGCCCCCACGTATTTCGGTTCCCAGAACTGCATTTGCAGTCTAGTCTTTTGGGTGTGGTTCAGTCCAGAGACACCTGGGATACCCAGAGACTATTTAAGCCACGCCCAGGCTGAGAAACATGCTTTGTGTTTTCTGCACCTGCAGCGTGACACTCACTGTGTTCGGATCGGTCTCCAGTAGGCCTGCATCTTTCTTCTGCGCTCAGCTCCTGCAAGAACAAGAACACAGTTAGGAACAGCCTTACCTTGCGGCGCTTCTGCCCATCATTCATTGCTCCTTCTGTTCTGCGGGCATCTTCGGCGGTGTCATTCCCATCCCGGCACACTGCTTCCTAAGGAAAAGGGAAAAGAACAGAAAAAAGGCATTAGTAAGCATTCAGCAAATCTTTGCTTATTTTTTAAAGACTGTACGAGCTTCAAACGCTTACCTGAATCCCAGCCGCTCTGGTGAAACTTTGTCTCCGGAACTTCTCATCCATCTGCAAGAGGGAAAAGACACTCCAGGTTACCGTGGAAACATCTAGAGGCACCACATTTCTTCTTCATAACGTGCATCCACGCTGAAAACGCTGCGGCACCTAAAAGACACAGAAAAAGAACTCAGTTCAATACAAATACGAAAGGGTCGCATCGCGCACTCACCTTCAGCGCTACTCATCTCATCAGCACGTCGCCATCCCCGGACGCCGGCGATCATCTAAGGAAGGAAAGGAACGAAGTTAGAGAACTGGTCAAAAGACTCATTATACCTACCTGTCGGACTCTTGCCAGTGAAGTAACTAGGCAGCAACGAGCCCGCATCAATCAACGCGCCCCTGCGCTGAAAGCAGGACGGAGAGCACACTTTCCAAGAAAACAAGGTGAGCTGTGGATCAGAGGGAAGGGTTGGACCCCGGGGAAGAAGGGGTTCAAGCACACAGAGACAATAGGGAGTTAAACTCTACCAATCCTGTGTTTCAGGCCCAGTCTCCAGTTGAGTAGACTCCAGGGAAGGGTTCGAGGTCGTAAGAGGTCAGGACAGGCTTAGTGACGTCCCCGTGGATACCAGATGAGCGTTACAGAACACAAAGCCTCACATCAAAATCCACCTGGGCATCATGTAAACGTCAGAAACCGACCAGTTAGCCCACATGTTGGGGCAGCTACGTTCCGAAGTACATTCAGCCAGGCAGGAGACCAACACCCTGAGGAGAGAGCTGATGGTAGCCAAAGAACGCACTGATGATTTAAGCCGGCAACTTCTCCAGTCACAAGCAGGACATGCACCATTGCCGGGAAGCGTGCCCTCGATGCCAGCACCATCAGCCAATCCCGTTCAGATAACCCTTCCTGGGGCAGTTCCCTTGGCCCCGCCAAACGATTTACAGGGGATCCCAAGAGGTTTGCAACGTTCATGAACCAGTGCCGCCTGCACTTCCTTTGTAGACCAGGGGCCTTTCCGAATCACCAATCACGGGTCGCTTTTGTGCTATCCTACCTGAGTGGTAGCGCCGCAGACTGGTCTGTACCCTTTGTGGCCCAAGACGATCCTTTGCTGCATGACTTCAGGGGCTTTCAGCAGGAGATGGAAAAGCTGTTCGCCCGTTGTACTCATGGGCAGGCATTAGACAACAAACTTCTGTCCCTACGCCAAGGAAATCAAGACCTATTAACATACATAGCCACGTGCAATAGACTCGTAGTTGAAGCAGAATGGCCAGTGGATAAGAGAACCACGTTATTTCATTGGTGGTTGCGGGGGAAGCTCAAGGATGTCCTCGCACAAGTAGTGAGCCCACCGAAAGACTGCTCAGAATTAATTGACCTTGTTGTTCAACTGGATCATATGTTGCAGGACCGAAGAGCAGATTGAACCAGACCGGACCCTCGCCCTATGTATGTGCGTTCAAAGGACAATATTGCCCGCACAACGGAAGGTTTAGGAGAACCAATGCAAATCAGTGGGGTCAGATCCCCCTTGACTAAAGCGGAAAGGGATAAAAGGAGACAGCAGCAGTTATGTCTGTACTGTGTAAGGTCAGGTAATTTCCTTAAAGAGTGCCCTGTGAAGCCACCGAGGAGGACGGTAGGGGCCACGGACAAGGAATATACCATCAAGGAATCGGAAAACTCCCCAGCCCGGCGAGTGTAGGGGCCCACTTGTCGAGCGAAGATAGTGCAAAATGGGAGGTCTGTAGTTCACTATCTGTGGTCTTGATCAATCATCAACAACCATCTCGGATGCACGCAGTAAGAGCATACATTGACAGTGGAGCCGTTGGGAATTGCATCGACCAGGATCTTGCGGCAAAGATGGGGCTTCCGTTACGCCCTTAATCAACCACCGACACTGTTACCACTGTCGATGGCACGGAAATAGCTTCTGGTCCAGTATCCCAATGCTCTGCAGCTTTAACCCTTCTGTGCCAGGATGGACACCAATAATCTATCGTTTTCAACCTCATTAAGGCACCACAGTTCCGTTTGATTTTGGGAATGACATGGTTGGTAGCTCACAATCCTCGAATCGATTGGCGAGCAAAAGAATTGGTCTTTCCCGAGACTTGCGCCCACACATGTTATTGCCAAGAGAAACAACCAATAGACACCAGAACCTCCACACTTGTGACTGTGACAATCGGCACCCTACCAGGTGAATACCAGGACTTTCAAGATGTCTTTCAGAAAGAACAGGCTAATACCCTGCCACCGCATAGACCATACGATTGCCAAATCAACCTGATACCCGGTGCACAAATCCCTTGTGGGCGAATTTACGCACTCATGGAACCAGAAAACCAGCACCTGAAGGCCTATCTTGACCAATACCTGGCCAACGGGTTCATCCGTCCATCCAAGTCTCCAGCAGCCTGTGCTCTATTCTTCGTACCGAAAAAGGAGGGGGACTTGAGAACGTGCATCGACTATCGTGCACTGAACCAGATTACCTGTAATCTATTGTTCTTGCATTTAAAATCTCCAGGAATAATAATGGTTCCCTGTAAATATGCAACCACTGACCTGATAGAGTAGCTCGAATGTGTTGAATATGAGAAGCCCCCCCGGGGGAATCTCCTCCTATCCCGTGATAAATTGCACCAGGAAGGAAGGAACTCCCCAGGGAAACCCTCTGGGGAAGAAAACCCTGACCGCCTCAGCTGTTGGACGTCTTCTCTGTTAAGCAGGTTGGGTCGAGTCTCAGTTCCAGGTGACTGAATGCAAATACCACAAAGAAAATAACGAAAGTCAAGATTAGAGAATGGTAAGTTTGCACTGAAGGACAGAGTGGAATCAGAATATCAGTTGCCAAATAGTTACCCTTTATAAAGGAGATTGTGCCCTATAATGTCTCAGGATTGCATGTGTACGAATTCCTTCTGTGAGACACATAGAGTGAGAACTCGTGGATATCGTGATGTAACTTCGGGAATCTAATATGATATGCAAGGGAAACATGAAAGACCTGAATTTAGAACAGGCTGACCTTTCTGAAATGCCATAGGAACAAATGAGAAGGAGAGAAGGGTACCTGACAGCAGATTCGGATTGTGATGCAAAGAAAAAGCCTTCTGAATTACACTGTCAGGAAATGAGTGAAGAGGCTGAATCGAGTCAATGTATACGAAGTGTTCAGACCGGTGCGATTGGAAGCGGTTACAGGTGAAATGAAAAGGATCTGTTTCGAGCCGTTCTGGCACTCGAAAACAGAGGTTAGGAGGCGGAATCTCTGCCCTTGGAGTACGACAAGAAAGCTTCTAGAAGACAGAAATAGTGGAAGGTATTAGCAAGGTGCAATGAGAAATTTAGTAAGAATATAAGCCTAGGGGCGAACTTACGAAGCGCTGACTGGGGAGAGTAGCAACGCACTCGAGCGTTGTGCCTGCCGCAAGATAACCGGATCCTTGCTGAGGGGGTGGAGCCATAGTTGCAAGCATCCCTTGCAAGGCTGGAATACTGCAATCGGATGGCGCCGCCATCTTGGGAGAAACAATGGCCGCCACCCGTGATTGGGACCAACGGCGCCACAATGACCATCTCCTTCTGTGGGATATGACAGTATGCCCCCTCCAAAGAGCAGACGTACCCGGTTTGCCGGGATGAGAACGATGAAACCGGCGAACCAGCTGCGGAGCATGAACGGCAGAAGCCGGTTCCCAGGACCGTTCAGCCGGCGAATATCCACGCCAATCCACCAAGTACTGAAGGCGGCCCCGGTGGTAACGGGAATCGCAAATTCCGGCTACCTCAAACTCCGGCCCCGAAGGAGTCGAAACAGGAGGAGGATGAGCAACCAGATGACGAGAAAAGCGATCCGCCACATCCTGCTTAAGTTGAGAAACATGAAAAACCGGGTGAATCCTGGACCAAGAAGGAGGAAGTTGTAGACGATAGGCCGCCTCACCCAAACGTTGAAGCACAGGGAATGGACCAAAGTACTTAGGAGAAAGTTTGGAAGGCACCAGGTGCCGAGGAAGAAATCGAGAGGCCAACCATACCCTGTCCCCGGATGCAAAAACCGGAGCTGGAGAGCGTCGGCGATCTGCAAAACGCTTAATCCGTTCCTGAGCGTTCTGAAGAGAAGTCAGAGCCTTCTGATGACCCTGTTGAATATCCTGCAGCAGACAGACGACATCCGGAAAAGAAGATGCAGACGACACCCCTACAGGGAAGCAGGTAGGATGGAACCCATAGGAACAGTGAAACGGACTGGATCCCAATGATGCGTGATGTGCATTATTATAGGCAAATTCAGCCAAAGACAACAACTCCGTCCAATTGTCCTGAGACGCAGAAACATAGCACCTGAGATAACCCTCAAGGGTCTGATTCAATCGTTCCGTCTGTCCATTCGTTTGCGGATGAAATCCCGAGCTCAAAGCACGGGTAACACCAAGCATCCTGCACAGTTGCTGCCAATATCTAGAAGTGTACTGGGGACCCCTATCAGAAACAATTGTATCCGGTAAGCCATGAACAGAAAAAATATGCGTAATAAAGATCCTTGCCATCTGCGCTGAGGTAGGTACCTTAGGCAAAGCCACGAAGTGGGCCATCTTCGTGAAGTAGTCAATAGTGACCATAATGGTCGTACATCCCGCTGATTTAGGAAGATCCACTACAAAGTCCGTGGAAATGATCTGCCATGGACGAACCGGAACTGGCGTTCTCGTGAGGAGACCCAAGGGGGAACATCGAGGTGCCTTAGATTGTAAACAGACGGTACAGGCAGCCACATATTGCTTCACATCCTCCACAAGATTAGGCCACCAGAAGTTACGGCGGACCAGCTCCGTAGTATTGTTGACTCCTCGATGACCAGCCATAAGCGAGTCGTGACACATTGTAAGAACAGTCTTCTGGAGTTCCGTCGAGGGCAGAAACAGTTTCCGATGCCGGTAACCACAACCCTGAGAGATAGTGAGCCCCAGTGCCCGAAAAACGTCAGGGTTCTTCTGTTGAAAAACCAACGTAGCGTTGGCTACGGACTGAAGAAAACTAGAAATCACATGTACAAAACGAGCATTGGGAAATAAAGGTTCGGCCCGGAAATGAGCCCACTCAGTAGATTCCTTCCTAGATAAAGCATCAGCCTTTAAATTACTCTTGCCAGGAATGAAGGTAAACACAATCTCATACGGAGAAAAAAAATGAGCCCAATGGGCTTGTCTGCTATTCCGAGTTTGTGCATTCTGAAGGGCTCGAAGATTGTGATGGTCTGTCCGAACCTCAACCGCAAATTGGGCTCCTAGCAGCAAATGTCGCCATTCCTCAAAAGCCCGTTTGATGGCAAGCAACTCCTTCTCAAGGACTGTATAGTTCAGTTCCGAAGGAGAAAGGGTCTTAGACATATACGCAACGGGACACTCCACTCCCTGACCATCTTCCTGAAGAAGGATAGCTCCAAGGGCGAAGTGGGAGGCACCCGACTCTACAATAAATCTCTTTCCTTGATCAGGAGAGAGCAGAATAGGCCCTGTCATGAAACAGCCTTTTAGGGAGGTGAAAGCCTCTTCTGCTTGCACGGACCAATGAAACGGAACCCCTTTCTTGAGGAGAGCCGTTAATGGCAAAATGATCTCAGAAAATCTAGGAATAAATCGCTGATAAAAGTTGGCAAACCCCAGGAATCGCTGGATAGCCTTAACACAAATTGGAGAAGTCCAGTCTCGGATAGCAGAAACCTTCCGGGGATCCATAGAGACCCCCTGAGCGGATAGAATGAATCCCAAATATGCCACACTTTCTCGATGAAATTCACACTTGTCCAGCTTACAGAATAAATGGTTGTCTAGAAGGCACTGTCGCACATCTGTCACATGACCAATGTGTTCATCGGGTGTAGTAGAAAAAACCAAAATATCATCAAGATATACGATAACTGAATGTAGGAGAATTTCAGAGAAAAGATGGTCCATAAAGCGCTGGAAGACTGCAGGTGCATTAGACAATCCAAATGGCATTACGCGATACTCATAATGTCCAAATGGCGTCCTAAAAGCCGTCTTCCATTCATCCCCCGATTTGATGCGGATGAGATGGTAGGCTCCCCGCAAGTCCAACTTAGTGAAAATCTTGGCACCCTTAATGGCTTCAAGGATGTCCGCGATTAGGGGCATAGGATAACGATCAGGGACCGTAATCTTGTTCAATCCGCGAAAGTCAACACAAGGACGAAGTTCAGCAGAGTCTTTTTTGGGAATAAAAAATAAGGAAGCCCCTGCAGGGGAGGTGGATTTGGTAATGAGACCATTGTGCACATTCTTGTGAAGATACTCCTTAAGAACCTCCTTTTCTCTTGCGGATAGCACATACAAGCGACCAAATGGGATAGGGTGGTCCGGAAGTAATTCGATGGCACAATCATCCCTGCAATGAGGTGGCAGATCAGCATATTCAGTATCGGAAAATACCTTATGGAAAGAGTGATAAGGCTCAGGAATTCCCTGAATCTGATTTAGCACAGTAGTTCTGAAACCCTCACCCCCGTGAGACGAGGCAGAAAGTAGTTCACCAGTGCCACAATGAAAACAATGAGCTCGACAATGAACGGAACCTAGAAAAAATGTTCCAGCTGACCAATTAATGTAGGGGTTGTGCACCCTAAGCCAAGGTAATCCCAATATCACAGGATAATGGGCAGTCCGGATAATGTCTAAAGTGATGACTTCACTATGAGTAGAAACGGACATCCGCAAGGGAACCGTCTGTTCCTTGATGGGACCCGAGACCAACGGACTCCCATCTACTGACTCAACGGGAATAGCAATAGATTTGGAAGAACGAGGAATTCTAAATTTGGCCGCCCAAATATCGTCAATGAAATTACCTGCTGCCCCACTATCCACCAATGCTGGGACCTCAATTAAACCCAAGGAATCACAAGAAAAGGTAACCTTTAGAACCAACATAGGGGTATCAGGGACATCTGTAATGTGGGATGAAATGGAGGAAGAAGGGGAACCGCTCACTGATTCCCTAACCGCGGCTCCCCTGACGGTCGGGTTCGAGCGTTTCCCTGCTTCCGAGAGAGAATGATCGGACAATTTTGTAAAGAATGCTCCTTGGAACCACAGTACATGCATAACCTTAAGGTGCGACGTCGAAGTCGCTCCTCAGCGGATAAAGGACCACGAGCTGCACCTATCTGCATTGGTTCGTCAGAGAAGTTTCCCTTGGGGGAGACAATTGAATTGTCAGGCTGAGACCGAAAATTCTTTTGCCGTCTCTTTTCCTGACGTCTTTCCAAAATTCTGTAGTCCATCTGCATAACCATCGATATTAATTCGGCCAAATTAGGCGGGCGAGGAACTCTAGAGACCTCATCCTTTAGTTCTTCATTTAAACCCCGCCTAAAAAGCGTAATCAAGGCGTCATCAGCCCAGGACGTTCCTGCTGCCAATTGTTTGAAGCGAGTAATATAGACCAAGAGATCCAAAGAACCCTGACGAAAATCCAATAGTTGTTCTTGAGCTGACACTGTGACCTCCTGCCTCGCGAACATGGTCTTAAGACTATTAACAAAGGCAGGATATGAATCCAGAATTGGATTCTTTGAAGTAACTAAAGGGGTAGCCCAGGCTAGAGCGGGACCGGTAAGGTGAGCAATCATGTGTCCCACCTTATCCCTATCAGTGTGAAAAAATGCAGTCTTAAACGTAAACTGCACTGTGCAAGATTCTAAAAACTCTCTCAACTTATGCGGGTCTCCATCAAAACGTCCCCCTGGTAAAGGTCCAGGAGGAAGTTCGGAACAACTAGGGGACCTCCCCATGTGTTGCCGTAATACAGCATTCTCTTGCTTAAGTGCTTGGACTTCGGCCGTTAGCGACTGGACTGCCGCCAATAATTGCTGTTGTTGAGCCAGATCCATTTCAGTGAGCGCGCAAGGGGAAAAATAACTATTCCTGGAAACAGAATGCAAACATAGAAAAGAAACTAAGGTAAATCCCTTATATAATTCTTTTAGGCGTTGCTAACTGTAATCTATTGTTCTTGCATTTAAAATCTCCAGGAATAATAATGGTTCCCTGTAAACATGCACCCACTGACCTGATCCAGTAGCTCGAATGTGTTGAATATGAGAAGCCCCCCCGGGGGAATCTCCTCCTATCCCGTGATAAATTGCACCAGGAAGGAAGGAACTCCCCAGGGAAACCCTCTGGGGAAGAAAACCCTGACCGCCTCAGCTGTTGGACGTCTTCTCTGTTAAGCAGGTTGGGTCGAGTCTCAGTTCCAGGTGACTGAATGCAAATACCACAAAGAAAATAATGAAAGTAAAGATTAGAGAATGGTAAGTTTGCACTGAAGGACAGAGTGGAAGCAGAATATCAGTTGCCAAATAGTTACCCTTTATAAAGGAGATTGTGCCCTATAATGTCTCAGGATTGCATGTGTACGAATTCCTTCTGTGAGACACATAGAGTGAGAACTCGTGGATATCGTGATGTAACTTCGGGAATCTAATATGATATGTAAGGGAAACATGAAAGACCTGAATTTAGAACAGGCTGACCTTTCTGAAATGCCATAGGAACAAATGAGAAGGAGAGAAGGGTACCTGACAGCAGATTCGGATTGTGATGCAAAGAAAAAGCCTTCTGAATTACACTGTCGGGAAATGAGTGAAGAGGCTGAATCGAGTCAATGTATACGAAGTGTTCAGACGGGTGCGATTGGAAGCGGTTACAGGTGAAATGAAAAGGATCTCTTTCGAGCCGTTCTGGCACTCGAAAACAGAGGTTAGGAGGCGGAATCTCTGCCCTTGGAGTACGACAAGAAAGCTTCTAGAAGACAGAAACAGTGGAAGGTATTAGCAAGGTGCAATGAGAAATTTAGTAAGAATATAAGCCTAGGGGCGAACATACGAAGCGCTGACTGGGGAGAGTAGCAACGCACTCGAGCGATGTGCCTGCCGCAAGATAACCGGATCCTTGCTGAGGGGGTGGAGCCATAGTTGCAAGCATCCCTTGCAAGGCTGGAATACTGCAATCGGATGACGCCGCCATCTTGGGAGAAACAATGGCCGCCACCCGTGATTGGGACCAATGGCGCCACAATGACCATCTCCTTCTGTGGGATATGACATTACCGTAAAAAAATGCTACCCCCTGCCACTGATCCCTGAATTGCTTGATCAAGTCAAAGATGCCCAAATCTACACAAAACTAGACCTGAGGGGGGCATATCACCTTGTTCGCGTAAAACAGGGGGACAAATGGAAAACTGCTTTTCGCACCAAATATGGCTTGTACGAATATCAAGTAATGCCCTTTGGCCTTTGCAACTCGCCTGCAGCATTTCAATACTTCATGAACGATGTCCTACGGGAATTGATTGATGTCTGTGCTCTAGTGTGCATCAACGATATTCTAGTGTATTCCAAATCAAAGCAGGACCACGTTAAACACGTCAGATCCGTATTGGAGAAACTCCGTCAACACCAGCTCTACGCCAAGCTCGAAAAGTGCTCATTCCACGTCTCTGAGGGAATTCCTGGGCTTTATTCTCAGCCCGAATGGAATCCGAATGGATGTAAACAAGGTAGATGCTATCCTGAACTGGCCATCCCCAAATTCATTCCAGGGGGTTCAAAGTATGCTGGGTTTTGCAAACGTCTACCGCCGGTTTATCCCAGGATTTTCGCAAATCGTTCATCCCATCACGTCATTGCTAAGGAAAAGCAACAAAAAGTTCCAGTGGACAACAGAAGCCGAGGAAGCTTTCCAGGAACTCAAAGCAAGATTCACATCTGCCCAAATCTTACGCCACCCTCGCCCTGATCTCCCATACCTGGTGGAAACGGACGCCTCAAGCATGGCTATGGGAGCAGTCCTCTCACAAAGGGACCCGGAAACGGGCCAGTTACACCCTGCTGCCTTTTGATCGCGTAAATTCACACCCCCTGAACTCAATTACGCTATCACAGACAAAGAACTCCTGGCCATTAAGTCAGCCTTTAAAGCATGGCGGCACTACCTCTTGGGCGCCAGACACACAATCACCGTAATAACTGACCACCGGAACCTCCAGTACCTGAAAACGGCAAAGGCCCAATCCTCACGACAACTACGTTGGGCTCTTTTTTTGTTTTTTTTTTGTTTGCTGAATATGACTACGTGATTACATTTCGATCAGGGGTGAAAAACGGGAAGGCCGATGCCCTTTCCCGTATGGGGGTGGAAGAGCAAGGGTATCAGACCGTTAACCCAATAGCAATCATCCCGAGTGACAAGCTCCTAGGAATCACAGGAACCATAACTCAGAAGGAATTGCATGAAGAAATCCAAAATCTGATGAGTCCGGAGCAATTACAAGCGTGGAGTGCACAAGGAGAACATTACATGATAAAAGATCAGTTGCCCTACTCCAGGAATCGTTTATTCTTACCAAACCAAGAACTACGAGAACAAGTCATGTCCGGTTATCATGATTCCTTGATCGAGGGCCACCCCGGAATCGCTAAAACCCTAGCCAAGGTAAAACGAAATTATTGGTGGCCCACGTGGCGTAAAGACATTATCCAATTCACCCTATCTTGTGGAGTGTGTGCTCAAAACAAGTCATCCAAGCAGAAACCGGCTGGGCTATTACAACCATTGGAAATCCTACCAGCACCCTGGCACACGGTGTCCCTCGATTTTATTACTGACTTACCACCCAGTCAAGGGTTTAACACTATTCTTGTGGTCGTGGACCTATTTTCAAAAATGGCACATTTCAGTCCTCTTAAGGGGCTCCCAAATGCTTCCACGCTGGCAAAGGTATTTCTTGAAGGCATCGTACGGCTCCGTGGGTTTCCTTCAGTTTTGGTCTCAGACCGAGGTACTCAATTCGTATCTAACTTCTGGAGAAAATGCTGCTCTCTGGCCCAGATCGACATCCGGCTATCCACCAGTCAACATCCCCAAACGGATGGTCAAACTGAGAGGACAAATCAGACGCTCGAGCAGTATCTGCGTTGCATGTTACACCAAGCTGAAGGAAGCTGGTTCGACCTATTATGGATAGCTGAATATGCTTATAATATTTCCCTACACACCAGCACTGGGCAGACACCCTTTTATACCACGTATGGCAGGCACCCACGTACTTCTGAGTTGGACGTTCCTACAACCCTGGAAATGCCAGCAGTCAAAACCTTGCACACGACCATTTCTAAAACCTTTAAAAGGGCAGCTGAACACCTACTTCAAGCTAAAAATCGCCAAAAGAAGTTTGCTGATCAACATCGAGCAAAGGCCCCCAAATTCCAAGTGGGAGACAAAGTCTGGCTGGCGTCTAAACACGTGTCCATTAAAGGAACCCGAACTTTCCGTCCAAGATACCTGGGTCCATTCACCGTCACCTCTGTGATAAATCCTGTGGCGGTCAGACTAGCTCTGCCGTCAAACATGCAGATTCATCCTGTGTTCCATGTGTCTCTCCTTAAACCTGTTCAACCTGGGACCCAGGTAGCAATGCCACCGCAGCCAGTAGTAAGTCACCGGGGAGCCAGAATTCGAAGTCAAGGACATCCTGGATTCAAAGTATGTCAGATCCAAATTATACTACTTAGTAGACTGGAAGGGGTATGGTCCACAAGACAGGACATGGGAGCCTTGTGAGTACATCCATGCACCTCGCTTGCTTAGACGATTTCATCAAAACCATCCAAACAAACCAGGACCAGACAGAAGAGCCACCTTGAAAGGGGCCTTGGGAGGGGAAGGCTGTCATGATTCCTGCCCCTCCAAGATGTCAGGCTGGAGCCAGACCACAATCACCTACATGGCCCTCAAGGGCCTCTCCATCCCTCTAAAGACCCACTTGGAGTCAGACTTGGCGATTGTGGCACCAGACTCACTCACTCCCATAGGATAACATTGGGGATTGGTCTTCTAGTGCATCGATGGGGACAAGATGGATGCCCCCACATATTTTGGTTCCCAGAACTGCATGTGCAGTCTAGTCATTTGGGTGTGGTTCAGCCCAGAGACACCTGGGATACCCAGACACTATTTAAGCCACGCCCAGGCTGAGAAACATGCTTTGTGTTTTCTGCACCTGCAGCGCGACACTCACCGTGTTCGGATCGGTCTCCAGTAGGCCTGCATCTTTCTTCTGCGCTCAGCTCCTGCAAGAACAAGAACACCATTAGGAACAGCCTTACCTTGCGGCGCTTCTGCCCATCATTCATCGCTCCTTCTGTTCTGCGGGCATCTTCGGCGGTGTCATTCCCATCCCGGCACGCTGCTTCCTAAGGAAAAGGGAAAATAACAGAAAAAAGGCATTAGTAAGCATTCAGCAAATCTTTGCTTATTTTTTAAAGACTGTACGAGCTTCAAACGCTTACCTGAATCCCAGCCGCTCTGGGGGATCTCTGTCTCTGGAACTCCTCATCCATCTGCAAGAGGGAAAAGACACTCCAGGTTAGCATGGAAACATCTAGAGGCGCCGCATACCGCGCTTACTCACCGCATTTCTTCATAACCGGCATCCACGCTGAAAACGTTGCGGCACCTAAAAGACACAGAAAAAGACGAAAGGGTTGCTATCATCTAAGGAAGGAAAGGAACGAAGTTAGAGAACTGTTCAAAAGACTCATTATACTTACCTGTCGGACTCTTGCCAGTGAAGTAACTAGGCAGCAACGAGCCCGCATCAATCAACGCACCCCTGCGCTGAAAGCAGGACGGAGAGCACACTTTCCAAGAAAACAAGGTGAGCTGTGGATCAAAGGGAAGGGTTGGACACCGGGGAAGAAGGGGTTCAAGCACAGAGAGACAATAGGGAGTTAAACTCTACCAATCCTTTGTTTCAGGTCCAGTCTCCAGTCAAGTAGACTCCAGGGAGGGATTCGAGGTCTTAAGAGGTCAGAACAGGCCGAGTGATGTCCCCGTGGATACCAGGTGAGCGTTACAGGTCCATATCCTACATGGCTGACAACAGCCGAACCTCTTGCAAAGATTTGATTGTCACACAGTCCGATTGTACACTAACCACAATGCACCCCCGTTTGGTCCATCATCTAGTACAAGGAGTTTGTATAGTATGTCTACAACTGACAAATTAAGTAATCACTCTGTAAACATGTTACTATTACCGGGCCACAACATTTCTACTTACCACTACGCATTTGTGAGTGAGGATTTCATCGGGGCAAGTAAGTACTTGTGTGTCTGTGAAGCGCTGGCAACCTGCATATGTTTTTAGTTTTCTTACAGAACACCTGTACACGCAAGTCCTTCATAGCCCAGTTAAAGGGGAAGTTCACTCAAAAATGGTAATCTTTAAAAATGTTGGCCATAATAAAAAAGATATATTGGCATGGTTTTAAAAAAAAAGTTCCTATGTTTGTTTGTTTATTTATTTGTATAGCGCACCTTACCCAGGGGCAACAGGGCGCAGGCAAAAGATAATTCGAGGCTTACAATGTTGCAGAAATATACACTTTGAGGTAGTCATAAAAATAATCAGAATTACAGGAATAAAAAAAAAATATACAAATCTTCATATATACAGAGTCAATATCTATGCAGGGGTAAATATACAGATATGTACAGGGCTGTTAGAGGCGGGTAAACCTAAAGGAATATTCAGGATTACAGAGTTAATAAGGAATAAGAGGTATACAAGTCTTCAAACATTAAAAGTCAATATCTATACAGGAGGTAAGTGTACAGAAGTGTGCGGGGCTGTTAGAGGCGAAGGCAGAGATACGAACAAGAGTATCGCTATCTATACATAGGTGTAGGAAAGTGCAGCTAGATACAAGGGTTATTGGAGTTAAGGTGACTGATGAGGTGTCTTCTAAAGTGCGAGTATGGTTGGTCAGCTCTTAGGTTGTGAGGCAGAGAGTTCCAGAGCGTGGCAGCTTTCACCGGGAAGCTGTTCCCACCAATGGTGGAGAGTTTGAATCTGGGGATTATCAGACGGTTGGAATTGATAGTTCTTGTTAGTCGGAAAATAGTTTTCAAAATGACCCTACAAGTCTTGATTTTCAAGCATTGGAGGCAGCCATTTTCTAAGCTGAAGCAGTTTTATGTGTGAAAGTTAATGCTGTGCACGGCATTAATCAAGCAAAGCCCTCTACTGGGAGCTTTTGCTTATTGCTGCTGGACAGCAGAGCAGACAAGCTCCTGGGTGTTTGGATGGCGGTAGTGTTGTGAGGGCAGAGCCTTTGGGACATGAGGTTAGTGGTTTTGGTTCTTACCTGAGAGCAGGGAGGGCAGCAGGGACGGTCCTTTCGGATTCCACTGGGCCTTCTCTTGTTCTCACTCCATGGCGTCGGGTCCTTTCACGAATGGGCAGAGCCTGTCTGTCCCTCTCCCCACTGCGGCTGGGACAGATTCCCACCATCAACACCCGTGTACTAAACCAAATGAAATCCCAGAGGACATTCGGACCGGATTAGAGTTTTCAGACCACACTCTCGACAGCTACTGTTTTAATGTCTCTTGGCGGAGGGGAGTAGGCACTAAATAGTTTAAATCCACATTCCAGGAAGTGCCCAGGCCTCTATCAAAATTTGGGACAGGGGCTTGAATTCTAGCTGGATGCCACTGTTGCAAGCAAGGTGTCTGGGAAGTATGGCGCACAGTGACCCCACATCTACTGACGCAGTGGTTTACTGCCGAATTAGACCGCAATTTCCCACTGGCCCGAGTTTTTCTCAGTCCATTTCTAATTTTGTCTTTTGATTGTCTGACTGGCATTGTTTAATGAGTGCATATGCAAAACATATATAAAATGTGCCCGTTTTTCTATATGTAGTTGGGAAACAAAAAGTATGACGTTACATATGGATGCTTTTTTTTTCTCTAGTCAGTGCTTTAACTGGGATGAACAAAGACCGGAACTTCACCAACAGAGGCCTACAATACGATGGCCTGGTCTAATTAGAATCAGTCAGTATTTTATTAAACTTTAGAACAGCCGCAACACCCTTGCAGCCTGCTCACGGTTTGAAACCCTTGGTCATTAACGTTCAGTATGCCTAGTGTTAATTTGTATAGTGTGACTACAAATAAGTGCAAGGTTTTGGGCGATGCCAATTTTTGATTAATTTTTTTTTTAACTAACTTTATTTCTCATGAGCACAAATTACAAGCATCATTTCCAACCTCGGTATTGTCGCGTAAGTACTCAGGAGTATATAACTGTTATAACACCCCTGCCCCCACACTCCAGCCCCCCCACTCTGCGATATAAAGTCCGACATTGGTAAAGGCAACACAACAGTGTCCAATTCACAAAGGTGCATTATGCACCAGTGCATATCATTAGTGCGCAGAGTTCACAGGATGGAAACCTTTTCGGAGGAGATTAGGCTTAAAGTACATTTGTTCCCTATCATCTATAAACTTGTGGAACGGCAGCCATGTGTTCTGGTATTTCGAGATCGATCCATATGCCAGTGCTGTTACCTATTCCATGGCCATCACTCCCCACAGTCTCACCCACCATCTGGCCACTACCGGCCCCCGCCTGTTTTTCCATGCTTGTGCTAGGTTGATTCTAGCCAAACTCGGCATATGGGTGATAAGGGCAGCTCTATACCCAGAGTTCGCATAGCATCCCTCAACCGCCTTTCCCAGCAGGATTACCATTGGATCTAAGGGGAGTTGTATACCCACCACCTCTTTAATATGGCTTAGAATTTCCTTCCAATATGTCTCCGCCATTGGGCAAGCCCACCACATATGGATTAAGTCTCCCGATTGTCCACACCCTCCAGCATGTTGGGGGGTAATCCGGGTTAATGGAATGCAGCCGCTGCGGCATCATGTACCACCTCAAGTACATTTTGTACGCCGCCTCTCTAGTTGCGGCACATTTAGAGCCCTTTGTGGCCCGTCACCACATTTCACTCCACACTTCCCCAGGTATTGGCTCCCTCACATCCTGTTCTCATTTCCGCAAGTGTGGTAGGCTCTCCTCCGAATTTGCTCCGCTCATCAGCCTATAGATCCTTGACACCCCTTTCTCTGGCATCCCCTCTTTCATGGTGAGTTCTAGACCTACTGGGTCCCGGGTTGCCCTTTCCCTTGTTTTGGTGTTTGTGATCCAGTGTCTGACTTTAGTGTAGCGAAAGCGTTCCCCGTTTGGGATTTACAATTTGTCCCTACATCCCCCAAATGTCAAGGGTTTCCCCTCCTCATACAAGTCCCCCAGTGTCAGGGATTACCCCCTCCCCAATGTGTCCAAAAGCCAGGCTGCAGTCCCGGCGTAGAATCTGGGCTGTGTGCCACCGGCGCAAGAGGGCCTTCACCTATTTTTATTCCTTTCCCCCGCAGCACCTTGTCCCAATACCATAGTGTGGCTGGTCGTTTCCAGGAGTGTTCCTCCATTACCTCTATGCCTGGCTGGCAGGAATCCCAGGCTCTCCAGAGGGACCTTAGTTGCCTCCCTCTCCACCATTGTCCACCCATTTTGGTTTTCTCTGGGCGCCCATTGCAGCATTGGTGCCACTTGTGCTGCCCATAAATACCTGCAGAGTTCTGGTAGCCCCAGCCCCTCCAACGCTGGTGGGCGATACAAAACCTTCCTGGGAACTCGGGGCTTTTTCCTGTTCCAAATAAAGGACATCACTTCCTTTTGTAGGTTTTTAATCGCTGGGCCCGGGACACGTATTGGGAGCGCCCCCATAACGTACAGGAACCTGGGGAGAAGGGACATCTTGACTGCCGTTATACGAGCAAGCCAGGATAGCTCCTGCATGTCCGAACGCCAAGGTCCGCCATTAATGTTTTCAGTAATTCTGGGATGTTAGCCCTGTATAGCCTCCCATAATCAGATGCTAAGTGTATCCCCGGGTATCTCATAGATATCCTCTCCCATTTCAGTGTAGCAGTTTTCCCATTCTGGCACTCGATCTGGGTCCTCTGTTATGTTAAGGACCTTAGATTTAGGGTAATTGATGTGAAACCCGAAGACCTTGGCAAAGCTATCAAACAGTTTTATGGTCGCATGGAGTGAGCGAGTTGTATCATTCAAGAACATCAAAACATCGTCTGCGTAGAGTGCGATTTTCTGGGGTCCACTGGTTCCTACCTCCACCCCATGGATTTCGTCGCAGGCTTTCTGCGCTAGGGGCTCGAGGGCCATCACGAAAATCAGTGGTGACAGTGGGCACCCTTGCCTCGTTCCCTTACTAATCGGTATGCTGTCTGTAAGTTGGCCGTTAACCATTAGCCGTGTGGTGGGGTTCCCATAGTTAGCCAGGATCATACGAGTGAAAATTGAACCGCACCCATATTTCTCAAGGGTCAGTCGTAGATACTCCCAATTTAGGCTGTCAAAGGCTCTAGAGGCATCTAAGGCCAACACTGAGAACCGCTTCCCCGTCCTTCGCCCCCATTCGATGGTGCTTATAGCCCTACGGATGTTATCGTACGTGTGACGCCCTTTCACGAAACACGCCTGATCCGGATGGATTATTTTGAGGAGACTGCTTGCCAATCTCTAGGCCAGAATTGTGGAGTACATTTTTGCGTCCCCATTCATTAACAAGATGGGGCGATAGCTCGCACAGTCCGAAGGATCCCTGTCTGGCTTTAATAGGAGAACCGTAGTGACTGGGCCCATGTCCCGGGAGGCTCGTCCCCAATCACTTATATAGTTGAACAATTTTGTTAAGGGGCCTACCAGGGTGGCTGTAAACATTTTGTAGTATGCATTACAAAATCCATCTGGACCAGGGGATATTACCCTTCCCACTTCTTCTTCCGTTATGGGTGCTTCTAGCATTTGCCTATCCTCCTCTGTGATTTGCAGCAGCTCCACCCGTCTCAGAAATGCCTCTTGTACCTCCCGATCTAGCCCATCCCGCTTCAAATTTTGCATGTAGTAGGAGTGCATTGTGATCTCCCTTTCCCCCCCTCAATAGATAACCGTCGCTGTGTCTAAGCTGGGTGATGCGGTTCCTGTTTTTCTGCGTTCTTAATTTAGCCGCAAGAAATCGATTGGCTTTATCTCCATGTATGTAGTACGACTGTTTGGATCGTAAAAGGAGTTGAGCAGACTCGTCTGCCAAATGAACCTCTAGGACCGCCTTGGCTTTTTTAAGTGCCTGCCATGCCCTCTGTGACCCTTTACTTTCATAGTGTGCCTCCGCGTCCCTTATTTAGCATCCCATTTCCCACCTCACCCTCTCTTTCCTCTTGACAAAATGTGCCGTATTGTTCTGACTTGATGGTCGTGTAGATAAATAATACCTCCGTCCCCAAGTACCACACGAGTAAGAGCAAAAACACTACTCAAGCAATCTTTGAGGCCACAGGTGTAGAGTGTCGTCAGCCTTGAACCGGGAATGCCGGAAGAACCCCCTGACCACTGTAAGGCAATGAAGGGTTATGTTAAGCAGTGATAATTGGCAACAATGGTAGGGGCACAGGTGACAATGTAGCAGCAGTTTACCTATAGTGGGCAGGTGGAAAGCTGTAGGCGTAGGCAGGTAGTATCGCTGACAGCAGCAGCAGGCTGGAGGTGTTCTGATGCCACTCCGTGAGACACCTGAGTTAGGTAGGGAACAAGAACGTAATCCATGATCAATCCAAACACAATCCGAGGTCAGGAGCCAAAAAGTCAGAACTGGAGACAGAGAAATCCAAGTACCAAGTCCAGTATCCAAGCCAGTGGTAAAAAATCCAGGTAATCGGAGAGCGCGCCAATATCCAGGTAGGGAAAATCAAAAAGACAGTCCAAGCAAACATTCCGTGATCGAGGTAGTACGAGAATAACAAGAGTAACCAAAACGCCAAGCAGTTCTCCGTGACGAAGCTGTGAAGCAATGTTTCCGCGTTTGCTCGCCCTTTTTCAATTACGAGTGTGGTCATGTGACCGCAGCTGCGTGTCACGTGGAACGCAACGCAGACAGGGATTGGTGTTGCGGGCGTCTTCCGGGCATGTGACGTGTGTTTCCATATGCCCTTGTTTTGCCGCGGAGCGTGAAGGAGTCGCCATGGCAACCGCCACCGTGGAAAGGGGCGCAAAGACACTGGTCCACCAGCCGGGAAACCCCTCCGGCTGTGCCGCTGCCGTTGGGAGTGCATGTGGGAACAGGGGACAGTAGCAGGTGAGTGTGTGGGAGAACAAGGAACAGTAGTAGGTGAGCGATTGGACATGACACGTATGTACAATGAGCTTGCCCCTCACCACCGCTTTACTAGCGTCCCAAATAGTTTCCCAGTCGACCCCCTGTGTGGTGTTTTCCTGGAAAAAATTGTTTAGGGTTCGCTCTATGTCTGCCCTCAGTGCCAAGTCTTTTAAGATTATTTCATTTAGCCGCCATGGCCTCCGGGTTTGCGGCAAGGGAGCAGGCAGTTCCACCGTCAGGGAAACCGGTGCATGGTCGGTCAAGCAACGCACCCCTATATCTATCCCTGTAACTTGTGGGACCATGGTATCCGAAATCAATACCATATCGATCCGCGAGAAGCCTCTATGTGTGGCGGAATAATTGGTGTAGGCTTTGTCCTGGGGGCGGAAGAACCGCCAGGTTTTGATCAGACGTAGTTCTCTAAGAAATCGAGCGAGGGCTATTCTATAGGGGTTGTCATTAGAGGTGGCTGGGAGAGTTTTATCCATCGAGGCGTCCATTATGCCATTAAAATCTCCCCCTATCAAGATCTGCCGTATTCCCCACTCTGCAATCTTGGGCAACAGTCCTAACAGAAATTGATCCTGTCTGTCATTGGGGGCATAGATTGCCACCAAGGTAATCTGTTGGTCCATCAACATCCCACCCACTGCCAGGTATCGGCCCTCTGGATCCCTTTTAACAAAGTGTCTCTCAAACCAAACTCCTTTGGCTATCAATATGCCTACTCCCCTTTTCTTGATCCTACTGGAAGCCAGGTATTGCATGGGAAATGCTCTGTGTCTTAACTGGTGTTCGTCTTCCAAGTGCATTTCCTGCAGCCACACAACGGCAGCCCGGAGATCCATGAGTCTCCTCATTATGGATTTCCTTTTAAATCGGGGAATTAAGCCCCTGGACAGTAATGTTACAAACTTTAGGTCAGCCATGGTTGAGGTGCAGTTGAGACTCTCTCGGTCTGCTATAGAGCTTATCCGCACCCCTGTGATTGTCACCTGGGTTGTGTATGCCTTCAACCCGCTTAATGCATTCATTAACTGTTCCCCCAACACCCAAACTTATAACTACCCCCCAACCTTTAACAGTAACTTCCACCATGCTTACCACAGTGGATTACCAGGTGTCTGTGTACCCCCGGGACTTTTGGGGATCCGAACCCCCCAGCATATTCTTCAATGCTAATTCTTCCCCATTTGTGATTTGTATTCCCCCTCACAGGTTACACTGTAGGCCTCCGGAGCCTGACCATATCATGTCTCACCAAACTTGGTATCCCCCTGCTTATCGCTCCAGGTTGACTTTTTTTGCCTTTGGGGAATGCTCCTCTGGTTACTCCATCTGCAAGTGGCTCTCATGTAGGGTCAACAGTCTTGAGTGCTTTATAGCGGCCCTTCGGCCAGGGTCATGCTGGTCTCCATCGTCCCCTCTCTGGTCTGACCCCTCCTTCCTTGTTTGCAGACCAGTTTTCACCTTTGTCCCCATTCTCAGCTCCATCTTCCTCCCTCATGAGGTCATCCATATCTTCTTCCTTTAGGATTGTACATCGCTGCCCCTTCCACTCGAAGCGGAGCCCCGCAGCAAATGCCCACCAACATCGTACATTTCAGGTTCTAAGCCAATCCGTGACTATCCTCAGATGTTTTCTCCTCGCAAGGGTGGCCTTGGCCAAGTCTTGGTAGAGCTGGATTGGTACAGTTCGGAAGTTTATTGGTTCTCTTTCCCTTGCCGCTCGCACAATATCCTCCTTCAGTTGGAAGAGAGCTACCTGGGTCAGCACATCTGGAGTCAGATTTTTGCTAAGTTGGAAAGTGGAGTATACCCGATGTGTGCGGTCCAATACAATCTCTCTATCCTCTGCCGCCCCCAGTATCTGTCTGAACAGGTCCATTACATATTGCTGCAGGTCTGCATCCGCCACCGATTTCGGGATCCCTCGAATACGTATATTATTTTGCCTAGACCTGTTTTCGGCATCCTCCTATTTGGTTTGGACCCGTTCCATCTGTTGTTCTAGTTCTGCCACTCTCCTGGTAAGTTCATTGTGCTCCTGCCCTTGCTCCGCCACTGCCGTCTCCATCTCGTCAACCCTCTTCTGCACCGCCATAACTCCTCTGCTGAGATCCGCAATTGACTTGACCACTTCGGAGGCACTATCCTTAATGTCTCTTTGGAGCTCTCGGAACATTGCCAACAAGTCTGATTTCATAATCAGAGGATCCTCCGGTTCATTGGCGCTCTCTGGAGGCGGACGTCATGATGCCTACCCCCAGGCATCCGGACCAAGCCCATCAGCCGCGGGAGCAGGCATCTAGACATTTAGTAAAACCTCAGCAGCCCCGGCTAGGGGCTATCTGGGTTCAGTCCTGGCGCCTTAGGCGCCAGACTCATAGTAGGAATCAGTCCTGGCGCCTAAGGCGCCAGGCTCATAGTCATTACTTACCTCAGGCAGACCACGCTGCAAATGACTCCAATCCAACATGAAGCCTGAAAGGGACTATTTTTCTACAGGGACTATTTTTTACTCGGGTGTGGTTCTAGGGACTTCTTACCTTGGACTACTTTTGAGGATATTTAAACCACACCCGACCAGCAACACACGCTTCGCGTTATTCTGCATCCAGCAGCGTAACACTCACCGTGCCTGCAGCCTGCATCCAGTCTTCTGCCACGCCCGCCTCGAATCCAGAGCTCCTAAAACAAAGAGGAAAGAAAGGGACAAGGTTAGAAAACGAACTTATTTCTATTCCACACCTGATTCTGGATCCATCTTGTCTCCGTACCTGTAAAGGACATCATTTCTGCACGCGCCGCACCTCCAGCTGCAGCGCCGCGCCATACTCGCCAGTCTTCACAGCATCCTCCGGGTCAGCGCTGCCTCCATCATTTCTTCGCCGAACTTCGGCACCTAGACGACAAAAGAAAACCACAAGGTGAGCCGAGGGAACCAACAAATATAATTCTTACCACCATAGACTTACCTGATTTACCACCGGAGACATCCTTTTGTGACTCTCCATATTTTCACGTGCCGCATCTGTAAAGAGACAAAACAACACGTTTTCCTCGTGCAACATTTACCGGACAGCGCCGAGTAATACAGACTCTTACCTGAGCGCCACCAGCTGCCACAAGAGCATCTTTTCACGAGCCAGCTGCAAGACAAGAAAGGAAGGGGGGGAACAAGAGTGAACTTCGGTCATATTGAACTCTATGAACTTAATATTTACTGGTCCTCACCAGGAACCTCAGAGTCAATACTCTCCGGAACTCTCCCGAGCCTTCAAACCAGTGAAGTAACTGGAATCGACGCGCCCCTGCAAATCCACGCAGGATGGAGAGCTCATCTTTCAAGAATATAAGGTGAGATTGCTGTGAGGGCATTTCAGAGGTGATTAGTTGGGGAGGACTATGGGGGTGCCAGCACTTGAATCCACACGTGGCTAAATCCATCCCTCCATTTGCAGGAGAATATTTCTACAGGTTAAGCAGACAAGATTAGGAGGGCAGATCCAGTCAGTCATCGCTGCACTACGCATCACGTGGGTGGAGGCCGCAGCTGTCCGGGTCTGACCGACGCCCCTGTGGGAGCCAGGTGAGCGTAACAGCAGAGTGAATCTGCATGATTGCCTGTTGTTGGCTACGCTTGTGGGTGTCTGCGGACTGCATCAGGGCTTTAATGTCACCAGATGCGGCTCCTTTCAGCTTTGCTGCTTGTTTGGACATGGTGATCTGTATAGCTGATCTCCTTGCCTCTGCTTCAAGTCGTGCCCTCCCTCATCAATGCCTGTCTTATTCCAACAGCTCTGTCTCTGCTACCGGCCCACCATTGCCCACAACCATGCAGGATTGCAGGGGTGCCGCTCATTACTGTCTCAGATCTTCCCTCTATTTCACCGCCTCATGGGTACCTCCCGTAATGCTGTGCTTGCCGTTCCTCTGTTATGCCTTTTAGCATCAGGAGTCAGAGGCCCTGCTGTGGGTGCCCACCAACCAATGCTGTAGAAGCTAGCAGCTCTTTGATTGCAGAAATGTATAGATAGCAGTTCGCAGAGGGGCACCTTATCTTATTTGAATTTACTTTTGTACCCTTTTGTCCATTATCCTGCAGGGCTAAGAATTCCTTCTTGGCTCGTGAAGAGGAGCCGCCAACATCGTCAGGGGTCCAACTCCGGGCCCTCCGTGTTGCATTTCACCCCGACGGGGGCACCTGGCTGTTTGGTCGGGTGCCGGAATGCCTGGAAGCAGCCTGGATAACTCAGTTTGTCGCCATCTAACTTTTCACTGGTGTAAAGTCCTTGTGGCCACACTCCCTTTGGAGCGAATGCCTACCACATCTGCTGCATTCCCAATTTCCACCAGTGTGGTTGCTTGAGCCCGCTCTCCGTTATGCTCAGGGCTTACTGTCCGCTTCCCCAGCCCCTCCTCGGGGACTGCCTGCTACTGCGATGATGTACTCCAGGCTGTGCCCAAGCTCCCATCAACTGCCACTGCGCTCCCAACCCCTGCAGCCCGACCGACACCTCCTTACTTGGGATGGCGTCTCGCGGCCCGCTGTCGTTGCTGCGGCCGCCCCGGCCTCCTCTCCCCGCAGTCTGTCCTCCCGCCGGCAGTGCGGGGATGGGGGAGGGGCATGGAGCAACAGGCTGGGATGGATCCACCAGGCCGGGGAGGAACCCGGCTTCTCTCCTCATCGGCCGCACGCCTCGCAGCCCTCAGCCGGCCAATGCTGGGCTCCTTCAGCTCCGGCAGGCATCATTCAGGGCCCCCCTCCCCCGAGGCTCTGCAGCTCTCCGGATCGCTGGCCGCTATCTTGGCGAAAGGGGCGGCCCATGCCGCAAGATTCACTGTGGCTCCTGCCGCTGCTGGGCACTACAACACGGCAAACTCACCCAGTGGGTGCTCTAGATATTCAGACACCCCTGAAAGTCCTCATTGGGGGTGCAACACTTGCGGAAAGGGGGTTCCGGGGTTCAGGGCAAGAAGGGAACACGGAGCTCAGCAAGAAGACATCCGTCAGCGCCCTCCATCGGCCACGCTCCCCCTAGGCGATACCAATTTTAACAGCTAGCGAAAATAAGACAGTGTGATAAATTGATCTGATCAGCATCACATAATTTGGTCAAGTGAGAAAGCTGGGATTTGAAGCAAGGTTTGCTAGTGCATCGGTTTTAATTCAACACTCTTCTTAAGAAACCCTCTGCCGACCCCTCCTGCCCGGCTAACTATCGCCCAATCTCCATCACTCCCTTCCTGGACAAACTCCTGGAGAAACTGCCCATCTCCCAGCTTAATCTCCACACTGAATCTGTTGGTTGACTTCATGACCATCAGTCTGGCTTCAGAGCTACCAGAAGCGCGGAAACTGCCCTTCTGAACATCCGAGAAGACCTGCTCTCCAACCTTGACTCTAACACCCCCTGCGTCCTCATCTTGCTTGATCTCTCTTCTGCCTTTGAAACTGTCAACCATGCCATCCGGTTCAACCGTCTCCGTGATAACCTGGGTATCACTGGTCAGGCTCTGGCTTGGCTGACTTCTTTCCTCTCTGACCGACCCTCCCAGATCCAACTTGGGTCCTTCCTCTCTGCTATCTTTTGCTCTACCTGTGGTGTCCCCAGGGGTCTAACCTCTCTCCCTAGCTGTTCAACCAATACCTGGCACTCTTTGCCCACCGCATCTCCCCTCTATGCCCCAACTTTCAGTGCTATGCGGATGACACGCAGCTCATTTTCAGGCTACCCTTGGCCTCCTCCTCTCCCTCCCTCATCTCTGACTGTCTGCTATCCAGGAGTGGTGTGCCGCCAATGACCTCTGCCTTAATGCCAGTAAGACTGGGATTATCCTCATCTGCACACCCGCTCCCTCCTTCCCTGCAGCTCTCTGGCTGGCCTCTCTTGGCCCTCTTCCTGCTCCCACCTGCAAGGCTAAAAACCTTGGGGTCATCTTCGACTCCACACTCTCCTTCTCTCCTCACATCTCTGACATTTCCAAGAAGTCACATTACCAGCTTCATCTCTTGAGAGGTATTCTCCCTTTCCTCACCTTCACCCAGAAGCTCAGTGTCTCCAGAGCTCTGGTTCTCTCTAGGCTGGACTATTGCAACAGGCTCTTTCTAAATCTGCCTGCTTCTACTCTCTGCCCTCTGCAACTTATCCAGATCAGGACTGCGAGACGTGTCCTTGGCCTCAAGCCCAGGGATCGTATCTCCTCAGGACTGACATTTCTGCACTGGCTCCCAGTGGCGACGAGGATGAAGTTCAAAACCCTCTGCATTGTCCACAAGGCCTTCTGGGGCCTGGGGCCTCTTTAACTTCAACTCTCTCTTCCTAAATATCTTCCTTCTCGAGCCCTTCGCTCATCCGCTTCCAACTCCCTCAGGGTCAGTCGCTTCTTCAAGCAACGAGTTGGTGGTAGATCTCTTTCCTCGGCTGGTACATCCCTCTGGAATAGCCTCCCCGCCTCCCTCAAACT
The DNA here is from genome assembly GCF_040938575.1 of Ambystoma mexicanum. Lineage (NCBI taxonomy): Eukaryota > Metazoa > Chordata > Amphibia > Caudata > Ambystomatidae > Ambystoma > Ambystoma mexicanum. The sequence continues at coordinate 448,228,386 of NC_090936.1, read as the reverse complement.
TGAGGAGAACCATCTCCGGTTCTGAAAACACCTCAAAACCTTTTTCTTTGCTTCAGCCTTTTCTCCTCCTCTCCTCTGCTAACCTCCTAGCTGTAATTTGAACTGAACTGGCTACCTGGACACCCTCTGATCTCGCGTCCAGGTTCTCCCACGCCAGCGTCTCACACCTGCACTGCCCTCCTGGCAATCCCCCCCTCTTGGGGACTGTTTCTGTATCCCCACAGTCCCCCTCCCAGCCGGTGACACCTGTTGTCCGCACTTATCCATGCACTTGCCACATGCTGGCAGCTACTTACTTATTGTTATCATATTTGCCATGTACTGCACTGTCCCTGCCCCCTTCCCACGCACTTGCGCGATCTGAATGACACCTGGCATAGTAGGATCGTTGTCCGTCCTCCCTTTGTTTCCCCTCCCTTGCCTCGTCGAACCTTGAAACACTTGTGTATAGGCACGTTATAAATGCCAAATCATATGATATCATATCATAACAATGAACACTTGTTGCAGACAGAACACAATAGTCTCGCTAGAATTTATAGTCACTGACTTATGCACAGACAATTTCGCAAACTAAGTGAATTGAGGCACACAAAAAAAGTATCATTTGTCCGCGATCACATGATTTTGGTGAGTTGTGGAAGCCCTGATTAGAAGCCATGCCACCTGGTTCAAAATTCTGCATTCCCGTTATGCATTAATTAGGTTTCACACAAACTGCTATAACTAGAGCAATCAAACTCAAAACCGGTCCCTCTACCCTTGTGCACTAGGGCCTGGTTGGTGCTAGGGCTACACCTGTACATAACTGTGAAAGTACTGATGTGCCTGAAACAAGGGCACAAGGGCTCACGCCGAGAGTACATTGGGGGCAGGGGGTTTGTGTTTTGATTTTATGAAAGGCAAATGCCCAAAACGAGCACCTAATGGGCATTTGATTTATAAAATCAAAACACAAAAAAACAAGCGAGGATATTTTCTTCTAATGGTGTTTGAAAATGTTGAACAGTGTGCTCGTTTTGAACATTCCTGTGCAATTTGTATGGTTATGCAGAGTTCGAAAATGAGGGAAGCTGGGAGCTATTTAGTACCTGCTTAGAGTCTAGAAGAGCCTGTTAGCTTGACACCAACAACTACCAGGAGTTACTTTTGGCTCCCCGGGCCAACTGATGCTGAACAAAGACAGCTATGTGAATTTAATGTGCGCTTGAGACAATTTATAAATAAACATTAAGATACATCTATACAATATTTATTTAAAGCATAAGAGTTCATAAATAACGGACACAAAGGTAGGTTTGCATCCTAGATTTGAGGACTGCTATGTAGTAGCTCCCGGTTCCCCAGTGGTAGCTCCTGCTCACTGGTAATGCCAGACACCCAGGAGGTGCTTTTAGCTCCTGCTTTTCCAATCTTAATTTTGCTCCCTGGTTATGCAAAGCCAATTGAATTACATTTGCATATTTCACCTTTATATGCTAATTTCTAGTGACATTACATCCCATTGTGTATGTTAATGAGCGCCCCACACTTTTTTTTGTTGGACTTAACCCCCAATTTAAATATAAGATGCTTTGGAGGTCAGCATGTATAGCTTATGATTTAAAATGATTACCCTGCATATGATCCATTTTGAAAGTATGAACAACTATGTTAGCTAAAATGGGATTCAGATATGCGACCTATAGATCATCCTGAAATTGATGCAGGGTGCATTTTGACCCACTGAGTTTTGTGTTTCTGTGCTGCCAAGATTGCAGAGCTCATAAACCTAAAATCCTTTCCAAAATCACCTTATTTTCTGTTTGTTTGTCAGATATAATATAAAAATAACATCTCTCTCTCCCTCTATATATATATTTTTTAAATTAAAAAATGCCTTAGTTTGTTTATAAACTTTTGCATTATTCATTATGAACAAAATGAAAAGGATTAAAAGAAATACATTCAGTCTTAATTTAAATCAACAATACTTTCAATTAATTGATCTTAGTCATTACTTTGTCCCAAAACTAAAAGGACTCTTATTGTCAGTACATTATTTTAACTACACACAATATGGGCCCAGCAGGTCTCACAATCCATCTGTATTTGTGTGTGTGGGAGCATGTTAGCAAAAAGATTTCCTTTTTCTGGCAACGCCGAACAATTCATAATGAGACGAACCAGCGATTCCCATTGATCCAATTGGTTACAGAATCTACAGTGTGCTTCAGATGGTGTAATTTGTTTGGTGAGAGAAAGATATTCACGCGTAGGAAGAATGTTTAGTCTTAATCTCAAAAACATGTCTCTGAGACGACAGTCTGGAAATAGTTGGAGGTATTTTGGTAATTGATGTAGAGCTCTCACTTCAATACTTAGAATAATATTCATTTGATATTCTGCTTTTTTTGAGATGGTGGATATCCAAACCATTCATTGTATGTTCTTCTTTACATTCTGTGGTCGATTAATTAACATTTCAGGACTCGCTTCTGAGCTTTGCATCAAAGCTCTATATGTTTTTTTCCATGTAATTATAGCGACGTCATTTGAGTGGACAGAGATGTCACACAGAATATCAATCGTAGGAATAATGTCGTCCGAGAGTGTTTTTCTGTAAAGATCATGACTATTCCAGACAACTATAGATTCCAATTACTGTATTGCCAGTTCATGTCTTTTTCGTGGCATAGGATATGCAGATGGTAAAGACAAAGTTTTTCTCCCAAAAATAGCTTCTATTTGAGTCCATATTAGAGGGGATATATTAAGCATTGTTTCACTTCTGTACATCAGAACTGCTATTATCTTTTGAAGATAAAAAGCTATGAATGGTCTTAAAGAATATTTGCCGTATTTTTGTGTATTAGGAGAGCTTCACGAGCCAATGACAATGATTTTTCCTTAATATGTTCTGCCCAGCTGGTCTGACTTCCGATTGAAAAGCATGATAAATAGAAAGTCTTTACTAAGAATACTTGTGTAAAGATATAAATGCTAGTGGCAGGACGCCACCCTTTTGTTTCCAACAAACCTGAGATATGGCATGTGGATAGGTTATGTGGTGTAGACAATGTAAACAGTATAACATATAAATAAGTACAGTATAAAGTATAAGATATACATTTATTTAAAGCGGTCTGCAATGCTTACCCCTGCCATGTGGCTCTTCAGGCCATAGTCTGCTGTAGTTATGCGTAAATTTCAGCAGTTCATAGTTCCTAAACTTTCCACACTATCAGCATTCTAGCTGACATTAGCGTCACTCACTTTTGAAGTCATGCGGGTGACATAAAAACAGTGCTTTTGTAATAATGCAGGGGACAAGGAAACAGTGCATGTCACTTCAATGGTGTCTGCAATGACGTTGTCCGTCACACTGTGGCAAATCTCTCATGATGATTACAGAAACTATATTTCCCACGGAAGTTGGTGCATGTATGCAATCTCAACAGTACGAAGCTTACAATTCAGCTCAGTCACTGGTTCTTTCTTGTCCAATCTGATATTTCGATCATCCAGGCCTTTTCTGAAGGAAGGAACTGGCATCTGGGACAACAGAATGTCTTATCCAAGACTAGACAGGCCCCACGACCACCCCTAAGGTGAAGGGACTAAAAAGGTAACAAAAAATCTTGCCAGTTTCACTACAAAGAATGTTTGTCATAGTGACCAAGCATTCACAGCAGCCATAAATTCCCCAAATCTGAGCTGGAAGGAACGCACACCAGATATTTTGATTACCAGGCAGAAAAACCAAAGACTGCTATGTAATATTGTATAAAGAAAATAAATGCCTTATGGAAAAAAACATTGTATTCATATTTCTGGTGATAACTCAAACAAAACATTGCAGAAAGCCAATTTCTTTTAAAGAATGTTCGGCTTCAAAATATTTATTGGATGGACCAAAAACAAAATTGGTCGTATGCAATTTTCATTATTTCACTTAGGCGAATTTGTGTTTTGTAGCGCAGAGGCGGTGCACGCCAGTGGGTCATGTGTTCTAGCATTCATATTGGCAAGCCCGTTACTTTGGAGATGGAAAAGTAATTTGTTCTTAAAGTGTATAAGTGAGTTAAATGAAAACATTTGTAAGTCATTAACCATGAGTTTTATCGAGATGGAAATGGCATCATTTAATTCGCACCCGAGAGGGCAATCTGGTGAATCTACTGATAACATGGTCACATGTATGGAATATGCTATTTCATAAAGTACAATGTTTAATGCAGGGAATCTCTAAAATGACATCATATACAATGGAAGGGAAACTGGGTTTACTCCCACCAGACTACCCCTTCACTAATATGCCCAATGGCCACAAAGTGGTAGGTCTGATCTGAGGTCACTTTTTGCACCGTTCAATCCCATGTTTTGACCAATTAGAAAATTATACACACCTCAAAAAGGAGTTGCTTATGCTCAATAAAAGTAAAAACCCTAAGATTCTGGGAGAGACTCACTCGCTCACTCACTGATTGGGAAGGAGGAGAGAAAGGAGTATTGATCAAAACAGGAAGGAGAAGGAATTGATTGCTCTGCTTTTGGATGAGCACTGTAAATTAGGCCTACCAAGATTAAAAGTCCCAGGCACTCTTCAGTGAAAGAGACAACAGACAGGTTGCTGAGGAAAGCTGATCCGATCTTTCCGACTGATGCCCACCTGTTTCTAGAGAGGGGGAATTGAACCAGTCCTTATGAGGGTTCCCACCTCTCTGTGAGAAAGCCAAAGAAATTCATATGCGAGTATGATCTAAAGGGGAAGTAATCCTGAGGGGAGCAACGCTATAAAGGGAATTAGATTAAACCCTGTCCCCTGTTGTCAGTACGGAGGGGTGGGGATATATAAATTGATTGTGCATCCTGAGAAGAGTTAGGGAACATTTCAGAAGTGTATGTGCTTCTGGCAAAAAAGTATTTAATAGATTATGTCCAATGATGTGTATATAGCAAGATACTCCAAGTCCTTCTCTGTGCAAAGATGTCTAGCGTGGTAGATTTATCGGGGAGTCAAACTGTGTGCATACCTAGAAAAGGAATACAACTGAAGTGATTTACAGGTATAACATCAATCAGAATACTGTTATTAATGCTAAGTTGTTGAAGACAAAAAGGGGGAAGAGTGATTATTCTCCACCCATGTTCCTGTTTTCTTAAGTTTCCCATTGAAAGTGAGAAAGGTACACATTTACACAGCAATTAAATAGAAATATCACTGAAGGGAATCTAACCTACACATATATGTTAAACATACATTTTCCTTTCTATAAGTCATTTACATACTGGATGGTCCAGTTGTTTGTTGTGATGGAGTTTTTAGAATGCTGCTGAAATCCTGACATGTCTATTAAGTAAGGAGGGTGGCATCCATTTTGAATAACGGGGAAGTAGAGAGAATTTGCTTTTTGACAAAGGAAAGATTCATCTTGGACTCTTGCACATTTTTTCAATCCATGGTGCATGCGCGCTCTGGGTAAATTAATTATACTGATACATATGGTGATGTCCTTTACAAGAGTATCTATTTGTATAACTGTAGCTTTTAAAACTGGGGTGACTAGTGTATTGATACTTGTTTCATCATTGGCATATGATTTTCATGGATGCATAACTTGTTTTATCTTTAACCCCTTAAGTGCCAGGCTATTGTGCAAGTCTATGCAAAAAGGACGAGCATAATCGTCCTTGACACTTATTAAACTGATTCAATTATTGCTATTTTGAAAATAAACAGACCTTCTGTGCAACCCTGTGTGTTTATTGTCCTGAAAGGTGAGGAAGACTGTAGGGAATCAATACTGTAACATTTGATGACCCGGATTCATAAAAAAGCACTTTATCAAATAAATGAAAATTGTGCGCAACTGGTTTGGGGTGGCTGGAAAAATCCCCTGAATCAGATGTTGCCTGATTAAAACATCCTGCAGGGGATTCTGGTTCCAAGGGGGATCCGGGAATCCCATTCAGGGGTAAGAAAAAGAAAAATTAAAGTTGCAAGGTAATAGCCAAACATACATAAAAAGTCACAGCCCCGAGGTTCTCCACATGCCGAAAGCACACTTTCCTACTAGCCAAGAGTCAATCATCACTCACCAATGGTTAGAGGCAAACGCGATATATTATAGTGTAATACAATGGAGGAGAATATGCCACCATTGTAAAGACATGAAATACTTAAAGTAGCAGTGTTGTGCGGTTGGACATCAAGGCACCTTATTAGCAAATGTGCACATTGAAATGTATTGCTGCATACCTAAATGCACTTTAAGGCCTACATTTTCCATTCCAATGGTTCAAAACCTTAAGGGAAGTCTCTCCTCTATGCAGAAAGTAAAGAACATGGGCACAAACTTGCTCTCTGACTCATAACCCTCCCACCAAATAAATGCAAGAGTCATGTTGGCAGACATCTAGCTTGAAGCTATGTTGGTTTAGACTTAGGACTACTAGTTAGGTGAATATAAAATTAACATACTAAAAATGAATGCATTTAAAACAAGGATGGGACTGTTAGTTTTAAATTAGCAGAGCATAAATAACACTTTAGTTCCACAAATAAATAGCACTAAATATATGAATTATATGTATACTAGTTGGCAGGCATTATATGTACATTTTTGTCTTTTATGAAAAGCTTTATGGTTCATGCACCTTTCTGTCTTGATGACATGATTGTTTTTAAATACGGTATTGGGTAGCACTGATTATGCACTTTCTAAGTGTTGTTATTTAAAGAATTTAGCACTGTCCATGTATAGTTGTAACAGGTGGTTAGGGTCTAACAAAATAATGTGCTGGCGACAAACCTGTTCTTGTGAGATATGTTTTACATGTACAGCAAAGTAATATGCGTTAGCACTTAATAGAGGTTTTCCCAAAATGTTTGACCAGTAAATGTACCATTAATCTATATATTTTTCTAATGTTGAGTGAGAGCCTCCATCCTCAAAAATCTCGAAACTTCGATGGCTTTTAGCCTTATTGAACACTTGTGTAGATGTTAATTGAAACACTGTGATTTGTGCTGCTCATTGCGCTTAGAAGCGGAAGCAAACTGACAAAGCCGATATTACTTCCAGACTTGGGCAAAATCATTGAGACCAAGTACTTGAGCCCTGTTAGTCCAAATGAAATGAACCAGGCTGCACATCACAAAATGCATGAGTGCATAACATGAAAAGCCATGACTTGACATGTGGAGTTCTAGTGACGTCAGGTCACTATTGCAATTTCACTTAGACAATCCATACACACTATAGTGATCTGTAGATACGTTAGCAAAGCAGAACATTCAGGCGTGGGCTTGGGAGCATGTCTTAAGCACGGACTCAGCAAGCAAGCTGCTTCCAAAGGGCCTTATTTGAGCATTTACTAAGCGCTATGTAGACATGTATAGGGCACGAATAATGCCTGTCCTTGCTTGTGAGCTGTTATTTAAACACTCCAGCTGCTTGACAAACGATCCAGAAAGGTTAAGGAAGTAGGTCCACTTCTCTAATTGAGCTGCATGCCATCGTCGCTGCAAAGGCGCCTCAGGCCATCATGTGCAACTAATTCAAAAGCCAGTCCGGACTTTTTACCCAATGAATAAACATTGCACAAAATGATCAGCGCCCAGAAACAGGCAGGTGAACATGACAAGCTGGTTACAAAACTAATATGAACAAAGCGACCATGCAATTAACAACAAGTAGGCTAAGAAGTGAATCGGGTTGTAATAGCACTGCTGGGTGAGTCACCCTCGCCCCTCAGCCGTTCATTCAGTGCACGTTGCACCGCCCACTCACCATGGCAATGCTCTACTCGACTAAGGCAGGCAGATCAAACGGCGAAGTTTCCCACGCTGCCGAACACTTTACCCGAACAGCCGAAGCATTATGCTCCTCCTGGAACTTTCCCAGGTGGACAGTGGAAGCCAGGCATCCAGCCTGTTGCTCTTGCCAGTTAACCCTTTCACGCTGGGGGATGGGGCGGGGGGACACAGGATTCTGTCTATGACAGCAGCAACACTGGGACGCAAGGCAGCGTCTCGCTGTAGGATAACAGAGTTAGGATCTCGCATTCGTTCTAGTGGTGTGCAGGGCGCCTGAAGGAAGTGCCCAAGCGCGTGTCGACAGCACGAGGGAGCTGTGCAGTGGCTGGCCCGGCTGCTGCACACGGCGGCCCCGCCCCGCAAGAAAAGGAAACTCGATGCTGCCGGTGGAAATTCAAACCTCGCTGTGACACCGGGGGCTAAATAGTAGAGACACGGTTTCTAATTTCCGGAGAGACTGCACAGTGCCACCGCTCCGTGACTAGAAGTCTACAGAGGCCGCCGTCCTTTCCCAGGCCCTGCGGGCATAATGTCAAACCTCGAACTCTCAAGTCGCTCTTTTTAGGCTTTCTGGCTGACTTAGCGGGGGCATCCCAGTGCCGCGCCCCCCCCCTCCTCCAATGACTTGTTCCCTCAGGCCACCCCCCCCCCACTGCCCCACCCCCAGCGCTACCCCGAGCCAGTAGAGAATTGACTCCTGCCATAGACATTAGGCTACCGCCTCCATTCATTGCTTCGATAGTCAGAGGAAAGAGAGCCTTTCCTCCATTCGAGCTCAATGAACAGAGTACTCTTACATGGGTCAATAATAACCATACACACTACAACATGGCCCATCCCACACTGGAGATGGGAATCCAGTCCTATGTGTATTTTTTAGACTATCCTCGTCCGAATGGAATGTGGCATGTTAGGGTGTACAAATAACACCGGTTATAGTGCACATAAGTGTTAGCAACCCGGCCCAGAGCACTAAAGATATAACGTATTAACTGTTTAGAGGTTACCTACTTTTCAGAAGGGATCTTGAAATCGACAGTCTGCTTTCTCCAAAACACGTTTGCTACTGCCTATGTATACTGTAAGCATCTCTATATAGACCACCCATAAGCATCTCTGTATATAACATAATCATCTCTGCATCTACCATAAGCATCTGTAGCCCACTTCCTGGTGCCTTCCATCCCTGTCACTATAGCTTTGTGACTAAGTTGCATTGCAGGTGTATGCCAGTCAGGTTGTGTGTCTTTCTTTGTGCGCAGTATTAGGATATAGTCACGCATGCATGGAGAAAGCAAAACGAGACGTGCGAGGCATCAGGCTTGGATCAACTACTTGCGCCTGACATAGGACAACTTTAGACAGCCACTAAATGCCATTACTTGGAGCAACAACAGGGATTTCAAACCAGATTTCCCTAGATCTTCCCTGCCATGTGGAAGAGGCGTTATTGGTTTCCGTCATGCATTCTGTGACTTTTATTTCTGCATTTAGTATAGGGCATAGAAAAACTACAACTGGCAGAATTCGCAGCACAAAACCTTGATCTCTGGCGGGCGAACGCGCAAACGAAGGAGGCATGGCGGGCGCCGCCCCTTAGTGGGGGTTGTCCAGCCAGCCTTCTCCCCTCCCCCTCCTCAGACACATTGGGGGGCGGGAATATTGGCCAAAGAAAACCGCCCCCGGAAGAGGCTCGGGGTGGGGAGGAAGGGAGGCAGGGCAGGGAACCGAGGGAGAGGAAGGCCCTATATAGGGGAGGGTCTGCAACAAACTCGTTCTCTATCCCTCGGTCACTGCCCCCGCCGGAGGACCCATTTTGTTTTCCCGCCCACCCTCATTAAACAAAATGTATGCACTAAATTGTCTTTTGTTTTGCAGGTCGCCCAGCGGAGTTACATTGCGATCCCTTTAGCAAAGAACTGGCAGGCCCTTAGGGGAATGCTCAGCCAACAGATTAGATCTTACGGCGCCCAAGAGTTCTAGACTCAGGGGAGGCCCTGGGAAAAAAAGGGGAGGGGTTTAGGGGACTTGGAAGCCATTCCCAACCCAAGATTGCGGGGGGGGGGGAAATGAAGAAAACACAAACTCACAATAAAGGTAGTCAAGGGAAGTCGGTCGGGGATGAGCAAGAGGAGAGTACGGGGGCTCAGGTAAAGTTGACAGAGGTAACTGGAGGGGGAAGTCTTCACGGAAGGAGGGAGGCATGAGGGGGATGTGGGGGAACAAGACAGGGCTGTATGGCGAGCAGAGGGAACAGGTGGGGGGGAAACAGGCCCAAGGAAGTTAAGGGGGGGGACAATGACCAACGATGGGGGGCAAGATACGGGATATGAAATAACAGGGGTGGGAAGTCTGCCTATGGGGGAAAAGGGAGCATAGGATCTGGAGGGGCAGAATTGTCGGGGAGGGCAGGGGGGTTTGGCCTGACGCTAAGAAACCTGGCACCTGGAGAGGGGAGGAGCAAGCTAGGGAAAGGAATGGGGAGGGCTAGGGTCCACGGAAGATGACGGGGGTGCGGACACTGGGCTACACTTCATAGGGAGCCCTGGGGGGAGAGGGAACTGCGAGGGAACGAGGGACAAGTTGGGGCTTTCTGTAGAAGCGGCACAGTTGGGTCAAGGGGGCCAGATTAGAGTAGCAAGGGCGCTGGGACAGCTGGACATCGCAAAGCAATGACTATCTAGGCAGGCAGAAACGTGTTAGCCGGCACCGGAGGGCCGTGTCGGCCAGTGGGAAAAAATGTGTTAGCCGGCACCGGAGGGCGCTGTCGGCCAGTGTGAGAAAACTTGTTAGCCGGCACCGGAGGGCGCTGTCGGCCAGTGGGAGAAAACTTGTTAGCCGGCACCGGAGGGCGCTGTCGGCCAGGGGGAAAAAACTTCTTAGCCGGCACCGGAGGGCGCTGTCGGCCAGTGGGAGAAAAACTTGTTAGTCGGCACCGGAGGGCGGTGTCGGCCAGAGGGAAAAACGTGTTAGCCGGCACCGGAGGGCGGTGTCGCCCAGAATGTCTAAGGAATAATGTCTGGAAGTAGGACCAACGGGAAACATTCAAATGGCCAGGGGTAGAGAGAGGTTGCTAGCAAGGGCCGGGCTCAACCCGAGGCGTCCACCGGACGAGGACGGTATGGGAGGGGGCGGGGGAGGGCAAGGGATACCTAGGTAACCCCACACGGTGTAGAAGAACCTGTGGTGTGGTGAATTAACTCGCCATATGTTTTGGGCTATGACTCAATGACCACTCTTCATAGACTAGGGCTGATGGTAGTTGTAGTCCAAAAACATCTGGGGAGCCATAGGTTGCAGACCAGTGCGCTACAGCCAGTGTTGAATTTTCAGAGCTATCTGGTTTACGTTGTGGACCAAGGATTTACAGGATCCGATACGAGCACAATCTTGGATGACGAGGCTTCTGGAGACCACTCACAGAACTCTCAAAGGGTTCCATGCTGGACACGAGATGCTTATCCAGCCCTTTTTTCTTTCCATTCTGGGATTCGTAGAAATGCCCTGATGAAATGGGGTACTCTTCATTACCCCCTCATCCCTCTTACACATCACCTTCCTTAGTTACACGAAAGGGTGCCTGCATCCTTTCCCAGACATCACCTAGTATCACCGAGATAGCGCAATCCCTGGAGTGCCTTCATGCCACCTCCCCCTTCTCCTTCTCTTACCCCCCCCCAGGACAATAAAATACTCTGCACATCCCATTTTGCTTTTAGGATTGTACCCAAGCCTCTGACCTAAGCGGGTCAGTTGGTGCTCCAATGGGGAGCAGGGTATCAGGAGATGACGGTGAACCAGAGGAGTTGGGCTCAGAGTATTGACGATTACCCTGTGTAATCTGGCAATTTCCCTCTCATTCCTCTTGCTCGTCACCTTCCTTACTTATATGAAGGCATACCCAAGCGACCCCAACAAGCTGATTATTGCAGGAAGCAAATCGAGCAACTCGGTTATCTCTGCAAAAGTGACCACACATTTATTTTGCAGATATACCAGATGCACGACAGCCAAACTGCTGCTGACAACCTGTCCTCCCCAAAGGATGGCTCACAGTCTCCTCACATCCTTGGCAATGAGAAATTGGTATGTGGGCAAAAGCCCAAGTGGCAGTTCTTCAACATCAGATAAGGGGATGGCTCTAGCCTTGGCCCAAGAGGCTGCCACCCCTAGTGGATCTTCCCTAAACCTATTGGGGTAAAGGCACCAGAGCACTAAAATATTAATTCACTTTGGTGCATCCTACCCACATGCTCAAAGTGACATAGAAATGGTGAACCCCTTGCCCTGCTGCCCCAAATGCCACCAATTACTTATCACATCTCCCGAAGGAAGCCACCATTGACAAAAGATATGCAATCACAGCTCTTTCTAAGAAGAGGGACAAGGAACAAATGCTGGCAGGCAAATTACCTGGTTGACATAAAAGGACGATAACCCCTTTTGGTAAAAAAAAGAGGTACCTGCATGCAGAGAACGACTCACCTATACCAGGAAATCAAGAATGCCTTCTAGGATAGGAACTTCAAGGGAACGTCCTCCAAAGGTTCAAATGGCTTGGCAAGAAGGGCCTTCTGAACAAGCGACAGATCCCAGGGAGGAAGAGTATCTCCTAAAGGTGGTCTAAGAAGCATAAACTGTGAAACTGCGGAGTGCGTGGGCAGAGTGTACAGTCTGTGGCAGCATTGACCGTTTTGGATCCTTTGAGTCTTGAGCCTCCATTTCCTGGAGGACCGATTTCACGGCCTCACACACGTGATTGGATGCTTTATTTAGAACTGTCAGTGCGCGGAACGTGCTGTGCGGAGCACATGGGAAGAGCGTACAATCTGTGGCAGTCTATGGCATTGTGGCAACGCCACGCTATAATTAACTTACTATACAAGGTCATCGAGGCAAGTTAGTGGCGATTTAGAGGTGACTGCGGGTCTTGTAAGCTTGGAGCCTCTATCATTGTGCCGCTGTGTTCTCCATAAGATTACTTTTAAAGTTAGTTGCTAAACGATTTTGATTTTTGTTTCTACTGCTTGGCATGCCTGCTACCCGCAATTACACACTGCGCAGTAAAGAATAATTGATTTGCACGCAGGCAGCCACATGTATTTTAAAGAAAAGAAATTGTAAGAAAAGAAACAGACAACCAGAAACGATAATGACTGGAATTGTTACCTCCATTTGTGATATAAACACAATTGAAGACAGTGATCAAGGTAAAATAACAGCATTCCTGAAACCAATATCTAGACCTCCAATTATAGAGGCGTCTTCTTCTAAAGAAATCTTAGATAGGGCTTCTACCGATCCTAACATATCTTTCGATCGTCCAATAGACAATAATTATTTTCTAAATGTGTGCCTTAATTTGCAAGTTGAATCCATAAGAGATACCCATCTATTATTGACTGAAGAACATGGAAATGTACCTACTGATCAATATCCTACTTCTACTATTGACTGAGATAGCAATGAATGCTTATGCATCGTCTCCTAGACATTCTTCGAGTAGTTCCTCTTAGGATTCATCGGAAACAAAGGATCCCCAGATAGAAACCGAATTTATTATTATTGTTAAAGCTTTTTTTTCTCTATGCAATAATGTATTTAAAGAACAACAATGTATAAAACATGATTTATCTAAACTGTTTGATATACTATTAACTAAGCAGACTTATCCTGCAGCTGTTGATGGAACTGGAGGTGCCAGTATGATTTCATCCTTAAGTGCACCTACAATAGTAATACAAGATACTCAACCTATTCAATCTCCTCTCAGGATTAGGAGAGCCGTCAGTGCTTGAGGTACATTCTGATTTTAGAGAGGGTATTACTATTAACAGCAGGGCTATGATTCAACCTATCTGTGCCCCCAGTAATATACTCCAGCCTATTATCCTAGGCAAAAAGAGAACTCAAAAGCGTAAGCACTTAACGGTTGACAAGTCCTCCTTGAATAATAAGATTAATTTTTCACCGACAGTAGCAGCACAAGGCTTGGCATCTACCCTTCCATAGAACATGACTTGCCTAGAAACGACAAAAGGATATGAAATCGTCCCTGTTATGACCCAGTCGTCTAAGTCTAGGAGACCACTGGGTTATATTCCGGGGTTACTGATGGAGAGCAATTATTCTACTTCTAAAGATAAACTAACTGATGATGTTTTGTCTAAGGAAAGTCTACATGTTCCGATGGGTGACACTAGAACAGATTTAAATGAAGTCTGCCATTTAGGCAACTCGTCAATCTCAGGTAGAGTGCAGCATGTGGCGGGCTTTGCTGCTGATTAAATATTACCTGCTAAGTAGGTCCTCCAGAAGAATAGTAACATGCTAAATTTAGATTTACTATCTTTTAAAGCTATTAATGAAACATTGAATATTATAAAAATAGCTGACCTTTACACTACTTCTTTAGCCCTTTTTTGAATCGATCGAACGTGTTGGAATTGTTACATCAAGTTCTGACTTTTCAAATGATTACTACTCACAACCTTAAACTTGTTGAAATTCCACAATTAGCTTGGTATTCTAAGTGGTCTGTGATTCATCTTGTCTCACCTATAGTTGCTGAATTTATTATCTACCAGGCGCCTCGTTTTTTAGAACTCGGTAATGAATTTATGAAAGAACCAAAGTCTATGCTTAAGTCACACAAGAAAAACGCTTCTGGAGACATGGTTGGTAAACTATCTGAAATGGAGATCAAAGATATTGTTTTCTAAGATTTGCTCTATGTCACAAAACCAGACAAACCTACCTAATTATCCTCCTCCTCATTGTTCAGAAAAATCGATGTTTGATCAGGTTGAATGACTGTAGTAAGATATAGATCCCCAGATTCTAATTAGATCATGCACCACAACAGGGTTTCACATCATTTTTAGAGAAACCTGTGGGGCTATCTTGTCTATTTTGTATTGCTACAGGAAACATGGTTAATTCAAGTTTTATTTATAGATGGTTCTGTGATTTTTCACAGGAAGGCTAAGAAACATCAGACTAGCCAACCTTTTGGTGGTTTGATTATTGCTGCAGTTAACCATCTAAAAGTTAAAGAATTTTTAACTAACTTGCAATCTGACTTTATTTTGGCTATTACTGTGGAGAGGTTATTTATGGGGGGAAACAATTGATGATACTATTGTTAAATGTATGTCATCCTCCGGGAAATGAAAAATGCGAATTGCTGATTGCACATATTGGATTATTGCTAGAGGTGTGGGAAAGTACATATTCAAAGGGTTTATTCTATATTGTTGGTCTTAATTTTCATCACCTGACTTAGCAGTTCGGGCTGGGCTGCTACCTTCGGTGGCGGCAGCTGCTGACTGCTTTGCACATGGCTGGTCCCCTTTTGCAATGGCGCAGGCGGGCTAAAAAACAGTGGTGTGGAAGGTTGCCCAGAGCAATTGCCAGTAGTTTCGATTCATTCGAAACCTTCCACCCATCACTTTTGTGGGCAGTTTGTTTCTCCTTGTGAGAGAGGGTATGCCCAGACGTGGGTCCCTTGCTCGCTGCGCCACAGGTAACCAGGCTGCACCTCACTAAGGAGGTCCAACAAGGCCGAAACATGTCTGGGGTTGCTTGGTTTTCTGTGCAGAGGGGACCTGGCCTAGCAGTTCGGGCTGGGCTGCTACCTTCGGTGGCGGCAGCTGCTGACTGATTTGCACATGGCTGGTCCCCTTTTGCAATAGCGCAGACGGGCTAAAAAACGGTGGTGTGGAAGGTTGCCCAGAGCAATTGCCAGTGGTTTAGATTCATTCAAAACCTTCCACCCATCACTTTTGTGGTCAGTTTGTTTCTCCTTGTGAGAGAGGGTATGCCCAGACGTGGGTCCCTTGCTCGCTGCACCACAGGGAACCAGGCTGCACCTCACTGAGGAGGTTCAACAAGGACGAAACATGTCTGGGGTTGCTTGGTTTTCTGTGCAGAGGGGACCTGGCCTAGCAGTTCGGGCTGGGCTGCTACCTTCGGTGGCGGCAGCTGCTGACTGATTTGCACATGGCTGGTCCCCTTTTGCAATGGCGCACACGGGCTAAAAAACAGTGGTGTGGAAGGTTGCTCAGAGCAATTGCCAGTGGTTTAGATTCATTCGAAACCTTCCACCCATCAATTTTTGTGGTCAATTTGTTTCCCCTTGTGAGAGAGGGTATGCCCAGACGTGAGTCCCTTGCTCACTGCACCACAGGGAACCAGGCTGCACCTCAATGAGGAGGTCCAACAAGGCCGAAACATGTCTGGGGTTGCTTGGTTTTCTGTGCAGAGGGGACCTGGCCTAGCAGTTCGGGCTGGGCTGCTACCTTCGGTGGCGGCAGCTGCTGACTGATTTGCACATGGCTGGTCCCCTTTTGCAATGGCGCAGACGGGCTAAAAAACGGTGGTGTGGAAGGTTGCCCAGAGCAATTGCTAGTGGTTTAGATTCATTTGAAACCTTCCACCCATCACTTTTGTGGTCAGTTTGTTTCTGCTTGTGAGAGAGGGTATGCCCAGACGGGGGTCCCTTGCTCACTGCGCCACAGGGAACCAGGCTGCACCTCACTGAGGAGGTTCAACAAGGCCGAAACATGTCTGGGGTTGCTTGGTTTTCTGTGCAGAGGGGACCTGGCCTAGCAGTTCGGGCTGGGCTGCTACCTTCGGTGTCGGCAGCTGCTGACTGATTTGCACATGGCTGGTCCCCTTTTGCAATGGCGCACACAAGCTAAAAAACAGTGGTGTGAAAGGTTGCTCAGAGCAATTGCCAGTGGTTTAGATTCATTCGAAACCTTCCACCCATCAATTTTTGTGGTCAATTTGTTTCCCCTTGTGAGAGAGGGTATGCCCAGACGTGAGTCCCTTGCTCACTGCACCACAGGGAACCAGGCTGCACCTCAATGCGGAGGTCCAACAAGGCCGAAACATGTCTGGGGTTGCTTGGTTTTCTGTGCAGAGGGGACCTGGCCTAGCAGTTCGGGCTGGGCTGCTACCTTCGGTGGCGCCAGCTGCTGACTGATTTGCACATGGCTGGTCCCCTTTTGCAATGGCGCAGACGGGCTAAAAAACGGTGGTGTGGAAGGTTGCCCAGAGCAATTGCCAGTGGTTTAGATTCATTTGAAACCTTCCACCCATCACTTTTGTGGTCAGTTTGTTTCTCCTTGTGAGAGAGGGTATGCCCAGACGTGGGTCCCTTGCTCACTGCGCCACAGGGAACCAGGCTGCACCTCACTGAGGAGGTCCAACAAGGCCGAAACATGTCTGGGGTTGCTTGGTTTTCTGTGCAGAGGGGACCTGGCCTAGCAGTTCGGGCTGGGCTGCTACCTTCGGTGCGGCAGCTGCTGACTGATTTGCACATGGCTGGTCCCCTTTTGCAATGGCGCAGATGGACTAAAAAACGGTGGTGTGGAAGGTTGCCCAGAGCAATTGCCAGTGGTTTAGATTCATTCGAAACCTTCCACCCATCACTTTTGTGGTCAGTTTGTTTCTCCTTGTGAGAGAGGGTATGCCCAGACGTGGGTCCCTTGCTCGCTGCACCACAGGGAACCAGACTGCACCTCACTGAGGAGGTCCAACAAGGCCGAAAACATGTCTGGGGTTGCTTGGTTTTCTGTGCAGAGGGGACCTGGCCTAGCAGTTCGGGCTGGGCTGCTACCTTCGGTGGCGGCAGCTGCTGACTGATTTGCACATGGCTGTTCCCCTTTTGCAATGGCACAGACGGGCTAAAAAACTGTGGTGTGGAAGGTTGCCCAGAGCAATTGCCAGTGGTTTAGATTCATTTGAAACCTTCCACCCATCACTTTTGTGGTCAGTTTGTTTCTCCTTGTGAGAGAGGATATGCCCAGACGTGGGTCCCTTGCTCGCTGCGCCACAGGGAACCAGGCTGCACCTCACTGAGGAGGTCCAACAAGGCCGAAACATGTCTGGGGTTGCTTGGTTTTCTGTGCAGAGGGGACCTGGCCTAGCAGTTCGGGCTGGGCTGCTACCTTCGGTGGCGGCAGCTGCTGACTGATTTGCACATGGCTGGTCCACTTTTGCAATGGCGCAGACGGGCTAAAAAACGGTGGTGTGGAAGTTTGCCCAGAGCAATTGCCAGTGGTTTAGATTCATTCGAAACCTTCCACCCATCACTTTTGTGGTCAGTTTGTTTCTCCTTGTGAGAGAGAGTATGCCCAGACGTGGGTCCCTTGCTCGCTGCGACACAGGGAACCAGGCTGCACCTCACTGAGGAGGTCCAACAAGGCCGAAACATGTCTGGGGTTGCTTGGTTTTCTGTGCAGAGGGGACCTGGCCTAGCAGTTCGGGCTGGGCTGCTACCTTCGGTGGCTGCAGCTGCTGACTGATTTGCACATTGCTGGTCCCCTTTTGCAAAGGCGCAGACGGGCTAAAAAACGGTGGTGTGGAAGGTTGCCCAGAGCAATTGCCAGTGGTTTAGATTCATTTGAAACCTTCCACCCATCACTTTTGTGGTCACTTAATTTTCATCACCCTCGGTTCCCAAACACAAAGATTTTGATTCTGCGACAACATTCCTATATATCAAACAGCCATGGGAGGTGGCCAATTGGAAGTGACAAGGACGATATAAGAAAGAACTCAAACCCTTGGATGTTATTTATACTCTCTCATCAATTGCTACAAATGATAAATGACTGTGATAACAAGGATCAAATTCAAGACCCTTTGCATTGTTCACAAGGCTTTCTGGGGCCTGGGACCCACCTATCTTCAACTCTGCCTGCCTAAATACTGTCCCTCACAAACCCTCCGCTCATCTACCTCCAACCTTCTGTGACTGAGCCGGTTCTCCAACCAGAGGTCCTTATCCTCAGCAGGTGCCTCCCTCTGGAATAGCCTCCCTGCCGCCCTACGTCTTGAGCAGGATCTCCTGAAATTCCGGAAACTCAAGACCTTCCTCTTCTCCTCTTCCATCTCTCTCCTGCTACTCTGCTAACGTAGTTCTCTGTTCTTTCCCACTCTCCCTCCTATTCCTTACAGCATGCTGACTGGCCGCCTGGTGTACCCCAGAGTCTCATTGGTCCCCGGCACCTCGCCAGTCCTCTCTCGCACTTGCCTCAGGGCCCTACACCCCACCCACACTGCACTGAGAAATGAACCCAAGAGAGTGTCTCTCTCTGCACTTGCCCCAGTCTCAACCGACCAGGTGCACTTGATCCTCCCCTCTCTGTGACTTGCACGATCCGTACGCACCACGCCTGAAGATCGTCTGTCTGTTCCTCCCCTGTTTTCACCCCTAATTGTACTGTTAAAATTGCAGAATCGCCGTCAGGCCTATTTGCTATATCCCATACTGTTAAATGTATTTTATGCACTTACTCTGCCTGTTCAGACTATTATTGTCTCAGATTTTCAAGGGCTCTGAGCGACAGTTGTTTTTCCCCGTTTTCCCATCCTCCTTGAGCTCTTTGAAACACCCGTCTGTGTATATCCGCTATATAAATAAACAATACCATACCTATGTTGATAGCAAGGATGTTTTTTACACTTCGATGCAATTTTCATGGATTGATTTTGTTTTGACAGATGCTGAAGTCTTTGAAATTGTAGAGAATTTTGTTTTACTTCCAAATTGTTTGAGTGACCTTGTGGTGATTGAGTTCACACTTGCGCGGGAGCCGATGCAACCACATGGCCACTTTAAAGGTGCTTTGTCCGTTAGTAGAGGAGGAAACAGAATAAAATGGACGGAGGGAAATGTACATACAATTAATTCCATTTTGTTGTCACAGCTGATTGAGGGAGACTCTCCTACATTTGGTGATATTGGAGTTTTAAATTAGATTATACAGACATCTATTCACAGATTGAGAATGTTCAAAACAAGGTTGCGTTAAATAAACAACCGCATCATAACAGATATGACCATGTTATCGCCAATAAAAATAAACAATTAAATATGGATATTCGGAAGCCACCAGGGGGCGCGCTGATATGATCAGCCTTGGCATACCGCTCCTGCCCAAGGGACCGGCAAATTGGGATCAGCCCCCCATTTTTGGCCCCCCCATGTCCTACGGCCCATGTGGTGTGGAAGAGGACCCCTGACAGCACCCATAGGTAGAAAAAACAAGTAAAATCAGTCCCATTTAGGTGGAGATAGCAACTTGAAACCGAAACCAGTGTGAAGAGGAAACACACAGGTTTGGCAGAACAAGTCAAAGTCCACAGCTCTTGTACATTGAAGAAATTAGGGAAGCACCAAAGCTGCAGGTGGCTGAGGGGTTTGGGAGCACTGCCAGATGCCACCCACAGTTAAGAACCTAAATGAAAACAGACAGTTCTCAGTCTCACTGCGCTGAACAGTGCAATAGTGTTCAGTGTGAAGATGAGAAAGCACGCCAAAGAGCAGACAGCGTTTGGAAGAATGAGGGGAGGACCGGGAGAGGTGGGGAGGTGAGTCTGTTTTCCGCCCTACCCCCCTGACATACTTGAGGCGCGAGCAGTGCAGGAGGCGTGAGCCCCCCCCCCCACACACACCCACCTACCTGCCAGCTGGGTGGCCGGCGTTAGCAACGGTGCCGGGCCGCCTGGGGGAGGGGAGACACCAAACGCTGTGTCATGCATGCTGGACGCTACGCTCGTAGAACAGCTAGACCGTTCTTTTCCAAATGGAGGTTATTCGATACGTTACCGGGAAAACGACGTTTGCATTTTTCACGTCGCTAACTTCACGTGACTTTTGCTTCGTCACGTGAACTACGGTATTACGTATTTAAGCAGCGTAGAAACTTCACTCGCTGCTTCTGATCGAATCTATTGGCGTTGTGTAGCTGAACCTCTGATCTGCATCCTGGCATATTTCTACAGCTACTTTTGGGCCTTCAATAGCGTGTGTTCCGCCACACGCTGATTCCTGGAGCTATTCCTTCGCGTGATAATTCACACGCGTTCTCTGTCTTCAAGCGTGGCTGGTCCGGACTGCGGGAATCCTGCCCGCGTGTACATCCACACGTACACTCTGTCTTCATACGCGGCTGGCCCGGACTGCGTAAATCCTGCCCGCGTGTAATTCCACACGCGCACGTTGTCTTCACTCGCGGCTGGCCCAGACTGCGTGAATCCTGCCCGCGTGTAATATCCACACGCGCTCTCTGTCTTCAAGTGCGGCTGGCCAAGACTGCGTAAATCCTGCCCGCGTGTAAAATCCACACGCGCACGTTGTCTTCACTCGCGGCTGGCCCAGACTGCGTGAATCCTGCCTGCGTGTAATATCCACACGCGCTCTCTGTCTTCAAGTGCGGCTGGCCAAGACTGCGTAAATCCTGCCCGCGTGTAAAATCCACGCGCACGTTGTCTTCACTCGCGGCTGGCCCAGACTGCGTGAATCCTGCCCGCGTGTAATATCCACACGCGCTCTCTGTCTTCAAGTGCGGCTGGCCAAGACTGCGTAAATCCTGCCCGCGTGTAAAATCCACACGCGCACGTTGTCTTCACACGCGGCTGGCCCAGACTGCGCGGATCCTGCCCGCGTGTAAAATCCACACGCGCACGTTGTCTTCAAACGTTATTTTCTTCGCGGCTGTTTATAACCGCGTGTACTTTGTTTTTCCTTAAAAAGAGCGCTATTTCTAACTCCTGCATCTGTGGAATTAACAGAAGGATTGATCCCTATAGTGGGAAGGAAGCTTTTCAAGGATTATTGGAAGGTGACATTGAACTGAACTTTTGGACGCTATCCTGTGGTGAATTCAACCCGTATCTAGCGTGAGCCTCGTTCCGTTCGGGATAAGTCTCCCTTACTAATTTTCCCTTCCTTGTCGTTTGTTCTTCATTCAAATCCATCAAGAGACTTCTGGATTATTCTACCCTAAACTAAAGGTCAGTGTGAACATTCCTGTCATTATCTAATTCATCATACTCAGGTTGGAGCAGTTATTCATGATACTTTAATTTGTCCTAGGCTGGCTTTCTATACCTTACCCACGCCCTTTCCAGTGATCCATCGCTCTGCCTGTTTTATCAGCCAGAGGGTTGTATCATTTGGAAGGTCTTCAATTGACTTCACAACTATCAAATCGTGTGAACAGGGATCCGGAAGACCCTACCTCCTGTATCCTTTTGAGTATTGTATCCTTTTCAGTTAATACTTTGGTACATTC
Organism: Ambystoma mexicanum; assembly: GCF_040938575.1. Lineage (NCBI taxonomy): Eukaryota > Metazoa > Chordata > Amphibia > Caudata > Ambystomatidae > Ambystoma > Ambystoma mexicanum. Next base: position 448,206,495 of record NC_090936.1, on the reverse strand, counting down.
TGACAGAATCAGAAGCCATGGAGGGTACGGATCCTTTAGCTGTTTTGACACAGTTGATCAGCGATTTGAGAAATGAAATGGTTACAGCACAGGACATGTTACGGCACCGTATGGACGTTATGCAAGACGCCCTACATGGTAGCCCTCAGGGAGCACAGGTGCCGATGGCTACTGCATCTGGATCTGGGACTACGGCACCCCCACAGGAAACTATTAATGTGGTTATGCCCACTCAGTTTCCCTTGGCCCCTCCGGAACGGTTCACGGGTGATCCCAAAACCTATAGAACCTTTGTAAATCAGTGCCGACTCCATTTTCTTTGCCGTCCTACATCTTTTCCTGATCTAACCACAAAAGCAGCCTTCGTGCTTTCCCATTTAGGGGGCACAGCTGCTGCTTGGGCTAACCCTTTGTTGGAAACTAATAGCCCTTTGTTGTACGATTGTGACGATCTCTTGACTGCTATGAGTAAAGTCTTTGACATGCGTTACTCTACTCAAGCCACAGATTTAGAGTTGCTTAACCTACAACAAGGCAGCCAACCCCTTCTGTCTTACGTTGCCCGGTTCAATCAACTGACGGCGGAAACCCAATGGCCTGACAGCAAGAAAACGGCTGTTTTCTACAAGGGTCTTTCTGAAGAACTGAAAGATGCCTTATCTATAGTTCCTGTGGTTCCTACGGGTTTTCCAGAGTTGCTCGATTTGGTTCTACAAATCGACGCCCGAAGGAATGCTCGAAAGGGAGAGAAAAAGCCCTTCATGCCAGTCTCGGGGCGGTCAGAGACACCAGCAGTCATCTCTACGACCCTGAACCCATGCAGATTGGCGCCGTGAGAGGCCGATTGTCCAATGCAGAACGGGAGAACCGAAGAAAAAACCACTTATGTATGTACTGTGGTTCTTCCGAGCATTTATTGGCAACATGTCCTAAAAAACCCATCAAGCGTGCGGGAAACGCCAAAACTGGACAATAGCAGGAGTCCCTATGTCGAGTGTTTCATCGGACTCCAGTACCATTCCTAAACATGCACCTGTAATAGTTCAGGTGACGTTACGTTGTGATGAGCGAGAAGTGGTTTCCAAGGCCATGGTTGATTCTGGAGCCACCAGCAATTACATAGACATCACTTATGCCAAGAACTGTTCCTTACCCCTTGTAAACAAAAAAAGACCTGAAACGGTGAACACCGTGGACGGATCTGTTTTGACTTCTGTTATGGTAACCCAGGAGACGGTACCTGTTCAGATGACCTTATCGAATAATCATTCAGAAGAAATCATCTTCGATGTTATTGCTGCTCCACAGTACGAGATCATACTTGGTCTTGCATGGTTAACCCTTCACAATCCTGCTGTTGACTGGGTTTCGGGATCGCTCCAATATCCTTCGATTCATTGCAATGAACATTGCTTTACCAGTCAGGAGGTGTCAAATAAACAACACATATTGGCCTCTATGGTGGAGGATTCAACTATCAGCGTTGTACATCAATGCGACAATATCATACCATGCGAATACGCTGATTATGCTGATGTCTTTGATAAAGGCCAGGCAGAACAATTACCTCCTCATCGACAGTACGACTGTCCTATCGAATTGATTCCTGGTGCCAAAATTCCTACAGGCCGTGTTTATTCACTAACACCTAAAGAAGATGTTGTGTTAAAAGAATACATTGATAAAGCGCTAGCAATGGGCTTTATACGGCCCTCACAATCACCTGCTGCATCTCCTCTATTCTTTGTTCCTAAGAAAGAGGGAGATCTCAGACCTTGCATTGATTACAGGGCACTTAATGATATCACCATCAAAAACCAATACCCCTTACCACTAATAAACGTTCTATTGGATCAATTAGGCACTTCCAGTTATTTCACCAAATTGGACTTGCGAGGTGCATACAATTTGGTTCGCATTCGTGAAGGCGACGAATGGAAGACCGCTTTTAAGACACGGTATGGTCTTTACGAATATTTGGTGATGCCTTTTGGTCTGTGCAATGCTCCCGCCACATTTCAATTCTTCATGAATGATATATTCAGAGACATAATGGACCAATTTGTGGTTATCTATCTGGATGACATTCTGATCTACTCATCATCTTTATCGGAACACGTCAGACATGTTTCTACAGTCCTACAAAGACTCAGGGAGAACCATCTTTATGTGAAAGCCGAAAAATGTGTCTTTCATTCACAGGAAGTGGAATTCCTTGGTTACGACATTACCAATCTAGGTGCTCGAATGAGTCGTTCCAAGGTAAAGGCCGTCTTGAATTGGCCGATTCCGCATAATGTCAAGTCACTACAGTCTTTCTTAGGCTTTGCGAATTTCTATCGCAGATTTATCCATTCCTTTTCCAAAACAGTAGCTCCTTTGACGGCTTTAACTAGTTCTAAAGTTCCTTTCTGTTGGAACCAACATGCCCAAGCAGCATTCGAAAAGCTGAAGGAAGCATTTACCACTGCACCCGTGCTTCAACATCCGGATCCTGATCGCCAGTTTGTCGTTGAAGCGGATGCATCCAGTGTCGCTATTGGTGCAGTACTCTCACAAGTTTGCACAGAAACCAAGGAGGAACACCCAGTGGCTTTCTTCTCTCGCAAACTCACCTCATATGAACGGAACTACACCGTCACTGAGCGGGAACTACTGGCTATCAAAGATGCTTTCCGAGAATGGCGTCATCATCTTCTTGGGGCCAAACAACAGGTGTTGGTGTACTCTGACCATAGAAATCTCCAAGCATTCAAATCCATGAAATGCCTTACGGCCCGTCAGGCCAGATGGCATGTCTTTTTTGCCCAATACGATTTCCAGGTCACCTATCGTCCTGCCCGAGAACATGTTAAGTCGGATGCTTTGTCCCGTATGAGTGAAGAGGCGCAGGAAGAAAAACAAGTACAGATTCAGCTGTTGGCAGATCATGTAATATGTAGTTGTTCGGTTCAACCATCCCTAAAAACCGAAGTACAAGAGTGGGTAAAAATTTATCCACAAGTAGTCCAGGATATGAATCTGGAAGTACATAACGGTTTACCATTCACACAAGGAGTACTTTATCTACCAACTCCTTCAATGCGGAATAAAGCCCTCAAATGGAATCATGATTCCTTGATTGCAGCCCATCCTGGACGGAAGAAAACACTGGAGCTGCTCAAAAGGTGGTGCTGGTGGCCATCCATGGCAACAGATGTTATAAACTATGTATCTTCTTGTTCTGTATGTATCCAATGTAAAAATACTCCTGGTAAACCAGTGGGCTTACTCCAGTCCCTACCTGTCCCTAACAAACCATGGGACATGATATCTATGGACTTTGTGGTAGAACTCCCCCCAAATCAGGGATATGATACCATATGGGTCGTAGTGGATTATTTCACTAAATTGGCTCTTTTTATTCCCTGTATTGGTTTACCAACTGCTGCTGTTCTGGCTGAACTATTCATCCAACATATATTTCGTTTCTTTGGTCTACCATCAGTAATCATTACAGACAGGGGCTCACAGTTTGCGTCACGCTTTTGGAGAGCTTTAACATCTGCATTACTGATTGATGATAGAATGTCCAGTGCTTATCATCCTCAAACTGACGGACAGACTGAAAGGGTCAATTGTACTATGGAACAATATCTGCGGTGTCTGTGTTTGCAATACCAATCGGATTGGCTCACGGTACTGCCGGCGGCTGAATTCGCCTATAACAACTCTTATCATAGTGCCATAGGCACTTCACCGTTCTATGCTCTCTATGGACAACACCCCCGATCAATACCTCTGGATTCCGGTCTATCCTTGGACACGCCTGCCGCAGGCCGTACTTTTCGTGATCTGAAGAGATTACAGAGAAAGGTGAAGCAGCAATTGGAGCAGGCTAAACGACGTGACAAGTTCTATGCCGATGCTCATAGAGTACCCGCACCTGTCTATAAGGCTGGTATGAAAGTCTGGCTGTCCACTAAGAACTTAAGAATTCCAGGCAAAAAGAAATTGTTGCCTAAATACATCGGTCCGTATGTAGTGCTCCAAGTTCTTAATCCTGCTGCTGTACGTCTGGCTTTGCCACAACGATGGCGAGTGCATCCTGTATTCCACGTGTCACTCATTAAGCCATTTTCTGAAGCTACTAGACTGCCTGTACGGCCTGTTGCTATTTCTGTGCGGGGTTCAGATGAATACGAGGTACAAGACACACTGGATATGAAACTACGTTCTGGTAGACCATATTATCTGGTGGATTGGAAGGGCTATGGTCCCGAGGATAGGTCCTGGGAACCTCTTTCTAATATTCATGCTCCTGCTTTATTGAAGCGCTTTCACACAAGAAGGGGAGAGGTTGTCCCTTTGGGGGATGGCACTGTCATGCATGCTGGACGCTACGCTCGTAGAACAGCTAGACCGTTCTATTCCAAATGGAGGTTATTCGATACGTTACCGGGAAAACGACGTTTGCATTTTTCACGTCGCTAACTTCACGTGACTTTTGCTTCGTCACGTGAACTACGGTATTACGTATTTAAGCAGCGTAGAAACTTCACTCGCTGCTTCTGATCGAATCTATTGGCGTTGTGTAGCTGAACCTCTGATCTGCATCCTGGCATATTTCTACAGCTACTTTTGGGCCTTCAATAGCGTGTGTTCCGCCACACGCTGATTCCTGGAGCTATTCCTTCGCGTGATAATTCACACGCGTTCTCTGTCTTCAAGCGTGGCTGGTCCGGACTGCGGGAATCCTGCCCGCGTGTACATCCACACGTACACTCTGTCTTCATACGCGGCTGGCCCGGACTGCGTAAATCCTGCCCGCGTGTAATTCCACACGCGCACGTTGTCTTCACTCGCGGCTGGCCCAGACTGCGTGAATCCTGCCCGCGTGTAATATCCACACGCGCTCTCTGTCTTCAAGTGCGGCTGGCCAAGACTGCGTAAATCCTGCCCGCGTGTAAAATCCACGCGCACGTTGTCTTCACTCACGGCTGGCCCAGACTGCGTGAATCCTGCCCGCGTGTAATATCCACACGCGCTCTCTGTCTTCAAGTGCGGCTGGCCAAGACTGCGTAAATCCTGCCCGCGTGTAAAATCCACACGCGCACGTTGTCTTCACACGCGGCTGGCCCAGACTGCGCGGATCCTGCCCACGTGTAAAATCCACACGCGCACGTTGTCTTCAAACGTTATTTTCTTCGCGGCTTTTTATAACCGCGTGTACTTTGTTTTTCCTTAAAAAGAGCGCTATTTCTAACTCCTGCATCTGTGGAATTAACAGAAGGATTGATCCCTATAGTGGGAAGGAAGCTTTTCAAGGATTATTGGAAGGTGACATTGAACTGAACTTTTGGACGCTATCCTGTGGTGAATTCAACCCGTATCTAGCGTGAGCCTCGTTCCGTTCGGGATAAGTCTCCCTTACTAATTTTCCCTTCCTTGTTGTTTGTTCTTCATTCAAATCCATCAAGAGACTTCTGGATTATTCTACCCTAAACTAAAGGTCAGTGTGAACATTCCTGTCATTATCTAATTCATCATACTCAGGTTGGAGCAGTTATTCATGATACTTTAATTTGTCCTAGGCTGGCTTTCTATACCTTACCCACGCCCTTTCCAGTGATCCATCGCTCTGCCTGATTTATCAGCCAGAGGGTTGTATCATTTGGGAGGTCTTCAATTGACTTCACAACTATCAAATCGTGTGAACAGGGATCCGGAAGACCCTACCTCCTGTATCCTTTTGAGTATTGTATCCTTTTCAGTTAATACTTTGGTACATTCTGACACGCTGTCACCGGCAGCGTGTGAGCTGGCAGACACTACAGAGGCGAGTGCAAGAAGATTACATAGGTCCCAATAAGGATGCGCTTAGGGAGGAGGGAGTACCCAGGCGAAGTGGCACCAATTAATTAATCAACTCTGGTGAAACATCATGTGCAGAGTAAGCGGCTCAACAGAGGGAGCCTGCAAACTCACTATACTGGCTGGGAATAGGAGCGGCACTGCAGAGACTGGGGAAAGAACGTGAAGGAGGAGAAGGTGGCAGCTCAGGGGTAGTGAGGCCTCAGAAAAGGGGAGTCCAAGTCCCCAATATCCATTGCTGCCTGTATTTGACACTGTATACCGCCAGGGATAGAAGAACCAGTACACAAAATGGGGGGGAGTGAAGCCTCCCAGCGGCACCGTAGGAGAGGCTACTGTGGCCATATGAGGAGTGACCCATGTGGATACTAGTGAAAGTCTCCCGCCGGAATAGAGAGGGAAGAGCCTGGGTGTACTTGCTCCTCCCCCCGCAGATATAACCACAGAGAAGAACCCAGGGGCGAGAATACCAAGGAGGGAATACCATCTGTAGCGAGTCAGGAGACGATTTGGGGGGTCCTGAGTGCCCAGCTCTACTTGTTAAGGGATTGCAGAGGTGTGGGCCCCCAGGTCCGCACCTGGGGCGTGTCCAAGCCCCGTAGAGGTCCCCATAAAAGGCCACCACCCAGTGGGGGCACCCACTGAACGAGCAGGGTAAGAGTCAGAACACAAAGAAGGGAGAGGGCCGGTGGGGAGTCCGACCCCCCTCCTGAACCCGGTATCCCTGGCGGCGTCGAGTGTAAAGAGCGAAGGTGAGGGCCCCCAGGGTTTCGCCTGGGGCGTGTGCCTGCCTTGGCGAAGAGCCATGCCACCGAGAGACTCAGGCAAATAGGGGAGTGCAGAGAGAGTTAAAAGCAGAGACAGATAAAAGTCGCCCCGCTTGCTATGGGGATGGCGGCAGTGTTCTGCTGTCCGATCACACCCCTCCACCACAGGCGTCCATGTGGTCCGACCCGTGGGAGCCAGTAAGAAAGGTGCAAGGAGTCAACTGAGGAGGACCCCCATAAACGGGGAGCGAAATCTGGTTAAAGAGGCAAACGAACGGAGTGGGAACGGACCCGAGAAATGACCACCTGCTGAAAGTGGTGCCCCACCCCACACATGGACTGAAAGACAAAACTAGGACGCTTTGAATACCAGGAACTAGGGTGGGTAAGCGAAACCTCTAATCCCATCAGGACGGAAGGGGGGAGCGACGCCACGTCAACTAAGAGGGATATTGCCTCTGTTCTGGAAGAGATTAGAGGAATGAGTGCGGACATTGACGGCAAAGTAGATAGAACTAATGTTCGAATTGACAGCATGGACGAGAGGCTCCAGGCAGTGGAGAATAACCAGATTTCCCTCGAAACACAAATGGATATGAGGCAGGCGGAACTTGAGAGAATGGAAGGTGAGGTAGCCTCAAAGATGGATGATTTTGACAACCGGAGAGGAGAAACAATCTGCGTTTCTTTGGAATCCCAGAGAAAGATGGTGAAACAGTAGCAGACCTGCAGAGAACCATCCACGAGGTGGTGAAGACGCTATTCAGCGATGAGAACATGGACAAGCCCAAAATGGAGAGAGTACACAGAGCGGGGACAACTGGGAGGGGCCAGCGATTGGTGCTTGCACGTTTCCATAATTACCCAGACAAACAAAAAATACTGGAAAAGACAAATGGACAGAGCTCGGGCCGCTGGGAAGTGTGAAGGTGGCCATCTACCAGGACCTGTCGGCACTAACACTGGTGTCTATATCCTTTGAAGTCGAGGGATACAACTACAACTGGTGACTGAGGAAGATATCAGGAGGGTCATGGCGGAGCTGATGGAAGGCGATGGGAGGAAAATGGATGACGATGGAAAGGGCCAAGAAGATAGACGATGGCGCATAAAGGGTCCAAATAGATATAAAGTCCCTGGCTCCAGAAAATTCAGGAAACTGGGATCACCTATGGCAGGCCCTTCTTGAGCTGTGGTTTGGGAGACTGAGTTTATGGTTGAATTGTATGTTGGTGCGAGTGGGAACAGAGGGGGGCTTGAAATAGTGAGTTTGGTTGTGCGGGTCCATGAAGGGGGAGGACCACTGGTGATTCAATCTTGTCAGGGGAAATGACTCTAGGCGGAGTTGGATGCCAAGGCGGGGGAGGAAGCGGCAGGGGTAAGGGGGTCTTATGTTCAGGGTCTGAAAGTTCTAATTCATTGGGGTGGTTCAGGGATCCGGTTAAGAGGGGCCAAACCTTGGAAGTGTCCCGAAGGAGGGGGAAGTAGTGTGTTCATTAAGGTGAAAGGAGATGTCTGGCCAGGATGATATGAGGACAGGTTCCCTTAATGTCTGGGGACTGAACTCACCTACCAAAAGATCTATGGTGATACATGAGTTGAAGAGGTCCAATCTGGACTGGTTGTGTCTACAAGAAACACACTGGAAGAAGGGGGAACCGAGGTTGCGATCCCGGGAGCTGGGGAGGTGATCATGGCCTCCAACGTAAAAAAGAGATGCGGGGTGGCGGTCTTGATATCAATCCGGGTGAGCTTTACAATAGATGCGGTATTAACAGATCCAACTGGGAGGTATATATTTGCAAAGGGCCACCTACAAAGGGGTTAAGTTAACGATTGATCCGTATTTGCTCCGAATGTGCATCAATGCGAATTCTGGCAAAAGGTCAGAGACAAACTGATACAATTTGGCTAAGATTAATTGGTGGTGGGTGGGAATTTTAACATGGTTTTAGACCCACAGAGAGATCGTAAAAGGATGGGAGAGGAACAACAGAGGAGGGTTATTCCGAATGCCATCGGGTGGTTTAAAGGGCTGAACGAGGTCCTAGGTTTATGTGACTCCCTCCACCCGATCCCGGAAGGGGATATGCCTTTCACCTTCTACTCTGCTGCCCACGATTTGTTCTCCCGCATAGATTTGATTCTAGTTAATGTGACCTAAAACTTTAAGTCCTACAATCCCGGGTAGTGCCGATACCGTGGTTGGACCATGACATGGTGACAATTCAGCTTGAAAGGGGAGGAATGAAAAGTCACAGAGAGAACTGGAAATGTAATGATTTCCTACTAAAGGATAAAGCCGTGCAACAGGAACTACTCGGGGGAATAAAAGAGAATTTTCTCTTTAATGATACAGAGGAGGTGGGGATTCAGTTGGTGTGGGACGGCTTTAAAGCAACCATACATGGTACCCTGATGAGGATAGGCATTGAGAAAAAAAGAGAGCGAGAGAGGACAAAATCCGTAAGAAAATAGATGAGATACAACTGGGAGGTGCCCATGGGCAGTATATGTCACTTGCCAAGGCGATAGAGCTCCAATGTTACAAGATGCAATTAAACGCTATATTGATTCAGGAGACAGAGAAGAAACTCCTGTTCCTGAAACAGAAGTATCATGGTAAGGGGGACCGAGCGGATAAGATCCTCGCCTGGAGATTGAGGGAGGAGAAAAAGAGGCGGACCATCAGGGTGATTAGGGCAGAGGATAATAGGAGCTTAAGAGACGCCTAGAGTATAGGGAGTGAATGTGTACAGTATTATAGAACCCTCTTCTCGTCGGAGTCGGCAGGGGACAAGTGCCGAATGGATACATTTCTGGATAGGCAACCGGTCCCGGGGCTCCCTGAGGATACCGCGAAAGCACTGGAGAATCCCATAACCGTAGAAGAAGTCATACGGGCCATTGCAGGAATAAAGTCTGGAACCCCCCGAGGGAGGATGGGTTTACAATAAAGTTTTATAAATCGTTCAGATCCCTGTTAGACCCACATTTGGTGAAGGTGTGCTTAGGGGGGGAACCCTTTCCCACACGTTGATGGCAGCAATTATTGTTGTCATCCCGAAGGAGGGGACGGACCCGGCCATATGCTCGTCCTATAGGCTGATGTTCCTCCTTAATGGGGATGTGAAGATTTTAGCGAAATTCTTAGGAATGAGACTGGAGAGAGGTATGCCACTGCTAGTGCATGGGGATCAGGTGGGAATTATTAGAGTAAGGCAAGGCTCAGACAACATTAGGAAGTCTATCAACCTGATGCATGGGGCGCAAGTGGAAGGCCTGGACGCATGTTTAGTGACACTGGATTCAGAAAAGGCCTTTGAGAGGGTCGAGTGGCCTTTCATGATGAAGGCGTTGGAGAGGATGGGGCTAGGAGCAAATTTCCTGAAATGGGTGCCAGCACTATATAATAGGCCCAAGGCGAAGGTTCAGATAAATGGGGGACTAACAGAAGCTTTCAAACTCTCGAGAGGGACCAGGCAGGGGTGTCTCCTCTCCCCGCTCTTGTATGCCCTCGCTATGGAACCCTTGGCGATTGCGAATGTTCAAAACATGGTGAATGAAAGGATTAAGGGTATAGTGGGGGGAGAGCTTGAATGCAAAATCTCCCTGTTTGCCGATGACATACTGGCCTACCTAACGAAGGTCCAGGTCTCCCTCCCAGCGCCATGGCCACCTCTCAGGTCTCAAGATTAATGTGGGGAAATCTGCAATCTTACCGCTATTGCCAGAGAGCCCCCTCTTAGACACGGAAAACAGTTACCAAGGTATGAAGGTAAATAAGAGCAGCATTCGATACCTGGGCATATGGGTGCAAGGAATTTAGGCGAGTTGGTGGCAGCAAACTATAACCCCTTCCGTGCCGAACTCACAGTTGATCTAAAGAGGTGGCACCCATTGATACTGTCCTGGTATGGACGGATGACCTCCATAAAATGAATGTCCTCCCCAGATTGCTGTATTTGTTTACATCCATCCCGAACCAGCTCCCGGAGAAGTTCTTCAAAGAAGTTATAATAGAGCTTTGTAGATTTATATGGGGAAATATGGCGCCAAGGTTGAAGATGACCACCCTGACTCTCCCGAGGGATAGGGGAGGATTTGGGTTCCCGGATATCCATTTGTACTATAGAGCGGCACAAGTCAGGGGGATGCTGGAACACATGAGGGAAGATCTTAGGACCTATTGGACCTACCTGGAGGACCTTATAGCTCATCCCTTGAAGGTCAGAGACTACTTCTGGTCCCCCACCAGATTAATACCGGACCTCTTGCGGTCACAACCCACACTAGGAGTTTTTGGATGGTCTGGCGGTACGCGGGGATGCACAGAGTTATACCTCATGGCCTTCCCCTATGTCTTCCATATGTGGGCCACCGTTTGATATGGGACGCAAGGGATTTACGAATTCACAGAAGTGGTAAGACGCAGGGTTCGAGAGAGAGTGGGACAGTTCTTTGAGGATGGGAACTTCTGTGAATGGGACAAGGTGCGAGAGATACTGGGAGGGGACTCAATCATTATATTTGAATTTCTTCGCATTAAGGGTGTCCTGACAGATCCATGGTGGGGTGCGGGCGGCTAGAGAACTAACCCCAGTGGAAAAGTCCTAGACCAAGCTGTGACAAGGAAAAGTATACTGTCCAAACTCATAGCTCTCAACCATTTGTGTTGCAAAGGCGGGTGAAATCACCCGATTTTGTTTTTGGCGGGTGAGACGCCCAATCGGAATGAATGCGTGCAGGAGGCTTGGCGGGTGAGTCAGCCCTTTACAAGGCGGGTGACACCCGTCAAAAGCGTGTGAGTTGAGAGCTATGCAAACTATATAAAGCAATGAACGAAGCAGGCCTAAAGCGGAGGCAAACCTTCCAGAGATTTGGGTGGAATTAGTAGAGGAAGAGATTTCAGAGGAAGATTTGGCCCGCATATACAAGGTGGTCTTTCAGGGAGGATTGTTCCCCTCCACAATAGAGCATAATTATAAAGTGGCAAAGGGATCCGGTTAGACTGTCAAAGATATTTCCGGGAACATCGCCGCTGTGCTCTAGGGGGTGCGGAAGCCAGGGGCCACTAGCCCACATGTGGTGGCATTGCCCCAAGGTTCAAATGTTTTGGAAAGAGGTGTTGAGTTGGATGGAAGAGGTGACAGGGATAGGGCTAGACCTTGACCCGCTGCAGCTTCGGCTCCCACAAAAAGATAGGGAAGAAAATAGACTTCCGAAAATATGTGTGAAGCCTTGTTGAGGGCGGGGAGACTGGTCATTGCCCCATGTCGGAAAAAGAAACGCTCCCCACGAAAGCAGTATGGGAAGGAAAAGTGCAAAATATTATATTAATGGAAAAACTAACTGCAGTGGTGAATGATAAAATGGAGGGTTTTCACACTGAATGGTCTGCCCTGCTGCTTAAATGGAGGCTGCAGGAGGACAACCAGTAAACTAAGCCAGTGGGTGTGTGCAAAGAAAGGGGGAAGAGTGGAACGGGAGGTTGATGGAGGGCCTCGGAGAGGAGCCGACAAGGGAAATTTACAGACAATATGACTACATCTTATCAGAGACAACAACAGAAGATATGCACACCATTGAATAACAGTTGATGGGAATAAGAGGGTGGGGCAGGGGGTTGGGGGAAGAGGGGAGTTGGAGGGGGGAAGAGCCGAGTTGGAGGGGGGAAGAGGGAAGGTGAGGGGGGAAGAGATCCAGATGATTGGGGCTAACGTGGGTTGCACAGTTTTACTGTTATATTGAAAATGTCTGTTTCTTGTTATAAATGCCTATAAAATCAAGTTAAAAAAATATATAGATATATTGTTGGGCCAGAAAAAAAATATATTTTACCCACTACTCAACAAAATAATATTAAAAAGTTGCATGCATGTTTTAAAAACAGGTTACGGTCTCACAAAGGCACTACTGCTTCCGCTCAATGGAAACTCATGTAGAATGCTCTTAAGAATAGAGATTCATGGAAATTCAGGTATATTTTTTTTTATAAATATAAGGTGGGTGACACTGTGAAAAGAGAAATCAATCCTATATCAAATAATTGTTGGAAAGATTATATATTGCTGTTGTACTATCACAAGAACTCTTCAAACATAAGCAATAATTATCAGGAAATACTGGAGGAGGATTTCTTTAGGTTCACAGAGGAAGATGTGGAGAATATTATAAAGGCCTTGAAATCTTCCCGTGCACTGGGCCCAGATGGCCATCCGAATATTTTATTAAGAGAAATTCCTAAGGTATGTGCTTGTATATTGTTTATAATATTATAATCTTGGTAACAGGACATATTCCTGTATCCTGGACAAAATCTGTATTAATACCAATTTATAAAAAGGCTCAGAGGTTCGCCTGCTAACTATCGATACTAGCCATGATTGATTTGAGTGCAAAAAAAGGTTTTGTAAATTATTTTTTAAATATTTTAATGTATGGATAAAACATAAAGGGATTTTTTTTTTAGAAATTTGCAAACTGTTATTAGAAAGGGATACAGTACACTTTCAAACATTTGGACCTTAATGTTCTTTACTCAATCCACCTTGAAGGTTAGCCGTAATGCTCTGTATATTTGCTTTATTGATTTTTCTAAAGGCTTCGACAGGGTTAATCAACGCATTTTATGGGAAAAAATTATGAAATGGGAATTGCACCCCCAGACTTTGTATTTGATCAAAACCTTTTACATGGTTAATAGTGTCCAAATTAGAATAGATCAAGACAAGCCTTGAGTGAGTGTTTTAAGATTAGTCATGGTTTAAAGCAGGGCTGCACATTGGCCCCAGTTTTATTTAATGTATATATATCAGATTCGGAAACTTTAAAACAAATTGTAATAATAATCTGCCAAGTATTTCCCAACATTCTGTTGTTTGGTTATCTTCCACTGATGATATTGTACTACCTGATTTAACTGCTATCGGGTTACAATGTAGCCTTGCTGCCCTAGAGAAATATTCTTCTATACATGGACTAGACCTAAATTTGAACAAAACTGAGATCATGACGTTCAAAGCAAACAGAAGAGGTATTAAAAAATACAATTGAGCAATCCATAGCACTAAATTGGAAGAGGTCTCTAGTTATCAATATTTAGGTGCACTCATAACAAATAACATGGATGAAGACATCTGTTCTAGAACCATTTTGTCCAAGGCAATTACCAAATTCAAGGCCATCAAATCCTTTATACAGAAATCTGGAGGACGGTCGATCTATAGAGGGATTATTAGAACTGTATATGGCAGGTATTGTTCCCAGTATTTTATATGGCCTGGAGGTTTATACTGCAAAAGAAACTACCTGGTTAGGCGTCTTAAAGGTTAATTGTGGCATTCACCTTTGGGTCTCTCACAATCAGTCACTGTTGAAGCCATTTGTAACGAGTTGGACTTACTTCACACACCACAAGGAAAATGATATCTTCTTGTCTATTTTATGCTAAACTTCTTATGACTTGGAATGACTAATTCTACATATAATTATTTTTTTATGACAAAAGAATATGTTTACTAAACAAAACATTCATTAAAATCATGGTTTGAAAAGATTAGGGTGTGCGTGCTTACGCAGTATGCTTTTCATCTTGATCACTCCGTAGTCCCTACGAACTACATTTCCCAGTACTTCACAGGTCTCTTACGGCCCTCGGTGGCGCGTCAGCGTCGGCACATTGGAGGAGGCACCGGTTTGTGCATGTTCGTGTCCGGGGGTAAAGGGAGTACTCTCCGACCCTCAGGACCTATTCTCCAGCTTTTCCTGTGGTGGGTCCACTCTCATTACTTGCGGGTACTATTACTCACTTAAATTATTTCTTTACTGCACTACGCACGTGCAAACACACATTCCCCAGTGGTAATCCCATACACATCCCCCAGTGGTGAGAACTATCTTAAAAAACAACGCAGTATCTTAGCACAGTATTCTAATGACTTGTGTGCCGGCTCTAAACTGCCTTTAGGTGATCTATCAAACACTGCAGATGTGAAGACTGCCTTAGTCGATACCCTGTATGTTAGAAGTAAGGTGACCATTCTTATAACAACACAGACCACACCTACATGCCCCAGTACCCTGGGCATACAAGGAACTGACTACTTGCATGACCACCAACCCAACACAGTGACCAATAATGCTCCTAGTGAGGTCTGCCAGCCAGATCTCAATCTGAATGGGCATGGTACCCCCATGCACATTTTCATTGCTTCTCAAAAGGGCACCTTTGAACACACGCTCATTAGTTAAGCATGGGACGGAAGAGGAAGATTATCTGAGAACCTCAGACATAGATGTCATGGGCATTAGTGAAACATGGCTGCATGACGCTGCCAATATGGCGGTGTCCTCATCTGTTCCACCTAACTAATACATTTTGCGGAAGGATCGACCAGAGCAGAATGGGGGTGGGGGGAGTAACACTTGCTACTAAAAAAAACGAGGTTACCACATCCTGAAGCATTCAGGTATAGAAGGCTGTGAGAGTCTGTTTATCAAAATAAAAACAAACTCCAATACTTCATTCACTATCAGAGTCATCTATAGACCCCCATATGACATGCCTCTATTTGAAGAGCAATTGTTGGCTCTTCTGAACAACCCCAATAAACACAAATCCCCCATTATTATCTTGGGTGATTTTAATTACTGACCTAACAATAAGAACAACAGCCTGGCAAAGTCCCTTCTCACCGCTTTAAATACCATTAAATATACTCAATGGATCAATAACCCTACACATAGGGATGGACATACAATTGATTGGTTCTTACCCACCAGTTTATGGTGAAAGACCCCGCCTGCCTATCATGTCCTTTGTCAGATGATTATATAGCCAACCTCACTGTCTGTCTTCCGGCTGCTCCTATACGCTTGGACAAATAGCAGAGAATTGTAAAACACTGATATAACTTTAGGAATATTGGTCCCTCCAAGTTTGTCGCACTTCTTCAATCAAAACTGCCTCCACCTAAATCACTTGATAACATGACATCCTTAGTTCCCATCTGTCTTCTGCTATCTTCTCTGCAATTGAGGCACTATCCCCAGAAGAAATCAAGGTCATCAAACCTGGGACTGTAAAAAAAAACTCCTGGTTCAATGACAATGTCCTTAGATCTAGAATATTGAAAAACACTCTAGAGAGAGAGTGGCGGAAAGGAACCTTCACCTGAAACTCTTAGTAACTACAAAAATGCAGTAAACAAATACAAACTTGTTATTGTGGAAGAAAAATCTAAACATTTTAATACAAAAATGTGCAATGCTAAATCAAGAGCAGGCAAGCTGTTTAAAGTACTAAAGGAAGTGGAGGGCAAAAATAGTGACACCACTAGCATCAAGCGCGATGCTGCGTGTTGTCAGATGATTCAAGAAGAGTTCTTTAACAAATTTCTTGATCATCAAAAAGCCATTCGTACAAAACAACAATCTGGCTCAAATACTATCTCACAAGAAACAACAACACTCGCTGCCTCTATTAGCAGTCCACTAATAGCTGAATTCAAGTTTAAGCCATGTTGTGACACTGAGATCATTGAGATAGTCAACAACCTGAAGCCCACATCCTGCAAGGGAGATGTTTGCCCTGCAGATATCATTAAGCAATCCATTGTATTTTTGAGCACCCGGATCACATAATGATTAATTTATCATTTAGTGAAGGTGTGGTTCCCCCCTCTCTTAGGGAGGTATGGATAACCCCGCTTCTGAAAAAGAGCTCACTGTATCCTACTGTAGCCAAGAAGTATCACCCCATTACCAGCGTCAAATTTCTGCTCAAGATTCTGGACAAAGTGGCTTACCTGCAATTCTAGGCTTTTCTGGAAAAAAATAACATCCTAGGTATCCATCAGTCTGGTTTTAGAGCACAGCATGGGACAGAGACGGCCCTTTGGACCTTAAGACCATTTTGTCCAGTATAGTGGAAAAAGGTCACTCGGCACTGTTGATGCTCTCGGCAGCTTTCGACCTGCTCGGCTATTCCATTCTTGTCGACAGGCTGAAGTGTCTGGTGGGTTGTTCTGATGGGGTGTCAGATTGCGTCAAAACAATGGGTGTTTATCTGGACGCAGAACAGAACATGAAGGCCCATGTATCCCATACTCACTCTTCTTGTGGTTATGTAGTCAGGCTATTGAACCAAATCAGACCTTACATATCCCTTGAAAACAGATTTATTCTTGCCTCTGTCATGGTGAACTCAAGACTAGATTATTGCCATAGCCTGTTATCAGGAACAACCCAGTCTAATGTACAATCCCTACAGGCAGCCCAGAACGAGGCAGTACGTGCAGTCTTCGGGCTGCATAGGCAGGACCATGTAACAGACTCTAGAAGGGCCTTACATTGGCTACCTTTTAAATATAGTATGCTGCACACAATCCTATCATTAACCTACAAGGGCTGGACATTGACTGCACCTTTGTACTAGACAAAACAACTGATCATAAATCTCCCTTCCCGTTCTTTGTGATCCAGTGACGGCCATAAACTCAAACAACCTTGGTTTAAATTGGTAATAAACCACCATCACATTCATACTCATTGACCCACCAGTCACTCACACACACATTCTCTTACATCCACTGATTGCATTCTCTACACAGGCACACATCCATCCACTCATTGCATTCTCTACACAGGCACACACCCACCCACCCAGAACATTCAAAACCACACATCACATCACTTCTCATTCACCCATCTGCAGCTCACTTCTCTTGCATCCACTCATTGCATTCTCTACACAGGCACCCACCCAGAACACTCACATACACACATCACATCACTTCCCATTCACCCACCAGTAACTCACACCTTCTCTTACATCCACCCATTGTATTCTCTGCGCACAGGCACACACCCACCCAGAACATTCCAAAACACACATCACATCACAAAACTTCTCATTCACCCACCATTCAAAAACATACATCTGGCACATACTTCACACATGCAAAACACACATCATATTACCCCCAAAAAGCCTTCTTACCTTTTTCTTGCAGCTTCGGTCTGTCCTTCCAGGCCCCTTCAGCTCATCCGTGCTGCTCACAAACAGGAACCAGGAAGCTATGAGAGGTTCCTGTATGAGAGCTGCAAGGAAGCCGAGGGAGAAGGGGTTGGAGCTGAACATGGCATGTGATCTGTGCCACTTGTCAGGGTCAGCTCCAACCCCTACTCAGTGGTTGCAACTGTGGCCAGGTTTTAATTGACTTTCTGAATGCCAGGAGATCTCAAATGACAGGGCACTAATTTGTGCGTTGAAAGATAAATTAAGGATATGAAGTATGGCACCACAGGTCAGGGTATGTGTGAGGAATTGTTGAATAGGGCTGGAGGGCAAAGACCATAGGGTGAGCTCACCTATCTCAAATTATAATGGAAAACTAGAAATCACAAGGCCCGCCCCGCAAAGAAAAAGGCCAGGACAGGCTAAGCCTGAGACAGGACAATTTAGATGCTCTGCACACATGAACATTGAGCCTGCATGCCAGAAAGTGTTTTAAAATATGAAGTGGTGCAACAGAAATTAGGACGGGCCAGAATATTCATACTGCTAATCAAACATGCCGATGAAGGCAATCCATTCCGGTAGTTAATTCAAAATGATTGCCGAGATTGGCCATCTATTTTGAGATGATGCCACCGCGAATGGTGCTCTAATGCGGAGATAGAAAGCTGTATGGACCTGAGAGAGGTTTTATCATCAGACATCTTGGATGGACCCTGGAGAAATTGCCAGAATTGTGTCTCATAGGACAGCAGCATAAAGGATATGAAGGGATTGAACTGTGAACCAATGTTAGAGTGGCAGAGTGTATGAACAGGGTGAGACACAGAGGTGGCCATCCTCAAGTAGAGTGAAATCCTGCAGAGCAGGTACAGTCGAGAAAGGGTGGGACAGCTAGTTGTATCTTCGGTATGTGCAGCGTAGGGGGTTGATGGAGGAGACTACCTGCTTGGAGTAATGCAATGCCACTACGCGCCAAGTGCCTCCAGCAGCACAGATGATGACATGCAGGCAGATGAAAAGTTGGTAGGCGGCTTCACTCAAGAAGATGAGCGCAGTTAGCAGGTGGCAGCAGGAGCATAGCGAGTCAGAAGAAGGGCACAGACTCTCTGAAGACATGGTGTATGATATTTTATTAAAATAAAATTATGAGGCCTAATTTTCCCTATCACTATGGGTGATCTCTACATATGTTAATAACTAAGGTGCATGTTAGTCAGTCGTGAACATCCAAAGAAATAAGTCCAGTGCCCAAAACTATCCTTATTGATCCTACCACTATGAAAACTAACTTAGGTTAGGGGAATAACTCCCTTCTCCCGAGGGTACTCCTAGTACCAGTCTCTCGAAAACTCTAATACATAATCTGCAAATAGTCTCTTATGACTTCTTGGATCTGTCTCTTTAGTTCTTCAAATGGGCTATTGAATTCTCTCCTGTCTTTGGGGATTCCTTTTGGCCATCTCGTATACGATCTGTATACTTGGCTGTTACACTCGGCGTATCCTATTGTGGTATTATTGCTCTGGTAGGCTTTCCCTCATGGGTAATGTAAGGGTGCAGAAGGAGGCGAATGACACACAAGTGGCAAGGTTGTTGGCATACACTTGTATTATACCAGAAAATAAAGAGAATGCTACCTTTCCCTAACTCTCAGAGGGGTTTCCCTACCACAACAAAATACTAAAGGTTCAGTCAGGATGTCCATGTAAATAAAGAGTCCACCGTCCTGTGTCAAAAACCTACTTATATCCCTTAAACTTAAAACTAAATTAATGAAGTAATGGGTCTTCTTGGTCCAGAGGAATGACCCCCTTCGTCTGGACAATGGATCACAGCTCCAATGCTTAGGTGGGATCGTTACCTAAGGGAATGGCTCCCTTCCCCAGGTCTCAATCCCTTTCCAAGGCACAACACAATATCCTAGCTTGTAAAGCAGTAACGTTCTCAGTTCAAAACTCAAAAGGTAAAGTTCCAGTTCAAACATCAACATTCCTTATTGCCACTAGTTGTTTCTTCAATATTGGGTTCCTGGAGAATGCCTCCCATCTCCATGTATCTTGCTCTCAGTGGTTTCACACTGCCAGAGGAATTACTCCTTTTCCCTGACCTCTCTTTTCACTTGGTTTCACGATTTCACAATGCAAGGGGGATGACTCCCTTCTGCTGGCCTTCCTTGTCTTTAGTTTTACAGTTAACCACACCAGTGGGAATGACTCCCTTCCGTTGGCCTGTCTTGGCTTTAATTTCACAGTTCACAATACCAAGGTGAATGACTCACTTGCCCTGGCCTTTCTAGGTTTCATTTTCACAGTTCACAACACCAGAGCGAATGACTTCCTTCCCCTGGCCTTTCCTGACTTCAAGTTCACCCATGGGTTTCTCACCAATACAGTTCATGTATCAGTAGGGTCCCCTACCCAGCCTTCCTCTTTATGGCCCCCTTGGTTCTCCTCCTTGCCAAGTGGTGTCCCGAGGAGAGGGGCTTAAATCTTTCTGCCGTCCTCTGTTTTTGCGGGTCCCAGAACTGTATATCTCTTTGTACTTTCGTTTGAGCAGACCTGGTTCACACTCTTGCCAGGTACTGCCATGAGGAAGATTACATCTATCTTTCCCCTGCTGACTGGCGTTTGTTTTGCTTTCCAAACATGTTTATAAACCTCAGAATAACTACTCACACTATTACACAGAATAAAGTTCTTGGACTCAGGAAGGCAATGATGCACACTTAGACCAATAGTTAGAATATAAGTGGCTCTTTACAGGTCCTTTATTCATACGTCTCATGAGCATACATAAAACAATAGAATACATGCAACTTATTATACATAGATACATATATAGACATAGATTAATACATCACAAGTAGTGCAGCTGTAGAGAACACCTTCATCTCACCCGAAGCAACACTGCCAATTGCCAAAGTAGGTAGGCAGAGAGATCACATAAACTAACAGGGTCTGGAACGGAGCATCCTCCCTCTCAGTGAGACTTTTCCTTCGACTCTCTAATTGATTCTAACACTCCTCTTATTGGGTCAGAGTGTCTGCCTTCTACAGGTTACCGAATGCCGCCGGCCTGAGTGACAGACACGCAAGTATTGAAGGCACTCTTAGAGTGGAAAAATCCAGACAGTGGAAAAACCCAGCTCATGCTCTTGTTCCCAACGCCCCTTATCAGCACATCTGCACATCTCTGCCTTCCCTCCCGACCCGTCGTTGAACGAGTAATGCAAAACTATCCTATGCAGTGAGCTCATCTACTTCACACTAAAATATTGCAAATGCTGCAGAAATCATGTTTGCCTTCTAACCGAGCTCCCAGAAAACATAGACTTTCATTGCGGTCTGGAAATGAATGTCCAAAATGGGCACGCACCGGTGCCATGTTTTCGCTCGTTTTCCGCTCATGCACTACAGCGTTTTGGTCCCATACCCTTCTCTTTCTTCTTCCTATTTCTCCCAGGCTTCGTTTACTCGCCTTCCAAGTACTGTGACGAGAAAGATTTCTCCACTCTTCCTGCTACAGGGTCTTGCTTCCCTGTGGTTTCCAGCCCCCACCCATCCCATAGCGGTTCCCGTTACCTTTGTTTTCCTTCGGGTGCGCAACCGGTTCTTCCTGGGGACTTTCTCTCTGAGTCTCGGTTGTGCAGGCGTCTCTGCATTTAGGCTCTTTCCCCATGTGGATTTGTTGCCTTGCACTAGGGCTGCAAGCTTCCTTTCTGCTTCAGGCCCCCATTTGCCAATGACTCACTCGGACGCCAAGGGAAAAAGGAGGTTTCTGGTTTTCCCGTACCAGGGCGCAGACTGCTCTCTGTTCCTCCCTGTTTGGCCCAGCATCTCATTCCAACTTCCCGGGCTTCACAGTCCTGTGATCTTGTTGGCTGCTTCCCCTCTTCTCATGGTCCTTCCTTGCTTTTGGAGTGGACAAAAACAACTAGAAAGTTTGTCCCAGTTCTCATCATGGCTCTGTATGGCCCTGCACCCCCTCCTCGCCTCTGTATCTGTCAAGGGAGTCCTCACTAGGTAGTCCCTATTCTTCTTCGTCTTAATGGGTGTTAAGCTTGCCACCCTGCAGACATACATGGGGGTAGTTGACAGGTCATTGGGGTTCCTAGTGTAAGGAGGTGTGTAAGATGTGGAGTGAGGGTTGTTATACCACATGCTCCTGCAATGTCCTCCCTGATCCCCAGAGGGGGAGTCTCTCGACATGAGGTCCTCCCGCTGAGTACCACCCCCCAGGGGGACTTTCAGGTAGCAGCCTCACCTCCGTGGCCTCATGGGAAGGCGCTCCCCCTCAGGGAGAAGTGACAACATCTCTGGATTCATCACAGTAATTACAGTACAGCTTGTTTTGGTCTACTTGACCTTGTATGTGTCTCGATTGTCTAGTTCCTCTAATCTATGGCCCACATCTTTCGTACTCTTTAGTATTGTATTCCTCTGCAATAGAATATCGACTTGGTTTCCCCTTTTCCCAGGGTATTATTATCCAATGTTCTTCTCTTTCATTATTCACATTTTCAATATCTCTTTCTCTTCTTTCACCACATTTAGAGTTAATTTGCTTCCAGGTTTAATTTCTACTGTGGCGAGTTGCTTGTGCTTTATAATGATTCCCTTGTGACCTCCTGTGCTTCCTGTTCTCCCTGCTACCTTTGCTCTTGAAGGAGAATGCCTGCAGGAGCCCGCTGCCTCTGGGACCATCTCTCTGGTCCTGTACCGCCGGCACCTTCTCTTCACTGGCATCTCTCTCCTCGCTCAGCCTCATTTCCCTGCGGTGTCCAGGTGCTTCGCAGCTTGACCAGACACCACTGCTGGTGGTATCGCCGCTGGTTTGTGGACCAGGGGTCCACAACAGCTTCTCCATCGTGGTCTTGCCACCAGCTTCTCCTGGGTTCTTGCCCTGTCAGTCTGTCTTGCTTCAGGTCTGTCACGGCTCTGTCGTACCGCTCTCCCACATCAAGCGAGTTTGAAACTCACGGGCTTCCTGGTTTCTGTCTTCTCCAGGTACTGTGATGCTTGGAGCCTTCCAATCCTTACATATGCATTTGTCTCTCTCCGGGTGCACTCTTCTCATCAACGTACTCGGCCGAGTGGACTGGATATACTGACTTAAAGGGACATGTTCTTTTTCCATAAGATAACAGCATCTATTAGGAGTTTCCTCGTCCCAGTCTTGGTACTTCACAATTTCTGGTATTTTAAAACATCCCATGTGTGCCATAGTATGGCCAGCTTTAGGTGAGGTCTCACTTGCCTCTATCCCTAGGGAGGATATTGTGGAGCAGGCTCATCTCTGTAGCCTCACAAGGGGGGGTGGGGAATTCCCTCGATTCGACACATTGGGCAGTCCCATATCATGGTGCCAGTTGCCTAGTGGATGCAGAGCAGGCAAAAGTAGGAGGTAGTGAGATGTGCCTCTCAAGAGCAGTTGTTGAAATGCCACTACAGGGTCTATGGAATGGGCAGATCAGGTACAGAACCATTGAAGTAGCTGCATAAGCAGGAGGACCAGGTTGTTGGGCGGGTGACCGTCACCACCTAGTCACCAGTCGTTACTCTGGTCAGCAGAGGCGGAGGTGGAGTAGCTGCAGAGTAGCAGTCTCTGGAGTCATCCCTACGCTTCACCTGAAAGTGTTTCTTCCTGCTGTTCCTGTTGCTAGTCTGTCTACTAGCTTCGCTGAGAGGTCAGAACTTTGCTCAAAATCCCTCTCATGGCGCGGAGCGGCCGCGGAGTAGCTGCAGAGTAGCAGTCTCTGCAGTCAACCCTACGCTTCACCTGAAAGTGTTTCTTCCTGCTGTTCCTGTTGCTAGTCTGTCTACTAGCTTTGCTGAGGGCAGAACTTTGCTCAAAATCCCTCTCCTGCTGCAGAGCGGCCGCGGAGTAGCTGCAGAGTAGCAGTCTCTGCAGTCATCCCTACGCTTCACCTGAAAGTGTTTCTTCCTGCTGTTCCTGTTGCTAGTCTGTCTACTAGCTTTGCTGAGAGGGCAAAACTTTGCTCAAAACCACTCCCCTGCCGCGGCGCGTCTGCGGAGTAGCTGCAGAGTAGCAGTCTCTGCAGTCTATGGCAGTGCAGGCAGCTCGAAGCAGAGGCGAAAGTGATCCTCGGTCTGGTCCTTCTCTTTTGATCACAAGCCCCTCATTAGAGGCAGAAGGTCGCTGGATCCGGAGTTCGAATAAGCTTAAGGAGAAATCGATGGCCGGGAGGCAGGGCATCCATGCGCACTGAACCCACTGAGACCAGAAGACGCCGAAGCTGGATCATCCTCCGAGCGGGCCGCCTCGGACGGCGTCCCCGGAGCCTGCACCACCATTATAGCTCCCTTCCCCCGTGCAAACCCTCCGCAGCCAAGTCGAGGAGCTGGCTGTCGCTCCCTTGTTGCCACATCTATCTGCGTGATCTACCAAAGGAGGAGCCATGTCCCATTTGTCTTTGCCTGCCAGTCTTGAGGCGGCCGGGGGCGAAGGGGCCGCCTTTGAGCACCCGATCTCATCTTGTTTGCTGCCTCTTAACCAAATCGAGGTACATATCCAGCAGCATGCCCATCCGCCCTCAGTTCAGACACAGGAGTCGCTGGGTGTGCCGGTGGGTCCATCCTCCCCCACCTTGGCTCAGTCAGGGGACATTGAGGAGCCGGAAACCCCAGGGATGCTCTCCCCCCACAGTCCACAAAACGGCCACAAGCACCGTTGCCAAATGAAATCGTTATATGCCTCAACAAACCAGCGACTCCAGAAAATAAAGAAAGCGCCTGCCCGAAGAAAGCGTTGTGCCCACCTCCGACAAAAGTCTGGCAAAAAAGTGCCGTT
Source organism: Ambystoma mexicanum (assembly GCF_040938575.1). NCBI lineage: Eukaryota > Metazoa > Chordata > Amphibia > Caudata > Ambystomatidae > Ambystoma > Ambystoma mexicanum. Next base: position 448,182,042 of record NC_090936.1, on the reverse strand, counting down.
AAGTCTACGGTTAAGACCTACCAAGCCTCCCTCAAGCCCAACGAGGGTCCCGAGGGGCCCCACGAAAGGAGAGACTAGAACTCATGCAGCGACCTTGCCTGTAAAAACTTCTTTGCCAAATTTCTAAAAAGTAAAGATATTGCATCAGAGAAGCTTTCCGATGCTGAAATTCTGAATGCAGTTGTCGACCACCTTCTAAAGCTCTTTCAAACCCTCCGCGCCTAGTGGGGGCCAAACGTCCAGCACGGCTGGTAGCCTCAAGGTCTTGGTCCCGCAATCATCTAGTTAGATGGCATTCTGGGGCGCCAGGTCCCTCCATATCCTCCTTGCCACGGCAGCCTAAACCAACCTCGCGGGCGGAGGAGGAGGGAGGGATCCTGGCTATTCCCAGTACACCCTCCCAGTCCCTGGCAGTAGACTACTCCGGTTCCCAGAAAGCTTCAGAGCCCGCCTCGGCGCCCTTTACTTTTCCACTGACTACCACTGCCCCTCAACTGCCTCCCCCTTCAGCCACTCTCTGTCTGGACACAAAGATGACCCTACCACAGACTGGGTGTGGGTGGAAAGGGGACTCCGTAAGACCATCTACACCCGAGTCTTCGTCCTCAGCATACATCAAGGGACTAAACTACCTTTGCCCTCGATCTGACACGCGCATGGCGAGCGCCAGTGGTGACTCAGTCGGGTGTGAACCCAAGATTGGAGACTCCACCCGAATCCCCCTCAACTGTCACCGATTCAAGCATAAGGCTGCCTTTAGGCACAAACGTTCCTTTCCAGCTAGAGCCTGTAACAGGTCCAAGACCTCCTGTTACTTTAGATTCATTTAGAGGCTCACGTACCCAGCAAACTCCTCCAAGAAACCGACGATTAAGTGAGCTTCCATCTAACACTCCAAAAGACTCCCCGGGAAAGAAGCCAGACTTAATGTCGGTAATGTCAGCAGTTACGATTACTCTTGCCCCGTTTTGTAAATTATACAAGTCTATTAACGAAACTTTAAAAGACCATACATATATTTCAGCCATGATGAACAGCCGACTGATTTTTCTTGAAGGTTACATTAATGCACTAAATAATCGAGTGGAAAAGGGGTCCCGGGGCCCTGGTGATTCCGCAAAAGACCATCCTCACGTCGCTTCAGAGGACCCCCTTCCTCTTCCTCTGTTAAATCTATAACAACTGCCGAAATCAGCACACAGACTCCTCCGTTTATGACAAGTCGTAAACCAGAGGACCACATTTCGAAGGAGAAAAAAACCTCTAAAGGCCCCATTACCACAAACAACAAGAGCAAGTCTGGGGGCGCAAGCTTAAATGGCGCAATCAACAACGAGGTGATCCTTATTCTACCTGCATCGGATGACTCAGTCAAAACCGTTCTGCCACTAAAGGACTCTTGAAACAAAGATTTTGCAATCTTTGATGGCCTGAAAGCAAAGGATCCACCAGTCAACACGCAGCCATTGCCGCGAGTTGAGGCACTTTCAAATAATGAGGGAGGGGGCCTTTAATCTGGCTTCCAAAGCAAATGCTTTTAGAAAAAGCCCCAAGCTGCAAATCTAGTGTAACCAGAGGCCGGACGATCAACCATTAGCATGAAGGTGACGCAAGCCCTTCCCGTCCTCTGCTTCCAAATCTGCCGGTGGAACCTGCCACAGATGACGTGTTAATGAACCTAAGTGTTTATTCGGTTTCAGAGGTGGAAGAGGACAGCCCTCCATCTGGAACCGCCAAAGCTGAAGGAACAGCTGAAATTATGGGTGCTGTTAAACCACTGAACCACCCGCAAACGGGGGCCCACAGTCAGGAAGAACTTCACTTCCAGACTCTGGAGAACCGTTGTAAGAAACTTATTGCCAAACCCACCTGGGGCCCAGTGGAACTGAGGAGATCTCCGCAAGAGCAATCTCGACGCGCAACGCAAACAGACAGTGCTGGGACTTCGCGACCAGCTTTTCTAGGCAACAGACGTGAGGAGGCGAGACCTCGCTCCCCGTCTCTTGACCCTAAAACCAATAAGAACCAATGGGTATATTCCACCCGAGACTGCTCGCCCTTCAATTCGCAGACACACCACCAAGGCTCTCATCCGGCAAAAGTAAGTCCACGTCGACAAAGACTCAACTCAGAGTCTGGACATTGTAAATCTTCCTTACGAGCAAATACAGAGCGCTCGTTTAAGTTAGAACAACTTGTTGATAATAAGAAATATATCATCTTAAATCGAGGCTTCGTGCTCAACCTATTCAAATGTATTCCGTCTTTGCGGCGATTGAGAACTGATGATATCTTACTGGTTGAACCAATCCATGAAGGAAAAAAAAGCGACAGCCTATCTTTATGTATCTTCCACCTCGGTAAAAAACATGATCTCTGACGCTGCTGAAAATCTCTTGAAATTGGGCTTTGATCCCTCAGAATTAGTAGAAAATGGCCCATCTCCGTCCAGGAGGGTGTCTCACTAGGACGTCAGGATCACAAACACCAAAAGCCCTGTTCACCCCGAGTCCTCTTCTTCTAAACCACCATCACGGTCGATTAATGAACCAACTAACAAAGATAACCGGATGAAAGAAATAGTAATTAACCTCCCTGGCGAATCAACAATTAGCCCACGCCAGAGCCTGCGCTCTGTCCAATATAAACAACCAATCGAGCAGGGAAAGTTTTCGGACAAAACTAACTATAAAGATCCACTGGGAACAGGTCAATTTCCAAATCGACACCTGGATAAAATTCAGCGAACCATCTCTCAAGCTCCAAATCTCAACAAAAATCTGTCCCAACTAAATACAAAGCAGGCACCCCTTGCGCAACTGTGGTCCTGGATTCCGAAGGCCCTAACAATCTACAGGAAGCAATAGCAATGCGCCAGTCCCCTAAGACTCCGACGGGATCCCTTAATCAATCGGCCAATCCTTGTGAAGGAGGAGCGGACCCCAGGGGCCAGGAACACAAGGGGCTTTCACCACCTGACCAAGGAGGGCGGCTTAAACTTAGGCCTTTTTGACATACTCTGTATCCAGGAATCCTGGATGATTGAGAAACCAACTATGGATGGATACGCTATAGTCTTCGCACCAGCAAAAAAAGGGGCCAAGGAACGCCCATTCTCAAGTATTATAACTGCGATACGTTCAGGCAGTGGGCTGCATTTCCAGAAAATGCTGAAGACATCTACGTATCTTCTTGTCACGTTACTTCGATGGGATCAACCCACAGGCGCAAACACTACGACTTCATCAAGACTGTTGATCATCATGAATACTTATTGGAATCCCTTGGCCATGGACGATAAGGCATTTCTTTTGATGATCGAACAAGCTATTGATGAAGCTCTTGTGGAATATCAAGCCTCCAATTTGATAATATGTGGCGATTTAAATGCAGCATGTCGCTCACATGATGACATGCGTCCACAACTGACGTTCCCCTCCCACAGAGAAGAAAGAGGCAATAAGTGGCTCACCTTAATGTCATCTACAGCTCTTCTTAATGCAGGTGACCTATTCCCGAGGTCAAATCAGGCGCCCTCTTGGACGAGAGGAAGTTCCTATGCTGACATCAATCACATCTTTGTAAACAGACCCTTAGCTGCACAAGCTGCCTCGTTTGAAGTATTAAACTCCACCGCAAGTGACCACAATCCACTGGCCTTCACGTGGAAATCACGACCAGTACGAAAAACTTTTATGCCACATCAAGTTGAGTGCAACCAACAAAGAAATCGCCTTAAATTGTCTGCCAGATCCCTGGCGACTATAACAACACACTATCTAAAGGTATCTGAAGCACGACATACAAATGATGCTCCAGTAGTCCCGGACTACATGCCTCTCCTGGTTCCGTACACATCGTCTGTTAAAAAGGCCAGAAACATTTCCAACCCTCGCAGTCATGTGTACTGCAAGACTCTTGTAGGGAAACGCCGAGATCTCAGGAAACTGAAGCGGCTAGCCCAGACACAGCCATCGCAAGCCAACCTTGACTTACTATGCACAGCATTAAAATCTTAGAAGTCTTGGGTCAGGCACCATCGCCTAAACCTTTACCAACAGGATGCGGAAGCAATGCTGAGGCAAGTCTGTGGTCACAACCCTCGTGAATGCTGGGCACTACTTAGATCTGCCGACCCAGCTGCGGAGGAAGCTCCGTCTAACAACATCGGTGAGGTGTCTTGGACGAATTTCTTTAAACAAATTTTCCGAAAACCCTCAGCACCCCCTTCCACAGAGGAAAAAACTGAACTGGAACAATGGATCGACCTGAGTAGCAAAAAGGATATAACAGAGGTTATACATAGACTCAAATCTTCCAGAGCGCCCGGCCCAGACGGCATTACCAATATGGACCTAAAAAAAAAATAAACAGAGTAATGGACGACGTTGATCAGTGCGATTTTTAAAAGATGCTCGGAGGCAAAGTTGATTCCATCTTCCTGGACCACCTCGATCATGTTACCAATATTCAAGAAGGGATGCAAAGGGGAGCCTAGTAACTTCCGCCCCATCGCACTACTCGATGTGATTGGTAAGGTCTTTGGAGCCCTCCTATTAAAACGTTTCCAGTTATGGGCAAAAAACACCCCCTGTGCAGATCCTTTTCAAACTGGATTTACTAAAAACATCGGGACTACGGCAAACATCATGTTTATGTGTGCACTGAAGAGCAAAATCATCGACGGGGCTCCCCGAGTCTTTGTGGCCTTCATTGACCTGGCTCAAGCATTTGACCAGGTCAATAGAGTGACTTTATGGAAGAAACTGGGAGTGAAACTGTCCCCCTGTCATCCTTCAACCTATCCGCGCCCTCCACAAGAACACAAGGCTGAGAGTAAGACTAAACCAAGCTGGTCTGCTATCTGAGGAAATTCCGGCCAGAAGAGTAGTCAAGCAGGGCTGCCCACTAGCCCTGGCCCTCTTCATAGCATATATGGGTGATTTTAAGGACTCAGAATCTACCATCCGATCTTTTCCGCCCTCCATGGGCTCGAAGAAAACCACGCGCCTGTTGTATGCTGATGATTTGATCCTGATGGATCACACCCCAATTGGCCTTCAACGCCAACTCGACAACCTGGCAGCCTACATACATGGTAACGATCTGCAAATTAATGTTGCGAAAATAAAGATCCTAGTTTTGGAAAAATCAAAAAGGCAAAAGGAACGACCGAGTTGGTCTCTTGAAGGTGTAGCACTCGAAAAAGTTCAACACTTCAAATACCTTTGTGTGACACTCGACTGTTCAAAAACAAACACAGCGATGCAACAAACTCTTCTGGAAAAAGTAAGGAAACTGTCCACCCAAACTCGAGCACTGGACAACAAATACGGCCACTTCTCATTGGTCCCCATGATAAGATTCTATCGAGCAAAGGTGGTGCCATCTCTAACATACGCTGCACAGGCTCTGTCCCAAACACCTGTGAAGTTATGGATCAGGCTGGAAGGCTACTTCTGGCGCACTGTTTTGGGCCTACCTAAATCTACATCAATGCTGCTAATTAGACGAAACTAGGCCTTCTCTCGCTTGAAGCGACCATTGAAAGTAACAGTATGATGCTTTACAGGAAAACCCTGCTGCCAAATTGTCCAAATATTTTAAACATGATCAGAGAAGAAACATTGGGCACTCGATGCAGCATGCTGAAAACTTGGGAAACAGCCTGTAAATCAAAGTTGAATGAAATTCAATCATCTGAGGCTGAGTTAATACAAAATCCGATGAAAATAAAAAAGAAAATGGAGGAACTCGACTAGATAACGACCCTGGATCGTGCAGCTGAGTTTAAATCGACCGGTCACTTTCCCCCACAGCCGAGCAAATTAAACTCTGTTCCAAAGTACTTTGAAACATTTCCTAGTAAAGCAGTAAGGAACATCTTTATGAGGGCCCGCCTAAACCTCCTAGAAACTCATGAGATCTTGCCAGTAAGAGGCAAAACCAACTCAAACAAATGCCACTTTTGTTGAAAAGACGATGAGATTGAAACAATTCGGCACTTACTCCTCAACTGCTCGGGAACCATGTCAATAGGATCTAAGTATCTGCTGCCACACTTGTCCGCCTCCCATACACAAGATGAAGAGGTGTGGTGGGAAAGATTAATTAGCGGCAACAGTACCGCTTGGACAATTGCCACCACACAGACACTGAAACAGATCCTTGGCTCCCTAAACCAGCATACAAATTCAGCTTTGCATCAGAACTAGAGATGTTGTTCTTCTGAGTTCAAAAAGTTCTATTTTTTACTTTTCTGCCTCTTCTTCGTGTAAAAATCATTAATTTGAATTTGATTCAATCAAGTAAATAAAAAAATAAATAACGCTCAGAGGCTAGTATTATGAACTGTGCGCTTTCTTAGACATTTGATTTACAGCAGACAGTGAGAGGCTAATCCCCCACTCCATGCACTTGGACGGAATAAGAGGGATCCTCCCAGCTAATTCCTATTTGTTTCCTCTGCACACATGACATCAGGGACATCATTTCACCAAAATGCCAGGGGTCGCGGAAGTGACATCACACGACCCTTGACCTCTGATGACTTCACGGGAAGTGATGGCACACAATCTTTCACTCCTGGACAAAACGGGACGTGGCATCACATTGCATTGTTCCAGTACACTAATAAAAATATGGTTACGAGATCACTGTGATAAGATATACATTTCATACAAGAATGGATCACCATATGTAGCATTAATATCAGTGTGTATAGCACCAACAACCGTAAGGCAATAAAGTACTGTCAACCGGCCGGTGACAAACTGTTGCTGCTGGAACGGAAAACACTGTATGAACAACCAATGCAATGAAGGACATATTCAGGGTATGGCAGGTGAATGCAGGGACGTTTAGCACAAGAGTGGCGCACTACAGTAACAGTGCAGGTGCAGACAAGGAATAGGGGGGCAATGAAGGGCAGATTCAGGGCATGGCAGGTGTATGCAGGGACGTTTAGCACAAGAGTGGCGCACTACAGTAACAGTGCAGGTGCAGACAAGGAATAGGGGGGCAATGAAGGGCAGATTCAGGCCATGGCAGGTGTATGCAGGGACGTTTAGCACAAGAGTGGCGCACTACAGTAACAGTGCAGGTGCAGACAAGGAATAGGGGGGCAATGAAGGGCAGATTCAGGCCATGGCACGTGTATGCAGGGACGTTTAGCACAAGAGTGGCGCACTACAGTAACAGTGCAGGTGCAGACAAGGAATAGGGGGGCAATGAAGGGCAGATTCAGGCCATGGCAGGTGTATGCAGGGACGTTTAGCACAAGAGTGGCGCACTACAGTAACAGTGCAGGTGCAGACAAGGAATAGGGGTGCAATGAAGGGCAGATTCAGGGCATGGCAGGTGTATGCAGGGACGTTTAGAACAAGAGTGGCACACTACAGTAACAGTGCAGGTGCAGACAAGGAATAGGGGGGCAATGAAGGGCAGATTCAGGCCATGGCAGGTGTATGCAGGGACGTTTAGCACAAGAGTGGCGCACTACAGTAACAGTGCAGGTGCAGACAAGGAATAGGGGGGCAATGAAGGGCAGATTCAGGGCATGGCAGGTGTATGCAGGGACGTTAAGAACAAGAGTGGCGCACTACAGTAACAGTGCAGGTGCAGACAAGGAATAGGGGGGCAATGAAGGGCAGATTCAGGGCATGGCAGGTGTATGCAGGGACGTTTAGCACAAGAGTGGCGCACTACAGTAACAGTGCAGGTGCAGACAAGGAATAGGGGTGCAATGAAGGGCAGATTCAGGCCATGGCAGGTGTATGCAGGGACGTTTAGCACAAGAGTGGCGCACTACAGTAACAGTGCAGGTGCAGACAAGGAATAGGGGGGCAATGAAGGGCAGATTCAGGCCATGGCAGGTGTATGCAGGGACGTTTAGCACAAGAGTGGCGCACTACAGTAACAGTGCAGGTGCAGACAAGGAATAGGGGTGCAATGAAGGGCAGATTCAGGGCATGGCAGGTGTATGCAGGGACGTTTAGCACAAGAGTGGCGCACTACAGTAACAGTGCAGGTGCAGACAAGGAATAGGGGTGCAATGAAGGGCAGATTCAGGCCATGGCAGGTGTATGCAGGGACGTTTAGCACAAGAGTGGCGCACTACAGTAACAGTGCAGGTGCAGACAAGGAATAGGGGTGCAATGAAGGGCAGATTCAGGCCATGGCAGGTGTATGCAGGGACGTTTAGCACAAGAGTGGCGCACTACAGTAACAGTGCAGGTGCAGACAAGGAATAGGGGGGCAATGAAGGGCAGATTCAGGGCATGGCAGGTGTATGCAGGGACGTTTAGCACAAGAGTGGCGCACTACAGTAACAGTGCAGGTGCAGACAAGGAATAGGGGTGCAATGAAGGGCAGATTCAGGCCATGGCAGGTGTATGCAGGGACGTTTAGCACAAGAGTGGCGCACTACAGTAACAGTGCAGGTGCAGACAAGGAATAGGGGGGCAATGAAGGGCAGATTCAGGCCATGGCAGGTGTATGCAGGGACGTTTAGCACAAGAGTGGCGCACTACAGTAACAGTGCAGGTGCAGACAAGGAATAGGGGTGCAATGAAGGGCAGATTCAGGGCATGGCAGGTGTATGCAGGGACGTTTAGCACAAGAGTGGCGCACTACAGTAACAGTGCAGGTGCAGACAAGGAATAGGGGTGCAATGAAGGGCAGATTCAGGCCATGGCACGTGTATGCAGGGACGTTTAGCTCAAGAGTGGTGCACTACAATGAAGGTGCAAAACAAGGAATGGGGGTGAAATGAAGGGCGGATTCAGGCCATGGCAGGCATACGTAGGGACATTTAGCAAGAGAGTGGTGCAGTGCAGGTGCGGTACAAGGGAGTTGTTGTGCAGTGATGGCTTAGTACTAGAAAGGTGTAGCACAGTGATAGTTAGCACAAGAGTGGAGCAGTACAGTGCAGTAAAGCGCAGGTTCAGTACAAGGGAAGTGTTGTGGAGTTTGTGCAGTGATTGTTTAGTACTTAAAGGTGTATCACAGGGGAGGTTAGTACAGGAGTTGTGTACTACAATGCGTTTGCGGTAGAGGCCGGTGTTGTGCAATTTGTGAAGCAATGGTTTAGTTCTAGAAACTTGTGGTGCATGGGGTGGTTTGCAGTATATGGAAGGTGTTGTGCAGTTTTGTGCAGCAATGGTTGAGAAGTAGAAAGTTGTAGGGCAGGGTGGTTTGCATAAGAGCAGTATACTACAATGCAGGTGCAGTGCGAAGAATGGGTTGTGCAGTTTGTGCAGTGATGGTGTAATACTAGAAAGGTGTAGGACAGCGGTCGTGTGGTGCACTGCAATGCAGGTGCAGTACAAGAGAGATAAGCAGATGTCGATTGAGGTCTGGGGGAGGTGTGGTCCATGTGGAGAACAATACTAAGATGGCATAGTGCAGATCGGCATCTTTGTGAAGTGGTGAGAAAAGGTCATGGAACAACGTGAGGTGTATCATTAGTGAGATTGTCCCCCAGGCTATGACATAGCTCAGTGGGTTGAGCTGTCGCTTTTAAAATCTGTATGTAACCGACCAGGCTGACTCAGCTTCTACCCTCACAGTCTCTTATGCTGGTGACACACCAGGCATGTTGCGTTGCATAGTACATTGTTACACAGGACCCTGCATGGGCTGAATGCTCGTTCGATGCTCAGTAGCGGGGGGTTTTACCGATGCAAGGATGAAACGCTGGTCACTTAATAAAACATGGTATCCATTCACCAACATCTAGTACTTCAGTCCAGTGAAAAAGGCACCTGCATAAAAACGCACACGTGCTTAAATTAGTTTTGCAAGAGTAAAACGTCTATGTGATTATGCTAGTATAGCACCTTTGCCTCGAAGCACTTTTCAGTGAAAAGATTTGCCCAGCAGCTGGTCTTTATTTTTCACAATGCATAAATTGTATAGAAGGTGCGGGTAGCGCTTGTATGGCGTTCGCATCCCCAGTGAGGAGATACGAGCACACAGACACAAGTTTAACTCTCCCACCTTGGTCAAACTCATGCCTTTAGCTTCTCGAGGTTGGGAACGTAATGCTGCATTGTGGGTAATAATAACGGTAATAGGGTTGGTTTCCGGGCGCTTTGAAACTGGATAGCACCAGGCTAAGTTTGGGCAGAACCTGGCTATTTATCGTCCCACCTGAGAGAAAGACAGAGAGAGAGAGAGAGAAAATATGAATTAAAGGACGTAACTGTAAGATCGAGAAAAAGAAGCTAAGCAATGGAAAGTTGCAGAGCGTAAATTCAATTCGCTGCCCTGTTTCGTTCTATGTGACCTGAGTGTCCACATGAAGTCTCTATGCAATCCACAGACAGTATCCTTTTAACATATGCGACTTATAGGCCAGCCCTCTTCCTGTGTTGGGGAGTCACTCACCGGTACAGGGTGCAATGCTTGTCCCGGAGTCACTCGTTGACTGAGGGGATTCTCTCCAGCTGAGGGCCTCTCTCTGGACGGTCCTGCCCCGACACTGCCTGCAGATGTTTCTGTGCCCCGTGGGCTGGGCTGCACTTCCTTTCCTTCCAGAGCAGGACGATTTGGTGCAGCCGTTTTGGCCCTCTGCCCAGGCCCACCCGCCTCACCCCCAGAAGACAGCAGCTCCTGCCCAAACATGAACAGGCCTAGCGAGCTGGAGCGCGGGGGAAGGGGACACAGGGGCATACTGGCGGGCGCAAAACTGACGCCTCGAGACACGCTTTGCTCTTCTTAGTTCCTGCCTCAGCCCCGGACGACTCCAGATCGAGCGATGGTTGCCAAGCAACCATAGCTGAGCAACAGACATGAAGGCACCAGGCGCTGCTGCTTCCACTGGCCTGGACTGGAGCTTGCTCGTTAAATAGCTTGTAACACACTATTTATAATAAAAGAGCAGCTCCAGGCTCCAGTCCAGGCCAGAGGTCGCAGAATAATGCCAGAGGTCGCTGGGGAAATAGCAGAGGTCGCTCTTGCGACCTCTGGCGACCCCCAATTGACATCCCTGCATGACATAATGGATTAAAGAATTCATTTCCATAATCAATTCTGGGAATATTTGATACTCTAAAAGATACTAGGCATTCTAAATACACTCCTATGATTGCTTCTACCTAAGCAACACAGTATACTCGACTGATAGCATTGCCACTTATCAGCCAGTGTGATCACATATTTCTATAGAACCATTTCAGAATTCTTTAAACACACTTGAGTTGCTCCAGTATCAGGACAAGTATGGTATCAGAGAAAAGTTACTTGAACAAATTATATTTAATAAACACTTTCATTCTACTTGCCCACCTGTATGCATGGTCCTTTCAATGTCAGCAAGAACAAATAACAGCTGACTCCTACAGATTTGGATTAGGAAAATAATACTTTTAGGGATTACACACTCTTCTCTGAACACGTGTGTACAGTCTTCTCAGGATATGTAAGTGCAGCTTTCAATGAACGTGTATAGTTTTCAATCTATTCATATTAATTTTCCTTCAGATCTACAGGTTTTTGGGCTGTAGATGTAGTTATCTCCAGTAAAAGGTACAAAGGTAAAGCACCCTTGCCCTATCACAGTACATATAGTGCATTTCCAGATAAGTGCTTGCAGGGGTTTAACACTTTGCATGATTTTCTATGAATAGAATGAATTCTCTATGCTTATTTCTCTTGCGCAAACATCTAATTTTATGACTAGACTCTCACAGCCTCAAATATGCATGATGTCTCATTAACCAATATTGTGTCATGCAGACACTATGGTCCACATGATTCTATGCTGGCATAAACCAAGGATTCTATTTTAATTTTGTATAATTCTACAAAAACAGTCTGCATTTAGTTTGCACAAAATGCACCTTTAAATACAAAAATGCATTGGGCTTTTTGTAAATGAAATCTCACTTGTAGTCAATTTCAAAGAGAAGACACAGGATATTTTATTTAACATGGCACCTGAGTCTTTGTCAAATTAGCATTCACCTTGGCTCCCAGGGCTCTATTCCCAGGATTACCACATGCAGCTCCATAGGGACAATCTGGGGTTATACATTGGGGTTTCTTTACTTCCATTTTAAAATGTGGCTTCTTATTTTTGGAGAATCGGCCAGGATGCAGTCAGTCTGGAATTAATTCATCGGAAGGTTTCTTTTCAGCTGCTGGCCTGGAAATCAATCCAATGTGGGATGATCATCTCCCTCTTAAATGGCTTCCATTTACAGCGTGTCTGCAAACCAGCCGTCCAGATGGTTTCAACTCTGCTTCCCTGCCACCTCCTTCCAGTTGTATCCTGAAATATTCTTCAATATTAACCTCCAATACTTATTCTCTCAATTCTGTGTGCAAGCTATTTTGCTCCTCCCCGCATCTTGTGACTAGGTGTGGCTCCCACCGGTCTCATGACCTACAAGGGAGGAATAAACCCACTCCTAAACATAAGAAGATGCCTTTCTCGTATGCCAGGTAAATCTGATTGTGAATTTGTGAGTTTAATGAAATGAAGATAATTATATTGTGTAGAGCAGAATGTGCAGTTCAAGATGCTGAATGTTCCTGTGCAATATGTATTGGCAGAGATAATTATTTTTTCCTATTTCTTTACTTAAATAAATATTTTGTTACTGACAGGTAGAACCTTGTATGATTTTTGAAATTATTCCATTTTGGCGTTAAAATGTAACACATATGTCCTATTCAGTTTCTAAGTAAAGAAATGCAGAGTTCAGCCACCGAAGGTCACTGTTGATACATCCCATGCACAATCTCCTTCAAAATGGCAATACATGTCCAGGCATATAAAGAAATAAATGTCTGTTTTTAACAACATTTTATAATGAATTTCATTTAGTGGGGCTGCTTCCACACAGTTGGCATGGGTGATTTTAGTACCTATTTTTATAAAGGGAGACCATGATCTCCCCCAAAACCATTAACCATTTTCTCTTCTGGACACACATGGCAAGGTTTTTAGCAAGCTAATCCAACCAAGAATGGAGAATTTGTGTGAATTACACAATCTAGTCTGCTTTCTCGCATGCGGGCTGGTTTCAGAAATTGTATTTCTACTATTTACCAATCTCTTAGACTTTTACTAGTACTGTATAAATATGTATTATTAAAACAAACCATTCATTTGCCATTTATAGATCTCCAAACTGCCTTTTATTTGGTACCACAAGATAAGTTTTGGTACGCATTAGAACAGGTGTTAATACCAAGTGAGCTAATTTCTAGGGTCATGTTCTTGTATTGCAATTATTATGCATATGTGTGAGGGGGACAAGGGAATGGTCTTATACTACCATTTGATATAAATATTGGTGTAAGGTAGGGGTGCGTACTGGCCCTTTTGCTCTTTGCACTGTACATTAATGGCTAATTGATAGATAACATCATGGGGCTAGATACAGATATACCAAGCATGGGGGGCCAGATGATAGCACTCCTTTTTGCAGGCGATGCAATCTTAATTTCGAAAAACTCTTTTGCAATAGTTAATTATGTTCTTTTCTAATACTGCTAAGGAGAAAGGCTTAAAATTGAACATCAACAAAACAAAGGCCATGGTAGGTAAGCCATTGAGGTCAAAGAGAGCCCCTCACCAGGCATTAAAAGTCAATTGGGAGACAAGTAAAACTGTGCACATTTACGATTATCTAGGCATGAGAATAAACATCTCTTTGAGCTGGAACACACAAGTCGACAAGAGTGGTAACATTTTAGCATGCAGAGGGGAAGTGGTCTTAAAATTCTCAAAACACCAAGGAACAAGGATCATCTCCAGTACTATGGAAGTTTATAGGGCCCACGCTGTGACTTCAGTAAATGAAGCAGAAATATGGGGGCAATGCAATGTAAAAGCACTGGAAACTAAAGAAAACGAAATCTTAAGGGGTTGCTGTGCCTTCCATATAGCTGCCCTTCTATACTAATTCAAATTAAATTGAGGCTGTTCGGTATTAATTATATCATTAGACTGAACCCCCTTGTCTACTAGGCAAACATCTGGAATTGAGAGAGTTTGACTCCCTATTGCCAAGTTCTAAAGGATTTCCTGGCAACCTTTCGTGCAGGAGACTTGCCCTGCATAAGATACATTAAACCATGTTAACTTAAATTAGACTGCCTGAATTATGGGACGACCCCCGTTGATATGCTATGGGGACCAAGATTAAGATCAAAGAGGCCTATAGTCAATGGGCAATCCATATGGCCCTGGAACAAGGAGCAGGCTCCCATACCAGAAGAGATTATTTAGCATTTAAATGTATGCCAAGGTTAGAAATATGTCTTGGTCTCTTGGCGGCCAATGAAAGACACATCTTTGTGAGATTAAGACTTAGTATACTCCCCCGTAAAATACATAATGCAAATTGGGGTAGTGACCAGTCTATGGAATGCCACTATTGTGTTGTGTGGCAGCTTAGAAGAAGGGCACAAACACTGCAGTGCCATTTCAGTTGGTTTTATTAAACAATAATAAAAAGGCCTTTCTATCCCTATTGCTGTGGGGTATTCCTTGCCTATATAAATAATTAAGGTGCTTGTCAGTCGTCAGGGGGTCACCAAAAAAAGAATAAGTCAGCTGTCCAAAAAAAGTATACTAACTGTAAGAAACTCATGGTGGCAACAGTAAAGACAGACACAAGTGATCACAGTTCAAGGGTGTTTATTAAACTGAATATGCGGGTTGGAAAATGCCTAATCTAAATCTATGTTGGGAGCAAGCTTCGACCATCAAATAAAAAATAAGGCAGGCCATGTGGAGTCTTGTCAAATCAGAAAGAGCCTATACTAAAAATCCTATTGCCACGCCTTACAACTAAATACAATAAGAGTGTGGGATATGATTCATAAGAAATAAAGAAGTGTTCACAAATAATATGTCAGGTGCAGTAGCCATGGTCTCCCTTCCCCACGTTTTGAGCACATGACAAGGTGGGACCTTTGAGCACAGCACACTCTCGAGCTTCCCAGCAGGAGACAACAGTCCCGTTCTCAGCTATCAGGAGCCTCAATGGCCAAGTCTCCTTTCTCTCAAAAGTCTCTTGGCTTTGTGGATCTGGTGTATTCAAACATAATAAAGGTTCCTTTTAATTGGTATTAAGGGTGATGATTCTTCACCCTTGGGTCCCCCTCTTCTGGGCGCAGTCCCTCTTGAATGTCAGCCTTCCTCTGTCAGGTTCACAACGGCTTTTATTCCATGTGTCGGTGGGTGACCCCTGGAGCCCCCCTCTGCCAGGCTCAGACCCAAGGACGTCATTTAGGGGTCGCAACTGTGAAAGCGACCTTCGCTCTCCTTAACAAATTCATGGAAGGGCTGCCATACTGTCAGGAACTTATGTTATCTTCCCGCTTCCAACGCACATACCTTCACCATGGCCAGCACTCCCCAGATCTTAACCCACCACCATCCTATTATAGGTCTGTATCGCTCACCAAGAGTGCATGGACAGTTATTTATCACCAGTACATTTGCAGAGCGAATAATTTGAACGCAGGTAGACGAAGCAATGACTTACACCCACACGCGCACTTAGAGGATAAGTAGCACTTATATGGCTATTTGTTCATAGTTAATCATACATAGAGCAATAAGTGATAACACAGAAATAAATCACAGAAAGGATAGTAAGTTAGCAAGACTACTTCACCTTGGGCGTAACTCAATTCCTCATCTCGCCAGAAGTAGCTTAAAGACCCCGGTAACAGCCAGGCCGAGAGCACAACAACCCATGGGGATTTCGGAACAAGGCGTCCCCCCTCCGACTGACGTCTTTGTGCTTTTCCCACCTGACCTTTCCAGAGCCCCGCATTATATGCCCTCCTGAAAAGGAGTGGCAATTTCTCGAACCTTCTGGTATTAGCGCTTGTGCGTTGATGAGTGACCATTGGTTTGCCCACCGGGTCAACCAACAGTAACCCCAAGGAGCGAAGCGATTCTCTCTCCTACAGCACCACGGAAAACAATTCCATAACTCATCTTGAAACCTTGGCAGGCCCATAACAAACATTATCGGGTACCAGCCAGCATCTGTGGATCCTAGCTTCCCCAGCGCTTTGTCCTTGGCTGAGGCATGCATACCAGTCTCAGCAACGAATAACATTGAAAACATGTTTTTCAGCAAGTGCAGCTTCCACTGAGGCATGGAATAAATATCCATTATGGCTCTGAGTGCCCCCAGAATACACTGGGCACCAGCGCCATGTTTTAGCTCAAGCATTACAAGGTCCTTCCACTGTTTTCCACCCCTGAGCTAGGGTCATTCGCGCAGTCATCAGTAAATGTGTAATGAGGGTGGCCTTGCTGCATAAACCCTTTCCACTTCCGCCCCCAGCAATATCACTGTTGGTGAGTATGGCAATTGTGCTCCCGTGATCTCTTTTATATGGCCTAAAACCTCTTTCCAGTATATTGTAGCTTTGGGGTATGTCCACCACATGCGATATAGATCCCCCTTTTCCTCCACATTTTCTCCAGCAGAAAGGGGGTAATATGCATTCATCCCGTGTAGCCGGTGGGGTGGACAAGTACCATCTGTAACAGATTGCATACGCTGTTTCCTTAATGGCCATGCTTTCGGATGTTTTATGCGCTCTCCTCCAAATCTGCTCCCATTTCTCTTCCGTAATAGGGGCGCCAAAATAATGTTCCCAACGATTCATGTACGGGAGTTTATCTCTCAGTTTTGCCCTGTCCAGCAACCTATACAATCTCGATAAGCCTTTAGCTGTTGCGCCTTCTTGTAGGGTCAGCTCTAACCGTACCAGAGTTCTTGTACCCGCCTCCCTAACCTCTTTCTGGGAGATCCATTGCCTAATCTGTATATATTTATACTGTTCCCCTCTCCTATACCAAATTTCTGTTTACATTCTTCAAAGAGGAGGGGAGTCTCACCCTGGTAGAAATCTCTTAAGAGCAGGGATTCCAATCCCGCACAACTATCTCAGAATTTAATTTTGCGCCCGGGGTAAAATCAATATTATGAGCCTTTGCAGTGTACGGCCCTAATCCTCGCAGTATTTTCCTCCTTTTAAGCGCTTGATCCCATCCCCGTAGCAAAGCCTTGGTAGCTTCTAGCAGTTGTCCCTCTGCCCCTCGGGTCGCTGCTTGCAAGGCGTGCAGTACCCTCAGAGGAATAGATGTAACCCCTTGTTCAATCCCACACAAGCCTTTTGTTGTTTCTTTCCCTGCCGATTTCAGCATCAGCGCTATTTGCGCCGCCAAGATATATCTTTCAACGTCTAGAACCTCCAGTCCACCAAACAGCATTGGGCGCAGTAGGACTCTCTTTTGTATTCTCGGTCTCTTCCTGTGCCATATAAAGGCTATAATTTCAGCCGGTACGGCCCTAATCATACGCGATGGTATATCTACCGGGAGCAAACCTGCCATACACAGCAATCAAGGGAGCAATGTCATTTTAACTGCTGTAATTCGTGCAAACCAAGAGAGTTCCTGAGCATCCCATCTATGTAATTCTTCCTTTAATTGCTTCCACAACAGGGTTATATTTGCCCCGTATAACCCTTTATACTCCCTCGTTAACTGTATACCCAGATATTCTCTATTCTCATCCTCCCAGGTTAAAGGGTATGTCCTACCCAGCTTTATTATCTCCCCTCGATCCTCAGTTATATTTAGCGCCTTAGACTTAGTATAGTTTATGGTGAACCCCTAGACTGTAGCAAACTCTTGAAGCCTGTCCATTACTCTAGGTAATGTAACATTTGTGTCTCTTTTCCACCCAACACCCCTTGGATCTCCTGCTCCTGTCTGACCACAACTGCCAAGGGTTCCATGGCCATGGCAAATATTAGGGGAGATATGGGGCATCCCTGACACGTACCTCTCAGTATTCTAATCTGTGCCAAGCTTTGCCCATTAACCAAAAGGTTTGTTGTGGGTATTTGAAAATTCGCTAACACCATCCTAGTAAACTCGGGTCCACATCCAAACTTTTCTAGTACCATTCGCAAATAACCCCAGTCTAAGCTATCAAAAGCACATCGTGTATCCAACGCTCCTATAGAGAACCGCTGGCCAGTCCTAGTCCCCAGATCTATTATGTCTATGGCTCGCCTTATATTATCTTGCGTATGCCTCCCAACTATAAAGCCTGCTTGGTCCTCATGCATTATCGCCGGGAGTACCCTCATTAATCTTGCTGCCAGCACCATGGCATAAATCTTGGCATCACTATTTAGCAGAGAGATGGGGCGATAACTGGTGCAATCTGTGGGGTCCTTTCCTGGTTTGAGGATTAGTACTGCAGTGGATTTCCCCATGTCCAAGGTGATCTCACCTCTCTCCCTTTTATGGTTAAAAAGCTGTGTCCTAAAGATATTGTAATAACCATTTCCTAGCCCATGCAGGCCCATTGTCTTATACCCTCCTTGGGTATTTGGAGTAATCGCAATGTTGACATATAAGATGCCTGAAGCAACAGGTTCAGCCCTTCCTGTTTCAGCAACCCTTCATGAAATGCTTCCATTATTCTCATTTTATCTAGTTACAGGTTTTTTGTTTTCTTAATTTGGCTGCTAAAAATCGGTTGGCCTTCCCGCCCTGCATATAATATGTTTGCTTAGTGTTTAGTAGGGCCTGTATTGAGCAGTCTGCCACATGTGCTTCCATCTGTGCTCTAATTTTCCGTAATGCACTCAGCAATTTTTATGTTTGTCGTTTCCTATGTTGTGCTTCCGCTTCTTTGACATCTCCCTCTAGTTTCTTTGTAATTACTCCTTTCTCCCTGACGTATGCTATAGATTGAGATTTAAATTGTCCCCGAGCCACTGCTTTCCCTGCATCCCAAACTATCCTGCAGTCTTTTTCCCCATTATCTTTTTCTTTGAAGTAGTTATTAATTACTTTCTCCATGTACTCTTTAAGTGCTATGTCTCTCAAGATCATCTCATTCAATCTCCAATGTTTTGGGGTTTTTACATTACTTTTAGTCATTTCAAGTTGTATTATCACCAGGGCATGGGCAGAAAGATATTTAACCCCTATTTCTACCTTTGCTACATGGGGGATGTGAGGAATCACCCACGTGGACCTGGTGGCGAGACCGGGATTCAGTTGAGCGCGTAGTGTAGCCGTAGAAATCTTCCTGACAATGCAACTCCCAATAGTACCAAAGAACTGTTTTGGAAGGGGAATTACCCTGAAGATTATGGTGAGTCGGAACACAGCTGCCTAGACAGAGAACACAGTGTCAGGAGTTTTGTTCACGACACAAACAAGAGAAAAACAATAACTGAGCAAACCAAAGTATTCACGTAAAGGGATAACTCTGGAGAATGATAGCAAGTCAAACTGAGGGCCAGAGATATCCAGGAAACCAGTCTTGGTGCTTGTCCGTGAAGTGTTGCAGCAGTGGAAGTGGAAACCCAGAAGAGATAGGAAGTCCGTCCGAGGAGCGTGGTTCCAAAAATAAGGACAATCCAACCTAAACCTGTATCCGGGGGCACGCGGACGCCTGTAGAGGAATGGAAGTCTGTGATAAGGTTCCAAAGTAAATGTGTTCCTTGTGACAAGTTCCCAAAGTGAAGCGTTCCGTGTAACAAGTTCCCAAAGAAGCGTTCCTTGAGACGAGTTCCCAAAAGTGGAAAGAGTTCCTTTGTGGGTGAAGAGGAGAGCTCATTCTTGCAAAAGGACCGTGGACAAAACAGATGATTGGTCGAGTGTATCAGGACGTGCAGAAAAGGAGTTCCGAGGCGACAAGGCAAATTAGCGTAAGACAAGCAGAATGGTCGTTCGTTCCGAAGTCAAGGATAACCAGGTATCAAAGTACAAGGCCAGGGGTGTCCAATATCAATCCGTAAGACAAAACAAGGTTGTGGTTCAAGGCAAGAGGTAACAACAAGATGAGCTCCAAAAAGACAAAATTCAGAAGCAGCGTTCTATGGTCAGGGCGGAGCTTTATAGAGTCACGTGACCGCGAGGGGAATGTTGCAGACGCCGTAGTCGTGCACGTATGTGCTCAGGCGACCAGCGTTTCCAAGGCAACCCCCAGCCTTGTCGAAAGGTTTGGAAACGTGAGGAGAAACGCTTCGGCTCCAAAGATCTCGAGGATTCGGGACTTGCATGTTTAGTATAATATTTGGCGGTACATGGAGCTGGTTTCCTGACAGTATCCTCCCCCAAAGATGCACTCCCCCCCCCCCCCGTGAGGCCAGAAACCGAGCCAAAAGAACTGGAGCATGCAAATTAGATTCAGGTTCCCAGGTACGATCCTCGGGACCATAACCCTTCCAGTCAATAAGGAAATACCGAACACCTCGGGAAATCTTGGAAGCAAGAATAGCCTTCACCTCATACTCTTCCTCACCCTGTACCCTGACCGGAGGTGGACGAACGGGGAGCCTAGTCCCCTCAGAACCGGGTTTCAAAAGGGACACATGAAAAACCGGATGGATTTTCCATTTGTCCGGTAGTTCCAGTCTAACTGCATGTCATAACGCGCGCTCCATGGAAGCTATGGAGCCAATGGAAGGGCTGATCCCGTTCCTCCACCAGCGGTCTAGTCTCCCACGCACTGCACGTCACCGTCATGACGCATACAAATAGGCGTCACACGCGGTAGTCAACGCGTTGCAACCTTGCTTTCCTCGCCAGGTTCGTACGCTAGTGCTCCTCTCTTGCTTCGCTTGTGAATTCCCGCTTGCTTCCTCTTGTCAGTCCGCAGTGATTGCCCGCTCAGCTCCTAGCCCTTTATCTCTCATGGTGCTTCCTCCTCTCCTCTGTTCCTCCCGCCTGAGTAGCCCTTGTTCCTTCTCCCGCTCTAGTGCTTTTCTCTCCCTGTCTTGTGTGTACATCTATCATTGTACGATCCTTTCCACCGCAGCCTTCTGCAGTCCTCTTCCTCATTCCTCGACTACTGTATCCATCCAAACAGCGCTCAGGATACCCACGCTAGCCCGACTCCAGCAGTGTCTTCTGGGAATTGAAGTCCTCTCATCTACTTCAACGGAAAGCCTCCAGCCTTGACATCCGTAGTGCTGACTACATTCCAGCACACCAGAGTTTTTCAGCCACGCTTTTCCCTGGTTTTGGGGGCGGACTCCCTGAGGGCCCCCTCTGCATTGCTGTCTGCCAGCAGGCAGGGTGGCTTCCAGTGGAGCTCGTCCCAAACTCAACAGGAAAGGACTGGACCTCTGGAGAGAAAGGGGAGCCATAGACACAGACGGTTCCTCAGAAGAACCCAGTACAGGTGAGGAGGAGGAGGGAACCAAGGAGGGTATTTGTCAAGCAACCAATACTTCATCGCATGACAGTTTGCAACGCCAAAGGATGGCTAGCTTAGAGCACTATCAAGAACTGGTCAATGCCATACAGGGGATAACTGCTGAGCTCCAAACCATGAAGGTAGAAAACACCGCTCTTAAGGCTGACAGTGCCGTTCTGAGACAACAAATGATTCTGAGAGAAGAAGTTCGGGGAGATCTCCCACCTATGCCTTTACCTTGTGGGAAGTATGAAGGGAACCCCAAGAAGATTAAGGAATTCCTTGACGCCTGTAGGGTATACTTCACTTTTCGCCCAAAGATGTATGAATTCGACCAGGCAAAGGTTGGCTTCCTTGTCTCAAACCTTGGGGGTAACGCTCTAGCATGGGCCACTCCGTTGGTTACAGAAGCTGACCCTGTGCTGAATGATTACAATGCCTTTGTACTACGATTCAGAGAACGCTTTGAAAGGACCGAGACTTTGTACGCTTCTTATGAAAACATACTAGACCTTAAACAGGGTCTTTCTGACGTACAAACCTATGCCTCGAACTTCCAGAGGATAGCTTTGGAGACAGGATGGCCTGACTCACCTAAGCAAACTCTCTTTCGGAGAGGGCTACATGAAGACTTGAAGGATGAACTCTCTCGAGTAGCCAGACCCTCCTCCTTCCAAGAACTGGTAGCTCTGGCCCTCCAGATGGAATTTCGAATTTCCGAGAGACGAGCAGAAAGAAGAAAGACCAGACCCAATCCGCCTTCTACACCATCCTCCTACTCGCCCACCGCTCCAGACAGATCTCTTACCCAGACTGAAGAGCCCATGCAAATAGGTGCAGCGAGGGGTCCCCTTAGTGCAGCAGAAAGAAAGAGACGAAAAGACCTAAGCTTGTGTATGTATTGCGGTTCTGAGAAGCACCTTCTAAGAGACTGTCCGGACGTACCTCCCAGAAGATCGGGAAACGAAAGACCCCGACCCTGAGCAGGGACACGGAAGGGGCTTCGCTTGCTAATCCCTGTGTTACAAGTCCACCCATAACATGTACCCCCTCAAACCAACTTATGGTCCTAAAGATCGTCCTGGAATGGACCTCAACCCAAGCAGTAGAGTGTCTAGCAATGCTCGACTGTGGTGCAGCTGGGAACTTCATGGACGACCGATGGGCCAGTAGATACGCCATTCCTAGGAGAGAAAAACCTCAACCCATACCCGTAGAAGGAGTGGATGGTACCCCCTTGTCTTCCGGTCTCATCCGACAAGAAACCACAGAAGTCATGGTTAAGATGAAGACTCACCATGAAACCCTGATATTTGATCTGATAAAGGCAGCCCACTTTCCAGTGATACTCGGGATACCCTGGTTAAGAAAGCACAATCCGGGAATTGACTGGGTAACTAACATTATAGAGTTCAGGTCAGACCTTTGTATGCAGTCCTGTTTGAAAGAAGAAGGGCAACATTCACATCAGGGTGACACAGTGCCAGCGAGGAGTATTAACTCCATTCCTGTTACCTATCAAGAATTTACCGACATCTTTGCAGACACTCTTCCCAGACCTCTTCCTCCACATCGAGCCGAGGATTGTAAGATCGATCTTATACCTTATGCTGTGGTTCCATTTGGGAGAATGTATCCCTTATCCCTCCCGGAGAAGGAAGCATTAAGAGACTACCTAGCCAGCAATTTACAGAATGGCCTGATACAAGAATCAACTTCTTCGGCTGGAGCTTCTCTGTTCTTTATACCAAAAAGGGGAACCAAGGAACTCAGACCATGTATTGACTTCAGGGGCCTAAATAGCCAAACCATTCGAGATAGATACCCGATGCCTCTGATAAAGGAGATCATGGAAGCAGTACAAGGGGCAAAATGGTTTACCAAACTAGACCTCAGAGGGGCCTATCATCTCCTACGAATCAAACAAGGGGACGAATGGAAGACCGCCTTTCGTACTCCATTAGGTCATTTCGAGTACAAGGTAATGCCCTTTGGGTTGGTTAATGCGCCAGCCCAGTTCCATAGATTTATGGACAAAGTCTTCAGTGATCTTCTGTTTAAGTCCACTGTAGTCTACTTGGATGACATCTTGGGTTACTCTCACACTTTAGAACAACATCGTCTACACGTAAGGGAAGTGCTCAAGAGACTCCGAGACCACCACCTATTAGTCAAGCCAGAGAAATGTCTTTTCGAGGTTTCTACAGTTCCATATCTGGGCTTTATTCTGTCAGAAAACCGCATTGAGATGGACTCTAACAAGACAGCATCTATTAACAATTGGCCTGTTCCCAGCTCAGTCAAGGACATCCAGAGGTTCTTGGGGCTGACAAATTTTTATCGGAAATTCATCACAGGCTTCTCCAACACAGTCCTACCTATAACAGCTATGCTAAAGAAGGGGGTGAAGTTCCATTGGACGCCAGAAGCAGATTCCGCTTTTCATCAGCTCAAACAAGCATTCACCTCTGCACCTATCCTCAGGCAGCCTGATCAGTCTCAACCCTTTATCATAGAAGCTGATGCCTCACAAGGGGCTATTGGGGCAGCTCTACTACAAAGGAAGGAGGATCAACTCAAACATCCCATTGCCTATTATTCCAGAACACTCACCTCCAGTGAAAGAAACTATTCGGTGATTGAAAAGGAACTGTTAGCAATCAGACAGGCTTGTGAGGAGTGGCATCATTTGTTGCAAGGAGCGAGATACCCGTTTCAAGTACGGACTGACCACAGGAACCTAAGTATTCTCCAACAGAAGGAATGCAGGAACTCTCGTCATGCTCGTTGGGCTTATTACTTCTCCCAATTTGATTTCATACTCACATACCTACCTGGTAAAGCCAATCACTTAGCTGATGCACTCTCCCGCAGCCACCAAGAAGGATCAGGGAATTACCCCGAACAGGAATGTCTGCTTAATGGGAAGAGATTCATAGGAACAGTAAATAAATATTAACAACAAGTTCTGGAAGCCCAAAAGACCACCTCTCTTCCAAGAGACCCCTCTCTAACCTACAAAGGAGAATACCTGTTTAAAGATGACTTGCTTTACCTGCCCACCCAAGATCTCCAGAACCAAGCTATTTCGTGGTGCCATGATCTGCCCATGGCTGGTCACAAGGGACGTACTGCGACACTGGAACTACTGAAGAGGAATTTCTGGTGGCCAAAGATGAATAAGGACGTCGTGGAGTACGTCTCTTCCTGTCCCATATGTGCTCAAAGCAAACACAGAACGGCTAAACCATTGGGGCTTCTACAACAAGATGAACCACCTGCCGGACCCTGGCAACATATATCTATGGATTTTATCGTTGAGTTACCCAAATCGGGAGGTTGTTCAGCTATCATGGTAGTGGTCGACTCCTTCAGTAAGCTGGCTCATTTCATTCCCCTTAGAGGCACTCCTTCTGCCACTACCACAGCGGACGTGTTCCTAAAGGAGATAGTCCGTCTCCATGGTCTATCATCCTCAATTGTGTCTGATAGAGGAACACAGTTCACCTCCAAGTTTTGGACAACCTTGTGTAAACAGTTGCATATTCAGAGAGCATTGTCTTCTGGCTTTCACCCCGAAACAAACGGACAGACCGAACGCCTCAACGCTACACTTGAACAGTTTCTAAGATGTTCCTGCAACCAGACTCAGGACAACTGGTATGATCTCTTATCGGTGGCAGAATTCTCGTATAACAACACCAAACATACTGCAATAGGAATGAGTCCTTTCAAATGTACCTATGGGTACGAACCCAAACACATCCCATTTCCTACAGTCCAACCCACTAATGTCCCTACCATAGACCTACTACTGGACACTCTTAAACAAACTCATAAGTCTGCTCAAGAAACCCTTTTAGCCAGTCGCCAGACTTACAAGAGATGGGCTGACAAAAACAGAAGACCTAATCCCGATTGGAAGAAAGGAGACAAGGTATGGTTGTCCACTAAATACCTCCCCAGGAGAGTCCACCCAGGTAAATTCACTCCGAAATATATTGGACCGTTTTCCATAAAACAACGGATCAATCCTGTGGCCTTTCGGTTAAACCTCCCGCACTCTCTTCGAAGAATACATCCAGTATTCCATACCTCGCTTCTTAAGGATTATAAACCTGATCCTTTTTTGAGAACCTCCAGAAGAAAGATACCCAGTGTGGAGGATGACGCCCAAGAGTATGAGGTTTCACGCATCTTGGACTCTCGTTACAAACACGGAGTCCTACAATACCTCATACTGTGGAAAGGATATCCTTGGACGGAAAGATCTTGGGAACCAGCCAAAAATCTACATGCCTCCAGACTCCTACGCATATCCCACAGACACCATCCAGGCAAGCCTGGAGGAAGGCCTTGGCGAAGGGGTTATACTGTCATGACGCGCGCTCCATGGAAGCTATGGAGCCAATGGAAGGGCTGATCCCGTTCCTCCACCAGCAGTCTAGTCTCCCACGCACTGCATGTCACCGTCATGACGCATACAAATAGGCGTCACACGCGGTAGTCGACGCGTTGCAACCTTGCTTTCCTCGCCAGGTTTGTACGCTAGCGCTCCTCTCTTGCTCCGCTTGTGAATTCCCGCTTGCTTCCTCTTGTCAGTCCATAGTGATTGCCCGCTCAGCTCCTAGCCCTTTATCTCTCATGGTGCTTCCTCCTCTCCTCTGTTCCTCCCGCCTGAGTAGCCCTTGTTCCTTCTCCCGCTCTAGTGCTTTTCTCTCCCTGTTTTGTGCGTACATCTACCATTGTACGCTCCTTCCCACCGCAGCCTTCTGCAGTCCTCTTCCTCATTCCTCGGCTACTGTATCCATCCAAACAGCGCTCAGGATGCCCACGCTAGCACGACTCCAGCAGTGTCTTCTGGGAATTGAAGTCCTCTCATCTACTTCAACGGAAAGCCTCCAGCCTTGACATCCGTAGTGCTGACTACATTCCAACACACCAGGGTTTTTCAGCCACGCTTTTCCCTGGTTTTGGGGGCGGACTCCCTGAGGGCCCCCTCTGCTTTGCTGTCTACCAGCAGGCAGGGTGGCTTCCAGTGGAGCTCGTCCCAAACTCAACAGGAAAGGACTGGACCTCTGGAGAGAAAGGAGAGCCATAGACACAGAAGGTTCCTCAGAAGAACCCAGTACAGGTGAGGAGGAGGAGGGAACCAAGGAGGGTATTTGTCAAGCAACCAATACTTCATCGCATGACACTGCAGCCTGGTTGATGACATCCTTGATCCGATAAGGACCTACGTATCTAGGTTTCAAACAACTTCTGATGGGAATACGGAGGTGCTTGGTAGAAAGTCAAACCAACATACCCGGATGATAATCGGGCGCGGGAGACCTATGTTGGTTGGCGTTGTCCTTAGAACGCTTGGGCTTCTTTCAGACGAGAATGTACCTGTTGATGCAGAATAGTAATGTATCTGAGACTGTCCTGGACTGCGGGATTGTCTGACAAAACCGGCAGATCCAATGGTAAAGAACATGGATGGTAACCATACAAGGCAAAGAAAGGAGAAGTACCGGTGGAAGTGTGAACCGAGTTGTTATAAGCAAACTCGGCTGCCACTAACACCGACAACCATGACTCTTGATGCTGCATAGTTAAACAACGTAGGTACTGCTCAAGAGTGGCATTCAATCTTTCTGTCTGACCGTCCGTTTCCGGATGATAAGCAGTAGAGTACCTCGCATCAACCCCCAGGGACATGGTAAGGTGTTTCCAGAATCGCGAGGTGAATTGCGAGCCTCTATCAGATATTATGATGTCAGGTAGACCAAAACAGCGGAAAACATGGCGAAGAAAGAGATCCGCTAACAATGGTGCCGTAGGTAGACCTTGACATGGGACAAAGACGGCCAGTTTAGAGAAAGAATCGATCACCACCCATATGGTATCAAAGCCCTGGACGGATGGGAGTTCTGTGATAAAATCCATAGATATCATAGTCCATGGTTTGCGTGGAACCGGAAGGGGACATAATAATCCCATGAGTTTTGTAGTTGTGGATTTACACTGGGCACAAACGGCGCAGGTAGAGATGTAATCCAAGATGTCTTTCTGCATTGAAGGCCACCAGCACCATCTCTTAAGTTGCTCCAAGGTCTTACGCAAACCGGAATGGGCTGAAATCAAAGAGTCATGACCCCAATGTAACGCTGTTCGTCTGGAATCAACATCTGGAAGAAACAGACGACCGTTTACATTAGGCAATGTGTTAACAATTGTCATGTTAAAGCGTTCTATCTCTGGAGGATTCCCCAAAACCCATTTCCTAATGGAATCCTTTAACAAAGGCTTCGAGATACAAGAGGATATGACCTGATTGGGCAACACCAAGCCACCAAAGTCCTTGGGAGAGGAATTATCCCCATACCTCCTAGATAGTGCATGCGCTTTAGAATGTAGAGCTCCAGGACGATACGTAATCTGAAAATTGAACTGTGAAAAGAACTCGTGCCACCTGGCATGCCTGGCTGTGGTGCATTTCACTGACTGCATAGCAAGAAGGTTACGATGATCAGTGTAAACCTGAACCGGAGTATCAGTACCCAGGAGGTGATGTCGCCAAACCTTGAAAGCATCACGCACAGACAACAGTTCACACTCGGTGACAGTGTAGTTCGTTTCATATTTGGTAAGTTTCCTAGAATGAAACGCCACAGGATGAAGGAAACCCGTGTCCTTACAATACTGAGACAACACCGCACCAACTGCTTGATCCGAAGCATCAGCCTCCACGTAGAACTGTTGCATAGGCTTGGGATGCTGGAGGACTGGTGCGGAGGTAAAGGCTGTTTTGAGGTTGTCAAAGGCTGTCTGTGCTTCCTTCATCCATTTGAACCCTTCTTAGGGCTGGTAAGGGCAGTCAAGGGGGCCACAATGGCAGAAAAAGAGCGTATAAAACGTCTATAAAAATGTGCAAATCCTAAAAAGGACTGCAAGGACTTGATAGACGTAGGAGCAGGCCAATCCAGTACAGCCCTTACTTTAGAATCACTCATACCAACTCCATGGTTCGTGATGTCATATCCCAGAAACTCAACATGCTTGGCATGGAAGATGAACTTCTCTAATTTCGCATAGAGACGATGTTCTCGTAACCTTTGTAGTACTGTGGAGACATGCTGAACATGAGTATCATAATCGGGGGAGTAGATCAGAATATCATCAAGGTATACAATGACGTATTGGTCGAGTAAATCGCTGAAAACATCATTGATAAAATATTGAAATGTAGCTGGGGCATTACATAAGCCAAACGGCATAACCAAGTATTCATACAGGCCATACTTTGTTTTAAAAGCCGTCTTCCATTCGTCACCCTTCCGCATTCTGACCAGGTTGTAAGCGCCCCGTAAGTCCAACTTAGTGAAGATGGTAGAAGAGCCCAATTGGTCTAAAAGAACTGAGATAAGCGGAATTGGGTACTGGTTACGAACGGTGATAGCGTTCAATGCGCGGTAGTCGATGCAGGGGCGCAAATCGCCTTCTTTTTTCGGGACAAAAAAGAGAGGCGATGCAGCCGGAGAACGTGATGGTCTGATAAAGCCAGAAGCCAAGGATCTGTCCAGATACTCCTTCAGCACTGCGTCCTCCTTCTGGGTTAGGGAATAGACGCGACCAGAGGGTATCGTGGCATTAGGGACCAAATCGATGGGACAGTCATACTGTCGATGTGGTGGTAGGATCTCAGCGCCTTTCTTATCAAAGACGACTTTGTAACCTCTGTACTCCCGAGGCAATACCGTAGTCAGGACTGTTCCAATGACCAAAGTGGAATCCAATATATGAGTACTGGGTCCCGAAGATGAGGATCCTAATGTCCCACAGGACGTAGCCCAGAATTCTGAATGAAAGGATACCAACCCTTTAACCCAATCCACTAACGGATTATGTTTCTTTAACCAAGGCAACCCAAGAATAAGTTTGAATTGGGGTGCTGTAATGACATCAAAGACTATGGTTTCGGTATGACCAGAGGACGTAGTCATAAGGAGATCTACTGTTTGTTCGGTAACCAACCCTGATAACAAAGTCGTGCCGTCAACGGTGTTGACCAGTTCGGGGGAAGGCTTTGGAATCAGAGGAATACCATAGTCCTGAACAAGCTGACTATCAACATAATTCCCAGTAGCCCCTGAATCCAATACTGCATCAACAGAACAAAAAACCATTGAAGGAGCGAAAATGTCAACAGTAATGGGAAACAAAACCATGGTATTAGAGCCTGCAGAGGTGGGACTCGACAAAGGGGCTCTCTCTATTGCCGAGCTTTGGAGTTTCCCTGTTTACGTGGTTTCTTGGGGCACTGTCTCAGGAAATGTTCCGAGGAACCACCGTAATAACATAAATTATTCTTCTTGCGGGTTTCTCTTTCCTCAGATGACAGAGGAGCCCTGAGGGTACCTATCTGCATAGGCTCAGGTGTAGCATGGCTTTGATCACTAGATACTGGTGTTGGATAGGGAACCAGACTCTTCTCCCCTTTGCGTTCTGCCCTTCGTGCATCGACTTGTAGAACCAGGTCCACCAACTCAGAAAAAGCGGCAGGAACCACGGGGACAGTGGACAGAACATCCTTGAGTGAGTCTGAAAGACCCTTATAAAACAGAGCCCCTTTCTTCGCCTCAGGCCAATCCGTCTCTGCTACCAGTTGGTTGAATTTCGCCAAGTAGGACAATAATGGCATATCCTTCTGTTGTAAGGAGAGTAGCTCCAGATCAGAGGCTTGGGACTTGTACCGAGTATTAAAAACACGGGACATAACAGAGATGAGGGCATCGCAATCGTACAAAAGATGGCTACCCTGTTCCAATAAAGGATTAGCCCAGACCGCTGCTGTTCCCCCAAGGTAGGATAACACAAAAGCCGCCTTGGTAGTGGCATCAGGGAAAGACGTAGGACGACATAAGAAATGTAGTCTACATTGGTTAATGAAAGTACGGAACGTCTTAGGATCCCCCATGATCCGTTCCGGAGGGGCCAAAGGAAACTGTGCCGTCATGTAAACGGGCGCGTTCTCTTGCTGAGGAGGGCCTGCCCCAAGGGCAGAACCAGAAGAAGGAGCACTTGCACCACCACCTGCCTGTAAGTTAACTTGTAGGGCGTCGATCCGACGCTGGGTGGCATCATGAGCCGCAGTCATATCTGCGCGTAAACCAGCGACCAACTGAACCAAAGCTGCCAACGGATCATCGGCAGCTTCCATCATGGTTAATTATACGGCTTCTGAATATGTGAGGAATCACCCATGTGGACCTGGTGGCGAGACCGGGATTCAGTTGAGCACGTAGTGTAGCCGTAGAAATCTTCCTGGCAATGCAACTCCAAATCGTACCAAAGAACTGTTTTGGAAGGGGAATTGCCCAGAAGATTATGGTGAGTCGGAACACAGCTGCCTAGACAGAGAACACAGTGTCAGGAGTTTTGTTCATGACACAAACAAGAGAAAAACAATAACTGAGCAAACCAAAGTACTCACGTAAAGGGATAACTCTGGAGAATGATAGCAAGTCAAACTGAGGGCCAGAGATATCCAGGAAACCAGTCTTGGTGCTTGTCCGTGAAGTGTTCCAGCAGTGGAAGTGGAAACCCAGAAGAGATAGGAAGTCCGTCCGAGGAGCGTGGTTCCAAAAATAAGGACAATCCAACCTAAACCTGTACCCGCCGGCACGCGGACGCCTGTAGAGGAATGGAAGTCTGTGATAAGGTTCCAAAGTAAAATGTGTTCCTTGTGACAAGTTCCCAAAGTGAAGCGTTCCGTGTAACAAGTTCCCAAAGAAGCGTTCTGTGAGACGAGTTCCCAAAAGTGGAAAGAGTTCCTTTGTGGGTGAAGAGGAGAGCTCATTCTTGCAAAAGGACCGTGGACAAAACAGATGATTGGTCGGGTGTATCAGGACGTGCAGAAAAGGAGTTCCGAGGCGACAAGGCAAATTAGCGTAAGACAAGCAGAATGGTTGTTCGTTCCGTAGTCAAGGATAACCAGGTATCAAAGTACAAGGCCAGGTGTGTCCAATATCAATCCGTAAGACAAAACAAGATCGTGGTTCAAGGCAAGAGGTAACAACAAGATGAGCTCCAAAAAGACAAAATTCAGAAGCAGCGTTCTATGGTCAGGGCGGAGCTTTATAGAGTCACGTGACCGCAAAGGGAACGTTGCACACGCCGTAGTCGTGCACGTACGTGCTCAGGCGACCAGCGTTTCCAAGGCAACCCCCAGCATTGTCGAAAGGTTTTGAAACGTGAGGAGAAACGCTTCGGCTCCAAAGATCTCGGGGATTCGGGACTTGCATGTTTAGTATAATATTTGGCGGTATCGGGAGCTGGTTTCCTGACAGGGGATTAACGTTACGGAGACGAAGACCATGACAATTCTGTATGTACTGCAGAGTATTGGTTATAGTCTCTCTCCTGATCATGGAAGAATCTTCCTGTTTCTATTACCCCTAGGTCCCTAAAGAGTTTTCCTAATGCCTGCCCGTTTTCCCCATCTGTGGCGGTGGTCGGCAACGTTTTATCTAATGCGGAATCTATTACACAGTTAAAGTCTCCTCCGATCACTACCTGTCCCTCACACCAACTTCCCACTTTCTGGATTATCTCCCTCAAATAAAAATCCTGTTTCTCATTGGGTGCATATAGTGCGATAGTGTATACATTTGGGTTCCTAATGTGTCTTTGAGTACCAGGCCTTCAATATCCCTGTACAGGAATTGTTTTTTAAAAATCAGTCTGGCCCCTAACAAGATTGCAACCCCCACTTGATGCGTAATTTTGTTTGGGGAAGGCCTTGTGTGACATCCTCCAATCATCTTTAGAAAGGAGGTGTCCCCTTCAAGAACACTATCGATGCCTGCAGTTCCAGAAGTCTCCCCGATATCGAGAGGCGTTTAGCCGACAAGTTCAGGCCCTGCACATTCAGGGCTATAATCTTCATTTCAGCCATATCCTGCAATTTCGGGTACATATTCACCCGCTGTTAAGCCTCTTCCCACTCCCTCAGTCACACCCAATATAAGATATAAACCATACAACACACCCTTTTCAACTCCCATAACCCCAACTCCCACTCCTCTCCCACCGCCCTCCCCCTATCTTTCCCCTATCTTTCCCTGTCCCTCCCCTTTCCCTTTACCCCACAATGGCCTTGGTTGTCTGGAACCCCCCCCCCCCGGATATCCCTCCAGGGCGTTGGGCTTTGTACAACCCCAGGAATACCCCTTGCCAGGATATTTCCATACCCCGAATTAGGTTCCAAGATACCCCGCATTCCTCCCTCCGTCCGGGTTCACTCCTCCTTAGCTTAGTGCATTTGCATAACCTTCTTCCCTCTCCTCATCCCTCATTACGCCACCATTGACATGTTTTGTCCTCAGGCCCCCATCCCTTATTTTGTGCGAGGCCTTGACAGTTTAACTTCGCTTCCATGCCTCTTATTTCTGTCTGTCATCCATTCTCATAGACTTGCCCCGTCATTCAGGTGATTTTGTCTCAGCTGCTGCTCTGTTCGGATTTCGCTCCATTCCATCTGTAACAGTGACAGTCCTTCCTCACATGTGGTGATCCGTTGTTGTTTGCCCTCCCATGTAACTAGTAGACCAAAAGGGAATGTCCACTTGTAGGCAATGTTTTTTGCTATTAGTGCCCTCGTGACTTGTTGCATCAATTTCCTTTTTTGTAATGTAGACAACGCCAGGAATTGGTTTAAATGAACCTGGGTCCTATTGATTGTCAGGCTTTGATGTGTTCGTGCCACTCTGAGTATTTCCTCCTTCATTGTGTATGAAGTTAAGGCTACCACAACATCTCGGGGTCTTGCCCCTGGGTCCCTCTTCTTCGGTCATATTCTATGCATCCGGTCGATTATTATTTATTCAGATTGCGTTCCAGTCAGAAGGCTACTGAAACAATGCTGCATAGCGTCTTTTAAGTCACTGTACAAAACCGTCTTAACAAGGCCCTCGACTCTGATATTGGACCAATGAGACCGATCTGCAAGGTCCTCTGCCTGAATTTCCAGGTTGTGAGTTGTTCTAGCTACCTGTTCAAGTAGGATGCTGTTTTGATTCACTTCCTCGGAGGTCTGCGATTAACTGTTCTCAGTCACGTCCACTCTGTTCCCCAGGTCGTTAATTCCTCTTCTGACCTCCTAGCGAATATTAACCATTGCCACATCTAGACTGCATTGGGAATATTATCAATGCCATATTTAGAAAGAAATGTGAATGCTAGCTTGATTTGCATCTAGACAGGTTTTTGAAGATAGCTCAGTGCCACATCTGGATATAATAGTGGACATTGGCATGCGTCATATATAGACAGGATTGTGAATATTAGCCAGCGCCAGATCTAGATATAAATGCAGAGATATTCACGAGCCACACCTAAAAAGAACATGGAAATTTAGCACATATCAACTCCAGATAGCAAGGCCAATAACCAACCCACTAACAATCTCACCCCTATGCATACACCTCTCAAACTTTAACCAAAAACAACCACAACCCTAAAGCAAAACAAACCGCACAAACTTCACTACACCACAACAACAAAACAAACCACATATAGCTTCACACAACGGCTACCGACCGGTAAAGCACCCCCAACCTTAGCGAACAATGTTAATCGAACTGAAGCTGCCAACAGCACATCACTGCCCTCTTGCACTTATCCCGCTCGTTCCCACTAACTTCACCCCCACCCCTTCTCCTTTTCAGATCCGCCAGAGGACCACTCAGGTGGTGATAGGGCATGGTACAAATATCCTTTAACATTAACCTCCTGGAAAGATGTCTTGAGCTCCTCCTTCATTTTCCCAAATTGTTCCTGGAACAAGTCCATCATCCTACTTTCCATTCCTCCCTTGCAACTCCTCTTTATTTAAAGTCATAGTGGAAGGTTTCTCAATATTATCCTTTCTCTCAGCTTCCTTTCCTAGTTCTGCTGTTCGTATCTCTTCCTGTTGTTGCTGCCTCCAACAACACTCCAGTTGTCCTCCTTGCGACCTGGTTGATCCTTTTACTTTTGCTGGGGTGCTCTTAGGTTTGGTCCCTGGTATCTGGGAACTTTCTTCGTATTCCAAGGTTCCCCACCAGTGATTAGAGTGTATTTCCCACAGCTAGGTAGGCCTGCACGTTGTCTGTGTCTCTTTATGGGGCCAAGGGGTCCGCTATTCAATGTTTTCTGTGGCGGTAGATGCGAGATTCATGGTGCTATAAGCTATGTTCAGATAATATCCCCTTCTGTTCACTGCCTCCTCCTAACCTCCCACCATCCTCATAGCCACTATTCAAGGGCAGATCATGGGTTCCCACAAGTCAATATCACCCCTCCTCGTTCCCCCGTTGTACTACTTTCAAACGTATTTCTTTAGATTTGGGGGATATGCGCAACTGCTTCCTCGCTCATCGGAATGCCGTCCTCCTTGCTACCTATGGAGCGCATGCATGTGGGCTCCCCCTGCACCTTACCTGTTTTCAGCAGCAATATTCACCAGGGTCTTACCCCTTCTGTCTCCACTCTCT
This sequence comes from Ambystoma mexicanum, assembly GCF_040938575.1. Taxonomy (NCBI): domain Eukaryota; kingdom Metazoa; phylum Chordata; class Amphibia; order Caudata; family Ambystomatidae; genus Ambystoma; species Ambystoma mexicanum. The sequence goes on along the minus strand of NC_090936.1, from coordinate 448,147,307 downwards.
TTCCTCCTATTTTGCTATCTTTTGGCCCAGTTTCAGGGTGCCCCAGGCACTTGGGCACCTTCTTTTCCACTCTTGCAGCGTGCTCTGTCTGTCGTCATTTCAATCCATACTATTAGCACTTTGCTGTTGTCTTCCCTAGTCAGCCGGGTGCTCCCTCTCTTTTCTGCCCTTCACTGGTGTGCCTTCCATTTGCCGCCTTTCCCCCTATTGTCTGGCTCTGTCTACCTTCTTCCCCCTTGGTGCTCAAACCCTTATGGGCCTCGCTTTTCTGTAACGGGCCGGTCTCCTGATGTACCTCATGTAACGCATCCCTCGCTCCGCTTCAGGTATGCTTCCTTTTTTTTTCTTTCCTGCGGTCCAGCCTCGATATTGCATTGCCTCGATATTGCATTGTTCACAGCTGCCGCCCTGCTGGTATTCCTCCTGTCACGCGGCCAGCTCCTCAGTTGTGTTGGGGGGTTTCTATTCCGGCTGCATCTTTGCTGCTCCGACAACGGTCGGTTCACTCCCGCTGAGTACTTTCCTCGTAGGTCTGCTCTGCGTTTCTGGCCGGTCCCGCATTCACGTTAGAGCAGGATAAGGTCCAATACGTTCCTCGGGAGTGCACGCCAACATCTTGGCATGTCATGAGGGGAAAGGATACTCAGTCCCCATTTGCTGCGACTGCTAATGCCTCCTTATGTCGTGGCCCGAGACGGAGCACAGAGATGTGCACCCTCACGGTCCGGTGGCCATCTTGGAATCCCACTCTACACTTAACACATAAGGCGTTTTCCCCTCTTTCCAGGGTAGTCACAAGGTAGTCTGAATGATCTGTCTTTCTAGTTTACAGGAGCTTCTCTTTCTCCGATTATTACTGCTAAACCTTATTGACTTTTTATTCCAGCTCTCATCAATTTCACTGGGACGAGTTGCTCCTGATTTGTAATGATTCCCTGACAGCCTCCCGGTTATCCCTGTTACCTCGGTTTCTGCAGGGGAACATCTCAGGGACCAGTGCCTGCTCAGGTCTTCATTTTTCGTTCCTCCGCCTTCTTGCTTCTGCCGGTCTATTGCTCTCTGTCAGCTCTTTCTCGGCAGTCACGTATCACTGTGTGTAATTGGCTCTCTTGCCGATTCCTCAGGCGAGTGGTTTCAGCGTTGTTATACAGGTGCGCTGCCCACCATGAAGTTGTGGTTATGCCACCACTGGGACTTGCGTTCCCATCTCCTTGGCTTCTCCATCCGCTTAGACACTGGACCTCTAGCATCGCGTTCCTACACTCGGCGAACATTCGAAACCCACACGCTCTGCGGCTCTCTTCCGTTCTGCCTCACTCAGGTGTTACGCTGTTCGAGGGCTTCCCCAGCATGCGTATGCCTTCCTCAGATTCACCACGGCTCGGCATGTCCTCTACTAGTTTCCTCGTCCTCACACGGGGGGGGGGGTTCAAATTCCCTGGTTTCGCCATGATTGACAGAGGAGAATGAGCCCCATTTCCTGTTATGCTGCCCTTTGTATAGTGTAGAAATAATGCGATGGCTGAAAAAATGTTTTATTGAACAAAGAATCATGACAGTTAAGGAAGCTGTGTTGCATTGTAAGGTGGCTGAAAATCACGATCATTGAAAATGTATTGCTACCTATCAAGTGATAGCTTGGGGGGAAAAAAGAAATAGATTTCTGCAGGGGCAGAATTTTTTGTAGTATCTCTACTACAACGATTATGGAGAATCTAATAGTAGTATACCCCATCCATACTAGAGATGCCTCTAGGGCCAGCAAAATTAATTGATCAAATTATTTATCTTACTACCTGTGAGGGAACAAATATTCAGATAGTAGATGTGTATTTTACAAACCGCAAATTATTTGCAAGATTGAATGACATTTTATTTACTATTGTCTTTTAAGATTTTTTATTATGCATTATTCCAGTGAGTGTTATTTAATCTTATAAGGAATACATTTTAAATTGTGTAGGATAATTATTTCTGATCCTCGAACAAAGCACTTTTGGCCTCATCACAAGTTTTGGGCGGTAGCCCTTAAACACAGCAATAAGGCTATTACTGCTGCATTTCAGGGCTGGCCCGATTACGAGTTGGGTGCTAAATGGGCTGTTTTATCTCCAGCTTTTTGCTGGAGGTGAAAATCTCATTTAGCGCCCTCTTTTCAGCGCAATTACCACCGGCTGTATTAGCGTGAAGTATTTGCGCCAAAATAAAAAAAAAAACTTTTTTTTTTTTGGGTTAAAATGAACCCTATAACACAGAAAATGTAATTAAAAGCAATAGCTATTTCACATCAATATTGAAGAAAATCATACAATCAAGAACATATACATTTCTAATACAAAAATTAAAAAGTATTTTTCTTTTTAACCCAACAGTACATACATTATTTGATATAAAACACGCAGCAATCAATACAATCCTTTTCCTTATTTCAAGTTAATAGCTTTAAAACTTCTTGATGAAAGAATTGCGCATTGTATCCTAATTTTGCATATCCCTTTTCATTGAATACGGAAAGGGCAGAGCATCTTGTCAATAAGTGGCGAGCAGTTTCTAACTCAGATTTACACAATCTGCACAGTCGGTCTGGTTTAGAAATACACTGCAATGCTCCTGTTCTAGATAGCGTGGGCAATTGTCCTAACCTCAAACACATAATAAAAGTGCCTGGTTTTAGGATTTGGGATATGTTTCGCGAGTAAAAAAAAAGGGTTACAAAAAAGGGGGATTGGGAGGGAACCCCCGTATTTCAAACAAAAAATAACAAAAAAAAGACATTTGAAATTTCATTTTACATAACATTTTTTCGACATTTTTGCATTCGAAATAATGTAATTTGATATAATCACTATAAACCTTTTAATATACTCTCTTTGGTTATCCATGTATTAATATGACTTAAGAGTAACTGTGGAAAAATCTTAGAACTAGATTCTATCATAGTGAGTAGCTTGTAATTTGTCCCATTGTTACTACATCTTTCAATATAATAAATAACATATCAGCCCACAGTTTCGGGTTCTTTTTAAAGATAGCATTTGGGAGCTCATCTGGCCCAGGTGCTCTAGATGACTTCAGACCAATGATAATATGTTCAATCTTCTTCTCAGTAAAAGTTAGCATGCATCTTTCCTGTATCTCCTCATAGTTAAGTATTTCATAGGGTGCATTATCAGTATGATACATATTCAAAATATACTCTTTCCAGCTATTGTTAGAGATAGGGTTTATATCATTTTTCAATTTGTTAATTTTACTATGTTTATTAAAGATGAACCAACATTTCATCACATACCTTTGCCTCTTAGTGCATTTCTCATAATTTGCCACTGCACTGATGCCACTGATCCTCTGAGTTTTGGTCCAGTTTTTAAAGCACATCTTTAATCTATTAATGTTACTAACTTTGAACTAGTTATCAAGGTTTGATTTCTTCATTTGCTTGATTGTTAAGCACAGAGTATTTTGCTTTGCAGCAATTACCTCATACATATTCATTGTTTCTTTCTCTAACCGCCACAGAGTATTTCTTCTGTGTGTTACAATGATGTTGATAAAGAGAAAACATTACATAATGGAGGTTTATTGCACTCATATGTGTCCCATATCTTTTCCTCTTTAAGAGAGGCAACAATTTGATCATTGAAAGCCTGTACATTTCTTTCGGTCCAACGTATTTTGTTGCGTGAATCGTTGAACTCAGTTTCCGGGTAACAGATAATCATCCCTTAGTACCTCATTTTCGAATATAAATTCCAGTATCATGTGGTCACTGGGGTTGTTCAGTAGTAATTTGGAGCTAGTAATTAAATCATAGCCGCCTTCACCCGTAAGGATCAAGTCTATCCAAGAGCAATGGGATCCATTGGACCAAGTGAAAAGTGGGCTGTTTTTACTCACATCTATCAATTGAATAAGTTGAGCAGTAGAAATGAAATTCGACCACCTGTTTATGCGATTTTCTAATTCTTCAGCTTCAAAGCTAATTGCTTGGGTACCATGCCTATTAAATCGAACTCCTCAGGTCTAAACGTTTGGTAAATAATGGTCGTTGATGGTTTACGTCTCCTACAATGAAGAATAATTCCCCTGAATGTTCCTTTTCCCAATTCATAATTAGTAGTTCAGCATAAGGAATAATCGAGGCAGTTTTTACATTTTCCCGGGGATTGTAGATGTTAACCAAAAGCATTTTACTGTACACACCCCCTCCCAGAGGTAGTTGGGTCAGCGTTGCTTGTTATCTTTTTTCTCAAATACAAATTCTGTGGCCACTAAAGACACGGCCACCCCTGTGATCAAACCATCAAAAGGCCTGCTTTAACATTTCGTTTAGCTAGTGATTGTACTATATAATAGCCGTCCAAGTAGAAAGGCTTCATAACCCATGTCTCTTGCAGCAAGAAAATGTGAGAGCTCAACAGATGTTTTAGTCCCTCTTGATTAAAAATAAAGGAGCCAAAGCCCCTGGTACTCCAGGAAATTAATTTCAGCTGCCTGAAATGTTGATGTTAAGGTCATGCAGGTCCTTTCCCGCTCGAGATACTTTGCTTATCTATTTTCTCAAAATTTCGTATTATAAAGCCTCACATATCTTAGCCACAATATCTTTTATCACCTTTGGATACATTGTCCATACAAGTTTCCTCCTTTTTTTCAATGGGTTATTCATGTTTGTCGGTTGCATCAGCTTTTCGAACCTATAAACCATGTTCAGGAAGGTTGTAGCTTGGGACATGATAAATTCAGTGACTATCGGGGCGACCAAATGGAGCATTGACTAGTTTTCTTCCCCCTCATCATGGGGAATTTCCACCAGAGTAAGATCTTGTGAAGATGTGGCTTTTAACACATGTACTATTTGGATAAGTTCCAGTGCGTTGATTCTATTTGGATAAGGGCTTTCTTTTGTGGCATTCCTTTTCTAGAAGAGGGACAGTTGGGGATAATGAGATGGTCATTTGTATCCAGCACAGCCTTTGAGAGGTTGTATATCATCATCGTTCACATTCTCTCTATCTTCATTATTCTGCATGGGAGCCATAGGCATACCCTTTCCAGCAGTGAAATCTTGGACCCCTATGTTATTTTTCCTTCTAAATTCATCTTACTCTTATTTTTCTGGTTCTGGACTTCTGCATTCTTATCTCTAAACTTATTAGGCACTAGATTTTTCTTATTAATAATTTCAAAACCCTTCTCAGTCTCCACACATCATATGTCCGGTAACAAAGCAATTTCAATGGATTAAGACGCCAAAGAGGCCTTCCCCTTCCATTTTTTAATAGCTATTTCTTTGTTCTTGTTCACCATATGCTTTCTTTTCTAAGTTCTTTTCATATTTGGAGAAGTCAGTCTATAATTTATATCAGAGGAGTCAACCTCCTGGCTAATATTAATTATCGTTTTAGAAAGTAGTTTAACAGCCTCACCCAGCCCTACAGCGCAAACAGGCAAAACGGTACCCTCCAGGTACTCCAGGTACTGTTTTTATGGCGTCGCGAGTAAAAATGGGGCATGGCCATCAGATGCCATCACTTAATTTGTAGTCCATAAATACCTAGCTGCTTGTCACCAGACTCTCCCAAAGACTCCACAGCCAAAACAATACTCTCTGGGTACTCCACAGGTGCGTGTCGATTAACCCAATGGGGAATGGGGATTTACTGTTAACACCCAACCCGTGATCCAGCGCTAACTGGATCCACCGGATGGTGCTAACGCAAGTACAGTTGGGCGGTATTACCGCCGGGATATCGCCCAACTCATGATGAGGTATAAGTTATTAAATATCTTAGGGAATTATTGCAATACATTGTTAGCTATTGTTTCAGGCTCCGGATTATGCACTACTGCATGGCTGTTATTTATTACTTCCTTGAATCATGTATCTTACTATTGTAATCGCTTGTTCTACATTTTTTTTAATGCTATTGGTTGGGTTTGTTTTTAAAGAAATGCTGAATAAATGTATGGTTTTGTGTGCTCTGGTACACTCAGTCTATAGCTGCTGGCCTTCCGTTCGAGGGGTCAGACATTCCGGATTTCATCTTTGACAGAAAGGGGGTGGGTTGAGCAGGGGGACCACGTTTGGTACTTTCCAAATGTCGTTATTTTGTCCAGAAAATGGCAATTCTTCAAAACTCAAGAAAGAAGGAACCGAATGTCTCTGAAGGATTAACAATACAAATATATCAAGACTTGTCAGCCTTAATCTTAACTAAGTGGAAGGAGTGTTGTCCGCCGAAGCATTTGCTCAGAGACGATGATGTTCGCTACAGGTGGAGATTTCCTTTTTCGCTTACCTTTCAATATCGTAAGGAGAATTAATGCATAACTTTGATGGAAGAGGCTGAAAGTGTTTTGGAACATTTACCGAAGGAGACCCACGATGCGAGCCCCGATAGGTCTGCTCTCAACCACTGGCATGTTACAACCTTAGCCACTGAGAGAACGGCATCACAGTTCCAGGGATTCTGTAAAATGACCACGCCTTGAAAGTTATAAATCACTGAAGTTATTTTTCTGGGTCTAGATCTTCGAGGTTGGAGCAGGCTGTGTGTGGTGGCTCGGATTATAAGGTTAGGGGTTTGTTAGATATAACTTGGATGTTATTTAATATGTGATGTTACTCAGACACAGAGCACGGCAGGGATCCAGTTTTGTCTTATTCCATAATACATGATCCCATCGTCCGTGAGGGGTGGGAGGGTCCTCTTTGCGTGGCCCTAGTTTCATAGGGCTGTCTCCAGCATGGGAAAGGGATTGTGTTCTTGGGTATTGGGGGGCAGCGGCATCATGGGGATTGGGGATTGGGGGTGATGCCGGGGAGGGGGGGACCCAACCGATATGAAGCAGCTCATTGGGATTACTTTTATATATTGATAACAGATCATACTGCTACTGTAGTTTGCTACATTAGAATGTTCCGGTTACAGCTAGGGAACGATTGTTTTGCATGATGTTTTTTTTTCTTCTCATTATTCATGACATGTGAAGCAACTTTGCAGTCCCTCCATATTAAGGGATTAAATTCCCTGCAGAAGCGGTCCATGTTGGAGAGGGAATTCCACCAGTCCGACCCAGAGTCAGACCCAGGCACTCAACGTTGCAGTTAGGAAGTTCGGATTGCATGACAAGCAAAGGAGCACTGCGTCACCAGGAGCATAGCTGCAGATCCACCAACAAATGAATCCAGGATAGGTTCACTTTTCCCTCCCTAACATGTATCCCCTGCCCGTAACCCTGTGTTTCCCTTTTCTCCAGGACCTTCCAAGTGTACACATAATAGTCCATCCTTCTAATTGTAGAGCCATTATATTGTTCCAATGCAAAGCTAGGTTCGTGCTGCATAAAACCAGCATAGATACATACATATAAGGAGTAAACATAACACCCCTTATTCCCTTTAAATCCATTGCAGTTTAAAACATTGTGTTATTGAGTCCTTGTCACCCATTTTACCTGCAATATGCAAACAACCCACATCCACCCCTGTTCGACTGTATTTTAGATTGTCTTTTATTTCTAACCTCAGAAAACTTTAGATGTTTATTTAACACATACAAAGTTTAGGTATGTTTGCATTTGTTTTCAGTCTTCCGTGGAACAACAGATCAAATCAATGATATAATTTGACCAATTGCTCCATTTGACAGGATGACCTTTACATTGTGAGTTGGGGAGGTTGTTGCTGATGAGATCATTGCCTTACTGCAGATGTTTGCCAATATATTGCCTATTGTCAATTTTGATAAAGGCATACTTTGGGGATTCCCAAAAATATTTTCATCTTCCAGCCATTATTTAGGTCTGTTGTCTTTTCGCCCATCATGGCCTTGCACTCTCTACATATTACTTTGACAATTGCTCCTGGGAATGTCAGGATTGTTTTCACTAGTTCCTGCGTCTTCTCTAAGAGATCTCCCATTTTCAGCTTTTCCTTAACTCTACTTATTCTTAGATGTGTCCCATTGATGTCCATCACTTCCATCTGGTTTGAGTTTGCCTCCATCTCCATTGCTGCTTTGCCAATACCCACGGTGCCGGATAACTCGTCCTCTCCTAGGTTACTTAATTTGGTGTTGTCTTGAGGGTGACATTCATGTGCCTGCTTTAATTCGTAGGGCTCAGCAGCCCAGCTATATTTTAGTGCTATGATATCTGAAGATAATTTTTCTTTGCTCTACCACTTTCATTTGGTCCTTGTTGAGTTTCAACTACAACGTCTCCCTTCCAGAAGTACATTATACCTGTTGATTTCATGTTGCATCAAACCATTTGCGCATTTCGGATGTATTCTTTTTTTTCTTCACCAATTCGCAGCCCAATCCCTTCTCCCTGCTTTCCGGCCACATTTTGCATGCAAGTATTTGTATTCTAGATGTTTTGCCGTCCTATGTAACCATTGAAGCCAGATGGCGCTGGAACTAAATTAACTTCTGCTTTGTTTACACCCCATTTTATTTCTAATTCTCAATGCCCTCTATATTGCATTCTGGCCAGATGGTTTTCCTTTGCTTTCCTTCAGACTTCACATTTATTTTCCCATTGTAAGGTTTGTGCTTTTGTGAGAATCTGGATTTCGGTGAATGCACTAGCAGATCATCTTTAATGAAAGAGTCACGCTGGATTTATATGTAACTACCATGATTCGCTCTGTTTCCAAGCACTCTGATATTGAGTTTCTTTTAATCTCGTTTCGGTTTCCTACTCAGTGAAATTCCTTCGGCAATCTTGGAGGTTATCTGCATATGCACTTTGTTTTTCAGGCCACCTTGGGTTTAAGGAAAGGCAGTTTTATGAAAACGTTCAAATGACATCCTTTGCATATTCTACCTTTATTTTCATTGTCGGTTGGTTACACTTGGACGATATCCTGGTAGTAGGAATAGTATGTGCTCTTCTCTGGAATCTGCTTTGTTGTTTGGCTACCCTACCATTAAACCCTCTCCCATTTTCCCCACAACACTTAACTGACATTTTTGGGAGTCTTTCGTGTGGGGGTGAGGAGGGGTAGCATATAGGGAGTTCCTCCTTCCTATGCGTATTGACCATCCTACTCTGATTTGTTGTGACACTCAGTTGGAAAATCATAAACTCTGCCTTATTTCCAATGTTTATGCTCTCTTTCTGTCCTGTTTTTGTGACTCCTTATCTGTCAAGATGCCCTGGCCTTTTGCTATATTCTTCTGGCCTCCCTCTTTAACAGACATGCTTTTCTCAATATTCCTTATGTCCACCTTCAGTTGTATGATCTAGTTATCTACAGCTTAAAGGGGATCCCTTTATTTCTCACCAGAGTCAGACATTTGGGATTTCCCTCCATTAACTAGCATCCAGTATCACCTTCCTCTCTCCACTCACTTTCCAGGAAGAGGAGCTGGGGCTAGTGCAACGCTTGTCGCACTCCATCTCCATCCTTAACACTCCCAAGAGTGCAGAAGGGCTACGCTACCGCTTTTCTTCATCTGACCCTCAGTCCAAAGCTCCATAACATCTGGAACTGAAGTGGGTACCAGATCAACCACTTCTGGCCAGCTCAGTAGGCCTCGCCACTTATAGGTCATGGCTGGTGGGTAGCTCCAAGGGGAATGGCGGCAGCAATAGAATAAACCCATGTTTAGGGCCAAGCATAATCTGGCGGTTTCATAGTTTCAACACAGGAGATTGGTGCATCCAAAGTTCGCAATATCATTCCTTGGTCACACAAGTAAATTAAACACTAGAGTTGTAACTGCTACTACAACCTACTAATCTATCGGATCACAGATTACACCCAAGTTTATATTGTTACACCCGGTAGAAGAGCGAGCTCTGGAGTTAAGTGCACCCTCGTAGTCGACTCATAATGCCAGTCAATGATTATATTTCACACATGCATGGGATCGAACATAAACTATTTATTTTGAAGTACTTCTTTCAAGTAATGAATTAATTACATGTTCCTTAACATTTCGTGCACAAGGAAACCGGCTCTGTAAACATTCTATCATTGTGGATTGTATTCCCTCACAGTGTTGCTGTACTTGACGTTTGTCAATGAGTTTCCGAAACTGTTTGGGGGTATCCTGTTAGATAGTCCCTTATCTGTATTCCAGTAATTTCTAGCACACGTTCTTTAAACATTGGACAAAAGCAATTTCTTCCGATTCCCCTAGCTTTCCCCAATGCGTTGACCTTTGGAGCCCTCCGCTCCAAACAAACACACCCTACCCCCTCTATCCTGCATACAACCATATCTATGGCCCTGTGTCAGGTCCACTAAAAGCAATTCACAACATGGATACTAAAGTCCACACCAAATTCCCTGTAATCAGATTCTAGTTCCATACCAAGCCAAACTCCGTCCAACTACCTAACCCTGCCCTGTTGAGTCAGTCATGTCCTGTTTCAGCCACTCTTCTTCCTCACTTTGTGTCCTCTCATCCAGAGTTCCCCTCCAGTAACTCACATATATCTCTCTCTTTGAGAGAGCGAGAAGAGAGGGAAGAGAGAGAAGAGACAGAGAGAGCTGATGCTGTTATGATTGCTAGGATAACTGTGCTGTGTGTGCTATCACCTCGAGTGCAGTAGAGATGTCACAACAAATGGCCTCCCTGAATTGATTTCTCTAGACTTTTCAAATAGCAACCTTGTGGAGAGCACCTCTGGGCTGCTGTTGTTGTCTAACTCAACACTCTTGCACTAGATATGAGGAGATGATCCAGTGATGAACAGTGGCTCGAATTATCTGCTTTCCACACTGTTTTCTATATCAGGATGCAATGTATTCTCTTTTTGTCTGCAGATCTCTAGCCGGTGTTCTGGCTGCTTGCGATTGCATCACCAGCCTGCCATTCCCTCCTGGATGTTCTGATCCCCTAGTTGCCTCTGCATGCATTCATTGTCGATTCAGGAATGATACACGAGGAGCACCCTCAATCCCCAAAGGCTGCTTATTAGTTCTCCTCTTTTCTCCATCTTTTACATCTGTTTTTACTATCTCTGGCTTTATCTGTTTTCTTTGACCCTGATATTAGTTTAAGCCATGGCATCCTTATTTAAAGCCTCCTTGTGCCATCAGGCCTTCCACCAAAAGTGTGCTATGTATAAAATCCAATCCATTCTCAAGAATTGCATTAAGGCCACATCTGGATGTGCCACCTTTGCAGGTAAATCAAATAACTTATCTTGACATTATTTTATGCGCACAGGGTGATGTTACTTATGTTAAATATAATAACATTATCCACTGATAATGTCTCAACATGCAATGTCGTGGTTGTGTATGCAACCATCTGTTGCGCAACAATTGATTTGGTTTTTATTGTAGGTTGGTCATTGTTGCCACAGCATTTGCAAATGATTCCAAGCACACAGTGCAGTTGCAGGGTGGTAGGCCACAACATTGGAAACCGTGGTATGGCACTAGCCTCTGACTAATAAAGAAAAATGGTCACCAGAAGGGGCGCATAAGCATCGGACGCCTGATTCAGCGTCTCCCCTTGTCAGGCTGAATCAAGCTTCTGGAGAACATTATATTCAACAATTTATTCTCCTACTCTGCACAATCTTGCTTCTAAAAACATTGTGCAACTCAGGACTACTTTCCTTCAAAAAACCGCAACTTTATTAGACCGAACGCTACTTACTACTACTGCTCCCTTTCCCGCCTTATGGGCGGCAAGATGGCGATCTCTGCTTCACTCCTCTGAGATCGTTCCAACAGCTCCTTCTATTCACCTTGGATCGGAGCCAGCTCTTCCCGACAGTCAACGACTCCTGCCAGGCGTCCACATCTGGTCCTTGCATCAGTGCATCTTCACTCTGATCACCTCCAGCGCCCGCTCTGTTGGCCCGGCTACAACTTTCTGCCGGTCTGCCTTTGCCAGCCTCTGCGATGGTGAGCGACTGGGTCCTGTCCTTGCCGACCCACAGCAGTGTTGCTACACCGCCTTAGGACCTCCATCTGGCCCTCCCTCTGCTGTCAGCGTGCCTGCTGCTACTCTGCATGGAGGACTCCTCCTGAAACCTCCACTGCTACCTGGCTTCCTTCTACCAGTCAACCTTGTCCACCACCACGGGCGTGCCTTCTAGTACTCTGCCTGGAGGACTCCTCTTGAAACCTCCACTGCTACCCGGCTTCCTTCTACCAGTCAACCTTGTCTGCCACCACTGGCGTGCCTGCTGGTACTCTGCCTGGAGGACTCCTCTTGAAACCTCCACTGCTACCCGGCTTCCTTCAACCAGTCAACCTAGTCTGCCTTCTGTGACTGGGAATGCTGATGTCCTGTTGACAAAGACCCACTTCGGAGTAGTGACGCTTCCCGGCTACACCTGGTCTGTCCATCATTCCCGAACTCTTTGCACCTACAGCAACACTGGTTCTCCTTACCAACAGCCTTGCCTTCCTCTCCTTGACCACGAGCAACTGGGTCCTTCTACCATCGACCCATCCCAGTGTTGTCACTTTGCCCAGCCGCCGTTGTCTCCCCTTGCATTTCCTGTGACAACTTTGCCTGTGTGACTCAGCCTGACACTCCCACTACCGCCCCTGCTGACTCTACCTTCCAGGTGTCATTGTCTACTCTCCTTGGTCGGTAGGTGGCTGGGGCCTGCCACCACTGACCCTCATAGTTGTGCAGCCCTCCAGGCAGCCGTTGGTTTGCCCTGCAGTCCTGGACTTGTCTCGCCCACAGCATCTTGCCTCCTCCTCTTGTGCCTCGCTTCCCTGCCACCACTGGTTCCTTCAGAGGCACAATACGACGGCTCTTCTCTGCGGCTCTTCCTGGCGACCACCTACTCACCCTACCATTCCGGACTCTGTTTGCTCGTTGCTGCCTGCCTTCTCTTCTTGTCTTTGCCTATAATGTGACCTGCTCCAAAACACTGCACCTGCTATCTCCGTGACCTGAAGGCACCGTACCCACCTTCCTCTGCACTGAAGGCACCTGTCTACTGCGGCCCTCTCTTCTCGGGCTTTGCTCACCCGCGGCCACTTGCCACCTCCTCCTCCTCCACCTACATCGTGCCCTGCACCAAAGTGCCACACCCACCACCCTCGCGGCCTTAAGGCACCCATGGTCTAGACTAGCTGGCTGCCTCCTCCTCCTCCTCCTCCTCACCTCAGCCGCTACTTGGCCCCCAACCCACCAACCACCTGCTTCTGTGCATAGCCGCTCTCACCCATCAACCCCCCCGAACTCCTTAGCTCCTCTCCCACAGCAAGACTCCACCTCAGCTGCTATCTCTACATCCAACTGTGATTCAGCGCCTACCGCCAGCCCTCTCTTGTTTTTTTTTCCAAAGTAATTTATTGGTTTTGTGGTAGAAGTGAAACAATTCAAGCTTATAAATTAAAAAAAACAGAAAAAATAACAACATAAACAACAACAGTCTTCGTGTGATGTAACATGTGGAGTTCGAGATGGTGATTCAAACAAAATTTTGACTTCTCAGGAAGTGGAGGGGAACAGTTTCAGGGGACATCTACGTTGTGTTAATGCAAGGAATCTGTTACTACAAAACACTACGGGTGCTCAGGGGGGCTTATGGTCTGCGTCGAAGTGCAAATCCCTCAGGAGAGCCTTCCAGGAGTCCAGAGTGCCACTTGTGACGTCCCCACTGGATATGGTTCCTTCCTCCCAAGCTCTGGTTTCTGCGGCTGTCCATCTCGCCATTTCGTTTAACCAACGTTCATGCCTGGGGCCTGCAGGTGTCTTCCAGGCCATCGCCATGGTTCTTTTAACAAGTATACATGAAATGTCCATTAACTTCACAAGGTGTTTGAGTTTGCTTGGTCTAGGGTATGTACCTAGCAGGCATTCTCCGGGTGACCAGTCGTACCTTTCCATTCCGGCGTCTCTACAGGACTGCTTAGCTTTTGACCAGAGTGTCATCGCTTTAGTGCAGGTCAAGAACATGTGGATCATGTCTGCCTTGTCGTTCCCGCACCATGGGCACACCGGTGAGACCTTCTCGTTGAACGAGGCAACTCTGTGGGGAGTCATGTAGGTCCGATAAAGGACATTCAGCTGTATTTGGCCAAATCTGGAGTTTCTCGACACTTTCTTGGGGTATATTAATGCTCTTTCCCATTCCTTATCAGTAAGTGGGGCTACGAGATCTGCTTCCCATTTCGCCTTCAGCGCCACTCCTTTGGGGTTAGGTTTGTCGATAAGCTTGTTGTACAACCTGGAGACTGGTCTCCATCCATCGGAGAGGTCATGCATTTCCTGTAGTAAAGGGTCAGGGGTGGGTTCCTCTGGCCAGGAGTGCCACTGCTTCTTGGCAGTTTGTTTGAGCCTATGGTACCAGAGAAACTGGCTTTTGGATAGTCCTTCATTGACTTGTATCGACTCAAAGTCCCTAAATTCTCCTCCTTCAAGCAGGTCTCCCCATGTGTATATACCAGCTTCCTCCCACCTCCTTGCTATGGGGAGGTCTACCTCCGTTTTGCACACATCTACCATTATGGGGTTGTCTGGAGAGTACGGGTGTTGCACCTTCCTAATGTAGCAAGTCCTGGCCCATATCTGTCTGCCGAGCTCCACAACTAGAGGGGTTTCCAAGGAACGGCGGAGAGGGTTCCATAGGGTTTCTTTAGGAATAAGGTTGGTGTGGGATTGCTTCAGTAGCCCCAGTTCGGCTGAAGGTTCGTCTGATAGCCACTTCGTGATGTGACTGAGCTGGGCAGCCAGGTAATAGAGCTGGAGATCTGGGAGTTTTATTCCACCCTCTTTATGTGGCAGGGTTAACGTGGCTAGTGTTAGTTTGTGCCTGTGGGGCCCCCACAAAAAGTCCTTAATGATGGCCTCCAATTTCTTGAAGAAGGGAGGCCGTACGTAGTGGCAAATGTTCACAAAGAAGTACAAGAAACGGGGGAGGATTATCATCTTGGCTATCGCCGCTCTTCCCACCATTGCCAGTGGGAGTTTGGACCAGAATTTTATAGATCGCCGGAGGTTGGTGATTGCGACTTCAGTGTTGTGCTCGTGTGTGAGCTGCGGGGTGTGGCCGACATTGATCCCCAAGTACCTGAACTTGTCGAGTTGCCATTTTATCCCTGTATTTGGGAGGTCTTCTGCTGAAACGTCTCGCAATCCGGCTAGGGGGAATGCTGAGGATTTGTGTCTGCTAAATTGGATTCCAGAGTATTTCGCGTAGTTATCGAGTACCTCCAGTGCTGTCGGTGCATTGAACTCGGGGTCTTTTAAATACAGAAGGACGTCATCTGCGTACAATGATATTATGTTATATACATTGCCCACCTTAATGCCGGCGTCGAAGAGCTGTTTACGGACGTATATGGCAATCGGTTCCAGTCCCAGTATATACAGCATGGGCGAAAGTGGGCATCCCTGTCTCGTGCCTCTCTGTATTTCCCAGGGTTCCGAGACTATTCCACCTGTCTTGACCCTGGCCATTGGAGAATTGTAGAGGACCCGGACCCATCTGATGAAGCCATTTCCAAAGCCAAATCCCCTCAAAACCTCCACTAGCCACTCCCAGTAGATGGAGTCGAAGGCCTTGATGGCGTCAAGCGACAATATCGCTAGGTCTTCTTCAGAATCGTAGGTTTCGGCCAAGATGTGTTGAAGCCTCCTCAGGTAAGCTGTGGTGTTGCGTCCTGGAACAAATCCGTTCTGATCTTCGTGGATTATAGACCCCACCACTCTAGCAAGTCTGCCGGCCAGTATTGAGGTGAGAATCTTGCTATCGTAATTGAGCATGGCCAGAGGTCGGTATGAGTCACAATCAGTGGGCGGTTTGTGGGGCTTAAGCATGGGGATGATTATAGTTTCTTTCATGGTGTTAGGGAGTATCCCGTTTGCGTAAGCTTCCTGGTAGACTTCGTGTAGGATGGGGGTGAGAATAGCTTTGTATGTTTTATAAAATTCCGGCGGAAGTCCGTCGCTGCCAGGGGTCTTGTTGGTGGCAAGCGACCTGATAGCCCCTCTTACATCGTCGAGAGTAATTTCCATGTCCAGTTCGGTTCTCTGTTCGCTGGATATTTGGGGTAGACCTATCGCATCCAGGGTATCTATTAATTCTGTGGTGGGTATCTGGGCTTCATGTGCGTATAGTTTTGAGTAGAATTCAGCAAATGCTTTGTTAATCCCCATTTGTGTCCTGTGAGATACACCTTCTGCATCTATTATTTCCGTTGGTAGGTGTTTAGGGTGCTCTCTTCTGCACAACCAGGCCAGCAGCCTACCTGGTTTGTCTGATTCTTTGTGGGATCGGGTGGTGTGCGTGGCAAAGTCGAATTTTTCCAATCTGTCCCAGGACAGCTGACATTTTTCACGGGCTTCTTTCAGTTTCGTTTCGACCTCTGGGGAAGTGTCAGAAGTGGACTCCAGACGAGTGATCTCTGATTCTTGAGCCTCAAGTGTCGTCTTTAATTGTCTGCGGGTGCCACCAGCTCTTGATATAATTTCTCCTCTGGTAACCACCTTCATGGCTTCCCACAGTGTGTTCCAGGTGGACACCGATCCTTTGTTGATTTCGACGTACTCCTCTAGTCTCTCGGCGAGGTCTTCTCTGAACTGTGGGTCATCTAGTGTCGCGGAGGGCATCCTCCACATGGGGATCGGGGGTCTGGGTCCCCTCTGCCGCCATTGCATGGTTAACGGAGAGTGGTCGGAGATAGATCTCCCCAGGTACTCTGTGGCTATCGCCAGCAGGATCTGGTCCCGGTCAATGAACAAATAATCTATTCTTGTGTGGACGCTGTGTGGGGCTGAGTAATGTGAGTAGATCCTGTCAGCTGGGTGTTGTATCCTCCAGATGTCCACCAGATTGAGTTGGTCGAGTGTTTCCGCCATGGTGCGGGTTGCGGGATTGCTCGGTTGGGGGGGAGGGAGTGATCTGTCCATAGCTGTATCAATAACACAATTAAAGTCTCCTCCCCATATGAAGGTTTGGCCTCGATGGTGTGCCAGCTTGGCACTCAGTGCACTGAGGTATGACAGGATTCCATGTTGTGGAAAGTATGTGTTAGCCAAGCAGATCGGGGTCTGTTCTATAGTGCCCCACATTATTACATATCTTCCGTCCTTGTCAGATTCGCATCCATGTAACTGGAAAGGCACATTCGGATTTACCCATATTAGCACACCCCTCGCGTATTTGGAGTATGGGGATCCTCTCACAGTCCCTTCCCATCGGTCTGCTAATTTGGACAGAGCATCCTCCGTGAGGTGTGTCTCCTGTAGCATCGCAATCGAGACTTTCTTCCTCCTAAGATAAGACTGTATGCGATTCCTCCTGAGGTACGAGCCCATTCCCCTCACGTTCCATGTCATCACGTTGAGTTGTGATGCCATTGGTTCAGTGTTCTGGATTTGACGTGAGGTACAATCACGATGGCCTGGTGCGACATCAAGGCGCGGATGGTGGGCTGTAGGCGATGGGCCTCTGATTCGTCAATTCTTGGAGCATATCTTGTGACTATCTCGATTTTTTCAAGCATCAATGGGACGAAGACTGTGAAACGAACAGAACTAATAACATAACTCAAACTGGTGCGCCCAGCGACTACAACACTGTCGCGGTGCTCAGGCGCTCCCGCGCCGTCTGAACCCATCCGGGAATCGGGCGCGAGTTGGGTCGGGCAAAGAAGAACGAACTGGCCCGGTTGAATTTTTCGCTGGGGGTGGGGCTGCTGTGAGGCGGCGAGGCCGAACGAGGGTCGTTTCCATACGATATACTGTTAATTGGATTACCTTCTTGGGTCCGGCTGTTTATGCTTCATGTGTGGATGGTGTGAAAGGTCTCTGGGGTTCAGTCTTCCTCCCCTGGGGTTCGGTCTTCCTCCCTTAGGTTGTCCCTGCCGTCAGCAAGGTTATTGTCTTCTAGCCACATGTTGGCTGCTTCCGGGTTTTCAAGAAATATCGCTCGCCCCTTGTGGATGACTTTTAGGCGGGACGGGTAAAGCAACCTATATTTGAGGTTCAGTTGACGAAGCCTTGCTTTAATCGGAACGTATGAGTTCCTCTCCCTCTGCACTTTCTGGGTATAGTCAGGGTATATAGAGATCTTAGAGTCACCCTGTACGATAGGGCCTGTTTCCCTGGAGTGTCTTAATATAGTTTCTCTGTCTTGGAAATTTAGTATCTTAGCTATTATTGGCCGTGGATGCGAGCCGGGGGGAGGTCGTTTCTGGAGGGACCTGTGGGCCCTTTCGACCGCAAATCCCTGAGTCAGCTTACCGGCCCCAATCTCCTGTAGCAGCAGGGTTTCGACA
Organism: Ambystoma mexicanum; assembly: GCF_040938575.1. Taxonomy (NCBI): domain Eukaryota; kingdom Metazoa; phylum Chordata; class Amphibia; order Caudata; family Ambystomatidae; genus Ambystoma; species Ambystoma mexicanum. The sequence continues at coordinate 448,129,081 of NC_090936.1, read as the reverse complement.
TAGGACGTGGTATTCAAGCCTTCATTTCCCTCTGGAATACCCAGGATCCTGATGTTCCCCCGTCTAGCCCGGCCTTCGGCTTCCTCTGCCCTTTCTTCTAGGAATGCGACCTTCCTTTTCAGGTTCGAGACTTCGGATTGTAGGGCTGCAGTGGCCCCGGACTTTTCGCCAGCCCTCTCTTGTTAACAACCACTGTTTCACCCATCAACCCCCTAGTGCCCCCTTCCTAGCTCCTCTACCACGGCAGGCTCTCGCCTCAGCTGCTATTACTGTGTCCTACAGTAATACAGTCCCTTCTGTCCCTTAGACTCCTCCTGCCTCCAACCTTCTCCGCTGCAGCAGTTACTGCCAGTTCTGGTACAACTAACTACCTCTATACTTCTGCACCACTGGCCTTCACTGAACAGCTGCTGTTTCACCCACCACTACCTCAGGAGGACAGCCGCTATCTCACCCTTCAACCCCCTCACCTCAGCTGCTAGTATTGTATCCTACAGTATCTACCCATACTCTGAAACACATCCCTCTGACATTCCCTGCCTTACCTTGATTGTACCTTTCTCTCTCAGCACCTTAACTATCTGGACGCCCCTCGCTGTCACTACACTTTCGGAAACTAGCATGCATTATACCTCCCATCACTCTCGCCCCTTTCCCCTTCCCTCCCCGTCCTTCCGCTCTCACCGCCCTAAACAATCTGCCTGGTCATCATGACCTTCTTCTTGTTTAATTTTCCCTCACCCCCACCCTGCTCAGCACCCTAACATCTCTATCAGATGACACAACCTCATCTACCCACCAATGGCTAACACTCCCAACTCCATCGACATCGCCCTTTGGAATACTAGGTCAATCTGCAACAAAACTGCTGCCGTCCTGGACTTATTCTTACGCTTCAACCTCCACTTCCTCTATATCACTGAAACCTAGACACCCCTCATAACACCTCTATTCCTGCATCCCTCCCTTCCTCCTCTTCTTTCGCCCATGTCTCTCGATCCTCAGGCCGATATGGTGGCATTGGCCTTCTTTTTCGCCCTATTTTTCTCCCTAACTGTGTCTCTTCTGCCTGCCCCTCTCCTCTCCCAGTCCTCCCCTCTTGAGTTCATGTACAAAATATTTAATTCCCTGCATGCCATATTTTTCCTCATTATTTACCGTCCACCTGGCCCTCTCGGTTCCTTCTTTGAGGACATTGACCACCTCCTTAGCCTCATCTCCCCCAGTCCTACCCCTCTAATTGTACTACGTGACTTTAACCTCCATTTCGAGGGGATTGGGTCCTCCGACGTATTCCATATCTATGACAGTAATCACCACAGCTGTGCTGTTTCGGAAAATCTTTCGGCGTCTGCGTCCTGGTCGATGTCGATACACTGCCCTCGAGGACCTCCTCCGATGGCCGACGTCACTGGGTGTTATAAGTAGGACGCCCGACGCCCGTAGCCTCAGTTCCATTTTTTCCGTTAACGTGTTCGCTTCGGAGATCTCGGCGCGCCTCAACTCTTTGGAGTTTCTGTTCTTTCTTGGTTCTTCAAACCTGTTTGGTGTTTGTGAAGTATTTCTTTGTGAAGATGTCTACCTCGTCTTCCACACTGCATCCGAGCTTTAAGAAGTGCAGGGACTGCGGGTCCAAGGTGTCGGTGACGGACTCGCTCGACGCCTGCCTCGGGGAGGCCCGTGGCACGGATCACTGTGTCGACTGCCAGTCGCTCACGTCCAAAGCCTTGCGGGAGCGCAAGAACAAGTTGTCGGTAGGTAAGGTGTCCAAGCCCCGGAAGTCAAGGTCTGCGGGGCTTTCGACGGACGATTCGAGGGGCAAGACTCTGCGCCGTCGTCGGAAGTCCAGTGGCTCTCGCTCCGGGAGTCGGTCCCGCCACTCCTCTGCCTCTTCGAGGCCTTCCCGGAAGCGCCGGCATCGGTCGCCTTGCCCGTCCTCATCCGTGGACTCCGCCCGTCGGCGGGTCGCTTATCCCACCAAGCATGCGACACCGGAGGAATGGGCTTCCTTCAGGAAGAAAATGTTAGCGATTCTCGAATCGCAGGGCACCGGTCCGTCCGCGCCTCCGAGTGGGGTCGGTCGTGATCTGTCGAGAGAAAACGCTCGTACGCCTTCGGGCTCGGGTGGTCGTCACGATTCGCGGGAGACGTCCCGCTCGGAGAAGGGGCATCGTTCTCGTCATGCCCGTTCCAGGTCCCGGTCCTAAACGCACTCGTGACCGCGTGAACCTGTGAAGTCTTTGAAGAAGACATCGACGCCTGTGGCGCCGAGGTCGTCGACGGACTCTCTCGAGGCTCCACCTCCGAGGAAGTCGTTGACGCCCTCGACGCCTTTTGAGGCTGTGTCGACGGGGGTACCCCGAGGCTCGGTGGAACCCCCTAGAAAGGCTCTGGCCAAGGTCAAGCATGGCTTTGGTTCATGTTCTGTGCCTTCTTACTGCCATCTGGAGTTTATTTCAGAGGTGGATGAGGGCTCTGATGATGGCATGGTGCCTGACACAGTGCCAGACGAGATTCTCTCAGGCCATAGCCAGTTTGAGGTCCTGAGGCAGTCCCTGCATGATGCTAGTGGGCTGGACACCTCTCCGGAGGTGGAGTTTTGTAGGCCTGAGCCTGGCACGCATGCCGATTTTTCGTACCAGCGCCTTATGTCAAGGGTCACCGAGTACTTAGGATGGTCTGCTCCCCCGGGGGAGTTTGTTCAGGATGACATTACGGATATCCTCGACATTGGTCCACCAACTGACCCGGTACTGCAGTTTCATATGGCTCTACAGAGGAGGGTGGCAGCGGCTTGGACTGCTCTGGAGAGTCTCCCGGCAGTGGGCAAGTCTTTGCAGCTAAAATACCGCCCAGCCAGTAGTGACCCCTGCTACTTGTCCAAGCACCCTACTCCGGAGAGTTTGGTGGTGCAGGCGGCTACGGCCCTGGCAAAGCAGGCGTCGTACCCTACCATCCCTCCTGATAGGGACGACAAGCGTTTTGACGGCTTGGCGAAGAAAGTGTTTTCTGCAGGGGGTATGGCACTTCAGGCGGCCAACTCCATATGTGCCTTGTCTCGTTTCACGCACACTCTGTGGAACTGTGTTTCCTTGGCGGCTGAACATATTCCCGAAGGGGACGAACGAGATGGTTTCCTTGCCATGGTTCAGGATGGCAAGGGTGCCATGTGTGAGGTTGTTCAGTCGGGTTTGGACATGGCAGATTGCGTGAGCCGGTCCATGGCGGCGAGCACCGTGATACGCAGGTTTGCGTGGTTGCGGAAGTCGGGGTTTGCTCCTGATGTGCAGGCCCGGCTCCTCAACATGCCCTTTGACGGGGAACATCTTTTTGGCAGCAAGGCTGACGAGAGCCTTGAGAGGTTGCAGACCTCAGAAGCTGCAGCGAAGTCGTTGGGCGCTGCAGTTCGACAACCTCCGCCTTTTCGTCCTAGGGGACAGCAATGGAGGGGAGGTTCCTTTTGTTATTACTCATCCTTTGGTAAAGCGAGAGGAGCTGCCAGTCATAGGGGACACCGTAGGAGTGCCAGAGGTGGAAAACAAGGTACTCGAGGTGCCAAGGCCGCTCGGGCTGTTGCCTTTTTGCCCTCAGGCAACGCCACACCCACTTCAGCTCAGTCATGAGGCCATGTGCCATGGTTCGCCGGTGGGGGGGGGAAGGCTGGCGCAGCATCTTGCAGAGTGGTGCGCCATTACTTCAGATGTGTGGGTTCTGGAGATCATAACCCACTGCTACTGTCTTCCTTTCCGGCAGAGGCCTCAGGACAATCCACCGGGGTTTTTCTTTTTGAGCAGACTGCGGCAGTCTTTCTACCATCTCGTTTGTGGGAGGACCCACTTATACTCAGCAGACACCGCGGAGCGGTGAGCGGAGCTTTGAGCTGAGGTTTGAGCAGTCTGCGGCAGTCCGCGGCTGCTCCCGGATAAAGCCCGCCATCGGAGCCTCGATTGGGGTGCCTATCCTTCCCCAAACACCGTCGGAATCACCATCACCATCGGAATCGCTGTCACCGTCAGAATCAGCCTTGGAAGTGCGAAGGCTTAGAAGTAACTACAAGGCTCCAGAAGTTCATCTACAGAAGCCTCCAACCAAAAAAGTAAAGGAGACAAAGACTAGTGTAAACACACCCTTTACCGCAACCAATTCTGCAAGCAAATCGTCAAAAACGCGGTTTGATTTTGAAAACCCGTTTGACATCTCTCAGCGCTCACCTTTTCTGTCCCTGACAAATCTACCTTTGGAGCATGCGGAGACCAGAATCTCCTCAAACCACTTTAATTTCCAAGCTACCGAAAAATCTGCATTCGCACCGCCATCGCTAACCAAGGACCGGACTATGCCTCCAAACTTGCCCGTCTCACCTGTGCCGCGGATCGATGAGCTGGAGGAATGCCTCTCCCCCACGGGTGCTTCTGCGCCCTGTTCGCCGGGACGGCATACTGCAGCGGCGATCCTCTCCTCCTCCCCCTGCTCTGCGATTTCCATACAGCCTCACCGCCGTACCCCCGGGTCGGCGAGAGGAAAAGCGGCCGTGACTGTCGGAGGACGGCCAGCACCTGCCCCTGTGCTGTCCGAGCTAGCTGAGGCCCGAGGAGACACTCCTTTGGCAGGTGGACTCTCACAGGTCAGAGGACTGGTTCCGACCCATGAACTAGCTGAGGGCTGTGGTGGGCGGGCTTCGCAGGGGAAGGAGGAACCCCCCCCCCCCCGATGGGACCGAACCCAATCCCTCACACCAGCTACAAGTAGCAGAGGACAAGAAAGCAAGCTCTCCGGATCACCGCAAAGGCGAGTCTGTCGTGAATGCAACAAACGTGACTCCAGCGATCACTTTGATACTGGCACAAATCCACGCAGCAACGAGCCCTACCACGGACTCACCACAACAGAACAACGACGGTCGACAGACCACAAACGAAATAACGCACCACCAACCTACCAATAGGGAAGTCTCAAATCTTTGAGCTAGACCGCGCAGGAAACACTGAAACAAACGTTCCAAGTCTGCAATCCCCCATAGATCATTCCTCTGCTACCACAAACAATCCTTTTGCACCCTCTTCTAAACAACAATATGTGGGAAAAGACCTATTTGACTCTACAGTATCAGAGCTCTCAATATTACAGAATACCCTAACACAGAAAAACCAAAAGTCAAAAAAACCGACTCCCCTTGATAAAGCCCTTAAACCTTTGCGACAAAAATTGTTGAAGGAATCTAGGTCTTGCTTACAAAACTCTCAAACGTCAAAATACAAAAAAAAAGGTGCAACAAAAAAACTCCTCCCGCATCCGCTTCTATCAGTCGCTCTTAAAGACTTTTTAAAAAAACAATGTAAAAGAAAGCTGGACCAGGACCAAGAACTATCGGATGCGGAAATCCTGGAGGCTATCCAAGACCTACCCCCAGTGCCCAAAGTAAGGAAAGTGACTGAAAATGCAAAAAAAGACCCCCCGGCTACCAACTTATGGCAAATCTACACTGGAAAGAAGCACTAACCCCAATAGCGCCTCACCCCCTACGGACGACCAAAATCCGCCCACGGCAAAGCCGCCTGGTGAGACTATGGAAAATCAGTCCCCTGTTAAAACCACCGCACCAGGGCTGTCTAAAACAAACTCAAAACAAACAAACGCAAATACAAGCTGAGATCATCAATAAACCCATTTCAGCCACAGAACAAGAAATAAACAGCCGCGCACAACCACGAGCCACTGAGAGCACACCAAAAGAAAACTCACCTACCAAAACAAAGTCGGCACTGCCATCACTCTCTAGACAGTATAGCGTTCCTGGCCACCCATCGAAGAGTCAACTGGAATCTGCCCAACCTTCACTCCAACCAAAAAACTTGAACAGATCGATCCAGACAGACGAAAGCTCCGTATTTACAGCACCACCATCGCCATGTACAACAAGAGATCGATCACCACCTAAAAATAGGAGGTTAAGTGAAATATCTACACCAAGCGCCAAGGAATCATTTTCAAAAAAACCCGACCCAACAACTATTATGTCAGCTATAACAATAGCATTAGCACCCTTTGGGAAACTCTACAAGAACATCAGTGACTCCTTAAAAGATCACATCACAATTACAGCAATGATGCATACCAAGCTGATTTTCGTCGAAGGCTTCATTACAGCCCTGGAACAAAGGAACAAGACAGACAGACACTTGGGACCAGAAATTTGCTTCACTCGACGAACAACTAAACTCCTTAAAATCTATTACTCTAGCCAAACCAACTATGGCTGACAAAGAAACCCAGTCAAACGCCACCATCTCCACCTATAGAATTCGCTCCGGTGTTCTTAAAAACAACTGACAAACATTCTCGCCCGCTGACTAAAACGCCTAAACTTATGCCACCAAGTGACATTTCCCCAAAATCGGTGGCCGCCACGAGAAACCATCCTGTGCTGAAACTCGCTACAGGCGCCCAAGAAGATTCTTCCAACTCGGAAACAGTGTCAGCGCTTGATCTAGTACTGGCTTCAAGGAAAACTACTAAAAAAAGAAAACAACAAAAAACAACGGATGAAAACCAAGATTTTAGATACCAGAGCGAAAATAACGACAACGCAGAGCCACGCGATACCCCCTCTTCCAGGACCACGGAGGACTTCGTGATTCGAAGCTCCATGATTGACCTAACAGCACTGGGACACAATCGAAAGCTCAGAACCACAAGTTGAAAATGCTACCAATTCCAAAATTGAAGCACCAAAGGTCCCTCCCAGTTCTAAGAATGTTAAAACCAAGGAAATATCCTTAAATCATAAAACTGAGAACAAGGATAGAACGACGACATCGCAGCTCTCGGGAACTGCTCAACCACATCTGAAAGAGACACCAGGTCGCCTGGCAACTTCTCCCGAGCAGATCGACTCTAGGCAACGAAAATCGTCACCAACAAAGCAGAAAGAGACTCTCTTAAGACCAAAAGTTCCTATAACAAGAGCTACCCGCCTATTCAAAATAGAACAAAAAATCAGGGAGGAATATTACATGATTCTAAATAGAAGAACAGTGCTTAAGATTTTAAAACAAGTACCCACGCTACAGGCCTTAAATTCAAATGACTTCACCTTAATCGAGCCGTACCACAGGTCCAAGCAAGCAAAAGCGTATCTTCATATCAGGAGCTCGGCACTTCGTGAAATTCCTCAGGGCGTCTACAAAGAGTTAGAACAGTTGGGCTTTATACTCAACGAAATCCCAATTCAGAACACAACTAGCAACCACGAAGAAAACCGTAAGACCTCAGACATCAAAAAATATAGATTCAAATCACAAACGGAGGGCTTATATGGATCTTCGAGAAGGAGGAAAATTTAATCTCAGTCGAGAGAAAACATCCAAAATTACACCAGATCAGTCTGGGAACAACAAACACACCAGATAAATCGAAATATGGTCCTTCCAGAAATGGGAGAACCCTAACAAGAAGAGAGCATAGATACCACAACGACAAAGGGAGACACCAAACTCCCCGACACCCTTCGAGAGTTCGATACCAAGATCATCGATCCTCACCGGAACACGCTGTTGAAAGCAGAAAAAAAACATTAGACCTGCCCACTACTACCTTAAACGTCGTGCCAAAAAAGGGCCACTGGTCATGGATACGGGATGCCCTAACACCGGGTATCAAAAGATAGCAGCAAACAGGGGGTGCCAGTCCACCGACCCCCCCCACCCCCGGACGCGTCCAAAACGAGAAGGACAGGAAAAATTGCTTCTCTCCATTGCCTCATGGAACACCAGAGGCCATATGCACCTAACTGAACTTGACAGCTACAACCTGGGAGTACACGACATCGTCTGCCTCCAGGAAACCTGGCTGTTGGACAAACCGGGACTGGATGGTTACAGCATAGAGATTTCTCCGGCCTGCAAAGGCCTACTGGGTCGCCCGTCATCTGGCCTATTAACAGCTACCCGCATAGGCTCAGGCATACATATCATCAAGAAAATAGAAGCAACCTATGGATTCTTGGCTGTCCTTGCCACATGGACGGACGAAATCGCAGTGGAAAGAAAACCTTCTCGAGAGCCCCTCGCTATCATCAATGCCTATTGGAACCCTCAAAAAACAACACCAGAAAATTTCTGCGATGAAGCCGCCAATATCATTGACGAAATCAGAATTAAACATCAAACCCCAAACATTTTTATATGTGGGGACTTAAATGCAAACTGTGTGGCCCAAACTGAGCCAAAGACAAAAGCTTCTCCCTACACTCTGGCGGAGTCAAGGGGAAAACTATGGCTAGCATTAATGACCTCCAGGAACCTCCACAGCGCAGCCAACGTTATGAGCGACCAAATGCTGATACCTACGTGGGAATGTGATAGCTCATCAGCCACCCTCGATTACATCTTTGTCTCTGAAAAGGTCTACCAGCGCATAACCTCCTTCGAAATAATTAGAACAAAGGCTAGTGACCACAACTTACTGAACCTTAAATGTAACACCAGTGTGCGCGACCATCTATTTTACAAACCATCAATCAGGACAAATTCCCAGGCTACCCGTTTGTGTATGTCCTCCAAAGACATCAAAACTCTGACTGATAACTACAAAAGCTTAACTTCTCATATTGAAGTGAAAGACGCATTCTTCAGAGACAGCTACATTCCTCTGCTCCTTCCTTTTAAAAAAAACCACGGAAGCTCACCAATGATCTAAGGTCTAACCATAACCATGTGTATAATGCCACCCTGGTAACCAAACGCAGATCCTTAAGGAAATTAAAGAAAGAAGCGGCTGCGTTGAACACAGCAACCTTGTGGGAATCTTACCATACTGAGAGGAGAAAATACCAGCAATGGCTGAGAAAGGTAAGATGTGACCTCTACCAATCAGATGCAGAGAGTATGCTCAAGGCTTTAGCCACCAAAAAATCTCGGGACTTCTGGTCTATTGTCAACCAAACAAACTGTCATCCCAAAACCCAAATGATTAACTCTGTCACCGAAGAAAACTGGGTCAAACACTTCTCGTAACTCTTTGACTCACCTGTAACGTCTACCGACCCTCCAACGATACCGCTAGAGGGAAAATGGGTGGACCTCTCAGACGAAGACGAGATAAAAAAAGTCATCAAAAGGCTGAAACTATCAAGAGCCCCTGGACCGGACGGGTTAGCAAACTCTGATCTAAAAGAATATCCTGACGACTGGTCAGCGGTATTGAGTCTGATCTTTAAAGACTGCAAAAACCGAAGGACACTACCTGACTCCTGGACTCAGGCAGTTATCGTCCCCATTTTCAAGAAGGGCGTCAGAGAGGACCCTTCCAACTATCGACCTATAGCCCAGCTGGATGTCATAGGTAAGGTCTTCGCCACAATCCTCCTGAGCTACTTTCAGAAATGGGCATGGCTTTCTCCCTCTACTGACCCACTACAAACTGGATTCCAGAAAAATGCTAGCACTGCAGCCAATATAATGATCCTGAGTATCATTAAAGACAAAGTCTTGTCGGGCGCACCAAGAGTTTTCCTCTCATTCGTCGACCTCTCAGGCGTTCGACAGAGTTGATAGGCCTAAATTATGGAATAAACTAAAGACATGGAATTGCCCCGATGAAATCCTGGCTCCCATAATCGCCCTCCACTCGAACACCAGCGTGTCTGTCCGTCTGAACAACCAAGGTCTACTATCTGATCATATACCTTCCCATCGTGGAGTGAAACAGGGCTGCCCGCTGGCGCCCGCTCTTTTCATATCGTTCCTAGGTGACTTTAAAGATTCTCAAGATAGGATCAGGTCATTTCCTCCCAAAGTCGGCAACGTAAGGGTCAATCGACTTCTATATGCCGACGACCTGATAATCCTCGACCACACACAGGTCGGACTCCAGCGCCAACTGGACAACCTCGCACAGTACACCAAGGACAACAATTTGGAGATAAACGAATCAAAAACTAAAATCTTGATCATGCAGAAAAAGAGAAATAGGAAGAAAGAAAGCCTGCAGTGGTTCCTCTTCAAGTCAAAAATTTAAGTCGTCTCAGCGTTTAAATACCCTGGGGTCGAAATTGACAGCTCTAAGAACGCATCTAGCATGCAACAATCTTTATGGACAAAGACTAAACGCCTAACAGCCCAGCTCCGAGCAGTTGATAGGAAATATGGCAAATTTAGCCTGTTACCTGCAATCCAATTCTACAAGGCAAAAGTAATTCCGTCCCTGGTATACGGCATGGATGCAACACCTTCAATCCCGTCCACTTTCTGGCCTAAATTGGAAGGCTTTATCTGGCGAACAGTACTTGGTCTTCCAAAATCCACATCGTCTGCTGCAATAAGGCGAGAACTTGGCCTGCTGTCCTTGACTGCAATAGTGGCCCAAAGCACAATGCAACTATTTAGAAAGATTCGACACCCGGAGAGCCTTCAAATATACCGCATGATTAACGAAGAAATTACTAAAGGAAACAACCAGATGCTAAAACACTTGGTTGAAATTCAACAACAAACATTGCAGGAGATCGCGTGTTCAGAAGATGATCTACTCCAAAATCCTTTAAGAATCAAATCGAAAATGGAATGGCTAGATTGGATAAACACAAACGAAAAAGCAGTATCAAACAAACTGCTAAGCCATCTACCACCTGCTCCTAACAAGCTTAGAGAGCCAATGGAGTACTGCACAAAGTATCCTAGTAAATTGTTAATGAAAACTACTAAAAGCTCGTCTCAATCTACTACCCACCCAGGAAATTTTAGCTATCAGAGCAGCATCTAAGGACAAAACTTGTCGACTCTGCAAGAATTCAGAAACAATAGAAACTACAAGACATCTACGGATGGCCTGCCCGGCGATTGCACAAGAAAGGGACACCTTCTTTGGCCCTCTGCGCATAAACTCTTTCGTAGACGATGAAGACACGTGGTGGAACCGTCTAATCACAGGAGCTCGTACTAGATGGTTAATTCCGACAGCTAAACTTCTAATCATCGCCATGGAAAAGACCAACCCTCATTGATGCGAACGCGAATTTGTATCCATTAGATAGACGGCGACCCAGATCTCCCTGCATAGTCTAGACGATCAAAGAGTCCATCTACTTCGTAATGAGGAAAAAACAGTTTTGTAAAAATCTAAAAAGATTATACACAAATAAAAAAATAAAAACAAAAAAAAAAAAGTTTCTCTTTAAGAGTTCGGATCCGCTCCTTGTGCAGGAAATTCAATCCCTGCTGGAGAAAGGCGCCATAGAACTGGTGCCTGTAGCGGAGAGGAACAAGGGATGGTATTCCCCTTATTTTTTGATTTCCAAGAAAGACGGGGGATTGAGACCCATCATGGACTTGCGCGGTTTGAACAAACTCCTCAGGAAGGACAAGTTCAAGATGGTTACTCTCTCTCTCAAGACCTCCAGGCCCTTCAACTTCAGGACTGGTTGGTGTCTCTCGACCTCAAGGACGCTTATTTTCATGTGCCGATCCATCCAAAGCACAAGTACCTGAGGTTCGCGGTTGGCAACTCGCACTTTCAGTTACGAGTCCTGCCGTTCGGATTGACCTCCGCCCCGAGGGTCTTCACCAAGCTCATGGTAGTGGTGGCAGCGCATCTCAGGAAAGTGGGGATTCACGCCTACCCCTACCTGGACGATTGGGTGATCAGGGCGCGCTCTCCCGAGCAAGTCCTGGATCATCTGTCAGTCACCTGCCACTCCCTCCACAAGCTCGGCTTCTCCCTCAACTTAAAGAAGTCCCATTTGACACCAACTCAGAGGCTCCAGTACATCGGAGCAGTGCTGGACACTTCCCTGAGGCAGTGTTTTCATCCCCAGGTGAGGGCTCATCACATTCAGCAGATGGTGCACAAGTTTCAACTTGCCCAGACTCTCCCAGCGTTCGAGTTCTTGAGACTGCTCGGCCTCATGGCATCCTGCATTCTTCTGGTGCCAGAGGCCAGGTTGCGGGTGAGATCTTTGCAATGGGCACTCAAGCTCGAGTGGTCTCAGTCCTCCGGCAGGATGTCGAACCCTGTTCAGGTGCCATCTTCGGTCGCCCAGGACCTTCTGTGGTGGGCCGACGAAGGTAATCTGATGAGGGGGGGCTCCATTGTGGCTGCCCTGGTGACGATCGTGACGGACACATCCCTCACGGGATGGGGAGCTCATGCCAACGAGATGACAGTCAGTGGTCGTTGGTCTCCGTCGGAGTCCAGACTCCATATCAATCTGTTGGAGCTGAGGGCCGTCAGGCTAGCCCTGAAGGCTTTTCTGCCGACTGTGGGAGGAAAGAATGTCCTGATCCTGACGGACAACATGGTGGCCATGCACTACCTCAACAAAAAGGGGGGGGGCAGGGCCACTTCCTTCACTTCCTCTGTGCAGTGAGGCGATGCAGGTCTGGTTCTGGGCAATCCAGCAGGAAGTTTCGATCTCGGCAGTTCATCTGGCAGGAGACGAAAACAAGACGGCGGACGCTCTGAGCAGGCAGAGCGCGATCTCTCACGAGTGGGAGTTGGCTCAGGAGATTCTCCTGGAGATCTTCGCCCTGTGGATTTCTTCACCTCCAGTGTCAACCGGAAGTGCGGGAGGTTCTGCTCGTGGGAATTTCCTCCAAACGGAGCCTTAGGAGACGCGTTTGTGGTGGAGTGGTCATTCCCATTGCTGTACGCGTTTCCTCCAGTCCCTGCCATCGCGCAAGTACTGCAGAGGTTACGGAGGTTCGGTTCCCGGATGATCCTCATTGCTCCGGCGTGGGCCCGGAGGACATGGTACCCGGACCTTCTCGACTTGTCCATCTGCCCTCCACGTCATCTTCCCTACCGAGACGATCTGCTCTCACGGGAGGGGGGGGTCAGGTTCTCCATCCAGAGGTCAGGTCCCTCAAACCTTCACGCTTGGTTTCTGAAAGGTTGAGGTATAAGGATTGGGACCTCCCTGAAGACATGATGGAGGTGTTGCTTTCGGCCAGAAGGCCCGCGACAAAGTCCCTGTACCGTTGCCGTTGGAGAAAGTTCTGCGACTGGTGCAGGGTTAAGAATGTAGATCCTTTTGCATGTGAAATTCCCATGGTTGTGTCTTTTTTGCTTTCTTTGGCCCACAGGGGCCTTCAAATGGGTACCATTAAAGGTTACCTGGCAGCGCTGTCCATATTTAAGTGCTCGTCTGAAGAGTATTCCTATTTTAAAATTCCTTTAATTTCTCAGTTTCTGAAAGGGCTCACTAATGTGTTCCCTCCATCACCTTTTCAGGTGCCCGGTTGGGATTTGAACCTTGTTCTCAAGTTTCTGATGGGTGCTCTGTTTGAGCCTTTGCATTCATGCCCTTTGAGACTGTTAACTCTTAAAACTGTATTTTTAGTTGCGGTCACTTCCGCTCACAGAGTGAGCGAGTTACAGGCACTTTCAGTTAAGCCACCCTTCACTGTGTTTCATAAGGACAGGGTTGTCCTTAGAGTTTGTCCTTTTCTTCCGAGGGTGGTGTCGGAATTTCATTTAGGCCAGAAGGTTGTTCTTCCGGCATTTTATCTTCCTCCACATCCTGGTAAGGAAGAGGAGAGGCTCCATAGTCTTGATCCTAGGAGAGCGTTAAGCTTTTATATTTCACACATGTCCCGGGTCAGAGTGGACGATTAGCTCTTCATTGGTTACGCTGGAAAGCGTTTGGGACAACAGACTGTCTCGCTGGATTATTTTGGCTATCTCTGAGTGTTACCGCTTGGTAAGGACCCGCCGGTGGGCTTAAGGGCCCATTCTACCAGGGGTATGGCTGCCTCTACTGCCCTGCAGAGGGGTGTTCCTATTCGTAACATCTGTGATGTAGCCACCTGGGCTTCGGTACATACTTTTGTACGTCACTATTCCCTCTATTCCATCCGGGGGCAGGATCTGGCCTTTGGCAAGGCGGTCCTTTACTCCGCAATTTGATTGGGCATTCTAAATTTCAGTTTTTTTAATTCTTTTCCCACCTCCTTGTATTGGTACTGCTTTGGGAGTCTGTCATAGATATGGAATACGTCGGAGGACCCAATCCCCTCGAAGAACAAGTTACTCTCTTACCTGGTAACGTTCTTTCGATGGGATGGTCCGACGACATATTCCGTATCGCTCCCCCCCTACCTTCCCCGCTACAGAATTTCTTATGCGATTGCAGCTTACGTTTCCGCAAGACTTTGTGTATCAGACTGGCAGAAGACTGGTGGCACACGTTCTGGGAAAAAAACTACAACTGAGGCTACGGGCGTCGTGCGTCCTACTTATAACATCCAGTGACGTCAGCCGTCAGAGGAGGTCCTTGAGGGCGGCGTATCAACGTCATCGGCGCAGACGCCGAAAGATTTTCCGAAGCAGCACAGCTGTGGTGATTACTGTCATAGATATGGAATACGTCATCGGACCATCCCATCGAAAGAACGTTACCAGGTAAGAGAGTAACTTGTTCTTCTCCTCCAATCCTCCTTACTCTCCTCTCTATACTAGACTCCTACATTCTTACTCCTCTCCCTTCCCCGCCCACTCACCTTTCTGGACCCACCCTTGATCTCAACTTTACCTCTTCTTTCACCGCCTCTTCTATATCCTCCCTTCCCAACTACCTGTCCGATTACTCCTTACTATCTGTCTCCCTCACTCCCCCTGCTTCCTCTCCTGCCTCCCCCTTATCCTCCACCCCATTTACCGACGAGACCTATGTAACTTTGACCCCTCTCTTTTCCACTCCGCCTGCTCCTCTTCCCTCCTCCTCTCTCTCTCTCTCAGCCAACAATGCTTCTTCTATCATAACCTCTGCCCTCTCCTCTTGATCGTATTTACCCTCTTACTCCATTTTGCCCCTCTCGCAAGCCCGCCCAACCGTGGCTCTCTCCTCAGCTTTCCTCCATGCGTCAGCGCCTCAGACGCCTTGAACGACACTGGCTAAAACACCCCTCCCCTTCCAACCTTACTTCTCCTATTGTACCCTCTACGATAACTGTCTTAAGGCTGCTAAACAAACCTACTTCTCTGACCTACTCCACTCTCAATCCCCCCACTGTTGTCGTATCTTCCAAACTTTAACTCGTCTTCTCTCTCCTCCTACCCCTGATCACTCCGTTGCCTCTCCTCTCTCTGCCACTGATCTTGCCAACTTCTTTTCTAACAAAGTCCTCAATCTTCGCCAATACATTCTCTGAGCCCCTCCTTAATCTTACCCCTCACCTCCTCCCTCTCCCCCACCTTCTACCATGTCCTCCTTCACTCCTGTTACTCAGTCCGAAGTTTCCCTCTTCTTATCTCAAACGCACCCTACTGCCTCTCCCTCCGACCCCATTCCTACCTCCCTTATTCCTAAAATCTATCCCCTCCTTATACCGTACCTTACCTCCTTCTTCAACACTTGTATAACCACAGCTAACTTTCCTTCTCCCTTCAACCACTCGACTATCATCCCTATCCTGAAAAAGCCATCTTCCAACCCCCAGCTTGCCTCCAACTATCACCCCATCTCCCTCTTGCCCTTCCTATCTAAACTCCTTGAACATATTGTCTATTCTCAACTCTCCTCCTTTGTTCCTACACTCTCTCTTCTCCCCCAACTTCATCTGGTTTCCACCCTCACCACTCCACGGAAACTGCTGCCTTTGATACTGTCAATCCTCCTCTACTCCTTAATACTCACTCATCCTTTGGCCTCAAAGATTCTGTCCTCAACTGGTTCTCCTCCTATCTCTCCAATCGCACCTTTGCAGTTTCCTGGGGTGGTAGCACCTCCCCTATCTATCCTCTCAACCACGGCGTCCCCAAAGGATCCGTACTTGGCCCCTTTCTCTTCTCACTCTACACTTCCTTCCTAGCTCCCATCATCTCCTTTGGTGTTTCTCCCCATTTCTATGCAGATGGCACCCAGCTCTTTCTTGCCTTCCCTTCCTTCACCTCTGACATCTTAACCTCTCTTCCTGCCTTTCCGCTATTAAATATTGGATGTCTTCCCACCTTCTCACCCTAAATACTGACAAAACTGAAGTCATTTTCTTCCCTGCTAATACTCTCCCTCCGCCACCCTTCTATTCTCTTTTCCCCTTCCCAACTTCCTATTTCTCCCCACACCTGTAATCTTGGCCTTCACATTGACTCTAACCTCTCCCTCTCCCACCATATCTCTCTCACTGCCCACTCTTGCCGCTTTCACCTCTATAACATCAGCAAAATTCAAACCATCCTAACCTCCACGCTACCAAACTCCTAATTTCCTCCCTCATCTTCTCCAAACTCTTTTACTGATCCACTCTCCTCTTCGGTCTCCCCTCCTCACATCTATTGCCCCCCCTTAAATCCATCTACCATTCTGCCACCCAGTCTCTCTGCCTTCTCTCTCTTCAGGATTCCATCTCCTCTGCTCTCACCTCTCTATGTTGGCTTGCCTTCCACTCCCATCTCAAATTCAATGTTCTCTGCCTCGTATTCAAATCCCTCTATGGTCTTGCTCCTCCATAACTTTCTACACTCCTTCTCGCCCACTCCGCTCTGCCAATCATTTCCTACTTACCACTCCTCCTCCACCCTGTTCCCCGTCCCACTTCTGTTCCTTCCAACTTCTAGCCCCTTTCCACTGGAAACGCCTCCCTGTCCATATCCGCTCCATCACCTCCTATTCCTCCTTCCGCACTTCTCTAAAATCTTACCTCCTCCAATCTCTATCCTAAAACCCCCCACTGCCTCTCTCACTATGTTCCTACATCACATACTTATTCCTTACTGCCTCTCCCTCTATGGTTCTACACCATTCATGTTACACCATATTGCGCATGTAAATTGTTCTATGTACTGTTTTCTGGTACTTGCTTCATATGTAATGCTTGTTATGTATTCTCTTTTATTCTTACGTAAAGCGCTATATAAAATGTAATAAATAAAAATACAAACAAGAAGAAACAAATTCCAGATTTACAGAACCAGCGTGCACGGATTAAGCATCAGGTCAGATAGAGCTGACATTGCAGTGCTTCCACTGTCAAATGATCCTGCATGTCCTTGCTACTATCAACCTAGACGTTGACTTATTTCAGCATGTACAATTTCCCTGGATAGGTTTCTGACCATATTGCATTTTGTACCTTCTGAATAATTTCAGGGTAGTTTTATTGTATAAACTAAAACTACTAGGTCTCTTGGCCTACACTAGCAAAGGAACACTGGAGATCTCTGAAGGCCAGGGGGAGCCATTTGCTTTATAATGCAACCGCCTTCGAGGTATATTCTGGAGCTTCCAGAGTCCTCTCGAAGTTGGAGGGAAAGAGCAGATAAACATGTGCAGCCTAAAGCTTTCCTGTGCCTGGCTAGTTCAGAGAGGAAGGACATGTAAAAGAAACAAAGACATTGCAATTTACAGGCAGCAGGTGAGAAAAACAAAGCACCATACACTCAGAGCAGTTTGCAAGGCGCTGGAGTACCATCTGAGAGCACATCAGTGCGACAAAAAAAATCATAAATCGCAATGTGGGTCCCAGAGACAGGCACAGGTGCTCATACTCCGCACACGTATGCAGGCCGCTGCTTACACTTCACTCATAAGAGAGAGTAGAGCCAGTTCTCCACAAGATATGCACACTTAATACTGACTTCAGACAAGAGCATGCTCACCTGCCTAATTTTGACATAGTGGATCCACAAATGGGCCAGTCTAGAACATTACACAACTGCCCACCCTTGGAGTTATGGCAGGGGGGGAATATCCACATGGGTGAGAGGTGGATCCAAATGGTCAGTCAATTAGAACAAGGTGAGCCAAAGAGGCAACTGGTCAGCAAATCAGAGACCTGATTGCCCCAATCACCATCATCCACAGCATAAAATGAGACCACTATCCAGACTTTGTTGGGAAGAGGATGGCATTCCTGAGTACTGCAATTATGAGAGGAGTAGGATAGGGACTGTGCTGGTCAAATTAGGAGGGTCACATGGGAGCAGAGACAGACATTGACTACACCTGGGATCACAAGTGGTATAGAGGCCAGGTTAAGACTACAGGCTAGAGCAGAGGGCCAACCGAGGACTTGGGCACCGAGAGTGGCAAGGCCCAGACACAGATTACTAGAGGAGGTGAAGTGAGGACCCCACCACCATAAAGATGGCAGAGCCAGCGGGGCACTATATCCATTGGACCAGAAAGATATATTGGAAAAACAGGGTAAGAGCTCAAACTGTGTGGCAGACACTCGGGTGAGGGGGAGAAAATCCCACCCTTATGTGAACACACCGGAGAGGAACAATACCTAGGTAGGTTGGCCAAAGCATGGTTACCACAAATAGGGCACCCATAGTGCAGGGAGGAGGGATCCAAAAATGGTCTAATCAAGTGACTGCATGAAAGAATGAAGGTTCTAACCATTGGACAGACTTCACGGGCACCATGCCTACAGAGCTGCCAGGATTGTGATACACCACTGCAGAGCTGGAGCCTAGCTGAGCGGGTCCTGTAATCAGAGGGGACCTATTGTGGAAGCCAAACCCACTGGTGTGACAGCAGTCAGAGATCGCTTGTGGGAGGCCTGGTCTGTGTGGACAGTGTGTTGACTAAAGACCCATTTCCAAGGCCTGAGCGCCATCTCCTGGAGCAGCTGTACAGCAGTGGCAGGTGGCGCCCCTGAATGCCTTGTGCACAGCGAGTCAGTGGTATAGGATCCTGCACCCAGAAGATGCTTGACCTGTCCGCTGACAGGGACACATGCTCTAGTGGGGCCGTGACCCAGCAACCTTTGCCAGTGTGGAGCGCCAGGCTCCCTGGCGTACACAAAACCCTGATTGCTGTAGTCGGGCGGCAGCATAGCCGCCCCCACAAGGCCATCAGTAAGTGGGTCTCCCTGAGAGGCTCCCCAATTGTCAGAGCAGCGCTGCACCCCATGGAGTCGAAGACTGGGTGGAGGTGTGAGGGGGGCTCGTACTCCAGATGGGACCTGCAATTCCTGAATAAACAACAGTCAGCAGCACAAACCAGTTCCAGCATATAGACCCCCTCCCATTATCAATGGAAGACTGGTGGCGCACATCTGGAGGGTCAGAAGGGCTCCTTAGGGGAACGTTTTGCGCACAGCTCTCAGAGGACCCCTGAATTACCCTCCTGCCCCCCAGCAGGCAGGTGCAATGTAGCATGGAGGGAGCAAGTACAGTGGGACCAGAGTGGTCCAAACTCAAACAGCTGATAGAGGAGGGCAATAATCTGATTGAGGACAAAATAGACAAACTGGCAATATCAGTCTCACAAATAAGGCGCGGTATGGAGAGCAGTATGGAGAAGCTTAGATAACACACCATGGAAGTGGAACAACATACCTCCACACTAGAAGACACTATCAAGAGACACAACGCATTAAATCGCTACAGGCAACCTTCAATAAGAATACTGCCAAGCTGTGAGAGCTGGAAGATCACTCCCGGTGAAACAATGTCCACTTGCCGGGCTTGCCTGATGGGGCTTGAAAAACACTAGCTCGAGATATTCCCGCAAGGCCTGATACCGGAGTTATTGCAAGAGGCAGAGACGCTTACAGATATACAGATAAACCGAGCACACAGAACCCCCTTACATTGTTCAATCCCAGGGGCAAAGCCCAGAATGGTGATTATGCGCCTATTGCAATACCAATACCAAAAATAAGCTCAGGATTTTGTCAGTGGCCAGGTAGGACGGGTCGATCACTCTACGCCGCTAGGATCTCTTTCTACCCTGACTTTGGGGTGTAGGCGCAAAAATGCAGAAAAACCTTCAACGAGGCCAAGAGGTTTCTGCGTGGAAAAAGGATTCCCCATGCACTACTACAGTTAGCAAAGCTTTGCATAGAAGTTAAGGCACACAGAAGTGCTTGCAGGCAGCAATAGAGTCCAATGAAGCGCTCTCCTAAATGCAGACATTAGTTGAGGGCCTACTGGCGGAGCGGTCACGGCAGTGACTATGACATTGTACTGACAGCAAGAGCAATTCTTAGCTGCACTTGGATCTGCACTGGCACACATGAAAGCAGAATCAGCGACATTCACATCAAGCGTGGCGGCAGCACACAATGAATGGTACTTTCACACTGTGATTTGGGCAGCCGGGCTGGCTCTTGGCCAAGTGGCACCAGACTCTTATGAACCTTGGTGTTGGACCAATGGCGGCCTGCCCACGCAGGGTGTCAGGGGGAGGGGAGGGGCAGGGGTGTAACACCTGTTTTTGCCTCCACACTCTATGCAGGTCCACTATCACAACAATGGGTCAGCTATAGCTGAAAGTCACCAATTTCTATATTCGGAATGTCTTTCTTAAGGGTTGGATTGAGCTGTTCTCGCTGTCTGGAGCTGGGTCCCACAAGACATTGCTGTGCTCGTTCTCACTGGATGGGAGGGTTGTATTGGGGGAGTTCAGTTAAGGCATGCTCACACTTTGACACTGAGGAAGGCAACTTTGAGAGACAGGCTTGATGGGTGGCACACAATTCAGTGTTGGACGGCTAGACCAAAATAATGCGCAACAAATTAGCTATTATTTTGGGAAATTTAAAGGAGATGTGTGGAATATTTAAAAGACAAACAATCTGTGCTTACATGCCCAGGAAGCAGGCTGGTATCTGCTTCTTACAAGAAACACATTGATCCGTGTCAAAACATGGCAAGCTGGATAGCAAGTGGAAGGGCCAAATGTGCCACTCGTCCTTCACATCATCTGCAAAGGGTGTGCCGATTTGCATCAGCCCTACCAACCCTTCATATTCCACTGATATTTTACACACAGTGGGGGTGAGGGGAATATAGGGCTGGCCGGGTTACTAAGCAATATTAGGATGCACTTACGCTCTCAATGTGGATGATGGTATGTTGAGTACCTGGACCATCACTGGGTGTGGGCAGGGGATTACAATAAAGATTGCCAACACGAACAGCTAAGGAAAGTCTTAATTCTATTAAAGACAAGGAGGCGAGCATTATGCTTTACTTTCTTTTAATTCTGCCATATCAGCACTTCAAAACTTAACTAACTTTTTTTTGGTATCTCATTAGAAAAAAACCAAATCAAAAGTTACACGTTACATTTCTTAAACCAAACTCGAACTGGGTTCCAGAAACTACAACTCCCATCCACCTGAGGCCCTCTGAAGTCGTGACCTCTGTCCTTGCACCAATCAGTGCCCAGGTCGGGGTATAAACTCTCTCACCCCTAGGTACTTTCCTCTTTCTTTTGTCCATGATCACTCAATCCCATAAGCATCCAGAACGTGTCCAAATCTCTCCATCAACTGTGCTTTCGATCCGAAGCTGGCTTAACTGCTCGGTCCAACGGGGACAACTTGCCAAACGAATCACTGGTGCACATTCCAACTTGCTCATGACGTCTTCTGCTTGTCTCCTGTGAGAACAGAGATGAGGGCGGGAAATAACCACCAATGCTACAAACTGAATCACAATCATTATTCAGTTTTAGCTCTAGCGGGAGGGATATAATGCTCGCCTCCTTGTCTTTAATAGAATCAAGACTTTCCTTAGCTGTTAGCGTTGGCAATCTTTATTCTATGACAAGACAGGAGGCTCGCATTATGCTTGTTCAAAGCTTGCTAACACTCTGCTTGGTATATCAGAAATCGGTTTAAAATAAAAAGTCTTAAAGTTGGATTCAGAAGACCAATCTGCTGATTTCATAATATCTTGTAAGGAGACACCTGTCGCAAACGCTCTAGAAGCCATTGCCCCTCTAGTGGAATGGGCCCCAAATAAGGATAAATCTATACCTGCCCATTGCATGACTTCCCTTACCCATCTCGCAATGGTTGCTGTCGCTACTGCATGATGGGGTTTTCTACGCGCTATAAGTAACTGGGTTACGCCGCACGGTCTAAGCTGTGCTGTCGCTGCTTCATAATCTATGATACACTGCGCGACGCATAGCTTCTTATTCTCAGCAAAATATGGGTAGGAAATTGCTCTGGAATCCGTTTGTCCTTTTAGCGATAGTAAACACCACTCCCTCTGGATAGAAAATCTTCCTATCAATTTCTAACGCTTTCACGTCAGACTCTTCGATATGCTACTAGACATAGAAGCATTGCCAATTTGCCTGACAATTGTGAGCGGGACAGGACTTAATTCTCTGGCCACCTGAGGAATAATTGGAAAACGTCCCTGACGTTCCATAAAACTGCGTATTTCGGCTCTGGCGGCCTTCTCAGTTTCATACCTTTAAGGAGACGCAGTACTGCTGGGTGCTCACCTACCGGATTCCCTTTCACTCTACTGTCTCCCGCTGAAATAGCGGATCTGTAGATACCGATAGTCCTATAAGCGCCACCATCCTGAAACTTTGAAGCTAAAAAGTTTAGGATGCTCACTAGAGGCGCTGAAATGGGATCCAAACTGTGTTCTGCACACTATTGCGCCCAATTGTTCCAAGCTGTGTTATAGCTCATGACGGTGGAAGGCGCCCAGGAATCTCGGATACAATCTGCAGAGAGTTCTGAAATACCAGCAGGTGAATCCGGCCGGACGGGTCGAGTAGAAGGTCCGGGATGCTCGGAACTATCCTTGGAAAATCCGTAGAAAGTTCCATCGCTACTGGAAACCAGGCCTGCGTCCTCCAACAGGGTAACACCATTACCACCTCTGCTTTGTCCCTGCGGACTTTCGCCAGAGCTCTCGTGATCATTGCAAATGGCGGGAAGGCATAGTGCACTGCTCCATGCCACTGGTGCAGGAAGGCATCTGTACCCGCTGCTCCTGGGTCTATCCTCCAATTGAAGTACTTCTGTGTCTGCGCATTCAGTCTGGACGCGAATAGATCTATATCTAAGGGTCCCCAAGTCTGCTGGATGCGCTGAAATATTAGAGGGTGTAGCTTCTAGTCACTGGAGTCTACAAGATATCGAGAATTCCAGTTTGCTATGCTGTTTCGACTCCCTGGGAGGTATTACGCAGTCACTGCAACGTTGTTCTGAAGGCAATAATGCCAGAAGTCTTTTGCAAGTTACGCTAACATTCTGGATCTCGTTCCTCCTAACTTGTTGATGTAGCGGACAGCTGAGATGTTGTCCATCTTGAGCAGAACGCAACACCTTACCCTGTCCTTCGTGAAAGCTTGAACAGCGAAGGAGCCTGCTAGAAGCTCGAGGCAGTTTACATGGAGATGCAACTCCTCGTCGGACCATCTCTCCCCGTCTGAATGTGTTTGCATCTCGCTCCCCAACCTGACCTGCTTGCATCTGATTCTATGATCAGTTCTGGGACATCTCTGAAAATCGCTCGACCGTTACAGGCCTCCATGTTCTCTAGCCACCAATGTAGCTCTGACATGGCTTCTTGATCCAATTCCACCTGCTGATGGTACTGCAAGCCTCCTTGAAGATGTTTGATTTTTAGCCTCTGCAATGCACGGCAATGCAATGGCCCGGGGAAAGTAGCCTGAATGGAAGCTGCTAGAAGCCCCACTATCCTGGCTAGATTCCGAAGCGAAATAAATCGCTTCGCTATCACTGCTCTCAGCTCCTTCTTTATAGCTCTTTCTGTGTGTCCTGGGAGCTCCAGAATCGCTTTCACAGTGTCCACTGTGAAGCCTAAAAACTCTAACCGCTGCACCGGAGCCAAATGGGACTTCTCCAAATTTATCAAAAATCCCAGAGATGATAGGAGCTTGAATATCCACTGAACTTCGCTCGCAAGACTATTTGCTGGATCCCATCACTAGAATATCGTCCCGATAGATAATCATACGAATGCCTCTTTCTCTGATAGCCGCCGCTACCGGCTTCATCACTTTCGTGAAGGCCCAGGGCGCTGAGGCTAACCCTAATGGTAGGCACGCAAACCGCCAGATCTCGCCTTACCATCAGAACTGCAGGTATTTCCGAAAGGCTGCTGCTATCGGAATCGCTAGGTACGCGTCTTTGAGGTCTAGGCGCGCTAACCAATCCCCTGCACGCAATAGGTCTCGGAGGAGGTGTATACCCTCCATCTTGAAATGATCGTACTCCAGCCAGCCATTCAACTCTTTCAGGTTTATGACTGGGCGAATCTTTTCCCCTCTGTGCACAAGGAACATGTTGCTGAGGAAAACCTGTCCTTCTGTGACCTCTCGCTCTATCGTTTTCTTTTCCACTAATTTGCTTAACTCGCTGTGCAATAGTGCTCTCTTGTCCTGCGACATGTAAATGGGGGCCGGTTCTACGTCCTGCTTCGGTACGCCTATGAAGTCTAGCTGAAGACCCGCTACTGCTCTTAAAACCCAACTATCGCTTGATAAAGCTTGCCACTCTTTCAGAAAATAGAGGGTTCTCCCTCCGATAGGAATCTCTGGTGTACGCACCGCCTGCTGCACTAGGCTGACGGAATTATCCTCTTCCTCTGCTGCCCCTTGCGTGTCTTCCTCTGGCTGGGAAAAAGGTGTCCTGTTGACGGCCTTCCCAATACTGCGCGCATGGACCTTGAGGTCTTCTCTGATAGTTGTATCGACCAGACGAACGACCTCTGAAACGTCCAGTCCCAGCAAAAACACGCCCAGGGAAAATCTCTCTTATAGAGTTCTGGGCTTTTTCAAGAGCTGTATATGTACCCACAAATTGGGACATCTCCTTCGCGAAGGCTTCTCCAAAAAGAAGGCCCTTGGCGCCTTCTCCCGCTTCATATGTAGCCAGGTCACTAAGTTTGCTATCAATCTTCAGGAGGACACCCCTCCTCCTATCCGAAGAGAGGGCGCAGTTAACGTTACCCAGCAAACATATTGCTCTTTGCGCCCAGTTCCCTAGGACTTGATTATCTACTGGAATGCCTGTGTCCTTTGACTTTTCGACCAAGTCCATTATCTTGGCTAATGGACCTGCTAGGTCCAGAAGCTTGTCCTGGCAACCTTTCCATGCGCGATCAACACCCTTCCGAATGTCTTTCGCTGATTTGGTCACAAAGGTGGCTATCTTTGGGTCCAGGTCTGGAGTGTCTGCCAGCTTGCCGGGCAGCTCGGGTCGCGGGCCTTCCGCTTGCATGCGGGATCTAACTTCCCTGCCAGTGGCTTCCGGATGTGCTGAGCCATATACAGTGCCACTCTAGGAGAGGGCACCCATTCGGAAGACCTCAGGTGCCTAATGGTCTCCGGATCGAACATATCAAGTATGTTGTTTTCCTCATCGGGAACTTCTTGTGGAATGTGTTGAATGGATTGAAGAATCTTTTCTTCTTCCTCCTTGCCGCCTTCATCGTCGGGGGCGTATCCCTCTTCATAATCCCCTGAATTGTGCACCCCTGGGGCAGAGGGTCTGTTGTGGCTGTCAGCCAGTTTAGCTAGAAAGGCTTCTTTCAATCTGGCAACTGGGTCGCTCTGACCTTGGGGAACAGTGTTAACCCTATCTTTTGCGCCCAAGGGGGTCAAAGAGTCTGCACTCTTTCGGGCCTTCTTACACCCCTGATTTCCAACCCTCTTCTGAGGGTGTCCCGCTGATGTCCCTTCCCCAGGGCTGTCTGCTCGTCTTTTCCTTGCTGTGAGCTGTTCTTTCTGCTCTACCATGCATGCTTCCAGCATCTCTAGCCTCTGCGTCAGAGGTTGCACCCCCTGAGAGACCGCCTGTGACAGCGAATCTCCCAGTACCCTCTTAAAGCTGAGGGATAAATCCGCATCTTACCAGGTGGGCTCCTCCTCCCACTCTTGTTCACTCCACTCTGGTGTAGTGGACTGAGAATCCACAGGGTGTGATGAATGAGCCATGAAATCTTTGTCAGCAAAGCCGACTTCCTGGGAATCAGCTTTAAATGGAGGCTCCAAACAACTGTGTGCCTTTCTAGCTTATGCGACTGCACAAGCTGTATTTCTTTCAGGCAGTCGCTTCTCTCATATATAAATTCCTTATTATATATAAATATATATATTTTTTTTCAAACTATTCCACAACTGACCGCAAGCCTCGCTGCTCCGTTTCGCTAAGATTCAATGCGTAAACAAGCGTTAGGTAACGTGCATGCCGGTAAGGCTCCGCGGCTCTGCAGGGTCTTAGCGCTCACCAAGTTCGGGGGCGCGACACGTCCCTGCGCTTGCACGTAGGGACGGAGTGCCGCCGGGACCTAGGAATACTAGCCCGTTGGCACGAAACCACCGGTACACGATTCCGAGGAGAACGGGGCAGCTGCCTGAAGCAAGCGGCTTTGCCCCACCTCTTCTCCGCGTTACGTGCTGACAACCTCTCTTCAGATACGGACGAAAATAAGCTCATACGCACGCGTGCGCCGCCAACAGCGCTACCTCGTAAATATAGTTTACACTAATGTAATATCACCGACAGAAATCTATGAATGTCTATACACCCAGGGGGCCCAGATAAATCTTCAAACATAAACACAAATAGAAACAGTACTCATCTTAGTATGGCAGCAAAAAGAAAGAGGAAAGTATCTAGGGGTGAGAGTTTATACCCCAACCTGGGCACTGATTGGTGCAAGGACAGAGGTCAGGACTACAGAGGGCCTCAGGTGGATTAGAGTTTTAGTTTCCGGAACGCAGTTTGAGTTTGGTTTAAGAAATGGAACTTATAACTTTTTGATTTGTTTTTTTCTAATGAGATAACTAACTTTTTTGAAAAAAAATGTTTGGGTAACTTTTGAAGTGCTGATATGGCAGAATTAAAAGACAGTAAAGCATAATGCGAGCCTCCTGTCTTGTCATAGAATTGTGTACTCAACCCTGTTCTTGACAGCTATAGAACAAGGAGCAGGTCCCCAAGTCCTGCAACAACAGAACTAACTACCATGGCAGAGGAGTACTCCCTAACCGAGTTATGGTGACACTCAACCACAGAATAGGAGGTTCTACTCCTACTCACATTACATCTTCACACATTACCAAAATATTGTCAACTTCACCTCAGCCGCATATCTAGACAGACCACATTCAGATCAATCACCACTCAGGATGGGCATGGATAGGCCTCATAGAATTAGCAGGAGCAAGAGGTTTCCTACAGACATGCTGCGAGATATAACCTCTGCACAGACACTATGACAGGGAATATAGGAATTCTTTAACCTACAGTTTCACCACAGGAAATATTGTGGGAAGCATATAAGGCAACAATCAGTGGCAAACGCATGTTGATCATGTGGGGGATAAGCGCGCAGCTAATAAAGTAGACTGCGGCCTCAGAAAAATCACCTGAAGTACTGGACAATGAAGTAACTGGCGACGCAAGACAGTAGGGAAGCAGCCAACAAAAGGAAGGCATTGCTTGAATTGCACAACAGACTAGGGAAGTTAGACTACAAGAGTTACACAGCAAGGCAACATGGGGGACAGAGTGGGTCGCACCCTCATGTGGTTGGTAAACAGAGAGTGGGGGGGTAAATACAATAAGCAAGATCAGAGATATGCAAGGCAATTTATGAGCAGCTGGAAATTAACATTCTCTTTAGGGAATACTACCAGCGCTGTATGCTCACTAGACTACTCCTGATCCAACACTAGTGCAGATGATCTTCGAACAGGTCAACCTACCCAACCTATCACTCGCCGATAGGGAACTACTTGAAGCCCCACTAGAGGAATCTGAGATACATTGGGCCACCGACAATTTATTTGAAAACTGGGAAGACCCCCGGCAATGACAGGTTCCCGTTTATTTTATAAAGAGTATACAAACACTATAGTCCCTAAGTTTCTGGTAATGTACAACGAGGCAAGGTCTAAGGGCTCACTTCCAGAATCGACCTGTGAGGCAATCATAATACTGCTGCCTAAGGTGGGCAAAGATCTTCTGGATTGTGGGTCATATAGGCCACTATGCATGATCAATGTGGACAATAAGAAGTTGGGGGAAATTCTAGAGAAACGCCTGCTAAGCATCATTACAACACTCGTGCACCATGAAAACCCAGCCACTCCGACAGTGCAAGAAACAGAACGTCCGGAAGAATGCACTGGAGCCGCCCAGAACGCACGCGGCTTCAAATAAACATCAAGTAAGGACTTTCCAGTGCAAGACTGAAGCTTTCTCATACGGAGCGTTAAACTGCCAGCACACGTGCTACGCGGGTCGTGTATTACACGCAGTGAGACGGCATATCCATACGCATGCGCTCCAAATAAAGCACAGATACACTTACAAGACCTGAATCATTCACAGCATAATTAGCACGCTCCCCATAAAACGTGTGTTACAAAATTCAACCCAGCAGCATTTGACAGGACCCAGAGGTCCCCAGTCAACCATCAGAGCCTCACCAACATCAGGAAGAGCTCAGTCATGTCTGAGGACAACCCAGACAGTGGAATCTTGAGCCCCTCCTCCAGCTCCACACCTCGCCATGCCACACACAAAGATGATAGTGGCTCAGAGTCTCTACAGCTACAAGCCCTGCAGCCATTTGACATGGCTGACACTAGCAGCCTCGCCCCCAGATGGGCTAGATGGCTCAAGGAACTGCACATCTACATAGATGCGTCAGGTGTAAGGGAAGAGCGCCGACTAAGAGGTATCCTGCTATGTTCATTGGGCCAGTAGTACGAGACATTGTGTTTGAAATGCTTGAATCCAACAGACACTTTTCAAGGCATTATTGACGCATTAAACGCTTACTTCGCACAGCTGCGAAATGTTGATTATGAACGACACATTTTCCACACATCCACACAAGAAAGTGGTGAAAATATGGACAACTTCGTGATGAGGCTAAGGAAAAGAGCGAAATATTGTGACTTTGACAGATATTCAATGGACGAAGTGCTAAAATCTCAAACTATAGCCAGCTGTGTATCGCATGAATTCAGAAAGAAACTACTTCAAAAGAGCAGAACACTAGAAGAAATATTGCAACTCGCACGGGCTGACTCTGCCCTCACACTACAGACGGAATCTTCAGGTAACATCAAAATCACACAGTCAGCTTCCACTGCATCTACATGCCCCATCAGAACGACAAAAGACCCCACAGAACAAAAGAAATGCTACAGGTGTGGCTTCAAAATTCCACATGTCGGCCCATGTCGAGCCATTGGACACAACTGTGACAAATGCGGCGGAGAAAACCATTTTCAGTCCGTGTGCAGAAACATCAACTTCTTCCAACCGACGGAATCGAGCAGGGACTCATGGAGGCAAGACCGAACCCAAGGCGGGAAAGCTCAAGATCCCGCATGAGGCACTCGCCCGCGGCCTCCAGACACCAGTCTCAAAGCTCACCACATGATACACCGCAAGAAGAGAGAAGGCGGGAAGAAAGAAGAGATTACTCGAGCCACACCAGCCATGAGTCACAAAGACGTAATTCCAGGCAAAAGATTAGATATCTAGATGACTCGCCTCACAGGAGACGTGAGTCACATTCATCTTCATCAAGCGGGGACCGGAAAAGGGGATATGTGCATGCCATCGGAAACAGCATAGCCGCAGAGTACAGCCCCACCCTGCTGTTACAAATAAATGGACAAAACAAAGAATTCCTAATTGACATGGGAGCAACCGTAAACATTATAAATGATGAGACATATAAACTACTCACCTACAAGAAGGCACTGAAAGAAGCAGACACGCTGATATATCCATATGGCTCGAATAAGCCACTAAATTGTCAAGGGATGTTCACGGCGCACTGTCAATACAAGGACAAGAGTCAAAAGATCCAAATATATGTCATAAAAGGGGAAGTGCGAGGCAGCAGCATCCTAGGCTTCAAGTCTGCAATCCAGATGGGGCTCATTCAAATAATGTACCAGATAATGTCAGCATACACTACCAGCCCGAAGGACATGATGCAGAAAATGTTCCCCGCTCTCTTCACAGGTCTGGGAAAACTAAAGGATAAACAAGTCAAATTACACATCAATCCACAAATACCTCTGACGGCGCAACACTACAGAGGCATACCTCTCAACATACAGAAACATGTCGAAGACGAAATCCAGTCATTATCGCAGCAGGACATCATAGAACCAACGTCGGGACAACCCCCTGGGTGTCTCCCATTGTACCAGTACCCAAGAAAGACAATAAGGACAGCATTCACATATGTGCCGATATGAGGGCTCCAAACGTGGCCATAGAGCAAGAACGGCACCTTGCCCCAAGAATGACTGATATGATGCATTTACTTCACAGAGCTAAAGTGTTTTCAAAGTTAGACCTAAACAAGGGATACCACCAGCTAGAGCTACACCCAGCCTCAAGATATATTACCACCTTTTCAACACACCTGGGCCTGTTTAGATATAAAAGACTCAGTTTCGGGGTATCTTCAGCTGCGGAAATCTTCCAGACCGAGATACACCAGGTAATAAAACACATCCTCAATTGCCTAAACTACTCCGACGAAATTTTTATATTTGGCACCACGCAAGACAGTCATGATGATACTTTGCGGAGAGTCTGCATATAGGCCACTATGCATGATCAATGTGGACAATAAGAAGTTGGGGAAAATTCTAGACAAATGCCTGCTAAGAAAGAAAATGTTAATCAACTACTACCGAGGTTCGAAAAATGTATTGATTTCTGGTTAAAGTTTCCAATGTCACTAAAGGGGAGGGTGGCTCTAGCAAAGATGATCCTTCTCCCGAGAGCCATTTATTGTTGTGCAGTCTTGACATTTCACATACCCAATGCATTCTCTGCCACACTAGACTCACTTCTACTTATACTATACCGTGATGGCAAGAAGTGAGGATCGAGCAAAAAAGCCTGCAATTACAATATGACCAAGGGGGGATAAGTGCGCCAAACATTCGGGCATAGTACTGTGCTGCCCAGCTTCAGTGGGTCACCCCATGGTTCCAACTTACACAGCTGACCCAATTAGGTGCCTCACCGCGGCACTTGTCACCCCGACCCGACTTTGCAATATCCCTCTACTATTCAAAGGGCAAGATGCCAAATGTGGGGGGGGGGTCTTTTGTCAGACTGCAGCACATCTGGTGCAAAAAGATGCACACAGTCATGTATTTCCCAACGACCCCTCTCCTCTCCACCTCCCCCCATGGGGCAATGCACCATCTACCACCCGACCACAATTGACTCATACAGGGGCCCACTCCCCTGACATACCTGCAAAGATTGGGCAGATGTATCTGGACGGAAGGCTCCTTAACTTTGCAGACTTCTGCAGGCGATGGCAACTTGGTAATTACCGCTTTCTGGCATATGCCCAATATGCAGCATGCATGGATTCGTTATGCCCCAATTTTCTCTTTCAGCAAGAGATACAGGAAATAAGTACATGCTTGGTCACCCTTGGTGAAACTAGGCGTCAGGTGTCCTTATATAAAAATGTGCACAAAAAGAAAAAGGCAAATCTAGATAGAATTTGCACGATTAAAAGTAAATGTGAACAGGACAGCTCTCAGTAGCCTAATGGATGAGGGTGTAATGCACGCAGTTACCTGATCGCAGGGAAACGGGCAGCGCCGGAGATTCTGGTCACATGACCACGTTTAATGTACGCGCGAGCGGCACGAAAATAAAGCAGTGTTCGTTGATCCTTAACCCGTGTGGTCGTGTCCTACTGTTTCCAGCGCCATACTGTTGCCAGCGCTACAGCTGGGATCCTACACTGGCGACGAGTCTGAACCCAGCTGCCTGCTCACACGTGTTCCCAGCAGGAGAGGAAACATCTTATGAAGTGAGCGGAGCTTCGATGAGCAACCAGAGGTTTGCCCGCCCTGTTTCATGAGGAGGCCAAGTGTAACGCAAGCACCACGACACACAGATGCAGCCAGCGGCTGATGACCCTGCTCAACCTTGGGCATGTGCGAGGGTTAATGGATGGTATTTCCAGTGTGGAGAAGAGCCCAGCTGTGCAGACTGCACCAAGGAACAACAGCTGTAAAAGGTACTGCCGTAGGACCGGAGAGGGAGGGATATTTGCATGTTTGATCATACACAGGTCCAGAAGGATGCCCCAGCCACTAGAATGGCCTAGTAGGCCTAGGGTGGCCAACTCTTTGATAGTCTTTCACGGGACACTTGCCCACAAGGCGGTGATGACGTCACGTCATTCACATTTGGCCTGCCCCTTTTTTAATGCACATTTTTTAATGGCTCTTAATTCTTGGCTTAATTGAAATGCAAATGGGATGTCCTTGGGAGGTGATGGTCACGTTTTTTAACTGCAAACGTGACCACCACGACCCCAGGAACAAACCATTAGCATTTCAATTAAGCTAGGTGTCAGAGTGTTACAGCTCGACCTGCAGGCTCAAATGGAGCCAGGGCCTCAGAGCCGCCCGCAGCAGGCGGCAGCACTGTGCTATGTACATGCTCACTTCAGTTTGCAGAGTGACTGTGCTGGAGGCAGGTTATCCCGACAAAAGTCGGGACAACCTGCGTCCCGCAGAGCCACTCTGCAAACTGCAGGACAGAGTCCCTAATTGCGGGACAGTCCTGTGAAATCCGGGACAGTTGGCCACCCTAAGTAGGCCCATACAACAAGTGAAAAGTGCAACAAATGACATTTTGGGCCTTGCACCTGCCCACTGCAGCCAAAGAGGAAGGGTCCAGAAGGTCAAAATAGTCCCTCACAGCACCCAAGGTGAATAGGAAAGGGTGGTGCACCACAGCCTGGCATCTGCAAGCATATCTGTAATGTCCTACCTTTATTGTTGTTATCTTGTTAGAGGCACAGTCCTCTGTTTATTACATTTGTTGGTGGGCTGCGACCCACGTGGGCATGGAGGCGGTGTTATCACCTGGGGAGTGTCAGTTCGCGCCTGAATAAAGATATGTTCAGACGTGCCACCACTGTCTCCTGACTCATTGATTCATTAATCATCTGCGTCAT
The DNA here is from genome assembly GCF_040938575.1 of Ambystoma mexicanum. Classification (NCBI taxonomy): domain Eukaryota; kingdom Metazoa; phylum Chordata; class Amphibia; order Caudata; family Ambystomatidae; genus Ambystoma; species Ambystoma mexicanum. The sequence goes on along the minus strand of NC_090936.1, from coordinate 448,096,369 downwards.
TATATCTGTATGCTGCCGCGTGTTCCTAATTGAACGTTCAACAATGGCGACGAGGTCAATTTAAAGCGGCACCGAGGTCCGGAGGAAAACCCAGCCACTCTGACACAGTGCAAGCAACAGAACGTCCGGATGAACGTACCGGAGCCGCCCAGAACGCAGGCAGCATCAAATAATCAAGTAAGGACTTTCCAGTGCAAGACTGAAGCATTCTCATATGGAGCGTTAAACTGCCGGCACACGTGCTACGCGCGTCGCGTATTATACACGGTGAGATGGCATATCGATACGCGTGCGCTCCAAATAAAGCACAGATATACTTGCAAGACCTGAATCATGCACAGCATAATTAGCACGCTCCCCATAAAACGTGTGTTACAAAATTCAACCCAGCAGCATTTGACAGGACCCCAAGGTCCCCAGTCAACCATCAGAGCCTCACCAACATCAGGAAGAGCTCAGTCATGTCTGAGGACAACCTAGACAGTGGAATCTTGAGCCCCTCCTCCAGCTCCACACCTCGCCATGCCACACACAAAGAAGATAGTGGCTCAGAGTCTCTACAGCTACAAGCCCTGCAGCCATTTGACATGGCTGACACTAGCAGCCTCACCCCCAGATGGGCTAGATGGCCAAAAGAACTGCACATCTACATAGATGCGTCAGATGTAAGGGAAGAGCGCCGACTAAGAGGTATCCTGCTACATTCATTGGGCCAGTAGTACGACACAGACACTTTTCAAGGCATTATTGACGCATTAAACTTTTACTTCGCACCACTGCGAAATGTTGATTATGAACAACACATTTTCCACACATCCACTCAAGAAAGTGGTGAAAATATGGACAACTTTGTGATGAGGCTAAGGAAATGAGCGAAATATTGTGACTTTGACAGATATTCAATGGACGAAGTGCTAAAATCTCAAACTATAGCCAGTTGTGCATCGCATGAATTCAGAAAGAAACTACTTCAAAAGAGCAGAACACTAGAAGAAATATTGCAACTCGCACAGGCTGACTCTGCCCTCACACTACAGACGGAATCTTTAGGTAACATCAAAATCACACAGTCAGCTTCCACTGCATCTGTATGCCCCATCAGAACGACGAAAGACCCCACAGAACAAAACAAATGCTACAGGTGTGGCTTCAAATTTCCACATGTAGGCCCATGTCGAGCCATTGGACACAACTGTGACAAATGCGGCGGAGAAAACCATTTTCAGTCCGTGTGCAGAAACATCAACTTCTTCCAACCGACGGAATCGAGCAGGGACACATGGAGGCAAGACCGCAACCTAAGAACCTAAGGCGGGAAAGCTCAAGATCCCGCATGAGGCACTCGCCCGCGGCCTCCAGACACCAGTCTCAAAGCTCACCACATGATGCACCGCGATAAGAGAGAAGGCGGGAAGAAAGAAGAGATTACTCGAGCCACACCAGCACCAGACATGAGTCACAAAGACGTAATTCCAGGCAAAAGATCAGATATCTAGATGACTCGCCTCACAGGAGACGTGAGTCACATTCATCTTCATCAAGCGGGGACCGGAAAAGGGGATATGTGCATGCCATCGGAAACAGCATAGCCGCGGAGTACAGCCCCACCCTGCTGTTACAAGTAAATGGACAAAACAAAGAATTCCTAATTGACACAGAAGCAACCGTAAACGTTATAAATGATGACATATAAACTACTCACCTACAAGAAGGCACTGAAAGAAGCAGACACTCCAATATATCCATACGGCTCGAATAAGCCACTAAATTGTCAAGGGATCAAGGGATGTTCACGGCACACTGTCAATACAAGGACAAGAGTCAAAAGATCCAAATATATGTCATAAAAGGGGAAGTGCGAGGCAGCAGCATCCTAAGCTTCAAGTCTGCAATCCAGATGGGGCTCATTCAAATAATGTACCAGATAATGTCAGCGTACACTACCAGCCCGAAGGATATGATGCCGAGAATGTTCCCCGCTCTCTTCACAGGTCTGGGAAAACTAAAGGATAAACAAGTCAAATTACACATCAATCCACAAATACCACCGACGGCGCAACACTACAGAGGCATACCTCTCAACATACAAAAACATGTCGAAGACTAAATCCAGTCATTATTGCAGCTGGACATCATAGACCAGCGTCGGGACCAACCCCTTTGGTGTCTCCCATTGTACCAGTACCCAAGAAAGACAATAAGGACAGCATTCACATATGTGTCGATATGAGGGCTCCAAACGTGGCCATAGAGCGAGAACGGCACCTTGCCCCAAGAATGACTGATATGATGCATTTACTTCATGGAGCTAAAGTGTTTTCAAAGTTAGACCTAAACAAGGGATACCACCAGCTGGAGCTACATCCAGCCTCAAGATATATTACCACCTTTTCAACACACCTGGGCCTGTTCAGATATAAAAGACTCAGTTTCGGGGTATCTTCAGCTGCGGAAATCTTTCAGACCGAGATACACCCGGTAATAAAACACATTCCCAATTGCCTAAACTACTCCGACGACATTTTAATATTTGGCGCCACGCAAGACAGTCATGATGATACTTTGCGGAGAGTCTGCATGTCTTTGGAAAATGCCCACCTCACACTCGACCCGGACAAATGTGAGATTAGAAAATCCACCCTCAAATTCTTCAGACATATTTTCTCAAAAGACGGCTTGAAACCGGACCCTGAAAAGGTTCAAGCGCTAGTAGAAACCCCCACACTCACGTCAGTTTCAGCAGTACGCTCATTCCTTGGCATGGTGAGCTACTGCACACTATATATTCAAGATTTTGCGTCAGTGAGCACGCCCCTTCGACTTCTTACAGGGAAACATCATGAGTTCCAATGGTCCAACACATGTGAGGAAGCATTTCAAGAAATCAAAAGACGGATCACAGCGGCATCATGCATGGCATACTACGACCCTGACCTTGACATGGAACTAACAGTAGACGCAAGCCCCGTGGGGCTAGGAGCAATTCTAGCACAATCCAAGCGTGGAGCATCCCCAGACTCCCTGAAGAAAATCGTAGCATATGCGAGCTGCAGTCTGTCCACCACTGAATGTGCCTACTCTCAGCCCGAAAAGGAGAGCCTGGCAGTAGTATGGGCGTGTGAACATTACAAACCTATTCCTGTATGGGCGACCGTTCACCATAATCACAGACCACCAGGTTCTCACCACCATCTACGGCAAACCAACAGCCAAAATGCCACCACGCATTGCCAGGTGGGGTCTGAGGCTACAAGAGTACTCGTTCAAAATAATCCATCATCCGGGCAAGGACAACAACCCAGCAGATTTTCTCTCGCGGTATCCACTTCCAGCTCAATATGAGTGACAATCAAACAAAGCAAAACAATACCTAAACTAATTGGTCAGCAGTGCATTACCCAAGTCCATCAGCTCAGCTACTGGAGGCGACATGAAAGGACCAACTAATTCAGACAGTACAAGCCTGTCTGCGATCAAATCAGTGGCAAAGCAAACAGAGAGGTGAACCGATCATACCCGCTGAGGAGGAACAACACTTCCGCACATTCAAGCTTGTCCGCAATACTCTGTCCACATCACCAGAGGGCTAGTTACTGAATGAAAACAGAATAGTAATTCCTGCAGCCCTGCAAGACCAAATATTAGACATTGCACACGCAGGACACCGAGGCATCGTATCAACCAAACGACAACGAACGACCAAGGTGTGGTTCCCATCCATGGACAAACGAGTGGAACAACTGCTACGGAAGTGCCTAGCATGCGAGGCAGTGGCTCCTCGCAAGTTCCCCGAGCCCACCCAACCCTCTGAAATGCCTTCACAAGTGTGGGACAAAGTAGCTGTCGACATGTTTGGGCCTTTAGCAAATGGCAAATATGCCTTAGTGATTATTGACGAGATGTCACGATTCCCAGAAGTCCATCTGATCCGCTCCACCAGCGCTCAGGCCATTATACCATCTCTGGACAAGACATTTGCCGACTATGGCATCCCTTCCAGGGTTAAATCGGACAATGGGCCTCTGTTCAGTGGGCACTACTTTGCAATGTTCGCAGAACATCTAGGCTTCCAATACCGCAAGGTTACACCACTGTGGCCACAAGCCAATGGAATGGTGGAAAGATTCATGGGAAATCTCAAACGCACCCTCCAGATATGTGAATGCCCATCAATGCTAATGTTTGGGCGTGTCATAAAAACAAGGCTCCCACACAACCCACGAGCCAGGACTGAAGCCAGGCATGTGGAGGACGCTAGAAGCAAGGATCGAGAGAGCAAGGCCAGGATGAAAGAATACATATAGTATCAAATACCAGCAAGAGCCTCACAGAGGTGGACAAGCACTACTCACAGGCTGAAAAAGAAGCCCTGATGGTTGTCTGGGTGTGTGAACATTTTCATTTATTTTTGTACGGCAAGCCTTTTGCCATCATTACGGACCATCAGGCCCTCGTCACCATCTATGGGCAACCGACTGCTCAGATGCCTCCCAGGATGGGGACTTCGTCTGCAGAAGTATAAGTACATCATCATGCACAAACCTGGTAGGGATGAGAATCCTGCAGAATTTCTTTCCCGCCACCCTCTGGCCAGATCCCAAGTGTCAAGCAACAGATCGGAAGGTTACATTAACTATGTCATTCATCATGCAGTGCCCCAAGCCATCGAAATGGCGGAACTCACGAGGTGCACTGCAGAGGATGCAACATTATCTCATGCAACATCCTGCCTCCTGAATGGACGATGGTCTTCGGCAGAGGGGTTGATTACGCACAACCAGGCATTAGCTGGACCACTTTTCCAGACCCTCACACTGTCATTGTCCCCCCTCTGCCCTCATTCTCAAAGGGGATCGGATTGTGTTACCAGCATCCCTCCACCAACGCGTGATAGACATGGCACATGAGAACCACAGGGGCATCGTGTCCACGAAGCGAATGCCCCGGAGAAGAGTGTGGTTCCCTGGGATGGAAAAATTGATTGAAGCGACGTTGAAAACGTGCCACATATGCCTTAGCCTACAGCCCCCATCATTCCCTGAACCCCTACACATGACACCACACCCAGAGGGAGTGTGGGAAGAGGTTACATTTGACTTTTACAGCCCGCTGAGCTATGGCGAATACGTGTTAGTGGGGCTGGATGAAGACTCAAGGTACCCAGGGATTGAGATAGTGCCATCCATCGCCGCTAGGGCTGTGATCCCGCCCTAGACCGGATATTCTCTGCCTACGGAGTCCCCATGGTGGTCCAGTCCGACAATGGACTCCCATTCACCGGCAAAGACTTGCATAACATTGCCAACTACATGGGATTCCATCACAGGAAGATTACGTTGCTCTAGCCCCAGGCAAATGGAGCGATTTATGGCCAGTAACAAGAGGGCCATCAGAAAAGCCATCACAACTCACATGCACATCGAGCAATCACTGTACCAGCTTCTGCATGATTACCGAAATACGCCCCATGATTGCAGGGGAGCATGACCGGCCGAATTAATGTATTGTCGACCGTGCGCTCACGGCTTCCTCACGAAGCCCAGCAGGAGGCAGGAGGAGATGAGTCCACAAGAACAGGAGGTGAGGGAAGGGGACGTCAAAACTAAAGACAAGATGAAGGAACATGCAGACCACAGAAACCGGGCTCGGCAAGCAAACTTGAAGGTCAGCAATCCTGTCTTGGTGCGACAGACCCAGTCTCACAAGGCTACGTCGCCACTCGATCCACTGCCACTGACCATCACCAACGTGAAGGGGTCCATGATCACTGCCGAGAGTGCCGGTTGGACATTGATGAGAAACAGCTCATTCTTCAGAAAAGCAACTCATGGAGCATCCCAGGCAGATCAGTTCGAGAGTGGAGATGAGGAACTTGTGAGAGGGATCTGGATACTTGAGGGGGTGAAGAGGAGTCGGATGCTGAAGAACAGGCACCTCGTGAGAAGGACAACGATTGGAGGACAATATACAGACCCATGCTTAGAACAGGCCATGTTGCACCATCCGAAAGCCCAGGCGATGGATCGAAAAAATGGGGTAGGACGATGCTATTTTGGGGGTTGGGGGTGTAATGTTGTACACAGTCACCGGATCGCAGGAACACACGCGGCGCTGAAGATTCTGATCACGTGACCACGTTTAATGTAAGCAGGAGAGGCGCGCCAATAAAACAGTGTTACATTGATCCTTAACCCATGTGGTCATGTCATACTGATGTTAGCGCTGCAGCACGTGCACTCCGGATCCCAAGCTGGGATCCTACAGAGGATATATGGCAACACTAAGACAGTTTCTCACAATGCAAGATTCAGTATAAATGCCTCCAGACAGGAGACCCGCTAAACTGAAGCACTTTGCAGCAAAGCCAGCAGGGAATGCCCTAGCTGCAGAATGGAGTAGGGACACGTTATCCACATGTGGTGGAGATGCCTGTTGCTGGGGGCGTTCTGGACTTGCTAACGCGCTCAGGGAAATATCAAACACGTGCTTGGAAATATTATCTGAGGTGTGTCTGCTGTGACTGGTTCCTTTAGATGCAAGCAAAAATCTAGGACAAAGTTCATTATGTTGGGTGCTTGCCAAAAGGCACATTGCGCTGGGTTGGAAGCAGTCGATTCCACCTAAGCTCGCTGACCGCAGACGCGATTTTGGGAGATTGAGGGTGTGGGGGGAGTGGATGGTGACCTCAGAATACAATGGCGCAAACACAGAGAGGATGAGCCGATTTACTGCATATGGGATAGGTACATTGACCAGGCCTGGACTGGCCCACCAAAACACCAGTAGGACTGGGTGTGGGGAAGGGGGAACATTACATAACATGATCTAATCCAGTCCACTACCAATCGGACTGCTGGGTGTGGTACGCTGCTCTGTCCTGGATTTGGGGCTTGCCCCTGTGCTTTTTTGCAGGTGTGGCCACACAGGCCGTGCAGACAGTGCTGCAGTGATGAGCTTAGAGTCTGGCGCATCCATTCTTTAGCACGTTACGACCTGCTGCGAGTTGAGTGAGGCTGTGGCTGAGGGCAGCAGCAGACCTGGCTAGGTAAGATTATGCATGCTTTTATTACTTTTTGTTTCTGGTGCAGCCCAATATTTATGGTTTGAGGGGTTCAATTTGACTCCACAGAGTGTCTATGTGAGGTGGAGCAGTTTGTTTATTTATTTATTGTGCGCACCGGACCCTGAGGTAGCAGGGCGCATAAGACAAGAGGACTTACAGCAGCATTGACACAAAAGGCTAGATGTGGGGTTAAGGGGCTGTAACCCCTTCAGCTATTAGAGCTCGGCCATAGTTATAGACTTCTATATTCACCAGAGCCATGGCCTAGCAGGCTCTGACAGAGTGTGGCGCAAGGAAGGCTGCCATGGTAGACTGTCCTAAGAGGTACTGGAGACCCAAGGGCAAGGCCTCTCCAGCCTCCAATCAGAACCCCAGTAGACAGCCACCTGCGCTTGTGTGTCGCTATTCAGCATTCTCTTTTGAAGTAGTTGCCCGAAAAGCAGTCCACGGACAATGTTTTCGTGCAAGTGCAACTTGTGGGTTGAAGCTGAGCCAGAAAGCCTTTGTCGAGGGCTCAGTGCCGCAGAGCCTAACCTGAAAATATCCTTCAACCTAACACCGACTGGCGATCTCATTTAAATATTTCACACCCCCTGTCAGACTGCACGGTAAACCTGGAATCAATTTATCAGTTGGTTTAGGCAGCAATCCGCTCCTCCATCTCCCAGGCTGCTCAGGTTCCAAACTGTTCAGTTGGCTGCACTATTTCACACAAACATGGACTAAAAAGAATTAGGTTTTCAGTGCTGACACTTACATTATTCTGATGTGTGCTTGTGCATTGGTGCTGCCAACAGCGATCCATACAAATATTGGTGTGACGTGTGGAGGGAGGCACTTAAGCTCTCCAATTTAGGTGGTCCCAGGCCGCCGGAGATGTGTGTGCTCAGAGCCGAAACCCCCTCAGCTTGCATGTCCAGCACAGCACATTCTAGGACTGCATACATTCTGTGGCCTGTAAGTGCTTCCAAAGCCAACCACAGTTACAGGAGCATAGACGTGTGCTAGTTTCAATGGCTCACTTGTTACACTGTAACTAATTTGCTAGTGCAGATAAAAGTAAAGTACCATGTACAATGGAATACCTCAAACGTGACTCGGCTCCCTGTGTGGCCACATCAGTTCCATCTTATGAGTAGCTCATGCTAGTTCGCCCTCATTTTGACGTCTGAGAAATGTTTTCTACTAAATCCAGTTGTAACATATTGGTTTTAGTAATGGAATTGACCTGCTATTATAAAATCTCCTAAGGATACTTCTGATGGCAGTGTCAGTTGATGTACAGATACTCATCTTTGAGCAACTGGATCCAGTAGAAACATTTGGAAATCGTCAACTGCAATGTATACAATGGCACCCTAAGTGCATGAAACTGGAGAGGTTAATTACAGCAAGGCTGGGATATATTGATTGGCGTCTACTAGATATAGTTGCTGACATTTTGTTTGACAATTTGGTAACCTCCCACAAACACTTAATTGTAGGCTATAAAATGGCATACTTTGTATTTAGTAAATGCAGTGCCACATCACACAGCAAAATATACTGCAAATGGCCATCCCACTTAACAGATCATAAGCTACAGAGGTGGACAGGCTGACATGGGCGCAGTGTCAATGCACGCAGGACCAAAGTTTGCCACCTATGTGCTGGCTGAACTGCGTGCAGGTTGGTGCTGCAGACAAGTGCGCCTGGCAACTCTCCCACATGAGCCAACTACAGTTGAGTCATTTCCTGTGCTCGTGCTCCGGCCTTATATAGAACCTGCATCTGCTTCGACATCAGCAGCCTGCCCTTGGTGCGGGCTGCCAACATTCGTACTCACTTATGTGGCTGCATGTCACCAGTCAGAGACTGGATAACGGAAGTTTGGCCAAGAATAAACAGAGGTCATTGGTGTGCAAGAATTCTGTGTTTGGGAATTCTGCTTTCCTTTGTTATGGGACCTTTGATGAATCCTGTGGAGTCATCACAGATCCTCAGCCTAAAGTCTCCTCCCATGTGGCCAGGTGGAGGCAGCCGCTACCTGATCCAGACCCTGGGGGTGGTATTCAGAGAGAGGATCACATTGGGGGGTGAGATGGGGCGACTCCACCAGAAGATGCAGTATTCCTCCCGCACAGGTGAAGAAGACTCTGTAATTCCTGAGTTTCTAATGGTATTACCCAAATTGGTAGTTTCAAATTGACCGTATGGTACAATTGGCCAAATTCGGCCAGTACCATTTTGTCATTTTGAAACGACCAATTTGGGCAATCACTACCTAACATGAGGAGTAGTGATTGCCTTTGGTGGTAGCAGAGGTGTCCCCCCGCTTACAGAGGCCTGGAGGCAGAGGACCCAAAACTTTTTTTTTTTTTATTATGAAATGCAGACCCTGCGCCGTCGGATCCAACCCGCGTAGGAGGGATAGATCTGACACTGCAGGGTAAAAACATGCACGGACGGTAAAAAGGTAAGGTGGTGGGTGGGGGGCTGTGTGGTGGTGGGTGCGTTTTTTATTAGGGCTGTTTTGGTCACAGCAAAATTGCCTTTGCGGCCAAATTGACCACGTTCAATTTGGCCACGGACAATTGTGCCACGGCCAAAATAGCCCTAAAAAATAAACTCACTCACCACCACAAGGCCAAAACGTATACATCCTTTCTAATGGCATGTCATTACACAGATCCCCTCCAGTTGTAAAACCTTGAAACCCATTCTTGACAATCACGCTAGGAAGGACACCATCCACACCTCATATATACATAAAACACACATCTCCTGTTTTTGATGGCTTTTATTCTTACAAAGATTCAAAGCAAAACAGCCTTGAAAAGTTCAAAACTCCCATGAACTTCAAGTCCCAGAAATCCTCAAGTACTGAGACAAGGAAGATGAAGGAAACATCAAGTTGAATGGGCGGTCTAGTTACCATAATGGAAACCAGCTGTGCAGGACTTTGAAAGAGAGTTTCCATTCGGTACAACATGCATTCATCGACATGCATTTTTTCGATGGGTTTTTTTCAGATTTATTTTTCTGAAAAGATCAATTGAAAAAAATAGGGGGCTGTCGGGAAGGGTATACAAAGGGGTTGGGGGGAACCCCCAAAAAGACAACAAATGTCGATGGGTGTTTTTTTAGAAAACATTCTACAGAAACTCCATCGAAAAAATGCTTGTCGATAAGGGAACATAGAACCTTTCCATTCAGGAGAGAAGGAAGCTGCAGACCAAGCAGGGGGGGGGGTGTGGGGGAGCAGCACAGGCAGCGGAAGCAAATGTGAGGAGGTGAACAATGCTGGGTGAAGCAGACGCTTACAAGCATCCGTTTGGAGGCACACCTACCGGGAGAGACGCGAGACCAGGAAAGGGGCTGCTGCTGCTTTGGAGGGACTGCTGGAGGGTCCGCTGCCACAGCGAGGCTGTTGGGAATGCAAGCCAGTGAAAGCCATTGAGTATTGGGGACTCCAGGGCGTGCGGACAGGAATTTGGACAAATAAATAGGTCATTTGAATACCGACCAAGTAAATTGAAAAGACAGAACTTATACAAGTCCTCATTTGAGAGGGAGCAATATGCAGACAGCTTTGGGGGTGGGACCAAGCCTGATTTGCATATGGTATTTCCCCTTTTGTAATGGCTTGGCAGGAGAACAACAATGGTCTGGAGGGTTGCCCAGAGCGATGCCAGAGGTTAATATTCATTCTAAACCTACCAGTCATCAGCTCTTTAGTTTTGCTATTGTCACCCGAGTGGGACGGGTATGCCCAGACGTGGGTCCTGTGCCTGCTGGAACTAGAGACCCATGCTACTCCTCACCGAATACGCCCAACAAGGCTGAAACATGTCTGTGGATGCTTGTGGTCTCGTGCAGAAGGGATGTGACCTAGAAGTTCGGGCTGGACTACCCCTTGGGGGGTGGGACCAAGCCTGATTTGCATATGGTCTTTCCCCTTTTGTAATGGCTTGGCAGGCGAAGAACGATGGTCTGGCGAGTTGCCCAGAGCGATGCCAGAGGTTAAGATTAATTCTAAACCTTACAGCCATCACCTCTTTTGTTTTGCTTTTTGTAAATGTTATCCTCAACAAATAAGAGTACTAATGAAGAAAGCACATACCCATACATGAGATGTGGGAGGAAGTTGGAGCAAGTAGAACCTGAAGCTAAAGGAGAGTGAAGAGGTACAACTGTGTTATACTAATACACTTAGATGGAATTGTGAATGGTGGCAGGTGCCTCACCTGGATGAATTCATGGACGTTGCCTTGGATGGCATCTGAATAGAAAATGCGATTGTTAGCATGTCCCACACCTGGATGGAATTGTGAATGGTGGCAGGTGCCTCACCTGGATGAATTCATGGACGTTGCCTTGGATGGCATCTGAATAGAAAATGCGATTGTTAGCATGTCCCACACCTGGATGGAATTGTGAATGGTGGCATGCCCCTCACTTGGATGGAATTGTGATTGATGGCATGTGCTACATTTAGATGGAGTTGTAAATGGTGGCATGTGCCACACCTGGATGGAAGTGTGAATGGTGGCATGTGCCTCACTTGGATGAAATCGTTAACATTGGCCTGAGAAGCATCTAGATAGAAAAGCAATCGTCAACATCTCCCACACCTAGATTGAACTGTGGATGGTAGCATGTGCCACGCCCGGATGAATTTCTGAACACCACCTTGGGGCGCATCTAGATGGAAAATGTGATTGTTGGCAGATCACGCACCTGGATGGAATTGAGAGTGTTAGCATGTGCCACACTTGGATAAAATCTTGAGCATGGGCCTGAGTCGCATTTTGATAGAAAGGCAAATGTCAGCATTTTCCACACTTTGATGACTTGTGGATGGAGGCATATGCATCACCTGGATGAGGACGCAAGCGTTGGCCTGAGCCACATTGAGATGGAAATGCAAGTGTTGGCATGTCCCACACTTGGGTGGAGTTGTGAACGTTGGGCTGAATCGCACCTATATAGAAATGCGAATGTAAATGTTAGCATGCCTCACACTATGTACCCTGCTCTCCTATTCCACCATGATATTGCTATATATTCGTATGCCCCCCTCCTGTCTCTGTAATCCCAACCCCCTGTTGCTGTGTGTCCCTGTGTCGCTGTGTTCCCGCCTCCCTGTTCACGTGACTTGTCTTGGGCGCTTTAAAGATAAACCATCATATCACATTGTTAGGAAAGATTTCTTAATTGTGGGTAATTTTCCTTCCATGTGGCAACCCCTAAACTTTTTGCTGTTGTTTTCACCATGATCTAGACTTTGCCAGAGAAGTGCAGCTTTCTGTCGCACTCCTCTGGGCTTTCGCTCCATTCTTACGGGGAAAATGACATGCCCTTAAGACAGTCAGTACCGGGAAACGCTGTTTTCCGTAGTTTCTTTATCATGTTGCAGCTTTCGTGCAACATGACACAAGAGGGCACTGTAAGCTAAATTACTGCTCTCTTGGGTCTCTAGTCTTCTACAGGCCCTAGATACTCTTTTTGGATTGTAACTGATCGGTGCAAGTGAATCACGGACGTGAATGGTGGCAGCGATCGTTTGTGTTTTTGAGCTCCTTTTGGCGTTTTAAGCGTGTTTCTCGTGCTTAGCCCAAAATGGTGGCCTGGCTCCCAAAATGGCCAGACCACGAGGCTCCTTTGTCCTGTCCGCTGACCGTCTTGCCCCCTTCACCTTCCCCAGGTCGAGCCGACCCGGGGCCTTCCTTATTTGGGCATGTACTTTCCCGCGAAACATAGATGCTTTCGTGGGCTTCTACAGGCCTTGTGTGTGCCTCCAGGATGTCGGCTGGGATGTCTGGTCCCAATACACATCCTGGGTGCCAGAGAGTCTAGTGTTGTATGAATTCCTGGGACCACCGTGGTCCGTGATAGGTCCACGTATGGTGTGAGTGTTTTATGAGCGGATCTCCCATTGGGTCCCCTCCGTTTTGGCGCGAAGGGAACCGTGGATAAGAGGGGGCTGAAAACGCCACTACCATGTCGATCTCCTGAGTTCTCACGAATATAGGAATACAGGAACCAGGTATCCTGCAACCACGAGGCTGAACCGAGGAATCGCTGGTGACCCGCTGAAGGACTGCTCCTCTGCACTGCTGTCGCTTTGTGAAACCCTTTCTACCTCTGATCGAACCAGAAGGCCTGTACTGGTACTTTGACCCTTGGAATAGCGGGGACAGCTATTCTCGGCATCTTCACCATCTCCTGCACGTAAGCCTTCGGAAGTGTCTCTGGGCCATCCAGCAGACTGACCAGCCTACCCAGGAGTCTTGCTCTGTAACCGCCGCCAGGTTGTGTTGTATTTCGAGTCCTTGTCACTCTCACACGACTCATACACTTGGCATTCCCAGGTCTGAAGTGAGTAGTGTACATTTGGCTGAGATACACACGGCCGCTCCGTTGCCCTGCTGTGGTAACAAACTGTGCGGGTTCCCTGCGTTTGGGACATCTTTAACTCAACTCTGCTTGCTGGTGCAGAATCTACACGACGACGAGACGTCCCCTGCTCCCCTGAACCTGCCAGCACTGAAACTGACGCGGAGAAGCCTGGGTCTGCTTGCATCGGGAACCGGTGAGTAGCATAGCTAGGAACTGGTCGCCCTCCTGCAGGAGCCCATAGCTTTTCCCCGCTGTGTCAAATAGCACGCCTTTCCGTACTCGCGCTCTGCTTCTGCCCACAGTGGAGGCTGCGCTTGAGTCGCGGAACTCTGTTCTTCATTTGTGCACCAAACTGAACTGCCCGATTCCCTCGAAGAGACTCCCCTTTTTGCCCGTTGGCACCAGCGTGTGCAGGTACTTTTGAGCACAAGGCTCCACTCTTCGTAGGGCTTGGACTTCCTTTTAGTTAGGTGCCTCTGAAGGCGGACTGGGTCTAATCATTATTTCGCACTGCCTGTTTTCCTCCTCTTCTAGGTGGACTACACATTTCGTGCATCTAACGCTTTAGACTAGTTTGTATTTGTATATATATTGTATTGGTTTGGTATTTGTTGGTTTACTAGAGTTTTATTGTGATTTCTCGCTACGGTCATTATTGCAAAGGCCTTGGAATAAATGTGTATATATTTTTAATATAACACCTGTTTGGAGTAATTTGTAAGTGTCCTTGCTTTGTGTGCTCATTGCGGGCTTTCAGTCACCCTCACCCCTCTTGAGACCTAGTCTTGACCACCGCGATCGCTACCCTGATTGGTCTGGCTTGTCCAGAGGTTACCCTGTTCCAAGTAATTAGGTTGACCTTCTGAACTTCTGCGCCGCCAGGACAGAGTTCAGAAATCCGTCTTAACACACATCACTACGCTTACTCTACAATACACCATCACACAACTACAATACAGCTGTATAAAGTCAGCCTAGCTGTTCACACACAAATACTACCCCATGAACACCTCATCACCCTAATAAAACACAACTAGCCGATGACATTCCGGCCTAGCTGCTCACGTAATGCGTCCCTCAGGCCTAACGCAGCTAGAACCCTTTCTGGGTGTCCACCCACCAGACTGCACACACCCAACTAATATCTTCACACCACACCCAACGCTAGGATACAGCTACCATCTAGCAATTACATCAGCTGCACACTTATCTGGTGCACCCACTCACCCTACCACACGATCTCCCTCTACTGACCAGAACTGCGGTTCCCGAGGGCGTTCAACCTACCAGCACTTTGAAGTCATACCAATGATATATGGAGCACTATATACATGCCAAGTAACATAACATAATAAGGAAAAGAACATAGTAAAGTCCTGGTGAAAGAAACCATTAGGCAGTCAATCCTTTTGGGGGAGAAAGATACCTGACAAGAGAATATACCAAGGGATCTGCAAGACCCAGAAGGGGGAGAGAACATTGCAAACATTGTGGGTGGTCCTGGTGAAAGAAGCCATCAGGCAGCTGGTCTTTTTAGGAAGAGATACCTGGCATGGGAGTATACCAGGTAAATC
Source organism: Ambystoma mexicanum (assembly GCF_040938575.1). Lineage (NCBI taxonomy): Eukaryota > Metazoa > Chordata > Amphibia > Caudata > Ambystomatidae > Ambystoma > Ambystoma mexicanum. The sequence continues at coordinate 448,081,351 of NC_090936.1, read as the reverse complement.
CTATAGACCATATGAAAGGAAAATACTTTATGGAAGACATACCTGGCAGGAGAGTACACTAGGAGATCCAACACTGTTTTGAAGAAGAAAAGGCATGTATTGCCATCCTGAACAAAGTATTGTAAGAAAGCAATATTTCATCTACTCTTAAAAAACTCCCTTGCTATTCTACCTGAAATAACCCCTTGGGAAGGGAAACTAGACCCAGGTTTCAAGAGACTATTTGTTGGATGTTCCTACTTGATTTTTACACATTTGTACTTAATCAAAACAGAAACACTTACCACACAGCTTTAATTGTCAATTTATAGCACGAGGGTCAGATTCATTTTGGACACAAGGACAATTAGAATAATTTTGATGAGACACAGACTGATCTTTAATTTTAGTTTCCTAGGCATGGAAACTCTTTAGGATAGGGATAGAAAGGCCTTCTCCAACCCTTTTATTTTTAATAAAAATGGCTGATGTTTAAAATGTTACAACTTTGTGTATGCCTCTCATTTCTGACCCCTCACAGACCCCTGAACTTTGCCTCCTCTCCCCCTTTTGTTTTTTAGGACATCTGCCGTATAAGTGCTGCCGTCAATGTATGGTGTGCATGTGTATCATTTTCATTTGAGGTATAGGAATAGTGTGACTGTTTTCGGTCTACCATGTATGGGCCTGAACAGGACTGTATTAATGTAGATTTATTTATGTCTAGGGTTCCCTTTTCCTTCCCAACCAGCACCATTTCCAACCATCCTCTGAAGACGTGGGTTCAGCATGCGATGTGCTCTGGAGCTAGCAACCCCATTTTCGTTTGGGTGCAACATGTTTTTTTATTTGTAGGCCTTTTACAAGCTGTTGTAGTCCTCTGCCCCCCCTCTCCCTGATAGCTTCCTGGTTCCAGCCTCCACTCCTCACTTCCCTACCGGCCCACTGATTGGGCAACACCACCCTCATAGATCAACCTCCCAGGGCAGCCCTTCTGACCAGCAGCACCTTCTGCTAAAGGCCCCAAGGCAAAGGGCAGCTCCAGCAGAAGCAGTTCCAGATGGTGTCTGCAGGTGTCAGCAGGGGAAGTAGGAAATGGGCAGCAGTCAACCAGCAATGACAAAGTAGGTATGCTGAGGACAGGGGGCTCAGCCATCACTGCTCCCCACTACACTAGCCCCCTCTCTTATCTACCCCACCACCTATCAGCTTGTATCCTGCATGTACTGATCTCTATTTAGCAACTGTTAGCCCCATATATATCCACTGAGGTGTGAAATGTTTCCCAGCCTTCTCTCACATCTAGGAAACCTGGTGCTTGGCAAGATCTCACATCTAGATGAACTGTACACTAACTGTGCTAGCCACTCCAGAAAGAATTGCGATTATCAGCCTGCGCCACATTTAGACAGAATTGTGAATATTGGTTTGGGTCATCTAGACAGAATTGTTAATATTGGCTTGCATCACATCTAGACAGAATTGAGTGTTGGCTTGAGCCACATCTGGATGGAATTTTGCATACTGGCTCAAGCCACAGTGACAGAATTGTGAATGTTAGCTTGCGCCACATATACACAGAATTGTGAATACAAGTTTGAGTCACATCTAGACATAATCGTGAATACTAGCTTGCGTCACATCTAGACAGAATGACAGAATTGTGAATATTGGTTGCGTCACATCTAGACAAAATTGTGAATATTGGCTTGCATCACATCTAGACAAAATTGAGAGTGCTGGCTTGCGTCACATCTAGATGGAATGGTGTGTGTTGGCTTGAGCCACATCTGGATGGAATTGTGAAAACTGTCTCGAGCCACATTTAGACAGAATTGTGATTATTAGCTTGTGCCCCATTTAGACAAAACTGAATACTACCTTGCGTCACATCTAGAGAGAATTGTGAATATTGGCTTGTGCCACATTTAGACAAAACTGAATACTACCTTGCGTCACATCTAGACAGAAATGAGGAAATATTCATGCGCCACATCTAGATAGAATTTTGTAGATTAGATGCCACCAGATCGGGAAAGAATCATGAAGGTTAGCATGCACCACATCTAGATCGCGATGCCGCTAACCAGCCCACTAAAAAAAATATCACCCTTCTGCATACACCTCTCACACTCCAACCAAACACAACCACACCTCTAAAGCACACCAAACTGCATGTACTTCACTACACTGCAACAACAAAACAAATCTCACACAGCCTTGCACAACAGAACACGACGCCTACCAACCGAAAAGAACACCTACGCTAGGCGAATGCCATTAACCGAACTGAAGCTGCCAACAGCACATCAGAGCTCTCTTGCACCTTTCCCGCTCAGTCCCACTAACTCACCCCACCACCTCCCTTTCCTTTCTCAGATCCGCCAGAGCACCAGGAGACCACACCGGTGGCGATAGTGCACAGCACAAATGTCCTCTAACATTAACATTTAGACTTGTGTTAGTTATCCATATCTCGCATCTAGCCTGATTGCTTTGGTTAACCATAAGTCTTAAGTGTCACTGCATTTACTATCGCGCCCCCATATTAGGCCATTCTCCCTTTATCTAGGGGTCCCAAATCTGGGTGTTACCACTTTTACTGTTGTAGATTTACTGTTGTGCCCCCACAAATTGGCCTTCCTCCCTCTATCCAGGTATCCCAAATGCAAGTGCTGCTGCATTTTACTGTCTACTTTTGTATCCCCATTTAGACGTCCCTCCCTCTAGCTAGGAGTCCCAAATCTAGGTGCTACTGCATTTTACTGTCTATGGCTGCAATCCGCATTTAGGCATTTCTTCTGCTATCCAGGTGTCCCAAATCTAGGGGCGGCTGCGTTTTACAGTCTACAGCGGTACCCCCTTTAGACGCGCCCCTCTCCCACTGGTCAGACTTCGTTAAAATGAGACAGACCATAAATAGCGAGACTAGTCAATCGCATTGGAACAAGAAAAAAAGAACATTGCAGTTGAACCCCATCCAAGAGTATGGTACGTATACCTTGCACCACATCTGTGGACACAGGCCACAGGCAGAGCCATCCAGCAGCTATGGCTATGCTATTCCGGTCTAGCAGCTCACATAGCCGTCCAGACTGAAACCCCTGAGGTACCCCAACACCTCTGCCATTAGTATACAGTGACAACCTACGAAAGAATTCGGTCTAGCTGGGCACACATCCGATCTTCAGCACTAGCATTCTATCCTAAACCACCAACAGCACCCACCCACGTGCCAGACCGCCAGGCTGCTTACTAGAACCTAGCCAGCCCACCTAAGCCCAACCCTGGCAAAATGCACACATGCATCTTTTAATTTAAAGTCTTAGAACCTCCTACACACGGACTGCGGTCACTGAGGGCGTTCCAACCACAAAGTACATGGAGGCCATACAACTGGGGAAAGGGCACTATATAAATGATGAATACAATATGTATAGTGCCTGCTAGCAGGCTTGCATTTAGTATTAGACGTGGTTGGCGTATTTACTGACCATTTCTGTTTTTATACATACACAGTTTTTGACTATGTTATATGTTTAACCAAAGTTCTTATGCGTCCTAGGACATAAGTAGACAGTGATTTTAAAACAAGTGTATATTTTTTCAGTATACCAGGTTGCTGTGTTCTTATGGGGGGGAGGGACTGTTGGTAGTAACTGTGCTTCACTACCAGCCTACCATCTTCCCTTGATTTAAGCTGTACTGCTCAGCTATTTATTTTATTTATTTATTTGCTTCTATAGCGCCAGGAACCCTCGGGCATCAGGGCGCACAGAGACACAGAAGGACATTTAATAGACAGGACATATAATGTGGAGTTCTCAAGGTTATACTAGGTGGTGCTAATTAAAGGCATGGTCTAGTAAAAAATGTTATTTAAAAAATAGATAGGCAACATAAAAAAAATACTAGCATTCTCTTTTTTAAAACTTCCTATGTAAAATGTTGAGCTATTCAAGCTCAAAATTCGCAAAAGCAAGCACATGGGCGCATCCATTTTGTGAAATGGATGCCCTCCTGTGCTGGCTTTTGCTTTTGCAGCACTAATGAAGGAAAAGCCAGCCAGCTGTAGTAAACAAAAGCTACCGCTGGGTGGCTTTCCCTTCATTAGTGCTGTACGCGGAGGACGGGGACCGGAGACCAGAGCAGGAAAGCTGTAGCTGAATCTTGGTAAGTGCTATTTATTTTAAAAAGAAAATAAGCACTAGCTGCGTTTTTTTTTCTAAGTTTTCCGGGCTGGAGGAGCCCGGAAAACTTAGAAATAAAACCGCAGCTTTAAAAACGTATTTATATTTGCGGTCGCTTTTGAAGCGACCGCAAAAATAAATACAATGTTATTGTGTTGGAAAACGCTGCGGTTTTTCTTTCCAAGTTTCTCAGGCTCCTCTGGCCCGTGGGGAGCCCGAGAGCCCCAAATGGGAAAGCAGATTCAGGCAGAAACAATGCGGTTGTGTTAGAAAACGCTGCGGTTTTTCTTTGAGTTTCTCAGGCTCCTCTGAGCTAGAGGAGCCTGAGAAACTTGGAAAGAAAAACCGCAGCGTTTTCCAACACAATAACGTTGTATTTATGTTTGCGGCCGCTTCAAATGCGACCGCAAACATAAATACAACGTTTTTAAAGCTGCAGTTTTATTTCTAAGTTTTCCGGGCTCCTCCAGCCCGGAAAACTTAGAAAAAAAACCCCAGCTAGTGCTTTTTTTAAAAAAAATAAATAGCACTTACCGAGATTCAGCTGCAGCTTTCCTGCTCTGGTCTCCGGTCCCCGTCCTCCGCGTACAGCACTAATGAAGGGAAAGACACCCAGCGGTAGCTTTTGTTTACTACAGCTGGCTGGCTTTTCCTTCATTAGTGCTGCAAAAGCAAAAGCCAGCACAGGAGGGCATCCATTTCACCAAAATGGATGCGCCCATGTGCTTGCTTTTGCGAATTTTGAGCTTGAATAGCTCAAAATTTTACATAGGAAGTTTTAAAAAAAGAGAATGCTAGTATTTTTTTTTTTAATGTTGCCTATCTATTTTTTAAATAAAATGTTTTACTAGACCATGCCTTTAACCAATTTTAAACAGTAATGTTTTCAATTGAGCGCGAAAGCAGTTGACATTTTTTTTCCAGTGAAGGTTTGCTTGGAAGCACATCCCACATCTGTGCAGCCCTCGAAGGGAAGGCTCTGCCAAATTCTCCAGCCTTTCTGAATCTGAGCATTTTAATTGTTCCCAAGTTGGCTGATCTTGGGGCCCGGTTTGGAACATAGGGGAACGTACGGGTCTTTAGCTAGTTTGGGGCATGACCATAAAGACATTTATGGACAATGTTGGCTGTTTAAAGGGGATCTGAGCCACAATGGGCAACCAATGAAGGGATTCCCTCTGTGCGGAAATGTGTTCCTGTCTGGGGATGCCCTCAATAATCCTGACTGCGTAGTTTTGGAGCATTTGCAGTCGTTGGATACATTTTTCCTTCACCCTTATCAACAGGGAGTTACAGTAGTCGATACGTGATAAGGTGATGGCTCTACCAATCAATGCACAGTTCTCTTCGGAGATAAATGGTTTAATATTCCTCATCAGTTTCAGGTATTAGTTGCAATTCTTTACCGGGTAGAAGGTCTGTGCTTCTGTATTGATGTCTGCGTTAAAGGATACCTCTAGTGTCCTAACTGTCTGTGATGACAAAGTCTTTGATACTAAAATGTCAGTATTCATGACCCAGTTTGCTCTGGCCCCTGAGCTCCCCAATAATAGCAGTTCAGTCTTAGATTCATTAAGGCAGAGCCAATTCTCCATCATCCAACTTTTTATTACTTCGAAAATTGTGGTCAAGTTCTTGGTGTCCTTTCCATGATCTCCGTTGGGCATCGTCAGCGTAGTTGGTAAACATAACCCCATGTTACTCAAGCAGGTCACAAAGAGGCCTGATGTAGAGATTAAATAGGGTTGGTGAGACATAGGGGCGGGACTCTGCACCAAATGGGGGCTGGCTGAGAGGAGACACCATCCCATGAGATTGTGGATTGCCAGTTGGATAGAAAGGATTTAAACCAGTTTATAGCATGGGACTCACACTTCCACACCTTAAAGAAGGTGTCTATGAGATGATTGTGATCTAACAAATCAAACGCAGCCAATAGGTCGAGAAGGATCAATAGTCCATTCTTTCCCTGATAAGCTAGTTCTAACATGTTTGTCTGCAGGTCTAAGAGGGCAGTCTCCGTGCTATGGTGAGCCCTGAAGCCCGATTGTTTATTGTGGAGTATTCATGCTGTCTCCAGGTATCCCTGGAATTGTTTTGTGGCCATTTTATCAAGGATCTTCAGCAGGAAGTCAGTATTGGTGATAGGCCTTAAACTCTTTGCCTCCTTTGGGTCGTAGCCTGCTTTCTTCACTAATGGCAAGACGGTAACTATCTTTATTTTGTCTGGAACCGAGGCACAATCAAAGGAGGAGTTGACCAGTCTTGTGAGGAAGAGTGCAAATTCCTTGCTATGCTCTAGGATAATATTCTCACTGCATGAAGTGGGATGTATTGTTTACAGGGTAGACTCCATTTCAAGGATGGTCATATTTTTCAATGCTAACCTTGATTGATCACGTGGCCTATCCTGGGTGTCTACTGCCATGAGCTATAGCTCCCCTCTTATGGACCTTCTACTGTCCTTTTGGCTGGAAACCCTGTTAGACATTTAGATTAGATAGTTTTACCTCCCTCACCAGAGGGCTGTGGAAAAATCTCCCCAACAGTTATGTTGCCAAAAGGAGGATTTCTTAGCAAAGTGCATAGAAAGAACATTGTTGGAACATTTGGTGGTTTGACAAAATAACAAGAGATACGACTCAGCAAATACAAATGTCAAAGCATTAAGACTAATTGTAACTGAAAGGTTTTAAATATGCCCTTGATTTGTAGGGAGCAAGACTGGCTTGAGGCAGCGAAGTAGCAATCACGTTATGCATAAATAAACTATTGGTAAACTTCTCACCCTGTCTTCCAAACATCTGTGGCAACTTTCCAGGAAAAAGCACAATCCCAAGGTTGCTGTGTACATGGCGAGACAACAGATGCACTTGTATGCTTATCTTGCTGAAGGCGGCAGGATACCAAAGCCTGGACAGAGTGCTGGTGCGACAACCTCCACATACAACATACTTTGTATTTTGTGCAGCTGATTTAAAAAGACATTTACGGACTATTCCAAGATGGCTGCCGGAGAGTGAAGTCGTACTTCGCCCGTGCCCCGTGCCGGCCTCACTAAGGAGGAAACATTGTGAGCTGAATAAAGGCAATATTGAAGGGCCAACACTCCTTTTGGAGCTAGCAGAGGCGGAATGACCACACAGAAAAAGAAAGGTTTTGGTGCTCCCCATATCCACGCCCGATTAGGATCAGGGAAGAGGAAGCTGGTGCGCAGTGCCAGGCAACACTGTGGAACCGGGACCGCCAGTTAGAGGAGTAGCCGGCTGAAGCTGCAGTGAAGCGTAGCCTTGTGTCTGGGCTTGGAATAATATCAACCCCTCCCCCGGGGAAGAAGACCTGGCTTGGCAGCCCCACCAGAAGTGACGGACACGACAACAGTGGTGCCGCACAAGGTGAACAGCGAGTAGGACGCATCGGGGGAGAGAGGGAGAGTGGCAGCATGCCCATAGACAGCGGGAGCTAGGAGCAGTGACAGAAGAACAGAGGGTGCTGGGACCGGCAAATAATTAAGGAGTTAAAGGATTTCAAAGTGAAAGGGAGGCCCTGGGGGCATTGTACACACTGAGTGGAGCAAGCGAAATTGGCTCCCAGGGGCAGAGGTTTAAAGCCAGCAGACACCGGCAGCAAATCAGGCACTCCCTTCCACCCAGGCTATTAAGACAGAGTAGAGGACTCCGACCAGCTTTCCCCCAGGGGGTGAGTCACATCAAGGGAATTTTAAGAAGCAGAATCCTATAAATGTAACTTGTGGCTAAGCGCCAAGAAGACTACACACCGGAGGCTGAGTGGTGAAACCTACCTTCACAGTAGCATTATAGCAAAAGATGAGGACACTCAGCAGAAGTGACACTAGGGGTGAGTTAAGACAATAGGCATTCTGCAAGATACATTGGGTACAGTGAAGATTCAATAGGTACGCGACCTCCAGCAAGAAGTGAGCCATTCGGAGCCCGCGTTGTGGAGCATTTATCTAATCACCCCGAAAGCGGACACGTGCTCTCCATTCCAACTGCAACAACAGCAATCCAACGGGCCAGAGCGCAGCTCCTTTGGACAATGCTACAAGGCTGGTCTAAGCAGCATAATTTTCTGGCCTGCAGAACACATGGTAAGCCTACATATAGCCCCTCAACAGGGGTGTTGCTAGGTCTGGAAAAGATCAGGTGCTAAGCTAATGTCGTGACTGGCGGGACTCGGGGCTAGCTAGCATTTTGGTTGTAGCACCTGAGCTTCGATCTGGGGCTACAACCAAAAGACCCAGAGCTATAGCCCCCTAGCAACGCCTCTGCCCTTCAACATACTCAGATGCCAAGACCTAAAGGGAAGCAGACCCCAGCACTACAGGGAGCTACCAAGGGCACAAAAAAGGGGCCTGCTGGAAAGGTGCTGGCAGCAGAATCCGGTAGAAGTCTGAGCGAATGAGACAGGAAAACAACATAAGGAAGCAGAGGACTCACAGGAGAACAGAGACATGGCACTTAGCAAGGAGGGCCTGCAGGAATGCCTTAAGGGCATGGAGGACAGGATGTCGGCATCTTTCCAGTAGCAAATGGTGACCTTAAAGGAAGAACTAAAAAGCTCCCTGAAGGAGGTTAGGGAAGAGATGAACACCCTGGGTAACAGAGTAGACACTAAACAGGGCCTGTCCGAAGTTTGCAGTGATGTCTGGCAGAACTCAGAATTGTTGGAACAAATTGCCACAGCAACACAACCTGGAAATCTAGTCGGAAGATCTCGAAAATCGATCTAGAAGTTCAAACTTAAGAATCAAAGGCTTAGCAGAGACAAATGCGGACACAGACCTACAGCCAATAGTGCAACAATGCTTCACCACCCTCACGACGGAAGCCTCCCCAGAGGACATTCGTATTGACTGCATCCATAGGGTGGGCCCCAGAAGGTCTGGACGGGGAGACAGATCAGGAGACGTGTTGGCAGTACTGGCTTCTCATGAAGAGAAAGAAAAATCCTCAGAGCAGCCACGGGACAGACATCTATCACAAACGGTTCCAGGGTCTAGCAGTGTCCACATTACAGAAAATGAGAGCAATGGGCAAAGTAACGAAGGCACTCAGACAAAAAAACAATCGCATACAAATTGACAATTCCGTTGGGCCTGCTCTTTTCTTTGGACAAAAAGCAACAGAGGGCCACTACATGCTCCGAAGGCCTCTCAATATTGGGAATGGAGAAAGGCAGAGGCAGACCCCAGCGAAAATAGGCAAGGGGCCTCCCAGCAGAGGAATAGACCTTATGACTGGTCCACCGCCGAAGAGAAGACAAACTAAAGGGCCCCCTAATGTAACGGAGAGGGGACAAAGACTGATGAGGAGAATAAATGCAGGGATCCAGGGGAAAGCACTCTGATCACATTGGAAGAGACCTGGGGGAAATAAAAAGGAGGGGGGGGAGAAATGCAAATGGTGGGAGAGAGGTGACGCAGAGGTATCCAGCAGGTTATACAGGCCGGGCAGGGTATCTATGAGGGCACCACTTGGAATCCATAATATGTTATTTAACCTCAATTTTCCAGGTAAAATGTGGGCCGTTTCCCCAAGTAATTTGGGGATGTATCATTGGATACCGTGTCTAGACCGGGTGAGGGATGGGATGTGTGGGATGCTGGGGGAGGGGAGTGAGTGGTGGGAATAGGGAAACGCAGTGTCTGATGTCATGGAGACGGCAGGTGAAGGGGGATACAAAGAGGCCAAAAGATAACAGTGTTAGAAACAAGGGCATTGAAAATTTGTTCACAATATTGGGTAGGAAGTTGTGTAGGGGAAAGCTGTGGCTGCATCGGAGATATAGTCAGGGTTCCAAAAGAGATCGCACCATGCACAGAACTGCGAGACTTGTCCTCGGCCTCAAGCCCAGGGACCGTATCTCTCCAGGACTGAAATCTCTTCACTGGCTCCCAGTGGCTGCGAGGATTAAGTTCAAAACCCTCTGCATTGTCCACAAGGCCTTCTGGGGCCTGGGGCCTAAATACCTTCAACTCTCTCTTCCTAAATATCTTCCTTCACGAGCCCTTCGCTCATCCGTCTCCAACTCCCTCATGGTCAGCCGCTTCTCGAAGCAACGAGCTGGGGGTAGATCTCTCTCCGCAGCAGGGGCCTCCCTCTGGAACAGCCTTCCTGCCTCCCTGAAACTTGAGGAGAACCATCTCCGGTTCCGGAAGCACCTCAAAACCTTCCTCTTCGCTTCTGCCTTCTCTCTCCCTCTCCCCTGCTAAACCTGCTTAACTCCCCACTGAAATTCTGCACTAAACCTGCATCTTGGCCACTCTCAGCGACCTCGGTCCAGGGCCCAGCCACTCTCCACTTGCACTGCCTCCCTGGCTCCCCCGGCACTGTGGGACTGTCACTGTATCCCTACAGCCCCCTTCCTAGCACTTGCTCTGCACTTACCGCGCACTTGCCACCAGCTGGCCCTTTTATTTATTATTTATTATTTTATTACGCTACTTACCGTGTACTGCACTTTCCCCCCCTCCTCCTCCCCCTGCACTTTCTCCTTTTCCCCTTACCTCTGCACTTGCCCGATCTGAATGACACCTGGCCTAGTAGGATCGTTTGTCTGTCTTCCCCTTGTTTCCCTCCCTGCCTCGTCGCGCCTTGAAACACTTGTGTATAGGCGCGTTACAAATACCATATCATATCATGGCAGGGAACAAGTCGTTAAGAATACTCTTGCATAACATACGGGGCCTGAACACCCCTAGGAAGCGGAAAAGATTAGAAGCACAACTCAAAAGGAGGGCGGGGGATATTCTTCTACAAGAGACACATATTAAAAGGAGTGACAGTCTTAGATTATGCATACATCAGTTTGCACAACTCTACTAGGCAAATGCCAAAAAGAAAACCGTGGGAATCTTGATAGGCCTCAGAAACATGCTCAGAGCTAAGGTAATTCGCACCCTGGGCAATCCCAATGGCAGATTTGTGGAAGGGGAGGTTCTCTTGACAGGGGACTTCAATTTAGCCTGGGACCCAGACAAAGACAGGAGCAGCAACCAAGGGTCCATTAGGGGTTATGGCCCATCCAGCACCTTAAGGGACAAGCTCACAGACTTAGCACTAAGAGACTTGTGGAGCGCAAAAAAGAAAAAAGGGTGACTAGGCAGGTTACACAGGTTTCTCCCACGTTCATCAGACATTCTCTAGGATCGATTATGTATGGGGAACTCCAGGGGTACTCGGGGCACTGATGGAGAGAAGGGTAAACTCGATCTCCCTGTTGGATCACTCCCCCATATGGGTGCAGTTAAGAGGGATGACACCGTGGAGCCCGGTGGGGTTGTGGAAAATGCCTAGGGAAGTGTTACACGACAGTAGCGTGAGAAACACTGAGGGACAAAGCTAGAACCTATTTTGAAATCAATTACACACAAGGGGCTCCTCTAGGCATAGTCTGGGATGCTTTTAAGGCACTGCTCAGGGGGGGGGGGAATACTCTCTCTCAATGCACAAAGGTCAAAAGAGTAGGACAGGTTAGAAAAGGACCGAACTGAGATGCCCAAAGAGAATTAGCAGAAAAGAAGAATAAGGCAAACTAAAGCAGGGTAAAGGTTAGTATGAGACAGATCTATTGCAAACACGCAGGACGGAGAAATCACTTCTTAATCTAAAGCAGATATATTATTATTAGGGCAAATAAGGGAGACAGAATGCTAGCGAGACTCTTAAAACAACAGAGTAGTAAAAGCAACCTAGACAGCATCAAGTTGGAGGAGGCACTGTCTCTACAGAGTCCAGAGACATAGAATGCTTCTAGACCTTTCATACGCAACTTTACTCCTCAGAGAGACCAGATGAACAAACCATGCAGCAATATTTAGACAGAGACTTTCTTGAAAAGGATGTAACATAGGAAGAAGTAGGGACAATTATTAAATGTCTCCCCTGTAACAAAGCGCCCGGCCCAGATGGATTCCCTACACTCCTTTACAAAATACTAAGTAAGGACCTCTCACCATTTCTCACAAAACTATATAATTTGTTCCGGCAAACGGGGGGAATAACATGCTGTATGTCAGAGAGGGTTGTCCTCTTCGGGAAACCGAAAAAAAACAAGTTGCTGCTCATATCGGCCCATAGCATTGCTCAACATAGACGCCAAAATATACACAGGATCCTTGCGGATAGAATAAGAATAAAGAACGTATTGCCATCAGTGATTGGTCAGGACCATGTAGGCTTCATTTCAGGGAGATAAACTTGGGATAATACAAGAAAGGTAATTTATCTGATAGAGAAGGTAGAAGTGAAACAGATTCCGGCGGTACTGATATCACTAGATGCCAAAAAGGCTTTTAATAGGGTAGAATGACCATCCCTGTTCCAAGTAATGAAACATATGGTGTTTGGGCCAAATTATCTTCATATGTTGGAATGAAACTGCAAAGATCCAAGATGAGACTTTCCATTAACACACACGCATCTGACAATATGAATAGAGCGGGGCACAAGGCAAGGATGCCCCTTACTCCCCCCCCCCCCCCCCCACTTATACGCAATTTATCTAGAACCACCGCTAGCTTCAATTAGATTAGACAATAACATAAAAGGTTACATACCTTGCGTGATTAGCATCTAGGGACAGATGGCACAAGAGAACATATCCATGCAAAATGCTATTGGTCATGCCTGGCCTCTGAAGAGAAGTATTGTAAAAACAATGTATCAAATGTATTACCCACAAGACAGACGGTCGACCAGCAGCTTACCTACAAAGCTCAGGGCCCATGGTTTGTATCGATTTTCTGTTTGAACAGGGACAGCAAAGGAATACAGAACATACTAGTGATCAGATCATTTCACCTGCTATACGAAAGCTTACCCGACTGACCTTCAGTAAGGCACTGTTTGCCAAAATATTATCAGAGAAGTTATTTGTGCGCTATGGGTGCCTCACACCACTACTTTTGGATTGAAAGCCTGATTTTGAATCATGCCTCATATGAGAAATGATGGACCACACTGGCTTAAACAAACCCTGAGCACCCCCTTATGCGGGGGATGTACAACACAGATTCTACTGGACATTATTGGAAATTATGAGCACACTGCCAGTAGAAGGCAAAATCCACTGGAGAGAACACATGGTTACCCTGGCGCATACCTATAAGTGCACACGCAAGGACACTACTGGATACTTGCCTGCCAGTTGATCTACGTTACATTTGATGCTATGCATGAAACATACCTCAAATATGTTAACAGTCTGAGCCAACCAATAGATAAGGCACTACAACTACTACAAAATCTACTGTCTAATCCGTCTGTGGGTTCCATATTAAAATTGTGTAACATTCTTTTACAGGAGACATGGATGATGGATTGGATCTCATTTGATGGGTCTTGCATATCAGCCAGTCTTAAAAGGACCACCTGGGTCGACCCTCAGGGGGCCGCTTGGTTAAATCTTGTAGGGAGTTTCGCTTATGCATCATGTGGATGTTTGTACTGGAGTTTTGGCATCCCAGATAAACATTACCCTGGACAATAGTTCCAAACATGTTTTAATTTTGAACGCTTATTGGCACAAGGGCATTTGTATTCTTGTTTCTTTGCTCAATCTCCTTACTGTTTTTCTGAACGATTGGAGTTTTAACCATGAGTGAGCTAGTTAATTGTAGCTGGAGATTTTAATGCTTCCTGTATTGACGCCAATGTATCTGATGAAATATTCCCACCCACTAGAACTCAAATCTCTAAAATTGTATACAGGTTGATTTTGTTTAGATGCCTGTCTGGTTGGGGCTGTCAATGTTGAATGAAGCCAACCCGGGAGATGACCCAAGTAAACCCACCTGGCACTGCAGGGGTTTATCTTCCACTATAGAGTATATGTTTACAAGTGAATTTCCTTTTGATAGATGCAAGTCTTTAAACATCTTGGACTACACATGGAGCAACTATAGTATGCTTCTTGCAAAGTTCAAAATTGAATTTGAAAGAACAGATATTTATGACCTGTCTGGCCTTTTAGGAAATCTGATTGGCAATAAGATGATTTGGAATCCCAAACTTGTCACACATGTGAATGACAGACTTGCATCATTGTTAATGGAAACATTGTACGATTGGAAGTGGCACACAACGAGTATTGATAATGTTTGCCTATTTATTGAAGATAGTTTGAAAATGGTGTTGGGAAAACCTCCACTGGGGACAATTTCAAGACCACGTACACATTTGCATGTATATGATGAATCTGTTGTTGAGAAAAGGAGGGAACTGAGAGCTGTGATTAGATATGGTAAAAAATATAGTAGCTTTCGACTCGGTTAGAGCAGCAAACATTATCAGAGTAGCCAAACATTCATATAGGAATTGGCTTCGGTGTAGCCTGGTATCAAGAATTCAAAAAGATGCAGAACGGATGCTTTCGATTTTATGTAATAAGAATACTTACTCTTCGGAAAATTACTGGGTAAAGTATTTTTAAAAAATGTATGTTTCTCCTGGTACTAGTTGACTCCTTGGACCTTAATGGATTCTTGGAAACTCCGTTTGGATCAGGAAAGTGTAGAGGAGGTGATACACAAATGTAGTAAATCTCGGGCCCCTGGTCCTAACCAACCTTCTAATTTTCTTTTTAATAGTGATCCAGCTTTATGGTCTACAATTTTAACATTTCTCTTAAAACAGTTCATCTCTAGTGGAAATTGCCTGCTCTCCTGGAAACCAGCATTTGTAGTACCGGTTCTTAGGAAGGGTTCCAGGACTGAGCCCAAGAATTAAAGGCCCATTGCCATTCTAGATACAGACAGCAAGGTTTTTGCATCTCTTTTGCTGCTGCATCTAGCCAAGAGACCATGGTGAGAACAAGGGTGCAGAAGGAGGTGGTGGCAAGGGCCATAAGTGACTTAAAAGTGGTAACATCGGGTGGTCACTGATACAGAGGTGGTGGTAGTAAAAATGGTACTGAGGATTAAGTCATAACCGAGGGGAGAAGGTGGTAGCCTGAACAATGTGGCAACAAGAGATAGCGGTTGCGATGCTGGCACAAACTATGTAGTGTTGAGAGATCAAGAGTGTAACATCATAGGTGAAGGGGGTAAAGGGGAGGTAGCAGTACCATCAGGTCATTCAGGTCGGACTAAGGAGAAGGCAGAGACCAGTTCCTTAGGCAGACAGAACAGGATGGTTTCAGTGGTTCCAGTCAGCCCTAGGCAGGACTAGATGGTGCGAGGAGGACAGAAACGAGTCAGATAGGTTACACTGAAATCAGAACGGCACAGGGAGTAGAAGCAGGAGGAACCCTGTGCTGGCTACTCCCACTGACCAGTCTGTTGTCAAGACTATTTACCTAAGTGAGGCTTTTGGTACAGGATTCTGCAAAGCTCCTTCAGAACTGCAAGGGCTGAAACAGACTTTAAAAGCTGCCAGGAGTCCAGGCAGGACCTTTCAAGGGTCTAAAAGGGGTAGAGAACTGACAAACCCAAGACAAATCCTCCCGACCATGTTTTTGTTTGAAAAATCACATTTCTATTTTAAGTTGTACCTTCTCATAATTAATTTAAAAACAGGACTGCCTTTTTGTCCTCCCGGAAAGTCAAAGCAAAACAGGCTTGTTTTTATTGTATAGCTGCTTGGTACAATTCATGTAGACCATGAAAACCCAATAAACATCAAATGTATTTAATGCTTTCTCTGCAATTTTGGAAAAAAGCTGGCAGTTCAACTGATTGAATGACATGAAATGTACAAATGAACTTGAGATTCTTCAGTGTTTTTTGAAAACCACCTTATTCTATAGTGCTTCAAATAGCTGGTATACCGCTAGGCTTGTAAGCTCACTCACTATTCTTATTGAGCTAATGACTGCTGAAAAGGAAACCTTATATGTGAAATGTTTCAAGAAACATTCGTTTTTTGGTTCCAATGGTGTTATTAGTTGGTACAAGACTGCTTAGGTTCCATATTTTGAGCTGGCCGGGCAACCAGCGAGTGTAAGCATTTTACTTTTTCTTTGAAGACTTTAACGAGTGGTACTTTCCACCATTAAACCTTATGCTGGGATGTAGAAGATGCAAGATGTTCTTTAAGTGATTTCAACACTAGACCAGAGTCTAGATGGTACTGTAAATATGAGACTACCTGCTGCAGTACATTCTGTTATGCTGATTGCATGTATATTACATCAAATAACAAAACCTTTCCATTTGTTAAAATGGCATGTGTGTGTTAGGATTGCGCGCTTACACTAGAATTTCCATGCACTGTGTGGAAAGTTTTAGGTGTCTGGACTCCAAGTTCAGTGTGTGTAGGTCTGGGCAGGTTAGCTGGTGATGTCTTACCAAATTGTAACTTTGGCCTAGCTTGATTGGTGGTTGCACTGCTATGGGGAGAAGGTATGGTTACCACAATTGGCAGGCCCATGTTGGAGCTATTAGAACTAGACTCGCACTCACTTTTAGTTTCTGCCCTACTCTGAAGACTAGCAGGATCATGGGGTAATACATAGGGAAGTATCCCTGAACATGGTATCCACAGTGCATTACCCAGCGGCCCCTATCCTGGAGATGGGGGGGGGGTGAAGTTGTGACATTGTGTGTTTGTACTTGTTGCAAATAAGTCTATTGGAAGTGCCCCCGCCTGGCATAATTGGGTATGAGGGCCATTGTGCAGAGTTCCCACTCATGTGCCTGCTGGATGGGTCACTAATCAGACCCCTAAACAAGTGACTACTCCTGGAACATGCTGGGCTTGCAGCCATAGTTCCTGTGAGTGTACCAGTGCCAAATATGCAGGGCTACTTGATACAGTATTAGGGTGTGGGTGCCCCTATTTGTTTAAATAAAATATTTAATCCATTTGAAAAGTCAAATTTTTTAGACCTGCCAGGAGTTCAAAGACATTAATTTGTAACTGCGTCTCCTGTTCTGTCCACCTCAAATGAGTCGCTACCGACTGGAGGTGTGCATCCCTGCAATGTTGAGATGCATCTGTTTTAGTCAATTACATGGTCCTCCTTTTAACAGGTTTGGCATGTTGGACGATTGCAGTGCTATTGGAACTTTTTTTTGTCAAGACCACTAGATTGTCCCAGCCCCCTGTGGCGTGTTGAGCATTCTTGAAAAATAGTCCAATTTGCAGCCCGCATGAACTAATAGGTAAATGCAGAAAAACATAATTCAGAATGGTTTTATGACTTTTGGTACCATTATTGAACACCTGAAACTCCTGTATTCTTTCTCCTCAAGGCTATGCAGTGCCCTGTGTCCAATTCCACCATTGGAAACTGCTGTGGTTTTGACCGGCGTAGGCTTGATTTGGCAAGTTTATAGAGAACCCCAATTGAATGGCAAGAGACATTGTTTTCTGAGTTTTTAAAACACGGAGTGGCATTGTTCACTGTTACCAGGCAGTCACCCTGATATGGACGGGCTAATTTGGTTCGAGTAAATGCTTGACTACTGCCAAGACTTGTGAATGTACATGGTGCCCATGCTACACCAAAAGGAAGTATCTCGAATTGGTAGTGTTTGTGGCCTATCTTGAATCAGACATTTTTGATGTCTCTGGAACATAGAAATATGAAAGTATGCATCTCACATTAGAGATGCCATCCTGAACTTTAGATATCTGGTGAAATTGTTGTTAAGGGCTAAAGTTGAAAACTGGTGGCCTTTGGGTATGGGGAAGTGGCATACATTACCAAATTCTTGTCATAAGGAGGGACTTCATTAATGGCCCCAATTCCAAGTAGCGTTTTGCTTCTGCCGCAAAGAGGTTTAAATGCTCTGATTTGATTAGACTTTCTTGATGGTACTGTTCATGGTGGGGTTCGAAACTCTACACAGTAACCCTTCTCTGACCTAGTCTAATTACCATTTGTCTGTGGTTATACTTTCCCAAACTTGGGGTGAATGTGCTCATCCTTCCTCCTTCGAGGAGGTATCGGAGGGAACCGGTTGATGGTCATGTATTCTTAGCTGTTGGTATTGACCATGCACGTAGTTCATTGAATGGCTCATTTTATCAGGTTTCAAAGCATATCAATTCTACAAAATTAGCCAATTTCTGTGACCTTTGTAGAACTCACCATGTCATTTGATTGTGTCAATCAAGCCCTGCTTTGGACAAAACTCCACCGATGGGGTTGTCCAAGCGTACTTCTAAACATCCTACAGTACTTACATAGCGACATAAAGCCCCAAACCCAGTTGAACTCACAGGGCAGTTTATCAAAACCAATTGCCACCTACGAGGGCTTGCGTTAAGGGTGTGTCCTTGCACTGTTTCTATTTAACATGTTTGTTTATTTCTATAGCGCACCTGACCCTGAGGTATCTAGGCGCTTTTAGATGCAGGTAAATTGTTACAGACATAGGCATTACAGTTAAATACAATTTGGTGGCAATTACAATATTACAGGAATAGGCAGTGTAAATAAGTTGCAGTTACATCAGTAGATTTCCAGAAGGCAAGAATACAGGCGAAACAGAGGTAAAGTGAAAGCTGAAGCAGGTATGTGCAAGTCGTAGGAGAGTGGTTCCTTAGATAATGAACTAGAAGTCAGAACTTCTAATTACTGTTAGTTCTTGCTAAGTAACCAGGAGATCTCCTGAAGTTGGAGAACAGTTGGGTTTACTTTACGGCAGGTGGGAGGGTATTCCACAATTGGGCCACCATGACAGGGAAGCTACTCCCTCCAGATCTTTTTAATTTATATCTTGGGATCACCAGGCGTGACGTGTTGGATGATCTAGTGATCTGTATGGAGGATCGAATAGTACATTTTTCAGTAAGGTAAGGTGGAGCTGTGTGGTTCAATGCTTTAAAGATGAGACACGGTTTTTAGCTCGATCTTTTCCTTTATGGAAAGCCATTTGTAATGTCTTCTGGTTGCTGAGATGTGCTCTCTTCTTGGTGTATTTAATGCAACTCTACGTGCATTATTCTGCATTATTTGTAGTTTGTTAAGCACAGACTTATTAGCACCCAAATATAGACCGTTACAATAGCCTAATTTGGACAGTATGAGTCCTCTTGCTAAAATAAGGCAACTTTCTGTTTATATCTGACATTGGACAGTTTTTAAGGATGGGTGAGATAGTTCCCTCCAAAACTGGGCAACACGGCAGTCAGTTGGTGGGCCCTTTGTGGACGAGCTAGTCTCTAAACTATACGCCAGTAGGTCTCCAATGCCAATATAAAGCTCTCGATAATTATGTAACCAAAAATGACAAGTGTCATACTCACTACTCTGGCTGAGGGAATTAATATGCATTACGGACACTTCTCATTCATGCCGTGTCTCAAATTCTTTAATTGAAAACTTGTACCAATTCTCACTTATGGGGCATAGATGATGGAACCTACAACTGGAGATTTATGGGATAAAATTGAAGATTTATTTTGGAGGCTTGCATTGACAATTGCACATGCACATAAAACACAGTTTTAATTAAGCTATCTTGCATCATGAATTAAGAAAACCTGTGATTTTTCATATATTTTCATATATTACATGGTTCAATAGTATCAGCACAGAAGAATATGATTAATGTCCTCAATTCTATGTATAGTTCAAATTAAGTGTATTCTTTTCCTGGTTAACATTCAAAGTAGCCTGCAGCCAACACGTATTCGACCCACTAGGGTCTTTATCAAGGCTGGTACAAATTGAGAAGATTGAAAGATAAGTATACAATGAATATAGAAATCCAAATGCAATCAAATCAAAAACATTGATGCAGTGAGGAAATGATCAAGAATAGTGCATCTGTTTAAACATTGAGTATATGGCATGAATCCAAGAGAGAATGTGGTATGTAGCAGGTGTACCATGTGCCTACATGCTACAAACTGCAAAGTAGTACAGGTGAAGAATGTTGGCAACTTCATTATCAGAGAATGGATCAATTGTTGTACCAGATATGTAATTGATGCCATCATTTGTGTGTGTAAAAAGATATACATTGGAAACACCATACACGAACTCCTGATTTGCATAAGGGAACATGTGAACATGATGGGGAGGTAGGACCCCAAGCTACCACTAGCATCACATTGGCAGGAATTCCACCAACAAGCTAAGTAAAATGTCAGATTTGCCAGACTCCAGAGGGTGAAACGCGACATAAGAGGTGGGGAGGGAAGTGAAATTAAGGCAATTGCAAGCCAGATACATTTGTAAGTTTCGCAATGTCTTTGTAACACTCAATATCGAGCAAGAAATGAATACATTTGTGATATTTGGATCATGTTATTTCATTTCCAAACTAGGCAGTATGTGGCTAAATAAGCATTGTGAATTCAGGACAATCGGAAGAATACTCAATGACCATCATCAGCCTGATACTTGGCACATAACTACCATATAGAACCATGTTGTCAACCACATATTAATCTATTTAGTTATCCACAACATTTCCAGCATCCCGCACAAGTATTGCATCTATTCTTGTTAATCTTGCTCACTGGCACATGCCACCTCTGAATTAGACGAGCATCAACTTGGTGGTGATACAGATATCCAGCAATATATGCGTATAGATAAGTTGCCATCAACAAATTTAACATTCTTTTCCTCAATTTATTTTTGGTGCAATTTGTGTCATCTCTGCACCCACGAATGGGCCAGTACATTTGTTTTAATTCCAATTATGTCCCACACTTTTCTGATGTCATACACACTATGTCCGACAATCACCATTGTAAAAAGCAAGCATTTCAAAATAGTTACTACCAGAATGCGCAGCACACCATCAGCCCAACGGGGTCAGATGAATACATCCCTCTATATTCTTATAGTTAAAGCTTCAGAAGCTGCATTTTAATAATGCTGGTGTTACTCTGCTTTATACTATTTGCGAATTTGCACACGTTTAAGGCAGCACTGCAAGCCACCTGCTCTTGCTGCTCCTGTTGCTACTTGGACGGAAGGCGGGCCTCCCGATCACATGACCGTTGCACGTGACCTCGCAAGGAGGTTCTTAACCAGCACACAGCCACCCTTGCGGCGTTAAGCCCTGGAGGTTTTAAGGGCTGGAGCTACTGTTTAGCTATTTGGCTGTAACCTGTGTTCTTGTTTTACTAATCACTTTACAGACGTGAGTATGTGGCATTAGTTGCCTGTACATTCTTGTACACTCTATCCAACGAGGGTGGGTCGAGGTGAGACTGTGGGGTCTTGTGGGGGAGCACGAACATTGAACTTTGATGGTAGTGCATCCTCCCCCTGAGTACCCAGCAGCCTCCCCTTACAACATGGGGCTATACAGAGATATCATCAAGTAATCTTGGATTACTAAGGAGTCCCCTTGTCTCTCACCGCTTATTGCATCTCCAGGACGGGGGGGGGGAGGGGTGGTGGGAGACAGACTCTGGCAGCTCTTTAAACTGTCGGGCGTTCCCCGGATCTGTGAGATTTTGGCGTTGGAGTGGCACTAAAATGCCATTTCTGCCTGCGTGGCGCACAATGCCCAACAGTGTTTAGGGTGTGAAGATACTGTTTGTCCTGCTGGGGACGGACAGGTGTTTCATGTGATTCTCCCTCGAAATGTCATGGTCTACTACGGGGTGGAAGTGCCTAAGTTGTTCTTGGGAACGCTGTAGTAATTTTATAAGAGCAACCAAGTAGCGTTATTTGTGGCCAAGAAGGACCAGTATTCACGTATTGGCATCAAAGTGGTATTGGTATTAACTTTATTCACTGATTGAATTTTTCTTATTGAACCTATCTCTCTGAGCACTTCTGGGTCTGGTGGATTGTGGGGTGCGTCTGTTGGCCTCATCCTTTGATCCGGGGCCGATTGGGAGTGTCGGTATCTGATTAATCTCAATGAGATCAGGCTTGCGCAGTGGAGCTGGCCTGCTGACGCCTGCACAGGAGCATATGGTAGCAGCAAGCGAAGTAAGACGACCCCAATGGGTTGACCACACAACAGCTTCATTGAATATGAGAAGTCCATCTATGTTGATGAATGTATCCCTTTTACCTGAAATAGGGGTCAAGTTTGCTGCTGATGAAGAAGGTAATGCATTCGAAGTACAAGAAACAGCCATTAAATTTGTGCTAGAAAATCCACCCCTGCCCCTTGAACCACCGGTGACAATCTGTAATGGGAAGAAGGGGGTAGAGGTTAGGGTGGAAAGTCTTTCGACCCTGAACAAAACACCACAAGTTCATAAGAAGGGGAGCCAGGGGGCATCCATTCATCTATTATCACCCTAGGCGTCCAACTCACTCTGTCCTGGAGGCCAATTTCTGGCCATAAGATTATGGACCATTACTTTTTTTAAATCTGCCACAACGAGTACAGAGATTAAATCTCTGTCAGCATTGAAGGGGACAGCAATGCTTGATCACTCGGTGATGGTGTCTCAGCCCAATTTTGGGGGGCTAAAAGACCTGACGGATATCAGCATCATTGAATTGGCTGACCAAGCAGAAGGCGAATTGGAGGTTTTAAACATTGATCCTTTCAAATTTCAGCCTCCAAATCCATGTGATGCCCCCCACGTTTGACACTCCAACTCCCTTGGTTGATATAATAAACGAAGACTCTCCCCACCCCTTCCAAGAAGAGCAACAATCATCCTTCCAAACAGGAGATGTCGCAGGAGCTCATGAAGGTTCCTCTGAGTTACATCATACTTTGAGGGAGGCGGATGAGCATATTTGTCTGTCTCATCCCACTGTGTCAGCCTTAAATATGGTGCCAGGTTCTTTTGTTGCCCTATATAATAACATTTGGGTGGAGTTGAAATCTACTAATATCATCTTGGCCGATGTTACTTTAAAACTTGAAGAGCTTGGGTCTGAGTTTCAATTCGCCATCCCGGGGACAAGGGAGGAGGCGGCACCTAGGGACGGCAGCAGTTGAGGGTAAATCTTGATAATGACCCAGGATCTGTTATTGAAATCACAGACGATCTAGGATCAAATGAGCAGCAGACTCCCTTGGTAGGGAGCCTCAAACAGAATCAAACTGATCCTCAAATTGATAACCAAGCCAGTGTTATTACTGGTATTGATGCTGGTATCATTGACATCACTAACGAAAACCCACTGTTGGGGAGGATGCAAAAGTGGTTTGGGAAGGTGAATGGGGTTCACCCAAAGTGCAAGCCAGTCCCCAGATTCCCAAAAAATCTATAATAGTACCGAAGGGCAAAGCGTCGAAGCGGAGAGCCGGGGACAGGAAAAATAGAATTCTATCTCCAAGAATGGCTCACCGCACACTGTTTCGCGCTAGATCGTCTCTTGTTCCGGAACAAGTGATTCCAATTTCTGAACCTGTGTCAAATGCTCAAATAGTATCAGAGAATATACCAATTGTACCCGACAGACAGGAGGGCGTATGTATCCCTTCAATTTCAACTAATGAGCCATTTGTAAAGAACGTGGAATTTTCATAGGGTAGTGGGACCCTCGATATGAGCCTTGGCTTTAAGTCGAAAGGCTTCCCCACTATTCCTTTCTCTTTTCCCTACCCCCCCCCCTAGGATGTGGGGTGAACAGGGAGGGGGTTCACATTGTTTTGGCCCACCTACCAACCAATTTCAGTCTATCTGTGGCTCATTGGAGGGAGCAAGCACTTCAATGCAACCACTAGGGAATAGTGTGACAGGAAAAAGTGTGCCTAGCTGTACAACAATTAACCCTCTGGTTAAATCAAATTAGGCTATTACCAAGGGCCCTAGTGTTGTAAATGATTTTCTCCTCCCCATGTCGGCCAAAGAGGGCACTTCTAACGCACAATTGTTAACCCCATGTTCCAATCCTATTTTGAACCTGGATCGGGTGGTGGCAGGTTCTGGATTGGGAAAATCAATATTCCTTAAAGGAGGTGGCTGACCTCCCCCATGAATCCAACAACCCCAGAGTTTCTGCTGGGATGAAGGATCTATTGCAGCGTCTCCACTACCCCTCAAGTACCGGTGTGAGTGAATTCTCAAAAGCACCTGTTAGGAGCATTGATTCTCGGCAGGGCCTTATAAATGCCCCATTGAATACAAATTCCTATTCTGATGCCCTCAAAGGGAAATTTGTGACACATACCGAGAAGGCTGGGGGCCGTAAAATTCACCAAGTCAAGATCCATTGTACCTTGGGCTCAGAATATCGGATCTGTATGAAATCGGCCAAACATTTTAGCCATTTTTGCGGCTATCCCAAGTTTGGCTCTGGTGTCATCGGCCGACATCGGGAGGGTTTCCTTCACAGTTAGAGAGGATATGAGTACTAGTATTATGTCTCTATCCTCTGCGCTGGTAAGAGAACTTATCCTCACCCAAAGTGAAGCATTGGCAGAATTGGGTTTTGTAATCTCTCAGATATACGAACCGAGCTCGGGAATCCATCAGAAGGGGGTGGCTCAACCCTGTGTAAATTTACCCAAGGCTACTGTGATTCCCGATAAACTTGTCCAGAGTCGAGTGTCGAATGACATGGATTGGGCATCTATTATGTCCTCCTTATGGCAAAAACTGGTCCCATAAAAAAGACATCTCTTTGGGTGATCATTGGAAGAGTATTCCATCATGCCTGAAATCCTGGAACACCCGAGGCAACGCCCACCTTTTTTCTAACACTGTATGTATGAAATTATTGAGAACGGCCAATTGTATTTGCCTGCAGGAGACATGGCTAATCTCAGCACCAACTCTGGATGGATACAGTATTTTCATCCAGCCTGCGAGGGATGGGACGGGAGGGAGACCCCCGGGTGGTCTCCTGACTGCAGTAGATGTTTCTTTGGGTCTCAGTGGAGAGGCAATTGCAGGCCTGCCTTTCGGTGCATTGGGCGTTGAATGTAGGTCAGAGGACAGATTGATTAATCTCCTATTGCTCAATATTTATTGGCATAGGGGTATTGAACTGGCTGACCCTTTTGTAGATGGGATCTGTCGGGGGTGGATGAGTCTATGATAACTAATCCAGAGGGTAGGGTGGCCATCATGGGTGATCTGAATGCGGATTGTGCTCACTCCAATAAACTTGAATTGGAAGAGATCTGTGGGGGTAACTCAGAGAAGCAATTTGTTGGACAGAAGTGGAGAATAGGCCTTGGCATTAGGGGGTTGTTCCCCCTGGTGGGAAAAATTAGTGACCCACAGAACACCAATGAGTGGCATACTTGGCATAGAGGGGTATAGCTCATCCTTGATTGACTATTTTCGTAGCTACTTTCCTAATGAACTCTTGCCTGTCATTTCAAATTTTTAAGAACTATTGGAGTGACCACTGTATTCATACGGCACAATTTAATTGGGTTATGAATATCAGGAAATGTAGGCAAAAATTACTAACCACTAAGGTAGGGCGCAATGCTGTTAGATGGACTGAACCGAACATTCGCTGTTTGAATTCTAACATATATCATGCATTGAACTGCTCGACCTGTGACTCACTCCAGAACTTTAATGCAATTGAGTTCCAGTCATTTGTGGGTCAGATGATAGATAAGATCGCCCCAAGGAAGAGAGCTACTAGTTTGGGCAAAGCCAGGCATGCCCACTGTTACAACGCCAATGTAGCACCTGCAAAAAAGATCTTACAGAGATCAGTGAAACAGATCCAGAGCACTGTTCATGACAAAGTTACCCGTAGGCAGCTAGTTGGGAAGCTTAAGCAATCGTATAAGAACTACTATAAATCAGTTAAATATGCAATGTTTCAGAATGATGCAGAGAAAATGCTTGGGACCCTAATAGCAGCCGATGTAAGTGCATTCTGGTATTTGGTGAATGGTCAGGACCCAAATAAGCCACCTGTCAGTCTAATTGAATATCAGAAAAAGACTGGATCGAGTTCTTGGGTGAAAGATTTGGGAATGCCTTAGTAGACCCTCCATTGGTCTTAGATTTAACTAGAGAGGACAGGTGGAATCCCCAAGTCGATCTTGAAACTATCTTAAAATTGATCTGAAGATGTAAGCGATCGAGGGCCACTGGACCAAACGGCCTTACAAATAATACTTTCAAAGATAACCCAAACCTATGGGCCCAGCTCTTGTGCCTGTACTTCAGTGATATACTGTCTTCAGGAGTGTGCCCTATATCTTGGACCACAGCTTATGTTGTCCCGCTCTTCAAGTGTGGTAGCAGGACTGATCCGGCAAATTATCGCCCCATTTCCCTAATTGATGTGGACTGTAAGATCTTCTCAGCTTTCCTGCTATTTCACTTGGAGGAGTGGGCACACAGGTGTCACCGACTGGATACATTCCAGACTGGTTTCAGAAGGGGTAATTCGACCAACATTAACAGGCTTGGCCTGCAGTGCAAGAGGCAGCGTGGCTGACATCAGGGGGTTGAACGTATATGGCCTCAATCGACCCGACGGCTGCATTCGATTGGGTTGATCGGAGCAGATGGCGGCAAAAACTAGCCAGTTGGGGCCTGCTCTTAGGCCTATTGAGGCTAATCAGCGGGGTTTATGAAAACTGTGGGGCCCGGGTTCGCTTGAATCAAGGAGGTGACCTGTCGAGGAGAATTCGAATATTTCAGGGGATTAGACAGGGTTGCACAATGGCTCCCTGGCTATTCAACCGATACTTTTCTGATGCGGCCATTTCACTAATCAAAGGAGGCCTCCTAGCCCCTAAGATCGGCAAGGATAAAATAATTTGGCTGGCATATGCCGATGACCTATTGATTTTTGATAACACCAAGGTGGGGCTGCAATGGTCTCTTAAAAGTTTTGAAGCACATGCTAAAATCAATGAGTTAATAATGAATCCTTTGAAACCCCAGATTCTATCCTTCAGGAAAGCGAGGGTAAAAGCTTCTGGCTACATCGGCAAGTTGGGTGAGATCCCCCTGAAATTGACTAAGACAGTGCGATACTTGGGGTGCTATTTTTCAGCATACCTGGGCTCTAAGGTATTATTTGAGTCAACTTCACATAAGGCGAAATTGCTTGAGGCGCAGGTGGTCAAGATGGACTGAAAATTCTGTAGGTTTTCCCTGAAACCTGCCTTGATCTTCTATGAGAGTAAAATAGTGCCTAAATTAATCTATGGCCTGGAATTGGCACCTGAGAAAGTGAGTGTAATTTTGAACTGTATAGAGGGCCGCATTTGGAGAAGATTGCTGGGTATGCCGAATGCGATCCCCATTTCCGAAATCAGGTTTGAATTGGGTATTGTCTCAATGTGGGCACGGGTTCAGTGGGCCTGTATATCTTTGTACTCCAAAATTAAAACTGGAGTGCCAAATACACTGTACCATTTCATGGGTGGAAATCTGGATTTCTCGTACACACTGATTTCTTTAAGGGATAGGTCAGAGGCTTGAGGAGATTGGAATGTCTATAGAAAGCCCGATCTCTAACCCAATGTCTGTAAAACGTGCCCTATTCGATCTTTAATTCATACCCCTTTATCATTTGAATCATGAACATAGAGCCAGAGGCTCACCCCTGTACGGAGGCATCATATTGAGGGCTAGATGGAATATCTTGCCCACCAGACACATTCTGGTTAGAAGAATGTTGATTCCGGCAGATCAAGGCAGATGTAGGTTCTGCTTGTCAAGTGAGGAATCTTTAAAGCATTTGGTCATGTATTGTATGCCATTACACCCGCATAGAGTTAAATATCTGGAACCCCTCAATGTTAATTCCATTACATATGATGAAGAACATGCATGGAAACGATGTCTGAGTATTCAAACTTTTCACGAGGGTTTAGCATTATCTGGATTTATTAAAAGCCTAACTCTAATATTGAGTAACCAGTGTTTTTCTTTGTTTTCTATATCATATACTCTGAATGTTACTTAGTGTCAGCTTGATGGTTCTAGTTATAAGATTTGAATAACTTTTTTTGACAAAGTGTTAAGTCTGGCCATATGGATTATTGTATTGATTATTTTCTTTCTTTTTTGTACTTTTCTCCTATTTGCTGACGGTATTAATGGAACAGATGATTTGGAATTTTGGAATTTGTATTTTATTTAATTTTGTGAACTTTTAAGCATTTTATCTGTTTTTGATGTTGATGTTTTGTAAAGGTTTGAATAAACCAAATAATTTTTTTTTTTTTTTAAATTATATATATGGAAAAAACACACAAGCCCCTGCGCGGTTGTAACACTGCAAAAAACCACCCAGTGGGCATGTGTAGAAAATACTCCAGCACACAAGACCTAGCTATTTAAAATATCGTATTTATTGGTACTTGATACAGTACATTACAAAAATACTGAGGTGAGATCATACGCCTCTGTGACAGCCATAAGGTTGAACAAAACACTCACCCCACGGGTGGAAGGTGGTCACGCGCTCCGCCTGATTGCTCAGGCTTCCTCAGACCTTTAAAATCCAAATGCGGCTTGCACATCAGAGTTTAAAAAGAAAAGCAGTTACAGGGCATCCCCATTCGTGTCACATCACGTGCATACACGGTCATATGACCGCTACAAGGAAACAATGGTGAAATCTATCACCTACGATGGCCTCCATATTGGAACGGTCAAAGTCCTATGGATAAGGTAAGTGCATTGCTAAATAGCGTAAAAGATACGCGTAAGGGAGTCACTAATGTTAACTTTTAATCCTTAGCTTGTAAACACTGACCCTATGTGGGGGCATATGTCTGAGAGCGGCTACTCTAGCTGGTTCTAGCTGGTTCCAGTCATTTAATTATGAACAGGCACACTTGTGCTCACTTGTTACACATCAATTGTAATTTGACAATAATATGTTAAAATAAGCAGTTTAGAGCATCTCCATGGTGTAGTTCACATTGCGGTAGTTAACATTAGCAAACTTCCCAGTTACGTGTACTTATTTCCATTTTCTCCATCTGTTTTGATATGATAGTATATTTATATAACACCTATACACAATGTGTTACAAAGCTCTTCAGGGCAAGGGAGGGAACAAGGGAAAATACAA
Source organism: Ambystoma mexicanum (assembly GCF_040938575.1). Taxonomy (NCBI): domain Eukaryota; kingdom Metazoa; phylum Chordata; class Amphibia; order Caudata; family Ambystomatidae; genus Ambystoma; species Ambystoma mexicanum. The sequence continues at coordinate 448,052,315 of NC_090936.1, read as the reverse complement.
GCACATTCTTACAGGCCATGAACAGTAAGGATGTGAAATTAACTATCATACTCGGCCTGACGACATTTCAGATAGTGCAAGAACTAAGACAGATAAGGAAGGGAGGGGGAAGAGTGGGAAGGAAATGGAAACAGGCGGGCGACTACTTTAGGATTACATTTTAGACTGAGAATTAAAAGCCAAGATAGTGTTGTCTTATTTTTGTTTTTCGAAGATAGATTCATTAAACAGACCCAGAGACAGCTCTACATGGATCCTCCCGCTCCACACCCAGAATTTAGAAATGTAGGTTACCTTTAATATGATACAAGGTATATCATAATTTGGGAACCAAATGTAGGGGGGCTAAGCCCCACCCGTGCATTCATTTTACTATTTCGTGCTTTTGGTTTCAGATTAAACCTTCCGAGAGCTCCTTATTAATTCGTATTCCCAATATATCACTGCCACATCCAAAAATCTTTTACATTAAGATTGGACACACTCCTTGGGTAAGAACGCAATTGGGCACAGATTTTCATTGATTCTTCTTACACATTGAACTGCAGCTTTTTAATGTGACATGATTTAATTTCTTTTTTTGTCTTTTTACTCCCTTCTTTTCTCTTGAATTCATGTGGATACTTGATATTTAAACAAATGCGCTAATCTTGATATTTCTTCATGCTGCATCAACATATTTGATTGCATTTGGATTTCTATATTCTTTGTATACTTCACTTCCAATCTCATCAATTTGTACCAGCGTTGAAAAAGACCCTAGTGGGATGAAACACGTGTTGGCTGCCTGCTACTTTTAATATTAACTAGGAAAAGAATAAGCTTGATTTGTACTATACATAGAATTGAGGATATTAATCATATTCGTCTGTGCAGATCCCAACAGAATGGAACCATGTAATATATGAAAAGTCACACGTTTTGATAATCCTTGATGCAGGATAAAATTATGTTAATTAATGCTGCTTTTTATGTGTATACGCGATTGTGTCAATGTAAACTTTGATATTCACTTTTCTATGCAACATTCGGTATTGCCACACCTGAGCCCCGACACTTGCAGCATACACAACCTCACCATTTTCAGGCATAGTAGCACTAGCATGTAAGTGCCCACTCCTTGCTGTTCCTTTCTTCTGGAGGAGTGTACTTAATGTCCCCTATTGTGTCCAAACTATAACAGAAATATGAACTGGGCTTGATATCACTCACTGTAAGGGTACATTGGAAATACCTTTCCTTACACAGGAAGATAATTCGACCCATTGAGAATTCTTTATTCTGTGTAATGAACTTTTTACTGATTAACCAACCTAATAGAGAATTCATTCACTGGACCTCCAATGGAGACTCATTGTTGGAATCTATACATTGAACCATAGAAGCCCTTATTCTTTATGCTTGTGAAGTAAAAAATAAATAAAAGACACCTTTGGACTATGGACTGTATTACAACGAGGGACGATATAAATAAATATACATTATACTCACATTAGGAACCGAGAAAGGGTTAAACACTGTTCCAGTTAACTTTAAAAAATGTCTCCACATGGGGGGGCACTCGAGAGCCCGAGCAAGATGGCCGTGGGCTGAGGGAGCTCCACCGTCCGACGTTATGCTGAGCTGTACAGAACATCGCAAAGCTCTTTAAAAATACATGTCAATGGGGACAAAGTGAATCGGAGATATTACAGCAGAGGTGGGCGAAATCCTGCAGAAACTCGCTCAACGAAGATATGGGCCACAGAGACCAGCCAGCTGGCCCCATGCTAAGGAAGGCAGCGTACAAAAAGGCGCGAAACTGGAGTCACAGACTTCAAGCCTCCAGCCTGCACCTGTTGATGCAATAACAAGCCTGACCACGGATGCCTAAATCTGCCTGCGAAAGGTAGCAATGAGAGGAAGAACATCGCCGCCGGAATACCAGCAAGAGCTCAGCCGAGGGAGACAGCTTGCATAGTGAGGGATGAATGAACCTCAATCGCCAAGCAGTAAACGCGCTGCCATAGCAAGAGACCCGGGCAGACCCACACACCAAGACCCAACGGAGCGGACCTGGCCAGGGTGAAGACGCCACAAGCTGCACAGAAGGAATTGACCTTCGTCCATCTGATGGTGCAGAAAGTGTCCATAACGAAATAGGAGACCGCGAAGGCTGGGGGCTGACGTTCCACCAGACCCGCATGGCGGCACAGGTGCATCGCAGGAACAGAGCCAGATCCCCCAAGCATTCAAGTCAGTCAGCGCTCTGCAGGGGCCCTACTCAGCGCGGTGGCAGGGTGCCCGCAACCGGCTAACGTAGGGGATTGGAAACTCGCAACTGTGTATTCCTCCAGCGAGCACACCAGCAAATATTAACAATGGGCACCACGCCGGTAAGCCCATGCAGACAGCAGCTAGCAGGCGGCTGTTAAACAACCCTAGCAAAACAACACCTAGCTAACATGGGAACGGGAAGCCACTAACAACGCACCCCTCAAGTGAGTGCAGCGGTAATTCAGTGCCATTAGCGGGCACCACACGAAAACCCTGCATATACAGCAGATTGTTGGTGGCCGCTAAACCCCCGTTCCCCTCAAAGCAATTAACAGACAAGGAGAATCCCTGCTGAGAAAAGGAAAAAAGGACTGGCAACGGAGAGACCGACTTAGTAACACCAATACATACAAGGGGTTGGTGGCTCCCCAGAGCAGGAGTATAACAAGCAGGGTCCCTGACCGCTTGCCCCAGCTGAACGACACAAGTAACCGCAGCAGCACAGGCACCCCAGGAGACCGACCCAAGGCCAGCAAGCAGACTACAGAGGGGAAAGTGCGACAATACCCACAGCAGCAGGGGTGCCAAGCCGTGTGAAAGGGAGGAGACTAGTTAAAGGCAGAAAGCACAGAGGGGTGGACGAGACACCGACCGAGGAATCAAGCACAGGACATATAGCCTAGCCAATGGCATCCTATCACCCCGCTCGGGAAAATCACTGCCAGTAGCCCACTGGCTTCACCCGTATAGGAAGACAGCAGGCACCACCACAGACAGCCCCACACACGGCGAGCTCGCAAGGTTCCACGACTGGGGAAGCCAGCCCCAGCAACTGAGCCACAAGACGCTATTGCTTCTCCCAACACAGGGAACACCCACCACGACAGCGCATCTAGAGCCGCTCCACACGCCACCCAGCATATAACACCGGGCGCAAACAGGGGGCATGCAATTAAGAATACGCACCTCAGAAACAGAGGACACCCTAGACATCGCTCTACCAGGGGGACTACCAAGAGGCTCAGGGAGAAACAAGCCTGATATGGAAGTCCAAGTCACACTGGCCGAGATGAAGTTAATTGGCCAACCCACATAGGAAACAAACACAGCGGTGATGGACATCAAGCAAGACCTACAAGAAGTGCAAAATCGGCTGTCAACACAAGCCGAGAGAACCACAGAAAACGAACAGCAGATTAGTGCCCTAGAAGACAATCAGGCATCCACAGAATCGGAACTAGATGGAGTTATTCATCAACGGCAAAACACTCGACAACACGCTCAACCCGAAAAAGAGCTGCCCTTTGCACACTGATGACAGACTTGCAACTGGCGGACATATGGCGAAACACACCCCCCCCCCCAACCAACTGGACTACACGCACTACTCCCAACGACAAGAACGCTACACAAGAATAGACTACTGGCTAATCCCTGCCAACACGGTGCATATGGTTTCGGAAAGCACTACCTTCCCGATCACTATCTCAGATCATGCCCCGGTGACACTACATATATCAATCCCCGACACGCCCTGCAAACCGCCAGCATGGCGCCTAAATCTACGCTCCCTACAACACCCCGATATAGTAGAGAAAATACAGGCTGAGAGTTCTGAGTGAACAACGAGAACCAGGAATTCACACCACATAGACTGAGCGAGAAGATTAAGGATCAGGAAAACGGGTCGCGCAGAAACAACCTGCGGGTGGTCGGAGTTCCAGAAAATGCTGAAGGGCCGGACATGGAAACATTTATCCATGAACTTCTGCAGAACTCACTCCATGTACCCAATGCTAGGGACATCATCAAAAGGGCACACCGCGCGCTGATCCCAAAACCAGCACCCACTGATCACCTAAAAGTCATAACAATGCGACTACTAGACTTCCAGCACAAAGTGGCCATATTGAAAGCATATAGAATAGTGTCCGTGATGCACCTAAACGGTTGAAATCAAAATATTCAACGACTACTCTATGGAGGTATCGGGAACGCGTAGAGGCTTCAACCCCATCTTCAAAAATACAGACCACAGGCACTATCTTAAATTCCCTGCAATATGGTACATCCAGATCGATAGACAATGGCAGTCATTTGAGGACCCGGAAGCTGCATGGCGAGTCCTTCAACAAAAGAACCTGGTGACAGACTGACAGTGCAGCGATGGAAAAAGCGAACCCAGGACAATCCCCCCCCCCCAACACCACCAAGAGCGCGCACCGGCCAGGGGGAAATGGCAAAAAATGGGCAGAGGGCCCTGCAGCTGGGACACAGAGCAAAGGAAATGCACCAGCAGACCCTAAACTCGGCCTAACCTATAGCGAGGTCGATAATTGGCCCACCCACGCCCACCCAGAGACTAACTGTGGAAAGATGGCACTCTGTAAGAGACAACATAGATCTATGAAAGCAGAAAGAGGACACTTCAATCATGCCCCCAAAATAACACGAGGAAAGAAACGCAGAGAGCGGCGACCTCCCTCACAACTGCCATCCCCCTCCCTGCAGGACTTGAGGCGAATACATGGGAAGAGGCAGCAAACGATCGGCTTGCTCCCACCAAACCCATGTATGGGCTCTTAAGCCTTGTATTGGGCGAGAGCCGATAGACAGGCTCACCCAATGTTACATTGTTTGGTTCTTACGGCCTATGTTTAGGCCCTTGGTTGAAAGGTTTAGGGCTGCTGGCCCAACGAGTTGTTTATGAAAAAGGGATTGGGGCGTGCTCAAGACGACTAGAAAAACAGACGGACCATGTTTGCGCATATCTGTCAGGTCCAGGACCCAGAACTACACTCGCGCACGAACAATGATGAAGCTTACCTGTATAACCCTAAACATCCAAGGGCTAGGACACCCCATTAAGTGCAGGTGAATGTTTAACTACATAAGAGATATGCAAGGGGATAGTGTACCTCCAAGAGACCCATCTCAATAGAATTGAATCCGAAATACTATCGCGGGGGTGGGTAGGTGTTGTGGCACACTCACCAAGCCATGGGAATCAGGGGGTCTCTATATTAGAACACAAAGTACCTCTTCAAGTCTATCATACATACAGCGACAAGGGCCGATTTGCCCGATACAACAGCAACCAATTACACTACTAAACATATATGCCCCCAGCTCAGACACACCCACCTTCTTCTCACTCACCTTTGCCAAATGTGCCCAATACATGCAGAACATCACATTGATGGGGGGGGGGGGGGGGGCACATGAACATAACTCTCGACCCAGATTACTGGCTAATCCCTGCCAACACGGTGCATATGGTTTTGGAAAGAGCTATCTTCCCGATCACCATCTCAGATCATGCCCCGGTGACACTACATATATCAATCCCTGACGCGCCCTGCAAACTCCCAGCATGGCGCCTAAATCTACGCTCCCTACAACACCCCGATATAGTAGAGAAAATACAGGCCGATAGAGGACTTCTGGGTGAACAACAAGAACCAGGAATTCACACCACATAGGTGCTGGGACGCATTTAAGGCCCATCTCAGGGGACAATACATCTCAAGGTGGGCATATAAGCAAAAGGAATGGGGAGCGGAGACCGGCCGGCTGACAGCCAAGCTCAAATTGGTGGAGACACAACACAGAGTCCCGCGATAGACGGCTGCAATCCTGGCTCCGGAAACACAGGAACGAAATCAAACGACTCTCCACAGTCAGAGCCCAAAAATCATACACCAGTTGATCACAGCAATACTTCTATGAGAGCGATAGGCCTCTCCACCAGATGGCCCTAGCACTCCAACAGCGACAGGCAGCTCAAATGATCACTGCCATAAGGGATAACGCAAACAGGTTAATAGTGGGGAATTAACAGATCAACGCAAGGTTTGCAAATTTTACCGGGAACTGTACACATCGCCCAATACTCACTCCCCTCAGGCCATCAACGCCTTCCTCGACTCAGTGCCCATCCACAAAATACCGAGAGACAAACTGGACAAACTCAATACCCATATCACAGCAGCGGAAATTATGCAAGTGATACCATCGCTATCCCACGGTAAGGCTGCGGCCCCGATGGGATAGCAATTGATCTGTACAAGCAGGCGATAGAGGAGATAGTCCCGAAACTGGGAACAGTATTCCGAGAAGCGATTGCACAAAACCGGCTCCCAAAATCTATGTTAGCGGCCAACATTATTGTTTTTCATAAAGGCAGGAGAGACCCTACGCTATGTGGGTCATGAAGACCGATTTCCCTAATACACTTGGATGCCAAGATCCTGGTGAAATGCTTGGCCCAGAGAATCGAGGGCACTCTACCACAAATAATTCATAAAGACCAAACAGGGTTTATAAAGGGCAGACACTTCAACAATAACATCCGCAGACTGCTATACATAATAGCCGACAACAGGGACCAGTAGGAAGCCATCCGTGCAGTCGATGCGGAAAAAGCATTTGATTGACAAAGTCCAGTGGGGGTTCATGTTCCAAATCCTGCCTAGGTATGGCTTTCCCTCACGTCTAGTCCGGCTAATCAACCTCCTTTACACCAGCCCAACAGCCTTAGTAGTCACGAATGGGTTGGCATCAGCCGAATTCACCCTGCAGTCGGAAGCCAGACAGGGCTGCCCGCTCTCACCATGCTGTACGCCCTGTCAATAGCACCACTAGCTATAAGATTACATTCAGATCCACAGTGGGAAGGCATAATCCAAGGATCGAGGAGCATATGGTTTCACTTTACGCGGATTACCTCTTGTTATATATCAGCAGGACCCAGACTACCCTACCCTACATCAAAACACTGCTTCAAGATATAGGCCCAATGGTGGGATACAAAGTGAACTGGAGCAAATCAGAGATGATGCCACTATGAGTAGATGTACCATGGGACCTGGGAGGAGTGGCTCCATTTGCCCTCCAACTCCAGTCCATTAAATACTTAGGAATACGAATAGGCGCTTTGATCACCGATCTGAACTATCCATGGGTCCTCCACAGCATCAAAGTGGATCTAGAGAGATGGAGCACCCTGGCGCTATCCCCAAAAGAGAGGATGAACGCCTTAAAGAGGAGCTGCTTCCCAAAGTAATATATAGAGCCATGACGCTCCCGAATTGCCCAACCCCAAGTTTACATAAAGATGCAGCCGTTATGAAACTCATTTGGCGAGGGAAGAAAGCCCGACTACACCTCCCGATCCTAGAAGTGACCAAAGCCGATGGGGATCTAGCTGCCTCCTCACTGTTGGCCTACTACCAAGCGGCTCAAATCGCTTGGATGAAATGGTGGCTCAAAGAAAACGATGAATCCAGCTGGCGGGCTATGGAACTAGCTACGATGGCCCTGCTCAAACCCATGGAGCTAATGGCCCCACCATCACACAAACTCCCAATGAAACTGAAAACGCACCCCACCATAGGGCCAACACTCCAGCAATGGCACAGACTCAGGGCAAAGCAGCGGGCACCCACCAAATCAGCCCAAATGTGGGCCAGCATTGGGTCCATACTGGCATATGGGACAGCACAAATTGTTCACCAGAACCAGGGGAATAGGTGGGCAAACATAAGGGCTAAGGATATCATGGAGGATAACAACGAGCTGATGGGCTTCCAAGACGCACAAATCATCCTAGGACTGACGGGAGGGGGGGACTGGCTATGCTATCGCACCATTCTGGCTATAATACTCAAGCACGTAACAGGGGATTCACACCCACGACCCTCCACGCCCTGCGAGAAAGAAATTGAACAGAACTCCGAATCATTCCCTCGACAGCACATTCTACACCATGTACATACCAGACAACAAGAGCCATATGCTAACCCTAGCGATGCACTGATTGGAAGACCTAGGGACACCAATAAATAGATCAGACATACGAAATGGCTTCGCAGCCATCCCAGGAGTTTCTCTGTGCCTTAGAAACAGAGAAATACAGTATAATATACTACATCCCGATCAAACTGTACAAAATGGGGCTACAACCCACGGGAACATGCTGGAGGGGCTGTTCGGGCCTAGGAACAATGGGCCACATGCTCTGGTCATGTCCCAAGATAGACCCATATTTGCGCAAAGTCCACCAACGGCTCAAAGAACTGGAGGGGGCGCTCCTGGGCGCTGACGGAGTGGAATGGCACGGGGACGCGCTAATACGCAAGCTTATGAACCTGATCCTGTTCACAGTGTGCAAACTCCTGCTATAACTCTGGAAAGCGACATCACCACCATCATCTCACAAGTGGCTCACCGCTCTTTCCAAAGCATTTAGACTGGAACGGGCGACCTTCAAGAAGCAGGAAAGGCGCACAACTGCCAGGGGCGACAGATTTTGGTAACTAGTAGACCCATACACCTGAGTAAGCATGGTCCACACAGGGACTATGATGACAAAACACCAGAACGAATCTGGCACCACAGACAGTGCACACTGAACACAATTTGGACTTGAGCACGTCCAAGAGGTGGGGGGGGGGGGAGGGGCGCGCGGGATTATGCATCTTCGATGAAACGCCATTTTAAATGCTACTATCTCCACAATATGCCCACAAAGATTGTGCATATGAATTGTGAGATTACATGCAACTCTGACAAAATCCTTTAATAAAAAAAAAAAGTTGGAAAAAAATGTCTCCACATAAAGTACAGAGCACGGAATACATGTTTAAGGTTCAACTTGCTCCCCACCAATGGGGCACCCAACAACGTCATAAGAGCCCAGATGGTATGTAGATTTTTTTAAGGATTCCAGCATTGAGACACGTGGTTACCAATTGTACGTCTTTTCCACTGAAAAGGTAGCTACACTTTGCTACATTTTTTCACAATATAAATGTTATCTCTGCAAGTGGCCTTTGGAACAAGCTTTTGGCAGGTAATTAAGTGCCATTTATTTTAGCCACTAAGATTTATTATGGACATTTTTCCAGATTCCAATTTATTGACAAGTTATTTTTTCAAAGTTGTTTTATGTAATTAGCTCTTTAGTAGGTATTTTTTTCTTGAAATGGTGATGTGTTATATTGTGGATTACATTGTTCAGTGATAAAGTGAAAGGTTTGATTTTCTAGCCAAATAACCAAATAATAATAAAAAAATTAAAGTATGCATCTCACATTAGAGTTGCCATACCACTAAACACATTTTGAACCAGGTGCTAAATTACAATCGTTTTGTGCACATACTTGGCACCTTGCCGATCTATTGTTGCTTCCAGTTACTGAAACCATTTTGAACTAGGCCCTAAATTACAATTGTAAGTAAATTACACTGCAAGCTACTATAATGGCAGCATTCTCAACTATACATTTTTCTGTGTGTAACCAGTCAGTGACTTCCTTTTGGAATGTCGGCTGGTGTCCAGTGCATGCTTTTAAAAGTGAATGTAGCCACTTAATGATAGCTGGATGCATGTACCCACCATAATTTATCTACTCAAATGTTTCAGGATTTGTCAAATGTACCATTTCTAGGCTTTTGCTTGATTACAACCAATGCATTTTTCCTCTCGCACACCGCGATTTGGAATTAGCCAAATGTGTGGCCACTCTGCATGCATCTGCATTCACATACAACTCGAATGACACTTTGCACAACACTTCTGCCATAAGAATGCAGCTACCTTCCACGACCAAAAATTAAAACTGTAGCTACACACATAACTGACTATCCTCCTACAGGTTATTTACCTAGTGTAGCCCTCCTCACTCCTGTACATGCCAGTTACATATGGGTGACTAGAAGGGACTCCGCCAAGCCCTCGTAACCTTTAATGGACATTACGCAAACTAGCACCTCCTAACTTTCCCATACTTCAGACCATCAGAGGGCGTTCAACCTACAGCACTTTGGGACCATACCCATGGTGAAAGGCACTATACAATTGACAAAATATAGTCTCCTTTTAGCAGCAGTATGACCTGTGTCAGGGTCGTCATCCTGAACTTGATACGTCTGGTGAATTTGTGGGCAGGGCCAAGGTTGAGAACTGGTGGCTTTTGTCTATGAGGAAGTGGAGTAAATTGACAAATCTTGACATGAGGCGGGACTTCATTAATGGTCCCCTTTTCAAAAAGCGTTTCGTTTCCGACTCCAAAAGGTTTTGATGTTCTACTTTGGTTAGACTTTATTGGTGGTACAGTTCATGGTGAAGTTTGAAAAGCTACACTGTACCCAGCCCTCCAGATAAAGTGCATATTGGGTTATTTTACACAATTAAATGTGCATGCACCACATTTATTTTTTGTTACGTTTTATTTAAATAGCAACACAAAGCAGTTGTTTGTGAAGTTTCCTCTTTTTGTCCAGTAGGTGGCACTGTGCCACTGCAGCTTAACAAGAAACCTAATGCTGTTTGCAGACACAGCAACACTACAACCAAGCTGACTGATCTGGGGGATTCAGGGGCTACATAGAAGGCAGCAAAATGTGCATGCACTACAGGATTGGTATAGGTCACAAGTCAGCCTTCAAAAGGTAGGAAACTGTAGCGAGTACTACTAACCTCTCCCCCAGTTGCACATCGCTTTACACAGAGTGCTAATGGCAGCGCAGTTCTGTTAATTTCCCCCAAGTAAAGTGAGCACTAGTTTGCCCTTACCCCTATCGTCCCCTGGGGGGATGTGGGGGGTCTATCCCTGGGTTGTAGACAGAAGGGGATGGCTGAGGGGAAGCACAACTTCTTCCTGTAGCCACCGTTAGCAAAGTAAAAAGCTGTGCACGTGTTTTCACAGGAGGCATGTTGGTGACAAGGGCTGGGCACAGGAGACACTTTTCCCAGTTCAGCCGCAGAACCAATCACCAGAGATTTTCTGAAAGGGACCACCAAGAAAAGCAGAGAAAACAATGCTTTTCTTGCAGCATACAAGAAGGTATGAAACCTGTTGTATTGTTTCCAAGTGCGCCCCAAGGCCTGCCATTCAGTGTGAGAAGACTTGGACTGCCTTTTTAAGGTTTATCCTATTGCAGGACCGTAGTGTGTTCTTGCAAGCCCCCAGGAGTTGAGGTGAAGAAGCTGTTGCTCTGGTGAGCCGAGACGCTGCTACAAGAACATATTTACTGGTTTCCGATTGTGAAAAACACCTGTGAAGTAGTCAAGCGCAAGAGTCGGGCATGGTCTGAAAAAACCCTCAACAAAACCGTTTCCAACACGGAAATCTAGCTACCCAGTCCACCCACCTGCAGAAAATGTTATTTCTTTATAAATATGTCTAGGAGAGAGCTTCAGAAAGGGGTCGATTGGCCATCAATCGGAGCAGGCGCTCAGGGATGGTGGCCAGCTGGTTTGAAGTGTTCATGAAGCATGTGATCACTACCCTCCTCCCAAGGGCTGCATCAACAGAGGAGCACACCATTCATTGTTAGCATAGCTGAAGTACTGGAGTGTTACAATTCTGCGGCACCTCCCCCTTATCCATGTAAATAGCTAGTCAGTTTCCAGATTCCAGACCAGATTTACAAATCAGATCGCTCAGTTATGTGATTGCTATTTACATGTTTGGTCCCAGGCTCTACCCCATTTTTCGTTGTTATGGGGGTTGATAACTTGTGTAAAATGTATACCAACACTGGTTTTGCAAGTTGTCATGAGCAGATGTGGAGTGTTGATACTAGTTATTGTCCTGGATAACCTTAACCACAGGTGTTAATCATTGTTTTAAGCTTTGTTATACAATTCTTATATTGTTTCAAATGTTTCCCAAATGGGTTTAACTTAATGCACACATTAGATGGGCGTTACATAAGTTTGACTCTTGTAAAGAGAAAAATGATGTTTACGCCTGAAAATGCATTTACTCTCTAATGATAAAGATAAGGAGTAAAATACTCCCACCTCAAAATCTTATCTGGAGCACTGACTGTACCCCTTCTCTGACCTAGTCTAATAACCATTTGTCTGTTATTATACCCTCGCAAACATGGTGAATGTGCTCATCCTTCCTCCTTTGGGGCAGGTATGGGAGGGTAACCTTATGTTGCAGTTCATGGATTTCGGGCTGTTTCTATTGACCATGTGACTAGGACAGCTGTTCCTGTGTCCAGAGTTTCGGCAGTTTGAAAACCCCAACAAGTTTGTTGGGTGACCTTGCTATGGCCTATATCCCCTTGTATTTCTCGGCATGTATCGCTGATAGAAATCCCATCCCATCACCATACATCAATATGCACCAATGGGCTTGTATATCCTGTGTTCCAATCTTGAAAGCAGTGACTGAGCCCCAAATTTCATTTTAAGTTTGCTGTGTTGGAGGTGTGGTGGCCTACAGTGCAAGTGGGGGTTCCTCGACGTTCCCAATTGATAATCCAATGGAAAGATCCATATAAGACTATATGGCAAATCCTACTTGCCATTAATAGTCTCTGTCGCTTGCATCTGCTTGGAAAGCATGTTTGTATAGGCAGCCATCTAGTGGTTAGTGCAGAGTATTACATCATGCAGATTTTCAAAATTTGGAAATGGGCGTCAATTGAGGTGTACCTGCCACACTATCCCTAACCTATGTATGGGGGTACCCATAATCCCTCATACGTCGACATCCTCAGATTGTTTTCTGTTATGACTTGAGACAATTGTTGCATGGGAGGTCTGTATGCTTCGTCTGCTCCCATGTGGGAAGGATGGTTGGGCACATGTGATTCTAAGCAGATACAAGCACAGAAAGACAATTACTGGTAAGTAATATTTGCCTTCTGGGGCTTGTGAGTCTTCTTAGATTCACATGCTTTGCATAGATTATCAAGTAGTATTCCTGGTTGGTGGTAGGTGAGTGGAAGGAGCAGATGCAAATAAGTGTTTTAAAATGGACCCACTTGAGAATCTGCTTTTGTTCGTGTGTCCACACAATAGTGTTGCAGGAAAGTATGAACTGAACTCCATGTTGCTGCTTTGTAAATGACTTCCAAAGGGACATTATCAATTAACGCTATTGTTGCTCAAATACCCCTTGTCTAATGTGCTCTAGGGGTAAACAGAAGGGTTTTGTTTGCCAGAGTATAGAATATTTTTATGTACCTCACAATACGTCTTGCAATGGTTGCTTTAGTTACTGGGTTTCCTTCTGTTCCTGCTGCCATTTATACAAAGAGCTGATCTGTTTTTTCTGAGTCCCTTAATTCTGTCTACGCATTACATGATTGCCCGACGAACATCAAGCATGTCTAAATCCCTTTCATCACTGCCCGGTTGGTTTTGAAAAAAAGGCAGTAAATCAATGGATTAACATGAAATTTAGAAATTGATTTAGGTGAAATTCTAGGGTGCGTTCTTAGGACAACTTTGCATTTATGAATTGTTACAAAGGATTCTGCCACCAAAAGGGCCTGTAGCTCAATCACTCTGATTGATGTGATAGCAATAAGAAAAAAACACTTAATATGAAAGCTCTTTAAACAGTGCTTTAGACAAGGGTTCAAAATGGAGCTCCATTAGCTTTCAGAGTACCGTGGTTGAATCCCACCCCTGGTGGGGGTGAGCCACTGAGTGATAGATTCTTTTTACTCTTTCGATAAAGGCTTTAACTACTGGTAACTTCCACCAAGATATCTTTTGCTGAGATGTGGTGTAGGCAGCTAAATTTTGCTTGAGTGATTTGTACACAAGACCGAAATCTAAGAGATGCAGAAGGTAGATCACCACTTCTGTTGCTGAACAGTCGATTTGGCAACACCAAATTAAAAATCTCTTCCACTTGTTGAAGTAACAGTGTCTAGTGTTTGGTTTTCTTGCTTCCTGCAATATGTCCATACATCTTATCTGTGGTTAGTTGTTGACGCTCAAACTATGTCCTCAGGAGCAATGTTGCCAAGTTGGGTGTCTGGATGGGATATCCATTTGTGATTCTGTGTGAGCAGTTCTTGAGAGTTGGGTAGGGTTTGACAGGTGGAGGGAGACATGTTCATTAAGTGCGAGTACCAGAGTTGTCTGGTTCATATTAGAGCAATGAGTATCACTGTTTTGCTCTCCTGGTGTAATTTGCGAATTAACTTGCGAATCAACATTGTTTGGGGGGCGGGGGGGAGTGTATGCAAATATCTCTGACCACATCATCCATCGTGCATTGCCTAGGGACCCTGGTTGTGGCAACCAAGTGTTGTTCTTGCCTGTTGTAAACGGGTCGACTGATGGTTGTCCCCATTTTGCAAATATCAGTGCGCGTATTGGTGCAGAGTGCTCACTCATGATCTGTTGCAAGCACTTTACCCAGGGTGTCTGCTAGACAGTTGCGTTGCCCTTGAATATGCTGTGCTTGGATGAACAGGTTTCTTTGAATGCACCAGTGCCAAATGTTCTGTGCAAGCCCTGATAGCAGTTTTAAATGTGTGCCACCTTAATTGCTGTTGTGTGGTGGTATTTATAAGGATGCTTTTTTTTTTAGTTTGCTCTGCTATAAGCACATTGCCATCTTGTTTGCGAGTAACTCTAGCCAATGTATGTGGTTGTTTGCCCAAGCATTTGACCACCTTCCTTGGGCTGTAAGCTGTTGGCAACGTGCATCCCAGCCTGTTAGGGGTGCTTCTGTTATTGTGATCTGTTCTAGTAGTTTTTTAAAAGTCTTTCCCATTGCCATATTTGCTACTGTCCGGAGTTCTTTTGTACCCCTTGCTAGACCACCACTAGATTGTCCCCTTCATCTGTTTTTTGGAACCACTGTTCCGCCAGCCACTGTTTTATTGGGTGCACCTTGAGGTGAGTAACTCTAAATATGCATGACACCATCAAGCCCAAGAGTCTTATGACCTTTCACATTTGGCTTGCTGCATAGTGCGGGATGTGCATTTGTAATGCCTGTATCTCTTTCTGGTGTTGGGTAGGCCATTGTCATTTGAGTGTTTAGAACTGACCCAACAAAGTTATTTATTTGACTTGGTAGAAAGCTGTACTTTTTCTCATTGATTGAGATACCCAGACTGCGTTGTACGTTTACTGTCTTTTGGTGTGTGATCTAGAGGTATTACCCAAATTGTTCAAACAATTGTTCAAATGCACAATTGACCGAATTACAAGGGTCCGAATTGAACTTTGCACAATTGAATGAATATATATATAAGATATATTACTCACCGTAATCGTATTTCTAATGCTACTATCTGCTTAGATTCACATGCTGTGCATAGGCCGACATCTAGTGGAAGCTGCAGAGTATTACAGTTTGTTTTCTGAAAAATCGAAAAGGGGTGTCGAACTAGGGCGTGCCAGTAATACTATCCCTAGTGTGACGTCCCATGTACCCATGATCCCTCACGCGTGTAGGACCCTAATATTGTATTTTTTTTCCTGACATGAGGTAGCATGAGGAGTAGCGCGAGTACAGAGTATCCAAGCAGATAAGATAGACTACAAGCATCCATGCGCCTTCTCTCAGAGGGGAGGAAAGGCGGGTGCATGTGAATCTAAGCAGATACAAGCATCAGAAATACGATTGCGGTGAGTAATGTATCCCTTCTGAGGCTTGTGGAATCTGCTTAGATCACATGCTGTGCATAGATTAGCGAGCAGTGTTAGAAGAAGGAGGTGGGATGTGAGAAGGGTCATGGGCAAATAAATGTGATAGAACCGCTTGTCCCACTTGAGTATCTGTCTTGGAATGCATGTCAATGCAGTACTGCTGAGTAAAGGTGTGAATAGAGCTCCATGTAGCTGCTTTGCAAATGGCGTCAAGGGGTAGCTCAATAGACTGGTTAACATGGAATTTGGAAATTAACTTAGGTGACAACCTAGGGCGAGTGTGTAAAACCAGTTTATCCTTATGAACAGTAAAGAAAGGATCCTGCACTGACAGAGCTTGAATTTCACTGACCCTTCTTATGGATGTGATGGCTACTAAGAAGGCAGTTTTATAAGTCAAGTGTTTGAGACTAGATTCATGTATGGGCTCAAAGGGGGGGGGGGGTCCCATGAGCTTAGCAAGTACAACATTAAGGTCCCAACCTGGTGGTGGGTTAGAAATTGGAGGGTGGAGTCTCTTTACCCCTTCCATAAATGCTTTGACAACTGGCACTTTCCACCATGACACCTTGGTATAGGAAGTGGTGTTGGTTGATAAAGCTGCCAGGTGCACTTTAAGTGAGTTAAACACTAACCCTGCATCCAATAGGTGGAGCATATAGGCGACTTTAGGAGGAGTACAATCAACTGTGTTGATTTGCTTAGTCTGGCACCAAATAACGAATAATTTCCATTTTGTCATAGTAACAGTGTCTTGTGTTAGGTTTTCGTGACTCTTTCAAGATAGCCATACATTTCTGGGGTAAATTGAGATGCCCCAACTCTAGGACTTCAGGAGCCATGCTGCCAAGTTCATTGAGTTGGGCTGAGGATGCACTGTCAGGCCCTCTTGCTGGGAGTGTAGGTTGTACCGGGATGGGAGTTTGATTGGGGGGGGGGGTCGCACACCGCTAACTTGTGTAGGTGTGGGTACCACGGTTGTCTCGCCCACAAAGGTGCAACTAGGATGAGCATCATCGGTTCCCTGTGGATCTTGTTGAACACCTTCCTCATCAGAGGGGTTGGTGGAAAAGCGTGGGTAAACATCCCTGACCAATTCATCCATAGGGCGTTCCCCTTGGAGCTTGGCTGGGGGAACCTGGGGCAAAATCTGGGCATTGTGTGTTTTCGCTTGTGGCAAATAGGTCTATATTTGGGAAACCCCACTGAGAGAAGAGGTCTCCTATGACCTTTGTGTAGTGTCCACTTGTGTTCTTCTGGAAGGGGATCCCTGCTCAGGGCATCTGCTAGAGAGTTGAGATCCCCTGGAAAATTGTAGGAATGACAGGTACATTTTCTGTATGAGTGCCCATTTCCAAATTTTCTGGGCAAGCTTGGACAGATTTGGCGAACAAGTGCCCCCTTGTTTGTTTAAGTAAAACATCGTTGTGCTGTCTGTTAGGATCTGCACTGACGGATTGGATAGGAGGGGTTCGAATTCCCAAAGCGCTCTGAAGACTGCCAGAAGTTCTAGCAGATTGATGTGGTTCTGAGCCACTGTGTGTGACACCAGAGACCCTGAGCTGTGTGGTGAAGGTAGTGAGCTCCCCACCCTGCCAGGGAGGCGTCTGTTGTGACGATGGCCTGTATCGCTGGATCGTAGAAGGGTTTCCCCTTCGTAAGATTCTCTCTTGTCCACCAGCAAAGACTCTGTACTAGTGTTGGCGAAATGACCACTAGATCGTCCTACTGACCACTTGCTTGAGACCACTGTTTCGCCAACCATTCCTGCGTGAGTCGCATGCGCAGGCGCGCGTGGATAACCAGATAAATGCACAATGCCATCATGCCTAGCAAACTCATCGCTTTGCGCACCCTTATTTGGCGACTGGCCTGATATTGAGGAATTTGCAGCAACAGATTCCGAATTCTTTCCTCTGATGGAAAGGCCAACCCCTCTTGGGTGTTTAGGACAGCTCCTAGGAACTGTTTGAGGTGCTTGGCACCAGGCTTGATTTTTTCTCGTTTATTGAGAAGCCCAATTGGAAGAGGAGGTTGATAGTTCTTTAATGTTTACACTGCAAATTACGGGGGTTTCCCCTGTGATGAGCCAGTCGTCCAGGTAAGGGTACACTGGGATTGCCTCCCTGCATAGGTGCGCCGCCACCACCGTCAGTACCTTGGTGAATACCCTTGGAGCTGAGGCTATACTGAACGGCAGCAACTTGAACTGGTAGTGCTGGTTGTCTATTTTGAAATGCAAGAATCTTCGGTGCGCTGGGAACATTGAAATATGAAAATAGGCATCTTTCATATCCAATGTTGCCATGTAATCCCCTTTTTTAGTAGGGGGGGGATTACCTCTTGTAGTGTAGTCATGCAGAATTTTTGTGGCTTGACATACAGGGCGCAAATCTAATACTGGGCGCATTGTTAGATTTTTTTTTGGCACAAGGAAGTAGGTTGAATAAATACCCCCGTTTACCTGGTTGCGCGTGACGAGTTCTATGGCGTCCTTTGCAAGTAGAGTGGCGATCTCCTCGAGAAGGATTTTCTGGTGCTTCAACGAGTGTACCTTCTGTCTTGGAGGATGGTCGTGGGGGCACGCTAATAGTTCTATACAGTATCCTGTGGACAGCACCCATTTATCCGAAGTGATCCCCTCCCATGCGTGGGTGAAGGTGGAAATGTGCCCCCCTAGTGGGGATGCATGGGAGGGGACCCAAAGCGGAGCGTCACCTTTTACTAGGTGGCGTACCACCTCTGGCGGGCTGTCTCTGCCCCTAGTGTGGCCCCTGCGCATCCCTGTGATGTTTGGAACTGATTGTTGCCCCATGAGGTTCCTTGATTCTGGTAGTAGTTGGAACCCCTTTGGGCGCTTTGGTCACGAAAGTGACAAAAACTTATTTCCCCTCTGACCTGGGGGTTTGTGAGTTGGCCAAGAGATTGTAGGGTCTCGTACTCATCTTTAGCTGTCTTTAGTGCCTCTTCCACTGCCCTGCCGAATAGAAAGTTCGGCTCTACCGGCATGTGTATAAGCGTGGCTTGGGTCTCAGGTTTGAACCCTGAATGCCTTAGCCAAGCATGGCGCTTTATTACTGTGCCTTCAGCTATCAAATTGTTTTAAGGATGCATCCAGATACGGACCTTCCATCTGCTACAATTTGGGCCAACTGGCCTTTTAGTGGTTCAGGTCCAGAGGCTACTAGAGCAGCTACTTGTTCCCACTGATGGCAGTTATAGCTTGCTAACAGAGTGTTACTGTTAGCAATACATGCCCGATAGGCAGACGTGGAGGCAACTTTCCTACCCAGAGCATATATCCCTTTGCTCCCCTGATCAGGAGTTGCTTCTGAAGAAGCTAGTGGTGTACCTGCCCTCTTTCTGGTGGTTGTTACTACCAGGGAGTCAGGTTTTAATTGACCCCTTATGTACATAGGATCGGAGGGTGCATCCCGGAATAATTTTTCCACTCGTGGATTCACTGCACGAGTAAGATTTGGGGTTACCAGCAAGGGATCAATTCTACGCTGGATTGATTTTAATATTGGGATAGCCTGGGTAATGGCTCTTTTGTCCCCTAGGATTTCTTCCACGAATCCCCATCTTCTTGGACACCCTGTGTGTCTATCTGAAAATGAGCTGCTGCTTTAGCCAGTACCTCATTGATGAGTGGCTGATTATCAATTGGTGAGTCATGCACCGGGGGATCCTTAGGAATTGGGGAGTCAAGATTGTAGGCTTCCGCCTCATCTTCCTCGTCATCCCCATAATAAGAACCCCCCCCCCCCATCTTGTCTTCCAGCATATGTGTTTCTGTCTCCTCTCCATAGGACTCTGGATGGTAAGGTTCAATTAGCAAAGGGTCTGAAACCAATCCCTGCACCAGAGCCTCAGAGCGGAGCCTTTTAGTAGGGGTTTGAGAGTCCTTGGACCCCGAAGGGGCAGAGGTAGCTGGTGTGTTGGCATAGCTATGGAAATAATTAGGGTCTTTTTCAAAAGACATCCTTCCCATCACCCTATCTGTCCCCCCCCCCCCCCCCCCCCCCCCCCCCCCGAGTTACATTCCCTGGAACTCGGAATAAACCTCTCCTGTTCTGTTTCCTCATCCATGCCCATATCATGAGGAGTGGGAGGGACAATTTTACTCTTAGAGAAGTCAAGGTCCCTGACACTACTACTATCACTTTAGGAGCCTTCTGTTTTCCTTTATGGTGTTCTGAAGGTTTTTTGTGTTGTTTATCCCCCTTCCAGTGACTAGAGGAATGTTTTCTGGAGGTTTTAGGGGTTTCCGAGGGTTTCGACGCTTTGCGTCGAACTTCGGAGGTAGTAGAAGGAGGGTGCCGAATCTCGGGAGTAGACGCTACACGCTGTGACTTGGGAGCATAGAGATCGGAAAAGTCTTCTGACGATCGAGCCTCTGGAACTATTGGGAGTGCAGCACCTTTTTCAACCACGGACGATTGGTTTGTCATGTGGCGATCGCGAACGGTAACGCCCAGAGGACACAATTGTTGGACCGCTCTCTGTGCCTTCCGTTGTCAATCGCTCGACATGCATGTGGAGTCACGGCTGGGGCTTATGTGTTTAGAGGAGAAACAAACTAATACTCTGCAGCTTCCACTAGATGTCAGCCTATGCACAGCATGTGATCTGAGCAGATTCCACAAGCCTCAAATAGAAATAGAAATATATATATATAGTGTTTGGGTGGGGGTTATAGGGGTTTCCCCCCCGCATCTATGTAACAATTGACCTTCAAAATCCAGTCAATTGTGCAAAGGTCAATTGTTATTCGAATAATTGTGACTCAAACAATTTGTATACAACCGATCTAGACACTCCTCTGTGCGCTCTCCTGTTATTAGCTTGTCATCTAGGTAAGCGTAGACTGGAATTGCCTTGCAGCATAGATGCGCTATGGCAACTCCAAGCACCTTGATGAATACGTGGGGTGACAAAGCAATCCCAAAAGGAGTGCTTTGAATTGCAAAGGTTTGTTTTTTTATTTTGAATCCGAGGGATTTGCGATAATCTGGGAACATTAAAATATAAAAGTAAGCATCTATCATATCTAATGTGATCATTTAGCTGCCTCTATTTAAGAGGGAAATTCCCCCTCTGCAGGATAGCCATTCTGAATTTTTGGGGTTTTACACATGCGTCTGCTGGTCTTGAATCTAAAACTGGCTCTTGGTTTTGTCTTTTTGTGAACAAGAAAATAAACGGAGTAAATTCCTGTGTTTACCTGCTTGTTTGATCTCTTCTTTGAGCAGCTTTGGATGTTCCTGGGGTACCGATTTTGCTTTTGGCAGATCGCATGGCTTTGGTAGCAGCTTGATGCAGTACCCCTCCTGGACGGTAGTTAACATCCACTTATCTGATGTTATCCCCTCCCATGTGTAGGTGAATAATGTTATGCAACCTTCTGCCGAAGTTGCATTGCAGTGGATAACCACTACGGAATCTTTTTGCAGACTAATTTGCCCCCTGCAACCCACCCTGCCTCTGTATGAGTGTATAGAACCCTACTGCTTGTTTGAAAGAGGTCTGGTAGTTCAAGGACCCCTGTGGATATGTAGCATGTCCTGCTTGCTGACTGAAAGTCAGGGGCAGAAAGGACCACCTACCAGAAAAAGTTCCCCGTTGTAGGAAGGTTTTCCCAGTAATCTGGCCAAGACTAAATTGCATCATACCCTTTGTTTACCTTGTTCAAGAGCTTCATCAACGGACTCCCTAAGCCAAGTGTGCCTCTTAACAATTGACCCTACTACTATTCTACTAGCCATATCTGCTGTGTCTAGTAAGTTTTTAATCATGGCATTAGCCGAATATATTCCTTCTGCTATTACTTCAAGCATGGCCGACTTTAATGGTTCATCAGGAACTTCATTTGTGATGTGCTCCATCTCATCCCATTGGTCCCTGTTATACAGTGCCATAAGGGTTGTTGCGTTAGAAATCCTGAGTTAATGTGCTGCCGGTGTCTATTTTTCTACCAAAAGTGTACATTTTCTTGCTTTGTCAGGGGGTACTCACTGGTTGATGGAGGAGCCCTCTTTTCTGTGTGGTAGTAGCTACTAGTGGGTCTACCTTTAAATGCCCCCTTATGTCGAATGAGTCACTTGTGGCTGGCTTATATTTTTTATGCAAGTGTTTACCAGCTTAGTTTGTACCGGATTTGCTAAAGGTAGCCCTTTTGAGAATGCATTTAAATAGAGGTATAAATCGAGAGACAAATGTCCTCTTTTTCATATATTCTCCATAAAATACGTTTCCTCTTCTAATTTATTTATTTTTTCTTCTAATTCCGGAGTCTGGATGTTAAATCTTGCAGCTGCTTTTAAGGAAGTTGGCGTACAGCACTTGATCCTCTGTTGGCGAGGACGTAGTAGGAGGTTCCACTATATCTGGTATTACGGCATAGTCGTTTTGATCTAGATCATCAGTCTTCTATTACAACCTCCTTTTCTTAAAAACATTCCTCTTTGTTGTCCTCTTACTCCTTGATAAGCTGTTTTGGCTGTAACCTTCACTTTGTAGTAGAAGCTAGCCTCACTATACACCTCTCTTTTTAGGAACCATCACAACAATACATTAAGGAATTATTTTGGCCTAGAATAGATGCCAATTGTGCCCCTTTTTGAGCTGTCTTGTGTAGATTTAGAAGTTAATCCATCTTCTTCTAATTCTCCTTCAGATTCTGAAGAAAATCACACCATTACTCTTCATAGCAGACGAGAGAGTACCTTTTCTTTCTACAGATGAAGATGGTTTTGGGAGTCAAGACACCCCGAAACCCAATTTGTCTGTGCTCTCCTTAGAGCGATGTTCTTGCGTCTGTCTTTCATGCAAGCGTCAATTGGTCCACCATTGACTTAGCCCTTCGGCACGGGCTGCTTGGACACTAGTTTAAGTCTCAGTAGTTGTGTGGGTGGTTTAACTGGTTTAGGCCTCGGCCTTGAAACCTATCTGGGCGTGTCTTTGTTGAATGTTGTCCGATTTAGGTTGGGGTTGCTCCTACAGCTCAACCGGGCATCAGCACTACAGAGTTGATGACCTGCTGGAGGAAACGTTCAATGTTCCTCCCTGTTCTCAGTGTCGCTCTTGATACCGATGCCTGCTTCCTATGCCCAGAGTTCTTGCACTGTAGAAGTAGGCTTGCCCAAGGTCTTTTCAGCATGCACAGTGTAGGCTGCCCAATGTTTTGTTTGATGCTCATTTAGGGTTTTCAGTTTAAAGAGCTTACAAGCTATATACAGATCCATGCGGGTCCCTTTGAAGACAGCTATTGCACATTTGTTGCAGGTACTTCCAAAGGACCTTGTTGCACAATGGGCACAATTTTAATGCAGTATCCTCCATAGGGTGACAAGAAGCCAGCACCCTTATTGGGTGAAGAAATTTGGGGTTAGAGGCATTCTCTAAAGGAGAACGAAGTGTGTGTTCGTATCGCCCTCCCCCACCCCCCTAGTACATCGTCTTTTGGCATGTAGCCCCTTTCAGTGTGGTGTTGATGTCCACCACGGTCACCCTCGCTGATCAACTTGAAGCTGATTAAAAATATATATCTCCAAGTCGAGAGGCCTCGTCGGACTTAAGCGATCAGTTCTAACTAACAGTTTCCACGTTTTGCATCCAATCTTAATGGTGCAAAAAACTCTCAGGACGTCGACGCATGATGAATCATGGGTACCCGCATATGTAATGTAGAAGTAGTGTTGGCCTGTCGACTCCCATTTGCAAATTAAAAAAATAAGATGTAATACTCAACATCAACCACTAGATGCTGGCCTATGCAAAGCATGCCAATCTAAGCAGGTCCACAAGCCCCAGAAATATATATATATTTATTAGTGTTGATCCAAAAGAAAACATCTCAATGCCTTAAATAGGCTAACTAGTTATTTGCAAGCCTTCGTGGGCTTGACCACTTCCTCAGACAGGTTATATGAAGAATTTGAAAAACATTCTAGCTTGATAAACTCATTCTAGAATGTCTTGTCTGTGTGTCCGTGTACGCGATTTGTAAGTTATTCAGGCAGGCATGCCTTTCAGGTAATGAAACCTCAACACCACCTGTGTTGCTAGTCTTCAAGGTTTGAATAGTACTCTTAAGTGGGGGCAGCGGTCTGTGGAACTAAAGAGAACAGAGAAAAAAAAAAAACAGCCCACACTGAGCACCCTCTCGGTAAGGCTTAATGGGATAGTGAAAGTCATGGTAGGTGCAGTCCTGTTGAAGCTTGGCATAAGTGAGGCCAGTTCCTTTACAAGTGGGTCACAATCATCCACATATTAGGCTTGTCCCTCTAATAGGCCAGTAGGAAGGAGGCACAGCCAATCACGTGTTCGTTATTTAAATCATGGAACCTGTATCTGTAAGATTGTTTCAAATACCATAACGGGGTTGCGTTTCATCATAATCATGAGGAAATTATGGGGTCTGACACGGGACATGGGCCCTCTAAGGCATCTGAGAAGCTTGTGGGGATGGGGTTTTTTCAGGGCTTATTGGGCTGGGTTGAGTCGGACAATTTGCTATTAACTCAGGGAGGCTGGTGGGCCTGCTACAGTGTCAGATGCTAGTGAAGGACTGGGGGGTTGGGGGGGGGGCACGCACAATAGAAACTGAAGTCTGAATGTTGTGATCCCTGCAGCTCTATAGGTGGAAAGAGTGAGTGTAAGTTAGATGGGACAGTGACCCAGGAAACCTCAATGTATGTTACAATCCCCCTATTAGTGTATTGAAAATATTAATGCATTTGAATTTATAGGCCTTCCTGGATTTGTCAGTTCTGAAATGACCCTCCTTCTCCACCACCAACCCCCACTGAGGACAGCAGATTTAAGATCAAGGGTATGATTTTGTTCATCAAAATGTTCCCCAACTGGGCTCGCCTTGCCTGGTATTCTGCTGATGCGCTTGTGCCTGATGCGCTTATGTAGTTAAATAGTTTCCCCTACATAGTAGCCCCAACTGGCGAACCTCATGCACATAGTCAAGTATACAATGTTACATGCACATGTAAAACATCCCATAATTGCCTAATCCTGCCCCATGGGGCATATTATGATTGTATCTGAAGTGCCAATGTGTGGACAAGTTGGGCATCTTGAGTTTGTCGTAGCATGGTTCAAATCTCTGTGCCATTTGTTTCTAGTTTACTACTTACCATCATTTCTTTGTGCTGGGCTTGTCTGGAAGTAAGGGTGCATGCGCAGGGAAAATCTCAGCCATTCAGCTTGTTGCAAAATGGGTTATAGTTCCTTGTCAATCTTGCAGAGGGCTTCCAACTCTGGATCAGATCGGACTACCATTTGCACCTGGGTTTGGGCTTCTTTAGCGCTCGATTCTAGGCGGTTGCTCCAGGGATCCATTTTACCCTGTGAATATGGCCGTCTACAATTCTGTGGTTGTAGCTAGGGTTTATGAAGTATGCTCTCAAAGTGTGTATGCCTTTATCCTGGTCCCGTGTCCTGAGTATATTTCGTTTGCATCTTAATACTTAGATTAATATTTTAGCATGCTTTGTTTAAACTGGGTGGAAGCCGTCACTCTTCAAGTAGCTGCCCACGTTGGCTGGCTTGCGATATACTGTGCATTATAGCTGGTCACCTTATGTTTAAGGAGGTGTTGAGTAAATGTGCTTCTTCAGGAGGGTTGGAGGTTGATGGAATTCATTATATCTTCTGTGGCAGCTTAGGTGGTCCTGACCTCAGCAGTCGACACCAGGACAATTTTATTTTTTTTGCATTTATCAAGTGCACAACAGCCCTCGGGCATCGCAGAGCTGTTACAGAAGGCTTAGTTACATAAGTGCTTGCAAAAACATGCATGTTGCCTGACCCCATGTTGCAGGGCGGCAGCAGCATACAAATGCAGAAGGTCCGTTTAGGTGGTACAAAACATGTTGCACAACCCCATGTTGGAGGGCGGCAGCATGCAAATGCAGAAAGACACAGATATCACAGGCGACCAGGGGGTGGGGGAGAGGGGGCGGCACACAAACTTAACAGGCGACCAGGGGAGGATGGGGGGCATATTCAAACATAACGGGCGGGGGGCTGGCCATGGAGTCAAAGACAAATCAGGTACATATTAGCAGGTTACAGACCACACCTCATGTTGCGAAGGGCTAACCAAGTAGTCTGGTCAAGTTAAGTACATTTAGTGGTTTACAGCAGGAACCACACCTCGTGT
The DNA here is from genome assembly GCF_040938575.1 of Ambystoma mexicanum. Taxonomy (NCBI): domain Eukaryota; kingdom Metazoa; phylum Chordata; class Amphibia; order Caudata; family Ambystomatidae; genus Ambystoma; species Ambystoma mexicanum. The sequence continues at coordinate 448,026,456 of NC_090936.1, read as the reverse complement.
TACAGGGGACTAATCATGTAATCAGGACACATCAAGTATATTAACAACTAGCGAAGGCCTCGATTCATGTTGCGGGGGCTCACTTAGGTGTCGAGAACAAATCCGGTACATTTTTGCACATTACAAGAGCCGCACCTCGAGTTGCCGGGGGCTGCAGTAAATAGACAGAAGCCAGACAAAGAAGGTATACAAATAATGGTCGGAAGCAGTAACAAGTAGTTATCAGCGCTTAAGGAAGGCGAAAGATGATAGTCAATTGTGAAGCAGGGGTAGGTGATTGCGGTCAGTATGGTACCAGGTTCGAAGACAAAGAGTCCTGGAAAGGGTGCCGCACCGGGGAAGAGCACGGCTGAAGAGCAGGGCGTGGACAAGTGAAATGACAGCAGAAAGCGGGGTCAGCATCTGATTCAGAACTGTGGATAGTTCAGGGACGATCCGGGTGTTGATGGCAAAAGCGGGTCAGAGAGTTTATAAGTAGAAACTGCACCTTGTCTGGCCATTGGTGGGGATTTTGGCAGCCTGTCGCCAAGTCTGGAGATAATGAATAGCAGTGTAGGCAGAGACTTTGTGTGAATGGGAGAACGGAGACGTTTTGGGTCAGTTATTGCGTATTAGATGAAAATCAGGCTACTGACAATATCAATGTAGCACAGGTACCTCAATGGTCCGCAGACACAGATGGCGAGGAAATGGTCTGTAATCATGCCAATAATAAATGTGCATACTGAGGCACCATCCAAGTACCCAAGGCCACCTCCATTAATTGGAGTTAAGTGTCAGCACTGAATGAGAGTCCAGGGGAATTCCATGCATTTGTCTAAAGTGCCAGCAAGCGGGTTATGATAGCCAATAGAATTCTTGAAGCCCTCAGACACATCAATGGGGGAAATGTTTGTGGAGAGAGTTCACAACCATGGTTGTTAATAAAGTAACCCTTAGGAGGAGGCCTACAGGATCAAGTTGGTTGAGTCGATCAGTGGTGTCCTGGATGTAGCCGATGTCTCTTGGAAGTGGCTTCAAGATGTTCTCATCCCAACCAGAGATGTTCTCAGTCAGCGTGCCTGATGCAGAGATGATTAGGCATCCACATTGGTGTTCTTTGTGCATCTTGGGAGCATGCAGAAACTACCAGGTAACGAGTTATGTTACTGGGCCCTGAACGTGTTCCTGGATGTCATTCAGAAGTTACTGTAGAATTGTGCTGTGTTTCCTTTAATATTGTTTGAGTTTTACTGCAGCCGTTTGTAGTAGCTTGTGCCAGAAAGTTGCCTCTGCGGCTGCTACACAGTCACTGGTGTTCATTATGCCAATAGCTCCTCATTTGTCTGATGGTTGGATTGCAATGCTTTGGTTGCAATTCAGAGACTTTATAACCCTTCTTTCTGTAGTTGTCAGGTTAAAGGAACGTTTAATCGATTTGTCCAGTATGGTGGATGCCACTATGTCTGATACTTTATATCCATCTGTCCAGTTGTGGGTTGTGTGCAATTTGCAGAGTCCTGTTGGTGTTTTGCTTTCAGTCTTTGCTTGTGTCCCCAGTTGTACACAACTTCCACTGCTGGCCTGGCCATCATCTGGTTTGTCATGAAGTAATTCCTTAAGATGGCTTTGAGATCACTGCACAGTTTCTATTTTGTCACTGGGGTTAGAAGGGCAGAATGTGTACCCCCCTGAACCGGAGTCTGTGGTACTAAACCTCCGTTTAGTTCAACTGACCTCTGCTCCACTGGACAGTGTAACATTAAAACCTTGAAGACTGCAATGTGTGGGGTGTTCCAACATATGAAATGCATGAGACTCTGAACAAGCTGCCTATCGTGTACACAGACCGGCTCGGATAAGTAATTCCAGAAATGGCTACCTAAGTTACAATGATTTTAAATGGTTAATTTCTACAAATGAATAGATGCATTTTTACCTTAAAGTTACTCTTCAGAGTAGGCAATAACGTAAGTCCTGTGCCAATGCTCTACTGGTACCACGGATCCAAACATATGTGGGGAGCTGTGTGGTTGGATGCAAAGAGCAGGTCCCTAGAGGTCCACGGTTTCCTATTATTTTTGTTGGAAATATTTGTACTCCTTTTTTTGTTGCGAGTGACTATTTTTAGGTAGGAGAAGTAGCTCGCATATATACCCTTTATCTGTAGGGCTGCATATACGCACTTCTGTGGTTCAGAATCTGGTGAGCTCAACACGTGAACATGTCCACAACTAAGAATTTCTTCCAATTACTACTTTCAATTATTAACACTGTAAAGAAGCAGGCACTTCAGTCCAAGGATCCTGCATCTTTCCATTAAATTATCCCTTTCTCCAGGAATCCTATTCAAAATAGGATTCCTGGAAAATAAGGCAAAATACACTTAAAATATATATTCTTCACACTTTTAAAGTCACTGCCAAACAAAAACCACAAAGACTTTAGCTTTCTGCTAAATTATTTATTCTAAGAATGTACTTTATACAAAATCACCAGTTCATTTGGAAAATAATCTATAGAGCTCAAGCATCACATTTCAAAATCTTTTTTAAAAAAAGTACAAAAGAATTCAGCATAGAACATCGAGGTAAATGTCTCTCTCAGTGATAGATTAACGGCAAACAAACCAAAATTAAAAAAAAATGAGGTCAAAATATACACTATAAAAACAAATAAATAAGATTTCACATTTCCAGTATTGGCCAGGAAGTTCCAACTTCTTGCAGCAGGACTGGGAGGGAGGAGGTTTTGTATTTTGCGGGGAGTTTGGTCACTGGATCAGCACCTGTTTGCAGCACTACTCAGGAGTGGAGTGAGGTATCTCCAGCAGCGCCAGATAGATACAAAACAAAAGTTGTGCTTGAACATGCAATGCCACAATGCAGCAGCACCTGCTATTAGCTCACAACCTATAGGTGAGATGCAAGGAGAAACCGACTTGCCCAATATTACACTGGTAGCTGGCAATTGGTGGCAATGGGGCAGGACGTGGCGATTCAGTCCACCTGTCCCCAGACAAAGGGAGTCAGCTACAGCCCGTGCACTGGTGGTACAGGAGGACAGCAGAGAAACCAGAGGCAATCGCTGACACTAAATGGACCAGATTTACTTACCAAAAGGTTGTATGGGACCTTGCAATAATGATGAGGCGTGGCACTAGCAGAAAAAGAAAATTGGGTCAGTTCAGTTTTTACTCTTTCTATTCTATGTCCAATGAAAAATTCGCATGTGAAGCTTGGTGAAAGTAACTGATCTAAAAAGGTGGTGCTACAGTGCTGTTCCTGGCAAGTAATAGTTGCACTAGTAACAGAGTGGAAGATGATCACAAATCGGGAGCGTGGTGCATCCGTAGTTAACAAAAATATAACGTAAAGGAATGGATTGACAGAGGATTTAGGACCAAGATCGACATCATCAAAACAAGATTTCCCAAAAAAGCTATCTGAAGATTCCATCTTTGGGTACACCCTACTAACTACAAATACGCAGCCACTTCCAAAATGGTTAAGCTAGAGTTCCTAAAAAGTGGGTGAAACATGTACAGCTTTTTCCCGATGATTAACTGCCCCTCATGAAATCCATTTATACCAAACTTTGCTTACCTCAAGAGATGTTTTTGGCCAAAGGCTGCCTGCGAAGTTAATCTGTTTTGATACCTGGTTATCCTGCAATGTATTCAGGTAAGCTTTTGTTTGAGACAGAAACTTGTTTGGTTGGCCCAACCATTCACTAGATAACAGAATAATCAAAGCATCTGAACCCAGGACTTATCCACAACATACGTCGCAATGGCCAGGAGGTGTTAACGATGTGATCACTAATGTTTGAGAGCCAATCGTAAGTGCAGGAAACCTTTCATCAACTGGGTACACATGCCAATGGGGCCACCTTCAAAACATAGAAAGGCCATGCGCATCAGATTAAAAATAAAACCTTTTTTCGTTGAAGCATCACACTAAAATACTTGTGGGGAGGTGGCAACAAACGAGGGACAAATCAGATCACAATCTATGGTCAAGTGAAAAACCGATGGACGACAAAGTAGATGCTTGAAGGGTAATCCCCAAAGGCATACCGGATATCCCTATATAAAAATAAAAGCCATTATGTCCAATCCCCCTCATGATCACGTTATTACTGCGCAGTGAATCAAACACTGCAGCCAAATGGGCCAGATTAACTTGAATGCACAAACACGTGTGGGGCCTTTATGTGCATAGATGTTGCCATTGGTCACTAAACTCAGTTGGGATTGAGCCTCATTGTTTGAGAGAGGCAGCATGCACAGAGCAGGGAATATTAAAAGCTGTCTGGCAGTGTGCTCCGAGAAGCCGTGTCAAGGACCAGATATTAGCGCACCCATAAAGACCAGGCAACAGGGGGCGCTGGAGAGAAGGAATGAAAAGGTGATTGACATTTTATTAACATGCCAGTTTATTTTTGATAAAATAATTAATGCTTTAAGTGCAGACCCACCCCCCCCACAAAAAAAGTGGTTGCAATGCACATAATTATGAAGACATATCCCTTTAAAAGACTATGTGCAATACTTCAAATGCACCACTTCAGCATTCTGGCGCTTCATCGGAGACCAAAAACACTGCTCAACGGGATAACTTAATTTGGAAGAAATAGTTGACAATTGAATTTATCTGTCAAAGATTAGTCATCAAGCATATGAGTAGGAATTGACTGCCTGAACAACATAAGATCTAGGACAGTGCCAGCAAGGCCCAGATCATGTTTGGTTATGTCATAGACACTCCAGGGATGTACGGTGGCCTTTAACTGCATTGCCCAAAGTGCTGAACAACTAAACGCTCAGGAAGAACGACAGGGTGTTCCAGTGAACATCCCCAACTGACCAGACGGAGGAACTGGAAAGCAGATATCAATTTACTAGTAGCAGCAAGAAGCCTTTCAGAGCAGCAGGAAATGCAGAGGATAGAAGGTAAACCGAAGCATCCGGGCCAGAAAGAACCTAGTGCAAAATAAAACCAACCAGTAGGACATGGTTTATAACGTGCATTACAGTTTAAATTCAACGCACTGTGGGATTTTGGAGGACAAAAAAAAATAATCGGTAGCATCTGTATTTCAAAGCTGCTTCTTTGGACGTGGACAACCTCAGACTACTTCATAGTTCAGTCTTACTGCCCCACGCTCCAAAATACATCATGTACCTAAATTGGCCTATTCCAAACACATTTTAAACGAAAAGGATAATGCCTTCAGTGCATTTGACTTGAGCATGTCCAATTGAGACCAATCCTCTGAACGTACGAGCGTAAGTGAAGTCCCACCTCAACCATTTAATGCCATGTTCTCACGAACTACGTACAGCTTTCCAATTCTTATTCTTCGTTCCCATTGTTATTTTTGATTAATCGGTTTCTGAACATGAAGTATTGCAGGGAAAAATGCATGGTGTTAGGTAAAGGGGGGGATGTAAAAACTATTCTAAGAAAGCCTCTCCTGGTTGTAAAATGTCAGTACACAGAGTCCTAGAATACTCAAGAGATCGTTTAATCTACTCAGAGTCAACGTATTGGTAGTACATGTCCAACCCAGAAAATAAATACAGCTTAGTGGTCATTCACGTTTTTCAACAGCAAGGAGCCCCAAAACTATGGATAGCCTTCATCTCCACCTCGGGATGCACACAAAACGCATCCTATAGTGCAGTGTTACTTTCCATAATGAAGCTCCCATGAAGTTCTGGACCAGCTCCTAGTGGTGGGGTTGGTCTGCAATGTGCCCTTAAGAATTTATTTCATTCAGTGACTAAGACCAGCCCCTTGATTAAGCTTAAAACTTACACAAAAATGTATGCTAGTAAGAGGTTTAGACGGGTACACTTTCTTGGTGCACCCCCACATAATTAAATCTTGCGATGGGGAACACAATACTGTAAATAAAACAAAATCTGAAAAAGTCTGATGCTAAAAGGATTTTGCGCTTCCAAATGACTATCATGACCGGATTAAATACATTTTTTTCTGATAATAGGATATGCAATCGGAAGGAAAGAAACCCAAGAAAGGTTTTTGGGGGAAAAAAGAAAAAAAAAAACTCATATTGTAAACCCTCCTAGGACACAGAACCAACATTTGTGCTACTATCTTTTACACAGTCCACTAAAGACTCGAACAGCAGACCACTTGTTAAACACACTTTAAAAGTCTGATTCAATAAACTGAAAGAGACCCTAAATTATCTACATTTGACAAGTGGAAAAACAAAATAACCTGAAACAACCTTCTATAGCACCACAGACGGAGCTTGAACCAGAGAGTCAGGGCAAACCACACATTCACCAGCCCTTCTGATCCAAGAGTTGGTCTAGGAAAACAAAAGATCCTTTTTGTCACTGCAGCACAGACGGTATACACCTTGGATGTGGAGTTCCATTTCTGAGAACACGAGCTGAAGGCAGATGTCCAAATCCTCTTCTGTTCCAGTCACTGCTTAGCACGTGCAAACCAGACTTTCATGGAGCACGTCTGCCCTTTGACCTGGGGACCCTCCCTCAAACTTTACTTCACACTCCAAATTGTTGCTGTCCAAGCCATGTGATTTCTTTGTAAACAGATTAAGGTAAACGTAGTGCTAAAAGTCCGGGGTGGGGGCTGCACTACTAGCCCCCTCTTTCGTGCTATGTACAGTACATTCCTCAAATAACAAAAACAAAATCTTACACTGCTCAGCTCCCCAGCCCGCTTCCCCCAAAAAGAAAAAAAGAAAATGTTGACCCAAAAGGCAACGAGTCATTTCTGTAAACGGGACCTGAATTATCTTGCTCTAGTAATACTATGCTTACAGTATGGCATCACTGTGCCCCCCCCCGCCCCCAAAGAACAAAGGTCCCACCCACCAAAACCTGAAAAAAATTCCTGAGTTAAACTGCTGACATTCCCACATTTCATTATTGGGGGAAAGCCTGAATTGCAGATGGCGGCTGAGTGGAGGCACTCCGTGTCCTTCTCCAGTGGATAGACGCATGTTCTTCCCACCATTGGATCGCCCAAATGCCAGCCATTACTGTCATTCATATCCGTAATGTGTTGAAGTCAATGTTATGCTTGATCCCCACTCCATAAGAAATCAAGGCACTGCTTTGCTGAACGCTGAGGATAAAAGTCCTTCATTCTCATGAGATGAAGCCTTGCTGGGACCTCCAGTCTGTCGCTCTGCCTTTCCCGCACATGGACACAGATTCCCTTGCCCAGGGCTAGCTCTGCAGAAGCACAAGCACAAAACAAAAAACACAAACATTAGAGACTGGCCTCCACAGAAAACAAGGCAAACGTCTATAATGCAATTTCCAATGGCACCAACTTAAACTTTGATGGTTGTGCTGTTATTTTTATTTCAGGTCGACACAATTGTCGGTGGGATGACTGACAGGCAGAGGGACCTCCTTTCAAAAGGACCAAGTCAAACCCAAATACATTTTTTAAAAAAAGGTTTATTAATTTTATTCAAACCAAACAACAATACAAACAAACCCAACACGCAGTGTAATTTACAACAATTCCAGTAAACACCATTTTTATTTCCAGTTTGCCACTGCTCCCCAAGTCCCACCCTCCATTATGAGCCTATTTGTACATCTCGTTCAGTATCTGCTACATGTGGCTGGGTCTCACTATCTTCGGATTCAGTCGGGTCCGATATAGATCCAAACAGTTCCGCTATTAATAGTTTCCATGCCATCAGGGTACCCACTTCTTCCTCCCCACTCATGCCGCTCGCCTCCTGCCATACTACCATTTCAGCCTCCGCCCATTTCTGTAACTCCCTCCACCATACCTCCACCCGTGGCTTGTGGCACTTCTTCCATCCCATGGCGATCCTCCGTTTTGCTAACACATGCCAAATTTCTCAGTTTCTCAACATGTTTAAGTTCCCGTGGTCTGGGGAACCCTCCCAGCAAGCAGGCCCAAGCCGTGTCTATGACAAGCGTGATCCTTTTGTCGCTAATTTTTGTGCCACTTCACCCCAGAAACCTTCGATTACTGGGCATGACCAAAACATGTGTGTCATGTCAGCGTTTTCCATGTGGCACTTAGGGCACGCCTGTTGCCCTGCATTCCCGGAACTTGGATATCTTCAGAGGGGTCATGTATGCTCTATGCGTTATGTACAGCTGTATTTGTTTAAGTCTGGCGTTTCTTGACACTTTTTTGTGATATCCCAGGGCGCGTTCCCACATCCCATCTCCCATCGGGGCCCCCACCTCCTCCTCCCAATCAAGTCTGAAATGTGTCAATTCCTTCCCCACCTTGGTCATCACCATCTCGTACAATCTAGAAATCTCATGCCCCCTTCCGATATGTCATATATTACCCCCACAGTAGCATCTAGTTCCTCTGCTAACACTGTTTCGGGCCACGTTTTCCGAATTTTCTGGACCATCCTATGGTATGTAACATATTGGCCAGTGTGTAATCCCACCTCCTCCCCAAGTTCTTCGAAATCTCTAATGGTCCCCTCTTTCCAGATGTCCCCCAACGTTACCAGTCCCGCTGATTCCCAGTAGGTCCTGATAATCACCCTCAGCTGCTTGTCCCCTCCTGCTAATGCGACCAGCGGTACTTGCGGGGAGCACGGGAATGGGTCCTCCATCATCCGACACGCTCGACGCCACATTTTCCACCCCATCATCATCATCATCATCTTGGGGCGCTCCTTCATATCTGTTTCAGGCAACCATATCATTTCCTTTAAGTAAAATTGGGTACAAACCCGCCCAAACAACCTATGTTCAGGGGTCACTTCGTCGGAGAGCCAATTGGCTACATATTGTAATTGACTTGCTATGTAGTAGACCTCAAAATTGGGAAGCCTGATACCTCCCTTTTTCGTAGAAGTTCTGCAACTTCCATAGCGATACTCTATTCCGGGTACCATGCCATAGGAAGTCCCTGCACACACTATTCAGTTTAGCGAAGAACTCCTTGGGTATCATATGTGGGATATTGTTAAAATAATGTAAAAGCCTAGGTAGGCCCACCATCTTAAGAATTGCCCCCCCCGTCCCATCATAGCTAGGGGCAACTTCTCCCAAAACCTCATGCATTTCTGGATTTTCTCAACAGCTACCACAGTGTTGTGCTCATGTTCCTCTTCTACGGTGTGATACACATCTATGCCAAGGTAACGGAAAGAACCAGTCACCCATGGTATCTGTAACACAGGCAACCTTTCTTCAGGGGTCCCCTTATAGCTACCTAGGGGGAATATACTGGATTTTTGAGTATTTACCGCTATGCCGGACAACCCCACGTATTTCTCCATCACTTCAAGGATATATTGAAGATTCTCCTATGGGTATTTCAAGTATAATAATAAATCATCCGCATATAAGGATATTAGATGCCGCTCCTCCCCAACCTCAATACCTATCATATCGTATTGCTGCCGGAGGTATATTGCTAGGGGCTCCAGGGCTAGGATGTAAAGCATCGGGGACCAGGGGTACCCCTGCCTGGTACCTCTACTAAGCTGCCATCTCTCGGATATCACCGATCCCGTTCGAACTCTGGCCAACGGCTCACTGTATAGCATTTTCGCCCACCTGATATAACCCGGCCCTACTCCGTAACCTCCCAGGGCTGCCAGCAGCCATGGCCACTTAACGGAGTCGAAAGCTTTAACTGCATCTAGGGATACAATCACCATTTCGCCTTCATTTCTATCTGACCATTCGATCACACAGTGACGTCTACCATGATTATGGGTTATATTCCTGTTTGTCACATAGCCCGTTTGGTCCGGGTGGATTAATTTACCAATTACTCTTCGCAATCTGTTTGCCAGGACAGCCGTCAGTATCTTGCTGTCCTGGTTCAGCATCGACAAAGGCCTGTAGGAGCTACAGCTATACCCCGGTTTGTTGGGCTTAGGAAGCCATATTATGATCGCCTCTCTGAGTGACTCCGGCAACCTTCCTATCTCAAACGCTTCGTTAAGCATATGTAGCAATGGGGGTAGCACTTCTTCTCTATATACCTTGTAAAATTCACTAGGGAACCCGTCTGCTCCTGGGGTCTTACTGGTGGGCAACTGCTTCACAACCTCCCTCAGCTCCTGCAGGGTAATTGGTGCATCAAGCTCTTCTCTCTCCTCCTCCTCACTTATCTTGGGTAATCCTATATCTTCTAGTGTTTCGGTTATCTCCTCTTGACTACTCCACTCCTCGTCTCCGTATAGCACCCTATAATAATCCGCAAATTCCCTGTTAACTCCTTCTTGAGTGTCCACTACCTCGCCATCCTCTCTAATTATTGTCCTAATCGGGGGTCTAGGGGTCTCACTCTTGTACAGCCACACTAAAAGCCTACCCGTTTCATCTCCTCCCGCGTGCTGCCTTTCCACATACTTTTTATAATTGAGGTTACAGAGCCTTTCCCAATGTTCCGCACATTGCTGTTGTAGTTTAAGTACTAGCTCAGTGTCCACACTGTCACATTCTAATGTCCTTTCTAGTTAATCTTCAACTCTTTGTAGGTCAGCCAGAACCCCACCTTGCAGGCCCTTTGACTTAGCTATGGCTGCCCCCCGCATCACCACCTTAAAAGCTTCCCATAGTGTACCCGCTGAGTCAACACTACCAGTATTCGTCTCAAAATAGTTAATGATCTCATCCCTTACGTCCTCATGAAAGACCGGATCTTTGAGTGCTTCTGCTCGGAGGCACCATGTCGGGATCTGTGCCCCCGGGGGGGGGGGGGGGGGGCAGTATTGCCACCCAAGGATCAGGGGCGAGTGATCCGAGAGGACTCTCGCCTTGTATTCTATTTGGGTGCTCTCTGCCACCACATTCGGCGTGGAAAAGACATAGTCCAGTCTCGTGTGTAGCTGCTGCGGGGCAGAATAATGCGAATATTGCCTATCATTGGGATGTTTTGTTCTCCATAAGTCTACCAAGCCGAAATCATCTAGTAACACCTGCAATGCTTTGGCCGCTGGGGTGGGCCTATCAATCCTGTTGTCCAATCTATCCACCTTGGGGTTCATTACACAATTGAAATCCCCACCCCAAATAACCACGCTTCCCACACACATACTGAGGTTAGTGCACAGAGTCCTTTATTATGCCGCCGTGTTATGGTTAGGGGCATACGTATTCACGATGCATACCTCTTTACTCTCCAACAGCCCTCTCACTATAACCATCCTCCGGTCAGTCTCTGCCATTTCCTGCAATAGCTGAAACGGGACATGAGGTGCTACCCAGACAAGCACTCCGCTGGTGTAAGCAGAGTATGACGAACCCACCACAATCCCTTTCCATTTTTTCCCCAACTAGCTCCAGTTTCTCCTGCTTCAAATGTGTCTCCTGCAACATCTAGCCTTTGTCTTTTCAAATACAGCATGACTTTATTCCTCTTCATATAACTGTTAAGTCCCCTGACATTCCACGTCACTATTCTAAGATCTCCCATAGCGCTCTGATATCTTCCTCCCTCATTCCCAACCGAACCCTCCCGGTCATGCTATGCAGATACCACCCTTCAACTCTTCCATGTAGGCTTGTATTTAAACTTAAACTCCCCAAAATTATGTACAACCCAAACTTCCCACCTCCCTTCCCTCCCCCAACAACGCCTCCCCAAACTGTTGCATAGCTCCATCCCTGGATCTCAGGCACCCCCACATATAGCCCCGTCCAGCACAAACTTATGCTCAGGGCTCAGTAGGGTAAAGTCGCCCTAATGGCCACTTAACTAATAGTATTTCGAGGGTGAGTTGCCTCCATCCTATTGCTCCTATTTCCAAATGTATTACGCATTGTGTTAACTTTATGCTGCTTCCAATTACAATTTACCTACTATATTCCAGTCCATGACGGCCACAGGGCCCAAATGCTATCCAGTGTTCAACTAATATCGCTTCCCGGTATAATGCGATACCCCCAATGTCCGCGGCACCAGTTTTTAGCCGTCCTGTTCCTGCCGGTCACGGTCCACTTCTTGTTCCGGGCAACCCTGCAGATCCAGCCACATTACCACCTCTTCGGGAGTGTCAAAAAAGAGCGCTCTGCTTATGCATCACCTTCAGTTTTGCCGGGTACAGGAGCATGTACTTGATGCCTGCTGTTCGCAGCCTCCTCTTGACGGCCACGTAGCTGTTTCTCAGTCTCTGCACCAGCATCGTATAGTTCGGGTATGCTGTAATGTTGGTAGATGCTCTCTGTATTGTCCCACCTTTACGAAAATATTCTAGGATCATCTCCCTATCTCTGTAGTTCAGGATCCTCACAATGATAGGTTGCGGCGGAGCCCCAGGTCGCAGTTTCCTCATCAAGGCTCGGTGCGCCCGCTCCACCGTGAATCCCTGCGAGAGCTTATCTGCTGCTATTTCTTGTAAGATCATGTTTTCCACGTAGTTTGTAGGGTCTTGACCCTCCTCCCCCTCCGGCAGGCCGACCAACCGAATGTTATTTCTCCTCGCTCTTCCCTCAGCTTCTTCCACCCGATTTTCGAGGTTAGCAACCTGCTGTTTGAGCACATGAACTTCCTTTGCGTTAGTTGTGCTGACGTCAGTATTGGTCTTTACGGCACTCTCCAGCCCACTTGTTCTCTCCGCCAGCCCCCTGACATCTTGCCGTAACATGGTAAGTTCAGTCCCGACCGCATCGATTTTGCCCTCCAGGGCTGTCCGCAAGTCCGCCATCGCTGCGCCCCATTTGGTGCTCAGCTCCGATATAGCCTCAAGGATTTGGTGCTCGTCTCCTTCTGGGGCTTCTTCAGCAGAAGTAGTGGACGCGCTCCGCTCCGATGCTGTGGGGGTCCTCTGCGCTTTCGCGAAGACCTCCATTGTAGGTTGTTTGGTCTTGGCTCTCAAACTTTTCACCGACATGGTGCAACATTGTCCACGTTTCTGGCTCCGGCCCGGTGCCGCTTAGTTATTTGAGTCGTTGGAGTCTCTGTATATCAGCCTACACCAATTGTTATACACGAAATCGTTATTCGGGTGGATTGTAACTTTTCCGCGTCACAATTACCTCTCAGCGTCTGTGCCCGTTATCAGCAGGCTGCCGTCATCAGCATCTCAGGTGCTTCTTCATGGTCTTTGCACCTATCAAAGGCGGATGATACATACAAGATGCATATAACCATCTGCTGCGTCCCAGACCTTACGAGGCCGCTTCACGGTCCACCTGTGTAATCCTTTGTTCAGGATCAGTCGCCATTTTGTTTCGGGCATACAGGTCTCGGCGCCACTTATTGTGTCCGTATTTGCTCAGCCTCTCTTCGATGCCGATTCAGGATGTAATCCCTGCGTGCTCGACGCTTCCAACTTACTGCTGGAACGCTATCAGTCTTCTTGTTCGTTTCATGTGTACATCATCCTGGTCTAGTGGGAGCTCCAAGGCCGTGCCGCCCATCTCGTGGCCCCGTGGTCCAGCGCTGTGTGCATCCTCTCGGGCTATTCGTGGGCTTTTCTCCGGTAGTCGGCCACTCACTGTTTCATCCGCCGCCACACGCCTACAGTCCAGTCACTGCCCACCTGGCACCCGATTTCAAGTGCCGCCGGGGGTCGCTTTGTGTTGGCAAGCCGCCATCTTAGTATCGATTGCGCCGCTTCCGGATCAGGACACAATGTGGCCTAATTCAGTCTGCTGTGTCCACTTTCTCTCGCCGATACGCTCATCTGCTGCCTGAAGTATTCACCCAGATACTGTGTCTTTTTTCCACTGGAATCGGCCGTCAACACATGCGTTTTGCTTCGAATCAATAAGTCGGATCACAGAGCTCCAAGGAATCGCAGCCTACTCCATGGCTGCTTGGCCACACCCCGTCCGTCAAACCCAAATAGATGGATTGCAAGGGCCTGGTTTTTACACAACAAAAATACTCCCCACAAGATCAGTATCACATCTTCACAGCAAGTGTGTGTGGCCATATTGCAGGAGGAGCTAGGTCATTCATAGGCTGCCAATTGTCGAGAATGGGGAGAGAGCAAGCCCCTAAACACCCCCACCCCTGAAAAATCATGTCATGCTGAATCCTCGAGTGCCATGTTGAAAAACAAACATGAACACCTGGATACACACATGTAATCTAAGCCAGCATCCCAGGTGCACCACCAAAGAGTGGCGATAGGTTAAAAAAAAGACAACAATTCCAGTTTCTGCAATACACATGTACCACAGGGGGCTCCACATCTGTGGGCTTCATTGTGCGGCTGGATGTTTCCTTGTGGCACCATGGTGCAATTAACGAACATGGCACGTGAACAATGCTTTCAGCATGACTAATGAATAGAAGCAAGGGGGGCCTTCACAATGCATAGGTTACACGTGTTTTAGCTCGGAGTAGATCCATTTCCCCTGGCAGCAGCCAGGCAGATTAGGCGGGGCCAGGCCTGGAGAGTTCAAGAGTCAGAGGGGTGAGCTTGGCCTATGGGGGTGTATCCCTAGCAGGAGAAAGGGTATGAGCTAGAGCAGAAAGAGCACAAGGGGGTGGGGGGGCTTAGCTGGAGATCGAATGGGAGAAGGCAGAGTTCCTGTTCTGCAGTAGGTAAGAGGTTTGTGAACAGCCTGGGACAGCTGGCCTCCACTTAATGGAGTATCACCCCCCCCCCCACCCCCTCTGCTAATTGCAGAGTGAGAGGGGGTCCCGTTCATGCATCAGGACATCAATGCATGACCCAATCCACTATGGAGAGCCACCCAAGAGGGACGGATGGAAGTTTCAAGTTCGGAAAAAAGAAGGGCACCCTGGAAGCCAAAGGACAGACAACTGAACGGGAAACCAAATCACCCATGTGCTTATTTGCCAGGCCAGGGAGCCACTGTTTTAAACGAGATCTGGGAGCAGCTGTGTCGCATGTTCTCCTTAACGCGGGCCTGTTAATTTCTACCTTAAACAGAGCTCAACATATGACATTAACCATTATTCTGTCTTAAGCCCAGTCAGCCCACACCACAAACCACACACCCCTGGCTGAATCTGCCCAAAAAAGCAGGGTGCTTTAGCACAATCCTCCGACAGAAGTGCCCACTGCTGCCGTAGTTTTCTGTTCTGTTAGGGACACCTCACATCTGTGTGAGAAGTGGTGCTGATAACTGGAAACATTCTCCCTCATCTGTCTGCTCTGGGTAGAATGAATCTCCCACAGAGGTGCCCAGGCATTAAAGTGTGATCAAGAGGTTTAACCGAACGGTGGGCTAGACCAAACAATGAGGCCCACTCCACATGTCATACAAGTAATGTGTAAACTGGGGCGCCCTAATAGCTGCCAACCCACAGTCAAAAAGCAGTATGGGAGGCATCAGCGATGCTCGTGGCTCCCTCAGATTTCAGCCTGGATTTCCATGCACAGGTCCTGCAGCACAACTTCCACTGCACAGGCAGCAGCTTACTCTTACTGCGCCAGTGGCGAGATCTCCAAGATGTGTGCTTGTCCCATTCTCTCCCTGAGTTTATGCGGACTATGATCTCTTCAACGTTTTAGGGCATTTGTTGCTGGCTCTGCCAGTCCCGGTCTACTAATTTTAAAATAAAGGTCTACCATACACAGAGCTTCGTGATTGGCCGCCATCTTACTCCATCTAGACCAATCAAGGTCAGCCAGTCAGATAGTGTGTGTTGAACGCTCGCTCCGGATATCTGTGTGCAGCCTGCTGTGGCAGGTTCAGATCCCGGCAAGGCCAACTCAGTATTTCATCCTTCTGGGGTCAATCATTTGAGTATCTGTCTGTGGGATAATAACGTCATCTGTCATTTTAGCGCTCTAAGACCCATGGGTGTGCAGCGCTATATAAGAAATCGATATTAAGAATATTTTTACTACAGAAAAAGTTGTAGATGTGATTGGCAAAATAACGATTTACAGAAGTGTAAAATAATATACATACTGTTCATTATGGCAGAGGTTAGTCTGATTCATCAATTTCAATTACTCCAACAGGCACAAAGTCACAGGTTCTCAAGATAGGGTTACCTATCAATATTGAAGATTTGAATCAGGACTAACCGTACTGTTGGAGAACAACTGTTGTAGCATACACTTAAGACCCCGTTGTGACAACCTGGAGAACCTCTGCAACATCTGAGGTCTAAGATGCTAATTCATGATCTCGAACCAGTTCTATAGACTCCCAGACGTTTCCATATTTTGGATATTTAGAAGCGCTCCAATTCTTTCCATGGTTTTACTTTGCCATAGTCCCCACCACCAAACTCTGTGCTGGGATTCACTAGACTTCCAGAAATGAGCTACTGAAATTCCAAAATGACTCGGCAAGTGCCTTGACATTTTTGCTCCTTGTCCCAAACATTTTTCATGGACCTATTTTTAACCAGTGTGTTTCCATCCAGTGACTCACTGGTCATGCAACTCAAGTTCATGCATCCTTGGTAGTCCCCAAGACTCCCAGGCCAGGGCACCCCAAAAGGTACCCTCTATTCTGTTTCACAGTGCAGGTAAATCGGCTTGGTTCATTGTGTGTATTCATTGACTGCTGGCAACTGTTTGTAATGTTTTAGAAGGCTGCATTCTGAGAATCTCTATAATTTTTCAATGTTACCATATAGGGCTTTTATATTATGTGTATAAATCAATTTTGTTTGCACACAATAGGAACGATCTGTAAATAAACATGGAGATTGCAAAGCACTTATGAACTTTCTTTTATGTTTTATTGTAATTTTATGGAATGCATTTGTTTTTTGTAAAGGTTTTGATGAACCATAAACAAACAAAAAAAACTTTAAAAAAGAAGGCTGCATGCTGCAGCAGCCATTTTAGATTTAGGCAATACAGGATTGGTCCTCTTCAGGTCCTCACTATGGTGACCTGTATTTAGAAGCCCAGTGAGACTCTACAAGGAGGCTGCACTTAACTTGTAGGCACAGGAACAAGTATGTTGAGTGTTTGTTTGTCCTGTTCTAGTGCCACTATGCCTTCAGGCTTTTGTATTGAGCTTTATAAATAAATTAAAAAGGTCACATATGGTCATGGCCTTCTGGTGATACCATGTTGGATGAATGCATGTTTGGGACTCTTCTGGATTCACTTCCTGTGTTTCTGTCAGGGAACAAGCCCAAGGTTTGAATGTGGTGACCACTCCTAACTGGGTGGTGTGAAGAAACCTATGGATCCCTCACTGAACCTCTGCCTAAAGTCTCCTCTGTAAGGTTGGCATCATGGAATGACAGACAACAGATTCAATGTATAACAAAAGGCTTTTATCAAAGAAAATGTCAGGATGGTGTAAGGCCTAACTTGCCCTATGCTAAAGTGGGATTTCCTACCTAAAGAAACGAAGGATAGTCTGGTGTCAGAAAGTTCAACTAAAAAGTCTGTGTCTAAAACCTTTGCTTGCCCTCACAACTAAGACACAATGTGTAGGGATGTCAACCATAAAGTCAAGTGTTCCAAAAGTAAAGTTCTGAGCTAGTTCCAGCTCAGGTTTACTCTTCAGTCTATTTTTGCTGAATGTCAATGGGTTTACCACAATGTTCAATTTACCTACTTTTGGATTTGAAGCAATACAGTTCCACACCTTTGTAAATGTCAGGTTGCCCTTCCCAGAGTTCAATATAGTTCCAGGGCAGCAGGTCTCAGGGTTCCCTTCCCCAAGTTCAATATCAAAACAGGTCACGAAAACAAGCATCTTGAAGCTTTGTCTTTAAACAGTTGCAAAAATTATTTACAGCTCAGAGTTCCTTTCCAGAAGTCTTACATGCACCAATGGTAGTTTTCCTTTGCACAGCTTCCTTGTTAGCATATAGGGGTTCTCTCGTCTTGGCACAGCTGTTAAACCAAACTGTCCACCCATTACAGGTCACGCAACCAGGAACCTTGCATTTGCTTTCATCAGTTCATTATTCAAGATGTAGATGTGCTCTGGTCAGAGTAGTCGGATCGCACGATCCATCCATTACAAAGGTCACGCAACCAGGAACTTCAAGTTCTCTTTGAAAAGTTCAATATTCAGCTAAACAAGTGGTTTCTCAAATGCAGCTCCACAACAAGCACTTTCTCGGCCTTGACTTCAACGCTGCAGTCAGTCTTTAATCCCACTTAGTTTCCCATTCTTTTCAGTTCATGATTAAATATTAGTAGGTTTATTTGCATCCCCTTTGCCATTTAATGTTAGCAGTTGTGCCGTTTCATGCAATTCAATATTCAAAATGAGTAGTTTTGCGTTTTTTCACTTCGCATTCAATATGTGCAGTTTTGCTGATTTTTTTCAGTTCAGTATTCAATAAATACAGTTGTGTCCGTTTCATTCAGTTCAGTATTCAATAAATGCAGTTTTGCTTGTTTCATTCAATTCTGCATTCAATACGTGAAGTTTTGATTATTTCAGTCAATTCGGTACTCAATAAATACAGTTTTACTTAGTTCCTTCAGTTCGTTATTCAATAAATGTGAAAGTATCTTACATTCGTGGACTGCATATGCCCAGGTGGTTCGTGTCCCCGTCGCTTACCGGGACACAGCAGCTCCTCTTGGGGGCTTCTCCCCAAGCAGAAAAGCCTGTTCACCAGGTGGTTCGTTCAGGTCACACCGACCTCCATGCTCAGCTCCACAGCAGCGCCTGATGCCCGCCTTCCCTTACGAGGGCTCCCCATTTTACACAGTCCGACCGGCAGAAGTCCGGCATCTTGGCTTCCTGCGCTCCGGCACAGCCCTGGGTATTAAAATGATCTCTGTCAGAGTTCCCCAGGTCTCTCCTCCTGCTGCTGCTTCCTCTTCTCCGGCTGCGCTCATGTGCTTCTGAATTCCACCTTTTATACACATGTGGTCCTTCAATGGGCTGAAGGTGTGTCCCATCAATCAATATTGACTGATTAAAAGCACATGCCTGACCTTCATACATCATTTTCGTGCCGGTACCAAAGTGGTGAGAGTAAGTGGTGTTCATTACTCTGTCGTTTCTTCCTTGTCTCAGTACTGTCAGGTACCCCTCTGAAGAACCGACAAACCAGGGAGCCACGAACTTGTTGGGAGTTGGTGGTCTGTAGGGTAAACACTATGAGGGGGGGAATAACCTCCCCCCTGCCCTGACTCCTATGACACAGATACCTGAAGGCACCAGACAAAGATCACCTTTAATTTTCACTATCACTCGTATCGCTAGAGTCCAGGGCGAACGCATGTATTGGAGGGAGAGGGGGAGAACTCACAAAGGAAGGGTGTGCAAGGTCTCACTCTATGCAGATGACGACCTGTTTACCTTAACAGATGCTCAAACTCTCTCAGGGCATTGCTGGAAGAGCTACAGACATACAACTTAGCATCAGGTATCTATCAATTATGCCAAATCTAAAGGGCTCAATGTCTCCTTACTGCCAAGGGATATCCAGCAACTGCACACAATTTGCCAAATTAGATGGGAGGGTGGGGCATTTGACTACCTTGGGATCAAGATCCCTGCTAAGCTTGAAGACCTATGACAGGTACATTTTAATCCACTACAATTAGAAGCTGACATGAAGAGGAGGAGGGGGGGGGGCGCTGGAGATCTCCTGGATCTATAGAATCATGGGAATAAAGATGAATCTGGCTTCTAGATTCCTATATCGCTACGTCTCTTCCAGTGAAGATCAGAGTCCACCTTACAGAGGTTACAAAATATAATATTTGTGTGTGTGTGGCGGGAAAGGGGAGAGGATTAGAGGGGGAAGAATCTCAAGGAGAGTCCTGTTGCGAGGTTCGAGGCTGGGGGAATGGCGGGGTGGGGGGCGAGGTTCACCGATCTTCATAGATATAACCTAGCAACCCAAATTGCACCAGCCTTCACTTGGGGGACTTTACGATCTCCAGCCAAATGGACCAAAATAGAGCAAGCATCCTCCCTCCTGCCCCTCCCCTGCCTCCTTCATTGGCGCTAGAAGGGTCAGGGCTTTTCCATCCCTATTGCATGCCACCCTCAACACAGCACACTATTGGGCCACTCTCTACGGTCTTCATCAACCCAGAGAGTTTCCACCGTGCATGGTGAAAGGTAGATATGCAATCTGGGAGGCTGCAGGAGCCGGGACTCTACAACAGCTCTACTAGGGTGGGTTGCCTCTGAAATTCTTAGAATCTAAAGCCAAATTTTAGCAGGGTGAAACAGACCGGTTCCAATATATACAGCTTAGACATTGGGTAACGGATCCCTAGGTCAACGCTAGAAGTACCAAACTCCTTAATGCCCTTCAACTCATATTGCAAACAGGACAAGCTAAAGCTAAGATTTCCATCCTATACAAACTATTGGAGTGTACTGCCCCCTCCGAAACAAATGTATTATTTATGGCCAGGTGGGAGGAAGACTTGGAGTCTCCCAGGGATGAAGCATTGTGGGGCAGTAACTGGGCAGGCATGAACCAATCCTCCCAATGCATCACCAACAATGAATGAATAAATAATCTATGCCATAGGTGGTACCCAACCCTAAGAAGGTTCCATAAAATTAAGCCCACTCACTTCCCAGCTTGCCGCAGGTGGTGTACAGATTCAAGTCCAAGGTTCCACATGTGGCGGTCCTGCCCCAAATAATCTGTGTTCTAGAAAGAGGTCCTATTCCACATCAAGGCCATAATTGGAGCACAACTACCCAATGACCCTCAGATGGTGCTACTCAGGGACATAGACTAGGGAAGTTACACGGGGACAGGAAATTGAGCAGCCATTATTACCCATCTATGGGTTGCAAAAAGAATTACAATACCGAGGAATTGGAAAGGGGGTGAAGGGCCTGTTACCGCAGATGTGAAGGATTAAGATATGGGCAACACTAGTGGCTGAAACACGCCGATTTTAAACCGATAAACAAGCACATCAACAATTGGCTCCCTTTTATTGAATTTGCTTCGGCATACCCATTGATCGTACACAAGCCAAAGCTCATTGCACAATTTGACTTAATATGAACATGGTCCCACCCCTGTTCTCCCCATCCTCAAACCCCTCCCCCACCTTATCCATCTTCCTTCTTGTTCCTTTTGGGGGGTGTTGGACTGAGACTACCTGGGTGGATGGCAGATCGAGATATTTATGGGATTTTTTTAGCACCATATTCTATATTGTAAGGCTTGTCCTGATCATGTATTGATGCATGAGCGAGGTTTGTATCACCTCTATTGTACTCTTACATGGCATTCGATGACTTGATTTATATGTTTTTTTCTTTTCTTTAAAAAATAAAAAGTGTACAGGTAAAATGGCAAAAGGACCAAAGGGCAAAGTACAGAATCGTGGAGGACCCCGTAATGAAGATACAAAGAAGAACCTTTGCTAGACCACGATACCAAACAAGTATGGTAAGAGATACGAAGAAAAAAACAGTGAACAGTACCGGACAGCCCTAGTGAAGAGTAGACTTGAGAATAGAGTCAATGACCATGTCAAAAGCTGCAGAAAGATAAAATAGAACAAACTAACAGGGAGGATTGCATTGAATAACTGGCAGAAAAAAAGTGTTTGTTATGGGAAGAGCAGTCTCAGTAGAATGGAGCAGACAAAAACTGGGCTAAACAGTGGGAAGAAAAGAATGAAGAACAAAAGGGTAAAAGATATGGGTTGAAAATTAGGAGTGGGGACATCAAGAGATGGCCAATTTACGATTGGCATGATCGTAGCATGCATGTAAGCAGAAGGGAAAATGCCAGCAGAAAGGGAAAGATTTCAAACAATAATAGGATAAGTAATCAGTAAAGCATATACAGTAGGTATAAGTAGACTGAAGGGGATCAGACTGAGCCGTATTAGGAAGAGCATGTTGCAAAAATAGTCATGCAAGTATCAGGTAGTGCCACAAAAGACAAGAGACACAGCAAAACTTGGAGGAGGGTTAGGAGGTAGAAATAGTTAGGGGGGGAGGGGGGGGAGAGGGGGAAATCGGAAAGAGGAATGGAAATGCCTCCATCTTAGCAGTGAAAAAAACAAAGTCTGAAGCGGACAATGAGGAAAGAATTCTGAGGAGACTGTAGTAGACCGACATTCCAGGCAATTAACGAAGCCCAAGTGATGCATGGCATGAGGAGGACACACTGCAACAGAATTCTTTTGCAAAGAAAAGGGACTGATCAGAATAAGTCCAGATCCTCTAGAGATTTAGATGTTTTCCATGTGCGTTCAGCATGTCAAAGGGAAGAGTGAAGGGACTGAAGGTCAGCAGCAAGCCAAAGAAGAGGGGGTCTATGGGAAGGGTCAAAAGGATTTGATGTACAAAGAGAATCAAAAATAGAACCAATAGAAGATGAGACAGCAGAGGCATCCGTATCAGAGGATACAATCATGGATAGTAAGTCGGCCTCCGACAAAAGCCCCAAATAAGGCTCTCTGTCTGGCCCTGTCCGGACATGGTCAGACTATTGAAGAGCCCGTTTCCTGCCACATACATCCTGCCGTCACTTCTACTGAAACAATCACACATCCACTGTGTGAGTGTTCAATTGATGACTTCTGCTATCCTCACTTCAAGATGACTGTGCTATCTTAAATCTAATGCAGCCGTATCAACGGCCTGTGCCCCTTTCGGTCTGAAAAGCATTTAACTTGCTGTTCATCCGCATTCCATGCGAGCACAATGTTTTGTGCTTTGAACCTGCCTTGTTTGACCCGTACCCTAGGTGTACCCAGTGCTGTACTGTGTTTACTTACATGCTTAAAGACCAGCACATCCTAGCTGTGCCTAGCGACGCATTAGTCATCCATCCTAGTGGCGCGCAGGGTCATACTGTGTATATCACCTGCCCTCCGAACGTTGCACTCCAGTTATGCCTAGTGAGCTACTGTGTTTCTTACCTCCCTTGCTAGAGATAGTCGATCTGGAATCACTACTGCACTTTCTACATTATAACCATCTGATCAGACGTAGCCACCCTTCAACAGGCCTCCCCACTTCATGTACTTGGACTTTTCACCTTTGATTGCATGACTTCGCAGATTTGGGTTTTATTCAAATGGTGCAAACCCCTACCCATAATCTGGGTCACACTCTGGATTGGGTATCTGTCATCAATAGTCCTTGTCACGATGTGACGAAAACACCCTGCCCTTGGTCAGACCATGCTTTTGTCCATTTCTCGACCACAGTACCTTATGTTACTAAAGTTCAGTTGAGCTACTCTAAAGTAATTTCATTTCGCAATACCAAACTCTTGACTTTGGAAAAAATAGAAGCCCTGACATCTCAGGCCATACCCATTTTGGAGACTGATGACACAGGCATTTTAGCTAAGAAAATTAAGTCTACTTTGAATTTGGTGGTTCACACACCTCACGCCTCTAAAAAAATAATCTGCAGACTCTAAAAGAACTAATTTATGGTTCTCCCCTGAACTTCAATCTCTTAAAGCTACATCTCTCAAGCTATTCTATGTCTGGAAAGTCAACCAATCTCAGCTAGCTCTTTCCAACTACAAAAAAGCATCCAAGGCATATAGAATTGCCATTACGGAAGCTAAGAAATTGTACCTGGACACCAGAATTACTCGCGCTTCATCGGACTCTAGGGAATCGTTCAAAATTCTGAAAGAACAAGAGGTCGTCCCAGAGCCAGCAGCAGCCACGATCATCAAAAATGATGATTGGTGCCTGGATATCCAGAATGCCATGTTAAAGAAAATGGATGGTATCCGTGAAGGCATAGCTACAAAAAAAAAAAAAGTGCCAAGGAACTCCTAGCTAGCAATACATTTACTAGGAGCCCAGATATTCCTATTTTTGACTTCTATATCGGAGGAGGAATTATCATCTATTATATCCAAATTGAAAGCCACTAATTGCACAGGGAATCCCTGTGCCTCTACTATCATTAAAATCTGCCCTCCCACATTGGTACAGGCCAAATGCAAATTTGTGAACTCTTGATTGACTTTGCTGAAACCTGCGTAGTAGCCGCCATGCAACATGGGGTTAGGCTTTGCACTACTGCCCATTTCATTGACTTTGCTGCATACAAGAGGCGAGTTCTTCCTTATTTGTATAATCTGCACCCATTATGTCCTTCATGCGTACGCCTGACGTAGCTCCCTGTAATTAGAGGCGAGTTTAGACATGTATACACTGTAATTCTGTCCCATATATGTACATCAGATGCAGCTCCCCATAACAAGAGGAGAGTTCTATTATGTACTCACCGTACCAACCCATGTATTTGGATGCAGCTCCCCGCAACACGAGGCGAGTTTTTCCAAGAATGCATATTCCGCACTATCCAGGTGCTGTGTATGCCTGGTGTTGTAGGTATTGTAATTTGTTGTTGCCAGCACTTACTGTAACCAAATTCTTAAGTTAAAGCGCCTAGATGCCTCTGGGCTTTGTGCGCTACATAAATGACAAATAAAATAAATAAATAGTTGGGGGATGTTAGGGAGAATGTTCAGTTCTTTGCCAATTCCCTTTACCCGAGACCCCCAGCACTTTTGCTGGAATCTAGGCTCTTTTTTATTTTTAAACCTCATGAGTGAGTGGTACATTTTGCTACTCACTCGTATTTTTCTCTGACTAGGATTTGTAACTGTTTAGTGGAGTCTGGTAAACTCCATGGGCATCTGCTCTTAACATAGTGACAGTGCCACCAATGCGATAGATGCGCGGCGGGATGCGCAGCGGCCCAGGTGGACTTCCTCCACCTAGCATGGGACTGTCCTGGAATAAGGCGTTTCTGGAACTCGGTTTTGCAAACAATTGCTGACATCATAGGCGAACAGGTGACCCCACTACCACTGGGACCCCTGCTGGGTCTCACTAAATACCTTCAACCTGCAGCACGTAAATTAGCATCCCTTCTTCTGGTGCTGGCCCGAAGTTGAATCGCCATGTCATGGAGCTGAGGCCCACTACCCAAAATCGAAGACTGGAAAGAAGATATAACATACTGCCAGGACGTGGAAAACTAATTTATAAGAACCCTACCATTGCAAGCACCCCCTCCCCCCCCCCCCCCAACATCTGGGGACCATATATTGCATACCTGCTAAATTGTAATGAATCTTCTGACTCTGATTCAACTAGTACCTGAAAGGAGATTATAGAACCAAGATCCTCAACACCCCACTGAATTTTTAAATTATCAGACTATGATGAAAGACGGTTTCGGACTTTTTTTCGTTTTGTGGGGGTGGGAGGGGAGGCGTCCTTGAAGGGTAACTCGGCATTGGGTAATGTGTTATTTTTCTTCCTTCTACCTTCCCTTCATTTCCTCTCATGCCCTCATCTTTTCCCCTCTTCGCTTTTGCCCTTTCCAATGGTTTCGACAGAGCACCATGTTGGTGCGTTTGTATTCAAAAATAAAGTTAAAAAAAAAAAAAAACAGCGACAGTGCCACCGAGAAATCCCTTGGACGTCCCTTAATGTTTGAATACATTTTCTTGGGTGAACTTCCGTTCCCAAGAACAGTGAGAACTTATCTTACTGTTAGGGAGAATTCTCAGAAATGTGCTAATTCCCTTCCATCTTAGAGACCCTCCCCCCCTCTCTCCCCCCCCCCCCCATCTCTTTTGATGTACTTTAATACTTTTAATTTTTATCCTGGAGAGAGCGAGACCTTTTTCCTGCTCTCTTGTGGATTTTTCTTTGACATGAAATCTGCGTTTCTTTTAGTTTTTGGAGTCTGAAACTCCGTAGGCATCTTTTTACATTCACACAACACCTTCAGTGCAGTGGCACGGGGCAGTCTTTCAGATTTCCCAAAGGTTTAAATACCTTCTCTTGGATAAACTACTGTTTCCAAGAGCAGTGAAGTGAAATTGACTTTACTTACAATTGTAACTTTCTAGACTCAGCACACACCATCTTCCAATAGGGTGCTGGAGGGGTTACTTGGTATTCCCTTGGTCTAGTTTCTCATGTAACATTTTTATTTTACCCTTTCTACAATTAATGGCTGGTGACAGCGGTTACTTTTTACTACCATTGTGTGTTTTACCGTGGGCTGCAATTTCAGCTACAGTAAGGCACCCATGGTTGCCCATTTTGTCAAAATGGCCCAGAGTATTTTTTTTTTTACATTTCTTGTTGTAAAGGTCCTTCTTGAGATTTACCCTGAGCTAAACCAGGTTTGGTCTCCGTTTCGTCTTTGGTGGGGTTCACTGCTGAAGCCCGCCTCTGGCTCCAGGGTATCTGGCAGGGCAGGAAGCTACGGAGGTTCCCGAAACTCCATTTGCTTAATCCCCTTGGTTACAGGAATGCACCCAAAGGTGATTGGCTAGCTGTCCTTGGAGGACAGCCACCCTGCTGTGCGAGTGACCGATAGGCTGTGAATGAATGGGAGAAACCTGCATAAAAAGGCTAGGTTGTTTGCTTGGAAGGCAGTCGAAGATGAAGGAATCTGAAGAACTTGGAAAAGACACCTGCTGCAACTCCTGGACCGTTGGTTTGCCCGGTGAAGCCCTGCTGCAGTGCTGAAGCTCCGAATTCGCCTAGACTAAAGCCCTGCAAAGGACGACTCCTCCCCATAGGTTGGTGAGGCCAATGAACCCCAACACTAACTCATCTGGACATCCTCTCGGAGCTGGCTGTACTTCCATTGCTGCTGCAGGAACAGATTGCCAGGGAGAGGAACGCCAGAATCTAGTGCATCGCTTTTAAGCCAGACCTGAGTTCCAGGAATATCCTCTGGACTCCCTAGAAGCAGAGCTGACCAAGCCTGAGCCACCTCAACAGAGTGATGGAACCCAGAATCAAGGAAAGTCCAAACGGTGTCCAAGAACTGCAGTGGTGCTATTCGCAAGAAGTTGAAACCGCAAAGTGCTGCTGATATGAACTTTGTCCATTGCCGCCGCCGACCTTCGACTTGTAGTGCAGGAGTCCTCCAGACGTCCTCCCTCTTGTCCCCACGACTGAGGCCAAGGAACAACAGGATCTGTCATACAACAGGAACAGAAGCCAGCAGGAACCAATTTCTTCAGACCTAAGGTACTGTGAACTGAGGGGTACTTGCCGCTTGCTGTGCAGTTTGCTGTGCAGTTTGCTTTCTCTCAGTTGAGGCCTGCCTTACTGCATTTGCAGCTCTGCCTTTAACAAGCCTCCCAGTTGATGGCCCAACAATGATTTCTTTTTTAACAAAAACTCTAACATTGTGCAGGACTTTATACCAACCTGCAAGAAGACAGTCAGCACCCCTAGACTTTGTTCAAGTGACATTGGTTGTTGTGGCTCCCTGATAGACTCTTCTAACCTTGGACTGTGTTTTGATCTTTCCCTCCAAAAAGTCATACATTCTTTACTTGTATAGCTGGGAAAGGGTTAATCTGCATTGCATCAGGGGTGGTGGGGGGGGGTGGAGAAGAGGGGTTCTAAAGTACTTACCAGTTTGAGAGATTTGTTCATTGTTTTCTCCCTTTAACCTTTTGGCACAAAACTCAGTATTGCTCTAAATGTACCAGTGATTTATTAATGTCCAAAGTGTCCTAGTTACTAAAGTCACCCGAGGGAAGGGTCTGTGTGCCATCCCAAAAGGCTATCTACTGATTTATTGAAACAGTGTGTGTATTTTTGAAGTATATTTAAGTGTTGCATGTTTTTGCTCCCTTCTAAAGAAGGCTTATACAACTGACTTAAATCAATAAATAATTGTTTAATCAAGAAACCTTGAGTGAAAGTGTTTATTTGAATACCTGTCACTGTGACTACGTTCTAACCCTACAGCTCACATTGACACCTCTTGACAGAAGCCTGGCTGCTCAATCACTCTACCAACTTGTGTAGTATATGCTTATACCAAAGGTTGGGTTAACTATTGCCAAGAGGACAAGGCTGGTGCAGTTTCCCACAGGATACTGCATACAATCTTGCCTTACAATTACTTACCTTTCGTTTGTGGCTCCAGTATGCACCACCCTATGTGGGGTGCTGGGGGTTACATAGTAACTTCTTATCCCAATTCTCATGTAAACTTTTGTTACACTAACTAACTTGAATGGCTGGTAGCAGTGGTTACTTTTTACTACTTTTGTGCAGGCTGATTTCCCAGCTGCAGCACAGCACCCATGGGTGACCATTTCTTTCAAAAATGCCCTTGGTCTTTTTTGCCATTTCCGGTTTGTTAATTCCTTCTTGGCTTTTACTCGGTTTAAACTGGGTTGTAGTCCTTTGTGTGTTTTGCCTTTGGCGGGCTTCAGACCTGAAGCCCACCCAGGCTCCATTGTGTGTGGGAATGCAGGAAATGAGGGAGGAACCCGAAATGTCACTGATCTTTGTTTGTAGGTATCCCTGGCCGAAACCAGTTCCAACTGGGTGGGTGGCTGTTCTAGAAGAAGACCCCGCCCCCCTTTTGGGATTGCCAGCTCTAGGGCTGGGAATTAATGGGATTTCGTATAAAAGGCAAGGCTTTTGGGACTACAGGCAAAGTTGACCACTGGAACATACTATCTGATGAAGACTACGAGCAGAGATGCCAGCAGCACCTTCCAGGACTGCAGAAGTGCAGGTGAACCCTTGCAGCTGTGCTGACCCTGTTTTTGTTTCGAAAGGGAACATCTGTGCAGGACGACTTCTTCCCTTGGGCTGGTGAGACCAACTAGCCTTGTGACCCGCTTCATTTTGGCTCATCCCCAGACTTGTTGTGACTCTCCTAGGCTGCAGAATCCCAACTCAGCGGCAATGTGCTCGCCTTGGAAACAAGAAGACACAAAGCAACAGGTTTGAATCCCGGGTCCGCGCTTAGCAACCTCTGGGTATTAAGCACGTTATAAATACGCAACTAAGAGAAACATGTCCCTGTAACAGCGCCCCGATGCCCGTGGGCTGTGTGAGCGCTTTAAAAATGCAAAAAAATAAAATAATGCCCGGGGAAAAATAGATTTCAGAAAGGACCGATTTAGAAAGACAGCTAGAAGACCTCTCTGAGCGGTCTTTCTAAATTGAACTGTCAGCCCCTACGACGCATACGTGTGAGCAATGTTTGGAGTGGGGAAGGGAGGGTGGGAGCGGGTAAATTGAGTTTGTGTGACTGTGTGCCTGTTTGTGTGGCTAGGTTAGTGTGTCCGTGGTGAGGGTTGGTAGAGGAGGGAGGCTTTGGGAAGGTAAATTAAATTATTGGTGGACGGAGGGGCTTATGGGGGTTAAACCCCCCAATTTTCAGGATAACCACCAGCCTGGGGGCAGGCGGGGATCGAATTCGGGAGGTGGGGTTGTGGTCATTGAAGTGTCATATTTCCACATATTGAAGAAAAATAAAAAAAACATTCAAATCAGTCTTTTTGTGTCCCATTTCAGAAGCTCTCAAGTCTCAATCGAAAGACTTTAAAGAAACTCCTATTGGGGTAAAACAGCACAGGGGAAACCCCAAACACACACGTTACCAAGACCACTCCAATTTCAAACTAATTTGGAATCTAAACATGGGCCAAGATTTCTAAATGAATGCAAATATTTAACCATTAGGCATGTTTATATCTAATCAATTAATTTAAATTGAATTTTCTGTTATAAATCCCTCCTGATGAGCCAATAGATTTGGTGAAACACGTGTAGAGGGCACTACTATTTAAGAACAATTTTTGGAGGATCATTTTTGGAATAAAAAAGCCTCATGATAGAACAAACATGATTTTTGGAACATCATTTAACCTATAGTTAAGTGTTAACTTCAGGTGCGCTAGGTGGTGACTTGAAAATTCTGTTCTTCATTAATATGCGGAAATATCACATAGAACCATTTAATTCTGGAGGTTTCTCTTCTTAGGCCTCCCCAGCGTGGTAATCTACACTGTTAAGCTCCTTCCCACACTCAAGACCTTATCTAGACTTTAGGATTCTCATGACTCCCAACCGGTCCCGCCTTGGGTTCTTTCAGGATTCACAACAGATCACTTCTGGCCCTTGGGTTCCCTCCTCAGGATTCCCAATAGGCCAATGAATACTTGTCACCCTCATTTTCAGTGTCCTTTACAGGCAGTTTAAATTAGTCCCCCAGTATTTTGTCTACTTCCAGCAGTGACTAGAAGTCCCAGCTCCCACCAAGGATGTGCAGCATTGTGGATCATGGAGCCGCAGTGCTCAACCTCGTCAGCATATGAACACGAAACCAGATGACAGCCACATATTAAGAAGGCAAGCACCAGTGGCTCGCTTACCTTTGCAAGTGCTGCCAAAAGCCAAACTCATCCACGAATGTGCTTTGCAGAAGGCATAGCCACCGATAGGTATCCAATGAAAACAAAGCTGATGCCCGAGGCGGTGAGCCTTGTTGGGTAGATGTTTCATTTTTATGCCAAATCTTACTCACCTGCGAGTCCCCCAGCACTTTTTGTTGGACTTTTTTGATCAGTCTGATTAAGTAAGTCATTTTATACTTTCCCCTTGGAGTCATTTTGTCTCCAAGTGTCTATGGCATCTGTAATTTTACTTTTACTTTTGCAGCACACAGCACCTTTTGTGCAATGTTGCTGGGAGCCATTTGGACTTCCCTTTTTATTTTATTTTCCTGTTTTAACTCGTGTTCCCAAAGGTAGGGGGATACTTTTCATCCTTTCTACATTTTATCTTGTGACATCAGCACGTGCTGAAGGGTTACTATGTATGCGCTTACTCACTGCTCCTCTAACATTTCGGTTATAGTGACAAGCACTGCTGGTGGCAGTGAACATGTTCAACCGACTTTTGTGCAATTTGTATCCACAGGCTCTGTTCACAGCCCACCAGTAATTCACAGAAGGGTCACCATTGACCCAAAAAGGCAGCTGTATTCTTTATTCGCCATTTCTTATGTGCTGGTCCTTTCTTGGTTCTTCTGCTGTGCTAGGTGGGGGAAGTCCTGGTTTGAGTTTGGTCTTCACCAGGAATCCTTTGTGAAGCCTGCAAAGGCTCCAGAGTGTCTGAAGACATGAAACTAAGGAGGAGCCCGAAATTCCACAGTTGTCTTCTGGCATGCCTGCCTGGAACCGTTTCTAACTGGGAGGCTGGCTGTCTTGAAAGGACAACCACCCACCAATGTTTGAATGTAGCATGAGTGCTGATTGACTGGGTTCCTGGGTAAATGGCTTGGATCCTGAGGAAGAAGACAAGCCGACCACTAACAGAATGCAGACGTCTTCCTTCTTCCACGTCGGTTAGTCACTTCCAGAAGACCGGAGAAGTCTGCTGGGTAACCGCTGCTGCACAACCCCTCCTTCCAAGCATCAGCAGAGCTCCGAACAGGACTCCCCCCTCCATTGGGCTGGTGGGACGAATAAGCCGTAAAACAACCCATCCTATGATGTGCTGCGACCTTCCTGAGCTGCAAACCACTAACCTCAGACTTATTTGCAGTGCATTGTCTTCTGAAGAACAAACTCGCAAAACTTTGGTGGACTCCTGCTTTACCTCCAGAAGCAAGATTCCACTCCTCAAAGTCGCCTCACCAGAGTGCTGGACCGAGTGGTAACCATTCTTCATTGGTGTCTGCAGAAAAGGCGCCAAAGCCCCAGATTTGCATTGGAGCATTATAGAATCCTTTGTTGAGGGTTCCGTCTTGACTGCTGCTGTGAAATCCCCTCCAGTGCGCGCCCCCCCCTTTCATCACCATGACCAAGGAACAGGCGGCCGGGCCTGCAGCCGCTGCATCGTGAAGGCATTCAACTTCATTTTTGTCATCATGCTTCAGGTACTGTGGGACTCTTGGTAACACTTACCCTGAGTCTGTGTGTCACTTCTGTGTTGCTGGAGTGCCGATTTGTGTAGTGGGGAGTTTACCCATACACGTTCGCCCTGGCCCAACGCTTGTGGGCATTCAGGGACCTTCCTCCAAAGTCCCTGGCCCCTTTTCTTCACAAAAGAAGTGAGAAGATCTCCACAGGAACTCTCGATTTTTCTACAACTTGTGTCTGCCTTTTTGGCCTCCAATCTGACCCTGAAAGAGACTCTGAAATATCTAGGGAAGGACTACTGAAGACTGGGCTCTGTGAAAAGATTGCAACAGTAACTTCCTTTGTGTTGGGGTAGTTTCCGTCATAAGGATCTGAAACAAAATATTCTAAAGTTATTTAATATCCTTTGAATTGCATACTGTCATTCTGAAAAGTAATTGCTAAGTTTTTACTTACCTTTGAATTGTGGATACTATTCTAAAAAGTAACTATAAGCTCTGAAATGTGCTGACCAGCTTTTGTGGGACTTGTATTCTCGAAAATGAATATCTTAAAGTTTATTATATCAGTGGTTTTACTTAACCTGTAAATTGCATAAGGCCATTCCATGAGTTTTTACACTGGTTTACTTAATAGAAATATTGCAATAGTTTTCTATTGTGTTTGTTGCTTTTGAATAGTACTTATATTTTAGGGCGTGGCTAGCAGCCATGTCTTGAGGTAGCAGCTTTCACAAGCTCCTGCTGGATCCTTTTATTAGCCCTCATCAGCAACGAGAACAGCACCAAAGTACCCAATGTGGTGTGTAAATCTGTGCGGAGGTAGGTAACGAGACCGGCTGACTGCCTGCTCAGGAAACTGTGCAGCGTGGGCACTGTAAAATTTGCTGAGGAGCACCAACAAGATGGCAGCTGTTGCTTGCTCTGTGATCGCAGAGGAGAGTCTTTGCTGGTGAGGAAGATCTGAGCGTGCCGGAGACTAGGCGTAGACCGGGGCGCTGACAAGCAGCTGGTGAAGCTGGGTGCCTGAGGAAGCTAGCGGTTTCCTGTGGCAAATGCGGTTGTCAAGCATACCCGACCTTGGGGACTAGAGCGGCTTCTGGTAAGAATTTAATATAGTGGCCATTGTTAAGGAGATTTATCAGTTTTATGCTTAATCCCCTCTCCTAGTGAGACTGCCAGCACTTTCTGCTGGCACTCTGGACCTTTTTCCTGTTCTCCTGAATGTTGGTAGCCTTTTCCCTCATTCATTCTTTCTTGCTCGGATCACAGGAACTCTGTTCATTGTGTTTCACTTTATAATATAGAGTCATGCTTTCCTCCATTCCTTTTTAAAGGCATCTGTGTTTCACTTGCAGCACACAGTACCCTAATGTGCAGTGTTGCTGGGAGGCCTTTGGGCTCTTCCTTATATTCTTTTATTTTCTTTTAGAACTACTGTTCAAGGTTAGAGGAATAGTTTGTATCCTTCTTAGCTTTTCAGTTTTGAGAGATCAGCACATACCACCCTATGTGGAGTGCTGAAGAGATACCTAGTATCCCCTTTCTCTCAGCTTCTGTAACATTCATGTTACAGAAACAACCTCATTAGTTAAGGCTGGTGGCAGTGGATGTGTTCTACAGACTTTGGGGCCATTTCTGCCCGCAGGCTGTATTCACAGCTGTGGCTATGTACAGAAGGGTCACCTTTGTTCCAACATGGTGGCTCCTTTCTTTTTTTTTTTGCCCTTTCTTGTATGGCTCTTCTTTCTTGGACCTTCTACCATCCTGGGAGGGGGAGGTCCTGATTTGAGTTTGGTCTTTGGTGGGAACTTTGTGTAGTCCGCTGAGGCTCCAGTGTATCTTCGAGGACAGGCAGCATGGGAGGATCCCAGAACTCCGCTATACTTTGTCTTCTGGTGTGCCTGAAAGGAACCAGTTACCACTGGGGGGCTGGCTGTCCATATTGGATAGCCACCCGCCCCTTTCTGTAAACTGCAGGGAGAGAGTGCATAGAATGAGTGTGAAATCTTGATAAAAGGTGAGGTTCCTAAGGCAGAAAGCAAGTCGATTACTGGAACAGACGATCCGAAGATTACCAGAGATGCCTGAAGCCCCTTCCAGTAACCACAAAGAGACCACTGCTGTCCGGATCCTGTTTTTTAATCAAAAGAGGAGCTCCTAAGAGGACTCCTTCCCTTTGGATGGTGGGACGAACTAGCCATAAGAACCTGCAGAACGAGCCATCCCCGATGTGCTGAGACCTTCCTGGGCTGCAAACAGCCTATACTAGGGGACCTCCAACCCTTTTGCAGTGCATCTTCTTTCCATTAACAAATCCTCCCAGAAATTTGTGAGCTCCAGTTGTACCCCCCCTCCCCTCATCTCCCCCATGCGAGACAGGATCTCCCTCCTCAGAGTCCCCTCACCAGAGTGCAGGGCCAAAGAATTGAGATGGATTGACCAGATGGTAAAAGTTAATCTATGGAGCCTGTAAAAAGGTGCCAAAACTGCAGACAGACGGAGTACGTAGACATCTGTGCTGAGTGTATTTTCTCTCGACTGCTGCTGCTCCAACACCCCTTCCAGAACTCCTCCATTTGTCACCACAACCAAGGAATAGGAGACCGCGTCCACCGCTGTTGCACCATGAAAGAATTCGGCTGCATCATCTTGATCACACCTCCGGTACTGTGGGGCTCGGGTAGTACTCACCTCAAGCCATTTTGTCGCTCCTGTGTTACTGGAGTGCCGATTCCGGCGTTTGGGTGTTCACCCATACCGTTCGCCCCGGCCTAGCGCTTATGTGCCTGTAGAGAGCCATTTCCAAGGTCCATGATAACTTTCACCAACAAAAGCATTCTACTGACTTAGAATCAAAGTATCGTTTCTAAGGAACTTTACCTTGCCTGCTGCTGTGTCTTACCTGCATTCCTGACAAACTGACTCTGAAGAACTCGTAACTAGTTCAGGATGGACTGCTAAAGCCTTGTGGCCTGTGAAAAATATAAGTCCATAAAAGTATTAAACTGCTAATGCTGGTGCTGAATAACCCTTTTTATTCCCACAACAGAACGTTTTCTGAGAGACTGTAATGAGTAATTTTACTTACAACTGAACTGTGTTCATGAACTGTACATTTAATTACCATTGATTTACTCACCTGAAGTACTGCTGAGGTTTTCTATTGTGCGGATTAGTTTAAATAGTACTTACTTACCGGAATATAACTGTCTTGTGTATATAAAATGTTTATTTTACTCTAACTTCAAGTGTGTGAGTTTCTTTGGGTCCATATTTCCTGAGTTCATTGCACGGCGCACATAGTCTTCCTCAAATGAGCATGGCTGCTAATCCATTCTACCAAGCCTTTGGTAGTACAGGCCTATACTGCGAGTTGGGGCCTGTATAACAAGGGATAGCTTCAGAGAGTCAGCTTTTGGTAGACTTTAGGAAAAGTCTACCAACAGCCATTGCTGGAAAACGGGGGAGGTTTGGTCGGCAAACCTTATAGATACATTTATCTAAGTTTGTGACTTTTTTTGGTGACGCTAGTGCTGCCAAATGCAAGGATGGGTAACACTCAACCATGTGTTACTGTGACAAACGTTTGAGTTTAGAAACGTTCATCCCTATGCATGTGCTCCAGAAAATGAAATATATGGAGAACGTATGGGTGTAGTGTTTAGTTTATTTAATAACATAAACCAAACTGGTGCCATGCGATTTTCACAGCCACTTATATAGTTTTCGGTGATACTGTTAGTATGTGACTTATACAGATTTCATATCAACCTAGTCTAAATGACTCCATTTAGCCAATTTTTTTTTTTTTTTTTTTTTAAATGAGTGATCGCCAACTGCGTGGCCAACAGTTTCGCCCCTTCCGGGCTTTGTCAAGGCAGGTTAATTTATTGAACTCTGCATTTTTTTTCCAGTCTCATTCACATAAGTACATTCTGTAGTGATCCGACATAATTTCTAGACATAACATGAGTTAATGCCGATTTCTCAATTGCAGTGGCATGTATGGGTTTATTTATTGAGCATTTGCTAAGCGCCTATACAACTAATGGTGCTTCAAGGCGCCACAAGGCAAAGTGGGTGGAGGGACAAGGGATTAAATAACAATGGCAGCAGTAAATATACAATCGTGGTACTACTAGGCCTTGTGACATTCGGACGTGCAAGTGCAGGGATAGGGAGGTAGGGGGAGGACACAAAGGAAAGTGCTGGTGGGAGCCAAGGGGGAGGAAGAGGGGGGGAGGAAGAGGGGGGGGG
This sequence comes from Ambystoma mexicanum, assembly GCF_040938575.1. NCBI lineage: Eukaryota > Metazoa > Chordata > Amphibia > Caudata > Ambystomatidae > Ambystoma > Ambystoma mexicanum. Next base: position 447,990,686 of record NC_090936.1, on the reverse strand, counting down.
AGGGAGGAGTGCTCAGGTGCTCCAAAGGAGGCCGCCACTAGCTAAGTGCTTGGGCGGAGTAATCCCAGGACTGGGCTGTACAGCCACCAGTGGGCCCACAAGGGCAGTGGTGTGGGGGAGGAAGGGTTCTGGTGTCAACTGGTTAGGGTACCTGGTAGCCTGTGAGATTCATGAAGGACCAGGCCGCCAGCCTCAGCAGTGGGGTGATTAGCAGGGGGAGAGGGGAAAAGAGGTAGAGAAAAGCAGAGTTTTGAGAAGTTTCCGGAAGTTAAGGAGGTTCAGCTCAAGTCTGAGAGGGGCAGGGAGGCTGCTCCAGAGAGAAGCACCAGCCAAGGAGAGAGACCTGCCCACCACTCTGCTTGGAGAAGCGTTTAACAAGCAGAGAGTTAGAGGAGTAGAGGTATCTGGCAGGGATGTATTTAGGGCGAGAACTTTGAGATTGTGTGGTCCCAGGCCCCAGGCCCCAGAAAACCTTGTGGATGGTGCAGATTCGATCCTCGTGGTTGCCATGGGGAGCGAGTGGAGATATTTTAGGGCTGGAGAGATACAGTCCCAGCATTTAAGGCAAAGGCTAAGTCTTGCAGCCCTATTCTGGATTAGCTGAAGGGGATGTAGGGAGGAAAGGGGGAGATTGTGGAAGAGGCTGTTGGCAGTAGTCAGGCTAGAGAGCACCAGAGCTCTGGTGACCTTGAGCTTCTGGCGAAAGGTGAGGAAAGGGAGAATGCCTCCAAGGATGTAATGCTGGAAATGGGCCTTCTTGGCAAAGTGCTAGATGTGAGGGGTGAAGGAGAGGAGTTGAAGATGACCAAGGTTTTTGGCCACACAGGATGCTGAGGGTAGAGGGCCCAAGGAGGGCGGCCAAAGGGTAGGCGGAAAACAGGGCGCAGGTGTCCCAATGAGAAGGATCTCCGCCTTACTGCCATTAAGATATAGCCACACAGCATGCCTGTATGGCGGACAGACAATTGGGGATAAGAGGAGGAAGAAGAGGTAGAAGAGCGAAGTTTGAATGAGAGCTGTGTCATCAGCATAACACTGGAAATTAGGAGAGAAGGGGGCGATCAGATGTGCAAGAGGAACAAGATGGATATTGAAGAGCCATGGCGATAGGATAGAGCCCTGGGGGACGCTACAAGTAAAGGTGGTGGAGGAGAAAAGGCCCAGTTACAACTGGGAAGGGCAATTGGTGAGGAACCACCACACAAGCATAACATGTGTGGTGGGGCAAGGTAGTCCTGGTGGACTGTGTAGTTAGAGTAGCTGGTTGGAACAAATGTCTGTCGTAGGGGAGTCAATTCCTGATTTTTAGAGATGCGTGTACCGCATGATTGCGGGTCTGACCTTATTGGCGGTCTACGGCTTAGGAGTTCCTGTATTCCCGGGAAAGAGCCCATGCAGTGTGGATACAACAGTAGACGCTGGAGAGGATTACAGGGGAGTGAGGTGGTGCAGTGTGCATTTTGGTGGTTGGTGAGGAGGTAGCGTCCTTGCTAGGGGCTTCGGTGCGCGGACTGTGGCCCTGCTCAGGATTGTGAGGAATATCTGGAAGCCGGATAGACATACCACTGTGGGGAAGACGGGCCGCAACATAGGTGTATTGGAGGTAGGGCCCTCAGGAGGAACATGGAGTTGTGAGCCCTGGCAAGTGGCTAGCACACATGTCAAGCAGGAGCAATGGAAACTAGAGCAAGCAGACCAGAATAGATGCTTATGCTTGTAAGAGCAGCGCCGGGCCTTCGGCGGAAGAACGGATGGTGAGGGTTCGGGCTTCGGTGGAGAACAAGGTAGAAGAGGGTCAGATACTGGTGACTACTGCTGCACTGCAGACGTACCTGGAGAGGAAGACTGATGAAGATTAGACATTGGACTCCTCAGACAGGCCGTGACAGGATAGGCGTGGTGGAGCAGTAGGTAGATGAGAAGACAACGAACACCAAGGTTACAAAATCGGACATACAGGAACTACTGACGAGGGTGAGAGTTCTGGAAGGCCGGGCTGAGGACGCAGAGGGCAGAGTGAGAAGAAATAATAGAATACTGGGCCTGCTGAAGGGAGAGGAGAGAGGTTATAATACAGCTTATGTTGAAAACCTACTGTTGCAACAGGTGGGTGCGGGCACATTGACGAAGTGCTTCACTGTCGAATGAGCACAGATTGTGGATTATAAAGCCTCCTCCTGGAGCCCCCCTAAGTCACCCCCCACTCCCTCTCCAAGACCAATAATGACCAAAATCATGAACTATAAAGGACAGAACGCATACTAGCTTACTTTATGATATGATATATGATATGGCATTTGTAACGCGCCTATACACAAGTGTTTCAAGGCGCGAGATTTAGAGATGGAGGTGTCATACAAGGTTGTGAGACAATCTGCCAAACGAGCTTTTAACAACAAGCGAGAAGCCCTTCTTGAAAGGAAAAAGAAAAACACTGCCAATCATGACACCCCTTTGGTGTTTGTCAATACCTTTAGCAACATGTCCTATAAAGTTAAGAACATTATATGCAAAAACTGGAAAAAGACTATGAATAGCCCAGTACCTTTGATAGCCTTTAAAAAGAGCACTAACATTCGTAATCTTGTCATGAAAAACGACATACACAAGGTGGTCAATCATGAGGGCGCCCAAAGTACTTTGTGGGGTCTGCCCCGTGTGATGGGACATCATCCGTGTGGAGAATGTGTTATGTGCCCTTTTACTAAGAAAATGACTTCTGTTGATTTGGGTTTAACTACAGAATGGTCTTTGAAAGAACATACTAATTGTAAAACGGAGAATGTAATTTATTTGATTAAATGCCCATGTGACCTAATTTATATAGGCAAAACCAACAGAAAGTGCAAGACTCGCATGATCGAACACAGGAGCCGTTTGAAAAATCATATTGATGAAGCTCCTCTAGTAAAACATTTCGATGAGAAAGGACACACATTCTCGGACTTTGAATGGTGTATCCTCAAAAAGATTAAAGGTAGAACCCAAGACGAAATCAATAGAAAATTGATTAATTTGGAACAGAAGCTGATTTTTCTTACCAATAGTCACATTATAGGATTAAATGAAAATATAGAGTGGCATAATATTAGATAAGAGAGCTTGGTGTCACAGTGATAGGGCTCATGAAATCATTGGAGTGTTGCACTTACTGGGGGTTCCAACTGTGGGGGAATATCAATCTCTATATGTAGAAACAAAGAACTATATATCTGGTGGTGAATTAATGATTGCACAAACCTCTTGTTGGTGTATTTCATCGGTGATTGCTTCTAATTTGGTAAATCCTCATTGAGAGAGGTGACTCTGTGGTTTCTCTTTGACCGTTGGACATGATCGGGTCAGGGGTTTTCCCGCTGTAAGTGTGACTAGAATCACCCAGATGGTTGGCCTATAGTCTCTTTGACTTCTGTGATGGTCATTGGGTGAAAGAATTTCGGTAAGTTACCCCGTTTTCTTTCATTTTGGTGTTGCTACTTTTGAGCTCTAGATGTACCTTTGAGGTTATTGTGGTAGGCACTCTGTTGGCCCGTGTACACGTGGGGTTGTTGTGAGATCCCCATTTGTTTTCCCCGTAGCAATGGTAGCTTGGCAACCTCGCTATCACTAGGGATTTTTGAGCCCGGCTTTACTTTTGCGTGAAGGGTGCGTGATAACCTATTATGTCACCGCGCGACAACTAGCGTGATGTCATCACGTTATGCCACTTACGCGTAAGGAGGATTCGTGTACGGTTGTTGGTAGAACTGGCGGTGGACGCGTCCGCCGGCCCCTGATCTCGAATTTCTATACGTGGCTGCCTACTAGGAGTGTATCCATCAAATTGTAGGTAAGAGCTAGGAATGTTGTCTAATTACTCGAGTCCTATATGGGGATACTCCTTTACATTTTGCTGATCTAGCATTGTACTATTACAGAGCGAGAGGTTTACATCCGTGAAGAGGAAGAGGCCGTATTCAGATGGACTGATTAGAACATATATTTGTTGGCTTACAAGAGCCTGAGATAGGTAAGAACTCTCCTTTGAGTTGGATGAGAGGAATAATGGATATTTGGTTGGATAATGAAATCTATCTTCCACTCCCTGTATTTTAGGCACCTGTAGGTCTAGAGGAATTGGAAAGGGCTACCACGACTGAGACTTGGCTGGATCTAGGAAAAGAACAGCTTCCACATCCCATGGTGAGCAATCTATATAGTAGAACTTCTATTTTTGGGTTGTATTAGTATCCTACTGGTGATTGAGATGCTAAGATTCCTTTTACTCAGGGGAAAGAACGGCTATTATGAGTCAGAGAGATCTACATTTTAGCTTTGGGGTAGGTTTTTCGTGGTACTTAATGCTGAATCCCTCTTGCTTTTGCAGTGAAGAGCCATAAATGGGTTGGCTTTTGAAGTCCAAGTTATATATTTCTTGAGACCCTTGACCAGGTGTATGATTTACTGTATACTTGGTACCCTATTGGTGATTAGGGTGTGGCTATGGTGATTAATTAAACCGATTATGCCGGTGTTAGTGATACATGTTTGTCTCTTTTTTTCCCTTAGAAATAGCAAGTTGTTGGTTGAATAGGAAGAATCTACCTGAAGCACAGGATTACTTCTGCCCCTGATGAATGTCCGGTTATTGAAAACACAGAGGACAGAAACTTATATAAGTTGGGCTGTGACACACAATGGGAAATGAGATCAATTAAGTTGCCATTGTTGTGTTATGCTGATCTATTTGTCGGCATAAATGTTTCGATACTGTGAGGTGGAATGTTTTTAACATGTATATGACTATGTTATGTGTATATGTTTTTTAAACAATTTTTGTATTACTTGTGCCGAATTAGAGATTAATATATTAAAAATGATATTTTTTGACAATACTGCTTTATGTCCATTGAGAATACATAATGCAGCCTATATTGATGTAGCGGCTGTTATTTAAAATTGCTTTCTGAGGGGACATGTTCATTGTTTGATATAGTTTGTTGTATATTCCTTCCTTTTGTTGACATACATGTTATACATCCTCACTTAGTAGGAGGGATTATCACCAGAGCGTGGGGTTACCCCTGTAGAAGAGTATCCATTCAGAGAGTGTCAGCAGGTGCTGTAGAAAGGCAGTCCCCTTTTTTGAAAGTACAGAGGAAGCAAACATGTGGATGGACATGTCCCAAGTGCCTCAGCTTGGCGATAAGCGTGATAACAGGAAGCAGAGGACATGAAAAATGGCACCAGGGAAAACATTTCCGGGTCACACTGTTTGAGGTGACAATGATACACTGAAGAGCGGTAGGACGTGACTCGGCTGTGGACTAAGGGTTCCATCTTGAGCCTTATGGGACAGGCTGTACGTTTGGCTGCCGCACCCCCGCAAATGTTCCCATTAGGACACTCGTTTCCCCCCCTCTCTTTCTTCAAGGTGCCCAGCCGCTGCACTGAAATACTGGAGGGGTAGGGGGCAGGATAAGCATCAAAGCCTCAATGTGTTACACATTATCAGGCTGTTTTGTGTTTTTGACATTGGGTTAGGTTGTTTGATGCACTGCTTCAAGGATACATTGGGGAGCTCAACAGTTACTGCACTGTTGGTCATGCAACTCGCCCAGGAGACAATGCCGACAGGAAGGAAAACAATGTGGGCACCAGTCGTAATCCTTATGGGGAAGTCAGATTGTGGTTATAGGTGGGAAGATCGTGGGTCCATGGACGAATGGGACACACAATGCGGTGGTGGGCTTCGAAGGTGCATCGAAATGGCAGGGGATGTGAGAATCTTGTACTGGAATGCCAGGGGGCTTAATAGTTTCATAAAGCAGTAACAAGGAAACACATTTGTGCAGTAAAGGGGTGGAGTTTTCTCTGTTACAGGAGACACATCTCACATTGGACTGACAGAACAAGAAACGAAGGCTAAAAAATGGGGCGCATTGCGATGTACATTCACAACATGCCATGGGGGTTTTCACATGTATTGCCTCATCAGTACCTTTCAAATGGTTGGGAACGAAACACGAGGAACGGATGATTATTGTTCATTGTTTCTTGGAGAATAGAGAGGTATGCATCATAAACGTGTGCACACCCAACCATGATGCCACCGCCTTCTTTAAATCATTTCCTAGACTAGCGCCATACCAGGGCGCCATGTGGCTATGGGGCTATGGGGCAGGGACTTACTGTACGATTGACCCAAAATAGATGGGTCTGATACTAATATGTGCAACTGACCCCACCAGCTAGGATACTGGGATCCCTCCTTCTGAATCTGGGACTCCGGGAAGTATGGAGAACAATTTATGGTGACAACAGGGTTTAGTCACATTATTTGTACCCACATGTTGTGCACACGTGCATTGATTACATATTCATGAAGGAAGAGAGCATAGGTGAATTTACCAATGATGAACATGTGGTGAGATTCCTTTCAAATCAAGCCCCTCGGAGGGTAATGTGATGAATCCTGCAGAGTCGTCACTGATTTCCCGATTTCACCTCATCTGTATATTACACATGCACACCACCTCCTGTCTGATGTTTTTGTGCTAACCAAAAATCCCAAACAAAATCACCTTTGAAGTCCTATGAACTCCAAATCCCATAAAGCCTCAAGTACTGAGACGAAGAGAAAGAAGGAGTTAATATGAATGAATAGAAACACTAATCTGAAAACGCAAGCTAGTTGTTGCAATGAGAATCCACTGCGGGACATTTAAAAATGGGGTCAGCGAGAGAGAAGCCGAATGGAAGGAAGCAGAAACCCGGTCCGTGCTGGTGAAAGCAGGCATTCTAAGACTAACCCATGAAGCAGTACAGTCTCTAAACAGGCACCGTCAGAGGACCACTGGGGATCCAGGAGCAACCGCCAAGCTACTGTCAGCGCAGTACAGTCCAGAAGCAGCAGGCTTACTAATGCAGAGCCAGTGGAAGAGTCTGTGGAGTGGAGAACGCCATCCTGAGGTGAAAGCTGCACCACAGCAACGTGCCACATGTCGGAGGCATTGCCAGACATCAGTGAGTCTGTCCGGAGATGTTGGGGACGCGGGCCATACCTACAGGCATGTGAGCCATTAAGAACTTATTTTGAATACCGATCAAGTAGAAAACAGACAGAATTTGCCCAAAGTCTCATGTATGAGATGTCAACATGGGGATGGTTGGAGTAAGTACTGAAACAAGCCAATGAATGCCCATGAGAGTTAAAGACAAAACTTGAACAAATCTCGACCCACGAGATGCCAATGTGGGGAAAGTTGGGACAAGTATCTCAAGCCAAAAAAGTATATAGAGTGAAAGAATAAAAAACTGCTATGCTGGAAAAAAGTGACAACATTAAAAAGAAACCCTGGTGAAAGAAAAATATCAATCAAGCAGTGAGTATTTGGGGAGAAGATACCTGGCAGGGGAGTATACCAGGTAATCCATTTGAAATACACAAATGACAGACATTGTGGTCAGATAACTGGCAGGAGAGTATACCAGGGGCTCGGATAGACCTACAACAGGATTTCTGACAGGGGAGAATACCAGGAGGTTCTCAGTAAGAAGTTAGTTTTAAAAGAGCCACTTTCACCATCCCTAAGGAACCAATGCTTGAAAAAGAATTGCCATTGTTAGGAAGTGGCTGTTTGAAAGACCCTTGCCATCCTACTAGAGACATCCATAGGAAGGGAACGACCCTCTGGATCCAAAGATTATTTTGTTGAATTAATTTATTTACTTTTAAACACTTTTTGCCAAGCCTGAACCAGAGAAGTTTTCCTTACACTTTCATTTTTTAGTGTGAAGGTCAATTTAATGTTTCGGACACAAGGACAGTGTATATAATTTTGACAATGAGACACAGACAGATCTTTAGTTTCCTAGGTAGGGCAAATCTTTAGGATAGGGGCAGATGGGTCTTTATCCAACCCTTTCACCTTAATAATCATGTCTGATGTTGAAAACACCTACACTTTGTGTTCACCCATCATTTCTGACCCCCCTCACAGTAACCTGGCACAGGAAGATGAGCAGACAGCCGATGCCCGACCTGGAGGCTGAGGCACTTTTGCATGGGCCATTTAGGAATCACATTGGGGATAAACTAGATTAATTCTTTGAGTTCGACTCAGGTACCCTGATTTGGGAATGTCTGGGAGGACTTAACAGTGGTCCTACTGGGGGGAGGTAATTGGTAAAATGGGTGGCATCAGGGAAGACCTGTCAGAGAGGATCACCAAATCTGAGGTGAATATACGACCGGAAGGGAGAACGCAAGCACAGGGAGAGGGAGGGAGGGGAGAAGACGTGTGTTACTGAAACAGGAATGTATGGCAGATTGGGTAAATAAGATTAAAGTAAATACACAGAGAAATTACACGAGGAAGGGAACAAACCAGGGAGGATGCTAGTATGTTTAAGTAGAGGAGGGACAAGGGCAATGATCAACGCTGTTAATGATTAATGTGGTGAAACTGTAAAAGCACAAAATGTGATAAATGACATTTAGTAGATACTAAAAACTATTGTACAGAATAGGAAGTTTAATAAATTCTACTCGCTGCGCGGGTACCTATTAATTGAGTTGTTTTATCAAAAATGATACTCAATACATTTCTGTTCATCTTGAAGACATCGCCAACACGTGTTTCAACCTTTTCATCAGGGCATTAGAACATCTTTCCTCTTACAGTTCATTCTAAAAATGTTTATTTTTGTGACTTCCTCAATCTCCTTATGTCAATTTCTCAATCTAATCATTTCCAAGTAAAAACACAGGTGTTTATCTGAATATTGTTCACCATTATTCTCAATTGTCGAAACCTAATCAAAAACATGCATATCTAGTCGCTCAGCTCCTTTATCTCAAAAGTGATTTCCATATGTCCCAATGTGTTTCCAGATATGCTTCCTGCTCACCAATCCTTTAGTATTCAGCTTTCTGCTGCGTTCCTTGCGCCGCGCGGAACAGCAGAAAGCTGAATGCAGAAAGAGCCAATGCGAAATGGGCATCTGAGTTGGGCAAAGTGTTCATGGACGGTGAATGGGTTACGGTTCTACAGTACACAAAGAGGGTATCTAGGAGTGTCAGGTTCAAGTTTGCACAGCTTAATGTGAGGCAAAGAATATATCCCAATTTAGGGGTGCCAGCACACAATGTTGTTCCCGGTGTGGTGACAAACAATCTGACATGCTAGATGTGTTCTGGTCATGCCCAGTGATCAGCTTTCTGGTCTGGGATCACAGAGTGGCCCGTGAGGGGGATAAAAATACAGACATGGCCGCCAGAGACGTGCCTGTTGGGGGTATTCCCACACAAAGACCCACCTGATGAGAATGAAGGACCCCATGAATACTGGGCAAACTTAGGATATCAATGGCATGGAAGAAAGCATCAGGCCTGAGTATAGATGCTTCGTGGGGAGATCTGGAGCGATGGGCTATGGCTGAAACTGTGGTAGGGCACAGAGAAGTAATCGGATGTGGCAGGCTGGAACACTGCAACATAGGCAATGTTCACACCCTCCAACACTATGCCACCCTGAATCTGAAATAATTGTGAGGTATCTTTGGGGTGAAGTCTGCTAGGGCATGGGGTGGGGACAACAGGTTATCGTGCTTCAAGGGCATTAGCTAGTTTTAGTTGATGCAATGGAAGCAGTGTATGCCAAGTTACTAAGGTTTTATTAGTTTATGTACGTTTGTTTATTTGTATGGCGCACCCAATCCAGATGTAACTGTTCTTGTCGAGAGCATTCATATAACTATGCCAATAGGCGTAACTATGGTTTGTTTTGTAAAACTGTAACAGACTTTGCTACGATGAAATGCAAAATGAAAAACTGGTTTTAAAATGAAATGAATAGTACTTCCCCCTTTCTGAAGATTCATTTTTGCGTGTGTATATATAAAACAAACCAGTATTTGTATTCAACTCCCAGAGTCTAAGTGTTTCTTTGGACCATATGTATGCTACAAGTTCTTTGTACCTTCCTACAGCCGGTTCTCCCTCCAAAGATCATCCTGGCTGATCTGCCATTGCTACCATACCTTGAGTGGTACAGGGCTATACTAGTAGTTGGAGTTCTTGCCAGGTAGAGCCGTAGAAAATCCTTGGGTAGTGGACTTTAATAAACTCCCAACAAGCCTTTGTAAAGCCTGACCCTGTGGCTATACGAGAACACCTGCAGGCTGAAGTGGTTCTTACCGTAATAATCCATCAGAAGCCAGAAACCTAGGAGGCTGGGGAAAGGGACAATCGAAAATCAGTTTACAAGAAAGCCCACAGCCTTATGGGTATAAAAGAGGCTGCAGGCAGTCATTTGGCAAAGGTAGACATACCTACTGTTGCTCCCTATTTGGATGGGGGCTGCTGCGTGGCTCAATGAAGCTTTTGCAGGCTGCTTAACAGGAAGAATTGGAAATTCCAGGTACTACATCCCTGAGAGAGGAGGAAGACTCCACCTGGGAGAAGGTGAAGTGCTATTGTACATTGTTAAACAGACTGGCATCTAAAGGCTAGAAGAGAAAGTCCTAGAGGAAGTGCCTGCTGAGAGTTAAGAGTTCAGAGTCCATTTAAAGCAAACTGGACAACAGTGACCTGCAGAGGATGACACACTGGAGAAATCCTGAAGAAGGAATTTGTGACGAAAAAACCTTGTGGAGCGTGCACAAGGAGAACCTGGTTACCTGGTCTAGAGAGACCTGGTGAGAGGGCCAGAAGAAACCTGAGACTTGTGAGCGAAGCCTGGTGAGGAGGAACCAAACTCATGGGAAAGAGCCAGTCAACAGAAAAACCTGCAATGTTGTGAGTATTCTTGAGGGAGGTTGGCAGCCGGTTTGGTTTTGGGCCGGACATTATAGTGATAGGTTAGGGATCTTTCGCTTAGCAGGAATTTGGACTTTGTGTCATACAGTCCTGGGTTAGCCTGGTGATTACCAATACTGCTGAAAATAAGATTTTGGATTATTCAGGTTAGCCATCTGATTTATCTTTTGTGTTGGAAAGCCTAAGGTGTCCTCTGAGGGACAAGGACTGATCAACTCAAAATAGAATCCAAACCTATTCCTAAACACTTGAGGATGGGAACACCTAAACCCCCTAACTTTGTGCTGACAAGTCTGCGACACATTATCTACAGGTATTCTTTTTGGTTAGAAGTCATTTTCCTTAGGTCCTACAGGCGATTTACAACCCCATTCCGACACAACCTTCAAATAAAGGCTTGGTTGCACACCATCTTTGCTTTATCCTGCATGCATCATTGCTCAGCTTCGCCACAACGAGTTTTTAAGTAACTGGTCAGAGTGCAGAGAATTCCCTTCAGTCCAGGTGCCATTCACAGGTAAAACCGCTTGGTTTCTGATCCAGGAGAGTACCTCCGCCCATGCACACGTTGCACCCTATCGCATTTAGTTAGTCTCCAGTCTGACTGAACACATTACACAGGAGGGGCACACACCTTGCATTCGGTTTTGGCTTCTGCAGTGTGATGATTCCTTGTGCAATCTCCTGGAAGCACTGATCCTAGGAACTCTGGGTTGCTCAACTTTGCGGCATCAGGCATCCGTTGGACCGCATTATTCTGTTCTTGTCAACCCAACCAAAGTAACCTGGCTACCACAAACATCTAATGGTCTCTCACCTGATTCAGAGGCAGTTCTGACTTCTGAGGTATCTCTTCCCTCAGAGATGTAGACACTTTAGAAAACGGGGGCTGCTGCATTTGCATTCTAGAACCAAATGGAAATGTAGATCATCAACTATGCATGGGTTTAGTGAAAAAATGGCATCATTTCAATAAAGAGTCCTTCCATACTTGGTATGCAGTGATTATGTCCAATCACAAAAGAACTAATTCCATTACAGCAAACCCAAAATAACTAAAAAGGGGTTGGAAGTTGGGATAGTGGTTTTGGGGTGGTGGAAAAGTAGAAGAAACCAAAAAAGGGGTATTTTAGAGGGCCCCCCCCCAATAAAAAAACAACGAAAAAGGAATTCGTAATTTTGGAGTTCATTGCAATTGGATTAGTTATTTTGGATTCGATTAAATCACATGTAACATCCATACTTAAATATATCTTTTTTTGTTATTCCCTCTTTCCCCCTTCAGCCCCATCCAATCCAAGATGTGTGCTAACTTCTTAGAAAAGGGGGTGTAGGTTATCAGCGCTACAAGGCATGTTTTAATTGCATCGTACACGACTGGAAAGCAACAGCGGCAACCACAGCAGTATACAACTAGATGGGAAACTTCCCAAGTGCTTTTATATAAAAGATAATCAGTCTAGCTTTTCTACCCTACATCATACTTTTCCGTTAAGAATAAAAATCATTTGTTGCCACCAGGACATTCAAACGTCCCCTCAAATATTTATGTACATTACATTTAAAGAAGGAACCACTTTCTCTATCCAGTTCCTTACGTGCAAGCTCTACAATGGTCTCATCCAAAACAAACTGTCTTCTCCCTGCCAATACTGTTAAGGGTCAAGCCTCACGCAAGCCAAATCCACCTACTCCTCCCAAAGAGATTGGTCTTACCCAGTTTGTTGATACATGTCCTGGAACGACCCCATGCTGCCCCTTTGCTCCATCATGATGGCCTGGAAGTGCCCTCTATTCTCCTCAAGGCACCGATACATTGGCCCCTCTTGAATGAAGCCATTTGTTTGAGCAGAGGGTGGGTATCCCCTAACCTGGAAGGTACCAGAATTGTGCTGGGATGAATAAGGGGAGGCCTGCACAATGCCACTATGGGATGGAAGAGTAGTGCGGTTGAAACCAATCCCAGAGTTCAGTCGCGGGGCATTGTCCAGGAACCTCCCAGTTGGCATGGTGCATGGCCGCTTAGTAGCTACAGTCTGGTTATCGAGATCGAGAAATTCTTTGGGGCTTTCTGGTCTCTCGTCAGACTCGGGAGACTTTCCTTGCTCAGTTCCAAGATCATGATCCTCCTTTGGCACCGCTTTGGGTTCCATGTCCATCAAGTCCGGGGACAAAAGGGCCATGTTTGATACTTCACACCCTTGAAAAATAGTTGATGCTGCCTGGTTCAATGAGAAAGGGTCCCTGCCAGTGGTTGTCGCAGGCACATACCCGGTAGAGGGTGTTGGGGGAGGTACAGGCCTTTGCCACTCAGAGTAGCCCTGTTTTGGGTAGTAGATTGGCCTTTGATAGTGGTATGGAGGCTGTGTCTGGGGATGAGGTGGATGTGGTGCCTGGTAATGGAATGGCATTCCTTGTGGATATTGGGGATAGACCCCAGGATGAGGTGGAGGATGATTCTGCTGTTGGCTTTGAACCGGAAAACGTTGCGTGTGGGACCCTGGCTGAGGCTTTTCCATTCCAGGGCTAAAGACATGCAATCCTGAGTTCATAGGATAATCACCAGCCTTTGGAAACTCCATGCTGGCCTTGTAGCGGGTAGGATGTTGGTTCACAGAAGAGTCACCCATGACCGATTGTGTATCCAGGCCAGGTGTGTTTTTGTTCTGTTGTGTACAAAGTGCAGGCACTTCTGAAACCGTATTCCTGTTGCTATTTGGTGGCTGTTTTGCCTCAGCAGCAACAGAAGACATCACCCTTGTCCTACTAATGACATCAGGTGAGCCCTCACTTGTGCTACCACTTTCTGATGGAGTTCCTTCACTATATGGTGGGCTGCTCATGCTCTGTTGTGGTGGGCTTCTTACTTGGCCACCTCCTGAAACACAGTCCATTTTTCCTTGTGTGGTGCTGGATACCTTTTTTTTCACACTGCGTGGTGCTGGTTTCTTTTTTGTAGCTCCCGTACCATTTGCCACCCTGTTCAGGAGCTCTCCCTGTTGTAGGAATGCTAGACTGTTAATTTTCAAATGAGGTAGAAGTGGTGTGGGCTGCACACGATTTGCATTTTGTTCCTCCCGTTGTGGCTTCTCAGGCTGGGTAACTATTTTTTGGGAAGGAATGCAGGAGGGAGGAGAAGGATGAAGGGAATGAAAGAAAAACAAAATTATAAATTACTTAACAGGTCACAACTTAAAAAAAGATTTGCAACTGAATAGTTTTAAGTATGATGTAGGTGGTTTTTATTTATGTGATGGTGTGTTAAAGAGCCTCCAGTGGAATGGACATAGGATGTTGGCTTTCCAAGTACGGACCTCAATCGATAAGGCTATTTGAATGCACCGTTAGTTATTTCTACGAAACACCCATGGTGTCCCCATTACTCATCCACAAGAGTGGCTCAAAAACCATAACCAAAAAATGATGCGTGGAGATGAATTCTAGGAACATTTTGATTTTTTTTCGAAAATATGTTTTTGGATACAAGTTGATATATTACCTACTTAATCACAAATCATTCCCAATATTTACAATTCAATTACATCCACATTAGTGACCTAATGATTACACATCAAATTTACAATAATTCACAGAATTTACAAACATCATGAATACATTTGGTACAAAATGTAATGAAATATATGCTAGTCCATTTCATACAAAGATTACACATCAAATATCACATTTACAATAACAATTCACAAAATGTAGAGCGATAAATTCATTGGTACAACATTCAATAAAGCATATGCCTTAAAAACATGCCGGTATAACTAAAGTTCTGATAAGAAGCTGAACTAAAAGGTCGACTTGCTCTGCTTCTTGGATATGACGGAAGCAGAGCAAGTTAAACAATTTTGGAATTTTAGTCCAGTTTCTTAGAGCGGCTTTCTCAAGCACAACTAGACTGTAGAGACCCCCCAATTACTGATAGCAGGTCCATTTCTTCAAATATTAAGTTGCCTTTCCTCTGGTACTTGGCCTTAAGCACCTGGACTTTCTGAAGTACCTATTGCGATTACCACAGGAATACACGTCACTAAATTGCACTAGAAATATACACAACCCGAGATTCATTGAGCAAGTCTCATCTCCTGCTTGCCAGCATCACCACTACTGGAAATATTACCTGCTGGTACACATGCATATAGGAGACCCAGAAGCAAACAACACAGCAATACTGCTTGGCATGTGGCATACCACCACACATGAAAATCAGGTACCAACCTTTGACGGACACTGTCCCATTTCTACAACCTGCCAACCATGCACCTTGACTGTGGAACATGGACATCAACAAAAGCACTGCCAGACGGATCAGAAGCATCATGCAATAGCACCAATGGAAGATGTGTGCCCTTCAAATGTCCATAAGGTGACTCACATTTGCTATATATTCTATGTTAGAACCTCAGTTGTCACAGCAAACACATCTTTAAACACAGTTCTACAAAATGTTAAGAGTGCCTAACTGCACATGAGCTCATGGGTAAGATGGACCCAGGTCTGGACCATTCTTGCTCCTGACCGGTTTGTATCATCTGACAAATCATTCAATGTGTTTAATCAATTATTGCCTTTGTTGTATATAACACAAGTAGTAATGTAGGGGAAGCCCTCCTATACTTGCTTAACTGCACACAAGCAGTGTTCTTGTAGGCAATGTGAAAAAAGGACCTGCAATCCTCTGATCACTGTTTTTGTTTGGCTATCCTTTGCTTTTGGAAATTATTTTGCTGGTTTCAAGCATGACAAATTCTAAGGCAATTATTGAGATCCATTCAAGGAAGCACGACATGAGTATTTTACGGTGTGGTGTTCTTTAAATTCCAAGGTGCATAAGTTGAAAACAATACGTTTTTAAAGCAGTACCTAAATCACCTGTTACTGGTCCAGTATTGCTCCTACGCCACTACTTGAGCTGGGCTTGGCGCATGGGTGACATGTAAACCATGAATTTGGGTTGAAGAACCGGTAAACCATGACAGCAAGTGCAATCATGCTAAAATTAGTAGGGGGCACTTTTCAGTCATGCAAAAGCTGACTAGACAATACCATTCATGCTTTCCTAAAAGTATGTCCATGAATGGGCACTCCAGGGTTACACCCTCCAGCGACTTCAGCTGGTCAAGTGGCACAGCGAGTAGAGCGCTCGCTTTGACATCCGTGCAGAGCCTGTTAACGTAGGTTCGAATCCCGGAAGGGCCAAACTCAGCCTTTCATCCTTCCGAGGTCGATAAATGAGCACCACACACCGTGGGTAATAAGCAGCGCTCAGATACCTGAGGGTTCGTAGCGCTATATAAATGCCTAATTATTATTATTATTATTATAAGGATATAGAAAATGCAATACAAATGTAGACTGCGCTCCACAGAACATCGGAAGACTCAGCACAGGCATACAAGTGCCCAAAGTAATCTACACGAGTGAAGGCGTCCACACAAAGGGTAAGCGGTCATCAACAGGAAGCGGGTGCAGTGAGTGAATTTGTAATCTTGCCCCATTTGTTCCTGCACTACTTTTTGATGCAAACCTCTTGGCTACATACCAGCAATAAGACTCTTCAATATCCAACACAAATACAGGCGCTTAACAACAGACTTTTGTACCTGTGCGTACCCAATAAGAAGCCCGAGCTCCCCAAATCTGGTATGGAAGTAGGCATTGTATAGGGTTTTGAGATGCCATTCAATCACGGCTGCACATAACTATTTAAAGGGACCATTCTGATGACCAAGTACCTAGTTAAGAAGTTCGGTCAAATACAAGGCACAAGCAAACCTGCTCGGGCCATTTTGTCCTCCCTCCAATCCATGCTCTCTCCACTAGACCTCATTATAGTTCGCTGACACTTAGGAATGTGAGCTTTAGATTACCTGCATCCATCACCTAGCTTTCCATTGAGGAAATTGCATTGCTCTACAGCTGGTCTGATAGCATAGTGAGTAGAGCGAGCGCTCGCTTTAACATCTGTGCAGAGCCTGCTGACGCAGGTTCGAATCCTGTCAGGGCCAAACTCAGCCTTTCATCCTTCCAAGGTCAATAAATGAGCACCACACACTGTGGGTAACAAGCAGCTCTCCGATGCCCGAGGGTTCGTAGCGCTATATAAATGCTCAATTATTATTATTACGCAAAGTCTACAAAAAACAATTTAAAGTGGGGAGATCTCAATATGTACTTTTAATTTTCAAATATGTCTTGCCCTCTTTTCAGTAATAGCTCTCTACTCAGTTGTGTTCTTTATCAGATTTGAAACGGCTCCTCATGTTAGCAAGAGAGTATCTGCGTGCTTCACTCCCCAACATTAAGCCAACATTCTTAATAAAACAATTTTGAATAAAGGATATCCCTGCACTGCTACATGGAAGTGTCCACACCAGTGGTACAAGAACAAGAGGTATAACTATTGTGTAGCCGGATCCAAAAAAGGCCCAGTAAGAAACATTTAGCTTCTGGTGAATTACTGGAATAGGACACATAGTTGAAATTAAGATCTATTATGACATGCCGAACAAAAATAATCCAAAATGATAACTGCCATTCTGCCTCTTAAAAAATGATTCTCGGCAGTTCCAAAAATAGGGAATAAAGAATTCCAGTCATACAATCCAATCAATAACAGTTTCCTATTTAGTGCAGTTTGTGACATTAAAAAAAAAAAAAGTAATAAACCACATTGTGAAAACGTGACGTGGATACTTTTCGGTCCTTTTAAAATATTGGTAAAATGCGGCCATCTAAATGATTTTAAAATGTTTGTCCATCTATACTAGCTCACCATAAGGTTCCGTTAACGCTATGTTGTTCCTGAGCAATTCATATATATGACAATGCATTACTTACCGTAAAAGCATTTCTGATGGTTGTATCTGCTTAGATTCACATGCTGTGCATAGGTCTGACATCCAGTGGTCACTGCGGAGTATTGCATTTTGTTTTTCGTAGTCGAAAAGGGACGTCGACAAGGCGTGTCTGAAATACTATCCCTATAGTGACGTGCGTTGTACCCACAATCCCTCACGCGTCGAGGTCCCTCTGTTTGTATTTTTCTGCCCTGAGGGAGCCTTCTAGACGTGAGTGAGTACAGAAAAGAGATATAAAAGGAAGTCTATGTTCCTTCCATCCGAGCGGGGAGGAAGGGTGGGCGCATGTGAATCTAAGCAGATACAACCATCATAAATGCTTTTACGGTAAGTAATGCATTGTCTTCTGATGTTTGTTAATCTGCTTAGAATCACATGCTGTGCATAGACTAGCGAGCAGTACCCGGAGTTGGCGGTGGGTTATGAGAAGGAACAGTAGAGAAAAGATGTCTTAATACTGCCTGTCCCACCTGGGAGTCAGATCTCGAGTGTGCATCTAGACAGTAGTGTTTTGTAAAGGTGTGCACAGAACTCCAGGTAGCCGCTTTGCAGATGGACTCAAGGGGAACATTTGCAATGAATGCTATGGACGCCCCGTGCCTCGAGTAGAGTGTGCTCTTGGCTTAAAGGGCAGTTCTCTCTTAGCAAGAGTATAGCAGAGAGTGATGCATTGAACAATCCATCTAGAAATAGTGGACTTTGAAACTGCATCCCCTTCTCTTCCTGCTGCCACCGAGACGAAGAACTGATTAGTGTTCTTCAGTGGTCTGGTTCTTTCTATGTAGAGCATGACCGCTCTGCGCACATCTAGTGTGTGCAGAGTTTTTTTCTCCCAAGTTGGAAGGATTTTGAAAGAACGTTGGCAGTTCTATAGACTGGTTTACGTGGAATTTCGAGATGAATTTCGGAGCAAACCTTGGGTGCGTGCGTAGAACCACCTTATCTCTGAACTGTAACGAGGGGGTCTAGAACAGAAAGAGCCTGTAGTTCACTTACTCTCCTGATGGAGGTGATAGCTATTAGAAAAGCAGTCTTAAGAGTGAGGTGTTTAAGAGATGCTTTGTGCATGGGTTCGAATGGTGAGCCCATGAGTCTGGTTAGTACCATGTTAAGGTCCCATCCGGGAGCTGGGTCAGCTATCGGGGGGTGTATCCTCTTTACTCCCTCCATGAAGGCCTTTATAACAGGGATCTTCCACCACAACACTTTGAGTTGGGAAGTGGTGTATGCAGAAAGTGCCGCTAGGTGGACTTTAATGGAATTGAACACTAGACCTGAATCCAATAAGTGGGTCAGGTATAGAACAATATGTGTGGGAGAGCAGTCAATCGGGTTGATGCTTTTTCCTCTGCACCAGATGACAAATCTCTTCCACTTGCTAGAATAGCAGTGGCGAGTGTTAGGTTTTCTGGCTTCCCTGAGGATGTCCATGCATCTCTGCGGGAGCTGTAGATGGCCGAATTCTATGATCTCAGGAGCCAAGCTGCTAAGTTCATGTTCTGGGGGCATGGATGCAGAGTCCTGCCCTTGTCTTGTGACAGCATGTTGTATGGGCAGGGGAGTTTCACTGGGGGAGATAGAGACATCTCCATCAAGTGAGCGAACCATGGATGTCGGGCCCACATTGGGGCCACCAGTATCATGGTCACTTGTTCCTGGTGCATCTTGTGCACCACCTTGTTGAGAAGGGGAGTTGGGGGGAAAAGGGTAAACAAATTTCCCTGACCATTGCATCGACAGACCGTTCCCCTTGGATTGGTTCTGGGGGTACCTGGAGGTGTAATTTTGGCATTGTGAGTTCTCCAGGGTTGCGAACAGGTCTATTTCTGGGAATCCCCATTGTGTGAAGACGTCGAAGACGATGTCTTCGTGCAGTCGCCATTCGTACTCTTCGGGCAGGGGGAAATCTCTGCTGAGTTTGTCTGCCAGCAGATTGAGTTCCCCTGGTACATGTTGTGACATTAGGAACATGTTTTGTTTGAGAGCCCACTTCCATATATTTTGGGCCAGTTTGGACAGTCCTGGAGAGTGGGTGCCCCCCTGCTTGTTGATGTAGTACATGGCTCGGTGCTGTCTGTAAGGACCAACACAGTCTTGCCTTGTAGGTGTTCCTGGAAGGCTTTTAGCGCCTTGAACACAGCTAGTAGCTCCAGTAGATTTATGTGTTTGGATGCTACGTTCGGAGTCCACACTCCGTGAGCAGTCTGATGGGATAGGTGAGCCCCCCCCCCATCCTGTGAGGGATGCGTCTGTGGTTAGAGTGGCTTCCGCCGCGGGTGTGGCAAAAGGTTTCCCTCTTTCCAGGTTTTCCTTTGTCCACCACCGTAGCGAGAGAACCAAGGCCTGCGAGACCACCACTAGATCGTCCCATAGTCCGCTGGCCTGACACCACTGGCTGTTGAGCCACTCTTGCATAGGGCGCAGGCGCGCGTGAGGTACCAAATAAATACACGATGCCATCATGCCTAGCAAGCGCATTGCTTTGCGTACCGTCACCTCTCGACCGGTTACATATTAAGGGATCTGAAACAGCATGTTTTGGACCCTCTCGTTGGAGGGGAAGACAAGGTCGTCCTTTGTTTGAATTAGAGCCCCTAGGAATTGCTTGATTTGGCTGGGGTCTAGGCTGGACTTCTTTTCGTTGATGGAGAAGCCCAACTGGAACAAAAGGTCTACAGTCTTTTGGGTATTGGAGAAGCATGTTTCGTAAGAATCCCCTGTTATGAGCCAGTCGTCGAGGTAAGGGTAAACTGGGATGGACAACCTGCGCAGGTGGGCCGCTGCCACTGCCAGTACCTTCGTGAATACCCTTGGTGCCGATGCTATGCCGAAGGGTAGCACTCTGAACTGGTAGTGTTTGCCCTCTATCATGAACCTGAGGTATCTTCTGTGCGCTGGCAACATTCAAATATGAAAGTATGCATCTTTCATGTCCAATGTTGTCATGTAATCTCCCTGTGATAGCAGTGGGATCACTTCCTGTAAGGTCACCATACGAAACTTCTGGGGTTTGATAAACTTGTTCGCTGGGCGCAGTCTAATACAGGGCGCATGGTTAGATCCTTTTTGGGTACAAGGAAGTACACTGAATAAATAACTTCCGTTACCTGAGATAGAGGCACGACCTCTATGGCTCCTTTTTCCAGCAGTTGTACTTCTTGGAGAAGGATGGCAAGGTGTTCCGGTGTCATGCGTCGTCCCCTCGGGGGTCTGTATGTTGGGGAACCGTTGAATTCGATGCAGTATCCGTGGGCTACGGTGGAAAGTACCCAGCGGTCTGACGTTATTCCCTCCCATGCTGGAAGAAAGGATGTTATCCGGCCCCCGACCGGTGTTGCATGGGAGGGGACGCGAATCTTCGCGTCACTTGGTGTTGTTGGGGGCTTGGGAGCCTCTGGGGTGGACCCCCGACCTCTCCCTTTGCCACGGCGCTGGCCTCTTTGGCTGTACTGCCCACTATTGGTCTGGTAATTGGTGGCAGGGTACTGTTGTTGCTGATTCTGCTGTTGGCGTTGGCCACGAAAAAAGCGTTTGTTGCCATAGCCGCGTCTGGTAGTGGGGCTTAGAGATCTGGTCAAGAGTTTTGATAGTATCGAACTCTTTTTTAGCCATCTTCAGAGCCTCGTCCACCGCTTTCCCGAAGAGGTGTCTTCAACAGGTTTATTTATTAAAGACGCCTCTGTCTCCGGTTTGAACCCTGAGTTGCGCAGCCATACATGGCGTTTTAAGAGTATTCCCTGAACCAGGGAACGTCCCGCTGTCTCTGCAGCATCCAGAGAGTTCTTTACAATACTCTGGTTGACCTGGGTTCCTTCGCCAATAGTTGATAGCAGGCGTGTACGTAGTGGTTCCGGCGCTTCTTCGGCGTCTTTGCGCAGTTTGGCCCACTGCGCGTCCGCGTAGCTAGCTAGCAAAGATTTGTTGTTCGCAATTCTTGCCGAAAAGGCAGCCGAGGATGTGACTCTCTTTGCAAGGGCATATAACCTCTTGCCCTCCTTGTCAGGTGGTGCCTCGCTGGTGGACAGCAGCACCCCTGCCCTCTTCCTTATATTAGTTACTACAAGGGAATCCGGAATGGAATGTCCCCTGATGTACAGCGGGTCTGAGGGTGAAGGAGTGAAAAGTTTAACTCCTCTGATTAGTGCGGGTGTGGATAGCGAAGGGATGATTCTTCTCTTCACTGAAGCGAGGAGGGGAATGGTCTGGCTGACCGGGGGTTTCTCCTTAATTACTCTTTCCACAAAGTTTATTTCAGGAGAGATCTCCCCAGTGTCCAGTTCGAAATGTGCTGCTGCTCTGCGCAACAGGGCATTGAACGTGGGCTGATCGTCAATGGGAGACGTGTTTCTAACAGGTGAATTATCAGGAGGATTTAGGTTCAGGACATCAGTGTCCGAATATACTGATGGGGATTGCCAGGGATGAGAAGGTCCTTCTGGATTTTCTCCGAAGCCTTCTCCTACCATGTCTGGGCTGTCTTCCAGACCTTCCTCCTGGTTCTGTCCCTCTTCATCGTCCACAAATTCATCCTCCTCCTCCAAGTATTGTTCCTCACCAGTGAGGTCATACACATTATGGAAATCTGAGGCTGAGTCCTGCTGGGGATTGAATAGTCTTGGATATTTGGCCCTGGGGTCCTCCTGAGGCCCTTCTCTTGTTCTCTTGGGAGTGGGAGGGTTCTGGGTCTTCATAAACCTTTCCATTCTCTCCATACAGAGATGGAGCCTTTCCATGGTTTCATGGGGTACCCCTGAGCGGTCTAGCGGGGAAAAATTAGTGTCATCTAGCAGAAAACGGCTCGACCTCTCCCATAACGTCGAGGAAAGTGTCCCGTCGCCTTCCGAAAAGCCTTCCGGTGTGCTGGGGGTCCCCCCCGACTGAAGGGGGTAGTCCCTGTCTTTCTTCGGGCTTTTTCGGCGTGTCTTTCGACCTTTGCGTAGCGCTCGACGTGTCTTTCGCCGTACGCTTCTGGGTGTCGGCTACAACGATCCTCGCCAAGCTCTCTGTGACTCGTTTGTCAGCTGAGGGCTGTGGTTTCGACGTTACGGGTGCCGATCGTTCTACGGCGGCGTGCGCTCTCTGCTGGTGCGCGCCAGCCGATGGTTTGTGGGCGGCGCCCTTATTTGCCGAAAGCCCAGTCGCTGGTCGCGGCTGCGAGAGGGGCTTCGAACCTGAACGGTCCGAGGAGGCCGCCGGTGGAACCTGCGTCTCCTTGGGCGCTGATGCTCTCTTGGTCTTCGACGAAGAAGAGCCATGGGTTGTGTGCTTATGTGTGGTATCGTGTGCGTCAGTGTCGCTGGGGTGTTCATCCCCATAAGCAGGGCGTGAGCCGAGCCCGTCGGGGCCGGGGACAGACGACGAAGAGCGCGAGCGCTCTTTAGAGGGGTCTACGACTTCCGTAGCGGAGGTCGTGTTATCACGTTCCTCGTCACTGTCGGTGGTAGCAGCGGCGGGTGAAGAATCGGCCTTCGACATAGTGTAGGCTGCCCACCTCTTGACCCTACAGTCTTTTAGAGTCTTTGGCTTAAGAAGCCGACAAGCCGTGCAACCCTCCTCTTTGTGATCGAGGGGCAAGCAGCGGTTACACCGTGAATGCTTGTCCTTCCAAGTAAACTTGCCCTTGCAACGCGGGCAAAACCTAAAGGGTGTCCTCTCCATAGCCGAGGCAATAAATCGTGATAACGACCCGAAGGGAAAGGAAGGGGAAAAGGAAAGGCATTCTCAGAAAAGAACCAGAGATGTCCCACGACCCCACTCTCCCTACTGTATTTGGCCTGCGAGGCCAGGCCACGTGTTCGGCAACGCCGAAGGATCTCCTCCGCTCGTCCCCTCCGTCGAAGATCTTGCTCGGCGGAGACAGCTTCACAACTGCGTCGAGGGAGGGATCGATGTGTTATATATTGAATAGGAAAACGACCAAAGGTCGAGGAGATGAAATCTGCAATGTCTCTCGAGGAGCTCCGCGTAAAGGCGACCAGTAGCTGGGCGGAAAAAAACAATCTGAGGGACCTCGACGCGTGAGGGATTGTAGGTACAACGCACGTCACTATAGGGATAGTATTTCAGACACGCCTTGTCGACGTCCCTTTTCGACTACGAAAAACAAAATGCAATACTCTGCAGTGACCACTGGATGTCGGACCTATGCACAGCATGTGATTCTAAGCAGATTAACAAACATCAGAAATTAAATTAGACTGACACTGCAACAGCTCTTCAAAGTTTTGCTACAAAGAAAGAAATGGAGTTGCACTCTTAAATTGTGACCGAGGAAACATGGCCTGGAAAGCACATGCACAGACCTTGCTTGTTTACAGCTGGCTATATAGTGCAACGTCCACTATTGGCAGCAAAAAATATTTTGACAAAAAAATAATGCACTCCAAAGTTGATACTTTTGACTTCATGAAAATGTCGTACCTACATACTTTTGGAAAAGCCCAAATTTAATCTCCAGAACCTGATTGTATGTTCAATACGGCACCAAGGACAACCCACTCACATTCAATTGTCAAATGAATTTATGAATACTGTACCTCCGACGCTCCCAGTGTCTGCCATTGTTATGCTACCAGTGTCTGCCATAATCCTGAAGTCAGTCCTGTTTACTAGGCCTTGTGTTGCTGGTGGCTGTAAACCTGCAGGCGCTACATAGGGGCCCTGGGGGAAGGGCCCGGAAGCATGATGTGGAGGTGGTGGACGTGGCTGGTATGATGCACCAGGTGGGCACACACGCGAGGACAACTGCTGCATGGCGATCATCTCCGGGCTGTCCAACATAGAATCTCCCTGATCCCTCACAGGCTGAGGACCTGCAAAGGGAGGGGTTGCCATTGGCTGAGAACTGTTATGTGGCTGCAAGAACCTTTGTGGGGGAGCACCCTGAGGTAGGAAACTTGACTGGTCAGTCCAGTGGTTGGAAGGCACAGGGGGTCTTGACATGCTGGGGTCCATCATAGGTCGAAAGGTAGGAGGTGCCTGGGGTGGGTTTTGGCCCATAATGTTCTCCTCTACTGGTCCCAAGGGGGTATGGTTTACAGGAACGTGGCCTCCATTCCACATAGGACCTGGGGCTCTATTCAAGTAAGGGTACATCTGATTTGGTGGGAAGTGAGAGCCATCTGGACCAGAATTTCTCACTGGAGGTCCATTGTGCCTCGATGGAATGAATCCCTGTGGAAACTGTGGTCGAGGGTACCTGCCACCTTCTGGTGTAGGACCCCGCAATGGAGGCACAGGGCCTAGGTGTGGCGCAGGCGAGTTCATGTGGGCTGGTCCAGGGTATGCTTGTTTGTTTTCTGAGACTGGAAGTGCCTGCCCCATTTCACCTCTGAATCCGTCTGGAGGCTGTGGAGTGGAAGAAAACATTAAAAGGTCAATACATTTGTGTGGCAATTAAGGCAAATGGGGTAAAAGGTGGTTGAGAGCAGGGAGGAATATAGAGTTGAATAGGAGGCTGGGGGGATAAAAAACAAAAAAACACCTCCATTAAAAGCATTCAAAGAATGGGAGCTTTTTCAGGGGCTTCTTAAGCAGAGGAAAAACAGGGGAACAGGACCAACAGAGCCACAAGGAAAGGACGAAAGCACAAAGGGCCTTGTGGAAGGGGGAAGCAAGCACACGTGGAGCTCATGGGAAGGAAAAGCTCACATAAAGAAGCAGCATGAAGAGGCCAAGGAAGAGCAAGAAAGCAAGAAGTCTCGGCAAAGAAAGCACAAGAGTGTCCCCATGATGGGAAGAGACATTGGGCTCCTCTAAAGGAGGTGATCCTGCAAAGGGATAAAATGAAAGAAGCAGCACAAGTGATTGCCTTCCCTGGGTGAGGCCTATGAAAACCGGCAATGATTATGATGTGACAAATAGGAAAGAATAAAGTAAGCTGCTTTGCATTATTTTTAAATAACTCAAATGTGTTCATCTTTTGAGGCAAACCAACGTCTGCCTTAAAAATACATTGCTCACCATGACAATCTGGAGCATACGATTTTGAGGGCTCCTTCACAACACAACTCGTAGCGTATTCTGAAGTCATGTGAAGCCAGAAAACCAAAAATCTAGGCATAGAGTTTTAATAAGGCATGAGTATTGGCCAATGCCTTCACTCTCCACCTGCCTGACCAGTGCCTCCATCACCCAACCACATCCTCCATTCACACCACACGCCTGCAGTTCCAAGAAGAAAATACAATATACCCCAAGTCTGTTGGCAATCTGAAAGGGTATATCGATTAAGAGCTCTGAAGCAAATACAGAGCACTTTCTGTAGAATGAGGTCAGGTTCCTTCATTGTTCCAACTGGTTATAAACAGATTAACATGCAAAAGCGAATTGTCTCATCTTTTCTTTTACTGAAGACGGTTGACGAAAGCAATGTTCAGGTCTGCTCATTACAGTATTGTGGGAAAGAACAGATCCTTCCTGATACTTATGTCGATTTGAGAAGAATGTTATTTATTTTAGTGTGTCTAGAGTGGGCTAACCCGTAGATAGTGTTACAGTTTCTCACTTTGCAGAGGACACCAAAGGAGATGGCAGAAGGATCGATTGAGATTGCTGCTAGGGAGTGTGCTCACCTTATGACTAGGCAACATTGGACTCGTTGGCTACTAGAGAGGATACCAAACTCTGCAAAAGGACGAATCTCGACGATCAGTTTGACTTTGATGTCAAAAGCTTCATCACAGAGTGGCATACCAAAATAGATGAAACAAGTAAACATGCAATTATCGACGAAGGTAAGGAACACGTTACTTAGCTGTAACTCTTGTTCTCCAGCATGGGTCTTAAATGGAGTCACATGCTATGAATATTCCCAGTCAGGTGGGGAATCCTTGGTAAAAATAAAGCAGTTTAGCTTTAAGCTAAAACTGCATTGTCGCCTGTATAGCATATTGCGGTCACTTTGGGTAACATGACCCAAACCAATGAAACTCATCTTCCTTAAACTCCCCCCACACCCCTTCCCGGTGGCCATCTTCGTATTTGGTTGTGCACGCAAAGTGGCAATAGGACTCAAAAGCCCGAGGGGGGAAGGAGGGTGACCCATGCTGGAAAGAAAAAAAATGCTACAGGTAAGTAACTTGTTCCTTCTTCAGCATGGGTTCACATGCTATGGAAACGATCACACAGCAGTATATAAACACAACTACAGGAGTTGGCAATGCTCAACAGAAGCAATAAAACCTACCCCTGGAACACTCAAGAAAACAGGTTGCCTAGCACTGCTTGTCTGACACAAAACTCCACCCTAGAATCCCAGTCGACACAGTAGAACCTCGTGAAGGTGCAAGTAGACCTCTACATAGCAGCCCTGCAGATATCCAGCAGAGGAACACCAAAGAGTAACGCTGGTGTAGTTGCGATTGTTCTGGTGCGATGGGCCCTCGGTCTGCCTGGCAATGGCCTGTTGGCCAGCTGATGGCAATGCATGATGCAGCTGGAGAGCCATCTGAAGCTGGACACTTCAGATAGGGCCTTCCCATGACCCACCGGTCCAAAGTTTACAAAAAGCTGAGAAGTCTCACGAAAGTCCTTTGTGCGTGCAACACAGAATTTCAAGGCACGCGCAAGATCCAGCGAATGCAACAACCTATCAGCAGGCGTAGATGGGTTTGTAAAGAAAACTAGCAGTACCAAAGGCTTGTTTAAGTGAAGGTCTAACAGGACCTTGGGCATAAAGGACAGATGAGTCCTTGGAATTACTTTCGCTGAGTGCAACGACAAAGACGGAGGTAACAGGTCATTTGGTCGAAAATAAATGGTCGACAGGACAAATGACCCTCCCCAACACCCTTTTTTTGCAAAAAACCCCCCTTTTTTTTCCTAAACGAAAACCTGAAAAATATATATATATATAAATACAAATTTGACCCTTTGTCTGTCGACCAAATGACTGGACAGCAAAGACGGAGACTTGCATGACAGAACCTGTATTTCACCAACCTACCTGGCCGAGGAGATAGCCACGAGGAAAGAGGGTTTTGAAGAAAAACTTCAAGGGCGTCCAAAACATAGGCACAAACGGTGGCCCTATGGGCTTGGAGAGTACCACATTAAGCTCCCACACAGGAGCAGGAGCCTTCACTGGTTAAAAAGTCCTGAAAAGGCCCTTGAGGAACTTTTTCAGCTTAATTTTTCAGCTGTCAGCACCATCACCAGACGCTCCTCTCCTAGACTCTTAACCTCTGCCTGGAGGACGATTCATTCAGGTTCTCATACACTGCCATCAAGACAAGTGTGCAGTCTAACACTACAGCAATGTTTGGAGACTGATCCCCAGACATCAAATAGTTCAGCGCCCGCTTGGTAAAGTTGGAACGCTAGACACCGACTTTTTGCCTTGTCTAGTTACAGGCAAGCATCAGCCCCACACATGCACCAGGCACGCAGCTTCTTTCTGCGTCTCTGGTATACCGAGCAACATTCTCTGGAGATCCAGACTCCCTCCCACCCCCATCTGAATTGAGCCCAGCAGCGTTGGTGGAACTTTTGTTCATGTTGGTTCATTTTTGAAAATAAGGGATCACAGACTCTCCCGGGTCCTGAAACCACACCCTGACTAAGGTGGCTGTCATTTCTTTTACTGCCACCGAAACGCAATACCAACAGGGTTGACGTGGGGTCCTGCTGTTGGACCTACCCTGCAACTCAAGGACATGGTTTGTTTTTCCTGTTAAGGAACTGCCCCAGACCGCATTGGTAGAGCCTGTTTGAACTACATTTCCCCACACCAAGGGAAGCAGCTTTCATACTGAGCTGAATTAGAAAGTGTATTTTCTGCACAATTGGAGCATTTAGATGTTTCTTCATTCGATATAATTTTAAATGTAAAATATACCATGAATGGTAAGACCTAAGCCACGGTCTTTTCAAACCCAACTAATGGCGATCGAAATTTGTAAGACATTAGTGGCCCCCTATGTGTACAGTTTATGTATATATTCTAATTATTAAAGAATTCTTTTTTACTTTGGGGTCTTTGTGACAGCCAGCTCTAGGTCTTCACATCCGTCCCTACATGGGTCTTCAGCACAAATTATGGGTCATGTATCCACTATCTTAATTTGTGGACAATTGAAATATACTGAACACCTGTAGATATACATCTACAACACTAGATATGAAAATGCGTGAGCAATACAGCTTAAAATGCTCTGTACTATTCCTATGTAGAGTTCATATTGAATAAGCAATACATTCGTTTTATGAATAATTGCCATTAGTCCGTGTGGTTTTTTTGTGGCATCAAAATAATTTTGGCTTTGATTTAATCACTATTCAAATGATAGGTTGATACTATAAGGTCTTGAATCAGTTACTGTCTCGGTATCAACCGACGGCAATAGTTTCGCTTTTCTGTTTGACCTTGAAGAGCTCTGACAAGTCTATGCAACCACAGGGCCAGCTTGCCTGAAGTCTGGGAGATATGATCGGTTATTTATAACACGCTTAATACCCAGGGATTGAACCTGTGGTGCTCTGTCATCGTGCTTCCAAGGCGAGCACATTGCCCCTGAGCTATCCATCTAGGGAGACGGCGGACCAGTGCACCTTGATTGATGCATGTGCAAGGCGAGAGTAAGTAAGGAAGAAGCTGTGGCGCGGTCATGCGCTAAATCGAGAGAACTTCTTTGACCAGCACCACAATGTAAAACGCGTCCACTTGTGCTTGTAACAGGCAAGTGTAGATGGAACCCTGGCCTTAGCAAGAATGTTCTTGAAATCCAAAGGCAGCAAATAGTGTCCAAACTCTAGGACTGCAGGAGCTAGGCCGGTAGGCTCAGAGATGCTGGATTGTGGTGCTGGATCCTGCCCGGGAGAGCAGGTCTGGGAGAGAAGGCAGTCTGAAAGCTGGAGCCACCGAAAGGTGGAGAAATTATAAGTTACTCACTGTAGTGACTAACATACTCTTAGTCCATAGTCCCCTTTCCTCCATACTGTATGGGCCTCCCTTCCAAGGGACAGGAGACGGAAACTTTTTCATCAGAAAAACCTTCTTCCCCTTTAAATTGAGAGGCACGGCCCAGGGAGCATGCGCTGCCCTGTCTCCGCCCTCCGGCGCCACACCTCAGTCCCCATTGACGCGTCGACAATAGATTTAACATTGCCTAATGACACTAGTATTATTAGGGGGGAGGATGGTAGGACGTATGGAGGTAAGGGGACTATGGACTAATAGTACGTTAGTCCCTACGGTGAGTAATTTATAATTGCTCTTACGTCCCGTCCCCTTTCCTCCATACTGTATGGGCGATTACAACCGATTGTAGCCCCAGGGTGCAGAGGAGACCCTCCTTAAGCAAATAGGTTCCTGAGAACCGCCTGTCCGAAAGCCCCATCAGATCTAGAGCTGGCATCAAACAGTAATGCTTGCAGAAAGCCGAGGGAGAGGCTCAAGTGGCCACCCTGCTTATGACTTGCCAAGGGACATGGTGCTGAAATGCGATGGCCGTTGCCTTGGCCCTGACTGTGTGGGCATGCATGTTGGCCGGGACCGGCCTGTGCTGGCCCTCGTACGCTTCTTGGATGGCCAAGACCAGTCAGCAGGATATGAAGCCTTGGAGGCTTGATAGCCTGGCCTCGAGCCGCCGAAAGTGATACACAGGGCATCCGACTTGCGGAAGCCTTTGGTCCTGTCCAAGTAGAATTTCAGGGCACGCCCGACATCCAGGCAGTGCAGCACTCGCTGTGTTTCGTCCTTGGGATCGGGAAAGAACGTCGGAAGGACCATTTCCTCATTCAAGTGAAACGCAGAAGGAACCTTGTGCAGAAATGCCGGGTGCATCCGCAGGACTACCTTGTCCCTGAAAAGGTGGTATATGGTTCAGAGGCGACCAGCGCCTGAATCTCGCTAACTCTGCGAGCCGAGGTAAGACCGACTAGTAAGGTCGCCTTGATGGTGACTAGCCTAATGTCCACGGATGCCATTGGCTCGAATGGTTTGTGCGCCAGGGCGCCCAAGACTATATTCAGGTGCCACACTGGGTGCGGTCTCTTGACGGGCGGGTAGAGCATTGCGAGACCAGTCAGGTGTTTGACGATAGGGTTGGAGGAGGAATAAATGCCTTCCTCCGAGTTCCTGTAAGCCCCAATGGCTGCGAGGTATGTACGGCAGGTGTCGACCTGTACGCCCGAATGAGCGAGGTGCGCCGAAAAAGAGCACGTCGTCTAGATTGCAGGCCAAAGGGTCAATTCCCTCGGAGTCTGCCCAGAGGCAGAACCTGGTCCATTTGCTCTTGTACTGGGCCCTGGTGGCTTTGCTCCAGGCACCCTGTATGATTTCCAGATGGCCTGTGAGAGGCTAAGGCGCCGAAGCGTTACCTGCTCAGGTACCACGCTGTGAGGGCTAGTTTCCCTGGTGCGGGGTGGATGATCCTGCCCCCCCTGCTGCACCAGATGATGTGCTGGGTCCGTCGGGAGGTGGATCGGGGGCACCTCCGAGAGGCTGAGGAGCTCCGAACACCATGGTCTGGCCGGCCACCATGGAGCAATCAGAATGATGCGGAGCCGGTGCAACGCCTTGATCTTGCAAAGTACCCTGTGGATCAGGGCAGTGGGCGGAAAAGCGTAGGCCTTCATGCCGTCCACTGGAGGTGAAATGTGTTGCCCAGAGAGACGGGGCCCTGTCCCTGCCAGGATGCGAACTGGGGGCACTTCTTGTTGTGCCAAGTGTCAAAGATCCACTTGGGGGGACCTCATCTGTTGAAGATCTGAGCAACGAGGTTGTTTAGCTGCCACTCTTAATTGTCCTCTCCCAGCCTGCTGAGCCTGTCCACCTCCAGGTTGGATTCCCCTGGGAGGTGGACTGCCGAGAGGTAAATCTCGTTTTCCAAGGCCCATTGCCACATGCTGATCGGCATGTCTGCACAGAGGAGGGGTTCTGGTGTCTCCCTCCTTGTTGACGTAGTACATGCTGGCCGAGTTGTCTGTCTGAATGAGGACAACCTTGCCCCTGTCGAGTGGTAGGAATGCTCTGAGCACTAGCCAGATGGCTAGCAGCTCCAGCCAGTTGATGTGGTGCTCCAGCCAGTTGATGTGGTATTTCCGCTCCTATAGAGTCCAGGTGCCGTGGACCGAGAGATCGTCCAGGGTGGCTCCCCAGCCCTCGAGCGAGGAGTCTGTGGTGATGGTGGCCTGCAGAGAAGGCGGCCGGAAGGGCTTGCCCGTCTGTAGGTTGCAGCCCCTGGACTACCAAGTTAGGTCCGGGTAGAGAGATGGAGGAAAGTTGATAATTTCGGATTGAGAGTCCCGTTCCTGACTCCATGAGGCCACGAAGTGCAGCTGAATCCTTCTCATCCTTCGGCTTGTGTGTGGGACGGCTAGCAGAACCGCCACCAATAGACCCAGGAGAAGTTGATACCAAGCCAAGGTCACCTCTCTGCTGAGGAAGTGGACGGTGGCCCTTTTGATGGCCGAGATCTTCCGACGGGAAGACCTTCTTGGAGCACAAGTCCCAAATGAGTCCCAGGAAAGTCAGTCTGCGTGGGGAGCAGATGTGACTTCTTGAGATTGAGTGAGAAGCCCGGGTCGTGCAGTGCGTTCATAAGGGCATGGGAGGAGTGGTGAACTGCCTCCGGAGATGTGGCCCTGACGAGCCAGTCATCGAGATAAGGATAGAGGTGCAGGCCGCTACTGTATTCATGAGTCTGGCTGGGAAAGGACCTGGGGGCCGGGTTGAGGCCAAACGGGAGGACCTTGTATTGGAAATGGTAGCCCATGATCCTGAAATGTAGAAAAGAACGATGGGGCTGCCAACTCGGGACATGTAGGTACGCGTCCTTCAGGTCTAGGGAGCACATCCAGTCTCCCTTGTCCAATGTCTCCACTATAAAAGCTGGCTTAACCATCTTGAATTTTTCCAGGGATAAGGAGAGGTTGAGGGTGGAAAGGTCCAGCACTAATCTCAGGCCCGCCTGGTTCTTCTGAGTGTCAAAAATCCTGGAGTAGAAGCCAAAAACTTGCTGGGAGGCTGGAACTTCCTCCACTGCCTGGCTCTCTACGAGCGACCGGATCTCCGCCAAAAGAGTTGCTGTCCCAACCTGTGGGAGTGGAGGGGAGGAGGGAGGAGAGGCTGGGATGGGTAGGTGGTACCCCGTAGATACTATGGATAGGATCCACGAAATTCTGGCACCAGAAATGTGCATGGTTAGCAAGCATGCCCTCCACCGGAGACACGTGGACCCAAAGTGTCATGTCATGCCTTCTTTCCCTCGGAGGCTGAGGAAGGGGACTGAAAAAAAGCCTTTGCTCTCCCCCGACCCTCCTTTTTTGTTGTTTGCGCCGGCGAGTGGTCTGGCTGCCTGGATCTGCGTTCCAGGAAGCCGCGGAACCCTCCATATGTACGATTCTTCGCTGAGCGTTGCTGAGATTGGGTGTAAGATTTTGGTGTGGACTTTGTAAGGATGGACAAAGACTTTGCCGTTTGTGAGCTGTTCTTTCTGTGCAGCTCTTTAGCCGTAGAGGAGTGGAAGAGGTCCCCCCCCCCACTTGAACGGTAGATCTAGAATGCGCTCTTGGCCGTCCGGGTTGAACATTGTAGCCCGGAGCCAGGCTGTGTGCCTCATGTCCGTGGCAATGCACATGCCCCGGCCCAAGGTATCTATATGAACCACTGTGGATTCCATGAGGTAATGCGCCACAAGCTTGGCCTCCGCTAGCCCTGCCTTGAAGCGTGATTGGCATTGGGAGGAGAGTTCCGGGAGGAAGTACGCAATTTCCCACCATAACCGTTGGTTGGCAGCAGCCAGAATGGCATCTGCGTTGGCCCGACGCAGGTGCAGGGAGGCATTGGTGTAGATCTTCTTGCCTTAAGCCTCCAAGATCTTCTCCTCCTTGCCCAGCAGCACCGCAGCGGAGGTGGCTGAGGACGACTGAGGCTTGGAGTAAAGTGATGCCGCAGCGATCACCGAGGAGTGTGGCTGAGGATGGGTCGAGAGCAAGAGTATGTCCCCCTCCATCTGCCTGTACTTGGCGCCCAGGCATCGGTTGACCGACTGGACCAAGTGGGGCTTGAGCCAACCCTTCTTGGCCAGGGAGACATCAGTTTGCAGTGGAATCCCCATGTTGGCAAAGGAGCGTTATGTGAGGACTTCGGCCACAACCCCCTCTGCCGGCTTTTCGACCTCGGGTTGCAAGACGTTCGTCGTAGGCCCTGGCTCAGGATGGAGTGTCTGGATCCTCCTCCTTGTCCGTGTCCTGCGGATCCGGAGGATCTTGTGGAGGAGGAGTAGATGGTGCCGGAGGTTGGGGTACCGAGACAGCAGCCGGAGGCTGAGGAGATGGCAGAGGTTGCGTAGTTGGCTGTGGAGCCGGAGGAGGCTGCTGCACCAGTGTCAGGGAGCCTGATGGAGGTGTCTGGTGCCGCTAGCATTGCGGGGAGGATTTCCTTGACTACGTCCTTGACAACCCACATCTGAGGAGACCTCATGAGGCAGAGGAATTTATCAAAGAGCCTCTCCTCACTGGCGGACGAGGTGGCAGGGGGTACTGACAGGTTAGCGGGGGACTGCTGGAGCCGCTGCGTATCCAGTCCGTATGGACGCATGAGAAAGTTGCCCAGCGCATATGAAGGGTAGACTGTAGGCCACGTACCTGGTTACGACCAGTCCCACCTTGACACTTGTGCTTCACCAACTTCATGGAATGGCGTCGGACGGGTGTTCCGGTCTGGCACGGTGGCCATTTTGTTGAGCTGCCTGCCATGTGCCTGCAATGTGTTGCCCAGCCCACTGGGTCCGGCCTCATCCAAGACTCTTGCGTGTGGATCACAAAATCTGCCCTGCTCCTCGGGCCTCGGCCCGGTAGGTGTGCCACCGTCGACCTGGGGGTCAGTAGAGCTGCGTATAGGCGCCCCCTTGGACGTATTGCCGGTATTAGGGCATAGCCCCTCGGCCATTGCACCGGTAAGAGGGTGTAGACCCGGTACAGGAACCTTCCGGTCCCTCGACACTGCGTCCGGAAGGTCCGAGGACTCCTCAACCCAAAGGCTGGTAGATGAAGCAGCCTCGGTGCACATGCCGGTGGAAGGACCTGACCTGTCCCTCCCGCTCGGCAAAGTCCCTGGGAGGGAGTCTCCTTTGCGAGGTGTGCTGGTGAAAAAGGTTTGTCTCCCGTCAATTGGAAGGGACGCCCATACAGTATGGAGGAAAGGGGACGGGACGTAAGAGTAGATCAGGGTACCAGATCTGCCTGGGATATGCTGGTGCAATGAGGATCATGTACAGCAGGATAGTTTGGGTGTGTTGATCACATGTAGCAGCAACGCAATTGGCGGGAATGTGTACAGGAACCGGCCTTCCCATTGGATCGAGAAGCGCGCCCCCCCCCCCCCCCCAGACTCGTTGCTTGAGGGAACCTGCGGGCAAACCGCTGGCACTAGGTGTTGGTCACTGTAGCGAACAGGTCGTTCTGAGGCTGGCCCCATTTGCTGAAGATACAATACACCCGAGCTTGCTGGATCTCCCCCTCGTGGCAGGATTGCAGCTCCCTGCAGAGAGAGTTCGCGATGGTGTTTGTACACCTGCCAAGTGGAACAAGACTAGAAACATCCGTGGATCAATGGCCCACCACCATAGGTTCTGTGCCTACTGGGAGAAGACGGGAGATCTCGTCCCGCCCTTCTGCTTGATGTAATACATGGTGGTCGTGTTGTCTGAAGATCCAGACAACCTTCCACAAAAACTCCAGCTTGAAAGACTTAAGTGCCCAAAAAACTGCCTTCAGTTCCAGAACGCTGATATGCAATGCCTTCTATTCTGGGCGCCATAGTCCCCTGGCGTACAGTTGGCCATTACAGAGGGGCGTCGGTAGTGACAGTTTCCTGATGCGGCCGGGGCCAGCAGGGAGCCCCTCACGAGATGTAAAGGCAAATGGACCTCCACCTCAAGGCTTAACCGAACGTTTGAGGACTACCTTGTCGTTCCATGAGCTGGAGGTTGGCTTCTACCTAGCGTCCAGGAACTCTTGAAGAGGTCTCATGTGCAACCTGCAATCAGGGACCAGATGGATGCAGGAATACTGCATCCCCAACAGGGATTTGATGGACCGGACAGTCACCACTCCGACTGAGGATAGCCTTTGGACCTTTCCTAGGATGTAACGTATCCTTTCCTCCGATGGTGCCACCAGGCACAAGACTTTAATCAGGCCCCCAGGAACATCGAGTCTTGGAACACCACCATGCAGGATTTGGGATAGGTTATGAAGAGCCCCAGAGAGGTTAGAGTCTGGACCATCTCTGCTGCATGCTGTACCGCCTGGGTGTGAGAATGAGACCAGACCAGTCTATCATCCAGGTAGGGGTAGACATACACTCCCCTCCGATGAAGGAACGGCACCACTGCGGCAAGGCATTTGGTGAACACCCTTGGGGCTGATTTGAGGCCAAAGGGTAATGCCTTGAATTGGTAAGGTCTTCCCTGGACAACAATCCCTTTAAGAACTTCTGATTTTTTTGGGTGAATGGAGATGTGGAAATATGTATCCTCCACATCTAGCATTCTCCCTCTTCCAGTTGACCGAGCACGTGCTGTAAGATGACCATCCTGAACTTTTGGGACTTTAGGAATTTGTTGAGGCGACGCAAGTCCGGGATGGGCCTCCAACCTCCTGACTTAATGCAAACTAGAAAGTATCTGCAATACACTCCGGAGGCAAGGGGGACAGGTTCTAGTCCTTTTAGCAGCATGGCCTGAACTTCCTTGTTGGCTCCATGCTGTTCTGGTCTTATCATAGGAGGAACGCAGGGGTACTTGTCTTGGAACTCCAGAGTGTGTCGAGCACCCAGTTGTCTGAGTGGATGTTCCGCCACATGTCGACAAACTAAGATAACTGGCCTCCCACTGGATTGGGGATTCGGCCTGGTCAGGCTTCCTTTGGCGTCTTTGTCCTGGTGGTTTGCGGACGACGCTGGGTAACCTCCCCTATAAGCCTGGGAATTACTCCTATACACCTCCTGGGTAGTGGAATGAGAGGGCTGGTGGTAGGAAGGGCTGAGCACCTTGGAAGTTCGAGAAACTTCCTTTCTGGGAGCAAAAGGTTTGCCTCCTTTATTGCAGCATGCCCAGAGAGCGTGCAGTCTGTCCATATCCCATCAAAAGGCATGTTTGACCACCTTGGCTTGGACGCCCTGCCTGAAGTTTGTGGCCCAGAGCCAACCTTGACAGCATGGGGTGACCCCATTTCCCATATGCCGGAAACCGGAGAAGGCAATGTCAAGGGTGACCGATTTCATTGTTAGATGCCACTTCCCCCTCCTGAAAGATGGCCATAGCCTCCACTTTCTTGTCTGGCAGGAAATCGAGAATGGGTCCCAACTTGTACCAGAGTTCTCATCATAGCGTGCAAGGATGGCTAGGGCGCTGGCAGCCTTGACTGTAGATGCCCCAGTGGTGGTTATGCGCTTCCAAGCCGCATTAAGCTTTCTTCCTTCCAGATCAGGAGGAATTGAGCAAGAGGATGATTGAGACTACCTCTTCCTTGCAGCCGCCGAGACTACCGAGCTCAGCGTTGGATGGGCTCCGAGGCTTTTAGGAGCTTTATCCAGACACTTCCAATCTTTCCTCAGCCTATTCTTTTTAGTAGGCGTGGAAAAATGTTTGCATCACCACCTGCCAGTCGTCCTAGACGTCATCCAGAAGCGGGACTGAGACAACAGCCTTTCTTGATGATTCACGGCGCTGGAAAAGGAATCCCTCCTTTTCCTCCGGAACAAGGTTGAAAAGCTTGGCCACCCATAAGATCATGACCTGGATAGATGCCACTTTATTCGGGGGAGAGTCACTAGAGGGTAGATCTACACCTGGTGGCTCACCGTCTGCAGGGACGTAGTCCTCAATCTCATCCATACTCTGGGTACCACATCTGTATCCCGGTTGGTGTCCGTATTAGTGTCTGTTCCTGTCAGGACCAACTCCTCTACAATAGAGGGCCATGAAACAGGTGGCTGCGGGATTGCCAGCACTGTAGGAGGTGGCACTGGATGGGACCGAGACGGCCTTGGTGGACTGACCACAGGAGCTTGGCCTGGGACAACATGAGCACCAGAAGCCAGAGGCGGTAGTCGCTGCTGAATCTCTGAGACCAGAGTGTGGAGAGTTGACAAAATGTCCCAAAAAATATTCTCTTGGCAATGGGTCTCTCAGAGCCTGAGGCATCAAGATTGGTGCCTGAGGCCAGCAGCTCATAGGGAAAGCAGGCTGAAGCGGCTTCACAAGCTGCAGGGCTAGCTGTGGAAGCAGGCCAACACCACCCTCCATGGTGTGTGGGCCGATATCTTCGAGGAATTCTTCCTCCTCTTCCTCTTTTTCCTCACAGGGGATGTGGCAGTCAGCTGAGGGGCCATTGTGGATTTTGGCAGAAAAGAGATCTGGTGGTGCCTCTCACTCTGCGGGAGCCTTTCAGGAACATGCCCAGCACAGGCACATCTGGAGAAGGCAGTTTTGACATAATAGACCCAGCCAGGAATGACTGAGGCCTTGGAGTCAATGCTACCCAAGATAGGCGTCTTGCCATAGAGATGGTTACTCCAGTCGTCGACAGGCCTGAAGACGCGACAAAAACCGATCTACAATGGCGATGCTTAAGACAAAGGTCTAGTGGTCGTCGATGTTCAAGAAAATTGAGGAGCAAAACTCGAGGACTCCCAACACAAAAATGTGCAGTAAAAATCTGAAGATGGCCACCAGGTGTGGTTTGACCCAAAGTGACCGTAATAGGCTATACAAGCAAGTGATGATGCAGTTTTAGCTTTATTTTTACCAAGGAGTCCCAGTCTGACGACAGGGAACACAGTGTGTGAATCCATGTTGGACCCCATGCTGGAGAAAGTTTACTTGAGATACGAGATATTTTAGAACTGTGGTTTTCTGCATCATCTTTCATTACCACTCCGACACGATTGTGCAAAGGATTTTTAATGAAAGCTTGAGTGGTGACCCACCATGAACTAGCCAGGATCTTAAAAAATTGGGAGTTTCCACTTCTAGAAGGCTCTCAGCTTACTTGCAGGCAATACGGTACTTTTGGAAAGCAAAATCGGTTGTTTTCGGGCAGCACACCAAATATAACAAATCCATACTGGGCTAGATCTTGCCGTAAACGTGCAAGGCACTATACCTAGCACAACTATTTTAATACATAGATTACTGGACACAGTCGCTCATAATAATGTCCATTTTGTTGAAAGTCTGATATTCATACAACGTCTCCAAGTTCTAGATGCATTTCTCAAAGAGTCTGAAGCCCTACCGCATTAAACACCACTGGGATGCACCATGCCAATATGCAGTTGATCATCAATACCCCTCCGCTACTACAATATTTGTGTCCATGATGGAAAATACATTTTCTATATATGATCAAAATGTCTTAACATTTCTGGTTGTCCAATGGTTTTAAAAAGTATGCCAAGTAATTTGGTGACCCCCCCACCCCTCCACCCATCTCCAGAACCTTTCCAATGCACACCCCTACTGGGGAGGTGCCAAATGGGCCAACATACTCATTGCATTGTGGAAAAGTACTGCTTTATCCCAAACACTTGTGTCACTGATTTAACACAAGACGTGGATAACCTGACAATTGTTCCATATCAAATATGTAAAATATATTCAAGCAATACACCAGGTGGACAGGACTGCTTTTTCAGAGACTTGCGGATCCTTGAATGTGCAGAACATCTTTTAAAGCTTCACGAGCCAAGACGAAAGTGGGAGAACAAGTAAGGGCTTCAGATTACCTGCACAGTGAAGTGGGGATGCTGCGGAAGCTGGTCGCCTGGATGTGGCTCTGGTACTCTTGGCGACCCGTATAGGTCAGCTGGATTAGAGTTCCTCGGTGGTGCAGGCAAGCCTGGTACAGTTGGCCTCTGAAGACACAGGGTGGGATGATTTAAAAAAATAAATAAAAAGAATGAGTCGGTATGTAGTTACTTAACGCTAGAGTGTACAAATGTGACTGGCAATGGGGACTGCTACATGTTGGGCACTCTGTCTCAGGCACAAGGGTCCTCTGAGACAACATCCTGGGAAACGGTCAAGGCTCGGAAGTTCGACAAATCTTTTTGTTAATTGGGATTGGATACAGATCAAGTTCTGTGGGTCACAGCCAAGTTGGCAAGGCATGCAACTTAATCCTAACCGCATAAGAGCAATTGTCGAAAATGTCTCTTCTAGTGCCACCCTTGTACAGCTGTACTTTACCAGGTCAGTCTCAAATTAAAAATAGATCATCGTTAGGGGAATAATCGCTCAGTCATGTGTTCAGGGTACGAGGCTACATAACTTATGCAAAGCAAACGTCTTCCTCAGACTTCCATTGGCACAGGGCAGCAAGCCTTCAGGGTATGCTAAAGGACTCGTGGCTCCTATATGCCTGCCGGGTCAAAGGAAGGGATAGCTGGTTCCTCAGTTTTCTATGGTGACTTGAAGTCCAGCCAATGTGCCAGGAGTCATACGGCCACAATAGGACTGCAAGGTAAAAAAGGGACTGCAGTGACAGGAGGAAGTCTCATGAAGTCTCCCCGTTTCTCTGTGCTTTGGGACTCAACCACAGGTATGTATTCTTTGCACTCAATATCACCTTTGTATCCTTTCAAATAGTATACATTCATCTTCCAAGGCTTTCATAAGTCTTAGTAATATCACTCTTAGGGCAGAATTCCATTCTGTGTACCAGGGACGCAATAACCATTTTAAAAGACCTATTTTTTTAAGTCAGCACTTTGATTGTACATCCTCGTTTGAAGTAAACCAATAACATACACATGACATGCATTTCCTACTGTAATTGCATTTCTGATGATTGTATCTGCTTAGATCAGTGGTCTTCAAACTTTTTTGGCCTGGCCCCCCGCCCCTCACTGAGCAAAGTTTGGGCAGGCCGGGCCCCCCCAAAAGTGCCAGATGGACAGTATGTAGAAATTGCTATGAACTTTTGAGTGCCGTCACCACACCCTACTCCTAGTACAGACCCTGGGCTCTCCCCACCCTACTCCCACCACTATCCCACTGCTTCCGCCCATCCTGCTCCCACGACAGTCCCATAACACAAGCATACACACATTTAAATAAAAAATAAATCGTCATAAACTTACCTCGCGTGGTTGCTAAAATGCCCCACTCCAGGTTGCTCTGCCCGTATGTGCGAGGAGGCGCTGGAGCACCCCCTTGCACATACATACATGCAGTGCCCCAGCCAGCATTTCCAATTAGCTATGCAAGGCTGGCGAAGCAAAACACCCCCAGCATTGCATGGCTCAGTGATCATGTGCGGCTAGGGAAATGAACTGTCAAAGGCAAACAGAGTTTCCCTTTGACAGTTCAGCCAGCCCAGGAGCACGCACTCAGCTGGAAGAAGCAGCTGAGGGACTGCTCAGTGTTTCACTGGGCTGGCTCCTCCATAATGGGTGAGGTGGCCAGTGGGTGGACGCCCCCTCACCCATTATGGATGAGCCGGCAGGCTTGGACTGGCCTATAGGGCAGTAGGGCGATGACTGTACCAAAAATGCAAAATGCTAGTGTAGGCCAGTAAAAATGGGACACTTTGTTGGCGAATGTGGGCCAGTTTGAGGAGTTACTTCACTATGCAGCTAGTAGTTTTGACCATTGTTGCTGAATCAATATTCTTTAAATATCACCATTTGTTTACATTTGAACAAAAAACAACCCTTTGGGTACTATTCAAAGTCTGTGACTAAACACTGAATATCCATTTGCAACTGCTGGCCATTTTTTCATTGGTGCCCAAGATCGTTTTATGGCCCAGTCTGACCATGTGAGCTGCCCCTTCTCATTTCCTCCAATCTAAAAAAAAAAAAATATATATTTTTTTTTACATTTCATGCTGGGCTCTGGCGGCCCCCCTGGGATGCGGCCCACAGTTTGAAGACTTCTGGCTTAGATTGACATGCTGGGCATAGTCCGACATCTAGTGGTAATTGCAGAGTATTGCATCTCATCTTTCATGACTCGAAAGGGGGACGTCGACATGGGCCTGCTTGTAACACTATCCCTAACGTGGCTTGTAGTTTACCCAAAATCCCTCACGCGTCGAGGTCCCTCCGGTTGTGTTTATTCTGCCGTGAGGGAGCCTTATTACTATTGCGAGTACAGAGAGAGAAAGGAGTAACATCTCCATGTTCCTTCTACTCCAAGCGGGGAGGAACAGTGGGTGCATGTGAATCCAAGCAGATACAATTATCAGAAATGCTATTACAGTAAGTAATGCAGGTCTTTTGATGCTTGTGAATCTGATTAGAATCACATGCTGTGCATAGACTTGTGAGCAGTATCCAGAGATGGTGGTGGGATGTGTGAAGGGACAGTAGTAAAGATGTCTTCGTACTACTTGTACCACCTGAGAATCAGACCTAGCGTGTGTAACCAGGCAGTAGTCAGTGCTTTAAGTGGGCTGGGGCCCCGGCAGTCTCCAGAAAGTGGAGCTGAGCTCGCACAACATTGGCGGGCCGCATTACCCCGCCTCGCCCGCAGCCGCGACGGGAGATGCGCCCGACATTATGTCGGGCAAGCTGACAGAAGTGCCAGCCAGCCACAGTGACTGAGGCTGGCAGCACTTCTGTCAGTCAATGTAACTTCCTCTGAGGACCCCTCATCAGGGTCATCAGAGGAAGTTACTGTCCATTTGTTTGCCCTCGCCAGGTCACTGACCCTCCGCAAACCCGCGGGCTCCATGATCTAATATGCAGATTAAATCACGAAGCCTGCGGGTTCGCAGAGGGTGAAAGACGCCTCGGGCTCTGATCCATCTGCTCTGAGCAGAGATCACTGAGCCCGAGGCGCCTTTCTCTGTTGGCAAAGCTTTATAAAAGATGCCTTGAATTGTTAACGTGTCAAGCCATCTTTTAGAAACATAGAAATATGTTACAAATGTCTATTTTTATAAAAGGTGGCTTGAAAAGTACACAAACCATAGTAAGTTAAGCACACAAGTGTGCGTAACTTACTATGGTTTGTGCACTTTTCAAGCCACCTTTTATAAACAAATATGTAACATTGCTACGTTTATAAAAAATGGCTTGAAAAGTACACAAACCATAGTAGAACGCATACAAACAAATGCTCACATACATTTATACATTTGTTTGCGCACCTTACCATGATTTGTGCACTTTTAGGCCATGCCCCCAAACGAGGGCCCCCCCTCAATTTCTTACCCCACTTAAAACACTGGCAGTAGTGTTTTGTAAAGGTGTGTACAGAACTCCAGGTTGCCGCTTTACAAATGGACTCGAGGGGAACATTTGCAATGAATGCTATGGAAGCCCCAGTGCCCAGACTAGTGTGCTCTAGACGAAGTGCAGATCTCTCTTGTCAAGAGTAACAGTGTGATGCAGTTTACGATCCACCTTGAAATCGCTGATTTAAAGACAGGATTCCCCTTCTCTACCAGCTGCCACTGAAATAAAAACTGGTTTGTCTTTCCAAGTGGTTTAGTCTTTTCCAGATAGTAGATGACAGCTCTCCTCACATCAAGCGTGTGGAGACCTTTCCGCCACGGTATTGGGATTCTGGAAACAAGTGGGTAGCTCTATTGATTGGTTGACATGGAATGTTGAAATAAATGTAGGCGCAAATCGTGGGCGAGTGCGCAGGACTACTTTTTCTTTGGGAATCGTGACAAATGGGTCTAGGAGTGAACGAGTCTACAGTTCACCAACTTCTTATTGAAGTGACTGCCACCAAGAAGGCGGTTTTGTAAGTGAGAGCCTTAAGGCTCGGTTTATGCATAGGTTCAAATGGAGATCCCATTAGTGTAGTTAATAACACATTTAGGTCCCATCCGGGAGCTGGGTTGGAGATTGGGAGATGAAGTCTTTTAACCCCCTCCATGAAAGCCTTGATGACAAGAATTTTCCACCACAAAACCCTTTCATGAGATGTGGTGTGAGCCGAAAGTGCAGCTAAGTGGACTTTTAAGAAATTGAAAACCAAGCCTGAATCTAGCAAGCGAGTTAGGTACATGTGTTGGTGAGCATTCAATAGGATTGCTGCTTTTAAAAAACTGCACCAGATCACAAAGTGTTTCCATTTGCTGGAGTAGCAGTGTCTGGCGTTTGGTTTTCGTGCTTCTTTAAGTATGTCCATGCATCTTTGAGGGAGGTGGAGGTGTATCCGAACTCTACAACTTCAGGAGCCAGGCTGCCAAGTTTTGAGTTCGCAGGCATTTATGTAAAGTCTCCCCATTGTCTTGTGATGGCATGTTGTACAGGCATGGCAGCTTCCTCGCAGGGGAGGCCGACATTGCCATCAGATGAGAAAACCAGGGTTGGCGAGCCCACATTGGGGTCATCAGAATCATAGCGACTGGTTCCTGGAGAATCTTGTGCACCATCTTGCTCAGTAGGGGAATTGGGGGGGGGGATGAGCGTAGCCAAATTCCCCTGACCATGTTATCCAGAATCCGTTCCCTTGGAGCGGTTCTGCGGGTACCTGGAGGCATAATCTGGGCATTGAGCTTTCTCTAGAGTTGTGAACAAGTCAATCTCTGGGAAGCCCCATTCTGCGAAGACTTAGGAGACAATGTCTCTGTGTAATTACCATTCATACCCTGTGGGGCAGAGGGAAGTCTCTGCAGAGTACCTCTGCTAGAAGACCGAGTTCCCCTGGAACGTGTTGAGACAGGAGGAACATCTTGTGTTTGAGAACACACTTCCATATGTTT
Source organism: Ambystoma mexicanum (assembly GCF_040938575.1). Taxonomy (NCBI): domain Eukaryota; kingdom Metazoa; phylum Chordata; class Amphibia; order Caudata; family Ambystomatidae; genus Ambystoma; species Ambystoma mexicanum. The sequence goes on along the minus strand of NC_090936.1, from coordinate 447,946,337 downwards.
TGAGACAGTTTGGATAGCCCTGGAGAGTGCATGCTGCCCTGTTTGTTCAGGTAATTCATGGCCGTGGTGCTGTCGACGTCTGTTACGGTCTTTCACTGTAGTTGTGTCTGGCTTTGAACACTGCTAACAATTCAAACATGTTTATATGGTTGGCTGCTACTGCTGTGGACCAAACGCGGTGCGCCGTGTGATGAAGGAGGTGAGGTCCCTCCCCAACCCCATGAGAGATGCGTCCGTGGTGAGAGTGGCTTCTATTGCAGGGCTGGTAAAGGTTTTCCCCTGCAAGAGGTTTTCCCTCGACCACCACAGCATAGCGAGAACAAGGGCTGCCGAGACAACCACTAGATTGTCCCATTGTCCGCTGCCTTGACATCATTGGCTGGTGAGCCACTCTTGCATGGGGCGCATGCGCAAACGTGCATGCGCCCCATGCAAGGGGACAACTTTGAAGGCACCCTTTTCTTGAAGGATCGTCACCTCGTGTAGTAGATTTTTCAGGTGTTCTGGTGATAACGTCTAGATGTTGGTGGACGGTATCGAAGCGGCCAGCTGAACTAGATACAATAACCGTGGGCAACGCTCTTCAGCACCCACTGGTCTGAAGTGACCCCCTCCCATGCGTGAAGGAAAGATGTTATTTGTCCCCCGCCCGGGGAGGCACGGGAGGGGACACGAACTGGCGAGTCGTTTTTGAGCAGAGGTCGGGGAGCATCTTGGGGTGGAGTTCCTACCCCTGCCTTTGCCTCTTCGCTGACCCCTTTGTTGGTATTGACCTATGGCAGTTGTGGCAGTTGTGCCCTATCCAGATGACCATGGCGCACTCCCTGTCCCATACTGCTTGTGGGGGAATGTGAGAAGGATTGCCCACGAAAGGAACGGCGAGAGTTACCTTCTCGCTTTTGATAGGGTCTTGCTGTAATTTGATTTAGAAGTGTCTCATGCTCCTTCTTTGCCGTTTGTAAGGCATCATCTACTGCCTTCCCAAACCAATTAGTCTCCTCCACTGTTTTTTTTATAATGGATGCCTGTGTCTCAGGCTTAAAGCCTGAATTCTTGAGCCAGGCGTGCCTTTTAAGAAGGGCATCCTGGGCGAGGGCCCGGCCCGCTGTTTCAGCTGCATCAAAGCTGTTCTTCAGGATATTTTGGTTGACTTGTCTCCCTTCTGAGACAACTGACAGCAGGCGTGATTGTACCAGTTCCGGGACTTCTTGTAGGCCCTCCTGAAGTAAGTTCCATTGTACATCACTATAACTTGCCAGCAGTGTAGCGTTATTGCTAATCCTAGTGGAATATGCAGCTGACATAGTGATGCGGTTTCCGAGGGCATACAACTTTTTACAGTCCTTGTCTGGTGATGCCTCTGCCATTGACAATGGCACTCCGGCCCTCTTTTTGGTAGTAGTGACTACCAGGGATTCTGCATTTGCATGCCCCAAATGTACAGCGGGTCTGAAGGGGAGGGGCAAAAAACTTCTCTACTTGAGGGTTGACCGCTCTTGTAAGAGATGGGGACAACAATGAGGGTGTGAGGTGCTTTTTGATAGAGTTAAGTAATGGTATCACCTGACTTGTGGGGGGTTTCTCTTTTAAGATGTCTTCCACAAAGTGTGTCCTGTACTACTGCTTGTGTGATAATCTGAAAATGGTCTGTAGCCCTCTTTAGGATTGCATTAAAGGCCATTTGGTCGTCAATGGGTGAGGCTTGCCTCTGAGGAGGCAAGGAGGGAGCGCCTAGACAAAGGGTGTCTGGCTATGGAGCTGTAGTGGGGGAAAGCCATGGCGCTTCCTCTGCCGGCTGTTCCGGACCCCAGTCTGGGCACTGGTCTGGTGTCTCCTGAAAAGGATCATCTTCCTGACCATAGGGGTCCTCATAGTTCTTCAGGTTCTAAGAATTTTAAACCTCTTTGTAGGGAAATGTGCTTGAATGTTTTTGTACTTTTGAAAGAGTAGGGCAGGAATCCTCCTCCCTACATCTTTTTGGGGTAATACATTTCTCAGAGAATTCAACAAACTTTGAAAGGTAGTCCATATAACCTTCAAACCAAACTCTGGTCCATAGAGATGAACCAGAGGGGTCTGGAAAGAGGTGGAGGGAGGGGCAAGGGCTCTACTAGAGGACAGGGATCCTTAGGAGGTCGGGATTTGTTAGCCATAACCAGAGGGGCAGTGACTCTTCTGAATACTCCTGTTGACATTTCGGCATGTCTTTAGGTTTATTTGCCGCCGAAACAATGGCTGCGAGACTCTTGCGTAGCTCCGGCAGATCGGGGAGTGTTTGACGTACCTGTCGAGGTTTGTGGCGCTGCCAAAACCTTTGGGGCTGATGCATTTTTATGAGGCGCATCAGTGCTCTTGTGTTTGGTATTGACGCCCTCATGGGTATGCCCGGACGCATGCTATGACAACGGTTGCGGGGAGGGGGCCGATCATGAGGATCGGTGGGCCTCAAAACCTTTGACGGGCCTGTTGGCATCTATGGCTGGTTGAGTGCTTTACCTTTTGTGGCGCGGGTGTGCCCCTGTCGCTGGGATCTTGTATCCACATAGCAGCACCGGTGGCCTGCCTGTCGGGGACGCGCACTTCGGAACCGCAGGTTCCGCTGAGAGTCAATAGCCTCCACATCGGAGCCATGGCTGCCGCTTGAATCCGCGTCAAACAAGGCGTCTGCACCAACGGGGGAACCTCTCTCGGCCTGCATGGCGTAGGCCGCCCACTGCTTCGTCCGCCGATCTTTTAGTGTCTTTGGACGCTAAAAAGTTGGCAAGACTTGCAGGATCGCTCGTCGTGATCACGAGGCAGACACTTGTTACACCTTCGGTGAGTGTCCTTCCATGGGTATTTGCCGTTGCAGGACGGGCAAAACTTAAAAGGTGCCCTCTCCATAGCTGGGGTGAAAAGCGACAGCAAGACCAGAATGGAAAAGAGGGGGGGAAGGAAATGCATTCTACAAAGAATCAAAACCCTGGGGTCCACTCTCCCTTCTGTATAGGCCTGTCTGGAGGGCCGAGGCCACGCGGTCGACTGTCGACCGAAGCACCAGTCACTGAAATCTGTAGTCTTCGGCATAAGTCCAGAAGTAGTCGATGAAAGGATGAAGACTAAACCACCGACAGTCGTGGATAAGGAACAAGTTACTTACCTGTAACTGTTGTTCTCCAGCATGGGTCTGGCATGGATTCACATGCTCATAAATATTCCCCGTCGTCAGGCTGGGAATCCTCTGTAAAGAAGAAAAAAAAAATCAGTATCAGTTTTGATTCTGATCTGTCTTTCTTAGTAGTAACTAATCACTGGTCTCTGGGTCATACTGCCCCCAGCCAATGACTGCCCTCTCCCTAAGCCCCGCCCCTGGCAGCCATCCTCAGATTTGGTAGCACGTAAAGTGGCAGTATGACCAAGTGAAGAGCCGCAGAGGGGTAGGAGGGAGGGTTCGCATGTGAATCCATGCCAGACCCATGCTGGAGAACAACAGTTACAGGTAAGTAACTTGTTCCTTCTCCAGCATGGGGTCTGGCATGGATTCACATGCTCATGAATATAAGAATAATTGGCAGTACACACATGCACAACTCAACAGCAAGGCTCAACATTAAGCATTACATAAACTCAACATTAAGCAACTCTTACCTCCTCTCCAGGCCCACCTTCAGGCGAGCAGGTTGCGCAGCACTGCTTGGCCGAATCTGGACTCCTCCCTGGAATCCCGGTCGACGCAGTAGAATTTCGTTAAGGTGTGCGTCGACCTCCACATAGCAGCCCTGCAGATGTCCAGCAGGGGCACACCAGACAAGAACGCCGTAGTAGCAGCGATCGCTCTGGTCGAATAGGCTCATGGTCGGGCAACGGTCGGTTTGCCAACCGATGACAGTGCATGATGCAGCCGGAGAGCCATCTGGAAATGGAAGCCTTCAAGAGGGCCTTCACTTGATTCACAGGTCCAAAGTTTACAAAAAGCTGTGATGTCTTCCGAAAACTCTTCGTGCGGTCCACCTAGAACTTCAGCGCTCTAGCCACATCCAGCGAGTGCAAAGTCCTCTCGGCCGGCGACAAAGGCGACGGGAAGAAAACTGGCAACACCAAGGGCTCGTTGAGGTGGAAGTCCGTCGACAGTCTGACTGGGGGGGACGCTGACAAGTCCAGAAGGTCCGGGAACCAGATCTGTCTCGGCCACGCCGGTGCGACGAGGATCATCCTGCACCGGGACCTCTTGAGTTGGTTGATGAGTCGGAGCAGCAACGGCAACAGAGGGAACGCATACAGGAACAGGCCGTCCCATGGCAACGAGAAAGCATTGCCCATGCTCCTTGGCTGGGGAAACCTGCTGACGAACCTCTGTCACATGGAGTTCGTCGCCGTCTCAAACAGGTCGATATGGGGTTTGCCCCCTTGTTGGAAAAGTCGATCCACTTGATCCTGACGCAACTCCCACTTGTGGCACGAGTGTAGCTCCCTGCAGAGTGCGTCGGCGATGACGTTCTTTATTCCTGCTAGATGGAAGGGCACCAGAAACATCCCCTGGGCGACGGTCCAGTGCCACAGATCCTGGGCCTCCCTCGACAAGGCAGGGGATTTGGTACCTCCCTGCATCCAGATGTAGAACATTGTGGTGGTGTTGTCAGTGAAGATCCTCACCACCTTGCCCTTGAGGGACGGGAGAAATGACCCGAGGGCCCAGAACATTTCTTGGAGCTCCAGGATGTTTATGTGGAGCAACCTCTCCTCCGGGAGCCAAAGGCCTCTCGTGTGCAGATCTCCGATGTGCGCTCCCCATCCCTCCAGGGAGGACGTCCGTCGCCACCGGCTTCTGATGTACCGGGGTCTGAAAGTCCTTGCCCGCCGCGAGATGCGTGCGGGTGCCCCACCATCAGATCGCTTGGTGGAAAGCCTTGTTGAGCGGGATCCTGTCCTCGAAGCTGCCTGTCACTTGTATTCAACAGGTGTCGAGGAACTCTTGTAGAGGGCGCATCCATAGCCTGCACAGGCGCACCAGGTAGATGCATGAGGACATCATTCCGAGTAGGGACTTGATGGATATCACCCTGGCCATGTCCGTGGCCAGCAGGCGCTGCACCTTGCCCAAGATGGCCTTCGTCCTTTCCTCCAACGGCGAGGCCAATCGCGCCACTGTATTGAGCTTGGCTCCCAGAAACAGTGCGACCTGCGACGGGACTAGGTGGGATTTCGAGTAGTTGGAGAATCCCAGGTCCGTGAGAAGCTGTAATGTCTCTGGCTGTGTGTTCGACGGCGAGTTCTCTTGTCCTTGCCCGGATGAGCCAATCGTCCAGATAGGCATAGACGTGGATCCCCCGCAGGTGCAGCCGCGCCGCCACTGGTGTAAGGCACTTGGTAAACACCCTCGGAGCTGACAACCGCCGCAGATCCAGGAAGGGGCGCCAACCGCCTGTCTTCTTTCTGATGAGGAAGTACCTTGAGTATACTCCGGAGCCTCTTCGGGACGAGCTCGATGGCATCTTTCTTGAGCATCGCCCTTACTTCTAACAGCAGTTGAGGGACTTTATTTTCCTTCCTGGCCACGGGAGGAATGCGGGGGCACTTTAGAAATTCGAGAATGTGTCCGCGGGCCAGGGCATCCAACACCCAACGGTCGGTGGAGATGGACTCCCAAATGCTGACGAACTTCGCCAGCCGGCCTCCCACCGGGGTGCTCCGGTGGGGGCCCGACGCTACAGCCGGTTCAGTCCTGCTTGGAGGCCACCTTGGCGACAACGAGATCCTCCTGCGTCCTCTGTAGGCCTCCTGCGATGAGGAGTGGGCCGCCTGGCGGTACGTCGAGGAGCCGCTGCCGGATCCCTAGGAGGCACCCTGTCTGCCTCCGGCGTTCCGAAAGGGTGGCCGTCGTTGCTGCAACACTCCCAAGGCCCGAGCCGTCCCTGTGTCGGTCTTTATGGCCTGAAGGGACTCATCCACTGTTTTCCCAAACAGGTTGTTCCCGTCGAAGGGCATGTCCAAAACTCTGGTTTGCACGTCCTGGCAGAAATCAGTTGCCTTGACCCATTCCCGCCATCAAAGGCAAACACTGTTGCCCAACTGGCAGAATCCGATGTCAGCGATATCCGTGGCCACCGTTATGGCGTGGTCCAATGCCACCTCACCTTCCCGAGTATCTCCAGGGCCTCAACCTCTTGTCGTCCGGTAGGAAGTCCAGCAGGGGAGCGATCTTGTACCACAGCTCCCTGTCGTAGCGGGCCACAATCGCCAGGGCGTTGGCCGCCTTAATTGTCATTGCCGCAGACGAGAAGACTCGTCGTCCCATGGCATCTAGCTTCTTTCCCTTGCCGTCAGGTGGGGAGGTCGAAGTTGAAGATGACGCCCCCACCTTCTTGGCCGCCGCCGAGATGACCGGGGTCGGCTGTGCCCTAAGGCACAAAGGGGCGGAATCGGGGACCCGGTACTACTTCTCATACCGGTCCCTCTTGGCAGGCGTCGTGGACGGGTTCTTCAGAAGAGCAAGTCCCTCCTCCCAGATGTCGTCAAAGGTACCGCAAGGACAGTCTTCCTCTTGGCCTCGCGCCGCTGATAGAGGAAACCTTCCTTTTTCTGTTCCTCAGGGCAGAGCTCAAAAAGTTGAGATGCCCTGGCAATCATGGTGTGGAAGGAGACGATTTCGTCGGGCGGGGAGGCCCAAGGGAGTGGTGATGGAAGGCCCATCCCGTCGTCACCACAGTCGTCATCTGTCCCCATCGTAGCCGTATCTGTTCCTGTGTCATCCCTAGGCTCAGGGGAAGGTGGTGAAGGCTGAGTGGGCTGCGAGGGCTGGAAAGGCAGGGGGGGGGGGTGAACTCTCCTCCGCTTGTTTGGAGGGCTTCCCGATGGGCTCGGTTCCGTTGGGTCGTCCGTTTGGGTGAGGGGCAATCTAGCCTCATCTCCATGCATAAGGTTTGGATTGCCATCAAAATGGCCACCGAGTTGTCTTGAGGCTCGGGCGCTGGCTGCGACATGTGCGAAGGTTGCTCCTCCACGGGAGTCTCGTCGGTGCCACTGTCGCTCTCTTCGTCCGCCTCCTCGGGGTTGCCCCCGTGGGCCCGGACCACCTCGTACCTCTTGTTGAGGCCCTTCACGACTTCAACCAGTTCCTCTTCAGAGGCTGTATCCATGTCCGTGACGGCCACCGCCCCTCCCCCCTCTTTTTCCACCGGGGTCTTCACGGGGGTCTTATCGATGGGCTGAAAAGAGGATTCCCTCCGTGGCGGCAGGGAAACTCTGGGCCCCGAGGTCACCTCCACTGGGTTAGCCCCCACAGGCTTCGCCAGGGCCGCTGCGACTCCCTTAATAGAGGCCTTCACTGGGTGAATCAATGCCTTCACCACCTTGGGCGCGCTTGAGGCCTTCACCTTGGGGAGGGGTCACCGCCTTGCTCCCCCTCGGCTGATCCCTTTGAGATCGACCGGGACCTATCCAGAAGCTTAGCCGGGTTCTCGGATTTTCTCTTCCCCGAGCCAGAGCATTAGCTCGTGGTTGATGGTGTCGGTGAAAGTGCGCCCTGCCTGGCAGCCGAGGAGCCCGACCCTTCGGCGCTCCTGGTGCCCGCAGATTCGCAGTGCTTTGCCTTCTGTTGGGCCCCCGTCTCCGGGGCGCCCTCACAGGACTTAGAAGACCGCTCGGACTTCTTCTGCTTCTCACCTGCTGGGCCCTTCTTCAGCCAGCTGGCGAGGTGGGTCCGACAATCCCTCAGTCCGTTCCGACAGGTTCTTGCAAAACGCACAGTCCTTTTCCACGTGCGTCTTGTCTTCGTGAAGGCAGTAGACACATCTCGAATGCTCATCCTCCTTGAAAACATTCTGCAATCCGCATCGAGGGCAGTTCCTAAACAGCTTGGATCCGGGTGTCGAGCTTACCTTGTCCATGAGGTAGGCCTCAGATCTTCTGGAATCCTCCAAGAAGCGCAACTCGACGAAAACTTTGCCCTTGAGGGGCGTAGAAAATCCCGAAACGGGTCCCCGTTGATCGGAAGTAGAAACGGTGGAGCTTGAGGCTCGATCGACCGAAAAAATGAGATAAAACTCCTTGAAAAAACGCAAAACGCAGTAAAAGCTCGAGAGCTATAGCACGAGGACTCCCAACACTTGAACGTGCAGTAAAAATCTGAGGATGGCTGCCAGGGTTGGGGCTTAGGGAGAGGCCAGTCATTGGCTGTGGGCAGTATGACCCAGAGACCAGTGATTGGTTACTACTAAGAAAGACGGCTCAGAAACAAAACTGATACTGATTTTTTTTCTTTACCGAGGATTCCCAGCCTGACGGGGAATATTCATGAGCATGTGAATCCATGCCAGACCCCATGCTGGAGAATAAAGTTATAACTTCGTAATGTACGAGTGCCGTAGAGGGTGAACAGCTAGATGGGTGAAAAAAAACAATCTGAGGGACCTCGATGCGCGAGGGATTTTCGGTACACTACACGTCACGTTAGGGATAGTGTTACAAGCACACCCATGTCGACTTCCCCCTTTCAATTCTCGAAAGACAATATGCAATACCAACGCATGTGATTCTAAGCAGATTCACAAGCATCAGAAAAATGTATATGTGTATATCTTTGTGGGAGTTGTGGGGGTGGGTAATTAAAGCCCCCCCCCAAATGAAACCGATAGCATTCATGAACATACTAGAGGTTGTGAGGAATACAGTGACTGTTCATATTTTGGCATGTGTATTCTGAATGAGACCAAGTGATGTGTGTTGCTTGTGTCCAGGGATTCCCCCCATAGCATTATAGTGTACCGAGTTTACCGCCAGGTACTGGTCACACTGGTATAGTATTGGGAAGGCTCTGCAGACACTGTTCTGGTGTATCCAACTGGAGTACTTATTTGACATTTTTGATGTGTAACCCCATGATCGAGTATATAGTTTCCGGTATATCTGTTTAGCGTCCTCTTGTGCTATTCATCTACACACCAACCTCATCCTCTCTCCCTTGAGTGAAGCGTAACTGCTCTGCCGTAGCTACCCAAAAAGGGTTTGGCCTCCTTTGGAATGTTTCATACCCCTCACCAGAGGGCTGTTAAAAAAAATCTTCCTAATAAACAATTTGGAACTAGTCATAACTTTCTGGCATGTGCAGCCTTCATTTTGAAGCCATTAACACATATGGTATCCTGACACTAATGACTTTGGTAGGAACCAATGTCCAGCTGTTGGACTCTGTGCGGGAGTTGTAAAGGGGTGCCCTCTAGCGACATGACTGGGGCTACAATAGGCAACACACCAATTCACAAAGGCTACCACCAACCACTGGTGCCCACATATCCAGCTGTGCCAGGAGGCATGCACAGGTAATGGGACGCCTTTGGACACCGTAACCTTGCACATCTTCAAGTCTTTTAGGGACAGACCTAGGATTAGAGTACCTGAGGTGGCCACGGATGAAGAATCCTCAGCAAAAATAAAAAGCCCAAAACTGACAACATAACATTCTATACAACAACAAAAAAAAACTATATCCTGAGCTAAATGTTGGGGGCATGGCTGCTTGACATTAGTTTGGTTAGCTAAGAATTGATCGTGTGTGCATTATTTCCAAAGACTATCCACAAATGTCTGTCAATGCCCTCACCCTACTCCAGCACTTCATTACAAGGATGCACATCAAGATGTTAGTGCAGCTTCACCTCAGTTCTCCACCTTCGTTTATTCAGAATTAAAAAGCGCCAAGCTTTTGGGGATGTTGAATAGGATTGTATATTAACCACGATACACTTAGTACATATACCACACACCTTCACATTTTCAAATTATAAACGCATTGCTCAAGGATAAGGAACAGGAACCAGTGGTGTAACAAAATCAAGGGCCCCCATGAAAGCCATACCATGGGGCCCACAAGCTCATTAAAGCACTGGCCATGCCAGTCAAGGGCTTTGACTGTAGTTATTACAGCTGCAGCAGCATTTCTCTTGCTTTCACACTATGAATCAGACAGAACTCCTTTTCGGAACCCTGACTCTTAGGCACTGCTGGTGAGTCCCAGTGGCAGTAATGAACTGCACAATCTGGACGATCAGAGGAATTTTCTTTCAGACTTCTTTAACGTTTACTTGCTTCAACCATTCATTAATAAACAATCAAATTGTTTGGCTTCTCCTTTACAACTCCTGCATTCTCAACACCAAGACCAGCCAATCTTTGTGTAGTGGACTTTCCTTTTCCACTGTGACGAATCCTTGGATGTCGTCACTTCTCCCAGAGATGGAATCCCTCCCCATGAGACAAAGGAGGTGAGGCCGCTACCCGATAGTCCCTCTGGGGATGGTACTCAGCGGGAGGATCGGGACTATCTAAGGAGAACAAGGTGTAACAACCCATACCCAACACCCTGCACACCTCCCTACCCCTTTCCCAACACTTCCATGTGTCTCTATAAATCTGAAGACTTAACTACTGAGACGAGGAAGAGTAGGGACTACAGGAGAAATATTATACAGGTACTGAGACGAGAAGGAGGTTCGGAACAATGAATAGCACCAACAAGAACTTAAATGAGCAGTCTAGTCATCAGTGCTCATTCACAACAAAAAGGAATGAGACTGAAAATGTTGTCGAGCCCGCCCACGAGGAACCAGAAGAATAGCTGTCCCAAGAGGAGCGCAGTGCAGTAAGTTGGTGCGGGAAAAGAAAGCAGCTGTGAAGCAGGACGCTGCCAGGAGGACAAAGGCATCTTTAGACGGTCGAACGATAAAGGACCAATCTGAAAACGGCAAAGCGGAGACATCGCGGTGCGAAGCAGACACGAGAAGGGAACAGCATCTGAAGCCTCCTAAAAGGGAAAAACATGCGCAGAAGCGAACAACGTAAACCTAAACCACAGAGCAGACCAGAGTCTGCCGATAAAATCCCAAAAGATAAAGCTATATAGGGGCCAGCTAGTTCAGATGCAAGAGGTAGTAACCCATTACCCTATATAATTAAGGGGGACAGGACACCACCCCCCCCCCCCGCCCCCCCCCCCCCCTGAGTCAAGAAAGAGGGGATATCCGAGAGAAGGGTTTCACCAAAATGTGACGGTTACTTATACCCCAATCTTAAAAAGGGAATGCAAGAAAGAGTTGTCACTTACCTGGTGTTTAGTCAAAGGATCGAATCAAAAGGGTCGACAGGTCAAAGGATCAAATTTTTTTTAAAATTATATATATTTTTTCAGTTTTCGTTTAGGGGAAAAAAAGTTTTTAGCAAAAAAAGGGGGCGGGGACCCCCCCCCCCAAAATTTTTTTTTTTTTTAAATAAATAAAAAAATAAATAAATCGATCCTTTCACTGGCAACCCACTTACCTTACTCGTGGCAATACTAGACAATTGAGTTTATCAAGCCTGCCCGACAAGCCAAATGGAGAAATACAGGACTGGGATCCGCACCCACGAGAATAGAATACAACCCATCTTCTTCATGGCAAAGAAATCCATGCCCACCAATTCATGGTTCACAGAAGACCTATTAGCCCTTCACACCAGCAAACGCCTAGCTTTAGCCAAATGGCACGCTAAGCCTAGTGATTCCACATTGGAAGAATTCGAAAGACAACGCAATACAAAAAAGCCATATTCAAAACAAAGTCTGACTCCTTCAACCACTATCACCAACGCCAACTCCAACTCCAAATCAAAGGAAATGTTCTCCATCTTCTAACACCTCATCACTCCCTCCACCAGCCCCGATGAGATCATTAAAGACGAAGCTTACTGCTCCACCATTCAGGCAGCCATGCTAAACAAAATTAAACTTCTCCAAAACAAAATCCAATCTCAATGTAAAGCACTCCCAAAATCCGTCCATAAGGCAACGCCCAGCGCCACCCCTCAGAACCTCTGCTCCTCTCTTCTTCAGAGACATCTCAGAACTAGAGGTCATAAATATACAACATCTCAAACCATCCGTGTGTAAATGGGACACTTGCCCCCCTAACATTATCAAAGATTGCGCTGAGACCTTGGCTCCCATCATCACAGCATTCATCAATGCCTCTTACCACAGCCACGGTCCCATCCAACCTTAAAGCAGCCTGGGTCCGCCCCCTTCTTAAAAAAAAAAAAATTACATCCTTCCACCCCACTGCACCAAATAACTACCACACTATCACTACCGTCCCCTTCCTTCTCAAGATCTTAGATAAAGCAGCCCACAACCAGATCCAGCATTTCATAGAGTCGAAAGCCATCCTAGGCAAAAGACAATCAGGTTTCCGCAAAGGTCATGGCACTGAAACCGCCCTCCTAGATCTTAAAAATCAAATATAATAGACACAGGCAAACCAGCCCTCCTGTTGCTATTGGACCTCTCAGCAGCGTTCAATGTCGACCATAAAATCCTTACCTCCCATCTCACCAACGCAGCTCACTTCTCCAAACAAGCCTCCTCTTGGATAACCTCATTCTTAGAAGGCAGAGCCATGAAGGTCTTCTCGGATCAGGTTAGCACTGCGCCTGCCACCATCCTCTGCGGAGTCCCTCAAGGCGCCTGCACAGCACCTACACTTTATAACCTATTTACAAAACCACTCTCTGACAAATTGGACCCCCTCGGCATAGCCTACACCAACTATGCCGATGATACACAAGTCCTCCTCCCTCTCACCGGATCCTGTGACCTAGATTCAGTAGCCCTCCTCCAAATGTACTCCTCCATTCAAGCCTGAATGGCAGCCAATGGATTCTGCCTAAAATGGAGACTAGACTGAGATAATCCTTTTAGGCCCCAAAGAAACCCTGTCTAAATGCAGCCAAAAATACTGCAACTTCACCATCAACAACACCACTATCCCAGTCTCCTCGTCGGTGAAGACCCTTGGAGTCTACCTAGACTCTTCCCCGTCTATGACACGACAGGTCAGTGCTATCGCCTCCGCCTACACCACTAAACATATACCGGCCATTACACCCTACCTATCCAACCAAAACTGCCTCTCTATCGCTCGAGCCACTATCAGAGCTGAATGACTACTGCAATGCTAAACTGCAATGCTCCCTTAGCAGGTACCTCAGCCAAAAACCTAAATAGGCTCCAGATAGTCCAAACAACACGCTCAGAGCAGCTTTTAGTACTCCTAAAACAGACCACATCATGCAGGGCAGACGGTCCGCCCACTGGCTCCCTGGCAAAGAGAATCACATCCAAGACCCTCACCCTAACGCATAAATGCTTAAGCCTTTCTGCCCCACCCTACTTGTCAGAAACCATCACTAGAGTCCTCCAAGCGTCCTAAAAGAAGCCTTTACGCCAACCAACTTTTGATGGGTGGGATGTAAAGAGCCAAAGCAGGTGGGATTGGTTTCCCTAACATAGCGCCCAAACCCTGGAACGTCCTACCCAAAGCTACAAGGGCTGAGGCTTCCCACACTGCCTTCCGCAAAGGCCTCAAAACCAAACTCTTAAACATTCACCCCCTTCCCTCCCCGGTTCTCTGCATACTCAAACGATACTCTAATGTTCTCTGCACGCTCCTGTACCTCCTTGTAACCATGTGTGACCATCTCACTATTCTGTACTGTAACCAAGCTTTTTCTGCAACCGCAACGATTTCTGACTGTAACACCGCCACGATGCTGATGTGCACTTTATAAATGTTAATAAACTGGCAGGAGAGTGAACTAGGTCTGCCACATCCCAAAAGTAAAGCAATACTGGATGGGTCCTGCCCCGACACGAAAAGGGTAATACAAGGCATCTTCCTTGTGGTAGTACCTGATAGAAGAGTGAATGAAGTTTGCCCAAGTCTAGAGACGGGGAAGCCTGGGTCGGGGACCCTCAAAGTGAAAGACAGAGTTAAGTTGTGAACCCAAGTGTGAAGTAAAGCCTGAGAAAGGCCAGGGGAAGGGAGGCTATTCCCCCTTGCGAGATGCCTCAGGGTATTCTCACTTCTACTTCCCTTGGATCCTCTAAGCAGGTGGCCAGTGAAAGGCCATCACTTTTGGATCCTAACCTGGGGGGTGGAGAAGCGAGGGAGGATCACCTGGGTGGAGGGTCCTTGAGGATTGCGATGCCACTATTCGAGACATGGTATAGTCAACATAACCTTCCCCCCCAAACATTTTAGGCTGTTACAAGTCAACTCCTCTCATGATTCCACACAGTACTGAGATGAAGACCAGGCAACAGAGCAATGAAGATATCCCCTCTTAGGTACTGAGACGAGGAAGCTGCATCCCAAACACACTGGGAAGGTCAGGCAAGTCTAATTAGTCAGACTCACCTGCAGCCTGTTAGAGGGCTGCAAGTGTATAAAATTGCTGCAGGTCTATAAAATGAGCGCCCGCAAGGAGAGGCAGATCAGCGAGCCGTGAAGAAGCAGAGACCAGCCAGGGATCCGCTCTTCGAGGGACCGCCGCAGAGGGACTGGATGCCAAACCAGGATGCCGGCAGACCCAGGCCTCACAGAAAGCTGTCTGCGTTCATCACAAACTGAGGCGAGTAGGGCTAGGATCAGCAGTATTCCAGGTCCAGAAGGGGTACCGGAAGCACCACAGAAGACGCCAGGAACAGGAGCAGGCCGCTGGGGAATGTCAGCGGGACACACTAACACCAGTGAGCTCAAGGACAAACCATAGGCAGCAGGAGCAAGCTGCCGGTGAGTGTCAGACAATCACAAGCACCTGGGAGCTCTGAACAGGACCGCAGGTAAGTGCCCGTTCACATATTAAAGGTTTAATTTTTTTAAAACCTAATCTTACGAGAAACCAAGCTATGCTGAATATCAAACTATATGAGACTCATTGCATTATAAAGAAACATCTCATTGAGATGAACACAAAGAATTACGAACTTTAAAACATCTTTACCTTGAAACAATACAAGCGTGCCTTCCAAGTTGAATATGATTAAGACACCTGAGAATGTTTTTTCGGAATCTGGATTGAATCTCAAATCATAGTAAAGCAGTGCTACACAGGGAATTACATCTAACCTTACAATTGACCACAGTAAAGACTAAAAAAAAGCATGAAAAATGAACTTTAAAGAATGAATGCAGTGGGCTAAGACCACTAACTGGCAAAGGGTGTGTGATGCATTGTGGCAGAGCCACGAAGCAATCAAGGAAAAGGCAGCATATAAGATTGCACCCTAAAAGAGAAGAGAAAAGAACAAAACAGCAGAGCCAAGTAAGGGTGACTTGGTGCATAGGAGCAAGCGCCAAGGAACTAATATGTTAGGCTGAGAAGTTCAGGGACCTTGGTTGTGCGACCTGTGATGAGTGGACCATGCAGTCTGACAATT
The DNA here is from genome assembly GCF_040938575.1 of Ambystoma mexicanum. Lineage (NCBI taxonomy): Eukaryota > Metazoa > Chordata > Amphibia > Caudata > Ambystomatidae > Ambystoma > Ambystoma mexicanum. Next base: position 447,931,111 of record NC_090936.1, on the reverse strand, counting down.
GCGCCTAGACTAGAGGACCTTGAGAAGTGGAACAAAGGCCATTTCAAAACCAGCCCAATAAGAGTCCAGGTATCCTAGTTACGTGACCTGTGACGGTTGGAACGTGTGGTCTAACAACTGCGCCTAGACCAGAGAATCCTGATTGGTGAGGGCTAAAGACGTTATGAAAGCAACTCAACAATACCAATGCAACAATTTTGAACTACACTAGAGAATTGCCTTTGTGAGATATTCAACTGATGAACCTCAACCACCTCAAAATCAACCCAGGCAAAACAGAGATGATGATCGTTTCAAAAAGGGGAGGAGACATCAGCTACATCCCCTGGCCAAGAGAGCTCAGCACCACACCAGAACCATCATCAACTGTAAAATAAAACCTAGGGGTCCTGATGGATAACAACCTCACTCTAGAGCCACAAGTAAACTCCCTACTCAAGAAATGTTTCTTCCTCCTGCGAGCAGCAAAAAGGATCCTACCGTTCCTGTCGTTCACCAACAAAACACTTACCATCATCGCTCTGATCATGTCCAGAGTAGACTACGCCAATAGCCTATATCTGGGCATGCCCGAACGACTTCTAAAAAAACTACAACGCATACAAAATGCAGCAGCCAGACTCCTCCTCAAAGTACCCAGAAGAGAACACATCACACCTGCGCTAAAAACACTATACTGGCTACCATTAAAACAGCAAATAAAGTTCAAGTCCATGTGCATCACGCACAGAGCAATACACAAACAAGGCGCAGAATTCCTAAGTGATAAACTACGCCTACATCAACCGACAAGAACACCGAGATCAAGCACCGACATCCGCCTGGAACCAAAACCCTATAACAGAAGAAAACTCGGAGGATCCTCTTTCTCTCACCAGGAACCGAAAACCTGGAATGACCTACCTAAGAATATACGAAACACAACAAACCACCTATCATTCAGGAAACTCCTTGAATCATGGCTCTTCACAGCGTAACCACAACAGCGACTCACTAGAATGCCCACCCCATTAAAACAACAACGAAAACACCACCAACCTGGGCCACTCTCAAATGGACAAACACGGAACCCAAAGAACCGACCACACGACAGACCATAAGATATTATGGGAAATAGCCACAAAATGAGGCCTACAGCGACTGATCACAGACTCCGACCCAGACGAAAGCCCTAAATGACTCACCCACTCCCCCAGAACATACCATACCCAAACCGGCAGATGCATTCAGATAGAAGTTTGAGAGGAGTCCGCTACACCAGCCCCAGCACCCAAGGAGGAGAATAGACACCCAACCCACATTAATCAATCCATCAGCATTAGAACACCTACAGAGCTGGCTAGAATAGAACGGCGAGGAGCAATCATAACACAAAGCGCGTCAGAACAGCACAGGGAGCGTCCCACACAAACCAAAACCCTGCCAGGTGCAGCACTTTGACCACCCCGATGAAATTAGGAGGATCTGCGAGTGCCACACTCTGACAGATTTCTCAACTTCTGTTAACCTTCATACAACCGACTAACAAAAAACTCAGCATTTCTGCAGACGTCTCACTCAAAAATCTCACACAACCATCTCTCGCACAACAACCCGCACGCACTTCACAACACTGCAACAACACATACCAACAGCACACAAGGATTGACATCGATCCAATACTCGCACCGAAGCTCAGCACCCGGTGTATACCGAGTTGAAGCTGCCAACAGAACACCACTCCTCTCACTATCCTACTCCCGCTTCACCTACTAACCCATCCCACCTTCTCATTTGCAGATCCCCCAGAGCGCCTGGGGACCAATTCCGTTGGTGACGGTGCGCGGTACAAATACCTTTAACATTTATACTAGTTGTCTTGGAAACATAATCCTGAGACTCCTTTTGTTCTGGATTGTACTACTTACAACTTGGGGATGGGAACCCCCAAGGATTGTTCTGGAACTATATTGCCTTGAACGTAAACGGATTTTCTTTGATAGAACTTGCTTATGCTTGGGGAAGGGGAGCAGAGAGAAAGCTGCAAGAAGCTCAGAACTTTGAGTTAAATACGGTTTCTCACTACACATTGGTTTAATATAGTTGTTAGGGCAAGGATAGATTTTGGACACAAACAGACTTAAGTTGAACTCTTTGACAGACTTTCCTTAGTTTTATTCCAGTAGGGAAAACCCACATTAGTATAGGGCAAGTGAGGCGTTCAACCATCCTGACATTATAGATTAATAAACCTCTGTTTAAACTTGAAGTCTTGTCTGTGTCATACTTCATGATGCCGTCACACCCTGGTGTTGGGAACTGTGACAGCAAACCCAAAGAAAGGCATGAGAAGGGAGCCATTCTCCTAGTAGTTCAACTCTAAGGAAGCTCAAACCAGCAATCTAGAGGAATTCCCACTGGGGTAAAGAAATATTGAATCTTCGCACCAAGTATTAGGAATCCTTGTTTTGTTTGTGAAGTACTAAAACCAGGGGAAGGAAGTCATTCCCCCTGGTGAGGAATTGGAATAAGAACCATGCTAGTCAGTCCAAGAGAAGGGAGTCATTCTCCTGGACCAAGAACATCGATGGAACCATCTAGATTAGTTATAAGTGCAGTAGACAGAATTTCAGTTTTGACACATGAGACTTTTTTTTGTTTTCAAGGACATTCTGATAGACCCATTAGAATTTTAGAGAAAAGGAGAGTTTGGTTTTATTTTTATTTTCCTGACTGATTAAGGTTTATGCAAATAACCATGCCACCTGTGTGCCAGTCTCCTCCTCCTGCACACTTGCACCAATTTGTAACTTTGGTTACTGCATTCAAAATACTGTGATGTAGCTAAAGGCACATTTTCACTTTCATCTCATTCTGTCTATATGTTCCTATTTATGTTTGATATTAGTAAATTGAGTATTAATATGTTCTAAGATCTTTCAGAAACCTGCCTAGACCTACCTTCTCATTTTGCATTCTATTTTATTAATTGTGTCAAATACAAATACACCCTCCCATCTGATAAATCATTTACTGCGTTGTTACTGTCACTCAACCTAAAACTCTGCCCCCAGGGCCAGTCCTTGCATCTGTGAATCTCAGTACAATGCACAATACTTGATCCTCCTCACCTATGGTGGTTCCCAACGATAGAAGTACCCATCTTCCTGAAGTGCTGCTGCTTTGTTCATCAACATGAACCAGGATTCATGAACCAGCTATCCTTGCAAACAGAGAGGTAGACTGGATGCAGACTTGATATGCAAGAAAAGCAAGTACTGCAACTTTAGGAATCCTAAAATGCCTCTTGCAAACCATGCACTAAATGTTGGACCACTGTGACATATGTCAGACCATTATATTACAATTACATAATTTACAAAAACAGTTATCTATACAGGCACAACTTGCCACATACGAAGCAAAACCCTCAAGAGAAGATGGACACTATTTTAATCCTCCACATCGGCACATGTTCTAATATCCATACTTTTGCTGAAAATTATGAACTGTGCTTGATACATGGAAAAGACATGGGGAGGGGCCAGAGGATGGTGGGCCGACAAGTCAGAGGCACAAGGGTTTGTGTGTGGTGATTTGGTCTAAAACGTATGGCACTAGAATGCAGCTTCGACCTACGACAAATTTCGGTCAAGCTGGTCACATAGCAAATCTCTTGACCTCCCCCCTCAGCACCCATCCATATATGCATGACCTTCTTGGGTTGCTTAGCAGAGCATGGCCAGCCCATCTAACCCCCATCTCGGCCTAATGCGCACTAGCATTCTACTTCAGTCCAACAATCTACATACTTGGACTCCGGTCCCTGAGGGCATTCACCCACAAGTGCGTTGAAGCCATACTAATGGGATGAAGGCGCTATATAACTGACAGACTACTACTGCATACAGTTCCTTCTCAAAGTCCCCAAAGGTTGATAATATGGAGAGGAATACAGAAGGTTAACACCGTGCAATAACAATATTATTTACCATTTATAAAAGTGAACATTACAAATTCAACTCACTTGAAATGAATAACCATGTTATTGCCCAACTCAATGGTCCACAATGTATCACCCTTAGAAGGCAAACTGCTGCGATGGCCCAGGCTGCATTACATGGGCCGTAATCAATCTCAATGGCACATCTTACCACTTCACATCGAAACTCGCATAACTTGGTGCTCGCGCAAAACAAATCTCTATATGCCACAGTAGAAGAAAAAGGAAGCCTATCATGACCTACCATGTGTCCTGGCTGAGGAGCTTGGTTGGGCATCCCTCCAAAATATGGGGGACGAGTAAAACTCTGTTCATCAGAGAGTCCCTTCATCCGAGGGCGCTGCCCCTTGCTCTTAGGAGACTCCATGGGAGGACTTCTGTGAGACTTTCCATTTTCTGGGGTCTCTTTCCATGGTGTGCCAGCTTTTGATTTGCTCCAGCCCCCCGTGCTTGCACGTGCAGGACGGCTTTTCCTCTTCTCGCGTTTCCTATCCTCATCCCCTCGGACCCAGAACTCGTCATCAGTGTCGCCATCATCCCCTGGAAAGTGCTTTTGCATGGCCTTTTGGAAAACCCTTTCCAAGTTGTCCGCCATCATTGTGTACTCTATGCAAAAAATAAATAAAACGCAATTACACATGTTAAAAAAAAGCTGACATTTGAGCACCACCTGGTGAAGTCAGGCTTCAGCTTAATAAGGACCCATCTTGTTGGTTACGTGTTTTGACAACAAGTGCAAATCTGCAAATTTACCTGGGACATGGAAAAATGCACGGGGATGCCAAGTTACTTTAAAATGTAATGTTCCTCTCTTTTTCAAACGATTGTCACTTTCACATACCTAACAATCAGTAAAATCAATAACTGTGACATCTACCATTTAGTTGCAAAAATAAAAATAAAAGACTTTCCGGAAATAACACACAAACAAAAATGATTCAACTTTTCAAAACTTTCGTTTCTTTTGCTTAACATATTTTGTACACAGGCGTTGGATTCAGTTAGCAGACTGCTACTATACGTCAGACACATTTTGCCAATTAAGAGCATAATACAAAACTTTAAAGATCTTGGCCATACAACAGGGACACCGTGAGACATGAAGCAGGTCTCCTAAAACAGGTACGCTAAACCACTTCGAGCCACCTTAAATTTCAAAATATAGATTCAATACATTGTCAATGCTCACCCTTTCAAATTAGCATTGGCAATAGTAATTATGGAAATGTGGACCACTCTGGCCAAAGAGCTATTCTATACATGCTAAAAAAAAAATCAAATACAAAAAACTGAAGAACTTGCAATTATTAAATAAAATGCTAGTTGTATTAAGAATAGGCTGCATGACGCTATCCAAAATACCAAACCCATTTGACCCACAACCAAGTAGCACCCTTAGCGGATCGCTTGTCAGAAATATCCTGAAGCACTGATATGTTCCATTGTCCCATTCAGATATCAAAAGGAGTTAAGTTCAAATGGCAGGCCACAGAGGAAGTGAACATTTGGCATTTTGCACATATCTGTACTTCTCAATCGAGTTTTGCAACACTGCAATTGACTTACAGTCCCTCAAAGTATAACTGCATAAGCGCATAAAAACGAACACATTGTGCCAAAGGTTTGACTGATATGATCCAAGTAATTTATAATGCGCCTGTACACAAGTGTTTCTAGGAGCAACAAGACAAGGGAGGGAAGATGTGGTGGGGGGGGAGACAAAAAATCTTACTATGCCTTGTGTCATTCAGATCGTGCAAGTGCGAGAATGAAGGTGAAAGGGTTGGGGTGGGGTGGGTAGTGCAAGGGAGAGGGGGAAAACAGGGCAGCAATGCTCTGAGTAAGTGCATCCAGGGCAGTGGGCTCTGGGTAGTGAAAGGAGAACAAGGGACTGTAGGGTTACAATTACAGCCCCTAAGTGCGTGGTAGACCCGTAGGCAGTGCAAGGGTGATTGATCAAGAAAGAGCCTGGTACCCAGTGAGACTCTGCTGTACTGACTGGTTGTTTGGCTACCCTCAGACAGGTCAGCAGGGGAGGGCGAGAGAGAAAGCAGAGAAATGTTTTGAGCTGCTTCTAGAACTTTAGGTGGTCCGGCTTATGTTTGAGAGGGGCAGGGAGGCCATTCTAGAGCGAGGCGTCTGTTAGTAAGCATTGGTGCAGTCACACCGGGTGAGACTACACAAGTCTTATTTGCTTGGTATTAGGTAACCCACTTTTTGGTATAGGTCTTTACTGCACAGGTTGGTAGTGTGACTGAGCAGCCAGGGCTGTCTCAAGAGGGGTAATGTGAGCTGCAGAGGTGTTCAGATGAAATCAGTCAATACAAGCAACCAAGTACCACTTACAAGGTTTCAGTTATAAATATGTATTTACACATTCGTTTTTAATTAAGCATTCTTTAAAAAGAGGCAATTGTTTGCAACAGTCAAGCAAACTTTGGAATCACTTTACAAAGTCAATAAAAGTTGGTGAATACGCTTTGGTCATGCAAATACATTTGTCCTACACCCTGAAGTGACTTTAAGATAAATGCAATACTGTCCTTGATATTGAACACCAATATACTTTTTAGACTCTTGGTTTCAGGAAGGAAGGGTTAGGGAAATAGAAAGGTTAGTACAAACGTTCTGATAATGTGAAGACAGTTTGAATCCTCCAATTAAATCTAGGTAAGCCTTTCCCAGCAGTTAAAGTGTTCAACTAATTACAACCTATGAGGGGACGAGCAATGCCAAAGCCAATCGTTTCGGAAGGGTGCCTTTAAGGAGCCAGGGCAGCCAAAGTCAATAGTACAGATGCAATTCTTGGATAAAGTTTTTCACAAAGTCAGATAGTTCAAAACCATCACCGAAGGAACACAAGAGTTACGCCTGAGGAAGGGGAGTTGAGAACAACTCCAAAAGGTAAGCCAGTGCACTTCTCAAGTGAGACAGCATGACTTATGGCAATAAGCCCTCACAGTACCTCTGGTTTGAACAAAGTGTTCCAGCTGGATTTCATCTTGCTACAGCCAATCAGACCCGTGTTCCTGGGCCTCAGTCGTGGGGACAAGAGGGAGCACGTCTGGCGGGCTCCTGCTGCAGTACTCGGGCGAGGAATTTGTCAAACATGGATTTTCTTAGATTCAGTGGCTCTTCATTGTTTCAGTGCCTTTCAAACAGCACTGATGGAGTGAATATCCCAGGTTGGACTTCCCTTGCTCCCTCTGTCCTGAACTTTGGTGAGAGGACTGTGGGTCAGGATTTCCTGCTTCTTTCTGGAGGGACCTTAGGAGACTCCTGGAGCTTTTGCCCGGATTCGTTCCATGGAAGACGTTACACCCAATAATGGACACTCTAACCCCGGCATTGGGCTTCTGCAGCACTGGAGAGGCACAGCAAGTCGGGGGATGCGACAAAGTGGAGTTAGTCTTGGGGATAGTTGGTCCCACCAGCTCAAGGGGAGAAGTCGTTTCGTCTGGAGCTTCTTTGTCTATTTGAAAAAAAAAGGAAGTCAGTCCAGTAGCAGGGCTACACTGGGCACTTCAAGGTCCAGGAGGTTGCAGCGGGCTTCTCTTCACTATTTCTTCTGATGTTTCTTCCAGTGGTCAACTGCCTCTAGTCCTAAGAAACTCGCCTTTTAAGCTTGTTCTCATTCATTCACAGCCCTAGGCTGTCTATTACCCAGCAGGGTGGCCGTCCTACCCGGACAGCCAGCCGGCCAATCAGGACTGGTTTCGTTCAGGCATACCTAGAGACATAGAACAGGGGAGTTTCAGGACCCTCCCTCACTTCCTGTACTTAGACACACTGGAGCCAGGGTGTCTGTAAGGTGTCTTCAGGGCTGAAGCCAGCCAAAGGCAAAACGCACAAAGGGCTCAAACCCGTCTCAAGCCAAGAAAGACCTTACAAAGAGAAAATGGTGAAAAAAGAAGACAGGGGCCATTTTGACAAAATGGTCACCCATGGGTGCTGTACTGCAGCCGAGGGTTCAGCCTGCGGTATAAATGCAAGCTGGTAGTAAAAAGTAAACCACTGCCGCAAGCCATTTAAAGTTGGAAGTGTAAAAGAAATTTACGTGAGAAAGTAGAATAAGGGGGCTACCTAGGTAACCCCCCCCCCCCCCAACATAAAATGTTGTGTGCTCTACCTACAAAGTAAAAAGGTAAGTAAGATCAATTTCGCCTTACTATTCTTGGGAACAGTAGTTTAACCAAGAAAATGTATTTAAACCTTCAGTGACCCTGCATTGAGGGTGCTGTGTGTCACTGTACAAAAAGTAAATGCCTATGGAGTTTGTCAGACTCCAACAACAGTAAAAACAAAATCCTAGCCAGGGTAAAACACAGGGAGTAAGTGAGATAAAGGTACCACTCACTCTGGAGTTAAAATTAAAGTCTTAAGTCCAGCAAAAGAGCTGGGGGTCTCAAAGGTGGGAAGAAATTAGCCCAGAAATGAAAAAGTTGTCCCCAACAGCACCTGCAAAGTAGAGAAATCTACCCCCCCCCCCCTCTCTGCCTGGAGAAGCGTCTAACCCTTAGCGAGTTGGAGGTAGCTGAGTGAAAAGCATGAGAAGGAAGTTTTGGAAGAGCGTTGGATGAAGTGCCTGCCCCAGAAAGCCTTGTGGACAATGATAGTGCCAGGAAAACTACCAGGAGTTCTAGGGAATTTAAATGGAACTGCCTGTCTTGAAGTGTCCACAAGTCTTAAACCTCAAGGTGACGCAGCTTCACTCCCCACCCCAGAAGGGAGGAGTCTGTGGTAACCGTTGCTTATGGGCAGGTCTCCACTGAGAGGTTATTGGCGGACAACCACCATTGCAGATCCGCTGTCATGCAGCATGGAACTGGAATCATTTTGGAATCCGGATCCGAAGCCTGGGACCAGCAGCTTCGAAGAACTAGCTGAGTGCCTATTTTCAGGTGTGCAAGAGGTAGAGCCAACACGCTGGAAGCCATGAGGCCCAGAAGTCTCTGGAACCACCAAGCCGTGATGTGAGAAGACTGGAGGAAGAGTTGGCACATGTTCGACAGGTCTGTAATCCTGTCCTTCGTTAGAAACACTACTGACAGTATCCCAACGGAAACCCAGAAAGATTAGGTCCTGAGACTGTCGTGGATGATTTCCGCCAATTCACTGAAAGCTCAAGATGGAACAGGAGCTGAAGGAGTGACTGAAGATTGGTCGTAGCAGTCTCTGTGCAAGGACTGCGCAGGAGGCAATCGTCCAATTATGGATATACATGAACCCCCTGCAGTCTGAGGAATGCTGCGATGACCGACATCTTTGTAAATACATGCACCGCCAAACTGAGACCAAAAGGTAATACACGAAACTGGACGTGTTCTGCTCCCACGGAGAACCGCAGATATTTTCGATGTGAGCTCCAAATCAGAATGTGCATGTATGTGTCCTGAAGGTCTACCACGCTGAGCCAGTCGCTCGTCCGAAGAGAGGACTTTTTCTGGCAGGGCGTAATCATCTTGAGTTGCTCCTGGGGAAGAAAGATTGAACTTGGAAAGATCGAGGATAGTGCACATGCCAGCCTGGTTCAGTTTGGGGACTGAACAGATAGGAGTAGTAGCCCTCCCTTTGCTCCTCAAGGGGAACAGGCTAAACTACTCTGAGGTCTAGAAGTTTCTGTACCTCAGCTCTGAGGGAGAGAGAGACCCAATCTGCTGGACGGGAGGATCGAAGGATGGGGTAACAGGGAGGGACAAGTGGGAAACCCGCCCAAGCGATTGACAAAACCCATCAGTCTTCGGTGATGGTCTGCCACTCCTGCAGATAAGACAAAATACGTCCTCCCACCGGAGTCTTGTGTGACCAATGGAAAATATAATTTCAGATGTCGTCGGCAGGGAGACCACACGTTCCATGTGAGGAGGCTTTTGGCTGAGAGAAAAAACGGCCAACTTGCCGCTGCTGCTTACGGAGGGGCCCGGCAGCCGGAGCATCAGATCGGCACGCACACCGATCCTGAAAATCCCTGGAACCAGAGAAGGACTGTGTTTAGGACCCTGACCTCTGGGTATAAGGTGCCTTTGCTGGAGTTTTCACCAGGACCGACAAATACTTGGCAGTTGGAGTGCTTGCCTTGGTCTTCGTTAGTTCCTAGTCCGAGGAGTGGAACAGTTCCTTACCATAGAAGGGGATCAAGCACCTTGTCCTGAACTTCCTTCAAGAACTTCGTAGCATGGAGCCACGCTTGACAGGAGAGGACCACCCCAACCATGAGGCCTCGAGCAGAAGAGTCTATGTGATGGGACGCAGCCTCCAGTAGATCCTTTGCCAGAACTCTGGCATCCGGCAAACCAGCTTTGAAGTCCTCGAGCCTATACGCAGGAATACATTCCTAGAACTCGGCTAGTTCCTTCCACAGCTTGACATTGTCAGCCACTAGGAAAAGCTTGGCGTTAGCCTGACGAAGCTGGAGAGCCAAATTGGAAAATACTTTCTTCCCAATGGCGTCAAGAAGCTTGTCCTCCTTGGAGAGGATTTGGGACACTGCAGTGGAAGATGTAGAGAAGCCGGCTTGGACTAGAGCATAGCTGCTGCCACTACCGTCGACGAAGGGAGCGGGCAAGCAGACAACGATATGTCCTCAGAAGCATGTATCGAGCTTCAATCCTCTGGTTGAGATGCTGCCCAGAATGAGGTTTTTCCCAGACCTTGCAGGCCTCACCAAAACGTCCAACCGGAGGAACAGGCCGCTGCGCTCCTGCGTCGACAGAGTAAAGGCCCCAGAAAGCACCCCCTCTGGCCCCCTCTGGAATGTCTAGCAGTGCCATCCTGTCCAGCACCCGGTCGTGAAAGGATCCGATACAGCCGACGGCTTCTCGCTTTCCTGGTCTGCCTGATCCTCATCCAGTGAAGCAGGAGCAGAGGGCTGATCTGCTGCAACTGCCGCCTCAGGTCCTAAAGTGTTAGGGCGAGCTCCCAATATTTTCTCTACCGGGGAAAGCATGGGACGAGGAGGAAGTGCTGGAGGAGGTCCGGCAGGAAGAGATGGGGGAGGTGGCACCACCAGGACCTGCGCAAGATCTGCTGGAGCAGGAGGCCTAAAATAAATGTCTTTAAACAGATCCTTAAAGTACGCCTTGCTCGGACGAAGGTCTTGACTCGAGAAAAATTGCAATTAGTACCCCACTATGACGTGCCAGGATACTAATGGCAATATAAACCTCAGAGGAGGGCCATTCCCGGCCAGGTAATGCTCCTGCGGCTACATTAACTATGGCCCACGGGCATTACCTGACCGGTAATGGCCCTCTCCTCTGTTCATATTGCCCAAGTGTTACAAATTTCAAGGGGAGTAAAACCACATTAGTAGACTTATAGAATGCCAGTATGTAATTCGACTTAAGTAGACACTATTGGTAGTAAACTATGTTACTTATTCAGTTTCAGGAGTAATATAGTTATACCAACAATATTACAAGTGGTAATCTTGCAACATATGGAACTTTCAGGACTGATACAGTTACACCCATATTACTTTTAAGAATAGTGGAACACAATCCAAAGGTAACCAATAACTTATGAATGACTTTTCAGAATGGCAGTAAACTTCAAAAGGTAAGAAAGAACTCAGTATTATACATTTAGAACGGCAGTATTCTATTCAAGGTGCGTAAAACCCTATTGATAATAAACTCTTATACTTGGTCTATTCCATAAATATGTAGTTATACCAAGGTTACTTTTCAGAAGAGTGGAACACAAATCTAAAGGTAAGCAAAACTTTTCAGAAAGGCAGTAAGCAGTAAGCAAAACCTAATGTTCCACATTTAGAATGGGAGTATGCTTATTCATTGGTAATACACTGTTACACTTATTCAGTTTCTGGAGCAATACCAACTAGGCTACTGTCTAGAATAGTGGAACACATACTTTTCAGAATGGCAGTAAGCAATTCACAGGTATTTCAGAGATAATCATTTACAGCACCAACACATTTAGCAAGTTAGTACTTTGCAACACTTGTTCTATTTTCTAATCAGAGGCCTTATACTTTAGAAGTCCTTCCCTATTCTAAGGCATGAGTGATCTCCGAGGCAGAAGGGGGAACACTGGCCAACAATAGGCAGGTCAGGATAAGGTACAAGTAAAGTCTTTAGAGTTAGTAGAATGTTTTCAGGGACTTTGTAGAAGGCTCCCTAGATGCGTTCCAACATTAGACCCGGGTGAACAGTATGGGCGAACTCCCAACTGCACCAATCACAACCCTAGCCACACAGGAGCGACAAGTCTTTAGTTGAGTATTACCCTCGGGAAGACATTGCACAGCCAGCCTCCCAGTTAGGACTGGTTCCGGGCAGGTATGCCAGAAGACAAAGGGCTCTGGAGTTTGATTCTGGCTTAATTTCTTGTCTTCACAAACACTTTGGAGCCTCAGCGAGCTACACAAAGCGATCCCGCTGAAGGAAAAAAAAAAAGTCCTCCTGCTCCCAGGACGGCAGAAGGACCATGAAAGGACAAGCACACTAACAATGGCGAAAGAAGCCACCATTCTAGACAGATGGAGACCCTTCTGTGCATTACAGCAGCTGGTTTGACAGCCTGTGATTAAAAAGAAATTGTACAAAAGTCAGTAGAACACACACAAAGTTACCGGAGCAGTGCGACAGGGGATACAGAGTAACCCCCCAGCACTCCATCTAAGGTGGGGTGTGCGCTGGACCCACAATATAAAATGTATAGAGGATACAAATATCTATCTCCCTTGATAACATGTGTTATGCAAGGTAAGGCACTAACAGGAAAGCAACAGCAAGAAAGGGGTTACTATGTAGCTCCTCAGCACTCCACGTAAGGTGGTGTGTGCAGATTTCACACTGGGGATTGTAGAAAGGATCAAAATTATCTTTCTACCCTTGGGAACAATAGTTCACACAAGGAACCCAATTGAAAAACGGGGAGCCCCAAGGGGTACCTCAGCAACACTGCACAGAAAGTGCTGTGTGCTGCAATAGGAAAATGCAGATGCCCAAAATGTTATAGCAAAGTAGAATTCCAAAAACACAGTATGGAGAGTCACAAAAAGGAAACCCATAAAAAGAGTAAAAGAAAGGGTGAGTGGGTGGGAAACGCTTACTGCTCACTCAGGAGCAGAGGAAAAGAATCCTGAAGTCCTGTAACAACTGCTGAGGGTCTCACATGTGAGGGAAAAGATTTAGCATTAACATGAAAATCTAGTCCAACGAGTACATTGGGAACATACAAGTTAGGGACTGTGGTGCTGTATTTAAACATCTTTCCCAACAGTTACTACCGAGAGGACTTTTAGGTTCAGGCAGAACCTTTTTCATACAAAGAAAGTCCTACTTAAGCGTAAACAAATTACTAAAGAAGCATTTTGTCAGTTCTGTAATGATCAAAAGGAGTTGAAACGTTAAAACATCTAGTGATTTACTGAAAAAGCACTGGGACCCAGGCACATAATATACTTGAAGTTGCTAGTTTAACCAGTGTTGAAATATACTGTGGTTGAGATCCCTCATCAGTGGGACTTGCTGTTATGGGATTTATGAATAGTTTAAACTTGAGAGGTTATCCGTAAAATTGTTTTACAGAATTTCCTTCAAAAGAAAAGAGTTTGATGTGTCAATTTTATGCTATGTTTTTGATCTTGATGTAAATGATCTAGCAAGAAATTATATTTTTGATGAGTATTATTGCTTTTAGAGTGTAGTTGATGCATTATTACTGTATTTTTACTTTTGGAATTATATATTGAGAGTTTGTAATTTATATATTTTTAATTGTAAAGGTTTACTATTGAGACAAATGTACAATAAAAGAATTGGGAATATTGACGGTTTCTAAATGGCTCGGCGAGTGGGACCATTAGCTGGCATGCATAGGGCAAATCTAGTCCTGAAAGGGGCAGACTGCATAAAACACCAGTCTGGTGTCTAAAAGATATCTTGGAGCATTGCTTTGGACACACGACTCCACCCACCACTCTTGGGGTGGGTGGCAGAGTTCTGCTCCATGTGCCATTGCGGAGACTGGAGCCATTATCTGGCCACCTGCATTCACAGCACCCGGTGGCAATTACAATTACTTTCCTAGCAGCGGGTTGCCACTTTTGGGAACCATCACTCATCTGCCAACTGGGGCCATTTGATTTGCCTCAAGTACAGTTGACGGTATGGCTGCAAGGAATCATGATTACCAGAATTGAGGAAGGGAGTAGAAATCAAAACTGCTCTAGTGGCCACCCGTGCACCCTCCCTACCTGCTTCAAGAGTGTAGATTGATTAGTCAAAGAAAGCATACAAATTTGAGGCCACAAACCTGCGGAATCAAACGTGAGGTGGGGCTGGGGGAAAGCTGAAGAAGCAAACAAATATCAGTAAGCACATGCATGAATGTATTCTCATTTACACGATGTGTGGGATAAACATATGCTACAGGCATAAAGTGGCCGCTATCTTCATCAAGTCAGTAATCGCCAACGAAGAACATCATGAAAAGTGCTGATTGTAGCAATGCAGGAGTACCTCAAGAACATAAGACAGTTAAAACACGACATTGTTTCAAATGATCTCCCATGGCGGCATAGGTTCGGCTGCATGCTTACCACTGCTCTCGCCGTTGTACTTTAGGCAGTTGCTGAACATAGTTTTCATGTTGCTCACAAACTGTTCCTTGGTGAGGTAATGGCCGCCATTAAGCTTCTTCTCAATGCTGGAGATATCCATAGGATTCTGAAAAGACATACCCGCTGCATGAAATGCAAGATAGCTCCACATCACAGCTCAGGAGTTTAAGCACCTGCTTAAAGCAATGTCTGTGCAATCCACAGTCAGAGGTTGAATTCCTGGCTGGACAAACTCAGTCATTTGGCCGTACGAGGTTGATTAACGTAGTACCAAGGATTTGGGCAACAATACCTGTTTCCACACAGCTTCGAGACAGGGGGAACAGTAGGTTATCTATCCAAATGTGATATAGGAACTTTGCAAGGTGTTTGGGGAAGCAATAACAATTTGTTTGAAGAAAAGGAAACAAATGGTTATGGCAGTGCTAGATTGAAAGCAATCAGAACTGGTAGTGTGAATTAGAGACACCACGCATCCGGGCCATTAAGGGATATGGCGGTATAGAAATCCCACCCCTGATTGCATCCATCTCCTCCTTGGGCATCCCTGCCAATTCCTGCAATTTAAACCATCTGCATAACGACGTATTCAAGGCAATTCATACTTCAGCTTTTATTAGTTTTTGTAACCAAGTTTGTCGGTTATTAACAGCATTTTAAAAATGAACATGATGCAGGGTCTAATGTCCAATGATGTCCCTTGCTTTTCTGTCAACGGGTGGGAGGAGAGGGGATTTCAATGTCTGATGCCTGGCCAACCTCTGGCGACAACCATTTATTTGGAAAGCCTCAATGTCTTTGAGCAGTAACAATAGCTTAGACAACATGCTCCCACCATTTCACAAATAATGCTATGGGAGTGTAGAGGCTCGGGTGGGGTCCTACTTGGTTCCCTTGAGTCAGTTTTGGGTCAGGCTACGAGCCATCAATTCGCACAGATAAAGCAATCAGACCATCACTGGCTCAACTGAATGTGAGAGCCTTCCAGTAGCTGGGGGGGGGGCCTCCTAGGCTTCCCTGCTTTACAAGGGCAGTGGCTGCACTCAGAGCACAGATACTCAAGGTCATTAGTCTAGTGAGTAGTCCTTCCGTATTCAGTTTTCCATCTATTCAAGAAGGAACAAGTTACTTACCTGTAACTGTTGTTATCCAGCATGGGTCTGGCATGGATTCACATGCTCATGAATATTCCCCGTCGTCAGGCTGGGAATCCTCGGTAAAGAAAAATGAGTATCAGTTTCGTTTCTGATCTGTCTTTCGTAGTAGTAACCAATCACTGATCTCTGCGTCATACTGACCACAGCCAATGACTGCCATCTCCCTAAGCCCCGCCTCTGGCAGCCATCTTCAGATTTGGTAGCACGTGAAGTGGCAGTATGACCAAGTGAAGAGCCGCAGAGGGGTAGGCAGGAGGGTTCGCATGTGAATCCATGCCAGACCCATGCTGGAGAACAACAGTTACAGGTAAGTAACTTGTTCCTTCTCCAGCATGGGGTCTGGCATGGATTCACATGCTCATGAATAAAAGAATACATAGCAGTACACACATGCACAACCACGGGAGGTGGCAACAGGCTCAACATTAAGCAATACAACTCAACATTAAGCATCTCTTACCTTCTCACCAGGCTCACCTTAGGCGAACAGGTTGCGCAGCACTGTTTGGCCTACCCTGGACTCCTCCCTGGAATCCCGGTCGACGCAGTAGAATTTCGTGAAGGTGTGCGTCGACCTCCACGTAGCAGCCCTGCAGATGTCCAGCAGGGGCACACCAGATAGGAACGCTGTGGTAGCTGCGATCGCTCTGGTGGAATGGGCTCTCGGACGGCCGGCAGAGGTCGGTTTGCCAACCGATGACAGTACATGATACAGCCGGAGAGCCATCTGGAAATAGAAGCCTTTGAGAGAGCCTTCCCCTGATTGACAGGGCCAAAGTTCACAAAAAGTTGTGACGTCTTCCGAAAACTCTTTGTGCGGTCCACGTAGAACTTCAGCGCTCTAGCCACATCCAGCGAGTGCAAAGTCCTTTCAGCCGACGACGAAGGCGACGGGAAGAAAACAGGCAACACCAAGGGTTCGTTGAGGTGGAAGTCCGACGGCACCTTGGGCATGAAGGAGGGGTGCGTCCTGAGCACTACCCTCGTGTCGTGAAAAGTCAAGTACGGGGGCTTGCAGGAAAGGGCCTGGATCTCTCCCACCCGTCGTGCGGACGTGATGGCCACAAGAAACACTGTTTTCCACGACAAGAACTTCAACGCAGCTGAGTGCAGAGGCTCGAACGGAGGTCCCATGAGCTTGGTCAGCACCACGTTGAGCTCCCACGCCGGGGCCGGAGCCTTCACCGGCGGGAACGATCTGAACAGTCCCTTCATGAATTCTTTCACCAGACGATGAGACCACAAAGACGTCCGTCCCGTGGTTCTGTTGTATCGGGAGATCGCAGCAAGATGAATCTTGATGGAAGCGTGCGCCAGTCCAGCCTTGGCCAGCGACAGTAGGTACTGCAGTACTCGAGGAGCCGTAATCCGTAGAGGGTTAATCTTCTGTGCGTGGCACCAGACAGAGAACCTCTTCCATTTGTGTCCGTAGCATTTAAGAGTTGAGGATGCCCTGGCCTTTGCAAGAACCTCTCTGCAGTCGGCCGGTAGGTCGTAACCTCCAAACTCTAACACTGCAGGAGCCAGGCCTGTAAGTTCAGCGACTTCGGGTCGTGATGGAGGATGGCGCCTCCTTCCCTGGAGAGAAGATCCGCGTCCACTGGCAGCTTGATTGACGGGGACGCTGACAAGTTCAGAAGGTCCCGGAACCATATCTGCCAAGGCCACGCAGGTACGACAAGGATCATCCTGCACCGTGACCTCTTGAGCTGGTTGATGAGCCGTTGGAAGAGGCGGTCCACTAGATCCTGACGTAGTTCCCACTCGTGGCACGAGCGCAGCTCTCTGCTGAGCGAGTCGGCGATGGTGTTTTTTATTCCTGCCAGATGAAACAGCACCAGAAACATCCCTTGTGCGACGGCCCAATGCCACAGATCCTGCGCCTCCTTGGACAGGGCTGGGGGATCTGGTACCGCCCTGCTTCCTGATGTAGAACATGGTGGTGGTGTTGTCGGTGAAGATCCTCACTACCTTGCCCTTGAGGGACGGAAGAAAGGACCTGAGGGCCCAAAACACTGCACGGAGCTCCAGGACGTTGATATGGAGGGACTTCTCCGTCGGAAGCCAAAGGCCTCTTGCGTGCAGATTTTCGGTGTGCGCTCCCCACACTTCCAGGGAGGCATCCGTGGTCACTGTCTTCTGGTGGCCCGGGGTCTGGAAGTAAATGCCCGCCGTCAGATGCGCGCGGGTGCCCCACCACCGGATCGCTCGTCGGAAGCGCTCGTCGAGTGTGATCCTGTCCTCGAAGCTGCCCGTCGTCTGGATCCAGCGAGCGTCCAGGAACTCCTGTAACGGGCGCATCCGAAGCCTGCACAGGCGGATGAGGTAAATGCAAGAAGACATCATTCCGAGGAGGGATTTGATGGACCTCACCCTGGCCGCGTCCGCAACCAGCATCCGCTGCACCTTGCCCGAGATGGCCCTCGTCCTTTCCTCCGACGGAGAGGCCAGAAGCGCCACTGTGTCGAGTTTCGCTCCCAGAAACAGTGCGTCTTGCGCGGGCACCAGGTGGGACTTGGCGTAGTTTATGGAGAATCCCAGGTCCGTGAGTAGTTGGACGGTCCTCGCCGTGTGCTCCGCGGTGAGCTCCCTTGTCTTTGCTTGGATGAGCCAGTCGTCCAGGTGGGGGCAGACGTGGATCCCCTCCAGGCGCAGCCATGCCGCCACCGGTGCGAGGCACTTGGTGAACACCCTGGGTGCCGCCGCAATCCGAAGGGAAGGGCTCTGAACTGGTAGTGACGCCCTTGGACCACGAATCTGAGAAACTTTCGGTGTCCCTTTAGGATGGGGATATGGAAGTAAGCATCCTCCAAATCCAACGACGACAGGAAATCGCCCTCCTCCAGCTGACCCAGGACGTGCTGGAGGGTGACCATCCGGAACTTCTGTGCCTTGATGAATTTGTTCAATCGTTGTAGGTCCAGGATGGGACGCCATCCTGTCTTCTTCTTCACGAGGAAGTATCTTGAGTAAACTCCGGAGCCCCGAAGCCTCTTTGGGACGAGCTCGATGGCGCTTTTCTTGAGCATCGCCTTTACCTCCAAGAGAAGTTGAGGGACGTGATGTTCCTTCCTGGCCACGGGGGGGGGACGCGCGGGCACTTCTTTAGAAACCCGAGCGCGTGACCCTGGGCCAGGGCGTCCAGCACCCAACGGTCGGTGGAGATGGACTCCCACACACTGTCGAAGTTCGCCAGCCGGCCTCCCACCGGGATGCTTCGGTGGGGGCCCGACCCCATGGCCGGTTCAGTCCTGCTTCGACGAGGCTTTGCCGCCTTGTCCTCCGTGGCGACGACGGCGGGGTCCGCCCGACTTGCCTCGTCCCCTGTAGGCTTCCTGTGGCGACGAACGGGCCGCTTGACGGTAGGTGGAATATCCGCCGCCGGAACCTTTGGAGGCACCCTGCTTGCCTCCGGTGCTCCGAAAGGGCGGCCGTCGTTGCTGGAGAACACCAAGAGCCCGGGCCGTCTCCGTGTCCGTCTTGATGGCTTGTAGGGAATCGTCCACTGTTTTCCCAAACAGGTTGCTCCCGTCGAACGGCATGTCCAAAACTCTGGTCTGCACGTCCTGCCGGAAATCCGTTGCCTTGAGCCATCCACGCCGTCTAAGGCACACGCCGTTGCCCAACTGGCGAAATCCAGTGTCAGCGATGTCCGTCGCTATCGTAATGGCGTGGTCCGACGCCACTTCTCCTTCCTGCAAGATCTCTAGGGCCTCCGCCCTCTTGTCGTCCGGTAGGAAGTCCAGCAGGGGGGCGATCTTGTACCACAACTCCCTGTCGTAGCGGGCTACGATAGCCAAGGTGCTGGCAGCCGTCGTCGATGCCGATGAGATGATTCTGTGTCCCATCGTGTCCAATTTCTTTCCCTCGCCGTCCGGGGTGGGGGGGGGGATGGGGCGGTTGACGTAGAGGCCGAAGCCCCCCCCCGCTTTCTTCCTGGCCGCCGCGGAGACGACCGAGTCCGGGGTCGGCTGTGCCCGAAGGCACAAGGGGGCCGCGTCCGGGACCCAGTACTACTTCTCGTACCGATCCCTTCTCGCAGGCGTTGTGGATGGGTTCTTGATGAGGGCGAGACCCTTATCCCAGATATCGTCCAGTAGAGGTACAGCGAGGACCGTCTTCCTCTTGGTCTCTCGCCGTTGATAAAGGAAACCTTCCTTCTTTTCTTCCGGGCAGAGCTGGAAAAGCTCGGATGCCCTGGCGATCATGGCATGAAATGATCCAATCTCGTCGGGCGGGGTAGCCCGGGGAGGAGGTGACGACGGAAGATCCTCGTCGTAAACCTCGTCGTCTGTACCCGTTGCAGCCGTGTCCGTCCCGTATCATCCCCACGGGTCGTGGACGGGGAGGAGGGCTGAGCAGGGCGCGATGGTTGAAAAGGAGGTGGAGGATGAATCCTTGTCTTAGGAGGAGGGCTCCCAGAAGGGCCTGGCTCCGGGTCCCCCGTCGGGAGCGGTTCCTCCGTTGGTGGTAACGGCAATCTCATCCTTATCTCCGAGCATAAGGACTGTATAGCCAACAAAATGGCCGCCGAGTTGTCTTGCGGCACTGTTTGAGGGGATTCCGACGGGCGGTCAGGCACCTCGTCAGCACCCTCGACGTTCTCGCCGTCTCCTACGTCGGGGTCCCTCCCGACAGGCTGGTCTTCTTCCACGCCAATGCCGTGGGTTAAGACTTCGATCAGCTCCTCTTCAGAGGTGGAGGCCGAATCCACGACGACCTCCTGCCCCCCCCTTTTTCTTCTCCGCCGGGGGTCCTGTCGATGGGCTTGAAAGAGGACTCCCTTTGCCGTGGCAGGGAGACTCTGGGCCCCGAGGTCGCCTCCACTGGTGTAGCCTCCACAGGCTGAGCCAGGGCCGCCGCGACTGTCTCGATAGAGGCCTTGGCAGGGTGGATCAAGGCTTTCACCACCTTAGGTGCGCTCACCGCTTTCTCCTTGGGGGGAGGGTCACCGCCTCGCTCCCCCTCCGATGGGGCCTTCGAGCTCGACCGGGGTCCCTCCAGGAGCTTCGCCGGGTGCTCGGCCTTCCTCTTACCTGAGCCAGAGCGTTGGCTCGTGGTTGATGGCACCGGGGAGGATGCGCCCTGCCTGGCAACCGTAGAGCCCGACCGTTCGTTGCTCCCGGTGCCAGCGGACTCGTGGTGCTTGGCCTTCTGTTGGGTCCCCGTCGCGGGGGCGCCCTCAAAGGTCTTAGAAGACCGCTCGGACTTCCTCTTCTTTTTCTCGCCTGACGGGCTCTTCCCTTCCAGCCAGTTGGCGAGACGCAGATGGCGGTCCTTCATGGTCCGCTCCAACATATTGCCGCAAAACGCACAGTCCTTCTCCACGTGCGTCTTGTCCTCATGCAGGCAGTAGAGGCAAAGGGAGTGTTCGTCCTCCTTAAAGACATTCTGAAGCTGGCACCCAGGGCAGACCCTGAACAGCTTTCCGGGCGTCGAGCTTCCCTTCTCCTGGGCCATGTCCGAGATGGGCCTGAGAAACTTCTGGAGTCCTCCAAAAGCGTGGCTCGACTAAATCTTCACCCTTGAGGGGCGTAGAAGAATCCGACACGGGTCCCCGTTGATCGGATAAAGAAACGGTGGAGCTTGAGGCTCTTTTGACCGAAAAAAGAGAGAATTTGCCTCTGAAAAAGCGCGAAAACGCACTAAAGCTCGAGAGCAATAGCACGAGGATCCCAACACTTGAACGTGCGGTAAAAATCTGAAGATGGCTGCCAGAGGCGGGGCTTAGGGAGATGGCAGTCATTGGCTGTGGTCAGTATGACGCAGAGATCAGTGATTGGTTACTACTACGAAAGACAGATCAGAAACGAAACTGATACTCATTTTTCTTTACCGAGGATTCCCAGCCTGACGACGGGGAATATTCATGAGCATGTGAATCCATGCCAGACCCCATGCTGGAGAAATGTTACAAGAGTGCTAGCCTCTCCACCTAGAAGGAAATACCTGCAGGCCCCCCCATGATCACCCCCATCTCCTTTGCCCTCCAGTGTTTTACAATTCAATTTAATGTTTAGAGTTCTAGCGGATAGGTTTTGTTACTTAAACCCATGCTTAAAACACAAAGTGCAAAGTAGAATTTAATGCCACACATTATGTGCATTTAGTTTATAGCACTTAGTGACGTCAGATTTTCATTTAAGGCACCCTGGGGAGTTTATGTTTTAGAATTGAAATTTACCAAAATAAGAAACCACCCAGGACTCAGGGGTACGTATCACACTCCATGTCAATGGAAAATTGCTGCAGGCACGGCCACCCTCCCACAGCCATCTGGAATCATACACCACATGATGACGTTGCACGTCGCCTCTGCCACTAGAATGCAACCAAGCCCACAATAAAATTGTGGTCTGGCTAGACACAATCCGTCTCCTTGACTTGCATACTCTCTCGACAGGCTTCACAGCACCCATCCACAAGCCAGCTCTACATGGGTTGCTGGCAGGGACTTAGCCACCCCCTACCTATCCGAGTACTGGCTAAAATGCACATGCATTGTAAATTCCTCTGACCAATCTCATATACCTCAGACTTCGGTCCACCTATGGTGTTCCCCTACAGAGGCCATACCAACGGGAAAAGGCACTATACAAATTCCAAATAACATTACATTACTAGCATGTAAATGCATGGCTCGAAGGGACTTTATTCTCACTTTCAGAAAACAAAGTAAGGAACTTTACAAAATTCAGGGACACAACAGAATAATATTAATGCTTTTGACCTGGTCGACCTACAAGCCACCTCTTGGCAAACAAGTTACAACTTTGAATTAACGTGCTGTTCTCAGATGATCGTTGAAAAACCATTATACAAACACACAATGATGGAGGCGAGTCATGTTCTGGGCAATAGGAGTTGAGGGAAGCAAAGAGGGAGGAACACAGAGGTTGGAAATGTTACTACGCTGGTCGCCAGACAACCCGTTGCAAAGACGAAACAACCAATGGATTTGGGTAACTCTACATACCTGAACAATGGCATAATAATTTGGTGCATAAGATTCATCAACAGGCTCCAGGAAGGGCCACGAGTCCTTGTGAGCTTTCACTGCATCCAAGACTAAGAAGAAAACAGATATTTGAGCTTTGAACTCCACATATTGTTTCCGCATTAAGTTTTAACTGAAACAGAAAACTGTTGTACTTCTTACCTTTATACATTGCAGTGTAGTCATCATCCAATTCGAAGCTGAAACTGAAGAGAAAAACCGAAGACTGATGAACATCCTTTTTCTTTACACAGTATTGGATTTTCATATGCTTCCCTTAACCATAGAACCCATGGAGGTCTAACCCTTTTTGGAACAAGACAGATGCCTGAGCTGATGAGATTCCCTCTATTCTGTACCAAAGGTAATAGCATTCCTTCTAAAAGAACCAAAGACAACCTATGAAAAGGTAATGTAGATTTTGTAAATTGGGCCTTAAAGAATCAAACAGATGTGGGATTTGGCGATAATGAATAAAGTGTTCAAGGGTTAGCATTTTCAATGCAACAGATTAAAGTTGATGCATAATCTTCATTGTATTGAAACATTAGCATCTTTGAGGAGGCAATGTACCAGGCAACACAATTTAGAGCAAGCTTCAGCGGGAGCAGTATTGTGCAAAAACAATTACAGTACACTGCATTTTTCAGTAAACAAAGTTAGTGCCTAAAAGTATTCATAAATAATTGTTTGCAAGGTTCGTGGACCCATTCATTGTCTATCTGCAGGCCATGGCTGGGTCTCAAACATGGCACAGACCCCAAGGCCCAGCTCCTGGGATTACTCGAATGTGCAGACCCATCACGTTTCTGTAGAAATGTTCGGAAAAGAAAACCTGAATGGTATATTTGTTTGAATTTCAGCTGCACGAACATTTTGAACAATATTACTATTCAGTGCCATTACAGTGACCAAGGGGAGCAGGGTTGCAGGGGTGTCCACTGCATCCTTGTTCACTATAATGGCATTGGGGGTCCCCCCCGCTCCGGATACAATAAAGTCAAAAGAAAAAAGGACCCTGCAGTGCCGGTTCCCATCCACAAACGTGAAGGGAACCGGCGTTGCAGAGGGATGGGGGAGTCGGCGGCACACAAGGTGCAGCCGCAACCAGTTGAGTAGGGGATCATGATTTCACTGCAGCGGGCATCTGTAATTCGGCATTTCCGAATTTGAAATTTCACGCTGCAGTAAAATCACAGATATCCGACCCACCAGGGTTATGGCCAATGGTTCTGCAACAAAGGTGTAGAATGTTCTACCTCTACACTAAACCTAGGGTCTATGAAAATTCTTCTAATAACCTGTTCATTTAGTTAAACTATTACATTCAGTAGAAGGAAAACAGAAGCACTGTTAACATGTCCAAGTTCATGGAAAATCAGGCCTACCCGAAGAATAAACAGTCTCCAAAGAGTTGATAAAGAGCAACTATAAGATCCTGAGTGGGAAGAATTTGTTTTTTGGGAATTCTGTAGGTCCTCTTTAGGATCCCCTTGACCTTGCCTTTTCCTCTCCTTTTTTGTACCACTGGCCTATTTCCCCCTGCCACTGCAAACCTTTTTGACTCAAGAGTATACGGTCCTGGGCTGCCCCATAAGGCTCGAGTACCCCATTTGTGCATGGGGGATTATATTACCCTTCATTTATTTTAGGGAGTAGGCTGTGGCAAGCTGTTAGTTTTGGCTTCACCAGCGGTGCAAGCATATTTACTGCACTGGGAGCCCAATGTACCTTTTAGGTAGCGTTAGGGAGTTTTACTGAAGTCCACCTATGATAGGGTGTCAGAAGACTCACTCTTTGGAGTACAGGGCTCCAATTCTTAGGTTTGGCCTGAACTGCCCAAACGTTTGGTAGCTATAGTTGAGTAGCCAGGCTTACTCTGGGAGTGAGGAGAGCTGTAGTTGTGTACAAAGACCACTGAGCGCACTTCTAATCAAGGAAACACTTACACTATAGTTATATGAAAACATGGTTATTTATTATAGTAGGACAATGTTAAAATCACTACAGTTCAGGAAAGTACAAGTAATTCACACAGATAGATTTATACATATATAATTGCTGTAGCAATACTAAGTTCAATGGTATACCTTAAGATGATGCATAGGTAAGTAGAGTAGCTTCTGGTTAGCAAATCCTTCATCAATCAACATTTACAGAAATAGCAATACTGGTAGGTAGGTAACTTTTAGGAAAGCCTTACTTTAGAGGTCCAAACCAATTTGGGGAATGTGTGTCTCAAAAAGGCAGATGCGGACACTAGGGGACCAGTGATCCTTGAGCAGCAGAACAAAGGAACTCGGAAACGGTCAAAGTTGTCAAATATCCAAAATGTTTTCGTAACAAGTAATTGAATTGGATTCAAAGGGTTTACTGAGAGGCTAGATAGGCCATCCAAAGGATTCCAGCATCTATGAAGTCTTTAGGCCCAGGAGAACATTATTGGGTTGTCTACCCCAACCTGACTCGGGAAGCTCAGGAGGAGCAAACAGCAACACAACAACTGCCTAGGTTAGTAACCAGGAGTCAGCCAGTTCTTCTATGATTAAGAACAAGGTTGTCACCGCAGGTTCCCACAGTAAGAGGACTGCAGTTTCAGTTTGGGTCTCTTGCCTTGGCGGCTGGAGGAGGAACTTTTGGTGGGAGCAGACCGACAGACTCAGTCACACGGATGCCCAGCAGGCAATCTTTGCAGCACTTGGTTGTGAAGGTTAGACACAGGCTTTGAAGAAGGGACACTTGTAACCTGGCAGACTTTCTTCCTTGTCTCAGTCCTCAACTCTTATGAGGGGACTTCTACCTCCAGGATGGAGTCTCTGTAGGCCCAGACAGATGCCCACAAGTTCTCAGCCAGAACCACACTTGCATGGTCAGTTTGGCCTCTCAGCCCGTGGCCAGGCCAAAATCTTCCCTGGTGAGTGGGGCCCGGTTTCTGCCCACACCTGGGCCGGTTTGGAAAAAATAAATAAACCTGCAACGGCACAATTCATCAAAGCAAGGTAACACATGTTACCTTGCTTTGATGATTGATTTGCACGCATGATGTGTGCATCATAAATTATGATGCATGCATCATTCACATGCTGCTGCAGCATGCAAAGTTGAGGGGCCGTCTGCTGTCACCGTGCCGCCACTTCACTGGCTGCGTTCATGTCCTGGGCCAAGCCTTCCATTGTGGATTACCTCCAAGTTATTTTACCACCAGGTGATTGCTTTACCACCATAGATGTCTCGCCATGGAGCTGGTTGCTGCAAGTGTGTTGAGACCCCAACTAATCTGCTCTTCTAGCCTATCCAGGGTCATCCACCCCTGTAATCTTCATTGTGGTACAGTGTTCTGTGGCTGGGCTGCCCTAGTTTGTCTTTTGGGCCACCAGAACATACTTTGCTCGGTTTGCATGCCTTTCTAGAGTCTTCTTCGCCAATGCTTTTGCTTCTGGCTTGTGAATTCCAATCTTGGCAAGGGATCTTGTTCTTTTCTGAAGTCTGGGTCATTGTTGGTCCTAGTTAAAGCCCCTGGCTGTTGGGTTCATGCAAACCACCCCTGTCAAAAAAAGCACCATACTCACTGGATTGTTTTGTCTTCCTGGAAGTGACTTTTCCAGAATTAACATTGCAAGTACTTACCCCTGGGCCTTGGTGTTAGCGAGATTTAGCTTTGTTCTGCTTCATCCACACTCCTAGTGAGACCCCCCAGCACTTCTAGCTGGACTTCCAGATTTTTTTCTTGCTATCCTGAAAGAGGGGAGCTTCCCCCTCCACTCATTCATTCTGATTTGCTCTGACCTTTGGAACTCTGTTCTCTGTGTTTTACCTTTACTATGGAGTCTGCTTTGCTCCATCTCTCTTTTAAGGCATCTGGGATTAACTTTTGCAGCACACACCACCTTATATGCAGTGTTGCTGGGAACCGTTTGGGCTCTCCTTTGAGATTCTTTTACTACCCTCAATTAATTCCAGCTCTTAAGGATGGAACAAGTTACTTACCTGTAACTGTTGTTCTCCAGCATGGGTCTGGCATGGATTCACATGCTCATGAATATTCCCCGTCGTCAGGCTGGGAATCCTCGGTAAAGAAAAAACCAGTATCAGTTTCGTTTCTGATCTGTCTTTCGTAGTAATAACCAATCACTGGTCTCTGCGTCATACTGACCACAGCCAATGACTGCCCTCTACCTAAGCACCGCCTCTGGCAGCCATCTTCAGATTTGGAAGCACGTGAAGTGGCAGTATGACCAAGTGAAGAGCCGCAGAGGGGTAGGCGGGAGGGTTCGCATGTGAATCCATGCCAGACCCATGCTGGAGAACAACAGTTACAGGTAAGTAACTTGTTCCTTCTCCAGCATGGGGTCTGGCATGGATTCACATGCTCATGAATAAAGAATACATAGCAGTACACACATGCACAACCACGGGAGGTGGCAAAGGCTCAACATTAAGCATCACATCAACTCAACATTAAGCATCTTACCTCCTCACCAGGCTCACCTCAGGCGAACAGGTTGCGCAGCACTGCTTGGCCGACCCTGGACTCCTCCCTGGAATCCCGGTCGACGCAGTAGAATTTCGTGAAGGTGTGCGTCGACCTCCACGTAGCAGCCCTGCATATGTCCAGCAGGGGCACACCAGATAGGAACGCCGTGGTAGCTGCGATCGCTCTGGTGGAATGGGCTCTCGGACGGCCAGGCAGCGGTCGGTTTGCCAACCGGTGACAGTACATGATACAGCCGGAGAGCCATCTGGAGATGGAAGCCTTCGAGAGAGCCTTCCCCTGATTGACAGGTCCAAAGTTCACAAAGAGTTGTGACGTCTTCCGAAAACCTTTCGTGCGGTCCACGTAGAACTTCAGCGCTCTAGCTACATCCAGCGAGTGCAAAGTCCTCTCAGCCGGCGACGAAGGCGACGGGAAGAACACAGGTAACACCAAGGGTTCGTTGAGATGAAAGTCCGACGGTACCTTGGGCATGAAGGAGGGGTGCGTCCTGAGCACTACCCTCGTGTCGTGGAAAGTCAAGTACGGGGCCTTGCAAGAAAGGGCCTGGATCTCTCCCACTCGTCGTGCGGAGGTGATGGCCACGAGAAAAGCTGTTTTCCACGATAGAAACTTCAACGGGGCCGAGTGCAGAGGCTCGAACGGAGGTCCCATGAGTTTGGTCAGTACCACGTTGAGCTCCCACGCCGGGGCCGGAGCCTTCACCGGCGGGAACGATCTGAACAGTCCCTTCATGAACTCTTTCACCAGACGATGAGACCACAAGGACGTCCGGCCCGTGGTTCTGGTGTATCGGGAGATCGCAGCAAGATGAATCTTGATGGACGCGTGTGCCAGACCAGCTTTGGCCAGCGTCAGCAGGTACGGCAGCACCTGGGGAGCCGTAATCCGTAGAGGGTTAATCTTCTGTGCGTGGCACCAGACAGAGAACCTCTTCCATTTGTGTCCGTAGCATTTAAGAGTCGAGGACGCCCTGGCCTTTGCAAGAACCTCTCTGCAATCGGCCGGTATGTCGTATCCTCCAAACTCTAACGCTGCAGCAGCCAGGCCTGCAAGTTCAGCGACTTCGGGTCGTGGTGGAGGATGGCGCCTCCTTCCCTGGAGAGTAGATCCGCGTCCGCCGGCAGCTTGATTGGCGGGGACGCCGACAAGTCCAGAAGGTCCGGGAACCATATCTGCCTCGGCCACGCAGGTGCGACGAGGATCATCCTGCACCGTGACCTCTTGAGCTGGTTGACGAGCCGGATTAGCAGAGGCAAGGGAGGGAACGCGTAGAGGAACAGGCCCTCCCAGGGGAACGAGAAAGCATCGCCCATGCTCCTCGTCTGGGGAAACCTGCTGGCGAACCTCCGGCACTTGGTGTTCGTCGCCGTCGCGAACAGGTCGATCTGGGGTGTGCCCCACCGTCGGAAGAGGCGATCCACCAGATCCTGCCGTAGTTCCCACTCGTGGCACGAGCGCAGCTCCCTGCTGAGTGAGTCGGCGATGGTGTTTTTTATCCCTGCCAGATGAAACGGCACCAGAAGAATCCCTTGGGCGACGGCCCAATGCCACAGGTCCTGCGCCTCCTTGGACAGCGCTGGGGACCTGGTTCCGCCCTGTTTCCTGATGTAAAACATGGTGGTGGTGTTGTCGGTGAAGATCCTCACCACCTTGCCCTTGAGGGACGGAAGGAAGGACCCGAGGGCCCAAAACACTGCACGGAGCTCCAGGACGTTGATATGCAGGGACTTCTCCGTCGGGAGCCAAAGTCCCCTTGCGTGCAGATTTTCGGTGTGCGCTCCCCACCCTTCTAGGGAGGCATCCGTGGTCACAGTCACCTGGTGGGCTGGGGTCTGGAAGTCCATGCCCGCCGTCAGATGCGCGCGGGTGCCCCACCACCGTATCGCTCGTCGGAAACTCTCGTCGAGCTTGATCCTTTCCTCGAAGCTGCCCGTCGTCTGGATCCAGCGCGCATCCAGGAACTCTTGCAACGGGCGCATCCGGAGCCTGCACATGGGAATGAGGTAGATGCAGGAAGACATCATCCCGAGGAGGGACTTGATGGACCTCACCTTGGCCGCGTCGGCCACCAACATCCGTTGCACCTTGCCCAAGATGGTCCTGGTCCTCTCCTCCGACGGGGAGGCCAGAAGGGACACTGTGTCGAGCCTCGCTCCCAGAAACAGTGCGACTTGCGCGGGCACCAGGTGGGATTTGGCGTAGTTCACGGAGAATCCCAGGTCCGTGAGGAGTTGGACGGTCCTTGCCGTGTGGACCACGGCGAGCTCCCTCGTCTTGGCGCGGATGAGCCAGTCGTCCAGGTAGGGGTAGACGTGAATCCCCTCGCGGCGCAGCTGCGCCGCCACCGGTGCGAGGCACTTGGTGAAAACCCTGGGTGCCGACCGCAGTCCGAAGGGAAGGGCTTTGAACTGGTAATGACGCCCTTGGACCATGAATCTGAGGAATTTTCGGTGCCCCTTTAGGATGGGAATGTGGAAGTAGGCATCCTCCAAATCCAACGACGATAGGAAGTCTCCTTCCTCCAGCTGACCCAGGACGTGCTGGAGGGTGACCATCCGGAACTTCTGCGCCTTGATGAACTTGTTCAGGCGTCGCAGGTCCAGGATGGGGCGCCATCCTCCCGTCTTCTTCTTCACGAGGAAGTAACGCGAGTAGACTCCGGAGCCCCGAAGCCTCTTTGGGACGAGTTCGATGGCGCCCTTTCTGAGCATCGCCTTTACCTCCAGGAGAAGTTGAGGGACGTGAAGTTCTTTCCTGGCCACGGGGGGGACGCGCGGGCACCTTCTTTGAAACTCGAGCGCGTGGCCCCGGGCCAGGGCGTCCAGCACCCAACGGTCGGTGGAGATGGACTCCCACACGCTGACGAAGCCCGCCAGCCGGCCTCCCACCGGGGTGCTTCGGTGGGGGCCCGACCCCACGGCCGGTTCAATCCTGCTTGGACGCGGCCTTGCCGCCTTGGCCTCCTTGGCGACGACGGCGGGGGCCGCCAGACTTGCCTCGTCCTCTGTAGGCCTCTTGCGACGACGAGCGGGCCGCTTGACGGTAGGAAGCGAAACCGCCGCCGGAACCTTTGGAGGCGCCCTTGCCTCCGCCGCTCCGAAAGGGCGTCCGCCGTTGCTGCAGTACTCCAAGGGCCCGGGCCGTCTCAGTATCCGCCTTGATGGCCTGAAGGGAATCGTCCACTGTCTTCCCAAACAGGTTGTTCCCGTCGAAGGGCATGTCCAGGACCCTGGTCTGGACGTCCTGCAGAAAATCCAGCAGGGGAGCTATCTTGTACCAGAGTTCCCTGTCGTAGCGGGCCACGATAGCCAAGGCGTTGGCCGCTTTAATCGTCGTCGCCGCCGACGTGATGACTCTGCGTCCCATGGCATCCAATTTCTTTCCCTCGCCGTCCGGCGGGGAAGTCGACGTGGAGGCCGCACCCCCCCCCGCTTTCTTCCTGGCTGCCGCGGAGACGACGGAGTCCGGGGTAGGCTGCGCCCGGAGGCATAGGGGGGCCGAGTCCGGGACCCGGTACTTTTTCTCGTACCGGTCTCTTTTCGCTGGCGTCGTGGAAGGGTTCTTGAGGAGGGAAAGGCCCTCATCCCAAATGTCGTCCAACAGAGGCACTGCGAGGACCGTCTTCCTCTTGGTCTCGCGCCGTTGGTAAAGGAAGCCTTCCTTTTTCTTCTCCTCAGGGCAGAGTTGGAAAAGCTCGGATGCCCTGGCGATCATTGAGTGGAACGATCCAATCTCGTCGGGCGGAGAAGCCCTGGTGGGAGGCGACGACGGAAAATCCTCGTCGTATGCCTCGTCGTCCGTACCCGTCGCTGCCGTGTCAGTCCCCGTATCATCCCCTCGGGTGGACGGGGAGGAGGGCTGGACGGGGCGCGACGGTTGAAAAGGAGGCGGTGGATGGATCCTTCTTTTCTTGGTAGGGGGAACACCAGAAGGTCCCGGTTCTGGATCCCCCGACGGGAGAGGTTCCTCCGTCGGTAACGGTAGTCTCGTCCTTATCTCGGAGCATAAGGACTGTATAGCCAACAAAATGGCCGCTGAGTTGTCTTGCGGCGCTGGCAGAGGGGAATCCGACGGGCGAGCAGGGGCCCCGTCGGTATCCTCGACGATGTCGTCGTCGTCACCTGCGTCGGGGCCCATTCCGACGGGCTGGTCTTGTTCCACGCCTAGGCCGTGGCTTAAGACCTCGATCAGTTCCTCTTCTGAGGTTGAGGCCGAATCTACGACGACGCCCTGCCCCCCCTTCTTCCCCACGGAGGGTTTCACGGGGGTCCTATCGATGGGCACGAAAGAAGACTCCCTCCGAGGAGGCAGGGAGATTCTGGGCCCCGAGGCCGCCACCACTGGTGCAGCCTCCACAGGCTGGGCCAGGGCCGCCGCGACCGTTTCGATAGAGGGCTTGGTCGAATGGATCAAGGCCTTCACCACCTTAGGTGCGCTCACCGCCTTATCCTTGAGGGAGGGGGCACTGCCACGCTCCTCCTCTGCCTTAGAGCTCGACCGGGGTCTCTCCAGGAGCTTCGCCGGGTGCTCGGCCTTCCTCTTACCCGACCCAGAGCGTTGGCTCGTGGTTGATGGCGCCGGGGAGGGTGCGCCCTGCCTGGCGCCCGTAGAGCCCGACCGTTCGGCGCTCCCGGTGCCAGCGGACTCGCGGTGCTTGGCCTTATGTTGGGCCCCCGTCGCCGGGGCGCCCTCAAAGGTCTTAGAAGACCGCTCAGATTTCTTCTTCTTCTCGCCAGACGGGCTCTTACCCTCCAGCCAGCTGGCGAGACGTTGATGGCGGTCCTTCATGGTCCGTTCCGACATGTTGCCGCAAAACGCACAGTCCTTCTCCACGTGCGTCTTGTCCCCATGAAGGCAGTAAAGGCAGAAAGAGTGTTCGTCCTCCTTGAAGACGTTCTGCAGCTGGCATCCAGGGCAGGCCCTGAACAGCTTTCCGGGCGTCGAGCTTCCCTTCTCCTGGGCCATCTCCGAGACCGGGCCTGAGAAGCTTCTGGAGTCCTCCGAAGTGTAGCTCGACGAAATCTTCACCCTTGAGGGGCACAGATGAATCCGACACGGGTCCCCGTTGATCGGATGTAGGATCGGTGGAGCTTGAGGCTCTTTTGACCGAAAGAATCGAAGTTTTTGTGAAAAAGCGCGAAAAAATAGCACTAACGCTCGAGAGCAATAGCACGAGGATCCCAACACATGAACGTGCGGTAAAAATCTGAAGATGGCTGCCAGAGGCGGTGCTTAGGTAGAGGGCAGTCATTGGCTGTGGTCAGTATGACGCAGAGACCAGTGATTGGTTATTACTACGAAAGACAGATCAGAAACGAAACTGATACTGGTTTTTTCTTTACCGAGGATTCCCAGCCTGACGACGGGGAATATTCATGAGCATGTGAATCCATGCCAGACCCCATGCTGGAGAACGAGGGATACTTTGTATCCTTCCTGTGAGAGATTAGCACACACCACCTTACGTGGAGTGCTAAGAGGATACCCATTAGCCCACTTCTCTCTGCTTCTTGGAATTTAGTCACAGAAACATCCTGTAGTTATGGCTGTTGGCAGTGAACGTGTCCCACCAACTACTGTGTTTTTTTAGCAGACTATTCACGGTCTCGGTTTTTACACAATAGGGTCACCTATGTTCTAACATGGTGGCTCTTTTGTTAAACCCCATTTCGGGTGCGTGTTTTTTTTGCCTTTGGCAGGAACCCTTGGGTGCCCCACCAGCCCCCACCCTAAACTCCGTGTCTGGGCAGGGAGGATGTGGGGAGTAGCTATTCACTCTCCTGCCATTTGTCCGCCAGAGTGCCTGAATGGAACTAGTTCCCACGGGGTGGCTGGCTATCCTGATTTGAAAAGCCACACGGCCCTTTCTATAAACTGCTGAGAGCGATTGCAGAGTAGCGTTTGCTGAAACTGAATAAAAAGGTGAGGTTCCTGAGGTGAAAGGCAAGGCGACTACTGCAAACTGAAGTAACCGAAGAAGACGACTAGAGCCGCCTCCAGACCCTTTGCATCACTGAGACCTCCAACCCATTCGCAGTGCATCGTCTTTGAGGGGTTGAATGCATCCAAGTCCTTGCTCAGCCCAGTGAACCTCCAGAGACACGGTCCAACTCATCCAAGACCCTCACCAGAGTGCAGCACTCCAGGAATGAAAGAAGATCGACCGGGCGATTACCGTCCTTTGTTGATGCAGAGAAAAAAATAAAAAATGGCAGACTGATGAATTGGGAGACCGGGTCCGTCGCTACTGCACAGTGGAGAATCCAGCTACAAGCATTTCTTCTTACTTAGGGTACTGTGGGGTGAAAAGGTACAACTTCCCTTCAACCAAGAAGGCGCTCCAGAGTGTTGGCATGTACAAAATGGTGTCCAGGGTGTTCACTCTAACTCCGACCAAAGCTGCCGGCTTGTGTCCCTTTAGTGAGTCCTTTTACAGGGTCTCTATCATTGTGTTAACTCAATTCTCTTTCTTAGAGACTGATCATGTGCTAAGGAACTTTTGCTTTTCTGCTGCTCTGTAAGACTGAGTCCTCTCCAAACTGATTTTTGTATATAGTTAGGGATCAGACTTTATAAGCTTTAGTATGCCAAGAAAGTATCTTGGACGTTAAGCTCTGCTCCTGTATGATTAACCAACCGTTTTTCTTCCTAAAAGACTCTACCTTATACAGTAATTATATTTTAGTTGGCAAAACCACATCTGTCTTAATGCAAGTGCACGTTTGTACCGATAATACAGAACTGCCATTAGTGTACAATTGTATGGCAAGCAACTACCATTGAAGCAATGGCCTTTGAAAAGTATTAGAGAATTCCTGTGTGTGTTGGTTAATTGAACTAAGTTTTTATCCACCTTGTGTAAATATAATACACATAAAATGTTACATTAAAATATACATGCAAGTGTTTCTTTGGACTGTTGTATTTATTGGGTTCAGTGTACTTACCTACAGCTCACATCTTCCTCCTACGGTACGGCCGAATGCTCTGCCACTCTACCAAGGTTCTTTGAGTAGTCCGGACTTACTAAGAGTTGGGCACCTGCATGCCAAGGGATTGATGTATTAAGTCTTACCTGAAGTGGACTTTAGGAAAACTCCCACAAACACTTCTGGCGGTGGGTTATTCACAGTAGTTCCCCCTCAAGGGTCCTCGATCGAACCTTTTTGAGGCTGGCTTTAATCGCATTACCCATTGATTTCCATTGGAGCGGATTCCTGCTGTGCTGCATCTTCTCCGGGGGATGCTCGTACACAAACCAGTGCTTCAAGCTCTTCCTAAGGGTCTCCTTTGTCATTACCTGGAGCGGTTTGCTGACAAATTAACTGTGGGGTAAAACTGACTTTGGCCATTTACCTATACATGTGGAATGTCTTAGAGCTTTAAAATCACACGTCTGACACTCCTCTAAAGTGACCTTGGAGGTACTCACCTGCTCCTGGACATTTGTCCTTCATCCAGTTTGGGTTAAGTGAATTTTAGGTCAACAACTAGAATTTTAGCTTGAACAATAATTAATTTTATATGCATTTCTTCCACTTATGCTAATGTGAATGCCCGATTTTAAATGTAAAAAAAAAAAAAAATATATGTTACCGTTACAAGTGATGCTATATTTTTCATTGAAGTGGAATGACCTGGTGCCAGAAGGCTTGGCTTCTAGCTGTGTTATAGAAATATTCCTAAGTTTTCGCTTTAAAATAAGGCGATTACGCGCACCATGAACAAGGTTTTGTGTCATAGGCAACAGCTGCACACGATATCGACGCAAACATCCAGCACTGAACACGGAACAAAAGAAAGCAGAATCTTGAGCTTTGCCCCGATGAAGAAACATGGAGTCTGAAATGCATTGGCATCCTAGGCATCTGCATGAAAAGCTGACACAACAAATATAATCACTAGCAAAAGTCGCATTTGAGAAATCATTTCTTTATTGCCACTGAATATGAACTAAAGTATTAGAAGTTTTTTTTTTTTTTTAAACCACCAAGTGGTTTTCAGGGAATGCAGCCCTCACCGACTGCTAGACGGCCTTTGTCTTTTTCCTCAGTTCTATTCCAGTGCCCAGCACGGAGGCACTAATCAGAGCTTTTGCACCCCACTCAAACAATTCAAATATATTAAAAAAGCCAAAAAGCTACTCCACGAGCAAATTGAAGAAATTAGCTGTGCCCACTCACCATATACACAATAGAAATATTCCCACCCATCTCCCCACTCCCAGACACTACATCGACTGAGGTCCACATTTGTATTTAGAAGTCAAGAAATACTGCGACTTTAATATTGGCAACTGGGGTCCTGTCTATTATTAGTGTGTTCTAATGCCTGCTTCCCTTTTCTTTCCACCCTTTGTCTGTGTGAAATGCGCCTATCGCTGGATAGTTGACCTACAACAGCATAGTAGTGTTTTTTGTCTCATGGTAATTTACTTTTTAATAAACCAGGTATTTCTTTTTTTACTGTGCAGTATGTCTAAATTACTTATTGAACATCTAAAAGTATGTAATCTAATAAAGGTGTGTATATTGCTCAGTATACAGTGTAGTGTATTTTCTATGGATACGTGTATAGACTAATTGTGAAGGAGTGTGGGAGCCCATCTACTGAGAACGAACATCAGTCAAATATCCTGTTCTATGGAATTTCTTCCACTCGAGGGCTAAGGCTAAAGAGACACCCACTGGGCAAAATAAAGGTGACATTTGGGTGCAATGGAGTCCCCCCAGCCCCCAGTTGCCCCCACATCTGTCAAACAGAAGAATATGATGTAGACACATAAGGGTCCAACAGCAAGGTATTGATGTGCAGAAAGAGACTTCATGAACGGCTACACACTCGCACCCAGCACTTTTGTGGGCTATTTTTGCTGTCAGTGAAAGTAAAAAATAAAAATTAAAAAATAATAATTCAGTATGTAACTGAAGCAGATTGAAATCACACATTCAACATTGCCCCTTAAAGTAATGCAGCAATTCAAACCTGTATTCCTGAAAAGTTCAAGCCACGCCTGCATAAATCTCGAGGATGCCGTTGCCAACCTACTGATGGCGATGGATTCTAGGCAGGACATAACTGCCACTGAAATCTCTTCTATTGCCCTTGTGGTCCACCTCACAGAATTCTAGGATTATAGAGCGGTCTAATAAAGAGCATGGGCTCTTCAGGCATGGAATGTCACTCTAAACCTTAGGTCTGTTATACGAGAAAAATGTCAGTGAAAACAGGCAGGCCGGAGCAAAACTTTCCATAGCGGGATACCAGGTCCACAGCACTTTAGTTACAACACATGAAAACAATCTACCCAACATTTTCATCACCGCGCCTTTCACCACATGCAGAGAACGTTTTTCTCCCTCCCCCATTATCTGGATAACCTGAGTGTACACACTCAAAAGAACCTGTCAAGTTACACACGAATGCACAAACTACACAACCAATCGCAGAGCCGTATAAGCCAAAGTGCCATTTTCTTCAGAAAAAGTTCATTTGATACCAAACCAACACATGCAAAGAAAGATTGCAGGAGAAGACTGCACAGATTGAAGGTTTCTGTGTGAAATGTAACGTGCTCACCATTTACTCCCCCAAAACGGTGCGTATGTTGGAAGCAAGGTAACAGAAAAGAGCACCCCTAGAAAGCAAAGGCATGATGGAAAAAGTGAAAGATTTATTCATGATTTTTGGTAGAACTGCTGCTCTAATTTAACCGCAGGCCTGGTATACACCCAATACAGCTTGTGCATTCTAAAGGAAGGTAGGGGGACTGGTGTTGGCAGGGAGGCGGCGGGCAGATGCCGTTTATCTGGAGTAAAGAATATGAATATTGCCAAATTTGTACAGTCTTAAAATTCAGACAAAACTAAATCAATGTGCCGACACGGGGAACACAAACTTCATACGCATGTGGCTTGGTGAAATGTTGACGGACCCCAAACACTTCTCTAGTGCGAATTTTTAAAAATGGCGAAACATTGATGTGCCAGATTAGACGTGTTTTCTTAAAAACACAAGTACACAGTCCCTCCAAAGCTTGATACATTAACAGAATGTATTGTAACTGAACCTTTAGGAGTTAAGGAGCTGCTGGGTCCCACGTGATGGACCACTTAAGTGGATATTGGGGCATGGGGGGGGGTTAAAGGCAAGCTTTAGTGCAGATCATTGGAAATTAGTCTCACACCAATGAGTCTCACACCAATGGTGATTAAGGAATACAAAACCTTATAAGTTGAGCAGGGGAAATCTATGCAGGGGCGGCTGAAAGCTCATTTGATTGAAGAATACCTCAGGACCACACTGCAGACAGAGGCTTGCAGGTGCACCAGCAACTTGGGTGAGTGGTCAGTGTTCCATCTGATTGGCTGATGAACAAGTCAAGGGGAGCAAAAGGCTAAATCAATACCAAAGCCATCTTTAAAGATGGGTGGAGTGATCAAGAAAAGCGGAACAGTCTAGTGCAGTGGTCTGCACCCTTTGGGTCTCCAGATGTTTTGGACTTCAAGTCCCATCAACTCTAGCCCGCATACTCATTGGTGATGGGTTATGGGAGTCGTGGTCCAAGACATCTGGCGACCCCTGGCCTAGCCTTGGGGAACAAAATGAGTAGTACAAAGCAAATACTGATATTCCTTTTAAGCAGCTACATGGACCCAGTACTTACAAGCTTTGATAGGTTACATCCCCCATCACCGCCGCTTTGGACAGCAACAAATGATCTCAAAAGGAAATTAAAACCAGAGTATTGCAGCAGTTCTACCAAAAGTCTTCTCATGTAGTTAGTAGAACCAAAATGATGATACGGACATGTACCTTTGTAACCAGCTTTCCATTTTAATTCTGAGGAGGAAAATAATTCATGTTTTTAAAAGCTTCTCCTTTCATGAAATGTACACAACATTGGACATGCATTTTGTAAAGTAACTGTGCATTTCTGAGTGAGATAAACACAATATGAATAAAATAAATATGGAGGGTGGTAGTAAAATACAATAAGGCTGACAAGATACATGGGTCCTATACACAAACCTAAAAAAATTAAAAATGGTTTAAAAAACTATCAAGAGTCGAGGAAGGAATGGAACAAAGAAAACATGGACAATTTAATCTTGGCACCTTTTTAGATACTTTTATTTTTAGGCTATGCTGAACAGAAACGAGAGCACTGCCTTTGATGCAATGATATTTAAACCGAAACATACCCCGCAACATTAACATTCAACTATTAGGTAGATATTGTTGGACTCTTAAAACATTTTAAATGGTGATTTTCTTAGGAAGGATACATTACTTTCTGTTTTTGTTTTATTTAGTACGGAATTATCAAAATTGGCAGCTAGAAAAGAGTCTTAAAGGGATGGGGATACGCTTGTACCCATTAGGGAGCTGGTCTCCCAATGCAGAATATTCAATAGCACAGAAAGCAAGAGACTGGGTCCATTGCCTCATGCAGATCAGAGGGGTGTGCAATAGCTTTGACACTTTCAATTGCAACATGTTTTTGGACAACTATAAATACAGAGACAAAGCTACTTACCTATTACAGTGATTCTGGCATATAGATATAAACACAAATGTAACACCCAGTCTTAGGCAGAGTTTGTATGCAGTACCCTCTGAGCACACTACACACAACTAAGACTACAGGTGTAAGCAAACCAACCTTTGGTATAAGTCTGTACTACACAGTTTTGGTAGTGGGGCTGAGCAGCCAGGCTTATTTCAAGAGGGGAATATTAGCAGTAATGATGTTACACAGAGGTCTACAATCACAGGTGTTCAAATAAACACTTACACTCAAAGTTTATTTGATAAATACTTATTAATTTATCTGTCAGTTCTAAAACATTAATTAGGAGGAGGCAATTATATAGCACACAAATATACTTCAATACTATTTCAGACTACTTTTCAAGGAGTAAATGGAAAAGACTAGAACATGAAAGGTTACAATTATTCTTAGACAGTGCAAATCCTTTGAGTTCACCAGAAGAGTCAATTCATTCGTCTAGGCCAAAGTCAATGGGCTAAAGTCTTGGACATGATAAAGCGGGTCTGGTAAGTAAACGGTTAAGTCTCTGCACAAGTTCAGAAGTAGTTTGTAAAAAGAAGAATCATATGTTGGGTCACAAGCGGATTAAGTCTGCGCGTTGCAAATGTTTCAAGCACTTTCACCGCGAGAGGTAGGTACTCTCAGTCTCGTTTCACAATACCTTACAATGAAGAAAAAGATGCAGCTGATGACTTCTGTTCCTGGCAGTTCCTGCAGATCTTGCTGTTCCTGTGCCTCAGTCAGGGGACTCCTGCACTGCACTCGGACTGGCCTTCCAATCCAAGAGACTCACCTTTTATTCAGTTCTCTCCCATTAATTCCAGCCTAGCTGTCACTCACCCAGCAGGGTGGCTGTCCTTGCCAGTCAGTCAGCCAGCCAATCACCACAGAGTGCATTTTGGTCTCCTCGAAGACTAAGCACAGGGAGTTTCGGGCACCTCCCCCACCCCAGACACTCAGGCACCAGAGGCGGTCTTCACTGCTGAATCCTGCCAAAGGCGAATGAACAAAGACCAAACCTGGTTTGGCGCGCAGAGAAAAACTCTAGAAGGACTTTTCCACAAAGAAATGGGGAAAAAAAGAAGACCGGGACCTGTTTTAACAAAGGGAGCTCAGACGCCATCTTGAAAAACATGGCTCCCGTGATTTAATGTTACCGGAGCTACGAATAGTTTGCGGTCAGGAAAAATCATGGTAGTTTGTTGTAAAACCACTGCCACCAGCCATTCTGAGAGGAAAGGGTAGCATTTGACTGCTACATGAGTATCTAGACACAGGGGATACTAGGTAACCCCTCCAGCACTCCATTGTAAGATAGGGTGTGCTGGGTCTAGGAATTTAAAACACTAGTAAAGTCAATGTCATTTTACTTAATCTGGGAAACAGTAGTTTATCCCAGAGAAGGTAGTTAACAATTGGGGAAAGTCTTAAAGGCTTCCCTGTGTCACTGCATTAAGGGTGCTGTGTGACACGTGAAAAAGAGGATGCCTATGGAGTTGGTTAGACTCCATAACCAGAGAAACAAACACAGAAAACACATTGATTTGAAAAGTTCAAATTCCCAAAGTTCAGCAAAAGAGCTGGAGGGCTCCAAGGTGGGAGGAATTGGCACATTTTGAGAATTCTCCCTAACACCCACCATCGTAGGGTGGCTGATACCATCAAAAGGCACGCATAGCTGAGATTATTAAAAACTAACTACCACAACAATCTGGCAAGGGGTGAAGGACCACTTATCCTAGGTGATTACAGGACGTCCATCAAAAAATGAAAGTAACACATTAATTGACCAATAGTCTCTCCTACCTCCAACCGATTGTAAGATTAGACAAGCTGAACAAAGGAGTGTGATGTAAAGTAAAGTGAGGAAAACCAGGATATATCGAAGGGCAGGCTACAATAGTCTGTGAAAAACAAAAGTAGGCTACGCAGTACTGGGCAAATGCAGGTTCCAGTGTACTCTAAAACCCCTGCAGAACAGTGCCAATAAGGTTGGACATTCATAATGCAATTCAATGGCAGAATAGTCACTGGCAGTGAATTATTAAATTAGACACGCAATCACTGGGTACCTGTTCAAAATACTATACTGTTCCTGGTGACCCTAAAAAACTAATACCGTTCAAGTAAGCACTTGCCAGTGTCATGTTAAGGGCGTTACCAGTGTCGTCAGAGTAGATAATGGGCAACGCAAGGCAAGTCATATTTACACCCCACAGGCGCAGCAGATATAACCAGTTTCACAATGGTGCATGAATCACTCAGACTCAGTGAGACAGTCCAAGGGTGTTTATTCGTATTTTTTGCTCTGTCTCGGTCAGCCTCCTGCTCCACCTCTCTCCGCTGGCCTGTCGGTGCCTGCCTCGCTCTCTTCTCCCTTGGGATCCCTCCCTAACCCAGGCACCCGCAACACCAGCTTAGTTCAACCGAACAGTAACCACCTACGACCTATGAGCTGGTCTTCTGCTAGGGATGTCCTCCTAATTCGCTGGCTGTAGCAACACTCTCAGGTTCACTCACGCCCACTCGTTTATCCACTCTACTTTTACCACCATCCTCCTCCCACCACCACCACCACCACACTTTGCTCCTTCTAGTTCTCATCCACCACCCTTTGATGTTACCTCTTGTTGGGTAAGAATTGGTGCAGTCACACGGTGTGAGACTACACAAGACTTATCCTGCTTGGTATTCGGTAACCCACCTTTTGATATAGGTCTGTACTGCACAAGTTGGTAGTGTGACTGAGCAGCCAGGCCTATCTCAAGAGGGGTAAATGTGAGCTTTACAGATGAAATCAGTCAATACAAGTAACCAAGTAACACTTACACTCTCAAGGTTTCAGTTATACATTTTTATTTATTTACACGCCAGTTTTTGTTAAGCATTCTTACTTGTTTGCAACAGTCAAGCGAAGTTTGGAATCACTTTACAAAGTCAATAAAGTTGGTGAATACTCTTTGGGCATGCCAATACATTTCTCCTACACCCTGTAAGTGTAACAATGATAGTATTGCATTTATCTTAACCACCAATATACTGTTTAGACTCTTGGATTCAGGAAGGGTGGGCTAGGGAAATAGAAAGGTTAGAACATACTTTCTCATAATGTGAAGACAGTTTGAATCCTCTAATGAAATCTAGGTAAGCCTTTACCGGCAGTAAAAGTGTTTAACAAATTACAACCTATGAGGGGACAAGCAATGCCAAAGCCAATAGATTCGGTAGATTCAGAAGGGTGCCTTTAAGGAGCCAGGACAGACGAAGTCAATTGGACCAAGTCAATAGTTCTGATGCACTTATTCTTGGATAAAGTCTTTCACAAAGTCAGATAGTTCAAAACCATCACTGAAGGAACACAAGCTGTTAAGCCTGTGCAAGGGGAGTTGAGAACTCCTCCTAAAGTTAAGCCAGTACACTTCTCAAGTGAGAAAGCATGACTTATGGCAATAAGTACCCCAATCCCCCACAGTACCTCTGGTTTGAAGAAAGTGTTCCAGCTGGGTTCCATCTTGCTACAGCCAAGCAGACCCTTGTTCCTGGGCCTCAGTCGTGGGGACAAGGACGACATCTGGCAGGCTCCTGTTGGAGCTTTTGGCCAGATTTGTTCCGCTGAAGACGTTGCACTGGGTAATGGACACTCGACCCCTGGCATTGGGTTTCTGCAGCACTGGAGAGGCACAGCAAGTCGGGGGTTCAGCCAAAGTGGAGTTCGTGTCGAGGCTAGTTGGTCCCACCAGCCCAAGGAGAGAAGTCTGTTAATTTGAAAAAGGAGGTCAACACAGCAGCAGGGCTTCACCGGGCACTTCTAGAACCAGGAAGTTGCAGCAGGCTTTTCTTCGTGGTTTCTTCTTCGGATGTTTCTTCCAGTGGCCGACTGTCTGTAGTTCCAAGAACCTCACCTTTTAAGCTCGTTCTCATTCATTCAGCGCCGTAGGCTGTCAATCACCTAGCAGGGTGGCTGTCCTTCCCGGACAGCCGGCCAATCGGGACTGGTTTCGTTCAGGCACAACTAGAGACAAAGGACAGGGGAATTTCGGGACCCTCCCTCACTTCCTGTCCTTCCAGACACTCTGGAACCAGGGGGCGGGCTTCAGGACTGAAGCCTGCCAAAGGCAAAAACGCACAAAAGGCTCAAACCTGTATCAACTTACAGAGTAAAAGTCAAGCAAGACCGTGCAAACAGAAAATGGCGAATAAAGACGACAGGGGCCATTTTGAGAAAATGGTCACCCATGGGTGCTGTACTGCAGCCGAGGGTTCAGCCTGCGGTAGAAATGCACACTGGTAGTAAAAAGTAAACCATTGCCATCAGCAATTTAAAGTAGTAAGTAACAAAAAAATGTTACATGAGAAAGTAGGATAAGGGGCTACTATGTAACCCCCAGCACTCCACATAAGATGGCGTTTGCTGGACCTATAAAGTAAAAAGGTAAGATCAATTTCGCCTTACTATTCGTGGGCACGGTAGTTTAACCAAGAAAAGGCATTTAAACCTCCAGAGAACTCCAAGCGACTTCTCAGTGAGACTGCACTGACGGTGCTGTGTGTTACAATACAAAATGCAGACGCCTATGGAGTTTGTCAGACTACAAAAACAGTGAAAACAAAATCCTAGTCGGGGAAAAACAGGGGGGGGGGGTGAGAAAAAGGTCCCACTCCCTCAGGAGTTCAAATTAAAAATCCCTAAATCCAGCAAAAGAGCTGGGGGTCTCCAAGGTGGAAGGGAATTAGCACAGAAATGCAAATTCTCCCCAACACTTCTACTCCCCCCTCCCACTGCAAGACTCCACTATGACACCACTCATCCCACTACTACACAACTCTCCTCCTATCACTCCAAAACACTCCCTTAAGCTCACAATGCCACTTCACAAACACTCCTTACAATAAATAACATGCACTTCACAATGATGCTCATTCACACAGCAGTACCCTTGCACTCCTAAAACCAATACCTCACCTTTCACACAAAATGCCTCCAGAATCCTCACTTCCTTCCTAGTCTCTTGGTCCTCCAATCCACTGACCTTGCATGGATAACACTTCCTTAGCCCCACCCCACCCCTGCTTCATTTCAATTCTCCTT
Organism: Ambystoma mexicanum; assembly: GCF_040938575.1. Taxonomy (NCBI): domain Eukaryota; kingdom Metazoa; phylum Chordata; class Amphibia; order Caudata; family Ambystomatidae; genus Ambystoma; species Ambystoma mexicanum. The sequence continues at coordinate 447,887,249 of NC_090936.1, read as the reverse complement.
GGGCAATCTGGCCCCAATTTACCTCAAAAAGGGGCCTAAGCCCCGCCCACTTATTCCACATATCCTGTACATGCCTGCTTAACGGGACTGGCATCCCAATCCGGGTGTTGGATCTGGTCGATGTGACGATTAATGGTAAAGGGAGGGGCTAGGGGGGAATTTCTGGTTCGGACCCCTTGATTCCTGGTAGGTCAGTGGTACAAGCATTTGGCCGACAGTCCCTCAGACACTCTAGGATGGTCTCATTGTGCATGGCTTGGTGTCAGATCTGCGTGCCGCTCCCGCAGCTATTACTGTGGTATGGCATCTGTTCTCTTCGCAACACCTGCCTTCTGCTGCAGTCTTCGGTCTTCCTCTGCTGGCAAGACATGTGGTGTTGTGCTCTTGCTTGGGAACCTCAAGTGAAGGCTGCAAATTCCACTTGTCCCAACAGATAGCGGCATCCTGGTCACTTTGTTTCGAGGTAGGATTAGAGGCAAAGGTCTAGGTACACACAGAGGTTGCATGCAGGCCTTGGTTTTTCACAGCTGGGCCCCCACCCTCATAATTAAGCTGGTGCTGGGTATCCCCCCTCAAGGACAGGCTGATGGCCTTGCCACAACAGCCAAAGGGACACCAGAAGAGACCCCTATGACCAAGTTCAATCCAGGATTCAAGAACCAGCGGGCCAGGATGCGCTGGATGCTGAAGACACATGACAACTGGTTTCAGTCCATGGAAAACCGCATTGGGGGACCTCAAACCCACTATTTCTCGGTACAGGGGACATTTAATGAAGACTTAAGAATATATTCAGGCACTAAAACCCAGTGCTGAACTTCTGGACCTTTTTCTTTATATCCTAAAAGAGCAAAGCCTCCCCCCTCGTCCCCCCTCATTCATTCTTATTTGCTCTGACATTTGGAACTATGTTCTCTGTTTTAACTTTCTTATGGAGTCTGCTTTCTTCCATAGCTCTTTTAAAGGCATCAGTGTTTAACTTTTGCTGCACACAGCACCTTATGTGCAATGTTGCTGGGTACCATTTGGGTTCTCCCTTGAGATTATTTTAGTATCCTCAAGTAACTACGTTTCTTAAGTCTAGATGTATACTTTGTAGCCTTCCTAAAACTTTATACTATGAGAGATTAACACACACCACCTAATGTAAAGTGCTAAGGGGATAACTAGTTACTCCCACTCATTTCTGCTCCATTGAAATTTTAGCCACAGACAACCCTGTATTTATGGCTGGTGGCAGTGGACGTGTTCTACCAACTATTGTGCATTTTCTATTTTACCACAGACTTTATTCACAGTCTTAGTTAAGCACCCATGTTACCTGGGTATCACTGGTCACGCTCTGGCGTGGCTGACCTTTTTCCTCTCCAATCGACCCTCCCAGGTCCAACTGGGGTCCTTCCTCTCTGACATCTTTTTCTCTACCTGTGATGTCCCCCAGGGATCTAACCTCTCTCCCTGGCTGTTCAACCAATATCTGGCACTCCTTGCCCACCGCATCGCCACTCTCTGCCCCAACTTTCAGTGCTATGCTGATGATACTCAGCTCATTTTTAGGCTACCCTCGGCCTCCTCCTCTCCTTCCCTCATCTCTGACTGTCTGCTATCCAGGAATTGTGTGCCGCCAATGACCTCTGCCTTAATGCCAGTAAGACGGAGATTCCACTCATTGGCACACCCACTCCCTCCTTCCCTTCAACTCTCTGGCCGGCCTCGCTTGGCCCTCTTCCTGCTCCTACCTGTAAGGCAAAAAACCTCGGGGTCATCTTCGACTCCACTCTCTCCTTCTCTCCTCATATCGAGGGTCTCTAAGAAGTCACACTACCAGCTGCACCTCCTCAGAGGCATTCTTCCTTTCCTCTCCTTCACCCAGAAGCTCACTGTCTCCAGAGCCCTGGTTCTCTCTAAGCTGGACTACTGTAACAGCCTCTATCTAAATCTTCCTGCCTCTACTCTCCCCCCACTGCAACTCATCCAGAACAGGACTGCGAGACTTGTCCTTGGCCTCAAGCCCAGGGACCGTATCTCTCCAGGACTGAAATCTCTGCACTGGCTCCCAGTGGCTGCGAGGATTAAGTTCAAAACCCTCTGCATTGTCCACAAGGCCTTCTGGGGCTTGGTGTCAAAACACCTCCAACTCCCTCTTCCTAAATATCTTCCTTCTCAAGATCTGCGCTCATCCGCCTACAGCTCCCTCAGGGTCAGCCGCTTCTCCAAGCAACGAGTTGGGGGTAGAGATGTCTCTGCGGCAGGGGCCTCCCTCTGGAAGAGCCTTCCTGCCTCCCTGAAACTTGAGGAGAACCATCTCCGGTTCCGGATGCACCTCAAATCCTTCCTCTTTGCTTCTGCTTTCTCTCCTCCTCTCCCCTGCTAAAATCCTGACTGAAACTGCACTGAATCTGCAACTGGGCCGCTCTCACCGATCTCGGTCCCTGGCCCAGCCACTCTCCCCTTGCACTGCCTCCCTTGGCAACCACTGCACTGCGGGACTGTCTCTGTATGCCTACAGCCCCCCCCCCCAGCACTTGTCTGCACTTACCCTGCACTTGCCATCAGCTGTCCCTTATTATTTATCCTGTTATTCTACTACCCCTGTACTGCACTTCCCCTCTCCCTTTCCCCTTGCACTTTCCCCTTCCCTCTCTGCCCATGCACTTGCGCGATCTGAATGACACCTGGCCTAGTATGATTGTTGTCTGTCTTCCCTTTGTCCCACCTCCCTGCCTCGTTGCGTCTTGAAACACTTGTGTATAGGCGCGTTACAAATGTCTTATATCATATTCTAACATGGTGGCTCCTTTCTTTTTTCGCCATTTCAATCGTGGTGTTCTTTTTTAGCCCTTCTACTGTTCTGGGAGGGGGGAGATCTGTGTGTGTGTTTTGCCTCTGGCAGGAACTCTTTGGTGTCCCCACCTAGGCTCCAGTGTCTCTGGGCAGGCAGGAAGTGGGGGAGGAGTCATTCACTCCGCTGCCCTTTGTCTGCCAGAATGCCTGAATGGAACTCCCCTTGAGTAGTACAGACAAGAGGTGCAAGAAGGGTAGGTTACTTCAACTCCAAGAGGGGAGGAAAGGTGGAAACATGTGAAGTTAAGCAGATAAAAGCACAAGAAATAAGATTACAGTGGGTAATGTGTGTCTTCTGATGCTTGTGAATCTGCTTAGAATCACATACTGTTCATAGATTAGCGAGCAGTACCATGAGATGGTGGTGGGATGTGAGAAGTAACAGTAGCGAAGATATGTCTTAATACCGCCTGCCCCACCTGAGAATCAGTCTTAGAATGTGTATCTAAGCAGTAATGTTGAATAAAGGTGTGACCAGAACTCCAGATAGCTGCTTTGCAATGAAAGTTATAGTAGCTCATGTGCCTCAAGTAGAATGTGCTCTGGGTATTAAGGTTAAATCTCTTAGAGAATAACCCTGTTGGATACATTTAACAATCCATTTAGAGATTGCCTTCTCTACCAGCGGCAACAGAGAAAAAGAATTGATCCGTCTTTCGTGGTGGTTTTGCCTTATCAAGGTAATCAATCACTGCTCTCCTATCATCAAGTGTATGGATGCTTCTTTCAGCTGAGTGGGATGCTGAAAGAATGGTGGAAGTTCAATTGACTGATTTAGATGAAACTTTGGAATGAATTTAGGTGCAATGCGTGGGTGTGTGCGCAAAACCACTTTGTCCTTATGAATAAACAAATGGGTCTTGAACTGAGAGAGCCTGAAGTTCACCAACTCTCCTAATCGAAGTAATAGCCACCAGAAAAGCAGTCTTCTAGGTGAAAGCCTTAAGACTAGCTTCGTGCATTGGCTTGAAAGGAGTGCCCATATGTGTAATAAGGTCAACATTAAAGTCCCATCCGGTAGTTGGATTAGAAACGGATGGCGGAAGTCTTTTCACCCCTTCCATGAAAGCCTTGATTACAGGGACTTTCCACTAGGAAACCTTGCTTTGAGAGGTGGTGTAAGCAGAAAGGGCAGCAAGGTGGACCTTAAGTGAGTTAAAAACTAGTCCTGAGTCTAAGAGGTGCGTTAGATAAAAGACTGTGGGTGAACCGTCAACTGGATTGATGTTCCGAGTACTACACCAAATGACAAAAAGTTTCCACTTAATGGAATAACAGTGCTTAGTATTAGGTTTCCGTGCCTCTCCAAGAATGTCCATATATCTTTGAGGCAGCTGGAGATGCCTGAATTCTATGACCCCTGGAGCCATGCTGCTAAATTGAGAGCAAGGGTCAGTGTTGTCCCCTGATCTTGGGACAAGATGTTGTAGGGGCAGGGCAGCTTCAGTGGATGGCAAGGAACAAGTTACTTACCTGTAACTGTTGTTCTCCAGCATGGGTCTGGCATGGATTCACATGCTCATGAATATTCCCCCGTCGTCAGGCTGGGAATCCTCGGTAAAGAAAAAACCAGTATCAGTTTCGTTTCTGATCTGTCTTTCGTAGTAATAACCAATCACTGGTCTCTGCGTCATACTGACCACAGCCAATGACTGCCCTCTACCTAAGCACCGCCTCTGGCAGCCATCTTCAGATTTGGAAGCACGTGAAGTGGCAGTATGACCAAGTGAAGAGCCGCAGAGGGGTAGGCGGGAGGGTTCGCATGTGAATCCATGCCAGACCCATGCTGGAGAACAACAGTTACAGGTAAGTAACTTGTTCCTTCTCCAGCATGGGGTCTGGCATGGATTCACATGCTCATGAATAAAGAATACATAGCAGTACACACATGCACAACCACGGGAGGTGGCAAAGGCTCAACATTAAGCATCACATCAACTCAACATTAAGCATCTTACCTCCTCACCAGGCTCACCTCAGGCGAACAGGTTGCGCAGCACTGCTTGGCCGACCCTGGACTCCTCCCTGGAATCCCGGTCGACGCAGTAGAATTTCGTGAAGGTGTGCGTCGACCTCCACGTAGCAGCCCTGCATATGTCCAGCAGGGGCACACCAGATAGGAACGCCGTGGTAGCTGCGATCGCTCTGGTGGAATGGGCTCTCGGACGGCCAGGCAGCGGTCGGTTTGCCAACCGGTGACAGTACATGATACAGCCGGAGAGCCATCTGGAGATGGAAGCCTTCGAGAGAGCCTTCCCCTGATTGACAGGTCCAAAGTTCACAAAGAGTTGTGACGTCTTCCGAAAACCTTTCGTGCGGTCCACGTAGAACTTCAGCGCTCTAGCTACATCCAGCGAGTGCAAAGTCCTCTCAGCCGGCGACGAAGGCGACGGGAAGAACACAGGTAACACCAAGGGTTCGTTGAGATGAAAGTCCGACGGTACCTTGGGCATGAAGGAGGGGTGCGTCCTGAGCACTACCCTCGTGTCGTGGAAAGTCAAGTACGGGGCCTTGCAAGAAAGGGCCTGGATCTCTCCCACTCGTCGTGCGGAGGTGATGGCCACGAGAAAAGCTGTTTTCCACGATAGAAACTTCAACGGGGCCGAGTGCAGAGGCTCGAACGGAGGTCCCATGAGTTTGGTCAGTACCACGTTGAGCTCCCACGCCGGGGCCGGAGCCTTCACCGGCGGGAACGATCTGAACAGTCCCTTCATGAACTCTTTCACCAGACGATGAGACCACAAGGACGTCCGGCCCGTGGTTCTGGTGTATCGGGAGATCGCAGCAAGATGAATCTTGATGGACGCGTGTGCCAGACCAGCTTTGGCCAGCGTCAGCAGGTACGGCAGCACTTGGGGAGCCGTAATCCGTAGAGGGTTAATCTTCTGTGCGTGGCACCAGACAGAGAACCTCTTCCATTTGTGTCCGTAGCATTTAAGAGTCGAGGACGCCCTGGCCTTTGCAAGAACCTCTCTGCAATCGGCCGGTATGTCGTATCCTCCAAACTCTAACGCTGCAGGAGCCAGGCCTGCAAGTTCAGCGACTTCGGGTCGTGGTGGAGGATGGCGCCTCCTTCCCTGGAGAGTAGATCCGCGTCCGCCGGCAGCTTGATTGGCGGGGACGCCGACAAGTCCAGAAGGTCCGGGAACCATATCTGCCTCGGCCACGCAGGTGCGACGAGGATCATCCTGCACCGTGACCTCTTGAGCTGGTTGACGAGCCGGATTAGCAGAGGCAAGGGAGGGAACGCGTAGAGGAACAGGCCCTCCCAGGGGAACGAGAAAGCATCGCCCATGCTCCTCGTCTGGGGAAACCTGCTGGCGAACCTCCGGCACTTGGTGTTCGTCGCCGTCGCGAACAGGTCGATCTGGGGTGTGCCCCACCGTCGGAAGAGGCGATCCACCAGATCCTGCCGTAGTTCCCACTCGTGGCACGAGCGCAACTCCCTGCTGAGTGAGTCGGCGATGGTGTTTTTTATCCCTGCCAGATGAAACGGCACCAGAAGAATCCCTTGGGCGACGGCCCAATGCCACAGGTCCTGCGCCTCCTTGGACAGCGCTGGGGACCTGGTTCCGCCCTGTTTCCTGATGTAAAACATGGTGGTGGTGTTGTCGGTGAAGATCCTCACCACCTTGCCCTTGAGGGACGGAAGGAAGGACCTGAGGGCCCAAAACACTGCACGGAGCTCCAGGACGTTGATATGCAGGGACTTCTCCGTCGGGAGCCAAAGTCCCCTTGCGTGCAGATTTTCGGTGTGCGCTCCCCACCCTTCTAGGGAGGCATCCGTGGTCACAGTCACCTGGTGGGCTGGGGTCTGGAAGTCCTTGCCCGCCGTCAGATGCGCGCGGGTGCCCCACCACCGTATCGCTCGTCGGAAACTCTCGTCGAGCTTGATCCTTTCCTCGAAGCTGCCCGTCGTCTGGATCCAGCGCGCATCCAGGAACTCTTGCAACGGGCGCATCCGGAGCCTGCACATGGGAATGAGGTAGATGCAGGAAGACATCATCCCGAGGAGGGACTTGATGGACCTCACCTTGGCCGCGTCGGCCACCAACATCCGTTGCACCTTGCCCAAGATGGTCCTGGTCCTCTCCTCCGACGGGGAGGCCAGAAGGGACACTGTGTCGAGCCTCGCTCCCAGAAACAGTGCGACTTGCGCGGGCACCAGGTGGGATTTGGCGTAGTTCACGGAGAATCCCAGGTCCGTGAGGAGTTGGACGGTCCTTGCCGTGTGGACCACGGCGAGCTCCCTCGTCTTGGCGCGGATGAGCCAGTCGTCCAGGTAGGGGTAGACGTGAATCCCCTCGCGGCGCAGCTGCGCCGCCACCGGTGCGAGGCACTTGGTGAAAACCCTGGGTGCCGACCGCAGTCCGAAGGGAAGGGCTTTGAACTGGTAATGACGCCCTTGGACCACGAATCTGAGGAATTTTCGGTGCCCCTTTAGGATGGGAATGTGGAAGTAGGCATCCTCCAAATCCAACGACGATAGGAAGTCTCCTTCCTCCAGCTGACCCAGGACGTGCTGGAGGGTGACCATCCGGAACTTCTGCGCCTTGATGAACTTGTTCAGGCGTCGCAGGTCCAGGATGGGGCGCCATCCTCCCGTCTTCTTCTTCACGAGGAAGTAACGCGAGTAGACTCCGGAGCCCCGAAGCCTCTTTGGGACGAGTTCGATGGCGCCCTTTCTGAGCATCGCCTTTACCTCCAGGAGAAGTTGAGGGACGTGAAGTTCTTTCCTGGCCACGGGGGGGACGCGCGGGCACCTTCTTTGAAACTCGAGCGCGTGGCCCCGGGCCAGGGCGTCCAGCACCCAACGGTCGGTGGAGATGGACTCCCACACGCTGACGAAGCCCGCCAGCCGGCCTCCCACCGGGGTGCTTCGGTGGGGGCCCGACCCCACGGCCGGTTCAATCCTGCTTGGACGCGGCCTTGCCGCCTTGGCCTCCTTGGCGACGACGGCGGGGGCCGCCAGACTTGCCTCGTCCTCTGTAGGCCTCTTGCGACGACGAGCGGGCCGCTTGACGGTAGGAAGCGAAACCGCCGCCGGAACCTTTGGAGGCGCCCTTGCCTCCGCCGCTCCGAAAGGGCGTCCGCCGTTGCTGCAGTACTCCAAGGGCCCGGGCCGTCTCAGTATCCGCCTTGATGGCCTGAAGGGAATCGTCCACTGTCTTCCCAAACAGGTTGTTCCCGTCGAAGGGCATGTCCAGGACCCTGGTCTGGACGTCCTGCCGAAAGTCCGTAGCCTTGAGCCATCCGCGACGTCGAAGGCAAACGCCGTTGCCCATCTGGCGGAACCCAGTGTCGGCGATGTCCGTCGCCACGGTGATGGCGTGGTCCGAGGCCACCTCACCTTCCTGCAGGATTTCAAGGGCCTCCGCCCTCTTGTCGTCCGGCAGAAAATCCAGCAGGGGAGCTATCTTGTACCAGAGTTCCCTGTCGTAGCGGGCCACGATAGCCAAGGCGTTGGCCGCTTTAATCGTCGTCGCCGCCGACGTGATGACTCTGCGTCCCATGGCATCCAATTTCTTTCCCTCGCCGTCCGGCGGGGAAGTCGACGTGGAGGCCGCACCCCCCCCCGCTTTCTTCCTGGCTGCCGCGGAGACGACGGAGTCCGGGGTAGGTTGCGCCCGGAGGCATAGGGGGGCCGAGTCCGGGACCCGGTACTTTTTCTCGTACCGGTCTCTTTTCGCTGGCGTCGTGGAAGGGTTCTTGAGGAGGGAAAGGCCCTCATCCCAAATGTCGTCCAACAGAGGCACTGCGAGGACCGTCTTCCTCTTGGTCTCGCGCCGTTGGTAAAGGAAGCCTTCCTTTTTCTTCTCCTCAGGGCAGAGTTGGAAAAGCTCGGATGCCCTGGCGATCATTGAGTGGAACGATCCAATCTCGTCGGGCGGAGAAGCCCTGGTGGGAGGCGACGACGGAAAATCCTCGTCGTATGCCTCGTCGTCCGTACCCGTCGCTGCCGTGTCAGTCCCCGTATCATCCCCTCGGGTGGACGGGGAGGAGGGCTGGACGGGGCGCGACGGTTGAAAAGGAGGCGGTGGATGGATCCTTCTTTTCTTGGTAGGGGGAACACCAGAAGGTCCCGGTTCTGGATCCCCCGACGGGAGAGGTTCCTCCGTCGGTAACGGTAGTCTCGTCCTTATCTCGGAGCATAAGGACTGTATAGCTAACAAAATGGCCGCTGAGTTGTCTTGCGGCGCTGGCAGAGGGGAATCCGACGGGCGAGCAGGGGCCCCGTCGGTATCCTCGACGATGTCGTCGTCGTCACCTGCGTCGGGGCCCATTCCGACGGGCTGGTCTTGTTCCACGCCTAGGCCGTGGCTTAAGACCTCGATCAGTTCCTCTTCTGAGGTTGAGGCCGAATCTACGACGACGCCCTGCCCCCCCTTCTTCCCCACGGAGGGTTTCACGGGGGTCCTATCGATGGGCACGAAAGAAGACTCCCTCCGAGGAGGCAGGGAGATTCTGGGCCCCGAGGCCGCCACCACTGGTGCAGCCTCCACAGGCTGGGCCAGGGCCGCCGCGACCGTTTCGATAGAGGGCTTGGTCGAATGGATCAAGGCCTTCACCACCTTAGGTGCGCTCACCGCCTTATCCTTGAGGGAGGGGGCACTGCCACGCTCCTCCTCTGCCTTAGAGCTCGACCGGGGTCTCTCCAGGAGCTTCGCCGGGTGCTCGGCCTTCCTCTTACCCGACCCAGAGCGTTGGCTCGTGGTTGATGGCGCCGGGGAGGGTGCGCCCTGCCTGGCGCCCGTAGAGCCCGACCGTTCGGCGCTCCCGGTGCCAGCGGACTCGCGGTGCTTGGCCTTATGTTGGGCCCCCGTCGCCGGGGCGCCCTCAAAGGTCTTAGAAGACCGCTCAGATTTCTTCTTCTTCTCGCCAGACGGGCTCTTACCCTCCAGCCAGCTGGCGAGACGTTGATGGCGGTCCTTCATGGTCCGTTCCGACATGTTGCCGCAAAACGCACAGTCCTTCTCCACGTGCGTCTTGTCCCCATGAAGGCAGTAAAGGCAGAAAGAGTGTTCGTCCTCCTTGAAGACGTTCTGCAGCTGGCATCCAGGGCAGGCCCTGAACAGCTTTCCGGGCGTCGAGCTTCCCTTCTCCTGGGCCATCTCCGAGACCGGGCCTGAGAAGCTTCTGGAGTCCTCCGAAGTGTAGCTCGACGAAATCTTCACCCTTGAGGGGCACAGATGAATCCGACACGGGTCCCCGTTGATCGGATGTAGGATCGGTGGAGCTTGAGGCTCTTTTGACCGAAAGAATCGAAGTTTTTGTGAAAAAGCGCGAAAAAATAGCACTAACGCTCGAGAGCAATAGCACGAGGATCCCAACACATGAACGTGCGGTAAAAATCTGAAGATGGCTGCCAGAGGCGGTGCTTAGGTAGAGGGCAGTCATTGGCTGTGGTCAGTATGACGCAGAGACCAGTGATTGGTTATTACTACGAAAGACAGATCAGAAACGAAACTGATACTGGTTTTTTCTTTACCGAGGATTCCCAGCCTGACGACGGGGGAATATTCATGAGCATGTGAATCCATGCCAGACCCCATGCTGGAGAAAGTGATATTCTCTTGCGATGCGAGAAGCATGGCTGATGAGCCGACATTGGTGCCATCAGGATTAGTCCAACTTGTTCCTGGTGCATCTTGTGAATTATCCCAATGAGGAGAGGAGTTTGGGGGAGGTGGACGGGAGCACAGGCAAATCTCCCTGACAGTTTGATCCAGAGACCATTCTACTTGGACATCTCTTGGGGATACCTGGAGGTGTAGCCTAGGCCTTGTACATTCTACAGTGTTGCAAAGAGGTCATTGTCTGGATGTCCCCATTCTGCAAAAACGTTGTGCAAAATATGTCTGTGCAAGTGCCACTTGTGTTCTATGGATAGTTGCACATCTGCAAGAATATTGTGTTCCCCTAGAACATGTGACAGGAGGAACATGCGTTTGAGTACCCATTTCCTAATGCTCTGACAGTTTGCACAGCCCTGGAGCGGGAGTACCTCCCAGTTTAAGTAATACATGGCTGTGGTGCTATCTGTAAAAACTAGAACGGTCTTCCCTTGCAGTTGTCTCAGAAAGGCTTTCAGAGCTTTGAATACAGCAAGTAGCTCGAACAGTTTGATGTGTTTGTCCGCTACTTAATGCGACCACGTGCCATGCGCTGTATGGTGTAGAAGGTGAGCTCCCCACCCTGAAAGGGATGAGTATGTGGTCAGAGTGGCTGCAAATGCAGTGAGGTGAATGATTTTCCCTTTAGAAAGTTGTCCTTTGACCACCACTCAGGGACAGAATGAGGGCTTTCAAGACAACCCCTAGATCATCCCACTGACTGCTTGCTTGACACCATTCGGTCGTGAGCCACTCCTGCATAGGACACCTGCGCAGACAGGTGTGTGTGGAACCAGGAAAATGCAGGATGCAATAATTCCTAATAGCGCATGGCTTTCAGTACGGTTATCTGACGACCGGCTACATACTGAGGGATCTGGAATAACATGTTTGGGACCCTCTTGTTGGAGGACAATGCCGAAGGGCAGTACTTTGAATTGATAGTCTGTAGCTTGAACCTTAGGTACTTTCTGTGCGCTGGCAACATAGAAATATGAAAGTATGCATCGTTCATATCCAAAGTGGCCATGGAATACCCCCGCTTCAGCAGCGGAAATGACCTCCTGCAGAGTTGTCATCCTGAACCTCCAAGGACCAACAGGTCTAAGACAGGGTACATGGTTAGATCCTTTTTGGGTACAAGGAAGCATATTGAATAGATATCCTTGTTTACCTGATGATCTGGGACGAGTTTGAGCGCTCCCTTTTGCAGCAGGGCCGCAACTTCTTGAAAGACGAGGAGATGGTCGGGGCGGTCTGTTTTTTGGCGGGTGATAAAGGGGTTTGAAAAACTATGCAATAACCTTTTCCTACAGTCTTGAGCACCCACTTGTCTGAAGTGATCCCCTCCCATGCATGGATAGGAATGCATTGAAGCATGTTATCTGATTTATTACTGTAGATGCATGGGGAGGACCCGAATTGGAGTCATTTGCTGGCAAGGACAGGAGAGCCTCTGGTGACTGCATTCCCACACCTTCCTTTGCCACGCCGAAATCCCCGCTGCTATGGGGTCTGATAAGCGCTGGATGCCCCTTGGCAAGAGTACCAGGCTGATCCTCCTGTACTGTAGGAACCCTGAATGGTTTGAGAAAGATTGCCCACAAAAGGACCAGCAGGTATTGAACACCCCAATGTTGCACATACGGCCTGCTAGAGATTTGGTTGAGAGATTTTAATGTCTCATGCTCTTTCTTTGGGTTTATTGACGAGTGAGGCTTGCGTCTTTGGTTTAAACCTGGAAGTTTTCAGCCAAGCATGGCGTTTTAAGAGTTCCATCTGCTAACACTCTGCCAGCCGTTTCTGCAACGTGAAGTGTGTTAAGATATTTTGCGTGACCCGACGTTCTTCTTGCAGGGTCGCAAGTAGTTGCAATTTAGTTGGTTCAGCAACATTCTGAAGTCCATCTTGTACGAGACCCCACTGGACATCACTGAAGCTGGCAAGAGTGGCGTTATTAGCAATGCAGGTGCTGTAGACCGAAAATGCAGTAATTCTCTTTCTCAAGGGTAGAGTTTCTTACAGTTTATATTAGGTGGGGCCTCAGATGTGCCTAATGAAAATCCTCCTAATATCTAGTGCATGAAGACTCTTAGCCTTACCGGCATAAACTGATTCTGATCATCAACACAATGGCTTAAACAAAACACTTTTCTAGATGCATGCATCATATGTGTCTGAACTTGACATAGCTATCATTGTCCCTTGTCGCCACTATTGGTTTAGATCGGATCGGTTTTCCTAATGTTTTCTTCATGCATCTTTCATCTATCCTTTTATGTCCTTCTCAGTCTCATGCATTCACTGATGTATATTCCCTGCTTAAGAAAATGTCTAGATAAGTTACATAAACCTTAGCCATAGTTCTGATGTTGGACGTGTAATTTCGATGTCTCCCTAAACAAATCGGTTTCTGTTTTTCCCATTGGTTACTTCCATTCTTGAATAAAACTTACTATAAAAACAAAATGGCCCGTTTCTATCAACATGCAGAGCTTCCAAGAAACTCATCAATGTAAAACTTAAAATGTGCAGGACCATTCACCTGGAACCAGATAACCCTTTGAGGGTGTGGGTGCCTTGGATAGCCCAATGCAATTTCTATAGCCTGACAAGCTATTTATTATACTTTCTTACTGTGGCACAGGACTGTGGATCAAGGGTAAAGCAAAAAAGAATGCCATGCCCCCCCCCCCCCCCCCCATCAGCCCCAAACCCCACATTTAGGGGTGGGGGCTGACACTTTCACCTGCACATTCACACATCAAAACACCTTGCATGCACACATTCATAATAAACCACCAACATACTTAAAAGCCACTTCCCTTACCTGCTCGCACCCTCCAGGACCGTATGGTCCTCCTCTCCACAACATTAACAAACTGACTGACGAGAGAGCACTTCTCTATCAGTCAGCATGTCTAAGTTGCTTGCATAATATGAGGCATGGGGCCAGTCTTCAAATGCCTCATTTTATGCTATTTTTGTTGCATAGCCTACAATTGAAGAAAAACAAAAATTGTGTGGCAGGGGACGCGCCCCTTACAGAGGCAGGCAGCACAGTCCCCTGTGCAAATAAAGCATGGGTGGGACTGTGTTGCCGGCTACTCGGGTGATGGGGCAGCCCCGCCCTACCCATAGCTGTGGGCTGTGTAAGGAACTCATGGAAGCAACAGTAAAGACAGACACAAGTGAAGTTAAAGGGTGTTTGTTAAACTGTATAGGTAGGTTGGAAAATCGCCTCACCTAAATCTAAGATAGGCGCAATCTACGACCTTCAAATAATAAGGCAGTCCTAGTGGCGTCTTGTCAAATAAAAGGGCCTGTACTAAAAAAATAAAAACACTATTGCCAATCCTTACAACCAACACAAAAAGTGTGGGATAGTGTTCACAAGAAAGAAATAAGTTTTCACAAATGATAGGATGTTATAGCCAGGGGTCTCCCTTCCCCACATTTTCAGCACGGGACAAGGCGGGACTCCTCAGCGTAGCACACTTGAGCTTTCCCAGCACAAGACTACAGTTCCATTGTCACGTATCAGGAACTTCAGTGGTTAAGTCTCTTTTAAAATGTATTTTCTTTAGAAAAGAAAGACTCTTGCCTCCAGAGGATTTGATGGGTTCAAAATAACAAAACAAAAGTTCCCTTCTGTATGTACGGTGGGTGGTGGCTTTTCACCCTTCGATCCCCCCTCTTCCGGGCTCGGATCCCTCTTGAATACCAGCCTCTCTCTCCGTCAGGTTCACTATGTCTTTTATTTACAAGATTTCTCCTTTTGCATTCACAAATCTTAATGTCTTTTTAAACAATCCACTGACATCCCTCTGTCGGGTTCACTCTTGCACACAGTCCCTTCTCCTTTTTCACTATGCAGGATTCGCCTACCTTCGCTTTCCCATTACGTGCTGGTCAAAGACTTTCGACTGTACAGAGGATTTTGCTTGACCCCTGTATGCCCACTTTGACCTTTTCCTTGCAGCTTTCCTAGGGCCTTCTGTTATCGGTAGAATCACCAAGTGTCTATAGAGTGAACACCCACGTTGTGCCGGACCCTCTGCAGCTTGGTTTCCCCTTAATTTGCCATTCGCAACTTTCATTCACCACAGTTTGGTTTCTTATTGGTCCCCCTTTCAACTCACCGGCTGTGATTAACCGCTTGGCTTTTCTTGTCGCCGGAGTCCAGGACAGTACCACGGTAGCAAGCGTCTCTCTCTGCCCCTATTACCAGTGTAGGAGGGCTCTGTGTACCGTGGACATCTGCTGCAACACACGCGGGCTATTGTTTACAGTCTTATGATGCCTTTCACAGAGGCTTTGTGGGTCTGGATCAAGATGGACAAGGTCGCTTCTCTTTGTCGCCCCTTCAGTTCTCGCTGGTTTTCTCCTCCTCTTGAACTGCCACCCTGTGATAGCTGTTTTGTCGCCCGGTTTGCCTTGCTTGTAGTGTGCTCTCATGCTCCACCTTTTATCCCTGTGGGGAAGGGAAAGGGCCGTCTTGTGCGTGTGTGTCAATTTCTTGGCTCTTGTGTTAGTCTGTTGTCTTTCGTGGTTTAAGAAAGTGTTTGTATTGGAAGGGGGATGGGGGTAGAGTGTCAGTAACCTACATGGTAGGATGGGGAAAAGGTGTTCCAAGAAGGAGGATACCGTGTCTCACCCATCTGTGTCCCACCTCCACTCCCCGAGGACCCCTCATCCAGGTGATCCTTCCGCACTGGTCCACCCCCAGGAACTGGATCCAATAGCGATGGCAGTGTCCTGGCCACCTGGATGACAGACCCCTAGGGACTAGTCATGGAGACACCTTCAGGTTTCGCTCAGCTGCCACGGTCACCAAATGCACTTCAGACAAATTCAACACACAGGTGATTAAGAACCGGATTCAGCGATTCTGCAAACCCCAGCACAGTACAAAAATGCATGGACCCTCCTGGCATGTACTATAGGCTGCGTTTTGATGAATACTCACATGTCCCTACTCTTCCGTTGCTCCCAGATGGGGGAGTTGGGTTCCAGCAAGGACATATCCGAGCCCAGATCTGAGCTTGAATCTTGCAACCAACACCGTTCCTCTCGGAGCTTCCTCCTCCTGGCCCGTCCTGTGCAGATTGATAGAAATGGAAACAAGATTTGAGTGGTGACTCTGCACTGCATCTGATGCAGAGCTGTTGTGGTATGCTTAGCCAAAGACATGTTGCACAATGACCCATCAAGCAACATCATAATATAGTAGCAAATGCTCTTGAAACACACAATCATCACACTTGCCAATTAGGATATAAGGACTAGAACAAGCCTTTATGTTTGGTACAGAGTTTTCACAATACCCATCAAAGCCTTTTCTCTGCAAAATAGCTGGGCCAGTATCATAAGCAGCATATCAGGTTCTGAAAAAGGTTTGGTTACCCTAAAAACCTGCCACCCAGGAACAGGTAAAGAGAAGAAGATAAGCTTGCAAGAGTTGGAGAATCTTTAAGAGCTGTGGTCTTTGACGTGAACCATAAGTACTGTTAAGGAAATCTCATTTTTATGATTCATCCCCTCTCCTAGTAAGGCACCCAGCACTTTTTGCTGGACATCTGGACCTTTTTATTTCAATCCTGAAAGAGTGGAGCCTTTTTCCAAACATTAATTCTTGTGTGCTCGGTCTTTTGGAACTCTATTCTTTGTATTCTACCTGTACTATGGAGTCAGTCTGCTCCATAGATCTTAAAGGGATCTGTGTTTTACTACTGCAGCTCACAGCTCCTTATGAGCATTGTTGCTGGGGACCCTTTGGGTCCCTCAGATTATTTTTCTATATCCTCAAGTAACTACAGTTACTAGAAATAGACAGACACTTGGTATCTCTCCCAAAACTGTATAGTCAGAGATTGGCACACACCACCTTCAGTGGAGTGCCAAAGTGATACCTAGTATCCTCCTTCTCTCTGCTCATGTGACTTTTTAGTCGTATAGACAATCATCTAGTTATGGCTGGTGGCAGTGGATGTGTTCTACCAACTATTGTGTATTTTTTATTCTGTTAATGAAAATTAGGGGCAACTTCGAGCCTTGCTTCTTTTTTTCACCATTACTAGCATGGTTGTTCTTTGTTAGCACTTCTTCTACCATTCCGGGAAGGGGGAGGTCAGTGCGTGTTGTGCCTTGGGCAGGAACCCGTAGGTATCCCCGCCTAGACTCCAGAGCGTCTGGGCAGTCAGGAAGTGGGGGAGAAGTTTTCCACCCCCTGTCCTTAGTCTGCCAGAGTGCCTGAATAGATCCAGCTCCCACAGTGGGTCTGGCTGTCCTGATTGGACAGCCAAACACCCCTTCCTGTAAAATGCGGAGAGAAATTGCAGATTGTATGCTGGAACTGTATAAAAGGTGGAGCTTCTGGAGTGAAAAGGAAGTCAACCAATGGAAGCTGCAGTAACTGAAGACTACCATAGGTGCCTGCAGACCCTTTGCAACACAGTGAAGCGGCCACTGCTGTCCTGACCCCGTTTTCTGTGCGACAGAGGAGCTCCAATGAGGACAACAACTTCCCTTTGACTGGTAGGAACAACCAGTCCCGAGAAAAGCTTTGAAACGAGCCATCTCCTGAGGTTCTAGGAGTTTTCAGAGCTGCGTAGCCCCAATACCAGGAGACTTGCTGCCCATTTCAAGTGCATCACAGTGGAAAAGCCGAATCCATCAACATTTTTTGCTGAACCCGTAAGGACACTCCAGAGTTGCGATCCAAATTACCCAGACCCCTTCATCAGAGTGTGGGACTGCGGGAAGTAAAGAAGATTGTCTGGGCGATGCATGTCCTTTGTTGGTGCTGCGGAAAAGGTGCCAAATCGGCAGAGTGAACCAAGAAGTTAATGAAAGTCATACTACAGGTCCTCAGTCGAGACTGCTGCTGAGAGATCCCATCCATTGTACTGCCTACAGTCATCGGACCAAGGAATCCGGAGGTCGGGTCCAAAGCTGCAACATCGCAGGGCATCCAGCACTCAAAGTTTCTTCTAACCTAAGGTACTGTGGGGAAAAAAAAGGTATTGCTTACCATAGTCCAAGAAGTCACTCCAGAGCATTGCGGTGCACGCAGAGGTGTCCAGGAAAACCCCCTCTTAACTTCTCAAGTCTGTTTTAAGGTCTCCATTGTAATTTGTTAACTTGCTGATTCAATAACTATAGACACTGGAAGAATTCCACAGGAACTCTTCGTAATGAGCTGTTTGTCAAAACCCCAAGCCCCCTCTGAACTGCTTTTAGCTAGTGATGCGATTTTATACTTAAAACACTCAATAGGCGAAGAAACCGTCTCTAGAACCTTGAACTAAGCTCATGATACACTAGCTAAACTGCATGAGTGCGCAATAACCGATAATACAATGTGGTCTTTTCCCTGTCTAATGTTGCTACAAATGTAACTGCGAACAAACACAAAATTTAAAGTGCCCTTTAAAGTGTATCATCAAATATTCCTAAGTGTTCTAAAGTAAATGTCTGAAGTATTTAAAGTGATTCTGGTGTAAATAAATATATACATTTTATAAAAATATGTGTAAGTGCTACTTTGCTGTGCCTGTCTAGCTACGATTCAGTGCACTTGCCGACAGCTCACATCTTCCTCTTAAGATGAGCCTGACTGCTCTGCCACTCTAACAAGGTTCTGAGCTAGTACAGACTAATACTAAGAGTTGGGGGATCTACAAACCACTGAGATAGCATACTAACAAAACTCCCCTAACAAGTACACACATTCTTTTGCTGTTGCATATTTTGTTAAGAGGCTGTACTTTTTTAAAACTGTACTAAAATAATTTTCAAAATCCAGCCCACAGAACAGGAATATTTAAAAGATTGATCAGGAGGATGTACATGGAATCTTTAGCAGGACAATCTGAACGGCGTTATGATTCTTTTGAGACCTATCACAGATGTCTGCCTCTGCTGAGCCCACCAATATTAGTGGCTGGTCTTTTTTTCATCTGTAACCCTGCAAGTATCTACGTACCATAGTGTAGCACAATAATCACACACACCTTTTGTCATTGCCCTAAATTAGCTCATGGAGAATATTTTTATGCACTAAAATCTCTCCTAAATAAGCAAAACTGGCAACTAGGAACAAAGCCTTTGTCTTCCTTCATCAAATTCCTCTTCCAAACTGCTTTCGCATTAAGCCCAGCAATCGACAAAAGTAGGTCGTAGATAACACTATTCTTAAAAGGGATAATCTAGCATCCAATAAGCCACTACATCATTTATGCAGGCACGATATTTAAACCTCCCCAGCCTTCTTCCTGGACAAAACTCAGTATATGCATTCACCAGCAAACCCAAGACACATCTGTACATCAAAGCCATACCTGGTCATGGCTACTCTGAGCTACCACCAGAGTCTCAGGAAGGCTAAGAACATAAATGGCCAACACTTGTTTCCCTAATTACTAGCTAAAAACAGCCTTGGTTTGAAGTCTCACTGGACATCCAAACTGAGGTTGCCAATGTATTGGCAATTTTCAGGAAACACACCCATGCTCTTTGATCACAAAAATGAACTAGCAGGGTGCATCATTCTAGCATACTACCAAGAACTGCCACAAGCCAGCAAGTTATGCAAGGAGAGAATTAGGGTTACCTGCTCTTGGAAAAAGGCTATTGGATACTTTTGGGGAGCACTAACCCAGGCGATTTAGGGACTCCTGCATGCAAAGAGTTACATTATCGGTGAGGTCCAGGATGGGGTCTCACTGGAAATAAAGGGATCTGTCAACCATGAGGAGGAATGCAAAAATGTCATGTTGAATACTCATCCTAACACCCAAGCCTTCTGCTGAATCTAGTTCCTTAGCATTTTGTAGGTGGATTGCCTTCGGAATCGCCCAAATCGGAGGGGCTTAATCCATGATGCCAAGGACCAGAGTAAAATGGAAATCCCTTTTAAAGTGCTTCAACCATGTAGTTACATATCTTGGCACATGGAAGACAAAAAAGTTAATTTTCAATTAACAGCACTATGGGCCAAAGTAAAGTGTGCACCATTAGCATGCAATGATGTTCTGAAGGTAAAAATCACTGGAACAACTGGTGTAAAGGTGTCATGTGTAGTCTTGTTTGCAAAGAATGTAGTGGTTCATGTAATCCTACAGACTGGAAGGCATACTCATAGCGTCAGACTGGTAGGTTTATTTAATTTGGAGAATGTGTGCTAACATGGAAGTTACTTACCTTCTCTCGCTCACAGGTGTAAGACCTTGCTTCCTATTAGAATATCATGGTTCATGTAGCACACACCCCGATGAGTTACCACAAACACCAACATTTCTGTGAGATTCCTCAATAAATGTATTTTACAAAAGGGAACGTTCCCCTTTTTCTGAACTGCACATTTTAAATCAGTGAGAAAAAACTGCGTAAGTCCATGGGAATAAAACTCTGCAGAGGGTCAGGACACCTGCCGGTTCATGGATCAGATCGCCCGGCTTTGTTGAGCGAGAACAGCACTTGGCATCGCTCCGAAAACTGAAAAAGAAAAACAATAAATCCCAGCACACACCTTCAACTGATTTGACCCTGGATGCAACAGTGCGCTTTCTCTCCTCCCTCAGGTAGTGCTCCTCCTCTGTCCTCTGGATGGCTAGCAGAATCAGGCGCTCTTCCTCTTCCTCTGGGGTCCTTGCCTGGTTCCGCTCACCCCGCACTGGTGTCCCCTGCAAAAGGAAATAGGCAGTCAGGGATCTCTCAAGATGACTCTTTCACAGGTTAAAATAGGGATGACATTTATTTTTAATTTTATTTTTTATTATTACTGTGTTACAGCCAAAAATGGGACTGTTCACAAACCTACATAAACAAGATTGACCTACAATAGTGAAATAAATACAACAGGAATAAAGATACAGCATTAAAAAAAAAGAAAAAAGAAGAACGAGACAGCTGTTCAGGATTACAAAGTAGAAAACCGAACTCCTTCAAAACTTTTCAAACTTCTATAGTTAGACGAACGTCATGGCCTGATGCCAATCTCTCCCAAAAATAATCAGAAGATAGCCACTTCACATTTTCACAAAAGGCGACAATACCCTGACTCTCGTCCCACACACCAGTGCAATCATTAAAGAGACGTTTGAGAGGATGTGGATCAGATTTTACACAAATTATACAGGTAATCCTCAAACCTTTTCATCGGATGAACTGGATCTCTCTGGTGGGCAGCAAATAAAGGCGGCATATACGGTGCACCACCATGCACTAAGAAATCGCCGTAGGACATTTATTTTGGTGCAGCCCCAGGGCTCAGTTGCAGGATAGCATTATGCAATACAAAGTTCCAGTTTTGGTACACAGCAATAGAATGCTGAGCAGGTACCATGGGAGCCAAAAAGCCATCCTTGTTATAAAGATATTGCTCATGGGCACGTAAGGAAATGGGTTCATGGAAGGCAGACCCTTCTGCTTTAAGTGGACAAGGTTTACATATTGCTCCGAATGAGTAAAGAATGATTGCTCGTTTTAAAAAGAGTAGCATTAATTGCCCCTTACCATGTTAACCACATGAATCAAATTATGAAAAGGAGATTTATTTTAAGCCATGTGGTTTAGTTAGGTCTTCCCGCCTTAGATACCAGGGATTCTCTTACGTTTTGCTAGGCTCTCTAAATGGTAGAATAGCAGAACAGCCCACCTGGGAGGTGAGAGGGGTGATCAACAAGTACAGTAGACACTTTTCATAAACACTCAGATTGCCCATACCCTATATGTTTGTAAATATATATTTGTCATGCAGAAAAAGCAATACCTAAACCACTAAATTACCAGGCATGTTAACTGTACAAAACAAATGTGCAACACTAGCAGGTAAGTAAAAAGGTTTAGTAAAGCCATTGTCCGGGAAGAAAATGCAGTCACAGGTATGCAAAATCGTTAACCTATTTAAGGCAGCAATGAGTTGGTAGTGGGCAAGGGCAACACGTTTTTGCAGTTTTGTGCAGGCTTTTACAGAAAGCATTGCCTTTTGGGGAAAGTGTCCAACGAATCAGTTTGTAGAGTTTAGACTCCTGATGAGGAAGAGGGGAAACCCGTGATGGAGATCCAGCGAAAGAGGACGGAGTCAGGAGAGCAATACCCTGGGTCCATGAAGCATTCTGCAGCCGGCAGTTCTGTGGTTTCCAGCTGTGATCACTGTACACATTTGTTCGCTACCACGAAAGGTTCTGGAGAGGTCACAACCGTTCGGGAGGGACCCCCAAGACCCTTGGCTAGGATGATTATTAAAGTTTGAGCATCCCCCAGGTCGAGGGTCTGAGCCAGAGGAGCGGTAAGGTGAAGCAGATGTGGTCAGCAATAGTGATGCAGGGTTCCCCAGTCATCCTCGGGTTTCGGTTACTGATGGGGTCGACTTGAGAAGATCTCAGTGAAGGAAGATGAGGAGAAACTCATGGAGACGCACTAGAGAAGGGCCAGCCACCAAAGAGGAACTGGGAGGCAAGCTTGTAGGTACTGTTGACGAATAAAGGGCAGTACGAGCCTCCACAGCTTTCTTGGCACGAGACCTGGCTGGAGAGATTTTCAGATTTCCTTGGATGAAGAATCTCAGGCCGAGATAGCACAGAATGTCTCCAGGGTTCCAGCAGCAAAGGGGCTTTCACTTCTGAGTGCGTTGATGCACACAGTCAGGAACTTCATGGATATGTGGCATTTAACCTGTAGAGTCGATCCATTTGTCCCCACCGGATCAGGGGAAAGGAGCACCGCAATCCATTCCTTCTTGCCATCTGGGGAGGCAGAGCTTTACAGTCTGTTTTGGTTGACAATGAATTGGTGCTGGCGCAGACCTTTGGACCCTCCTGTCAGTGGACTTTCCAGTCGAGCATGTTCAGAGTTACAACAGCAGACAGGGTGAGTGGGTATGGAGGTCTGCATTTATCCCTCTCGGGACACAGTGAATTAACAAAGCACCCAATGACATACTGAGGAGGGGGGGGGGGGGACAGCCCATAATCGAGAAAGGATTGCCACATCAGGCAAAAAGTGGACTTTCTACCTCAAATACATTCAACTGTAAGAGATGGTTATTTAGCAGCATTTTCATGTTTAGGCCCCTTGGACAGCTACACTCTGAAGAGAACAGAAAGCTTGTATGGTGGTGGAATAGCTCAGCAAGGTTAAGCACTTGCCTCAGACATGTGTGCAGTCACAGGTTTGAATCTCACCTTCATCCTTCCGAAGGAAAAATATGTTGGCCAATTAATTGTAATCCCTATCACAGCACTAAGAAGCAGGGGGAACCAGCAGAAATTGATCTATAAAACTGGAATATGAGATCATTTTGTATGTCAGGGGATAGATCGGCACACTCACATAGGATTGAAGGAGGTGGCCTGTCTTTCTCAAGTTGGGATGGATGATCTGGTGGTTGGAATGAGAAAGAAATGGCAGGGGAGTGTTTTACTACTCCCAGGCTATCATCTTCCCACTATACCACCTCTTTCTCTGCCTTGAACAGGGGTCTGCAACCTTTGGCTCCCAAGATGTTTTTGACTGAAATGTCCATCATTCCTAGCCATCATTGGCAATGAGGCATCCTGGGGTTTGAAATCCAAAAAATCTGGAGAGCCAAAGGTTGCAGACCCATGCTTTAGGTGAACCGTTGATCTGTGTGTGTGGGGGAGGGAGGTACTAGCCATTGTCCCCTCCCCGACTCTCCCCTCCCTCAGAAGTGGAAAATGAGAAGCGAGATGAAATGGCCACTGCTCTAAAAGAGCACATGACCGAGTAGTGGCTAAAGCACTGTGAAACAGGAATAGCCTGACGGGAATACCTCCTTCGCCATTTTGGGTAGCCCAGGCAGAGGGCAGGCCAGCCTCTTCAGGAAGGGTGTGCGCTGGCACAGAAGCAACACAAACAATAGTAAGCGGGTACCAAAATAACTGTCTAATGAAGCTTTTATAAAAATAGGATCTTTAAACGAATACAAATTCTTACAGATAGTAAAAACACTACTATCCCCACTCATGTTAGGGAAAGGCAGAAAACCGACTTAAAAAGGAGTACTCTGGGTTTGTTGACAAGTGCTTCAGCAGGAAAATGTTAAAAGTTTATGAAAGAGGCTTTTATAAAAGAATGGTAGAGAAGGGAGAGGTTAAAAGTCATTTGGGTCCTTCAAAGGGAACAGGGCCTATTTAAATACCTTTACTTTGTCTTTGAGGCACAAGGTCGTTGAGCCAGGCTTTCTGCCTTTGAAACAGGGTTTGGACGCCAGGCAGTGGTCGATTCAGGAAGTGTCGTCAATGGGATAAAATGCAGTGAAGTTCTGCAGTGGCAAAAGCTTACTGGTCAAAGATGCTGGAAATGGCAGGCGGTGTCCAGTCCACGGCGCTGGAAGACTCGGAGGTCTCTGGTGCAGAGAATTGGCATTGAGTGGGCTCAAAGTAGCCTCACGTTACAGCAGCAGCAACAGCTTGGAGCTCAAAGAAGCTGGTAACAAGGCAGGTGGTGTCGAGTTAGGGGTGCTGAAAGACTTGGTGGGTGCCACATGCTGCTGAGATGAGGGGCGTAGGTGCCGAGCAAAATTCAGAGATGCAGAGGCAGACTAGGTTGAAGGGGACTCTGGTGGTTCCCTTGAAGTAGCTTGGACCGTGTCAAATGTGAACTAACTGGTGCCAAGGCACTTCAGAGATGCAGAGAGAGCCAAGGGTAATTCCTTTATTCTTTGGTTGCCAATCCAGTGTTTCAAGGGCAAAGTGAGTCCTTTCTTCTACCTTTCCCAACCAGGAAGGTTTGGAGAGAGCACTTATAGGGTTCCGTCACCTCGAGTGAGTAGGATCCTGCAAACTAGTCTTAGTAGGCCTTGTCCAGCTAGCTGTCATCTAACTAGGCTCCTAGGATGGTTAGAGAAGAGCTTTCCTCTTCCTTGGAGGCTCCTTGTTTTCACCTCTCCGTCCAAAAATGAATCCAATGAGGGAAGGGTCTCCCTTCCCTATAGGTAAACTGTTAGTGTATTGGTTCCCTTCTAGCCTTCAAGGGGTCCAATCCTGGCTGCGGTTACAAGAGTCCTTTTTACCTGGTGATGTTATACCCCGCATGCTCCGTCATCAGAAAGTGTGGAGAGTGACGGGAGTGGTTTGGGAGCCCTCAGAGAATCAAAGATGTGGTACCCCTTCTGTGGACAGATACTGCTCTCCGGGTTACTCCAACTCTGCTCCCCTCACCGGTCTGCCTACTTCAAAGAGTGTTTAACACTCTGGCGTGGGGTTTTCGGCATAAAGCAGGGCATGGCATTTGAAGCACTGGACCCCATCCCTACACCCAGGGGCAGTTCCTGCCTTCCTGGGAGGTGAAACCCCTTTCCCAGAGAAGATGAATGGTTTTTGGGAGGACCCATCCCAAATGGTTATTTTGCGTGAAACTGAATCACAGACGGTGACTACAGAGGAGGCCTTTGACCAGTAAGGTCACTAGAAACCAACCAGATAATGAAACGCCAAATGCTTGGACCACCATATCAAACCACATCTGGCTTTATATTTATTTTTACTAAACAGCCACCATGCCTCGGGAGCACACAGTTATGTAATTTTAAAAGTGTGTTAACTGTCCACGGTATTCCTGCTTTTATTTAATTAAATGCCAATGTCAAAATTAGAATCGTTGGTTCTATACATGCTTCCAGGCAATCCTTTAGAGGCCATCTACCTGAATTAGTCCTCTAACGGTCCACCACCTTTGTAGCATATTTGACAATTAAAATCTGGTTTGCACGTTCTAAAGGTGAAGCCTCATATGGAGCCAACACACTGCTGGCAGGCCATTTACTCATACCCAGCAGCCAATACACAGGGGGTGTTTATGCAGGGATGTTGCTAAGTTGCATTGTACACCAAATGACCAGCAGGCCCATCTGGTTACAAACTCAACAGGACCAGTTTTTTTTTTTAAAGTGCTGTCAAAGTGAGTCTTTTACAGAATCTTTCTTAGTAGAATTCATTTCATAGAGATCCCACAATTCATTACAATGATGCAGTGGCATGGAGAGTGATCTTTCTTTTCAGCCCGCCGCAAACTCAAAGAGGGCAAAGAGAGCAATGGAGAGCACAAGAGCGTTCCAGAGAGGGGTTCAAGTAGGCAGCTGTTAAAATGGATTTAAAATATCTGGCCTGGTGGACAGATTACAGGAGGCCACCCTATTTATAGTGACCAGGGAAATTGAGCGGTTAGCCATACCCCAATCAAAGTAAGCGTGGAAAGTGGACAAGGCTTCGTCTCAGGAGTGTGTTCATGTAGTCAGGGGTCCACAATGAGCCCACAAAGTGAAGCACACAATTCTGCGTAGACAAGCAAGTACAAAAATACTCATTATGGGCCCAAAACACAAGTGAAAAATGAAACAAGCAGGTAATGTCACAAGACCCAGTTATAAAAAATATATACAATCACCTAACGTTTATAGAAATGCATATAATTCACTTACACACCTGACAGGGTGGATAGTAATTATGCAATTAGGAAAACCAGTTCACAAGTGTAATACCCTAACTTTATGAGTCCAATCCAGAAGTTGAATGGGGTCTTGTGGCCAAAAGTCACGAAGTTCCTTTAGGAGAGGGGACACAGTTAGAAAAGGTTCTTGTGGTGGTGACACGTTACATAAGCAGCAATGATTTTAAAAAGGTAATTAAGATACCTTTTCTATCTCTCATAACAGCTTTTTAAACAAATGTTTCAAAAGCAAAAGAATGGAATAAACATAAGGTTTATTATAGGAGACAAAGGGGTGGTTGTAACTATTGCGATTACTCACCACCCTTACTCTTATTTTCCCAAATGACTTGGCAGGTTGACTGGGAGTTGCTTGAGGTAGGTTTTTCCACTGTTGGATCGAGTAGAAGCTGCCCAGAAGCTGCAGTGCAAGGAAGATTCCGGGCGTGTCCAGGAGCTGAGTGCAACCCTTTCAGAAAGAAAGAAAGCAGGCACTTATGCAGCCATCTTTAGGACTCTCTACAAGACAAAAGGAAGCTGGTTCCAGCAACAGTCACCATCTCCAATCTAAGAAGACTTTCCAGGACAGGATCCCTCGAGGCTGGGAACCGGCCAAGGAGACTTTTAGAACGAGCTGGCGACCACCGAAGTTCTTTGCGAAAACACGGAATGGAGATGCTTCTGGCGCAGTATCCCAATTCAGAGATTGTTGGTCCACCGGGTGGTCTTGGGTTCATTCCGAAGGCCCAAAGCTGTAGGAACCAGAGAAGACTTTGAGACTAGTTTATCCCACCAATCCAAGGGTCGAAGCACCACAGAAAGCCTTCTCAGATCAGGTAGTCCAGCAGAGCTTCAACGGTACAGTGATCGGAGAGGTTGCCAGGCCTCTTCAGGAGTCGACCACTGGTCTTCAGTGGCTGCAAGGGTACACAGGATACTTGGTTCCAACAGTGATCTAATTGTATGGCTGCAGAAGCCCTTTTCTTATCCCATATCCAGGCTTATGGCAAAAACCAGTCCACCAATGGTAAGGATCTGCACCACTCTGGGTTTCACTCATGCATGCATACTAGACTTTCAGGCACCACAGTTGTGGAATGGGACCAGAGAATGCCATACATTATCTGGGTCCACGCACAAATGGCATGCACTAGTAGTAAAAACAGCAGCTTTCCCGGGCAAATGCATGACCATATTAGGGATTTCCTGACTTGTGCGGCCAGGAAGCCGACCAAGAAACGATATGGCCAAAGAACAAGTGAAAAACCTTGTGGCATAGCCATTTTCAGGCAGTGGGCAGTAGTCATGTTTATTATCTAGACACGGTAAATGTGAATGTGCACACCAAAAGCACTGCAAAAATGGTAAAAATGTAACCGCTGCCACCAGCTTCTCTTCAGGCACATATAAAAAGTAGCCAAAAATCCAGGTGTAAAAGACTAGTGGGATACAAAACTATCCCCCCCATGCACTGCATAGCGAGGTACCCAAACAGGTAAAAAGTAAAAAAGAGAAAAGGGAAACAGTTTCCCAGTACTGATAGTCTGACAAAAATGAGCAAAAGGCCAGGGAAGTGAAACAAAACGTTTAGGGGTCCATAGAATATGAAGTGAAACTTGCCTAAAAGAGAAATATTTCCCAACAGATGCGAGTGGCAGAGAGGGTTTCAAGGAGGCCACAAGGGGCAGAAAGGGTTGAAAGGAGGCAGCAAAGGGGCAGATGGGGCTCAAAGGAGGCTACAAGGGAGAGACGGTCCAGGAAAGAGGGACACAGAGCGAGACCCCACAATCAGAGATGAACAATAAACTGAACAACATAGGTGAAGAAGATCTTAAAAGCAAATAAGTGAGAAGCAGAGATACAGGAGAGAGATAAAGACCAAAAGGGTACAGGGTTTGGAGGCAGAATAGACACAGAGGTACAAGACAAACGTTATCTGCAACATAACACATTCCGTGGGTGAAAAAATATAGGGGTAAATCTTAAAAAAGATGAAGTGCTGTGGGTTAGCGTGAGGAGCGGCCGCTACCCCATGCTCTTGCTCACAGGTATGAGATTGTTTGGCATGTCCTCATGTAAAACGATTAACAAAAGAGTATTCGAGTAGTCTACCATGTACCATCGAGTATTAATCAGGCCACATTGAAAGATCGTGAATGTTAACAGAAGGGGATACATAAAGCAACAATTACACTGTGTTCAGTGGTGCGAGCGAGGTGTGCACGTAGTAATGGGCCACAACAGGTTTGCTTTAAGGTAGTGCAGAAGGCAGGCTCGTATGTCAAGCAATCCTCAAAGCACCAACAGAAAAGCAGCGAGATAGAGTAATCAGGGCCTTCGATAACGACAGAAGAAATATCCATGTAAGGATGCTTTGAGAACCTTTCCATTTTATTCACCTTCTGGTACAGATCACTGCTGCAGCTTATTCTTTCAGTCTTTAACCCCGGGTTTGAAATAAAGCCCACACCATCTCCCAGAGGTTAGTGTTTTTGTTATTTATGATCACAAGATGCCATTATAGATTTTTATTTTACTATCAGTGCTGCTTATAGGGCTATGCTATTCTTGTTATATATAATGGAATACCACCCCTGTGGGAAGAAAAGAAACTGTTAACAGAAAGTACCGTCTTAAAAACACATGGATACTCAACTGGCCATTGACTATGAAATAGTTGCTTATGGGCAGTCCCAGGTAGGGTGGGGCATTGGACATTTGCTATGGAAGGACAAGTTAACACAGGCAACACTATGACAATGGACCTTCTCTACTGCCATTATAAAAATAAGACTGCCAAAACTGAGAAAGCCAAGGGGACATGAGCCACAGGGCGCTGCTGCTTCTGGCAGCCTCTTCAAGGGCATCAAGGTCAATGCCAGGTGCAGGGCCTCTGCGCAACTCTCCACCTCGGAAGAGAACATACTGGGTGCCTAGGCAAAAAGGAAAATGGCTCCTGTCCTATGTGTTGCACCCTGAGCCACAAGAGGATTACCGACTATATGAAGCTCCCAACTAAACAAGGTTTGATTCAACCAGATTTACGGTAATTTCTATCTAGCGGGTACAGATTATTATTCTTGCGTTATCCCTATAATCAGGTTCTTGTTTTTATAATCATAGCGCCACAGCGAGGATTAAGTAAAGAACAGCCAACACGAAGGCTATGCCAAGCTGTTGGATAGGTTGAAACCTTAACAAATCTCTTATGTTGCAACCTAATGCTACCCCAGGGACCACTGTGGAGATATTCAAACGATGTGTAGCCAGCCACAAAGGCTTTTGGGTTAGAATAAGGCATGGATGACATTTCTCTTACTATAACTGCTATTCAATTTTTCGATTAAACTGCATGAAATGTTAGGTGAATAAGTGCATGGTTTATCTGGATTTTAAATCCATTTGCTGCTGTATGCGTATGAAGTACGAATACGATCTGTTTTATAAAGGGAGGTCTTTCTAGAGAAACGTATTGCTGTATCTTGCATTGTGAAAGGTTTGTTTTAAAGGGGTCGTCAGCAACATTTCAAAACAAATATGAATCGAGAAGTGTCCACCTTGGGAGATCACTGGAAGCTAGATGCCTTAAATCTCCTAAATTTTAGAAACCAGGCCTCTACACAGAACATAGGGTTGGGACAAGCCAGGGTGCCAGAGGAGTTAGCAAAGAAACCTCCCCAGGATGTTAGAAGCAGTTAGTTTCTCTGAGGACAACATGCTATTACTGAAACAGGTTTTTGTGAATTCAAAGTCTTATCCTTTAAACCGCACACACATTATGGCTCCATCGTCAGAAATACCGACCCTATGCCTGTTGTCTTCTAAAGATATAGCGCTTGTTGATTTCATAGTAAAGGGCAAATTTGACTGGGTAAAATATTTTCACTTCCGAAAGTTCAAGTCATTGGTCCTCCCTGAGAATCTCTTTTGTCCATGGATTACGATGTGATATCACCTTCCGACCTGGAATCTTAAATAAAAAAAATAATACATCTGAGCGGGCGAGCCCCTTGGCAAACAGAGGCCATGGCAGATTGGTGTCCGATTTAGGTGACTAATCATTTCTTAGCTTTCAGGAGACTTGGCTGACAGGTCTCCCTAGCATAGATGGTTATACTGTCTGTACTATTGAGGCAACACAGGGCCCGCGGGGTTGGCTGTCAGAGGGCCTCCTCTGCGCATTAAAGAATGTGGATTTCTGAATGCACAAAGTTGAAACCTCTCGAAAAGACATCCAATTGGTGATGCTGCTCTCTTCCCTCCACCAAGCAGGAGCTGCTGAAAAATCTCCTTTGTGCTATGTATTTAATGTCTATTTTAATCCTAAAATTGGAGATTGCGTCTTTCTTGAAAGCCTTGTCAAAGCTTATATCTGAGGCATTGGTGGTTGCCGTAGTTGCCTCTACAGAGGTGGTAGTCCTCGGAGATTTTAACAGTGAATATTTGGATCATAAATGGTATGTTGAACCAAATAGGACAGGCACCTCTTTTCAAGCCAAGAAAAGGAGGCACACAGATCAAATCCGAACTAAAAGCCTGGGATATCATTTTGGTTAAAGGGAACTTGCTGCCAGAGATTCCTCCGAAACATATGGAAAAAGGGCCCCTTGAAGTCTACCATAGACTATATCTTCCTGATAAAAGAGCTCTACTGGAAGTGTTCTAGTATGAATGTTGTCGGCATGAAGACCAGCGACCATAGCATTCGCACACTGGCCTTGGATTTAAATATCTGTCACCCCAGGGAGTCTGAACCACTAACCCGGGTAGATGTAAACCCACGCAACCATTCACTTGTATGGAAGCCAGCTCTAGCCTCACGTTTTAATGATTGTGTCCTGCTTATAAGGGCACAGGACATGGGATTCTTGTTAAACCCCACTAGCTATGACACAGCAGTCCAATTAGCACTTTGCAATCTATGCACCTGCAAACCAGCCAGACCCCAGCAGCCTAAGAAAAATCTTCTACATATAAATGGGACAAAAGCGTAGCGAGACGCTTGAAGATATCCAGGTTCTGGTGAGCAGGTCAAGCTCCTTAAAGGAAACCACACAAATTGGCTTAAGGGACACTGTTTTGACTTGTGTATTAGAGATGCTGAAGCTATTGCTTGGCTCCATCATACAAAATGCTAGCTCCTTTTGGAGACTGGAGAAGGAACCGTTTCGGCAGCAAGCTATTCAGTCCCAGCCAATTAAAACAAAATGTTGGGAGGCCTATTTTTCTTAATTATACTGCGAATCAGGGCTAGCCATAGACAGCCCTTCTAACGAAGTTGGCTTGTGGAAAGACATGAAGGTCGAACTATCGGACATTAAGAACATGATTAAGAACAGTAAAGCCTCTTGTAAGGCCCAGGTACTTGCCCACCCTGCCACACACCTGCACTGCCCCATGGCAAGCCTTGCGCTTGGGGCTGTATATGTAACCCTACAGCCCCCCCCCCCCCCCCATTTGCCTGCACTTAACAGACACCCCCTGTATGTGCCTTAAACCTAGCACTTGCCACTTGCTGGCTGCACTACCACTTGTTTGTTCAGCAGTTTCCATTTCTCCCCTACCCCTTGCACTTTCCCCTTAACCCCTCCCCTGCACTTGAGTGTTCAAGGTCACTGAGCCTAGTAAGATCGTTGTTTTTGGTCTCCCTTGTTACCCTCCTTTGCCTCGTTGTGCTCTAAAAACACTTGTGTACGAGTGCGATACAAATAAAATGTCAATATCTAATGCATAGGACCTGATGGATTGGTAAATGGCACTTTGAAATCTAACATTAACCTCTGGTCTGCTATCCTTAACATTATCCTTCATGATATCCTGGGGACAAATGAGCCCCCCCCCCCCTTTCTTGGAAGAAGGCGCTGATTGCAGTAATATACAAGAAGGGCGATAGTTCGACGGAATCAGCCTATCACCCAAACTCATTTTTGGATTCCTTGAGTAAAGTCTTTGGGGCAGTAATTTAGAAAGAATTGCAGCATTGGCGGTAAAAAAATGGCTGTATTGATAAATATCGATCTGGCTTTAGACCTGGCATAAATGCATCTCAAAATTGTTTTGCAATTCACTTACTACAGTCAAAGGCAATCCATGAGGAGAGGGTTATTTGCCGCGCCTTTTTAGACAATGCAAGTCTTTGATCTGATGGCAAAAATTACACGATTTGGGGTGCCCACCTGGATTGATTGGTATCTGAGAGTAAGGCAATTAACATGCCAAAGTAAAAGTCGGACTGGATCAAGAGGAAAACTTTTCCAGATGGATAAACACCCCATGTGGCTTACATCAAGTCTGCGAGCTAGCGCCATTTTTATTTAGCATTTATATCAACGCACTGCGAAAGGCCCTGCAGCAAATAACTTTCCGTTAAAGTTGGGAAACCTAAAAATACGTTTTCTAGCCTATGCAGACGATATAGTCCTGTTTGACCTTAACCCTATTGGCCTTCAAAGATCACTGATGGCCATTAACTCCTACCTTATATCTTTGAATCTACCACTGACTGTGCCCAAGTCAAAAATACTAATGTGAAACTATAAAAAAAAATTAAATAAAAGAGCGCTCCTTAAGTGGTTTATAAACCGCCCTCGTTTGGAAGCAGTCTCTAACTACAGATACCTAGGAGTTGAAATCTTTGAAAGACGTTCAGGTCGAACGTACCTAATCAAGATGAAAAATAAAATCTGATTTAATTCCTTTGAATTATCAGCGTTTGATAAAAAGTACGGTAGATTTCCGGCCCTTCCGGTTTGGAAATATTACCATCAAAAGTCAATTCCACGCTTTGTTTACAGGGCCGATAACAGGTCTTAACAAATAATTGGGATAAACTTGAATCTATGTTACTGAATAGCCTGCTTTTACTCTCTAAAAAAAGGTACGCCTATTGCAGTTCTTTGACAAGAGATGGGCCGGATCTCTCTCCAGGCCTGTGCTGATTGCAGGAGACTGCAATTACTGATGGTTGTTATTCAGCCTCCGAAAAATTCCTTAATACATGATTATTTGCGCACAGTATTGTTTACACATTCTAGCGAAGTCTTGGCAGATTGGGTAGAGTATTCCCTGTAAATTATGAGAGGATACCATCTTCTTACACTTGCACTGATGGTTCCTTCAATTAACACCAAAAGGCATTTGTTTGAATCTGACTGGATTAGGAAAAGAGATATAGCCTATTTTACCATCTTAAATACGAGATACGTGATTTTAACACTCTGCCCTCCAATCTTATTCAACACCCAACCAGAAAACACAGATTTGAAATGTTATGCTTCAAATTAAACCTACTCCCGACCAGAGAGGTTGATGGTGCAGGACAGGGCATTCCACCCTCAGAGAGGTGGGGGGGGGGGGTTATTTGTGTGTGTGTGTGAGTGTGTGCGTGTGTGACATCTCTATTCAAACATTCATCTCCCTTGTAGTGTATTAATCAATGTGTTGCATTTGTACTGTATCATCTGTTTTAAAGTGATTTCATCTCTTTTTAATATGTGCTGAGAATGTTTGCAATAATTTAATTGCATTGTTTTTGCTGTGTTTATATGTCTATTTTTAACACATTTCTATCTGCTTTTTTATGATTCTTATTCTCTTTTATTGCATAGGTTTTTTTATAACCAAAAACAATAAAATGAAGGTTTTAAAGCAAAGCACTACACAAACTTTTTTTTTTTTTAAGTGCATGCCAATGTATGCCAAATTCTGAGCTGTGAGAACTGGAAGAAGGCCAGAGAGCAAGCTGGCACAACGATCAGGGCTCATACCAAGAGGATGAGCCATTTTGAGTATATGGTACTCAAGATGGCATTATCACGTTAAAAGAAATAAGGACGCAGGATTGTGCACTGGAAAGGACAACCCATTTACTGCAGTCAGACTGTTCTGTACACATTGTTAGGGGGATGTTTCATTTCTGTGCCAATTCCCTTTAAATTTAGGGACCACCAGCTCTTTTGCTGGACTCTGGGCTTTAGAAAATATATATTTTCACTCCCGAGTGAGTGGAAGTTTTTCCCCCACTCCCTTATGTGTTTTTATGACTAGGATTTTGTGTTTCTTACGGTTTAATGGAGTCTGGTAAACTCCATATGCATCTGCTTTTTGCATTGTGACAGCACCTTTTGTGCAGTGCCACTGAGAAGCCCCTGGCACTTCTCTTAATGTTTAAAAACATTTTCTTGGGTGAACTTCTGGTCCCAAGAATAGTAAAATGACTGGTCTTACTTAACTTTTCTTTTATGGGTCCAACAGACATCACCCTATGTGGAGTGCTGGGGAGTTATATAGTAACTCCTTATCCAACTTATCATGTATAATTCTGTTACACTAATTTGATTGGTGGTGGCAGTGGTTTCTAGTTTACTACCTTTGAGCCATGCATCTGCGGGCTGATTTCTCAGCTGCAGTACAACACCCAAGGGTGACCATTTCCCCAAAATGGCCCCAGTCTTTTTTTGCCATTTCTTGTCAGTTAGTTCCTTCTGGGCTTTGACTCTGTTTGAATTGTGTTTGAGTCTTTTGTGCTTTTTGCCTTTGGCGGGCTTCAGCCCTCAAGCCCACCCAGGTTCCAGTGTGTCTGGAAAGGCAGGAAGTGAGGCAGGGTCCCGAAACCTCCCTGTCCTTTGTCTCTAGGCGTGCCCGAGTCAAACCAGTTCTGATGGGCTTGCTGGCTGTCCTGGAGGACAGACACACTGCTGGGTGATTGACAGCCTAGGGCTGTCAATGAATGGGAAATTGCTTAAAAGGCAAGGTTTTTGGGACTAGAGGCAGAGTCGACCACTGGAGGACAACTTCCAAGGAAGAAGACGTGAAGAGACGCCAGCAGCCCCCTCCTGGACCACAAAGTGCCCAGTGAAGACCTGCAGCTGTGCTGACCCAGTTTTCTTTTCGACTGGGAAGACCAGCAAGAGACTACTTCCTCTCTTGGGCTGGTGGGACCAAATGGCCTTAAGACCAGCTTCATTTTGGCGCAACTCGCGACTTCCTGCGACTTTCCAGGGCTGCAGAATCCCAATACGCGGGACCCCTGACCATCAGAGTGCATTGTCTACGGAAGAGCTAATCCAGCCAAAAGTTTGTGGGCATCCAGAGGACCCTAGAAAAGCAGGAAATCTTCATCCAGAGTCCAGGACGGAGGGATCAGGTAAATTCCACCAGAGCTGTTCGTTCTTTGGTGCTGAAAAAAAGGCACCAAAACCACAAAAGGCTGCTGAATCAATGACATTATATGAAGACCCTCTCTTGAGCACTGCTGCAAAAGCCCGCCAGAAGTCCTCCCTTTCGTCACCATGACGAAGGACCAGGGATAAGGGTCTGCAAAACTGCAAGAGGAAGGCATCCAGCTGGAATCAATGCTTCAATTCCCATGTACTGTTGGGCCTGGGGTACGTACATCTACCTTTTGCCAATTGTGGCGCTTCCTAGCTTGCAGTGTTTCATTTTAAACCCTTTTCAGTTGACCTCAACTCACCTGCACCGGCATCCCAGCTCTTGCTTCTTCAAGGTGGGTCCTCTTGAGCGTCTGATTTTCTACTGAACTACTATTTCAATACATTTTCTAAGAAGAGCGCACCAGAACTTTGAACTGGCCCATTCACTTTGGCTGTCCTGGCTCCCTAAAGGCACCCTTCTGAACCTATTGGCTTTGGCAGTGCTTGTTCCCTTACAGGTGTTAATTGTTGAACACTTACTGCTGGAATAAAAGACTGCCTACATTACTCTGGGATAATCTAACTGTTTTACTACTTACAAGTATGTTCGGATCTGACTTTAAACCTTTCCCTTCTTAAAACTCAATATTGTAATGGTGATCACAAATAAGCACCAATACGGACCTCAAATGACATCACTCGTTTTGTTGGAATATATTTAGCATAAGAAAAGTTTGCTCACCTACTTTATTGCTCTTGTTGAACACAATCCCCACTTTGGGATTCATGTTACCATTTGCTGCTTTTTAAAGGTTATCCAATTATCCTTGTGTATATATAAATACATATTTATATTATAAGTGTGTAAGTGTTTACTTGGATACCTGTATTTACTAATTTCTACAGCTCACATTACCCCTCTTAAGCCTGGCTGCTCAGTCACTCAACCAACTTGTGTAGGTCAGGCCTATAGTAAAAGGTGGGTTACCTAATACCAAGAGAAGTCTTGTTAAGTGCCACACCAGTTGGACTCTACAAATTCTTACCCAACACACATTACAAAACTAAAATGTTACTTGCAGAAAAGAACACAGGAGATGCAGTATCCCTGTAGCATTCTACTTACGGTGGCTGTGATGTAATGTAGATAAAGGGAAACAGGAAATGGGAGAAGCTCTCACTGCAATGGGAAGCTAAAGGATTACCCAATGGATCCTGAACTAAAGGAATGGATCAAGAGGTTGATGCAACAAATGCTAGACATGCACCAACAACATCTAATCAAATAAGACATGCTGTGGCACCATTGGCATCAATGTGGAAAGATGCAAAAAGGGAACTTCTTCCTGAGGGGAAGCCAACTGCAGCTGCCCGGTTCAGCGGTAAGCCCTTTCCCAAGTGAGGTGAACAGAGGCGGGGAGGGGGGGGGGTGTAGGGGGGTCACTGCCTGTGCCTGCCCGGAGGGAGAATGCTGTAAACTGTGCAGCAGGTAAGAAAAGATTCTGCTGTCTTGGGCCTCCAATGCCGGGAGAAGAAAGCAAAACCCTGCCATCCGTGCACACTTCCGTGCCTTAAACCGGCAGAAGAGGAACCACCAAATGATGCCTCTGCGTCTTCCTTAGATGCATGCATGTCGATCTAAAACAAATTGTTCAGTAATGTTCAGCATTGTCATAAGCAGTGTTTTTATATGATCTTACCTTCATAGGAAAGCCTGATTTAAACTGTTTGATAGCTCTTCAAAATCGGAATTTGAACCAAAAGACAGCACTGTCAGGTTCTACTAACTTACGATGCCACTTACAGAACATTTATAAGTACAGCAAGCAAGACAGGTGTATCAAGGACATCTGCTTACAGCACATCTTGCATACAGTAAAAGATATCATCATCCTTGATATGTCCTCGTCTCTTATCCCTCACCTCTTGCTTGGGTACACGCAAGGTTAGGTGTTCCGATATCCGCTTGGCGGCAAGTTCCGCCTGCAGCTTCTGCAGACGCTTCTCCTGAAAAGAAAAAGGGGATGGCCTAAGGTTAATAAAAATGGAAACAAATGCAGCATGGTTTGGACTAAATTTGGTGCCAACATTCGTTTTGCTTTCAAATCTAAAATACCTATAAGAATAGCTAAATCCATCGCAGGATTACTCTGGCTCAGAGGAAAATATAATTTACTCTAATGACTTGTAGGCCAGTCCTTGCAAGGACAGTGACTTGGCTCCATGGTTCAGTGTGAAATTAAAGAAATCTGATAGTTAAAAGCAACACTGTTTAGGGGACCCGACATTTTGGAAGAACAGATGGTCAATGTGAAGTGTAGACAAGGAACAAGTTACTTACCTGTAACTGTTGTTCTCCAGCATGGGTCTGGCATGGATTCACATGCTCATGAATATTCCCCGTCAGGCCAGGAATCCTCGGTATAGAAATAAATCAGTATCAATTTCGTTTCTGATCTGTCTTTCTTAGTAGTAACCAATCACTGGTCTCTGGGTCATACTGCCCCCAGCCAATGACTGCCCTCTCCCTAAGCCCCGCCTCTGGCAGCCATCCTCAGATTTGGTAGCACGTAAAGTGGCAGTATGACCAAGTGAAGAGCCGCAGAGGGGTAGGCGGGAGGGTTCGCATGTGAATCCATGCCAGACCCATGCTGGAGAACAACAGTTACAGGTAAGTAACTGGTTCCTTCTCCAGCATGGGGTCTGGCATGGATTCACATGCTCATGAATAAGAGAATACATAGCAGTACACACATGCACAACCACGGGAGGTGGCAACAGTCAACATTAAGCAATACAACTCGACATTAAGCATCTCTTACCTCCTCACCAGGCTCACCTTAGGCGAACAGGTTGCGCAGCACTGCTTGGCCGACCGTGGACTCCTCCCTGGAGTCCCGATCGACGCAGTAGAATCTTGTGAAGGTGTGCATCGACCTCCACGTCGCAGCCCTGCAGATGTCTAGCAGGGGCACACCAGACAGGAACGCCGTGGTAGCAGCGATCGCTCTGGTCGAATGGGCTCTCGGACGGCCGGGCAGCGGTCGGTTCGCCAACCGGTGACAGTGCATGATGCAGCCGGAGAGCCATCTGGAAATGGAAGTCTTCGAGAGAGCCTTCCCTTGATTCACAGTCCCAAAGTTCACAAACAGCTGTGACATCTTCCGAAAACTCTTTGTGCGGTCCACGTAGAACTTCAGCGCTCTAGCTACATCCAGCGAGTGCAAAGTCCTCTCGGCCAGCGACGAAGGCGACGGGAAGAAAACTGGCAACACCAAAGGCTCGTTGAGGTGGAAGTCCGACGGCACCTTGGGCATAAAGGAGGGGTGCGTCCTCAGCACCAACCTCGCGTCATGAAAAGTCAAGTATGGAGGCTTGCAAGATAGGGCCTGGATCTCTCCCACTCGTCATGCGGAGGTGATGGCCACGAGGAAAGCTGTCTTCCATGACAGGAACTTCAGAGGCGCCGAATGCATAGGCTCGAATGGGGCCCCCATGAGCCTGGTCAGCACCACATTAAGCTCCCACACCGGGGCAGGAGCCTTCACCGGCGGGAATGATCGGAATAGTCCCTTCATGAATTCTTTCACCCGGCGATGAGACCACAAGGACGCCCGTCCCGTAGTCCTGGTATATCGGGAGATTGCAGCCAGATGTATTTTGATGGAGGCTTGAGCCAGTCCAGCTTTGGCCAGCGACAGTAGGTATGGCAGTACTTGAGGGGCCATAATCCACAGAGGGTTAATCTTCTGTGCACGGCACCAGACAGAGAACCTCTTCCATTTATGTCCGTAGCACTTGAGAGTTGAGGACGCCCTGGTCTTTGCAAGAACCTCTCTGCAGTCGGCCAGGATGTCGTACCCTCCAAACTCTAGTGCTGCAGGAGCCAGGCCTGCAAGTTCAGCGACTCAGGGTTGTGGTGAAGAATGGCGCCTCCTTCTCTGGAGAGAAGGTCTGCGTCCGTCGGCAGCTTGACTGGTGTGGACGTTGACAAGTCCAGAAGGTCCGGGAACCAGATCTGTCTCGGCCACGCCGGTGCGACGAGGATCATCCTGCACCGGGACCTCTTGAGCTGGTTGATGAGCCGGAGCAGCAATGGCAGCGGAGGGAATGCATAAAGAAATAGGCCGTCCCAGGGGAACGAGAAAGCATCGCCCATGCTCCTCGGCTGGGGGAACCTGCTGGCGAACCTCCAGCACTTGGAATTCGTCGCCGTTGCGAAGAGATCGATTTGGGGTTCGCCCCATCGTCGGAAGAGTCAATCCACTTGATCCTGGCATGTTCCCACTCAAATGTTGATGTGGAGTGACTTCTCCTCCGGGAGCCAAAGGCCTCTCGCGTGAAGATCTCCGGAGTGCGCTCCCCAACCTTCCAGGGAGGCGTCCGTCGTCACAGTCACCTGGTGAGCTGGGATCTGAAAGTCAGTGCCCACCGACAGATGGGAGTGGGTACCTCACCACCGGATCGCCTGACAGAACGTCTTGTTGAGAGGGATCCTGTCCTCGAAGCTGCCCGTCGACTAGACCCAGCGGGCATCGAGGAACTCTTGTAAGGGGCGCATCCGAAGCCTGCAAAGGCACACCAGATAAATGCAGGAGGACATCATCCCGAGGAGGGACTTGATGGATCTTACGCTGGTCATGTCCGTGGCCAGCAGACGCTGCACCTTGCCCAGAATGGTCCTGGTCCTTTCCTCCGACGGCGAGGCCAGCCGCGCCACTGTGTCGAGCTTGGCTCCCAGAAACAGGGCGACTTGCGACGGAACCAGGTGGGATTTTGGAAAGTTGATGGAGAATCCCAGGTCCGTGAGCAGCTGGATAGTCTT
This sequence comes from Ambystoma mexicanum, assembly GCF_040938575.1. Taxonomy (NCBI): domain Eukaryota; kingdom Metazoa; phylum Chordata; class Amphibia; order Caudata; family Ambystomatidae; genus Ambystoma; species Ambystoma mexicanum. The sequence continues at coordinate 447,847,362 of NC_090936.1, read as the reverse complement.
CGCAGTGTGCTCCACGGCGAGCTCCCTCGTCCTTGCCCGGATGAGCCAGTCGTCCAGGTAGGGGTAGACGTGGATCCCCTGTAGGCGCAACCGCGCCGCCACCGGTGCGAGGCACTTGGTGAACACCCTGGGTGCCGACTTCAATCCGAACGGGAGGGCCTTGAACTGGTAGTGCCGCCCTTGGACCACGAACCTGAGGAGCTTTCGGTGTCTTTTTAGAATGGGGATGTGGAAGTACGCATCCTCCAAGTCCAACGACGACAGGAAATTGCCCTCCTCCAGCTGTCCCAGCACGTGCTGGCGGGTGACCATACGGAACTTCTGCGCCTTGATGTACTTGGTCAGTCGTCGTAGGTCCAGGATGGGGCGCCATCCTCCTGTCTTCTTTCTTACGAGGAAGTACCTTGAATAAACTCTGGATGCCCCGAAGCCTCTTTGGGACGAGCTTGATGGCACCCTTCTTGAGCATCGTCCTTACTCCAACAGTAGTTGAGGGACGTGATTTTCCTTCCTGGCCACGGGTGGAACGCGAGGGCACTTCTTCTGAAACTCGAGGGGGTGCCCTTGGGCCAGGGCGTCCAGCACCCAACGGTCGGTGGAGATGGACTCCCACACGCTGAAGAACCTCGCCAGCCGGCCTCCCACTGGGGTGCTTCAGCGGGGGCCCGACCCCACGGTTCAATCGTTGGTAAAGGAACCCTTCCTTCTTCTCTTCTGGGCAGAGCTGGAAAAGCTTGGATGCCCTGGAAATCATGGCATGAAAGGATCCAATCTCGTTGGTCGGGGACGCCCGAGCAGGGGGCGACGGGGAACACCTCCCGTTGCCGCCTCCGTCGTCATCTGTACCTGTCGTAACCGTGCCTGTATCATCCCCATGGGTAGTAGACCGGGGGGAAGGCAGAGCAGGCCGCAGAGGTGGCGTAGGATGCGTCGTCCTCCTCTTATGCGGTGGACTTTCCGAAGGTCCTGGCTCCGGTTCCCCCGTCGGGTCTGGCTCAGGTACCTCCGTCGGGGGAAGGGGCAACCTTGTCCTTATCTCCGAGCACAAGGTCTGAATCGCTGACAAAATGGCCACCGAAGTGTCCTGCGGCGCTGGAAACGACGGGCGCGAGGGCTCTTGAGGAGCCTCGTCGGCGACACCGTCACACTCGTCGCCCTCGACGGGATCCCTCCCGATGGGCCGGGCCTCTTCCACGACTTCGATGAGCTTTTCTTCAGAGGTCGTGTCCGCATCTACGATGGCCACCAGCCCCTCCACCACCTTTTCCAACGAGGATTTCGTGGGTGTCTTCTCAATGGGCCTGAAAGACGACTCCCTCTGCGGTGGCAGGGAGACTGGGTCCTGAGGGCGCCTCCACAGGCTGAGCCAGGGCCGCGGCGACATCCTCAATCGAGGTCTTAGCAGGGTGAATTGAGGCCATCGTCACCTTCTGGGCGCCTGGGACCTTCCCCTTGGGGGGAGGGTCCGAGCCTCGCTCCCCCTCTGCCGGAATCTTCGAGATCGACCAAGGCCTCTCCAGAAGCTTCGCCAGGTTCTCGGACTTCCTCTTACCCGAGCCAGAGCGTTGGCTCGTGGTTGTTGGCGCCGGGGAGGATGCGCCCTGCCTGGCAGCCAAGGAGCCCGACCGTTCGGCACTCGTGGTGCTTAGCCTTTTGTTGGGCCCCCGTCGCCGGGGCGCCCTCACAGGACTTAGACCGCTCAGACTTCTTTTTCTCCTTCTCGCCTGACGGGCTCTTCCCTTCCAGCCAGTTGGCGAGACGGAGGTGGCGATCCTTCATGGTCCGCTCCGACATGTTCCCACAAAACGCACAGTCCTTCTCCGTGTGCGTCTTGCCCTCTTGGAGACAGTAGAGGCATAACGAATGCTCGTCCTCCTTGAAAACATTCTGAAGCTGGCATCCAGGGCAGGTCCTAAACAGCTTCCCGGGCGTCGAGCTTCCTTTCTCCTGGGCCATGTCCGGGGTAGGCCTCGGAACTTCTGGAATCCTCCAAAAGCGTAACTCGACGAAAACTTCACCCTTGAGGGGCGTAGAAAACTCCGAAACGGATCCCCATTGATCGGATGTAGAAACGGTGGAGCTTGAGGCTCTATTTAACCGAAAAATGAGAAATCTCCTGAAAAAGCGCGAAAACGCAGCGAAAGCTTGAGAGCTACAGCACAAGGACTCCCAACACTTGAACGTGCGGTAAAAATCTGAGGATGGCTGCCAAAGGCAGGGCTTAGGGAGAGGGCAGTCATTGGCTGGGGGCAGTATGACCCAGAGACCAGTGATTGGTTACTACTAAGAAAGACAGATCAGAAACGAAACTGATACTGATTTTTTTCTATACCGAGGATTCCCGGCCTGACGACGGGGAATATTCATGAGCATGTGAATCCATGCCAGACCCCATGCTGTAGAAAAAGGTTTCCCAACAGTAAAAGGTGGCGATTTTCTTTTTTTAAATGCATGCTTATAAATATTTTCCTGAAATACTATACATATTATAGCTCAATTTGGAGGCTCAAATAGATATAAGAGCCATTGGATTTACAAGTCATTCTGTAGGGGAACCCATGAAATATTCCAATTCTTAAGGCGCCAGGACACCAACGAATACAGGAACACTAGTGGAGTCAATCAAACCACGTGGATGGCAATGAGGAAAATTGTGTTACCAATGAAAACGCTGGATGCACAAAAATCAAATACATTTGAGCTATGTCACTGAAACCATCCACCACTTCCACACTGGATAAAATGCCATTCCAAATAATTTTCCAGTAGGAATTCCACCACCGTTAACTATTGTGCTGGAAGATGGATTCTTTGTTGCACATAATTGTCCTTGTGCACCTTTACAATTTGCAATCAGATTTAGCTTAATGTGTGCACCACAGCATTGAAAGTTTCTAAACATATTTAAGTACAGCCCTGAAGCAGGCTTGGTAATGTGGAAATTAGCTTGGCGATGATTAATCGGAGGTGCTGGCATATAAAGTACCCCACCAAATTGCATGTAAATACCAAATTCATGTAATTGCCATGTTTCTTTGCCTCAGCAAGACTTAAACCCATTGCCCATGTTATAGCATTATGTCCATGTTAAACCAACTGCTTTTGTGTCCGCACACGAGGCCCAGGGTTTTCGCCTGGAACAGATATTACTCACAGGCTTAGAAATGTTCGCTCTGTTCTCCTTTCCTGTAAAGGCGACATAAATAATGTCTGTTAAAACTCTTGCACTTCCCGTCCTGTCCAAAGCTGCTGTGCGAGTCAGCATGCATTCATTGACCCTGGGGTCTCCTCTATGAATGATTGCTAGCATCTGCACTCTTTCCTGAAACATAAGCATAAAGCGTTTCTATATTCAGAGTTGTTATTCTCTGGGATATGTGGGAAGGGGAACTTGTGTCAGAGCTTGTGCGTCATTCTGTAAAAGATATGACCTGCTATTGTCCAGCAGCCCATGAATGGATATTATTATCACTACCGCGGCAAGATGTGTAGTTTGCAAATTCCCCACTGTGTCAAATGTGATGAATTAGCTTGTTTTTACGACCACGCATGTTAAAGATTGCACGTGCATCCTGAAGGATATTTTGACTTGCTTAGATAAGCTATATGAGTAATGACCATTTGCAAATGTTCGGACTTTGTAAAATGTCACCGCAAGGGCTGAAATAACAGCCGAAAGTGTTTTGGAAGGAAACTATGTCAGGAAGTGACTGGGCTTCGCGCCAGTCATAAGACTCAATGTAATCGTTTTCCTATAAAAAGCCTGCTCACTGTAATGTTAGTAGCTCACTCTAGATAGCATCCCTATGGTGTATCTTGCAGTCAGCCCTTCCGCGGAAGTTTTGCATTGCAATAAATGATTGTTGAACTCACTTACTCGTGTGTTTATTGATGGAGACCTCCGCCTGGTGAATTTTAGCATTGACTGATTGGCGTCCCTGGACTGGTGGACCTTGCAGATGCAGTCCATCGCTTTGATGCGTGCCTTCCATTGAGCTCCCGTCTCCGGTGGACGACTTAACTGGGCCCAAACATTATCGCACCTTTGAATGCAAACAGTGCGGTCCTCCCTTGAGACAGGAGATCAAGAAGGAGAGAACGACTGCTCTGCCAAGGACCAGACGAACCAGACAGAGGGGAGGTCTCCTTGGTGCGGTGAGTGCATTTTGTGTCTGCAGAAAGTATTGGTGGATGGTAAGCCACATTGGTATCAGTTTTATGGTACGTATTATTTTGATTGTAGTAAGGATATTGTAATTAATAATGGGGAATTTGTGCAATAGAAATAAGAATGAGGAACCTATGCATGCGCCTGCTGAAGGCACTCCATGTTACACTATGTTAACCAGTTATGGGTTGGGGGCGGTACAATTTTGTAAAAACTGGGAGGAATACACAAAGTGGTCCATTCAATTTAAATGGCCCAAAGCAGGCCCTTTTTGTATACACATAATCGAAAATCTTGAATTAGTGTTACTAAAAAGAAGGGTTCGCCCCACCCAGCATGATGCTATTCGCCAGTGGCGAACAGAAGCGATAAAGCAGAAAATGTCCCAAGATAAAAAGGATAGGAAAAAGCAAAAACGGACCTTACAGGAGAAGGCATGTGAATTAGATAACAAAGAGTTTGAACACCGGCTAGATGTAGAGGATCGGGCTGCATTGATAAAATTCAGTAAAGGCATGTACCCACTCCTCCCGAAGCCAGAGAAAGATAGTCACCCTTGACAGCGAGGCTGATCAGGATACAATCAGATTGACAGAGAACCTTTTGCGATTAACAACACCTGTCAGACCCCAGCCTAACAGCACGCACCTTGCCCCGACTGCTCCCCCTCCCCCTGAACTCTCACCCCCATATGGTACCCAGACTGGTACTATGGATCCAAATGGTGTCGAGGAGCAGGAAGTAGGGCGCTTATCTAGACAGGGGCCCTTCTTCCCCCCCGGTTGAATATGCAAAATTAGAGCGCATGGCACAACAAGTGTTTGATAACCCGACCTCAGGGATAAAACAAAGGTTATATACCTGCCAAAAGAAGGAATTTCGACATGTAATGATAATGCATTGTGACCTTCTTCATGCATGGCTGAGGAATGAGGCTAAACGCCAGTGGCCCGTGGGTTTGTTTGATATTTATAAGGCCATTGACACTGAGAAAGATCAGGCAACCCTGTGGCACCAGTATGACCAAATCATTGACGAGGTAACAAAAGTTATGAAAGATTATGATGATCAGTTAAAAGAGTAAGAAGAGGAACGTTGTAGAAGAGAGCAGTCTTTGCATGATGCCAAACCGACGGGAAAGGCGTTGGTTAAAAGGATATATGATGAAAAGGAGCCAGGGAAGGTGGGATATTGGACGGATCTATTTACCACCCATAGCAAGGCAACCCGACTGGTATGCTTGCAAGAGCTTTTGAACAAAATGGGATCAGAATGTGAAACAAGAGGGCGGGAGGATGTTTGCAAAAAGGTGAGAGAGTGCCAGGCTGAATTGAAAACATAAACCGAACTGGGAAGTGGAGGATCTTAGGACGGGTAGATTGTTCAAAGAATTATTGGAAGTGTTTCTCCCAGGGGCCCAGCTGGTCCAAGTAAAGGCACCACTGAGGGAATGTGCGCCCATTGTTACAGCAGCCCACGACCCAAGTGACAAGACCCTCACGGTAACCAAAACATATGTCTATGTACCCCTCACTAGAGCAGAACTGTTCAGTATAATAAAAAGCACCCCAGACCCTAGGACCAATGCCGCGGGATTCTACAAAGAGTTGAGAGCGCTATTTAAAATGTGCACCCTGACTCTGCAGGACATTGATCATGTAATGTACGCCGTGACCCCGGCTGATGTATGGGAACCTTTTAGATCTCGGGACCCCCCTGGGCATGCCATCAATTGGACAGAGTTAGAAAAACAGGATACAGACCGGAAACCAACTGATCCCATTCCACAGGACCTAAAAACGCTAGGGATAAGAATATTAAGGGCACTGAGTAGCGTGTTGCCAGAGGTGGATGTGAATGTAGAAAAAATGGATGCAGTTATACAAGGCACTGCAGAAACAGTTGGGGACTATTTTCTGAAATTTGAGAATGCATTTATGGCACACAGTGGCCAGTCTGTTAGCAACCCCACGGGTCAGAGATATTTCGCCAAGGGCTTTGTGAAGGGTTTACGAAAAGGAATTAAGAAACCACTTAAATTGGGCGAGAGTACTTGGCAGGCAAGCACCCCATCCCAGATCCTAGAGATGGCTAAATATTACAAGCGACAGGAAGACGAAGAAATGGAAGGTAAGAAACAGGCAGATAGGAATCTAAAAAATAAGGTGCCAATGCAACAATTGGTGAAACCACCTTACAGTAAACCAAAGGGCCAGAAACCCCAGGTAAAAAACCCTACAGGTAACACTACGCAATGGACACCCCCGCGAATAGACCAATGCTCATTTTGCAAGCAGACGGGACATTGGAAAAATGAGTGTCCCATATTGATGGCGCGGAATGGTCAACCGGCGGGTGGGAGAGGAAGGGGCCGAGGTGGACCCCCCGCGGGACCACCTCAAGGCCAGGGAAGGTTTGTAAACCCCGAAAATAATGTATTCTCAAACAGCGCAGCGCAGCGACAAATGGTTAGAGTGGATGGCAATGAGTTTGTGGAGGATGAACTAAGTGGAATGATGTTCTTTGATAACACAGCAGCAATGAGTTGAAACGCCCCTAGTGAACCTGAGGAGATGGTGTCTGTTCCTATAGACCAGAAAGGACCGTATGTTAAATTGCAGATAGGACAGCACCCCACCGTTAGATGCTTGGTCGATACCGGAGCAGGTAACAGCTCGGTTGACGCCAAGGCCGTCCCCTCAGTTCCACTATCGGGTGAAAACAAAGTTTCCGTAGGGTTTGGTGGGGAACCCATATGTACTCCAGTGTCCCAGAGAGTTGAGACGTCTGTATGTGGAGTGAAATTGGCTAACAAATGGTTACTTACTAATAATAGGTGCCCCGAGAATCTCCTTGGGTTGGATCTTTTGAAAGCTTTAAATGCGACTATCTATTGTTCCCCAACAGGCGTTCGTATGACCATATGTAAATCCAAAATTGGTGGTTATTTGGTTGAACCATTGCCACCAGAGTTACAGGATCTGCCCGCAGAGCTTTGGGCTGCTGGTAGTAATGATGTAGGTGTTTTGAACATTCCCCCTGTTGTGATCAAGGTAAAACATGGGGTCCCTCTACCCCGAACCCCGCAGTACAAAATATCTCCAGAAGGGGAAGCAGCATTGGTAAGGATTGTACAGGATCTAATGCGACTTGGGGTTGTTGAAGAGTGTGATGACAGCCCATGTTACTCCCCGATTCTCCCGGTTCATAAGAAAGTGACCCCGTATAGATTTGTCATTGATCTTAGGAGAATTAATAAGGTTGTGGACCCCAGGTATCCAGTTGTCCCTAGTGTAACAAGTATTCTCACTATGGTCCCTCCCACGGCCACTCACTTTAGTGTCGCGGATTTAAAAAATGCCTTTTTCTCCATACCCATAGCTGAAGAATCTAGATACCTCTTCTCCTTTGTATTAGCACAGCGACAATACAGGTTTTGTCGAGCACCCCAAGGTTACACAGAGCCCGGCTATTTTTAGCCAAGCACTAAAACAGCAGTTGGATGAAATTCTGTTACCCTCTGGTGTGATGCTCATACAATATGTGGATGATATTCTCATTCGTGGAGATACTGAATTAAGTTGTAAAGAAGATACCCTGATTGTGTTACAGCATTTGGCATACCATGGCCACAAAGTGTCGCTTAAGAAAATGCAGTATGTACAGTCCAAGGTTGATTATTTGGGATATGTCCTCACTGCAGAGGGTCGATCACTGTCACCTGAGAGGGTACGGTTAATACAGGAAATGGCCTATCCCAGTACCTTTAAAGAATTGAGACGAATGTTAGGTATTACCTCATATTGCCGTCATTGGGTCCCAGAGTTCTCCCTGATAGCTAAGCCCCTGTTACAATGTTTGAAAACAGAAAAGGATCAGACACCCTTCACTTGCACGCAAGAAATGAGGCCTGCGATGCTCTGAAAAGCGCATTGTGCAGTGCCCCAGGGCTCGGGACACCCAATTACGGCAAGCCTTTTACTCTTTTTGTACATGAACAGCAAGGTTGTGCCCTATCTGTATTGACACAGGAACAAAATGGAAGGCAAAGGCCTGGTGCTTATTTTTCTGGCACCTTGGATAGTGTGGCTGCAGCCCTTCCCCCATGTATGCGATCAGTTGCTGCAGCAGCGGTAGCTCTTAAGCAAAGCGCTGGTTTAGTGTTGGGAACTGCCGCCATTGTAAAAGTTCCCCATGCTGTGGACGTATTGCTCAATAGAACTCAGACTCAGCACCTCACAGCTGCCCGCTTAACGCAATATGAACTGACATTGTTTGCACCAAATGTAACTATCATGAGATGTAATACTTTGAACCCGGCTTCCCTTTTGCCCTTGCCGAGTGGGAAGGGGGGATCAAGACATGCATGATTGCCTTATACGCACTGATGAACAGACCCGAGGTAGGGTCGATCTGAGTGACCTTCCCCTAGAGGGAGGTGATGGGATTCTATTTTGTGATGGCTCATGTTACAAACTGGAAAGTGGAGAGACAGTGGCTGGGTACGCAATAACAACTGAAAGAAATTGTCCATATGGAACGCATACCCGAGTTATCAGCGCAAGCTGCAGAATTAAGGGCATTAACAAAGGCTCTGGAATTAAGTAAAGATTTAGCTGTGACCATCTATAGATGTGGAAAGAGTGAGGGTTTCTTACCTCGCATGGAACAAAAATAAAACATGGTAATTTGATAAACTATTAGCGGCATTGGCTGAACCCGCCCAGGTGGCTATAGTGAAAAGCTCCGCCCATAAAAAGGTGGTAGATTTTGTAGGGCAGGTGAACGATTTAGCAGACCAGGTGGCTAAATATGCTGCAGAACACTGTAAATTGCCCGTTCCAGAGTGTAACATGCTGCAAAGGAATGTGGAAGGGAAAGGGGATGAGGGCGGTTTGGAAAAGGGCCCTGAGGAGATAGTAAAGGACATTCAAAAGGAAGCGGCAGATTGCGAAATTAAAGTTTGGACTAAAGACAGTAACAATGGACAAGCTCCTAAAGGGGTGTGGCTGGACAAAATCAAAATGAGGTGGTTGCTCCCTGACAGTTATTTACCCATGGTACTCGATATGGGACATGGGAATGCCCATGTTAATGCAGGTGCAATGGAGGACATTCTGAGCAAAGTATGGAAAAACTGGAAAATTGGATCCTATTGCAGGAGATGGGCAGCACAGTGTACTGTCTGCCTCCAGCATAATGTGGGCAAATCTGTGAAAGTACCAGCAGGTCATAGCAGACTTCCTACGCAGCCATTTGAGGTGGTGTATATGGACTTCATACAAATGGAACCAGTTGCTAAATTAAAATATTGTCTTGTTATGAGGTGTGGGTTCTCTGGTTGGACGGATGCTTACCCCCTAAGAGACAACACTGCTATTTCTACAGCTAAATGCATCCTGAAATACTGGGTGCCCCAGTACACAGTGCCCAGCTTTCTGTATTCCGACAACGGAGTACACTTTACAGGTCAAGTTGTGAAGTATGTATGTACTGCCTTGGGCATCGATCAGCAATTCCATTCCATCTATCATCCCAAGAGTGCTGGGATTATTGAACGATCGAATGCCGTAGTGAAAAACAAACTGGCAAAAATATGTGCCTCTACAAACCTGAAGTGGCCAGATGCCCTTCCCTTGGCATTGTTGAGTATGCGGACCACTCCAAAGGGGACGCACAAATTGTCCCCTTTTGAAATTGTAATGGGCCGCCCTCCAAGTGCATGGTCCATCCCAAAGCCAAGAGTTATTGGTAATATTGAACAACCACTGTTGAGGGATTATTGTGCTGAGCTCACGCATAAACTGTCTATTATCCATCAACAGGTGAAAGACGCAGCCCCATCAGCTTTGGAAGGAGAAGGCCATGCCATCAAACCAGGGGACTACGTCCTCGTGAAGAGTTTTGATCGCACCAATTGCCTGCAGGCCCGCTGGAAGGGGCCATTTTTGGTCCTACTGGCGACGCAAACTGCTGTGAAGGTTGCTGGCCACAAAATGTGGATCCATGCCAACCATCTTAAAAAGGCACCACCTCAGCTAGTCCATCCCCCGACCAAGGACACAGACCACTTCGCAGCCGAACCTACGGAGGACACTCCCAGGTATCACCTACGCCCTAGGAAGCAACATTGATTGCCTATGTTTGAACTCCGACATCTGGCTGAGAAAGGACTTGGTAAAGGGTCGCAACAAACAAAGGACAACCGAGACACAGATGAAGTGGCCTCAGCAGCCCCTCCTGGGTATGAAGTAGCCCCACCGAGACACAGAAACGGCCTCAGCGTCCCCTCAAGGGTAGGAAGTAGCCTCAACGAGACGTGTCAAGGTAAGGTGCCAGAAGCGGTGACTGCAGGACTGGTTATACTGTGCAACCCTTGCGATCTAGCGCATAAACGGACGGCACCGTTAGGGTAATTGTTAGGGACTTTCTGAACATTTTTGTGTAAATATATAATATATATATAACGTGTGACATTTAACGGCCAAGTTCCGGAACTCAGCCATTTGGGATTAGCCCTGTGCGAGGGAACAAAACAGGTTGTTACAATGAATGACGAGGACGCAGGGCAGAGGCGTCCACGAGTTGACAGATATGCATGCACCCCAAAGGAAAAGCTCTTCTTATCCCTGGTCTGTATTGTTATAACAGTAAGGTCCGCAATATTCCTCTGGTACCTTGAGCACCATGATATTTATGCTGCCCATAATTTGCTGCCTCCCACGCCTCAGCCTCCAACACCAGAACTAGTAACTATTCCCCATATAGATCAGGAGTATCGGAAAAAGCACCCTAGGAATAGCATCCTCACATGGATGAATGAAACAAACCAGATACTAAATAAAACCAACTGTTACATATGTACATATGTTCCCCATAGCCATGAAAGCGGACCCGAATGGTACGCGACTCCTGCTACAAGTGATACATGCGTGCCTTGGCGAGATTATCTTTTGCGTGCCTCCCGAAACTATACCGAAAATGTGACACTCACATTTGTGAATAGGAAAAATGAGGCAAGCACTCAGACTAGAATACAGGGAGGAATTTATATTCCTCTAACACCCAATGTAACTAGATATCTTAATAGATCCATTTCCTGCCCATCTAAAGAAATAGAAATGATTCCTCTAACCGACTATATGAGAGACAACAAAGCAGTAATACCACACCCAATCCCTGTACAAAATATAGTTCGTAGGGCCCCCTTTTGCTACCAGCGAAACAAGACACATGCTCAGGCTGTTTTCATGGGTAGACCCAACTGCCAGAATATAGTAGATTTGAATAGTATATCCGCACCCTTTAGTCCTCCTAAGGGGGCAATGTTTATTTGCGGGGAGGAAGCATACCTCTGGTTACCCCGCTATTGGAAAGGTAGATGTACCGTTGGATACGTAATGTTGGGTTTGCATTACAAATCTGTGGAGGAAGTGAACTTAAAACCCAAGGCAAAGAATAAAAATGGGTACACGGGATTACCAGCGAAGGAAAAGGTGTTATTAGTAAAGAAGACACCACTTGGGATGAATTCTTTGATTTCCTAAAGGGCATAGTGATGCCCATGGGAATAGTTATGAATTCCAGAAGCATTAGGCACTTGGCTAGATTAGTAGAAAAGGAACTAAATGTGACCTGTGACATACTGGCAAACCTAACTAAAGAAGTACAAGCAGTCCGGATGGTCGCATTACAAAACCGACTAGTATTAGACACAATGCTGGCAGAAGTAGGAGAGGCTTGTAAAATAATTGGCACTTCTTGCTGCACTTTTATACCTGATTATAGCACTGATATCTTTAAAGGGATCGATGAAATGCATAAAATGGCAGCTCAAATACATTCTGAATTTGGGCCTGGGGATGGGACATCCTGGTTCTGGGATCTATTACGGAGCTGGGGATGGAAACTCTTCACCCCTCTTCTTGTCATAGGAGGATTAATAGCTGCTTGCTGCTGTTGCATTCAGTGCTTTCCCTTATGTATGTCCGTCATAGGAGATTGCTGCAGGAAAATGATGGGAGTACTGGCACCCAAACCCACTAATGCCATGGCCACTAACGAGATGATAAAGTTAGGAGGCAATTGAGGGGTTACAGAAGATTGATGTGTCGGACAACGACAATGAAAGAATGAATGAATACAAACTAAACCATGTGTATTACTGATAAAGTCTTGCTGACGCAAAAGGGTCGTTTGTAAATACCAAATTCATGTAATTGCCATGTTTCTTTGCCTCAGCAAGACTTAAACCCATTGCCCATGTTATAGCATTATGTCCATGTTAAACCAACTGCTTTTGTGTCCGCACACGAGGCCCAGGGTTTTCGCCTGGAACAGATATTACTCACAGGTTTAGGAATGTTCCCTCTGTTCTCCTTTCCTGTAAAGGCTACATAAATAATGTCTGTTAAAACTCTTGCACTTCCCGTCCTGTCTAAAGCTGCCGTGCGAGTCAGCATGCATTCATTGACCCTGGGGTCTCCTCTATGAATGATGATTGCTAGCATCCGCACTCTTTCCCGAAACATAAGCATAAAGCGTATCTATATTCGGAGTTATTCTCTGGGATATGTGGGAAGGGGAACTTGTGTCAGAGCTTGTGTGTCATTCTGTAAAAGATATGTCCTGCTATTGTCCAGCAGCCCATGAATGGATATTATTATCACTACCGCGGCAAGATGTGTAGTTTGCAAATTCCCCACTGTGTCAAATGTGATTAATTAGCTTGTTTTTACGACCACGCATGTTAAAGATTACACGTGCATCCTGAAGGATATTTTGACTTGCTTAGATAAGCTATATGAGTAATGACCATTTGCAAATGTTAGGCCTCTGTAAAATGTCACCGCAAGGGCTGGAATAACAGCCAAAAGTGTTTTGGAAGGAAACTGTATGTCAGGAAGTGACTGGGCTTCGCGCCAGTCATAAGACTCAATGTAAACGTTTTCCTATAAAAAGCCTGCTCACTGTAATGTTAGTAGCTCACTCTAGATAGCATCCCTATGGTGTATCTTGCAGTCAGCCCTTCCGCGGACGTTTTGCATTGCAATAAATGATTGTTGAACTCACTTACTAGTGTGTTTATTGATGGAGACCTCCGCCTGGTGAATTTTAGCATTGACTTGCATATCATCAAGTTCATACCAGTTTCAACAGTTCTATGCATGCCAGTCTTGCTGCAGTAAGGGCACATGCTCCCGTTACCTTCATTCCCCTTGAATATTAGAATTCCCTTTATATTGGCAATTCTGATGCCAGGCCACAAGGGAATGCCATTGTTGCTCCTCGAAAAAATGCACGATGATGCCAGTATGGTTATGTTTCTTACTGGGGTCACACTGGCATGGCATTTCTGAACAGCCATCACATTTGTCTGGGGTAATGTAGGCGCATCTACACTGCCCTACGTAATGGTGATGCCAGCTTTAAAAAAAGCCATGCCCCTGATAGACACACCGTCAATAAACCTCTGCACTGCCTCCAGAACTGTCACATCACATTACCCCAGAATACTGCTAGTCTCATTGCTCAAATATTTCACCTGTACAATGTCCTGAGCCCTCTAATAGCCCAGGACACATACATTCCCACACACAGCTGCTATGTGACTTTCCACTGTCCAACCATTTGACCCATGCCACTGCCCTTCGAACATGCTTGTTGACCCTGACCTGCTCCATGACACACTGCACCCAGAACTGCCCAATTGCCATTGGATATGCCCCAAATGCTCCCCAATTTGCCACGTTATTGCCATTACCCCAAAACTGCACCATTGTATCTTCATTTGACCCAAGTCACTCCCTTGGCACCCAGAATTACCTCTGCTTCTCAGGGTCTGGCATATAGAAAAAGGAAGCTAGGAGAGCGATGTCAATCACCTCTTATTTTCTGGCGGCCCCCATCGCCCCCAAGACCCTGAGGCAGTTCATGATCTCGGCCCCGGCACACAAAGTTCTGTAAAGCTATGCACTCAAGTAAATGGCACTACAGGCTCCAAAATGTGGCTGGTAAGAGGTTATGCTACGACACTGGAGCAAATGCTCCCTGAAGGTGGACGTGGGAAGCGCCCTTACGTTTCCCACTCTGCCACCCCATAACGGGTGGTGGGATACTTATAGGTTGAAAGTCCTTACTGTGCCCTGACAGGCTGGTTCAGTGACTCCGCTTATCCCCAGTTAATCCTAATCTAAGGCCTCATTGATGGGCTATTCTCAGTTGTGCTCCCTGGAGTCCGTAAGACACTCAGGCAGGGGTACCCCAAAGAGGCACGCCGCCTTCCTTAACTGGGAAACACTGCTCGCCAGGCATGTTGGTGCTCTGGCCATTTTACCTTTTTCTGGGGTCAAAGTCCCACATAGCTGCTTAAACAGATTACTGGTTGCCAACGTGGGCAAAATAAACTCCCAATGATGCACATTTCAGTGAATAAAACAAGAATTGATGTCAGGTTTGCATCAAATTATGTGTTACACTCCACAGTTCGTTATATATTTTCTGGGCATATTCCACTAGTAACATTTCCAAAACACACTGAAATACCTTGTATTAATAGGTATTGCGAGGGGATCTCCCTAAACTACACTGCACTGCTACTGTCCCAGCTGCAAGTTCAGTTTCGCTTGACCAACCACTTGTAAGAGAATATCTGTAATTTCTTCCATCCGAAATGAATCCAGCAGAGCAGAACCGGAATTTGTCATTCCTGGATTACCATTTCCTTGTTCAGCAATTGGCCGCCCTGTGAAGGCCCAAGAAAACGAGACTGAAAAAGTTACAAGGAGGGACTGAGTGAAACAGAGGCCCACTGTTTGGCAAGATTGTATGCAGTACCCTTTGGGTGCACTACAACCAACCTCCTGGCAATAGGAACCCAATCTTTGGTATAAGTCTGTACCACACAGGTTGGTAGCGTGTTGAGCAGCCAGGCTTCTTTTTTTTTAAAACAGTTTTTTATTGGTTTCAATACAAACAACATACATCAAACCAACACATCTTAATCATATGCATAAAATCACTTTTTTAAATGTTCTACAGCCCCCCCCCCCCCTCCCATTGCCTGCTCAATACTACCCTTTACTTAAGCCGCTTTTACGGGCACCTCTGTAATGTCATCTTGTGACGAGTCTCCGTCCTCTGAATTATCCACCCTACTTTCAAACAGACACCACCAAATGTCTCCATTTTACCAGTGTAAGTGCCTCATCTTCCTCTCCTCTATTTGAGGCTTCCTGCCATACAACTGTTTCGGCATTAGCCCATTTCCAGAGATCCTGCCACCATGCCTCCGCAGTCTGTCTCTTCTTCGCTTTCCAACTCATAGCAATCTTGCGCTTAGTCAATATATACGCCAGATCTTTAAGTTTACTCACACGCTTAAGGTTACATGGTCTAGGGAACCCCCAGAGCATCCCCGCCCACAGGGAGTCTACATCAAGTATTGCCTCTTTCTCAGCTAGAGGTGCGCCACCTCTTTCCAAAATCTTCTGACTTCAGGGCACACCCAAAACATATGTGCCATCCCAGCGGTCACCTCTCCACATTTTGGGCATGACTGTGGCCCTGCATCTTTGAACCCAGCAATCTTCTCGGGGGGTCATATACGCTCTGTAAGTTAAACAACTGAATTTGTTGCAGCCTTACATTTATACAGACTTTCTTTTGATATCCTTGCACTCTATGCCACAACCCATCTCCCATCAGCTCTCCCCCTTCTTCCCAATCCCGTCTTACTTTAGTCACCTCCTTCCCAACTCTAGTCATCAGCAACTCGTATATCCGAGAGACCTCATGCCCACCCTCAGATACATCACAGAATGTTTCCACCACAGTGTCAGGCTGCTGCGCCAAGACTGTATCTGTCCATTTACCCTGGACTATCTTCATTAATCTGGCGTACGAAATGTATTGCCCCTGGTGCAGTCCCGTATCCCTTACCAATTCCTCAAATTGTACCATTGCACCTTCTTGCCATATATCCCCTAGTGTTGCTATGCCAACAGTTTCCCAATGCGTCCTAAGTATCGCACGCATCCGTCGGTCAATCCCGTCTAAAGCCACCAATGGCGTTTGTGGGGAGCACGGCTCTGGATCGCTTAGTAGCTGGCAGGTTCTCCTCCATACTTTTTTCCCCACATCAAACAATCTCAACCTTCCTTTCCACTCTCCAGTTGGTAACCACATCAATTCTTTCAAAATAATGAGGGGCACAATCTGCTCCAAGCAACCTGGACTCGGATGTGGAATCATCCGGCAACCATCGAGCCACATATTGGTGTTGGCTGGCCAAGAAATACACTTAAAAATTAGGAAACCTGACTCCCCCCAGCTCATATGGTTCTGCAGTTTCCACAGCGCAATCCTATTTCTGCTATTGCGCCATACAAACTCCCTACACATGCTCTGTATATTCACAAAGAAGCGTCTCGGTATCAGGAATGGAATATTAGCAAAATAATGCAACAACCTAGGTAGCACAACCATTTTCACCAATGCTACTCTCCCCATCATAGTCAGTGGAAGCTTAGCCCAAAATATCATACTGTTGTTAATGTTAGCCACTGCCTGAATCGTATTCCGTTCATATTCGACCCCAACCTTGTGGTAAATATCAATTCCCAAGTATCTAAACGTTTCGGTCGCCCACCTGACCTCTAGCACAGGGAGTCCGTTTACTTGCATCCCCACGTACCTACCCAGAGGGAATATGCTAGACTTCCCTGGGTTGACAGTGATGCCAGACAACTTTGCATACTGTCCCATAAATTCCAGAATGTACTGCAGGTTCTCTCCAGGGTATTGCAAGTATAGCAACATATCATCTGCATACATCGAGACTAGGTGCGCCCGCCCCCTAACCCCTTTGGTACCAATTCCAACCTCACCATACTGCGGTCTCAAATACGTGTTGAGCAGCCAGGCTTATCTCAAGAGGGGTCAATGTGAGCTGTAGGGGAGTTAGAGATTCACAGTGACAAGTATTCAAATAAACACTTACACACAAGGTTTCTTGAATAAACAATTAATTTATTTATCAGTCAGTTAGAGTAAGCCTTCTTCAGAAGGGAATATACAACACACATACTCCAAAAGTACACACTCTTAGTTGTCTAAATCAGCAAATACCCATTTGGGATGTCACACAGGCACTATCTACACCCTCGGCTTACTTCAATAGATAGGGTGCTGTTGGCATGAATATATCACTGTTGCATTTAGAATATTCTGGAGAGTAGTGTTAAAGAGAAGGGAGTTCTGAATAAAGCAAGTATTCACACAGTTATCCTTAAGTAGGTAAGTACTTTCAAAGCAACCCCCCCAATGCAAAATCAGTTAACCCTTTCCGGGTAGGAAGGCAAAACACATTAGCAGAAGAGAGAAGAGTCATTCAGGGAGCCTAGGCCAGCCAATGTTAAGTTAGCAAAAGTCAAGGTGAACTGAAGCACTTCTTGCAGGTAAGTAGAAAGTATTTTCCAATGTTTAAAAAGACTTGGTAGAATAGAAGAAATCAAAGTAGGGCCACAAGCTGATTAGGCGTGTGAGGTAATGAAGCTGGTAGCAACTCTACAAGTGCAACCAAGCAAGTCTCCAACAAGGACAAGTGTCTACACAACAAGAGGTAAGTTCTTAGAGTTCACAGTACCTTTAGGTTGGAGAAAAAGTGCAGTAGAGGACTTCTGTTCCTATGCAGCTCTTGCTGTTCCTGGGCCTCAGTCGTGGGGGGACTAGAGGGAGGACTTCTGGGGACTCCTGCACTGCAATGGGACAGGAACACCGCTCGCAACAGGCAATCTTCAAACAAGTGGCACTCAGCTGTTTAAGCTCCTCGCGACTACCGCAAATAGCAACACTGCGGTTCCAGGCTGTTGAGATGGGCTTTCCTTGCATCTGGGGTCCCACACTCTGTTGAGGGGGCTCAGGCAGTCCTGCTTCCTGAGAGTCCGGAGGATCTTCCTAGAGCTCTTGGCCAGCTTAAAAGCAACGCACACGAACTGGTGTTCCTCTGCCTGGCTATTCGGTTTCCTGCAGAAACTGTGGAAATTCAACCAGCTCCAAGAGGATGTCGAAGTGGCTTACTTTGGAGTTCATTGGTCCAACCAACTCAAAAAGGTAGAAGTCGTCCTTTTATGCATCTTGCTCCCATTCATTCCAGCCTAGCTGTCAGTCACCCAGCTGGGTGGCTGTCCTTGCTGGACAGTCAGCTGGCCAATCACCACAGAGTGCATTTAGGCCTCCTAAGAGACCAAGCACAGGGAGTTTGGGCACCTCCCTCACTTCCTGCCCCCACCAGACACCCTGGAGCCAGAGGCGGGCTTCACTCGTGAATCCCGCCAAAGGCTAAGTGAACAAAGGGACAAAACCTGGTTTGGCGCGCAGAGTTAATCTCAAGAAGGACCTTTCCACAAAAAAAAAAAATGGCGAAAAAAGATGACCGGGGCCATTTTAACAAAAATGGCACCCTTGGGTGCTTTACTGCAGCTGCGAACGCAGCACACGCGGTAAAGGCACACCACAGTAGTTCAAAGGGAACCACTGCTACCAGCCATTCAGTGAGGAAAGGGTAACAAAAATGTTACATGAGAAGCTACACAAAGGGGATACTAACCCCTCCAGCATCCTATTGTAAGATAGTGTGCGCTGGGTCTAGAGAGTTACAAATGAAAGTAAAGTCAATTTCACTTTACTGTTCTGGGAAACCGTAGTTTATCCCAGAGAAGGTATTTAAAGCTTTGGGAAATCTGAAAGTCTTCCCTGTGTCACTGCACTGAAGGTGCTGTGTGACACAATGTAAAAGATGCCGATGGAGTTTGTCAGACTCCACAACCAAAAGAAACAGTATAAAATCACATTAAAATACATGCGAGAGTGGGGAAAAAGGGTCTCACTCTCTGCAGGTTAAAAAAATCAAGCCCTCAAAATCCAGCAAAATTGCTGGGGGTCTCTAAGGTGGAGGGAATTAGCACATTTCTGAGAATTCTCCCTAACACCCGCATTCCTCTGGAGGGTGTGCAGGGATTTCCACCAGGTTTATACAATCCTCACTTGCAGTTTTTGCAGAGCAGTCTTGGCTCACTCCTATGAGGGGAAGGAGCTAGGGTAAAGATACAAACCCCACACAAAATAAATGATGCTCAGGCCTGATGTACTGAAAAATATATACTCCATTATAAAAGTTTGTGCAGAAAGGTTCAATTTACAATCACCGATTATAGAGCTAAAAACAGTAAAGGTGTCCAAAAGACGCACCACTTGCACTTTTTTAAAAACATATCTCCATGTTGCAGTATTGCTACAACAGAATGGATTTTGTTACGTTTAAATTAGGAGAGACAAATGTTTGAACAGAACATCTCAAAAATATAAGGCACCCAATTGAAATTCAAGTCACTGTTCAAAAGTGTTGAACTGAACCAGTGGTGACCAATGTCCAATTGTTCTTATTACCTACAGGGAGTGTTAAGAGTTGGGAACATCTCTCCATAGGATTTAATGGCACAAAGTAAATATTCAAAGTTGTGGTTGTGTCACAACTGTTTAGTAATTGCATGTCTCCGAGCTGAAGATGAAGTCAGCCACTGAACTGGAGAGTCAAGAGGACCCCACAGATTAGTCTCAAACTGAGGCTTCACCACAAAAAGCAAGAGGGCCGGTAAAGAGACACCAGCCCTATGGGAGGACTTGTGTGCTCACAGGGATGGAAGCAGGCCAGAGTAGCCAAACTTCAGAAGAACTGACTCGACAGAGGTCCAAGGACCTCGGGCGGGCTGACGGGATGCGGCGCAGGCCGGGGGCTCATTGAGGAGTCACTTTTGGCATAGGCTAGGGTTGGCTCCAGTCCCTGGTTGTGAACTCGCAGCACCAGACAAAGGCAGGGCCAGCATAACAGTATCCAAGATTAACTTTTTCAGGCAACCCTCGGCAGAGAACGGCTTAGCATATGCAGCGGCAGAAGAATAGTCATGCAACAGGTCAAGTGCAACTCAGGAAGGGACATAAGCCTCGGCAGCAACAAACAGCTCAGTGCAAGAGGAGAACAGTGCCGCAATACAGGACGTTCCTCAAAGGCTTTGGTGGAACTGGATTTGATGTCCGGGCCACCCAGGCCTGGAATAAACTCCCCACTCATCTGAAGTAGGCCAAGTCCATTGCAGAATTTAAGAAGGGAGTTAAGACCCACCTGTTTAATCTTGACCCTGACAAATCTACCTCATCAATAAATACTTGATGGGCACAACAGCCCTCTTTGCATTGACCATGACCAATTTGCCCATTGTGTTGTTTGTCTGGTCTTGGTTTATTGTATGCTCCGAGGCCTATGGGCGATTTAGCGCCTGAGAAAAATGTAATCAAATCGAAGGAGGCAGCTCGATGAGGGAGCAGCATGGAACACCAGCTCGGGTCCAGCATAGCAGGAGCCCCTTCTTGGGATGAGCAGCATTTATATCCAGGCTATTTAGGGGAGCAGCAACAGGCCATGGAGGACTGAGCGAACTGACTAAGTGAGTGAATAACCGTTTCACCTCATCAAAGAGAAAAAGCAGCAGCAACAAAGTTTTTAGATGTAGTTCCCAGCATCCGTCACAGTCCTCTCAGCTTCCTCAGATTGCAAGACCAGGGCTGAGGAAAGGCTCTGGATTACCCCCAGCCCTCTGATCAACAAGAATGCAACATTCAATTTTTTGGCAGCCATCCAGTACTGGATGTCAAGCCAAACACCATTTGGGAAATCCCTCATGTAGGTGCATGGGTTAGAGTGTTTTGCCCACGAGGCAAGGGTGTTGCTAGGTCTGGGAAAGATCTGGGGCTATGCTAGTGGCAGGGCTGACAGGACTATGGGCTAGCTAGCCTTTTGGTTGTAACCCCCGAGATTCTATCCAGGGCTACAACCAAAAGACCCGGGACTATATCCCCCTAAGCCTTCCCCTAGCAAGGCCTCTGCTGCGAGGGCTTGGGTAGAGCCTGTGAAAGGCAATGAGCAACCAATCACTGCAGCTACAAATATGAAGGTTACCAACAACGTGTAAGAGTTTGATTTATTATTTCTAGAGCGCACCAAACCCTGAGGTATCTGGGCGCATTAGGACACAATTACAATTTTTGTTACGGACATACACAGCATAATTTGAAGAATATATACAATATATACACAGACACATAGAAAGGGCCTCTTGGCAATTGTTACATACATAGGCATATAATAGAAGAGCATGTGCCGTTGCTCTTGTAGAGGCAATGTGGTATACAGCTCATAGATCTCAATTAGTTCTTACTGATAAGCCAAGAAATGGCGCTTCTCCTAAAGTTAGTGAATGTCGGGGTTGTCTTGATGGAAGGTGGCAGGGTATTCTACAATTGGGCCACCAATGAGTGGCAGAGCTTAAAAATGATGTAGCTATTTTGGGTACTAGGCAGACAAAGGAGACTACAACATGGTCAAAAAGATGGCTCAGAGTCACCATTGAACAGAAATAACACTGCTACTGCCGCCAGAATGTGTCATACACTACCTGGGTGAGGGAACTCAGCCAGGAACATGAAATGGGGTGGTAAAAAAAAAAAAGAAAAAAGGTATAGCTGGTCCTTGTGGCTATAGTGACTACCAGGGCTTCCCAGACAAACAAGCTTTAGAGTGCTAAGGGAGGTTTAAAGGTTCCCCACGTACTGAAAGAAAAACTCAGAATATACAGAGTCAGGAACAATGAAAGCCAAGCAATAGAGTTAATCTAGAAGATCATAAAGCGAATACCTGTGTAGCATTCGATTACAGAAAATAAGTCCAACTGCCACCTCCAAAGTCTTGTTCTAATCCAGTATGCAGACTGAAAAGAAACTATACAGTTCTGTCAACCCAATATAATAGAATCCCCCTCCAAAGACTCCAAATTCACACCGTGAATAGACTTACCGTCTCCAGCACGGGTGCAAAAACGCTAAGCGTTCGCGTGCGAGGAAATCAAGGCGACCACTATTCAGCAGATATTTAAAGTAGCGTCGTGGTGGTGGGACTTCTTCTGTAATCGAGTCCTACACAGCTATTGGTTTTGTTATGATGTTCTAGATTAACTGTTACTTGCTTTTTGTTGTTCCTGACTGTGTATATGTGTTGGCTTATCTATAGGACGCACTGCTTCCGAGTCAGTGATAGCCAAGTTGTGTTATTTTGGCATGTATTGTTTTTCATTGGATCACTTGTACTTAATTCACGGTTTCTCTATAAACCATTGTGGCCATTAGTGACACGGTGGTGCTTAAAGCTGGTCACTGTTCTCATCTGTTTTTTTCATACTTTTTATGGCATAACTTATCTCCCGCTATACTGCTCGTGTTATTGTCCCTTTGGCATTTATTCTTCACATGGACATTTGTGCCGTCTGTTGCGTTGGGAACCCTCATGGATATTTCAGTTACTATGGATTAATATGTCCTTTAAGGAATCTGAAAATGTAGTTTTGAATGAATTACTTTATACTTGTTGTTTCACAGATCTCTTTTGGAATTGTTGCTCTTGAAAGTTTACCTCGAAACAAGTCAAGCTTTTTTATTTTCAAAATTAAACATTGTGACCATTTAATTTTCATGTTTTGCTGAACTAATTTTGTCAACTATTGACTGTTTTCACAGTACATTGGTGTGCGAGCGACAGGAGTGTCCATACTTAGGACACTTCATCATTTTTGTTAAGATTCGATTTCCAGCCTTGCTGCCAGGGTTGTATATTCTCTGTTGCATCCTATATTTCCTTAGGAATGTAACGCTTGGTTTATTTATATCAAGACATGGTGTGCACTAATGTGACTTTTGTTAAGTCTTCCAACAGGCCTGAGCCAACTAACTGAATGGCACACTGGTTACTTTTGAGGGGGACATCCTACATGTGCAACAAAGCCAATGGAAGTCTAGGCTTTTTTGAAGGTTTTGAATCTTTTACACTTTCAGTACTTGAATACGACGTGTGAACAGCTGAATATAAGGACTTTGTGTTGGAGGACAGGGCCCCTCTCTGAAATGAAGACACACATCAGTTTTGTATTGCGCCTCTTGACCTTTTTCTTGGGAATGCAATATGGGTGTGTTTAACTAGACCCAGGGATCACTCTATAGGTCTTTTTCTAAGTTTTAGATTTAACATTATTGTAAGATCTGCAGTTTTGGCTAGGTCAGGCTGTGGAGAGCATATGCCCTAGTCATGCCCATCCAAAATTACCATGAGCAAACACGGCAAAACTTTATAAGTTGCAATGTCCATAGCCGAAAAAAGGTTTCTGGCAATCATCTGGAAGAAAAGAAAAAATGCACCCCGCCACAATCTTTATAAACCAAAGCAGGTGGAATTTCACACATTGCACACAAGATGGTGGAACAAAGTAACTCACCTTTTGCGCAATCATATTACAGATCTCAGGCAGGAAGTCCTCATTGAGAAGCTTGTACAGTTGCCGCTCTTTCAGGGAGGTTTTTTCCCGGAAGCCCTCTGTAACTTTCCTCCACTCCTCCTCTGTCTGACAGAGCAGGGACCATGCCCCCTTGCCTGGCTCTGGGCTTGGAAGTGGGCCTGAAAACAATATATTACATTAAGATGTTTGTACAGTTAGGCACAGTACTCGATGTGTGCATTTCCCTGCACTCCACACACTTTCCCCCAGGACATAATGACATGGTAATCTAGTAAAACATGTCACAATGTGCATAAAATGGATATTCTACAATATTTCTGGTTGCCTACATGGTGCAGGGTTTGGAGGAGAAAAATGAGTTCTTCCATTGCATAATCAATGTTCACGCTCATTTCTCACCATTGCTTTGCGGTGGCACAGGAAGCAGTCCTGGAGTAGATGTCTCTTCCTCCTTTACACTGAAAAAATCAAAACATGTTTGTAGTAAACAAACGTTGATAAAGATAGATATATTATTTTACAATATGGGATGTTCGCATCAGCATAGAAGCGCAAATATGAGCAACCACACATCCACCATGAGAAGTGAGCATGTAGTCCCCTCCAGAGTAAACATTAGAAGGGTCAGTGCCGACACTAGTGTCATCTGAAGCCACTTTCCCAGTTGGTTTATTTATTTTATTTTTTTAACTCTGCTCAACATCTATTGATTTTGACACCGTGCACCCACATCCACCGCAAGCGATCTGCTCTTACCAGTTAAGGTGAAAGGTGTAACCTAGTGTTTTACTTTCCCGACCATCCAAGAAATCAAGGCAATCAGAGAAACCGGCAGTGACATAATGGGTAATATAACAACTATCCAGTAAAGGAGCTTTGAAGGGACTCTTGGGCTCTTTGCTTGGTCTTAAAGGCCGCACTTCCTCATCCACAGAAAACATGGGAGAAGACTTGGAATACATCAAGCAGAAATGCCATTATTTTTATCCAGTGAAACGCCCCTCCCCCCAATGCCCGTTAAAGGGCTCAGAGTTACTCAAAGGAGACTTTTGCAATCTTGGGCCAGCATTGCACTTGAATACAGATGCATAGATAGATCAGCATGGGAGTGGTTTCCAACAGTATTCAAGGCTACAAAAATCCGTCCAGGAGCGGAGGGGTAAGTGTGGCTTCAGACACCTGTGAGTCACTATTGTGGGCTACCTCCTACACTTAGTGACCCCTTCAGTCCCCAGAGCCCTGCCTTGTTGTGGGCTTTCTGGGAGAGTGATAGAGGGGATGAACTCCCGGGTCAGCAGTGCAGGGGGTGCTATTCACCTTCAGCAAGTAAGGGGAGCCCTTTCTTTCCTCCAAGGGAACATCCGTTTTCTTATCAATTACTAACTTAACACAATGGGACTATATTCTCTTGAGTCAAGCAGGGAGGTGCCTGCAGAAAGCACAGAGTGAGGCCGTCTGGACTGGTGATTCACTTTAAGAACCGCCATTCCATCTCCCACTATTAGGATCATTACACTGGTTTCCCGTCAAATGTGTTTTTTTTTTTAAAAGGAATTTTAAATGCTAGTTTCTTTCAAGAGTCCGACTGATCTTGCCCACATTCGTTTTCATGATGGAATTTTGCTCTGCAGGTCAAGTTGAGGACTGTGCTTTGCCAACTTAGTGCCTTCCCTCCTCCTCAAAAAAATGTGCTGAAAAATAATTAACGTTTACTTCAGCACATCATTTTAGTTACACCATCAGCATATAGCTTTATCTGTAGTTAGAAAGTTTTATACAAAAGCTGTTGGAGATATTTTCAGCTTGTGGGTGAGAATCATGTGCAAAATAAAATTTCAAATGCCTCTTGAAGATCCATCTGCAGGCTTCCAGGATCCATCTTTGTGAATATGGTATTCGACGGAGAAGGTACGACTAGGAAATGCTACCCATCTTTTAGTTGCCACAGGGGAACTCTGTAGAAGATCCCCCTTGCTCATCAAAGTACCTGTTAGGACAGTTTTTCTAAAGTCCAACTAAGGGCATAATAAAACCATACCTCTGAGACAGTACATAAGCTTCACCGTTAGTAGAAGACTGAGAATGTTGGTAGCATAGACAGAGCAGTCAGGCTTATCTTGCGAGGGCTGTAGCTTGGTACAAAGGCATTGTAGCATACATACGGTCCAATGAAAAACAAACTATGTATTGTAAAAAAATAAAGCACTTATTTAAAAAAACTAGGCCAAGATAAATCTTGGTTAAGCAAGTACTATAACATAATATATAAACAATTATAAAAAAAACAACTCAATTCATATGGTTCACAAACCTAGTTATAACCACCTTTAGATCACCATCAGTCAAGGGGAGTCAAACCTATAACACACGTTCAGAATGGCAATCAGCTATTCTTGGGGAGTAAAACCAGGTTATATATACTTTTAAAATACAATCAGTAATTCAAGGGTAGTTGACCCGTCAGTCATGCAGCGACACTCAATATAGAAATCACATCATAAACCAACACAATTACAAGAATACATCTTGTAACAGATATTACTTTGGAGAACACAGTTCAGAGCTAGCAATGCAACTCATACTTTCTGGAGGGGCCTTAGGCTACTCTAGAAGTATGAACACACTATTTTAGAATGCACTAAGCAATTCAGGGAAAGCAAACCCCAATTACACTTTAAGAAATATACCATGTATTTCAAGTTAAGTAATTGACCTATTGATACACAACTATACGCTACCTAATAGCCAGTAATACCAGGTACACTTTTAAGTGTACAATACATTTTCCAAGAGTGGAGCATTAACTTTATTCAGACATGGGGCCATCAAAGTACATCCTAACAAAACATTTCTAAGTCAGTTATAAATCGATTTTGGGAGAAAAAAACAAATCCAAGAGAAGAAGAAACATAAAAGAACAATACCCAGGGTGGCATAAAACAGTTCCATGGTCTCAGTTCCATCAACCCATTTCAATATTAACTCCCAGATCGCCATAGACCCAGGGGCGTGAGATTTTCCCCCAAGGTATGCAAGAACGTTCTGAAACCATTTTAGAATAGCACTAATGCAATTCAAGGAATGCACAACCCAGTGTTAGCTGCTGCTCTTCTAAACTTCTATTGAAAATAAGTAAAATCATATACTTTTAAGAGGGGCTTCAAGCCACTCAGACAAGAATTAACTGTTTTATATCTGTATAAAGCAGATCAGGGAAAGAAAACCCCAATGGTACACTAAGAATGAATCTGTTATTTAATGTAGGTAAACCCTATTGGTAAGCGTTTGCACTCATTCTGTTAAGAATAAGAACAGTACCAACATACACTTTAAAAAGGAACTGCTTAGATAGTAGTAGCTCGGACCCACAATTGTTACAGGAAAATGACAGTAATGACAGTTCCAATGTTTAAATAGTAGAGGCTTGCACTAGCAATTGTTACAGTTACAACACTGATAAGTACTTTTATACTGGTTACATTTTCAAGACAGAATCCTTATCAAGGACTTTCCCTAGTCTACAGCATGAGTTTTCTCAGAGGTAGAAGAGGGGCCCTAGTGGTCTAGAAGCCAGCTGTAGGCAGGTCAGGATAAATTTCAGTTGCAGGAAAGTCAAGGTTCCAGAGGATATCTTCTTAAACAAGTATTAGCTTCTCAGTTCAAGTGTTCAGGGACTTCACAGAAGGCTCCCTATATGCGTTCCAGCATTAGGCCTTGGCAAGTGGTACAGGCAATCCCCCAACTGCACAAATCACCCACTCCACCTCACAACATGCACACCAGACTTAAGTATTACCCAAGCCCACACAGTACCTTAGAAGAAAGGAGATTTGGAGTGGATGCCTTCAGGATGCAGCAGCACAAGACCCATGTCCCTGGATTCTTGGTCTGGAGACTAAAGAACTCAACACTTGATGGGAACTGGCAGCAGCAGTCATCCGAGGAGGCTTCAAGTAAAGGTTTCTTCATGGATTCCCACGGCTCTGTGGATTTGGTGTCTTTTTACAGGAGCCAGATCAACGAATATAGACGATCCGATTCTCTTCACTCTCAGTCCTGCACTTTGGTGAGGGGACTTCAGGGATTCGAATCATGTGTCTGGAGATTCAGGAACAGGAAATTTGGAACAGATTCTGACTTCGGAAGACCATGCACACTGCACACTGGCTCAGGGTCCCAGGGTATTGGTGATTTGCAGCCCAGCAAGGTTGCAGCACGTCGTGGGATTGCTCAAAATTAAGGTCTTCTTGAGTCTATTGGCTCTCAACAGCCTCTGGGTAGGGGTTGCCGCATTCAGGACCCCCAGGTCGATTGGAGGGAAGGGTTACATCAGACTCCAGCAGGCTCTCCTGTCGCTGGAAATTGCTACAATTTCTTTTCTTCATCTTCCTCTTTGGATTCAGCTACAGTGGTCGGCTTGTCAGTAGCTTCCAAGATCAGAGTATTGATCAGAAACTACAGCACAACTGTAGCGGGACTTGGTTCCCGTCAGGCAAAGTGAAAGACAAAAGGGCTGTGGGGTTATGGACTCTTCTCACTTCCTGCCGGCTTACTCAGAAGACACTCTGGAGCCTAAGTGTGTAATACAAAGTATTCCTGCCGAAAATAAACTTTGACCGAGGTCGTTCCCACCTAGAATGGCAGGGGAAAGACTTCAGAAACAACAAGCAAACAGGAAATGGCAAAAATAGGAGCCCTCCATTCTAGCAGAATGGTGGCTCTTCTGTGCATTAGTGGGGCCGATTTAACAGCCTGCGAAGACTAAAAAGTCACTATGGTAAAACTGCCACCAGCCACTCAAATAAACTTGCAATTGTAACAACAATGTTACCAGATACGTAAGAAAGGAGCTATATTGTATCCCACCAACACTCCATATAAGGTGGGGGAAGTGCTGGCTCACTTAAATCAATGTAAAGGGGATGTGAATCCCATTTCACTTCTTGGGAACAGTAGGTCATCCAAGAAATAATAAGAGAATTAGAAAGAAGCCACTGCATGTAGAATGCTGTGTGCTGCCATAGTATTTTACAGTCAGTCCAAAGGTATAGGAAACTAACTCCCATCACACACTATGTAGAGACATAGAAAGCTCAACCATACATTTTTTTTTTTTTAAAAAGAGTAAAACACTAGATGCGAGGGGAAAAAGATTCCCACCTCACCTAAGTTGAAGGTAGATTACTACCAAATCCTGGGGTTGACACAGGTCAGGAAGATTTATAATAAATATGCAAATCTTACCCAACAGTGTCCCACTGCGTTCACCTGCGAGCAAACCATTTTGCAGTGCTATGGGATGACAAATATTTCCAGTCCATGATCGTGACACGTGTCGTGTGTTTTTTTTTTTTTTTTTTTTACAGAGAGTACTACCTGATTAATTGCTTATAAGTGCTGAAGATCGAGTGGGCAGTGGTTAAATACAAAGGCTACTTACGAGAATGATTATGGACCATGTCGGACTCTATGGTATATATTTTGTGATACAAACTGCAGCAAGTGAGCACGCAGTAGGGTCAGTTGATGGGAATGGGTCCTGCCTTGTCCTCGGATCTTCGCAGCAGTAAAATCAGAGGTCAACACCAGAAGCATGGCGTTATTTGGCTTCTGCTGTAATGTTTTGTGCACACAAAATAAAAGGTGGGCACCACTCTAATGTTCTGGTCCGTTACTTACATACTAGTAAAACTCCATCTTGCTTACTCTGCTCACATTCATCAGAACATCATTATCTAAAACAATTTTATTCCAATTAGCACATTGCTAAAGAATATTGATCTGCACTAGATGATTTAAGGAAAGTTCTTTTGAATCCATCATATGAGGCAGTGTTTATACAGAGGTTCTGTGTACTCCATGCATTTTGAACTATGTCCGTCCTCCGGGCTGAACACTGCATATGCTCATACAGCAATACCAACTGTGCTTGATCACCAAAACCTGTGTCAGGTTACAATCCACGCTCCTCCTACTATTCTGCTAAGGCTCAAACACGAGTTAATACTCGGAGCCGGAAGTATGTGCGCATACCGTTAATTTCTACATCACTAG
This sequence comes from Ambystoma mexicanum, assembly GCF_040938575.1. Classification (NCBI taxonomy): domain Eukaryota; kingdom Metazoa; phylum Chordata; class Amphibia; order Caudata; family Ambystomatidae; genus Ambystoma; species Ambystoma mexicanum. The sequence goes on along the minus strand of NC_090936.1, from coordinate 447,817,743 downwards.
TGTTTTATGTAATGCTAACATGCCTCCTAAGGAGAGGGCAGATCACACAAATAGATGCATTTTGCAGATTCTGTAAAACGGAGCAGCAGAGTATGAAACATTTGATACTCTATTGCACTGCCCCAACTACTCAGAGAATGGCGTTTGAGTAAAATAAATTGAATGCCTAAATGATGAAGAGCCTTGTAAATGCTGTATAAGCTTGATGAACCAGGCCTATGGGTTGTCTATAGTGGGGTTTTAAAAAGCTTTGAATTTGGACGTATTGTGATTTTTAACACACCTTAAATTCTTCATTTTAAGATTTTTGTTGTTTTGTTTTATTGGTTAAATACAAATTTTCAACCTTTAACAAATCAGTCAGTGACCTTTCCCATTCCCCATGCTTCATTCATGCCCTCGCCCTGCTCTCAAGATTCATTGTTGTCCTCATTTAGTCCTTTTAGAATCGATTCTATGAATCTTAGGGCTTCCAGGGTGGGTCCAATTTTTTGAACTGTCAAAATTCTTTCCCAGTATTCCTCGTATGTTGACGTATTTATATTTACCACGCACGCTCCTAAATATAGGTTCCTTTGGGTGTTTAATACAGGACAAGAAAACAACCAATGTTTGATTGATTCCATCGTTTCTGGGTCCTTGCCAAATCGACAGGTAGCCTCTTCTAGTGGGATGTGTTTCCTCGAGTATTGAACCTCCTTGGTTGGCAAGATGTTTAGCCTACATCTCATTAGAACGTCCCTATATTTTGGTGAGGGAAACCTTCGCAAGTACGGCGGAGGGTCATTCAGGGCCTTTCTTTCCCAGACAATGTTGTGACAGTTGGTATTTTGCCTCTTTAGATTGTCTGTTATTTCTCAATCTTTTTCCCCGTAGAGTTTTCTTTGCTTTATCCGGGTTTTCTTTAAGCGTGTCAGTTTTGATATTGTAATTTTCTAGAATTTCAAGGCAGTTCCGTTTCCAAGTGTTGAGATTGGGATCTACATTTCTTACCTCTTTTTTTGCCAACACTTCAAACGAAATTGGGGGTTTGTCTAGAATGCACTTTCGAAACAATGAGAGTGTCTTCCACAGCACTATTGACTCCATCGATTGCAGTCTCAGTTCATGTCTTATTATGGATACGGAGAGACAATTTGAGAGCCTAAGTACCTTCCTCCAGAAAGATGCCTCGAGGACCCCCCCACGTCTTCCAATGTAAATTTAGCAAGGATTCCGCTCCGTAAGTCAATATCGCCATGACCTTTTGTTTATAGAATAGAATTAGCGGCATCATTGAAAAGGTTCCGTAGCGTCGATGGAGAACGCAGGCTTGATTAGATAGTTTAGTGAGTTTTTCTTTGATACAATTCAATTGAGCCTGCTCATTGATATTTTTGTTAATTTGGACTCCGAGGTAGACCGTTGAGTCAACTATTTCAAGAGGTTGCTTGTCCAGTGACCAGGTGAATCCTTTTTTTTGTTGTAGTTTTGGATCCTCGAGCTGACTGCATTATTAGGACCATAGATTTTTTCACGTTGACTTTCAAGTGATTTTTACTTAAGTAGGTCATAAATTCCATCATTCGTCTTTGTAGGCCTATTGGGGTTTGGTCTATAAATACAACGTCATCCGCATATAAGATCCATGAGAGCTCCTCGTCCTGAAATACTGGGGGAAATGCTCGAATTTGTTCCTGGGATTCCTTCATGTCTGCTAAATATAGAATGAACAGAAACGGTGCCAAGGCACACCCTTGCTTTATGCCTTTGGACGTCAGGATCTTTTCTGTCAGGTCACCGCCTTTGGAGACCAGTATTTGAACTGAGGTGTTTGTATAAAGTTCTTGGATAGCCTCAAGCAAATCCTCCAGACAGTTCCATTTTCTTAACTTAGCACAGAGTAGGTCCCTACAGATCCCGTCAAAGGCCTGTTCGAGGTCGATGAAGCCCAGGTATATGTTCTTTTTCTGCTTTAATGCCCATAGTTTCAGCATATTTAGGATGAATAAATTCAAAGACGTTCCAACACCACTCATAAATGCTGTTTGCCGCTTAACTAGGATTCCAGTCTTTATTGCCCAGCTCTTTAAGTCTCTCAACAAGATAGAGCAGAACAATTTTCCTATGGAATCTAGGAGGGCAATTGGCCTGTAATTCCTTGGGTTATTGCAGTCCCCTTTTTTGTACATCGGCACGATTAGAGCCTCTTTCCAGGACTGTGGAATTGTTCTTGTTTTTAGTATCTGGTGGAATAATACTAAAATAAAGTCTGCCCAGTCTTCCTTTTTTTCCTTTAGCATGCAGTTTGAGATACCGTCTGGGCCGGCAGCTCTAGATGAGCTCAGCTTTTGAATCCTTAATAATATGTCTTCCTTATCAATGTTAATACGCCACTCATTCCCAGGTCTTTGCTTGGTCTTAATTGCCTCCTTCTCCTGGAAGAGATCTGTGTAGAATTTTACCCATTGCGTCTTTGACACATTACTAGATGTTAGGGCTGTCTGGAAGTCGTCACCTTTATTAATCATCTCCCATAGGGACCTTGAATTAGATGTACTTATTGCTGCCATCATTTTTTCAGCATCTGCTTGTATTCTCCACACCTTAGAGGATTTTAACCAGTTTTTATAGGTCTGCTTACACTGCCTTATGGACGCCTCTTTATTAGGGTGGGTGTTTTTCTTAAGGCGTCTCGGTGCTGAACGATATTCCCTTCGCTTTTCCACCAGGGCTTTGCTATATGCATGTTTCCTTACAGGGACATTGTTTTTGTTTGTTCCTCGCTTGGTTTCGAACTCCTTCAGTAACCAGCCATATTCTACTGTTTCGTGATTCTCTTCAAAGTTGTGAGAAAGCCGCTCTGCCAATTCTGGAATTGCCCATGCTTTTATTTTTAGCCTATTTCTTCCCCATGATACTTCCATTTCGGGGACGGTACGATATTTCAGCTCCTCAGTCTTCCAGGGGAGTTCTATTTCTAATAAAGCATGGTCGTTAGCTTTCTGGGGGATTACTTTGAAAGAATTGATCCATGGCAGCGCGTTTCTAGCAACAAAACAGTAATCCAGACAGGCACTTGTTGAGTTCGCAGACCAAGTGTCGGACCCAGGGATATCACCTGTTAGGCCATTTAACATTGACAGCTCTCTAATGTTCATTTCAACTAGCCAACGTTTTTCATTAGACCCCAGAGTATTTCTTCTTTTCAGCAGGCCCTTTTTATCCAGCAGTTTGATGGTCAAGTCACCACATAAGATGATTAGTTGGTCATCATCCTCGAGCATTGATGTATCAATTGCCGCCAAGATATCCGCTAAATATTTACTTGTTTCGGATTCTGGAGCGCTCGGGTATGTATTTAATAGGAGTAGTCTCTTTTCATGCCGTCGTCTATTTTTCACAATTCTAATAACCTGTAGAAGAGGGTTCGGAGTCCGTTGTTCTAAGACTTGAAGTTGGCAATCATCTTTCACTAGGGTTATAAGCCCTACACGGGGTCTCCCTAAGGGTCCTTTCTGTGCCGGATTTATATAGACCTGATAGCCTTGGCACACAGGAGTTGTTCTAATCCAGCTCTCTTGTAGGCAGATTAGTTCGTATTTACCTAGAAAGTTGCTTTCTCCCGAGTAAAGATGGCCAAATCCCTGTGTGTTCCATGAGGCCTAGAGAGATTTATTCCCCTCTCCACTGTAAATGGCCTATTGTCTCTTTTTCTCAGTTCTAATACTTGGGGTTCGTGGTCGCATTTCAACTCTGTGTCACCTCGATGTCTCCTGCCCCTTTGGCCTTCTGGCTAGAATTATCAATCGTAAATCTCAGCTTTGTAAGCAGGTTATCCATCGATTTTCAATATCCATTTGCTTTGTTTGATTGACCTGCGCTGGGGTCTACTGTGTCGTCCTGGTATTGTTTAGTTCTTGAATTTTCGCTAGATCTCTCGTCCTGTCGGGCCTTAGTGGATTTCCTTTCCAATGTTTTCATGATTTGTTCAGCCCTCTCCTATGGTCCTGGGAGTCTTGGCCTCGCGCCAATCTCTTTTGAGCTCTGGATCTGCAAGTCTATAGCCCCAGGCCTCCAGCCTGCTCCTTGCGCCCCACAATCTTTAAGTTCACTTGACCTCAGATGTAGCAAGATCACATCCGGCTTTTGTTCATTGATAAACTCAACGATTACCACATCGTCACTGTAGATTCTAAAGGTTTGTGGTAGATCGTTAAGTATTTCCATCAGTCTAGTCCTGTTAAGCACTATTCTTTTTTTCTCTCTCCAGATTTGTTCCATTTTTAGTGTATGGAGGCCTCCGGGCGGCCCCATTTCACCCCTGCTCCCCCCTTGCTGATGTTTTGTTGCAGGCTTTTCCCCCCCGAGTACCTGTGCCTTGAATGCTTACGCCCTTGCGAGCTCAACTGGGTGTCTACACTCATCTGGAGTCGTAATCTCCAGCTGTTTTAATAGCTGACTTACAGCTGTTTTAATAGATCTAGACTCTTTGTTGCACTGTGGCTCCTTCTACGATCTGAGGAGGTTGGTTTTGTGTCATGGTTCGCGACGTCTTTCTTTTTTCCTTTAGGATCTTTTGGCAGGTAGTCCCGAGATTTTGATCTCCAATGGAGTCTTGTCTTGGTACCTGTCACTTGGACTCCTTTTGGCATTCCAACGTTCCTCTTTCGGGCGCTGGAACCGTTCCTGGCCCTGTTTGGCTCCTTCGTTTTTCATTGTTATTTCCTTAGGTTTTTTTTGTGTAGGTCTTCCTTTATTTTTGTTTTTTTCCTGTCGGTACACGATCTAGCTGCTTATCTATTGATTGCCACTCAGATAGGCTAATATTATCCCCACTGTTCGTCCTCTTTGATTTCCTCGATTGTTTCTATAAGGTCACTCAGTCACTTGTGTCCCAATTGTTTTCATTCTGTATGTTCAATTCCGCAGCTTGGGGCAAATTGTGTTTAACAGCTTTCTCCTTCGGTCCACTCAACAGGTTTATTTCTCTCCTAGGCTTTTTGGGTACGGCTCTACAACCTCCTCTGTAGGCAATTTGATGTTTCTTAGGAAGGCTCGCGAGCCGTTGGCTTTATGTTTGGTAGCCTGTTTTTTGGTTTTCTTTTGGTTTAGTCCTTTAGGTTCTTTTTGTGCTGGGTCATCCAAGCCAGTGTTCTTTTTTTCATGTGGCTGTGTGTTCCTTGAAGATCGCATAGCTCGACTTAATCTCTTCATCATCCAGAATCAACAGACAATCTGAGTTAATCGGCATAGGTACTTTTAGACCCTTCCCTAGAACTAGGGGTCCACCGACCTTTTGCTTTGATTTGTCTGTTTCCTGAGTTTTCGTCCTCGGATCTATCTGATCCTGCTTTTTGTAGGATTCTGATTTGGATCTATGATAAGTGATGATTGCTGATTGAGCTTTCTTATCCACTCATGATCTCCTAGGATTCCTTCCATCAAGATTTGCTTGTCATTTGATTCCTGACGCGCTAGATCACACAGGCGATTTTGCCATTGGTGTGACAAGTCTGACTCATTCTGCAGTCTCGCTTCCATATGTTTCGTAAAAGAAACTATATTTCCCAGTCCCTCATCAGTTTTCATAGTTAAGGTGTATAATGACTGCAGAGTTTCATTAATAGATTCATAGAGTTTCAGAAATGGGGCAAGCGTGATATTCAATGCTGCCATCACCACGTTCTGAGTGTGGGCAAGATCGTCCATCCTCCCCTTACAGCACAGATCACTTATTTTCCCCAGGGAGACGTCATCAATCTCCACTATCTTGTTCTTGTTGGGGTCCCCCTGGGGGAGTTGGCCTCCATGATCCATCTGTCCGAGGTTTGAATTTTGATGTACGTTGCCCCATAATCGTGAGGGGATTGAGTCAGGTTCGTCCATTGGGTCTTCAACATCATCAAGCGCAGCCAATTTGTCCTTCATAAAAGAGAGGCTTCTCCTTTTTTCCCTTTACTATTTTACCTGTAAGGTTTGAGATGTCCTGAATTAATTTGGAGGCAAGGTTGGAATTGCTGGGGGTTTCATAAACCTTGCGACTGAGGCCAATTTGAGAGGCGATGTTTAGCTGGGACCCGCTCCCCTGCTCTCTGCTGTATTCCCCACTTAGCTCCGTATTATTGAAGATATCGGGAGTGCCCGAGTAACTGACGTGCCCCCAGCACTGGTGTATAACTCCCGGCATGATTTTCCTCCGGCTTCTTCAGCCCCTCTTGGGGATGCAGGTGTCCTGCCGGGCTGATGGATGTGTCTTGGGAAGCAGATTGCAAGTGGGGCGGGTCTTTCACTGTGGTTAATGCTTCTTTTACCAACCCCTTCTGATTAGTGTTTACATCACGATTGTCCATCATTCCCTTTGCTTGTATAAGGGGTTATTCTAGCCTTACTGGATCACTCCGTACTTCAGGGTCCATGAGTGGAACTTGTTCTTGTGATTCAAGAGCTGGTGGCTTTCCTTCTATGTCCTTGCCTGACAGGGCCTCCTTACTTGGATACTCGATAGTCGGGTTCTCCAAGTGTAGCTCCAGCATGGGACAGCTCTCGCTTGCCTCACCTACCAGATCTTCCCAGCCATGCACCTGCAAACTAATAGGGTCAACCGGGTTCGGGCCCCCCTTTGTCAACCAACTTCGAGTGGTATGACCTGGCCCCCGTATCATTCTGTGGAGTATGCTGGCTTGTATCCCCAAAGGTCATTACAGCCCCGATATGAGTTTTACAGGACCAGGCGAGACCTGTATGATTGTTATTTCAGGCTCATCCCCCCCACCTAGTGAGTCCGTGGATGAGCTTTCTTCCATATCTGGCGTGGATATTGAGGGCAAGCCCTTCTCCTGGGCTTTAGACAAAAAGGCAAGGCGGCTTTGTTTCAAAGGCACTAAGACTTTGTTGAGACCTCCCCTGGCCGGTGACAGGCCCCCGGCGGGAGCCGGGTAGGAGGCTGTGTGCTGCCTTACCTGGTGTCTGGTTTTCACTCTTTCTTCTGCCCCCAAATCCGAGGTGTCGCTTTTGAGGCGGCCCATCGTCGCGCAGCTCCTCTCTGGGTACGAAGTGCAAGAGGGCAAGAATATATCGGCTAGCAGTTTCTTTCAGTTCAGCACCCGGTTGAAAGGGGTATTGGGTGGATCAAAGGCCTGTGGCCCGCAGTCTCCACTTTATGGTGATTGGTGTATGTTCTTTCACATAGGGGTGTGTTTGCTGCACAGCAGCTTTATGTTCCTTACCCTTACACCAAAGCCGCCGAACAGCCTAACAGCACCAGCCCTTCTGCCACCAGGGCTTACGCCGCGAGGGTGGTTTGGCCGGCAATTAGTGCTTGGATGCAGTCACGTGATCCGTCATGTGTGCGTGATGAGCCCCGCCTCCTCCAGGAAGCAGCAAGAGCTCGTGCTCGCAATGCTGCTGTGCTCAAAGAGTAGCAAACAGCCTTCAAAACGTTTGATTCACAAAGCGTACCTTCACCGTAAGCAGATTTAAGATTTGGTTTGTGGAATTAAATGTTATGTATTTATGCTTCTTTTAGGCTTGTGAATATTGAAATTTGATGCATCTATGTTTTTGTTTTCATACGTTTCTGTAAATTGTAAAGGTTTTCTTTTAACCATGAACAATAAAAAAAATGAAAAACAGACTTAATCTGTCAGAAGCATGACATTGCAGGGAAAAAGCACATTTTTGTTTGAGCTAATCTCACCTTGAACACCCACGTCTGAATATTCTGGGTGTGATTGGTTCTGTAGGGGGCATGCAGCGGAAGAAGATTTGTGCATGAGGGAAGCACAGCACTCGCGCTGCTCAGAGCAGTGGGCTACTTCTAGGGAGCAGCCTTGTTGGGTGATGGGTCTCAGGAGGATAGCTCAGGGGCAAAGTGCTCCCCTTGGAAGCAAGACAAGAGAGCAACACAGGTTCGATCCCCGGTTCAGCGCTTAGAAACCTCTGGGTATTAAGTGCGTAATAAATAAACAATCATAAATGGATGAAGGAGAACACAAAGAAAATGGCCAATGGCCATTACCTCACGGGAATCTCCTCCTCTACTTTTTTCTTCTTCGGGGGACGGCCACGCTTCCGGACTGGTTTTTCGGGAACAACGTCAGTTTGTCCTGGGCTTCTGCAAAAAGAGTGAAACTGTTGGATTTATCGACACGTTTTCCCCAAAACACAGTTCATGGTGAAAAACAAGACTGGCCAACTGCAAAGGGGAAACATGACACTACGTGCCCAGTTCGCTTATGAAAAAGTGAGTTCACAAGAGGGTAATGATGAGTGGCCGACAGGCTTTAAGAGAGTAAAAGGTGTACAGGAGACGGGTGTAGTGCAAATCACAGCCTCAAATGTAGCCATATGTGGAGGAGCTGGAGAAACTGAATCAAATAATTGGCTATACATGCACAGGGTTTGGGCTGGATTGCAAAGTTCCCATAAAGAAATGGGATGTTGTGACAGGTGGAGTAAAGTAGCACAGAGAGGCTGTGAATCCACCTAGGTGTGGGGAAGAGTTTAGTCCTCTGATAAGTGGTAAAGGATGAACACTGACCCAAGCAAAGGGGAAGGTTTGGAATTTTAGAACCTAACGAAGGAATCTAAAAAGGAGAAGCAGAGGCTCTACAATATGGTGATGTGTAGACAACGGTTCTGCGTCATATTTTAACAAAGGCTCTGCTTGCTAGTTGTAACAATTGTTCTCCAACGTGGTTATCATGGATGTTACTTGTTTTGAATATCATCCTGCATTCAAGGGAAAATTTGCTTGGAAGTGCCTCTGCCACACAAAATTAATTTCGTCCACAACCATCACCCTTTCCCCACCCAAAGCCTCCCTCTACCCACGGACACACCCACCCGCACGCAAACACGCACAAAGCCACGCAAACACGCACAAAGCCACGCAAACACGCACACAGCCACGCAAACACGCACACAGCCACGCAAACACTCGCATTTACCCACTACCGACCCCTCCTCTCCCCAAATATTGCTCACAAAGACGCGCAAAAACAACAGACCAACACTTACCTGGGACTATGCGACTTCCCTCTTCTGGCTCCATTGTGCCCATCAGAGCCTGCGCGCACTCGTTTGCCTTGCAGGGGCCGACAGTTTCATTTACAAAGGCTGCTCGGACGAGCGACCTTTCTAAAAATCGGTCATTGCAGAAATCGCTTATTGAAAAGCGATTTCTTCACTTAATACTGCAAAGAAGTCACGGTGACAACAGTAAAGACAGACAAGTGATTGCAGTTCAAGGGTGTTTATTAAAACTGCATAATGGGTGAGAAATGTGTGGCCACAGACTGGATGCAGGCTGGACATAGGCAATTTTCAGGAGCAATAAGTTGCATTTTACAACCCGAGCTATTTAATAGGTCATGTTCGCATTCACTTAGAATGACTGGAGTAGCCGACACAGTCGGAGTGAAAGAATAGGGGCATTCTCCCTGCTTGCCTTACCCTCCCCTCCCCATTACACCCTTTTTATGTGACAGATCTGGTGGCAGAAGAGTTAGCTTGGTAGAGTTTGAGGGTTATGGCATTGTAATCTACACGTAATTTTTGCAAACGAAAAGGATCAGTGTTTGCAGAAGGAGTATGCAGCAAGAAACACTGGTCCAATGTGTTGGTGTGATGAAGTAGAGCAAGCCCTACACTTGAGAAGATTAGAACAGGGATGAGAAATATAGCGGGTGCGGCAACTAGGCAAACCGTTTGGAAGCTAGGAACAGGAGGTTGGTGTGAAGCCATTACAACCATGTCGGCTCCTGGTCATCCATGCTTTGAGAGAGGACAACTAATCGTTCTTGAAGTCCTGTTATTTTGTGAAGTGTATGAAGAAATAAGTGCAGTCAGTACAGACAGAAGGTGCTGGCGGTCATGGTTGGGGATCATGAAAAGAGGAAGGAGTCTAAAGGTTACTGTTAACGGTAGAGATCCTTGAGCGACAGTACATTACCTTGGATGTCAGATCAAAAGTGTCCCAGTTTAAGTCACTTCAGCTAAAGAGGCAATAAAATAATGGAACATTCACTAAGGTCTATTTGGCCAGGGACCCTAAACTTGAAACTGGTTTCAAAGCACAGATCCTGGGGATTTTCTGAGTAGATGAGGATGTGAAACGCTGCTGTGTGCAAGGAAACAGCAGCAAGAGTTAAGCCTTTTGGGTATTGCCCCCATATTGGTACACTGTTGTATGGAGTAAACATCTCAAAGTCATGAGCCCAATAAAAGCTCTAGCGTTGCTTGGGGATTTGTCTGTGGTCACTCTTCCCCCTCAACTCACCAACAAGGTTTGTTATTAGCTCTTGTCGGATTTCCCAGCTCTGCAACAGGCCGCCAACACAATAAGAGATGAAAACTGGGAAATTTGCTGCTATTGTGTACCTTTTTCTGGGGTTTCACAAACGTTTCCTTTGCTCGAGCGCTCCCCAAACGCCTGAATGGTGTCTTCGTCAAATGTAAATTCTCTTCTTGGCCTCCATTTCTGGTCCAAAATGTTTTGTAACACCGAAGATCAGGGCAATAACTATGCTTTGTGCATCAAATCTGACAAGGAGATGCAGAGCATTGGATTTCTTCAAATGGACATTTTGGAGGCAATATCTCTTATTGCAAGTTTGATGAGCAAAGAAATCTAGTTGTATGATAGCTTTTTCGATAAACCTTGGATGCACTCTCGACTCTGACCTAACCCTCTCCCGCCAAATCAACAACGTATCCAAGTCTTGTCATTACCACCTCAAAATTTTTAAGATGCATTTTTTCCTACCTCTCCTTTCCTAAAAGACTTGGAGCTGTTTAATCTATTGTAATGTCGAGACTGGACTACACTAACTCCCTCTATCTCGGAGTACGGGCATACACCTTGTTAAATTATAAAGAGCACAAACTGCTGCAGCCAAAATGCTTCTAGCACTGGGCCCAAGAACCCACACCTTTCCAGCTCTCAGAACTCTCCACTGGCTTCCAGTCGGACGAAGGGCCTTTTTCAAAACCCTATGCATCACACAACGATCAGTGCACAAAACCAGCCAGATATACCTGCAAGACAAGCTTAAACCATACCACCCACTGCGCACTCTAAGATCAAGCTCTGCCCTCCTTTTAGTGATACCAAACACCAACTCATGATAGTTGGATCCTCGTTCTCAGCCTTGGCCCCCACTCTATGGAACTCGCTTTCACCCCACATCCAACTCACTGAAGACTACTTGTCATTCCGCAAACTACTGAAAACGTGGCTCTTCCCATAACACCAATGATCTCCAAAGATATCTATCCATCCTTCGAATAGAGTCGAAGGAAGAAGTAAACAGTGAATAGTCACAGTAAACAGAAAATCAGAGTAGATTGAACAGGGATAAAAAAGGAGTAAATTGAGTGGATGGAACCGATTGAGTGACTGAAACAGATGGACTGAATGGAACGTATGGAACGTATGAAGCGGAAGGTACAGATGGACCAGATGGCGTGGACTGAACGCATGAAGTGGACGGAACGCATGGCGGGAACGGAAGGAGCGGATGTTACCGATGGTGCAGGTGTTACGGATGGTCTGGGTGGAGCTCCAGGGTTCGGTTTTACAGCTATGGATCAGTGGGATCACGGATATATCCTATGCACGTGTATCCCCATATATATCTGCATCCCTTTTATACCTCTATCCACCCCGTCGCTATATATTTGTATGTCGCTTGTACACCCCCCCCCCCACTGTCCTGCTCGCGTGCATGGTCTCAGGCACTTATACTGATTACCACCATATCTCACCACCACGCTTACTCTCTTCTATACACCATCATTCAACTAGAACACAGCTATGTCCTGATAATTTGGCCTAGCTGTTCACATACGAACACGACCCACGAACACCACATCATCCTAATAAAACACAGCTAGCTGAAGCACATTCCGGAGCACCCACGCACCATACGACACACACTATCTCTTTACTGACTTGAACTACGGTTCCCGAGGGCGCTCAACCTACCAGCGCTTTGAGGTCATATCAATGATACATAAGGCGCTATATAAATGCCAAGTAACATAACAAAACCCTGAACCCCTTGCCACTCTAGACACTCCATACATAATGACAATTTTGAAACAGACGCCACTCCTACTTCAAAATAATTGCTCAAATGTTTTTAACCCTAAAAGTCAAAGCTACGAGTTGTGGTGATCTCACTAAGTCTTCTTGCTGTTCCCTGTGTGGTGAAAGGGGCATTGTATACAGGGCACGAGAGACTATTGCATTCCTTTAGAAAGGATCAAATTATAAACAAGTGGTTTGCTGTGCAAATGCATGAAATTACCCATGCAATCCATCTACGGTCTAAGTGGACATGGTCAAACAGGAGCTAAAGTACGGAAACTCCCCAAGCAGCTAATTATTACGGTCCCCACATTAGGCTTTGACACAGTGGTGGGCAACTTCAGTTTCAGCCCCACGATGGAAGCACTTCCCATCCTGGGTTTTCCCTCTGTTCTTTGAAGAAGGCGGTCAGCTAAAAACAGAAGGTAGGATTCGATTGTGGTAAGCTCTACTCAAAATAGGGTACACTTCTCAATTCATACCAAACACTCACAATCAAACCCACTTACATATAGCCGGCAGAACAATTAACCACTGAAAGGCGCAATATGGTAGGTTCATATCTAGGACGCCCCTTGGTAATTCAGTGTTTTCCTGAAAGGTTGCCCTGCTGCAGGGTTGCTTCTGCTCGCCTCTTTGAAGGTCATACAAAGGCAACATTTGGGAAAGGGATGAGAGGTGGTGTTTGGGCATCCTCCCCCTACCCCCGATCTGATGAATTAACAAGATTCTCTCAGGAGCGCCATGTATGATGATGCGGGTAATACAGAGAATTCAACAGAAGATTTTGCAGAGATGATCTGCTAAAGCAAGGCCATCCCTAGATTAAATACCCACAGCACAATGCTTTAGGAACAAGTGAGCCAATGCCCCGGTTTCAGGCTTGAAGACTGCAGGTATAGGAATGCTTCCGACAACAGTAGTGGCTGCCTTTGGTCACATTGACTGAAACCTGGCCGCCCATTTTAGGGTGGAAATCACTGTGCCAATAGTTTAACACTTAAAGTACAGATTTTTTTTTTGTAGTGAAAGCCGATTTACTATAGACAAACTACGGTCTAGATTTCTCTGAATCTCTGTTCTTTGGATATAGTTAATTATCTCCTGTGACATTTATACACTATTCCCTTTAAAACCTAGGCCTGGATCTTTATGGCTTAGCAGGAAAATGGAAAAGCTGATGGCTCTATTACACGTAAACACGCAGCCTGCTTAGGAACCGGAAATTGCTCTCTCAGACCAAAGAGAGCGCAGACAGTCCGACAAAACCACACCTCTCTGCCAAAGCAGCACCACACCCCTCAGACATGCAAGTTACGTTTTCCGACAAACTGTGCGAATTGGAACATACAATTATATTTTTATTTTTTAAGTAACAAGTGAAAAGATTATGGTACCTTCGAAAGCATCACTGCCAATTGAATTTTGAAAAATGTCTGGAGAGTGTTTTGTTCTCTTGGCAGAGTTGTTTAAGCGTCTAATGCTATACACAATAATTACATATTTTGAAGACCCAATTTATTTGCCACATTCGACTCCCCATAGATAAAGACTGGCTTAGGCACCTACCCTTCCAAGCTCTCTCGGTTGATTTTCTCCAAGGATGGTTCTTCTCTGTACATCCGGGTGCCATAGAAATACCAGTAGAGGGCGCCGTTGGAATCCTCTCCCAGCGGTTCCACGCGGAGGCTGTCTGCATCCAGACCCTAGTTTGAACAGCACAGAGGTAGCGAAAGGAAATTGGGAATTATTTAACATGAATCTTGAGTAATTCCTTTGAAAGGCCGTGGCAAATACAGCAGGAATGGAAATGAAGAAACGTGGTCACTCGACACTAGCTTATGTTTGCACACATCCATGACAGGTGCACATGATTTTCAAGATGCGCCAGGCCTTGCACAAGAGGTTTGGTGGAATCATCGTGCGATTCTGGATCTTGCACAGTAGATCTGACACCCCAAAAGCCCAAAGGATAATCAAGTATTAACATCAGAACTGGTTTGGTGCTGCACATGTGGTGAAATAATTGGCAGATGCAGGTGGGCTCCCCCACTTATTCTGCAACCTAAAGAGTAACTCATTTAGGGTGTCGGGTGAAAAAAGTGGGGGGTACTCAAGAAAGTTGACGCTCTGCATAGCTTTACCTTGGTTTGGAGTCCTCATCTTACCAGCCTCCGTTTCAGCGAAAGTTGGTGTTTTGAGTTTCTGATGCTTGCTGCAAGTGGCACACACCCACAAACCCTCACCAGGCTTTCTTTGGTGAAAGTGGGCTTCTTTTCGCTAGTTGGGAGTGGCCGACACAGGTTTGCCAATCTTCAAATACTTTGTACTATCGTTCTACCTGCTGTACCCTCTCCTCTTCAGGACTTTGGATGGGGCTGACGTCATCTAACGTGCGGGAAGAGGGAACAATGTGGGCGACTTGCACATTGGTTAGAAATGGCCTGAAATGTATGACTTGGAATGCTAAAGATTATAATAGTTATATGAAATGCAACACAACGCTAACTTACCTTAAGAGAACGGGGTGAGTTATGGCGTTACTGCAAGAAATGTAACTAAGGGCTGAAGAGGCTGAGCAACTTGAGGTAGTGGATTTGGAAGTTCTATTACACATCGTTTGCTTACAGATCAAGTGGAGATGTAATATTCATGGGCAAAAACCTTCCAATTTCTCTATCCTCCTCCTCCACCCGTATCGGCGAGGATTAGGGTGCAGGACAGTGCGGCACTCTGTTGCAATGTATCCGACCCAACAGCAGACCAGTTTCTTCTAGTACAAATGGGAAACGAGTGGTGGTGCGTGGCAACTTCAATGAGTCCAGGACCAAATTCTTGGCCAGTCATCGGGTAGATTATGCCCCTTTTGGGCATTCAGTAAACTAGGGGAGATTGGATTTTGTGAGCCAAGTACTGATTGGTGGGTCTGGTGCACATCATCCTTTAGGAGAAGGGAGAGAAGGGGGAGAAGGAGAAGGGACAAGGAAAAAGGAGAAGGAGGTCAGATCGTTACACCACAATCTCTTTGGCATGGAGAGAGAAGGTGCTATTTTTGGCACAGGAGTCCCAACGCCGAGAATAAACTAAGAGGTCAGGAACTTCGATCAGAAACTGCACGCGTCTGAAATCATGCCAGAGACAGCTGCAAAACAGGACGACTGAGCATTTAGGGCTGCTGTTATAATTATAATTGTTCTTTTATAACGCGCTTACTAGAGATTGCTTTCTAAGCACGGAATCGGGATTCGAAGCTGTGTTGCGCTGCGTTGTCTTGCTTCCAAGATAGCTCCAGGGCAACGTGTTTATTTCCCCCCCCCCTCACCTGCTATGGCTAAATACATACAGGCAAGCAGAGTTAAGAAGGGGCCATTTGTCGAGAGGAGGTTGAGGTGGCAATTGGGTGACCGAACAATGGAAAGACCACAGGACCACCGGGCCTACTGGTTACAAGAAACTGGGAGACCAGCAATTGATCTACTGCAAGCCATGCTGGAGTCGGGATCGCACGGGGCCCTCCCTGGGTCTCTCTGCCATGAAGAAGAGCCGCCCGCTGACTGTGGAAGCTCCAGGCCAATCAGTCTGCAAAACACAGGTATCAAGACACTCACTTAGATCCTTGCCAGAAGGTTGGTGACAGTGATGAATAAAGTAATTTCACAGAACCTATGTGGCTACGCCGCGCAAAGAAACATGAGGTACAACACAGGAGGCTCCTGCAGTCCATGTTGATGGTAAGGTCAGGACCGGGTGGCACTGGATGCCGAAAAGGCCTCCAATGTAGCCATGAAAAACGAATGCCTCGTCAGAAAGTTCACTGGGTTGATAAAACGGTATCACAGAATTCGAAAAAAGCGAATGCGAAAACGTCGAAGATTTATCTGAGAATTTTGCAGCAATCATGGGTATTAAATGCGAGGGGAGTATGGGGAGGGGATGCAGGGTTTTCCCCCTGCATATAATTTCACGAAAAAAAAAAAAACATTTTCGAATTCAGCATTTCGAATTCGCACTAACCACACATACAATATAACTAGCGTATGCATCCCCCCATGGCATCACTTTTCATGAACTGATTGCTCTGAATCTCATTTGACCTGAAGAGGGTGACAAGTCAACAGTGCTCTGTGTCAACCCTGCTATGCAATTGATAGCAGCGAAATTCAGGACCTCTGTTGAGGGCGTGGAACTTGAGGGATGATCAGATACCCTATCAACCTACTTCTGGTTGTGAAAAACGTATAGCCACATCTGAGGGCCAGCACCCAGTTTCATACAGGTCATGCAATGTAAAAAATCTAATTTCTCTCTAGGCTTCTCTGAGCTTAATATCTTTAAGGGGGAGTCATAATGGCCTATTGTAATTTCAGAGGAAAACCCTTAGGACAAGGTTAGTTTCAGGCCCCTCACCATTGGGTATTTTTACACGTTAACTGTCCTAGTCAAGAACGGGCCTAAAGTGATGTTGGCTACAAATTCAGAACAGCATTAAGGTAGTGCTGATGACCTAGGGCCAGTTCACAACACTGAATCATCCTCAGGCATAACTTGGATTGCAAAAGCTTACCACTTCATTATACAGGCACCCCAATAGTCTCGGGAGGATAGCTCAGGGGCAACATTGCCCTTATCCTAGTCCTCTGTGCCCTAATCGAGTGACCGCCTACTGTGCCAGCCTTCGGATCCTGTGCTCTCAACCCACTTATCTATATGGCACATTATATAGTACTATATCCTCAACTCTAGCAGAATGCATTTGAGCATAACCCTATTAACATACGCCCCACTGCTGTTATTACAGTTTATACTGGCAACTATGGACCAATTTAAACATGCATCCTGCCCTACACTCCACAGAAACTCTAGGCTTCGCGCTGGACTCTCCACCCTCTACGAACCGCAGTTACCTAGCAACGCCTATTTGAACCGCCGTACCATACCCAAAAACCAGACTAGGAGCTCAACGCAACCTAAACCACAATTACCTGCTAGCACTTTAATGAAAGAACCCATCCCGGTTACTTCTAACACCAACTGTCTACCTAAAACAACCTCCATAACAGGAGCACTGACCAATGCTACATCAGTCGTGGCCCATGTCACTAAAATAGCCAACCTCCTTACCTTAGATAACCTTGACCTCCTAGCAGTGTCAGAAACCTGACACTGCATGACGCAGCAGGTCCAGCCCTCTCCCTAGCAATACCCAAAGAGTACCAACTACTAAGACTAGACCGCCCCAATGCCATAGGTGGTGACTTAGCCATCATCAGCAAATCCAACCTGAATGGAGGGTTAACACTGCCCACCTTAAAATCCTGTGAACTCCTGGCCTCTAAATTACCGATATCCCCATGCCAAACCCTAAATATTTATCTCATTTACAGGCCACCAGGGCCCTTAGGCCTTTTAGAAGAGGAATTATCCAGCCTCTTAGCGGGCAACACAAAAAAGTCATCCCAGACAATGATCCTTGGCGACCTTAACCTAGGTCTTAACGAACCAAATGACAAACAAGCGCAAGCCATCGCTAACATGCTTGAAGGGCATGGCCTCACTCAAAAAGTCCTCACCCCCACCCACGACAAAGCGAGAATACTAGACTGGGTAGCCACTTCCAACTACCCTATCATCACTTAAAATACACCCCAGCCTTGGACTGACCACTTCCTCATCAATTTCTACTTAAAATGCCCAGAATTGAAAAAAAATTGCACCATCTGTTCCTACTAGATCCAGAAAAAACATCACACCAGACAATATCCTACCCTTGCTCCTCCCAACCATGAATGCCTTGCCATATGATTCTGACCCAGACACCATGGTTAAAATATACAACGACACCATGGCCATAGCCATGGACACCATCGCCCCACTGAAAAACTTTAAACGTAAACAATCCCACCTTAATACTTGGTTCACACCCCCCCCCCCACCTAAAAGAACTGAGACTGAAAAAAGGAAGCTTGAAACTGTATGGCAACACTCCCCTACAGCTGAAAATAAACTTAAACTCAAACTGTGCTCTACGAATTATAAGAAAGCAATCATCCAAGCTAAAAAAGAAGTTTATAACGACCGAATTTCCAAAACATGCTCCAATACAAAGGAACTATTCGCAATCTTGTGAGAACTCGAATCCCCCATATCACCACCTGATAACGTACCCAAAGACAAGCAATGGTGTACCAATATCCAAAATGCCCTCGCAAATAAAGTAAGAACACTACAATCAAAAATGGCTATAAAAAAAGCCTCACTCCCTCTTAGTGAAATTCCCAGCACACCCACACCCACGCTCAAACCTAGCCTAACACCCTTCAAATTCTCTAAAGTTTCCACTCATGAAACTGAAAAAAATCATTGCCTCACTAAAACCATCCAATTGCAAAGGCGATCACTGCCCGGCCCAGATAATCAAGGATGCAGCCAGAGACCTTGCCCCCTTCGTCACTAAACTCATCAATACCTCCTTCTCATCTCGCACTGTCCCAAGTAGTTTTAAAAAGAGTCCTGGTTTCTCCCCCTGCTTAAACAACAAACCTTAGACCCCTCCATCCCCACCAACTATAGGCCCATCACTACTGTCCCTTTCCTCCTGAAGATAATTGACAGAGTGGCCTATCTCCAAATCCAAAAATACTTGGAGTCCAACCAACTCCTCGGCACTCGTCAATCGGGCTTCAGACCGCAACACGGCACTCAGACCGCCCTTATAGTTCTCAAAGCCCAAATTGACGAGCTCAACAATATAGGAAACACAGCTATGCTACTCCTCCTTGATCTGTCTGCGGCTTTTGACCTAGTGGACCACGCAGTACTCTGCAAACACCTAGCGTCAGCCGCCCACTTCTCAAGTGAAGCCAAAGCCTGGATCCAATCCTTTTGACAACAGAAGCATGCAAGTCTTCTCCACCTTGGACTCTGAAGACCCTATCCAGACAACATGTGGAGTCCCACAGGTCTCTTGTGTCTCGCCAACGATGTATAATATCTTTTCTAAACCTCTATTCGACAAATTGGACAGACTGGGTGTCACCTACACAAATTATGCAGACAACACCCAGATCCTCATCCCCCCCCTTTCAGGCAATTTCATTACGGATACAGCTTTAGTAAACAAAATGTACACCCTCATTCATGCATGGATGGCAACCCATGGCCTCTGCCTGAACGACGAAAAAAACAGATCCTCATTCTAGGCTCACCCAACAACCTAAAAAACTTGATTCCAACTACAGCTCCTTCAATATCGATGGCAATATAATCCCAGTCGCCAAAGAGGTGAAAACCCTTGGTTTCTATTTGGACTCCACTTTGTCCCTAAGGAAAAAAGTGAACTCCCTGGCCTCACCCACAGCCTATACCAGTAAACTTAAAGCATGCAGACCCTTCCTCTCACCAGCTAGCTGCATTATCCTAGCCAATGCACTAATCCTATCAAAACTGGATTACTGCAATGCACTTTATGCAGGCACAAATAAATACATCAATAAACTTCAAACCCTACAAAACAACACGCTCAGAACGGCCCTGAACCTCCCAACTAGAGAGCATATCTCGAATGTGCGGAGAAAATACAACTGGCTAAAAATTAGCGAAAGGGTCACCTTCAAAATTGTCACACTAACATTCAAATGTCTGAAAAATGCAGCCCCCCCCATACCTTAGGGATAGAAACATAAGAAAAACCACTGCACAACCAACCAGAACAGCCAACTCTTTCTGCCTCCAAACCCCTAGATTCCGACTAAAAAAAACAGGAGGCAATAGCTTCCCTGTGCAAGCAACCCAGTACTGGAACGTCCTACCAGTTGAACTAAGAAGGGACCAGCCCTACAACAACTTCAGGCACCATACCCCCGCCTGGCTTCGACGCAACGACCGCTGAAACGGGTGACCCTGAGCATTGTGATCTGACACACGTACCCCTCCACTCTTACATGTAAAATGTACATAATGTATTTACTGTATATCATTTGTTACCTTTACACCCTTACATGTATAGAATGTATATAACGTAATTACTGTATACAATTTATGTTACCAACAACCTGTAATATGCAACCTGTAACCAAGTTCTAAGCATTCTTGTTATTCTGTGTGCCCAGCTACCCAAGGGTTTTCTGGCACCCTATAAATAAACAAACATGCTCGCCTTGGAAGCAAGACTACATTGAGCAACACAGGTTCGATCCCAGGTTCCCCGCTTAGAAACCAATGGGTGAAGAGCGTTATCAATAACCTATCATATCCCAGGGCCCAAGCAGAAGACCCGACAGTTAACTACTATTTTGCCACTGGATACATCCAAAATAGAGCAGTGAGAAATTAAACTAAAGCTGGACAGACATGGTTGGGGTCATACTCGAATATCAGTTGCAAGGAAAATATAACTTGATTGTATGCTCTTAAGACTACTCTTTCGGGAAGCGTGTATGTAGTTTGTAAACCCAATGAACTAACTAGAGAGATTATGCCGACCCCATCAGCCCAACTATCACAACCCATGCAACGTTTTTGACTGTATGCACCAAAGTCCATGTAGCAAGTTTGCAAACATTAGTCCAGGCATGGCGAATGTTCCACGTGTAGTGCATCACAGCCAACGACAATATACTGCACCGTTCACTTCGAGAATGGGTATTTGTAAAATATTTGTTCGTTTTCGCTGATGAAAAAAAATCAGTGCAATTTTTCTTGTGACGCCCATTTTCCCTGATGTATGACTATCATGGCTACAAACTGATAGCGATAGAAAGTATTGGTATAAGGCAGCCAGCTGTCTTTCACTTTCACCCCAAACCCATGTTTTACTATGACAGACACATTTAACAATAGTTTTTGATGCACTAGTAATTCTTCCTTAAAACTGTTGCTTTTGTACAGGCTACAATCGCAGTGCGTAAATGTACTATGTAGCCGCCTTTGGTTTGAGAGGCTAGCTCAAGCTTCAGTCCATGGGTAGCCTGCACTAAGCAAAGTGGCACCTTGTAAGGGCCATATATATATATATATATATAACAACAAGGACCGTCTTGGGATTGCCTGCTGTGGGTTGCCCAGTTCAATAGTCACACTTAGGAAACGCACAGTTTCTTTGTTAAAAAGACGATTCGAGTGAGCACGTGTCTCTAGCTTGGCTTTCAAGCATACGTGAGTGCACTGTCGTGCTAAAACACATGTTGGGCCACAAAGAGTGGGCCATGTGTCTGCTGCTTTCTAGATGAAAAGAACTGGAATCTTTAATGGGTTTTCTCTGTCAGGCAGGTGCAGAAGTGTTAAAAAAGGATATACTTCCGTGAATCTTTCTCTCTCGATTCTTTCGTAAAGGTGGGACCCTCGGGGTTAATTGGTCTGGGGATCCATAGTCCAAATGCACTGATTCTGGGTGATCTTATTGTCCTCTAGGACAGGTCATTTCATAGCCGACCTGTTTCTGTGGTAACGGGTAGTTAAACCACACTCATCAGGGCTTACATAGTGGTCATATGGGTGATTGCCCTCTTCGTTACTATTGCAGTGTTGTCTGCCTTAATACGGTTCCTCTACCCTATCCATGTAGTGGGTCTGGCGGGCTGCGGGCGAGGAGTTCTCAACTCCTCGCGCGCGCGACCCACCAGACACGAGTAGCAGGTCTAAGGCTGCCTCACCCCTCCGTGCAAAAACTACTATCTACATGGATAGGGTAGAGGAACCGTATTAATGCAGACAACGCTGCAATAGTAACAAAGAGGGCACATGCCCAGAATTTAAGCCCTGATGAATGTGGTTTAACTACCCCTTACCACAGAAACCGGTCGGCTATGAAAGGACCTGACCTTGAGGACAATAAGATCACCCAGAGTCAGTGCATTTGGACTATGGATCCCCAGACCAATTAACCCAGAGGGTCCCACCTTTACGAAAGAATTGAGAGAGAAAGATTCAAAGAAGATCAATTTTTCTTCTTTTTTAACACTTCTGCACCTGCCTGACAGAGAAAACACATTAAAGATTCCAGTTCTTTTCATCTAGAAAGCAGCAGACACATGGCCCACTCTTTATGTGGCCCAACATGTGTTTTTATCACGACACAGTGCACTCACATAGGCTTGAAAGCCAAGCTAGAGACACGTGCTCACTCTAATCATTGTTTTTAACAAAAGAACTGTACCTCGTAAAGGCCGACACTGCCATCTATCCTCATGATGTCAATAGGGTGAGGACCATTCAATTATGTATTGTCCGATATTACAGTGCTTAAAATTGGAAGGCACCAGACAAAGCGCTATAAAGAAAACACACGTTTATTATCACCCCAGTAACTAGACAGCAGTTTGGACTACATGCAGAGGACAGCCAGCAGAAGATGCACTCGACCAGTCCATCACCTTGGGGTCAGAAAAACCCAACCAAGGAACATCCAAGAGAAATTCAGTCCAGGTTCAAGTTATTTATAACTGCACCACGTTTGTGGACGCATGCTGCAGGCACGGCTCCTCATCCATGCACTCTAGAAGGCAGCTTCGGCTATGTCAAATTCGGTCTGGCTGCTCACATAGCCTTCCACATAGAAACCTCCGACGTGCCTCAACACCACTGCCATTAGTATACAGCGACAAGCTACTACAAATTCAGTCTAGTTGGGCACACAGTCTCCAGCACTAGCGCTCTGTCTTGACCACAGACAGCACCCACACCCACATACATACCGGACCTCTTGGGTTGCTTACTGGAGCCTAGCCAGCCCTCCTAAATCCTAATCCTGGCAGAATGCACACGCACATCTTAAAGTCCACTCTTAGAACTTTTTCCCATACCTGGACTCCAGTCCCCTGAGGGCGTTCTAACCACAAAGCGCATTGAGGCCATACAGAAAAGGGAAATGGCGCTATAAATGTAAACTACAATACAACACAACATGGGATCAACCAAGCACAAAAATCCGAATCGTGTTTCCCTAATTTGGTGATATAGTTTAGAAAAATTGAATCTTAAAATCAGAAATACAATGGTTTATAATAATTACGTGCCAGCAGACTACAAAATCTTCCAGTACACTATTGGAATACAGAAAATGTGCCATCACACACACAAATCCCCAATTACACGTACTGATTGATCGCCTCGATGTAATTTTGAATGCGCGCCTCAGGAAAACAAAATGCCATACTCCCAAACATTTTGTATTAACCAGACTTTTATAACGTCAGCCCAAAAAAAATAAAAAATAAAAATCTATCGCATTGAATCATCCTTCAGGGAGGAAAGGAAGCCTGCGCAGTCCTTGACGGGATCATAACCGGTGACATCCGGGAATACATAGATTTCATATAAACTGGTCGAGGCACTTACTGGGTCATCTGAACGAGCACACTTATGGCTACAGGCAGGGAAACGTGAAAAGCTAAAAAGGAGAAAGCACGTCCAGCCAGCCCCGCACTGCTTCTCAATGCAGATAAATAGAACAGCTGCTATTTAGACTTGGTCCACTTGTATTTAGGTTGCTAAAGGCTCAGATACCCAATGGTGTACACATACATCACCACTAGGTGGAGCCAGTTCACAAAAGACCCACACGGAAGAGCTCGGACGTTTCTATAAATCACTCGACAGAATAGGCCAGTGATGACGGGATGCACGCGGCTCGCCGCGCGCCTCTACCTTGAGGAGGTCGAAGACGTCATCGGCGTCCAGCCGGTAGTCGCAGAGGCGGTGCAGGATCTCCACGCGGGTGCGCACCTTCAAGTCCTGGAAGCGAGCTCCCTTCAGCGGGTTAGGCTTGCCCTCCTCCAACTCCCAGCGGTAGTTTATGATGTCGTCCAGGTAGGCGTGAAACGTTTGCGACCTAGTGAAAGATGCAACATCGAGGGATAAGAATAGGCACAACAGGGTAATAAAATAATAAAACAATCAGGTGTGGCCATAGTAGAATGAGAAAATGTAAATCATTCCAAGGTTTAAAAACACTTTAAGCAAGATATGTAAGGCTTTTCATAATTCATTGAATAAAAGAAACGTAAAAACAATATGCAGGGTTGCAAATCAGAAAGCCCTGCGGGGTGTATAGTGAGATCTTAACAGCTAATTGTTTTTCTCAGGGATGGATCAAGATGGGTCTTTTGAATGGAGGTATTAAGAACCAACGTACCCTTTCATTTTACTTTTATAGGTTTTCATATAGAGCAGTTACTCAAAGTACTGTACAATGTACACAATAACGGTGCAAATGCAAAACAATCCATTGTTGAACACACCCAAGTCAAATCAATAGACAATAAGTGTAATAAGCATTTCTTAAAAACGAACAGTGTAGAATGGAGAAGAATGTCCAAAGGAAGAGCGTTGCAGTGCAGGGACGAAGTTGAAAGAAATGAAAATGGGAGGGGGGTGGAGGAGTGTTAAGAAAAGGAGAACGAAGAGAATGGGAAGGTAGCGATAGTGAGAAAGTAAAAAAAACAAAGGCATTTAAAGACAAGATAATGAAACAAAGCGTGCGGCGATAGGAAGCTAAGAAGAAATATTAGCAGAATAGTCAAAATTAAATGAGAGCCGAATAGTGTAGAATAGTGTAGAATAGAATGAAAAGGGATAAGAGCATCGTTTGGTAATCCAACACACAGTGAACAGAATTTCCAACCGGAAATAACGAAGTTTTGAAGCCAGAGATTAGTGCAAGAGAAAGTAACAAGACATGTTCTTGATATTAACAAGCTGAAGCGATAGGTGCGTAGAACAGAAAAAAAGGCGTTAAATTTCACAAAGCAGAAAATGAAATCACTATTGTGTACATGAGAACGACGTGGGGGAAAGGAAATAAGCGAGGATGTACCTATATGGAAGCTGGAATAAAAACTTTTTTTAAAGGGAGTTTAAGAAAATGAGCCGACATCCAATATGTAAAAGAGGAAAGCTGACGCAGAATCAGTAAAAGAAGGGCATTAAATTAATTTTTGTGTCAGTCATATGAACTTGAAAACCAAACGGAGTAATTACAGCAGCCAAGTGTGGTATAAAGAGGGACTAGCCTGGAACCCTATACTGATCCTTGTGGTAGCAAAAAGAACAGGACCTGGATATAGATGAGGAGCCTTTCCAAGAGACGGAGAAAGTGCGAGCAGAAAGATCACAGGACCAGAAATACAGAAAAAAGCCAAACGTTTGGATCATTAGTTAGTGATTAACTGCGTCCAAGGCGGCACTGAGATCAAGTAAAACGAAAATGGAAGTCAAATTCTGCTGAAGCGGTATATATGTGATTTTTCCGTCACGGAAAAGGCTGTCATGGAAAGGTTTGCATGAGAAATGTACGCACCTCAAACGGTTCGTACATTTCCCATGCGAACACGTACTGCAAACCACTACATACCCACACCCATGACACCCCACACCCAGACCCTCTACACACCCCCAACATAACCAGACCCTACTTACCTTTTCTTCACACTGTGTCCCTGCAACGCCAGTTCCCTTTCACTTCCGTGATCGGGAACCGGCGCCGCAGGGTCTTTTTTTTTAATTTTTTTTTTTTTAATGCCACAGTTGCAGGGAGTTTCCTTTGTCGGGTGTGCAGCAGGGGTGTTCCCCCCCCCCCCCACCCCCTGCACACTATACTGTATAGTATGGTCTGTGGGGTGTTGCGGGGGACATCCCCCCCCAGTCTTTTTTTGCTCAACTAAAATACATGCCACCAAAGGTTCGAACTTTGAACCTTTAGTGGTATGCATTTTTCGACTTTTCGTAGAGTCAGACTTTTTTTTTTCGGTCCGTTCGTACAATACCCCGAGGAGCACAGTGAAGGAAATGGGAGCTAGTTAAGATGGTGGTCTCAATGAAGAAACCTGGGCGAAATCCAGATTAAAAGGGAGACAGAAGAGAATGGATATTGAGATTGGAGACAAGTTGATGAACAATTCTTTCCAATACTTTGGAAAGGTAAGGCAGTAGAGTGAAAGGACGATAGATGTAATATTTACATAATTATCCAAAGAAGGACAAATGGTCATGAATTAGGATGATACAAAATCATCAGCAGAGATTGATGAGTCAGCATAAGGATCACCTTTAAGGGGGGATAATAAGTGAGCAACAGATGACATGCGCTACATATGGGAAGGGGTTGTATCTAGGGGAATACGTTTCAAGTTTGGTCAAGAAGGGGGAAGGAGGTGATGTCTATGGCTTATGTACAAAACATTAAAAACAAAATGTGCATTAATATCCACCTGAAGTTATGTATTTGCAGCTCATTCAGAATGTGTCCCCATTAAGGGAGGAATATGCCATGACAGGTCTATGGATCCACAATATTGAAACATAATGAGATGGTCTGCTTTCATCCATCATTGACCTCCTGAGCTGGAGAAGAGGGGAACCAGACTGAATTGAGGAGTCTTTTTATTAAAGTACACTGCTGCATGTCCCTCATATGTAGTCTGGCACTGAGGAGTGTAGGCGGGTTAACATCTATGAGGGGGTAAAGTATAGTGCTACGGATACCAACAAAGACTGCACCATGGAGTTGGAGGGCATGCAGCCCTCCATGGCCGAATTTGGCATCCAGCATTTTGTTCAATAGCATTAATGTAGTTGTTTTGTGTTTGGGAGAGAGGAGGTTTTTATTTTCTTTGTTTCTCCAAGCACACCAGGCTGCAGGCAAAGATAAGACCTTTACAACCTTCCCGAAAGCAACCGTTGCAATGTATTACATGACTTTTCATTTCTCTGCATTGTTACTTAATTGTCCCCAAATCCATTTTTCATCTTGCACTGTGTGACTGAAGCCCATCAAAGGCCTGCCCCACCCCGCTGAGAACCCACCAACTCAGGCAACAGTTGTGAGATTTACTGCAGCCTTGGGGAGGTCCGCCCCCTCCCCAAATGCATTCTTGGGAACAGTTTCATCCCCTCCCAAGGGGGCCTGCCTATGTTGGCACACCTTTACCCTTCTTCCAGTCACCATCCCCTCTGGAACAGTTGTGTGGGAACCATTGTGTGATCTAGCACCTTGAAGAGTCACTTGTGCTAGATGGAATTACCAATAAGGATCTCAGACCCAATAACAGGACAGACTTGAGGCATAAAGCAGGGTCAACTGGCAGACAGATCCTTGCACACTCCCACACAAACTTGATTACACAGAGGTCTTGTATCACAATATGCGTCATGACATCCTACGTGGAAAACCATAAAACTTATTAGCGGGAGGGATTGGTTAGGGGAACATATATACTTATAGAATGTATATGGCTTAATACTTCATTGGCTGTCTCTTATCTGTAACAAATTACCTCCAAATACGAAGAATACTTATTATAGCAAACAAAATGGAAGTGGATCGGTCTATGCAAAATTGTATAGCAAGTTGCCCCCATGTACCCACTGATTGGTTGTTATTCTCACCTAACCTTGGACATTCGGCTCATGTAGCAGCACATATGGAAACAGAAACCCAGGTGCTTGCATCAGATTACTCCTTACTTTCCCAATTAGTTGATTACCTCATCAGTCCAGCCATGAGCCAAAGTTTCCTGTCTGTAGTTGACCTTGCAGCCTGCTCTCTGTTCTAGGACATTCAAATAAGTGAAAGCACATCACTATCTTCATCCAAAGTTTAATGAATAGCCCTTGTTTTTGACTTCTGAGTCACACGTGAAGAGACCACAAATGTGTCCATTTCAGCCTCTTATATACTGCTATTGGATTTAATTTTACTGGGTGTCATGGCTCTTCTTGGCCTCTAGAGACTTGCTCACTATCTTGTATAGACTTTATACACTTAATTGTAAAATACTTGGCTCTTGCAGATGTTTTCTTCGCTTTGATTCTAAGAGAAATATGTTTCGTCCACGACTTATCTTTCTGCCTAACTTTGTGCTTTACAGCTATTCCTTAAAAATAGCATCCTTGATCCCAAGGCAACAAACTCCTGTTATTTTGCACACAAAGCAGTTCCAGTGTCTCCCAACTCTGCATCCCAACTCTGATCTGTTTCCGAGGTAGTTGAATTGAACATTTACACATGCCGGTGTCCATTTTCCAACTATGGTCATCTTTGCCACGTTCTATATTCCTCTATAGCAAGCTTCGATGTATCTGTTCTACCTTGCGTTGCTGCGCATTTACATTTATTGATCAGCAAGTTACTTGGTCTTTTGCATTCATGATTACTTTATGGTTTTGTACAGGTTTCTTTTATTACTTCAGTTACATCATCACTTTAGTATTTTCCATATCATTTCAGTATGGTTTCGTATAGCTTCGTTATGACATCACCATCCACGTCAGATTTCACTCCGCGATCCAGGATGTCCAATGATGCACACTGATATCCTTCCATATGGCAACCTTCCACACTTTCAGCACAAGGGTTCATTCGATATGGTTGTCTGAGTGCATATCGTCTCTTGTACACTTGATGTGGTATAGGCATAAAACAGAGTCTCACATAGGGCTCTTCTCCTGCTGTTCCATTATGATGGTGGTGATGGGGCGGGAGTTTGGGAGAATGCGTCCAAATGCTCCTCTACAATTGTGTGCATAATGGGGTATGTTTGGCCACCGGCCTCCCCTTCCAGTTTAACATCTGCAGCTTGGGGGCTTCCCCTCCCATCCTTCCTTGGACAACTTCCTTCCTTCCCCAGTAAATTGCATCGGTTGTCACCTACACCCTGTGGTTTCTGCCCTTCCTCCTTGGACTCACAAGTACAGATGTGGTCACCAAGGGGGTGGGTGAGGAGAGCCTTTCCATCTCCTTTAGCGGTTGTCCCTGAATGTTTGCTTACCTGCCTCCTCTTCTGCCACCAGCTCCCCTGGAACAGCTGTGGGAACCATTGTGTCCATCCTATGTTTGCTCACCTGTCGTGTCCCTCCATCCCCTTCCTGGGACAGCTGGAGGGCCAGGGGGCTGTGACACCCTGTGAATCCCCACCTTCTTTCCTTTCACTTGAATTCTGGGAATTATTGTGTCCTTCAGGAGGCGGCAGGAGGGGCTAGGCTCCGCAGGAGCTGTGGACATAGCACCCGGACTCGGTTTCATTTGTGGTTGCAGTGCTGTGTTGGACAAGTGGGTGAGGGGCATAGGAATTACAGAGACTCTTAGCAGGTACACTTCCCCCCCGTCCAGCCTACTCCCCTTTTCCTTCCCATTGTGCCCCTTTATCCCCAATCTGCTCTCCTCTGCCTGTCTGTCTTTCCCCCCTCTCTCCGTCTCCCACCCCCTCCTTGGTGTGCCTAGCCAGTATGCCTGACAGTGTCCCATCGTGTGCCTGCAGCCCCGTGCAGACAACCATCCGTGTTTAGTGTGTCTAACTTACTCACTCTGCTGGCATTGAGCCCAATTCCTGGTCTGTGATAAGTCGGTTTCCTAATTTCTGCAAAGAATTTGGTGCCTTCATTTGTGTTCGCACTTTTCTGTGTAGCCAGCCTGTTCTTGCGGGGGGGGGGGGGGGGGGTGCAGTGCATACATGATGCACACCTCACTGGGGTCTGTTAATTCCCTGGCCCAAAACTGTGGTTCTGCCTGGGGTCTCCCACAAGGCCTTCCCCATTTTGGCCTGCCTTCCACGTAACACTAATTGCCAGTCATGGAAGTGTGAACTTGGTGAACAGTACCCTTTGGGCAACATGGTCTTTTCCCCATTTCCATCTCTTATGTAGACAGGGCCCTCCACAAAGGCCTGTGAATGGGAATTATCTTAAGTCTCAAAGGTTTCATAAAGGAATCTGGTAGCATGCACATTACCAAAGCTTGAATGACGACCCCCCCCTACACCCCCAATCCAACATAGAAGGAACGATCAATACACAGTGGTTTAAAGTTGGTTATGTGGTGCCCTTTGAACCCAGAAGGATCATACGCAAGAGTTCAGAGTAAGTGAAATCTCAGTTCAGAAACGGACCTCCAACCCCAACTGCTGTGAGGAGAGGGAACTTTCAGCGATTGGCACACTTGGTGGACATTATGCTAACTGGAGCCCAGCTAAGTGTAGGCACTGGAATTGCAAGAGGGACCTAACGAATTAAGTTCAGACACCCACCTGTGTCATGTCACCCAGCTACACAGTGCTAGTGTCCGCACCAAGTGGGCCCCTCTGCATATGAAAACAGAGGGAAACAATTTGAACACACATCTTCTCTTAAAAGGTGTCTGGGGAAGACTTCTAAGCACTGTACCCTAAATAATGGGAATAGGAGGGCCTTGTTGGAAAAAGCCACCTACATCACACAGAGGCTACAAAGATGGTCAGGCCAGAGGAAACGGAGACAGCAGGTCTGAACAGGAAAAATGTCTTCCATGTGATTCAGAGTCTAGCTCTCGAGCAACAGACCATAGATGCGATTAGTCAAAAGAAAAATGAAATTTAGCAAGAGCAAAAGTGCAGCAGCTATGCAATGCATTTATTCAAACCATGCAGAGAACAGAGAACAGGAATATCAGTTTGCACCATGAGCATGCAGGAGGGAGGCAGGGAGGTCCAGTGGGGGCGGCGTTACTACGTAGATGACTGCATGCTTTTTAAAACATGTTTGGCTATTAGGTGATGCTAAAATTCCATGTATATGCTTAAACAATTGCGTTTGAGTACAGACAGAAGTGTGATGAGATGCGAGTAGGGACACAGCTTTTTGGGCGTTTGCAATTTATCCATTCATTAACTGCTCATTGCCTTCCGAATCCCTTTGGCCATTCTCTGGGATCCCTCGGAGTGAGCTCTATCAAACAGTAGCATCAAATGGGCCTCGGACCAAAATACCTTCAGCTTTCCCTCCCGCAAATAATTCCCTTGCGACCTCTTCGCTCCTCCAACTCCCTCAGGGTCAGTAGTTTTTTCAAAGAAACGAGCTGGGGGTAGATCTCAGTCTTCGGCTGGGGCCTCCCTCTGGAACAGCCTCCCTGCCACCCTGAAACTTGAAGAGAACCATCTCCTCTTCCGGAAGCACCTCAAGACCTTCCTCCTCCACTCCCCTGCTGATCTGCTCTGTCTAGGTATCGTGCACCTGTTTCTTCCCTATGACTTTCGGGCCCAGATACCTGATCACCCTGCCACCCACCCGCACTGCCTCTGGCAATCCCTTGCACTAGGGTCTGCATCTGTAACCATATAGTCCCCCTCTCCTTTTTCTGCACTTACCAGACACTCCTTGTTTGTTGCCTTAAACAGCACTTGCCAGATGCTGGCTGCACTACCACCGTTTGTTGCTTTTATTTATTATTTATCTGCATTCCTCCATTCAGCACTTTCCCCTTTCCCTCTGCCATGCACTTGCGTGGTTTCAATGTCACTGGCCCTAGTAAGATTGTTTTGTTCTCCCCTGTTCCCCCCCCCTTGCCTCATTGTGCTCTGAAACACCCGTGTACAACCGCGCTACAAATAAAATATCAATGTTGTGCTTTAAAAGAGCCTGCACATATGTTTAAGCATGCAATACTCGCGGTATCAGGGGGTGTCACTATAGTGATTAGGGCTGCTTCTGTGTCCGCCCTGCTAAGTTGAAGACTATGCCCCTTTCCATAGACGACAATGGGGCTTAAATGGATATGTAGCTCCATGTGACTTTTCCTGCCTAAGTGCAGGGACTGAGTGGGCTTGGTTTAGGGACCTCCGCCCATGTACCTGCGCCAGGCCCAGCAT
Source organism: Ambystoma mexicanum (assembly GCF_040938575.1). Classification (NCBI taxonomy): domain Eukaryota; kingdom Metazoa; phylum Chordata; class Amphibia; order Caudata; family Ambystomatidae; genus Ambystoma; species Ambystoma mexicanum. Next base: position 447,786,057 of record NC_090936.1, on the reverse strand, counting down.
CTGCAAGCTTGGTTTGGTACTGCCACCCTTTGACCACCCCACGGTCAGTCCCCAAGGCCAGGTGTGGGATTTAGTCACATGAGGTAAAGGCCCTCTTCAGAAGAATGGATACTAGTTAGTCATGGTATTGGGCGATAACTACATGGTCCTGATGCAGTGCCCTTATCATGGGGTTGGAGGAGAAATTAATCCTGCGGGTCCAAAACTACTTGTGGTTGGGGGTTCTTTGCGTTTTTCTGACGGGAGCTGAAAGAGGCTTTGCTCCAGATACAGGCTTTTGGGATACATGTGAGGGTGCAAAGGCTGCTGTGACGACTTTCTAAGATTCTGACTGCACAAAAAACAAAAAATATGCACAGTCCCCTTTGCAGTTTTCCAGAATTCACCACTTGTTCACAACTTCCTTAATCATTGAACGACACTATTCAAACATTTCTCAATTGCTTACTCCACCATGAGAAAGGTCTGCAGCTATTCTCCTCTCCTCTTCTTGGCCAGCAGCAGGTGACCAGCGACCATTACACTTTAATGCAGAACTTATCCCTATCCACAAGTGCCGGGGCAAAAATAAAACCAACACTCTGCTTAGGGATGCCCAGGCCTTTATGTGCCATATAAAAACAAACACCAGCAAAGCTGAGGTGGGTTAAAAAAAAAATAAAAAATAAACTCACTGATGTGCAGGTAGAATAATCCATTTGAGTCAAGTCACATGCCACAACGCCACCTATTGTCCATTGTTGGCAGTTCACCTCCTAATCAATCACATCAGTAAAGCATTCTGGGTATGCAAATTGTTCCCCATGCAAGCCTTTTCTTATAGGGCACTGCTACATTTGGTAGTGCTGTTTAGGCAGTGACCACACTGCTTTGCTGATGTGGTGCTGAACTGAAGGTGAACTTCGAGCAATGGTTACTAGATGGCACTGTGGCATGTATGACTTGGCTCAAATTAAAAATGCCATACAAACCATATTTGGCCAGCTCAACCATCCCTACCTGCTAGAAGATATACTTTAGATCTTATTTTAAAAAAAGAAGTGCATTAAAAAAATTTACTTTTCAGTATGGAAACAAGTGAATTCAAACAAATCAATATTTCATCAAATTGATTTTGTAGAACATTAGCACAGAAAACACACCTATACCAAACACGCATATACGAGTACGTGATTGTTCCTTTTTTGTCTACTCCGTTCCTAATAAACTCAATCATTTAACAGAATACATAATCATGACCAACATGCAATCATGCTCTCCTTTATAGTACCTTACACAGGCTGGGCAGAAGGACCACATAGGATAGAAACAATAAACATGAAACTTCAGAGAGCTCATCCTATCCCTCTACATAACAAGGGGTGTAGAGTTGGCCCAAGACAAGCCTAAACCTTCTACACAATGGACCCGAATCATGGGTCTGACAAAGACCAGCCAAGACAAGATGGAGCAAAACAACTAGAAGAGAGTATGAAGCAACACAGGACCGAAGACCCAACAAAGACTACAACAAACAGGTAATTTTAATTCACTTTCAGGGTTTTACAACTGTCTGGTGAAAGAAAATGAACACTGGGAGTGGAGCCGATTTGCCTTATCTATAATTTACCATAAACTAGTAAACTTATTCTAACCTAGGACAATCAATCAAAAGGTAAACCAGCTTGCTCAATGTATTGTAGTATGGAGAATAGAGGAGCAGTCATTCCTTTTTTTTAAAAAAAGGAATTTTTATGAATAGTTTGAAGAATATTACAATAAATTAATGAACATACGAATTGATAGTTAATATAAGTAAAATTCATGAAATACAATGTAATATTTGAGGAATATCTAAGCAGTACACAATGTACAAATGGCATTACACCAAGCAAAATAATTGTGTAACTTGATACTATTTAATATAAGAAATGAGACACAGAGGGTACAAACTAGACATACAAGTGGCATGATAGGAAAGATGGGGTTAGTAAGAACAAGCAATGAACCGTTATGTGAAAGCTAAGCTAGAGATGCTGCAAAGACACTCCATTTACGGTCACATTTTGGAACATTCCTGCATGAAAAAGCATTCATTTTCTAAATTCTATGAAAACAAATGGAGTTCCACCAAAGCTTGAAAGACAACTTTTGAGCGGTTTTCCAGTTTGAAGCAATCAGGTGAAAAGCTACAAAGATGAAAAAACATATCACGGATTGTATGGTCATCAATTAATGGTTAACTAAGAAATCACCATGAGGTTCCCCAATGTTACAGGTTCTTGGAACGAAAAGATAGGTTGCATACATTCCCACATTTTTCCCCAAAAGAGCATACATATACATTTAAATATGGCATGAATAAAATTAGCAAGAGGGTTTTAACTGGACCAACATAGGGTAGGAGTAGTGTTAGACATTTTTGCTAATCTGGCTGGTGTTAGATAAACCCTTTGAAGAATAAAGTAACAGGCCTGTCTGAGATTAGCAGCAACTGATATAATGAAGGATTGAATCCAGACGTTAACCCAAATGCCAGGTGAAGATTGTAGATTCTAATCTAATTCCAGTTGTTTGCAAATTTTGGCATTGAGCCAACTATCTTCTATGGGTTGATTAAGAACTGAATATAGTTTAGATGCTTTAGAAGGAGAGTGAATTAGCAATTCTATACATTTGGGTTTCTTCATTATAAAAACAGTAAGGTTTTAGCAATTAAATTTACGAGAGTAATTTATGTTTTATAATATAGAAAAAGAGGTACGGGTGCCCCTCTGCGATAACAAACACTGCCTAATGACCTGTTCTACAGGAGGGTGCCTAGGGTTATCCAGACGTGGACACTTTGCTCACTATGCTCAGAGAAGTACAGCTCCACATCACTGATAACCCTACTAGGCCGAAACACTTGTCTGGGGTTGCTCTTGTTCAAAGGAGGATTGCCTAGCATTTCGGTGCTGGACTGCTCCAGTGGGCGGGACAAAGACTAATATGCAAATGGGTATGCCGCCTTTGTGAAAGATAGTGATCTAAAGTGTGGCTGGGGACTCTCGAGGAGGCACCTTCCCATGGACCAGGACATTAAGCTTTGTTCATTCTCACAGAGGGGCGCCCGTATCTCTTTTTCTAGGTTTTGTAGCCATTGCTGTTGAGATTAAAGCGAAGGCATAATTGAGGAAATGGAATAGTAGCATAATTATGAAATAAATGTTTAACAGGGGTGGTGTGAAAGAAATATTTAGCACTTCAGGGATCCATTTAAAATAGCCATTGGAGGCAGTGGGGCGAGTCTAAAAGTGTGCAAAAATAATCCAACTTCGGATGCTTGAAAATAAACTCCATTTAAACCCTACAAAAACAGATTGTTTTCAGTCCCAAAAAGATATTGGCCAATGCATTAACTCTGGCACCCTGTCCAACCTTGTTTGGAATTGCATCCAAATATGCTCAGTAAAAACTCTGGGGTGCATTTGGCAGTCCAGTTTGGGCTGTAATTTACGAGTCAAACTATCAAGTCCTTCCACTTTCAACTGAAGCTTCTTAAACCTTTACTTATTTCTGAGAAGGATCGTCCAATTGTGGTAGGTATCCTTACAAATACCAAACCAGACTAGTGCAATGCCCTTTTATCGGGCATACCGAAATATCAACTTCAACGCCTTCAGCTGGACCAGAACTCAGCAGTACGAGTGATCCTCTCATTACCATGGAAAACGTCGATCTCAGAGTTTGAGGGGTCTTCACTGGCTGGCAGTACAGCAGTGGATTCAGTTCAAGATGATGTGTCCTGTCATTCAGGGCATCCATGGCCCGCCACAACTTACATAGCATCCAAGATTGTGACCCTCAGTCCCACTCATGCATTGTGATCCATGGGACAAGGTTTGTTTGGAATTCCCCTCCTAGAACAACCACTTGGGAGACAAGACGCTTCTCTTCTGTGGACCCCCATACCTGGAATTCTCTCCTGCAACAGTTACAAATTAATTCCCTAGCCATCTTTAGAAAAGAATTAAAAACGTATCTGTTCAGATAATTTCTGGGCTACTGTACTATGGGCTAATAAATGTCTATCCTATTTAATAAGCATCTGCACCCACATGCAGTTCTCTGCCAGGCTCCTTAGTGGGATATGTGGTCTACAAATATTAAAATCAAATTGAAAAGAATTTAATTGGATCATTGAGCTCAGTAGTTCCTTACATTCTTATGTTGCCTCTCCTGTTTCTATGCTCCAAATTTGAAATTGCTGACTCCATTTGAAATAATGTGCGCTGCATGGGTTCTAATCCCCCTATTCTGTCTTCACCAGTGGAAATGCGCTCTTCCACTTCATTTAATCTACCATTTATTGAATTAATTTCATTTTCGCCAGAGTTCTTTAGTCTAGTTTAGAAATTGAAGATTGAATGGTAGTTAGTTCATTCTCCATCCCTATATGTATGTATCAGTTAATTCTATTGGGGAGGCAGAGGAGTTTAGTTCACTCATTGTAGAATAATAAGCCACAAAGAGGTTTAAATGAGTGCTTAATACTGTGTGAATAAACACAATAACCGGAATAGGGGAATGCAGTAACGTGGCATAGGTGTCAGCCATGAGTAGGCCTCTTCACTCTGCATCAGCGTACTTGCGTAGAGTGTACTGCTGTGCAATCACCTCAGGTGACCAGGCCATGAAACGGTAAGGTGATCGGTATCAAGAAGCGCGGTCCTTCATCTAATGAATGCCTCGCCACCCAAAGACACTGGTTCCCTACGGATGGGAGAGCACGGGCACCATAACGTAGCAACCGTGAACTGGCTTGGAAAGGACTTCAGTATATATGGTGTTCCGTCCCGATACTATCCCTCCGGGATGTGTAAGGCAGCCCGGAAAAGAGCGGCCACCAGCACCAAGGAGCTCTGCTACAGCAGGACAACAAAAGAAGGTGTGCCAACCCGCTATTAAGTGGTAGGAAGTGTATAATGTAATAAAAAAGGTATGCATGTATGTCAGAAATGAGCAGACTGAAGTTCAATCGGGCAGAGCTCAGGACTCGCTCGACCAGTTTATAGTCGTGACCACGCCCCTACCCCCGATCCCCTCTTGAGGAGCAGTCATGCCTAACTTCTGGTTCAAGGCCCACTTGATAAGGCATTCCAGATGCTAACCCCCCTCACCCAATCTAATGTCGAGGCACTATGAATCCTTGTGTGCAGATTTTTTTTGTGTTGAGGTTTAATATACCAGAAAAAAGTAGGACTATAGGCAGAAACGCATCTAGTAACTCAAAAGAAAGGGATGTTAATAGATGACAATGACACTTGACACTCCCCCCACCAAACGGTTATGAATGAAGATAGCCGCAAAGTGTGCATAACTCATGTATGCGTTAAACTCCTTTTCAGATCGGGAATAAAAACTGGTATAGCCAGAAATCTAGTATATACAGACAATCCATCAACTTCCATGCTGGAGTTTCACTAAAAAGAGTTCTTACTGTTCCAAATAAATCTTGTAATAGCACACCAATTTAGAAACAAATTGACTTCAGAAAAATCTGGGTAGCATAGTAACACAGTCTGCCGGACAAGCAACATTTTAAAATATCTTCAACGGGTAAAGACCAAGGAAGTTACCTTAATAAAGTACACTCAAAGGCCGTGAAGCATTTGAGCGGTGTAGTCTCTAGAACGTTCTAAGAGCGGATAGCAGGTGCCTACTTGGGCCAGAAAGTCTTCTGCTAGAGGGATAGTATTCAAAACATACCATAGGCCGGGAGAAAACTCAAAGGCAACATCTTCAACTTGGGGAAAAGGATGATGCAGTGCAACACGGATTTCCCTGAAGTGTTTAGAAGCTAGTGGACTTCAAAATGGAGCACTTTATACATCTTAAATAATTATAATAACATGAATGTACTAAAGCAGAAAGTATATTTTTACTAATTGTCCAGTACCAGCACTGAGAGTGTAGGTGTGGATGTTCGTACCCTTTTAACAGAGTCTTCACTGCCTGGTGACAGAACTCATTGAGGCGGACCTAGTTTTCACTCCTCCAAACTCAGAGCAACCTCAGCATAGTTTGTGCGTTGGACAAGAAGCGACTCAGAGATTGGGCTTGCTGGTGGTGCGCAGCATTTATCCTCTAGCAAGCCTGGGAAAAGCACAATGCCCTACTCTACATGCAAACAGATTACATTGCTCTCATATGTCTGAATAAAACAGCTGGCGAGCTGCATGGTAGTCCCGCAAACTCAGATTTTTGCTCTCCGATATCAGATGAAAGGGGGCTGCTGGTTTCAGAACAAGCAGGGATTTGATTGGACAACTCTGAAAGTCTGCCAGTTAGGTGGGAAAAAACAAACCTTGAAGACTTAAAGAAAAATATTTTATTTTACAGAAAAGATGGACACCTCAACGAACCCCCCTGCCAAACTCTTCAGGATGGTGTATAAGGCTGTCCACCTACTTCTGTGCGATCCAGCTGACGAGGGCCGTAGTCAATTCAATGTGTTCTTCCTGGAAAACGTGTGGCACAAACATGCAGGCAGAAGCCCAATAGCAACACTGTCTAAACGTCATCACCAAAGCAACTCTTGTGGGTAGGTTTAGCATTGCCTTCACTACTAGACTCATTGCACTGACCATTATTATGAACTGGACTGCCTGCAATTTGAAGCTCTGTCCATTGGGCCTCCTTAGAGAGTGCAGGAACACTGCCTTCATAGATGGCGGAGAACAATTGTCACTTGGTGCGAATGGCCCTGGCTACATTGAAAAGGCCTTGGTGACATGTCTTGTTGGCCAGGACATGAACTCCAAATCCCTCCTTATACTGGAATATTTTGGAGAAGGGAGCATTCGCCCCCAGATGTAAAAATGCTTGTAGTAGGCAGACTGCTTTCAAGTCTCTTGGTCTACCATTCGAACCAGAAAGGGAACAAAGTCTGCCTTGGTCTTTGTGGTAGAGGACTTTTGTTGGTCTGGGGCTGTATCTCAGTTCTCGTCATAATGGCCTTTGACACCACTGATCGTGAAGGTTGTTCTCTTTAGTGAAAAGGTCAGGTAATGATTGGCACAGGACCCTTCTTGAATGGATTTCCAATTTCTTTTCTGCAGATCAAGATCTAGCAGGACAGTATGGGCCCCTCCATCTTGCCTGCAGGCCCAGGCAAGCAGATCAATCCCCTCTATAGTTCATTGTATAAGACGGCCCACGGGTGACATGGCAGCATGGTCTGCAGTATCTACCTTATGTTGGCGACTGATGCATGCCCCAATGCTAGGCAGGCCTGTGCTGGTTTTGTAATCTTAACCGGTTTGATCGAAGTCACCACAATTATGGGGAGAGATTGGCAAAACCTGAATTAAGACACTGCAGTAGGATTGTGGGTTCTGCAAGATGCTGATGTTGCGTCACAGACCTAGAATCTTTAAAATAAAATCCCAATAAAAGTATGCATTAATCAGAAAAACTGCTATACGTAAAGCTCCCCGGTGTTTAACACGTCAGGTAGTACAGAATGATGCTAGCATCTCGCAATTTGAGCAAATTGTCTCCATTTTGTGTAATTGCAGTCATTGGAGGTTGTTTTCTGTCAGAAATACAAGTTGCCCATTATGGCTGCAACAAAGTGGTCCTTTATCAGCAGGTGAGAGTGGTGCATCAAAGAGCAAACCCTCTCAAACTAAGGTTCTCTGGAGAGTTGCAACTAGTTGGGACAAAGCTGCTTCTTCCAGCGCTGGGAAAACACATTCTCGAATGATATTCCAAAGGTAGCCCCCCAGATTAAAAATGGACACCAACGTTGTCCTTTTTTTCGACTTTTAAGACCCAGATTTTCGTGTCTGGCTTGTTTTCTCTGCTTATATAATATATGAATGCATTTTATATTTGTATTTATTTTCAGTGTGCAGTCACCCTCGCCTCCTTCAAGTGGGTTTTTTGTGTCATTTAGACACCACCTTTCAAGTAACTGCTGAACGTACCGAGTGGATTTAATGTATTTAATTTTGTTTATAACACGCCTAATACCGTACCCGAGTTTAGTTTCTGAGTTTGGTTTCTAAGCGCGGATCTGGGATTCGAACCTCTGTTGCTCTGTGCTATCCTCCGTGCACGAATGACAAATGTCACCGTTTTTTGGGAGCGAATGGCTTTTTTTAGGGGAGAATACATATGGAGAGTGGGCTAAAGCAGCACGTTACACAGTGCTGAGTAAAGCAACCAATTAAAGGCCATGGTAACCACTCCTCTAAGTCCTCAGTGAGTTTCACCAATAGCCATTTACAACATGCAGACAATCATCAATTAAGGATCTGCTGCTCTATTTCCACGAAAGGCATTAGCTGTAGGCGACGAAAAATTCAATAAAAGCCCATTTACAATGCTGAAACAATTTTTACTTTTAACTAGGGCTTATCAACGTTGATCCACGGAAGCAATGCATCTGTGCCCCTCCCTCGACTGGAAGTTGGTTACAGCCTTAATTGAACACAGTGCCAGAAGCACTGCCAAACACCTACCTCTCGCGCAGGTTCCACATGTATTTTTCATTTCCAAATTACCCTCCTTCATTTGGCAATGAAATAAAACTGGAAAAAAATGTTATACAGCGAATAGCACGCCAATACATTTCTTTTTTAAAGAATTCCAAACTATATTCAGAGACAATGGACTATGGATTATATTCTGGCCTGCAATTGTGATTTCCCCCAGTAAGGGGTAATTCAGGGGTTTTCCAAGCCCTTAATATATAAAAGCCCCCTCCCCATGATTTCTAAACGTCTCCAAAGACCTGGTGCCCAATTCTAGTCGTACACATTGAGGAAGATGAAGCGATCGCCACACTTTCCCTTCTAAGATTTAGCCAATTTTTAGATGGGCAGACCAGCGTTTCTAGTTTAAATAGTATATAGAGGGCAGTTATCAGGAAAAAATACATTTTGTTTAATATCTTTATTCTATAGCGGAACTACACTGCAACACCTGAGCCCCACTACGCGAACCTCCAGCTCCCTTGCCTCTGAACGGTGTCAAACATGTATGCATGCATTAGAAACCTTCAGACCCAGCAGTCTTCAGCCCTTCTTTCTAAAACCCAGAACCATAAATATATCATTCGGAAATCAAGTGGTGATGAAGACTCCTTACAACAACAAACGGGCAATATGGCTAAAACAGATAGCACCATGCTTCCAAGCTCAGAAATGCCATGGACCAAGAGCAACAGAACTGTAGCCATATCCCCCTACAGTCTGGAACCAGAGCGCGCCGGACACAGAGCGCGCCGGACACAGACACACACCTGGTCTTGAAGTGGCACTCTGGCTTGAGGTACATGCAGCACTCCTAGTCATGCTCAATATCTGCAGACACCGCAGGCCACCAATAATACCTTCATTAACAGCACCTCTGTGGTGGCCTGTACATTCCCCTTCAATTTGCCAATGACTTCAATCCTCCTTAATCGGGCAGCATAAAATACCACAAATTAGATCTTCTCCATCCAGGGTAAGGTTTGTTTACGTGCAAAAGCCCACAGCAGTCGCCCACGTCACCTGCATTATTGAACATGTACATGGGACCGCTTTTTGAAAACTCTAAGGGGAACCAGATGTTTGTGCAGTCTTACTCATGCGATCCATAGATTTATAATCCAAGTAATTGGAAAACACAGCAATCTCTCAATTCCGACATTTATTTTCCTGAGCTTGCTCAAAGAACGGCATGGTCGCCATGCCGGTGTGACCCACTTGCAAGACCCATCCTCCAACATATATAGTATATTACTATCATTTACACACTTAAAGGTGGAGTGGGGGGCTCCCAATTTGTGAAGTTTTGGGTAGGAAATTACTCTACAGGATATTCCTTTCAATGTAATCTGGTGCCTTCCTAAAATGATTGCTTCGTTGAAAATAAGGGCGAGTGGTGATGCACATTACAGAAAAACCGACCCTATTGAGAATTCTGTGCAGGTCGGTCCTTTTCCTCCTCTTTGCTCAGACGTTCTTGGGTAGAGACCTTTAAATATGAACCAATGCATGATACACTTTAGGATGCCGATCTACGGTTCCTATATATATTGCTCATTCCTCGTGACCCAGTGGATCCCACTACAGATTGGATCACTGTACACCATAGGACATTGAGAGAAACCTATGTTTAGCGGACAGTGAACGGATGGACACTGGCCACCCAGTGCCCAAACACAACATATCAATCCCTGGTGTCCGGTGGACTTCTCATTGTTAGAGTGTGGTGGGCACTGTTGAAGGTGCGTTTGCACTGTTCACCTCAATAAATACACTTGACCACAGGTCACTTAAAATATACAGCTCCCTTGTTTGGGCCATCTTACCCACCTGTAATCCAGAGCTCTGCATGCCCAGACAAGCAAGAAAAGAGATGCTAGAGGGTCTAATAGGAAATGAAAGGGTGCACTACTGGCGTGTGTATCCTACGTATGGACAGGATTTTATAATGTAAAGTGGGGAGGAGGCGTTCTACACAGTAGCAGCAAGGTACTTGCGGTGGGAGCGGGATAGGTGGGTAGTCTGGTAGTGGTGCCTTTGGAAGGAGTGCTGAAGAGTTAATATCGAGGGCCAGCCGGTGAGGGGTTCTTCATAGAGATGTAGATTCATTTTTCTGAAGTGAGAGTGAGACTACTCTGAGGCGTGTGGCGGGGAGGGGGAGGGGCAGTGTTGCGCGACCCTTGGAGTAGGACTAAAGAAAAGTCAGGATTAGATTTGGCTGAGCCACACTCACGTGATATCCCTGCGCTGATAGCAGCCTTGAAGCAAGCAGGCAACCAGCTCACTGATGAACTCCACGTCCCCTCTCCGAAGCGCTTCCTCGAGTTCCTAAAGAGGAGAGAAACACGAGCTCAAACTTCGTTCAGGAGCAGAGTTTGCAGCAGACAGACTAGTTCAGGAAAATAAACCTTCAACATTGAATAGCTCATAACAAGGCACTAATCCCGCATCTGCGGCACACCTGCAGAGCGCAACCTCGGCCAAAGTTTCTCTGTTTATTAATATAGGTCATATGAGCAGATCACAGTAGAATTCATATACACGTAAAACAAAATCACGGAAACCCTAGAGTTACAAGCACGTCAGACATCTGGGGAAATTGCACATTTTCAAGAAAATTACAGAGCAAGAGCTAGAAGCAGGATCTGGCTGAGAGCAGCTGGAGGCAGGGTCCTTTGGATGGGGAAACAGGTTGCAAAGCCGTTCGTAACAAAATACTGTGTGTGAAATGCTTTAATAAGACGACATACTGCTGAAAACCCCATGCATGCCGAAACAGTGGACTTCAAACGGAGGCGGCTCCCTCACCCCAACTTGGGGTAATTGAGACTTGTCTGTGGGGGCAAGCGGCTTTTACTTCTAAGCATCGCTGCAAAATCTCCAGCTAAACAAAACACTCTCCACAAACCACGGATCATGGTAAAATGGTCCTGACATTGAGACCAAGTACGGGTCCAGTAAAAAAGCTAGCATTATTATTGTCAAGAAACTTCACTGGGATTTCCCAACCAAGATTACTTTTTAATCACGACCGAGGCTCTGGATTTCAAACAACTTTTTTATTTGGCAAATAACGCCCACAGAACAGGATGCCTGCCATTCATTTAATTGAACCCATGCAAAGACTCATTTTTTCTCAGGTTGGACTTGTGCTCATCTGTAATCCAAATGGTGACCAACAAGAAACATCTCCCAGAACGTGCGAGATGTCTTCCACAATCTGAAATTTCCCACCAACTAGTTCGCTGGTTGGGGCATATTCTGCATACTGAATTAGAAGTGCACAGCAATGTTCCCTCTAATTTTTTTTGGGTTGGGTGCAGGCTATTTTTCAGTCATGTGAGCAACTGAGTGATGCGCCGCCAGACCGGTGGTGGTCGGCGACGCCGGGCCGGCACCCACCAGTGAGCAAGTGCTTACTTAGTCATCCGATTTCACAGTGTGCAAGCGAGGAATGCAAATTTGTGGTACAACAATCTCTACTTCAAGGGACATTTGGGTGCTCTATTCACCCTAAGACTTTAGCTCATCTCAAATTGTGTGCCTTTTACATCTCTAAACATTAGCAAGATCTTTCGTTTTATGATGGGTTGGTACTACAAGAACAGAGGGGTTCTTGTAGTGGAACACAGATTCTGCCTCACAAATTAATATTAGTAGCACAGCTGTAGCTCAGTTCACTAAATGTATGGAATACAAATGAAATGCTTTCTATTGGTTTAATGAAATAAACGGTACATGAACATGATTAATGACAAAGACGACTTAATAGAAGGGGAGGATGGATGGACATGATCACTGGACAGTTAAATAAAAAGCACTGAATCGTGTAATGTCATATTGTCCTGGGTTTAAGGTACACGTCACCCTGATTTAACACTTCCAAACATCTCGTCAATTGGACATCCCACCTCAGAAAGGCAACATCGCTATGTTGTCGACATGCTCCTGCTGAGGAACTTGCGGCTACGGACTCATTTCCAATGGTGCAAAAGTTAGTTAACTGTCGCTTTTCTGGTTGTATGCCACTTTTGGTTGCATTCTTTTTACTCTGGTGACATTACCTAAAACAGTACCCTCTCCTTAAGGCATAAAGGATAAACTCCATAATGGCAGCAACCTAGGCTTGTTGTAACCGAGCATACCAGCTCTGTGCACCAATAAAGCATCAAATACGACCATACAAGGAAACTTACAATTTGGAAATTAGTGGACCACAAGAATTAACCAGTGCACTGTAGCCAAATACATTCCATTCCAGCTTTGTGCCAGAGAAAACCCCAGCCCCCCCCCCCTGCACATGCGTTCATCCAGCACAGCCGAATATTCTCCACATTTGCCTGGATTAGGTATAACCAGTCATCATCCAAAACATGCTACGGGGATAAACGGAAATCGCTGAGGTAGTCCCATTACCAAATGCCCCTTGGGCCATGCTAGCAAACCTCACAATTAGTTAAACAGCACCTCCAACCTCACTATCTCAACCTCCATCCGATGCAGCAATTTGGCTACAACACAAATGCTGATAAAGAATGACAGTTGACGTGTTATACTAGTTGTGTCTAAAGTATCATCATCAGGACAGAATGTCAGGCAAGTTAGGCAAAGGGAGAAACCGTCACAAATCCATTTAAAGTTGCCGATTTAGTCATCAACCCTACTTCCATCAAGAGACCAAGTGCTACTCACTGGGAATGTTGTGCAGAGCTAAATGGTGCTTTCCCCTTGAAAACTTCGTTATTACGTAATCTAAATGCCGCCAATCTCAGATTATCAAATCGAGTGCTGTGAGACTCCCAGGCCGCCACCGCAGTTTCTGAAGTTAACATGCATGCATACATGCAGGCCTCCAAGGCTAGTTGATTTACAGGCCTCAACCTGACTCTGGGCGTGATGTCTCGTCCCAGTGGGGTCCTCCTGACAGTCTAGTCGTCAAGGCAGTCACAGACTGTCACGGAAACAGAGTGGACTTGCTTGGATGACAGCCCGGTTGGGGGACAAGAAACACTGCACTTAATTTCGCTGTTCTCCGTCTCACGGCTCCATCTTGTCAAAAGATGGAGGCAGACAGAGAGCAGCAAACTCAGAAGAACAAGTTATTTCTTACCTTGTAACGTTCTTTCGACGGGATGTTCCTCCGACGTATTCCTCATCTTAGATATCTCCTTCCAGCTCTGCTGGCCTCGGAAAATTTTTCTCTCTAGAGGGCGCTGCGCGTCGACGTCCTCCGAGTCGATGTCCCTCGACAGCCGCCGTATCGACGTCGACGTCATCCTGCCTATAAAGGCCGCGCGCAGCGTCCGTTGCTCAGTTCCGTTTTGTAGCCCACAGTATTTCTGTCTGGACTAGACTAATCACCCTGAAGGAGCGTAAGCTGCAACAACAAGGGAAGTAGAACTGCGGGGATGGATGGGAGGGTCGATAAGGAATACGTCGGAGGAGCATCCCGTCGAAAGAACGTTACAAGGTAAGTAGTAACTTGTTCTTCGAAGGGATTGTGTCCTCCAACGTATTCCTTATCTTAGATAGGCACCCATAGCAGTATTCTATTATTGGAGGTGGGAGTACTGACTTCACGCTGTCTTCTATTGATGAATAGAGTGCAGTACAGCCCTTCCAAACCTAGTCTCTTGACTGGAGGAGGAATCCAAGTTATAAAATCGTGTAAAAGGTATGTACTGACGACCATGTAGCGGCCGCACAGATGTCTTTAACCGGCACACCTCTTTTGAGGGCCGATGAAGCTGCAATACCTCTGGTCGAATGAGCCCTAAGGTTTTGAGGGGGCTCTTTCCCTGCCAGTTTATAACATTCCAAAATGGCTAGAATGATCCATCTGGAAATGGTCTGCTTAGTTATTGGTAATCCCAGCTTGTGACCTGTGTAACCTACAAACAGCTGGTCTGCCTGTCTTATCATAGCTAGTCTACTGATGTAAAAACTTAAAGCCCTTCTAGGGTCCAGCCTTGCTCTTTCCCCGATGAGGAGGAGGATAGAAAGATGGTAGGGTAATCTTCTGAGTGATATGGAATTCAGAAACCACCTTTGGGAGGAAATTAGGCTTCACTTGCAGGACAACTTTGTCTTTGTGAAAGATTGTATGAGGGGCTTTATAAGAAAGCTTGTAATTCGCTCACCCTTCTAGCAGATGTAAGTGCTATTAATAAAACAGTTTTAAGGGTAAGGAATCTTAACAAACAATAATGGAGTGGTTCGAAAGGTATGCCCATCAGGAAAGTTAGGACTAAGTTTAAATCCCATAGGGGAACTTGGAATGGTCTTGGGGGATAAACATTGGTTAACCCCTTTAGAAACTGTATTACCAAGGGTAACTTGAAATAGGATGGTTCTTCCGCAGTGCGCTTAAAGATGGATAGCGCTGCGAGATAGCCCTTAATGGTGCCAACTTGAAGGCCTGAATTCGCCAAATAGAGTAGGAAGGACAAAACCATTGGTGTACCACATGAAAAGGGGTCGATATTCTGTTCTCTACACCAGCTGCAAAATCTGTTCCAACGGCAGCAGTATAAAGACTTTGTTGCTGGCCTCCTTGCCGAAAGCAACACCTCCATAACATCAACAGGGAGGTCCCAATCCTTGTACCTCAGCCTTTCAGAAGCCAAGCGTGAAGGTTGAGGGTTTTGATGTCTGGATGGAGAACCTGACCTCCCTTCTGTGAGAGTAGGTTCTCTCTGAGTGGAAGTCGAATTGGAGGGCAGATGGACAAGTCTAGAAGGTCCGGGTACCACGTTCTCCTGGCCCAATCCGGGGCAATTAGGATCATGGTTCTCCGGAATCTTCTCAACCTCCTGATCATTTGAGGAATGACAGGGACCGGTGGCAATGCGTACAGAAGCGGAAACTGCCAGTCCACTATGAACGCGTCTCCCAGAGCTCCTCTCGGGGGAAATTCCCTTGAGCAGAACAGATCGCATTTCCTGTTGACGCTGGTGGCGAACAGATCCACCTGAGGGGTTCCCCAAAGGGCGAAGATCTCTTGAAGGACTTCCTGAGCTAGTTCTCACTCGTGGGAGACTGTACTCTGCCTGCTCAGAGTGTCCGCTGTCAAGTTCTTCTCTCCGGCTAGGTGAACTGCCATAGAGACATTCCTTCTTGGATTGCCCAAAACCAGAGCTGCATCGCCTCTCTGCACAGGGGTAGTGATCCTACGCCTCCTCTTTTGTTGAGGTAATGCATGGCCACCGTGTTGTCCGTCATTATCAGGACATTTTTCCCTTGTACAGCTGTCAGAAACGCCTTCAGCGCAAGTCTGATGGCTCTCAGCTCTAACAGGTTGATATGTAGTCTGGACTCCGATGGAGACCAACGACCGCTGATGGTCAAGTCGTTGCCGTGGGCTCCCCACCCCGTGAGTGAGGCATCCGTGACTACTGTTCTCTCCGGCCAGGGTTGCCAAAACTGTTCTCCTTTTAGAATGTTCTCCTGACAGGCCCACCACTGAAGGTCTCGAGCCACCCTGTCGGGAACCTGAAGAAGATCTGTCATTCTCCCTGAGAATTGTGACCACCGAGTCCTCAGTGTCCACTGGAGGGATCCCATTCTCAGACGAGCCTCTGGCACTAGGAAAATGCAGGATGCCATGAGGCCTAGCAACCTCAAAAAGTCGAAGGCTGGGAGACGTTGGGCATCTTGGAACTTGGTAACCACCTGTAGAATATCTTGAGCCCTCACCTCTGGTGGCGAGGCTTTTCTCAGGGAAGTGTCCAGGATCGCTCCTATGAACTGGAGTCTCTGCGATGGTATCATTTGTGACTTCTTTAAATTGGAGGGAGAAGCCCAGTCTGTGAAGGGAGTGGCAAACGTGATTTAGCTGGATCTGAGCTTGTTCCGAAGATACAGCCCTGATCAACCAATCGTCCAGGTAGGGGTAGACGTGAATCCCTTCCCTCCTTAGACTTGCCGCCACTACCGACATTAACTTGGTGAAAACCCTCGGGCGGAGGTCAGCCCAAATGGCAGCACTCAAAATTGATAATGAGAGTTGCCAATTGCGAACCTCAGGTACTTCCTGTGTTTGAGATGGATAGGCACATGGAAATAAGCGTCCTGAAGGTCCAGAGATACCAACCAGTCCTGGAACTGAAGGGCCTGAAGGATCTGAGAAAGAGTGACCATCTTGAATTTGTCTTTCCTGAGGAATATGTTCAATTCTCGCAAGTCCAAGATGGGTCTCAGTCCTCCGTCTTTCTTTGGAATGAGAAAGTAAGGGGAGAACCAGCCCTTGTTCCTCTCCGCTACAGGTACCGGTTCTATGGCACCTTTCTCTAGCAGGTCTAAAATTTCCTGCAAGAGGAGCGGATCTGGAGCTTTCTGAGAGCTGATCCCCGGTGGATGACTCTGCGGTATGCGTAGGAAAGGCAGGCAGTAACCTTGGGCAACTGTTTCCAATGCCCAAGCATCTGACGTGATAGCCTGCCATTCCGCCAGATGTTGAGTCAACCTACAGGTGTCCTGTGAGGGAAGTCCTCAGAGTGGTTTTGGGGCGGCTGATGCAGATGCCGATGGTAAAGAGGCACCTGCTGTTGCTGCAGCTTTTGAATATCTACCCCGTCCACCTCGGGTAGTTCTTTGTCCCCTTTGAGCCGGTCGTCCTCTACCTCTTCCGAATGCGGAGTAGAAGCGAAAGGACTTGCCCCTCGCAGAGGTTCCTGTGGGACGAAAAGGTGTCTGACGGATTGCAGCGCCTAGGGATTTTGCTGCTGCTTTTGAAGTTTGCAGTTTCTCTAAACTGTCATCCGCCTTTTTCCGGAACAAAGAAGAGCCATCGAATGGCATGTTCAAGAGCCTGGCTTGCACATCTGGGGCAAAACCAGACTTTCTCAACCAAGCGAATCTCCTGGTTGTTGTACTTGCCGCCATTGCTCTGCTGATACTGTCAGCCAAATCAATGCCCATCTGGAGGGATTCGCACATAGCGTCTTTACCGTCCTGTATGATATTCAGGAACGCCTCCCTTTCTTCTCCCTCCGGGATGCAGTCAGCCACTGTAGAAGCACACTCCCAAAGTGTTTGGCTGAATCTAGCAAGGGTGCAAGTAGCATTAACAGATTTTAACGCATGCTACATGCCGAAAAAACTTTCTTTGCCATAGCATCATATTTTTTATCGTCCCTGTCCTGTGGGACGATGGGGTAAGCAGTCTTGACATCAGTAGAAGATGCTGCCTGTACCACCAGACTTTCTGGGGATGGTTGTTTTGACAAAAACAACGGGTCTACAGAAGATACCCTGTATTTTGTAGACAATTTTTTATTTACTGCCGGGACGACTTCTGGGGTTTCCCAGTTCTTCATAATCTTCCTCTGAAGAGCTTTATGAAAGGGCACTACAGGATCCTCCTGTGGGCCTTTCCAACAAGATGACCTCACAGATATTCTTGACAAAGACTGTGAAGGTGCAGACCACCCTATAAACTCTGTGATCCTGGCCATTAAGGCTCTATTGGGGGTTTCAGCATGCTCCCCCGGGTCTGGCCTAGCAAACTCCACCTCAGGGGAAGTGTCTAACCCACTTGCCTCATGTAAGGAATCATGAAGATCCTTTAACCTGCATTCTTCAGAGGAGAACTCCTCTCTAACTGGGGTTGCAGGTCCCTGCAACTCAAATGTGTCTTCCTGTTCAGACAATTCACCCTCTTCCATAATTGAGGACATAGTTCTCAATTGTTCTGAACTCATAAAGGGTGTAAACCCCATCTCCAAGGCAGAGGGTGCCAAACTTGTCATAATCGACCTCGAAAACGTCGATGTCGCCGACGGCTTCGAGCGTGGCGTCGAAAACAATCGCGGAGGCCTCAATGACCTCGAGAGAATTGGGATTCTTCTCGAGGAAGTCGACAATCTCGACGCCATCGTCATCGAGGACCTGGGGATAGCCACTGGGTGTTTCGTAACCGTGACTTTTCTTGGCGTCGACGCCGGTGTCGAAGATGGCGTTGAGTCGACAGACCCGTGTGTCGAAGGTCCCTTCGACAACGGCGTCGAAGACACCGACCTCGGCGTCGACGGAACCGTCGAAGAAGGTTTTGAGGTCATAGTCTTACTCGAGGGTTCGAGACGCGCTTGAGAAAAGTTTCCTTCGCCGGGTACTGCGACTCGCTGCGTTTTTGACCTTCGGGTCTTTCGACCAGAGCATCGCTCTCGGCAGTCTTCGAGGGGGTCGAGGCCGCTTTCTCGAAGACGCACATCATATTTTTGCGGACTTCCTCCCATTCAGCCCGGGAACTATGTTTCGTGGGGCAAGGGATTCTCTTTGGAGAAAAAGAGGAAGAGGAAGACGGAGAAGGGGATCTTCGACGTCTCCTCTTCGAGTGCTTCGATCTCGGAGAGTGAAGGGACCCACTCCGAGACCTCGAACGCGAATGGTGACGAGGAGACGAATGTCTCGACTTCGTCGAGGAAGAAGCTTTAAAAGTCTTACCTTTCTCCAGCTTCCCCCTACGCTCCTTCAGGGCCTTAGCTGTCATGGACATACAGTCCTCGCACTCCGAACAATGGTGTTCAGCTCCCAAACACCACAGACAAACTCTGTGAGGGTCAGTCAGCGACATCTTTTTCCCACAATCTCAGCATTTTTTGAAGCCGGACCAAGGAGTTGTCGGTTCCGACGAAGAAGCCATCGAGTACGGATCGAATAACTCGAGGTAAATATGACAAAACTGAGCAAGGGTATTCCGAGGCACTGAGTAAGCGCGGAAAAACAGAACTGAGCAACGGACGCTGCGCGCGGCCTTTATAGGCAGGATGACGTCGATACGGCGGCTGTCGAGGGACATCGACTCGGAGGACGTCGACACGCAGCGCCCTCTAGAGAGAAAAAATTTCCGAGGCCAGCAGAGCTGGAAGGAGATATCTAAGATAAGGAATACGTCGGAGGACACAATCCCTTCGAAATATAGGTACTTGATACAGCCACAGGAGAAATGCCCTACCAGTTACGAGCCGGCCTGCAGCACTTACCAAACCAAGGCTGCACTGCATGCATAGGTGGTGTCTCGTCTGGCGCTTCAAGTTCTGGCTCAGCTAGGCCGATATAATAACACGTATGCACGCACTGGCTGAGAAATTACTCAGTCATTCTGCATCTGTGAAGGCGGCGATGCAGCGCTCAGGCTCTCGTGTGCCTACCCCACCCACAACCATGTGTGATTGGCTGTAGCAGCGCACAGCACGTGCAGCCAAGCGCTGCTACAGCCAATCATATTCAAAGATGATTGGATGAAGTATTGAATAATGAAGGGAGAGAGGGCAGGGGAGGAAAATGAAGGTGCGCACTGTGCGGTAAACAAAAGTATATTCGCTGCTCCAGAATCATTGTGGGCAGCCGCACCTTACTGGTAACATTGGTGCGCAGATGTTGCTTTTTATGTTCTAAAACGTTTTAACACTGGGATATCCCCTCCTGTAGTATTCAACACCTAGCCTTGACTGGAAAGTCGTGCATTGTTCTCATGCCAAGGTTTCCAGACCATTGTGTCTGTGGATGAAGAGAGAATGGGCCACAAAGGACATGAAAGATCAGCCAGAAGATGGTCTGTAAAACGGCGAGGGGTAATGTTTGTGAAAGCTTGGGTGCATAGTGCTGCAATAAACCTGAAACTTGACAGAATTGTCCAGGATGGTAAGAGTAAGCTGAAAGATGTTGGTAAGGGAGAATTTACTTAAAGGCAGTTTTTTGTTTTTTTTTAAAGAATGAGAGCACATTACCCGTTTCAGGAGGCATTGGAAAATATTTTCTTTCCACTGAGGGCTTGGTACAAAAGTTTGGAAATCTCCATATTAAATCAGTCAATTGAGAAACATATCCACATATTGCTCATAGTAAAATAAAGCCGACAAAGGCATCCTGGGCTTATACACTTAAACCGAGATTTCCCAATTAAAGCTGCACATGGTCTCGTTTCCATTTTTATGCTTTTCTCAAATCACCATACTGCTCTTAAAAATGAGCATACATGGTACCCAAGTGATGCTTAAATTACTTTCACTTTCATGGGGACTCTAGTGAGCTTAGAAGAGCATCTGTGTCAAGTAGTGTGAACACTAGGACTACCGGCAGGCAACGTTACGGAGGAGCCCTGGGGGTTGTGCATGTCTGCTCTCTGCATTGCAACAGAAAGTGTCACAAATAGTCAGTGTGACTCATTCAATGACCGCCATCTCTGCCAATTCCGTACAGGGCTCGAAATGTACACTTGACACTAGGCATTGGCTACTGATAAGTGACTAGGAAATGCGGTCCCCGTGCACGTGTGTAGAATTATTTGTATGCATAGCTGGTAGTAGCTTGCAATTTAAAATGTTGCCCCCTGTTCAGTGAACACATACTCTGGAATACATGGATGCAAGGATTTGGACCACTGCATGGAACTCGGTCGGTGGCAGGCCACCAGGTTATAGGACGTGCCCTTTAGGGCAGAAGAGGGAAGCACCTGTGCACCTAGACCTGCCTGCAGTGTTGATCGTTTTACACAAGACTGTGCTGTGCCAAAACTAAAATTAGAGCTGCCACCAGCCTACTCCACAACAGTAGTAGTGTCCCGCTTTTGGGGAAAGGGAGCGTGACTACTGTATCGCCAACAATTTTAAACTAAATAGCCATCATATTTTCACAATGATGCCATTCCGAGGAAGGGCATGAACCGCCAACGTTCTAGGTACCCTCCACATGCATTTACTGATTGTGCCACAGACTGGATGAGAAAAAAGTATAAAGCAAGGCATTTAATGTCAAAAGGAGCACGAGCTCCTATGTTATTAACGTGCATATCTCCATGACAAAACAGTGCACAATCAATATGCTGAGACTTTGGAATGGGGAGGGATTGGTTGGGTTAGGTGGTAGTTGGGAAGTCCTTTTATGTTGTTGGCCGCCTCGTTTTTTTGTCTTGAAAATCTTGTCACCCTACATAAGCTGGTAAGATAGCTCAGCGGGTTGAGCGCTCGCTGCTGAGATCTGAGCGTGATCTGCAGGTCGCAGGTTTGAATCCCGGAAAAGGCCAACTCAGCCTTTCATCCTTCTGAGGTCGATAAATGAGTACCAATTTCGGTTGGGTGATATTGTATGTAAATATGTGCTCTGTAAAGCGCTTTGGATTAAGGCGCTATATAAATAACACATCATTATAAGGGCCAGCATAGGGCAGCACATCAAAGTGGCAAGCAAACCTAGGTAGAAGTCCCTCTGACAACAAAAAAGGTAGACGAGTGCTTTGCCATCAGGAAGAAAGCACAAAGTCAAGGGGTCTTCTAAAATGGGACAGAACCCACCCCCCCCCCCCCTCAAAAAAGGAATTCTGCCTCTGAAGGAGTCCTTTCTGGATAAGAAAGAAAGTGAACCAGAGAACCAGAAGTGTTTAGCGAGAGGAAGGGATTGGTTGGGACTAGAGCTTGAAGGGCAGCTTTAAGAGGTAGACAAGGGATACCACCATCGGGAGGGCTAAAACAGGAACAGAAGCGAACTTTGAAAGATTGAGAGGGGAAGGGATTGTCAGAGGTGATCTAAAGAGAATGGCAACACCTTGAAGGGAGCAAAGGGTATAAGCAGGAAGTAAGAGCAAAAGACTGATGAGAGTAATCTTATACCAGATAGAGAGATCATTGGAAAGGTGACCGAGGAGGATAATGGGTGGGTTTATGTAATGAGAGGGACCACAGAGAGGAAGCAAGATGTTTGTACAGCAAGACAGAGTTAGACCATAAAGCCACAGAGTATGTGGGAGATGGAAGACGAGATGTACAGTTAGAGGAGTAAGCTAAAGAGTTAGACAGGGGGATAAACAAAAGCCAACTGGGAAGAAAAGAAGGGCCTGCCGCAGACAGCCAGGACATGGAGGTTCCAGTGGACCACGTTGGTCCAAGAGAATTGCTTAACTGTGGAAGGAGACTTGAGATGGCAAAGTTACTCCAAAAAGGCAGCAAGGTCAGAATACTAACAGGCAGAAGAAAGGTAGGCCTAGGGAAAAGAATCAAGGTGATATGTGGGCAGTTAAGGAGTATGGACGAGCTTCAACAAAACCCACCAGGTCCATCCATCCATCCATCCATCCATCCCAGCAAGCAGAGCAGATCCAATTCCCATCCATAGGATAAATGCTGAGAAATAACCAAGGAGGCAGAGGTCTCTGCTGATCACCCAAGCACCAATCTGCCTCAAAGCTGTTTGTGTTAGACGACTACTTGGGGTCAAGGTGAGAGCCGAAAGACAAAAACCACCCTCCTCAACGGTAGGGGAAAGAGACAGAAGACTGGTGCAACATACTTTTGTTTGGACCCTAGAAGAACCTGTGTTGAATTTCAATCTGGGTAACACTGGACATTTCACAGGAGGAAGCCTTTAGGCTCAGGTTTCTGGGGTAGGAAACCCCTATTGACCATATACTCACTTTAGAGCCAGACACTTCGGGCATTGTATCTGGACCTTTAGACATATAGCCCAATTATCCTAATTACTACTTTCATGCCCGGCAAACATCCAGACAGTTTATGATTACATTAGCAGGATTGTAAACAATCGCTTTAAAACGTTATCCTTTTGTCGGTCTCCATTTCTGTTAACACAATTGATAAGGTGAAGCGTCCTCAACGGCTTTGCTGCACCACCCACTGCCCACGCACAAGAGGCAAAGAGCTCATGCCATGCCTCTGTGTCCGATGGGTCATACATGCCCTCATCAACCATCCCATTAAGAAAGGAAATCACTTCATTAGTCTCTTAAAAGAGGAATGTACAGAGCAATGAAAGCAGTAAATGTCTTACCATCAACTTGGCTGCCTCCGACTAAGATTATCTAAAGGCCAGTTTGTCAAAGCAAACCTCCTTAGGATAAACACACGAAGAAAGAAAAACAATGATTTGCGCAAACAGAGCCTTTCCCTCCTCAAGTGAGCACACATACCATTGCTCCTTAAGCCAGTGAAATCGGTAGAGCAGCAGCACACGTGTCCCCATTACTTAGAACACATTTATCAGACATGTTGTCGGGCCATACCCAGTACCAACGCCATAATTGTACACTGGGCAGCAGGGTTGCTTTCATAGCTGAATATCTTAAAATAAAACCATCTGAGAGATTGTGTTGAACTAGGTAATTAAGCCATCCCGGGGTGACCCCATTGTTATTGCAAGGCACCCCGGCCTTTTACCAAAGAAAAACGTGCCCTTGTTTTGGTTGGCCTCTTGGTTCTTTGACAGTTTGCCAATCCCTTGGAATGAATTGAGTGGAGACATGTTCAATAAGAAAAGTTGGAATTTGTTGGTTTATCTCCAAATTCAGCCAAACCTGCGAACTCGTCTGTGGAAATGAGTTTCCACGGGTGGATACCTGTATTTCTCATGTAGGTCACTTGCTGCATTTTAATGCATGGCATGTCACTTCGTGCATTTTATTGCATGATTTTTCATTTACACAAGTATTTTCATATCACACTGTATATGAATGCACTTGCATTTCAATGTATTACATGACTTTATCTCCCACTGTATTTTTCATTTTGTAAACTCGTTCATACCTCAGGTGACCGCTAACAGCTGCCAGTTTTACAGCCAGTCTAAAATCTTCAGCCTGGGAGCTGGCTCTGCCCACTTCCTGTACTAAGCTTCCTTGAAGTTCTGGGAACAGCTTGCTCCCCTCCCAAGGGGGCCTTCCTAGGTTTGCTCGCCTGCCTCTTTTTCCTGTCACCAGCTCCTCTGCACCCTGGAACAGTTGTTTGGGAACCATTATGTTCATCTTGGAATGTTTGCCCACCAGTCATGTCCCTGCTCCCTTCTTTCTTGGACCCTCCATCCTCCTTACAGAGACGCCATTTCCCAAAATGCCAGGGGTGGTGGAAGTGATGGCAAACGACCATCAGACTTTTCAGATGCAACTAGCACCCGTGTTTCCAGGCACTCTCATTTCAGCCAGCTACAAGAAACTAGGGACAGAGGGAGGCACGATTTGTCCAAGGCCACACATTTAGGGAATGTCATTTTCCAAATTTGTCATGGGGTCTGTGTGTAAAACATACATAATGATGTATTTGTAACAGGGTAACCAAAATCTCTCCCAGAGACGAGAGCTCGTGTATGAAACATCTATAGATCAAAAGACATAGAAGTATGTGTTATCTGTGGCATTGCTGTGAAACAAGGCAATAAAGCACCGACCTGGGAAGACATGCACTGCTGTTTACCCAGGAGAAACATGCTGCACGGGCAAGGCCTGAACATTAAATCATGGACCAGGATTTAGTATCAACAAAATTCCCTGGTTATAAATATATCCATGAGTCAGCTACCACTACGATAGAAGATACCTATTAGATTGGTCTACGTGTACACAGGTGAGTGCACCTGATAATGTTATCTTTGCTGGAGTATAATACCTGGGAAAGGTTGTTCCAATATACCAGAGACCCCCCCCCCCCACAGTTTTTAATATCTAAAGTGTAATACTGGGTGTAGGGTAAATCATGAAAAAGTACATTAGATGCAAGTCAATAAAAGTGCACATGGCATTTCCAAATGCATTATGCCAGTCTCTGCAATATATGTCAGTATAAAAACATTTTCATGCTGGCTGTGTCCATACATTTCTATGCTAGCTCCACCACTATATGCTAGTATTCCCATATAAGACCATACTCCTGTTCGCTTTAAGATGTTTCTTTATAGTAGTACTGGCACTGGGCACAAAACTGGCCCTGCCAATATATGCCAGTACTCCTATGTGAGAACATACTCGATTGGTTTGGCCATTAAAAGTGACATCACAACATGAAAACCTGCCCCAACTGGTTCCAATGTAAGCCAGTCCAGACCCATAAGAAACATTATGCTTTATTCATCATAGATGCTCAGTTAAGAAAAAGTCATGCTACAGTAAAAAAAAAATAATATACAGGCTGCTACACCAAAACATCAGTCTAGCAAGGTAACACTACTTATGCTTGCTTTAACGATGCAGAGTAATAAATGTCACGCCACAGTAAGCAATGGCTAGACTGACTGCACCAAAATGCCACTCTAGTCAGGTAATGACACATTAACTTGGCTCTGGCCGAAAATACCAGTACAACATGCAAAGTCAACGGATGTGGCAAAAATGCTCCAGTGATCCCCAGTCTCTCAGGGCCTTACACCCACATGCATCCCCTTTCACCCAACGGTCACTCACCCATACATCCCCTCTCACATTCACTTACACTGGAGTCACCACGCAGGAACACACCAAACCCCACCCAGAACATTCAAACACACACTACCACATTCATACTCATTCACCCACCAGTAAGTCACTCACACCTTCTCTTACAGCCACTCATTGCATTCTCTATACAGGCACCCACCCACCCACACAGAACATTCAAAAACCCTTATCACTTCTCATTCACCAACCATTCACATACATCTGACACATACTTCACACATGCAAAAAATAAACATTCCAGCTTGCCTTTTTCTTGCAGCGTTGGTCTGTCCTTCCAGGCCACCCTCGGCTCCTCTGTGCTGCTCACAAACAGGAACCAGGAAGCTACGAGAGCTTCCTGGTTCCTGTATGTGAGCTGTGAGGAAGCCAAGGGAGAAGAGGCTTGAGCTGAACGTGGCATGTGTCACATGTCACAGTCAGCTCCAACCCTTACTGAGCACCTTCCCGGCCCAGCCTTCACCCTGCTGGGTGAAGACTGGGCTGGGAACGGACCAGACCTGGTGTGGTGGGCCCCTCTGCACCTCGGGGGCCCTGTCACACTAAGAGCTTCAGATTTATTTTTTCTGAAAACAGTAGGGGTTGCGAGGGGATCTCCAGGGGTTGCAACTGCAGCCCCCAGGCATCGCAGCTGCGACCCCTGGCGACCCCCAAATGACATCCCGGCCTCCTTCCTGGGACAGCTGTGAAAGAGGGGGCTGTGCATCCAACACCCTGTACATCCCCACCTTTTTCCTGACACTTAGACCCTGTGAACTATTTTGACCTCCTTCCCCTTTGTCTCAAGGACAGCTGTGTTTATCCCAGCATCTCTTCCAGAGAAACTCTTCTCCTCCCATCTGGAGGGGGTGACCACTGGAGGAGGGACCTGTGCCTGGATGTGTTAATCTACACCCTGTCCTCCGGTCCCCTTTCTCCTTAAACCGTGTGGGTGGGCTCTGCAGGGGTGGTGCAACAGTCTTATAAGTGAATAGAGAACAAGGACTGGATGAAAGGATCATGGGCACCCAATCAGGCAATTATATATCCTTTAATATGTGCATCGCTTCAACCCACCGGATACATCAGTGACTGCTACTTAGCGGACAAGCATCTGCATTTTCCTTATGTATTCTAGTTGGCATTCCAGATGTAGTAGAATGGTACACTGCGTCTCTTTTTGGCTGCAGTGCTGGGCGTGTGGGTGGGCAGAGGAGCTACAGAGACCTTCCGCAGGTACACTTCTTCCAGTCTCTCCCTCCCCCTCTCCCCCGTCACCATGCCCCGCCTCCCTCTCTCTCTATGTGCCATTCCTTCTGTATGCGCCTCTCCCTCTGTGTGTGCATAGCCAGTATTCCTGCCATCAATGCTCCTCCTTCTGTCCGCAGCCCAGTTCAGACAGTCATCTATGGCTAGGGTGCCTAACCTACTCGGCTGGCAATGCGCCTACTTCCCAGTCTAGTAAATCAGTTTCCTGATTTCTGCAAAGACATTGGTGTCTTCTTATGTGTTTCCACTTTCTTGGGTGTCTGCCCGTTATTGCCAGAGTGGGGACCTAATCCACATACACAAGGCACACCTCACCGGGGGTCTGTTAATTCCCTGGCCCAAAACTGGGGCTCTGCCTGGGGTCTCCCACACAGCCTTCCCCATTTTGGCCTGCCTTCCACACGTCTTTTCCTTCTGCAGTGGAGTGCAGAGAGATTGGATATGCATACCAGGCTAAGACAGACCCTTAAAAGCATACGCATTAAAGTGGTGTGGCTGGAAGGGAAACCAATATCTTCAACCTTCTGGGTCCAATCAGTTGGTAGCTTGCACTTTGCAATTTCAAATGCTGTGGCATAGCTGGCTTAGTTCTTCATATGTTCAAGGGTGATAAATTAAGCACCATTCAAAATGGGCTAATAACACTGGTTATTACAGTGCTTAGAAATTGGAGGCGTTTGTCATTAAGAGGGCTATAGCATTCTGGCTTCGCCTTATCTAGTCTTTAAAATTGAGGAATGACCGATGCATTATTGTATCTTCTGACCACAGCAGGAGGCGGCAATTACCTTTTGAAGCAAGTAAGACCTACGCATACAACATTCAATACAGGTCCTAGGAGGCAGAGATGCATTGGGGACTTCATTACTTAAAAACAGAAATTGTCTACAGCGCACTCCTATGTTAGTATATTCATCTTATAATACCTGCCTAGTAGGTTGCGTGGATTCAACAAATTTAAGTGATACTTAAGGTGCAGGGGAGAAATCCAAGTCCTAGCACATGGACTGTACAAATATGCAACAACAAAGAATACGTTCCCAAATGTGTGGGAACTGCCATCCCCTGCATAGCATCAAGGGCCAAATACTTGCCAAAACAAGACTATTTAAACATGCAATATAAAGCAATGGCCAAATTGTCTTAATAAGGAACAAGTTACTTACCTGTAACTGTTGTTCTCCAGCATGGGTCTGGCATGGATTCACATGCTCATGAATATTCCCCGTCGTCAGGCTGGGAATCCTCGGTAAAGAAAAAACCAGTATCAGTTTCGTTTCTGATCTGTCTTTCGTAGTAATAACCAATCACTGGTCTCTGCGTCATACTGACCACAGCCAATGACTGCCCTCTACCTAAGCACCGCCTCTGGCAGCCATCTTCAGATTTGGAAGCACGTGAAGTGGCAGTATGACCAAGTGAAGAGCCGCAGAGGGGTAGGCGGGAGGGTTCGCATGTGAATCCATGCCAGACCCATGCTATAGAACAACAGTTACAGCTAAGTAACTTGTTCCTTCTCCAGCATGGGGTCTGGCATGGATTCACATGCTCATGAATAAAGAATACATAGCAGTACACACATGCACAACCACGGGAGGTGGCAAAGGCTCAACATTAAGCATCACATAAACTCAACATTAAGCATCTTACCTCCTCACCAGGCTCACCTCAGGCGAACAGGTTGCGCAGCACTGCTTGGCCGACCCTGGACTCCTCCCTGGAATCCCGGTCGACGCAGTAGAATTTCGTGAAGGTGTGCGTCGACCTCCACGTAGCAGCCCTGCATATGTCCAGCAGGGGCACACCAGATAGGAACGCCGTGGTAGCTGCGATCGCTCTGGTGGAATGGGCTCTCGGACGGCCAGGCAGCGGTCGGTTTGCCAACCGATGACAGTACATGATACAGCCGGAGAGCCATCTGGAAATGGAAGCCTTCGAGAGAGCCTTCCCCTGATTGACAGGTCCAAAGTTCACAAAGAGTTGTGACGTCTTCCGAAAACACTTCGTGCGGTCTACGTAGAACTTCAGCGCTCTAGCCACATCCAGCGAGTGCAAAGTCCTCTCAGCCGGCGACGAAGGCGACGGGAAGAACACAGGCAACACCAAGGGTTCGTTGAGATGGAAGTCCGACGGCACCTTGGGCATGAAAGAGGGGTGCGTCCTGAGCACTACCCTCGTGTCGTGGAAAGTCAAGTACGGGGCCTTGCAGGAAAGGGCCTGGATCTCTCCCACTCGTCGTGCGGAGGTGATGGCCACAAGAAAAGTTGTTTTCCACGATAGAAACTTCAACGGGGCCGAGTGCAGAGGCTCGAACGGAGGTCCCATGAGCTTGGTCAGCGCCACGTTGAGCTCCCACGCCGGGGCCGGAGCCTTCACCGGCGGGAACGATCTGAACAGTCCCTTCATGAACTCTTTCACCAGACGATGAGACCACAAGGACGTCCGCCCCGTGGTTCTGGTGTATCAGGAGATCGCAGCAAGATGAATCTTGATGGACGCGTGTGCCAGACCAGCTTTGGCCAGCGTCAGCAGGTACGGCAGTACTTGGGGAGCCGTAATCCGTAGAGGGTTAATCTTCTGTGCGTGGCACCAGACAGAGAACCTCTTCCATTTGTGTCCGTAGCATTTAAGAGTCGAGGACGCCCTGGCCTTTGCAAGAACCTCTCTGCAATCGGCCGGTATGTCGTATCCTCCAAACTCTAGCGCTGCAGGAGCCAGGCCTGCAAGTTCAGCGACTTCGGGTCGTGGTGGAGGATGGCGCCTCCTTCCCTGGAGAGTAGATCCGCGTCCGCCGGCAGCTTGATCGGCGGGGACGCTGACAAGTCCAGAAGGTCCGGGAACCATATCTGCCTCGGCCACGCAGGTGCGACGAGGATCATCCTGCACCGTGACCTCTTGAGCTGGTTGACGAGCCGGATTAGCAGAGGCAAGGGAGGGAACGCTTAGAGGAACAGGCCCTCCCAGGGGAACGAGAAAGCATCGCCCATGCTCCTCGTCTGGGGAAACCTGCTGGCGAACCTCCGGCACTTGGTGTTCGTCGCCGTCGCGAACAGGTCGATCTGGGGTGTGCCCCACCGTCGGAAGAGGCGATCCACCAGATCCTGCCGTAGTTCCCACTCGTGGCACGAGCGCAGCTCCCTGCTGAGTGAGTCGGCGATGGTGTTTTTTATCCCTGCCAGATGAAACGGCACCAGAAAAATCCCTTGGGCGACGGCCCAATGCCACAGGTCCTGCGCCTCCTTGGACAGCGCTGGGGACCTGGTTCCGCCCTGTTTCCTGATGTAAAACATGGTGGTGGTGTTGTCGGTGAAGATCCTCACCACCTTGCCCTTGAGGGACGGAAGGAAGGACCTGAGGGCCCAAAACACTGCACGGAGCTCCAGGACGTTGATATGCAGGGACTTCTCCGTCGGGAGCCAGAGTCCCCTTGCGTGCAGATTTTCGGTGTGCGCTCCCCACCCTTCCAGGGAGGCATCCGTGGTCACAGTCTCCTGGTGGGCTGGGGTCTGGAAGTCCATGCCCGCCGTCAGATGCGCGCGGGTGCCCCACCACCGTATCGCTCGTCGGAAACTCTCGTCGAGCTTGATCCTTTCCTCGAAGCTGCCCGTCGTCTGGATCCAGCGCGCATCCAGGAATTCTTGCAACGGGCGCATCCGGAGCCTGCACATGGGAATGAGGTAGATGCAGGAAGACATCATCCCGAGGAGGGACTTGATGGACCTCACTTTGGCCGCGTCGGCCACCAACATCCGTTGCACCTTGCCCAAGATGGTCCTGGTCCTCTCCTCCGACGGGGAGGCCAGAAGGGACACTGTGTCGAGCCTCGCTCCCAGAAACAGTGCGACTTGCGCGGGCACCAGGTGGGATTTGGCGTAGTTCACGGAGAATCCCAGGTCCGTGAGGAGTTGGACGGTCCTTGCCGTGTGGACCACGGCGAGCTCCCTCATCTTGGCGCGGATGAGCCAGTCGTCCAGGTAGGGGTAGACGTGAATCCCCTCGCGGCGCAGCTGCGCCGCCACCGGTGCGAGGCACTTGGTGAATACCCTGGGTGCCGACCGTAGTCCGAAGGGAAGGGCTTTGAACTGGTAATGACGCCCTTGGACCACGAATCTGAGGAATTTTCGGTGCCCCTTTAGGATGGGAATGTGGAAGTAGGCATCCTCCAAATCCAACGACGATAGGAAGTCTCCTTCCTCCAGCTGACCCAGGACGTGCTGGAGGGTGACCATCCGGAACTTCTGCGCCTTGATGAACTTGTTCAGACGTCGCAGGTCTAGGATGGGGCGCCATCCTCCCGTCTTCTTCTTCACGAGGAAGTATCGCGAGTAGACTCCGGAGCCCCGAAGCCTCTTTGGGACGAGTTGGATGGCGCCCTTTCTGAGCATCGCCTTTACCTCCAGGAGAAGTTGAGGGACGTGAAGTTCTTTCCTGGCCACGGGGGGGACGCGCGGGCACCTTCTTTGAAACTCGAGCGCGTGGCCCCGGGCCAGGGCGTCCAGCACCCAACGGTCGGTGGAGATGGACTCCCACACGCTGACGAAGCCCGCCAGCCGGCCTCCCACCGGGGTGCTTCGGTGGGGGCCCGCCCCCACGGCCGGTTCAATCCTGCTTGGACGCGGCCTTGCCGCCTTGACCTCCTTGGCGACGACGGCGGGGTCCGCTAGACTTGCCTCGTCCTCTGTAGGCCTCTTGCGACGACGAGCGGGCCGCTTGACGGTAGGAAGCGAAACCGCCGCCGGAACCTTTGGAGGCGCCCTTGCCTCCGCCGCTCCGAAAGGGCGTTCGTCGTTGCTGCAGGACTCCAAGGGCCCTGGCCGTCTCAGTATCCGCCTTGATGGCCTGAAGGGAATCGTCCACTGTCTTCCCAAACAGGTTGTTCCCGTCGAAGGGCATGTCCAGGACTCTGGTCTGGACGTCCTGCCGGAAGTCCGTAGCTTTGAGCCATCCACGACGTCGAAGGCAAACGCCGTTGCCCAGCTGGCGGAACCCAGTGTCGGCGATGTCCGTCGCCACGGTGATGGCGTGGTCCAAGGCCACCTCACCTTCCTGCAGGATCTCCAGGGCCTCCGCCCTCTTGTCGTCCGGCAGAAAATCCAGCAGGGGAGCTATCTTGTACCACAGCTCCCTGTCGTAGCGAGCCACGATAGCCAAGGCGTTGGCCGCTTTAATCGTCGTCGCTGCCGACGAGATGACTCTACGTCCCATAGCATCCAATTTCTTTCCCTCGCCGTCCGGCGGGGAAGTCGATGTGGAGGCCGCACCCCCCCCCCGCTTTCTTCCTGGCTGCCGCGGAGACGACGGAATCCGGGGTAGGCTGCGCCCGGAGGCATAGGGGGGCCGTGTCCGGGACCCGGTACTTTTTCTCGTACCGGTCTCTTCTAGCTGGCGTCGTGGAAGGGTTCTTGAGGAGGGAAAGGCCCTCATCCCAAATGTCGTCCAACAGAGGCACTGCGAGGACCGTCTTCCTCTTGGCATCGCGCCGCTGATAAAGGAAGCCTTCCTTTTTCTTCTCCTCAGGGCAGAGTTGGAAAAGCTCGGAAGCCCTGGAGATCATGGAGTGGAAAGATCCGATCTCGTCGGGCGGAGAAGCCCTGGTGGGAGGCGACGACGGAATATCCTCGTCGTATGCCTCGTCGTCCGTACCCGTCGCTGCCGTGTCAGTCCCCGTATCATCCCCTCGGGTGGACGGGGAGGAGGGCTGGACGGGGCGCGACGGTTGAAAAGGAGGTGGTGGATGGATCCTTCTTTTCTTGGTAGGGGGAACACCAGAAGGTCCCGGTTCTGGATCCCCCGACGGGAGAGGTTCCTCCGTCGGTAACGGTAGCCTCGTCCTTATCTCGGAGCATAAGGACTGTATGGCCAACAAAATGGCCGCCGAGTTGTCTTGCGGCGCTGGCAGAGGGGAATCCGACGGGCG
This sequence comes from Ambystoma mexicanum, assembly GCF_040938575.1. Taxonomy (NCBI): domain Eukaryota; kingdom Metazoa; phylum Chordata; class Amphibia; order Caudata; family Ambystomatidae; genus Ambystoma; species Ambystoma mexicanum. The sequence goes on along the minus strand of NC_090936.1, from coordinate 447,753,182 downwards.
AGCAGGGGCCCCGTCGGTATCCTCGACGATGTCGTCGTCGTCACCTGCGTCGGGGTCCATTCCGACGGGCTGGCCTTCTTCCACGCCTAGGCCGTGGCTTAAGACCTCGATCAGCTCCTCTTCTGAGGTTGAGGCCGAATCTACGACGACGCCCTGCCCCCCCCTTCTTCCCCACGGAGGGTTTCACGGGGGTCCTATCGATGGGCACAAAAGAAGACTCCCTCCAAGGAGGCAGGGAGATTCTGGGCCCTGAGGTCGCCACCACTGGTGCAGCCTCCACAGGCTGAGCCAGGGCCGCCGCGACCGTTTCGATAGAGGGCTTGGTCGGATGGATCAAGGCCTTCACCACCTTAGGTGCGCTCACCGCCTTATCCTTGAGGGAGGGGGCACTGCCACGCTCCTCCTCTGCCTTAGAGCTCGACCGGGGCCTCTCCAGGAGCTTCGCCGGGTGCTCGGCCTTCCTCTTACCCGACCCAGAGCGTTGGCTCGTGGTTGATGGTGCCGGGGAGGGTGCGCCCTGCCTGGCGCCCGTAGAGCCCGACCGTTCGGCGCTCCCGGTGCCAGCGGACTCGCGGTGCTTGGCCTTATGTTGGGCCCCCGTCGCCGGGGCGCCCTCAAAGGTCTTAGAAGACCGCTCGGATTTCTTCTTCTTCTCGCCAGACGGGCTCTTACCCTCCAGCCAGTTGGCGAGACGTTGATGGCGGTCCTTCATGGTCCGTTCCGACATGTTGCCGCAAAACGCACAGTCCTTCTCCACGTGCGTCTTGTCCTCATGAAGGCAGTAAAGGCAGAAAGAGTGTTCGTCCTCCTTGAAGACGTTCTGCAGCTGGCATCCAGGGCAGACCCTGAACAGCTTTCCGGGCGTCGAGCTTCCCTTCTCCTGGGCCATCTCCGAGACCGGGCCTGAGAAGCTTCTGGAGTCCTCCGAAGTGTAGCTCGACGAATCTTCACCCTTGAGGGGCGCAGACGAATCCGACACGGGTCCCCGTTGATCGGATGTAGGATCGGTGGAGCTTGAGGCTCTTTTGACCGGAAGAATCGAAGTTTTTGTGAAAAAAGCGCGAAAAATAGCACTAACGCTCGAGAGCAATAGCACGAGGATCCCAACACATGAACGTGCGGTAAAAATCTGAAGATGGCTGCCAGAGGCGGTGCTTAGGTAGAGGGCAGTCATTGGCTGTGGTCAGTATGACGCAGAGACCAGTGATTGGTTATTACTACGAAAGACAGATCAGAAACGAAACTGATACTGGTTTTTTCTTTACCGAGGATTCCCAGCCTGACGACGGGGAATATTCATGAGCATGTGAATCCATGCCAGACCCCATGCTGGAGAGGATAAGTGTTTAAACAAACATTCTTCAAGAAAAGAAATGACAACCTTGTTTTATCTACACATTCTGGTATGATGGGAAGCAACACGTTTCGAGATATAACACTCTTCATCAGGGGTACTTTACTGTGACGATTGCTGCAATTTAACAAAAGAGAGTGCCAATGAAAACACATGAAGTTACCGTCTTCCGATACATTTAAATTTTAAAATGTTAAATCACCTTAAGCTTGATAAGTCGGCTTTTAAATTAAATCCAGAAATCCTCTGGTGGGGTGTATGGTCAATAGCCAACATTCAAGTATCTCATCTGGAGAAAAGATAAGGGTGAAGAAAATGTGACCCATGCATACATTTCTTGATTCGTGGGTCCCATCCTAAGCGGGGACACAGATTTTTCCTTTTCATTTAAATTTATGGATATATGTCTTGCCACTATATTATGTCCATATTTGCACTGTGTAATACTGCCATTTAGATAACATCATTCTTCTAAGGAAAACATCCAAATCTGTGGAAAGGAAAATGATGCATCCTAAATCTCAAACCCAACATGGAAAAATATCCTTATTAACCTTAACTATAACAATGGTATTTTACCATTTTTCAATCCTGGGATATAAAGTAGCCAGGCAGAGTACACTTCGTATGGGGTGTTCATCCTAATATATACGATTTGGCGTCCGCTCCTTTTGAATTTAGCCACACTAGAATTGTACTTGTTTGGTTGAGATTTAGTTTAGACCCACGCCTCTACAAACCCCTCTACAAACCAGGACCAAAGCAAATACCGGACAATACAGACTGGAGAACCGATATTAAAATTACTCAAAAACCATAGATCTGAAACCAACTAAACAACCCCTTTCTCTATTCCACACCTCTCACCAAAAACTGGCAAACCACACATCATAGTAGAAACCCAATACCTGGCTGCAGACAACAAAACTCAGACACTGGGCGCCACCCTTAGGAACACAAGCCCAGTGTACACAAAGCACACCTCGATCGCGCACATGCACAAACACCAGTTTCTCCTGGTTCTGCACCCATCATATATTTACTCTCCCCACTTTTTGACTGCTTACTCTGTTCTCTCTTCTCCCTTTTCCCATCTCATCCCCTTACTTTCCTCTATGCACTTACTCTATCAGAATTGTCCCTGGACCTAGTACGATAGCAACCTCATCTGTCTTCTCCACCCTCCTCCCCTTACTTGTTATCCCCCCCCCTTTCTGCACCCCCTCTCCCTCACCTTTTGTTTTTCTCTGACTCTACCAGAAACGTCGTCAGGCCTAGTACAGTAGTCGTCCGTCTGTTTCCATTTTCCCCCCTCCTTTCCTCATCTATGTCTTAGCTCTTGGGCTAACGACATTTCAGATAGTGCGAGTACGATAGTTAATTTCACATCCTTACTGTTCATGGCATGTAAGAATATCATTGCATTTTCCCTTGTTCCCTCCCTTGCCTTGAAGCGCTTTGAAACACATTGTGTATAGGCGCTATATAAATCAACTATCATGTCATATCATGAACAGTTGAGCACAAAGTCAATCCTAGCCCTCTCCAACCAACCCCACCCACTTTATTTTTATTCAGAACCACATGGGCACCTGGAGACCATGCAAATGGCAGAGGTGCGCAGTATAAGTCAACATGCTATAACATAACTGTCAATGGCCCGGACAAGTTTAATTTTCCATAGAGGCCTATGCATTATAACCACCATGCTTGAAACCAACTTAGAATGTTCTGCTCAACAAAAAAGATGTTACAGACAAGAGGATGTACGCTGGTGGCATCAGTCTTTATCTTGTGCATGCGAGTTGCATGTTGACTGCATGTTAGCCATCAAGGCAGGTGTCCTGCATATAACATACAGCAGCACCCTCAACTGTAGACAGTTGCCCTGGGGAATGACAGCTCTATTCTATGGGTTGCAGCACCAGAGAGGTCAGGGTGATGTAAGAAGCGTAAGTCCCACAATAAATTAGGTCCACCTGTTACATGGCCAATGGCACAGCACTCTTCCTTATGCCATTGTAATATGTGCTGCATGGCTAAAAACAATTGCTTTAAACCTAGTCATCGCTGCTAATCACCTATTTGGCAATAAATGTACGCACGCATTGTATTGCTCCTTTCATTTACATGTCGGCTCAGACGATTGTCTTCCGAAGGGCGTTCATCTGCCAAAGTGCTTCGAGGCCATACCAATGGTAATAGGCGGTATACAAATATTAAATCACATAAGTAAAAAAATAAAACAGGAAGTTAGCTTACCCTCAAAGTAACCAGTTACCAGGCGTTTAAGCCAATTCATCCTTCTACAACGCCCATGTGGCATCTGTAATGATAAATTCAAAACCCTATATATTTCTTTGACGGGAGTCAGGCTTCTTGCTCGTAAAATACTGAATGAGGTTAGGGGATTCAAATAGAATAAATGCAGCAATCCAGCCAAATCAATGTTCTTCAAAAATGTATCTTAACAAAATATTTATTTTAAAGGCTATTTATTCTGATCCTAGTATAGAAGTTGAAGGTTCGATTTGACATTTTTTTGATGTAGGCCCCAAATATACCGTACGACATGCTCGAAGCCTTTGGCAATCCAACATTTGCTGGCATGCTTCTAACTTTCTACAGCGTGGTAGGACCGTGAGAGTTCGGCCCATTTACAAAACCTTGGCGAGGAAAAAACAGCTTCCTTGCAGACTCGCTTCACAAGCATGGCCATCGTGTGCTCGTGGTCGCTTTTATTCACAGCTGATGTTAAAATGCGTATCTTTAGTCATTTTCAGAGATGTCCAGATCCCTGAACGCCGGGCAATGCTCTGGCCACGCGTATCGCATAGGAAACGGCACCCCAGCCTCATGCGATCTGCTCGCCACTCGGGATCTGCAAATCACTTTTAAACGCATTAATAAGCACTCAATCCAGTCCTGCGCCCTGACGCGCGCCGCGGCTTGAATTTCAAGCATTAGCCCCATGAACTGGAATTCCATGGCGGCCGGGAGCAGCCTCGGCAGCAGGTGTCTGCACAGGCGGCAGGAAGCGTGCTCATCATCGGGCTATGCTCGCATTGTGTAACTATTGCGTCATTGAGACGCGCCTCTGAGCCACACGGGAGTAGTTACCAGTGAGCGCAGAAAGTATAGTCATCTCCGCAAAAAGGCGAGAGATGCGAATTAAACCGTAGAATATAATTTTTTGGCTAGTATTCATTTGCCCTATAAATATAGCACTGTTTGGATGAAATAGCGTGTGACTTTTTTTTTTATTACATTTGTTACTCGCCCAGACCCTTGGGTATCACGGCAAGGTGTCAGTGTATTAAAGGGGAGAACTGATGCCATGCTTTCTACTTCTGGGATGTTCTCCTGACTTGGAGGGTACTGGAGGCCTTAATGCTACTCTCATATTTAGGACCAGAGCCGGCCTTAGGGGGTTGGGGGAGGGCGAACCGGGCAACCGCCCGGGGCGCCACACCCTCCATGGCACCATATGCCCCCACACCACCAGCTCGGGGGAGTCGTTAAAGGGCTCCCCCGAGCTGGCGTTGTGGGAGAAGGCGCGGCAGGCAGCCTTTTGCTGTTAAGAGCGCCTGTCACCGCGGGTGCCTTTAACAGCAAAATTCGCCATTAGTCCCCCACCACGCCAGCTCGGGGGGAGTCTTTCAAGGGCTCCCCCGAGCTGGTGTAGTGGGAGAAGGCGTGGCAGACGCCTCATTGTCATTGAATGAACCCGCAGCAGCGGGCTTATTCAATGACAATGGGGTGTTAACGCACCCTATTTACACCATTACCTCCTCGCGGATTAGATGGTTTTAAAAAATAAAAAAAAATAAAGTGGCCCCTCCTGGCCCTGCCCCCGGTTAACTAGGGGCGCCGGAGGGCGAGGGGGGGAAATTAGTCCAGGGCGCTACTGCCCTTAAGGCCGGCCCTGTTTACGACAAATGCAAAGGTCCAATGTTTCAAAAAAATAGGTTCAGAGAGCCTGAATTTGGGGCATAAGCAAGAGTAGACTACATTGTGCGATCGAAAGTAGTGAGCAAGCCCAACCGCTTTAAGAAAAGTTGGGCTTTATAGATTGGTACAAACACATATGACAATTATGATTTCACCCACACGTTTGGTTTAAAATACACCCAAGGTGATTTAGTGGTTTGTTTTCAGAGACCCCACCCCCCCTCACTTTATTCTGTGTTGGGCAAGTCGGACAGAAAAACTGGAATGATTTGGGAAATTTCGATTAGTTTGTGATTTGCTAGTAACTGCCTCAATACATATATTTTCAAGTGACCATCACTCCAGAAATTACTGCACAGTTTAGCGCTTTCTATTCTGCCCTAATCAAGTCGGACTCCTTGTCCCTAGCGGCAGAGCGGGAAACACTGGAGGCAGACATCACAGCGGAGTAAGTGCAACATGTAATTAGAAACCTTCCCCAAAATAAATCCATGAGTCCGGACGGCTTTCCAGCCTAATTTTATAGAACATGCCAATCTGTGCTTGTCCCCAAAATGCCCCAATTATGAATTCCTCAGGTAAGAGGCTACATTACCCCGACATTGGAAGAGGCGAAATTGGTCCTTTTCCCTAAACTCGCTAAACATCCCAACTCTCTACGGCTCATATCGCCCGATAGCCCTCAAAGGTTGATGCAAAAATCTACACAAAAGTTCTGGAACTAGGCTAGACACTATCCTTCCGAAACTAATTCACACGGACAAGGCGGGATTTATATTGCAGACATCACATTTACATCAGCCAGAGGAGAGCTTGTCATCTCATAGTAAAAGTATTTTTTGTGGAAGGTCCAGGCTATCCTCCTGTCACTAGACGCAGAAAAAGCTTGACAGAGTGGAATGGTCCTTTCTATTTAACACCATGGAGATGACTGGGTCCGGACCAGTTTTCCTAAACAAAGTCTGCGTATATTATAGAAACCAGTGGTCTGACTGCCCATAAACAATTATCCCAAACGATCCTGTTGAGTAGAGTTAACTAAACAGGGTTGCCGCCTATCGCCATTGTTATACGCCATATACCTTGGACACAACAAAAATTGCAGTGACAGGGACCATACGAGGCATTTCATTTGGGAGGAGGTGGGGGGTAGGGGAGGGACCACAAAGTAATGGCTTATGCCGACGACCTGCTCCTCACTCGGACGGATCCCAGGGAATCGCTACCAGCGGTTATCAGAGAACTGGAAGCATTTGTCGCTGTAGCCAGGCTAAAAACCAACATTAATAAATCTGAAATACAACATTTTGCAGTGGAAGGGAATGGTTTGGGGCGAGCCAAAAAAGCCACTAACTTTCAATGGGTCCAGGTGGCCATACAATTGCTGGGGATAACATGAACACTGACATTGTCAGAACAGTATAGCGCTAACTACACTCACTTTCCGACATCACTCAAACAACTCCTTAAATGGGACCGCTGCCAGTCTCATGGCTTGGGCGAAGCAACATAATTAAAACTCGTCATCCTACCAAAAGTTCTTTACTACTTTCAGATACTCCCAATTCCGATCCTGCGCTCCTTCTTCCGGACACTCCATAGAATGAGGACATCCTTTACCTAGAACAATAAATCCCAATGAGTTGCCCCACATGCAAGGGCGGGCTAGGCTTCCCCCGGACTTGCTTAATTACTATCACGCAACACAACTGCAGGTTATCAAAGACTGGTTTACCCAAAACTCGGACAAAGGGTGGCGCGAGCAGTTCTAGGGACTTCACTAGCTGAACCCCTCTGGCTACCTAAAGCAGAACATCCACAAAATATGCACAAAAGCAGGATAACAAAATTAGCCGAGGACACATGGGATAAGGCAGCCCTGCACCAAAGTTTCACTTCTTTCCCTTTTACCCTGATTATCAGTAATCGGCAATTCAGGGAGGAACACAGGTGGCAATATTTTCAGGAACGGCGCTGGCTAATGCCCCCCCCCCCCAACCCACCCCCAATAAACAGAGAAATCAAGGGAAATTGTGTGACTACAGCTGACCAAAAACACAACAAAAAGAGACCTTCAAATAAAATCTCAACAGGTTTGGTTTTTAGTTGTTGCGAAAAGGCAGACCTAAAAGATGGTGTCCCTCTGCAGTGTCTCCCAGAAGCTCAACTATCCAGGTTCTGCTATGCATTTTAGCAACAAGGTAATAGCTGTGAACTTGTGTTGTTTAAATCGGTAGCACTGGCACATGATGGGGATAGGTGGCACGTGTGATCAGGATTTTATTTTGGACACTTAAGATGGACGGTACCAAAGGTACTCAAACAAAATACAAAAAGATCCTCAATGTTTTCAGGCCCATCTTCAGCAGAAAAAAAAAAACAGCCTGGTTGAAAACAAATCCAGAAACCGCCTGCCTCCTCCCCCTAGGACCGAATACGTTAATCAGGAAAAGAAGCCCCATTCAACCTTCAGAAGCAAGTAAAAATTACGTTCCGAGAGACTGCACAGTTTAAAGAGCATATAAAAGTTACGGACACGTGGACGTTTTTAACAGAAGGAGAACCTGGTTCGAGTCCCATCTTACTTGTACGTGCACTGCAAAGGCTGCAGGGGGCGCCTCTTGCGGACCCGGCATTGCCAAAGGGGAGTTGACTAAAGTGCATTTTGGGTTGTAAAATAACTTATTTGGAGTGTGCCATAGAACATTGGACCATGAAAGCGAAAGGGGGGTGAGGGGGGGTTGCGCCACTGGTTATAAGTATTGTGAGGCGAGTGCGAGTCATGCACGAGTGATAACTCTTGGATGTGTCTAGTAAACCCTAAACCCACTATAATGGACTAGAAATAATGAATTCCAATACTACTGCGCTCTCATCTAGTCTTGTGCATTTAATGGTTCAATCATTCAAAATATTTGCAAGCCATTATTTATTATTCCCCATGTATCAATAAAACTTTGGGCAAGTTAGTCTCTACATATATCAATCTTATACTTAGTTCATTTTATGACATTTAAGTATTCCTCTGCCACAATATAATTGGTATACCATTATCTCACTTTTGACATTTCAATGCTAGATGTGCGGTTACATTCCTTGTACGTTAAACAGCAATCAGTTTTGTGACATTTCTGATGGATAAGCAATACATCACTTTCATTTCTTCAACCTCTAGACAAGTTAAAGTCTGCGCTTATGTCGGAGCAGTCAATTTCGAGACATTGCTGATGGATATTTTATACATTTATTACAATTTGACTCTTGGATGGATTGTTCCTTTCTTAACACCTTATGGACAATCTAATCCCTAGTAAAGTCACCACTTGTTTCGCCTTGCTAGGCTTTTTCAAGGCTGTAGTGATCCTCTATCCTATGATTATTCTGAATTACTCAGTAAATTGCTCAATTATCCACTTTAATAGTACATGTTATGTATGATGCTATGAAGGGCGTGGGGGGTTAATATACTAGCTCAGTTCCTCTGCTACCCCCTCACTCTGAAATGGACCCCACCGGGTGCGTTCAGCACCTACAGCTCTTTGTTGCTTCCCAAGCTAGGTTCCCACTTTATAAAATCTCATACGTACTTACCATACTCGCCACGCCGATATTCATTTTACGAACCCAAAAGGACAGGCTGAATGATGGCCATCTGCCATGGGACAGACTACCCAGGCCATACTAATCCTCCAATGAAAGTTTCCTATAAATAACTTTAGTGCTATTTGTTTCAGTAACATCACAAGGCTGAATTCCAGAGTCCAGCAGGCCCAACATGTTAGACTATCTAGTGGGGCTGAGCCCAAATTAAAAAGTGCTGTGCCGCTATCCCCCCATTTCAAGGTGCTTTACAGCAATGGTAGTCCAAGCCAGGTTCACCTTCAGTGGGGTCGAGTTTGCCCCAGCACCACAAGATTTTATGTGGTACAAAATGAAATCTTTGCCTAAAATATAAACAAGCATGACCATCACTCTACCGCCACCAGAAAGATAAATGTCCCCGCCCGACATGCAATTGCCTCTATCCATAGCTCAGTCTTCCAATGCTACTGGCCGCTGACAAAAGCGAAAACAACTGATGGTCAAAGCTTGTTTACATAACGCTCAATACTAGAGGTCAGCATGTATTAAGGTCTTCAAACTGTGACAGATCGAGACATGAAACAAGCGACTAGTGCTTTTACGGGAAAGTGGCGCATGCAGCGTGCAATGCTTCCATCAACAGCCTTCCCCGCCTGTTCCAGAGACCTCTGCGTGCACTGGACAATCACAAAGGACAACATTTCTAAAACACTAACATTTGCCCAAACCCAAGGATTTGAAACCTACCCACCACCACCGTGCCATTGTACAGGCGAGCAGAGCTCCATCAGGCACTTTAAGGATATTTCAGAATTAAAGCGCAAAAACTTTTTAAGCTTAATTGTTCACACCCAAACATATTTCTTAAAGACAATGGTAGCCTTTTGTAACTTTAAAAGTAATGCAACCGCACACAAGCCAAAGATCCGAGGTCACAACGACTCGGTGACCCCCTCCTTGCCCCTCAGCGGTGGAAGGGGTGACCTCTGTAAGGGAGACTGTCAAAGTTGGAGAACGGCATTCCAAGAATGTTGATGCGCTGTACCGCCCCATGTCAGGGCTGCAACGCATGTACTCCCTGCGGGTCATTCATGAAGGAATAATTCAACCAGTACCTGGAAAAGAGGGCGTTTACACGACTCGTCTCTGCATGGTTTCGAGTGAAGTCAAACTAAACCAACCTAATTGAGTCGTCTGAGTGACCAGGGAATTAATTGATCGAGGCAGCGCAGAGTACATGATCTACTCAGATTCCACAGAGTGTTTCCGTGCTAATGCGCACAGGCGACTACTAAAACATAAGCTCAGCCAAAGCAAATACATCTCAGCTGCTTTGTGTCAAATGCAGCCTTAAACGCCCCGGTAAAGGCCGTGCCAGAGTCACAATAAGGTTGAGAGCATTGCAAGTGAATGATATTGGCATACTACACACACAAACGGCACAGACGTCAAACAAAAACAAGTCGAGCAAAATAGTCTACCAAGACTCATGTCTGGAACTCAAATTGACAGCAGAGTCAACCCAGGGCACACAGACAAGGCAGTGGCAGAGAATTACACGTGTTTTAACCAATGAGTTATCAAATCAACTGCGCCCCTGAGGCCTTCCAAATAAAACGTATTGCTGAAACTAAACCCCAAAACTTCACCAATTAACTTTTTTCTTCTTCATTTGTATATATCACCGGCTCTTCTGTAGGATACATTAATTCACCCCCAACACCAAGCAAGCTGGAGGAAAATGAAATTGACTTCACATCGAAACAGGTCGGTCTTCTGAAGAAATACATATCAAGTGATTTGTATCAATTTAATTCTCAGGCAGGCTCAGACGTTTCGTTCTTCTGAGAATTGATCATTTACTGGTTTTAGCAAATAAAGGTATTAACAGGCATTTGTCTCCTTTGGAAGTTTGTGTGTAAAAATGTAGCAATCAGTGAGACAGCTGAACATATTTTGACTGACTGCACTGATATGGTAAAAAATATGTACAATGCTTGGAATCGATAAGGGAACCTACCTTCTGGACTGGTATTTTACCAATTCGCAAAATATCAAGGTACTCATAGCAATGTACAATGTTTGGTTGAAAATTAAAAATCTTTTAGGAATACCCATTTAAGATAACTGTATGATACTCCTACTTGGTCAAGCTAAGGTCGGCCTGAGAAATTGATACTGATTGTTTTCAGATCAAAACCCAATCATTGGTGACATTGACAGGCGAGATTATTGTGAGACAGACTAAGCAGCTTAAATTCAATCATTCTATTGGATATGAATAACACCAGCAGAAATTGAAGAGGCGCTGGAATGCTAAGCTGTGACTCGAGATTTTTAGCTACTACTCTGGTGCCATTAAGGTATTATAAGTACTGCACTTACATCTTTTAGCACTCAAATGATTTTTATGTACCACGTACATAATCACAGCGCAAACCCCACCAACACCGACGAGGAACGCGCAAACAAGCTACGAAACTTCCCAGAAGTTGAGGCTTTCGTCAAACTGGTAAACCAAAGCAACAAATCAGGCTCTCCTGAAGACCCCTGCCCCACAGACATATACAAAACAATTCTCAAGCAAGGAACCCCCTGGAATACCACAGGAACCTCCTCAACCTCTCAATCCCAACAGGTAAAGTACCACAGGGCTTCAAATCAGCCTACATCAAGCAGGTACTCAAAGGGACAACAAGAAACGTAGAGGACTTATCTAACTATAGACCCATCTCCAACATACCGTACATAGCCAAACTGCTAGAAACGTACATCTACCAAACAACCCAAGAATTCATAGAAGAGCATCTACTACTAGACCAGGCACAAGTTGGTTTCAGACCTATGAGAGGAACGGAATCTGCTCTCCTCAATATGGGACGACCTAAAAACAAACGCAGACTCGGACAACAGTACCGCCCTGATTCTCCTTGATCTGTCTGCAGCTTTCGACACTGTCAACCACATCATCCTCATAAAGAGATTATAAGGACTAGGGATAACAGACACTGCCCTACTGTGGCTCAAATCCTTCCTAACAGAACAGAACAGAAACAGTGTGGATGAAACCTTTTAAATCCAATCCCAGAGACTCCACTTGCGGAGTACCACGAGGTTCTTCCTTCTCCCCACTGCTATTCAACATCTACATGTACCTACTAATCAAACTCATCAAAAAACACTGCCCAACATGCTACAACTATGCCGACGATACTCAAATAATCTTCAACATACAAGATACCCGAGAAGAAAACACCACACTAGAGAATTGCCTTTGTGACACATTCAACTGGATGAACCTCAACCATCTCAAAATCAACCCAGGCAAAACAGAGAATGATCGTATCAAAAAAGGGAGGAGACAAACTACATCCCCTGGCCAATAGAGCTCGGCACCACACCAGAACCATCATCAACTGTAAAAAACCTAGGGGTCCTGATGGATAACAATCTCACTCTAGAACCACAAGTAAACTCAGTAATCAAGAAATGTTTCTTCCTCCTGCGAGCAGCAAAAATGATCCTACCGTTCCTGTTCGCCAACAAAACACTTACCATCATCGCTCTAATCATGTCCAGAGTAGACTATGCCAACAGCCTATACCTGGGCATGCCCGAACGACTTCTAAAAAAAAAACTACAACCCATACAAAATGCAGCAGCCAGACTCCTCCTCAAGCTACCCCGAAGAGAACAAATCACACCCGCGCTACAAATACTACACTGGCTACCACTAAAACAGCGAATAAAGTTCAAGTCCATGTGCATCACGCACAGAGCAATACACAAACAAGGCGCAGAATTCCTAAGCGACAAACTACGCCTACATCAACCGAAAAGAACACCAAGACCAAGCACCGACATACGCCTGAAACCAAAACCCTACAACAGAAAAAAACTCTGAGGATCCTCTTTTCCCCCACCAGCACCCAAAACCTGGAATGACCTACCTAAGAATATACGGAACACAACAAACCACCTAGCATTCAGGAAACTCCTCAAATCATAGCTCTTCACAGGGTAACCACAACGAAGATGCACCAGAATGCGCAGATATTACAACGATGAAAATAACTCCAATCCCGGCCACTCCCAATCTGGACAAACACTCAAACCAAAGAACTAACCACTCGACAGAGCATAAGATATCATGGAAAATAGCCACAAAAGGAAGACTCTAGAGACTGATGACATACTTGGACCAGACGAAAGCCCTCAAGTGACTCACCCACTCGCACGTACCATATCCTGATCGGCAAACGCATTTAGATAGAATTGAGAATATTCGCATGGCCAAGCTTGATGAAATTGTGGCCATTGGCCTGCGTCGCATCCAGAGGGGACTTTGAATGCGAATTGTGAATATTAGCATGTCTACACTTAGATGGAATTGAGAATATTAGCCTGCATCGCATCTAGATAGGACCATGAATGCTGGCATGCCCGCACTTAGGGGAAACCTGAATGCCAACATTCACACACCCGGATAGATTTGTGAATATTAGCCTGCGTCGCATCTAGATAGGACTTCGAACGTTTGCATGCCTGCACCTATGGGAATCCTGAAGACTAACACAGGCCACACCAAAAATTGTGACATTGGCCTGCTTCGCATCTAGATGATTGATTGAAGGGCAGCAAGCCCGCGCCTAGATGAAACTTGAATGTTGGCGTGTGCCACATTTGGAATTGCGAACACCCTGGCCTGCGTAGTATCCGGATGGGGTTGCGAATGATAGCATGCCCTCACCTGGACAGAGTTCTAGACGCTAGCTTGTGCAGCATCTGGATGGGACTGTGAATGCTGGCTTGCCCACACCCAGATAGAATTCTAAACATTGGCCCGCACCGCATCCAGATAGAGTTGCGGGGGTCAACTGGTGCCACACTGGGACAGAACTACAAATGCCAACATGCCAAAAGTCAGGTAACCCACTAACAAATATAAGCTCAAACTCTGCATACTTATCTCACTCAAAAAACACACAACCATCTCTCGCACAACAAGCCGCACGCACATCACAACACTGCAACACCACAAGTCGGACCAACAGCACACGCGGCCTGTCACCGATTCAATACCCGCACCAAAGCTCACCATCTGGTGTATACCGAATTGAAGCTGCCAACAGAACACCACTCCTCTCACTATCCTACTCCCGCTTTACCTTACTAACCCACCCCACCCAACCTTATCATTTTCTTATCCGCCAGAGTGCCTGGGGACCAATTCTGTTGGTGACGGTGCGCGGTACAAATACCTTTAACATTTAACACGTTGAATTTGAGAAGTGAAAATATTTTATTTGATATTATAGTGTAGGATATATTTTTATATTCATTATTTGTATTCTGTAATAAGCTAGATGGATATGAGTCTGATGCGATGTGTTTTAGAAAAATGTGTAAAGTTTATTCAAACTATCACATTATTGATAAATACATTCAGTAATTTAATTCTGATGAAATGGAGGAAAGTAATAGCTCCTTTCGCATTGATTTGTGCTACACCTTAAAGTAATGGCTCTCCAAAATGTATGCTGGGTGTTCTCATTTTGACATAATTTTAATGAATTGTGGTATGTATGAGACGAGTCGGAGGGGTGGTTTGTTGTCACAAGAGTGTTTTAGAAATGGAGATCTAGTGTTAACTAAAAATGTTTCAAATCTTAATAGCAAAAGCAGTTCTATGTTAATTCAAAAATATCATTGTAAATGATTTTATTCTAGAAGATGCATTTACTAATACAGAGGCAAAAAGACAAAATCGGATGCATACAAAAGTAGAAATGAGGACATTCGCAGGATGACTGAATGCATACAAATTTGCAATCTACCACTATACATTACAAGTTCTTGCTTGACCAAACATGAACCAAAACCTAAAAACATCTTTGGGTTGGGAACTTCGTTAACTAGGTTGAGAACTGGCTAAGTGGCCAGCAGTAGAGTGCTGTTATGAAGACTACTCCGAGATGCCAGTTGGGGGTCAGTCAATAGCGATCATCATTAGATGATGAAGTGCTACATTAAGTTTGTGCCATTGCAGAAGACTACGATGCGTCTTGGACAAGGCGTGGGCCTAGTGGCTAATCAAGAAAATGGAAGACCTGGGCTCTATGCCCGGCTCCAGCAGTCCACTGAATATTCAGGCTAGGGTGGCCCCTGCCCAGTCGGGTCTGCTTCCCTTTGTCGCAGTCTTGTGACATGGTGTGCACAGAAGTTCCAGGTTTGTGGTGGTGGACGCCTTCAGCAATGGGTATCAGAGCGGCACCGGGAGCAGACCGGGGCCTGCAGGTAGATCACACATCAGGCTCGTGCAACTCTGGAGATGGCTTAGATTCACAGAACCTCATTGGTGTTCGCAAAACAGATCCAGAGATCACACTGAGCAACCAGGGATCACAATGGTCCACGGTGCCTCATAGCATACACTCTATTTATGAATGGGGCGGAGCTTACAAGTCAAAGTGGGACCAGACCGGCCGACACATTTGGGATAGAGGTGCTGCAGCTCTCCCCCTGGATTAACAGTGGGGGGAAATTGGACGGTCGCCTAAGAGTGCCTAACAAATGAAATTGCACCCATTTAGGCCAGAGGGCAGTCACTATTTCTAATGGGTCAGGGGTGATGCCAACACACCCTGACCTTACAACTAGACAAGGCAATGTGTATGGGGTTCGTTTTGTTTTAGGTTTGGAAGTTAAGCCCGATGCAGCAGAAATGTATGCACATGGCAGTTACTCTAGGCTGCATGCAGTACCACAGCCACCACAGTGCCCACTTCCTCATTTCACGTGAGTGTTGGCTTTCTTGTGGTGGTGGATGAGCTGTATTCAAGTGTAAAGATGGAGTGGAAACTTTGTGTATATAGGGCAGGTAGATTGGCTGCTCCCGTTTCATATTTCTGTGGCCTCATTTTGTGCAGGCCTAAATATGACAAAGTTTTACGTTACTGCTGCCTAGGTTTTCCGGTATCTAGTTGGATTAGTTGCATTACATCACATTATATTCTATATAGTGCTTCATGCCGATTCCTCCCACTTCAGAGCGCCTTAACAGAAGGTGCTGTATTATCATATTTTATTTTAATCAATGTTTCAACCTCAGGACGACATTGGAAGGTGAGTCAGGCCTGCAACTATTTCCTCGAGTGGATAGCTCAGCAAGTCATTTCATCAACTGTGCAGTTTAAGAAATATTTAGAATATCTATCCATCAGTCTCCTGTCTCCTCCAGACCTTTTAATAAAACTAAGACACCACGCTATTAACGTCAACTCGTTTTAGAGTGTTCCAGTACTTATCCCTCAACCTTCTAAGCACTGTACTAATTGGTGCTATATACATAGGCATTGTAACCGCCAGAGTTTTACACTTATAAAAAGGAGAAAAGTCTACATTTTAGCATTAATAATTCCAAAAGGCTCTTCATGTCACCGCCTTCTGCAAGTATCTGGAAGTGCTACTTCGAGTCATTTACCTGCAGGTCAGACTGGAGCATAAGGTTGTATTGGCAGCAATGAACAAGTGTCCTACAGTCGCAAATGGCAATGTATTCCTTTTGTGACCGATTGAGTAGTAGCAAAGGGGATTTTTTTTCTGTAAAATGTGTTACAAATTATGAATTTTAAAGAATATTTGTTCGGCAACACTGGTCAAAACTACCAGCTGCATAGTGAAGGAACTCAAATTGTCCTAATTTGTCGAGGCAAAACAAATGGCTCATGACATGTTGGGCCTCCACTCCGGCAATGGCCCTGGGGATCAAACTTGTGTTGCACCGTGTATTCGTGCTTCCAAGACTAGCAAGTTGCCCCGGAGCTATCCTCCCGAGTCTGCGGGCCAACCTAGAGGCTATGCTCATCTCCACAGTCCAGGCATTAGCAACTGTTCAGGAAGCACATACTCCCGTTAAAAAGAACCGAGATTATGGAGGGCAGTGAGCAGAACATTACTTGGGTTAAAGTGAAGTGGACTTTTCCAGTTTTCCAGGCCCTTTATAGGTGCTCAATAACGCACTGCCCCCCCCCCCCCCCCGCGCCACCAATTCCCCATCGAGATGAGATTCATGAAGAGAGCACTAGCTATAGTTACACTTCTCGACAATGCTCCCATACGGGTCCCAGGTCCTTTGGTAACCGTTTCAGGCGTCTCTGTGATGGCCGGGAAGGGAGGCCCGCTTTCCTCCTCCTGCCCTCTGCCTCAGTGGCTCTACAGAGGAAGAGACCGCGGGTGCCCTCTGAGCCGATTAGCTGCCACCCCCCACCCCCTCGCTACTTCATCCCCACAGCACTCTGGCAGTGTTCATCAATCGGCACTCGCAGCTGGTGCACAGAGCAGACCCCGTACGAAGGCCCCCACACTCCCCTCCTCCCTAGTGTGTGCACTCGGGCACGTGCACACACTGCCCGTCATCCCTCCCCTCAACTCCGTAAGCAGTGCAGCTGTGAAATCGGAGCCTAGAAAGACGGCGCGAGGGATCCTACCACCACAATGCACCAAAGCGGAACCAGAACTTGAACAATAGGTCTACAGTAAACACGTCGACAAAGCCCATGGGCATTACTTTATAATTAGGACTAGCCACGGGAGGATGAACCTGCCCTGGCCCACTAGCCTCCACTGCCCACGTATTACCATCATGCGCCTTGGTACAGCCCGCCTCTAACCCCATCACTTTAAGGAAAGCACCACAATCGCCAAGCGTAAGCCGGAGCCCCTGCACGAGTGAGTCGCTCTTCTAGTGTTTATTTCTCAAAGTCCTGTACCTACCGCTGGGCTCCCCTGCCTGGAGTCAGGGGAAGGAGGCTCACGATGAGACTCTCCTACCAGACCCCAACTTTCCAGTCTCCTCCCCTCAGAGCTAGAGGTATCCCGCTTCTGGCAGGAATCTGCAAGTCGTAGGCCCTGCAGAGGTTTTAAACAACTCTTGTTCTCGTCAGCATAGCCAGTGGTGAGTGATCATGGGAATAGTTTAAAACATCTGGAGAGATGCATAGCGGCCAACAGGAAGCTGAGTGGGTAGGACTATGAATACCAACCCAGTTTCTTAGCAGTACTACCATACTTCCATTAATTTTCACCTCTCCCTGCCAGATCTGTGTGCCCGCATGTTTCAGGGAGGTCAAGTGAGGCAGTGTGAGGTAAAATGAGGAGGCCCAACCCGCCCGCTCCTCTTTTCTGAATGCACCAGTCTTTTGACGCATACAGCAGGAGCAAATTACTTCTGGTTGCAGGAGGAGTCTTCCAGCCAGGCCGATGCACATAAATTAGGCAGTCTAGAGGCTACATTTGCTCACTGGACTAGGGACACAAAGAGGCCGATCTCTGCTCATCAACTGGACGACGTAGTGTTCGTTTGAAAATCGGTTTATCTTCTTGCATCTCAATTCAATTATCTGTCAGTGTTGCCGAGTGTGTACAAACAGGCTAGAAGCTCGCATTAAGTGTGATTAACGTGCATCGTCTCCACTTTTAAGATTGGCGAAACCAAGACTGCCTGGCTGAAATCCATACGGCATTTCGGAAGCAGGTTAACAAAAACTGGAATTAGGAGACCATGAATGAAAATTGATGCAACTGCAAAAGGGAGGTTTTCATGAGAGAAGGAATATCTCAAGATTTAGTGAGTGAAAGGGTAGTCCAGTTTGGATTGGGCCAATGTGAAGGGTTCTTGATAGGCTTTGATGCCAAGCAACATGTGGCCCCTTTGTACCACCCACACAGGTATAAACTTCTTGAAGATTTAACAGGTTGACTAAGTTGTTTTTGTAATTAATTCATTAAAAAATGTATTTTTACAATTTGACTCCTTTGCCAGGCCCTATGCAGATATTGTGCAACGGTGCACACAGCATCTATGTGCTTGGTGTTTTGCAATGTTATTTTAAAAAAGGTAGCAGGCGCTCCTCTCCAGAAAGAACATGGCATGATAACCTGTTCTGAGATGAGAGTTTGCAGCACACGCTTTTTGCTCACTGTACCTTTCACAGATGGGAAATATCCATTTGCATTTCAGTCTTTGTCCCACCCACATGGGCAGTCCAGCACCGAAATGCTATGGCAATTCCTCTCTGAACAAGAGTACCAAAAGCAACCCCATACATGTGTTTCAGCCTTGTTGGGCCTCATCAGTGAGGTGAAGCTTTGTCTCTCTGAGTACAGTGAGCAGGGAGTCCACGTCTGGTTGCCCCCAAAAGCGCACGCTTTTTGCTCACTGTACCTTTCACAGTGTGCTGCAAACTCATCTCAGAACAGGTTATCATGCCATGTTCTTTCTGGAGAGGAGCGCCTGCTACCTTTTTTTGATACGTTTTACAATGTTATGCCTGCATTAAAGGTCCTAATCCTATAATTATTTCAAAGAACCTTAATGTTGGTCGCCAAATAGAAAACATAACAAAAAAAGTTGGGATCGATTTACTTCTAATTTTACAGGCAAGAAAATATCTGAACGCTTTTTGGCATCCTAAGCTTTTAGAACCCTAGCTATGAGTAAGGTTCCTAATAGAGCCAGCGCAAGATGCGGTTCAACAGAAGTGAATAATTGTCATAGATCGATTTTATTTTTATAAAAAAATAAACTTCAGACAGATGACTTACTACTGTACTTCAGGAGCCCCTCCCCGTACTCTGGAAGTGTATACTTCCTTCAGTGTTTTGCTCTCCTTTCATTAGTACAACACGAAGTATCGCATAACACGAGCACCACCCATCTTTTTCAGTATACTATAACCTTGCTTAAACCAAGGCACAGAGGTACACCCAACCCCCCTGCTGATTAAATACTTCAAGGCGTAAAATGTATGGTCGCGGCCACATCTTAACCGAGTACCACCCTGCATCTCAGATCAACACAATCTAGTTCGAAACCAATTTGTGTGTTGGGCATTTGTATGGCGCCTATACACAACTGTTTCCAGCTGCCACAAGAGAAAAGGTGGTGGGGAAGGGGGCGGGAGAGAAGAAAAATAATAACAGTAAGCATAAACATGTGAAAATGCTTTGACTTTCTTATAGAGAACAGTTCGAAAATTCTTGCACGTCTCACGGTTCGGGCGATTCCCTTTTCTGCAAAGCCCATGGGCCGCGAGAGCGTGAAGCTCAACGTGCTCGCCACGTGCGGATTCGGAAAAAATCACAGCAATAACTTTAGCTCGACTCTAAGCGCACACACGTGTTCCGTGAAGCCGCAAAAGACTGCTCTCGAGTCATATCGCCACAGTCCGAATCGATGCGATCAAAACCAAGGTTCCTGTAACCTTTGGCAGGGACTGATGTTGCTCGCACTCCGCTGCCCTAATTTCCACCAGTGACTTTCAAAGAGGCTGAAATGGAGGAAAGTGTAACAACTTCCGCAGCTTTGGGCATCCTCCCCTCCCGCCATCCTAATTCTTCCTTCGCCCCGCCCCCTCTCACTCATTCCATATAGGAACAACAAAAAAGACAAAGGGGCAATTAAGTGTTCAAGATTCGCCCCCCCCCCCCACCCGCCCCCGTTTCCTGACAAACAGCCCACCCGGTCAAGAAGGGGCCCTAAACTCTGGAGAGACCTCCCCATCCCACCCGGAAATGGGATGGAGCATAAAATTCACTGCCCAGCGCCACATCCTACAACCTCCCCACCCTCTTCCTGCCCAACACCTGCGGCTGGCGCAGGGGCACACCCTGAGGGGCTCTGAAGGCGGCTGCCGGGGCAGCGGGGTTCAGCTTCAAGCTCACAGTCAAGTGTGAGGCAGCCGAGCCCACCGACAAGGCACCCCCTCCCCTCCATAAACCGGCGCACAAAGGCCAGGCCGGGCTGCCCAGCCGAGGCTGCCTGCATCCATTAACGCCTTTGAAGTGCAGCGTGCCGGACACTACAGAAAGGCCTCGGGTACATTCAATGAATGCACGCTGCTCTGCTCTCTGCCGTCCAGGGGCCACCAACTGACGTGTGTGTGTTGGGGGCTGGGGGTTGTTTTCGGGAGGGAGCACCTGCTTTTCTTTCGCCCAGCGCCATAGAATTGAAGGTCTTTTCACAGCAAACCTAGAGTTAGAGTGTGCTTTTTTTTTTAAACACCAGAGTCTCTTGAGCGGACTCTGGTCACAGGGCAGTGATGGTTGGCCGGTTTTGTAACGGTAGCATCTGCTATACACAGCGGCCCAAGTGTAACAACCTAGCAGGACTCTATGAAGCGCGAAGAAGTGTTTGGGGGGCGTATGGGGGGGGGCTTCTTCATTGCTTGAAACACATGTGGTGCAGTCATTTCTCAAAGATAGTGTGTACACTTACCGCCCAATATGCGATTGTCGGAAGTAAAAATGTAACTCTCCAGAAGTTATTTGACAAATAACAAAAAACAGCTCATTTCCATCAATGTTATTCCTATTATGAGCAGCGGACAGTCTATAATCAGGGCCGGCCTTAGGGCAGGGCAGGCCGGGC
This sequence comes from Ambystoma mexicanum, assembly GCF_040938575.1. NCBI lineage: Eukaryota > Metazoa > Chordata > Amphibia > Caudata > Ambystomatidae > Ambystoma > Ambystoma mexicanum. The sequence goes on along the minus strand of NC_090936.1, from coordinate 447,731,865 downwards.
AACCGCCCTGGGTGCCATAGCCCCCCGGGGCGCCAGCTCGAGGAGCCTTTCAAGGGCTACCCCGAGTTGGCATGGTGGGTAAAGTGTCCTTTTGAAATTAAATGCGCTCGCAAGCGCATTTAACAGGCTCCTGGCACACTAATGAGAAGATTACCTGCCCGCTGCAACGCAGGGCCGTTTTCATTAGAATAGGGCGCTGATGCTTGCATCAATGCCCTATTCCATCAACTCCCTGCTCCGGCACGGGGAGATCATCTTAATAGCATGCCAGCTCCTTATCGCTGTTAAATGCGAGCGCAATTTATAAAAGGACGCCATCTCCCACCTCCGAAAAGAAACGTGCCTCCAAACCCCCCACCCCTCCATTGACCAGGGGCACGGCGGGGGGCGCCAAATTCAAATTTTTCTGCACCGGGACGCTGCTGTCACCAAGGCCGCCACTGTCTATAATTGTAACAATTATGGTGATTTATATAGCACTTCATGCGAGATGTCACTCCTAAGCGCTGTACTAAACTGTGTTCCGCGCAAGGACTAGGGTCGGAGTTTCTAACTAGCAGCTCACAGCACCGCCCGTTCGAGGAGCACTCATTGCGCTTGAGCCATCCATCCGGCTTCATACAATTCGAGGTGGGCGGTAATGCATGAGGTATGCTGAACTTGCAGTGTCAAAGGTTCTTGCTACAGCGCACCTCCATCATTTGGTGTATCGTCTGGATGAAATGTCCCAGGGATGCATACTTTTCAAAAGTGCCAACTAGCAGGTGTGCGACGCAGTCGGAGGAAGGTTCGGAAATGGCTCTGCGATATTGCAGAGGTAGACAGTGAGGTCAGGTGCAATGCACAGGGCCTGCATTAGATCTAGCGGCACCCAGGACGAGTAAATTAAATATGGTGCCCCTGACCAAACTCCTCAGGCACTTCGCCACACGGGTCCCTGCGTCCGGCGCCAATTTTGCATTTGCTCTGCTGAATGGAGCGCCGGTGCAAAACCAGTAGCAGCGCTCTAATACACGATTAACTTCCTGCCCCGGTGCTGGAGCGGGGTGTTAATTAGTTCAATAGAGAACCACTGCCCCATGCTGGTTTGGCAGTAGCGCCCTATTGTAATAAAAAGCACTGCGCTCCCATGCTGGAGCACCTGGCGCCAGTACGAGACTGGGGCGCATTTCACTTCAATAGCGTGCCTGCCATGCCTTCACCCACCAGCTCGGGGGCGCCCTTGAAAGATTCCCCCTTCTCCTAACCCCAGAGCTGGTGTTGCCGGTGGACTAACCAACCGCCAGGCTGACATGCCTAAAGACAGCTCTGGCAGTGCCGGTCCGGACTGTGGTATTAAGTCCCACGCATCCTCCCTGAGGGGCAGGCGATACTAGCCAATCAGCACCCAAAACCTGAGTGCCGCTGAGGGTTGGACTTCACTATATTTAGTTGCATCTACGGGTTGTGCATGCGACCAGTGATACCAAAGAGGTGTACCAAAGAGGTCTTCTGTACCAAATTCTGTATGTGTAGCACTGCCCTTGGGGAGAGGATCTTGGGAGCACCGTACAAAGTTCAAAGGGAGGAGGTGAGAAAGAAGCAATAGCCCATCCACCATGAAACACTGTGTTTACCTTTTACTTTAATAATTGCAACTAGACCACTTGGAAGCAGTTCTGTGACGTGCACACACAAAGGAAACGCAGTTGATGAATGAGATAAAGGACTTCAGTAGTACCATAGCCTGTAATCAAAGACATTTAAAATGTTCTTTGAATCTGATAAATGCCAAGCAAAGGGGTTTTCGGATAAGACACTGATCCTCGGGGTGCTCCCCCCCCCCCCCCGCCTCCCACCAACAGTCTAAAATAGGCATATTGTCTATCATAACATTGTAAGAAAACAAAAGGGCTGAAAACATTTAAGTCAGAGAAACCAGGGCCTGCATCAGTGCAATTAGCGCAAACTGAAATTGAAAGGTGGGTACAAGTAGTATGATTTGTTTTTTTTATAGAGAAATCTTTCCCTAACCAGCTCTATTAAATCACAACCCCCCCTCATACACACACACTGCACAATTTCCCAATTTGGTGTCTGAGGCACAGTGCCGATTAGTCCTCTAGAGCCGTAACGCTCTACTATAATGCCCTAAACCACAGTGAGCTAGTAAAACATTCACAAATCAAATAACCACCCACCATCAAATAACCACCCACCATCAAATAACCACCCACCATCAAATAACCACCAACCAAACATCGGAATTGCGCGAAGGAAGCTGTTAATCAAAGAAGACACTGAAGAAATCCATCAATTATAGATCAATAACAGTTGAACTGTTTCCCTGAGCCGTTTGAAAATGAAACAGTGACTGCGGGGTACTAACCCTCAGAGCTGTGGACAATCTAGATATGGTGACTATTAAACCTCTGAGCCGTAGAAACACAAAAAGCAGATACAGTGACTACATGGCCCACGCCCTTTGATCTGTGAGAACGTTGCGCACAGTGACTGTGCGGCAAAGACCCTTAGAGCCGTGTGATATAAAAAAGGAACCAATTCATATGGTCAGCATATTTTTAACTCTCAAATTAAGACCAATCAGAGCTAATAAACAAGATGCCAATTCAAAAAAAGCTAAGAAGCCCAAGTAGAAGTGGAGCTTTCACAGATGACCTATGAGCACTAGAACTTGAATAGCAGACTTGAGTCACCGAGAGCAATCAAAGCCAAACACTCCACCAAATAAAGAGACGACTACACAATGGTCGAATGACACTTTGGAAATACAAGAGGCAGAATCTTAAAATAATTTAAGAATAAAACAAACACTGGAAGAAGATAATAATCATTTTGGGCCAAAGGATTGCAATACACAACTGCAAAAAACATGAAACGTAAAATAAACAAATGTTTTAAAAATAAAAAATGGAGCACTGGTGACGAAGACTTGGACAGAAATGAAACTGCAATTACCAGTTGTAAAACAACGCTTGATTGAGAATGACAAACACACAACAGTTAACATAGGAATGAATCAAGAAAACGTAGAACATGGTCCCACTATAAGCATTAAAAAAAAAAAAACAATAATTGACGGTGTATTTCCAGTATATGAGCAGATGCTGGAAAACTACTCATTCTCCTAATCAAGCCACAAGCACAACTCGTGATCAACCAGATGTGACGCTTCCAGCTCTGAACTTTGTGCTAACCTCATTAGTGAATGTATTTGAATTGAGGTCTGAAGTACAATCACACTTGTGTACATTTGTGGAATTGACTACAAATCTGCGTCATTGTGAATCTGAAATAGTGAGTCTAAAATCAGTCATTAATCCATCGGTAATGCATGAATGAAAAGCGATGCATACTATTACCATGAATCAAGTAGTAAAAATTGAAAAAATTCCGACCCTAGCGACTGACTCATTCCTTCAAGTAGAAAATCGAATAGAAAAAAGCTGTTATGACAAAGACAAATGAACAGGGAAGGGACATTGACCATCATGAACAAGAAAGTAAAGATATCCTAGATGATACTCCCCCGTCCGATTCAATGCTAGAAGAATGTATGAGACTCAACAACATAGTAGAAACCATAGAAAGAAGTGAGGAGGAGGTTCACTCACCTAGAAGAAATTGTTATAAATGAGCAAAATTACACCACCATTATCAATTGACATACCAAAAAATTCTCAACACAAAAGGAAAAAAAGAAAATGTGGCCAAATATAGTCCCAATTTTATCACAGGGGAATGAACCTAAATGAAAATTTAAGAAAGGGCAAAACAGTTAAAAGGCCATAAAAGAATAAGTTACTTTCTTACCTGGTAACGTTCTTTCGATGGGATGGTCCGACGACTTATTCCATATCTATGACAGGTAATGTCCACAGCTGTGCTGCTTCGGAAAATCTTCGGCGTCCTGCGTCGATGACGTCGATGCGCCGTACCCGATGACCTCCTCCAACGGCCGATGTCACCCGATGTGATAAGTAGGACGCACAACGCCCATAGCCTCAGTTAAAGTTTTTTCCCCCAGAACGTGTGCCACCAGTTTTCTGCCAGTCAGACACACAAGGCCTTGCTGAACGCAAGCTGCAATTGCAAAAGAAATTCTGCAGCGGGGAAGGTAGGGAGGGAGCGATATGGAATACATCGTGGGACGATCCCATCGAAAGAACGTTACCAGGTAAGAAAGTAACTTGTTCTTCGAGGGGATTGGGTCCTCCGACGTATTCCATATCTATGACAGACTCCCAAAGTAGTACTAAGCAAGGAGGTGGGAAAAGAATTTAGAACACAAATTTAGCATGCCCAATCAAATTGCAGAATATAGGCCTGCCTTGCCAAAGGCCAGATCCTGCCCTCTGATGGAATCGAGGGAGTAGTGACGTACAAAAGTATGTACTGAAGCCCAGGTGGCTGCATCACAGATGTGACGAATAGGAACACCCCTCTGCAGAGCAGTAGACGCAGCCACTCCCCTGGTAGAATGGTCCCGCAAGCCAGCCGGAGGGTCCTTACCCGCCAAGCGGTAACACTCGGAGATAGCTAAAATAATCCAACAAGAAAGTCTGTTTCGTCACAGCTTGTCCCAAACGCTTTCCAGCGTAACCAATGAAAAGTTGAACGTCCACTCTGACCCTGGACATGCGCGAAATATAAAAGCTCAACGCTCTCCTAGGATCAAGCCTATGGAGCCTCTCCTTTTCCTTACCAGGATGTGGAGGCGGATAGAACGCCGGAAGCACAACCGTCTGGCTCAAATGAAATTCCGAAACCACCTTCGGAAGAAAAGGAGGACGAACTCTAAGGACAACCCTGTCCATATGAAACACAGTGAAGGGTGGCTTAACTGAAAGTGCCTGAAGTAACCACAACCAATAACAGTTTTAAGAGTTACCAGTCTCAAAGGGCAAGAATGCAAAGGCTCAAACGGAGCACCCATAAGAAACTTAAGAACAAGGTTCAAATCCCAACCGGGCACCAGAAAAGGTGACGGAGGAACACATTAGTGAGACCTTTCAAAAACTGAGAAATTAAAGGAATCTTAAAATAGTAACACTCTTCAGACGAGCGCTTAAATATGGACAGCGCTGCCAGGTAACCCTTAATGGTCCCCACTTGCAAGCCCCTGTGGGCCAAATAAAGCAAAAAAGACAGAACCATGGGAATGTCACATTCAAAAGGATCCACATTCTTAACTCTGCACCAGTACAGAACTTTCTCCAACGGCAACGGTACAGAGACTTTGTTGCCGGCCACCTGGCCAAGAGCAACACCTCCATCACGTCTTCAGGGAGGTCCCAATCCTTATACCTCAACCTTTCAGAAGCCAAGCGTGAAGGTTGAGGGATCTGACCTCTGGATGGAGAACCTGACCCCCCCCCTCCCGTGAGAGCAGATCGTCTCGGTAGGGAAGGCGACGCGGAGGGCAGATGGACAAGTCGAGATGGTCCAGGTACCACGTCCTCCGGGCCCATGCCTGAGCAATGAGGATCATCTGGGAACCGAACCCCCGTAACCTTCGCAGTACTGGAGGAAATGCGTACAGCAGTGGGAATGACCACTCCACCACAAACGCGTCTCGTAAGGCTCCTTTTGGAGGAAATTCCCGCGAGCAAAACCTTTCGCACTTCCGGTTGACACTGGAGGCGAAGAGATCTACTTGAGGGGGCCCCCCAAAGGTCGAATATCTCCAGGAGAATCTCCTGAGCCAGCTCCCACTCATGAGAGATCGTGCTCTGCCTGCTCAGAGCATCCGCCGTCTTTTTGTCGTCTCTGGCCAGATGAACAGCCGAGATCGAAACTTCCTGCTGAATGGCCCAGAACTCGAGCTGCATCGCCTCCCTGCACAGAGGAAGTGACCCTGCCCCCCCTTTTTGTTGAGGTGGTGCATGGCCACCGTGTTGTCCATTAGAATCAGGACACTCTTTCCTCGCACAGTCGGCAGAAAAGCCTTCAGGGCAAGCCCGACGGCCCTCAGCTCCAACAGATTGATATGGAGTCTGGACTCCGACGGAGACCAACGGCCGCTGACTCATCTCGTTGGCATGAGCTCCCCATCCCGCGAGGGTTGCGTCCGTCACAATCACCACCTCCGGCCAGGGCAGCCAAAATGGGGCCCCCTTCATCAGATTGCCTTTGACGGCCCACCACAGAAGGTCCTGGGCGACCGAGGGCGGCACCTGAACAGCCTGCCGGAGGACAGACCATTGGAGCTTGAGTGCCCACTGCAAAGATCTCATCCGCAGACGAGCCTCTGGCACCAGAAGAATGCAGTATGCCATGAGGCCGAGCAGTCTGAAGAACTTGGACACTGGGAGATTCTGGGCAAGTTGAAACTTGTGCACCATCTGCTGGATGAGAAGAGCCCTCACCTGGGGAGGAAAACACTGCCCCCAGGATGTATCGAGCACTGCTCCGATGTACTGGAGCCGCTGTGTTGGTGTCAAATGAGACTTCTTTAAATTGAGGTAGAAGCCCAGCTTGTGAAGGGAGTGGCAGGTGACGGACAGATGATCCAGGACTTGCTCGGGAGAGCTCCCCCTGACCAACCAATCGTCCAGGTAGTGGTAGACGTGCATCCCCCCCTTTCCTGAGATGCGCTGCCACCACCACGAGCTTGGTGAAAACCCTCAGGGCGGAGGTCAATCCGAACGGCAGGACCCGAAACTGAAAGTGCGAATTGCCAACTGCGAACCTCAGGTACTTCTTCTGCTTGGGATGTATCGGCACATGGAAGTAAGCATCCTTGAGGTCGAGAGACACCAACCAGTCCTGAAGTTGAAGGGCCTGGAGGACTTGAGAGAGAGTAACCATCTTGAACTTGTCCTTCCTGAGGAGTTTGTTCAAACCGCGCAAGTCCATGATGGGTCTCAATCCCCCCGTCTTTCTTCGAAATCAAAAAATAAGGGGAATACCATCCCTTGTTCCTCTCCGCTACAGGCACCAGTTCTATGGCGCCTTTCTCCAGCAGGGCTTGAATTTCCTGCGCAAGGAGCGGATCCGGGCTCTTCAAAGAGATGTTCCCAGGTGGATTGTCGTGAGGCCTCTGCCGAAAAGGAAGACAGTAGCCGTGGGTTATGATCTCCAGAACCCACACATCTGAAGTAATGGCTCGCCACTCTACAAGATGCTGCGCCAGCCTTCCCCCAACCGGCGGACCATGGGACCTGGCCTCATGACTGAGTGGTAGCGGCTGCAGCGTTGCCTGAGGGCAAAGAGGCAACTGCCCGAGCAGCCTTGGCACCTCGAGTACCCTTGTTTCCACCTCTGGCACTCTTACAGTGGCCTCTTTGACTGCTAGCTCCTCTCGCTTTACTGAAGGACGAGTAATAGCGAAAGGAACCTCCCCTCCATTGTTGTCCTCTAAAACGAAAAGGCAGAGGTTGGCGAACTGCAGCACCCAACGACTTCGCTGCAGCTTTTGAGGTCTGCAACCTCTCAAGGCTCTCGTCAGCCTTGCTGCCAAAAAGATGTTCACCGTCAAAGGGCATGTTGAGAAGCCGGGACTGCACATCAGGAGCAAACCCAGACTTCTGCAACCACGCAAACCTGCGTATTACGGTGCTCGCCGCCATGGACCGGCTGACACAATCTGCCATGTCCAAACCCGACTGAACTGCCTCACACATGGCATCCTTGCCATCCTGAACAATAGCAAGGAAACCATCCCGTTCGTCCCCTTCGGGGACATACAGAGTTGGCCGCCGGAAGCGCAAAACCCGCTGAAAAAAACACTTTCTTCGCCCAGCCGTCAAAATGTTTGTCGTCCCCATCGGGAAAGATGGTAGGATACGACGCCTGCTTTGCCGGGGCCGTAGCCGCCTGCACCACCAAACTCTCCGGAGTGGGGTGCCTGGACAAGTAGCAGGGGTCGCTACTGGCTGGACAGTATTTTCGCGACAAAGACTTGCCCACTGCCGGGAGACTCTCCGGAGCAGTCCAAGCCACCGCCACCCTTCTCTGCAGAGCCATATGAAACGGCAAAACCGGGTAAGTGGGGGGGACCAAGATCAAGAATGTCTGTGAGATCATCCTGAACAAACTCTCCTGAGGGAGCTGACCAACCTAAGTGCTTGGTGACCCGAGACATAAGGCGCCGATATGAAGAATCGGCATGAGTGCCAGGCTCCGGCCTACAAAACTCCACCTCCAGAGAGGTGTCCAGTCCACTGGCATCATGCAGTGACTGCCTCAGGTCATCAAACTGGCTATGGCCCGAGATAAGCTCATCTGGTACCGGAACCAAGCCGTCAGAGCCGTCATCACCCTCTGAAATGTACTCCAGGCGGAGAGAGGAATACCTCTGGGGACCAAAGCAGTGCCTGACCTTAGCCAGAGCCTTTCTAGGGGCTAACCCCGTGCCACGGGGCCCCTCCGACACCACCTCCTCGAAAGGCGTCGAGGGCGCCGAACAAGACGGCATCGACAGAAACGGCGTCAAGCGAATCGGCGTCGACGTCAGCTGCAGCGCCGGCAGCATCAACGGCGTCGACACAGGCCTCGAAGCCGGAGCTCCGAGCGTGTCTCGACGACCTAGGCGCCAACAGTGTAGATGACCCCCTCAGAGGCGGAGCCTCGTGAGAAATCGTTGAGGACCTCGGCGCCACAGGCGTCGATGTCTTCTTCGACGGCACAGCATCACGCGGTCTCAAGCGTGTCGAGGACCGGGACCTGGAACGGGCATGGCGAGAATGGCTACCCTTGTCCGAGCGGGACCTCTCCCGCGAGCCGTGTCGACCAGCCGAGCCCGAAGGCATACAAGCAGTGACTCTCGACCGGTGCCGACCGACCCCACTCGGAGGCGCGGACGGGCCGGTGCCCTGCGATTCAAGAATCAATAGCATCTGCTTCCCGAAGGAAGCCCATTCCTCCGGTGTCGCTTGCATGGAGGGCTAAGCGACCCGCCGACGGGCAGAGTCCTCGGAAGGGGACGGGGAAGGCGACTGATGCCGGCGCTTCTGGGAATGCCTCGAAGAGGCGGAGGAGTGGCGAGACCGACTCCTGGAAGGAGACCCACTGGACTTCCGATGATGACACGTAGAGTCGCCCCTCGAAAGCCCCGCAGACCTCTACTTCCGGGGGTTAGACACCCGACCTACCGACAGCTTCTTCTTGCGTTCCCGCAAGGTCTTTGCCGTGAGAGACTGGCAGTCGACACAGTCGTCCGTATCGTGGGCCTCCCCGAGGCACCAGAGGCAGGTGTCGTGCGAGTCTGTGACCAACATCTTGGACCCACAGTCCCCGCATTTTTTGAAGCCCGGACGCGGGGTTGAAGACGAAGTAGACATCGCCACGAACAGGTCTTCACAAAAAACCGAACAGTTTCAACGAACCGAGAAGAAAACAGCAAACTCCAAAGAGTCGAGGCGTACCGAGATTCACGAAACGAACACGTTCACGGAAAAAACGGAACTGAGGCTATGGACGTCGTGCGTCCTACTTATCACATCGGGTGACGTCGGCCGTCGGAGGAGGTCCTCGGGGACGGCGCATCGATGTCATCGATGCAGGACGCCGAAGATTTTCCGAAGCAGCATAGCTGTGGACATTAGATATGGAATACGTCGGAGGACCCAATCCCCTCGAAAGAGCATTTTGTACATTCTCTTAAGATCCGAGGCCGAACACACAAAAAACAGGGTAGGTGAAAATAAACAGAGCCAACCATAGAAATAAGTTCCCCCTGATCAATGCGTCGGTAAAAAGGTTACTCCATCGCAACTATCTGCAAATAAAGACAATTCATAAAAATCTCAACTGCATCACAGTTATGTCACCAAAATAGAGCCTACATAAAATAAATCCCAGTGCTTAATTTCTTCGCCTCTAATGACATTGAACGAGTCAGATTCCCCCAATATAATTGCACACAGTAGAATTAGGGCTAAAATCACAAATAGGAGCGGAAGCCTCATTAGCGCATGCAGAAACATTCAACAATCTACGTATTGAAATATCTGCAAGTCCAATAGAGCATCAAAAATCAGACCAGTGATCAAGAAATGCAAAGGAGAGGGGAATAATTCTAAAGCTAGTTTAAGTCTAAAAGAGAAGAACATTTAAAACAAACCATAAGTAAAGAAGATAACCTATCGAACTCTGATTCAGTTATGTGGACAATTGTCCATGAAATCATGAAATTATTTGTATTTGAGAAAAAGCAGGAAAATCATGATTCCCTTTAGGACGTTAGAATTCTGCATAATAGGGTGGAACACGAGAGGCTCTAAATAATTTAGGTCCAGACAATCGAAAGAAGAAATTGTTGATAAATATGATCTAGTCATCTTTCAAGAAACATGGCTGATGGACAAAATCAAACTACACGGCTTCATAACAATAGAACAAATGGCAACAGCAGGACCACTGGGAAGACCATCAAGGGGCCTAATGATATTAATAAAGTACTCCTCGTGCCTGGACCTCGAACCCATTACAACAGATTGTCAAGGTCTCCTAGCTGCCAGACTGAAGATGTGAACAGGAAGTACCTACTCAGAAATAATAATCATCTATGTCTATTGGAACCCTTAAAAAATGCAACTGATAATTTTTTTAGAAGCTCTAGCAGATTTACTTTCAAAAGTGCATGATTACTACACCAAATATTGTGATACTGGGAGATCTGAACACACAATGTATTCCAGTACTCTATATAATCACGGGTAAATTACTGGAAAAAAAAACAGTAATAACTCAGTAATAAGCTCTGCAATCTTCTGAACAATGAGAAGGAACTCTATACGAAATATTCACCCCAGACAACTTTAATCGTTAATGAGAAACACAGCCGCTTAAAACCTCGCAAATAACCGCATCTAAAAAAGATGCACATAAATTTGACAAAACAATACGGATAACATTTTTATTTATAAAGAACTGAGGAAAGCCATCAGCAATTTAAAATATATAAATCTCTCAATAGAAAACAGAGCCAATGAAGAACAATAGCTCTGAAATGATAATGGAAATTGGTTAATAGCCCATAAGACTGCAGGTCCAGAGAGACAAAGAGCTTATGTTGAATGCTCAGATAACAAAAACTCATACTTTCTGGGAATTAATGAACAAGAATAATCCCCAGCACATATTACAGGGTAATGTCATTTCTGAAACAAAGTGGTCCAATTACATTTGAAATACGTTTAGAGTCCAGAGTCCTGAATTAATCGAGGAACAATCACCAGTACCTTGGAACTTACTAGACAAAGATTTAGTGAAAGACCCAAATAAAGAAATCTTCATCCTCGCGAGCAGCAGGCCCCAACGGGCTCATGAACCCAATCTTAAAATCAGATAAGACTTATGGGCTACGATATTACTAAACATGTTTGAAATGTGCCCGGCCAATAAGAACCTCCTAGATTCATGGAAGACTGAAATTATTATCCCCATATATAAGCGAGGAGATTGAGGCGAGCCATCAAACTACCGTCCAATTACGTTGCTGGACCTTGCTGGAAAGATATTTGCATCACTAGCCCTCAGAATTAGACAACTGGATCATAGAAAACAAAACCCTAAATAGATTTCAGACGGGATTTCGAAAAAGGGTTGTCTACCACCCTCAATGGTCTAGCCATGTCGATTATCTCCAGTCAGACATGGGTAAAAAAAGGCTGGCCACTATATGGCGCTTGGCTCGACCCATCTCAAGCCTTCGATACCATCAATAGAAGGCAGCTCTGGGCCAAACTAGCCTCTTGGGGAATTCCAAGGGGATTACTATCAATAATCCAAACCTTGTATGGAGACACCTCAGTTCAAGTACATCTGAACACTCAAGGTCACTTAACAGAAGGTATTCAAACGGAACGTGGTGCAAGAGGAGGATGCATATTGGCCGCCTGTCTTTTCAATCTCTACCTGGCAGACTTATCTGCCGCACTAGGATCACAATCACTAGCAAGCTTGAAGATCAGTGCTCAAAATATACAGTGCATTGTATACGCGAATTATGTTGTCCTTTTGAATTACCCTCCACGAGGACTTCGGTGTCTGCTAAAGCCATTTGGCTCCTATGCAAAAAGAAACTATTTGTGAACTCCTTAAAATCCTGATTTTTAACAATGGCACGCTACAAGTCAAATATAAATTGATCCTTCAAGATCAGATCATTCCAGTAGTCCAAGATCTAATATATCTAAGCATTACATTGAAATCATTGCAGTCCAAAGGATCACACGAAGACTTATACCTAAAAATCCTTTCATTTGGTATCCAAATGAAAAGAAGATTTACAGTCTAGTGCAAATTCTCAATCGCACCTCTGTTAAAATATTACAAAGGTACAGTAGTCCCATCACTTCTCTATGGGTATGAGAATCTCACAAGCACAGCAGATAAGCTGGGAACGTACAGAAGAAAAACTATGGAAAAATGTGTTAAAATCTCCCAAAGAGTTATCTATGGGATCATTGAGATATGAGCTAGGGCTGCCCTCATTGAAAATTTCTCTTGACTGGAAAATTCTTCATACATTAAGATGCATCATGACATCAAATGAAGAATCCCTTTGCTGGGACATTCGTCAAGAACTAAACAAGGGTCGAAATATGTTCCTAACTTATCTCAATAGATGCACAAAGATGATCTACAGAGCACGTGATGGAGGATTAGATCCGATTGTAAACCCAGTAGGTGTAAAGCGAGCCTCATCGTGAACAGATTCGATCAGGACGATAAACCAAATGAGAACATTTAAAATCTTCACATCCCTGTCGCTATTTGATAAACCAAAACACTACTTAACAAACTACCTGATTGGGTTCCCAGACACGAGACTAAGGACTGAGTTCCTAAGATTGCGATTAAATCTTGTAGAAACAGCAGAGGTACAGGCAATAAGAGAACACCATTTGTAACACAGCATGTAATCTATGTGGAGAAAAGAGTGCAATCAACCCAACACGTGTAGGCACTACAGACTGGCACAACAAAAAGATTTAAGAAGTATGTTGCCTCAAGAGAATGGATATACACAGATTAATTCTGGGAACATCTAAACTCAGGTTACAAAAGGGCACCGACAATTAAAGTAGTAGAGCTCATGACAGAACTAGGGTTTTTAGGGAAAGACCATGTGTAATTCTTGACTAATCACCAACTGTTGCAAGAACTGAACGTAACTACCTATTTAAGTAATTGAGTTATAAAGTCTAATCCACATAGTTTTAAAGGGACTGTCTATAAACACCAGCAAGTGCATTTTGTTTTCTTAAATTCCTAGCATTTTAATTATAAAATTGTGCGGATTTCTTTGATATTTTATATTGAAAGGTTTATAATTGATGAAATGTGTAAAAGTCGAATAATAACAGCTAAAATGCACACAAAAAAAGTTTTTTTTAAAAAAAGTAATAAAGTTAAGTTATGGCCAGGATGCAAAATGTGCACTCGCCACTAGCCATTGACTAGCTAATTGACACATGGTGAATAAGAAATGGTGTGCAATGTGTATGTGTAGAATTGAGGTGGCAAGTGGCTTTGTATGGGTGGCTGGCAGCTTGTCCCTGGACATTTCTCCTCCGTTATATCTATGTGTACCATATTTTGATCTCTGAATGGTCTGCAAGAAAATCAAAATGTAATAGTTGGAAATGGCAGCCAATAATAAAAGGCTGTTAGGGCTGGAGGAGCATTTTCTTAGCCTTTCTGTACTATTACCAGGGGAAAAGCGAACCCATGCAAGCCAAGGGCTACAACCTGCAGTGGAAGACAATGCTTGCTTTGCATAGGAACATAAGCGCCCCCACGGCACGTATCTGCTTTGTTATGGCTTATAAGGTTCAGTGCGACTCGCATACGCAGTTAGATCTACGTAGGCTGTAACCCGTGCAACATATGGAGACTCAGTAGGTGGGGAGGGGGTCAAGCATTGACAAAGCCAACATTTAAGTCATATGCATTTAATGGGTACTTCCATATTGGTACCACCAAGTCATAAGATGGCAACAGCGGGGCTTACCTGGGCATTGTAATGCCCATCTAATTCTGTGTCATTGATCGTTTGTAAACAGAACTTTCTTGCACTTTCTTGCACTAAAGCTATAAATCAAGTGCCTGAAGGCACACTTGGTTAAGACAATTTTATTAAAACAGTAGTACTTCTACAGCTGCAATTCGGCCATCAAGTCTCAAAGATAGCTCGGTAGGCCAACATTTGAGGTTCCTGCTTTATGGCGACAATTCAGAGATCCCAGGAGGACACGTTTTGGGCGAGGAAGGGCAGGTAGTGGGCAGGAACGGTCAACGGTAGAGACATTCAAAATCACTTAAAACTTTGTGAATTATGTAGAATCAGAGAGGAAATCTACTGGAGCTGTCCAAACATTTTGAAATCTGCAGGGGATTTCTAAAATCTACGGCCCGTTCTTAAAGCTAGTGCTCAGAAGAAATCTGCATTTACGGCAGAATAATCTTCCCACAAATGAGTGTCTCTACCAATAGTGTGACCATGGGCGGTCAATAGGTGGGTAAATAACCAAACACCCACAAGCTGCGTGTCCCTCCCATGTCAACTTTCTCCTTCCTCCTACCTGGATTCCAAAGCAATAATTTTGGCATCTAGGCACCACCTACTAGCCAAAACTAAAACGTGCCAGGTCTTAAAACTGCAACTAAAGTGGTCTTTCAAAGTTATTGACCTATAAGGAGAATCTATGTTCAGTTTCCAGAAATCCAGTCTGTGTCTTAGCCTAGGTTAAAATATAGGCACACACCTGTTGCCAGAATTCCACTGCCGTTCAGTGCAGAAATACTTTCGGCACAGAGTTGTCATACATCTTTCTAACTTTACTCCAGTGTAGAGATCCAAGAGTAACAGCGGAATGCTACGAGCACTCTTGCTAGTTATTGCAGTGCACACATATTTGGGTAATACACCGTCTTCAAAGTAAAGTAAAACAGCAAAACTAAGCCTACATCACCTCCTGAAACGCAGGCAACCACAACGGGCTCAGTGTACCAATGTTGTGTTAAATGAAACCTCAAAAAAAAAATTCTCATCGGCCTCCCCTGGACGTGGTCCATCTAGGACCACTCATTAAGACCTGCACACACTTCAAGAAAAAAAGTTTTTTTTAAAAGAAGGAGCGTGGTCAACCGGCAGAGGAGATGGCCGCTTTTCTGAGGTGTTCTGCCCTCGAGAGGCACTAGACATGGAAAATAAGCCATAAATTAACACATCACACGAAATATAAATATTGCGCGAGGGTCGGCGGGTGCTGCTGGCCTTGACAACATGATGGTATCCAAGTGTGCCCAGAACCAAGGTGAGGATCCGCGCCAGGCCCTGGACGAGCAGCGACCGCACCGGTCCCCCGGACCCAGCAAGCAGAGCCGCAGGGGAAGGCGCAGTGAGGGGGCACAGCTCGTTGCAGGGAATGCAGCATCAGGCCTCAGTAGGGAGGGAAGGAGCAAGGTGGCGGATGGCAGTGGGTAGCCGCACATATACGCAGACAAAGGAAGGGGAGCCCTCTCCCATCCGCCTGTCTTGCCCTCCAGGGCCAGGCAGTCAGGTAGACTAGGCATTGTGAGGAGACCAGGAAGGTCCCATGTAGATAGTTCCTAGACCCTAGTTTGGATGCGGCGGCCATGTTTGTTGTGGTCAGAAAACACCATCCCAGCGTGCATAACGATGCAGAAGTTAGTGCAGACATTTTTTAGAAGGGCAGTTATGCTTAGACTCGGGTGGAATGGATTGGTCGAGTTCCACTGACCTAGGCAGTTTTGTGAATACAAGGATACCAACTGTCGCTGATGGTCAATGTGAATATGGAAGCGATAGGCAACAACTGAAGACTTCCAAAGGATAGCCTTTCCTCATGAAAGGCGAAGTTCTGCACATATAGGTTCCAATTGTGTGCTCTGGATAGCTCAGAAGCAAGAGGGTCATAATGGCATCCGGGAAAGCTGAGAGAAAGGATGGATACAGACTTTTTTGCACCTCGCAGTAGGCAGACACGTCTGGAAGAATCTTGGCATGTCTCGCCATCATGGAATCCGGTGATGGGTACCTTTGGACGCATTAAGTCTGTATCATGGCTGGAAAATAAGTTTGCCAAAATTTATGAGAAGGTATTTAGTCATTTGTATAGCACCAATTTTACCATTATTATAATTTCAATGTGCCGTTAGTGGGAACAGCCTTGGTGGACTGCAGTCCAGAGTTGGAGGTCATGGAGCACGATTATGAGCAGCGCGTACATTTAGCTAAAAAAGACTTTAACATGGCTGGCCAGGCTCCGGTACAAAAGCAACCCATGCGGTCAGGCATGTGGAAGGGTGCCGAGAGGAGTAGGGGTGGTCACAGTACAAGAGACTCGCTAGGTGTTAAGCGTGCCCACATTTATTGTAGGTCTGCATTGCATTCTGCTGTCAGGTGTTGAGGCATAGCGTAAGTATGCAGGAAGTTTATGTGCACAGCACAACCACATTTTGTCATAGTCCTTGCTGTATACTGGGGTGTGTGGCTAGCCATGCCTGCGGCCAGTGGAGTGGTACATTACACGTACCTGGCTGCCATTGATGGCGATTTGTTAGGGCACCCGCTTACTAGAACTTCTAACCTGGAACAGAAATCTGCCAATTAGACCAGCAATGCTCTCAAATGATCCGAACGATGAAACAGATGGGAGAGAAGATGGAGGCGGTTATGAGGGCGAACAAAATCTTAGAAACCAGGCTTGAAACCATGGAAAAAGGGGTTCGAGCTAAGCTGGTTAGGACTCTTGGCCTCACGTCTGGGGCCGAAGGTGATCACCCAATTGCCTTTACGTTGACTTGGCTCCCAGAATTGCTGGTCTTGGAAATAGAGGATGCTCCCATTTATGTTGAGAAAGGCTACAAGATCAAGATACGCCATCATATGAAGCTCTCTACCCCCCTCAAAAGGCCCAACACTAATTGTTAAGTTATAAGGCATTAGGGATAAAGAGGATCCTAAAAGCGGCTGCAATGAAGGACTGTTGGTGTCCTGACCCACGTTTGAGCTATCATGCTGCAACATTTGGTGCTGTGGGCTTAGAAAATCCAAGATGGCCAAAAATCCCACATGTGCGCCAGAATCCAGGAGAACCACGCAGTTTGTGCACACTAAAATGGTTGCCTAACTTGCCACCCACCAGTGCGAGCAGGAGGGGCCGGGGTGCCATGAGTGAAATGTGGGCCAAAGGAAAAACCGCACTTTGAAATCACCTTTTGTTTCCCTGAATGCCAGCTCAAAATGCCTAGTTTCAAACATTGCAACACATCCAAAAATCTCACTGAACACCAGCGGACATCTGGCAGAATGAAGTATGTGTGCATACTAAATCTGGGAAGTTGAAGAGCCCCAAAACAATGTTCATAACAAGACGGGCTGAGCTCTGCAGGTCTGCAGCAGCCTAACTGAAACTGGATTTAAAACTACCAAAAATCGAAAATGTTTAAATTAACTGAGTGACCTACTTTGAGTGTCACATAGTTTGTCACTGTTGAAATGTCATAGTTTTGAAATTAGAATCAGCATTCTAGCTGCATATGTAAAAATTGTCTTGACTTAAACTGGGGAACAAAAAAATGACATTTTATTTGAAACCTGGCTTAATGAAACTGAATTCTGCTTGACATCTAACCCCCATGAGTTAAAACCTGCTCAGCCACTCTTCCCCTTGCCAAAAGGAGTTGTCACCTCTCTGATCAGATTAGGAGTGGAGCAGCTACAGGGAGTTGAACAAAGGCCTGTCCTGGACCCAGGCAGATGGTTTATTAGGGTGGTCGTAAATGGCTTCCTTTTGAACAAAGCCCTTCCTTGACTCAGGCAGATGGTTTATTGGGGGGGACCGTAAAACAGCCTCCTCTTGGCAGAAGCTGGGAGGGACAGGGTCTCTGAGCTTGGCAGAAACTGGATAAACTGGTTTCTACACCATGTGACCTGAAAAGAGACACCCCTGTTGGCCAGAATATGATTCTAAGAAAGATGTATAACTCACAGTGCGGACTTGTCAAAATTATTTAAATGATGCCATAATTCTTGTGAATTTTCTGTGCACGTTTTAAGACGCGTTGGGAATTTGTGTGATGTTCTGGGGCAAAACCCCGCTATTTATGGATACTACAGACTCTGTGTTTAAGCTAGAGACATGGGAATTTACTGGAGTATGTATGGACAGGCCGTGTATATGTGTATAATTTTTAATGAAGAACCAAGGTTGCATAACCCACTAAAATCGAAAATGTTGCCGTTTCTGAATGCAAGCCCTCAGGAAGAGCAGATTTGGGACAGAGACCACCTCATGTGATAGGTAATATGTACATGCAATGACAAACCACTATGTATTTGAGAAATGTGCATTTTGATCAAATATAGATTTGTGGGCAAACTGACCAGGGGAGGATCCTCTGACTCATAAAACCTACAGCATCACTCTGACTCACAGTTCCTTCCCCAATCATGGGAGAGGGGAGGATTGGGCCAATGACAAGTTGAAAGAGGGGCTGGCTAGTGCTGCACACACACCCACTTTCAAAAGACATAAAAAGAGCCACTGGAAGCTAGAGAGGACATTCAATTCCATTTGCTGCGGAGCATGCTGATCGACGACTTCACATCCAGAGATCCAGACTTCAAATCCATCAATCTCCAGAACCTGTAGCAGTACCTAGAAAGCAGAGCAGTATCCAGAATCCAGAGAGGCTAGACCAGCAGAGCAGAGCTGACCCAGACCGCTGTTCGCAGAACCAGAGAGCTGACACAGATCACTGTGAAGTGCCAAGACCAGAACCGGAGTCCAGTCCAAAACCTGACCAGATCCGTGGGGAGGCCTAATTCAAAAATATATTGCAAGTACCTAGCAGAACTGTGCAGAACCAATCTCTTAGTTAAAATAATCTAATCCAAACTATTTTAATCTAACCAGAACTGCCTCCTGTCACCTGTCGTTTGCAAAGCTGTCACCTGTCATTTTCTCACTGCAAGCTGTAACCTGTCGCTTTGAACTTTTAAAATTTCAAATCCGAAAAACTACCTTTATTTAATCGTCCGTATCTCTGGAACCGTTTGGGCTAGGAACTTGGTTTAACTTTCCTCTGGAAGCTTAGAATCTCAGCTTTTCAACGAGCCTTTACTTTCGCCGTAATCACGATTCTCGCACCCGCGAATTTTGCCGCGATTTGCGATTTGGTCCGATTTCTTTACTTGTAAAAAGATAGCTGCTTTTGCCTGAACTACTAAATTTCGTTTGTCTCTTAAGAACCATCCCTGAATCATTGCTAGAGTGAGCCTGGACTAATATTAACTAGATACCACTCACCCTGAACCTCCCGAAGGGAATTAAAAGCATTTTCAGCATATTTCTCACTGCATTGTCACCATATTCAAAGCACTTGGGTCTGTGTTTCAAAACTCCTATCTGTTGTATAAGCTGCTGGGGGGGAATTGAACTGAACTCTATTTGATTGCATTCCTAAGAACTGAGTCCCATTCTATTCATCTCCTTACATTGTCTTTTGCTGAAATCCTATCAAGTTATTTTCTGTACTGCATTTCATTCCACATTGCATCCATTTGAAACCATAAAAGTATTGTTGCTATCGTATCCATCCTATAACCACTCATCATTGATTATAAAGAAGTGTGCTAGTGCCGGACTATCCATTATTGATTACTGCTCAGATTAAGTGTGATATTCAATTATTAATTTATTATAAAGTGTGATATATATATTGTTTAAATCATCAAATGAACCTTTTAAACTTGCAAAAAAGAACTACTTCTTGGATCAGTGGGGTCAGGGGGATTCCAAGAGAGGGGTGTTATATAGGGGTAGTCATCCAGAACTCATGAACTGGACGTAAAGATATATCAATAAGGGTTTCCATTCAGTATCCCAGACTAGGCATTGATTTAGCTGTAGTGTTGAATTGAATCCTCTTACAGGACCACCTTACCAGCAACACAAGATTCACAGTTTTCCTGACTTGGCAGAAGAAACCGAAAAGGAGGAGGAAAACAATGTATGCCCTTAAAAATGTTTTCTTGGCAGAGGGGTAAAGGCAGGGTTGCTTTAAGGAGAACAGGTTGCTTTAAGGAGAACAAAGAGTCTACATTAGAATATTGTATTGCTTGACCATGTTCTTGTGTTCAGATTGACTGCATCATGTTGAGTGCAATGCTCTTGTTTGTTCATAGGAAACCCTCAAAGTCTTATTACAAGGAGCAGCACATCTCTCAGCAGGTCAACAATGTAACCTGATTAGCCCCTTCCTGGTATCTCTAGACTAGCGCCCAAGGAGGCAAATAGCAAGTCTGGCCTGCCATGCCAGAATCTATTTGGAAGAGACCCATATGGGTGCCACTCTGCATATGCTTGGTCTCACGAAGAGAAACGCTGCAGAATGTAGTACAATTAAGAACAGACCAACCTTGCCTCTTTGAATAGCCCAAGAGCCTCAAAATGCCAATCGTGGGAAAACACCCTTTGTAGTGCTTACAACAGTAGCTTGGCAAGATGGATAGGAGAAAAAACGTGCTCAATCGCGTTTTTAGAATAGTCTCGTGCTCAGCTAAAGGGAAACTGTTTGGGGGTACTGATCTACACAAGCATACACATTTACCAACATCCTTTGGGGGCGGGAAATGTTATGGCTGCATGCAAAAGATAGTTCTGCAAAATGACTGTTTTAGCAGCAATGTTTGCCCCCTGGGAGTAGTCCTGGCCATAGGAACCTACTGTGGTCCAAGTTGAACTACCTGAAGCACTCTTAAATCTGCCACATTGCATTAGTGACCATGATAAACCAAAAATGAACTTCACACTGTACAACTGATGCACAAAACGAATCTCTCACACTTTAAAATGCTGTCCTCCAAATTATTGCCACACTTTCTCCAACTGATGCTGAAAGTAGCCCCACAGTGCTGCCCGAGCTGATCCCCTGCACTGCTCGCCTGTCCTTCGCATACCTTCTTGCCTCTTAATGAAGACTTTTGGAGCAGTTCCATGGCAGCATACGCACTATGCAAGCAGCTTGCATAGAGATACAATGTCCTGCCTTCCATGGCCGGTTAATTGTTATCCCTCTCCCAACCTGGTTTAACTTCTACCATCTGCACTTTGAAGAAGGCACAGGGTGGCATAAATAACCCACAGAAGCAGTCTAATGATGTGCAAAATGGGACCCTGTAGGTTATTTCATTACAAAAATGTTCTTGGTAAACAAATACGCATTAGCAAAGTTAACAGGTTTCCACTTGTTTATGCATGAAATGGGAATTTGCCAGCCACTGCCGTAATGGTACTATCTTGCCATATGATGCCAGTGCCTGGCAAAGGGCCACTAGCCATACAGAAGCCAACACCGTTGTGCGAAAAACAAGCATTGCCAAAGCTGACGTCAGTGCAAGGAACAGATAGGAGGAAACATTGCGCATTATCAAGTGGCTGCAAGCACACTTGAAGATGTTTGCTCATTACTCTGCAAGATCGTTTACAGCTGCAATTAAGCCATTAACTCTCAAAAGACTGCTTTGAAATAACACAGACAAGCCCTATATACAACAAAGTACAATGTTACTGCATGAAAGTCAACTAAAAGAGACCCCAGGAGGTTGTTTTGGCCGTGAGGAGCAGGTAGTGGTTGGCATGGACAAAGGGTTTAGCATGTCCATGGGTGGTCAGTGGGTGGGTAAAACACCACCACACCCACAAGCGGTTTTGTCCCTCCTCACATCCCATATCTCCCTCCTGTATGTTCTCTTATGCACTATATTCTGCTTCTAGGTGTCCCTATGCAACCACCTAATAGCCACAATTATAAACAGGCAAACATTACTTTATGCGCGACGTGGCAACAAAATCCAGCCATTATTTTATTGCAATAACATTTTCAACTCTACAGAAGTGCAGAAGGTGGTGGGTAGGTTAGTTACTCCAGACACCCAGAGGCATATAGTGAAAAGGTTGTATACTAATTGGCCTTTTCACAAATGACCCCGGGAGAATTGAGCTAATTTAGAAGGTCAATTAGGACATATATGCAGGGGGAACCCTCCCCCTGCCCCCGGTACCCCTTACCCAATCCAAAACCCACTGCAATCCCCCCACCCAATCCCTTTATATTATTTATAATGCAAAATCAACCCAATACATATATAAAATAAATAATATTAAGGTCAATTGTGCAAAAGGTCAATTAGGACTACTATAATTAGGTCAATTGTGCAAAAAGTCAATTTGAGTAATACCATTGAAAAGCCAAGATGAAGGCTTTTTTAAATATACGGGTCACTGGTTGACGGGCAGGCGATATCGGAGCTCTTGGGCAGGAAACGCTCCCATGACAAACCGTGTTGATATTTTGGTTGCAAGGCTTTAAACACAAAACAGCAGACGAAGTTATTAATTTCCCTGCGTGCAGACTAAACCGAAATTGTTAGCAAAAGATGATCAAATGGTGTTTGTGCTCTTCACTGGGTAAGAAGCCGCCTTAAGATCGAGCTCAGTGCCTATGATGAGCACGTCCCTAGTCCCACAGAAACAGCATAGTTAGAACTCAGATACGACTAAAGCAGGTCAACTTGCATTATTGTAAAAATGAACAGGTATAGCTCACCACCCCCCGCCCCAGAGCCGTGGAATTGGAAGAATAGTTGATAACCCCCATGAAATGCCATTTCCCTTGCTCCAAAAGTGCTCAAGTGGCCATAAAGCGCCACAGTGGTGTGCCAGAACAGACCCCACAACAGACAATTGTTAAAGACACAGCCATGATTCATTTTTTAAAAAGGTAAAGAAGATGCCCGGCGGTAGCAGAGGAAGGTTTTTAGTGCAGAGGGGAAACTAATAGGGCACCAGCAGGAGGCTGGTGGTACACTGGGCACCAGGTGGGCACCCGCTACCCCCCCCCCAGGCTCTGCCATGGATGCCCATGACCCAATGCAAAAAGGCACCCCTCGTGATTGTCCTGATCCTCCCCTTTCCCTGCCATACACCTGCGTGGGGGCTGTAGCTAGCTTCCTCATCCTCCAGTCCTGCATCACCTTAATTGCATGCCCGATAAGGGTGGCATAGCACAAAAGGTGGGGTTCCTCAATGAAGCCATGCTGAGGGCACCCTATGGGGGTCACGCCACACTCTGGACCGGCCTAGACTACCATGCTTGTAGAATACACACCATCATGCTGCTGCAGAGGCACGCTGCACACTGCACTAGGAGAAATATATAAATGTGTGTTTTAATGCACACAGAACAATTGGCTACAATCCCAGAGCGATTGCAAATGTTTTGTAGGGTATAACCAGTCCAAAAATTCAATACACCCTATTAAAAATGCCATGCCACAATTAAATCCTGTCCAATTGGCTGTACAATGTAGACCAATCTAGACATGTAATAAACATATTCCAGTAAAACATGATATGCCACATTAAGACTTACTTGGATTGGTTACCAAAATGCCAGTTGAGGCAATAATGATCATGGTTATTTTATCAGAGATGAGGTGAGGGTTGCCCTTCCCGCACTGCACTCCCAGCTTCTTTTTTCTGTTTGCATTCTGATGTTTGCATCAGTCTCCTGTCTTTCCTTATTCCCTGGCCTCTGCCGTACCTTGCTCTCATATGCAACCTCTCCCCTGCCCTCTACCCCACCCACAATCCACCTCACCTACCACCGATTGGCCTTTCCTTCAGAGGAAGGTAAAACCACCTTCTGGGACCAGGCCTGCTCCACTCCATCTTGACCGCCAGAGCGCCGTGATTGGGCCAGCAGCCCCCTTGGCGAAGGGCCCAAGGCAAAGGGCAGCTCCAACAGAATCAGCTACAGATGGTGTCTGCCAGAGAAACAGGCAGCCGTCAACCAGCAGCGACAGAAAGTAAGTGCGGTGCAGACAGGGGGCACAGCAATCACTGCGCCCCACTAAACTGGCCCACTTCTCGCATACGTTATCTTCCCCACCACACAAGAGCTTATAGCCTGCATGTGCCCATTTCCATCTAGCAACTGTTGCCCAATATAGACTCACTGAACTATGTTGCCTAAGCCAGGTCTCACATCTAGGGGGACTATATTCTAACTGCGCTAGCTAGTCCACACAGAAATGTGATTAGCTTGCGTCACATCTAGACAAATGTGAATATTGGCTTGTATCACATCTACACAGAAATGCGACTATCAGCATTGTCACATCTAGGTGAACTGCATTAGTCATTTGTCAGCTCTGGGCAAACTGTTTCTTAGTATTAGTTTGCCCAGATCTGAGAGATGGCTAACACTCAACCCTTCCCATACACTTCTCACATACTGCACTAAAGACAACCAGATCTCCTCAGAACATCAAACTGCACATACTTCACAACACTGCAACAAGGCATTGCACACATAACCTTGTACAACACCACACAACGGCCACCTCCGAATCTCGCATCAGGCTCATTGAGCAGTCCATACGAACTGAAGCTGCCAACAGCCCATCAGGACTCCCTTGCTATTTACCAACTCCCCCCCACTAACCATACCCTCTCCACTCTTTTTCACAGAACCGCCAGAGCACCAAGAGACCACGCAAGGCACCTGTGCGCGGTATAAAAACCTTAACATGTGCCCAGAAAAATATACAATGCCACAATAAGAAACGGCAGTGGTGGCTGGAGGTGTAATTTTTCCCCCCATCAAATAGGTCTTAGTGACCGGGCATAGCATGGGAGCCCGAACCCATGAAGGTGGGTGAGGGGAGGATTTTTTTTTTAAAGTAATGGGTTTAAATGGTGCATTTTACAGCAGGATTTCTTCACAAATTGAGTAAAAAGGCAAACAGTTTGCAATTGGTTTTGCAGGGCAACTCATGAAAAAAATCCAATAGATTCACCTTTCCTAATGTGCACAGGAGCATTTCTCCAACATATTTTCATGATGCCTTAGCCCACAATATGTACAAGTATAAAACATTTTCACGCTGGCTGTGCCCATAGATGTCCATACTGGCTGCACCAATATATGCCATTAATCCCATATAAAAATATTCTCACGTTTTCTTTACGCATAATGCCAGTAATGATACCATAAGAAAATATGTCCACGCTGGTTCTGCCAATTTATACCAGTACCTCCACAACAAACTCCTGTCCCTTTCACCAAAATGCCTGCAACAGTGAAAATATAATAAAACTGGCTGAACCAAAATGTCAGTCTAGCTACATAACACGTATGCTTGCTTTATCAAAGATGGCCAATAAAAATGTCATACCACAATAAGAAATTGCGAGACTGGATACATTAAAATGCCAGTCTAGCTACATAACACTTGTAATGTTTGCTTAGCCTGGACATGGATGACCATTACGATTTAGCGCACAACGCCCACATCACCCCAACTTCCCACACACGCCCTCCCCCTCCCAACCCCCACCTTAAAATCAGCTCCTCTGCCCAGAATTACCTCAATGTCCCTCTTCCTCAACCCAGTACTTATGTAGGCAGCACCTTGCCTCATAGGAAAGTACAGGGACGAGGAAGAGTGGGACTAGGGGTAACGAAAATTACAGATAACTAAGCAAGCATTATCTTCATGTCCCTCTACCTCATCCCAGTACCTGTGTATACCTCATATGCAAGTAGTGGGACGAGGAAGAGTGGGATACGATTAATGAAGATTACCGAAAAGTAATCCACACATTATGCACAAGCACACGCACACACAAGCACGCGCACACACAAGCACACAACCACCCATACATTTACATGTGCATCCTTTCACCATACACACACACACACCCTGGCAGCCACCCATACATCACGCACATTAAATGCATAAACAAACATGCACACACACACATTTAAACAAAACACTTTCTTATCTTTTGAATCTGTCAGTGCATGGAAAGAGGCCGGCAGAAGGCACGCTCGTCATGCCAGAGGCTTCTTTGTCAGAGGATGAGGGGGAAGCCCTATGAATTAAAAAAGAAATCTTATTTTTGAAGTCACTCTGCCTTGATAAAGAAATTATTTTCATTACAGCCTTGTAACGGAAATATATGTCTTTATGAAGTAAGAGGACTTTAAAAAGAAAATATTCATTTTTGAAGTCTGAGGGGCCACCCCCTCCGGATGATATGGTGGTGGGCCACGCCCCTGCTATGCCACTGACCGGTTCATGACCTTGACTGGGCGAGGGCAGTCCAACATGACAGCCCCTCCTCTTGAGACACCACTCCAGAGAGACCTTACCTGGGTGGCCCAGAGAACAGCAGCTGGGAAAGGTAAATGTAATCACTGGTTTGCCTCTTCTCCCTTAGCAAAAAAATGAATCCTACGCCCCCCTCAGGATATTATTACCAGCCAATCAATCTGTTGCAGGCTGCAACCATCCTGTTCCTGGCAATCTATGAAGATATTGCAAATTAAAGTATAAGCAGACAATTTCCCTGCTCGCTTAGTGGAAGCAGTGAAAGTCAACTCTCAGGCAATGACCTGGGTGAAAAACAATGCATGGCATTGTGGGTATACACAGGCAATTACTTGGAGCAAACTGCTTGCTTTTGTGCTAATTTGCATATCCACAATCCTCGGCTGATGTGGCTCTAAACTTACAGGATGATTACTAGATGGCATTGTGGAATGTGTGACTTGGCCCAAATGGAATATTACTGTAGAGTAGCGGCTGAATGCCTCTACAGGAAGTCCGGCCCCCCACCCTCTGCTACCCGGGTACGACATCCTTTCATCGCGGGATGTTTTTTCGTAGGGTTTTTTGCTGCAAATTTTTAAAAAACATCTCATTTTTTAGGGGGGAGGGTTAGTAAATTATATATATGGGGTGTGGGTGTTTGGGAATAAATACAAATTAAAGAAAATGCAGGGGTTTGGGGAAAAAACATCCCACGATGAAATGACATGGAACCGCTACCCATATGCTGGAAACCAGAAGTCGCGCAAAGTTCAATACCAGTGACGGGGACTATTCCGCGAAGAACTTTTGAGACAAAGTATCCATTAAGGAAATGCTATCTGATATATCCTCAGAGAACTGACAATCTCCTGGAAGCAGTTTCCAAAGGAATATGAAAAGAAGAGAAAAGAGAAGCTAGGTGACACCATAAGAAATGAGAGTGACGCACTGAGAAGGATGGTCAAAGAAGAAGATGCATAGACCAACTAGAAACTGATAAAGTGAAGAATCTATTAAGCTTTCATATGCGCAATGATGATTGCACTTGTGATGAGCACTGTAGAAAATGCAAGTCGTTTTTATAACTGTACAGATGCAGCAACGTAAGTAGACAAAGTAATCTTAAAGGCTGGCTATACATAGTGAGAGACTGCAGGCGGTGCCGCCATTATATAATAATATAGAATATATATAATAATAAACAAATCAATATAGAATATGGATGTTCGATGTCACAATTTTAGAAGGCTCAAACCCACGGAGAAAGAAGGATTGATAGCTATGCATGTGTCGCAGCCAAGAAATAAGGTAAAGTTTGAAGGAAAACCAAGGAGAATGCATGGTGTCAAAGGCTGAAACAGCCAAAACCGGTTATCAGTCCTTGAACAACAGTGAACGTGAGAAGCTGAGGCATCCCTTGTTAAGTTACAAGAGAGAACACCATGAGTGCCAAGTTAATTCATGACAATTAAATGTTGCAAAACAGTTCAAAATACGGTCTCCAGTTATGTGAGCCAAGGATGGAAATAGGAGTTGGGGCGCACACACCAGAACTGCGTTAAGTGCCCATACTCCCTTTCATTCCCAGGAGCAGTGACAATTTGCCAGGACAAGTTCAAAGACAATTTGAAAGGCAGACGCGATGAGAGATGAAGGGAGACCTAGTCAAGTCCACCCACTGACACCTGGGTACCAGCTTACGTGCTGCTAGTGAGTCCAATGTTCCAGAAGGGTACACGCTTGCCAACCAATTGTAGAAGGCCATATAAATAAGGGCCTTATAGTTTGAAAGCCAATGATATATTGTGTATCTAATAACTATGGACAATGACTTGCACTAGGGGTGGGCCTACGTTGTCTACCTGACTGCAGACTCAATCACAACCAGTCCCTATATAGGAAGTATACTTAGATGTTCCCCTTAAGCCAACCAAAATCCCACAAAGGTTTTTCTTGTTTGCCACATAGTACGACGTCACGCATGATGAATTTGTGTTATATAAGAATGCTTTTTTATGAAATTCGTTGAGACTATGCTGTGCGATGTTCGTTCTAACTCCACGTTTGAGACAATTGAAAATAAAAAGTCGGATGAGACATTTTTCCAGCTTCCTCGGTCGGTCTTATTTGGTGTAAGAGTTATTCTGCATCCCAGCCATCGTACGATGAGTTACCTAATTAAAGGACCATAAGGATTAATTACACCAACTCCGAGTCCCTCCCCTCCAGATGCCAACATGGTGTCATTTTTACATCTCATTGTCCACACCTGCTGTGATGTCATGTATGTGCTCATGAATAACAGGGGTGGACAGAGTGAAGATGGTTGTCCCTTTCTATACCCGCAGACAGTCCTGTTTTTTGTTGCATAAATCAAAATCACCTTAACTCTGCAATTGTAACAGTTTGGTTATGGTATATTTTTCTCCAAAGCCCCATGCCATGACCTCTAGTCGTGGCCCCTGTTCTATTAGCACCAATTATTATAAAAGACGGGGGCCCACATCCCAATGTCGTCCCGGGAGGATAGCTCAGCGGCAACGTGCGCGCCTTGGAAGCAAGACGACACGAAGAAACACTGGTTCGATCCCTGGGTCCGCGTTTAGAAACCTCTGGGTGTTTAAGCACGTTATAAATACGCAACTAAGACACAAAAAAAAACTATTACGCAAAAAAAATACAAAAAAAAAATCCTGTAACAGCGCCTCGATGCCTGCGGGCTGTGTGAGCGCTTTAAAAATGTAAAATAAATTAAATAAATTACGTAGTAAGCATGCACGCACTATTTATGAAGACTTCACCCAAATCCGTCCATCAAGTTAATAGAAACAGAATTTGTTTAAAAGTTAATGCAAATAGATTCATCAGTGCCACCAACGTGACAGTGTTTATTGCACTGGGGCAGTTTTCGAGCCTGTTCCACAGCACAAAGCCTTCGGCATGGCATGGCGGTGCAATCCCAGCAGACCTGCGTTGCCTAGATAGCGAGGGGCGCGGCTTGGGGCCTTCCTCTCTCCCCCTTCCCTCCTAGCTATACTATTGGTCCCGAGCTGCTAATCCGCTCGTGCAGCTCATCTCCACACTCCCCACTTGGCCTCCTGCAGAACAGAAGGCAGACAAAACTATTGTCAAGGCATGCAGGATGCTGATGGCAGTGCAACAAACCGTGGGCCTGCTTCCGTGCGTGTGAAAGCTGTTCAGGAGGGTAGAGCAGGGCATTTTAATACCGTCCTTTAAAGCTTTACACAAAGCAGGGCAGTGAATTGCACTGCAAATTCTGCTTCGCACTCGTCAATGGTCGCACTGAACAATACACAACATCTAACACCAAACACCGGTCAGGGATGGGGTTCCATCAATCTTCTGGAAATCTCGGCGCATGGTCCATTTTTCTCGCACAGATAGTACACTTCACAGATGTATGCCAAAAGGGGGGACTCCCCCCTCGCCCCCGCCGCCTTGGCGACTGCGCAAGTGTGCATGGTAAACGAGCGCGACAACGGCGCAATTCCAGTGACTCGCCAAAACACTTTAGGGCCCCAGAAAGGCTAAGCTCGTATGGGAAGTGCTTTTCTGCAGAGGTCCATCCTGCCAGGCGTGAAGAATGCCCTGCATCACTAATCACACTTTCCCAATTACACCATGGATCCTTTCCACCAGGCTCGACATTTTAATTATAGATTTCTGCCATAGGAGTGTAGCTGCTTGGTCTCCCTTGATGCTGGGTTCCTGCACATGAGTTTTCTCGCTTCTGATTGACAGCGTCCTTAGCACTCAGTCTTTCCCAGCTGTACGATTTACAGTGGCAGCAGTCATTGGGGGTGGCAGGCTTGGATCATCACTCTGTCTTGCTAGCCGAGTGGTGTCATACAGTTTTGTTTACTGCTTCACAATTGGTGGTTGCCTATGCAGAGCCGAATACCTCGCAATGTCAAATCTCCAGGTAAACCGAGCCAGAATGTTAGGCGACCACTGGTCATAAGAGTAGGGCCTTTTAATGTTCCCAAGACAAGCTGTCCACCATGTACCTTCATACGTACTATGTACCTTAATCTCGGGAGGATAGCTTAGCGGCAACGTGCTCACCTTGGAAGCAAGGCAACACGGAGCAACACAGCTTCGATCCCTGCGTCCTCGCTTAGAAACCTCTGGGTATGAAGCGCATAATAAATAACCAATCATATCATACGAGTTCAGATTGGGGTTATCAGGTGGCTTCATTTTAGATGAATACTTTAGTGTTGGCCATTACGCGAGAACAGCCTGTGGGATGTACACACACAATTAGATGGATGGATGCATAGGATCACACTCTATGTCAATCACATGTATTGAGTAATCCTATTGCTAAATTATTACGGACACTGCCTGATTTTGCCCAAAGGTGTTTTGAGCCATTAGGCTCGTTATCAGGGTTACAAACATTTGTGAGGTTAGTAATGGTGACATAAGCTTAATAACATGTTTTGCCCAACAGAGAATCAAATTACAGTTTCAAAATGTGACTGTTATTCAAATATATCAGTGGCCAATTGTTGATTTCCAAAATAACTTACTAGGTTAAGTCTTCTACATCCGGTTTTCAAGTTAACCAACCACGGTATCAGGTAATGTCCCCATGAAAAAAAGTAGTAAGGTTTGTGACTTTAAAAAAAAGGATTAATGATGCACCCTCCAGGCTATCAAACACTTTCCCCAAATATTCTAGGGCTGGAAGTAATATATAATTATACCCCTCCTAGAATATTTGGGGAAATAATGTTGATAGCCAGGAAAAAGTCTCAAGAACCGGACGACTTTTTCACAGGGACATTATTACATGGAACCGTTAACCACATCAACTAGATTTGTTCTATGTCCACTCATTTCCACTTCTAATGTCAATGTTATTTCTAAACAGTCTTCTGAAAGGTGATTTCTTAGTTACAGCTGTAAAACAGTTTTGATGTTATAAAAATTTCTCAACCAACTGTGCCTTCAGTCACTTGATTTACAAGCAGTGTGTCCCCTTGCATTTGTTCCTAGCACGTAATGTCGAAACAAGCATGGCCAAAGATACCACTTTTCCACCATAATATGCCCAGGTGTGAACACCATCTGCCGGCTGTTGCCATTTCATAGCCAGGTATTACGATGTCATTGCCTGCAAAAGGCCCAACCCATGCCTACACGAAAACCCAAACTGTTGGTTTTGCCAATGCTTGCTTTTCAACTAAAGTGACCAATGACTACAACTCCCAATTAATGAAGAAATGAGCCCAGGGCTGGGATTCCAGACCCCAGTTCCCATTACATTGACTCTACTAGGAACCTCGGTTTTGAGGGCTCGCGTCTATTCAATAAGTGCAGTTATGTGTAGATACAGAACCAAAATGACATCCAACATCCAGATTATGATGCAGTGTTGCAAGAGGAGCACTATTATTGAGTGAAGCAGTGCAAATGATGCATTAAGAGCAGTCAGTGACATTAGCCCGTTCTCCATCCAATAAACCACGATGTATCCAGTGATTCAGAGCTTTAATCTTCATTATGCTGGGGTTGTTTTAGGTTCAATTTCTCTTTCCAAGGAGGGTCAAGGGCCAAACCTTCTTCACCATCGCTACTAGTAAGACATAACTACAAGTCTTCCACAAAACCCGCTCATACCAGAACTCTTCAGAGACTGCCTGGGTAAAATCACCCTCCGAACACATCCAACCCTACCAATCGTCTCCAAATCGCACTTGCCACATCTCACTGTCCCCCCCCCCCTTGCACCTTACACACTTTTCAAAACTGCTGATGAACACCCACTCAGCCGTCCTAAACACACCAGGCATTTCAGACTGGATCACTGCCAATAAATTCAATGCCATTTTCATTATTGAAACTTGGCCCACATCAGCCTTCTCCCACGTCTTCAATTCTTTAGTCCCATCTGGATACAGCATCCAACATGTTAACCAATCAGAGAAAATAGCTGGAGGAGTCAGTCATCGAAAGAAATCGACTGTATGACATACAAACTATCACCAATATAATTAATGGACATTCACTTGCCAATTCCCTCCATCACACACGGACACAGCCACTGTACACCTCATCTACAGACCACCTCACAGGTGTGGTACCTTGCTAGATGAGATTGCAGACTTCATTTCTACAGCTTCAGTCTCTCAGATGACCATCATCATCTTTGGAGACTTCAACCAACCCAGGACCCAAGGAACCAAAAACACCAGAGACCTCACTACTGTCCCTGCCAGAAAATCACTGGACATCACCCAACACATACTAGCCCCAACACACTTTAGGGTAATACCCTAGACCTCATCTCATCCCCTTACCACTTAAGCTGCATGGATCCCATTGCACTCAACTAAACTGACCGTGCGACAATCCGATTCTCGTCACACTCCCAGACAGACCGCAAGGGTCAGGATAAACGCCCCATGGTGGCATGCCACTCCATCTCCAATAGAGATGCTGGATAACAGTTTCTTTAACCTCCCCCACAACTGCGAAAGTCATATCACTGTTGGAAACCTTTAGACAAATTTCAAAGAATTTGACAGATATATTTGCTCCGAAAAAATGGGTCCGCACCAGAATCAAACCATTTGCCCCAATGTTACTTGGCATTTTTATAGCGCTCTATAAATCATTGGTATGATCTCTAAGCCCTCGGGAACCACAGTTCAGGCCAGTGGAGAGAGAAGAGTCGTAGGGTGCATGGGTGCGGCAGATGTGTGCAGCTAATGTAATTGCCGGATGGAAGCTCCATCCTAGAGTGAGGTGTGGTGCTGAAGATATCAGTTGGATGTGTGCAGTCTGGTGGGTGGACACCCCAACTGGGTTCTGGCTGCGTTAGGCATGAAGGATGCTTATGTGAGCAAATAGGCCGGAATGTCATTGGATATCTGCGTTTTATTAGGTTGATGAGGTGTTCATGGGGTAGTATTCGTATGTGAACAGTGAGGCCAAATTTGTCAGGGGTTTAGCGGTGTTCTAGTTGGGTGATGTATAGTAGAGAGTAAGCATAGTGATGTGATATGATGGTCATCTTAAAGGGCCCGAGACCAGGCACGTGAACACGGTGGCAGGGAAAAGAGTGACACAAGGACACACAGTGACAGGGTGCTGGGCTTACAGCGACAGGAGGGGCATATGGATATATAGTATCATCATGGGGAACAGTGACACACGTGTTTGGCATGCTAACATTTACATTAGAGTTTCTATCTAGATGCGATTCAGGCCAACGTTCAAGATTTCATCCAAGTGAGGCACATGCTTCCATCCACAAGTCCATCCAATTGTGGGACATGCTAACGTTCATAATTTTGTCTAGATGTGGGACATACTGGGACATGCTAACATTCACATTTCTATCAAGATGCGACCCAGGGCAATGCTCATGAATTCATCCAAGTGTGGGACATATCAACACTCACAATTCCATCTTGGTGTGGGACGTGCCAACAACCACACCGCCATCCAGATGCGACCCAGGCCAACGCTCACGACTTTATCCAAGCATGGCGCATGGCACATGCCACCGTTCACAATTCCATCCAGGTGTGGGACATGCCAACATGCACAATTCCATCCAGATGCAACGCAGGCCAATCGTCATGGTTCCATCCAAGTATGGCACATGCCACCATTCACAATTCTACCCAAGTGTGGGACATGCTACCATTCAGGCTAATGTTCACAATTCTCTCTGAAAGGTGGACTATTTAACATTCACAAACATGTCTGGGTTTGACGCAGGCTACTCTTCACAATTCTAACTAAGTCTGGCATTGCTAACATTTACAGTTCTGAGGCAAGGTAATGTTGAGTGGCAGGGTTTTCCAGGGTAGAGTAATTGCTATACTCCCCCACCCATGCCACACTTTTTTGGTTGCTGCTGGTTGCTGGCTTCCCCTGCGGACACCTGCTGACACTTTCTGGAGCCGCCTCAATTGGAGCCACCCGTTGCCTTGGGGCCCTTAGCCAAAGGGGCTGCCAGGCAGGGGGCTGCCCTGGGAAGGTTGGTTAAGACCATCAATAGCACCAATCATTGGCGGTGGGGGGGGGTTGGGCTCGGAAGGGGGGATAAGGAAGTGGGGATGGGGCCGGAGAAAGCGAGGCGGTGAACGGGGCAGGAGGACATCATTTTTCAAAAATGTTGCTGCTAATTGGGTCCCAGGAGGGTCCTGGGGAGGGGGGGGGCTCCACTCACCTGCTTCTCCTCCTTCTACTCAAGAGCTCTCAATAAAACAGCTCATTAGAGCCCATGGGCATCCTAGCTCAAGGCCCAGAAACCAGACGACCGCTTATCCCTAAATGCCCTATGATCCAAATGGCAGACACCAACATCCAAACCCAGGGCTACTTATTACACAATCACCACTGCGGCAGTCACTAACAGCAGTCAAGCCCTTTCACAGCAAATGCTGCTCCAACCCCGCAATAGACCCAGAGATACCAGAATCCCAGGTAAGTGTGAGGCTACCAATAAGTTCTTTACCAACAAGAAAGACACCATCATGCTGCAGATCTGATACCCACTCCATATATCCCCCATGGGCCATTCTACCCTGGAGCGACTTTAATCTGCTCTTGCACAAGGACCTCTCGCACACGCTTGCATCTTTCTGACAGACCGTTTACACAGACATACTCCGTCACCCTCCTTACGGAAAAAAAGGCTCAAACTGCTTGGTATCAGATCTTTCTAATCTGCATGATGAAGCCTTTACTCCCATCACAGGACTTCCAAGGTGGTGCAGGCCATAGTGATCTCGCATATGGTCAGGGCTAATGCCCTCAGAGAGGGCTCCCGGCTGCACACCCGACCTCTCACAAAGCAGCTCACATCGCCACACCACATCACATCACCTGCTCTAGGAACTCTGACCACATAACACCTTTCGCAAATCACATTGGCTCCCCCCCACCGGTTAAATCAGTTTCAAAACTGCATGCCTCACCCACAAGCAATCACCACTAGTAACCTAGCCTACCTGACGGCCAAACTAAAAACATTGGGTGAAACACAGTCATCTCGCAGTAAGACCATAACCAGACTCGAAACTAGACTGGCTGCAAGAAGAAAATCAGTTAACAGTCATCCCCATGCTGCCCTCCATCCTCTGGAACTAATCCTGGTTGCAATCCGGACGGCTCCATCATTCAGTTTAGGAAAGAGCCAAAGACTCGGCTCTTCGAACACCTTGGCATAACCAAGATTCCGGCTAGCTTGGGCACATGGCCTTCCCAATATATCACCCAAGAATGTCGTCTCCCCACTCCCAAAGTCTCCTCCATCCAGGTGATCCTCCCCCGCATATCCATCCACAGGGTCAGGATCCAAAAGCGATGGACTTTCCCTGGCCACCTGAGAAAAGGCTATAGTGGGAAAAGAGGACACCCTCAGGTTCCTCACAGTATACAGCGACAACCTACAAAAAATGTCAGCCTAGCTGGGCACACATTAAATCTCCGGCACTAGCACTCTATCCTAAACCACCAACAGCACCCACACACCCATGTGCCTGACCTCCAGGCTGCTTACTGGAACCTAGCCAGCCCACCTATGTCCTAAACGGGCAAAAAAAAAAAAACACACACACACATCTTAAAAATGAACTCTCAGAACCTCCCAGACATGGACTTTGGTCCCTGAAGAAGTTCCAACCACAAAGCGTATTGAGGCCATACAAATGGGGAAAGGGCGTTATGTAAATGACAATTAAAATACAATAATCCCATACAAGTTCCATGGGCTGCTCTACTACCCAGCCTGGAAAGAGAAACCCCATCAGCATCATAGGCTACACAACCCAGGGCCCGATACCACAAGCAGGAGTCTTGATCTATCTTTGAAAGCAACCAAAATGTTTCCTTGACCGCTAAATCTTTCCCAGAAGGTAAAAACACCACAATGATGCACTGCTTCCTTCGGAGTGTGCACCCGCAATCTCTAAGTAAATGGTGAAGACCAGATCAATGACTGTGTCCCATCACTAAGTGCAGGCTGCAGAGGGCCATCTAAGGAGAGGTGACCATTGCTCCCTACCATCATAGCCAGTCTTACAGGATGGATATAGACAGGAGGAGTGTCATACGTGGACCAACTGTTGGTGTACATCATTGAGGTCAGGTTTACATACAAGAGGATAGTTTTGTACTGGTGATGCAAACCCTTGTCCCACTACCACCAAGAATCTGAGGAACTTCGGATCACCCGGCCGAGTTAACTTGTAAATTGGTTGCAGCTCCTTCTAGAATTCCCAAATGTTTAAATACCTTCTCTTGGTTAAACTACTGTTTCCAAGAGCAGTGAAGTGAAATTGACTTTACTTACCATTTGTAACTTTCTAGACCCAGCACACACGATCTTACAATAGGTGATGGAGGGGTTACTTAGTATCCCCTTGGTCTAGTTTCTCATGTAACATTTTTAGGTTACCCTTCCTACAATGAATTGCTGGTGGCAGTGGTTTACTTTTTACTATTGTTGTGCATTTTTACTGCGTGCTGCAACTGCAGCCACAGTAAAGCACCCATGGGTGCCCATTTTGTCAAAATGGCCCCAGTCTTTTCACCATTTCTTGTTGAAAAGGTCCTTGAGATTTACTCTGCGTATCAAACCAGGTTTGGTCCCTTTCTTTGTTTTGTCTTTGGCAGGGTTCACTGCTGCAGCCGCCTCTGGCTCCAGCGTGTCTGGCAGGGTAGGAAGCGAGGTTCCCGAACCTCCCAGTGCTTTATCTCCTAGGTGACAGGAATGCACCCAGAGGCGATTGGCTGGCTGGCTGTCCTTGGAGGACAGTCACCCTGCTGTTTCAGTGACAGCTAGGCTGCAAATGAATGGGAGAAACAACCTGCACATAAGGCGAGGTCTTTAGCTTGGAAGGTAGAGTCGACCACTGGACGAAGGAATCCGAAGAAGAACTTTGAATAGACGCCTGCTGGAACGCCTGGACCGTTGGTTTGCCCGGTGAAGCCCTGTTGCTGTGCTGAAGCTCTGAATTCACCTCGACTAGAGCAGCCCTGCAAGGACGACTTCTCCCCTTGGGTTGGTGAGACCAATCAACCCTAAGCGAACTTGTCTGGGCACCCTCTCGGAGCTGGCTGTACTTTCATTGTTGCTGCAGGAACCGATTGCCAGGGAGAGGAACACCAGATTTGAGTGTCTCAATTTTAAGCCAGACCCCGAGCTCCAGGAAGATCCTCTGGACTCCCACGAAGCAGGACTGACTGAACCCGAGCCACCTCACCAGAGTGCTGGACCCCATTTGCGATGAGTCCATAAAGCTATCCGAGAACCGTGGTGGTTCGATTTGCGAGAGCCGCAAGGAGCTGACGTTTGCCCGTTGCTGCAGCTGACCTTCAAATCTTAGTGCAGAAGTCCCCAGACGTCCTCCCTCTTGTCCCCACAACTGAGGCCCAGGAACAACAGGATCTGTCATACTACTGGAACAGAAACCAGCTGGACCCCAATTTCTCCAGACCTAAGGTACTGTAAACTAAGGGGTAATTACCTCTTGTTGTGTAGCCTTGATCGCTCTCAGTTGAGGCTGGTCTTGGTTGCCCTTTTGCAGAGTTGCTGGCAGCTTCGCCCCTCACAAGCTTCCCAACTTGTGGCCCTACAGTGATTTCATTTCTACAAAAATTTCTAAAAACATTGTGCAAGACTTTTAGTCACCTGTAAGATCATCTTCAGCCCCCCTAGACTTTGGCCAAGTGGCATTGGCTGTCCTGGCTCCCCGACTCTTCTTTCCTCTGAATTTGTGATTTAATCTGTCCCTCCAAAAAGTCACACATTCTATAACTTGTATTGCTGGGAAAGGGTTAATTTACTTTGCATTAGAGGTTTCAAAAGTACGTACCATAAAGAATATTTGTTTATTCCCAAGCCTTTTTCTTTGACACCAAACTCAGTATTGCTCTAAATGTACCAGTGATAAATCAATGTCCACAGTGTCCTAGCTATTTAAGTCATCGCAGGGTGTAGGAAGTGTCCGTGTCCCAATGGGCATCTACTGGTTAAGAGAAACTAAGAGTGTGTTTTGAAGTATAAGTGTTACATGTTTTGTTCCCTTCTAAAGAAGGTTTATACAACTGCCTTAAATTAATAAATAATTGTTTAATCAAGAAACCTTCAGAGTAAGTGTTTATTTGAATAAAGGTCACTGTGAAACTCTGTTACAACCTTACAGCTCACAATGACCCCTCTGAGGTAAGCCTGGCTGCTCAGTCACTCTACCAACTTGTTTAGTACATGCTTATACCAACGTTTGGGTTAACTAATGCCAAGAGGACAAGGCTGGTGCAGTCTCCCACACGGTACTGCATACAATCTTGCATAACAGGTGCATTAAGAAGTTATATTAGAGCTAGACTGTTCCAATGCAAAATATGAAGTTCCCATTTGGAGTGTCTCTGTAGGGTCCGCTCACAACCCAATGCATTCAAGAAATATAAGGATTGCTGATGCCCACTATGATATGGGTAAAATACACAATCACAGGTTCTAACAGTGCAATCTGGAATGACCAATGTTTCTCACAAAGCTCTGCATAACATGTTCTCATCTTGAGTAACACCAACTACTGTATTGATTGCGAGTTTCTCCACTAAAAAATCCTTTGTACTGTGATGAATCAAGCAATGTCCTCAATACTTTCCCTAAGTCCTCTTCCTCCTATGTGAGCAGGGGACGTCAGCCGCTACCTCATCCTGGAGGTGGCTAAATGAGGGAGGACCATCTGGGGGCGTATCAGTGGGGGATGGGTAGTACACCTCTGGGGAAATGATGGGACATGGCTGGAAGAAACCACATACCTCACTTTTCCTTCCCTTTCAGGGATGTCCCCTTGATTGCCCAG
This sequence comes from Ambystoma mexicanum, assembly GCF_040938575.1. Taxonomy (NCBI): domain Eukaryota; kingdom Metazoa; phylum Chordata; class Amphibia; order Caudata; family Ambystomatidae; genus Ambystoma; species Ambystoma mexicanum. The sequence continues at coordinate 447,692,859 of NC_090936.1, read as the reverse complement.
ACTTTTACATATTGTCATATCCCTCCCCAATATTTTAGTAGATCCACTTTAGTTTCCCCCAATGTAGCTCAGTGTTCACTTCCTCAATGTCATTCAAGAGGAAAATCCACAGCTACTGACACAAGGGAGACACCAGGAGTCCTAATAACTCCTAACAAAGTTCAGCAGTTACTCCCTCAATGTCATTCAAAAGGTGGGACCATGGCCACTGACAAGGAAGAACAGAGGAGTAATGAGTATTTCCAAGTCAGAGTATCAAACGCAATGGTCTAGTTGTTGGGAAAGCGGTAATTGGGCCGGGAAGTTTAAATACAAGCCGAACACAGGGAAGGAGAGTCGGGAGAAGAAGGTACGGAGGAAGCTGCAGACATGGGTCGGTTTGCCAGCCAGGAACGCAGCTGAAAACCATGCGGAATGAAGACGCATGGCAGCAGACAACCAAGCGGCCAACCCGATTTCAGAATGAAGAGAAAGCGGGGCCAGTGGTTCACCACGAGGAAGGGAAAAGCTGCAGGAACTGCGCACTGAGGCAACAGGAACAGTAGCAAGGCTGCCCCTTATCCGGATGCACACTGAGCCAATACAGCAAAGGAGACTAAGACAAAGCCGTGCCAAAGCCAACCAGTAAGCCCATGGAAGGTTGCTGGCACATTGATGCAGTTGGATACAAATCTTAAGGAAAGTAATGATAGCGAGGGGAAGCTCATGACTAAAAGAGGAACGTAATATACATAAGTGGGAATGGTGTAATAAATACATTATATTGCCTCATGAACATGCAAGAGAAAGCACATCGGGTGACTGTGTTAAACTGAAAGCACATCAATTAAATCCTACCTAGAAAAGCAGGTATTTGCCAGAAATGTCCTGGCAGGAGCGTATACCAGGAGAAGGCAAGTGTGTGTGAAATATTGGGTGAAATGTTGAAAGGAAAGATCTAGATAGATACACACACACACTGTAAAGTAGTAGAAGAGTAAGCTGAAGCAAGCAAGGCATAAATTAGTTTTATAAAATTGATTAGCAGAGTTTGCTAATTAAAATGTTATTGATTAGCAAACAGACCCATTTGATTAGTGTTGTTGTACGAATAGTGTTAATGTTACCAGAAGTTATTTGTATGTACAGAAGACACGAAATGAACAATACAGCATATTAGAGTACTGATGAAACAAGACATTAGTGAGAACATTTAGGACTTGCAAATTCAGCTGGACTTGCCGGTCGGGTAACTTAGTTTTCGACCTAACTGGCCAGCTGTCTCCTGCAGGTGCTAATATATAATGCTATCATCATTATACAGCAATGCAAGCTCAGGAGGCTAACTACAGTGTATGGTAGTGCAGTAGATCTATAAATGTACCAAATGCACTGAACTATTGATCACTACTTTGCATAAACATCTAGTTAGATTTGTGTATTCATTATATGAGGAAAGAAAGTAGGAACCTACACAGAATGGATGGCGAAGCAAGCAGAGAACTGGGCAAACTAGGTGGAATATTGTAGTTTGTGGTCATCGAGCTTTCAGGGTAGCTGGTATAAAGCAACAGAGTGATAGAATAGCGTGTCAAGGAGTATGGGATCATTTCAAGGGTTGAACACCAATTGCACAGATGAATGCAACCAGCAAGTTACAGAACTAGGTTTGCCATCAAAAGCGTTTGATCGTGTACGTTTTCAAAAGTGTTTACTCGTCAATATGATGCATCTTCATCAACAAGATGAAATATAGTTGACACGGACATTTAGATACAATGACCTACATTTTACTGTAAAGCATGGAGATGATGCAGTGTCAATATTGTAACTATGCATTATGTGACAACCTATATTTTTAGGAATGGAATTGCATTACTGCCTTTAAAAAAAGATATATTAAGTTAACACATACTGGTCTTTCCCAGAGAGGATATATAAAAGTATCACTAAAGGAATCATTCATATTTACTTCTGGTTTGCAATTATTTGAAAAAGAAAAATGCTATTCTTGCCTAGCACTCCCACACAGGCCTCTGGAGGAGATTACTTCTGCACTTTCTCTCCATTAGAACTTTAAGTGAACAGAGAATAGAGTGGAGTGAAAACAGAGGAATGCAGCGCTAGCTGTGCTTTGATTGAACATGGCAACTTAAATAGCTAGCTTTGCTGCACAGGTGTCAATTTGATTAGCAAACCCCCAGAATTGCATAGCAAATTGCTATGCAATACTGCTTAATTTTTGTCTTGAAAAGATAACATGGTGAAGTGTGAAAGGTGAACAAAGTGCTTAAAAGAAAGGACAGGTCCTTGGGAAGAAACGTACCTTTGGGACTGGAAGAAAAACGAAACCTTGGGGAAGGGACCCACTTCCTCAAACAATGTGAATGCTCTTAGGGGAAGAGAACATCTTCTTGGAAACTTGGGGATTCTTTTTGGAACTGGTCGTCTTAGGCAAAGCACCTAGAGAAGGAAGTTCTTCCTAGAACTGTGAACTTTGTCTGTGATGTCCCTTTGTTAGATTTTCAACTCTTGTGTGGAAATTAACACTAAGAAGACCAGAAACATTACCCTTTACACCAAGTTATTTTAGAGTGCGAGTACCAGAAGAGGATTACAGACACAGGACTTCCATTTATTTGGACATCTTGACATTGAAAGACTCCTTAGCTTTTGGCTGAGGTAGGTAATAGCCACAAACATGTCTCCTCTGTGTCTCATTCCTGGCTCCTCACAATACCCAAAATGTTAAAAAAACATACTTTATATACAGTTAAGGCGAAACTAAAAATAATACTTATTTTTACTGATCTCAGGAACCTGGAAAGGTGATTTCATCTTAATTTGAATAGAATATGTGCTCTTCATTTTCACAACTGTACAACCAGCACTCATCTTCCCTCACCAGACCTGCACTTGGAAACATTGCAACCACAACATTGACTACATGAAAAGCACTGGCCATGTGAGCACCTTTGCCCTTGCCACACAGTCATAAACTGGACAGACTTAATATGCTAGTTTTTATATCGCAAGAACCTAGATTGAAGCAATGGAGTGCTCTACATGAGAATACAGGGTGCAATAACGTGGATGCACTTAGAATAGAATATTTGGGGAACATGTGGAATGACATTGTTAGATGCTGTGGATACAGCTTAAGGAGGTAAAGATGGATTTATAGCTGTGCTCCCAATGAAGCTGTATTCCTGTGGGTTTCATACGATAGGACCTCTTCAACTGCCCTGTGGAATACCCGGGTCTGCATCAGCGATTGCCATCAGGGGAGCAAGTCAGCACCCTCTGCTGTGCACAAACCACCAATAAATGCCACTGGGCTCCATGCAATCAGAATGCATAAATCTTTTGCACTGACTCTGCATCGCCGACTACGCAGCACCTTCACAATTACAATAGACTGACTACATGGAGCAGTTCTTAAGTAGATCATTCTAGGGTGCAGTCGATGCAAAGTTTGGATAGGTAGAGCAGACACTTATGTTGATTTATACCGCGCACCGATACCACCCAACTGTAGTCTCCAGGTGCTCACGTGGCTCTGCAAGAAAGAGGACGGGGTTGGTTAGTGAGGAAAGAATGATAGGTGCAGAACCAGGAGAAACTGGTGCCTGTGTGTTGGCTTGCAAATGGTAGGTTGCGTGCACTGGCTTATTGTATCCGTACGGGTAAGGTCCAATACCCGAGATGTTTGTGTGACTGGGTGTTTATGTGTTTTATGTGTAGATTGGCAGGTGTTAAAGGTTGTGCACACTGGCTTGTTGTGTCCGTACGGGTATGGTCCAGTGTCTGAGTTTATTTGTTGCGTGTGTGTTGCTTGTGTTAGGTGTGTGTTCGGGTATAAGTTGGCTAGCCCAGTGGGACTGTATGGTGTTTGGTGGTGTGTTTGGGGAAGTAAAAGCCGGGTGTTAGAAGAATTTAGAGAGTATCCAAAGCACTATGTGGCTAATCTACACTGTCCCATCTGTTGTGACAAATGAATAATCTCCATAATTCTATCCAAGTGTGACACATGGCTAAACTTTAGAGGGTAAACTTCTAAATTGGTGGCACAACAGTAAACACAAAACACCTAGATTTGAGATATCACGAAAGAGGGAGAATGCCCACGTCTGGGACACAACAGTAAAAATAAAACTACCTAAAGGTTGGTACACAGCAGCAATAGAAATATTTACTAGCTGGCTAATTTTGGTTTGGTAGGTTATGTAGGTAAGAAGAGTGGCAGGGCTTTTGGAATACAGCGATTACTGTACTCCCCCACCCAGTTCACACTGGGGTGCATCCGCCGCAGATAAACAGGGCAACGTTCTTAGTAACACATTTTGGAATGCTTTGGTCACAATGACCATGTCACTAGACAATGCTCCAGTGCTAGACTGGCATGTAGAAACGCAGTTAATTCTGCAAGTTCTAGCCTTCATTTTCAACAACTATGGCAATGTAATATATTACATTAGGAGAAACCCACAGACTGGAACAATATATTCCTGTCGCACACAAATCTGGTAATCATGGGTACACATATCTAAAGATTTTTTATGGACAAAATGAGTTTTCGGAATTATTAACCATGGCCCTGAAAAGAAAGAGCATCTTCAAAAATCTAGGTAAACATCACAGCCAAGTGATATATGAGGCGAGTCAGAGACTTAGGACAGATACAAAGAACGACAAACAGCTTATTTCCAACAGTGTTATATCTGATGGTCACGGATGGTGCAAGCTGCGACTTTTGCAAGTTGAGAGGGAACTCCCAATCACATGTCCTTAAAAAATGTTCTGAATGCCTACGGCAAGTGCACCTGGGTCAGCGAGTCATCCAAGATTGATCTCTCCTGAGGTGAGCCACTACATCGATTCAAGGTTTGTGAACATTCTGGTGGCTCAGGAAAAGCAGAGGGGCAGGTCTGCAAACTCATGGTTCGAAATAACCAGGAGAAGGGAGCCATTTAGCACCTGCTTGTAGCTGCCAAGAGCTTGGTTGGGTCTATAATGACAGCTACCAGGGACTATATATGGCACCTGATGCCATTAAGACTTACCTTTGAGAAATGACCGGTGCGTGTTTTAGGTATGCCCTAATGATCCTTTATTCACATTCCCAAAGGTACTTAAAACATACCAGGGCATTCATATTTGACAGCAAGTTATCGTTTACATCTCCTGTGGAAGTTAGATTTTCAACGAGTTGTGTACTTGCTCCATAGAGGTAGCTCCTGGCTGAAGCCAACTCCATATACCTGGGAGCTGCTTTTAGAGCCCGCTCATCAAATCTTTATTTCCTTCCCTGAAACTTGTAGTGTGTGCTTCCCACCACAAACATCTGGAACCTCCAATGTTTGGATGGATTGTCACTTGGGTTTATGCATCCTGCAGATCCAGGGGCACAAAGCAGTCTTGGAGGCCCAGAGGCTGCAGGATCTGGGCAAGGGTCACCACCATGAACTTGCCTTGCAAAGGAAACAAATTCAACAGGCCTAAATGGGAGTATTTTAATTCCTTTTTTATTTTTTATTTGGAAGCAACGTGAATTTTATGCAGTAAAAAGTCTGAATCCCAATGAGAGTATTTTATAGACTAAAAAGTAAGGGAACTATAAAACAGAAAAATGTTTATAATACATTATTTTTTAAACCTGGTTATTCATTCACAATAAGATACAGGTTTACATCTCCAGATCAGGCACTAATAGCACTTCCTACCATTGACACTGTGTGCTACTGCTCAAAACATATCCATGGAACGAGTTGTTGGGAACATTTTTACTCCCTCTTTTTGTCAATATTTGCTAATGTTTAGGGAGTGTAGATAGCCAATACCCCCTTATCTCTAGGGCTGGGTGGGGCAAAACGTAATGTAACCTTGCTGTGGCTTGTCACCACTTTCCCCACCTGTGGGCATCTGGAGGGGGACCAGGAAAGGTGTTGGCTGGTGGTTTCTGCCATAAATGAAGGAAACAGCACTGGTAAACTACCTGCATAGGCCAGCCGCTGGACATGATCTCATCCACTCCTGCTAGAAAAACACAGCCTTTGTGTTGGAAGGACTCAAAATTAAAGCGGTTCTATGGTAAGGTCCATTACCAAAGTGCTTAGGGGGTTGGGAGCAGCAGGCCTGTGCTGCTGAACAAGAGGCTTTGTGTTAGAAGGAATGGATTATGGTTTTATCCCAGTGTCATTTTCTGCTCAAACTGTTAAGCTGAAAGGATGTAGTATCTCACAAAGCACCTCTTGCTACAAAAGGTTAACAATTCCCTTCTAATATCATGCGACAGAAGGGGCGGCAAATGCACAGGTTTGGCTACCACGCAGTGGAAGGACACATTTGCCAGCAGAATGGGTGCTGTGGCTATGAAGTCCCGCTGTGGGGAGATGGCCAAATCTCTGGTGCCCCTGAAGTCAGTACAGGGATAAGCCGTAAGCATACACATTCTTCAGGAAAGTGGCCAAGTTTGCCTTATTCCAGAGTCTCAAGTTGAAATGAAAAAAGATCCACTTCGTCCACAATTCTCTCGAACTGTAGCCAAGATATTCTCCCGGAGGCTGGGACAAGGCATTCGAGAAAAAGTGCAGGCTGATGCCAAGACTAATGCCAGAGGCGCTGGCACATCCATCAAAGTAGTTAGCGTCAGGTCACTCGCACCAACTCCAAGCCCGTGGATCGAACTCTATAGCATGTGATAGTGGTAGGAAGAAGGACCATTATTGGCCAAAGAGATTGTAGAAGGTCTGGACTACACGACCAGCAATAAGGCCACCAATGCATTAGACAATGTTTCGGGCATTTCCTGCCAAAATGAATCCCACTCACGGGTGCACGAGGGATGTGGGAACAGTACTGGCTTTGCTGGTTCTAGAGTAGATGCCATTTATTCAGAATCAGCAGAGAGTGGTGAACGAGTCCGGAGAGATGGAGAATCCATGTTTGGGTAACAAATAGCTTCTAGAGTGGGACATCTTCCCTTTGGCCCGCCCGGGCACTCTCAAAATCGCACACTACCCAGGGTACATGAATACACACCACCAAACTAGCATCAGATTTTCAGATTGCGAACAAGACCGATAACTAGTCTTACATCAGCTGGATACACAACAAACCCCCGGCACCCAATACAGCTTACACAACGTCAGAACTAAGTCATGGAAACCCTTGCGCCCCCCCCCCCCTCCCCCATCTTCCTCCCCAACCTCCCCCATCTTCGTATACCAGACCATCCAGAATTGCTTGGTTTCGAGAGTGGCCAGCCAATCGGGCTCCCACTCTCAACCTTGTGCGCACTCGCATTCTGTATATGGCGCCTGACAGTGAGGGTAGTCAGTATTTGATGCATGAAATGCATCAGTATAGCCTGCTCATGGCACAAAAAAAGTACTGGGTTTTTCCTGCCTATTACACTCTGCCTTGACTCTACACCTAGAAGACCCATGTTAGCCTGTATGCAGTCGAAACATTTATGGTGATCGCCGATATTTGCACTCAGAAGATACTTGAAATTGTAATCATGAGTTTCAGGACAAAAGCCTGTTTATTGAAGTCAGAAGATGCATTAGGGCAACTTGCTGCATTGCACCTACAGATAAAACAACCTCTTACAGATCACCTTAGCACTCAACTACTTTGAAGACCAGGCTCTGTCCGAGCCTCAAGGTATGTATGCACACACCTCTTCAGTGAACTTCAGCAGCCGGCACAGCTACCCACCCACACGCTTTAGAATGCAGCACCTAATTCTGTTCAGCTGGACACTTTTCTTGGTATCACATATTCCTTCCCACTCCGCATCCATCCATGGGCCCGACTTCATGGGTAGCTTTACGGAGCTTGGAGAGCCCTCCCAACTCCTTACCTTGGCCAAATGCACACACGCATTCCAACCTTCATACTAATTCCCACACTATGGACTTCGGTCCCCCGAGGGCGTTCCCACCACAGGCGTGCTAAGACCATATTAATTGGATAAAGGTGCTATACAAATGACTATTACTACTACTAATGTTTAGTTTGGGCTATTAGGAAGCGCTTAAATGCCACCTATAAACCAAAACAATTGCATTGCAGTAAGGTAAGTGGAAGATGGCATGCGAGGAGGGGGGGGGGCACAAAAGGTTGTGGGTGCAGTGTGTTCATTTAGCCACCCATGGACTGCCTCTGGTAATGCCCACCAACTACCTGCCCCTCCCAAAACACATCTTCCTGGAATCTGAGCTCCTATCAAGAGAGATCAAACTTTAGCCTGCCACTTATTTCTACACAGTCTGCTGGGAGTTCATGTTTTAATTAGTTGCAAATGGCTACAGAAGTAATAAAAACATCTTAACCAAGAGTGCTTCCAGCCACTTGATTTGTATCTCTTCCATAGCCTGAAGTCCTGTTAAAAACAAGCAAAGACAAAGCCAACAGTTGTGGCTTAACTTATCAGATAGGCATTTACCAGGTACTTCCACCACATACATGCCCAGGTAATCCGGCTTTTCCAGCTGTTGCGACCTTATGGCCAGATACCATGAAGTACCATTATGCCTGTGCCTGGCAAATGGCCATCCAATGCCGACACTAAAGCCTAAACTATTGGCTTTACCAATGCTTTGGTCTCCTTACACACCTCACACTTACTGAGGCTTTTGAATCATGAGCGGGGCCACCCCATTGTGTCTTTTGCACACTTTTACAAGGGTTTGAAGAACACACCACCCCTTTCCGTCGCTGCTCTGCTGTGCATGTACTGCTAAGGGTCACGCTCCCTCAAGCTGGAAACAGTGCCGGTGGGGATTCAAAAGCATACATCAACTTCTTGAAAATTCTTGCATGGCTTAAAGCCCCAGGTTTTAAAATAAATGAAACCTGGCATAGTACACATGCATTTCTGAAGCACAGTCAAACTGCACTGAAGAGAAAAAAAAATGGGGTAATGTAGCGCAAGTGGAAACCCATATGAAGCCATTCTGTGATAACCGGTGCAATTCCCCGTCAATGATGCCAAGCAGAGCCGCTGCAGTAAGCCCCCTTGTGACGGATGTAAAGCGCTCTCATCTAGTCTCCATCCAGGAAAGACGTTTCAAAGAGGAGGAACCTGTGGATGGACGGTATACATCAGAAATTCTTGTGTTGCAAAAAAGTGGAAATCAATACACCAATATGCCTTGTCCAATTAAAATCACAACATATCCCACCATTCCATAGAGACATATTAAGGTAGGCCAGGTGTAGTTCACCAAATTACTTAAAATGCAGGATGGAGGCAGGTCACAATGCGTGCAACTTTGGGATTACAAACCTTCTGAGGGTATATTGTAGGTACACCAACTGAGGAGTGTTTAAATCTCAAAGACAAATCTTGTAGTGGTGACATGCGAATTGAAGAAAACATGAACTATTTTTAAAACTTTAAAAAATATAATAATCATTGAAGAGGTCAAGAGGAAAACGCAGCTAAATTATGACACATGCCTCCACTCCCTAAAGCAGCAAAGAGGAGGGGAGGAAGGTGTCTTCCCCTGTGGCTAGTGTGCTTTCAGAAAGAGGCGCTTGGTGGTCCAGGATTTCAACACAGGAGTCAATTTTTCCAGACAGTATTCCTAAACTAGTGGCACCAGGGATATGTATTCATCCCAATAAGGGATAAGGCAGGTACGAGTAATCTTATCTCACAGGGCTTCGATCCCAGCAATCAGTAACCAGGAAGCCATAGACACTGCAGGCCGCCTGATGGCAGCCCCAGACCCCCATCCCTGCCCAGATGACAAAGTCTTAGCCCGTCTCTGCTGGGTGACCCATGACCCTTCTCCCCCATCCCACCACTGACAGAAACCCAAGCCGAAGAGAGATCTCCAGCTGTCTGCTCTGCTAGCTCTAGAGTTACATCTCCAGAAGGAAACCGTCAAGGCATGAAATCAGCATGTCCATGCAGACCTGCTGCAACAAAATAGCAGGCGACGAGGAAGGGGACACGGAATTCCAGCTACTATACAAAACAGCAACCATGGAGAGCAGTCTTGGACTCTTTTTGCCCATCTTTGTGACTTTGCAGCATTCGTGATCATGGAAAGAAAATTTAAACAAAGCACAGCGATGATTGTTTGCAGCAAGTGTGCAAGATTTATGGGATTGTAGCTGGCGGCTGCCTTCGTGCATGGCAGGTTGGCCACCAGTGAATGTTCGGCTCCTTCAGTTCCAGTCCTGTAGAGTCACGCAACAATGGAACGCCCCAGTTATGAAGGGCATGTCGGAATGTCCTAACCACACCTTCTCCCCGAGCATAGAAGTATTAATATTGAAGCAAATGGATAAAAACCTAAACTTTTCTAGGCCTGGACGAATTTCTTTTCATGGCCCTGCAAACTTATTTCGTTGCAAAAACGGATGGGTTTTTGGTGCGAACGAATTTCCAATGAGCTTATTGTGGGCTTCCAAGTCTCGTGTGAAGATTGTCTAAACAGGAGCAGTGGATATTAGAACAAATAATTGTAGTTGCTGGCTTAGTCTAATCAATCAGTGCTCTCTCTGGGGATGTGTCAAATTTGTGCAGTCACTAAGAAGCTACAAATCTCCCCAAGGAAGTGCGGCTCCCTATGTCTCCCTATGTGAGGCCCAGCTCACTTCCTCTTCCTGTGTCAGTTTTACTAGGCTATCAGGGAAGCTGCTAGATCGGGAAGGCTGGCTCACACTTATGTGGTTGGTGCATTTTAGAGTTTTTGAGGATTGTTGCTGGTTATCTTTTTGCAGTTTCTTGCCGTTGAGTGAATTTTGGAAGCCTTTTCGTTTCCTTTATTTGTTCAGTGTGCATTCAGAACCCTGTGTTACTTTACCGTTATGAGAAAAACTAGTGCCCCTTTCCATCTTGTAACTTTCACCATTTGTGTCACTTTATGAAAGGAAAACATCTAAACTTTCACTTCCAGGTTTGTTATGTACTGTTTATTGTAAACTATTGTAGAAGTAGTATTGCATTAGCATAGAGTAGCTTTTTAGTTTTAAGAGTATGATGGTTTTCTTGTTTAGGCACTTGGGGTTGTGCCTCGGGGGTCCCTGGGCCTCGGGGTACACCATTTAGCGTTCTCTGGTTGAGCAGCGATGAGCAAACAAATGGGGTTCTTGGAGTTTCCATTTGTAGCAGAAATGGTGCACACACATCACTGGAGGGGGAAGATGCATTTCTCTTCGCAGAAGGATGAGAACCACCACCATTATTGATGAGAAAGGGGGAACGTTTGCAGGACTGGGCCACAAAACACAGCCCGTCCTACGCATCAAAGGGGGAAGCCGAGGCATTGGGGGAAATCTCAGAAGTGGGAGGAGGCAGGGACATTGGAGGAGGCCCTAGCGATGACGAGCACAGGGGCAAGACTTCCTGTGAACACGCCTCAGAGAGGCACTTCAGGAGCAACCAGGCTTGCCCCTCGTTTAGGAGGGGGTGGCCGCAGCAAGAAACTGGAGAGGTTTGGATTGGTCCTCACTGGGTGGGTGGCATTGAAGAGGAAGTTGTCAATCCAGTGGCGAAAGGGTGCTGCTGCGGATGAGGGAAGGAGAGTCGGGAGTCTGCTCGGGAGGGTGGGGGTGGGAAGAGCAATATCCTGGGAACGTGATGCAGCAGGAGGTGGACCTACCTGAAAGAAGATGTGGGTCAAGTAGAGGGAGAAAGTGGTGGTGGGACAACCTCTTCTTGCGGTGGACGAGGGGGGGAAAAGCCATGAGGTGCCCTAAGGAGTAGTGATCTCAAACCGCCCTCCAAAAATTCCACATGGTCCCGATGTGGGACAATTTTGCACTGCCACCAGGGAAGTCCATCGGGGAGAGGGAGCCTAAGGTCCTCTGCATGGAGGAGGACTGAGAAGCAAGTCAAGCAGGGGAAGAAGGCAAGTGGTTGCCACGCCTTAGGGATGACAGCAAGTGGAAACCCAATTCATGGTGGCACAGAAGGGTGCGCCAGGTGCACGCATACTTTTATAGAAGCCATGCCTCCCCTCTACAGCAGTGATGAGGAGGTTCTAGCCAGCCCAACGGCTGGGATGCAGCATGGCAGTTACATCAGTCATCGTTTGGCCAAGCCATGGAATGCATCCAACCTGCACACTCCACGTTAGTGGCACTGACCAGTAGCTGACCACTTTTGCTGGCACTGCCCCAGAAGCAGTGTGGGTGGTGCATTACAGACAGCAAGCACCTTTTGGTAGGACCCCCCCTGGACTACATCATACACCACGGGGGTACCCTACTGCTTTCATTGCAGTCAGCCAGTTAGTGTTGGGGTACAGGACTGCATAGCGGTGGCGCAAAACTTGAATGATATATGGAGCGGTGTTGTGCAGAGTGTATGTAACGAGGCAATCCCTCCAGCCATGAGTGGCAGCAATACGTGGGAGAGGCGGAGTACCTTAGTGATTGGCTGTGCCCTGTGAAAAACCTGAGAACCTTATGGTGGCTGCACCCTGGGGAAGATGAAAACCGCCGACAAGTGATGCGGTCAAGACTAGGAAACATTTCTTGCAATTTAGTCAGTGCAACAGAATGTGTAAGACAGCAATTGGCCAGGACCTCTCAATCATAATCACTACTACAGGTATTTGTGACCTAACCACACTCTTCTGTTCAGTGTCCGATATGTACCGGAGAACACAGCCATATTCGAAGCTGGTGTGCTGGTTTTGAGAAGATGTTTCATAGTATTCCACAACGAAGGGACAGCTCATTTCAATTGTTCAAAATGCAACAATGTGAGGCTTTTAATACAAAATCGCACAGACCACACCAAACCCTATGAGTGCACACCAGCAAGGTGCAGCTTAGCCATTCAACAGGAACTCGCACAAGTACAGCTGGCCATTTTGATGGCTTTTCGGTACCAATACTGTAAAGAGTCGTCAACCCTTCCCAAGCGTGAATAGTCTAGTGGATGGCATCAAGTATCTGTGTGGATGAAGGCCAGTTGTCTGTTCTTGTTGGGGACCAGTCAGAATTCAACATACTTCAGTCACAGAGGAGCGGGGTTCACAAATCCACCACACAGCTCACAAAGCTTTCAACAGGTGTCCGCGATGTACTACCCCATTGATGCTGCAGCCATCTGTGAGCTTGCCATACCTGGTGTAGTTTGCAAAATTTGTGTTGATTGGTGTCCCTGCTGTCTTTGTTCTTCTACCCATTTGATGTTGCAAGCAGTGCAGCAAAGCACCCTTTTACATTTGCAGTGTCTTCTGCTTGTGATACTCGCTGCAAGAGTCCTCCTGCCCGAAGCATGCAGAAGAAGTGTGGCCACTTTTACCTGGAAACGGATCCGCAAAGGAATCAAGCAAGTACTCCACGTTACCAGTCAATCCAACAACCAGTGAACCACCACCACCAAGGTTGAATGAAGGTCCTGCACACACTGTGCTGCAACAGCGTCATCTGCCACAGCCTGGACTCGCCATGTTGGTCTGGTCAGGTTGATCCAGCAGGAACACCAAAGGGAGAACCTCCCTCAGATGTGTTGTGGTCGCTAAGCAGTTTGGTGGTTTCCTGAAAAGGTCGTAGCTCAGTGCAGACATTAGCTGCCACTTACAGTGTTACAAATGCCACACCCAGAGACCTGCTGCAAGTGTTGCAGTAATCTGATGTCACTACACTGCTCGCTTAGCCCGCCCAGCATGTGCAGGGTAGAGATCAAATAGGTGGCCATTAAAGTCTTCAGGTTGTGCACTAGCAAAGTGTGGTGCAGTGGAATTTTGGCATGTTAAGTCTGGCTGAAACGGGAGGTGATCTAAGCTGCAGAAACCATTTCTTTCACAGGTTCACACTTGCTGATAAAGCGTGAGCCCAAGAGGTGAAGGACATGCGCAAAGCAGGGGATGCGCACTGGTATACCGATTTGGATGGCAGCAAGGTAAATTGATCTATTGTTTGCTGCAACAAATCCAAAACGTAAACTATGAGTCCTTAGCCACTGTACTTCTACCTCCCCAGTCTTCTTCCAGATGTCAATTCCACTGTGCTTTGGCCCCAGGAACCCTTGCATTTTCAACAATGCCTGGTGCCACACTCCATACATCTGCTGCCCCCTATATTAACTTCAGGATCATGCTTTGCTGTTGGAGGAAGTAAAGGCCAGCCATTGTGCTTCAATAGTCATGTAGTCAATAATCGGACCACTGACTCGCTGTTAAGTGGACATTTTGTCCGATGTATTGTTGCTGTACCCACCTCTCTGTAGCCATAACCTTGCTGTAGAAATCCAGTACTGCTCTAAGGGAGAAAAACATTGGCATGGAAGTTTCCAGCCCGGATTGATGTTTCCTGTAAGGCACCAGAATACAGCATTTTCAACAAAATACCCAGACAAGAGATCTGTTACCAACATTATTGCTAGGTTATCATTGACTATTTCTGTCCACCATGGGACTTGTTTGAGCATGCCCAAAAATGCTACACTACCATAACACGTCTGTGACGCAATGGGCGATCAAAGCCATTTGCCACTGGGATAATAGAGGGTAGAGCTTGGTGTCCTAGTCCCAGTCCCAAGCACTGATGGAGCTGAAGTATTTTCAGAGGTAACTGTGCAGCCTGGAAGAGGTATGCGGATTGTCCATTAGTGAAGAAAGGGATGCACTTCAAATTTGTTCTTCCCATGTCTCTGCATATGGGACTGTAGATGTGTGGAACCCAAGGTGGTCCCTGCCGCTTCCCCCCGCCCCTAGTACACCGTTTTCTGGAAGAGAGCGAGTGGCCAGATTAAGTTGCAGGTTTTTTTTCTTCTCTGACGTACTGCCACACTTCACTTCTACTCCAGTGGACCAGAAGCACACAGGCTGGGTTCATGTGGTCATGGTGATGATGGCGGGGCTTTTGGTGTTCTGAATGCCACTCGATGTGATGAGTCGAAGGGAGGTCCGATTCTCAAGAGAAAGTAGACCGGTGGGGAAGGCTTCAATTAATACAGCCTCTGCATTGGTAGTGCCCTTCACCTCTTCCACCCGAGTATTGCTGCTTTTCAACAGCAATGCTTGGTCCAACATGACCCTGGAGCATAAACTTAATATTTATCATCATCTCCTTATCATTACTGTATGGTCCAGTGGATGAGGGTGACGGAGCGCTAGAGACTTGGGATTCTCAAATCACCTCTCACGGTTCAAGTACTCTGGTTTGCCCCGATCTTCGTTATATAAAAACTTCACTCCTCCCACTTCTGCCCAGAGGGCCTGAAAATGCAATCTCCGCGGCCGGTCGCTGTTCATTTTTGTGGTGCAATACCTGTGCCCTTCCCTTCACTGGTGTATGTGGCAGTCAAAAAGGATCCATGCCCTGCTCCACCTTTCTCCCATTGCCTTTCTACTCTATAACAAGGCACTGCTCTCTCGTTGCCTCTTATTGCGCTGCAAGACATCAATGTCCTCAGTTTGTCCCCTGACACAACAATCATTTATCAAGTTGTTTCATGTGTCGTCGGGAGGTGTCCCCCTGGACGATGGTCTGCATTCGGTCCTTTGTCGGTGCACCTCAGGATTCTCGACTTGCGTCTCCAACCAACCGCTGGGAGTCACTGGGACTTTCCAAACAATGTTAAAAGGGATATCTTTTATGCGTTTGCAATGTTTTATTCGTTCGCTCTGTACCGCTTTGCACTTTATATGAAAACGCACTGTGGTGTGGGTTTTCATTACACGAGTCGCGGCGGCTTCTCCCACTGAGATGCGTTGTGAACATGACTTGTTTCATAGTAGATTTACCGCTGGAAGGCGAGCCTTCACTGAAAGGCCAACACTTGGCGGCAACTTGTCATGAATGGGGAGCCCGCTCTCAATTCATCGCCTGTCAGACCCCTGGAACTTCAAAAGGAAGGCTTGTCCAGCTACACAGGGTGTTCGCAGACACACTGCAGCGTCTGACATGATGGATATCCAATGGTGAATATCCAATCAGTCATTCCAAAGGGTTTGGACATTCTGGTTCCGTTCTTTCACATTGACTATCTGGCACAAGCCAGCATTTGGACATTCGCCAGAGGGACATTTTGCAACAGAAATTTGATTTTAATAGTCCATTCATATGCACTAGAACAAGGGACATCTCCGGGCAGAGAAAAAATGTAAACAAATAAGGAAAAATTGATTGAAAATATTTTTGGGTTAAAATACAAGTCGGACTTCTAAATTAGATAAGCTAAACAGGCAGAATATGCAGGAGTATGTACATTTTCAATGGTGTGGGAGGAACATATACTTTAAGCATGACTGCTACCGAAAGGAAGACCCAACTCAAAGATGCTGTACAGTCAGGGATGCTCTCAACCCTGTAGCGCTCATAATCACCATGTCCTTGACATGCAATGCTGCAGCACTTTCTTAGCATTCACAGGGATGCAGCTTTCTTGCACTTAAGCATCAATCATTGCTTTTTTTGTTGCACCCCCTACAACGC
Source organism: Ambystoma mexicanum (assembly GCF_040938575.1). NCBI lineage: Eukaryota > Metazoa > Chordata > Amphibia > Caudata > Ambystomatidae > Ambystoma > Ambystoma mexicanum. The sequence goes on along the minus strand of NC_090936.1, from coordinate 447,676,464 downwards.
AGAACTAAGTCCTGTAATTGGATGTTGGTCACTGAGGTTGACAGCTGCAGCTCAAACTCACTGCTTTAAAAAAACAAAAAAAAACAGGGAAGTTATCCTCAGTCCTCGAATTTGAGGCGCAACGGTAAATGAGTAGTGTTTTCATAGTGTTTTCAGACTTATGAAATAGCAATTTCATTTTTCACAGTGACATTTGTTTTGCTTTTTGAAACATCAATCAAACATTAGATACTTATTTTTCCATCATTGTTACTAACAAAATGACTGGCACCTGGGGGTTTCAGATGCAGAACCGGAAAGCAAACCTGCAGGACACCACCAGCCATTAGAACCGTTATACTGAAAAGTGATGGTCTCTCTAGCATTAAGATAGTTTTCTGTGCTGTAATCGTGTGGGAAAAAAAACTAACAGACTTGTTACAAGTCTGGCCTGTGTGTGGTGTTGAGGTTTTGCTCGTCTGCCCCACAAAGCGTCCTTGGGTTCCCTTTGTTCACCAGCATTTTGCTGGTTTCTGAACGATTACAAATTAACACAGATTTGTCCAGGCTGTTACATTGTGTTCAAGATGGAAATCTGGAAGATCAGGATTTGACCAAGATGAAACAAACCACATTCACACTAGAATAAATCTGAGAGATGGGTTGGCAGAGTCTTCTCAACCAAAGGGGCTGGTTGGGGGGGGGGGGGGTGGCCTTTTTTTTGCGATGACTCTTCCCCATCAACCTATGACCTGTTTCAAAGGGCTTCTCTACGTTTGTGAGTTGAGGGAACAGAAGCATCGAAAAATAGTTTGCCCTTTGCCACGCTATTGGTCAAGTAGAGAAGCTGGGCGACCACGATTTCCCCAAGATCACACAATTTGGGGTGGTTCAGGGTCAACATTGATGGTCTAATAACCTTTTGCGTTCAACAAAGGTCCCTGTAGCACGCATATGGAGGTATAATGCTGGTATTCGAACCTCTGAACCACAGTTCTGCGGCATGTTACTTAATTTTCTCGGTCATCGTATGTATATATAGGCCTGTGTAAAACGAAAGAGTAATGGTGCAAAGCTTGGAATTAAAGATAAGCATGTGATACATTTACATTCCGTTGCATTTGGTGCCATTGCAGAAAGGGACCAAACAAAAGCTCTTGGCCCTGCCCCCAAAAGAAGGTCCAGCTCAACATCAGCCCATGACCCCCCCTCTCTGCACCAGAAGGCAAGCAGCTGTATGTCAAGTCCATCAGGGGTATTTCCAGGTGTGGGTCCTTTGATTATAGTGCCGCGTGACTTGAACAGCAACCAACTGATGCTGCTGCTGCAAAGGGCAAACCTGTCTGAAGACCTTCTCCCATGCAGAGGGGGCACGTCCATCTCAGACGTCTGGAAGATTACATAGTCTAGCTTGCCGAGACCTGTGACGGTTACGGCACTTCTGCCCAGGTCACAGGCCTCATTACCTGCAGTGCTTGCAGGTATCGCTATGTTTTCAGGATCCACCCCAGACCATTCTCCAAACCCAAAAGTAGAAATACGTCATTCATGTCTTGCAGTTTGCCTCTCAAAATGGAGGTGATCTGTGCTTGAAGTTGTACACACTGCATAATCTTCTCCCTTCAATCAGGGAACACTGACGAGAAGCAGTGGACCAATCGGTTTGGAGTTTCCGCTTCATCATTCTGCTGACTGGCAGAGTTCATGTGAGCCAGCTACGTACTAGGTCTGCAAGAGCGCAAACTCTCTCTCTAGCATGACAGAATTATGGGCTGCTGTGACTTCAGGAAGTGCCTAGCATGAGCTGGATACTGAGCAGGTTCTGCAGCAGCACTGGCATAGTTGCCTCATTGAAAAATCCTACAGAAACATTTTCAAACTCAAGTACGAAATTCTGCAAAACTAGCAATTAATAAATCACTCACTCGTTAGCGCCACGCCAGGGTGAAAGAAACGAACAAGGACCCAGGACTGGCCAATAGCGATATGATAAGTTACTTATAACGCGCTTAATACCCAGAGGTTTCTAAGCGCGGACCCGGGGTTCAAACCGGTGTTGTTCCGTGTCGTCTTGCTTCCAAGGCGAGCATGTTGCCCCCAAGCTATCCCCCCCTCCCCCCCCGAGACACAGTAGCATTCTAGAGAGGTTGGGTTGGTGGTAGAGCGATCCTAAGGAGAGAAAGGGCCTCCCAAATCAAAGCTCTGTAAATTCTGCAGACCCAATAAGCAACACCAGTCTCCCATAAAATACACCCCACACTATGATGGAAAACAAATGAAGAGGCTAATAAAGAACGAAAGCACGACAAACACACGTGGGTAGCAGACTTCCAATGTCCTTCAGTCCCCTACAGTAGACTTGCACCAAACACCATGGTAAGCCAAGTGCAGGGCAGTGACAAGTTGACAATTAAAGACGTCAAACAGTTTCAGTAGGAGCCACTGAAAGCCTACAGACCACAAAAAAAGCAGCTAAAACGTTTGTCATACTGGTAATGAGAAGAATGAAAACATATATCGTTTTATGTGGAGCTGTTTTTAAAGGTGTCTGGATTGCTTCGGTTGCGACATGGGATGCAGAGCCTGGTCAGTTCTGTTTGGTCTGGACGAGGTCATCGTGGGAAGAAGGCCATCTTTCAAACTCCGAGCGGATGGTTTTACGCCAACCTTCCCATAGCGTATGGAATTTTTAGTCTCATCTTGTTGCTGGGTTACACAATTCTCCAACAAGCTGTGTGGCTGTTCCTTCAGCGAAAAGGATGCATTTGCGCATAGTAAACGTGTATTCTCCGTTTGCAGCCCTCGATTCCTTGTCCACTTAGTTCAGATGGTGGGTGTACCTAAACCGTACACTATCTCGGCCGTAGGGGTTGCCTGTGAATGGGTGTATGTTTTGTACTCAATATCTTTCACTGCAGGACATGTTCTTAATGATTAAAGACTCGGACAAGGCAAACGGGATGAAGGGATAATGACCGGATTGCTAGAATTCAGGAGGAAATACGGAATGCAAGTGTACTCCTTCTGCTTCCTTAAAGGAGGAAGGAATTACATTTTTTTCCCTGTTATGATATGGATACTTCTATGGGTGGGATGCTAGGAATGATCAAGGACTGGGGTGAGAAAGAAAGGACTCAGTGTAATGAATAATATTGGTAAATAATTGGGGTATGACTCCACATAATAGGTCGCTCATGGCCATCGCGGACTTGTAGATCATTGCAAAGAACTCAACTTCCTTCGGGCATCGAGGCAAACCGAAATCCTTCCTAGCAAATGCATAAATCCAAACACTGCCCATCATAATGCATAGACTCTACTTATACAGAAAACATACTTGCAAACTGTACATGCATCTATCGACTGCAACCAAGCTACCACAGGACGCATGGCTCAGCAGATCAGACATGGATACGAAGAAGTGACCTGAAGTCCACTTGGTTGCTTGGCCATTTTTTTGTATAATTTTTATTTTTTTTTTTTTTTTTTTTTACAGTGGATGACTGCGAGACTGACGAGAGGCGAAGGGAAACAAGTGGGAGTTTAGAACTCCCTTCAACTGCGGTCGACAATATCTTGATAGTGTGCCAATAAAGTGTCATTTATTTTTTTGGAAATGTGTCTGCAAGAGGAACAAAGTCCAGCGAAATGCACTCTTTAATTTCAATTAAATTACAATATTAAATTGTTAGATTGTTCTTGGGTTGGTTTTGCTGTTGCTTCAATCGGTCAATTATTTTACCATAATGGACAGCTGCAGCAAAATACACATCTAGAACACACCTGCATACCAACCTTTCAGGCAAAGCGTGCCCCTCCGTACCACCACCCTCTCCCACACTGGCGGGATATATTATAAGTTGGGGGGGGGGGGATAACCCCTGCCACCCCCCCCCCCAATTGCACCGGCTCAGCTACCCTCCCACCCCCCAGGTATTCCACTACCACAAACAGACTCGGGTACATTTAGCCCCTCGGCCCAGTCACAAAAATTACCCTTCCCCCACCACAGACATATGGACACAAACACCTACACACATAACCACTCACCTGGGACTCCCGTGACTGCTCTTCTGGGCCCCGACGGGCAGTCAGCCCATGTGCGCACTCGCGTAGGGCAGGGGCGTGACAGTTTGATTTAGAAAGATTGCTCCGATCGGTCTTTCTAAATTGTTTTTTTATTTCGGCTTTATATTTTCACTGCATATGATTAGCATGGCAAAGGGCAGTGAATGGGTGGGCAAATAGTCAAACAATTCCTACAAGCTGTGTGTCCCTCGTCATTTGCCATTTCTCCCTATCTGTACTCTAATGCAATAGTTTTAACTTACAGGTGGCACAAGCGCCACCTAATGGTCAAAACTAACGAGCAACAGTTTTGGCTTTTCTACAGCCATGTTCCCCCTAATCATGCATTTCTAAACTTACACCTTTTATAAAATTACAATTTTCTTCACATCTCCCCCAAAAAATAATACCCAAAGTTGCTACTGGTCTGTACCTTTTTTTGCCATAACATGCGACTATCAATCAGCGCCGTTTCTATACAGAAGACAAGCTAAAGACCTTGAATTCAGTGATGTAGGTTTCAATGCTGTATTTCTTAGAAGCCATGCGGCTGGAGGCACACCTGATTAAGAAATGTCAACACCAGAAGTTTCTCATATCCGACAAACATTGCATAAATAAACTGGGTCCTGGCTCAGGGCTGTAACTTACTCTTGTGACCTCTTGCATGGAGTCACCAGAGGAAGTTAGTTTGCTCATATGCGCCTTTTTTTTCCTTCTCCCCAGCACAGAGCAGGAGTTTTTTTTCATTTTAGAAACCCCATCAGGGGTTTGCATGGTTGGGTGGCTATGGTAATTAAAATTGTCATTATTCACAACACTTTCAGAAATTTGAAGTTGGAGGATTGGCTTGAACACCCAATCTTTCAGGTAGATTGTGCCACAGAGATTGGCTTGGAAATGACTGTACAGCAAGCCATGTAATATCAATCAGTGAAAACGCTCGTTTTAAATCAACATGCCAAGATTCACAGACAAAACTTCACAAATGAGATCATATACAGTTTATGGAAAGGAGAAGTGCTGGAAATATGATTGGGTGGTGGTTGTGGGGGGGGGGGAGCGGTAATTGGTGGGCTGCGATGGGGTAGTCCCTCTTTTATGTTGTTGGTCGTCCCGGTTTTTCGTTTTGGAAATCTGGTCACCCTATTTTTACAGCATTGGTCTTTCTGCAAATGTACAGCGTCACAGAATGCTTTGGTGCAGACCTGTATTACTCAACACATGCCTGTTGTAGGGTCAAAATAACCGGACTAAGATTGTGTAAACTTTAGACTTGTTCGCATACAAGTAGCCGACATGTTTAAAGCATGCTTTGCATCTAAGAAGTTGCTAGGCAACCCGAATACCAAATCAACAAAATATAAATTGCACAGACAGCACAAAGCGGCATGGATTGAACGAGGCTCTTAAGTAGTACCTCCAGGAGGTAGTTGGAACAATGTGATGGCATTAGAAGAAACCAGCGCACGGCATAACCGAGGTAGCCTTTACTTTTATCCCACAAAGGGACGGAATATCGCAGGATTGCTCATTCCTGTAAAAGCTGCTGTCCCTGGACAACAGCCTCAAAAGAATCCCGACCCCAGACAAGTGCCTTCACTTGCTGAACTAACAAGACACAGCAAAGAGCCACTGAACACTGGTACGAAAAATGAGGCGGACATCCCTCTTTTCCAATTATACATTTAAAAAAAGCAGTAATGCTTCCACCCTTACCCCCCTGGGTTAAAGGAAAGGACACACACACACCACCCTCCTCCCCCAATTTCCCATTCGGTTAAAAGGGAAGGCGCCAGGGCCTCTCGGTTGTGGAAGAAAGGTTCCGATTGGGTACACCTTGTACTCGGCTTAGGTAAGGCAGGCCATGTAATGTCCATCAAGAGAAGGGGGCCGGGCTTGTCGTACATTCTGGCGTGACTGCGTTAAATGGCTCTTTTGTGATGTATAATGAAATGCTTTGCTAGCATGCTTGCAGCCAGTCACTGGAAAGACAATTTTAAGCACGACTTGAATGCATAAATTATAACTTGCAGCAACACAGGCGTGAAACCACTTCAGAGAAAATGGCACCTCTACACCCTCTCCCCCGTAATGAAGGCGATTGCAAACCGTTTAACCGTATTAACAGGCAGTTTCACGTTTCCCCTTTAACTTCCCCAATAGAAGAAAGGAAATGAGACCCCGGCCTCTGTCCCAGTCCGGTGCACCGGGAGGAGAGGGCACCAGCGACCGCAGTCGCTGCTCATGTTCACGGAACAGTAATTGCCCTAAACAGAAAAGCCGTCAGATCCGAGGCGCCTACTGAACAATCAGGCTGTCCCCGGTGCCCCCTCTCATCAGACAGGAATGCTGCAATTTCCAGGCGGGCAGAGGGAGCCTTCCGATGGGAGGGGCAATACACAGGCAGCACCGCCCCCTCAACCCCCGTAGCTTGGACCCCGACTGCTAACACTTAAAGCATTGCAAGGCTGTGCTCACGACCCCGCGCGCTCAACAAGCACGGGGAGAGCGACTTACCCGCCAAAGCTTGAAGCCACTTGCCAACAAGTTGCACCTACATTTTGTAGCCAACCATAAAATCATGATCGTAAAAACAAGACTGAACATGCCTCACCTGGAGGGCAGGGTGAGAGGCTACCATGGGCCCTATAAGGGGGTTCCCGTCAGACCAAACAGAACAAATGCTCTCTTGCTACCCCTCCCCCCAATTCATTGGGGGGCATTGTGGGAGTGGCGACTAGGGATGAAACGAAACGTTCCCACTACATTTGTGAGTTTAGGGCTCTCAACAAGATAGTTTGCTCTCGGCCGATCCATGGTGGTTGTTGCCAGGCCCAAAAATGAGGCAAACACACGCACGATGCGGGCTCAACAAATAGACTTCACTTTTTGCCAAGAGCACAAACTGGAATTAAAATGGAATGCAGACTTGGTAAAGGGTATTTTAGATCTGTTTAAAGGGAATCCCTTGGCCTGGAATCCTACCAGTTCTTCTAGGATCTACTCTTCCCGACTGCCGCGTGGGCAAGAGCGCAGCACTTTCGTCGTTCCAGAAATTACACTTTCGTCGTTCCAGAAATTATCTGGGCGTGCGTCCTATTCAGCATCTCCGAGACCAACGCAAAGTTAAGGGCGTGCCTGACCCAGGATGCAGGGGCATTCCTAACAGCATTAAGCTAGTGTTGGGCACTGCCTTGCCTCATTGACTGATGCTAATATGCTCAGTGTACCAGTTTCCTCCTTGCCTACATTTTGAGCTGAGGGCGGTGGGTGAGAAATCATCTTGCACAAATTGACAGACAGCAGAAAGTCGATGGACAGATGAGGGGACAGCGTCTAGCAGCCATGAAAATGGTGCTTTAGCCGGCTAGGGGAATGTGGTAGAGGAAGTAAATATCTGGACTTTTGTGATGAACTAGTCCACCTGCTTTGCCACCTGGTATTTCTTGCCCTTTATTATGGACTTTGCTGCTTTTTAAGATGCTCTGCCAGCATCACTCATTACCGGCTGTTCGGTTCATTCAGGTGATGCTGTCTGGGTTCCATTGGTCACTCGGCATCCTTCTGCTAGACAGCCACACCTGAAACAAGTTCTTGCACCGGGATTGTGATAGGATCATCCTGAACTCTCGCTACTTGTACATGGACCACTAAGGCGAGAGAGTCCTGTTGAGATCACATTACAGAAACCAGGATGTGAAAGGTTATGGGGGCGGGGGTCAACATATAGCTGGAACACTGCAGAGATTTCTTTAAAAAACATTTACATTAAGCGTGCATACTCTGAGGCACAGGTAGACAAAGGATATTTGCCAAGAACACACACATTTGGTCAAGCTTAAAGGCTGGGATTAGACTCTTCTCCATGTTTTGAGGTCAGCATTTTCATCTCTAGATCACAGTTGTAATCGTTTGAGGGTAACCAGAGTACGGTTCCATGTGATGTCCCTGGAAAAAATGTCGCCATGGACGAATGTCGCCTTTTTTTTCTGAATCACAGGTAACCTGCGGGGGACACCCCTGCATCCATTTACCCCATACATAATGTCACCTATATATATGGTGACATTATATACCGGGACAATATTACCAGATACCCCAAGTACCTTTACCAACGCCTGAAATGATGTCTGCACGTAAGACATAACAGTGTGTCTGGGCATCCTGAGGCACTGAAAACCGATTACTAGAATGAGTGCTGGGCATACACCTTTGGACAGGCTACACTGCTCGTCACGGATAAAATAAGCATTGGTTGTGCCAACAGTTTGGGCTTTTGCATATGCCTGGGAAAGGAACAGGCACAGCCTTAGAGGTATTAACTGGCCACTGATGGCAGCAGGTGCAGAATGATGCAAGTACATGGGCATCTAAGTGCAGAGCCTGGCAAATGTTTAATACTTACACACAAGCCAAAACTGTTGGCTTTTCCAAAATGTCTGTCTTGGGTGGATTAAAAGATGCATAAAACAGCACTGCCCTCTTAGACAAAGTTTCCCAGAGAAAAGGTTTGCATTTCGGCTCAGAACTGAACTTCCAGCGATGACTACTAGGGGCACTGGAGTGTGACTGGACTCAAATGGATATACTTCAACAAGAAAGTTATGGTGGGTTAAAAAAAGGTTTGGGGAAAAAAAAACACTTGGACTACCATAGTTCATACCATAGATGCAGACTCGCAGGTCTGATGCACTTTAAACAGAGCTGACCCATTCTTAATCTCAATTCTTTATATAAAATATATTTGATTGTTATTTCCGCTTCACAAAAATATCTTTTTCCAGAGACATAAAGGAGTAGGACCACTACAAAAAGTTGGTCTACAACTGTATAAGATTAAAAGGATATCAACATATACCCACATGTATTAAAGTAGTAAAAGGGACGACAGAAAGGGAAAAGAAAAATGTGTGAACGTTAATTCCAAAATGCAAGTAAATGACATCTAAATATAACCATTTATATATTTTACAAAAAAACCTCACCTGAAATGTAAAAGTGCATTCAAGTTAATTTGCATACCCACAATGCCTTGGTGTTGTGGCTCAGACCTGGAGGTGAACTTCCAGCGAGGGCTACTAAGTGATGTTGTGGAATGTGCGACTTGGCCACAGCCACAGCCACACACACACACACACACACACACACACACACACACACACACACACACACACACAGCCACACACACACAGCCACACACACAGCCACACACACACAGCCACACACACACAGCCACACACACACAGCCACACACACACAGCCACACACACACAGCCACACACACACAGCCACACACACACACACACGCCTACTTCCATTCATTTTCCCCAGACACAAAGAAGGTCAATATTTGCCAAAGCACACAGCCCAAACCACTGGAAGAATTTGGACCAGGTCCGAAACAACTTGGCCACGAAGCGTTACCTCGTAATCCGTGCTTTGTTTGGGGTTATTCCGTGCAGTAATTTAAATATTTGACGGGGAAGTGGGTGCCCCCCTTCTCAAAAATAGATAGCTATATCTCAGGGATTTACCCAAAACTGGCTGTTTTTAGAAATGGAACGGCCGCCATCTTGTTTTTATCTCGATGTGAGATATAGCCGAGGATATGGGAAAATCAAACATGGGGAAAAAGCCATTTTCAGGTCAAAAAAGATTCAAATGCCATCAGGCTATAGGTGGTTGGGTTGGCTAGAGAGCAACAAGTGAAATGTGGGAGTTGGAGGGGATCTAAGGACTGAATTTGCAACACAAAGCTTTCTTTACCTTCGGAGATAGACATTTCAAAGCAAACTGCATCACAGAAACAGCATGTGTTGTGGGGGGAAGGGAGAGGGCAGGGGAGGTGATGAGGCCATCTGGGAAGTGGCGAGTGCTGGCACAGATGAGTGGGGCACTTGGTGAGGACTTGGGGAGGGGGGGAGAGGCTTTTTTTGGATATCTGCAGCTATATTTGAAGCTATAAAGGACTACATGTAGCCAACAGTATGTAGTTCAGTACCCACAGTTCCTTTTTTTAAAAAGATATTTTTACAGCTATAGTGACTTTGGGGGTGAAAAACTACTGCAAATGGCCAAAGGTCATGGCTAGTGACACGATTGCATGCAGATCTCCTGTCCATGAATTAACCAGGACCGACCCTGCTTAGCTTCAAAGTGGGGAAAGGGCCAGCCTCCTCAAGCCATGTTGCCCGATAAACAAACCAACGTTCCAAGACAACTTGGAGAAACGGGCTGGACCTTTCCTTGCTTTGAAACAAAGCAGGGCCAGTCCTGGTTACTGCATGGATGGGCATCCACATTTATTTTCTCCAAACTGTGCTACTGTCAGTCCTTGAAACTTTTGCACTTAAGAGTACACTCTTTGCTTAACATATTTGCATAAGGATTTATATATTTGAGTGACACTATGGTATTTGTACTTTTCAAGTTAGCTTTAGAAAGCAGGTATTGTTGAAAGCCAGACATGGGGGCGAGGAGGAGAAATTATGAGAGGAAAAGTAAGCCACGAGTATTTGACCACAATGTGGCAAGAGAGTTTGTAATCCTGGGCACTGGAGCAGTTATTCTCTCCTAGTTGTGGCTGCTTTTCAGGGCACAAGTAAAGGCCACATAAGGGTGAAGAGCGAGTGCGGACGCAACATATGGGGTTTGAGGTTGGCAAGCTTGCTCAATTATTTGGCTACCTTGATTTTACTCTGGTTGTCACGTTCCCAGTGCAGATGCTTACCCACAAGACAAGCACTGTTTTGTATTGGGATTTTGTTTACAGGGAATAATTCAAGACAGATTGCTGATTTTAAAAGTTGAGCGCCTTTTATTCTTGCTAGAATATTTATTGGAATATTTCCTCAGGTTATCTTTCTGGTATATTTTTTTTTTTTTGAACTCCAATGCTATTTTGTCTTGCATATTTTCTTCTAATGGGAAGAAGAAATGAACTACATTTGTATATTTCACTTTAAGATATATGTTCACTTACTGTGTGTATATTCATGGTTGCCAACATTTGATTTTCGCTATGGGTGCAGAAGGTAGCTGGCCATTTGCCATGGCGACTACTTGGGAGACGTTTGCCCTTTATGTGGCTCTAATTGATGGGTATATGTAAAATCAAGTGTTGCAGACCCTTAAGGGCGTCTCCAGCGCATCTTGATGCTATGAGATTTCATTCTATACTGGCAAGACGTTGCTTTGATGACATCTGCTACTAGATAGATATTTCTTGCACTTTGTGGATTTTACTTTAGCAAACTTTGATAAATTGTTTTAAGGTTTTAATAGTACCATGGTTTTGATGAAATAAAATTTTATTTGTGGTATTGTTTTATGATATGTTAATAATAAAAACTTGATATGAATATATCATGATATTTCCTGACCTTACACACGCCTTTCTATGAGCCCTTTCATTGATTATGCTTAAAATGAAATATACCGTGTGACATTATTCTTTGTTCTTGCAGAAAGTACCTGGGCATATATTATTCTTGCAGCCGGTCATTTTCTGTTGTGGCTCAGAAGTGAAAGTGCACTTCAAGTGATGGCTTCTAGGGGTGCTGTGGAGTGACTCGGCTCAAATATCTCCTTAAATTACTATTCCAAGTAAGTGAGTTATAGATTGTTTTAGAAATTTATGCCAGACACTCGGACACTTTAAATTACTGGTGCACTTGCTCATTTGCACATACAATTATTTAGCATTTACCATGATGTAATACGCGTTTACAATTCAATTTGCACAGCACCTTGCCACTTTAATAGAAACTGCATCAGGAGTGAAATGTTTTATATTAACATGGCTTGTGAATGAGGGGCTGACGTGTAATGATAAAAACTATACATGTTTGAGGAAGGTATTAATTGTCACTATATAATCGCAACACTACAAAATGGCAGCCATGAGAAACCTAGAAACAATGAAGGACATGTGGTGTAAACATGGAAAAAGGACACGTCTATTCATATCATAGTGTTTTGTACATATGACATGCCCAAACACCAGAACATGTGTGATCAAGCCACAGTTGGTGGCGAAACGAGTTACGTGCACCGTTTGCTGTCGGTTTTACTGTGTTTATTGAATAAAATTGAGTTCTACTCTCCACGTGAGTTTTGGGCTGTATATGTCGGAGCACAATCAAGGACATCTGAGAAAACACACACAATGATCCTCCATTAGTTCAGAAGTCGCCAATTTTGATTTTTGCCTAAAATGATGCCCATTGTGGTGCATGGTCATTCCAAATTTGATTGGGTGGTGTAAGAACTATGTTTAGATGTTCAGGTTCCATTTGTACGGAACAGACCAATTACATCCAGTCAGTCCAACACACTTATGGGTCACACACATTGTGGTCACGAAAAGGATTATGGAATATTCACAGTAGATCGATCACAAAATATCAAGTACCTGTACAGTACATTGCAGATTGAATTCTCTCAACGCTGCATTACTACAAAACTCGTTGGTGAAATTTTCATCGCACTTGAAAAGGATGAAAGGCCTCTTCAGAAATCAAACCCAAGACCTCCAAATATCTCCTTCAACTCACAGCCGACCCAAGTAACCCAGCAAACTACAGCTCAATCGCCAACATATCCTTCTTGCCAAAATCCTCAAAACAAAATTCTACCAACAGCTATGGCAATACACCAAAACCAACAGCCTCCTTCACGAGTCGCAACACAAATTCTGGACAATGAGACGAACAGATTAATTCCCACTGTTATCCATCTGGGACATTCCGAAGAACAGCACAGATGCCAGCTCGCCCAATGCACTCATCCTACTGCACATTTCCGCGGCCTTCTACATAATCAGTCACAAGATCTTACTTTAAAGTACATTGGAAAAAGGGAATCCCCCTCACGGTGGATCGCCCCATTCCTAGCAGAGAAAATTAAAATGCTCACAGCCTCTTTCTGATCTCTTCCTTGCAACCCAACATGAGGAGCCCCCAAAGGATAGAGCATCTCGTTTCTTCATCCCAACCTATAAATGACCCCACTACTGGATCTTAACTCACACCTCACTTGATTCAACTAGGCAGACTGCAAGTAAAGTGTATACCAACTCACAAATGACCCAATAATGAATACACTCGACCGCATTACGATGCATGAAGTTTGGTAGACTAACTAGTCTAATCCAGTTTTGCCCTATATTTTAGATCCATTTTGTAATGCAAAATGCAGGGAGGGAGTGAACGACTCTGCCCAACCTATTCCCCTCAGCCCCCTTTCGATATACCTAACCCCAAGCCAACATCTATCCATCTAGGTTTTGCAGTAAAAAGAAAGTGGTATTAAAATAGAGAAAAATGTCATTTGACCAGCTTGATAGTCAAAGTCTGCAATACCCCACCTCAGGGGCGTTATTCATGTGGACTATTGGATGATATTAAACAGACCTAAGCACAACCCAACAAAACAGTTCTTATGATCTGTGATGCAACACCACCCATCCCATGTCAATCCCGTGGCTGGACGTAATTGGCTCCTGCCAACTTTGATTGTAAGGAACCTTTGCATCACAAAGGACATTGATCTTACATTATAAGCGGAAGTTAAAGCCGTAAGGAGCTGCAACTTCCAACTCCCTGCTATCCTACACATCATGCCCTATGGTACCTTACACCACAGCACTGTGGCAGCCATCACGCTCGTCTCAAGCCTTAATTACGGCAGTAGCCAGCTCCTTGGTGCCAGAATGCTCCTGCATTTTGAGATGTTACACACACATCACCACAGCACTCGATATTGTCTACTGGCTCCTGATCAAAAGGAGGCTTCACTTACAAACACTCCTGCATCGTCCACCCGCCATCCATAGGAAGGTCCTGGAATCCATCACAAGTAACAAACCACACTACCAGTAAAAACCAATTGATAAAGCAATCATGGACTAGTAATGGTACTAAACTGTAACCAAAAATGGCACAGAGGACCCTGCTTCTCCCTACTGAGAACCGAACTCTAGAACCCCCGTGGCCCTATTCCTGCACACAGACCAGGACCACCTGACCTTCAGAAAGTAACCGAAAAACTGGCTATTCAGCCAATACCGACATGAGATGAACAACTAAATCTACACAGCTGACACCACCAGGAGAACAGCACTAAAATCTCAATAGTTCATGGCGATTACCAAATAGATAGCACCCCCAAGTGTTCAGCCTATTTACGTGTTAAGTGGCTAAATACTTCTTCACTGTCTAGTAATTACTGTCAACTCAACTCCAACCACTTTCCTGCAGACCCAATAGTATTCCTAAACCCACTGCATATTAAATATTTTCTAGGGTTTAATATGGAACACGTTACTTACCTGTAACTGTTCTCCAGCATGGGTCTGGCATGGATTCACATGCTCATGAATATTCCCTGTCAGGCCGGGAATCCTCGGTATAGAAAAAAAAAAATCAGTATCAGTTTCGTTTCTGATCTGTCTTTTAGTAGTAACCAATCACTGGTCTCTGGGTCATACTGCCCCCAGCCAATGACTGCCCTCTCCCTAAGCCCCGTCTCCGGCAGCCATGCTCAGATTTGGTAGCACGTTAAGTGGCAGTATGACCAAGTGAAGAGCCGCAGAAGGGTAGGCGGGAGGGTTCACATGTGAATCCATGCCAGACCCATGCTGGAGAACAACAGTTACAAGTAAGTAACTTGTTCCTTCTCCAGCACGGGGTCTGGCATGGATTCACATGCTCATGAATAAGAGAATACATAGCAGTACACATGCACAACCACGGGAGGTGGCAACAGGCTCAACATTAAGCAATACAACAACTCAACATTAAGCAACTCTTACCTCCTCATCAGGCTCACCTTAGGCGAACAGGTTACGCAGCACTGCTTGGCCGACCCTGGACTCCTCCCTGGAGTCCCGATCGACGCAGTAGAATCTTGTGAAGGTGTGCGTCGACCTCCACGTCGCAGCCCTGCAGATCTCCAGCAGGGGCACACCAGATGGGAACGCCGTGGTAGCAGCGATCGCTCTGGTCGAATGGGCTCTCGGACGGCCGGGCAGCTGTCGGTTTGCCAACCGGTGACAGTGCATGATGCAGCCGGAGAGCCATCTGGAAATGGAAGACTTCGAGAGAGCCTTCCCTTGATTCACAGTCCCAAAGTTCACAAACAGCTGTGACGTCTTTCGAAAACTCTTCGTGCGGTCCACGTAGAGCTGGCTAGCTACATCCAGCGAGTGCAAAGTCCTCTCAGCCGGCGACGAAGGCGACGGGAAGAAAACTGGCACCACCAAGGGCTCGTTGAGGTGGAAGTCCGACGGCACCTTGGGCATAAAGGATGGGTGTGTCCTCAGCACCACCCTCGTGTCATGAAAAGTCAAGTATGGAGGCTTGCAAGATAGGGCCTGGATCTCTCCCACTCGCCGTGCAGAGGTGATGGCCACGAGGAAAGCTGTCTTCCATGACAGGAACTTCAAAGGCGCCAAATGCATAGGCTCGAATTGGGCCCCCATGAGCTTGGTCAGCACCACATTAAGTTCCCACGCCGGGGCAGGAGCCTTCACCGGCGGGAATGATCGGAATAGTCCCTTCATGAATTCTTTCACCAGGCGATGAGACCACAAGGACGCCCGTCCCGTCGTCCTGGTACATCGGGAGATCGCAGCCAGATGTATTTTGATGGAGGCGTGAGCCAGTCCAGCTTTGGCCAGCGACAGTAGGTACGGCAGTACTTGAGGGGCCGTAATCCGCAGAGGGTTAATCTTCTGTGCACGGCACCAGACAGAGAACCTCTTCCATTTATGTCCGTAGCACTTGAGAGTTGAGGACGCCCTGGCCTTTGCAAGAACCTCTCTGCAGTCGGCCGGGATGCCATACCCTCCAAACTAGTGCTGCAGGAGCCAGGCCTGCAAGTTCAGCAACCCCGGGTTGTGGTGAAGAATGGCGCCTCCTTCTCTGGAGAGAAGGTCTGCGTCGGTCGGCAGCTTGACTGGTGGGGACGTTAACAAGTCCAGAAGGTCCGGGAACCAGATCGGTCTCGGCCACGCCGGTGCGACGAGGATCATCCTGCACCGGGACCTCTTGAGCTGGTTGATGAGCTGGAGCAGCAATGGCAGCGGAGGGAACGCATAAAGAAATAGGCCGTCCCAGGGGAACGAGAAAGCATCACCCATGCTCCTCGGCTGGGGGAACCTGCTGGCGAACCTCCGGCACTTGGAATTCGTCGCCGTCGCGAAGAGATCGATTTGGGGTTCGCCCCATTGTCGGAAGAGTCGATCCACTTGATCCTGGCGTAGTTCCCACTCGTGGCACGAGCGCAGCTCCCTGCTGAGTGAGTTGGCGATCGTGTTTTTTATTCCTGCCAGATGAAGAGGCACCAGAAACATCCCTTGGGCGACGGCCCAATGCCACAGATTCTGGGCTTCCTTGGATAGGGCCGGGGAGCTGGTTCCGCCCTGCTTGCGGTTGTAGAACATTGTGGTGGTGTTGTCAGTGAAGATCCTCACCACCTAGCCCTTGAGGGACGGAAGAAAAGACCCGAGGGCACAGAACACCATGCAGAGCTCCAAGATGTTGATGTGGAGGGACTTCAACTCCGGGAGCCAAAGGCCTCTCGCGTGAAGATCTCCGGAGTGTGCTCCCCAACCTTCCAGGGAGGCGTCCATTGTCACCGTCACCTGGTGAGCTGGGGTCTGAAAATCCGTGCCCGCCGACAGATGGGAGCGGGTACCCCACCACCGGATCGCCTGACGGAACGGCTCGTTGAGGGATCCTGTCCTCGAAGCTGCCCGTCGAGTAACTCCTGTAAGGGTCTCATCCGAAGCCTGCAAAGGCGCACCAGGTAAATGCAGGAGGACATCATCCCGAGGAGGGACTTGATAGATCTTACCCTGGCCATGTCCGTGGCCAGCAGACGCTGTACCTTGCCCAGAATGGTCCTGGTCCTTTCCTCCGACGGCGAGGCCAGCCGCGCCACTGTGTCGAGCTTGGCTCCCAGAAACAGGTCGACTTGCGACGGACCAGGTGGGATTTTGGAAAGTTGATGGAGAATCCCAGGTCCGTGAGCAGCTGGACGGTCTTCGCAGTGTGCTCCAGGGCGAGCACCCTTGTCCTTGCCCGGATGAGCCAGTCGTCCAGGTAGGGGTAGACGTGGATCCCCTGTAGGCGCAGCCACGCCGCCACCGGTGCGAGGCACTTGGTGAACACCCTGGGTGCCGACTTCAATCCGAACGGGAGGGCCTTGAACTGGTAGTGCCGCTTTTGGACCACGAACCTGAGGAACATTCGTGTCTTTTTAGAATGGGGATGTGGAAGTATGCATCCTCCAAGTCCAACGACGACAGGAAATCGCCCTCCTCCAGCTGTCCCAGCACATGCTGGAGGGTGACCATAGGGAACTTCTGTGCCTTGATGTACTTGTTCAGTCGTCATAGATCCAGGATGGGGCGCCATCCTCCTGTCTTTTTTTTTTTTACGAGGAAGTACCTTGAGTAAACTCTGGAGCCCCGAAGCCTCTTTGGGACGAGCTCGATGGCACCCTTCTTGAGCATCGCCCTTACTGCCAACAGTAGTTGAGGGACGCGATTTTCCTTCCTGGCCATGGGTGGAACGCGAGGGCACTTCTTCTGAAACTTGGGCAATTACGTCCAGTACCCAACTGTCGGTGGAGATGGACTCCCACAAGTGGATGAACCTCGCCAGCCGGCCTCCCACCGAGGTGCTTCGGCGGGGGCCCGACCCCACGGTCGGTTCAATCTTGTTTGGAGGCCGCCTTGCCTCCTTGACCTCCTTGTCGACGACGGGCACCACCTGACTTGCCGCGTCCCCTGTAGGCTTCCTGGGACGAAGATCTTGCCGCTTGGCGGTAAGTGGAGGAGCCACTGCCGGATCCCTTGGAGGCACCTTGTCTGCCTCTGGAGCTCCGAAAGGACGGCCGTCGTTGTTGGAGCACTCCCAGTGCCCAGGCAGTCTCTGTGTCTGTCTTGATGGCCTCAAGGGACTCATCAACCGCCTTCCCAAACAGGTTGTTCCCGTCGAAGGGCATGTACAAAACCTTGGTTTGTACGTCCTGGCGGAAATCCGTGGCCTTGAGCCATCCTCGTTGTCTCAAGCAAACGCTGTTGCCCAACTGACGGAAACCGGTGTCGGCGATGTCCGTTGCCACCGTGATGCCGTGGTCCGAAGCAATCCCCCCCCTCCTGTAGGATTTCAAGAGCCTCAGCCCTTTTGGCGTCCGGAAGGAAGTCTAACAGAGGGGCGATTTTGAACCACAACTCCCTGTCGTAGCGGGCTGCGATAGCCAGGGCGTTGGCCGCCTTGATAGTCGTCGCTGTGGATGAGATGATCCGTCGTCCCATCGTGTCCAACTTCCTGCCCTCGCCGTCCAGCGGGGAAGTTGATGTCGAGGCCGATGCCCCCCCAGCTTTCTTCTTTGCTGCCACCGAGACGACCGAATCCGGGCTAGGTTGTGCCCGAAAGCACAAGGGGGCAGCATCGGGGACCCGGTACTTCTTCTCGTACCAGTCCCTCTTTGCCGGCACCGTGGCAGGGTACTTGAGGAGGGTGAGCCCTTCATTCCAGATGTCATCAAGAAGCGGTACGGCGAGGACCGTCTTCCCTTTAGCCTCGCGCCGTTGGTAAAGGAACCCTTCTTTCTTCTTTTCTTCTGGGCAGAGCTGAAAAAGCTTGGATGCCCTGGAAATCATGGCATGAAAGGATCCAATCTCGTCGGGCGGGGACGCCCGAGCAGGGGGCGACGGGGGACACGTCCCGTCGTCGTCATCTGTACCCGTCGTAGCCATGTCCGTGCCTGTATCATCCCCGTGGGTAGTAGACCGGGGGGGAAGGCAGAGCAGGCCGCAGAGGTGGCGTAGGATGCTGCGTCCTCTTATGCGGTGAACTCTAAGGTCCTGGCTCCGGTTCCCCCGTCGGGTCTGGCTCAGGTACCTCTGTCGGGGGAAGGGGCAACCTTGTCCTTATCTCCGAGCATAAGGACGGAATCGCTGAGAAAATGGACGCCGAGGTGTCCTGCAGTGCCGGAAATGACAGGCGCGAGGGCTCTTGAGGAGCCTTGTCGGTGACACCGTCGCTCTCGTCGTTGCCCTCGTCGGGATCCCTCCCGATGGGCTGGGCCTCTTCCACAACTTCAATGAGCTCTTCTTCACAGGTCGTGTCTGTATCCACGATGGCCACCAGCCCCTCCCCCACCTTTTCCAACAAGGACTTCGTGGGGGTCTTCTCAATGGG
The DNA here is from genome assembly GCF_040938575.1 of Ambystoma mexicanum. NCBI lineage: Eukaryota > Metazoa > Chordata > Amphibia > Caudata > Ambystomatidae > Ambystoma > Ambystoma mexicanum. Next base: position 447,657,199 of record NC_090936.1, on the reverse strand, counting down.
CCTGAAAGACGACTCCCTCCGCGGTGGCAGGGAGACTCTGGGTCCTGAGGGCGCCTCCACTGGTGTAGTCTCCATAGGCTGAGCCAGGGCCGCGGCGACATCCTCAATCGAGGTCTTAGCAGGGTGAATTAAGGCCATCGTCACCTTCTAGATGCCTGGGGCCTTCACCCTGGGGGGAGGGTCCGAGCCTCGCTCCCCCTCTGCCGGAATCTTCGAGATCGACCGGGGCCTCTCCAGAAGCTTCGCCGGGTTCTCGGACTTCCTCTTACCCGAGCCAGAGCATTGGCTCGTGGTTGATGGCGCCGGGGAGGATGCGCCCTGCCTGGCAGCCAAGGAGCCCGACCGTTCGGTGCTCCCGGTGCTTAGCCTTTTGTTGGGCCCACGTCGCCGGGGCACCCTCACAGGACTTAGAAGACCGCTCGGACTTCTTTTTCTTCTTCTCGCCCGACGGGCTCTTCCCTTCCAGCCAGTTGGCGAGACGGAGGTGGCGATCCTTCAGGGTCCGCTCTGACATGTTCCCACAAAACGCACAGTCCTTCTCCTTGTGCGTCTTGTCCTCATGGAGACAGTAGAAGCATAACGAATGATCCTCCTCCTTGAAAACATTCTGAAGCTGGCATCCAGGGCAGGTCCTGAACAACTTCCCGGGCGTCAAGCTTCCTTTCTCCTGGGCCATGTCCAGGGGAGGCTTCGGAACTTCTGGAATCCTCCAAAAGCGTAACTCGACGAAATCTTCACCCTTGTGGGGCGTAGAAAACTCCAAAACGGATCCCCGTTAATCGGATGTAGAAACGGTGGAGCTTGAGGCTCTATTTAACCGAAAAATGAGAAAAATCTCCTGAAAAAGCGCGAAAACGCAGCAAAAGCTTGAGAGCTACAGCACGAGGACTCCCAACACTTGAACGTGCGGTAAAAATCTGAGGATGGCTGCCAGAGGCAGGGCTTAGGGAGAGGGCAGTCATTGGCTGGGGGCAGTATGACCCAGAGACCAGTGACTGGTTACTAAGAAAGAGATCAGAAACAAAACTGATACTGATTTTTTTCTATACCGAGGATTCCCGGCCTGACGAGGAATATTCATGAGCATGTGAATCCATGCCAGACCCCATGCTGGAGAAATTGCAAGCTACTTGCGAGGCATGAAATTAAAAAATAAATAAAAAAATGCCACCCCCCCCTGCCCCAATTCCAATAGAATGCCATTTCTTAGTTACCAAAAGTCAATTGTCACTCGCCAATGAATGACTACTGAATCTTGATGCCTGGGAGGATTGCGAATTACCAGGTTACTCACCGTAGTGACCACCTTACTCCTAGTCCATAGTCCCCTTTCCTCCATACTTGTGGGACGGGACCGGAGCACTTTGTAAAAAGCATCCAAATTTTTCAAAAAAAGTGTCCCTCTCTTTCCTGCGCGGGGCCCGGCACGCGGCCGTAACCCCACCCACCTTGGCTCCATTCCATGCATCGCCCCTCAGTCCTTTTCTTTGCCAGGTCAGAGACCCATTACCAATACAGAGGAACCTTATTAGAGGTGACGGCGGGCGGGCGTATGGAGGAAAGGGGACTATGGACTAGGAGTAAGGTGGTCACTACGGTGAGTAACCTGGTAATACTCCTACGTCCTGTCCCCTTTCCTCCATACTTGTGGGAGATTCCCAAGCACTCCTTACAGGAACTACGGGTGGATGGAAATACCCCTTACTGAAAAAGGTTCTTCAGCACAGCCTGACCAAACTGAGCATCAGCTCTAGAACTCATATCGAGGCAGTAATGCTTACAGAAAGCAGATGGAGAGGCCCAAGTAGCTGTCCTAGCGATGGACATACTTCTGAAAAGCAACCGCAGCTGCCTTGCCCCGCACCAGGTGTGCATGAATACCTTTAGGAGGTTTCAGCTTTTGGACAGTGAAAGACTCCGTGATACAGGCGGCAATCCACCTTGAAATAGTTGCCTTAGATGCCTGCTTGCCTTGAGGGTTGCCGAAAGTCACAAAAAGTTGACAAGAACTTCTAAGCTCGGAAGTCCTATCCAGGTAGAACTTGAGAGCTCTTCGGACATCAAGACAGTGTAGAACCCTCTCCGCCCCAGAGGCGGGGTTCGGAAAAAAGAACGGTAGGGAGATAGATTGATTCAAATGGAATTCGGTCACCACCTTCGGCAGAAAAGCCAGATTAGTTCGAAGGACTACCTTGTCCTTGTGAAAGACCAAGAAAGGATGCTCCATCGACAATGCCTCGAGCTCACTCACTCTCCTTGCCGATGTGACAGCGACCAAAAAGGACACTTTCCAAGTCTAGTACTTGAGGTCCACAGTAGCCATCGGCTCAAAGGGTTTATGGCACAGCGACGTCAGGACAACATTCAGGTCCCATGGCGGGTGCGGATTACGAACTGGAGGGTAAAGGCGTGTTAAACCAGCAAAATTCCTCTTTACCACTGGGTTAGCCAGAGAGTATGAACACTGATCCGTAGAGCGATAAGCATAGAACGCTTACAGGTAAGTCCTGCATGACAGAACATGAACCCCTGACTCTGCTAGGGAGGACACGAAGCACAACACCGCGCCAACCGTGGCCCCCCTTGGATCCAATTTCTTCTCTAGACACCAATGACAGAACCTGTGCCATTTACTCTTGTACTGAGATCTGGTCGAAGGTTTTCTGGCTGCCTGGATAATACGCATGTTATCTGCAGACAAATTCAGATGCTCTAAAGACCTGAACTCAGGCACCAAGCCGCCAATCTGAGCGATTGTTGGGAGGGGTGCCACAGCTGCTGCTCCCCCTGGTGGAGAAGATCGGGAGTTACCGGTAACCTGATCGGCGGATAAACCGAGAGGTGTTGGAGTTCTGAGAACCAAAACCTGGCCGGCCACCACGGGGCTATCAGTAGAAGAGCACAGTTCACGAGTTCAACTTCCAAATTGCCCGGTGAACTAGAGGCAGAGGCGGGAAGGCGTAAGCTCTCATATTGTGCCATGGAATCTCTAGAGCATCCCCCAGAGAGGAGGCTCCCAGCCCCCCTCTGGAGGCATACAGAGGAAGCGTCTTGTTCGCCGCGAAGAGGTCCACCTGCGGTGTGCCCCAGCGCGAGAAAATCCCCGAGAGGACCTCCGCCTTCAACTCCCACTCGTAGCTGACCACTGTCCGCCGGCTGAGGGCATCTGCTGTGACATTCAGCTGGCCCGGGATGTGCACTGCAAGCAGCCAGACACCATGAAGCACGGCCCACTCCCAAATCTGGATGACAGGTCCCCCCTGCTTGTTGCTGTAATACATTGACACCACATTGTCCGTTCTTATGCGGACCACTTTGTTGACAACCAGTCTGAACGCCTTGAGCGCTAAGAAAATCGCCAGAAGCTCCAAATGGTTTATGTGCAGGAGTTTGTCCTGAGGCGACCAGAGGTCCGAGACCTGAAGGAGATCGAACGTCGCACCCCACCCTAGGAGGGAGGAGTCCGTCGTGATCGTCACCATAGGGACCGGGTCCTGAAACCCCGCGCCCCCAGACAGATTGCTGAGAGATGACCACCAGTCCAGGTCTACTCTCATGGAATCCGGAATCATTATCCGCATGGAGTCTGGGTCCACTGCCTGATGCCATGAATTCCGAAGGGCCATCTGGGTCCGTCTCATTTTGAGACGAGCAAGAGGAAGAGCCAGCACACACAAGGCCCTGAGGCCCAGAAGCCTCTGGAACCAACAGGCCGACATACTCTCCAACTGCGCAAACATCTGACACGTGGCCAACAGATCCGCCATTCTGTCCCCGGTCAGGTATACTCTGCAGTCGATCGTGTTCCAACGAAAACCCAGAAAAATCAGGACCTGAGAGACCATCATGGAGGATTTCCGCCAGCCCAAGATGGAACAGGAGCTGAAGGAGAGACAGGAGGTTGCCCACTGCCGCCAGCGGACAAGGGCTGCGTAGAAGCCAAACGTCCAAATAAGGAAACACATGGATACCCTGAAGAAGAAGATAGGCCGCAATCACCGACATCTTCGTGAAGACACGCAGCGCCGAGCTGAGGCCAAAAGGAAGCACCCGAAACTGGAAGTGCTCCTCTCCCAAAGAGAAACGGAGATAACTCCTGTGTGGAGCCCAAATCAGGATATGCATGTACGCATCCTGAAGGTCCACCACGCTGAGCCAATCGCCCGCCTGCAACGAGGAGCGAATCTGGCCGGGCGTGATCATCTTGAATTTCTCTTGGGGTAAGGAAAGATTGAACTGGGAAAGGTCTAGGATGGTGCACAGGCCAGCCTGGTTGGGTTTGGGCCCCGTAAACAGCAGGTAGTAGAAGCCCTTCCCTCGCTCCCCAAGGGGAACGGGTTCCACAGCTCTGAGGAACAGAAGTTTCTGAACCTCGGCCTTGAGGGAGGGTGAGCCCAACAGCTGAAAAGGAGGGTTGGGGTAGGGGGTAAAGGTATGCGGAAGCCCGCCCGAGCGACTGACAAGACCCACCTGTCTTCTGTGATGGTCTGCCACGCCTCCCAATGAGACGCGATGCGTCCTCCCACCGGGGTCTCGTGCGAGCACGGAAAAACCTCATTTGGCAGGTTTATCGGTGGTGGTGCCACCTGAACCTGATGAGGAGGCTGAGGAGCGGGAGAAATACCACGTACGCTGTCTACGGCGGTTATTTCCCGCAGGAGTGTCCACTCTGCGCCATATGTGGTCGAGGAAGCCCCTGAAACCAGATAACGGTCTGAGGTTTGAAAGGAGCTTTAACCAGAACAGACAATGATTTAGCCGTCTGAGTGCTATCCTTGGTTTTGGTGAGCTCTACATCAGTAGAAGAATGAAAAAGCTCCTTACCATCGAATGGAAGGTCCAAAACTTTGTCTTGAACTTCCTTCGAAAACTTGGTGGCATGCAACCACGCTTGCCTCGAGGTATCAACCCCGAACATCATGCCCCGAGCCGAGGTGTCTACGTAATGAGCCGCAGCCTCCAGGAGATCCTGGGCCAAGACCCTGGCATCGGAAAGGCCACCTCTGAAATCTTCCAACTTCGACCGGAATATGCTCCTCAAACTCCGACAGACCTTTCCACATCCGCATGTTAGCTCCCGCCAAAATCAATTCGGCATTGGGCTGCCTGAGCTGCAAGGCCGAACTGGCAAAGATTTTCCTCCCTAGGGAGTCCGGGAGCTTGTCCTCCTTTCCCAAGACCTGAGTAGCCGTCGCGGAAGAGGATGCTGCAGGTCTGGACTGCAACGTGGCCTCAGCCACCACTGTGGAGGAGGGAGGCGGACAAGACGACAAGGCCACATCCTCCGAAGAGTGCAGCCTGTACCTCGCGTCAATCTTTTTATTGACGAAAAGTCCTGAGTGTGGCTTCTCCCAGACTCTTCGGACCTCAGCCAAAACATCCTTCTGCAGGAAAAGGCCGGTACTCTCCAAAGGAGACAGGGTGAACGCCCCAGAAAGCACGCCCACCGAGGAGCAGGTGCCTCGGGAAGTGGGACATCTAAGAAATTCATCATGTCCAGTACCCGGTCATGAAAAGCTCTAACAGAGCGGGGAAGGTCCTCGTTGTCCTGCTCGCCTTGAGGGTCATCTGACAGGTCAGGATCCTGCTGAACCGTGTCAGGCACTGCCTTGTCCACTGGGGACAACGGTGGGAAAGGCGGAAGAGCAGGGGCAGGCACCACGGGCAAAGGAGGCGTCGGCGGAACCACCAGAGGAACGGGTGGAGCCGGAGGCGCTGGTGGACAAATTTCCTTAAAAAGCCCTTTGAAATACTCCCTCATGGGGTCGGTGCGCATAAGCGCTTGAAATTTACCGAAAAAAGCGTCCTCGGGAGATTGCTTCAGAACCCGAGGAGGCCTCTCATGAGGTGGACAAATCCAGGGACGTAACTGAGAAGGGTGCCATGCCAGGCCCTCCGCTGACGTATCCACATAAATCAAAGGGGCCGCGCCTCTGCAGGCAATGAAACATTGTGCGGAAGAGGCATCCGGGCGTTCCAATCATAAACGGGCCGGTAAGGATACGCACAAGTGACCTTATGTTCACCCAAGGGACCGAACCCTACACCAGAGGCCGATGGCGTAATTGTAGGGGTAGTACCTAAAATAGCCGCCGTGGTCGTGGCGGGAACAGCCGCCATTTTGTCTTCATCTGAGGGGAACTGCGGCACGTGAGGATGTGAGGCAGGGGTCCCCGTCGATGGATTATGGGTCTTAATTTTAGCCTTAACATAAGGAACCTCGGCAGAGCCGGTACTATGAGGCCTGGAATGTTTCTGCGACATACCAACCGCCAACTGAGCCTTCGAAGGAAGGACCTCGGCACTGCCGGTAAAAGAACCTTGCTTCTTTGCCCCCTCAACAGATCTGGTATCACCACAAGAGCGGGAACGGTGAGAAACCGCTTTCACAGACAGGGCCCTGCATGGCCCCTCAGAACTGCTGGTAGCCTTAGCCTCTGTACGAGGGACCTCGGGCCTAGGCCCAGTAATAGCCTTATTGGCACAGGCCTCGAACATACGTTCGGTAAACACAAGCCCAGTCAAGGCCTCGGGGCGCACCCCGGTCTCGTTTTTAAGGGAAGCCGAAAGAGAGGCCTCAGAGCAAGCTCCAGTACCCTGTGACTCAGCAGTACTGGGTCTACACACAGCCCCCACAGGAGGGGCCTCGGAAGTTACTCCGGTGTACACAGGCCCCTTACAGAGAACCTCGGAGAAAACTCCGGCAGAATTATTAGGCCCGACAGGCACCTCAGTGCGAACCCCGGTGACAGAGCGATCAACGCCCCTCCCGGCTCGAGAGGAACCCGGGAAGGTATCCCCCGGCCGGGGTGCTCTGAAAACTAAAGAACTTACCGGGCGTTTCTTCTTCTCGTTGATGAATGCCTGAAAATGAGATGGAGGAGCACGTCGGAACACCTCCTCCCACCGTTCCAACCGACGTTGAAGAGCCCGGACCGAAAGGGAGTCACAGTAAAAACAGGAGTCCCAGCGGTGTTCCGGACCCAAACACTCTAAACAAAGATGATGGGGATCCGCCCTCGCGAAGCGACGATGACACGAAGAGCAGTCTGGAAAGTCTAATTTAAAAGACAGACAGACTAGAAGACAAACGCTAGCGAGAGCCAGAGAGGAAAACCGGGAAGAAAATCTTCCGAGGATGCAAGTGCGTCCGGCCCCGATCGAGCGGAGAAAAGGACTGAGGGCGATGCGCGGAGCGGAGCCAAGGTGGGCGGGGTTATGGCTGCATGCCGGGCCCCGCGCAGGAAAGAGTAAGGACAAATTTTTGGAAAAATTTGGATGCTTTTTACAAAGTGCTCCGGTCCCGTCCCATAGGACAGAGAGATGTCCCACAAGTATGGAGGAAAGGGGACGGGACGTAAGAGTAAAAAGGGGCTTCTCTTTAGAGCCATGATCCCTTCTACCATCTGTCCGGCCCTTCCCATCCTCTGACTTCACCCCACTTCACCCTCCGCCCCGATCTCTCTGCTGCAGTCACAGCCCTGCCTTTTTTCCAAATGGTGTAGGGATCCTCTCAGTACAGTGGGCGTCACGGTTTGGAGTGGAGGCCACAAGGAGCTGCCAACACTTAAAAGAAGGTTGCCTTACTGGTTGCCTCCTTCCATTTACCCCTAACCAATAACATGCATGTCTTCCCCCTTGGTCCAGAGATTATGCAATACTACAATTTCAGTGTTAAACAGCCAGGTTTGTAGTTGCTTCAGGGCCAGGAGGATAAACTCAGGAGCAACATGCTTGTCTTGTAAAAAAAACAAAGCCAAGGAGCTCGTGTTTGAAACCCGGTCCCGCGCTTTGAGGCTGGACTTCGCCATGAAGCGCGATATAATAAACTCATTTAATTCTCTCTCCAAAGGGTATATTACCGTTTACATTGACACAAATATTTGGTTGACGAAATTTGTTTGTGCGAGATAAAAATATGGAGCAGAAAGTTTGGATAGAAAAGGGTGGGGGAGGGATTGGTCAGGGCAGGGCAGCGAGTCATGAGGGGTTACCCCACATTAACAAACCAAAATGAGACCACCAAATTTAGTTAGACAAAATGTATCACTTTCAAATTTGTGTCAATGAAACATATCACCATAATAAATCTGGTGTGTAGCTATAAAATCAGTAACAAAAATGGGAGAATCATTAACAAAAATGGGAACAGATTCATCTTGTAGCCATGTCTTAGTTATGAAGGGGACTTCCAAGTCACTTAACTGATCCTTCCCGCTACGCCAGAGCTATACTTAACGGCAGATCACACATTAGTGGAAAGGAAGTGCAATGCGTATGGTAGCGCTTAAGAAATTACTTTTCATCCAACAGGCAAAAGCTGTGGTTATTTCTGGTTCGGTTTTTGCACCAAATGTAAGCCACAATCTAAGAATTAAAATGTCCATAAAGTCATCTGCTATATAGAGCCGGCTTTTGGGGTGTATGCGGGGGTTGGGTAAATTGAGGGTGGCAGGCACAGGCCTGAGCCCGGTGCAGACAGGCTTGCCTTGCCTATCCCCTTCCTTTATGCCCCAGGTGTCTGACCTCTAGTAAAACTAAAGACAGACGGTGCAGTCTCTGTACAAATGTAACAGCACTAAAAGTCTGCCCTACTATATAGGGTAAGTGCTCCAAATCTGACATGCAATATCAAATGAACATGGAGTTTCCGAAAGCCAACACATCCGTTTATAAAATCATCAATAAACGTGCTCCAATGCACAGGTTTGAGGCCACAATGGAATGGCATGATCTATGAACACACCTATACACAAGTGTTTCAAAGCGCGGCAAGGGAGGGGAAACGGAGGGAAGACGGACAGCGATCGTACTAGGCCAGGTGACATTGAGATTGCGCAAGTGCAGGGGAGGTGGGAAGGGGAAAAGTGCAGGGGGGAATAGTGGGGGGCAGTGCATAGGATAACAGTAAATAAGACAATAAAAGATAAATAAAGTGCAGACATCAGGTGTCAAGTGCTAGTAGGGGCTGTAGGGATACAGAAACAGTCCCGAAGTGCAAGGGATGCCAGGGGGGCAGTGCAGGTGTGCAGCTGGCAGGGAGGAGACCTGGGCCTGAGATCAGAGGGTAGCCAGGTAAACCAGTGCAGTTTCAGATTCAGCCAGGGGATCAGCAGGGGAAGAGTACGAGAGAAAGAAGAAGCAAAAAGAAGGTCTTGAGGTGCTTCCGGAACCGGAGATGGTTCTCAAGTTTCAGGGAAGCAGAGAGGCTGTTCCAGAGGGAGGCCCCAGCCGAAGAACTAGATCTATCACCAACTCGTTGCTTGGAGAAGCGACTAACCCAGAGGGAGTTGGAGGCGGATGAGCGAAGAGCCTGAGAAGGAAGCTATTTGGGAAGAGAGAGTTGAAGGTAGAGGCCCCAGAGGGTTTTGAACATAATCCTCGCAGCCACTGGGAGCCACTGCAGAGATTTCAGTCCTGGAGAGATATGATCCCTGGGCTTGAGGCCAAGGACATGTCTCACAGTCCTCTTTAGAATGATTTGTAGAGGGCGGAGAGTAGAGGCAGGCAGATTTAGAAAGAGGCTGTTGCGGTAGTCCAGCCTAGAGAGAAGCAGAGCTCTGGAGACAGTGAGCTTCTGGGGGAAGGAGAGGAAAGGAAGAGTACCTCTGAGGAGGTACAGCTGGTAATGAGACTTCTTAAGAGACGTCAGAGATGTGAGGAGAGAAGGAAAGTGTGGAGTCAAATATGACCCCAAGGGTTTTAGCCTCACAGGTGGGAGCAGGACAAGGGCCAAGAGAGGCTAGCCAGAGAGGGACAGGAAAGGAGGGTGCAGGTGTGCAGATGAGGAGAATCTCGGTCTTACTGGCATTAAGGCAGAGACCATTGGCGGCACACCACTCCTGGATGGCGGACAGACAAAGATGAGAGAGGGGGAAGAAGTGGCAGAAGGAAGCCTGAAAATGAGCCGAGTGTCATCCGCATAGCACTGAGGGTGAGACTGAGGCACTGGGTAGGCTGGGAGGGCAGGTGGGGCTCTTGCCTTCATCCTAGTGTGTCACGCTGCTGTAATTTTCCAGCATAACCTCACAGTGCATGTGAATCCATGACAACCGGGGGAGCTAATCCAGGATGCAACATTTGCACTAGCCATTGGCTAGTGATAATTCACTCTTTGCGAGTAATGAATGGTATACTGTGTGTATATAGCAAATTTAGGTGGCGAGTGACTTTATGGTTGGCTAGTAGCTTGAAACTTGTACCCCTGAGCTAGTCCATACACAGTGACATTCAGCATTGTGCAAGAAAAGGCAGGGGAAATAATACTGAAATGTTCTGCTTTCAGTAATTCAAGAAACTTCAGTTTACGCCAAAGCCCAACACCAGCCACCCTCCCAGCAAGCCCCATGGGTTTTCATCAGGTCTCCCCTGGTCTTGTAAATCCTAGGACATGGATGGACAGAAAGCCCTTTCATCACGCTGATGAAAACTTCCATCTGCAATTTAAGAACATCTGATCCTTTCCTGCAGGTTTCCCCCAGCACTATGACAGAAAGGAGCAGATCATCAACTCTTCTTACTCAGAACCCAGTACCCTTGCACTCTGCCTTTCCTCAGCTGAACCACCCTAAGACGCCAGTTATCCATACCACTTGCATTCCAGTGCCTCCTGCAATGGTTCTGAAACGGCTTCTATGGTATCCCCAAAGTCCGATTCCCTTGTCTCCTAACATCAAGCATTAGTCAGCATTGGATTCATACTTTTTTTTGGGAGAATCCGATGGAAGAAAGGCTCCGGAAATAGTCTCCTCCAAACCCTAGCTCGTGTTTAAATCAATCTTTCCTGTTTGACTCCGGGTCTCTTTGCCTGCAACGCCAGTTTGCTTTTGTTGTCTATCCTTAGTGGTGAAAGTGTCCCTCAATTGGTTTCCATTTTAATCTTTTATTCAAGGGTCCCATCCCATCTTGGGATCCATCAGTGTTCTTCGCTCAAGATATTCCCTGCAACACAGCTCCTCCTATTGGTGCACCCTCTCCACCATCCTTCTCTGCATAACATGTTCTAGGCCAGGAGGATAGCTCCGGGGCAACACACTCGTCCTGGAATCAAGAGCGCGTCAAGCAGCAAGGGTTAAATTCCCGGTCCCACACTTATAGGCTGGAGTCTGGCATGATGCACATCACCAAAACCAATTTAATTGTTTTCTTGGTAGACATTCTTTCCTCTGTGCCCAAAAGACATCTATAGCCCAAATGAGGAGGCCGAAAAGTATGGGCCACGGTAGGCGTGCATTCTCCACACAAAATAAGTATTTGCAAAATCGCAGATAGCGTTGGCGAGCCGAAGGTGAGGACCTACACTGAGGACAGCACAGATCTATACGCATATAGTCATATCGAAATATACAGTATAATATAATAGGAGACCCACAGAATGCAGGGGGAGATCAGGTGTGGAGCCATGACGTGTTCGGGGTGGGCCCCTTCTAGTGAGGAGATGGTGTAGGGGAAGATTTGAAGGCAACAATATTGGGGATATTTTTAGAACAGTGCTAGGGAAATCCAACAAGCGAGGAGAGAAAGAAGTATTGAGGTGGGCGGTGGCACATGGGGCAGGGAAAAGCAAGGTTGAATAGGGCACTGGAGCATATGGTGCAAGGTGAGGGGGTGGGGGGAGGAATAGTGGGTGATTGAAGCTGGGGAAATATTGGGGGCAGGGCCCTGAATTGATTTGAAGACTAGTAGAATGAACTTAAAGGGTGACTGGAAATTCCTGAAGAGCCAGCAGTCGGCATAGGGTGTATGGGCCGAGGTGGTAGAGTAACAGGGGGAAGGATATGCAGTTTGCCAGTTGCAAAAAGATGAAGTAGAGATGGTGGCCTGGAAGAAGACTGGCACGGTACTCCTTTGACTGAGCACCAGGGTGGAGATTAGAGTTTTAGTGGAGAAGTAGGCGAAGAGGGGGTTGATTTTGCAGTTCAGTAGATTGAACACAGCCCCTCTCGCAGGGTATGTTATACATTGGTGGAGTTTTAGGGCAGTGTCAAAGAGAACTCTGAGGTTGTGGGCCCTTAAGGGGCAATTATGTCAAGAGACCGGCCATGTAAGGAGGGTTGGCCACGATGCTCCAGGAGAAGCACAACTTCAGTTTTCAAGGATGGAATATAAAACTACTAAGAGCAGAATGACCCAGCCAGAAACATGGGAGACGTCCAGGTTAAAGGTGGGCAAGGACATGATTCTCTCTGGTATCAGCAGATATTTTAAAGAATCTGGAAAAAATACACATTATTTCACATTTTTTTTTCTTAGGGAACCACATTGCACGCAGGAACAGCGGGCTCGGGCTCGCTTTTTGAAAAGGGGCTGTATTAATCTGATGCAACTCAGTCACAAAAGATAAGGTATGGGGGGGCTCATCTTGTGAGACAGTATTTTTTTTATCCCCTCTAGAACTCAGCACTAATATATTGAACGCCTCTCTTAGACAACGCAGGGCATTACCCTATTGATGAATTGCAGCATTGCACCACTGACGGGGGTGGGGGGGTGGGCACCACAGATTCCCAGGTGATATGCAGAGCCTTGAGGGGGATGGAACCAAACCTTCTGTGTTCATTGTTTACGTGACACAGGATCAGAGAAGTTAGGCCCAGGGAAGCATTTTGCTTGGACCACCGCATAGAGTGGATTTCGTAGCATTGACTTTTTACATCACCAACTGTTTAATCGAACTTAAATGGGTTCAATGTCCTACACAATTATTCACAGGGTTTGAAAAGCTCCATCTGGACAGGGTTTTGTTCTACAGGATATCCCAACAGACACGGCTATGATAATTGTCGTTGGTCCATGTATAGTTTTAAGTTAGTTGTATTTTGTAGACTCCAATATGCGCCCACCCTACCTGCCGTCACCCCTTTCCCCACCTCGTTTGTGGCTTCTCCAGCTCGGGTGCTCCATATGCTCGAAAGACCTCCGATGTACACCACCCAAGAGCTAAGTCGTTGGGTAACCCTATTACAGGATGTGACACTGCTTGTTATTTTAGCCTATTTCAAAACAGCAATTACAAAACACACTTTTCATGCTCACAAGCAAGCTCAGGTATGCCTTCAGACTAGTCCCACCGGTTACGCAGCCTTTCAGATCAACTACTATCTGCATTTGAATGCTTCAGAAGATTCCAAAAACAGCGCACCTCAGCGAGCTGGAATGTCCAAGTAAAATATTACTTTTTCGGCACATCAGGATGTCGAATGTTAGTCTCGCACACAGAGGTTTGGGATCACTCTCTCCTAAAAAAAAAAAAAACATCTTTATTTACAATGTTTAGGGCACTACATAACAGGTTTAAGCTGGAACGGGGTAGTTTTAAGCCTTGTCCATCTCTATGAAACTAAGAAACGTAAAGGGGTGCAATTTCATTTTTTTTCTCCAGAAATCACTTACCCCATACCCAAATACCCTACACCATCCTCAAACCCTCTTTAAAAGAACTGCAGGGGACCCATGGCGTTTAAACGAATCTCAGAAAATCTATCGTCGTCCGCTGGTGTCATGTTTGATGCGGTTCAGCCAGCCCCTGTCAAAATGACTTCCTCTGCATGCGCTGCTCTTCAAAGGCTGTGATTAAACACCACACCAAGCTGATCACGGGGGCGGCATTGGAATCATATTTAAATGTAATTCAATATTCTCAGTGATTCCACTATCACACAATTTGTGTATGGAAGCGCTTCTTGTGTGCCGCTACTATCTGTATGGCCACTGTCATGAAACGCAGTTGGCGCACCACTGATCTCCCTCTTATGGCAACCTCTATACCCTGTTAGCGGATCTATCTTTTCTATCTAAGACCTTTCAGGCTGCTGGCCCCTCTTATATCAACCTGAAAGAAGACATATCCATCTGCACCTTCGTACACGGATGAGCTCAAAGCAGCACACCTGAAAGCAAGGCAAGCTGAGCGCAAGTGGCGCCTGTCCTAAGCAGTCTTATTTCACGTCTAAAGTGGAATCGGTAATTAACCAACCCAAAGATCTTTTCTCAGTGTTTACGTCTTTCTCTTCTTCCACTAGGTTTATTACTACCGCAGCACCTACTCAACAACTCCGACTCACTATCTGAGTTCTTTGTCACTAAGATTACGGTTATGCTTAGTTTTATTGGGTCTTCTGCCCCAATTCCGGCTAACATTAGTGCAGTTGATGTGTCCACTTCCCACTCTTCAGCATGGTCTCATTCCTCCTCCCCTCCACCGAGTTCTCCATGGAAGATGTCTCAAAGGCAGTTAGCCTACTGAAGTCGTCAGTCCCCTCCAACCCAGTGTCTTTGGGGGCACTTAAAGATATAATGCCCTCTATCATTCGCTGGGTTACCACAGCAGTTAATCTGCCTTGTCAATCAGGCATCATTCCTAACAATCTTAAGCAGGCAATAGTTTTCCCCTTGCTCAAAAAAACTGTCACTAGCCAATTCTGTGCATGCTAACTATCGTCCCATCTCACTTCTCCCATTTCTTAAGAAACTATTGGAATCTTTGGTCTCCTCACTAATGTCTCCTTTTCTTGAGTCCTCTCTTCTCGGACTCCTTTCAGTCAGGCTTTTGACCGGGAGGTGGCACAGAGTGTCCGCTGTTGACGATCATACCATGCTGGTCGACCAGGGTGAAGTGGGTACCCCGATATTGCTGAACTTGTCAGCGATCTTCGACACTGTCGACCACTCCATCCTTGTGTCCCGTATGGTGGCAGCAGGCCTCCGTGGTCCAGTCCAGGTGGGGTTCCCCATCCTTTGATGAGGGTTCATGTCTTTCTCTTCCCCCATTCCAATCTTCCTCCTCCTCTCTATCCTGTGGAGTCCTCAGGGCTCTGCCTTGTTCCCTATACTATGCAACATCTATGTTCAGCCATTGATTCGTTTTATCCGCTCCCACGGCTTTCGTTGCAATGTGTATGCCAATGACACCCAGATTTTGGTCCGTTTAGATCTGGACCAGTCAGAGGTGTCCTGCCAGCTATCTGAGTGGCCACTGGTCGCGAAAGGCTGGGTGAACAGCAACTGGCTGAAACTTAAACAGGGACAAGACTGAGATCCTGGTGGTGTGTTCTTCACCCGACTGCTTCTTGGTCTTCTTCCTTTGGGCCCACTGATTTTGGTGTCTTTCCTACCCCAGTGACGGTGGTTAAGAATCTGGGGGTTTACCGCTCTGCCTCACTCTCCATGTCTGCTCAGGTGAATGCTATATGCAAAATGGGGCACTTCTTACTACGTGTACTCTGTGGTACTACCGTACCTACCTAGCCATCTTCGTCCTCTGGTTGTGACCTCCATTGTCACTAGTAAAATGGACTATTGCAATGCCCCGTTTCTGGCTCAGCCTCTTGGCCTTAGTCATCGGCTACAACACCTTCAGAATCCTCTACCACTTATGTATGGGTCTCACATTAGTCCTGTGCTCCGTTCCCTTTACTGGCTACCAGTAGCATAAAGGATCGAATTTAAGTCTGGTGCACAAAGCATTCTACCATCAGGGCGCGGAATATCTTCAGCTCTATGTGCCTGGTCGATCCCTTCATTGGAAGCCGCACACTTAGTGGCTATTCCCAAATTTCACGGTTTAAGAACTGAGGGTCACGCTTTCTCAGTCTCCATGGCTAAACTAAGGAATAACCTACCCGTTGCTCTTAGGCAGGTTGAGAACCACTTACATTCTATCTTTTAAAAACCCAACTTTTTTAGGTTCTTGCAATCTGCTGATTTCACACATTCTGAGAACATCACTTCACCACTGACACAGGATTTTCAAAGCTTTCTCTTAACAGACGTTGTAAGTTTATATTGAAAAACGTGGTGTGGACTATGTGCTGTAAGAAAGAGCTCTAGGTGACCCATACTGCAACAAGCAACACAGTGTCCTAAGTAATTGCTTCTGTTGAGCCTTTCCACCTCCCGTCGTTGTGTAATGTTCTACTGCTATGCATTCTTTTTTCATGAGCATGTGAATCCATTCCAGACCCCAAGCTGGAGAAGGAACAAGTTACTTGCCTGTAACTGTTGTTCTCCAGCATTTTTTACCGAGGATTCCTGGCCTGACAGCGAACATTCATGAGCATGTAAATATATGCCAGACCCATGCTGGAGAACAACAGTTACTGGTCAGTGACTTGTTCCTTTTCCCCACTTCTCTCAAGCACTCTCTTGGGACCCTCTGCTCAAAAAACCTTCTGCCGACCCTTCCATTCCGGCTAACTACCGTCCGATCACTTAACACTCCCTTCCTGGGAAAACTCCTGTAGAAGTTGGCTATCTCTCAGCTTACCCTCCACACTGTATCTGTTGGCTGTCTCCATTACCATCAGTCTGGCTTTGGAGCATGCAGAGGCACAGAAACTGCTCTCCTGAACACCTTCTCTCAAATCTTGACTCGCACTATCCCTCTGTCCTCATTCTTCTTGACCTCTCTTCTGCTTTCGACATAGTAAACCACAACATCCTGATCTCCCGTCTCTGTGACACACTGGGGCTCAGATCAGGCCCTTCCTTGCTTTCTCTCCAACCTTCCTTCCCAGTTGGAACTAGTGTCTTTTACCGCTGATATCACACGGTCTACTTGTCATGTCCCCCAGGGGTCAAACCTATCCCCCTGGTTCTAATGTCTACATGGCTCCTCTGGTCAGCAGGATCTCTGCCTTCACCTCCAGCTTTCAGTGTTATGTGGATGATGCACAGCTCTCTTTCAGGCTACCCTCGGCCTCCTCCTCGCTCGTTCCTGACTGTCCAGAATTCAGTTGTGGTGTGCTGCGAATGAGCTCTGCCTCAAGCCAGCAAGATGGAGATTGTCCTCATTGGGATACCTACTCCCGCTTTTCCACTTTCACTCTGACCGGCTCCCTTGGTCTTGCCCACTAGTGAGGCAAAAGAAATCTAGTGTTGATCTTCTCCTTTCGCATCTCAGAAAAGTCCCACTACCATCTGCGCCTCATCGGAGGTATTTTACCTTTTCTCACTTCCCCCAGAGGCTTACTGTTTCCAGCAGCCGGACTCCTCCTCAAGCTACCCAGAAGAGAACACATCACACCCGCTCTAAAAAATACTACACTGGCTACCACTGAAACAGCGAATAAAGTACACAGCCATGTGCATCACGCACAGAGCAATACACAAACAAGGCGCATGAATTCCTAAGAGACAAACTACGCCTACATCAACCAACAAGAACACTAAGATCAAGCACTGACATATGCCTGGAACCAAAACCCTACAACAGAAAAAAACTCGGAGGATCGTCTTTCTCTCACCAGGCACCTAAGTCGTGGAATGACCTACCTAAGAATATACGGAATACAACAAACCACCTAGCATTCAGGAAACTCCTCAAATCATGCCTCTTCAAAGCGTAACCACTACGGAGACGAACTAGAATGCCCATACATCAAAACAATGATGAAAACAACTCCAACCTCGGCCACTCTCAAATTGGACAAACACCCAAGCTAAAGAACCAACCACTCGACAGAGCACAAGACATCATGGAAAACAGCCACAAAGGAAGGCTACACAGACTGACCACAAACCTAGACCCAGAAGAAACCCAGACCTAGACTCCCCCGCTCGTACATACCGGACGAACACACACAGACCGGCAGACGCATCTAGATAGACGTTGGCCTGCGTAGCATCTGGATAGGACCGATTGAAGGATAACATGCCCGCGCCTAGAAAACATGAACGCGAGCATGTGCCACAATCAGAGCCGTGAACACCAGCCTGCGTGGCGTTCAGATGGATGTGTGAATGTTAGCTTGCCCACACCTGGACTGATCTCTAACCACCAGCCTGCGTCGCGTCTAGATAAAGTGTGAATGTTGGCGTGACCACACCTGTATGGAGCCCTAAACATTGGCCTGCGCCGCATATAGATGGGAATGTGAGGTCCAACAAGTGCCACACTCCTCAGAACTACGAGTGCTAGCATTGGTAAAGGTCAGGTAACCCACTAACCTATATAAGCTCAAACTCTGCATACCTATCTCACTCAAAAAACTCACAACCATCTCTTGCACGGAAATTGCATCCAAGATGCCCACCCGCCAATGCCAAGTGGAAGCATTGAAGGTATACAGTCAAGAGATGGCATCCTCTGTGTAATCTCAGTAGCTAACACAATCTAACACATCACAAATTAACTGCCTCTATGACAAAGATTGCCAGAATGCACCTATTGAACGTATGCCACAAAAAAAGAAATACTAAAAAATAAATGAAACTTAACACCACACAGTTCCCATTTCAACTACTATCCCACCAAAACCTGGGTTTCTACTCCAGTCCCGAGCAGTGTACTGCTGCTCTGGACAACACGTGGGCATTACTTTACTCACTGTTAAATATTTAACTTTGGGACTCATACCTGCTCCAAACTGCCGGGCTCCTCTCCCATCCATCTCCCGTAGCTCCACATGGTATTGCTCTTAAGGCAACACAGGTCACGTTTCAAAATCCTACTCCTTTTATTCATTTGCATCAATGGGCTGTCCTGTGCCTCTTCTCCACCCATCCTCCCCTTTACCCCCTCCCCCAATCTCACACCCTGTGATCTCCGCTTCAGCTGCCCTTTTACCTGACTTCTCCACTCCCCTACCCCCCTACCCCCATCACCTGCTGCACAGCATCCCAATCGTTTGCTCTTCTTGCTCCCCACCCGAGAAAAACACTGCCACGTTGCAGGCCTTTCACACTCCTCGGAAAGAGCACAGAGTTTACTTCCTGTCAAGGGAATAGCACTGAAGACATACGGTGTCCAACACTCCTCTCTCTCCCCCTGCCCCAAAACCTCAATCTTGCCCAGTTCAATGGCAACCTGCAAAGGAGCTGCTTCACTCAAGGAAAGAAACACCACTGGGTAAACCAGCACCTGCATCCAAAAATCACACGGTAGTCTGAGGCTACCTCTGAGAAACGTAGAGCTATTCCAAAGTGCACCACAAACCTAGCTTTCACGGGAGAGGGGAAACTCATTTTTCTACATTAACGATTCATTTGGCTTTAAAATGTCTTGTGGATGTGCCCGATGCTTCACTACACATATTCCAAAAGTCGTCTAAAATGTATGTTTGCATGACCTAAAGTTGGCCTGGAGAGTCCAAAATACCCCGGGGAAGTTGTTGTGTCAAGCTAACCCAGTTACCATAGCTACCCTGTGCTCGAATATGGGAACTGTAGCTGGCCGTCCAAACGCAAGAACACCCCTGAAAAGTAGAACTAAATTTCAGGAGTCTAGCTGCAGGCAACCGGAACTTCAGCTAACCAGCTAAATACCTTCTCTGGTGTGCAACCCAAGACGCCTGGCAACACACACTCCTAGTAAACGCATCCGTTTTACATCAGGTTGACACACAGTGGATGGCGATAGTTTGGGTTAAAAAAAAGATCCTGCGTGGAATGAATACAGTGAACATGACACACAAACAGTACTCTCTGCACACAAAACTTGTCAGCCTTGGCGGTGGTCCTCTCAATTTCTTGGTATAGATATGACATGGCATGTAGAGCAAGGAAGGGTTAATTCAATTAGTGATGTGTGTGCTGGAGAATTACAAGCAACCTCCCTTAATTACTACAGCAGCCAATCAGGTAATCCCCAGATCCGCTTAGCGAACTAATGAAGTAATGGCTTACAGTTCCAGGCTGTCAGTCCAATAATCAGTCAGTCTGTAAGCTACACGGACAAGCAGGGCAGTGTAAATCCCTATGGGGGGCGGGAAGGGAGTGAGGTGAATAAAGGGGGTTGGGGGAAGGGCCAGTGAAGAGTTTGGAAAACCACCATTTGAGGTACGGTTTCTGGCCCAACTAAACTGCTGTTCTCTGCCCTCAACCAATGGCTGTTTCCCCAAGATTATTCCAGACCGCCTCCAGTGAATAGTGTACAAGCCCAGTGGATGAAGCACCCGCGGATGGGCGAAGTAAAATTCTGCAATTTGCAAAGTCGTTTAAACCAGGTCAGCCAATAGGCAAAATAAAGGAACAGTTGCTGCCTTTATGTGCGGCACTGTGCTGCACATGCCCCTAATACAATCGTTACCATTTTAGTGCCACCGAAACAGGGACTTTATTTTAGCAAAGAAATTAACCCAATCAGTCGCATTCCACCCCCACCAATTTCCGTTCCACTCTGCCCCAGGGGCTTGCACTGGTGTTTAAAAAAAAAAAAAAAAAAAGAAAAAAAATCGTACCCCAGCTACACACCAAATTTAACTATGCAATAGGTCCCATACCCAGTTTCCCAACTCCGGCTTTATCAAGGCTTGACCATGCCTAGTGTCATTTATCTATTTATTGGGTATTTGTAAGGCGCCTATACAACAAATGGTGTTTCAAGGCGCCAGAAGACAAAAAAAGGGGGGGGGCAACGCAAGTGCAAAACAAGGAGGGGGAGGGGGGCTGCTGGTCTGCGAAAACAGTGCTACTGTGGGAAGGGAAAGGTTATAGCGCAAAGTATAAGGGCTAAGGGGAGGCCAGAGGGAAAGTGCCATGGAATACACGTAAGCACAGGGAAGGTGGGCCTGAATTGGGCAGGGGGGGGGGCCTGAGGCCCTCTAGTACTCAGGGGCACCAGGTAGCCAGTCACTGAGGCAGGCAGCCAGTCACTGAGGCAGAAGCAGGTGTTAGCAGGTGAGGGGGGTTGGGGGGAACTGAAGGAGGAGAAAGGAGGGTCTTGAGGAGCCTCCGGAACTTACGGAGATCCGACTCAAATCTAAGATGGTCGGGGAGACCATTCCAGAGGGCAGCTCCTGCAGAGGAGAGATGTCTACCCCCCCCCCTCGTTGCTTAGAGAAGCACAGGATTTGCAGGGAGTTGGAGCTAGCAGACTGAAGGGCTCTAGCGGGGAGGTATTTAGGGAGAGAGAGAGAGTTGGGTGTAGCGGTGTCCCAGGCCCCAGATAGCCTTCCAGATGATGCAAAAGGTCTTGGATTTGATCAGTGTAGAGAAATTAGGACTGGAGAGATGCAGTCGCTGGGCTTGATGCCAAGAATAAGCTTTGCAGTCCTATTCTTGATTAGCTGAAGGGGACGAAGGAAGATTGAAGAAGAGGCTGTTACAGCAGTCGCGCCTAGAGAGGACCAGAGCTCAGGAGACATTGAGTTTCTGGGGGAAGGTGAGGAAAGGGAGAATACCTGGAGGAGGTACAGCTGATAGTGGGCCTTTTGGCAAGGTCTGCGATGTGAGGAGAGAAAGAGGAATCAAAGAGGACACCAAGGTTTTTTGCCTCATAAAAGGGTGAGGGGAGGGGGGCCTATAGAGGGTGGCCAGAGGGGAAAGAGGGAAGGTGGGAGATCTGGTCCCAATTAACAGGATCTCAGTCTTACTGGCATTAAGGCAGATATCATTGGCAGCGCACCATGACCGAATGCCAGTCAGGAATGAGAGAAGAGGGGAGGGGAGGGAAGTTTGAAGGAGAGCTGCGTGTCATCTGCATAACACTGGAAGTGAGGAGAGAAGGAAGAGATCAAATGGGCCACGGTGGTAAGGTAGATGTTGAAAAGTCACGAGAGGATAGAGCCTTGAGGGGTGCCGCTGGTGGAGAGCGGGATAGGGAAGAGAAAAATGTGCAGTTGAACCTGGGAAGGGCAGCTGGATTGGAAGGAGGTCAACCAGTCGAGTGCCAGGCCTGTGATGCCATGGGTATCACAGAGCCAATTTATCAGGGTGGCATAATTGACCGCGTCAAAAGCAGAGGAAAGACCAAGTAGGATAAAACCGGAAGGAGAATTAGAGGCAAGATTAGAGAGCAAGTCGTCATGTGAGTTCAGTAGAGCAGTTTCCATGCCTCTGGCAGCTCTGAAGCCAGACTGGTGGTCGTGCAAACAGCCGACAGATTTGGTATGTTGAGTCAGTTGGGAGATTGCAAGCTTCTCCAGGAGTTTGCACAGGAAGGGGGTAGTGGAGATAGGGCGGCAGCAGGGCAGGAGGGATCCCAAGAGGGCTTTTTAAAGGAGGGGATGCACACGCGAGTGTTTGAGGGAAGGAGCTGGTGGCAAAGGAGTGGTTACAGAAATCAGCCAGGAAGGCGCAATGGAGGCAATGTTGACCTTGATAGTTCTAGAGGAGCAGGGGTGCACCTGTTTGGATAAGCCTATCATATAGGGGACTAGTCTAGAGATCTCATCCGGTGCTATGAGAGAGAAGTAGGGGAGTAGAGAGGGGATTCAAGGGTGGCAGGACGGCTGGGGAGGGTGCTAGAGGAAAAGGAGGACAGAATGTCCTGAGTTTTGGAAAGGAAGTGGGAGGGTAGAGAGTTAGAGAGGCTGGAATGGCAGGGGAGCTGTGGAGACTGCAGAAGGATTGGAAAGTTCCTTGAAGATTTTGAACAGATTGCCAGAGTTATAAGTGGTCCGAGAGATGCAAGCATGGATGTGAATCCTCTTCTTCAAGCGAATGGAGAGTTTGTATTGTCTTTGGGGAGGGCAACAGGCCATTTTTCAGAGGATGCGTCCTATACCCGCCACATTCACTCAGCCACTCTGCACTTGCGTTTCAGAGAAGATAGGTCGGAATCATACCAGGTGTTATGCATAAAGGCAGGCTTTATTCAGATCTCATGACAGGTGCAAGGATGTCCAGGGTGCTGGTGATAGAAAGGTGAAGATTTGAAAGGGCAGAGTCAGTGTGGGCCTCCGTGGGAGGGGGCATGAAGGAGGCAGCAACTGACACTCACTTCAACGGTTGAATGACCAAGACGGAGATCAGTCCCCATGCTTAGCCTCTGCATGCACTGCCCAAGAGATCCAGATGAGAAGACAGGAGGCAATGGTCAGACCAGGAGAGAGGAGTAGTGAGAAGGTTGGAGTTAGGAATGTCGGAGAAGAGAGCATCCAAGATATGTCCAGCAGAGTGTCCGACCGGAGGGATAAATGGTGAGAGAAAGAACGTTGTAGAGGCTGTGGAAGAGTCCAGTGTCCACCTCAGAAGAGTCTAGGTGAATATTGACGTCACTGAGAAGTTTGGAGGTAGAGGGAAGAAGGGAAGAGGTGAGGTCATACCACTCAGAGGAAGAGGGCAAATGGACCAATGGTCCTGTAGATGGTGGCAAGAGTGAGCAAAAGGGTTTGAGAGACACCAAGCCTGCAGACGAGGCATTCAAAAGGAGGAGTAGGACTGAGTGGGAATGATAGTGGCAGGGATCCAGTCAGAGAAGATCAAGGCCACTCTGCCTCCAGACCGGTTAGGCGTGGGCTTGGAGAGGATCTTGTAACAGTCAGGCAGGAGAGTGTCAAAAGCAATGACAGAGCTGGCAGTGAACCATGTCTCAGTGAGGGCGAGAACGTAGAGGTCAATGTCGTCGAGAAGGAGACAGATATCAGAAGCATGTTTGACGGCAGAGCGAGAGTTGCGGGTTGCTAGGTGGACCGGATTACCACCTTAGAAGGTCTTCCGAGGTGGTCTGGGGGTACAGGGATGTGGTACGCCCATCAAGAAGGTGGGGAAAGGGCAGAGGAGGTGGCTTCCGGAGGAGTGGTGGGAGAAGGGAGGAAGTTGAGACAGAAGACGCCTATCAAGAAGGAGAAGGTTGGGCTGAGAGCGCTGGGCCATGACAGTGCCATTGTGATAAGACATTAGTGATGCACCCAGAGGATGAGAATCCTGCCAAGAGTACTTCCCATCTGGTGTCTCCATTAATTGGAGACTAGGAGAAAGGGGAGAGGACAGAGACCATATGTGAAGTTCATAGGTCCGGGGAGGCAGCGACAAAGAGGTTGTCAGTGACAGTCTGCCTAGAAGAACCATTGGCACAGGTGTCTGTGATGGGCAGGCCTGGATTGGAGACTATGAGATCTTTTTAAATGTTTCCTTCAAGTCTTCGAAAGGGAGGTAGCATAGGTGATAGAGTAGCAGTTAAAGTAAATAAATGAGATGAGACCACCATGGATGAGGCAGCAGAGAGATGGGGAGGGAGAACTGAGAACTGCATAAGCACAATGAATTCACCAGGCAGCCAGGCTGAAGGCAGATGTGACAGGAGCAAACTATCTTTTCAGGACTCTTCAGGGCCGCACTGTCATTCAGGCCCTCCTTCGAACGGTGCATATGCACAGATGCGGCGGGTGAAGGCCTTATTATCTTAAGTCAATGAAGCCTTTAGGTAGGTGGATTTCCTCTTCGGTGAAGGCCTGACAGAGGAGACAGAGGGCTTTGTCACGGACGTCCAACTGCACACAGTACATTAGAGTTGTTTGAAGTACCAAGCAGTGAACCCTACATGCATACACCTCTCGGTATCACACAGAGCCAGGAGTCAACAAAACAAAAGGCTTTCAGGGTATGTAGGATGCACCAGGCCACTCTCTCCAGATTCTATCCCTCACTAACACGGAGGTGAGCGGCACCAAGCCACACGCACCACTCCTCAGCACCCCCAAAACCAGGCAAGGCTCAGGACACCTGGCCAGGGAATAATAGCAGTACACCAGGAACTTCAGCAGATAGCGGGAGCACTGCAGGTGCTGCCCACAATGTGGCGACCTGGTGTTAGAAAATATGTCGTGCTTGTGCAATTTTCCCTCCATTTATTGACTCCCCAAACATTTTGCTTTTGTTTGGCTATCCTAACCTGACTTTTTCCAGTGGATCCCAGCCTTCAGCTGAACTCCCCTGGGCTTTTGCTCACTTGTTATGGGGAAACGGACGCGTCCTTCAGGCTGACTGTACTGGGAAACTAGGTTTTCCTTAGTCTGACTATGTTGCCATTTCTTGGTAAATTTAGCAGTGCACAATGTACCTTCCAGTACTGTGGGCTGGGGTCCCTTTTTGTTTTATGGCGTTAGACACCCTCGAAGGATTGTTTGGTGATTTACGTGTGTGCATGAGAGGAGCTGGTGGCAGCAGTTGCTTTTTATAATGTTACCTTTTTTATCATCGAGTTAAACCGTGTTTGCCTCAAGACTGGCCAGGTCCAGAAATGGGCGACCCACAAAGTCTTTTGTTCTGGCCCATGGCCATCTTGTCCCAGGTCGAGTAACCGGGTTTTTCGCATTTGGGCATGCAGCCTCCCAGGAAATCCGATCTCTTTTGCAGGCTTCTGCCCACCACCTATGTGTGCCCAGGGAGAGGGCATAAACGGGCCTACTTCCAATCCAAACTGCTGGTGCCAGGATGTCTGGAGTGCCTGAATGATAGACCACAGTGGGCTGCGATTGGTCCACGTCTGCGGTGCCTGCAAGAGAGCAAATCTTCTATTGAAGTCCTCGATTTTGGCGCAAAGCTAATCTTGAATAAGATAAGGGGCTCTGCAGCCATTTCAGGTCTATCACCTGTGTCCTCACCGAACTACAGAAGGAGCCAAGTCTCCTACATGAAGAAACTGACTTGTAATCCCGCCAGAGGCGCTTTGGAAGGTTTTGGCACCCTTTGCCCTCTACTGTCCTGTCAGAACCCTGTGTTCTTCAATCAGGAAAGCCTGCCAAGGCACTTCATCCCTTTGGCGTAGTATGAATACTCTCAGCGCCCCCTGCTTACCCACCGAATGGGCCCTTTCGTAAGTGTTCCTCGGCCAGCCAGTCAACTGTCCAGCTCTACCTCAGGGTATCCTACAGCTCTGCTGCCTTCTTGAGTGCAAACCCAAAACTTGGTAGATTGCTTGCTTGTGGTCATGTGCATTCTCCTGCCAAATTTGGCAGCCATAGGTCCCATGGATCGCAAATCAGGAGAGTGCATAGCGCGCGCCTGCATACCCGATTCCTACATCACTACCTGGTGGTGACAGCCGCTATTCTCCTGCGTTTCTGCCCTCCTGTGCCCTGAAACCAGCTGCACCAGAGTTTTCTTCATACCTCCTTCAGAAGAGGATTAAAGGCAACTGGCCCGTCGCAGACTATCGTTCTAAACTGCAGCCGCTGAGAGCCGGAGCACTGCGACACTGCAGGACTCCAACCTACTAGCGACTTTGACTAAATTGGCAAAGTTTAGTCCCGACTGTGCCACGGGTCGGAGAGTACTTGCATAACTTACCGGTGGCCCCCTGGCACAGTCGATCGTTTTTACGCACGAGTATCCCTTCAAGCTATTCAAACTTGGCTGGGTTAGTCTGTGCTCCCTAGCAATTCTCACCACTTGAATACTGCTTTTCCGCCAAGGGCAGGGCATACTCAAATAGTGGGAACGTATTCTTCATCACCTAAAGCCCCTTCCTGACTTGCAACAGCACTGCAAAGACGACCCGCTCTTCTGTTCATCTGCGCGACCGTGCATTTTTACGCACAACAGTACTGTTGAGCACATGGCTCCCCTCTTAGGGTTGGACACGAACGTTAGGGAACGAACTCTGAAGAGCAACCTATTGCCATTTGTGTTCTAAACTTCACCACTTTCTTCACAGGTTGTAGCTTGTAACTGAATTGCACTAGGAAATGTAATGTGTATATATACTGTATAGTTTAAAAATGTGTGTGATCATTGTTTTACTCACTGCTAAAGTTACTTTTGTCTATTTGATCCGGCCGACAAATGTATAGATATTTTTCATACACATTTGTCTAAGAGCCATTTGTGGTTTGTTGCTGTGTGTGCTCATTGTGGGCTTCCGAACACTCACCCCGCCCGAGCCTTAGTCTTGACCGCCTGCCACGCTACCAAGATTGGTCTGGCGTATCCAGAAGTTTCCCTGTTTCACTAAACAGGAGGGCGGCCTCCTAAACTTCTGCCCACCAGGTCAAAGTTTAGAAACCCATCTCAACACCTGGCATGCATGTGAACAGGGGTGAGTAGTTACCAGTTGGTGCCCAGTATATCAAGGGCCTGTAATGGCCAATATCAGTAAAGATCCCACATAGACCCAGCTGGAGAAACTGGATCCGCCATCGGCCTGCATGCAGTCACAACCATGAATTCCACCCCCTCCCAGCACCCAAGCTGGACCACTGAAGGGAGCAGTGCCAGAGAGGCAGAAGGATAATGGGCATGCCGCCATTGCTCACACCGCGCACCAGTGTGTAGTCAGATAAGCCAGGGGTCTGGCTAGCAAAAGAAGTCCAGTCAGCGCAGTGGCTGGTGCATGCACAAGTGCACTGGGACCTGTAGCATCGGGTGACCAGACGTCCCGGAATTGGGTGCTTGGTCCCCCTTTCACAAGATTTTTCATTGCAAAAATGCAGTGGTCTCGGTTTTTGGTAGTAGGTCTTCACAGCTGGCAGGCAGGAATGCACAATCTCACGCAGAAGAAATCCTGCATTTTACAAATTAAGATTGTGGTAGTTTGGGATAAACGAGTTATAAAATGTGCTTATTCCACCAGTAACACTTATAATATGGCATTTATAACACGCCTGTACGCAAGAATTTCTAGGAGCGAAAGTCTTCTGTACAAGTTTGAAACTCAGCCTACCTCTCAACGCTCACCCAACAATAAGCACCACCGGGGATTTCTTCTACCAACAGCCAGCAAATCCAAGCATATAAACAGGGCGACACACAAGCAGAGCAGGCTTTATCAATGCATTGCAGTTTATAAAGCAATTACTGCACCCTTTATATACAGTCATAGGGCTTTAGCGAATCACCAGCACTCTAGATCGGAAAAGTTGACTCTACCACATAGACCCAACCACAAGCACCCGTTCTTCCTGCCCATGCAAAGTCCTGTATCTTGTCTTTTTGTCTTGGGGGGGGGGGGGGGGGGGGGGGAACTGGGAGGGAGGAGTCGTCGTATTAAGTGGAAGACACTGTTTTGTCTCTTCTCTTCATTTGCTTTTCACAACAGCAACACAAATCCATCAACACTATGCCGATCAGAGGCAATGCATTCATAGTTGGGGTGAGCAGAAGACTCCAAGCCACGGGCACACCACTTTCTGGTCCCATCGCCCCAGTCTTTCCATTTACCACCTATTGGTATCCAAGCTTAATTGAAGTTATCCACGACTACCATCCACGATGCATTAATGTAATACACAGAGGGCTCAAGAGCGGGAAAATGGTGCCTAGGTGAAGCCGACCTGCTTCTGGCCCTCCTTTTCATTGGCTGGAAGCAAACTAGCACGACAGTGTGCTCAACTAAACTGGCTTGCCCGAGTATACGCCGTTGCGCAGTTCATCACGAAGTGCTGTGTGTATTGTGACATAAAAGCCAGTGAAAAGGGTTTGTTTGCAAAATTTAGGAGAAAAACAATCCTTTACTGGATCTTAAGGGAGCCCTTGCACGTTCCGTTTACTAGGGGAAGGTGGCTTGCCTTCTAGAAACGGACCCTGCCCGCACCCTTCCTTGTCCCTTTAGCGTAGGTTTGGCTTGCGAAAACAGCTGCATGAGAGATTGTGTTTGTGCACGTCGGGGCACACATCTTCACCATGCATCTGTTATGTGCACTCCGGGGTCAGAAAGAAGCTGTATTTTCGGAATTAGGTCACCTTTACATAGTATAGTGCACACAAAAGAAACAACAATGCTGTCCCTCTTTACTCACCAATCGCCACACACTGCCAGCTTCCGTTGCGTAAATGATGGCACCCATCTCGTCAACTGCACACACGGGCATGGCGTGGCACGGATCTTCAAGTTAAGTCTCGGCAAGCCACTGCCAGGACGCACCTATTCCCACCAATCACTTACGAGCTGACAAAATAAATCCGGAACTTCATTTGCTCTCCAATCAGGTCAACATTTAAAACACACTATTTTGCTTGCCTTACGTCTCAATCTTTCTTCAGGTAGACGGGCAGGTGTTACCCACTGCTTCCTCCTGCACGTTTCACACAAACAAGGACGGGAGTTGCGCAAAAAAAAAATATATATAATTACAAAAATTATTTTAAAAAAAAAAAAAAAAGCCTTCCCAACAAGGAACTCGAAGTTGAATAACGCTGAATTCTCACAAAAACAGACGTTTTTTTCATATGGTCCTGGACCCAGCGCAGGAAATGGGCCTGAACAAGACTGCGCTTCGCTCTGGCACAACATGGCGCGCCCTACACTGGTTGCCAAGGGAGGCCCGAATAATGTTCACACTTCTTACCATTACACACAAATGCCTTTTTGGTAATCGCCCTAGCTAGATCAGAGGATCTTAAGGTCTAGCTTCACCAAACTGCTGACTGTCCACATAAAGCCAGCTTACTTCTTGGCACTATGTGCTTTGACCATGAAGCTCCTACGGTTTGGCATGCTTTACCAGCTAAGCTGCGGGGTTGTTGTTCCCTGG
The DNA here is from genome assembly GCF_040938575.1 of Ambystoma mexicanum. Taxonomy (NCBI): domain Eukaryota; kingdom Metazoa; phylum Chordata; class Amphibia; order Caudata; family Ambystomatidae; genus Ambystoma; species Ambystoma mexicanum. Next base: position 447,628,067 of record NC_090936.1, on the reverse strand, counting down.
TACCGTTCAAACACGCCTTGAAAACTCAACTCTTTGGGTGATTTCGTCGTTTAGCTACTATGGTCTCCTGTGCGCTCCATGCATTACAAATAAGCAGATGTTTGCCTCTGTCTTTTGTGTTGCGAGCCCTTGATGCATGTTAGCGGCCTGATACCCCCGGGCTGGTTATATGGCGCTATACAAATAATAAATTAAAGGGTGTGGCCTAAAATGCAGCGTTCACGTCAGGGGGGAGTGTAACCGCATAATTGTAGCGCCAACCCCTTGACAGACACTCCTTTGTATCGATCATCACCACCCTTGCACCTGGGGTGTGAGGGTGATGATCCCTGCAACTGTTTAAAGGGGTGCTTGGTGGCAGTCTGCGACAGAAAGGGACACAAGGTTAGGCGTTTTTTTTTTCTAAAGCCTGAATCTCCCGCTTCTGAACGAGAGCTTCAGGCTTTAGAAAAGAAATGCCTTGGCTTCTAGTGGACTGGCGCTACTAGGAGCTTTCGGGAGCCCGGGCAGGGCTCCGTCTAAAAAAAAGTTTGGGAACTGCCGGGGCTTTACCAAGGCTAGCTCTGGCCCACAAAGCCCCGAGTACAACAATCATGCTCACTACCCAGTTTAATTAGCATTTTATGTGTGTGTTGTTCAGTTTGTGGGGCTCCTGCAAACATGCAAAATACTCATCAAAACCTGCACGCAATGATCGCAGAACAGCTGTACCCGACTCGAATAGGAAAATGACATCCCTATGGAACATGTTACAGCTGCTGTGACATCATAATATCTGCTGCCTGAGCCAGAAGACTGGTTAGCAGTGTGGGATGTAATTACCCATGCATCCTAGCCCTACCTCAAAACTGTGCAGTACTGACATGAAAACATCATAATGGCCAGAGCTTCCCAGAAAATGCACAGGGAAATGCAGGAAGAATAGGCTGCCACCCATTTTTGCCGATGTTATGGGCACAGAAGGACGCTGCCTAAAACCACCATTGGACTACCCGCACAGTAGTCTGAAACCATTGGGAATGGCAATGCTGATTGCCAAATGCAACCTAGAATTGTGGGGAATTCATTTCTTAAATCCCAAAAATGGGTGCAGTACCAGTACTCACCACTATCCAAAAGCCGGCGTTTTAAAACCACTCTGTTTCCCTGAAGGCAAGTCAAAATGCCTATTTTCAAACATTGCAATATGTGCAAAATATTTACTGAACACCAGCAGACATTTGGCAGAATGGAGTTTTGTGTGCCTACAAAATCTGGGAAATGAAGAGCCCAAAAACAATGCTTATAACAAAAATGCTATGGAGTCAGCAGCTTAAGCCTAACTGCAACTGGATTTAAAACCACCAAAATCGAAAATGTTAAATTAAATGAGTGACCTATGTTTGGTGTCACATGCCTTTGTAACTGTTGAAATGTCATAGTTTTGCACTTAGAATCAGCATTCTAGCTGCATGTGTAAAATTACAAGTTATTTTAAAAGCAACAAAAAGTTAGCTGAAGGTCTGGCTTAAGGAACTTGATTTTGCCTAGCAACGGATCCCATCAGGAGTGAAACTTGAGTCACAACTATGTTCCCAGGCCAATGTTCCTTTTGCTGCCCACACTAAGGATATGCCATCTATCTGATAATTGAATTTCCTGTGCTCTGCCAGAGAGTGAACAAAGCCCTCTCCACTCAGGCAAAGGTTTTTATTACAGACGTCGTAAAAAGTGGCTTCCTCCTGGAGAAGCTGGGAGGGGCACTGCCTGTGAGAAGCAAGCTGGCTTGGCAGAAACTGGAAAGACTGGTTTCTGTACCATGTGACCTGAAAAGACACACCCCTGCAGCAAGGATATGGTTTTATAAAAAGGGGGATAATTCATAGTGCGGACATGTGAAAATTTTATAAATGATACCATAATTCTTGTGATTTTTCTGCCCACAGTTTAAGACGTGGTAGGAACCGGTGGTATGTTCAGGGGGGTTTTAGCGGAAAAGTGGATATTACTCTAAATGTGTGCATGTTAAAAATCTGAAACTTCATCAGTTAATGTCCCTACCCCCTGCACACATGTATGTAAAGTTGGGTCCAGGTCGGAAATTGAAAAAGCAGTTAAAAAGTCAATTATGTACACTCTTTGAATGCAAGCTCCGAGAATGAGCAGATTTGGACATAGACATGGCTAAATTCAGCCACACCATGTATATGTAATTTCAAACAACTGTGTAACTCTGAAGTATGGATTTTGATCATATATATATTTGGGTGCACAGATAAGGGAGGTTGTTTCAAGAGATCATAAAATGACATCAATCTGACTCACAGTTCAGTTTGCCAATCAAGCGGAGGAATGGAAGCCTGACCAATGACGAATGAGAGGGGCAAGTCTAGTGATGCAACACACACACCCATTCTCAAGAAACAGATAAAAGCAGAGAGTCAGGACACAGAGAGATTCAATTTCATCTGCCGCTGGAAGCCCTGCCGGAAAAATCCATACTTACCTCCATCAAACTCCAGAAAGCCAAACTAGAGACTTCAATCTATCCAGAGCAGAGACCAGACCAGAGAGAAAGCAGTGCTGTGCCTAGCAGAGACCAGACCAGAGAGAAAGCAGTGCTGTGCCTAGCAGAGACCAGACCAGAGAGAAAGCAGTGCTGTGCCTAGCCGAGACCAGACCAGGCGCTGTGAGCAGAATCCGGAAAGACCTGACCAGACTGAAGATCGTGACCAAGTCGCTTTCCTGTTCAAAATCTCTTGTGAGTACTTAGCAAAACTCAGAACACATCTCTTAGTTTAAATTCATCTAATTCAATCTATTTAACCTAAGTAGAACTGCCTCCTATCTGTCACCTGTCATTTCTAGTAAAATTTGTCATTTTGAAAAAGTGTGCGTTTAAAATTTACAAAACCAAAAACGACCTTTACTAAATTACTCATATCTCCGCAACCGTTTGGGCTAGAGACTTGCAATAACTTTCATTTGGAAGCTGAGATCCCAGGCTTTCCTAGGACCCCAAAACGGTAGAGATAGTCCTTGCGGTTCCTTTGTAATAGCGCTCGGCGCATCCGCGAATTTTGCCGCGATTTGCAATTTCTTCACATGTAAAAAAACTGCTGCTGCCTGATTTCATTTGCCAGAAATTCGTTTAACCTGCTAACTATCCCTGCATCATTGCTAGTGTGAGCCTGGACTAATATTAACTAGATACCACTCATCCTGAACCTCTAAAAGGGAATTAAGAGCGTTTCCAGCATATTTCTCATTCATTGCTAGCACCTATCAAAGCATTTGCCTGTGTTTTTAAACTTCTGTTTTCTAAGCTTGCTGGGGTGAACTGAATCACAGTTGATTGCATTTCTGAGAACTGTGTGCTTCCTTCCATTTCCTTGCCTTGCATCAAGGGGGGAAGGGGATTGCCAGAGAAGAACTAGTTACTCTTACCTTGTAACGTTCTTTCGATGGGATGTTCCTCCGACGTATTCCTTATCTTAGATAGAAATCCTTCAGCTTTGCTGGCCTCGGAAAATTTTTTCGCCAGAGGGCGCTGCGCGTCGATGATCGCCGAGTCGATGACCCTCGACGGCCTCCGTGCTGACGTCGACGTCATCCTGCCTATAAAGGCCGCGCGCAGCGTCCGTTGCTCAGTTCCGTTTTGTAGTCCCCAGTAATGTTTTTGGATTAGACTAATCACCTTGAAGGAGCCTAGGCTGCAAACCCACAGGAAGTCATACTGCGGGGATGGATGGGAGGGTCGATAAGGAATACGTCGGAGGAACATCCCATCGAAAGAACGTTACAAGGTAAGAGTAACTAGTTCTTCGAAGGGATTGTGTCCTCCGACGTATTCCTTATCTTAGATAGACTCCCATAGCAGTGGTATTGTGACTGGAGGCGGGAGTAATAAAAGTTATGTTACCCTTCCAGAATGGACAGAGTGTAACACAGCCTTGCCGAATCTAGTTTCTTGACTAGAGGAGGAATCCAGGCTATAGAATTTGGTAAATGTATGTGCGGACGACCATGTGGCAGCCGCACATATATCTCGAATTGGCACCCCTCTTTGAAGGGCTGAGGATGTTGCGATACCCCTGGTAGAATGAGCCCTTAGATTTTGAGGAGGCTCCTTTCCTGCCAATTTGTAGCACTCCAGAATGGCTAAAATAATCCATCTGGAGATGGTTTGTTTTGTTATTGGAAGGCCCAACTTATGTCCTGCATAACCTACAAAGAGTTGGTCTGCTTGTCTGATCTTAGCCAATCTGCTGATATAAAAGCTCAAGGCTCGCTTAGGGTCCAGCCTGTGCAGTCTCTCTTCCTCCTTCCCCGGATGAGGAGGAGGGTAGAAAGAAGGTAATATAATCTTCTGAGTGATGTGAAACTCCGAGACTACCTTCGGGAGGAAGTTAGGCTTCACCTGAAGAACAACTTTGTCCTTGTAAAAGATTGTATGTGGAGGTTTACACGATAAGGCTTGCAACTCGCTAACCCTTCTAGCAGATGTCAATGCTATTAGCAAAACAGTTTTGAGGGTGAGAAGCTTCAATGAACAAGAGTGTAGTGGTTCAAAAGGGGCACCCTTTAGGAAGTTTAAAATTAGGTTTAAATCCCATAAGGGAACTTGAAAAGGTTTCGGGGGATAAACATTAGTTAATCCTTTTAGGTATTGTATTACCAATGGAATTTTGAAGTATGAAGGCTCCTCTGCAGTGCGCTTAAAGATTGATAGCGCTGCGAGATAGCCCTTAATTGTGCCAACCTGTAGGCCTGAATTAGCCAGGTAAAGTAAGAATGACAACACCATAGGTGTACCACAAGAAAAGGGTTCAATATTCTTTTCTCTGCACCAGCTGCAAAATTTGTTCCAACGGCAGCGGTATAGAGTTTTAGTTGCCGGCCTTCTGGCCGAAAGCAACACCTCCATAACATCATCCGGAAGGTCCCAATCCTTGTACCTCAACCTTTCAGACACCAAGCGTGAAGGTTGAGGGTCTTGATGGCTGGATGGAGAACCTGACCTTCCTTCTGCGAGAGAAGATCCTCTCTGTATGGCAGTCGAATTGGAGGGCAGATGGACATGTCTAGAAGGTCCGGGTACCACGTTCTCCTGGCCCAATCCGGGGCAATTAGGATCATGGTCTTCCGAAACCTTCTCAACCTCCTGATCATTTGAGGAATGACAGGGACCGGAGGGAACGCGTACAGAAGTGGGAACTCCCAGTCCACTACGAACGCATCTCCTAGAGCTCCTCTCGGGGGAAATTCCCTTGAGCAAAATCTGTCGCACTTCCTGTTGATACTGGTGGCGAACAGATCCACTTGAGGGGTTCCCCAAAGGGCGAAGATCTCTTGAAGGACTTCCTGAGCTATCTCCCACTCGTGAGAGACTGTGCTCTGCCTGCTCAGAGCGTCCGCTGTCAAGTTCTTCTCTCCGGCTAGGTGAATTGCCGATAGAGAGATTCCTTCCTGAATTGCCCAAAACCAGAGCTGCATCGCCTCTCTGCACAGTGGTAGTGAGCCTACGCCTCCTCTTTTGTTGAGGTAGTGCATGGCCACTGTATTGTCCGTCATTATTAGGACGTTTCTTCCCCGTACAGACGGCAGAAAAGCCTTCAGCGCTAGTCTGATGGCTCTCAGCTCCAACAGGTTGATATGTAGTCTGGACTCCGATGGAGACCAACGACCGCTGATGGTCAAGTCGTTGGCGTGAGCTCCCCACCCCGTGAGTGAGGCATCCGTGACTACTGTTATCTCCGGCCATGGTTGCCAAAACATTTCTCCTTTCAGGATGTTCTCCCGACAGGCCCACCACTGAAGGTCTCGGGCTACTTTGACCGGGATCCGAAGGAGATCTGTCATCCTTCCTGAGAACTGTGACCACTGAGTTCTCAGTGCCCACTGGAGGGATCTCATTCTCAGGCGAGCCTCCGGCACGAGGAATATGCAGGATGCCATGAGGCCTAGCAACCTCAGAAAGTCGTAGGCTGGGAGATATTGGGCATTCTGAAATCTGATGACCATCTGCAGAATATCTCGAGCCCTCACCTCTGGTGGCAAGGCTCTTCCCAGGGAAGTGTCCAGGACTGCTCCAATGAATTGGAGTCTCTGTGATGGTATCATCTGTGACTTCTTTAAATTGAGGGAGAAGCCCAGCTTGTGAAGGAAGTGGCAAACATAATCTAGTTGTCTCTGAGCCTGTTCCGAAGATACAGCTCTGATCAACCAATCGTCTAGGTAAGGGTAGACGTGAATCCCTTCCCTCCTTAGACTTGCAGCCACAACCGACATTAGCTTGGTAAAGACCCTCGGGGCGGAGGTTAGCCCAAATGGCAGAACTCGAAATTGATAATGAGAGCTGCCAATTGCGAACCTCAGGTATCTCCTGTGCCTGGGATGGATCGGCACATGGAAATAAGCGTCCTGGAGGTCTAGAGATACCAACCAGTCCTGAAGCTGGAGGGCCTGAAGGATCTGAGAGAGAGTCACCATCTTGAACTTGTCCTTTCGGAGGAATTTGTTCAATTCCCGTAAGTCTAAGATGGGTCTCAGTCCTCCGTCCTTCTTCGGTATTATGAAGTAGGGGGAGTACCAACCCTTGTTCCTTTCCGCTACAGGTACCAGTTCTATGGCACCTTTCTCTAGCAGGTCTAAAACCTCCTGCAAGAGGAGCGGATCTGGAAGCTTCAAAGGGTTGTTCCCCGGTGGATGACTCTGAGGGATATGTAGGAAGGGCAGGCAGTAACCTTGGGCCACTGTCTCCAGAGCCCAAGCATCTGACGTAATAGCCTGCCATTCCGTCAGATGGTGAGTTAACCTGCCCCCTACTGGTGTTCTGTGAGGGGAGACCTCAGAGTGGTTTTGAAGCGGCTGATGCAGTTGCCGAAGGTAAAGTGGCTCCTGCTCCTGCGGGTGCGGCTTTCTTTCCCCTACCCCGTCCACCACGGGTAAATCTTCCTTGGCCTCTTTGAGCCGGTCGTCCTCTGCCCTTTCCATATGAGGAATAGTAACGAAAGGACCGTCCTCTCCACGATGATCCCGAAGGACGAAAGGTATTCTGACGGATAGCAGCTCCCAATGACTTGGCTGCTACCTTGGACGTTTGCAGTTTCTCCAAACTGTCATCCGCCTTCTTTCCAAAGAGGGTAGAACCGTCAAAGGGCATATTCAAAAGCCTGGTCTGCACGTCAGAGGCAAAACCAGACTTCCTCAACCACGCATGCCTGCGGATTGTGGTACTTGCCGCCATGGCCCTGCTGATACTGTCAGCAGAATCTAGGCCAGTTTGTAGGGTCTCGCACATCGCATCTTTACCATCCCTGATGATGTTTAAAAATGCGTCCCTTTCCTCTCCTTCTTGGAGGCAGTCAGCCGCTGATGAAGCGCACTCCCAAAGGGTGTGGCTGAACCTAGCGAGCGTACAGGTCGCGTTAATAGACTTTAACGCCATGCTACAGGCAGAAAAAACCTTCTTAGCCATGGCATCATACTTTTTGTCATCCCTATCCTGCGGAGCAGTGGGGTATGCAGATGTGCTGCCTGATGAGGTTGCAGCCTGTACAACTAAGCTCTCAGGAGTAGGGTGTTTTGACAAATATTCAGGGTCAGAACTAGCCACCCTGTATTTTGTTGACAGTTTTTTATTTACTGCCGGGATAATTTCCGGCGTTTCCCAGTTTGTCAAAATCCTTCTCTGTAGAGCAGAGTGAAATGGAACCACAGGATCCTCCTGTGGGCCCTTGTCCAGTATGTCAGTGAGGTCATCCTGCTGAAAGGCAGGAGAAGGTGCAGACCAACCCATAAATTCTATGATTCTAGACATCAGAGCTCTATATGGAGTCTCCGCATGTTCTCCTGGGTCTGGTTTGATAAATTCTGCTTCAGGAGAAGTGTCCAAGCCACTAGCTTCCTGAAGTGCATCCTGAAGATTTTTTAATCCTCTTTCCTCAGAGGCGAAAGTCTCTGGCTCTGGTGATGTGGTCCTCTGTAAATCAATATCTTGGTCTGAATCCTCCCTTTCCTCAAAAATCGAGGTTAAAGGGGGATACTTTGGTTTTTGGAATGGTATAAACCCCATTTCCAATGCAGAAGGAGCCATCATCACAGGCCTTGAAAACGTCGATGTCGTCGACACCGACGTGAAAGTACTCGAAGGCGCCGTGAAAAGCGTCGAGAAATGTGTACTAGGCCTCGAGGAACTCGAAAGGATCGGAGTCCTGCTCGAGAACGACGTCGACGTTCTCGGCGTCGAGTCGGAGGTCTTTTGTCTAACCGTTGGCTGTGGAGTAGCCGTGGTTCTTTCCTTCACCGGCGTCGATATCGGCGTCGACGTCGGCGTCGACTCGATCGACTGATGCGCCGATGAATCCTTCGACAACGGCGTCGATGGCGCCGACCTCTGTTTCGAAGGAGTTTTCGACGATGGCGTCGATGATGCTTTATCTCCCGATGGCTCGAGGCGCTTTCGGGTTGACTTTTCCGCCGGGTACTGCGACTCGCGGCGTTTAGATTTTTTGGGTTTTTTACCCGGGGTATCACCCTCAGCTGTCTTCGAGGGGGACGAGGCCGCTTTCTCGAAGACGCTTAGCACTGAATTCCTCCCACTCAGCTTGCGAGCTGCGTTTTGTGGGGCAATGAACTCTCTCAGGAGAACTCGACGAAGATGACGAAGGGGATCTCCTACGTCTCTTCTTCGAGTGTCTCGATGTCGACGAGTGGTGGGAGCCACTTCGTGATCTAGATCGAGAGTGTTTTTTATGGTGAGGAGACGAACGTCTCGACTCTACCGAAGAAGCTTTCGAGGAAGTTAAAGTTGACCTACCTCTCTCGAGCTTTCCCCTACGCTCCTTCAAGGCTTTCGCCGTCATGGAAAGGCATTCCTCACACTCCGAACTCTGGTGCGTGATTCCCAGACACCACAAACAGACCCTGTGAGGGTCCGTCAACGACATTTTCTTCCCGCAGTCTCGGCACTTTTTGAAACCGGACCGAGGGGTCGTCGGGTCGGAGGAGGATGCCATCGATATCGAGGTTAAATATTATATACGTTATCTGACGAGAACTGAGCAACGGTGTTCCGAGGCACAACGAAGCGCGGAAAAACGGAACTGAGCAACGGACGCTGCGCGCGGCCTTTATAGGCAGGATGACGTCGACGTCAGCACGGAGGCCGTCGAGGGTCATCGACTCGGCGATCATCGACGCGCAGCGCCCTCTGGCGAAAAAATTTTCCGAGGCCAGCAAAGCTGAAGGATTTCTATCTAAGATAAGGAATACGTCGGAGGACACAATCCCTTCGAAAAGTGATTACATTGTTTTGCTGAAATCATATCAAGTTGTTTTCTATACTGCATTTCATTCATTCAACCTTGCATCCATTTGAACTCTATAAAGCATTTTGTACCACCTTCTTCTTTTGTTCCTATTTACCAGTGTGCTACCTTATCCATTTCATGTCCACTCATTAGTGATTATAAGAAGTGTGTTAGTGCCAGATTCTCCGTTGTTAATCTTCATCATATCAGATTAAGTGTGCTATTCAGTTATTAATTTATTATAAAGCGTGATATAATATATATTGTTTAAATTATCAAATAAACCTTTTAAACTTGCAAAACAGAACTACTTCTTGGCTCAGTGGGGTCAGGGGGATTCCAAGAGAGGGGTGTTATATAGGGGTAGTCATCCAGAACGCATGAACTGGACCTAAAGATATATCAATAAGGGTTTTCATTCAGTATTATAGACTAGGCGTTGACTTAGCTGTAGTGTTGAATTGAATCCTCTTACAGCAGGATACCAGCGGGGAAAACCCGAAATTAAAAGGGCCGTCTTGGCGTTCTAAATAGCTTTTTTTTTTCTAGATTATCGATTGAGAAGATATTAATTGTGGTGTATTTAGTAAAATGCCACAGGCAAGTTCGGGAGACCAGTAAACCATCAAATGAGTCTTAACATGTATAACTGGGAACACATCAGAAGCTGCACATTGGTGTGTTTTTATTTTCTTCCAACAGCAGCAATTCTACATTTATTAAACATACTGGCAAGAGGAAGATCACTTGCAGCAGAATGAGCAAGTGGCCAAGTTTTTAAAAATGGTGGACGGTATGAGCCATAGCATACATACAATTGAACACACCACTTCAGAACTTCGTAACGGAACTCCTCAGTGACTTGGAATATCCCGAGAACAAGCAGATGGGATGGCTTTTTACTGAACTGCTGCCACTGAGTTGGTGACAGCTCATCTGCAAAGGTTGCGGTTGCGTCGCGCTGAATTGGTCTGCCCTCATAGGTCCTCCAGAATAGTGTAGGATCGCAGATTTTTAGCAATCTAGGATTGGATCAGACGAACAGATCCTTTAGGCAACACCAAAGTTGCACATAGAGACTGGCAATGGCTAACGAAATGTGGGACCACAAGGTAGAGAGTATGGGTGAAGCAAAGGACATGCACAGTCTGAGCAACCCTTAGGGTAGTAAGGACACTTGACAAGAATTAGGACACAGAAAACCATTCTAAATGTCGGGAAGTCACCCATGTGATCCCATCCCCACCACCACCTCCTACAGGCCACCTCCCAAAAAGAGGTTATCAAATGCACAAATTGGCCAGTTTACTGACAGGGTGCCTCTGCTGCTGAGCTGGGGATTCAGGGTAACCGGTAGGAGAAATGGAGGTCACCCATTGAGCAGTGATGGTCATGAAATCAGTGCTTTGTTCATTTGGTTGGAAGTGACCTTTTCTACCCTCCGACTAGTTTGGGACCAGACTGCAACCATCTTGTTGTACCACTGTGCTACAGAGGTTCTGGAAAAGTAATGGCAAATGGAAATCTCCCAGCGGGTCGGTTATTTTGGGCAGAGGCCTAAAACCGGTTCTCTTTCCAACTAGTATGGCAAGAGCCCCATACCCAACATTGCTACCATGCTGGAATTCACCAGGCGTTCTGATCAAATGATAATTAATTTTGGGCATACTCCCATCCTCCGAGACTGGGTTGAAGCATGCAGAAATTGGGGGTGGGTGCCGTGGCTGGTAAGCCTGTGTGCATTGCTGGGGTACTGAACTGGATTTACCCGTGGCAAGGGATGCGGGTGGTATGCTCGCCAGTGATAGCGGGTTAGGGGAGCTACTGCCTATGTGCTGAGACTTAGCCCCCTCTTCCCACCCTCCCAAACACAGGCATCATTCATACAACTTCTGCTATTGTTGCACGCAGTGGTGACTAAATATTGCCCCATGAATATGCATGAGCGACCGAGTGCAGCGAGGAAGCCCTAGCCAAGCAAAGGGAGTCCATGGTCGCTCTCCTCAAAGAAATGTTTACAAATAATGGGTTAAAATGGTGTGTGTTCCGCAACTTGAGTAAGATGACATGCAATATACAATCAGCTTGTAGGGTAAATATGTGAAAAAAATTCCAATAGATGCCAGGTAGTCCACTGGCACATTTTTCTGAATGCCTTTGCCCAAATACATTCCAGTATTCTGCCATGCTGGCTGCACCCAATAATGTATTTAATGCCATTGTATAAAAAGCATTCCCATGGAGGCTGTGCCAATACACGTTAGGATTCCTGCGTAAGAGTACTCATGTTGGGTTTACCCACAATGCACCGTCACCAAGAAAACATGCTCATGCTGTGACAGCACCACATTAGCCTTCCCACAGATGGGTTGGTTCTTTAAATAATCCTCATGAGTGTGGTTAGGAAAGATTTCATAACTGTATGCAATTTTCCCTCCATGTGTCAACCCCCAAACTTTTTGCTGCTGTTTAGACACCATTGACTGACTGCCAGAGAAGCACAGCCTTCAGCTGCACTCCTCCAGGCTTTCGCTCACTTTTTATGGGGAAACTGACATGCCCTTAAGACAATCAGTACTGGGAGACTTTGTTTCCCTTAGTCCTTTCCTCATGTTGCAACTCTGGTGCAACATGTAACAAGTGTACAATGTATTTTACCATACAGCATGCTTGGGTCTAGTCATTTCCAAAGGCCCTAGATACTCTAGCTGGACTTTTTATGAACTGTGCAGATGTGTCATGGACAGGACTGGTGGCAGCTATCTTTTCACATTATTTTTAACCCTTTCCTGCCATGTTAACTGTGTTAACCGTGTTTGGCACACATAGGTGGCCTGGCTCCAAAATGGCCATGCCACGAGGTTCTTTGGCCATCTTGCCCCTTCGCCTTCCCCACGTCGAGTCGACCCGGTTCAGTCCTCATTTGGTCATGCACTTTGGTCATGCTTTTGCGGGCTTCTGCATGCCTTGTGTGTGTGTGTCTCCAGGATGTGGGCTTTAACGTTTGGTTCCAATACACACACTGGGTTCCAGAGAGTCTGGACTGCCATGAATGACTGGGACCACCATGGTCCGCGATTGGTCCACGTATGGAGTGTGTGTTTGTATGGAGTGTGTTTGTGAGCATATCTCCCATTGGGTCCTCTCCGTTTTGGCGCGAAGGGAACTTTGGATAAGAGGAGGCTGAAAACACCACTACCATGTCGATCACCTGAGTTCTCACTGAACAAAGGATAGGATCCAAGTATCCTGCAACACGAAGCCGAGTCGAGGAACCGCTGGAAGGTTTGGCACCCTTAGCCCGCTGTCTTGCATGTGGTCGTCCTAGAAAGTCTGCGAAGACACTTTGACCCATTGGAATAGTGGGACCAACTATTCTCGGCACCTTCATCAAACCCTGCAAGTAAGCTTTCACTGAAGTGCCCCTGGGCCAACCAGTGGACTGACCAGCTTACCCAGTTGCTTTGCTCCGTCACCGCCGCCGTTTTGAGGAGGCCCTTGAAACTTGGTATACTGCTAGCTCTGTCTCCCTGGCACCCTCACGCCGTATTTCGTACACTTGGCGTATCCAGGTCTGAAATGAGACGAGTGTGCCAGGACCGGAGTAAACGCGGTTACCGTGTTGCCCTGCCGCGGCAACATCCTTTCCAAGTCTGCTACATTTGTGACCCTCTTGCCCTTGAAGCCTGCTGCAGTGAAACTGGGTCGATTCATCCACCCGGAGCGGAGAAAATCACCACTGTCCCGTTTGGGAATCATCGCTGTATCTCAGGAACTGAAAGGTGCCGAGACGTCATTTTTGCCGCATTCGAACCTGCAAGCGAAGTGGAGAGAACTGGTGAAGTTTGGGTCTGCTTGCGTCAGGGACCAGCGAGTACTCCATACCCCAACTGATGGCCCCCAGCGCAAGGGCCCATTTTTACACACGAGTGGCCCCTGGGGGTCCCTCTCATTTCCACTGCCATTACGAAAAAGCGACTCCATCCCAAACTCTCGAACTGCCTCTGCCTTCAAGTGGAGGTCCTTCTTGAATAGTGTGAACTTGTTCTGCATCGCCTCATCCACCTTCCCGAGCTACTAGAGACCCCTGAAGAGACCCTATACTGCCCATTGGAACATCCGCGTGCGCTGGCATTGCATGTACAATTGAGCACAAGGCTCCTCTCTTCTTAGGGCTTGGACTGCCTCTTAGTTAGGTGTAGGGCCGATGTCGAACTGGACCTAAAGACTATCTGCACTGCCCGTTTGCTTCCCCTCTAGGTTGTCGACATATTTCGTGCATTTAACCCTTTAGACCCCAATGGTCTTGTATATACATTGTATTGGTTTTCTTAGTATTACTGTGATTCCTTTGCTATGGTCTATGTTACAAAGGCCTTGTAATAAATGTGTCTATTTTTGATATAACTCCCGTCTGGAGTAATTTGCAAGTGTCCTTGCTTTGTGTGCTCATTGGGGTCCTTCAGTCACCCTCGCCCTCACACCTCCTGAGACTTCATCTTGACCTCCTGCCATAGCTACCCCGATTGGTCTGGCTTGTCCAGAGGTTACTCTGTTCCAAGAAACTAGGCTGGCCTTCTGAACCTCTGCCCCTCCAAGTCAGAGTTCAGAAAGCCATTTTAACAAGTTTCCACCCCAAAAAAGTGTTATTAAAAATATAAAGAGTTAGCACCTCGAAAAAACGAAAGGCAGAGTGCACTCTGCTTTGAATTGTATGTTTGACCTACAAGGGGAACCAAGAGCAAAGAACCAAGCACTTACTTCCCTCTGCCCACTTACATTACTTCAAGTCCTGGTTCTCACGCCATCACATTTGTGTTCTTGGGCAAGTAACTACATACCAGGGCTTCAGTTCCCACACTGGTCAAAACCCAGTGCGTCTTCAAACATGTTATATCAAAATTAAACTCTCACTGAAAACGGGACATTTATAGATCGCAGAAGTCTGGTGGAGTGTTCCGTGGGGAAAAGCAGCACAGTGGGCTTTGCCAATGCAGGCAAGTAAGGATAATTGGAGTGGAGGAGACTAGTACCCTTAATTTCAAGTAAATAATGCTGGGTTTGCGCTCGATTAATAGCCAAAATAAAAGTCAATTTCTTGATTAACTCTTCCTCCACACAGAAGTGCCTAGGAAACCTCTGATGGAAGCCACCACTTTACACACGCGGATAACAGACACAGAATTCATCATCTCCGAATTGTGCACAGCGGGGTGTGGCCTTTCTGCAGCAGCTCGGACAACCTTACATCGGACGCAAAGGTGTTGGACTATCCAATCACGAGATGGAATGCTCAAAGTACTTGATTCCATTAAGTGGCACTATATGGTGGATGTTCTCCGCAGAATTGTGATGGCACTAGCTGATCATGCTCGCTCAAACATGATCTACATTTCAAAGCATGCCATGCTGCAAAGCAATTTTTTATACAAAAATAAATGTGCCCAAAAATACATTGGTAAGAAGTTGCAGCTAGTTTATCAGTACCAAAGTTCACATTTGGGGGTGGTGCATTACACAGCCCCTTCGCTCAGAGGTGGGCAAGCACTGTCTGAAATGCACCAGCTTGTATCAGAAAAACACCTTTTTTGGGTAGCCCCAAGCCTGACTTGCATATGTTTTTTTTTTCCTTTATATAAAGTCAGGGCAGACTAAAAAACGATTGTCTGGAAGGATGCCCAGAGCCATTTTCAGTAGTTGAGATTAATTCATAACCTTCCAGCCATCACCTTTCAGTTTGTAAAATAACAAGCAATGTAACACCAGTGAGGGTACCTTTATCTGGGCAAGTGCCAACATTGAGCAACATTGGGGTGACCTGGGGATAGCAGTCCTCCAAGATGTAGGGTGGAAGTTACTTGTTCCACTAACCTGAGGGGTGATGCCAGTTCCTGGAAGAGCTTGGCCTGCCGCTAGTCTCTGCTATGGGGGGAGGGCGCGCAGCCTCTGGGTTTCCCCTTTGAAAGGTGATCAGTTTGCAAAGTCTACCCACCGAGGTAGTGCTTACAGAAGAAAGCATGCATTTTAGCCTATCAATGGCCTAGCCGCCTTCTCTGCCACAGCCTTTCCTTTCCTGTCAAACTAGTCACATTTAGAACGGCAACTCCGACCTGTATCACCTGCACCGTCATTTTAGGCCAGACCTGTAACACCTAACCTGTTATCAGCTGTAAAATGTTTTACTGCAATGATCCAGAAAAGCACAGCCAACCATTCGAAAACAAGTATCGGGTTACCAAGCACATTACCACCCCCCCCCCCTGCTACACACACCTACACTACAGCATCAGCAACATTCTCACCGACACAATACCTCATTTGCACTCTTGACCGAAAACCACACGCGCAGCTTCTGCTTGTAGAGTCTTGCTTAAGTTACTGGACAGCCTTACGGCTGTCTCTTAAGGCTCCAATTACTATTTTACATCATACAAAACAACGGAGCAGCAATGCACGACCAAATGCCACTCAGCGCTTCAAAGCCACACCTTTTTCCGGTTGGGTGCTTTGTAAAATGCCAAGCATACATGAACTGGTAAATATTGGTTGACAGGTTGGCAACACCTACAGCTAGGAATAGCGACTAGGGTTGCTTTTAAAAAGGTTACTTCTCATCAGACATCCTCACTTCCAGACATACTGTCAATTATTTTGCGCACAATAGAAAGGTTGGGACGATTCGCTCAAGTAGTACGCTGGGGGGGGGGGGGTCACAGGCATGGATAAGGTCTTCAGGTGGAATGTTCTGTATTGGCCCCTTCATATCATGTGCGAATTCTGAGACTTGCCCTCTTGGTGCTTTGGGTTTTGTAAGAGAGGGGAGAGAGGCTGCGTGGTTTCAGGCTGATCAGAGAAATCATGCTCGGCTGTGGGTATGTGTCTGAGTGCGAGGACAGGTGGCATAGTACAGGAATACGTCTCCAGGCAGGCTTATGCCCACTCGCCGTTGCCACACGAGTGGGCATAAGGACTGGCCTGGTTCGGTGTGTTGCACTTCCCTGCCGTACTTTGTCAACTTGGCTCATTTCACGACCATACCCCCCCACCAATCCCTATATGGCCAATCAGAACGTCCATGCCACCATTGCACGATTTCTACAAAATCCACCTGCAGGCATCTGTTTGTTGACATTATGCAACTGCTATGGAGTCAATCCCACTGGATTTCAATTCAACCTACAGATTTGTGTGGTTTTCAACACACTAAATATCCCTCCCCCCCACCCCCCCGTGTGCCCCTCTCCCCCACGCAGAGCATAGTGCAATGGCAAAAGTCATGTGCCACGGCAGGAACCAATAGAAAATATTTTTAACTGGTGACTGGTTTGTGAATATTTTTAATGCAAGGAAGATTGGGATGCCTAGAAGCCCATATCCAGTCGTGCACCTTGGGAGAACATTTCACTCCCCCCCCCCCCCCTCCCGCAACTTCCTGGTGCGTTTGAGATGCGCGTGCGTCAAACAGTCCCTTTGATCCGTAACTGAAAAAGCACACTATACTCACGGTCCTGCTTATCGCACTTTCCATTGCAGGTCGATGGTTTGTAGTTTGATCGTCAGAGAAGTTTATATTGACAAAGAATTATAACTATCATGTCAAAGTAGTGCACAAGGGTCTGTGTTTGGGCAGGGAGTACACGTGCTCAGGGGCAACGCACGCGTCTTGGAAGCAAGATGAAGCGGAGCATCACAGGTTCGGTCCGCGCTTAGAAAGCTCTGGATATTAAGCGTGTTACAAAAAAAAAAAAAACATTGCAATAACGTGAAAATATTCAAGCTGGGGTAAATCACTGGGGCTGTTAACATTACGGATCAAGATCATGGGGGCCAGGAAACCAGCATCCTCACCGAACCATCATCAGGGGGGAGACAGACAGACAGACAGACAGACACCCCCCCCCACGAAGGCGAATACTTAAGAAAGGGCCAACAAACTGGGAATTTAAATAGCAGCAGCAGAGCAGGTGCCCACATCACACAGAACAGGCATGGTTCCATATTGTCCCCGGATAGCCGCAAGGCAAATTCATAGCATTTAAAAAAAGAAGAAAAAAATCAAAATCTATAAATAGAAATACTGTACACCCAAATAATATGCATACAAACAAAACCAATTGAAAATGGTTCTCACAAGGCATAGAAGATTTGGATGAATTTAGGAGTCCCCTTACCGTTAATTATTCTGCCCTCAAATGTTGGCATTGAAGAGGGGGGAAGCTTTTTATGAAGGTTAAGCTTTTGGCTGGATATCAAGTAACTTTCTACAGAGAGCAACATTCTTTAGTGGGTAGATTTCTTATCAAGAGGGCTCTGAACAGAATGCACAAATGAATTTGACCAGATCAGTAGATGCATTATCTGTCCTGTATGGAAAAAAAAAGACTTCCTAGCAACAAATAATGCAGGTTTTCTCTGCACCGCAAAAGTTCCAAGAGGATGCAGTGCTTGCCTCTCAGTGAGAATGGGACCCCCAACCAAAAAGGTGAATATGACTAAAACCAATACTGCTCTGCGCCCCCCTCTCCGCACCTCCCCTCCCCCCAAGCATGCAGCAACATTAGAAGCCAAACTTGCCACTGTACTGGTTACAAATCAAAGAAGCTCATGTTACTGGAGGTTGAAATGAGTGGTTATCAGCGGAAGCCACTATGAGCTCAGATTACTAACCCATGCTTCCTCCGTCACACAACATTGGCCTTCACTGCATCATGCAAATGTGATGCAGCCAGGCCTCTTCAAGAACATGTATTCAAATCTTAATCAAGAACCATATGTAGTATTGCTCACAGAAAACCACTGGGGATCTACCACAGTAGGCATAAGAGCACAGCAATTGGCTTCCTAGCTGATGCAGTTTCTTATGCAAACCATCCTACAAGGGAAGGCCTGAATACCTCCAGAATAATGTATAGCTGATCCGTGGGCGACACCTTCTCTCTACTAACTCTGTGCTGGTCAACACAGCAATAGTCAACTACACAACAAAAAGGCATGGTCGCCAGTCTTTCCTTGACGTCTGTTTATGCAACTCCAATTAAAAAACAAAAAAAAGCCCTTCCTTGCTTTTTGTGAAGGCATGGAGTCCACACGGTAGGGGGATCACCAACCTTTGGCTCGCTGAATGTTTTGGACTACAACTCCCATCAGCGCTGGACAACATTGTCAATAGTGAGGGACTAATGGAGTCCTATGCCAAAACATCCGGGGTGCCAAAAACTGCTGTGTTACTGTTTCTAAAATGTATCAGGGCAGATATGACAAACCAGACTTACCCACAGAGACTCAAAGTGCCAACAGTTGATTTAGTTTAGGTCAGGCAGCACAGATTCTGAAGTATTCGTTTGTGGGCACTGTCAAAAGGCTGGGTGCCCCTCCACAGACACCAGATCGAGTGCTTCCCCCCCAATACCTCCCACAAGACACATCAGAACAGGCATCTTGAGGGAGGGGCTAGAGGGCACGGACCCCCCCACCTCTTTTTAGAATGCCTGGCTCCTCACTGCACCCACCCTCTGCAATGAGAAGCAGTAAGCCAGGTGCTGGGCCCGTGCAGCATGCAGAAACTGCGAGAAACGTTGCACCCAGGAGTTCCCTTCTTGTACACTTATGACATTTCCAGCACAATACCCCCTGTCGGAAGCCTTTATTTCACTTGTTTGGACTTTCAATAATGTGCTATATTTACAAAATTACAGCTGGGTTTGTAGGGTGGGTCTAGATAAGGTGTGGGTCAGGAGCATCCAGTCTCTGTCCTATAAAGAGTCTACATGTCTTCCCGCGTCAGCATTTTCTGCATGCCAAAACACTCCGGTTTTCATTTCAATGGAGCATAGATGTCCCTGTATCCACCTAGAATAGGCGATATTAAATCACGTTTTTATCGGTTGTGCTTCACGGGCCTATAACAAAAGTTGTTTTTACTACCAAATACAATGGTACTCAATCAAACTCAGAATAATGAAGGGCCGAGTCAGCTCTGCCGAGATTTCAAACTGGAAAGCGCAGGCTGGCACCCGCCGGGCCGGGGATAAGCATTTAACTCGCCGAGCTATCCACTCACACTGCAGCATGTTCTTTGAGCGACTGTGCAGGTAAATAGAAACATTAACAAGCATTGTGCGATGGCATTCCTCCGGCTTCCAAGCACTGTAAAAAAAAGATGTTCTATTAATAAGAAATAACCGCTCCCCCATACTCAAAGCATCACGAAACGATATCCTTAGAAACACTCGAGGAGAACAAGCTGGTAAGATAGCTATGCGGGTTATGTGCTCACTTCGAGATCTGCAAGTCGCATGTTATCGTTGTATACATTGGGTCAGCAAAAACCTCCACTATGAACAGATTATTAAGACCTAGCAAATGCTCAGAATAAAACGTTATGGCCTTAAAGTAGCGTTGCTTAAATTAAGTGGGACTGCTGCGGCTCTTACTCAACTTGCCATTCCCTTACAAAAAAAAACAAAAAAAACAAGAGTTTCTTTGCTTCCTTGAAGTGTGTAAACGTTTCATTTCTATAGTGGCATGTCAGAAGCTGACAGACTGGGTGATGAGCACGCTTTTCAGGCAACTTGCTGGAAAAAAAAACCCAGCACATTACCAATCTATGAATTGCTTTCAGTACAGTACACAAACTACTCATTGCTGAAATAGGACTGTTAAAGGCCCCGAATGGTGGCACAGCCACTTTTGCCTGCGGGCCACTGGGCCCATGTGTGCGCCCCTCTCCCAAATATATAATTTTCTAGACTGCCACTGATCAGCAAGATGGCTGTGAAGGAGCGCCGCTTATGTCCAAGGTGCTTATTAGAGCCTTCCCTTCTCCAACCAAAAGCACTCTCCTTTAACAGTTCATCCCTCCGGCAAGGACGCTCATCGCTATCTGTTCAGTGGATGGGTGCACTTAAAATTTTTAAATGGTGTGCAAAAACACAACCAAATGCCTTAGAAACAAGGCTGAGATGTGCAAGTGCCGCGGTGTCATACTGTTGAGGTTATGAAAAGAGGCGCCAGACTGGTGCTAGTCATCTGCTGCCAGGTGCTGACAAGGCTTGGCCCAAAACAATAACAGTGTGCTGCTGGGGAGGAGTGCTCCAATACGCCGGTAACACGAAAACTAAACAAGCGCCTGGGAACAGAAGCAAGCTTAGCACGCTCCCCTGCAACAATGTCGAGCAGGCCAGCACCGAGCCGCCGCGCATGGCCCTCGGTGAACTTTTAACCCGGCCGGGCTGAAAAGCTTTAGGCCTGCTCCATTAGAGCTGGATGGGCCGCCTCGCCCTCCACTCACAGGCCGCTCTTCTCCCCCGTCCAGCGCCCCCACGATTCCCTTTACCAACCACCCCCTAATTTTGCGCCCTCCATGCAAACCATAACGTTAGACGCTTTAACACTTTTGGGGAGGGGGGCATGGGCTAAATTACGCCTTACAACAGTCTCAGGCTATTCCACATGTTGCCTGGCAAAACGTTTTAATGGCCTGCCAAGCACCTAGTCCTCGCCTGCGAGTTCCAATTCGTCCACTAAAGTCTACTGAAACATGGCGAGTGGCATTCTGAAGTTAGGAGTTACAAACAGGATTCGACCGACACTGCCCCACCTCCCTTTTCACTCCTTCTTAATAGGTTTGGCTATAACACATTAAAACTGGAATCGCCCAGCTTCTAGGCGCTGAAACAGGTATTACCACACGAAAGAATCACCCAATTTGTCAACCATTAAACGATGAAGGGCTGAGTGAACCAAACTGGACTCCCTCCTGCAAAACAACTCTTGTTCGCAACTTGGGGGAATAGTGGTGGCAGTTGTTATGCGGTGACGCAGGGCGTGCTGAATAAAAGCCCCGCCCCCGCGCTCGGGAGGCAGTTCCGGGGCAGACCATCCACCCGTGTGTGCGTGTGAGTTATTGGGGCTCCCGCTGGCGCTGCGCCACAGGCCGTGCGGCCTAGCTTACTCCTCCAGCCCTCGTGCGCGCACGCCGAGGGCTGGGACTTAACAATGGCGACAAGGTGATACGAGGACAAACACGCGCTCGACGTTCACGGCACCTAGTTGGCCTGCAGCCATCGCGGCCAAATTTTTGGACACCCGGTGGGGGGGGGGGGTGGGGGAGGGGGAGGGGGAGGGGGAAAATCGCACACGTGACCCACCCCACCCCAGAAAAAATGCTGCATTTTACAGCTTAAGATAGTGTTAGTTTGTGATAAATTACTTATGTGTTTATTTGAACAGTATCACTCAAACCCCATTCTCCAACCGCTATTGAAGTGTAGTGCCTTGAAAGCAACTTTCAAGAGTTAGTCCTACTTTTATGTTAGTTGCTCTGTCCCGGTTTTTTACTTTTTAAAAGTGGTCACTCTACCAATGTGGGCTTCAACCCTGCTGGCAGCACTGGTCATAAGGCCGCATTTCCCCAGATCCAGCAAAATATGCCTCCCCAGATCTCACATCTGGGCGCCCTTCAAGGGTTTTAAGGTTTCCAATTTGCTTTTGTTACCGAAAGCCTGGGAGGTTGAGTGTCTTAACCACTAGACCACTTGAACTCTGTTCAAAACATAAGTAAATATGCTTATGTTTATAATCTGCAGAAAATATTTAAGGAAGCTTTAAAAAGGTTTGCACTCCCCTCGAGTCCGTTCTCTTGTGGACCCCGATCCCAGGGATCTACCCACGCTCTGGAAACAAAGCCAAACTACTAACTCAATGTTTCCTGGCGGGGAAAATAGTGATCGCCCGCTTCTGGAAAGCTCCGGAAGGCCCATCGATGATCCAATGGTGGCGGAAACTATGGGACATCTTGAACGCCGAAAAGGTGACAGCGGCAAAAGCCTGAATCTCCACCACTTCCAGAACATCTGGGCCCCCGTGCTGGAATATGATCAGAGATTCCCCGCTCCGACCTTCAAGTCATCAATGCCCGGCGAGTCTTGGGGGACCACAACGCCACCTGAAAGGGGAAGTATAATCAAGGTGGACATAGTGAAGCACAAACTGATGGAAAGCACACCCGTATCAAGGGCACAGGAGGGTGTTGGGCGGGGGGAGGTTGAGGGGAAAGAGAATGTGCCATGTATGTTACTGTTTCATATATCATAAGCTTTGTCACCTTGCCTTGGTTTAAAATAAACAAAAACAAAAAAAACAAAAAAAAAAAAGGTGTGCGCTTTTTATACTTTGCTTGCAAGATTATAGGAAACACTCCCCTTTGCTTGGGGTATCTTCCGGGTGCTTAGAAAAATCTCCTGCGTTCACTAACATCCCCCTACAAAGCCCCCCCCCGCCTGTCGCTGGTGGGATCCCACAGTTAATTCCCATTTCCAGCACTGTCTGCTGATCATACAGACCTCATCTTAACTCTGAGCTTTGCACCCGGTGTAAGGTAGATCAGAGGGATAGCACACTTGCCACGCTGCAGCTAGGTAGATCAAACAGTTGAACTCCAGGAGGTGCCGATTCGGGAGTACGCCCTACACTTCATATGGATGAAGCAAGAAAAAGGCAGAAAGCATGGATTTCTGTTCTCAGGTTGACAATGTACTGCTGTGTGCAAAATTAACTGCAACCGTTCTAACAAAATATGTTTTTTGCAGAAAGTAGAAACGTGAAGGTAAACCACTGAACATTGTTCAATCACAAATCCTGCGACTGTACTGCATGCACACAAGCTTTGACTTGTATTTCTTTAAAGTAGCATTTTCACTATTAAATATTTGTAGGCATTAGCAGTAGGCATAGAGAGATTCTACTAGAAAGCAGGGTGTGAAATTGAGGTGCTGGGAGCCAATTATCTCCTGCCTTTAGCCTAGAAGAGCCTGGTTAGTTTGTACTAACAGCTACTTTTGGCTCCCCAGGCCGACTGAAACCAAACACCTATGTGAATTTAACTGTGCAGTTTCAATGTATAAATAAACATTAGGACATTTCTATATAGCACTTA
The DNA here is from genome assembly GCF_040938575.1 of Ambystoma mexicanum. NCBI lineage: Eukaryota > Metazoa > Chordata > Amphibia > Caudata > Ambystomatidae > Ambystoma > Ambystoma mexicanum. The sequence continues at coordinate 447,604,838 of NC_090936.1, read as the reverse complement.
AAGCATAAGGTAAAATAATGGACAGAATGATACGTTGCATCTTATGTTCAACTTGGATTTGTAGAAAACTATGTACTAACTCTTCGTTCCTCAGTGGTAGCTCCTGGTCGGGTTCATGCTGGATACCCAGGAGCTGCATTTAGCTCCCGCTTATCCATTCTTAATTGCAAGTCCTGGAAAGGCTTTACAATGTACACAAGCAGACCAGAGCAATGCCATTAAATGGTGCTTTACCTTGGCAGGGATAGTAACGCGTGTGGGCATGCTGAAAAATTGCAGAAAAGCAGTGGTACCTAAAATGGAGGCGAGGCAGACTAATATAGGTTGAGAAGCAACCATTTACAGAAGTGTAAATACGTCCGGCGCTCTACAATGGGAGATGAGCGTGGAGGGGAGGCTACGGGAGGGGTCTATTGATGCTGGATGACTGCAGAGAAGAATTTTTCTAATCGTGGAAGTTTTCAAAGCTAGTATAAAACCAAACATTTGGGGATTTCTGGTGCTAGGGAGTTCCAAACGCGACTGAGGACAAGTACAGAGATCAAGGTTTTAGCGAAGCGATAGTACGGAGGAAAAACAGAACCACACAATTGCCTTATCACAACACAACAAAAGGCCACATGTGGCTCTCCTTTCCTGATGCAAACTGTGCAACTCCTTTTAAGTGCGCCAGGCTCGTGCACGGGAAAACATCACCGCCAGCGCACACAATGATATTCCATTTCCTTTATGTAACTGAGAGCGAAAACAATCTAACGGCGAGGTAAGGCCTCTTCACAGCTCCCAACAAGCTCCCGGGCTTACTGCAAGTAATGGAAGGACCCGCTGGGGAAGGGATCAGGTGCAGACTGCCGCGCCATCACCATTACCGCCGCCTAACAGCTGGATAGGGACAAGGAGGCCAGCGCGACAGGGTGGGCCCAGTTCCACATGCATCTGATGTAAGACATTCTCATCTGTATGAAATCGGCCAGGGTTATTGCTAGAGCAAGTGAAAGGGAACATTTTCTTTAATTTTTGGTTTGAGGTCACTCGCTGCATTAAGCAATTAAAATGTGCTCCCCGTTATCTGGTTATACTAGACATGAGAAGCAGGGCAATCCCACACTTGAATGCAAGAGGCTCAGAGGTTGCCCTCTCGTGACTAAGCCTGTTAGCAAAAGTAGGATTCAGGTGACAGCTGCCCCATGTGACACAATGGCTACAATGCACCAATACCATGTTCAAGGTTGTGTGAAAGCGAATGATGGAACCCAATTAGTGGACATGGATCACACATTTTGCAGCCAATAATTGTAGAGATAAAAACACATCCTGGAGCCACCTCTGAGGGGTCACGGGACTCTTGAATCAGCCTATGGGGATGAGGCACCTACACAGTAGGTTGGCCGCTATGCGACCATCGAAAAATATGTTCTGGCTGTTGGGGAAAAAAAAAAAAAAAAAAAAAAAAAAGGGGGGTTTATTGCTCGATGTGCACAGGCAACGAAGGTGCTCATCACTGAGTCCCAAACAAGACGAGGGATCCAATACCTGGTGATCCTTGTGCCCCCCTTGACAAGGGGTGTGGCCTAGCAACCATTAAACAATGGAGGTAACCCAGATCTGATGCTGATTTTCTTCGGGTCAGTGGTGTCGCCAGGGTTGGGGGCGAGGGGGGGGGGGGGGGGAACAGGCCTCCGTTGCGAAATGTTGTGCCCCCATGTGTGCCCCCCCCCCACCTACAGCAACAGTTCAAGACCTGCCCTGGCAGTGTTGCCAAGTCCGCTTAAACTCATAGCTTTACAACAGAGCTCCACGACTGGCCTCCACACAGCCCTGCCCTTTATCGTAGTTGAATGGCCTGCAATTCAGTTACTCCTTTGTCTTATCCCATGGGTTCTGTATTCCATCTGAGAGACTCCTAATAGCTGGCTTACCTAGTATGTGGGTGTATACTTACAAGATATTCAAAGTTAAACAAGACAGCTTACTTTTTCAAAGTTAGTAATTACGTCTACTACTTTAACATGGAAAAATCTGATTCCTTCATAGTTAAATGTCCTTTAAAAAGTTAAACAAGCTCGACGTCTGTGACCAATTGAATCTTTATCCTAGTTTACTACACAACTTGTTTTAAAGTGAAAAAAGTACAGATGTGTAAAAGAAAGACTTGTTCTATTTTGCATTCTGCGACTGGACTCTGGTACTTTTATTTTTTCTATCCAATTCGAAATTTAGGAAACTGCACATCTCACTATTACCAGCATAAACGGGACTGGGTCGCCTTCTCACGTATGGCCATGGGAAACTTTAGCACTCCATCAGGCAATATTAATGTAGGCTTTGAAATCCAAAATGTACATATTTGTAGCAAGTTGAGCTTGAAAGTTCAAATGCCTAAACTGTACATGGAGTTAGAATCCCAGTTTCACTGTTTAACCAAAGTGTGTGATCCTGGGCAAATAATGTAATCTCTTCATGCAGGACCTCAGCATAGCAAACAATGATTTCCTCCTCTATTGCTGCCATTCACCAAAATGGCATGGGCTGTCCATAGTATGGCCCCACAGGAGAATGAGTGAAGCATGTTGCTATGCCCAGTTATGCTAGGTTGAGTTTTGGATAGTCCACAGTCTACATTTTTCAAGGTTTCTTAGGTTTTCAGGATCTGTAAGAGGTTGGGTAGGAGATCAGAAGCAGGTAAAGGTTGCTTTGTTGCAATGTTGATGTGTGCATGATCTGAAAAGGTAGGATTCTCTGTGGTGTGCAAGTTTAATATATTTTGTGAGTTGTCTGGGGCAGTGGTTAAGGAACAAGTCACTTAGCTGTAACTGTTGTTCTCCAGCATGGGTCTGGCATGGATTCACATGCTCATGAATATTCCCCGTCGTCAGGCTGGGAATCCTCGGTAAAGAAAAAACCAGTATCAGTTTCGTTTCTGATCTGTCTTTCGTAGTAATAACCAATCACTGATCTCTGCGTCATACTGACCACAGCCAATGACTGCCCTCTACCTAAGCCCCGCCTCTGGCAGCCATCTTCAGATTTGGAAGCACGTGAAGTGGCAGTATGACCAAGTGAAGAGCCGCAGAGGGGTAGGCGGGAGGGTTCGCATGTGAATCCATGCCAGACCCATGCTGGAGAACAACAGTTACAGGTAAGTAACTTGTTCCTTCTCCAGCATGGGGTCTGGCATGGATTCACATGCTCATGAATAAAGAATACATAGCAGTACACACATGCACAACCACGGGAGGTGGCAAAGGCTCAACATTAAGCATTATATCAAACTCAACATTAAGCATTTTACCTCCTCACCAGGCTCACCTCAGGCGAACAGGTTGCGCAGCACTGCTTGGCCGACCCTGGACTCCTCCCTGGAATCCCGGTCGACGCAGTAGAATTTCGTGAAGGTGTGCGTCGACCTCCACGTAGCAGCCCTGCATATGTCCAGCAGGGGCACACCAGATAGGAACGCCGTGGTAGCTGCGATCGCTCTGGTGGAATGGGCTCTCGGACGGCCAGGCAGCGGTCGGTTTGCCAACCGGTGACAGTGCATGATACAGCCGGAGAGCCATCTGGAAATGGAAGCCTTCGAGAGAGCCTTCCCCTGATTGACAGGTCCAAAGTTCACAAAGAGTTGTGACGTCTTCCGAAAACACTTCGTGCGGTCTACGTAGAACTTCAGCGCTCTAGCCACATCCAGCGAGTGCAAAGTCTTCTCAGCCGGCGACGAAGGCGACGGGAAGAACACAGGCAACACCAAGGGTTCGTTAAGATGTAAGTCCGACGGTACCTTGGGCATGAAGGAGGGGTGCGTCCTGAGCACTACCCTCGTGTCGTGAAAAGTCAAGTACGGGGCCTTGCAGGAAAGGGCCTGGATCTCTCCCACTCGTCGTGCGGTGGTGATGGCCACAAGAAACGCTGTTTTCCACGACAGAAATTTCAACGGAGCCGAGTGCAGAGGCTCGAACGGAGGTCCCATGAGCTTGGTCAGCACCACGTTGAGCTCCCACGCCGGGGCCGGAGCCTTCACCGGCGGGAACGATCTGAACAGTCCCTTCATGAACTCTTTCACCAGACGATGAGACCACAAGGACGTCCGGCCCGTGGTTCTGGTGTATCGGGAGATCGCAGCAAGATGAATCTTGATGGACGCGTGTGCCAGTCCAGCTTTGGCCAGCGTCAGCAGGTACGGCAGTACCCGGGGAGCCGTAATCCGTAGAGGGTTAATCTTCTGTGCGTGGCACCAGACAGAGAACCTCTTCCATTTGTGTCCGTAGCATTTAAGAGTCGAGGACGCCCTGGCCTTTGCAAGAACCTCTCTGCAGTCGGCCGGTATGTCGTATCCTCCAAACTCTAGCGCTGCAGGAGCCAGGCCTGCAAGTTCAGCGATTTCGGGTCGTGGTGGAGGATGGCGCCTCCTTCCCTGGAGAGTAGATCCGCGTCCACCGGCAGCTTGATTGGCGGGGACGCTGACAAGTCCAGAAGGTCCGGGAACCATATCTGCCTCGGCCACGCAGGTGCGACGAGGATCATCCTGCACCGTGACCTCTTGAGCTGGTTGACGAGCCGGATTAGCAGTGGCAAAGGAGGGAACGCGTAGAGGAACAGGCCCTCCCAGGGGAACGAGAAAGCATCGCCCATGCTCCTAGCCTGGGGAAACCTGCTGGCGAACCTCCGGCACTTGGAGTTCGTCGCCGTCGCGAACAGGTCGATCTGGGGTGTGCCCCACCGTCGGAAGAGGCGATCCACTAGATCCTGCCGTAGTTCCCACTCGTGGCACGAGCGCAGCTCCCTGCTGAGTGAGTCGGCGATGGTGTTTTTTTATCCCTGCCAGATGAAACGTCACCAGAAACATCCTTTGGGCGACGGCCCAATGCCACAGGTCCTGCGCCTCCTTGGACAGCGCTGGGGACCTGGTTCCGCCCTGTTTCCTGATGTAAAACATGGTGGTGGTGTTGTCGGTGAAGATCCTCACCACCTTGCCCTTGAGGGACGGAAGGAAGGACCTGAGGGCCCAGAACACTGCACGGAGCTCCAGGACGTTGATATGGAGGGACTTCTCCGTCGGGAGCCAAAGGCCTCTCGCGTGCAGGTTTTCGGTGTGCGCTCCCCACCCTTCCAGGGAGGCATCCGTGGTCACTGTCTCCTGGTGGTCTGGGGTCTGGAAGTCCATGCCCGCCGTCAGATGCGCGCGGTTGCCCCACCACCGGACCGCTCGGCGGAAACTCTCGTCGAGTGTGATCCTCTCCTCGAAGCCGCCCGTCGTTTGGATCCAGCGCGCGTCCAGGAACTCCTGCAACGGGCGCATCCGGAGCCTGCACATGGGAATGAGGTAGATGCAAGAAGACATCATTCCGAGGAGGGACTTGATGCACCTCACCTTGGCCGCGTCGGAAACCAACATCCGCTGTACCTTGCCCAGGATGGACCTGGTCCTTTCCTCCGACGGGGAGGCCAGAAGGGACACTGTGTCGAGCTTCGCTCCCAGAAACAGTGCGTTTTGCGCGGGTACCAGGTGGGACTTGGCGTAGTTCACGGAGAATCCCAGGTCCGTGAGAAGTTGGACGGTCCTTGCTGTGTGCTCCACGGCGAGCTCCCTCGTCTTGGCTCGGATGAGCCAGTCGTCCAGGTAGGGGTAGACGTGGATCCCCTCGCGTCGCAGCTGCGCCGCCACCGGTGCAAGGCACTTGGTGAATACCCTGGGTGCCGACCGTAGTCCGAAGGGGAGGGCTTTGAACTGGTAGTGACGCCCTTGGACCACAAACCTGAGGAATTTTCGGTGCCCCTTTAGGATGGGAATATGGAAGTAGGCATCCTCCAAATCCAACGACGACAGGAATTCTCCTTCCTCCAGCTGCCCCAGGACGTGCTGGAGGGTGACCATCCGGAACTTCTGTGCCTTGATGAACTTGTTCAGACGTCGCAGGTCTAGGATGGGGCGCCATCCTCCCGTCTTCTTCTTCACGAGGAAGTATCTCGAGTAAACTCCGGAGCCCCGAAGCCTCTTTGGGACGAGTTCGATGGCGCCCTTCCTGAGCATCGCCTTTACCTCCAGGAGAAGCTGAGGGACGTGAAGCTCTTTCCTGGCCACGGGGGGGACGCGCGGGCACCTTCTTTGAAACTCGAGCGCGTGGCCCCGGGCTAAGGCGTCCAGCACCCAACGGTCGGTGGAGATGGACTCCCACACGCTGACGAAGCTCGCCAGCCGGCCTCCCACCGGGGTGCTTCGGTGGGGGCCCGACCCCACGGCCGGTTCAATCCTGTTTCGACGAGGCTTTGCCGCCTTGACCTCCTTGGCGACGACGGCGGGGTCCGCCAGACTTGCCTCGTCCTCTGTAGGCCTCCTGAGACGACGAGCGGGCCGCTTGACGGTAGGTGGAGAAACCGCCGCCGGACCCTTTGGAGGCGCCCTTGCCTCCGCTGCTCCGAAAGGGCGTCCGTCGTTGCTGCAGAACCCCAAGGGCCCGGGCCGTCTCAGTGTCCGCTTTAATGGCCTGAAGGGAATCGTCCACTGTTTTCCCAAACATGTTGTTCCCATCGAACGGCATGTCCAGGACTCTGGTCTGTACGTCTTGACGGAAGTCCGTAGCCTTGAGCCATCCACGCCGCCTAAGGCACACGCCGTTGCCCAACTGGCGGAAACCAGTGTCGGCGATGTCCATCGCAATAGTGATGGCGTGGTCCGACGCCACCTCACCTTCCTGTAGGATCTCCAGGGCATCCGCCCTCTTGTCGTCCGGTAGGAAGTCCAGCAGGGGAGCCAGTTTGTACCATAGCTCCCTGTCGTAGCGGGCCACGATAGCCAAGGCGTTGGCCGCTTTAATCGTCGTCGCTGCAGACGAGATGACCCTGTGTCCCATAGCTTCCAATTTCTTTCCCTCGCCGTCCGGTGGGGAAGTCGATGTGGAGGCCGCACCCCCCCCGCTTTCTTCCTGGCCGCCGCGGAGACGACGGAGTCCGGGGTAGGCTGCGCCCGGAGGCACAGGGGGGCCGCGTCCGGGACCCGGTACTTCTTCTCGTACCGGTCTCTTCTAGCTGGCGTCGTGGAAGGGTTCTTGAGGAGGGCGAGGCCCTCATCCCAAATGTCGTCCAGTAGAGGCACCGCGAGGACCGTCTTCCTCTAGGCCTCGCGCCGTTGATAAAGGAATCCTTCCTTTTTCTTCTCCTCAGGGCAGAGTTGGAAAAGCTCGGATGCCCTGGCGATCATGGAGTGGAACGATCCAATCTCGTCGGGCGGAGAAGCCCTGGTGGGAGGTGACGACGGTAGATCCTCGTCGTATACCTCGTCGTCCGTACCCGTCGCTGCCGTGTCATTCCCCGTATCATCCCCTCGGGTGGACGGGGAGGAGGGCTGGACGGGGCGCGACGGCTGAAAAGGAGGTGGAGGGTGAATCCTTCTTTTCTTGGGAGGGGGAACACCAGAAGGTCCCGGTTCAGGATCCCCCGACGGGAGAGGTTCCTCCGTCGGCAACGGTAGTCTCGTCCTTATCTCTGAGCATAAGGACTGTATAGCCAACAAAATGGCCGCCGAGTTGTCTTGCGGCGCTGGCAGAGGGGAATCCGACGGGCGATCAGGGGCCCCGTCGGCACCCTCGACGATGTCGTCGTCACCTGCGTCGGGACTCATCCCGACGGGCCGGTCTTCTTCCACGCCAAGGCCGTGGCTTAAGACCTCGATCAACTCTTCCTCAGAGGTTGAGGCCGAATCTACGACGACCTGCCCCCCCTTTTTCTTCCCCGCCGGGGATTTCACGGGGGTCCTATCGATGGGCACAAAAGAGGACTCCCTCCGAGGTGGCAGGGAGACTGAGCCCCGAGGTCGCCACCACTGGTGTAGCCTCCACAGGCTGAGCCAGGGCCGCCGCGACAGTATCGATGGAGGGCTTGGCCGGATGGATTAAGGCCTTCACCACCTTAGGTGCGCTCACCGCCTTATCCTTGAGGGGGGGACACTGCCTCGCTCCCCCTCTGATGGGGCCTTCGAGCTCGACCAGGGCCTCTCCAGGAGCTTCGCCGGGTGCTCGCCTTTCCTCTTACCCGACCCAGAGCGTTGGCTCGTGGTTGATGGTGCCGGGGAGGGTGCGCCCTGCCTGGCGCCCGTAGAGCCCGACCGTTCGGCGCTCCCGGTGCCAGCGGACTCGCGGTGCTTGGCCTTGTGTTGGATCCCCGTCGCCGGGGCGTCCTCAAAGGTCTTAGAAGACCGCTCGGATTTCTTCCTCTTCTTCTCGCCCGACGGGCTCTTCCCTTCCAGCCAGTTGGCGAGACGTTGATGGCGGTCCTTCATGGTCCGCTCCGACATATTGCCGCAAAACGCACAGTCCTTCTCCACGTGCGTCTTGTCCTCATGTAAGCAGTAGAGACAAAAGGAGTGTTCGTCCTCCTTAAAGACGTTCTGCAGCTGGCATCCAGGGCAGATCCTGAACAGCTTTCCGGGCGTCGAGCTTCCCTTCTCCTGGGCCATGTCCGGGCCTGGGAAGCTTCTGGAGTCTTCCAAAAGCGTAGCTCGACGAAATCTTCACCCTTGAGGGGCGCAGACGAATCCGACACGGGTCCCCGTTGATCGGATGGAGAGTCGGTGGAGCTTGAGGCTCTTTTGACTGAAAAAACGAAGTTTTTGAGAAAAAACGTGAAAAAATAGCACTAACGCTCGAGAGCAATAGCACGAGGATCCCAATACATGAACGTGCGGTAAAAATCTGAAGATGGCTGCCAGAGGCGGGGCTTAGGTAGAGGGCAGTCATTGGCTGTGGTCAGTATGACGCAGAGATCAGTGATTGGTTATTACTACGAAAGACAGATCAGGAACGAAACTGATACTGGTTTTTTCTTTACCGAGGATTCCCAGCCTGACGACGGGGAATATTCATGAGCATGTGAATCCATGCCAGACCCCATGCTGGAGAATGTGCGCTTCAGGTTGTGAACTTAAATTGTTTGAGATTATTGTGTCTATCCTTGTGGTGTTTAAGGAGTATGGGGAGCTGGATTGGCAAATCTGTGGTAGGTTAGCGTGCTATTTAGGGAATTTCTTCGGGTGGTATGCGTTCTATTGTGCAATACATATTAATCCAGTGAGCAGTTGTTTGTTATGGGGGTGTATAATGATTTTCAGGTAGTTACTGTTACCAGACATTGCTCAGACCAAGAACTGTGAGCAACCTTTTTCACCTTGGAAAAATCAGTCATTTATTTGCTTACATCAATGGAAAACATTATGGGGCTTAGGCTCTGGTGTTGTGGGGCGAAAGGATGACAGGTTTGGAGCTTGTGTTTTGGCCTCTGCCTGTTGATGAGGCAGTATTCTAGGTATGGGGTTTGAGTTTTGGTGGTGGGGCAGCAGACATCTAGATATGGGGCCTGGACTGTGATGGTGGGGAGGCAGCATTCAAGGTATGCAGCTTCCGTTCTGGCCTCTGGTTGTTGAAGAGGCAGTATGCCAGGTATGGGGCATGGCATGGGCTCTGGTGGCAGGGAGATCAGATGCCTTGTGTGGTGCTTGGGTTCTAAGTTTTCTTTAAAGGGGGTGCCAGTTATGGGACTTGGGCTCCAGTGGTGGGGATGAAGGATGGCAGGTATGGTACTTGTGTTCTGGCCTCTGGCTGGTGAGGAGGCAGGACGCTAGGTATGAGGCCTGGGCTATGGGGTTACGGAGGCACAAAGACAGGTATGGGGCCTGGGCCATGGGTAATATTGGGGGGGGTGGCCAATAGACCAAGTATGGATCCTGGGCTCTGGTGGCGGGGATGCAGAATGCCAGGTATGGGACCTGGTCTCTGGATGGTGGGGGTAAAAGGTTGCCAGGTATGGGGTCTGGGAGGCAGGATGCCAGGGGCCTGGGCTCTACATGGTGGGGGTAGAAGTTTGCCAGTTAAGGGTTTTGCACACTAGCAGTAACTAGGAAGGATGCCAGTTATGGTGCTTGGGTTCTGGTGGTGGGAGGCAGGATGCCAGGTATGGTGCAGGGCTCTGGTGGTGGGGTGGCAGGATGCCAGGGATAGGGCCTGGGTTCTTGGTGGTAGACTGTAGGATGCCAGGTGTGGAGCCCGCGTCAGTTTGGGAAAGCATACCAATAGCCCTTTTATAGTCGGCTCCCCTACTTTTGCCTGTGGCCCCTTCTATGCCCCCCCCCCCCCGACCCCCCTAAATTTTATTCCTGGAGACGTCGCTGCTTAGTGTTTCCCACTTCAGGAATGGGATGCAAACTGCCTAGAAGAATCCTCGGTGGTTATGATCGGCTCAACTCCATCTAACCAACCACATATGGCAAACCGTCACTAAATCGAAGTGCTATCACTGCCATCCCAATGGCAGAGTAATTGACATAAGAACATCTGCTGGTTGAGTAACCAGCTAGTATTTATCCAAGAAATAGTTGTTTAGAGACTACCTGCTCCCAATTCCTGTTGCAGGTGATCAAGATCTTAGGTTTCACCTTTCCCATTAGCAGAACAATTTGGTCTGGCGATTACAAGGAAGAAGCCACACGAAAAAAATTGAGCAAAAGTCTCATGCAAAGAAACAAGTACAGAAACAATTGGCAGATGACCAAATTAATTTACGAGCATACACCACATACCTTAATAGGATAGTAACGTGTCCAGACCAAGATTCTTATGGCCCAAAGCGAGTTGTATGAGCGATCAGCGCATGAGAGACTTTGCCTAACCAATCAGCAGCCGGGGACCAGAGGCTTTATGGAGGGATAAAATCCACATGCCATGCTGCTGGCCGCGTCAGCATCCCCAGGTGTCTGTCTTGGCATTGCATTGGCTGCGCATGGGTAGGGGTCATTGCCACCTGGAAACTAAATCAAAACACGCAAGTGTTGGCAAAATATAGCCCCAAACAAGGACCATGGTTTGCCTTAAGAAATCCACTGCATTCGAAAAAAAATATATACTTTAAAAATTCTAACCATGCACACTGAAAAACACACAAACAGCATGAGTGCACTCGCCAACCAAAACATTCTGTGCACCTGTGACATTTCCACTGAAAAAGTAAGTGCTTGTGTATCATCCTCATACAAACAACGAACACCAGATTGAAAAGAAAAAAAAAGAAATTGAAGGCAATGCTACAGAAGATAATGAAGCTCCCCAGCTAATCCAAATATAAAGCACATTTCAAAATCGACATAGAATTGGGACATAACAAAAGGAATCGGAGACTATGAGCCAAAGAGACAATGTAGCAATAAATAGTTAAATGTTGTTGTGCTAGACTAGTTACTTCTGCATTGCAAATATAGCAGACTCATGGTTTCTCTTCCTCGTCCCGTAACCGAGTCTAAATCCTACGAGGCAGCTCCTTGCATTCCCTTAGGTCTTGCACACCAGGAATTGCACACAAGGCACTTACGAGGATAGCAGACGGAGAATGCCACACTCTGGCTCCATTCATGTGTGCATTGTTCACCAGATTTCATTGCGGTTTTAAAATGCATTTTGTGAAGTCTAAATGGACCCCTTACTTCATGGTAGCTGCGTGGACCCTAGGCACCAACAATGCAAGCAACACATTTACGGGTAACACTAATTTGACGGTCAGCGAGAACTACAGCCAATTAAACCTGAAAAGACAGGCGGCGACTACAGCTGGATTGGTTTGCCCAAAGAAACCCTTCACTGCCCTTGGCCCTTTAATTGGCCCCTTAATTTTAAGGATATTTCCGTTTATATGTGAAAAGGAACCCAATCAGCAACCAGCAATCATAGCAGCACACTTTCCAGCAGTTGGCTTGATGCAACCCTTCTTAGCCTCTGGATTTTGCACACAAGTGTACCCTTAGGAGGGAAACCTATATACATCGACTAACGCACAGACCGCAAGATGCCACACTGAAAAACACACAAACTGCATGAGTGCACTCGCCAACCACAACATTCTACACAGATAGTGTGGACGCCGTTTAGAGACACAGGGGCTCTCCCGATGTTTTGGACTACACCCCTCCCATCATCACTCACCAAAACAACTGGAGAGCCAAAGGTTGCAGACCCCTGCACTAGACAGACCCTGCAGTTTATCGCGATTTTGCAAAATGCCCCAAGAAAAACAGCTGTTTTTAAAAACCTATGAAAACGGCAGATTTAAAGGTCGGCTTAACAAAACTTTTTCGGGCACAAGTGATGATGTGCGCTAACATACGTCATGATTTGCGCCAAAAAACAGAGCAGCCGAATCCACAAAGAGCTTGTGAATGGGGGCATCTAGAATGCACCCATTCAGAAGTCCTTTTTCACCCCTTTGATCAATCAGGGGGTGTTTCTGCACATTTAAAAGTGCATCCTGAATTCATAAATAGGATGTGCTTTTAAATAAGCACATGCACCTGTTTGGAATAGGTGCAGGGGGTCAACATTGCAGGACTTGGTCTTTGCTGATATCGTCTTGCAATGATTTTTCCAAGTAGGACAACAGGGTTATGAACCACTGCTGTCCTACTTGAATTTCTATTCCTCAAACAGGGATAGGGATTACATTTTACAGTGAGATGCGGCTTTTGGGCCATCATGGTGAAATGCGCTCCCAGCATCGAGTGTCAAGGGAGCGCTCCCAACTCTAATGTATTAGACCCAGCTGGCAAGTGCATCATATGCGCAACAGCTCAGGTCCTCTGAAAATGCGCAGGTCACCTTTGAGAAAATGGGGCATCTAAAATAGCTCCTCTACTCTACTTTTCGATGCCCCATTTTTTTGAGAAACAGACCCAAAAGCGGCATTTTTGACAAATTAAAACAGTCACAATATGAGGGGGGGGGGAAGAGACAAAAAGGGGGAACAATGAGCCTGCGGGGAAGCTGTGGGCAAGAGAGCAGAGTGAGTTGTAGGCTAAAAGGAGTGGGTGGCTGGAAAGAGGCAGCAAACTGTAGATTGGGAGAAAGGATGGGAAGGGTACAATAGGATGGGTGAAAGGATGCAAGCTGCAGCAGGAGCGAGAATTATAAAAGACTAGTCTGCAGGAGGAACTGGGGGGCATAGGGTTTGAGTTGGGAGTATGGCAGGGACAGGAAGTACAAGTTGTGACTTGGCAGTGTGACAGATCATGCGAGTGTGCACATGCCTGGCAGAGCGATAGGTTTGCGAGTGCAAGTTGTGATGGGGAATTGGCGAGTGTTGTTGATGGCGAGGGGGGGTGGGTGTTTGCGGGATTGTAGAACAGAGAATATTTTCACCATTGCAACAAGTTAATATTAAATGGGCATGCACATTAAACCAAAAAAGTAGAGCAACACAGATCAAGTCAGGGCCACCTAGGACTCCTTCCTATTAAATGAATACAAGGTGCGAATAACTACCACCTGGCTCTCTTCTAGCCCCAGAGACTGCCTCTTTCTTGCAATCTGTCAATCTTACACCCTCCAGTCAAAGTATGCTGCACAATTTGCTTATTTATGCAACAAAATATTCAAATTCAAGCCGCAACATCCCGGAGGGTGTGTAGAACACACACTGACCGAAAGGAGCCTATCGCGGATCATAATATATACTATGACTGCCAAAGGCACGATTGTAGAAACGTACATGGACAAGTAGAGCCGGTCTTTCCAAACGTAGAAACTTGTACTGATACCCCGAAAAATGCCTCGAACATCGCTTGTGTAACAGACAGGGAGCAACACTTCAGATGGACCGCAACAGTGGTCACATGACAACGGTAGAAACCGGCAGCAAGAGTTGCCCCCCACACCAATCAAACTAATATCAGTTAACTGCAAGAGAGGGACCTAAAGCGGACCATAAAAACAGCTAGTAGTCTTTCGTGGTAGCATGGGCACCGATGTGTGAGAAACTTCCCCGGCTCAAAATACGGGTTCTTGGAGAAAACCAATTTCATCATGCTCCGATCCATAAAGTTTCCAAATGCTACACATTGAGGAATAGCTCAGTTTGTAGAATAATATACTGACTAAAGTCTACAATGCATAGAGAAGATATATGAGAAAAACTGGCAGAGAAAGGCCCTGCGAGGTACAGCCTTTATTGTGTTATTGTCTGTAACTAATTTTCGCATCTTCTTGTATCTGCTGCGCCCTGTTACCCTAGGGTATTCCGGCGCATTACAATTAATAAACAAACAAAATAATAATAAACAAACAGCGCATTGACACCAGGTTATGTGGTTATGGATGGGCTGCGGGTGAGCGCAGTAGTGGGAACCTGCCCGATTACCCACTAAGGAAGTGAACTGAGAGGAGAAAGGCCTTGCTCTCACGCTGCGCGCACAAATAAAATAACAAGCACAGTTGCTTTTTATGTTTGTCAGTTTTAATCAACACCGTTGCAGCCGGACACGTGTTTCGAGCTTCCTGCTCTTCCACTGAGGCTGCATATTCATAATTGTGAGTATGATTGTTCAAGCAAAACCATATATGTAGGTTTTAAGAGAAACAATAAAAAATAAATAATAAAATATAAAACAAACGCGACCTAATCCCAAGAAAAGCAGGGCAAATGGGGTTGGCAAACACAACCAAGTTAAATTGCACATCATATGCAAATGAGCAAGAAAATAACCTTGCTTGACGGGACAACACAAGATAAGACTGAAATAGCTGAAACGATTTTAGTAAGTTCCCGATAACGTTTATTAGAAATAAAGTTCTCAATCTGTGTATAGCCCCACCAGCCGCCGTACGCTTCCTCTTAAAAGTTGTAAATCATACGCGCTCTCTTACAACACCCATTCATTCTCATTCCACGCAGCATGACAGAGATATGGGCAAGATACATCGATGACATGTTTATTTTATTTTTTATTTATTTATTTTACATTTATAAAGCGCTCACACAGCCCGCAGGCATCGAGGCGCTGTTACAGGAATTGTTCGTTTTTCTTAGTTGCGTAATTGTGTTTTTTTTTGTTGTTGTCTTAGTTACGTATTTATAACGCGCTTAAACACCCAGAGGTTTCTAAGCGCGGACCCGGGGATCGAACCTGTTGTTGCTTCGTGTCGTCTTGCTTCCAAGACGCGCACGCTGCCGCTGAGCTATCCTCCCGGGACATGATAGTGGAAGGTCCAGAAAAACGTATGGATGATTTAATAACGTATCATAACACATATAACCTGGATTTCACCATGCACAAATACCAAACACTAGTTATAACACTCGATCTGAAAAACTTTATTTAGAGCCCAACCATCAACATAGGTTACATTGAAAGCCTACTGTTACAAATGAGATTTTGTGAGCAGTATGCATGCCAGAATTACTATGGTTCCCTTGTATTTAGGCCAGCGTAACCTTCACCACTAATTTGCACTTCTCCGTATTGGCCTATTAAATACAACAATTATCACAACACTTTAGGACATATCAGCGGTCTCCCTTTTGCAGGACTATGGTCCACCGTACAATAGTGAAGTGTACCCAGGCTATCGCAAAACATTCTTCCCGCAATGCATCACTCCCTTCTTGTGCTTGTAGCATCCATTTCCTGTCTCCCCATCCACTTATCTGCCCACTTGGCTCATTTTATTTCCTCCAGCACACAAGGTCCGAGTACTGCTGGCGAGGGTCACAGTATGCCACCCCACAGACATGGCTAGGTGCTGTGAAACTACTATGGTGTTGATTTGGTGAATTATAAAAGAATATCAACATTACATAACTTGGCCTTTGTGACAAGATGGTCTCCCTCCCTCGCCGTTGGCTTCCCTTTCCGCCCTTTCCTATTGGTTTCCGCTGCATTCCCCCCTTTCTCTATGTATTGTCCTCACTATGGGGCTAGGAATATGTTAACCCCAGACACCTGATAAGGAGCCCCATAACCCCCTTTCCAGGCCTTTCCTGGTGTGTTCATGGCAGGTCACCTTCCCTGGGATTCTACCGGGAGACTCATTTCAAGGTGCGTTTATATTTTGGCTTTCAATTTGCATTTAATGTACAATTCTTTTAATTTCCTTATCACTCACGTTGCTCTTCCTTTTTCAGTCCGCTTTCACAATTATCTTTCTTCCTTACTATTTAGTGGGCCTTCTTGAATGATCCGCTCTCTCACTTACCTTTTCACTTGGCCTGTTGTCCGTCTTAACCTATTCAGCAGAGGATTGTGGGACCGGTAGTCTCCATTTTTGTTTTAGGTTTTACTCTTACATTGTCACCTTGATAAAGTATGAAATGCATTATCGTCAAAATAAATATCAGCAATCCAGTGGTGTGTGTGTGGCTCCTCTTATCAATGCATACAATATTGCAAACTTAAAAGGATTTGGGCATCAGATCAAACCTCCGAGCGGCTCTCCCTCACTCCAATGTGCCCCGTTCAGGCTGTTCCCCTCATAAGGTGGGACGATGAAACACCACTGACGTGCACCTGCCCATTAAAGTATTTGTCTAGGGCTGAGGCCCTCAGGTGAAAGATTCTTCCTATACAATATCTTAGCAAATGCCACTGGAGAGATTGCTTGTTCGTCATTTTGTCCAGCCAGACTTAACACGCTCGCGGACTAGCGTTTCAAGCCAATCACTCTGCCCGTTGCCCAAATTTCAGCATTAGCGTTAAGTTTTACTGACATTGTTGGCATCCATCTTGTCAGCCTTTGAGTGGAGACCATCCAAGTAATAGGATGTGAAAGCTAGAAGGAGAAATCCAGAGATTTAAGAGAAAAGCATTTCCTTTGAAGGAGTCGCCACAATGGGACAGTCTCACTGCCATGAATACGGGACAGAGTTTGCTGGAGCAAACAAGAAACCAGGTGTTAATGCATCTAGCCAGTTAAATATAGAGCAAATTCATTTCCCCCGATAGCCACCGTCGGCATCCATCAAGTCCAGAAAAGAACTTCTGCATTTGGCCAATGCCCACAACCCACGATGCCCAACGCCCACACACCCGTGATGCCCAACAAACGAGAAATAAAAACAAAACACTATTAAATAAGTTGTACTTGAAAGCAAGCCATTAGTGAGTGGAGAAGTGACAAAGGTTGAAGGTGGCAATATTTTTTTTTTTTTAAAAAGCAGTTCATTTTTGTGCTTTAAAAAACAACAACAAATAAAAGAATTAAACTACAATGGTGAAAAGATAACCACATCCATTAGGTACAGAAACAAGCCAAAGATCAGGTCAGAAACCTAGGAGTCCCTTCAGCAGACAGTGTCCCTGGTATCCTCTATGCATAATTAAATCAATTGGATCATTTCATGGCCATGCCAACCCATGTTAAGCCTATGGGTGCAGAGGATCCCCTTTGCCAGTTACCCTATTCACGCGACGAGCAAAAGGAGTATCGCAGTATATGAAGCTGTTTTTATATAGCGCCTGTTAGAACACAATCTTCCATTGCATAGAGATCGGAGTAAGTAGCAGGTATAACTTCACTCTATGGTCTTCCTTGTGCCGATTATTAGAAGCTGAAGAGATAAGATAGCTTTGCTGCGTCCTGAACTGGTGACCTGCCAGATACACACATCAAAGCAGTGAACTAGTAACTGAAATAGCCACTAGCTAGGGCGCCTCGGAGACACCAACTACAGCACCACTGAGCTAGCCCACTCACTAGGGCAAGCATTGGTTAAAAAAATGTAATTTCAAAATGATTGTTATTATTCAACAAAAAGTATAACTTCTAAAGAGGTATGGCTTAGGCACTCGATACAACTAATTTATGTAGGTTTTCCAAAACTTGCAACGCAATTGCTATCAAGAAAATTATCAGGCAGTGGTCAGATTTATTGATCCACTTTGAATCCCACTGTAAGTGGTCTCTGGTGCCATGAGTGTTCTTGGAATCCAGGCCCCAGCACGAGGAGCTGCAAACCTTGCTTTTACAATGATGCAACTGAAGGAGTAGTTTCATGAGGCCAAAACAATTACTATCCAGGGGTCCCTGCAGAGCGAGGCTGACAATCTAAGTGACAGAAAGGTACCACAGAGTAATGATCACCCAAAACAAACAAGCAACAGTAGTGGCCCCAGGGTGGTAAGCCACAGGTGTCCAAGACTTACCCCAACTTCTAATCACTCCAACCACCTTCTACCTAGAAAGGATACGCACTGCACGTGCAGCCTTCACAGAGGGCCGTGCAGAGAACGATGGAATGCAAGCTGGCCCCGCAGAGAGGGAGAACAAGCCCACGTGCTGCCCTTGCACACAAAGCCCAAGAGCGCATTGCCCTTGCGGAGAGTGAGCTTACGAGAGAAGGTGGAGTTGGGGGAGGGGAGGGGAGGCAGTGTGAGAAAGACAGACACAGGAAAGACAGTGTGGGAGACAGAAATCTACAAAGGTGCAGCAGACATGGTGCGTTATTCCCACACCCCCCTTTTATGTAACCTTTCCCTAGCACATTTGCCTTTACACTCAAGATGTTTTCCTCCTTAACTGGGCTTGGTCCATGCAAGAGTCCTCTCCCAAGCAGACAATATTGCTCTTTTAGACTACCACATTGGCTTGCAACGAGCTCTTAATTCTCTGTGCATGTAACAAAAAGAAACATTGCAAAAAAACAGAAAATGACAAGCAATGAACTGCTCTCAAGTTCTGAAAAAGAATCATGGTTTGTGGAAGGCTATAGTTGGGTTAAAAATGAAGATCTGAAGGGCAGGAGCTATAACCAGCTCCCGGGTGTCGGCATCACCCAGCAGGCGGGGGCTACCGCTGGGGAACATGGAGCACGTCTAACTTCCATAGGAGATGCACACTTCAACGTTTGCCCATTGGGTATGATCCATTATGTTTAAATGTATACTAGACATGTCCTAATTCTTCTGTAACATTCTTCAATACTCAATTTTAATGTCGCAGATCTATCTTTGTAAGGCACGAGTAGGCCCGAGAAGCCAACAGTAGCTCCTGGAAGCTGTCAGTTTCAAGTTAACCAGGAGTTCAATAGCTCCCAGCAATTTCGAACCATGGTAGAGGCCTGCACGGATATATATTTGATTCAGTGAAAAGAAGTTAGTTAAGTGAGATTTAAGGCGATCCGATTCAAGTCAACAAAACACGAAATTCAGGTGTGAGGGGACGCGATGACCATCTTAACTCGGCATCCCCCCACTCCCTCATAGATGTCCCCCATTTTATCACTTCGTATTTCTTTGTGACATCTGGAATGGGATCATGGGCTTTGTAACAGGGGGGACGCAGAGTTAAGACGGTCATCACTTCCCACACCTGCTGAATTTCAAAGCTTTTGTTGCGTTTAATCAGCTCACCTTAATTGCCGCAACTACAGATTTGACTGAATTTCAAGGATTTTGTTATATTATAGTTTCTTCGGGACCCACTAGCATGCCCTTTGGCCACAGCCACTGTACATTCTACACCAATGATTTCAGAAGAGGTAAGGCTGGCTTAGGCCCATCACCCCCTAGCGAACTCAGGATTTACTGCCCTTTTGCCAATTCCAGGGGCCCATTGCCAGTGGGCATTACCTGGCAGCCCGAATGTCCACCAGACATTGCCAGTGGACATGGCTTTCAGCCATGCCCACTGTCCAGGTATGATACATTTATATCGCGCTCGTACACAAGTGTTTCAGAGCGTGACCAGACAAAGGGAGGGGAACAGGGGAGAACAAAACAACTATCTTACTAGGCCCAGTGACATGAAGAACGCGCAAGTGCATGGTTCTTAAGTGCAGGTTTGCCCCAAATAAAAAAAAAACTTTAGCTGGTGAGCTCAGAGTCCATTGGCCACAGACATGTCCACTGTACATGTTGCACCAATTATACTCAAACATCCAGGGTGACTTTTGTTCCCCGACGACCCCCTTCCTATTCCCACAATAGTTTCCTGGTAATCATTCCAGAGTATACCGATTCATGTGGTAAGTGGAAAAGGCTCGCAAATTAAAACTAAACCCCCCATCCTCATGGCACACACGATGTGTCCCCCCCACCTCCTCCTTTCTTGCATTAACCACTAACTCTTGCATTCCCCCCCGAGGGAGTCTTGTGACTTTACTTGGGTAATTCTGTGCTATTCTCCCCCACCCCCTGTACGAAAAACATTTTCTTCCGCAAACAGGCTCCCCAGCCCACCCCAAACTCTACCACTTCACATGTGGTAGTCTTCCTCCCTCCCCACCTCTAGCCTGATGGTACTACACCCCCTTTCCTCCACCAAATAGCTTTTTGAGCATTTTTCATTTACGGCATCCTCCAGGATTCCAGCGCAGAATGCTGCATCAAACAAAGAACAAAATTAGGCTTTTCATTTCAGACAAGTCTCTCTGCTTTAGGAAGCAGGGAGCATTCCCTTCTCCAAATATTTGAAAAAACTATAGGACAGATTGAACCCAAAAGGCACATCTGCAATTCTTTGTGCCCAAGTTGTTTTTTGTTGGCGTTAAACCATCGAGCGTTTCTCATGCTACAGGTGGTGAATGGATGCATTTTCTCTCTATGGGAAAATGGAGTAGGCCGAAAAACAGCATTTTTTGGTTAAGAACTTTCCACCATTTCACTAATTTTCTCCAGAATGTCCAGTTTGGAGGCGCCCGGGACAAAGTTAGTTTTTGGGAACATTTCATCCCAATCCGTCCAGGGAGTCGAATGGTATTAGATATAGAATTTTGGGGAAAGTTTATTTACACAGGTTTCACCTTAACTATAGGTCATACATAGGATCATAAATTGAACCGGCAATAACATCCAAGCTCTACAAAGAACAGTAAGAAGAAAAGTACCACGGGGGTGGATGATCAATCGTTTTGGCCAGAGCCTGGATACACGCAGCCTATCCCCAGTAACTGTGGCAGTCGGGGGCACAATCAGCCATAGGATTGGCTATGTTGATGCGAGTGGGACTGTACAGTCCAAATTCAATGTGGACCATTCTGAATGCAATTTATGGACATTTTTTTGAAGCTTCTGAAGGCTCACCAATCCAAGATATTTGACCGCCACTAGGAATAGGATATAACCAAGTCAAGCGTAAGGCAGCTTGCTTACGACTGACCTACTGGATATCCATGGCTCAACAAGACACCATACTTCACTTGCTTAAGTCAGAATTCTTTAGGGGCTATAGTAAATTTTCTGTGTAGTACATGGACACTGTTTCCGCTGAGTCCAGGGAACTTGGGGATACAAACCCACTCTTGGAGAAGTCAATCTCTGCTTATGGAACCCATACAAATCTGTTAACTACTGCCAAGATAGTGAGGAGTTGGAATGATGATTTAATCTACTCAGCCTGCTTATCTTCTGTAGAAGTAGTAGTGGACGACTCGGGATGGGGGCCAACCTCAAAGTGATGTACTTGCAAAATGGTCTAAAAAGAGACCAGACAGGTCTCTTGTTGCTGCACTCTGGGGCTGGCCCCGGTATTAATCGAGTGGGGGGGTGGGTGGGGGGATTTTCTGAAAGGATGGACAGACGGACAACTGCTGCGAGTTGAGCAATTAATGCATACACCATTTGGCTATTGTGTGTTTAATGAGCTTAAAACAAAGCTATTATGGGCCCTCGTTGACTTAACAGATGAATAATGCGAGGGGAACGCCTACATTTTCCTTTGGAGGGTAAAAAGGTGTGTTTTGGTAATGAAACACAAGTTTCAAATTCCAGCAAAACCACACAAAAGCGCCTGAAGGCCATGTCCCTCTCTGCAGCGACAAATGATGCATCCACTGGTCGGACGCCATCAGGCGGTAGGTAAGATCTGTTGATTAACAAATCGGGATAAGAACCCCAATGATTATTTGGTGTAGTTATCATAGAACTCCGTGTTTTGGCACCCGTTGTAAAAGAAGTCAAAGATGACATATTGCACTTACTGTGTATGAGGATACCTAAAGACCAAGAACAACATCAATGGGATACTTTCCTTTCTGTGATGCTGCCCAGAGCATCTGCACTCTATTGCTCATGCATCGCGCTCTTCATCGCAGAATATCTACTGAATACACAAGGGGAAAGACTAAGAATGGATAATTACAGCAACTGTGTTTGCACTCGATAATTACAGCAACTGTGTTTGCACTCGCAATAGATTTATGCTTCATGTTGAAGGGGGAAAATGGGAGAACACTCCCCACCCACCCCATTCTCATACAGACCATGGCCTAGAGGATCACGGCCCAAGCACCCCCCGCGAGAGGAGTTTGACCAGCTCACCTCCTTACCAGACGACAAGGTACCATGTGTTCATGGCCCACATGCGCGAGGAGCATGCCCACTACCAGGCCCTGGCCAAGTCGATGCCTGCGATATGGACCAGATCGACTAAAACAACAAAACACAAGTATCCACATCGTTAGAGATGCCATGACGACATAGCCCACAGACAAGAAAACACGTGCCACCATGCACACTGGTGTCACACACACCAACCCACACGAAGAACATACTCAGTGCTATGACGTAGCGGACTGACACTCACGGACATGCATCGTTGTTATTTTTCAAATAGGCCTCCTACAGCACCGCAGAAACGCAAGATGCCTGAAGAGCTTGTGTACACGCTTGCAGACGCTTCATGCTACCCTACCCCATAGAGATATATATATATATATATATATATATATATACACACACACATATATACACACACACACACACTACTACTTGTGACACCCTGTCGCCCGGGGGCGCCCATGTTAGTAATTATACACCGCCTCCCAGAAAAACTAGACCCGAGTAGGCCGCAAGCAAGAGTCCACAGGCCAGAGCCTCCAAGACGAAAACCTTTGAGACGAAAAGCAATGTGCTGACCATGCAGAACAAGTCCCAGCGAGAGCCCACCGCCAAGGCCACAATGTTGCAACCCACATACCGAGCTCCCAGTGCCAAGGCTACACCTGCTGCAGCCAGCACCCCTCTGGGCCGAACAACAAATGAAATGCTCATAATTATGCTCCAGCTACGGTCTCTACACACGTGACCGAGCCAAACTGGCAAGATGTCAAGCTTACGAAATAGAAAGTCGCCGGGGTCCCACGTCCGGGACGCAGGTTGCAACAACAAAGCGACAAGTTGGACACCTCCACCGATGGGAAAGGCGTGATCATCAGCCACTAGCAAAGACCTGTCCATCGTCCGCCACTAACACATAGTTGCACAATGTTGCCAACACCAGGTACCTCATGGGCTGGGAATAGCGATGGTCCAAGGCTTGGGGGCTCACGAGGGAACCAATCCGAGAACGAGGAGCTCCTCACTGACGCCATTTCGGGTAGCCAATCACCAGGGGTCCCTGTGTAACCAATTTATTGTAGCAAGTGTTAGGGACAACCCAAGTGTGCCACCTGACCTGTCCTTATCCACTAACATTTCCCCATATATGTATCTATACTAACCCTACCACTCGGGGAGCCAACCCGAAGTGGCGATAGGTTTTGTGACGGTTTTTCCCAGGTGACGCGAGCAGCGCGTCATACTATGGTAAAAAGGGCCTGCGAGCCCCACTAAGTAAAAGAGCATCTCCCCGGATGCATACAGGCGAAGAACGATCCCTGCCGTTACTATAACAACCAGCAGTAATTACTTTGTTCTTGTGTGTGCCTCATACTCGGAGTTAGGGCCTCCCCAGCCCCAGAGGTCTGCGGACGGCTCTGCCGGCCCCCGGGAGATCACCCCGACAATGTTCCTAGTGAACAGTGGGATATCTAAGGTTTAAAACCTTTTTAACAAACCGAGAGAGGAGGCCTGCTGCCCATTAGTTACCAACAAAGAAGCAAAGTACCAGATACATCTTAAAATACAATGAATTTCTTCAGGACCAAAAAAATAAAACTAAGTAAAAAAAATCCAAACACAGAAGCTGCATGCTTACAACAATCAGACTAGGCTCACCCAGAGAAATTAAAAAAGGAACCTGGAATTACTCAAATGACACCAACTCCCAATAAAATCGGAACAGTGAAACATCTCCCACTGGCAAGCAAAAGGAAATGCCACGGAATGATTAACATAAGATATAAACAAGCAGGCTAGAGCAAAAAACAAGCAGCGATTGATCAGACACGAGGTCAGACACCGTGGTCTAGAAAATGTGAGGCCTGGCACAGACCGGCTTGGAAAGGACAGCAAGGCCTATCTGCCAGCAAAGTAAGCCGAGGGGGTGGACTCTAGGTCCACTTCATCTTACACGGACTCATTTAAGAGGAGATCAGGAAAAGATGAGAATTGTGTAGAACATGCAACAGCTTCACAAAGCTCAAAGATGCCGGAAAGCCTAGGAAAGGGTCTGTATCTTGAGATCCCAGATATAAAATGGCCCAGTTAATCTGCAAGCTTTAGACATAGTACACATGCAATATAATGCCCAGTAAAGCATTTTTGAACTGAAAGACTGCGAGAGACAAAGCATGCCCTGGAAAGAGAAAGAAAGCAAGCACGGAAGCAAAAAGAATTCCAGCACGGGAAGAAAAAAAAACAAAAAAACACGCAAGCAAGTGTGGAAAGAAAAAAAAAAACCTGATTACAAAGAATACAAGCACTAGGAGATGAAGTGAGCGTATGAGAAGGATGCCTGGCAAACATACTAGATTATAAATAGCATAAAAAGCCTCAATTTCTAGTCTAAGTGGCGATTGCTATACACCATTAGACACGGCAAAAAAAAAAAAGCAAGTGGGTGTTTGGGGCGGGGGTCATGCTCGTGATAAGGCGCGTGTTAATTGGCAGATGAAACAAGTCAATCCCGTGCACCGCTGTAAGTTAAATGTTCCCTGAGGAGGTTTCTAAAACAGAACATCCCATCTCTCTGCTAGCAAAGGCCGATTGGATTCCCGGCTCTGGTCATCGCCATGTGCCACAAGAAAGCTGAAACTAATATGGGCGCACCGCCAAAGAAGTTTTAGGCAGTACGGTGGGAAAAAAGAACACAAAAATACACACTGGGAGAAATGTTATTCGAGCGAAATCTAATTAGGTGTATTGTTATTTTCAAATTTGTATCGAGCAGTTATTCAGATTGTGGTGCGCTATATATTAACAGTGAAAATTATTATTACAGGACCTTAACATTCTTTTGATTATCCCTTCAGACACGAGCCTAGCTCCTCAAAGAAGTCTGGTTGTGCAGATCAATAGGCTCAGAGCGAGTTGCTGCTGGGGGCTGTGAGTGGGGACGAAATGCACCCAGATGACGTAAATAGATGCATACATGTGGCACGAATCTGTTGCACAAAAAGTGGCATTTGGTGAGACACTGCAAGGTAGTAGGCACATGCAGAGTAGATCTAGTTTGCACATAGACACGAGTTGACTAATGTCTGCAGCATAGCAGCAGCAAGAGGGACGAATAGAGTGGCAGACTGTCCCTTATTAGCACCTGCCAACATTGTAATGCTGCGGTTGTGATGCGGCTGGCCATGTTAGTTGCTATGCAAATTGTACGTCCAGTCATATGTATAATGGGGCATAGTAAGAGCTTGATGTAATCCAGCATGTAAAAGGTGAGTGGAGGTTGGCGAATATAGGCAGCTTCAGGGAATAACTCACAAAAGGAGTCGTCGGCGAATTTACCACAATTTGCAGGGCCAGATTTCACGCCCTGACATTGCACAACCCGACATTTCAGATGGAACAGCAGAACAGAGGACCTCTGAAATAGGTTTTCGATACTTTACTGCTGTCAATGAGGTTAACAGGACGAACTCCTACAAGTACTAGTGGTTGTCCTGAAACTGAAAGTTGTCCCCATCTCGGGCCAGTTTTAGCAAAAAAAAAAAAAAAAAAAGATGAAGTGTTAAACCATGGGGACTTTCGGGTGTTTACTCTCGCTTTTGATCTCAAGTTCCACATCTCTTTCCTTGTTCTGCAGTTATGGTATCCTGCACACCCACAATGGCAGTCTAGTATATAGCTTCGGCACACCCAAAACAGTCTTGGTGATATGGCAATCAATGCACCATTTGCAATCCTTCCAGCGAAAAAGGGTCCAGCTCACTGGGCTCTGGGATCTACTGCTCGTCCCTCTGTGCAAAAGTTTTGTGAACTTGCCTCGCAGGCCTTGCAGCTTTCTCCGCCCCCTCAGTTCAGTTATGTTAGGTTATTTGCTCATGCAGACTTGCTGATCTCTTTCAGGCCTCTCAAAGCTCCTTGGATCTTCAGCTTCTTCAAGTAGAGAAATTGGTGAAACTTGCAAAAGGTCAGCCCTCAACCCCAGCCAAATACCCATGCTCAGCCTGCACTATCCTTTGACTCCAGGTAACTGCTTACAAACACTTGGCGATAACTAACTTAGGGTAGGCCTATAAAAAAAGGTATGTGCAACATGCCCCAGTATTGGTCGAACAAAGACACCGTTCCTCTCAGGTTGGATCACCAGCTCCAGCATGTAAATAAAATAAGCTGCCTGTTTTTCCTGTCCTCCTTAGGCTTTGAAACCCTGGAAGCCATCTTAAAACCAGGGATAAGTGATGCTTCCTGGTTATGGCTCTGCTCCCTTCACTTCCCTGGATGCTACAGTCTCAAAGGCAACCTTCTACAGCGTCTGCACTCCGGTTCTTCTCATCAGTAGAACGACTCTTGGTGCTCCCAATCCTCTCTGGTACAATGGTCCACCATGAGACCCCAACCTGCTATGCAGGATTTGGATGCAAATCATCGTTTTCAAAATCAAAAAAAGGTCCAGACAGCCTTAAGCACTCCCCCGGTGTGCCAAGGCTCCATGGTGGTGACACGCGGCACGGTTTCTGCTTGCCAAGATTGGTTGAGAGCTTGAAGGCTGATTCGCCTCATTATACAGTTGCTACCACTGTACCAATACACAATTAGGGAATTGTATTAAGGGAAAATGGATGTGAGCCGAGACCATGGCCAGTATTTACTTGATCAAAGACTGGCAGAAATAACATTGGATAGTATAGCCTAATAAGACAGCAAGGTATGAAAACCATATTTTTTAAAAAAAAAGCTATGAAAAGATCTCCACACAATCCTGACACTGACCACTGGCCTTTGTAGGCAGCTCCAATTTTCACTTTATCCCTTTGCCACCATCATATTCGCACCATCCCCATTCTCCAAAAGAGATCAATTGTACAAACTATGCACTTAGATCATGGTGCGCTTACTTTATATCCAGTTGGCAGATTTCCTGTATTGCCACTTAACACATTACTAGTTTACATTATTCCCACATCCTGTCGGTTTCCATTGTCTATGCATAACCCCTGTATTGCTGGCATACACTGCCATGTTCCAGCTGGTGCTCCTTCTGGTGCTGAAATGGAGGCAGGAGAATGCTAGCCTTGCTGGTCCAGGGTGTCGCATCTTGCAAAAAGAACGCAAACAGCAATGGTCGCAGCAGTGAAGACATTACTCACCAGGCAATGTCTGCTAATGGCTTTAATGGTGGACGGGGAGGGCTGAAATGCCAGACCAGCCAGACAGACAGGTGGGCCCCAGGAAGCATTTGCCTCTTGGAACTTCTTTTTGGCACATGTACAATGCAGGTCACATCACTGGGACAGCAATTTGACTCAAGATGCCCTATGCCACCTGATGTCTATGGACGGAGGGAAAACAATTGACTAGCTCTGCCATGTCAAAAAGATTCTCCAAGGTGCAGACGGAGGTGATGTATGGGATAGCCCCCAAAATCAGCCGAGTGGAATGAGGGAATCAATAAAGAATGGTGCGATTCAAAGAGCAAGGGACCAGCAGGTGGCTGGCGCCCTAAAACAAGGGCCCGTTTATCTAGAACTTAGTATACCAGGCAGAAAGTCGTATTTAGATCCACTCACACCACCATTTGAAAAATCTCTATATATGTTAGCAAGACTGGGGATTCTTCCCGCCTTCACGCAGCCTAGGAAAGAGACTAAATCGGACCATGTGTTGTGTGGGGTGGCACCTGCAGATTTCAAAATGTTTGGACATTTCCAGCAGATTTCCCCTTCTGTAAATATGGAATTTCTGACTACACAAAAATATACGACAGATATTCCTGCAGATTTTCACAATGTTTTCCAGAGATTTGGACGGCTTCTAGAAATAAGCCCTCTAGCACTGTTCGTGACGGCAGTAAAATGACTGCCTATTGCTGGGTATTGCACTGGTGCAATGCTAGAATTTTCACTTATGAAATCACAAATCGAGTCCATGCGCCAGCATCAACAGAAAAAAATTGGGTCAATGGCTCTGATTTGCTAAATGGTGGCCTAAGAGCAATTAACACATATAGATGTATGATATATGATATGGCATTTGTAACGTGCCTATACACAAGTGTTTCAAGGCGCGACGAGGCAGGGAGGGGGGAATCAAGGGGAGACAGACAACGATCCTACTAGGCCAGGTGTCATTCAAACCGCGCAAGTGCATGGGTGGGGGGGATGGGAAAAGTGCAAGGGGGAAGGGAGAGGGGAAAGTGCAATACAGGGTTAGTACTGAAAGAGGGCCAGCTAGTGGCAAGTGCAAGATAAGTGCAGAACAAGTGCTGGGGGGGGGGGGGCGACTGTAGGGATACAGAGACAGTCCCGCAGTGCAGGGGTAGCAAGGAAGGCAGTGCAGGGGAGAGTGGCTGGGCCAAGGACCAGGGTTAGTGGGTGGCCCAGTTGCTGATTCAGAACAGTATCAGTGGTTTAGCAGGGGAGAGGGGGAGAGAAAGCAGAAGCAAAGAGGAAGGTTTTGAGGTGCTTCCGGAACCGGAGATGGTTCTCCTCAAGTTTCAGGGAGGCAGAAAGGCTGTTCCAGAGGGAGGCCCCTGCTGCGGAGAGAGATCTCCCCCCAACTCGTTGCTTGGTGAAGCGGCTGACCCTGAGGGAGTTGGAGGTGGAAGAGCGAAGTGCTCGAGAAGGAAGATATTTAGGAAGGGAGAGTTGAAGGTATTTTGGCCCCAGGCGGCCTTGTGGACAATGCAGAGGGTTTTGAACTTAATCCTCGCAGCCACAGGGAGCCAGTGTAGCGCTTTCAGTCCTGGAGAGATACGGTCCCTGGGCTTGAGGCCAAGGACAAGCCTCGCAGTCCTGTTCTGGATAAGTTGCAGAGGGCAGAGAGTAGAGGCAGGCAGATTTAGATAGAGGCTGTTACAGTAGTCCAGCTTCGAGAGAACCAGGGCTCTGGAGACAGTGAGCTTCTGGGGGAAGGAGAGGAAAGGAAGGATACCTCTGAGGAGGTGCAGCTGGTAGTGTGACTTCTTAGAAACGTCAGAAATGTGAGGAGAGAAGGAGAGTGTGGAGTCGAAGATGACCCCGAGGTTTTTTGCCTTGCAGGTAGGAACAGGAGGAGGGCCAAGAGAGGCCGGCCAGAGAGCTGCAGGGAAGGAGGGAGTGGGTGTGCCGATGAGTAGAATCTCAGTCTTACTGGCATCAAGGCAGAGGTCGTTGGCGGCACACCATTCCTGGATAGAGAGACAGTCGGAGATGAGGAAAGGAGAAGAGGAGGCCGAGGGTAGCCTGAAAATGAGCTGGGTATCATCCGCATAGCACTGAAAGTTGCTTTGGTGCAATGACATTTGCACCAGCATTGCTCTGGAACCAACACCAGTGCAACCAACCATTGCCATTAAGCACCCGTATGGCATAGGTCTGAACTCCAGAAGGACTGATCGAGTGCTTCTTTCTTTAGAAGTCGGTAAAACGTGTGGCCTCGAGATTGGTAATTAGGACACGTGATACACCAAGTACACGTGTGAAGAAACGCTAAAATGATAAATTAAGCAACTACAAATGCAAGGACCCGGCTAATTAAATTGCCTTACCAGGTTCTTAGTGACTTATCGGTAGTGCTAGAGTTTACCATAGGATTCAAAGCGCTCTCAAGCTGCCACAGACACACACACACACATTAAATAATTGCGCAAATGCTAAGCTCGAGATACATTTGGTTGATGTACTGGCCCTATAACCAGCAATTCATACCAGAAACCTGGCAAATTCGGATTTCTGACGTGTAACCCCTCCCAAATGTTTGTTGGGCGACTAGTGAAGTGCGTTGGAGGGCTTTGTCATCTGTTTTCTTGGGCATTGCTTCAACATGCTTTGACTCACCATGAGAGTACATTAAAGACATACCCCCTGGCAGACCAAACACCGCTTCTCCAGCTCTTTCTCCTTTCAGTGCTGCAGCCCATAGAATGCACGAGAATCCCATGATATTTATTTTATGTCTAACTGTAGTGAACACGTTCAACTGGACAGTGAAGCCCAGCGGGGGTCCGGGGCGTTTTAAATTCATACCCTTGCTCATTCATCATCCATCCTTAATTCTCAAAAATAATTATTTCAGTGAGGATCTCCCACTTTCCGGTTCTCACATACTTTACCTCCTTCGGGGAATTACGCACTAGAATGCATAGGCGGCAGGGCTCCAGCATGTTTTTTTTAGCCTCCCCATCTTGTAGTAGTCATTTATATAGCGCCTTTTCCCCCCATTTGTACGGCCTCAAGGCACTTTGGGACCCAAGCCCAGGGATAGGAAAGTTCTCAGAGGAGGCTTAAGATGCGTGTTGTGAGCCAGAAATGGTCATCAAGAGATATGACAGGGGCAGATATATATTTCTAAACAAAGCTTTATTAATAATCAGGATGGTGTAACGCCCAGTTAACCCTATGCTATGGTGGGATTTTCCTTGCCTAAAGAAATCGGAGGAAAGTCCGTCAAACCTATGCCTGTCCTCACTACAACATCTAGTGGGGAAATGCTCTCAACCAAATATAGGTGCTCAAGGTTCAATACAGTTCCAATGTAACTTCGTATCAAGGAGATTTGAAGTTACCTTCTGTAGGTTCTCTAGCATCACAGTTCTCATCAAAGAAATGTCTTGGGCTTCCCTTCCCCAAGTTAAAATGTAATCTCGTTCATACAACACTGCGATCTTGGGACTTCCTTCCCAAAGATAAACACTCTCCAGTTCTTTGGTTCTTAGGGCTCCCTTCCGCAAGATGTAGACTGAAGAGCTGACTTGCTTCCTCTGTTCCCAAGGTCACTAGAGAATACCTGGTCCACGTGACCTGCCCTTTGGTTAGCTTCACCAAGGACACATACCACTAAAGAAAGAGTTGGGATCATGGGACCCTGCCCCTCCTACCAAGTTCATGACAAGACAGAAGGCCAGAAGGCCCCGCATCCACCCATTCTATTTTGAACAAATCCTAAATGCACCAATAATCAACAAATACACCGGGAGGTACCCTCTCAGTCAACCATACAGACCAGGTGCGGTGCAAATCCATCCATGCGTGAGTGAAGAGCCGAAGACCATGATCAGGGACACCACGACATAGCAGCGTTCGACATGAAGCACATGTGCAGTCCGCACAACACCAGAAACACACACCCTAATACATGAAGAACGAGTACAAAGTTCTATAGTTGGACGACAGATCCATACTGTCATTGCTTTATTATTTTGTCATTAGCCAAATGCAGTAACGCAGAAACCGAAAGGCACAAGAGATCCTGAGCGAGCTTGCTGATGCTTAAAGCCAATAGTCGCATGGACATACACGAGAGTATATGGAATCTGATCAAACCACGTATAGATAGCCTATAGGGAACATAGTGTAAAATGGAAAATGTAGAAACCGCATTACAGCAGGCCTCAAATCACTGAGCAGGAGACGAGCTGAGCCGATTAAAGGCTGAACAGAAAGCAGGACGCGTTAGACAGGACCCACTGCCAAAGTCAAGAGAGGTGCAGACATTCCAATCTACAGATGACAAAATGACCAGCTGCAATAAAACAGAATAAAGCCTCATAATTAGGAGTTGCAGAGCTCAAATTTTTGGTCTCTCAAGACGTGGTACAGCCGAGTGAAACAATGGACAGTGATCGGTGGTGGGAAAGTGGAGCCGGTCCCAGGCAGCCAGATGTAGTGTGCTACAAGTGTTGCGACGAGCAGGACATGGTCTTATAGGCAAAGGTGATACACACAAGTTACAATACAGACACAATTGTTCACATTACCTTGAAGAGGTACACTGCGAGCTGAGAATTCGATTGAGTCCCAGGCCTGGGGAGAGATCAGCTCTAGCCAATCACAGTTTAGTACACTAGGTGTGGGTAGCAATGGACAAGAACCAAATGGTAAGCGTACTACTCTGCAACAATGTATTAGTTAGTAAATTGGGGATGGGACAGGCCAGACACCTGACATGAGAGCCAGTAGAACATGTATAGGTGACCATATAGGTTATTAGACTCCCGACGGCCAATCCCACACATTTGGAGAAAGGCCCAAGTAATGACAGTAGTGATGTAATTTTACACTACAACTGGCCTGCGAGCCAGGAGAAGCCGAGACATACTGGAATCCACCTGAGCTCTTGTATCAATCCCTGTTGGTTTTATTTATAATAAACCGCAGTTTGAACTTGCCGTTGACTCCTCTGTGCATACTGTGAAGGGAGTTGAGCTCTTCAGTCTGCAGACTTCAAGCATCGCTCTGGCATATCTGGGAGTTTGGCTTCAACACCACTTTGCTGCTTTTTAAATATTTAGGGGTTTCTGGTCTAGGCGCAGTTGTCAGACCACACGGTCCGCCCATCACAGGTCACGCAATCATGTTTCCCCAAAGACGTTATTCAGTAATATTCACAACTCTTCACTTTCACATTATTCGTAAGGTGCTTTTCTGTTACTTGATATACTCGATTGTCTCAAAACGTTCATGCAGTCTTTAGCAATTTAGTATAATCAAGTAACAGCTTTCTTTTCATCAAGTATTTCATAAATGTAGCATTTACTTGGTTTCACTCAAACCACCACTTTCCTGCCACTCTAGATTTAGGAAATGTAATGCGTTGCATTCATCAGGATAGCACCTTTAATTCTATTCAGCTTTCACAAAATGTAACTAAGTTGTACAAGCTTGAATGGCACCTTTTATGCAGTTTGGTATTCAATAAATGCGTGTTCAGTACTTTCGTGGACCGTTACCAATCCCAACGTCCCTTGGAGTGCTCTGGCCTTCCTAGTGTCTTCCGACACTTACCGGGTCTCTGTAGCTCTGTTCGGCAGCTTCTTCCAGAGCAGAAAAAAAAACTTGTCAGTTTGCTGGTGTTCCATTCAGCACACGCCGGCCTTAGTGCCTGGCTCCACCTCTGCTCCCTGGCAGCGCCTGGTGCACGCCTTCCCTCACAGGAGCTACCAGTCGTGCAGAGTCACCTCAGCAAGACTCCCGGGATCTTCATCGGCATGCCAGCGCCTGAGCTCCTCGTTGCTCAGTACAGCAATTCCTTGGTTTGCTTTTTCTTCTGCGACTGAACCCATGTGCTTTTGGATTTCTCTATTTCTAACAGGATGCAGGTGAAATGAGGTATCCTCAATTGCCTGTTACTGTGACATGCCTTCAGACCACTCTCTTCGTCCCAGTACTGGAGTGGTGTTTACAACAAGAAATCTGCACTACTAGTTCCCACTTCTCAGTACTTAAGGGAAAACTACAGGGGAGGATGGGATTAGAGGAGATTGGCAATAGCCCATAAAGGCTAAGGGAGGGGAGGTTAGGTCCATATCAGGAAAATGGGGATACCAGATCTTGCCTTCAGGCACCGGCTCTCCAATCGCCAAGGACCCTTCACTCAGGTGCTCCTCACTTGTCCATTCCCAGGGTTGGAATCCAAAAGCAATGGCCCTTCCCTGGCCACCTGAACAGAAGATACCGGGGAGTAGATAGGAGAGTACCTTCAGGTCTCAGTGTGCATGTGGCCAGGATTGGGACTTGGGAGGACTGGCTAAGCTCCAGTAAGCAACCCAAGAGGACAGGCATGTGGACAGGTGCCAAGGAAGGTCACAACAGAGTGCTAGTGCAGGAGACTCATTATGTACCCAGCTAGACCGACATTTGTCATAGGTGGTTGCTGCATTCTAATGGCAGAGGTGGCAAGTCTAGTGCTTCAGTGCGAAGCGGTTATGTGACCAGCTAGACCAAATTTGTTGTAGTCGTCGCTGCATTCTAAAGTGCGTGGATGGATAGCTGTGTCTACGGCAGATTTCCACCAAAGTGGTGCTTTTATGCATACCGTAAACTCAATTGGAACTTATCTTTGATGTCGCTGTGTCATCCGATCATCTGTGGGGAAGAAAAAGCCAGCAACCATCGTAGACTTTTAAAGGCACTATGGACAGGCTACCTTAAATCCACCAACTGCAGTAGATTGGCTGTCCTAGAACATCTTCTAGGCGGGACAGACAGGCTACCACAGGAACTAGGATAATGGGATTCTCCGAGCGCAACAGACAGGTTATCTTTATAGGCTTACTACTTATCTTCCAGTTCTATGAATGCGAACCAAAAGGAGTCTACCATGGAAATGGCTGTGTGTGACTTTCATGTTTCCCAAATGTATTTTCCACTATGCACTGCATACAACTGTATATTCGCCCCAGACTGAAGTTTCTACACGGTTTATGCTCAAGTGCTTGCATGTTCCCATGTGTGCATGTGTCCGGGCCTTGATATGTGAATCTATGTTGAGTTGCTGCCATTGGGTTTAGTCCACTCTGTCCCAGAGTTATGTGGGGGTGGGGCAGGAAGTGGGATTGTGCAATTCCTCCAGCCCTGGGAAAAGACTGCAGAGAAAACTAGTTACCCCTGTTAAACCTGTCCTCTGCCCAGCTACCAGAATTCCAGAGCCAACAATCCGGCCTGACCTTTTTACCCACGTGTCCTACCCTGTAATATCCATCCCCACTTTGTCCTGTCCTCCCTGAGCCCTGCAAAACGAGTTCCACTTGTGTGTGTATCATGAGTGGGGAGGAAGGCTCTGGAAATCCACTTGTCCCACATCAGACAATTAACCTCTACTCCAGGCCCCAACTGCCCTGTATAATTTAATCTCCCCTGACCTGGGAATCACACACAAGCTAGTTCCACCTATTGTGGGAATGGGTGGTGGCGGGCTCTAGTAGGACACTTTTCCTTTACCATGCAATTACCTGAAAATGTGTGCCAAGCCCTGCATCCCATCTCCTGGAAACCACACAAAAATGTGTCCCTGGCAACTGCCAAACAAACCAGTTACACATGTGTCCCTAGGGGTGGCGCTGGCCCTGGAGTGGGTGGAAGAACAGTCTTATATAAGCGTTTGGAGAGAGGATGGGGCTTTTCTTGGCTGTTGGTAGTGTGTGCGGACCGTGGGGGGTGAGGGCAGAGAGAGAGTCAGTCCTTCCCATCACCCGTGTCCAGTGTGTCTAATTTGTCCTGCTGGCAATAAGTTTACTCCTCTTCCTGTAATAAATCCGTTCCTGGTTTCTACAAAGACTTTGGTGCCTTCATTGTGTTCCCACTTTTCAGTGCAGCCTGCCTGTTATTGGCAGAAGGGTGACCCAGTCAGCCTGCGTACACAACACACCTCCACCGGGTCTGTTGACTCCCTGGTCCAAAACAGTGGCCCTGACTGGGGGTCTCCCACACAGACTCCCACTTCCTCACTACTAAGTACAATATCAAGGCAGTGCTCCAGATGATTTGGAAGTGGGACTATTTTACTCCCTATTTTTTTTAAGTTAGCAGTAAAATGATTTATGGAGTACAAATGTAATTCCAGTTCCCAATGAGAGTATTTTATAAGAGAGTAAAAAAAATTAAAAAAGAGTTTCTGTAATATGTATTACTTTGCACCCCGTTATTCATGCACATTAAAAGATACACGTTTACTTCTTCTAATCAGTCAAGAAAAGAAGGGCGGAAGAGTCTACATGTCTTTCTGATTTTTTGTTGAGAGTATTTTTACTCCCATTTGTATTTTTGGGAGTATTTGCCAATGTTTAGGGGTTACATGTCCTTACAACTATTAATTGTATAACAAATACACATAACACAAAAAATATATAATGACAAAATCTAACTTTTTTTGGTGGGGGGGTGCCCCAAACCCCCGTTTCCCCCAGCCGAAACCCCAACCGAACCATTTCCCCACAAGATTTAACCCTTTACCCCACCCCCACATTCATTTGTTATTTTTGTCGTTATATTATTTTCGTTATATATTCTTCGTTTATTACATTTGTTATATCGGCTGTACACCTTTTTAGGGAGTAAAAATGTCAGATACACACACTATCTGTATTTTATTGCATTTGTAAAGCGCGCAAACAGCCCAGAGGCATTGAGGCGCTGGTACAGGTACATGCTATTTCCATTAGGTTTGACATATGAAAGCGGTTACAGGTACAGGAATTCGCATTGGTTATGACATGCAGTAGGTTGTTTACATTAGTTTTGACATTAGGATGGATTTTACAGTTAAGGAAATACCAACGGTTATGATCTTGTTGCACATAATTTTATGCAACCACCTTGACTCGGCTGCCCACTTCTCCCAAGAAGCCATCGGCTGGATTGAGTCGCTCCTGAGCAACAGATCGATGCGTGTCTTTTCCACCACAGCGTCTGCCGACCCTATCCCCATCACATGCGGGGTCCCCCAAGGTTCATGCGTCTCCCCCACACTGTATAACGTGTTCATGAAGCCCCTGTTTGATTATCTTGACGGTCTGTGTATCACCTACACTAATTATGCAGATGATACCCAGATCCTCATCCCGTTGACGGGAGAATAGGATTTGGCCTTGGTGAACAGGGTATACCTCATCATCCAGGCATGGATGGCCTCCCACAGTCTGCCTGAATGATGAGAAGCCTGAACTCATCCTCGGATCTACCCACATATGAACTGGGCCACAACTACACCAGCTGCACTATAGACAGCAATCCCATCAAGGTAGCCAAAGGTGAAAACCCTAGGAATCTACCTAGACTCCGCCCTCTCCTTCCACAAACAGATTAGCTCCATGGCCACCTCCACAGCTTACACTTGTAAGCTTATAAGAGCAGCCAAACCTTTCCTCTCCACCCAGAACTGCATTACCCTAGCCAGAGCCCTTGTACTATCAAAATTGGACTATTGTAACGCCCTCTATGTAGGAGCCAACAAACAGGTTACCAATAAAATCCAGACTTTGCAAAATAATGATCTCAGAGCTGCGCTCAGCATCCCCAAGAGAGAACATCTCCAGCATCAGGCGAACTCACAACTGGCTTACCACTACCGACAAAATGTTGCTCAAAGTAGACTCCTTAACACACAAATGCCTCAACAATGCAGCCCCTCGCTACCTTGCTGACAGAATAAAGATATACACCCCCAACAGGCCCACCAGATCCGCCAACACCAACCTTCTTACAGTTCCTAGATACAACCGAACTAAAATGGGCGGTAACAGCTTCCAGGTGAAAGCAGCCCAACACTGGAACTCCCTACCACCCTCCCTAAGGACACCGCAAACCTATCCCCACTTTAGGCACAGCTACTTACAATGGTTAAAGAATAAGGACCAATAACTGACCTCGCCTTTCTATCCATGTAAATATTTTCACCGGCCAACTGTATACCTCCGACCATCTACTGACCAACTCGCGAATGTGTAAATATGTATAGCTGTACTCTGTATATCAATGTATCCTTCTGAAATGTATCTACCTATGTATACACTGTAATTATTGTACAGCACTGGAACTAAGCTGAGAATATACTTGCTGCTCCTGCGCCCTCATACCCCCCCGGGTATGGTGCGCAATATAAATGAATAAACAAACATACAAGCGAGAAGACACAAGGCTGGCTTCAGCCTTGCGAGAACAGCTGCGTTTTTAGCGCTTTACAGAATACCCAGTAGGATTGGTCTGCTCCGAGTGAGGGGGGGTGGGGGGGGGGGGGAGGAAGTTCCACTGTTTGGCAGCGATGTAGGGGAAACTGGAGCGGCTACCTTTGGATCGTTTGACTTTAGGTAGGTGTAGGCTCTCCTGGTGGGCCTAGTTGAGTGGCTATTTTCTGGGAGAGGTGGGGGGGGGGCTGTGTTGGAAAGGCACTTGTGGGTGATGGATATGGTTTTAAATGTGATGCAGTCTTAGACGGGCAGCCAGTGGGCCTCTCTTCTGGCTTCTGCGATGTGTTCTTAAGTATGTTCAGGGCTGCTCGCAGGGTGTTATTTTGAATTATTTCAAGTTTAAGGATGTGTTTGGCGCAGGTGCCTGTGAAGAGGCTATCGCAATAGTCAATCCTTGAGCATAAGATGGCTCGGACAATAGTCAAGCAGCTGTTTTTAGAGCGGAAAGGTCTAGCACCATTCAATACTTTGGTGGCGTAAGCTGCTGATGAGATGGGATTCACTGGGCGGTACATGGTAAAGGAGGCATCATGGTACAACCCTAGAGTTTTTACTGAGGGGGAGATCGGGCTAGTGATGTCAATTTGGAAGGCAGTGTATTTTTCAGTAAGACTATTTAGTACTTTAGGTGAACCGACTAGGAGGATTTCAGTTTTGTCGCTATTTAGACATAGGTGGTTGGCTGCCATCCATGACTGTATCAGGGTGCAAGTACTGAGGGTGTTGGAATCATCTGCATAAAGGCCTGCAAGTGGGAGCAGGATTTGGGCATTGTTGGCATAGTTGGTGTAGGCTATGCCTAGAGAGTCAAGGATGTTGAAGAGGAGCCTGGTGAAAAGGTTGTAAAGGGTCACAGATATGCACAACCCTTGTGGTACCCCATATGGGATGGGGGATGGTGATGCATTGGCACTCTCCGAAAAGACCCTCAGGACTCTTCCTTCCAGAAAGGAAGCAATCCAGGCAGTAGTCATGGTGGAGAAAAATCGGGGAGGTAATAAAAGTGGCAACATATGATTTTGTGGTTGAACAGGTTGAATGCAGTAGATAGATCTAGGAGGGCGAAGTGCTGGAGTCCCCCCCCCCACCCCAATGCCTGAACTCGGCCAGTTGATATTTTTTGGTCAAGCAGGGATGATTCGGTGCGATGGCTGAGACGGAAGCCAGATTGCTGCATTCCTAGGATATGGTTAGTTTCAAGGAAGTGCTGAACTTGCAGTTAAGCTGCCCCATCAAAAGATTTTAGTAGGAAGGGGACAGTAGTGATTGGCCTGTAGTTGGTGGGAACAGCAGGTTTTGGGACGATGCATCTCATCACATATCACCAGGAAGGATCCTGTGTTGTTGCAGACACCATGGTTTGTACCCATCAGCTCTCTGCAGTCTCTATTCCCCAATATGCAACATGAGTTGCTAGCAATCGTCTTGGGCAATCCGTCGGGATAACATTTCGCTGCTCCCACCTGAATCAATCACAGTCTCCCAGGCCAACCTGGTCCTTCGACGCCCTAATGCATCCTACATGCCTTCAGCCTTAACACAAGAAAGAGATGGCACAGGAGGGTCTAATCGCCAGGAAAGGACCTACTGGTCCAGAAGAAATGGACAAGAACCAATCAGATCGGCACTGCTACGATAGTCATCCAGCCATAAAAACATCTGAAAGAAATAGATTGGGTAGGGAAAGATTGAAGGGCGGGGGCGTGGGTGGCACATTGCTGCTAGACGTAGTCACCTAAGCAACACACAACCGCGGTTTGAACATTACAAGACATCGGTTTCCTTGACTCCCAATTGGCCCAATGTCATGTGCAGCATCTTCAGGTAAAAGCTTCTTCAGCCAAGAACCTTGCATACAGGGGGAGCCGAGGGGGATTGCAGACCCAAACAGTCAAAAACACAGAATGCAAAGTGTTGGCTGAAGAGTCAAGGCTGTCCGAGTCCTGCGAGATGGTGCCAATTGCCATCTATGCCTTTTGAATCACAAGATGTTATAACTGACGGAGGGGTTTGTGATCCAGTCTAAGCCTGGGGTTGATGTTTTAGAGATAGTGTATTTGTGGGAGAAAGGATATTTCCATCAGAAAGAATATTCCAAATGCAAGCAATGTGTTGCTCTCTATACATAAAATCTCCGACTTGCCTCACATCATTGGGCCGCCATGTTGGAGATCTTCAAAGAGGCTCTCTTTTTACCCTATGGTTACAAGCTGACAGCAACCAGGCAAACACTGTTCAGGCTGTGCTTTTCATCTACTGAAATCTGTTACGTCGGTAGAGGCACAGAATATTAAAGCTGCAACTTCCAAAATGTATTTTATTTTTAACATTTGTAAAGAGTGCACTGCATTTTTCGTGTGCCTCCGGCACTTGTGTCAGTAGTGACAAAGTCATGGGACCATGCAAAACATTAGAGAATGCGCTCCCAAGGATTTTTCTAAATTTCTTGATTGAGGGGGTGCACTTCTGAATTTACTTTCCCAAAGGTCGGCTCCACCGGTCTGAAATTTGCATCGATAGCACCCTAGAACAAGGGTCTTCAATCTTTGGCTCGCCAGGAGATTTAGACAACTATCATCCCTAACCAGCATAGTCCAAAATGAGGGATCAAGGGAATCCAAGTCCAAAACATCTGAAGAGCCATAGGCTGTAAATCCCTTCCCTAGAATGATCTAGTGAACTGCTCCATGCAGTCAGTCTTGTGGAATTGTAAAGAAGGCACAGCCGAGTCCATGCAGAATCGTTATGCATTCGACTGCTTGGAATCCGGTGGTATTTGCTAGCAGTTCAGTGCACAGCAAAGGGTGCAGACTCGCCTCCCATGCCAGACATGAAGGCGAGGCAGGTAAACACTGATACAAACCCGGGGACTCAACAGTGCAGTTGGGAAGTACCAATCGCGTGAAACCTGCAGGAATGCAGCTTCAAAAAGGGAACACAGTTGCAGTTCCTCCCATGGATTACTACATACAGGGTATTTTCCCTCCAAAACCATCTGGAGCAGAGGTCGCCAAACAGTCGATCGCGGGCAACTAGTAGCTCGCCTGAGCCTTTTCAGTCGCCCGCGCTGAAGATACCATTCCGTGTTCAGGATCCGAACCCTAGTGGGCCCAATTACAGGCAGAGAGCTTGGATACTGTGCCACTTGGAACCGCTTGTAAATCCACTGACAAATGTCAGTATCACCTTATGTTTCTGCAGGCCGCCTGTAGTACCACAGTTGGCCTTGTGCGCCCCCACAACAGTCTTTAAGCAAGCTGCTCTTGTTTGCCAGAGATGTTGGAGGGGCTGGGGTAGGATCAGGATCATTGTGACCACGCAATGAAAATATCACAGTAGCACTGCTGCTCGCCTGGAAATGTTCAAAATAATATTTAAAAAATGGTTTAATTTCTTTCCAAATTCCACACCGTACATTTCCACTTAAATCACTTCCATGACACAAGTACACCCACTTTTAGTACATTAAGCAATCCATAGACACGCTGTACAGTAGAAGCATACCAGGGTAGTTCAGCAGGTTGACAGACCGATGCTGAGATGTTATATATTCAAAAACTACAGGTTGTTAATCGTATGACTTTTTGCAATGCATTATAAAAAAAGTGCTATGCAATGTGTTTGGCCAGGGTATGGGTTGGGCTGGTTGCTTGCTTATATTCAGGGTTGAGGTGGGGATATTTCTGCCCCTGTAAAAATCAAAAGTTGGCACCCATGAACCCACAGTTTAATTTCCTAAAAACTGCTGTCAGCATAACAGAAGCATTTGTGATTAACCAGTTTGACAAGCATATAACATCTTTATAAATATAACTTGTGCTAAAACACAGAGGGGCACACAAATAATGATAATGATGTGTTATTTATATAGCGCCTTAATCCAAAGCCCCTTACAGAGCACATATTTACATGCAATATCACCCAACTGAAATTGGTACTGATGTATCGACCTCAGAAGGCTGAAAGTCTGAGTTGGCCTTGCCGGGATTTTAACCTGCGACCTGCAGACCACGTTCAGATCGCAGCAGCGAGCGCTCAACCCGCTGAGCTATCTTACTGGCAAATAACAGAGTATGTGTGGTGTCTGACAAAAAAAAAACATTTCAAAGAAATGCAACATTTTTCAATTTGGAAATTACTTTTTATTTGGAAAATAATAGTGTGCCTAGCATGTAGAAAGCCTGCATAAAAAGCAAAGGAAGGGGCACACAAATGACAGGATATTTGTGTGGTAGTCCAACAAATATCTGTCTTTTTGAGACAGATACTAATAAATAATAATGCAACAAAGAGGTTTTTGAAGTTCTTAATATATTCGTGAGGGCATATGTTATTCCATCTGTTTATAGAGGGGAAATATCGAGCCAAAAAAATATTGGTAATTCCGAGGCTTATAAATATCCCCACCCTGATATCGCCCGCTAGTAGCTCTCCACTGTTGGCCTCCACTACAAGTAGCTCTAGCTAACGTAAAGGTTGGAGACCCCTGATCTAGAGGATCCCTGGCATGGCCTTCCAACTATTCCCTTAAATAGCCAATCCGTATTCAGCCCTACAGATAAGGGATGTGTCGGCCACTTTTACACCCTAAAAATTGGCAAATACTCCCAATTAATAAAAGTAGGGAGCAACAAATACTCCCTACAAAAAAAAATAGGAAAAAGACATGCAGAATCTTGCGCCCCTGGTTTCAACCTCAGAGCTCCATGGATATTTTTGGACCAGTAGTGCACTTGGTACCACAGGAAGAAACTGCCTGGTTGGAAGATGTAAACGTGCATCTTTTAATGTGCATGAATAACTAGGTGAAAAGAAATACATTATTATAAAAACACTTGCGTTTTTCAGTTAAAACATTTTTACTCGGGTATAAAATACTCATTGGGAAGTGGACTTATTTTTTACTCCCTGGAGTACAATACTCCCACTTCCAAATCTTATCTGGAGCACTGTCCGTATTATTGTTCCCGTTTAATATTACACCTGTGTTGTACACTGCTTCGCACTGCATACAAATCAGCAGAGAAGCAGCACATGCATGTACGGGCATACTCCCCCGCCCCCCCCCCCAAAAAAAGTGGTCCCGAAGCTCATCCATTTTTATACCAGTAAACAAATACGGGTACACAAATCGTTACTGAACCATGGTTGGGGGCGGGCAGAAATCATAGAGGCGTCTTCTCTACATTGTTAATTTCGGTGAAAAGTCAATATTTTCTAATTTACTAGATCAAAAAGAATACGCAAGAAAAGCTCCCCTTTCAGGGGCAGCTCCGTAGGCGCCATAAAAGGGGGCGGGGCAGAGAAAGGTGGCCCACCTGCGCTTTAAAAACAATAAATTTAAAAAACTAGAAGAGGCATTACTTGAATATATTATTTAACTGGCCCGGTGATTTTTCAAGACACATCCACAGAATGACAGGCGTTCACATCTGCGCTCCCCGTAGTGGCAAAATTCCATAGGGTGTGAAATGACAATACGGTGCTTCTTCCTGCAGGATTCCGGCCCCTCCCCCCCCAGCTCTCGCTTGTCACTAGCAAGGGCATGTTTCCCCCAGAGACTAAAGAACAGACAAGCCACACAAGCTCTGGAAGCCCTGCAGTGAAATGTCTTCACTGGCTGCAGCTGTCCAGTCGATTTCCGGTTTGAAGGACACGCGCTCATCACAGCGCCTGTAATGGATTCCTTCCTATGTGGAGGTTTCACGTGCGCAGCCCGAGCAAGATTTGAACTAACGGCATGTCAGATTTTCGAAAGACAGCTCTTCCGAGTGAAGGGCTCGTCACAGACATATTTGTAAGCCTGTATGGCACAGGTTCTAATTCCGGAAGGACTAGTCTAGCCCTTCCTTCTTCGAAAATGGTCGAAGGAGCGTCATTGAGATTGGTAATTATGACACATTATTACACCGTTTAAATGGAGGGATCAATCTGGCATGAAACGCTACACGATGAAAATTAAGGGACTACAAAAGCAGTGGCCCGGCTAATTAAATTGCTTGACCAGTTTCTCAGTGACCTTATTGATAAGTGCTAGGGTTTACAATGTATGAGCTCTGAAGCTGGCCCACACAGGTTTGAAATAAAATCATCCAGTCTTGGTTTTGCCCCTTTGCATGCATGCTGAGATTTCTTTTCTCCATTTATATATGTGAAAAGTTAATAAAACATGTTTTTCAATGCCTAGAGGACGCAAAACAGGACTGGCGTGCTACTCCGCCTGGAATGGACCACTTGAGAGCTTTGATGCCACCCTCTTTAATGGTCCCTGGAACAATGTTATGTTATGGCGATTTATACTGTGCACTGCCACCACCCAGGGGCTGTCTCCAGGCACTTGCATTGCGCCCTGGAAGAAAAGGGGGGTGGGCCGGTTAGTGAGATAGGATGAGAGGATAGGTAGTTCAGAACCAGGAGGAACTGGCATCTGCGAGTATTGTTTTGCATGTGGGAGTTGGTATGGAAGGCCCTGTGCATTGTAACCGTATAGGTAAGACTCCGTGCCTCGGGTGTATGCTAGTGTAATTGGGGTGGGGTGTGGTTGCTCTCACTGTGTCAAAGTATCCAGAGTCGCGGGTAGCTGTAAGACTCTGTAGTGTCATGCTGTGTACTTGCATGTTAACAATTTTATGGAGGTGGTTCATGCTAGGTGCGATTCCAGCATCTCAGAGATGGTGGGTGTGAACATAGAATTGAATCTTG
The DNA here is from genome assembly GCF_040938575.1 of Ambystoma mexicanum. Lineage (NCBI taxonomy): Eukaryota > Metazoa > Chordata > Amphibia > Caudata > Ambystomatidae > Ambystoma > Ambystoma mexicanum. Next base: position 447,560,628 of record NC_090936.1, on the reverse strand, counting down.
GTTTGTTTATGTGAAGTGTGACTAGCCCAAGGTCTGGAGTAGTGGCTTTGGTTATGTTAGAGGAGCAGGCAGGCGCAAAAATTGGGTAATTCTGTCGGTTTGTTGGAGCTTCTGGTGCGACTGTCTGCTGGTGGTATCTATGCAGATTCTTGGTTGCGGTTAATCGGCCCATCTTGCCTCCTCTCTAGTGGTTTATCTGTGATGTTATTTACTGCCGGTGTGCCTTTGCGGTGGTCACGGTCTGTTGAATAACCAGGTTGCGAGTCGTTTCCTGAAGGTGATGTGGTCTTTAGTGGTTCTAATTTCTTTCGGCATGCTGTTCCGGGGGTTAGCAATTAGAAGCGAGAACGCTGTTCCGAACAAATTTCCTTTTTTCGTAATGTTTTGCCTCCATTTGTAGGTCCATGCTGGATCATAGGTCCCTTCTGGGGGGGGGGGTGGGGGGGAAGGGTAACTACCAGCTAAAAAAGTAGTCTTAGAGGAATCAGCTCCTTGTCTGTGCAAGGCTTTGTGGGTGATGCAGAGTGCTTTGAATTTTATGTGTTTTTTTACTGCTAACCAGTGTAGGCTTTCCAGTGCCGGCATGAAGTGATCTCTTCTGTTTAGTCTTCATAGGATCCCGGCTGCTGGATTTTGCACCCTTGGAGTTTGTCGAGCCTTTCTAGCATTCCTAGGTAGAGGCTGTTTGCGTAGTAAATTCTTGTCAGCATCAGGGATGGCATAGGATAGGACCCCCTTCTCCCCCACCAACCCCCGAGCACGGAGCCATGCCCAGAGGCCACCATAACCTTTGAGTTCATGGGAGTGAAAGCCCTGGCCACACATGACATCACCATATGATGACAGCTACTGCCAGCCGCAGGGAGCAGCCAGAGCTTAGTGTTTAGCTGTCTTGAGAATTGGGCTTGATGGGGGGGGGGGGGCAGCAAGTAAGAAAGTGGTCTTATTTAGCACACATATGCTGATAATGTTGGCCTTGCTGCACGTGCCTCCAAGTAAAATAGGTGGGAGGGTAAAATAAAAATAAATAAATAAAAGAGTGGGAAGGTTGTTAATCGGGAAGGAAGATGCTAAAGCCTGGGGTGTATTTGAGCGCAAGTCCGAAACACGCATTACCGGTGTGCAGATTGGAAAATCTGATCTTTAGGGATGGGTATAACTGGCACAAGTGAGTCCTATGAGCAATCCACCAGTCGAGAGGCAGCGATTGGTGCAGTTGTTGCTAGAAGATGGATAGGGTAGGAGTCCAAGTACAACAGACCTGGTGTTTCATCTAATAAAGAGTGCATTTAGAGTAAGGTAGCTATTTTTCAGTAGGCAGGAGGAGGTGTGAAGAGATGGGTGTTTTATACATTTTATTTAAATTGCACCTTGTGGAATGAAGGGGCATGATCAACATATCACCCAATCAAGGGAGTTTATAATCCATGGTCACCCGTCCCCAGCAGCTGCAAAATGGTAGTCCTCCCCTGGCCACCATAAGGCAGCTCTATGGCTCTAGGTTTGTTTCTTTTCAATTGGTGTCTGCAGTGCATGAACATATGCGCATGGCTGGACTGTGGAGATGGTTAGAGCATCTACATTAGCCCATAGAGATCCAAGTCCGGATGAAGTACCAATTCTACCCTAGATTTTTGCATGTAGAAATTTGGCATTACTCAACTATTTTTATACTGTGTATGTATGTTTGATTAGTTACAGGCTTTCAAATGTGATGTCCAAGCCACTGGATCTTTGAAAGCAGCTGGGAGTCGGTATACATTCCTGGTAGGGACAATGGTAATGGGCGACTGCCCAGAGCATCATAACAATTACCCAATTACCTGAAACGATTCCAATAATAGTGCAAGTTTGGGATCTACAAATAACAGACCCGTGGTCACAGCGGACATTACAATCTTTTTTTGAACCCAGGATGCACAGTGACCTCACAAGAAGAATTCTTCATACTACAGATAACCCCCACAAAAAACAATGACCACAAATAGTAAGGTATCAAATTGCTGAACCTACCACAAAAATGGGACTAAAATGCCCATTTCGGTTTTCAATTTATGTTACTTTACTTGCCAGCCCCAAAAAATAAAATAAACGCACAACTAAAAAAAACAAAAAACACAACACCTCAATTCTATACATATGCACAAACAGCACACGTTTTCTTACTCGTCAAGAGTCCAAAATCACTAGCCAACGACAAATGGAGAGTGCTTATTTTTTCTCCGTGGATATTCCATTACGCGACTAACTGGTGCACTAACTGGTGCACATTTTGTCTACCCCACGGAAAAAAGCACCTTTCCAAGGCAAGCAGTTTTCGTGGCTTCTAGGACCAGAAAACCTCAGATGCAAATTTTCATAAGACATAAAATGTTTTTCTGTTTTTTTTACATTTTTTTTATTTTTGTCATCATCCACATCATGCCAGCAACGGACTGCCTCAGAGTGAAGAGATGCTGGAAGAAGCGGTGCATGTAGAGTAGGTGAACAACATTGGCTGCCCAGCAGGTAGATTATCTAAAGCGATTGTGAAAGTCCTGCTTCCCATATAACGGAGAACCTGAAGGTTTTCAAACCTTTTCTGAAATTTAGCTCATCTGTCTGTAGGCAGAGATGGGACAAAAAACAAAATCCAGAAGAAGGTTCTTAAACAGTATTTCAACAAGGCGACGGCGAGCTGCACTCCCACTGGACACATGTGTTTTTTGTGAACATATTTACTGAAACGGTGCAAAAGCTCCCCGATCCCAAAAATACAGTTTGTGATCAGAAAAAAAAAAGTTCCTCATTAAATAGGAGTTGGCAGTCAATGGAGGGATTTAGGGACTACTCAGCCAATTAAAACGGAGATAGAAGTTTTTAAAAAGTTCAAATTATTTAATCTGAAATCCTGGAGCTAAATTTTCTTTCAAAGGGAATAGATACACCATAAAAAAATCAACAGGTCTATAAAAGCACCTTTTTATCTAAGAGCACACGTGCCACTCCAAACGACACCTGGGACGTCCAAAGTCTGGAAGAATGTTAGAAGGCAAGTGAGGGACGGATATCCTGAGCAGAAGGATAGCGAAAGCTTCACCTGCGCGCTGCTCAGTGCTGTATCCCGGGAACCAGAGAGGTCCACTGCTCGCCACAGTTTCAGGCATTATGTTCTTCCTTGCCAGCAAGTACGTAACGTTAATCTTGAAACACAACTTCAGCATCCAACATTGCCGCGGGCAGCTAGTTCAAGAAACACTTATCTGCACTAATGCCTGGTAAGAACAGATTTTGGAACAGACCCGTTTCACAGGAAACGGGAACGGGGGGGGCCCCGATGAATGCAAGACCGCACAAACAAGGTGGAAGAAACATTTCCTGGTCATACTCGGATTTCTACACCAGTAGTCTGACAAACATCACTTATTTAAAGCGCCCACAATTACACAGGCATGCAGGCATTCCTTCTGAAGGATGGGAGTCTGAGGTGAAACCAAAATGCAGCAAATTCCAGAATGTTTGTAATTCAGGACCTGGGCGGCACCAGTTTTTCAAGCGCCATTAGAAAAAAAATTATTATGTAGTAGCTAGTTACGCGTGCCTGTTACCAATCACCATTTATTGACAGGCCTCAACCTAGACATTACTCCATATCAACAGTGTTCAAAAACAAAATCTACAATTGCTCTTCTGTGGGCTCAGTGGTCGTGTGGTATCTTTTTCTGTGAAGTCAATGATTTGGAAAGATTGGGGGGCAGAGGGGGCCAATGCGGGTGTGATCTTTATTAAATCGCTCCAATTTTATGGGGTGAAATGCTGCCACTAAATTTCAGAGTCCAATTTGAAGCAGAGGAGGAATCACTCCTTCCAAGCACAAGGCTATTGATCCAATAAAGATAACCAAATACTGCCAGCAAACATGGTGTCACATCCGTCCATCCAAGACAATAATGGGACACACAGCTATTATATTGGACCCTATGTTATCTGCCAGGGTTGCGGGTCAATTGGTCGAAAACATTTGGTCGACGGGACAACTGGTCGACACCATTTGGTCGAATGCCAAATGGTCGAATTTTTTTTTTTTTTTACCCCTTTTTGGGGGGGGGGGTCCCCCCCCAACCCCTTTTTTTCCCCCCACACGAAAACCCACAGAAAACATATATAAATAAAAAAAAAAAATTCGACCATTTGGCATTCAACCAAATGGTGTCGACCAAATTGCAGTCGACCAGTTTGTTGTCGACCAATTGACCGGACACCATCTGCCAGAAAAGTAGGGCCAATGTACTGCGACAGTCTTAGAAATTCCACAGACGCCGCAAGCTATGACCTCACGCTCAGGAAGGAAGCTGCTTGGCAACACTGTATCCAGTTATCTTCTCTCAAAGCTCACCCCCCCTGCCAAAAACTAACAAATGTAAAAAGCAAGGAAAAATGAATGCAAATGGCACGTTCTAACTGTATGCAATGGGTTACTTAGGAATAGCACATAGAAGGCTTCACCAAGGCTGGCAGTATTCGGGAACGGCATGCATTCAGGTGTCAGTCAGGATGGTGGTGAAACCGCTGAGGCGGCGGCTTCACGGAGGTTGCTGCGCCGGGAGAAGCACTTTCCTCCCTCCTTGCACAATAGCTCTGCTGTGATATTGTGCGACAGCTGGACACTGCACCATGAAGGCACCATTCATCCAGACACCATGCTCGAGTCTGCCCGATTCCTGCGCTTTGCTGCCACTGCACTTTCAGACAAGGATACAACGATGCAAAGTCACGCCAATGACAGGTTGGTGTGTGCTATAAAAAACACCCTTGGCATTTAATGTTAACAGCCAGCATGACTGGACATAAGTGAGGACATTTAATTTACGTGAATGAACACAACTTACGTAACTAAAGCATACAAGTCAGAAAACAAGTTATCAACAGTGTAACAGTTCAGTTTGCAAAAATGGCAATCCTCAAATAAAAAAATAAAATAATTTGCATCGGCACAAAATAGCAACTTTAAATATTCGATTTTGTTAAAGTATTCGGCCAAAGTCCTATATACATTTTCAGAAATTGCCATCGAGTTAATGAACATCCCACGTGTAAAATTTGCTTTCAAATTATATATGCATTTTATTTAAACAGCTTAATTTCACCACACTTTCACATCGAAGAATTTGGTGAATATATCGTCAAATACTACCCAATAGGAAGCAAAGCAATAGGGCCTTTGATTTTTTAGAAGCAAGTAAAAGGGGAAGATAAGTAGTGCACACCTAGTAGTAATAAATGAAGACTTAAATAGGTAGCAATCAATCCAGCATATGCTGGTTTAAGGGCTTTTAGGTGCGGGGGAGGAAAAAAAGCATTGGCACAAAGCCATAATCAGTGAAGTCCAATTAGGCCCTTTTGAAAAAGAGGGAATCTTCGAAAGGAGTCGGCCACAACACAATTGGACATCGCTATTTGCATCAGTTGTTGCTTTTCGCATTTAAATATGTTAAATGTAACAAATTATTTCTTTTAATTGAAAGTGCTTCTTGGCACATTTCTTCTATGTCAAATAAATTGTTATTTATAATCTACATGACATTGTTATGCCTATATGTTTGAACGCCCTTTGTGGCGTCTGTAATTAGTGTGCAGGGGACGGGAGAGTCCCATGTTTGGGTCCTCTTACCTTTTTCTTTTTAGAGGCAAGTACCAGGTACTCGAACAGCAAATCAACACAGCAGCTAAGCTATCTTGCATCCCCCACTCCACTTACCCAACCCACTTCCCCTCTTTCAGATCAGCCAGAATGATTGATTGATATTTTATTTCTATCGCGCTCGTACACAAGAGTGCGACAAGGCAAGGGGGGGGGAACAGGGGAGAACAAAACAGCGATCTTACTAGGCCCAGTGACATTGAGAACGCGCAAGTGCATGGGGGAGGGGAAAAGTGCATGGAAGGAGGGAGAAGTGGAAAGTGCGAAGCAGAAGAGAAACAGATAAATAACAATAAATAAATAATAAAGGCAACAAACAGTGGTAATGCAGCCAGCAATTTGCACGTGCTAGGTTTAGGGCAGCAGACAGGGTAGGTCTGATAAGTGCAGGAAGAAAAAGTGGGGGGCTGTATGGGTACAGATACAGACCCCAGTGCAAGGGGTGGCCCAGGGGCAATGCGGGAGGGTGAGCAGGTACCTGGGCCCAAAGGACAGAGGGTGGCCAGGTGCACAGTGCCAAGAGAGAACAGATCAGCAGGGAGAGGGGGAGCGAAGGCAGAAGAGAAGAGGAAGGTCTTGAGGTGCTTCCGGAACCAGAGATGGTTCTCCTCCGGTTTTAGAGTGGCAGGGAGGCTGTTCCAGAGGGAGGCCCCAGCCGAAGACAGATCTACCCTCAGCTTGTTTCTTTGAAAAACGACTGACCCTGAGGGAGTTGGAGGTAGAGGAGCGAAGAGCTCGAGAGGGGAGGTATTTGCGGAGGGATAGCTGAAGGTATTTTGGCCCCAGGCCCCAGAAAGCCTTGTGGACAATGCAGAGGGTTTTGAATTGAATCCTTGCATCCACTGGGAGCCAGTGGAGAGATTTCAGAGCTGGAGAGATACGATCACAGGGCTTGAGGCCAAGGACAAGTCTCGCAGACCTGTTCCAGATTAGTTGCAGAGGGCGGAGAGTAGTGGCAGGTGGATTTAGAAAGAGGCTGTTACAATAGTCCAAGCTAGAGAGAACCAGAGCTTGGGATACCATGAGCTTCTGGGGGAAGGAGAGGAAAGGCAGAATAACTCTGAGGAGGTGCCGTCCGAAATTTGACTTTTTAGAGACCTCAGAGATGTGGGCAGAGAAGGAAAGGGTGGAGTCAAAGATGACCCTGAGGTTCTTAGCCTCACAGGTGGGGGTAGGAGGAGGGTCAAGGGAGGCCGGCTAGAGAGTGAGGGAGGGGAAAGGATGGTGAAGGTGTGCCGATGAGGAGGATCTCCGTCTTGCTGGCATTCAGACAAAGATCATTGGCGGAACACCAATCTTGAATGGCAGTTACGCAATCAGAGATGAGAGAGGCAGAGGAGGTGACAGGGCAGCCTGAAAATGAGTTGAGTGTCATCAGCGTAGCACTGGAAATTTTAGCAGAAGTGCAGTGGGCGAGAGTTGCCAGGTATTGGTTGAAAAGTCATGGCGAGAGGTTAGACCCCTGGGGAACACCACATGTAGAGAGGAAGATAGATGAAAGGAGGGACCCAAGTTGGACCTGGGAGGGTCGATCTGAGAGGAAAGCGGTCAGCCAGGCCAGAGCCGGATCAGTGATACCCAGGTTTTCATGGAGATGGTTGAGCAGGATGGTATGGTTGACCGTGTCGAAGGCAGAAGAGAAATCGAGGAGGATGAGGACAGAGGGAATGTCAGAGTCAAGGTTGGAGAGCAGATCTTCACGAGAGCAGTTTCCGTGCTTCTGGCAGTTCTGAAGCCAGACTGGTGGTCATGAAGACAGCCAACAGAATTGGAATGAAGGTTAAGCTGAGAGATGGCCAACTTTTCCAGGAGTTTGCCAAGAAAGGGACTAATGGAAATGGGGCGATAGTTAGCTGGACAAGAAGGATCAGCTGTGTGTTTCTTGAGAAGAGGATGCACAAAGGAGTGCTTCAGAGGGGAGGGGGAGGATCCCGAGGCAAAGGAGTGGTTGCAAAAATCAGCAAGGGCCGCAGCAAGGGTGTCAATGTGGTTTTAGAGGAACAGGGACGAACCTGTTTTGACAAGGCTTTCATAGATCGGACTTGCCTGGCAACCTCGTCAGGGGTGAAAAGAGGAAAGGACGAGAAGGGTGGTGGTAATTCCTGGAGACCATGCACATGGGAGCGGTGCGCACTGTATTCGGCAAGACCAACACAGATTTTGTGGCAGGGTGCACTTTACTTGCACTTTGGCCTCCGTTTCAATTACGGATATTTTTAGAAGCAAAAATGTAAAAAAAAAAAGAATACAAAAAAATTAAAAAACATGCAAGTCTGCATTCTATATCAAGGACAAGTGCAAAATGTATTGCAGTGAAGAATGATCCTTACAAAAGCCTTCAACTTGGGACGCTAGACTATACCCATCAAATGGAAATGAGGCAAAATTACTTATAGGTTGTAAGTTAGTACAACACAAATTAAAAAATGTAATATCAATTTTAAGAGTTGCAATTGTCAATCTGGAATAAAAATTTCGAAAAAACAGTGGAGAACCAAGGAAAGGAAGAGGGTTGGAAACGGAATAAGCAGGGGAGAGAAGAAAAAAAACCATAACAGAAGTATCAGTGACATATTATAGAACGATTCAATTTGAACGTCAGTTTTCTAACAAAGTGAATAGTGGCTAATGAGATACGTTTGTATTCATACATAGTTATAATTGGTTATGAAATCAAGACTTATGAACATTCTTAAATTTGATGCAGTAACTGCAATAAGTATCCTTTGCATAAGGAGGACAAAAAGGATAACTGCTTAAAGCGCATGTATCCCGCTTGAGATGCAGGCCAGTGTAGTGCACACAACATGGGTTGCGTTTGTGTATGTTGTCAATTCTCCCTAATAACGCCAGGCTCTTCTTCATTGGCCGATAACCTCCCTGTGTATGGCTTCCTAAAAGCAGATCCAGCTGGGAGGGTCAAGAGCTGCGATATATAAAACACAAGAAAGCCCCAAATTGACACTCCGAATTAGTGGCAGCTGGTGATCTTTTTTTCTACTCAAAGGGCATAAATATTTCACACAGCTTGTGAGCGACTGAACATAGCTTGAGACCACAGTCAACCCAAGGAGACCTAGAGGTGTGTGGGGGGGAATTTGGTGGGCCAACAACAAAATGGGGAATTCGCAGAAAGCCAGCCACAATCGGTTGTGTGAGGTAACATGAATAATAAACCGTACACAAAACCATTTTCCTGATGCCACAACATACGACAGCATCGTCACTGCAAAACCAACCTCAGTATGGCTGTGCTCACAGTATGCGTCAGTAGCTCCCCACATTAAAAAGATATTTTAGTGCTGGTTGTTCCAAGACATTACTGGTGCCAGTGACTAATAATGGCAGCATTGCCACTCAGAACACACTATTTGGATTCTGGCTGTGCCAATACATGCCAGCATGGCCCGGCATCACTGTTTAGCAATCAATATACAAATAGGCCAGACGAGCTATAAAAACCCTCTCACACCGCAGTGCACACACATTGCTTTTGCATGCTAACAAAAGGCACACGCCCTGGCAGGAACGCAGACAAGTGAATCGGTTTAGATTTGGTGTGTTGACTCCATGCTGCTGCCACCTCTCGTGTCAGGATGTGCACTCTCCAAAGGCATGAACCAGGGCGAGTGTCCATCAAAACCTGCGTCCTGTGAATGTACTGGGGTGTGAATTTGGAACTCCTTGACCCCTTCAAATGCAGGGAGTGAAAGAGCACACCCACTTTAGCGTACCCCAGCTAGCAAGTCCAATAGGCCATGCAAGGCTGAGAAATAATATAGCCCCTGTCTTGCATAGGCCTTTGAGCATGCATTGCGGCTGGGGTACTGCACGCAAAGTGGGATACCAGGAAACCTGCAACATTGCCCGACTCAGACGCACATTCTCAGCCGAGCACTCTGGCTTCACAGGGCCTGCCTCCTTCCTAATTAGTGGTCTGCAATGTAGGAACATTCAAAGATTAAATATTCAAATTTTGAGAACAGGCTCAGCCATGAGCCAGCACTCTGCTTCCCCACCTACTGTGTGCTGTACATCAACTAATCAGCCCCTTTGTGACAGCATCTACTAAACAACCCAATCCCACCAAATTAAGTTAAAAACTGAATCCGCTTTGCCCCCCCCCCCCACGCCACCCTGCCCCTCCCCGCCATATACTAGGTTCAGACTCACCTACGTGTCGGGCTTGGCTACCTCTGACCAAATGCAAGGTTCCACATCTCCCCTTCCCCAGTGGACGCTACATCATCATTTCTACAATACAAAAACACTTCTCTTACTAAAAATGACCACTAATCACATTCAAAGGCCAGCTGTTACAAAGGGGAGCATTTTGTTTCAGACAGAGGGACTAATTCTAGCTCAGCACTAATGTAAGGTAGCAGGATGGATGAGCAAAGGGGCGGGGTAGACACATTTATGTAAATGTTCACTTCAGGGTCTTAAATCATGGTGGCTCTTTCTGAAGAGTAACATTTAAAAGATATCCTGACAATTTCAACCTGCACATGTCCCCATTTGTTAGCATGGGGCACATGGAGGGGTGTCCCACTGCTAGGAGTGTGTTTCCATTACTACCTTGTGCATTGCTGATTAAATCTAGTGGCTCCAGCAGTAACTAAGCTAGGATTTGTTTTGTTTACCAAAAAGTCATAGCAGGAATCTGAATAAATAGGATTTTGTGGGGGTGTGGCTACATGGCCACGTAGCAAGACGAGATCCCGAGGAGCTCCTGCAGATTCGTTTTTCAATCTGTGAATATATACATGCCCGGAAGCAGTTGTGGCAAGGAAACTACACCCACAGGAACATAAAGGTGTCGGGCACACAGCGGCTGATATCCGGGGGGGAGGAGTGGGGGGGGGGGGGGGCGGAGCATGGGCAGTGAACTGCGTGCCAGAGAAGATCTGAACACTTGGTGAGGGAGGAAAAGAAAATGGCGGCTGCCGGGGAACAAAGGAACGCTCCGTGAGAGGGCTGGAAGCCGTAGGTGAAGCAAACAAAGCACCGCGCCGCAGCCCATACGAAGGTGGACCCTGGCCGAGGAACGAAGAGGAGTAAGCACAGGGGGAGGCACGAACGAGAAAAAGTGCTTCGCCGGCGGCTGAAGGGGGGCCCGACTGTGCGCGAGGAGCATATACTGCTGGCCCCGGAGAGGGAGGACGCCGGGGATCTCGCCGTGTGCCACCCCGACATTGAAGGAGTTGCGCACCAGAACACCAACCGGCCCAGTGGCCGCGGCAGGCTAGCAGTGAGCGACCACGAACGCTCCGCAGGAAGAACGGAGTGGAGGGCAGATGCGATACCCAGCGGCGGGAGCCACACAGAGCCCGAGCCCGCTGCGGCAGACACTGCAGCAGCCAGCACTACTGGGGAAGCCCCAGCTCCCAGTGTGACACAGATTAAGGACATACGGTGTGGCTGCTCATTACAGCGGCCCCACCAACTTATGTGCGCGCCTGGCCACAGAAAGCAAACAACCTGGGGAAGCCCCGGCTCCCAGTGTGACACAGACTAAGGACATAAGGTGCGGCCGCTCATTACGGCGCCCCTCCACCCCCAATTTATGAGCGCACCTGGCCATAGCAATCGACACGAAGGGGTGCAGAAGGAGCCACCCCGCGCTGATGGGTGCCGAACATGGTGCTGCATTATTGAAAAAACGCTAGCCCACCCGTGAACGGAGGCAGGGTAGACGCAGGCCGTAACAGGGACACACAAATTTGTGCAATGGAACACTCCAACACTATAAACAAGTGGGCACGAAGTCCTAGAAGGAGCTGTTCAGAGAACAAAGGACCTGGGCGGGGCCACAGCTGCCCATCACATCGGAGCGCACACCGACGCTGCGGAAAGACCAGGACCGGCGGTGGGGCCACAGGGCACAACTGGAGTGGGGTGCCTGTGGGGACGCCGGCGGACCGCGCCAGGAGCGTAAGAAGAGCAACAGTGGGGACAGTGTACCCTGCAACAACCGCAGGTCAGGCGGTTGATTAGCCAGCTGCGGAACCCAGCCCGAAGACGGCAGTCAGTACCCAAGCGCAGTACCCCAAACTCGGCCCTGACAAACTACTCTGAAACGTGAGCAGGAAGGGCGCAGAATCATAACGCCAGGCGCCCAGAGGACACAGTGTGGCGGGGGGCTCACAGCAACACAACAAACTAAGGTGCTGGCAATCAGACAGAGAGTCAGACAATGCAAGACTGCCCCGCGTTGGAGTAGAATTGTATCAGGCTTGGGCAAGCAACGGTAATACTGGTGTCCCATGGGAGTGAACCGGAGGGGCAAACCACGGCATAGCACACAACCGGGAGGCAAACACAGCAGCCACCCGGATAAACATAGCAGCGACAGGGAGATCCAACAGGGCCTTAATGAAGTGGGACAAGGCCAAGGCGCCCGCCTATAGTGAAACACCGCGGCTGCAAACAAGAATCGCCGACACAGAGCAGGCATAATAACACTGAATCCCAAGTGGGGTGGCAGCGATAAGGCCCAATAAGGGCCGACGCACCAAAGCAGCGGTGGCAACAGCAACCAAGGACGTGGGAGAGCACAACCCACTTGAAAGTCGATACAAATAGCACACGGGGGCCAAACCACAGCCCTCCGCTGGTACCTCTGCTAACTACAAAACCGCCTCACAAAACCAGAAGCCACACCCTCGACAGCCTAACTCGAGTTGTAAGAAAACAGCGAGATGGCTAACAAACAGATCAAGACCAAAGCGAAACAACCCACGCTGGAGGAATTTGCTAGGACCCCTCATCAGACGGAAGGGGCTAGGAGTAAAGAGAAGACCCCCTCCACAGATGCTACCATGGCACGCAATGACCAGCAGATCCTGGAAGCGATTGCCGATCTGAAACTAACGTGGGAAACCAAACTGGAGTCCGCCATGGTGGAACTGAAAGCAGCACTGGAACTCAAAGTTGGAGCAGTCCAAGAGGAAGTGAATCTACTTAGGCAAGATGTAAGGGAACGCACGGGCGAACCAGAAAAAGAAGTGGTCCCAAACACAGCGGAATATGCGTCCCACACATCGGAGATCCACATCCTGAGACAACGGGTGAGCAACCTGGAAAATAGAGCAGAAGAAACGGAGGGACATATGCTTTGAGGAATAACATACGCATCGTGGGATTACCAGAAGGGGCAGAGGGATCAAACCCGATGGACCCGATATCGAGACAATGCTGCTGCAAGAAATAGATGGAGGGGCGCTCACCCAAGGCTTTGCAGTGGAAAGAGCGCACAGAGCCTTAACTAGGAGGCCACCACTCGGTGCTCCCCAAGACCAATCGCCAAAATCCTGAACTATCGAGATACAGAGAAGATATTTGAATATTTCTGGAAAGGAGGCACAATACAAAGGGCATCAGCGAACATTACAGCATACCCGGACTACACACTCTTGGTACAGAGATGACAAATGAACTATGGGTCAGTGAAGAAAAGACTGCGAGAGGAGGGCTACAAATACATGTTGATGTACCCGGCGAAACTGAAGGTGTACCACAATAATAGAGTCCTGTTCTTCGACACCCCCGAGGAAACTACAGCATGGCTGGATGCTCAGAACTGTCGGAATCAGACAACCAGAAAGAAGACGGAGCAGATAAGTAAAATAGCGACGGCAGTCTACGAGGTGCCGCTAAACCAGACACTGGGACTGGAATATAAGATAGTGCGAAGCAGCTGTGATAGATATGAGATGGGTGGCATATATATATATATATATATATATATATATATGAGCCAAGGTAGGGTGAAATAGCGCAAACTGCAGGAGACCCGAGGGGCTCGATCTCACATCCCCTTAATTGGCTTAGTTAGGCGATCTGCATTACCGAGGAAAGAACCAAATGCAGGATAGCCTGAGATCCAGGGATGGAACTGGGCAACAGTTGGGAAGGGGGGGGGGGGAATAAGGGGGAATTTAGTTGGGGAGACTTGTGGATGGGGGAGTTTATGTTGAAAATGAACAGGGAAGGAGCTTACACTCAGGCCAAGCTAATTGGGAGAGGAGGACAAGGATGGAGAAAGAAGGGACGGGATACGGATGACAATGGGAGACCTTAGAATAGTACCTGAAACGTCAAGAGGCCTCAACAGCTACCTGAAGAGAAATAAGGTAATGATGTACCTGAGAAGGCAAAAAGTAGACACAGCCCTGTTGCAAGAAACCATCTCACCAGAGAGAAACAAGAGGTGGTAAAGGAAAAAGTGGAGAGTGACCACCATAGGTGCGACATATTCAGCCTACGCCAGAGGGGTAATCACTTGGGTGGCACCACACGTGCCCTTCCAACTGCTTCAGGCCATGGTGGAACCAGACGGGAGGATGTTAGTGATGCGGGGGCAGCTAGAGAACAGACCTGTGCATCATAAATACATATGCCCCCAACCAAGACACAGTGGCCTACTTCAAGACACTATATGGTAAAATCAGCCCCCACATAGGAGGCGCGGCCATATGAGGAGGGGACTTCAATTGTACACTGCACCCCAAAATGGACAGGTCAGACACCAAATTAGACAAACCCACCCCTGCAGCAAAAATGTTACAGGCCCTTCTGAGAGACTTTGGCCTAGAAGACATAGGGAGGCAGCAACACCCGCACGATGGGCACTACTCAAACTATGCCATGCCACCCCACACAACCTGTACACAAGACTGGACTATATGTTCGCCACTCCGGAACTTGTTGGAGAAATGACAGGCTCAGAATACAAGGCGCAAATACTATCAGAACATTCCCCTCTGGTCCTGGCATGGTGGCGACACCATCCCCCCAGAGCCAGAATCCCAACGTGGAGGCTGAGGGCCGAAGCATACCGCATTTCGAGAGGACAAGGGAGGAGATAACTGGGTATTTTGACAACAATACAGGGAGTGTGGAGTCAGAGGGAACCCTATGGGAGGCCTTTAAGGTGGTAGCTAGGGGGGCGGCCATATCTAAATCTAGAGGGCTCCAAGGGGGCATAGAGCGAGAGCTGCAGGAGACAGAAAAGAAACTAGAAGGGATAATGAAGAGGGAGTACCTCACAGGAGGACGCTGAGCAGGTGTGCCAACTACAACAGGCATGTGGGGGGGCTCTGGGAGAGGCTTTGTAATCTGAACTATAAAAAATATATTGAAAGGCAACTGCAGGGAGGGGGAGGACAAACCGGGGAGGCTGCTTGCATGGCTATACAAGAACAAGATACCAAAACCAGCAATCAGGGAGATATCAGGAGAAGGCCAAGTCTGGAATACCCAGGAGGGAGTGAACAAGGGATTCTATAGATTTTACAAACGTCTCTACGAAGACGCAGGGGTGACTGCAGAGCAGGAGACCCTGGAGACGCTAGAAGACATAAGTTTACCAAAATTGAGCGAGGAAGAAAGGGAGAATCTAGATGCCCCCATCACTTTAGAGGAATTAGAGACAGTGGTGTTACACCTGCCTACGAGCAAGGCCCCGGGGACAGATGGCCTCCCCAGCGAATTTTATAAAACGTAAAGACAGGAAGTGCTCCCACTATTGGCAATGCTAAACGAGGCTTTTGAGAAGGGGAGACTACCGGAATACCTAAGTGAGGCTGTAATCATTCCGCTCCTCAAACCTGATAAGCCAAGCACGGAAAGTGGGTCGTACAGACCCCTATCCATGTTAAACCAGGATAGTAAAATTCTAACGACAGTGTTAGCGAACCAATTGAAAAGGGTAATAAACAAACTCCTACACCCCGATCAAACCGGTTACGTCCCAGGCAGAAGCATAACCAACAACCACAGAAGGCTACACCATATCATAGAACAGGCAAAGGGCGACCCCGAGCTAAATAGCAATAGTCTCGCTAGATGCAATGAAAGCCTTCCACTCAGTAAGGTGGCCATGGATGCAGGCAGCCCTGAAAGAGTATGGGATGGGTCGAGGGTACCTGCGATGGGTGAAAATGGTGTACAGCTCCCCAATAGCCAGGGTTAAAATGGGGGCAATAATTTCAGATAATGGCAGCTCAGCAGAGGCACGAGACAGGGATGCCCAATGTCCCCAATACTGTATATTCTAGCACTAGAACCACTAGCGATCTGTCTAAGACAGCAGTACGACGAAATAGGAGTAGACACTAAAAGGGGACCGAACCTGATATTATATGTGGATGATATGCTGCTATACCTGCATTTCCCAAAGGAAAACTTGCAATATGTCTTAGAGGTGATTAAACACTACGCGACCCTCTCGGGGAATAGCAGTGAACCCCAAAAAGTAATGCATGTTCCCCCTGGGGAGGTACACAGAAGTCCCACAGGAGAATCTACCTATCTGGCAGATACCCTGGCAGACCAGATCATTCAGATACCTGGGGATCAGTATATACCACTTGATCGCAGATGAGCACAAATATAACACAGAGGGCGGTGGAAGATATCAGTTGCAGTATGGAGTTCTGGGCAAAGGTCCCCCTAGCCATGGTGGGGAGGACAGCCTTGCTCAAGATGGTGGTCCTGCCTAGGCTATTACACTTCTTCGCAAACATCCCGCACATGTTGCCCAAACGCTTCTTTACTAAACTCCAGAGCCTTTGTAGGGGGTTCCTATGGCACAACTCCATAAACAGAATAGCCTTATGGAAATTGCAGAATACGTATGACGGAGGGTGCATTAACCAGCCGAACTTTGAGATATACCACCTGGCAGGGCTGCTACAATATGTCACTAGGTGGCTGTCGGAAGATGAGACAGCAGAATATAGATTACTGAGGGGTGAATGCGATCCCTACTTCTTAAAAAGAACTGATATGGCTACCCAAATCAGAGCTGGAAGGGCGTTCTGGGCTGGAAGACATGGCGCAAAGTGTGCCAGGCGGTGGGAAACCCGGCTCCAAACTCCCCGCAGGCACCACTCGTGGCGCTATGCAGGGTGGATGAGCAACTAAGAAAAGGGATCTGCAAATATTGGGAACCAGTAGGCCTGGCAACCCTAGGAGATATATGGCAAGAAGGTAAGGCACTGGACTTTCAAACGCTAGTGGAGGATACTGGGATACATAGTGGGCAATACATTAAGTACACTAGAATAATTAAACGGGTAAAGGAGACATGGTCCGAGGCTGCACTAGCAGAACAACCTGATGCTGCCATAGAGACGATGTATGATATTTCAGAGGGAGGGCACGAAATATCTCGGATCTACGAACTAGTGATGTCCAAAGGGAGTTAGGAGTTGCTCCAATTGAGAAGAGAGTGGGAGGAGGAGGAAGCAGGAGAACCCATGCAAGATGGGCAGTGGGAAAGAGCCCAGAGATATTATAAAAAGGTGTCCAGGAATGCCAGGCTGCAGCCGATGCAGCTATATTTCAACCACAGGGCATACGTGACCCCTCTAAGGATTGCCAGGTTTGGAAGCACAGGTGTGCAAAAATGCCCCCAGTGCAGGGAGGTGGATGCCGGGATGATCCATATGTACTGGGCTTGCCCGGAGGTGGGAAAATTCTGGGGAGAAGTCAAGCTAGAGGTGGATCTGTATGGCCGTGCATGATGGGGGGAATTTACCAGACCAGGGAACTTAAAACATGTTTGTAAACTCAAGGACCTGGCTTACAATCTGGGCAAAAGGAGAATAGCCATGGGATGGAAAGCAGCTCACAGACCCAGATTAGAGGTATGGTGGAATGACCTCTTGAAATGGGCAGATGGTATGAGGCAGCTAGGTGGGGGGGGGGGGGGAAGAAGTGGGACCACTTATGGCATGGAGACAAATGGTTGCCACACTGTCGGGATCCTCCCTTGTCGAATCCAGCGAATGCGACATGTCTGAACGGCAAAGGAGTCTAGCCCCCCTGAGAATAGAAATCTGTGGGAGGAAGCTAGAGTTAAAGGGGAGGGAGGGGGGGGGATGACAGGAACAAATAGCAATCATTTACATGTTATGTAACAAGTAACCGGAAATGTCGGGTGTGTTGGTTATGTTTCGTATGTTGTAAAATCAATAAAAATGTATTAAAAAAATAGGATCTTGTAACTTGCAAGAGTCTAGTTAGCGTAACAGACCACCAGGTGCTGGTATTCGGGACAACTACACCCAGGTTGGCCATTTGGGAAGCCAATAAATTTGTATCTAATGGGTGTAGATTTCTTGTATGTGAACCCGCCATCCCCTGCCACCCCATGGGAATTTATCCTTTTTGAAAAATAGAAAACAAATTGCTCAATAGTTGGGGGGTGGGAGGGGGTAACCAGGACTAGGTCGGAAGGATTAGGAAACAAAATGATTGACAAGACACTGCAAAAACAGCAACTCCTCACCCAGAAACTACTTTTATTCTTGCTTATGAACTCCACACAGAGAAAAACTTGATGTTGATTAGGGAGGGTGGGGCGCTAAGATATACTGGCCGACGAACAGACAAGCTGAAGGTACCTGGATTGCTTGCCTTCCAGCCAATGTGGTTTTTTCAACTATAAGATCCTGGACTGCCTTCTAATTTTAAGATCTTCTGCTGCCTTCATGCAGACCAGATCCTTCACAGCCGCATACATCGCTCATGCACCAAGAACCGCTCGGTGCAGCCCGGTAGGTCAACAGTCCACTTAATAAAATGTCCTATTCCCAAATCCAACTGTAAAACTCTATGCTACGTCACAACTCAATAAGAGGCAGTTGTGCCTTAGAAACCGGGGCGGTAGTGCCTTAGAAACCGAACATAATTTTCATCTATATGCCTACAAATATTTCTTTTTAAAAAATAAGGTAGGACAGCCCAGGGCAAAAAGTATTTAATTACTGTGAATGATGAAACTTTGTCCTTTATTTCGGTGTAGAAGGGTCTTCTCCTAGCCCATTTAGTACCTCCTTAAAGAGCTCATTTTCAATGCAGTGAGTGGAGGAAGCTCTCGTGGATAGGGAACTTGGCTGCATAGTATCTACACTAGTGTAGGTACAGTGTACACAACACCTCCACTCAAATGTGCTCTCAAGCGGAGCACATGGTCCTCATAACAGCCAGGACCCAATTTCCCGTGACTCAGTGCTTCTGAATTGATGTTTTTCAAGGAGAGTACAATATGTCAATTCGCCCAATACTTTCTACACACTACGAATAAAACCAGTAACAGTAGTCAAGTGAGGTCACACAAAAAAAAGTCATATTTTGTCACTACGTAAAATTACTAGAAGTGCAACAGGTTACGATCAAGAGCTTGCTGCTTTGAATCACTAAAAAGGCGTTTTTACATAAACAACAGTACTCATTTCGATTGATCTCAGAAGAGACAAAGGAGGAGGAGTCTGTCACAACGAAGTAAAAAACTTTTTGCAGGTTGCTCCCAGATGCGACTAGCAGGTGTCTGACCCAATGAGCTATTTTTACAGGATTTCCAGACAAAGAAAACAGTGTACAGCGGAGAACATACAGCGCAACAAAGGAAGAGCATCTAACAGAAGCCGCGTGGGCCCATTCAGTAGCCCTAGAATCACAATACAGCGCCAGGTGTGCACTGCTCATTATGCACAGGTCGTTAGTGTTCCACCATCAAACAACACCCATCTACTGAACCATGAAAGCTTTCAAAAGAGGAACTTTTTAGGCCCATTTTAGAGAATAACCACCACTAAGATGCTGTAGCAGGTTTCCAATTTTCATTGAATTCAAATGAATATGCGTACACTATATATTTGTAGTTTGAATTTTGATACAAGTTAAATTGTTTGAAAAAAAGAATAGTGGGAGAATCACAGAAATATGTTTGTTAATATATTCTCTAACGGGATGTTGGAATACTAGTATCGAGTCTTTTTTTATTTTAACAGAGTTGGGTACGTCACTTTCTTTACTAAATTTTCCTTGAAAAAGCCTGCAAAAGCAGATGAAATGTTATTAGTGGATATGAGGCCATCAGAGATTAGGCACATTACATGTATGCAGAGCCATGGCACACATGTTAAATTAATACACCTGAGCACCCTTTAATAAACAATATTAGGATGAAAATATAAAGAACACATTATAGTGCAAGTTACATAGAAACCCGAAAATTGAATTGTTAATAACTTTGACTTGCATGATGGATTTGTCAGATATTTTGCAAACAATTTGTCACATTCCCACCCCCAAGAACTATAAACGTTGGGAAAGATTCAGTAAAGTTATTAAGGACCCAAAAAAAACACCAGTTTTCAGGCTACTCCTATTCATTTCACCATAGAGGAAAAAAAAATGAACATTTCTGCGCAACACACAGCAGAAAACCCTGGACGGCATTGCACCAGGTACAAAACAACTTGGGCACAAAGTGTAGAGGGGTCTGGAGTTATTCCGTCCAGTCTGACGGAGAGGTGGGGTGCCCTCTTCTCCCAAAATTATAGCTATATATCCAACAGTGCATTGCAGCAGAGGGACATACTTTTCAGAAATGAAAAAGCAGCCATTTCCCCAAAAATACTATTGGTAATATCGGATTGCTGGGTGGATTTGGATGACACTTTCAAAACAAAAATTTGTCAAGGCACCCCCCCACCACTGCCAAAACTGCACATTTTGGGAATACTTTCAGCAACAACAAAACTGTTTCAGTTTTCAGCCCATTCAATTTGCCATAGAAATAAAGTGTCGTTTTTGAACGGACGTAGCATGAAAACCGCGGGGCAGATTTTAATCAAATAATAAACAATTTGTGCACAAAGCATTCACTTCATTTGTTTGACTTCTTTGGATAAATCCATCCAGTAGTTTTAGACAGAACAGGGTGCCCCCTGCTCCCTAAAACCTTTAGATCGGTGGCACATTGCAGCAAAGAGGCTGAGAGGGCCTAACAACGTTTGACTTGTTGGATGGATTTGGATGACACTTTGCCCCCCGAAACTGGAAATGTTGTAAACAATTTTCTAATGAATGAAAAGATTATAAGGCACATAAACGCGCATGTTCAGGCTACTCCATTTTCTCGTTGAGAAAAAGTGCAGTTTTTGAAGAGCCGTAGTGCAAATAGCACTTGGCAGATTTGGACCAAACTGAAATGTACTCCTCCACGACTTTACAGAGTCTAATAATGTTTGACATCAGAAAGAGACTCAAAACTCTTCCGTTTATGTAGTTACTCTGAGGGGAACACTGATTGTGTCACACAAAACTATGAGCTAAAGGGTTTAATGGGAGAAGAAAAAGCAATTCAGTGGAGTGAGGCGACCTTGAAAAAAGAAGCGGGGCACATGTCCAGTGCCCGTTATTACGTTGAAGATATTGAGCATTTTTTCCCCGTTATCGCGGGAATCCACGAAACGCCACTACCGCAGGAATGTGTGTACTGGAAATGATTACTGTGAAAATATCACAGGAATAAGAAGTTAGGAAAACAAGGTTTCACATCTGCAGGGCCCACATTTACTGGGTGGGGGAAATGGGTATTTGGTAACAAATTAATGCGGTGACATGACCAGTGACCATGGCTAATGGGCCCAAAAGAAAACTTGGTACCACATGTACAGTGTTCACAGCAGAAGGACGCGACTAGTGGGCCCTGAGGAATATATGGTATAGCAAAACCTTTGCAATTCAGCAAAAAAACATTTGTTAAAAGTGAAGAGATTTAATGCAACAAAACCCCTGAAATTCGGCATTTGTATTTTAATCAAGTCCACATCGCAGAAGAAAATGCGTCACACAAACCAAACCCGGATAGGGGGTAATGGTCACGAGAGGGCCAAGGAGGAAAAAAGCAATTGCGGGGGTGGTGAGGAGGGGTGGGGTGGGGTGACCATGTAAAGGGGAGGGATGCACTTGGTGAGAAGTTTCTTTTGGATTTTTGAGCGTTACCGGGGGAATGCCAAGGGCCTGGTTAGTTTATTGCCACTGTATGTGTAGTTCGTTGCCCTTATCAGGGAACCCCACAGGAATGGGGAGAGTGAAATAAAAAGAGTAATTTTACACCTGCAGTGAACACATCTCCTAGGCAGGGGGCAATGGGTCTCTGTGTTGAAGGTTATGGCTAGTGGGTCCCAATGGTGCAACATTCGACTGTGGCCACTGGCCATGACCAAGGGTCATGGTTAGTAGGCTGCGAAGAAACCCATTGGTGCAACATGGCCAGTGGCCACAGCCAAAGGCCCTCGCTAGTGATCTCAAAAGAAACCTACTGGTGCAAAATGTAGTGTCTCTACGGCCAAAGGCTGTGACCACTGGTCATGACTAATGGGCCCTGAAGAAACCCAATCGTGCAACATGTACAGTGGCCACAGCTGAAACCGAGGCAACAGGCGATGGGCTAGAAACCTATTGGTGCAACATGTACAGTGGCCATGACTAGTAAAAAATATAGTATAACAAAACCCCTGAAATTCATTTAAAAAAAAACAATTAAAATAAACAGAGAGTAAAGGTGATCAGATTCAACATGAAAAATACATACAACAAAAACCCTTGGTTAAGAGAATCAGATTTAATGTAACAAAGCCCCCAAAATTTAGCAATCACTTTTCGTGCAAGTCCACCTTGTTGTGCAGCGTATGACAAGAATGAGGACCTCACTAATGGTGTCACTAATTACATCATGCAAGACATCACTCATGTCACTGCTCTGATTAATTACATTTTGAAATACGACGTGTACACATTTCATACGTACACTGTACAATGTATTCTGCCTGGGTTTCTTTACATGTAATGAGCAGTATACAAACTTTGAGATCTTAGAATATAGATCACCACAATGCACACTGGCACATACTTTTTGTATGGGAATAGTATGGGAATTTTTTTTGTTTGTTCCCCTCCAACTCCCTTCCCCCGCCCACTCCTCCTTTTATTCATTTCCCCCCCCTCTAATCTTACTTTCTCCTCCCACGCTCGCAATGTAGGCATTCCATTTGACTCCTCTCTCACTTTTTCCCCACCATATCTCACTCACTTCTCTTCACCTGCTACCACCTCTATAATATTCGCAAGGTCCACCCCTCTCTCACTTTCCATGCCACTAAACTTAATTTCCTCCCTTATCTTCTCTCGCCTCTTCTACTGCTCCTCCTTACTCTTTGGTCTACCTACTTCACATCTCGCCCCCTTCAAATCCATCTACCATTCTGCCACCCGTACCCTCTGTCTCCTCACCTCCTGTGACTATCTGCTTCCCTATCCTCCCTTGGCTGGCTTCCCTTTCACTCCCAACTAAAATTTAATTTCCTCTGCTTAGTCTTCAAATCTCTCCATGATCTCACTCCCCCTTATCCCTCTTCCCTTCTCTCTTTCTAGACTCCCTCTCGCTCCCTTCGCTCCGCTGACCACTTCCTTCTCACTGTTACTCCTTTGCCTTGTGCCTCCTCTCGTTTCCGCTCCTTCCAACTCCTAGCTCCTCTCCACTAGAACTCCCTACCTCTCTCAATCCGCTCCATTCCTACCTTTTCCTCATTCCGCACCTCCCTTAAATCTCCTTCTCCATTCTCTGCCACGATTCCCCTCTCCCTTATCACTCCCCCTCTACCACCCTCTCCCCCTTAATCACCTCCCTCCACACCCTCTTCCACACCCCCCTTTGCCCCTCCCGTTCCCCTTCTCCTACCCATCCATCCCTACCTCTTCCTCCCAGTGCTACCCCACTACTCTCCCCTCCCCCTCTCTCCAATTGCTCTACATACTGTTTTGTTAGTCTGATTCAAAATTATTAATTGTTATTTGCTGCTACCGTTACTGTTAATTTGTTATCATTAACTGTACCCTGTTAAAATGTGCAGCGCTTTGGTGTAAAGCGCTATATATACCTAATAAATACAATACAATTAAATAAGAGATGTCATTTAGAAAAGAACGTGTTCATGTAATGTTATTGCAGTGAGAAGAATTGTAAATTACAATGTGAACATTGACGATTTTCATAACACCATAAAAACATGGTTCTACCTCTATTTTTTTTTTTACTGCTACATATACTTATACAATAGGTTTGAAATACCTGCAATAGATTTATTAGAATCAGGTACTTTCTCCTGCAATGAAGTATTGTAATTGTTTACTACATGAAATTCAAACCATTGTTACATATATTTATTTTAAAGTTTATAAGTTGAATGCGCCACACGTTATCCTAGAATACTTCTGTGTCAGTGTATTGTTCCATGTCATATTTGTTAAGTGTAATAAAATCAAGAGGTCAACATAAATATTCTAACTCATTTAATCAGTATGTCACATTTGATGTAGTTATTTCTCATGCCTGATGTCATGTATGATGGAATAAGTGATGTCCAAGCAACATTTCTATTGCGAATATCTTTTGATGTGTCTGTATGAACATGTTTTTCTTTTTTAAAAAGGTGTTTTCTGGCCGAGTTCCCTGCAAGCTTGGAACATTAGGTGCAAATGTGCATAATGAGTTCAAAGATATAACGTGTTGAAAACAATGGTTTTTCACATTTTGCATTTCTTTTCCCAAATATGAAAATGTGTATTCGTTGAACAAGCACACAGCTTAAACCACAAGGCAGATTTGCTTCAAATTTGTAATCAATTGGGCACAAAGCCATGCCACAGAACATGTTGGTAGTTTGATGCAAATACATTCAGCAGTAGTTGGTTTTAGTAGTTCATAAAAAAATTTAAATAATACTTGCAGAGAACAGTGGCCTGGCAGCAAAATCATTTATATCTCTCATGGTGCATTGCAGTAAGTGAGACATTTCGGAAATGAAATGCCAACTGTCGTTTGGCTTCAGGGTGGGTGTTTAGGAGGAGAAAAAGGGGGGGGGGGTAGGGGTTTGTGCAGGTCTACATTTTAAGGCAGAATTTGTACAGCCTGTCTTGTTAAGAGAATCCAAAAACGGAATTAAATTCTTGCTAAAACCAACACGAGATCAAAAAATGCAGAGGGAAAAATAAGACCCAAAATGACTTCTAAGAGGCAAGAAGAAAAACGTGCATTTTTGCCCACAAAGGTTGCTAAGGGGCCAGTGGGACAAGTCTTAATTATTGTAAAATGGCCACCGGCCTCGACCATTTGCTGTTATAGGTGGGGTGAGATACAGCCCAAAACACCCTTGAAATTCAGTGAAAATTACTAGTCCGGGGTAAAAATGTCAGGTTGTAAGATACTAGCCAGCCATAAAGTCACTTGCCACCTAAATTCTACACACTACAAAATGTCTTGAGAAGAGTCTATTATCACTAATCAACGGCTTTTGGCAGGTGCAAATTTGGAGCCTGCTTTCGTTAAAAGTTGAGCTGAAACAGTTTACTGGAATCTACACCTCCTTAACCCAGACCCCTACAGCACAGTCGTCAATGCCATGGCAGAAAATGTGTATAGTATCAACAGTGGGCAAGGTGGCACTGCACCACTTGCAGGGTGGCATTGGTTTTGTTGCACATAACCGTTTCAACTCAACTGTCCCTGAACTAAAGCTTTTTCATTGACATAACCTCCTTACCAACAATGGAAGTTGGCTCCACATCGTGGTACTCAAGTTGGGAAAGCGGGATACGAAGTATTTGCGATAGTTAATTACACGCGCAGTGCCGTGGACATGCGGGCAGCCTCGCTAAGACACATTTCGGGTAGTTAAGCGACAAAAGTGGCATATAAAACATCAAAAGCAAAACAAAAGAAAAAAAAGGAATGCTAGAGACTGGTGCATTTGGGTTTTAGTCCTGGCAATACAGCAAGTCCAAGGATTAGAGAAGGGTTGTTTTTTTTTTTAAGTAACCACCACACACACACACAAAAAAACAAGTGCACGTCGTGATTTTCTAAAATTACACCCTTCCTCGCCATCATTTCAACAGGGGAAACTTTCACTTGCCCATGTGCATGACCAACAGGGCATTTTAGGTTGCCAGTGTAGGAAAATAAAAGTTCCTGGCTTCCCCGGCCCACAAATGTGAAGAACTAGACAGCAAGATTCTACAAACAGCGAGAACTGGGTCTATTTGGGATTCGCTAAATCTGTAGCACATACTGTGGGGTTATGAAACGCAGAATACTTTAGTGTGGGAGTGGGCATCTCACAAGTAGCCATTAGCACGCAAGCATGGATGAGCTGGGGTGCATTAACCCTCAACCTGCTCTCCCCCCACATCACGATATGAATATTAAATTAGGTTATGAACATTGTCACTTCCGAGTGCCATGGGGATTTTTTTTCTTAGAGAAAATTGATAGAGGCGCAGTGGGGAGAGGAAATGAGACGCCTATACTGAAAAAAAAGGCATGAACTGGTCGGAGGGGGTGGGCGATTTCTTGCAGTCCCAGAAGCAGAGGCAAGTTACTCATTCCTGTGCTCGATAGGATGCATCACGTTGGAACTGCGCCCTTGTTCCTTGGCCTCTTATTGTGAAAAGCGTTTCTGTGGATATAGACCCAAGGTATATGTTGGGGCGTGGGAAGGGGGGCAAAGGGGGAGAAGGACATAAGCCACCCCGCAGTCCTATGGAAGACAGACAGACACTTGGCTTATTCAGGTGTTGCCCAATACTCAAGGAGTTCAAGGAATTCTACTGGTTTGCAGCGAGACCTCGTAAAAGTAGTTAAAGGAAAAAAAAGAAAAATACATTTTTTTGAAAAAGAAACGAAGAGCACCTGCTATTGGACGGAGAAGGCACTGAAGCACATTCCCATGTAAGCTCAAAACACTCAAGACAGGCTCCCACTTCAAATCCCGAATAGTAACGTAAGCGTATAGCGGTGGAGACACAGACCACCCAAACTTCTAGGAATTCAACGAGACAAAAGCTAACCCATCAGTGGAACACATCCTGCGTGCAACAGAGTCAATTGCAGCTGTGCAGCCCACAAACACGCGCTCAAAGACCCTCCCGAGGTGCTCAACGGAGCAGTTCAACATCAACAATTGGAACTAGTCTTCCTATTACAAGCACATGAAGCAGGAGATACACAAATTCACTACTAATCACAGGAGAATGTGTCTGAGCTGAATTGCCTCAAGAAGGCACTTTCTCTTCTGGAGTGCAGGTATGCAAGTATGTTTTAGGAAACATGTATTTTGTATTTTAATGAAAGCAGGACTGTTGGACTAACTATAGATGTCACAAGCAGCGCATGACATACCAAAGATGCTCGGATAGTAAAAGCACCTACCTCCTTCATTTGTAGCGTTGGCATGAGCAACCTTTGGTTAATGAGCCAAGTGAGCTTCGGTAGGGGAGGAGATCGGTGGTGGGGTAGGTTGGGGATCTGTATTGTGCTACACAGGGCTTCCTCTGGATGCATTTGTGGGCAAGGAAGAGCGTCTTGAAAGGGGCTCAAGCGATGACAGAGCCAGCGCGGTGTTCCTAGGTATTATTTCCAGCTGCCAGTCTGGCAGCAGTCTTCTGAATCACAGAGGCCGCGTGTGCATAGTCCACACTGGAGTATTAAGCAGCAGTGGCAGAGGGGCAGGGAAATGCTGGCAATTTGGTGCGCAGAAAGCCCCACTTAATGGCGCAGACTGAAGCAAGGACCATTGTGGAGGGCGGAGGGGCACCTAATACATGGCCGGCCCCAGACGTATTGTTTTTAGCACCCACTTTAGGGCCATGAAACAAATCCAATACGGGAGCTGGACTGAGACCATGGCGTGCCCATAGCACTGGACTTCTATGCCAACAAGGGCACAGTATGGTAAATGAAGTCACATAAGATGTGCCGCCTGCCCCTACTGCTGAAGGTGTGGCAGGTGTGCAGAGCTACAAGAACTGCCAACTGTTGGGTAATAGGAAGACAGGAAGCCCAAGGATGGCATTGAGACTGAAAAGCAGGATAGCGGGGGGGAGGGGGATGTGGAGCGAGGGAATGTGGCGCAGCGGGGAATGTCGAGCAGCAGGGAGACTAAAAACATCGCCCAGCACTACAAGGGAGAAACAACAGTAACCTACTAGGCCATGCGACATTTAAATTGTGTAAGTGCAGTAACAAGAAGTGGCGGGTGAAGTTGGTGAGGGAAGGTCAGGGGAGGAGAAGAAAGGGCCCTGGGCTAGGCAAGTGCTGAGGGGGAACCCAAGGGGTAAAAGTGCCAGGAGCACACCACTGTTAAGTGCAAGACGGGGGTGGAGGGGTGGACCAGACTCAGGAGAAATGCCCAACCCACCAGGCTCTGTATGACTCAAAAGGGGCCAGGCCCCACTGTCGCAGCAGCAGATGGGGGCATTAGCTAGGGAGGGCGAGAGGGAAGGAGGTAGAGAAGAGCAGGGTCTTGAGAAGCGTCCAGAATTTAAGGCGGTCTGGCTCAAGTAAGAGGGGCAGGGATGCCATTCCAGAGGGAATCACCTACTAAAGAGAGCAATCTACCCCCCCCCCCAACTCTGCTTGGAAAAAAACTGATCTGCAGAGAGTTGGAGGTAGAGGACCAAAGGCGCTAGCAGGGAGGTATTTAGGGAGAGAGAGCTGGATGTAGTGGGTCCCAGGCTACAGAAAGCCTGGTGGATGATGCAGAGGGTCTTGATGGTTATCCTTGCAGCCACCAGGAGCCAGAAGGGCTGGCGAGATGTGGTCCCTGCGCTTGAGGCCAAGGATAAGTCTCACAGTTCTATCCTGGATTAGTTGAAGCGGGCGAAGAGAAGAAAGCAACAGCTTGAGGAAGAGGCTGTTGCAGTAATCCAACCTACAGAGAACCAGAGCTCTGGGGCCATTGAGTTTCTGGGGGGAAGACAAGAAAAGGGAGAATGCCTCCGAGGAGGTAAAGTTGAAAGTGGGCCTTCTTGGCAAGGTCCGAGATGTGATGGGAGAAGGAGAGGAGGAGTCGAAGATGGCACCAAGGTTTTTAGCCTCACAAGATGGTGAGGGGACCAAAGGAGGGCAGCCAGGAAGCGGGAGTTAATCAGAGAGGAGGGAATCGCAATGAGAAGGATCTCGATCTTACTGGCATTAAGACAGATCATTAGCCATGCACCAAGCCTGAATAGAAGTCAGACCATCTGGAATGAGAGAGGAAGAATAGGCAGTGGCAGGGAGCTTAAATGAGAGCTGTGTCTCTTCAGCAGAACATAAGAAATGAGGAGAGAAGGAGATCAAGTGATCAAATAGGCCAGAGAAGAAAGGTAGATGTTGATGAGCCAAGGTGATAGGATAGAGCCCTGAGGAAAGCCTCAGGTAGAGAGTGAGATGGAGGAGTGGAAAGGGCTCAGGTGAAGGTTGATTAGATACAAAGAAGGTCAACCAATCCAGTGCCAGATCTGTGATACAAATAGTATCACAGAAACCGCTTTATGAGTTTGGAATGATTGACCGTATAAAAAGGCAGAGAACAATCAAGGAGGATGAGAACAGAAGGAGAAAAGGTTTGAGAGCAGGTCTTCACAGGTGTTCAGGAGAACAGTTTATGTGCCTCTGGGTGCTCTGAAGCCAGACTGGTGATGTATACAGCCAACAGATATAGTGTGGTGGGTAAGTTGGGTGTTGACCAAATTCTGCAAGAGTTTGCCCAGGAAAGGAGTAGTGGAGATAGGGCGGTAGTTAGCTAGGCAGGAGGGGGGAAGAGGGGGGGGGTTCAGCAGATTCTTATTCTTTTTTTGTTTTAGGAAAGGGAGTGCTTGAGGGTTAGCCTGAAGGAGCCAGTGGCAAAGGAGTGGTTGCAGAAATCAGCCAGGGCAGGAGAGGAAATCTTGTCCTTGATAGTTCTAGGGAGCACGGGCTTGGAGGAGACTTTCATAGAGCGGACAACTTTAGGGACCTCATCCGGTTCTATGGGTGAGAAGGAGGAGGAAGGGGGGCACCCAAGGGAGGCCTGAGAGCCTGGGCGCAGGGGGGTGGGGGGGAAGGAAGGGGGTTAAGTTCTTCAGCCAAGTACATGCAGATCATACCAATATATCTACAATGAGGCTACTTAAGAAAAATTATTTTGTCTACGAATGCTGCCACAATTCAAAGAGTCAAAGGCCTTCATCAACGTACAGTCAAAACGTTAGAGCGGCTGGCTGCATAAGTCAGGAACAGGTGGTGCTGCACTGCTTAGGACCTGTGAAGCTCCTTCACTTTGGCCTTTTATTTTGCATATTCATTATTGTTGGGGTCCCAATGTAAATATTAAAGTTACAACTACCAGAAAACAGAGAGAACAAAATAAGTATCGGTAAGTGATTTTGGTGGTTTCTCTGTAGTAAATCCGCCCAAGATACCACCAAATGGAATTACCGTTACACACATGGTCCAGCGGTATTATCATTGGATTATAAGTGGCGGTAGGCAGTGTTCGTCCCCATTAATTGGAGTCCGGATTTCAGCAGAATAACCGCCGGCTGTAATTCTGCCAAAATTGCTGTTATTTGGCTGAAAAGTGGTGGATTTACCGCCAGCTCCTAGCCGGAGAGGAATCCTGCACCTCCTCGCCAAACTCAAAGTGGGGCAGTGGGGTAATGCAGCGGTAACAGCATCACTGCCGCATTTTTACCGCACCACCCAACTAATAATGAGGCCCTTTGTTTTACACGGACTTCCCAGGGCCATGGTAATAACATATTTGTGAATGGTCTACAGCGCTGTTATTTAACTAGTTAGCAACCACCGTTACGTTCTGAGAACATTTTTAATTCATTTCAGAGTCGTGGGGTGAAACCTCGTCAGAAATACACCTACAAAACAAGAAATGCATGAAGCTATCAAAACACAAAGCCACAATACTCAAACGGTGAAGTGGTGTGTAACTCACAAAAGAAAAGGAAATGATCACGTGATGTCAGCATCGAAAATACGTTTTGACAAAGCCAGTATGCAAATGCAGGTGTTAAGCCTTTTTTTGGACCCTTGCAGTCTTTTACAAAAAGAAAATATTCACTATACCCTTGCAAAGCGAGACCTATTGGCTTTGCCACTGCTCACTATAAAGGAGGCCATGATGGATTGGGAGCTTCATAACTGTTTGTATACTTGAGCCATCAAAGCCACATGTTCCCTGGAAGTCGTAGACATTAGCAACAATAATGATTGTCCAAACAAAAATAACAAATGCAAGGTGAAGAAGCACAAAAGTGGAAAACGCATCAACTTACCCACTGTACTGAGCAGCACAGAAACAAAAGACGCTCCTAAAAGAATTACTGACCAACTCTCCTCATCTTAAACAGTTCCACTTGCTTCTGCATTTTATCTGCCATTGTAACACAGCTTGCACCATGAAGCATTTATTCTGCATAGTGGAACAGCTGATAGACCAACGGTGGACTTGCCTATAGGGAACTCTGTCGATTTCTAGGTAGGCCTCGGCACCGTGGGCCTCTCGTGTGGTAACCGATTTTATTTCCACATTTTCTCATAGGAAAAGGGTTCCGCTTGCTCAAAATGTGTAATATGGGGCGCCACTTTGAAAGTTATTTCTAGGGCCTCTTGGTTCCCAGTCCACCCCTTTGATAGAAACACGGGCCCCCCTTAAAATTTATCGTCCGATTTATAGCAGAGCGCTGAAGCCCTCTCCAGACAAACAGAAAAAATTCACAACTTCCCATTGGTGGCTGAGAAGATTCGGTTCTTCGCAGGAATGGCGTTCAACAGCACCAAAAAGCTGTGCGACAAATTTAAAGGGAGATTTGCACGAAAGACCAGGGGTGGCCAACGATGATATTACTTGGTCTATTTCAAGAACGTAACCAGCAACTCAACAGCAAGTAACACTCAAAACACATACCACAAAGAAAAATATCACAAAGGAAGGTAAACACGCACAAGTAAAAACCTCAGGTTGCAAGCTTCTAGCTAGGCATTGAACCAGGAGTGCCTCATCACAAGCCAGTGTAGCAAGATACCTACCAGCTAAACCCCGTCCACAAAACAGTTCCCCGACATTTGAAAATGGGGAATCTGTCTTGGATACAAATATTCGATGAAGTGGAAGAAAAAAAATAATAAATAAAGGTACAAAAACGACATGTTGGAAGCGCACATGGATACATTCAAAAATAGAATAAGAGAGCATGTAAAGAAGGGCAGGAAACAAGGAAGAGGGGGTGGAGACATTTTCGAGTGTTTAATATTACACATTTTGGAATATAAAAAGCATTTCTGCTTGCAGGGACTAGAGAATTACAAAAGTTTTTTTTTTTTTTAAAAAACACCCAAAGCACATGAAACAATTTAATTCGGTTGCGTGTCTTCAGATCCTTGACATGATCAAGTTAAGAACCTCTCCATCCAATCCTCAATTTGGGAATTGGAATTAGAAAATTCTTCCACCCAAGAGACAGGAAGTGATAGTTCAAAACTTACATACACCCCAAAACATTTTTAAAAAGAAGAGACTGTGGGCAGAAGATACAAGTGGTTTAAAAAGGCTACATGTGCCCTATTTGAAGAGCAGGTATTAACTCACCTAAACCAATAGTTACCACAACTTTCAAAAATGTAACTCATTAAAACGGACAAATAACGATTCATGTTTCTATGTTATTAAGACCTAGAACAGCTGAATACAAGACCACTAGTGGCACGCTTTGCTTCTTAACAGCTCTTAAAGATTCTGGAGGTGTTTTGTGTAACAAAAAGGTTACACAAAGCCAGTTGCAAACAATGCATGCGACATGCACACAGCAATGGCTGCTCCCCAGCGTGCCCTATACTTCATAGAGTCAAAGGAGCAGATTCACACAAATTCCGATTTTAAGTTACCGCAACGTTTGCTAGTGATTTATACCTGAAAGCAGTATACAAAGTAAGTCATGAATTTAGGGTTTTAGGAAGGCAACTCGGCACTACCCACTGTCAATTTAGAACAATGTTATGCATATATCAATGTGACAAATCGGACGTTATGAAATTAAAGTTTAATTGTGAATAATGGACAGCCGACACGTGTTTCGACCACCTGGTCGTTCTCAAGGCTGTTAATAAATATCCACATGAATGCATCAATGAAACACATTTTTGAATGCATGTATGATAAGATGAAATAAATTATTTAACCATAATGGATCAACATCAGGAATGTAAATACTTTTGATAACTTCACAAAGAAAGTAGCTGTAACTTCCTGTCAGAAAACCAACCCCTGCATCCAATTTACAAGAAGGCTCAATTGCTTTGCTCGGGCCTATAACTATGGGCCCTGAGGCATTACCTGACTCGGTAATGCTCCTGCGACTCGGGGCAGATTGCTTAAATAATATCTTGTAATTGTCCATATGGACAAGTTTGAGACTTTCTAAAATGAAGCTCATGATTTATACAATGCGGGCACCATAATCTGCAGTTGTCACTGTCTAGTTACAATTTACTCTTGCTGAGAAAGATGGTGTGTATATGCAGAACATGGGGGCTGACTTCATACCTGGCTAGCAGCTTGCAACTTCATCCACCCTACACTACTGTGATGACGAGAGCAGGATATGCTTGTAGTAAGAGCTGCCATGAACTATGAAATCTATCTGCTGGTAGTAGCTGCATTAAATGACCAGGCTCTCCTAGACGGTAAGCAGAAGATGAACCAGCTTAATGCTCTTGGGGTTTTAGATTTCTTAAACCCCTAAAATATTTATAAAAGCATGTACGAGTAGTCAGCGCTGTACACTTCCAGAAAAATACAGGAAAAGGATGCTATCAGTTTGCAAGTGGGGGGTAGATTCTTTTAACATCAAGTGCTGGTTAGAATAGCCCTCAGCATCAAGTGGAGGATCCCATTACACTCTTTTCAGCATCCCTAGGCGTCAGCCGTTTGGGCACTGATGATATTGAAATGCTCCTCCAGTCCATTGTCCCTGGGACAGAAAGAGATTTTTCTATTAATGCTGGAGGCGGTGTTACAGAACACGGTCGATAGACAGGAGGAAAGGTATGATGCTGGTGACTCATAAGCAGACACGTCCTGCTAGATAACTACTCCATTCAAGAGCATGGGGTCCGCTATCTATGCATACACTTTTCACAACAGAATGAGGCACAAAGAAAAGAACCGTCATCTCAAGAGCTTCGATGACAGAGTACAAGAACAGTTTTAAAAATGTAAGCAGAGGGGGAGGGAAGGGGGACCCCTTCCCCCACAGGAATGATGCATTTGCAAACCCGACTTCTGGTAGGGAATCGGACTAGCCAGCAGGGGTGTTGCTAGGTCTGAAGAAGATCCGGGGCTACGCTAATGTTGGAACTGTCGGGACTGGGGGCTAGCTAGCCTTTTGGCTGTAGCTCCTGAAATTCTATCCGGGGCTACAACCAAAAGACCAAGGGCTATAGCCATCCTAGACCCCTCCTCCCCCTTACAACGCCTCTGCTAGCCAGTTTTAGTGATTGTCCAGTTGGAATAAAAATATATTTCTTGGAACCTCCAATTCCTTCCCCCTAAGCTACAGGCACACACAAGCAGCACAGTAGTATTAATTTGTGCTCTCTGTAGAACGCTGACTCAATAAAATACAAATGATAACTCGGGAGGTTCCCGAAACTTTGTTCCTATGCAAACTCGCATAAGTAATTTTACCTACTGCAAAAACAGCTGGACATGTTTATACCAAACTTCTGCTAGAAGCTGGAATCTGGTCCCACTCACGACTTCACACTGTCTAGAGAATCTCTGTTCTACGGTCATGATTTTCTTTTACAAACTGCATATGGGGGGGAAAAAGCGCACAAATGACGAGTTAAGTGAGATTTCCAGCTTCCAGACCAATCCAGTCCTTCATGCTACAGTTGCATTACCTTGCGGATCCATTTTGGTCAGTAGGAACTTCCAGTACCATAGGCTTCAGTGAAACTGAATGTTAGCCAATTGAAAGAAAGCCATTTGGATTAGGTACAGAGGAGTGAAAAAAGCCATTTGGATTAGGTACAAAGGAGTGAAATTGTTGATGCACACAACTTCTTTCACAAGGGATGTGTGCACACTAAAAACATTTTTACGTATAGCAGACTCCGGGGTATGACCAACCACTTAGTCAGCTTAAGGGGTCCCTCTGAGGTGCACACAATACCTCTAAACACATTTTTTTAAATATGGCCACTGAAGGGAATAAGGTCCATGGCAGAGTCTGCAGACCCCAAAGGACTCGTATATGTAACATTTTCTATGTACTGTGTGACGAATTGACGGAATTCGTCCCTTCTCCCAATTGGTGGAGCCCCCACCTGTGAGGCTAGGGAGGTGAGCCCGCTTTGCAACATCAGCACTAAGGGCCGAGGTAACTCTGACCTCACTGGGAGAGTCTGCCCTTTTGGGGACGAGGACTCCCGTTCCTGAGAGGAACTTCCCGATGGCCTATATCGACATGTACAATACACCAAACTTATCGAACAAATTAAGTTATATAATGAATGAGAAGAAATGGAAGCTATCCCTTTAAATTGAACTCCCCATTGGACTGCAACAAGGAGGCTGACAATGGATGCAGGACCAACAAATGATGAGACAGAGACAAAGAGACAAAGAGAGAAAAAGATCGATCCCTGTACGTAACCAAGCAGAAGCTGGGGCCCTGGGAGAATGCACAGTCAACGTGTGACAGAGCAACTGCCGCGCAGAACCAGATACGCTGAGCAACTGACATGTTAGAGTGGAAGAAATCCAAGCAAGGTGGAGGAAAAATTATAGTAGTGTGACCATGGAATCAGAATAGTGGGCAATCTGCCCGTACAACAGTGCCAAGACCATCCAGTGGAATTAGCAGCTCCTAGTCCAAGTCTCGATCCCTGTGACGTCTCAAAGATCACAGGGTATGAAATTGAGGGAAGCCGGGAGCTATTTAGCTCCTGCTTGTATGCTAGAAGATCCTGGTGCGCTCGAACCAAACAGCTACCAGGAGCGACTTTTGGCTTCCAAGCCCAACTGATGCCGAACAAAGACCGTGCATTTGGGACAATCTTTAAATAAACATCAGGACACAGATAGCCAACATTTAAAGCATAGGGTTCATAAATAATGGACAATTATATAGTTGAAAGTTAAGATTTGTGGAACTCCATATACTAGAAGCTTGTTCCTCAGTGGTAGCTATCTCCTGGTTACTGGTTAACACTGTATACCAAGGAGCTGCTTTTAGATTCTGTTTATTCAATCTTAAATTCGATCCATGGACCAGAACGGCACATCCAGGAAAGGGACGCTGTGGAGAGCAAGCCACGGAGCAGTGACAAGGAAAGAGAATCCAAGGGCTTGCCGATGTTGCCCCAAAACTCAGAAGGTAAAACAGGGAATGGAAAACAAGCAGCACTCAAGTTACGTGAAATTCGTCCCAGTACTAATGGAAATAAATCGCGTGAGATAAGAACTACAAAAACCATAAAGAAATGTGGATGTTTATCCCTTTGGAGAAAAAGGCATGGCCCACTCATATATCCAAGATAAGAAAGACATTTCGGGAGAACAAACCTGTAAAGTCAGGAAGCCCAAACTCATACATGAAACTGCACCCTGGAAATCGGGGAATGGAACTTGAGATACTACAAAAGAGAGAAAAGTAATAGTGATTCAGGAACCCTACAATGAGGAGGAAAGGAACCTAAATAGACTAGAGCCAAACAGGAAGAATAAGGACAAGAGAAATACCAGTCACCTAAAAGAACTGCATACAGTGAAGGACACTGAACTATTTGCATATGGTCTATTGAATAGAGCAAGGGATGTGGGAAAGTGAAGAGAATTACTAACTCCTTAAAAGAACTGCTTAAATTCATAGATTGGTGACAAAATACAAACACCAGGATCGCCTAACTTGGGTTCATTATAATAGTGTACAAAGAAGTTATGATATATTCGACCCTTGTAAATAAAAAAGGAATCTCACGCAGGTTGCTGTGTCTTCACATGCAGTTTTTATTTTCCAAGATGTGGACATATAGTAAAATGAAGGTGGTCAGCTGACACGTGTTTCAACCCCGAAGGGTCTTTATCAAGGCAAAAGTAGTATATCTGAATAATACATGATGTCCCTAATGCGCTATGAGCGAACGACACGGACTCCCAGACAGATCTGCCCTGAGCTTTTGCCCCTCAAAGGGGACCCTTCCCTTTTTACAAGCCACTTTAAAAAAAAATCTAATATCGATAGAAATTGCTTGAAGTTGAGGGCTATTTAGCCCCAGATATTGTACAAGAACCTGGCTGGCTTGGCATTAACAGCTAGCAGGAGCTACGCATAGCACATTGGACCAACTAGTGCCATACAAACACATCTATGTGACACCAACTCTTTCTATGTGTATAAGGTGTTATTACAATACATACAGAAGAAACTTTAAAACCCAATAGGTCGTACGTCCCCTCCACTCCTGAAAAACCCTCTGAAGACCCATCTTGTCCAGCCAATTACCGCCCAATATCTATCACCCCCCCCCCCCCCTCTTTGGGGAAACACTTGGAGAAATTGGTCAAACTCGCCCCCCCCTCCCCCAACTGACCCAGCACACTGAACTTGTTAGTTGCCTACATGATCATTAATCTGATTTCCGAGTATCCAAAGGCACAGAAACTACTCTTCTGAACAGAAGCGAGGAACTGCTCAAGTGCATCAAGCCTACATGAGGGCAAACTCTACAGGAAAAGAAAGAAAAACAATGGCGAACAGGAACCAAAAGCAGCTCCTTGGTAGCAAGTGTCACCCACTAAGCAACTACTTCTGTTTGGGCGGGTGGGGGTAACAAAGTTAAGGCACCCTGGGCTCCAACTTCAACATGGTTTTCAAAATGATCATCAAAATTATTAATTTATTGAGAGAGGGAGAGGGGGAGAGAGAGAGAGATCAGCTGCCAATAATAAGTGCAGGTCTATGGTGGCAAGGCAAGTGCTGGGAGCGGCAAGTGCCTGAAACAGGTGGAGGGTGAAGGCGATTGGGTGTGCGAGGCCAGGACACATAGGAGCCTTGGTCACCAATCTCAACAACTGTGTGGTTTAGCAGAGGAGGTGAAAAGAAGGTCTTGAGGAGCTTTTGGAATTTGAGGAGATCCAGCTGAAGACTAAGAGGAAGGGGAGGCTGTTCCATAAGAGGGAGCCGGCCGAGGAAAGAGATTGGCCACCAGCCCGCTGTTCAGCAAAGCACTTGACACACAGAGTTGGTGCCGGAGGACCACAAAGATCTGGAGGGAGAGTATTTAGTAAGAGCCAGTTGTAGATAGCGTGGTCCCCAGCCCCAGACAGCCTTATAGATGATGCCGAGGGATTTGAATTTGATCCTTACAGCAACTGGGAGCCAGGAGAGGTTTTAGGGCTCAAGAGATGCGGTCCCTGGGCTTGAGGCCAAGACGTCTTACAACCCCGCCAGCTAATCCAGAATAGGGCTGCAGAGAAGAGGAGGGTAGATGGAGTGCAAGGAATTCGACCATCCAGAGGGAGAGTGCGCTAGCCTGGGTCTTTTTAAAAGAATGAATGATGGGAGATTAATCTCCGAAAATATGTCGGGCCATTCCCGCACATATTTTCCACGCTCACCGCACAGCAGAAAAATAGTATGTACTCTGGGAGGACACAGTTTACCAGTGCCACCCTCCCCTGTCAGGTTTAGCCGACGCCGGACAGCTGTGGGTACATCAAAAGCGCCTGGCCGTGTGCAGCCTGATCAGCATCTCAAGGCCCCATGGATTTGGATCTCCATTGTTACACCTTGCTGGTGGTGGCGAATACTGAAGAAAGTTAATTAGCAGGCCTCAGGGAGGCCTGGGTGCATGAAGTGAAAATTGAGACCAGAGACCAACACCTCTTTGTAATGCAGTGTGTCAACTTGGTACTAACACCCCTCCTTGGTATGAAAGAGCAGTAAATATCCTGTCAGGAACCACTCCTTTTAGAGCAGGGAAGTATGTGACTTGTAAGAAACGAAAGTCTGTCTGCAACCCCCTACTTCAGATGGCCATGCTGTGACCAAGCGCCACAGAGGGCTCCGTTAATTAGGGAGACACTTTAATGTACAGCAGCCAGGAAATGGGTGGGACTTAAAGTATATATGGTCATCCTTCGCCTGTCTGTTGCCAAGCGCTCTGATTCTGGCCTGAAGCATCACTGATGGTTGGTGGAGGACCCAGGATTGGTTCATTAAGGTGGGCTTAGCCTGCACCAATCAATGGGGCCTGTTTGGCTTTAAAAGAGGGCTGAGCCCCTCACTGATCAAATCATCTGAATGATTCACAGTGAGCAAGAAGGATGCATTTGGACCCCAGCTGAAGGTACAGTCTACCTTACATCTTCCGCCAGTGAAGGAAGGCCAGGAGTTCCAAGAGGGAAGCAAGATCCCTCCCATAAACATCTTCCAGGGAACAGAGTGAGATACCGAACTCAAGAGGGCCCGCCCAACAGCTCCAGAACCGGTACCCAGCCAGCACACAACATGCCCTGCTAGGTTCTGACAGCAATCTTCCTAGGTGGGAAGTGCCGGAGAGTCTCTGGACAAAGGACAAGGATGTTGCCTGCAATCACGCTCCTGAGCTTTGGGCCGTCCACCTTGAAAGGACACGGGTTCTACGAAGAGGCTAGGAGGAGTGCATCATCCAGCATCAATATTTTTAAGGACAATTTCGAGACAGTCAAGTCATCGAACCACATCCGACTGCACCGGTGACTTGTCACGCCGCAGTCCCCAGAGCCATCCGAGACGCCTTGACCAGCATTACAAATTCGCCAACCAGCACAGAGATGATTCTTTGCCCAAAGCCGGACAGCCTGCAGACAGCCATCCAGCCTCGCTTGCCGAACTGCCTGCCGCCTGGTACCCACAGCTGTCTCCCGCCACGGTTTCACGGGCTCGAAGCACCCTGGAACCACCTCAACGCGGTCGAGCACCAATAACTTCTTCAGCACCAGGTACATTGTGGTTCTGCCCCCCTGGCCCTACTCTGAATGCCCCTAGAGACAGTTACTACCCTTCGCCCTTTATGGTGTTGAAACCATAATAACCTTGAACTATAAGACTGATTGCTTTACCAACTACCCCCTGTAATATGTAGAGAGCATCCCTTTCCTTTGTGAAACTGGCTGTCCTCTGTGCCCCTTTACAGTGCGGGTTGTAATTGTAGTGTGCTAGAACTGTCTGCTGTAGTGATAATAAAGTAGATGTGTATACATCTTTGAATAGACAGTCCCTTTTATCATTGGGTAATAATTGTATTTTCACTGTGTTGCAACTAACCAATGATCCACGACCTTGCAGCGATAAGTCTGCCGCTCCGTCCATGTTACCGAAATTGGACATGGAGGTCTTATCATTTACTTGTATTATAATCTGTTCAGATCCTTGGGCGAGTTTGACCAATTTCTCCAAGTGTTTCCCCAAAGAAGGGGGGGATGATAGATATCGGGGGGTAATTGGCTGGACAAGATGGGTCTTCAGAGGGTTTTTCAGGAGTGGAGGGGACGTACGACCTATTGGGTTTTAAAGTTTCTTCTGTATGTATTGTAATAACACCTTATACACATAGAAAGAGTTGGTGTCACATAGATGTGTTTGTATGGCACTAGTTGGTCCAATGTGCTAAGCGTAGCTCCTGCTAGCTGTTAATGCCAAGCCAGCCAGGTTCTTGTACAATACCTGGGGCTAAATAGCCCTCAACTTCAAGCAATTTCAATCGATGATATTTGATTTTTTTTTTAAAGTGGCTTGTAAAAGGGAAGGGTCCCCTTTGAGGGGCAAAAACTCAGGGCAGATCTGTCTGGGAGTCCGTGTCCTCCGCTCATAGCACATCTCGCTAGGTGCAAAAACTCTGCACTGGCAAAGCAACAAAAGGAACGATGAAACCAAGTAATGAACTGCACTGTACCGCCCAGTAAAGAATTACTCAGCTGCGCTGAGCTCAGCATCTCTCACAGAGCCCGTTCAGGCCCAGGCATGCGTCACGGGCACACAATGTGCACGGCCTTACGCTTTCCAGGAAGTATTGGGAAACCGCGCTTTATATCGCTGCCCGAATTATATGACTCACTCCTGCCAGCGGGCGACCACATAAAAAGGAAGCCCGAATGACTCGGGGATCGCCTCTGCCACAGGAGCTTTGAACACGCTCTGCTTCCAATCTGAACATGAAACGGAGTTGCTGGGGGGGGGCGTGGGGTTGTGATGGGCACATCCGCTTCTGAGCAGATGGGGGGGGGGCAGGGAGGGAGGAAGCATCGTCTGGAAAAAGTGGTTCAAATCAAAAGGTTCGGGAGGCAAGCGGGGAGCCTCTGAGCAATAACACGTTCAGCTAAGCCACCACATCCCAATTTTCACTTCATCAATTGCCCAACTCATTAAGGCCAAGTCGCCATTTCCCGCACACTCATCTGTAGCGCGCGGCAGCTCTGAGGAAACGCTCCTTCAATGTCAGGCACGGACGTATCCCCTCCCTAGAAGAACTGTTGCCAACTATTTTCTTGAAGAAACCCAATTTCTACAATTACTAAACTAACCTGCACTCTATCGAAGGAGAAACCAGACAGAACAAGACAATGCAGAGCTGGCGTCTTCGCCTCCCTTAGAGCAGAAAAAGTAACATTTAAAATTGAGATTTTATATCGCGGTTCACAGGCCAGCCTCTAAGCGCGGGACCGGGATTCGAACCGTGACGGTCTGCATGGTCTTGCTTCAAAGACAAAGTATGGCTCCTGAGCTGTATTATTTACATGCATCCGGCTATCCGATTCTTAAAATCTGGTATGAATTAAAAATAACTTCACAGCTTATGGACTGAAAAATCAGAAGGCAGTGGGCTGCACTGCAAGAGACCATTAAAAAGTCAATACTTACCAAATTAACCCGACACAAACTCGTGTAGTCGAGTCTAAACCACTCAAGAAGCGAGTCTAAAGAAGCACGTGCAACTGGATCTTGGGCCTACCAAAAACTTGCAAGTGAGCACCGAACAAACAGGTGCATGTACCCGAAAGCCCCAAAAGCACAGAGGCCAACATACATGTATAAAGCTCAAATGGCACAAGCAAGCCAATTTGCCACAACTAGATGAAGACCCAACAAATAAGTAGACATAGCCTAACACATGCGACAAAGACCCCCAAAACCAAATGCAGGCAAGCTGCCGTGCCTTAAAAATAAATAAATAAATAAAAAAAATGTATGGTGGGGTCTGTGCACCAACAAGTAACAAGTGTGATGGTCGGTCTTAAAGAGACAGCAAACAAACCCAGACACCTGTAATAGGCAAACATGTGTAGATCAATCTAAAAAACCCCATTAAACAGAGAGGCTGGTCTGCATCCCACATGTGAGCTTGCCTTGATACCGCAACTGGTACATGTATCTAGAACCATTGGCAATCATGGATAACCTTGGCTACAGCCCCCCAAGCACAACACAAAATAGTATCAATTCACATGAACTTGGTATGCTTTAATTATATCTCACGGATTAAAACATAAAATGACACGGTATAATAGCTTCTTTTATCATTTAATCATTATTGAATCAAAGCTCATTTTTTCATCACATGAATTCATGAACATATAAAAAATAAATCTCCACATGAAGAGACTTAAATGAATATCTCCAATGACATATTACAAAGACAAAAACAATATTAGACACAAATAATGTCCGATTACAGACATGTAAGACACCTAAAAACCCAAATTCAATTTTTATGGCCAACCTTCCTCAGGGCGAGCTCATTTTGTTACAGAAAATTCACGACTTATCTGCACTGCTGTGCTTTTAGTAATAACAGTTTTTGGAGTAATGAAAATGTCCCCAAAGTTCGTGAATCCTGGGAGACACCATGTACTTATTGAAGCCATCACGCATTTAATACATCAGGTTCCCACCCAAGAGATGAGTGTTCGGGTCCAGTATAAACACTGAGCACAGGGAGCGCTTGGGCTCCGCTTGAATACAACCCACAGATTTGAAAGCAGGTGGGAACCTTCTACACCAAACGATTGATGGCTTCATGGTGTCTCCCAGGGTTCACAACATTTGGGGACATTTCCATTACTTCAAAACGGTTATCACTAAAAGCACCGCACAGCAGAGCAGATGCAGATAGGTCATGAATTTTCTCCTCTGACAAAATAAGAATCGCCCAGAGGAAGGCTGGGCAAAAAAAAAAAATAAATAAAATCGAGACACCCTTACAGCCGAAACTTAGTTGGCAGACAACTTTACAAACAGACAGTTGATTAAATAATTCAGTCTTTGATATGCTCACGAATAGGAGGGGATCCATTATACTCCCTGTTGTGTTACATTTATAGTGATATTTTTAGAACTTAGGAGTGTCTGGTTTACACTGACACGTAAACCATGCTTGTGTGTATTTGTACACGACAGTTGTTGAATGTATGTTTTTAGGGGCTTCGTAGGTCTGTATTCTGACATTATTTGTGCCTCTGTAATATATCATTGGAGATATGCATACAAGTCTCTTCATGTGGAGATGTATCTATTTTTTGTATGTTTATGTAGTCACGAGATGAAAAAATAAGCTTGAATACAATAACGATTAAATGTAGAGAATTATGCACTGCAATTGTATGTTTTGATTGATGATATAAGCTATGCATACAAAGTTATGTGAATTAATACGGAGGATATAGATTTTGTTTTAGGTTTAGTCTCCCAATGATCCTTGTTGGAAATATAATGTGGGGTTACCTCAGGTATCTGTGATAACCCCCAAGCAAACATGTGGACAGTCGAACCCCAGACAACATGTTTATCTAGAAACCCAGCAGACATGAAGGTCATTCTAGAAAACACAGCAACCACGAGCCCTAACAAACGCATTCTATCATAGAACACCAAAAAACATGTAGAAGGCATATCTAAAACCCCAAATAACAGTGGAAGAGCAGTTCTTAAGTCCTGCTAAACGGGTATAGCATCGTAGAGCAAGGACCTACACAAGTACTCTTAAGCTCCGACAACAAAAAATGAGAAACGTAGCATGTAAAGCCCTCGCCAATTACTGATGTTGGATGCAAACCTAAGTGTGGATTTAAAATAAGTGTTTGAGAAGGTGAACAGAAACAGTCTATGAAACAAGTTACGCTCGTGGGGGTGTCCTCGTAACATACCGGAACCCATTAAGCTATTATACGCAAAAACCACCATTCAGATCGGAATGTCCAAAGAAGGTACGCTAACCGATGCTAAAACATGGAATGTACTCAAACATGGTGGCCACGCTTTTCAGCTTATTCACAGCAGACTTTGAAGAACACATCTACACCCCCACGATGAATCCTCCAAAACTGAACACTACATGTCTACCGTGTATCATGTACGCCGACAATATTGTCTTATTAGCAAAAACACCAAGAGGGCTACAGATAGCGTTGAACAAACTGGAAAAAT
Source organism: Ambystoma mexicanum (assembly GCF_040938575.1). Lineage (NCBI taxonomy): Eukaryota > Metazoa > Chordata > Amphibia > Caudata > Ambystomatidae > Ambystoma > Ambystoma mexicanum. Next base: position 447,516,800 of record NC_090936.1, on the reverse strand, counting down.
ATATGACCATTAATCAATTGGAAATAAGTGCCCAAAAAACCAAAATCGTGTCCCTCTCGCGTCAAACCAAGCGAAAGGAATCTAACTTTCCATTCTTCATCAGGAAACAAAAACTCCACCAAGTAAAAACGATAAACTATCCTGGTGTGTGGTTAAACCAATCCCCAAATGAGAAAGAATAGAACCAACATTTACAATCAAAAGGCACTCTTGCATGCTCATCAAGCCCGAATACGCCACTGGAAATTTGGAAAATGTTCGCCGTCTCCACTGATAACTTTCTATAGACAAAGTTGCTGCGATTTTAACCTATGGCGGTCGAGACAATGATGAACATTGAAAATAAGACATGGCAACAACTGGGAGGGAATATTTTGGAGGAAAGTTCTAGCTTTACCAGCCTCGTTTCCGATGCCTCGCATCCATTTTGAAATCGCCCTCCAATACTTGGTCACCCTCATAACATGGAAACAACTTGATCTCTCCGGAAAATAATCAGTGACCTAAACGTGCCAGCACTTGACATTCTCTGGTTCAAACACAACGGGACCAATGATCAACCATTGGCTGCCTGGAAAAAATGTGTGGACGCCAAAAGAGAAGCAACGGACATATTGTTGGATATGTTGCTACACCGCCCATAAAAAGCATAAAAGAAAATTGCTGCCAACGATTGGATTGCTACGATCGAACTGAAAGCCCTATACCAACTTGATCACCCATGCCACTTTGGATAAGAGACCTTTGAACAAGCTATTTCCATCTCACGGCATACGTGAAATTTACGAGATTACGGCTAAATATCCCGCTGACGCAAGAAATCTTGGCGACAAGAAAAATGATACTGCTGGACCAACGATTCTGCAACCATAAAGGCACTAAAAGTCTACATAGCATTATGTCTTGTACTGCACGGACAGAAAAAAGAAATCAATACAGAGATATGTTTCTCAAAAATCAAATACAGCTGTCCGCTAAGACAGATGGGCCCAAATTCAGAAATGACAAAAAAATTATCCTTACAATCGTGCAATTCTGGAATATTATCATGGACATTTCTTAAATCAGAATGATATGAACCAAAGAAAGAACTGAACTTCTTCCTCATACTTGTAGAAGGATAATCAACTTTACTAAGATGATTGGAATGGCCATTGTGAGAGACCATTTTGAATTATATGTGATTTTAATGAAAAGAAGAGGTTTGTCTAACAAACCGTAACATTTTAATAAAAATAAAAAAATAAGTGTATACTTCTCCTGCTGATACTCCTGCAGTGCATGGAATTGAACTAGGCCTCCCTGTCTAGCCCTCAAGACCCAATATGTAAGCACTAGTTCCCTTGCAACCGCAAGCCCTCCTAACCATCCCTGCTTCATCTCCCACGTGTGACAGCCAACACCCTCTCACCAGAGTATTGCATAAGTGCTCATCAAATTACTGCAACCCAAAAAAGCAACATCCAAATAATGAATATATATTTTTCCCCACTTGACTGGAAAAGCCGACCACGAGTTATCCCCCACTGACCCTCTGGGCGGAAGGGTTTGCTCCCAAGCACTCGGACCCCCATTTGCCTCTGCTTTGATCCACATGCCCAAGGCCACCGTTGGCTAAGCGCAGTTCACTTACCTAGGTGTTGACACACGTCCTCTTTAAGGAACATCGCAGGGTTCTCAGTCTGCAAAACAATAAGTCAATAAGCCCGCTCCCTGGCCCAAGACCACCCTCCAAGGAAGCACAACAGCCCAATGGCCAGTCAACCCATTTACATTTTTAAACGCCTACTCCGCACCAATGGGCCGGAGGCATACGGGCACTGTCTAAAGTTTAAAAAAAAAAAAAAAAAAAACACACCTAAATGCTCAGGGAGACAATTATTCACCACCCTTTCTACAATGCCTGTGGTTATCTAAATAAGAAAAGTTTAAGAATCGAGTGATTTTGTTTCTCTCAAATCAGGAGGGATGCAGTTACAGGCTCTTGGTGCGGCTATGAAATAAGCTCTTTTGCTTACCTGGGTAAGCTTAGCCCTCGGCACCGCTAAGAGATTGGGGTTGTTGGATCAGAGTTTTAAGCACGGGTTTCCTCTTTATAGTTACAGCAAGATATTGTGGATTGGATCCATTCAGACATTTAAGGGCGGTCAGCAGACGAAATTCTATCCTGGCATCGATAGGAAACCAATGTAATTATTGCCTCGGCTATAGGTTTATATCTGTTCAATCCTGCTATTACCCCGACAGCACTGTTCTGGATGACTTGAAGTCTAGCACAGTCACCAAGAGCCACCAGGAGACTACTGCAATAGTCAATCTTGGAGCCAACAATGGCCCTAGCCACTGCATCGCAGCTTTTTTCTTTATGATACGGGCGGATTTGGCATAATATCCTAATTTAACATGCCAAGGTTCACACCAAGCTATTGACTTAAGATCCCATATTAAAATTTTGGTCAAAATATACACCCAAAGTTTTGACTTTGCGTTTGGTGGCAATTTTGCAGTTTGCTTTTTGAAAGTGAGAGTTACTCAAGTCCCAATTTTGCACTTGTGCATATTACCATAAATTCAGTTTTGTTATCATTTAGTACCAGCCCACTTTCTAGCATTCAGGCTTGAATCAGCCATTAACAATACATCATTCAACCCAACCCCACGCTACTATACCAAAACCTCACCTGATGAAATCAAAGGGACTGTACGCAGTCATCCCGAGTGAGAAATACTACAACAGAGCAGTAAGTGATCTACAATGTACCTTTATCACTGGGTCCACCAATACCCCATGACACACTGTATTGTAAACTGGCATATTCTGCTTACCCACTTATCCTTCTCAACAGGCCTACATTATTATTTTCACTGCAGAACCTGGGTCAAGGACCAAGGAGCATACACCATCTTTTGCGGTCACTGGGGGTGGGAGTAAGGTACACCATGCAAAATACACAACTGCTCCAGTTACCTCTGTACATCATTCACACAGTGCACAATACTGCAGACAGCCACTTTATCCCTGCCCCATCATCAGGGACTTCCTCCAGCTGCCTTACACATGTACCCCCCTCCCCACTCCAAGGACAGCAGACAGATAATCCTCCAGTGTCATGGGTGGGTGACAGGTCAACAACAGCAAGTTCCCGATAAATACTGGAGGAATGGGACACAGGTATTGCTTTGGGGGATGGGAAACCCAGACCAGCCGGAGGAATCAGGCCCACACTAGCAAGTAAATAGATACTAATTGAGGGGGGCGGTTTGGGCAAGGCTCAACTGAGCAAACACAAGTTGGATGAACCATGGTCTAGTTCACCCAGACAGCCTGCAGACCTCAAAAGCAGAGTCACATGGCAGACCTTATGCTTTTCAAATACCACATAAAACAACAGATGTCCAATGCATGGGGAGCCGTGGGAGTCATTTGCTGAGAATGTGAATTCAGGTAGGACACTGGTACTGCAGTATTTACTGAAACTGCCTTTAGATGATGGAGCAGTGACCTGCAGCTCCACACAATGTGTTAGATTCATACGCATCTTCCATGACGCTGGGTTTACACACGGGAGATAGATGTTAGAAGGAGTAGGTTATACAAATCATACATTGATAAAGTGGCGCGTTTAGGGCAGTCAAACGCGCCCACTTTTCATGCGTATTCTCTCCGACTGTGAAGTCGGACGTGTTCAAAGTGGACTCTATGCGCGTGCACGGCCACCCCTTGCTTCAAAGTAGGTTATGAGGACCTTTGTAGCATGCAAACCAGAAACCAAATTCTTACTTTTACTACATTGGGTTTTAACATCTGGATTTATTTTGAATAGTGTCAGGTACTGCAGTTACAAGTAGTTCAGTGTATAGTTTGTAGTGTGGCCACAATGCTTTGCACCACATGTGTTTGCCCTGACAGTAATGTGGGAGTACCAGCAATAAGCAAGGGTGGGCAGTGCACGCATGGTTTATCCTTCGGATGTTTAGCGGGGGCAAATTCAGCCCAAAAAAAGCGCATCGCTCGCATACAGCTACTATTACCCATCTTGCCGTTAAGATGGCCAATTTGGAGCCAAGATATCCGCATCAAAAGCTCCGGAAACATTGTTCAACACTTGCCCGGTGAGGCTGATCCTGGTCAAGGGAAAACGAAGTACAGCAACAGGAGAGCAGCCCTGCACTTCCCGGGGGCAGGGTAGCGATGCTGCACGTCCAGGCACTACATTACTCCGCAGAACCGATCCAGTAAAGGCTAGTTCCAGCCCAGGGTGCGCATCCCTCCTGCGGGAAGATCCAGGGACTCGGACCAACAGCACCTGCGTTATCTTTACGTCACGACATTAGAAAAACATGTTGCCAAAAATCGCGGCGTTTTAGAAACAACACCATGGCATGTAAATATATAATACAACTGCCAAACCGACGGACACACGACGACCCCTTGTGTGCCACACACAATGCTGGATTTACAGCGTGCCAGCCCAGCCTCCCCTGCGCCCTAGTCGGCCAAAATGCTCAACTATCTGTTATGAACCAACGAATGGCCAGATCATTATAAAAGACATGGGCTTCCCCAGAATAAAACATGTCCTTTAGTGTAAGGTGTTCGCACGTGTGCGGCGAGCCCGCGCCATCACAAAGCTTTGAACGTTTCCTAGATACCCTTCAGCATTACTTCTGCCAAGCACCTCCAGAACCCCAGAGGCAGTGGGATCAAAAAAAGGGGTGGGGGCGGGAGCCTTGGGACCGGGCAACGGGGAAAGGTGTTTTCTATTAAACAATGCATTGCTATTTGTTGACTTCACGAAGTTGTCGCTCGTTTTGGAATGTAAGGGGCCCGATGGCGTCAATGATAGTGAACCATTTTTTGTGAGGGTGCTAATGAAGTCAATAGCAACATGTGGCCTGTCGGAAGAGTGACTAGACATGTAAGAGTATCAGCTGAGAGGTGGGTCAACACATGCGAGGGGTCCGTTGTACTCATAGGCCGACCATATTAGCCATTACTTGCACCATAACTATAACCTGACCCACCCAACTCTCAAAGTTCGTCTTTGTCCCGCTCCGTTGGAGCCAATGCATCCCGTCTGAGTTCACGTGAGCCGAGCGAGCCCCATCCCCCCTCATTACACACGCGGGAGGTTGCAAACAACAACACGGGCATCGTGGAGACACAACCACCACCCCCAAACTCACCTCGATCTCGAAGTCCGGCAGGCAGAAGGCGGTGCGGAAAAGCGAGCAGAAGTGAGCGATGGCCGGCACCTCCCACCACGAGCGTATCTCCTCCAGCGTGGGGACCTCCGGGGCCCCAGGCTCCTGGGACATGCTTCCTTAGCGGCCACGGTCCCGCGCGCACATGGGTCAGGCTTCCCCCCGCGCGGCTAGTCCTGCCTCAGGGCGCACGCAGCGGGGGGGGGGGGGGGGGGTGGTCTCGCGAACCGCCGAGAGTCTTCCCTCTCCGCTGCCCGAGCGCAGCGAGCTTCACCCCGCAGCGCTCCGTCCCGGGCGCGCGAGCTCCCACACAACGTAGTAATCAGCGCGTGCTCTCAGTGCCCGGCGCGAGCTCCTCCCGGACCAGCGTTCTTGCCACTGCGCGAGCTCCTCCGCAGAGTTCTATTGGGTGGTGGGGGGCGCTCGTGGCGTCCTACCGCCCGCCCTGCGTTGGGAGCTCGCGGCCGTCGCACATACCCATCACACGCAGGGTTCCCAGCGCCGCTTTCTATTCACTTCAATGCAAATTCGGCATGCAGCGAGGAGGAGAGGAGCAGCCGCCGAAGGGGGAACAGATGGGAGGTTTTGTTTTGTTTGTTGTGTGCGTGAGCGGGGAGGGGGGTGTGCTTTAGCAAGTAGAAACAGAGAGAGGTTGGAGGGGGTGGGACCACCAAAGCAACGAGGAGGGGGTGTGACCGCCCGCTACACAAAACAACTCCTGCAACAGCTTCAACTGCGAGTAATCTGTTCATCTGTAAGGGAACCCATCCACCCGGGGCACGTGAGGGTGGACCAGGTCATTCAAAGGGTGTAAGGGGATAGCGCGCGCTCCCCGGTGTGCCCAAGGAGCTGCGCATCGGTGGAAGACCCCCTACTCTTTCCCTTTCCTGCAATGGTTGTGCCCGTTTAAAGGGACCACATGGGGGTTGGGGAGGGGGAATCAATGAAAGAACAGAGGAGCGGAGGGGGGGGGGCTAAGGGCTTAGCCTCAGAGCTGCAGCCTGGAATGGCATGGCCGAGGAGATCAGTCTTTCAATGGCCGTGCCAGCAGTTCACAATGCCTCGTTGCCCTTTCACCCTCTGGTTAGACTTTATATTATTCTAGGGGTTTGTTCATGAAAGCTCAACACATGAACTTTTCTGAACCCGGTGACTGTTCTACACTGGGATTACTTTTATCTATTTAGTAATAATCTAGCGCGGTGATGCCCCCTTTCGGTCACTTCCACAGGCTTCTGTATTTGTAACTGTACTTCATTGGGCACGCGGCCCCTGTAAACGAGGGCACTGCAATGTGATTGTGGATGCCCCTCGGGAGAGTCTGTTTCAAGTCTGCCAGAACAATAAAATCAATGCACGAACAGCGCTAGCAGACACACCGAGGACGCTTCAACGATTTCCCAATCCACGACGAGGCGGTGGTTTGTCTAACATCACACAGTTTGATATGGGTTTGAACCTGCCCACTAAGTCCAAACTGGCCAACGTTTAGGCGTTTTTTTTGCATGAAAGGGAATGGCTGGGAGGTGCTTGCTTTCCAAGGGTTCGATTCTGATGTGCTCTTTGAGTAAATAAATAGCTGTAGATGAATGGAACTAAATTTAGGGGCTGTTACGAGGGAAAGGTGGGTGTGTCCTTTAAGAGGGATGTAATGGCACGGACAAATGACAGGACACTGTTGTAACTTAGATGGGTGTTTATTTGGACACCTGACATACAGGAAACTTGAGGGGGTTATTGGAGTCGTGGCAAGGGAAGTGTCTATGCTCTCTGTACTGTATGATATGATAAGGCATTTATCACGCCCCTATACACAAGTGTTTCAAGGCGCGACGAGGCAAGGGAGGGGGGAACAAACGGAAGTCGGACAACAATCCTACTAGGCCAGGTGCCATTCAGATCGCGCAAGTGCATGGGAAGGGGAAGTGATAAAATTAGCTGAGTGTCATCTGAATAGCACTGGAAGTTGCGGCTGAGTACGGCAATGCAGTGGGCAAGAAGTGCCAGGTATTCGTTGAACAGCCAGGGAGAGAGGTTAGACCCCTAGGGTACACCACAGGTAGAGATGGAGGAGAGAAAGCATCCAAGTTGAACCTGGAAGGGTCGATCACAGAGGAAAGAAGTCAGCCACGCCAGGCCCTGACCGGTGATACCCAGGTTATCGCAGAGACGGTTGAGCAGGATGGCATGGTTGACCGTGGCAAAAGCAGAAGAGAGATCAAGTAAGATGAGGACACGGGGTGTTGGAATCAAGGTTGGAGAGCAGGTCTTCACGGATGTTCAGGAGAGCAGTTTCTGTGCTTCTGGCAGCTCTGAAGCCAGACTGATGATCACAGAGACAACCAACAGATTCAGAGTGACGATTGAGCTGGGAGATGGCCAGCTTTTCCGTTTGCCCAGGAAAGGAGTGATGGAGATTGGGCGATAGTTAGCTGGGCAGGGCGGGTCGGCAGAGGGTTTCTTAAGAAGAGGATGCACAAGGGAGTGCTTCACGGGGCAAGGGAAGACTCCAGTGGGTAAGGAGTGGTTGCAGAAGTCGGCAGGAGCCAGGGAGTCAATGTTGTCCTTGATGGTTTTGGAGGAACAGGGATGAACCTGTTTTGATGAGACTTTTAATAGATCGTACTTGTCTAAAAACCTCGTCTGGGGAGAACAGGGGAAAGACAGAGAAGGAGGGAGGAGAGGTAGCCATAGAAGGGCCAGAGGAAGAGTAGGGAGTAGGGGGAGGAAGGTGAGAGGAGGAGAGAGAGGACAGGATATTCTGAGTTTTAGAGATGAAATGAGAAGCCAGTGCCATGCAGAGGGCCTGGGAACGGACAGGAGAGGTAAAGACTGCAGCAGGATTGGCTAGTTCCTTGCAGATTTTAAAGAGTTCAGCCGAGTTGTTAGATGCTGCAGAGACGCAGGCTTGGATGTGAGCTCTCTTCTTGGTGAGGACAGAGAGCTGGTATTGCCTTTGGAGCAGGCGGCAGGCCAGTTTGTCAGAGGTTGTACATGAAGCACGCCATTTCCTCTCAGCCACCCTGCACTTGCGTTTAAGGGTGACGAGGTCTGAGTCGTACCAGGAGTTGCACTTGGCTTTGGGCTTCAGGCGGATCCTCATGACAGGGGTGAGAACATTGAGAGTATCAGATATAGCAAAGTGGAGCTTGGAAAGGGCTGTGTCAGGGTGTGAGTCAGCCAAAAAGGGAGTGGGGTGAGAAGGCAGCAGCGAAAGCCTCAACTGACACGCGCTTCATGGGTCGCATGACTGAGAAGGTGGGTGGCAGTGATGGAGTTGGCTTGGCCTGACTGGTAGAGAGGGTGAGCTGGGAGAAAAGGAGAAAGTGATTGCTCCAGGAGAGAGGAGTAATGAGAAGGATAGAAAGGGTAAGGTCTGTGGAGATCAGAACAACCAGAGTACGCCCTGCAGGGTGAGTCGGGCCAGAGGGGAGAATAGAGAGTGAGAGAGAGTCGCAAAGGTCGCAAAAGAGTCCAGAGGAAGGACAGGGAGCATTCAGGTGGATGTTGAAGCCTCCAAGAAGGAGGAGTTGAGTGGTCGAGACCAGGAGGGAAGAGGAGATGTCCGCCCACTCAGAGAGGAAGGAGGGGAGCTGACCAGGTGGCCGAACGATAGTAGCCACAGTAAGGGAATGGCTAGGATAGAGAGAGAGAGCCTGCAGATGAGGCATTCAAAAGAAGAGTAGGCCTGCGTAGGAATGACAGAGGCATGAATCCACTCGGGGAAGATCAGGGCTACACCCCCTCCGGAACGGTTGGACCTGGGCGCAGAGAGGATTTTGTAGCCATCACAGAGAAAAGTGTCAAAGCTTGTGACAGAGCTGGACATGAACCATGTCTCGGTGAGATCGAGGTCAAGTTTCTCCAGAAGGCGGCAGATGTCGGAGGAGTGTTTGACAGCCGAGCAAGAGTTAAGAGTGGCTATATGGAGAAGGTTGCCGTCCTTGAAAGCCTCCCGCGAGGGGTACAAATCAGAGGTACACCCTGCAGAGGTGTAGAAGAAGCCAGAGGGGAGGCAGAAAGTGAAGGAGGAGAGGGCAAGTTAGCCAACGAGGTGGCAGCAGGGGGATGCAAGCTAGCCATGGAGGGGATGGAGGCGACATCGGGAGAAGAAAGGAAATTGATGAGGCCCAGGAAGCGTCTATCGAAGAGGAGAAGGTTGGCCTAAGGGCCTTTGACCAAGACGGTACCATTCAAATAAACATTAATGATGACCTTAGAGGGGAGGAAGGAGGACAGGAGGGCCTCCCACCGGGTGCCACCATTAATGGGAGAGGAGGAGAAGAGAGAGAGCACAGAGACCATATGTAGGGTCCATAGGTCTGGTGAGGGAATGACAAAGAGGATGTCAGTACTCACAGTTCATGCAGTTGACTTCACTGCAAGCTGGGTGCAAAGTGAGTTGACACCTTGCAACAGCAAGAGCAGCCATGAGGCTGCCCTCAGCCTTGGCATTACGCTCTGCTGCTTTGCCTGGGTCTGGAAGGCAGAGTTGGAGCTGAGCATCTCTGCAGGAGGAGCGCCTGGGGCTGGTCCGCATTCCTCACCCTCCCATGGAGCTCTGCCGGGAAGAGCTCGTGGCGCGCTTCATGCTTGCAAACTCTTGCAAGATTACGGGCCGTGATCTCGTGAGGGGAGGTCCCCAGATACCTCCTTTCCTGGGAAAAGATGGTTGCTAGTCCATGACGAAGTCAATGAACCTGGATGGCTTATTTCTGTCCCTTTAGGGCCTGTTTTGGTTGGTGGTAGCGCTTGGGGATTGGGTGGTTGTGCAGGCTGTTTCGAGTGGCATGGTATCCTCTGGGGTTGCCTCCCAGTGTGGTTCTCTGGACTGGGACGTGGGGCTCGTGTAGGCATGTTCTCTTTGATTCTTTTCTCCTGAAGCGTTGGTCTCTAGTTGTTGGGGGTCGTTTGCTGAAGCCCATTGTTCCTGGTCATCCCCAGCTTCTGTGGAGGGGTAGTTGTTGGCCGCTCTTTTGCAGTACACGGCCACTCTTTCCGGGTTCCACCGTCTTCTGTCGCTGGTGTGGACGTGGTTTGTTTCCTTGCGAGTGACTTCTATAGCCTTGCTGTATTAGCAGCCTGTGCTGGTGTCTTTGTGGGTTAGGCGTATCTTTACCAGATCGCCTTCACTAACCTGTGTGCGATGTGCGTTTATCGCCTTGGGATTTCATGATCTCCTTGTTCTTTTGCAGTCGGAAAACAATGTCACTCATGTCTATGTCTTTGTCCTCTCTGACTTGGTGTAGCCACGGTGGTACCAGCATGGATGCAGCCCTTCTCCCTCTCAGCAATTGAAACAGAGAAACTCCTGTGATGGCATTAGATGTGAGGCGGTGGGCCACCACTGCCTCTTTGACTATCTTGTGTGGATCCAAACCTGATGTGCATGCCAGTTGTAAGGCACCTTTGATGAAACGGGTCATCCTTTCTACTAGTCCATTGGCTTGTGGTTGGTACAAAGTCGCTCTCAACTGGCGGATATTGTGCTTCTTTAAGAATTTTTCCATTTCTCTGGAGACTAACTGCACTCCATTGTCCGTTACAATCTTCTCGGGGAGTCCTTCACTTTGAAAAACAGCACCAAGTACTTCTATAACTGTGCTCATGGTGATGTCTGGCACAAATTCGATCTCAACCCACTTGGAAAAATAGTCCACCATGACCACTCCATACCTGTGGTCAGCCGGCATGCCATCCAGCGGGCCAATGATGTCCAGTCCTCTTTTGTTCCAGTCACAGTGTGAGACTTCCGTGGGTATCATGAGAGCCTGTTTTACTGTCAGCTGTTTGTCGCTGTTCGTGCACTCATGGCACCTTTCGATCATTGCCCTTATGTCTTGATCCATGCCGGGCCACCAGTATGTGTCACATACTCTGCTTCTTGTCATGTTGCTGCCTAGATAGCCTGCATGTGCTTTGCACAGTATTACTTTGCGGATGCCTCTTGGGGGAATAACTTGGTCGCCTCTCAGTATCATGCCATTCATTACTGTGATCTCGTCACTGACTTTCCAATATTGACGCAGATTTTCCGGGACTGTTCTCTCATTGGGCCGCCCATTGCAGGCCCACTCTGCTACGCGGCGCAGGGAATCGTCCTGTTCCATTTCTTCTTGCCAATGTAGCTCGCTCATCTCCATGAAGTCTCTGTTCCTCAGATCTCCTATGGAAGCAACTACACATTCGTCTTTAAGGAATGTGGTTCCTGGGGTACTTGGGTCCAGTAGTCTGGACATTCAGTCTGCTTGGGCATTCTTCCAGTCTGTGATGTGGGTGATCTCATATGTGTACTCCTGGAGATTTGCGGCAATCCTTGCAAGTCTCGGTATCGCTGTTTTGGTGCCGCCAGGGCTCAGCATGTGCACCAGGGGTTTGTGGTCGGTGACTAAGCGGAATTTGGTCCCCCAAATGTACGACCTGAAATATTCCACAGCACGGGCTCATGCCAGCATCTCTTTTTCTACGGTGGAGTAGTTTTTTTATGACATGGACAGAGCTTTGGACGCAAAGGCCACTATGTTTTCCGTGTCGCCCTTCTTTTGGGTAAGGGTGGCACCCTAGTGGTATGCACTGGCGTCTTTCGTGATGCATGTTTCCCCTTCCGGATTAAAAGGTTTGAGACAGGGTTCGTGCAGGATCCTTTTTTTGATCTCGGCGAAGGCCTCATCTTGTTGGAATTCCCATGTGTATGCTGTGCCCTTCTTTAGGAGTTCTGTCAGGGGCGAAGTGGTTTCGGAGAATCTGGGGACGAATTTTGCATAGTACTCCGCGAGGCCCAGGAACAACCGAAGTTCGTCCTTTGACATCAGGGTTGGGGCATCAGTTATGGCTTTGAGTAGGTTTTTCTTGGGGCTCACCCTTTCTTTCAAGATGCAATAGCCCAGGTACTCTACTTCTCTAGTGCTGAATATGCACTTCTCGTGGTGCAGGTGGACTCGCGCGCTCTGTAGCTTGCTCAACACTTCGCTCAGTACCTTATTGTGAGTTTCTGTGTCCTTGGCGTATACCAAGATGTCATCTTGGAAATACAACACATTTCCAATGCCGTGCAACAAAGAGCTCTTCATTCTCTGGAAGGCTGACGCCGCGGATGACAGGCCGAATGGCATGCGTGTGTATTGGTACCTGCCAAAGGGGGTGATAAAAGCTGTGAGTGGGCTTGAGCCCTTTTGCAGGTTTATTTGATGGTAGGCATCTCGCATGTCGAGCCTTGAAAATATGGTTGCTTCCTTCATTATTACGATTTCATTGATGCTGGGAAGTGGAAAGCTGTCTGTGACCACCTCTAGATTCAGGCTGTGTAGGTCTATGCACACTCTTGGCTCGTTAGAGGATTTCCTCTTGATGAGTTCTACGGGGCTTAGCCACTTGTCTCTATGGTGCCTCCTTTTACCATTTTCTGGATCTGAGATTCAAGTGGTAATCTCGTTGCCGCTGGAACTGGTCTGACCTTGTGCTTTACTGGTACTGCATTCGGCTTGAGGCGAATCTTGTGCACATAGTTTTTTATCTTCCCGGGCATTTCTGAGAACAGCTTGGGGAATGCTTCTTTTAGGTTCGGCGCTCCTCCTGAGGAGAACAGCAGCACTTGATCGGGAGTGCTTGGGTCTAGTCAAATGTTCAGTTTATGTTGGTCGTGCCACCCCAATACGGCTGAGCCTTGAGACGAGAGGTATACGTTTGTGGTAGTGGACCTGTCCTTGAATTCAATTTTAGCCTTGACATAGCCCAGTAGATCTACAATGGCCCCACCGAAGACAGTCGTATTTTTCTTAGTGCTTCTAATTTCGACCTGATCGCGTCCCATAATTTCCCCTTGTCTATATGGGGAGGATGGTGAGGTCAGACCCGGAGTTGGCCATGACACGCGTTTCCATGCCATCCACTCTTTTTTTTTTTTAAACATGTTTTTATTAAGTTTCTATTGGCACAGTGTTATACCTTACAAGGTTCAAACTTCAAACTTCATTCAAAGAAAACAAAGAAATCCCCCACCCCCAACCTGCATAACTCAGTCTGTGTATGTTTTATGTCGGAGATCTTTTTCTCGTTCACGTGAATAAGTCCAATAGTCTTATATTGTGTGGGCACCATTGTTCTTTATATTCTTTTTGAAGGAATTCCAATACACTTCCCCAGTCCTCTCGGAATTTCCCATGATCTCCTTGGATGTTATACGTTATTAGTTCTAGAGCCAGGTGTGACCAGACCCTTCGTGTCCAATCAACGACCAGTGGTGGGGATTTGTGTTTCCAGTTCCTTGCAATTTCCAACCATGCACCTATTAGGAGGCCCATAAAGTTTTGTTTCTGCGGGGTATATAGCGTTTTGTCTTTTGGATCCCAAAAGACCCCTAGCCATATTTCTTCTCCCAGGTGTTCTGTTCCCTGGAACATTCCCCTCATTTGATTCTTTATCTCTCCCCAGTATGGTTTTATCCTCGGGCAGTCCCACCAGATATGTTTCCAATCTCCCAGCCCACCACACTTTCTCCAACAGATATTCGGGGAGGTAGCATACATTTTATTCAGTTTCTCCGGTGTATAGTGCCATTGCACCATCATCTTCACCCACATTTCTCTCGTTTGAATGGCTCTTGTCAGTTTTGGCATCAAGCCCCACAAGTATTCCCACCTTTCTTTGGAGAGTGCATAGCCCAGGGTTTTCTCCCATTTCTTCATGTAAAGCCATGTGGTAGGTTCCTTCTGTGCATTAATAAATTTGTAAGTGTTGGAAACACATTTTCGGGATCCAGAGTGCGTCATGATGTAGTTCTCAAAGGGGGTCAGGTCCCTGGTCAATGCTTCCTTTATTCGGGGAGTGTTCAGCCAATGATGTATCTGATCATATTAATATCTGTCTTTTGGTGTCAGATTCAAGAGAGTTTTGCAATCCTCGAAGGATCTGATCTGTTGATTCTGTTGCATATCTCCCACCATCTTGCACCCCCCTTCCTCCCACTTGCGAAAAGCTCCCCTGTCCATTCCCCGGGGGGAATTCTGGGTTTCTGAATATTGGCATGAACGGGGCGGGATCCTTGGTCAGGGTTTCGTTTGTCGTGGCGGCGTCCCATACCCCCAGTGCCGTTTTCATTATTTTGCTAATGTGGGTGTTTGTATGTCGGAATCTTTTATTGATCCATAGCATGTGCCTGGCGGATGTTGTCGCTACCGCCCGATCCTGCCTCTCCCAGATTTTCTCCCCCTGTTCCGATATCCAATCCCTCATGACCCACAGCTGGGCCGCTGGGCATGGCACATCCCCCCTCCTTCCTATGAGCTGTCAATACCGCATCCGAAATTCTTGGGGTCTTGTTCTGCCAGACATATTTGGAAATCGCTTTCCTAAGTGCTTTGAAGAAGGCCCTGGGGGCTTTACCGGGAGGGCCTGAAACATATACATTAGTTTGGGGAGGATTGTCATTTTCACTGCCGTGATTCTCCCCCACCAGGAAATCGCTAACGGGTTCCATTTTAGCAGGTCATTTTTAACTTTTTCTAGGATTTGCGGGTAATTGTGGGAATACAATTTGTCTATGTGGTCTGTGTGGGTGATTCCTAGATATCTGACACCCGAGGTGGTGATTTTTTTTTTTTCTTTATTCCCCGCCAGAATCAACACCTCCGATTTTTGCTTGTTTATTTTCAGCCCTGAAATCTCTCCAAATCGTTCTATGGTTTCCATTAAGTGTGGGAGGGACTTCTCTGGGTCTCCTAGGGCCACCAACATATCGTCCGCATAGGCCACCGCTTTGTGGGTCATCCCCGCCATCTCTATTCCCTCCACCTCCGACAAATCCCTAATTTTTACCAAGAGAGGTTCCAAGTATATAGCGTATAGAAGAGGGGAGAGCGGGCACCCTTGCTTCGTCCCTCTTCCTAGGTACACTATGTCCGATAGCCCTCCATTCACCGCTATTCTTATGGATGGGGAGTTGTAGTTGGCCCTGACCTTATCTATAAACCCTTTGCCCATTCCCATCTTTTGCAGAACCCGAAAAAGGTAAGACCACTCTACTCGATCAAAAGCCTTTTCGGCATCTAGGGCTACCAGTGCTGCAGGGGTTTGTTTGATGCCTATCTTTTCTACTAGGTGTAGGACCCTTCTGATGTTATCGTGTGTCTGGCGGTTTGGAACAAATCCTGACTGGTCTTGGTGGATTAATCTGGGAAGTACTCTGGCCAGTCTGGTCGCTAAGATCTTCGTGTACAGTTTAGCATCCAGGTTGATTAAAGCTATAGGGCGGTAGGAGGTAGGGAGTTGCTCTTCTTTTCCCTTTTTATGAAAGACCAGCACTTTTGCCTCGTTCATGGATCGTGTCAGATCCCCCTTCTCCCCAAATTTATTGTACAGGGATGTGAGTATCGGGGCGAGGATATCCCTATATGTCTTGTAGTATATGGCGGTGTACCCGTCCGGGCCCGGGGCTTTGTTTTTCGGGAGGGACTGTATTGCTGCATGTGATTCTTCTATGGTGATGTCCCTATCCAAGGCCTGTCTATCGTCTCCCGTCAATCCAGGGAGGTGAACCCTGGCCAAAAAGGCTTCCTGCAGGTCCTCCTTTGGGTGGTCGGAAGAGTACAATGTTTGGTAGTATCTGCCTAGTATCCTACCTATTTCTTCCGTCTGTGTTCTAAGTTTGCCTGATTCTTCTTTCATTGCTCGTATTGTCTGGGCCTGCTGTTTCCCCCTCAGCTGTCTTGCCAGGAGTCTGTCTGCTTTGTTTGCCTTTACCTAGTACCAGTGTTTTGTGTAGAGTAGTGCCCTTTCTGCTTTTTTCGTTCTGAGTGTTTCCAATTGCCCCTGAACCTGTCTCATCGTGCGCATCAGTTTTCTGGTGGGCGTCTGAATCATTTCTGTTTGTATCGCCCTAATTTTCTCTTCTAATTCTTTTTCCCACTGGCGGTGCGTCTTCTTTTTCTGTGTTTTAAGCGCTATGAGATGTCCCCTAATGACCGCCTTGTGGGCGTCCCATAAAGTATCCATATTTGTTCCGGGGAGATTGTTAATGGCCCAGTATTCTATGATGTGTTCTCTTAGCGTCTGGCTAATCACCGGGTCTCTAATGATGTCCTCTGGGAGGCGCCAGTTCCATAAGCGGTGGCCATGTCTTGGCCAGATAATCTCTGCCCACAGCGGACCGTGGTCAGAGAGTGTGATGGGTTCCATCTCAATCTGTTTTACCCTGCCCAGGAGCCCTGCTGATACCCATAGGCAGTCTATTCTCGAAGCAGTATTATGTACGTGTGAATAATAGGAGAAGGTTTTCTGTTGGGGGTTGCCATTCCTCCATGCGTCTGTCAGCCCTAGGTTCGTGAATTTCTGCTTTAAGTTTTTGGATGGGGTGCCTTGATCACGTTGTCTGGGTCCAGATCTGTCTAGGGAGGGGTCCCATGCCATGTTTAAGTCCCCCCCAGTATGATGTCCCCAACCGCTTGCTGTTCTATTCTATTCAGGGAATCCCTCAGAACACCCTCCTGACCCGTGTTGGGAGCATATACTGTGGCCAAGGTGAGGGGCCTGCCTTCAATTGTTAATGTTATTATTAGGCATCTTCCCTGTTTGTCTCTCCAAGACGAGTTTACCTGTGCATGTAAGGAATCTTTGAGCGCTATTAGTACCCCAGCTTTTTTATCCTGTGCATTCGCCTGATATATTTGATTGAATACCTTGAGCCGCACCTTTTGCTTATCCCGCTGTCTTATGTGTGTTTCCTGAAGCATTACGATATCATATGCACCTTGCCTGATGGAATGTTCCACTTTTTTACGCTTAATGGGGTAATTGAGGCCTCTGACGTTATGTGTCAAGATCTTTATTCCCATTGGTATTTGTGGGCTATCTGGCATGTCCTATAATCCTTTCTCCCTTTTTCTGTTTTTGAGTTATGCTCGGTTTGTCCCCTGTCCCCATCGCCCACCCCCCCAAACTTGCGCTATCCCCAACTGGCGCCTTTCCCTCTTCCCTCCCCCAACAACCCTGAGGATGGCATGATTTCCTATTAACGCTCAGGCGTGTCGCCTTGTGCTTCATACCCTCTAACGCTCTCAGGGACAACTTTGAAGGGGTTCCTAAACCCTTCCACATGACTTCTGTGCCCCCGGGTCTTACTCCCCTCCCCTCCCGGCACCTGTTATATCGGACTCGCTTTTCCTGCAGTCATCTTATTGGCTCCTTGCGCACCACCTTGTCAAGCTTCTGGCTCCCCATTCCTGCCCTCAGTCGGTCTTCATTTCCTTTTGCTGGGGCTCCGCACCCTTTTGTTTATCGTTTTCCATTCCCCCCTGCTCTTCCTCGCGTATGGGACCGTGCCGCTTGCTTGTGGGGAGACATCGTCTTCTTCCTGTAGATTTAATATGGTCAAACCTTCCTCTTTTGTGGTTATCCTTTTTTGCGTGCCGTCCCAGGTGAATAGGAGTCCAAATGGAAATGTCCACTTGTATTTAATTTGACGTGTAGTGAGTTCTTTTGTAATTTGGGCCATTTCCCTTCTTTTCTGGAGCATTGATAGTGCAATGTCCTGATAGAAATGTACCACCTCTCCATTCATTCGGATATGGTCCATTGCCCTGGCCTCCTGAAGGATTTGCTCCTTCTGTGCATATCTCGTGAGGGCCACCAGGACATCCCTCGGGCGGTTACCTTGGGTCATCGTCCTCCGTGGGCCCACCCTGTGTATTCGATCTATCGGAATTTCTTCTTCCTCTTGCAGGTCGAGGATGTCTAGGAAGACCTGTTGCACGGATGATTTAAGATCTTTATCCTCAACCGACTCTGGCATGTTTTTGATCCTGATGTTGGACCTTCGCGATCTATTTTCTAAATCTTCACATTGAATCTCTAGATTATGCGTCTGACGGGCCAGATGTTCCTGCAGTTCTGCCATTTGTTGCGTTTCTTCCTCGATGTTCTGTACTACTTTCTCTAGGGTATCCGTTCTTTCACCCAGTCCATCGACTTCTGTTCTTAGTTCCTTGAGCGCTGATTTAAATTCGTTCTTCATGGCGTCTAGATGCGAGTTCATAGAGTCCATAAATTGCAGCTGGAACTCCCCGAACCACGATTTTAGGTCTTCCTTCGTGGCCATCTCGGCGTGGGGAGCGTCCACTCCCTGGGGGCCTCCCGATGGTTTGTGCGCTCCGGCCTTGTCTGGGTTCCCTTTGTCTCCCCCCCAGAGGTGGACCAGGTTCTGGTCCTGTTTCTGCGTGTGGGACGAGGGGGTTGCCTGTTTTTGCTTCCCTCTGGTCTGTGACATCTGGGCTCCCGGTTGCGGTGCGGGCTTTGTTTATTACTCCAGTAGGGGAAGCTCACCCCCCCTCTCCGATGCGGCGGATTCCTCGTCCGTTGTGTTGCCCGTCCCCTGAAGATGGTATCGGAGGGGCCGTCGTGCCCCCGGGCTCCAGCGACAATGGAGAATCTCAAGGAGAGGCTTGTGGGTGCCGTTCCGTTGGTGTTGTCTCTCCCTGCGCGGTTTCCTCTGGCAGGGAGGCCGATCGGGCCGCTGGGGGGGCGGGTGGAGGAGGTGGCGCTTGGGGGGCTTGCCGGAGCAGCCGTGTCTTCGGGCCTTACCTCAGCCGCCTCCTCGTTTGCGGCGTGTAGGCCTCGCAAGTGCGCCACCCGGGTCGGGCCGGTGGTTTGGGTGGATCTCTCCGTCGGGTCCCGGTTTTCTGGCCCGGGGGCGTTGTGTTGGTCCGTGGGCGTCCCCCCCGGTGGCGGGTAAGTCATGTGGGGCGGGTTCTCCGTTGGTCCGAACGCTGCCCCTCGATGAGGACACCGGCTGAAGTGGTCGGCGGGAGGCCCTCCCGCATATTGATGCGTCCGCCCTTGGGGTGATGCGCCTGGGGGAGCCGTTCGTTTCCTGCCTCGGTGTGGTACTGGCGAGTGCTGCAAGGGCTCAGGGCCCCGGTCAGGTCATTCATGCGAGCCGAGTTTCTTTAGCCGCTGCTGTGGCGTAGGAGGGGAGACGGAGCTCGACTCACACGCGTCCTCCCTCCACGGCGGCCATCTTGAAGTCCCATGCCATCCACTGTTAAGACGCAGTGGGGCTTCTCCCTCCTTGCCCTGGGTGAGTTGACCATGATCATCATGGGCTTGTCGGACTGGTCTTTGTCATCACTCGACTCCCTATCGTCATCGATGTGGGTGACAGTCTTTTCCCACCATGTGCATGCTTCGGCCACGTGGCCGAAACACCTGCACTTGGAGCATTCCTTATTCCTTGCAGGACAGGCGCGATCATTCGCCATGTGCTTGGTGCTGGTGCATCTATAACACAGGGAACCAGGAGCACAGAAGCTTGGACGAGATAAAGGAAGATGACACACCCGAACAGCCCGCGTCAAAAGAGGGAGGAGAAGAGACTGACCAAGGGACTTGCCAGAGGAGGGTCATCAAGAAGCCCTGGCGGCCCATTGAAGAAATATGACATGGACGTAAGGAGATGAGAATGGGGGAGGTGTTACGAGGGAAAGGTGCAGGTGCCCTTTAAGAGGGGTCAAGTCAGAGGAGGATGAGGTGGAGCCTCTCGAGCGGAAGAGGCAGTATGATAGAAATAAAGCATCACATCCTGTGTCTCTCCTTTGTTGGGTCCCAGTTATTCAGGATAACAGGGTGAAGAGAGGGTTCCTGTAATGGCCCTCTTGACCGTCATAAGCATGACAGCCCAAAGAGCCAGAAACGCAAGATGCCAGTCACTGTTTAGCCAGCCCCCAGGAGGGCCAGTGACTTCTACATATGCGAACAGATATTCTCTTAGACAACCATTCAAACCTTATCCAACTGACGTCTTCATGGATACAGGTGCCTTAACACTGGACCTGGTTGACTAATGATACATACCCAGCTATGCTGAGATCATTAGAGGCACCACGAAATAGTAACGTTAGCCATGAAGCAAACTCACGTCCATGCATGAAGTTATACGCCCCCAGTGCACACACGAAGAACATGCATAGACAGTTCTATAGATAGAGAGCAGATACATATACATACCATCGAAAGCCTTTCTTATTATCTTTCA
Source organism: Ambystoma mexicanum (assembly GCF_040938575.1). Classification (NCBI taxonomy): domain Eukaryota; kingdom Metazoa; phylum Chordata; class Amphibia; order Caudata; family Ambystomatidae; genus Ambystoma; species Ambystoma mexicanum. Next base: position 447,496,573 of record NC_090936.1, on the reverse strand, counting down.
TTAGCCAAACACCAAAACGCAAGAAAGCAAGAGATGCAGAGCAAGCTTGCAGCCACTTATTGCAACTAATCATATGGAACTACAGGATCGTATAAGGAACCTGGAAGAGCCAAGTACCACTAACCCATAAGGAAAATAGTAAAATATAGACATATAGAAATCATAGCATACCTATAGTAGAGTATCATGAAGCCAGAGGCGTCATACTAAGGGACAAAGGAAAACAGATTTTACAGCATGCTGCTCAGAACTGGTGCTCGCAGCCAAGGTCAGAGGCAAGCAGAACATTCTTAGCTCCAGGAACAGGGAGCCACCTGCAAAATAGTAGAATAAATCCTCACTAAAAGCACGACGAAAAGCTCAGTTTTGTGGTCCTCACCCACGTGATCCGGCCAAGCAGAACAATGGCTATTTACCCGGGGTGGGAAGAGGAGCAGTTCCCAGCGAAGCAGACAAGAACTGATACATGCATTGTTTTACGGCGTTGCGACCTGCAGGCACTCTCTAAGGCAAGGTTGTTATACCAGTGGCAACAATGGGAACACATAGTCTCTCTCACTACCATGGGAAGGTACACAGAGTGCTGATAACAGAGCTGGGTCCCTGGCCTGAGGAGACCCACTCCAGCCAATCAGGGAACCTAAATCCAGGGGTGGATGGCAAAGGGCAAGGGCCCATGCTAGTCCGGCAATGCTGCACCAATGTAATAGATCGTTTTTGGGTAAGCTTCCGGCGAAACCACCTGACACGGAAGGGCCAGTTAGTTAACCTCTATAGTTACCTTCTATAGGCACTACCACCAATCCACCCAATGATGTAAGCTCTTAGGTTTTTAGGGAACCTTCACAACTTGTGACGACATGTGCCAACAAAATTTCCTGACACTGGCTCAGGAGTGGGGATTGCTGGAGAATTGTTTCCTGTATGATCCCTGTCTGTTATAGAAAATACCTTGCCCATGGTTGAGTCCTCTGTTATTACCGGGGAAGGGCTCGTTGAGCCCTGAGTACTCTGCTGTACGGTGATTGTGTAGCATGAATTCCCGGTACTCTGGTATCCCATAGTTTCCAAATTGGTTGTAGAGGATGGTTCACTACGCCCGTTCAGCAGAGAGCAGCCTCTTCCATTGCAATGCCTGGAGGGCTGTGAGGCACCCCACGGCGCATGAGTCACACAAAGGTGCACCTTGTGTAGAGGCCATCAGGAGCTGTTTTGGAAAATATCATGACTGCGGTCCATGAGGAGCCCAGCAGACCAGAAGGGCGGTGTGGCAGTTTTGGGGAGAAGCGTTGGCCGACCAGCATCACTGGATTACGGAGTGCAAGTATTGACTCAGCCACACAGCAATTGAGGGGGCGGTAAAAAGATGTTGGGTGTGGAGTGGTGAGTATTGTTCAGTATCGTTGAATTATTGTTGAGTATTGTGAAGTATAGTTGAGTAAGGATTGGAGGTAGATGTCATTTGTTCGTGGTTAGGGAACATTCCATCTTCAGGTAAAAGGTTCAGGCGGTTAGCCTAGACTATTGACTTACGGGTACGGATGATAGAAGTTCTGTAAATATTGGATTTCCTGTGGATTGGGAGTTTTAGCTAAGGTCATGGATGATGGTATCCCTGTGTGTCGAGTTTAGCAATTGAGGCTAGCTTGAACCGCAGAAGGTGTTCTTCTGGTTAAGTCTTACAGAGGCATTTTATCTACAAAGGGACGCCGTAGGTACAGACTGAGCACGTGAAATATTGGTATCCCCTCTTAGGAAGCAGGACGATGGCTGTGGGTATATGTTGGGTGTGTTTTTAAAAATGTCAGTATAATGTGACAATGTCGTTGTGAGGTCTGTTAGTGGTTTTTATCATTCACTTACTGATTGTAGAGGTGACGTCACCAGTAAGCCCTATATATAGGACTAGAGGGGCACGAGGAGGTGCAGAATAAGTAATGGAGTAGGGTGTTCTGTGGCAGTGCACGGAAGGCGCATGCGCACGACTGATAGGTGTGCCTAATGGAGGTAAAGAGTTACAGAAGGGCGGTGTGTGGAGAACACCTCAAAAGTTGGTTGGGAGCCAGAAAGGCTTGTGATGTTGGTGAAAAGAACTGATATCTGTGAAATTGAAGAAAAATAAGATAAACTGTATTTTTGTGCATGAATAACAACGGAAGTGTGGAGAACCTCGACTTGAGGTCAAGTAAGTATTAAAAAGCAATGTATTATGGAAAAGAAATGGGGGACAGGCCCGTGCAGCATCTGTGCCGGCTCTTATGCGATATAAGGACAAGATATGTAAATATAACGTGGAATGGACACGAAGCACAGAGGGTAAATTGTCTAAGCCATGGTGTCAGATAATCCTCGGGCATCCCCAACCTCCTCCTCACCTGAGCCTTCAGAAGAATAATCCTTGGATTCTGTGATTGATTGCTTCCGAGTCTTCCGGTTGTCAGGAGTTAATCTTCCCTTCGCCTTCTTCTTATGGTGCAAATAGGGTCTAGCTCCTTTAGAGGTCACCTTGGCAGGTAGTGAGACCTGCTGTAGGGGAACCCAGAGGAGCTAGACCCCCAAAGAACAGGGAAAAAAGCCTTAGCCACAAAAAACCCTGTGAGTCTTCAAGATGATATGTAGAAATGTTCCGTGTAGAGACAAGACTGCAATTGGTAGCGATAGGAAGTCCTCCGTTGAAAATACTCCAGTTTACAGCAAGCAGAAGACACAACCAAGACGGGATCCAGCTGGTATATGAGTGCAATAATCCGGAGGGTGAAAGCAGAGTTTCTCTAGTGAGTAGACAGCACTGTAAAAAGAAAAAGCGTTTATACAGGACAATGAGGAATGTACAAAAAGGTAAGTCTAACAGGATAGCTTCCACCCGAGAAAGTGAAGGAAGTTGTGTTACCGGAGAAAGGTATAGAAAATTACTACGGAATACCAGTCCAAAAGGGAGTAAGGAGGAAAGGAAGAATCGTACTTGACCAAACTGTGAATGGATTGTGATAAAGGGCCGAGCCAAAAAGGAGTGCTGCGGAGCCGGCAGAGACGTACCGTAACAAAGGGACGAAGCGGGGCAGAAAAGGAAGCAAAGGAAAAGAAAAGGATATAAGGTAAACAACTGCAAGTGGCAAGATATCAGGGGTGAGGAAGGAAAGACAGAGCAGTGAAGAAATACGGTAGCGTACAGCCGCGAGTATCGGAAGAAAAAATATACTCGCACAGAAGCAGAGAAAGAAACAGCAGATGAAGGAAACAAGAGTAGGGCAGCGGTTCGTAGGAAGTACGGAACCGAAAGGGTACGGAACCAAAGGGGTACGGAACCGAAGGGGAGGAATCCCCAAGAAGGCAGGGAAACTCAGATAGAGGAAACACGGTGGGTACACAAGCGCTGAAATGTAGTGAAACAGACACAACACCCCGAGCCGGGGGCGTGGCTAAACTGTATAGTATAAGCCGCCATGTTGGGTGAGGTCTAGACAGTTGTGTCAGGTTCTCAGAGTTCACGAGAAACGCCAGGTATTCCATAACTTCCATGGGCGAATCCTGACACATGGGCAAAAGGCGGGAGCTTCTCCAAATGTGTGCAGCAACGTCTGGGTGATGGAGAGGATGTGGCACTGTATCAGAGGATGCTGAGCCAACAGGAGACCCTGGGTGAAGAGCCCTTGGCCCCCACTCCTCCTCTTTCTCCTCCTCCTAAACATGACACCAGAGGGGATACCGCAGAAGCAGAGGTATTATACCCTATACGGAAAAGGGGTGCAGTGAGAAGCAGACAAGTACAGGGGGACGTGGCCTGGCAACAGAGGGAAGGCGGGAGGGGCTGGAAAATATAATGCTGAACCAATGGGTCGGAGGACAAAACTAGATGGGAAGACAGCAGGGGAAATAGGATGGGTGAATAGGAAGTAACAGGGTGCGAAGAGAACAGTGAAGCACGAGAGTGGGCAGAGATAATGGAAGAAGTGGAGACACAAGAAAAAGAAGAAAGGGAGAAACGCGAGAAAGTGCAAAGGGAAAAAAAGCAGAAGAGAGAGTGGGGGCAGCGAGAGATGAGGCAAAAGAGAGAGCTCGAGCAGACAGCGAGAAAAAGGGCAGAAGAAGAGAAGGAAAAGCAGGTTTTGATAAAGAGGGAGAACAGGAAGTTAGAAATAGAGCGGCCCATGAGAGAGTGCAAGCGCAAAAGAGGATGATGAACACGCTGTGAGGGACATAAGGCTAAGGTTGGGATTAGCAAGTTTTAACGACCATGAAGGAAGAGACTAGCAAGTACAGAAAGATCGCAACAAGAAATATGATGGGACAGTTATGCTGCCAGACAAAATCAATACAGGGTCCTCCGTGAGGGGGGGTCTGCGAGAACTTAATTGGCATAGAAGGGGAACCACAGGGAGACATGGTGCTAAGGAGACTAAGCTTCCAGGACGATATTGACAGTGACTTGGGAGACACCAGGTCTGACAATGACTTGGTAGGGAGTGAGGACTAGGGAGTAGGTCGACCTGTTCATCAGTTGACAGGGAAGTGCACAGCTCACAGCTCGACATGGGGAGCAGACATAGATAAAGGGGGATTGCGGGGCGACAAGGATGAGAGGCCACATCTGTCTAGGGCTGCATCGCACTGAACCTTGGGACCTGGGGCCCTTTAAGACGAGGTAGCAATACTTAGAGATGGAGGGGGATGCATAACTTACTCATACATCAATAATCAGACCGACTCAGGAATTTGGCAAAACAATTAACTGTTTTATTAACAATTATCTAAAACAGGGAGTTACAACGGACATCAACGGACGTTCGCTCGATTTCTCTCAAAGCATCACATGAAAAAACAGCATTCTTACACTAAAAATGTGTCACTACTGACGTCATCCTACATGGCAAACTAAGAACACCTACTAGGGGATGTGATAGGCTTAAAGGGAACATCTAGGTATACTTTCCATACTGACGGAAGTTGTGATTGGGTCTCTAAGATCAGGTGGCCCACTAAACCCACCCCAAGTGCAAGTCATCTTCCGTGTCATACTAATAAACAACACCCTATTGGCTTCACAAACTATAGGGCTCCTTAATACGTGGCCCTCTATAACTGGTTGGCATGCATGTACCCTTCTGGAATATTCCATTTGCTAGCAGCACGCAAGCTGGTTACTCCAGGTGCTGGGAGGGTTGACCTGGTCATGCCTCCCCTCCCAATTATCCCTCATCCATCATCGCTTCTGTGGTTTGCCATTCAATTAAGGCTTTAAACTTGGCCTTGTAGAGGCTCACTGTGCCTGAGAATAAAAGGGAATGTGGCATGGTCTTATCTTCTGGTTTTGGTGTAGCTCGACCCACATATTTCCATCTGACCATGTGACTGGAGACAATGTTTTTGAGCTCTTCATTGCTTAAAATACTATTACATGATGGACTCTTGGCACTTTCAGTGTTTTTCCATTACACCTCAACATGAGTTTGTTTCTTTCTCACATTCATGTAGCTTCTTGACAGATAACCAGGCTCACGGTGGCCCGACGCTTGATGCTGGGCCAGCCAGCCTTTCTTGAATTCTCCTTCGCCATCAGCTGTTTTCAACTGCGCCACACTTCAAGCCCTTTCCATTCACAGGGTTCAAGTTTGCTAAAGTGCATTGTAGAACATCCACATTCTATACATTCCAATGGCTATACATTGGCGCATCACTTCAATCTATTTACTGCATTGCCAGCCCCAGGATTACTTTGTCTACTTGCATTACAGCATCTGCACAATTGTAAAATAACTTTGCATTTTCTTCAGTGTTTGTTCTCATGAGCAATTTTCATTTCGATTCCCAAAAAGTTGCTTTTCTTCTATACCTCATCCTCAGTTCCTATAGAATGTCTATATTCCTTCTTCATTTGTATCTTTTCTGGGTACGCAAATTCTGCTTCATATGACGTCACCAGTCTTCTTTCACGTTCATTTTCACACTTCTTCTGGGACTTTTTCCAGAAGACCATTATTTCTTTGTGAATGAATATAGGGTTTTCTCAATGGATACCTTGTCTCAAGGATTCTTTGCAGTATAGGCATCCTCACTGGTACTGCGCATGTTGCAATTTCTGGTTCCCAACATTTAAGCAACATGGGGCAGAGCTTCTGGAAGGGGTATTTGGCTCTTCCTCTACATTACTGCCTGGATAACATAACCCCATATACGCAAAGACTTAGAGACCTTCCAGCATGAAGGAGGGGAGAATTGGAAAGAGCATTAACTGTCACCAAAGACACAGGGAGATTGGATGGGCAGGTTGGCTTGACACAGTTCCCCTTACTGGAAAAGCAAGGGGGCGACCTCAATACATACCATGGAAACACATCGACAATGAAAATTAGAGGTGTAGGCTACCCTCGTTGACTGCAGGTACGGGGAAATTGATACACAAAATGGAAAGGATAACAGCAGGACAGAAGTTAGAGGTCGGGATATAAAAGGTTTATTAGTTGCGACCCTCGGAGAGGCTGCCAATGACGTATTGAAAAGGGCTGGGTACCCAGGAGTAACCACTCAGAACACGGCGCACGATGGTCCACCGTTTGATAACTGCCGAGTGGCCATATGGTAAGCTATACTGGCACAGTACCCAGACACATCAGATGTTAGTGCGATCATGGCATGCAGAATGAGGGAAGATGAAGACCCCCCCTACAATATATTCAGGCTATTCAAGAGTTAAAGACTTGAGAACCGTGGGACAAAACAGTGGCATTATTTTATCTTATACTATGTCAAGGGTTCCCAGAGCCATTGCATAGGGAAACTAAAAAAGTTTGTGGAGATGGAGGCAAAATCGTGGTCAGAAATTCAACTCACGATAGTACATTTCTGCAGGTTTATGCAGGAAAGTGTGAGGAAAAAGCATGAGGAAAGGAAACAGGAAAAGTCAAAGTTATTGCAGAAGAAACGGTCTAAATACGCCATGGAAGGAGCTGTACTAACAAGCACGGGGAATAAAGTGTACCACAGACACAGAACGCGCCACCACCCACGGGAGGAGAGTTCATGGGGTGAGGGACGCACAGCATAGGTTCCTAGGAAGAGGGGGACACAAAGGGGACGCAGGTGCGAGCATCAAATGCAACAAAGCCAAGGGGGATTTTCAGGAGGCTATCATGGATATGGGCAACAAAGCAGCAGGGCACAGAAGGGTTCTCTGGGGGGTATCAGAGGCAAATGAGAGAACCACCCCAATGCTGAGTGTGTGGACAGATAGGATAGGATATATCTCTAGGGTATGTAGAAGCAGAGGGGGATGCCGCAGAATGGGGGAATGCAATACCAGCCAACATATTCAGGGGGACAGAATGAGTATTATGCCCAGGACAAGATGCAACAACAAGGACAGACATCAAACGCATACCTTCATACAAACCAGCCCATGACACAGACATCACAACTGCAGGTGCCAGCACAGCATTACCACAGACATCCCGGGCACTACAGACACAGAATAACACACAGCCATCATACCTGGCACACCAAAATGACGGGAAACTGGCATGCACGGACTCCATAGCAATGACTCCCATTAGGAAACTAGCGGGGGCTACTGTGGTGGGGGGAACACATTCACAGGAAACAGAATGTGATTATACCCTCAGTAGGACAGCCCACAGACAGACCTGATGTGTTCCATCCAATTGATTACACCCAACCCAGCGGAGGAACCACACATAGGGGTTGCGATAGGTGACAAACCTTTCTCCTTTCTTGTAGACATAGGGGTGACTGGATCCTGTATATGAGAAGAAAGGGACGATGGTAACACTAGAATTAGAGACAGTAATAGTGGAAGATGACAGGATAACGGTACATGGGACGAATGATACAGGGCGAGCATGGAGGTCAGTGATCGCAGTAGCAGAAGGCTATTGGCAAACTACTTTGACAGATGAAGGCATTTTCAAAGACAACCGCTCAGATTACGAGGTAGTGTATGACAATAGCATTACATAATGGGTGAAAATACACTACAGGGAAGTACCCTAGAGAATGACGATAATGCTACGAGCACTGCCAGCATTTCTCGAGGATGATCTGGCCAAGGTCCCCTGTGTCTTATGGACCATGAGTCCCTATGACGTGGGGCTCCTGAAGGGAATAGGAGCCGTACATTTAAGCCAGGAGCAAATATACCAGAAGCAAGACAATATCCCCCATCGAGGGAGGCAAACAAAGGGATTTATGAGACAATTGCAGCATTAGTGAAACAAGGCACCTTAATTCCATCAGAATCACAATGCAACACAGCAGTGTACCTGTAAAAAAGGCAATAGGGGGGCCATGACGTTTTATGCAGGACTTGCGCCCTCTGAACCATATTGTCGAAGCAGAGTTTCCTTTAGTTCCGAATCCAGTGACAATTTTGTGTAGCATTCCCACGGAAGCTACCTACTTCACGGTCATAGATTTGAAGAATGCTTTCTTCTCTATACCACTACACCCAGACTCACAAGACTTAACTTAGTTTCTATACAGAAATAAGAAGTGGAAACATACTAGACTTCCTCAAGGCTATTGCATATCCCCTTCAATATTCAACAGGGTCCTTTAAATGGACTTAGGAAATTTGCATTTGAAAGCACTGTTATACAGTACGTATACAACATATTAATTTGCAGAAAAACAGAGGCACAATGTAGAGATGACTCAGTGTACATGTTGACTGTACTAGCAGAAAAAGGGTAGAAGGTAGATGAGGCCAAATTAAAATATTGACAGAAAGAGGTATTATACATTGGACAACTGATATCACAAGACGGGCTAAAAGTGACACCAGAAAGAGCAGAGCTGATACGCAAGACAGCAAATCCCACAACCATAAGACAAATGCAGCAGTTTTTAGGACTATGTAATTACTGCAGAGCATGGGTATTTGACCACAGCACTTACACTAGGCCTTTGTTAAGTGCACTGAAAGAAGCTGTAAGAGGGGAAGGTAATTTACAATGGACCAAAGTAATGACTGAGGCCTTTGAGGAGCTGAAGGAAGCAACATGCACAGCTCCCATGTTAGGGATCCCAGACTATCAAGTAAAATTATTCTTATTCTCACACTTCAATCGAGTGGTTATGACTGGAGTGCTGACACAAAAGACAAGCATGGGGCACAGACCTCTAGCCTATTACAGTGTGACGTTAGACCCAGTGAAGAGAGGACACTACGCGTGCAAACAGACACTGGCTGCTGCCGCATTCACAAAAGACAAATCAGCGAGTATTACCATGGGTTGCATCACCACACCTTGCTAACCCTCACGGAGATACCATCATCTGACCCGAGCTAAAACATCCAACCCACAGGAATACCTTTATCTACATAATGTTTGTCACCCAAGCCCTTGAGTCAATAGTCGAGGCTATTCACCAGAACCTTTTACCTCTAAAACCGAATGTGCCCTACCCATAGAAAATTGACTTCTACCTCGGCTCCTGTCCCTACTCGCTATAACAGTACTAGACAAAGCTTCGACAATACTAAACAATACTCCACAATACTCCGTACCCTCCCTAACACCCACAGTTGCCGTTAGACTGGGTCAATATTTACGTCCCTCGGTGTGCTAGCTCTGCTCGGCTGCCTGCTCCCCGTCAAGGTGCTTGCCTCCCCATCTTGGTCTGCCTGGACAACTCACTGACTTCGGGCATGATAATTCACAAGGGGGTCCTGACGACCTGTAAACGGGCACAAGTTTTCCCCATTTTCTCGAAATATGTGAGTGTCCCGCAGCCTCTCAAGTTCAGCGATGAAGGAGACAACCTGGTGCCTGGCATGCGCAGCCAACCATACCTCTGCTACCAACTTGTTAGGACAAACTCTGAGGTATGCAAGAGGGCCACTAGGAGTTTGCAGACTCTCGGACAGCCCAACACCTTCCACAGGACAAACAGAAGACTCAGTCAAACGGCAAGTTCAAACTGTGGTTTATTACAGCAAAAACCAGCAGGGATCAGTACAGGGACAAAAGAAATCCAAGGACATCTCAACTTCTCCTGGCTCGCAGGCCAGTTTTGTACCCGAATGACGTCAGAGTGACGCTACAACCTGGGCCCTTCTCCAGAAATCCTATTGGACCACTGGATTGGGTACTGAATAATAGACCACCTATAATGGATAGTATACATGTTAGTCTACTGGCCCTTGCATTTCAGGTGGCTGGCCTGGTCCATCCCCAAATCACTATCTACAACAATGTTGCAGTGTGAGGGTCTTGCATTGGATCTTACCCGTTGCTACCCACCCGTAGGATACTAAACTGTGGTTGGCTAGAGCTGGCGTCCCCAGTCCTGGGATCCGCAAAGGTTCTCAGCTCTTGGTGTACCTTTTCAAGGTAATAAGAATGATTACGTGTCTGCATTGTAACTTGTGTGTACCACCTTACTCTATGAGAGTGCTTGTTTGCTCCGTGCAACACTTGTCTCACATTGCAACATCTTTGTTGCGGTCTTCTGTCGGGTTGCATGAGATCGGCTCCCATTCCCAGCGCTGGTTGCTATCCATTGTCTGACTCGGCCGGGTCACGTGTTCAGAGACCATGATTTGGAGCTGTACAGCTCTGAATTATGAGGAATTATTTGCATTTACTGCAGCTGGTGCTACTGATATTCAGGGAATGGCATCTGTATCTTGGGGCCTTGGCAGCGGGTCCTGTCTCACACGTTTGCTTTCTGTTCAGCCCAAATTCAGCTCAGTTCTTGCTGAGAGGCCTGTGGCCTGCTTCATTTTTCCTAAACCATTATGCAGTTCCTACAGTGTTCGTGCTATTCTATATTCTCCAAAGGTTAGTCACACTTGGCTCTGTCAGGTCCCATAGGTGCTCCTACAGTTCCATAAGGTTATTCCCATGTAGGCATCTGCAAGCTTTGCTCAGTATCTCTTGCTTCTTGCAGTTTGTGTGTTGCTGCGTTTAGCTAATGGCTAAGTGTATTCGAGTGCGTGTTTGTGTCCCGAAGTGCCGATGGCACGTATGCTTCATGTCTAACGCTGCTAAGTCAACATGGCTTCTTGGCGCTTTTAATCAATACTGTCAATTGAGGTGTCTTTAGTTGCAGCCTAGGGCTCCTCGTCCACTCTAGGGTAGATTTGTACCGCACCTGGCCTATAGGGCTGGCTGAGGGGGTACCTCTCGACATACTTGTCAATCATTGGAGCACTGGGAATTGGTCCGAAATAGTATGGGCGATCACAGTGTCTCCTGGCCTTCTTCCCTGTCATGTATTTTATAGGAGGTGGACGAGGGGGTACATTTCCCCATTCCTCTACAAAGCTGCAACGCAGACCAGCCAGAGTGCCAGGCTGGGCTTGGGGATGGTCGACCCACATGGGAGACAGGTGCCCAATGCCTGGGACATCACCCCGACCATCGCTGAGCTCTAGCTGGTTTGCGTTGCACCTTCTCGCCCTGGGAAAGGACAGAGAGCCTGCTGAGGCTCTCTGACAGCGCTGCTGGACTTGTGGATGGTCAACCCACATGAGGGACAGCCACCCAAGGTCAGGGACATCACCCCAACCAATCTGGAGCTCTGGCTAGGCAGCATTACAGAATTTCCCTCTGGGAACAGATGGTGACCCTGCCGGGGCTCGCTGGGACTGCCGTGGGACTTGTGGACAGTCAACACATTTTCTTTTCCGCACAGGTAGCTGCACCCACACATGTGAGGTACTGTTTTCATCCGGACACCTGTGGGAATGTGGGAAGGTAGGACATGTGTTGTTGCCTGTGTGTTTCGGTGGTTTTGTGGTGGGGAATGCCTGAAAATGGTGTCAAAAATGCAGGGGGTTCCCTGTTTTCCTTGGTGGCTGCGGCACCCCAGGGCCAAATCTGTAAATTGTGCACACAAGTAAATTCCTGCAAAATCGGCTCTCCTGACACACTTTGGGATACCAATGGTTTAGCCTTTACCTTTTTTGCGCCCATGTAGGTTCACCCACACATGTGAGGTACCGTTTACGTCGGGACACCAGTGGGAACGTGGGAAGGTAGGACATGTGTTGTTGGCGGAGTATTTTCGGTGGTTTCTAGGTGGGAAATGTCTGGAAATTGTGTTTTATTTCAAAATGTTCGGACTTTGCCGGTGCTCATGGGTAATCCATTCTAGGGTGATTTGTGCAAGTCAGACCTCTGTGGATTCCCACGGGTGTCTTCCTTTCAGAAATGCATGGGGTTCCCTGTTTTCCTTGGTGGCTTCGACACCCCAGGTGCAAATCTGTAGGCTGTGAGCAAGTACAAATTCCTGCAAAATCTGGTCTCCCGACACACTTTGGGATAGCAGTGGTTTAGCCTTTTCCCTTTGTGCCCAGGTAAGTACACCCACACATGTGAGGTACAAATTTCCTCGGGACACCTGTGGGAATGCGGGAAGGTAGGACATGTTGTTGGTGGCGTGTTTTGGTGGTTTCCAGGTGGCAAACGTCTGAAAATTGTGTTTTTTCTTCTAAATTTCGGACTTTGCCAGATCTTGTGGATAATACATTCTAGGGCGATTCACACAAGTCAGACCTCTGTGGAGTCCCACAGGTGTCTTCCTTTCAGAAATGCATGGGGTGCCTTGTTTTCCTTGGTGGCTACGACACCCCAGGCCAAAATCTGTAGGTTGTGCACAAGTGCAAATTCCTGCAAAATCTGCTCTCCTGACACCCATTGGGGTACCAGTATTTTAGCCTTTTCCCTTTGCGCCCTGGTAGGTACACCCACACATGTGAGGTACAGTGTTCATTGGGACACCTGTGGGAATGTGGGAAAGTAGGACATGTGTTGTTGGCGGTGTGTTTCAGTGGTTTCCAGGTGGGAATGTCTGAAAATTGTGCTTTTTTTCTTCTAAATTTCGGACTTTGCCCACTTTTGTGGGTAATAGATTCTAGGGCGATTCGCGCAAGTCAGACCTCTGTGGATTTCCACGGGTGTCTTCTTTTCAGAAATGTATGGTGTTCCCTGTTTTCCTTGGTGGCTGCGACACCTCAGGCCCAAATGTGTAGGTTGTCCACAAGAGCAAATTTCTGCAAAATCTGCTCTCCCGACACACTTTGGGATATAAGCGGTTTAGCCTTTTCCCTTCGTGCCCAGGTAGGTGCACCCACACATGCAAGGTACTGTTTTAATTGGGACACCTGTGGGAACGCGGGAAGGTAGGACATGTGTTGTTGCCGACGTGTTTCTGTGGCTCCCAGGTGGGAAATGTCTGGAAATTGAGTTTTATTGCCTACATTTCTGACTTTGCCGGGACTTGTGGGTAATAGATTCTAGGGCGATTCGGGCAAGTCAGACCTCTGTGGAGTCCCACTGGTGTCTTCCTTTCTCCTTTCAGAAATGCATGGAGTTATCTGTTTTCCTTGGTGGCTGTGACACCCCAGGCCCAAATCTGTAGGTTGTGCACAAGTGCAAATTCCTGCAAAATCTGTTCTCCCTACACCCTTTGGGATGCCAGTGGTTTAGCCTTTTCCCTTTGCTCCCAGGTAGGCGCACCCACACATGTGAGGTACAAATTTCCTCGGGACACCTGTGGGAATGCGGAAAGGTAGGACATGTTGTTGGCGGCGTGTTTCGGTGGTTTGCAGGTGGCAAACGTCTGAAAATTGTGTTTTTTCTCCTAAATTTTCGGACTTTGCCAGATCTTGTGGGTAATACATTCTAGGGCGATTCCCACAAGTCAGACCTCTGTGGATTCCCACTGGTGTCTTCTTTTCAGAAATACATGGGGTTCCCTGTTTTCCTTGGTGGCTGCGACACCTCAGGCCCAAATCTGTAGTTTGTCCAGAAGTGCAAATTCCTGCAAAGTCTGCTCTCCTGAAACACTTGGGGTTACCAGTGGTTTTGCCTTTTACCTTTGCGCCGAGGTAGGTGCACCCACACATGTGAGGTACCGTTTCTCATCAGAACACCTGTGGAAACGCGGGAAGGTAGGGCATGTGTTGATGGCGGTGTGTTTCGGTGGTTTCCAGGTGGGAATTTTCTGGAAATTGTGTTTTTCCCCTAAATTTAGGACTTTGCCAGGGCTTGTGGGTAATACATTTTAGGGCAATTCGCGCAAGTCAGATCTCTGTGGATTACCACAGGTGTCTTCTTTTCAGAAATGCATGGGGCTCCCAGTTTTCCTTGGTGGCCGCGACACCCCAGGCCCAAACTTGTAGGTTGTCCATAAGAGAAAATTCCTGCAAAATCTGCCTTCCCGACACACTTTGGGATACCAGTGGTTTAGCATTTTCCCTTTGCGCCCAGGTAGGTCCACCCACACATGTGAGGTACCATTTTTATCGGGACACCTGTGGGACGCGGGAAGGTAGGACATGTTGTTGCCGGCATGTTTCAGTGCTTTCCAGGTGGCAAGTCGGGTTTTTTTTCTCCCCTAAATTTCAGACTTTGCCGGGGCTTGTGGGTAATAAATCCGAGGGCGATCTGCACATGTCAGACCTCTGTGGATTCCCACGGGTGTCTTCCTTTAAGAAATGCATGGGGTTTCCTGTTCTCCTTGATGGCTGCGACACCTCAGCCCAAATCAGTAGGTTGTACACAAGAGCAAATTCCTGGAACATTTGCTCTCAGGGAAAACCTTGGGATTCCACTGGTTTAGCCTTGTTCCTTTGCACCCAGCTAGGTGCACCCACATATGTGAGCTACTGTTTTCGTCGGGACACCTGTGGGAACGCTGGAAGGTAGGACATGCGTTGTTGGCAGCGTGTTCTGGTGGTTTCCTGATGGCAAATGTCTGAAAATTGCGCGCCCCCCCAAATTGTAGACTTTGCCGGGCCTTGTGGGTAATAAAGTCTACAGCGATTTACGCAATTCAGACCTCTGTGGATTCCCAAGGGTATCTTCCTTTCAGAAATGCATGGGGTTCCACATTTTCCTTGGTGGCTGGGACACCCCAAGCCCAAATCTGTGGGTTGTCCACAAAGTCAAATCCAATCATCCTCAAGGCATTTGATATACCAGTGGTTTGGCCTTCTCCCTTTGGGCCCAGGTAGGTGCACCCTCCACATGTGAGGTACTGTTTTCATTGGGACACCTGTGGGAAGGTAGGACATGGGACATTTGTTGTTTTCTCTTTCATAACATTTTCATAAATGTGCTACTGCACTTTGTTACACAACCCTTTCATTTCCCAAATGTGACCTACATTTAGTCGCTGCTTTAGGCACTGTATGCTTTTGTAACCCGCACAAGTCACCTACCCATCAAAAGGTCTGCCTGTGCTCTTTCCAAAAATGTATGCTTGCCATTCCTCACCACATTTGTTTTCCTTATTTACACATGCTACGTACCTCTGTTTAGGCTGTCAGCATACAAATCCTGTGTACCATGGCTCACTGGTTGGCTTGTGGTACTGCATGTTTTTTGAAACATTACGGAAAATGTGTGATATCCTAACTAGAAGAGTCGGGGGAATGTAGTGGTGCATTGCTTTTCTGAATTTTCACAGAAGGCATTACCATACAGGTACAACCATGTCCAGCACATACCTTTTTTTCTGTCATTTTTCCAAATCTTCCCCAAAGTATGGGAATTGTACCTACATAGTTGTTGCCTGATCTGCGCAAATGACACCTTCCTAAACTTGGAATTTTGTCTACTTGTCAGAAATGTATGCCTTTGTCTCACCATTCAGCTTTCCTACCCTCCTCTTCCATTCTGTCCACGCATGTCCTATTGGAAAAAAGTGTAAAATCGCCTACCTCTCACAAAACTGATGGTAAACTTATAAAAAATGTTTTTTTGGTTTCCATGCAACCTGTTCTTGAAAGACTGGAAAATTGCAAATTCAGAACAGCAAACCATTTGTTCCTAGCTCTTACAAGGAAAAAAACACAGACTTCTTTGTACATCATTTTATTGTCATTTAAAAAAAAAATACATTTGCACTCCTTTGGGTTATTTTCTCCCACCCAAAATAGGATTTCTTGTTGGCGTAATGACCGCCTGCCCTACATGTGGGAAGAAAAGGGGCCAAATTTGGCCAAAATGTCACATGTCACAAAAAGATTCCAAGGGATTAAATGGCGACATACTGAAAACACAAAAAAGGGCTCGGCAAGGGCAGGGAAAACCATTGGCAGTTAAGGGGTTAATGCACTTGACTTTAAAGTTTGAGTTAAATCATTGTGCAACATATGTTAGTTATTGTTCATTTTCAGTTCGGCGTTCAATGGGAACTTATGTTGCTTAATTTTGTTCGGTATTCAATATACACGTGTTTCCTTCAATGTTAATTTTCCATTTATTTCAGTATTCAATGTGCATTTGTTTACTTCAATATTAAATTTCCATGTTAGTTCAGTATTCAGTATGTATTTATTTGCTCACTTTCACAGACCGTTGTTCCCTTGTGGTCCTATAGGAGCGTCCCGGTGCTGGAGCGCCTTCCCGAAACTCACTAGCCTTCTTTGACTCTTCCCGGTTGTTCATGCGGCTTCCTCTCGGCTTCTGGAGCTGGGAAACCCACCGGTGTGAGCGCCACTCGTTCGCCGTGTGTTTCCTGCTTCACACTAGCACACCTCTGACACTTCTTCCTGGATGCAGACAGCGTCCTCTGT
Source organism: Ambystoma mexicanum (assembly GCF_040938575.1). Classification (NCBI taxonomy): domain Eukaryota; kingdom Metazoa; phylum Chordata; class Amphibia; order Caudata; family Ambystomatidae; genus Ambystoma; species Ambystoma mexicanum. The sequence goes on along the minus strand of NC_090936.1, from coordinate 447,480,030 downwards.
GCTCCTCAGCTGCTCCTGCTGCTCGTGTTGGGATTTGGAGGCTCCCAGGCTTGTGGGAAGTACACAGCCCACTCAGATCGGGTCCCACAAGTCTTCTGGGATAACAGCCGGCGTCCTAGCTCTTTTTCCGGTACCACCACGGCTGCCTCCTCACAAGCGTCTCCTGCTGTTTTCCCACAAACAGGTCTCCCTGGTGCTCCTTCTCCTCTCCCCGCTGGTCTGGTCTCTTTTTATACACCTGCAGCCCATTGACATGCACCGCCGTGTACATGCATCATTAGCCCTGCCTGACCATAATTAAAGGGACATGTCTGACCCTCACAACTCCTTGTAGGCATCTTCCACGTCCCAGTACCAAAGTGGTGAAAAGGTGTCGTCTGCATCACTCTTAGTTGCCTCTTCTTCGTCCCAGTACTGTCAAGTGTCACATGTGGGAAAATGAGGGAACAGGCGTATGACAGTTCATTAAGGTTGTTGGAGGGTTAGTTTGGTCGTCAACAGGAAAAGGGGGATACCATGTCTCGCTCGAGGGCACCCCACTCCTAATCCTCAAGAACCCTCCACACAGGCGATCCTCCCTTGCTTCTCCACCCCCAGGGTCAGGGTCCCAGAGCGATAGCCTTTCCCTGGCCACCTGCACAGAGGATCCAAGGGGAGTAAGAGTGAGAATACCCTCAAGCTTTTCACAGTGGTAAGCGGACAAGAATGTATGCTTAATAAGCAACAAAATAGTGATGTACTGTATTGTATTGTATTGTACTTGCCATTTTTATATAGCGCCTTTTACCATTATTATAGTCTCAATAAGTATAACTGGATTGAAACAGGTGCCTGATGCCTTCGGGGTTGGGCACTTTACAAATGAAAATAAAAAATAAATAAATAACATAAATAAGTAAATGCACTGTTAGTGTTGGAGGCCATGGAATAACATTAGGATGCTTGTGTGCATCTGGCCAAATAAGGCTTGGCAGGGCTGGCCAGGACCTGGTAGAGAGCAACCCATGTGGACAGGCATGTGGGTGGTGTGAGGTTGGCATCATGGAAGGAGGCACAGACTACAGATTCAATAGGTAACAATAGGCTTTTATTAATGAAAAGGTCAGGCCTAACTTGACCTATGATAAGGTGGGATTTCCCTGCCTAAATAAACTAAGGATAGTCTCTGTCAGGAAGTTCAACTGAAAAGTCTGTATCCAAAACCTATGTTTGCCCTCACAACTAAGACAGAACAATGTGTAGGGATGTCAACCATAAACTAAATAGTGTTCCAAAAGTAAAGTTGTGAGCTTTTTCCAGCTCAGGCTTATTCTTTAGCCTCTTTTCCCAAAATGTCAGCAAGCTCAGCACAGTGTTCCACTTACCTTCTTTTGGATTTGAAACTATAAAGTTCCACACCTTTGTAAATGTCAGGATGCCCTTCCCCAAGTTTCCAGGGCAGCAAGTCTCAGGATTCCCTTCCCCAAGTTCAATATCAAAAGATGTTTACAAAAAGAAGTATCTTGGAGCTTTATCTTTAAACTGAGTTTCAACACTTATTACCAGCTCAGAGTTACCTTCCCCAGGTCTCCAATGCATCAAGGGTAGTTTTCCTTTTGACACAACAGCAGGCTTCAGTTCATTATTCAACATATTGAAGTTCTCTTTGTGTAGTTCAATTTTTAATAAACCATTCAATGTTTAAGGTTAGCAGTCTTGCTGTTTCATTCAGTCAATATTCAATATTAGCAGTTTGCTGTTTCGTTTAGTTCGGTGTTCAATATTAGCAGATTGCTTATTTTTATTCAGTATTCAATGTTAGTAGTTTGCTCATACTTTTTGTCTCGCGTGGCTCCCCTTTTGTTCAGTGCTGTTTTGCTCACAATTCGCAGATTTGCATAGCTCCCCTTTTTGTAAAAGGCTTTCTTCATAGAGTCTTTTGAGAATGTATCTCTTCATACGCGACCACTCTGTTACTTGTATTCCTTAATTTCCCATTTCATCTTTATTCATTCTTTAGTATTGTTCAGTGATTGTAAATGTGTATTTCCTCACAGGCAATTATTCTGCTACATTGTATTCACTCTCACCTTTCACATACCGGGTTTCCCATTATCTGAAATTCACTGGTTGTGTTCTTGGCTTTCAGCTGGATTCTGTTGAAACGTCTTTTTCCTCCGAGGTTAGGGCCTTGCCAGCGGCTCCTCAAACTCTCCTGGGCTCCCATCTCAGCCCAAGGGAACATGCATTTCTTCCTAATGACTTCATAAGGGATCGCCATGTCTCCTGACTCTCTGGACTTCTCCGGCTCCCAGGCGACACGGTTCCCTTGCCACGCCTCTCGCTGCCTCACTCTGCAGACTCTCAGCGTCTCAGAGTCTCGTTCTCCATGTGTTGGTCCTGGGCAATTCTGGTGTTTTAGCTGCTCTCCCAACTCGCTCGTCTTCCTTCCTGTTACTGCTCTTTTTATACTCTCTGCTGAGACACTGATCAGTTGCAGGTGGGCATACATATTTTCAATTGCCTGACTTTGCCTGAACCTATTAGTGGGACATGTCTGTTCAGTATACTGGTGTGCCACTTTATTTATTTTCTTCATCTCAGTACCAACATGGTGAGAGTAAGTGGTATTCATTACTCTAAGTTACATCTTCCTTGTCTCACTACCAGATTGGGGAGAATGTACAGTGTTCATTACTCTCAGATATTTCTTCCTAGTCTCTGTACTGTCAGGTAACCCAAGAGGGGATAAAAGGAAAACTGATCCACAGTAACCCATAAACAGTGGCGTCGCCAGGAATCAAATTTAGGAGGGGCACAGAGGGGGCCAAAGACAAAAGTTGGGGCGCACAGACAAAAGTAAGGGGAGAACATGGTCACTGCTCGTCTTAGGTAGGAGGGCACATGGGGGGGCACAGGGTTTCACAGGGGGGGCCCTGGCCCCCCACAGCCCCCCCTAGCGACGCCACTGCCCATAAAGGTTGGGTGTTAAACTGGTTGTCACTAGGATAAAGGGGATACCATGTCTCTCCTAAAGGTACCCCACTCCCAGTCCCCAAGGACTCTCCATCCTGGTGGTCCTCCCTCGCTTGTCGACCCACAGGGTCAGGATCCAAAAGCAATGGCCTTTCCCTGGCCACCTGTGTAGAGAATACAAGCGGAGTAGGTGTGAGAATACCCTCAGGTTTCTCACAGTGGGTGCTTGAGAGGAGTCAGAAGATGGCATGAGTGCTATTGGCCTGCTATGTGTCCAGTGTGCTTGAATTTGTCATAGGTCTGCATTGCATTCTGATGTAGAGTTGTTGAGGCATAGTCTAGTATGAGTAGGCTGAGAGTTATGTGAATAGCACAACCACATTATGTCATAGTCCTTGCTGTATTCTGATGTCTGCGGGCAGCCATGCTTGTGGCCAGTGTCCACCGGAGTATTGCATTATACTTACCTGGCGGAATTCGGTGGTGATTTGTTGTTTGTGTGCCTGCTCAGGTAATTGGCCTCTTCTGTCGATTCTTGCGACTGTGATAAAATGGTTAATGACAGTCTATGCTCCAACTATTTGCAACAAGATGAGCATGGGTTGTACTTCCAGGTTCTTCAAGGCATATAACGTGGCGAGTCTACCCAGCTATCGAGCACTTACAGAACCTTTTCAGTTGTTACCTTTACCATCAGCGGCCCATACTATAGTTCATACATGTGCAATACCTGCCCGCCCCCCACCACAACCTTCCTTCCAGAGGGATTCCAGGGCTAGTTCTTGATTGCCCTCCTGGAGCATTGTACAGGGGACTCCCACCTGGCCTACTCGTGTGGAACATGGCCATGGGCCACATCCTCCCCAGTGCATCCCAATCTGTTCGATTGCAATGGCAATGATTCTATCACAACCACTGTGTTACACCTCTGGCTCGACATCTGCTGCGTTGTATGCGCTATTCCCGTCTAAAGGACCGTTTTTTCAGAGCCTCCCCATTCTGGCAATGCTGGAGGTTGCTAGGGAGACAAAGGTTGTCGCTCCCATGTCACATGACCCATCAGCTGACTGCAGCACGACCCGCCAGGCTGAAGCAGCTATCCAGACCACGCCTCCTTTACAATAAATGACTCTGAGACCCTGGCGGCGGCGCTTCTGATTAGCATTATTCTACTCCAACTACTGCTTCTCCATTAAATGTGTTTTGACCACGGATATCCTCCTGACCATTCTATTGCTTGATCCTCGGCTGTACTTTGTTGCTGACTCTGACTGTTTTGACCCTGGTTGCCCGCTCCTCGGAACTCTGCTACACGCTACGCATTCATCCTCTGAGCCGCTATCGACAAACCGACCTCGGACGGAGTGCAATGCCTTCTGGTTTCCGGCATTGTCCCTGCTCCAATAATCTAATGGGACAACTTCCACTTCTGCTTGCATCAGTATGCCGCTCGTTTGGAACACTGCCCAAAACACAGCGGCTCAGTTCCTGGTAAAACCAAAGCTTTTTTCTTCCTTATCTGGGACTTGTCACCTTGGCACCTACATCCTCTACCATATAGACAATCGGAACCTGTCTTCGCACTACCCTGAGTACTCTCCATTACAGTGACTATTGGAACTACCTCTACAGAACCCTGGATTTGTGAACTACTGTGCATTTTTTTTTCGAAGGCTCCGCTGCCTGTTTGCACCGCCCCGACCGTAGCAGCGTCCCTTGTGCCGACCCGGGGAAGATACCCTATACTAACCTACCCTTTTCTCATTTTCTCCTGCCGTCGTCTGCTCCCTGGGGTTTGTTCTCCTTTTTCATACGGTAAGACATACCACATCTTCTCCAATTCCATGCAGTAGGTCTAGTAACCTGGCCCTAGGTAATTTCCTTGTCCTCCTCTTCCCTAAGTTCCGTTAACAGACCTTCACCAATAGCTCAGGTAGTTATCCCATTAGTAGACCTGTATTTGGCTTGTATTTAACCAGTGCTAATTGTTGGTATTTTTCCTTGCAGCCTGGTGTAGCGGTGTGGGTGCCCCTGCTCTTTTGGGTGATTTACTACCTGGGCTGTTTTTTGCACATAGCTAGAGGGTCTATCACCAAAAAGAGTTCCCTCAAGTAGAGGTGGTCCGGTTCATTCCCTTATGGGTTTCATTCCAGCAGTGGCCGAAATTTGGAACCTTGGGCAACTGACTCGCATCATCCTGAGCAACGCCCCGGCCTGCCTGCTCGATGGTGAGTAAGACACTGTGAGTGCAATTTGCCTGTTTTACCATGACTACCCGCTGCAGAGATTTATCAATCCTGTGACATTTCATGTATGAAGGGCTGTGATTCAGCTTGTGGTGCTTGAGGGAAGCCAGGGTCATGATTGGTGTAAGCTGGTGTGTGTGGTCCGTGCTGCCGTGAAAGCAGCTGGCACCACCAGGTGCTGAGAGGTCTGGGTCACTGTGAATGCAGCCAGCATTTCCTGGTGCTGAGTGTTTCTAAATTAAGATTAGGAATAGGATGTTTTTTAGATAAGGGTTTCAGGATAATGCAGCAAATAGTCATATTATGGGGGTTTGGTGTGTGATGCACATGGATTTGGAGGTTGTCCTTAGGCTTACAGGGAGCCAGTGCAATATTCTAAGTGCAGGGTGATTTGTTCCCTGGGCGAAAAAGGGCAAGAAGCAGTTTGCCTGCTGCGTTTTGGATTCGTTGAAGTTTCCTGAGCTGATGTGCTGGCGTAGTTTGCTTAGTCAAGGCTGGAGATGATGATGGCCAGTCTTGGGGAGACTCTTTGGGGATAAGGGAGGTAAGGAAAGATTCATTTTAGGATTAGTAAGTGTAAGTGGCAGGTTCTGGATATTGAGTTGATGTGTTTGGAGAGAGATAGGTCTGCGTCCATGGTGCAGCCAAGATATTTAACGGAGGTGGGGGCAGTAGGTGGGGCCCCCTGGGCAATTGGCCACAGTAAAGGTTGGGGAATCAGAGCAGTTTTGCAGCATATTAGGTTTTCTGATTTGCCCGGGTTAAGGATTAGGTGGTTGGTCATCCGTCATCCATAGGTTGATACCTAAGAAGCAAGTGGGGAGGCTGGGAAGTGGGGAGGCAGTAATCTTGGGGATTATGACAAAATGATGTGAGCGTCATCTGCTTAATTGTAGCAGGTAAGGTTGTTTGAGCGGATGAGCGCTGGCAATGTTTAAGTAGCGGTTGCAGAGGAGAGGTGAAAGGGAGGCTCCTTGTGGCACCACTTTTGTGATGGGGCTGAGGAGAAAGGAGGAAGGATAATGATTTGTGAGCAATTGGAAATGAAAGAGGGGACCAATTAAAGTGATAGTTTGGTCAGAAATGTTATTGGCCCAATCGATCAGGCATGTATTTTAGAGCATACATTGATCGTTCTTAAACAAATTTCCAATTCAATTTACCTGAGTTTTTCCCACTTTAACACATGCAAAAACGATGGGTCAGGTACCGCCATCTTGTCCTGATCTTATCCGTGGATCCATCGCCCTAAATTCAAGGGCCCTTGCAGCACTAATTCAGATCACCCGCCCCTCAAGCTGACATAACTGGACACTCACGCCCCTTTTCACAATGCCAATGCACGTCTCATGTCAACTTTCTTTGTGCACAATCTATTGACGTGTCTCCATGTTTCTGCTCTGTTCAGCTATCTGCCAAGTATGACACACTGAGAACCGGTTCTTATATTGCCTAAAATGAATAAACTCACTAGTCGCTTTTCCTTTCTTATATTATGGACAAATGTCTTTACCAAACCATATTTAAATATGTGTCCTTGCAAGCTTTTAAAGTTTGAGCCTATTAATCTTTTCTTTTCACTATGTGTTTTCGTAACATTGCTGTTTCTTCGCTTGTCTTTCTTTAACATTCAATGTTAGTGGGCAACTTTTTTTTTTTTTTACTGTTTACAAACAACAATGTTTTCATTTACCCCACTGTTGATGCTGTGCTCCTTCACTATTCATGAACTATGGCAACAATTCAGCCCCACCTGCACGAGCCCGAATATTCAGAAGAGGAAATCCCTGAAAGAGAAAAAAGTCAAGACAATGTGGAATCGGATGAAAGTCATGAGGATCAATCACCAGACCCTGAACCCAGTCGCATGGAAGACGTTTCCACCTGGTGTACCTACCATCGTTGTGAGTCTATGCCTACTCTGATGTAGAACTGCTGTTGCAGAGAAAACTCTGGCTGCTTGGCCTACTTTGCCAAAGAAGACACACCATCACTATGCGTTACCAAACTGCCTGACTTCAGGGCCGCCTGCCTTACAAGATCTGTGTTGCGACTGATGATGATCCTTATGTGAACTTTGAGCTACAATTGGCCCTCGTAATCCAAGTAACGAGTAAGTTCACTCCATGTATGTTGTGTGTTTGACGACCGAGACGGCTAACATAATATGTTGTTCCCATACATCAATATAACTTCGATGGAACACTGATGAAATAATGGTTCTGTAAATTGAATACATTACTCATTTTAATCTGAAACCAAAGGATTAATCTTTAGATTTATCATTCGAACAGTTACGTGTCTTTCACTTGGAAGTATCTCTCAAACAGTTTTTGCTGGAATGTGCGTTCACATGCATGAAAAGCATAACACTGCCTTCATTTTTACAAGGTAGTGGAAGAAAAATGCAATTAATCGGTTTATTCAAGTAAACCATTTCTCTATCTCTTACACAGGTGGTATAGACTTGTGCCATATTATGCCTTTACGAGGTGGATTCATGGCGGACTGGGATTTCGCGTTCGACAAGTAATACCTGCCTGTGTGGTTTGAGCCATTTGTGATGAATTTCCCAGTGGCCACGGACAATACCAGTGGATTTATATAGACACTACCTTGACCACAGCAGTATTATTTGTAGTGTCATTGCCATCCACTTTACCAAAGTAAATGTTTTTAAAAAATGTGTTAATCTGAACAGTTGTTAGATATTTTTTTTTTATCAATGGCTGTTCGCACCTGTGGGCATTTGCTCGCAAGTGGGCTGGGGGATGGTGCTGAATACAATGTACACCACAAAGGGTTCTTTCGCATAGGCACTCATATCCACATGGCCACCCCAGAGACAGTGCTTCAATAATCCCCTTTGAAGCCCCTGTCCCTGCATTAAACATATGTCTGTGTCCTTTGACTGTGTTCTGGGCCTATTGCGCTCACCTCATGCACATCCATCCCCTTCCGCTATCAATGACAGTTTGCACCTATGGATGTGCGCTCGCAAGGGGGCTGTACTGGCGGGATTGAGGAGGTCAAACATTGCCATAGACGCCTGGTGGGTGTGAATGAACACATCAGACATTCACATACCCACCCTATTCTGTAATCCTTTATAAATAATGTGAGGGTTAACAAGAAAACATCTGTAAGATCGAGAACGGATATCACCAGCCCTCCACTTTTTACCTTGCTTGCTGAGTTGGCTCATCTGTTCATCTAAGTAATGGTTAGTCAACTTTTATTATTGTTTTCTCTAGTGTAAACGTTCTCTGCTAGGCGACATTCTATTGTTTTATACTCAATGTACACCCTATTTTATTTTATTCAAAAAGTCAACACCATTATGAACCGTCCTATGCATTTTTATCTCTGTAATTGCCGCTGGACCTGTAATATTTTACCAGCGCCTGACTTCCCGGTTCCACTGGCTCATTACGAGTCGGGCGGGCCGGGAAGGCAGGCGTCGGCAAATTGTAAGTCCCCATTCCCACAGAGTCCTTTGGGAGTCTATGGGAGTGGGGACACGGAAGCACCGGCACCGTTAAAAACGGTGCCGGTGCTTTTGTGAACAGTCTGCCTACCATGGCAGCATCGCACGGCAGGGTCAGACCTGTCTGGCACAGCGGCCACGGCAGGTAGACTCAGATTTTGCCAATGCGGAAACAAGGGTGCTGGTGAGCTTACCGGCACCCTTGTTTCCAGACCGGTAAATTCATAATGAAGCCCATAGTATTGTTTCCAAATGTAATTTTTTGTAGTGCATGTTTTCAATGCATGTTTACTTTAGGTGCAGGTTTTTATAAAGTACAATTCTTTTATTATCAAAGGAATATGATATTTGATTTGCTCGCTGTGATACCTTTTTAATAGTCATATTTATTTATATTTCCTTAACAGATCGTAGGGTCAATCCAACAATGCATTTGTGTATCATTTTGGGTTGCACTAATAACAGTCATGCTAAAAGTCAGAGTACAGTCCTGCATGTGTTTCCAAAGGATTTAAATTGAATAAGAAAATGGCTCTTGAGCTGCGGATTTCCAATGTCCGAAAATGAAAGCAGAGCTAAAGATGTCTTGAATGACTTGAGGGGCAATCGATTCCACGTCTGCAGCATGCACTTCTCAGAAAATATGCACAAACAATCACAGTACACTAAAAAAGCGTTTCCCCAGACTCCTTCACAAATTACTTCCCAATGCAGTTCCAAGTGAATTTCAGCACACCCTGACCCAGGTGAGTAGCGGACAGTGAATTTTTCAATGTATTTTACCATTTTCAAAATTTGCCTGTATAATATGTCTTATAAATGACCACTCAATATATTGAAATAGTCTGTGAACATGTAACATAATGAACGGTTTTCAGTTTTTGGGAACATTTCCATTGATATTTTATTACACAAGTTTCCTTTGTGACACAATGTACTGTGGTTTGTAAATTTTGAACTTTAGATTACTTTGTTTATCCCTACTTTTGAGATACTCAAATAGTTCAGTGCAACACTCCCATCACCTCCTTTAAACATAGGTCTTTTTTTATTACCATGTCTGTCTTTACGTAGACCGCACTGATGAAATTACAGACTGTTACCATGGAGGAAACCACAGATAATGATGAGGTCAAGCAACTTGCACACAAACTTCTTTTTATCGTTTTTGATGTGGTCTAAATTATAATATTTATGTCCATTTTCTATTGAACAATGGTATAAATATATATATTGTTTGAAGGACTGTGATGCTACATCGATTACTATTCCGGATTCAACAGCAACCTCACTCACTTTTCAAGTAATTTTTTTAGAATATTCCTTCAGATGCGACTATACAAAATATGTATTTGTTCAAATTCAGCTTAAAACATATTGTTATGTATAATATTAGCTTTTGATACAAACTGGCTTGTAGGCCTCTTTGTCAATATCTAGCATCTTTTACATGCAATTTATTTTGTTGTTGTTGATGTCAGATCTTTATTATTACAATTACTGTTATATAGGCAGAGCATGGAACTTCAACAACATGCTATTCTTCTACTGCAACCAGTCTGGAGGATGAGGTATGAAAAGTGATAATTTATTGATTTATACTAATAGTTATTGATTAACACTATCTTTTTTACGTGCAAGATAATTTGCAACAATGTCAGCAAATTGCAAAGCATTAGATCAACAACCTTGATGTATTTATTGCAGAAACACTTGCAACAATTAAAGTAAAGCTTCAGAAAAAATGACATTGTCACTGAATAAAATAGACCCTCTCACTATATGAATGGTGTATGTTTTTGTTTGTAAACCTTTAGAAGCTTAGCGAAAAAAAATGGAATCAGTGAAACAAAATAACATTGCAACGCTTTAAAGGGGCCACAATTTAATCAATATGTTTTGCAGGATGATCTCGCACCAACTCCCTGAGACATCTCTGAAGGTTATCAGGTACAGTTTTTAAATATTACTTTTTAAAATGTTACATGTAGACAGTGTTCGACTTTATGTCAATACTAATTTTGAAAATGTTAATCAATCCATTAACCAAATCTTTGTACATAGTTTAACTGAAATTGTAAGGTCGACAATCATTAAATCAACTTTCTCAAGATGTACTTTGTGAGTTCAAAGATTTTAACATTAAATTGTTTAACAATGTAATCAATGTTTTTCTAATTTGTTATTTGCAAGGAATGTACTACTGAGGCGGTCGAAATTGAAGAGACACATGGACAAGAGGTGTAAATAAGATATTGTAAAATATCAGTTATCCATTTTAAATGTGATGTCATATTTAATATGTTTAAATGGTTTCTATAGTGACATTTTGTTAGACATGTATATATGATTCTTTAAGTGGAAGAGCACATTTCAAGGTTTATACAATTTCAAAATGCTGATTTTCAGCATAGTCTAGTGGTCGGCAAATCCAATTTGAGTGTTTCAAGGAAAATTCGGAAAACAAGAGTACATATCAGAACGTTTTTTAAAAAAAGTGGTTTATCAGTTATTTCATTGATATTACATTTTCATGTTGGAATTCATATATGCTGTATGTGTGCTATGAATTAAGCCTGGTTATTTTTCTCTTCTATTAGAGGCCTAGGAAGAAGAGGACAACTACACAAACTAATGATGTTGCTTGCCAAACCGTTGTCACTTGGGAGAAGCTACATTCTGAGGCTCAGCATGGTCCTTGCAAGATTCAGTGTTGTGATGCAGATGTCCAGATGCCGGAAGTTGAATTGAATGTCAGCAGTTACCCATGGAAGGTAACCCTGGTTTGTTGTTGCAGCACACAACGCCACCCAGAAGAAACAGATGACACAGAAGATGTTTCAGAATTGCTTGCAGAACCGCTCACACAATCCACACCCCTTAAATAAATGCTATCTAGAGATTGTTTTGACCTACTGGAGGATCTACTCCTGAATGTCCCGGAACCACAAATTGTGGACAATAGGGTGTGCCTGAAGGGACATCTGCTCGGTGCATGGCTGATAGAATGGGGAACGAGATCCTTAAATGGCCGCATCAGACCAGACATTCCAGGGAAACAAACCTTCCACAACCGGTTGGGTTCCTCCACAGTAGATTATTTCTGTATCTCCCTAGATTTGTGGAAGGACATAGTAAGTTTGGAGGTGGATTCAGAGGGTAAAAGTGATCATAAACCCTTGGTCTTGAAAGGGATGCTTTAGGGGAGGGGCAGCAAGATTATGTAAACTAAGAAGTGTAATTAGTAGTTGTCCTGTAAACGAAGGATACATTGGAGGAGAATTTGGGACTCATGTGTCCACTTGAAAATAGAAGCCAGGTTAAGTTTAGAAATATCTGGTATCCTCAAGAATATGGCCAAACCAGTAGAGGTGGTGGAGTACTTTAAGGGCATCCTGGATGGTCTTACTGTAGGATTTGTATTGGAAAACAAATATAGAGGGGAAATCAGGGGGTGGGATGGTTTGACCAAGCCTGCAGGAATGCTGAACATGCTCTATTAAATGCCCTGAAATCCCTGGTCATCTCCAGAGGTAAGATCATCCTGGCAAGAGCCCACTATCGTCTACCACTAGAGAATATGAAATTGGAGCTGGGGGAAGAAGCATGGTAAGACTTCCTTGAGGCCAATAGAACCAACAATGCCAAAAGATTCTGGGAAAGGGGGGGGGCGACATATAAACCTAAAGAGCGGCACAGTCGCTCCCAGGTGGTGGAGGAAGTTTGGGTGCAGCACTTTGGTTCCTTATTTGGACCTGGTGGTGTATCAGAGGAGAGGGGGAATAATAGCTTGATCCTATGCTTTAAGGCTGGAGAGGTCTCCTTAGCGATCAGGACCCAGTCATGCAACAGAGCCACTGGCCCTCATGTAATACCAGCCATTTTATCTTTGAACCAAATTGAGCTATGGGGACCGGTATTGACCCTGGCCTTCAATGCCTGCTTGGATTTGGGCCAATATCCTCCCTCCTGGAAATCTGCCATCATTTCTTCAATCTTCAAAAAGTGAGACACCACTAACCCGACATCCTACCGTTCCATATCACTTCTAGACACCTCATTTAAAATCTTTGGAAGGATCTTTCTGGGTTACAGAGAACCCTGGCTAGAGGAAGGATCAGTCCTGACGGACATTCAACTTGGTTTCAGACAAGGATTGGGAACTATGGAACAGGGCCTTAATTTGCATCTCTTGATCTCAAATTCTGTGTTCTGTAAGGGAGGGGCGGTTTATCTTGCCTTTATGGGCCTAAGCATGGCCTTTGACAAGGTTGACAGACCTAAGTTATGGGCAATGCTTGGGTCGTTGGGGTGCCCAGAGGAGATATTGATAGTTCTGTGAGAGGTCCATTCTGAAAACAGAGCCAGTGTTTGTATTGGACCAGGGGGCCAGTGCACAGAGTGCTTTAGGGTTGGAATGGGGGTTCAGCAGGGTTGTGTGCCTGCACCTATACTATTTACACTCTACATCAATGGGCTTCTGAAGGATTTGGTGGACACACGTGTGGACTATTTGAGCCTGGGCGGCAGGGCCTTTCTGGTTCTGGCCTATGCTGGCGATTTGTTTCTCATGGCCAGAACCCTAAGAGCTCTGCAGGCTTTTGTGAATACCTACACAGACTTTATGAAGGGGCTGGGGTTAAATATTAGCACCACCACGTCTGCAGTAATGGACTGTGTGGGAAAGAAGGGGAAGGCAAAGATGTGTCCCATGGTGTGCAATGGGGAAACCATCCCGAAAGTAAAAGAATTTGACTATTTAGAGGTCAGATTCTCAGAGATCGTCATGGGTACTGCTCATCTAAGAAAACAGCCTGTAAAAATGAGTCAGCTAATAGCAAATAATGCCTGTTTTTTTAACTAGGTGCAAGGGACAGCCCCTAAAACCTGTCCTGAAGGTCAATGCCACCCAGACCAAGGCAGCCCGTCTGTATGGAGCACCACTGTGGGGTTATTCAGAGGCCCTGGAAATCCAGGAAAAAGAAAATAAGTTCTTTAAACAGCTCTTGGGCCTCCCTGGCTCATCCATTGCGCATCCGTTCACAGGGAATTGGGGACAGAGTATTGGGAAGACGAATGGGCAGTTGCCCATGTAATTTTTGGTTACGCTTATTGGCTAATAAGCATGCTACTTTATGTCACTTTATAATTAGATCCACTATGTGCAGAGAAAACTGGCATTAAACCCCATGTGTATTGTATGTAAAGGAGTCCATGTGCTCCAGTAATATTGCGGTCCAGTCCCCCCCCCCCACCCTCCCAAATGCACTGCTGTCTCCCATGCAACTAAGAACACATAAGCAGGCTTTGCATCAAGGGATATATGCAAAATGGGCTAACGTAGAACGATCATCCAACACTGAAAAAGAAACATTTGTTGATAAGCAGGGTTTATGTGATCCAGCCGTACCTCATGTGGGCCACAAAAATGAAGGATTGATGGCTCATTACGAGGGCCAGTTTTAACTGCCTCGAGCTAAGGGGCAACACAGAAAAGTGTACAGGCTTCCCCAACGATCCAAGATACTGTTTTGCCCTGCGTTTGGGGAGATCAGAAGGAGTACTATTTTGCAGGTAGTAATGACTAATAATATTCACCTCCACAAACCAGCATTATTGCTACTCCTGCTGGCAGAAACTGAAATGACTGCTTCGTCCCTTCTGTCCTATCTGAAAAGAGAAATGTACTTGAGGAAGGGGCCTTTAAGGGGATTAGAACAAGTTTAACTGTTTAGAGCTATATGGTTTTAAGATGTCCTTTTTAACAGCCATGCATGTACTGCTGAAACTATGAAACTATGCCTCTCTATTTGTAAATGATGATGTTTATGTGGATGATTCAATCCAAACAAACTTTTAAAGAAGAAATGCTATCTAAGAAAAGGAACCAAAATACATTGTATTCGACTGCTGCCTGATAGAGATCATGAAAATGATTAAATGTGATCATACATTGCATAGGAGGATTTGTGGGGAGTCATTGGTGAAGTTTACTCACGTAGTTAAAGGCACCAACCTGTATATCAAGGGTAGCTGTGTACACCACCATAACTCATGTTCATGGTCTGCTCAACCTATACTTGGAAAAATGCTTGTTGGAAATGCACTTTGTACATCTGCTTGTTGTTTAGCGGATCAATGTACAGTACAATTTCACATTTTTCTAACTTTGTGGGACTCAAGTTCCTTTCAAATCCCAGTACTACAAACTATTAGGCAGGCATGGACAATCAAACAGATGTTAATGGACTGTGCTTGCACTGGTAAAAGGCCCTGGCTTGCTTGTGATGGACATTGTGACAGTCTAGGATTCTGTGCTAAATACTTCACTTACCACTTCCAAGATATGGAAACAAACCAAAAAAAATAGTGAATTCAGTCATTGTTCAAGTATCTAAATGTACATCTTATTTTGCCATGGGAAAATATGGTTTCATTAAATCTATTCAACCTCTGCAATACAGAGTAATGCAAACAAACCTGATAGCCACTGACAGGCACATTTCAATAGCCAAGGCCATGCAAGAGTATTTCTCAGACATAAAGCATCAATGTGATGCATTGCACGTCGCATAATCAATTTAGTAAAAAATAAAAGCTGCTGGAAAAAAAGTCCACACATTTCTTTTAAATTGGTTTAAGTCTTTCAGCAACCATCTTTGGTGGAGCTCACAAACTTGGGATGGATCTGTAGATATTCTGCTTGAAAATGGCATTCATTGATGCACCATCATTCTAACATACACTCTTGGAAAGAAAACGAAAATGTTCACGATGTGCACATGCACCAATCAGCAGGAAGCAGGAGCGTAAGAAAAGGTGGTTGTTCCAGGCTTCCCTCCTCACACAGCACGTGAGAAGATTGTGTGTGACAAAACCCTTTCAAGAGACACGAGGGGACTCTCCAAGTCCTGCCACACTGGAGATTTGGAGGTGTTCCATAATATGTGCCTAAAGTACAGGCCTAAAAGGTTGTATTTTGACATAGGCGGTATGGAGGCCAGAACAAGACTGGCTGTACTTTCACACAATGAGAACGTTGGAAGGGAAGAAGTAAACACTGCAGGTTTTTTCTGGATGCCTCGCTACAACAAGGAGTTTACCAAAAGAAGCAAACAGTGGGTGCCAAAGCCAATCTTCCAGCAGATGGAGTTTGAATTTGTGAAAGATCTGATATTGAATGTGCTGGCCGTGCAAATGCATGGAATTGATCCAGATTTTGTTTCCAGGGCCCAGTCTATGACACAGAACATTGAAAAAAATGTTTGCCCTCCCAAGCTTGTTGAAAGGTTGACTTCAAGATTCAAATGATTTGTGGCTCTATTCACAATGTTTCAAGCTTTTGCACAATGTTTGGAAACTGTTTTCACTATACAGTAAATTGAATAGTATGTCACTTGAGATGTAATTGTTAAATAATGTTTTTTTAATTCATTACTGTTTGTGAAGTAATGTCACTAGATAGGCCTTGAAATTGTATCTTTCTTTGATTTTTGTGTTAATTACCTTCAATATAATTGATTTATATTACAATAAATGTGAGTCGGATTATTTCAAGTATGTGACTCAAATCGAATCAAATGTAGAAGAGACTGGTGAGCTTAAAACCAGCAGTTACCAGGAGCTACTTTTGGCTCTGCAGATCAACTAATGTAACGCTGTAAACTTGCTCCTTATTCCCCAGTGGTAGCTCCTGGTGACCGGTTACTGGTGGATACCCAGACACTGATTGTAATTCCTACTTATCCAATCCTAATATCAAGCCCTATTTGTAATGAACTCACAATAGTTGAAGAATCTAAGCAGAATATTGTAGCAGCAGACATACAGAAACTTAATGTCTCCAGAGCTCTGGTCCTCTCCAGGCTGGATTACTGCAACATCCTCTATTTCAATCTGACTAAATCCTCTCTTTGTCCCCTTCAACTAATCCATAATAGCAGACTTATTCTTGGCCTCAAGCCCAGGGACCACACCTCTCAATCCCAAACATATCTCCTGGTGGCTGCAAGGATCAAGTTCAAGACCCTCTCCATCATCCACACGGCTTTCTCGGCCAGGGACCCCACTACATCTGATTCCTCCCCTAATACCTCCCTCTTAGAGACCTTCGGGCATCTATCTGCAATTCTCTGCAGATCAGACGCTATTCCAAGCAGAAAGTATGGGGTACATCTCTTTCCTCGGCAGGAGCATCCCTCTGTAATGGCCACCCTTCCCCTCTCAGGCTTCTGCCTGACCTCCTTAAGTTCTGGAAGATTCTCAAGACCCAACTTTTCTGTTCTTCATCATCCCCTGCTAATGCCCCCCTCAGTCGCATTGACTGATTGCCTGGACCCTTCTGAGATCCACAGGGCACCAGGCCCTCCTCGCCAGTACACCCCTGCACCCTGTCTTCCTGCACCCTCCCCCACAACCTGCACATGCCCTTCTGCTCCCCTTTCCCCTGACAAGCCTGGTAACGTGTGCATCCATACTGAGCATGGTCCACCCTTGTCCTCATGCTTCACATGTGGTCCTCACTCCCTGCTTCCCCTGGCCTACCCTTAGCACTTGCCTATCCCCATTGGCTCTCCTCTTCCACTGCTCTGCCTCACCCACCTGCACTTGTATACCTCCTCTTGCCTCACGCCCCCTCCCACCCTAGCATTTTCCCTTCTGCCACGACCTACACCTCCCGTTGCCCACCCCCTCCCACCTGCTGTTCTTGTTACTGTTCTTGCATGATCCGAATGACACAAGGCCTAGTAGGACCAATATTGTTGTGTTCTTCCCTGCCCCCACCCCCTTTTTGCCTTCCGGTGCCTTGGAACACAATTTATTATATAGGTACTTTACAAATAACCACAAATAAGTAAAATAAATGAAGTCTTACCTCACTGGAAAGTAGGAATCATGATAAGTGGCTGCAGATAGTAATGGACCAAAGGTTTAAGTGCGACAGTGTTAGTCAATATTGAAATAACGAGGGAAGGAATATGTCTTGCCAATGTGCACTATAAACATGCGCCTGTGGCATTTGCCCATTCACATCTTACTGTGGAGGCCAACCAGGCGCACATGAATAAATGCAGAAATAAATAGGACTGCAGAAATAGATATACACAGAAGCCAGTAAACCTTTCAAAACTGCACTGATTTGAGGCATGCTGGTGTGAAATTACCCCTGTTCACCCCCTACCTTTACGGTCCATCCATGCCGTCTCTATATATTAACACACCGCTTTTGTATTCAAATTCTGTTTATTTCAGCAAAGAAGGGGCCCACTTTGGCCCACAAAAGTGCCCACACTATTAATGTGCCTTTTGTTTTGGGCATTGCCCTATTGAAGTATAGGGAAATCCGAGCCTGTCTGCACCTCGCCTAGGGTCATCTTTGAAAGAATACGCGAATGGTGGGAACAGGCGCATTGATACCGTTCAAATATAAGTAAATATTTTCATATGTGGGATACTTTAAATATTTCATTGTTTTTCACTGCACAGCTTGCCATTACTTTTGGGGGATGTGCTCCCAAAACAAAACTCTATTTGACATGCTGATAACACTGGATGAAGGGTTGCATTTTTATTTGTGCTTGACTCCAACGCACTAACAATTTGAAGGCCAAAATGTGTCGAATATCCACAAAGAAGTGATAAGATTCACTATATTGAAAGCTTACATAGGAAAGTTAAGTTTCTATTACTGATACCCGTCTCTTGGAGTGGTTGGCCATCCGTCAGATTGGGAGAAACGAAACACAAGACACAATGGCCCTCATTACGACCCTGGCGGAAAGTGACTGACCGGACCGCCACAGCGTAAATAGCGTTTCCGCCATTGCACGAAGGAGCAAAGTGCGGCCCATTCCGACCCATCGGGCACGAGCACCACGCCATGGCGGAAGTGCAAAGTCCGCGATGGCGGAAATGACCCCAAAACGGCCCACACCGCCGCCGTACGGCGCCCTAGGTGCAATACCGCCACCCCTCTTAGCGGTCACCGCAGTGTGCGCCTACCGGAAAGTACGGTGACCGGAAATATACGGAAACGGAAGTAAAAACATGGGCCCGGAACGGGAAACATCCCGCCGTACACCTATAAAACCACTAAAACCACACAACCACTAAAATCACTACCCTGAAACACACCCCAACCCGTCATCCACCCTAGCGAAACCAAGAAAAATGGGAAAAGTAGCGAAGAAAGCGTGCGACCGCAAGCGGCAGGTCCACTTCTCCCGTGAGGAACTCACCGTGCTAACAGAGACCCTCCAGGAGAATGCTGCCGTCGTCTTCTCCACGCAAATGACCAGAACGGCACTTGCAAACAAGAAGGCCATATGGGCTCTGGTGGCACAGCGGGTAAGTGCGGTGGGGACCGCACCCCGCACCCCACAGCAATGCCGCAAGCGATGGGACGACCTGCGGATACGCGTCCGCAGCATACTCTCTGCCAACCGCAACATTGCCACAGCCACCGGGGGAGGTCCTGAATCACCCATCAAGTTGACCCCCTGGGAAGAAATCTGTGCCTCCACCATCGGAATGGAGAGCATAGAGGGAGTCGGAGGGATGGAGAAAGGAGTGCAGACATCCGAAGATTCAGGTAGGTGGGCCAGATAAAACAATGCCAAATCCACACAGTCCATCCATGTGAAGTACCATGCGTCCACATAGTGCAACAGAAACACATGTCCAGGAGAACGTCCACACACATCGGCCTGATAGCGCACGTTAAAACCCACAATAAATACATAAATAATTAAAAACCCCTAATACACGCACTACACGTGCAGCAGGCACACCCTAACTGCAGGCTGCCAAACAACTGCACCCTCACTCCACACACAAATGAAAGCACCTCCAAGGCCCCGACCCAAATCACCCTCAGGTACCACCCCAAAGCATGTGATACAATGCCATTCCAATTCCCACAGACCCATCAATAACCCTCGCCCTCCTTTACTCCACCACAGGGTCCGATCCAAACGACGAGCTTCAGGACACCCCTACCAGCACACCTGCAAAGAGGGCCAAGACCAACGGCCAGAGACCCTCCACCTCAGCTGCACGCATCAAGACACGGCAGCAGCACAAATCAGGTGGCAGCACAGAGGAGGGAACATCAACAGGCACCCCAGCAGCCAGCATGCCCACAACACCACCACCACAGGTCCCCCCAATGGATGCCACAGAAGGCACTGCCTCTGGTGGCAGCAGCACCATAGGTGACACCCCATTGATGGCAGCATGCTCGGACACAGAAAACGGGGATGTCGAAGTCAGATCCATCCATGACCTGTCCCAATCCCCCTGTCTGTCCCATCCCGTACAACATGAGGATACCACGCAGGGGCACCCACAAGACGACGACTGGCCATCCCCCACAAGCCCTGTGGCAAGGCAACATGAGGACAACAGCCCCTCTGTGACACCCCCGCAAATGGCCATGGCCCAGCAGAGGCAACAGTCCCTCGACCAGTTAATCGTGCAACAGCAGCAACTGGCCACACTCCTCAAGGACCATGCCGATGAATGTGGGGGCACTAAGGCAGACATAGAAACATCAACTGAGACACTTAGGGCAGAAATGGAGAGAGGTACAGAGACGCTAAGGGCACAAATGGAGAGTAGTACCGAGAGCCTGAGAGTCCAAATGGAGAGTAGCACCGAGAGCCTGAGAGTCCAAATGGAGAGTAGCACCGAGAGCCTGAGAGTCCAAATGGAGAGAAGCACCGAGAGCCTGAGGGGGGAACTGCATGCGACGTCCAAAGACGTATGTGCCGAACTTGCCGCAGTGCGCCGTGTGCTCACTGAGCTCTCGCAAACCCTTAGGGACATGCATGGACGTGAGCAGGCAGACACATCATCCGTTGCAAGTTCCGTCCAGGGCAGCCCCCAACGTAGATCTGGGAGGAACCTGCGCTCCACAGGCAGGGGTGCCCCTGATACCCGCAGAGGGGGCTTGCAATAGCGACAGCCCACTGACAATGAGCATCTTTGGACACTGGTGTTCGGGGGGGAGGTAGGAGGGTGGAGGGGGTGTGTTGGGCTCACTTGGGTGGCGGGTCGATAGGGTGTTCAACATGATATCACATATGCCATAAAAAGTGCACGATCAACCAATGAGATGTGTGGACATTGATCTTTGTGTACTAGGCCATCATAGGCGTACAGTCCATATTGTGCATGTCCCAGACACACACAGTGCCACGAGTCCCGTGTCCATGTATCAGCCACCAGGCGTGAGTGCTAGAAGCATGCATCAATGAGATGCTGAAGAATGTCACGGGCCTCCGGTGCCTCGCAGACTCCATGAGGTGCTGCCACATCCCCACCCTCATCATGACCATCATCAGGTGCTTGCAGTTCTGCGTCAGGGGGCATGGGAACATTTCTACGTACGCACATGTTGTGGAGCATGACACATGCCATGACCATCTTTGCAACCTTCTCATGGCGGTACAGGAGTGCCCCGCCAGACCTGCTGAGGCAGCGGAAACGAGTCTTCAGTAGGCCGAATGCCTGTTCAATGACTACACGGGTACGTGAGTGGGCATGGTTGTAGTCCTCCTCATGCTGGTCCCGTGGGTTCCGGACTGGTGTGAGGAGCCATCTCTTCAGTGGATATCCAGCATCACCTGTATGTGGACGAGAAACGCATGATGTGGAATGCCATTGCTACGTACGCACACCCCCCCCCCTTCCTGCCAGGTCATTGCCAAATCACATACCCCACATAATCATGCATGTAATGAGACTCACCGAGTAGCCAGGATCTGTTCCCTGCGTGTCGCTCCATGTAGCGTGGTATTGTAGAGTTCCTCAAGACCATAGAATCATGGGTTGATCCAGGGAATCGGGCACAACAATGTGTAATGATCCTGTTGGAGTCACACACCATTTGTACATTCAGGGAATGAAATTGTTTTCGGTTGCGGTACTGGGCCTCCATGGCATGTGGGACGACCAATTCCACATGGGTGCAGTCGATGGCACCAATGCAACCCGGTATGCCGGCAAGTGCATGGAATCCCACTTTTGTGTTGGTAATTTCCTGCTCTGAGCGTGGTAGAGAGATGTAGTCGTCTGCGTGCTGCAGGAGGGCATCGAGCACTTGAAATAGTGTCCGTGAGAACAGTGGCTGAGAAATGCCATGCAACTGTCCGACTGTGTGCTGGTAGGTGCCTGTGGCCAGGAAGTGGAGTACAGACACCACCTTCAGTAGGGGTGGGATGGCGGTTGGGCTATCTATCATGCTGACAAGGTCAGCCTGTGTCATGTCCACAATGGCGGCTATGGTGTCCCGGTCCAGACGGTAGAGGGTGTGGATCTGCTCATCAGTGAGGTTGAACGGATGTGCTCGGAGGCGTGGGATTGCGGGCTGCCTGCGTGGTGGTAGTGGCTGTGCTGGCGGCCCTTGCTGGCCCTGCCTTGGCCTCCTCCTCCTCCTGCGTCTCCTCCGTGCGGCCGGTTGTAGTTGGTGTTCGTCTTCTTCTTGGAGTTGGAGTACTTGCAGTGCTATCAGGTCCCCCAGGGCCAACATCGCGAGTCCTGCCGGTAGCATTTCGGTGTGGTTGTGGGAGGAGACTGGCTGTGCAATTTATGTGTTTTCAGGCTGTATGGCCTCCACCTGTGGTGATTCATTCCACCTGTGCAAACTGCTCTCCCCTTTGGCCGAGCACGTCCCGCGCACAACGCTGCAATTCGGGGAATGGCATCTTGCTATTGCAATCATGTATTTGTACCCGATGGCCGTGTAAGATTGGTTGATATGTTCATTCTGCTGTGGTCCCATTGTTTCACATACTATCTGTGCAGTCGCGAACAGACTTGTGAAGGGTCAGTGGAACGTAGTACTCGAGTAACGGTGGGCCCTCATGCATCACTGTACCGAGTTGCAACGACGGGCGGGGCGTCCCATTTGTGGGTGAAGGCAGTTGCCATTTTCACACACAGCCGCACTCGATGGAATAATTAGTGATTTCAAACGGCCACAGATGCCTCTTCGACGTGATGTTGCAAATGAGGAATTCGAAGGGCGGCGCTTTCGGTTTTCAGCTAGCGGCGAGGAAATGCCCACAGGTCTGACTGCAAATATAACGTACTATTGTTCAATGTCCTTGAGACAGGGGCCATGGCGAGGATGCAATGATTGATATGAATAGTTTGGGATGCGCAATAGCGACGTGGGCGAAGAGGCCGGACGTTCCCAAATACATGTTACTTCACTACACTGGAATTACGGGCTGGGGCACTGTGGATTTTGCAGGCTGCATAACGCACAGACTCAATGGATATTTCTAATGTTATGTGAGTAAATATTCAGGCGTTTTAATCCCGGGATGAGGGAATGATGAATGGATGCATGGGCAGGTGATTTGATACAGAGTTTGCCATGTACAGGGCTTCTTGGGATCCCCTACGCTATGTGATGCAGGGCTGCCATAGTGGGACCATCGTCTATCTGGCCTTGTTGAGCCCTCCCTGTCTCGACGCACCCTCAGACACTTGTGTCCATGCACGTTAACATTCCCATCTGATGGATTCTGTTTTGACAGACGCATGCACAGGTACACTCGTTTGTGATGGTGTTTGCACCTCGATATAGATGGTTATGAGTCGCAAGTGGTTTTGGGGTGGTGATGATCCTTTGGAGTGGGCTAGCATGCATATGGCTGTGGATTTAGTGTGATCATTGAAGTGAGTTGTTCGAATGTAGTTCTGATGGCCATTCTGTTCTTTTTCTTTTCTTTTGGTTGACAGGTATCTCCTCCCCTTTTGCCACTGCCATCTGTATGCCACTCCTGCAGATGGGTTTTACTCCCGACACCTGCTGCTTCGTGTTAATCAGTGGAGCAGCATTACGATCTTATGGGACGATCGCCAATGGGCCACATGCCCTTACGCAGTACTGGTGGCTCGGAGCAACATTTCGGCCTTTCAGCTGGACTAGTGCCTCCCCATTGGGACGGCCCTGCGGTTCTGTGCGCTTCCATGTTGCCTTTTCGTACGTGAATGTGGCTCTGTGTACCATGAGGGAACAGGGCGACACACAGGTAGTGGCTGGTCATTTCTTGCGGATGCAGCCCACAATGGTGAAAAGTGTTTTGGAGTTCATGGCCTGATGGCTGTATGGGCTTGGTGATTTTGATGTGCATTAAATTTCTATTCTGATTTGGCCCGTGTAGCGTTTTTCTTTGCAAGTGATGTGGCATATGCCTATTTGGGGGGCGATGTATTGTGAGGAGATCTGCATTGGGTTCCAGCTTCGGAGTTTAGTTGCGTGGTACTGTACTGGGCGCGTTTGCCTACGAAGCCCGTGAGGTCAGGGATGGGGGCTGCCAATGTGACAGTTTGAATGTTGTCATGCTCAGGGGCGGGGATTGGGTTTTGTGTAACAGATGCCGGTCAGCCAGGTGGACTGGTGGAATGATGTGATTCTCGGAATATTGCTGGTCACAGGTGCCTGTGTTTGCGTGCGTTTCTTGGTGGGGGACTGTGGTCATGTCCATTGGGATGGCTTCTGTATTCGTGCCATCTGTGCCCTGCAGCTCCCATTGGCCCCTGTTGTGTTTCTTTTGTTCGTTGGCATGCATGGGTGACTTGTACATTTCAATGGTTGCATTGTGACTTCATTGCACCTACGGGGAGTTGTACTTTGTGGGCAGGGAGCGGTGTACAGGCACTCAGTGGGGCCGTTTACGGTTGATTCGCGATGCCGTACTTCTCACCATGGCGGAATGGTACATTCCGCCATGCTTGATGGCGTTAGGTACATGTCCGCTAGGGTCGGAATTGGCATACCCTTGCGCCATGGTGGTGTTTGCGGTTTCGCATGGCGCGCGCGTGCTTGGTGCAGTTAGCGTTGGTGTTCACTACGGTGTCGCTAATGGCTTCGTACTTTGCGGTGACGGGTCATAGTCGCACCGAGCGCTATTCGATGGCGGTATTGCATTTCTGCCATCGTTTTCCGAATTCCGCAAGGGTCGTAATGAGGGCCAATGTAAGCAACATTTTAAATAATATTTCTGCAAGTGTGCTGCATGCTACCTGATTAACATTGTGATGCATAAACGTTCAATTTGACGTAAATAGACATTGTATATGTTAATTGTAACCTAAATTGAAAGCATGAATATTTACTGTCTCTATACAATTATAAATTGAGTACTGAAATATGTTTTTGCATTCTCGATTTTACATAATTTTATTACACAGATGTGCCCCTATCATGGGTACAGTTTACCAGTTGATGGCTTTTTCAACCGTAATTGGACAATAATCATCAACAACACGTCTGTGATAACCATTATTTGGGACGATTGCCAGACACCAATCTGTCCTGTTGCGGTAGCAGTGATAAGGCGCAACAACAGAGTATAGGTTTGGAAAACATGCAGATGTAAAAGTGTTGCATTTCAAATTTAAACCACTAAATTCATCTCTTTAATGGATCTCCATGTGCGTTGATCAGAAATCGGCAAAGGAAGATAACTTTCTGTGAAGAATGCAAAGACTGGGATTAATCGATCGATGAATGGAATCAGCATTATAAGATCACCACTCACAGTTAAACAAAAAATGAGATCCATGCCACGTTCGCTAGCTATAACCCCTATTGGAAAAAGTTACCCATATTTTTTCGTGGACTTAATTACCTCTTTTCAGCATTATGTCAAAATTAAAAGTATTTGTTACGCTCCCGACTATTGCTATTTTCTTCACAATTAACTGTTTTGATCATTTTTGTGAAAAGAAGCAAATGTTTTGCATCTTTTGTGGATGTGTGCGTTTGTGTTCCTGCTTTTGCATTAGATAACGTTATGACTTTGGTGGTGACAGGGTACGTTTGGCTATGTTGACCACTAACGTCAATAAAATAAGTGGAGCTCATGGTGAGCATCTAGTAATGTCAGCTTGAGGGGCAGGTGATCTGAACTAGTACTACAAGGGCACTTGAATGTAGGGCGATGGATCAATGGATAAGATTAGCACAAGATGGTGGTACCCGACCTGTCGTTTTTGCATGTGTTAAAGTGAGGAAAACCTGGGTAATT
This sequence comes from Ambystoma mexicanum, assembly GCF_040938575.1. Lineage (NCBI taxonomy): Eukaryota > Metazoa > Chordata > Amphibia > Caudata > Ambystomatidae > Ambystoma > Ambystoma mexicanum. The sequence continues at coordinate 447,454,297 of NC_090936.1, read as the reverse complement.
TGCATTGGAATTGTTTTTAAGAACGAACGATGTATGCTCTAATATACATGCCTGATCGATTGGGCCAATAACAACATTTCTGACCGAATTACCCCTTTAATGGCGGTGTTTTTGATGCCTACGGTGAGCAAACCTGTTCCTGAGTATTGTAAGGAACACATGGTGAAACAGTAAAGACAGACAAAAGTGATCATAGTTTAAGGGTGTTTATTGAACTTTATAATGGGTGAGGTAAACGCCTAATCTAAACCTAAATCTAAAATGGGAGCAAACTACGACCATCAAATAATAATAAGGCAGTCCAGTGGCATTTTGTCAAATAAAAAGGGCCTATACTAAAAATCCTGTTGCCAATACTTACTACTATTTACAAAAAAAGGGTGTGGGATAATGTTGACCAGAAAAGAAAGAAATGTTCACAAAAATAATGTCAGGAGGGTATGGCTGGCTCTCCCTTCCTCACGTTTGAGGCACAGGATAAGGCAGGACTCTTGAACACAGCACATGCATGGGCCTCGATAGCACGAGGTTTACAGTTCAGTTCCACAATATCAAAAAACCCCTTCAGAGGCTAAGTCTCTTTCCTGCAGAAGTCTCTTGCCTTACAAAGTTTACTAATTCAAGGTAACAAACAAAGGTTCTCTCGGTGAGCTTGCACCTTGGGCAATAGTTCTTCGCCTGGATTTCAGAATGAAAAACAAACAAATGTTCCTTGGGCGATTGCTCTGTGACCCTGGGATCTCCCTCTGCCTGGCTTGGATCCTCCTTACAAAACCAAGCCTCCCTCTGCCAGCTTCACTACTGCCTTTCTTCAACAAAGTTCATGTATTCCTTAGTTTTAACAGAAAGCAGGGTTTCTGCCTTTTTAGCTTTCTTTCGGCATCCCTCTGTCGGGTTCACACATGCCAATTATCACAGTTCACAATCGTAGTGAAATGCGAGCTTCCCTTCCCTTAGCTTTCCTCTGGCAACCGGTCAGAGGCTTTCGATTTTATAAAGGATTTGGTGTAATCCTCATAGGACCACTCTGACACCTCAGGCCAACCTTTCCTAGGGCCCTCTGGTTGCTGTAGTTTTCAAACAAACCAAGTGCTGGTCCCAGCTTTTCCAATGAGCACCAATGTGGTGCTGGACCCCTCTGTACCTGGAACTCCACTGGACTTTCTTTAAAGTTCAAACATGCACACAAGTTCATTCTTCTTGCATTCAAAATGTTGCTGCTCACAACCTCAGGTTTGACACAGTTCAGTTTGATATCAACTTCCTCCGACTCACCGGCTGTGCCAAACCCGTTGACTTTTTTGTTCTCTGGAGTCAAGGATAGTACTACGTTAGACAGCATAGCTCTCTGCTACATCCAGCAGGATCAACATCCAGGGTTTTCCTGCTTCAACGATGTCTAATAAATGGGATTTGATGTCCAATAGTGCTGTCTCTGTGTTGTAGTGGGGGCGGAAACCTGACTGCCGGCCATGACGGCAGTCATTAGATTCCATAAAAGCTTGTAACTGGATCGCAGCTGCCATATCTAAGATTTTCAACAAAAAGTGGCTATGTGTAATTGCCATCCAGCTACTGGGGTCAGTATGATCCAAATGCCGTTTCTTGGGGATTGGAGTGGTGGTGACTTTCTTGAGATCAAGAAGGACCTGTTCGTCTCTGAAAGAGGCGTGAACAAATTGTGTGAGAAAAGGTACAAACTGATCTCTATGTTCCAGGATAAGCTTTGGTGGCAGGAGATTAAGATGACAGGTGCATAGAGGAAAGCATGATGGACATTTCCATGGCTGAGATAGGGGAGAAGAAGAAACCAGGAAAATGTATGCCATTCTTTAAGGATTTGGTGGGGGCTCCTAAGGTGGTTACTGAGACCTGGGCTGATATGATTTTGTCCCTAGACATGGATACTTTCTCTTTGAAAGCTGACAATATTTGGACACAGTCTCGATCTGAGACTATGACTGGAAGTTCTGAAGCTTTAGGTTTTTCCAATGATTTTAAAATACTGAAAAGTTTACTGGTTGAACAGGAAGATTGCTCTATCTGTGAATTGAAGAAAGTTTTCTTCGTATCCACGATTGGTGCTTTGGAAGATTTGTCACAATTCTTCCATTCCTGCTGGGTGATATCGGTTGGGTGTTTCATCTATGTTAATTCCAGAGCACTGTTTTTCTTTTTTATAGCTTCCCACTCTGGTGTGTACCAGCTTAGATGTCGTACATTATCTCTAACCATTTTCATTGAAATATGGGCAATATTGTCCAACATTTTGGTGAAGGAGTTGGTAAACTCCACCGTCATGTCGTCTACATTGTCTGATGGCAATTAATTTGCCATGATAGTTTCCATGCAAATCTGGAGGTCAGATGGGCTCACCTTTTTAAAATTCTGACCTGTGATGGATTTCAGCTTGTTTGTTGGCTTGGTGAGAGGGGCTGGGAGATACAAGGGGAAGGTAATGAAGGAATGGTCCTACATATGCATGGGGAAGTGACAACTGCACCTGATTTAAGTTTCCAGGTGACCACCCCATCCATAATATGTGAATTCCCTATGGTGGGGTCAGTATTGATGACTTCATGGTCGCTGTCCATTAATGCTGCTTCTAAATGTAATGCCTCATTATCACATGTGGCTGCTTTCCAACAGTTGAGATCACCCAAAAATAAGGTTGACGAATTCGGGCTAATAATGTTGTTAAGTAGACTTACAATTTCTTCATTGAAGTCTGGCATGTTACATGGGGGACGATAAATCAGTACAATGTTGACACATTTGTTTGGGGATGGGGTCATTTTAAGATATAAAATTTCACATCCCGTACAGGCGATGGTGGCAGGAAATAAGCCTAAATTAGATCTTGCAATGATGGATACCCCCCTCCACACTCTTCCGAGCGATTTGCGTCATAGAATGTATATCCTAGTGGGGAAACCAGTGAGATGGAAGGATCACTGGTATCTTGAATCCAGGTCTCTTTCACGCAAAGAATGTCTGTTTTTCTATGTAAAATGTAGTCATGTAAATCTTGTGCATGTTTAAACCTTGAACAAGTGTTAAGCAGGGTAATATTGAGTGCACTTGGTTTTGCCACATCCCAGGGCTGAGTCAGTTTTTAGTGTGCTGCACGGTCCTGGGGGGCAGCAGGGTAACTTTGATGTAATGGGTGCGGTTTTCTGAGATCGTGTTTCCTGGCGGGTTTACTTCCTGAAGTCGGGAGTTCCCATGTGCTCCTGTTGAACGTGTGACTTAGGTCAACCTTTAAAGAGGATGTGGGTAGAATCCTTCTGGTACTCCATTCTCTGCTAGGTTGACCCGGGGGTTATCCAGGATAGTTAGCTTGAGTCTCTCAATTAATGCCAAACGATTTAGGCGTAGCGTCGCAAAAGATGAGGTGTGTTCCTAATGAACCCCATATTTTACTTGAACTAACTGTAAAGTTAAGTAATGGAAGCCAGAATACTGTACCTCGCAGCCGAGTCACGTCGAGGACCGGCAAAGACCGGCTTGTTGCAGAAGTGAAGCGCCTGAGGGAACTCTAAGTGCAGCACTAGGGAGCTTGGCATGTGTAGTTTCCCAGCCTGCTTATCACATTGCCAAAAGAAATACAGCAAAGTGATGTTGCCTTAGTAACTGTGGGTAACGCTACTGGTAGAATCACGCGTACACACAGAGTTATCTAGCTAATGTGAGTGCTTTCTCTCACTGTCGTGCTGCCAATTTACTAATCTTAAACAATGCAAGAAAATGATAACAATGTTAACAAGCATGGCGAACACTGAGGAGACAACAGACGACCTAATGTTGTGCTTCCTGCAAGTTTGGTCAATTTCAGTTTTAGCCAGTAGCGGATTTAAAGGCAGAGCGCGATAATAGCGACTCTAACAAGTCTGCAATTTAAAAGATTAAAGGTTGTACAAAGCAAGAATAAAGAGTGCGTGCTTCTAACTACTCGCGTCCCAAAACAATATTTACTTTACAGTATTAAGAATCTGCATTAAAAATGTATTTTGGACAGCACTTTGATCAGTAAATCCAATGTTATAGTGGTGTTCTGTTTTAAAGTGTCTATTGAGCCGGCCAGCCCGGCAGCACTTACTTCAGCTTGCTTATTGCACTCTTCCCCCCCCAGCACTTCTCCCCACCCTTCCCCTTGCACAATCTGAATGACACAAGGGCTAGTAAGATCATTGTTTTGTCCCCTTTTGTCTTCCCCTTCCTTGTATTGTCATGCCTAGAAACACTTGTGTACAGGCGCGCTATAAATTACTTATCATATATTATATCATATTTCCTCATGTAGAAGAAAAATAATTTTAAATGCTAAATGTTTTAATCAAGCACCAGCTATAGGCTTTAACTGCCATATGGTATTCTTCCTTCTCACAGCGCCCTAGCAACAAGATGGAAACTGAGATGCCTTGCATTTTCAAGGAAATTAAACCCTTTTGAAGCTGCGCAATAAAGATGATGACAGTCTCTGGAACCAGGTCTGGGAAGGCAGACCCTGCAATTAAGTCCAAGTGATGACTTTACACCCTGCCGATGTTTATGTGCTTGGGCTTAAAATCTTTAAAAACAAAGAATTCAGCCAGTGGGTGTTTCAAATCCAATCTCACATTCCAATCACCCAGGCCTTTCCTGAAGGAAGGAATTTGACACCTGGGAGGCCTGAATGTCTTATCTAATCCCAGCCAGTCCCTGAGACCACTCCAATGGGGTGGGCCTGTAATCATACACATCCCCAGCAAACTAAAGTACAAAAGACTTTACCATAACCAGGCCTCTGGGTCATAAATACTCCAGCTCTGAATTACCAGCATTAACACCAGATGTTTTGGTTACCAGGCAGAAAAACCAAAGACGGCCATGTAATTTTGTATGAATAAACAAAATGCATTAGGGAACACACATTGTATTCATATTGTTGATGATAACTTGGAAATGAAAAATCTTAGACAGCTTGAAAATATCTATTAGATGGACCAAAAACAAAATTATTATCATGTCATTTTCATTAAGTAAATTGGGTGAATTGACATTTCATGGTGCAGAAACGGTGCACGCAAGTGATTCATATATGCTAGCATTCATATTGGCGATCCTGGTACTTTACTTTAAAATGGAAACATAATATGTACATGAAGGTACAAGTGAGTTAAATGAAGAAATGTGTAAATCATTAACAGTAAGTTCTATCGAGATGAAGATTGCATCATTTAATTCGTGCCAGAGAGAAAAATGTAGTGAACCAATTAGTAAAATGGTCACATGTGTGGAATATACTATTTCAGAAAGTACAATGTTTAATGCAAGAAATGTCTAAGATGACATCATGTCAAATGGGAGGGAAACTGAGTTTAGAACTTTATTCCATCAGACGGTCCCCTTAAGTAATAAACCCAATAGCAACAGAGGGGTAGGTCTAATGTGATGTCCCTTTTGGAACAGTGTCCAATCGCATACATTGACCAATTAGATTAGAGAAATTATACACACCTCAAAAGTGAGTGGTTTCTGTTCTTTAAAAGTTTAAACCCATAGATTCTAGAGAAACACTCACTTACTGACTCACTGACTGATGCAGAGGAAGAAGGAGAGAAAGGAGAATTGATAACAACAGGAATGAGATGGAATAGATTGCTCTCCTTTTAACCCCATTTTAGATTATTTGCAGAGCACTATAGTGAGGTCTACAAGGAGTTACAATCCCAGGCCTTCTTCAGGGAACGAGACGGCAGACAAGCTGGGAGGAAAGCTGATCCCATCTTGCTGACTGATGCCCACGTTTTCCTAGATGAGGATAGTTGAACCAGTGCCTAGGAGGGCACCTATCAGTCTCTGTGCATTGTGCAAACACAGAAGAACAATGGACATCTCCCTGTGTGCATACCTAGAAAAATAAAGTAATTAAAGTCACTTCTCGAGTGCACCATCTAGCAGAATCTTATTATTAGTGATGAAATGCTCGGGACAAAGGGGAAAAGGTGATTATTCAATACCCATTCTCCTGCCTTTTGTTGTCCATTGAAAGTGAGGGAGGTACACTTTTACAAAATAGTTAAATAGAAACATCACTTAATTCAATTGAGCCCACATACATGCCGACATACATTTTCCTTTCTACAAGCAATTTACATGCAGTAAGGTCCAGTAGCTTTTTGCAATTGAGTTTTCTAGAATGCTGCTGAAATTCTGACCTATCTATTGAAAAAGGGGGGCAGTATCGATTTTCAATAAAGAGGAAGTAGAAAGAATTAGGTAGCTAAGGATATTTTGGATTAATTAGCTTTTTAACACATTAAAATCTTATTCTAGACCCTCATGCATTCTTCAATCAATGGTGCATGTGTGCCCAGGGTAAACAAAATGTACATATGGTGTTACAAAAGTCTATATTTCTATACCCATAGCATTGAAAACTGAGGTGACTAGTGTATTTATTTATTTATTTATTTATTGGATATGTATAAGGCGCTTATACACTAGACAGTGTAACAAAGAGTCACAAAGCAAAAGGAAGGGAACACAGGAGCAAATATACATTGAAAAATGGACACTGGATAAAAATAAATAAACAACGGTCCTATTAGGCCTTGTGATATTCAGAGCGTGCAAGTGCAGTGTAGAGAAAGAAAAAGGGGGTGGGGTTTGGTAAGTGCTATTAGGGTCCCCCAAAGGGGGTGCCAGAGGTCCCTGTTGGAAGGCAATAGGTAAGTGCATTGGCGGAGATGATCCAGGTGAAGGGGGCAGGTCTACCACCCAAGGTAAGTGCAGAGTGAAAGCAAACTACCCAACAAGTGGGTGTGGGTCCAGAGGATAGTCAGGGGTGGTGCTGGTTGCGATTGGGTAATCGGCCTGGATCCTATTGTACGTTTGAGGGATCATGCCGCCAATCTCAGCGACAGGGAGGGTTTGCACGGAGGGGGAGAGGAAAGGAGGAGGAGAAGAGAAAGTTCTTGAGTTGTTTGCGGAACTTGAGGTGGTCCGGGTCCAGATGGAGAGAGAGAGAGAGGGAGACTGTACCATAGGAGGGAGCCAGCTGAGAAGAGGCATCTGCCCCCAGCTCTCTGCTTGGAGAAGCGTTTGAGCAGCAGAGAGTTGGAGCAAGAAGATCGAAGTTATCTGGAAGGAGAGTATTTAGTAAGAGAAAGCTGCAGGTAGTGTTGTCCCTGGCCCTAGGCAACCTTGTGAATGATGCAATGGGCATTGAATTTGATCTGTGCGGCAACCGGGAGCCAGTGGAGAGATTTTAGGGCTGGAGCGATACGGTTCCTGGGCTTGAGGCCAAGGGTAAGTCTTGCAGCCTATTCTGGATTAGTTGGAGAGGGCAGAGTGAAGAAAGAGACTGTTACAGTAAAACAGCCTGGAGAGGACTAGAGATCTAGAGACATTGAGCTTCTGGAGGAAGGTGCGGAACGGGAGAATGCCTCTAAGGAGGTAAAGTTGGAAGTGGGCCTTCTTGACAAGGTCCAAGATGTGAGGGATGAAGGAGAGAGAGGAGTCGAAGATGACGCCAAGGTTTCTGGCTTCAGTGGAAGGAGAGTGAGGGGAGCCCATAGGGGGCGGCCAGAGTGCCAGAGGGAAACGGGGAACAGATGTCCTGATAGGAAGAATCTCAGTCTTACTGGCATTAAGACAGAGATCATTGCAGGCGCACCAAGACTGAATAGCAGACAGAAAGTCACGAATGATAGAGGAGGAAGAAGAGGAGGAGGAAGAGGGGAGCTTGAAGAAGAGTTGCGTGTCATCTACATAGCACTGAAAATGAGGAGAGAAGGCAGAGATCAGCTGTGCCAGAGGTGCAAGGTACTTGTTGAAAAGCAAAGGTGAGAGGATGAAGTCCTGAGGAACACCACATGTAGAAAGAGTTGTGGTGGAGGAGATGGAGCCCAGGAGCACCTGCAAAGGGTGATCAGTGAAGAAGGAAGTCAACCAATCCAGCTCCTGGTCTGAGATACCAAGGATATCATGGAGCCCCTTTGTCAGAATAGAGTAGTTGACCGTGTGAAAGTCAGAGGAGAGGTCAAGGAGAATGAGAACAGCAGGTGAATTAGAGTCAAGATTTGTGAGCAGTTCTTCACGGGCGTTCAATTGAGCAGTTTCCATGCCTCTGAATTCTCAGAATCCAGATGGATTGTAGTGTAAGCAACCAGCGAGCTCAGTGTGTTGGGTCAGTTGGGGGAAGAGCAACTTCTCCAGGTGTTCGCCAAGGAAGGGTGTAGTAGAGATAGGGTGGTATTTGGCTGGCCATGAGGGGTCGGTGTCAGGGTTCCGTTTCAAAAGTTCCATTGTGGTGTCAGATCTTCTTCCCCACGCCTCGGACATTCCATATACGGAAGGAAACAGCCTTGTGCCCCCAGCAACTCTGTTATCGTGTCTAAATCTTGGAGAGTTAAACGCCATTTGCAAAAGCCTCAGGTTACAGTTTCATCTAAGAGCATTCGTTCTTTCAGAGAACGCTATGGGTTGTCATTGAAACGCTGGCTACCAATGCACAGACGTATGCCTCCTGGATTGTGGCGGTGCGTCGTGCATGCTGTCAGCTGTTCATGATATACCTCTGCCCATCCTGGACGGCGTCGCTTCTGAATTTGTTTCTGAAAGCTGCTCTACGTTTCAAACTCTTGATACCTGGTTTCTTGACTCCACGGTCTGTTTATCGGATTTCCTGTCCTGTCTCTTGATTTGGCTCCACTTTGTTTAACTGGCTGACTCGGAACGCTTAACGGACTGCTACGGTTCCCTCTGTACTTCCGCTTTCATCTATTGCTGACTCAGAACGCTGCTGGATTGTAACGGTTCTCCTTTGTACTTTTGCTCTCGTTGTTGCTGACTCGGAACGCTTGCCCGATTGTCACAGTTCTCCTTGGTACTTTTGCTCTTACCTGCTGCTGACTCGGAACGCTGACCGGATCGCCACACTTCTTCACGTCTCTTCAATTTTATGGTGTTTGGGACTATACACATCGGCTTTGAGATTTATAAAACACTGGGGGACATTGGCGCATCGGCGCAAGGATCAAGTACTATTGGTTTAGGCGTCCTCGTGCCAGCGGGAATAGAAAGATACTGTTATCCTGGAACCTCTACTTCTGTTGCTATAACTTCTTCTTCTTGGGACACTTCACGACTCGTGACACTGTTCTCTAGGTAAGCAGATTGCACAGCAACATTCAAGTTCCTTTGATTAGTTCTGTTGCCTCTGTAATCAGTCTGTTCTGTTTCATAGGGTTACCCATCACATTCTTGCTGGAAACGTTAGACACACCACTCATTATTTTAGTGAGTACCGTCTCCTATCCCTGTTTAAGTCTTTGGTGTTGTTCACTGATATTATACTAACCCTTTGCTTTCTTTTGCAGCCAGCTGTGTGTACCAGGGCATACTCACATTTTCGGGCAATACCCACCTCAATCTGTCCTTTTGTACTCTTGAGGGGTATATTGTCAGAAAGACTCTATGGGCCTCATTACGACCCTGGCGGTACGGAGTGAACGGGGCCGTAAAAGGTGCTGGCGCCGTTCACTCCGTACCACCGCATTACGAGTTCCCCTTGCGGGATACGGTAAGCACACCTGGGAAAACCAGGCGTGCTTACCGGGTCCTGCGAGGGGAAGAGGGAGCAAACAACGGGCTATCTCGTAATGGCCCGTTGTTTGTTCCCTCTCCCATTCCCATTCAGCCCTATGGGGGCTGAAATGGGAATGGGGAAGGACCGTGTCCGGGTCCTTGGAGGGAGGAATTACCGGGCCTTCCGAACTCAGAATGGCCCGGTAAGTCCTCATTCCGAGGACCCAGACCCGACGCGATTTCGGCAGCAGCCATGCCGCCAATAGCGGCATGGTTACTGCCAAACTCGTAATGGGTGCCAATGACATCACAACGTGTCAAGCCACCACTTCTGATTTAGTCCTGGGGCCTAACAGTCGGCTGAAGGCTTTTTTAGGAGGAGGTGCACAAGGGAATACTTGAGAGAGGAAGGGAAAGAGCCAGAGGCAAAGGAGTGGTTGCAGAACTCAACAAGTGCTGGATCAAGGGAGGAGATGTTGTCATTGATGGAACTGGAGGAGCAGGGTGAAACCTGTTTCGATGAGACCCTCATAGAGCCGACTACTCTAAAGACCTCAGCCGTTGTGATGGGTGAGAAGGAAGGGAAAGTGGGTGGTGGTGGAAGAGAGGCAAAGGGAGGCAGGGGATAAGAGGAGTTGAGGAATTGGAAGGAGAAAGAAAGGTCACAATGTCCTGAGTTTTGGAGATGAAATGGGTAGCAGTGCAGGGCAGTGGGCCAGAGAAGGGAGAGGCGAGGTGGAGACTGCAGATGGATTGGCTGGTTCCCTGCAGATTCTTTTTTTTTTCCAAATACATTTTTATTAGCATTTTGAGTATACAAATTAAACTTGAACTGATAACCTTGTCCCACACCCCTCCCAGGTCTTGGTTAGTCCAGCCCTTCTTTTCCTTATGGTATTGTTTCCCCTCTTGGCCCTTTTCCGGCTGCCTTTCCTCTTCTCCCAGCGTTCATATGAATAATGGGGTGTTTTCCCTTCTATTTCCCTGTTTGCTCTTGCCTAAAGAATATCTCTGGGTTTGTTGTAACCGAACCTGCGAGCTGGAGAAGGGCGTTAGATAATTCCTAGTAGTTTCATTCTTCTTGAGTATCACATGCCTCTGGAGTCTTTCTTTAGGAATTATATCACCAGGTCCCAGTCCATAGGAAATTTGTGGTGCTTTCCCGGCATTGACTACAACATCTACTCCATGGCAACAAATTCCCTTACCTTCCCCACCCATTCGTGCTCTGTGTGTGTGTTCCTTGATTTCCATCTGTGGGCCAGGAGCAGGGCCCACGCCGTGACCAATATCGCGTAGACTTTGCGTTGTGCTCTCGTGGGGAGGTGAGACATGCCGCCCCCCAGACCCATTATGAACAGTCCTGTGTTTCCCCTCTATTCCACCCCTATGATTTCTTTCACTGCTTCTTGTATCTTCTGCCAGAAAGGGAGGCTTTTCGGGCAATCCCACCAGATATGCCTCCAGCTTTTTCTTTCCCGCACTCCCTCCAGCATAGTTTAGAGGTTCCCCGATAAAAGTATTGCTAATTTAGTGTACGTTAGGTGCCACTGGAACATCATCTTAAGCCATATTTCCTGGATTTGTAGTGACTGCACGATTGTGGGCAGGTTTGCCCATAGTTCCAGCCATTGTTCCTCTTCTATTGTGGTGTCGGTCTCCTTTTACCATTTGGACATGAAGCTTCTATCCCCTCCCTTCTCCCCTCCTTTGATTAAGGCATATAAAGATCCCACTAAGTGTTTGTCTCCTGCGTTGGTGGTAACATATTTCCCGAAAGGGGTTAGTTCCCTTGTAGCCGCCTCTTTCACTTTAAGATCCAAGAGCCAGTGTCTCAATTGGGCGTAGCAATGGCTCTCGCCTTCTCCGACCTCAAAGTCAGCTTTGCATTGGGGGTAGGATTTTATTTCTCCTCCTTCAAACATATCCTTTATCTTAGTGCACCTTCCTGACTGCTATCTTTCGAAACCTCTTCCGGTCAGTCGTGGCGTGAGCTGCAGGTTTCTGAAGATCGGTGTTAGGGGTGATGGGAATGTAGTCGTGATGGCGCTTTTTGCTACTGAGTCTCATGCGTTTACCACCATGGCTAGGATTTTGCTACAGTATATGTTATGGGGTCTGCCTTCCTTGGGAATCCAGAGTACCTCTTCCAAGTTCGTTCCCACCACCGTCCTATCCATGTCTCTCCATTTTTTCCCCCTGTCCACCTTGGCCCAATCCCTGATAACTCTAATCTGTGCTGTGTGGTAGTATCCTCTCAGGTCAGGCTCTCCATTCCCACTTTGTCTCTTGGCATTGCCATTACTTTACTCGAGATTCTAGGTTTTTTGTGGGCCCAGATGAAAGCTCTTCTGTGTTTCTGGATGGCTCGAAATTATGACTGCAGACATTTTATGGGGAGAGCCATGAAAAGGTAGAGCGGATTCTGTAGTAGGATCATTTTCAGGAGATTAATCCTGCCCATCCCGGAACTAGACAGGGGGGACCAGCTTTGCAACATATTCCTGATGGCTTTCAGCTGGGGGGTGGGGATTTGCGGCCAATAGCTGGTGGAGGGATTTAGTGATGGATATGCCTAGATATTTAACACTATTTGGGGCCCAGAGATATGAGAGGGTGGATTTTAGGTCTTTTTCCCTATCTGGTGGAACAGATAGGTTGAGTATTTCTGATTTACTTCTATTTATCTTTAGGCCGGCCACCTTTCTGAATTGGGCAACCTCCTCTTCCATTGCTTTTAGTGATTTTTCCGGGTTTGTTATCATTAGTAATAGGTCATCGGCAAACGCTGCCACCTTGTGTTCCCTCCCTGCGAATGGGCTTCCCTCTATGTTTCGGTTGCCTCGTTCCAGATGTATGGCATATAGAAGATGGGACATGGGGCAGCCCTGCTTTGTTCCTCTTGTCACCTTTATTGGATCTGAAAGGTCCCCGTTATTGATAAGATGTATTGTGGGGTTGCGATAACTAGCCACAATTTTGGCCGCAAAGGATTCCCCAAATCCCATTTTGTTCATAGTTTGGAATAAGAGCCGCCAATCTACCCTATCGAACGCCTTCTCAACGTCTAGTGCCACCAGCAGTGCGGGTGTGTGAGTTTTACTTATTTTCTCCACTATGTGGACTGCTCGCCGCGTGTTGTTGTGCGTCTGTCTGTTCCTTATGAAGCCTGACTGGTCAGGGTCTATCAGTTTGGGGAGGAGGTGGTCTAGTTGGTTTGCTAGGGTTTTGGTAAAGATTTTAGCATCCGTGTTAATGAGTGCTTTTGGCCTGTATGAGGCGCACAAGGTAGGATCGTTCCCTGGTTTAGGCAGTAGTATTACTTTTGCTTCATCCATTGATGGCGTGTTCCTGCCTCCCTAACCCCTTTTATTGAAGAGGGTGGTCAAGTGGGGGACCAAGGTTTCCCGGAAATCCATATAGAACTCATTCTTGAATCCGTCCGGGCCTGGGGCTTTATTATTTGGGAAAGACATGCTGGTCTTGTGGTTCTCTTCTATGGTTATGTCCTCGTCAAACTCTTCCCTCTCCTGAGATGTTATTTTTGGGATGCTACAGCGTGACAGTTCATTTGGGGCCCTCTCCCGTTTGTTTCCAACCTGTCTGAAGGTTGACATTTTGAGCATCACTTATTTCATTTTGGCCTCTAGACCATCTTCTATTAGTCTATGTTCCCTGTCCCTGCTTGCCTTAATTGCTATATCCTTCCCCTGTATCATAGCTTTAAATGCATCCCAGATTGTGAGGGGGTATATTTCAGGGTTGTCGATGTTCTGGAAATAAGCATCTATTTCTTTTCTTAGTTCTCCTTTCAGGGAGTCATCTTTAAAAATGTGGGCCTTGTATTTCCATTTCCAAAGCCCTGAATGATGTTGTTTCCTTTTAAATGTCATTGTGATAGGGGCATGGTTGGATATTGTAATTGCTCCTAGCTCCACATCCTCTACCTGGCCCAGCATGGAGTTTGATATCCAGATATGGTCTAATCTCAATGCTGACCAATGTACTTGCGAGTAGAACGTGTATCCCCTCGCCAGGCCTCTGTTTTCCCTCCAGACATCTACCAAGGCTAGGCTGTAGGCTGTATATTTTATCTCGGAGTTCTTTTGATGGTTTGGTCTGGGAGTAGGAGATCCTGGCGCTCCTGTCTTTATCTGGGTCCCATGCTAGGTTAAAGTCCCCAGTGAGAACGATTTTGCCCTTTGCAAACCCCTCCAGTTTTCTTAGTGTTGTCTTTATGAACCGGTCTTGTCCTGTATTTGGGGCATAGATGGAGGCCACAGTGAAGGTTTCCTCCCTCCACTGCAGGTGTGCGGCTGAGTAGCTTCCTTTGGAATCTTTCTCTACCTTCATTACCTTGAGGTCCGTATTGTTCCTTAGAGCGATGAGGACTCCTCCTTTTTTTTACGCGTCGTTTGATTGCTGAATTATATTGTAGCCCTGTATTCAGATCTTATTTATGCTCATCTTTCTTCTGAATGTGGGTTTCTTGCAGGATGATCAGGTCTGGTTTCTCTCTTGACAGGAAGTGATCTTGCTTTTTCCTTTTTTATGGGTGAGAGAATTTGCATGAGTGATACATTAGCCATTATGCAAAGGTTTTCTAGGTGCTGCCCTAGGGTTGGTTGCTTCCTTGCTTGGACTTAGACCTGGGTCCCTCCCTGTTCTGTTCCCTCCCACCCTCTCCTCCTGCTCGCTCGGGGGCCTTCCCCTATCCCTCCCTCTACCCCTCTTGCCCCTCCCTCTTCCCTATCCCTCCCCTCTTGCTGGGTGTTTCCAACTGGCCTCTAGGCCCTCCCGATTCTCCTCTTCATCGGTTGAGATCCCATCCTCTCCCAGCTTGATCCTTTGTGGGTCTCCCCTGACCCATTTGAGTTCAAGATTTCCCTCCCTCTGCTTCCCCCTGCTATAATTGCTTCATGCTTGTACCTCCCCGGTTATTTGTGTTGCCATCTATTAGACCCCCACCTAGTTTTGTTTGGAAGGACTCCTGTCTGGGGTGACCCCATGCCGATGATCGTCCTTCGATGATGGACCTCGGCTGATTGGGCCCCTCTTTTTCCTTGACTTCCTCCTTGACTCTTGTGTGGACCATTCCCATGCTTTCCTTTTCAGTTGCTCCTTTGGGAGACCTTGGTTCTCTTCGAGAGGTGGTTCAATGTCTATTCCCAGGATGGCTGCTCCTTTTTCTGCCGAAGTGACCCTCCTCTGTCTCCCCTCAATCTCGAATAGGAGCCCAAATGGGAACGTCCATCCGTATTTGATCCTTCTTTTTGTAAACTCTTGTACGACTGGACGCATCATCCTCCTTTTAGTAAGCATGACCTGTGATAGGTCCCGGAATAGCTGAATTGCTGAGCCGTTGTAATTTAGGTCTTTCACTCTTCTAACTGCTGCTAGGACTTTTTGTTTTTGGGTGTAGCTGTGCATTGCTGCAAGAGTGTCTCTTGGTCAAGCCCCGGGTTTGCTTCTTTTGGGGCCCACTCTATGTAGGCGCTCGATCTTGATATCTCAGGTGTCTTGTGCATCTATTAAGTCAGCAAAAATTTGGGAAATTGCATGGGATAACTCCCCATCCGGGACCATTTCTGGAAGTCCTCTAATTCTAATGTTTGATCTCCTCGATCTGTTTTCTAGATCCTCTGTTTGGATCTCCTGGTTATGTGTGGCACTGGCTAAGTGGTCCATCAGTTCCTACGCCTGGTGAGAGTCCTCTGCCAGCTCCTGTAATGCTTTTTCGTTAGTGTCAACTCTGGCTTTGAGCTGATGTAGGTCACCCTGCATTTCCTTTAGTGCTCCTGCAAGGTCATCCTTTATTTTGTCCAGTTGGGATTGGATGGTTTTGAAAGCATTGATCAAGGAATTGTTTTGTGACCCTTCCCCTTTCGGTATTTTCTTCCTGGGGGGCCTCTGATGCTTCTCTGTCCGTCTCCTGCTCTTTGTCAGGTTGTACCCACCTTCCTTCCTCCACAGCCTCTGGATGGTCCTGTCCTGTGTTTTTTCCCCCTTTTGCTGGGCCTTGGCCTTCATTCCCTTTGTTTTTTGACACATCCCCTTAGGCTGCGGGGTGTATTACCCATGGGTAGCTTGGTGGGCGACTCTGTTGTGCTTGTTGGTGCGGATACGGGGCCAGAGAGGCAGACAGACCTTTCAATGATGCTCAAGGGCACTGCTCAGGGCCTCTGGTGACCCTCCCTTTCATTGGTGGGTGGTTGTTCTGCCCCGTGCCGGGGTCTTCCTGGGCCTTCCTTTCGTTGGTGGGGAGGGTGTTCAGCCCCATCCCGGCATGCACCTGAGCCTCCCCTTTGCAGAAGAGAGGACATCTTGGGGTTCTCTTGTTTATCTTGGTCCAGGGGGATCTAGTTATTGTTCCCTCCCCTGAGCAAGCCTAGTCTGCCCTTGCCCACTTGTGCTAGTTGTTTAAAATGGAGGTGATCTCCACCAGTCCCTGATTTCTTCCCCCTGGTCCGGCCTTAGTTGGTCTTGTGCCAGGTCTGCGGCACCCCTCGTGTAGTTGGGGTCCCCCCAATGAGCTTTTCGCCCCTGAGAGGTGATCTGGGGCAGCGGGGGTGACCCTGGGCCCCCTGCCCCAGTGTAGTTCTAGGATCGTACGGATGAGCTCTGTGGTTTGCTCCTTCAGCCTGCTCTTGGAGAGGGCTTTCCCTTCAGGGGAACTTTTGAGGGACTAACTTGTTGTCCTTGGAGGCTATGGCGGTATTACTGGATTTGCTCATTCACTTCCTCTGCTCTGTGAGAGACTGCAGTCCTGGTGGGTGGGACCCGGGGGACCTATGTATATGGGCCCAATCTCACAAGGGGAGGGGGGGACAGAGACTTAGCAGGGACGCGGGGGCTCTGCTGTATCCTCTCCACCCGGCTCGACTCTCCGCGACGTGTCCCTCCTCCTGGCTGACTCACGGCGCTGCACCGGCGTATCCCTCACTCCAGTCCCGGTGTCCTTTGCGTTTGTGGGGACACTCTCTGACTCTGAAGCAGTGCCTCCTACCGTTATGGTCCTCCACTTCTCGTTCGGATGTGGATTTCAGCTGATTTGAAGCCTGGGACCGCCAGAACACGCCTCTGACTGTGCAATGATTGTGCTGGGCTCCCTTACTTGGTCCGCTTTCAGTGTCGTGTTATCTGTTCACAGGCTACTTCTCTTTGCTCTTTTGCCCGTTGTTAGTGCTGGGCTTAGATAGGACTCCAATCTGGGCCGTTCGTGTCTCGGGGAGGGGAATTTTGGCAGAGTAGAGCCTTTTAGTGAGTCTGCAGGGACAGAGCACACCTCCTCACAGTGTCCTCTGCAAGGTGGCCATCTTGATCTCCCCAGCTTCCTTGCAGATTTTGAGGAGTTCAGCTGCATTGTTAGAGGCTACGGAGCGACGGGTCTGGATGTCGGCCCTCTTTTTGGAGTGGATGGAGAAACAATATTGCCTTTGGAGTAGGCGACAGGCCACTGTGTCAGAGGACGAGTCTGAGGTCTGCCACTTCCATTCAGCAACTCTGCACTTGCGTTTCAGAACGGCTAGATCAGAGTTATACCAGGTGTTACAATCAGAGTCAGGTTTCAGAAGGATCCTCATGACAGGGGCGAGAATGTCAAGAGCGTTAGTGATAGAAAGATGAAGATTGGCAAGGACAGAGTCAGTGGGGCAGTCTAGAGGAGGGGAGGGAGGAAAGATGACTGTGGAGGCAAATCAGCATCTGGTCAGAGATGAGAGGAGAGAGTGGTCAGACCAGGAGAGAGGGATAGTGAGAGGGTTGGAGAAAGGGAAATCAGCAGGGATGAAGGCATCAAGAGTGTGTCTGGCATAATGGGTGGGCCGGAATGGAGAATAGTGAGGGAGAGAGAGGTACAGAGATCACGGAAGAGTGTAGAGGTAGGGACAGTGGAGTCAAGGTGGATGTGAAGACACCAAGGAGGAGGAGTTTAAAGATAGAAGTCAGAAGAGAGGAAGTAAAGTCAGCCCTTTTGGAAAGGAAGACAGACACAGGGCCAGGAGGTCTGTAGATAGTGGCAATGGTGAGAGAGAGTATGCGAGACACTAAGCTTGCAGACAAGACTTTAAAAGGAGGAACAGCCTGGGTGGGTTTGAAAGAGTTAGGGACTCACTCAGGGAAGATCAGGGCTACTCCACCGCCAGATCGGTTGGGCCGAGGCTTGGAGAGGACCTTGTAGCCTTCAGGGAGGAGGGAGTCAAAAGCAGTGAACCACATCTTGGTGAGAGTGAGCACATCGAGATCAAAGTCTTCAAGAAGGAGGCAGATGTCAGAAGAATGTTTGACAGCAGAACGAGCATTCAGAGTGGCTAAGTGAAGCCGGACACCAAAGTTTTCTGAGAGGGGATTCTGGGGGGTGGTACACCTGTTGGAGATGGTGAAGGAGGTGTAGAGAGAGAGGAATGAGGAGTAGCAGGAGAAGGTATGGAGTTGATGAGGGCCGGCAGGCGCCCGTCGAAGAGAACAATATTGAGTTGAGGACCCTGGGCCATGACAGTGCCATTGTGATAGACGTTAACAATGTACCTAGAGGATAAGAAGTACGCCAAGAGTACTTCCCCTCTAGTGCCACCAATAATGGGTGAAGAGGGAAAAGGGGCGAGGGTAGAGATGAGATGAGAAGTCCAAAGATCTGGAGAAGGGACAGAGAAGAGGATATCAGAGATAGTCTGTCCAGAAGTAGCACGGACGTAGATGTCAGCAATAGGTAGGCCAGGATTAGAGGTCAAGACATCTTTTCTGAATTTTATTATTCCAGACTTCATGACAGAAGAGGGATAGTCGATAGAGTAACAGTTAAAATAAATAGGGGAAATGGAGAGTGCCATTGAAGTGGAGGAAAGAGAGACAGATGGAGAGGCAGCACAATGCAAGAGCGAACTCACCAGGCAGCCTAGCAGCCGAAGGAGGCAGGAGGATGCACAGATGTAAAGCACACCAAAATTTGAACTGTGCCAAAAGCACAACAATACAGTACAAAATGGTGGATGCACAGATGTAAAACACACCTAAATTTGAAAATTTAGCAAGGCATTAAGGAACAGCAAAGCATTCAAGTAAAGGCACAGCAAGAGACAATTTCAATTGGTGCTCAAATTAGAATTTGCAGTTAGGCTAGTGGGGGAAAAAAGGGAACAGGCAGCCAAGCAGTCAATGGTAGAGGGTCTATAGGTGGTGTGTAGGCCAGACCAATGCGATCCGGGTTGATTACTGGTGCAGATTACATTTAGGCTAGCAGGGTCAAAAGTAGCTAGATGCGAATTTCATGAACACAGGAGAAATGAAACTTTTGTAATGCCTTTAAGTTCAAACACAACTACATTCAGTTAGTAAAAAAGCGTGTAATGGCAGGATGAGAATAAATGCAGCAGAATTGGAAACATCTAGATTTGATTTCCTTGAAAGACAAGCAGCAACTTTTGTAAAAATAAAAAACAGGCAAACAGCTACTTTTGAATGCACAACTAGATTCGATTTTCATGTACAACAAGCAAACATATACTTTTGAATGCACAACTAGATTCGATTTTCATGTAAAACAGACAAGTGTAAGCTACTTCAGAAATATATACATTTGTAGTTCATCAGGCGGGGAAGAGGCCAGCAATTGAGATAGGTCATCAGTTACCAAGCAGATATGGCATGGCCATGATTAGGCATGCCATGGATGGCATTAGGCATTATGGCATGGCAAAGCAGACATTAGGATCAGGGGCTATCGGAAGGCTACAGCTTCAGTAAGAGGGAGGATAGCCAGTGAAATGTACAGCGATTTCAGCAGTCCAATGTAATAGCCCCAAGAAGGGAGGTGGAAGGTCCAGGAACAAGGCAGCAGTCAGGGGAGCACACCGTCAAGCTGCAACTCAGAAGACAGCAATGTTGCAGATGGTGAAAAAGAGGCCAGGGTATGCGAGGGGCACAAGTAAGCAATGCCGCCAGATAGGAATGGAAGGATGCTTAGAAAGGAAGTCTAAGTGGTGTGCATGCAGGAGAGTGCCAGGTCGAAGGGTGTGCAGGGATGGTGATCTCGAAGGCTCCCAGGCAATACCAGGAGGGGCACTTCGCAGGCAGAAGTGGGGTGCTAAGCAAGTGCTTGGTCACAGACACAGGGACGTGCCATCAATGGGGCGGACACAGTAGGGTTGAGCAGTAGGCTTACTGTGTCAGTGGTGGTGCCAGGTATCCGGATGATGGTAATATAAGGTTGCGGCTGGCGGCTGTGGGGCGGGCCGCCTCCAGCCCTGGACAGGGCCAGACAGGACCTGACAAGGAGGCATTTGGCCCTTAGATGAGGCCCTTGGAGGGGGGCGGCGATCGCCTGCCGGCTCTAGGGGCTTCATAGTAGTAAAAGATATGGGCAGCCAATCAGGTGGCCAGGCGGCAGAGGCAGCGGTCAGCTTTGGAAGCCGCCTCACCTGGCGGCCATGTTTGAGATCCATGTGGCCCTCGTGGCCCGTTGTGAATTATGCGAGCTTGCTCCTGCTCAGCTGTCGGGCAGAATGCCCACGAGTCGGAAGAAAGGACTCAAAGTGCAGCTGCAGCACCTTTTATAGTATGGCCCTGGAGGGGGGCAGCGATCACCTGCCGGCTCCGGGGCTTTGTAGTAGTAAAAGATATGGGCAGCTAATCACGCGGGCAGGCAGTGGAAGTGGGAAAGATCAGCTGAGGAAGCCGCCTCGCCCAGCGGCAATGATTGAAGATCCACGCGGCCCTCGTGGCCCATTGTGAATTATGCGAGCTGGCTCATGCCTAGCTGTTGGGCGGAATGCCCGTTTAATATCCTTGGCATTGAGATTTCATTGATCCACAACTTGGTGGACATTTAAATTGTTTCCATTCTTTCTATTAGATTAATATTACAAATTCTGTGCAACCCTGTGTGTGTCTTGTACCGGAACGGGAGGGAAGCTGTAAAGGAATCAATACTGTTAAATTGGGGGTTGCAGATTCATAAAAAGAACTTTATCAAATAAAGGAAAATTGTACACGCCTGATTTGGTGGAAGGGTGGAAGGTTCTTCTGACTAGATGTTGCCCGATTAATTCATTCTACAGTGTTTCTCTGCAGGCTCTGTGACGCCTCCTTCACTCGCCTCTTCTTTCCCTCCTGCCACAGAAACTTCTCACTGCTTTTTCATCTTGCTCATTCCCTCTCCCGGTCATTCCCTCCACCCCACTTCACTCTCCTGCTCTTTCAGTTCTCCCCCAGCAACCTCTCCCTTACCAGTCCTCCCACTCATCCACTTATTTTTTCTAGCACAGCTTATTTGAGCACACCTATACTCCAACTCCCCTATCCCTGATTGACACAGAGACTCTTATATAGTCCTCAACCCATATGCTTGCCCTCAAATAGATTGGTAATCTCAGAAAGATCATCAAGCAATTCTGGCCATTAGTACAACTCAGTATCCCAGGAGAACCAAAGCCCAGGAAGGCCCTGAAATGTGCCAAAAACTTGAAAGAACACCTCACATGTGCCAGACTAGCTAAGAAAGATGCCAGAAACAGCCTATGGAATCTAAGGGAAATCAAAGGTCACCATCCCTGTGGGACATGTTTAGTCTGTAGGTTCACCAAAAAGACCAAAACCTTAACAGTCGCGGGCAACCAATGGACAGTGAAGAACTTTTTCGAATTGCATAACCCATAATGCCATCTACACAATCAACTGCCCATTTGGACTCAGGTATATAGGACAAACCACAAGAGTAGTGAACAAAAGAATTGGGGAACACCACTCAAGAATCAGGTGAAAAATCCACAACACTCCAATGGGTACACACTACCTGGAACTACAACACAGCCCTGATGATATCAAGCAGTGGATTGTGGACTTAGTAAGAAACAACACCAATACAAGCAAT
Organism: Ambystoma mexicanum; assembly: GCF_040938575.1. Classification (NCBI taxonomy): domain Eukaryota; kingdom Metazoa; phylum Chordata; class Amphibia; order Caudata; family Ambystomatidae; genus Ambystoma; species Ambystoma mexicanum. The sequence continues at coordinate 447,432,858 of NC_090936.1, read as the reverse complement.
GCATTGGCACACAAAGAAGCATGGTGGATCCATATATTAAAAACTAACACTAATGGGCTCAATGAGAGAACACCAACCGTTACTGGATTCTAAACTCACCCTAGTACATCAGACCGGACCACTAAGACCTGTTAAAATACACTATGACTAAGAGCATACTCTCCTTGTGGTCAAAAAGCCCCAATCACTGCAGGTGCCCCTCCTCCAGTCATGGCAATCTTCCCCCCAGGGCACACGCCTTGCACCATCTCCCCACAGTACCGCAAACACAACTTCCCATTACAAGATTTACGTTCACCTTTGGAACTCCACATAAAAAAGATCCATAGCCCCTGTTCTAAGAACTCACGTGATCATCACTAAACACACTCACTAATACCTGTGAGCACAGCCTCAGAACGGAGGAAAGAAATCAAAGTTGCCCGTTGCCAGGACAACAAGCGTTGGAATCTCTCCGGACAGGTTTCCAGCTTGGTCCAACTTTACCCTGATTGACGTTCTGTCGTGGAAGGCCTTTATTGGGTCGAGAATTTTATTCGGACAATTCCATTTTTCCAATTTGGACCACAGCAAGGTTCTGTCTATTTGGTCAAAAGCTTGACTAAGGTCAATGAACGCCAAGTGTACTTTCCCAGGCGTTGATGTGAGTTTAGCCTTTATGACGCTTAACATCATGATGTTGGCCGTGGTCCCTGAGTTTTTCAAGAACCCTGTTTGGAAAGGGTCTCGGCACGGGGCAGATTTGGCCCAGGTTTGGAAACTTGTTAGGAGAAATGATCCGTAGAGTTTACCAATTGTATCCAAAAGTGCTATGGGGCGGTAGGTTCCTGGCTTAGTTCTATCTCCTTTTTTGTAGATGGGGGCGATCACTGCAGTGCGCCATGAGTTTGGGATCGATCTTGTCATGCTGCATTTTTTAATACTTGACCAATAAAGTTCGCCCACTCCACCGGATGGTTTTTTAAATCTATGTTGGTGATGCCATCTGGGCCCGGAGCTCTGGATGATTTAAGACGCTTGATGGCCAAAACAATGTCTTCTTCGTTTGAGAAATCTTCACAAGTGGTTGATTTAAACTCAGACTCCGAAGCCAGGTACTGATTTCCCGGGGAGTTGGAAAATCGTGGAGAAATGTAGTTTCCATGCTTCTTCGGGTATGCTGTTTGACCCTTTTGCGGTTGCCCCGTCTTCTGTGTTTTTTAACCCGAGTTCTTTGGTGCCAATTTTCTCAGCATTTCTTCTGAGTCACGTTGATACAGGAGGACTCTTTGTACAGAACCAATAAGGGTTGGTAATCAGTGGAATTAGATGCCTCCCTGTTGCCCCTTGAGCAGTGCGTTGAGTAATTTTTGGTCAGTTCCTTAATTCGCTCTAATGTAAGCCTAAGGTGGTTTCCTTGGGCATTTGATTCAATTTTTTCCGGCATCCGGATTTTATCACCCCCTATTCAGCGCCACGATGCCCCAGGGCAGTTCTGTGCGCTTTATAAATGCAAATAAATAAATATGGACGGCCATGACATTTTCAAGTTGTTGTGGTCACTTGCTTCGGCCCTTAAGACCTCAAAAGATGTTATTCGGCTCAGCATCGCCTCAGATGCAAATATGTAGTCTATCGTTCCTTCTTGCGAACCTCTTTCCCAGGTTGGGATGTAGACGGCCTGAGGAAGAGAGTGAGCGATGCTGAAAAAATGTCTGGAATCCATAAGTGATTGCTATTGTTTACCCTGTGATTCCACCTGGCTTATTGGGTGCGACAAGGGGCATCTTGAGGGTCCAGTCGGGCATTTGGCATTTAAGTCCCCACTTAAAATTATGAGGGGGTTGTCCTGGGTGGTCATAATGCCATCAATCTCAGTTTCGATGGATGCTAGGAAAAGTCTGTCTGAGATAACTTGAGGATTCCAATAGGTTGTGATTATGCTAATTAAAGAAGAGGTCAACGTTTGGCTATTCCCGACCAGTCGATCCCATTTTATCAATACTGCTAAGTGAGTTTGAGTTGCAGCTATCTTCTTCTGGATTGAGAGTCCTGAGCCGGATCTGACTGCCACTAGAAGGCCAGCTGATGGACGGCCTAAACGGCCTTTTTTTGCTGGAGAAACTACAACTGAGAAACGGTCAATTGTTGGGGGAGCGAGTAACCAGGTTTCTTGGAGGGTGACAATGTTGAAGTCACCAAGGTTAAATCGTCCAGGTTTTGTGAGATGAGCAAAGCCTCTGGTGTTCCAGGACATCCTTTTAAGTGTTTGGAATTGAAGGTCTAATTCCTGTCTTTGGGCTTTTGGCTTATTCCGTCTTTGATATCTTCCTTCCATTTTCTAGATGATGTTTGTTGCTATTTCTTTGAATGGCTTGAAGAGGTTTTCGGGAGCCATGCCAGAAGCTGCTTGATTGGTGCGAATGTTGACAGATTCTTCTTAACTGCTGAGTTCTCCAAATGTCTCGATGATTTGTAGCTTCGGTCGGACTGTTTTCGTTCAGTCTTGGTTTCGGAATAGGACATGTTCCTACTCTCGATGAGAAGTCTGTCTTCTTGGGTTTCACTCTGTCTGTGCAGATACTTTTCAGTAGATTTCCAGCTCGGAGAGTGTTGTTTTTTGCTCTTTCCGGTGTTGGACGACGATGAGACCGGGTCTCTCTTTGGAGACTGAGTCAGGTTCTGCGTGTTGGACTCTGTTCTTGACATGTAATGAGTTTTCCCAAGCGGATAAGGATTCCTCTTAGTTTGGAGTTTCCAATCATTCGGTGGTCTTTTTACCTCTGTAATAAAGTAACCCTTTTTCAAAAGGTCTGCTTTGCCTTCTTTGGACCATCTGCCATTTGCTTCTGCGCTTACATGTAGATACGCCTTTACTTTTTGATCTTTATGGTAGGGCTCTACAAGTATAAGGTCCTCTGTCGTCAAATCTTTGAGACCTCCTATGCGTTTCAAGATTTTCAGTACCGTACCCCTGTTTAGGGATAAGGGGAGGTTAAGGGCAGGTTAAGGGCAAAGTTGAAGAGGCTGTCGCCCCACCTAGAAGGATGGGATTTTTTTTTATCTCCATTCAGTTTGTTTGACTGGGCTGATGTTCCTTTTGTTGAGACTTTCGCTATGCACGTTGAAATGGGAGGTGTATTTGTTTTGATACTGTTTCTTTCAGGCATGATTTAGCCATTCCCTTTTTGACTCCTTCAAATAAAAATGTGCGGGGGGGTTCGGTTTTTTCTTTTTGATTTTTTGAAAGATCTTACCCAAAGTCAAAGCAGATTTTGTTGCAAACCCGCTTGACTGCTGACTGAATCTTCGCCCCCGGTTCTTTTTCTTTTTCAATAATTCGATCTGTCTGAGAAGCACAGTCTCTTGTGTCCTTGATTAAGATTGGGTGGGGTGGAGGGATTGGTATTGTAGGATTGTTTCATGTTGGGACCCCTATGATTTTGTCGTATATAACGCTGTTAATTTTTTCTTTTGCCGTTGTATATCCTTCGAAGTGTTTCATTTTGGTGTGAGTCATTGCGATCAAAGTAGTTTGGTCTTTTAACGTGTCGTTTATAGCTTCGTAAAGTTTCCCGAATGGAGCGAGCGCAATCGAGGTGGAACAAAAGGTTGTGGTTGTGTCTTTGGTAAGTGGGGCTCTTTTTCCGATAAAGCAGCAGATGGGTCCTGGTGTAGTTGAATTTTGGCTGTGAGTCATTGCGATCAAAGTAGTTTGGTCTTTTAACGTGTTGTTTATAGCTTCGTAAAGTTTCCCGAATGGAGCGTGCGCAATCGAGGTGGAACAAAAGGTTGTGTTTGTGTCTTTGGTAAGTGGGGCTCTTTTTCCGATAAAGGAGCAGATGGGTCCTGGTGTAGTTGAATTTTGGCTGGAGTGTCGGTTGGCAGAGCCTCGATATTTTGAGGGACAAGGTGAGGGCACGTTGGACCCTTAGGACTCTCCGTCCAAGAAGGTTTTGCAGGCAAGGGAGATAGTCTCGTTGGAAAAAGATTTAGAGAGACAGTTTTCGGACTAGCAGGTGATGCAAGAAAAACTTCTTTTGTACTTTCAGATGGGGGAGAATCCACTAGGATGTTTTCGTTCTCAACAAGATTTGGGATACCCCCCTTTGGTGTATACGGAAGCTTGCATGCTTTTGGACCCCCAGCGAGGTCTGATGTTGCGTCCAGCAGTTCTGCATCGGTCAGTTCAAGAAGAACGTCGTATTTTCGTTTCTCTTTACTGACAAAATATTCTTTTAAAGAACTGCAGATTGCTGAGTTAGTCAGAAGCTGATCCGAAGGTTTCTTATTTTTGTTGTGTCTTGCTTGACCAAGTGGTCCTTTCTTTTTCTTTTGATTCTTTTTTTTTTTTTGCTTAGAAGAGGATGTGCTTTGTGCATTTAAAAAAAAAATGGAATGGATGCAGAGAGTCACTGGAAGGGGTTTCACTGTCTATACTCGAATTAGTTTGAGGCAGGACAGGTTGGAAATCCTCTGTTGAACTATTCTCCTCGGTGTGTTTGTCTTTGGCTCCACCCCCATGAGGAAGTGGAGCCTTGTTTTCGGCCGCGTGAATTTGGGCATGCGCCGCCTTCTCCTCCGATGACACGGACGGAGCCAATCGTGATTCCGACATGTTTTCCTGCAAGCTGGTAGTAGGGAAGTGGATCCCGGTGGATCTTCGTTTCCGCAATGAGGAATCCTCTGACTTGGGCTGACCGTGCAGTCCTGTGCCGAGCCGGACGTAACAGGCTCCAACGTTACGGTAGGTGATGTTTGTAAGCCCTCCTGGGCTGTGTCGTGCGACCCAAGTCGGGGAGCCGAATGCCATTCTCTCGCAGCCCACCCTTCGGTCGGCTGCACTGGGAACGTGACCGCATGAGGCTTCCCCAAGTCCGGCGGCAAGTTCTGCTCCCGGGCCTCACAGGAGGCTTTGGCAGCAGTGAGTCGAGTTTGGAGCGTTTCCTCGCTGGCTGCATCTTTTTCAAGGCAGGGCACTGGGGCTTCTTCACCCAAGCCTTGGTGAAAATCTTCCAAGAAGGTCTCATGTTGTAAATGAGCTGAGGGGCTGGCACTGTGAAGCCTCGATTTTGGGGGGTGTCTTTGTCTTGACGCAGGACGGCCTGGCGGGCGAGGGAGATCGGATCTGTGGGAAGCAAGCCTTGAGCTTCTCATCCATCGCGAGTCCTCATCTTCGGCTCCTGATGTCGGTGAGGAGGACATTTCCCCCTTTCTGACCTGCATGTTGGCAAGGAGGCGCCTGCCTAGCCTGCTCACGGACTGCCACAGACTGCAACTCAGCAGCCAACTCTGCGGCCGCTCCGTGGTTAGCAAGGGGTTTTATGGGTCCACCCACAAAACTCAGCAGGAAAGCGTAGAAGGACTCTGGTAAGGAGAGTAGACTGCCACAGACTGCAACTCAGCAGCCAACTCCGCCTCTCTGTTAGGTTTATTCCTTGCCACACCATGGAGTTGTGGTGTCACATGGTCAAAATATGTTTTATGCATTCTGAGCCTTTCACGCAGTAGGGCCTGATTCCTGAAAGTCACACTTTGTAATGATCCCTTCTCCTGCATCATTAAACGCGTTTGATGGGCACCATGATGTCACCTGCCAGTGCTGTGTGCTGGATTTGTACTTTACACCTGTCAATGTTAATGTTAAAGGATATTTACCATGTCCTGTTGCTTTCTTAGGGTTTGCCTCCGGGATGTCTGCTATTGCTTTCGATTGGCTTGCATTGCTTCCTTTGGCTCGACACATGACTTTCTGGCTCCATTGCCAAGATGATTGTGGCAGAGATGAGCAGCAAGCTGACGGACGGCGTGGGAAACAGTGTAAGAAAGATTCAGCAGTGGCTATGTTCTTTGGGAATCTCACGCCACGGGTTCAGCAAGCACACCCATAGAAAAGGATAATAAAGCATGAGTGAGCGGGGTGGGGCCGCTTGAAATTCTGTACTAAGCTCAATGTCTCCGAGTGAGACGGCCCATGACAGACTTCTATGTATGTTTATTTTTTTAAATCATGTACTGTAGAGCAAATGCATTCGACCCAATCCTCTTTGAGATGAGGATTCTAACCACAGTACCAAGGCCACACGTTCAGACTCACCCAGCAGTTTAACACAATAATATTTCCTTTGGCTTGTGCTTCACTTTCGACTTCTGTGCAAGATTGTATATGAGTAGCTCCAAGGGGTGATCAGAGGTCTGTGTGTTGGCTGTCACAGCTGTGATGGGGATCGAATGACCAGACAAACACAGAACCTCAGTTGAAGGTGTTTTATTAGCAATTAAACAAGAGTGTGGGAGCCCCTCCACCTTTGGTCGAAGTGTACAAAAAGAAGTAGTGGATCTATGTTCACAACTGGCCTAATCCCACGCCCTATAAACCCCATTGCCACACCACCGCCCAAGCGCACTACAAACCCCCAAACACATGTGCCTGCTGTTTATGGTAATGTTCAGTGCAGTGCACTGAAAGTGCAAGTTTCAACTTCTTCATACATTTTTGTTTTAAAAAGAAACCGTACCGGAACGGTTTCTTATTAAAATATATAGGAAATATATAAAAGTATAGGAACAGTAAAACTTAATTAAAAATAGTAGAGGTGCACCTCTCCCAACCGCTCCCGCCCACTTCGACCACTGTCCTCCACTGAGAACGAACATAGGTCAAATGCACTGTTCTATGTAATTTCTTCCAGTAGGGAGGGGGGGGGGCTCTGCAAACACGTTTTAGCTCCCTGCACCCTTCACAGAGAAGAAATACCCATTTGCATATCAGTGTGTTCCGACCCATCAGCACCCTCAGAGACGTGTTTCGGCCTTGTTGGGCCTCCTCAGTGAGGTGAAGCTGAGCCTCTCTATGGCACAGTGAGCAAGGGCTCCACGTCTGGATTACCCTGAGTTACTTAGGGTGAAACCCCAAGTTGTACAAATTAAATAAACTGGGGTTTCTGTGGATACTCTTGTTCAGAGGAGAATTGCCTAGGATTTCAGTGCTGGACTGTGCAGGTGGGTGTGGACAGAATGATATGCAAATGGATATTTCTTCTCTGTGAAAGGTACAGTGAACTAAAACGTGGTTGTAGACCCTCCCGAGTGTGAACCTACCCATAGAACAGGTTAGTTTGGCTGTGCTCGTACTCGGTAGACGGTCCGCTCCCCCCCCACCCTCCCCTCCACATTTGTTTTAATGTTTAGGGAGTGGGCGTTTGGCCATTAGTAACCCTTTTTGCTTCTCTGTTCATAGTGTGCATTACTGCTAAACCTGTGATTATTTTGTATCCTTTGCCTATGTGTTGTAACACATATTTTAAGCTTTGCATCTGTCGTAATCTGCTGCGCCCTGATACCCTTGGGTCTGGTGCACATTAAAAATGAATAAACAAACAAACAAGCAAACAAACCAACCCAGGGTCACCCAGACATGGGCCCCTTGCTGGCTGTGCTAAGAGATGCATAGCTCCCCCTCACCGAGGAGGCCCAACAAGGCTGAAAAACATGTCTGGGGTTGGCCAGCCTCTTGAGATTCTTGTATATGGGTGTCCAGCACCCACTCGAGGATAGTGAAGGTGGAAAGTGTTGTTGGCTCTGCCGGATCCTAGTCTATACATCCCTTAAAGGTGCAGTGTCTTTGGTGGAAATGTGACAGCCCCCTGCCCCGAGACAGGGACTACGTGAGGATGACCAAGGGGTCCTCCCCTCACAATCCTCAATAAGTGTTTGTAAGAGATTCCTAATAGCATGCAGTCCTGTACATGTAAACAGGGGAGTTGCTAGGTCTGGAAAAGACCCAGGGCTAAGTTGATGTCGGAACTGTTGGGACTGGGGGCTAGCTATAGCCTTTTGGCTGTAGCTCCTGAGATTCTATCCGGGGCTACAACCAAAACATCAGGGGCTATAGCCCCCTTACCCCCCCTAGCAACGCCCCTGCATGTAAATATGCACATGTGTATACTTACATGGATATGTATGCGTCCTTCTGCATGTACATGCCTCTTTATTTCTGAGTTAAACGTTCATCTCTTTGTAGTGAATTATTACATTTCATAAACTATGGGCGTTATAAAGATCTTCGCGCACACACACCTGAATTCAAACACTTATTGAGGATTGTGAGGGGAGGACCCCTTGGGCCTCCTCACGTATTCCCTGTCTCGGGGCAGGGGGCTTTCACATTTCCACCAAAGACACTGCACCTTTAAGGGATGTATAGACTAGGACCCAGCAGAGCCAACAACACTTTCCAGCTTCACTATCCTCGCGTGGGTGCTGGACACCCATATACAAAAATCTCAAGAGGCTGGCCAACCCCACACGGGCTGTGTCAATATCTGTGTCCACGTGTTCGCATGCATACCGTGGATAACGTTCACATGTTAATATCCATATCTGCAGGAATGGGTATGGCTGTGAATATGCAGACACGCTTGTCTATGCTATGCACCATTATACATGGTGGGTGCATGCACCGTTATTTAAAGCAATTTAAGGGAAACTACACCAATTGCTAGGCTGTGCTCATTACCAGTTACAAACGATGTTTTTTTTATCTTTGTGTGCCTTAAATCATAAAAATGGGCATTCCCAAGAAAGGAAGACCTCTGTAATCAGTTCTCCAGAGAAACTGCACACCATACGTTCTAGCACATGCTCTGAACTTAGTGTTCCATATCTTGCCGCTGCAATAAATAAAAACGCAAAACAAGACGTGCGTCTTCTTCTGTGTATCTGCCAATATTCATGGGCGCCTTCCCACCAGTAGGCGCGTGCGTCTGCAGGCGGCCGGTATGGCACGCCTACAAGGCAGGCTAGCCATCGCGTGCACGTGCCTTTATTCATGGGAATTTAAAATTCCTGTTTTGGGTTCCGGCGTGCGTTCTAATTCTCAGGCCGTGTGCAATGCACAGCATTTCAGGTTCGGATTCTCCGCGGACTGACTCTCAGCTTTCAGCTCAAGGGGTCTCTGGAGTATTGCTGCCTGTTCTGGATTAAACCAGCTGCTACCAGCAATTGTGCAGAGGGCGAAGCTGCAACTCGAATAGCGGAGGTGTTATTGTGTAGATACAAGACTGCCAAACGCTTGAAGTATCCTATGTACTACTACTTCCCTGCTACTCACACGCTTGGACACAGAGGAATCGATTCTTGAACTCTGTTAACACCGGACACGTATGGTAGCAGACAATTACACGTACGTGCCCCCTTCCATTCGGGGGATGTTAGTCTAGTCCTGGTTTTAACTTTGCATCCTGGGACCCACAGTCCTGTATTTATCATGGGGAAGTCCATGACTACAAGTGCTAGAATCAGGGGTCAAGTGCTAAAAATTAAAGTAGGGGGACTCATCAACAAATGCAATGGGATGTGATGTTACCAGAAATTAGCATATCGAGGTGAAATATGCGCATTTCATTAAATTGGCTTTGCATAACCACTCAAATTGCACAGGACGAATGGCATTTGCCTTTCAGAAAATCAACACAGACACAAAACCAAGGAACACACACACAAAACCAAGGGACGATATGTTCTTCTAATGGTGTTTTGGAAAACGTTAAAAGGTGTGCATGTTTTAAACTCCAAGAACCAATACAAATGTTTTCCCTGGGACTTACAGTACCGAAATGGGACATTTCACCTTTAGTTGTTTGTTATTTTTCATCAGGTTACATAGTGTAGTGGTGAAGTGTCCGGCCTTCATTCGATCCCTGTGGTCGGCTTAATGCATACATTCAAAGAAGATATTCAATGTTTCTCATTTAAGCTGGGGGGGGACTGAGTCCACCCTCTGAAAAAGGTGGGTGGACTCTGTACCCTCGACTTAAGCCCTGACTAGAATGCTTGATTAAAGCCAGGGCTGAACTAGCTACTCCCAAATGGAATGGGGGGAATTTGGCATGTACGATTACAAAGGAAAAGGTTCCTAGTGATTCCGTCGACAACCATACACATGTACAATCGGAAGATTGAGGGGAATAATTTAACAGCCTCGAGATTCGTCCCCTATAAACAACTAGCGAGAGCTACTTAACTTAGGAACCTCGTTGCCTTTATGCTGAACCTTAAGGATGGGACGACACACACCATTGGGTTCAAATACCCACAGGCATTTGGAAATAGCACTTCACTACTAGGATCATTTTCTTGTACAATACAAACATTATTTTATTAAGACAATGGGCCTCATTACGAGTCCGGCGGTAACCGAGGCGGTAAAACCACCTGGTTACCGCCGGATTCGTATTACCATTCCGCCTCTGTGACTCCCGGAAATACCAGGGCATTACGACCCTGGTGTCCCGGGAATTCCGGAGGCGGAATTCGATTAATCCCCATTCCCATTGAGTCCAATACGCAGCGGGTAATGAGGCCCAATGTATTTTTTAAAAAATATATTAAATCATCTTCAATAAAAAAAACTATTTGCAGACTACAAGCTGCCTACAATTCATATTACAATTTAATAAAACATGCAAAGTGCAAAAAGTGCCTGCTTACAAACCACACACCATTCATTCACTTACTGACTCATACATAATTCACCAACCATTGAGATCCATACACCCATCGAATACAACACTACAGAAAGCTCTCAAAATTCTGAGTTGCTCTCTCTGACCCTTAATGTCCTGATTAGGCAAATCCTTGCTACTCAAGGTTCTGATTAACTTAATAACCTATTCATCAATGTTGCCTTATTATGTGACAACAACCTTGCCCAACATGTTTCGTTCTACAACATTCATTTACACAAATATTAGAACTTCTTCAGGGGAGAAAAACATTTGACATGCAGGTTTTCTTTGTCTTTCACTCGTCGTGGTAATAATGTTCATCCGTGACCCGTGGTAGCTTTATAAATAATGCTGTCCATGGAGTAGTAGGCGCGTCTTCCAAGTAAGACAGCCCTCTGCGGTAGTAAACGCCACACGCAGTCGGTGCCCACTCGGTCGCAACTTCATAGGATCTGTAATATCTGCTCGCGAAGGATTTATTAGAATGCGCGCCTTCATTGGAGTTGCGCTGCACTTTAGGTCCTCGACCCCAGTACTCAATGCGCCATCATACCATTTGTCATCCTGGACTGCTGCCTTTGAATTATTCAAAAAGGTACCGTATCGGGCTCCTCCACTGCCGACGTCCTGTACGTCACATGTCGGTCACCTGATTTCACCTGATTTCATCGACAACCATACCATTGACAAAAAAGCATCTAAAGAAAAACCATCAAATGCATTTTTTTTAATTGTTTTAAAATGGGGGTTCCCTCCCATCCCCCCTTTTTAAAACATTAAAACACATTTTCACTAAACTAAACCCTTTACCATTGAAAAAAATGCATTAGATGTGTTTTTTTAATGCATTCTTTTCAATGGTATGGTCTGTTGATGCTTTGGATTCGATTCAATGACCGTATACCAAGGAAATGAATGCACCCATAGGTGCTGAAAGTTTATTGGATGCTCTGGGTAGATTTACTGATCACTGATACGTGCTCACTTGATACTTGTACTTCTGCAAGCATAATTAGTAAAGATGGGCATGGGCACCAAGAGCGCTCCTCCCACCTGCCTCTGTGAATCGGTGATGGCAAAAGGAAAGCACAGTATAAGCTTTTGCTTAAACTGGGTAGTGGTCCTCTCAGAGCAGGGCAGTATTTGCATGTTGATTCAATGTTCATATATGCAAAAGGTCTAGGAGCCCCTCTACCGAGAACAAACACAGCCAAATAACCTGTTCTATGGGTAGGACTAGGGTCTACATAATTGCCTAGTATTTCGATTCTGAACTGCCAAGGTGGGTGGGGCCAGAATAATATGCAAATTGATATTTCTCCTCTATGAAAGGTACTGTGAGCTAAAATGTAGTTATAGACCCCCTTAGTGGAACACCTACCACAGAGCAGGTTATTTGAACTGTGTTTGTTCTCAGTAGAGCGGCTCCCTCCATTTTGTATATTTTGATTGAAGGGCCATTCTGCTGTTGCTGATTCATGGGTATTTAATGAGGTAAGTCATGCTTTTTAGCCTTGATTTACCACTCTGCACCCTTTTGCAAGAGTAGCAAGAAGGAGTAGACGCACAGAGCTCCACTGTGCATTCCTTCTGTCTTGTCAGTGCGTTTTATTTCACACCAGCATGACATTTTTCATACAGGCATAGAACTGAAGGATTCCTATGAAATATGCCTTGGTTTAGTACTTGCGAAAGATCAGATGGTAATTTTACTACTTTTTTATTTTATTGTGATTTAGTCAAAAAAACAAATTTGGACTTTTCACAAAACATAATAATTGCGTGTCAGATAGGCGAAAATATTAAAAATAGTCGTACCTCATTAGAAATTTTCAAACGAGAAATAAATAAAAACAATGTAGACAATGACATTTACATAAAAATTAACCTGCAGTAAGAACAAAACATGAGAGGATTAAGAAAAATGTGTTAGCATTATCTGATCCAGAATGACCTTTCTGTAATTAATAGTAAAGTACCACTCGCGTATTGGCGTGATCTCAGCAGATCCCACTCTTTCAGCAGTTTCACCACTTCACTCGTTAAGAAAGCTTTCTTGCCCGAAGTTAGCCTTTTCAAGAAACAATCCATTTCTAGCCACCAGTTGTGGGGAGCAAATATTTCTAGTCTTTGCACCCTCGACTCCAGAGTACCAGGACAAATGACCATCAAGTGCCTCAAACGCTGGGCCTTTGCCCTGTTGCATTTCTGACAAATGTTGTTGGGTATCTCTAGGCCACGTCTAATATGCTGTATCGAAATCTCAGCAACTCAGCTCTACTAGTTGGATCTGGAAATTTCTTCAGAAAAGTGGGTTTAAAAGATCTTGGTTTGTCTGTTGGAGTCATAGAGGCAGAAATCTTAGACAATCTCATTGTTGCAATGGTTCTGATCCAGTCCATCCTTTTCATAGATTCTTTTACCTTCAATGGATTTTGAGTCAGAATCTCTTCCAAACAATCTGACTCCAAGAGAATATTGGTGAATACCCTTTATAAGTTGTTCAAATATGTATTAGAGAGACCCTGAAGAGAAACTGAAACATCTTCATACAAAGAAGGCGACGGGGGAACCAGAATCAACCTAAACACTGAGATCCACTTCCATTTCAAGCATGCTCTTAATGATTGAAGGCCCAGCTCGTATCTCAGGCTGGCTATAGGGACACAATTGGGGAGACTCAAAAGTCGTCTCCATAATTTTCCCTCCAATCTGTCCCAGTCTATTAGATGCGACTGGGGATTGGTATCAAACCCATACAGTATCTGATAATTGGGATAATGGAGAATTTGCAGAATCTATTTAGCATTTTTTTCATTCGGGAACCCAATTGCAATATTTTAGCATCCAGGCTGGCTGTTACTAGCCCCTTCGTTGGGAAGGATCTAACCACTGAACCTAGGTAGGTGACCTCTTTAGCTATGGGAATTCATTGATTGTCCAAACACCAGATGAATGGTTTAATAATCCTTAATGGGTGTTTAAAGACCACAATTTTAGATTTTTTGGGATTGATCTTCGGATAATTCAGCTCCATGTATTTTTGAAGAGCGGAAAGAAGCCGCTGGAGACCAATCCGAGTGTGGTCTGAAAGAACAATATCATCGGCGTAAGCCAGCCAGTTGATTTTAGTACTGCCAAGTCTTGGACTCACTAAGGCAGAGTCTTGAATCCATTTAGCCAAATCAGATAGGTAGAGATTAAATAAAAAGGGAGCTACCAAGCACCCCTGCCGTACTCCCCTTTCTATACCAATGGGTTTGGAAAGACTCCCGGTCCTGTTCAAACTAACTTGAAGTTCTGAGTTTCTATGCAGCTCTATCAGTATGGCTAGCAGGTTTTCTGGTAATTCCCAGTCTCTTAACTTACCCCAAAGGAGGTCCCTATTGATGGTATCAAACGCTTGGGGCAGGTCTATTCATGCCCCAAATAAAAGTGGACTGTCCTTGAAGAAATACCCGCAGCTCAGACTGCTCAAAACAAGACTATTAAGAGACGTCGAAAGGCCTTGCCTAAAAACCTATTTGATGTTTGGGAATAATGCCCTCTGCTTTTGCCCATATTTCCAGACCCCTCAAGAGTAGGCCGGAAAATATTTTCCCGTCAGCATCTAAGAGAGAGATTGTGCATAGTTTGAAGGAGCTAAACGATCCCCTCTCTTATATATGGGAATAATATTCACCCTTTTTCACGACTGGTATTTGCTTTGAGTCTATTATTCTGTTAAACAAGGTGGCGAACACCCGGGCTCAGAGATCAGGGTCTGATTTAAGGATCTCATTACTTAGACCGCTAGGTCCTGGGTATCTGGATGCCAAATATTTTAATATCAAGGTTTTTATAACCTCTTACGATATCTTCAAGGTCGACACTATGTCGTTTGCGATTTTAGGCTTAATAGGACACTCAGTACCATACAGCTCAGAAAAGGGATCTACCCAAACTTGTTCCTATATAACCCCATCCTGAGCTCTATTAACGGCCTTATCTAGAGAGTCATTAATGGACCAGAAGTTACGTGAGTTATTTCGGCAAATGGTCCTTAGGATGGATTTGCCCTCCAGTTGTAATCCGTGAAACTTAAGGGACATAGACCAGTGCCTGTAGTTGTTTTTCAGGATTCTGGGCTGCCTCATATAAGCCTGTGTGTCCTTGTTCATTGTCTTGAGCTTTCTTAAAAGCTTCCTCATTTTCCTTTTTATCCCCAGATCTGGACATTAAAATTCAGGAGAATTAATGTCCCATAAGAACTCAACAAAGGTGATTGGATCACACACATTCAATAGCTCCCTCTCCGACATGGAGCTGGTAGCCCTCCCAGTAGATTAACAAGGGCCCGAACACACTTTTTAAATCTCATGACTCTGTTCCCACTGCAATTCAGGGTCAGCTCTTGTACAAAGCGGTGGTCAGCTGTCTGAATTCTTAAATCAAAGACTACTTCCAGAATTGCATGATCGCTCGGTGTCCCATTAGTAATAGAAAAATGAGCACACATTTTAAACAGGGTCTTCGATAGGAATAGGCTCTTGTCAAGAAGCTTTCCTCCCTCCTCCAAGTGGGGGCCAGCAGAATATCCCTTGTCATGGTACCATTGGCCCTTAAGAGGTCCCAGCCCAGCAGGAAATTAAGCCACATCCCCCCCATTAATCGAAGGAAGTTTATAAGTCAGAGACCCTGGGACGTTCCCTTTTATGCGTTGTGAATTTAGATCACCCATCACCAGAAGTGTGTTGAAGGTAACTGACCAGACCAAAGAAGGAACAAGTCTGCTTGAGAATGGGGAAAATCTAAGAGGACCAAACTCACCGGATTCCAATAGATGTTTACTATGATCCATTTCAGGCTATCCCTCTCCAACCCAGATTCAACCTTCACCGCCAAAATACCCATATCTGTATTGGACCGCAACACAGAGTAGCAAAATATTACATTTCTACATGCATTACATAGGCCCCCCGAAGGCTGTCCCGCCCACTCCCCAACTGCCAGTTGGTGAAACATTGAGAAGTTGTCCAGCCCAAAAGGAGCTTTCAACCATGTCTCTTGGAACACAATCAAATCAAAGTTGTCAAAGCTATAGGTGTTTCTTATTTCACTACTAAATGATCTATGACCCCTTGTGTTCCAGATCAACAGTCTGACAAACTCTTTCACTAGAGCTGCTTCTCAGGTAGACCCAGCTTAAGAAATATTTGGGACACAAGCTCTGGAATTATGGACCACACGTTTGAAGAAATTTCTAATTTCTGAGGAGCAATATCTATCGATGGAGAATGCAGGAATCTAATATACTCAATGGGGGTCATTACAAGTTTGCTGGTATCCCGCTGGTAATACCGGTGGGATACCGGCAAATGGAATTAGCATTCCCGTACAGGTGGCGGGAATGTCCGTAGTTCCCCAATCCATGGATGGAATGGGGAAGTACCTGAATTACTAGCACCAGAGTTACCGGTGCCGGTAAATCCGGCAGTTGTTTGCCAGTGGAGGCCTGATTTACCTCCAGCGTGGAGGTAAATCAGGTAACCCACACCGGCAAACCTGTAATTTGGTGGGGCAGTAAAAGTGTTGGTAACGGATTTACCAGCATTTTTACCAGGACTTTTACCGATCCGCCAAACTTGTAATTACCCCCAATGTCTGTTGTACTGAAGAACTGTAGATCCAGGATTTCTTTAATTATTGACAAAATTGTGCTTCGATTCAATGGGCTTCTCGTATTGATTTGCCAAAATAGATCTGGAAATAAACACATTCAGCGTCTTTTTGTGGGGAGGAATTTTTTCTATTGCTCCCAAAAGGGGTTGATCGTAAGGGTCCCTTGAGCACAAGCAATGTGTTTGGACCAGGTCTGTTATATCCACCAACCTTTGTGGGCTTTCCCTCATTCTGGCCTCAATAATCAGGCCGTTCTTTGAGGAATCAACAGGGACCTCCTCTGAAGACAAAGATCTTGAGTTGTCATTTGGTGGACTGTTAATGGATGTTTACCAGATACATTTGGGTCAGTTGAGATCTTTTCATTATACTGACCAGAAGGAAAGGAGCCCCCGGACAGTTTTATGGCTTCCACACGTTGTTTGCCTCTCAGAAATATTGGAGCGATCTTAGGGGGATCACAAGGAATCTCGGTCTGGGTCCCCACTGTTACTTTTATAGTCGCTGGCTTGGTACTCTCTTTGGCAACCGGTTTTTTGATTTCTCCCTTTTTCTTTCTTTTCCCCGGGATTGCGAATACTGATGTCCCATTCTTCTTTACCTTGTCCGCAGCTTTTGGGTCAACCTGTTTGAGCTTTCGAATAAACTGATTTGTGTCGGTGCTCCTGTTTTTTTTTATTCTGATGTTTTGTTTTCTTTTGTTCCCCTACATCAGCTTGTATGTCCTCATTCAAGTCCAAGTGGCGTTTATTGCATCTCTTTTTAGTTTTTCCATTTGACTTCTTGGATTTATTATTAGTTTCCCTCACCTTCAAGGTCGACCTTGTGGGGGAAGAGCTTACGTTGGGCATTATTTTGTCAGCTTCTTCTACCAACTGGGCTAAGCGAACAAATTTCTCTAGAGTTGAGGCCGATAGAGGTTTGTCATCTAAAGAGATGATAGTTGCTTCACGGGTCACATTTTCTCGACCACAAGGGCTACTCGCACTATGCCAGAGTTGGCCTCACAGCCGATCTTCAGCCAAGTTTGAGTTCAGCAGCACAAGTTCCTCCTTAACCCCCTCACATTGCTTTTGTAAAAGATCCCGTTTTTTAGATTGTTTTTTTGTATCCATTTGAATCTCTGTCAGGGCCTCCCCTACAGAGCCATAGATTGCTGATTTCAGGGCTACCAACAAGGTTTCATTTATCTCCATGTCTTTGGTGATTTCCAGGAGTATACCAGAATGTTGCTGCACCTCTGTTTTCAAGGCTTCAAATACTTTGACCAGCGAACTGAGGACAAAGTTTAAAGCGGTGAGCATGGGCGCTGTGTGGTCTTCCCGCCTCAACAGGAAAGAGAAGGTTAAAACAATATTTTGTTTACAAAAGTCACTTGTCCATACAAATCAGCACGCACAGTTCTGCACCCTTTGCAACAACTGCAGAACTGTAATGACTTTACACAACTTTGCGCGCGCTTCACGCATGCGTCGTGACTTTATGGAAGAAAGGTGATCCCCCTCACACAGCGAGCCAATCAACCGATGCTCCCAGGCTTGTGTGAGGATCGCTACACTTAATGACAGTGTAACAACCAAAGTCCGTAGCGCCCAGCTTAGTGCACAACTGTAATGACTTTACACGACTTTGCACGTGCTTTGCGCATGCGTCGTGACTTTATGGAAGTAAGGTGATTCCTCAGAGGCCGAGCCGAATAACCGATGCTCCCAGGCTTGTGAGAGGATCCTACATGCAGGAAAAGTAGATTGAAGTGCCAATATTAATGACAGTCTTACAGCCAATGTCTGTAGCTCCCAGCTTCCTACACAACTGTAATGACTTTACACGGCTTCGCACGTGCTTCACGCATGCGTAGTGACTTTATGGAAGTAAGGTGATCCCTCACACAGCGAGCCAATCAACCGATGCTCCCAGGTTTGTTTGAGGATCGCTGCATGATTGAAGGGCCAATGTTAAAGGATAGTTCCGGGACTTTTTTTTTATTGTTCCTATGGTTCGGCCATGTGTTTTTAAGCTTAAATCGGTAGATCGTAGAAAACTTTCCTATGGACCTTACCCGACTTTTCGTCCATTAACGCACTCGAAAACATCCGCCATTTTATGATAATCCTCTCACTTGCCGCATCGCCCTGGCTCACCTGCTTTTGCGGCACTAAATCAAATCCCCCGCCCCTGAAACAGACTTGATCAAAACATTCATATTCCCCGCCTCTATCCGTGACGTGACTGAGCTGCGTAGGCAAACGCGCCCAGGCGTCTTCTACGCGACTCCACACAGAACCAGGAAATCAACACAGATGAGCTCAAACAACACATCGCGCCACAATTGGGAATATGAAACTGTACTTTTAAATTAAACCGCAAGATTGTAAATTTGGTAAAGTACATTTATTTGACATCAAATGTTTTGAGAATATTCAGCGATTAGCATTTTTATTTGCTCACGTTCCAAAAAGTTCGTTTCGAGGCACACGATGTTCCTTTGCTGTACACAGGGTCTTAGATCATCTCACAATACAGCGCCACAATTCGGAATATGAAACAGTGGTTTAAAAGCAAACGGCAAGATTGTACATTTGGCAAAGTACATTTATTTGACATCAAATGTTTTGAGAATATTCAGCGATTTGCATTTTTAGTTGCTCTCGATCCAAAATATTTCGTCTTGAGGCAAGCGATGTTCGTGTGCAGTAGACAGGGTGTTGGTTTACGATAAAATAAGCTCTTCGGTCGCACTGATAATCGCATGGCTATTCCAACAACGAGGCACTAGGGCACCACAACGGTTTGTATGTTGCATCTAGCCGTTAGTACCGCGTAAGGGCATACTTGTACTTGGCGATCGTCCCACAAAATGGTCAGGGTGCTAACGTTGTTCACGCGGAGAAACAACTGGCGGTTGAAAAACCCATCCGCCGGTGTCTGGTACTCGTGACACAGACAATAATGGACGATGTATCTATTTGAAAAACATAAAAAAAGGAAATTAGTCTCACCATCAGATCTTTATTAAAATTATTCATTTTATATATTAGGTCTGGAAATTATTTCATAGCTAGGACAGTGCAACTGGGTTTTCTACGTCAAGGGGGGCTGTAGGATACTGAGACAGTCCCCCAGTGCAGGGGTTGACAGGGAGTGCAGGTGGAGAGTGGAAGGGCCCAGGACCGAGGTCGCAGACAGTGGACAAGTTAGATAGTGCGCGGTACAAAACAATATGCCACATAGAATGAACAAGTACAACTTAACCTGTCTTTAAAGCTACTGTATAGTAATTAAATTGCGGTATAAACTCATCTAAAGAGTTACTTACATTATATTTGCATTTTCCATTGTGTCTGTGAGTAGGGCAGCCCCGAAATACCACTCCTTCTATGCCGACGTTTTATTTCTTCTAATGAACGAACATGAAATGGCTTTCGTTTCTGAAATTATATTCATTATCGTTTCTTACGTGGTCCCGGCCTGTCAAGGTCAAATAACAATAGAACCTTATACTGAGTCGTGGGCCATTCTGGCACCCGAGAAAAAATCAAAGCAGCTGACCTTCACTTTGAACGAACACACATTCCTAGTTAGCTACATTCAGTGTAAGGCCGTCTTACAGGACTTGAAATTTACACTCCATCTTTGCATTTTGTCTGCTTGCTTTGCTGCCCCACAGAACCATAAATACGGAGACATTCTATATTTTTGGAAAAATAATTTATATTACTGTTTGGTTTAATTTAATGCGCAAATGAACAAGGTTGGATATATAAACATATTCAATGGGCCTGCGACATGAGGAGACTCGAGAGAACAGACAATCAAATTACAATCATTTAAACCGTGATGTGTATTTCTCAATGAGCTCTTCTTTAGGTGGACATGGAACAGAGGCAATGTTGGGTGGCAATGCAGTTGTCACCTGCACAGGTTCGTTCACAACTCCATTTATGTGCCTATCTAGGACGTCAACAATAAGTCTCTCAATAAACTCATATTGCATATCCTCAAACACTGGTTTGATCACCCATTGTTTACTTCTTTTAGTGAAGGCCTTATTGTAGCGAAGCGTCCCTAAAATTCCGGTCGTCCTACTTTGTTGACGGCCAACATTATGGTTATGTGCCAAGACCGCTAGAAGAGTCCGATTTATCATGCCCTCCATGCCAAAATGCAATCGTTTTGGCCTGTACTTTAGGCACATATTGTGGAACACCTCCAAATCTCCTGTGTGGCAGAATTCCGTGAGTCCCCTCAAAGCTTTTGTTATAGTTTTATCAAATACAATCTTTTCAATGGCTTTGTGAGTGGGTGATGAAGGAATCAACCACTTCTTCTTCCGTGCCTCCTCTGTGGACAAATGGCCATGTTCACAATTGTGGAAATGTTGGTTCGTGCTCCAGCTGTGCACGTTTGTACAGTGTAGCATTACTGGCCGCCATTTTTCCAGTAGAATTTCCAACGACCCTCCACATGTTTTTGAGCTCCACCAAAGATGGTTGCTGATTGACTTGGACCACTGTGAAATACCTTGCATATCTTTTTTTTTACCTGCAGCCGACAATTTTTTATTGATTGTTTTTGCAAGATGCCAAACGTCAAATTGGTGATTTATATTTTTGTACTCTTCTCTCATTGTCTTGGCAATTGAAACGTGTCTGTCCGTGGCTATCAGGTCGATCACCATTCCCCGCGATTGTAGTTCTTGCAATGATGCTACAAAGCCAACTTTCTCCATGGCCACTGAGGATGTACTTTGTGACACCTGCACAACCACCGAACTCACAATTTTCTTACTTTCCATGTCCTGAAAGTGGTAGGTGCAGTACTTGGCTGAAAATCCTGGGCTGTCGCACTGTCCATCACCGGCTAGCCTGAACCGTTTGCCCGCGAATGTACTATCAATAGACATTTTTTCCATTCTCCAAGCTTCGCTAATGGCTGGAAATAGATAATCGGTTTGGTATTTGTAGAACTGAGTTTTCGCAATGAAACGGATTCCCACAAACTGAAAGAAAGACTCTAATTTTTTAAAACTTGAACCACTAAAAAGTGCAGCCACTGCACAAAGTAGATTGCCTGCTGGCAGTTGTCCCAGCGTGGGTTGTGCAGACCATGAGAAAGAATGATATTTTGTACAGGTGGCATGTATTTTAAGGTTAGTGCCTCGAATTGCACGAGTCACATTAATCAATGGCTCCCCACATACTTCCCCACCTACCGAATGCCCACATTTCAACCGAATAATAATATCAATCAAACAACTATCGAATACAATGAATTTGGCCTCTTTCCTTATACTGTCACTCTGCATCCCAGCTGGTTCGGCCTGTAACGTTGAGGACATGTCACTCACATGAAAGGTAGAATCTCTGATATCGTCTTCCGCTATGTTCAGTGATATTGAAGGTGTTTCATTGTAGTCCACTTCATTCTCTTCCATTGCAACATCTGTTCCTTCTCCGGCAATGGGTGAATAGGACAATTTCTTCAACTTTCTCGCGGTCTTAGTTTTTGCGGGTGTGGATTCTGTGAATTTATCTCCAACTGCATCCGAACTACCAGGAGGACATTCACTATCAATGGCTGGTGGTGGTATAGCTCCGTTGTCAATCACTTCATATTCTTCCCATTGGCACGATGCATCTCCAGTCTCAAGTCCCTGCCAAAAGGTTTGACAAGCAACATCTCTCGTTCGCTTCACTGTCTGTGTAGATCTAGTTCGTACACCCACTCGCAACTAGAGGACAGATTGGAAAAGGGATGTTCAGTTTAAACACAACTTACAGTATTGAACTATTAACAGTGAAAAACAACATAATATAGTGACCAGGACACTAACCTTGTTTTGCTTTCTTTTCTTTGAAACTTTCTTGCCTCGAACTTCAACATCAGGACGCTGTTGCTCCGACTCGTGTGTGCATGTCTCCACTTCCTCTTGCGCTGCAACGACTACATTTTCATGATAAGCACATCCATCACGCACTAACGCTCCATCGACTCCCTGAAACATAGAACTTTCATTAGTATGTATAATAATATCGAAAACACAAAATGTACTTGGGGACCAATACCCACGTACATCTCAATAGCAAAACACGAATGAACGCTTTGTGTAGAACATTCAAACGACAATTATTCACGCATTGTTGATCTAGTTAGATGGAACTGTCAAGATCCATACCTCGGGCTCCTCATAGACTTCCATTGATGATATTATTGAAGATGATGCTTCAGTGACTCCCTGAAACACAGTAATTGCATTAGTATGGTTTTCTATTTCCATAAAAAGAACAGAAACTTTGTGCAGGCGTGAACGGCTCATCTAAATAGACCTGCACAAATGATCAGTTGTCTAAAATAAATAATGGATATGTAAATATGATTCGATTTGCTTGATCGTTGGAAGTGTCACCACCCAGAGATCTGCATCAACTACTAGGGGTGATGTTCTTGTAGAAGAAGCTCCGTCATCTCCCTGAAACATAGTACTTGCGTTAATAAAGAAGGAAGTATAGCGGATGTAATCACGTCATATGATTTCGCTTGATCGAACTGTCAGTATCCATACCTCGAAATGCATAAGAACATCAAGGGACGATGTAACTGCGGTGCACACTTCTGCAAGCTGTTGCGCCGACCCGTAACTGCATGCTCCCCCTTCTTCTTGGACTAATGCTCCATCGACTCCCTGAAACATAGGACTTTCATTAGTAATGAACACAAAATTGAAAAAAGAAGACACATAGGAGGGCGACGGAACTGTCCTGAAACGTACCTCGAGCATCTGAGTGACATCAACGGTAGTCGTCAATACGCCGGACTCCTCAGCATCTCCCTGAAAGACAGTACTTGCATTATTTTGGATAACAATAATTATAACTGAAAACAAAGACTAGAGGACGAGTACAAGGGTGTACCATTAGGTAACATAATTACACGATAAATTAAAACTATTTATTTGCATGCCTAAAACAAGTCAGTGGCAGAATAGCCAAGTAAGATTACCCGATAGGCGCTTGAAGTGGCTGATGACTGCAATAACGACACGGATGGAGAATCTTCCGCCTTCATATTGAGTGGATACATAAATGGGAAATTATTGTTAGCTAATGCTACACACTACCGCAAGGCCAAGAGATAAATACGTAAACTTGACTCACCAGTGTAGGGATGTGGACGAATAGAGTGGGAATAGCGGTTGAGAGCAATTTTCGCCTCGCTCGCGGTGTGTTCTTCTTTATTAGCAATGATGTGGAGTACATGTCAGAGGTAAAGTGCCTGCTGCAGATGCGGTATCGATCACCCCTCTTGTCCGCAAAGACCTCTAGGACTCTACTTTCAAGCTCAGACGGTGGATATCCGCAATATCGGACCCATTCTCTTATCTGATCTATTGTCTTAGGGAAAACATGCATTATAGTACCTTCAGATTTATTATGGGTCTTCGAAGGGCAACCGCCAATGGAACAGGCAGGCATTGTGGAAAGTTCTGAAAAGTAAAGATCAACAATTCTCTATGAATACCAATGTAAACTCAGAACATGTGACTAGTTCCTTGCATGTACTGTCTTGAACGAAAAGAAATTGGACGCAAAATGATTATCGTACATGGCCTTACCTTGACGAACAAACAGTTAGATGCAGGGATCAGAGTAGTTTCTTGTCGTAGAACAGGGAGCAGTTCACAGGTTGCAAACTGACGAGTTTCCTCGAAGTGGTCACGGAAGTTCACAGAGACGAAGAGCAGATAACCAGCACCTTCACGGGTTGACTAGCAAAGCGCAAAGAAGTGCTCATTAGAAATATGAAGTGGGTTATAAAGAATTCGAAACAGGGGTGTGTTTGTGAATGAATGACGTGTATATGTCGTGGCATTATGTGGATTGCAGGGGGCCGTCCAGCGTGAGGGGGGATGCTTGGCAGGAGACACGGGGTCTGGAGGTAGACATGGGAACAACAACCCATGCTCTGTAGACCACTTTGAAGTGTACATGGTCTTTGGCACCTCTTGGCCTTTATCGCTCCCTGACTGCTCCAGTTGCCAGCACAAGTACCCCGGTGCGAACTGCCTTTGATAGGGCGGGGGGTGGATTGGGGCGGTGGTCGTGCAGACAAGACACAGGAAGACTCGTGAATGGAGACACACTTATGTGGATTGCAGGGGGCCGTCCAGCGTGAGGGGGGATGCTTGGCAGGAGACACGGGGTCTGGAGGTAGACATGGGAACAACAACCCATGCTCTGTAGACCACTTTGAAGTGTACATGGTCTTTGGCACCTCTTGGCCTTTATCGCTCCCTGACTGCTCCAGTTGCCAGCACAAGTACCCCGGTGCGAACTGCCTTTGATAGGGCGGGGGGTGGATTGGGGCGGTGGTCGTGCAGACAAGACACAGGAAGACTCGTGAATGGAGACACACTTATGTGGATTGCAGGGGGCCGTCCAGCGTGAGGGGGGATGCTTGGCAGGAGACACGGGGTCTGGAGGTAGACATGGGAACAACAACCCATGCTCTGTAGACCACTTTGAAGTGTACATGGTCTTTGGCACCTCTTGGCCTTTATCGCTCCCTGACTGCTCCAGTTGCCAGCACAAGTACCCCGGTGCGAACTGCCTTTGATAGGGCGGGGGGTGGATTGGGGCGGTGGTCGTGCAGACAAGACACAGGAAGACTCGTGAATGGAGACACACTTATGTGGATTGCAGGGGGCCGTCCAGCGTGAGGGGGGATGCTTGGCAGGAGACACGGGGTCTGGAGGTAGACATGGGAACAACAACCCATGCTCTGTAGACCACTTTGAAGTGTACATGGTCTTTGGCACCTCTTGGCCTTTATCGCTCCCTGACTGCTCCAGTTGCCAGCACAAGTACCCCGGTGCGAACTGCCTTTGATAGGGCGGGGGGTGGATTGGGGCGGTGGTCGTGCAGACAAGACTCGTTTGCCGCAGGGCCTCACCAAGGAGAGGCCATCTAACTGCATGTAAGAGGCTGGCTACAGGATCTAGTACATGGAAGGCAGGGGGGTGAGTTTATAAATACCTCACCCTCCCAGGAGAATATATGGGTGCAGTTCACCCTGGAGACCCTGGATGCCTAGGCAGTTAGTCAGCAGCAGGCTGGCCTGTGGTGGCAAGGCGGCACGGGCCAGAGGTGGTCATCTCTGTACCCGGTGCCCAAAAGGATGATTTATAATGATCAACCATATTTACCTATAACCATGTTTTGTATCAATAAAATACAACGGCCTTCCTTTTATTGCCAACGCTTGAACAAATCAAAACAACCATTGTTAAAATATATATTGGGTTTTATTTTGGATCTTAATTTCAATCGAACATAAATAATAAACATTACACATTGTAAATTTGCGGTTGCAGCACATCCAGGGAAAATCCGCGGTATTGTCCACTGTCGCTGGGGAAATGTTGTCTAATGGCAAGTACCGCACAGGCAGGTATTACTCTCCGAACGCGGTGTCCGAGCCTCCCGTGAAGCCACCAAGTGAAGCAACGATAGGCCACCAGCCTGTACCACCTGTGAAAATGAAAGATGCAAACTGTATTAAAATGACAAAACTTTCTTATCACTGTCGATTCAGGTAAAAAATGTCATTCTGCTTTGAAAAAAATTCTATCTAGAAAATGCTCAATATGGAACCAATTTACATGCATTCGAATGATATGTAGATGTAATTTTATATGTGTGAGACGACCATGACATGGTAGTGGCATCACTGGCATCACAAACAGAGTATACTTACTCGTTACTCGGATTACGCGGACGAACAGTGCCGCGAAGTTCGTGCATAAGCACCATCATCATCCTCAACACGGTCCGTGAGAGGCAGGCTTCCCTGAACTCTGGCAGCTCAGTGATGCATTGCGGACTTGGCTCTCCTTCCGAAATGTAGGCCAGGCATCCCGAGTTTTCTCGGCAGCAGCAGTTCTCCTCCTCAGTTGGCATTAGCTCGCACCGATTGCACGTGCACCAGGTGGAGACGCCGTCCATGCGACATGGTCCAGGCTCTTCATCCGTTGACTGGTCCTCCCAACTGCCGTCCGAATCCCCATCGTTTTCGCGTGCTTGCCTTTCCAGTAGTTCTTCCTCGGTGTACTCGGGCTCGTACATATACGGCATTATTGTAGCCATTATGTGGTAAAGAAAGTAAAATAATTTATAGCGGTGGTACTGGTATCTGTTCACACGGGCAACAATCAACGAAGGTAGCTGACCAGAGCACAGAAACGAGTCACAGAATACTCAAAGTAACACAGAGAGAGGAATGGATTCGAAAATCTGCTGCTGTGTGTTGTGAAACGGTCTGTTTATACTTATTGAGGAAAGAGGCGTCCTGCCATTTCCATGGCGACACTTCATTAGCTGAGGCGCAGCGATTGTTGACACGAAACGGGAAATGGGCGGTACGCGTCTGCTGATGTCAGGCTCAGGGGCGGGGGATTTGATTTAGTGCCGCAAAAGCAGGTGAGCCAGGGCGATGGGGAGAAATGATAGGATTATCATAAAATGGCGGATGTTTTCGAGTGCGTTAATGGACGAAAAGTCGGGTAAGGTCCATAGGAAAGTTTTCTACGATCTACCGATTTATGCTTAAAAACACATGGCCGAACCATAGCAACAATAAAAAAAAAGTCCCGGAACTATCCTTTAATTACAGTGTAACAGCCAAAGTCCGTAGTGCCCAGCTCCCAGCTTACTGCACAACTGCAATGACGTTACACGACTTCACATATGCCACCCTCAAAGCGTAATTTGAAGGCAGCATTTATTCCTTCACGAGATGGAGAGGAAAACTAAAGATTAAACAGGAATACGAACCAATTTAATCTTTAGCATTCCACTCGGTTTGTGAACTTTTAAAAATGCATGCAGGGGCCCAAGCAGTACACAAGTGCTAACGTTGGTCGTCCCCTGCCTGCAATTAACATTCAATATAAAATAAGGCTTTATGTGTAAATCTGCCTACTACTGGCAAAAGAAAAGTGTTGACAGAAGAAGTGATTTGTATTTCATCAACCAGTCTTTTATGAAAGGAACATCGCTCTTTATTAGTGTGATGCTTCTCTGTATGTGTGATTGAACGAGTGTTAGCACATGTGCAGATTACGCTCTGGTAATCTTAAAAACACTAAATCCTACTCTTCCTAACCTAACCACTAAAACCACCACTCTGTATTTAGGCCTCAAGACACTGTGGCAACAGAAAACACTAATTGCAACAGGGCATGGGTAATCTACGCCATCTAGTGCCCCTGTGACAGGCTCTATATAGGCAAGACAGAAAGACTGGTTAAAATACGCATTGGCGAACATAAGAGCTGTATCCGGAATCAAACACGAACAGCACCAATGGTGTGTCACTTTACAAGTGCAGGACACTCATGTAATGACATCAGATGGTCAGTGATATTCAAACTACATCTAAGTGGGAACACAGCACGATAAAAATAAACTCTCAAGAGAGGAAACACGCCTAATTTTCCTGACCAAAGGTTACGAACGGGGTCTGAACGAATCATTAGATTGGAATACAGCCTACTGTAATTAATTCGACTGTAACCCCTTCACGCTTCATATCACCCACTGTCCGCCTGCCAGAATCTGAGGTGTAGACTCATTTGTAGTAAGCACTACGTAAACCCTCCCAATTTTAATTGACATGGGCTCTATTAGTGATAACAGCCCTATGTAAGCGAGAGTTTTCTTAAGCGGCCTCATTTTTCTCTCCATCCGTTCTCCATGTTACTGCAAGGGGCCGTGGATGTCTTTTATAAGACGTAACTATGCACCATCATTATCATTCTAGATAACACTAAAAGCTAACTACATTTCCCATGACGCCTCAGAAGCGTACCCATGATCACATGGCTTACGCAGCATACGTTATGCAATGAATGCATGGCATTAGTGCTATAGAGACAGCAGCCACTACACGGACGTGAGATGTTTACACTCCGGTTAATGAATACGTATAGTAAGTATACTTAATAAGAATTCTGAACATCTTTTTCATGTGAAGGGGATCCCATAAAGAGCAACCCGGATCTTATGCTTCTACACGTTGGTTTTGTATTTCCCAGCGCAGGCCCATCCGTAATACTGAGACCGTATCTGGCAGACAAATGAATTTTCAATGCTGCCATCACAGGCAGGAGTCTTAAGTGTACTTGTGAAGACTACGAGACAGGAGTTTACACGAGAACCATACGTGCGGTGCAAGTCGTTGAAACCAGGGGTGGACTGGCCTATAGGGAACTCTGGAGATTTCCCGGTGGGCCTCTGCACCCTGGGCCTCTTTTGTGTGGTATTTCCAAATTTTCTCATAGGAAAAGCATTGGGCTTGCTGAAAATGTGTCATATGGGGCCACTTTGAACTTTATTTCCAGGGCCTCTTTTTCCCCCAGTAATTATTTCCAGGGCCTCTTTTAGTTCCTAGTCCACCCCTGGTTGAAACTAGTAAGTACTGGTATCTGTTTAATGCTTATACCGGCGTTCACTTGATCAGACACTGTAAGAACTAAGCAAGTGGACACGTCATGTTTAGCCACCAAGTAACAGGTGTTTGCTTATGCCGATTTGACGGTACTTTCAGGCAACACAGCACGGGAGATGTGCACCCCTGGTAATGATAGCTCATTGCATGTGCCACACTCTACACAAAAGATACACTTGGTTTTGAGTTTCTGTCCACCAGAGCATGCCTCGGTTCACGGATTCACATGGAAAGGTAATAATTAACAGCCGACCCGTAATAAAAAGATGCTAAATAATGTGTCCAGACAGTGACAGTGTGGTATTATAACTCTACAGCAATCTGACCAAGGTGTCTAATCCCTGACATCTACATGACATCTACATGCATGATTGCTACAGCCCCCAGCCATGAGTGGAAGATGAATTAATCCACACAACAGACTATTAACCGGATGTAAGTGCGAACTATAACACGATTGACCTTGTTGTTCAGTTACTACATTTCGTACCAGCGAAATACACGGATTTCGAAATAACTTGACATGATGACTGTGCTGTTCTCATTAAAACTAATACACTTAGAGATCAACTAAACGTCTGGTTTATTCCTCTATGCCCCCTCAGGTGACTATTGGGACAGCGGATTAAGACCGCTTTCGCTCCACTCACCGAGTCAAAACAGTAACTCGGGTAAGTGTTAGAGCTGCTCTATTGATTATTCAACTAATAGCAGAATTGGTGAAGCACAATTAGTAGCCCCATCACAACAACTAAAGCGTTGTGTTTACTTTTTCGCTTCCCTTCTTCTGCAGAGTTCCACAGAGGGAGAAGTGAACTTTCTCAACCAGTGTTTTATCATGAAGCAGTAACCCTTGCGACATAGCTACCCTGCTATTGATCCCCTGAAGAATTTCCCCCAAATAAGCTATTTTTTGCCATTTGCGGGAAAGAAACATGTTGGGTTTGCTCCAAATATTGACACGCATACATTGTTCCAATCAGCGTGTCTTTTAATTCACTACGGCACTAGTTATGTGTTTACAGTGTGCAAAAGCATTGTTGTAAAGGAATGTCCTTGTTATGTTGTATATTTTGCACTGTGTTTGTTTAGTTGTAATAACTTGTTAACTTGCATTTGTATCATTCATACTTACAAGTTGCTGTTTTGGGTGTATCTTAAAATGCAAAATGATATGTCACAAGTGTATTAATGTGGGTAGAGAACCAGGTATTAGCTTTTGAACCGAATTTTTATTTTAGAAAACATATCTAATGATTTAAATAAATTGTGAGAAATAGGAAATGCAGGCTTAGAGAGATTATTGAATTGTTAATCACTCATTGGGAAGCCTGTTTCTCCTTATGTGTGGATTCTACTGAAAGGAGGGACATAAGAACAACCAGTCCTATTGTCTGTTTGTTATGATATAAGTCCGGGGAAGACCGGTTTGCTCTCCTTAACCCTGCTGTTCCCCATTACTTCACTAGTCCTCCTGCACGGCCAGCGGTTGTGGAAATACTTTAATAAATATTCCCAATATATGTACTGAGGCAGCTAATTGCATCAACACGAATGAGAGCCAAACATGTAGTAACAAATGTAACTTGGGTATCGAAACAGCTTAACATAATGACTTTCGATAAAACCAGGAGTTACAATGAAAAATACATAGAAGAATTGCTTGCCCGGTCATCCTTGTTTGCCACAGACGACAGTTCTCCACTCACTAATATCAGTTGTTACATATCGGCGAGGAAAGGCTGTGTTTCCCTGTCCCACGGCTTCTCTGCAGAGAAAAACACACTCGCAGGCTCCCTTGTGGAGCAGATACAGGTTGCCATGGCACCTGTATACGCTACGGAGGAACCCGTTCAGCTGACACGTTTCGTGCGTGGGGTACGCGTAATGAAGCCACGCGCCCATGCGGTTTAAAATTGCCGTTCTCCTGGCAGCTCGTTGCTGTTAATTGTGGTGTTGCTTTCCTGCTACGGTTACGTTCCGTACTCTTCGTGAACTCCTTTTGCGAATTCCTGGTTCCCGACTTACGCGTGTCTTTCTGGATTGCTTTCGTATACTCCCTCTGGCCTTGTCTAAGTACGTTACGTTGCTGACCCGGACTGCCCCCTTACTGCCTGCATTCCTCCTTGTTGACTTCCTGCCCCCCTGGTCTCGACTCTGAACGCTACTGGATTGCTTCTGCCCACGCCCACTGCCTCCTTGCAGTTTCCTTACCTTAATTCTTTCTGGACGCCTCAGCTGCTCTACACCCTGCCTGAGGTTGTACCTACATTTCATTTTACAAGGTAAACAAAGCTTGCACATTTATTTGGGGATTCCTGTCAGCGCTACCTCCACTGAACTGCTTCCATCATACCTCAAATCTCTGCTGGGATTACGAGAACATTTTCTACTTTCTGTCTGATTCCACTGGTACATTACCTGGACTGCATTATTCTTCGAGAACAGCTCTCCAAGTGCATTATTGTGACGCTTTCCTGTGCATGCACCAACCCGTCACTAGTGCTACCCTCGTGCCGCCCGGGTATACTTTCCCGTACTAACCTGCCCTTTTGTTATTCTATCCTGCCGTTGTTACCCTCACAACTGGACATCATTAACTCTTGAGAATCCTTCCTTTCAGGTCTGTCTTTTGGTTTGTTTATCCATAGGGAAAGCCTATTAGCTTACACTTATGCTTATGGTATTGGATTTATTTCCCTTGTAGGTTCATCCCCATAGTGAACTCCACTCCAATCCTTGAACAGGTATTTCCATCAGTTATTGTTGTATTATTGCTTTACTTCCTCAACACTGCCCTTCTAATCGTCTTTGTATTCTTTTGCAGCATTGGTTTGGCGGTGCATGTTTTCCCCACTTTTTTATGAGATTGGCACCTCTGCCTGTTCAGATTGAAACAGCAGAGAGGTACATCGTAGAGAAGAGCCCATCTTCTGAGGAAGCCTGAATCATAGAATTCAGGGGAGCTGGAATACTGGAGGCTGAACAGTGAATTCCTGTATAAACTTCCGTCTCCAATGTCGACTAATCCAGAGTTATTGACCTGCATACGGAGCGGTGAGTAACATCAGTAGTTGGGACGAATTGGTTCAGCTAAAAAAGAGAATTTTTACAACTGACTCAACGGTACCATAATGCTGGAATATCTGCAAAACAGAGCCTTGCCACAAGGCCTAATGGTGCGTAATGAACAGCTACATTGGGAAATATACAACTCTGCATTCAGTGGAGTTATTATGCCAATAAATGCGGATGAGATTGGCAAATACGTATTATTGACACAGCCAAAGAAATGTCAGATAAGTTCTCAAAAGAATTAACCGCCGTAGAGGACGAGATCAAAAATTGGTTAATCTCGACTCATTCAAGAAAAGGATCAAAGAAATCACAAAAGAGATGGCCGAGTTTAAAGAACAAACTGTCCGAGACAGAGTGAGATGGCTTAAGAAGGACGTAGCCGACTTTTCGCCCGAAAAATCTTACAAATACGCAAAAGAAGATTACATCCCAATTTATGAACAGGACTCGAATTAACAACAGAGCAAACATGTACGTTTTGATAAAACATCCTTTACCTCGGGTAGGTCAGGAGACGATGGCAATAGCAGTGACAGAGGCAATACTAAAAACAACAGAGGAAGGACAAGAGGGAGAGGGCGCTCTCAGAATCAACGTAGACCCCAAAGAGGGTATGACCTTAGAACCAGGGAAACGTCAGCCCCTTTTTTAGACAGGGACCAGATGCCTTGGGACTACGAACCCAGACAGACAAGGGACAGGACAGTTTATTAGTCAATCTGTCCAATTATCATCCCACACATGAAGAGATCAAAGTGTTAAATAAAAGGTTTGGGTTTGTACCTACAAACCATTATGACAAATTCACCACCAGACTTGAACTACAAAATCTATTTAGGAAGATTCATCTGAAGCATGGGTGCACAACATACGGCTTGCGGGCCAGTTGCGGCCTGCCATGCTGTTTTGTCCGGCCCGCGAGGCACAAAGACTTTCCTAATGGAGGGCGGCCCGGAAGCAGCATCGGCCGCCCTCCATTAGGAAAGTCTTTGTTGTCTTCCGGGCCCGACAAAACACTGGCCCTCATTGGCTCAGCACACACGCACCACGTCGCTCCTACTAGCCACGTAGTGCGTGTGTGCTGCACCAATGGAGTGCCAGCACTACGGCTGGCGTGGTCCATAAGGCTTGATGCTGGAAAGCATTTCAGCCTTGGACCACGCCAGCAGTAGTATGATTCCAGTTACCTCGCCAGCGTACCAGCTTACCTGCCTTCCAGCACGTCTCCGGTAAGTGGTCTGTTTGTGTTTGTGTGTCGGGTCTATTCTGCTGTATGTTTGTGTTGTGTATGTTGGGTTGGGGGGGTGTCGGGTGTGTATGAATGTTTGGTTTTGAATGTTTTTTTTGTGTATGTTGAGATGTGGGGGTGGGGGGGTGTCGAATATGTATGAATGTTTGGTTTTGAATGTTTTTTTTGTGTATGTTGAGATGCGGGGGTGGGGGGGTGTCGGATGTGTATGAATGTTTGGTTTTGAATGTTTGTTTTGTGTATGTTGAGATGCGGGAGTGGGGGGGTGTCGGATGTGTATGAATGTTTGGTTTTGAGTGTTTGTTTTGTGTATGTTGAGATGCGGGAGTGGGGGGGTGTCGGATGTGTATGAATTTTTGGTTTTGAATGTTTTTTTGTGTGTATGTTGAGATGCAGGGGTCAGGGGGGTGTCGGATGTGTATGAATGTTTGGTTTTGAATGTTTTTTTGTGTATGTTGAGATGCGGGGCTGGTAGAGTGTCGGATGTGTATGAATGTTTGGTTTTGAATGTTTGTTTTGTGTATGTTGAGATGCGGGAGTGGGGGGTGTCGGATGTGTATGAATGTTTGGTTTTGAATGTTTGCTTTGTGTATGTTGAGATGCGGGAGTGGGGGGGTGTCGGATGTGTATGAATGTTTGGTTTTGAATGTTTTTTTGTGTATGTTGAGATGCGGGAGTGGGGGGGTGTCGGATGTGTATGAATGTTTGGTTTTGAATGTTTTTTTGTGTATGTTGAGATGCGGGGGTGGAGGGGGGTGTCGGATGTGTATGAATGTCTGGTTTTGAATGTTTGTTTTGTGTATGTGTCATGCTTGCGCCATGGGCGCATCCATTTACGCTCTATATGGACTATTTTCTTATCATTTATTAACAACAGACTCCAACAAACTACGTATACCACAATGCACCTGGCTACTAACATCGATTCCTGGCTGTTCCTATTTGTCATCAAAGGAACTACACCCCCCAGAAGCCCTAGGGACTTGCCCTGCTTCCACCAGCCTAGGAACAGAAAGGGAGGTGGCCGATTGCCTGCAGGTGCGCTTAGCCAGGTGCTACCAATTAGCCTGCCTCTGTGCTGGGCTAGGCAGTATATAAGGCTGCTGTCTGCAGTGGCTCTCTCTCTTGCATCTGAGAGTCCTTCCTCCACCTTTCGCGTCTGTCTTCGGATCCTTGTATGCTGTTTACCCTCACTCCTGCTTGGACCCTGCCTTGCAGCTTGTTACACCCTGCTGCCTACAGCCCTAGCCTTTTGGGCTCCCTGCCTTGTTGCTTGCTCCACCCTGCTGCCTCCAGCCATAGCCTTCCAGGCTCCCTGCCTCTCAGCCCTGCTCCTCTGGGCTCTCCACACTGCAGCTGATCACGTTCTGCTGCCTTCCAGTCTCCGCCCTTGCCCTGCCGGGCTCTCCACATTGCAGCGGATCACGCTCTGCTGCCTTCCAGCCTTCGCCCTTGCCCTGCCGGGCTCTCCACATTGCAGCGGATCACGCTCTGCTGCCTTCCAGCCTCCGCCCTTGCCCTGCCGGGCTCTCCACATTGCAGCTGATCACACTCTGCTGCCTTCCAGCCTCCGCCCTTGCCCTGCGGGCTCTCTACATTGCAGCTGATCACGCTCTGCTGCTTTCCAGCCTCAGCCCTTGTCTTCTGGGCTCCCTGCTCTGCAGCCTACCTCACTCCGGCTGCCTTAGCCCTTGTCCTCTGGGCTCCCTGCTCTACAGCCTGCCTCACTCCGGCTGCCTTTGCCCTTGTCCTCTGGGCTCCCTGCTCTACAGCCTACCTTTCTCCGGCTGCCTACAGCCCTTGTCCTCTGGGCTTCCTACTTGCAGCTTATCACGCTCCGCTGCCTACCCCTTACCTTTTTTCCCGCTGGGTCCTCGGCCTAGCAGCCCTCTACAACCTTCTACGTTCAGCGGCCCTGCCCCTCAGGGTTCACTCCTTACTGCCCGGCCCTTCTGGGATCCTTGCCGTGCAGTCTGCTTTACTCTGTTGCCCTAAGCCCTTTTCCTCTGGGATTTCTACCTTACAGTCCCACTCCTGTGGGCTTTCTCATTGCCTTCCTGCTCCTCCGAGCTCTCTACCTACCCTTCTGTCCTCTGCCATCCTATCCTGTTACTAGACTTTCCCTTCATATCCTTCTGCTAGTTTGCTATCATCTCCTTTCCTGGATTTGTCTGTTGTATCTTCTCCTGTACTGTTTATAGACCCTTTTGTTCAGGGCTTGTCTGCTGGTTCCCATCAGTCAACCTCTGCCCCTTCCCTTGTCCCGTTTCTACATCACAGACACCCATAGCTGATGTTCCAAGTCATGAGCAAATAGCGTGGGCCTCTGTTATAGCAAACTGTGCATAAGGCTAGAGTATTTCCAAGGTTCGTGGAATACTCTTTTCCTATATCTGCATACACCCCAAGAGGGTATTCATTCTGCATCCTTTCCCTTGCTACTCTTGCCTACTCTTCGCTCCCTTTCCTTTCCGCTGTGTGTGTTCCTATCTGTCCACTTTATTTGGCACAACCACCCAAACCCTTTCTGGGTGTCCTGTGCCGCTCTTAATAGAGTGCCATCCTTGACAGTATGTTGAGATGCGGGGGTGGGGGGTGTCAGATGTGCATGAATGTTTGGTTTTGAATGTTTGTGTTGTGTATGTTGAGATACCAGGGTGGGGGGGTGTCAGGTGTGCATGAATGTTTGTTTTGGAGTGTAAGTGCAGTGTATGTTGAGATGCAGGGTCTGTATGTGTGCATGCCTGCTAGTTTGTATGCTGATTTGGGGGTGGGGGTTCTGGTCTGTATGGGTGCATGCTTGAGAGTGTGTGTGCTGAGTTGGGGGTGGGGGGTTTGGGTCTTTATGGGTGCATGTTTGAGAGTGTGCTGATTTGGGGGGTGGGGGGTTCGGGTCTGTATGGGTGCTTGTTTGAGAGTGTGCTGATTTGGGGGGTTGGGGTTCGGGTCTGTATGGGTGCATGTTTGAGAGTGGGCTGATTTGGGAGGTGGGGGGTTCTGGTCTGTATGGGTGCATGCTTGAGAGTGTGTGTGCTGAGTTGGGGGTGGGGGGTTTGGGTCTGTATGGTGGCATGCTTGAGAGTTTGTGTGCTGAGTTGTGGGGTGGGGGGTTCGGGTCTGTATGGGTGCTTGTTTGAGAGTGTGCTGATTTGGGGGGTTGGGGGTTCAGAGTTGGGGTGTTGGGGGTTCGGGTCTGTATGGGTGCTTGTTTGAGAGTGTGCTGATTTGGGGGCTTGGGGGTTCGGAGTTGGGGGGTGGGGGGTTCGGGTCTGTATGGGTGCATGCTTGAGAGTTTGTCTGCTGAGTTGGGGGGTAGGGGGTTTGGGTCTGTATGGGTGCATGCTTGAGAGTTTGTGTGCTGATTTGGGGGGTGGGGGTTCAGATCTGTATGGGTGCATGCTTGAGAGTTTGTGTGCTGAGTTGGGGGGTGGGGGATTCTGGTCTGTATGGGTGCATGCTTGAGAGTGTGTGTGCTGAGTTGGGGGGTAGAGGGTTTGGTCTGTATGGGTGCATGCTTGAGAGTTTGTGTGCTGAGTTGGGTGAGGGGGCCATGGGGCATAGTGTTTGGTTGGGGGTGGGAGCCATGGGGCATAGTGTTTGGTTGGGGGTGAGGGGGCCATGGTGCATAGTGTTTGGTTGGGGGTGAGGGGGCCATGGGGCATAGTGTTTGGTTGGGGTAAGGGGGGCTATGGGGCATAGTGCTTGGTTGGGGGTGAGGGGGGCCATGGGGCATAGTGTTTGGTTGGGGGTGAGGGGCCATGGGGCATAGTGTTTGGTTGGGGGTGGGAGCCATGGGGCATAGTGTTTGGTTGGGGTTAGAGGGGGGCCATGGGGCATAGTGTTTGGTTGGGGGTGGGAGCCATGGGGCATAGTGTTTGGTTGGGAGTTGAGGGAGCCATGGGGCATAGTGTTTGGTTGGGGGTGAGGGGGGCCATGGGGCATAGTGTTTGGTTCGGGGTGAGGGCGCCATGGGGCATAGTGTTTGGTTGCGGTTAGACGGGGGCCATGGGGCATAGTGTTTGGTTGGGGGTGGGAGCCATGGGGCATAGTGTTTGGTTGGGAGTTGAGGGAGCCATGGGGCATAGTATTTGGTTGGAGGTGAGGGGGGGCATGGGGCATAGTGTTTGGTTGGGGGTGAGGGGGCCATGGAGCATAGTGTTTGGTTGGGGGTTGAGGGAGCCATGGGGCATAGTGTTTGGTTGGGGGTGGTGAGGGGGCCATGGGGCATAGTGTTTGGTTGGGGGTGGGAGCCATGGGGCATAGTGTTGCACTCCAAGAGTGAACCCAATAATAAAGAAAAAACAGGCACAGTTAGGCGATGTACATCCTTTGCTTTTTGAGGAAACCTGACTCAACGAAGTCCATACTCCTCTTGGGCAACCCAAACAGCAAACTATAGCAGTCCAAAATAACAGAATGTCCAATCAAGGGTCAATAAAATATATATAATTTAATTAAACAGACAATATACAATAACTAAATAGAAATAAATTATAACAATGGAAATGTGTAGTAAAAAATGTAAGTTTGAAATGCAAATAAAAATTGTTACCCCTCAAAAACATATTCTTTTTCCATGTGTTTAATACAAATTGGGGGTTGAAAAAGCCTCCTGCCACGCCCCGCCTGCCACCCCGCCCACATTTTCTTTTCGGCCCACTATAGCCCTCATATAAGTTACTTTTGGTCCTCTGTTAAAGTCAGTTGTACACCCCTGATCTAAAGCAACACTTCCAAGAACATTCTTTTGAAGCTGGTGAGGTGAATGAAGGACTACATAATCCATCTACTTTTTATTCACCTACGATGAGCCACAGTCCTGAATCCGTCATTTTTGAACAGCACATTCTAGCTGATCTAACTGCCATGGAATCAGAAATTCCCCCAAAAAAGATCTTCCATAATTTG
This sequence comes from Ambystoma mexicanum, assembly GCF_040938575.1. Classification (NCBI taxonomy): domain Eukaryota; kingdom Metazoa; phylum Chordata; class Amphibia; order Caudata; family Ambystomatidae; genus Ambystoma; species Ambystoma mexicanum. Next base: position 447,394,971 of record NC_090936.1, on the reverse strand, counting down.
AGTAGAAAAGAGCAAGAAGCAATTACATCCTTAAGAACTAATCACAATATAATTATAAGGAAAGCTGATAAAGGAGGAGCCATTGTACTCCTAAATCGCCGCGATTATATAAAGGAATGTGATAAACAACTAAGCGACGGCTCCTTTTATAATCAAATTAAGGAAGATCCCACAGAACGGCCGAGGGTACTGATAAACAACAAAGTAGAAAAAGCCCAAAAAAAGAACTGGATTATGAGCAAAGAAGCAGATTATCTAACAACTAGGAATTCTAATATTCTGCAATTTTATGTCTTACCAAAAATTCACAAGACACTAACCAATCCACCAGGGAGACCTATAGTCTCTGGAAGAGGATCCTTACTAGAACCACTGCCCAATTTTGCAGACCATTTTTTGAAAGGCTATGTTGCCGAGAGGACCTCTTATTTACAGGACACCGTGAGCATGATCAACTTAATAGAAGGACATCAGTTTAACTACTGCACTGACATGCTAGTAACTGTAGATGTCGTATTGCTGTATACTAAAATTCCCCAGCAAGCGGCACTGGCATTGATAGAAAAACTATTGTTATCCAAGCGAGAGAATGGAGTCACCCCTAATTCTTTTATTGTATGGTGCACTGAAATGGCGCTCACCGAGAATTATTTCCAATTCAACAACAAGTTCTGCAAACAAATACATGGGACTGCGATGGGTTCGGCAGTAGCGCCCACTCTAGCTAATCTGTATGTTGAAATGTTAGAAAGCAATAAAATCTTAACAGCTTCTAACCCCTTTTCGAAACATATAATACAGTGAAAACGTTACATGGACAACGTGTTTCTTCTTTGGCATGGTGACGAGTCAAGTCTCAATATGTTTTTCAATTGGTTAAAAACATTAAACCATATTTACAATTCACGCTTACGAAAAGCCACACGGAAGTGAACTTCCCAGAGATAACAATTTACGATGACAACCAAGAAGGGATACTGAAAGTAAGACCATTCCATGAACTGACTGATAAAAACTCACTACTGTCTTTTGACAGTTTTCATCCTAGACATGTACTTGAGAATCTACCTATTAGACAATATTAAGATTAAAACGGAATAGCACCACCTGTGGAGAATTTGACAAAGAAGGAAAAATACTAAGTATCAATTTGTAAAAACGAGGCTGTCCACATAAATGTGTTAAAAACGCATTCAAAAGATCACATAATTATAACAGGGAAGGCCTGTTAGAGTATGAATCCCAAGCAAAAGATACAGATAGAATGGTATTTGCAAGCACCTATAATGCCATGTCAAATCGTATCCAACGGATAGTGAAGAAGAATTGGCGCATACTAGCTAAAGGAAAGAACGCAGTCCTCCCTTCCAGATGCGCATTCAAAAGAAGTAAACATTTAAAACAACTTGTATTGAAGAACAATGTGTTTGAACCAAAGATGCACCAGAAGACCATCATGGGGCCTCGAAAAACTCAAAAGTCACAACCCAGGCGGTAACTGTAGGTGCCGTAGCCAAACCACTAAAACCACCACTGTGGATTTAGGCCTCAAGACACTGTAGCAATAGAAAACACTTACTAATTGCAACACGGCATGCGTAATCTACAAGATCTAGTGAACCTGTGACAGGCTCTATGTAGGCAAGACAGAAAGACCGGTTAAAATACGCATTGGCGTACATAAGAGCTGTATCTGGGATCAAACACGAACAGCACCAATGGTGGGTCACTTTACAAGTGCAGGACACTCATGTAATGACATCAGATGGTCAGTGATATTCAAACTACATCTAAGTGGGAACACAGCACATGATAAAAATAAACTCTCAAGAGAGGAAACACGCCTAATTTTCCTGACCAAAGGTTATGAACGGGGTCTGAACGAATCATTAGATTGGAATACAGCCTACTGTAATTAATTCAACTGTAACCCTTTCATGCTTCATATCACCCACTGTCCGCCTGCCAGAAGTTGAGGTGTGGTCTAATTTGTAGCTAGCACTACGTAATCCAGCATGATTTTAATTGACATGGGGTCTACTATTAATAACAGCCCTAAGCAACAGAGAGTTTTCTTAAGATGCCGAATTTTTCTCTCCATCCGTTCTCCTTGTTACTGTAAGGGGCTGTGGATGTCTTTTACAAGACGTAACTATGCACCATCATTATCTTTCTAGATAACACTAAGGGCCTCATTACGAGGTGGGCGGTAAGGGGTTAACGGTGCCGGTAAAGGTGCGGGAGCCGTTAACCCCATACCGCCCTATTACGAGGGCCCGCTCGCGGGACCCGCTCCGGGCGTCTGGTTTTATCAGACGTCCTTAGCGGGTCCCACGAGCGGCCCAGCATGCTAACAACGGGCCCGTCATTAACGGGCCCGTTGTTAGCATGCTCCCCATTCCCATTGAGCCCTATTGGGGCTCATATGGGAATGGGGATGGCCCGGGTCCGGGTTCCCTGAATGGGGAAATACTGGGCCCTCTAAGGTCGGAATGGCCCGGTATTTACCCATTCAGGGACCACGGACCCGGACCCGAGTTTGGAGGCAGCCTCCAAACTCTAATGAGGCCCTAAGAGTTAACTACACTTCCCATGACACTGCGGACGCGTACCCATGATCACATGGCTTACGCAGCATACGTTACGTAATGCTCAGCATTAGTGCTATAGAGACAGCATCACAGGCCCACAGCAGCCACTACAAGGACGTGAGAGGTTTACACTCTGGTTAAAGAATACCTATAGTAAGTATACTTAATAAGAATTCTGAAAATCGTTTTCATGTGAGGGGGATCCCATAAAGAGCAACCTGGAGCTTATGCTTCTACATATTGGTTTCTGTGTTTCCCAACGCAGGCCCATCAGTAATACTAAGATCGTATCTGGCAGACGAATGAACATTTATCGCTTGTTTAGCCACCAAGTAACAGGTGTTTGCTTATGCCGATTTGAGGGTACAGTTACGGACGACTTTCAGGCAACACAGCACGGGAGATGTGCACCCCTGGTAATAATAGCTCAAAGATACACTTGGTTTAGAATTTTTGTCCACCAGAGCATACCTCGGTTCACGGATTCACATGGAAAGGTAATAATTAACAGCCGACCCGTAATAAAAAGATGCTGAAATAATGTGTCCAGACAGTGACAGTGTGGTATAATCACTCTACTGCAATGTGACCAAGGTGTCTAATCCCTGATCTCTACACGATGATTGCTACGGCCCCCAGCCATAAGTGAAAGATGAATTAATCCGCACACCAGACTATTAACCTAATGTAAGTGCGAACTATAACACGATTGACCGTGCTGTTGTACAGTTACTTCATTTCGTACCGGCAATATACACACAATTTGAAATGAATTGACATGATGACTGTGCTGTTCTCATTAAAACTAATACACTTAGAGATCAACTAAACGTCTGGTTTATTCCTCTATACCCCCTCAGGTGACTATTAGGACAGCGGATTAAGACCGCTTTCGCTCCACTCACCGAGTCAAAACAGTAACTCGGGTAAGTGTTAGAGCTGCTCTATTGATTATTCAATGAATAGAACAATTGGTGAAGCACTATTAGTAGCCCCATCACAACAACTAAAGCTTTGTGTTTACTTTTTCCCTTCCCTTCTTCTGCAGAGTTCCACAGAGGGAGAAGTGAACTTTCTCAACTCGTGTTTTATCATGAAGCAGTAACCCTTGCGACATAGCTACCTTACTATTGATTCCCTGAAGAATTTCCCGCAAATAAGCTATTTTTTACCATTTGCGGGAAAGAAACATGTTGGGTTTGCTCCAAATATTCACACACATACATTGCTCCAATCAGTGTTTCTTTTAATTCACTATGGCACTAGTTATGTGTTTACAGTGTGCAACTGCAGTTTTGTAAAGCAATGTCCTTGTTATGTTGTATATTTTGCACTGTGTTAGTTTAGTTGTAATATCTTGTTAACAGGTACTTTTATCTTTCATACTTACAAGTTGCTGTTTTGGGTGTAGCTTAAAATGAAAAATTATATCTCACAAGTGTATTCATGTGGGTAGAGAACCACGTATTCGCTTCTGATACAAAACATATTTTTTTAGAAAACATATCTAATGATTTAAATAAATTGAGAGAAATAAGCAATGTATCTTATATTTAATATGACATCCTGCTCTTCAGCCCAAGTAGTCTACAATGTCTGGAAACTTGCAATTGATATGTTAGAAATGCAGCCTTTACTTGCTTGATTCAGTTTACTTAAATATTCCAGTGACACTAAAGAATTTAAGATCTATATGTTCTGGAAAATTAGAAGACTCAATTGTAAGAAATATTAACAAGCTTTATCTTTTTAGGTTAGATCATGAACAGAGATGCAATTAAACTGGACAGTTTCGTTTTAATGTGAATATCATCTGAGACCATTGTGTAAGCCGCTGACCATGGGGCCTGAATGTAGTAGTGATCATTTACCACTGCAGCTAAATGTACAACTGCCAATGAATCTAGTTTCCATAAGACCACAGTCCGCCTTGGTTACTTTAGGCAGCGGGGTGTGGGGGTTGTTAATTGGAATGCGGTTGCATGTAGAAAATTCACAGCTGAATTGGGCCACTTGATTGGTAAGGTTGGACTTACTGAGGGAAGTTCTCGGTGGACAGATATAACGACACGCTGATCTCCTGCTTAGAGGTTCTTGCAAATAAGGGGAACCAGGCTGCATAGGTACCACTATAAAAAAAAGTGTTGTAGAGGGGAAGAGGCTAAAAAGAAAAGCCTTAAGGGATCTGTCATCCAAACCATGTCTCGGGGATGAACACTGCAGAGTAAAGGAAACCATGTTGGCAAATTAAATTGTTTTTCTAAAATCGATTAGACTAGAAATGTTCAATAGGGAAAATCAAGCAGTCCTGAAATCATTGATAGAAAATAACAACTCTGACTTTTGGGCGACCATAAATGGGAAGCTCAAAGTCTTAGGTGAAAGGAGGGAATGTTCAATACCTGCTCACGTCTGGGAAACTTTTTATAAGGCTAAATATTGTTGGCCCAAGTGTTGGAATTGAAATAATATTATGCCTCCTGTCGCAGTAATTGAATGTGTATTGGCCTACGCCAAGTTGTCTAAAGTATCATGTAAATAGACTCAGCGGCAATGTCTTGACCTTAACGAAAAGTAATGTAAGTCGCCATCTTGGATTTAGCCGCCATTTTAGGTCCTCTTGTAAATGTGGAAGTCACCCTGAACATCAAAATGGAGGCTGAATGTTATTCTGAGTGAGATTCTGGCCGTTGTGACCTCCGCATACACAAATAATTAATATGCCTGCAGGCCACTTGTCGGGGTCGCGAACTGAGACCTCGTCCTATTGCTGACCTATGTGTAAATGAACAACTATATCATTGAAACTGATCAAAATGCATACATTATAGGATTGACCTGGCAAAGAACCCTAGGCCTGATCCCAAGAATGGTTAACCCACGAGAGGGTTGGCCAAGGGCTGGACAAATCATATAAAAGACCCAAATATTCCAATGTACGGTCTCTCCACTAATGCATCGAACCTTCGTTGAAGTTCGTTACGTTACTCTGAGAGCCGAATAGCTATTTGTTTGTCAATTGACTTTGGTAACTGTTGTAGCTTTTAAATAAAGCACTTGTATGTCCTTTGTAACCTGTGTTGGTGTGTTTCCTTTGGGCTTCCCAGCCTCATATCAATTTTTATGTTTTCACACAAGGGCGAAATGGATAGTAACGTCATTACCACGAGTAGGAGTGAAGTAGGAATGTATCCGTGGGATGACGACGATAACCTTTGGGAAATTGGCAGAGCAAAGAGTTCAAGGGTGCCGGGCCCGGATGGGATCCCTCCGGGTGTATTCAAAAGTGACCCGCAAATTTGGCTTTGTCCTATGAGAGTGTTATTCAAACAGATGTACACTACTCATAGAGTCCCCAGGATGTGGACGGAATCGATCATCATCCCAATTTACAAGCAAGGTATCAGCGATGATCCCAAAAATGTTAGACCAATCGCTTTGTTAGTCGCAATGAGTAAAATGTTTGCGTTTTTATTGCTTACGGACTTTACTATTACCAGGTGGGGTTTTGTACGGGGATGGGAACCTCCTTAAATGCTACCACCATATCCCATGTGTTCATGGCAGTGAAGAGAGGCGTGGTAGAGACAACCTATTTGGCAACTGTTAGTAGTGGTACATTGTGGAACAAACTCAGGGCGTGGAAGATTCCATTGGAGATGATGCAGTTCTTGGCACTCTTTCATGAGGGCACCTCTCTGAGAGTGAGGTTGAGCAGGGTTGGGGTTTTGACCGGGAAGGCACCCACCTATGTTAGGTTATGGCAAGGTTGTGTTTTGGCCCTGCCCTTGTTCAACCTATATACATTTCGGATTTGGATAGTCTTTGGAACTCTGGGGTTACTAATCTGGTCAAAATGGGCAAGCTAAGCCTAAATTGGCTTTTGTTTGCAGACATTCTTATCTTACTTGATAAAACCCCAAAAGGGATACACAGGAAGTTAATTATTTTCTGCCAATATGCTTTGGACAACAATTTGAGTGTGAATGGTCAGTACTTACTCTAAAATAAAAAAACGAACTCCAAACTACGCATCCTTTAACATTGACAACAATATCATTAAGATTATGCCTGAGGTATGAACCCTAGGATTATATCTGGACTCTTATCTCACCCTGAAGAAGCAAGTCAACTCCCTCTCCTCCACAACAGCTTACACTTGCAAATTAATCCGAGCTGCTAGACCATTCCTCTCCAGTGGCAGTTGTGTCACCCTGGCCAACGCTCTTATCATGTCTAGACTAGACTATTGCGACGCCCTGTACTCAGGAGCCAACAAGTATGTCACTGACAAACTTCAAAGATTGCAAAATAACGCCTTAAGAGCAGCACTGAGCATCCCATATAGAGAGCATATCTCTAAATTCAGGAAAGAGGCCCACTGGCTAAAAATAATGGATAGAATCCTCCTCAAAACAATTTCTATCACTTCTAAATGCCTAAACAACCTAGCACCTCCCTACCTATCGGATGAAATCTCCAGGAGATCCACAACCCGACCCACGAGATCTGCTAATACATTTATGCTCCAAATCCCTAGATTTAAACTGACCACGGCTGGAGGAACTAGTTGCCCAGTCAAAGCCGCACAATCATGGAACACACTCCCAGTTGACCTCAGACGTCCCCTACCCTATGCCAGATTTAGAAGTAATGCTCTCAAATGGCTTTGCACTAACGACTCATAACCACCTCTTCCCCTACTGCCACACTACCCCCTTGACACTACCCCGACAATCATTGCACTTAACACCACTACTGCAACTTTTACACCGGACATGTTTGTCCATAGCTGTAGGCATTCGTTATTTGTTTGCATTACCTAAATATACGCAATGTTAAGCCCGATCCTTGCCATGTATCCGACCAGTTATACCCTCCATGTTCCTCGACCGGCAAATGTCTGTACTGTATTATACACTGTATTGTACATTGTATCCACATGTATGTACTGGCCTTGACAGGCACTGTAACTAAGCTTCATACCTTCTTGTACTGCTGCGCCGAGCTGCCCAAGGGCTTGGTGCGCATTATCAAATTAATAAACAAACAAACAAACAAACAAATCAAAAGTAATTATTTTTACCACAAGAAGCCGTCCAAGGACATTTAAGTGGAAGTAGGCTTCCCAGCATTTGGAAAGAGTACAATCAATGAGGTACCTGGGCTACAATCTGACTAATATGCACTCAATTGCTGCATGGAAGGTTTTCTTGAAGGGGACAGTTAGCCCCAAGCTCACCAAGATGAAAAGAATATATTCACAATTATGTTGATATTCTCTTTTGCCTTTAGTGAAATTTTATTTGCTTACCGTTGAACCTATGGTTTTATATCGGTTGGACATTACATTTACTGACTCGGGCTCCTACCTAAATTCGTTGCAGGGTTTACTATGGAATAGGACCTTGGGCTTGGCAAACTCTGTTCCAAACGCTGTGATTAGGCATGAGTTTGGGTTAGTTTCACTGGCAAGATGGACTTTGTGGAGGAAGTTGTCTGAGTTTGCAACATTTTTGGCTCCCCGGAAAACTCGCTCTACCAATATAAAAAAATAATAATAAAACACTTTTATGTCCTTATTTGTATCATGTTGATGTTGTGCAAAAATGTTCTTTTTATGTAAATGTTTTTTTTATGTAACTGAAATGTACAATACAATAAAGACATTTTAAAAAATAACAAAAATTACCTTTCGATCTTCATGGGACCCCCGCCACTTTCCAGAGGCTCTTTGACCAAATCCTTTGTCCCTATTGGGCATTCTGTGAAGTGTATTTAGATGACATTGTCATTTATACTAAAACCTGGAATGACCATTTCTACCATCTATATCAAGTAACAAGGGCATTGAGGAACGCCAGGCTTACTGCAAACCCCAAGAAATATCACCTTTCACAATCTAAAGTAAATTATTTGGTTTTTTTTTTGTGGTTTTGTGGGGAACGGTCTGGTACAACCAAAGACCGAAAAGATAAAAGCTGTCCAAGAAACCCCAATCCCAAAGACAAAAAGGGACCTATGAACGTTCCTTGGCCTAATAGGTTACTGCAGACGGTTTATGCCTAATTATTCTAACATTACAGCCTGCCTGACTGACAAACTTGAGAATGTTGAACCTCTAAATCTTAGGTGGAATCAGTAAGACCAAGCCTGCTTTAACACCCTTAAGCAGATTCTTTGTAGTGAGCCAGTCCTAAAAGTGGCTAATTTTAACAAAGAGTTATTTTACAGACAGACACATCCCAATTTGAATTAGATGCAGTTCTCACCTAGGAGTATAATGGAATTGAACACTCAATTTCCTTAATTAACTGAAAGCTCTTCCCACAGGAGTGAAATTATGTCACAATTGAACTCGAGGCTTTAGCTATAAAGTGGGCGGTATCCTATTTGTGGTACTATCTTACTGGGATAATGTTCTGGCAAAGTTCTGGCTGATAACTGATTGCTCCCCTTTAACATGGATCAGTCTCTGGAAAGACACAAATGTCAGAGTAATGCGCTGGTTCATAGACCTGCAACCCTATTGTTTCAGTGTAGGACACAGGAAAGGAGAAGACCAGGGCAATGTGTATTACCTATTCTAATAGGTGTAGGAGAAACCAGTGGCCTAAGATAAAAGGTCTGTGATGAATCCAGCAATACCATCACTCCCTCTCTTGGGAAATTCTCTTCCCATATGGCCAGAGAAGGGCAGCCGCTACACGATACCGACCCTGGGGGTGGCTGCCTGAGGGAGGAGCATGTTGGGGGAGAGGGCCCTCATGAGAGGGAGAGAGACTGGTCACAAGAAATGTGGCACCCACCTTTCCATTCTGGGTATGACTCCCCCCAGGTTCACAGATTTATAGCTTACTGGGGTATTGAACCCGTCTAGCCATCTTATACTGACATCAGACTTCCTTTTGACAAATTATAACAAAGTACTGCGACGAGAAGGAGAACCGAAGTGATGGGGATTGCTACATCTGGGAAGCCTACGCTGTGTTCTAGTGGTTGGTAGGAGCTACATAGTGTCAGAACGTTTAAATACCCGTCAGCTGTTGCGAATGGAGAGAGCCACAGGGTGAGAGATGCCGCAGAGAGAACCTCATGGCATGCAAAGCTGGTCGGAAGCTGGAAAGCAAGCAGAGTGCTGCCAAACACTGGTAGGCTGCTGGAATTGCTGTCCAAAGGTCTCCCGTAGTGAGATCGAGGGCAGCACAAGGCTGTCAAGAGATGCAGGAGACTAGGTGAGAAGCGGTGAAGGGCAGGAGCACAGCACCAAGCTGCCAGTAAGCCACAACAACCACAGGACGACACAAAGAACATCGGAACAGCCAAAACAAACCGATGAGCCCAAAAGGGAAGAGCGGGCTTCAGGGCGAATGCAGCCCACCGTGGGGAAGCTTAAGGAGTCTGCTAAAGTGTCCGGAAAGCCCTGTGACAAGGCGTGAGAGTAGCGAACGAGAAAGTGGAGTGTTGCTGAGCAGATTGATAAGAAAGGCATGCACAAGGCTGTTGCCTAGTAAAGTGTGCAAGTTTGAAATCCATTTACGTTTTAAAGAACAGTCTGAAGATTCCTGGCAAGAGAATGGACTGGTCACTGTGTGCGTTTGGGACCTGCACCCAGTTATATGTCTGGAACATTATGACGGTGAGTCTGGAGACCTGCACCTGAAAGGAAAAGTAACTTGTTGTGAAGTGCTGGCAGGCGAGTAAACCAGGCAAGTCTGAATGTAAAGCAAATATTGTGACTTTCTGGCAGGAGAGTAAAGCAGGCGAAACTGAATGTGAAGTGAATATTGCAAAGTGCTGGCTGGAGAGTAAACCAGGCCAAAAGCTGAATCTGCAAATATTGTGAAGTACTGGCCAAGAACAGGCCAGGCCAAAGTGAATGGGGGTCTGTAGATCCACATTTTAAGAGTGTGAAATCTAGGGAAAGGGAATCATGGAAAGGTTGCAACAACTGTAAATTGTAAAAGAACTGTGAACTATGGAGTTAGTACAGGGGTGAGGAAGAACCCATGAGTGTGTCATGCTAGGAGAAGGGGATCATACCCCCTTCATTGGAAAGTTGTCTTTTGACAAGGAAAAGAACTGTGGTAGAGAACAGAAGAGAAGCTGAAAACTTGTAGGAAGTGAAGACCTTCACCCATTGTTCTGAGAGCTGTGAAACCTTGGGGAACTTTAATCATTTGTTTATTTGTGCATTTTTTGTGACTTTATGCTGGAACATTAAATAAGACTACAGATGGCCAGTTGAAAGACCTTTTCCCTTAGCACTTTTTCTTAGGTTTAGCTTGTAAGGATCAGGATAGGATTTTGACACAGGACAGAGAACTCTTTATATTTTTGGACATTCTGACACTGACATCATTTAGTTTTGTTGAGGCTGGGAACCCCCGCATAGAGTTAGGGTGAGATAGGACTTTCTCCAACCCTTCTTTTACTTTAATAAAAGTTTATAACAACCATCACAATATCTCTGTGTCCGAGTCTAACTCCCGATTCATTACAGAGCATTCTAACTTCCCTTGGCTAAACTCCTTGCAACAATTCCACTGATCAGTATGTGGATTTGGAGCAGATGGTCGCCTGTTATGAGCTCTGACTGGATCACAATTGACAAGTGTTCTCCTTCTCATGGCCCTTGCACTGCCCCTTCCAGTCCTGCTCTCCACCACGGTTTGCAGTTGCTAATTCTGTAAAGCCAACAAATTAGTTTGTGGCTTCTTTCTGTCCCTCTGCCTTTTTAGGAAAATGTTGAGCAGCTAATACAGCAACAGACACATTATTTCCTTACCAACCTGTCAATACGTTGATACTGATGACAATCTTTAGCTGCAGTGTCATTACAAACGCAGACATACAGCTTGCTGTGCTTGATTAGTTTTGTGGGTTATTTGAGAATACTGGTCAAGGCAGTGTTTTAACTTTTCTAAACTATAAACTCGATTTTCATTTTTGTTTTGTTTGCATACATTAACCGTGGTCTGATCAGTGTTCCTAAAGCAAATCTCCAGGATAGTACCAAGAAGATTATTTGTGACCGCTTTGACATTTTCCTATGCAGGTTCCTGTTGAGACCAATTACATTTTGGCTGAAGTAGTGTAAATGTGGCTGGGAGCATAGCAGCTTGGAGTATGTGGTTTAAATTAGTACCATTCAGGCGATAACAGTCCTTTATAACCTTAAATTCTTCTTGGAACCTTACAGGATTGTCTTGCATTTTAGAGAATTGCTGAGCAATACCAAAATGATCTGTGGAGCACCACAGAGCATGGTGTGAATAATCCAGTGCAGTCATCACTGATCCCCGAGTGGTAACCTCCTCCGATGTGGCCAGGGGATGGCAGCTGCTACCTGATGCTGACCCTGGGGGCAGCTATATGAGGGGGGATCACATGGGAGGAGACAGCCTCTGGGGAGATGTCATGACTTCATTGGATGAGATGTGGTATCCCCCATTTCCCGTTAAGGCTACCCCTTGATGCCCAATACTGTAATGGGCTATTGACATAGATCTATACCCCTCTTTAGTGAAAATAGAGAAACCTTTTCCCAAAGCCCTGTAAACCAAACGTCCATCCCTGGTCAAAAATGTAAAAGCTCCAAGACAACCCTTTCCAATTCTAATTGTCCATCACATAGAACTGGCTCATCACTAAGAACCGTTGAAAGTGACTTTCCAAGTAATCTGTATCAATCAACATCAATTGACTTCTGTTCCCATAATCATCAAAATCCTGTTGCGAGGAAGAACGAAAGAACAATGCAGAGGAGAAAGAGCTCAAGCTCAATGAGCCTTCTAGTTGTTTTTGACCTGTACCCATGCGCGGGTCATTTAAAGATTGAAGACAAACTCTAAGAGGCTGCTGCCCTTTGGGAGAAGTCGTCGCACCTCTCTGCAAGGTTTATGGAGCTTGAAGCACGAACCAGTGTGGCGGAGCCGAGCAGCTCGCCAGCGAGGAAGAAAAGAAACACACGCCAGGAGCCAGTGGAAGACTCCTGGGCATTTGGCTATCGAATGTTTGTTTTTAATTGATCGAATGGTACATTTGACAGAATTCGGCCAGTGCCATTAGATTGATTATAAACAAACAATTAGGTTAATACATACAGAACATGTGGAGCAGGTGTTGCGGGGGTGTCCCCCGGTCCCCATGCTCGGTATGTATCCGCTTCCTCAACATGGGAGGCGGGGGACCGAAAAAGAGGAAAAAGGGAGCCTGCATGGTCAGATCATGCCCGCGTTAGAAGGACAGATCTGACGGTGAAAGGGACGTGGGGCGCATTTCGGTTTAAGTTTATTCGTCTGATGATTGTTCGCATGCGAGCAGTTTTATTTCGAACAGTCCCCCGCGAACAATTATCAGACGAATAAACAACCCCAAACCAGCAGGAGGGGCATGCAGAAGCAAAGCCGCAAGAGAGATCTTAACAAAGCAAGAGCAGTCCAGAGTGGAACGCAGGACGAGACAGAAGATGCCACACAGAGCTGGTGAGTCAACGCAGGCATAGTGGGGACCACGGGGCGTTTCGGCAAACGTGCCAAGTACAAAGTATAACAATTAAAGCCACAGAAATAGAGACAATAAAGAGACTGATTGAAAACCAAGAAGGTATATTACAAATCAGGACCCTAGCCATATATGAAGGTATGGAATGCAAATATGGGGAGAACCTTAAACAAATGATGTATCAAGGAGATGCAAGATACCAAGAGATGTATAGGCAACTGTGGAAGAGAAAGAGGAACAACGTGTCAAAATAAAAAGTCCTGGCAGGTGGGTAAACCAGGCAGTTACCATTGTCACCATTGAAAAACAGGGAAATATTTGCATATGGTCCATTTTGCTTTTTCACAATGCCCCACACCACTCTGCCGAAACAAAGTTCAGATCCAACCATGGCTCATTATTGATGCTCTGTCACCATGACCCATGCTGTTGAACTGAGACAAGGTTTACACCCAACAGCTATTTACCTATAGTATAAGGGAAAGAGACAGGATAACAGACACATATGGATCATATCTAATACCATTATTAGGACAGCAAAGATGATGAAAATAAGGATAAAAAGGATAGAGTACATTTTATTGAAGGAACAAATAGAGAGTAAACAGTTGAGTGTCAAAGTCACAAACATATCCTCATGGAGGACACAGGATATGAGATATTCACATCTGTGCATCCCTTCTACATAATTGAGGCACTGCCTTGAGACATTGGAGTATAGTGGATGTAGTGGAGAGGATCGCAGTTGGAATAGTTTTCACCAGTTGTAGGGTGCTACCATCTCCCAGGGCTGTATTCTATATCAAGGTAGCACTGCACTTGAATGCAGGTGTCCATGATGAGAATAACTATGTGATGGGGAAACACTTCAGGAGAGTGTCCGTGACCAACCACTGTTAATCCCAGGGCAGAAGAGAAACAGGGTGGAATATGTGAGCGAAACTGGTTCTGAGAGAGGTAAAACACCAACATAGGTTTGACCCATGGTCCCATAATCACACAAGTGGACATGTCTCCTTCATGTTTAATTAATTGGTGCGACGAAGACAACATTTTGTTGAAGAGAGAACATAGCCTGGTCTGGAGCTTGCTTGTTCTGCTGCGTGGGAGAGAGATCCGCCACTCCATAGTGTCAAAGTCTGATTCAAAGAAATCCAGGTGTTGGTCAGGGGTTAGGTTACTCTTTATTATGTACAAAGTCCAACTAAACCGGGTCATGGTATGGTAGAAAATAATCATGCTCTTCTGAACATTGAAGCAAGGAGGAGTGTATATCAGCCAGTCAGCGAGGAATGGGTGTTGGAGAATGCCCTTGCTGTGCAGGACACCCACCAGAGGGGCCAGTCTCTTGGTGAAGTCTCAGGGGGCAGAGGAAAGGCCAAAGGGGAGGACCCTCAACTGATAGTGGCCCTCCCTGGTGAAAGATGTTAAGATTTTCTAACAGAGAGGTTGCTCATCCTGGTCCTTCTCGGTGACTGGAATGTGGAGTTAGACATCCTCTACATCCATTAAGCAAAGCAGCTCCTGCAGGGTGCCCATTAGAATGATATATTGGAGATTCTGCTCCTCAAAGATGGTTGTGTGAAGGAAGCGGTTGCCCCCCATGAGGTCTGTGAAGGGGTGGAATTGGTTCAAGATCTTGGGCACCAAGAAGAAAAAGGAGTACAAAGCAGGAGATAGCATGAGACTTATTTAGCGTGCCCTCTACTCTTCTATCCCAAAGTCTTAGATGTGGCCACAGGGAAGCAGAGTGTCAATTTTAAATGTCTGGAAACTCCTTCTCAAACCCGTTCAGCGGGTACACCTTTGGCCAGAGGCTGGTGACAGACACTTTTTTGGGATCTTTCCACTCCCTGTAGAAAATGTTCCATACACTGGGTTGGATGGTAAATACCCTTGGACTCCATGGGCTCATAGAGCTATAGCATCCAGCAGTTTTAGAGTAGAGGGAGTGGGGCCTGCAACATCCAAGAGGTCTAAATTAGTTTGAAGGTGGGTGGTGTCCTCCTGAGTGATCCCCATTCTGCTGACCTATTTCCCTCTATAATCTCAATGCTTGAGATCCTCTGAGGCTGGGACTCTGGATAATCAAGGTTCTCGAGCAGCTGTAAAGGTTATCAGAGTTGGATCAACAGGAGCTCCAGCTCGGCCTACAGCGATAGGAGAGGTTGTCTCATGTCCAAAGCACCGTATATGGGTTCCTGTATTCATTTCTTTGGATCCTGTAATGGTACAGGAAATTAGGTGGGGGAGGGATTAGATGGCCTGTAGGGAGAGGGTTGTGGTGCTTCCTCCTTTTGTGGCGTTGAGTCCTTAAGTGAGGCTGCACCTCCATCTTATGCTCCCTGCAGCAGGAATGTTCATTATGTCTGCGGTCCCTGGAATAGGACCCAAAATGTCTGCTATGGTGCATAGAGTAGTACCTCGACACTTGATGGTTCCTGCTGCGGCCTTGGGAGTGTGAGAGTAAGCAGTGCCTAGTATGGGAGCTGCAATGCTGGTCACCCGTTGCGGGAGAGTGTTTACGAAAGGAACTATTTTATTTATTTATTTATTGGTTATTTGTAATGCGCACTGTGCAGCAGAATTGTGTTTCAAGACGCATCAAGACAAGGGGGGGACACGGATGAGGGAATAAAACAAAAACACAAACGTTCTTAATAGGTCTTGAAACATTCAGAACGTGCAAGTGCTATAGCATGTGAGCAGGTGAGAGGGGCAGGATGGGAAGTGAGGGAGAGGGGAAGAAAACAAACAAAAACGTTCTGACTAGGTCGTGAGGCGATTTGGAATGTGCAAGTGCTGGGACATGGAAAAGGGGGAAGAGGGGGAGGAAAGGAGGTGCAGGGGGGATGCAGGAGAGAAGTACAATAAATGCAAAAAAAAACAAGTAAAAAGGGCAGGGTCAAGTAGGCAACTGCATTAAGAAAAAAACATGCAATTATGATAGGCAGGTATGAGTGACTGCTGACTGGAAAAGCCTTGCCTCGTGGAATGAGGGGCTACATCAGGCATGCACAATGCTAGTACATCACAACGCTAGTAAGAAGCAGGTGATATGCAGAATTGAAAAGCCTCAACCTATGCTGAGGGGGGGGAGTCTAAATCACAATGTTGGTAAGAAGCAGGTCAGAATAGAAAAGCAACACCCTATGATGGGGGTCGGGGGGAGGAGGGTACAACACTCTGCAGGAACAAAAGTAGAAAGCAGGTATAGAGAAATGAAAACAAGCTGGCAGTGCTACTCCAAACGGAGCAATGTCGATAGTGGCACAAACAGGGTTCCAGAAGAACCCAGTGCAGCAGCACCTTGCAGAAAGTCAAGGAAGTGGCATACACAGGTAGAGAGTTAGACCACAGGTCACTGAGTGGTAGGCGCTGCAACCACACTGCAACAGCCCATTGAAGGAAGTCAAGGTGCATTTATTTATTTGCATTTTTAAAGCGCTCACACAACCCGGGGGCATTGAGGCGCTGTAACAGGAATTTGACTTAGTTGCTGATTTACAACATGCCTAATGCCCAGAGGTGTCTAAGCGCGGACCCGGGGATCGAACCTATGGTGCTTCGTGTCGTCTTGTTGCCAAGGGGAGCACGTTGCCGCTGGGCTATCCTCCCAGGACGTGTATCGCATACACGAGTAGAGAGTTAGACCACAGATAACGAGCAGTCCATGAAGGGTTATCGCTGCAGCCATGCCATGGCTTGGGATGAATGGGAGAAGATCAAGATGCTGCGAGATCCCTGCAACGCAGGACAGCAAGCATGCGACCAAGAAAGAGAAAAGAGGGAAGGGGGCGCAGACTTCCTTATCTCTCTAGTCGAAGTAGAGTGAAGAGGCGACGCCTCGGGAGTTACGCCCAGGAACAACATGATGAAGCGGGCATAACAGGACGGAGATGAAAAGCTGCCGGCACAAGACCACCGCCAGCTCCATGTTAGGCCCTTGGATGCGGCCCTTATTTGGGGACGGGGTGGAAGGGGGGACTCAACAATGCATTTGATTTAAAGACTCCTTCCCACTGACATGCATTGCAGTGTGACTGTCCTTCTGTGTCAGTACCCGACGAAGGATTCCAGCGATTTTCTCCCAGGCTGAGCACTGCTTCCTTGCCTGATGTCTGCCCTGGGTCATCACCGTAACACTGCTTCTGGTTTTAAAGGTGGGGAGGGGCAGATGGCAAAGCTGCCCCGTGAACTGGGACAGCTATTGCAGCATCATGCCAAGTGAGAAGAGGGTTTGCCGTGAGGTTTGAGAATGCAGGCACTTGTTTGGGACTCAGTAGAGTCCTCATTGTGGCAAACAAAAAGGAAAGAGAAGTTAGTAAGAGTGGTACCTGTCTTGAAGACAGAAACAAAAATGTGGTGTTCTAGGTGGGCGCACCTCGTATCCACTTTGGTAGAGTTAGGCGTGGAGCCTCCATTCTGGAAGGTAATTGTATGCATTTATTGTATATTGTGACAATTTGTTGCCTGCCTGTCTGTGGGGTGGGTTCGCCACATTGCTTAAGGACTGGATGGCAGGGCGAGGAAGAGAGACAAGAGGGTAATGGATTTGCTTGAAAGGGGTACATCCTGGTCCTAGAGAGAGGGCAAGAGCGAGAGAGAACAAGAAAACTAGGGAACACACATAAAGCTGATTAGATGGGTTACTAAGGAAAATGACAGAGGAGTTGAGTTGAGGAGACCAAAGTTGAAGGACCAAGCCCCAGGTTAGCTGCATTTTAAGGGTCCACATTCTGAGGCCCTTTTCTCCTTATGGGGAGAAGGGTCTACATGTGCCCCCTGGATAATTTACCAGACTGCATTGTTCTGTTAGATTAAAGAAAGGATACCAAAATGTTAACACTTGTCTCCTAGGAGTTGACTGAACTCCTGAAGATATTAGGCCTTTTAGAATTACAGAAGACATGACCTAACATAGTGGCTTGAACAAACATAGGGGCAGCGTGTCAGGGTGCTATGATAGCTCAGTGAGTTAAGTGCTCACACCAGTCTGAATTGAGCCTGTTGGATAAAGGATTTAATCCTGACGCAGACGATTCAGCCCTTCAACCACTGAGGTCAAGCAAGTAAATACAATATTTAAAATTGCATTCTAATACAAATGATTACATCACTTAAAAATTGGAAGCATCCAGATGAAGCACTGCATAAAAACATGGCACAATTATCAGCTAGCTTATGTAGCAAAACATAAAACATTGAAAACACAATTCTAGAGGGACATATTTAAAAGGGCAAGATTCTGATCTGAGGAGAAACATTCTTCCAATGTACATCTCCACATTATGGTAGCGTTAGGCTCCCGTGGAAAGATTTTGTGAGATACATTCTGGAAGCTTTTCTAATTTGTTGTAATGCGAACACTGTTGTTCCTTTTGAGCATTCAGGCTTCCAAAAGAATAATTCCCTGATAGGTAATTAGCTGGTCATGAAATGTATGGTGGAAATGTATTGTAAAATAGGCAGCGACAAATGATATTGCACATTCATCGATTTATTTTTTTGTTTTGTTTTTTGTCTGATTTTGAGTAGTAGTTGGAGGAAAGAGTTTGGTGCGGAGTGGCAGAAGAGATGAGTACTGAAAGGAAAACAGAGGGTGAGAGTTGGAGGTTGGAGGGGCAGTCCGAGAAGGCTGGAGGGAGAGGGAGTGTCGTCTGGGGGAGAGAGTTAGGGTTTGAAGCAAGTCAAATGAAGTAGGTTGGAAGGGGAAGTTTTCTTAGCAGAGAGGAATTGGTGGGAAGTGAAGGAGGTTAACCATCTGAGAAAGAATTAGAGCTTGAGGCTGGCTGGAGAAAACATTGGTACCATCTGGAAGATAGCTTAGAGGGTTGAATAGAAATCCCCAGGTGGAGAGGAGAAAGATTTAGTACTATTGTACCATCTGGAGAGACATAGACCAGGAAGGTTGGAGGAAAGGAATGACCAGGGCCAAAGGAGTACAGGTGGGGAAAGGAGATTAAGGCTATTACCATCTGTTGAAAAACAGAGAGGCTAGCAAGATGGGGAGCTGCAACTATGATACCTGAAGGGCAGAAGGAGAACACATACTTCTCCTTGTCAGACTTGCCAGTGAACCTAGGTTATGCTCCGTTCATCCGTTCCAGAATCTATCCCCATAAAGGGTCTCCTCATTTAAGGGTGACCTTTCTTATGAAACAACACCTCCCCAAAGGAATGTTATTGGGAGACTTTGGTTCACACGAAAGAGTAAAAGGACCACCAAGTTGTGCAAGGCTAAAAGAAAGAAAGAACAGGACTTAGCTATCAGTGATTGAATAACCTCGCCAATATAACCACTGAGAGAAAAAGATCCACCTCAATGTCCTGAGTGCAAGCCAGATATTAAAGATGTTAAATCTGGTGATCCAAAAAAGCTCTGAGTTCTGTACAGTTCTATAATTTGGTCTCAATGTCGATTATCCAAAGAGCAAAGAGGAAGTAGTATTTTACGGATACCCTAGAATCAATGAAGGCAAGTCCAAGGAATGAGTAGAAGGGAAAGGGAGAGGAACATGTTAGTATTGTTATGAGCACCTGACTCCCAACGGCACGAGGACGCTCTAAGTTGGAAGCCAATGCAAGAAGCCAGTCCAAGCAACAAGAGTTCAGCAGAGCATCATTTAGTACTTCTTTTCCTCAAAGGAAATAATCCAAGAAATATCCAGGGGAATCAAAGAAAAGAACTCAGCATCTCATCAGCATGCAAGGGAATCCAAACAGAAGTCCATGAACACAATATCCGTACGTTTGTGAGCGTAGTAATACACATGTAGCTGAATTAAAGGGATAATCCAAGAGCAAGTCGAGTAAGCATGTAGGGTTGGCCACGTAGAATTCAGAAACAGGAAAAGTAATAATTTCCAAAGTACAAACTTACTTTGATAAGAAGCATCTGTGTTCCTGCGGAGGAAGGCTATTACTTCTTCATGCAGCCTAACTGTTGTGAGCGGTGGCGTGCTGACGTAGCTTACGCTCTCATAGTAACACGTGATGCATAGCGTAATGACAGAGGAGTGCACATCTTGCCTCTCAGATGTTTGGCATGTTGTGACAATCTTCATTTTAACCGTCATTGTTGTCGGGCAGTGATCTGGAGAAGTTGCTGCTTTTGTGGAGATGATGTGCTATGAACGCAATTCCTGACAGTATCCTCCCCCAAAAGATGAGATACCTCCCGAGATTCAAGGAATCGTGCTATCAGATGGGGAGCGTGGATATTGTCCACAGGTTCCCAGGTTCGATCCTCTGGCCTGTATCCTTTCCAATCTAGGTAATAGAACACTTTGCTGTTGTGCATTTTGGAATTCACAGTAGCTCGGACATCATATTCATCAACTCCCTGAATGTGCACTGGTGCCGATTTTTGCGGTAACCATGTGGTCACAGGACAGGGTTTCACCAGGAATACATGAAATACAGGATGTATGCACCAAAGCAAAGGAATAACAAGACAAACAGCTACAGGGTAAATCACTTTAGAAATTAGATACAGACCTATGTATCGGGGTTGTAGCTTTTGTTTGCCAGGAATTCTCAGTTTCTTTGTGGACAACCAGACTTTCATCCCAAACTGATAGTCGGGAGCAGGATTACGATGGGGATCAGCATTTCACTTGGCAAAGAGGTGAGCTTGTTCAAAATGTAACCCAACCTCTTTGTGTATGTTAGATAAATCTCTGATACACACCTGGGCAGCAGGTGTATCCTTGGTAGAGTGGGATTCAAAGGTAAAGATTGTGGATGTTGACCATACATATCATAAAAGGGAGAGGTACCAAGAGAGGTATGTAATGAATTGTTATATGCAAATTTGGCAGCTTGCATTGCCGAATGCCAGTTCTCCTGATACTGAAGACAAATACAAAGCAGATACTGTTCAAGTGTTGCATCCAGCCTCTCTGTTTGTCAGTCTGTCTGGGGATGGTATGCGCTAGAATATCTGTCATCAATACCGAAGGATGAGGTTAATGCAGTCCAGAAATGTGAAGTGAGCTGCACACTTCCATCAGTGACTATTATAGAGGGTAATACAAAAAAACAAAAGACATGTTTAAGGAATAAATCAGCCAAGATAACTGCAGACGGGATGCCAGAACAGGGAATAAATAGAGGCATTTTTTGTGAAATAGTCTATTACCACCCAGCTGATATCATGACCGAGAACAGATTGGAGTTATAGAGATCATATACCAGGGCTTGGGTGGGACACAAAGAGGTTTTAGCAGCCCAACTGGTTTGTCTGGTTGTTGTTTGGATTGGGCAAATACAGAACATGTGGAAATGTACTCTTTCATGTTTTGAGAGATGGAGGGCCACCAACACCACCTCTGTAGCAATTCTAGAGTCTTTCTTCTCCCTGGATGGATAGCAATGCAGGAGTCATGGCACCATCTTTGCACGCATAAATGAGATTCTCCAGTTGGTATGTACAGTCAATCCTGGATATAAGGTAATCCATTGATAACATCAGCATTGATAATGTCCGTATCCTCAGGATTCTGAGAAACCCACTCTTGTTTATTTTCTTACAAGGAAGGGTGTGGAGTACATACGCAGATCACATTCTGGGGGGATAGTAAATACTGATCCTTTTTTGTATCTGGGAGTGTCTCACCAAGATGGGACAAAGTGTCAGCTTTACCATGTTGTGAGGCAGGTTGGTAGGTAATGTGAAGTCATCATAGAAAAGAAGGCATGCCAACGGTCCTGCCTGGCTGTTATGCATTTTACAGTTTTCAGAGTTTGAAGATTAAGATGATCTGCGTACACCATAACAGTACAACATGCTGCTAATAGATGGTGTCTCCACTCTTTAAATGTCTCTTTAATGGATAGTAATTCTCTTTCGGTTACTCCGTAATTCCTCTCAGGAATGGTGAATTTAAAGGAATAGAATTCTACCGGGTGTAGTTTGCCCACATCAGGACATTTCTGTGAAAGGACAGACCCACCTGCAATACCTGAAGAATCTGCCTGTACTACAAAAGGTTGAATCGGATCAGGGTGTTGCAAAACCGGTGCCGTTGTGAAGGCAAATTTCAATATGTCAAATGCCTCTTTTAGGTTTTTTTATTCCAACAAAATCATACTGTAGGACTAGTGAGATTAGTTAAGGTAGAAAGGACACTGGAAAACAAGTATATGAATCTCCTATAGAAATTAGCAAAGCCAAGAAATTGCTGCAATGATTTCAGGGATTAAGGAACTGGCCACTCTAATACTGCTTTCACTTCAGTGGTATTCATTTGTACCCCCTTACAGTGAGGTCATAGCCCAAGACCTCCACTTCACTGGTGTTGAAAACATATTTTTCTGGTTTGGCTTAGAGAGTATTCTCATGTAATCTCTGTAGAACAGGGCTGACATCATCCACATGTTGCTCATAAAACTCTGAGTAGATTAGGATATCATCTAAGTATATCACGACATACCTATCCAACATATCATGAAAGGCGTCATTCATAAAATACTGAAAAGTGGCTGGGGCATTACAGAAACCGAATGGCATTACGAGATATTCAAATAGACCATAACGGGTTTTAAAAGCTGTTTTCCACTCATCATCCTCGCGTATTCTAACCAAGTTAAATGCCCTCCTCAAATCTAATTTAGGGAAGATTTTTGATGAACCCAACTGATCCAATAAAACAGTAATGAGGGGCAGTGGATATTGATTATTTACTGTGATGGCGTTAAGAAACCCATAATCTATGCAGGTCCTCAAGTCACCCTTAGGAACAAAAAAAGAGTGGTTCAGCAGCCTGTGATTTTGAAGACCTGATGAAACCGTTAGCTAAAGCTTTGTCCAAATATTCACGTAATACCTCATCTTCTTTAACAGTCAAAGAATAAATACGTCCACAGGGAATCTTGGAACCTGCAATGAGATCAATGGGGCAATCATAGGGTCGATGCAGAGGGAATTGTTCTGCTTTCTTTTCATCAAATAAATTGGAAAAGTCGATATATATTTCTGGAATAGTGTTAATACATGCTTTACGTATTGCCCAAAACAGACAGAACAGAAGTAAGAATGGCAGTCAATCTTGGATATAAGGTAATCCATTGATAACATCAGCATTGATAATGTCCGTATCTTCAGGATTCTGAGAAACCCACTCTTGTATATTTTCTTACAAGGAAGGGTGTGGAGTACGAACCCAGATCACATTCTAGGGGGATAGTAAATACTGATCCTTTTTTTGTATCTGGGAGTGTCTCAACAAGATGGGACAAAGTGTCAGCTTTACCATGTTGTGAGGCAGGTTGGTAGGTAATGTGAAGTCATCATAGAAAAGAAGGCATGCCAACGGTCCTGCCTGGCTGTTATGCATTTTACGGTTTTCAGAGTTTGAAGATTAAGATGATCTGTGTACACCATAACAGTACAACATGCTGCTAATAGATGGTGTCTCCACTCGTGAATTTGAACCACTGCTTCCAAACAATGTGTGTTAGAATAATCCGATGGAAAGCAATCGTCCTGTGTTTCCCATTCTATATGTGGATTATGGAAGCGTAACCAGGATAAACCAAGAATGATTTTATAATATTGAGCTGCGATTAAATCAAAAGACAATCATTCTTGTTGTCCTATTGCAGTAGACCTTAGGAATATTTGAGGTTGATCAGTTACCAGACCTGAGACTATGACTGTTCCTTCTACTGCAACACCCCTGGGTGTTCCTTAATGATTATAGGAAAACTGGTCTGTCGGGCAAACTGTATATTGATATAATTACCTGTTGCCCCAGAATCAATTACTGGACAGGTTTCAAACTGTGTGTTCAGTAAGAGTTCAAAGGACACAGGAAGATTTACAGGATTCACTGCCTGAGTGGTAGGGGAGTCCAACGGATACCTAATCAGCCAAGGGACTCCTTCTACATGGGAGTTTAGGAGTTTCCCTGTTTCTGAACTTTTTGGGGGGCAAGAACGTAAAAATTGATCCGAAGCCCCACAGTACATAGAAATATTGGCTTTATGTCTATGTTCCTTTCAAGCTGTTGTTAAACGGCCTCTCACTGTGCCAATTTGCATTGGCTCCAGATCAGTACTAATAGAAGGAGAGAAAACCTCAGTTTTGGGGACCACATTGACACCCTCGCTCCAGCCTCTGCCGATTTCAGCAACCACTGTTTCGCCACTGGAACTTCCCCTCTCCCCTCAAGCACTCCCTTGTGCACTCCCTCCTGAATAAACCTTCTGCTAGTCCTTCCTGTCTAGAGCCCATCTGTCAATTTATTGACAAGTATCTGCAACTGATCAGTCATCAAACTGCTACCTACGTTAGGGACAGCACCTAAGTGATTTAGCTTTTTGAAGGTAAATGATTTGACCCCACAACTAATTTGCTGGTTTCCTTTAACATTGTAGATTATACACAAATATTCCCCATGATGAGGCCATTGATTGTATTCGCTCTAATCTGACTCACTCGCTACCATCTTCCCAGGCACCAGTGGAATTGATAATGAAATTACTCACATTATCTTTCACCAAAAACCTCTTTAAATAGCAAGAACTGTTTTTGAACAAACTTAAGGCACAGCTATGGGAGCAGCATTTGCCCCGAGCCTGGCCATTATATTCATGGCATCATTTGAAGATACATTTATTTTTTCAGACTTCAATCCATACCGTCAATATATTGACAGCTGGCGACGGTACATTGATGATATTATTTTCATTTGGCACAGTACCGCTGACAATCTCAATGCTTTCTTGATATGGCTGAATCAATGCCACGCCACAATTAAATTCACAATGACAACAAGTAATACTCAGATATCGTTTTTGGACCTCCTCATTCACCATCAAGCCAATAAACTTATCTGTTCACTATACACTAAACCGACTGATCGCAACACTTTGTTGCATTTCGACAGCTTCCACCCACAAAATCAAAAAGAAAGTCTTCCATATTCCCAGTTTCTCAGGCTAAGGCGGTATTGCACCTTATTACCTGACTATGAACATCATGCCCATACTCTCAGTACTAAATTTAGGCAACAGGGATATCCTAAAAAGCTAATCTCTGATTCTTACAAACAAGCCAGGTTCACTCCCTGCGAAAGCCTTTTTGAACCTAAAAATCAATTACCACAAGACAAATTGGTATGTGCCTTGACATATAGTCGACACACTTAATGATCAAAAAAACTATCAAGAAATACTGGTCTGTGGCTCAATTACTGTTACCTGAAGAACCACTACCAATGTTTGCCCTGAAAAGGCAGAAAAACTTGAGGGACCAATTCCATGCCTTTTCAAAAAAACTTTCCAGATCAATAACAACTAGCTGGGACCTACGACCCCTTACGGCCATTTCCTTTGTGAGTCCTGTTCGGTCTGTACATTTGTATACAAAACCAAAGCATTTACCTTTGATGGTAAAACCTGGGACCTTCAGCATCATACAAATTGCAAAACACTTTGGCCCATATATTTCATTGAGTGTCCCTGTGGGCTCAAATATACAGGCAAAACAACATGCCCGGTTCATACTCGCATTACCGTACACCGTTCTCGTATTCGATGCAAATCAATCAATTCGCCACTAGTAAGTCACTATAGGCAATATGGCCACTCGACGGAAGACTTACGCTGGTGGGTCATTGATGCTGCTAATTCACAGCAATCATTGGCTAACAAGGAAGCACTGTGGATTTTTCTCCTTGATACAATTGATCGGGGCCTAAATGAAGCATTCCCCATCTGGTCAGGCCCTACTAAGCCATCCTGGGATTGTCTAGTCTGTGTTGGGCCATCAATGCGCTCAGATGTGTTTTTTCTAATGATAGCAATTGTACTTTAATCTCATTTTTTGGGTTTACTTCTTTTAATTCAATGGGATTTATTTTTTTGTTTTTCATATGATCTATTCTTCCCTTGCTTATTTTGTATATTTTAAAAGGATCTCACAATTGGTGATCATTACTAATTCCTTTATTTTCTCTACATTTATAGGCATCACGTTGTACTTTGGAAGTTTTCCTTCATACGGGACCAATTGTAGTCTTTAAGTTATCATTCTCATATGCCTTCTGCTCCTTGGTGAGCAGTTTATTCTCCTTCACGAGTTGGCATGCTATGGGGGATCTACACGTTCCAATTGTGATGTGTTTTCAAGTTCAACATTTATCTACTTTCTCATTCTAAACCACTCCCCTGAAACTGGTCTGTATCTACACAGTTGCCCTGCAGACCGGAGCTTCCAATACTTGTGGAGTTTGTGCGATTGTTGCGCGCATTCCAAAAACTTCGCCTGAGATATACACAGGTTATTAATGCCGGCAGGAGCGCAATTCCATGCGATTACAACTTGAAATGTTTCTGGCCACTCGGGGCTCATTTCTAATTGGAACGCCCTGTTGTTTCTTTGACTTTCTTCCTGTTCACTTAGCGACCTTCCCTTGGAACAAATAGAACAAGGCTTCCACTACCCTAAACTGCCTCACCTTGAGGCATCAGTTGGAACAAACCCGACGCACTTTACCTAGGTAAGTGTGTCTGGCTGGCTGTCGTTATTATTATTTCAAATGGTTTATGCATGCAAATATAGCATGTTGTTCTTTTTCATTTCTTCATTTTTTCGTACCACTAGACTAAAGTGATTATCCATTAGGCACACATTCCGGCTCATAGCAACTTTATCTTGAGGAGACAATATTCATAATGTCATCATCGGACCGAAATGCTAAATATTCCAACAATGATGTAGCGTCTTGGTAGGTAGTTCTTCAAAGTTTGTATTGTGTATCTTTGCACCTTCTACCTTTCAATTACACTTGATCAGTTTCTATATAAGGTTGGCACTACTGTGCCATATTTTGTAAGCACTATGAAGCACATTTTTCACTTGGGTTCCCATTAAGCACTGAACATGTTGTTTCTTGTTTCTTATTTTCTACATCCGACTGGTGGTCGATTCTATTCCTGTTTGGTCACAGGAGACAATCCCTGGGTAAGCCTCTAGTCATCAATATTTCATCAAAACCACTTACCTCAACACAAATTGAAACACTCAACTTAGGTATCTCATTTATACTAACAACTTCCACCTCCTTTTTTGAAGAAGAAGATAATTTGTTCAAATTAATAAGAAAAATGGAGCTAAAGGTATTCTTCGACAACATCGAAGATAACATACAACCAAAAGATACACCAAGATACCTGGAGATGAAGAATAAGAGCACCTTCCACCCTCAGGTGAATCATCCCCTCATAAATTTGTTCAAGCAGAGAACCAAAAAGGACTTGAAACGCCTTAAATATGCTCACTCCAAAAAATGCAACATCAGGAAACATCAATTGAAACTCATCAAACAATTAGCAGAAGATAACAATCTAACGCTAAAACAAGCTGACAAAGGTGGTGCGGTCTTGATGGACACCTCACTTTATGAAAAGGGATGCCTAAAACTTCTGGAAGATGCCCTTACCTACAAACCTCTAGATAATGACCCAATATTAGGAATCATTACCATTATCCAAACAACTGTGGACAAAGCTGAAACAATGAGCTGGATTTCTGGAAAAACGGTAGATTATCTAATTCAGAAACATCCTGTAACTCCTGTATTCTATGGACTCCCTAAAATCCATAAAAATCTTAATGATCCACCATTTCGCCCGATTGTGGCAGGAACAGACAGTATCTTTCAACCTCTTGCTATCTACCTGGACACTGCTCTCCAGCCATTGGTACAATCCATCAGTACATACCTCAAAGATACTACTCATTTTTTGAGAATTCTACAATCACTACAGTTGGCTGAAGCAAATTTACTACTCTTCATAATGGATGTTAACAGCTTATACACCTCCATTCCCCATTCTGAAGGTATTAAGGCAATGGAGTGGTTCCTGTTGCGACACAGCCAAGTGAATATTCAAAAAGTATTTGCTTTGGAAATACTACACATCCTACTCTACAATAACTATTTCAGGTACAATGGACAATACTATCTCCAGATCTCAGGCACTTCGATGGGGTCCTCGGTGGCCCCATCCTATGCCAATATTTTCATGTACCACCACGAAAAAACGTATGTACTTGACAACCCAGTATGGAAGAACAAAATACAAATCTGGCTGAGATATATCGACGATATATTTGGTATCTGGAGGGGCACAGAAACAGAGCTCCTGGAATTTTGGAACTACTTGAACACCTGTAACCCGAGAATTGGCTTTACGATGGAAATTGGTAAACCTTCGGTGAATTTCCTTGATGTCACGGTGGAATATACGGGTACAAACATTAAAACAAAATCTTTAGAAAACCCACGGATGTGAACAGTTGCCTACACCATGCAAATCATCACCCAAAACATTTAAAGGACAACCTACCTTACAGTCAGCTATTGCGACTCAAAAGAATCACATCAAAGACCGACACACTACAGGATGAATACAATACAATGAAAAAGAGGTTCCTGGACAGAGGATTTCCACCTGAAACTATAGACAAAGCAATCGCACGCACTGAAGCTCAGGACAGAAATGCACTCCTACGAGGTCAACAACACAAAAAAGAAGATAAGAACTTGATACAGACGCTCAAATACTCAAGTCAGAGTTTTCAAATTAAAAGAATCATATTCAAGAACTGCGATTTAATCAAATCAGATGAAACTTTATCATGTCTATTTCCGAATTCGCCAATAATGGCCTACAAACGAGGGAGAAACTTTGAAGACCAACTAATAAGAGAAGAAAGAAGTAAACCTACATCCCAGAGGACCCTAAGCAAACCAAAGGTTGGCACCTTTGCTTGCCTACATTGCCAACATTGCAATAACCTGATTAAAGGCGACCACGTCCACCATCCACACACAGGCAAGAAGGTCATGCTCAAAAACTTCGCAACATGTGACACAAAGAATGTTATCTACGCTATACGCTGCCCTTGCGGTAAATATTATGTTGGCAAGACAAACAGAAGGGCCAAAGATAGGTGGATGGAACACAAATCATGCATCAGGACACACAACATCAAATCACCTGTCTTTAGACACTTTCGAGACATGAGACACAATGTTTCGCAAATGAGACTGGTAATATTGGAGGTCCTACGTCCATTAAGCAGGGGAGGCAATCTACCCAAACTACTGGCACAAAGGGAACTTTTCTGGATTAACAAACTGGATGCAATGACCCCTCTAGGACTAAATGAAGACTATTACTTAGGTCCATTCCTATAGATCCACAAGAACATACTGTCAGGAAATTTATCCTTTTTCTAAATAAACGGTCCTGTAATTCTACTGTAAATGTATAAATTAGTTCAAATACCTATAATGACTATGCCAAAATGCAATACATTAGATTGTACACCCATCCGTTTTGGGGTAGACATTTCATGGAAAATGACCTCTCTATTGTATATAGAGTTATCCAACAATGTACAAACGTAAGATGCTTTGCTTTACTATATTGTAACTTAATCCACCACAACAGTGCTGATACCTAATCACCTAATCACAACATTCCTGGTTTTAGACATAATCCATGGGTATCTTTATTACATGCATAACAGAACAAGCAAATTGTCCAGCTACTAAATGTTATATGTAGCTTCTGAGCTCTTTGGCATACACCATTTTCAGACTTAGCTATGAGAATGTGGCATTAGTATCATTTAAAATATCAATGATACTTTAGTAATTCACTTACATGACCTGTTATCAACTACCATGTGCCTTACATGGTGATCACTTAAAATATAATTCCTCTTTGATATGTTAACCGTTATTTACCACCACGAGCCTTACGTTATTAACATCTGTAATACCATCCTTTCCTTTTTGGGATATGTTAATTGGGTCACTTAGCTGCTATTAGTTTAACTATACCAATAATGGTAAAATACCAAGAATGATAGGGTTCCTGCTTTTCAACACATACTATTGTCTGACATATTGTCAGCTTACGGTGAAAAACCTCCAACACCAACTCTACACGGCATGATTTCTACTAATACGTGCATGAAGTCCCCTTTTTTCACCCAATCTCAACCCATCATTGCCAAGCTAAAGCAAACACAGGGAACACACTCGCGTAGGCATGGGTGATGACATTGTTGTCAGTGCCGCTCAAGTAAGCGCGTATGACAACATATTGACTTTTTCTTATCATTGTCCTTTTTTTCACAAACCAGCATTTAACTGGATTTTAAGACCAGTTACTATGGCTATTGAATACTTTAGCATATTCATGCCACTTAATTACTAACCCCCCCTTTTTTTTGATACTCTACGTCGCACGGATGACGTCATTGTTGACGGCACTGTTCGCGCGTGCGTGAGTTACAGTTTATCTCCCTAAACCAGCACTCAATTGGATCTAAAGATCAGTCATTGCTTATCCATAGCTAAAATAACATCATGACTTTTGTAGTTATTTAAAAACGTACTTTATTTACATCATAAACCGCTCGTGCAAGTGACATCATTGCTTTGAGCGCCGCTCGCGTGTGCACGAATGACGTCATACCATAACACTAGTATATAAACCACTTGTGGATGAGGTGGACAGAAAGCTGCGCTTCCTGACCACATCACCGCTGATGTAAACCGCGTCTGGGTTTATCCTGAGTAAGTAATTCCTCTATGGGCAACCCTTGGGTCCATAAACCTTTTTCTTTTTCTTTCTTTATAACTTACGCTTTCTTTCATACCTATGCTTTCACTCTCCCTTAGGAGAATAGATACAGCCTCAATTCAGTACAGCATGACGGATATGGTTTGACACACCATGCCTTCCTACACTGAAGCTCAGGGGTTTTCCCCCTCTTCTGAGTTTTCCTCTTCAACCTCTTTGAAGTAGGGTGAGTTGGATCTTATTATTTTTAAATAATATTTTTTCTACTGTTAGGATACACACAACACACAAGAGGTTACATACTTATTTGACTTTACTTAGGATAAAGCACTGTTGTGGAGGAGCGTACCAAGCGTCTCCCTACCTCTTTGAAGGTTTGGGTAAATTGAGAAATTTGATATACTGACATATCATTTGCACACAAATCTTGTTGCTCTAGAAAATGCTCATTTTTATAACATGCATACTGAAGCACTATTAGGTTTATAGTGACATTTTTTATAGGATGTCCATCTCATCTAAGTGTTGTGATGATTAACAAAATACGTTTATGTTGTTTGAATATTATGTTACCACTACTTACAAATAACAATGTTGGTTGACTTTTGATTAGTTTTTTGATTCATCTATTTTGAAATTGATGTTGACAATTGATGCCCCTGAAGAAGAGTATGTGCAACTCGAAACGCGTTCGGCCAACCAGAAATTATTAATAATAGGAGAAGAAGGTTTTCTCTAAAGAAAAGGACTTATTGAATTTCTTGATGAACACTTATTGATTGCATTGTGAACGTGTAGGCCATATGAATCATTATTTATATATTGGATATTTTTGACAATATCATTTTGGCTTTTTGCCTTTTAGAAATTGTGCAGGGGAGCAGTTTTCCAAACATTTGGATTTCTATGTTTCTTAGTATACCAAGGCTGAGTCTCTCTCCCCTGCACCTTGAACTCTATAAATTCACATCTTTATCTTTTATTGAATTTTCACTCAAAAAGAGGTGTGCAAGTGTATTTCTGTGTTTCATCTCCCAGGATACTATCCACACTGACTCAGTTGGTTGTCTCTATGACCATCAGTCTGGATTCAGAGCAGCCAGAGGCATGGAAACTGCTCTCCTGAACACCTGTGAAGATCTGCTCACAGATCTCAATTCTAGCATTCCTCATGTCCTCATCTTCCTGGATCTTTTCTCTGCTTTCGACACAGTCAATCATGCCATCCTGATCAATCGTCTTCATGAGAACTTGGGCATCACAGATCAGGCCCTGGCTTGGTTGACCACCTTCCTCTTGGACCAACGCTCCCCCGTCCAACTTGGGTCCTTTCTCTCCACCACCTCTCCATCCACACGTGGTGTTCCACAGAGCTCTAATCTCTCACCCTGGCTCTTCAATGTCTACGTGGCCCCTTTGGCCCACCTTATCTCTACCTTCTCCTCCAACTTTCAGTGTTATGTGGATGACACTCAGCTCTCCTTCAAGCTACCCTCAGCCTCCTCTCCTCTCTCACTCATTCCTGACTGTCTATCTGCGATTCAAGTGTGGTGCTCCTCCAACGATCTCTGCCTTAATTCCATTAAGACTGAGATCCTTCTCATTGGGACTCCTCCTCCCACTTTCGCTCTCTCACACTGGCCACCCTCCTTGGGCCGACTTCCTTCACCTTCCTATTAGGCTAAAAACCTTGGTGTCATCTTCGACTCCACTCTCTCCTTCTCTCTCTACATTACAGCCCTTGCCAAGAATGCCCAGCTGCACTACCTTAGAGGTATTCTTCCTTTCCTCTCTTTCCCCGCAGAAGCTCACTATCTCCAGAGCCCTGTTTCTCTCTATGCTGAACTACTGAAACAGCCTCTTTCTCAATCTGCCTTCCTCTACTCTCCCACCTCTGCAACTAATCCAGAACAGGACTGCAAGACTTGTCCTTGGTCTCAAACCCAGGGACCATATCTTTGCAGCCCTGAAATCTCTCCACTGGCCCCCTGTGGCTGCTAGGATCAAGTTCAAGATCCCCTGCATCGTCTACAAGGCTTTCTGAGGTTGGGGCCTGCACTGCATCCAAGTCTCTTTTCCTAAACACCTTCCTCCTTGAGACCTTTGCTCAGCCACCTCCAACTCTCTGAGCGTCAGAAGCTTCTCCATGCAGTGAGTGGGGCTTAGATCTCTCTCCTCTGCATGTGCCTCCCTCTGCAATGGCCTCTCTGTCCCTCTCAAACTTGAGCTGGACTACCTGAAGTTCCGGAAGCAGCTCAAGGCCTTCCTTTTCGCTTCTGCTTTCTCTCTCTCTCCCCTGCTGACCATCCTGCATGCTGCACTGACTGGCAGCCTGGCTACCCTCAGTCTCACGGATACCAGGCCCCCTTTGACCAGCAGCCCCTGCACTGCCTACAGGCCTACCGCGCATTTAGTGTCTGTATCTGGAAGCCTACAGCTCCCCGCCTCCTTGCACTTACCCATAGCCGTGTTACCCTGGCTGCACTTACTCACAGCATTGCTGCCCTGATTGCACTTCCCTCTTCCCTCCCTTGGCACTCTCCCTCCCCCTCCCCCTGCACTTTGCATCTCGCACTTGCACGTTCTGAATGACACAAAGCCTAGTAAGATTGTTTGTTTTGTCCTCCCTCTGTCTTCCCTCCCTTGTCTTGTCGCGCCTAGAAACACTTGTGTACAGGCACGTTATAAATGACTTATCATATCATCCCAACTGGGGATAACGTTTCTCACTCTTCCTCTCAGCTCTTCGAGCGTCAATCTGTAATACCATGTCCAATAATTCATGGAAACCAGAGGGTATTATTGGAACTGCAGACAAGGCGTCTTTAAGGTCTTCAGATACGCAATAATAAAAAATAGCAGCTTTCTTCTGGTTTCAGCTTCAATTTGGTTAAATCATAGCAAGTATTTAACAAAGGAGCATTGCCTTGTTTCAGATGAAGGAACACTGAATCAGTGGCCTGTGTTTTATAATGGGTATGGAAAACTCCATTCATAGCAACTATTAATGCATCAAAATCATAGAGAACCAGGCTGTTCACTTCCAATAAAGGAATAGCCCACGCTGCCACAGTTCCACCTAAGTGTGGAAGAACGAAGGCTGCTTTGGTGGTAGCATGGGGGAATTAGTTTGGAAGCCACAAAACATTGGGTTTACATTGATTAGTGAAGGTGCAGAATGTTTTGGAATCTCCATGAAATCTTTTAGGTGGGGCTAATGGAAATTGAGTTGGTAGTTACACTGGCATTAGATTCTGCACTGGTACTGGGGCAATGGGAGCTGCAGCTCCTTTGAACTACTCCTCATATGGTAAAGGATGAGCCATACTATGTATTCGTAGATGAATGGAAGTATGTGCCGCTGTCATATCATTGCGTAGGTCAGGTAGCAACTGGACCAATGCGGCTAAAGATTCATAAGTCCTGACCATAGTTTTGGCTTCTTATTCTGTTAGAGTAAAGGGTCCCCTCATTTGAGGGTGACCTTTTTTTATGAAACAACACCTCCCCAAAGGAATGTTATTGGGGAGACTTTGGTTAACACGAAAGAGCAAAAGGACCACCAAGGTTCGCCGTGCTAAAAGAAAGAATAAACAGGATTTAGCTATCAGTGATTGAATAAAATCACCATTATAGGTACTGAGAGAAAAATACCTACCTCAATTTCCTGAGTGCAAGCCAGATATTACAGAGATTAAATCTGGTGATCCAAAAAAGCTCTGTGTTCTGTTCAGAGCTCTAATTTGGTCTCAAAGTTGATTACACGCGGAGCAGAGAGGAAGTAGTAGTTAACGGATATCCTAGAATCAATTAAGGTAAGTCCAATTAATGAGTAGAAGGGAAAGAGGAAAAGATTAGTATTGTTTATTTATTTATTTTTTATAACGCACCTAATACCATACCTGAGTTTGGTTTGTGTGCAGATTTGGGATTCAAACCTCTGTTGCTCTGCATGGTCTTGCTTCTAAGACCAGCGCATTGCCGCTGTGCTATCCTCCGTTCATGAGCACCTGACTCCCGACGATGTGAGGACACTCTAAGGAGGAAGCCAACGCAAGGGGCCAGTCCGAGCAACAAGAGTTCAGTAGAGCGTCCTTTAGTACTTTTTCTCCTCAAAGGAAATAATCCAAGAAATATCCTGGCGAATCAAGGAAATGAACCAAGCATCTCATCAGCATGCAATGTCAATGAACACAATATCCGTACGTTTGTGAGCACAGTAATACACGCATAGCTGAACTTAAGGGGACAATCCAAGAGCAAGTCAAATAAGCCTGCAGGGTCAGCAACATAAAATCCGGAAACAGGAAAAGCAATAAATTACAAAGTACAACCTTACTTTGATAAGAAGCACATGTGTCATGGCGGAGGAAGACCTTTACTTCTTAATGGAGCGTAACTGTTGTGAGCGGTTGCATGCTGACGTAGCTCGCGCTCCCATGCTGACGCATGATGGTAACGCGTGATGCATAGCATGATGATAGAGGCGCGTACATCTTGCTGCTTAGACATTCAGCGTGTTGTGACAATCTCCATGGTAAACACCATTGTTGCTGGCCGGTGATCCAGAGAAGCTGCTGCTTTCGTGGAGTTGATGTGACATGAACTTGATTCCTGACACTACCAGAGACAATGACCAGGGAGGCTCTGGTGAACCAGGTCAGTCCAGGCCAGAATCTAGGGTTGGCATGGGGAGATATAAGATGGTGCCTTTTCCCTGATGGCTACAAAGCGTATGGCCAGAAAAAGGCAAATAGGGGGTGTGACAGGGACCCAGGTCCTAGAACAGATAAATGGTCAACAATCAGATAACAGCCCAAACCTGTCTGTGGGACCCTGATAGGTTGAACCATAGCTTGAACTGAGTTCATGAGACTCTTTTCAAGCCCAGAAGGTATTGGCAGTGGAAAGCCTAAAAACCACTTGCAACCAACTAGGGTTTGGGAACCCTGGAAACCCAAAACTGGAGGACAAAGGCAAGGGTCATTGATTGGACATCTGAATAGGGTCCAGGTCGAACCCACCTCCTCCGACTTTGTAAGAGAGTCTTTCCTTTGCTATGATTTTCATTTAGAGTCTGTGTGTAAGAGCCAAACTGGTAGGTTCTCCATATCCCCGCTCTTCCCTTCTCTTTTCGGGAATCAAAGGTTTCCCTATGCTAGGGTGTGACGCCTGACATCCAAGAAGACCTAAGGAAGCAATGTAGCAGAAGCAAAGCCATTGGTTAATTTCTTTATTCACACCCCTTTCTGTTTTTGAGTTGTTCCCTAAACTGACCCTGCCTGAACCACATGATTCAGTATGCACACAATAAATATCTTAAGTGCAATGTGTGAGGGGTCAGAAATGTGGGGAAGACAACTTTGCAAAGGTTTTTCAAAAGATGCTATTTTATTAATGCAAAAATGTGGATAAACGCCTCACTATCCCTACCCCGACAATGATTTCCCTCCTAAAATAAACTAAAAGAAACACTATGACAAAAGGTGTCTGTCCCTCACACTTGTACATACACCAACTCAACAAGGTAATATATTGCAGTTTAAAAGGCAACAAATATAACAGTTAAGTTCACATCTTGATAACTCTTTCTCCTTATAATCTGGGTGAATTCCTCTTCCCCAGGTTCAAGCAGGATTTTGTTTAGCTTTTCTAAAAGGAAAAGGAAATTGTGTCTCATAGCAGAAGTTCCACTTCAGTTCTCTTTTTGTTCCAACTTGATAACACAAAAGTTCCAACTTGAATTCAACCAACAGTTCGCAAGTGTTCAACAAAGATTTCATCTTTTCACCTGCAACAAAGATCTTGAAACAACTTCTTTTCATCAGCAAATAATGTTTCCTTACTTCATTAGTTTCAACACAAATGTCTTTGTCAGGGTATTTCTGCACCAGTTCACAAAACCACGTGTTTCAAAATATTAAATAACCCTGCAGCAGTTCA
Source organism: Ambystoma mexicanum (assembly GCF_040938575.1). Lineage (NCBI taxonomy): Eukaryota > Metazoa > Chordata > Amphibia > Caudata > Ambystomatidae > Ambystoma > Ambystoma mexicanum. The sequence goes on along the minus strand of NC_090936.1, from coordinate 447,358,318 downwards.
CACAGCACTTGCTTCAGTGATATACATTTGTCAGGATGATTCTGTATTACTCCACAAGTGGTTGTTTATAAATTGCTTTGGTATGATTCTCTTTTGGCTTTGGCAATAGTGGTTTGTATTTTCTTTTTGGGTTATTGCCTTTTTGTTGTTGTTGCCTTTAATATGACGCACTATATTAAAATCACACCTTTCTGGCTTGATTATTCAGTGCTTGCTCTGCCATTTGCTCCTTTTTAAATCAGCTTGGTGTTTCTAGGCGCGAGAGTGCCGCCCAGTCTCCCTCAGGTGTGGGTCATTATCCCTAATGGGCTCCAACTTGCAGTCTTCTTCCTCTGCAGCACTCTTCTTTGTCCCAGTATTTTGGGAACTGTGGGACTTGAAGTCCACAACATCAAAATGATCCTTTCTAACATTTTCCACAACAGCATTTTTTACCCTGACCAGGTTGCTCAGAGTCTGCCAGTAGTTCAGGTCCCTACCGTCAGATAATTCACTGAAGCACCGGCACCGTAATGCCAGGTAATGCCACGGGCCTGGTAGAAGCCAGAGCTAAGCGATACTCAAACGTTCTAAGGATATTGCAAGTCACTAAAGAATTGTGTAACCATATAGAGGAATGATGCCAAAGGTCGAGTTTGTTTATAAGGTCGTGGAACTGCAAATTGGCAGGCACAATGCTCTTTACTTATGGTAGTCAGTAGTTTATTTATTACATGGTTTTACCATCACCCCCTTTAATTTGTGTTCTTACTTAAGCTCTTTCAGTTTTTAATGCAAATAATGTAGAATCTGTCAGGAGGAAAAAACACACTTACATGCAACTTGTAATGCGTTGCAAAAAAGTGATGGCATGGAGATGCATTGTTGCTCTTCTGTTCTACACTCTAGAAGCGCCCAACGTGGGCATGCTACAGAAAGAGCGACTTATGATTTCTCTGAACTGTCACAGGAATCCACGTCAGAAGAAAGGACCCTCAAAAGCTAGTCACAGATTTGTTTTAGTGGCCCAGTGGCAGCTCCGCTCTGCGCTGGCCTAATCTGCAGGAAGTGTGACTTCACAACTGCAATAGATTTTTGCAGTGGCAGTTGTGTTGACACTTTCTTATTACAGTTGAGTAGTGACGGTCGTCCTGTACCGTAATTAGGGAATTATGTGCTGGCCTTTCCATTATCTAGAAGCGTTCATACAAACATTGCAGGCTTCATTGTATTATAGGGTAGTCTTACATATCAACTTATTTATTTAGAACAGGTTCGCAAGTATTATAATACAAAATGTTCCTCCAACAAAGGCTTGCATTACGCCCTTCACCGTTTCTCTCCACTGACACGGGTCCAGCCTGAAAACACAGCAATCCGGCTAAACCAGGTGTGCGGTGCACTGAGTCACACAGCAAGGCTCATCTCGTGTAAAGAGTTGTCTTTGTTTTTACAGGCTGCCTAAATCATTCATGGGGCACCGAAGAAAAGGTTAGGCAGCTCTGAGGCACAGCAGCGAGGCTGCCTCTTAGTCACCCGGATTGCCTGCCTCTTCCGAGAAAGGCCTTTTTTTCCTTGGCTTCCAGGAGACCCAGCCCTTGCAGTCTCCTCTTTCCTGGCTGCTAGGTGTTTTGGGGTCTGTGAGGTGCTGTGAGCAGGATGTTTCCTCTGTAAGATTTCTTTGCCTAGTCCTTGGGGTAACCGCACAGCACAGTGGCGTTGGTGAGCAATAGAGTCTACAGCGGGCAGCCAGGCCACAGACACCAAATAACGTGCCGCTCGTATCTAAAAAAGGTTGTCTTCGCTTACAACCAGCCCTAGACCAGAGATAAGGGTTGTATCAGCCACGTTTACTCCCTAAAAATAGGCAAACACCCCCAAAAAAAGAAAAATAGAGAGTACAAATCCTACAAACAGAAAACAGACATATATCACTGCTTTCACCCACACAGCTCCATATGCTTGGAGCAGTAGTAAACGTATTGCCACTGGAAGAAACTTTTATAACATATGCTGAATCTGAAGGGCAAACATGTATCTTTTAATGTGCATAAATAACTAGATGCAGACATATTTTTACTTGCTTATAAAATACTCCCACTGGGAATGGGACTTTCTTTTTTCACTTCAAAATCTTATCTAGAGCACTGCTTACAAAATGTATCAGTCACCCAGTCTACCTGTGAGAATCTTAAACAGCTTAGCCGAGCTTCCATAACAAAGGGCTCTCAGCCCAATACATGTACGATCACTAGGGGAGCTTTTTCGTGAAAAAGAAGTACCAATGTCATGTTAAAAAGAACATGCCTTAATGGGTTTTACGCCGAGCCTGGCATGGCGCCATAGGACAATGTAGACTCACAAGCAAATAAACTTCTCCCCATCTGTGAAAAAATGTCCTTTGTGGCAGAGATATGGGCATTAAAAATACCCTATTTGCTCGAGTCTGTCTTATTTATGTTACTCCTAAGAAAGAAGCCTTGCTACGACAAATCAACTTCCGGGGCACCAGTGGTCCAGGCATGAATATCGGTTTCTAAACCATCAATCAGCCCCACACCTCTAGTACACCAGAAGGGATCCGAACAAATTGGTAACCAAAGTCATTTATAAACCTCCTTGTCCAATTTTGGCCACGTGGATGGAACGGCAGGCTTATCTCTGCCAGGTCATAGATTGTTGGTTAGTTGCAACACAGTGAAAATACAATTATTACCCAATGATAAAAGGGACTGTCCAGTCAAGGTTGTATAAAAATATCTACTTTATTATTATTCAACAGACATTTCTAGCACACTACAAAATACAACACATCCTGTAAAGGGATGCAGAGGACAGAAAGTTTCAAGAAGGAAAAGGGATGCACTCTGAATACTGACGGGGGTAGTCGGTAAACTAATGAATAGCAATAGTTCAAGGATACTCGGCTTAAGCACAAAGGGAGCAATGAGTCATAAAATGTCCCTGGGAGAAGGACCAGGGGGACAGAACCACAATGTACCTTGTACTTGTAGAAGTTCTTGGTGCTCGACAGCGTTGAGTCAGTTTGAGGGTGCTTTGCAGCTTCTGCAACAGAGTTCACAGGAGACAGCTGTGGCTATCAGGCGCGTGAGCGACTGCAGAGTAACAACAGTCAGCGATGCAGTCAGTTGCAGCTCGAAGGGCTCGACTGGCTCGAAAATGTCTTTTCAGGCAGACGCTGGTTGATGCTTGTCGATGCACTCCTCCTAGCATCTTCACTGGGCGCTTGTAGTCCTTTAAGGCGGACGGCCAGAAACTGAGGAGAGTGTTGCAGGCAAACGTCTTGTCCTTGGTTTGGTTCAGAGACTCTCTGGCACTTCCCACCTAGGAAGCTTGCTTGCAGAGCCTAGCAGGGCACGCTGTGTGGCGGGTCCTCTGGATTCAGTATCTCCCTCTGTTCCATGAGAGATGTTTACGGGAGGGATCTTGCTTCCCTCTTTGGAAATCGTGGCCTTCCTTCACTGGCGGAAACTGTAAGGCAGACTGTACCTTTAGTCAGGGTCCAAATGTGTTCATCTTGTTACTCAATTCAAAGTCTTCAGATGATCTGCCCAAAATAGGGGCTCAGCCTTCTTTTAAAGCCAAACGGGACACAGGGATTGGTGTAGGCTAAGCCTACCTTAATGAACCAATCCTGGGTCCCCACCAACCATCTCCTGTGTGCATGAGGTCATAACCAGAGTACTTTGCAACAGAAAAGGTAAAGTGGTGAAACATGTAATACTAAGTCCCACCCATCTTCCTTTCTGTTGTGGAACAAAGGTCCTATCTGGTTAATTGAGCTCTCTGTGGTCCCTGATTAAAGTGGTAGGTCTCCCTCGAAGTTGTGGCAAGAACAAACTTTCTGTCTCCATCAAATCTCATACTTTCTGGATGGGGTTGCCTACTGTAAACACATGTACCAGACGTGGCAGCTCACTGTCATTGATACCTTAGGGCGGGATCTGGCTTCAGTTTGACACAGTGCATACTAAAAGGGTGTTGGGGTTTCCTGTCACCTTTGTTTTACCTTCTGCAGCCAGGCCCCATGTGGGCCTGTTTGAAGTATACTGTATTAATATGTTAGTTATATTAATTTCCACCACCATCTGCAGAGGGTAAACAAACGAACAGGGCAGATCAATGGAGCTTTTGATAGTTAATTAGACTGGCCATGGCAGGAGGAAGGTTTTGGTCCTCCCCCTTCTGAGATGCATTGTGTACTCCACCTGTCAGATCCCAAATAAATATGACAGGGAGGACTGCACCGGTAGGCTGTGTCCACCCAGATCACACAGGTCTATGTGTATGTCATGCAGTGAGCATAGGAAAATGTGTGCAGATTATCCCCACACATTTTCAAGAGGTTGATCTACCATCATTCAATTTCATATAAAATTTCAAAAAAAGCCCTGGTGAGCGCACACCCACCGTGCGAATGGTCGAATTCCTCACACTCGCCTTCCCACCTTTATACCCCGGGAGGTGGGCAGCTTCACATTGGCTGCTTTAGACATGCTCTGCCCACTGTACTCCCATGATAATTTTTTGGAGTGCACCCATGCACTATCTACTACCCCACTCCTCTCCACTGACCAGGACTATGGTCCCCGAGGGCGTTTAACCCACAGCGCCTTGAGATCATACCAATGGTCTATAAGGCGTTATACAAATGCACAATAACATAACATAACATAACATAAAGGAACTGAAACACCATGAGCATAGGCTTCAAATAACTTGGAGGTTATTTGTGTGTTTTGCTATGTTATCTTAAGCAACATTTATAAAGAGCACCTTCTGCCATTTCATGTCCTCTTGGAACTGACGACTGTCTCAGATGTGAGAGCTGCACAGGATGGAATTCCTTAGTAGAATATGGTGTGCATGTTGTGAGTTGACTTTATGGTACACTCCACGCCTCCATCCTCTCTGGGAATGGGGTACAGGGAGGGGGTGTGAGCTTGCCAAATGCATATGTGTTGGGAGGTACGCTAATGCTCAACAGTGTCCGTCGGTTGGGTGGTGTGTGTGGAGGTTTCATGGAGCATTTGAGGGTAACGTAAACGTGCAAGCTCTAGGGTTGTATGCTTTCTTCAATTCATTTGATGCTGTGATGTGAATAGGTAGGGTGTGTGCGGGCAGGGTCTGGACAGTGTAAAGCTCTGCTGGGCAGTGTCTGCCACAGTGGCCTTTATCTGCCCTATATGCTTGTGCGTTCTTGACTTGAGTGCCCTGCGTAGTGGCTGCATGACTGCTGCTTGATCCTCTCTTTCCCACTCGCATTTTTTATAGTCTTTCTTGTTCATCACTCAGCTCTCCAAACCACCTCCCAGCCAGGTGACCTTTGACACTGTGCATAAGTGGTTCCTTTAGTAATGCCTTCTGCTGGTATGTACATCAATTCTTGGGCTACCCACCCACCCTACCTGACTGCTTCTATCTCTCACCACACTCTTCCTTGCACAAGGCCGCAGTGTTGAGCGACAGAGGTGCGCAGGAGACGCTGCCTGATTATACATAGCATGCTTCGCTACGTCCACACTTTCATGCTTATAAGAACAGAGGTACGGGCCCTCTGCGGCAAAGCCCTCACAGGACAAGGCCGTAGTGTTGAGCAACGCAGGTGTTTGGAGGCGATGGGGTAGTGGTGTAGATTGTGAGCATGGAAGACCTCACACTCCTGCCTGTGGCCTCAAGGTAAGAAGGTGCATGGAGAGTTAGCTTTGCTACTTTCCACGCGAACCCCTTGACCATTTGCCCCTTCACAGTCTTGCATATGTGTTCTCCCCCTGCAACCAACCCTTGCACCCCCTCACGCTTGCGTCTCCCTCTCTTACGCTCACTCGCTCGCAACTTAGGCTGTGTGCGCTCCCCAGCAACTTCAGGCCGTGTGCGCACACTCGCATCTTAGGTCCCCGCATCCTTCTCACATGCGTGCACTCCCTCCAACCAGCCGAGTGCGCTCCCTCGCTTCTCTGACCGCGTACGCTCCCTCGTATCGTTCGTCCCTGCATCCTGCTCGCATGAGCTCCCTTGCAACCGGCCACGTGCGCTCCCTTGCTTCTCCAGCCGCATGTGCTCTTTGGCATCGTAGGCCCGCGCATCCTGTTCCACCCCCACCTGCGTTCCCTTCCTTCCGCACCATATCCCCTCCTTTCTTGACCTATTGTGTACTGTTTTTCGACATTGTATTTGCTCCGCTGCATTCCTTCCTCTAGGCTCTAGTTGTGCTCTGTGCCTTGCTTGTGTTATTGACTTTGTGTCGTTATCTACGGTTTTGATATTGTGCCTGTGCGATAGGTATTGTGAGTCATGTTCAGTTTTGTAGCTGTCTGGGGTTTCGATCAGCGTGTCTTGTGCAGTGTAATTGAGGTAGTGTTGTGTGTATGTATACGTTTAGTCAAAAGCGAGACCGGTAGATATCTTAACCTGGTAGCGGAGGTCCTGATGAGGTAATCAATCTGATGCTCCCTTCCCTCTGTCAAGGTGGTGCTGGAAAGGCTTTAGATTACCCCAGTGCGTGTGACTTTTATTGAAAGTCATCCTTCTGGGGAAGGACACCCTGCAAGAAGCCCGAGTTCACTGACATCCCCCGGGAGGTCCTGGAAACCGTCGACAGAGCAGTCCAGACTTAAGAGAAACTTAAGAGAAACTGACGGATTGTGTTTGTTGTAACACTATGGGGGGGGGGTGTTCCACTCAACCCATTCATTGTAATTAATACCAATAAAACACTTTCCTCACAATCATATCAATTGTTTCTCGGGTGTGTCAGTGGCCATACCACACTACCCACCCAGCCCACGTGCCCTGCTAAGCCACAGAGATGGCATGTGCCCTCGTCATGGAAGCACAAGACGTTGGTTTGCCTTGTGTGGTTGCATCAATGAGTTATTGCTTGATTGCATTTTGACCAGCATGCAGGGGGCTAACATCTGGGTAGATCTCTACTTAGCTGCATTCATGAATTTTAAGAATAGATTGTGATGACATTTTATGGAGTTAGAGGAACTAACTAAATGCATAAACAGTAAGAAACACCAAAGTCATTGTTTACATAGTTGCTCTTTGTTCAGGTAATCAATTGATGGGAAGGGTGTCTTCTATCAACTGCTGTGTAGGAGTTTCATGTGTGGTACATATATCTGTGCTGAAACATGCGTGGGATTGCGTGCTCCCTAGACATAGGGCCTCATTACACGGTAGGAGGTAACCATGGCGCTGTTAGCGCCATGCCTACCCCTTACCGCCTTCTGGGTCCGGGTAGGCGGTATGGGGACGTACCAGGTCATTCCGACCCTGGAGGACCCGGTAAATCCCCATGCCAATCACCATTCCCCATTCCCATTCAAACCCCCATAGGGCTCAATGCGAAGGGGGAAGGAGCAAATAACGGTACCGCAATTTGCAGTACCGTTATTAGCTCTGAAGTCCCTCAGCGGGTCCCTTCCTCAACGTGTGGTCTGAGCATACGTTAAGGACGGGACCCGCTGAGGGACTTCGTAGTAGGGCGGTAGGGGATTACCGGCACCGGTGCCGGTAATCCCCTGCCGCCTAGCGTGTAATGAGGCCTTTGGTTGCGTGTTCTCCTTGGCAGAGGCAACGTAGCATGGAACTTTGGGATGGACTGCTTCTTTTGGGGGCAGGTACAGAATTGATTTGCTTGTGTTTGGTCCACATCTAGAAATGCACAAAAGACAATGGAAGGGTTCCCAGTGGAATTCGCAGTGGTTATGATTAATTCAAAGCTTTGCATCCATCACTTCTTGTTGTATATAGAATAGGCCTCAACATATGAAATACATTACTGCCAGTTAGAGCAGCTGCTGCAGAAATCTGTAAGCAATTGTGGGCAATGGGAACCAGCAACAATAAAATAGCTTAAAAGGCCAGCTGAAAGGACCCTTGTTTAACCTGCAGGTCATAGGTTGTTTCCTCGAGGAGGCTAACCTGAACTATCACCCCCAAATTGTGTGTTCTTCGGCAAATCATTACCTACTTGCTTTTCCACTTGGCTAAATAGTGTGAAACAGGCTAAATCATTTTCTCTTAAACCTATGCTCGCTTAATCTTCCAAGATTGGAGGGATCCTCAGAAGCAGCCTGTATGCTGGCAGCGAAGAGTATAAAAATACAGAACAAGTTCCTTCACAAGCTGAGATCTGCCGTGGCTAGAGGGGGCCAGACCCACAGCTCACCCCACTCCCAGAAGTAATCTAGTTCTCATCGTCCCCGCTTTACCAAACTGTGTGATCTTGGTCAAATCAATATTATTCAGCTTTCTAGCATAGCCAAATTGTATTATCCCAGGCAAATAACTTTAGATGGAAACTCTTAGGAAACAGCTCAATACTGGTCAACAAAGTGAAATTAATGACACCCGACTGAAAAGATCAAGTGCACAGCCCCTCATCACCAAATACATGAAAGACCTCTAACAAGATAACTAACTAGGTTACCACCCAAAAAAAGTGCACACAACCTCTTCATGCTCAGCAGACAAAACGGCACAGTTAATACAAGCCAGGCCTATTGGTTTTGCCAATGCTTGATAGTATGCATTTAGTTAACTCCAGAATGTCTTACAGTGATCATGTATGTTGACTTTCTGATTTTGAAAGAATAGCGCAGAATCAGCCTCTAAGCCCACCCGTGGCACACTTTTGATAACCAGGATGATGCCAAAGGACACCATGTTCAACATCAGAAGATGTAGTGACTATGAAGTTGAGAATGAGAACAGCGAAAGCAGTAGCGGAGTATGTAAAACTAAGATTGCCATGATTTAGGATGGTTTTAAAAGTGAACATATTTGGATATTTTAAGTTTTTTTTTTAAATGCCAGTTTATTTTGGCAGAACGTTTTGGCCCAGATTCAAGGCCTGTCCCTCCCTATCAGTAATGATACTAGGCAAATGCACACAGGTGGCTTCAAACTAGGCCAGTGGTGCAGGAAGAACCCAATGTAAAGCAGGAGGCTCCCATTGCTAGTGTGGGAGCTTGGAGTAGCTGGCCAACATGCAGGAGATGCGGAGGTGCAGGGGAGGTTGTATGTGGGAAAGAGCTGGGAAGATAAGCAGAGGATGGAAGTACAGGAGAAGGCGAGGAAGCAAGACAGGTTGCAGGAGTCTAAGTTGCTAGAGGAAGTAAAACAAAAGGAAAGGAGGAGAGAACAAGCTGAAGGGTGAAATGAGGAGATGAGAGGCAGACTGAAGTGGAGAGGAGAAGTGATATATTGGGAGGAGGAGTGAAACCAAATTGGAAGAGGAGGGAGAAGAGAGGAAGATCGGTGGGGAGAGGAGGAGAAGGGATATAGTGGGGGGAGGAGTCAAACCAAATTGGAAGAGGAGGGAGAAGGGAGAAAGATCGGTGGGTTGAGGAGGAGAAGGGATACATTGGAAGCCAAGTTGGAGGGAGAATGTGGTAAACAAAAGCAAGAGGTGGGCGTTACAGTTTAGGAAGCGGAGGGAGTTACTTCAGTTGAGGAAGGTGAGAGATGTAGAGATGACGAAATGAAGGAGAGACTGGGAGAGGAGGAGTTTAGGTAGCGTACAATTGAGGGCAATGCACACCTTAAATCCGCCAGTTATATTGGTCAGACGGGGGAAGGGGTCCACGCAGGACATTGAGGAGACTAGCCCAAAGAGAGCGCTAGGGCTAGACGTGATGTTAGAGCACAGACGTGATGTTAGAGCACAATCCAGTAGGCATAACTGAGCATTAGCCTGGTGGGAAGAAAGCCAGACTGGGTTGGGCATTCATGGGATCAGGTCCTTGAGTCAAGAGATAGACCAGGGGCCCAAACGAAACCACCTAGAGCCACCCAGCCACCCTCACCTCTGGGAGGAGCGGAGGAACCTGCGGACTAGAAACACAGAACTATAAGAAGGCCTGCTGAGATACGTCTGCACTACTGTCTCACCTTCGGACAATGGAGACTCCATCTACCTGCTCAGACTCTGCCCTTTCCAAGGAAGCGTTGACTAGAGACTGAGTGACTCTGTGGAGAGATCCCCTGAGTGGATATTTGAAAGATAACGATAATGTGTTGGGAAGCCACAAGCTTTCAGCTGTGCTATTTAACCTTCAAGTTGTGTAAAGATTTTGGACTAACCTGGAGGCGGCCGAGGAGCCACTTCGAACTGAACCCTTGCTCAGGTGAAAGGGCGGAATCTTGCACACCACTAGCCTTTGCAGGAGACAGGACGCGTAGAAAAGAGCTGGCCTCTTCTGACGGCAAATCTGACCTACAGACTGAAATCTTAGGCAGTGAGACTTCTGAAGTGAGAACTTTCAGGAGGTCACCACTGACTAAGAATCACACTTGGGGAGGGGACGTTTGAGAAAGGGAAGTTTCAGGGGGGGTTGATGTAGCCATACTATTTGCTGAAGTTGCACTTACTCTGCAGTTAACCCATTCTCATACATCAACCTTCAGTCCCTCCTGTTTAATTTCTTTCACACAGTAAAGAAGGTCATCGAAAACAATTTACTGTTTGGGTTGTGTTTTCTCACCAATCTTGTGACCTCCCCCCCAACAAACTTTAGTCCTATGGTCCCATGTCCTGCTGATTTCCCCAGCATTCCCAGTGGCCTACAGCTAGCTGTGTGTCATAATCTGTGCTGGGGCCTGATTATGGGCTATGTGCTGTTATGATCTGTAGTGATGTCACTGACATAGAATGTGGAGTGTTGGTGGAGGTTTGGAGGGCTGGGTTCTACGGGTGTCAGTTGGATCTAATGTGCTGGGCTGGATGGATGTCCCAGTGCTTTCTCTACTTTACAACTACAGAGAATAAACTTACATGTAAACTTACCTTCTGGTGGTTCCTGTTCTGTGAAGAAGGTGGCTTGGTTTATAGCACTGGCGACGAGGATGGGATCAGTGCTTTCTCTACTTTACAACTACAGAGAATAAACCTACATGTAAACTTACCTTCTGGTGTTCCTGTTCTATGAAGGAGGTGGCTTAGTTTACATCACTGTGCCTCTGGCAAAGATTCAACCAGTACTACTTGCCCTGCAGCAGCTGGTGGTGCTGAACAGGAGCTCTCCTTCAGTGTGTCACGTAGTTGATGGTTGAGTGGCTCCATCTGTTAACAGGCAGTTGATGCTATATGACTCTAATGCATAAGTGTGCATTGGACCCCCAATGCTTGCCCCAACTCTGCTGTTCTTGCTTCAGTTGCTTCCGCCTTCAAATGTTCAAGACGCTGTGCACCTGGGCCCTGTTGATTTCCTCTCAACCTTTTCATAACTTTGGCGGATTTTCTGCCTCGTTACTCTTTGCTGTCTGTCATTTCTGGAAACACAATGCTTATTGCTGGCAGCAGCACAGAAAGGTACCTTGAGACCTTTTGCTTTCTACTGATTGTGGTTTTCATCTCTCTCTATAGATACAGCCTATGCCGTCAGCACGTCTCTATAATACCCCGTTTGTGGCCATGGCAGCATCACATATCATCTACCCCTATGTATTGTATACCATATACACCTGCATCCTGAAAGCTTGCTGTAGGTCTCTAGGTTTCTGCCACGGTTTTCCTGACTCTCTCTCTTTTTCTAGCTGTGCCCTTTTGTGCCAAGGGAAGTGTGTACTCCTTGTGCATCTACCATCTGGGTTGATGCCCTTTTTTGGGGTCCAGACAGTAGTACTGCCATTAGACTGTCCTCCCTTTGAGGCCCTGTTTTTATCATCTACGGGTCACTCCAGCTGATTTCCCAACCCACCTCTACATTCCACTTTGGCACAAGTTTGCTACTGGTTGCGTAGCCTGATCTGTAGTCCAACACCATACTCAGTCACTTCTGGGAGTCCTGTCACTGTCCTTCTCCCTATCACTGGAGGACAGTGGCCTTCTCCTTGTCATTCTACTTCCTGGCTACTGTTGTCATCACTGGACCATTGGATATTTTAAGATGTCTTTCTTATTCACCTGGCCGGCAGGCTCCTAGCACATTGTACCGAGACACACGGCCACCCTTTGCTCTGTGACTGATCTCCCCTTGCAGGTCAGCTGTCTATCCTTCATGTGGATGTTATTACCACATTTTCACGGTCATCTTTTACCTTTGTTCGGTATTGTCAAGCAGCCCTCATCATCTTGGACCTGCGTTCTTGCACCACCTTGGAGGGATTTGCTGCGCATTTGTTTCCCTGGTATCTACTGTTATGCTGGCCTTGGTTTGCTCCTTGTCAATTTCTGTGATGAAAGCTCCTCATTATACATTTCATGGTATCAACATTTCCTCTGTTATTCTTCTATGCTTGGCCCGCTCGGTACTCATGCTTCCTTGTTCTACTCAGCTTCCTTTTCCAACCTTCCATACTAGGAATCTTGCTCATCTTATGTATCCCCTGTAACTTCTTTCTCTTCTCCCTCAATCTCATTGTCTTTCCTTCCCCCTTGGCACTCTTTCATGCATCTGCAGTGATATTGATGCGTTTTTACTTTAATTCTTCCCTCCCACTGTCTGGTTTTCCTTCTTGGAGACTTTAATCTTCATCTTCTCAATTTTTACTCATAAACAGTTAATTTTGAACACAAAATATATCCATAGAAGAAACACTGTAAAAGCAATATAAGTCATATTTAGAATGACACCAGATTCGTATCTTTAAATGATGGATGTAATCAGTAAAAACATGTAAAGGGCATGAAGTATTAAACATCCATCACAGGGTAAAATTCTAAAATCCCCCAAACCATTTAGATTAGCATAATAACTGTCATGCCCTCCATCCGACCCACCAGTGATCCCAGTTCCCCCTCGGCCCGGATTCACCCCCCACTTACCCTCCGGGGCTCACTTTGGCGGTCCAGACCGGCTCGCACACAGTTCCAGCAGCAGCTTCACGCTACTACTCCACAGTCACGACTGCGACCATTTCTTCATTGGCAGCTGCCGTGGAGATTAAGCCATCAAAAGATCAGGTTCGCTTCTTTGCATCGTGCTGCTGGCGCTATGCGATCGCGTGACCTAAACTTGCGGTCACGTGACCGGAACTCGTGATCACGTGACCCTGATTCACGATCACGTGATCAGGAATCAAACGGTACTTAAGCAGTGGAGTACTTCAGTACCGCGCTTCACAGCTGTTTTCTCGGAGACCCTGTTTGGCCTGCGTTTTGTCACCTTGTGTTTTGTTTGATCTTGAACACGGCTAACTCTTTTTGGAACTCTTTTGGATCACGTTATATCTGTGTTCTTGGCTTGGACTGATACTCTTGGCTCTTGACCTCGGACCGTTGTCACAGACTTCTCTTTGGATCCCGCTCTTCATTGTTTCGTCAGCTTGGACTGCTACACTTGGCTCTAGATCCTGGATTGTTGTCACGGACTTCTTGTGGATTACCCCGCTCCAAAGAATCTGGAACACTGTATGAACTACGCCTCATCATCACCCTTACATGCAATTTGGTTCAGCCCGGCTTCCAGGTCTTCTTCAGGTGGGGTCTGGTGTGACTACCAGTCAGTGCCTCCTACCCGGGACCATTTGCCATCTTGAGCCCCGGAATCCCTTCAGCTACCAATTCCTGGTAAGATCCTTCCTGTTTATTGGTTATCCGTGCTTTACCCTGCTAGCTTGGTACTTAACACTGCTTTCCTTTACAGCTTCCGTGGGGCTTCCAGTACTTCGCGGTCCCGGATTCTTCTCCACCTGTGGCCTCAAAGGTTGTATAGGGAGCGAATTTATCATTCTCCCTGTGCGGCACTTGGGGACGGAGGTCTCACATATCTGCACGACATTCAAGTTACAACAGTCTGTGAAGCCTTGTCGTGTCAGGTATGGAGGGTACCGCGGAGGACCCCATAGCTGCTATAATCCAAGCAATCACGTATTACGGGCCGACATGGTCGCTGCCAACACAGCAATCCACCAACGCCTTGATTTGTTGCAGAGTGCCCAACATCCCTTGCCTGCGGACCCGGAGCTTGGAGACGCCGCTCCGGTTCCTGTGCCACCTCCTCCTGTAACCCCGGCTCCGACTGCCTCCACGACCAGCCCCGTTGTTCTGCCATCTCCTTTTCCATTGGCAGCCCCAGAAAAGTTCCATGGAGACCCCAGAAAGTTCAGGACTTTCCTTAATCAATGCAAACTACATTTTCTATGCCGGCCTCTTGCTTTCCCAGATCCCACCACTAAGGCGGCCTTCACCCTGTCACACCTAGCAGGTACAGCTGCGGCATGGGCAAACCCCCTATTAGAAAATGATCACCCCGCTCTCTATGATTTCGACCAACTGGTATCCGAGATATCACGAGTATTTGACACTAGGTATAAGGCGCAGTCTCATGATTTAGAGTTACTCGAGCTTACCCAGGGTAGGGGGTCCCTGATTGATTACATCACCGGATTTAACCAACTGGCGGCCAAAACATCATGGCCAGAAAGTAAGAAGGCAGTGGTCTTCTACAGAGGATTAAGTAATTCCATGAAGGATGCATTAGCTGTGGTCCCGTCCCTGCCCGTCCAATTCTCGGCCCTTGTGGATCTGACCCTTCAAGTTGAAGCACGACGTTCTGAACGGAGAGCTGAAGCTGGATTTTCCCATTCCACAGGTCCTGCCATATCTTCGTCCACCTCAGACACCATAGGGGAGCCTATGCAGATTCGAGGTATCAGGAGCCCCATCACGTCTAGGGAGAGGGAACGTAGAAGAGCAGAGAATGCTTGTTTTTACTGTGGGTTGGGTGGCCAATTCGTGAAAGAATGTCCCCGAAGACCGAAACCCAAGAACCAGGTTTTTCACCCAGCTCGACCCTAGACACGGGGGGAGGGTCGAGCTCCCTATGTTCCTCCCATCTTGGTTCTGGCGTGCCTTAACCAGGTTGCTTGGTATTGATATACGGTTCTCCTCGGCGTACCATCCCAAGACCGACGGTCAAACTGAGAGAACAAACCAATCCATGGAATAATACCAACGTTGTTTGACGCTGCAACAACAAGCAACCTGGTTGCAGGTCGTTCACTTTGCCGAATTTGCCTATAATAATGCTATACATTCCTCCACTGGTTCTTCCCCTTTTTTCACTTTGTATGGTCAACACCCCCGTGTCCTCCCGGTTCCTGATTCTTCTTCCTCTGTCAACCCAGCCGCAGCTGCCTGTGTTAGAGATATGTCCTCTATCCATGCCCAGACCGTGGTTCACCTCCAGGAGGCCCAGTCATCCAAGAAAGCTTTCGCTGACTCGAAACGTAGTCCTGCCCCGCCATATGCGGTGGGTTCCCGGGTCTGGCTGTCCACCCGACATCTCCGTTTGGCGGGTTGTCGGAAGCTTCTGCCTCGTTTTGTGGGCCCTTATGTGGTTTCCCGAGTCATCAGTCCAGTGGCCTACCGCCTTGTGCTCCCGTCTTCTTGGCGGATTCACCCTGTTTTCCACACGTCTCTTCTCAAGCCTTGTCCTGCCTCCTCCCGCCTCCGTTCCTCGGTTGCCCCTGTGTCCCTGGATGCCCCTGATGTCTTTGAGGTTTCCGCTATTCTAGGTTCCCGCCTCCTTAAGGGCAAGCTACAGCACCTGGTAGACTGGTTGGGCTACGGTCCGGAGGAGCTGTCTTGGGTCTCGGCTTCGGATGTCCAGGCCCCCCGGTTGGTTGCTCAGTTCCATCGGGAGCATCCTTCCTGCCCATGCGGTCGTGGGCCTTTGCGGGGGGGCTCTGTCATGCCCTCCATCCGACCCACCAGTGATCCCAGTTCCCCCTCGGCCCGGATTCACCCCCACTTACCCTCCGGGGCTCACTTTGGTGGTCCAGACCGGCTCGCACACAGCTACAGCAGCAGCTTCACGCTACTACTCCACAGTCACGACTGCGACCATTTCTTCATTGGTAGCTGCCGTGGAGATTAAGCCATCAAAAGATCAGGTTCGCTTCTTTGCATCGTGCTGCTGGCGCTATCCGATCGCGTGACCTAAACTTGCGGTCACGTGACCGGAACTCGCAATCACGTGACCTGGATTCACGATCACGTGATCAGGAATCAAACGGTACTTAAGCAGTGGAGTACTTCAGTACCGCGCTTCACAGCTGTTTTCTCGGAGACCCTGTTTGGCCTGCGTTTTGTCACCTTGTGTTTTGTTTGATCTTGGACCCGGCTAACTCTTTTTGGAACTCTTTTGGATCACGTTATATCTGTGTTCTTGGCTTGGACTGATACTCTTGGCTCTTGACCTCGGACCGTTGTCACGGACTTCTCTTTGGATCCCGCTCTTCATTGTTTCGTCAGCTTGGACTGCTACACTTGGCTCTAGACCCTGGATTGTTGTCACGGACTTCTTGTGGATTACCCCTCTCCAAAGAATCTGGAACACTGTATGAACTACGCCTCATCATCACCCTTACATGCAATTTGGTTCAGCCCGGCTTCCAGGTCTTCTTCAGGTGGCGTCTGGTGTGACTACCAGTCAGTGCCTCCTACCCGGGACCATTTGCCATCTTGAGCCCCGGAATCCCTTCAGCTACCAATTCCTGGTAAGATCCTTCCTGTTTATTGGTTATCCGTGCTTTACCCTGCTTGCTTGGTACTTAACACTGCTTTCCTTTACAGCTTCTGTGGGGCTTCCAGTACTTCGCGGTCCCGGATTCTTCTCCACCTGTGGCCTCAAAGGTTGTATAGGGAGCGAATTTATCATTCTCCCTGTGCAGCACTTGGGGACGGAGGTCTCACATATCTGCACGACATTCAAGTTACAACAATAACAAAATAACTACTCCATGCCAAGCAAATATTTTCCAACCACCCCAAGCCAGTATAAGAGTTATTCCAAAATACAAGGCAAATACAGAACTCTTTATTCCTGTCCTTTTGCTCTGATCAGAGATTCCTTTCACCACTTTACTCGGTTTTCCTCCACCACGTCTCATATTTTTGGATCATCTCTTGACTTTTGCTTTTGAACTCCTTGAAATATGATTCATTTGCTCACTACTAACCACATCCTTTTGGTTTTACCTACAGCCTTCCTATTTTCCCTTTCGCATGTTTCTACCCCCTCTTTTATGTGATGTGATCTTTGATATCTCATCTTTTATTCTCTTTTTCCACTTGCTTTTTCACCTCTTATTCACCTCATCTCCTCTTTATCCTCACACTTGTCATCTTTTTGATCTTGTTAACAATCGTCTCTTCCATCTTGTTCCTGCTCCTACTGTGATCACTCTCAATTTCTGAGTTTGCCTCTTACTTTGCCTCCAAACACTCCTCCTTCTCCTTTGCTTCTCTTTCTTCTTCTAACCTCTCAGCCTACGAGTGCAGATCAAATGCTTCGGATTTGCACATAACAGATAGTCAGTAATCTGAGGTGAGGACTTTCGTACACTGCAAGAATATACGGTCCTACTAAATTAAATGTGCCCAGCAAGTTACGAAAGCATCATCTGTGTATATTCCTAAATCTGCTTTTTCCTTCAAATAAATTTTAAATTGTTTAGGTCTAGATTCAGTTTTTCCTATGTCTAGCAACATTATTCTCAATAGACAAACTGTTTGAGCCCTGTTTTATGAAATCCCTGCTTTACGCTACATAACCTCTGCAGATATCACGCAAGTAAAATTCTCAGATCATAAGCGTTTGGACATATTGCTTCACGTTTAGTTTATCACACGATACTGGTGGACGTACCAACTTTTCTGTCAATGGGTTCCGAATTATTTCACCTTAATAAAAACATAGACAATTGTAATGTTTCACGGCAACATAAAGAATATATTTCAGAGGAGCTCAACCATAATCAGTCCTCATTGGTTCCCAATAAATACTCTGCATTAGAGGGTCTTTGTGACGTTAATAACTCTCCAAGTGCGATGGTTTAACATGTTGACTCTGCCCTTTAGGCTTCTGCTAATAAGATGCAAGACTGGTCATACTTTGATAACTTCTTAATTGAAGCCTGAGGTTAAGCATAATATTTAGTAATACATTAATATACTTTCTTAGAATTCCAGGGGCTACCAACATTTGTTTACCATCACAGACAATCCAATTACACATTTGAAGCCAGAAATGCTATTATTGCAAGACGTATGGCTCCAAGAAGCTCCTATTTTGGATGGCTTTACAGTTTTCTTAACTCAAGGGTATCGAGGGTCTCCCTTTTGGTGGCTTACCTTTCGCTTCTAAAAACTCTTTTGGTATTTGCATCAATTGGTTAACCACAATATCTTGTCTGCAGGCTATTAAGTTAGAGTGGAATACAAATAAGTTACAATAGGTTACCTTTATTAGAGCCCACTCTCCTTCTTAATGTTTATTAGAATCCTGCTAGGACTACTTTCAATTTATTATTTGAGAATATTGCTAGAATTATTACAACTTGGTCAGAACTCCATGCTACACAAAACAATTATTATTTCTGAGGATGATAATTGCTCGTACCTACACAGGGGTTTGGAAGAAGTTTGGCATGCAAGATACTCTCAATCTTGCTCCACTGATAATAAGTGGATAAACTTAATGTCGCATTGGCGTCTTCAACTCCTAAACGGGAACGTAAAGGGTGACCTCCTGGCTAAAAAGACTTGGTATTACAGCTTATGCAGCTGGGTGATCGATTATATTTTAGTTAATAATAATGTATTCGAGAATTGACGCTCCATGGAAGTCCACTGCACCAATCTGAGCAATCACTGGGCCTCATTACGAGTTTGGAGGCAGCCATGGAGCTATTAGCTCCATGGCTGCCTCCAAACCGGGGTCCTTTTCCAGGTTCCTGCAGTGGGGATTTACCGGGTCATTCCAACATAGGCGGACCCGGTAAATCCTCCTTGCAGGAACCATTCCCCATTCCCATTTGAGCTCCCATAGGGCTCAATGTGAATGGGGATGGAGGTAACAACGGGCACATTATAAGTGTCCCGTTGTTACCTCCCTCTTCCCCTCGCGGGACCTGGAAAGGACACCTGGTTTTACCAGGCGTCCAATCCGGGTCCCGCGATGGGAAGCTCGTAATCAGCCCTGACCGGCCCCCTTCATTTCGTCAGCGCCTACCTCGTAATGAGGCCCACTGTGTCATGAACTTCAGATCACGCCCGGTTTGGACCTCCTGGTCCTTGTCTCAACGGGGCTTACATTCAGTACTACTTCCAACATGGCCGTTCAGAGCCGTAGCCCTTTCTCGCTCCATGCGCTGAGCGCGGCGTGATCTATTTATAGACCACGCCTTCCGCGGCGCTGCGCGTCTCAATGCTATTGCAGAGTAGCCCAGACATGTGTTCGTAGCTTGCGGTATTGTTTCCTTTATCCCAGTGCTATTACCCACTCCTGTCTCTTTCCCCCTTCCTGGTTCCGGGCATTTCTAGCGTTTTCAGTCTCCCGGATTCCTGGACTCCGCGATCCCGGAACTAAACGCAACCTGGAACCAGACGAGACTCGAGCAGCGCTGTTCAAGACCAGGAGTGTTCGCAAGAAGGCAGCGATTGAAGACACCGGCAAACACCTGACCCAGGTGAGAAGGGGGGAACTCCTTGACAGTTTGAGACGCCACCCGATCGAACCTAAAAACGAGCTGGAAGCCGCCGTGCAGGACTTAATGCGACGCATGCAAGAATTATCAACCGAGGTTCAAAACCTTAAGGCGGAAAACGCCACGCTCAAACAATTGGTCTTGTCCCGGGATTTTGCTACAAAGGAGGGTGCCCTGTTGGGCGGTATTGTTGACAAGTATGATGGTTTGGCAAAAACACTTTGCGGATTCCTGGATTCATGCCTGGTCCACTTTACCTTTAAGCCCTATTATTTCTCGACTCCTAGGGCTAAGGTGGGTTTCATCATATCCCACCTTTCCGGCAACGCCTTAACTTGGGCAACACCCCTTGTTAACTCCGGCGATGCCCTCCTAGACGAATACGATGGGTTCATACAGGCCCTTAAAGGCATGTTTGACCGTCCAGAGCAGGTCTATACTGCCCAAGAACGCTTGCTGGATTTTCAACCGGGCTCCCAAGATATGCTCACTTATGTGACCAGATTTAAACAATTGGCTAAGGAAGCAGACTGGTCCTCTGAGGCTAGTTTTACCCCTGTTCAGGAGAGGCCTAAACGATTAGATCAAGGATGAACTGGCCAGGGTGGCCAGACCAAATTCATTCCAAGCACTAATGGACCTGGCCTTGCAAATAGACTTTCACATCCAGGAAAGGAAGGCTGAAAGGAAGAAATCCAAGGGAAACCCACCCAAGACGTCCTTTGAGAGCACAGCTAGAACGGACGCAAACCCAAATCCAACCCCAGAACCTGAACCCATGCAAATTGGAGCCTTCCGTGGACCCATATCACCTCAAGAAAGATTGAGAAGGATCCATACGGGTTTGTGTATGTATTGTGCTTCAGACAAACATTTGGTCAGGGAATGTCCTCTGGCACCTCCTCGGCGTTCGGGAAACACCAGCTCCCGATCTTAAATGGAGCAGAGATTCGGGAGGGAGATGTTTGCTCCACATCAATTCCATCCTTGAACTCTCCTGGACAAAACAGTTTGGTGATACTACAGGCCTTCCTGTTGCCCTCCAAAGACAAGACCTATCCCATTCTGGCCTTGGTGGACTGCGGAACTATGGGAATTTTCATTGATCAAGACTGGGTTGTTAGTCATTGTATTCCGTACTAGACACGAAACACCATGCAGCCGGTGGAAGCAATTGACGGAAGACCCCTCTCTTCAGGACCCATAAGCCTGCAGACTAAAGAGATCCAACTTTCCATAAACCATCATCAAGAGCGGATTGCATTCGACATCATTAAGTCAGCCCATTACCCCATGGTCTTGGGTATACCCTGGTTACAAAAGCACAATCTGTATATCAATTGGACAGCAGGATCATTATTCCTGGGCTCAGAGTTCTGTATGTCCCACTGTCTATCCCTGGATCCCTCCTCGGTAACTCCTAAAGAACTACCAAGAGACCAAGAAACACCACTCATGGTTTCCAATGTCATACAAGTTCCAGAGGCCTATCAGGGATATGCTGATGTATTTTCTACTGCCATAGTCCAGGCCTTACCCCCTCACAGGCCCAAAGACTGTGCCATAGATACGGATCCCTCAGCTGTAATTCCTTTCGGCAGAATGTTCATTCTTTCCGAACCCGAAAAAAAGGCCCTTCGGGAATACCTAGACACTAATCTTGAAAACGGCACCATAAGACCCTCGAAATCTCCAGCGGGTGCTTCATTGTTCTTCGTTCCCAAGAAGGATACCAAGGAACTCAGACCTTGCCTCGACTATAGAGGCTTAAATCAATGCACCCTCAAGGATCGGTACCCACTGACCCTGATCTCGGATATCCTGGAAGCTGTGAGAGGAGCTGTAATATTCAACAAATTGGATCTCAGGGGTGCCTACCATTTGATCCGTATCCGGGAAGGAGACGAGTGGAAGACCGCCTTTAGAACACCCTTTGGTCACTACGAGTACCTGGTCATGCCCTTTGGACTAGCCAATGCCCCAGCAGTATTACAACATTTTATGGATAGGGTGTTCTCTGATATGTTGTTTCTCTTCGTCATTGTCTATCTGGACGACATATTGATTTTTTCCAAAGACCCTCTGAAGCATGAAGGACATGTTAAGGCAGTTCTACAAAGACTCCGGGAACATCACCTCTTAGCCAAGCCTGAAAAATGTTTGTTTCACGTTACCTCTGTGCACTATCTGGGATTTATCCTTAGTCCAGAGGGGATTGGCATGGACCCTTCAAAAGTAAAGGCCATTCTCGCCTGGCCTACTCCCACGTCCGTGAAACAAATCCAATCCTTCCTAGGACTAGCCAATTTCTACCGGAAGTTCATAGCCACCTTTTCCGAGATTGTACAACCCATAGTGGCTCTGCTAAAGAAGGACACCCCATTTGTCTGGTCAACATTACAAGAAACTGCATTTCAGCGTTTAAAGACTGAGTTCACACAAGCTCCCATTTTGGCTCAACCCGATACAAGTCGACCCTTTTTAGTGGAAAAGGATGCCTCTAATTACGCTATAGGAGCAGTGTTGAAGCAGAAAATGAAGGACGATTTGGAACACCCCGTTGCTTATCTGTCAAGAACCTTAGCTCCTAGTGAAATGTACTCCGTCCTAGAAAAGGAACTCTTAGCCATTCGCCAAGCCTTCACTGAATGGCGACACCTACTTCTGGGAGCCAGACATCCTGTCCAAGTCCGTACTGATCATCGAAACCTTCAGATTCTACAGTCACTGGAGTGCAGGAACAGTCGTCAGGCACGTTGGGCCTACTTTTTTGCCCAGTATCAGTTCCACATTACCCATGTCCCTGGATCACAGAACCTGATCGCTGACGCCTTGTCTCGCCGTCCTGACCACGTGACCACTGAAGATAAGGCATTTCCTAAAATGTTCTCTCCCACGATCTTCGTAGCCCAAGCAGTTGATCTCCTGGAAGAAATCCGATCGCAAACTCAATCCTCTGAATTATGAAAGGACATTTTAACACAAAATCTCTGAAAATTAAGAGCCAAGGAAGGCTACTTATTCAAGGACAATGCACTACTCATTCCTACACGGAAGTTACAGCAAAAAATAATAAACCTTTGTCATGACACACTCCATTCCGGGCACCGAGGTATCACCAACACCCTCCGTCTTATACAGAGACAGTTCTGGTGGCCTAAAATGAAGTGTGACGTACAGCAATACATCCAGGCTTGTATAACCTGTGCCCAAAATAAACATGATAACAAAAGACCGGCGGGTCTTCTTCTGCAGCCCACTCTACCCTCTAAACCATGGGAAATCATTGCTACAGACTTCATAGTGGAGTTACCAGCTTCCCGAGGATATACTACCATCATGGTCACCATAGATTTGTTTACCCATATGGCCCATTTTACGCCACTGATGAAACTACACTCCTCTTCGGAGCTAGCTGGAATATTTCTGGAACACATATTCCGACTACATGGGCTTCCTTCCAAGATCATATCTGACCGGGGTGCCCAATACATTTCACAATTCTGGAAACACCTCTATTGGGTACTAGGAATCCAACGTGCCCTCTCTTCAGGATATCACCCCCAAACCAACGGAGCCACCGAATCAGACCCTGGAACAATATCTCTGATGTTTCGCCACCAAGGTCCAGGATGACTGGTCTCTCCTGATACCCGTTGTGGAGTTCGCTTACAACAACTCCGAACACTCAGCGCTACAGAGCAGCCCCTTTTATTGTAGCCAGGGGTTCCATCCATCGGTCTTACCCTCGGTTCTTCCTTACCCTACACCAGTACCTACTGTTGACTCCTGGATCGAAACTCTTATCAACATTCACCGGGAGGCTAAAGAACACTTAGAGAAAGCCAGATCACAAACCAAGAGGTATGCGGATTCCAAGAGAAGACCAGGTCCTTCCTATACGGTCGGTGACCGAGTGTGGTTGTCATCAAAACTACTTCCCTGACACTTACGACCAAACAAGCTGGCTCCCCGTTACTATGGTCCATTTCCCATCAAGGAGATTATCAATCCTGTCTCATATTGAATCAAGCTACCTGACTCCTGGAAAAGAATTCATCCAGTTTTTCACACACCCCTATTGAAACCGTACATCCAATCCTCTCGAAAATCCAGTAGATGTCATGATGCCTACCCCCGGAGCACCAGGCCAGGCCCAGCACCCCCGGGAGCAGGCATCACGCCCCCGGGTAAAAGCCCAGCGGCCCTTTATAGGTGCTCTTTGGACTCTGTCCTCTGTTGGACATCAGTCCTGGCGCCATAGGCGCCAGGCTCATAAGGGGAAGTGTTTGGTGCACTTACCTGAAGCAGACCATGCTGCATACTCACCTGATGCAGACCATGCTGCATGAAGAACCAAGCCAAATGAGGCTTAGGAGGGACTATTTTTCTGAAGGAACTATTTTGTTACTTGGGTGGGCTGTGGAAGAATACTCACCTGGAACTTCTTCCAAGGCTATTTAAGCCACGCCCGGACAGCCACACGTGCTTCACGTTGTTCTGCATCCCAGCAGCTGAACGCTCACCGTGTCAGCTCCTGCACTTGGACTCCAGCCACGCCCGCCTCGAACCTGGAACACCTGTAAGGAAAGAAGAGAAGAGAAAGGTGAAAACCAAGAACTTATTCAACCTTCTTACCTGCATCCGGAATCTTCACGCCAGCATTCCTGAAGGAAGACTTCCATTTAAAAGCACCGCGTTGCTCACTGCAGCACTGCGCTTCACTCACCTGTTCCCGAGACGCCGCCCGGCTCCATCGCAGCTCTCAGCACCGGTCGCCACATCCCTGCACCTAGGGGAGAGAAGAAGAGACAAAAGGTGAGCAAGGGAACACAAGAGGAAAGCCGAATTTTCAGCCATATTACTTACCGGCTTTTCTTGATGAACCAATCCACATCTCGGGTCGGCGCTGCATCTTTGGCAGGTACCGCACCCCGGCCCCTATGAGGAAAGGACAAAAGACATTACTGGGAATTATAAAGACATTTAGAGGGGTCGCCCTCAGCACTAACTCACCTGATTTTACCACCGGCAATTTAACCCTTTAACGCATCGCCTTCGTTCTGCACCTGAAATAAAGGACAGATCACAGGTTAGGAAAAAACAACATAAAAGGAGGCTGACACTTGAACTTTTGCATCTTCATACTTACGGCGTATCGCTCAGAAAAGTCAAGTGGATTTGCCAGCGCCATTCTGAAAACCAGTGAAGTAACTGGACGAACGCGCGCCCCTGCACCAGAAGCAGGATGGAGAGTTCATCCTTCCAAACCATAAGGTGAGCTTAAACCGGGGGTTTTGGAGGAAGTCAGAGAAGAACGAAGGGGGAAAGGGGGGAGCAAGCACACTATTCAGCAGACAGTTAATCCCCTTTCTCATCTGCAGAAGGATATTCCTACGGGCCAGACAAGCAAGATTTGGGGGTCCTGTTCAATCGGTGGTCCGAATTCTGCGCATCACGCTTGAAGAGGCCACAGCAACCCAGACTAGCGCCTCCGTGGGAGCCAGGTGAGCGTTACAGTAGACCACCTCCTCTACTGGTTGACAACCAACTGTAATATGAGGTGTCCCGAATTTGTGACTCCAGGTATAAGCGGGGCCATCTTCAATACCTAGTGGAGTGGAAAGGATATCCTCCTAGCAAAAGGACCTGGGAACCTATTTCAAATATCAAGGCTCCTCGGTTGCTCAGAAGATTTCACCTAATACACCCGGGCAAACCTGGAGGGAAAGGCCTTCGGAGGAGGCATGCTGTCATGAACTTCAGATCACGCCCCTTTTGGACCTCCTGGTCCTTGTCTCAACAGGGCTTACATTCAGTACTACTTCCAACATGGCCGTTCAGAGCCGTAGCCCTTGCTCGTTCCATGCACTGAGCGCGGTGTGATCTATTTATAGACCACGCCTTCCGCGGCTCTGCGCATCTCAATGCTATTGCAGAGTAGCCCAGACGTGTGTTCGTAGCTCGCTGTATTGTTTCCTTTATCCCAGTGCTATTACCCACTGCTGTCCCTTTCCCCCTTCCTGGTTCCGGTCATTTCTAGCCTTTTCAGTCTCCCGGATTCCTGGACTCTGCGATCCCGGAACTAAACGTAACCTGGAACCAGACGAGACTGTCTAGACCAGGAGCGTTCGCATAAAGGCAGCGATCGAAGACACCGGCAAACACCGGACCCAGGTGAGAAGGGGGGAACTCCTTGACACACTGTGTCTTACATTTGAAATTGGAGGTAATAACATATTCTGGCAAAGTTTCAATGAGTGCTATTTATTTAACCCCTTAACTGCCAGGCTATTATGCAAGTCTATGCAAAAAGGATGAGCATACTCGTCCTTACAACAATGGTGGACTAAACCGCATCACCTGGGATGCCAACAATGAATATAAATTCAATAACAACTTGCCAAATTCTTTGGCTACATGTCCCCTTGGTTCTATGTTGTGTACTCAAACCGCTATGGAATATTGTAACCTTTTTTATTGATTTCTATAATGTCCAAACCTTCAACTTGACTAGCCACACCTTCCATCTACTATATCCAAAACACAGGTTTGACAATATATTCAATAAAAAGAGAAAGCAGAGATATTGTATTAAATCACTCGCTACTTCTGACTACAAGATGGGAATATAAAAGGATTTTACTCCAATGCTATAAAAACGGGTTTAAATCTTATAGGTTCATTGTTCCTTAAAACGACTCTGAAAAAATGTTGCACTGTGTTCTTAGTTTTGACATTGCAAATTTTGGGTACATTTTGAATAACATCTTTGAAACCCAGGAGTTGAGTCAAACTAATCCAATCAGCGAGGACTCCTGGTGTTTACATTTGAAAAACGTGCATGCACCAATCAATGACATGTGTAGCTCTGATAACGTGAAACTCTTTGGCGACTGTCCTTTACCTTGGACAAAATCAAGGATCTAATTATCAAATCAAAGCTCTCTAGAGCTCCTAGTCCTGATAATTTCACCTTTAAGGATAATCCAAGAATGTGGGCCTCGATTTCATTTTATCTGTTCAAGTTAATACTGTTAACTTGAAAGGGGCCCCTAGGGGTCCCTCGCGATGTGGAAACAAGGCAATAACCATAGACGAAAAGATGCGCCAGACACGAGGTTCAAATTCCCAATGCTAGGGTTTATTGCAAGCAAAATAGTCCCAATTGGTCAATTCTGGTTTCACGCCCCGCGACGTGTATTTTCTAGACCTCGAGGGACGCAAGAGAGTGAATTACGTACATCAGTTACATATATACAAAATGCATATCATACAATCAGCTATGTCATGTTTAACACCCCCCTTTATTAAGTTTCTTTGAACTCGGGATGACGATGGACATTTCCGTCGGGTATGACAAATATGACACTTTCGATGTTTATTCTAGTAACAATGTGCAATTAGAAAGTGCGGAGGCATCTTTTAGTTGTTGAACAGAACATGGTGGTTCTGTTCTTGGAAGCAAGCTGCACACGGGGGAAGAGCCACATTCCAAGCTTTGCTATCTATGAGGTACTATTCGTGTCCTGGGAGCCGACACGCTCTAAAGGGTTTTGCGAAGGGGGGCCGTAAGAAGAGCATAATTCAAGCCTTTAGCTGTTTTATTCTAACATATTCTACCATCGTACGAGACTGGCTGGCAGCTGTGAAGTGATTAAATGCCCTGCAGCTCTCCCTCAAGGCTACAGAGAGGGAGTGTGGGCATTCCTTTCTGAGCTGCTCATGAGGAGTTTCAACGAACTCCTCAGTCCCGCGGCTTTGCCCTTTTCATATTCAGACAACAATGTTAACAGTTGAGCAGAGTAATCAGCATTCGCAAGAATTGCAAGCTGCAAAGCAGTTTTAGACAGAAAGCAATGAGCAATGGCTAACAAGCAAAATGACGATTCTTGCTACGTTTAAAATGGCCGCTTGCTGGTCAAGCATAGCAGTCTGTATTTCTATAATTCTGTGCATAAGACGGTTGGCC
Source organism: Ambystoma mexicanum (assembly GCF_040938575.1). Classification (NCBI taxonomy): domain Eukaryota; kingdom Metazoa; phylum Chordata; class Amphibia; order Caudata; family Ambystomatidae; genus Ambystoma; species Ambystoma mexicanum. The sequence continues at coordinate 447,330,900 of NC_090936.1, read as the reverse complement.
TTCGGCCATCAAGTTACGTCTGTCAACCAAATGAAGGGTATTCATTTTTCCAGATTGACACACTAAGTCTGTTCTTCCGTCCTGGGATCTGTCTCATCTTGTACCAATGTTTAAAAAAGGAGCGATTTAGGGCCTCACTATAAGTTGGGTGGTATCCCTGCACTAAATCCGCCGACTGGAATTGGCGTTACGGCCGGCACCTGCGGCGCCATTAGCGCCGCATCACAACCTGGCGTGAATGCGTGCAGCACTTTGGCGGAAACGCTAATTCCGCCCAGCGGAATCAGTGCCGACACAAGGCCCTTTGCCGAAATCCCAGTGCAAATAGCGCTTCCGCCGTCTAATAGCGCTGGCAGAAATAGCGTCATCACCGGAAGCATGGCGGCAGCCATCTTTAAAAACTGAATCCAGCCTGAATCACCTACTTCCTGCAGCTATCTGACCCCGAAGGTCACTGGCAACATGTCTCAGGAGCTGACCTGAGGGAAGGTGCCAGAAAACCAGCTTTGCAAGCCCAACTTTAGTGAGGGAGAGCTGGTAGTCCTCACAGATGAGATTGTAGAAAACTGCGAGCAGCTGGAAGGGAGCAGGCAGTGCAAAACCTCAGGCCAGCGCAAAACTGCCATCTGGCTGGCAATGAGCCAGAAGGTAACTGTGGTAGACAGTGTCCCCTGTGACATAGACGAATGCTGCAAGAGATGGAACGACCTAAGGGTCATGGTGCGGGTACGCCTCTCCCAACACCGGCAGGAGGCCATGGCAACAGCAGGCGGTACCACCGAGCCCCTAGTCCTCACACCATGGGAGGAGAAGTGCATCAGTACCCTCAACATGGAGGGTATTGAGGGAGTTGGTGGAGCAGAGGAGGGTGCAGCAGCAAGGAGGTAGGATGTGAGTCCATCCCCCAATCCACACAGCAAATGACCATCCATAAATGTTAGCCTAGCACAAAATGACGTAGTGGACAGGGACACATGCCAGCAGACCCGGCAGCTGGGCTGACCAATCAGGGGAAAGTGATGGTGTGCCACATCAGCCACCCTCCAAAGCAGCCTGGGTGTAGGGCACCAAGTGCACCCCTGAGCGGCACTGCAGTGTGAAGGTGTGCCAAGCGACCAATCCAAGTGCAACGCACCCCACACCCCTGCTGGCACACTCTATGCCAGCCAGATAGTGGTGTGTGAGTAACTATAGCACTGTGCAGTTGTCACACCAACATGTTGCAGACCGAGTTGGCCCGCCCCATGCAGCCATGACAGATGAGCCCCATGGAAATAAATGACCCCCTGCACCTACATGGGTGCAGCAAGCACAACACAAAACAGGACAACGCACCACTGCTGGCTGCTCAGCAGCATTCCATTGAGCTATGACGAAGCCACCATACCCACTCCCACAAGGCGTGCGTTTACAGGGGAGGGGATGTGGGGGCATGAAGACATTTGACCGTCCCATGTGCTGCAATTACTAAGGCTGTGTCTGTATGCCAGCACTTGACTATGAGAGCATGCCACAATATGTGTGACCCTGCAGGACCACATGTATGCCTGGAATACCCAGTCAGCTGCCCCTGCATGGACATCCCACCTTCACCACACACAGGCCAAAGGCCAACTGGCCATGGGTCACACACACATAGCTGCGACCATTCTCCCAATGCTGTGGCCACATGCAATATTCGCTGAACAACCATGCCCATCTGACCAAATGGGTGTGGTTTCACTCTGTGCAATAGCATGTGTGACTTGCATGCCAACCCACATGAAACGCTACATACCTGACATCATCTCATTTTTAGAAGTCAAAGATAATCGACTTCTAATTTCTGGAACATATATTTTTCCTTGCGTAATGCGAGTCCACTATCCTCCAGTGTGCCTAGCACCTGTGTGAGAGTGTGATTGTGTGACTCTTCGTCCCTCTCATAAACCAAGATGTCGTCCTGGAAAAATGCCACATGGGGAACGAGACGTTGGAAAACTTCAGCCACAGATGAGAGACCAAATGGCATTCAAGTATATTGAAAGGTACCTTCTAGTGTCACAAATACTGTGAGGTGTTTGGATTCTGGATGAAGGTGGATGTGGTGGTATGCACTTGTCAGATCCAATTTTGTGAACATTCTTGCGTCTTGGACAAGTAAGAGCAACTCAGTGATGTTCGGTAGTGGTTAGGTGTCTGCCATGATGTTCACGTTTAGACTATGAAGGTCCACACACATTTGCAGTTTTATGCTGCGTTAAGGCACAGACAACTGAACTGAAGTTTGGGCTACATACTTTTATTAAACAGAAAAAAAGGTTGGAAAAAGGCCTGGATTGCTCTATGCTATGGTGGGATTTCCCCTCCGAAATAAATCTAAGGATAGTCTATGTTAGGAAGTCCAAAGCAAATGTCTGTCTGTGTCTAAAAACCTAGAGGGCATCCCTGTTTCACGCCACGCGTAGTTCTTATCGGGATCGTTGTGTGTCCGCATTTATCCAAGCGAACTTGAACAGATGTCTCAGAGTATAAGGCCTGAATAGCAGCAAGTAGCGCAGGGGGGCTTCCCTTTTTGTGCATCTTGGCCCACAGCATCTCCCGATCAACTCCTTCGAAAGCGTGAGCCAAGTCAATAAAGGCGACATAGATTGGGTGTTTTTGTTTATCGCTTCCATTTCCAAAATGTTCAGTATGAACAGATTAAGATTACATCCCACATCTTTGACAAAACCAGTTTGCCTCAAATCAGCCACACCAGCATAGGTGATCCAAGCTGTTAGTTGTTTCAGCAGCTGGGTGGCAAAAAGTTTTCCCACTACATCTAGCAGTGCAATGGGTCTGTAGATGTTGGGTTCTAAATGCAAACTTGGGCACAATTGTGGCTCTTTTCCAGGTCTTCGGGACTCTTCCTTCTTTCAGTATCATTCTGAAAAGCTTATAGCAGAAGTCAGTCCATTCTTCTGGATTTTGCTTGAGGATATGATTGGTCAAGCCATCTGGACCCAGAGCATGTGACAAACTTAATTTCTTGATGGTACTGTAAATGTCCTCTCTCTCCATGATGATGTTCCATGGGAAATTCTCCTTTGGGTCCTTGTCACTGGAGGTCACCAGTCCCTGGAACAAGGTGGTATAATGTTCAATCCACTTGTCTTCAGTCACTAGGTTAGATAGACTTGCGTTCTGAGGTCTTTCCATCTCGTTGATTTCAGACAAAAAGTCTAGTGAATTTCTTTGTGCTAGATGTAACAACATAGCTTCAGCATCTTTTTGTTCACGGACATCTCTATACCACTTGTTGCAGTTTTTATACTGCATTTCCTTTTTCTAATTATTTATTTTCCTTATTTCCTTTCCTACAGATGGACTTGTGGGAATGCTTGGCTACCTTTGTAATTATTTATTTATTTATGTATTTATTTAATGTAGTATGGTTTGAAATAAAACTTTTACATATACACAACAAATTATAATGAATAAATAACAAGATTATAAATACAATTCACCATAATGAGAACAATACAATTATGAATACATATTTTAAGACTTCAAGATTATAATTACAATTGATCAAAATTAAAACAATACAATTATGTATACACAGTTTAATAATTGAAACAACAATTTATACTGAAGTAAAAATAATTCCTGAAAATCTAACAGTTACGAGAATTAGGGATATTTGATTTCCCTCAAGAATTCTAAACCAAAAATTTTGATTAACAAGACCTCTGGATCATGAGCAAATATTGAAAAAAAGCAAAATCTTAAAGGGTACAAACGGGCACATTCAATGATCAGGTGTTCCAAAGATTCAATTCTGACTCAATCTGCAGACACAATCAATAGAAATGATCCTCACATACAATGTTTAACCTTGCACCAATTATTTCGCGAGTTAAAAAAATATTAAAGCAAAATCTCAATAAAGATTGTCTGAATATTGGACATGCAAATTTAGTGAAATACAAAGGGAGATAGTTGGGTTTTTTCTGCTTAAGACCAATATGACTAAACAGCTTGTATTTTAAGACATCACTTTGCTTTTTACACCACTCTGATCGTAGTGATTTTGTTTTTACTTTGCAAGGTCTGTTACACAGTATGTCTGTAGATTAATTCATTGCTAATAACACATTTTGTGAATAGGCGACCCACGACTTCAATTCAGGATCAGTATAAATATCCTCTGATAAATTTAAACTGTAGAATAAGGAGTTTTCCGGCAGATTTAGGAACTAGTTAAAAAGGCAAAGAATGTTCCAATTTGCTGAAAATGCTAGTGAGGATAAACTGAATTCATAGCAAATGGCTGAAATTGGGGTGCGGACAGGAATGTTTAATGGATCGTAAAAACATCCCTTTATGTCTTATCAAAGGAAAATTGTGGGTCATATCTAGACACCCAGCGCCATAAATATTCACAGAAATAACTTTAGCTTTATAAAACCGGAAGTAAAGAAAAGCGTCCAAATTTAGAGTTGATCTATTTCGTGTGAAGGATTAAAACCTATTTGTTAAATACTTTTTTGCTAACAAAGTTGAACAATTTAGTGAAACCTGTTAAGAAACCAAGATACTTTAACAGTTACAAAATGTCTAAGTCAAATATCTTTGAAACACCATTTTGGCTGTAGGAATACGTCCTAAGGGGTTGTTGGTACAAGCAATCATGAAGGCTCCCATACCAACCATGAAAGATCAACTCTGATCCTTCATGGGACTTTCGGAGTACTACGCCAAGTTTGTAGAAGCATTTACAGGGAAAACGGAACCACTCAGACTCATCCTAAAGACAGGGCCGTCACGAGGGAGGTGTAGGGGGGCAAACTGCCCCAGGCCTCACGCTCAGGGGGGGCCTCACGGCCGCCTGGGGCTGGGTGAGATTTCGAGTGCGAGGTCAGATGCCATTTGCAGATTTGCTACTCCAGCAGCAGCAGAGAAAATAGAAGTTTAAACATGTTTACATGCAAGTGCAACACACACAGCATGAGGTGCGGGGGGCCACAGCCAACAGGCATAGAGTGGGCACTGGGCAGGTGGCGCCGGCATGACTGGACAATGTAACAGCCTCCCGCCGCTCTGCCATGATTTCACGTGATGTTACCAACCAATGGCCCACAGCGCCATAAGAACTTCCGAAAGACGAAAGCCAACCAAGCCAGTTACTTCTCGCTCACATTGGACCTTGCTGCTAGCAGCCCAGCAGACACGCAGGCGCTGGAGACTGACAAAGTGAAATGACTTTGGTGCGGTGAGGACCAGGACTCTGGAGCGGATACCCTCTGGAGTGGACTAGCGCCACGTTTATTTGTGTGCCAAAGTTGTGGCCTGGTCCTCGTGGACAAGCACAGCAGCACCTACAGACAGTGCTGAGGACGTCAAGTACATCAGCCGGTAAGGTGCCCGTACCTATTCCTCTCAGAAGAACTCAGATACTTAGTTAGTAATTGGGCACATCACACATGTTTGCAATCTTGCAGCTTTAATTAACCCATTTGGAAGGTCGGCAAGGTCAGCCAATGCAATAGCAATATTCTTCCCTTTGCAATTCCCCTCAACTAACAATGCAACCGGTCTTCAGAGAAAATGCTAAATTAACATTATCCAGAGCTGCAGACGTGGCCAAAGGGAGACAATGCAAGGAGGAGGATATGGGATTGTGTTCAGGAGGAGCGTGGAATTGAGCCTGCCAGACAAGCGGCTTGTTCAGTGCATGCCGTAGCCTCTTCTGTCTTCTAGAGTGAAACGGTGGGACCAGAGGTGCGGGTGCTGCCCTGTCATTCAATGGCATATACATGCATACATATATCATGACTTCAATCGCGTGATCCAAGCTGGCAGGCAATCGAGCGTGAGGCACGTGAGGTAGAGGTACAGTGCGTTGTGTGCCTGCTGCGCAGATATGCACGCAACTTCCAGGTAACTAACTGGTTGGAATTTTGGTGGTGTCAGGGAAAGGACGGCTGGTGCGTGCGCCCCTTAACTAATTGAAGTCTCGAATTATTGTAGTGTACTGACAAAGTTTTAACTTGTGGTTGAATGGGCATTGTATAAGGTGACTATGTTATTTGGGCACAATATTTTTACTTTCATGTTGGCATTTTCAGTTTTCGTAGACTTCACCTTTTATAGGTAGTAAACTTAACTCCCTGTTAAAAAAAAGGGGTTGTTTTTAGTGTGAGGTCTTTATGGCCATTTGTGTCTCAAGATGTAAACGTGTTAGGGGGTTATATGTTTCCTGAATAGGGTGTAAAAGGTCCGTTTCTATATGCATGTTTCATTTTCGCATGTGTTTGGCTATTTCCAGCTATTTTGCGCCTCTGCCCCAGGGGACACGAGACATGGCCAGTTGGTGTGAAGATTGGCCTGGGGCCGCCAACTAGAGGTTGGGGGAAAGATAAGTAGAAGTGTGGCGGTGGCAAGGGGATCATAGTTGCGTTTAGCCACTGTTTTGAACATGTCAGCCCTTTCAGTTAAAGAGAGACCACAGCCTTGCCCACCTGAAGTCTGTGGCCCCACACTGACAGGTTTTAGTCCCTGCTTGCTGGTGTAAATGAAACGCCATGCATATGCATATCGCTTGGACGTTGGCGACCTTTGTCTGCACACTTTAGACCACTCTGTGTTGGTATGTGTGACTTTTGGCAGGACGGTGCCTACTGTTGTAAGGCTTGCAGGGTCCTGAATAGCTTTTGTTGCAGCGATCTTCAAAGTGTATGGTGGTTGGCTCTCTCTGATGAGATTGGTGGAGGGCTAGGGTAGGGGGGTTGATCTCCATGAGAGATATCCTGGTGCAGTGTGGTTCTGAAAAACGTGAGTGAAGCCGATTTGGGCACTTGATGACAAGTAAGTTTATCTGAAAAGCAATAGCCCTTTGTCGCTGCTCTTGGCAAAATGTGGTTTGTGAGCATTCACAAAGAATACTTGGGGCTTTGCTCACTTGCAACATTTGCTTGCAAAGTTTGATTTTATTGTATTGTGACACATTTAAAAGAATATAGTGTCTGCTCTATAACAAATGGTTGCTATATGTTGCGCCTCCTCCCATGCCCATCACCCAACGCCCCACCTTTTCTTTCAACTTCTGTATAAATGTTTGCACAGGAAAATAAGTACCACAAAGCACTAGTTTTGGTGAGCATTTTTAAGAGATCCTTCAGGGACAGAGGCCCCCATTCTAAGTTTTAGCGCTCTGCCTCCACACCCGGGCACATACGTAATTGTGCTAATCACAATGCATGACGTCAGAGGTCTTCAACAGTCTACTGTGTCCTGTGGTGGGTTTTTCAGTCACAACCCTCTATGGCCTGTTGCTGAGGGGTGTGGAAATGAACTCTCATTCCTTAATGTTGTATGACAGGAGGCGCATTCCAGTTTAGTTGTGATCTAATGTTGGCATTGCATTTTAAGGCTATGTGCTGTCATGTGGAAAAGGGACTAGCCAAGGGGCCAGGAGCTGGTATCACCTGCAGTTTAAATCTGGACCCAGGATTGGTATGGGGAGAGTCCCTTTGGGACCCGCCTTCCCCTATGGGCAGGAGTCTGGGGAACACAATGTGATTCCCAATCTCAAAACAGTCGGTAGGTTCCAGCGCCTTGTGAAGGTCTACCTCAGAACAACATACATTGTCAAGAACATGCAGGCACAAAGACCCCCAATGATTTCCCTTACCGGGGAAGACTCGGCAAAACCTATCAATTTGGGAGTGTTGACAACCTTAACTCGGAAGCTCCCCTTGATGTCATATATTATGTCAGCTATGAGGTCATTGCTGATGCCGTCTGTGGTGCCATCTTTGTGCTCATGGGCTGATCAACCCCGACAGTCACTGCCTTTAATTAGCAAGGCGAGCGCAAAGCCCGATAGCCAGCATAGCGCTTGCACACATGCACACTTGTTTACGGTGCCACTGGCCAAGTGCCAAAAATGAAGGGGCCTCGCCAAATTGTTTGCCCCGGGCCTCACCTCACCCGGTGACAGCCCTGCCTAAAGAAGAATAAACCTTACGAGTGTCCAACCGTATGTCACAGTGCATTTGATACAATCAAATCCAGCATCCTGAGTGTCCCTTGCTCCTCTTCCCTTTGTTCCTGACCAGCATGTGATTATCAAGAACGAACCCATTGCCTATGCTTTAGGGGTGACAAGGATGCAGAAGGAAAGGGAAGGCCACTCCAGTGTAGCATTTTCACGCTCTCACTAACTCTGAGCGCAATTAGTCTATCATTGAGAAAGAGATGCTTGTTTGCGCCTGGGCCACAGAGCACTTCAGAAACTATATTTGGGCAAGAACATTCACATTCTGCATGGACCACAAATCCCTTGTTGATATCCTGACCATCAGAGGCACAAGCAAAGTCCCATCGAAGCTGCCTAGGCTAGCAGCCAAAATGCAATAATTTACATTCAAGATTTAATGCATAATTTGCAAGCAGACTGCCTGTCCAGGCTACTGGGATGCTAGCGAATGCACATTGGCTTCGATGCAAGACACAGAAAGACACACCTCACAGAGCATATCAGCGGATCAATGGCTGCAGCATAGCCAGGCTAACAATACTCATCCGACAGCTGTCTGATTTCACGAAGTCAGGATGGCCACCAGAAAAGAATATTCTGCTCAACTTAATCCATACAGCAAGATACAAGTCAATCTCACAGTGGAAGGAGACCTTCGCAGACCAGACAAGCTCATTCCACCTGCGTCACTCGGGATCACCTTGCTGGCACTTGCTCATGAAGGAAATGTAGGCGGCGGAAATGGGCAGGCACATATCTGCTTGTGCAGCATTCAAGGAAGCAGATACACGCCTCATCATCCGTACTCCACCAATGACATCTGTTGAATGCAACGGACATCCCTGGCTTAAAGTGGGTATAGACTTCATTGGTCCCATGGATCACATGCCTGCGGAACATAAATACGCACTGGTACTGGTGGATTACACCTCCAAGTGGGTGTAAGAAGAATCTGTGAGCAAGATAACCACAGGATTGACCATACAGGCTCTCACAAGAGTCTTCAGGAGAGAAGGATGTCCTGAGGAAGTAGTCTCAGACAATGGAGTACAATTTGTTTCTGGAGAAATTATAAACATCCTGGCATGGCATGAAATAAAGCACATTTGTGTGGCCCTTTACCACATGAGAGGTAATGGGCAAGTAGAGCAAGCAAATCGCATGATTAAGCAAGTGATTCAAAAAGTAAGAGCATGTTGGGAAAATTGTCACGAAGCAGTGCAGAAAACGATATCAGCCCACATTTACTATAGATATTCCTAAAATCATGAGAAAGGTGGCAACCAACCAGCCGCATCAGAGAGAAACCTTCAACACACGCAACTTGACGCTCGCCAGAGCGATGCATTTGGGAGACGTAGTGAAAATACGAATGCCCCAGAAGGATAAGGACACTTCATTCAAATACAGTGGACCATTGACTGTCACAGAAGTACATCAAGACACCAAAACAGCAAAACAGTCGAAGGAGGAAAGAAGTGGCACACGGCCAGGGTAGCAATCTACCTAAGGAAGAGAAGAAGTGGGCCAAGCAGCGGAAGCACTCCCTTGAGAGTAAGCAGTCCTTCACCTTACAGAACCAGCGAACAGTACAATGCACCAACCAATGAGGTAGCAACCTTGCCAAGCAGAGGGGAGGAAAATAAGAGATGCAGCAAAGACCTGGAATGGCACGAGGAAGACACATACGCTCAATCAGGCGAAGGGAGACCCAGAGGAAGAATTCGTAAAAGATTCAATCAGTAGGAACTTTATTGATGTCTGTAAATGTGCAATATTATTATGAACAATTGGGGATGCTCTAGGGACAAGCTCTGTTTTGCCCATGTTGCTCTGTCCTGCACCATGACTGTACGCCGCTCGTGGCATGGGAAGGAGCACAAGGCATCGCAGGGCATGGCACAGTAAGTATGGAGCAGCAGGAAGAGAGGACGCTCCTGTCCAGCTCTCCTTCTTGTGGAGAAATCTGCACCCTGCACACCCAGCTGGGTGTCATAATAGTAAAGATGCTTTATAAAGATTAAGAAATCTATTTATTTATTTATTTTGTCATTTGTAAAGCGCACATAACCCAGAGGCATCTAAGCGCTAGAGCTTAAGAGATTGGTTACAGGAGAGTACTTCAGCAGGTACAGTTGCACTTCAACATATAAGTTACAGAATACAGATATACAGAGCAGGCATGACATATATATTATAGCTGGTTCCCACAAAAGTAATTATTATTCATGGCAAATGGTACTGGGAGTTGCAGACATTGATAAGTAGATATACGTACCCACAAATCTTCTTTATGGGATTGGGTAGTAGGTTAGGAGTGGACTGTCTAACCTAGGCCTGGTGTCTCATTGTTGGGAATCTAGGCTGAACTGTCTGGTTTTCAGACATTTTTGGAATGACCAGAGGGCTGGGTCATTTCTTTGCTGTGGTGGCAAGGTGTTGCACAGTTTGGCTGCTACTACCGGGAAGCTAGACCCACCTGCTTTCTGTCTCTTAAATCTTGGTGTAGCAATGAGGTTAGCGTATGAGGCTCGAGTAGGTCAGTTAGATTGAGTTTTGACAATTTGCTTGCTAAGGTAAGCTGGTGCATTGTTGGCGAGACATTTGTGGGTGAGAGTAAGGATTTTAACAAAGTGTCTATCTTTAACGAAAGAAGACTGTGTGCATTATTTGAAGCGAGTCATTAATGGGTACATAATGCACTTTTCTACAGGGTCTCTGGGCTAACGGCTCCCCCTCCCCACCACAGCACACTTGGGGTCTTCTCTTGGGCCCAACTCTGTACTAACTTGCTGTTCAAATAAAATGTGTGAGTAGGTAAAAAGCATGTAGCAATCTGTAGGTTCATCTTCAAGATATTCCTCTTTATCAAGACAAGTACATAGGAGGAAGGATCCACCAGCTCCCACCACTCAGGTGGCCAGCTTCCACTGGCACTGATGGAACCCATGGTGGAGGATACTGTGTGGGGACTTCCCCCAACTCCATGACATCACAGCATTCACTGTATAAACATTCTTGCAGACAGACAAGGGAGGGAAGAAGTACGCTACACCTAACTTTTCGCGATTTGGGGGATGAAGGCGAGAAGTTCCCAGATCAATCTATCCTGATTTTATGTTCTTTCCCCTACATCTCCTGTATCGTGCTGTCATAATGGTTTGTGTGTGATGTCTGAATTAAATAGCAGACCTGCCTTGGAAGTGTGTGCCCTTCCTCTTCCTTAGTCACCTATTAGTACCTGGGGCGGGTGCTGCAGGCAATTCGATTTCTTGGATTGCGTGGTGGATCCCACGATCCACGCCCGTGTTCTGAGCAAGCTGGGAACTGCAAGCACTCCCCCCCTGCCATCGTGCCCACTCCCCCACCTTCCCACAGTCTCCATTTCCTCTCCCTTACCCCTCCTCACCCCATTAACTTGATTACTCTAGCAGTGGCACCGCTGCCGCTGCTGCTCCAACATTGCAGCGTGCAATGGAAATGGAAGAGGGGCTCTGCACGGAACCCAGCATGTATGTATTTTACATTTTAAAAGCAGTGCACTCAACCCAAGGGCATCTAGGCGTTAGTTACAGGCAGATACAGACAATGGAAGGGGAATGCAGTATATTGTCCGGGGAAGGCTAGGTGAACAGATAAGTCTTTAGCTGTTTCTGGAACCTGACGAAGGATGGTTCACCTCTCAGGGCGGGAGGGAGTGAGTTCCAGAGCATCGGGGCAGAAACAGGAAAGCTGGCACCACCCGCTTTGACTCTTTTATACCTTGGGGTGGATAGTCTGTTGCAGTTGGCGAGGCGTGTAGGTCTGTTGGAGGAGGGCTTAGATAGTCTGAGGGCCAGGTAACTGGGGGCAGTGTTGGTGAGGCAGCAATGAGTAATGGTTAAGATTTTACATTTTAGTCTTTCTCTGAGGGGAAGCCAATGGGCTTCTCTTCTAGCAGCAGTGATGTGGTCATGCCTGTTGATGCCATGGGCAATTCTGAGGGCATTATTCTGTATAGTTTGCAGTCTGGAGAGGTTTTTTTCAGATGTGCCTCCCAGTAGAGTATTGCATTAGTCTAACTTAGAGCCGACTAGGGAGCGAGCCATGTTGATACAATTGTTAGTGGATAAGAACGGTTTGCTGGCGTTTATATGTTTTGTGGTGTATGCTGCTGATGAAGCGTTGCCAATGGACATGGTGTGACATGTTCAGGGTGGAGTCTAGGCGGGCGCTGAGCGTTTTAACGGCTGGAGAGATGTGGATGATGTGAATGCTTGGTAGTCTGAGCTAAGCCTCTTTGAGAGGTGGGAGGGGTTGCCTACGAGCAGGAGTTCGGTTTTCTTGTCATTCTTCTCCTGAGATGGGTGGCCACCCAGGTTTGAATGGTTTCGTAGATTGAGGTGGCTTTCTGAGAGTCAGTATGGTGTTTGCCGGTGAGAGGGATGATGGTCTGGGTGTCATCAGCATAATTAGTGTATTTGATGTTGAGTGAGGCCATGAGGTCAAAAAGAGGCTTGGTGTAAACGATATAAAGAGTAGGTGACGCACAGGAGCCTTGGTGTATACCACAAGTGGAAGCTGTGGGGCTGGATGAGTCATTGTCTAAGAATACTCGGGAGGAGCTGTCATTCAAGAAGGGTGCAATCCATTTTGTGGTGTCTGGTGAGAAGGTAAGGAAGTGAGGTGGTGGCACCGAATGGAATGGTCGACTAGGTCGAATGCCGCAGACAGGTCTGGGAGCATGAGGAGGGAGCGGTTGCAGGAATCTCTGATGCCATCAAGCTGGTTCCGGAGGTTGAGTAGTGCAGTTTCAGTGCCATGTCTGGGGCAGAAACCCAATTGTCAGGGGGCTGAGTATGTGGTTGTACTGAAGGTGTTGTTGAATTTGGACGTAGGCTGCTCAGTTTATGATTTTTAGCAATAATGGGACTGTCGCGATTGGTCGGTAGTTAATCAGAATTGCAAAATCCAATGACGATTTCTTGTGGAGGGGAGAAAAGATTCTTTTAGTGCCGAGGGGACTGGGCATGAGGCAAAGAAGGCGTTGATGATAGCAGTGATGTGTGGGAGCAGGAGGTCAGTGCATTATTTGATGAGAGGTGCGGGACAGATGTCGCCTTTACAACAGGGGGGCTTGAGGCCTTTGAGGATGCTGGCGACTTCAGTTTTGGTGACTGAGTGGAAGTGGAAGAGGGGCATAGGCTGGGGGGTGGCAGTGGTAGGGGGTGCCGTTGGTGGTGGTGCGTTTCAGCTAGATCTTGTTCTGTAGTAATGCAATTTTACCAAGCAGAGCGTTCTGGGCGTCGTTACACCAAGTGCCATTCTCGATGACAATGGAAGGGGTTTGGGGGGAACTGATGATTCAAGCTCCAGCAAGATAGTGAAGAGTTCTCAGGAGTTTGACTCAGAATTTGCGATACTGGAATTGTAAGTGGCTGTGTTGGCAGCTTGGATTTTTTTCGCACATCTTGGAGATGGCTGTAAAGCGTGATTTGTTATCTGCTGAAGGGTGTTAGCACCAGGAGGCTTCAGTGGCGCATTTCTCAGCTCTCAAGGTTTGTAGTTCTGGGGTGAACTATGGGCTAGAGCGCTTGGAGCGTTTGGGCTTGTGTTCTTTGAGCAGGGCGAGCGTGTTGATAGCCTGAGCGAGAGCACAGTTGTATTGGATAACCAGAAGATCCACATGCGTGGCAATTGGAGGTGGCTGTAGGTGTGCAAGTAGAGGCCGTAGGCAGTCACACTACTGAGATTCTGGGAACATCTTGAAAATACAGGGGGAGTTTGGTAAGGATGGGATGTGGGTTCTCTTTGTGGGTGATGGTGAAGGAGATTAAGTGGTGATCTGACCAAGCGCAGGGGGTGTTTGTGAGAACTGTGGTGTTACAGTTGTGGTCCAGTAGCAGGTCCAAAGTGTGCCCCTGGGTATGGGTGGGCTCAAGGATTTTTTGGGAGTAGTCTAGGGCGGTGGTGGAATTGGCAAAAGATGTGGCCTCCTTGTCGTTAGGGTCCAAGAAGCCGAGATTGAAGTCTCCCGTAGCAATGATTTTGGAGTTGGGTTTACGGTTGCTAAGGAGGAGTTGGGTGAGGTCATTCCCGGGTGGCCTATAGATAATATGTAGCGTGATGGTGGAGGTGGGTGTAAGGGATAGTTTTGCTGTGAGGGACTGACAATTAGGGAGGGTGGCTGATGGTATGGGGCAAATGGCGAGTGAAACTTTGTAAATGACTGTGACTACTGCACTTTTTTGATTGATCCTGTCACTACGCAGAATGGCGTCATTGGGAGGAATGGCAATGAAGAGGGCATGGCTTGCTGCCTCGTGGAGGCAGGTCTCAGCGATGGCTAGGATATCAAAGTTGTTGACAGTGATGAAGTCAAACATAACTGTTGCGTGAGCAACAAGTGAGCAGGCGTTGAAAAGAGCACAGAGGATGTTAGGTGTGGGTCAAGGTAGTAGAGTGGTCAGGGAGTTGTGATCGGGGCCTGTGGCTAGGGTACAAGGTGGCGTGGTCCGAGAGCGTATACAGTGGTTGTGGGTGCAAATGGATGGGGGGGTGGAGTGGGCAGGGAGCCAAGGCTGCAAGGTAAGGACCGAGAGCTGGGTGAGGCTGTCTGGCATTCCATTCCATTTCAATGGTGGCCATTTTAGGTAAGTATTTGTCTGAATGAACGGTGCACCACGAGCGCGCATCCCATTCATTCAAACACAGGTATTGCTATCAGCACCCTGGATTAAAAACCCAGGGTGCTAATAACAATAACATCCTCACCGGCAAGGCATATCGGGTGGTAACGGCACCAGAGACCATCATTAAGGTCCTTGAGAGTTGTTATTGCTTAAATGCTGGCCATTCACAATTGTTTTGTTTAATTGCTCATCTAGGTTCTATATGCATCCCATTGACTAAGAACAAACATTTACATAGTCAGTGGTGACCTTGAAAGCCTGCTGTGGTTAGTGAATCGTGTATCAAACTTAGAGACCACTGTTCTAATAGCATTATGCACTTGTCTCCACAGGCGTGCATTACATGTGCTCATCTGTGGTTTGGCCTATTACTCAGCGAGCAGACATTTAACATTTAATGGTTGGAATAGCCTTCTGATGCAAGTTGTTAGGCTATATTAGCACCCAGAGGTCGTTATGGACCTCATCTGAGCCAATCAGCATGCTCAAAATCCAGTCAATAACTACTGGCATTGACTGCATTCCATTCATTCTAAGTTCAGAAGCAGACATGGAAACAGGAAGCATGCCACTCAATTCAAGAAACAGCAATGAAATGGATTTCCCAGCAAGATTTATTTCACATGGCACTCTTTTTTTCCACTGCCCTTTCAAAGCAAATGCAATGCACCAAAGTGAGAAAGAGAAAGCAAAAACACATTTACAGTCATTTAAAGAAACTGTTCATTCTAATCCAAATTCATGCTAAAACTGTTTCAGTTCAACCAATTTGAAAACTTAAACTCTTACGATATCAAAATAAACTTTTCATTTATAAATTACAAAATAAAACGACATCGAATTTACCAACACAGTTGTGTTTTTACTTACTCCCTGTTAAACCGAGATGTTTTTTTATTTCACCAACTTCAAAACCTATATACTGTTTGCTCTGTCACTACTGTGGTGGTGACTGGGCGCAGTTGGAAAGCGTATTAACATAAAATAGCATTGACGGTATGTGATAATAGCCATATAGTTCTTATGAAGGACAAAGTCGCTTAGAACGAGGACCCTTTTCCAAAAGGGAAATTGGTGGGTTATTATCCCATACGGAGGTGTATAGGTTTACAAAAACATTGAAGTGTGCATGACTTCCTACTTCAAGCAAACCCCAAAACTAGCTCGCTTTTTTGTGCAAAGTGCATTGCCTTTCACAATGGCCACAAGACACCATTTTGGCAACAATATGTCAGTGGCTCAGTCAGGGCTGCATGGTGTGCCATTGCTAGAAGGGCCTTTCATCTGAATCTGCCAGGCACATATCGGCGCCTGATAGAGACATTTATCAGAGAGCAGCTAGCAGATAAGCACACTTTAGCTGAAGGTTGGCTGGAGCTGGCTAATGCGTGCTGTTCCATCCCCCGGGAATACATAACGCACTCAGCAAGCAGTAAGTCTTGCATTCCTGAAAGGATTCAGTCAGTCGGTCGGAAAGGCGAGCTCGGTGGCTCTTTCTGTGTGTGCTTCCAAGCGGGAAGGGGGCGAGCGCGCGACCCAGAGGGGTAACTAATGGCGAGAGCAGCACCGCCAGTCTGCTGGGCTGCTCTCCTTGAACGTCAGCTGCGAGCAGGCTTAGAGGCAGCAGCACAATGAGGCGGCGGCGGTAAAGGAGGCAGGGTTTAATAACCACAACAACAAGAAGCGATTCAGGGACCAGGTGCACGGCATCTGTGTCAGGCAAACTGGTGCAGTGGGCTGGAGGCGCCCTTCATTTCTTTCTGACTGCCTACTCAGGGGGAACCGGTGAAACGAGCAGACGTTTACCAGGTGAACAACCACCTGGTGGTAAAATAGTTCAGCAGGCTAATGCACCTGTGCAAGAATATTGTTGCTAATGGCAGGTCATGTGTTAAAAATATATATGGACAATAAAATAAATAGGATAAAGGTTGCCTCGTGATTATGGTGGTAGCATGCCACGTTATTATGAGTGGGAGGGGGGCTCGCAAAGTGGGCCTCATTCCGAGTAAATAGCGCCATGACTACCGCCAATACCGGTACCGAGTCCGTCCTGGTTCAATGGGGACTTACCATCTATTCCGACCTTTGCGGGACCGGTAAGTCTCCATTGTAAACGCCATTCCCCATTCCCATTTGAGCCCCCATAGGGCTCAATGGGAAGGCGCTAAAAACGGTATCGCAAATTGCGGTACTGTTATTAGCTCTAAAGTTCCTTAACGGGTCCCGTCCTTAACGTCTGGTAAAACCAGGCGTTAAGGAAGGGACGCGCTAAGGGAACTCGGAATAGGGCGCAAAGGGATTACCGGCACCGGTGTCCTTACCTGTGCCCGGTATCCCTTTGCACCCAACTCGTAATGAGGCCCAGTGTATTTATCCCAGTACTGCATTGGGTAAATAACCCTCATATGCCCAATGCAGTACTTTCTATGTACTCACTGGGGTAAATATTCCATTTGTTCCCAACCTATAATTAGGTGGTGTTTTAAATCTAAGAGGTATTTGAAATGCCACATGCTTTTTTCCATTGCCTCTAAACTCGTGACAAGGCCATGCAGTGGGGATACATGTAGTTAGTTACTCAGTCAATTAAGACATTAGCTACAATGCTACCGGGGTTCTTTGATGATAGGAAGAACCCGCTGTCATCGATAAAGAAAGATCACTCAGAAAATTGCAAGTTGAGTTTGCTGGTCTTTAATTTCAGCAACATGCATGTGTGTGATCAGGCATGCTCATTATGCAACTTTCAGTAGTGTCCCTGCCTTCCTCCTCCCGCCTAACAAGCAGAGGTCTCCACATGACAGTCCTTTAGTTGCTGTGATATCAGGTGCGGGCCCAGCTGGGGGACCACAGAAATGAAGACACGCCCACACCGTTTTGGCGGGCAGTCGGACCTTTTATTCCTTTCCTTGCGTCCGCCACTGTGGCCTTTCCTCTCTATAACACATCCCTCCCCAACTTGCATAAAAATAACCCTGGGTTTGCCCAGCGGGAAACATTAAAGTAGTTCATCAGACAGCAATGTTACTTTGGCTTACAGTTTGTCAGTAGATGCCGTGCATGACGAACCCTCTCAGTCTCGTGGATGCTTGTGGCTTCTCTCTTAGTGTATATCGGGATTTGCTCTCCCGGGGGTCGCGCACTGGGGTTTTGGTGCGCACCGTTTGTTCTCGTTCTGTGTCCATCAGGGCGTGAGATCTGGCCCGATTGGCGAGCCGGGGCTTCATTGTCCTCGCCTTCTCTCGTTCTCCTCGGTGTCTCAAGAGGGTTAGCCCTACCAAGGTTTGATTCACCAGCAGGAGAAAGTGTTTCCTTCCACATCATAGGTGGCACCCTCTGGAAGTGAGATGCATTCCTTGTCACTGACTCTTGTTCCCATTGGGTCATAACGATTCCATGGTCGTTGCTGGTGATTTCCCACAGGGTTGGCTCATATGGGAAGGCCAGCTTGGTCTCGGCTGCCCAGTTCTTCACCAGCACCATGTCTCTGGGGGCTAGGTTGCTAGTGACTGCTTGCCGAACGCGGCTCTCCCTGTCATTCCGGGCATGCCTGTTCATCTCGATCAGCTCCTGATCCATCTCTGGAATTGTCCAGCTGTGCTGCACTGGAAGCCCCACCTTTATTGTTGTTCTAAACATGAGGGCTGCTGGGCAGACATGGGTGGAGGAGTGGTATACTCGTAAGAAATGGTAGACCTCCTGTAGCCATGAGACCTGTTGGTCTCTCGCCATGCGGATCACCTTGGTCAAAGACGCCATAAAGCGTTCTGCATCCTTGTTTGCCTGGGGCCAGTACGGGGTGATTCGACGATGTTGGATGTTCAAATATTCTAGGATCTTCGTAGTCCTCGCCCTTTGAATGGGGGTCATTATCGCTTTTGATTTTGTTGGGTGTGCCGTGAATGACACATTTTTTTTCTAAGGCCGTTATGACTGAGGTTGCGTCCATGGACTGGACTGGTTCAACTTCGGGGTACCTGCTGAACTTAACGATGGCAACAAGTAGGTATGCAAATTGAGCAAACCCACAGGTCACACTCCTTGCGGGACATGCAGATGTTGTGCCAGCACCAAACGCACTAAAGAGGTCGATCTGGGTCTGAAGAAAACCATGGCTTCAACACCAATTTACGAACTGTAATTCAAAAATGGTCATTTATGTCATCTGGTGCCCTTGCCGTAAAATCTACATTGGCATGACAGAAAGAAAAGTCAAGCAAAGAATTCCAGAGCATAAAAGTTGTATACGGAATCGGAATTTAACTGCGCCAGTGGTAGGCCATTTTCTAGCTATGGACCATACACCAGAGTCACTCACGTGGAGCGTGCTTCTACAGTTGAACTCAGTGGAACATACATCAGCCAATAGGAAGAAACTACTAAACCAAGAACAAAGATTAATGTACCTATGTAATTCGGTAGGGACCGGTTTAAATGAATCGATAGACTGGAAATCTTTGTAAGCTAGCAGTAATCCAGTTTTCGCATTCTTCAGGATAACACATGAACATCGGTCCACATAGTGTTATCTTCTTCTAAGTAACATTGAGGAATATTACTACTTGAATACACTGTTATCTCTCATAGACCCCTAAAGGAGAATTAGGTGCCTTGATGTGAGGTTTTGCAATCTTAGAAGATACTTGAATATGCACTCCCTCTCAATGTGACACAGGTCTAATAGAGAGCCAGTATAAAATGTGTACTTATTCGGTACAATGTAGAAGTGTTATGCAATCCAAGTATGCATAACTAGCCTACTTTGTTAATATAAAATGCAAACTACAGTGCAGAATTTGTTACAACCCGGTCCATAACAACCGTTCAACACTTTAATAATTTCCCCTTTCTCCCTAATGGAGGCACGTAAGGAACAAAGCACGCATTTCGGAGCGCATTCTAGTGTTCCATCTGAATGGCCGGTATGAGAGTTCTACTTCCTGTTTTCAGGGTAGATCTCAATGCAGCTTCGAATAGATAGTCAACATAGAAGATCAGAATGTGAGTACGGCAAGATACAGAGGACACTGTGAGCCCGAATAAACAGCTTCTTGTTATAGAGGTAAGCAATTTCATGATACACACTTTTGAACGTATGTGGAAGCGGCGCCCTAGATATAAATCAACAGTGTCAGGAAATATGCGCTTCCCCGACGCCAAGTAACCGTAGAAGTGCAAAACCTGCCAGCGCACGCGTTGTACTATTTCGTCCACAATATATAAGAACATGCGTGCTGGCTGCATCAGGCTTCTAGATGGTGTAGTGTGTCCACTTAGGAGAGGTGACATATTTATAACACGTGTCTATAAAAAGCCTGAAGAGTGTCGACATGAAGCCCCTCTATAAAAATCACGAGATGGCGTAAAATTCGTACTTGTTTGTTTTTTTAAAACAGCTATATTAAAGAAGCTCTATGGGCGAGCCATCCTAGAAGAATCCAATAGAAGCTTTACTCCATCCAACGAGGTCACATGGACTAGCAGGAAGGCCCTACCAAGGCAGGCCTCCATTTATCAACATCTAGGTATGATAACGGTAAACAACTCGGCATTGCGAGAATTGACACATACTATTTGAACCTCCGCACAAAAGGCGTACCGGTTGTTATTATGGTACTAGAGAATAAAAGCCACACTATAGGGTGGCACTCAGCATCCCTTGCAGACCCCATTACTATCCTGGTCTAAGATGTGGTAAACCAGTTCTTGAATAGCAGAGTCACCCATTGTTTTCCAGCCCTCAGCAGGGTACATTTCCGGGCTCAATACAGAAAAGGCACACTGTTGAACCTGAGTAATTTACATGCTTAACCCATAGAGAGTTTCCCGTGCCAGATAACATCATGGGACTTATGCATAATATTATTAAAATCGTATACGTTTATTGTACAGTATGACTGTCATGTCCGTACAGAACACTGAGCATGTGCTATTTCCTTTTTTCCCCCTAGGGAACCAGCGCTCTACTAATAAGAAGCACCTTGTACTCCACTTGCTAATAATCAAGTTTGAAGTGTCGTAAGCCTCACCCAGAGAATTTAATACTCAGGTAGAGATGATTGCTCAGTTATTGTTCTGAGTACAACACAACTGACTTTGCACATTGTGTTTCTTTCCCCCTTTCCTTCAGGTTATAGTTAATTCATAACAAGAAGGAACCCCATGAGGTCTGCAACTCCGGTCTAACCAAAAAAAAGTTTTTTAGAGAATCGACACTATACAAGTCTGGCTAACCATACAACGTTTGAATATTGAAGAAATCCCCTGAAGAATTTCCCCTTACAAGATTTATATATTCTGGGAATGAAACATGTTGGGCCAATGATATTGTGTGATTGTTGACACATTTACAATAGAGCACCTACTGCTTGTAGTTATTTAAAGATACTAAGTAATCCTGTTAACAAACAAAAGGATTAAGTACTAGACAGCTGAATTTTACACCTGTATAGCTTTGCTAGTAGTGAAAGTTGCTTTTTTTTATTTGTACAGTGGTTTCTTAATGTGTTTTTATGAAATCAATGTGTATTGTCTTTTTTCCTTGATCATTCTGTAATTATGTGTTTTTGAATTTTGTATCCAAATTAGTGATAGAATTTAGTTGGAGGTTTGTTTTTGCCTTTCTTGGTTGATTTATTTTTACATTTTTCTTTCCTCGTCTTCTTTTTTTGTGTTGTTATTTTGCTGTTCTTTTTTAGTAACAAATTTGTGTGATGACTTTTTAAAAAACAAAAACGTAAACCTATCAAGGTTACATGAATTTTAAGAACAGAATGAAATTTGGTATAATAAATTAAATAAAATATGTATATTTTTTCTAAATCTATGGGTCCAAATCTGTAATTTGGTTCTAGCTGTGATGTTGCACATCCTCATGGAGGTATTTTGAGAAATTATCTAATCGGAAAGGGGACATAGAGAGGCGGCAGGAACCTTTTCCTAAATTTCATATGTGTGTGAGGGGCATGGTCCTGGTCTCTGTTTAAAAAAAAGCCCAGTCCTAATTAAGTTTGAAACAAAAACAAGTAGGTATGCTTCATTGGCCACCGAGCAGAAGTCCAGACTGATTGCATCCCCTCTCTCCTGACTGAGTGGTGGGGCTCGAAATTGGTTCTGGGGCTCTTTATCGCTGGGTTGCTTGACAGGCCACAGGCATTCCCACTAATGCCATGACTTTTGCATGAATGTTGGGTATCTACACCCGGGACTTAAGTAAGGCTTGGGTCTTGGTGATGCCTTGATGGCCTTCGTGGGCTAAACGCAATGCCGCTACTCGAGTGTTAGGGGTAGGATGATGCAGTGTCCCTTCAATATGATGCCTTCCAGGGAGACAGAGAGTTCATGTTGCACTCCTAGTAGGTGTTGTAGCAACTCCTAGGCTGCTGCAGTGCGATTCCAGTCTATGGACAGAATGGATTGCTTCACTCATTGGAGGCAAGGGTCTTGGTTCCTTTTCACTGGTGATTTCCTCCAGTGTCATCCATTTCAGGCGGGCACACTCGACTACATGACACACTAGCTATTCTTTTTCTTGCGTGTCATCATGCTCTGCTGGTGTTGCTGGTCGTGGGTGCCGGGACAGGTAATATGCTGGATTGTCGCCTCTGGCGCGATACAACACTTCAATGTCAAGTGGCTGGAGCATCCAGCACTCGGGCCTTGCTGGTGGATGCGGAGCGGAATCCTCGAATATGGGCACAAGAGGCTTGTGATCCATGTAGATTGTCACGTGGCGTCCTAACAGATATACTTGAAAGTGTTGACAGCCCCAGAGGATAGCAAGGGCTTCCTGCTCAATGTGGGCATAGTTCTATTCAGTGTTGGTCAACACATGGCTGGCGAACGCGATGGGGTGTGTATTCCCTTCTTGGTCCACCTGGGTGAGGATAGCTCCCAGCCCTTCAGGGCTAGCATCCACCAACAAATGCCATGGTGGTGGTGGTCATGTGGGATTCCTTGATTCGCCTGAATACATCCTCATGTTCTGGCCCCCATGTCCATGGAGTGTCCTTTCTTGTCAGTTGCCGGAGCAGGGCTGAGACTGTGGCCAGGTCTGGTATGAAGTGGGTGCAGTATGAAGCCATCCCCATGAAGCTTTGTACCTCCGTCACTGTGGTTGGTGGATGAGCATTTTGGACATCTGCAACTTTCGCTAGGTTGGGGGAGACTCCTTTTACGTTGAAGACGTAGCCCACAATGATAGCTCTGTTTTGCCAAATTCACATTTTCGGCATGTAGGGTCAGACTGGATTCCTCTGGTCATGTCATTACGGCAGCTAGGTGTAAGTTGTGTTCCTCCTCAGAGGTGGCATACACTAGGATGTCGTTGCTGGCGTCGGTGGCTCCAGGCAGGTCTTACAGTACTTTGCGGATCTCATTCTGAAAAACCTCAGCTGCTGACGAGATACAGAAGATCAGATGGCGATACTGCCGGAGCACCAGGTGCAACGAGAAAGTTGTTATGTATCAGGATTCTTTCACCAACTGGATTTGGTGATTGCCGGAGCAAAGGTCCAGCTTGTTGAACATTGTTGCGCCTGTTAAGTCTATGATTAACTCATCAATGGTCGGCATGATATGTTGTTCTCGTCCGATTGCCTGGTTTGGAGCCTCATGTCAAAATATAGTCTCATTTGCATTTTTTTTTTGTACCCACCATTGGGGATACCCAGGGATACCCAGGGAGTGGGTCCCGATGTTTTCTCGATGATGCAGAGGTCCTTTAGCTACTTGAGCTCCTGAACGGCTGCAGGCAAATGAAAGGGGACTCTCCTGTGCCAGACTGCTTTTGGTTCAATGGTGAGGTCAATACTGAGTGTCACAGTCCGATTCTTTAGGCATCCAATGCCTTTAAAGAGTTTCAGATGTTTGGCTATGATACTGTCGACCTCTGGTTGTTGCAACTGGAGTGAAAAGTGAATGATCTTCAGCTTCTCTGCTGCATAGAATCTGGTGCTGCAGGCTTCGCCATTGTTCACGACGTAGGCTTTGAATGACCCCTTCAAATGGAGGGGTGCTTTGCTCCCATATGCGTAGAGCCAGACGGTTTTGTGTTGAATCACTGGCTTGGTGGGCAGGGCTTTTAATTTGTTGAGCGGTATGACATTCACTGTCGCTCCGGTGTCAATGACCACCTTGGCGAGAGCGTTGTTCATGAGCACTGTGCAGGTTGGCTGGGATTTGTGTGTTGTTCTCTTGGTCTTTTTGTGTAACCCTACTGCCAGGAGGAGGTGCACTCTCTCACCCTGTCTCTTCCGGTGCTTGGGTGATTCTTCCTCCGATTCTTCACTTGCTTCGCTGTCGCTGCTACTTGTGCTCACTCCACGTTCTACTGTTCGGACTTTTCCTCTGTGGCTTGCATGCCGTCCACTCCTCGGCCCAGGTTGCTCATTTGGGTGGGTCCCTGGGGTGACTCGCCACAGGCTGGAACTGAGGCAAACTGAGGCAAGGTGGTTGAGCTTCCCACATTTCCGACATCTGGCTCCGATAGCTGGGCATGGTTTGTCGCGGTGCCACGCTCACCCGCACCACTTGCAGGATCGTTGGGTATGGAGTAGCCATGTGCGCAGGATGGGGGCTTTCCCCTATGACCATCTCCTGGTGTCAACCCCAGTGATGGTAGCCGTGGGTTGTTGTGTGTCAATTGGCAGGCAGCTAATTGCCGCTTCCATGGCGGCCACTTGGGTGTCTGTTCTTTCCCTCTGTCACCCCATTTCTAGGATGCATTCTAGGGGAATGTTTCAATCAAAATGTCCTTCCAAAGCTTCTCGGACGAGATCCCACGAATGACTTGCTGTCTTACGGAGAATTCACAGCTGATGCCTAGTTCACAGATCCTCAAGTGGAAATCAACAATATATTCTGATGGCTGTTGTCTTGCTAAGCTCAGTGGAAGATGCTTATATTCGGGATTCAGTTGGGGACGGAATTTCCCGTTGAGCGTGGCCCTTGCTGTCTGGTAGTCATCTTTCTGACTTCGGTTTGGTAATGTGTGGAAGTAGTAGCGCAAGCGTGCCCAGGTTCAGTATTAGGAGCGTGCAATTCTCCTCATCTGGTAACTTTCTTTGACTTCACGTGGAGCTCAAATTGCTGCAGCCAGAGCTCCCAGTGGAGGGCAGACTCTTCCGTGTACCTGTCAAATTATTTCATAAACGCACCCTGTGCGGAATCATGCCACATGCTTCTGTCCGTTTGTGGGTTCTGTGGCTAGATCGCTCCCCAGGGGATCTGGGGCTAATGTGGCTGGCGGGTTGTGGATTAGCTGCCTCTCTGACATCGTGCTTGGGCCTGGGTGGCTTGCTTGCTGTTATTTGTGTGTGTTTAATAGGCCTGGCGTGGTTGCCGTGAGGCACTGCATCGTGGGAGCTGTGTCACAGTGGGCACTGACGCTTGTGGGACTGGTGCCATTCCCCTCCCCCACTCTGTGGGGATGCTGTCCTGGTGTCTTAGGCGTACTTGTTCCTCCAGTGTGTCCTCGGCCTCTGGACTGCGCCTCATTTGGTGCGTAGCAGCTGATGTGATGCGCTGTGTGTGCCGTTCACCTTGGCTATGTGAACTGGTGATGTTGGAGCGGAGCCCGTTCTGAGTCTGGGGGCTCGCAGGCAGGTGTTGCGTGCTCTAGTCAGTGCCAGCACGCACACCGTCTGTGTTCATGTCACAGCTGAGGGCCCCGGATCCTCTTGCAGGTCCACTGTCGCTACGTTGACTGGGCAGGCGTTGAAGCAGGCTGTCTGTACCAACTGCGCAAACGTGTGAACAACTGTTGGCCACCTCGGGTTGCTCCCATACTTCGTTGCCAGTCTGATATCTGGTGCCAGGCCTCTGGCAGGTGGATGCCGGGCCCGGCTGGTGGATCACAGAAATAAAGAAACGCACACACTGTTGCTGTGGTTCTCCTAGGCTGTCCCGTTTTTGCGGGCAGTTGGACCTGTTTTTCCTTTCCTTGCGTCCTGACGTTACAATGTCAGGACGACACCGTGGCCTTTCCTCTCTATACCACAATTGCGTTGCACATCCAGAGCGACCATGTGCAGTCCAGTCTTTCTCCTGCCTCGCCCACTCATGCAGTGACGTAATCTGCAAGCGAATGCATGGGCTAAATAAAGACTGCTCATATATCTCCCTTTCTTGACAGCAGCAGAATGAAATGGGTGAAATGCAAGAGGGGCACATTTAATATACATAACATCATTTTGCTGGCCTCTTCTTGAGGGAGCATTTCAATGGGCGGCTGGATGCGTCCAGTATCTCAATTGACAATTCTGTGGCTTTGTGTATGCAGTGTAGTGTTGTGGGTGTGAGCAGGACCAGGGAGCGGGGAAGCGAAACTGACGTGACGGGGTAAGAAAGTTAGTAGTACCACAGGAAGCCATAAATAAAGACATTTATCTGCTCCCTTGTACTTTATTGAACAAGGCACTGCGTGGGTAATGCGACAGAGTGTCGAGTTAGACCCCCAAACGCAATGCAATACTGGTGATAGTGGACTCTGCGCACACGTCAGACCTGGTGCAGGCCATAGACAAGGCCATCAGGGATCACACACACATATTGCGGCGAGTAGCGGTGAATGAGGAGGTGAATTCCAGGGCAAAACACGTGGTGCCGTCTAGGTCAGCTACGGCCCTCGCAAGACAGAAGGCAGAGTGACACGCTGGGTCTGTAGACAAATGCTAAGCTGGGAAGGGAAGTCACCCAACCAGTTATCAAGAAGGTCCTGTTTTACCACCATATCTTCACACCAAGAGGGAAAAGAAGCAATCATCAGGGAAACACAATCATTAGGTAGACTCATGAAGGAACATGTCGGACCATTACATGCCTGCAACAGTGCCAATCATATCGGCCATGCAGGTGCCATCCAGCATACAAGAACACGTGGCACGGGGGCGCTGTTGAGCGCCGAACAAGATGGCCGCCTGAGGCGAGAGCTCTGCGGCCGGCAGATCACTCTATCCTGATTTCAGGCATTTACAATCTACTACTTGAATCAGACTGCTACGATTCGTGAGCTGCGGGACCAGGGACCAACTGGCCCAAATCCCGAAGAAAATCGGCGCCGGTAACCCTGGGATCGGGAACTGCCGCGACCATCCCCCATCACCCGCGTGTCTGCGCGCCGAGATCCGACGCCCCGAGGAGGGTCAGTCGGCCCAAGCTCTTGGAGCTGTGCCGCCCCGCCTCTCCTGCGGGGGCCTGTGAGATGATCGAACACCTCAGCGTCGACGACCCGGAGTGAACCACATGATTGTCTGGGCCATGCGGCGCCGATGCTGAACACCCCAGATATTAGTACTATAACCGCTCGTGCGCGGGCCTGCTCCCAGGCTGGGCGGCTCCTTCCCGGGCCCTCATTGACTCCTACATCGGCCTCCATCCTGTACGACCCCCTCGCTGGGCTCTCCCCTCCCCCCCTCCAGCGTGATCTCGGAACCCGGGGTAGAGCTGCGACACACCAACGGATGCCGGGTGCTGCGCTCCCCTGTTGGCCTGGACTAGACTGCTGGACCCGTGGCGGCCGCAAGGTACGTGGGGGCTGGAGTGGCTGCCACCCCTGGTGATCTCGAGGCGGAGATAAGGTCAGATTAATACGTTGATACCGACCACCCGCGCTCGATAGAGGACGCCCTGTTATCGGCCTGCTCCCGCCGTGTGCCTCACTGTGGTCCGATCCCGCTTCTCCTCTTCCCAGGGCGCCTGACTTCGGACTACCCTACCAGCCCTTGCTGCAGAGGCCTGGTCCCTCTGGGGGCTATACTTTGCTGACACCATCGGCTCTTCCTCTCCAGAGTCACATCACTACCACAATGACAAAAGGGACTGGGAAAAAACAGAGCTCCATCAACATGTTCACGAAGACTGCGGTCGGCCCTGCTGAGGAGGTCTCTGCACAGGCCCCTGTGACTAACTCAACCCCTGCTACCTCAGAATCCCAGAACATGATGGACTTTATCCGTGAAGGTTTTACCACGCTCCACTCGAAGTTAGATGATATGAACGGCACTATCTCCTCTATTAAGGCCCATATTGAGAGGACTGACAGTCGAGTGTTGGAGGTGGAGACCAGAGTGAGCTCCGCCGAGAACGGCCTGGGAGCGCTACGTTCAGAGGTCACGGCGCTATCCAACCGTGTCCTGGAGGTGGAAAAAAAAATGAGGATTTGGAGTCTCGCTCGAGGCGTAACAACCTCCGTATCATTGGGGTCCCTGAGAATGGCATTACAGAACCGATGGAAGACTTTATAGAACACACATTGCTGTCGTTTCTGGATTCACCGAAGCACTCTCCACAGTTTGCCATAGAGCGGGCACACCGGGCCCTGACGACTAAACCCAAGCCAGGAGCTCCTCCACGACCCATTATAGCGCGTGTCCTTAACTTTCGAGACCGTGATGCCCTCCTTAGAGCCGCAAGACTCAAAGGCGAACTTCTATTGGATGGAGCAAGGATACACTTATACCCTGACTTCTCGGTGGCCGTCCAGCGGGAGCGCAAAACTTTCCTGGCAGTGAAGAGAAGACTCAGAGACCACGGAGTCAAGTACTCCATTTATACCCCGCTAAGCTTTGGGTGGAACACAACAATCAGGTGTCATTTTTCACGATTCCGGAGGAGGCCTCCAGGTTTCTTGACGACCACTTCCCGGGTTGACCTCTATCCCCAGCTATTCCTCTACAGCCACTCAGTTCGCCCGTTGGGGTGCGCCGATAGCGGCTCTCACCCCGATGCCAAGAATATACCACACTTGTACCTTTCAACGATTACTGGTTGGATTACTCTACATGATTGTGCCAAGTTAAACTGTGCCGAATATAGTTATCAAGTCACGTCCGAAGCCTTTTTGCGGGCACCATGTTCTTGCTGGATCTGCCACAGGCCCGGAGCGGCGTCATCAGTCTGGCCCACAGGCCCCCAGGCGTTGATACCACTGGTTTGGATTTGGTTCAGGGGTTTTGGGTTTGTCATTCCTCTATTTGGGGGAGGGATGTGAGTGTGGGTGGGTTGGGATGGGTGTTTTGTTATAAAAAAGTTTGGCTTTGGCAGCGAGGGTAGATCACAAGGTAATGCTGTGCTCTTGAGGCTACAGGGCTGCTACATCGGCTCACTGGACATTATCACCCTGCCGATATGAGCGTCGCCGCTCCACCGACGGAGGTCAATCTAACCTTCATGAGTTGGAATGTGAGGGGGCTTGGCAACTTTAGAAAAATGAGACAGATACAGCTGCATGCGGAACGCCATGGAACCAAGATCCTCTTCTTACAGGAGACGCATGCACGCTCTGAACATTATTTAAGATTTGCCAGAACCTGGGGCCCCCAGAGATACTTCACCAACTTCTCTACTCAAAGTCGTGGGGTTATGACTATTATTCATAAGAGTCTTAAATTCACACTCCTCTCATCGCAAATAGATCCCCAGGGTAGATATGTATTACTCCATGCTACACTCCAGAATAGGGAGGTGATATTGCTGAACATCTATGGTCCCAACATAGATGACCCGGAGTTTTTCACTCACCTCACATCCCTTCTAGATGGATTCCCTTTGGTTCCTATTCTCTGGGGGGGGACTTTAACACCATTTTTGAAACAGACCTTGACAGATCTGGGTCCAGGCCCCGCCGGCTCTCCAGGGCGGCCTATGCTGCACTGTCGTCCTTCCCCCGCCTTGCAGTCGTGGACGCATGGAGACTACTCTACCCTGATTCCCGTGTTTACTCCTTTTACTCTTCAGTTCATGACTCTTATTCCTGAATTGATAGGTGGGTAATCTCTGACGTGTTGGTCAAAAATGTAGTACAACTAACGATTCCCCCTAGGACCCTGTCGGACCACTCCCCGGTGACCATCACCATGTGCTGGGGGCCAGACGGTGACCGCACCAGACGCTGGAGGATGAAGCCCCACTCTCTCCTTGACCCTCTGTTCAGATCGGAGCTCGAGGTAGCCATTGAGGAGTATTTTGAAATAAACAAGGGCTCGGTGCCCTCGCAGGCCACCCTATGGGAGGCCTTTAAAGCATATATTAGGGGCATAGCACTATCTAAAGAGAGCGGCATACTCAGGACAATCCGAAGGGATATCGCTGCCAGTGAAGCCAAACTATCGGCCCGGGAGGTCCAGTGCTCACGGTCTTCAACCCCTGCGACCCTTGCAGCCATAGGGGCCGAACTAGACGTTTTTCGGTCTCTAGCGGATCGAGAACAAAAATTCCTAGATAACCCCGGCCTGACGAGGAGATACGGTGAGGGCGAACGCCCGGGCCGCCTCCTGGCTAGACTCGTACGCCATGAGCTTGTTCCTCCACATATACCTGGGATTGCTCGACCAGATGGCTCCTTAGCTATTACATCGCAGGCCATCAACTCGGAGTTCCTCGCTTTCTACGAAGCCCTGTACTCCGAGTCGGATGAGGCCACGGAGGCAGAGGTGGATTCCTATCTTGCGGCTCTCCCTCTAACGGTCCTTTCTCCCGAGACCGCTGGCTCCCTCGATTCTCCACTCACCCCTGAAGAGTTTACGGAGGCTATAGACTCTCTCGCTTCGCGGAAGGCTCCCGGATCCGACGGCATCCCGGTCGAATTCTATAAAGCCTATAAGACTCTCTTACTCCCTCATTTAATAGCTTTCTGGGAGGAATCGGTGGAAGCAGGCATACTCCCCCCATCACTCCGCGAAGCCACAATTACGGTACTGCTCAAGCCTGGTAAACCTGCTACCCAGTGCAGCTCATATCGCCCGCTTTTCCTCATTAACTGTGACACGAAAATCTTCGCCAAAATGTTAGCGACCAGACTTGCTCCTTGTATGCCATCTATTATACACCCGGACCAGGCGGGATTCATCCCGGGTCGCTCCACCGCTCTAAACCTTATAAGGATCTTTAATATAATTAGCAGGATCAGCCCCGGTGTGCAGGCGGTTGCCGCGACCCTCGACATGCAGAAGGCGTTTGATTCAGTCTCTTGGAGATACCTCTGGCGGATGCTCGAACAATGCAGATTCGGGCCTGTTTTTTGCTCCTGGGTCAAGGTACTTTACTCAGGGCCTGTTGCCAGTGTCCGCACGGAGGATAGATGCTCTCCAATATTCAATATTTCCAGAGGAACAAGACAAGGCTGCCCGTTCTCTCCCCTGATTTTCGCTTTGGCGATAGAACCTTTCGCTGACATGCTTCGACAACGACACTCGCACAGGGGGCTTCGCTCGGCGGGCCAAGCCGATATCGTATCCCTCTACGCAGATGATGCACTCCTCTTCGTGCGGTCCCCCTCCACTAATCTAAATGATAGTGTTGCCCCAACTACTATACAGGTTCACAAACGTCCCCCTGTGGCCGGGCGAGGGTTTCTTCCATGCATTGTCACGCAACGTCAACTCTTTTCTATGGCACTCGGGCGCGGTCAGGCTCAAGCTCGGGACCTTGTCTACCCCGATGGCCGACGGTGGCTTTGGGGACCCCGATTTCCTTAAATACTGGTTGGTCTCTCAAATCCAATACATGTCCTACTGGTTCAACACAGTAGACCCCCCCCGCATGTTAGACTCGAAAAGCTAGCGATCAGCGACCGTGACATCCGCTCCCTGGTGATACAGCCCATCCCTTTGACACGGGACACACTAAATCCGGTGGCGTGTACCTCCCTGGCGTTAACGAAAACGTGGAAATTACTAGACACCCCTCATCCTTTTCATGGCAACCTCCCACTGTGGAACTTTCTCCCCGGGATCCCGCAGGTCCCTCCGTCGACTGTGCGCAGATCGGCTGAAGCGGGATACGAGTTGCTTCGCGATGTATTCGAGCAGGGTAACTTTGTTGAGTGGCCTGACCTACCGCTGCCCTTGAGGGGAGGCCCGAGTGCATGGCTTCAGTATTCAGCCTTACGTAAAACTCTGAAAAAAACCTACCCCATGTTCCCAGCAAGGCCACCGGACGATCCCGCCATTGAGGAACTGACCTCCCCCATGCCTACCAGAGGGAAAATATCTAGGCTATACACAATGATCCAATCCAGGTCCATTCCGAAATTCACTGGGCTCAGGCGGGCGTGGGAGGAGGACCTCGGGGAGGAGGTGACTGATGACCCCTGGGCTCACATGTGTGCCCGCATACACCAGGTATCATTCAATTCTCGGTTCAAATTGATCCAACTAAAGGTGTTACATAGGTTTAATTATACCCCGAGCAGGTTGCATCGTATGCTTAGCGATCATTCCCCAAGATGCCCCAGATGTGGACAGGATGGCGCTGACTATATACATATGATCTGGGCCTGCCCCCGACTCTCCCAATACTGGGAGACGGTGTTCACAACCGTCTCCGCTGTACTCGATCAGCGTATAGACCCCTCCCCAATGAAGGCTCTATTACATGACTTCCCTGGGCTCCCGCGAAATTCCAAGAAACTGGCCGGCCTTTGCATGCTCCTTGTGGTGCGAGCCATTCGGCTTTGTTGGCTTCGCCCCGCACCCCCCACACATACACAATGGCTCAGAGCTCTCACATGGGCCTCAGACACTGAGGAAGCGTGGTCCTGCCTATAACCAGCTCACTCGAGGCCCAGGGATGTCTGGGCCCGGTTCCGCTCCTATATGTCGGAGTTAAGTGTGACGCCGGATACAACTTCCCCAACTATCATACCCACTCGCACAGGTGATCTAACCTGAACTGAGGGTTCCCCTATACTGCGCTCGCTAATGTATGTGTCCTTGATGGAAAATGTTCAAACTAAACGCCCTGACTGTATGCCTATACTGTTTTAAATGTACCTACCTCGGATTTACCTTGTGTATTGCACGCCTGTGTTTAGCTGCCAAGCTGTTTAATAAAAAAAAAGTAAAAAAAAAAAAAAGAACACGTGGCACTGCAACTGTCTGGTGAGGTTAACATCATGGACACCAGTAAAATGGGGACCAGGTGCGCCAGATGAGCCAGAGACTTTGAGCTATACATAGGGGTGATGGGGCCAATGGACGATCACCAAAAACAATGTCTGTTGAAGCTAGCTGTAGGATCAGCCACTGGGGACATTATTGATGAGCTACTGATGGACTCCACGGACACGTTTCAAGGACGAAAGACAGCGCTCACTGACTATTTTTCACTGCACACCAACCTAGGGCCTTATTACAAGTGTGCCAGCCCGCTAAGACCAGCACACTACAAGTCTGCGAGCGGGTGCCGTCCCTCCCACCAGGTCAGACCTAGTGGGCGGGACGGCACCCACTCGCAGACTTTCCGGGAAGCACCAGCACTGTTATTAATGCATGAAATGCACGAGTCCGGCGGCAGCCTGCCGATTTTACCGGCAAGGCTACCGCCGGGCTCGTAATGACGCCCCTCGATTACGAGAGGCACATGTTTCATTTCACCAGACAGGAAAAGGGGGAAACCATGGACGCATTTGTGATGAGATTGCGAATCAAACTGAAACACTGTGACTTCAGCAACTACTCAAACAATGAAGCATTACCAAATAATTGCAAGATGCGAGTCTCACAACTTTCGCAAGAAGCTGATGCAAAAACATTGAACGCTAGAGGTGATATTAATGCTGGGGAGGGGCCTGAATTAGCAGAGGCGCGTCAGGCGGAAGCCATGAACAACATGAAAATCTCCACGTCAACGCACGACACGATCCACAAAATGGCCACCCAACCCAAACTGAACCATTTGGTTACTGGTGTGGCTATGAATTTCCACATACCCGGCAGTGGTTCAACTTTGTTCGGCATGTGGAGGCGAGAACCACTTTAAGTCAGTTTGCACGGTATCGAGAAACCCCTTGAAAGGTGCAGGGGAGGGCAGTGGCCTAGGCAGGCCCAAGGACAAAACCTCTACGACAGCAATGGCAGTCTCCTCCGCAGTTGTGCAATCACATGGAAAACATGGAGATGGGGGATGGCGAGAAGAGTAATCGAGGGAGGTGAGAAGAATGAAAGAGAGAAGAAAATATCGTATGATGGCGGCACGTCCACTCCGGAGATCCAGACGACATGTTAGTTACTTGGTGGAACAATCGCTGCCGGAGAACAAGGGTAGCTCCCCAGAAACAGACCAGAGGTGGAATGGGTACTTGCACGTACTGGGAAATAAGCAAGCTACAGAACAGAGCCCTACATTACTCATGCAAATAATCAACTTAAAGACAGAATCCTTGGTCGGACACGGATTTTTGTAAATTTCATAATGGAAAAGGTATACAAAATAATACCATGAACACCCAAGCTTTGCCCAGTGAAAGTCGACATCTACTCGTATGGATCAAAAACCCTCCTACCATGAATTGGAGTCTTCAAAGCAACATGCCAGTATAAGACACTGGAAAAGAAACTCCCAGGACACATGCTCGCATGTTCTGCTTTTCAGACGCATGTAATGAACTTAGAATTACTCAACCTATTACACAAACTAAACGTTCTTGGACACAGGAAGGCAATAATGCATACTCCGACCATTAGTTAGAAAATGTTTGGCTCTTTACAGGCCCTTTATTCACAAAACACACACATGCATATAACTGTGAAATAAATGCAACTAATTATACATGAATACATGAACAAGAACAGGTATGATAGATATACATCAGTTGTAGTAGAAAGCTTAATCTTGGCCACCACAACACTACCCAGTCCCAAGGCAGGTAGGCAGAGATATCACACCTCAACTAACGGGGCCTGGAGCGGAGTGTCCTCCCCCTCAGCGAGACCTCATCATCTAGGGGTCCAATTCTCTGTCTCCTCTTGTGATACCTCTCTTCTTAAGGGAGACACATTCCTGACCCTCATAAGTTGCAGACTGCCCCCGGCTGAAGGACAGACAGCAAGAATGGGAGGCAAGAGCAGAAAAATCCAGACAGAAGTGGAAAAACCCAGCTCGTCTCTAGCTTGCTCGTTCCCAGCACCCCTTATCAGTTCACCTGCACATCTCTGACTCCCGTCTCGGCTCGTCCTTGAGCGAACAATGCAAAACTGTCCTCCATAATAAGCTCATCTGCTTCACACTAAAATATAGCTATCGTTGCAGAATTTTTGTCTGCCTTCTAGCTGAGCTCACAGAAACATAGACTTCATTTCTGTTTGAAAGTGAGTGTCCAAAATGGCTGCGCAGAGGTGCCATGTTTTAGCTCATTTTCGCACATGCACTACATCACGACGGCAAACGATAGTGGGTGCATGCTCAGTTTCAAGGCCACCATTGAAATGGTTTCAATTCACACACTCTACAGACCAATGGTGAACAAGTACATAGACACGATGGATAAGATAGATCAACAGTTCCCAATGCTGTTCAAGGGCATAGGGAAGCTAAGAAACAGACAAATCCGAGTCCACATCGACAAAAGTGTCCCACTGCTGGTCCAACAGTACAGAGGCATCCCCGTAAATATCCAGAGACAACTGGAAGTGGAGTTGCATAAGTTGCTGGAACAAGATACAGTAGAACTGGCCTCAGTACCCACACTGTGGGTATCCCCCACTGTGCCAGTGCCAAAGAAAGGATCAAAGGCCATAGGATTGTGAGTAGACATGAAGAAGCCGAACCAAGCGATAAACCAAGAGTGATATTAAGCCCATCGCATCACCGATATGATAGGTCTGCTTAACGGGGACAAAGTATTCTCCAAACTTGACCTCAATAAAGATTACCAGGCCCAGACTGGCCTATAGGGCAATAGGATAAGATAGATCAACAGTTCCCAATGCTGTTCAAGGGCATAGGGAAGCTAAGGAACAGACAAATCCGACTCCACATCGACAAAAGTGTCCCACTGCTGGTCCAACAGTACAGAGGCATCCTCATAAATATCCAGAGACAACTGGAAGTGGAGTTGCATAAGTTGCTGGAACAAGATACAGTAGAACTGGCCTCAGTACCCACATTGTGGGTATCCCCCACTGTGCCAGTGCCAAAGAAAGGATCAAAGGCCATAGGATTGTGAGTAGACATGAAGAAGCCGAACCAAGCGATAAACCAAGAGTGATATTAAGCCCATCGCATCACCGATATGATAGGTCTGCTTAACGGGGACAACGTATTCTCCAAACCTGACCTCAATAAAGATTACCAGGCCCAGACTGGCCTATAGGGAAATAGGGCAATGCCTGAACCAAACACACAAAATGCTAGTGTGGGCCCGTTTTTTTGGTCCACGTAGTCCAATTTGATAAGTAACTTCAACATGCAGCTAGTAGTTTTGACCAGTGTCACTGAATAAATTATTCTTGCACAATCTGCATCACATTTTATCAAAAACCTCCCGCTTCGGAACTACTCAAACATTCTCTCAGAAAAGGAATGAATTGCATTTTGCAACAGTGAGCCACTTTTTAATTGGTGCCCAAGACTTTTTTATGCCACAGCCCGATCCTGAAGGTTACTACCAGTTGGTACTGAGCCCTGAATGTCACTATATCACTAATTCATGATGTACCTTGTTCTCTATAGATACAAGAGGCTAAGCTTCAGCAGCTGCCATATTTCAAGCTGAGATACATGATTTGATAAAACACATCCCAAATTGCATTAAATACAGCAACAACATTCTCGTTTTTGGCACCAGTGTGGAAAAAATATGACAACCCGCTGTCTAGGGTATGCATGGCACTAGAGGCTGCAAACCTCACCCCCAACAAGGACAAATGTGAGTTCAGAAAAGGAACGCTACGATTCTTCTGACACATATTTTCAGAGAAAGGGATCACACCGGACCCTGAAAAAGTGGCTGCATTAAATACGACTCCTACTCAAATGTATCGGAACTCTTGTCTTTCCTAAGGCTTGCAAGCCACTGCGCAAGATACATGAAGGACTTTGCCACCATGAGTGAAGCCCTAAAGGCACTTACCAAGCAACACACACCCTTCCACTAGTCCCCACAGTGCCAACAGCTGAAAACATGGCCTACTTTGACGACACCAGAGACACTGAGCTAACTGCGGATGTAAGTCCTGGGGGACTAGGTGCCATACTGGCACAAAAAGGAGATGATACAACACATCAACGACACATCATCTCATATGCCAGAAGGAGCTTGTCTAAAACTGAGCTGGCCTACTCTCAGGCGGAGAAAGAAAGTCTGGCGGTAGTATGGGCCTGCAAGCACTTTCATTTGTTTCTCTATGGGAAGCCATTTACAATAATAAAAGACCACCAAGCCCTACTATTTCTCTATGGAAATCCTCAGGCAAAGATGCCACCACGCAAACTGTGTGTGGCCTTCGGCTACAGGATTATGCCTTTGACATAATTCACAGACCATGAAAGAAGTAAATCTGTCCGATTACCTGTCCCGACATCTAAGTGCACTGGAGACACCTGACCCATCGGTGGCTGATAAGTACATTGGATACGTAGTGTAGCAAACAGTCCCCCAGGGGCTGGATCCATTGGAAATTGTACAAGAGGCCGAAAAAGACATGGCCATCCAGATTGTGATGGAAGGGATTTGTTCTGGCAAATGGAACTGGGCCAAAGATAAAGGACGATAGGAGTCGGCAGAGATGCAGTGGCATGTAGGAAACTTTCTTTTGATCAAGGAGGAACTGGCGGTATCTCAAGAGGGACTACTACTACTCAAGCGAAACAAGCTGGTCATACCAACCACCCTACGATGATAGTTGTTGGGACTGGCGCATGAGAGGCACAGAGGCATTGTGACAACCAAGAGGATGCTTCAGCAGAAGATATGGTCTCCAAGACTAGACCCCCCAGGTGGATGAACTACTCAAAGACTGACTCACATGCTGCCTCTTCACGCAAGTGAAACACCCAGAACCTTTACAAATGACAGACTTACCGGAAAGAGTGTTAGAGGAGGTTGCCATCGACTTCTTTGGGCCTATAGAAGGGGGGAAATACATGCTAGCAGCT
Source organism: Ambystoma mexicanum (assembly GCF_040938575.1). Taxonomy (NCBI): domain Eukaryota; kingdom Metazoa; phylum Chordata; class Amphibia; order Caudata; family Ambystomatidae; genus Ambystoma; species Ambystoma mexicanum. Next base: position 447,293,346 of record NC_090936.1, on the reverse strand, counting down.
ATGGATGAATATTCACAATTCCTGGAAGCGCAGATAGTGACTTCCAAAGCAGCCCATCATGTCATACCGGTGCTGAACAGAACATTCACTGCATATGGCATCCCAAGAACAGTAAAATCAGGCAACAGACCCTCATTTACAGGTCAGGACTTCAGGGCTTTCGCAGAATACATAGGGATCAGATACAGAAAGGTAACTCCACTGTGGCCCCAAGCAAACAGGACAAAAAGAGCTTTGCAAATAGCCCATCTCACAGTGCAGCCGTATGAACAAGTGCTGTATCAGATCTTGGGGACTACCGGAACACGCCACACAGCACAGTGTGAAAATGCCCTGCAGAGGTGATGTGTGGGCGAAACATACACACGCAGATACCACACATCCCAGAGGTCTCTGATAAATATCAAGATGATGACACCATGAGGGCCCCGGATGGGTTGCCAAGGACAAGATGAAATGAAATGCTGGGTATGAGACATAGTGGTGGTTAAGCAACCACAAAACGTACAAGCAAACAGCCGCCTTCCACAAGGATCATAACAAATGGACCATGATAACCGCTGAAGAGGATCAGCACTGCATAACAAGAACATATCAGGAAGCTGCCGAGGGGGAGCTGGAAGCAGAGGAGGACCAGATCAGAAGTGGACGGCATATACTAGTTGGATGAATCATACCATGCGGATGGGGAGGAGTCAGAATGGAATACCAGGAGTGACTCTGAGCCAATAGCCGTAAGTGAGCAGCAAGCACTGAGGTCAGAGGGACCACAAAGAGCCAGGACCAGGCCGAGGTGGCTTATTGAAGAAATGGGGTAACCGTCATGAACTTGTATTAAAAGGGGGGAGGTTGTGGCATTGTGTACACAGTCTAGTGTTGCAGGTGGGGCCGGAACAAGGGAGCAGGAAGGGCAAACGGAACTGACAGATGTGAGACAGGCTTGGTGAAAAGAGAGCCACAGACTCAGAAAGTAAGATTTCAAAACCTTTATTGAAAGTTTTAGAGTTGGTGTAATACCTAAATAATCCTAACTGTTTCCCTGAAATGATGCTTCTAAGGGCCGTCGATGTCTGTAAATCCAAATAAAAAGTCTGTCTGTGTCTAAACCTATGCTTGCCCTCACTCTATACAAAAATGTGTTAGGGGGTCTCTTGTCAAAAATGAAAAGTCATGGTTCAACAGAAAAATAGGAAACAGGATTGGTTTCCGGTGGTTTTCTTGCCAGACGTGGTTTTAAGATTGCCAAAATGAGTTCAATCAAACAGGGTTGGCTGCAAGACCTTTGCCATAGGGTCCTTGCAGTAAATTCAAATACCTTCAGTATCTTTGAGTCTCTTGGGGTTCCCTTCCCCAAGCTGCAGTTTTTTCAACACTATAAAGCAAACCAATAAGTCTCCAACTTCGCCGGGCCTCTTAGGGTTCCCTTCCCTACGCTCAGGTCCCTTCTAACTTTCAACAAAAAGTCTGTTTATCAGGATGTTCTTTTATTTCTTAAATTGGCCTCTCCCCAAGCACAGGCCTCTACCAACTTTCAAACACCATGGGCCTCATTACACGTTGTGCGGTAATGGAATACCGGTACCAGTAAAGTTTTACCGGTACCGTTAATTGCCTAAGCCGACCGGGACCCACCGCTATCTGCGCACCCGTTAATTACGGTGCCACTAATAGCGGCAAGGCCGCGGGCGCCCGACCCCCAGGCCGGAATTAGCGCCATGGCGCTAATACCAGGCCATCACAAGCCATGCGGACATGGTATTAGCGGCATGTAAAACACCCAAAAACCCCTTACCGGCATGGCGCTAATAACGGCATCGAAAAGCACCCGTTAAGAGACCTGAGCAGTGTACCCATCAACTACAGGTGGACACAATCAGCACAGGTGCATGCAATGGAGACAGGCAGCACAAAAGAGCACACCATACCCCTACCCACACCAAGATGGTCCCAATAGCAGCAGCATGACATGACAGCCTTGACTACATGATAGCAGTGCAGCGCCAACAACAACAGGCTACACCAGAGGTGACCCGTAACAGGTACCCATTCCTCACACCATACAGGCAATGCCAGCGATCCACTGAGGAGGTGGCTCCCAACCCCTGTACGGAACCCACAGAACCAGCAGGAAGAGGACAACAATATTGCACATCCCCGTACCTGCGTCGTGATAGAGCTGGCAGTCAGACTTCCAATGACAGTGCTCCGCTGCCTAAGCAGCCTGTGTGAGGCACTCCTGTACAGCCGTGTCACAGTGGCAAAGATAACCAAGCCATGTGTAGAGCACCAAATAATGTGCATATGATGGAATGTGCCAATGCCACCTGAAATTGACATGCAACCACCAGAAGAGCATGATGGGGATGTGAATGAGTACGGGTGGAATGCCCCGGCAGGACATGCAAGAGGCAATGCCAAGAGGGCACAACGATGTGCGTCAGCATCTGATTCTGAAATCCCATCAGGCACAAAGGTGAAAAAGCATGGACGGAGATGGATATTGTTGCCCTGGTGCATGTTTGGAGTACCATAAAGGACCCTGTCCGAGATAAATGACACATACGCAATGATGGAGACCACGCTTGGGTTTCAACTTCAGAACAACTGTGTATTGAACAGAATGTGATAATAAATGCAACACCCCAAAACACCCAAATGCACCCTTACCCCCTCCCCCCCAAAACACCCAAATGCACCCTTACCCCCCTCCCCCCCAAAACACCCAGGTGAGTCTTATGGTGTCTATAATGTTTCCTGCACCAGATGTGCCACCTGGTCCTTGGTGGAGCTAAGCATCAGGGCCCCCACCGACATTGGGGTGCTGTGATGCGGGGCGCCTCAGGTTGCGCAGGGAACGGCGCAGGGGGCTGGTCTGCTGGGAACTCGCTGAAGAGGAGGTTCCCGGTTGATCCTGTGTTGGGGGTTGGTGATGCTGCTCCATGAAGTCCCCAATACGTAGAATGGCCTGGCGGAGTTGGCCCATCTCCTGGCATATCCTGTCAGTGCAGGCCTCCATGGCCTCCTTTGTTTGCCCAGCATATTTTTGGAGGTCATCCCTTAGACGGCCTGTGTCGGCCACATGCTGGGCGACCAGCGCAGCCATGTCTTCCTGCCTCCGGCTGATGGTTGCAAGGTCTGCCAGGGTGGTAGGTGCCGCTGGGCTGGACGGTGCGCCCTGGTCCATGCACCCGGCATCCGGTGAGGACAGCTGAGGGCTCCATGCACCTTCTACAGTGAGGGTGTCATGTGCTCCCTGGGTAGCAGATCCGGACGTTGCCCTCGGACTCCCCTCAATGGAACATGTTGGGCTGGGGTCATGGATGAGTTGTAGGACATCGATTGCGTCCTCCTCGTCACTGGCCGGTGCGGTGGCTGCTGCCTCCCCAGTGGAGCTGGTGGCTGCGGAGTGCGTGCCCTCCGTGCTCATCTCAGCAGTGATGGGGCACACTTGCGTGGGTTCGGCTGCAACAGGAGCCGTGCCCTCAGGCTGTGATGCAATGGTGCTCCTGCTGCCCTTGGCCCTCTGCAGATGGACTGTCCTCCCACTTCCCCTGGAGGTGGTGGCGGTGTCACCCCTCTCATGCATTCTGGCTTTTTTGGCTGCTGGGGGAGTACGTGCTGCGGTGCTTGTCTCTCCAGTGACTGTCGGTGATCCTGTGGAGGACATAAATAGGGTACATCATTGTTAATGGATCTAGGTGCCTCCTACAGAATGTTCACGTCATGCTGCTCTATGCATTCGGGCCTATTCATCAGTGATTCTTGTCATGGGGATGTCGGGTTGGTCATGCATTGATGGGTCAGTATTGCACGTGTATATGGTGATCCATGCATGTATGTGTGTGGCAGGACCAATGGCCTGGTCATCGACACGTGTTCGGGGTACCCCCTCACCCTTCACTGTGCATTGTTTGACGTATTCACTCACCTCCATCAGATGAGATGGCCACACCATGCTCCATGTCTCCGACCCCCTCTCTGGGTTCGACTCCGATGGTGGAGGCACATGTCTCCTCCCACTCCTTCATCTTCAGAGGTGATTCTGCGCCTCCTCCTGTGGCCATTGCAAGGTTGCGGTTGACTGATAGGATATTCCGCACACGTAGCCGGAGGTCGTCCCACCTCTTGCAGCAGTCCTTCATGCTGCGGGTGGTAGTTCCCACCGCACTTACTTTGCGGGCTACTTCGTCCCAGATGGCCTTTTTCTTGATGATCGCCTCCCGGCGCATATCATTGGCAAATACGACCTCCGCATTGGCTGCAAGTGTGCTAGTCAGCATTATGAGCTCCTCTGGTGTGAATTTCTCTTTCCGCTGTCGATCAGAGGATTTTTTCAGGGCCTTTGACATCTTCAGGCAGTCCTGGATGGTTTTTGGTCAGAGTTCTCCGGTAAGATGTCCTGGATGCAGAGGATGGCACTGGATTGTGTTTTTAAAGATGGCCGCCGTTCTCTTTCCCGTTCCTGTGCGATGACGCTATTTCCGGTTCCGCTTTTTAACGGTGTCCGCTAATAGCGGTGACCGCTATTAGCATGTTGCGTGAGGGAGGAGGTGCTATCAGCACTTTGGTCGAGGCCGGTAATGGGCATTTTGTGGACTTTTGTGGCATGGCGGTAATGATATTTACGGCATGGCGCTATGCTCGTGTCCGCGAACTCGTAATGGGACGCTATTAGCGGTCTTTTGCGAGGGCGGACATGCTAATAGCGCCATGCCGTAAAATTCCGATTTTTACCGCACAACGTGTAATGAGGCCCCATAAAATATATATCACAGTTCATTTCAGGTTTCTCAGGATGCCCTTACCAAAGCTTAGGTCCCTCTAATTCCAAACACAAATTCAGCTAGTCAGGATATACCTTTTCCTGAGTTATAGCTTTCTTTACATACAGTCATTTCACAGGGTACAATCAGAGGCTTTCGAAAATGCTAGGCTCTTTGCTTTTCCTTAGCGTGACCACTCTGACCCTTTGCCCCTCTCTTTGTTTCTGACTTGCACTTTTCCTTGGTACCTTTTATCTTCAGGCGTTTATTGTGCCAGCTTACATTGCCCTTTATTCCTTTCACTTTGTAGTGCACACTTGCACTGTTCTTTCCGACTTTTTATTCAACTTTATACTTCTTCTGTGCTCCTTGCACCTTCTTGCTTTATTGGGCTTCTTGCACCCTTCTATTTCACTCACTTCTGTCTCTGCTCGTGTCCACTTGCACTTCTTTTCCTTTGCCGTGCATCCTGGCACTTTTAAATGGTCACTTTCTTTCTCTGTGCTCACTCGCACCTTTTCTTACTTTCCTTGCGGGCTGCTTTCCCTCTCTTGACTTTCTTGTGCGCCCTCACACTCGCCTCTTACCTTACTTTGCTTCTTGCTCACTTTCAGTTTTACATATGGGCTGCTCGCCCTTTCTTTCAAATCACTTTACTTTCCATCCTCTTTATTTCTGCCCTGCGCACACCATTTCTCTTCTACTACTTTCTTTCACTTGCTTTCTTTCGTTCTTTTTTCTGCTTCTTGCTTTCCGCTTTGTGCCATTTTACCAATCTTGCTTTTCCTCCCTTTCCCGCTCCAGCCACCAGCACGCTCCCGAATTTCTCTCTCTGTCATACGAAACTCACCTGGAAGCACAGAGCTGGCAAACAGTTTCTCCAGGATGCTTTGGGTCGAGGTTAGGGTTTCACCACCTGCCCCTCAGACACCATTGGGCCTGGTACCCGGCACAAGGGAACAAGCAATTACACACACTCTGCCAGCGGGGTCCCAGCTACCTCGCTCCGGCTTTAAGGAGACACAGCTCAACAGCCATGCTGCATCCCTCCTTACACACCGGGCCAGCGTTGCAGCACACTGCTTTCCTCTGGATCCTCCTTCCTGCAGCTCCGAGCTTCGTGGCTTCTCTGGTCCAAAATGCCTCTCCAGCTCGTTCATCCATCTGTGTGAAACCACACCTTTCACAGTGAAAAAAACAGTACATTGGAGTCAGGTGTAAATTATCACTAATAACTGCCTGACCCTGCCTGACTCTAGTAGTGGGACTAATCAAGTTCAGTATAGGGTAGGTTGCTCTTACTTTCCCCATGTTATTCGTATGGGCAATCTTTGCTGATCATAGTTTCCTCTTCCCCATCTCAGTATTTGTAGGAAAGGGAGAGGGGGAGATGGGGCGAGATTGGAGATACCCCATAAAGGCTGAGGGAGAGTATGTTGGGGTATTTTTGGGACTGGTGGAATACAATGGGCCTCATTACACGGTAGGCGGTAAGGGATTACCGGCACCGATAAGGGCACCGGTGCCGGTAATCCCTTACCGCCCTACTATGAGGTCCCTCAGCGGGTCCCGTCCTTAATATGTGGTCAGACCACACGTTAAGGACGGGACCCGCTGAGGGACTTCAGAGCAAATAACGGTACCGCTAATAGCGGAGTGTGGCTTCGAGTGTGCAGTCTCTTGCAGTCACTCTTTTCTGTCTACAGTTCCTGTGGGAGGTGCCTACACTGTTGCTCCACTACAAGACTGCTTCTACACCGCGGAGCGGGCCGCGCAGTGTGGCTTCGAGTGTGCAGTCTCTTGCAGTCACTCTTTTCTGTCTACAGTTCTGTCTACAGTTCCTGTGGGAGGTGCCTACACTGCTGCTCCACTACAAGACTGCTTCCACACCGCAGAGCGGGCCACGGAGTGTGGCTTCGAGTGTGCAGTCTCTTGCAGTCACTCTTTTCTGTCTACAGTTCTGTCTACAGTTCCTGTGGGAGGTGCCTACACTGCTGCTCCACTACAACACTGCTTCCACACGGCGGAGCGAGCTGCGGAGTGTGGCTTCGAGTGTGCAGTCTCTTGCAGTCTGTGCATGGCTGACATGGCCCTGGTGCAGACCCAGCAACCCCGCCACCGACTCAAATTATGGACAAAGAGTCAGCCAAGGAGGAGGGACGCTTGCTTCGAAGCACGCGCCCTCGCTTACTTTCAACAACTAATCAACTTCAACTTCGTTTGCCCCAGAAAAGTTCATCGTCAAAAGTGAGTCAAATCCCACCCCACATTCCTGCTTTGCATCCAGTCTGCGAACGAAGAGAAAATATGGCTCAGCAGAACCTTCTTGGCAAAGTTCGAGTGACCGCGGCTCGGGAAGAAGAACAAGCCTTCTTCTTACCTAAGGAGGCGCTCGCGGCGCCGCGTCTTCCTCCCAGGCCGTCCACGCCGCGGCGGGCTCCCTCACAGCTCCAGTCCCCGGTGGCCTCCGGTGGGAGGACCGAGGCCTGCGAGCGGGGGGCTCAGCTTGCTGGGGTCCAGATGGTGGATTCGAGGTTCCGGGGCGCAGAGGGGCTGGTCCCCGGCCGTGACGCAGACTCGTCCCAGGTGGCTCGATCACCGGTGGAGTCGGCACGCGGGTGCGAGTGTCTGCCCCCTTCCACCTCGCTCTCTATTCCGTCCACAGATCGATGCGCAGCATCGTGCAGGAAGACAGCCCAGGAGGGCGAAACTGGATCATTTGTTACTCAGTCCTCCCGGATCCACACAGTCGCTCAATTGCATACAAACATAAATCAGAATGACCCACCCCCTCGCCGTTGGCTTTCTGCACAGCCACAAAATCCTCACAAGGGTCTGATTTAGACGAGCAGGACTCCACTGTCGCTCTCCACCCAGAGACTTCCTCCCTCTCATGAGATAAAAATCCAAAAAAACGTCGATGGACTGAGGCAGATTCAACTGAAAAAAGAAAAAAACGACCTTTGAAAGCGAAAGGAACACTAAAACAAAAATGCCCGAAAAAAACACAGACAGCCTCCCAAATTTCCACATCAATAACAGGGGGCCAAAAAACAAAAAAAAAAATATGGAAACCAGAATCTACAAAGTCTTCAGTGGCAAGTCTAGTCACAGACTTTTTTAACGCATTTGTACCGGTTCCATCACGTCGTCAAGAGGACCTCACAGATGAAGAAATCTAAGAAGCGGTCAAAATCTGCCAACCCACCTCAAAAACCAGAAAGAGGGACTCGACCGCAGAGAGGCCCCCAAAGACCCAAGAGGACCCAAAAGGTCAAAAGTCTCTCATCAGTTTAGACGCGAGCAACCGGGCTTCAACCGCCCAACAAATTCTCCTGTGCCCATCACAGGGACTCCACCCCCAGTCATACAAATCGGGATCATGGAAAGCCTGTCCCCTTCTAACTTCAAAAGCTGGAAGGAAAGTGAAGAAATCCTTGAAAATACAGCAGTGGGTTAAAATCTGCTGCGCAAAAAAACTCCCAAAGTCCAAACCACGAAAAGGAGCAGTCGAGAAATCAGGCATCTCGAGCGCCACAACTAGAACCTCTATCGAACAAGGTTCCTTTGTCACCTTACGATCAAAGCATCGACAGGGCATCCCCGGGACAGCCGTTGAGCCCTCAAAACCAAAACCCACTATCCTTTAGTAGTGCACCTCGGCTCCCACACCGATTCGTTTCGGAGGGTGTTCCACTGGACCACAGATTCAACAAGCCCACCTCTGATCGGGAAAGGCGACGGTCACTAGATTTATCTTCCCCTCCCACAGACAAAAGGCTGCTCAATGAAAGCTACAGACCAACTTCACAACCAAAAAAACTTGTATGTCAAAGCAACACTTCAAAGGAGTCCCCCTCGAAAAATAAGTTGGACATATTATCTATTATGTCTGCTGTCAATATTGCTTTGGCACCATTTACAAAACTTTATGAAGGAATCAATGAAAACCTAAAAGATCACACCTCTATCCAAGCGATGATGCACTCAAAATTAATCTTCTTAGAAGGCTACATCAACGCCTTGGACGAGCGTCTAAAGACCTATAACAACACCTCTGAAAACAATTGGAAGAACGTCCATCTTTCCATTTATGAAAATTCCATCGGGGGTGAATCGTCTGGTGCAAGACTTTCCACACTACTTCAACCTCTTCCTCCCGCTGCAGACCAGCGGCAGGCCCCAGAGACCAAAATTTCCAGAGTGGAAATCGAAGAAGTCATTGACATCATAGAGGATCCCCGGCCTACTCCACAGCACCAAAAACTAGCCTTGAAGGCAAACGACAGTGAATATCCTCTGTTTTCTACGGCAAAAGCAGTTAATAACAAAAATCTACTTCCAGGACACAAGCAAAAGGGGCAAAAAGAACAGAAAGCCGATGTTTGTACAAACAAAAAACGCCCAATGCCGGATAAACGGTGACCTCCCTCGTCCTTCAACTTGAAAAGACAAAAGATAGGGAGGACTCGCCTAAAACTATGGAGGACTCCTTGGCAGATGACGACCTGATGAACATTTCACAGCACACTGACATCGAGCACGACTCCCCCCAACCAAAGAGGAAAAAAAAGAAAAGAAGAACCAAGCCAAAACAACGATTATGAAATTTACTTTTCAGGCCGAACTTCTTGGAGACGAAGCCGAAGTATCTCCTCCGTTCAGCACTTTGGAACACCGAAGATTAAACCTTCATCAGTCTCAAACAAAGAAGACCCCGACTTCGCCAAGTTTTCGAGTAGTCTCCTTCGCTTCTCCACGGTCCGTTCCCTCATCCACCAGCAGAGGGAAGAATCCTCGCCCTCAGTCTCGACACCACAAGAGTGAAGGGCAAAGCCTTGAACAAGCCTCCACACCAAATTACCGGCAAAATTCGGGGCAGAGCCTGAAAAACGAAAAATGGTATAAATCACAATACAGCTCCAGAACTGAGAAATACCACAAGGAAAACTGGCATACACCGGTGTCACTTTATAAAACTAGAACAGGACATAGAAAATAAGGATGACATAATCCTCAACAGACGGGGCCTATTTACCCTGTTTGGCCTGATTCCAGCTTTACGCCGGATAAAGTCAGCGGATTTGAAAATCGTAGACCCCTACCACTCAAACCACAGAGCTAAAGCGTACCTATTCCTGACCTCTAGGAGTGTAAAGAATGAAATAGTGTGCGCAAATGAGACTCTCTCTTCTCTGGGATATTCTCTGGAGAATCAAAGCCGAAAATGCCTAAAAAACGAGCGAGAGGGGGCTCCAGCTGTAAGGGCTTCACCACAAAAACATCCAAGGAAAGAAACCATTACATCAAGCAGAAGCGACGCCTTCGAGCATAAATCAAGTGAAAAGTCTAAAGACAAAAGGCCAGCAAATCCCTCCACTGCTACGCGGACTTCTTCGGCGTCCAAAACCCAAAGTAAAAGAACAACAACATAGAGGACAGATTACTCACCACCCACACCGTGAAAGCTGGAACAGAGGCAGAAAATCGACAAGTCCGGAAATCTCTGGCCAGACAAACATCAAAACAAGAAAGCTCCTCGCCAATGTCCCAGAAAAGAGACAAATTACAGGGACTCTGGGCATGGCTTCCAAGGGCCCTGACACAATCAAGAAAATAGCAACTTGGTTTGAAGATAAAAGACATAATACTATCAAACTTATCAATCCAGGCGATCCTCATGGAATGGGCGGAGCCGAAGACAACAGGGGATTCGCAAATAGCTATAGTGAACACTTACTGGAACCCGCGGCCATAAACCAACTAACATACTTGTCTATGATGGAGGAAACCCTGGACGAAATTCAATCTACATACCAGATATCATCCATTATTTTCTGTGGCGACCTCAATGCTCATTGTCAGGATTCAACAAAAAAGAGGGGCCAAAAACAACCCCTGACTCCAGCCGCTAATCGAGGTCGCCAATGGTTATCTCTAATGGCTTCAAGAAAATTTGTAAACCTTGACTCAACCTTCATAAAAACTGATCGCCTACCCACATGGGAGCAAGGCCCTTCACACGCAACTATTGACTACATCTTCGTGTCCCGCCAGCTTTTGGGAAAGGTGTCAAATTTTGAAGTACTTAAAACAAAAAATCAGTGATCACAATCAACTAACAACAACCCTGTTCCACTCCTTCATTCCTCCGGCCCGGTACACCTTGGGGGTGGAACCTAACGCATGAGGAAACCACCTAAAACTAACAGTCGACTCAGTTAGGAAATTAACCACAAGGTACACCTCAGGTGGGTGGACAGAAAAGAAAAACGCAAATCCGGATTACGTACCTCTCCTTCTCCAGTTCACAGTGGAAAACAAAATCTCATTGAAACTCTCCAACGCTCCTAAACACTCCTACGACGCAATCTTGGTAGAAAAACGACGAGAGCTTCGAAGAACGGAAAGAAAACCTGGCAAACTCCCTAAAGCGAAAGATGACCTGTTGGTGGCAAGAAAAACTTATCGTAACTGGGTAAAAAATCGACAACACCTACTTTACCAACAAGATGCCGAAAATATGCTGAAAGCAATCTGTGGAAATAAAACAAAGGAATTTTGGGCTCTTTTAAAAACAGCTTCACTGTCGATTAACAACTCGAGCCTAAACAGTATGGCAGAACAAAAATGGATTGACCATTTTTCCTCTCTCTTCCAACCTCTTTCTGCGCCGGAAGCTACCTTGAGGCCTGCGGGGGTTAGAAACTGGCTCATACCTGACGATCAAGAAGAAATTCAAGACCACTTCAAAAAGTTGAAAAATTCCTGAGCGGCAGGCCCGGACGGCATATCAACCATAGACTTGAAGGCCAACCCAGCGGAATGGGCTCTACTCATAAAGAACATCTTTAGGAACTGTGCGCTTCAAGAAGCTTTACCACCCTCCTGGACAAAAGCTATCATCGTTCCCATCTTTAAGAAGGGTGACATTACAGACCCATCTAACTATCGCACCATAGCTCTCCTGGACTGCATTGGCAAAATCTTTGGGAGTTTGATCCCAAACCTGGGCAAAGACGGTGCCCTGCAAAGACATTTTCCAAACGGACGTCAAAAGACATGTGGGCATGGCTGCAAACATCCTTTCCACCAGTACTCTCAAAAGCAAAGCCCTGGAGAGAAAATCTTGAATCTTTATGGCCTTCATCGACCTTTCCCAGGCCTTCGACTTAGTCGACAGGCACCGCGTTCGGGACAAATTGGAGGAATGGCACTGCCCCGAAGAGATCCTCCAGCCAATAAAAGCACTACACACGGATATGTCACTAAGGGTTCGACTGTCACACTTAGGAAACCTTTCGGCAGAAATCAAAACGGGCAAAGGGGTGAAACAAGGCTGCCCACTGGCCCGAGCACTGTTCCTGGCATACATAGGCCGTTCTTTTCCACCATCTCTGGGACCAGGCAAAATTAGTCGTCTTTTGTATGCAGATGATCTCATTCTGTGTGATCAAACCCAAATTGGCCTCCAGATACAGTTAACGAAACTACTCCTTTATACCTCAGAAAACAACTTGAAAATAAACAAAGACAAAACCAAAATTATGGTTTTAGAGGGGGACCCAAGGAAAAAAGACACGAGACATTTAGATGGTTCTTAGAGGATACATAAATTGAAAAACTAACCCAATACAAATACCTGGGTGTGATAATGGACAGCACGAATAAGGAATCCTCGATGCATCAAAACCTTGAAAACAAAATAAAAAAGCTGACAGCACAGGGCAAGGCGATTGACAGGAAATTTGGGAAATTCTCAACCATCCCTGTTATCGAATTTTACAAGAAAAACATTGTCCCATCAATCACCTATGGAGCAGAGGCTATGCCCCTATCACCAAAGAAACTCTGGCCTCCCACAATCAACCTCAATGGCAGCCATACGGCGGGAACTCAGCCTCCTATCACTCTCGGCAACAGTAAACATAAATGGTTTGCGTCTATACCGAAAATGCATCACCGAGGAAGGAAAAGAACTCTATGGTCTGCTAAACAAAGAAATACAAGCAGACAGAGTGAAAATGTTATCAGACTGGAAAATGGCCAACAGGGCCTTACTGGGGTCAGTTGCCTGCTCCGAAGATGACCTTATCACAAACCAATAATGTGTTGACACCGTTTGCTTTTCAAATAGTAGGACATTTCCTGCAAAGTTAACTGGACTCCATTATCTGTGTTAAATTCTGTAGGGTAATATTCACCTTGGACTATGTTTCCTAATGTCTCTATGGTGGCTACAGTGGTTATGCTGCCAACAAAATGCAGTTAGAGGGCAGATGAAGTTCAAGCCTACCTTGGTCCATACTTGATCGGGTATATCGATTTGTTCCATGGGTGATGCCCTAGTGCACTGCCATTTGACACTCTAGCGATAGGCTGAGAAACAATTTAGTTTAGTTTGTACTTAGGCATCCATACTTGGCCACCAATATGTATGTCTTAGTCTTCTTCTTGGGAGGGTGATGGCCAAATGTCCCTGATTCACCCTTTCAATTAGATTATTTCTCACTCCAACTCACAAGAGATGCACCTTTTCCATTCCTCAACTCTAAGTTTCTTCTTCAGTGAGTTCATCAGCTACTTTCCAATAGGGATTTTTCTATATGGGTAAAGTCCTTTCTGACAATCATTCATTTAATATGTACTTTTGTTAATGCCATGGTTATTTCATCATGGCAAGCAAGATGTTCTCACATCTCCTTACTAATGATACCTACTGTCTCATATTCAAGTTCTCCAAATACCTCATCTGGGGTTGGGGGGGTGGATAGCTCTGGAGAAATGCATTTGTCTTGGAAGCAAGACACAGCAGCAAAACACAGGTTTGAATCCCGATCCCGCCTTAGAAGCTACTCGCTGGTATTAAGCACATTATAAATGAACAATTATAATTATAAATCGTCATCATGACAGTCTTTTTTTTGGTTTCTAACCATGGGAAGTATGGGCAGGTAGTCTGCTTGTTTATTATTTATTCCTAGAATATATTCTACTTAAAATGTGAATTATTACGGTTTTGGTGCTCGACTGACTAAGGTGGGATTTGCCGTATGTGTTCCTCCCAGACTCAAGATGTGATTAAGAGTTTTATGATCCATCTTGAGATTGAAATTCTTCCTCAGAGATGGGAGTGAAAATATGCAACAGCCCATGAGCAAGAGAGCATCTCCCATATAAGGGTGTTGTTTTGTTCCAAAGTAGTTAGGGCTTAGATGTATATGCAACTATTCATTCATTTGCAAGCCTTGATTGCATCAGGGTAGCGCTAAGTCCCTATTCAGTGGCGTCTACTGAGACAGATGTCTTAATTTCATAGTTAAAAGGTTGCAACATGGGGCATTTCATATAGTCTTTATGTCCTGAAAAGCTTTGTGTACTTCATTGGTCCAGTGGATATTTTCTATTTTCTTTAATAACTCATTTGTTTGTGCAAGTGGAAAAACATTCAATGAACTTGGTGTGTTCTTCCATGAGCCCTAAAAATGATCTAAACTGGTCCGTGTTGACTGCCTTGCAGAACGGTTTGAGGTCTTCTACCAAATCATAGTTAGGTTTCATGACAGCTTCAGCCTTTCAACATGATCTACAGCATTGAGGAGGCTGCTGGTCACCTGATCAGGTCCTGCTTCTCAATTGCTCCGCCCACCACCAGGTTCCGTGCCTCCCATGAAGCTACTTAAGGACTCTAGGCCAACTCCAGGCAGACAGCATTGAGGAGGTTGCTGGCCACCTGACCAGGTCCTGCCACTCAGTTGCTCCGCCCGACACCAGGCTTCTCATCTTCCAGGCAGACATCATTGAGAAGGCTGCTGCTCACGTGACCAGTCCCTGCCATTCAATTGTTCCACACACCACCAAGTTTCGCATCTTCCACACAGACATCATTGAGAAGGCTGCTGGTCACGTGACCAGGCCCTGCCATTCAGTTGCTCCACCCGCCACCAGGTGTCATGCCTTCCAGGCAGCTATTTAAGGACTCCAGGCCAGCTCCAGTCAGAGCATTCAGGAGGCTGCTGGTCACGTGACCAGGTTCTGCCATTCAGTTGCTCCATCAACCACCTTTTTCACCAGTCCTTTTTAGGCATCCTCATCACTGCTTCTTCTGCAAAGGACAGACAAAGACAACAACCTCACCTGTTTATGGCCTGTTAGGACCAAGGGCCAGACCCGCTATTCTGAATTTCTCCTACAAAGTAGTCACTACTACTACTCACCAAAAGAAAATAACCATGTGTCTACTCTGTCCACAGCCTATTCCCACCCTCACTAGGGTTCGAATGGCAAAGCACTCTGGGCATCTCCGGAAAGCTACCCTAGAAGACCTCATCAATATCGCCCTTACCCCCATCCAACAACCACAAACCACACCCACACCCCCTCTCCTACGGATCAATGTTCGCTCAGCAGTCGCTTGTGCCACAGAGATCGCTGACCTTATCTCGTACAATACCTTTGATGCCCCCTTCATCACAGAAATATGGTTTTCCCCATCTTCCCACATGTTTTCAACATAGTCCTACCCCCAGGCTACTACATCCAACCTTCCGACTGGCCAAAGAGGGCAGGAGGTGGAGTGGCAATCATCAACAAGAGTGCTTGCCAATGCTCCATCATCCTTTCTCCCAGGGCAAGCTCATTTGAACCACTCACCTGCCGGTCCCCTTCATCTCACACGGAATCCATAACCTTTCACCTCATCTACGGACCACCTCACAGGAGTGAGGCTTTCATTGCCGATATCTCCAACTCACTCTCCTCTGCCAAATTAGCACACAGTAATAGAGTCTTTCTCAGAGATTTGAACTTCTCTGATTCTCACGCCGACAACCAGACTTGAAGCATGCTTTTCATACTGACAGGATCCATTGACCTTAAGCAAATTGTGCTAATCCCCCAAGCACTAAAAAGGCAATTCCCCAGACTTAGTCTTTATGACAATCCCCTCATCACCTGCCCAGACCTATCCCACCGGACTGACATGACCACGCTGAAATCCCAATAATCACCCTCTTGAACACGGCCTAAAAAGGTCAGGCTAATGAGCTAGAAGCAAACTTTGCAGACATTCCCATCACAGGGTATGCTGCAGTCCTCCTAGAATTGTTAAATAGATCTGCTATGAATCGGGTTTACACACAGGCCACCCTAAAAAAAACAGCAATGCTAATACCAAGCCATCCGACTTCCTGGTATACCACAGAGTTTGACTGTAGCAAATACTCAATCAGAGCCCCAGAGAAACAGTGTCACAAAAACATAATCCTGGATATCTCCCCAACCTCAAATATCTCCAGGACATCTGTAGTATTCTGATTACAAATCCAAGGTTGCTTACTACTCCACCACCATTGTGGCAGACTCTAACAAGAGTAAAGGCCTCTACGAAGTAGTAAAACATTGTACCAAACCCTCAACCGATCCTGAGGTGCCAGCAACTCAGGACAAATGTGACAGAATCAACAACTTTTTTATTGAAAAATTGTCAAGTACCTGGACACTGGGTCGCTGCTTACCAACGGCTTGACTGCGGGGGCATGGTATTCGTTCGTTACTCTTCTCAGAGGCACCGGCTCGCTGGACTTCCAGGTTGCTTTGAAGTCAGTGCAGGTAGTGGATCCAGCCCCCTTCCATCCCAAGCAGTTTGTAAAACCTGGGCAAGGTTGGGGACCAGTTCCCCCATATCACAGGCTCACCTGCCGGTATTAGTGTGGCGTGAAGGTAGTGGAAACCACTGGGTCAGGAGGTGGATGGAGCAACAGTAAAAGGATGCCAAAAGGTAGCCAACCCATAGGCCACAAAGGTAAAGAATGAGTAAGAACTGAATCAGAGCACAGAACCTAAGGAAACAAGTATTGGGATGAGGAAGAGAAAGTCCAGGAACAAGGAATAGAATAGTAGAGCAAGGATGCAGGTAGTGGTTGTCATCCGCCGTTATGGCAGAGGACGAGATTGGCGGATTCTTGCTCATTGGAATTGGCGAAACCGACATAGAGGGTTTTAGTCCCTCTTTTGTTTCCTTACGCACAGCTCCGTGCAGTATTTAATCTCCGCCCACAGGAGATGCGTTGCGTTGCAACCCTCAATTCAGGACGATTCCTGTTTCCGGGTCCCTCTCGCTTGCTTCGTGTTTCTGGCTTCCTTCGGTTCTGCCAGTGACTTAGCTGTTTCGCTTCGGCGATACTTTGCACTTATGTGCTTTGCTCCCTCCTCTGCTCCTCTTCTCTCTACGGCTCTCTGCCGTGCCTGGCTTACATATTTTTTCACTCGTATTCGGTTCCGGCTCCACGGAGCCTCTCTTTCTCTCTCTCTCTCTCTCTCTCTCTCTCTCTCTCTCTCTCTCTCTCTCTTTCTCTCTCTCTCGCTATCTCTCTCTTGCTCGCTCTCTCGTTTCTCTCACCCTCAGGGTCTTTCCCTTTTACCCGGGTCTCCGTAGTGCCCTTACCTGCTCCCGGCGCTCCTGGACCTGGTGCATTCTCCACCTCCTTCTCCTCCCTGCACAGTAAGGACAGCTTCTTCTTCCGGCGGAGTCTTCTACTCCTTTTCACTCGTCCAGAATCTCCGTCTACTGGACTGCAATTTACCTTCTGTGACATCGCTCCTTACTTCCTCCAGTTGGAACTTTCTCCACCTCCTCCAGTCAGCACCATTAGGAATTTTGACTTCTAAAGAAGAGCCTGTCTTTCATCAAGGGTTTTTCCCTCCGGGGTTTTTTCCCTTTCCGGCTTGATTCCGGAAGGGGAGCCACAGGACAGCTGTTCCTTAGCTGTCACCGTGGCTTCTCTCCGTAACAAGCAAGTGCATCCCAAAAAGAAAAGAGACTACCTCACCCGGCGACGCCTCCAGGAAACCAGTGAATCCAACAGCTCAGGTGAGGAGAACGTGGGCATAGGGGAGGAGGGCAGCAGGAAGGAAACCTCGGCACAGTGGTTCTCAGAAGAGGGTAAAGGTAGTAACCAAGCAGAGGCAAGAAGCGATGAAGCGCTGTTCAAGGAACAAGACCAACGCTGCAACAACCAGGAGCATTATGACACGTGGAAGAATGGTCGCGTCTGCCTTTTAGGGCGAGTGCGAAGCAACTCCAGCATTGGCTGTTGTCTTTGAGGCCGAACGCCATTGGCATGGAGTGCTGACACCTGGCTCCGCAAGCAGGATGCTGCGCCATGATGTAGGCGCATTGACTCTGTATTCCAGGAAGCTCCCGACGCGATTGAGGTGCCTCTTGCAGTATACCATGTACACCGACGTCGAAGACGCGCACAACCGCACCAGTGCGGGTACAGTCTACGGATTAGCTCACCCTGCACTTCAGCAGGCACATTGCCCCTCTGTGCCGAATTTTCTTCCCTCTCTCCCCCAGACCTCATGAAAAAATGTACTTCCTTCAAACCTACTTCCTACTCTGGGGATATCATCCCGGCCGCCATCATTAAGCAATTGATGGGCCGACTGGTCACAGCACTCCTCAGCATCATTTATGCCTCCCTCACAGAAGGGTCATTCCAGGACACCCTTAAGACTGGTCTCCTATGACCTCTTTGAAAAAAGCTGGCCCTAGACCCAGGTTACCTGGGTAACTACCGGGCCATTACCAACCTCCCCTTTCTTGCAAAATCTTGGGAAAAGTAGTCGCTGCACAACTACTTGCCAGAATAGAACAACTACACCACCTCCATAACTATCAGTTGGGGTTCCACCCCAAGTGTAGCATCGAGACAGCCACCATACAGATGGTAGATGATGTCCTCCAAATCATGGATAAGGGCACCCCATACCTCATCGTGTTTGACCTCTCGGCTGCATTCAACACCATCGACCACTGCATCCTCTTTTCCCTCCTCGCCGACAGGATGGGATTCTCTGGCATTGTCGTGAATTGGTTTACCTCCTACCGCTCGGACAAACGCCAGGTTGTCCAAATGAACATGTTGCATTCCGTGAGTCACCTGAGAAGGAATATTTTTGGAACCTTAAAATAAAGGGATGTGAGCCTGGAAGAGGGTGATCCGCAGTAATAGAAAAGGGATCTGAACCCAGCTGAGGGGGATCCAGGGTGAGGCACACGAATCACATAATTGTAAGAAGAAAACAACTTTCTGTTTTTGTTTTGTACATAAGGCCCTCCGAATCAAGAGACTTTGATGAGGAAAGAGACTTGAGCAGTGAAGGCCCTGATGCTGGAATTGGCATAAACAGACCAAGCGTCAGAACCTACTGTTCTGGCTCCTAGAAGGCTCCTTTGATGAGACTCACATAGCTGCGGTGCAACAAGTTCTTAAAAGGGAGAAAGGGAACTCAGCAGTTGGGCAGTGGGAGGCCTACACGTTGTGGTGCCTGGAACAACAAGTGACCCTAGAGAGGAAGCTAAAACAGCCTAATAAAGAGAAAATTAGAAATGTCCCCAGTTATGGGTGTGACCCCTGCATGTTCCCAGTGTTGCCCCCAGTGACTCCTTCTGTCCCAGAGGATGTCCTAGATTTTTCTGCACTTTCTGCCCCACCCAGCTATTCTGCTCCCTTCACAGGTCCTGCCCCTTGGGTGTACCTTCCTGCTGCATCAACCCCTGTACTGTCACCCTATGGGGGCCAGTATGGGACTCGAGAGGACAGCACAAATTTAGCTGGGGAGGAAGAAGAGGAATCATTCACTCCCAGATGTTCTCTCTGAACACCCAATACTAGGGCTATCAGAACACTAGGTACATGCCTCTGCATGTCGCAAGCCAGTATCCACCCCCAGCCCGGTGCCCATCCCAGTTAGGTCACCTTGTGCATCAGGCCCAGTGCACCTATTGTAAGGAATGGGGCCCCTGGAAGTATAACTGTCCTCAGCGGATTCAACATCAGCAGAACAAAGCCACAGCCCTGTCTGCTCATAGCCAATCGTAGCTACCTGCACCAAACCCGCCTGGTCCCTTTCAGCTCCCTACTCAGCTTAGACC
The DNA here is from genome assembly GCF_040938575.1 of Ambystoma mexicanum. NCBI lineage: Eukaryota > Metazoa > Chordata > Amphibia > Caudata > Ambystomatidae > Ambystoma > Ambystoma mexicanum. The sequence goes on along the minus strand of NC_090936.1, from coordinate 447,273,642 downwards.
CTCAGATCAGAATGCTGGTTCTTGCCCAGCACCCCAGCCTGGACAATCCCAGGCCGGAACCCAGACCAAAGCCTCTCCGCCCCCACCAGTAGTAAGAACAGCCAGGGTGCCTCTTCTGGCACTTCCTTGCAACCCTAGCCCCAGTAGCCAGACCAGAGTCCCTTTCAGTTTTCTCAGGCTTGACTGGAACTGGACCCAGATTAAGTACCCCAGCACCCCAACTCCTTGCCCCAGCCAACCCCCTTCTTGTCCAATGGCCCACTCCCCTAGGTGACAGCCCAGGTAAGTAACAAGCATGCGATGATGTTGGTGGACACAGGAGCCACCTTGAACACACTGAGGATGAGGGAGGTCCCAGATGCCTCAGTGTCTGGCCGGACTGGCACAGCTGTCAGGATGGAGGACATCCCATCTAGGGTGCCTGTATCATTGTGGTGCACTGCATTCTCTGGCCTACTACAGCACTCTGTGTCACCTTGTTGCTGCTGCCTTACCCTCTTGTCTGTGCCCTGTTGCGAGTTCTGTGTCCATGGCCCATTCTCCCCAATTCACCAGTACAGGATCCTGTAGTAGAACTGACAATATTGCTACACAAACTGCACGCTACCATAGGGACAAAATAAAACCCAAAGCCTGGAGAAAACAGAAAAGAAGAATGGGGAGCTACAAGCTGGCAATAGTGTGTGCACAGACAGGAGGACTAAAAGCTGTCCAGGCGCTTTGCCCCTTGCCCTAATGTACATGGGAAGCATGCCCAGACGCTTGCTGGACTCTCTCCCTTTGAGATCATGATGCCAAAACAAATGCCCCTGCAGACTGCATCTCCTCCCTCTGTGAACAAGTTGCTTTTGGCCCTGACTGATGATTCAGTTCTGGCATATTTCAAACACCTTACTTCAGTCATAAAACAGATCTGCAGCTAGGTCGGTGAGGCACAATCTGTGCCAGGCCAGCAAAGATTACATTTAGGGCAAGAGGGAGCGTTAGGACACTGCACCCCAGAGCATGGACAATTTTCCCCAAATCTACCCACACCCCGCTCGGAAACCCTGCCGGAATGGGAACATGCTATCTTCTCTCGCTGTGGGGAAGTGACCTGTGTTTGGAAAACAACACTGGCTGAACTGTGACACTTTAATTTTTTGGTGTAAATTGTTTTAATTTACATTTTTATATTTTGATGTTTTTGTAATTTGATTTTTGTATTTTCATAGTTTACTGTTTCATATTTAAAATTAAAATGTATTTTTATTTTCTATTTTGATATTCTGGGTTTTTATATTTTTGAATTGTAATATATATATTTATTACTATTTTGATTTTTGTATTTGGATAATTATATTTTTTAAATTTTGATGTTTTGGTTTTAACATTTGTATTTTGATATTCTTGATTTTCTAAATTATTTTGTTGGGTTTTTCTGATGTTTGGAAGATGATATTTTGTGAGTTGTGATGTTTGGATACAGTGAACCCAGCTCACTTTAAGTGTATTTTATTTTAAATTTTTGTTCCAGCGTTCCAGCCTTGCCTCCCATCTTCCATTATTGCACTATGCCATTGTCCTGCCCTTTTGTAGCAGTGTTTCTTTCCAGCTTGCTTCATTGTGAGATCTCTGCTTTCCCCTGCATTGAGTGAACCTTTCATCTGCTCCTCAAAGGTCTTGAAGAACAGAGAGTCTCTGACTCATCTGCACATGCTTTGCTCCAATTGAGTGTTCTTGCTCCCTGTGGGTCCATAAAGCAATTCCTTAAATGTCCAACATCAGCCAGTTTATGCTTGCTCTGCTCCCGCTGCTCCTTCTCCTGCATTAACAGACTACCAAGAGAACTCTTTCCTCCAAATCTGCCACTTGGCAGCCCATGAACTCAATCAAACCAACTGCCTGCCATCAGGGCGCATAGTTCCCACACCAGGCCATATCTGCCAGCGTCTACTTCGCCATCCCGAGAAGCCTAGTGCACACCTAAACAAAAAGTGTCTCTAACTGTGCAGTACAAAGCCACCTTCCCTGTATGTTTCAAGGGAGAAATTGAAGGAGCGGCATAAGATGTAGAGAACACCACCAGATGCCAGTCCATGGTGCTTCGGTCGCACGAGCGCCCCTGGTTATGAAGAAAATGGAACAATGCACCCCCACATCACCTGCTAGGTATGGAAGAAGCTACCCATACCTTAGTGCCAGCTAACATACACCTGATTGGCACCTGAAGACCTCTTCTGGAACTGAGGAAGCAAGTACTAGAACCAGCTGCCTGAACTCTGGAGCGGCAGCTGAACCCTGACATAATCCCATGAACACCTACACTCCTCTGATAGACGCACAGCTGTGTGGCACCACCCCAGATGGGTGTCATGAGAGTGGCTTGAGATGTATATCAGGACATTCTTTTTAAAAATGTTTTTATTAAAGTGTATTTGGTTACAAAATAAAACCTTTAACACTATATTAGCAATATCAGGATATTCTGGAAGTGGTGGTGAATGAGGGTGCTGTCTCACTGGCAACATTGGCCGCAGAGCAGAGGGAGTTGAAAAAACTGGCGCAAAAACTACAACCTGTTATTGGCTTCCCATGGCTGAGTGGGTGCACTTATTGCATCAGAGCAGTGTGTGTATTTGTTGCAGACTCCTCTGATAAAATCTTTGACTACGCTGCTCACATCGCCTTCCTTGAGGCCACCCCCAAGAATACATCCAATGCCTTTCTGGGTGGAATAAGAGACTGCGTCAGCTCTTTCTGGGCAAAAATGCTTTTATATGTCCTGTATGCTGTTGAGGGGTTGCTTGAATAATTATCCGTAAACTGCGCTGGTGCCTTATACCAAAGTGTTAACAGACCCCGGGGCCCTACTTGACCACGGCTCATGTCCCACTCACATCCTGGAGTCCGGCCTATTTAAACAAAGAACTCTACAGACTGGCCCGGATTCGACAAGTAAAGCTGGTCCCCAGCCCGTTATGTGGTTCCTTTGGGGACCAGAGGGGGGCTGTGGAAACAAGTCTCCATCGGTGGATACCTGTGTTTCTCATAGAGGTCACTTGTTGCATTTTAATGTATGGCATGCCACATGGCCCATTTTAATGTATTGCATGAAACTACTGTATATGGCTGCACTTGCATTTCAATGTATTACATGACTTTTCATCCCCCACTGTATTTTTCATCTTGTACACTTGTTCCCAATGCAGGTGACAGCTAACAGCTGCCAGTTTTACAGCCATCGTAAAATCTTCAGCCTGGGAGATGGCCCACCCCCTTCCTATACTAAGCTTCATTGGGCCTCATTACGACCCTGGCGCTAATGGGTTAACGGCGCCAGAAAAGGCTGCAGCGCTGTTAACCCATTAGCGCCTTACTACGAGGTCCCTTTGCGGGACCCGACCTGAACGGCTGGTCTAGACCAGCAGTTAAAGTAGGGACCCGCAAAGGGACCTTGGTGCTAAGTACGGTACCACAATTTGCGGTACCGTACTTAGCGCCTTCCCCAGTCCCATTGAGCCCTATGGGGCAAAAATGGGAATGGGGAAGGGCCAATGTTCAATGGGGAATTACCGCCCCGCCAACCTTGGAATGGTGTGGTAATTCCCCATTGAACATTGGCAGACTTGTTACAATACCGGCACCAGCCATGGTGCTAATAGCACCATGGTTTAGCGCCAGTATCGTAATTAGGGCCATTGAGTCATGGGAGCAGCTTCCACCACTCCCAAGTGGGCATGCATATGTTTGCTTACCTGCCCCACCTTTTCCTGTCACCAGCCCCTCTGCATCCTGGAACAGTTGTGTGGGAACCATTGTGTCCATCGTAGGATGTTTACCCACCTGTCATGCCCCTGCCCCCTTCTTCCTTGGTCCATCCACCCCCCTTCCTGGGACAGCTGTGGAGGAGGGGGCTGTGCTTCCTACACCCTATAAATCCCTGGCCTTTTCCTATCACTTAGACCCTGGGATCTATTTTGATGTGCTCCCCTTTCTGTCATTTGGACAGCTGTTCTCATTATGACACCTACTGCAGAACTCCAGGGAACAGTTTCCTCCTCCCGCAAGGGGGCCTACCTATGCTACTCCCTGTGATTTCTGCCCGTTCCTCTTTGAACTCATGAGAACAGCGGTGGTCACCACAGGGGTGGGTGAGGTGAATCCTTCCATCTCCTCCCTTTGCTGTTGTAACTGGATGTTTGCCCACCTGTCGTGTCCCCACCCCCTTCCTCCTTAGTCCTCCCATCTCCTTCCTGGTACAGCTATAGAGGGGGGCCTGTGCCTGCATGTGTCATCCTACACCCTGTCATCCTTGCCCCCTCCTCCTGGGACCCTGTGGGGGGGGGTTCTGCAGGGGTGGAACAACAGCCTTATAAGTGGACAGAGAACCAGGGCTGGGGTTCTTTTTTTGGCTGCATTGCTGGACGAATGGGTGGAGGCAGGAGAGCTACAGAGACCCTTATAAGGTAGACCTATTCCAGTCTGGTCTATTCCCTTTTCATCCCCTTGTGCCCCTTCCTCCCCAACCTGCTCTCCTCTGCCACACTCTGGCCCTCTCTCTCTCTCTGTTTAGCTTTCTATGTATCGCTCTCTCTCTGTTTCTCTCTCTGTGTCTCTCTCTGTCTCTATCTCTCTGTGCCACTCATCCTCTCTGTCTATGCCACTAACTTTCTCTCTTTGTGCCACTCTCTCTCTCTCTAACACTCACTCTCTCTGTGCCACTCACTCTCCCCGTGCCCTTCTCTCTCTCTGACACACCTCTGAGTGCTTTGTTGCTTAATTCATGCTGCCTGGTCGCACATGCTGATCGTGTTTATGACTTTATCTGTGACGATGGTCCAGATATACTCTGGGCCTCATCACGAGTTGGGCGTGAACCCTGGCGGTGTTACTGCCAGGGATATTAGCCCTACCGCCAAACCCCCGGCGCTATTAGCGCCAGATCATGGGTTTGGCAGAACAGTAAGTCCCCATTCCCCATTGGGCCCATTCGGGAATTTCCCATTCCCCATTGGGCCCAATAGGGTATGTTCGGTGCTATTACCGCTGGTGGTAATAGTGCCGGCAGTAATAGCACTGGAAATCGCCAAAATCACAGCAGATTTGCCCCCAGCTCAGAGCTGAGGGTGAATCCGTCAATCCCGTGATTTGGCGGACCCTTAAATGTGGCGGTAATAGCGTTACCACCACATTGAAGGGTTACGCCAAACTCTTGATGAGGCTGTCTGTCTTACGGAAACCTGGCTAACAGCAACCTCAGCCACATGTTTACCCAATTCTTGCCTGAGGGGTATACAATCATTCATAAGGACAGAGCTGCACCCCATGTGGTTGGGGGGATAGCTGTTATATTTAAAGCCACTATTAAGGTTACCACTGTACCGGGAGTTCACGATTTTACCATGGAAGCTTTTTTAGTGTGCTTGGAAATCTCTCCTTCCGACTTAGTTCATTTTCTGCTGGTATGTCGTGTGCCTGGCCTGTATACGCATTTCCTGCTACCTTTCCTGGAACTTGTGGCTTTGCTTCACCTGAAATATGTAAATCTTAGAGTGTTAGGCGACTTTAATATCTGCTTTAACCCTCCTCTTGTCCCTACTACACATGCTTTTTTTTTTAGGGTTTTATGGATCTGGGTTTAACCCAAAATGTCACTGAACCCACCCACCTTCTTGGGGGAATCCTGGATCTTATTTTTCCTGCAGTCCTGGGTCTGGTAGTCCCCCCCCTTAGTGCCTGTCCCTTGGTCCGACCACTTTCTGATCCCTTTTTCAGTACCCCTTGTAGTTTCCCCTCCTACACCATCTAGAGGCACGGTTCCTAAGAGGAAATGGCATGGCATTGATAAGTCTGTCTTTGCATCTATGGTGAAGACTAAGGGCCTCATCACGAGTTGGGCTGTATTCCCGGCTGTAATACTGCCAACTGTAATAGCCCTAGCACTGACCGGTCCGGTGGTATTACCACTGGATCACGGGTTTGGCCTTAACGGTAAATCCCCATTCCTGATCCCATTGGATCCAATGGGGGATTTTTGGTGCTAATACTGCGGGCTAATACAGCCGGCTGTAATACCGCCGAAAACAGGGATTTTCACCTCCAGAAAAAAGCTGGAGGGAAAACATCCGATTTAGCGCCCAACTCGTGATAGGCCCAGCCCTTAAATGCGACGGTAATACCGTTACCACCGCATTTAAGGGCTACAGCCCAACTCGTGATGAGGCCCTAAATGTCCTAGTGACTGGCCTGTGGATTTTGCCACCCTATCTCAGGCGCTGCTAGCTACTGCCAATCAATTGGCACCCTTGAAAACCATGCAGCTACATGGCTGCCCATCTCAGGGATGGTTCACGGAAGAACTGAGAGTGGCTAAACTGGGGCTTCACCAAGCAGAGCGCAAATGGCGCTCTTCTTATAGTCCTTGTGATAAATAGGCCTTCGCCTTGCTCTCCCGAAACTATCATCTGGCAATTAGTTCAGCCAAATAGAAATTTTTACTCTCAAGATTGAAGCGCCACTCAATTAATGGAAGGAATTATTTGCGGTCGTTAAATTCTTTTCTTCTACAGCTCGCTTTCTTCTCAGTCACACTGTGATGCACTTGCTGAGTTTTTCCATTCCAAAATTGTTAATATTCGAAACAATATTCATCTCACGCAGGTTAGCCCTGGTGTGACCGTCATGGGACACGGCCAGCCAGCTACCTCTGACTGGGCTACCTTCTCTGTATTCTCTGATGAGGCCTTATTGAAGGCCATCGCTCACGTGAAATCTGCTGCCGCATCCAACCTTATTCTTCTATTTATTCTTAAAGATCTCTTGCCCGAGATTATTCCTCTGGTGACCCAGGTGGTAAACCATTCTTGTTGCTCTGGTGTGGTCCCTAAATAACTTAAACAGGCTATTGTGGTCCCTCTTTTAAAGAAGCCGTCACTGGATGCATCTGTTCTGTCCAACTTCTGCCCTATCTCTCTACTTCCCTTCTTTATGAAGCTTCTTGAGGCCTTGATAGCTCCACTTTTTTATGGGTTTCTTGAGTCCTCCTCTGTGCTTGACCCCTTTCATTCGGGTTCCCCCCCTGGGAGAGGTACCAAAAGTGTCCTAGTTTCAGTAATGGATGATATGGCCAGGCTGGTCAATGGAGGTGGTGTGGGGGCCCTAATTCTGCTCGATCTATCAGCAGCCTTCGTCATTGTTGACCACCCCATACTCTTATCCCGCCTGGCCTCTATCGGCATCTCGGGCCCTTTCCTGATGTGGTTTACCTCTTTTTTGACCGATCGGTGCCAATCAGTAGCTTTACCTCCTTTTCTCTCTTCTCTTTTCTGTGTCGTCCCCCAGGGCTCTGCCTTGTCCCCGATCTTATTTAACATCTATGTGCAGCCTTTAGTTGACCTCATCCGCTCTCACGGCTTCATGTGCTACTCATACACGGACAAGCAGATGCTGGTCCATTTATATCAGGATCGGGATGAGGTGTTGTCCTGTCTGTGTGACTGCCTGGCGGCTGTGGGGGAGTGGATGGGTGTCAATTGGCTGAAACTCAATGGGGACAAGACTAAGGTTCTGGTGGTGGGCGCCTCCTCTGAATCTGTTCTTGGTCCTCGGCTTCTGGTCATCCTCACTGGGTGACTTTCCTATTCCAGTGACGGTAGTTAAAAATCTTGGGGTCTATCTCTCTGCTTCTCTGTCCATGGCGTCACAGGTGAGTGCAGTGTGCAAGACTGGCCACTTCTTACTGATGGTCCTTCAGTAGATCCTGCCCTTTCTTCCTCCTTCGCTTCGCCCCCTCCAGTTGTGGCTTCTATTATTTCCAGCAGGCTGGTCTATTGTAATGCTCTCTACCTGGCCCAGCCCTCAGGCCTAATCCATCGCCTGCAACTGCTGCAGAACCTGGGTGCTCGGACAGCCACAGCCATGACTTATGATTCCCACATTAGCCCAGTGCAATGTTCTTTGCACTGGCTCCGTGTGAAACAAAGAATAGTCTTTAAACTGAACGTGAAAAGCCACCATCATCATGGCGATCGGACGTGATCATCTCCATCTTCAAGAAGGGTAGTAATATTCCATCAAAAAACAGACCAATTTAGCTTTTTGATTGTTTGGGGTAAGTCTGTGCAAATATCTTGGCTAATCGTGTACTTCTGCACATTAATGATTTAAATCTCCTCCATCACACTCAAACAAGCAGGTTTTTGTAGAGGTATTAGAATGATTGAACAAGCATTTAGATTAACTTTGATTGTTCAAAAATGTGTTGTTCAAAAGGCCATTCTTCTATATATGGTATTTACTGACCTATAACCTGATTTTGTCAATGTAGTCTTTTATGGGATCCCCTATATGACCTAGGGTTTCCACTACAAGTACTTACTTGCATTAACGCACTTTATACCTCTAATACAGCTACAGTGACATGGGGAAACAGAGCAAGCAAACGGAGTCATTCCCAGTATCAAAGGGAGTGAGACAAGGATGCATTATCACCTCATATTTATTTACTATATTCATAGATGGCCTTGCCAAATATTTATTGGGACTCAAACAGATGCACTTTTAATAAATGGTGCTCATATTAAAATTCTGTTTGCAGGCGATGCTGCCATGCTGCCCACGTCGCTCCACCTGACCAACTAGTTTCAGCTGATATTAGGAAATTAAAGATCTTTTACTGGGACTGGGTATTAGTGGGTTGTCTATGCAACAATGAATCTAAGAGTTTGTTCCATACATATCTGAGAATAAAGCAAGATATAAGGTAGAGAGGAACCTATACATTAAGTTGCGTCTAGGGATCCTCCAACTAAATTATTTCACCGGAACTAGTCAGCTGAGGCCATCCAATGCTGCCCTATGAGTGGGGCACCAAAGGAGGATGAAACTCATTTTATGTTTTTTCTGCCCTTTTCTGAGGAACCTCAGGAGAAGATGGCTTTTACCAATATTAAAAGCGAACAATATTGTTATTGTGCTTGGTTGGTGAACTTGAATTCTGTAAAATCCGTAAATGTATTCCAAGGGTTTGCACTGTCATAGGTTACCTCACTAGGACATGGAAATGTTGTTTACAATTTTGAAAATAATTTTGTTTTTATACTTATGTGAACACAGTGCCAGCTTTTTAATGATATGTGTTATTTTTGTACTTTTTGCTGTTTGATCACTTTGTAAATTTTGCTTTCATGGTTCAACAAAACTGAAATAAAGCACTTACCTACCTACCATGCTCTCCCATAATTGTGTCAACACAAGCTGCTCATCATCTCTGTCTAAATATTTGCTTGGGGTACCTCGACCTCTCCTGTGGGTGATGGTACTGGTACTGGTGAAGAAGAAGAATCAATTTGCTTGGCAGTGTCCTTGATTTCCTTTTGGGATAAAGTGTACTGTCTGCCCTTCTTTTGAACAACTTTCCTCTTTTTCTTAGCCTAATCTCTATCTCGTTCAGTGGACTCTGAGTTCTTGTCCTCCACATACTTTCTATTTTTGTTTGCATTCAGCCATCTCTCTTATACATCAAAGCCCCTCTCCAAAGTGGCAACCTTCCCACCAGGTAAAAAAACAGGCTTCTGCATTCCATTGACACCTTTGCTAAGTGCTCATACACACAATGCCTTTACTGTGCACAGCAACATGGTCAACCATTTGCTGGGAAAACAAAGACACTTTATGCCAATACCAGACCAGAGGCCTCCTACTGTAAATACCAAAATCATGTAATTGCTATGTTTCTTTGCCTCAGCAAGACTTAAAACATTGCCCATGTTACAGCATTATGTCCATGTGAAACCAACTGCTTTTGTGTCCGTGCACGAGGCCCAGGGTTTTCGCCTCGAGCACATATTACTCATAGATTTAGGAATGTCCCCCTGCTCTCCTTTCCCGTAAAGCTACATAAACAGCGTCTGTTAGCACTTTTACACTTCCCTTCCACAGAAAGCGGCCTGGCAAGTCAGCATGTGTTCACTGACCCTGGGTTTTCTCTCTCATGGATAAATGATTGCCAGCATCCGCACTCTTTCCCGAGACATAAGCATAAACTTATCTATATTTGGAGTTGTTATTCTCTGGGATATGCGTGAAGGAGACTTGTGTCAGGCGCTTGTGCGTCACTCCGTAAAAGATATGTCCTGCTTTTGTTCAACAGCCCATAAATGGACATCATTATCACTACAGCAGCAGGATATGTGTAGCTTGCAAAATTCCCCACTGTGTCAAGTGTGATGAACTAGCTCGTTGTACGACCATACATGTTAAAGGTTACATCTGCATCCTGAAGTGTATTATGATTTGCTTAGATAAGTTATATGAGTAATGACCATTTAAAATGTCCGGCCTTTGTAAAATCTCACCGCAATGTCTGGGAATACAGCCAAAAGTGTTCCGACAGGAATCTGTATGTTTGGAAATGTCTGGTTCCGAGCCAGGCATAAGACTCAATTTAATCATTTCCCTATAAAAAGCATTCTCACTGTAATATTAGCAGCACACACTAGCAGCATCCCTCTGATGATGTTACGTGTTGGCCCTTCCGCGGAAGCTTTGTTTTATTGCAATAAATGATTGTTAAACTAACTTACAAGTGCGTTTATTTTTGACGGAGACCTCCGCCTGGTGAATTTTAGCATTGACTAATTGGCGTCCCTGGCTGGTGGCCTTGCAGATGCAGTCCATCGCTTTGATGCGTGCCTTCCATTGAGCTCCTGTCTCCGGCGGACGACTTACTGGGCCCAAATTCTATCGCACCTTTGTTGCAAACAGCACAAGTCCTCATCTTGAGACGGAGATCAGGAAGAAGGAGAGACGACTGCTCTGCCAAGGACCAGACGAACCAGACAGAGGGGAGGTATCCTTGGTGCGGTGAGTGAATTGTATCTGCAGAAATTGTATTGGTGGACGGTAAACCACAATTGGTATCAGTTTTATGGTACTTATGTGGGAAGAAGAGGAACATTTTAGAAGAACGCAGTCCTTGCATGATGCCAAACCAACGGCTAACGCTTTGATTAAAGGGATACTTAAAGAAAAGGAGCCAGGGAAGTTAGAATATTGGACTGACATATTTGCCACCCATAGTGAGGCAACCCGACTGGTATGTCTGAAAGGACTTTTAAACAAAATAGGATCGGAATGTGCAACAGGGGGGCAGGAGGAAGTTTGTAAAAAGGTGAGAGAGTGCGAGGCCGAGTTAAAAACGCATAAACCTAATTGGGAAGTAGAGGATCTTAGTGTAACGCTCACCTGATTCCCACGGAGGCGCTGATCCCGGCTGGGCTGCTATCGTTTCTTCAATTGAGAAGCGTAGAGCTCAGACGACTCTCAGGACTGGGCTTCCTCTTATCGAATGTCTGACTTGCAGGGTAAGTTTTCTGCAGGTGGAAGAAAAAGGATTAATCACCGTTTGATGGGATTCCTTCTCCCACCAATCGCCAGTTTCTCCCACAGCCTAGCTTTCTACTTGTCTCGGCGAGCTCTCACCTTAGGCGTATAAATGCTGAGCTCTCCATCCTGCGTCTGGTGCAGGGGTGCGTGGATTCCAGTTACGTCACTGGATGAGTTCAGTGTTGAGGCTCAAGTCTTTTGAGGCCTTAGTTGTGGCACTGGTGCTGGGATGCCGAAGAGCGATGCCGCCGTTACTACACGAGCGGATGCCTGTAAGTATACTGTAGTCTTTAGGCTTTAAAAGATGGGCACCTCAATAATGTCCCTTTTCCTTTGTTTCAGGCCTCGGGATGCTGTGGGCGTAGTTTTCCGTTGCCGCTGCACGTGCCGATGCACGTAAGTATAATGTTCGTTGGCCGCTTTTAATGGCACCTCTAATAATGTCCTTTTTCTAGTTTTCAGGTGCCGGGAAGCTGAGGGCTTTATATCCGTTGCCACTGCACGTGCCGATGCACGTAAGTATAATGATCGTTGGCCGCTTTTAATGGCACCTCTAATAATGTCCTTTTTCTAGTTTTCAGGTGCCGGGATGCTGCGGTTGATGCGGCCGCTTCTGCGCGTGCAAAAACTGGTAAGTTAAGATGAATGCGACTGCCTTCTCCCGAACCCCTTTTTAATTATGTCCTTTGCCTTTCAGGTGCAGAGAAGCTCCCGAAGAAAAGGCCGCTGTTAGCTCCGTTGCAATCACGGATGGATCAGGTAAGCGGGCGCGGCTGCGAGCGAGTTGCACTTTTCTAACCTTATGTTTATTCTTTGCAGGTTTTGCCGGTGACTGGATTCCGGGATCTGGTAAGTATTGTTCTGTGTCTTTCTTCATCCACAGGTTGCTGCGCGGAAGCTGAAGATGACTCTGGACCTGGAATGCAGGAGCCGACTCGGTGAGCGTCCTGCTGCTGCTGCAGAATAACGCAAAGCACGTGTTTTCCATTGGGCGTGGTTTAAATAGCAGAGAAGTGCTTCCAGTGTGTGTTCTTCCACCGATTCCACCCAGGTAAGAAAAGAGTTCCTGAATGGAGGGAATAGTTCCTCCCAGCCCTGATGGCTGTGGACTTCAACCAGACTGGATTGTTCTGGGTAAATATGCAGCATGGTCTGCCTCAGGTAAGTCCACCCAAGCATTATTACACTGTTTATCAATGTGAGCCCGGCGCCTATGGCGCCGGGACTGAAACTCTTCATGAGCCTGGCGCCAAAGGGGCCAGGACATGGTCCAAAGGGCCCCTGTAGGGTCTGCTGGGTCCGGAGTATTGGAAGACGGGTCTGCTTCCGAGGGTGCTGGGCCAGTCCTGGCCCCTCGGGAGTAGCACCCATGACAGCACCCCCCCTCAAGGCCCCTCCCAAACTTGTCCTCCCCGGGGTTTTGGTTTATCGGGAAAGGTTTGGTGAAATTTCTGGACTAGACGAGGAGCATGGACGTGGTCATAGGGTTCCCATGACCTTTCCTGAGGTCCGTAGCCTTTCCAGTCGATTAGGTAGAATAGCTTTGATCTGATGATTTTAGAGTCCAAAATGTCTTTTACTTCAAATTCGGGCTCCCCATTCACTTGAATGGGCTCTGGAGGATTGGTCAATCTGGTTCCAGGTTGCATGGGTTTCAAAAGAGATACGTGAAATACAGGATGTATTCTCATATGGGTTGGCAATTCTAATTTAACGGCCACTGGATTATTTATGGCCGTAATTGGATATGGTCCCAGGTATTTGGGGTTGAAGGTGCGAGGCCCTTTAAGCGATAAATGTTTGGTGGACAGCCAGACTTGATCCCCAACCTGGTATTGAGGGGCATTGCTTCGGTGTTGATCTGCTCCTTTTTTGTACCTCTCTTTAGCTTGTTGTAGATGTGCAGTCGCTTCCTTAAAAGCTTGGGTAATAACGGTGTGCAATTGATCCACGGCGGGTGTTCCAAGATCTTGAGGTGGATCAAGGTTGGAGGTTCGAGGATGAATCCCATACAAGATGTAGAAGGGACTCTTCCCGGTACCCGAATGAACTGAATTGTTGTAAGCATATTCAGCTATCCAAAGGATGTCCTTCCAGTTACTCTCCGACTGTTGTAGCATGCATCGTAAATATTGCTCGAGAGTCTGGTTTGTTCTCTCGGTTTGCCCGTCGGTCTGGGGATGATGGCTGGTCGAAAGTCTTACATCGTTTTGAGCTAATCGACAACAGCTATGCCAAAAGTGGGAAATAAACTGGCTCCCCCTATCTGAGATTAGTACTGACGGGAAGCTGTGTAGCCAGACGATGTTTTCAAGAAATACTTTGGCTAGGACTGATGCTGAAGGTAAGCCTTTTAGCGGAATGAAGTGGGCCATTTTAGAAAACAGGTCCACAATAACAAGAATGGTGTTGTACCCGGAACAGGAGGGTAAGTCTGTGATGAAGTCCATGGAAAGGGTATGCCAGGGACAGGGTGGGATGTCTGATGGTTGCAGAAGACCAGCCGGCCTCTTCGTCTGACCCTTGTTTTGAGCGCACACACCGCAGGACATCACAAATTCCTTTATGTCTTTTCTCCACGAAGGCCACCAGAAGTGTCTCTTCACCTTTTCTGTGGTTTTGGCAATGCCAGGGTGACCCTCAATTAATGAATCATGATAGCAGGAGATTACCTGTCTTTGTAAATCGGCGTGTGGTAGGAACAATCGTCCTTGGAAATAAGGCAAGTCATTGCTTATGGTGAAATCTTTTCCTTTTTGTAACCAGTTCAGTAAGTCTGGTGAGGTTACAAGTTGTTTAGTTTTTTCTTCAATATCCTCAATGGATTGTGAAGAAATCAGACCCACGATCCTTTGTTCAGGAATTATTGGTACAGGTTCTGGATTGGCAACGTTATCTCCCATTCCATTTCGGGAAAGAGCATCCGCTTTGCCGTTCTTGTTGCCAGGGGGGTAAGTGATCACGAAGTCAAATTCAGCAAAGAATGGAGCCCAGCGAAGCTGTCTGGAAGATTGAGCCTTGGCGGTTTTCAGATACTGCAGATTTCGATGATCAGTGATCACTGTGACGGTGTGTCTGGCCCGAGGAGATAATGCCGCCATGCCTTAAAGGCTGATTTAACCGCTAGAAGCTCTTTGTCTGTGATGGTGTAGTTGATCTCAGGCGCCGAGAACTTCCGAGACCAGAATGCCACAGGATGCAGTTGGTTAGTCTCTGGATCTCTTTGTGATAGGACTGCTCCCATTGCTAAGCTGGAGGCGTCGGTTTCAATGATGTAAGGGAGGTCCGGGCGTGGGTGTTTCAGTATTGGCGCCGAGGTGAATTTAGCCTTTAGCTCTTGGACGGCTGGTTCTGCTTCTGCGGACCATTCAAAGCGTTTATTTTTTCTTAAGAGGGCGGTGATGGGTTGTACCACTCGTGAAAACTCTGGAATAAATCTACGGTAAAAATTGGCAAAGCCTAGCATGCTTTGAACGCCTTTCACGGAAGTAGGAGACGGCCATTTGAGGATAGCGTCTACTCTTCTCGAGTTCATGTGGACTCCTTTGGGTGTCAGAATAAATCCCAAAAATTCGACCTCAGTGACATGAAAAACACATTTTTCGAGCTTGGCAAAAAGTTTATGTTGGCGAAGTTTTTCAAGGACCGCCTTAACATGATTTCGATGGTAAGCTTCTGAAGATGAGTACACAAGAATGTCATCTATGTAGACGACAACGCAGACATCAATGACCTCTCTGAGGACATCATTCATAAAATATTGGAAGGCGGCCGGTGCATTGCATAGTCCAAAGGGCATCACTTGGTATTCAAATAGCCCATACTTAGTGCGAAAGGCTGTCTTCCATTCATCTCCTTCCTTGACCCGTACCAAGTGATAAGCTCCCCGGAGATCAAGCTTAGTATAAATACAGGCGTTTTTACCTGGTCAAGGAGTTCCGGGATCAGAGGTAAGGGGTACCGGTTTTTTACTGTTATCTGGTTCAGAGCACGATAATCTATACAGGTTCTGAGGTCACCTTCTTCTTTTGGTACGAAGAACAGAGCCGAGGATGCAGGGGACTTCGACAGACGGATAAAGCCATTGGCCAGGTACTGGTCTAAATACTGTCGCAGATGAAGGTTCTCAGGCTCGGTAAGGGCGTAAATCCTACTGCAAGGGGGAATTGCACCGGGTAGCAAATCTATCTGACAATCGTATGATCTGTGGGGTGGCAAGGTGTTAGCCTGTTCCATTTGAAAAACATCTTGGAACTCTCTATACTCTAGAGGTAATTGTGGACCGTCAGCCGTTACTGACGCTAGGCCAATGTTGGGTCGTGGATAACAAGTTGGTGTGCACTCTGGGAACTTTATCGTCTTTGCTCGCCAATCAATCTGAGGATTGTGTTTCTCCAACCAAGGAATCCCTAGAATTACTTGGAATTGAGGAGCCTTGATCACGTCGAACACAATTACCTCCTGATGCCCGTCTGGGCCTAGTATCATCACTTCAGTAGTGGTATGGGTCATTGGTCCGGAGGCGATTTCCGTCCCATCCACCGTGGTAATGACGTCTTTAACTACCTTTGGACAAAGAGGTAAGTTCATCCTGGAAGCCAATTCGCGGTCCACATAATTTCCAACTGCTCCGCTATCAATGTATGCCTCAATTGCATGCAAACGATCCGGTTGCTCTGGGTTTACGAGGACCATTGGCATTATGAAGTGCGAGGTCAAAGAACTGGTTTTTACGCTCGGCAAGCGGACCTCTACACTTATCAGGTGAGGTTGTTTCCCGGCTCAGGATTTTCAGAACTCTTATCAGAAGCTCCCACTGTCTTCTTAGGTGGTTTCACTGGGCAATCTCGAAGAAAATGTCCTGAATTTCCACAATAGAGACATGGGCCTCATTACACGGTAGGCGGTAGGGATTTACCGTTACCGGTAAGGGATTAGCGGTATCGGTAAATCCCCTCCCCAATTACGACCCGGAAATACCGCAAAGTACGGTGGCACTATTAGCGGCAAGTCCGTGAGCGCGCGCCCCCTCAGTCCGGAAATAGCGGCATAGCGCTAATATCACGCCATCACGAGCCATGCGGACATGGCAATACCGGCATGTAGTAGACCCAAAAACCCCTTACCGGCAAGGCGCTAATACCGGCATCGCGAACCACACGTTAAAAGAGCACAGCAGTGTTCCTACCTGCCACAGGTTGACAAAATCAGCACAGGTGGAGGCAATGGAGACTGGCAGCACAAAAGAGCACACCACACCCCTTCCCACACCCATTCCCACACCAAGATGGATGCAATACTAGCAGCATTACATGGGCTAGAGGACATGATTGCAGTGCAGCAGCTACAACAACAGGCAGCACAGAGGAGACGCAGGAGGAGGAGGAGGAGGAGGAGGGCAAGACAGGCGCAGCAAGCACCACCAGTGCACCTAGTGATACCACAGAGGCAGCCACCAATTCCCAGGATCAGAGCCAGTCCAGTCAACTTAACCCCTGAGCAGATACACACCCTGTACCGTCTGGACCGGGATACCATCACCACCATTGTAGACATGATATACAACGACATCGTGAGTCTCATTGACATCCGTACTGCCATCCCCCCTCTACTGAAGGTGGTAACTGTGCTCCACTTCTTGGCCACAGGCACCTACCAGCATACGGTAGGTCAGATGCATGGCATATCACAACCAGTATTCTCACGCACACTGAACCAGGTGCTCGATGCCCTCCTGAAGAACACAAGTCAACACATATACATGCCACGGACTGCCCAGGAGATCTCCAACACCAAAGTTGGCTTCCATTCACTGGCAGGCATCCCAAGTTGCATCGGGGCCATCGACTGTACCCATGTAGAACTGGTGGTCCCACATGCCAATGAGGTAGTGTACCGTAACAGAAAGCAATACCACTCCATCAACGTCCAAATGTTATGTGACTCCAATAAGATCATCACACATTGCTGTGCCCGATATCCCGGTTCAACCCATGATGCAATGGTCCTGCGGAACTCGACAATACCACGATACATGGAGCGACATGCTGGACAACGTTCGTGGCTACTTGGTGAGTAGCAGGCCAACCACATGGCAGTGTGATGTGATTGTGAGTGGGGGGGTAGATGCATACTCCAACTGGGCGTGATTGGGGGGGGGATGCATACTCCAACTGGGCGTGATTGGGGGGGGGAGATGCATACTCCAACTGGGCGTGATTGGGCGGGGGGGAGATGCATACTCCAACTGGGCGTGATTGGGGGGGGGAGATGCATAATCCAACTGGGCGTGAACTGGCGTCAGGAGAAGAATGGACATACATATTTGCATCACTGTACAGTGAGGCAGCCCACAATGGACCAGACACAAAACCACATGCTAGAAGTGAGTGCCACGACAAACATATCTATCCATTACGCCAAACAGGCCATTCCAAACAACATGCACACCGCACAACACACCATTCCCCCCATTACACAAATCAGCAACATGCATATAAAAATCACATCTGAAATGTACGCTGAACAACATCAGAAATTATCCGCGCACATGAGTGCATACAAATGGATCTCCTGTAGCCATTGTAGTGAGCCACACCCGTACCCCACCACTGAATTGCCATTGAACAGCATGGGGACATCAACTAAGGAATGGCAGTGTACTAGCAGTGTGGCACTAACGTTGCCAGGGCCAGGAAACACAAATTACTTAAACTCAGGCGGGACATGGCAATCCCTGACGTATGCATGCATGGTGCATGTCCACTTGCAAGGACCACCTCACCTTCCCACATTGCAGTTACCCTGATTGCCATGCGTGCTTGGGTCAGTGGATGTCGTTGAAAATGCTACGTTTGTTTGTGTGATATATGCAGGCTCCACTTTATGTAGACACTTACACATACCCATTGTTGCACCCATGCAGGTGATGCAGGTTATCCCCTGAAGAGGTGGCTCCTTACCCCTGTGCGGAACCCACAGAACAGGCACGAAGAGGACTACAATCATGCACACACCCGTACCCGCGTGGTGATCGAGCAGACATTCGGCCTATTGAAGGAACGCTTCCGGTGCCTCAGCAGGTCGGGCGGGGCACTCCTGGACAGGCATGAGAAGGTGGCCAAGATCACCGTGGCATGTGTCATGCTGCACAATATGTGTATCAGACGGAATGTGCCAATGCCCCCTGACATTGAACTGCAACCACCGTCTGAGGATGATGACGGGGATGAGGATGGAGGAGAGGGGGCTGCAGGTCATGCAGGTGGCGATGCCCATGAGGGACGTGCTGTGCGGCAGCACCTGATAGACCATTGTTTCTGATGCCCATGGATTAGGAAACACCCTCACCCCCTCCCTCCACAACTCCACCAAACACCCTCACCCCTCTGCCCCCACAACTCCACCAAACACCCTCACCCCCCTGCCCCCACAACTCCACCAAACACTCTCAGCCCCCTCCCCCCACAACTCCACCAAACATGGTGTGCACATCAGTGCTGCATTAGTCTCCAAGTGTCAACAGTGACAGGCTGGCCCTACTTCCCTACTCCACCACCACCATTGGGGGGTTGTGAGTCTGACCGCCGCAAGGACCGGCTGGACCTGCGCAGGATGGTTGTTTGGTCAGAGCTAGTAGACGAGGGGGTGGCTGGTTGATCTGCTCCCTGTGTGTGACGCATGCTCTCCATCGCCTCAGCAATGCGCGTTAGGACCTGCCTCACAGCGGCCATCTCGTCACATAGGCGCGTCGTGTTGCTGTCCAAGGCAGCTTTCATGTCCCTTGATAACCCCCGGATCTCCTCCCTGGTCGAGGCAGCCTCGCTCACTTGCCGGGCAACCAGGGCATTGAGCTCCTCCTGGCGCTGTCGTATCAGGCTCATGCTGTCGTCTGCGGCCCTGCCCCTGTTACTCCTCGGCGCAGCTTGCTGCATGTGGCCGACATCAGGTGAGCTTGCCACGGGACTGAATGACCCATCCATTGAATCTCCGGCATGCACCTCATGGATGCTGCCATTGGATGTGTTGCATGGGCTGTGGTGTGGGGACAGCTGGGTGCTGGGTGTACGCTGCCCTTCCGGTGTCAGACATGGGTCGTCCACATCACTAATGGGTGCCGTGGCTGCTGCTTCCCCGACGGAGCTATTGGCTGCGGACGGCGTGCCTTCTGACACTGGCTCCTGAGTGGTGGGGGTGGGTGGTGTGGGTGCTACCACAGTGTCGGATGGCATTTCGACCCTTGGTGTGGTCGGTGCGTGTGTGGCTTGTGAATCCTGGGCCACTCCAGATTTCCCAGTGCCCCTCGATGTACTGGGCCTGGTGCCTGCATCCTTTCCCTTGGCCTGCTTTTTGGGTGGTTGGGCCTGCGTTGCAGAGTCCATCTCCTCACTGTCAGAATGTGAACCTGTGGGGGAGCAAGACAGGGATAGCATCAGTGATGGGTCAACGTGCATCATGCATATGTTGTTGTTGCTGCAGTCCTTTGGATTTGGACATCTAGGTTGGACATGCAGGTTGTTGGCCAGATGGGTGGGTCATCCGGACATGAGTCAGGGTGACACGTGTGTGAGGTGCTGCATGCATGTGGTTGTGTGGGAATATGCACGGCATATGTGCAGGGTTGTGTACATGTGTGTGTGATGACCCCATCCATTAGCTAATTCCCATTTCACATTTGGGGGAGGAACTCATGCTTTGCATTGCAGTGTTTTGCGTGGACACTCACCTCCGTCTGACGTTGTTGCCACACCGCACTCCATTCGGCCCACTCCCTCGATGGATACGATGCCAATGGTGCTGGCACATGTCTCCTCCCACTCCTGCATCTTCATCGGGGATCCTCCTCCGCCTCCTGTGCCCATGGCCAGATTCCTGTTGGCCGATAATATGCTGCGTACACGGAGGCGCAGATCATCCCACCGCTTGCGCACGTCCTTTACGGTGCGGGGGGTGGAGCCCACTGCACTGACTTTCTGCGCCACCTCAGCCCAGATCTCCTTTTTTCTCAGGAGTGCAGGGCGCCGCATGTCGCTAGCAAAAACCAGGGTGTCTGCCAGCATTTTCAATTCGTCGTTTGAAAAGCGTT
Source organism: Ambystoma mexicanum (assembly GCF_040938575.1). Lineage (NCBI taxonomy): Eukaryota > Metazoa > Chordata > Amphibia > Caudata > Ambystomatidae > Ambystoma > Ambystoma mexicanum. Next base: position 447,253,190 of record NC_090936.1, on the reverse strand, counting down.
CTTTGCGCTGGCACGCATCAGCTTTCTTTAGGGCCTTGGGCATTGTTTGTTATTGTGGGAAGTGGTATTGCCAGTTGTGGTGTTGCTGCAGGTCCTCAGTGCAGGGGATGGCAATGGATTGTGTTTTTAAAGATGGCCGCCGGGCTCTTTCCCGTTCCTGTGCGATGACGCTATTTCCGGTTCCGGTGTTTTACGGTGACCGCTAATAGCAGTGCCCGCTAATAGCGGTGACCGCTAATAGCGGTGACCGCTAATAGCATGCAGCAGGAGGGCGGAGGTGCTATCAGCACTTTGGTCGGAGCCGGAAAGGTGCTTTTGCGCCAGGGCGGTAGGGTAATTCACCGGCATGGCCCTATGCGCGTGTCCGCTTACTGGTATTGGAACACTATTAGCGGTCTCCTGCGAGGGCGGACACGCTAATAGCGCCATGCCGGTAATTCGCATTTTTTACCGCCTACCGTGTAATGAGGCCCATAGTTGCATTTGTCATCTCCTGTCGCGTTCTTTCTGGGTTAGGGGACCCTTTACAACCCCAATTTGCATAGGTTCGACGGCTTCAACTCCTTTGGTGTGACTTTGAGGCTTAGGGAACACTCGTGTTTCAAACCTGGATCGATCCGCCTTTCTGTTTTGTAGTCTGTGATCCAATTGGACCACCAAATCAATGTACTCTGAACAATCCTGAGGAGGATTCACTACCTGGGCAAGGACGTCTTTGAGTTCGCCACGCAAACCCCTGTGAAAAAGCGTGATTCTTTTGTCCTCAGGCCATCTGGTTTCCACGATTAGCCTATTGAATGATGCAATGTAGGCCAAAAGATCTTGATTGCCCTGTCGTAGGGAAAGGAGTTCGTTGTCCAGTGCCTGCCCCTGGGAATGCCTTGCAAAAAGTCTTTCCATATTTGCCTGGAAGGTCGGGAAATCACGAAGGATCGGGTCATCCTGTGTAACCAGGGGGATCGACCAATCAGCGGCACTGCCGCTAAGATACGAAAGCACAAAGGCTACCTTAGTCTGGTCAGTCGGAAAGGCTGCAGGTCTAGAAAGAAAGTGCAATCGACATTGATTTATAAACACCGCAAACCTTTTAGGGTCACCAGAGAAGCGTTCAGGCGGTGCCAATGGCACATTTCCGGGTAGGTTGATTTGAACAGGATTGGCTGAAGCCGCTGGGATATAGCTCCCTCCTGAATTAGGTAGCGGGGTTTGCCCCGCTTGTGTCTGTAATAACTGTCTGGTGAGGTCATCAGTTTGTTCTTTTGATATTATCAATTCCCTCCTAAGGGCATTTGTTTCCTGGCGGGCAGCATGAACTTCAGCTCTTAATTCCCCTAATAACTGGGCCAGGTGGTCTGTGTCGGAAGTTTCCATAGCGCCTGGGTAGGAGGTTATTGGTGGGCTTCGCGTTCTGTAACGCTCACCTGATTCCCACGGAGGCACTTATCCCGGCTGGGCTGCTATCGTTTCTTCAATTGAGAAGCGTAGAGCTCGGACGACTCTCAGGACTGGGCTTCCTCTTATCGAATGTCTGACTTGCAGGGTAAGTTTTCTGCAGGTGGAAGAAAAAGGGTTAATCACCGTTTGATGGGATTCCTACTCCCACCAATCGCCAGTTTCTCCCACAGCCTAGCTTTCTACTTGTCTCGGCGAGCTCTCACCTTAGGCGTATAAATGCTGAGCTCTCCATCCTGCGTCTGGTGCAGGGGTGCGTGGATTCCAGTTACGTCACTGGATGAGTTCAGTGTTGAGGCTCAAGTCTTTTGCGGCCTTAGTTGTGGCACTGGTGCTGGGATGCCGAAGAGCGATGCCGCCGTTACTGCACGAGCGGATGCCTGTAAGTATACTGTAGTCTTTAGGCTTTAAAAGATGGGCACCTCAATAATGTCCCTTTTCCTTTGTTTCAGGCCTCGGGATGCTGTGGGAGTAGTTTTCCGTTGCCGCTGCACGTGCCGATGCACGTAAGTATAATGTTCGTTGGCCGCTTTTAATGGCACCTCTAATAATGTCCTTTTTCTAGTTTTCAGGTGCCGGGATGCTGCGGGCTTTATATCCGTTGCCACTGCATGTGCCGATGCACGTAAGTATAATGATCGTTGGCCGCTTTTAATGGCACCTCTAATAATGTCCTTTTTCTAGTTTTCAGGTGCCGGGATGCTGCGGTTGATGCGGCCGCTTCTGCGCGTGCAAAAACTGGTAAATTAAGATGAATGCGACTGCCTTCTCCCGAACCCCTTTTTAATTATGTCCTTTGCCTTTCAGGTGCAGAGAAGCTGCCGAAGAGAAGGCCGCGGTTAGCTCCGTTGCAATCACGGATGGATCAGGTAAGCGGGCGCGGCTGCGAGCGAGTTGCACTTTTCTAACCTTATGTTTATTCTTTGCAGGTTTTGCCAGTGACTGGATTCCGGGGTCTGGTAAGTATTGTTCTGTGTCTTTCTTCATCCACAGGTTGCTGCGCGGAAGCTGAAGATGACTCTGGACCTGGAATGCAGGAGCCGACTCGGTGAGCGTCCTGCTGCTGCTGCAGAATAACGCGAAGCACGTGTTTTCCATCGGGCGTGGTTTAAATAGCAGAGAAGTGCTTCCAGTGTGTGTTCTTCCACCGGTTCCACCCAGGTAAGAAAAGAGTTCCTGAATGGAGGGAATAGTTCCTCCCAGCCCTGATGGCTGGGGTCTTCAACCAGACTGGATTGTTCTGGGTAAATATGCAGCATGGTCTGCCTCAGGTAAGTCCACCCAAGCATTATTACACTGTTTATCAATATGAGCCCGGCGCCTATGGCGCCGGGACTGAAACCCTTCATGAGCCTGGCGCCAAAGGTGCCAGGACATGGTCCAAAGGGCCCCTGTAGGGGTCTGCTGGGTCCGGAGTAGTGGAAGACGGGTCTGCTTCCGAGGGCGCTGGGCCAGTCCTGGCCCCTCGGGAGTAGCGCCCATGACACTTAGGACGCGCAGATTGTTCAAAGAATTATTAGAAGTATTTCTCCCAAGAACCCCAATGATGGCACCCCTGAGGGAATGTGCGCCTATTGTTACAGCAAACGTAGACCCAGCCAAAGACCCCACTGTAACCAAGACATATGTCTATGTACCCCTCACTAGAGCAGAATTGTTTAGTATAGTAAAAAGTACCCCGCACCCTAGGACTAATGCCGCGGGATTCTATAGGGAGCTAAGAGCGCTATTCAAAATGTGTACCTTGACTCTGCAGGACATTGATCATGTGATGTCTGCCGTAACACCGGCTGATGTATGGGAACCCTTTAGATATCAGGACACTCCTGGGCATGTGATCAATTGGACAGCATTAGAAAAAGAGGATACAGACCGGAAACCAACTGACCCCATTCCAGAGGGCCTGAAAACACTAGGGACAAGAATATTAAAAGCATTAAGTGACGTGTTGCCAGAGGTAGATGTGAATGTTGAGAAAATGGATGCTGTCATACAGAGCCCTGTAGAAACAGTTGGGGACTATTTCCTGAAATTTGAAAGTGCATTTAAGGCACACAGTGGTCAGTCTGTTAGCAACCCTACGGGTCAGAGGTATTTCGCCATGGGCTTTGTGAAAGGTTTGCGTAAAGGAATTAAGAAACCACTCAAATTGGGCGAGAGCACTTGGCAGGCAAGCACTCCGTCCCAGATTCTAGAGATGGCTAAATATTACGAACGGCAGGAGGAGGAAGAAATGGAAGGTAAGAGACAGGCAGACAGGAACTTAAAAAATAAGGTGCTAATGCAACAGCTGGTACAACCATTTTATAGTAAACAAAAGGGGCAGAAACCCCAGATAAGAAACCCAGCAGGTAATGCCCCACAATGGACACCCCCACAAATTGATCAGTGTTCATTTTGCAAACAGATGGGACATTGGAAAAACGAGTGTCCCATATTGATGGCACGAGGTGGTCAACCGGTGGGTTGGAGAGAAAGAGGCCGAGGTGGACCTCATACGGGACCACCCCAAGGACAGGGAAGGTTTGTAAACCCTGAAAATAATGTATTCTCAACTGGCGCAGAACAGCGACCAATGGTTGGAATGAATGGCAATGGGTTTGCGGAAGATGAATTGAGTGGAATGATGTTCTTTGATAACACAGCAGCAATGAGTTGAAACGCCCCTAGTAAACCTGGGGAGGCGGTGTCTGTTCCTATAGACCAGAATGGACCATATGTTAAATTTCAAATAGGACAGCACCCCACCGTTAAATGCTCGGTTGATACCGGGGCAGGCAACAGCTCAATTGACGCCAAGACCGTCCCCTCAGTTCCACTATCGGGGGAAAATAAGGTTTCTGTAGGGTTTGGTGGGGAACCCATATGTACTCCAGTGTCCCAGAAAGTTGAAACATCTATATGTGGAGTGAAATTGACAAACAAATGGTTACTTACTAACAGGTGTCCTGAGAATCCCCTTGGATTGGATCTTTTGAAAGCTCTAAATGCAACCATTTATTGTTCTCCGACAGGTGTTCGAATGACCATATGTAAATCCAAAGTTGGTGGTTGTTATCTGACTGAACCTTTGCCCCCAGAATTACAGGCATTGCCCGCAGAGCTTTGGGCTACTAGTAGTAATGATGTGGGGGTTTTGAACATTCCCCCTGTTGTGATCAAGGTAAAACATGGTGTCCCTCTACCCCGAACCCCACAGTATAGAATATCTCCAGAAGGGGAAGCAGCATTGGTTAGAATTGTACAGGACCTGATATGGCTTGGGGTTGTTGAAGAATGTGATGACAGTCCCTGTAACTCCCCGGTTCTTCCAGTCCATAAGAAAGGAGATGACCCCGTACAGATTTATTATTGATCTCAGAAGAATTAATAAAGTTGTGAATCCCAGGTATCCAGTTGTCTCCAGTGTGACTAGTATTCTTACAATGGGCCCCCCACCGGCTACTTATTTTAGCGTCGTGGATTTGAAAAATGCCTTTTTCTCCATACCCATATCTGAAGAATCCAGATACCTTTTCTCCTTTGTGTTAGCACAACGAAAATATAGGTTTTGTCGAGCGACCCAAGGTTACACAAAGAGCCCAGCTATTTTTAGCCAAGCGCTAAAACAACAATTGGATGAAATTTTGTTACCCCCCGGTGTAATGCTTATCCAATACATGGATGATATTCTTATTTGTGGAGACACTGAATTGAGTTGTAAAGAAGGTACCTTGATTGTGTTACGACATTTGGCATATCATGGTCACAAAGTGTCGATTAAGAAAATGCAATATGTAATGTCTAGGGTTGATTATTTGGGATATGTCCTCACTGCAGAGGGTCGATCACTGTCACCTGAAAGGGTGTGATTAATCCAAGAAATGGCCTATCCCAGTACCTTTAAATAATTGAGATGACTGTTGGGTATCACCTCATATTGCCGCCATTGGGTCCCTGAGTTCTCCCTGCCAGCAAAACCCCTGTTACAATGTTTGAAGACAGAAAAGGATCAGATACCCTTCACCTGCACGCAAGAAATGAGAGAGGCCTGCGATGCTTTGAAAAGCGCCTTGTGTAGTGCCCCCGGGCTTGGGACACCCAATTATGACAAGCCATTTACTCTTTTCGTACATGAACAAAAAGGCTGTGCCCTATCTGTATTGACTCAGGAACAAAATGGAAAGCAAAGGCCTTGTGCTTATTTCTCCGGCACGTTGGACAGTGTGGCTGCAGCACTTCCCCCTTGCATGCGATCAGTTGCCGCAGCAGCGGTAGCTCTCAAACAGAGTGCTGGTTTAGTGTTGGGAACTGCTATAATTGTGAGAGTTCCCCATGCCGTAGATGTGTCGCTCAATAGAACTCAAACTCAGCATCTCACAGCAGCCCGCTTGACACAATATGAATTGACATTGTTTGCACCAAATGTAACTATCATGAGATTTAATACTTTAAACCCAGCTTCCCTTTTGCGCTTGCCGAGTGGTGAGCGAGATCAAGACATGCATGATTGCCTTATACGCACTGATGAGCAGACCCAAGGTAGGGTCGATCTGAGTGACCTTCCCCTGGAGGGAGGTGATGGGGTTCTATTTTGTGATGGCTCATGTTACAAGCTGGAAGTGGGGAGACAGTGGCTGGGTACGCGATTACAACTGAAAGTGAAATTGTCCATATGGAACGCATACCTGAGTTATCAGCGCAAGCTGCAGAATTGAGAGCGTTGGCAAAGGCCCTGGAACTAAGCAAAGGTTTAACTGTAACCATTTATACAGATTCAGCCTATGCACATGGTGTAGCCTTTAATTTTGGCCTGCTATGGAAAGAAAGGGGGTTTCTCCCCTCACATGGTACCAAAATAAAACATGGTGAATTGATAAACAAATTATTGGCGGCATTGGCTGAACCCGCTCAGGTGGCTATAGTGAAAGGCTCTGCCCATAAAAAGGTGATAGATTTTGTGGGGCAGGGAAACGATTTTGCAGACCAGGTGGCTAAATATGCCGCGGAACACTGTAAACTGCCCCTTCCACAGTGTAACATGATGCAAAGAGATGTGGATGGGAAGAGGGATGAGGGTGAATTGGGAAAGGACCCTGAGGAGATAGTAAAGGACATTCAAAAGGAAGCAGCAGATTGCGAAATTAAAGCATGGACTAAAGACAGTAACAATGGACAAACTTCTAAAGGGGTGTGGCTGGACAAAATCAAAATGAGGTGTTGCTCCCTGACAGTTATTTACCCATGGTAGTTGATATGGCATACGGGAATGCCCATGTTAATGCAGGTGCAATGGAGGACATTCTGAGCAAGGTATGGAAGAACCGGAAAATTGGATCGTATTGCAGGAGGTGGGCAGCACAGTGTGCCATCTGCCTCCAGCACAATGTGGGCAAATCTGTGAAGGTACCAGCAGGTCATAGCAGACTCCCTACGCAGCCATTTGAAGTAGTCTACATGGACTTTATACAAATGGAACCAGTTGCTAAACTAAAATATTGTCTTGTAATGAGGTGTGGGTTCTCTGGTTGGACGGATGCGTACCCCTTAAGAGACAACACTGCTATTTCCACAGCTAAATGTATCCTGAAATACTGGGTGCCCCAGTACACGGTGCCCAGCCTTCTGTATTCCAACAACGGAGTACACTTTACTGGTCAAGTTGTGAAGTATGTATGTAAAGCCTTAGGTATCGATCAGCGATTCCATTCCATTTATCATCCCAAGAGTGCCGGGATTATAGAACGATCAAATGCCGTAGTCAAAAACAAACTGGCAAAACTCTGTGCCTCCACAAACCTGAAGTGGCCATATGCCCTTCCTTTGGCATTGTTGAGTATGCGGACCACTCCAAAGGGGACGCACAAATTGTCCCCCTTTGAGATCGTGATGGGCCGCCCCCCAAGTGCCTGGTCTGTCCCTAAACCAAGGGTTATTGGTAACATTGAACAGCCATTGTTGAGGGATTACTGTGCTGAACTCACACATAAACTGTCTATTATCCATCAACAGGTGAAAGAAGCAGCACCGCCGGTCCTAGAAGGAGAGGGCCACGCCGTCAAACCAGGGGACTATGTCCTGATAAAGAGTTTTGATCGCACCAATTGCTTGCAAGCTCGCTGGAAGGGGCCATACTTGGTCCTTGTTAGCAACACAAACCGCTGTCAAGGTAGCCGGACACAAGACGTGGATACACGCCAATCATCTCAAAAAGGCACCACCTCAGATAGTCCACCCCCCAACCAAAGACACAGATCATTTTGCAGCCGAACTAACGGAGGATACTCCAAGGTATAACTTGCGCCCCAGGAAGCAACATTGATTGCCTATGTTTGAACTCTGACATCTGGCTGAGAAAGGACTTGGTAAAGGGTCGGAACAAGCAAGGACAATTGAAAATACAGATGAAGTGGCCTCAGCAATCCCTCCTGGGTATGAAGTAGCCCCACTGAGACACAGATGAAATGGCCTCAGCATCCCCCCAAGGGTAGGAAGTAGCCTCAATGAGACGAATCAAGGTAGGAGCCAGAAGTGGTGACAGCAGAACGGGTTATACTGTGCAACCCTTGCAATATAGCGCATAAACGGACGGCACCATTAGGGTAATTGTTAGGGACTTTGAACTTTTTGTGTAAAATATATACTGTATATATATATATAGTGTGACATTTGGCAGCCGAGTTCCGGAACTCAGCCACCTGGGATCAGCCCTGTGCGAGGGAACAAAGTAGGTTGTTAAAATGGATAATGAGGATGCAGGACAGAGGCGTCCTCGAGTAAAAAGATATGCATGCACCCCAAAGGAAAAGCTCATCTTATCCCGTGTCTGTATTTTTATAACAGCAGGGTTCGCCATATTCCTCTGGTACCTTGAGCATCATGATATTTATGCTGCCCGTAACCTGCTACCCACCACATCGCAGCCCCCTGCACCAGAACCAGTGACTATTCCCCATGTAGATCAGGAGTATCGGAAGAAACACCCCAGGAATAGCATCCTGACATGGATGAATGATACGAATCAGATCCTAAATAAGACCAACTGTTACATCTGCACATATGTTCCCCATAGCCATGAAAGCGGACCCGAATGGTACGCGACTCCTGCTACGTGTGATACATGCGTGCCTTAGCGAGATTACCTTTTGCGTGCCTCCCGTAATTATAATGAAACACAACAATCAGTCACATTCTTTAAAAGAAAACACAATAAGACATTTACTGATTCTTGGGTTTCGAGAGACACTTACATTCCCCTGACACCAAATGCAACCAGGTATCTGAATGGCTCCACTTCCTGCCCGTCCAAAGAAATAGAAATGATTCCTCTAACCACTTTCAAAAGGGACGAGAAAGCAGTACTACCCGTCCAATCCCGGTACAAAATATAGCTCGTAGGGCCCCCTTTTGCTACCAATGGAACCAAACACATGCAGAGGCTGTTTTTGTGGGTAGACACAACTTCCAGAATACAGTAGATCTGAATAGTATAACGGCACCCTTCAGTCCCCCTAAGGTGGCAATGTTTATTTGTGGGAAAGAAGCATACCTCTGGTTACCCCACTATTGGAAAGGTAGATGTACCGTTGGTTACGTAATGTTAGGTTTGCATTACAAATCTGTGGAGGAAGTAAACTTAAAACCCAAGGCAAAGAGAATAAAATTGAAGATGGGAAATTACGGACGAAGGAAAAGAGGTGTTGTCACTAAGGAAGACACCACTTGGGATGAATTCTTTGATTTCCTAAAGGGCATATTGATGCCAATGGGAATAGTTATGAATTCCAGGAGCATTAGGCACCTGGCTAGGTTAGTGGAGAAGGAATTAAATGTGACCGGCGACATACTGGCTAACCTTACTAAAGAAGTACAGGCAGTCCGGATGGTCGCATTACAAAATCGACTAGTATTAGACACAATGCTGGCAGAGGTAGGAGGGGCTTGTAAAATAATTGGCACTTCCTGCTGCACTTTTACACCTGATTATAGCACCGATATCTTTAAAGGGATCGATTAAATGCATAAAATGGAAGCTCAAATCCATTCTGAATTTGGGCCTAGGGATGGGACATCCTGGTTCTGGGATCTATTACGAAGCTGGGGATGGAAGCTCCTCACCCCTCTTGTCATAGTAGGAGGATTAATATCTGCTTGCTGCTGTTGCATTCAGTGCTTTCCCTTATGTATGTCTGTCATAGGAGATTGCTGCAGGAAAATGATGGGAGCACTGGCACCCAAACCCACTAATGCCATGGCCACCAATGAGATGATAAAATTAGAGGAGGCAATCGAGGGGTTACAAAAGATTGATGTGTCAGACAACGATAATAAAAGAATGAATGAATACAAACCAAACCAGGTGTATTACTGATAAAGTCTTGCTGACGCAAAAGGTTTGTTTGTAAATACCAAAATCATGTAATTGCCATGTTTCTTTGCCTCAGCAAGACTTAAAACATTGCCCATGTTATAGCATTATGTCCATGTTAAACCAATTGCTTTTGTGTCCGTGCACGAGGCCCAGGGTTTTCGCGTCGAGCACATATTACTCATAGATTTAGGAATGTCCCCCTGCTCTCCTTTCCCGTAAAGCTACATAAACAGCGTCTGTTAGCACTTTTACACTTCCCTTCCACAGAAAGCGGCCTGGCAAGTCAGCATGTGTTCACTGACCCTGGGTTTTCTCTCTCATGGATAAATGATTGCTAGCATCCGCACTCTTTCCCGAGACATAAGCATAAACGTATCTATATTTGGAGTTGTTATTCTCTGGGATATGCGTGAAGGAGACTTGTGTCAGGCGCTCGTGCGTCACTCTGTAAATGATATGTCCTGCTTTTGTTCAACAGCCCATAAATGGACATCATTATCACTACAGCAGCAGGATATGTGTAGCTTGCAAAATTCCCCACTGTGTCAAGTGTGATGAACTAGCTCGTTGTACGACCATACATGATAAAGGTTACATCTGCATCCTGAAGTGTATTATGATTTGCTTAGATAAGTTATATTAGTAATGACCATTTGCTATGTCCGGCCTTTGTAAAATCTCACCGCAATGTCTGAGAATACACCCAAAAGTGTTCCGACAGGAATCTGTATGTTTGGAAATGTCTGGTTCCGAGCCAGGCATAAGACTCAATGTAATCATTTCCCTATAAAAAGCATACTCACCGTAATATTAGCAGCACACACTAGCAGCATCCCTCTGATGATCTTACGTGTCGGCCCTTCCGCTGAAGCTTTGTTTTATTGCCATAAATGATTGTTAAACTCACTTACGAGTGCATTCATTTTTGACAGAGACCTCCGCCTGGTGAATTTTAGCATTGACTCTACCATCATTGTACATACACAGCCTCCGGAAGCCCAGTTTACCCTGACACCACCTGGGCCTATTTTCCTAAACGTTTGCCTGTGGCGCTGACTGCTGCATTCTGTTGCCCCACCCCGGTGCGGAACCTAGTTCCTTCCTGACTTCATCTGGACCCATCACCCCGCAGGAGACCAGAAGGTCTGCCCAAGCATTTCTCTTATTCTGTCCTGCATAACAAGATCTGGTTCAGACCTAAATTAAGGCTCACCGAAACCTCTGCAGTGGAGAGATGTTAAGGAGGACTAGCCAAACTCCCCATCTTTAGCTACCGCCAAGAGATGAGGTATCGCATGATCATATATACCTCTGGGTAAGGTGGGGCAGGACAAATAAAGAGTCGGAAAAGGATTGCTGTTGGGGAGGCACAGCCTCATAGGCAAGTGCTGGGACGACGAAGAGGGATGTGGAGGTAATGAGAGCCCAAGTATACATGAAGAGAAGGAGCAGTTTTATTTCGGGGATGGATTTACTAACAAGGTCAACGTGCAATGTTATGTCATGTTAACGAGATGTATACATCTGCATAGTCTCCAGGCATGAAGGCAGATTTAAAAAAAAAAGAATGGGTGGGTTTGCTAGTGGGAGGAGAGGGAGAGAGCACACATGATTTTGCAGTTGTGTTGGTAGCTTCAGTTTGGAAGCCGGTGTGGGCTTGTTTCTAGGTGGTATGGATTACTGGGCGTGCAGGTTCTTGAGTCTGTATGGGAGCCCTTGTGTGCCGATGGAGTAGGGTGTATTGACTGTGTTACAATGGTGTGAGTTATTGGAGGAGGTGTGGAGTTCTGCTGTTTGGTGTCAGTGTGAATGTGGTTTGGTGTGGTTGCAATATTGTTTGCAGGGGGTGAAAGGGAAGGCCCTTGTACAGGGATAAAGGTTTGACTCAGTGTTGCATCTGTTGTTGGTTGAGTAAACTCAAACCAATTGAGCAGTGGTTAAGGATGCTGGGTTTCTCTTTAACTGTTAGGTCAATTCGCTTGGGTCACATGACCCCGGAACCCTGAGCCAAGACCCCATACGTCGAGCTGTACCTCTCTGGATTAAAGCTACACACTTCTCTTTGACCATGGGCCATGGTTTGGTGAGTTAGGTCGGCAAATCAAAGAGACATGTTTTAGTCCTTTGGTGAAGGTGAGGTGTTCCTCTATTTATTGTGCGTATTCCCTTTGAGAGTGAGTTGCTGAGTTTTATTGAGATGTCTGAAAAGGATGATCCACCATATTTCAATTTAGAATAGTGTTTGGATTCAATATGTATGTCATTGCTGGACCTCAGTGGTCTCTTTGGTCTGTAGATGAAGATTTTGTCTGGCAGGAATTCTGTCCCTTGGCAGTGAATCACTCCGTGAACATGCTAAGTGTTTTGAAATAGATCCTTTTCTTGACTGGTAGCAAGTGTAGGGATTTTAGTGCTGGTGTGACATGGTCTCTCTTGCTGAGTCTTAGGAGGAGTCTTGATGCTGCGTTCTGGATCCTTTGCAGTTTTATGGAGAGGTAGTCGGGCATTCCAGGTATATGCTGTTTCCGTAGTCTATTCTTGACATGGCCAAAGAGATGATAGCAAGCATTCTGTGTGGAAAGGTGATAAAGGGTAATAACCACTTGATAGAAGCATTTCTATACTACTTGACTTACGGTTCTATTGTTAGATCATTGACCATCAAAATTCAGAGATTTGTAACTACTTTGGATGCTTCAGATCTGGTTCTCATTTCAGTAGGCCAGGGTATATGCAGTAGTATAGAGAGGTGGTTGGCCGTGATCATGATTTCATTTTTGTCTGAGTTGAGTTTAAGGCTGTCGTTGCTCATCCATGCATTGATTTGTGAGAAGCAGTTGACAAGGGTTTGGTCTATGTCCTTGCTGGTATCGATTTTGTAGATGATTTTAGTATCATCTGTATACTTGTAGCATGTGTATCTGCGTCCCTCGATGAGCTTTATGAGTAATCATGTAAATGTTTAAGAGTAGGGGTGAGAGGGAAGAGCCTTGTGGAGCCCCACAGTCGAGTGTGCGTGATGTTGAGCTGAGCTGACGGGTGGTAGCCAGGTGGTTTCTGTTCTTTCTGTCATCCACTGTAGTGCTGTGTCACCTATCCCTGCTTCTTGTATCCTTTTAATGTGAGTTGTATGGTTGACTGTGTCAAAAGCCAGTGGAAGGTCTAACAGTATCAGGCTGGAAGTGATTTTGGAGTTTGTGTTCTTTTTCAGGTCGTCCCAGAGGGCGAGTAAAGCTGACTCATTTCCTCTCATTGGCCTGACACCAGCCTTTGTCTTGTGGGATATATTTGGCCCAAAAAGAAAGAAACTGCATTTAGCCATGTTGGGCCTAAACACTGCAGGTCATTGAAAACAGGCTGAGATAAATGCCAAAAATGTTTTATGCAGTAATTCATACACATTTGCCACATATCATAATGCCGTTTCCAATAAAGAGAAATCCACTTACTGATTGGGCCTTGCATGTGATTGAGAAGCCAAGAAACATTAAAGGCTTATTCTACATGGAAAACATGGCATTTGCAAACAAAGAAACCACAATCGTAGAAGTGGGTGCATTTTGAAGCTGAAATAATAAACACATGGAGTTAAAGTTTCCCTTGCCAAAAGGAACATACCATGATGAGAAAATGAAGAAGTGATGGCATGATGCAAGATATTAAAAGGCCTCAATTGAAGAGTAAATGTGGCAGATTGTAAAGCAAGTATTTCTGTTATTCAGAGCACATCAGGCTTGTGTGACTGTAAAGACTCTTGTCCTGAAAGTTAAAAAAACAGTGACCTTTCCCCATCACATGCTCTGCTCAGGCTCTCCATCTGAAAGACAATTGATTTGAAGTGTCAGGGCCAGTGAGAAGGGTGGTATTCATGCATGACAGAGCAGTTTATTGGTGTGTTGGGTCAACAGAAAGACTGCCATTAAATGGATTGAGCTGTTAAAAATATATGCATTTCAATTTGATTTGTGGTCAGCTCAGAGATACTGATCACAGGCTTGTTCCCGGGGGAATTTTCCCTGAGCATGGAGGAGGGCATTCAAGATAAGCAGAGCCAGGGCCTGATCTTTGACCTTGAAAGAATGCTAATTGACCTCATGGCAGGAACACTAAAAAAGAAAGCCGCTGGCCATACCACTAATTAAGGCTTGAAGAGATGTGATGTGGAAATTGAAATATGCATGGGATTATTTTGCCATAGAGTTCCATTGAGTATCATATTCTTTATGGTTTTTTCAGGAACCGTAAATCGCAGAAAAACAACTCAACTATCATTTTAAACCCTGTCCCACAGCTGTTCTGTTGTCACAACTTCCAGCAAAACTCGACCATGGGAACCCAATCTACAACCAAAAACGTGTTTTTAACTCCCCAGAAAATGCCACAAAGCAGAAATTCAGGGAATAATACAATATTTGGGTAGAAAATGTTACGTTCATAACTATTATAATTTTTGTATAAACTGCGAAAAATTTCTGTTCGCACCTGCAATCTCCTGCCGAGAATGGAGTCAGTTTATTACGAGCGGTATGATTAGAGGAACCCAGAAATATATATGTTGTTAGGTGTATGTGTAAAAAACAAATTTGCCATGTAGTGACATTTTAGGTGAAAAATTGAAAATTGTAAAATGAAAGTTCCCTTCCATCATTTCAACTACATAACTCCACGGACCTATCCACAGGGAGGGGCTTAGCTTTTGGGGTGGAGAGGACCATTGGGATCCAATTAAAATTCAGGGCTAATAAGCTGGAACCTCCTAATTTTAATATTTCGAAAGTGTACCTTTGAGGTTAAAAAGTAGATGCACACGCAATTGGGCCGAATTGCCTAAAATAAATAGGGTGAATACCAAAAGAGGGTTGCAGAATTGAGAGCTGCCTAAAAATCATCTCGGTGCATCTAAAAATGCAGCAGACTTAACATTGCCTGGGAGACAGCAAATAGGAAAGACTAAAGAGGCTGGGATCTTTGCAAGGAGAGCGCAATAGAGGGATGAATGATGGTGGCTACCCATGATTGAATTAGCTGACCAGATCCCTTTGCTTCCCCTAGAGATGGTCCTGAAAAACACTGATGTCTTTCCTGAGCACCAAACCCAGATATCCAACGTAAGAAGTTTGTCCAGCACAACTAAGTGTGGAGATTTGTTTGATTTAATACATTTCCCTTAGTTAATGGATCAGGGGAATGGAAGTAGACCCTTAGTATATTTTGATAAATAATAATTCAATTAATTCCCCTATAGCTAATTAACACAGAGGGGTGTTGTTAACATTTGAAATTAACAAAACTCCCTCCCAGTGTGAATGAAAACTAGAGTCTGTTAATGTAATCGGGTGCACCTATTTTCCTTGTCAACCCCACAATTCCCTAAAGGGAAGGGTCGTCCTTGTTGTTGTTGTATAACCATTTATTCAACTTAAAGTCTTTTAGGCAACAATCAAAACACAAAGTTCAATACAATATAACATCATATCCTAAAATGTCCTGCATAAATAAAGATCCTAAAATAAGACTTACACAGTTGGTACCCAGAGATCCCTTCTAAAACATGTCCAGTTATTGTGTGCAATGACAAATTGGAATGCACCTGAGTTAAAGATGAGTTGGCAATTATTCATGATCAATCATTATATAGGTTTCATAGCATATATTGACAAAAATGGTTACCAGACATTTGGTCGAAAAATATTGGTCGACTGGACAAATGGTCGAACCAATTTGGTCGAAAACCAAATGGTCGATTTTTTGGGGGATTTTTTTCACCGCTTTTTTTTGGGGGGGTCCCCGCCCAACCCCCTTTTTTTCTAAAAAAACCCTTATTTTTTAAAACGAAAACCCGAAAAATATATATATAATTAAAAAAAAAATTTGACCATTTGGTTTTTGACCAAATTGCGTCGACCAAATGTCTTTCGACCAGTTTTCAGTCAACCAAATGTCTGGACACCGACAAAAATACTCAAATTATCAAAGCAAGCATCACATTAAGGCATCTTCAAATTTTACCAAATGCAGCCTCCTCAGCCAAGCGTCCCTGTCTAAAAATGAAATTTCTAACTGTCACCATTCCTCAGACCTGGCCTTGATGCAGAGGGGTGTTGACTGTAACTGAATTTCTGGATTGTTGGTGCTGGGTAGAGAAGTGCTTTACTAAATGAAACAAAGTGTAGTTCCCATTTGAAAAATGTACACTCTCTCCTGAGAGTGAAAAATTAAATTACCCTATTCGAAAAGACATTTTGTATTGCTTCAGGGTGGAGAAGGAAGAAGGGTTCTAGCCAAAATATTATCAAAAGTCTGTTGTGCTTTCAAAACTGCTTGCATTTTGAAGCGTGCAGGGAAAATAATCATACAAAGCACTGCATGTGTGAAATTGCTTTTTAAAAAAGAAAAAGTTTGCTGTTGGTTTAAATTTAAACCTTATAATGGAATGCTAATGCTCATGATCTTCTAATGTTCCAAGGTGTGGTTTAATTTTGACATTCAGGTTTTTATTGCGGAACAGGAAGATTCAAATCTTTATTTGGCTTGTGTTCCATGTACATGAGACCCAAAAGAAGCTGTCATGTGTAATCATTTGGTGACAATATTCATTGAACCTATTATTTGATAAATATATTCTTTCTGTACCCCGGCCTGGTTTTTGGCCTATTGGTGGCACAAGGGGAGTGATAGACAGGGCTAGACTGAATCAGACAAATTATATATTGTATGGCACTTTAACTGGGGTGGGGTGAACTCACCACGTTGAGGGTAGTCTCTAATATATTGTTACAGTCTTGTCCCAGTGACATGGTGAAGATACCTCTACTTTGTTCCAGCACTGTTGGAAGATGCCTCAAGAGCAGCGGACGGGAGCAGACTGTGGCCCAGGACAGGGTTAGCAGGCCCAAAGGAGCAACATGAAAGGCCTGCTGGAAGCTGACGTCTGGCCCTCACGGTGACAGACTTCAGCAGCAGGTTAGCTAGGTCCCAACAGAGCAGTGAGGATTCCAGCAAAGATTCGAGCGACAAGGCTTTAAGGTGCCCATTGCGAGAAACTCATGGTGGTAACAAGTAAGACAGACACAAGTGATCACTGTTTAAGGGTGTTTATTGAACAATTAATGCTGTATTGGAAAAACACCTAACTTAAACCTACATCTAAAATGGGAGCAAGCGTCGAGCATCAAATGAAAAATAAGGCAGTCCTAGTGCTGACATGTCAAAATAAAAAGGGGTCTATGCTTAGAAACGTATTGCCAAACCTCACAACTAATACAACAAGGGGTGTGGGATAGTTCTCAAGAAAAGAAAGAATGTTCTCAAATAATATGTCAAAATTCGGTAGCCTGGGTCTCCCTCCCACACGTTTTGGACATAGGGTAATAAGGGACCTTGGTGTACCGTATAGTCTCGGGCTTCTCCAGAACAAGACAACAGTTCCAATGGCATTTCTCAGGACACAATCTGAAGCTTTTAACTCTTGAGCTTTCCGCTATCAGGGCCGTCGATGGCCAAGTCTTGTTTCACTTGAGATGCTCTTGCCTTCGAGGACCTGACGTGTTCAAATAACAAAACAAATGTTTCTTTAACAAATTAAAAGTTTGGTTCCGAATGCTCGCTGGGTGATGGGTTCACCCCTGGGTCCCCCTCTTCTGGGTGCTGACCCTTCACTTATTGTATTCCTTAATTTATATGTCAGTTCTTTTCATACTTGAAGTTTGGATGATAGCTTCATCCTTTGGATCTCCCTCGGCCGGGCTTGGACCCCTCTTGACTACTAGTACTTTTGCTTTCACTTTTCTCAACCTTGGGGTAACAACTTTTCATGCTTGGATCCCCCTCTGTCGGGCTCCGACCCCTCTCGATTTGTCCTATTTCGCTGGCCCTCCTACGGCCTTCTGGTACTTGTAGTTTTCTTCAGATGGAGATCGACCAGACTCTCTTGAGTTTAGCACCCACGTGGTGCCGGTTTCTCTCTGCCGCTGGCCTCCCCTAACACTTTACAGTTCATTCATAGATCTTTCAACTTGGCTCAAACTTGCCACTTTGCGCATCTCATTCAACACAGCCCGGTTCTTATCGATTCTCCCCTCGACTCACCGGCTGTGATGAACCGCTTGGCTTTTCTTCTTCATTGGAGTCAAGGCTGGTACTATGGTCACAGGAGCTCCCCTCACTCCTGCTTATCGGCATAGGCTTACCCCAAGTACCATAGACATCTGCTGAAAGACACTCGTACTATTGTTCACGGTCTTAGGCTCTCTTCCACAAAGGTTCCCCGGGTCTGGGGCGAAAAGGGCAAGGTCACTTCTCTCCTCGCCATCCTCTCGATTCCTGCCACTTTCTCCTTCGCTTGAACTGTTGCGCTTGCTTAGCCGTCTCGTCATGCTGTCTGCCGTGCTCGCCTTGCTCGTTCTGTGCTCTCTGGCCCCACCTTTTGTCCCTATGGGGAAAGAAAAGGACAGTCAGGTGTGTGTGATTCAGGATAATTGTCTGACTTTGCCTGACGCCGGGGTTGGCACATGTCAAATAGACAGGTTTTACATTAGTCCATTGTCCTTTCTGTTGTGCAAAAGTGTTCAGGGTGGAAAGGAGGGTGGTAGAGTTCCTTAGTATCCTACGGGATAGGATGGAGAAGGTTTGCACAATGGACGAGGATGACCGGGATGAATAACAGAACATAGGGGATGGTGGGAACGGTAGTATTCTGTCATAGTAGAGTCGGGTTTCGAAAGATGACAATCAGAGGGACGGGATTGGTAGGGTTTGTGAAGCAAATGAGAGTAACTGGTATTGTGAAATGAACAGAGGGGATTGTGGGAATCGTAGTGTTCTGAAAGTGCAGTGTACTGGGGTTTCGGGGAAGAATAATTAAAGGAACATGAAGAAGAATTGGAAGGGCAATGGCCAGGAGTATTCCGATAGGGAACAGACAAACAGGGATTCTGGGATGGATAATCTTCGGGTGCAATCAGGTTTGAGATCCTAGGGGATTGGTTCTGGACGGAGGGGTTATTGGGTTTGGGTAGGAGAGATTTACTGGGAGGAGGCAAGGCAGATGAATAGTAGCCTACAAAGGCATGAGGGATTACGCCCTCCTCTTCTGCTTCCTCGGCATAGTACCGTATCTCACCTTTAGGGTTGGGATAGGCGAGGGCCCGGTCTTCCGTGGCCACCTGAATATTGGGTGCCGGGGATCTCCTTGGGAGAACACCCTCAGGTTTCCCATGCAACGGCCCAGTCCAAATCAAGTGCAGGCCAAATGCAGAACACAGCTTCAGACTGGCTGGTCCCATCAGTCCGGCAGGAAGCCGCCAGATTCAGATATTCTCTGCCTTCAGGTCCACATGGGTCGGGTATGCTGTGGTGGGCGTTGTCAATGCTGTTTGCAACAGCAGCCCCTTGGAGGTCTCTGATAGTTTTTGGTTTCAGATGCTTGGCTCTTTTGGTAGACTATCTTGAATGGCTCCAAGCCCCCTCCCTTTACCCAGAATTCATGAGGGGGAGCGCATCAGCCCACCAATGGAAAGAACCACCATCATTCGAACAGGTGGAGGCTTTTCAATCAGCGATAGTCTGCCGACTCACAATCTACCCAGCAACAGGATATACCATGGTTCAAGTGTGTATTGGGAACATACAGACTTAAGGCCTAGTTTCAGCTAGCTCTCATTCACAACTCTGGGAGTCCTTGGCCAGACTACCGCGAAAGTGCATGCCTTTAGATGGCACGGATGGCACTTTCCCACATGAAGGGGAAGAAAAATGGCCAATAAGGAAGGTGACACAAAGAACAGGAGGAGTTGCCATTCCCATGATATTATACTAAAAAAGGCATAAGTGCACAGTGCAAAAGTAACTGGGATGTTACTTGAAGGAAATAAGGAAAGAAAGGGACACGTCTAGGCATCACTCAATGGAAGGTGGCTTCTACTACATTGCAAAGATAAAAGTGAAAACCCAAGGGAGATATTCCCTGCACTGGTAGCTATAGGGACAGACTATATCCAGTAATTCCCTCGAATACAAAGCATCAAATGCAAAAGCATTTTATTTGTAGGTATAGGTTTTTATTTTATTAAAATGGGGCTTAAGGGATAAAAATAAGCGGGGAATTGGGGGACCCCCCATAAAAAAAAATGGGAAAAAATGCATTTTTTCGATGCATTTTTTCGATGCATTTTTTTCGAGGCTTTTGCATTCGATGCTATCACTATAAACCGGAAAGACCAGCACACCCCAAACAAAATGATGGAAGCAGGTGAGGCAAAAGGACCTCAGTCTCCACAAAAATCGAAGCTCGAGGCAAAAAGCAGATATGCTGGGGGGCTCAGTTCAAGTCAATGGAGCAAAGTTACAGATAGAAAAACTTTCCTAACATGGTTCCACATTAATAATGCATACACTAACCAGGCCTCATAATGTGCACTAGCCACCAGCCATTGATAACAGACTCTCTGCATATAAAAAAAAAGTATGCTCTATGCATGTGGGGAACTGAGGGAGAGGGCGACTTTCTAGGCATGGCCAGTAGCTTGCAACTTAATGTTCTTAATGCAGGGGTAAACGTTTTAACAAAAATAGTCTCCACATAAACCTCCATATCCAATTGGAAGAGTACAGCAAGATGCCACCAGGGAACAGAGGCCATTTACTGCATCTTCAGCAAAACCAGGTTCCATTTTCCTATTGGACAAACTCTCACACTGTTGTCATATAGGGATTGTGTTGGGAGGGGTATTTACATCAAAAGGCACAACCTCCTCATGTAAGAACAAAACGATCAGCCCTTGCAAAGAACGAATAAATACACAGATTGAAAGTGGAATGGTTCCAAATTGGAATTATTTAAGTTGGCTTAATGGGTCAGTGGACCCCTACAGAAGAAATTTGATAGTCCTGGAGGGATTTTATCAGGACATAAATAAATGCATTCGCCTACTGCGCTCGTGATCAAATCATCAGGGCAAGCACATTCAACTGCACAGTGTTAGGGAACATTTTCATTTCAGTGACTAATCTTGCTGACCTCTGTCAACCCCAGGACTTGTTGCTGGACTTTGTGTGTGATTATTTGTCCCTTATTCCTAGGTGAGTGGGAATCTTTTTCCAGTCTCATCTAGTCTTTCTTATATTACCTGATTTTGAAAATCCCTTAGATAGCGATTTGGCTACACAATGGGAGGCTAACCTTGCTACGAGTTCAAATAATGCGGCAAGAGAGCATGCACGGTTTGTGACCCAAATTGACCTATTAAAAAAAATGTTTAAAAGGAAATTGAAACGTTTGATGCTCCAAGTTCCACTAAAGGCAAGGATTTTAAGATTATGTACACCATCCTCAGGCAACATCAAGATAAAGTTCAATTACAAAAGTCTAGAACATTTTCTAGAGATGACAGAGATTACCAGGCTGTTTCAGAATTTAATTTATTTTCTGCGAACAAGCATTAAATAGGATTTTGGACATATGCGGCAGTGTCAATGTATCATTGTATATACAGGTCTTTCAATGTCGGTGGTTTGGGCAGAAGCCCCGCGATTCGATACACTCACCTGCTGCGGTTTGCCCCTGGACTATTTGTGTATTTCATTGGTTGGTCACCTCGGTGTATGAGCGCTTGGGTTTCCAGTCTGACTCTGCTCTCTTGTTCTTCCAGCCTTATACTGAGAGTGGAGCTTTGTACTGCCTCAGATACGGTTTTATGAAGCCCTTGGTTGGACTTTAGAGAAACTGTCCTAACACCCCATAATTGGTCTGTGGACCGAAACATGCACTGCACTCTCACACCTGAGAGCTCTGAATGCAGAAGTGATGGGGTAGACATCATGATGTCACTTGTCCTAGCCCTTTGGCCTCTCACCCTAATTCTTCACCACTCCCTGTTCCTCGCTGCCCACTTATTAATAGGTGTCACCCAGTAAGGGGTGTAGCTAGAGAATTAATAATTATAGGAATTAGACTAGCACACTGCTTACAGTATGTGTTGCTCTAATTATATGACTCACTGCTGGGCAAATATTTAACTGAGTCTCGCCTACGCACACAAAATAACATCTGGAAAACAACGTGTACATGTTTAGCTTGCATGATACAACACATATGTGCATTTTGCGTATGTGTGTCTTTATTAATCATATTTATACACAGAAATGGAGGGGAATTGGGCAAATATACAGATCGGTAAACAAAACATGATATTTTTACGCTTCGAATACATCTATAGATTGCATCGTAATTCATCCCATGTGAAACGTCCTTCTTTATTCATCATGATAACATTTTGTAAAATTAGAAGGCAAATCTTGCATATTTATTTTGCGTTGAGGGTGTGAAAAGCAAGGTTCAGGCGAATGTCAATAGAATTGCAGGAGCGCCCCCTTGCGTCTGATTTAAATTTGACAGAAGTAAAAGAGACTGGCCTGTAGAATTTGTCAACATCATCTAGACTCTATTGCCGTTACGTTTGGAGCCTGTATTGTATGTACAGAGGAGATGTTCTTAAAAAAGACTCCATCATTGAAAAAGGAACCAGGAGAATTACTGAATCCAAATGTCCGACCCGCAGTATACGTTTTATACAACAGTGCGAGTGATTTCTTTAAAAGTAGCTTCTAGCCATTCACAATTGCATTCATGAGGCGACAACAATACAATGGTGCACACTACATAAATGACCACTGTCATTAGGCAAGGCCCGTGTGAAAATGGGAGCGTGCCTCGCCATCCTTTTCTCTGGTTGTAGCGTCCCTGGGGAGCGTTCAAAGCAAATGCTATGCATGTGGTTGTCAAATATATTGAAACAGGTGGTATTTGTGTTTTTATTTTTACTATTTTTTTATCTGTCCTGGAAAAGGAAGTTCCACACAGTGTCCAGCCCAGCATCGGTCAGGGACGTCATTTCACAAAAATGCCAGGGGTAGCGGAAGTGACATCACACGACCCTTGACCTCTGATAACATCACAGTAAGTTATGTCATTTGACCCGATCCAAAAGTGATATCGCGGGAAGCGATGAAACACAACCTTTCACCCTTGACAAAACAGGAAGTGGCATCACATAGCATTGTTCCCAAGTGCACTACGAAAAATATGGTTACGATATCACTATAATGTGATATACATTTCATACAAGAATGTATCGCCATATGTATCGTTAAGATCAGTGTCTATAGGCCCATATTACCAAATTACTGTGAATGCAAGCAGAAGTCGATGACCAAATGATAATGATGTGTTATTATATAGCACTTACGCTTAAGCGCTTTATATAGAAAAAATATACATACAATATCACCCAACCTGTGTTGGTACTCATTTATCGACCGCGGAAGGATGAAAGGCTGAGTTGAGGTGTTTAAGAACAGACTAAATCAGTGAAACACCCCCTGAAGTGTGCCTGAAATAAACCTTTCATCATAAATCTAGCAATTATTGCATAGAATTACAGAAAGACAAATTATTTGGTATTCCTATTCTTTCTTATTTATGGTCACTGTTAAAAGTGTTAGATTTATGGAACCCCTGTTTTTTTTAAGACGCCTTAACAAGATAACCAGCCACTGCGGAAGCAAAGAGCCACGTGGCTCTGGCCACAGCCCAGGAGCTTGCATTAAAAAAAAAACACACTTTTTTTGGGGTATCAAGGGAGACCCCTAAATGACGTCCTTGGCATCGGTGCAAGCCCCTCTTTGTTTCAGCGGCAAGACCCCCAGCCACGGCTAGAATTACCAGCAGAATATCCCAGTGCACCCCACAATCAGACGAGCTATGACACTGGATCCCAGTGTCATCTCCACCTCCTGACAGCCTCCCTGGTATCAGTGTTGAGATATCACAATGACCCAGCACCAGCTTTCATAGACTTGCAGTATCAGTGGCGGGACCTCACAGACTTCACCAGCATCACTGTCTGGATCTCGCACTCTCCCCCGGCAGTGGTGGACTGGGATGCAACCAACCACTCCGGTAGTAGAAGACCTCAGCCTAGTTTTCAAACACTTAAAATAGCCCCCTGTCAAAGGCTCATTATATGTTTGCTGGTATCCTGGCGGTAAATCCGTCAGGATACCGGCAAACAGAATTACCGTTACGGCCACTGGGTCCGGTGGAATGTCCACCAGATTACGAGTGGTGGTAGCTGGTGTAACTTCCCATTCCATGGAGTCTGATTGGACTCCATGGAGGAGTTTGCCGCTATTACAGGGGCCGGTATTACCGGCACCTGTAATACTAGTGATTTTTGCCGGTACGGTGGCGGAATAACCTCCAGCTTTTAGCTCACCAGCAAACTCGTGGATGGCTGATGCGGTAACGTGCCAGTAAACTTTAAAACCGACATGTTAATACTGCACCGGCCAACCCCGTAATGACTTCTAGTCAGTCACGCGTTAGTGGATTAATGGTCTCTCCCAAACACTTTGCTGCGAATCAGACAATGTATAAAGGAATGGTGTATGCGACGTGGTCAAAATAAACACAACTGGAAACAGATGCTATGTTTATGTAGTGCTTGCTACCCTGCTTCTCGGCCATGGTGTTCACATTCGCCATTTCATTCAACCCCAGAAGGAGGAAGATCTAAATTGGGCCATCTGGGGCGTGAACACCTGACCTGCAGTGTGAGCACAGATCTCAGTGGCAGCCCCATCAAGAACACATGCCTGTTTTGCCTGCCTTGTATGCCTGCTTTGCATCAGATACGTGATCAAGGGCCTTGCTGGCACCAAAAGGCTGCTGTCCACTCACTCAGATCTTGCTGTAACGCGCAAGGCTGGCTCTTAGCACCACAACCCTTAGGGGTGCCACCTTTGTTTGATACCAAAAAAAGACTTGAAGCCCTACCCCCTTGATTCGCCCCTTTTATAGATTTGAAAACTATAGTACAGTAGCAAGAGAAGAGGAAATCAAATCATGCTTATTGTTATTTGTATGTACCTATATTAGTTTGTTTTATTTTATTTGTTGTTGTTTTATTATAACCTAGTTTTAAATGTATATGTGAATGATCTAAATTGAGATGAAATTGTATGATAATATAATTTGTATGACATGGGTTTTTGAAAGGTTGATTTTGTCAGCCAACCAAAATAAAAATAAATGAATAAAAAACAATTATCAGCTTGATTGCATACAAAAAATTGCACATGGTGGAAAATTACATTTTACTAAATGATACACCAGACATTTTTTGACCTATGAAATATGAAAAGCTGAACTGGTTCTGACAAAATTAGATCCAGTGGCTGTCAAACTACTCAAATTTTAAAAATATGTGCATTAACTCCCTTGACCATCTTGTGCAATCAATAGATGATACTGATCATTTCAATCTAAATATGTTAATAGTTTTAAAAGCAGTTGTAAAAACACAACACACATAACAAAAACAAACATTCCTATAAGGTGTATTTTAAACCTTGAAAGCTTGTGAATCCTTTGAAAAGCTCACTTGGGTAAGCGCGTGCAGCAGAGCTTTAGCTGTAGCTTTCACACAAATCACTGCAGCAGGCACATTAACCCACCAAGACAACATTGTATAAGAATCCCACGGGGAGAAAAGTTGAGAGTGATTCTTTAACCATTTTGTAAAGCGCACACCAATAACAGAATGGATAAGAACACAAAGGTTTGAACGGTAAAGTCCAGTGCCACACATGGCATGTTTTCATTTAGAAGTTCTGAGTCCAGCATGCTAATGACTTGTTGATACCATTGGAACCACCTGTTAGCCTGCATTTACACGATTAATGACGTTGCCTAAGTTGCATGTGCTCTGCTCAAAACAGTTTTACTTGGCATTGCTTGAAACCTAGAATAACAGCTCTTCAGAAAAATGTGTGTTTGACACCCAGTGATTAATTATGCTATACAAAATTGCATATCATTTGCCAACACGTGTTTCACCATCTCTAGGCTTTTTCAAGGCTACATTCAAGGATTCCCAATATATGAATTGTGTTGTTGTACAAATTACAGCTTGTCTCATTTTGTGGTGCTTCCCTCTGTTCCATTATTATTCTGTTAAGTTTACTATGTGTTCAATAAACATAAAAATGGCTGTTTGACTAACCTTTTAAATTTGTAATTTGGTGTGATGTGATGTACCCTGAATGCCACCACTATACAGGCTATCGACCTTGCTTCTGTGCTTCATGTAACTGGTTCTCTCTAGCGCCCTAATGCCGGAGGGTTTTTGTGCGCTATACAAATGAAATAAATAAATAAATAAGATTGATGTTATCTTGCCCATCTATTTACAGCTATAGACCTAAAATGTGTGTAGAGAGTGAGCTTACCCATTAGTGAGCGGCTGAATCTGGCTCATTAGTTGTTCATTTCGAGTAGTTTCATGGTCTGTTGCCGTTGTAAGGCCTGTACATATAGAAGCACGTTTGTAGTGCTACCCCAATGGTTTGAAATAAAACTCCTACTGATCTATGGGATGATCCGTAAAACCTACCTGTGTTAATGGAGCCCCTTGCTCCCAGTGTTCCCGTTGAATGCCATATGGGTAATGGCGTCCAGAGACTATTTATGGTGTGACGTCACTGAATTAGTGACGTAATCACATCAGATGTGTGACGTCAAAACGTGCATTTTATGCACCTATTATATTCAGCCCGTAAATTGCTAGTTTAGTACCAGAAAATGTACGTGGATGATGAATCTAAAGTTTCATCTAGCTAAATACTTCAAAAGTCATGTAGAGTTAGAATAGAGTGAAACACTTGTTGGCACTATAATAGCACAGTTATGAGTTTGTTGAAAATGAATGGCATAGTAATGAGTTTGTTGAATCTGAACATGAGTAACATTACAAATAGTTCACAATGATTTCAAATAGAATTGTTATAATCAAGAAAATTGATATTTTCTTTGGATTGAGTCAACAAAGGAAGATCACGTCCTTAGATTTAAAAGATCATTACTGACAACACTCATGGTTGTGTGTTGTTTTGTACCTGCGTTTTAAACGAAAGACATGGAACTTCGAAAAATGTTTTAGTTATAAACAAAAAAAGGACTGTTTATTCAACTGCTCTGTGTTTTTCTATGAACACATCATTTTTATTTTTTTTATTTTATTTACTTGTATTTTAATTGTATTTCAATTTTTACAGGATCTTTTCCTTCACTCTGTTTTGGGATGCTCCCTAAGATCGTTATTTATTCTGTTAGTTCTTTATGATATTCTTTAGGATTCTGTTTCTTCTAGATTAGGAGAAACTGTTTCCTATTTGATCGCGAGAGTCCTTTTCTTCTAATTTCAAACTGTCCAGAAATTTTGCAGTCGCTATAGTCAGAGAAATTGAATCCCCGCTCATAAGCTTGTTCCACCAATCCTCTTCCCTTATGATCTGGAACTTTGATCCGTGTGGATGAAGATAGGTTTGTCTGAGGTTGCTTGTACCCGGACAGTGAAGGAGTAGATGTCTGAGAGTTTCGGTGACCCCATTTACACAAAAACGGCACTTGTTGGTCACTGATTTTTTTCTGGTGTAAAGGATCTCATTTGTCTTCAGGATGTTCAAGCGTGCTCTCAGAAAGATTCTACGCAGTCTTTTATCTGGGAACTTTTTTAAGTAGTTTCTTACATCGTCCAGCTTTTGTGTATTGGTTGTGTGATGGGCCGAAGTTGTATGTTCATCAGCTATTTCAAGTGTTTCGATCCAATCTTGTAACTTTAGTTTTTTCTTTATTTTTCCAGGAATGCGTTCGATTTCCCATTCAGAACAACCAATATTTGCAGCTTGATCTAGAAGGTTGTTATACCATGTTGTTAGCATGGGGTTTTGGCCGCTCTTTATTTCTGCAAAAATGATTTCCAGGATTTTTGGTCGTGGGAGCCTTAGAATCTTTCCCAGGAACAGTAAGCTATTTCTCTCCACCACTGATTTCAATGATTGCAAACTTAATTCCCGTCGAATGTTTGCTACCGGGGTGGAGTTTGGCAACCGGAGCACTCTCCGCCAAAATGTTCCTTCCAGTTTTGCCCACAGTGTTTTCGGAAGATAAGGCATTGCCGGGCGTTTGGTCAAATAAGAGAATGTCGTCCGCGTAGAGCAGACGTGTCACTTTCTGCTTACCTATTTGAGGAGGAAATAATCGGATGTCGTTTTCTGCGTTCACTATATCCGCCATGTATGCTTTATACAATGCTGATGCTAGAGGGCACCCTTGTTTGACTCCTCTCGCTGTCTTTATGATTGTAGACAACGAGCCTGCTGCATTAAGCCGGACTCTGACGGAGATGTCGCTATGCAAGGCCTTCATTGGTTCCAGGATGGATAGTGGGCAGTTTTGTTTTTCGAGTTTCGTCCATAGTTTACCTCTGTTGACACGGTCGAAGGCCTGGACCAGATCGATCGTAGCAATGAAGATTTTCGGTTGGCCTTCGAGGACTTTGGACTTCAGGATGCTGATCAGCATAATATTAACGGAGGTACCTAGGTTCTTTTCGAAACCCGATTGAAATGGGTCCGCTGTTTTTGCCTCCTTTTGCCATGTCTGAAATTCGTCTAGCACCAAGGAGCCGAAGAGTTTTCCAAGCACATCTAAAAGTGCTATCGGCCTGTAGTTTTTTGGGTCATCTCTCAGGCCCTTCTTGTAAATAGGAACGATGTTTGCTGTTCTCCACGTGTCAGGAATTTGTCTTGTGTTCCTGCATCTTCGGAAGATCTCTGTTATTAGCGGTGCCCAGGCTTTTGTGTCCTGTTTTAGATGAATGTTGGATATTCCATCTGGGCCGGGTGCACGAGAGTTGTTTAACTTGTAGATCTTTTCCAGAATAGCCTGCTCGGAGCAAGTTATCCATTGCGATGTATTTTGTTTTTCCACTGCGGTTTCTGGTGTTGTAGGTTCTTTAAATAGTTCGGTGATGTATTCTACCCATTTCTCTTCTGGGACACTGTTGGTGATGGTCATATCTGTGGTAGCCTGATTGGTTTTGATTAGTTTCCAGAAGTCTTGTGAGTTCTTTTTACACACTGCTCTCAACATGGACTCAGCGTCTTCTTGGTATAATTTCCAACGAACTGATTGGAGCCATGCTTTGTAGCCTTTTTTTTGTATAGTTGCCGATTTTAGATTTAATTGTGTTGGATATCGTTTTGCTTGTCGTATTACCTTCCGTAAGGAAGATTTCATTATCCACAACTCTTCATTATATTTGTGCAGATGAGTTGTTTCCATTCTTCTCTTTTGCATTGGGCGTAGGTATGGAATGAGAAGAGGATAGTAATCCAATTTTTCGGGGGTAGCTTTAGCAGTCCTTTGTCTGTAGTAGGATGTTGTAATATCGATTAAGACATCTGATGTCATTTTCAGCCGGCTCCCTTGTGCGTTTGTTTCGAGCTTGTAAGGCATTGCTGTGGTCGCGTGTGTTCTTACTGGCCACGTTGCAGATAGTAAGTTGTGATCACTGCTGATGGTTTTCACTACCTTGAAGCTCGTGATTATAGAGTATAGCTCTTTGGAGGCGAAAATGTAATCGATGGTGCTTTTCTTTCCTTCGCTTTCCCATGTAGGGATGGTGGTGCTGGCAACTTCTAAAGAGTTCAAGTTGTACAAATCTCTGGATTTCATCAACGCCGACCATGCGCAACCTCGAGCGATTGAACATGGATTTTTTGTATTTTGCGGTGGCTTTGATGCTTTGTGACCTGGACAGGTGGCATTCAGGTCACCGCATATCAGAATATGGTCTACATCAGGGGTCTCCAACCTTTACGTTAGCTAGAGCTACTTGTAGTGGAGGCCAACAGTGGAGAGCTACTAGCGGGCGATATCAGGGTGGGGATATTTATAAACCTCGGAATTTTTACCAATATTATTTTGGCTCCATTATTTCCCCTCTTTAAACAGATGGAATAACAAATCCCTTCACAAATATATTAAGAACTTCAAAAACCTCTTTGTTGAATTATTATTTATTAGTAGCTGCCTCAAAAAGACAGATATTTGTTGGACTTCCACACAAATATCCTGTAATTTTTGTGCCCCTTCCTTTGCGTTTTATGCAGGCTTTCTACATGCTAGGCACACTATTGTTTTCCAAATGTGCATTTCACACTTCCATAAAAAAAAAAGCAATTTCCAAATTGAAAAATGTTGCTTGCGTTCACGAGTTTTCTTTGAAATGTTTTTTTTGTCAGACACCACACATACTCCGTTATTTGCTGGTATGATAGCTCAGCGGGTTGAGCGCTCGCTGCTGCGATCTGAGCGTGATCTGCAGGTCGCAGGTTAAAGTCCCGGCAAGGCCAACTCATCCTTTCATCCTTCTGAGGTCGATAAATGAGTACCAATTTCAGTTGGGTGATATTGCATGTAAATATGTGCTCTGTAAAGCGCTTTGGATTAAGGCGCTATATAAATAACACATCATTATCATTATTTGTGTGCCCCTCTGTGTTTTAGCACAAGTTATATTTATAAAGATTTTAAATGCTTGTCAAACTGGTTGATCACAAATAAATGCTTCTGTTATGCTGACAGCAGTTTTTAGAAAATTAAACTGTGGGTTCATGGGTGCCAACTTTTGATTTTCACTACATGGGCAGAAATATCCCCACCTCAGCCCTGAATATAAGCAAGCAACCAGCCCAACCCATACCCTGGCCAAACACATTGTATAGCACTTTTTTTATAAGGCATTGCAAAAAGTCATACGATAAACAACCTGTAGTTTTGAATATATAACATCTCAGCATCGGTCTGTCAACCTGCTGAGCTACCCTGGTAGGCTTCTACTGTACAGCGTGTCTATGGATTGCTTAATGTACTAAAAGTGGGTGTACTTGTGTCATGGAAGTGATTTAAGTGGAAATGTACGGTGTGGAATTTGGAAAGAAATTGCACCATTTTTTAAATATTATTTTGAACATTTCCAGGCGAGTGGCAGTGCTACTGTGATATTTACATTGCGTGGTCACAATGATCCTGATCCTGCCCCAGCCCCTCCAACATCTCTGGCAAACAAGAGCAGCTTGCTTAAGCAAGACTGTTGTGGGGGCGCACAAGGCCAACTGTGGTACTACAGGCGGACTGCAGAAGCATAACGTGATACTGACACTTGTCAGTGAATTTCCAAGCAGCTCCATGTGGCACAGCAGCCAAGCTCCCCGCCCGCAATTGGGAGGACCAGGGTTTGGATCCGGAACACGCACCATTAAATAATGTAACTTAGGATAAATGTTTATTTTTTGGTAACTTCAGGCGGGCGACTGAAAAGGCTCAGGCGAGCTACTAGTCGCCCGCGATCGACTGTTTGGCGACCTCTGGTCTACATCATAGATTTCAGCGACGTCGGTCAGTATTTTTTCCACGATGTTTAGAAACTCGTTTGTTTTAGTTTCTGATGGGTTCCAGTAGATGTTCAGCAGGAGAAGGAGGTCGTATCTGAGTTTTCCTTGGGATGTTTTCTCTTTTTCCCATTTCAGTAATGTTGCCTGGATTGCCAAGGACGATCTCAGATTGTGGACTATTCGTAAGGTCCCCCCTGATCGAACTGCTGTTAAGAGGCCTGATACAGGTCGGCCTTTGTCTCCTTTTTGAGCAGGAGATAATAAAACTTCGTAGCCGTCCAAGCTGGGTGGATAGAGCAACCAGGTCTCTTGTAAACTTATTAGGTCAAATTGGCCAAGGTTTATTATTCCAGGCTTGGTCAGATGGGAATGGCCTCTTGTATTCCAAGAGCCAATGGTGATCGTTTGCTTCTTCTTCTGTACACCTTGCGTTTGCTCTGATGAGTCGCCTCCAGTCCTCGCCGGAGGGCGGTTTGGTTGCTATTTCTTCACGTAGCGTGTCAATACGGACGGAATCCATGCCCATTTTTTGGGATCTTTTTCCACCTTGTCGACGTGCTTTAAAGTCGGGGGCTTTTCTCGATCCTTTCGCGTTTCTGTTTCCCTTCTGCCCGATCTCGAGGACTGGCCCCTCGGTAGTCTGTTTGATTTACTTACTGAGGACTCCTCCTGTGTTTTCCACCTTCCCATGGTAGTAGAATTGTCAATGCTCTTTTCTCTTCCTTTATCTCTTCTGGTGTCTGGGCTGTATTGCCTTGTAGTTTCTCGCGCTGTGTTTCTTTTGTCTTCGTTTTTTCGCTCGTTCTTCTCTGGTGTTCGGTATGATTTTCTCTTTGTTCTAGAAGTGTCTGTCACTTTCGAGGTACTCTGAGCTGATTTCCATCTTTCTTTCCCGTTTGTCTCGTGATTGCACTCTAATTTTGATGCGTGTGGGTGAGCACTCCTATGACCTCTTTCTTCAGATGTGGTTTCCCTTAGGAGGTACCCTCTTTTAGACAGTTCACCTGCCGCCCGGAGCAGGAGTTTCTTCACTGTTTGAGACGTGATGTGCAGAAAGATGCTATCTGTCCTAGCTTTTTGTGCGAATTCCACTATTTTTATGTCTGCACTTCTGATTTGGTCTCCTCTGTGAATTTTTTCGAGGAGCTTCATGGTTGCTCTTCTATTGAGGATGATTTTTTCTCCCGTTTTGTCACATCTTTCAAGCTTCAGCGTGCGTGACGAATGACTCTTTTGGGTGAAGATTTTGGATGTACGCGTGGAATTTTGTTGTGTGGGCAAGACAGAAAGTCTTCGATTTGATCCAGATGAGTCCCCGGATTTATGTCTTCGTCTGTTTTCGTCCCTCCTGTGACTCATTGTTCTGTGTGTTGGTGCATTTGCATTTTTATCTGTGTCACTTTCACTAGTCGGAGACTTTTGTCTGTGCCACGATTCGTTGTTTGATGTCTCTTCAAATCTTCCAACGTTGCGTTTTTCCTTGTATTTCCTTAGATAAGAATCCTCGGTGCCTCCGTGCTTTGATTCAGTTTTGTTGCTCTTTGAGTTGTCTAGACGAAAAAGCGGTTTCCTCTCTGGGGTGATTTGACAACTTCTGTTACTTGGGTCGTCAGTTTTATCTTTCTTTTTTGTTGGTGTTTTTTTTTGGATCTGGTGGTGTGAGTCTTTTGATTCATGTTGCAAAGGGTTATCATCCAGAAAGGATACCTTTCTTTTTTTTGTAGATGGTCTGGGAATGTCTGATTCCGATGTTTCAATGGAGTAGACGCTTAGGTTGGATAGGTCCAGCGAGTTGTCTTCAGTGGCTCCCCTCTGCTCTTCTTCTTCAATGATCTGGTAGGACTCGTTCTCCGTAGGTTTTGGTTTTTGATCGTTCACCGTTATCCATTTGGTCATAAGCTTGTTTAAGATGCTTTCTGTTGGTTGTTTCTTCTGTGCAGAGAGAGCTTTTGTGGTTTTTTCTTTCGCTGATGATTGATTTTTTTTAACCTTTTTTCTCAGTGATTTTTTACTGCTCTCTTCGGTTTGCGTTCTGAGTTGAACTTCATCGGTTTGGTTTTTGCAGTTATTTTCCGTGTCTCCTGACTTAGCATGTGAATTTATTACTCTTTTTGGCGATCTAACGCCCGTATTGTCAAAGGTCATCGAGTATACGTCTGCCGTTTTGTTTTCTGATTTATGTTTTCTTTTAATCTCATTCGGATTCGTTTGAGTGCTCACATTCACTGATTTATGTTTGAAGTGAAATATCTCAGGGTTGTCTGTCATGGAGCTTTGATCATTTGTACTTGCCTTCCAAGCTTCTAAGGCTGTTATATAGCCTTCGAGATGGGTTAGCTTTGAATTGCATGCAGCTATTAATGAGGTATGATCCTTTAACGTGTCGTTGATGGTTTCATATAGCTTCCCAAATGGTGCAAGCGCAATGGTCACGGCTGACATGATTGGTCGTATGTCAGTGCTTTTGGTAGGTAAATTAGTATCTTTTTTTTTATGCATTTCGCTTTCTGTCTTGCCTTTATATGGAGTAGAAGGTGATGATCGTGAAACTTCTGCTTGATCAACGTCCTTTCTTTGTTTCGGAATCAAAATCCCACCAGGAGATGTATCTCTGATTTTTAACATGTTTTTATAGTTTAATAATGCCTCCGCCAGTTTGATTTCTTCACGTGTTCTCTGGTGATCTAGTTGGACCATCATTAAGTTTGGTTCCATTTCTTTTTTTTTCGCCGGAATAAGTTTGTTTGATGGTTCGGCTTTACCCGATTTATCTGCCAGACCTAAAGATGAGGACAATGGTGTTTCGCTCATAATGAGTTCTGCCGTTTGTGTTTCATCGTAGTTTCTTCCTTCAGTCGGAGCTGGCTGTAAGCCAAGATCTAATTGTTTTTCTTCCCTGTGCATGGTTATAGCTGGTTGGCCAGAGGTGCTTTTTTCTCTCTTTTCCGCGTTGTTTTCCAAGTTTCGCTCCGAGGGTCTGAGATCTGTGTTGACGTTAGGTGGTTCGTTTTTTTGTTGGGACGTAGGTAAGTTGAAATGCCAGCGTGTTTGGGGTGGGTAACTGATGCTTCCCAGACACTGCGCTGAAGCCGGTTGTTTTGGTACGATTTTTCGAGGGGATGGGGGAATTCCCTCCAAGATTTCCAAATCCGATAGTTCAAACCGGTTTACCGACGGAATCTTTCCCAATTTTTCAAAAAACCTTCCAATCGGGTTATTTGTCGGAGTTACTGTATTAGTTGATTTTTTCGTCTGTGTCTTGTTTGGTAATCTGTTATTGGGTGTTGATGAGCCAGTTGGCTTTAATTTTTTTTCCCCTAGGCTTTGTGTGTTTTGATTTATGACAGTTTCGTTTGATTTGGAGATTTGAGATTTTGACTTTACCTCCTCCTCTTTTCGGGGAGTAGGGGAATGAGTCAGAATAGATTTGGACTTGAATCCGTCGTGTACTTCTGTAGTTGAGTAGGTGTTTGACTTGGCCCAATGATGTTCTCTCAGGATATTCAGATCATCAGTTACCTCTACTTCGGGATCCTCCAGGTATGATATAGTTGTGTTTGGGCAGTTTTGGTCTCCATATCCAGTCGAATCTAATTCAGGGCTTGGTAGAGCTGCTCTTATAGTCATTGGGTGGACCTCGCTTTCAATTTTTAATTTTCTACGAAAGGTCAATTTTATCCAACCCAGTGTATTTTTTCTCACTTATTGTCTCAAAGAAAGCCTTCAGGCCTTTATCTGTAGTTAGATTTGTCCTTGGTGCTACTTCTGTATACGTTTCACCATGTAATGGCTCCAATCTGCCACAAGAGGGCGTAACGCGGCCACTCTCCGGCTCAGGCTCGCCACTCCCCACTTCCTGGAGCTCCGAAGCCAGCCGCGGGCTCGCTGGGGTAGGGCCCGCCTCCAGCCCTCCAGCACCCAACGCCGGGTCCTCCACACAGTGGGGCTCAGCGGCCCCAACGTTTATCCTCACAGCAATCGGCAGAGCCGCCGCGCACTCCCCCGTTGTCTCCCGCTCCCCCCCACTTGCCGGCTCAAACGCCGGCGGCTCGACAACGACCTCGTGGGGCAGACTCCCCTCCGGCGACCGCCGCTCTCCCCCGCCGGCGGATCCTGCAGGCGGCGACACGGCTCCTCTCCAAGGTGGGTCGTGCTGCTGCCGATGGGGCGATCTGAGGGGGGGATCGGAGGGGAGTGAGCAGGCGTCTCTAATTGCTGCGATTTCTTCGTTTTGTGTTTGGGTTCTAATTTGTTGCGCACGAGTGGTTCCTCTTGTGTTTTTAGTGTGAGAAAACCACTTCTCAACACACGGCCGGCTTCTTCTTGCACTGTTTGCCCAAGCTCCGGCTTTTCTATCAGGGAGGGCTCCTCCATGGTTACACTAGTTTCAATGCTGGGAGGATAGTCGTAGGGATGTTCTGATGAGTTCTTAAGTGCTTGGGATCTTGTACTTGGGTGAGCTTTGTAGGGAGCAGTCGGGAAAGACAGACAACCAGCACGCCAGCAGCCAGACTGCCAGACTGCACCTCATCGCAGCTCTCCGCGGCCGCTCCGCGGCCAAAGTGGGTTTTTAAACCCTATGCCTTGATGAAAGGCAAAAACAGACTCAGGCAGCAGGAAAAAAGACTCAGGATTCCCTGCCAGACTGCACCTCCTCGCAGCTCTCCGCGGCCGCTCCGCGGCCAAAGTGGGTTTTTAAACCCTATGCCTTGATGAAAGGCAAAAACAGACTCAGGCAGCAGGAAAAAAGACTCAGGATTCCCTGCCAGACTGCACCTCCTCGCAGCTCTCCTTAATATTTGAAGTAAATAAATAGTTGATTTATCAAAATGTATCCACAATACATCTGGTTACTTTATAATTTAATTCAGATTGGGAAATTGTGCACAGGTAGAAGTGCACTTTAGTAACCGAGTTGCTGCATAGGTGCTGGTACTTACTAAGACGACAATAAGATTTGTTTTTCTAAACATTTAGTTCAGGCATGATTCCAGGTCCACTTCTTGTTTACCTTTATCTCTTTGATGAACATCATCAAATCTAAAAAAGATATTTCTACATGACTATGATATTCTGTCAATTGGATACCAAAATTCTTTTCACTGATGTGTTGGGTAAATTCTACTTGTTCTTGCTCTGTGCTATCCCAAATCATTAAGCTCGTAATTAAACATGCTGAAAAAGGAGGCAATGTAGTTGTACTTAATTATATACAAATGGCAAAAATGTATTTCAGTACACCGGGTTGCTATCTGAAATTAACAGACAACCCAGTTGTCAGGATCTTACCTACATGTCGACCCAGCACTGCTATAAGTGCACATTCAGAGACTCTGTTTATGGCATACTTAAGCAGTTCATACCTACAAACTGCTTATGCATTCATTTACTTGTTTTACCGCTGCAGTTTTGGACCAATCTAATTTCATTTTCCATTTCGGATTTTGGGTTAAACCAGCAGATGCATTCTGGTACATGAATGCTGTCCAAGAGGCAGAGAGCTGGGGGAGGCATACTGAGTACATTTGTTTGCAGTAAGCTACTAAGAGCTGGAGAGGCCCTGATTGCATTCACCTGTTCCAAGCCACTGCAGGCCAGGCTTCTGAGAGCTAAAGAGACTTTAATTACAATCCACTGCTGCAGGCTGCTGAAGCAGGGGCTGGGCTTAATTGAACACAGCTGACTGAGACTGCTATCAGCTCCACCCTGTTGGGCTGTTGGCTGTGAGGGCCTTTATAAGCTCACTTTGAACAGAAGCAGTTGTTCAGTCAACTGCTTCCACCGGGAGTTTGTGCTTTTGAACCTTTACTGAATATCCTGCTTTTGGCTTTTGAATCTGGTTTCATGTTGCTACTTTGTAGCACCTTTTCCGTCTGCTACAGTGATGTTGTTACTGTTGAAAAGTGCCTCCCCAGTTTGCGGGCTGGAGAGAGATGTCGGGTCATACTATGTGTCAAAAGGCCATCATTGAGTGGGGTAGCCTAACCAGAAGCTCACTGTCCAGGACAATATTCGTACTCTTCAGAGCGAGAGAAACAGAACTCACAACAGCGCACACACA
The DNA here is from genome assembly GCF_040938575.1 of Ambystoma mexicanum. Taxonomy (NCBI): domain Eukaryota; kingdom Metazoa; phylum Chordata; class Amphibia; order Caudata; family Ambystomatidae; genus Ambystoma; species Ambystoma mexicanum. Next base: position 447,216,030 of record NC_090936.1, on the reverse strand, counting down.
AACATGAGGGGAGGGCAGCAGTGACAGGGTGAAGTGGAGTACTATAGTAGGCCAGAGGACACAGTGCAACATAATGATCTTGAAGCAGTACCCCTGAAGCTATTCCTTTCCTTTTAATGACAGTAAAGGATGAATCACTTGTCGTAGTCGGGCAGGCCCAATGCAGGTGCACTGCACAGGGCTGCTTTTACTCATTCAAAGGCTTCCCTCTGCTCAGGGGTCCAAGGCACAGGGTCTAGCTGGTCCAACAAGATGGCCTCATGCAGTGGTCTCACTAAGATGGCATAATCACAGATCCACTACCGGCAATATCCTACTATACCTAGGAAGAAGCACAGGTCACACTGAGTCACTGGGGGAGGTAGGGCTGAGATAGCCCTCACTCTCTCTGGATCCAGGCACCTGCAACCCTTGCTGATGATATGCCCCAGGTACTTCACCTCAGTTCGGCAGAACTGCAGCTTTGCCTTTGATGCCTTGTGGCCCCTGCTAGCCAGCTCAGTGAGGAGATGAATCGTGTCAAGAGTGCACACTGCCTCTGTCGTAGAGCAGATCAGCAGGCCATCCATATAGATCAAAAGCTCGCTGGAGCCAGGCAGCACTATTTCTGAGAGGTCCTGCTGGAGAATTTGGGAGAACACCATAGGGGCATGGATATACACCATCAACATTCTTTTCCAAATCATCTGGATGCCCTTAAAAGAAAATACGAACAGATGCCAGGAGTTTGGATGCAGAGGAACACTGAAGGCACTGCATAGGTCGATGACACTGATGTGTGAAGCAGTCACAGGGATGGCGGCTAAGAGTGTGGCTGGATTTGGGGTAACGCCATAAGGGAGTCTACTATAAGGTTAATGGTTTCAGTTTAAAAATCTTTTATTCGGTTCTAAAACCATAAAAGAGCATCCTCACATTACATTATTATATATCAATACATTCGGTACTAGTTCATACATCAAGAGGGAGTAGCATTCAATGTATCCAAATTCTAAAAACAATAAATTCTAAAATTAATAAAATCTGATGGGACTATGTTTTAAGGTGGGAGAGATTCTGGTACAGTAACAAAAGGATGGGTGTCCCCTCAACCGTGGACCTGGGGAGTGTATAAATTCAAAGAAATTGAGAAAAGTGGTCACACAGAACAATAAACAATTTAGCTGTAAGTATAATCGACTCTGGTCAGTGGGAGAGAGGGTAGATTCAGTCAGTAATCATCAATATATAGTCATATTTTATTAGTATCAAAAACACAGTAGATTAAAAATAATAAATGCAATATGATCATAAAATGTACACGAACATTAAAAATTGTAAAAACAATCCTATTTTACACTGCTAAAGATAATGTATACCATGTTTATGAGAGAATTGAGACACCTAAATAAAGTGATTTCAAAGAGGTAAGTATTGAATATTACAATTCATGGTTGGCCAACCAACTATATTGTATCTGTTGTCATAAATCTGATGGCTTATATTTCTCTCTACTTAAAGAAACAGTGAGACCTCAAATACATAAATATTGGTGGCCACAATAACAGGGTATCAAATAAAAGTACTAAGGCAGTGCAAAAAGAATAGTACAAAAGTACTAACACAAAGTGCTTAGTGCCGACTACGGGTATCTTGAATGGACTTGTACATTAAAAGTCCAAAAATATCATGTTTAACGTAGTTTCAACAAATGTATCTATCTGGGAGAGATTCTGGTAACATTTCATAGACTTTAGATCTCGCAGCCTCCCAGACAGGCAGATATTAATCATCTGTGACTAAGACAACAGCTCATAATTTAAGCCTTTTAGCGTCCATGGCATTGTTCCATGTTTGATTGTACCACAACATATCGTTTGTATGACCTAGCAAACATCAAAAAGAAATAACATTCAATTCATCCAAATTCTAAAGTCAATCAATAAAATCTGATGGCTCTATGTTTTTAGGGAGGAGAGATTCTGATACCAGGTTGCAGGATTTGGAACTCGCAGCCTTCCAAGCACACTAATTGAAATAATCTGTAGCTAAAACAACAGCTCATATTTTAAACCTTGTAATGCCCATGACTTCATATTATATTTCAATGGACCCCCGCATTTCATTTATAGGAATGTACTTCAGGGGATCGAAGGAGCCGGTAATAGGGAACAGGGTTGTATGCTCATGGCTTCCCTGGTATCAAATACAGGGTTGTCGTTAATCATAAAGGTGGTGTCTCACTTTTTCTTTGCCTCAGCAACCAAGCCCTATGTATACATTTTGATACTTAATAGACCCTTCCTGGGTCGTCAGTTGACTTACATAGGTCCAAGGATTTGGTGACTGTGTGAACATAGTATCATCAGAGACTTTAGATATCGTTTTCCTAATTCATGGGTGGCGTGGCGGAGGAACATAAAATGTATAATGGTTTCCTCGCTTGAATTACACATGGGGCACTTGCTCGTGCTTCCTGGCCTCCATGAGGCAGTGAATTTAGCCACCTTCAAAGAACCCAATCTGAAGTTGATAAAAAGTGCTCGGACATACAGTGGTTTCATATATTTTTCGAACCCAAAATCTGCCTTGACTGACATGTATGCTGTACAGAATGTAGGTTCCTGCATACTGTGACCATATGCCCTCTGCATAGTCCTTTGCATATCTTTACCTTTATACATTTGCACTTTACTTTGTTTATCAGCTGTGATTGAGTCCATGCTTCCTGCTCATTGAAATCGTAGAGACTTTTTCTAACATGCGTCAACCATGGCAATTTCATTGCTGCCTCCTTACTCATCAGGTGAATCATATCTGCCCTAAATTCAAGCGTCCCCAGAGCTGGAGCCAATAAAGAATTGGTTTGGCAGGTGCAATTGCATCAATTGGGGATGGATCTAATTCGAGGTGCAACAACGCATTGGACATAGATGAAGGGAGGCACAATAGTCTCTTCAGAAACTTGTTTTCTACTGTTCTCAGCGACTTCAGGGCTGCAAATCCCCATAATTCTGCCCCATAAAGGGCAGCTGCCATGGCCTGCTTCTTGTATAAGTCCAGGGCAGGAGAAACGGCACCCCTGCCGTGATTGTTGAAAAAAGCACAGGTGCCACCACTTTAATGTTCTAACGTGACCGTGTCTCTAGCAATTTGACTTGTCCAATTGCCACTGTCGCTGAAACATGTGCCCAAGGAGTCGTAGTGGCTTACTTGTTCTAGCAGCCGGCCCCCTGCTTGATGTGCTGTTTTACCAAATCTGGGTCTGAAGACCATTGTTTGAAATACATGACTCTCCTATGAAATACATGACACAGAAGAAGACCACTCATTCTATTTCGGACGGACTCCCAACGGACCTATGGTTGACAAATATGTTAAGAGGTACCCCCTCAGCCAGCCCTACAGGCCAGGTGCTGTAAAAATCACCAGGCTGCAACCAAAGACACCTTAATCGACAGTATCAATTAAAGCTCCAAGAAGCCATGTTGCTGACGTTGTTAGAGACACCACAATTTAGCAGCGATAGGCATGAAGCACACATGCCATCCGCACTTCGGGAAACAAACACGCACTTGAGAACACAAGCATACAGTTCTATAGATAGATGACTGACACATATACATACTGTCATTGCTTGTATTATTTTGCCATTAGCTAAACGCAGCAACACAGAAACCGCAAGAAGTAAGAGATCCTGAGCAAAGCTTGCATTACATGCAAATAATCTTACGGAACTGCAGGAGCACCTATGGGACCTGACAGAACCAAGTGTGACTAACCTATGGAGAATACAGAATAGCACGAATACAGCACTACTAGAACTACAGCAGACCACAGGCCTCTCAGCAAGAGCTGAGCTGAATTCAGGCTGAAAAAAGAGCAAAACGTGTGAGACAGGGCCCACTGCCAAGGCCACAAGATACGGATGACATTCCATTCCCTGAATGGCAGTAGCACCAGCTGCAATAAATACAAATAATTTCTCATAATTCAGAGCTGCACTGCTCCAAATCATGGTCTCCGAACAAGTGACCCGGGCGACGCAGACAATGGACAGCGACCGCCACTGGGAAAGAGAGCCGGTCTCATGCTACCAGACAGAGAACCGCAGCAAAGATGTTACAATATGAGACAAGTGTTGCGTGGAGTGAACGAGCACTCTCAAAGCTTAAGGTAGTACACACAAGTTACAATGCAGACACATAGTCATTCTTATTACCTTGAAAAGGTACACCAAGAGCTGAGAACCTTTTGCAGATCCCAGCCCTAGGGACGTCAGCTCTAGCCAATCACAGTAGGGGTGGGTAGCAACAAGCAAGAACCAATGGTAAGAGCCTCATACTGCAACATTGTTGTAGATAGTGACTTGGGGATGTACCAGGCAGCCACCAGACATAGGAGAGCCAGTAGAATAACATATATAGGCAACCATATAGGTTATTAGGCTCCTGACGGCAATCCCAGATGTTGATAGGTTTTTGGAGAAAGACCCAGGTAGTGACGGAACAGTGACGTAATTCTACATCAAAACGGGCCTGCGAACCAGGAGAAGTTGAGATGTTCATGGATTTCTTCTCTCCCTGTGCTGATCCCTGTTGGTTTTGTCTGTAATAAACCGCAGTTTGAACTTGCCGTTGACTGAGTCCTCTGTTTGTCCTGTGGAAGGTGTTGGGCCTTCTGAGAGTCTGCAAACTCCTAGTGGCCCTCTGTCATACCTGGGAGTTTGTCCCAACAAGTTGGTAGCAGAGGTATGGTTGGCTGTGGCAGCCCGGCACCAGGTCATCTCCTACACTGCTGAAACAGAGAGGCTGCGGGACCCTTGCATATTTCGAGACGTCGGGAAAACTCATGCCCGTTTACAGGTCGTCAGGAGCCCCTTGTGAATTATCCTGACCGAAGTCAGCGAGTTGTCCAGGCAGACCAAGAAGGGGAGGCGAGCGCCTTGACGGGGAGCCAGCAGGCGAGCAGCACTAGCACACCACGAAGCGTATTTACCCAGTTTAATGGCAACTGTGGGTGTGAGGGAGGGTATTAGTATTGTGGAGTATTAGTTAGTATTGTCGAGTATTGTTGAAGTATTGTCTAGTATTGTCAAAAGTGAGTAGGGACAGGAGCAAAGGAAGAAGTCCTTATTCTATGTTTAGGGGACATTCGGTCTAAGAGGTAAAAGGTTCTGGTGAATAACCTAGACTATTGACTAGAGGGCTTGGATGACAAAAGTTATGTGAATAGCGGTATTCCTGTGGATTGAGCGTTTTAGCTCGGGTCATAGATGACAGTATACCCGTGAGGGTTAGCAAGGGAGCTGGCTAAGATTGCGGAAGGTGAGTCGACTGGTTAAGTCTCCTGGAGTGAGGCGTTTCAAACGCTAGCCGACGTAGCAGGTGCAGTTTGATCACAAGAGAATATTGGTGTACTCTGCCTGGAGTGCAGGAAGACAGCGGTGGGGTTTTTGTGTGGTTTGGGAGTAACGTGATATTACAATGTGCACACGATATTTGATTTAGCTTTGTTGTTCTGGTAGCTTGGTGTCGTCACCCATAGGTTTGCGCATAGGACACAGCGAGCTAGTATTGGAAATGTGGAATTGGCAGATGAGGTGAACCAGCGGCAGTGTGCAGAAGGCGCATGCGCAAGATTGTGGGTGTGCCTGAGGAGGCAGAAGTTGTAAAGGAGGGGCGGTGCGCAGAGCACGCCTGATAGGTTGTAGAGCCAGAGAGGCTTGTAGAAACTGGAAAGTATTATCATTGCATTGTGCTTTTCTCCCTAAACAGTGGACTATCGAAACCCTCGACTTGAGGTCAGGTAAAAGGTATTGAGATGTATCAAGGCAAAAGTGGGGGGATACGCCCCTTCATCACCTGTGCAAGACACTTCCACCTTATAAGGAAAACATCTGTAAATAAAGCATAGAAGGTCCAAACGTACTGAGGGTAAATTAACCAAACCATGGCCACCTTGTGTAAGTTTCTCCAAAGATGTGCAGCAATCACTATTGACACACATACAGGGTACCTACAAGGGGAAGAAATTGATGAAACACATGGCCATATTTGAGTTGTGGTACATGTTCCAGGAGGGCGAGGGCGATGCCGCGAGGTGTCTGTGGATGTTAAGCCAGCAGGGGGTGAAGGACCTAGGGACCCATCCCTCTGCATCTTCCCCTGCCCCTCCAAGTGTAGCATCCGATGATACAGACGATGAATAGGGACTGTATCCAATGAGGGAACTAAGGGCAGCAGAGGGGTATTCAAATCCAACATATAAGCCAGCACAATATACAAAGGAGGAGAAGCTGAAAGGCGCAGGGCAGCCAGTGATTGATTTAGGGGCAAGCAGTGAAGTGCAGCAGCACGTGAAGGAGGAGGTCGAGGGAGTAAGCACGAACAAATGGATAGCACTGCAGGTACTTTTGAAGCTTCAAGGGAAGACAAATGGAGAGGCAAAAGGGGCGACCAAAGCGATAGAAAGCTTGAAGAGGAAGAGCGACATGCCATGTTGGGCAGAACGAATGGACGAGGAGGATATGAGGGAGAAGGACAGGGAGGTGAGATTAGAGCACAAGGACAGAGAAAGAAGGGAGGAAGAGAAGGAACACTTGGAAAGGGGACTGGAACAAAGAATCGAGGGAGATCTCAAAGAAATGAAGAGAACGGAAACGGAGGTGAGGGAGAAAGGGGAAAGGGCGCTGGAAAAAGCAGAGAGACCGAGAGAGAGAGCAGAGCAAGAAAAATGCAAGTTAGCTGAGAGAGAACAGCAGAAGTTGCAGTTAGACAGACTAGCAAGGAAACAAGCGTGCAGGGAGGTGGATGAGCGAGCAATTAGGGCGGTAAAGACACAAATAGCACTGGATGAGAAAAGGAATATATTTGAGGACAGACGGACAGAACCAGACAGTACAAATAACCAGGGCAGGAGCGCAAATGAGGGAGGTGGAACAGCCAGGCCTAGGGGCCTGGGCAGGTGGAAGTCGGGGTGATTTGAGAGACATCGATCTCAGCATGAAGCCCAACATAGACTTGACATCGAGGAGACTGAGTTTCGCAGATGATTTCTGTAGCAACATGGACACAGGGTCTGAAAACGAGGACAAATACAGTGGGGAGGAGATGGGGGAGCAGTACCGATCACAGTCCATGGGAACGGGGACAGAAAAACAGGTGTCATGGGAGCTCAGGACACATACACAGGAAGAAGGGAGAGGTGGCTCAGATCAGCAGAGTGTCAGAATCAGTCAGCTTTTGGACCCGTAGTGTAGCCGAAGAATTCTTCAAGGCAATGGGCCTCATTACACGGATGGCGGTAAGGGTTTACCGGTACCGGTATTTTACTGGTACCGGTAAATCCTTACCGCCTTACTATGAGGTCCCTTTTCCGGGTTGGGGAATTTAACGCCTGCTTTTTGCAGGCGTTAAAAACCAACCCGCAAAGGGACCCAGGGAGCTAATTACGGTACCGCAGTTTGCAGTACCGTAATTAGCGCCTTCCCCATTCCCATTATGCCCTTTGGGGCAAAAATGGGAATGGGGAAGGGCAATGGTGGAAGGGGGAATTACTGCCCCGCCAACCTTGGAATGGGGCGGTAATTCCCCTTTCCGCCAAGGCGGTGCCTGTATTTTACTATTAGCGCCATGGTTCTCCGCCATCCGTGTAATGAGGCCCAATGTCTCTCTGTGAGTGACTGATAAAGAACACCCACAGAGCAATTCACAAGAAGAGGGACACCAGATGACACCTTCGCAGAATCCGAGGTCAGGTAAACTTGCGGGCGATGAAGTACAGAGGGGAAGGCAGAATCAGTCCACAGAACGTAGCAGGAAGTCAAAAAGCCAAAGAGAAGACAGATCAGTTAACCGAGGGGCAAGACACACAATCCAGTAAACAGGCAAGGGTCAGCAAGGCAATAACGCACAATGAGAATGCACTAAATACAAAGGCTCAATCAGAAGTGGCGTCTGTCTGATTTGGGTGACTTATGAAGCCTGAATCACGTGACGCGGAACACCGCGTCACGTGACCAAGCGTGTGAAAGGGTCGCCAGTATTTCCACGGCAACTGCAATCGTACCAGTGTTCAGAACCGTGCTGGTCTAGGAAGCCGAGATGAAACGGGCAAAACTCTTTGCCGGATCTCCCTGGAGGAAGCCCTACGAGACGGAGCCTGAAAGTACGGTGCTCCTGTAGGACATAAGTCTTTCTTTCCGAACTTGCTGACAGAACTAAGACCTCGCTTCCTAACACAGAGTCAACAGGTGGATGACTTCTGCACCTCACACAGCACCTATATTAACAGACTAAGGGATCTCCCAGGACGAAGGAGAGAGGGGACAGCCATAGCTTGTTCAAGGGGACAATTGACAAGAGCTTATGATGACAACAGGAGAGTGCCCATATTGGAACCAGTACATGTATCCGCTGGCATTCAAAGTGAGAGGGGGCCTCGACAGATTAGACTGACCAGATGGTCGCCCGAGCAGGAGACGGCATACACACAGATGCCTTTACTGGAGAGAGGAGGGGTGAGACCTCAGTACGTGCCAGGGAAGCACACAGAGAAGGAGAATGTGAAGTGTAAGTTACCATTGTTAAGCACAGGAGCTGGAAAATGGATTTATGAGATAGAGAAGATGACAGCTGGCTATAGATTAGCAATGGGTGACATAAAGGGACTGTTAATATCAATATTAGGAGACACAGCTGAGGATGTATGGAAAAGGGCAGGGTTTCCAGGGATGGTGATACAGAACACTGCACACAACGGGTTGCCATTTGCAAACTGCAGGGAGGCAGTATGGCAAGCATTAAGGACACAATACCCAGACACATCAGCTATTAGGGCGATTATGTTACGTAAAATGAGGGAAGGTGAAGATCCTGTGCAGTACATTCAGGAGATTCAAGAGCTTTGGTGCCTCGAAACTCGAGAGCATTGGGATAAAACAGTAGCAATATTTTACCAAATATTAGTGCAAGGACTACTTGAGCCAGTTCAGCAGAGTTTGAAGAAACTGGTAAGGATGGAAGCGGAAGGATGGCCTGAGATACAGCTCACGATGGTGAATCATTGTAGACTATGGGCCTCATCACGACTTGGGCGGTAACGGTAACGCTATTAGCGCGGGGGCTATTAGCGCGACCGCCATAGCCCCCGGCACAAATAGCGCGGGATCACGACTTTGGCGGACTTGGGAGTCCCCATTCCCCATTGAGCCCATTCGGGAATGCCCCATTCCCCATTGGACTCAATGGGGAAAATTCGCGCTCTTACCGCCAGCGGAATTCCCGCCGGCGGTAATAGCGCAAATCTTCGGCGGATTTCCCCCCAGCTAAGGGCTGGGGGGAAATCCAATGAAGTCCTGATTTGGCGAACCCTTAAATCCGGCGGTAATAGCGCTACCACCGGATTTAAGGGTTACCGCCAAAGTCGTGATGAGGCCCTATGGCAGGAGAAGGTTAAGCAAAAAGCGGAAGACAAGAAGGCAGATGAGGCGAAGCTAGTGCAGAGGAAGCTATCAAAGTATGCGATGGAAGGGGCGGTTATAACCAACCCCACCCCATAGGCACAGCAGCAGCCGCAGCATCAACAGCCACAACAATTTACACTGCCCATGGGAGGAGGGTCCATGGGGCAGGGCAACTCACAGTAGGGGTTTCTAGAAAGGGGAGGGCTACCAAGGGGGCATGGCTTTGGGCCACAGATGCATCACAATCAAGGGGGGATTTCAGGAGGGTTTCGGGGATATGGACAACAGGTGCAGCAGAAACTAGGGGCCCTTTCGGTGGTTTTTCCAGGGCAAGGAAGGGAGCCACCACAGTGCTGGACCTGTGGGCAGCTAGGGCACATCTGAAGGGTATGTCAGTTTAGAGGAATGCAACAGAGTTGGGGAGAGCAGAACCAGCAGCTATATCAAGGGGCCAAGGTGATTATTATGCACAGGACCAGCATCCACAAGGGCAGACGCAATGAGGGTATGAGGAATGGCTCTACAGGACTGGCATCTACAGTAATACAGAACACTCTAACTAATACTGCAGGACATAGAACACTGACATAGGAAACTACGTGACTGGGTGGTTATAGGTTTCTTACCGGTATTTAAGCAGGTTTAGGAAATGACGGCAAATCTACTGGGAGAGCAAAAACGAAGGGAAATGGGAAGGGTTAGTAAGGAGCTATGCCCGAACGGCACGAGGCACGCGCTAGGTCCGGGATGGTCCACCGGTGTTGTCTGCAGAGCGTCCTGGTATGTGCACATGGATTTTATGGGAAGCAGGTAAGAAGAAACAGTTCCAGTAATGCAGGCTGAGATATCCGATGAAGGCTGGGAGCTCAGGGTTAGGTAAATGATGTAAAACAGAACTGCAATGAATTGTTTCTTATGGGAGACTCAGGCCAGCATGGGTAAGCAGTTTCATGGGCGTAAACAAGTCCTTTGAATCAAGCAGGGGTCGGCAACGTAGCAGGCAGCACTTAACAGAATCAGCAGGCGTAAGCAAGTCCTTTGCACCAAGCGGGGGTCGGCAACATAACTGGCAGTATTATTGATAGAATCGGAAGGTTGGATGGAGTCCAGAGTCCAAAAAGGTGGGTCAGCAACTAAGCAGGAATTAGAGGTACCAAATCATATCACAAAGGGGAAGTCTGTACGGCAGGCAAAGAGGTTGTTTATCCAGCAAGAACAGGTCCAAAACAGAAGATTCGTAAAGCTACAGTGCTACTTTAATCAGAAGCAGCATCTGCCATCCCACGAAGGCTTAGATAGGTACAAGAGTACTGGTTTCAGCATGGCAGTCCGCCGTCTCAATCACATGATCAAATGACGATTTACGATGGACTGCCTTGGAACGCAGTGTTGTGGAAGATTGCATAGTGCACTTCCATGGCAACCGCCAACTGTGATAGAACAGGCGGCCCTGTGTCTAGTGTAGTGAAAGGCAGACTTGCATCGATAATGACTCGAGGAGCGAGGACGGGGACAGGGCCTGGGAACCGTAACAGTCATGCCTTAGGGCAGGAACATTTATATTGTCAGGCGATGCCATCAACACTCAAGGATTCTCTGGTGTTCGGGAAGTGGTTCCTTTTACTGTTAATATCTCACTATCTATAGGAGATCACGATCTATCACGACCTTTATTCTACTCTCAACAGACACCTGTAAACATACTTGGATGAGACATTATGAGCATACTAAATATGACCATTTCATTCACAGACAAAGGCATAGTGTGCTCAACACCAGGCTTTGTCATGATTCCTGCCCCTCATGTCCCCAGCCCTCCAAGATGTCAGGTTAGAGCCAGGCCACGATCACCTACATGGCCCTCAAGGGCCTCTCCATCCCTCCAAAGACCCACTTGGAATCAGACTTGGCGCTTGTGGCCCCAGACTCACTCACTCCCATAGGATAACATTGGGGATTGGACTTATAGTGCATCGATGGGGACAAGATGGATGCCCCCACATATTTTGGTTCCCAGAACTGCATGTGCAGTCTAGTCTTTTGGGTGTGGTTCAGCCCAGAGACACCTGGGATACCCAGAGACAATTTAAGCCATGCCCAGGCTGAGAAACATGCTTTGCGTTTTCTGCACCTGCAGCGTGACACTCACCTTGTTCGGATCGGTCTCCAGTAGGCCTGCATCTTTCTTCTGTGCTCAGCTCCTGCAAGAACAAGAACACAGTTAGGAACAGCCTTACCATGCAGCGCTTCTGCCCATCATTCATCGCTCCTTCTGTTCTGCGGGCATCTTCGGCAGTGTAATTCCCATCCCGGCACGCTGCTTCCTAAGGAAAGGGGAAAAGAACAGAAAAAAGGCATTTTTAAGCATTCAGCAAATCTTCGCTTATTTTTAAGGACTGTACGAGCTTCAAACGCTTACCTGAATCCCAGCCGCTCTGGGGGAACTCTGTCTCCGGAACTTCTCATCCATCTGCAAGAGGGAAAAGACACTCCAGGTTAGCGTGGAAACATCTAAAGGCACCGCATACCGCACTTACTCACCGCATTTTTTCTTCACAACCGGCATCCACGCTCAAAACGTCGCGGCACCTAAAATACACAGAAAAAGAACTCAGTTCAATACAAATACAAAAGGGTTGCATCGCGCATCACGCTCTCACTCACCTTCGGCGCTACTCATCTCAGCAGCACGTCGCCATCCCCGGACGCCAGCCATCATCTAAGGAAGGAAAGGAACGAAGTTAGAGAACTGTTCAAAAGACTCATTATACTTACCTGTCGGACACTTGTCAGTGAAGTAACTAGGCAGCAACGAGCCCGCATCAATCAACGTGCCCCTGCGCTGAAAGCAGGATGGAGAGCACACTTTCCAAGAAAACAAGGTGAGCTGTGGATCAAAGGGAAGGGTTGGACCCCGGGGAAGAAGGGGTTCAAGCACACAGAGACAATAGGGAGTTAAACTCTACCAATCCTGTGTTTCAGGCCCAGTCTCCAGTCGAGTAGACTCCAGGGAAGGGTTCGAGGTCATAAGAGGTTAGAACAGGCTGACTGACGTCCCCGTGGATACCAGGTGAGTGTTACAGCATACACATGCTCAATGTAAGGCAGATTGTTCAAGCATATTGTGGATGCAGGGTACAGAGGGGGCGCCAGTGGACCCAGAAATGTTCCAGAATGGGATTGACATTGCATGGCATGGCTTCCGGCCATCACAGGAAAAGTCTGTAAAGTTCCAAACAAGTACCTGTTCAGGCCAGAAACACCATTGGACGAGCCAGAAGGAACAATAGTGCCCATAGAAATAGAGGCAGTGGTGGCAAGAGAGGATTGTATTGCAGTGCATGGGATGGATGACACAGGGAGGGCAGCCTATGACCCCGAAGGGTGCAGGCTGACCATAGTGATGATGAACTATTCAAGGAAGAGAGACAGGAACTGGAGAAGGTGTTTGAAATGTGTGTACATTATTGGTTACAGATACACTACAGAGAAGTGCCACAGAGAATGGCGATGGTACTAGAAGTGTCACCCTCATTCTGGGAAGAGGACATGGCCAAGGTACCAAGCAGTCTATGGACTACAAGTCCCTACGATGTGGGTTGCATAAAGAGCATAGGGGGAGTGACGCTCAAGCCGAAGCCAGGAGCAGTTTTGCCAAGCGTGAAACAGTACCCCCCTAACGAAGGAGGCAGATGAGGGCATTTATGAGACAATCACAGCACTGATTGAGAGAGACATTCTGGTACCATCAGAAATCCCATGTAACGCAGCAGTGTCCCCTGTGCGCACAGAAAATGGGGGGTCATGGTGTTTTATTCAGGATTTAAGACCTCTTAACCATATTGTAGAAGCAGATTATCCTCAAGTTGCAAACCGAGCTACAATTTTGTGCAGCATTCTGGCGGAATCTGCCTGCTTCACGGTCATTGATTTGAAAAATGCATTCTTCGCAGTGCCACTACACCCAGACTCACAACACTTGACCAGTTTCATGTATAGAAACCAGAAGTGAAAACAAACCTGTTTACCACAAGGGTACTGCGAGTCACCATCTATCTTTAACAGTGTGATCCAGATGGATCTAAGCAACATACAGATGGAAAGTGCAGTATTACAGTATGTAGATGACATTTTGATTTGCAGTGACACAGAAGATGAGTGAAGGAGGGACTCGCTGCACATGCTGACAGTGTTAGCTGACAACGGGTACAAGGCGGACAAGACTAAGTTACAGTATTGCCAGAAGGAGGATCTGTACATTGGGCAGATGATATCCAAGGACGGCCAACAGATCGCCCCATGGAGGGCAGAGGCAATATGCAAAACACCCCAGCCCACGACAGTGAGGGAGATGCAACAGTTCTTGGAGTTGTGTAATTACTGCAGAGCATGGGTCTTTGACTAAAGCACATACACAAGGCCACTTCTGTGCATCCTGAAAGAGGCACAGAGGGGAACAAAGACACTGACATAGACCACAGAGATGACTGAGGCCTTTGAGGAACTGAAGGAAGCCATAAGCACTGCCCCAGTGTTAGGGACCCCAGTCTACAAAAAGGAGTTATTCCTATTTTCGCACACTGACGGTGTAGTGATGAAGGTAGTACTGACACAGAAGACGAGCATGGGCCATAAACCAATTGCTTACTACAGTGGACAACTTGACCCAGTGATGAGAGGACATTATCTGTGTGAACATGCTCTAGCAGCTGCAGCTTTTGCAGTAGTGAAGTCATCAGCAGTAACAATGGGGTGCACCACCACTCTGTACGTGGAGCACCCCAATATTTTCTAGCATGCCTAAACCATGATAAAGTGGCAGAGCCAAACCCACTGCTGCCACCACCCACGGATGCTCCCGACACTCACATCATATCTGGAGTTGTACCTGCAACTCCCACTGGCTCATTTTGGTGATAGATGCATTATGTGTGACAGGTGTACAATTTACAAATACACAACAACATAACATCAAATGATGTAACTGTGTCTTAAAATGCGATGGCAAATGTTTAACTGCTTCTTTAAACACATCATTCTTGGTATACTTTTACTCTGCCACTATAGGTGGCAGGTGGAACATGTTGACCATCTATCCACAGATAATGAAGAGAAAATTCTTTCTTTCTAGAGTAAAGTGATGAGAATTGCATTCAAAATGACTACTCGTCTCATGAACTTGAGTGTCAAAAACTGCAGCACGATCAGATATATGGTAGTACACAGCACAGGCAGCATCCACGGAAGCCTTTTCTTTAGCCTTGCCTCTATGGTGGTGCTGTCCTAATGTTTCTCTCTCTGTTCCAGGTGTCCTTCTGCCAAACTACAGGCGCTAGTGAATGTGAAGCTCTGATGGCAGTAACATGCTATCATGTGACTGCTGACTAAGTGAGTCTGTGGCCTAGCATGCTCCTGCGTATCAGCACACTACTTGCTGCCAACATACCAAAAGAGGAAGTGTCACTGCCCAGTTTAACAAGCGGCTACATGCGCATGCTAAATGCCCTCAACTGCAGAAAAACAACAGAGCCAGAACCATGTGTTTATCACTGACACTGGTACATACTTATGTTCATGCCCGCTGAATGAGTTAGTGCCCCTAATAGAGTGGCTCCTTTGCTGCAACCCACACCACATGCCCAAGCAACCAACCCTTCTTCTGGTTATTACAGCAGTGGAGCAGTGCCAATATCAAGCAGGCTGACAAAGCGGCGTGCAGGCATGGCCAGCACAGCCCATGGTACTTTCACCTTCCATTTCATTGTTATTTATGAAAATGGATAACTATCACAGTAGTACCAGCGTGGCTCATCAGAATCATTAGTAACCATGATATGGACCAGAATGCAGACATGTGGCCCGAGCACACTGTTGTTGCTTGTACTGTGATTGACTTGACTCACAGTTAAAATAATAAAGTTGCTAAAACACCACCGCATAATCAAACTAGGTCTGAGACAATACGTGCTGGTGCTCAGAAATAAGTGATAGGTCTCAACCCTAGCAAACACACCCACGAATTAAGCATTGCACTAACTATATCCTGACACTGCATGTATCAAAATGTGATCATGGTCCAACCAGAAACATGTCAAAAGAACATCTTCTGTTAGGTACATGGATTATGCAGAATTATCCAGATGATCCTGGTGCAATTGACAAAGTTAGCGGAAGCCACAGGAGTTAACTCTCGAGTAGGTGATGTTGCCACTCTGTAGTTGAACATGACCAAAAATGGCCAAGTAAGGTGCAAACAGATCAAACTGCAGCAGTAGCCCATTTAGTCTTGTATCACGATACAAGAGATAATTTTGTTCCAGGTTTTAGGGCCCTCCCAACAATCCACACCTACTGCACAAATGTGTTTGGAAAACAGGCCCAGTTATTCCGGTCCCCAGGGTCCAACTACAGCCCTAAGAAAGTGGCCTTTGGCCTGCAGAGGAATATCTGTTTCTTCTGCCTTGATTTAGATCCGCCACCAATGGCGGTTACCGTTTTGGCATTGTTATCTCCATGCTGAAGAATCTACTTCCTGCTTCCTTTGCATGTGATCAGGGCAAACTGCATACAGCATTTAGTTTTTTTACTTTTCCCCTGACCCCGCTGCAGTCATGAGTCATAGCCTCATTACGAGTTCCGCTGTAAAGACGGCAGTAATTCCGCCTGGTGGAATTACCGTTACTGCTGTGGTGTACAGCAGTATGTATGCCAAATCATGAGTAGGCGAGTGCACGCACCACCCATAGGCAGTAACAGTAATTCCGCCAATGCCGAAAAATATGAATCCAAAGGTAATTCTTGGTAAAAATCAGCGGAAATACCGTTACCATCATACATTTGGCACTACTTCTGCCGGGTGACTTACAGCTTGCGGAATTTGCGCCCACAGAATTACTGTCAGCGGAAATAGTGTTATCGCTGGAACGGGAAGCACGGCGGTGGCCATCTTTAAAAACACAATCCATTCCAAATCCACTGGAAAGGAGTGCCATCTACCTTCAGAGGAAAGCCCAATCATCTCGGGAGGTAAAGGCAAGGGGAAGGTCTCAGAAATATGCATGAGAATACCTAAATTCATGGAACAGGAACTGACTGTCTTGGCGGAGCAGGTGGTGGCCCATGCAGAGGAGCTGTATGGGCCACAGCACTGCAAGGCCAGCCAGCAGCATAAGAACGCCATCTGGGCAGAGATTAGGGACAAGGTGGTGGCTGTAGGTCATGTCCCATGGGACAGCGAGGACATGAGGAAGAGGTGGAACAACCTCAAGGCACAAGGCTGCACCCTCATTTCCATTTACCGCCGGGAGGCAGCAGACACAACTGGAGGAACAGTTGACCCGCTGCAGCTGACCCCGTGGGAGGAGACGGTCGACGGCATCCTCCAAAGGGCAGGCCTGGAGGGTGTGGGTTCAGTGGAGACCGGAGCCAGCAGCCAGGGAAAACGCAGA
This sequence comes from Ambystoma mexicanum, assembly GCF_040938575.1. NCBI lineage: Eukaryota > Metazoa > Chordata > Amphibia > Caudata > Ambystomatidae > Ambystoma > Ambystoma mexicanum. Next base: position 447,199,137 of record NC_090936.1, on the reverse strand, counting down.
GAGTACATGAGTGAATTGTGGACCCATTGCAGAACAACCCCAATAGCATGTTGACATACTCAAACTTCCATGCATCCAGGCGAGAGTAACCCCGAAAATGCATGACCCATCAATGTGACAAGGCAAGCCATTACATCATGAGTTATGGAAGGCGTCAACCCCCTTAAACACCCACTACTTAGGATGACAATGGCATGATGTAGTACTTGCTGGGCGATCCCGGGACCAGTGACTAGGCGAGCAGCACTGACTTCCTCCGCAATACGGGATGGTACTTATAACTCGGTCATTACAAGCTCATGACTTAACCTCAAGATACCCGTTGATTTGAAGCCGCGAGGTTATCCTTCAAACTTACACTGTCTTCAATGGCACATTCACCTGGAGGCTCACATGCAATCTGGACTTGTCTTTAGCCAGCCGTAACCGGCATTCCCCGCTCAACAGTGGATCCCTTAAGTCGCCCTCCAACCACAAAGCTTGTTGGGCCCCCATTTGGAGGCCAATTATACATAATTGAAGCAACGCTCCTTTGAAGCCTCTATTGTGGCCCTGGACCAAATGACGTTCAAGCACAATACTTTCGCCACGACCGCATCAACTTAGACTTCAGATCTATGACAGACGACACATGGCCTCATTACATGCTCAGTGATGCCCCTGATTGCAGATCTTTAGGAGAATTATTGACAGGCTTTCCACAACTGACTCTCACGTTTGAACAACATGGTGTTTATGTGTTTGGCACGTTTTCTAATTGAGTTCATGTATAGCTCTCAAAAGTGTTTGGATTGAATATTGTTTACTCTCTCCTGTAAAACTCACCCTCCCTGTCTTTTAGAACAGTGCTTTCAGTGGACTACAGATAGCCCCTAACGAATATCCATACATCTCTTTACATGCGATATTGGAAAGAAACATGTTGGTATAAGTGGTTGTAAGTAAGAATGAGCAAGAGTGATCTCAGATTATTATGAATGGAGTGTTTGATTGTGTTTGATTGACTGAATTTGCATAGCACATGACACTTTTTTGTGGGTAATTACCTACTGGGCTGGACCTTTGAAGCCCACATGACATAACCCTGTCTGTTCCATTGACGCACTGGGGGTCATTATGAGTTGGCCGGTAAGGGATACCGGGCACCGATAAGGAGACCGGTGCCGGTAATCCCTTACCGCCCAATTCCGAGATCCCTTAGCAGGAACCGTAAAGGACGTGTGGTGTGACCACACGTCCTTTACGGGTCCCGCTAAGGGACCAGGACACTAATAATGGGCCTGCTATTCGCGGGCCCGTTATTAGCGCCTCGCCCATTCCCATTGAGCCCTATGGGGGTTGGTTGAATGGGGACTTACAGGGTCCTCCAGGGTTGGAATGACCCGGTAAGTCCCCATTCAACCAGATCGGTGCCGGACCGGGTTTTGGAGGCAGCCATGGCGCTCAACTCGGAATTAGCCCCACTGACGGACTGACCCGATTCTTTAATAATGGTTTCTTATTAAGTTATGTACCTTTAGCAATTTGATTGCTTTTTAAAATATTGTTTTTGATAAAAATATAATTGTTTACATTGTGAACTTACTGCCGCAAGAGTTTGTTTGAGGTATTATGCTCTCCTAAATCGCTTGCTTTCTGATAGGCATCCAGTATATGCATTAGATTGTTTCGTGCCCTAACACTCCTTTGTTTGAAGTTAAAGGTTTTTGAAACCTAACTGAGAGATTGGTTAGGTATGGGCATTGCTTCCCTTGCACCTCTCTTTGTTCTATTGGTATGATGTGGGACACAACTACCATAAAAAACAAGTAACAAGGACTGTCACCCAGTCATATTACAAATCACCACCGCCACCACTTGCTGGCATACCTATCACTCATGTACAGACATCAGCCAAACTGGTTCCAAACACGTGGCGCATGTCAAGCAATGAACACCACCAGACATCTGCCTCAAACTAACAACCACTGCAACAGACCAGCAGCTGCAAGGCCCCCATGAAGACTGTGCCCCACCTAAAGTACCAATCACACCACCACAACTGGCAGGGCACCCCTCAGCTGACAGTACAATGGGGTACGCAAGCAACATTGGTCCTGCCCTACATAGGCACACGTAACCTTGTTCGCCAGTGATGCACATGGCACCACGGTCCAAGCAAGGCACAACTCCCACACTGACCATAGGCATGCACATCAATCAAAGCAATCATTCTCCATACTGTCTGCCACGTTAAGTATGCCCCCATGGAGCCCTAGCACCCTATGACACCATGGTAGATACAACACTACCTGACAGCACATCTTACACATGTCCATCACTTTCATCTTTCCCAACAGGTACGCAAGACACCCAGAACCCCTTAGAAGCTATCAGTACCTCCGGCACACCTGCACCAGCAAGCTGCAAAATGGCCACAGGCAATGCTTCAGCCAGGAAGGGCAGTGTCCACAAAACACCCAAGGCCTAGGACACTGCATCAGCCACCTCCGTGGGCACTGGCACAGCAGCCACAATTACACCACTAACTCCGGCCATGATGGAGGCTGCTGCACCAGCGGCAGCTAAGGTACCTTCCACCACTGCTGGGGACTCAGGGGACCAACACACCTGCCCAAGTGCCAAAGACATGCAGGCACATGCCCAGCCCACTGCACCCACCGCCACTCTGCAATCAGAGTGTGCCTCCACTGACTCAAGTCCTGCAGCTTCCCCTGTGAGGCAGTTATCCACAGAATCCTCCCCCATGCCAAGCATATCACACATGTCGTCCTCCACCTCCCCCTTGTCATCTCGCTGTGCCCTCCATTTTGACCACTCTGAGGAAACGGATATCCATAGACATGACGACGGGAGAAAGCAGGCCTGGCATCCGGCAATGAGAGAATGGGCCACCAACCATCTCCTGGGCCAGTGCAGGACCCCACGTTGCATTCCATTTGGAGCGCCAAGACCGGATTGAGCAACGGCAGGGGTAAATGAATGCCATTGCCCGAGAGCAATTGGGACATTCACAAGCGATGCATAATGCGGTTCTGGGAGCCTCCAGGTGGTTGGCCACTTCCATTGATCGTTGGTGGTGGCATGCAGTTGTGTGCCAGTAACACCATCGACAGTCAGAAGGTGAGGGAGCTGACAGAGCAAATCTCTGCCTAACTTGAGATCATGGCCAGGGCCATTAACATGACAGTGCAGCACCTGCAGGGCAGTGAGACTGCAAGTTCAGTGTTGGTCACCCCTACCGATGGATCTGTGGCCAGCATGCCGCCAAGGCACTCCCACTGCCGCACGACTCATACTCGCATGCCCACACAAAATGGGGACAAGAGGAAGAGATAGTGGACTCTTACATGGGACAGACTGGAGACCACAGGGGCGTAGGTTGGGTAACGGTGTTGGGGATGAGGGTGTGGGGTGGGTGATGGTGTTGACGACAAGGGTGTTTCAGTAAAGTTTAAATTACTGTTGCGTCAAGTCAATGTTTATAGTGTTTATTCGATGGTAGTGAAGTATGTGCATTCAGTGAATGATCATAGTAGTGTGAGAGGTGCATATGTGTGGAATAAAAAATAGTTGTCCATGAGGTCCTGCTGGACAATGTGCCCTTCCCTCACCTTCCAACATATGCCTGTAGGCGCCCTTTTCTCATCTGCAACGTTTTTGTCATCAGAGCCAGAGGAGAAAAGTCCTCATCTGCAGGCATTTGAATATTCTGTTGTATGCACATGTTGTGCAGCATTACGCATATCATGACGATTTTACCAACTTTCACAGGGCTGTACATGAGTGCACCACCTGTCCGGTGGATGCATCATAATCTTGCCTTTAGCAGTCCGAATGTGCATTCAATGCATGTCCTGGTTCTCATGTGGGCCTCATTATAGGCTATCTCTTGTGGTGCTCCAGGGTTCCTCACAGGTGTCATCAACCGGGGTAACTGCAGATAGCCTGAGTCACCTACAAGAAATAGGATATACAGGGCCTCATTACACAGTAGGCGGTAAGGGTTTACCGGTACCGGTATTTTACCGGTACCGGTAAACCCTTACCGCCTTACTACGAGGACCCTTTGTGGGTTGGAGAATGTAATGCCTGCTTTTTGCAGGCGTTAAAAACCAACCCGCAAAGGGACCAGGGAGCTAATTACGGTACCGCAATTTGCAGTGCCGTAATTAGCACCTTCCCCATTCCCATTATGCCCTATGGGGCAAAAATGGGAATGGGGAAGGGCAATGGGGGAAGGGGGAATTACCGCCCCACCAACCTTGGAACAGGACCTAGCTAATAGCACCTTGGTCCACCGCCGTCCGTGTAATGAGGCCCATAGTCTTTGATATGGTTATTTGTCTGTCGAGACACATGTATATTGTTATATTTAGCTGGTGACCTACATGTGCTTATCTGTGTATGTGGATGACACACCTTGCATCAATTGGGGTGGAGAGGCATTGGTTTAACGAGTGCACTGGCAGTCATTCACAGTCTGTGCAGTATCATTCATCATGTGTTTGTCTATACGCTGACATCACCCTTGCAGTTGACACCATGTACTGCCCTATGACCATGCATTGGCAGGGAAGGACTTCTTGGATTAGACAGGGCCCTTGCTTGGTGTTACTGATTGTGTGTCTGCTTCCATGCATGCCATGATGTCCTGTGGAGTCACCTTTGGTCATCATGTGGACTGCAGGAAGTCGGTCATGAGCCATGACCTATTCATTGTATAATTGAAGTTGCATTATGGTACTTGTATTTTGCTCAGAATTGTTCTCATTCTGGTCTCCATGTGTGTCACTGTGCCACGTAATTGTCAGATTGCCTATTCACCCACAAGCCAGGTACGCTGTCCTCTGTGTGTTTTCATGTATGCTGGTAGGGTGCTGTACCTCGGTTTCATGGCATCGCGTGTGACACCTAGGAATCAGGTGCAGCAGTGTCTGATGGTGCGATCGGCATCACATGTCATCTGAATGTTCAGTGAATGAAACTGTTTCCTGTTCTGGTATGCCTGCTCCACTGCCTGGGGGCCACTAATGCAATCCAGTGCTGTTATGATATTGGAGAACTGGCGTAGAAACGTGCTTTGGCTGCGTGCACCTGCGTCTGGGTGATGGGCATGGAGATGTGCTGATGGGCATGCCTCATCAGCACATCCAAGACGTGTTCCAGCACCTTCGAAAATGTTGGCTGGGACATCCCATGCAGCATCCCAACAGTGTGCTAGAATCCTCTCATGGCACAGAAGTGTACGATGGACACACGCTTTACAGGAGGTGGCGGGGTGGCAGTCCCGATGGCGCTCTGGAAATCAGCCTCGATCAGGGTCAGCAGGTCTGTGATGTTGTGCCAGTCCAAGCGATAGAGTGTAAATAATTGGTTGTCCATCAGTGTCCACAAGGATGGGCAGTAACGTGGTATGGGTGGCCTCCACAGCGCACGTCTCCTGAACCTTTGCCTGTCTCCTTCCCTGCTGAGCCCTCGTCTGCTGCTGTAGCTCAATGAATAGTTTGTGGATCCCATTGTTCATGTCTGGTTGTGGCTGCATGTTGCTTGGATGTGTTTGGGATTGTGTGGGCCTTATGTACTCCTCCTGAGTGGATCGGTTGCAACTGTGACTTAATTTCCATCACTTGTATGCATTTACCTCCACCTTTTAGTTGGAGGCAACTACACTGTTTTTTGCCTGAATTACAGCAGATTTTCAGTAGTATTTCAGCTGTATTTGCAATTGTAATAAGGTGGAAATACCATTTTTGTTTCTGGTGCTAATTCTGCGGGCACACTTAGTCCTGGGGCTAATTATGCCAGATCTCTGTGGTAATTGCGCTATTGCTAATTCTGACAGTGCTAATTCAGCTGGCAGAATCAGCACCCATTTTCTGAAAAGTATAATTCGGCTGAGGGCCCGATCCTTAACTTGGCGCAGTGAATGTGCTAAGAGCACGATTCACTGCGCCAAATCAGGTCCCCCAGCCCCCACCATATTTTCAAGTGGGCCTGGGCGTTCTCGTAGTGCACGACAGTGCACCTTTAGCATTACGCTTGTTTTTGACTTAACAGGTGCAATCCTGAAATCTCTGCAGCATTTTTGTAAAATAACGACATATTCGTTATTTTACAAAACTGCTGCTGAGAACACGGGGGTATACAAACACTTTCATATACACCAAAGTAAGCAGCTTCAATGTTGCAGGATCCAACTTTGAAGCTGCTTACTTTGGTGTACATGAAAGTGTTCATATACACCCTGCACTGCAACAAGGCTTCTCCAGAATAACGGCACCAAAATGGTACCGTATATGTACGCCACTTTAGTGCACATATAAAACTGGAGGAGTGCCACAAGAATACCAGTCTAAAGAGGCAGGTAACGAATGTGGCAGTTGCTAGGTTGGTTTCCAACCCATCTTAGTAACTGCCACATGTATTCCGAAAGTGCCGCATTCCTACCGACTTCGGAAGAATGCGCCACCTTCAGAATAGTTCTTAAGTACCAAAAAGGTGGTTAACGCTTTTAACAACCTTTACGGTATTTAACACCAGTTGAGAATCGGGCCCTGAGTGGTAAAAGTGCAGGTAATTCCGTTACCGCGACTTTATCCACTTACCTCCAAACTTGTAATGAGGTTGGTGCATTGAATGTGAATGACATGAATAATATACGATTATAAGGGAGGTAATATCAAAGGTCTGACAACTAGATGGCACTCTAGGATCATGCACTGAAAGTATTGAGCCACTATAGAAAGTTTGCAATAGGAGATGTTGAGTTCGCCTTTCTAACTATGATCTGGAAATTGCACCACGTATGTTAAATGTTAAATGTTAAAGGTATTTGTACCGTGCACCGTCACCAACGGAATTGGTCCCCAGGCGCTCAGGCGGATCTGCAAACGATAAAGTTGGGATGGGTTAGTAGGTTGAAGAAGGGAGTAGGATAGTGAGAGAAGTGGTGTGCTGTTGGCAGCTTCAACTCAGTATACACCGGGTGCTGAGCTTTGGTGCAGGTATCGGATTGGAGTCAGTCCACGTGTGCTGTTGTTCCGGTTTATGTGTGTTGCAGTGTTGTGAAGTGCGTGCGGTTTGTTGTGCGAGAGATGGTTGTGTGAGTTTTTGAGTGAGATAAGTATGCAGAGTTTGAGCTTATTGGTTAGTGGGTTACCTGACCTTTACCAATGCTAGTACTCGCGGTTCTGGGGAGAGTGGCACTTGTTGGCCCTTGCATTCCCATCTAGGCGCGGCGCAGGCCAATGATTGGGGCTCCATACTGGTGTGATCATGCCAACATTCACACTTTTATCTGGTCGCGGCGCAGGCTAGTGTTTAGAGATCGGTCCAGGAGTGGGCAAGCTAGCGTTCACAACTCCATCCGAACGCCACGCAGGTTGGTGTTCACGGCTTTGATTGTGGCATAAGCTAGCATTCACATTTCCTAGGCGCGGGCGTGTTATCCTTCGAACAGTCCTATCCACATGCGACGCAGGCCAACGTCTATCTAGATGCGTCTGCCAGTCTGGCTGTGTTCGTCCGGTGCGTAAGAGCGGGAGAGTGTAGGTCTAGGTTTCGTCTGGGTCTAGTTAGGTGGTCAGTCTCTGTAGCCTTCCTTTGCGGCTGTCTTCCATGACGTATGCATAATCTATTAGAGTACACGTATGAGATGTTTGAAAATGTATTTTTTGCGATTTTGGTATGAAAAATGAAGGGTTTTTATTAATGAGGGTTGAGTCAATTGAGGGCGCCTTGGTTGTGCTTTAATAACCATTGCAATCACCTAGGTCAATCAACATAAGCGTGCAAAGCATTTAAGATTTGAGTGGTTTTATAAAGTGCGAACCAGGCCATAGAGGGCGTCAGAGAGCGCTTGACGAGTTATACATGCAACAAAAAGGTTTGTATACACAAATAACACATATACAATAGTGTAGCTGCAGGGCTTAAAGGACTGGCGAAAGAAAGCGAATTAGAAATCGAATAAGTGGTGGTAAGGACTGGAGGGTGCAGAGGCTTGATAAGTGGGGGCGGGTGTGGGGGGTGCATAAGATTACAGGATTACTGCAAGAACTTGTTTGCTGAGATGTTCTAATTCCGAGAAACATAATTGAGCAAACAATTCCGTACTTGTTTATCCACCGGTCATTATCCCTGCAATAAAGGACCGCTACTTCTGTGCATTTCTATGGGTCACAGTACGAGGCGCATCTTCCTGGTTGAGTCCTTAAGGACTGTGCCGAGCAGAAGGACACGGCTTCCTCCTAACACTCCTTACGTGCTGAGTCTCGAGCACGCAGTGTTATAGATTCGCACAGATAGATAGATGTTTTGGAGGAACCTTCTAGAATCAAACCTCCCACAACCAGTGGTGTCACTAGGAATCCGTTTTAGGATGGATTAAAGCAGGGGGCACAAATACAACAAGGGGAGGGGGTAGGGTAGTGGCACATCAAATAAGGGTCAACAGGCCAAACTGGTTTAAGAATACCTATATTTTACCAAGTTGGTTACAAAAATTTGACATTAAGCATGTTCAGAGTAGGTTAAAGACGATACAAGTGTTGCATTGAGTTAAAATACATCCTAAAAAGTTAACTTATTCAATAGTTTCAAAAATGTCCTATGCGTTCAGCAAGAGACTAACTCAAGCAGACATCACTCCCAACACAGCTTCAAATAATGTGTAGTTAGAGAGGTGGTATTTAGCAGAAGAGACATGGCTTCCAGCTGAGCCAAAAAGAGTCATTTTTATCAGAAAAGGTATCGCTCATACATAGCTCACTTTCAAATGATAGTCAAGGACATTGGGCCTCATTCCAAGTTTACTGGTCCGGTAACAACGGTACCGATAAGCTTGACAGTACCGTTGTTACCGGACTGCAAATCTACGAGTTCTGCTTGCGGGTGCCTTCCCGCCCTCCAGGACTGACCTGGCGGGCGGACCAGCACCCTTGAGCAGTCCATGTCGGATGCACCGGCACCATTCATGAATGGTGCCGGGCATCGATTCCGGCCTCCCCATTCCCATTGAGCCCGATGGGGCTCAAATGGGAATGGGGATTAATTATTACCAGCACCCGGCAATGGGGAAATACAGTGTCTGCCAGGGCTGTAATGCCCCTGTATTTCCCCATTGCCAGGCGCTGGAATAATTTGCAAGTTCGGCAGCAGCCTGCCAGTTTTACCGGCAAGGCTACCGCCGAACTTGTAATGGGGCCCATTGTGTTTAACAGATGAAATACCATATACAGGTGCTGAGTACAGAGGGGAAAGGAGGCGACTGTTCTCTTGTTTCTTTAGAAATGGTTGCAGGAATCTCACTCACTTTGTCCCCATAGAATTGTTTATAGTTTTATCTTTCTGTCTGTACATCCCAGTGGCAGCTGGTAATTTTTTTAATTGGAGAGGCGTAAATATTTCCCCCAAATATGCCAGAGCGAATGAGCATAGCGAGGTAGCCTGAACCAATTAAGAGGTGTGGGCCAGGGTGGGGTTGAGGGGGGTCCCTGCATTTTACAGCACACATTTTTGAAAAATTGGTTAATAAGCCAGTTTGCTATTGGTTTTGTAGGGTAACTCATGAAAAATACAATACATGCAAGTCACCATGCATTTCCCCAAAACATTTTCATGATGCCTTTTCCCACAATATATGCCAGTGTAAAAACATGTTCACACTGGCTGTGCCCATACATTTCCATGCCAGTTGCACCAATATATGCCACTATACCCATTAAAGAACAAACTCAATTATTTATTTATATACATTTATAAAGGGCTCACACAGCCCAGGGGCATCGAGGCTCAGTTACAAGAATATGTCTTAGTTGCAGAAACATAGCTAGGTGGTTAAGCTACATTAGCCCTCAAAATACGTTGTCTTGGTTAAAGTTCTTAAGGTAAGTGGCTTGGTTACATTAGCTCTTGCCCAGGTTACAGTATACATGAATGGTTGCAGTATGCAAGCTTGGTTGCATTGATTACACATGTGTGAGAAGGTCACAGGGTTACATGTTGAGCTGCAATCATAAACAGGATACAGTTGTTTGGTTAGGATACCCATAGTTAACACGATACGGTTGTTATAAATTGAACAAATATCAGAGGGGGTAAGGCCTTAACAGTAGCTTGTGCAGCTTCAGGCAAACAACCTAGTTTTTATTGGCTTGCGTAAGGCGAGATGAGAGGGTTCAACTCTGATGCCATGAGGCAGGGATTTCCAGTGCTTGGAGGCAATGAAGGGGAAGCTCATGTTTGCTTTGCTCATAATACCAGAAATGATACTATAAGAAAACATGTCCATGTATGTTCTGCCAATATATGGCAGTATCCCCATGCAATAACATACTCCAGTTGGCTTTACCATTAAAAATGACATGCCACAGTATGAAAACATCTCCAAAATGGCTGCATCAAAATGCCAACATAGCCACGTAATAACACTTATCATGCTTGCTTTTTCAAAGATGCCCAATACAAAATGTCATGCCACAGTAAGAAGTGGCTAGACTAGCTGCATTAAAATGGCAATCTAGCTACTAAATAACACTTATCATGCTCACATTATCAAAGATGCAAAATACAAAATGGCATGCTACAGTAAGAAATGGCTAGACAGGCTGCACGAAAACGCCTGTCGAGACACGTAATAATACACACTTATCCTGCTTACTTTATCAACAATGCCGAAAACAAAAAGTCATGCCACTATAAAATGCCAGTATAGCTAAATAATAACATTTGTCATGCTTGCTTGATCAAAGAGGCCCGGTAAAAATGCCATGCTTGACCCCTGCCCCACAGCGCCTCTCTCGCACACAATGTGATTATGTGTGCAACCCATACACATAATAGATGCCCAGTAAAAAATACCAAGCCTACTACCTGAGTTGTGCAACAACCCCCTGCCAAACTCATCTCCACAGTCCAGCACGAACACACGTGCATACACATTCACACAACATTCACACGCAGCATGCACTCGCTCATTCACATGAACACCCATCATCATAAACTCAATCATTAAATACAACACAAGCATACATGCATACATACACATATTTAAATTAACTTACCTTCTGCCCCGGTCCTGAAGTTTCTGCCCAGCGCTCCCATGCAGTACGAACAGGGACCAGGTGTCATGTTGCGCCGGTATAGTCTATGGAGATGCTGCCGATTAACATGACGATTCCATCGCATTTTCTATTACGGTCTCAGAAGCGTTCTAGTTGTTGCCAAGATGGCCGCCGCCTGAGTTATTGCTGCAACAGAGACACAGCCCCCTGCGTTGCAACCCTCCTACTCCGGCTACCGGGAGAGACGTTAGTTCTTTCTTTCTACTTTCGCTCTCCCTCCCCCTTTGTCTTCCGTCCTGGCCACTACTTTTCACCTTGCCTCCACCGCGCCATTCCCTGCTCTGTTGCTCCTTCTCTTCCCTATTACTCCTGACTTTACCTACCGGATTACTCAGGGTTACAATCCAGGAAAATCTACCATCCAGCTTCCCCGCAGTATCCATTGCCGCCATTGAATCTCCAACAGACACAGTCGGCCTGGAGGATTATCCAGCAAAGGGTTTTTTTGCATCCTAAAGGCTTTTTCCCCATTTGGGCTCTCTCCTTGGAAGTCCACACTGCTTAGGTTGTTTTATCCAACCGAGAGTGAAGGCCTCTGACAGGGAGGCACCCTATCTCTTCTGTGGCAGACGGACTGCCAAATCAAAGAAGGAGAAGAAGAAGTCAAAGAAGAGAAGAATCTACAGGAGGCTTCTCCAGTATCTTCAGGTGAGGAACCGAGTGGTGAACCGGACCATTGTGAGAGTTATTGTGAGAGTTTGCAATGCCCAAAGATGACTTCCTTGGAACAGTACCAGGAATTGGTTGCTGCTGTACAGGGCTTTAATCATGAGATGCAGAATTTACGGACAGAAAACTCCAACTTACGACGGCTGTTGGTTAATCATGATGATCAGAGAGGTGATCTCCCTCCCTTGACCTTTCCCTTCGGTAAATACGATGGGTCCCTTTGCAAGCTAAGTGAATTCCTGAACGCCTGTTTGGTGTACTTTACATTCCGGCACAGGGCCTATAATTCCGACCAGGCTAAGATTGGTTTCCTAATTTCAAACCTGGTAGGGAACACCTTGGCTTGGGCTACGCCAATGGTCACAGCCGGTAGCCCGGCTTTGCATGACTATTCCGCCTTTGTACATATGGTCATGGAAAGATTTGAGAGACCGGAGGTACTTTATTCCTCATATGAAACCCTCTTGTATATCCAACAAGGACAAACAGATGTACAGCGAATGGCTACTGAAGCAGGCTGGCCAGAATCTGCTCTCCAGGCCATATTTCAGAGGGGCCTTAAAGAGGATCTTATGGACAAACTATCCTGAGTAGCACATCCTCCTATATTCCACTGTTAGGGTTATTCTGGGGCCGGCAGAGCCACACCTGGGGTCCGCGGACCGCCGGTTCACAGAAGGCCCTAACTTCTACCCTTGCCCCAAAGAAGTTGAGGTCCACACATGGAGCAAGCGTTTTCACAGTTGATTAGTACAAACCACAGGGATCATCTGCATGGAGTACTCCAGGCAAGACTCACATTCTTCGGTTCGCAGGCCGGTTTTGTAGGAAAATGACGTTGCTATTTACGTCACTCAGCAAATTCCATCCTTGAACCAAACGCCACACAGGATTGACTCCCTGAGTGGTAGGTCCAGTATGGGGACATATATTGCACAATATTAGTGGAGGCTGCTGGGTCAGGTGGTGCACCTGGATCATCCCTAAAAATTGCTACTCTGAAAGTGGTACATTAGCCCTCCCGGTGATTGGCTAGTGATTCCCACCACCTTTCCCTAGTCCCGAGTGTGGTGATTGGACTGGCCTCGGGCCCCCAAGCCTGGGACAAACTTCGTTCCCAACCCATGAGACACCTGGTCATGGATAATGTGTATCAACAATGTGTGACTATGTGACAGTGAATAACAAAGGTGTGGGTATACTACTGCCATGAGAGTGTTCCATTCCCAGCGTATATTGTTGCTGATATGTTGCAATTTGTTGCAGGCTCAGTCTTAGGCACGAATCTGCTTGTGCTTCCCCAGCCTGCAGGTCTTAGCAATTCGTCAGCTTGGCTGGGTCCCGTGTGAGGCCACTGTTCGTGAGGCTGAAATACTTCGATCTGTTTTGTATTTTGCATGGACGGGTCCCTGCTGGGGCTGGTATCACCTTGGCTTGGTGGTTATGGAATGTCGTTTGCAATATTGTGGCCTTGGCTGCCGTTGCGTCTGCCATGGCGATACTGATTGCACAGCATCTCGCTGCTTGGGGGTTCTGTGAGATGATCCTGGCTCGCTGGATTTTCCTGAGGCCTACTCTGGCTCTGAATAGGTGTTCTGCATAATGTCCATAGGTCAAAATGAGACATGGTCGGTCAGGTCCCTCGAGTGCTCCTGTCCTTCCATTGGGTTAATAGCAAGTAGCATCTGCAAGCATGTGCACAATCTCTTCTGGCATCTTGCGTTTCTGCGGTGCTGTAGCGGCCTAAGTGGCAAAATAATAAACGTGCAGACAGTATGTATATGTTACCGTTCTCTATCTCATAGAACTGTATGCATGTATTCTTCGTGTAGGTTGGTGTGTGAATGTCCCGAATGTGGGGCGTGCACGTGTGCTTCCTGTCTAACGGAGCGATGTCATCATGACATCTCTAATGACTTGCAGCATGGCTTTTGGGGTGTTGTTAGTCGATTCTGTCCATGTAGTCGTCTCCAGCTCGGTCTTGCCTCTCCTCGCACACTTTGGGTAGGGTTCGTACCACCGCAGGGTTGTATGGTCGGCTGGCTGGGTATCTTTCATGATGCATGCCGATGGTGGGAGCAGTGGGGATCGATGAGAACTCGTATCATCGGTGGTCGTTTTGTCGTGGATACTTCTTCCGGTTGGGGGTCCATCGGGAGGGAAGGTATGTTCGGGTTTTCCCTCTTGAGTTTCCGCTCTGGTCGACTTGTCGACCATCAAAATTATTATTCCTCTTGTCCTATTCCAGGCACCACACCTTTGTGATCCCGGCTAGGTGTCCGTAGTGGTTGACATGATCTTCCAACGACCAATACATGTATACACATCGTCCTCTGGGTTTACAGTAAACCCACTTCCCAACATATATTTTCGTATTCCTCGGATTCACTAATTTCATTGAGGGTGGATACATGTCTGACTCCATTAGCTGTTGACGCAGCCTCTCTCGTTCTCTACGTATCATGTCCGTCTGCTGTTCATCATCCACAGGCATGAGCAGTTTCATTCCGATCATCTCTTCTGCTGTCGTCTTGGATTTTGCCATGCATGCTTTTACCCCGAATAGTGAGGCCATCCCTAGGATCAGACCTCCTGCCAATATTTTTAGGCCATCCAATAGCCAGGACGGCATCCAGGACCAGAGGTACGAAAACCAGCTTCTGTCTTTTTTTGTGCCTTTAGATTCTTCTTCCATTTTGGCGTGCATTTTTGCTAATTGTGATACTGCTTCTGATAATGTCCCATTATCTTCGTTGTTTGCCGGTTTGAACGTGCAACAAGAACTTCCAATCTTGGCGCAGACTCCTCCTTCCATTGCTGTGAGGAGGTCCAAGACGTATATATTTTGTAGTCCCACCAATCGTATTGCTTGGAGCTCCTCCTTTATTGCATTGAACCCGTTCACTGTTCAGTTTAATGTCATCATTAGTTCCCATCTGGTAATTTGAAGCCATTTGGCTTTGACGTATGTTTGAAATCCTGGATGTATCAGTGCTTATAAAAACATGGCAGTTTTGCTGAAGAGGCTGTGCGATGGTGTTACTTCGTCGAGGGCCATTTCAGACTTTCCCCAGAAGACGTTTCCTTGTCATTTTACCCTTCTTAGTTTCCAATTCTTGGCAGTGATGTTACTTGTAAGACGCTCTGTTGGTGATATCGATCTCTTTTTTCTGCTGTTGCCTTCATCCATTTTCAGAAAATCATCTATTTTAATGTGTTTCTTTGGTACTACCAGTGAAGGTACACTGACGTGTGCTAAGGAGCAAATTCCTCCCCAATTTGGTGGTAGCTTGTCGTATGCTTTTGAACCACAGGCCCAATAGTGGTCCATGAGCACTGCCGTACCTGTCCCCATATCAGCAAGTTTCTCTTTCTTCTGCACCCTTTATTGGTCCCCACTTTAATGTCCCCGTCATGTTGGTAGCTCAAGGCTGGTGTTGTTAGGGAAATATTGTCAGTGGTCCATCTTCTTTAACCAACCAGGTCAGTAGGCTTGTGCTTCTCGCCCATTCTTTAAGGCACTTGTCATTTTGTTCCTGAACTTTGTTCAGAGCCACTTTTGCCAAAGTCAATGGTTTGATCCCCACTACGCCATCTACCCATCCATCTTTGGTGTATACTTTTCTATATATCAATATTTGTCGTCGTTCCCAGCAGCCCTGTTCTCCGCCTGTCTCTTTTACATTCCACTTGCAGGGTAAGTAGTCCAATGTCACTTCTTTTGTCTCTCCCTTTTCTGGCACGTACATTATGTATCGCAGCGCTTCAGTATGTTGCCAGTAATTGACGAACATGGGTAGTGTCTTTGATGAAGTTATCTTCATACGGGTATGTTGCATTGGATCTCCATCTGAGTGTTGCTGTTTTCCTTTGCAATCTTCCTCGTGTCCTGAACAGTGCGAAATACAGGAGGCACTGTGCTGTCCTCGCTGGTACTTCTGTGGCTACAAAGGTCCTGGAGGCGCTTATGGCATATGGGATCAATGAGCAGACATAGCAGCTGTCCCTTGTTGTGTCCTTACCTATTTTCGGCATGTGTTTATACCACGTGTTGTTTGTTATGTGTGCCGTGCCGGTGAGGTATGTGTCTACTCCATTAACATCAGTGCCAACACTGAACTTACCTCTCCTTACCTTGTCAGCAGTGTTCTCTGTACCACCTGACACAGTGCTCCTTGCAGCTTGGGTAGGGGTAATATTAGTATTGGGTGTTGTGGAAACATGCAAAGCTATGTAAAGCTGCCAGAAGGCAGCAGTTAGCAGTCCAGTCGTTAAGATAAACCACAATGTTGTCAAAACAAGTTTTATTATAACAACCATGATTTTAGTACTTACACCGCCGTCACACGGTTGATGAGACAATAAAGTTGCCTGCCTGAAAATCGCGTTTTTGTGTTAGTATTTGTAAGTATTTTAAGCCCCGTGGACTAAGTAATCATTCAATGCCCAGACAAACATTTCCTGTGTGGGTAGGATGTGGTGAAGTTGTGGGTATGTTTGCTCTATGTATGAGAGGAAGGCGTAGTAATAGATCTCTGGTGGCCTTGGTCTGGAATGTAGGGGCCTCTGTATAGCATGAATATTTTGATGAGACAATGCTTCAGGGTAGTCAGTAGAGGGTAACATATAAATCAAAATCACAGTCTATTTCTAGCATTTATCCAATAACAGTTATCAGACTCAGAACCCTGCATGTGCGAATAAGAAGAATGTTAAGACAATGGGCCTCATTATGAGTCCGGCGGTAACCGAGGAGGTAAAACCGCCTGGTTACTGCCAGACTCGCATTACCATTCCGCCTCTGTGATTCCCGGAATTACCGGGGCATTACAACCCCGGTGCCCCGGGAATCCCGGAGGCGGAATGGTGTAAATCCCCATTCCCATTGAGTCCTATTGGACTCAATGGGAATGGGGATCATGGAAACACCGGCACCATCTCGTGATGGTGCTGGTGTTTCATCGTCCGCCTGTAGGCGGGCGGTGGTAAACCCGCCAGGTCAGACCTGGCGGGAATGCCACCTCCCACCTACAGGACTCGGAATCGTGCGGTCCAGATTTAACAGTGGCGGCGGGTTTACTGCCTGTTATTTCCGGACCGCCCAACCTGTAATGAGGTCCAATGTTTACATAGTGTAAATGATCATTGGGAGCTCATATTTCATTGGGTAAGTTGGCCGGAGTCTAATATATTTTGCTGTCCTGAGTTCAGTATAGTAGTGGAACACTTGTAGAGGGTAACCGTGGTATCTCTTCAGGAGCTACTGTTCAGGGGAATAATTAATGTCCACGGAAAGGATAAAGGTATTTCTTTTCAATTGTTAATTTGCACCAGTGTTGCAGTGGGAATTTCTGATGCTTGTGAGCGTCTGACCATCGGATGGCCAGTACCTTCTTGGTCACTCGCGCTGGGAGATGTATCTAGTTCCCTAGCTATTGAGTTGGGGGTGGTATTTGCTGGTTGTATGATGTTTGTCACTGCAGCTTTTATCCTGTTGATCTCGGTAGTGTCGCGTTGGGGCGAGGCTGGTGCGCTGTAGGGCTTTATATCGTGGGAATGGTGCCAAACTTGTTTACCTACTAATTTCGCGGCCCTATCAGTAACTTCCTCAACTCTATGGGGTCCTGTGAATCATGGTGTATTCCAACCCCTCGTAAAATTCCGGATGAGGACTGTGTCCCCTACTTTCACTGGGGGTTCTTAAGTTGCTTCAGGGACATTGGGCCTCATTCCGAGTGCGGCAGTAAGGGGTTAACGGCACTGGTAAGGATGCTGGTACCATTAACCCCCGACCCACCGCATTCCGAGGTCCCTTAGCGGGTCCCACTAGGGCCGGCTGGTTTTACCAGCTGCCCTTAGCGGGACCTGTTAAGGGACCAGGGAGCTAATAGCGGGCCCACTATTTGCGGGCCCGTTATTAGCTCCTTCCCCATTCCAATTGAGCCCTATGGGGCTCGAATGGGAATGGGGAATGGTTTTCGGAATGGGGGCTTACCGGGTCCGCAAAGGTTGGAATGTCCCCGTAAATCCCCATTCCGACACCACGGACCCAGACACGGGTTTGGAGGCAGCCATGGTGCTATTAGCACCATGGCTGCCTCCAAACTCGTAATGACCCCCCATTGTCATTCTTTTCTGCACCGTCTACTTGCCTCCCCTTTGTACATTGTATCTGTCAAGAGATAAAAGATGCGCTAGAAACAAGTGAAGTCACATAGGTATACATTTCATCCCCAAGAACATTTGCAGTTTATTCACAGTCCGTCATAGCCCATGTGTGTGGAGCCAAGGGGAGATGCATGCGTTGTCCAGTTACCACCTCGTGGGGTGTTAACTTGTGGTCAGACCCGGGCTTGTTTCTGAGTTCAAATAGGGCCAGTGGTAGGCAATTAAGCCAATTCTTTTTTGTACTTTGCTGAGTCTTTGCTATGCTTTCTTTCAGGAGACTATTGAGGTGTTCACAGATGCCATTAGCTTGTGGGAGATATGCACAAGAAACTTGTGCTTGATCCCTAACAGGGCAGTTATGTTCTGGAACAGTTCATTTGCGAAGTGAGGTCTGTTGTCAGACCGCAGGACCTCACAGATGCCCCATCTTGGGAATACTTCCCGTACCAGGAATTTTGCTGCTCTAAGTGCATCACATGGTAGCATGGCCCTGCCTCTACCCACCTTGAAAAGGGGCACACTACCACAATCATGTATCGGTAACCTTGACATACGTTGATCATGTCTATGTAGTCAATATGGAGGTGTACAAATGGTCCTTCTGGTCTGGGAATTGTCCCCTGTATTACTCTTAATGTGTGTCCAGCAGTGAACTGCTGGCATGTCAGGCAATTGCTGATAAAGTTTATGACCTGTGCATTCAGGTCGGGGCAAAACCATGATTCTCCAATGCGTGCTGCAATGACCTCCTTCCCAGTGTGTGTGGGATAATGTAATTGTGCCAGTGCTATTTTCTTATAGTGCTAGTGGCATGACTACTTTTCCAGTGTTATTTTGTCGCCATAGGGCATGGGTGCACAACATCCGGCCCGCGGGCCAGTTGCGGCCCGCCAGGCCGTTTTGTCCGGCCCGCCAGCAACAAAGACTTTCCTAATGAAGGGCGGCCCGCAAGCAGCAGCATCGGCCGCCCTCCATTAGGAAAGTCTTTGTTGTCTTCCGGCCCGGACAAAACACTGGCCCTCATTGGTTCAGTGCACATGAACCACGCAGCTCCTACGAGCCACGTAGTGCGTGTGTGCTGCACCAATGGAGTGCTTGATGCCGGAAGGCATTTCAGCCTTGTCACGCACACGCCAGCCGTAGTGCCAGAAGCCTCGCCAGCGTTCCAGCACGTCTGGGTAAGTACATGGTGGCGGGGCTGTATGTTTGTGTGTGTGTGTGTCTGTCTCGGGTCCATCCTGACTGTGTTTTTTGTTTTTGTAAGTATGTTGAGATGCAGAGGTGGGGGTGTGTGTCGGGTGTGTATGGGTGTGTTTGTATTTGTATGTCTGCAGTGTATGTTGAGATGCGGGGGTGAGGGGGGTGTCGGGTCTGCTTGAATGTGTTTGTGTACAAGTGCAGTGTGTGTTGAGATGTGGAGGGGGTGTGTGTGTCAGGTCTGCCTGAATGTGTTTGTGTGCAAGTGCAGTGTGTGTTGAGATGCGGAGGGGGTGTGTGTGTCGGGTCTGCCTGAATGTGTTTGTGTGCAAGTTCAGTGTAGGTTGTGATGCCGGGGTGGTGTGTGTGTCGGGTCTGCTTGAATGTGTTTGTGTGCAAGTGCAGTGTGTGTTGTGATGCGGAGTGGGTGTGGGGGTCGGGTCTGCCTGAATGTGTTTGTGTGCAAGTTCAGTGTATGTTGACATGCGGGGGTGGGGTGTGTGTCGGGTCTGCCTGAATGTGTTTGTGTGCAAGTGCAGTGTGTGTTGAGATGCGGAGGGGGTGTGTGTGTCGGGTCTGCCTGAATGTGTTTGTGTGCAAGTTCAGTGTATGTTGAGATGCGGGGGTGGGGTGTGTGTCGGGTCTGCTTGAATGTGTTTGTGTGCAAGTGCAGTGTGTGTTGAGATGCGGAGGGGGTGTGTGTGTCGGGTCTGCCTGAATGTGTTTGTGTGCAAGTTCAGTGTATGTTGAGATGCAGGGGTGGGGTGTGTGTCGGGTCTGCTTGAATGTGTTTGTGTGCAAGTGCAGTGTGTGTTGAGATGCGGAGGGGGTGAGGGGGTCGGGTCTGCCTGAATGTGTTTGTGTGCAAGTTGAGTGTATGTTGAGATGCGGGGGTGGGGTGTGTGTCGGGTCTGCTTGAATGTGTTTGTGTGCAAGTGCAGTGTGTGTTGAGATGCGGAGGGGGTGTGGGGGTCGGGTCTGCCTGAATGTGTTTGTGTGCAAGTGGATTGTGTGTTGAGATGCTGAGGGGGGGGGTCGGGTCTGCCTGAATGTGTTTGTGTGCAAGTGCAGTGTGTGTTGAGATGTGGAGGGGGGGGTGTCGGGTCTGCCTGAATGTGTTTGTGTGCAAGTTCAGTGTATGTTGAGATGCAGGGGTGGGGTGTGTGTCGGGTCTGCTTGAATGTGTTGGTGTGCAAGTGCAGTGTGTGTTGAGATGCGGGGGTGGGGTGTGTGTCGGGTCTGCCTGAATGTGTTTGTGTGCAAGTGAAGTGTATGTTGAGATGCTGGGGGGGGTTGGAGGGGTCGGGTCTGCCTGAATGTTTGTTGTTGTTGTGTGCACGTTCAGTGTATGTTGAGATGTGGGGGTGGGGCGGGCCGGGTCTGTATGCGTGTATGCTTGTGAGTTTGTTTGGTGAGTTGGGGGGTGGGGGGGTTCAGGTCTGTATGGATGCATGGTGTATGCATGTGAGTCTGTATGGGTGCATGGTGTATGCTTGTGAGTTTGTGTGCTGAGTTGGGGGTGGGGGGGTTCGGGTCTGTATGGGTGCATGGTGTATGCTTGTGGGTTTGTGTGCTGAGTTGGGGTGGGGGGTTTGGGTCTGTATGGGTGCATGGTGTATGCTTGTGGGTTTGTGTGCTGAGTTGGGGGTGGGGGGTTCGGGTCTGTATGGGTGCATGGTGTATACTTGTGAGTTGTTATGGTGAGTTGGGGTTCAGGTCTGTATGGGTGCATGGTGTATGCTTGTGGGTTTGTTTGCTGAGTTGGAGTGGGGGGTTCCGGGTCTGTATGGGTGCATGGTGTATGCTTGTGGGTTTGTGTGCTGAGTTGGGGTGGGGGGTTTGGGTCTGTATTGGTGCATGGTGTATGCTTGTGAGTTTGTGTGCTGAGTTGGGGGTGGGGGTTCGGGTCTGTATGGGTGCATGGTGTATGCTTGTTAGTTTGTATGCAGGGGTGGGGCGGGTTGGGGTCTGTATGAGTATGTATGCATGGTGCATGCTTGGTGGCATGGGGCATAGTGTTTGCTTGAGGGGTGGGTGTCTTGGGGCATAGTGTTTGCATGAGGGGTGGGTGTCTTGGGGCATAGTGTTTGCATGAGGGGTGGGTGTCATGGGGCATAGTGATTGGTCGGGGAGTGGGGGCTATGGGGCATAGTGTTTGCTTGAGGGGTGGGTGTCATGGGGCATAGTGTTTTCATGAGGGGTGGGTGTCTTGGGGCATAGCGTTTGCATGAGGGGTGGGTGTCATGGGGCATAGTGTTTGCATGAGGGGTGGGTGTCGTGGGGCATAGTGTTTGCATGACGGGTGGGTGTCTTGGGGCATAGTGTTTGCATGAGGGGTGGGTGTCATGGGGCATAGTGTTTGCATGAGGGGTGGGTGTCATGGGGCATAGTGTTTGCATGAGGGGTGGGTGTCTTGCGGCATAGTGTTTGCATGAGGGGTGGGTGTCATGGGGCATAGTGTTTGGTCGGGGAGTGGGGGCTATGGGGCATAGTGTTTGCTTGAGGGTTGGGTGTCATGGGCATAGTGTTTGCATGAGGGGTGGGTGTCTTGGGGCATAGTGTTTGCATGAGGGGTGGGTGTCATGGGGCATAATGTTTGCATGAGGGGTGGGTGTCATGGGGCATAGTGTTTGCATGAGGGGTGGGTGTCTGTATGCAGGGGTGGGGGGGGGTTGGGGTCTGTATGAGTATGTATGCATGGTGAATGCTTGGTGGCAAGGGGCATAGTGTTTGCTTGAGGGGTGGGTGTCTTGGGGCATAGTGTTTGCATGAGGGGTGAGAGTCTTGGGGCATAGTGTTTGCATGAGGGGTGGGTGTCATGGGGCATAGTGATTGGTTGGGGAGTGGGGGCTATGGGGCATAGTGTTTGCTTGAGGGGTGGGTGTCATGGGGCATAGTGTTTTCATGAGGGGTGGGTGTCTTGGGGCATAGTGTTTGCATGAGGGGTGGGTGTCATGGGGCATAGTGTTTGCATGAGGGGTGGGTGTCATGGGGCATAGTGTTTGCATGAGGGGTGGGTGTCTTGGGGCACAGTGTTTGCATGAGGGGTGGGTGTCATGGGGCATAGTGTTTGCATGAGGGGTGGGTGTAATGGGGCATAGTGTTTGCATGAGGGGTGGGTGTCTTGCGGCATAGTGTTTGCATGAGGGGTGGGTGTCATGGGGCATAGTGTTTGGTCGGGGAGTGGGGGCTATGGGGCATAGTGTTTGCTTGAGGGGTGGGTGTCATGGGGCATAGTGTTTGCATGAGGGGTGGGTGTCTTGGGGCATAGTGTTTGCATGAGGGGTGGGTGTCATGGGGCATAGTGTTTGCATGAGGGGTGGGTGTCATGGGGCATAGTGTTTGCATGAGGGGTGGGTGTCTTGGGGCATAGTGTTTGCATGAGGGGTGGGTGTCATGGGGCATAGTGTTTGCATGAGGGGTGGTTGTCAGGGGGCATAGTGTTTGCATGAGGGGTGGGTGTCTTGGGGCATAGTGTTTGCATGAGGGGTGGGTGTCATGGGGCATAGTGTTTGCATGAGGGGTGGGTGTCATGGGGCATAGTGTTTGCATGAGGGGTGGGTGTCTTGCGGCATAGTGTTTGCATGAGGGGTGGGTGTCATGGGGCATAGTGTTTGGTTGGGGAGTGGGGGCCATGGGACATAGTGTTTGCATGAGGGGTGGGTGTCTTGGGGCCTAGTGTTTGCATGAGGGGTGGGGGCCATGGGGCATAGTGTTTGGTTGGGGAGTGGGGGCCATGGGGCATAGTGTTTGCATGAGGGGTCGGTGTCTTGGGGCATAGTGTTTGCATGAGGGTGGGTGTCATTGGGCATAGTGTTTGCTTGAGGGGGGGTGTCATGGGGCATAGTGTTTGCTTGAGGGGTGGGTGTCTTGGGGCATAGTGTTTGCATGAGGGGTGGGGGCCATGGGGCATAGTGTTTGGTTGGGGAGTGGGGGCCATGGGGCATAGTGTTTGCTTGAGGGGTTGGAGCCATGGGGCATAGTGTTTGCTTGAGGGGTGGGGGCTATGGGGCATAGTGTTTAATAAAAATGAGGGGTTGAAAAAGCCTCCTGCCACGCCACGCCCCACCGCACCTACCGCCCCACCCACATTTACTTTTCGGCCCACTATAATCATCATGTAGGGTACTTTCGGCCCTCTGTCAAAATCAGTTGTGCACCCCTGCCATAGGGCATCAGTGGGAGACATTGAACATCCTCGTTTGACCCATAAGTCTTTCTCACTCATTGTTGCTGCTGTCTGTAATTCCATAATCTGGGTTTCTGGTAGGTGGTTGTATCCTTCCTTCATCAGCATGTACCTTAACCTCCCTCTTTCTTTTTGTTTTTCTTTGATGTCCCACATTTCCACAAAATAGGGGGCATGTTTTGCATGGCAGTCCGCTGCTTCATTCCCTTTCGATATTGGATCATCCCCATTGGTTTGTGCCTGGCACTTTACCAATGCAAGTTCCATTGGGTATGTTACAGC
The DNA here is from genome assembly GCF_040938575.1 of Ambystoma mexicanum. Lineage (NCBI taxonomy): Eukaryota > Metazoa > Chordata > Amphibia > Caudata > Ambystomatidae > Ambystoma > Ambystoma mexicanum. Next base: position 447,175,506 of record NC_090936.1, on the reverse strand, counting down.
CTCTATTAACTCCCCCAACAGAAGGCCATGGTGTAAGAGAAGGCCAGGAGAAAAGGCCTCCTGTGCTCTTTGCAGCTCCGCTGCGAGCACGTTTCCCCACACGCCAGCTGGATGCTGCATCAGCTGTTCTCCTTTCATTCGGAACAACCGTGTGTTCCAAGGAAATCCCTGCCGCGTGGAGAAGCCCCAAAATGGATGCCGTTGCCATGGAGGCATCCACATCAACAACTGCTGCCGCGCAGTTCACCGCCGCAGGCCCAGGTTCCCATTCGCTGTGTCCGCCTGCCCGCCTCTCCCCTCCTGCTTTAAATGGAGGGGGAGAGGGCTGTGAGGCGAAGCCGACGAGAGAAGGCCAGGAGAAAAGGCCTCCTGTGCTCTTTGCAACTCCGCTGCGAGCACGTTTCCCCACACGCCAGCTGGATGCTGCATCAGCTGTTCTCCTTTCATTCGGAACAACTGCGTGTTCCAAGGAAATCCCTGCCGCGTGGAGAAGCCCCAAAATGGATGCCGTTGCCATGGAGGCATCCACATCAACAACTGCTGCCGCGCAATTCACCGCCGCAGGCCCAGGTTCCCATTCGCTGTGTCCGCCTGCCCACCCCTCCCCTTCTGCTTTAAATGGAGGGGGAGAGGGCCGAGAGGCGAACCCGACGAGAGAAGGCCAGGAGAAAAGGCCTCCTGTGCCCTTTGCAGCTCCACTGCGAGCACGTTTCCCCACACGCTAGATGGATGCTGCATCAGCTGTTCTCCTTTCATTCGGAACAACCGCGTGTTCCAAGGAAATCCCTGCCGCGTGGAGAAGCCCCAAAATGGATGCCGTTGCCATGGAGGCATCCACATCAACAACTGCTGCCGCGCAGTTCACCGCCGCAGGCCCAGGTTCCCATTCGCTGTGTCCGCCTGCCCGCCCCTCCCCTCCTGCTTTAAATGGAGGGGGAGAGGGCCGAGAGGCGAAGCCAACGAGAGAAGGCCAGGAGAAAAGGCCTCCTGTGCTCTTCGCTGCTCGTCTGCCGTCTGCCCAAAACCTATGCCGTACCTAGAAGGTAAGAAGCACTACCCTTGCAAGCTTCTCTCTAACCCATGCACTACCTCAAGGCATATCAGGTTGCGCACCCGTACTTTGCAAGCCGCCATCAGCTCACAGCCCACTCCCACGAGCACCCATAATACACGGCTATGCTCACGTACTGTCGAACCCTCTTTACTCGCTGATAAGGCCAGGCACCCCCGCAAAACCTCAAAGCCTGCATCCACTTCAAGTACTACCAACACAGCCACCAATAAAGTACTTAACTTTTCGTACAATTATAACGCCTCCATAACCAATGTGATTACAAATGTGTCCTCCACCACTGAAAATGAGCCCCCCAGTGTAAAATCTGTGATGTGCAATACTTCTACCACCATTTTGGATGCTAGTGTGCCAAATGCTATGCCACCTGTGTCCACCACCTCTGAAAATGAGCCCCCCATTGTAAAATCTGTGATGTGCAATTCTTCTACCACCATTTTGGATGCTAGTGTGCCAAATGCTATGCCACCTGTGTCCACCACCTCTGAAAATGAGCCCCCCAGTGTAAAATCTGTGATGTGCAATTCTTCTACCACCATTTTGAATGCTAGTGTGCCAAATGCTATGCCACCTGTGTCCACCACCTCTGAAAATGAGCCCCCCAGTGTAAAATCTGTGATGTGCAATTCTTCTACCACCATTTTGAATGCTAGTGTGCCAAATGCTATGCCACCTCTGTCCACCACCTCTGAAAATGAGCCCCCCAGTGTAAAATCTGTGATATGCAATTCTTCTACCACCATTTTGAATGCTAGTGTGACAAATGCTATGCCACCTGTGTCCACCACCTCTGAAAATGAGCCCCTCAGTGTAAAATCTGGGTTGTACATCTCCCCTAACACCCAGAGCTCAACCCCCCCCCTCCACCAAACCCTCTCTCATCATGAACCCCCACCCAGCCACTACTGAACCCCACCTGAAATGCGCCGTGATTAACGCTAGGTCCATCAATGCCCACGCCCTAGACATCCACAACCTCCTAACCTCCAACGACCTAGATCTACTCATGATCTCAGAAACATGGCTACATGAGGCCTCTGGCCCGGCGCTCTCTCTCGCCCTACCCCCTGGCTATTCCATAACAAGACAAGATCGCCTCTCCAAAGGTGGAGGTGTAGCAATTATTGCCAGAGACTCCCTCTCTATCAGAAAGGTAGAGAAATCCCTGGCCAACAACCTCAGCGACTACCTCCAAGTCAAAATAACCCTCTCTCCCCACTGCACCATTACTGTGCACACTATCTACCGCCCTGCAGGCCCAACAGGAGACTTCCAAGCCTCTCTCATCCACCTCCTCTCTGACAACCTCAAAAAACAGTCTAAAGCCATTCTCCTCAGGGATGTCAACCTAGGGTTCCGGGATAGTAAGGACGTAGCAGCCAAATCCCTTGACTCTGCCTTCAATGCTCTAGGCTACAAGAACACCATCCTTAGCCCAACTCACACTCAGGGCAGAACGCTCGACTGGATAGCACAGCTCAACTGCCCACTCATCATCACAGGTAACAATCCCACCCCGTAGTCTGACCACCACATCATCACCTTTAGCATCCTCACCACCAGCTCCCCTACTGCCCCCTTACCTCAACCGCTCCCACCTTGCCTCGCCAGAAGCTCCCGCCAGCTCACTAAGGAAAGGCTACTGCCCTTCCTCCAAGGCCCAGCCTTCAGACCACCTTTTTCATCAGACCCAGAAACACTCGCAACAACCTACGATACTGCCATCAAAGCAGCTATCAACTCCATTGCCCCTCTCAAACCTCGCAAATCCAAACCCACTACCCATTCCAACTCTTGGTTCACCCCTGAGCTCCTCACACTCCGCAACGAGAAAAAAGCCGCACTCACACAGTGGCAAACGTTCCACTCTGAAAAAGACAAGATGATCTTTAAAGCCCTATCCACCAAATACAAAAAGGCAATCACCCAAGCAAAGGCCAAATCCTTTGAATCCAGAATCTCGGAAGCCCAATCTAGCACAAAAGAAATCTTCGCCATTTTCAGAGAGCTCGAGACACCCACTCCCGCCCCCCAGAATTTCACCAAAGACAAAGACTGGTGTGACGAAATACAAACGGCCATGCAAACCAAATTAAACCTCCTCAAAAGCAAAATACTAGCCACTAAACAAGCCCTACCCAGTATGCATATCCCTATCCCACCACCTGCCCCGGATCCCCCCCTACCCTTCTCCTTCAAACCCATTCAAGAAAAAGACATCATCAACATTATGAGGAACATCAAGCCCTCTAACTGCAAAGGTGATGCATGCCCAGCCTCCATTATCAAAGACTGCACGGAAGCGCTAGCTCCCTTCCTAACAGCCTTTGTGAATGCCTCCTTTACCACAGGGAAAGTCCCCGCCTCCCTCAAGGAAGCTTGGGTCCGCCCTCTTTTGAAAAAACCAACTCTCGATCCCACCTCCCCCAACAACTACAGAACCCATCACCACTGTCCCATTCCTCCTCAAAATATTGGACAAAGCAGCCTACTTGCAGGTCCAGCACTTCATTGAAGAGAACAAACTCCTTGGACTCCGCCAATCTGGCTTCCGCCCCAGACACGGGACCGAAACCGCCCTACTTGACCTGAAAAACCAGATGGACGATGCTAGAGACATGGGTAAACCAGCTCTTCTCCTACTCCTTGACCTATCCGCGGCCTTCGACCTCGTGGATCATGGCGTCCTATGCCACCACCTTTCCTCCACTGCCAAATTCTCCCCAGAGGCCACAGCATGGATCACCTCCTTCTTACAAGACAGAACCATGCAAGTATTCTCTGACCTAGCCGCCGCATCACCAACTATTATACTTTGTGGTGTACCCCAAGGTTCCTGTCTCTCCCCCACCCTGTACAACATCTTCACACGACCCCTCTTCCTCATCCTTGACGCCATGGGCATCTCATACACCAACTATGCCGACGACACTCAGATCCTCCTCACTCTCACAGGTAACTATGACACCGACTCCCTGACCCTCAACAACCTCTACAACACCATCCAAGCCTGGATGGCAGACAACGGACTTTGCCTCAACTCTGACAAGACGGAACTCCTCCTGGTAGGTTCCCCCGACACGCTAAAAAATCTAGATGCCCAATTCAGCCACTTCACCATTGACTCCATTAAAATCCCGGTCTCCGATTCTGTCAAAACTCTGGGAGTCTACCTGGACTGCAGCCTATGCGTGGATAGACAAGTCAACGCAATAGCATCCGCAGCTGCATATCATGCCAAACGTATCAACGCAATCAGACCCTTTCTCTCCAAAGAGAATTGCACCAACATAGCCAGAGCCATCACCGGCTCTAGGCTAGATTACTGCAACGTACTCTTTCTAGGAACCTCCAACAAAAACTTAGAGAGACTACAAGTAATACAGAACAATGCTCTCCGTGCAGCCCAAGGCATTGCTAAAAGAGAACACATCTCTGAAGCCAGGAAACTAGCCCACTGGCTCCCAATAAAGGAAAGGATCGTATTCAAAGCCCTAACAATGACCCACAACTGCATTCACTTCACTGCTCCAGGAGACCTCTCTCAAAGGATCCACCCTGTCTCCACTACCAGGCCAACCAGATCACCGTACACCAACATGCTCTCTGTGCCACTAGTAAAAAGAGTAAAAGCGGGCGGATCCAGCTTCCCCTATCTCGCGCCCACTCATTGGAATGCCCTACCTCCCACTATCCGTGGTGAGGACTCCCTCACCACCTTCCGCAAAACTTTGAAAACGACCCTCTTCACATAAGACCCGACACATCAGCACGAATACTTATCATATTTGTTGTAATATACGACCAAATGCAATATTTGTAACAACAGTATGATTTCTTGTAGTATTCCAAATGTGTCAACAATCGCTATCATGTGTACCATGTAACTAAGTTATTGCAAGTAACAGCGCCTCAATGCCCCTGGGCTGCTTGCACGCTATATAAATATAAATAAATAAACAAGTGTCCCATCCGCTCTTCTGATCCCCCTTCTTAACTATCTTGCTAAACCGGAGTGTACTGTTGATGTCACTTAGGCGCTGTCAGAGTATATTGTAACCCTTTTTCCTTCACATTCTCTGAGGGTCAATATCAGAGCCACTAGTTCTTCTGCCTGTGCTGAATATTGGGAGGTAGTTGAACACTTCTTACTACCTCGCTTTTCCAATCCTCTCTTAACCTTACCACTGCTGCGCCTGTTCTCCTGATCCCATCGCCCTGATAAATTGTTGATGGGCCATCAATAAATAGCACCTCTCCCCCCTCAAGTGCATCTTCCTCTACCTTCCGTGTTGCTGTATATACTTCAATAGCATTTCTATAATCATGGGCATATTCTCCTTTTTCGTATTCTTCTGCCAAGGAGTGGGCTGGGTTTACATTTTTGCACCCCACTATTTTTAGTTCGGGTTTTGAAAATAGTATTTCATATCATGTTGCCCTTTGTGTCGTCAGTGTGCTCTTTGGCTTGTGCAGGATCATGAAGAGGGCATGTTTCACGTAGTGTGGTGCAGCATCCTATAGTTATAGATGATGCCTTTCCTACAGCGAAGGCTGCAGCAGCCAAATGCTGTTCGCAAGGGAAGTGTCCTGTCATTACTGGATCCAATTGTCCACTGTAGTATGCAACTGGTTAGTGGCCCATACTAGTTTTTTGAGTGAGAACTGCCTTCATGACCACCCCATCCGAGTGTGAGAATATAAAGAATTCTTTTTTGTAATCCGGTGTCCCTAAAACCGGGGCTGTAGAGATTGCCTCCTTCAGTTCTTGGAAGGTGTCTGTCACCTCCCTCGTCCACGCCAGCTGAGTCTGTCCTCTTTGTGCTTCCTTAAGGGCGGTAAGTAGAGGACACGTATAGGTGTTGTAGTCAAAGACCCATGCCCTACAATAGTTGCAGAGGGCGAGGAATTGCACCAGTTCGCGTACCGTTTTTGGTTGAGGTGTGTCAAGTATTGCCTGTGCTCTCTTTGGTGCTATGTGCCTGCTGTTTTTAGATATCAGCTGACCTATGTATAGTACCTCCGTCTGCCAATATTGTCATTTTGCCTTGTCCACCTTGTACCCTTTTTCTGCTAAGACAGTGAGCATGTGTACTGAGTCCTTCCGGCACTCTTCCTCTGTGGTGCTACAAATGAGGATGTCATCTACGTACTGTAGGATCGTGCTCTCTGTTTGGATATTGCCTAAGTCCATCTGGATCACTCTGTTAAAGATGGATGGTGATACACAATATCCTTGGGGCAATCTAGTGTGTTTCCATTTTTGATCGCGGCACGTGAAGCTTGTCAAATCCTGTGAGTCTGGGTGTAAGGGTATTGAGAAAAAGGCCTTCTTACGGTCAATAACGGTGCACCGTGTTGCCTCAGCTGGGATGCCACAGAGTATCGTAGAAGGGTTGGCCGCTATGGGGTATTCAGCCTCTACAATGTGGTCGAGGGGTCGTAAATCCTGGATAAAACGCCACTACCCCCAATTTGCCTTGCGGATGGGGTGCACAGCAATGTTGCATGGGGATTCTGATGGTACTAGGATACCGCTGTCTATGAGGGCGCTGATCATTTCATAAATGCCTTCATCTGCTTCTTTTATCAGGGGGTATTGTCTGACTCTAGGTAAAATCGCCCCCTTCTTCAGCTTAATTTTCAATCCCCCTATGCTTTTTGTGCACCCAATGTCATAGGGACTTGTCCATAGTGTGTTGGGTACCTTTGTTAGATCTTCTTCACAGAAGGGAGGTGTTGTTGGGAGGGGCGCTTCTAGTGCCATTGCAATTTTTTGATCCACCTCTCTGTATGTTAGGCCTAACCAGAAATATACACTCATTCCCATCATCATCTCGCTTTTCCCTTTCTCTTGTGAGAATAGCTCCTCATCTGACACCTGAGTTAATTGACACCCTTCTGATAGTGCTATTATCGCCCTCCATGCCTTACCTTTGTCATCTAGGGTGTGCACTGCAACCCAGCCTTCTCTTGCCACAATTCCCTCTTTATCAATTGATATGAATGCTCCCTCCTTTTCATCTGCTGGTGTCTCCGGCCTGAAGAGGTACTCAACTGGCCTTCTCCAAACCTTCCCTGCTATTCCTGGTAGCCATGCAAGTGCCCTGTCTGTCCCATATTGGAATAGTTTGGGATCGACCGGCTCCACACTCTGTACACTTTTCCCACAATATGCCTGTAGTATTTGTCTGGCTGTGAGCATGTGAATGCCTGGTGTGGAGCACACTTTGTCTGTGAAGGATATTGTCATGTTCAGTCTGCTCATTATGTCACGGCCCAGTATGTTTACAGGTGCTTGTTTAGAGTAAAGTAAAGGCAAAGATAAGTCATGATCTCCTATTGATAAGGAGATGTTATCAGTAAAGGGAACCACTTCTCGAGCCCAAGAAAATCCTTGAGTGTTCATGGCATCGCCTGAAAATTTGTACCTTCCCTCCCATATGCATGACCTATTGGCCCCAGTGTCAACAAGAAAGAAAAACGTTTTGTGAACTATCACCACCTTTATGCAAGGTTCCTCCGCAGGGTTAGGTGTTACTGATAGGATGGGACACAACAAGTTTCTCTGTGGGCTGTCCTATTGTGGGTATAGTGATTGTCCGTTTCTTGTGTAAGGGTTGTGCCCTACTATAGTTACCCCGCCCATGCTCGCTATTGGTACCACTGCCATTGTGTCCATGTAGTTGCCCTGTAGTTGTGTCAGTTGCTGTGCTGTCTGTGTGTGTTGGGCCACTGGTGCAGTCATATGTTGTTGTTGTTGATGTTGAGATGCTGGTTGTGTTTGCATCTGTTGTGTTGCGGGCGTTGTTTGGTGTTGTGTCTGAGGCGGATGAGTGCCTTGTTGTGGCAGAGTTTTTTGTTGTCCTGTCTGCAACGTGTCTGGCATATAGTATCCATTGTGTTCCGCCCTGGTAACCTAGTTGCCCTTGTTCTCCCCACCCTTGTTGTATGCCTCTTCTCCTACATGTGGGGGACACATGACCTAGCTGCCCTCACGTCCAGTACTGGAGTGGCTCTTGGGCTTGCCATGGGAATCCTCCTCCTACCTCGCCCTGTCCCGGTTGCCCTTGCTGTTGGTATCCCCTGAACCCTCCTCCAGGGTAATGTGATTGTGGTCCAAAACCCTGCCCTCCCTGCAACCCTCGTCTTCCTCTATAATTGTTATGCTATCCGCCCATTCCCATGTATTCTCCTCCCATTTGTGGTTTGTATTGCTGTACTGTATTATACTGCTGTTGCTGTTGGGTTTGAGGTTGGGGTTGTGATACTGCTGTCTGTGGCTGTGGTGCTGGGCTCGTTATGAACGCTCCTTCTAGAGTGTATTTGGATAGCTTCTTTTGTATCAGTTTTGCTTCATCTGCTTTTCTATCCTCTGCCTTTTGCTTAATCTTTTCCTGCCACAGTCTGCAATGGTGCACTAATATGAGTTGTATTTCTGACCATGCCTTGGCTTCCATCCCCACCATTTCCTTTAGTTGTCTCTGCACCTGCGCCGGTAACCCTTGTATCAGGATGTGATAAAAGATTGCTATTGTTTTATCCCACGGCTCCCTCGTCTCGAGGTGCCAAAGTTCTTGAATTTCTTGGATATAGCTAACGGGGTCCTCATCATCACGCACATTATGTGACATAATTGCACCTATGTCTGATGTGTCGGGATATTGTGTCCGCAGTGCCTGACACACCGCATGTCTACAGTTTGCAAATGGGGATCCGTCATGTGTTGTTTTCTGGGTAATTACTCCCGGAAACCCAGCCCTTTTCCAAATGTCATCTGCTGCGTCACCCAGTGTGGAGACCAGCAAACCCTTGACGTCACCCACCGCCAGTCTGTTTCCTGCTGTCAACTTCTCCATTTCATATATCCACTTCCCAGGTCCCCCACTCAAGGACGGTAACCTGCACTTTATGTTTTCCTTGTCTGTGTGTTTCCACGGTACATACTGTGGTCCCTCCCTTTTCTGAAAGGGGCATCTGTGAATACGCGGCCCTCTCTTCAGGTGTGTACTGGTATTGTCACACCTAAATAGGGCCCCTCTAATCCTCCGCGTTTGCCCCAGTGTCTGGCATGTCCATAGCGTGTGATCGTGGTGTGTTGTCCTGTGTCCCAGTGTGTCCACCCCATGTGCACAAGTGTCCCCTATTGTTTATTATTACTGCCCCATCCCCCCTGTACCCTGGGTGGTCCCACAGTCTATTACTGTAGGGTGTTTGTGGGGCCATTTCTACGGTTGTGTCCTGAGTTATGTTGTGGCTGCGCTGCCCCCCGGCCCTCTCTGCAAGTGTTCCACATTCCCATAACATTCCTGTGCCTCTTTGCGTTATATAAAGCTTAGTTGGCGCCTTTCTTTCTGCATCACTGTCCTCGCCCTCTCCATCTGTCTCTTCCTCATCGCTACAGAATCAGTCTGAGAATGTCAATTTACGTGGGAGTGGATAGAGCACCGTTACTGTCTCAAGATCAATGTTCGCTAATCCACACACGTTCTCCCCCAAGTCGGTGACTTCAATCCCTTTCGTATGCACCTTAGATGTACTTGCGCCATCCACCGTTCATCTGTTGGGGGCCTGCCTGCCGTGTTGTCCTCCCCTGTGCTCCTCGGCCCATCTGTTCCTGTGCAACTCCTCCCTTACTGCTTCGCTCACTCTTTGCAGTGCTCTCTCGTCTTTCTCTCTCTGTGTTCGCTCTCTCCTTGCCCTTGCCATTTTCAACTCCCTTAACCTTCCTTCCTCATACTTACGTGTTTGATCTAGGAATATCTTTCTCCTCCAAAATGCCATTTCTCTTTCAGCCTCATCCCCTTAACTCTTGTCCACTTCCGTTTTCCCTGTCTCTGCCTGCATCTTGCTCCCTTCACCTGCCGTACTCCTCCCTATCTCCTCTCTACGCTCCTTCTCCACCAATGCCAACTGTTCCTTCCTCTCCTGCTCCTTTAACTCTAGCTCTCTCACTAACACATTCCTTTTCTCCTTCAATTCCGCTATTTTCGCTTATAACTCCGCTTCCTCTTCTTCTCGTAACTTCCTTTCCCTTGTTACATGCATTGATCTTCTCCTGCATCCCTGTCCCAACTCCCCGATGGGCTTATTTGCGCTTTCTGCCTCCCCGGTAGTTACCCCCTGCTACTTCAATAGCACCTGTGCCACTATCCATTCATCTGGGCCTATTCCCGTGAATGCGTTCTTGGCTTGCCGTAACCCACCTTCGTCGAGGCCCGCACTGTCGGTCTCCGCCCTAGTCACTTCTTACGGGGCATTAGGGGCAGCCCCCTTTGGAGCGTATGGGGGTGTTTTGTATGTGGGGTTTGAGTAACCTTCTGCTACTGTTAATTCTCTAGGCTCCTTAATTTCTCTTAACTCTCACACCGGTTATAAGCCATGCCCCCCTCCTCCTCCTCCTCCTTGTCCGAAGAAACGCTAGGAGGTGCAGGAGGCGGAGCGCAGGAGTCCTCCCCTTCTTCTTTTGCCCCCTGTACACTCATCATCCAAGGCTGATGCTCCTGAAACATCCGCCACAGTTCAAATATCACCATGTGGTTAGCTAACTTCTTCCCCTTGTATGTGTTGTGTAAATATATCAGAAGTAATTACAGCATGTCTTTGGAGAAACTGCCGTTAGGTGGCCATGGTACCGTTACCTTTCCATCCGTACCTTTTGTCCAATGTGCGCTATATCCCACTATCCTGTCCTTATAAATGGGTAGTGTTTTACAGAGATGCTGGATGGGGGGGTCACTAATGTTTTGGTCCCGCCATATGATGTTCCCCCCTCCCCTGTGGTACATCATAGTTCGTTTCGTATTTTACCTGACCTCTAATCGAGGATTTCGACTCTCTGCTGTCAGGGCAAGGATAAAAAGGTTTGTATGTTATACAGTTCAACTTTACTTTATTAATATCTATGGACCTCTGCGGCCCCACACCTTGCGTGGCTTACTCTTGTACTGCCCCACCTCCACAAGGTTTGCTGCTGTCCGGCACACCCCCTCGATCGTGCGCAGGCACTGTCCACGCACTGCCGCCCATCCACCTGTCCCACAATCTCAGCATCACGCTGCTGTCTTTGTATCCGCTAATAAGTGTCCTATGAGATGGCCTATAGATGACATCACCAAGCTAACAGTTCATAAAATAAACCAACCCGTACGCACATGAGACAATGACCCCGTCAATTCAATCCCACATTGATAACCCACAATTCCCACAGCTGTCTTCCCACCTCCCCCGAAGTGGAGTATACATCATCAATTTGTTTTCGTGATTGAACTGCACCCATCGCATCGCCTGACGTGTGATACTTTTCTCACCAGGGAAACTTAACCAGTTGACCACCTTCCGCAACCTAAGATAGCTCCAGCTAACTTTTACAGAAATACAACATCTATTTACCGAACTAGAATGTTCAACTCATAGGAAAACCACACCCCTATACGTATGATCACTGTCCAGACCTGTCGGTATGCCAACCCCTGCTTTATTCGGGCGCTTGTTGCCCCGCAACCAGAATGCTTAATGAACACAGAAAAGGGACTACCTCCGCTCCAATATCTACACCCGTACACATGCCAAGCACTACCTCTATACCAACAATTATTACAATGCCAACTTGCCCTTTATTTACACATCCCCCCACCCACACAATATTTGATTCCTAGTTGTGTGGACCACACTTACTTTAGTTCCGCATCTGTCGGCGCCACTCGGCCGCTGACTCTCCACCCTCAGCTCATCTCGCCTCCTCTGGACTGCGTTTGGACAACTCGCCAACCTCGGGCGGGATGATTTTGAAGTCGGCTTCCGCCGGCCAATCTCCGGTTGCGTAATCCGGTTCTCTCGCAATTCCCGTGAGGGTCCTGCAGTCCTCCGAGATTCGGCGGCAGAGGGGGCAGCAACTGGCCAAGCTGACATCACAAACGATCTCGGTACGACCTCCAACTTGTTTGGGCAATTCCGGGAGCGGCAGAGCTGCACCTGCGGTCCGCAGACCTCCGGTTCACAGAAGGCCCTAACTCCTTCCCTTGCCCCAAAGAAGTCAAGGTTCACACAAGGAACAATCGTTTCTCCAGTTTATTAGCACAAACCACAGGGATCATCTACATGGAGCACTCCAGGCAAGTCTCACATTCTCCGGCTCGCAGGCCGGTTTTGTAGGAAAATTACGTTGCTATTTACGTCACTCAGCAGTTCCGTCCTGGAACCTAACACCACACAGGATTGGCTCCCTGAGCTGTTGGTCCAGTATGGGGACATATATTGCACAATATTAGTGGAGGCCGCTGAGTCAGGTGGTGCGCTTGGATCATCCCTAAAAATGGCCACTCTGAAAGTGATACATTAGCCCTCCCGGTGATTGGCTAGTGATTCCTGCCACCTGCCCCTAGCCCCCAGAGTGGTGATTGGCCGAGCCGCTGGCCCCCAAGCCTGGGACAAACTTTGTTCCCAACCCTCGAGATACATGGTCATGGATAATGTGTATTATTAATGTGTGAATATGTGACAGTGAGTAACAATGGTCTGGGTATACTACTACCATGGGAGCGTTGCATTCCCAGCATATATCGTTGCTGATATGTTGCAATTTGTTGCAAGCTCGGTTTTAGACGCGAAGCTGCTTGTGCTTTCCCAGCCTGCAGGTCTTGGCAATTTGTCAGCTTGTCTGGATCACGTGTGAGGCCACCGTGTCTGAGGCTGAATTACTTTGATTTGTTTTGTATTTTGCATGGACGGGTCCCTGCTGGGGCTGGTATCACCTTGGCTTGGTGGGTGTGGAATGTCGTTTGCAACATCGTGGCCTTGGCTGCCGTTGCGTCTGCCATGGTGATTCTGCTTGCACAGCATCTCGCTGCTTGGGGGATCTGTGAGATGATCCTGGCTTGCTGGATTTTCCTGAGGCCTTCTCTGGCTCTGAATAGGTGTTCTGCATAATGTCCATAGATTAAAATGAGACATGGTCGGTCAGGTCCCTCGAGTGCTCCTGTCCTTCCATAGGGTTAATAGCAAGTAGCATCTGCAAGCATGTGCACAATCTCTTCTGGACTCTTGCGTTTCTGCAGTGGTGTAGCGGCCTAAGTGGCAAAATAATAAACATACAGACAGTATGTATATGTTACCGTCCTCTATCTCATAGATCTGTACGCATGTATTCTTTGTATAGGTTGGTGTATGAATGTCCCGAATGTGTGGAGTGCACGTGTGCTTCCTGTATAAAGCAGCTATGTCGTCATGACATCTCTAACAACTTGCAGCATGGCTTTTGGGGTGTTGTTAGTCGATTCTGTCCATGTAGTCGTCTACAGCTCGATCTTGCCCCTCCTCGCACACTTTGGGTATGGTTCGTTCTACCGCAGGGTTGCATGGTCGGCTGGCCGGGTATCTTTCGTGGTGCATGCCGATGGTGGGAGCAGTGGGGATTGTTGTGAACTTGTATGGTCGGTGGTCATTTTGTCGTGGATACTTCTTACGGTTGAGGGGTCCATCAGGAGGGAAGGTATGTTCGGGTTTTCCGTCTCCACCAAAATTTGGTTTCCCTCACCCTACAACTGGAATACAGCATGGCAGAAAGAAAGGTTTAAAGCAGGAAGACACAATGTCCCCTAGGATTTCTCCCTGCCTTAAACCCTCCAGCAGAACACAAACATTCTGAAGAAGCCATGCAGATCGGCACTACACGTGGTCCGTTATCCTCGTTCTCTTCAAGAGAAGATGAGACGTAGGACTTTGTATGTATTGTGGTTCAAACACACACCTTCTTCATAACTGTCCTGAAGTCCCCCCCCGCAAGCAGGGAAACAAACCACCCCAAACCTAACTGGGACTACGGTCCAGGGTTGGCTCAGTAGTCCCTGTTACACCACTACAAGAACTTCAGAGGTGAAAGATAATCGGTTGATGGTGTTCAGAGTCCTTCTACAGAGGTTCTAGTATTTCTAAACTGTGAGGCGGCCGGCAACTTTGTGGACACTACATGGGCTGAGAACAGACAAGTACCCACTAAGGAAAAGACAGAACCCATAACTGTGCAAGGGGTCGACAGTTCCTCCTTGATATCTGGGCCCAACACTCTGGAAACTCAACCTTTGCTCCTTAGAATGTTCGGACATGAAGAAGTCTTGACTTTTGATCTCATCTCCGCAGCTCATTTCCCCATCATTCTGGGTATACCATGGCTATGCAGACACAATCGGTATATCGATTGGAGCAGGAACACTATATCCCTTCGGTCTGAGTACTGCTCTACCAATTGCAGTTCAGGCAACGTACCTAGGAAGGCCCCGGAAGTGGCCATGCCAGTTACTCTACCCACTTCGGTGGTTTGGTGTGTTCCTGTTAAGTATCAAGGATTCATGGGCGTGTTTGAAAACCAATGTCCCAAAGAACTACCTCCACACGGACTAGAAGACTGTGCCATTAATCTAATTCCCAACACTTCTGTACTGTTTGGAAGAAGGTTCTCGTTATCTCTCCCCGAGGAGGAGGCTCTCAAGGAATACCTAAACGACAACCTTCAAAACAGTCTAATAAGAGAATCCAAGTCAGCGGCTGGTGCTTCACTCTTCTTTATTCCAAAGAAGGCCTCAAGAGAATTGAGACTGTGCATTGATTATCGAGACCTCAACTGCGTTACCGTTGGAGTGGATATCCCATGTCACTCATCAGGGACATCCAAGAGGCTGTTCAGGGAGCCACAATGTTTACAAAACTCGACTTGCATGGCGCCTACCATCTGCTACATGTACGCAAGGGGGATGAGTGGAAGACCGCCTTCAGAAGACCCCTGGGGCATTTCGAGTACCAAATGATGCCCTTTGGGCTGGTGAACACACCGGCGATCTTTCAGAGATTCATGGACAAGATCTTCGCAAACATTCTCTTTTGCACAGTAATAGTCTATTTGGATGACATTCTGGTTTTCTCCACATCCCCGTCAGTCCATTCTCAGCATGTCACAGAGTTGTAAAAGCGGTTACGCCTTCATAAGCTCCTGGCCAAGCCTGAGAAGTGTACTTTCAAGTCTTCTTCAGTTTCCTATCTGGGATTCATACTATCTAAGGATGGTAACCGAATGGATCCCCAAAAGACGAGTGCCATCATGCAATGGCCAGTACCCCAGTAAGTAAAAAGATATATAACGCTTTCTGGGATTGGTGGACTTTTTATAGGAAATGTATCAAAAACTCCTCAGACGTAGTCTTACCTATCATGGCCCTTCTCAAAAAGAACGTCTGATTTGAATGGAACACTGAAACCAACCTGGCTTTCCATTTATCGTAGAGACGGATGCCTCAGCTGGTGCCATCAGAGCTGTACTTGTGCCGATGGGAATGGACAAAGAAGAACATCCGGTTGCCTATTACTCCCACACTCTTACACCCAGTGAATCCAACTACTCGGTACTGGAAAAGGAACTCCTGGCCATACAGCAAGCTTGTGTAGAGTGGCTCTATCTCCTTCAAGGAGCCACACACGCCTTTGAGGTTCACACAGATCATCGCAATCTCAGAGTGCTCCAACAAATGGAAGGTTTTAATTCCCGTCATGCACGGTGGGCCTATTTTTTTAAAATTTATTTATTTTTTAATTTTATATGGTTTACAAAAGAAAACCTTTAAAACAGAAAACAAAATACACTTCTTCGTACTTCACCCAACTGAACATACGTTATTAGAGGCTTTAACAATTATTCCCTCCTAATGTCCGAATTGGCTCTTTTAGATGGGTTTTCAATTCCTTCAAAAATTGAACTAAACCAAACATGATTTTCTGGTCGGCACCTTCAAGTATAACTTTCCACCACTCTTCAGCCGTATAGGTGCTACGTGCCTCAAAAAGCGGTCCGAACAACCTAGTTCGCAACGAACGAAACTCTGGGCAAAACAACGTCAAGTGTTTTAGTGTCTCTATCGAATGTTTGCAAAAACGACAGATTAAATCAGCAGGTTCTTTAAGTGACCAAGTACTTGTACGGTCTTTTGTCATGAAAAGATTAAGTCGAAAATGCAAGTATAGTAATCTTGAATTCTGATCGGGAGATTGTAGCAGATACGGTTGTAGTTTGTCTAGCTCTCTTGCTTCTGGTGGTACATCTCTTAGGAGACGAGAACTAGATCTATCAGTGCAGGTTTGATGCCAGTCTGCACTCCATAGTTTACGTTTAGCCTTATTAGGATTTTCAAGTAAAGTAGTAATGTCGATATCGTTTGCATCCAGAATTTCAGAACATTGCCGATTCCATTTGGCAAGCATTGTATATTCGGGATCTGAATCCGGCTTTTGTATTATTTGAAATGGAGGGGCTGCATTAGAGAGCTGTGATTTCCTGTATAAAGTTAAGGCATTCCAACAAACTCTCGCTTGTATGGATGTCAGGCCCAATACATATCTTATGTTACTAGTCGGACATCCTTTAGAGATGTGTAACGCTCTGGTCCAAAAATTGTTTTCAAGTGTGTTCCATAACTCGTGTGAGCAACCAAACATATTTTCCGCGCCATAAATCAAGGTCGGTATTACTTTTTGTCTGTAAAAGTTTGTCACAGGTTTTATAGAGAATTTTCCGAATTTTTTGTTTATGATCGCGGCCTGGCAAGCCAGTTGCTGACACTTTCTTTTGGTGGCCTCGCACCAAGGGTTGTCATTTATGTGTGCGCTTATTATGGATCCCAAATATTTTATGTGAGTAGAGATCCGAAGTAGTATTTTTTCAAAGTACCACACATATTGGGTTGATCTCTTTTTATAGGCTGACAGGTTACGCAATATCAAAACTTCACATTTTTTCTTGTTTAAACAGAGCTTGTTTTTCGTTACATATCTTTCTAAGGCATCTAATTTTCGTTGTAGGCCGACAGGTGTGACATCCAAGAGTAATAAGTCATCAGCATACAAGTAACCCAACTGAGAGCCGTGAATTTTAGGTGGAAACGCTGTTACCTCGATTAATGCATCGCCTATGTCAGAAATGAAGAGGTTGAAAACAATTGCAGCCAAGGGGCATCCTTGTTTCACTCCTTTAGAGGTTGGAATCAAGGGTGATAAGGAGCCTCCTTGGTCGAGTCTGACTTGCACGGTGGTATTAGAGTGGAGTTCTTTTATTGCATCTATAAGATCCACTGGACACTTCCAAGCTTTGAGTTTCTCCCACAAAATTTGGCAATCAACACTATCGAAAGCATGTGAAAGATCAATAGATGCAACATAGATGGCAATGTTAGTTCGTATTGACTCCATTTTTAAGAGATTCAGCAGAAGGGTATTAAGACCACAACCTACGCCTTTGACAAAACCCGCTTGTCGTGGGTCATTACGGTAACTTTTAAGTGCCCAAGATTTTAGCATTTGTTGCAGTTGAGTTGCATAGATTTTTCCTATTATATCTAACAGGGCAATAGGTCGATAGTCTCTCGGGTCCAGTCTGTTCCCCTTTTTGAAAATCGGAACTATTATAGCATTTTTCCAAGATCTAGGGGTAGCTCGCTTCGTTTTTATTCTTTCGAAGAGGAGTAAACAGAGCTTCGCCCATTCTTTCGGGTTTTGTTTCATTGAGTAGTTCGTGAGGCCATCCGGCCCAGGGGCTCTTGATGCATTGGAGTTCTTAATTGAGTTTGTAATATCGTTTATATCGAACTCCAGTGCCCACGGGGTTCTGGCCTCACTTGTACTTTTATCTTCCACTTCAACCGTGTTAAACAAGTTTGTGTAATGTTTTACCCTAGTTTCTTGAGGAATTGGAGATGCTTGCAATGCTACTTGTGGGGCGCCAAGATTGTTGATTACACGCCAAAATTCAGCTGATTTGTTGTTCTTAAGAATACGCAACATCTCTTCAGAGTCAGTTTTACAAAGGTAGCGGGCGCCCCTCTCTCGCAAGAACAGACATGATAACCTGTTCAGTGGTTATTAACCACTTGAGAGTTCGCAGCCACTGCTTTTACTCACTGTGCCTTTCACAGATGGGAAATATCCATTTGCATATCGGTCTTTGTCCTGCCCAGGGGCAGTCCAGCACCGAAATACAATGGCAACTCCAATCTGAACGAGAGTACCACCAGCAACCCCATACACGTGTTTCACCCTTGTTGGGGATCATCAGTGAGGTGAAGCTGATGCCTCTCTAAGCACAGTGAGAGGGAGACCACGTCTGGTTGCCCCCAGGAGACCTAGGGTTACCAATCCCAGGTTCCTTAAAAAATAGTTTTACAAAGGTAGCGGGCGCCCCTCTCTCGCAAGAACAGACATGATAACCTGTTCAGTGGTTATTAACCACTTGAGAGTTCGCAGCCACTGCTTTTACTCACTGTGCCTTTCACAGATGGGAAATATCCAGTCATTCTGCAAGATTATAGCGTAATGATTTTTTCTCCAGTTTCTATATTTTTGTGTTATACGTTTTTTAACTGCATAGTATAACTCTTTGTTACCTCTTGGTATCATCCTTAATTCTTTGCGTAAGGATCGTTTTTGTTGCAACACCTGTAGATCAAACTTGTGTTTATGCTGTATTTTAGGTTGTTTAAGGCCTTGTTTTCGTTCCACAAATTGAATCAACAAGTGTTGATATTCATTCTCACCTGGAGTATCCTCCAAAGCAGATGTTACCGAGTTTATATCTTTTGTTTTGAAGTTGAGACGAATTCTTCCAGATCGGTACGTAGTGTCGTAAGGTCATAATTGTTGGGATGGCTGACAGTAGGCGTTGAACGACATCTTTAGCATGTCGTGATCACTGTGTTTCATTTTAGTGATCTCAAGCCGATGTACTTTGGCTGCAAGATCTTCAGACACGAAAAGATAGTCTATAATTGAGGATTGGTTTTCACATCTCCATGTGGGATGTGCCGGTATATCACCCGGTGTATTCCCATTCAGAAGTGTAAGGTTTCTCAAGTTCATTTCATTCATCCAGAGATATCCCGTTTTTTCATTGGTCTTATAAGTCAAGGAATTTGTTTTTGACACGGTGTTCAGGTTCAAGCAGTCTATATTAAGATCTCCACAAAGAAGAATCGATGGTCTGCTTGAGTTTTCCATTATGTTGTCCAGTATAGAGGTCACCTGATCTATAAACTTAACAACGCCAGTTGTAGTGTGATTCCAATAAAGATTGATTATGTGCATGGACTCTGATTTGTCGAGGGTGGAAAAACTCACTTTGGCGATTTGTATATATGGTGAAACATTTTCTGTCTCAGTAATTCTGAGTCCGCAATCTTTTTTGACCGCTATCAAAAGGCCAGACATCGGCCTACCTTTGGGTGGTTTGACCGCTGGATTTACCACTATCTCAAATGCAGGCGACAGCGGGCAAGTTGTCAGCCAAGTTTCTTGTAAACAAATCAGGTCTAGATTATTCATCCAAGGGGAATTGAATAAATGAACAAAACCCTGTGTGTTCCATGATCCAAAATTAAGGAGCTGAGGCGAACTCCGATTTAAACATTAATCGTGGTTTTTGTTGTTTAGGTTTGCAGCCAACCATGCCCAATTTCCATTTTCTGCATCATTCTTTTGAGTAGATCTGATATTTGTATTCAGACCTTCAACAGTTATTTAAATTTGGTCATTTATGTGGAACTGAGTTACTTCTATGTCCTTGAGTTTAGTCTCAGTTCTAGTTGCTGTCGTAGGTTCCATATCTTTGTATTCTTTGAATTTTGTACACGAGGTTATTGTTTTCTTTAAGTTTTTCTGGCTTTTATCATACGTATTGTTTGAAGAAGACTCAGGAGTTTTGTCGACTAGGCTCTGTGGATATAAATCAAAACCTAGGGACAGAAGTGCCGGTACCGCGTCCAACAGTATCTCTCGAATAATTTTGGATGCGAGGTGCAGAGTCACTGTGTCGTTTCTTTCTTCGCAGTGAAACTCCACTATTTTCACGTCATCAGAATTAAGTGTTCGCAAACTCGGTATCAAATAAAATAATTTAGACAGATACTGCCGATTTAAAATCAAGTTGTCACAGGAATCAAGTCTTTCTAGAATTAATTTGTCGAATGAAGATTCCTTTTTTGTTATTTTTAATTTTGGCATCATGTTTTTAGGACTTGGTTTAATTTCATTTTTAAACTTTCCTCTCACAGATTGACATTGATAGGACGAACGTCCTGAGCTTGTCGAACCACTTTTTCCAGTTATTATGGGAATATCGGTGACCTTCGATTGACTGGTGTCACAGTCCGAATCCTTCAAACTCTTCGACACCAGCTTAAGTCGCCTTTCAGCCAGTGTTACAAAAGGTGAGTCTGGTTTACCGTTTGCTTCGTAAATCGTATCAGCAACCTTTTTTGTGGGCGTGTGAGAGTCCTTTGATTGGCATGTTTCAGGTTCAAAGTCCTTTTTGCTCATAGCCACCAGTTTAAGTCGTCTTTCAGCCATTGTTACAAATGGTGAATCCGGTTCGTTGTTCGGTTCAGGAGTCATATCAGCAACACTGACAATAGTACATGTTCGTCGTATCTTTGATGATTTTTGAGACCCTGGTGGAACGTCAGGCCGAGACTTCTCAATATTGCAGCCTGAACTAGTGGCTTCTACTCCTGCGTGTTGTGAGGCTAGGCTCTTGTTTACAAGGTCTAAAGGCTCATCTACAGAGTTTTCTTCATCATCCTCATATGTAGATAGATTTACCAAATCCAGGTCATCATCTAGAGTTAGTTCGGGAGAGCTGGTTTTGACATTAATGTTTCCAATTTCTTGCAGAGCATTTGGGTTGGCAAAGTTGGAGGATTTGCATCTCGTACTAGAGACTGTTAAATTTACTGTTTTCAAGTTCCGCAGAAATTTCCTGGAGCCATTTCCGCGTCTTATTTTATTGAGCGGTAGATTTTTAGTCTTTTTCTCACAATTAGCAGGCTTCCCAACAGTGGGTGTAGATACTGGCATTGACAGCCGTTTGGGTTTTTTAAAAATGTCGTATACCTCCACACTAGCGGAGGCCGGCACAGTGCTCAATCTTGTCGATGTTTTACCATCGTTTAAGCCTTTTAGCTGGGGGACAGGTTTACTTCCTGAAGATGATGGCAATTGAGGGTTAGCAATTGCAGGGTTGCATGATTGACTACTAATTTCAACCATCTCATCGAATGTTGCTATCATTTGTAAAGAAGAGTCTTTGTCACACACTTTAGACACAGGGACAACGCTCTCCTTCTGTAAGTGTGGACCACCGACCCAGTCGGAATTCTTAACCAAATGAGTCGTTGTAGAAAGGTCCATACTTATGTTTTGTTTTTTGGTGGCAGGAATGGAACTCGTCCAATTTCCGTTTCCTTGCGGTATTGTGGAGTTTGTGGCTGTTACGTCAGGCGCACAGTCTGTATCGCTCGGCGCCTTAGCTGAGGCGGTTGCTTCCAAATTTGTGTTACACACAGACTTCACAGGGTGCTCTTTAAAAAGTTTTAAAGCTTCACGAGCTACTTCTGCCAACAGTTTTTTGTCCTCGTTATTGTTTGCAGTAAAACTGCAGACAGAGTTTAGAATACGGTCAATTTTATCATTTGTAGAGGTTAAGTTAGTTTGATATTTCGTTTCTTTTCTTTCTAATTCGATTATTTTTGTGTTAAGAAGCGCAGTTAAGGTTGAAAGGTCCTTTATGTTTTCGTTCATCTGCTCATAGAGTTTCAGGAAAGGCGCAATAGAAATTCCCATAGATGCTATAATTACAGCCTGTAGATCTTTGGAGATAGGTGAATTTCGAGGGACCTCTTGCTTACTGGTCTTACGTACTTGTTTTGAAGAATTGGAGCATCTGCAAGATCTAATTTTGGGGTAAGGGCGCTCCATGATTGAAGAATCAGATGAAGAGGTTTCTGAGACGGAAGTGTTTTGAGAGTGTTGATGTATAGCAGCTTTGGAGCGTTCAACGTGTTCTGATGAAGAGGACTCGTGACTTGTTTGGCCCTTGCAAAATGCTGATTTGGAGGTAGCTTTTAGCTTTTTTACCTGAGAGCAACGCAGCAGTGATAAGCTGTCTGTGTTAGTCCAACTGCGTTTTGCTCCAACGGTAATTCTACATATGGCGTTTTGCGAGCTTTGAGCCACTTCTTGCATCACATGTCCTGGCCGTTCGTTTGTGGATGCCTTACGGCCTTGGGTCACTGTTTCGACATGCCGGTTTTGTTGGATTTTAGTCATTAATGCTAAGTCAGTGATTAGCTTGTTAGCAATATCTAATGAATGTCTACGGATCCCCGATCCCTGTGTGGTAGATACCTCGGTGCGAAATTCAGAGTTAGGTAATGCAGAGAGAGTTCGTACCTCTCTGGTCAGACCATCTCTTTGAAGAACTTCAACACATGAGGTGTTTGATGTTTTTGTCATTAATATGACCGGCACATCGCTGCCAAGAGAGCAGTCGTGATTAGATAAGGCTACAGCATCTGTAGACGTACAACAAGAAGGTAGCGGGCTCGTAGTGACACAATCCATACCGTCACTACCGACCATGGTCTCAGGGTTAATGTGTGTTTCACAAGATTTGCTGTTACAGTTGTCTAGTTCCATGAGGTTAATTACACCTATCTCAACGGTGTTATTGTCCGCAAAACACAGTATGTTCAAACGACTTCCATCATTTCCACTATGTTTTTCAATGTGCACGTCAACCGGCGTTGACACCAGTGCCTCTTCCTTAAGGTCAAACATTAAGTTTGTCATTGGACCATGGTTAACGTGATGGGCGGTTTCCGCAGAGCTGTCTAAACAAACTGACCCTATAATAGGGTTACTACTGTTAGTTAGGTTGAGTGGTGGACACTGCTCAAAAGCCTTATACACCGACGAGTCAAATGCAGATTCAACATTTATTGCAACATTGTTAGCATCGACCTCGACAGTGGGGCTGATTGCATCACCTGTCTCAGTGATAACTTGCGTGCTTAATGTACTTACAAGTGCTGAGTTGCGCTCCCCGCAAAGAGCTGCATCCATCTTCTCAGAGACGGGGTGTACGTCCATAGAAATCAATTTCTTGGTTTGTGCGCGAGTCTTAACAAGGTGCATGAATGTCGGTGTTACTGGAACAGTTTGTGCCAACGCCTCGGCGTTCATCAGGGCAGCAGCAGCCGTAATGTTTAACTCGATCAATCAGACGGCACCTTCAACCGCCTTCGCCGCAGACCACGCAG
Source organism: Ambystoma mexicanum (assembly GCF_040938575.1). Lineage (NCBI taxonomy): Eukaryota > Metazoa > Chordata > Amphibia > Caudata > Ambystomatidae > Ambystoma > Ambystoma mexicanum. The sequence continues at coordinate 447,152,307 of NC_090936.1, read as the reverse complement.
AACAGCAAAACAGCACAGTGCTCGCCCTTTCGCCGAGGGCTTACGCCACAAGGGCGTGGAGGCGGCTCTTTTAAAGTCCGCTGATCCTGTTGCTGACTTAAAGGCACACGCACCTCCAAAAGTGTTTTCGCAGTTCAAACACACCTTTTTTCAGACGTCCTCGGCAGCTACAACAAAGGCACGGGGAAGGAATTCCACAATAGGTTCCACAGCACAGTAATCACCAGCAAAACAGCATAGTGCTCGCCCTTTCGCCGAGGGCTTACGCCACAAGGGCGTGGAGGCGGCTCTTTTAAAATCAGCTGATCCTGTTGCTGACTTAAAGGCACACGCACCTCCAAAAGTGTTTTCGCAGTTCAAACACACCTTTTTTCAGACGTCCTCGGCAGCTACAACAAAGGCACGGGGAAGGAATTCCACAATAGGTTCCACAGCACAGGAATCACCAGCAAAACAGCATAGTGCTCGCCCTTTCGCCGAGGGCTTATTAGTTCTCACAGTTTGACTTTGTCATCACGTATCTCAAAGGGAACCTAAACATCCTAGCAGATAGTCTTGCTAGATGAGTTACAAAGGACAATGGGAGATTTACTTACCCGGAGAATCTACTGTCCGGAAAGAGGTTCATATATGAGGTCAACACTTTGCTTCAAGATGTAAGAGACGGCCTCATGGCGACCTATCCACTCAATTTCCAGATGCCTGTGTCTTCGAAGAAAGGAAGGTGGTTGTCTGTTTTTCAACAGACATTTGTTTGTTCCGACCACTGAATTACAGAACAAGGTAATATACTGGTGTCATGACACTAATACAGCTGGACACAAGGGTGAAGACGCCACACTCAAACTGATTTCCCGTCCTTTTTGGTGTCTCACCATGAAAAAAGATGTGCAGGACTATGTGCTTTCTGTTACACCTGCGCTAAAAGTAGATACTCCACAGCCAGGCCGTTAGGTCCTTGGCAAGATCTGTCTACCGACTTTATAGTGGACTTACCCCTTTCCAATGGCTGTACAGCCCTTATGGTGATGATAGATTTGTTCAGTAAGATGACACACTTCTCTCCTCTACCAGGAATACCCACCGCACCTCAAACAGCTTCAGTGTTTCTTCGTGATGTTTTTAGGTTGCGTAGACTTCCAAAGACAGTAGTAGCAGACGGAGTTACTCAATTCAATTCGCAGTTCTGGTCTACCCTCTGCACACTCCTTGGTATCTGCAGAGCATTGTCATCAGGTTACCATCCCCAGAGCAACGGACAGAGAGACTAAGCCACACCCTTGAGCAGTACATTGGGTGCTTTACCAACAAAGAACAAGACAACTGACACACCCTCTTTCCCATGGCCGAATTCACATACAACTCCATCTATACTGCCACTGATATGAGCCCTTTTTTTGTATGTACAGATTTCATCCTAAACATCTTCCTACTTCTGTTTTCCCCCTTCAAATGTGCCCTGTGTTGATTCCTTACTCGAAGAGTTGGCCAGAATCCACAAGCAACCCTACAGTAACCTTGAAAGGAGTAAGACCAGAAACAAGAACTATGGAGACAGAGGACAGGGGAGTTGCCCTGAATGGGAAATCGGAAACAGAAGTATGGTTGTCTACTAAACACCTCCCTAGGTGGATTCCACCTTCCCGGTTGTCTCCTCAGTATATCAGACCTTTTAAAATCCTTTCTAGAATTAATCCAGTACCCTTCAAACTACATTTACCCAAGAACTTGAGGCGGTTGCATTCAGTTTTTCACTCTTCCCGTTCTCAAACCATGTACCCCGGATAGGTTTCAGCGAAGGAAGGAAAAGAAGTGGAGGATTTCTCGCACCATCGACTTCAGCTACTATCGGGTTGCACTAAAGTACCTCATACATTGGAAAGGGTTTTCCGAATAGGAAAGATCTTAGAAACCTGTGAGACATGTTAACGCCCCTCTCCTGATCCAACAGTTTCATAGTCTACATCCCTGGAAACCTGGCAACCAGAGACTGAGGATGGGTCCTACTGCCATGTCGCGCCAGCATAGTCTATGGAGATGCTAGCGATTAATGTGACAGTTCAATCACGTTTTCTATTATGGTCTCAGTAGCGGTCTAGTTGATTCCAAGATGGCCACCACCCAAGTTATTGCCGCGACTGAGTCGCAGCTCCCCACGTTGCAACCCTCCTACTCTACCTTCGCTCTCCCTCCTTCTTTGTCTTACATCCTGGCCGCTCCTTTTCACCTTGCCTCCAGCGTGGCATTCACTGCTCTGTTGCTCCTTCTCTTCCCTATTACTCCTAACTTTACCTACCAGATTACTCAGGGTTCCGATCCAGGAAAATCTACCATCCAGCTTCACCGCAGCATCCATTGCTGCCATTGAATCTCCACCAGACACAGGGCCTCATCACGAGTTGGGTTGTATCCCAGCAGTATTATTGCGGGATACCGCCCGGGCTAATAGCGTCACTGCCACCCGGTCCGGCGCTGTTAGCGCCGGATCAAGGGTTGGGCAGTAATGGGTATTCCACATTCCCCAGACCCAATGGGCCTTTTCGGCACAATTAGCGCTGCGCTAATTGCGTCAGAAAATGGGGGTTAAGTTGGTGCATTTACCCCCAATTTAGAGCTGGGGGTAAATGCTGCCAGACTCGTGATTGGGCGGACCCTTAAATGCGGCGGTAATAGCGTTACTGCCACATTTAAGGGCTACTTCCCAACTCGCGATGAGGCCCACAGTCGGCCCGGAGGATTATCGAGCAAAAGGGGTTTTTTTGCGCCTTAAAGGCTTTTTCCCCATTTGGGCTCTCTCCTTACCAAGTCCACACTGCTTAGGTTGTTTTATCCAACCAACCATGATGGCCACCGATGGGGAGAGACCCTATCTCTTCTCTGGCAGGCTGACTGCCAAATCAAAGAAGGAGAAGAAGTCAAAGAAGAAGAACAATCTACAGGAGGCTTCTTTGGTATCTTCAGGCGAGGAATCGAGTGGGGAACCGGACCATTGTGAGACCAGGTAGCAAAGATTGGTTCCTACACAATCATGCAAGAGCCAGAGCATTGATGATGAAGCAAACCACTCCGTTTGTATGGGCGGGGAGGCTCAAGGGCGTCCCCTTGCACATACAAACATACAGTTCCCAAGATAGTATCCCCAAAGGGCCATGCAAGGTTGGGGAAGTAAAATGCCCCTGGTTTTGCATGGCCTATTGGACATGCACGGCTAGGGAACAGAACCTACAACGGAAACTGAGTTTCCCTTTAATAGTTCAAGCAAGCCCAGGCGCGCTCCCTCCGCTGCAAAAAGCTGCAGAAGGAGCGCTCAGTGTTAACACTGGGGTGGCTCCTTGGCTCCTCTAGAATGGATAAGAGTGTCTGTGGGTCAGTGCCCCTCACCCATTATGGACCAGATGCCACTGGTACCCTCAATGAATCTATGCACTGGGTCCGTGTGGATGGAGATAAAATACTATTGACTTTGAAGTCATGTACATGAACTGCACTGTTGGTAATGCAATGATTTTGAGCACGTTAAGGGATCCAAAGACATGTACTACAGTAGAAGGGCACTTGGGTAGCTCAGCAGGTTCAGTGACTGTTGCTGAGATGTTCTATATTGAAAACTGCCTGTAAATCGTCTGCCTTTTTACAATTCCTTATAAAAAAAAAAGTGCTATGAAATGCGTTCGGCCAGGGGATTGGTTGGGCTTGTAGCTTGCTTATATTCAACGCTGGACTCGGGGCATTTCTGCCCCCACAGTGAAAATCAAAAGTTGCCACCCATGAACCCACAATTTAATTTACTAATAACAGCTGTCAGCACAATAGAACCATTTATTTGTTATTAAGCAGTTTGACAAGCATATACCATCTTTAGAAACATATCTTGTGATAAAACACAAAGGAAGGAGCATTAAAAAATCACAGGGTATATGTGTGGTAGTCTGATAAAAAAAATTAACACATTTTAAAGAAAACGAGGGAATGTAAGTACCCGAGGCATATTTCAGTTTGGTAATGTCTTTTTTTTCTATGCAGGTGTAAGCTGCGCATTTGGAAAACAATAGTGTGCTCGGCATGTAGTGAAGAGGGATGGGGAAGCCTGAGACCACTGACCCTGCTACTAAAGTCATGACAAGTAAGAAAGCCAGAAAACAGTGCAATCACCCGTTCTATTTTGGATGAATTCCCAACGGACCCATGATTGACAGGTACTTTGCGAGGTATCCCCTCAGCCAGCCACACTGACCAAGGGACATAAAGATCTATCCATGTTGTGGATGAAGAGCCCAGGCTATGATTAGAGACACCTGTATGGACAGCTTGGACTAAACCCCAAGAAGCTATGTTGCTGACGTCGTGACACCCCGACATAGCAATGTTAGACATGAAGAACACGTGCCATCCACACTTCGGGACATAAACACGCACTCAAATACATCAAGAACACGAGCGTACAGTTCTATAGTTAGAGGACAGATACATATACATACTGTGATTGCTTTTATTAGTTTTGCCATTAGCCAAATGCAGCAACGCAGAACCGGCGAGGCACAAGAGATCCAGAGCAGAGCTGCAGATGCTTACACTCAAATAACCCTATGCAACTGCAGGAGAACCTATGGGACCTGACAGAGCCAAGTGTGACTAACTTATGAAAATATAGTACAGCATGGACACTTTAGAAACTACATTATAAGGCTTAAGAAAATTACAGCAGACCTCGGGCCTCTGAGGAAGAGATGAGCTGAGCTGATTCAGGCTGGACAGAGAGCAAGACTTTTGAGACAGGACCTGCAGGCAAGGTCAAGAGATACGGATGACATTCCAATACCCAGACAAAGGGACCAGCTGCAGAAGATACGACTACATCTTCATAATTCAGAGCTGCACAGCTGAAATTTGTGGTCTCTGAACATGTGACACGGCCGAAGCAGACAAAGGACAGCGATCAGCGGTGAGAAAGGAGAGCCGGTCCCAGGCCACCAGACACAGACTGCAACAATTATGCAACAGTATGCAACAAGTGTTGCATCGGTCAGGAGAGCACTCTCATAAGGCAAGGTGGTGCACACAAGTTACATTATAGACACACAATCATTCTCATCACCTTGAAGAGGTACACAGTGAGCTGAGAACCTTTGCGGATCCCAGGCCTTGGGACATCAGCTCTAGCCAATCACAGTTCAGCACCCTAAGGGTGGTTAGCAACGGGCAAGAACCAATGGAAAGTCCACAACACTACAACAATGTTATAGTTAGTGACTTGGGGATGGGACAGGCCAGCCACCTGACATGCAAGGGCCAGTAGAATAACATCTATATAGGTAATAGAATAGAATACTCAAAACCCAATCACTTGGCCTGATAGGTTTGCTGTAGAAGTTGTGACGAAGTGCTGATGCCATTTGGAAGTAAAACCGGCCTGCGAGCCGAGGAAGAGCGAGATGTGCATGAATATTTCTTGTTCCTATGCTGAACCCTGTTGGTTTTTCCTGTAATAAACCGCAGTTTGAGCTTGCGGTTGACTGAGTCCTCTGTGTATCCTGGGGGAGGATGTTGGGCCCTCCAAGTCAGCGGACTTCCAGTCTCCCTCTGGCATACTTGGGGGTCCATCACCAACAGTAGGAAGCCTGCTTTGCCGCCCCAGTGCTATTCATGGTCCATTGATTCGTGTGGTGTTCACGAGATAACAAATAGAGCATGCAAACGCAAAAAATGACTGGGCAAAGGTGTACCTTTGCTTTAAGACTCCTAGAAAGAGTTATTTTCCAGAGAAATGGTAGGCAACCAATTAAGGGGAGCAAACCAGCACATGGGGGTGGGGAGCAATTGCCCTCCTTTGACCCACTCTAGGGATGCTTATGCCCCGAACTGAAGAATTTGAGGACCAGACTGAGGCCAGAGAACCTTCTTTTAAGTATTTGACTCACATGCAGATAATGTCTACGTAGCTGGACTTCTGATATTGGTAAGTCATACTCTGTGAGCAATTGTGCAAGCAGACTTGCTCTGTAACCAGGGTCGGACTGGGCCATAAAATTGTCTCGGGCCCACAGTTGCAAATGGCTTTTCACTGTTTGAATTAACCAAGGGAGAGTTTTTTGATAAAATAAAATGCAAATTGTGCATTAAAAAATATGTGTTCAGGAACACTGGTCGAAACGACTAGCTACAGGGTGAATTAACTCTTCAAACTGGCCCAAATAGAAAAAAAAAGTGGCCCCCTATGACCCAAAAAACAGGCCCACTCCAGCATTTTGTGATTTTGGTTCGGCCACGGGCCTATACTGCCCTATAGGCCAGTCCGAGCCTGCCTGTAACATCCCCAGCAGTGCTCCAGTTCCAGGGCACCAACTGGGGACCCATAGTTAGGCCTGCTCTATGCTTCGAACTCTATAAAACGTTGCTAAAATCTCGTCAGCGGTACCACCCGCGAAATTCATAACTTTGGCCACAGAAGCTGGGAGCAGTGCTAATGTAGGCTTCTGAAATTGGCCCACAAATTCTCCTGACTAAAGTAACAGCCAGTAGAAAAACTGCTCTGTGCATCAAAAAGCTGATATCCCCATCTCCTGAAGCCCTCAAATGTGCAAATGCAGACCCGACTGGGAGGATTCGGAGGGTCCAGAATTCTATATAGTTGAAGAAAACGGGGATCGATCGATGCTGCGATATTTCAAACGACACACACAACTGCCAACTGAGAACATAAGGTTGCTATTATCAAACACAGGCTACACTGCCGTGTCAAGTGAAAAGTCCCTTTTCTCCCATGGAGAATATATATATATCGGAAGACAGGCCTTTAGCCCAACCCTGAAAGGGAGTCCCAATGCCTGGAGTAGGCTGCGTGCATAGGTAGGTCATGTCAACCAAGTTTCGTGTGTCACACCCCAATTAAGCCAACCACTCAGTACAAGCCTTCGTGCAGTTAGTGGTGCTTGGCCAATGTACAGCTCACCAAACTCAATAGTGTAGCCAAATCACATTCTTGAGATTTACCAGCGGTGTAAGATTGGGCTTGCATTTGTGCGTTGAGTTCTGTGGGCGGGCCGCGGGCGTGACATTCGTGAGCCAATTACAATTGCTAAACTTCTCCGGCCGCTTCAACAGGCCAATTAGAAACGTAGAGTCTCTCAGTGGTTCTGTTAAATTCTATAAAAAGCACAGCTCACTTCCTGTTTGTGTTTCGCTGTTAGAAGAAGGAACAGCGGCCGTCCTCAGAGGAAGCGAGCAAGATAGGTCGTACGTTGGCTAATGTACAGCTTTTTTTTTGTATGTCATCGCCTGTTTGTTAGATTGTCTTTTTGTTGCGCAAATTAGTCCTTTACATTTTTATTCTGAGCAACCATCATTCGAACTCACTGTACTTTATCTTGCCTTTCCTTTTTCACTCAAAAAACGTAAAAAAAGAAACCCCTTTTGGAAGCCTCTGTGGCACCCTTTGCGATTTATTTTTAAGCTGATTCATTTACCCTATTCCTTCCCCATAAATTAAAAATGTAATTTAGAAAACGTAGTTATTTGTGAAACCCTGTGTTTTGTCAAAACCTTGTGCCTCCTCCTGTCATTTAATTTCAAACTCTTTTCATTACCCTCCTTCCATTCAGCCAAAAAGAAAATAAGAACACTTTTGTGTAAATCTTTGTAAATTTGTTTTGATGGCCTTTCCTAGAGCCCCTCCGCCCCCCAAATTGAGAACCCTTTTATAACTACCTTTGTTAAAATTTCTGAAACCTTTTGTGAAAACCAAAAAAGTCAAACTCTTTCTGGGAGCGTGAGCCCAGGAAATGAACAAAGTGTGAGGAGGTGCAAAGGTGCAGGTTTCATAGTTGATAGAAGTAATTTGGGAGATTGCAGGTGCCTGGTTTTTGTTTGCTCTTCCTTCAATTGCATAGGTCCAAGTTGATGTATGTGCCTACTTCTTCGTGGCTTCAAGTTCATGCATGAAGTCCATCCCAGTCTGATTAGGCTTTTAATGAAATGCAGAGGCCAGAATATGGGAAGGATTCCCCACACCATGGAAGCTGCCACTCAGGATTATCTTGATGTGGAGGCAGTGCATGCACTGGTGTGTATATAGGGGCCATCTTGCAAACTAAAAAATGTATGCAGGCTATTGCTTGACTGCAGTGCTTAATTTGTAAAAAAATAAGTGCCAGTGCCCAAAAAATATTGGCCCCATAATGCCGGGTGCGGCACCGCCTGCAGTGCGGGCGCAGCGCTGCCCTCAGCGCGGGCATGGCGGCCGCACCAATTCAGTGCTAGACCTACCTAGATTGGCCCACCACCAGCCCATCACACTGCTGCTGCTCCATGAAACATGTTTGGTGCTGCAGCAACTGCTGGCACAGGCTAGTAGTAAATATGCAACTAAGACATGCTCTTCCTATAACTGCGCCTCGATGCCCCTGGGCTGTGTGAGCGCTTTAAAAATGCAAATAAATAAAAAAGCGTTCTGTTTCAGTCACTGTTGCACTGTATTTGTCTCTGCCCCATCTGACAGTCTGTTAAAGTACACCAAGTATTGTTAATCGGTTACCTCCAGAAAGAGCCTGTTCTTCCTCTTTCAGGTGTTTTGTGTAATCAATTTACACTCAAGCCCTTATCAGTCATCACATCTCATAAATGCATTCCCCTTCACCCTTCCTTCAAGCATGAGCATGGTGTTGTATAACTTGGAAAATGTAATTTCTGCAAGACATTGTGAAATCAACGGCCTGTGCTACTTCTGATTTAGGGCCTCTTTCCACTTTAACACATATTAAAAAACTAAATGTTTTGTCACACAATATTCAGGAGCCAGAGGAGAATGCATATTCGGATATCTCCTTCCCACTGACATGTTCTTGACATACTAAACTGCGGGGTGTAACAGACACCCACCTCCCTATCTGAGGATTGCACATGCTCGGAACGTATTGTACCCATGTTAAGGGGCCACAGTGTATAAACCACACATCAGGATAGAAAACATGCGCTGGAATTATGTAAAAAAATGACAGCAAAAGACGGTTGAGAATTATACACCAATACTCAACTAGTGCTTTTATATATGACGACAGATTAGTGGGCACGTGCACCATGTTTATCGGCGTCTAGTTTCCATGTGTGTATCTTTACGCCTGAAATGGCATTTCAGAAGTTTGTCTTTGCATGGGCTTTTCTCACGAAGTGCAGCTGTTTCGGCCCAATACGTGCACTGTTCCGGGTCCCCTCGCTGAAGCTCGTTTGTGAACTAATGAGGCCGATAACATTAAAAGGAAGAACGGAAACACCCAGGCAAAAATTCAGTTCATGTTTCACTTAGATGAATGCTATCCAGGGTCGGACTGGGGCATACAATTGTCTCGAGTTGGGCTCGGCACCAATGAAAAAGTGGTCAAAGTTGCAAACGACAAGTCATTCCTTTTTTGACACACTAGTGGGACCACGCTGCTGCCTGTGCCCCGCCCGGTCCTGAGATTTGTCCTGCCTTGCCTCAATCACTTAGGCTACCTTCCCTGGGTCCACCACGGCCATGCTGGGCCTGATGATGAAAAAAATAGGTGCGTGGCACAGCGGCCCCACGCAAGGTAAGATTTTAAAAGAAAAAAAATGTATATTTGGGCGGCTGGGGCCTATCACTTTCGAAGTGATGGGCCACCGCCGCCACTCAAAATAAGTTATTTCTTTTAAAACCTACCTTCCATGAAGTTCAGGTTTTCAAAGAAAAAAGTAAAAAATATTTTATTTTGCATTTTAAAGCGCTCACACAGGCCGCGGGCATTGAGGCGCTGTTACAGAAATTGTTTTTTTTTAGTTCTTGTTTTTTTTTTCTCTTAGTTGCATATTTATAACGCGCTTAAACACCCAGAAGTTTCTAAGCGCGGACCTGGGGATCGAACCTGTGTAGCTCTGTCGTCTTGTTTCCAAAGCGCTCACGTTGCTGTTGCTATCCTCCCGGGACATACTTTTGGGCATAATCCACGGGCCTGGCCGCCCGTGGCAGTCATCCGACTCAGTCTGCGGCAGCCGGCATCCCCTGGTCACAGAAAATGGCCTGGGCCTGGCACTGACTGCAGTCAGCAGCACACTGCACACAGGTCACATAGACAGAAGCCTGGGCGCGGATGGACCCCTGGTGGGGTCCTGACTCCTGGGCAGTCAGGACACCACCAGGGGACTGTGCCGCCGCCCGGGCCCCGACCTGGGCCTTCTTTGCCTGATCACCTGACTGTAACAGGCTCAGGCTGCACCGCACGCAACAAGTGACTTACCTGCTTTGGTGTGTCAGGGCCTCAGGGTGGGGGGGCTGGGTGCGCGCACTGGCACTCACACAAATGAAAAAGCAGGCAGAGGTGGCCCCAGGAAGTAACCCTAGGAAGCAACTAGGCCGCACCATGCAGTGCAGCAGGGTAGGCTCTCTCACAAGTCATGACCGACGACGCCACGCCTTGACACCTTCACTTCACAGTAACTCGTGAAACGAAGGTGGTGCTGCGCTGTCTTTTGTGGCAACAACACGTCACCATGTAATTTCACTGGCTCAGAAGAACAGCCAATGAAAATTGCACATTCTGTGTTACTATACAGAATGTATCAAATACTGCATAGTAACAGAATGGTAGTTTTCATTGGCTGTTTGTAACAGTTTGTTGTTCATTGCTATTGGTGGCCCCTCCCAGGCCCAGCCAGCCATGGCCTGCAACCTGCAAGCACGAGAGAGATCGAGATCAGAATGACAAATCCCAATGATTTATAATCGAATCAAAGCGAAGTGGAAGAACAAACAAAGCAATTGCACGTGCGCTGGCCCTGCATGAGTTCCGGTGCCCAAAAAAGAGTGCTGGTGTTGGGCACCGGCAACCACCCCCACAAATTAAGCACTGGTTGACTGGATGGATAAACCTGGAAGGTTGCAGGCGGTAGATTATGAGAGCAGTTCTCTGGACCACGAACCAAAGATAAAGAGGGTGCAAGAGCTAGGAAGATAGCCAGCAAGAAATTGGAAGGGAAGGAGAGCAGAGAAAGAACAGCGTGAGCTGAGTCTTGGGAGATCAGGTGAGGACAAGGTTGTGCAGGGAAGCAGGCAGGAAGAAAACGAGACAGGAGATAATCTGGGCGGAAACACACTGGATGGAGTGGAAAAGCCTCAGGCTCGTGAGTTTCATATGCCTGTTGCAGTTTTCTTCAATGCTCCATCCAAAGCAGAAGGGAAGCAGAGACTTGATACTGCCCTGGGCATGGCAAATGCTAAGACATGCCACACAGAACAGGGCCTGCGGGCCCGGGTGGCTACTTGAGTTAGACCTTATGGTGGCAACCTCTCTCTGATGCTTCCAGACATATCTGGGGTTTTGGGGATTGCAACTATCGAATCAAGAGTTGTGACCTTAGGTATAGCCTCCAAGAGGTGAGATGAGGCCTACTACCAGGTTTCCAATAGGGAGTAGGGGTCATAAGAGGGGCTCCCAAAACTGACGGATAAGATGGGGACAGCAGCTGGATGTCGTATGGAGTAAATGGTTGCTGTGGGGCAGGAGCTGGCAGCAGGAATTGAAGCGATGTTGCTGCAGGAAATTGATGGTGAGGGGGAACAAGAGAAGGAAAGCAATGTGGGGGGATGGTTTGAAAGAATGAGAAGATGTGGGATGGTGTGGCAAAGTGCATTGCCTTGCTCTCAGGGTTTATGATGGGGTGGCCAAATGGGCAGGGTACACCACATGAGTGATACAGGGCATGGGAATTGTGTAGTCTCCTCATATCCACTCCACCCTCTCCCAAGAGCGTGGCAGGGACTTGTTACAATGAACTGTCAGCATGGCCCCTTTAAAAAAGTAATGTCAGCCATGGACACTGCAGGAATACATGCAAGTGATACTCATGGAAGAACAGGTGTGCAGGGGTGAGATACCCTGAATCTACACTTAGCAGTCTAAACTTTGCAAGCCCTGATTCCAAAAAAAGCCTGTTTGAGTGTTGGGGCTCACACACTAGAAAAATCTTCAAAGCGATCAGCCAAGTGTGCAGGGTGCATGCATAGACAAGATGGCGCCCGTTCTTCATATCGGCTGGCTCTGTAGAGCTGCATAGAAAGAGGAATGGGCCGTATACCACCCACAGATCAGTGTTGGAGTTTAAAGAGAAGAAGCTAGGAGAAGGCGGGCAGGGGGTGCTGGAATTACCTGATAATGTTTCCTAACAACAAACATTGTGATCTGTTTGAGATTCCGGTTGAACGTCCTCCACAATAACACCACATTACATAGATATGACCTGACGGCTCAGATTTGAGAAATTCTTATGGAAAAATTGTCAACAATTAAACATGATGGGCAAAGGAGGCTTTTCTGTTTAGATATTGGTAAAAGTTTGTAATAAACTGTAATACAAAAATAAAAGATGGCTTTTGACGTGACTGGAGGAGAGGAACAAGCTGACTGGGAAAGAGACTGGGAAAGGAAAGACCCAAGGGGTTGAGACAAATGCCCAGGAGGCTTTAAAGGGAGAGATTCAAGAGACTGGGAACAAAAAAAGCCAGAGGTTGGGTAGAGAAAGACCCCAAAGATAAGAAGGGAGTAACCATAGAGGTTGGGAAGAGAAAGATCGAGGGGCTTGGAAAGGGTTGTATGTGATTTTTCCACTTTTTGAAGGTCGCACATAAAAAAGACAGATTTATTTTGGTTGATTTTGTGTGGCCCTCAAAATGCGGAAATAACACCTACCGGGGGAAGGGGGATCTCACAACACCAGCCTCCCAGGCAAGCTGTTCCACAACCCGCCCGCACCACCTGCCCCTTCTGCGTTGACAGGTTTCTTATAATTCAGGAGGGTTCACCCCTGAATCCTCCTTGCTTCCCCACCCTCCCCCACTGCCTCCTCTCACTCCAAGCATTCACACTTAATCCCCCACCACATACACTCAACGGTTACATGCCCCTCCCCATCTCAAACATTCTCCCTTTTCACACACTCATCTGATACAGCCACGGCTCCTCTTGTGTGTCCCGCTGTGCCTTTCAGCCGCTGCGGGTACTTTTGTGTTGCAGGGTCGGACAGTTCAATTTTTCAAACGATTTTAATAAATCCATTTATTTAGTGTCTTGGAGAGCCCCAAGAGTGAGGGAAGAGACAGCCAGGAGGTTGGTTAGAGAAGGACCCGCAAGGCTGAGAAAGGAGGGACCCAAAGAAAGCAGAGTCCCAAGAGTGAGTGAAGAGAGAGCCAGGAGGATGGGAAAGTACCCCTAGAGGAGAAACTAAGGCCTAGGAGCTTGCGAATGGACACATTAAGTGATTGAGATGAGAGAAATGAAGAAGTGGGGAAGACAGTGGCCTGACACACCAGAAAGAGAGAACCCAGGAAGCCAAGGGGTTAGAAGGCAGAGCACTACACAATGGGGAAGAGGTGGAAGAAAAGGGAGGGAGATGGTGAAATACCAGGTGAAGTGGAGGAGGGAAGAGTACTAGGAGGAAGTGGTAATGGCACAGTCAAGGGGATGGAAATCACAGAGAAAGTCCAGGAAGTAGGTAGCCAGAGGGGGGAGGAAGAAAAGAGGGTAACATTGAAAGAGTCCCACTTATTGGAAAGGGGAATAGAGGAGTCTGTACAGGCAGGGACAGAGGAGAGTCCCAGATACACTTAACATCTGGTTGACCAGTGGAGGTGGAAGGAGAGGCAGGAAGGAGAGGCAAGAATGTGGAAAAGTAATGAGGAGGTGATAGTAAATCAGAGTGAGGAAGGAGTGAGTATTCAAAGCAAGACGAGAGTGAAGGAACCTTTTAGGATGTGTTGAGGGCATGAGGGGGACAAGCAGAGGTGTTTTGGGGTAGTCGGTGGTCCCATGAGCCAGAGATGGCAGTCCCTCTGTCAGACCTCAGCCAACTTTCCAAATACTGGGAAGAGTTCCCAGGGACTACAGTTGGTGACCCTTGCTCTCCTTCCAGTGCTTGCCCATCTTTGGGTGGTTGCAGTGAGTGACCCCTGGACCAAGGCTGTACCAACAGGTGAGAAAGAGGTTTGTCAAATTGTGGAACGAAGTGCTGAAGGCACTCAGAACCCCTCAGACCTTGCTTGGCTATCATCCCCTGTGGACTGATGAGAAGGTTGATTTGGACTTAAAGACTGCTGAATCCAGAAATTAAGTTTTGGTTTGTTACACCCTAGGAGAAGTAATCTTATATTTTTGTTTTTATTTGTTTTGGTTTATTACAAACCTTTACAAAATTTGGAAAATAAAATTTTCAGTAGCAAAATCACAATTACATAACTATAAAAGATATGATAAAGAAGATATCATACAGATTTCATAGCATAAGAATTTCCAAAGAATATATATAACATCCATTTCTCACATATCGCATAAAACCATTGGAGTTTCGCAACAACTTAAAAGTAACTTAAAGTTTATATTGGGACAAATCACAGATATTTTTCAAAAAGGCTGCTGCATGTATATTCAGCGTTTAAAAGTTCTTGTGCAGCATTTATACCATAATTGATTTAACAAATTGAACAAAATAAATAATCCTTTGACAGGGGAGGGCAGGACAAATAATTAAAATATTTTGAAGTTTCCTGGATACCCTTAATTTTGCAGTATCTACACCATTTCCATCCTTCCTGTGACTTGCTTCTAATATTGACTATCTGGTTAGTCTGCATCATGTTCATCCTAAAACGCATATAATCATTATGTATACTCCTACTTGGATACTTCCTCAAATATCCCTCCATTACAGGAAAAAATGTCCAGAACGAGTAAGCCTGGTGATATAGTTTTGATTTGGATATTGTTGTTAAATTATACTGCCAGTCATTACCTCAAAGTATTTTTTTTATCAGGATTATTCAACAGTGTGGTGACAGACATCCCCAGGTTTCGCAATGAATTATCAACCTCCGTTCTCAATAGTTTCATGAAGTCACATGACATTTCAGATCCTGCGCACGCATATAAATCCCTCTCGGTTGACTATACATTTCCCCCATAATGAGTCTTTTCCAAATTACAAGTGATTTTAGTGATTTGAAGGCCAAATTCGTATCGATGTGTTAGATTGGGAAGGAAAAACAATAACGCTCCATATCCTGCCCTCCAGCACCTTCAGATGATCCATAAACTCAAAAGCAGAGAATTCCAAACCGTATAATAGCCTTGGGAGGACTTTCATAATATGAAATTCTCTCAACGGTGTCATGGAGAACTCTCCGAATTTTCTTTCTATAGTACGCATTTGCCGTATAGCTATTTCTACTTTTAGCATCAGTTGGTTTTTGATTAAAGCAGTTGAACCAGTTCCAGAGAAATAGTAACCCAGATATTTTAAGGCACTTAGGCATTTAGTGTTTGCCTTCACAAGCTTTGGCTCAAATTAGGTTTACCCATACGCATAATGATGGTTTTCGTAGGATTTATTTTTAGATGTAACTCTCAAATTCCCTAATCATGCGTTGTAGGCCCACCTTTGTTTTCTCTAGTAGCAAGAAATAGTCCGCATAGGCAAGCCAGCTGATGCAAACGTCACTCAATTTGGGAGACTAAATCTTTGTTTGCCGAAGCTCTTTCAGCTCCACTTAAATATTAAATATGGTGGGAGCTAACATGCAGCCTTGTTGTAAGCCGTTGGTAATAACAATCTCGGTTGACAACTGTCCCCCTGAATTTAAGCGAACCTTTAATCTCGTATCTGTGTATAGAGCAATGACTATCTCCAACAAATGTTTCGGCATACCCAAATCGTGCATCTTTCTCCATAAAGTCGATCTTTCTCCATAAAGTCGACCTATCTACCAGGTCGAATACCATGCTAAAATCCATTGAGGCAATAAAAGTAGGCCTCGCAGCCTTTTGCATAGCTTTATTTTGCGAAGTTCAAACCCCCACAGTCGGTACCAATATTTTTTTTAAACCCATTTGTTTAGTTCCAAAATTTGGTTTACATTGATCCATTCCTGAATATCGGCTAACACCAGAGACGCAACATTTTTTGGAATCGGGATCCGCAATTGCTATGGGTCGATAGCTGAGGGAACTTAAGCGTGGGCCTTTTTTAAAAATTGGTAAAACAATAGACTTCACGACTGCGGTATAGTCTTAGTTATCAAAATATCATTAAAGAGAATCCAGAGTACTCTGGCCCAATATACAAGATTGGATTTTAAGACTTTATTGGACAAATTGTTAGGACCTGGCACTCTAGAGTTTTTTGATCTCCTAATTAAACCGGACACTATAGATTGAATTATCCAATATCCATTCCAATTTGTCCTCCAAAGCAATCTTGGGGATCTTAGCACTGCATCCATAAATGCTTGAAAAATGCCCCAACCATGCCCCTTCCGAAATTGGATTTAGACTCAAATCTTTCTGAGTGTGTTCTATACTCTTAATAAGATTCCCAAAATTTGATGAGTTATATCCCTTCAAAGAATTCAGCATACCTTCACCATCCCATTGAGATCTTCTACCTCTTACTAATCTGCCAATTCTTATATTTTTTATCATCTTCATTATATAAGGTTTGTACTTCCCCTGTTTAAGTCGTCGTATCTTTCTGCATAAGTGCTTTCTGTTAATGTACCTCAATGTCCGTAGTATGTCTATTGTTAGACTTAGGAGTGCATCTTTCAGTTGAATTTCCTTCAATATCGTGAATAGATTTACTTATGTATGAAGCAAAATGCTTAACTGAATATTTCCTCATACGTTGAGTTAAGGGGTACATTACATATTCATGAATCATAGTAGATGTAAACCTCAGTTTTGTTGTACGTCCATTTGATTCTACAAAAAAGGTAGCAGGCGCCCCTCTCTCGAAAGAACAAGGCATGATAACCTGTTCAGTGGTTATTAGCCACATTGAGAGTTCGCAGCCATTGCTTTTTGCTCACTGTACCTTCACAGATGGGAAATATCCATTTGCATATCAGTCTTTGTCCCGCCCACAAGGGCAGTCCAGCACTGGGATTGGTAACCCTAGGTCTCCTGGGGGCAACCAGACGTGGTCTCCCTCTCACTGTGCTTAGAGAGGCATCAGCTTCACCTCACTGATCCCCAACAAGGGTGAAACACGTGTATGGGGTTGCTGGTGGTACTCTCGTTCAGGTTGGAATTGCCATTGCATTTCGGTGCTGGACTGCCCCTGGGCAGGACAAAGACTAATATGCAAATGGATAGTTCCCATCTGTGAAAGGCACAGTGAGTAAAAGCAGTGGCTGCGAACTCTCAAGTGGTTAGTAACCACTGAACAGGTTATCAGGCCTTGTTCTGTCGAGAGAGGGGCGCCCGCTACCTTTGCAAACTAAATTTCAAGGAACCTGGGATTGGTAACCCTAGGTCTCCTGGGGGCAACCAGACGTGGTCTCCCTCTCACTGTGCTTAGAGAGGCATCAGCTTCACCTCACTGATGATCCCCAACAAGGGTGAAACACGTGTATGGGGTTGCTGGTGGTACTCTCGTTCAGGTTGGAATTGCCATTGCATTTCGGTGCTGGACTGCCCCTGGGCAGGACAAAGACTGATATGCAAATGGATAGTTCCCATCTGTGAAAGGCACAGTGAGTAAAAGCAGTGGCTGTGAACTCTCAAGTGGTTAATAACCACTGAACAGGTTATCAGGCCTTGTTCTGTCGAAAGAGGGGCGCCCGCTACCTTTGCAAACGTCCATTTGATTCTGTTGGGGTTTATCAGAACATCTTCATTGTAATAACTGGAAGCTTCTTGCGGGGCATTTACAGATAAATCAGTCGATGACACTGTGATCACTAAGGGAAGCCCCACATTTCCCCAAAATGTAACCATAACATACCTCTTAATTTAGGGTTCCCACCCATTGGTGTGCAGGTGTCCATGCTAGTACGTAAAACATCACCAACTGCCCGATCAACAGAACAATCTACATTAATGTCACCCACTATAATTTCCCCCCTTAGTTTGCATAGAGCCACAGATCAATTTTTACCCCAAGGTTGTTGAGCTCAATCTCCAGCTGTTCATCAGTGTGCTCCCTAGGGTTCCAGTATACATTGACGATTAACAGTGGAAAACCTCCACCAGAAACCCCGGCCCTAAAGGTTGCCACTAACATGGATTGTAAGATGCACCATTCATCAATTTTTTCAATTTGAATTGAATCCGTTATATGCAAGTAGTAAACCTCCCTTGGGACAGCCCTTTATGCCACCAGTTGCACAAATGTCAGTCATTAAGAAGCCATCCCAAAACAACTTGCTTCGAGCCCAGGTCTCTTGAAATAAAACAAAATTGTAGGTTGCAAGCTCCCCTATCAAACTCATTATACGTTAAGTGGTAGCATCCGGGAGTGTTCCAGCTTACAAGCCTTAATTTGTTAAATATGCTGGAGAGGTTTCTTCAGCTGTTTCATGTACCGGCATTGTGTACTTGGACATGCATGGCTTAATCTTTGAGACACTATTATTTTGCTACTTGTTTGCTGGTTAAACCAAGTAGAATTCATGTTATGTATGCCATTTGTAGTGCAGCCTAAGGAGAAGCTATACTGTTACTTATTTGAGTTGATCAACTCGACTTCTTCCCCAAAAAACATTTTAAACTGCTACTTTGGTCAAAGTTTCTCAATTACCCCCCCCCCCCCCCACCCACTCAGCTTTGTGTAAAGTAGGTGAAGGATGTGGGACAGGGAAGGAGATGGGAGCGGCAGCAGAAAAGGGATATAAAGTGCTTGATGGGGGTAAGAGAAGGGGAAAATAGAGAAGAGTGGGCACCACAAAATATCAAAAATATCCCAAATAACATATCATGCATTTTGGATACTAGAGAATACTGCTTTGAACTTTAACCCTTTAAATGCCAGCGACGAGCCGGCTCGTCGGTAAAAACCGCTCCAGGTTGCCACCGACGAGCCGGCTCGTCGGTGGCACTTAAGGGTTAATGAGGGGGGAAATGCTGGCGGGTTTGGGCGGTGAATACCGCGATTTTAAAAAAAACCCATTGGCACTGGGGGGGAACCTCAATGGCACTTAAGAGGTTAAAGAATTACGTGCCCACGCTGGGCCCAAATGAGACTGGATGTGTGACCCAGTACTGTTACTTGGTCTATAGCTTTTGTGGTAAGAGAAGGGGAAGCAAGAGGTGCATGAACGGTACATTAGGAGCAGGAGGCAGCAGGAGATGGAATACAAGGAGGTGGATGCAGGGCAGGAGGACAGCTCGGATGAGGATGAAGAGTAGGAAGATGACGTGTATTAGCCAGATCAGGACGAGAAGGTTGACTGTACTGATGCTGGTGATTCCCAACTTGTAGTGGGACCAAGGTGGGTGTAAGGACAGGCCAAAAGATGGGGAAACTCTCCCAGCCATCAATGTCTATTAAGTTCTCCTTCAGGGTGTGGAAGCACTTCTCTCTGCCTGAGGGGACGACACCAGCAGAGGAGTGGAGACTTGTGTGTAATCTCTGTAGCAATAGTTGCAGGGGGCAGTTTGAGTGAGTGGTAACCATTGGGCACAACTGCAGTGCATACCGTGTTTCACTATTGCTCAAAGCAGCCTATAAAACTTGTGGCATCAGCTAGTCCCATCTCCATGGTGCCATCCAGTGGTATGAAGGAAGCTTCCGACAGCACATTTGGATAAATTGGTCATTTCCCACCTCATCGAGCATGGTGGCATGAGAACCACTCAACCACAGCCAGTGCCACGGGCTGCAGGGGGTGAAGACTAGCAACGTCTGGATGAGAAAATGGGGAAGGTGCTGATGTCCTGTTTTCTGGATGCCCAGTTGCAGCTTTTGAGCAGCAACAAGAACCACAGATATTTACAGTTGCATCCATTGCTTAGAAGGGGGAGGCAGAGAAAGTTACAGGTGCAGCTGTTGCAAAGCAAGAAGACATAGAGAAATATTTTTGGTTGCAGCTCTTGTATAGCAAGTATTCTGACATTTTTTTTCAGGTGTAGCAAGGAGATCCAAAAATGTTGGCAGGTGCAACTATCCCCTAGAAGGGGAACCCAGAGACCCATTTGCAGTTGCAACTATAGCAAAGCAGGGCGATCCAGATAGAAATAAGTGGTTCCAGCTGTGGCATAGCAAGGAGACAGAAATATTGGACTCTTGTGCAGCAGGAAGAATCTGAAATGATCATGTTTATGGCTCATATAGCATGCAGACCAAGAAAAATCCGAAATGGTGCCTTCTTCCTTATTGTAATGTGGATGTCTGTGCATTAATGTGGGTCTAAAATGGCAAGAACAGGACGCAAGAAAATATATACAAACCCTAATGACATCTTATTACTACAGAGACCAGTCTGTCACTAGAGCTATCCATTTAAAAACCGCAAGCACCACCAAACAACCCTGCTTCACTTCTGTGTGAGATTTGAAGTAGACAAGTCTTCATCTTTGGAGTTGGTGTTTTACATATGGATAGCTGTCTTGACCGTTTTCCGCAATCTATTGCTTATCACAATGAATTTCAAGTGACTGACATGCGGCACTGCAGAGCTAATGAGGTCAGACAAAATGGCCCTACACTAAAGACTCATTCAGTGTCCCATTCAACAGAATCTTGAAATTACAGATGCTCCCCTTTTCCTTACGCACTGTAGATGGCAAAGAACTGATTCGATGCAAGCCTGAACTACCAAGGGAGAAGTAAAGACAATCACTGGAGAGCCTGCTCACTGCTCCTTAAGGGAACGCCTGTGATGATGCAAATGACTCCAATTAATTCTAGTCACTATGGCAGTGGTGAACTTCTCAGTCCTCCAACTCCATGTGTAAGCTTACTCAGTGTGGAGTTGCTGATGGCTTGGCTCCAGCAGATCGCGCAAGGTCCCTAGTGTCCTGGAAACTGCTGTAAAAAAGAAGAAAATCTGTTCAAGGGGGAAAAAGGCAGTGCTATCTTAGAGCAGTGGTTCATACAAACCTACAGAGGGATGATCACACCTCCAGACTTCCTTAAAGACTTGGCAGGACTCTGGTGCACAAAGGGAAGATGGGACAGTGCAGGACAGAGCGGGCTAGGCTGGAGAGAAATTGATTCACAAAAAGTGGCTGGAAGTTTGGCAGGGAAAAGGGAGATAACCTAGCGGGGGCACATGGCAGAGCTAGGGAACTTTAGGGGATCTGGATTCCGATTAATCGAGGGAAGAAGGCTCTGAGAGAACTTCAAAAGATGTGGTATCGTGAAAATCGTTTCCAAGCATGGTTGTGCTACTATTGCCTGATTATGAATGTAAAATGGTGCCTATGACCTGGAATCACTTCCAACTTCCTATGTTTAATTGTACAACTGGCTGCCATCCTGGCATGGATTAACCCCACTTCGCTTTCTCTCCACTACCACTGTTTTCAAGTTCCCAGTCTCCATTTCTGAGACCCCAGAATTTCCTAGATTCCCCTGTGCCTATAACTCATACTGTACACTCACGAGGGTCAGCTTGTGGACACAATGGCTACTCTCCAAAGTGCTGATGGCCAAAGTGCTTACTAAACCAGTACTGTAGAAGATCCTCCCTACCTTTATGTGATGCATCCACCATCCGAGCTGCTGTAGGCTCTTGTGGACCTAAACACATTGAGGATTACAACCTCAGTGAGGACTGTCCTTCGAGCTCTACAGCTTAACAGTAGTGTTCATAGTGATATGATATGGCATTTATAACGTGCCTATACGCAAGTGTTTCAAGGCGCGACAAGGCAAGTGAGGGGAACAAAGGGAGAACACGGGTGTCATTCAGATCGCGTGTGCGTGAGAAGGGGGCAGGGACAGTGCAGTACATGGGAGCAGATAAAAGTATGCAATGGCCATCAAGTGGCAAGTGCATAGGTAAGTGCAGATATCGGGTGTCAAGGACTGGTAGGGGGGCTGTAGGGATACAGAAACAGTCCCCAAGTGTGGGGGTTGCCAGGTGGGGAGTGCAGGTATGACGCTGGTGGGGGAGGGACCTGGGCCCGAGATCAGAGGGTGTCCAGGTAGCCAGTGCAGTTCCTGGTTACAACCAGGAGGTCAGCAGAGAAGAGGAGGAGAAAAAGCAGAAGCAAAGAGGTTTTGAGGTGCTTCCGGAACCGGAGATGGGTCTCCTCAAGTTTAAGGTAGGCAGGGAGGCTCTTCCAGAGGGACACCAGCCGAAGAGAGAGATCTACCACCAACTCATTGCTTGGAGAAGCGACTGACCCTGAGAGAGTTTGAGGCAGATGAGCGAAGAGCTTGAAGATATCTAGGAAAAGAGAGTTGAAGGCCTTGTGGACGATGCAGAGGGTTTTGAACTTAATCCTCGCAGCCACTGGGAGCCAGTGCAGAGATTTCAGTCCTGGAGAGATACGATCCCAGGGCTTGAGGCCAAGGACAAGTCTTGCAGTCCTGTTCTGGATAAGTTGCAGAGGGCAGGGAGCAGAAGCAGGCAGATTTAGAAAGAGGCTGTTATAATAGTCCAGCCTAGAGAGAACCAGAGCTTTGGAGACGGTGAGCTTCTGGGGGAAGGAGATGAAATGCCTCTAAGGAGGTGCAGCTGGTAGTGTGACCTCTTAGAGATGTCAGAAATGTGAGGAGAGAAGGAGTGTGTGGAGTCTAAGATGACCCTGAGGTTTTTAGCCTTGAAGTTGGGAGCAGGAAGAGGGCTAACATAGACCGGCCAGAGAGCTACAGGAAAGGAGGGGGCGGGAGTACCGAGGAGAATCTGTCTTACTGGCATTAAGCCAGAGGTCATTGGCAGCACACCACTCCTGGATAGCAGTCAGATGAGGGAAGGAGAGGAGGGGGCCGAGGGTAGCCTGAAAATGATCTGGGTGTCATCCACATAGCACTGGAAGGTGGGGCAGAGAGCGGTGATGTGGTGGGCAAGGAGTGCCAGGTATTGGTTTAACAGCCAGGGAGAGGTTTGTCCCCTGGGGGACACCACAGGTAGAGAAAAAGATAGTAGAGAGGAAGGACCCAAGTTGGACCTGGGAGGTCGGTCAAAGGAAAAGTCAGCTACGCCTGAGCCTGACCATTGATCCCCAGGTTATCACAAAGAAGGTTGAGCAGGATGGCATGGTTGACAGTGTGAAAGGCAGAAGAGTAATCAAGCAGGATGAGGACAGAAGGGGTGTTCGAGTCAAGGTTGGAGAGCAGGTCTTCATGGATGCTCAGGAGAGCAGTTTCCGTGCTTCTGGCAGCTCTGAAGCGAGACTAATGGTCATGAAAACAACCAACAGATTCAGTGTGGAGATTAAGCTGGGAGATTGCCGGTTTCTCCAGGAGCTTGTCCAGGAAGGGAGTAATGGAGATTGTGCGATAGTTAGCCGGGCAGGAGGGGTCGGCAGAGGGTTTCTTAAGAGGGTGCACAAGGGAGTTCTTCAGGGGGATGGGAAGACTCCAGTGGTGAAGGAGTGATTGCAGAAATCAGCCAGTGCAGGAGCCAGGGAGTCTAGAAATCTTGTCTGCGTAGAACAGGGGAAAGGCAGAGAAGGAGGGAGGAGAGATGACTGTTGAAGGGCCAGAGGAAGAGCAGGGAGTAGAGGGGAGGAAGTAGGGGATAGGAGGAGAGAGGACCGGATGTCCTGAGTTTTAGAGATGAACTGAGAAGCCAGTGCAGTGAAGTGGGCCTGGGAAGGGACAGGAGAGGTAGAGACTGGCAGGATTGGCCAGTTCCTTGCAGATTTTAAAGAGTTCAGCCGAGTTGTTAGATGTTGCAGAGACGCGGGCTTAGATATGAGCTCTTCTTGGTTAGGACAGAGCCGGTATTGCTTTTGGAGCAGGCAGCAGGCCAGTTTGTCTGAGGATGTACATGAAGCACACCATTTCCTCTCGGCCACCTTGCACTTGAGTTTTAGGGTGACTAGGTCTGAGTAGTACCATGAGTTGCACTTGGCTTTGGGCTTCAGGCGGATTCTCATGACAGGGGCAAGGATATCAATGGTATCAGATGTAGCAGAGTGGAGCGTGGAGAGGGCTGTGTCAGGGTGAGTCCACCAAAGGGGGATGTGGGGTTGAGAAGGTGGCGACAAAAGCCTCAACTGACACGCGCTTCATGGGTCGGATGACAGATGGTGGGTGGCAGTGATGGAAGTGGCGTGGCCTGTGTGGTAGGGAGGGTGAGCTGGGAGGAAAGGAGAGAGTGATCACTCCAGGAGAGAGGGGCGGAGGGGGAAGGTCTGAGGAGATCAGAACATCCAGAGTGTATCCTGCAGGGTGAGTTGGGCCAGAGGGGAGAAAAGCGAGTGAGTCGCGGAGGTCGCGAAAGAGTCCAGAGGTAGGACAGGAGGCATCCAGGTGGATGTTGAAGTCTCCAAGAAGGAGGAGTTCAGTGGTTGAGGCCAGGAGTGGGGAGGAGAGGTCCGCCCACTCAGTGGAAGGAGATCTGACCAGGTGGCTGATAGATAGTAGCCACAGTAAGGGAATGGCTGAGAGCAGACAAGGCATTCAAGAGTATGCCTGTGTAGGAGTGACGGAGGCAGAAATCCACTCGGGGAAGATCAGGGCTACACCCCCTCCATAGCGGTTGGACCTGGGCGCCGAGAGGATCTTGTAGCTGTGAGGTAGGAGTGTCAAAACTAGTGACAGAGCTGGCTGTGAACCATGTCTCGGTGAGACTGAGGACATCAAGGTCCAGTTCTTCCAGAAGGCGGCAGATATCAGAGGAGAGTTTGACAGCAGTGCGAGAGTTTAGAGTGGCGATATGGAGGAGGTTGCCATCCTTGAAGGACTTCGGGGAGGGTTACAGATCAGAGGTCTGCCCTTCGGAGGTGTAGAAGGAGCCCGATAGGGGGCAGAGGGGGAAGGAGAAGGCAAAGTAGCCACGGAAAGGGGAGAGGGGACAGCAGGAGAAAGGAAATTGATGAGGCGCGGGAAGCATCTATCAAAGAGGTAAAGGTTGGCCTGAGGGCCTTGGACCAAGACAGTCTCATTCGAGTAAACATTAATCAGCTTGGAGTAATGGAAGGAGGCCTGGAAGGAGGCCTGGAAGGAGGCCTGGAGGGCGTCCCAATGGGTGCCACCATTAATGGTAGAAGAGGAGAAAGAGCACAGAGACCATATGAAGGGTCCATAGGTCTGGTGAAGGAACGACAGAGTATGTCAGTGAGTTTCCTTGGAGGCATTGGTGTAGGTGTCGGTGATAGTGAGGCCTGGGTTGGAGACCAGGATGTCCTTTTTAAACTTCTTCCTACCAGATTTAATGAGAGCAGGATAGTCCATAGAGAAGTAGTTAGAAAAGATAGGAGAGGCAGAGCACCATAGAGTAGGTGGGAGAGGGGAGAGGTGGAAGGGAGGGGGAGACACTAGAGAAGGACACTAGAGTAGGCAGACAAGACAGTGAGGCAAGCAAGTTGAGCAATGGGACAAGACGACGACACTCAGGTGTGTCTTCTCTCCCGTCTTAAAATGTGCATTTTGTGAGCTCTTTAATCCTAAATTTGAGAATCCTGAATGGAGGGAGAAAAGGCCTAGGTTTCACAATGCAATTTTTAAATATTGATACAGTGCATATAACATCACAGGGAAAACACAGCATTTAAAGCACCTCAGCAGCAGTCACATTTTTAAACAGTGCAACTATATTTCAGGGGTTGTTGCAGTCACTAGTCAATGATATCCTCCATCGTATGGATCACCCAAGACCAGAAATGCCTGGTTGGCTCACATGTTGTAGGTGACATGAGATATGGATGTCCTATTGCATTTTCCTACTGCTTCAGTGCCTGCTTTCCAAGAACTGCACCAGTGCATATTCGCACATTTAACTGGGTCCCATGCCTGGGTTATCCAAATTCTAGTCCAACACTTGTAACTGAAAAGCAGCTACTTTAACCTTTTAACATGGATCGAGAAATAAAGCCAGTAGGCATATACTGTGACCTTTCATTGAGGCGATGTGTAATCCCCCTCAAGGGTGAGTGCACATTCCTCACCAGCTGGACTGCCCTCACCAAGTCAACCAAATCAAGGCCCCGTATTATGTTGCCCATGTACAGTTCTCTTCAGGTCACCATTGTCGGTATCAACGGATTGATGCCGTGTGCCTCCTCAAAAGGTATCATCAGTCTGTGCTCCACTGGAGGAAGAATTGTGAGGGAACAGAACAAGTAATGAACTATGAGATAATATTAGCTGCTTTAACACATTAAAGCGAGCCCGCCAGAACAAGCACAAATAGAATAACAACCGTATGCTTGCCACTCATTAGTAAGAGCTATTATTCAATGTTTGTAAGAATTCTCAGTTAAGCCCAAATGGCTTTTGGCTGTCAATCTATTGCCAGGAAAGCACACGGTTTCATAAATGTTATCCATACTGGGCTCTGCCAACCAAGAACCATGTGTTGGAAGAGGTCCATGGTTTTCTAGGACAGAGCCATTCTTGCATCTAGCTACTAAGGACCCCAGGCATTTAAAGCACCTCAGATGTATTCACATTTTTAAACAGAGCAACTATATTTCAGGGGTTGTTCCAGTCACTAGTCAATGATATCTTCAATCTATGGATCACACAAGACTAGAAATGCCCGGAGAGCGGAGCAATACCAAACTAGGTGCAAAAGTATTCCTCTGAAATACACATCAGTCGCGTGTGTTTGGTATAATGGATGTAAACGAGCGTAGACTTCTGTGTTTGTAATTCATGTGAAATACACTCGCTTGTGTGCATGCAATTGACCATCTAAGAAACATCTTCCCAAGGTTCCTCCCAACATGCTCGGGCCTTGTCCTGCATAGGTAAGCACTCACTTTGTGCCAGTTTGTAGAGAGTGTCGACGCCAGACTACGCTATGCAGGAGCGCTTTAACCTAGTGGGCTAATCTGCAAGTCAGTGGGCCGTTATGAAACTAGCATGATTAGGTGCCTATCATGAATGTGTCAAAACCTGCAATATAATGTAGTGGGTGATTCTGGAGCTGACGGATGGTCTGGATGGCAGCACTGAGCTGGGCCCTTGAACCCTCTTCTCTCTGCCCCCCTCGCACACTTCTGGCAGGTGATGCTAGACTCTAGCAAGCACAACACGCCACAGAAAATGCTCCCTTAAAGACTAAGTTGCAGGGCGCAATCCCAAGCTGGTTGGTACTGCTAGTTAGGAAGGAGTAGAGAAAAAACTATTTGAGATGGCTGTTCAGATTACACATGATATGGGATTTCTCAAAGACCTCTTAGAAAGCCCAATTGTGGATCAATGCTAAGATTGTAGACCTTGAGCAAAGGCGTATGAGTAGAGGTACACAGGGCTGCAGGCAAAAGTGGAACAGCTGACCCAGGACTTGGCCAAGAAAGTCAGTCTATGGCATGCGCATTGGTACGAGTGCAGGTTGAGTGCTGTTCGCTCTTGCAAACTTGCCCCCACCTTTTGGTGAATTATTTGCTTCACTAGCTGGTAATTTGTTTTGTCGGCCCGGGAAAATGTCCATTCACTCCTGCAATGACACCCATTCATTCCATTGGCCTGTGAAATTCTCCCTGCCTCCTGACCAGGAAGTCGGCTAAAATTGGGACCCTGCACGCATTGGGACGCACACATTGTTATGAGTAAGTTGAGGGCTGTCTGCTTGTCGGTGAGGAGAAGCCTGAGCAATATCAAACACTGCTTTGTTAACCTGTAGTGGAAGCTGTTTAATGGGGCCCAAAAAGAGAACGGAACTGAAAAGGTATAACCTTTGTGGTGGCAAAATGAGTTCTGACACCACAATGATTCCTGACATTGTTTCTGCGGCAAAAAGGAGAACAGGTGCATAACATTTAATCTAATCTCTCATCTGTCTAACAGAAGATGTTAGTCATGATCTGACCATTGGTCCTGAAAAAATGGACTTGGTATACAACATTCTTATATATTTGACCATTTTAATTTTCAAAATCAATAAAACACTACTAAAAAAACTTGTTTAAAACGCACACAATAACCCAAGATTTAGACCCACATGGTGGGTATAACAACTTAATGGGATAAATTACATCACAATTAACATATAAAATTCAACACACATGACAATTACAATACACTATGGGCCTCATTACGACCCAGGCGGTAAGTTACCGCCTGGGCCGTGACTTTACCACCATGGCGTAAACTACGTTTACGCCATGGTGGTTGGCGGACTTACCGCCCCATTCCGACCTTGGCGGGGCGGTAAGTCCCCAATCACCCTTCACCATTCCCATTTTTGCCCCATAGGGCATAATGGGAGTGGGGAAGGCGTTAATTACGCCACCGTAAATTACGGTGGCGTAATTAACTCCATGGTCCCTTAGCGCCATGGATCTTAACGGCTGCAAAAAGCAGCCGTTAAGATCTCCATGGCGCTAAGGGACCTCGTACTCAGGCGCTAAGGGTCCGCGCTGTTTACGGCGCCGTAAACCCCTTACCGCCTGAGTTGTAATGAGGCCCAATGTATTTAAACAGTGTCTATTCACAAACAACCATATCCCGACATGTTTCAGTTCTTTATAGCTTCTCAGTGCTTGAACTTTCTTCAGGGGAAAAAAATGCTTTCACATAAGTTTTTCACCACCATGTAATCCTGGTAAGTAGCGCGAAGATCCCAAGTAAGGCCACCTGCACAGAACAAGACCAACACCTACACATGAGACAGTGAGCCACGTTCTCACGGTAACTCAAAACCCATCCCTCTAGAAAACACCAATTCAGTGTCTAGAGGACTCAGGTGCAGGTCTTACATAGGCCTGCCCTAGAAAATAACTACTGTACCTCTAAGTATGTAGTGCTAAAATTCGATGTCAACCAATAACTTCAGACTTCTTAAATCAAGTCTATTTTAATATATGGGTTCTCAAAGTAGCCCTTCTAGTTCCAAGATCTGTATAGATAACAAAATAATAAACAGGAGACATAAATAAAGTATACTAAATAACTGTCACACCAGGATACTGACATCTACACCTTATAGCCCAACAGTTCCATTATAAATACAACTGTATCTCATAAATACACCAACACCACCTGGTGTACTGAGTAACTAGTGTGTAACAGAACACTAGCGTCTGCACCTTTTAGCCCAACAGTTCAATCACCATAAATACACCTGTATCAAATAAATACACAAACACCACCTAGTGTACTACATAATATACCAGATACCACCACCTTTATACATTATCATTACCTCCACAACCAAAGCTTTACTGACATTCACTGTTAAATGCACTTCAATATTTCCACCGAAGCACCGTGTGGATGGAGCCTTTCACGCTCTCTAATCTCGATGGAGAAAAGTAAAACGGCGTATAAACTTGTGCTGTCAACAATGTGGTTTACATTACAAAGGGGCTGTAGCTACTGATTACCTTATCGAGGAAAAGACAAACACTCTCCTGTTGCCGCGGCATGTACGGGCAACACCATTCTAAACACGTGCTGTAGATTAAGCGGGTGTGGAAACAGAAAACAGACTTCCGTCATCCAGAGCCCATGAGCCGCAATGAAGCTCGAGGAAGGACTCGCCCAAAACACTCGCCTCATATGCTGCAAGGCAAGACAAAACCTCAATTGCCCAAAAATGACAGTGCCTGCTCCAGCGCTGAAACAAGCCTCAGTCAATCTTACCACATACTATAACGGGCGCCATATTGGAACCAAGCCGAACAAAGACGCACGGCAAAAAAGGTTAAACCTTGACGAAAAACAAATAAGATTCCAGTGGTGAAAAATGTTGAAATGCATAAATCATAACAATGAAAGTGAATGGACAATAAAACCAATTAACACATGTGCAGCAATAACCATAACATTGCCTCCCATACCTCAAGTTATTCACTTAATTACATTTCAGTATAATTGCACAATTATAGCATTATAAACTGTGCACGTAAGGAACATGCACGACTGCACAATTGTCATATTGGCAAATAGGGCTGTAATGATCAAAACAAGCATTTGTGGCAGCCCAACAAAATAGGTCTATGCCATGCTTCAAATGACAGAGAATGAAAAAAGATCATAAAAAATAGACATCCGTATGAACAGATACTGCTCGGCAGACTTATTAGAATCAAAAAGCATCTCCTACATTAGTATCAATTGAAAACCATATAAAAGTTGATTACCAGAAATGTTTTTCATATGTAACCAATCATTACAGTTGGTTAGTCAGGACCAACAGAATAAGATCATAGAAACCACAAAGCATCTCATAAATTGACATGGTGCCACTCAACCGCCTCATTAAGTCCTCTAATATGACTGACTCTGGCATTTAAAAATCATTTTCTGTTCAAAATTCAAGTCTACGATCTATCTCTTGCTGGGTAGAGCCATGGATTTTTTTTTTAAGAATGACCCATCTGCAAACTTCACATGTGTTTAATTTCTATAAAGTGTTTTACCATAGGGGCTGCAATCACTTTATTTTTAATGCAACTCCGGTGTTCTGTCATTCGTGTTCTACACTTCCTATTCGTTTTTCTAATATTTCAGCTCACAAGGACATGTAATAAGGTACACCACATTTTCAGAGTTAAAATTTTTCATTTAGTTCAAAACCCAAGTACATGATTGATTCAACTTAATTTGATCTCTTCTGTTTATCCACACATCAAACGGGTACCACACGGGAAATGGCCTTTGACAACTGGAAGGCCCCATAAGGTAGTTTGTCTGGGTGCTTAACTGTTAGATAATTCCTAATGAGCATATTTCTTATATTTTGGCTTTCTGGACGCTATAAGAGGAGGTGGAATAGCTCCATCTCTGTACACCTTTTTCCAAGCTTTCTTAATGATACCCTTTATCTTACAGGACAAATTAGAAAAGGTATTCACAAACACAATACCAGTTTTCTTGTTTTCTCTCTCCTTTTTCCAACAAGGACTGCCGATTATTATTAAAAGCTCTTTTGGATGATTGTTTTACTAGCCTGGCTGGATACCCTTTATTATAAAGTTTGTCCGCAAGCCTTGCTGCACTTTCACTGAAATCTCCTTTTGGCTACTATTCCTCTTGAGCCTAAGAAATTGGCCAAACGGGAGGTTGTTTTTAATGTGATTGGCATGATGACTAGTATAATGCAAAAGTGCATTCTTGTCTGTTGCCTTCCTATATGGTTTACCTTTTAATACGCCATTATAGTGAAAGATCGTGATATCCAAAAAATTTCATGCTCACTAATTTCTCGTGTAAATTAGAAACGGCCTCCTCTTTAGTACCACGCCATAACACAAAGATGTCGTCTATGTAGCGCAGCCACTTTACAAGGTTAGATTTGAAAGGATTAGCATCAGTGTAGACGGACACCTTCTCAAAGTAGTCAACATACAGATTTGCCAAATTTGGTGCCATGGCCGTACCCTCTGTTTATAGAACACACCCTGAAATTGAGAAAAAATTCTGCACTTCTCATAATGAAACCATTACTGACAGGATGGCCATCTTTTCTTCCGTTCAGAATCTCTTAAATAACAGCCAGGGTTGCTCTCTGTGGTATAACAGTGTAAAGGGATTGAATATCCAAACAATCAAAAAGGTTTCACTGCGAACAAAAGGAAGGTTCTCTATCTTGTTAATAGCATTCGTCGTCTCTTAAGTAACTCTCCATTTTTAAGACAAATGGTCTTAAGTAGAAATCCACAAACTTGGATAGTGGTTCCAGAATAGTGCTGACTCCAGAAACTATCGGTCTTCCAGCAGTATTAATGAGACCTTTGTGGACTTTTGGCAAGATATAAAATACAGGCACCCTGCCCTGATCTCAAATAAGATAATCATGTTCTTGTTTACTAATCATCTCTAACTTGAAAGCTTTGGAAACCTTAAATCTTATAACTTCCATAAGGTCCTTAGATGGATTAGGGATACGACAATAACCTTTCATCGCTCAAAAGTCTCAAACATTCTTTCACATAATCTGAGCGATTTAGGAGCACTATGGCTCCTCCCTTGTGTGCCTGCATCACAATAATATTGTGATCTTTAGCCAACTTGGATACCACTGTACGTTGTACGGTACTAAAGTTGGAATGATTGGGAATACCACTGTTCCAACTTTCTGAACGCTATAAGAGGAGGTGGAGTAGCTCCATTTCTGTACACCTTTTGCCAAGCTTTCTTAATGATACCCTTTATCTTATAGGACAAATTAGAAAAAGTATTCACAAACACAATACCAGTTTTCTCTCTCCTTTTCCAACAAGGACTCCCGATTATTAATAGCTCTTTTGGATGATTGTTTTACTAGCCTGGCTGGATACCCTTGATTCAAGTTTTTCCGAAAGCCTTGCTGCACTTTGCACTTTCACTGAAATCCTCCTTTCGGCTACTATTCCTCTTGAGCCTAAGAAATTGGCCAAACGGGAGGTTACCCAGGATTACATGGTGGTGAAAAACTTATGTGAAAGCATTTTTTTCCCTTGAAGAGAGTTCAAGCACTGAGAAGCTATAAAGAACTGAAACATGTCGGGATATGGTTGTTTGTGAATCGACACTGTTTAAATACATAGTGTATTGTAATTGTCATGTGTTTGTTGAATTTTATGTTAATTGTGATGTAATTTATCCCATTAGGTTCTTGTTATACCCACCATGTGGGTCTAAATCTTGGGTTATTGTGTGTGTTTTAAACAGGTTTTCTAGTAGTGTTTTATTGATTTTGAAAATTAAAATGGTCAAATATATAAGAATGTGTTGTATACCAAGTCAAATTTTTCAGGACCAATGGTCATGGATCATAATTCTCATCTTCTGTTAGACAGATGAGAGATTTATTAGATTAAATGTTATGCACCTGTTCTCCTTTTTGTTTAAATATTTATGGTTAACCCGAACCGCGGAGTTGGGTTTCCCATGGGGTGTTTTACCTTAAGTATAGTGAATTGTTTCCGCGGCACCAGTAGATGCATTGGAGCCTGACGAGCCTGCATCTTTCGCAGGCAATCGGAGGGGTAAAATCACAGCGTTCTATCCGGTGCTCACGGAGGCCCACACATCCACCCTGGATATGGTGGATGCAAGTGTGGCCCATCCTTCGAATAGTGCTTCGACACAATTGAGCAGGGATTTGATGTCTTTACGACATCGATAATTATTCCCTGCTAATCTTGGCATACACATTGCAACAGAAAATGGTGGTGCCTCGTAGGTGTCATGCAGACTATGGATCAACGATTGTAGCAGCCCAGGTACTGCGTGCTGAAGTTGGCTACGAACCGCTTAAAAATATGAATCGCCTCTCGCACTCACTGAAAGTATTGCTACACTCGTCCTGCATAACTTGTCGCACAACTCCAATCTGATTGGTTTTCTGCATGGGCAGTTCTAATCTACTTTGGCTTCAGTGCATTTTGCCCCAAAAATTCTGCTGAAACTCTGATGGAGTTCTCGAGACGACCCAATCCCAAAGCACCCGTTTTGCCCCACCAGAATTGTGGAGCGCAGCGATTGCTGAAGTTACCCATGTCAATTTGGCTATGATGGAGGACTGCTCTAGCATTCCTGGTGAGCAAGATATTTTTATTATACGCAATGCTGAACCTACAGTTATTGTATCCTCAGAGGAGCCGGACCACTTTAGGCAATCAAGGCAATTGGTGCTCTCTGGAGTCTGCCACATCAACAGAAGAGGGGCTCTAAATGAGCAAAAAAGAAAATTGCCCATAATAAAAATCGGCAGCAAAATGCTGCGAGTCACGCTTCAGTGGGGGTGCACAGCTGGAGCCTATATCATTGCAAGATTCTGTTTGTCTTACTGACTTGCTTGATCAAATTAGTCGGTGCACGTCCCCACCTAGACCAACAAGAACTACCCAGGGATCTGACATTAAGCTGGTCCCAACTGAAACTGCATTTAAAGGAAAGGAGTACCCACTTACAATGTATTTGTATTGTATTTATTAGTCTTATATAGCGCTTTATACCAAAGCGCTGCACATTTACAACAGGGTACATTTAACATCACAAAAAAACAGTAACAGAAGCAAATTACAATCCTGAATCAGTCACCAAAAAACAGTATGTAGAGCAATTAGACAGAGGGGGAAGGGGGAGGGCTAGGTGGAAGAGGGAGGGTAGGAGGAGGGAAAGGAAGGGGTGGGGTGAGGATGGGGTGGGGGAAAGTGGGGGGGAGAGGCTAAGGGGGAAGAAGGAAAAGGGGAGGGAATGGATGGGAAGCTCTTATAATCTAACATCTGGAACAAAAGTGCTGGAATTCATGGGCTTCTAGATCTATATTTTAAATGATCTGAACCAAATTCCCCCAACTCTTTGCTCAACGATTGTCTTTTTTCCAACTGCTGAAAACTAAGCATCCCAATGTTTCCCAATTAAATGATCCATTGCAAAAACCTGGGTCTGGCCTCTACTTCGTAGTTATAGGGACCTCCTTTTTAGCACTGGGTTCGATGTCGAGCGGGATATGGACGACCCATTACTGCCTCTAGCTAAGCCCACAGCTAACAAAGACTGTTTTTCCCCAATCCTTGCTTGAGCACTAATGCAGGTAATTTGCAAATGTCTGATATTCAGGTGGCATTAAAATGGTTGGCTGGATCCCTGCCCACTGTCAGGTCGCGCCAACATTGAACCCTTTCCATACCATCCTGGAACATGACTGGCTTTGCCCATCTCTGACTCTAAGGGCTCCTTAGACACTCTAGCCCAAAATAAACTATTCCTTATCCAGGAATCCTGGTTGATGTCTGACATGTAGATGGACGGGTTTACAGTATATCCGATCAGGGTAGAGCGTGGTGCACAAGGGAGACCTTTTGGGGGGGCCTGTTGATGGGTGCAAACCATTGTTTTAACTCTTGTAGAATTGCGACTGGGCATTCAGCACACATGCTAGCTGTCTATGTGGAATTCCTGCCAATTGAATTTAGCAGGCGTGCACCAATCATTAACTTCTATGTTCTCCCTGGTATGCAACAGTCGAACAGATCTCTACATCCACGTGGATGCTTCTAATACCTCCTCTGGGCTTTTCTGCAACCTCTGACACTCCATTCTGACCTCTATCCCGAGACACTCTGCCAAACATACTTTGGATGTTCTCATCACCTCAGACACCCCCCCCCTCTCTTACCCTCTCACCATTTCTCTTGGACTGACTACTTTCTACTCTCCTCTAATCTGAAACTCTCTATCCCTCAGGCAAAGCCCCACCCCCCCATCACTGCCACCTACCTTCTCGGTCATTCAGTCCATGAAGCGTGTCAGTGGATGTTTGCCGCTTTCTCCTCCTTCTCCTGATGCTGATTCCTACCCTGACACAGCCCTTTTCAATCTGCCTCTTTCTATTTCTAACACCCCGGATAACCTTGCCCCTGTCATGAGAATACCTCAAAGTGCAAGTTATGCAAGTGTGGGGTGGCTGAGGAAGTGGGGGGGGGGGGGGCTTTGGGTGCATCCTGACAAACTGGCCTGATCAGAGAGCACCCATGTGCCAAGCCCACGTCTCTGCGGTCTCTAACATGGCCAAACTCTTTAAAATAGGCAAGGAACTGGCCAATACTGTTTCTCTACCTCCTGTTCCCTCCCAGGCCCTGTACGGCTCTGGCCTCTCACTTCTCTGCTAAAACGTGTGACATTGTGTCCCCTCTCGACAACACCTCCCCCCTTTGGCCATCTCTTCCCCTCCTCCTCCTTACTCTTTCTGACGCCTGATGAGGTTTCTAGAACAGTCTGATCTATGAAAGTGTCAGCCACAACAGGTGCTCCCCTGCTTCTCCGGAACCATCAAGGACCATATTGACAACCTTGCACCAGCCTTGGACGATTTCTGTAATCACTCTTTTGCCACTGGAACATCTCCTCTTAAGCACTCCCTTATGTACCCCCTCAAGAAGCCACCTGCCGATCCTACCTACCTGGGAAACTATGGCCCAAACTATCGCCCATTTGCCATCACCCCTTTCCTGGGCAAACTCTTGGAAAAGCTGGCCATCTCCCAGATTACACTCCACACTGAATCTGGTTGTCTTCATGACCATCATTCTGGCTTCAGAGCTGCCAGAGGCATGAAAACTACTCTCCTGAACACCTGTGAAGATCTGCTCTCTAACCTTGATTCCAGCATTCCTTCTGTCCTCATCCTTGTTCTTTCGACAGTCAACCACGCCGTCCTGATCAATCGACTCTGTGAA
The DNA here is from genome assembly GCF_040938575.1 of Ambystoma mexicanum. Taxonomy (NCBI): domain Eukaryota; kingdom Metazoa; phylum Chordata; class Amphibia; order Caudata; family Ambystomatidae; genus Ambystoma; species Ambystoma mexicanum. The sequence continues at coordinate 447,116,299 of NC_090936.1, read as the reverse complement.
CCTGGGCATCAAGGATCAGGCCCCTGGAGTGGTTTACCTCCTTCCTCTTGGAAGGACCAAATGGTTCCCTTTTTCTCTGCATCCACTCTACCTGTGGCATTCCCCAGGGCTCTATCATTTCACCCTGGTTTTTCAACCCCTACTCTGCCCCTTTGGCCCACCTGACCGCTACCTACTCTAACTTTCAGTGTTATTCAGATGGCACTCTGCTTTCCTTCAGGCTCCCCTCTGCCTCCTTGACTCTCGCTCATTCCTGTCTCTCTGCGATTCAGGTTTGGTGCACCTCCAACCATCTCTGCCTTAATGCCTGTAAGACGGAGATCCTTCTCATTGGGACTCCTGCTTTCCCTCTCTGGCCACCCGCCTTGGGCCCTCTTCCTTTGCCTTCCTGCGAGGCAAAAAACCTTGTCATCTCCGACTACACTTGTTCTCTCCTCACATCTGACATTGCCAGGAAATCCCACTACCAGCTGCACCTCCTCAAAGGGACTCTCCCCAGAAGCTCACTGTCTCCAGAGCCCTGGTTCTCTCTAGGCTGGTCCACTGCAACCACCTCTTTCCCAATCTGCCTTCCTCTGCTCTGTACCCTTTGCAACTAATCCAGAACAGGACTGCAAGACTTATCCTTGGCCTTAAGCCCAGGGACCATATCTATACAGCCCTGAAATATCTCCACTAGCTCCCAGTGGCTTCAAGGATCAAGTTCAAGACACTTTGCATTGTCCTCCACGGTTTTCTGGGGCTAGGGTCCGCACTACATCCAAATCTCGCTTCCTAAATGCCTTCCTTCTCAAGCCCTTTGCTTAGCTACTTCCCACTCTAAGGATTAGACGCTTGGAAGATCTCTCTCCTTTACAGGTGCCTCCCTCTGGAATGTCCTCCCTGCCCCTCTCAAACCTGAGCTGGGCCACCTTGCACTACCAAGAGCTGCACTGCACTTAGAGCATTGCTGCCCGGTTCCCCCCTCTCCCCTGCACCCCCTTCCCCTTCTCGTTCTTGCACTTTCATGATCTGAATGGTACGAGGTCTAATAAGATCGTTTGTCTTCCCTCCCATGTCTTGTTGCACCTAGAAACACTTGTGTATAGGCGCGTTATAAATGACTTATCATATCAAAAGACATAACACAAACTTTCTTGCTTGGATGGAGAGGATCCTATAATTATGGGTGGGGATTTTAATCGTGTGTCAAGAAGTATTCAAGGGATGGAATGGCATTGAAGAATGGAGTGTTAGAAGGCAAAACGACTCAACCGTGCTGGCCAACTTTGGACAGTTTTCCCAGAAAGTGGGACCTGAAAATGCTGAACAGTTGTCTGAAGGGTGACACTGGGAGAATCCACATGGAGACGGGACCACAAGAAGGCTACTTAAGTCCTTTCTATGATGGTTTGCGTGCAGAATTGAATATTTGGATCGACCATGCAATGCTAAAATTGTCCACCAGATAGAGTAAGGAACGTATCCTATTAGCCAAATCCAAGTAAACCATCCAGGAAATTGCATTTGTGGGTTGCTACAAAACATCCTGCATACCAAGAATGATCAATGGCTTTGACCATTACCCTGCTCTCTAAATTTCAGAGCAGAAGTATTAAGGAACGGGAGGTATGGATCTGCGGTTTCTCATGCACATGCGAATGTAAAATCTGCAGCGAGTATAAATGTAGAGAAAAATGCCACTGTTATGACAAAGATCTGCGACAGAAAGTGCTTGCTTAAACAGGAGTTGTAATGCCTAAACCATTCTTCGGATACCATCACGGACAGACTGTCACGGATGAAAGTAGCAAAACATTCATGCCGGAATTAGATTTGCTGGTGGCAAAGGTTACGGCAATCCACTCGGTGGCAACACCTGCTAAAGGGGTTAGCTGGTGGAAATTCCAGGTCAATCTGGCAGTTGGGGAAGCCGGGGCAACAGCCTTAAGAAGGTCCTCAATCTTATTGAGGAGACATGGGTACAATATTTGAGCATGAGCATGGTCCCCCAGGTCTTATGTAGAAATGACTAGTCCTCGCTGGATTATGACGAGGACGATATAAAATTCAGGATCGGTAAATTAAAATAGAGGGCCACGGGGCCAGATAAGCTTCTGGCTTATATGCTCACTTTGTTGATTTTAGGTTTCAACCTGGTTGACAAGTCTAGGCTGTGAGCCAACATGGAATGCATGGGCTGCCCCTCTAGGGTTCTCTTTAAAATTAATTCACCCAAGTACGACGGTAAGGCTTGGATGCAGAGGCAGCCATGACCGCACCTACCTTGATCAGTGGGGGCGTGAAACAGGGCTGTCTTGGCTCCCCTGCTCTTCAGCCTACATCTGTTTGATATACTGAAACACATTAAAAATAAATGTTAGTCTATTCGTCAGGGACGTCATTTCAACAAAATGCCTGGGGTAGCGGAAGTGACATCACAGAGCCCTTGACTCCCTGATGACATCACAGGAAGAGATGTCATTTGACCCAACCCTGAAGTGATATCGCGGGAAGCGATGGAACACGACCTTTCACCCGTTGACAAGACAGGAAGTAGCATCACATAGCATTGTACACTACGAAAAATATGGTTACGAAATCACTGATGTACATTTCATACAAGAATGGATCGCCATATTTATCGTTAAGATCAGTGTGTACAGGCCCATGTTACCAAATTACTCTGAATGCAAGCAGACGCCCATGACCAAATGATGTGATATTATATAGCACTTACGCTTAAGTGCTTTATATAGAAATAATATACACCCAATATCACCCAACCTGTGTTGGTACTCATTTATCGACCTCAGAAGGATGAAAGGCTGAGTTGAGGCGTTTAAGAACAGACTAAATCAGTGACTCACCCCCTGAAGTGTGCCTGAAATAAACCTTTAATGAGTCTAGCAATTATTGTATAGAATTCCAGAAAGACACATTATTTGGTATTCCTATTCTTTCTTATTTCGGATCCGCGCTGAAAGTGTTAGGCTTGTGGCACACCTGTTCCTATTATTTTTTAAGGGTCCTGAACAAGAAATCCAGCCACTCCAGAAGTAATGAGCCACATGTGGCCAGCACCTTGCATTACAAAAAAAACCGGAAAAGTATTTTTTTTGTTTGAGGTCGCAAGTGAGACCACAGAGGTCTCAACCCCTAAATGACATCCCTGCTATTCGTGCAGAGCAATTACATGAAGATGATTCGGGCTTGTATGGGGGGCTGTGAGGGAATGAGGCCTATGCAGCTTTCAAAAGCACTGCTACTTGGTTTGCTAACCCCACCTCAAGTAACAAGCCTTGCGCTATAAACCGCTCACAGGCCTCTTGCAACACCCTCCAAATGGCATTGATCCAGAGCATGTATAGTGAGATTTCTGAACTTTTAGGAGTAAGATGGCAATGAAAGCTGCTGGAGACGAGAAGTGAAACATGTGGAAAGGAAACAATAAGGTTGCTCAACAGTCTGAGTAAAGACCTAGTGGAAAGGAGGACATTATAAATGTAATACAAGAAAGCAGCAAAGGAAATAAGGTTGGAACATTCTCCTACCAGCCTCTTTCATAATGAAAATATATGGAGTAGTCTATAGTTCCAATGAACCTAGCAAATCAATTGAGTGAGTTCATCAGGAGCTACGAGGCACACGCCTATCCCCCACACTTTTGGCCACCACAGCCCAGCCCTGATCTGTTTGCAGAACTGTTATCTTTGGGATATATATATATATACGTTTTTAGATTGTTCAGACTTTTTGGTTCAGTGGAATTGCACAAATGTAAAGTGATGTGTGGTTTATCCTACACATCAGTTAAATAATGCCATTGAACATTTTGACTTCAAGATGACACAGCAGAGTGAGGGTGCATTCTTTGACATGGACACTCCTACGCACTGATGTGAACCACAGAATCGACCAAGGAGAAGATCTTGCAGTGGTCTATGGTGGCCTGGACCCTGAAGGTTCTGAGGATTGATGACATACATAGTGATGCCCCATGGGGCAGGGATCACATACAACCACTTGGACCACATTGATTGACTCCTATGGCACACTGGATTTTCATTGCAACAGGGGCATAGGGCAACCTGGGGCCTGTGGGGATGATCCAGACCTGTTGAGGGCTAGATGGAATAAGCGGGAATCTGTTTGAAGAAGCTATATAAATGCTGTAATGTGAAATTTGGAGCCATCTTTCGATGTGGGTAGAACATTCGGCTGGGGCTAGTAAAAGGCATGATAGAGAGACAATATCCATATGTCTCTGGGCTTAAGGTGATATCGGTGGCCTGTGGGGCAAAGGGTCTAGGGAAGGTAGCATGAGATGCTGACTTGTACACCCTGTGGTTAGCTCAATGCCGGCAATGCACTGTGTACTAGTAACAAGGGATGGGCTTCAAGGAGGAAATGTATCAACCTTAAATATTAGGGGATGAGAGTAACGAAGATTAGACGATAGTCCCAATTTGGCTAGCCTTTGAATCGATGAGAGGCAGGCTGTTAAGAAGCGGGATGAAGCAATTACCTGCCTTTGTATATATCATAACTCGGAAGTTCATGGATAGTGGGCAGCTAAGTTTCTTTGAGGAGCCAAGGTCTTATTTTTGGACCAGGAACCTTAATGAACAAGTCTGAGGCCATACATTCCCACCCGTCCAATTGTGTTCTAAGGACAAATGTCCCTTGATTACCTAAAGGACCAAGGGAGGACAACCACTCCGTGGTCAGCGAAGAAAACCATTGGCTGCAACACAAACAAGGCTGCTTCTTGGTCACAAGAGGGTGTGGAAGGAGCCCAAAGATTACCAGACACACATTCAATCTTAGACCTGATTAAAGAGTCCAGAAAAGAGCTTGTAGATGGGTTCCTTGCCATGAACCTTGGGTCACACACTCCAGCTGGGCTACAGGTGTCTCTTAAGTGTAACTGTTTTGATGGACAGTCCCTCTATTTTGCATCCAAAACGTCTGGCAGCAACTTAACCAAGTCAAAAGGTGCAGGTACTGTCCCAGCCCAGTTGGATCAACTAAGCTCTGACCTTGACCCAATGATGTTGAAATAGACTGACGCCAGGGATCCAATGCTGGCTCGCCCCAGGCGGACAGATCTTTGCCCCAAAACCCAATAACTACACAAGACCTCCGAATTATCTATTTGAAAATGGCACGTATCCAAAATAAGAGCGGGTGTAGATTGGCAGCTGTTTCTCCAAATCGTATCCAAGAGACATGGGTGTCAGACTGTTCATATAAAGGAGAATTTTATACAGGATTTTAAGTAGGGGGATAAAATGAGTTATAACCCCCAGAATCTGGATCAAGTGTTATTTTTCCAATTGAGAAGCATGGCCGCATTTTTAGAAACCTGCCTTTCTTTTCCCAAGTATTTATTAGAAATGTTAACATACCATGCTTTACTTCCTGTGTATTGCCCGTTAAGGTCACTGTCCTGTGGAGTGGAAGATGAGTGGGCACAAAGCTGGATGGTTGTGGGTAAATGTGAGAAATTAAAGACCTTCTCCATAGCATCTTTTGAAAGTTGGTGAAAAGTTTTTAATGTTAAGTGCCCATAAAGCCACTAAGTAATTCAGTTAAGATATTAATATACAAAGAGAATCGCTGTAATTGTGCAATGTTATAAAAAGCAAATAAAAGCCAACAAAACCCTCCTCGCCCCCACCACATCCACTGATCTGTGACAAAGGCACAGGCAGGGGCATCTTTGGAGTGCCAAATGATTGGCCTGCCCAATTTACCATCAAATTGCTTTTAGATATAGCAAGGTGACCATTTCTCTCCTGTTAACACATACTGGTATATACTTTCTTTGTATGCAATGGGTTTGGACTCCAGAGATTTACAGCATCTCAGGTTTCGTTCCTCACTGGATATATTGCCACTATATTTTAACATCTATGTAAGTAGCAATATCCCGGGAAAGAAAATCCAAGTTCAAAATGCAAAATGGTATAGGGGACAACACTGTATACTCAAAGCATCCTGCTTGGGTTTTTTAAGACACTTTGAGCCCTTATATTGATAGCCGAAGAGGATGAATTTTGGGGATACCCGATCTAGACTTCCCACCTCCTAAACGCACTCAGACATGCATTTGAATTAGCTTCTCCCTTATACTTTAGAATTTCGTGGTTTTATGGAAGACTCCCAGGGGTTCATGCAGTAGCAACTACATTCTAAAGAGGTAACAAATCTTGCCAACGCACAGATTTTTTTATTGCCATTTTTCCAACACAACCGGCATCTGCGTGCCAACATTAACCCTTCCCTGCAAACTCTCAAAACCCCCTCAGTCAGTTACCGTACATCCAACCAAGATATCACACTTTAGGTTACAACTTCTTGAGCGTCGCATGCCAAGAGTTCACAGCATAACCATTCTCAACTGGCTTTCCGTCAATCCTAAGAACATCCACCTTCCTGTACTTTGTTGGCATTGTTCCATATTCCACTCTTTACTCTTTAGGTCCCCAGAGGCTGGGACGTGCTGTCATCCAGCACTTTAGTTTGTGATAACAGGTACTGTACATATGGTCCCCATATGTCTCTATTACCAGACCGATAACCCTCTGTATCCCATCTCCATATCATTGCAGTACAGGATATCGGCCTGCCATTCGTGCAATTCGTTCCACCCCACATCGCCACTCGCCTCTTAGCTAGGAGCAAGAGTAACCCAAACGGTCTCCTCATGCCTCTGGGGTTTATTTAGTATACCCCAATAGGGCGATCAATGGGTTTGGTTCCCATATTCTCACCTGCTATTTCACGAAGTCACAAACACCTGTTCCCAGAAGGTTAAGTTTGGAGGGCAACCCCACATAGAATGCATAAAGTCAGCCGCTGCATTATGACATCTGACACACCCACTTGAAGCATCTGGAAAATAGCTATGGAGTTGAGCCGGTGTGTATTAAATTGATGCAGATATTTAAAATGGATTTGTTTAAATCTAGCATTGAGAGCCAGTTTCCTCATCCCTTCACAACAATACCTCATACCAAATACCTCCATACCTCATCAGGGATCAGATGCCCCAATGAGAGCTTCCATGTTTTCCTGGAGGTTGTTGTTCCTTCATTGGGGATGAGGCTCAGAGCGTGTATAGTTGAGACCAGTCCTTTGTTATGGCTGCCCCTGGAGTACCTTATTGAGTATAGGGGCCACTTTTGGTTGTTCCGGAAAAGTGGGAACAGCTGGGGTATGGAGTTTCTCAGCCTATAATACAAAAACACATCCAGGGTTGTGAGTTCCCCCATGGCCCTCCGCTCCTCCCATGTTATCGCCCACTGGGAAACTGTCACGATAGCAAACCACTTTGTCGTTTCATGAGGATGTCAAAGCTTAGCTCGCTGGTTAGAGGTATCCCAGGTGTGTGACCGGCAGTCCTGGGGAGTAAAGAACTTCCCCTCTAGATTTCTGTTCAATACAGGTCTATGCCCTAGATGTCAGTTCTACCATATTTCCTGCCCGGGGATCGCCTGCCTGGTGCTGTAAGGATAATTGATCACAGGAGAAACCGAGCTGCAATCACATGTTCACCACCACATGCCTTCTATCACCTTGACCACCGAACCAGTAGAGCAGAAACCCTGCCTGAGCTATGTTGTAGTACTTCTTCCCCCCACCCCCCTTCATCTATCAGCACCACTAGCTTGTCCCATAATATCCTGGCCTGCTTCCCCGCCAAGATAAAATGCAGTGTCATGGACCTCAGATCTCAGATGTACTCTCCAGGTACTGTGAGCAGGACATTTGGAAAAATGTATAAGAACCGAGGCAATAGCATCATTTAAATAAATCGGGGAGATTTTACCAAAGAGGTTAAGGGGCAGGTTCCCCCACCTGTCCATAGCTCCTTTAGCCTGCTCCAGCACCTTCTGGTAGTTCCTTTATAAGACGGTTGTGTCCCGAGCGATATTGACCCCTAGGTATCGGGTCTGAACAGTGTGCCATTGCATCCCCAGCCATCTGGATACTGCTCCACACTATTCGTTGGTGGGAACAGAACCGACTTTGCTGCATTAACGTTGAGCCCTGAAAAGTCTCCGAACTGTACCCCTTGAACATAATGGGGTCTAGGTTATGTCTGGGGTCATTAATGAAAAGCACCATGTCGTCCACAAAGAGTAATCACCACCTTGTGCTTGTGCAATCGAACCCCTCTATGCAAGGGATTCTCCCTTTTTCTCTGCGAGCGGCTCTATCAGCATGAATAATAACTGCGACAGAGGACACCCCTGCTGGGTAACCCTCCCCAACTGTATATTTGGTGTGAGTTGACTGTTCACCCTTATCCTGGAGATGGGCAGTGTATAAAGCAGCAACACCATAGATAACTACTCTGCCATCCCCATCCTGCGCATCACCGTAAACAGGAAAGGCCATTCCACCAATTCAAATGCTTTAGTAGCGTCTAACAAGGCGGCCACTATTGGGTCCTCTTGCTGCAACACAGAAATCCACTTGAACATCCTCTCTAATCCATAGGAGGTGGAGTGCCCCGGGATCAACTCAGATTGATCCGCTTTTACCATTGTTTGCATCAAGGGTGCCAGCCGAGATGCCAATATTTTGTCCAAGACTTTGTCTGGTTAATGAGAGAAATTGGACCATAGGAAGAGCAGTCATTCGGGGAGGGAGAGGGAGAGTGGTTTGACCAGTACCACCACCATCACCTTACCTCAGGGATTCTAGCAATCTGCCCTCCCGCAGGCTTTGATGGAACATCTGCACCAGATAGGGAGCCAGCCTTTCTCCTTCCTCGTCTGTACACCAGTGCAAAGCTACCTGGTCCAAATTCAGCTCACACTGGGTGACTTAAACGATAGAATTCTTGAATGATCTCTGTGGCTGTCTATCCTTGTCGCCTTTGCCAGCAACCTACCTGGCTTCTGTCTCACCCCGTATTGCTGTAACGCTGTTTTCCACCGAATGGGTTTAGCCTCTTTATGCACAAAAATTCTGCAGGTGTTTTCTAATCTTTGGGGTGTTGGTGTGATAGCAGGCGACTGCAAAGCGTGTATGTGGGCATCCGTATTAGCTAATTCATTCCTAATTTGTCTTAGCATCCCTGATTCTCTCAATAAATTCCCCTCTTATTATGCATTTACAGCTGTCCCAGAGGACCCCGGCCGACTCCACCGATCCTACATTGATGTCAAACGTGTCATCGCATCTGTGGGCCCTCTTGAAACAAAGCATCCGACAGGCCCTCAGTTTTAAAACCCAGGGCATCCTCCCTCTCCCACAGCCCGCCAGCTCCAGTCAGTAAAACCAGGGCATGATCTGAGAATGTGCACACCAGGATAACTAACCCTCCAGCCATCGTCGATCTCCCATATCTAACAAATGTCCTGCAGTTTGCCTGTTCCCCTGGGTGCTAGACAGTGGGAGCCCCCAGTGCAGTCCCGGACTGGGTCCAGGACCGCATTGAAGTCCTCCGCCCAGATGACATCCATAGGTGTAAGCCTTCCCAAGTGGAGGTCTATCTACTTAAGTGTCTCTACAGTGTCTTGATTTGGGCAATAGTAATTGACCAGAGTATACAGTCGACCTTGTATAGTGCCCTGCACCACCAGGCCCATGCCCTCTCAATCCTTAACTGAGGTAACCATCCGAAACCCAACAGAACTGGGAACGAGAATACGCACACCTCTCACATATGAGGAATAAGATGAGAAGTAGCGGTGGCATCCCCAGTTTTTCCCCAAATTTCGACTCCACCTCCAGTTGGATGCGTCTCGTGTATAAATGCAATTCCCACCTGATGTTGCATGTGAAGTAGGACCTTGCGACACTTAGGTGGACAGTTTAGCCCCTCACAGTCCATGTGATACTCGAGTGACCTAGTCGTTACTTGCCTATGAGACCTTCCTATCCCGGATTTATTAAAATGTTCAATGCAGACCCATGTGACGCTTCGTAGCTCATCCCAGTTGCGCGACACTTGACTTCTCCGTACCTTGGTGCCCCCCTACAACCTTTCCACCACAAACAACCTGACCATATTCAGAACCTCTGCCCCTACCCCCTAGCTGACAACCCCAACAGGTCGGCGTCAACCGTCTGCCCCTGTCACAAACGTGAGCTTCTGCATAAGCGTCTGGTTGGTGCTCAGCCATCCACTGTACCCCTGTTATATTAACACTTGTGCCCTGACTACCATCAGTTCGCCATCCATTCCCATGTCACCCAGAGGCTATAGGTAGGGATATGCTATATTAGACAGTGTCACCCATTGTTTCCCCCAGTGGGGTTCCGTGGCAATTGTTCGAGGAAAGCATTGGCCTCATACGGGCTGTGAAAAAAAGTACTCGCTCCTCATTCTTTTAGTAGTTTAGCAGGGAATATCATGATATAGCGTATGCCTCTCTCCCGCAGTAGTTTTTTATGTGCTCCGGGGTGCTTGCACCTTGTCGGAGAAATCCGGGAAGTGTCTGGTAGTGTCTCTTGTATGTCAAAGGTCCTTTTTCCCTAGTTTTGCGAAGAGCAAGATCTCTATCCCGATAGTTCAACATTCGGGCTATGATCCGACATGGAGGGTCCCCGGGTAGCTGCTTCTGGCTTGGTATCTGGTGCGCCCTTTCCACTATGAATGCTGCTAAGAGGTCTTCAGCTCCTACTGCTTCCCTCGGGATCTCCTCAACTGAAGGTTCCATAAATATCTGCTCCCCCTTTGCATTGTCCACAAGGCTTTCTGGGGCATGGGTCCAAAATACTGTCAGCTGTCCCTCCGTAAATGCCTTCCCTCCCGAGCTCTTCGCTCTTCCACCTCCAACTCCCTCAGGGTCAGTTGTTTTTCAAAGAAACGAGCTGGGGGTAGATATGTCCTCGGCTGGGGCCTCTCTGGAACAGCCTCCCAGCCGCTCAAACTTGAGGAGAACCATCTCTGTTTCTGGAAGTGCCTCAAGACCTTCCTCTTTGCTTCTACCTTTGCTCTTCCCCTCCGCAGCTGATCTGTTCTGTCTCGGCATCGTGCACCTGGTTACCATCTGACTTTCGGGCCCAGGTACCCACTCACCCTGCCACTCGCCCGCACTGCCTCCTGGCAATCCCTTGCACTGGGGTCTGTATCTGTAACCCTACAGTCCTCCCCCTAACCCCCTTTTTTCTGCACTTATCACACACACCCTGTCTGTTGCCTTAAACCTAGCACTTGCCCCTTGCTGGGTTCACTACCAATGTTTGTTGCTTTTTATTATTCCTCTATTTTTATTTTATTCCGTTGCTGAGCACTTTCCACTTCTCCCACCTTCCCATGCATTCTCCCCTTTCCCTCTCCCATGCACTTCCGCGTTCTGTCACTGGACCTAGTAAGATAGTTGTTTTTGTTCTCCCTTGTTCCCCCTCCTTTGCCTCGTTGCGCTCTGAAACACTTGTGTACGTGCGCAATACAAATAAAATATCAGTATCACTGAACACTCCTACTATTGTCAGACTTCCTCCTGGATCTAGATTCGAGATCTTGTTTGTCAGCCAGTTACTTCAAAGCCTGCTTTACTTGTGTCATTTTCCTGGACGTGGATGAGGATTCATCTTCAACCACAAACACGACCCTCCACTTCATCCAATCCCTCTCAATGCTTATTAAGACGGACCTGCATGTGGTCCAGGTTACATGTTAGGGTGTCCATCTTCCCATCAAGTGATTGTATCCTGTTCTGCAGTTGATTGAACATCTTTGATGCCCCAAAAGGGTCTTGAGTCATGGACCGAGTGCTGCCCCCCGGTAATTCGTCCATGGTCCTGTGCTTTTTGGCTTGAGGGAGTGTCAAATTGTAGTTTGGATTGATGTTTCCCTCCTTTGCTGGCCTTGGACATCTTGCCAGGCATCCTGAAGAAGCACGCAGATCATTGTCTGGCTGGTCACCACGTGTATTGTCCCGATGTCTCCAACTTTGTTTGATTTCTCCGCCCCCACCCCAAGTGGTCCCACCAGCGCCACTCACATCAATGATTTTTATGGAGGAGAGGAGGTTCAGATTGCACCCTTCGTGGGCTGGTCAGCGTGCGGTCCAGCTGTGTCAGTTCTCAGCACGTCCTTTTATTGAAGTGCTGTGCAGTCTCCCTGTGTGCCACACCCAATGCGACCAGTTCACCACAATCTGGGCATGAGGTTAATTGGTAGTGGTGTGCAGGCCGGACGTTGGTATGTGCCGTGGTATCGCTCTTCCAAGACACCTAGCCGGCGCCACCAAGCAGATCGAGGCCGACGCTCCTCCACCCCAGCACCAGACTCCTCACGGTCTCCAGGCGTTCCGCGCCTGTGTTGCCAGTTCCTCATTTGTATCCATCGTTATCCAACAGCGGGCACAGCAATGTTCTCTTCAGCAGCATCTCAGGCTGCAGGGGCTCAGCTCGTCTCATCCTCCAGGGTGAACAGTGTTAAGACGGATTTCTGAACTCTGTCCTGGCGGCGCAGAAGTTCAGAAGGCCAACCTAATTACTTGGAACAGGGTAACCTCTGGACAAGCCAGACCAATCAGGGTAGCGATCGTGGCAGTCAAGACTAGGTTTCAAGAGGGGTGAAGGTGACAAAGCCCGCAATGAGCACACAAAGCAAGGACACTTACAAATTACTCCAAACAGGTGTTATATTAAAAATATATACACATTTATTCCAAGGCCTTTGCAACAATGACCATAGCGAGAAATCACAATAAAACTCTAGTAAACCAACACATACCAAACCAATACAATATATATACAAATACAAACTAGTCTAAAGCGTTAGATGCACGAAATGTGTAGCCCACCTAGAAGGGGAGGAAAACAGTGCGAAATAATGATTAGACCCAGTCCGCCTTCAGAGGCACCTAACCAAGCCCTACGAAGAGTGGAGCCTTGTGCTCAAAAGTACCTGCACACGCTGGTGCCAACGGGCAAAAAGGGGAGTCTCTTCGAGGGAATCGGGCAGTTCAGTTCGGTGCACAAAAGATGAACGGAGTTCCGCGACTCAAGCGCAGCCTCCACTGTGGGCAGAAGCAGAGCGCGAGTACGGAAAGGCGTGCTGTTTGACACAGCGGGGAAAAGCTATGGGCTCCTGCAGGAGGGCCACCAGTTCCTAGCTATGCTACTCACCGGTCCCCAATGCAAGCAGACCCAGGCTTCTCCGCATCAGTTTCAGTGCTGGCAGGTTCAGATAGGAGCAGGGGACGTCTCGTCGTCGTGTAGATTCTGCAGCAGCAGAGTTAAAGGTGTCCCAAACGAAGTGAACCCACAGTTTATTACCACAGCAGGGCAACGGAGCGGCCGTGTGTATCTCAGCCAAATGTACACTACTCACTTCAGACCTGGGAATGCCAAGTGTACGAATCGTGTGAGAGTGACAAGGACTCGAAATACAACATAACCTGGCGGCGGTTACAGAGCAAGACTCCTGGGTAGGCTGGTCAGTCTGTTGGATGGGCCAGAGACACTTCCGAAGGCTTACGTGCAGGAGATGAAGATGCCGAGAATAGCTGTCCCCGCTATTCCAAGGGTCCAAGTACCAGTACAGACCTTCTGGTTCGATCAGAGGTAGAAAGGGTTTCACAAAGCGACAGCAGTGCAGAGGAGCAGTCCTTCAGCGGGTCACCAGCGATTCCTCGGTTCAGCCTCGTGGTTGCAGGATACTTGGCTCCTGTATTCCCTTGTTCGTGAACTCAGGAGATCGACATGGTAGTGGCGTTTCCATCCCCCTCTTATCCACGGTTCCCTTTGCGCCAAAACGGAGGGGACCCAATGGGAGATCCGCTCATCAAACACTCACACCATATGTGGACCTATCGCGGACCACGGTGGTCCCAGGCATTCACACCACACTAGACTCTCTGGCACCCAGGATGTGTATTGGAACCAGACATCCCAGCTCACATCCTGGAGGCACACACAAGACCTGTAGAAGCCCACGAAAGCATCTGTTTCGCGGGAAAGTACATGCCCAAATAAGAAAGGCCCCGGGTCGGCTCGACCTGGGAAAGGTGAAGGGGGCAGGACGGTCAGCAGACAGGATAAAGGAGCCTCGTGGTCTGGCCATTTTGGGAGCCAGGCCACCATTTTGGACTAAGCGCGAGAAACGCGCTTAAAACGCCAAAAGGAGCTCAAACGCAAATGATCGCTGCCACCATTCCCGTCCATGATTCACTTGCACCGATCATTTACAATCCAAAAAGAGTATCTAGGGCCTGTAGAAGACTAGAGACCCAAGAGAGCAGTAACTTAGCTTACAGTGCCCTCTTGTGTCATGTTGCACGAAAGCTGCAACATGATGAAGAAACTTAGGAAAACAGCGTTTCCCGGTACTGACTGTCTTAAGGGCATGTCAGTTTCCCGTAAGAATGGAGCGAAAGCCCAGAGGAGTGCGGCAGAAGGCTGCACTTCTCTGGCAAAGTCTAGATCATGGTGAAAACAGCAAAAAGTTTAGGGGTTGCCACATGGAAGGAAAATTACCCACAATTAAGAAATCTTTCCAAACAGCTTTCCCTGGAACTGCAGCGTGGCTCTCATCTGCACATCAAGCCCCTCTGATTCTGTCCCTCACCTCACATCCGGGTAGGCAGCAGTGTTTGGGCAATGTGCTCCTCCCAGGACCGCCTCCCCTCCAGTGCCAAGGCCGCCATCGTAGAGAGCCTATGACAGTTATCTGTAACTTCACTCCTCAGAGAACAAAGGAAACCAAATGTAACCCTGTTGCAGGCGGTCCACTCACACAGCTGGACAACGCGTGTGAAGGCTCAGGCTAGCGGGGGGGGGGTAACAGAATTTTGTCTGGATCAAGTGAGGTGCCTAGGAGCTCACGCCAGTCTTGGCTGGGCTCTCTAGCACCCTCCAGCACTTAAGATTATACCTCTTGAAAATGATCATGACATCTCTTAATGGAATCAAATGTGTAAGCTTAAGGGCCGGAATGGCCACTCCAACGAATGATTACACTCACCAATAACTGTAAAAGATTAAAATGGTTTGATATCGACTATAGTTCTAATCCCCCATTATGTTGTACTCTATTAATTCACCTTATTGGGCGATGGAAGCAGAGCATGATGCAGTCTTCATGGGAGAATTGGATCAATCTGATAGAACGCTTGTGCCTTTTTTTCTCATTTTCTTTTTTTTTTACCGAACCTGCCAAACAATTTGCAAGTAAGATTAGGGGAAATAAAAAATGTATGGCATAATAAGGACTGCAGTGGCCAAAACAATTCTATTATCTGAGATAAAGTAAGCCAAAGATCACCTCAAAATAACGTTAGATTTTTTTATCATAAAATTCTGATCTCGAACAAGAACTAGTGCCATTCATCACGGCAGTAAACCATAGCTCCTTCGCCTTGAGTTCCATACCCGACGACCTAAAGGAAGCCTAGGTATTACCCCTACGGAGAAAACTGACTCTCGACACTAATATTCCCACTAATTCTCGACCCATCACTACAGTACCGTTCTTACTAAACCCTTGACCGTGCAGCCTACCTGCAAATCCAACAAACTATTAGAACTAAGACAATCGGGATTCACGGTCACGGTACTGGGACAGCACTGCTCGATCTCAAAATACAGATGGACCAATTCAAAGACAGGAGGCCTTTGCATTCTCCTCCTACTAGACCTCTCTGCAGCCTTCGATTTGGTCAACCATAACCTCTTATGCCACCATCTTGACTGCAGTGCACTTCTCACCAGAAGCTATCAAATGGATTGAATCCTTTCTCTCCAACCGCACAATGAGTGTTCTCAACCACAGCAGCTGCCATACCTACACCAGTGACATGTGGTGTTCCACCAGGTTCATGCGTATCACCAACACTATACAATGCCTTCGCGAAGCTCCTATTCGACAAACTTGACAACATGGGCATTACATACACTAATTACGTGGATGCGCAAATACTCATCCCAATAACAGGATGTCATGATACTGACACCCTCAACATTACCAATATACCTTGCCGTCCAAGCCTGGAAGGCACAAAATGAATTATGCCTTAACGATGACAAATCAGCGCTCATCCTAATAGGAAACAAAACTAAACAATTTGCCCAAAAAATACCATCTTTCAACATCGACAGCCATAACATCCAAGTAGCCAAAGAAATAAACTAGGAGTTTACATAGACTCCTCTCTTCCTCACCAGACAAGTCAATTCCATTCTCATCTGCAGCCTATATGTCTAAACTCATCAGTTCCAGTAGACCATTCCCCTCAACAGACCATAGCATCACCTTAGCAAGAGCACTATTATCCAGGATAGATTACTGCAACTCTTCGCAGATACTAGCACAAGGAACATAAACTCTGAATAAGTCTCAAAACCAGATTATTCAGTTAGGGTCACAGTAAACCATGACCTGTACCTATTGCATTGTGTAAATTTGTAATGTTGTGTAAACATGCAACAGCACCCTTGTAAGTAATCGGATTGTCTGTGTAACATTGTGTAAATATGTATCGGTATTCTTGTGAGTAATCTGCCTCATGAAACTGGTTGACTATACCAGAAGTACTCTAACCATATATTTAAGCATGTGCACCTTGATGCCCCTAAGCTAAGTGTGCCATAAATGTCCAATAAAGAAATAGTCTGTGGAAGAGAAGTGGGGAGCTAGAGATGAAACAATCTTCCATCTGATCTCAGTTACAATGATAACCCTCACAAAGCTGAAACATTCATCCTTAGAAATGACTGGTTCTCATATTTCAGTCAACTGTATAGCTATGAACTGGAGACCATCCAAATAAATGCTATAGTGCAGGGCTATCATTGGGACCCCAATACAATTTCAGAAGCCGAGGTTGATTGTACGCCAATCTCAGAGGAATGGCAAGGCCCCGATGGACTACCTTTCAATTTTTTAAGGAAGATTTGGACATATGCATTCCCTTTTTAACTTGGTTTTTAATTGCTTATTTCCAACACATTCTGTCCCATCCAGCTGGGGAAGTGTTTAAAAAGGTTATTGCCCCGTCCCCAGGAATTAGACTTTCATTTTAAAGACAATGTAGCCAAGGTGTATGGTAACATGTTCTTAAATCACCTGGAAGTGTGGGTCCCGGACAAAGGAATAATCACTGACTAAAAAACAGGTTTTACCTGTGACTGTTACCATAGATCAAGCTTTTAGTCTTTTACTTGTATTAAATAATTTTGCGTTTTTACTTTTGTTGATTTTTGATTCAGTAAATCTGAGTTGTAATGTGGACTATTTTAGCTCATTTTAAAACTCCCCCAGATATTAATTCCATCCAGATATCCTACAAGCTAAATACAGTGGTGGTCAGGGAGGTGAAATGACGGGCTCCTTTCCAGCACCTAGTGGGGTGCAACAAGGGTGTCTTGCCCACTACTTTTTCTTTTATGCATAAATGATCTGTTGCTGAACATCACAAACTCGAATGTGATGGCTAATAGAAAGATTGCATCTTACTCTATGCAGGTGCTGCAGTCCTTATTTCCAAGTCCAGGGCAGGCCTGCACAAACAGCTAGACATTGTCCTGAAATTCTGCAAGACCGAAGACTGTAAACCACACCGCAAGATTATGGAAAATATTCCATACTCTGATGGCACGCTCCTCAAGGAGGTGAATCTATATGATTACCTCAGAATTAGATTATGAAATGATCTAAAATGGGTCGAAAAGTTATTTGGCCAAGGCATGGGGGTTAAGGGCGAAAAACAGCACATGCACAATAATTTAATAAACACTTATATTTTTCATTAGTTTATTTGAGGTTCTTATATCTTTAAATTGATTACGTGTGTGTATATAAGCATTTATAAATTTGTAACGCAACGTGATTTGAGGGCTTATGATTGTATTGCTATTTGCACCTGTACTCTTATAGGCTTGTTTCCCGAAATATGGTATATTGAATGATATGTACATGTTTTGGAAGGGGAGGAAAGATTCGAGTAGGAGCACATCTTGGCCAAGGAATAGTTCTGGGCTTACTGTTCACATTTTGAGGTTTCGTAAAAATGATTTGTGCGCCTCTCTAATGCATTCCCTGAGCTGCCAATTTCTTAAAATATGTGAACAGCAAATGGTGTTAGAAAAATAATATATTAAAATGGATGAAATGTTAGACCAGATACAACCCTTTCAACTAAAGGGGTTACACTTGATCACAAATATCTGATGTCCTCATTGACTCAAAAGAATTTGCGATCCACACATGTGGTTATTCCCCTTCAATCATGATTCTAAGATATATTTAACTTACTACAAAAAAGAAACCTACATCTGAATTATGGTTGTCGCCCTATTTTATAGGGGCTATTTTCTGTCTATATTTCAATGTTCATCAAAGTTTTGATTTTAAAGGAACAGACGCCAAGAACAGGTTTACAGGCCGCTGTACAAGTACTTACTCAAGCTCCAGCACTTGCACTTATGTTTACTATAATTTACATGGCTTTTTACAAATTAACTTAAAAATCCAGAACACAAGTTTAATCAAACTGTTCTAAATACATTGCGAGAAGTAAAAACGGGAACATTATATAAATGATTGACCTTTGAGGCACTGTGCTTTATGTGTAACTGTCATAATTAAATAGAATCAAGTTACTATTGGTTCTATCTTACTCGATATCTGTTAAGCAAAGTGTAAACATAGCCCTGAAGAAGCGTGAACAGTAGGAACTACCATGCAACATTGGTGTACAACACACATGTTGGCCTTTCCATGTGTTGGCTTTACAGAAGCATGGTGATATAAGAACTAACTAGTTTAGTATAAACTTTTGAGACCCAGGAAAGCAGTAGCACATGCATGCATATTTTATTATCCAATTATCACAGCATAAACCCTTTATTGTAAACTCTTATCCCCCACCCTACCAGAAGATGGGGCAAAGGGGGTAGCAAATGAGGGAAGGAGAGGAATAAGAGGAATAAGGCATAGGGAGGGGACACCAGGCAAGCAAAATGGCCACTGCCTATCAGAACCCTTATATACACCAGCCCACAAATTGGTGATACTGAACCCCGTTAGGCACCACAACCCACCCCCTGATTCCTATCTAGATAAAAGGAAATACAAACTTCATTGGTCTCATTCTTCAAACATTACGTCCAGAAGACACAATGTTATGCAATGTCAGGGGATGTCTTCAGATTGCTTTTCCCAAAACTTCTTTGCAGGGACCGCTTGTGTAAAACCAAATCTTTTCCCATCCTGTGAGATCCTATGTGTTGGCAGCTGAACCAGTTATGCCTCTGAGACCCTGTTAAGCAACTGCCTCCATATTTGGAGCATCTCTTACCTTTGCATATGGGACTCATAACATACATCTCGAAAGAGTAGCTCAGCTTGGTCCAAGTAAAGGACAATCATCTTCTCTTTATCTAGGGATTCTCGAATATTGCAGTGGGATGCTGTATCTTAGCACTATAAAGTTGTTGGTAGTACAAGTGAAAGGCCGCATTAAGGTCTTCATCCTGCATGTTTTCCTGTAACTCCTGGTCACCTTCTCTATTAGTTTGCCCTCTCGTTGCAAGCCATCCATGCCAGCATCTTTCCTGGATTTTCACTTTCGCCATAGTATCTCACACAATGGTGCTTGTATTTGACCTTTATTTCCTGGTCGGCCTCACTTCTAAAGTTATCTAATGTGATTTTTAGCCTTCCTGGTGTCCATTAAATAGACCCTCCCCATAACAGTGTCCCCCAGGAGACTTTATCCTGAAATAATCTCCCTGGGAGAATGTATTCTGAAATGGAATATTCCCCTGAGAAACGTATCCCCCATGAAAAGTATATTTCCTCCCATTTAAATCTTCCTCCATCTGAATTCTTTTTTTAAATACAGTATCTTCGCTTCTAGTGGGTGTGAACAAGTCCCGTTAGTAAAGGGAACTCGCTATATTCCAATATTGTAGAGCCTTCCCTCTAGTAGAATACCCACTCCCTTTGTGGTGGAGAGGGCTCTGCAGCAGGACACGACCTCTTTCCTGATGTCTGAGACTGTATGAGAAAATGAAACCAACACAGGTGAGATCCTGTAACCGAATAAATGCTCCCCCTTTAAGGTGAAATGCTGTATCTGAATAAACTCTCCTCCATGGATGGACAGACTCTGTAGCAGAAAACCTTTCCCCTTTGATCAGGGAGACTCTCTCGCAGAATGTACTCTCCTCCATTGAGGGGTGGGACTCTGTATAAAATAAGCTCCATCCCCCTTGATTGGGGGGGGTGGAAACACGGTAGCAGAAGGAACTCTACCCTTGAAGGGAAGACTCATTATCAGCATAAGCTCTCCTCCTTGGAGGTAGACTCTATCAGAATAATAATCTCCATGTAATGGGGGTGGCTCTGTACCAGAATAGCATCTTCCATGACGGCAGAGTCTGTCAGAATAAACTCTCTCCTTGATGAACTCTGTAGATACATGTTCTCCCTTGAAGGTGAGACTCTATCGGAATGAATGCCCCGCTTGATGGTGGAGCTATTGTAGCGCAACCTCTCCACCTTGAATGTTAAACACTATCGGAATGTACTCTACTTCATGGAAGTGGCGTCTCTACCAGAATAACCTCTCCTCCATGGATCCATGGAGGGGTAGATTCTGGAGCCGAATAAACTTTCCTCCTCTTATGGGGGGGGTTGCTTGGGGTTTCTGTATCGGAATACTCTCCCCCTTCATGGGGAGACTCTGAAGCAGAATGAAAGCCCCGCTTGCGCAGAGATCTTGTAGCTGAATGAACTCCACTTTGAAGATGAGACACTGTATCGGAACATGCTCTTCCAAGAAGGGGGAGATTCTGAAGGGGGAATAAACAATCCTCGAAAGAGGGTTGGAGCCTTGCAGCATTGCAGTAAAATACAATCCTGCTGATGTCAATTGTGGCTGGTTTGCTGCAAATATGTCTAATGTTTTTCATGGGTTGATTCTCGGCTTCCAGGTATCCCAATGAGCTAATCTTCAGACTTTAAGAAAAAGCAGCCTGGTACACGGGTTCAAATCCAACAGGCTGCTTTCATTTTTTCTAATATTGGTTTTAAAAAAATGAAGGTGAGCTCTCAAACTATTTGGCGACTATATTTCAGATGGGGCGGAAGTGTACCCCAACCAGAGCTTTCATTTCAGATGGAAGCCTCTGGGGGATTTGATCCCGACATGAAAGCACCAGGTGGAGAGTGGTAAGTGTATTCGCGAACTGGAAATGCTTGATCAAGCTTTGCCATGTATTGTGATTATAACCATGTCAGCTTGTACTGCACTTGGAAAAGGGTGGTTTTAATAGCATTCAGTAACCTGTTCACATGAGACCAGCATATGCCTATATGATGAACTTTAAAATCCTCAGTGGACCATATCAGCTACTGTGCCATCACAATAGATTTTGAAACAAATGATGTAGTGACCTGGTCTCCTGGAAGCGGTTGAATAGTGTTCTGGATAGAATATGGCCATCAGTCACATTTGAGCACATTGTGAATGTAATCAATGAGGGACATTGAACTGAATAGTATGTATATTCTCCATCATCCATATGCTGCTAACGCCACATATTCATCAGTGAGTTGGTAATCTGCAATTGCTGTGAATACCTCCATGATCAGAGGTATTTAAACGCCTTTATTAATTCAGTGACGTTCAACCAGAGTCCTGCATGCATTCAGGAAAGGTAGACCAGCCACCACACAGGGCACCTGTCTAAAGATAGACAAATTCTCTCCTCAAGCAATACACAATATATTACTGTCCTTAGTGAAGCTCTTGGGTGAGATCTATTCCTGGTCACTGTTGTCTGCCATTGCATAGTGCAGAAATCAAGTTGGTCTGGTTTGGTCATTCTACAGAAACATGCATTTTACAGATAACCTGTGCACTGTGGTAGAGCCCAGATGATTCAAGACTCCATTCGCTTGGGACCATGCATCTTCATGATTGGATTCCTCTGTGGTGCGATATTGTCTGTCAATGGTCTTGTTTTTGGCTTTCTGAATTCTCAGTTGGCATCTAGATCGGGTGCTTCTTTTTTAAGGAGGTTGAAATGGCTTACATTGCGAGTGATGCTTCTGAGCTGTGTTCCATGTTTGGAAACGGCTGAGGTTGAAATGATAAACTTAACTTGCGTGGTGACTTTCTGTTTCTCAGTATCACTTCCTCTCCCTTTTCTATGGGTGAGGGCTTTGCTCTCCATCGTGTACTTTCATGACAATGAGCTTGCACGCAACGCCTCAATATGCTGTCAATTATGGGGATTGCTCAAGTAGTGTTCCAGGAAAGCAGATTTCATGGTATCAAGAACTCAGTGGGGGTCACGCCTGGCAATCCATGAGGCGAGGTGCAGTATTCATGCAGAAAGGTATAGAGTTCTTTGAAGGTCTTGTTGTACCTGTGCAAACTACTCTTGATGAGCTCCCTCATAAGGCGGTTGCATCTTTGCTTGAGACCGAGGGTTGCTTGTGGATGATCCCACAGCTGCTTCATGAAATATTCATACTCCTACCCCTTAAATGGTGGTTCAGTGAGCAGAATGGAGTCCGGAAGCCTTTGTGTGGTAAATTTTCCCAAAATGCGTAGTCACTGTATCAGTAGCAGTTGGTAATGCAAGAGAACTTAAAAGTTGGAAGTGGGCTCTTCGGGAGTATGCCAAAACCCATGCTGAGGTTCTTCCACATACTTCTGTCTTGCATTTAAATTGGAGCTATGTTTCCGGTGGACCTGTTGCTTGAATCAGACAGCTGCCTATCATCTCCAACACTCTGGGGACCACTTTATTTCAAGAGTCTCATCTTGGTCGGCCTTGAAATACGTGGTAGGTATGGGGAAGGTTTACTGTCTTTATAAAACGACAGGGATCACACGAAAAAGGGTTCTCTTCTTCTGAGTCACCCAGTTTTATCCAGATGTGACGTCACAAAACCAAGTTCCATCCCTGAAACTTATCGGGCGTTCACATAGCTCAGTTTAGGTGAACTATATATGTATCCTATAAGGGTTAAATCTACTATTGTGTAGCCATACCTGGTAGCTTCTCCTGTGACCACCTACGTTTATCCATCTACAATTTTGCAGGGTCGCAGAGGGACCATTGGCTACTGCAGCATATACCTTTGCATGGATTGGGCAGAATGTGTCCCAGCTATGGCACCCTGGACGGTTACCAGGCTAAGTGTACCGTTTCAAGGCAATGAGAATGAACATGGAGGTGCTGTGCATTCCCTAATGTTGCCACCTCTGATCACCAAAGCCTGGAGAGTGCATCAGCTGCTAATTTGTAAGCAACATTTGTATTTTTCCACCTGATTTGATGGGAACAGCTTCTCTCCGTCTGCCTTAATTGAATGGGCATTGTCTTGCTCTGCTGGGGCACATGTCTTGAGACCACGAAATTTAGCTTTTGTCTGTTATTATGAGGACTTTAGCGTGAATTTCATGCAGGTAGCTTATCTTGGCAACAAGGAACTTTACTGTTTCCACTCGTCCTTGGCTGGGTGCATTGTTAGCCTCTGGCTGCAGTTATCTGCTGGCCCTTCCATGTATTTCGAAGTCTCTCCCCTTCCTCACTTTAGTTCAATATGCCTATAGCTTCCATATGTATCCTTATGGCCTTCTGGGTTAGTGGCAATCAAGCATGTGAAAGCTGTGTGCTTTGCGTCTTGCGGTTCAGCTTTGGCAAAAGATATAAAAATATAGATGTGCCGTCCCCTACCACGTGAGTCATAAGCATGTTTTTCGTGTCTATATACAACAAGCTAATGCATGTTTGTGTAATTTTGTGAATGAATGGCTATGTACTTCATGTCTGAATGCGGCTACATCTTGTCAGTGATGTCATTGATTTCTTGATTTGCAGCCAGTCAACTTGTTCGATTGATGACCTCCATCGATGGGATAAGGTCGAAGGGCTATCTGAAAGGATAACTTATTGCACACCTGTGATACATTGATGGCGGTGAAGGGCCAAAGTGGGGTGCATCGGTGTGCCTGTCTTCAGGCTGAGTCATGTGGGTGTCACAAGGGCCATACATGGATCTCTGTCTTCAGGAAAATCCCCAGAAGATGGTTAAGAAGGATTTTGCTACCCTTACAGAAGCCTATTGGCACTATTGCTGAAAACAAAGCATTGAGCTAATGCAACAGTCTTCAATGGGGAAGGCTTGTATGTGGAGAAAGTGTACTTCAGGACGAAAGGATTATCTGTGGTCAGGTGTCTCCCCTGGCAAGGAGGCTATATTGCAAGGGTCTGCAACCTGCAGCTCTCCTGATGTTTTGAACTACAACGTTCATGATCCCTCACCATTGACTATGCTGGGCAGGGCTGATGGGATTTGTAGTCCAAAACGGCTGGAGAGCCAAATGTTGCAGATACCTGCTTCATGTGATGCTCTGACTTGGCACCTTACAGATTACTTCAAAATGGATGGGGGGAGGGTGCTGATTCTGTGGCCTGCACTGCAATAAAATTTCATGGGAAACAATAGTCCACTTGTTTTTTGTGTTACTATACCAGTAGAAAGGCCCTCCAAAAGCGGTTCTATATAAATTAATGGTCTTTTTGCTAAGCGAAGAAATGAATGTGATCTTTCAAGGTACTACTAGAGCATCACAGTGGGGGTTCATGTAGTCCCTCTAAGCATGAACAATTGGAGAAATGATTACTTTAATGTAAGATGTCTTCCACTATTGGTAGCCTTGATGCTCTTGGCCCTGCAACAGAAAAGGGGGCGGGTTCAAGGGGGCGGGTTCATTAATGAGGCAGTAGAAAAGGCAGATGCAAAACCTGTGCTGTTGAGTACAGGTTGGAAGTACCTAGTTCCTGACTACTGATCTGCTTTCTATGTATTTGGCAGAGAAACCTATGGATTTGGGAAGAAACTTGGCAGTATGTTATCCTTAGGGAAGTGCCCAAAATGTGGTGGACTATAGTGGGGTTGGAATGAGAAATGGCGTACACATGGTGCATTGCTTTAACTGGATTTCCTTGATAAGTAGTTAATCTCCAAACATTGTGTGTAGTTTTTTGCTTTCGCAATATTCTATTTTTAAATTTTTCTTTTAAACTAGCTGGTGTATTGAGTGGTGCCTCATGCGCACTGGACGATGTTGCTCTTGTCCTCATGTCAGCAAGTCTTGCTTCAGTTTGCTCTGGCATCTAATTTACCCTAGAGAAAGTTGCTCTGCCCTCTGGTTGGCAAGTCCTGCTGCTGTTTGTTGTGTTTCAGAAGCTCTTGATATTTAATTTCACTTTGCATCAGATGGAGCTTTTCCTTTTTGTGCGGCATGTTTCAGTCACTCAATGGCTTCAGCACATTTGAGAAAATGTCCAAGAAAGATTAATTGTGCTCTTTTCTCATGAATGAACTTAACTGTAACCTGGCCATTTCCCATATTTGGAGTGGCTTGATAAAAAATGTAAAATGCTTCAGTTTCGAACTATATACAGTAGTTCTACATTTTAAAGGAATAACCAACATATCGAACAATTTGCTTCAGACACTTTTCCAGATTTAGCCTCTTAGTAGTGAATCGGGGTGAGCATCAGTAAATGAGGGTGTCTACGAAGTGAATTTTTTTGCATCCAAACAGATTACAATCTTGTCCCAGACAAATGAATAATCCATGCAAAATTTGGTAGCAGTGGGTTCAACATTGTGGATTTGTATAGCTGGACAAACCTACACACACACATTCTGCTTTATATATAAAGATTGTATTTTGACACTTGTAACTGGGGGTTTTTATGTTGAATTTTTAGTAAGTTATTTTAGGGAACAAATGTCCCGAAATAAAGATTTTGATTAATCCCTTAACTCGGTGAACCCCTCAATCCATTGGGCACCCGGTTCAATCCACTTCACAAATGTTACAATCCCAAACGTGAGCACTGTACAGTGGCTATCTACTGTACAGTAAAGTCAAAAACAAGACCAAGACCAAGGTAAACACACTAACCTACAGTAGTTACATGATTGTTCAAAAGTCATGCTCATGCTACCAGTAAGAATCACAAGACAGTCGGGGCTTGACGTCATGTTTATTGGAGCAGTGAACAGTAGACTCTCGCAGCTGCATTTACTTTTCCCATTAGGGATCTAGGAGTATATGCCCCAGAATGCATAGGGCATATGTGCACACCACACACAGCCTGTAGGATTCTGGGAAAACGGACATTACTACAACCCCTTCATTGCAAGTGGCATCACACTAACGTAATAAAGTTGGAGGTCATAGTACATACTGTACTGTCATTCTGGGCCAAGCGCAAAGGTGTTTCTGTGATTGTGGCAACTGCGATGAAGTCCCCCTGCATTGTTTTTGGGCATACTAGTGGGGTGACTAAGGGAGACTGGTACCTCCCTGAACCTGTGGATGATGTGCCTGGGGCAGTATGAGGATACCCTGATCACCTACACTTAGTCCCCTCGAGCAGGCAGCGGGCAGTCACATCTGCACATGAATTGCTACTGGCCCTTTCAGAATGATGTGTTGAATGTGTACTAGGATCGCGCATGTAGGCACTGGAAAGAGACGTGCAATGATGACTGGCCAAGGAGCAGCACAGAGGCCCTGACAGTGCGGTAGCCGCATCCTTCATGCCGCCAGCATGCATACCATCGCGGCCCTGGAGTTCGTTGCCGGTGTTGCCCGAAACCCATGAGAGCACTGCTACAGTCAGCAAGTAAGGAGCCCTGCAATAATCAATACTGACCAAATCATTTACCGCGGACAGTTGCTTGCCCCACTCTACGCGCATCGTGTATTACACGTGCAAAGTAAACATGCACGTGTCAGACTTGCAACGTGACCTTTCTGAACTCGCGATTGCGATCTCCTCAAAGCAAAGTGACATTTCAAGCTTCCAAACAGTGTCCACAAGACAGTTGGCCACCTTAAGACCCAGATCACCACAGCACAGGCCGCAGCACCTGGCAAGCTACCAGACCCATCTACCTACCAAGGCACAGCCACATTTACAGACCAGCTGATACATGTCTGAAGCCAACACTGATAGCGGGCTATTGAGTCCACCATCTAGTTCCATGCCACCCCACATCACATCCAGGGAAGACGGTAACTCTGAATCACTTCAGCTACAAGCCATGCAGCACTTTGACATTGCAGACACCAGCAGTCTGGCACCCAGATGGGCCAGGTGGCTCAAAGAACTACACATCTACATCGATGCTTCAGGTGTGCGGGAAGAACGCCTACTACAAGGCATTCTACTACATTCGTTAGGCCCGGTGGTACGAGACATTGTGTTTGAAATGCCAGAATCTAATAAACCCATTCCAAGGTAGTATTGACTCATTAAACGCCTACTTCGCACCTTTATGAAATGTAGACTACGAAAGACACATTTTCCATACGTCCACTCGAAGTGGTGAAAACATGGACAATTTTGTAATGAGGCAAAGGAAAAGGGCAAAATATTGTGATTTTGATCAGTACTCGACGGAACAAGCATTAAAGTCACAGGCCATCGCTGGCTGCAAATCCCCCAAATTCAGGAAGAAGCTACTCCAAGAGCAGAACATTAGAGGAAATACTACAGCTAGCTTGAGCTGACTCCGCTCTAGCATTACAAACTGTATCTCTAGGAAACAGCAAGATCACTCAATCAGCCTCAACTGCAACAGTATGCCCCACTCGAACGACAAGGGACTCAACAGAACAAAAAATGCTACAGGTGCAGATTCAAATTTCCACATGTTGGCCCATGCCCGGCCATCGGACAAAACTGTGACAAGTGCGAGGGTGAAAACCACTTCCAGTCCGTCTGCAGGAACATTAATTTCTTTCAACCAACTGAATCAAGCAGGGACACATGGAGACAAGATGGCGGCAGCTCAAGGCAGGAAAGCCCAAGACCCCGCATGCGACACTTGCCTACCGCCAACAGGTGTCATTTTCCAGCACATCGTGTAAACCGCTTTGCAAAGACAGGACGGGAGGAAGGAGACAACCCCAGTCATCACAGGAGCAGACATGATTCACAAAAACGACATTCAAGACAAAAGATTCAACACGTTCATGCCATCAGCAACAGCGTAGCTGCAGAATACAGCCCCACTTTATTGCTACAATTGAATGGTCAAAACAGAGAATTTGTAATAGACACGGGGTAACCGTAAATGTAATCAATGACGATGCCTACAAGTCACTCGCCTACAAGAAATCGCTGAAAGAAGCAGCCACGCTGATATAGCCCTATGAGTCCAACAAGCACCTCAACTGTCGTGGAATGTTCATGGCGACCTGTCAATACAAAGATGAGAGCCAAAAAGTCAATCTATGTCATCAAAGGCGAAGTGCCACGGGGCAGCATACTAAGCTTCAAGTCAGCAATTCAAATCGGGCTCATTATAATGGACCAAATAATGCCAGCATACACAGGAAGCCCTAAGGATATGATGCAGAAAATGTTTCCAGCCCTCTTCACAGGCCTGGGTAAACTAAAGACAGATCAAATTAAACATAAACCCACATGTTCCTCCGGCTCAACACTACAGAGGCATTCCCCTCAACATCTAAAAACATGTTGAGGACGAAATTCAGTAATTATTGCGGCAGGACATTGAACCAGCCTCGGGGCCAACACCCTGGGTATCCCCAATTGTACCTGTACCCAAGGACAGCATTTGCATCTGTTGACATGAGGGCTCCGAACGTAGCCATAGAACGTGAGCGTCCCCTCGCCCCCAGGATGACTAATATGATGCACTTACTCCATGGGGCCAAAGCTCAAACTAGACTTAAAGGGCTACCACCAGCTGGAATTGCACCCTGCTTCAAGATACCACATTTTCAACACACTTGGGTCTATTCAGATATAAAAGACTCGGTTTTGGTGTCATCAGCAGCAGAAATCTTTCAAAATGAGGTCCACCAGGTAATTAAGCACATTCCAAATTGCCTAAATTAGTGACTTCTTAAACTTTGGCACCACTCAAGGCATCCATGATTGACACCCGGAGAAGAGTCTGCATGGCCCTTGAAAATGCTCATCTCACACTCCACCCAGACAAATGCGAAATTAGCAAATCCACCCTAAAATTCTTTGCCCACATTTTCTCGAGGGATGGTGCCCCCACACCCACCTCTGTATCAGCGATACATTCATTCCTTGGCATGGCAAGCTACTGCACGCAATACATACAAGATTTTGCGTCAGTAAGTACGCCACTCCGCTACTCACGGGAAAACATCAAGACTTCCAGTGGTTAGTGCATGTGAAGCTTTTTGGGAAATCAAAGTGAATCGCATCATGCATGGCATAATACGATCCCATCCTCGTTGCCATTGTTGAATGCGCACTAGGATCGCGTATATAGGCACTGGAATGAGACGTGCAATGATGTCAGGCCAAGGAATGCTAATAAATCAATAAGGCGCAGAGACTGGGATGTACGTCTGTCTTTATTTCAGCATGAACTGCCAACTTGGCGGTAACCCTGCCCATAAACCACGTGGGTCGCAGCCCACAACTAATACACTAGAAAGAGGACTCTCCCTCTAACATGAGACGGATAACAGTGGAAATAGGACATTACAATATGTAGGGCAGAAAAGACCGATTCCCCACTCTGGCAGCCAGTACCCTGTGAAGCAACATCCCAGAGCAAGGAACACCCAAATCTACAATTGCTTATATGATCCAGGCTTCACAAGTGCTTAGCTGATGGAGGGAATCCGATGCTGCTTCGCTACTGAAGATGCATCGACCCGTGCATGCACATGGTAACATACTTTCGAATCCCAAGATGGCAGACTGTTTTTTTCTTTTTTTGTTAAAGCTGTGGTCCAGCCTTCACAGGCATCCTTGGCACCAGCTTGCACACCAGCTGAGCAGCAATGCTTTTTCAATTTGGAACAGGGAAGCCCAAAGAGGATGGGAGGAAAACAGCAGGGCTTGGAAGGAAAAAACCAGGAGATGAAATGAAGAAAACGGCAGGGTTTGAAGGAAGAAAAACCAGAGGCTGGAATGAGGAAAGCAGCAGAAAGTGGAAGGAGTACAGTAAAGGCTGGAAGGAGCGCAACAGAGGAACGGGGCAGAGGTGGGAAGGGGAGAACAGTGGTTGGAAGGAGAACAGGAAGTGGAAGAAAGGGAAAACGGCAGGAAGAGTTAAGGTGGTGGCTGGAGAGAACCAGAAATTAAAGACCATAAGCCTGAAAGGAAAACCTAGAACTAGCTAGTGCAGGCAGAATACAAAGCAAGGAGCGGGCATGTCTTGTACCAGGTAGGGGGAAGAGGCTGAGGCCTCGATTTGAGGGTTTGAGCTCGCAGTGAGTGGAGGAAAGACAATGTGGTGACGAGGAGGGCCAGGCTCAGATGACAGTTGGGGACGAGGTGAGGAGGGTAGACATCAGCACTCTGAGAAGGGGAGCCGATTCCCCCTTGAAAGAACTCCTGCAGATGCCAGGGCCTGAAGGCTAGACTGGTTCTCCCCATTACATGAAATCAAAGTCCCAACTGGAGGGTACACAAGCTGATGATGCAGCAGCACCACTGGATTTGGCCGAAGGAACGTAGTGGATGCCATTTAAGAAAGCAGACACCACCAACCAGACACCTGTGGAATGCAGACACCTTGCAAATCGGTTAACTAGAGAACTAGCCTATTGTGCTGATACAAGGGCCAATGGTGGTGGTGCCAAGGTATCTAGGACAAGAAGCAGATGAAGGACATACTGACAGACATCCGAGCCTAGAAAGAAAGGCTGGGCACTTAAAATATCAAACTGAGTGACTCTCCACCACCCCGAAGGTTGAGCCGTAGGCAGAGAGAAATGGACTGAGGACTATGAACCTGAAAGGAAATCGTGATTTGCCTGATCTCTCCCCCACAGCCGCCCTTTATCCCTTAGGTTTTCATTAAAGACCCATGTTAATTGACAGTTCACTTTGAGTTTATCCCTCTGTTACAGATTTAACAAATCGTAACATTTCAATAAAGCAGCTTGTTTTTTTTTTTTTATTGGTTTAGCAAATGACGTTGGCTGTCGAGGGGTTTTGATCGTTGGATGGACTACCTGAATCTGCCCAGCGTCATTGCGAAGGCTACACCACATCCCCTTAGTCACCTAGTTGTGAGGTTAATTGTTGCCCCAAATATACATAAGCTTTAAATTCATATTGGCAAGTCTTTCTCCCCTACCCATAGCTCTCCCATTCACCGCAGTCCTCGCTACTGCGAGGCACATCACTGTGCTCGTTCATTATTCAGAGATAAGTGGGTGCCTGCAAAGGCGCAAATCATTTGCCTGGTATCCTAGGGTTAATTTGCTGCAGCGCTCGGTGCGCTTTGAGATTTCCTTCCTTTTCCCTGCTTGCAGACCAGCCCTGTTCCCTCCTCCCTCCCGCCCCCTCCCCTGATTGGCTAATTGCTGCTTTAAACACCCTCCCACGGCAGCTCTCTGCACGTGCAGCCCCTGCGGCTAAGGGCCCCAAGGCAAAGGGTAGCTCCCCCAGACAGGCGGTTCCAGACTGTATGCATGTGTCGGCAGGGGAGGCCAGGGCCAGCCATCAACCATCAAGGTAGGTGGGGAGTAGAGCAATCACTGTACTCTGAAAGCCCTGCCACTCAAATTACCCTCAGACCATAGCACACCAGGCTGTTAATACTAACCAGCTGAACTAGATAGACTTGCGCCACATCTGGAAAGAGTTTTGAAATGAGCATTTATCATAGCTAGATAGCGAGGCCACTAACAATTTCACCCTTCTGCATACACCTCAAACTCTAATCAAACATAACCATACCCCTAAAGCAGCGCAAACGGCACAAACTTCACTACACTGCAACAACAAAACAAATCACACATAGCTTCGCACAACAGAATACGATGGCTACCAACTGAAAAGCACACCTAAGCGCAGCAAACGGTGCTAACCGAACTGAAGCTGCCAACAGCACATCACTGCTCTCTAGCACTTTTCCTGCTCGGTCTCACTAACTCCCCCAGACCCTTTCTTTTTCCGATCCGCCAGAGCGCCAGGGGACCACTCCGGTAGTGATAGTGCGCGGTACAAATGCCCTTTAAATTGATATCCAAATCACTTCATGACAATGCCTCGGGTGGATAGCTCAGGGGCAAAGTGCTCGCCTTGGATGCAAAACGACACGGAGAAACACAGGTTTGTTCCCCAGGTGTGCGATTAGAAACCTCTGGGTATTAAGCGCGTTATAAATAACCTATCATATCATAACTTGCATACCTACACTTTAATGAAGCCAGGAACTTCATCATACTCGGGCAACATCTTGCACATGGACCGCCTGTTTTCCATCTAGCACACACCATGATGAGCCTAGAGAGGTGCCATTAGCTGTCCTTCGGGCCAATTGGTCATGGAAAAGGGAGCAAGAAGACGACAGTTGCTGTACCAGTCTCGTGTAAGGGAAAATGGAGCATTACAGATCAGCCGATATTACAAATGTTGCTCGCTGACGGTACTTGAACCAATGACCTATTCTGTGAGTTGTAGGAGCCACGTTTCGCTATGTGTTGGGGGCAGGCCCTGTGTCATTCTTGGTGGGGGGTGGGAACAGCCTGTTAGTAGCTAACATACGGGGATGCCACAGATGTCGACAAGGAGATTGGGGGGGGCAGTCCCACAGCGCTGCCTTCGCTTCTTTTGGGAGTACCTGGGCTTCACTGCAGTGAGTGCTCAACAAGCAAAAGCTGCAGGAGCAGCACCCCCACACCACCATCTTGTCCTCCTGCACCGCCTGGTATCCACCACAAGTTCAGTGCAGAAGTGGTGATTCCTGTTGTCTGCCCCATTTTTGCTGACCTACTCTTTCTCTGAATGAATTTTTACCAATTTCATTTTCCCTACTTGTTTTGCTGCAAAATGCGGATGGTAAATTGGGGTAAGGTATGTGAATGTGGGGATCTGGTAGTAAATGGGAGGTGCGCTCCCCCTCCAGCATTTTGCAGTAAAGAAAATTAAAAATCGGGTTAAATAAATCGGCGAAACTGTAGGTCAGCAAAATATTTACAGCAATCCTTCATAGATGCATTCCTGTAGCTTAAGCAGTATTGGTTGTCTGAAGAGACATCTGCTGTTCTTGGACCTACAGCCATGGCACGTAGGACAATGCAGAGGGGAGTGTCTTGATATTGGAACGGTTGTGGATAAACCATCCAGGGTGGTTCACCATCCTAAGAAACCTCATCTCAGTTCGTCAAGTAGGAGGGGCTCGTGCCCTGAAGTTGGTTGCCATTCTCAGGCTGGCCAACGCCAACTCAACAGATGCGAGGACACCGCTGGAAAAAAAAATGCCAGACTGGGTCTTATGGTCTTACACTTCCTTTTGCTGGGAGATGCAGGGCACCTTGCGGTGCTTCTGATGCTTAGCAACTGATATTGCACAAATCAATAAGTTGTCGCTTAAGTTCAGAACTGAAGGTATGCCACCTAATGACCCTTGAATTGTGTCCTGAAAAACTTCAGCCATCGAAGTGATCCGAAACTTTGTAATTTGTAGCAAAGGAGGTCCACGTGTGAGAAAAAGGTGATTTACCTCAACCAGGGGGGAAGCGCTGCCAGGTGAGTCATTCATGGCCAACTTTGTGAACATGGTGGCCCCCTGAAGAGCCGCCATGATCAGTGATGGGCGGCAGATGCCTTTCCTACTCCACCGCTTTGTTTGTGGAGGAGCATGTCCATGCTGGTTCTGCCTCATAAGGCTCATTGGATTTCTGTGCTACGAGCATTGGCAAAGCCAACAGTCTTGGCTTTTTCATTAGGTTGAAACGCTTTTATCTGAAGATGTGGTTGAGTGTGTGGGTTTGTGAGATTGCGTCCACAGGCTGGCACATGTTGAAAGTCGCAGCGGAGAAAGCAAACATTGACCAACTCCGCAGGTATCCTGACCATCAGTGGGAAAAGTGAGAAAATGAAGAGGGTAATCGTCATTACTCGGAGTCCAACTACCTCCCTCTTCCTGGCAAAGTAACAAATGAGCGGCATTGTCAGAGGCGTAGCCAAGATTGTCTAACTAGTGGGGCCTGATGCTAATGTAGTTGGGCCCACTGCAGTCCTATTAACATCTGTAAATTTATGGATTTTGGGTGGGCCTCGCCCGCTCAAGCCCTACCCTGTCTACGCCTCTGAGCATAGTCCAGAGGCCTGGATACATGCAATCAGCGCAGGGCTTGCAGATGCCTTTTGATGACCCGGTGGGTGAGAGGTTGATCTGGAGAGACCAGAGGCTTTCTAGTTTTTATTTTAGAGGGAAGTATCTGGACACTAAGCTGTGTCAGTGAAAGGATGCAGACATCCTTCCAGTAAAGGTGACGAGGAAGAGCTGGACTCAGAATAAAGATTACCCCATGTAAACCAGGCATTGATGCAGCCTAGACCATTTTAGCATAACCTGCACAGCACATGGGATCCCTAAATGGGGGCATGCCGGCCTCCTGTGGTGTCAGAAGGTGGGGAGGTGTTGCGCACGCATCTATTTGTGGTATTCTCTTACCCGCTGCAGGGAAAAGACAGGTTATAGCTGGCAGTCTGTGTGAGGGATGGCGCCTTGGGCTAAACTCCGAGCCTAACACACGGTTTGCTTGGGAGAAAAGTTCACCAAGGGAACAGGATTTTCAGCATTGCTGCTTTGTCTACAAAGCAACAGCCTGACTGTAGCATGAGAGCCACTTAAAGGGACAGCGCAGACTAAAGTTATCACTTGTGCGCAAATCCCTTCTGTCTACTCAAAGCACAGCAAGGGATCAGGCGAGGGAGGGGGATATGAAAGCGAAGTGGGAGCAGAGAAGGTGTGAAGTCTGAGGGGAACTCTAGATGAGCCCCATTTTTGCTGGAAGGTAACCTGGGTATTTCAAGACAAAAGTACAAATGACAACATTACACCCAGGTGTCAGTCTTACTGAGATTTTATGAAATGGAGTATTGAAGTACCATCCACATTGTCGGTGTCCATCCTGGCTCATATAAAGAAGCCCCCAGATCATGTTTCACTCCCAGAGCACATCGGAGTACAGCCTAGTCCAAAACAGAGGAAGGCACCCAGAATCAAAGAAAACAAAATGCTCTAAATCATAGATTGGGTCATAAATTATACAAACCAGAGAAGGGAACTCTGGGCTAGGGTTCCTTTTTGGTGGAGACATTCCAGTGGAAAAAGCAACTCTTGTTTTGCCCACTATGTCTGAATTCTTCTGAGTCTAAGCAATGTAAGTGAAGTAGCAGACATTCTAGAAAATGACCATATTATGTCTTGTTGGTTGCTTGACTAGCGCAAGTGCTGATGATGCGGTTTCAAAGCACTGCATGGGAGCAGAAGATTCAACCAGAAACATTAGATGGTCAAAGGGAAATGTGGGGAATAATTAGCCATAATAATCATTACTCCCAATCCTAATCTTCCTCGTCACAGTACTTTTTTGAGACATCAGCCTCCATGACGGAAACCCTTCTCAAAGGCATTTGGAAACCCCACTCCCGCCTTCAGGAGTATAACTACGTACCCATGATGTACCAGTTACATTACCCATGTGCCACATGGACCCATACAGGGTCCCAGAGTGAGAGGTGAGCTTTAAGTACTGTGACGAAGATTAGGACTAGGAGTAATGACAGTTTACTACAAGTATTCTAGCAAATTACCACCACATTCCTCTTCCTCATCCCAGTATTTGCTTGTGAGGTATGTTGGCGTTTTTACAGATGGATAGGATAGGTCTATGAACTTAAAAATACTAACTCTGATAGAATGCTCAACCACCAGTCTATTCACAAATTTAAACCCCACTACTGGCACTCCAGACCCCTGTGCCAAAGGTCATGGAGCGATGATCAGGACTGTTCTGTTTGGTTTACACATGTGTTGGTGTCGGCCCATTTAGCTGCCCTACACATGTCCTTTATTGGGTTGCCCTCCATTTCTGCAGGACGCTGCTATTCCCTTTGTTCTGTCCTGTCACTGCAGGAAGTAGCTCTGCCGTGGCTGTATATGCCACATCCGTGGCCCACTCCACTGGTCTGCTGATAGTCTAACCAGATGCCTTACTGCCAGGATCAGTTCGCCCAAAGTTTGCAGACAGACTGTCGCGTTTCTAAATGGCTGTGTTCAAAGTATGACAATACTGCCCTTTTTACACTGAACATGCTTCCATGCTCGGAGTCTCCAAACAGCATACTGCCTTTTTAAAGGGGATCTTCAGTGCTTCTGGCTTATGACTGTCAAGTTTACAAATTGTTTTCGCATGTCAAAAGCGAGTCACATGGAACTCATCAAATGGTTACATTATAGCATTACATGCTGTACAGTCAATGCAGGTGTACAAATGAACATACTTAACAAGTATTCACCAAGGTAGACTGATGGTAAAGGAGAAAGCCGGAAAGGAGCGAATAAAACATCCATGAGAATCGAGCGCACCGTAAATAACATTGGTAAAATAGTGGACACATTAGCCATGTTTCTAGGAATGACCGTGTATATCTGTAAATGCGTCAGTGTCTCCATACTGCTTATAAATGGCCCTCTTATATGTGGATATGGTTATCAACTCTTCCACCCAGTCTTCAATACAGAAGGAAGCAGCTGACTTCCATGTCCTCGGGATCATTTTGTTTTTAGCAACCATACATGCCTGCAGTAGCCAGAATTTCTTACAAAATGGCACATCCTCCAATGGGGGATACATTTTAGAGAACCAGAATTGATGCATTAATTGTAGTAGTGCAGCTTAAAACCAGGCTCAATCTTTCACAAACCCCTTCCCAGAAGTCTCTTGTTTTTGGGCAAGTCCAAAGTAAATGACTCGGAGCCCCTTGTCTGTCTGCACTTCCAGCATTGATAACTCTCTAGAAGGTCTCTTGAACATACGTTCTGGAGTCCAGTATGTCCTGAAGAGGGTTTAGTCTGAGACGCTCTTAGGCCCCAGGCCATGCTGACCAAACTAACATTATTAGAGCATCTCTGCCAGCAGCCCTGATCAATTCATTCACCCAGCTCATCAGGCCAGCTCAGGGTCATCTATGACTGGCTAACAGAATGCCGTACATTGTGGCGGCTGGATGAAGCGCACGATTGCAAAGCTGAGCGCCATCCATGCTGTACTGTTGATTGCGCTGGATCTGTTTTGGCAGCAATGATTCTCCTCAGTTGCCTTTATTCTGCATAGGTGCAGTCACTAAAGTCAAAATTCTGGCGAAGACGTGCAAAGGGGACCCATTTCCCATCCTCATTCACATCTTGGATATATCTGATTCCTCCCAGGAACCAAGATGGCCAGAAGAGTACTTTCCCTTGGCTGATCAATACCAGATTTAGCCAGATTGATGCATCTTGGAACAAGTGTGGATCACTTCCAATTCGACCTGAAATGCAGCACCAGTTCTCGGGCAGGAAGGCTGTCATTGGGTTCTCAAGTCTAGATGTCTTGTCACTGTCGTCAACAAGGCTTTAGGTGCCAAATGTGACACTATTACACTCCGCCACAATCGCATCCGATAGATCTTGCTCATAACCAACAGTCCGACATAATGTCCAGCAGTAAACACTAGACGGTCGAAGTTCGGCAAATTCATATCACCTTGTTTGAGTGGAAGCTGCATTTTCCATAAAATTAGCCTCCGCGGTTTGCCATCACACAGGAACTTTTGGATAAGTGTCCAGTTATTTGAAAATATTTCTTGCCGTCTTAATGTGGAGCATGGAGAGGGTATTTATTCTTGGTGCCTTATTCATTTTGCCCTACAGCGATAGTTTCAGAAGTCCCCATCTGTCCATGTCTGATTTAAGCTTGGGTATTGAGTCGAAATTCCTCTTTGGCAGTCCCTCTCCACCTTTGAGCCAATCCAGATTCCCAGGCATTTCATTTTCTCTCGACACCACATACATTTTAATTGGCTACATGTGTGCCTCATACAAGAGTTAATGGGTAGAAGCTCGGTTTTCGTCCATTTCACCTTGTAACCAGACACTTCAGAGAAGTGCTGGATATCATCCATTAGATATGAACTGCCAGGGTCATGTAGGACACCAGTAATTCATCTGCATAGGTCCCAAATTTAGCTTGCACCTACACCTTCTCCAGTTGTGTGTATCGTCATCTGACCGCAGAATCGCCGTTAATGGTTCCATTGCTAGAATGAACAGTAGTGGGGAGAGTGGGCATCCTTGCCTAGTCCCCCTGTTAGCCTGAAGGGATCTGAAACCAGGGCATTTGTGAGTACACTGGTATTGGGGTTGGTATATAAGCCTCACCCACTGCCTGACTAAAAGGTAGGGCCACAAAAGAAAGACCTTGGCTGTGAAGCCAGCGGTGCGGGCTGCACTCCTGTATACCACTTGGGTGTGGTTTCATGCAGTGATTAAAGTTTAACGAAAGCTTACTGTAAAAACAAATATGTATTTATTAAATCTTGGTTTGCTTATTATTTTCATAAGCTGTAATTCCTCTGGAGGAATTAGAATTTTGAGGCTGAAATGTCACATTAAGGCCTATGCATTTTGGGTGTAAAACCCTTCTTCAGGGCCTGTGAACATATATATTAGTATCTGCCTTCTGGTTAAATCTCTTAGGTGATTATAACAATGAACAAGCTAACCAGTGCCAAAATTGGAGTATAGAGAAATCGTACATCAAGTCATAGCATAATCATTGTCAGAATGAGAAAAAGCATGATTGAGATTCAAGTTATAATAGTGAGATTCACATACATTACCCATGTTGCGTTAGGAAATGGGTAATTGGTTATGTCATCATCCGAAGTGTCCATTAGTGGAGGATTATAACTTTGTCAAAGATTTCTGAAAAAATAAATAATAAAGGACAAATAAGCATATTACCACAATTGATACTCATTATAAATGTAACTGAGCTTGAAAAAACAGGCCAAGGGACTGACCTGCTATTCTCTTGCGCGAAAATCCATGAAGCAGTATCATGGAGAGAAAGCAATCAAAATGGTGCCTGGTTGTAGATCTGAAACAATAAAACTAAATTATGGTGCTCTAAATGTACGTTTATAAGTATTCTGTGTGACACGGTTCGCATGGTTGCCTGAAATGGAGAAAAGCGTAGGAGCATGAAGTCGCTGTCAGAACTGCCAAGTCGAACGCTGTGATAGCACACGTGTAATATCAGTGAGGCGGGGAAGTCTAAAGGGCGATACCGCCTTCGTACGAGTGTTCTTCTAAAAGGGAAATAGAGCTACATTAGGG
Source organism: Ambystoma mexicanum (assembly GCF_040938575.1). Classification (NCBI taxonomy): domain Eukaryota; kingdom Metazoa; phylum Chordata; class Amphibia; order Caudata; family Ambystomatidae; genus Ambystoma; species Ambystoma mexicanum. The sequence continues at coordinate 447,077,154 of NC_090936.1, read as the reverse complement.
TTTAACTCTTGTGTCAGTGGGCGGAAAATATTAAAGTTGCATCACGCTTAGATTACCTGCAAAATGAAATCTCAGTACGCTATGGAAATGTTCGAGTTCCGCGGCTCGCGTCTGAACTCGAGTTGGCTCTGTTTGAAGGTTGCCATGGAGATGTTGATATCAACGTGAGGCAGCGTACGCTGCGTTACGTATGTGTTGAATAAAGCAGACATCTTGGAAAGATGTAATAAACCTGTGTAAATGTAGAACGGTGAAATGTTACGGAATAACGTGCTGGTAATCTCAATATGTAGTGTATTATGTGAATTGTGAATGATAAGAATATAATACGGGAGGCTGATGATAGCGATGAAAGATGGATGGGATAAAAGGTAGGGCCACTCAACCCTATCGTAGGCCTTCTCTGCATCAAGAGACCACCGCAGCAGGACACATCTGTTTACTTCCATTATCAATAGGCTGGAGCATCCACCTCATCTGCCACTGATCTTCCTGACACAAAGCCCACTTGGTTATCATGCACTAGCGATGGCACAACTGGGTCCAATCTCTTGGCCAATATCTTCGCCAAAAGCTCACAATCCATGTTGATCCGATAATCTGTCTGTAGCTCACACATCTCGTCGGATGTCTTTCTTTATCAAAACAGTCACCAAGGCATGTTTCATAGTATCCGGCAATGACCCAGTTTCAAATGAGGTGAATACGTTGGAGCAGCTGGAGGGCGCAATCCAGTAAGATCTGCTAAAAATCAGCTGGTAGTCCATCAGTACCCAGCATTTTGCCTCCTCTGAGCATTGAAACTGCCAGGTGAACATCCTCCATTGTTGTGTCCTCTAAGGGTGTGGCTTGGTCATTTGTCAGGGGAGGAACTTCAACAGTCTGCAAATCAGAATTAAGTGATGGCCAGAATACAATCCTTTCTAGAGTTCTTCATAATACCCTATAAATATTTCATGCATGTTCTTCTGATGTGTCACCAGATTGCCTGATGTATCTCTTATCGCAATACTGCTTCGGTCACTCTGCAAACCTCGGTCTATGTGCAAGTAATCTTACCGCCTTTTCCCAATGTTCTAAATTAATTTTACTCCTGAATAAAGCAGAGTTGATATGGTCAGATATATTTTGTTTAGTTCATATTTCTTTTTCCTGAGTTTAGATCTCCCATCCTGGTTGTGACTCATCGCATATTGTTTCTCCAGCACTTTGGCTTCCCCAGATAGTCTCAAGTCTTTTTCCTTCATTTTCCTGTAATTTCCTGTTTTGGACATAGAAACTCCTCGCATATAGCATTTCATTGCCTCCCAGACAGTTGAATCAGCAATATCATCAGTTCTTTTGATTGCAATAAAGGTCTCATCCTCCCTCAGTCTTATCTGTTCATTCTCCACCTGAAGTATTTACTTAATGTGTATTGCAAGGAAATGCATAATGATACTGGAGCGTGATCAGAAACCCTGATTCATATATTGGAGTCCTAGCAGTTAGGCGTTACGCACCCCGACGTCAGATCAGTATGTGAGTAGACATGACATGCAGAGTGAAAACTCTAATCTAATCTCGTTCAGATGGATGTTCTAGATGCCAGAGATCTATCAAATTTCCAAGAGGCTTCCTACTTTTCTTGGGTATTCTTGAACTGTCCCCATTGGAGCGATCAAGTAGCGGGTCCAAAACTATGTTAAAGTCTCCAGCTAGAATATCGGAATCAACTTTGCAGTTTTGGATAAATTGTGAGTTCATGACAAAAAAGGAATCCTCTGTATTGGGTGCATATATATATTGCATAATATCAGTCTTGTATCTTAACGGTGACAAGCAGAGCTCCCTTATCAGCATTGCTGGACCATTCCTTCACATGTAGATTCTTAATTAGAATAGACATCCCTTTTGTTAGATGTGAATGTTGAAAAGTAAGTCGGACCCACCCAACTCTGCTTAAGTTGAATTGCTTCATCGTCCGTGCGGTGGGTCCCCTGAAGTAATGCAACATCACAGGTCATAGATTTTGAGCAAGACCACCCTTTTGGCTCGCTTCACAGCATCATTCATTCCATGTTTTTAGTGATCCACAGATCTCGAGTTCACATTGGATATCGAGTTTGAATGCGCTATTAACATAAAAGGAATATAATTTATGGCGAAGGAGAAAAGAAATCCAAGCCCAAACAGGGCATGGATAAACAAGAAAACATGTTAGTTACAAAAAGATGAACCACCAGTAGGAAACGGAGCAGTACTGAGCACAATCCTACTAAGGATGGCACTTAAACAAATATACCAAAAGCCCACCCACCCGTTGCGTCATACAGCTGGCATTTAAATCTCATAAAAAGTTGTAATTACTCCCTACACTCAATGTTGGCTACTAGATTATGCTTCGTCTAGTCTTGACTGTCCATGTGACATTCTCTTAAGTGCAGGTGGTTCCTGCCTGCTAATTGGGCACCCATGGCTCGTGGTCTGCAGATGTGAGCCTAAGGAGCGTGTGGGGTGGGCACCCTCACATCCCGATGGTCAGAATAAGGCTGAGGTGTCTGGGCTAAATCCTGGTGGCCATTTTGAAACTGTTTGCGTGGAGACGCTATAAAAGATGCGTGTGTGGGGATATCCTGCTGCACTGCTTTTGGGAAGGCAAGTATGTTGGGGGGGGGGGGGGGAGGGGCTGTAGCGGTGTTCAAATTTCTCTCGTCTTGTCCGGCCCCTCGATGCAGTTTCAAAATAGGCACTAGGACACTTAAAGATTTAGCCGAGCCTCATTCTGACCATTAGGAAAATGAGGGAGCCCACCCTTCACGCTCGCAGCTGCAGACCATTAACCCAGAGGTGTTGCTAGGGGGGGGGCTGAGGGGGCTATAGCCCCTGGTCATTTGGTTGTAGCCCCGGAAAGAATCTGAGGGGCTACAACCAAAAGGCTAGCTAGCCCAGAGTCCCAACAGTTCCAACATTAACATAGCCCAGATCTTATACATACCTAGCAACGCCCCTGCATCAACCCTAGTTACAACCAGGAGTATGGGGCATGTCGTTGTATTAGCCAGGCAGTCAAACCATTGTGGTGGCCAACAGGAGCAGGCAGTTCTTGTTTGGAGAAGGCTGGAGAGGGAATACTGCTGGGGAGAGAGAGGGTGCTGCAGAGATTTTGGGGAACATTGGGGATCCGTGCGCTTTAGAGTGGAGCTGGAGAGGTGGCATGGCAGCAGGAGGGAGATCTCCACAGAAGTCAAGTACATGGTGAGCATTAAAGGAGGGGGGAAAGAGTCTAATCAGGAGTGGAACTGAAGGTGGTAGTAGTTGCCTAGTTATCCAGATGGCCCATTCCAAATTGTAGGGGCTTTATCCACGCCGGTTTTCTTTGTATTCGGACTTTGTCCTCCTTTTTCTATGGAACCCAACTCGGCCTGGCTACCACGATTCTCCTGCTGCGCAATCGCCTGCCAAAATATGAGGGACACAGATTCAGAGAAATATGTTGCTTTTATTGATTTCCTTTCCTCTGCCACGAACGCAGCCAAACCCCATCGCGCATGCATGTGCTCATTTGTCCAGAATCGCGTGACGAACTCTGCCTTAACCGTGTCCTGACAAGACAGACTTGTTTATAAGTTGTACAATGGAAAAAGTGGGACTAAAAGTCCCAGATTGCAGAGGGGGGAAAAAACAGGACTGAATAAGCACCTATGGGAATGGATCATGTTGGCAACTAATGTAGTAACTGTGGAAAGGAAGGAGCAGCAAAACCAGGACTGGAGTGCAAGGCAGTGGATGGAACAGGGAAAAGAGAAAGGAAGCAAGACAAGGTGTGGAATGGAAGTCTGTAGTAGCAACAGGGTGAAGGAGGGAATCCAGTAAACCAGGGATTGGTGTGGCAGGAGGAGACCAAAGTAAGTCTGGAGGGAGGAAATAAGATCTGTAGTGGAAGGTTGCAACAGTAACTGAGTGAAGGTGAGGGACCAAAAAATGCAGTTGAGTTGGACGAGAGGAGAAGGCTGTCAGAATAGAAAGACGGTGGGAACAGGAGGGGGAGGTAGGCGAGTCTGAGGATGAAAGTTCTTCAGACAAGCGGATTGGAGAAGTTTGGTTAGGGGTTGATGCAGAATTAAAGGGAAAAGAAATCGGGACTTTATTAATGTATCTAGTTAGCCATGCAGGAGGTTCCGGGGGGCCAGGTCGGGCCCTACGCAGGTGAAACTGATGGTAGGAGGTTCCAGTGGTGGTCAGGGAGTCTAGTGATAATTTAGAGGGACGGTGGGGAAAACTGCGTCAGGAAAGGCGGCTAGTTGGGATTTCCACCTCTACTGGCTGACCCCAACGCAATCTAAGAGAACCCAGAGGGTCCTGCAAAACGTTAAGGACTGAGTTAGTCTTGAGGTTGGGAAAGATGTCGCAAGACATTTGTGAAAAGCATATTTTATGTATTTTTTTTTTGGTGAAGACCCTGTTTATATTTAAGTTGGCCCACCCGTTTATGCAGTCCCTAATGCCCAATCTGTGACACTTGCCACTTGAATAGCAGATGTTATTGTTATCCACCATTAAAGGCCCCTTTAAGGTTTGAAATTGTGATCAGCAATAACTACCTAGCTCTCTGCAGCAGACGCACAACCTACTGAGGTATATCAAGAGATAAGTGACCTTGTTTGCAGTCATTTGCACTAGAGCAAATAAGAGATGCCTGGGAGTCTCAGATTTACTCTTGCTACCTTACACCTGATTCATAAAGCTTTCAAATTGGAGCAAATATGGAGATGCCTTGGGTATCTTGTAGATGCTCTGGTGAAAATGCGATTGCCAAGTGCATGTTGGAGGCGCCGGTTATCTCCAGGTTTGCTTGGGTTTCAGGCTTTGTGAATCAGATGCAAGGTTTCAGGAGCAGATTGGAAATACTGAGCGTTTCTGAACTGCTCCAGTGCAGATCTTTGGGAATCGGCCCCAAGATGGCTGAAAACTAAAACAGAAGTGTGGAACTATGGGGCCAGGTTCTCAAACTACCGCTAATGGTAATTGCGATGTAGATATGCATTAATTATTTGGTGCGTTTAGAAATGCACACAGCTCCTAATTCTTAAAGGTGACCTGAGCATTTCAGGTTGTATGGACAGCGGCCCAAAATATGTGCTGGGCGGTTGAAAACGCTGCCTTCACACTCAAACCATATGTATGATGGGGCTAGGAATGCCCCTGTCATGCCTTGCGCTTCCACCTGCGCATGTTCCAGACAGGCGTTTTTTTAAAAATTTGGAATGTGCAGCAATGCACACTTATTTGCATGGAGTGGCGGCGAGTGGCAGTCTTGCAGTCTTGGGTGTCAGGGCTGCCATGGTTCCTGAAATCGCTGATACTGCAACTTCGAGGTCTGCTGAAGAGGGTCGCCAGCTTCATAGTGCACATTCCCCTGCTCTCCTGAACAGATCAGTCTGCCGACAGCCCTTGACCCAACGTCGACCAACTCCGGGGCAAAAACGCAGAGACGGTGTGGCTTCAGAAACCTTGAGGAAAGTTACAGCAACTTCATCAGCAGAGACAGAAGACCAAATGGAAGCCGGGTCCCCTACCTTGGAAGTCGCCACAGAGCTATGTGGGGGACGCTCCGGGGAGGACGTGAGGCTTGGCCCAGTTACTCGGGGGCAGAGGATCCGGGAAGGCCCTGGCTATCGTCTGTCCCATGGTTCCTGCCCTCCCAGCCTGGCCGCCGGATTCTTCCGAAGGGAGGGCCGGCCGAGTGGTGCAGGAGGGGAGGGGCCTGTAGGCGAACTAAGCTGGCGAGGAACATTCTGCCAACGCAAGATCCCAGGAGCCAGCAGAACTCTGCAGCAGTGCTGCACCAGATACTCTGGGAGCTGGACAAACAACAAAAAAATCGCTGTGGAGCAGGGGAGCACTGTCCCAGCGCCTCCCCCTATGCAGTACTTGGCGCAGGACCGGCATAACAAAAACAACAAATTAGATGCCGGCTGGAGAAAGGCAAAGACATTATTACCCTTGGAAAAGAACAGAGCCCAGCTGAACCCAGTGGTGAAAAGCCACGAGGATGAAAGCGACCCTAACCCCTGAAATTTCATTGAGGTAAACGCAACAGTCCACGCAGAACAGACAAACAAGGACTTTCTTCCAGGTGATTACCAATCAGCAGACCTCACAGGGACGGACGCACTCGAAGACCACCCTTTTTCCCAAGAGGTCGCAAATCGCCAACAAATTGACTGGGGGAGGGGGGATGGTGGAAAAGCACCAACTACACAAAGTAAGAAGTGACAAAGGAATCAGTTGGGCTCTTCGATACAGGGGAGGAAGCGACCACCTAAAGCAAAAGCTCAAAGCAAAACCAACAGACAGAAAAATGGGTGAAATACACAAACATGCCCCACTTAAAAGCAGTCGGAGCCCCGGCAAATAGATCTGGAAGACTGACTCAGGTAAAGCTTCATCCCTGAGTTTGAGACTTTTCTAATTCATGCTCACACTTTTCCACAGGAAGTCAAGGACCTCACAGATGCAGAGAATTTAGAAGTAGCAAAGGTCTATCAACCATTACACAAGCATAGAAGCACGGATCGAACCTCGGGGACTCTACCTAAAACCACGCCACCTCCCAGCATCGATCTAGAGGTAGAATAGCCATCACAGAAAATGGGTGAGAGGAGGAACCGCTTATTCTCCCCTACTAACTTGTGAGCTCTCTGGGCATACACCGCCCTCTTGCTCCCTCTCTAAAATTGCTGAGTCAATCCGCAACAGATCCATGGGAGGTCTCTGCACCCATGATACCAGCATTGCAGCCCAAATCACAAAGTAGGGGGAAGCCAGTTTCACCCACCCGCCCAGAGTGCTTGCACCAGAGTCCCAGTCTGAATCAAAACTCTCCCCAAAGGAGGCACGAGCCCTGGAGAAAGACTCAGATGACGGAACTAAGACCTTGCATACCCCGCCTATAGTAGTCCTGATGGTCCCATCAGGGACTTTAATGATTGGCCCCCCAGAGGTAAACGGGCCGGAGAGCCTCGAGGAAAAACTAAACAGAAAATTAAGCCTGGACCATGATTGCAGAAGTTTGTTGGACTCTTTTCATGGCCTCTCAGCCCAAAACCAGCTGATTCAAGAAACTCAGCACCTCACTTCACCTACCAGAAATCAAACTCGACTCTCTCAAACACCAAAAGCGACGCCTGCAAAAACGACATTCTATCCATTATGTCGGCAGTCACCATCGCCTTGGTACCGTTTAGCAAGCAGTTTGAGTCAATAAATGACACCTTGAAGGACCATACAACCATAGAGGCACTGATGCAATTAATCTACTTGGAGGGATTTATCACAGCACTAGAATGCTCAAAGATGCCTAATACAAATTCAAACCACTTGTCTGGACACTTGCCATCCTGGAAAGAAGACCCAACACCATCAACTAAGGTCCAAATCAATTCAAATACTTCTCCTACCTCGAACAAATTCTCACCTGTTACACCACTGGAAACGTCGGTGCGGGTCCCAAGGACCAAAGGTCCAAAAAATACCAACACCCTGAGATAAGCGATGTAATTCTCATTGACTATCGGTCTCAAAAAGGGTCTCCTAAATCCCCAAGGAGAGACGGCCAAGATCGGGCTTACTTTATATTTTCAACATCAAAAGTTAGCCAGGAGGAACAATCCAATTCATCAAACAAGGCTGCAAACGTCACTGGGACAGACAAGGCCTTCAAGTTCTCGGCGCCCATCGGACTGAGAAACAACGGAATCCACAATGCACATTGCAAAGCTGAAACATATCCCTGAATCACCTAAAACTGCCCACCTGATTGAATATAAGCCAAAACCTTAAATGACACCGCCTTGTCTTGGAGTCAAGATTACGAGGAAACGGAAGACCTCAACACGAGCACGGGCCAGGTGGCACCCGCTCCAAGCTTGAGTGCAGAAGAAAAAGAGGACTCTGCTTCTCCCTTCCTCACGTTGGAAAAAATAGTTGCTGACCAACAAAGGGAAGTCGACCAAACACCTGTCAGACAAGTCTCCTACAAACCCAGAAAAGACAAGTTGCCATTGCCACATGACACCACAACAACGAAAAAGCTCTGACCACAGTGGGAAGGACAGGAACTGCCAAGGTGCACAATCTTGAAGAACCAGAAAGCCCATGAGAGCGGACGAAAAAAAAATAATTTACACGAATCAAAACACCAAACCTTCCATTACAAGTCAAACTGAAGCCTATCCTAAAACGCTAGCAAGACTAGAGAAAATGACATGGGCACTAAAACTAGAACAGATCCCTGAAAACCACGATGAAATAATTCAAAACAGAAGAGGGGTCCTAGCACTGTTCAACCTTATTCCAGCTCTTTGGCGGATCAAATCCGGATTTGAAGATCGTGGACCCAAGTAATAGACACCATACAGAAAAGACCTACCTTCATATTCCCTCAACGAGGGTGAAAACCCTAATAAGACAAGTCTCACAAGCTCCTAAAGCTGGGTTACGCACTTATGGAACCGTTACTTAGAAATCAGGCTTCCCGATCGCCGGAAGTTCGAAGCATACGAAACAGACTAGCATCCACAAATACCCTCCCGAACAACTCACTGAAGCATAGGCACAAGGAGGAAGAAGCCCCCTCTTAAGAGAATCGGAGACAAAGTGCGAATGAAGTAGAGAAAGGATTGCAAAAATTGCTCACCAGCTAGGACAAATGATGATCAGACTACATCCTACAGACCCCCGAGAGAGAAATGGCACTCGGTCTAATCACCCCGAACCAGAGGACAAGAAAAACCCCAAGCTGCTCCAGTCAAGAAGGGGCTGACCGAACCACAGAAATGAAAAGATACTGCACACGAAAAATTGAACCTGGAAGGGACACCCAAAAATCGGGGGACAAAGGACCAATCCAGCAAGGTCTATGGTCTTGGCTGCTGAAGGCCTTGACACTATAGCGTAAAATAGCAACTCGCCTGTTGGACCCGTCAGCTGATTATATACCAACGACCTAAAATTATGTTCTTGGAACACAAGAGGACATCACCACCTTACGAGGAAACGGAAGACCTCAACACGAGCACGGGCCAGGTGACACCTGCTCCAAGCTTGAGTGCAGAAGAAAGTAGGCGAACTAAGCTGGCGAGGAACATTCTGTCGTTCCAGGTAGAGCCGAACCATCCAGGAAACCGTCTAAAACTCACTGCAAATTCAAAGAACTGACCGAGATACACCAGTACTGGAAGTCCAGACTGCAAAAGTAAACTAGACTACACCCCTTTACTTCTATCTTATGCCACACATGGCTCAAAGAAACAGAAAACCTCTGCACTGAACCTCCACACGTATAATGTCCAACCAGTAGCCAAAAGACGAGACTTATGACAAACAAAGAGGAACGCCAAGAACTTGGACCCTGAACAGGCTGAAGGAATAATAATGGTGGCTACAAAAACCCCTGAACAGGCTGAAGGAATAATAATGGTGGCTACAAAAACCTATCGAAACTGGGTGAAAAACATATTTCTTTCAATTGTACCAGAACGACTCAAACCATCTTAAAAGCAATCTCTGGCAGGAATGCCAGAGAATTATGGTCGCTCTTAAGATCCACAACGCCTATGAGGAAAAACATGATCTCAAATAGCATTGGTGACCCTGCATGGATCAAACATTTCACGGTGTTCTTTAAACCACCTCAGTACCAGACCACACCAACCTGGGAAAATGACACCTCAGCATGGATTACATTCAATGATCGTGAAGGGATCTCTGACCAAATTAAAAAACAAACTCCTGGGCTGCAGGACCAGACGGTATCATCAACTTTGATCTTAAACTTCATCCAGTTGAATGGGCTACCCTTCTAAGAAAAATGTTCACAAGATGTGCCGAACACACATCCGTCCCTCCATCTTGGACTTCGGCAACAATCGTGCCAATTTATATGAAGGGCAACAGTGACCCAGCAAACTACTGCCCTATTGCGCTCTTGGACTGCCTTGGGAAAGTCTTCGGAGCACAACTACTGAAAAGATTCCAGACATGGGCACAATGTGCCCCATGTGACATCTTCCCGTCAGGATAAAAAAAATGCAGGCACAACAGCAAACCTCATCAATAAGCATCCTGAAAACCAAGATTTTGGAGGGAGGCCGAAGGCTATTTGTTGGCTTTATAGTCTTAACACAAGCTATTGATTTGGTCGACAGAACCCGCCTATGGTCGAAATTAGTAGAGTGGAATTGCTCGAATGAGATACTTTTGCCTATAAAGGCCCTACACACTGGTACGACACTCGGAGTGCGCTTAACTCAGCAAGGGAGAATCTCTGCTGAAATTCCCACCGCACAAGGGGTAAAACAAGGATGCACCCTGGCCCCGGCCTTTTTCTTAGCCTACATGGGCGGCTATGTGCAAATGGAAGACTCCATCAGATCATTTCCACCAAAACTGGCCCATACAAAAAATCAGCTGACTGCTGTATGCGGACGACCTTATTCTTTTTGACCGGACACCAATAGGTCTCCAGAGACAGCTCAGCAGTCTACTGCGCTACACTACAGAGAACAACCTTGTGATTAATAAAGAAAAAACAAAAGTAATGATCTTTGAAAAGACGCCGAAGAAAACAGACTGCTGTGGTACCTTGAAGAGAGTGAGATAGACAAAGCCAGAGTTCAAATACCTCGGCGTAAACCTTGACGGCTCCCAAAAAAACACGCTCGATGCAAGAGGGTCTAGAAGGAAAAATCAAGAAACTGGCCGCCCAGGGCAAGGCGATTGACCTAACGTTTGGCAGATTTTCCCCTATTCCAGTGATTAACTTCTACAAAGTGAAAGTGAAAGTTGTGCCAACTATCACCTATGGCGCCGAGGCGGTGACACTAATACCCAAAAAAAATCTGACCAAGGTTGGAAGCACACTTTTGGAGGACAGTCTCGTCTCTCCCCAAATCTACGTTTGTCTCCAATACGACGAGGACTAAGCCTGCTCTCTATTAGGAACAATCCACTCCAACTCCTTGCTGCTCTACAGAAAATGTCTACTCAAATTCCCCATCAATCTACAATCTGATAGGAAGAGGAATCATACAAACTGTTAACAGCCTGGAAGAACGATAACACCTTATTGCATTCTATCGCCTGCAACGAAGACGACCTGATCACAAACCCAGTCAGAGTAACTCAAAATCCTGGACTGGTGCACGACTCTAAATGAAGCTGCAGAAAACAAACTAACGGCACATCTCCTGCAAAGTACAAAAAAAGTAAACCAACTACAAGGCTACATAGCAACATTTCCGAGCAGGCCAGTACGAAATTACTTTTAAGGGCCAGACTGAACCTACTGGAAACTAAACAAATCTTGGCAATACGAGGCCTTTCCACGAACAGCGACTGTCGGTTTTGCGAAGAGACAATTCGACATTTCCTTGTCCTGCCCAAAAAATCAGATCTGCCTACTTAAAACCATTCCATATAAACAATCAAGGGATGGAAGGTCAGTGGTGGAATAGAATGATTGGCGTGACAGAACTTCCTGGCAAATAACTTTAGTAAAAATTCTTCAGTTTGCCCTTGCAGCCACGCCCTGAACACCTAAAAATCAAAGAACGGGGAGTTAAGGCTGCAACTAAACTACACAGAACTTGATTGCCCCTCTGCCAGGAACTGTTTTTGTGTTAGATCATTGAGAATTCTTCTACTTTTTGTAAAAATCCAAATTGAATTAAACACAAAACAAAAAAATAAATATAAAACGGCGCCTGAATGTGTGCAATCATGATGTACACATTCAGATGCTCTTTGTGCATAACGCAGACCTTTGGGCGCAAGGGGTATCAGACCACTTGCCAAAGAACAATTTTGAGGATCTGACCTTTTGAATTCTTATATTCTTGGTCCATTTTGTCTACTGAAGGAAGTGGCGCTAGTTTTTACTTTGTTTTAAACACACTTACATGTTTCTGTAACCCAAGCAACGTTTTGTGGGGTTTAGCAGCTCGCATGACCTGCACATTTAACAATGTCGATATTTAACACTGTTTCGGAAGCCCATGTAGATCTGTCTGTGAGTAGGTAGGTACATGCTAGGTTTTGATGGATTTTTTTTTTAATTTGAATACTTGAACCTGTGTACCTGAGATCATTGACTAGAAGATTGTTACATGCCCACAACACCGATTGCCCAATTGAGCGTTGTGTACTCTGGCAACTGTAGGTTTAGTGGGCGGCGGGGCCGGTGTAGGAAGTGGCAAGAGGAGGGGCAGCACGCCATAGCGGAAGGGGGCAAGCCAGTACATAGGATCAATTGGGGACAAAACAGAACCCAGGGAGCGCTTTTTGCAGTTGTGCAACACTGCATTGAGTGACAGCAGGAAGCGCACATGGAGAGTCCAACGCTGTGACAGCGAGCCGGGGCTGGGGGCAGGGGCGGGCCACGCAGCAAGGCCGCTGCCAGAGGAGGCGGGGGTTGTTTTTGTGCACAGCTGTCGGCTGGCAGAGCGAGGAGGGGCGCAAAGGGGCGCCGCAGAGGGAGACAACTGAAGGAGTACTGTGTGCTTAAAGCAGAGAACGGGGCACATGTGAAGGAGATGTACGGGTGAAGCACGGGACAGAGCGCACAGTGCACACGAAAGAGGCGAGGGCGCCACGGAAAGAAAGCCAAGACACCGAGGGGAGAAAGAAGCGAACTGGCAGAAGAAACGGGGAGAAAGAAGTGAACTGGCAGAAGAAACGGGGAGAAAGGAGCGAACTGGCAGAAGAAACGGCGAAAACAGAAGCGAGGTGGGAGAAAGTGAAAGCAAAGTGGAGCACGGGGGACAGAGGGATCCTTTACAGGGCACACTGTCATTATTCACCACCTCCATGCATGTCGCGTGTATAGCTGGGTAACTCGGGTATAGGGCCTTAATAACGTGACTTGCCCACGGGCAGTGTGTCAAGCGTCACAAGGAACGACACAAAGTAGAAAACGGAACGGGTTAATAATGGTGAAAAGGTGGAACTTGCAAAGTCTTTGTAAATTGACAGGATAGTTGAGTAGAACGGGAACAGATAAACCTGTGAGAAAGGAGAGGCGCTAGGGTGGAGGGAGGGTAGGGGAACGGGATCGCACAGGACCGATAACCCGAAAGGCAGGGTAAGAACCGACGCAGTGTGCAAGACACGCCAAGACTCGGACATAAAAGGACTGCAGAGTGACGGGTGAAAGGATGCCTTCTGATTTCAGTATGCACCCGGGGCTGCACAGAGGCACCCCATCATTCGGCAACGTGCAGTCCAATTAGCTGCTTCTATGTATCCTTTCGTCCCCACCCCAAACAGTGGTGGTAATGGACACAATTAAAGGGGATCCCACAAGGTCTGGGGTTTGAATGGGGCGGAGCTTGCAGTTCATCTCTGCTCAAAGAAAATGTTCAAAATAATAGTTTAATAAAAATGGTGCGATTTCTTTCATGCTGCTTTTTTCACACTGTACATCAATTCGACTTTAAATCCCTTCCATGGCAGTGGTGCATTCAAAATTTGGTTGGTTATACATTGATTTTTAGTACATTAAGGGATCCATAGACACGCTCTACAGTAGAAGGCTACCAGTGTAGCTCGGCAGGTTGAGGCACTGTTGCTGAGATGTTATATAATCAAAACTGGTCATTAATCGTATAACTTGTTGCAGTTCCTTATAAAAAAAAGTGCTCTAAAATGTTTTTAGGGCTGGTCGCTTTCTTATATTGTGGTCTTCTGCCCCTGTAGTGAAAATCAAAAGTTGGCACCCATGTACCCACAGTTTAATTTCCTAATAACTACCGTCGGCAGAACAGAAGTATTTGTGATTAAGCAGTTTGACAAGCATCTAACTTGTTTATAAATATAACCTATGATAAAACACAAAGGAATGGGGCACAAAAATGACAGGGTAGTTGTGTGGTAGTTGGACACACACATTTCAAAGAACTAGTGAATGCAATTTTTTTTAATTTGGAAATTACTTTTGTTTTTTTCCTAAAAGTGTAAGATGCACATTTGGAAAACAATAGTGTGCCCAGGATGTTAAAAGCCTGCTTTTAACAGTGACTCCTACCCCAGTGATGTCATGGCCCATTGATTACCGTGATCTCTTTCAGGCCCGAAGAAAGTCAACAGACCTAGCAAGTAGTTTGCAAACGCTGGAATGACGGCTGGGGAATGGAGCACAGAGCAGATTGGATCACGAGCCCCCGGCTATCCTCGGCAACCTCGTCGGGGCCGAGGCAGGCTCCAAGATCCTGAGCAAAATCCAATGGATTTTGGACCCAGCAAGAGCTGGCCATTGGCCAGCGCTGCCCCAAGCCATCACAACAGCACCTACAACCAACCTGCTCCTACCTCTCCATCTTTAAACTTTTTTTTTTTTTTTTTTTTTTTTTTAAAAAGGAGCTTCCACACTTGATTTCTCTATTCCTTAAGTCGTGTTTTGGAAGCTTTCATTCCTGTGGCATAAGGAAGGAAGGGGTCTTCTGTCTTGCTCCGCCTCTAGACCCACATTGCTGTTGAACATGGATATGAAACTATTAACCAGAATGTTGGCCACCAGTTTGGAGGTGTAATTTCCTCTTGGACAAGGTTGGGGTTGTGTCCGGCCGGAAGGCAGCAGATAACATTAGGAAGACTATATACATTTCATTTATGCTGCAGAGAATCTGCCAGCAGACCCGCTGTTGTGTTACTATGGCATTTGAACCAGGGAGCTGATGGATTCTTATGGGAGTTTTACGTACGTTTGGCCCCAAGAAGATCCTTTGGCTAGGTGAGTCCTAGTCCAAGCCCAATGCGGCAGTGAGAGTAAATGAAACAACCCTTGGGGGAGCGTAGGGGGGATTTCTTGTTACCTAGAGGTACATGTTGGGGCTCTCCACTACCCCCACTTTTATTTGCAATGGCTAGGGTGGAACAGTGGTATGATAAAGGGATTCTGTGTTGGGGATATAGATTGTTTGTCTGTTCTTTTGTACATTCCTCACCCAAGGAGTTTTTGGAATGTTTGTGGAAAGTTTTGGAGTTTTTTGATAAACTTTCTGAATATTAAGTGAATGCAGATAAATCACAGATCTCCTGTAAGTCCGGGGCGCACAGAGTATGGTGGAGCTGGTTGGAGACTTGACTTTCTAAATTTGGGAGTCTAATTTGAAGTATCTTGGTGTGGCTGGGGAATAATTTGGACTCATCCCAGGGTGACTTTCCTCCTTGTGGTTTAGACATACAGAGGCAAAGGCCTAAGGTTTGGGATGGATGGATGGGTAGGGTGATTGCAATATAAATGAATTTTCTCCCATGATTTTTATTTTTGGTTTGGATGCCCTGATGATGATCCCCAGATAGGTTTAGATGGAGATGTCGTTTCTCTGGGAATAGAAAAAACAAGATTCTATACAAGACTCCTCTGGCGGGGTGAGGATTCCAGATGTAGAAGACTATTTCATAGCTACACAACTTGGACTTCTGTATAATCATTTGAGGCCCAAGCCTGAGAAGCAATGGGTGAATTTAGAAAAGTTTTGTTGAGATCGGTTATGTTTTAGGCATGGGCAACCGTTTGTGGTAGGGTTAGATAATCCTCATGAGTTTTAGAGCTGGTTTGAGGTTGGCCTAAAAGCAGGAGTGGGGGTATTTATGGAAAGGTGTGAAGTTAATTGATGTGCCGTCCCTGGAGATGGGGCTCAACATATAGGCAAATTATACATTTTCCTCTGTTTACAGGTTAAGTGGAAAAATGGTTCGTTGATTTCAAGAGCTCACACTTTTGAGAAGGTCTGATATTCTCGTCCGAGTAATGGACTGTTTTCAGTCGTGCATGGATTCATTCTGGAGGTAATTTAACAGTCTGGTGTTTGGAGGACTCGATTGGGGAGGGGGGGATTCAGGTTTGATATCTCAGGAAAGGTATGGTATTTTATGTGATGAAGCATGTGTAGTTTGTAGATCGTCCCAGTTTTAGCCGCATGGCATCAAGGTGTCACATGGATGGCAGCTGCCTTTGGATTGTTTAAAATGCACCCAGGGGTTTAAGAGTAGCGTTGGAAGGACTGTGGAGAAACAGGCACTTCCTCCCATATTTGGTGGATTGGTTGGAAGAGCACTCCTGGTTGTAGGAATTTGATGGAATGCGCTGAACTAAAGGCCCTTTGTTGGGTCTAGTTTGGTTTCCCTCCAGTTGGAGAAGAGACCAGGAACTTACCACATGACTCGCCACTTGTTCTTGGCAGCAAGAGCTTGTTTGGCTCAGATGGAAGAGACCCATTGTACCGTCTAAAAACAAATGGCTGTGAAAAGTCAAAGAACTGTATTGGAAGGAGTAGTTGGGTTCATGGCTAAATGAGTCTTTGCTGGACGCCGAGAGGCTGTGGCTCCATTTTTGGGCTTAACGTAGTATAATCTGAGGATGGTGGTGGGCTGTAAGTAGAGGTATCTATAGGGTACCTTTTTATTATGTATGTGCCCCAAGATGGAGAAGAGGATTCCCCTATATGATTTTGTAGAGTTGGCTGGATTAGAAGTTCAAGGCATTGGGTCAGGCAGTGGAGTGGGGGTGGCAGGTTAGGTGGTGAGATAATGGTGACAGGGACTCAAAATTGCTAAAGGGCTTTTTGTTATTGGCAAAGGGTCGCATGGATTTAATTGTGGTGATTGTTGAGAGTGAACCACCATTCCCGAATACAATGTGACCGGTTTATGTTACTATGTTGTATGCAATGGTTTCTTTTTGACCCGGTCTTTGTTGCTGGCTTTAATGCTTTTTATGTGATTTTGTTAAATGAATTAAAAAATCTACTTTTGTGTCCCTCAATAAAAAGGCTCCGCCAGTTCGCATTGCTGACTTTTATCAACCTGTCTTTCGTATCTCCCACTATCAATCACGCGAGCCTCTTATCGCCCACTACTCCAAAGTTTTTAAACCTGTGGTATTGATTGGGGTTACTTAGTATCTTGAATTGTACAATCCCTCGGACCCACTCCAGTTAATGTTCGGGCAGCTGGTACACCGCTTACCCAATTCCTATCATCTTCAGCACTGCCCATCACACCAAGCGTCCATTCTCTTGTCCTATGTTCCCTCTTCTACAGTGCTGCCCCTGCCCTTGCCCTGTCTACCCACTCACATGCATGCAGGGCACTGCCCTTTCCTGGCTGTCTTCCTACCACTCAGATCCGCCCTTGCTCACCTCTGGGAACACATTGTCCTCTGAACCCACCTCCAACCCCGCAACCCGTGGGCGTCCCCCGGGCCCCTGTCCTTGGCCCTTTCCTATTTACCCTCTACACACTGTTTGCAGGCAGGATCGATAGCTTCTTTCTATAGTAATGAGATTGCTTGTTGGAAAGCAATAGTGGAATGCTTTTTATCTGAAAGATTTCATTCGAACTAGACTGGAAAAAAGGTTTGGAAAAAATACAGAAACTACTGATTTCAGAGTTAACGTGTTCAAGCAAAAGAGCAATTGATAAGTAATACTGATGCCAAGTTGGGCATGTAGTCAAAGAACCAGTGCAGCAACTGGAAGAAAAGAACTAAATTAGGGGGAAATTGGTTGGCCATGTGTTTTTAAAGACAATAGACTGTGTGAGGGCCAGATAGGGTTGAACCAGGGTACCTGGGGCTTATCCCCCCACCCTGCCGTGAAAAGTGTACTTTAGATTAGTTTTCGATTAGTTTGAACTTCAGACTTCATTTTGTGGGTGAACTCTGAAAAACGAATGTTCACTTTTTTTTCTGTTGTCCACTTTAAACCGACCATTTCTTGGGAAAACTGTGCAAATTCGAGTCAGCGGTCCCAGACTTGGCGTGTCTAGCAAAACATGCGCCTTCCCCAACACCCCCAGTTCAGGTACTTTTGTTTTTGTACGCCATATTGTACTATCACGAGTGCAGTAAATGCCAATCTCCTTGGCTTACTTTTTGTTCAATGTTCCCGTTGCTGCATTGAGCAGCTCACGTGCCATTGATCATTTGTTCCACATGGTGATATTAAAATCAAGCATGCCTGTGCTACACATGGCCAGGGTCTCTGGGGGAATAATACGACCAATGCCAACGCTCTGTACGCCTTCTTTTATTTAGTATTCTGCCCTCATCTTGCTGCTGCTTGGCAGCATTGGAGTGTCCGGTGGGTGGGCAGGAGTTCCACGCCTTGAAGTACCCCCTTCATTCGTCCTCAACCGGAAAGTGTCTATGGAGTCCTGTGGGGCTTGGGTATGTGGGTGAGCCCCCTAAGGGCCCCTCCTTCACCATCTCACCTGCTAGACTCTGCAGTCCCCCGTTGCCTTACTGCTGTTAAAACCTATAAATCCTACATCCGTATTTTAACCTTTAACCCCTCGGACATACACGTGGTCTGCAGAGGACACCGCTCCAGTTTAATTTCCTTTGCCGTGTCTTCCTCACCTTAGGTCTAGTGCTAGGATACGTTTCAAGATGTGCTGGTTGTATCACTTGTGTTGCTTCTCTATACAATAATTGGGGAGCAAAGACTTGTACTGACACGTTAGTTGAATTCTCGGTTAGTGGTGTATCTTACATTTTCTACTGTTGGAATATCGCGGATTTCAACTTTGAGTAGATGAAGCATTCCGCTAATGCTCTAGTGACCTTTATCCTATTGGGTGGCTATGTCCTTTGTTCACATTCCCAAGCAGTGGAGGATTTTCATGACTCATACCACATGCGCCAAAGAGCCCTCTCACTGCCACGAGCGAGTCCACCAGTCTGTGCTGTGTGGTGTTGACGCATCACTGGTCTGAAAAGTCTTCGGAGAGGTATGTCGGGTATTTCCTGAACTTGGCATGACTTGGCTGCTCTTTAGGAACTTCAAGAACATTTTTCCGAAAGTTAGGACTCTGCCCTGTCAACTTTCCACCTCCCACACTTTCTCCAATGAAGGTGTCATTGGAACTGCCCCTAAGCATTCATTCTTTAAGGTCTGTACCTATGAAAACAGGTCTGTACTTATGAAAACAGGTCTGCATGGCCTTCATGATGCACAAAACCAGGACACCATGGAACATGTATCAACTAGCGGCCACTGGATGGTCATGCGTGTGGGCGTTTTCGTAGTTCTACTGGTTGATAGTAGGGTCGAAAGAAGTAGTTACATCAGAGATCGGGTCAGCTTCCCCCATTCCTGGTTCAAATGTCAATCCTCTTGTAAAGGCAGTGATTTGGGGGATCAATGTCTTAAGTTGCACGAGGAAGCCTTTGTCATTTTGGATGCTCGCTTACCTCAGAAGCTCAAGTCATGAGTCCTTCAATTAATCGCAAAGATCACTTCAGTACTTCAAGTCCAGAGTCCTTTAGCAGTATCAATCAATGCAGCAATTCGTACTTTAAAAAAAAACTTAGTTTTTATTGCAGTTTTTCCAATACAAACCGCAATGTGATATGAAGATTATGCATTTCGACAACTTTCCATTCCCCCCTCCAAAAACACTTCTCGAACTTAACTTGCTTTTCTACTACCCACCCCCGAACAATGTAACAAATTATAACAAGCACTTAAATTTCGGTTGTGATTTGGTGGAGTCTTTACACCTATTGTTAGCCAGTGTGTTTGGCCACCTCGTGGGAGGCTTACCATTATCCTACAAATGTCCGATTATATTAGTCCCTTTCCAGGGTGTGGATGATCACCTCACTCAATGAGCTTCTCCACGTTGTTACACACAATGCCACCTGTCTCCACTTACCAATCCTCCTTAATCCCCCAAGTATCTGACCTTGAATTCCTCCCACATTGACTGATGCGGTGCCCCCTCCCGTGGAGCTCTGCATTTATCCTTTCCATCGTATATATTTTTATAGCGACATTGGCCCATTCTTTCTTTCCTGGTGTCCTAGCACCTTACCACTTCATAACTAGGCAGGCCTGCGCTGCGAGTAGGAGGGGCACTACAACCTCCGTCAGCCTTCTGAGTCCCCCCACACATCTTCCATCCCAAATAGTATCAACCATGGCGTACTTATACATTGGATTTCATCTAAATCTTGAATCCACCCAGCACCCCGTCCCAGAACACCTGAATACGGGGGCATCTCCACCACATGGGCCAGTAGTCGGCCCTTCCCCACAACCCCGCCAACACATGGGGTTTACTGACTGGAACATGTTCGATAACCTGACCTGGTCGTATTGCCATCTGTGGAGAAGCTTAATGGTGTGCAGCTTGTACTGACTTGAAATCGAGGCCACTGTACATAGCCTCCCCCATAATTCGGGGTCTATTTCTCTCCCAAAATCATTCAACAGCGCACTATCCATAGAGAAGATCAAGCTCTTAGTTCCTTTCTTTTGTCAAGTATTTGTTCAAGGGTGGGTTGGGTCCCTCTGTATCCTTTCAATTTTTCACTTGTGGGGACCCGCTTTAGCTGAAGGTACGAAAAGAGCCCCCTATGCCCAATACTTCCTCAAGCTCGGTGATGGTAATAAAATTGCTCACTTTCCAGAGTTGGCCCACCCTCTCCAGTCCCGCCTGAAACCACGTTTGGAATCTTTCAGGGTTTGGTATTGCCTCCCGGACACCTGGCAACCACAGATGGCTTGTGGGAGACGGCCATGTGGTGACACCTTGCATGTCCACCCTCTCCCTCCAAATTTCCCATATGGTTCCCAGGATCGGGTGTTTGTGAATTCTGCGCAGTAGCTTACTTCGCGATGCCCACAGCCACTCTGCCACAGTGGCAGGGGCTAAATTGGTATTATCCAGGACAACCCACTGGAGTTCCTTCTGCATCCTGAGATGTGGTATAAGAACCCTTAATTGTACCGCCTCAACTTTTTCAAATTCGGAAGGACCCCCCCACCTTACCCCCCCCCCCTTCTCCTTGGGCAGTGGGAGGTCGTCATATGCCACTCTTGGGTTCTTGCCCTGCAACAAAAACTTAAGCATTGCCCCCCCCCCCTTTATTTCCTGAAAAAGGACCCTGGAACATGGATAGGGAGCATCTGAAATGGGTACAAGAACCTTGGCAAGCAAACCACCTTCAGGGCATTTAAGCTCCCCAACCAAGACCTAGTTAGCTTCCCCCATTTATCAAGGTCGGTTCGGCATCATACAATGAGAGAGGGGAAGTTTGCTTCACACAAGGCACCAATCTCTCTGGAGTTTTATCCCCAGGTATTGCAGTGTATCCCACTGGACCGTTAATCCCAATGGGGCAAATCACCCACCCTCAGTGGGAACAGAACCGACTTGGCTCTATTAGCCTTGAAACCTGATAGTTCGCCATATTGCTTGATCAGTTGAATTGCCCTTGG
This sequence comes from Ambystoma mexicanum, assembly GCF_040938575.1. Taxonomy (NCBI): domain Eukaryota; kingdom Metazoa; phylum Chordata; class Amphibia; order Caudata; family Ambystomatidae; genus Ambystoma; species Ambystoma mexicanum. The sequence continues at coordinate 447,055,885 of NC_090936.1, read as the reverse complement.
TACCGATCGTGAGGGGTTCCGGAGGTGCAACAGCATGTCTGCATATAGTGCCACTTTGTATTCAACCCCCTCCTACCTTGAGACCTTCCACCTTGGGATCACCCCTGATATTTTGCACAAGAGGTTCCAGGGAGAGGGCAAATGATATCAGTGAGAGGGCAGCCCTGTCTCGTTCCCCTGCTCAAGTCAAACTAACGGGAATAATATTGGTCGAACACAATTTCAGAGTGATTGCAACCTGACTTTGTGAAAGTCCTTTTAAAATTACAGTGGACGGGGTGTGATAATTATTGGGCAAATAAACTTATACAACCCAGTCGATGTATGTTCTCCTCATCACGTAAACACTTTTTAGATCGGGTACTTGTCTCTTCCCATGCTAACGCATAGGGGAGAGAGTAGTTGACAGGCACATTGATGCAAGGCTGAATGGTGCATAACAACTAGAAGTAGTTGGTCTCTTCTTATCCTATTCCCTGTTTTTGTAGGCGGCCCAGCAGCGCTACACAGGGACAGAAGAGTCTACAAGGAAGGGACATTTAGAATTCAACTCTATCCTTTCCTGTCTTCCTACACAGCCTTGCCCCTACCCTTTCTGCCCAGACCTTGGTCACCTCCATTTTCAGCTCCTTCCCAATGAGAATCCCCGCCTTCCTCAAGGGTCCGGAGCCCCAGTACATCTGACCAATCTCCCCTGCTGAACCCTCTGTTCCTCCCCTTTAGCATATTTTGTTTCCTGAAGGAACATCGCATCTAGACCTGCACTATGAAACTCTCTGGCCACTAATGACCTGTTTGTGGGTGAATTCATCCCTTTAACATTTAACGTCCCCAACCTAATCTGACCACCCGCCTGGGTTCCCTGCCATAATCACCTCTCCATGCCCACATCCCTTCTCCCCTCCCCGGGCGACCAAGACCCAAACTCTGCCTCCACACTGACACCGCTTCAAGAAGACCCTATTCCTAACCCCCCTTTCTCGCCCCCAAAATCCTCACTAAAGGGCGTCCAACACCCCCCCCCCCCCTGGTTTCCATCACCGTGCTGAGATCAAACCACCAGCTGGGACCGTTTCCATCCCGGTCCATCCCTGGCTCAATCACATTACCTTTGAGTCCCCCCCCCATTCCGGCCATTTGGTTCAAAATGACCTCTGGCCCAGTGAGACGTGTATGTTCTGCATTTCCCCCTTACCTGGCCCCAGAGCCCTGTACCCCCTATCCTGTCAAGACTCCACTACAGCCGGCTCCTCCAGTTGTCGCCAGCCCTGTCTGGATGCACTTCAGGTATCCACTATAGGTCACACATTCAGCTTCCTGTACTTCCTGGAGCCGGGTATGCATCTCCTTTTGAGCCCCTGGATGGGTCATTATTTGTCCTCCGATCTTTCGCCTTGGTTCCTCTCATCCTCGGGTCTGCCCAGCAAGTCGGCCGTGGCCCTCCAGATGTATTCTGTCCCCAGCCTGTACTTGTGACCGTCCAGTTCAAACGCCAGAGAAAACAAACCCCCAGCTGTACCGCACTCCCTTGTCCTGTAGCCACATACACATCCTTCTCACAAGGGTCAGTGAGGACATGTCCTGGAAAATTGTCACTCTTGCAGAGCCACGGGTGGTTGGGCCTTTCTTTAGGATTTTCATCTAGTTACTGTAATTGTGAAAACAAACTAAGGCAGACCTGCCCCCCCCCCAGGAGCCCCGCCCGCCCTATGCACCCTCTCAATCTTTGCCTCATCAGTGGAGTCGTCTTCAAATACCAATTTTGTGACCTCATGAAGTGTCCTCTTCAGGTCTTGTTCCCTTGTCCGTCCGTCCATTTGTGATTCCAAAGTGGTCAGGGAGGTCTGGTTATGCTCTACTTCCTTGAGGTGCACCTCCATCTTATCTATCCTGGAGGTAATCTTGTCCACTCGGCCTCCAATATCTGCCCTCATATTCCTTATTTCTTCCAACAGGGCCGCAACATCCTTTTTAGTTGCCGCTGAGTCCTCCGATGTTGCCATTTTGGTCTGTCGGACACCAAGCTGGGGCAGTGTGGGGTAGATTTGTATGCAGCCAACTTCTGCTTCATGGACATGTAACACCGTCTGTTGTCGCATGCGTGATGCTATTCGGTCCACTCACCCTGTGCGCCCCTCTCCGGGAAAAGTGCCACCACTTGTCAGTTTCTCCAATGACCCGTGGTTTCATGGGTTGATGCACTGCTATCTTCCCAATGTGGTGGGTAGTCGACCCTACATAGGGGGAACACACCAGAGTTTTCAATTTTGTTATTCTGGGGGGGGAAAGGGAGGAGGGCGTGCTCATCCTCGTCCCATCCCCTCGCTCCGTCTCGGTGCCTTGCCTCTTTCTAGGTGTCAGTCTGCTGACTCTATTCTCCTTCCTTCCACTTAGGGCCTTTGGGGGCAAGCACGCTCTCCGGTGTCCCAGTACTCAGAGTTCAAGCAGCTGGGTGTCCCCTTGAACCCAGGAGGAGGGCACACGCCCCAAAGCTGGGGGCCCACCCCTCCCTGAGCATACGGTTCTCTGCTCGGTGTTTCTCGAGCGTGCAGCGGGGCCTGGGTCTTGGTGTGGGTAGGTGGCGGGCTCCTCTTGCTGAGGTCGCTGTTGAAGGGCCATGGCCACGGGAGTAAGCCCCGTTGGGGGTCAGTTAGGAATGTATGGTTCTCTGCCCCAATTGACGGGCACGGGGAGGTAATGGGGTGGGAGGGGTATGCAGTCTTTGTGCCTTGGGGCCACTGCATTTTCAAAGAACCGCATTGCTGGGTGCAAAGGTCCTCGCCAGGGGCCTGCTCCATTGTGTTTGTGCTACTACAGCCCATCCACGGAGCTCATTCCAATGTCCTGGTCTGGTGTGCGGGCTCCCCTCCTTCTATCCAATGCCGGGCACACTCTTGTAGGCAGGGCGTGGGCCTCCATCAGTAGACTGCCGCTGTGGTCCTAGGAGTCCCGCTCCAGGAACTGGGAGCAGGTGACACCTGCAGCTCCCTCCCACCAACCAACGTGGTCGGAGCCACTACCTTTCGACGCAACTTTGTCTGGGCACAGGGGGTGCAGGCGTTACATGGCGGGCCAGTGCCTGTTGATGCACCTAGTATCTCCTGGGTGGGCCCCCTGTGGACCAAACAAGCAGTTCACCTTGGTCCACTCTGCAAACTTGGGACCTCTGGGGCCAGGGGACTCTACACACTGTGGTACTGTGCAGCGCCACCCAGGCCTGCTCACCTTAAGGTGTACGAGACCTCCACTGCCACTCTGGTCAACTCTCCCCGTTCCGACATCCTTGGTGCTTTCACACGTAGGAGTACGCTAATCCAGGGACCAGCGGCGCAGCTCACCCACCTCTTCGTTTCGCCCGATGTCACCAGCTGACGCACGTTGCCTATCCTTGACACCTGGGTCTCAGATTGGCTAACAATGTTGTCTGGGGCCTCCCGCAGACTGCCTCCAAGTCTCGCTGCTCTTTTCCGGGCCTCAGTGGGCTGAAGGAACACCTTCCCCATCACACATGCACCTCTTCAAAGCAAGGTTTTCGCTTTCGATTTAATAGCCATTTGGAGCAGCCCATACTTGGCGAGTCCAGGGCCGATTCACGCTGCTTTTAGGACGGGGACGCAGGGGCGGTTCCCACACATCCCTGTCCAGTCTATATTGGGGGTGGGGGCTCAGACTACTTACAAGGACCTTTGGACGTCAGAGCTTCGTGGAGGCTCCCTGCATCCACGCGCCCCCTGGCGGCTACCTCAGCAATTCTTTAAGTCCATAGTATTTCCTGCTGTACTTTTTTATTTGAGGAATCTCGCATTCCTTCAAAGACAGATTTGAGATTTATTTTTCTCATTTAATTGCAAACATAAGTAATACAAATTGCTCCACGCCTTTTTTTTTAAATTTATTTTTATTTTTTCCCCGTTCAGTCTTCAGGGTGGTTAGATATAATTGCTTTAAATCTGTTATCTTTTTCTCCCAATTTATAGGTAACCATTTTCAGTTTTGCGCTTATTTAATTTTGAATCTATTCTACCCCCTAAGAGGACGTTTGCCTGACTTCCTCCTCTTATTATGGTGCTCGTGACTGCTGCCAATGCTTTCTGAACCCATGTCGCTCCATGGACCTTCAGGCATGTTCCATACCTCATTAAACAAGAGGTGAGACCTGTTAACTAATCATAACTAATCGGATCTATAAAGCCAGGCTACTGCCGTGCCGTATGTATGATTATCTCTCCCACATCGCTTAAGTGTCCGATAGTCCTCAGTTTTCACTGCAACATTCTTTCCTGCAATATATTGCTGAGACTCTGAACATGTCTAAGCAAAACTACAAAACGAATGCTTCTGTCTGGAGTCGCGTAAGAGGATCCAGCTCTGATGGTTTGGAGGTGACCGGAGGGATACGGCACGGGGGGCAAGGGGGCGGGGAGGGGAAATGCACTCAAAGGGCATAATGAGATCTACAGGGGACGCAAGGATGATCTCCCTGGGTCCCTCCCCATTGCCTAACCTCTTAGGGTCAGTAAATCCCAGGGAACATGCAACCCAGAAGATAAGCGAGTCAGCCCATTACCCTAGACCCTTACCACACCCCTCAGGGAAGCGCACTCAGTCCCCATCAGTACAAAAATCCCCACAGCAACAGATACACTCAGCCATTCCAGATGGTGTGATTGGCTTGTTAGTCTCCCACTCCTGTAACAGTGAAGCTGAACCATTCAATACAGTGTCTCTGAATAGACAGTGGACTGTTGCTCCAGCAGCAAAGACACACCGGGAAGTACCTTCCTACAAAGTCTTGCAAGCTTCTCTCTTGCTGCATATCTGACACATTTTACAACCCAATGACAGGCAGCTGCAGAGTACAGAAGCTCCTCACCTGATTTCAAAAGAGCTGGCCACGGTTTTGAGCCTCTGTCGAGCAGATAATGGAGACACTGGGTGGAGAGAAGAGAAATTCCAAGAAAGGCTTATCAAGGAAACAAAATAATTAAAAACAAAGGAAAACCACACACCAATTTAAGCCCTTTATAAGCACGAAGGATGGTGAAGGATGACTCGGGAGGAGAGGGCGCTAGAGAGCCGACCAAGATGGCGGCTTCTTAGAGAGCTCCGTGTGACTCCCTATAAATCCTGTCAAAATCCCTTGCTGTGACGCCGTTCTCGCCCGCTGTGTGCTGCCCAGAACGTGTGGGAAACTTGTCTCGGCATAGAAGATCCCAAAATGCACCCCCAGATCCACTGCGACCCAGCCGACGGTGGCCTGGGCGCACGGGAAGATGGCCGCCTGCATGGGCCGAGCAGCGAGCGCGTATTACGCGCCTCCCGGAGGAGACGGCTGGTGGCGATAGCAGAACGCAGCAGTGATTGCCGAAAGAGACCTGACATGGCCCTGGGGACGCAGGCGGTCCGGACGCCTGGCGGTCACGACCAACCTGGATGCCGGTGGAGGTGCCTACCCAGTGGCTTCCGACGAGGCGGAGCATCGGCATGGAGACCCCGGGTCTGCTCATGATAAAGTTAAGGTAGGAGTGCCCCGGGTCCGCCACAGCCCCACGACACGAACGCGCCTCAGGCGCTGGTGGCCGTCTGGAGCCCCGACCGGTCCCCCTCCCTTGGACAAGTGATTGCGGGCCCTCGGTCGGGGCCTGCAGCAACCGCAGTCCCGCAACGGCAAAATAAGTCTCCCCCCCCCCCCCCCCCTGTCCGCTGGGGCCCAGTCCTACGAAGCGCCCCAGACCAGTGTGGCGGTGACCCCCGCGGCCTACCTGCTGCAGCCAACCCCCCGGGGCATAATCTACATCCCAAATCACCATCTGCCATACTATTGCCTACTGTCTCCGTAGATCACACTCCGACGGATTCACGCCGTGCGGCAGGAGTGGCAGAACGCTGCTCCCCTGTTGCAGCAGCAGCACGACGTCTGCCCCACCACCCAGCCGGCCTCGCCGCCAACAGTAAAGGAGACAATACAAACAAACACGACTGAAACAAGTACTGGTCCGCAAAGCTATTAACCTCAATACATGCACAAGAGTCAGCTCCAGCCCCAGACTGACTGGCACAAGTCCACCTGCGTTCCTAGTTTAGTCTACAAAGGCTCAAATCATCCACCAGTGTAAGTGCAGTGCCTATAACTCTGAGGCCCTTGAACGACTGCAAGCACACGCCGCACTGCGACATCCAAGCGCCAATAGCATACCAGGAAGATCCATAATCCAGCAGTGAGAGGCCCACATAATCTACAGTCACATTGGAGGTGCCAATCTAATTCACGCAACGGGCACACCACGCTGACACAAGTCACGGAACATCGGTGATCACGCACAAGCGCTCTTGCAACACAGCCGGCAACCCAGTAATAGATGTCCCAAAGAAAACTGAACTTTGAGGCTGGCTTCTCAGCAAAAACGCCCAACCCCAACCCCAGACCACCATCACCCACGCAAGAGGCCCCCCAAGTTGAAGAGTCGCTGAATTTTGATATCAGGGGGATTATACTGGAGCTAAAAGCGATAATTGGAGGGTTGGGTTGCAAACTGGACACGCTGTCCTCAAAGGTCGATCAGCTCCAACATCGGCTAGACCAACATGAGGACAGGCTAGACGCAGCTGAGCAACGCATCGGACCTCGACGACTGGGCAGCCTCCCTAACCTCCGGGGTATCTACACTGGAATCCCAGATGAAAGCAGTGTGTGCCAAAAACGAAGATTTGGAGGGTCGCTCACGGAGAAATAATATCAGACTGGTGGGGATCAGAGAACAGCAGCTTCAGGGCAAAATGGAAGATCACCTGGAAAAGATTTGCAAACATCTATTCGGCGACGGGGTCCTATCCCAACTGTTTGTCGTCGAAAGAGCACACAGAGTACCCAACGGCAGACCGGTTCCAGGCACAAATCCTCGCCCGATCATAGCAAAACTCCTAAATTATAAGGACCGTGAAGCGATCCTCAGAGCGGCGCGAGAAAAAGGCAACCTCCAATATGACGGAGATCAGATCCAATTTTTCCTTGACTTCCCCCAAGCAGTTCAGGCGCAAAGAAGAACATTCACAGCCGCCAAACGCTGTTTACAGGACAACCAAATTCAATATTCCATGCTCTTCCCCGCCAAACTCTGCATCCAATACGAAGGGAGGTCTCTGTTCTTCAACACACCAGAAGAAGCCAGTGATTACCTTGACGGGGCCGGGTGCGGACCCGGACCCAACAACGCTAGACCACAACGAAGAGACCGACCGAGAAGGGACCCACCATAAAAATTACGATCCCTAACGCAACAATCAGTGCGACCACCCAATTGCTGCAGTCACTAGTAAACCAATGACACAGCGTCCTTTTTCTGTAACTCTGGGAGCCCACATCCCTCTTGGAAGGCTACTAGTGCCCCAAGCGCAGCCACGTTGATTCAGTTGTTTATTAGGGGAGGGCCACCGCGGGCCAGTTCGGGGTTGCCCACGCAAGGGAGGGAAAGTAGTAATAGGGAACCGCCTTCATCTGCTCAATCAAGAACCACCACAACCTCATACCTCACCCCAAGATCACAAATCCTTGCTGAGACAATGGACAAACTCTATCTCCAGACGAATTCCACTGAACACGTCCGGCACAGCACCCTCTACCCACCTGTCACCTAGTGCCGCCGCTTAAAGTTGCCACATGGAACATCTGAGGTGGCAATCAACCAACAAAAACCAGGAAAATCCTCCAATACCTCAGAAGACACAAAGTCAGCATAGCCATGCTACAAGAGACCTACCTTCTTCCTTCCGCGGAGCTACAATGGGCCCGGTCATGGGGATGCCATAGGTATTTCTCATCATACTCATCCTATGCCAGGGGGGTGGCAATCTTAATAGACCAGAGAGCCAATTTCAGTCTGATTGAATCCAAGAAAGACACGGAGGGGAGAGCAGTGTTGGTAAAGGGCCTCCTAGCTGGGAAAGAAATCTTTCTTGTAAACTCATATGCTCCTAATACCGACGGACCAAACAATTTTGATTGGATCATGACACCTCGGGAAAGAGGACACTGCAACGATCATCTGGGGAGCAGACCTCAATACACCACTAGTCCCCAGAATAGATAAGTCCCATAACACGACAAGCAGACCGTCCAAAGCGAGTCTCCAAGTCAAAGAAATATGCCACACTTTCGTCCTGATAGATAGGTGGAGACACTCCAACCAAGACGCCAGAGAATATATATTCCACTCATCGGTTCATAACACCAGCTCCCTCATCGACTATATTCTGACATCAGCCTTCAGCTCATTCGACTGGGGATTCGGGCAGATCCATCCACGCTCCTTCTCAGACCACTCGATGGTAACACTAGAACTCACGTCATCAAATACATCACCATCTAGGCACAACTGGAGATTCAAGCCAGGCTCACTAGCAGATTCAGTGTTCGCAACTGAACTGCAGCAAGAAATTGCGTCCTTCCTGGAGACTAACCAGTTCTCAGTCAGCTCCGCCGGCACCTTGTGGGAAACATTAAAGTGCTTTGTCCGTGGAGTATGTATGGCAAAGGAAAATGGAATCCTGAAATTGATTCGCAGGGAGCGAAAAACGTCTAAAGGAACTCTAAATCAAAAACGACACCAAGTGAACCACAGACCCAAGCAGACTTGAAAGGAGAACTACTGAGATTCAAAGAGAAAGCGGAACGGGAACGGAAATTCCTCTGGCACAGGCACCAGATCCGGCAATATGGTGAGGGCCAGAAGTCAGGAGCGCTGCTGGCCCGGCTGCTGACAATCGACAAAAAAACCACTCTGGTGGAATACATCCGTGACGCCAATGGCAACCGAGTCTACACAGAAGGAGGCATTGTCGAGGTGTTTTGTAACTTTTATCAGGACCTATACAGCTCCAAAGGCAGCACTGACCCAGAGATGCTACGTGAACCCCTGAATGCTCCAATAACGTTGGAAGAAATCCATGAGGCAATCAAACAGCTCCCGAACACCAAGGCGCCCGGCTCAGACGGGCTCACCGGAGAATTTTATAAAGCACACGCCAATATCATAGCTCCTCTACTACTTCAGGTCTACGAGGAAGCCACAGAGCGGGGAATTCTACCACCTCCCCTTTGAGAGGCCACTGTGATACTACTACACAAAGAGGGAAAACCCCCTGAAGAATGTGCATCCTATAGACCGATCTCCCTGATTAACCTGGACAACCAGATTCTGGCCAAAATCCTAGCAACTCCGTTACTTCCTATAATGCCAGCACTTGTGCTGGGTGATCAAGCCGGGTTCATCCCGGGACACAATACGACATATGGCATCAGAAGGCTTTTCGGCGTCATTGAGGCACTGGATCCGACACAGCAGGCAATAGCTGTGCTTCTGGACGCCGAGAAGGCTTTTGACTGTTGAATGGCCCTTCCATTTTGCAACACTCAAACAAATGGGGCTAGGGAATTTCTTCCTTAAATTGGTCTCACTGCTCTAACAACCCGACATCCTATATCAGTCTTGGCAATACTAGATCCCCCAGCATCAGACTAGAACGTGGTACGAGACAGGGATGTCCCCTCTCAGCCCTTATCTTTGCCCTGGTGATGGAGCCCCTGGCTTAGACTGAGAGAGTACCAAATACACCGAGGCCTTACACTAGGTCCCCACAAACTAGTGGTCTCCCTATATGCTGATGTCATGTTTGTCAGTGACCCCCAAAATAACCCTAACCCGATAATGCGCAAAGTGATCAGATTTAGCCAAGTCTCTGGCCTCAAAACTAACCATTCAAAATCAGTGGCGTTCCAACTAACTCCGAATACCATTGAATTCACAGATGATCATGGCTTCAAGTGGGAGAGCTCAAGGGTCCGTTATCTAGGCATTTATATGTCCCTTAGTTATAACAATATATTCAAGGACAACTATGTGGCAACACTTAACTCCTTACAAGAACGGGTCCAAAGGTGGAGGTCTCTCCCATTGACGCTCTGGGGTAGGGCCTCACTCATCAAAATGGTTATACTTCCCAAACTCTATCTATTCACGAACATTCCGATACTTCTCCCAAGTGCATTTTTCCAAAAACTCAAAAGCCTCGTATTGTCACTTCTATGGGCAGGGAAACCAGCACGAGTAGCCTATAAAACATTAACCTTACCCACATCAAGTGGCGGCCTCACACTTCCAGATATGGAGAAATATTACTGGGCAGCTCAAGCACAATTTCTAGGTCATTGGTACACTATACACTTCATACGTCCGCATGTCCAGGTGGAACGTGCCCTCGCATCCCCTAACTTGCTGCGAGCCGTCATTATCAGCCGCATCCCAGTACCACATAACACACTGAACACAGTATTATCCACCTATGCAATCTGGAAGATCGCGCAGAAGTACAATGTGAACATAAGGTTCTCCCCCTGCTACAAGCCAAATTTATCCCGCGGATCCCCCTAACAGCGGAGAAAGTATTTCTCAATTGGCTCGTCTAACTAAACCTCAATCTCTCGGCGACCTCTTCCCCGAGGGTATGTTCCTGACTCCGCAAGTGGCCAAAGAATGGGGAGGTACCACTTCATTACACGTTTCTATGCTTTAGACTACGATCCACATTGCAAGGTATGTTCCCATCATTCCCTAAACCTGCAACGTGGGACCTACTCCATAACGTAATTCAGGAGAAAGGTGAAGGGAGGTTAGTGTCATTATTATACAAAACTCTACTAACGGACACAGCCATCGCTGACCCCCGAACAAAGGCAAGGTGAGAAACCGCTATTCAGGCAACCATTCCCGAGGCGGATTGGATACATTCTCCGTCAGACCCAGAAGGTCGCATTAAATACACGCTATAAACAAATTCACTGCAATTTCTTACACCAGACCTACCGCACTCCAGAAAAAAGCCATAGATGCCACCCAGAACTGTCACCACAATGCTTGAGGTGCGGCGCCGCTGTTGCTGATTTCATGCATTTAGCGTGGGATTGTCCCGGGGTACATCGCTTCTGGTCTTCTGTTCTACAAACTACAGCAGAGGTGGTGGGTGAGAGTTACCCACTACCCCACTGGTGGCACTTCTTGGTTTGACCAAAAACCTACAACCTGCAGTGGGGAAACTAGCAGCCCTTTTATTGGTACTGGCACGCAGGAGGGTCGCAATGGCATGGGGCCGTGGCCCTGCCCCCGCTGTTTCAGCATGGAAAAAAGACATCCTATATTGTCAGGACATGGACACCGAATTCATACGGACATTACCGCTACATGCGCATCCCTCTGACATTTGGGGCCCCTACACATCATACTTGTTAAACACCGTGTCATCAGACTCCCAAACTCAAGCTCCATGTTCAGTAGTGGAAGGTGAAACCTAACCAAGGAGGTTGCAAATAACTGACCAAGATAAGGGGAACCAGCAATGAACTAAAAACTGATTTGATGTGTGATTGGGGGTGGGGGGGGTATTACGAGCAAAACAGATGGCAAGTCATACTTGTTATGATTGAACCCGGTTGGTGCAAATGTATGTGTTTGAAGTTGTAAAACCCAAAAAATAAAGTTTTTTTAAAAAAAGGATGACTCGGGAGGATTGTCCCAAAATAGAGGGTTATTCAGAGTCACTGAATGAAAGGGCCCTGAGCCTGCTTATAGCTGAATGTCCACTGCTGCAAGCCTGAAAACCACAGTAGGGAAGGCAATCAGCCTGTTGAGAGACATAACCAGGGCCTTGGAACAAACCAAAGAGAAAATGGAGCAACCTAGGGTTACATCTCCATCCATGGTGAACGCCAGGAACCAGAAGGAGAAATCTGGAGCCTGGGGCTCTATCCCTGCAGGACGACCCCTGCCTGGTTTATCATAACTTGTGCCGGATGATCACCCTGGCAGGAGTTGAGAACTTCTTGCTGGTAATGTATCGCCAAAGGCAAGAGGGAGTAAGCAGTGCTTGCTGGTAATCCTGTGCAGACATCAAGATAAAGAAGCCTAGAGAGGCGACCTGTGGGCAGAGGGTGCCAATATCTCTGCCTAGCAGTTGATCAATGAGAAGGCCAAGAAGCATGCTGGGTGCTATATCCCTTGGCTACATTGGTAAGTTTAAAAAGTGTTCAACATATGTCCGTTTGACTGAGCAGTCAATCACACCTGCCACTATATCCCTTCGATTAAGAAGTCAGGAATTGTGCTGGATACTTTCTCTTGGACTGAGGTCATTAAGCATTTTGGGCACTATATCCCAAAGGCTGGCTGCCTTAGATTAGGGAAATCCAGGCTCGGATAACTGGTTCACTTAAACGTTTAACCCAATTAGTTCTCCACCCTGGCACCTTGGAGATAGTTCCTTGTTAGTTGTGGTTGGAACCCCGTAGGCCCCCATCCCATTCCTGATAGGAGATCGAGTCTAGAGGGACGAAGGGAAAGGAACCCTGAGCTAGAGCTGGACTAACAGATTCAGTTCTGGTTGCCTAAACCCATACACTGTTTGGACTGGCCACACTAGATGGGACAACACATTCTGGGACGGGTGTGTGCACCACTAGTCTTAATAAACGTATATATCTAGTTGACTATTCACACGTCAAAAACACATAGGGTGCAAGTCCCTCTAAGTGCCCCACCAGAGACACTTAAAATGCTTATAAGGAAGACCCGGACACACTACCAGTAGTGAGGACTGCATTGTACCTTATGGCAATACTGCCATGAATCAAGAACTCGATGCACACAATCGTATACACAAGATGGTAAAAACGTTTTGTAGAACTACAATCTAACCATTTGGCACACGGTAAAAGTTATTATTTATTAAAGTATGCAGGCTGACATGTATTCTTTTCCTCCTTTTCTCATCTTGTGTTGTATATTTCATATATGGCTTGGGGTAACACACCTACACACGTGTTTCAAGGCGCAATAGGTCTCGCTATGAAGTAGTTACCTCGTGGTCCGAAAGCATGGACCATTGATTTCTGCCTGCATACTTCAATACATAAGAACTTTTACCACCAGATAAATTGTTTGATTGTAGTTATAAATACATTTTCTATCTTGTGTAAGCGATTTGTGTATTGAGTTACTGTTTCATGGCAGTATTACCATAAGGTACAGTACAATCCTCACTGCGGGCAGTATGTCTGGGTCTTCCTTATAAGGATTTTAAGTCTCAGGTGGGGTACTTTTGAGGGACTTGCACCCTGTGTTTTTTGGAATTGTATTCAACTAGGTATAAACATTTATTGAGGCTAGTGGTGCCCACCCCGGTCCCAGAATTGGTTGTTTATCCCCGTGTTTGAGTGGAGGCACAAAGTATGTTTGATGCAATGGAGCACATTACAGACAAGAGGGCAGATACACTAGGTTTTTCGGCAGAAGAGGCAGATGTCAATCTCATTAAAGAGACAGGACAAAATAAAAGGTATTGATCACCGGAAGATTAAACAAATGGACTATATCATATGGTAATGCATTGGAAATTGCATGCAGTGACGTTGGGGAGATACTTTCCTGCTCAGCGGATCCCTCATGGACTCTGCATTAAGTCCAATGTTAAATAAGGAAAATGTTAGGTGGAAACAGACTTTAAATAAATGCTTGCTTGACCTGATTCTGCTTACGATTCAGGAGTTATCTGGCTGCATAAATAACAGAGGGATTGTTTATTTATAAACAGTACGTTTGGCCAGTCAAGGATATTCTAGGAGATAGGATTCCAGTCGACCATTGAATCAAAGAAGGTTGCCACATTACAGAAAGGCCTTCATTTTCTTCTTACATGTAACACAAACATGTTCGATAATATATAGAAGTTGAAGCTGAAAGTTTCTTTTCCGAGTTACCACCTCGGACAATGTCATTGAAGGAAGAGGACGAATACACAGAATTCAAACGTAGAGCATTTTTATGTCACCCATCACAGTGCTGTTGATTGATTTTTTTCAAAATATGGTATTGAAGGATTTGAGTAAATTTTCCTTTTGTAACCCAAAATAGTGTAAACCTCCAATAGAGGTGAATTGTCAGATTCAATACCGATACTCTGAAAACAATTCACTATCTGCTCGGCTGTTAAGGGGGGTGCATTAGTGATCCAGATCACTGTGGGCTATAACAAATGTTACTGACTATGAAGTGACAGGAACACATTTTCCACTTGAGCAAGGTGCTACACTGGCGACTATGTCCTTAAGATGGCCACAGTCATGGGTTGGATTACTGATAAATTGAAAGGGGTTCAAATGGTGTTGCACCTGAGGGTTCTTACCTTTTGCCTACTTCCGAAGGTGCATAAATGCCCAACTCAACCTCTGGGAAGACCTTTAGTTGCTGCCACCAATAGCATATTCCAATCTTTGGCTCTTATATTGATGATTTTCTCCAGCCTTTAATCCGGAAGACACCGACATACATTAGATACAACCCATTTTTTACATCTGCTAGAAACTGTTTTTTTGACAGATGATTTGCTGTTCACTGTAGATGTGAACAGTATAGCCCATGCTTTAGGTCAGGAAGAAGTGGAAGTGGTATTATTGTAATGTGTAACAACCAAAGGAAACTGATTACCCCTCCGTTATAACCCCATTACCAGGTGAGGAATAGCACTATCTAATACCATATTCTATTTCAGTATTGCGTTCAACCGAGCACGCTTTTTGTTATAATCTGTTTGTTTTACAAAAAATCATTCAATGTTCTTGACAACATTTAACACAGATGTACAGTTCTACAGCCAAAAAGTTGTAATACTGTGGGGTCCATATAGTATGTGACTTAATTTCTCTTAGGCACATACAACATTACTGATTGTCAACCATTTAGGTACTCCCCCCCCCCCCCCATCCCCCATCTAATTCACAGTGAAGAACCTCAAAGACGTGTCCTTATGTTCAATATCCACCAGGAAACTGGAAAAAAACAGGACAAAGGCTGTTTATTCTAGCCCTGGAAAAGTCAACATATGTTTCGACCCCTGTGTCTTAATACATTATCCCCCTTTTTTTAATGTTGTTGGGCCTTCTTCAGGACGGTATTGTATTTGCTGAATGATGTAGTCTAAAGCTCTTTTTTTTTTTTGTACACAAGCACTACTATACAAACCGACATTAAAGAACATTAATATTCTGCAAACTGGTGCTTGGTTTTTTTCACTGTATTGCTCCTGTTAGTGCCAATCTCTGACCGACCTTAATTACAGGAAGTTTGTAAATGGGAAGCATCTGCAGATGTATCTCTCCTATCTGGAGATGTGAAGGAAAACTATTATCTTTCTAAATTGGAAAGAAATGGATTCCGTCTTGTTTGGTTTTCACTATATATATTGTTTCTAAAGTGTTCAAACACTAGTGCTGTGTTTTACTAACCCTCTTTTTTCTTGGTCTCCTACAGGTAGAATTGCCTTAAGTGGAGACTCACTACTTTGTACGTTCTTCTAAAAGAGAAACGCGATATTTAATTTATCATATTTTTCTTTTGTCCAAAAAAGTTCAATTAAAAAAAAAAAAACATTTTGTCATAGCCATATGCAGCTGTATATTTTATACAGTGGTATAGTAAGCATTCATTTCTTTTTTTAAAAAATTTGAGTGCTTGACATTACAACAAACAAGAATAGCAGCATTTACAGTCATAGGGTTTAACATACATTTTGTACACTGATTTGGCAGCAGTTGAGTCGTTCCTCAGAGTGGTTGCTGGTGACATAAAGGCCAGTAACTGCAGGGAGTTGTAATGCTTAATGAGGATTTTATTGAGTGATTTGGGAGTTCCATTTTCTTGGGTATTTTCATGTAGTGAAATTGGGTAATTGCGAAACGTGGCCCATATATCAATCGGTTTACAGTTGTAGGTTGTAGTATGAACCATTGATGCTCCTGGTCAGATGCCCATGTAACGGCTCACAGCCAGTGTGGAACAGTAGGGCAAGTGGGCCGCAGCAACATACAGACTTGCCAATCTACAGAGACCTTGCCGAAGCCGCTCAAACATGTGGAACAAACAGGTGGGGTGGCATCAACAGTATAATTTAGTATTTTGGGCACAATCGCACACCACCTCAATGTGCCCCTAGCCTTGGGCAGTCCCAGAGCATGTCGAGGTATCTTGCCCCCTCTGCATGACATCTAGGGCACAAAGCAGAGTGGGTGCGAGAAAAGAGGTGCAGTCTGGCCAGGGTGTAGTGGAACCTGTGTAGTATCTTGAATTGTATGAGGCAGAATCTGGAGTTGAAGGATACTGCCTGGGATTGCCAGCACATAGCCCCCCAGATCTCATTGGTAAAGTCTATAAATAGGTATTTGGCCCAGGACTCAGAGCTTCGCAATGGATTTATTGCCTCTGCACTGCAGTAAGTCGTATAGCCTGGCTACTCTGCCCCAGGTAGCAGTTCCTCCCATGACTATGTATAGTAGTGGCTCATTAGGAGGGAGTGTCTTGGTTTTTTAGCAGCTCGGTGAAGCCTGTCATATTGGAACCAGCATGAGGGGCTCCACTGTGAGGGTCCCGGTATGTCCTGAAGTGTAATAAACTATCCCATATTGTAGAAATCCCCCTATAGTTGTGAACCCATCTGACATCCATTGTCACACCGCCACCTTGCTCACACTAGGGAACGCCTGGAAGAAGTTCTATAATGGCAGATCACCATGGAAGGGGTTATCAATCATTTTCCAAATCTTGTCCCAGTGCTGTTGCAGGAATGGGATCACTTACTCCAGGGTCTTTACATATCGGTGGTAGAATCGATGAACGCACAGCGGGAACACCAGTTGCGTGTTGCTAGATTTCGACATGTGGGTGGTTTGTCCTCGTGGAACCTGTAGGCTGCATAGTATGCCTGTGATGCAACCCAGTTTTTTTCAAAGTCGGGAGCCTCCAGTCCGCCCTGCAAATAGGGTCTGGTTAACGTATCCCATATTAGTCCGACGGCACCAGCGTGCCACAAGAAGTTTTTAATCACAAGTTTCTGTGTATCAAACGCAGCGACTGGACATGCTGGTATATTCAGAAAATATAGCAGCTTTGGGAGGGTGATCATTATTTTATGAGCGCCACTCAGCCCACTATTGTGACGAGTTTCGGCCAAGTGTGGAGTTTGGCTGTGAGTTGGGTCAAGAACACACCGTAGTTATTGGTGTATATTGCAGTTTGGTATCGCATCACTACTATCCCCAGGTCTTTAATTTCCTGGGGTGACCATGTGAATCCCATAAGATATTGGTGCAGTCGTGGCATCAGTAAGTGGAAACCGTTCAGACTTGGCACAATTGACACAAAAACTGGACAGTTTCAAAGGATAGGACCTTGTGCATCATTGGGGCTAAATTTACTGTGGGGTCTTATACAAAAAGGAGTGACATCCCTGTATAGTGAAATAATTTCTGGTTCACCCGTGAGTCCGATTCTTCTTTGGGCATGCGTGCATCTGATCGCATCTGGCAGCGATTCCATCACAATGGCAAATATTAAGGGCGACAGCGGGCACCCCGCCGGGTCCCACTGTGTGTTTCTATGGGATCTGAAAGTGACCCGTTTATATGGATTCTGTCGGATGCTGACTTATAAAGCAGTCGCACCCATGATCTGAACCTATGACCAAATTTGAATTTACACAGTACTGTCCACCTAAATTGCCAGGAGACTGAATCGAAGGCCTTCCGAACACCAAGGGCCGCAGCCACTGCCTGCGTCTCAGGGTCTATTTGGTCCAGGATATTGAAGAGACGCCTTGGATTCAGTGCCGAAGAGCGGCCAGGAACAAAGCCATCCTTTCCTCGATGAATGAATGAGGTCTCATGTATGGGGCTAACCTAACGGCTAGTACCTTAGAGTTTCAGGGAGAGGGGGCGGTCTGAACCTCACTGCTCAGCTGGTTTATCAGGCTTAAGTAGAACTGTAATTACGGCTTCACGTTATGTGGGGGACTACTCAAGGTGCATGACTCTTCCCATAGGGTGGCTAATCGGGGAACAAGGTGCGATTTAAAGTGCTTGAGAAATTCCATTGTTAGGCTTTCAGGGCCTGGGGCTTTTCTGGATGGAAGAGCATCGATGGCACTGGATCTCTCATCTAAGGAGAAGGGCCGATCAAGGATTTCTCTAGTTTCGTCGGAGAGTACTGTTAACTGTAGGTTGTCTAGGTATGCATCTTGGGGAGAGCTGCTGTCTGTATTAGAATAGTGTTGCATAAAAGGAGCAGAACACCTGTGTAACTTCTGTTGTGGTGTGCACCAGTGTCCCAGACGTGTCTTGTGCAAATAGGATATGGTGGCTGCCTGACGCCTCTTGCACCATTCTGGCCCGTAGTCTGCCAGGGCGGCCTCCCTCACTGCATTGCCTCGGTAGGCCTGGATTATCCAGGTATTTAAATTCTCTATCTGCTTGTGGCCGGAATCAAGTTCGGGTTTTGATGTCCCAAGGCAGTAGCACTGGGCACCGCCGTGTATTGTAGTTCGAGCTGCTGGTGCGCAGTCTCCAATTTTGGCATTATTGGAGTATGAGTCACTCCTAGTTGTACTGTTCGAGGTATTCGAACGTAACCTTCTCTTTTGGTAACTCGTAATATTGCCTATGTTTTAATGTATGTTAGTTTGTTTTGTTCCACATAGTATGTTTCTACCAAAAATGGGTAAGTTCTTTCTTTCAATCTCGATGTCCACAGTGTCTATTTCCTCTTTTTGTTTCTTGGCCTCTTCAGCATTCTCAATGATCAAAATCCCCCAAACTCTGGACATTTATTACCGACTCCACTAAAGTTCCCCTTAAATTTGGGATTGTCCATAAAGACACTTGGTATATTGCGTACTTGAAGGCCTTCTGGGATAACCCCTGCCTTCAAGTACTCTTATGGTCAACTGACCATGTGACTCAGTTCTCACTAATTTCTTTTTATAATCCAGGTTTCAAGGTCATCTGCTCGGGCATTGACAATGGTCTCAGAGGCCAAAAAAATGGAAGGCTTAATAGCCTTTGAAAATGTTCCTCAGAAAAGGAAACTATTTACATTCATCATGATTGCGCTTCACAATTTACATTAAAAAAGAACTGACCTGAAACCAACCAACCATCGGGTTGTCCTAACACAGCAGTGTAAACAAAGGTACTTCCCTGACAAAGGACGTACACTGTGGAGTAGAAGGGACATGTTTGGGTTCTAAAAGTTTACAAATTCTCTCACACAATTGGCCATTAATGGCATCAAATGTTCGTGCAATCTGATCTACATGGGGTAAAACTAAATGACAAGTCAGACAAAGAATCTGTGAACCCCAGTTTTGTTTTGTGTAAGAAATAAGGCAGACCACAAACCTTTGGTTGCACATTTTTTCAAGCAGAAAACACCTTGGATATATTTTGGTTCATGATACAAACTATCGCGGCTCCGATTAAGGGGATACTGTGACTTAATGTTGATAATAGCGGGACAGCAATGGATTTATAAATTGGACCCTGTCCAGAACAGTTTAAATACATGCATAGAGTGCGGATTATTAATGCAATGAAGACGTTTTTGGCCTTTACCAAAAAAGCCTTCCAAAAAAGTTGGACAGAAAGCATGCGTCAGACCCCGTTTTCCAATAAAACCTTTAAAAAAATAAAATCCATTTTTTATTAAATTTTGCTATAAGACCCCATTCGGGACACATTTAATGCAGCATAATTTTTGTAATATCGAGATGACTTGATCATTGCAGCCATAAAGGCTACATGTAGAAAAAAATACACTATTCACATGAACACCTTGAATTAGACCGACCTAAGATAGCGGCAGCAGAATACAGTCTACACTTCAAGTCTGCATCATTTCGGTCAGATGGTGGGTTAAGTTGGCTTACGGCCCATCCAACACTAACATGTCTTGGATCCACACAATATAAACAATGTAACTCTACATAACATTTGCAATTGCGGTTTTGAAGTGTTAGCAAGAGGCATGGTGATTGAGGGGCAGAGGAAGCAAGGGATAAGAACACCTATGCAAAAGCTCGAACAGTGAGATGCTTGAGATCGTCACACACTTAGCATTACGTACACAATGTTAATCCTCGCGGTACAGAGTGCTCTCAAATATTACTCTGACAGTCGGAAATGAATGCTTACTATATCACTGTATAAAATATACAGAGACGGATGGCTATGCTAAAATGGTTTCTTTAAAAATTGAAATTTAATTGGACAAAGGAAAAATATGATATGAAATATATCTCCTTTCTCTTTTGAGAATGTACAAAGAAGTTGTATAGTCTGCACTTGAGGCAATTCTAACTGTAGGAGAGACCAAGAAAAAAGGTTTGTAAAACATAGCACTGGTGTTTGAACACTTTAGAAACATTTTTTAATCTACCTGCCCCTACTCTTCGCCCTCTGCAACTAATCCAGAACAGGACTGCGAGACTTGGCCTTGGCCTCAAGCCCTGGGATTGGATCTCCTCAGCTCTGAAATCTCTCCATTGGCTCCCAGTGGATGCAAGAATTAAATTCAAAACCCTCTGCATTGTCCACAAGGCTTTCTGGGGCCTGGGGCCTCAATACCTTCCGCTACCCCTGCGCAAATGCCTCCCCTCTCAAGCTCTTCGCTCCTCTAACTCCCTCAGGGTCAGTCGTTTTTCAAAGAAACAAGATGTGGGGTAGATCTGTCTTTGGCTGGGACCTTCCTCTGGAACAGCCTCCCTGCCACTCTATAACTTGAGGAGAACCATGTTTGGTTGGGGAAGCACCTCTTTGCTTCTGCTTTCGTGCCCCATCCCATCTCCGTCTGATATGTTCTCTCTCAGCCCCATGCACCTTGCCACCCTATCTTCGGGTCCAGGTACCTGCTCATCCTGGCACACCCCCACACTGCTTCCGGGCCACCCCTTGCACTGGGGTCTGTATCTGTACCCATACAGCCCCTCTTTCTTCCTGCACTTATCAGACATACCCTTTCTGCTGCCTTAAACCCAGCACTCGCCATTTTATTGGCTGCACTACCACTGTTTGTTGCCTTTTATTATGTATCTGTTTCTCCTTTGCCCCGCACTTTCCACTTCTCCCCCCTTCATACACTTTTCCCCTCTCCCATGCCCTTGCACGTTCTCAATGTCACTGGGCCTAGTAAGTTCATTGTTTTGTTCTCCCCTGATCCCCCTCCCTTGCCTTGTCGCACTCAAACACTTGTGTACGAGCATGATACAAATAAAATATCAATATACATAGTGAAAACAAAGCAAGACAATCTATTTCTTAATTTAGAAAGGAAAAATAGTGTTCCTTCACATCTTCAAACAGAAGAGCTGGTCTACAGATGCTGCCCGTTCCCACACTTACTGAAATTAAGGTCTGTGATTGGCACTAACCGGAGCAATACTGTGAAAAAAAAACAAAGCACCTGTTTGCATAGTAGTAATGTCATTTAATGTCTGTATTACAGTGCTTGTGTACAAAAGCCATTCAGCAAATAAGATACCGTCCTGAAGAAGGACCAATAACAGTCAAAGTGTTGGGCATAACCTAATAAGACAAAGAGGCCGAACATATGTTGACTTTTCCAAGGCTACAATAAACAGCCTTTGGCCTATTTTTGTTCCAGTGTCCTGGTGGGTATTGAACATAGGGACACATCTTTCAGAGGTTCTTCACTGTGAATTAGATGGGCAAGTACCTAAAGGGTTGACAATCGGTAATGTTGTATGTGCCAAAGAGAAATTCAGTCACATGCTATACTAACCCCACAGTATTACATCCTTATGGATACATAACTGTATCTGTGTTAAATGTTAAGAACATTGATTTTCTGTTTTTTACAAAAATAATTTGAATAAATTAATATTTATTTCAAAAAGGCTGCTCAGTTGAATGTAATGCCGAAATAGAATACGGTATTAGTGGTAATCCTCACCTAGTAATGGGGTTATGAGGGAGGGGGTCATCAGTTTCCATCTTACACATTGTATGCAATCTTCCCACCTCAAAACTAGTCCCAGACGACCACTATTGGGAAGTACCCATGTTTACACTGCTGAGGGGTATTCTTGAAGACCGGACATAGAAGAGCAGTGAAATAGTTTATCTTGACTGAAGAGTTCATATCACAAAAATCTTATTTCAGGCACAAGGATCACTACCTGCAGACATCAGGAACGGCTATGGGGGCCATGAGGGCTCCTTTCATATGCAAATTACTTTATGTATAGGTTTGAGAGTTTACACATACTCAGCCACCCTGTATGGCACAAGTATGTGAAATTCTGGGGCATGGTTCATGAGAAACCTTTCCAGATTTTCTCCATTAAATCAATGTGATGCACAGATCCAATTTAGTGCTGAAATTGGTACACCTGATGTGCACTTTCTGCAAGATTACAGTACAGGAGGACAGGATATCTACTACCCTTTTTAAAATTATTTACGTGTGTTGGTTATTAGAAAAACCTTTTGCACGATCACTATTAAATTACATTTAAGACATTGATACATTTCTCATTATATACACATGACCTTAAAATTATCACACATTTCCCAATAAAAACATTTGTAAAATACTAATCAAATCTTAAATTTGTTTTTAAAAACAGATGTCCACATTCATTAAAAGACATTTGCATCATACAATTACTAACAGTTCATTGTAGACAATGAGGTAGCTCAGTTGATTAAAACTGGTTTAATCAGTAAACCTGGATGTATTATGAGTTATACCAGCAAGCCACTCTTTTCCAAATATGGTAGGTTCCCCTTATTACCAAGGAACTGGCAAAGTATATCACAGCCCAGAATTGATCTTCGGAGCTAGATGATACAGCTCTTATCAGAGTTGTGAAACCCGTTATACAAAGGAAACTGACTAGAACTAACTCCATCGGATGAGTTTCCACCCGCCCAACACATTAAGAAACTTCCCTTATGGACAGTTGAGAATAAAGAGGAATGTCTGCGACGGAGCAATGCAGGGAAAAGTGTTCTAAATTATGTGGGAAGTTCAGAACTAGAGGTTACCAAGAACTTCAGGCAGCGGTTGAGAAAGCTTAAGAAAAAACAAGAACCCCTTTGTTGCTATAAAAGTTGGGTCTACACCCTCTCTGGTTTATGAATATACATTTTTGCTACAAAACAGTAGGATTAAGAAAAACCTTCTCAAGCATTGGGACATACTTATGAACAATGAGAACAAAAGGGTTACTGTCTAATCCTCCTGTTATGCTTGCAAACATAGCCAAAATCTGAGAGATCTACTTGTTGATGCAGACAGCCAGGTTGTGACAAGACATGCATTGAGGCGGGTAGGATCGTACCCTTGTCTGAATTGTGGAATCTGCCATATCATAACTAACAGACCTGTTAAAATGCATCTTAGAACTGGTGAGCAGTTCTTTTGAGATGTTGTTCTACTTGTGAGTACATGGTGTTGTATTGCATACAATGCCCATGTGGTCTCTACCACACGGGACAGACATCTAGGAAGGCAAGAGTAAGATGGAACAAACACAGATCCTGTGTGCAAACGGGCAAGGCATGGAACGTGGACATTCTACTCTGCAAAGGAAATTCCAGGTTTTGAAAGTAGTCAACCTGAGGATATTCCCTCGGAATTCTTGAAGACCACAGCAGACTGAAGCATTTTGGGTGCATCGGTTGGACTCTTACGCCGGGCGGCATGCATCAAGAGCTAAATTTACATTGCTTAATAGTGACTGTACTTTCGTGATTCCATTTAGAACCAACTCTAACATGGGCATACTATTCATGTTTGTTCAAGTTTTGACATATTGTCGTGAGTAGGACCTGTCTGTTCTCAAGGTTATGGTATCAAGCAGAATGCGTTTGATACTCAGACTATTGAGGTATATTTTGTTCTTTTATACTTGAGCACTCCTTTGTGGTTAAGATGTATAGGTAATGTTTTGTGTGTATTTTGCTTTTCACACGTTTTTGTTGGTGGTTTATTTTGATGCATTTATCTGTGCTGCAGGCTAGGTAAAGTCTCTGTTTATTATAATTTTTCTCTTGTTTTTATTTTCACATTATTTATCGAGTGACATATATATTTTTGGTATTCTTTACCTCCTTTTCTTATCTTTGGTTTGTTCTATATTTAGATCTTGCCCTGAAGAACCCCAGAGGACATTGACATCAGCGTGCATACTTCAATAACTAAGCACTTTTACCACCAGATAAATTAGATTGTTATACATGCATTTTCTGCTATCTTGTGTGAACAATTGAGTTTTGTACAGTGCATTACTCACTACGAGGAGTATGCCAGGGTCTTCCTTATACACACTAAATAAGTCGCCCTGTTTTGTTTTTTGGGAACCTACCCATGTCCTGTCTGCATACCTCCCACCCCAACCTAGTTACTTTGACAAATGAAGGTGCTAAGCTATATTCTAAGTGTTTTCTGGTATTCTGATATATGGCATTTATAACGCACCTATACACTAGTGTTTCAAGCCGAGTGTCTCACATCACCCGCTCTGTAACCTATTGTCCTCCTTTTTAAATCTGCATCAGTGGGAAGTTATCAGGTGAGGAGTGTCTACACAATTTTGCCCATAGGACAAGGTTGGTGAAGTTCAATCAGAGGGCCAATATTTGCCATTATCAGCTCCACTGTAAACTGTTTTTGTCTGCGCTGACCTACTGATCCTCACAAGTGCCTGTTGGTTCACTTTGCTGTTTGCATGCTTGTGGGTAAATCTAATAGCAATGTGTCCTTGAGATATGAGTAGTGAGCCAAGACTCCATCAAAGAAAGGTATGGGAGGCAAAATGGCCTTTTTGGAGCGGTTATAAATCGCTGCCTTGTCAAAACTAAAATGCATCACTGCCTAGAATCCAGGCTGAATGTTGCTCAAGCACATAATGACAAAGCCTACACATTTCTAATTCCTTTGCCCTACATTTTGTGCCATCATGTTGACTGTTCTGTCACTCCGAGGAGCCTCATCTGGGTTTTACCTGAAGCTCAGTTCCTCAAATGCTTGTTGTAGCAGTGCTAGCGTTTCTGTTTGACCTGGGCTTAGTTGGATGCCATTATCCTGTGTTGGACTAACCATGTCATTTTCTTGGGAGTGGTGATCAAAGCGCTAGACGGGGACAGTCAAGGCATCAAGAGACGGGCGAGCCTCTGTGAAACCAAAATCTACTACAGCAGCAATTTCACGCAAGATTCATCAGGGAGTTTTCAATGGGGGTTGTGGGGCAATGAGTGGGAGTCGGAGCCAATTTGAGATTAACCTTCTGCAGTCACTGCATGCGTCATTATAGGAGTATGCAGGTATTCGTAGGGATTCCCTTTAAGGAATGGGCATGAATCCCTATGGACAAGCAAGCTCTCCCTGCCTTCTCCTATGCCCTTTCACCCCATTATGCCTCTTGGAATCTTCACTTAATAGGTCAGAGCTAATTAATCCTCTATTTAAATTTGATATAACCACATTCAAGAAAATATGTTGCCTCCTACTATTGGGCCTGATTTGTATTCCTGAATAGTTTCTACTTCCAAATTCTTCACCTAATTGGTGTCTAGATTAGTGATTGGCATGGTTGGTATAGCCTTTATTGGTGCATACGTTGTAGACCTTGCTGTTTCTAAAGAGCTTCCTTTGAATCACAAAATGACTTAAAATAAAGATTACTCTTGAGTTAAAGAGAATAATATGATTGACAACCTCATATAAATGAGTGACGTTATTGCATGGGTCTGTGGCTCAGTGGACTAGTGCATCCACTACAGGGGCCTGTATTTGACCTCCTGGTCACACGTTTGCATCCCGCAGGTCCACTCAGCCCTTCATCCTTCTGAGGTCGATAAAATGAGTACCATTAAGTTGGGTAACATCTGTTATTGGTGCCGAGATGCCTCTCCTGAGGTCAACTTGTGCTTTACAAATACTCCTGTTATGAATTAAATGCAATCCTAACCAAATCCTGTGAATATGTAGTTTTGTATATTATGTGTATATATAGCATTACTAATTTTGTGAGTGATTATGCAGCTTTGCTGACAGGAAATGGACCAGCCCAAAAAAGCTGAGTGGAATTGAGTTGTCTTATAATCCCAAAGGTGCACATGTCCAGCTCAATGGCACACTTAAAACTCCCATTTTGTTCTTTAGACCATTTCTTTCAGTTCAGGAACACATGGCATAGGATAGTCTGCCATTTGATTTATTTTCCTTCAGGAGTAAGACCTATTAGATACAACTTGCAATACCAGTCGAGTTGACGGTAATTTCTATCAATATTGATCTATATCTTTTTCTATAGCACCACTCACCCAGAGGCCTCAGAGCAATGACAAGACGGACAACCCACAGATTCATGGGTCAAAGCTGTTGAGCAGATCTCCTTAAGCTTTTTCATTGTCAAAGAGAAAGTTCTGCACTCTCTTTAAAGAGCGATGATAGTTTTGCCCTCGGCAACATAGGCAGTGCATTCCACATCACAGGAGCCCAGACGTCAAAGCTGGTTCTTCCATCTGCAGACCATGTCAAACTATGCACAGGTCTATACCCTATTAGTGCCGT
Organism: Ambystoma mexicanum; assembly: GCF_040938575.1. Classification (NCBI taxonomy): domain Eukaryota; kingdom Metazoa; phylum Chordata; class Amphibia; order Caudata; family Ambystomatidae; genus Ambystoma; species Ambystoma mexicanum. Next base: position 447,029,417 of record NC_090936.1, on the reverse strand, counting down.
ACAGCCCTATCGAAATGTCCAACTCCTGCTACAGTGGAGCGATCACCACAGTATTAAGGTAGTAGTTATATAGACCATCAGGTCAAACCCTTACTGCAGTGCAGGAGTCATCACTGTACTAGTGTAATAGACTACCATAAATCATATCCCCCACTAACCATCTCGATCTGTCAACTCAACAGCCCTCCCATCTATGAACCAACACCCAACTAACTCTACACCCTGTCAACCAGCCCTCCGTACTACACCCTAATTTGCACTAAGGCTATTCCCCGTCTAAGCATGCTCGCATGATGGAACTCGATAGCAAGAAACTAAACAGAATTACAACACCTGGGGTTCACCCCTGGCAACATAGACCCTATGTGCCCTAATTCAACTCACTTAGAATTCTACTAGCACACAGAGAATGGGTACTTCCGATCTGCACGCATCAACACAACCGGTTTCATATCTTTCCGCTTGTTCTTCTCTCTAACAACTCCATCTCTTTCCATGCTATTACAGGGCGTAGAGCCAAGAGGTCACCCAAATTTCAGAAATCTACTGTACATGGCCCAGTTTCATTACAACCAGTCTGTGGTAATACAGGGAAGAGGGAGACATTTGTATCTCTTGCACTTGACCCTACTTATTAAAGTCGTAAGCTGCACTACCCACACCAAGAAATGGCACAGCACCTTGTGTCTGCATAACTACTTGACTAGAGAGAATAGTACGCGCTAACCTATTACATACAGCATGGCATAAGGGGCTACCACATACTTGCTGATAATGGTAGCAAGCTTCAGAAAGAGAGGGAGGTAGAGCAATGCGGTGAGCACCTCGCACAAATGATAATACATTAGTTGTTTATTTGGACTATTTTATGATGGTCATGCACTAGTGCTCTTCATTCTGTTTTCAGAGCACTATTGAAAAGTACCCTAATGACCTAATTAGAGTAAAGAACATCACTTGAATAACAAGTAGGATTTTCTTGCTATCAATATAAGTGAAGATTAATACTGTGAATTAAGTAAGGAAGGCATATTGGCTTTTACTAGCGGATTACTTGCTTTGTGATAAATAAGTATCAGTCTGCCATAAAATCTTTTTCCAAAAAGTATTTTCAGTGTTAGGCGAGCAAAGAACTACTGTTGTATTGATACAATGAGATTTGTGAAGTATCCGGGGAAGTGTCTGCCTTATGCGTATGCTATGCGTCACTAATTGCACTACATAAACACTAAATTGCTTAATTGGTTTGGATTATTGCTTGGAGTATTAAGAGTGCAAATTAGATGAACATAACGTTTAGTGAACAGAGACACTAAAGATTATACAGATGTATGTGTCGCTTTCAGCAAAATCTGAAACATATGTATTTTTTTGTAGATTTACTCGTACTCTAGCACAAGACTGACGGGACTTTTGAATTTTGATGTAGAATGTGTTCAGTTCAAGACCCATTTTACCATATTAGTGTTAAACTAATTTAATACATTGTTGCCCAGAATAAGTGCAGAGGCGCGAAACATGTGCTGTGATATATTACGTGTTTTCTCCGTAGCGGTTTGTTCTTTTTATTCCAGTATAGTTTGTTTTGGATACATTGACGCAACACTGTTTTAAGTGTATGTGAAATTTGAGATCACAATTCAAACTTCCTTTTTTAAACCGGCCTATGTGAAATAAATACAAAATACATTCTCCAAATTAAGATTAGTGCATTGTGTTCAGCAGAAATAGCCAGTGGACAATTCAATGTCCACCCTACCTTTTGGGTAGTGCTTAGCAGTGAGCCCAAGGCACCTTCAGTCAAATACATTGGGTTCGATAATGGCTGGTAGCAGTTTCTCTCACCCCCATGCTGTACAAATGTTGTAGGGCTCCATGTTGCTCATCTCTGGGGTGGGTTATGCATTCACCTCCTCCATATTACCAATAAGGCAAGATGCCAGCTTCATTGCCTGCAGGAGATGCCCAGCCACCCTCTCCCTAGCAGTAGGCAGAGTACCTGCCTCAGTCATGTGGGGTAGTACTGTCAGTGGTTGCACATGCAATGACTTTGCACCTGCCTCACAGCTATGCAGATGGAGCCTTGTGATCTGTGTGCGTGGTGGAGAGGCAACCCATGGGGTTTTGCTGAGGCACTCTGGGGGCTCTTTGTTGCCCAGTCAGTACCTGAATCTCTCTCTAGCAGTTTCTTCACTCCTGATGCCCTCATTTATACAGCTATGCAGTATGACCACATGGATGCAGCTCTACTCCTAAGGCCACAGTGGCAATTCCTAGATAATGGTGCTCCGGGAGAAGATGCCCAAAGAGTTCTAGGTCAGGAATTTTAAGCGCTTATCCTGCACAGCTTTCCTGAGTAACGGAAACATTCTGCTCAAGTATCTTTAGGAAAGATCCTCAGTGGAGCTCACGGGAGCCTGCAACCTATATGCAGGTCTCGGATCAACTCTGAACCCCCACTCGCCCCCCGACCCATCGTTTGCCAGTAGGGATGCAGCACATTCTGCCAATATGTTTTGTAAAAGGGCTGCAAGAAGCCACTTTCTTGTCCTCTCCTACAGAACTGCCCAGTTCCATGCTGTCCCCTTGCAAACACTCCTTCTTTTGACCAATGCTAAAGTTGGAACCGCTTCAAGGCACTTTTAATGCTAGTGGAAGGAGCGATGCAAGCCTAACGTAACACCCTTGCATTTGGAATTCCTGAAAAGTGAACAACCACCCTCCAGTGGTCCACCATGCTGCCCAGTGTTCTCAACACGTGATGAATCATATACACACCTTATAATTAAGTAGCGGCCCCTTATGTTCCCTCTTGCATTGACTGCTTTCCTAAGGGGGACGAGTTGAGTCACAAAGTCTTTATACTATATTCAGTGCTTCATTCATGGCTGTACCCTCCACTGTGTGGTTACCATCAGCAAAGGCACAAGCCAAGCTTAGCAGGCAGTATCCTAAAAGCCCACCTAAACATAGATGAAATTCTGCAGTAGCCTAGGTTTGGAAAATAAAGAGGTTCGTGAGATAGGTTTCTAATTCTTTGCTTCAGTAATCAGATTATACTTCCTCTGACCTGTGGTTTCAAATGCTCTGAGAAGCAGAAGTGTTGCGTAACCATAGTAGCCACTTCCACTCTGACTTGTTAGATGGAAACCTGACTGCATAAGCGCACACTGAGTGTTTATTCTTGCTATTCAACTGTAAAGCAAAGAGAAATGGATTCCTGGTTGTGCATTTAGTGAATGTCTCTGCATGCTTCGCCAATAGTTTTGCAGGGACAGATTCAAGACCAATCTCTGTGCGTGAGAAGAGAATTACTGTGAGATCATCATGTGTTTGAAGTGAAAAGCTATGAAAGCATGTGAATAGGGACAAGGCGGTGGCTGCAGAACTGGGGCTTACCGTGCCTATGGTGGTTCTCCCAGTCGGTTCAATGTGGAAGGACCATCCGGCCAGAGTGAGAAGCTGCAGTCTAGGTAGGCGATGCCAAGGGACAGTGCAGTCAAGATGAGACACGCTCTGTCGGGCACCTGACTCTGTGCAGCTGCCTCAGCATGCTGGAGGAGCGGAGAAGACCCTGGGAGTACAAAAAACTGAAGTCAGAAGACCCTGAGACTGACCAAACCTACTAAGAAAGACCCTAACGTACAGGGGTGACCAGGATGGTTGGTAGGGGCAGAAGGGAGCAGGGGATACCCTGACCCTGCCAATCGGGGAGAGGAAGGAAATTCCTGGGAATAAAATTTCACAATCCCCCCAAGAAAGAAACCAAGAATGATGGGTCTCGGACCTGCACTAATAACGAAGATCAATATCAGTCATCTTCATAGTCGCAGTACTTGGCAGGATAGTGAACCAGGTGTACCAGTGCCAGAGAAGTAAGGCGAGAAACTGGGCATCTCCCTTGCATCCATAGTTGGTGGGAGAGGGAGCCAAAGGGGGAAAACATAGGAGAGGACCAGGGGTCTGGGACCCAAACCTGGAAGTGAGATGTCTTCCTACTGGTCCCACTTGGCAGGAGAGTGAACCAAGTGGGCAGAACAGCAAGGAAAACTAGGGTCTGGAACCCGAAATCTGCACACAGCACGAGTCATATTCCTTGTTGCAGTACATGGTAAAGGGAAGATGACAAGTAAACCCCAATCAAAGAGAAGCTAAGAACTGTTTGAAGCTAAAGTGAGAAGCCAGGGGAAGGGAGACATTCCCCCCCCCCCCCGGCATTCGAAATTGTCACATTTTGAGGGACCAGGAGAAGGGAGGCATTCCCCCTGGTGGTAAGAACCACGAGAAGTAGACCTGAAGGTTAGGGGGGGGGGGGGGGAGTCCTCCTGACATTGGACTGTAAGCCTAAGGAAAGCCAGGGCAAGGAAGCAATTTCCACTGGTACTTTGAAGTGGGAAAGACCATCCGAGAGGAAATCGGGGGAGAGGGGGGAATCTGTCAACCCCCGACCCACCGCCTGTCAAATTAAGCCTATGAAGAACCAAAGGAGAAGGAATGTCTTTCCCACCCCCACCCCTCCTTTGGTATTAAAAGAAAAAGTGACAGACTTTTTCTGTTTTTATTGTTTATGAAGAAACCACTCAAGGGAACTATTGGAACTTGTGTGTTTTACATTTTGGAGAATACATTTTATCACCAGGAGGGGTAACACTAACCCTCAGTCTAGAAGGGAGTAATTCTTCTGGACCAAGAAGGCCTATCTTATCCTTAGTTTAAATGTGTAAGGGATGGAAATAGGGTTTTGACAGGATGGTGGACAATTCTTTTATTTTTATTTTTTTTAAATATAATTTCAGCCAAATCGGCTTAGTGTGTACACATTCGACACATTTAAAATATAAACTGCACAGATTTCATTATTAAAACCCCCCTGGTTCAACAAAGTAGGCTAATACCGGTTTACAATTTTAACAATGCAAACCTTCTACATAAATTGGATATGGGAGTTCATCAAATAAAACAAAAAAAATAAATATTAAGACATCTCTAGACAATTCAAGATTTCTGTGCATTGCATAAAAAAAACATTAAACTAATAAAATGTATGTCATTGCCATCAATTTCTGCCACAAGTTGTCGGTCTTAGTGCTGTCACATTTGGTATATGCTTTGATCCATTTGGCTCTCAATGTATTCAAGCTTTTCACAATCAACCAATAGATGCTCAGCAGATTCAATTAGATTACCACATAGACGGCATAAACAATCTGGTCTACTTGTGTCCAGGCGTGTTCCCATAGTTTGCAACAAGGTACCATGAAGATATCTGCCCTGGCCCAGTCATCAAGGAAGGCGCCAAATACCTGGCCCCTTTCATTGCCGCCGTGATCAACTCCTCTTTTAACGCTAGCTTGGTTCCCAACAACCTCAAGGATGCTTGGGCTATGCCACTCCTTAAAAAAAACCGAACCCAGACCCCAACATGCTGACCAATTATAGGCCCATTACAACTCCCCTTTCTTTTAGAAATCCTGGATAGTGGCCTATCTCAAAGCCAATAACATCTGGAGGATAATAACCTACTAGGTCTCCGCCATTCTGAGACATGGTACAGAAATGGCCCTCATGGACTTAAAAATCCATACGGATGAAGCCAAAGATAAAGGCAACTTGGTCAGCCATCTGTTATTGGACCTTTCTGCAGCGTTCAATCACCAGATCCTCACAGAACTTCTGCCCACGGCCGCTGCCTTCTCCACTAACTCTTCCAATTGGGTCCAATCATTTCTCTCAAACCGAACCAGGGTCTTCGCACCCTCAGCTGCAGCTGCTCCAGTCCCCATCTAGTGCAGAGTACCACAGGGTTCATGCGTCTCTGACGCTCTACAACATTTTCACTAAGCTCCTCTTTAATCGTCTTGATAACATGGGTGTCGCCTACACAAAGTAGATGACACCCAGGTTCTCATTACGCCGACTGGCTGCTATAAAAATGACTGACTCTAAATTGGTAAATATCTACCTTGAGATCCAGGCGTGGATGGCTGCCCACAGCCTGTATCTCAATGATGAGATGGAGCTACTGATCATTGAATCACAAGCACGTCTAAATAAACTTGACTCACGGTACATGTCCGTTTTAAAAAAAAAAAAGTATTTACATTTTATTTATTTTAAACGACCAGGGTTATATGCATAAGTACTCGTTGCAGTCACATAGGTACATCAATGTTATTAAAAATTAAACGAGGATAATGTTACTAACAATGGTGAACCCCCTCGCCCTTATGGGTAAAGTGTTCTTGCTCCCTCCCTCCCCAAGACGGTCTGACAAGTTTGTCCATTTTGTCGGTGACAATTTAATCTGGGGTTAGCGCGAGATGGGATGTCGCTCTCGGGTGGCTTGCATGTGTTCATCCGATGCGACAGGCCTGGTTGCCTCTATGCTGTGGGATGGCGGCTGGGTCTCGTATCCATTTTTGATTATGACGGTTCTGGGTCTTCCGGGTTTGTCTTTGACTTGGGATGTGTACATTGGCGAATTCACACCAGGTTTCGTCAGGGCTGGCTGCCTTTTCATGGAGGGCTGCTGTGATATATAATTTTTTTTTTTTCTTCTCCATCGTGTATATATTTGTTGCAATGGCAGTCCATTCTCTTTTGGTTGGGAGGCGTGGAGATTTCCATTTGATAACCAGACCGGCCCTTGCTGCAAGTAGGAGTGGGGAAGCAAGTCCCTTTATTCTACTTAGTTCATATTCCTCTTCCAGGCCAAATAGCATCAGGAGGGGGGATGGTTCCCGCTCAATGCTGTCTCTTTAATCCATACAAGCACTTTGTTCCAGTATATACAGACTTCGGGACAGTCCCACCACATGTGCCAATAGTTAGCCTCTGCTCCACATTGTCTCCAGCATTTGGGCCTGTTGGTCTGGTACATTTTCGATAGTCTGTAGGGATCGTACTGCCATCTGTGAAGTAGTTTTATGGCATGTAGTTTGTATTGTGCAGCAATGGATATTCGGGACAGTTTTGCAGATTGTGTCCCATGCCTGTTGATCAAATTCTCTGAAGTCCTTTTCCCATTTCCCCTTGAGGCGATGGTTCGGGTTTGGGTCTTTGGTGATCAGGGTACTATACATCAGTGTGATCAGGCCTTTGTTCGTAGAGGTTGTATCGAGGATTCTCTCGAAGGGAGAGTTCTCTCTGTATCTTGGTCTTCCACTCATGTCTGGTTAGGACTCCCTTCCGTCGGACGTAGAGGACAATCAGAATAGGGTGCAGTTGGAGGGCGTCTTCCAGGTCTGTGATTGATATAAATTTGTCATCTCTCCATAGTTGTCCAACCCTTTCGAGTCCTACGTCGAACCACGTTTGATAGCTCGGATGTTCCGCGATTTCCTCTCTGACCCCAGGGGCCCATAGGTGGCTCAAGGGGATGGCCATGTGGTCACTCCCACCATCCCTTTCCCTTCTTTCCATATATTCATATGGTTCCCAGTATAAGGTGGTGTCGCAATTTTCGTGAGTTGCGGTCTGGGGACCCATAGCCATTCGGATAGCGTTGCAGGGGTCAGGTTATCGTTGTCCAGGTGAACCCACTGCAGATCTTTTCTGTCTGAGGTGGGGGATAAGGACTCAACTGTGCTGCCTGATAGTATCGTTCAATGTTGGGGGCCTACCCCACCTTGATCCTTTGGTAATACAAGAGTTTTGTAGGGTATTGTAGGCTTTCCTTCCCACAAGAATCTCGTTATTGCCCTTTTCACCTGTTTGAAAAATTAGTTTGGGACTGTGATGGGAAGTACTTGAAAAGGGTATAGGAAGCGTGGTAGACTAACCATCTTAATGGCATTCAGACGCCCCATCCATGAGATCGTGACGGGTTGCCATTTTGCGAGAACTGCTTTCAAGGCGGCGAGGAGTTGGGGGAAGTTGGCCTCGTATATATCAGCAATGTCTCTCGTCAAATAGACATCTAGGTATCGGAGTGTGGGGCCCCCTATGATGAGGCTGAATTGCTAGAGTTCTGCTCTTTGGCTGGTGGTGGGTTCCTATAACAGGAAGATGATTGATTTAGCTTTATTGATTTTGAAGCCTGACAGGGCGCCATATTGTTCAATGAGGCAGAGTGCTTCTGGGATTGATGTCATCGGGTTCTGCATGTGGAGCAGGATATCGTCCGCATACAAGGCCAACTTATTCCCGCACACGTGGAGTCCTTCAACGCCCTCCTTGGCTCGCAGCATTTGTGCTAGTGGTTCCAATGATAGCGCAAATAGTATTGTGGAGAGGGGGCACCCTTGTTGCGTTCCTCTGCTTAAGTTAAACCAGCGGGAGTATTGGGATTTACTGCTACGGGAGCTCGGGGTGAGGTGTGTGTATATAGCTTTGATTCCGCGTCGGAGTAGGGCCAAGGCCTATTTTCTTTAGTGTAGCTTCCAGGAAACGCCATTCGGCATGTTCGTCTCCAGTTGTGCAGTGAGGACCCTTGTATAGATTTTGGCGTCCGTGTTTAGAAGGGAGATGGGACGGTAAGAGGTGCATTGGGTGGGGTCTTTTCCTTCTTTCGGGATGACTGTGATCAGGGCTTCGGAGAAGGATGCGGGGGCGATGCCAATTTGGAGGATGTGATTGAAGAGGTCAACCATTACTGGGAGGAGGGCGTCACTAAAGGTTTTGTAGAATCCTGCTGTGTAAGCATCATTGCCGGGGGCCTTTCCTGTTGGGAGTCTTTTGATTGCGTCTGCTATTTCTTTGCCAGCGATGGGGGCGTCGAGCTGGTGCTGTGTCGCGAGGTAGGCTAAGGATGGTTATCGTGTTCATGTAGTCTGCGATTGCACTCTTGTCTGTCAGGGTGTCCGAGGTGTACAAATTCTCAGAATTTAGCGAAGGCTTCAGGAATGTCGCATGGGTGGTCTATGTGGGATTCCATTTCTTCGTGTATAGCTGACACCCATCTCTCTTTGCGTTGGCCACGAAGTCTGACGGCAAGGAGTGTATCGGCTTGGTCCCCTTTCTCATATTGTTTCTGTTTTAAATATTTGGAGTTTTCGGATGGTCTGGTCGATTTCCAGCTGCTGCAGTTCCTCTCTTGCTTGCGGCCTCTATTTTTCGGTCTGTCGAGACCGGGGAGTTGAGCACTGCGGTCTAATTGCGTTATTTCTGTCTTTAGCCTGTTTTCTACGAGTTGTCGCTCTTTTACGTGCTGCTCCTTCTTGGATTAGGACTCCTCTCGTGGCTTTCCCCGCCTCCCATACTGTTTATCGAGACTTCACCCGTGTTGAGTTCGAAGTATTGTGCAATCTCCTTAAGATGTTCACGGCATATATGGTCTTTCAGCGCGTTTTGTTGCAGCACCACTTCGAGCTTCTGTGGGGGAGTGCGATATGATCGAGGGTGACCGTGACCATATCGTGATCTGACCATGTTATAGGGGATATATCGGATGCAGACATCGCCTCTGTTAGCTCTGATGTGAGGTAGAGATAGTCGATTCTTGTATATGTGGTGTGTGGTGCTCAGTAAAATGTGAGCGTTGTTTCTTGCGGGTTCATGTGGCGCCAAGCATTTGTTAGGTTGTAGCTGTCCATCATATTGACTATCATTGAGCGGCCTGCTTCTGGTGGGGTATTCGCCAGTGGGTTTCCAGCTTGTCTGTCCAGGGTTGGGTCGGCCCACATGTTGAGGTCACCTCCCATGATTACTTCGCCTTGTGCTTCAAGCATGACTTTAGGGACCATGTGTTGTAGGAATCTGGATTGGCCGGAGTTGGCTGTGTATATAGAGGCGAGTGTGATGGCAGTGCCCTGTGTCTTACCAACTAGCACCAGCGCTCTGCCACTCGCATTTGCCCAGGTTTTCTGTACCTCAGATTGTATCCTTTTTGAGATCAGGATTCCTACGCCAGCTTTTCTGAGCGGGCTCGATCCCCAGTGTTCGGTGCCTGTATGGACGTTTAGGATCCTTCTTTCTTATCACCTCACCCCCCCCCCCGTTCAGTCCCCCTTCCCAACTTTTATAACTCCATAACATTTTTTGGAACAAAAAAATATTTTGATACATGAAGTTTTCGAGGTCCATCAGGCAGCTGTGTCCTTCCATCCCTTACGAAAGTTCTTGCCTGCAAGTCTCGATCCGCTCTGGGCCCTTATGGTTCGCCTAGACCGTGTCGGATTGTCCATGTTACGACCCTGGGTCCTGGGCGTTCCAGGTGTGGGCCACGGGAGGGTGAGGTCATTTGTTGCTTTCTGGAGTGTTGCCCCTTCTATACGAACTTGAGCCTTTCACTTTTTTTTTCTCCTTGGTCCCTGGAGTTCCCAGCGCTGACTGTTCTGTTCAGGCGCTTCACGTTCTCCCTCCCTTGGACCTGCACCAAGGAGGTCAGCTATGCAGTCACCAATTTCCTCTTCAGATCGCAGCTGGATTCTTCTGCTTTCATGTTCGAAGGCGAGGGAGAAAGGGTATCCCCCCCTGTATCGGGTGCCCTGATCTTTGAGCCATTTCGTGAGGGCTGCATAGGTGTCTCAGCACCAGATTGAGCGAAGATAGGTCCTGAAAGATGGTTATCCGGGCACCTCCAAGGGTAAGGGGGCCGCCAGATCTAGCCTTTTCCAGTATTCTGGCTTTGTCTTGGTATCGATGGACTCTTGCGAGGACTGATCTTCGGCGGCCCACCGGCTCTGTATATTCTGTTTTAGGTTCATCAATATCCTCGTCTGCTGTCAGAATTTTGAGAATATCATGAATGGTGTTTGAGGTCTTCCTCCGTTTCACCTTCGTGTTCTGGAATGCCGAAAAAGTGTAGATTGTTTCTCCTCTCGCGATTTTCTAAGTCATCCATTTTGAGTCGAAATTCCTCCTCTCCTCAATCTCTCGTATTCTAAGGTCCATTTGGGTCTCGGGTGTCTATGGAGGCTTCATTATTCTCGACCCCTTCGATGTTGTCCATGCCCTGTTTTATCTATTTTGCCGCCTAGATTAGCTCCTGTTTTTTTCTCGTGGAGGAAGGCCGCAATGTCGCCTTTGGTGGCAGCCGCACCTGTTTCTGCGGATTCCATTGTCTCAATGTTCCCGGTGTTGGGCATCGAAGAGTAGGCAAATTTGGCCAGTTTCGCCATAGTGTCCATGTGGTGGTCACTACGGCAGAGGAGGAACATGCCCCTGAGTCGGGGGCCCAACCCTCTGCACTGCAGTGCTCGCAGATGTCTTCAGAATGATTCCAGGTGAGGGGTGGGATCCAAGGTCTGTCCCTTGGTGGTGGAGGGGGAATACGTGGGGCACGTTGGTGTAGTGCGGTCACTAACAATTCTCTCAGGTGCGGAGGGCTGGTCCTCAGGTCTGCCAGAGCCCCGCAAGCACCTTTGTCCTGCCTCATGCTTCTTGTTAGTTGGGGCCTTGCGTAGAGCCGTTGCTGCTTGGCAATTAAAGGGTGCAGAAATGGGGTCGGGCGCTCTCCCCCGCGGGTGCTACAGGGCCTTCGGTGTGGTCTCCTGTCCAGATATGTGGGTGGGGTGACCCTGGGTTCCCTTTTGGGGGCCGGTAGCTTGGGCTTCCTTCAGGGTATCAGTTGTAGCTGGTGACGCACTTCCACCCCTGTTTATGGTGTTGCCTGGGGAAAGGCTGGGCGCCTGGGCTTCTGTGGGACTTCGTGTGGTCGAGTGGGCAGTTGGTCCTGGGTATTTCGGGGGCCTGTGCAGTGAGGTGCCCCATGAGGCGTGTGAATGAGATCTTCTGGCTTTGTTGTGTTTTACACCAATACCTCACCAGGGGGAAGGGAAGGCGGTAGTCCGAAGTGTGGTGTTTGTGTTCACTACACTCTGATGCTGGCTGAGGGAAGTAATGATTCACCGAGCAAGTCGGATCCTGGTGACATCCCTGAGTACACTGTGGTGCCTGGAGTTGTGGCAGGGCAATTCAGAGGCTCGTGTTCTCACTGTTGGCCTTGATGCACAGAATGCAATGGGTGTAGCATTTGGTCAATTGTGGGCATTTGGGGCCTCAGAGGTTGGGGCATATGTCTTCTGGTGTCTTTGTTCCTCCTTCCTTTTTCCTCTGCCCTCCTTCCCTCTCCTCTTTTCCCCTGTTTAATTGGGCAATTTTCGTCCTTATTACACTGCTTTAGTGTTTTTGAAGGCTCTTAGAGGGCTAATAGGTCCTCTGGGTGTGTGCGCTCCTCCTCCGCCCCTGCGCGTTCCCTTTCAGGCACGGGCTGCTGGCTCCATGCCAGCAGGGCCACCCGCGTATCACGCGGCCCCCGGAGGGTGGGGAGGCGCCGGCGTGCTGATGTGCAGTCTACAGGTCGCCGGGGCTTCAGTGGCGACGTGGGGTGGTTGTGCGCCGAGCGCGACCCTGTGGGTGGTGGGAGGGGGGCGGCCGCCTACCTTTTCTTTAGCAGGCTTATTCCGTGCCTCAGCTGGCACTTCCCTCAGCGTGGACACAGGTGGCACGGTGCCAGCTGCAGTGTCTGCGTATCTGCGAGTCCCAAGGGAGGAGGAGGCTGCTGTCCACACGGGGGGACGGGGGGTGGAGGCTCCACTCAGCTCTGCATGTCTGGGGCTCGCCGCCAACAGTTGCACGGTCTTCACAGGGGTCGAGTGCACCGCGTAGCTGCTACACGCGGGCTCTTCTGGAAAGGCGAGTTTCTCAGCCTTCTGGACTCTGTTTTCGATCAGGTGTTTTGTCAGTGGGGGGGAGGGAGAGATCTTCTGCTGGCTTCTCGTCAATTTGGAGTTTGGGGGTCACAAGGTGGGGGCGCAAGTCACCTTAAGGACCTACGGCCACGGAGCTCACACGGAGTTAGGACTCATCCGTGCACCCCCTGGTGGCCCGGTACATGTCCTTTAACGTTGACAGGAACACCAAGTTACAAAGGAGGTCAAAACACTAGGCATCTATCTGGACTCTACTCTCTCACTTAAGAAACTAGTAAGTGCCACTGCCTCAACAACGGCTTATACCAATAAACTGATTAATGCTTGCAAACCATAATTGTCACTTAGCTGCATCACGCTAGCCAGGGCACTTGTCTTATCGACATTGGACCACTGTAAAACTCTTCTTAGGCTCCACAGAACAGAATCTTAAGAGACTGGTGGTTCTTCAGAATAATGCCTTGACAGCGTTAAACATCCCCAGGTCGAACCACATCTCCAGCATTAGACTGGATTCCCACTCTCTCCCGGTTCCCGACAGACGAATCTCGCTCTGTACACTATCACCCATAAATGCTTTTCAAACTCTGCCCCTAAAATATCTGGCTAACAAATTCTCTAGAAACCAACCCACTAGATAATTCTACTTGCACTGCCTCAATAACCTGAGGTACAATCTAAAAACAGTGGGAGGAGCAAGCTTCCCAGTCTTGGTCGCCAAATGATGGAACTCTCCATCTTACTATCGGAGCTGAACCTTCCTTCTGGTCTTTCAGAGCTAAAGTGAAAAACTGGCTCACTGACGAACACTAACAGGCTTAGGCTACTCATGACCTGCCTCTGCTGAAACCAATGCACCCTTGCACATTTCACATTGTACTACTGTATTTCTTGCACTGTCAACCAAACTGTAACCGCCAGCGACAACTCTATGCTCTTATTTATATTAATATGCATGTCGACTAACCTGTAACCTACTGTTGACAAGCATGTCTTTTTTTTATTTTTTTTTTATGCTCTATGTATGCTTCTGTAACTTTGTCATAAAATCCAGCGCCCAGTTACCTCCGGGTTAGGTGCGTTTTATAAATAATAAAACTACACTAAACATATATTACATTTTATCAATAGATAGCGTTTACAACTAGCTGGGTAGTTGGAAGCTATCATATTTAGGTGTGGCAGCACGCTGCATAATGTAGGCTATGTATCGACCACTATTTGCATTTGTAGATAGTTTGACAAGATCTACTTCAAAGCTATAGACGGCTATTTTCTGTTTAAGCCACCGCTTAGTGACTCACACAAATTCAGTTAACCAAGTCACCTGGATTCGCCTCATTTTGACTACAAGTGATGGGGGGGGGAAGGTTTCGAATGAATCTAAACCACTGGCAATTGCTCTGGGCAACCTTCCACACCACCGTTTTTTAGCCCGTCTGTGCCATTGCAAAAGGGGACCAGCCATGTGCATATCAGTCAGCAGCTGCCGCCACCGAAGGTACCAGCCCGAACTGCTAGGCCAGGTCCCCTCTGCACAGAAAACCAAGCAACCCCAGACATGTTTCGGCCTTGTTGGGCCTCCTCAGTGAGGTGCAGCCTGGTTCCCTGTGGCGCAGCGAGCAAGGGACCCAAGTCTGGGCATACCCTCTCTCACGGAGAAACAAACTGACCAAACTGATTTCCATATGGTTTTTCCCCTTCTGTAATGGCTTGGCAGGCTGAAAAACGATGGTCTGGAGGGTTGCCCAGAGCTTTGCCGGTGGTTATGATTTATTCAAAACCTTGCAGCCATCCACTTTCTATATTGCTAAATTCTCATTTTGGCCATAGTACCCAATTGATTTATAAGCTTCGATAGACAATACCATCATGGTGACCTATTTAAGAGACTATGCGTCTAACAGTGATAGGTTTTCATACATAGTGTTACTCTAGATTTATAAACTGCTATAAAACTTTTTATATGGAACTCGAGCCGGAGATATTCTACTGGTAGGCTCTTCAGCATTTTGAATAGTATTCTTAGCATCTTTGCTTCAAAACGATTCAGTTCCGATTAACTCATGTCCCCACACTACAATAGCATACATGAGTTTTGGGGTACCCTTGGCCATATATAGCAGTATGATCGTTTTAAGCTAAATCTCTCCTTGTCGGCCTATAAAAGCACTCGGCGCATATACGATGTTCATGCATTTGGTTTTGGTCTCGTGCCAATGCATTATTATTCCAGAAATAAAAATGTGCGACATCTACTTTGAGTCCCACATCTCATTTCTGTAATGTATCCGTCTCCAGGTGAGAAATCGCTGTGGACGCTCACATTCTGAGCAGTATTTTTCTAGGTCCTACCTCTTAGGTCACTTTGGTTGCTCTTCTTGGATTGGTCACGATGTATTCTTTGTATGAGGCCTCGTATATGGGAATGGTTACCTTATTTTCTTCCTTTACCCCCTCACCGGCCAGGGGTTCTGGCCTGATAAAAGGTCAGGTGGCCTTTTTTGACATCGATGCAATTCCTTACACTGTCGTGGCTCCGTGATTCTCTACTTCATTTTTTTCCTCTGCCCCCTTCGATCTGCCCACTTCTGCAACTTATCACCTCTCAGCAAGTCTTTGCTCTCCAGACTCGGCACTGTGGTTATGGTGTGCATAGGGGCTCAAAAGGCATCCCAATATGCAACCTGGCAGCTGCTTCTGCAAGTTAAATTCCTTTGTTTTACTGCCCAATTATCTGGTGCCTCTTTTACACTTCTCCACACGAGTCTTCTATACCCTATGGGGTCCTTTGGTGTACATTTTCCAGCACAGTTTCTCCTCATTCTGTTCAGGCTTCTCAGGAGTGTTATTTTAGACTTCAACAAGTTCTGTCACACAAGTGTTGCCTAACCCTGTAGTTTCCCTATAGTGCGCCCCCTCCAACCTGCATTTAGGGGTTCGGGATCATGGTATTGAGAATAGAACTAGGGGTTGCTCCCACATGCTGAGTCTCCTAGCTCTCAGTCACATCGCTCAGTTAAGGACATGGCCATGGTTTTGGAGGGAGGCTTTGCAGCTCTCGCCTTGTACAGCCGCAAGGTAGCTCACGGCTCTGGAAATTGCGCCCCGGTAGGTGAGCGCTCCTGGGCTGAAGAATCCCCTACAGCCTTGGGACAGAGCCAGAGATCGGACTTTGCCATATTTTATATTAAACATAGTCGCTGTACGTTCTGGAATGTTATGCTTTATAACAAGAGCTCGCATCAGATTAAGCAAAACGTGTTGCTTTTTAAATAAAGTTTGGCCCTTCCTAGCTATAACTTTTTTTTTTTAACGCATGCCTTTCTTTCAAGCCGCCACCAGATGGTTTCCAGTAGATGTACCTTGACCAGCTCCCCAAAGGAAAACACATTCTTTTGGGGCTACAGTCACCAGTTGACAGAAGGCCTATAAAATACAGTAGTGTCCCTGCGACTTGTATGGATTTCTTGCACTTTCCTTAACTCAAATGTTCTTGCTTGGCTGATTGGAAGTGACTCGAAATATTTTGTATGTACTTTTGACAATTTCTCTAAACCCTGTGAACTTTTTTGGATACAGGTGAAACTGTCCAGGGGCTGGAATTGGCTTAAAACTGCCTCCTGCCCTGAGGTCAAGAGCTGTTCAGCTTCAGTTGATGGCAAAGTAAAGGAGTTGATGCTTTACCAAATGCATTGGACCAGAGCGTATGGAGACTGTTCCTGCTTTGCTCAAACCGGTGTCAAAAGCCTAGTTTGGAGGTTGTGCTCCAGCATGAGAGGCTGGCTGCCTTGGGGTAAGACTGCCCATTTACTGCAATGTGGGCAAACTGATGAGCGCAGTCATTGTGCTGAAGATGGATTCTCATATGCCCAGTGCTCCAAATAAGATTTTAAATTGGGAGTATTTTACTCCCAATTATTTAAAGTTTGGAGGAAATATTGTTTTAAGGTGTCAAAAAGTAAGTTCCAATTCCCAGTGGGAGTGTTTTAATAAGTGAGTAAAAATGTTTTTACCTGTAAAACAAATGTTTTGTACGAAATATTTCTCTGCACCAATTTATACATGCACATTCAAAGGTACACTTTTTCCTCTTAGACCAGGCAGTGATCGTAGAGCTGCTCACTGTGGCCTTATGTTTACTACTAGTCCATAGAGCTGTGTGGATAAAAGGAGGGCATGCTCTAATGTGTAATTTTCCAATTTCTTTATTTTTACTCGGTTTTTATTTTTTGGGATGATTTGCCTAATTTTTAGGAGTAAAAGTGACTGAAAAACCCCTTATCTGTTGAGCTGGATATGCCCTTGCATACAGACTGTGGTAGGTTGACTTTGGGTCCGGATCCGTCTATCAATCTTGCTTCAGATAGCAATGGCCGATTGTTTTTTTTTTTTGACTACTGGAAAAAGACTGTTGCCAAGTGTGTACCACTTTAAGAGTTTACTTAACCCCGGAAAGAGGCCCGGAGCTCCGGTGTGGAGTCCGGTGGTGGGTCCAGTCAATCACTAGTCATTCGGCAGTCAAGCTGGCTCAGAAGGAGATAACTGCATAACTGCGCGCCCCAGGAAGTGTCTGCAAGTGCTGTTTGCTGGCATGGTGAGCTGCGACAAGGAAGCCTGTCTTGACTCTTTGGCTGACTTACTCTCTGTGGAGCACTAGTAGGCAAGAGGAAGCCTGCCTTGAAATAGTGCCGTAACGTGAAGGAACTCTTTTGGACTTTTCGAATGTACGTACTATTTGGGACTTGTACTGAAGTTGTCTAGTGTCTGTTTCTGAGCGGTTTGTGCGGTTTGTTGTCCTGGACTACATGTTCTTATAGTGATCCTTTTCTTTCCACCCTTGCTTTAGTGTGACTGCCAAGCCCTGCCCCTTGCTGCCAAGCTAGGCCCCGTGTGTGTGTGTGTGTGTGTGTGTGGATCATAAGCACCAGGCACGCGCCCCCATGCGCGCGCCCCAGGAAGTGCCTGCAAGTGCTGTTTGCTGTTTGGCTGCCCGGCTGGTGCGTGGTGCTTGGTTATGAGCAATGTTTTAGTAGAAATCCAAATCTTATTGAAGAGAAACAATTTGGTTTATGAAGGCAAGGTGATTATCGATATTAGGGGGGCATGTGTCCTGATTTTGCAGCTTTATTTGAATGCATGTGATCACTTGTTTAGTTATTGTAACCTCCTTAGAACAAAACAGAGTCCTATTGGGGAACTTCGCTGGATATTGAGCTTTTCAGCGTGCTTCAAAACAGTAAATTGCGGAGTGTATGCGTTTGGTTGTGCAGAAGGCATTAATCCTAAACAAATTCACGATGGTAAACGGGCTCAGAAGTGGGAGGAAATTGATGGGTTCGCATTCAGCTGCATCTAATACCACAAATGGACTATTACCCATGAATGAGGAGAGTGATTGTGCGAGCAGCTCACCTCTGCAGGAGGCGGTGGGTGCTTCCATTTGTAAAGAACAAAGTCCCAATATAGGTCTGGTGAAGATGAGTGGAAAGGAGGTTGGTGTTAACCCAAATGAATCTCAAAGTTTTGAAATGCAAAAAGGAATTCAGAGTTCTGTCCTAGAAACAACTTCTATTAAGTTTAAAATTAAGGAGGGGAATGACATTGAAATTGATGCTCAACCTTTAGTGGCTAACTGTGATGGGGGATATGGACAAGTAGGCTGTAGGAGTATAGCTGACTGCTCAATAATGGGTCCTATTATCGAAGCAGAGCTGGGAAAGCAAATAAGGTTGTCGATGGGACCATCTACTCCGGTTACCCAAAGAAACCTCAGCATTGAGGATGTTCACATGTTTAGCATCCCACCCCTAAAAGTGAGGTCCCCATCCTTTTCATACAGTATCCATGAACTAGGGATGGGAAAAGGGATTGGCAAAGAGCTATGTAATGAAGGGGGGTGCTATGAACAAAAGGTAAGCTCACCTACCCCGAGACATCATTCACTGATCCAATTGAACCTGTTTGAGCAAGCTTCAGGGGCAAACCTTAATATAAATCGTAAAGATTCACCTGGGGCAAACCCTAATATAAATCGTAAAGATTCACCTGTAGGTGTTGAAATTAGTGAACCAAGTACTCTTGATTTGTGAACTTTTGGTATGGAGTTTCCAGTGTTGTCTAGGATTTTAAACCTTTTGGATAAAGGCCATGAGCAGACTCACTGTGAGATTGGTATTTTTAGGGGAATCACAACGGACCTCCTATGTAAAATGAATCGAATTAAGGGTTTGTTCACCTGTGAAGCAGTGACTGCTCTTACTGTTAGGCTGAAGAAGTTTGAGATCAAGACTGATCATGTGACCCGAGAATGGTCTATGTTGAAGTCAAATCTTTTGCTGAAATGGTAGCACCGGGAACTAGCATTGGGGAATATGTAGCTTCTAGAGAAGACCCCTTAGCAGGCAAGGTGGATGGGAACACTTATTGCAATACAGCATATGGCAAAAGATATTCAAATGATTAAATGCTTGCTGTCGGAACATTTTGAAAACGGTACAAGCCACCCAAGCAATGCAGGAGAAAAAGGGCTCGAGTGAGGGCCTGGATAGTCCATCTCCCCTGACCGACTTTATAGACTAGCAGTTTGGCTATGTAGGGTATGTTGGAGATGGGTCTATAGTTGGATAAATCCTCTACGTTTCCTGTTGGGTCTTTGAGTAGCGGCTTGATGTAGGCTTATTTGAAGGCCTGTGGTACTTTACCTGTTGAGATTGAGAGGTTGAGGAGGTTCCTATGGTATTCCATGGGTGTTCCTTGTTTGAGAATTGCTTTGTATATCTCCGTGGGGCAAGGGTCTTCAGGAGAGCCCAATTTGTTGCTTTGGTTTACCAGTTTGACGAAAGCCTCAACTGATATTTCTGGGAAGTTTCGTAGCTTGTTTGCATGTTCCTCGTCAGTGTCGGTGGGGTTTGAGCTGTGATTGCTTGGTCTGTTTTGTATGGTGTGTTGGATGGAGGTTATTTGGTTTTTGAAGTGGTCTCCGAGGTCCTCGCAGAGTCATCGATGGAATTGGCGTGTTGCAGCCCGGTGTTTATTTCGTTTATGATTTTGAATAGTTATTTTTGAGTGTTTGGTGCTCTGAAGATTCGGTTGTTGTAATGTTTCCTCTTCGATTTTTGTATTACCTTTTTTATGAGCGGATCTGTTGTAGGCATTTCAATTTGTTTGCGGAAGTGTTGGTCCTCCATTCAGATTCTAGTGTTAGGTTTTTTCTTTTCATAGTGTTGAGTAGTGGGTGAACCACTTTGCTGTGGTTTTCTTAGGTGATGGGGTGCAGGGCTTTTCTTTGGCGATGTCGTCTAGGGTTGTTGCGATCCAGGTATGAAGTAGGGCAACTTTTTTGTCTAGATCTGCTTCTTCCATGGTTGATGCTTGATGTTTGCTGAGTTCTAGGAGTTCAGTTGGGTTGGTGTTTTTTATGGTTCTCCAATTTCTTTTCAGCATGATGGGTCGTTTTTCTTGTTGCTTTTTTGTTGGAGATGCCGTTGTTGTTATGAATGGAGTGAGGTCGTCGCTCCGAAGTATTTGAATTGGGGGTGCCATGGTGATGAGATCCTTGTTGGCGAAGATTGCGTCAAGTGTGTGCCCTGCTGAGTGGGTTGCTTATTTGACTAGTTGTTGTAGGTTCATGGCTGCTAGTTGGGCAGTTAGGGATTTTTGTGTGGTTGTGGTTTCTTCGTCGAACCAGATGTTGAGCTCTCAGAGGATGATCAGATGGTACTCGATGGCTAGGGTGGTGATTGCTTCCGTGAAAGCGTCTGAATGTTGCATCGTAGGTTGGTGGTCTGTATATCAGTATGAATTTCAGGTTAGTTTTGGGGTTTACTGAAAGTCGTAGTATTAAGGATTCACATTTCTCGATGTTTAGAGGATCTTCCATTTTGATGGGCAGTTGTTCCTTGTGGATGATCGCTAGTCCCTCCCCCGCCCCCCCACCCCTCTTTTGGATATTCTGTTTGTTTGGATGCATTTGAAGTCTTCAGGCAGGCAGTTGTTGAGGGTGATCTTGTAGTTGTCGTCTAGCCATGTTTCGGTTACAAATAGGATGTCTATGCCTCCTTCTGAAAGGAGGTCGTATATTTCAGGAGTGTTTGGACATTGACCTTGCGTTTATTAGGTTACAGTGGATTCTCTGGGTGAGATTTTGTTTTGAGGTTGTTTGTTCAAGTTTGTAATTGTCTGTTCGTGGTGTTTCAGTGTTGATGTCGGTAGGATGAAGAACTGCAACGACTGCTTCTTCATTGAAGCGGTCCAATAAGTTGGTAATGGGGCTGATTAGTCTTGGTGTTTCTGATGTGATGCTTTTCGATGAATATCAGCAGTGGTTTCTTCATGTCAGATTGTTGGGTGGGAGGTAACATTGCTGGTTGTCTATGCTTCGCTGTATTGTGCAGGATGTAGTGGAAATCTATGTTGCCCCTCTGTTCTTGTGATGTAAGGTGTGATGGGGTCGGAGCCCTCCCACTCTTGTTGAGTGCTCCCATCGTTTTTCCTGGTGTTTCAGGAAATTCTTTGCATGTTTCGAGGTTTCCGTGTTGGGGTGTTGGTGTACCGTGTGAGGTATAAGGATTTTTCTCTTGTAGATTTTGTTCCGGTTATGGCTGTTGGGCGTGTTTCCTTCCAGTGGGGCTGCTTCTTGTGGGTTCTGTCGGTTTTGTGTGTTTGCGTCTCTTGTTGCACGGTCTTGTTCTTTCTCTGCGTCCTTTTCTGGGTCGGGCCATTTTGTATTTTAGGTGCAGGTGTAGTAAGGTAGTTGGTCCTCTATGCTATGTTGTGCAGTCGCAGCGCCCTCGGTTTGTCCTCCTCTGGATTACGCTGGGGTGTTCTCTGGCTCAGTGTTGCTTTCCTGTCGGTGGGTAGGGTGTTTTTCCTAAGGGTGCACTGTCGTGGGGGGGGGGTACGGTGTTAACGGTCTGCTGTAATGGGACTTAATTGAGTTTGGTTGTGGTGGGTTTCCGGGATTGATAGAGTACTGAACTAAGCGCAGTTAGATTATTTGAGAAACTTGTATAGTGGGAAAGGGGCCTATCAGTGCAATCTAAACATCATACAATGCAATTTGGAGGCAGAACCCCTGCTAAATTTGAGAGGCTTACCATGCAATCTAAACATCATACAATGCAATCCTCTTCTATACTTTTGGTTTGGTAAGTGTCTCGGAGTCTGGGGTAGAGTAGTTGCTCTACTCCTGACCCAGGCCACTCCTACCTTACTGGTCCTTGTAGATGGTGGCTGGCCGGCCACTGCTTCCCCTGCAGATACCGGCTGACACTTGTTGGAGCCGCAGGGCTGCACGGGCAGGAGGGCTGCCCTGAGAGAGTCGGTTATGACCTATATGGGGTACCAATCAGGGAGCGGGGCAGGCTGAAAGGCGGGGTTAGGAGAGGGAAACACGGGAGGGAGGTGAGTTGGGAGGTATATGTATATGGGGAAACACCAAGAGTGAGGGGCTAAATGGGGGCGCGAGGGGCTCACCTGTGCGCAGCCGGGAGCAAAAGTGGTGTGCAGAGGCGGTTCGCAGCGGGACTAGGTCCCAGCTGGAGTGTGGGTATCGGGCAGCCAATCAGGGGCTATGGGTGGGACGGAGGCGGGGAGAAACAAGGAAGGGACTCTGGCACCAGGGATGAGCGCCGGAGCGCTTTACTTAAACCAGTAAATAGGGGAAACACCAAGGGCGTATAATGAATTATTTTAAAATGTAGGTTATGTAAGTTGAATGATGTGGTGTCCAATGTTTGTCCCCTTTTTCTCTTTCTCGAGGAAATGATGTACATAGAATTTTAAATTTTGAGGGTGATTAACTGTGGTTATGTTTCTTTTCCTATGTGGAAAAATGTTTTTACGAAAGGTTTATATGAAACCAAAATAAAAAAAAATGGCAATGGCCGATTTTGCTTTGGGCATTTTTGATGGTTGGAGAAGTTTGATGGTACTACGAGCATATCTGCTCTGCAGAGTTCATTGCACACAATCTGAGTTAAACGCATTGTTCACAGGTACGCTTCATGTTTGAAGTAGAAGGGAAATAAGAGCACCTCCTTTTCTGAATTATTGGAGCCTGTAAAGATGTAGATTTGTTATAGGTACCTTTTTTATTCTAGTCTGGTTTAGCTTGGGGACGCATTTTACTGCTCATCCATAATTTAACTATCTCAATCCACTACTGCATCCTAGGTTATATGCAACTTCATAATATTTCTATTGGTACTCTCTTGGGTATTGTTAAACGATATGTACATTATCTGTTGTACTATTTGTCTTGCTGCAAGTGCCACAGCAGTATCTGA
The DNA here is from genome assembly GCF_040938575.1 of Ambystoma mexicanum. Classification (NCBI taxonomy): domain Eukaryota; kingdom Metazoa; phylum Chordata; class Amphibia; order Caudata; family Ambystomatidae; genus Ambystoma; species Ambystoma mexicanum. The sequence continues at coordinate 447,006,535 of NC_090936.1, read as the reverse complement.
GCCCAACACCTGGGGAAGTTACTGCCAGCCAATGTGGTTACCTTGGTGGAAAGCCATGCCTAGTCTGGTTCCTGAACCTTGATATCGAAGTGCATTTCGAAGGCTACAAGTTGGCAATAGCATTCCAATACACCCATCGAGGTTCTGTGGGTGCACTAACTGGGTTTGCTTAACAGGTGCCGGTTTGGGCACTTTTTAATTTCTGAAAAAAATGTATTCACTTTAAATAAATTATTAAATATCTTTTTGAAAGAAAAGTGTACTTTGCCATTGTGAAGTACAAAACCCCTCTGGATTTCAGGGTTTTGCTTGCGAGAAGCAAGAACGCAACTAGTACCAGGGATCTCCTCCACAGCAATAAAGAGCAGTCCTTCCCCTCCCTGCCATTCCAGCCACCACCACCACCCCCTTCTCCACTCTTAAGTCTTCAGAATTCTTTCTCCTGCGACCCTGCTCTCCAGCACTCTCCAGTTCCATTCTTCTGTGTACACAAGCCTCCTCCTTCTGCAACCCACACTCGGCACCAGGGTCTGGCTACATTTCTACTGTTCCATAAGTAACCTGATGGTGCTTTCTGTGAGGGTCTGCATCTGAGTGGTAAAGGGGTGAGGTCTAGGATTGGCTATTTCCCCTCAGAACACCTGGATCTGTTTTGGGATTAAGGGGTGAGACCAAGTCTACGCTGGCCTGGCCACCATCGACGAGGCCAGTACGGCCTATGTGTTCCTTGTTTTGCTTGTGCTGAGAAGTACTATCTTTCAAAGATTCACATTTGAGATTAGGTTCGATTTTCTTTCTCTTCGGTTTACTGGTTAGTCTGTGCTCTCGAAACCTGATAAATTGTATTTCCAGCAGATACGATTTTTTGCCGAGAGATGGTGCTTCTGTACCTTCCGAAGTACTTAAATTTAATGCCCAGTGCTTGCGATACTGCATTGGTGGTACACTGTCGGGCCTGGGCACCTGATGACTGCTAAAGTCAGTAGAATGACAGACATCCCACCCTAAAGCACCACACTTGCTATTCTCCATGCACAGTCCGCAGATGAAATGGAGGGCTCGGGTTAAAGCGCGTGCGCTGCGGAAACCACTTAACAAAAGCAGCACCCCCCTTCTCCCCCGTCTTGACCCTAGACGTTGGGACAGCAAGCTGTGGGAGGACAGACCAATTGTTCCTGGGGTTGAATCAGAGGGGCCAGAGAAACGGCATTATAAAAAGACAGTCCAATCACAAGGGAGTACGCAGTAAGGAAGCGGGGGGAGCGGCAGGCTGCCCCAGGTGGCACAAGCATGCAAATGAGGATAGAGGGAGAAATGGGGGGGTGGGGGCGTCCCAGGCAGGAAGAGGGCACAACTCAAGGAAACTGGTACACAGTCGCATCCAGGAGCAGATACTCCAGCAGAATAGCCACTCAATGTAGAAGTCTTTGCTAAGTCTAGCCAAACCTCTGAACACCAAGAAAGGGGCAACAGTTTCCATGCAAAGAAAATCAAGAAGGTAAGGTAAGTCAATAATCGATCTAGAGCACAGGTTAGAGGTCAAGCTACCAGGAGAGAAACAGACATCCAAAACAGAAAAGTCAGTGGGTAAGAGACTAAGGGCCTCATTACGACCCAGGCGTTAACCATGGCGCTATTAGCGCCATGGTTGACGCCGGATTCCGCCATGGTGAATGGGGGAATTACCGCCCCATTCCAAGGTTGGCGGGGCGGTAATTCCCCATTCTTGCCCCATAGGGCTCAATAGGAATGGGGAAGGCGGTAATTATGGCACCACAAATTGCAGTACCATAATTACCTCCAAGGTCCCTTTGTGGTAAAACCAGCTGTTATGGTAGGGACCCGCAAAGGGACCTCGTAATTGGGCGGTAAGGGATTCCGCCCGGGTCGAAATGAGGCCCTAAATGCGAATCCGGGTAAATGGGCCAAGGTCAGAACACTGTAAAAAGCGAAAACATAGCCAAAGAACAAATATGCTACTCAGGTTTGCATGGGCGTATGAAATGGTAGGACGGGGGGGATAATTCCCCCCCACTACTCGAAGCGGGGATAGCCTAGGGGCAACATGCTCGCCTTGGAAGGACACGGAGCAACACGGGTTCGATCCCTGAGTAAACGCTTAGGTTATTTATAATGCACTTAACACCCAGAAGTTTCTATCATATCGTACATTGATAAAATCCCCCATAATCTCGAGCAAGTGAAAAAGGCCATTTATTTTTCAAAGTGCTAAAAATGTAAACAGGCCATGCTTTACTCCCTTTGTATTTCCCATTAAGTTCACTGTCCTGTGGCGTGGAGGGTGAATGGGTGCATCGCTGGATGCTGTCGCACCCCCTTCCACCTTAGAGGGTGGTGGATAAATCCGAGAAATTCATTCTCCAGAGAATCTTTTGAAAGATGGTGAAAAGATATTAATGTGAAGCCCATAAAGTCAAGAAGTAATATTTTTTTTTTGGGTATGATTCCGAGTTTAAAAGATATTAATAGTCAAATAGAATGTCTGTAATTTTGTAATGTATTCAAAGCCATTTAACCCCTCCTCGCCCCACCACGTACAATGATCTGCGACAAAAGCACAGGCGGGGGGCATCTTTGGAGTGCCAAAGGATTTCAAATTGGTCTGACACATCTACCGTTAAATTGCTTTATTTTGAATTGGCATGGTGAGAATTGCTCTATTACACGCATACTAGTTCTAAAAAAAATATATATATTGATTTTAACATAAAATGAAACATTCCATATCACCACCGCAATCAATGTACAGTAAGCAACATCATAGCACATAATCTTCCCCTTACCTCTTCCCCTCCCGCAAACTCCCTCCCACCCTCTTTGCCCATAGGTTCTTGCACTTCCCAACAGTATCCCAAGCATGGCTGGACCCCATTCACATCGGTGGAGCTAAAGCGCCTTCTCCCTGACCCCTGCCTCTGCTGTGGACAGTTTGTACTAAAACATTCCATCCACTAACTCCCGTTGAGGTTTCAGCCCTGCCCCATACCACTGCTTCAGCCAATGCCCATTCCTTTCAATCTCGCCACCATTCCTCTAGATCTGGTCCCCTGGAGGATTTCCATGCCATGGTGATCCTGCGTTTAGCTAGTATATACGCGAAGTCCTTCAATTTACTGATGCATTTTGCTTTTTTGGGGCATGGGGAAACGGCCCAGCAAGCATGCTCTTGAAGAAGCGACATCCAGCTGCACTCCTCCTCTCCCCAGTCTGCCCACCACCTGCAGCCAGTATTGCCCAACCACCGGACATGCCCAAAACATGTATAGTATCCCCGCCTCTGCTGCTTTGCACCTGGGGCATAACTGCACCACCGCTCCTGGGAACCTGGAGATCCTATGCGACATTGCTCTGTTTTATCATTAGTTGTATAAGCTGCAGTCTCGAGTTCTGGGACACCCTCTTATTGTATCCCAGTAACTCCTTCCAATTTGCCTCTGTAAAAAGTTCCCCAAGGTTGTCCTCCCATTTGCCCTTTATAGCCAAAGAGGAGGGGTGCAGGTTAGTCAGCAGGAATTCATCTATCCGTGATGGTGTGCCCTTCCTTTGATATGTCATACAGAGTGTTCACTATGGAATGCTTCTCTCATAGCTCGCTCTGAGTGGGCCACCTACGTACAATCTCCATTTTAACCATACCCTACATTGGCCTATATACAATCCTGTATGTTCTGCAAAGGGTATGAAATATGCCTCGTGCAATAAATCCCCTATGGTGGCCACCCATGGGGTTCCCAATTCGCCCGTATTTCCATTCTCCTCTGTGCTGTGGATGCTACAACAGAAACCAAGGGAATCTGAACCGAGAAAGGGTCAGGGAGTCCTATCATTGCGAGTGCCCACCCCCAGGGACACCAGGTGCGACCATTGGCCTACTAAAGGCTGTCTAATCCACAACAGTTCCTTCAGATCGTATCGTGCTCCATTGGGCTGCAACATTAATTTATCTGGGGTAGGGTCGTCTGCAAGCTCGTCCACCACAAACTGCAACTGTCCCGCTACGTAGTACAGTTCAAAATGTTGGGTTCTAATGCCTCCCTCATACGGCCTGTGCAGTGTAGTGAGCGCTATCCTGTTTCTCCCATAAGCCCACAGAAAATCCCTGCAGCCACTGATCTACCCAAATGTTTTTTTGGACACGACAAACTGGACATTCGCAAAGGTGCAAGAGTCTAGGCAGTACCATCATTTTCAGCAGGGCCTTCCTTCCCATCATTGACGGGGGCAGTTTGGCCCAGAACTTCATTGAGCCTTTGCCCTCTAGGTCCTTCAACGTATTGTTCTTTCTCTGGATCGTGGAGTATATATATTGACCCCGAGGTATCTAAGCGTGGATGTATTCCACTGCAGGGCAAGAACTGGCAGCTCCCCATCTATCTTGTGCAGTCCTGCCAACGGGAATAGGGCAGACTTGTCTGTTGGTCATGATGCCTGATAACTTTGCAAATAACTCCAGGGCCTCTAGTATCGGCTCTAGAATGTCTTCGGGGTTCTGGATGTATAAGGGGTATCGTCCGCATACAGTGATATCAGATGCCTGGTCCTGTCTATCTCTGCCTGCCTCAGCATTTTCCGCCCTCAGATACTGTGCTATTGGTTCAATGGCAAGTATGTTTAGCAACCGGGATAGCGGGCAGCCCTGCCTTGTTCCTTTTCCAGTTCCCATGCCTCAAATACATTTGCCTGTTTTCAGCCATGCCATTGGTCTTGTATACATCAATCGGACCCATTTAATATACTACTGCCTGAAGTCAAACCTACGCAGTGTTGCCCAGAGCCAATCCCATTGCACTGAGTCGAACGCCTTCACTGTCTAGCGTAGCTATGGCACACAGCTTCCCATGATGCTGTTTGCTCTATCACATGGTGTAGCCAGGTACGTCTAGGGTTTGCCAGAGGTCTCAACTGCGACCTCTGTGGTCTCCCTTGCAACCTCTAAAAAAATTTTTAACTTTTTTTGTTGTAATGGAAGCTCCTGGGCTGTGGCCAGCACCATGTGGCTCTTTGCTTTTGGAGTGCCTGGCTTTCTTGTTCAGGCCCCTTAAAAAAAAAAGAAGAAAAATAGGAACAGGTGTGCCACAAGTCTAACACTTTCAGCACTGACCCTAAATAAGAAGGAATAGGAATACCAAATGTGTCTTTCTGGAATTCTATACAATACTTGCTAGACTCATTAAAGGTTTTTCAGGCACACTTCATGGGGTGAGTCACTGATTTAGTCTGATCTTAAACCCCTCAACTCAGCCTTTCATCCTTCTGAGGTCGATAAATGAGTACCAACACAGGTTGGGTGATATTGGGTGTATATTTTTTTTTCTATATAAAGCACTTAAGCATACGTGCTATATAATAACACATCATTATTTGGTCATGGACGTCTGCTTGCATTCACAGTAATTTGGTAATATGGGCCTATACACACTGATCTTAATGATGCATATGGCGATCCATTCTTGTATGAAATGTAGTGTACAATGCTATGTGATGCCACTTCCTGTTTTGTCAACGGGTGAAAGGTGGTGTTCGATCGCTTCCTATGATATCACTTTGGGGTGGGGTCAAATGGCATAACTTCCTGTGATGTCATCAGGGGGTCAAGGGTCGGGGTGATGTCACTTCCGCTACCCATGGCATTTTGGTGAAATTACATCCCTGGGTGTAGCCTCCTTAGATTCCATGTCAAACTTTGACCTGGCACATAACCAGTTTGATTTGGGTGTACCAGGGTGTGTATCACTTTTTTCAGTTTGTTTGCTAGTATTGACGTCTATTTTGTCCTGATTTAGCATTGAGGGGCCAATACGAGCTACATTCTGTTGTGGTTTTATGGGGCTTATGGAATGGGATAATGATAGATTCCCTCAGGCTGAGGGGGAAGGATGCCTGCCTCATAAGAATTTGTGAAGACGTTGAGCAAATGCGGGGCCAATTCCTGTGCATATTCTTTGTAGAATTCTCTAGGCAGACATCTGATCCATCCGTTTTTCCTGTCGGCAATACCACGATCATGCTCGATGTCTTCCTGAAAGAGGTTCCTCAAGGCTGTCTCTTGCTTCCTGACTGAGTTTAGGGAGTAACGCCTCCCCTAACATTTCCTCTAAATAGCCCTCTGGTGTCGGTGGCCCCTTCCGGTAGAGATTTTTGTAAAACTCCTGAAAGGCATTGTTAACCCTGGTTTGGGTATGACATAGATCCCTGTTAATCATGTGGATGGGGCCCTGTTTCTCCTTGTCTATATAGCCATGCCAAGTCAGCCAGGTTTATCCCCCTCCCTGTGTTGCCTCTCAATGTATTTCACGTAGCTATGTCTACCCAGCCTCTCCCAGCACTCCACGCATTTCTAAGCTCTATGACCCCAGCCTTCTCTTCTGGTAGCTGTGTTTGGGACTGCTCCAGTTTCCTCTGTTGTTCCTCTGCAGCAGACAGTTCTTTACTGATGGTTGCTTGGGCACTACATGACCCAGCTATAGCTACTCACTAATTACCACTTTTAGCGCTTATAAAAAGGTTCCTATACTAGATACACCCCTGAGATTATGTGAGGCAGTCTACAATACTATCCTTTAACAATCACGGAATGGGAAATCATGCAGGGATTCACTCAAGTCTCCACGTAGGAATCTGGGCTCTTGGGGGTATGACTTGTCACTGCAGACTGAACGGGGAATGATCCAATAGGACCCTACTTTCATACTGTGCCGACGTGATGAGGTGTGCCATCTCTCATTCCACGAAAAAATTATCTATTTGTGTGCGCACCATGTGCAGTACTGCATATTGAGAACAATGTCTAGCATCTGGGTGAAGCACTCACCAGACATCCTCTAAAGTGAATGACTCTAGGAGCGTTTAATGTCCTGGCAGGCGGAGCAGGTTTTATTTATTTAGTCTCTGATCTGTCCAAGGACGGGATCAATGTGCATTTAAAATCTCCCCCCACCCCCATGTTACCATCCCTATATGGGCCCAGTATATGGTATAGTGACTGAAAGAACGCAGCCGCAGCATGATTGGGGGCATACGTACTAATCGGGCAAATATCTGTTTGAGGAGGCCCTGTACCAGCAACATTCTTCCCTCGTTATCGGTTTTAATTTGCATAACGTCAAATGGTATGGTGGGGTGCTATACAAATCGTACGCAGAATATGGGGACCCAAATGCCCTCCCCCTCCATTTATTTGCTAACCATGCTTTTTTTCTGCCATAAGAGGACTTTCCTGCAATAAGGCTAGGTCTACCTTACAGTCTGAGATCAGAATACTCTATTCCTCTTGACGTAGGCATTTAACCCCCTTACATTCCATGTAAGTACCTTTACAGTTCCAGCTATTTGCTCCATCACATTCCCAACATCCATCTATGCCTACTTTTGATGCTGCAGAGGGTTCTCCCTGTCCCTCATACAGTGATCTAGTCCAATTTACACCATTACTCTTCCGATTGAGCGAACCTGCTGGCAAGGCCCAACCCCTCTGTCCCTTTCCCCCCCTCCTGCCCACCCAACCCCAACTTCCCCAACAAACTCCAACTGCCCAGTGTAATTTATTCAGCTCGGGCTTGTCCGCTTCTCGCGCCTGCTCCCTGTAAACATACTTGGGGCCAGTGCACAGGGTTCCATGTGTTAATATCCCTGCAAAAATATTGCGATACAAATATATTGCCATATTTTTGTGGCGATATTGACCCATGGACCCTGCGGGGGACACCCCTGCAACACCTGCTCCCACAAATTATCCCCCCAAAAATATTGCCTATGGCGAGACAAACATCCATATGTACGGCGATATTTTGTAGGGATACTGTGCACAGCGGGTGAGCACCCTAAAATGGTGCCCTCCAAAAAAGAACTAGGAGGGTACGGCCGCAGCAGCTGTTTTTCGGTCTTTGCAAAACCTTGACTGGTGATAATCCTGCCATGCTATAGACATGTAAGCAATTCAGGTGCTCACAGAGGAGAACTGTTCCCCACCGCATAGGCCCGCTCATCTAGAAGTGCTCATTGGATTGTCGATCCGCCTGAGTACCCATCAGTCGCAGGTCCCGCCAAAGATTCTCTAGATGTTCTTAGTCACTGGTTGAGTTGGACTCTGAGCTTCCATTGGGTGCCAGTCCCATCTCCCTCGTCTCTGCTAGTGTCATTCTTCTCCCTGTCCATCCATGCCTGTGCCGCCTCTGGGACATCAAAGAACCAAGACTTGTTTTTATGTATGACCTTGACTCGTGCTGGGTAAATTAGCATGCATTTCATACCGTTCCTCCTGAGCCTGGCTTTGGCCGCCGAGAATTGTGCCTGGCTTTTCTGCACCTGGAAAATTAGTCCAGGTAGACTGCTAGTTCCGCTGAGGCTCTATTCAGTTCTCCCTGTCTGGAGTACGCGGGTATCTTCTCTCAATCCTTGTAATTCAGGACCATAGCGATGATCAGTCTGGGGGGGAGGCGCCTGGGGACGACGCCTTGTCAGTGGCCGGTGTGCCCTGTCAACCGTGAAGCCCTTTTAGGTTTCCGGGCCCAATTTCCTGCAGTGGCATATTTTAATGTATGCCTTGCGATCCGTACCCTCCTCCCCTTCTGGCAGGCCTACTATACGAATGTTATTCTTCTGGGCTCGACCCTCTGCTGCTTCGACCCTGTATTCGAGCAAGCTGACCACCTGCTGCAGGATGTGGATATCCCCTCTCTCTCCCAGAGCGCTCCCGGGTTTTTCTTTTACTTGGGTCTCCAGCATGTTGGTGCGATCTGCTAAGTCCCATACATACATCCTGGCATAGTAGACCAATGTCTATTTGCACCGCTTCAATCTGTGTCCCCAGGGTGGTCTTCAAATCAGCCATCGCCTGCATCACCTGATTATGCAGTTCCATGGCATCCTCCCCTTTCCCTGGGCTGGGTCCATGCCTCTCCCTGGGGCCTGTTGAGGGGTCTTGGCGAAGTTATTTACCATTGGCTGGTCTGCCTACTTTTTGGCTTGCTTGGGAGGCATCCAGTCTGCTTCGTCTTCCCGCAGTTGACCACAATTAACTTCAACCAAGCGCTCCCCCAAGTTGCTATGAGACGTAATCTTGCCAATGCTGAATGTGGCTATCTGGTTGCTGGCTAGCAGTATTTTTCTCTGGAGCAGTGTCTCAAGGGCTGTTACCCCACGTGCCTTGATGTCCTTTCAGCCTCACACTGGTACCTTGGTTGCAACCCTTCTGGCTGCAGGCCTGCCGCCAGGGCCCATTTTTAAAGGCTCTGACAATTATGGATGTTGTCAGTTGTCTGCCGAGGTTCTTTTTAGATATGATATGGCATTTGTAACGTGACGATACACAAGTCTTTTATGGAGTGATGAGGCAAGGAAGGGGGAAACGGAGGACAGACCACGATCTTACTAGGCCAAGTGACATTGAGATCGCTCCAGTGCAGGGGAGGGGAAGGGGGGGCAGTGCCGTGATGTACATGGGATCAAAGCAATAACAAATTGTGGCCAGCAGGTGGCAGGTGCAAGGGTAAGTGCAGACAGCAAGTGTCCAAAAGTGCAGGTAGGGGACTGTAGGGTTACAGATACAGACCCAAGTGCAAGGGTTGCCCGGAGGCAGTGCTGGTGTGCAACTGGGTGGGCAGGGACCTGGGACAGAAATCAGAGGGTAGCCAGGTGACCAGTGCAGCCTCTTTAAACTATGGGGATTGTGGGTTGCTTCACCTGTGTCACATGGGCCAGATCCCCAATTTGTATTATTGTGTGCACTTACTGTCCCCACAGCTCCAGGCGCTTCAGAAGGGCAGTGCACTGCACGGCTCCCGCAGCTTCTCTACACCATCTGGAGCTTACAGAAGTGAGACTCCACAATCTTTGCAAGACTTAACCGCCGGCAGGCCCAGCTTTCTTCCAGTGACTCCCAGTAATGCAAACAGCTATCTGGTGTGTTTGAGCTTTTTCACCTTTGCCTCTTTCACCTTCTCTGATTTGGCTTTTGCAGAGCTCTTGGCAGCCCTCCTGGCTGAGGCTGCCCTGGGCTTTTCTTTTTTTTCTCTTGCTATCCACTGCCCCTTTCTTGGCCCCTTCTTGCCCAGCCTCTGCTGCTTGAGCTTGAAGGCTCCAGGGTCCTCGGTATCCTTTGCACACCAGGGCTCTTGAGGGCGACTCTGGCCCTGCTATAGTTCTGTCACCATCATATCCCCCGGTTCATAGAGCCTCCCTGGCAGAAGACCTCCTAGTCCCAGTAAAGATGGACACGCGCCAGCATACTAGGTCGGATATGCAGGATCCAGCGGGCTGCGTGGCTTTGGCAGCGCTGGCTGCATGGCTTTGGCAGAGTTGGCCGCGTTTTCCTGCTAGGGGTCCATGTCCGGGGCTCTGCCCCCCCAGAAATTATCTTTAGTGCGCAGCATGGGTCAGCTGGTATGTATGCTTCACGCCCACTGGCACTGGGGAGCAGGTTCCATGTATGGGGGACTGCTTCATCCCCCTCGTGTCGCCTGCACCGTGCCTCACCTCACTGCTCCCAGATCCTGGCTGGCTGGTACATGAGCTCCTCTGCTCCTCCGTGGCCGTCCCTCTAGACTGCTACAGCACCTGCGGTCTTCCCTGCACCTCAGCTTCTTTGCCCCAGCTGTTTGGGCTCCCACCGGTGTTCCAACCTCTTCTCCGCCGTCTGAATCACAACCCGGTCATCTTGGAATTCAGAGGCCAGCCGCAGTGCTATTCCTCTGTGCCTCGTCCAAGGCTGTCAACAGCAGCTCTGCTCGTCTTTCCTCTGGCTGGGTGCTGCCGGCGGATTCACCCCCCTGTCCCTTCTGTTTTCAGGCCAGATGATGATGATGAAGATGTATTAAGCTTACTAAACACTTGGATCATACAGGATCCGGCGGGAGCAGTCTTTGGAGACGACCTAATCCATGGCTGCTAGCCACGCCCCTAACACACAAACTAGGTTTTTTTTTGTATGTGATGGGTTGGAGAGGAGACCTGTGCTTTTGTATCAGCAGGATACAAAGTCCCACTTTAAGAGAGGGTGCTTTATTAGCAGTTCATGTTGATGGCCTGACCAGAAATCTGTTGCAAAAATGATATTTCACAGTTTACCACAGAGAAGATGACCATGGTTACTGAAAGACACATTTTTTTACAAGAGGGGTGACTTTTCCTAAGCATTTAGGTTGGAAGGGCAACATTTCCTCTGCAAATCACAACCCAGGTACAGACTGAAATAACAGATAAGACAGATGCTTGAATAAAACATTCACCACCTGAACAAGAGGAGTCTTGACTGATCTGCAGTTTCCCAACCTGGAAATGAGGGAGCTTTTTGGTCTCCAGGCCTGGAAACGCTACTTCTTGGTCCCATTTCCTACTGGACCTACTTGCATGCCCCTGGAGGAGAGCTGCTGCCTGCTGACTTAGCCACTCACCCCAGAGTAGTGATGGCAGCCTTTCCTTTTTTTTCAGTTTGAGCTTTGGGGGCCGGGAGCAGGTGCCCCGGATTGCAAGGCTTATGAACAGAAACCAAATCTTTTAATTTGGGACCTTGCAGACCGCTACCTCCGTCTGGCAGTCTCTACGAATGTTCTTAGCACCTTGTTGCCTTTTTATTCAGAATATCCTATCATTGGCATCTTACTGCCAAAGCGCAATTAGTAACTTTTGATTTATTAGTTAAATAGTTGAAGCGTGACCACCTAAGGTTGATCAGAAATATGGCAGATACACTTCAAAACCAGTCCTAAGGTTCCATCAGTAGTGCCCTGTTGGGGCTCTGAATGTCCCCCAGAAGTGGCATCCCATGCAACAGAAATCGCACTGTGGGTTCATTCTAACTATGCCACCTTAGTGCTATAGGACACCGGCAGTGTGGCTTATGTACTGTCAGTGATATAAGGCTCAATGAGTTTGTGTAGCAATAGGATTATTTGATAAAGCTAAGATTGATTTTTGGAGACCATCGTAAACTTCTCCCTCCTGTGCCCAATGTTACACGAGTCCAGCAGGGCAGAAATCTCTCTGAACTTTAGTTCTTCATTTGGCGGAATCTCATTCAAATATTGATGCTTACCTTTTTTTGCATAAACGACAGCAATTATTGTGACTCTGTAAATCATTCAATTCCAACACATCAGTTGAACAATATAACATCAAATCCCCCTCACTACAACTACATTGAGATCTTCAAAGTGATTAAGAGAACTTTGTTTCCTTAATCCCTGTTAAATTTTGAATGTTTGAACATTTGTTTTAGCAGCGCAGACATAATGTATTTCTTTTTCAATAAAAAATTACAATCATCTTTACGTTTTATGCCATTGATAAGAAATCTACAACTTATTTGAAGTGTATTTGTGTTTATAAAACTGCCGTTGTTTGGTGTTCCTCAAAATAAATCTGCTTATAGTGGTTTTAACCCTTCAGCACTTATCCCTTTAGCAGTTTGGATTGCGTCTCTAGCAAAGTCCCCAAGATGTCTCCTGCCCCCACCCAGATGTTGAGGGTCTACTACGCCCCGGTGTGTCAGGCTTGTATATCAGAAGACCTGGCTGCCCATTGCCAGGCTTCCATGTTGCACAGGTCACACCCTTGTATGTGGCTTGCGGCAGAGGATGCTAAAAGGCGTAGTCCATGTTGGATGTTGCAGTACAGGTGCCATGACAACCACAAGCTTCTGGGATGCTGTGACCCTCTGGTGTGCACATAGCCTGACGCTCTGACTCATTGCACTTTGCTTTTGAGTAGTGAAATGATGTGCTTGATGTTCCAGACAGGTTTTAACAATGTTAAGAGTATACACTTGCATTGTCTATTGAAGGAAAATATCACCGTGGACATGCCCCTTTTTCCTTCACTAAAACTGGAGTTATGTTTAGAAAGGGCTGCAGTCTCATTTGGGCAGAGGGTGACTTGGCCTAACTCTGCAGGTTTTGCCCATGTTTTTGGACCAGGGTAGGGTTTGCAATTTAAACTGCCCTAGTAATATGTATTGTGGAGGATCCAGACTCTCAGAATTGGAAAGGGCTGAAGCATTGAAAGGCCCCTGCAATGCAACGGACTGAAAGTGACCTTATGTTCCACCCCATGCCCATCTGCCACTGGTCCAGGGTGGCACCTGGCCACCTGAAACACTCAACAACCAAATTTTCAGAATCTGGCAGAGGGCTTCATCACAGACGAAATAGAGTATTTCTTACAGGTTACCATTAAAGACTGTAGGGCCACAAAGCGGAGTGCCATCAAGATGGGGCAGACACAAAAATGTAAGTTCAGCAAAGGTATATGAGGACTTTTTAGACATTGGGATGAATGCAATGTAAAACTCAAGACAACAAAAGCGTGCAGTCTCCTTGTTTGCTATAAAAAAAACAGAAGTATAGAAAATATCAACCTCTGGTCGCTCTCTGGCATAGATGATCAATTCACATCCACTCGCAGGCCAGGGGGTTTTACACGTCTGCCACACTTCCTTCTTGCCTCTTGGATTTACCATCTCTGGTCAGCTGCTTCTTGTCCTTGGTTCAGAGTGTCCCCTCTTCCAGGGTCTTGAGGGTGGGGGGTGGGGTGGGGAGGGCAGGCTAAGGGCACCACCCTTATGTTTCTGCTACTGTTCCCCAACACCCCATTCTCGCCTTCCTCCTCATTGGGTCGCCACATTCTGATGCTGAATGAGAAGTCTTGTACCGCTATTGCCTCCTCAATGCTCCACCATATACTTGTATCTCCACCCTTAACAGGCTCTTCCTTTTTAAGGGTGGAGTGGGCCTAATTCTGTTCCTCAAACCAATCTCGGGTGTTTCTCCTAACCGCTTCCTGAGGCCTTCTTCCTCTAATCTCTTCCTGTGTCTCCTATGAGCCTCCCTCTCTCAAACATCTTCAACCTCATGTTTGTTTCTTTCCAACCTCCTTTATCTCTTTAATGACTCTTCCAAACTCCTAGGTGTTTCTTTCCTCCTCCATTAGCCCATGTAGCACACCTTGGTATTTCCTTCCAATTTCCTCTTTAAGCTGTCTCCTCCAGTCTGTAGTATTTCATTCCAACCTCCTTTCTCCCCGACATCTCTTCCCACCTCATCTTGATGTTTCTGACCAATCTCCTTTTTTATTTTCTTATAGATCCCTGAATCTCTTTTCTCTTCACTATTCTCATTGCTGTCCCTCTTGCTAACCTTCCACGCACCTTCATTTGGGTTTTCTACCCTCCCAACCTCCTTGTTCCCTCCTCGTTCTTGCCTCTGCCTCCCCTTTCCTTCATGTCAATGTCTCCAGCCTAATTTGTCCTGTGCCTCCATCTTCTCTTTACTCCTCGTTACTTCTGCCTCAGTCTCCATTTTCCTCCTCCTCTGTGCCTCCAACTCACTTTGCTACTAACCACCACCGTTTAAGATCCAACTGCTTTTCCCTATACAATTCCCAGAATGACCGTGGCTTTTGTGGGCCAAGCCCCCCACACCCGAAGGGCATTTCTGTGTGAAGGTAGTTTCAACAGTGTGTGATCATTAATGTGGATTGGTGCAGTGGGGATAGGCGATACGATTCCCCTATTTGTAACCTGCTGGTGCTGGGATACTCGGTGACACGGACTACTTTCGGTTTGCATATTTGTGTATCGGACACTTCCGTATGAGTCGCCTTCACGTAACATTTCCTGTTTGACTCCTGCAGAAGCCATTCTACACTGAATGCCACAAGCCAGAGCTTGCTTACATTCAGAGATGCAGTAAGACCTCATTTTAATGGGGACGTTTTGGCCAACAGGATCCAATTCCATTAAGCTTGGGTATCTCTGAAAGCTGAAGGAAGCAAGTGGGAATATCTGACGGTTCCCTCAACAGCCCTAGGAAGAGGTGGGATGGTCCGAGATCTGCCCTTTACATCTTCCAGGATTAGAATTGTGGCATCAATTGCAGCCCCTGATCCCCGTTTCCTCCCCAGCCACCACCACAGGTGCAGGCCTGTGACTTCGCTGTAGCAGTCTATTGATTTTGGCTGAGTTTGTCAACCATCGTCTGATATATGGCATTAATAACACGCGTGTACGCAAGTGTTTATATAACAGGGTCCACGTTGCCCAGCGCAGGGGTAGCACGAGCCTCTCATCCCCACTATGGTTTTGGGATTTGCGTTTGTAACATAACGCATGCATCCGCAACCTCAGTGGGGTAGGAGAGGGTTAGGATCTCTGTGGGATGGGAAGGGGGAGTTAGGACACCCGGGTAGAGGTTATGGATAAGTGGGGGGATTTCTGGGTAGGTACTGTTTCTCGGCTGTGCGTTCTGTGTTGAGGCTCTTGCCTGAACACACTGCACACACTCGCCACACCCTTATCACCTGTTGCCTCACAGGCGGTCTTCTGTATTCCCCCCCTGTGCCCCTCAATTGTTGCTTTCTCTAGCGACACCGTTGGCTGTGACACTACGTAATACTGGCACCTTTACATGAACAGGTCAATTAACTTAACAAGCATGTTTGCCTCCAAGCGCTGTTCTGGGTCCTCCATGCAGCGGGGTGGCTGCAGCAAAGAGCTATGTATTAGCAGTAAAGGAAATGCTTGCTGAAACAGCAAACGCTATTGAGTTCATGCGGCACAGTTCCTGGGCTGTAATCCTGGCCGTTATAGGAGCGCTTTATCCACACAAGCGCAGAATTAGTCAGGGTATGTTGGCATGCAGGAGTGAAGTGGGACCACTCAGCTGAACTCTGAGCAGGGACCAGTATGATCGGGGGCTTGGCTAGTGTTCCCTACTCTGGGTACTGAAGGTGTTGCGCAACTTATCTTCATGCATGGGCTGGAAGGATCTGGTGAGGGCTTGGCCCCTGCGTGTGATCCCCACACTCATGCTCGTGGTGTGCTACTCCCTCCCATCCCCTTTTCCCCGCACTTATCTGTAATGAAGCGAGGGGCCATTGATCTGTTCTGGTGGGGCATGACCCCTCGCACATGCTCCTCGTCCCAGAGGTCTGCACAACACATCTTGCCTGGATGATTCCTGAGCTGGGGCTGCACATGTTCTTCTCTTTGTACACACCCAAAATGGCCACCGATTTGTACGCCTTGCGCTCCGGAGGTTTGTAGTCCACTGAGCAGTTCTGTGCTTTTCCCAGTGTTTATGCCTGCAAGAGGGGCAACAAAACAGTTTGTAGGGATGCCACAGGTTTGGTGCTGTTGCTGCACTGTGCTTGCCACTTGTTACACCCCCTTTTGGCTGTCTAGGTGGCCTGATTGGCCTGTGGGGGTGTCTAGGTGGCTGGATTGGCCTGTGGGGATATAATGACTGCCTTCCCTGTGCTTGATTCCTGACATTCTACTAGCTCTTACAGTTGAGGGTGGTCTCTATTGTAACCTGTATGTGACGCATCTTTATTTTTTGTCTGGCTGAGAATTTCAGGGCTCAAGTCAAGGTACACGTGGGTGGACAGTGTACCCAATTTTTTCAGAGGGCTCCTTGATATGCTAATTTCTGGTGACACCACATTCAATTCGTATGTTAATGAGCCCCCCACACTTTTTTTTTCTTGGACTTCACCCCTGGAGCTTTTGTAAATTTCTTCTCAAATGAGTGCCACAAAGTGTGGGTGCCTGCTGAGACTTAAGTGACATCCCTTACAACTTTAAAAAGAACAGTATGTGTAACCGATGTATATAGGTTATTCTCTTCATAGGCCTGCTGTCTGACCGCACTGGAGCCACGTGATGATCACAGGGATATCTATGACGCATGCTCTTTCAGAAAGCAAAGCTTCACCAACATGGGGAACTGAGGGAGTATGTGAGTTGGCCAGATTGTGCTTTCCTTGTGGGATGTGGGCTGGGCGACACAAGTGGGATTTGAGCGAGGCCGGATTTATTTGTGTTGGCTTCTAATGGTGGCCATCTCCTACACGATGCCCTGCTGTTCATGGAGAAAACTCATTTGGTGAGAAAGGAATGAAAGTGTGCCGTACACACCATTAAGTTTAGATGTGTATCCATCAACCTGATCTCCGCTTCGGAGTCCTGTGACATGATCTCAATGTTTCCTTCTGGTTGTCATTTAAAACCCCTAGGTGGAATAAAACTCAATTTTTGTTGATTAACAATCTACTCTGTTTTATTAAAGTGCATTGAATATAATTATGCAATCAGATCTTGGTTTTAAACATAACAAAATTGTAAAATAACAGATTAAATGTGTCATGGACGGCTTCATTTTTTAAAGAAAATAATCTTTTAATAATTCTTTTAAAATGGGGGTTTACCTTGGTGAAAAGAAACATTTCGGCCCAAATATCTAAACACTGGACACTTCTGTTTTCAATATGTTTGCCATGTACTTAGACCTTAACATGAATCAAAGTGAAAAAATATTTAGAAAATGGAGCTGGCCAATTTCTGAGATATTCAAGTTTTAAGATTTGCCTACATATATTGCATGCACATAACGGTAACTTCATCTGAACTGCACCCGTAGATGCAGAAGAGGTACCTTGTCGTACGTGTACACTACTACACGTATGAAACTCACATTAGTCATGACATGAACTGTGATTCATGTAACTTGCTTGTCTTCTGTTTGAATTGAGGGTTGAGGTTGTATTTGTAGTGATAGGGACTGAGTGTTAACAGTTTTTATGGTTGAATTGTTAGTGGAAGACAGTGCGTGTTTGTGCCTTAATATTATTGGTCCTACTTTATGTAAAGTTCACTTTTTGATAGATTAACCTTGACTGTTGGATTGGCAAAATCCCTTCCACCTGAAATGTGAAAGTAGAATAATCCACTTGAGCAAAGTCGCACATGCCACAATGCCACCTTGTAAGTATGGCTGGGAGTTCACTCTGCACAATGTCTATCTGATGTGACTCTGAACTGGAGGTGAACTTCCAGCGATGGTCACTAGGTAGCACTGTGGCATGTGAGACTTGGATTAAATGCATTATGCTACTTCTACTTTCATACGTGTGTGTGTGTATATATATATATATGTGTATATATATATATATTGAACAGAGCCCTGTGCACAACCATCCCGAGTTAACTTTTGCATTCTGGACAGCTCATGGACCCCAAAATAGTGACTGTCACAGCCATTCTATCTTCACATCCAAATCCTGAACTGTTGGAGCAATTATGCTTGATACAATTTTATAAAAATGTTAATGTTCGGATGTGTTGTGAAAAACCAAATGAGCAACAAGCCCAGTGTGTACTTAGTGATTCACTCATAAAAGCCTTTTATCATATACATATTTATCTAATATAAATATCTGTGTTCATTCCTATGTTCTCAAATTGCTCTTTGATTTTATATAAAGCAGACTGGAACTCCCATTGTTGGTGTTGGCCCCCCTTCATCTAAGTGTATTTTGAAAGGGTAAAATATGAGTGTACTAGACTGTTTATTATGGAATGATAACTTTCTATCAATTTATATGGTTATAGGTTTTGGTAATTTCTTTTCAGGAATACAATAGTAAACTTATGACTAAAATTTATACTGCAAGTGAACCCGTAGGCCCTTTAAACTAGGTAACTATTTGATTCATATTGTAACTTCGCTTCTACTGTTATAGTGTTTACGTTTATGTTTTATGTATTAAGTTGTTCATTTGTACAGCGCTTTGGTGTAAAGCGCTTTATAAATCAATAAATACAAATTGGATGGCTGGGGATGCAGAATTTATTCTTACACCAATAATAAAACTGACTCAGGAAGTTTGCAAAACATAACTGTTTTTTAATATGGTCTAAAACGGAGTACAACCGACCTCAACGGAAGGATCGCTCAAGTCAGTTTTACATGAAAAAATTCATTTATATAGCAAACTCATCATTGACATTATACTACGTGGCAAAGTAAGAAATACCTAACTGAGATTGTGGTTGGTCTACGAGGAACATCTAGGCATACTTTCTATGGAGGATAGGCTTGTGATTGGGTCTCTACAATCAGGTGGATAATTTATGCCCACCCCTAGTGCAAGTCCTCTTCATTGTCCTCAAATACATGACTTTTCATTGGCTCTCATACTATAGGGCTCTTTGCTATGTCACTCTATGATTGGTTGGCACACTTGTACCCTTCTGCAGCATTCAGCTCACTAGCAGCACGTAAGCTCATACCCTAAGTCCTTGCGGGTGGACTTAACAATGTATCCCTATCCAATTAGGCCATCATCCATCACTCCTGCGGTCTGCCATTCAAATTGTCTTTGAACTCAGCCTTGCAAAGTATCACTGCGCTTGAGAATAGAAGGGAGTGCGAGCACGATCTTATCTTCAGTCTCGCTGTAGCTTGCCCAAAGTCTATTTCCATCTACACCATGTGAAGGACAGTGTTTTGTCTCCTTTTTCGCATTTAATACTATTAAATGCATAAGACTTGGCACTCGTAGTGTTTTTCCATTGCACCTCAAAAGAAGTTAGCTTGCTTCTCACGTTCATTTTATCTTCTCGAATAGATAACCAGGTTCTTGGCTGCCTCAAACCTTGACACTAGGCCAGACAAGCCTTCTCGATTCTTCCATCTTCAGTAGTCTGTCTTTGCTGCGCCATACCTTCAGCCCTTTTTGCTGAGTCCTAGTTTGCTAAAATACGATGTGGAACATTCATTATATATATATATTAATCTATCCAGCCTTCATGGTTACTTAGTCTACTTGCGTTGCAGCGTCTGTATGTGCAAAGAGCATTGAAGAAAATGTAAATTGCTTCATAACTGTACAATCGTCATTCCCGCATATGAAATGTTACTCGACTCTTCACTTCGTCATCAGATTCTATCATGTCTATATACTTTCTTGCTTAGCATCTTTTTGGTGCATCATCGCTGCTTTGTGATGTCACCATCCTCTTGCTTTCATTGCTCCATACTTCAAGGACCTCCCTTAAGACACGGTCATCTCTCCATGGGTATATAATTTATTTTCATGTAGGCCTTTCTCAGTTGATATCTGGTTTCGAGGATTCTTCGTGGGATAGGTACCAGTAATGGCTTTGTGCATGTTACAATTTCTGGTTTCCAACATATAGGCAAAATGGGGGTGGTATTTCTGTTAGAGGTGTTTGGCTCCTCCTCTACATAAGGGATTCACCAACAGACCTTTATTGCTGTAGGTTAAGGTAGTCGATGTCTATGAATCTGTTTTGTTTTCCTGTTATCAAATTAATAAACACAGTCCTTGTCCCAATCAGTTACTGCATTGTGTAACAAAAACCAGACGGATCTTCGCTTAGCAAAAACACCTATTTCTCCTCGTTCTATGAAAAACCTATATTCCACCTTCCAAATTGCACCTAGTCCCACTCGCCTCTGTTTCACACTTATGACTTAAGTGGGGCCATGAACATGCTTCATGAAAGCGGTTTGAAACTTAATATTCAATTGTTTTTGGATTAGACCCAGTATACCAGTATTGCAAGTGGTTAATTTGGAAACTAACATACATTTCAAATGAACTACTGTATTTTATTTCTTGTATCTGCAATAAAAGTGAAAGATTTCCCTGTTACTGACGGCGATCCAGGGTCTGCGACCTGTGGTTCTCCAGATGTTTTGGACAACAAATCCCCATGGTCCCTCTTCATTGACTATGTTGGCTAGGGCTGATGGGAGTTCTAGTCAAACACCCGTAGAGCTGTAGGTTTCCGGCCCTTGATTTGATCAGCTCATTTACTAACATGGAGAATGAAAATATTTTGTGAATTCATTATGATGAATGGATCAATTATTTCCTTTTCGGTATCCTGAAATATAGCTCCTAGATAATGAAGAGCAGAAACTGTCTGAATTGTCGGCCCCTATCTGCACAGATGGTTCATGACCTGGCTGCTGACCTTTTAAAAAATGGAGCATATACCAACACTATGGAATTATTGCTAAGAAACAGTAAAGAATTTGATTTTACTGAAGAAAAAATAGCGTTATTACTTACCTTTTTTGTTATAAAGGTTCTGAATGTTTCAGAATAGATATTGTCGATTCCAGTGCACGTAGAACATCATAATGGCATGATTATGAGTAACTATGAAAATGCTGCAAATATAAAGAAAAATCGGTGCTATGCTGAATTCTCAATGTAATAGTTACATGGGTTTAACCTACAAATCTTTCCTTATGTAACAGAGCCACTTTAGCGGTAGGTTTTGTCTTCAATTCGAAATTGTAATTTCTGGTTGCAAGATAAGTTTGCGGTGGTAACTATGTTTTGGCAGATTGTGATTTGTGAGGTGGAATACAGGGTTTTACCTCCAACGAGGGGTAATATGCGTTCATTTACTTGGCTAAGATAAACCAAGTGTTTTTTGTTATACAATAACGATGTAACCGGGGCTGTCTGGCTGACCTACTAGCTCTGACTTCTAAACCCCCCTGGCCCATTTAGAGCTAAATGTGTGAAGCTTTGCAGTACAACTATAGAGACCAGTTCTTTGTTTTTTGTTTTTCATTAAGCAAGTGGTCGTTTTCATGCTGAGTCATGAAAAATCTAGTCCTGTTGCCTCCCGTCATGGTCAAAAGGGTCCTTGCTCGATGGTACAAATTGGAGCTTAGTGACTATGTGAATGAATGTTTGGTTATCATTGATGTACGTTTTGACATGTCCTATCTAGCCAATATAGGACCATCGATTAAATTTAAGATATTGTGCTAATGCATGGAGTGATGGTGCAAGGATGTCATATAATCACCACATCCCTACAGACCTTGTAACTGTAGCCACTCAAAGCACTGAAACCACTCCAAACATCTGTGTAGGACCGTAAGGTCGAAGACGCTAGAGATGTCCAAGAAGTCCAACAATGTCACACCACTTTGATCAACAATTTCCAGTGGCTTGTCCTGGATGTCCACTAGGACCATCTGTCTCAGTCAAGCAAATGTTGGACAGCCACTTTCCAACTCTAAGATCTCGAGGAAAATGTACAAGCTGAAAGCTAGCCACTTTTTGTTCCAGTTTATTAACTAGAATAGATGCACTGAAGTGTGAAGATGATGCTGCTGCTGCTGCTGGCTGCAAAGGATTCTTCATATCCGATGAATAAGAATAATCTCAACCAGAGAACACAAAGTAAATTCTTCTTTGCTATTAAAATATCTTGCTCAAAGAATGGAAAGCAAATGGTTAAAAAGTAAGTACTGACTGTTCTTAACTTTTGAACTTTGGGCCATCTTTGAAAAATGTATACTGGCGATAATCATGGCTTAGCTCGTTGGTTCACTGAATAGCAAAATTCTACCTGGGCTTTCATAATTACTAAAAGTTTGAAAAGTATCTCCATTAAACATCTACTGTGTTCATATTCATTGAGAATAGCCTGAAAATTCAATTATCTATGTGGCTGGCTCCAGTGGCAGTGCACCATCTGGGATTTAAGTCGAGTTGATGAGGGTGGAACGGTGAAGGTGGCGTGCTGATAAAAACTAGGCATTCTGCTGGTAAAACATGTGGCACCTCAAGATCTGAATATTTATAGAGGAATGGCTCACCCTCTGCGCCTCTTATGAAGCAATGTCAAGTTGACTACTACCAATATGCGCCACCGGTACCTGACACGAGTGTGGTGAGACGACAAACCATCATTGAAAGGATGTGTGGGGGGAGAGTTCAAATATCTTAGAGCTTTGTGATTGGTAGTTGAAGGGATCTGACCCTAGAGCTATGGCCATGAAGGACAGGATGAAAAGCTGGACCCCCCTCAATTATCTGAGTAGATGAAGAGCAGGTTGGTGGATTGCTGCAACAGGCCCATTGTGGTACTGAGTTATGATGTAAGGTGCAGAAGGGTGCAGCCCATAGTGAGTTGGAAGAACTCATTCTTGGTATGAGGCAGCCGAGCCATACCCAGTGTGCCTCCTACAAGGTAGATGGAGCAGAACTCCTTGGGGTTGTCCTCCCCTCAGGGATGTAATATCCCATTATCACAAAAAGGAGGTGGGGTACAGCTGATCACCTATTTCGGGGTGTTGGTGTAGCAGGTTAACACCTAAAATTCAACACAACGTGTTGGTGACCAGTACTCTAGTTCAGGGGGGGAACACTCATAATTCTCGTACAATGACAGACCTCATAAAGACGATCCAAACAGTTAAACTTGTGTTAGGAGCAGAAATCTAACATGGGGAAATTCAACCACCTGTTAGACAAATTTCGTAAAACAAAATTTACAATTTTTTTTATTCAAAAACATCAATAAAAAGTATGATCAATCAATGCTCGATTTAGATTGCATTAATCCAGATAATACCAGGCAAAAATGATTGCACAGGGAAAACGACAAGTTGAAATAAATTTCTTCAACTAGATTTTCGGGGCTAGACACTAAAATGAAGCAGGCCCTTTGGTTAGCCTGAGTTTTTCAATAGTTTAACCACGAATGTGCTAAAATAACAATTATCCATTCACTAACGCACTTTGATTCCCATTCAACCCAATATGTTTCATTCCTCATGCGCTACACATACAATAAAATCAAGGGAAATTCTTCAGGGGTGCTAATTTTCCTGTGAACAATTCGCAATGTGTCCTTTACAACAGAGACCACAATAGTCTTTGATTTTAGACCCAAAAAATTGTGGGTCAGTAATTTGGTCATCCAGTGTCCAAGCAACTTGTTTCTACTGGGTCGGCCCTCTTTACTTGGTAGACTAAACAGACGAAATGTTCCCACCTGAAACAGAAAAGTAGGGCAAATATAAGTGTAATGCCTCTGGTCCAAAATGAACCAAATAAATTTGCCTTTTTGAAGGCGATCCTTTATCTCCAAACGAGAGTCTAAATGCTCTATAACCCCTAAAGTAAAACATATGCTGCCATTGATCCAATACTAACGGTCCATTTCACTTTTGGTTGCATTGGCTTGCCTCTCTAGCTAGATAATGTGAGGGGTTTTAAGCCAGTTGGAATAGTCATGGCGTGCTCAACTGCAGTGAAATGCTATTAATTCATAGTGGGGGGTGAGGAGGTTCTCTTCTCCCAGCTGGCCCGACTAGTTTAAGGAAAAAAAGATAAACACAGGCACTCACTGGTGGTAGGCTCTTTGCACAGCAAATTCGGAAAGTCTGCCGGGGAAGCTTTCCGCCCCGTTGTTCTAAACACCAATAGTATGACTCTAGTGTGTGTTCTTGGAAAGTAGATTCTTACTGTGCCCCAATAAGTAAATGTCACCCTGTTTTGTACCCTTTCCCGTTCAGAGTCCGTCCAGGCACAAGGTGCTCTTATAAACTGAGAAAGTTCAGTTGGATTACCTAGAGAAAGGACAGCATTTTAGTTCTTATTGCAGGAGGAATTCTGGCAGCCACTCGGCCAGTCTCGTCTGGCGCACGGTATAAAGTCTAACACACCAGAGAGTTAGATTCTGTTAAGGGCAAGGACCTGACGCCTTTACTTAATAGCTTGATCTCCTCCCAGTCACCTGTAAGTGCCATCGTATTGAGTGGGTGTCTAGATCACTTGATTGAGCACAGAATTTACTGCATCTCAATAGATGACCAGTAACTACAAATCTAAAGGAGGCCTTGAAATTGTTAAACAATGGAGAAGAATTGGACGGTAAATGTGCACTAAACGACAGTCATGGCATGGAATTAAAACCCAAGTATTCAAGGAAATCCAGCCGTATCATTGCTCAATCTTCCTTCAACCCCCAGTTCCTTTTGCACAAACATTCACAACAATGAAGTACAACAGAGGCTCTTTATGGATGAGTGTTTACAAAAGCAGAACGGTCCATTCTGCATTTCCTTATGGTCTTTCATGGAGTGATGGAAAGTATAGGGGGCTTTTGTTACCTCAGTGGATGTGGAGGCATCTTCTGCCGAGTGATGCATCAAAGGAGAGTGAATGCAAGGATCTGCTACTGATCGAAGATATTGCAGTAGCAAGCTTCCCAGGCCAGCCCATGTTAAATTTGACCTAGATTTCAGAGTGAGCTCCCACGGGGGTAGTGAAGATTCATTTAATCAAGGGAATGGGGTTTGCGTTGCATTTTTGAGTGGTTAAAACTTTCCTTAATGAAGGAACACATTGTATTTAGTTGAAAAAGTTGGAATCCACAGCCTGCCGGGTTCCACTCCAGTTCGAGCTTACAATGGAAAAAAAGGTTGATTATGATCTAGTAAGATTTGACGCCTGTACACATTGAGAACTCCAATGTTAAGGTTTAACATGTAATTACAAATTAAACATGGCAATATTTAAAACCAATATCCATACTAAAACATTGCTGCATGCTTAACACACCATTTTGTTGTGGATTGATTTGAATTTATTTGACATTTAAAAACCGCCCAAACCCTGGGGTGTCGCAGCATTCGTTACATATGCGATTTTGGTTGCAGACAACCATACTTATTCATACTTCTTGAAGAGCCAAGTTTTTACAAGTGTTTTTTACTACATGATGGGATCGCTCGTTTCTAATTTCACAGGGATGGAGTACCAAAGGATGGTGCAGTGACCCCAAAGCTACATCCACCCGCCCTTGTCTTTCTAAAGCGCAGGGTGACTAAGGAAATACTGACTTTGGATCTGAGAACTCTACCCAAGTGTTTTTAGGTGAGTCGTTGAGGTAGGTGGGAGCTACTTTATAGATGCATTTGTGCGAGAGAGTTTTGAACTCAATACTTGCTTTTACTGGCAGCCAGTGCACATCTCTTCTGATGGCAGAGATATGATCAACACTTTAGCCCCAGTGCTGCTTGCAGTGCTTTGTTCTGCAGTTTGGCTGAGTTAGTGGCAGAGGTGCCCATGAGGGGCAGATTGTAATAATTCAGTTTTGATAGGATTGGAGCACGTGCAAGTATGAGGCAGGTAGCTGGAGTCCTAAATTGTCTGCTCAGCAAGATGAGCCGCACGGTATAGGCGGTGGAAGATGAGAACGTGTTTGTGATTCGACATTGTTGGCTCCGCTTCAGGATGTACTTCCAAAGGTTTTTTACCTGTTTCAGGACAGGGAGGGTGGTGCCATCTATGCAGATGGAGAAGGAAGGGTCAAGGTTTTTTAGGCGGTAGTGAGTCGACAATGAGGCTTGGACATCCAGTTTTGTATGGTACTGTAAACTGAGTTAATAGTATTGGTGCCTTGGTAAAAGTTACCTGTGATGGGGAATTAGTATTTGGGTGTAGTCTGCAACGTTGGTGTAGATGACACCCAAGGAGTCCAGGAAGAGGTCTAAGAGGGATTTGGTGTGGGTGAGAGGTAATGTGTTAATCATACTATGTGTATAGTTTGTATACTTGTGTGTGTTTGTACTTTGCAAATTTTAGTTCATTGATGTAAAAGGTGATTTGATGAAGTTAGTAAGTGTTGACAGTCCATATGAGCACATTCCTATTTATTTAAATGGTTCATTGTGTGTTTAAAAAAGAACAAATCTGTTTTGGTGTTGGTGTAACTTGTAAAGGTATAGCTATGTGCTGATTTTACTTTTACACTTATTTGTGAGTTAAGTTTGCAACAAGTTTTTTAACTTGTATAAATGGTTAGAGGTGTTTATTCAAGGTTGAATTTCATGTTTATTGAATCTGTACATATGTAGATTTGTAGCAATATTGGGTAGGTATATGATTTGGAGTAGTTATCATTGTTTAGTGGGTGTATATTTTGTAACTGGCCTTTTTTTGTGCTCTTTTGAAGCAGAAATGGTAGAACCATGTTCATGTGATTTAAAAAAAATAAAAAATGTTATGCAATATATTCTCCAACATTACTGTACCTTTTTTATTTTGTGTTCTGTAGTTTTGCAGGCAACAGTCTTAACATTTGATTTCTCTTTTTTTCACATACGTTTATCAGATTCTTACTGAATGTTGACTTGTGTTTTTATCTCAGGTGTGTTTTAGAAGAATGATGGTTGCATCAGCTTTGGAGGCATAACGTATGTTTTTTGGCGATTGCAACATAATGCAATAGTTTTCACTGCAGTGTGAGTGACTGATATATAACATGTGCTGTATGTTTTAAATTCAACTTTGCTTTTGTTAGTTTTAGAAAGTGGAGTGTGCTTTACATCAATGCAGACTCCTTTACTCATGGAAAAGGTCTCTTGTATTTGCGACAGGCCATGTAATGGGTAGGTTTATTTTTGTATTTTCACAAATGAAATCCTGATCTGTGTAGTGAAATGTTCTGGGGCAGGTATGACTTTCTCGTACATCAATGGAAAAATAATGTTCAATGTGTAGCATAATTGATTCTGTGCAGGTATGATTTTGCAGTATGTACACGGATGCAATAATGGTCTGTGTAAAGCGAGATTGTTTCTGGGTAGGTATGTTTTTGTTGGATGCATGTATGAAATTATATACTGTGTATAGGGAGCTGATTGTCTTAATTGCTATTTTCATTACCAGGAATCGTGCCCTGTGTCTAATTTTGTCTTTTTTTTTATTTTGTTTTGGGTGCTGTTATTTGTTAAAGTACAGTGGACGTGTAGCAACATCTGTCATGACTGGTGGCCTTGGACATTTAAAGCACACTATCTTTACCTTGCCATGGAAAAGTGTGAATTTGTTGCAAACACTTTAGAAATGTTTTTTTCCTAGTGAACATATGTTGAATAAGTGCACAGGAACCATGGACCTATTGGTCTATATTAAATAATATTCCCTTTTGTATTATGTCGATTTGTGTTGCTACATTAGTTGCTATCTTAATTCCTTAAGACACAGCAATGAAATTCATGCACTTCAGACAATCTATGCCTACATCTCATTTTTAAAATTTGTATTCTGTTGGTGACCCTTTTTGTTTTGTGATCTTGCTAGGGGGTATGTGTCACCAATTTCCAGTGGAAACATTTGTTCACATGTCAATCTGTGTATTCAGAGCCATGTGTGGTATAAACGGTTTTGTTTTAGGCTTTCTTATAAGGAATACTGGATTGTGGATGACTGTTTTGACTATTTTGGCATATACGTGTAGCGTAAATGCTGTATTTTGACAGATGCGGATGTGCTTACAAGATGTCCCTTGTTTGTACTCATCAGCGGTGCTTGGCTATTTTGGCTGATTCTCATTTTGTGATGTGCCCATATCCGAGACCTGTGGTTTCCTTTAGGTACAGACCAGTTGACACTTAAAACATTGGTGTTTTTTGGGCGGGGTGAGTTTTGGAGATGTATGTGAGCTTGGAGTCTGCTGGTGAGTTTCCCTTGGCCAACATCACTTAAACAGTTATGGTTTATAGTTTGCATGTTTTTTTTTAGTTAAAGTAACTGATAGAACTTAGCAGTTTCACAATGCACCAAGGATGAGGCCTCAAATTCAGCAGGCTGGAAGCAGTCTGGTACTTATGGTTCTTCAGTACTGCAAACCTCCCAATGAACATCTAAATATGTATCTTGAATGAGATTTGCACATGTTTTTATTAGCAGTTTACTTGTTAACGATTTGCATATTCTTTTTTTCTTATATACCGACCAATAACTTATTCAGTTTTTTCTAACTGTAAATGAATAAACTCAGTATGTTTTTCTACCACGACAGAGGATATCTCTTAACAGTTAGGTTTTTCTATTAATACTATAGCAATGCATAGTTACATTTGGATTGTGTGCCTTTGAAGCAATGTTTCTAAATGGGCAGTTTATGCGCTGCCATCGATTCATTACAATGAAGTTTAACTTGTGGTTTCTGGAAGTGCCTATTTCATTTTTTTTTTGCTGCTTTTCTTTGCTGGCTAATAGGTCTTTGAGCTGTGTTGTGATGTTTGTGTCCGTTTTGAAGGTGCGACTGGCATGTTAAAGTTCATGTACCATATTGGCAAACCAAGCACATTAGATATTGCTAAATTGAATACTTTGTTAGGCCTTCCGCTCTGTGTTTGCTAAAGGTGCACATGAAAGGCAGTTATTTGAAGGTCATGGGTAATGCGTTAGTGGAGCAAAGTTTCAGCCATTTACTGATTTGGTATGAACCAGTGACATATGTGGATGTCTGTCTATTGACTTATGTTTGGGGACATTTTACTAATGAATGGCACAGGAATGAAATCAAATATTAGATGTTTGGGTGGGGTGTGTGCTGGGGATGGGGCTATAAGGATTTCCCTTTGTTGGGTAACATGTGGGTAGTTCAAGTGTGTTTTCTTGTGCCATAGTGTGGATGAAAGTTTGTTGCACATGCAATGGTTTTCCACGGTTCATCCGAGGTGTTTAACAGTGATGTAAGGTTTCATTTCATTAGTGGTCTGGTATAGACCTGTGACGTCTAGTCGTGTGCATTACCTCCTGTGTGGGACTTTTACATGATGAATAAACATGTATTAAAGTTGTCTTTATGATCTGTTTGTATGGTATACGAGTGATTGCTGATGGGTGACTAGTAAAATTCCCTGTGGGGTTATCCAGTGAGTTTTTCTATATGCTTTGAATGTGACAACTGGGTTTTCAAATTGCACTTTTGTGAATGTGGTTTAGATATGTGATGTGTTTGCGTGAGTGGGGTATGAGCAAGTGCCATGCTATGGGATTCCCTGTCATTTGCCAACACGTTTTTCAGTGTTTTGTGATGGGATGCGAAAGCGTAACATTTAATGTCCTATTGTTTGGTGAAGTTGAGGGTGGTTTTGAACACCTTTCTTCTTGCTGATGTGTCTCTAATGTAGACTGTAATGTTCAATGGATGTGTAGGCTTCCCTATTTGTTATGGTGTGTATCTGTGGGTGAGTTTTTATTTTTTTGGGGGGCGTCCCTATTTTTGCAGGGTGTTTGACACATATGTTGGACTTATCAAACTGATTGCCAGTGTTGGAATATGGGTGAACTCCATGTAGTAATTGATTTAGTAGTGTGTTGGCTGTTGGAGTGAATGTATATAGAAGTATGCAATTGATATTAAGTAAAAACCTTACATTTAGTTGGTTCAGCGGCTGCGGGGGCATGCAGAGAAATAAAGCCTGTTTATTGATAGGTTGGATAGCGCAAAGGCATGCCGAATGAGCGTGTACTTGCACGAGGCACACATTTGGTATGCGTGTGGCTACAGAGGGGCGACCGACTGAATGGATGGCCTGTTGAAGTTGTGTGTCTTCACCAAATGTTGCATGTTTGTTTTTTAATGTGGTGTAGGTTGTCATTAACATTCTGCTATAGAAACCTTTCTATGTGCAGCAAGGATGTGTTAATATTTGTTGCCTAGCATTATGTCATTCGTACCATTTTGATGCTTTGGTCCTTCCATATGGTTTAGAAGTGTCTCCATTTAAGCTTTTATGTTGCATGTATCTTTGCTTTAGAAGTTGCTGACATATCCAGCAAGTTGTAGTGCTTGCTGCTCAATTAAGAATCGGAGTGTTAAATGGGCTGATATGGCCTATTTGAGGTCTTACAATCCCGACCATGATGGTGTTCCTGATGACCTCAGCCTCCATGTTGGTGGAAACAACCTTTTTAATACAAAGTCCTTAGATCGTTTGTGGCAAAGGAGGGCTGATCCGGGGTGTTTTTTTTTTTTTACAGTTTCGATTGTGCCACATTGTCTTTTCTATGAATCGCGGGCCATAAACTGTGGGTCAGAGGCACATTGATACATAACATTGACGAAAACCTTGCTACACCATGAACAAATGTGTGCCTTCCTGCATGATCAGGGAATGTCGCAATTCTGCCACTTGAACAGCTACTGACACAACGCTAATACTTTTCGTGGAGATGGGGTTCATGGAACCAGTGGCACCCTAAACATTTTTCATAGGGGTGGCCTGGTAAGGTCACTGGAAATCTTGGGGCGGCATACTACAACAAACAAATAACCGGCATGCGGGCTGGTGGGGAGGGCCAGGGTGTAACTGGTCATGGCCACTCCATTTTTCACCAAACCTATTCAGTGTTTTATCCATAGTGTTGCAGTGAATTCTTTATTCTAATACTATATTCTGTTTAGTGCCTTTTGCTATTAAACGTAACCTATGGCCTTCCTGTGCATGTGTTCCGAGTTGGATCTGCTGGTTGTAGGTGGCCTGAAGTCTTGGAATATTAAGTTAATTCTGTTTGTCTTTCTGGCATTTATGCACATGTGTACAATGTGCATGTTTCTGTATGATTGACATAAACCTGTGTTAATCCCTCTGCATCTTCCGCGTATGTTGGAAACATTGTGTCTGGATCCAGGGCCCGGGGTCCAGGCACACGATGGCTGGCGGTGCCCAGCACACATGGGTGCACATATCGGGCTGGCTAACGGGCACACGTGGCACCCTGTGGGGTGTCGCGGGGGGGGGGGGCAACCAACACAGTTGCAGGGGGTCACCCTGCTTGGCTGTGATCACACAGACCTGGACCATGGCAACGCAGCCAGAGTTCCCAGCAGGGGCTCCAGCACACAGCTGCAGAGTTGTCCGGCAGGGGCTCTGCTAGATACCTGTGACCAGGGACAGTGTTGCAGATTGAGGGCACTGTCATGGCACAGAGCCTTGTAGGGCAGGCTCTTTGCCTGCAAACTTGGCGTCGGGACTGCGCTGCAAAAGCCAACGTATCAGGCAGGAGTCTGGTAGTTCGAACTGATGAGCGATTTCCTGATCATCCTTTTTATTAACCTGGTCAGTCATGTGACATATGCACAAGCTCTTAGCAGGGACTCGACTTGTTGTCCTTAAAGGGGAAGCACATCACGCTCCTCCTATTCTAGAATTCAACAAAACCAACAGTCACAAACCATTCTGCTTACCCACTTCACTGCTGATGGGCCTGGGATCTGCAGGGGCCCATACGTTTCATTTTCATAGCGCTGATGTGCCGCGCCTCATTTCCTTCACCGCCAGCCGGCCTGGAAACACGGGGAGCCTCCGCATTCAATTTAAACAGCTCTGACGCTGAGCATTCTCCTTTTCGCCCCGCCCAGCTCAGGATCAGTGTTTCCACAACGGGTCCTTTTTTCCTTTGAGCTCCATCACTGAAGCGCATCCAATTTCACTGGGTGGCCTGGGATCTTTCTGGGACTCCAGTGAGGCTGCAAGTTTCCGGCCTCTGGGGCTGGGCCGCACTGCACCACCTCACAGGAGGATTATGACCCAGGCCACATGAAATGAGGGACGATAGAGGGTCTGGGAGTTTAGGCGCGGGGTGGGGGGGGAAACGGCGCGAAAGCGTAGGGAGGGGCATCCGAACGACGCCACAAGAAACAAAAGCCCAGGAAGGGCAGGAAACAGCACCTGGGAAGGTGCGAAATGTAACAGCAAGGGGTCAGGGGGGGTTAACCGGGCCACCCCCAAGAAGGAACAAAAGGCCGGCTGAGAGGGGGTATAAGTAAGCCTGGAAAAGGAGAGGCGGCACAAACCAGGTAAGAGCTCACCTCTCTCGGGTAGGCTCTTAGTGCCTGGATAAGGGGAAGGAAAAACGTGTGCTCTTGCGGGCTCACGCATTTTTCTACCTCTGTTCGTCTAACCGCAGTGACTACGAGTCGCCCAACGGTGCCGGAGCAGGAGCGACACAGAAATACCAGCGGCGAACGAACAAAGAATTTTCACTGCGGTCAAGCGAGAAGCGTGGTCGACAGAATTCAGACGAGAAGGATGGCGGAAGGAAGAGCAAAAAGGGCCCAAGAATTCTCAGAGGGTGAGAAAGGCAGAGAAGGAATACGGGGCACAATGGGTGCTGGAGATAATGCAGAAAGAAGAGGCGAAGACGACGTCACCTAGTGTTCATAGAGCCCAGCAGCAGCGAAGGAGAAGACAAGGTACCGCAAGGACAGAAAAGGGGAAGAGCTGAGTTGACGAGATCAGAGGAACAGACAGAGGCACCGACCAAGAGAAAGAAAAGATAAAAAAGGTACTGTGAATAATAAGGTGGGGAATAAAATAGTAAAAATGTTAAATTGCGTCATGGTTTCGGGTAAGTCGCCCAGAACCAATGACAAGAGCAGACAGGGGAAGGGATCTAGGGAGGAGCAGCAGGGGAATTCTCAACTGAAGAAAGCAGTGATGACCAAGAAAGGGATCACTTAAGGGCTTCGGTAAAATGGAGAGGAGTGGTGAGCGGGGAAAAACAGAGGGGCAGGTGTAGAACCCAGGGAAACCCCGATCCCGGCACCACAAGGGGCACCGGTAGTCCCGGTGCTGCAAGGGGCACCAATAATCCCGGCACCGCAAGGTGCAACGGCAGGGCCAAGCGTAGTGACAGGGGACACCACCGGGAGCAGCACCGACGGTGGCAGCGGCAGAAAATGGGGGGCCACTCATGACGAAATATGGCAGGCCAACCATGGGTAAAGACGCACAGGGCAGGTCAATGAAAGCGATGGCGTGGTACATAAATGACAAAGTAAAGGAAAAAATATGGAGGAAAGAATTGATCGATATATTTACATTGTTAGATTGCCAAAAGAGGGGGATGAATGTGGCCCTAGAGGACCTGAAGGAGGACGAGAAAGGTTTACTAAAAAAGGGGCCAGTAGTAAGGAGTTTTGACAATTGGATGTCGGCCTTCACCATAATGTCTACAATTATATTACAGAAATTCCCGGGAGATGGTTAGCGTTAGTAGCATATCAACAGAGGGTACTGAAGGTACGCGCAGCTTTTGGAGGTGACGCATGGCTGGAGTATGACCACGAGTTCAGGAAAGAGATGGACTGCTTTCTGGATATGGGCTGGGATGAAGAAAACTTTAAGCTCTACATCTTTAACGTGCTAAAGGAGAAATGGGATTCCAAGGAGCAGAGCACAGGGGGACAGCAGAGAAGGCAGTATTGGCAGAACGATTACAAAGCAGATTATAGATGCAATGGCAGAAAGTACAAATCCAGCTATGACAGAAATAGAGACCAGAGTTTTCGGAGCAGAAATTATGGGTCCCAGAGAGGGTGGCAGAGCAGCCTGCCCCCGACAACACAGGGGAGGTCGGGGGCAGTGGGAGCACGGGGACAACACGAGCAGAACCAGGACAATGCAGGAGTTTTGAAAAGGGGGTACCCTGTAGCTGGGGATGAAGTGCAAGTTCAGCCACAAGTGCGAGAGGTGTAAGGGTGACCACAGCAGCTCCAAGTGCACAAGGGCCGCAGCTCCAAGCGGCAGTAGCGATGAAACACGGAAATAAGGACTGGGCGGGAAAGGGGCCACGCCAGTAAGAATCGAAGATGGAAAGATAGCTCCAGAAATACCTAGACCAAGAAACGGCAGAACAGATCGAACCAGGCTTTAGAGAAGGTTTTAACATCCCGTTTACCAGGCAGGGAGCACAAGACATTCCTAGGAATCTGAAATCGGCAACTGAAAACAGATATAGTGACCAGTAAGATCGGGAAAGAAGTAGAACTGGGGAGGGTGGAGGGGCCATTTACGGCCTTACCATTCAAAGAATGTATATGCTCTCCACTAGGGCTGGCGCTGAAAAAAGAAGAGGGAATACAGGCTGATACACCACCTATCCTACCCTCCAGGGGCCTCAGTGAACGACCGCATCGCCCAGAGCGATCCAACAGTATCAGTCACACTTTGAGGAGGCAGTAGAACTGGTCAGGAAAGCAGGAAAAGGGGCATGGATGGCGAAAGCAGACATTAAATCGGCATTCCGCCTGTTTCCAGTCAACAGCGGATCACAAAGATGGTTATGTATGCATTGGGAGGGGAGGCGCACCCCATCGGGAGGCATTTGTCGATACTTCGACAAATGCCTCCCGATGGGGTGCGCCACCTCATGCGCATACTTTGAGAGGGTAAATTTATTTTTACAATGGGCAGTAACACAAGAGATGAGGAAGTCCATGATGGTACATTACCTGGACGATTCTTTATTCGTCGGGCCCAAAGGATCGGAGCTATGCAGGGCAACCCTGGACAAATTTGTGGCAATAAGAAGCGAGTGGGGTTTTCCTCTGGCGGAGGAGAAAATGATGGGCCCTACGCATATTATCCAATTCCTAGGTATAGAAATTGACTCCAACAAAGGAAGGTGTCGGATCCCGGAGGACAAGGTGACGGATCTGCTGAAGACAAAGGAACTACAGGGAAAAAACAAAGTGACAGTGAGAATTGCAAGCGCTGGTGGGGAAGCTGAACTTCGCAGGAAGAGTCATACCACAGGGAAAGGTGTTCCAGAGTAGTATCGAGCTGAAAACAAGAGGTGCTATCAAGGGGCACCACAGAGTCAGGCTGGGGGGAGGAATCAAGAGATCTGGAAGTGTGGGCAGAATTTCTGAAATACTTCAAGGGGTCGGTGATCTGGCGCTCAGCGGTGAATGAGGAAGGTAAAAGGGTGGTGTTCACCGATGCAGCAGGTGGCCTCGGTTTTGGCGCAATACTGGGGAAAAATGGTGTGCAGGCAAGTGGCCAAAAATATGGCAAGTGGCGGAATGGACAAGAAACCTAACGCTGCTGGAGCTCTTCCCGATATGGGTCGCGTTATGTGCATGGGGGGGAAGAGCTAGGAAACAAGGAGTTGGCAGTATGGTCAGATAACATGGCGGTGGTGCACGTGTTAAACAAAGGAAGTGCGTCATGCACCGTAGTGTTGGAATTAATGAGGGCGATCACACTGGAAAGCCTAAAAATGCATGCATAAAGGCAAGGCATATCGCTGGGGAAGAAAATGTGGTGGCTGATGCAATCTCTCGCTTTCAGTGGGAGAAATTCAGGGAGCTGAGACCGGATGCCGACAAGGAAAGAACGCCCACGCCGCAGAAGGCATGGGTCCCGTTGGAGGCACTATAAAAGAAAGCACGGTTGGCCACAAGGTCGACTCAAAAGAAGTGGGAGAAGAATGGAGAAAGGGTCATCGACAAGCTGACCAGGAACGCCCTAACAAGCAAAACGGGTAAGCAGTACGAAAAGCATATAAAAGATGTGTTGATGGAAAAAGGTGTAAAAGAGGTGGAAAAAAAATTTCAACGGAAAAATTTGTGAATTTCTCGAAGGGGCATTTGCCAAAGGGAAAAAAAGCTGGGCAGCAGCGCACCTAGCGGAGGTGGCATATACCACAAGTGGCGGGCATACCGGACCCGACCGACAGCGCTAAAATAAAATCCGCTATGAGAGGATGGGTGAAGTTAGAGGGGAAGAAACCAGATAATGGAAGGCCGGTAAATTTTGGGAAGTTGATAATTCTATTAAAAGTGCTGCGAGACACATGCAGCAGCACGTATGAAGCCGTGCAGTTCAGGGCAGCATTTGCGCTAGCATACTACGGGGCCTTCAGAGTAGTGGAGCTGGTGGCCAGGAACACAGTGACAGACGGCCTGGCAAGGAAAGACATTAGTATTAGCACTGTTTTTATGTCATCAGTAGGGGAAACAAGGGGATGTCTATAATAAAGACATCTAAGACAGACCAAACTGGGAAGGGGAGAGCAATAGATCTCAATTGCATCAGAGAGAAGGACCACTGTCCCAGATGCATTACCCAAGAATTCCTAGATCTGCTACCAGAGGTCGACGGACAGTTATTCATACATAGGGACGGCAGCGCACTTAGCAGGTACCAGTTTCAGGCAGTATTGAAACAGGCGGTGGCAAAAGCAGGATGGGACCAACCGAATTTGGGACACTCTTTCAGGATAGGAGCAGCTACCTCTGCGTGGGCGGGGGTCCTGGGAGCAAAGGGGGTGAGAAGGATTGGGGGATGGAAGTCGCAATGCTTTAAAAAGTACATAAGGGAGGAACTGATCCTTGTCTCCCCCGTTTTTCCATAGAGGCCGGACCCTACAAATCGGCATGGATAGTGGGGCACTCTTTCATGACCCGGGCAGGCAGGTGGCTGGAAGAGAAGCAAGGACTACATTTCAGGAACACAATTACGTCCTGGTGGGGCCTCCCGGGGATGCACTGGGAGGACATCCACGACAGGCTGTCGGACCTGATGGGCTTCAGGGACACCCCCTCCCCCCCGCCCGAGTACCTAGTCATGCATCTTGGAGGGAACGACCTGGTGAGCACAAACCGGGGTAAATTACAAAGGAACATTTACGAGTCGCTGCATAGCATAGCCGGTGGAAAACCGAGATTTTTATGTCAGAAATAATACCAAGAAGGGTCTGGTACAGGGCACAGAAGAGGCACGCAATTGAAATAGCCAGAAAGAAACTAAATAAATCAGTAGAAAAGTGCTGCAAGAACACAGGGCTGCACTTCATAAGACATGGCTTACACCGGAGCAATCCGGACATGTTTCACCAGGATGGGGTACACCTATCAAGGAAAGGGATGGGGTTTTTTCCGACAACATTTTTAGGGCACTCCAAGAACGAGGCTGTAGGTAGGGTGCTTTTGGGGGCACCTGAGCGTGCGTATAGAACACCCGCTCGGGTGTGGCGGCATGTGCCCAGGAACGAAGGCCCAGAACAAGGACTCGGGAGGAGCCTTGGGCAACTTCGGGACTGGACACAAGGTGCCCAAAAGCATATGGCAGTGTAATTATTTTGTTGTGTTTTCTGTAAGAAAATAAAATGCCTACGGCCTACAACTTTTCCATACACATGTCGTCTGTGATTTATTACTTAGGTAGGGATCTGGTAAGAGAAGCAAAGTGAACCCACACTACTCAGGCTATTCATTTCTTGCAGCAGCACTACCAGCATCCTGCTTAGTCTCCACAATGTGCCAGAGGCTGCCTCACTACATTGGTGGGCAACCAACAGCCTGGAGGGGTTTCTTTATCCTCTAACAAGCAGGGTGCAGACTCCTCGCAGGATTCAGCAGGCAGGCAGCCTGGGCAACGCCGCAGGCACCAGGTGAGGCCTGATAATCTGTGCCCCATGACAGCCAGGGTAGAGGGGCGAACAGCCCAACAAATGGGCCAGTGCTCACCCTCTCCCCCACCACAACTATAAGGCGACGCGCAGTCGCTGACCCGGGAAGCACAGATGAAAGGGAAAGGTGTTAATCAACGCCTTGCCTTTCATCCCAAAGGGATGGAAAAGCACCATGGCCCTTGGGATGGGGGGGTATGAGGGAACAGGCAGTAGGCGGGGAGCAATTGTTTAGGCACCATAAGGTGCAATTGTTGTCGGCATCAGCCGGCTGCGGGGCTCGCACTACAGCCCCCTCCCCTTCCCCCCCCCCCCACACAGACGCAACCAGTACCCAGGGGACAGCCCCATGTCCTATATAAGGAGCTGCTTTGGCAGCAAAAAACAATCCGTTTGGTTCCCTGCATGGGGACCCAACCAAAGAGTACTGTGTACAGTCTCTTCCTTGACCAGAAACCTCCCACCCTAGAAAAAGGGCAAGAAGAAAGAAAGACCACCGTCACTGTATGGTGACCACACTGTCTGACAACAAGAATGGCGGCATGGGTCAGATGGGGGGGGGGGGGGATAACCTCGGACCTGATGGCCAAAAGTACAGCATATTATGGCTACCGTAATTATGATTTAGTTATGACCTCGGTGGGGGGGGTCATGGGGCGCATTGTCACCCAGGGCATGTTACCACCCTGCCTGCATATGGGTCCAATGGTTAACAGCAGTCACACGAGCTCCAGACCTTTGTCACCATTGTTGTCTGGACCCAGGGCACAGGCACACGATTGCTGGCGGTGCCCAGCACACTCCACATTTGCACATATTGGGCTGGCTAACTGGCACACGCACCAGCCTGTGGGTTGTTGGGGACACCCAACACAGTTGCAGGGGTCACCGTGCTTGGCCGTGATCACCCAGACATGGCCTGGGGGCACACAGGCCAACGCAGCCGGAGTTCCCCCATCCGGGGCTTCAGCACACAGCTGCAGAGTTGCCTGGCAGGGGGCTCTGCTAGACGCCAGTGACCAAGGACCGTGTTGCCCAGCAGGGGCACTGTCATGGCAGAGGGCCTTTTCATTAATGGGCCAAAGCAACATTCATACAACTTGTCTACCATAGTTTGTCTTGTACTCAAACTGTCTCAAATGCTGCATTGGTGGAGAATAGAGGGTGTACGCCATATCTTTTCACAAGTTTATCTATTTGTATATGAAAGCCATAATGTGCTTTGCCGCTGAGGAAAATATTAGTTCTCTTGAAATCGGGTACCTGCTTCTCGGTCTCGTTTTCCAGTCTGATCATGCAATATTCGCTAAAGGCATAATCTTCAGCCCTGCTGTCGGGTTGTAAAGTATTTGATTCTGCAGTGCAACAGCACAGATCCCTTGCCAGTCATTGTGGTAAGAACGACTCCCCGATTCTCAGAATCAAAACTTTCTATAGTTGGAGCAAATGGTGGCCGTGTTGGCAGTAACCAGTTCCAGCTTTCATATACTGAGGATTTTTGAGTGACAGTAGCGTGATGGATGAAAAACTTTAAATTAATCATAACCACTGGCATTTTATATGGTTGACCTTCCATTCCATCGTTTTTCCCTCAGAATGCAATTGCAAAGAAACATCATATGCAGATCACGCTTGGGCCCATCCCATTAGGGGCTATCCAGCCCAAATGCACTGTATGTGACCTCAAACCACCCCAGACACGTTTTGTCTAGTGGTTATGATTAAGTCTAAACATTCTAGCCATCACACTTGGGATTAGTTTGCTTACCTAAGTAAGAGGGTACCCTCCGATGTAAGCCCTTTTGTCACTGTACCACAAACTTATTTGCACTTAACTGAGACTTAACACAATCTCAACCTGTCTGGGGTTGATTCGGTTCCCATGTCTAGTGGATGTGGCCTGGCAGTTTTGGCTACACCGCTCCCATTGGTGGCAGGAGCAAGACTGGTTTCTATATGGCCAATGCCATTATGTTGTGGCACAAACGGGGTAGACTAGAAAATAAGGGTAGCAAAGGTTGTCCAGAGCAATATCAGTGGTTATGAATAATTCAAACCCTTTCATCTATCGCTTTTTGTCATCAGATTTGAAAATAAGTAAACTGGAACTTTAAGAACAACTGTTTTGTGTCAATTTATTTAATGAAAATAATGGTTAACAGACAAACGTTTAGTGGAATTTGTTTTTACTCTGTGTATAGATGCACTGTTTTATGGATTCCCCAGAGATGTTGAAGGGGGGGGGGGGTCTAAAGAATGAAATCCTGTCCTTCCTGTGTTAAGGCGGTACTGCTGTCGGGATGTTTGTATTGCTGTCTACAGCGGAAGCTGACCGCATTCCAAGCATTCTGATAGGCTGCGGGGAGTGCAGCAATGAGCACGAGCTCAGAGTATTGCTTGCATGTAAACTGGGGCTCTGGCGGTCTTAGCCACTCAAGCTGATGTTGTAATGCCAGTGTTTGTCCAAGGCTCTTATCATTCAGGAGCACACGCCCGCTGAGCGAGCTTGGTTAATCATTACCTCGTCAAGGGTTTCATGGTCGCACCGTCGCAGTCTCCTCCGTGCACAGATTCCCACGTGTCACCCCTTTTTATTTGTACGTGTTTTCGGTTCAAGGGGTGCGTCACTTCTCGGTGTGAGGTAGTTTTTCTCACTTCAGAAATGGACCAGATATCCCAAAGGGTCTGTCATTGCGTGCATATTGAGAAATAAAAGCAAACCACAGACTGTCATATTTCACAACCATGCAAGTGGCACGTTGCAAACTGATCTTTAGTGTGCACGGCTGCAGTGCAGAGTGGTAGGTTCAGAAATGGGTATGTGTTGGAATGGTCCGGCATAGGGAGTTTTTCCACCTGAGGTGAATTTGCAATTTGCTACCCCATCACCTGACATGGTGCCCCGTGCAGATCCACTCCCACAGCCGCTTCCTTCGAAACGTTGTGCCAGTACGGTTCGTCAGTGTGCCTATACGTCTATGGTGAACCTAGGAATAAAGGGGGGGGATATTGTGGCATTTCCGGGGGGTGGGAAGAGGCTTGATCCCAGTGCTTGGGGGTGAGCAATATGGGTGGTCCAGAATGAACAGGCTTTGGAGGAAGACCAAGAGGGCAGGAATGGGGAAGGGGTTCGACCATGGTGCAAGGATGTGGTTGAGCACTTGATAAAGCAGATGCTGGTAGAGAAAGGCAGGTCAAGGGTTTGGCCATTGAGTTGTGGGACAGGTTGCTCAAGACCAAGGGCTTCCATGTGGGTAAAGCTACTGGAGGCCGGAAGATTAGGCTGGTCGATCCAGGCATTGTAGTCACCAACTTGAAAATGCAACTCATTATAGAAATGACATAGCTTAAAGGAGTGATTCTATCCCCAAAGTGCAAAAAGCACAAATCAATAGTTGCAAAATTATGCGGCCTAAAGCATCCATTGTAAATGTACCTGTGTCCATTTCCATTTGTATATTTTACAGGCAGGATACTTTAGTCCTCATGCCAAGTTCATCAGGATGGTCGATTTGAGTTACTTATTTTACTGCCACTTTTTGGGTAGTAGTGGAATTATCACCAATTTTACTACACTACCAAATTCTGACATTGACGAAATGTGGAGTCTAGAACCGAAATGGAGGTGAATCCTCCACTTTTCCTCCACGATTCGTCATATTTCCTGCTTCAGGATTACCACTTGTGGTAAACCCTACACAATCCGATGAGTCCTACGGACACCAGAAATTGAGATTAACGCAGCCATGCCAGCACTCCAGGCTGTGCTAAATCCATGCAACCAATAAGCGGCAACGGTAAACTAGAGTGGGTAAATGCAATGGAATTCTCGTCAAACTCGTAATGAGACCCTATTTTGGGACAACTAATGAGGGCCCCAGACAAACAGTTCACGATCTGACAGTCTTCTATAGGCTAAACGTCCAGACCCCAATGAAGGCTATGTACAGATTTAACTAAGCTCTGGGGGTTCAGAGTTCCCATGTGTCCAAAGATCCTTTTGTGGGTTGACAGTTTGATTGGCTGAATGAGCAGCCAACCTGCTTTCATGTTTGTTTATGCATTTACTCGAATTGTCTGTGCTGAGCTAGCTCTTTATATGAAATTACCTTTTACAAAAAACTCCATTGTACACTCCCACTCGATTATGCACAACCTGCAGTGTAGACAAGAAAATAATAAAACGAGGATTGAACATATAAAAAGTATTCTACTAAAAACCATATGAATAACTTTCATTATAGCCCATTTACAAAAAATAGATTTATTTTCTCTCAAGGACATACTACACATTTCATTGTTAATCCTCCGAGGCAAAGGTGGCGTTTCTGAATATTAAGTTGGCTTTAATCCTCTCGGAGGTGTTATAAAATGTCATTACTGTGGGCAGTGTGACTTCCCAATACCTTCACTTCCTGTGCCAGATAATTGGTGTTTCTCTGACTTGGTGTTAAAACTGATGTTTCGTCCTCATTGTATGTTGGCCTATGCCCAGTCGCTTTGCGAGGAAATCCGTATTGCAAGGTCGTGACCTTAAGTGAATCAAGCCTCCATTTTAGGTTAAAGCCACCATTTTAGTTTATCATGCAAAGTCACCCTGCTGCCTAAAATGGCCGACCTGTGTTCTTGTTCTTGCTTTAACCTCTTCAACCTCTGTAGGAGAGTTAATGTCCAACCTGCCTGCAGGCTACATGTTAGGGTCATGTAGACCTTGTCCTTTGTTGACCTCGGGATCAGGGGATTACTTGAATCGGCGATGTTAACCTACAAGTATACAAGAACAATAACGCGATCTAAACACGACATGTGAAACATCTGTTTGACCTGTATTGAAGCAATGTGTAAAGAGTGTAAAGTTAAACCCAGAGAATGATAGTGTTTGTTAGCAAATGTATTAAAAAGTAAACCGCATGTACGAGAGATGTAAATTAGGAACAAACCTGGCGCAACCCTAGCCCAGTACATGATTAACTTGTAGGAGGCTGGACATCGTTATAAAGAAACTGTATAAATACGCTGATGTCCAGCTAGCAATTCCTGTTTACTGCTCACATTTAACCCTGTTGGTGGTCTCTGTGATGTATTGACGCCCAAATAGCTATTTGTGTACTTGGTTTTGTAAACTGTACAGAATTGCAATAAAGATTCTGGGAATCTTTACAAGCCCGTGTCGGTGTATTTCTCTTTGCATGTTGTAAAAGCCTTCATATTGTATTTTCTGATTCCACATTGGGAGCCCTAAATATCAGACCTCCATTTGAATACAACCCGTGCCTGCCAAGTAAGTCAATGCCGCAACTTTAATGCAGTGATAAGATCAAATGTCCTCCAGCTATCGACCAGGCCCAATGCAGGAAATACGCCCTTCAAAGGAGAGGGTGGATTTAACTATTCTTTAGCAGGGCTTTCCGCCTGTTTACAGGGGCTGTTACATTTGCTTCAAACATGACCTGGGACTTACTGAGGGGCATTGAAGTTGTTGCTGAAAATAAATGGGCAACTTGGGTTGCTTTCAAAACACGTGTCAATTCAAATGGGAGTCCATAAAAAAAGCCTAACCACTTAGCACTAGATGACGAAACAGGGGGAGTGTGCAAGGGGTGTGCTGTGAGTATTGTTTAGAAGCAGTCTTTCCACCATTTCTGAGGAAACGAACCCCACCACCTTGCGGAGCGAGCGCAGAGTGTTTTTGTGGGCGGCGGCCAAGAGGACTTTGTGTCAACAAAACACCCAAAGAACAGAGTGCCAGACCTAGGTGAGTGGCGCTGTTGTAGTAATTTCTTTGGAGCCTGGTGGTAATGCCGACACCTTGGGTCAACACTATCTGTGCTGCCTGCCGGTAACTATGCTGGCCAAATCAAGCACAAAACCTAGGTTACTAAAACACCAATGGAAAGCCTTCAGCTAGGAATCCACCCAGGTGTTGGTGGGCGGTGGGGGTTAAGGGGTAAGGAAACAAGGACGCCTGATGAAGCCTGTGTTTAAACCCGCTCTACTGTCAGGGGCTCTAGAGCAGCAACGCGTGGTACGAGCGACATGGGGATAATTACACAGTGCTATCATTGTTGTGCATTTGTACTGGTTTGTGGTGGGGTTGTGCACTCTGAAAGCACAAAGCTCATGCCACTGGATTTCCTAACCACGGACTGCATGGACATTGACGACAATTCCCTGTTAGCCCTGTGTTATAAAATTACCAGCACAGCGGCTAGGTGCATAACGCTGCCAGATAACAGACGTCAAGGCTCTCAAGGGGGGTGTGTCTGGAAGTAACCAAGGTTCCAGTGTACACAATTTCCTTTCAGTTGGCTGCTACCTTGTGTAGCCCGGTTTCTCTGGCTGATACGGTACCAGACACATCAGAGGGTATAGAAATAAGTGACCAGTCCGCACGCCCACATACCCAGAGGCTGTCTGTCGCCACACCTATTTCCAGGACCTGTTATTGGACAATGGGAAGGGACGGTCAATGGAACAGGGGGAGGGACACCCCCGACTCTAGTAACATCAATGTGGCTGATGGAGTATTGTACTTCGCTGCAAATATCCTGCAGAAAATATGTGGTGTGATCTTAGAGCAGTTGAAAAAAGAGGCTGCACTGGGCCAAATGTCTAATTACCACCGAACTTGGTATAATAAGAGCGGGCTCATGAATGTGTTGACCAAGATGCAATTACCATTCCTTAGGTACAAACACACAAGATGCAGTTGAAGTCTAAAACGACTTATCAATGTATAAATCACGGAAGGAAATA
Source organism: Ambystoma mexicanum (assembly GCF_040938575.1). NCBI lineage: Eukaryota > Metazoa > Chordata > Amphibia > Caudata > Ambystomatidae > Ambystoma > Ambystoma mexicanum. The sequence continues at coordinate 446,962,141 of NC_090936.1, read as the reverse complement.
TGTATGGCTAAAAGGGTGAAAATGCTGAAACAAGCTGCAATTAAAGGCCAAAACAAGGGCCAAGCCACTATACTCTACATCTATCATACTGGAGCAAATACAAACCAAGGAAATCCATAGTCTACAAAGACTGGTGGGAGGGTCGAAGCCCCCTGGCACATTGGCCAGCTGGTTGTTGGGTGAGGAGCAACAAGCGAAACTACCTGACGTAGACCAATCAGTACCAACAGTTCATTGGGAGCTGTCACAGCTGCTTGAGGCACATGACCTATTGAGTTTAGAGGAGGGGGATGTTGGATCCAGATCCATCAAGGCCCATACATGGCCCACTCCCTGTTCCCATCAGCCCCGTGAAGGACTTGATCATTTTTACCTTCTCAGTTTACAGGAAACTGAACAAATGGGGTCAGATCTGCTTAAAGGGTGCACCAGCATACCCGCACTGAGTACTGTCATCTGTTGACTTCAGTTTTGTCCAGCCAGTGAAAATCAACAAAGGAAATTTTGTGAGTCCACTGTGTTTAAGCCGAGGTGACATTGCTGATACAGAGCCACCAAAAATCTATCCAGAATGTGGGATATGTGGTGGATTGCCGAACACACGTGATTGTCCTGCAGACTATGCCTAACACCTTACCTGAGGCATCAGCTTCCAACAAGAGGGTGGTGGGCAAACAGGCAGTACTGGATGTCATGGGGTGGGCTTGGTTCAGGAAGTTTCTTATGCAGAAATTACAGGAACCTCAGTGAATATTAAAGATGGCCAGTGGGAACACCAGGGGGCATGCACATCTACTGGATCAAAATAGCTCTTTCCCTACATAACGAATTTGTGATCTACCTCCAAGAAACGTAGCTCACAGCAAAGATGCACATAGAGGGTTTTACACTTTCAACAGTGACCAAGGGTCCTAGAAGCCGCCCCTTTGGCAGCCTAGCTATAGGAATTAAGCAAGGGGTCCCTCTGAAGAATGTTAACCTGATCACAAGTTCATATAACATTCTGGCCCTTGAGGCAGTGGTGAAAAGGGGTGGGTGAACAAATGGCAGTCTTGTTAATTAACATATGTGTACCACCTGATAGGGAATATCTGGATGAGAACATTGATCAAATTTGCTCTGCCTGGGTAGCTGAAGGGAATCGGGGAATTCATCCTGTTGAGAGGGTGGGGGGGCTTAAATGCTGGGTGTAGACAGGAAAGCCAGCCCAGAATACAGATGTGTTAAGTCCGTCGGTACAATGAAAAATCCTAGGGCAAACAAAAAAGGAGCCTATTGATTGACATTTTAAGAGTGGTACATGCTGATGTACAATGGATGGACCCCAGGTGATGGCCCGGGGCAATGCACCTGGACCATGGGCAAACCAATGCCTGCCCTGAAAGAGTGCAGGCACTGGAAGCTAGAGGGACGCAGTTCAGCGGTCGCGATCACCACATGCTGATACACTCCATTGTCCTACAATTGAATTCAAGGTTGATTGGGGGTGGGGGACAGGGTGTGCATGAGGTGGCCAATCATGGGAGAAACCGTATCAGTATGTCACTTAAAAACATCTAGGGTGTCAAGATGCATCAATCTACAAACTGAATTGGAAACTGAAAGCTGGGCAAGGGCTGACAGTCAAATTGGTTAATGGTTGGAAAAATTGTCTGAAACTGGGTCGGTGAGGTAAAACCAGGTGGTAGTACACGAAGGAAAACTAAGATCTTTGATATTGATATCTCTGACGCCAAAGGAGGATGCATAGAATGAGGAAAGCTAGAGGAGTGGCACAGCCCATCCCCATGATATGGTCCAAAATAAGAAAAATAAAGAGTCCAAGAGCGGTCTAAGAAGGTCCAGGGCTCTAAATAGCCGATGGCAGCAGATGTTTTTGGCAGTCTGTAGCGGAACAACTCTGACCATATGCCAATTGCTGGCCAAGGGTAATAGATGTAGCGGGCTTAACCCTATTCTGGAGTGTAAATGGGTAGAGTTCAAAAGGGCTAACTGTGACAAAAGCAGACGGTAAAATAAAGTTAGGTATGATGGGGGAGATGGCCAATGGCCACAGACTTTTATAATATATATGCTGCAATAACAAACTGAAGGGTTCTCGTGCACCGGGACCCAATGGGTTGTCAAACGCTGTATTGAAAGACTATCCCAGTGCATGGGCAGTGGTTTTGAAAATTCTATTTGAAGGTGTAGTGCAATGATAATGGTTGAAGGCCATCCTTTTGCCAATTTACAAAAATGACAGTCCAGAGAACTACAGATTAAGATCTATTAGATTTTAGAGGTAAACTGTTCTCTGGCTCTGTGCTCCAAGCCCTACAGGGTTGGGCAAAGGAAAATATCTTGAACTACACACAAACCTGCTTTCAACCGGGGTCTGCAACCAAACGCATGTCGCTTGATACATTTATTATTGAGGCAGCAGTAAAGGGCAATTATACTTGACCTGGGTGGATTTCAGCGCAGCCTTAGACACCGTTAACGGGGCATGTCTGTGACAAAAGTTGTGAACTTGCGGCTGCCCAGAATGGTAATTGGTAATATTGATTCAACTCCATACAGGGAACAGTGTGCAAGTGCGCCTGGACAGTACGGGCCACATGACTAACCTGGTGGAAGTAAACAGGGGCGTCAGACAAGGGTGTAAACTTGTACCCCCTACTGTTCTGCCTGTAATTGGCTGTCCTGCCCGCAAAAGGTTACTGGCAGGGGAGAGATGTCTAGACGCAGGCGGCCTTGTCTTGCTCAACCGCACAAGGGGCATGAAAAATCAATTCAAGACCCTGCTAAACAGAATGACTTAGCTATCAACATGGTCAAAACCAAAATGATGGTCGTCTCAGGAAGCAAGATAGCTAGGGTTGCCCTGCAGATTGGTTCACACAAGGTGGAGTATGTTGATGGCTACCTATACTTAAGATTGCAGTTATCGTGGAGGGGATCACAGATCATAGTTGAGAGCAAAAAGAGAGGCTAGACAACAAACGTGCTTAATAAATTTGCAAATGAAACAGCATGGGTACCTACTCGAACGGATCCTAAAACTCTATAAACGGAGCTTTTCGACTGTCATTCTCTACGGACCTGATGCTTTGGCCATGAGGGACCTAACATGGCTAAATATGGTGGAGGGCCAATTCTGGAGGAGGCCCAGAGTGTGCCACACACCATGCCAATGCCCTACTTAAGACTAGAACTGGGATTGGTGTCCCTCATGAGCCAAACACTCACACAAAGGGGCATATTATGAAATCAAGAAATCTGCCTGTATGCCAACTGTTGCAACTCATGGGCACTATGTATGAAAGGAGAAGCCACCGGGACTACGTTACTCTAAATGAGGCGTTTTACAAATGGTGATCCCCAGATTTTGAGCGGGGCACAAGGCACGAGGTCCTGAAGGCTCTATATAAAAACGAGCTGAAACCGAGGGACTGGCTGGGGAAACTACACACATTTGCAAACACTACATAAAATGGCTAAGCACAGTACATATTTGAAGTTAAGACCCAACATTACCTATTGAAGTACCCCAGTCCAGCGGTTCGGGCCTTCATGTTGAAACTATGTACAAACCAGTTGCCCATTGCTTGCCTTGCAGGGTGCACAAGCAAGATTACTGGCTGAACAGAGTTTGTCGTATGTGTCGGTTAGAAGAGAATATGGAAACACCAGGACATGTACTGACACTTTGTTAAAGAAAAAGGATCTATGTACATGGCAAAGCTGGGGCAGTTAGTTTGAAGTTCTAATGCAATTAAGTGATGAATTTTGGCGTTACTTTTTTTAAACGGCCTTGGAATCCGTGCACGTGGCTTTATACTCGGTTTGGAAAGTTATTTCAATATGTTTAAACAAGTGGAACTAGTAACAACAAATGCATGACCTGGCATTACTACTGGCACTCTTGGATTTGGTAGATACTCAGTAATGTGGGGTCTATTCAAATGGCAGATAAAAATCCTAAAGGTTAAATGCAGAGGAAATTAATTGAGAACAATTTTAATTTGTATTTTAATGTGTACTTTATGTGAATTTTTACCATGGATTTTGAGTATATGAATTCATAGGATATGGATTTGATTATATTTTAAAATGCACCAGAGTAAGAATTGTGTTCCTTTTTTTAAAAAAAGGTAAATATGAATTTAAAGTATTAATGACGAGATCTGAAATGGTGTTGGTATATTTTGTAAAAGTTCTTTATGAATCAACATAAATAAAATAAAAAACATGGGCTAGAGTTTCAAGAGACCAGTGCTCGGATTACAGGAAGTGCAATTTTGCATGGTGTTAGCAGTTTGCCCTATTGAAAAAAACATTGGGGCCACATTAGAAAACGGTTGCATTATGCAAAGTGCAATTTTGCATTGAATTGGCACTAGTGCGCAAACTTCCTTAGTGTACAAAACATACTTAACGCATTTTTCCACTAGGACATTGTTTGCCCTAGTGCCAATACCATTCCATATTGGCATCAAGTTAAACTTTGTGCTTGTACAAAAATGCATTGAAAGATTTTTGCCCAAGGGCAAACTCGTGCTAATACCATGCAAAATCGCACTTGTAATGGTGAACCCGTTTTCAAATATGGCCCAAATGTTTTTTGTGCTAATGCCATGCAAATTTGCACTTGCAGCGGTCCCAGGTGATCAGTCATTTTTTTTTTCCTGCTTTAGGTGTCCCTGTCCTCTGCATACTGATGGATGGCGACCACCACCCTGCACTGAGGCAGCAGACCCCTCAGCAGCTTCATGTATAGGAAACAAATCCTGGGTGACGGGATGACTTTTAGGCCAGCCACATGCTACTAGAATGAGGGGTTACCGGGGGAACTCGTCTGGATGTACCGCCTGCAAGCGGAGAACCTAGCATGACCTGACACAGAACAATTCTTAACCCTTTTGACACTTCAAAATAGCTCTAATAAAGTACAAAATGATGTTAGCCCTCGGAAGCCAAGCATGAACACATAGTTGAACTAACTAGATCTGTAATTTAAGGAGTACATACATTGCAGTTGGGTTCAATTCCTGGCTTCACCAGTTCACCTGTGTGGCCCTGGGCAAGTTATTTGATCTCACTGTGGCTTAGCTTCCAAACTTGGAAGCCACTCGAAGTGCTACTGTTGGTTTATTAGACTTCAGTGCTGCATTGACGAAGCCAACAGTTATGGCCTGTGGATTTTTTAAATGACTTTTTGTTTTCAGTATGAAGCGACAATCTGGTTTTCAAATGTGTGGCCTGCCTCGACCCCAAAGCATTTATATGGGTGTAGATGGCCCCTGGCTAAGCTGCACACCAACCTTTAGGCACCCTCCCCCTTTAGGCCACGCCCAGCAGTCTTTGCAGCTCGTCCCCTGTCAGAGGCCAACGCCCCCTCAATATCGGAGGGGGCGAGAGGGGCGAGGGAGAGGGAGGGGGTAGAGGGATGAGGGGAGAGGAAGGGAGAAAGGGAGCAGGAGGGAGAGGGAGGTGGAAGGGGAGATGGAGAGAGGGAGAGGGAAATGAAGAGGGAGAGGGGGGGAGAGGGAGACCCGCATGGCGCGGCTCGACCTGCTTCTGGGCATACCTCCATGCCCTTTGTGGTGCTGGGCACAGGGAGTTCAGTCGGTTACTGGGCAAAATGTTGCTCAGTCTGGTGCTGGCAGAAGGTGTTATACCAAGTAATGGCACAGGGTGTTTCCAGCATGGAGTTGGGCACAGTGAGTTGGCCAATCTCCTGTCGGGCCCAGGGCGTGGCTCAGTTTGAAACTAGGACAGGGTGACCGCCAATCTAATTCTGCAAACATTTGGGCCTTTACCAAAGCCCCCAAGTGCAAAAGTAAGGTGTAAAAGCCGGGTGTGTACTTTCAACCTCCCGGGCATTTTACAGCCATTTGGAGGCCGAGAAAAAGCATGAAACGGAATTGACATTTGCACTGAGCATTTCCCGTCCACCCTTCAAGGGCACATGCTGAGCAGGGTGGTTTATATTACTCGTGGATCAGCGAAATATAAGTGAAATACTCATCTATGAATAATATCCAAAGTTATGTCACTTTAATAGAATGTCCCTCGCTTGTGGAGTGCTGGAAAGTCTTGCCTGCTGCTGGCCAGCTGCCTCTCTATGTAGCGTCTTCATACGAGTTCATTGCAATCTTTTGCACACCCGGGAAGTGGTGGGGGCCTGGCAGGGTGTGATTAAGATGAAAAGAATATGTAGATCAGGTCTATGAAGTAAGTCCTTTGAAACTTTAAGGCATCTATGCATAGTCTGTTTAAGATATTAAGTGAGTCCTATGAAATTAAATGTATGTGTTTGTATTATTTTGTATGTATTTAAAGGTAATGTGTTCTTTTTATTTATTGTTCAAATGGTTGCAAGCCCGTGGTGCATGTCAGTCCTGTTAGGTGGGCCATGGTAAGCGGGTGGGCGGGAATGTTTGGCGATAGCATGGGTGCTAGCCCGGGGTGGAGTAGGGGCAGTGATGGCTTACTGGAATGCAACTGGAAGGCTTAAATTTCCTTCTTACTTGACTTTAGTATATGCAGTACATGCTAGCCAATGTTTCCACTGTTCTGGCTGCGAGCGCCCCACCCACGCGCGCAGTTGCACCAATTTGACGACTACAAGCAAATGTGCGGTCCTATAACTGCCAGTGATGTGCAACCCCCCCCCCCCCAGTTCATAAGTCGGCTCCCCTGCATCCCACTTAATTATAGCACTGACAAAGAGTTTAGTGATCTGCCCACGCCATGTGGAGAGTCTGAAGGAAGCAGAGCAGAAAGGGTTCACTGTTCTCGAGTGTGCCCGTCACACTGTCTGCGCTCATCTTGGTTCCTGCTTACCAAACTCGTTGGAGCCCACATACTCTGTGAAAACCTAGTTGGGTCTTGTTCTTGACCCCATTTGAAGTGGCGTCCATGTAGAGCCTTGTGTACCCAAGTGTTTCTGCACTTCCCTCTATCACATTGGTGACCTTCGAGGGGGTCCTGAAGGTTGTCCAAGGGGGGCCTCCGACTCATTAAAAATGGATTAAGATGACTTTTTTAATTAAAATATAAGCAGGTTTTCCACTGCTGCTTTTTTTCTATTAAAAGCAGTCCCCTTAATCCATGCTTAAGGGGCCTGCTCCCCACCCACTTGCACTCAAGAGGGGTGGGGGGTCCACCGTATGAAGGGTTGAATACCACTGCTCTAGCACCTGTTTGTGACGGTTTTTTTTCTCTCTGCAGTTACGCATCTCGACCAACTTGGCTGAATTTAAGAACGCCCTGCCACAGCAAGGGGAAGTGAGAGCCGACAGCGAAAGTCCTTGAACTCTGTTCCAGTCAGGCGCTGGAGAGGCAGCCCCCCGGCGACTAGGTGTTTACCTCCCCCGAGTCAGCTGCGGCCCCAGGGGGCACTCGAAGAAGTCGCGCTCGACCAGCTCGGGGCGAAAGGTGAGTGGGAGATGTGTGGAGCAGCAGAGCGCCTGCGCGCGGCACCTCGCGAAATCCACCACCCTAATGCACAGGCTGCGACTATACGAGAGGGCCACCCCATTTGTCACTTTTCTGGGATATATATGCATTACTTCACTATTTGCTGTCAAGGTTACAGAAAATAAATTCGCCAACCGGTGCTATGGTCTGGCCCACAATCGAAAATCGCTTCTCATTACTTTTGCTGCACTTTTTTTTTTGTTTTTGTTTTGGTGCACAGGACCGTTTTCTGTCAAAGTCCTACCCTGCATGTAAATGACCGCAAATGCTACCATTTTTCAACTTTATTAAAGTTACTTGGGAGGTACTTGTGCGTGCGCAGACGTTCTCGGAAGTAATATACGCATAGCTACCCAAATTACCCCCATTTAGAGACTGACGCCCAAGCCGCATTTGCTCTCGAACCCCCCCACACACATGCACTCCAGATTACGCCCGGGGACTTCACTTAAAGCACCCCCTGGGTGATCCCATTGAAGTGGTAAATTGAGGGGGTGGGGGAGCTCGTCCTAGGGGGTGTGGTTTAAGCACTGCCCCAACAAGAGCCCCCCCCCCCCCGCCCTTACATTCAAGGAGCCATGGTTGAAGAAATGCCTGCGGGGTCTCTAGCCCTCCCAGGCAACCCTTTAACCACCCTTTACCTGCTCTGTCTGCACCAAGGAGAGAGCCAACATCCAAGTCTACATCTCTGCAGCATCTAACCTCAGCCAAACACTTTAAAATCTGCAAGGAGCTGGCCAATCCTGTTGCAGTTTCTACCACTCCTGTCCCCTCCGAGGCCCTGGCATATCATTTCATCTCTAAGACTCAAGACCTTCTATCCTCTCCTTCGACCACCTCTACTCCCTCCTCTGCCTTTCCCCTGCTCTCACCAGACGAGGTTTCTAGACCAGTCCGATCTATGAAAGTCTCGTCAAAACAGGTTCAACCCTGTTACTCCAAAACCATCAAGGACCACATTGACACCTTGGCCCCTGCCCTGGCTGACTTCTGCAACCACTCCTTCGCCACTGAAGTCTTCCCTGCTCCCCCCCGAAGCACTCCCTATGTGCACCACCTTCTTAAGAAACCCTCTGCCGGCCCGTCCTGCCCGGCTAACTATAGCCCTATCTCCATCACTCCTTTCCTGGGCAAACTCCTGGAAATGTTGCCATCTCCCAGCTTAATCTTCACACTGAATCTGTTAGTAGTCTCCATGACAATCCGTCTGGCTTCATAGCTGCCAGATGCACAAACTGCTCTCCTGAACATCCATGAAGACCTGCTCTCAACTCTCTATTCCAACACCCCTTGTGTGGTCGTCTTACTTTTTTTTTAAACAGTTTTTATTCTTTTATTAACACCACACCAAAATACAAACACTGAGGACATTGCATATAAATTGTCGCCATCTTACTTGATCTCTCTTATGCCTTTGACATGGTCAACCATGCCATCCTGCTCATGATAACCTGGGTATTTCCTCGGATCGACCCTCCCACGTCCAACTTGGGTCCTTCCACCTCCTCTCCTCTATCTCTACCTGTGTTGTTCCCCAGTGGTCTAACCTATCTCCGTGGCTGGTCAACCAATACCTGGCACTTCTTGCCCACTGCATTTCCGCTCTCAGCCCCAACTTTCAGTGCTATGCGGATGACTCTCATTTTCAGGTTCCCTTCTGCCACTTCTACTTCTCATCTGTCTGCTAACCAGGAGTGGTGTGCCGCCAATGATCTCTGCCTTGATGTTAGTACCGAGATTCTCCTCATCAGCACACCCACTCCCTCCTTTCCTGTCACACTCTGGCCGGCCTCTCTTGGCCCTCTTCCTGCCCCCACCTGTGAGGCTAAAAACTTCGGGGTCATTTTCGACTCCACACACCTTTTCTCTCACACTACCAGCTGCACCTTCTGAGATATTCATCCTTTCTTCTCCTTCACCCAGAAGCTCACTGTCTCCAGAACTCTAGTTCTCTAGACTACCGCAACAGCCCTTTTCTAAATCTGCCTGCTTCTACTCTCCGCCCTCCAACTCATCCAGAACAGGACTGCGAGACATGTCCTTTGCCTCAACCCCAGGGTTCGTATCTCTCAGGACTGAAATATCTGCACTGGCTCCCAGTGGCTGTGAGGATTATGTTCAAAACCCTCTGCATTGTCCACAAGGCCTTCTGGAGCCTGGGCCCTCAATACCTTCAACTCGCTCTTCCTAAATATCTTCCTTCTCAACCTCTTTGCTCATCTGCCTCCACCTCCCTCAGGGTCAGTCGCTTCTCCAAGCAAAACGTTGGTGGTAGATCTTTCTTCAGCTGGGGACTCCCTCTGGAACAGCCTCCCTGAAACTTCAGGAGTGCCATCTCCGGTTCCGTAAGCACCTCAAAACCTTCCTCTTTGCTTCTGCTTTTTCTCCTCCTCTCCCCTGTTGAACTGCTGGATGAAACTGAAACTGCACTGGTCACCTGGCTACCCTCTGATCTCATGCCCAGGACCCCTCCCCTGCCAGTTGCACGCCTACACTGCCTGCCTGGCAACCCCTGCGCCTGAGGACTTTTTTCTGTATCCCTACAGGCCCCCACCAGCACTTGACACCAGCTCTCCGTACCTTTTACTTATTGCTTTTATTGTATTTATTTTTACAGTTGATTCCCATGTACAGCACAGCCCCTTCCCCTGCACTTGCACAATCTCAATGTCACTTGGCCTAGTAGGATCGCTGTCTGTCTTCCCTCTGGTCCCCCTCCCTTGCCTCGTTGTGCCTTGAAACACTTGTGCATAGAAGTGTTATAAATGCCATATCATATCTCCTTGAATGCAATGGGCTGTCTGCTGCATGATGTCTCTTTATTCAGGAACAGAAGGGGGGGCTGGGTTGGCCAGCCTCCTTTTTGTTTCTGATTAAAGAGCGAACATGCATTGGTAGCCCTTTAACCAAGAATTGTTAATGGGCTTCCTGTTGCGTGTTGGCTCTGTACTCAGGAACAAAAGGAGAGACTGGCCAACCCAGCCACCTCCTGTTTCTGAATAAAGAGACATCACGCAGCAGGTTTAGCCGATACACTGCTTGGTTACACGGCTGCCTGTAGATGTCATTTTGGATTGGAAAAAGAAAAGGTGATGCCCTTTTCTTTTTTTCTAATCCGAAATGCGTACACCTGCAGGCAGCCATGTAACCATGTAGCAGTCGGTGTGGCTGGGGGCTAGGCTGCGTGGGCCCTGGCAGGGCCCTGGCTTGGGAGCCCATCTCAGACTGCCGGGGCTTGTCCCTGGCCTACTTAAAGCCCTGCCCTCCAACAAACTTTGATTACTTCCAGAAAATTGTTAGTCTCCATTGACTTCGATGGGAACACTGTCCCAAAAAACCTGTCGCTACCCGCTTTGTGTAATCAACACTTTGAACTGGAGCTCCCATTCAATGCCCCAGTGAACCTAAAACTGTGCAAAGTGGAAGGGTGAGAGAAAGAGTAAGTATTCTTCACTCAATTTCCAGTCCATTGTTGGCCTTTCTCGTGATGCTGCCTTTAAAGTGCTGTGTAGCAAAATTGCTTTATATAGCGCTTTCATGAAAACGCTGTACAGGGAATATGTTTACATACATCTAACACCCAACCGAAGTTGGTATTCATTTATAGACCTCTGGTGTATGAAAGGCTGAGTTGGTCTTGTTGGGATTTGAACCTATGGCCTGCAGATCACAGCAGTGAGCACTCAACTCACTGAGCTATCTTACCAGCCAAATCCATCTATAATTTTTTGGGGCGGAGGGGAATGGAGGATGCGAGACAGCCTCCTACTTGGAATCGGAGCAATACCACCAGCTCATTTCACAGAAGCCAGCAAGCAAGGACCAAGATGGCGATCTGCTTTGATCCCTGAAGCACTGCACAGGGTTTAAAACCTAGAAGAACAGATTTTGCACTTCATATAAGGGCCACGAAAGCCCTCGAATTTGCTCACTTCCTGCCTGGCATTTACTGACCTTCCATTAGCTTTGGATTGGTCCTTCAGCCAGCGAGTAAGGGATGTGCAATGCTGTGCCAACAGCAAAACAAGAGGTGATGGCTGGAAGGTTTAGAATTAATCGCTATCGGGTAATATTCTCCCCACCAAAAATATTGCTGTATATATGATCGTCTGGAACGCCATATGCAATATTTATTGGGGGGATAATTTGTGGGAGTGGAGGTTGCGGGGGTCTCCCCGCACATTAGAAATAATGCAGGGTTGTCCCCGCAGGGTCCATGCCTCTATCGGCGTGAAAATATGGTAATATTTTTGTATCGCAATATTTTTGCGGGGATATTAACACATGGAACCAATTAATCTCAACCTCTGGCATTGCTCTGGGCAATCCTCCAGACAATCATTCTTCACCTGTCAAGCCATTACAAAAAGGGCAAAGACCATATGTAAATCAGGCTTGGTCCCATCCCAAAGGGGCAGTCCAGCCCGAAATGCTTGGTCACATCCCTTATGCACCAGACCACAGCATCCCCAAACATGTTTCTGCCTTGTTGGGTCACATCAGTGAAGAGTAGCTTTGGTCTCTAGGCCCAGCAGGCACAGGACCCACGTCTGGGCATACCCGTCCCACTCGGGGTGACTACAGCAAAACAAGAGGAGATGGCTGTAATGTTTAGAATAAAGCTTAACCTCTGGCATTGCCCTAGGCAACTCTCCAGACCATCGGTCTTCGCCTGCCATGCCATTGCACAAGGGAAAGACCATATGGAAATCAGGATTGGTCCCACCCCAAAAGGGGCAGTCTCGCCGAACTGCTTGGCCATCTTTTGTTTTTCTAAGGCCAAGCCATTCACCCTCCCAGGTTGAATCATCCAGTATAGGACATGGTGACTGCTTGCAAAGTAACGTGGTCCGCATAATTTAGAGGGTCGAAGGTGGCTGCCTCGTGCAGCTGTGCTCTGTCAATAAATAAGCTGCCATCTGTAAATGTTGGTGCTTCTGTGTAGGGTTAACTTTTAAATCCAAACCTGCAGGATGTGATCTTACTCGTGCAAAGAGGAACTGTAGTGAAAGAAACCCTCCATTGAAGTGGCGTCACAGTGCATATGATTAAGTTAAATGTCATTCCTGCTAACCGTCAAACTGCCTCCATAATGTAGTCCACACAAATGAGGAATCTGCATCCCCAGAAATGTTTAGGGAAGCTGTGTGGGGATTTCCATGTGGACTGTTCTATATTGTCCTTATACCCACAAGCGTTGCCAATCTTGGGCATAAGGACACCACAGGCTCTCCAATAAGGCCTTGTAAGGTCATCAGATGGGACGTTCCAGTTTTGTGCTGTCACTGCATGCCCACCTGATGTGCCTGGATCACACTTTGAATCCCCTCACAGCAACGTTTTCCCACATTTCAGACTGCTTTTTTTTAGGCATTTTAGTGATGCTTCAGGAACTCTGCTGAGCGGGATCTCCCTTAGGTTGTTAGTGTCTCGGGGCTCAACTAGAGGAGCACCAGTCCACTTACTTGCTGTCAGTACCGACCTGCCCAGATACGTTATACTTTTCACAAGCAAAGGGTCCCAGATCTAGAGCTCACTGATATCCCCCTTGTCCCCACACAAGTGTTTGGTTCCATGTACAAGCCCTCAGCGTACTGTTTACTTTTGAGGGTTCGATGGAAGAGTCGTTTACTGTGGCTATGAACCAACCACTGTGAAGAATTCCGTTGTAACTTTCTAGGCCAATCGTGGTTCTATCTGAGAACCAATAGAGGCTAATCATGAAAATGGGGCTCCTTCATTCCAAGAGCCTTATGCTACTGGATCTTATCCATTTCTAGCCCTGGAAACATGGTTTATTACATGTGCCTTGGGAAACCTGCCTCTTGTGGGGTTGGCACGAGAGGCCTGAGTGATACAAGTGGGACTAAGGATACATTTTAAGAGCTAAACTATGACTGTTTTATGACGAGTTAAAGTACATAAAATACATAAGCCCTCCTGAAAATATAAACATTGTAATATTAGTTCAAAAAGGGGGCAATTGTGGCTTTGGTTTCCCCATTCTGGATGGATGCCTAAAAGAACAAGCATGCAAAGTAAAGTGAGCCTGAACAAATTTCACTGGGTTTTACATATGTATTATCAAGACTTGAAGGCCTACAATGAAATAAAATGCATTTTACTGTCACCTGCTTGTTGTCATTTTTTTTTTTAAACAGCCTGGAGGTTGTTGTGCACGCCTCCCATTTCTATTGACCCAGCCCTTACCCTTCCTAGGGGATAAGCCACAGACAAGTCACTTCCATTTGTCCACTCACTGCTTTGTCAGCAGCTATCTACCACTAATATTTTGTATACAGGCTCTGCTAACAGACCTGTAAAATGGATAGTCAACAGGCCCTTTGTCTCCTAGTATTGAACAGCTGACTTTATTCCTGCAGTGTCTGCCTCACATTTTCATTGCCCAGGCTTCCTTGTATTGCTGCCTGGGCATGGGCCTTTGGTTTCCCCAGAACTGGGATCTGGTGAGGCAAATGTTGAAGGTTGAGGTTCTGTGGAAATCCATCCCAATGTGTGCAATGGGGTTACCCTATTCCGGTTGGGTACAGTTTTCCATTTGCCTGCTTTTCAGCTCTTCAGTTCATTTTTGTTTTGCTTGTTCTATGTACTGAGGAGATACTTCAATGAACTCTGAGCTGTAAAACACAAATGCGTTCAGCAAATGCAAAGCAGGAGTGTAAGAAACGTGAAGGGAGACACAAAAGTAAACTGGGGAAGTTCAGCGGAGTGGTGCAGAGATTAGGGAGGAAGTGGGGAAACATGGAAAGGATGAACCGGGAAGGGGACCAGCAAGACTACAGTGAGATACACAGGAGGAGAAAGGCGGTTGTGAAAGGGCTCTGGGTGGAAGGTGGAAATGAGGTAGTGTGGGAAGGACACACAAGACAATGGAGGTGGGGGAAGAAATAGTGAGACACTGTGAAGGCTTCATGAAGGAGGACACGGACAACGGATTCATCTTTCTAAAAAAAGTATTTCTTAAATGGCAGGATGAAATAAGGCCTAACTTGCCCTATGCTAAGGTGGGATTTCCCTACCTAAAACTGATAGTCTGTCATGAAGTTCAACTTAAGTTGTCTTTGGCCAGAACCTATACTTGCCCTCAACTAATGATGTACAATGTGTGGGGATGTCAGCAACCAAAGAATGTTCAAAAGAATGCTCTGAGCTTCTTCCAGCTCCTGGCATATTTTCAGCTCCCCCCTTTCCAAGGTAAGAACAGTTCCACAATAAAGACTTTGGGCTTCCCTTGCCCCAAGTTCAACATAGAGCCACACAAATATCCTCTGGGTTCCCTTCCCCAAGTTCAACAGTTTCTCACAAATGTTCTTGGGATTCTCTTCCCCAGGCTCAACAGTTCCACACAAATGTTTTTGGGGTTCCCTTCCCCAAGGACAATGCAGTTCTCTAGACTTTTAATTCAGTCAATACATCTTCTACTTTATAACATTTCAGGCTTTTCATCAGCTCCTTTTCCGCCTTTCTTTTAATCTTGAAGATTTATTTGGCAATCCAGCTTCAGCCTCTACTTTCCTTGGTTCCCTTCAAGTAGGGGTCACTTGGTCTTTGTGCCGTTGTTGGACTACCCGGTCCACCCATTGCAGGTTTTGCAATTAATAACCCATGGCCCTTTGTTATGTTCAGTGACTTTCCTTATACTTTCTTGCCAACACAGGTTTCCTTCTGCAACTGTCACATTGACAGCTATTTGACTCTGCTAACATGTGACTTTCACACACTTCACTTCGTGGCATCTCTCCTGGTCACCACCTTGCTTTCACACTATCCCATAGTGCTTCTCAAATGATTTTCACTTGCCTCTCCAGGTTTTCATTAATTGCTTAATTGATTTGCACTTTCAATCAATTCAAAAAGTTCATTTGGTTTCAATGCGTTCGGAAATTTGACATCACTTTCCTTTCACGCATGCAGTATTTCATATACCCTGTACATATCTTCATTATATTGGTATTCAATAACTTGGTAAACTTTACTGCTTGTTCGTGTTTCAATATGTCTCATTTGGTCTCCAGACCCATTGGTTACAGATTTCTTTTCTTGACCGGCATCTTTCGGTACACACACACCATGCCCCTGGAGCGCCTGGCCTGAGTGATCTTGCCCTGTCACTCACTGGTGTGTGGCTGCTCCGGTTTTACTCTCCAGTGCTCGCTCCTGTCTCTCTGGGAGCTCTGGCGAGCTGCGCACACTTTCTCCAGACTCTCCTGCAGCTACTGGCGACGTATGGGAGACTTGTGTGTGTCCCCCACTCCCATCAGGCAACACACAGTACAGGGCTCTGCAGAGCTCTTGACACGCTTGCATCCTGCTCTGGCCTCCACATATTTCTGACTTCCCTGCAGTAATCACTGGCCCTTTTGCTGCCTGCTCCACCTCGGATTGTCACGCTCTCCTGCCCAGCTGGCTCTCCGTGTCTCTGGCCTCTCCTTAAATGCACCTGTGAACCATTAATTAGCCGCAGGTGAAAATCCTTTGCCTGACCATAATTACTTCTCAATGGGGGCATGCCTGACCCTCATAGTTGTGCTTTGCAGTCTTCCTCCTCGTCCCAGTAAAGTGATGTGCACAGAGGGTAGTGTGCATTAGTCAGTTGCCTCTTCGTCCCAGTAAAGGATATGCATATGGACATTTGGAGTATATGACAATGGGGAAGACTGATAACCTACGAACGTAGAGGGAGTGTAGGATGTATTCTGATAACTTTATTTTACCAGAGTCCATGTGATGAGGGTTTCTTGCTCTCTTCCTGGTGTCTCGACCGTGAAGATTTACCGGAGGATTGGTTGGAAAGGAAGAAATAGAAGGGCTTGGACTCTTCCCTATAAAACCCTCAGGGACTTGAGGGTTCATTGTGGAATGGAAATGGGGGGGGGGGGGGGGTGGGGGGAATACCGTGTCTCGCCTAAGGACATTCTCCTTCCACTCCCCAAATCTCATCCACCCAGGTGATCCTCCCTCACATATCCACCCCGAGGGTCGGGGTCCAAAAGCGATGCCGTTTCCCTGGCCACCATAAAAGGATTGGGAGAAGGAAGTGAGAACCCTCTCAGGTTTCTTGCAACACACAGGAAGTAGGATGAGGGCAAAGACGGAGGTGAGAAAGTTTGGCCTAACAGGAGTAAAACAGACACACAGGAGTTGGTGAGCGAGCATGACAAATTGAAAGGAAGGGGGTGCGGGGGATAAAAACATAGATGGGGAGACAAATAAAGTTAGAAGATAGCTGAGTTGTTGTATAGGAGTGTCACGGTGAAAAGTGACAGGGAGCAAACTAAAGGCATAAATGTGACATTTGAAATGACCACCAACTTATGAATAAAGTGGGTGTGTCCATATTTATATGGGTGGTGCTTAATATCCATTTTATTCAATGTAAACAATGGCAACCTATGTGTACTGCAAATTAAAGCATGATTTGCTCCTGTGACATGTGTGCTGAGTGATTGCATTTTTTTTGTCTTCCTTCTTTTTTTTAAATCCCAGTTAAATCCGTGATGATGGGGCCCAGCCATACATGGTGTTTGGCCTGCCTCCTCATGGGTGTGGCCTCTTTCGCTCTTCCTATACCACTGCCCAACGACCGCAGCTCCCTGATGCAGAAGGAGCTGTTTATCCACACAGGTGGCAACATACTACTGGATGCAAAAGAGGTTCATGCCAACCAGAAGCTCATGGGTCTGAAGGTGGCAGAAGTGACAGAGGCCACCAGTACGGGGAACTTTCCTCCCAGCATGCACTTCTTCAGGGCAAAGAGTCTCATTGAGCAGAGCACCGTTTTCAGCTACTTGAAGAAAATGCCCAAAGGTAGGCATCTGGTCTAGAGCTGTGCCATGAGTTTGCCACAGAGAGATGAAGATGTTCACAGGAAGTTTGGCATGTAGAAGTGGTCATGTGGTAACCTCTGAAAGTAGTTGATGGTCACTGTAGTGCCTTAGGCAGATGATATCCTCACTAGACCTATGGCCCCGATAATACTTGCACTAAACATGCTGATGGCAGCCCTCAAAAAGCAGCCACAAAATATCCAGAGCAGGGAGGAAGTGGAATGGTTTTGCATGGCCATTTCATTCAAATGGAGTGATTTTGCATAGATGCCGTGTATGCATTTCCAGCTTGTAAAACTGCACATTCTGTTAACTAAAGGTGGCCTCTCTAGTTGGTGGTTTCCGAGCACGCACGAGATGCAAAAAATGACATTCAAGTACTCTTAATATCATTCTTGACCCTGTTCAGCCATGTCACAAAAGGTCTCAACACAGGCAGTTGTTTGGGAGCAGGTTGTAGCTAATACTGCACCCAGACAATATGGCCACCTTTGCTGGGTGTCACTATGGATATTAATTTGTATTTATTGTGTTTCATATAGCGCCTTTGTCCAAAGCGCTTTACATAGGACAGTCAACATAATGAATCGGAATGCAAATCAGCGTTCATAAATGGTAACATTCAAAGTGGGGTCATAAATGGTAACAATCCATTAGCATTCCTGGGAGTAATCAGTCAATCGGTGTTCATAAACAGTAACAATCAATTAGCGTTCATAAGAGTAAGTGAATCAACTACAAAACTGGAAAATGCTGCTGAACTCTAAAATCCACTCTGCCTTATTACCACCTGTGTTACTTCTATCACTACATTTATTCTCATAACGGAACAAAATTCTTGCCAAATATAGTGGAATTAATCGCCAGAATAAGATGCCTTTGTGTGGGTCTTTAAAGTAAACCCAATTGGTGTGCAGTGTGTGTGGTCACTAAAAACAAATAGGACTGCAATGGTCTGATTCCCAGCTCTTGAAATTGTAATTTGTAATTTTTTTTTATTTAATTGCCCATTGGGATTAGGGGATGGAGGGTGTATTTAGTTGCTGAAAATTGAGAAAAATGTGTTCTGAATTTTAAAAATGTATTTTTTGGTTTAAATGTTTTTTACTCAGGCAGTATTCACTGCCATTGATTAAATAATACTGGTGGTATTATAGTTTAAGGATCAGCTAAATGAATAACCTTGGGCAGGAGTAAATTCAGCAGAGGGGATATTTACCACCAGATTTCAATACGGAATGAGGCCTGAATGAGTAGGTCTTGGGTATTTTCTGAAAGGGCCTACATAAAGACAGAGATGGAGTGTATCGGGATCCACCTAAGCATTCAATCGTGTCACTCACCGGGACAGCTATTTCCCCATTGCCATGAAGGCTGGGGTCTTTCCTGAACCTTAGAAGGCAGGGCTCATGGAATGGAATGAGGAACACAGCAGTGTTGGACTGGCTACAAAAAAATCAGCAGAAACAAAATTTGTCAATAAGCTTGATATCCAGTTGACTAAGGTCAGTCCAGACAGGTCCACACTATAAGCTAGCACTTTTAGTAAAGAAACACATTAATTATATTATGCACTTGTTTAAAACATGCAAGTTAATTATAAACCACTTATTCCAAATGTCACCAGGTATTTCATCAGATAGCATATTTATTGATGACCTATAAGAGTTGGGCTTTGGCTGAGCTCTGAGCAGGGCTGGGCTATTGGCAGGGCTAGGCCCTGGGCAATAGTGCCAGAACTCTGTGATTGTATGTGCCTCGTCTCTGTGGCTGAGCTGGGCTCTGGCCAGGCATCCATGGGTCTCTAGGCTGTTTACTTTTTGATTGGTCTCTGGGAAGAGCTGCATTCATTTGGGGCTTCAAGGAAGTCTGGGATTCAGGTATGGCTTTCCTCTGGGCTGGGCTCCAGTGCGAACAATGTTTTTTGACTGGGATCTGGCCAGAACTAATCTTCGGGCTGGATAGCCTAGGCTGGGCTCTAGCCTGATCCCCGAGCCAGACCTTGCATGGCTGGTTTCTTAATTGGGTTGGACTCTGAATAGGGGTAGGCTTGTGACATTCACGGTATATGGAAAAAGCTAGTATGAAGACAGGTCCAGGATCAGGACCGGTTGGGATCCTTGGTAGGACTAGGCTGTAGAATTGGGCTGGGTTTGGATTCTGGTTTTGGCTCTAGATAGATCAGCTCTTTCCTGGGATGGGCTCCTTTTTTAAAAGGTGGTATTGGAGTGGGTCTACAAAGGTTTATTCTGTGTCTGTGGTACCCGAGGTGAGCCTGGGCTCTTAGCTGAGTTGGCCTTAGGCAAATATGGTAATCGGGCCTCTTTGCTGGACTGGCTTGTGTTGGGATAAGCCAGATGTGGCTTGGGTGCATGCTGGGCTGCAGACTAGGCTTCAGATATTGCTTTTGTTGGAAAGGGCCAGCCTGCAGAAAGGGGAAGCTGTTCAAAGCGTATGGGTTCTTGCTGGGGCAATACTGCAAGGTCATTCTCAGCACGTTGATCTAAACCGACTCATCAGAATGCTTATGTAATTGTCATTTGTATAGCTCCTTTCCCCATTGTAATGGTCCAACGCTCTGTGGGGACAGAAGTCCAGGTATGGGGAAATTCAGCAGAATTCTAGAATGCAGGTGTGCATTTTAGCCAACACGAAAGTAGGTAGTGGTGGCCAAGTCCCTGCCAGTCGCGCATGTCGAGCAGGAATTTGTCAAGTCTCGGGAGGATAGCTCCAGGGCAACGTGATCGCCTTGGAAGCAAGTCGACACAGAGCAACACAGGTTCGATCCACAAGTCTGCGCTTAGAAACCTCTGGGTATTAAGCGCATTCTTAATAATCTATCATATCCTTAGAAATGGGGAGTTTAGCTTAAACATAGATTAACCTTGACAATATTGCTTAGCCACAGATCTCTCATTCTGCCAGCTCCTCAGTTTAATGGCTTTCACTAACATAGGTTTTCTAGCTGCTTTTTTTGATGTGCCTATAATCGGATGATTAGAGCACTAGACTGGTCAGTTCTGTTGTCTGCAGTCCCTGACCAGGCAGTGTTATCCAAAGGGCAGTCCGTCCTTAAGAGGCACTAGACTTTCAGGAAATCTCTCGATACTGCTAAGCCCGCCCACCTCTGGGGCAAAGAATTTACTTTGAAGAAAAAAGCACGTGCAAACAATGTTTTTTTCGAGTGCCTCTCCTATACAACGGAGCAAATGATGGGTGCAGTTCTGCAAAGATTAATCGAAAGATGCCTGGATAAGAAGGTTGATGCGTCTGTGAAGCCAACTTTCAGGTATGTTTGACTGTACCGTGGCAGAGAGGCAGGAGATCAAATGACACTATCTGTGGATGGATAGTACCAGCTCATCTCCTCAGACATAAGGGGTACAAAGGGGACCACCGCACCTGGCATAGCACCTTATAGTTTTACCATTGTGAACGGAGACGGACTGAATATCTGTCGGATACAGAGTTTGTGGCAAGAAGACTTTGGCTAGTACTTTTAGAAATATTTAGGACACCCAACCATGAAAATGCCTTGGTTTGCACATTTATGAAGAGCCTCTGCAGATTTGCAGAATCACAATCCTGTATAGGGTGCTGCCCAGTTTGCAGGTATTCCGGTAAATGGAACACTCTGGGCTTCCATACCTGTTGTGCTAAGGCTCACTTTGATTTCCTTTTTCCCAATAATCTAGAGGAGAATTGATCATGTATCTGGATGACGTTCTCTGGGCCACAGAGATGGTCTGCCCCATTGCCACAGTGTTGACATTGACACAGGTTCAGCCACTGCGCATGCTCCTAAAGTTGGGTATAATAAAATAAGAGGATGCATGCAATGGCTTGCCACAATTTCTGAGCTTAAAGTTTCCAAAAAAAAAAGGGAAAGACTTTGCAGTCTTTCTAAATCCTTAGTGATCTTCAGTACATCTGATTGAAGGTGGGAGAGAGGACAGAGGACTTTTGCATGAGGTTGGATGGGGGTGGTGGACTGGACAGCATATCAGATTACAGAACGATGAACGCTGTCACCTGTTGCTGGTGATGTTCATGCGAGTCCAGGAAAGCAAGAGGGATAACTCATGGGGCGAGAGATATGAAAGGCAGTTAAGGTGTTTTTTGGGGGTGGGGAGGGAACAGCAGGTCAACATGGAGGATGGGGAAAGTGAAAGGCTGAAGCACATGGTTGGAATGAACAGAGTGACATTGGGCTGTGAAAGAAAAAGGGATGCAAGGATGAGAGGCAGTGGTGCAACTAAACCTCATAACATAGCCACTGCCCAGGAGTGATTGAGCTCTACTTTGTTCATGCATAGTGTTTTATCCCATTTTTTAAATTGGAGGAACCAGTGTATTAGAAAGCATTGTTTGCCTTATCAAATCAAGAGACCCCATTGGAAGCTTTGGCAGGGATTTTGTATTGTTCCTTGTTTCTTTGTACATAAACATTACCCATTCCTATTTTCCTTTTGCAACTCTTCTTTAACTGGCTGGCATTATTTCCACTTCGGGTCTTTCCCATCACTTCTACATGGATGATACTCAGTTGTTTCTATCTCGTCTTTCTCCCCCGAGGTGCATAGCAAACTTTCTGCTTGTCTTTTGGCTATTCAGTCATGGATGTTGGCTCACTTTCTGGATCTCAATGCTACTAAAACTGAAGTACTTTTCTTTCCTGCTAACACTATACCCCCTCCTTTTTCCTCCTGATCTCTCATTTCCCAGCTATCTCCTCTACTGCTTGTAATCTTGGACTTTGCTTTGATTCAGACATCTTGTTTAAGCATCGCATTTCTGTCCTTATGTGCCTGCCGCTTTAACTTGTAAAATATCGGAAGGCTCGCTGATTTATTACTTTTGAAGACGCCACACATCTTTTTCTTGCCTTTTTTGCTGTTCATCAGCCCTCTTTGGTCTCCCTCTCACTCATCTTAAATCTGTCTTTAATGTTTCTATTCGTCTACTGTCTTTTAGCCTCCCACCCCTTTCCCCCTTCCTCTCCCGTGGATCTTCTCCTTCGTCTCTTGGCTGGCTCTCGTTCCAGTCTCGCCTCAAATGTAACTTGTGCCTTGTCTTTAAATCACTCATTGGCTTGGTTCCTGATTAAACTTTCTTCCCTAGTCTCATTCTATGCGCCCTCTTGTTTGCTCCAGTTCCTTCTTGCTGTCCCTCCTTGTGCTCAGTCGCGCTTTCGCTCTTTCTCTCTCCTCACTCCCTTGTACTGGAATGCTCTCCCCCTCTCGCTCTTCGCTCCATTTCTGTCTATTGTTGTTCGTGACTTTACTTCACTCTGGTTAAATTGACATTTTTTTACTAATTTATTGTACTATTTTTAACTTTATGTACAGCACTTTGGCTTAAAGCGCTATATGAAACCCAAATAAATGTACAAATAAAACCTAACTTTACTCATCCATTATTAGTTAAATCTGCCGCCTGCTGTCTGTGTTTGTGTGGGGTGGGGGGTTGCGGGTTAAGTTGCAGTGGCCCCAGCATGCTGTAAAGGGCCATAACGCAGCCCTTTGTCAAAAAAAAAAAAACCGAAAGGGATATTTTCCATTAATAAAATTCCCATTCTCTAAATGTGGAGTGTGACGAGGACTACATTTACTATTTTTGTAATGATTGCTGTAGTGTTTTGTACATTGTATCGTGGTGCTTTGCAGCTGCTTCAGTTTGGTTTGTGTGCGATGGCGGTGGAGGAGATCAAAGATGAGAAAAGCATCAGTCCTTGGGATTCTGAGTCACCCTATATGTGTTGTGAGCATTCCACTGTGGATTTTCCCACATAATTTACACACTAGACTTTGATTTTCCAATCTTTTTTCATTCGATAATTTATAATTCTGTAATTGAATGGCATATTTTCCTTGATTTAGAACAGCTTTGAGTCTGTGCTCTTCGTCTGGTGTCTTAAAAAATATATATATTGTAATATCTGCTTTTAATACAAACCTCTGGCGAACATTAGATGACGCAATGTAACATTGTACAAAATTATCATCCCTACGTGTGGTGTTCTCAACACAATGCCATCAACTCTCGCCATACAGCTCACTTCTCCTGTTTCCCACAATACTAAACCGAATAAGGTGTTTCTTTCTGAGAAGGTTCAACACTGAGTGATAGTCTTGGTCCTAGCATTGTAATGTGCATGATAAACACTAAATGGAGGCTGTAACCAAAACAAACTTGTCTGCATTATTCTCTATGCTTAGTACAGTGTCACAAATAAAAAAAAAAAATAATTTTCACCCCCTCTGAAAAATACCATGTAAACTACAAATCCAGAAAGTCTGCGAAGTGCTTCTGCCCGTAATTGCACCCGCTCTGAAATTTATAGTTCCACTATTTAAAATTTCAGTTGAGGTATTTCATGTCCAGGAATTTTAAAATCTTGTATTTCAAGTTGCCATCTTTGGATATTACGTCAGGTTTTATTATTTGTTCATTCACTTCTCGCATAATCTCGCCCTTGCAGAGAGCCTCATGGGCAATTAATCATCATGGTATTTATTGAGTGCGGCCCAACCGAGTATTCGGTCAAGGGCAAGTTCAAACTGCGGTTTATTACAGACCAAACCAACAGGGTTCAGCACAGGAACAGAGAATTATCCATTCACAACACGCTCTTCCTCAGCTCGCAGGCCAGCTTTACCCTCAAATGGCATCAGCACTTCGTCACAACCTGGCCCTTCTCCAGAAAACCGAATGGGCCAGGTGATTGGGTACTGAGTATTCTATAACCTATGCAGGACCCTATAGATGTTGTTCCACTGGTCTCTGCATGTCAGGTGGCTGGCCTGTCCCTTCCCCAAAATCCAATTTACTACATTGTTGCAGAGCAGTGGATCTACCATTTGGCTCTTGCCCGTTGCTTACCAACCCTAGGGTACTAAACTGTGATTGGCTGGAGCGGATGTCCCCAGGCCTGGGATTCAAAATGATTCTTAGCTCACACTGCACCTTCTCAAGGTGAGAACGATTGTGTCTGTATTGTCACTTGTGTGCACCACCTTTGCCTTATGAGAATATTCGCCTGCTCAGTGAAACACTTGTTGCATAATTGTTGCAGTCAGTGTCTAGCTGCCTGGGATCGGTTCTCCTTTCTCACCACTATCACGGTCCATTGTCTTCTCCAGCTGTATCACGTGTTTGGAAACCACAAAAATTGAGCTCTGCAGCTTCAAATTATGAGGATGTATTCCCTTTGCTGCAGCGGGTCCCTTTGTCATCTGGGGAATGGAATGTCATCCGTATCTCTTGACCTTGACTGCTGGTCCCGTCTCGCGTGTCTTGCTCTGTCCAGCCTGAATCCGCTCAGTTCGTCTGTTGCTCAGAGGCCTGCTGTAATTTTCCTAAACCTTATAAAGCGGTTTCTACAGTGTTGATGCTATACTATATTCTCCATAGATTAGTCACACTTGGCTGTGTCAGGTCCCATAGGTGCTCCTGCAGTTCCATAGGGTTATTTGCGTTCAAGCATCTGCAAGCTTTGTTCAGGATCTTTTGTGCCTTGCGGTTTCTGCATTGCTGCATTTTGGCTAATGGCAAAAATAATAAGCATTGACAGTATGCATGTGTCCTATATAGAACTGTCCTCTTGTGTTTATGTATTCGAGTGTGCGTTTGTGTCGCAAAGTGTGGATGGCATGTGTGCTTCATGTCTAACGCTATGTTTTGGTGTCTATCGACATCGGCAACATGGCTTCTCGGTGCTGTAGTCCAGGCTGTGCCTATAGGTGTCTTTGACCATGGCCTGCGGCTCTTCATCCACACATGTATAGATTTGTACCGCACCTGGTCAGTATGGCTGGCTAAGGGGATACCTCGACGTATTTGTCAATCATTGGTCCGTTAGGGATTTGTCTAAAATAGAATAAATGATTGCAGTGTTTTCTGGCCTTCCGTCATGTCATGAACATGAGGGGAGGGGGGATTGGTGGCAGGATCCCGACTCCCTCTTCGGGACCAGTTTTGGGAAGCAATGGAGCGTGTTACAATTATAAGGGGGGGGGGAGAACACAGCAGCAGAGAAAGGGAGCAGGGATCTAAAAGGGGAGGGAAAGGGTGGGCAATTGGCAACAAGGGATCTATGATCAACCAGGGTAAGACAGTGGGGAGTAGATCACAGAGCCTTCAGTAGGGTAGGGAATGCAGGGTGTGGGATAGGTGTTGAGGAGGAGCCATTCTTTGAATTGGAAGGTCTTGAGCTCTTTCCTGAACTGAAGAAGCGATGGGGCAAGTCTGACTAGGAGGCAGTTCCAGAGGCTTGGAGCATAGGCAGAGAAGGCTGGTCATCTGGTTCTTTTATTCCTGTGCTGTTGGACTTAAAGTCTGCACATTTCCTTACTTCTGGTCTATCGCGGAAATGCTGAGTTTCTTGTGAAGTATCTTGGACTTCAGGGTGACAACCTTGCAGGTGATGCAACAGGATTTGAAAGTGAAACACGCTGCAAGAGAGCCAGTGCAGTTTGCAAATTCGACCACAACATCCTGACCCTCAGTCCTTTAATGAGTCTTGCTGCAGCATACAAGACACATCTCGGGGGTGCCAGGGTAGTCACTGGAAGGCCTTCCAAAAGGGCATTGTCACCATCTAGGTGGGAGAGAGCCAAGGCTTGGACATCAGATCCAAAGTTGTTTTCTGGGATGAGGGGTGTGATTTTACACAAGAGGGGAAAGTTGGTACAGAGCAGTGTCTGTCTTCCTTGCTATGTGCTGTTTGAATGTGAGGTGTCTGTCGATGTTGAACCCAAGACACATGGTATAGGTGGCCAGCTGCGGTGTGAAGCCCTCAAGGTTCATAGAGAGCCACGTCTGGATGTCAGGGTGTTGGTGGTTGTTGGTCATCAGTAGGAAATCGGTCTTGATTGGGTTGAGCTTCAGGTAAGCACTGAACATCCAGGACTGGATCAGTGTGAAGCAGGCCTTTAGCCTGTGGATGTCTTCAAAAGAGGATATCTTGAGGTAGAGCTGTGTTTTATCTGCGTATTGGTGAATGTGGATGTTGTGTGGAGCGAGAAGGGTTCAGTGCCGTTCCATGTAAAGGTTAAAGTTCCCGTGGGGGGAGGGGGAGGGATGGATCCATGGAGGACTCGGGAGATGGCATAGTTGCTGATCAGAGAATCCATGAATACAAACTGTTGCCGGATTAGCAAGATAGGATTTGAAGTAGCCGAGGATGATCTTGCTGATTCCCCATGCAGCAAAGTAGATTGTGAGGTGTCTGGTGGTCTGTCAAATGCTACTTATAGGTGAAGGAGAACTAGGAGGTACGGATGGCTGTCATCAAGGCTTTTAAAGGGCATTGGCGGTCTGAAGTCAGATTGGTAGGATTAGCTTCAATGTGTTGGATGAGTTGTGTGGCTATTTTCTCAAGGATCTTACCTAGGAAGCGAAGATGGGTAATGGGGCAGTAGTTGCTGGGTCCCGTGTTGGTTTCTTAGAAGTGGGAGGATTTGTTCAGTCTTTAGGTCTTGAGGGTCAAGGGGAAGGTTCCCCGAGTTAGGGAGCTATTGATCATTGTCAGGTAAGGGAGTGCTTCAGTCGGAAGGGTCTTGAGTACGGAGGCAGGTAGGATGTTGTCCACATATGTGGCCTTGATGCTAAGGTGGCAGTGAGGTCATCCATAGTTGGTGTCTTGAAGGTTATCCTGGTAGTTGTGGTTTTATGAGCTGTGTAGTATGCTGTCATTTGTGGTGTTGTCTGTTTTGAGGGATCATGTTGATCTTGTTGACAAGTTGATGACAGGGGATTTTTCAATGGAATGTGCTACGGGTGAGTTGGGCAGAGGGTTGATGCAGTGCTTGATGGCTTTAAAGACAGCCCTGCTCTCATTGATCGCCTTGGCAGGGTTGACAAATTGTCTGCATGTATATCAGTTTCTTGAGCAGTGTGAGGTCAGATATGCTGCAGGATGTTTTGTCAATTATTTTTGTTTTCTGATCGTTTGTTGAGATGGAGTTCTGGAGTGTACCAGGGTGAGGAAGGTTTGTGATTGAGGGTGCGCCATTTCACTTGGACATGGCGGTTGATGTTTGTGGAGGTGGTGAGTTCCTTGAGAAAGTTGTTGCAGTCCCAGTTCGTCCTTGTGAGGTGGAATTTGGCGTGCTCTTGCATGAGAGCCTCCACTGGGAAGTTACGGGAGCTGAATGCTTGTTTGCTTAGTTTCCAATGGGTTCTCTTGAGAGGTGTGGTGACTAATCTCAAAAGGGATTGCCAGATAGTCTGACCAGTGGAGAGTAATAGGAGAGCTGTGAAGGTGAGTGAGCAGGGCGGTGATGAGGTTGAAGATCTTCACTTATCTGTGAGTTGGGTCTTTACTGTGCTGTGAGGTTGTATCCAGTAGGCAGTGGAGATCATCCTTCATTGACTTCATTGCTGGGTTGCCAGGGATGTTTAAGTCATGGAGGAAGATGTTGGCATGCGTGGGGAGACAGTGGTGACCAAGTTTGTAACATCTTCAGTAAAGGAGGTGTTGGGCTTGAGTGGTCTGTAGATGAGGTGAAAAGGAAGTGTCCATTGGGGAGAGCAGGAAGTTCCAGGATAGGTGTTATAAAGAGTCAATGGTGGTGACGTCCAGTTTGATGCATGGCAATGATGCCTTGTGATTGATGGCGAGGCCTCCACTGATCTTGTGTGGATGGACTAGTAGAATTCTGTAGCCGTTTGAAGTGAGGACATCTAGGATGTGGGTGGAGGTGGATGTCGTTGCGCATTGCAATGTATTAAATCTTATTTTGTGTTGGGTTGTATGCATCAGCTTTGATTAAGTGATCTTTCTAATTTGCATTCCTTTTGTATGCTGTGTTCATGTGACCATTGGCCATCATTCATGCATGCTATTGGGTTTTGCAGCTGTCTTTCTGATTTGTAGTATTTCTGGTCTACATAGTTACACTAACTTGTTTGTATTGACTTTTAGGCTATGATTTTGGTAACAATAAGCGTATGCATGTTTTGGAGACTTTCTTGTGTAGTTGTGTGCAGCAAGCTTGCAGGATTTTTTGAAGGTGCAAAATTCATGCACATCTTAACTTCAACAAATTTAGAATTTTGTTATTTTGAAAGAAAAAAAAAACTTTTGAGATGTCCCAAACCCAGTGCCGCCGAGTAGCCATCACTGGAAGTTCACCTCCAAATCAGAGCCACATGAGCAAAGCATTGTGGGCAGGCAAATTAGCTGAACAGGAGGCTTTTAGCACCAGAAAGTCTTCTTTCTCTTGCAGGGCAGTGGTATTTTATACAGAGCGTCATCAAGCGAAGACCCAGTTCTCAAGGATGCGGGTGCTTGCATGCCAGTGTCGCCTTTAGGAGGTCTCATCGGTGCAGTATTGTCTGATAGCCTTGTGGTTTGAGGACTCGGTGAAGCAAAGATGTTTTACAAATTCCTTAATTGTTGACCGGTCTGCTCCGATAGAACTTCTTGACACTGTTTTGCCATTATATTTAAATGCACTATAGAATGCCTTCATGACATATGAAAACCGGCTGGTGATGCTGATGTGGTGCAACTTCTCAGGTGTGCTCTGTTTCAAAGGCAGTTCTGCAAATTAGTTATTTGAGCACCGCTCCTGTTGCTTTGAATGCCCATACAAGTTGATGCGGCCACCCTCGAGTGGGCATTCACCCCTGCGCATCTGGGGGCTTTCTTGTTCAGTCAGTGGAGTTTTGCATCCTCCATACTTTCTTCATGCATTGTTTCATTTGCATGTCAGTTGGAACGAGATCTATCTTTGAAGACCACCCATCAAAGGGTGGACTGGTGGAGATCTAAGATGTGTGCTGAAACCCCCATGGCAAGTCCTCTGCCTGCATTTGTCTAGAACAATGCAGGCACGTTTCAAGATCAATTATGCAGAATATTTCAAAGAGAAGTCAAGTATATGCAAATTAAACAAAACTTGTATTTTTTATGGCACACACCTTGCTCTGTGTGGATGGCAGACTGCAAGTTGAGCATAGTAGAGTTCGGAGATGAGATAAAAAGGACTCCACTCCCAAAGAAATAGAACAGTGCGTTGAAAGCAGCCTTGGGGTCCTTTCCTTTCGAGGGGGGTAAGGTGGTTGCACCACAACACGAAGAGCATCACATTCTCACGCCCTGCACCTCATGGAACACTGCATGTTGCATCTGAAAAAGCAGGCAATTTGGCACGTGGGCTTTTAAAACGCAAGCTAGTTGTATGGGGTACAGGCTTCAAAGCTAAAGGTTACCATTTTACTGGTGTGCCTGTCCAAACAGTGATGCCTCGTGGCCTTTGGCATGTAGATGCAGATACTTTGGAGAAGAGTGAATTTCTGCCAGCAAGATTACATATAAATCTGTAGTGCATTTGCTGGGCATTACGGAAGTCCGTTTTTAAGGTTGAATGGGCGCAGATTTAAGATCTGGGTGCTGCAATATTGTGGCAAGGCTTTAACCTGTATTTTACAACATTGTGGGGCAGTGTACAGGACAATTATACAGAATATTCAAGAGAGATAGAACAAACTCTGGCATTATATTTGATGGCACGTATCTTCTTGCTCTATGCTGTGTGCATGGAAGTCTGCTAGCTCAGCTGAACAAAGTAGGGCGGTGAGGAGGCGTGGAATACCCCAAAGAATGGAAAGTTACTTTCATAGCAGTGGCGGGGTCCCGTCTTGTTGGAGACATTGTTTCTTCTTTGTGCTTCTTGCAGAGGCACGTGTTAAAGTAAATTCTTCTTTGGTGATTCAACATGGGTCTATTATCTCTGTTTTTAGACGGAGGGGACCCTTAAGACTGAATTTGCATCTTCATTCTTAGACACCATCTCAGCCATGTGGGTGAAGTCAGTGGAGGTTATGGACTCAATTTCTTCCATGTCTGACGCTCAGTGGGTGTAAATGTATATGCATAGATTGGTCCTACCATATTGGTAGTTACTCGCGCAGCAGAGGATCCTAGAAGTATCTGCATAGAATCACATGGTGAGGTGTGGCGTGATTCCCCCACCCCCCCACCCCCGTGAGCTTTTGGAGAAAGATATCTTGTGTGCAGTCCTACCAGCAAGCTAGTATTGAATGCCCAAAGGAGGTGAAGCAATGCTAAGCTTCTGTTTGATGCTACAAGAATCGTAGCTGGAGGAGTCTTTTGGAAGCTACCGAGAGGGATGCTGTAGAGTGACTGCATGTCCATGTTGTGTGTGCTGCATTTGGCCTCATTTCAAGGGGAAGTGTGTGGCCCACAAAGGCGCGCACAGTGGGCTGATCCAGCAGGCCTGGTAAGCAGACTGAGTGGGTGGGACCAAAAGAACCTGCACAGTTGAGTTGTGAGAACCCCTGTTTCAAGTGGGTTGGACATGAGTCCATAAGGAATCCCAGTCTGATAAAAAGTTCAACACATTCTACTTCCAACCTCTTGAAGGGCCAAAGGTCAATACAGGCAAAACTCTGCTGAAGGCATACTGGCGGATAAATGTAACAGATGTTAAAACTGTTGGAAGTATTTGATAGGTAAACGTGTAACCCACATGGCAAACGCACGAAAAGTAAGTGGATTGAACAAGAAAAGGATACGCACTTGCTACTTCATGTGTGCTATGGTTTGGCTCTCCTGTTCTCCAGTATAGCTGCCACTTGTGATGAAGTGGCTAACTTCAAGACAAAATAGTGTACCTCTTGCCCCAAAATTGGCATCAGTTTGTCTAAGACCAATCAACAGGGTCAGTGGAGAGGATCCCACATTGGAAGCTCCACTCAGCAAAATGTTCATGTCATGCCTGAGGTTTCTACAGCCAGGCTGGCCAAGTCCTCTCTGATGGCTTTTTCAATGATTGAGTAATCTCATTTTTGTAACTGAACTACTGTTAGGGATAACTATCCCAGTTATTTTCAGGTTCCATACAGGCTGAAAAATGTCCACCCCCTCAGACTCTCTAGATCGGATGTTGGCTATGTGTTCTTGCCAATTGGCAGAGAAGGTTGGAATTGGGATGGGGCTGTTACCAAGAAAACGGGCAACCCAAATGTTTAAGCCCACGTGATGCTACAAGACTGATGTCACCTGGATCTATCGCCATGGACTCAGATGGTGCATTGACAATTGTCCAAGCATAAATGTAGACTATGGGTGGGTCAGCCATGTGAAAATCCTGTCTTATAACACTGCAGGTTTAAATTCCAAAGTGGGCAAATTGGCAGTTTTTAGTCAATCTTGCTGTTCAAAGTTTCCAAGAAAATAGTCCTCCGCATGCACCACTCCAGCTGTGAAGGCCA
This sequence comes from Ambystoma mexicanum, assembly GCF_040938575.1. Classification (NCBI taxonomy): domain Eukaryota; kingdom Metazoa; phylum Chordata; class Amphibia; order Caudata; family Ambystomatidae; genus Ambystoma; species Ambystoma mexicanum. The sequence continues at coordinate 446,930,582 of NC_090936.1, read as the reverse complement.
TAAGAGACTGCCAAAAGACATGATAGACAGTATAGGTTATTAGGTTGAGGCAAAAAAGACCCATGCCAAAAAGCAAATGTATCATTTGCTCAGAATAAAAAAATTCTTTGAAATTCTTGTGCTCAATCAAAGCAGACGGAAGTCTTTTCGGAAGACTGCAATGCTTCAGGGTTATCCGGTGATGAGACAATCGTCCATGGTAATTCTCATAGACCAAATTTGACATCTATTCGCAAGTCTGGGAATGACGATAAGCAAAATGCTCTTGCTGGCTCTGTAAATGGAAGTAACCCACTAACGACCTATCTGAAACCTAAATTGAAAGTTCCCATGACTGAACCCCTGAACAAAAGCTTGATTGCGACCTATTCAGCTGGGCTCAAGGATGTGATTGAACCCGCCGATCAGGTAAAAGCTGCCCCCTTGGCTGTGATGCTAGCTATGGGTAGGGAAATTAACAAGGGGGGGTCCTGGGAGTCCCTCTGCCAGACATTAGTCCTGGTTACGAGAGACTTACCCAGAGTCTTTAGCTCACTATCTTTCACAGAGAGCTATGGGTAGGGGACATGAGGGGCAAATGTTTCCTCTTCCTTAGCGCCTTCATCAGCTTTGGAATTACAACCAACGGCCCCTATCTTCATTCCATCTCATTTAAAATCTTCAGCTTTAGTGGAGGTATCTCCATTTGTGCACATTAGGAGATAGGAGACTAGTACTTGAGCCTCTGCAATCTACAGCTCTGGAATTTAATCAACATCGTGGCCCTAAACACTTGAATAAGGCTTCTATGTTTAAATTGCCTCGGAAGGAAGAGGCAAAGAAAATGGATCAACTGCATGTTATGCCTGAATGCGGGGCGCACTTGGAATGACTTATTTTATTTATGCCTGAAACATACTTTTAGGGTAAAGGACTTTTATCCACTTAACCGTTAATATATTCATCAAAAATCTAGTGATCAGAATCTTCACGTTTGTTACATTTGGGTTACCAATTGTCATACTGGGTGGATTCATCGCCATTACTAGTTGTAGACCGAGGTGGTGGGTCGACTAATCTTCGTTAACCCCTAATTAAACTTGGTGTATCCAATTTAAAATTAATAGAGGGTACAAGTCACCCATGTTCAGAGAAACTATCAGTGGCCTATGATTGGTCCCACATTGTAACCTCTCTATGAAAAAATGGTGTGCCAGGGGGTTCAAACTGAAATAATTCCATCAGGTTCCTATCGTGGATTACGCACGGCTTTAACCACCTCTGTATTAATGACGCCATCTGGGAAGCAGTGGAGTTGATGTCTGCAGCAAATATTCAAGCTAGGTACTCCTTTTGTTGATGGCTTTTCAACTATCCACGAACCCGCAAGGAAGGGCACAAGGGGCAGGCTTGTTAGTGCCTGGTGAGTCGCCACAGGGTCCAATATTAAACTTATTTTTTAACCATGCTGACATTTTAGGTATCAAACTTTCATGGTGCGCTTTGGGAAAAAGCTCTTGGAGGTTTTGAATAGTGATGAATATCTATTTTAACCCTGCATTGACATCTTTGTGGGTTTTATTGCTTGCTATTACCAACCTTATCAACTCCCATAGTGTACTTAACAATATTCTTATTATTTATTATTATTATTGGAAACCTTAACTCTGAGTGCTTGGATGGTCACTGGTATGACTGGGCTTCTACCAGTCAGCACTCTAGTTTAGCAGTAGCCCGAGGGCTACAACTTCAGTCCATCCTGGACGCATGTGATTTGAAACTCCTGAACCGTAATATCAAAGGCGATATGCCACCAAATTACACGTGGACAAATGGCCTTAATAGCAACACTCTTGACTATGTATTCTGTTCTAGTGCCTTATTCTCTAGCTTTGACTTCTTTGAGGCTATTAATGAGTGTAGTGATCACACTCGGTGATAGAGGCCCCTCAGACAGAAGCAGTTGTCTCAGGGACACATGTACCAGTCGCAATTGAGTTGAGACCTAGAGATCCTGCTATTCTATGACGCCCTAATATAGCTCTGCAGTTTAATAACACGGCTGGTCAGATGGTGCCTTTTCCTGAATGTTGCCCAGTCCTTTGGTTCTTATATACAGGTTCTTCTCCGAGGGCTAGCCTCTGCAAAAAGCCTAAATGGGTCTTTGAGAGGTTTTGCCCTTGGCCATAAATACAATATATAATGGTTAGTTCAAAGACAAAACAATTTAAGAGATTAGGCAAGCAAGGATGTTGGGTGATATTGGAATCTCTACCATTAGGAGACTAAAGCTAGCTTATAGAAATTGGGTGAGGGGCTGCAGACACATACTGTTTCAAAGAGATGCAGAACACATGCTGTCTGCACTTGCTAATAAAGATTCCTTGTGCTTTTGGAAATTAATAAGAGTGGGCCATGTTCAAACTACCCTGCCGTTAGAGCCCATTTCTGGCTCTCTTTGGGAGACCTATTTTAGAAATGTGTATGCTGCTCAGCCCTTGGCGGCCATTAGCCCTTGGTGCAGAGCAGCGTTGCTCCTAATGGGTTACAATCTTGGGAGATTCTGGGAATGGACATCAAGGGTATTTTGTTAGCCATTGAAAGGGCAAAGTCCACAAATGCTCCTGGGCCAGATGGCCTCTCTAACCTTACTTTAAATCTGCTCCTCAACTGTGGGCAGCGGTTCCTAGTGCTATTCCAGAAAATCCTTGCTAGTCGTCAGTTTCGCCAGTCATGGAAGGAGGCAATAGTAGTTGTGATCTTCAAGAAGGGACATGGGTTGGAACCTGTGAACTACCGCCCAATCTCAAGAATTCTTTAACAAGGATTCTTCTTTCATGTATTAAACCATTGGATAAAAAAAACTTCCTGTGCGAAAGAATTGTTTGTCTAACAAATTTTAAACCATGAGTATTGTGTAAAAACTGCAAGAGGTGTTTGCACCAGGTTCAGACACCCTGGTCACTTTTCTGTTTCATTGACCTTCCATGGGGTTGGTTATCTGATACCATACTCGTGGGTCTGTCTTCTGGTAGCCCGCCTGAGGCTGTAGTGGCTTACCACCTTGGGATAGGTCTTCTGGTAGCCCTGCCTGGTTTGTATCTTGTTTTGCCTCACTTTGAGGTATACTTGTTTTCACCCCACCAGGTAGTGTATTGTTCGGCTCCCCACCCGGGGGTATGTTCAGCCTTCTCCAATGTCTCCCAGAGTGGCTGCGTACCTCTTTCTGAGATGGTTCTCCGTGGGAAGCCAGGGAGCTTCAGGTCCGTATCTTTTGTTTCTCTGGGGCTGCTCTCCTCACACCCACATCCTCATTAGGACTTTCACTTCCGGTACCCGCCTGATTCTGTGACTTTGCTCTTGCTCCACCGTTGGTCTCTTGACTTGAGACCCACCCAGTATCCCCGACTGTTTCTCATGCTGGCGTTCCGTGGGCCTCTCTGCTTCCCAAAAATCATGCCAGGTGGTGCTCTTACTCCTCAGGACACGCTGCCTCCTCGAAGGTCCGCCTGACTCTGCCTACTCCACGGGCAACTCAGTCCTCTCTCCCAGTGTAAAAATGCATAATTTTTCACCAGCCCAGAAAGGGGCTTGTTTGTACTCCATGTTTTCCCTTCAGGTTCTGACAGTGTCTGAAAGGGATAGAAGACAAGTCAGTAAACCCTGTATTTGTGCACTATACTATTCCTATACAACCAACAAATGGCTTATCTTCTTGGTATAGTGCAGGATAACGAATATCCCTGTTTGGGGACTGCCGTGCATCCAAGGGGGTGTCGCCCCCAGTGAGATCCCACTTACCCAGCCCCGAGGGGGTGTTAAGCTTAGAGGGCTCAACTCGCTAGTCTCAGAGGGCGGCTCCCCCTTTGGGGGAGTGGGCGCATTTCCTGTATTCGTCACAGGAGTTTGTTAAAAGGGTGTGATCCCGTGTGCCCGCTTCCGCATGTTAAACCATTGCTGGGGGAAACGAGGAGACAGTTTATTTTCTGTCGCCTGTTTCTCTAACAAGATCATAATGTAAGGGCATAGCTCCAGATTTAAATTTGCCATTTTATTTTGCAAACATAGAATTGCCAAAGGCCTGTTTGTTTTGTGCAACAGGAGTGCAGTCTATTAAAAAACCGTTGCAGCATTGGAGAAAGCCAGTTTACAAGTGCCTTTGAGAAACACAATGGGAAAGACCATGGTAATGTACTTCACAAGGGTTGTATGCTAAGACTCTTCCAGGTAGAATTTGTAAGAGTGAGGTGTGTTTAAGACAAGCATACATGTATTGTAATTCAAGTTAAGTATTTACGTGGCCGTTTGCTGAATGTTGATGCACATTAAAGAACCTGGCAAGCTCTTGCAGCACACCTTGTCAGGCTTAATAATGGACCCAGTTTTGACACCTGGTCAGACCTATAAGGATAGTGAAGGTTATAGTTTAGGAAAACCTTGCTGTTACAGCCATGTAATCTGTCACCAAGTCTAAAACTTTGCAAAACACCATGGACAAGTGTAACCCTGCTAGAACATTGGCCCCATGGGGGAAACTGTTCATTACTTTAGTACTTAATGAAAACTATTTGTATATAACAAGCTCATGCAAATCTATTGCAGATCTATCAGAGACACAGACTGGGCGCAGCAAAGACCTACCACAACCACCTGACGGAGCTCTAAATGTTGGGACATCACATTGGCCGGGCTGACTAAACAAGACGAACACTAGGATTGGACTCTTTACTTGCAGTAAGGACACTTGGAATGTGAGCCATACAACACCATTTTGTTTGAAAAACACACATACGCCACCGATCCCAACCCTATGAAAATTAGGAATCCATAGTCTATTCTAAATCATTCAAAAATATATTTTAAAATGCAGGCCTACATTTCTATTTCAAGAAAAATCGTTCAATTAATTTGTTATGTTTATTTCAGAAATGTACAAAACTATACATTAAAAACAGTACAAATAAAGATGCCATTAAAAAATCATCTATTTTAAAAACAAGATCACTAACATCAGATCATAAGAGACAACCATGTAAAAAAACATTTCATGATATAGGGCTTCATCACAAGTCCGCTGTTAACCCTTAAAAGTGGCGATAACGGGATTGGCGTTGCCAATACCACAAGCCGGCTGTGCCCCTCACTGCTGAAACTAGTGTCCATCCTACAATTTTTTGAAACGGACACCTTTCAGTACTCTGTGGCCATGATGCACGGCATGGCACAGCCCACATTATGTGCAATGCTGGCCCAGGTGCTTGAAGCCCTCCTGCAGCAAGTGCAATGCCACATCTCACTGCCTACCATCCCAGGTCAATGTCATGAAGGCACAGTTCTATGCCATTGGCCAAATGTGATTGCTGTCTTAGACTGTATCCATGTTGCACTGGTGGCTCCCCCGGCCCACAAAACAGTGTACCAAAACAGCATGCACTACCACTCCCTGAATGTCCAGGTGACCTGCAACACCAACATAATCACCCACTGCTGTGCCCGCTACTCTGGTTCCACCCACAATGCCATGGTCTTACAGATCAGCACACTGCCAGGATGCATGGAGAGGCACAGAAGACAACAGACCTGGATAGTGGGTCAGTAGAAAAGCCAGCACACATGCGCTGTGGGGCACATGCCCAACTGGGGGGAGGGGGAAATGACCACACAAAGGATGGCATGATAAGCAAATTTGAAATCTGCACTTGACCACCTCCTGACCAACGTCACAGTACACACCAGGGAGCATGCACATGTCAGACTTACGGTATGTGTATTACTGCTTCCCCATGAAGTATCAACCAAATACACCAACATGACTACAGGTACCACAATGCAACATGCACCTACCAAAGCAATGCTGTCAAATGGCCAAATTGCCTCACAGATAATTGCTTCCAGTGCCACGGCCATGCACCCATGTGCAGCATGCCCACCCATTCTCACCAGATGCCCAGGGAGGGTCCATAGGGAACCCAGCATTCCACATGCAGTGTAAATGCACAGCCACATGACAGCCACCCTGTCCCCTGCACGTCACCAACCGACAACTTAAGTAATGTATGCAGCAGGGGAACAGGGTGCATGTGAAGTACAAACAAGGAAGAGGAAAAGTGACACTGCATGCATAGACCTAGAAAAAACATATTCCCTGAAATGAAGGCTCATCTGTGTGCACATAGGTGACTCTGGATACCCACAGCTGCCCTAACTAATGATCCCTTTGCTTGATCCATAAACACTGCAAGAGTTCCTGCAACCAAGCTCACAGTAGGACCTTTGTGTGCATCGAGCGTACCTTCGGCCTCCTGAAGGCACGTTTCCGCTTCCTCAACCGTACCAGTGGAGCCCTGATATACACTCCAGAGAAAGTTGGAACAAATTGTGCTTGTATGTGCAAAGATGCACAATATCTGCCTGAAGAGAAATGTTCTGCTATCCCCTGATGTGGACATGCCACCCCCAGAGGATGCATTGCCAAAGATGGGAGGGATGGGAGAATGGCACTCCAGGGACTAATAGACAATTTATTTTGACACTTTCACATGGCACAAGCCATGCACCACTGTGACACCACCCCAATCAAACACGACAATGACCCCGCATTGATGAATTCATTACGGTTTTTATGGAATGAAGTGCCCCAACTATCCCCATCCCACCACCAACTCCCCATCACACTATTCCCCCCCCCCTCTCCTCTCTCCCACAACAAACTCCACATCACACTATCCCCTGGCACCCTCCCACCATCAACTCCCCAGCATGGCCACTCATGGCAATCTGTGTCCACAAGTCCTTCACAACCGTGGCCTCTTTCCTCCTCCTCCCCTCTTCCCCTCCCCCAAGCCGGCCCCTGGTGATTTTGGGCAGAGAAGGCACCCTGACTGTCACCATGTTGTTCCCTGCTGTGACCCCTTTGTGGGTGTGGATGAAGTGGATGAGACCGAGTCTGTCCCCAGGTTTTGCTGCTGTTGCACCTCTCTGCTCTGCCGGATGACCTCTGCCCGTGCGAAGAGACTCCTGTCATCACCCTGACACTGTACGCCCAACGTGTCAGGGAAGTCGTGTTGGCTGTTGCCTCGGTCCTGTTCCGCACCATGGCACACACAACCCTGTGGGTAGCCCCTGGATTCTGTTACTAATGGCATGCAGGTGTGCAGTGTGCATGTTGCCAATCTCCTTCAACCTCTGCTGTCTGCCCTCAATTTCCTCGAGCCTCTGCAACAGCATGCTGCGTATTGTAGTGTGCCCTGTTGGCATGCCCAGCCTCTGGGTCTGCTTACTTGTGTCCCTGTCCACTGGGGCATGCTGGGCTGTCATTTGTGCATGCATTTGTGTTGGGGGTGGGGGCAGGAGTCACCCGCCTCCTGGCTGCTGGCACCCGCCTCTGCATAACAGACTCCCTCTTTCCCTTCGAGGTCAGCACTGTGCTGCATTTCTCCTCCCAGGTGGCGAGGACCAGTGGCTCTACAGTGCCTCCTCCAGTCGGCAGGGACTCCAGCGGTGTTGGGACAGCAGTCCCTGCACCCTGACCCTCCGGTCATTCCACCGCTTGCGGCCGTCCTCGCCATCATGAGTTATGCTTGATACTGCTGTCACCTTCTGGGAGATGGAATTCCAGATGTTTGTCCTGTGCTGTCCAGTGGTCTTCCATTGGCGACTGGCATTAAGTTCCTCAGTGGGAATTACCTCATCTGTGAGGACCACCAGCCCCCCTCGCTAAATTTGGGTTTTTGTGCAGGCGATGTTCAGCCCCCTTATCCTCTCGTGAGACATATTTGCTTGTTACCAGGACAGAATGGCTGCAGGAAGTGGAGATATTTAATGGATTGTGTTTTTCAAAATGGCCGCTGCAATGCTTCCCATTCTGACAGCAACACAATTTCCGCCAGCGCTAATAGCACTGGGATCTCCACCGGTATCGCTATTCGTGCCGCTTTCTCGGCAGTAGCATTTATTTCGCCACAGTCGGGGCACTTTCATGCCAGGTTGGGATGCGCCGCTAATTCTGCCGCAGAAATTGCACCAAATTGCTGCCAGACTTGTAATGAGGCCCATATTCCCAAACTAACATTTTCTGATCTAAAGTGTTAAATAGGATAGTCCACCCATCACGCGAGGAATCAGTCCAAAGTAAAAACATCAGTGCAGGTCAATATTGCACAAATCACCGTTCACATAGCAGAGGGTGTAACAAAGCCTCTGGCACTCGTATGCCGGGCAGAAAAATGAGTACAATCCTCATGTTGGGCATCACACAGATATTGATTACCATCCTCCCCTGACAAAGAAGCCACCACCACCCTTAACAGAATACAGTCAAACCTTGCCCTTGTTAGAATGATTCGGTCAGCTGGTGACTCGGCACATAATACAGGAGACTTAATGGTCATCTGCCTTCTATTCTTAAGTTTCACCAACTACAGACTCTCACATTCGGCCTACATGATCACGGAAACGCAGTCAGCAGTCTTATCGCCCCTTGCGATATAACATTAGGGGGGAGGCTACATGTGTGATATTGAGTTCCAACTTTTGTTTCTTAATGTAACTCAACGAAGGAAACTTTCCACCAGTATCTTTAGTAGTTATGAAGTTAATGGATGAGGACTGCTTTTTCATTGCCCCCCAACTTGAGCCGATGAAAAACATGCATCAAAGAGTTCACATCCCTGATTAGTTTGCAGCCCAGTTCCAAGTGCACCCTGAAATTCGGGGAAGGAGGAGGCAAGCCCAGAATACTTTTAAAAAATGGATTCTCCACTACTTGGAGGAAATTGGTATTGGAGTATCCCCATAGCGCCATCCAAAATCTGGCAACACTGGCCGCTTTACCATTGTACAATTTTTTTTGCAGTAAGTCAATTGGTTTGGCTCTAACCATACCTATTGACCTGGTAACACCTCCCAAAGCTGCGTAAAGCGAGTTGTCTGTTTGCTGAAATGTGAATTTGGGCAGAAATGGGTTGAGAACCTGACCCCAGAAAGTTGAAATGATCGAACCTTGCAATCGGAGCCCCACACAATACATTGCTTTAAATTTCACTGTACCCCTCCCTCTACAAACCATTGCTGTAGACTTCGCTGCACTAACCACTAAGGCCAGGCTGGCCCTGAAGCAAGTATAGTCGAGGATAAGTCTGTAAGGCCATCCGGGTACATCCCATTAAAACGTTGTTGTCCACGTACACCAGTACCGGTAAAGGCCGCCCATCCTCAGGACATCTTGGGGGGGGGGGGGGGTGGAGGGGAAGAGTCAGTAGGTGGTCATGCAGACCATTAATATACAAGCAGAAAAGCAGGGGCTCCACAACACAGCCCTGACAGACCCCTGATCCCACTTTAAATGAGCCTGTACATCTGCCATTAGCCCCGCTCCTGACACAGGCATGTGTAGAATCGTGCGGTTGCGCCAAAAGGTTCACCAAAGCAGGGGGCATTTCATGGATATGAGCACGGTCCACAGCTTAGCTCGATTGACCTTGTCAAAGACAGTGCTCAGATCCACGAATGCCAGATAAATTGGCTTTGTTAATCGAATGAAAGACTATCATGTAGAGATTGAGATTGCTTCGCCGTTCCCAACCTCGTCCGGAAACCCAACTGCACCAACAAAAGCACCCCACTATCCTCGTGCCACTACTCCAGCATTGTCAAAACTGCATGATTTTAAAATCAAAGATTTTAAAAATCCAGCAATGAGATGGGCCTATAAGAAGCCGGAGCATCCAGCGGTCCCGTCTTGTATATTGGATAGCTGGACAGGACCATGAAGCGGGAACAGCTCCTCCTGCGCAAATGGCATTAAATCCCTGTCAGAACCACAGCCCACAATTCCGGGGCCATTCCAAACAGATCTGCCAGCACATTATCAGGATCAGGTGCCCGGTTAGAGCGCTGGCAGCCAATGTCTTTAATTACTTCCATCACTAAAAAAATGATCCCTAAAGTAGGACCCCCTTCCTCCAGATTCCCCCCATTTCTCCCTAATACCAAGATTACCCTTTAATCCCCCCCCCGACTCCCCAACCGTCCACCCTCGATGTGCAGTATATAAAGATGAGAAATGGTCCGCGCAGGCCAGGTCAGATACATTGGAAACTGGAGCCTTCCGGTTAAACCTATAAAATGGCCCATAATTCGCAATTTCTCCAAATATTTTTGCATCATTATCCTGGGATGCCCTGGCTCAAGTGTCACATGCCTCGGCTTCAATCTATCTTTCTAGCCAAAGGGCTCTTAAAAAGGGACCTTGCACAGCTAATAGAATGTTTAGTAGCTTGGGGATCTTTCAGTACAGGGTAGGTAAGCCTTGGCTCTTGTGCATTCTTGGTCAAACCAACTAGTCCTTGGTGCTGATCTTCTACTCGTAGCCCGAGTAAACCCCAATGACCGGTTCCCCAATAAGGATCAACCTGTTTCTGTTAAGTTTGTGTATGCAAGATGGCTCTCTGGGACAATTGTTATCCAAAATATTAAAAATTTGGGGATTCGTTTTGAGGCATATTATTTTGTTTTAGAAATATACATTTTTTGTAAATCTGTGCTATGAAATGTGGAGATATTTACACCAAATGTGATGAATGTCTATGGGTAATGTTTCATGGCACAAGAAAGCCATGGGTTAATTTGTTGGATAATGCACAATTTTGATTTCCGTTGTCTTTTTTGGGTAAGATTATCTCCTGTCTTTCTTTGTTGTATTCCGTTTACATATTTAGATTTCCACTATTGGGCAATTTCTTTTGAGAAAACCGCTTTTGTGTCTGCAGATTTTCAGTCTGGCTGGTGAAGTTTCCTCATTCACTCAGATGAACACTTGTGTAATTTCTTTTTTGTTAGAGCTTTTTGTAATGTTTCTTTCAAGTGTTTTTTAGTTGACATAGCATTGACCATGTGCATAAAAAAGTATTCAAAATGGATACTGAATAAATCGGACCCAATTTTACGTTTATGCTATATTCTGTGTGTGAACGCTTATTCATGTTCCTAATTAAAACTTTTTCAGTAAATGTGAATATAGCATTCCCCTGAACCTAAGGTGTCAAAATATTGATCTGAAACGGCTAATGCCCTATGAAATTGAGGTGCATCAGAAGTAAAAAAAGATGACCTGAGTGGCTATATTTTCGCTCATTTCTTTTAAATTTGATTTCAGATGGGCAGGAGAAGTATCCATCAATATCAACTGCTAGCTCCAAGAAAGATATGCTGATGTATTTTGAGCTGAAAGTGATTAGACTAATGAAGTGAACTATTCTCTGAATGAAGTTTGTTATTGGAAGGAGAACTTTTTGTTACAATCCATAATAGCCCCCCACGTCCCCTGTCTGTGCTTTTGAGGACCCTAAAAAAATAAAGCATCTGGTAGCAGCTATGATTGGGAAATGTATAGTTAACCCTAGAGACCAAGCAACCACCCCTTACTTAATGTCCCTCTTGAAAAATCTGAAAACCTGTATCTCTTTGAGAGCATTTGACAAATCACAACTACTAGATCTAGTCTCCATGTTGACCATATTCTGGCCTTCTGAGATGTGCACCATTCAAATTGCCATGAAACTGATCACCCCCATTGTGGTGGAGCATTGTCCCAAGATAATCAAGCATTCCATGCCCCCCCCCCCCCCCCCCCGGTATGGGACAATGGGTGCTCACAGATGGTCACATGCACGTCAATTTGGTTCAGAATGCCTGGGGGGCTGATTGTGTAGAAGAGGAAAGTCTTTTAAATGTGAAAACCAATATAAAGGATGTTGGATAATGTATCTTTCACACATTCAGGGTCTCGATGCTCATCTTGAATGTTTGCCACAGACCAGGAACGTGGGAAGACATTTGCTGTGCATTGTGGTCAGATTGTAAGGATATGTTTATGTCTAACATATTTACACCTTTTAACCTACATCTAGGTAGAGTATTAGATTACTCTGATTAAAATATTTGAGGCAAATAACTATTGGATTTAGGTAGAACCTGAAAATGAAGGGCTAGAGATGGGCAACTGCAACTTCTCAGAAGTGACCATGTAGCCAGTCCCATCAGAGATCGGATTAACCAATCCGAGGATAGTCGGGGCTCATAAGGACAAAGGACCAACCAATAGGATCAGAGTTAAGTTTGCTAGGAAAATCTACAATGAGAAGCTTCTCCAGTCTGATTCTGGAACTTTCAGATCTTTTGCTTGGAAAAGAAGCTGTTCTTTTTGTCCCTTTGGTCTATGCACAACAGCTGCCCTTTGAAGGATTGCGGGTGCTGAGGCTTGCCTAGGAAGGACCTCAAAACATTGGATTAAACCAGGAAGGCTTCATGCTGCACAACACAAACTTGTACCATTCTCACATGAGCAATGGGTTTCCTAACTGACACTGGGCTGTCTGGGCTAAAGTTAAAGGAAATGAGGAAACACAGCGATAAAGCATGGATATTTCTGTTGGAAGCCTGGCTCTAGGTCCAAATTCTGTAGGCTAGTGTAACATGCCTCCTGCTAGTTTTTGAGAAGACACCCCAGTAAGATTCAGGAGGTAGGTTGCTGTCAGTCATGTTGAGGAATATGGTGTTGGTAATGCGCAACAAGCCCCTCTTAAAATGCTAGCTAGCAACCCAGAGAATTCACTAAAACAAGGTGGGACCCATGGATCACTGTAGTCGGTCCCTGGAGAATGCAAATACAAGGACATCATTTGAATAGACCATCTGCGTTTATTGCTCTTCCACCCGGCAGATTATAAGTGGGATTCATGGGATTTCGCGGGTAGGCAGCTTTTCAGAGGAATGCAAAAGGGTATCGGGTAATAAAATGGCAAAAATGTCGGCGGTAAAAAAAAATGGCAGCAAAAATGTTGTGGTTTGACCCGGTAAGGTGTATCCCATTTAGGGAGCAGTGGTTGCAGGGTTGTCCCCCGCTCCCTGTAAATGGTATAATGGCTCCGGAGGTTGTGGGGGTGTCCCCGCATCCTTTACATGATTCTGGTGGCAAAACCACAGCATTTTTGCAGCAATATTTTGTATTCACGGCCATTTTTGCTGCGATTTTATGACCTGGAACCTGAGAAAGCTGACCCAAAACAGACACGCATGTGAGTGGCAACAGAGCAGTCCACTCTCCGGAGACTGAACAAGTGAAACCAAGATGGTGGCACCCGCATTGAAAGTTCAGATCATGGGCCCACATTACTGCATGCACCAGGATTTGGATTAGCTGGGGGTGTTGTATTTCGGGAGGCATGTCTCCCAATAACAAGGCTCACAACTGTATTATGTAAAGGCTAAAAAGTTTTTAAAAGATGTGGAAGCCAGGATTTGGAGGCATGTAGAGCAAATCAGGGCAAGGAGGCGAGACAAGGAAAATAGATTGAAAGGAGAAGAGAGTAGGAGGCGGTGGTGAGTAAGAGGTGTGGAGGTGAGATGGCGTATAGAAAACATTATCAGAAGTGTAGGTGAAGGAGGCTGCGAGGAGATATCAAGAGGAAGGAACAAGAAAGGAGAAAATGTGGTGAAGGGGGGGGAATAAGGTGGTAGAGAACCAGTAAAAAGGTGGAGGGGTAGAAACCTAGTGAAGATAGGATGAGAACTAGTTGTGACTGTGCGGGGAGTTGGTAAGAAGTAGAGTTAGATCCTCAGGCAAGTCCTTCATTCAGTTGCATCTTTAGGACAGCAGTATGTACATGTCTGATCCACTGTTTCCCATATAGGGAACTGTCACCAATGGTCCTGGGTGGTACCCTCAAGGCAGGGCACATTCCCTTTTCCAAATTCTCCTCACACACACCCATACACAGCAAGGAGGAAACCAGATGCCACATAACTCCCTCCTTAACCAACACAGACACAGCATGCACAGACCTAATACCTTACAGCAACTTTGTAAACAGCCACTTGCTACAACTACCAGGGGCACACAAACTAAAGGCAACTTCATCCTGGCTTGCTGTGAGGGCAATCATGAATCATCCCATCCCACTCCAACATACACACTAGAACGCCACTGCTAAAACTTCCCCTAGCTTTTTTGATTCAAACTGTGGGGATGGCCCCACTAGGGGATTGGGGGTGGGGTGGGCATGAGGTCCTTCTAAAAGGGAGGATATTGACTGCAAATTTAAGCCAATCTGGCATTTGGTGGGGCAGCCTAAAATTCTTTTGATCAAGGGGGGGAGGCTCAACATAAAAAGGTTTAGAGACCACTGCTCTAAATCAGTTGAGACTTTGGTTAGCTGCTTTCCGCGTCTTCAGGTTCGGCAAGTGGACTTCTGCAGTGTCTTTTCCACGCCTCGCTATTCATGTTTGCCTTGTTTTCTGGCTCATCTCAGCAGGTACGCTCGAGACTTTGCTATCTTAATTTGTCAGGTCTGTGAAGAAAAGGGTAACACTGCATGACATTCCTACATTGCATAAACCAAACTGTTCGTTCTGGGTCTTAAAGGGGTCTGTAAGTTACACTCCACAGGTTGGGGTCTTGACGCGATTTTGGTGGGTTCCTACCATGCCTTGTTGGGGGTGGGGGGGGGGGCGAACCTTTGGGATCCCTCGCAAGCCACCCTCGGGGAGGTTCATCCTGTGGCAGCCGGATCAACCCAGACCTTTATGGCTTACCCCTTCCACATACTAGGATGGGGAGTTCTGTCAACTCACTACTCCCCTTCCCTTGTCGCTCTCACATAGATTTTGCACTGAGCATCTGCTCAAATAGTCCACATTGCACTGTATATTTCCTCCACAATGCTGTACCCTAAAGGTATAGGGTTGCAATACCAGAAACCAGTCCATTACTCGGGCATTAGTGTTTTTATGCTTTGCAAGCCACACCAGTGGGGCATGGTTGGTAATCGTGCTGAATTTTCTCGCTTATAGGTAGTACTTTAGGGTGCCAATTGCCCATTTATTAGCCAGAGCCACAAGCTCAATGGTGGCATATTTCCTCTCGCGGAAATAATTTCCTACTGCTGTACAGAATCGGGTGCTCTTTATCATATACTTGAGCTAGGACAGCTCCTAACCCCAACTTCGTTGCATCTATCTTGAGTAGGAATGGTTTAGAAAACAAGTTACAAAGACACTCCTTTAGATGGTTAAACGTGTCTTTACTTTTCTCACCCCAGGTCGGTCTTGTTATTTAGCTTTTCTGTTAGTGGAGCTGCAATGATTCAGAATAGTAAATTAACCACTACTAATACCATATTGGCCTAAAAAGGCTTCAAGCTTTTTGTGGTTAGTATAGGGATATTGCTAATGGCCTCCACTTTCTTCTATTGTTGGATCAGCCCATTGCCCACATAAAACCCAACATATTTCAGGGCTCTCTAGGTTAAGTGTCACTTAGAGGGGATTAGCCATTAGACCGACTTGAGCACCACCCCATGTGATTGGCTGGGACCACTAGGGTTTTGTGTCATGGGTATGGGTTGGGCCTTTTGCCTAGTTTGTTTTTAATTGACCCTTACATTTGTAACAGAGCCTCTCTGTATTGGCTAATTGCAGTATTCATCTTACCAGTTGATTATATGGCTTCATAGGAGCTGCGCCGCATCAACACCATTGTGAATTCTCACCCGCAAAAACTCTCCAGTCATGGCGTTGTCCTCCCAGGTTTGGTAAGCAGACATATATACCCAATCCAAGGATACGTTATCAGTGATTCACTATTCTGGATTGTACGACCCCTGCCTCAAATAAAGTGTGTACTCCAGGTTCTGGATCCTTAATCCCCAGGTTGCAGGTGGTACTCTTCCTGCCATCCAAAACTCTATCTAGATTCAATCTTCATCTGGACCCCATATAACCAAGAATCTACTTCTATTCTTGTTACCTTCTCTGGAGATGCATTCACTTTGCTTGTGTTTTAAATTGTTGGCTCTCAGTGGGGAACTATACCCCCAAAACATCTGGCTCTATTTTACTAGTGCTTACTTAAATGACACTGAGATTAATCAACAAAACCTATGACGCAAGTATGGTTTCAACCCTCTTTCTGATCAGTTTGGTGTTGGGTGGAATGTCTTTGGAGAATACAAGATGATGTACAACTAAAAAGGGTGGTCCTATCTTTGAATAATCTAGACAAAATGTGCCCGGGTGGGATAAACTACAGTGCATAAGAGGTATTTTCTCAAAGGGATACTCGACCCTTACTTTCTACAAAGTCTCAGGGATTCAACAGGGTATACATCTCGTCTCCAAAAACTTGTATATAGTTCCCAGCATGCTTCTTTGCCATGATCCTAATCACAAGGGTATAGCACCCAGCTCGTAATTTACAATCCATCCAAGGTTCCAGTGCTTGGCTCACTTCTTCCTGCTCCCTGGGATAGTGATGCCAAGTTCCCTCTTAAAGGATATAGCACCTCACTCACTTGGTAGCAGTTCCAGGCCCTTCAGCTTACTTAGACCTCCAAGCTTCTTAAGCTTCTCTCCTTAAGGACAAAGTTTGTCTCGTCTCTTGCTCTGCCCTCTATAATTGGCATCTTCCACTCTGACAGCCGGCCTAGTCTTGCCTGGTTTTCTTCTCTAGCTGCTGTTGGCAATGACTGGTGTCCTGCCCATCCTTCCTTGGTTCCTGGCTGCCTGATGTCTTACATCACAATCTCATACGTTATGTAGGCCTTTTCACTGAAGGGCCGACCTCTTGTGGCCCACAAGATTTGGTTCGCTTGAACCTCCATGTAGGCACTGGTGTTCAGTTTTTGTTGTTGTAGGAACGAAACTGTCTTCAAAGGCCTTGTTGGCTTGATCTTTAGATCAAGCAGAAGTCCTGCCACCTTTGTTTGGCTCCATTCTCGCTGTTTTGGGTGGTGCTAGCTATTCTTGCTTTCTCATCTTCTTTCAACATAGATGGTTTGTGGAGAGCCTGCCTAGGGTGCAGCAGTGTCCCGCAGGGTGGGAGGGTATGCTGCTGAGTTTACCATGTTCACACCTATTTGCTCCGGCCTGCATCTTGTCGCTTGAGGGCTTTTCACAATGTTCTTTGTCCAAAACTCACGTTTATGGTGAGTGTTGCTCTTGAAAGGTCCTTTCTAATGTCTGGGATCCCCCCGCCTCCCGGCCATGGATGGTGCTCTGCAATGCTTCTCTGCACCCCTGGTTCTTAGTAAATTAGTTTTTGCAAGGGTCTGCATCAGTAGCTGGGGTACTATGAACAGGGTTAACAATTGACTGCGCTCCCCTTTCTTGCTTAGTGTCCTAATGACTGGGTGCTACAATCATGTTCACCTGCTGCTAACCTTAGCTATTTGTATTTGTGAATATGTGTTGAGGAGTAAAGATTATTGGGCCTCATTACGAGTTGGGTGGTATCTTGGCAGTAAATCTGCTAGAATACTGCCCAAACGAATTACTGTCAACACCACCTGGTCCGGTGTAATTTCTGCTGGTTTACAAGTGGGGGTGGTGTAATTCCTAATTTAATTTGGGTCCATTGGACTCAATGGGGCTATTTTGGCAGAATTAGCGCAGCGGAAATTCCGCCACGGTAATTCTGCTGTTATTTATTTTATTTTTCCGGCAGTGAGTTGCAGGATTTGGCTCCAGGATTTTCCTGGAGGCAAATCCTCCACGCCTGGCCCCAACTTTACCGCTTAACGCCAAACTCGTAATGAGGCTGTATGTCTCTAGAGGCCAGATCATTTGACTTTGAAAATGGCATGGACTGGCAGAGGGACACTGCGAATCCCACCCAGGGGAATACAGATCAGACCACCAGGCTCCGATAGGCAGGCTTTCCTGGCCTTCAGTGTCCTCCCCATGCCTTGGGATAGGGTAATGCTCTTGACTTTGTCACATAGACTATCTTTCCTTTGCCATAGTTTGAATACAAAACAGGGTTTGTGTTGACTTTGGTGACGCCGTTGTCGATGCTATTGGAAAATCTCATCCCATATAATTTTTGTAATGCAGCGACTAGCAATTTCATCTGAATGATGTACTGTACTTTGATCCTGCAAATGAGCCACTGTCAAGGTGGTGCCGACATGCAGGCCTCATTGGTGGCCTAGAGTTATTAGAATTAAAAGTGGCACACCACTGATCCTAAGACCATTGCAATATGGAGTGCAAGACAGAAGGGGGCATTGGAAGCCTTTTCCAGTTTAATGAATGTGTTAGTACACATATTGATGGTAATGTCAAATATAGGAGAGTTGTCAGAGGAAATTGGTTGGAATTATTACAGGTGTCCGTGAAGTCTGTAGGTAGATTGTGATTCAAAATTCTAGAATGGCGCTAGGACCAGTCCAGCAATTGGAGAGCATGGGTTCCTCTGATGGCACCCAAGTTTGCAAAGACTTGCACGCAGTCGAGATTCTACAGCCCACAGGGAATAATTTAAAGGTAATTAGCCCCAGTAGAGAGCATCACTGATGGTGTTCTAAGCCTGGGTGAGTTCCCCTCTCCCGATTCTGTAGGCAGTACAACCCTGTAAAATGGATGCCATGGTGTGAGAAGGAGCAGCGCAGCAGGATTAGGGCCTGTACCTGTGTCCAACAGTCAGACACCGGTACCACTGGGAAATTACATGAGGAGCAGAAAGGGCGATGTTTAAGAAGCCAAGCAGTGACCGTGTGATTTGTGGGTGCTGTTGAGGTGATGGATGGTTCTTGGGTGGCAGGCTGATGGCCATGCAGCCTTGTTAAAAATAATTCACCACGCCAGGCTCCAGTGCCTTGGGTCAAAGCTAATCTTGAACGGATGAAAGGAGTTCAAAGGTGTACCGAGGGTGGCTGTATACTCAACAGATTGGGTGAATGTTAGAAAGGTAGCCCTGCCATTTGGTCTGCTTCAGGGTTAATGTGATGTGATTTCCTAGGGTTCATTTGGTATTTATTGTTAATTTGTAATGCGCCTATACACTTGTTTCGAGGTGCCGCAAGGCAGGGGGACTGGGAGGAGAGTAGCGATCCTAATAGGCTATGCAACATTGAGATCGTGCAATTGCAGTGAGGTGCAAGGGGGAAGGTAGGTGGGGATGTGCAGGGGTTGGGTAGCCACAACTAAGTACAAAGTATAGGAGCTGGAGGGCTACAAAGGTGCAGTCTAAACAGCAAAGTGTATGGGGGTGGGCCCTGTGAGGGCAAGTGCAGGTTAAGGTTGGAAGGGGGACAGGGGAATAAGTGCAGAGGTAGACTGGGCAGGGGGTGCTTGACGCCCTGTAAGAGTCTGAAGGAACCAGCCACCAGACTCGGGCAGAGAGGACATTAGCAGGGGAGGAGGGGCGGGGGGAGAAGGGGAAGGTCTTGAGGAGCTTGCAGAACTTAAGGAGGTCCAGCTCAAGTCTGTGTGGGGCAGGGAGGCCATTCGAGAGGGAGGCACATGCAGAAGAAAGATCTACCCCCACTCTGCTTGGAAAAGCGTCTGAATAACGGACAGTTAGAGCTAAACGAGCAAAGGGTTCTAGTAGGAAGGTATTTAAGGAGAGAGAGTTTGATATAACAGGGTCCCAGGCCCCAGAAATCCTTGTGGATTATGCATAGGTTCTTGAATTTGATCCTTGCAGCAACTGGGAGCCAGTGGAGAGTTTTAGGGCTGGAGAGATAGGGTCTGTGGCCTTGAAGCCAAGGATAAGTCTTGCAGCCCTATTCTGGATTAATTTAAAGGGGTGAAGGGAAAAGTTGGGAAGATTGAGGAAGAGGCTGTTGCAGCAGTCCAGCCTGGAGAGAACCAGAGCTCTGGAGACATTGAATTTCTGGGGGAAGGTGAGGAAGAGGATAATGCCTCTGAGGAGGTGGAATTGAGGTTGGGCCTGCTTAGCCAGGTCCATGGAGTGAAGGAGAGGGAGGAGCCGAAGATGATGCTAAGGTTTTTAGCTTCAAACGAGGGTGAGGGGATGGGGCCCAAAGAGGGTGGCCAGGGTGCGGGAGGGGGGAAAAGGGATCAGGGGTCCCAATGAGGAGGATCTGTCTTACTGGCATTAAGGCAGAGATCGTTCATAGTGCAACATGCCTGATTAACAGACAGGCAGTCGGGCATGTGTGGAAGAAGGGAAGGAAGAGCGTAGCTTGAAGGAAAGCTGCATGCCATCAACATAACACTTAGTTAGGAGAGAAGGAGGAGATCAGTTGGGCTAGGGGGCAAGGTAGATATTAAAGAGCCAGTTTGAGGGGATATAGAGGCCCGAGGGACACCGCAGGTGGAGAGTGATGGAGAGGAAAGGGTCCAGTTAAACCTGGGAAGGATGGTCAGAGGAAAGGGGTCAGCCAATAAAGATCCCTGTCCGTGATGCCAAGGGTATCTCAGAGCCGATTTATCAGGGTAGTATGATTGACTGTCACAGACAGAAGAAAGGTCAAGAAGGATGAGAATGGAAGGGGAGCAGTTTCCATGCCTCTGGCTGCTCTGAAGCCAGACTAGTGGTCATGGAAATAACCAACGGATTCAGTGTGGTGGATAAGCTGGAGATGGAGTTTACCCAGGAAGGGGGTAGTGGAGACAGGGCGGTAGTTTGACAGGAGTGGTCAGCAGGCTTTTTGAGAGCATGCGCAGGGGAGTGCTTGAGAGAAGGATCCAGTGGCAAAGGAGTGATTGCAGTAATCTGCCAAGGCTGGACCAAGGGAATCAATGTTGTCCTTGATGGTTCTAGAAGAGCAGGGGAGCATCTGTTTGGATGAGACGTTCATAGAGCTGACTTGTCTAGAAACCTCATCAGGTGTTGTGGGAGAAAAAGGAGAGTATGAGAGGAGGGGAGAGTGGGGCAAGAGGGGAGGGAGGATGAGGGAGAAGGGTGAGGGGATGAGGGTGGGGACAAGATATCCTGAGTTTTAGAAATTAAGCGAGAGGCCAAAGAGTTGCAGAGGGCCAGGGAAGGAAGAGAAGTGGAGACTGCAGTAGGGTTGGCTAGTTCCTTGCAGATTTTCAAAATTTCAGTCATATTGTTTTTAGCCGCAGAGAAGTGGGCTTGGATATAGGCCCTCTTCAAGCAGACGGACAGCCTATATTGCCTTTGGAGCAGACGGCAGGCCAGTTTGTCAAAGGAAGTATCCCAAATAAAGACTGTGAACAGAAGACGTGTTGATTTGTTGGTAAGAATTAATACCTTCAGACACTAACCATTAGCAGAGGAACTGGTAGAGGGTGGTCCTGGTTGCTCGTTTAAGTGATGCTCTGTACAATTGGAATGTATGCAACTCTAAAGGAGCACAGCAGCCTGAGTTGCTACATCATTTGTGAACTGCTGGAACTCAAGAAATAAAGTGACGAATGTTAAGGCCCTTTGCTGGCCCATCCTTTACAGTGGTCCACCAACATTCCAGTAGTATAATAAACCCTTGTTGACTTCCAGGGGCCCAAGCACTGTCTCTCCCTTATCCAAACATTGATGTCAAGCAACTACCTGGAGCTCAACTCGACAAAGGCCAAATTAATTTTGAGGCAACGTCACCAAGCATGCCCAAGTCCAGAAATGGGTGACCGACTTGGCGCTTGACCCATGCACGCCTCCACTCGCAACCAGTGCAACATCTGTTTTACTGTTCTGACCTTTTTTCTTCAAAACGCACTTAGTCAGTAGAAACAAACATGGGACCAGCTCAAGCTGCTCTGAAATGTGAAGCCTTTCATGCCTGTCTTGAGTTTCAGAACAGGTTTCCCAGCCGTGGTCATGTACCATTTGGATGGTGGCAACACCCTATTCTCAGAAATCCCAGATGACTATTTGGCCCCTTTGAAAGGTGTCCAGGAAGATGCAGCACACCCCATCGTAGGACTGAGACATTTCAACCATATCTCACCTATCCTCCAAAGAACTGCATTGGCTATCCCTTCAAGCATGCATTATGTTCACAACAATCTGTATTACCTATAAAGCTGCCAGAAACTCACCAGAAGCTACAACATATCCAGACTAAAAACAAAACTATAAGAGGGGGGAAACATGAAAACCAGCATTTACCTAGTAAGAATACCTTCACTGGAACAAGTTGCCAAAGCGGATAAAATGAAACTCCTCCATCTTACTTTTCAGGAAGGACCTGAAGACTCCACTCCTTAAAGAACGTCTCTCCAATTGCTGAAGATGGGGGAAATGCTTGTTTCTACATGGATGTTTGGGCTCTTGCCATTGGTGTATTGAGCCAGTTAATGAGGAAATAGCGCGACAATGGTGAGCCAGTTGTTTGATATGTGACTGGTTGTTTGATGGGTTTGGGATGTTCTCAAACAGACCCTTGAAGCATGGACACTGTTATGGTTTGGGGTTGTAAACATTACGCCAGACCAAACATCCAGGGTGCTATAGCCTTGGCCTGACATAGCTTATGCTATATTTCATAGCCGAGTCATGAATTGACAGCATGCACAGGTGAATGTGGGGGGAGAGAAGATTGGGAATGGTAAATCATGGGTCATGACCCCAGGAGCATGTACAGGTCTGTGTGATGTTGGAATGAAACCACACAGGGATCAATGATTTGTAGGAGTGTACGTTTACAGTTGTTGTGAAACATAGGGAAGTTACTACACAGTTGTATGTATGGGATTTGGAAAGTGCAAAACCTATCTGGTAAACACCAGAGCACTGCACACAGGGGATTACAGGTAGAGTGCGGAATAGTCCGGTGGAGCAGGCTGGGGAGGTGGGCGGGATGTGGAGTGGGATAATTAGAAGTGATTAGACCTATCCGCGCAATGTATGGATCTAAATTTAAAAGTTGGTTATTTCCGGAACCAATGATGTTTGCACTGTATTTTTGATTGGTGAAATTGGGTCTGAATATGTAAATTGGGCTATTTTGGTGTTTTGTACTACATGAGGACAGCGGATACAAGGTGCATGCCAATGTGTGGTGTTGTATGCCTTTTTGTTGCATGATTGGGGATGGTAATTTGGTACGGTTTATCTTGGTGACACCTTCCTACTTTTACGCTATTGCCTTTTTTCTGCAATAAATGAACACATTCATTCGTATTTGGGCACATTATGGATGACATTTTCTGAAAAACATATTTTTTGCAATGACGTTGTCTAGAAAAAACATCATACTCTTCCTCCTTCCCTTTTATGCATTTGTCTCCTTCAATCATTTTCAATTTCTTCTTTTAAATCTTATGTTTGTTTTCTGCTTATTTTTGTGTACTTGTGTGTGTATAGATTTTTGTAGATCTGTTCTATGCAGTTGTGGCATTTTTGACTTGGATATTGATTATTTGTATCATGGAACTATGTTTTCACAGAGTATGAGTGCATGTGATTTAAACTTCATCACGTTGTCACATTTACATTTCAGCAGGTGAGCTTGCTCGGAATGTTCACCTGGAGTAAGTATGGTCTAGCTATGCAAAATGCTGAAGCAAAGAGCCTTGGCCTGTGTTGCTTTTTAATTATGGTATAAAGCTGTTATATTTAACAACTTGGAGCATCCAGTGTGTCTTTGATCACTGCACCATGGGAGGGCCTGGCCACTCGTGCTGCCACCGGTGGCCACTTCTGCTGTTGAATTTGTCTATAAATAATAAAGGGCTAGTTAAGGTGAAACCTAAGATCCATTGTCTGCAAACTTTCTGTTGCTAATAACCTTTAATTCATTTGAGGTTTCTGTATGAATTTTTCCCAAGATGTCTTCTGGCCGTGGACTGATAACCAGTTAGGCCCAGAGCACACCTATTTCGGAAAGATGTTAATGGTTTAAGATAATTAGTGGAGTGTGGGGAGAAAACCAACCCTGAAACTGGGTTGTATCAAACAATGTGAAAACAGTAGATGTCCACATTCTTGTGGCACAATCTCGTCCCCTGCTCACCCTGTACTTACTGTAAATACAAACATTGTTTCTAGTATGTTTGGTATAAGATTTGAAAAAACAACTTTTCCAACTTTTCATCAAGGTAATGGCCGTGGACCCCTAAATTTGGAAAGTGCAATTTCTTGCAATGGTTAAATTCAAGTTTATTTATATACATACAGCAAAACAAATGCTTTAACACAATGCAATTACAACGCCAATATTAAAAGCAGATTAAAATCACATCACATTTCATCTAATTATCTTCCATACAGTACATTGCATGATAAGGTCAGTAAATACAACATAAAATTAGTACAATCCTTTTATAAAAATCAACCATATAAATATATCACATTTATGTCATTGCCGCTCATGAAATGTGACCATAATGCTTCCATTTCGACAGGCTTGAATTGATTGTTGTAAGACTTCATGTGTTTAAAGCGCAAAGCATACAAACTATCACACACAATCAGTAGATGGTACAACGTCTCAGTGGTTTCGTTACCACATGGACCCATTCGCTCAGCACATGGTAATCCTAATTGGGCACCTTTTTGTTTTGAGTGCCTCAGATATGTTAAATTTCAGTAATGGGTATAACCGGACATCGTGCAGACTTGGATAAGCCTTGATCGGCTGGTGGGGATCATCTGTTTATGCGTTCTTGGCAATAAGTGCCACTGAGATTTAGTGGCAAGGTTAGTGAGCTGTTGTTCATAGCAAACTTCTTTCAGTACTCTTTTTAGAGTGGATTTCATAGTGAGTATCCTAATTTTGCTATGGGTTAAAGATGCACCCGCCCACATAGTGCGTAACGTTTTTAGTTTGCCCATGATACCAAGCGAGGCTTTACCTTCAAGACTCAAGAACGTGGCTACCTAAGGTACTATAATTGTATCAGTTTCCAATCTATTTAACTTCTCAAAGTATCACAGTGGTTAATAAATACATATGGCATCCCCAGAAGATCAAATTCGAGGTAAAGATACTCCACTTACATTACAAGGTAGGCGGAGCAGTTTTCGTAACAGACTAGCTTCAAAACGCTACTAACTTAATGAAGCTGTGGCCCCAGATAATGGCATACAGTAATATTGCTCTTTTTTTAGCTGTATGTATGGTCAATACTCCTGATACTGAATAACTACTATTTCTGCTGATAAATATGCTCAAGTTATTAGTCGAGATCGTGCACCGGCCCTGCAGAGAGAGCCAGTGGGCATTCCATGTTAGTCGATCGTCTATGATTCTTAAGTATTTATAGGAGTTGACTTGTTCCATTGTTTTGCCATTCAGTTTCCACACATTTTGTTTTGGTCTGCGTTTTTTGTGAAGACCATCACTTACTCTTATCAATATTAATCTGTAGACCATTGTCAGCGCAATAGTTGCCAAGGGCATCAAGCATTTGCTGAAGACCTGCGGGTGTATAATCTAACAAAATGAGATGATCAACGTATGCCAGCCACCCGATCACATCAGAGATCTTCACAGGATTTGCAGTGACAAGGCAGAATGCCATTTGCATATCCGCCAAGTAGAAGTTGAAGAGTACTGCAGCAACCATACACGCCTGTTTTACATCACTAGAAGTTGTAATGGAAGCTGATAGTTAACCCTCAGCATTTAAGCGTATCTGTACTGTAGTGTCAGTGTGCAGCATCAAAATCCTAAGAAGACCCATTGGAATTCCCCAACTATGCAGCTTCCGCCATAATTGGTTTCTCTGCACCGTATCAAACGCGGCACAAATCGATAAATGTTCAGTATACATCAAGCCCACGTTTTAACCAGGAATGTTCAACCGCAGTGGAAACAGCAACAAACCATGCACGGTTCCTGATCCTCCCCGGAAGGCAATTTGGTTTGGTGGTAGTATATATTTTTCCTTAATCCACACATTCAGTTCCTGCAATAAGACCCAAGCAAATATCT
Source organism: Ambystoma mexicanum (assembly GCF_040938575.1). Taxonomy (NCBI): domain Eukaryota; kingdom Metazoa; phylum Chordata; class Amphibia; order Caudata; family Ambystomatidae; genus Ambystoma; species Ambystoma mexicanum. The sequence goes on along the minus strand of NC_090936.1, from coordinate 446,904,960 downwards.
TAAAATATAAAGTGTTGAAATAAGTGTTTTTCACCTTTTGCATGGTTTTTCGCATAGGCAAACAATGTGAATTCATTGAACAGTGTCACAGCCTACACTGCTGTATGGATTTGCTTCTCATTTGGTAAAGAACAGGGTGCACCAACATTACTTGTATATCTCCCGTGGAGCATTGCAGCAACTGAGGCTTTAATTTGTGGTAATCTTATGGTAATTAAACAGTAAATTCTCCCAAGAGCAAAAGGTTGAGGGTGATGGGTTTTAGGTACAAAACTATTTTCAAAATGCATGCTAAAACACCAGGGAGCTCATGTTCAATTATGGTGTAACGTGAATGGAAGACATAAGCCTTGAGTATGACTTTAACGCCTTACATTCACACCACAGTTTCAATCATTTGTATGGCGGAGAGGCAACTTGTGTTTTCGCCACCTCCATTCCTCTCCGCCACACATGCTTCAGCATTTGTGCCAGCATGGATTTCTATGCCGGCACAAATGCTGGAGATCCCTATGGGGTCTACCTGCTTTTTGTACCAGCATAAAGCAGACGGACCCCATAGGGATTAATTGCACACGCTTCAGCATTGTGTACAATTACTAGTGTCAGACAGCGTTTAATTGTAATGGTAAGCACTGTTCACAATTCAAATGAAACACTGCCCAACATAAGAGAATGTCAGGCAGCATTTACTTTTAATTGTGGGCGCCGCTTGCCATGTGTGCATGGCAAGTGGCGCTCACAATTAAAAGTAAACGCTGCCTATCATGCCAGGCATTATTTTCTCACTTTGCACAGCGGAATGCAAACGTGCAGGGCAAAAGGCAGCGTACACATGTGTATACCACCTTTTGCCCTTCAGAGTTGCTCTATGCCATGCAAATTATGAACATTCAGCAGCGGGCACCAGTGCATGTGTACAGTTCCCTGCTGGCGAATTTAGAGATATGGAAATTGAGCTTCCAAATATTGAACCTATTCTCTTTCCGGTTATTCATTATCGCAAAGTGGCCCATGGCTATGGCCGCAGGTCCATGCTAGTGTGCCACGGACAAATGAAGGGGGACAAATCTTATGATGCATAGGTTAACCTATTGATAATCTTGAGTATGATGTTTGTGATATGAAAAGTAAAAACGTTATTTATTATGAGAATATAGCATAACAAAACCCCTGAAATTCAGTGAAAATGCTTTAGTTAAGAGTTATGTTGACCTATTTGAACAAAATAAGACTTCGGTTTAGTTGAAGTGATAAGTTGAGGGTTTAACCATTAGTGTTATTGCTGATGCCATTTTGTAATTTCATGTTTGAGCTCCAGATTTCCTAAAGTTCTTCCGAAGACACTAGCTGATGTCCTCTGAAGGTGCCAGAGGTGCCCCCGAGGGGGGCCACAGCCAACCTTATAAAAACACTGGTACCCCCACCGGCCCACCTGTTTTACGAATGCAACTTTGTGTGCCACCCCCAAGTGACCTCATCAGACACCCTATGAAAAATGTCTGTGGGCTCCACTGGTCAAGGTACATGTCATCCTTCCTCCAGAATGTCTGCCAGTTTTCTGTGACTCTGACATGCTCTTTGTACATTTTCCTATTCTGGTACCATCCTTTGGATCCTCTCTGAAAGTTAAATGTATAGGGACTGTAGAGTAGTCGAACAAAACAGGCACGGTCCCAAATTTTTTGTTAACGGGGGAGAAATTCTCAAACGGAACCCAGTAATAGGGAAAGACAAAGAGTACCGCAAGGCACAGAGAATTAATTACCCCTTACTACTCTAACTCCAGAGATGACAGAAATCAGAATACTCTAGTCACATAAGTTTACAACAGACACACAAAGATCACTGTCATACGAGCGTGGAGAACTAGAGAGAAGGAAAAATATCACCCAAAGAAAATGTTCACAAATACTTTAATTCATATAGATATAAAAAGACAGAGTCTATTCCTACACCAATGTATCAAAAAGATACCAAATGCTTAAAGACATAAAATACATTGATACAAATATAAATGTGTCAAACAATGACCCTATTTTTAGAAAAAATTCATAAGCTATATTGTCACTCATTAGACATTAGCTGAGTTATAAATTGTCGACATGTTTCGGCCCATACAGAAATCAGACATTTCCTCAAATGTCTATTTCGAGATAGATATCGTGGCCATCTTCAGGACATATGATTTCTTCACACTTGGTCTTTTATGTGATGTAGATGGGACATCATGGATCTACAAATTCCAAACAGGGTGATGACATTACTTCGCGTATAACCAGTTGTAATTTGCATAGTTATTTTTAAAAAAATTTTTGCAAGCAAAAACATCCCGTAGCTGTACATAGGTGAGTTATGTAAAAAACATATGTAATATTTAGCCTCTTAGTCCTACCACACATTTCTTAGGGTCCTTATGTTAACCTAGTTAAACAAACATTACTTGATAATCCAAATACCGTACCCTAACGTACACAAGGGACAAAAGAACAAACACACACTTACAGCATCCTGTATAACAAATGTGACATAGTATCAAAATCTCTTACTTGTTGACTCTAGAGAGAGTGTATTTCATACGATGATACAATTTCATCCGTATTGTGTATAAAATTAGTCCACGCCACTGTGGGTTATACACTGACTTCACTGGCAAGGCTCACCTTGTCCTATAATGTAATAAAGACCATGTCTACATCAATAATTTCATCTAATTCAGGTGTATATTGGTTACTAATCAATTCCCACAATTATCATATTTAACAAGACATTATACTCTTAAAGTCAGGAGATAAAAACTTCCTACAGCCCAGATATCTCAGCTCTAGAAGATATTTACGCCGTACCCTGTGTCGTTTTGAAACCATACAGGATCCGGTATTTAAAGAAAAACTAGTTCAGAACAGTTAGTGCCCAAAAGTGTTATGCTTAGTCTTAATCAGTTCTTATGGGCACCAAACAAAAAGAAGACATAAATGTACCTTCTCTTTATTGAGATCCGCGCAGGCACGGTTATTTAGGGGGCGCAGTAATGGAACGGATGTTCGCACATGAGACGCTCATGCAGGCGTGTCTCAGTTTCCCGGATCAGATATATCCAGAGTAGGAGGCTGTCAATACGGAGAACACGTATATGTAAGCCAAAGTTCGAAAATTCAATAGAGAGAAACATAATTTCGGCGGCACGCAAGCTCGAGCTTACCAAGGATTGCGTTGTATTCGTATGAGGCCGCTCGTCAGGGTTGCTTCGTTTACAGGCTTCGCTGCTAGGCCACCCGGAAGACAGATTAAATATGCAGATGTACGTATCTAAAGGGCCAATCGCAATCGGGACCACATATCATGTGACCTAACGCGAGCGTCATGTGACATATATTTCCAAAGATTGTCAGGAAAAATGTCAAAAGAACTAAGTTCATTTATGCAAAACAAACAAAGTCTTAAAGCCCCAGGTGGATGGATATTTAGTAGTTGAAACTGTTCACAGAGAACAGGCCAATATGACGGGCCAATCGCAATCGGAACGGCGTGTCACATGACCGAACGCGTTCGTCATGTGACATGTGTTTTCAAGGATTGTCGAAGAACATAGGTCTTGTAGTCCCGGATGAATTCAGGGAACTCAAAATGTTTCAATTCACAGGAACAGTATTATTTCAGTTCACAAGAAAAGTATATCTATACGGGTTATAGACCGACCCGACTAATAGAATTAAACATGATACTACGTTTGAAACGAGCCAATTGTATTTGGAAAAAACGTCATGTGATCATGAAGTGAAATCATGTAACATATATTTACAGGGATTATCGAAGGACTGTATTTGTTTATACAAACACCAGGGTCCTGTGACCCTAAATACATTAGGAGTACTGAAAGTTAGTTTATCAAACTATTCCACTCCACAGCAACATTTAAACCCTGGTTCACCGTATTCAGGTTATAGATCAATCTTTGTTCTGCAGTTGTTAATGCTAGATCACGGTTACCACCTCTAGGTGGAGCCGGTATCTTTTGAATAACAAACCACTGTAATTCAGTGTAGCTGTGTTTGGCTGAAATGTAATGAGCCACCAATGGTTTTTTGTCTGTTTTGTTTTTTAAACACGATCTATGTTCACATATTCTTTGTCTTATGACTCTACTGGTTTTTCCAATATAGAGTAAATTACAAGGGCACTTAATGCCATAAATCACCCAATCTGAACCACAGTTCGAGAAAGATTTTAGATTCCAAATCTTCCCATTCAGTGTCAAGGTTTTGCAATTGATGGTAAGGGAGCAGACCGAACAATGGCCGCATTTATAATGGCCAAGAACTGGCGGGAGATTCCAGAGAGTCTGTTGTGGCAAAGGACTAGATGGTGTGGGATATGTATGAACCAGCATATCTCTAAGATTCTTCTGACGTTTAAAAGCAAATCTCGGTTGTGTTGGACAGAAGTCATCGGTAGTTAATATATGCCATTGTTTTTTAATAGTTCTACGTAAGGCATTGCTGATAGGACTAAAAGTGCTCACACATGTGATTCTTTTTTGCAAGATTTTTTGTTCTGGATGTAGGCAACTATGTCTGTTAGCATGTTTAGCTCTCTTATAAGCACGATTAATACATTTCTTCGGGTACCCTCGAGTGATGAGACGTTTTTTCAGATCCTTACCCTCATAAACAAAATCACATACTTCAGAACAATTTCGTCTTACTCTCAGAAACTGTCCGACCGGTAAATTTTCTCGTAGACTTAACGGATGGAAACTGTTGAATCTTAGTAAGGTGTTTTTATCAGTTGGTTTTCGAAAGAGCTTTGTTTTTAGCAAATCAGGCTCTGTTTTATAAATGGAGAGATCCAAAAAGGGTATGGAGTGTAAGTCATACGTCATAGTAAAGGTGATGTGCTGGTGATGATTGTTTAACCATACTAAAAAGGATTCTAACATGGTTATGTCGCCTTTCCAGATAAGGAACACATCATCGATGTAACGCAACCACTTAATTATGTTGCTCTTAAACGGATTGTGTTCATCAAAGATGGAAGTTGATTCAAAATAATCCATGAAGAGATTAGCGAGGTCGGGGGCAAAAGTAGCCCCCATACTTGTGCCGTGTATTTGTTTATAGAATGTGCCATCGTACAGAAAAAAGTTTTCTGTCAGGGCGATTTTGATACATTCCAAAATAAATGAAGTGGGTACTTTCCTGAGACTTTCAGTCCGCTTATTCAGATATAGTTCCATAATAGTTAGGCATTCTGCCTGAGGGATACTAGTATAAAGGGAAGTGACATCCAAGGTTACCAGGATATCCATAGTTTCAACATGTATAGAGTCAATCAAATTAATCATACTAGTCGTGTCTTTGACAAAAGATTTCATGGACCTCACAAAAGGCCGAAGGAACCAGTCTGCATACATCGACAGAGGTTCCAAAATAGAATTAATGGCTGAAACAATAGGTCTGCCGGGGGGGTTAATAGAATCCTTATGTACCTTAGGAAGAAGGTAAAAGGCTGGGATAGTAGGTGACTTTTTTATCAGAAAATGATATTCATCTTGATCGATCCACTCCTGAAGTAGAGCGTGATCCATCAAGCTTTTAATGTCCCCTCGGATGGCTTCAGTTGGATCTTGAGTCAGTTTACGATTTATATTTGTATCAATGTATTTTATGTCTTTTTTAAGCATTTGGTATCTTTTTGATACATTGGTGTAGGAATAGACTCTGTCTTTTTATATCTATATGAATTAAAGTATTTGTGAACATTTTCTTTGGGTGATATTTTTCCTTCTCTCTAGTTCTCCACGCTCGTATGACAGTGATCTTTGTGTGTCTGTTGTAAACTTATGTGACTAGAGTATTCTGATTTCTGTCATCTCTGGGGTTAGAGTAGTAAGGGGTAATTAATTCTCTGTGCCTTGCGGTACTCTTTGTCTTTCCCTATTACTGGGTTCCGTTTGAGAATTTCTCCCCCGTTAACAAAAAATTTGGGACCGTGCCTGTTTTGTTCGACTATTTATATGGACAGCCCTTGGCTGGTAGGCTACATTCGATAGACCGTTGTGCCTGTGGTATTCCCTGGCAAGGAACACTTTTTAACATTTTGCTTAGATTAAGATGGATAATGTTAACATCTTGACTTTCTCTGATGAATATTATCAGAGATTGATGAATTTACCTTCGATAGTAGCTATGGATCAAACCAACGGTCCATCAGTCGCCAGTAGCGACGATTTAGATTTATTGCTTCAAAAGAAGAAGAAGTTGATCCGTACTGAGTCCCATGGTCAGATGATGCTTGCCTATCTTAAGGCAGGTATTATCCCTGAGGGCTTGCAGGTCAAAAATGTACCTAGAGTCTTTATTGATAATCCTAAATTTAAGGGACAATTTAGTGCAGTAGGAAACAAATGCTCGAGAGATTACTTAATCTTAATCATAGACACCTCAGTAGAAGAGGCCACAAAACAAAAGTTGGAAATTGAAGCCCTAGAAAACAAGATGAAAGGAGACAATTTAATCAAAGATATTAAAGAAAAACTGACCAAAATGGAGGAAGAAATTGTGAAATTTAAAAAATTTACCCTGGATAAAAAAATTTGGAAGTACAAAAAAGACATTGAAAACTACAAAGAAAATGTAACTTACCCTTATCTTGTTGAAACTTTTTACTCAGACCAAAACAAACTATCGCAGAGCAGGAACAAAAATACAGGTCGTCAGAGAAACAAATTTGTGAGTTTCTCTAATACATCTAACACTACGACCAGTAGTGATTCCGACAATGCCTCTGCCTCAAATGAATCTAACCCTAATAATCAACAATCTTTTTTTCGGGGACGAGGTCAGAAAACACGCCATTGGCAACAGGGGCCGCCCCGGATGCAAACACGCAGTTGGAGGGGCCCTCCACAGAATTGGTGATTCCGATCTTTAATCTTTCCACACATCATTTGACTAACTTAGAAATACAAGTTTTGAAAAATGGCCTGAGCTTTGTCCCTACCACCAAAGCTAAAGACTTTGATACACAGATGGAGTTACACAAATTCTTCCGTCTCATCCGTCTGAAATATTTTTTCAAAGACGGGTTTACCTCCACCAAAGAACCTAGTACAACTGGTTTAAAAACACCTTCTAATTTCACTCCCTCGAACTCTATGGTGAGTCCGGCCATTTTGGCTTTTGAAAACAAGGTTTTGGAAAAAACTAAACTTTTACTCAGAGATAAGAACCATCATAAAGACAATTTAACTAGGGCAGAAAGAACGGCCCTCACTAATCTTCGAAATAATAAAGCTTTTTTGATTAAACCGGCCGATAAGGGCGGAGGTATTGTTCTGTGGGACACTACACTATATAAAGCAGAAGCCGCCAATCAACTAGATAACCCCATGTTCTATCGTAAACTGACTCAAGATCCAACTGAAGCCATCCGAGGGGACATTAAAAGCTTGATGGATCACGCTCTACTTCAGGAGTGGATCGATCAAGATGAATATCATTTTCTGATAAAAAAGTCACCTACTATCCCAGCCTTTTACCTTCTTCCTAAGGTACATAAGGATTCTATTAACCCCCCCGGCAGACCTATTGTTTCAGCCATTAATTCTATTTTGGAACCTCTGTCGATGTATGCAGACTGGTTCCTTCGGCCTTTTGTGAGGTCCATGAAATCTTTTGTCAAAGACACGACTAGTATGATTAATTTGATTGACTCGATACATGTTGAAACTATGGATATCCTGGTAACCTTGGATGTCACTTCCCTTTATACTAGTATCCCTCAGGCAGAATGCCTAACTATTATGGAACTATATCTGAATAAGCGGACTGAAAGTCTCAGGAAAGTACCCACTTCATTTATTTTGGAATGTATCAAAATCGCCCTGACAGAAAACTTTTTTCTGTACGATGGCACATTCTATAAACAAATACACGGCACAAGTATGGGGGCTACTTTTGCCCCCGACCTCGCTAATCTCTTCATGGATTATTTTGAATCAACTTCCATCTTTGATGAACACAATCCGTTTAAGAGCAACATAATTAAGTGGTTGCGTTACATCGATGATGTGTTCCTTATCTGGAAAGGCGACATAACCATGTTAGAATCCTTTTTAGTATGGTTAAACAATCATCACCAGCACATCACCTTTACTATGACGTATGACTTACACTCCATACCCTTTTTGGATCTCTCCATTTATAAAACAGAGCCTGATTTGCTAAAAACAAAGCTCTTTCGAAAACCAACTGATAAAAACACCTTACTAAGATTCAACAGTTTCCATCCGTTAAGTCTACGAGAAAATTTACCGGTCGGACAGTTTGAGAGTAAGACGAAATTGTTCTGAAGTATGTGATTTTGTTTGAGGGTAAGGATCTGAAAAAACGTCTCATCACTCGAGGGTACCCGAAGAAATGTATTAATCGTGCTTATAAGAGAGCTAAACATGCTAACAGACATAGTTGCCTACATCCAGAACAAAAAATCTTGCAAAAAAGAATCACATGTGTGAGCACTTTTAGTCCTATCAGCAATGCCTTACGTAGAACTATTAAAAAACAATGGCATATATTAACTACCGATGACTTCTGTCCAACACAACCGAGATTTGCTTTTAAACGTCAGAAGAATCTTAGAGATATGCTGGTTCATACATATCCCACACCATCTAGTCCTTTGCCACAACAGACTCTCTGGAATCTCCCGCCTTTTCTTGGCCATTATAAATGCGGCCATTGTTCGGTCTGCTCCCTTACCATCAATTGCAAAACCTTGACACTGAATGGGAAGATTTGGAATCTAAAATCTTTCTCGAACTGTGGTTCAGATTGGGTGATTTATGGCATTAAGTGCCCTTGTAATTTACTCTATATTGGAAAAACCAGTAGAGTCATAAGACAAAGAATATGTGAACATAGATCGTGTTTAAAAAACAAAACAGACAAAAAACCATTGGTGGCTCATTACATTTCAGCCAAACACAGCTACACTGAATTACAGTGGTTTGTTATTCAAAAGATACCGGCTCCACCTAGAGGTGGTAACCGTGATCTAGCATTAACAACTGCAGAACAAAGATTGATCTATAACCTGAATACGGTGAACCAGGGTTTAAATGTTGCTGTGGAGTGGAATAGTTTGATAAACTAACTTTCAGTACTCCTAATGTATTTAGGGTCACAGGACCCTGGTGTTTGTATAAACAAATACAGTCCTTCGATAATCCCTGTAAATATATGTTACATGATTTCACTTCATGATCACATGACGTTTTTTCCAAATACAATTGGCTCGTTTCAAACGTAGTATCATGTTTAATTCTATTAGTCGGGTCGGTCTATAACCCGTATAGATATACTTTTCTTGTGAACTGAAATAATACTGTTCCTGTGAATTGAAACATTTTGAGTTCCCTGAATTCATCCGGGACTACAAGACCTATGTTCTTCGACAATCCTTGAAAACACATGTCACATGACGAACGCGTTCGGTCATGTGACACGCCGTTCCGATTGCGATTGGCCCGTCATATTGGCCTGTTCTCTGTGAACAGTTTCAACTACTAAATATCCATCCACCTGGGGCTTTAAGACTTTGTTTGTTTTGCATAAATGAACTTAGTTCTTTTGACATTTTTCCTGACAATCTTTGGAAATATATGTCACATGACGCTCGCGTTAGGTCACATGATATGTGGTCCCGATTGCGATTGGCCCTTTAGATACGTACATCTGCATATTTAATCTGTCTTCCGGGTGGCCTAGCAGCGAAGCCTGTAAACGAAGCAACCCTGACGAGCGGCCTCATACGAATACAACGCAATCCTTGGTAAGCTCGAGCTTGCGTGCCGCCGAAATTATGTTTCTCTCTATTGAATTTTCGAACTTTGGCTTACATATACGTGTTCTCCGTATTGACAGCCTCCTACTCTGGATATATCTGATCCGGGAAACTGAGACACGCCTGCATGAGCGTCTCATGTGCGAACATCCGTTCCATTACTGCGCCCCCTAAATAACCGTGCCTGCGCGGATCTCAATAAAGAGAAGGTACATTTATGTCTTCTTTTTGTTTGGTGCCCATAAGAACTGATTAAGACTAAGCATAACACTTTTGGGCACTAACTGTTCTGAACTAGTTTTTCTTTAAATACCGGATCCTGTATGGTTTCAAAACGACACACAGGGTACGGCATAAATATCTTCTAGAGCTGAGATATCTGGGCTGTAGGAAGTTTTTATCTCCTGACTTTAAGAGTATAATGTCTTGTTAAATATGATAATTGTGGGAATTGATTAGTAACCAATATACACCTGAATTAGATGAAATTATTGATGTAGACATGGTCTTTATTACATTATAGGACAAGGTGAGCCTTGCCAGTGAAGTCAGTGTATAACCCACAGTGGCGTGGACTAATTTTATACACAATACGGATGAAATTGTATCATCGTATGAAATACACTCTCTCTAGAGTCAACAAGTAAGAGATTTTGATACTATGTCACATTTGTTATACAGGATGCTGTAAGTGTGTGTTTGTTCTTTTGTCCCTTGTGTACGTTAGGGTACGGTATTTGGATTATCAAGTAATGTTTGTTTAACTAGGTTAACATAAGGACCCTAAGAAATGTGTGGTAGGACTAAGAGGCTAAATATTACATATGTTTTTTACATAACTCACCTATGTACAGCTACGGGATGTTTTTGCTTGCAAAAATTTTTTTAAAAATAACTATGCAAATTACAACTGGTTATACGCGAAGTAATGTCATCACCCTGTTTGGAATTTGTAGATCCATGATGTCCCATCTACATCACATAAAAGACCAAGTGTGAAGAAATCATATGTCCTGAAGATGGCCACGATATCTATCTCGAAATAGACATTTGAGGAAATGTCTGATTTCTGTATGGGCCGAAACATGTCGACAATTTATACCTCAGCTAATGTCTAATGAGTGACAATATAGCTTATGAATTTTTTCTAAAAATAGGGTCATTGTTTGACACATTTATATTTGTATCAATGTATTTTATGTCTTTTTTAAGCATTTGGTATCTTTTTGATACATTGGTGTAGGAATAGACTCTGTCTTTTTATATCTATATGAATTAAAGTATTTGTGAACATTTTCTTTGGGTGATATTTTTCCTTCTCTCTAGTTCTCCACGCTCGTATGACAGTGATCTTTGTGTGTCTGTTGTAAACTTATGTGACTAGAGTATTCTGATTTCTGTCATCTCTGGAGTTAGAGTAGTAAGGGGTAATTAATTCTCTGTGCCTTGCGGTACTCTCTTTCCCTAGGGACTGTAGAGGAAAGGAATGTTGATACATATTTAGGGCAAATGCTAAAAACCTCGAACTGTCATCCTAGTGCAACCTTTCAACAAAATCTCATAACACAAATTGAGAGAGATTGATGGTGACACAAGGTGGGCAATGTTGGTCAATACTAGGCACTAGACTCAGCGACACTAGGCTGACACTTGTTAATTTTATAATTTTGCATTACCAAAACATGATAGACGAGGTAGGTATGCTTGATTATTGATTGGTCGCCCAGAAACCAAACCGTCTTTTCAGGTTGATGCAGGAAAGGAGAGGGGTACTTGGGGAGGGGATACTGTCAAATGAGTGGTTAGTTGTATACCCAGTGTTATGGATGGCTACAGCAAGACTGTGCATGTCCCTTTTAACCAACCCATGTGCCTAGATCTGAAGGATACAGAGGAAACTCGTATACCATGTAAGTGGGCAACCAAAAAAGTTCAGGAAGGCTGTGGGAGGGCGGGGCAGAAAAAAAAATTCTGTGGTAGAGGGAAATTATGTTAGTGAGATAATGACTCCAGAAAAATATATTCCAAAGTTCTTCTCCACTTGATGTCTTGCACACAGCATCTCTGACTTTCCAGCAAGTTAGATGCAGTTGATTTTTAACTTCAAAACTATCCCTCATTTAGTATTTTAAGATGGATGTAAGAATTCCACGTCACTGCCTCATTAAAGATAGCAGATTTCTCTTAATTTTTGTTTGCGGGTTATTGCTTGGGTCTATAACTTCATCTCATATGCTCCTCTTGCTTTCACTTTCAGGGGCAGCTTTGCACTTGCATGATTTTGCCATTCTAAATCTCGAGTGGCTGGTGAAAGAAGCCTCGTATTTGCCCGACTGCTACATATGCTTCAAAGACACGGGTATGGTCCAGTTTAAGTTTTCCAAGCCTGCCCCAGTGGGGCCACCACCGCTCAACTGTTCAGACTGGGTGTTGATTGAAAGCTATAGGAAGCAGCTGAGTGATGTCGCAGCATTTGATAACAGGTGGGTGATGTTAAGGCGCGCTGGTCATAGGCGAATCTGCTTAATGAAAGACTGTTAAATCCTTATTTCAAAAAAGAAAAGGCAACAATACTACAAAAATGACAGCCGTAGTACATTTTAAAAATAACCAAGTAACAAAGCAAGAAAAAGCCCCTTTTTACCTGAAATTAGTTATAAGTCGAAAATAAGAACACCATATAGAAAATAAAATAAAACTGCAATTAGGTTGGACAACAGATACAATAATTCGTACACATTAAAACAACCTTTTCAACATTGGAGAATTTGGGCCTTCCCCCATTAAAATCTTCAAAATAAAACGAAACCACAAAGAACCAAGGGGAATTGACATCATACTCCACTCATTGTATCATTCTAACGTTTAGGTCAGCTAAATGTTAAATTCAATACACTGTAGGAAATAAATCAAGAGGGAACAAACAATCATATCGCAAACCCTTTGTGAAACTAAAACATCAAAATAATGTGTAAAGTTTAGTTTTATGATCTTTTTTTAAATACACATTTATCTGTTCCTTCTTATCAAACTAATATAAAGTAAAGTACAACTAATTGAGGAATTTAGAGAATGTTAACTTTTTAAATACATTTATTAAAACTTGTATTTGTGTACCTCGGAATTCATTCGAAGATATTAGTATGCATATAGTATAAACATCTTAGTGGCTGCTTTCCTAACGAGTATGAGGCTGGGAATTTGAATGGGGAAGGAATGAGCACATTGGAACCGGTTGCTAATGGCTTGGCTGCAATCTATGCACATGGGGCTTGTAGAATAACTAGTTTAATGGTAGCCTTGCTTTATCAAGACATTCAGAAGCATGCACAGTGGTCGAAGTGTACGAAAAGAAGTAGTGGTACTATGTTCCCTACTGGCCTGCCCTGCTTCCCACAGACCCCATCACCAGGCCCCCTCCCACGCACAATACAAACCCCTAAACACATGGACCTGCTGTTTAAGGAAACGTTCATTGCAGTGCCCTAAAAGAGAACGTTTCAACTGCTTCCGACACTTTAATTTTAAAACGAAACCATTCTGTGCCTGTACTTTTTTTTTTAAAAAAGAATCCGTTCCAGTCAAACGTAATTAAAAAAAAAGTATAGGAGCACCGCTCCTGCCCACTTCGACTAATGCAAGAGCAATGAGGCCATGAGCAGATCATCAAATATTGCAGAAGGTAGTGAAATGGCCAAACCACTTGGCCCCAGGTCTTCTCCTCTGCCTGCTATACATGTTTACCTATCACCAAATGTATATTTGCTTTCTGAAAACTTTTTATTTTCCAAATGCATGTCAGTGGTATTTTGTAAAATAACCTATATTATAAAAAGTAAGCTTGTGGGAATGAAGACTCAACATGATGATCATTATTTCTGAGAGTGACATATTCCAATGTACATGTATTGATCATTGCTTTATTATAAATTCCATGGGGAAATGAGTATAAAATGTTGACTAAACATGTCTTGTCCCTCCCATGTTCAGGTGATCAACCTGCTTAGAAATCTGTATGCCTATGAAAAGGATTCCCAACTGTGCCATGTCCTTTTCCAACTTATGCAAATGCCAGATATCTTTTTATCAAACATCCGTAACTATTTTATGATGCTTCCGTGACTGTCCGAAAGGGAATTTGCAGGCGCAAGGAGTTTGGCAATAGAGGAATGCAGTGTGTTGACTCGTAATTTAGCTATACATCATTGGGAACGATTGTGGTCTCCCGAGCGCAGGGCTGAAGCGTGACAGAAGAGTATCGCATATAGGCCGACGTTCAGTATGTCGTTCTGCTGCTCAGTGGGCTGGGCACTGATCTTTTATGGCCATATCGCAGATTAGGTAAAGAGGGGGAGGAGGGGGAATATGGGTATGAGGGGGCCAGGAGTATGGCGTGTGGAGCCGTGCAGCAGGAAAAGTGTTTTGGGGGTCCCCGCCCCTAAAGATAACCAGAAGGAGGAAGAAAAAGCATAATTGCGGGGCAAGGGCTTCCGTAGCATTGCTCTTTTGTGACAAGATTGGGACCTAGATCTCCTGAGAATTATCCTGGGTCATAGGGCGATAATATTGCCAGAATCCTTTTTAGTGACAGCAAGAACATCCTGCTTAAGAAATGGAACATTGTGCATATGTTGAAACAGTCTCTCCAAATTGCGGGGAAGTTAGGGCACCAACTATAGCATATCCTATGTGCATTCCTTAGATGTTGAATACAATGTCATGACTTGGCCACTCTTTTCCAAAATTCCCCACTACCGGAGCTGAATAATTCCGCTCTACTGAATCCTTCAAACCCTTGCCTCTGCTCAATGACACATGAAGCTTTCCTTAATACTAGCATCGTTCCCATGTGATGACTGATCTATAAAGGATAAAAGAGTTGGATGGCTTCTCATTTGAGAAGATCACAAAGGTTGAGAGTTCATTAGGCTCCACTTTTCCTAGTTTTCTTTTGTGATGTACAATGTCTGCAGTAATTCAGAAGTAATGAAATCTCCCTTATTCACTGTTTGAGAAATCATGCTGTCACTGTTTAAAGTTGCTTGGTTTCTCTAGTTTTTTTTACATATGTGCCCTACTGCTTATTTAAGAATTGATGCTAACTTAACAAATTACCTGCTTATCGTTGCTTACCACTCACCCAAGGTAGTATTGTATGTTAAACAAAGGTGTGGGATCCCCTCTACTAGCGGAGTCATTTTGTTGGGGGATTTGGGGGGGGGGACATGACATCTAAAGGAAAGGGGTCCCTGTCAAATGCGGGGGACAAAATGGTGTGTTCAAAGTTGAATGGACAAGCACCCTTGCCCCCCCCCTCCTTAAACCTACGGCCATGTCCTCTACTAAGATCGAACTTGGGCCAAATACCCTGTTCTATGGAATTCCTCCCACTCAGGAGGGTCAACAACCACGTTTAGTGGAGAAATAACATTTGCATATGTCTGGTCCCACCCACCCATTAGGGCAGTCCAGCACCGAAATGCTAAAGAATTCTCCTCTGACCAACATTACCATCAGTAGAGACTCGCGAAGGCACAGTGAGCAAGGGGTCCACGTCTGGATTATCTTGGGTTACTTAAGGTATAACCCCAAGGTTTACAAATTAAACAATGGTGTGGGAGCCCCTCTGCTGAGAATGAACATGAGCGGTTGGGACATCTTGGATAAATGATGCAAACAAAAAGTTGACGACGCTACAAAACAGTGTTGGGAAGGAGCTAGCACCTTCTTCATTCCCAAGCAATTTAGAATTAGGCAAGACTTCTTTGAACTATTTCTAGGCACTACAAGAGACCAGGGGGAGGAGGGATACTAAAAAGGAGTTATTTAAATATAAGGTGTAAATAACTGTTAGAATATAACATTTACAAATGTATTCAGCTATAGTTTTAAAATCTCAACGCACGATAGAAGCAGGCTCTCTTCCAAAAGGAATGTGGCCTGTGCTAAAAAAAGATTGCAGAGCTCATGCAGTGTTGCGTCACTGAGTAGCTCTGGCAGAGCACATGAAGTGGCTCACCAGCTGTTGGATGTCTATTAAAAAGCCCAGGCAGGCTAAGGCTCGATGCACACAATGCAGACTTATGGAAAACAAGGTTTAAGGGGAATTACTGGACCAGATAAAAACATGAATACAATGAATGAAATGGGGAGAGCATGATTGTGAAATATTTTTATATATAAATGTTCATAATGTAGTATAATGATGACAAACAGGAGCTACAGTGTTCTTGCATAGGCTAGCAATATGTTGAGTGGTATGTCCTAAACAGAAATCCAATCATGAAGAAACGAAGACTGCAGCATCCCTTGTAGCGAAGGACGGTTTTGGATGCAGCCATGTCCATATCAAGAGATGCCACTACAGTAAGTTAAGAATATATAAGCTCCTGCCTGGCACCAGTCTGGAGGATCTTGGGACGGTTGGGGGGGACAGAACAGACTGTTCAGACAGCAGAGTTCTTTGCTCCTATCCTCATTTATGTAAAGAATACTTTGTTATCCTTGCACTCTTGTTACTCTTGGCTTTAATTCCCTAGAGGGGTGAACTTTAATCTGGTGTGAGCGTGATTACGGGTACCCGTATAATAAAGGGGTACCCCTGTAATTGTGGCCTACCTTACAACTGTATACTTTATTTTTGTATCAGGCATAGACCTTACATTACAGACAATCAGTAAAAATCAGTGTTAATGGTTACCTATCAACACAGACAAGCAATGGCAATGCCAGCAGTTTGGACTTTTGTGTAGGCTTGATAAAGGCACGTCCCAGACACAGCCGTAGTGGTATTAACTGGCCATTTATGGGAACAGGTGCAAAATGGTGCCAGTGCCTGGGAAAATATACACAAGCCACAACTGTTGTCATTGCCAATGCATGCTTTTAACAGTACTTAAGTTGAGGATATGCGTAGTGCTTATAAATCTGATGGCTGAAGGCAGTTAAGCCATTTCTATTGCACCAGTAGCAATTTGCAACTCCAATTAAGTCATGGCGATGAGGTATGTGGGTGGTGGGGGCAGATATGGTTCCACTACTTTTCGTACACTTCAACCGCTGCTTACATGTCACAAGCAACATCTTATAGCCCAAACTAAAAATGGCAACCTTGTCATAACAGTAAGATTACACAAAGCATTGATCAAATCATAAGTGCAGATATTATGCATACAGGCCACAATTGACAAGGACTCATACTTGTAAATTAGCTCACAGTAGTGCATAAATATGCTCCTCTTTAAATGGATGGCCGGTCTTAGATGACAATGGAGCCCAGCCTACGCAAGTAAATGCGGCAGTGATGAATACCAGAATGAATATAAATTAGAATCCATGTTCTCCATCTAATGCGAGAATATGCCAGACAAAATATAAAAGTGAGGCAAGTCTTTCACAGAGGCCTCGCATAAATCACAGCTAGTCCGACAACCCCAGTTATCCCATGATAGTTGTGCTTGAGGGTGATTTGTTCAATTTTGCCCTAGTAATTAAGCATCTTTCTTCAGACAAATGTCACTATGGAAAATAAGGTTGTGAACCATGTGACGCAAGGATGAAATGATTAGTCGGCGGGTTTTACCAATTTGCGATCTTCTGACATCCCCCAAATAGAGCAAGCTTTTCTACTTCTCTAGGCAAGCGTTGCCAATTGAAGTCAGATTGCTAAAAAAAAGACTGAACATTTTACGTTCAGAGCAAGGACTTGATATGTTGGGACCATGGAATATTATGAGAACCAGGTTTGTCAAAGCAAGCCCGTATAATGGAATGCATTAGGGCTGCCCTAGGGTTGTTTCATAGCTGCAGAAAAGAATAGTTTCAGTAATATGATCATCTTCCAGGTAATTTAAATTAAGGGGAGCATGACTCTGGACAGAGGCTGCAACATCATTGTCTAACCATGTTACTAATCTTTGGTTACAGTCCCGAAGAGTCTTGATTGAAAACGACTGACAACTTTAACAATTGCCGATTTTGTGGTTGGGATATAACAGTAAAGGCCTTCATCATGGTGATCCTCCACATAGACTTTCTTTAGATGGTAGTTGGCACAGGCCTTCAAAAGGTTTTTCTTCCTGGTGTCAGCCGTAGCTTCACAGTCAAAAGCCTCAAGAAGAGAACACTGCAAAAGTATCTCTAAGCGCTGGAAAGCAGGAACAAAACCAGCGCCTGCCGGTGGAAGTTCCTGGTGCTGTGAAGAGGTGATAAGAATTCATTGAAGAGCAAAACAAACTTGCTAGAAGACTTTAGTCCATCATTCCTTCTCTTCTCTTTCCCTTTGATTCCACCAACCAGTGCTCAAACAAAGTCACTGTCTTTGGGGTTTTCATTTCCCAACATTTCTTTCTTATCTTTGGTAGGTGACCATCTGTGTCTTTCATTGTACTTAGCAGGATGTCAATTTCCTCTCTACAATACATTACCCCCCTGATCTGCAATGCCCTTAGATCCTGGGCTAATTCCACCTCGCTCTGATCAGTGCAACACAATCTGCAGTCCCAAATATCCTGCGTGTCTATCTTCTGCATTCTCCTGGGCTATCTGACTGTCCTGTCTTCCCTTCTTGATTCATAATACTCTGCACCTCTCCCCCATTCCTACTAGCTTTTGCTCATTCCACAATCTCTTAACTTCCTCTCTGTCCACCGTCACCTGCTCTTCCCCACAATCCTCCCCCTTTTGATGTCTCCCTTCTTTCAGAAAATACTACTTTGCTGATTCCTTCCTCGAATCAGGATTTATTTCCCAGTCTTTCTGCTCCCACACTGCTTGTCTTCACTCTCCTTGTTATTACCTCCCTATATTATGAATTCTCCCTTACCTCTTTCTACTTTCCTTGGTGTAAAACCCATCCCCCCCCCATGTGAGGGCTCATCTCTTCCTTCACTTCCTTTGATGTTAATTCCTCGTCTCCTTACCTCCCTTCCTCCTCCATCACTTCATTCTCCCAATGCTACACCTCCAACCTCTAAACTACTCCCTACGCCTCCAACCTTGCTAATGTGCCGATCCACAATCTCTAAATCACTAAGCCTCCAAACGCTGCACTGCCCCATATACATAGTTATTTTTATACCTCAACAACCCCACCCACTGAATCAATGATTGAGATATTGGCCCTCATTACGACCCAGCACCATGGTCCATGCCGGTAACTTACCGACTCCGCCATGGCGGAATGGGGAATTACCGCCCCATTCCGAGGTTGGCGGGCGGTAATTCCCCATGCCGCCATGGCCCTTCCCCATTCCCATTTTTTCCCCATAGGGCTCAATGGAAATGGGGAAGGCGCCAAGTACGGTACCGTACTTGGCACCAAGGTCCCTTTGCGGGTTGGTTTTTTAACACCTCCTAAAAGCAGTCGTAAAGTGCCACCCGCAAAGGGACCTCGTAATCGGGCGTTAAGGGTTGAACGGCGCCACCATCTTTTACGCCGCAGTTCACCCCTTAACGCCTGGGTTGTAATGAGGGCCATTGGGTTTAGCTGTCTTTGTCTACAAATAGGCATTGGTTCTCTTGATTTGCTCCAGATTTTCCAACTGGCTGTAATTGTTTGTGCTGGGGAGTGGTTTTATGGACCAGACCTATTTCTTGGAAGCATGTTTTGATGTGGCCGCTTGCTGATGTACTGGAAGTGTTGGCGCCACGCTGCATCTGCCTACCATGTGGCTCCAGCCTACAAGGGCCTGCATGAGCAGGACCAGCTTCTTGATGGCTGCTTTTAATGAATCAGTCCATGATTTTAGACGCAAGTTTTTGTTGCGGCGACCCAGAGTTGCTCATTAGTGTCCTGGCCCCACAAAAATTATTTCTGAAGTCTATTGCCATTGTCTGGGTTATTACTTTGAGCAGCAGTATTCATTTCTGAAACATGGGGCCTCATTATGACCCTGCCGGTCCGGAAACTAGGGTGCCTGTAAGCTTACCTGCACCATTGTTTCCAGACCGGCATATTACAGGTCTGCCTGTCGCAGACCCCACTCCCATAGAGTCCTGTGTCCTATGGGAATGGACTTGCATTTTACCGCCGCCTGACTTTCCAGGCTGCTGGAGTTGTAATCTCCCGGTGGCACTGGGAAGTCGGTTGCCTGTAAATATTTGAGTGTGGCGGCAACCTGCCGGTAGCACTGGCATGGTTACGCCAGACCTGTTATGAGAGCCATAGTCTTAGGAACTTTTTTAAACTGATCATGACTCCTGGATGGTGTTTACTCTTGCCCTTCTGTGGCATGAATTCAGGGAACTCTTTATCGAGGGGTTGTCTTGGCAATATTGGTTTCCATTCTTGGTCTCCCCGGTGTTATATCACTACTGAATCTTTCCCCATGAGCAGGGTTCCTGGGTTCCTACTTCACTGAGTGTTGATCTTGGGGCTTCTTGCCCTAAGGATTATCGTGCCTAGAAACACATGTACAGGTGCATTATAAATCACTTGTATCAAGGGGCCTTTTGATGGGCAGAAATCCTTGTACTATTAAAGTACTGGGAGGGGTCAACTAGCCTTTGTTTACCTCTGTGACCTGCATTATGGAGCGGGTGGTCGCACCCGAACTCTATGGTCCCTCTAATCCCACCACTAAGCCTCAAACCTGTGACTTTGTCATATAATATAGGCAGGTAATGGTGCAGTGGTCCAGGGACTGTTTATGCTCAGGCGTGTGCTTAAGTCCGCAGTCCATCAGATCCACTACCAATTATTCCACATGTACTCCCTACTACCACGAGCAATACCCTCTCCCTCAAGCCCTTGTGTTTTTCTCCAATTGTTTCTTTCCCTCAGTCATACCTTCCCTTTTTTCCTATTCTGACAGACCAATGTCTTGTTACCCCTGGCCGGAGTTAAATAGACCACTTCCAGGGCAAGACCTAGCACAGTAAGACCTCTACAGTCTCAACATAACATATATGTCAATGGCAATGAAACATGGGTGGTGTTTACATGAGAAATATGATGCCTTGGTGGCACGGCTGAGGCTTGTGTCCATGAATGAATTATTTCATTCACGTGCCTATGTGCATTCTAGAATGATGGAGGAAACATGTTTCACCCCACCCCAAAAATGATACAACTCAAAATGTATCATTCCAATTCATGGAAGCCATATATGTATATTATATCTGTGTGTATGGTGCTGGCACATAGGCATTCAAGACAGATTAAAATTATCAAAATAGCACTCAGGAAGTACTGGTCCCCTTTATAAAAAAAACTTGCAGTTAATGTAAACTAAAGGTCGGGTGATTATTTCCATTGGAATTGTCAATCAATAAACCTTTATTCGACAGCACTTAATGAGATATACAAACAAACCTTCATAACACATAAACATATGAATAAGGAGTAAATACATACAATTGCAGTCTTTGGCATTGGCTAGGTCTTGTTTTTTAAATTGTACATTGCTTTCATGTTTCTTGCTACCATGATTAAGCTGAGGAGGGCACCAATACATTGCTGCTTTCGTACTCCCTACAATAAAGATTGGCTTTGCAACATGCTACAGCAAAGGTAATGATTTAATTAATGCATTTGAATGTTAGTGGACCGACCTCTCCTCCCTATGCACAAGCTGGCTGGAGGGCAGTTTTGTCTTTAGACCACGGGGCCCAGTGAACACATCACAACGCACATGTTCCTCGAGGTTGGAATTGCGGCATACCAAGATATACTAGAGGGAAAGATGTATATCCCATTGCGGACCCACTCTTCTGCACACTATATAGGAGGGGCAAGTATAGCACACCAGAATACACAAAGGGGGAGGGGATACATGCAACAGTCAATCAAAACAGTGTAGGATCAGGCACAGCCACTAACCAACCCTACTAACAAAACAAATTCCTTCTGCATACACCGCTGAAACATCAAACTAAATGTAACCATACCTCTACAGCACAACAATGAAATCAACCACATAACGGCTACCAACCGAAAAACACATCTATGCTCAGCAAACGGTGTCAACAGAACGGAAGTTGCCCACAGCACATCACATCTCTCTTGCTCCTTTTCCTGCTGAGTCTTGCTAACTTACCCTCTTGCTTTAGAGATCTGCCAGAGTGCCAAGGAACCACGCAAGTGACAACAGTGTGAGGTATAAGAACCCTTAACATAACCGAGTGCCATATGAGTGCCCTTCCTCACCTGCCTATATATATATATATATATATATATATATAAACTTGGGAGAAAAGGAGATTACTCAGACTCCTCAACATGCAGTACAAGATGAGTGGCAAATCGAATTACCAACAGAAATAGATACCTGTATGGCAGCTCCCAGTGGCATGAAAAACAAGTCCAAATTCAATCCCTCCAATCTATTTTGTCCTACGATAGATCTAGTTGAAGATCTTGTTATAGATGACCTAAAAAAAATGACTATCAGACGAAGCACAGTTCAGAATTTGACGAGATTGCAACATACAGCTATGGAAAATTTACAAGCGAACACATCGATCATTATCAGATCTTCGGACAAAGGTGGAAATGTGGTAGTCCTTAACACCAAGGACTATCAGATGGAAGCAGCTCGGCAGTTAAATGATACTAGTAATTATGTTAAACTGCCCTGTAACCCCTACCCAGAGTATAAAGTACAATATGACACCATGTTGGACCGATGGTATAGTTTGGAACTAATTACCATTAAAGAGAAACAATATCTAACCAAAGACCATCCCAAAACTCCAATCCTACTTTATACCGAAAATTCATAAATCCATGATTAGACCACCTGGAAGACCCATTGTGGCATCAATAGACTCTTTATTTGAAAATACCTCCATTTGTTGATAACTTTTTGTTCCCCTTTGTGGAAACTTTACCTTCATATACAAAAGATACCACAGCATTTTTGAACCTGATTGCACATATTCCTTGGCAATCTAACTTTCTTTTGGTTACGTTAGATGTTTCCCTTTATACATGCATTACTCATTCAAAAGGTTTGCAAGCAGTTAAAAGATTCCTGTCAACTAGATCGTTGAGTTTTCGAGAACACTCTATTATGCTCTTGGATATGCTTTCTTTCATTTTAACACAACACCTTTGTTTGATTTCAAATATTATAATCAAATTTGTGGCACGGCAATGGGCACAGCAGTGGCTCCTACCTTTGCCAATCTATACATGGGTGCATGGGAAGAAGACCTTTTTCATAATGACAACTACAAAGAACACACAGATAAAGTAATTATGTGGCAAAGATACATTGATGATTTATTTATAATTTGGAGTGGGACGAACACTGAATGGATAACTTTTTTTCATATTCTGGATCAAAATCAGCAGAATTTACGGAACATCACAGTAAAACAAATAGTTTATTTAGACATTAAGGTGAAAATAATCGGAAACAGCATAAGCACAGAACTGCACAGAAAAGAAACAAGTACTAACACACTATTACATGCAACCAGTGCGCACCCACAATGTCTCAAAGACAGTATTCCATACGGAGAGTTCTTACGGGTAAAAAGAAACTGTAGCGAGAATGAAACATGGGAAGAAAATGCCAAACTGCGGCTAGATTCTCAATCCGAGGCTATAAGAAAACAGTTATAAAGAAAAGCCGACGATCGAAACCTGCAAAAAAAAACGAGAGATGATTCTAGCTAAAAGAAACGCAATCAAAAATTCAACAAAGGATCAACCGTATGAAGATTGCGCACTCAGATTTATTACCACTTTCAACTCTGGAGCAAAGGAAACTAAACAGATCTTAAAGAAACATTGACATCTCCTGAAACGAGACCAGGACATCAGTCCACACTTGCCAACACATGCCACTGTGACTTATAGAAAACCACCTTCTATACAAAGTAAACTATCACCTAGCATGTTCCGATCGCCCAAACAAAGTACTAACACCTGGCTACCTACCGAAATATTGGTTTTTTTTACCTGTGCTAAATGTAAAGCATGTCGCCATGGAATAAACATGAAAATGTTCTTACATCCTCGGATGAAGAAAGAAGTTAAAATCAAACAAGATCTGAGATGCTTTACACAATTTGCCATCTATGATTATTTGTTCCTGCAATTTATGGTATGTAGGTAGCACTAAACTAGAAGCCAGGCTAAGAATATTGCAACATCTACGTGCAATCAAAAATCGCGATCTGTCCTACCCACTTGCCAAACAGTTCAAAGAGGTACATCAAAATGACATCAGTTCTTTTAAGTATTTCATTATTGACTCAGCTAAAATTCACCCAAGAGGAGGGGGACATACTGCGAATACTCAGACAAATGGAATCTAGATATATAGTAGATTTGAATACCAAGTATCCAGGAGGTCACAATCGTGACGAAGAATTATATGCATTTTTGGGATCCTAAACATTCATAGACTCCAAAATCTCAATCATTGATAGACCTGAGCCCTTCCCAACCTTTCCAAACATTCCGCATTTTTGAAATTTCTGTATTTTTTGTATTTTGTGTATATTTTGTTTATTTGGTGTGTATGCACAATGAAATAAGGTTTTTAGGAAACTGAGGCTAACTCGGACGCCTATGCATCCCTACACGGTTTTCCCTGCAAGTACTTTTCACTTTGTGTGTTCTTTTACATCACTAATCATTTTAAATTAGCAATTTAGCCAAGGGAGAGGATGTTTTATCTTTAGCTTTACCAAGTGCTGTTTTTATCAATATGTAAAGTGCATTTATCATTTAGTTGTCAATCGTATCGCAAGTCTCCTCAAAACAACGCGTATCAACCGCAGGATTGTTTTAAATGTAACCGATGGGATTGAAGTATGGGAGAGGGCAATAATTTGAATGTTAAAAATATCATGTCCCATATCCACTAAACTTTAGGCATAAAACACTGACACATGAATGTGACATCCAGCACTATGCACCTTAATCTTAAGTTGTAGGTTCCATTTTTTCATACATTGTGGATTTTATTATATTTTAAATTGTTTGTACTTGAATTATAAGGTGTAATTTTAACATAGAACATCAAGCACCTTAACTTCCTTCAAAATATGTCCGTATAACAATTTGAAAAGGCAACATTTATTCTTGCATCTGCATTAATTACTTTTTACCACATTGCTAAATATACAGGTTGGCACTGTCGCAATATATAGGCGCCCGCAAGGGTAACACACTGCCTATGTGTATATATTAGACCAACCTATGTGTTTTATTATGAATATTCACAATATATATCATGGACCGCATGTCTTTTCTTGGTATAATGTACAGCGGAATCGACCGATATGAGGCACCCGCAAGGGTTACATACAGCCTCAAGCCACAGCATATGGGCGCCCGCGAGGGTAACACACTGCCCATTTGCGCTGTATTAGATCAATTTGTGTTTTAATATTAATATTTTTGATACTTATGATTTATATTAATGATAGTTTTATGCCCCTCCTCTCTCTCTCCCTCTCCCCCCCCTTCCTTACCCCTTACTGCGTTTTTTAGCATTTTTTTAAACGTCTTTTAGCGCTTTTTAGCGTTTTTCAATCAATTTCTATGGAGATGATGAGATCAGAGTAGGATAGAACATACCATAGAGGCACCCACAAGGGTTACATACAGCCCCTAGATCAAATTACCAACCACTTGCGATTTTGCAATATGCACTTTATATTATGCACTTTATTGATAGCACTCAGCACTTTGTCAATTAATAGTCCTTCAATGTTTACATAGCACACAGCACTTTATTACTTATGAAACATCTGCATATTTCAATTTTGATGTCTGCAACATGTATTTTGTAAACTTTTTTGACAGCACATTTCAGTTCATGCTGAGACACTGTGTCGGCCCACTCGGGCTGAATTAAACAAACCCAGTACAATAGAAGACGATGCACGATCGTCTTTCCTAATTTCATTGACATTGGCAAACACTAGGATGAAAATACACCATTTTATATCAGTAATTTCAGGCATTTTGTCCATCCCTTACCCACATGGGATAATTGGTTTGATCAGACAAATGTTTCGAATTGCTAGTGTTTATAAAAACACCGTCTCTCATGAATGCACTGAAATGGGTGGTCATGCAGGTTCCAACATGGCTGCATTCTTGTCTACTACTTGTTACCTTACTTAAGTGCAAAACATTGAGAAAGGACTCATATACTTTTCTCTATAATACTACAGTCCTCTCTCTGTCACATACCAGACGAAGCCCGAGTAGGGTGAAACGCGTCGTTCCTTTCTTGCATCCAACACCGTTGCTGCCTCCTGTCCATGTATTTTAAATAATAAAGGCCACTTTGACTGCACGGTACACAAGGCTGTGTGTGGATTTATTGGAGACATCCAGCCTTTCGCTTTCATCATAGCCGGAGTGCCGATGTAACTCGGATTGGTTTCCATTCCTTTTTTTTTTACATATATATATTTTTCATAAAGCACTCCCTAGCTGGTTTGCAAACCTGGAATAATAAAATTTAAGACGACATTCAATTGTTTTCTGATGTACTGAGGGAAATGCCTCTCTCCCTGAGGTCGTCTTGTTGCACTGTGACAAGGTACCAAGTTTGGCTCTTAGGGTAAAGGGTGAGGTGACCATGGGGCCGGATGCACCCCCCCACACCAAGTGATGCAGGGCCTGGGATGATATGAGCAGGATACCCATGTCCATCCCATCATACTACTTTTCCATGGCCAAGTGAAACCCAAAAGTAGCATATTCCCATGAACTACAAGCTAGAGAACAGAAAAGTCCCTGGCAAGTCGAATAGATGGGCAGGGACACCCCGGCATGTCAAAAGCTCATGGTAGTGAATTATAGTGAGTAGATACACAAACCTCTGCATGCATGCATGGGAACTCCAACTTACTGAACACAGGTAGCGAGCAGGAGAGCAAGAAGTTGGATGACTTTCACAAAGTCACTTGTTCCACACACATGCACTCTATGGTTCCAAGATGATGATCGGTGCTCTTAAAGGCTCAGTCCACAGATCTGGGGCAGACTGGGGTGGGAATCCAGTGCAGCTGTGAAGATGCATACAAGCAGCAAGTGACAATCCAATGTCAGTAGAAATTACACACACCTGAAAGTATTTCAGCGAGGTCTGTCACTTGGGACCGGGACCTTATGAAAGTCATTAGCAGGACCAGAGAAATTGGAGTCTGGCGAGTGCGGACCGAGTTGCAGAGATTAGGCTGGTGGATTAGGGCCAGTTAAAAAAGATGTAGTTGGAGGAAAGGAAGAGGTTGGTGTAAGAAGGTTGGAGAGGTGGGGGAGATGAGGCAGGGTTTTTACAGGCTGAGGTTGAAAGCAAGGAGAGCACGTTGAGAGAGGCGATTCATGGGGAGGTGACAACATAGGCAGGCAAGGCATAAAGTAAGGTGATGGAGGGAGAATTTAGGAAGGAGAGAAGATACCAAGGGTTGGGGGGAAGACTCGGATGTGCAACCTAGGAAGAAAAGTAGCACATCCTGTGAAAGAGATGGCGAGTGTTCGAAACGAAAGAGATGAGGAGAAACACCAGGCGAGAGATCAAATAGAGGAGGAGGAGCAGACAAGTAGCCATTTGAGGCTCAGGAATGAGGTGTGGCTGACAGGTAGGACCTACACCTTGCAGTCTAGACTGGAGGCGGTACAAACACATGTCAAAGGGTTGAGGAGGCATCGGGAGGAGAGTAGAAGAGTACCCCTTTAGGAGCTAAAATGTCCCTTTTCTGTAAGTAAAGGAAGAGGGGGCTTGGGGTAAAAATGTTGGTCACCAACACAGGGAAGTGAAGGTCTATACCACACCCGGTGGTAAGCCTTAAGTGGCCCTGTCCTTTGCGGAAACTCTGAGGTCTTGCCGGGCGGAAGGCCTCCCTTCTACGGCTACCTAGACCCAGGGTACAGGTGCACCTAGGTGTTGACACCAGAGGAAGGTTTGCTTCAGATGCAAAGAAACCACAACAAGAGATAAAAGATAAACCAGGATGCAAAGCTGAGGAAACCGCTTATAAGATCCCAGTTTTCATGAAAGGTACCTGGGGAACACTTTAACCTGATACTATAAATGTGTGAATAACCTCTGGGACAAGTCTCCGAAAGACAGTGAGTCTCATTGCAGCTTGGGTGGTAATTTGGCAGATAATCTGCAGAATTATTGCCACATTGTTTACTGTTACCAACGCTCAATTGCGTTGGTTTACCACAGGATTACGAGTGGTGGAAGGGTGGTGTTCATCCCCATTTTTGGGATTCCCGGGTCTCCATAGGGAATTTGGTGTTCCACAGATTTTTTTTGTCTGCCTTAAAGTGGGGGGATTTACCTCCAGCATGTTGGGGGTAAATCCTCCTTTTGAAGGTCAAACTCGGAATTTGGTGGCATGGTAAAAACAACAGTAATTGTTACCACCCAAAAAAATGAACGCCTGTGGAATTACTCCCACATTTCTACTGCAGCGTCAGTATAGTTCATGTTAGTGACTTATTTTGGCATTAAATCTTCTTGCTGTAGAGTCCAGAGACCACTTTTTTTTTTTCTCTTCTCTGAGGCTTTGCAAGATTTTAGACATGAGGCTATAAGTCCCAAGTGGTTAGGGTAGTGTGGGCCTTTGTGTATGTAGAGTATAGCAACCATATGAAATAAAATGACTAGGAGCAAATTGACATCTGTGTATGTTGATCCCGCTTTGTTTCATTACCTCACTGGAAACCCATGAATTAAAATTGCCAATGTGAACGGAAGGTAGAGATTTAGTGGTTTCCTGCTGCTTTAAAATGCAAATCTAGAAATGCAACCTCTGGAATAACCACTGGAGGTTCCCAGGCATGACGTGTCCAGTTTGCAACCATGTCATGTGCTGCAGCCCTACATTAAAAAAATAAGTCATTGTAGTCTGAGGCCCACACCACAAATGATTTCTGTTTACACAGACCAATATGGTCATGGAGATACTGTTTTGAAGATGAGCTTGGGTAGGTGCAAGGACCACTGACGGTAAACCTTTTTTCTACTTCCTTTTATTTGCTCATAAAGAAGTAATTTAGGAGAAATGATGCAGACCTAGACCTCCTGATAGTGTCTTTGAGGGAATCTACCTGAAAGCATCTGAGGGGTGAAGCTTGCAGATAAAGGCAAGGAAGAAGTAGAGATCAAGGTATGGATAAGAGTGTGCGGGGTGGGGGGGAGGGGCACTAGCCTGCCCTGCATGACAAATCGGGAATGTCTGCAAAATATTTGAAATTTATACCAGCTGCATTTTCTATCTCACTTTCCTCCCCATAATGCAGTTGGTTATTAGGTCCTTGGAGAGCTATTCCTAGCCACCTATCAAGGAATCCCTGATGCGGACCCCCCTGTTGCAGTAATAGGGGATCTGTCTCAGCCCCCAAGGAATGCTGTACAGTCAACATTTTTTCATCTTGCTTGGCAAGGTGAAGGACCTGGTGCAGGAGTGCATCAGTGCCTTCTGGCACTGCCATTCCCCTAAGCATCACCTACACTGCCAAGTGCTTGGAAAGCTGGGATGCAATGGAAAGTTGGAGGAATTCTAAGAGCAGATCTTCTACTAGTGGTTGATTCCAATGTAATGAATCCAGGTGGCCTCCCCCTCTCCCTTGCAGGCTATACCGGCTCAATTTGTATTGGTTTTATATAGCGCCTTAATCCAAGGCGCTTTACAGTTAACAAGAACACATAAACATGGACCAGTAGAAGCAATAACAGTAAACCTGAATCAAACCAGAAAATCAGCATGTAGAACAATTTGCATGAGAAAAGGGGAAAGGAGAGGAAGGGGGTGTGGGAAGAGGGAGAGAAAGTGAGTAGTCAGAGGAAGGAGAATTTAGAAGAGAAGGGGAGAGATCAAGAGAACAAAGGGAAGGGTACTAGAGGGAGGGGGAGAAGGGTGGGGGGAGGAAGTCGGGGAGGGGAATGAAGGAGTGATTTCAAAGAGGAGCAGAAGGAGGAATAGGTGAGGGAGGAGCGGATAGTGAAAGGTAGGGAGTTCCAGTGTAAGGGGGCAAGGAGCTGAAAAGAGCGGAAACGAGAGTAGGCACAAGGGGGTGAGGGACCGAGAGTAAGAAAAGATCAGCAGAACGAAGAGTGAGTGGGGGTGTAGAATGAGAAGAGCGGTAAGGAGGAGCAAGGTCATGAAGAGATTTAAAGACAAGACAAAGGAAGTGAAATTTAAGCTGGGAGTGGAAAGGAAGCCAACCTAAGTGAGAAAGGGAATTGGAAATGGAGTTGTGAGGGGAGAGAAGACAGAGGGTGCAGATGGCGGAGTGGTAAAAGGATTTGAGGGGGGCAAGATGGGAGGCGGGGGACCTAAGAAGAGAAGAACATTAGAAGAGGTGAAAAATGAGGGAGCATATTAATAGTTTAGTAGCATGACTGGCCTGAAGCCCAAGAGCTCAGGGACACTGCCAGCCAGCACAGCACAAAGGGGAGTGTTAAGAAGCTATTGCTACCCTAGGGTCAGGCTGGATATGGTGCAAAGGCCCAGGGCTACTGGTATGTTTGTCTCGGATCTGGTCATGTTTGGTCCATCCGTGAAGAGGGTATGAGAAGAGCAAGTGATGTTATAGGAGGGAGGGAGGGAAGGAGGGAGGGAATGGGTTGATTCATGTGCCAATAAGTATACTGGACATTGAGGCTGTCTGTCATTGTTGTAGCCTTTCATTGAGCCCTTAATGGCCGTCATTTGCCCTCAACTTGAGGTCATGGCCGAGAGCGAAACAAGGACTCTTAACAAGTGTGAATGTTAATTAACATTTATCATAGCATGTTTATGGGGGCTATAAGCACCCAGAATGCTCAGGACTAAGCTGTAAAACTTGTGTCATAAATCTGAGCTGTTTCCTGCCATGTCATTAGACAGGCGAGCTGTACGGCCCGCTGTGCCATGCAGACGGCATAGCTCATATTAATACAAGTTGGTGAGGTTTGGTAAATTTGAGTGCGCTATTGCCATGCAGTGCCCACTGCTTTCTGGCTTATGCATATGCTCCATTGAGCTCCAGGTGGGCATGTTAGTTATTTTGCTAGTTAGGTGATGGCCAATGACTATCATAAATCTCCACCATCCATATTGCTTCTTCAGTATTGCGCTCCTTCACAATATTTGGCCAAGTAGAAATATCCATGCACACGCTGTAAAAATGCTGTGAAGGATGGGGACTCTTATGAATAAATGCATGTGTACACTGCAGGGAAGGTAACAAGTGGGCGGGTATTATCAAGGCATTTACATCTCAAAATGGAAAGACCATGCTTGAAGAAGAGAGCATTCTTAGACGTCCTGGTATAAGACTGGACGGAAAGATGCTAAGGAGTATCATTATAAAATAATGTTCAAAGGGAGTAGATGGTGCTTGAAAACACCTCCTAAATACAGCAGTGGAGACAGTAAATCTATACACGGGAAGCATGGGACATGATCAAGAGGAAAATGGTACTGAGAACAAATGTTTACATGAGGGTCTGAGGGACTCCAGGGTTGGTTGGGAAATTGGCGGATTGCAGATTTGGCAGCTCTTATCAGAAGTCAAGGACTGTTTGACATGAGGTCTTTTGAAAGTTCTCTGCAGTAAATCCACAATCTCCTCATGCAGTCGCCCTGACTCTTTTCACTTCTAATGTCTTGTTCCCACAGTTTGCTGCGTAACTTGTCTCTTGTGACTGAGAACCCGGAGGAAGCCTACCCGACGCAGAGCTTCATCTGGAGAAGGTTTGAGGGGGCCTTCATTGCTGCCATAAGTCTTGTCTCCTATGCCCCAGTCTTCAAAAAGTATTTCTATGAAGGTTTACGGGAGCTGTACGAGGACAATATACAGTACATCGAACTGCGAGCCATGCTGCCACCGGTACAGGCACTTTTCAGATTTGTATTTTTAAAATCCTTTTGCTCCCTAAATAGTTCTATTTATTGTTCTAATGACCTGTTCATGCTTGTATATATGCATCCCCTTCCCCTCCCCACTTCCCCCCACCTCAAATCCTACACCTTTACTCCCTTCTCCTACCCCCTCCTCTACCCTATCTCCACCCTCCCCCCACTTGTACATAGTTCTACTTATTGTTCTAATTACCTGTTGATGCTTGTATATAGGCTTCTCTACCTTTTGTACCTGTTATATTGTAAAGCGCTTTGGCTTAAAGCGCTATATAAATTCAATAAACATAAACATATTTGGAAAAAAAAACTACAATAGTGTAATGGCATATCACAAATATGTAATGTCAATTAGTTCTTCAGTCTGGGACCTCCTATAGATTTAGGTGCACTCTCAGGGAGAGGGTGTCTAAACATTTAGTCCGATTTAGCCATTAAAAATCTACAGAGGTGGTTTAGGTCATTATTCATTCTAAAGGTCGCCAACACTTCTGGAGATCCCAGTTGACCCATTATAAGTGATTGTTTGGCTCCAGTTGCTGACGTGTGGGTTTTTGGACACCCACTGGATTCTTTTGACGAAGTGCCCATTTGAATCAAGGTACATTTTTAAACTTGTAATCATTGGATTCATTTGGTACTGGATTCTGAGTTGATACCATATGTTAAAACTCAATGCTGGATGTTTTTGCTGTCCGCGTAATGCCTAGATGCTCAACCATTTTTTTCAGGCTAACCAAAAATGTTCCTAAAACCAAAAAGTGATAAATGGAATTTTTTGATAAATCACAACTGTCAATGATCTGGGCAGACATCCATAGCATTGCTTTTTTTGCCCATCTGCATCATTTCAGAAGGGCAGGAAACACACCTACCCCTATTTTGGTCCTGCCACATCGCGAGCTGCTAGGCCACACCCCCCTCTTGATGAGCATACATGCAATTCCAGACAGGTTTCAGTCTTGTTGAGACTTGTTAGTGAAGTGTCGGTTGATTCCTCAAGAACACGAATAGAGGTAACCACATCTGGGCACATACCCACTCCATTAGGGAGACAAACTGAAAAGTGATGGACGGAAGGCTTTCAATTTATCTTACTCTCTTGCCATTGCTCTTTGAAGCTTTGCACACAATTGTTTCTAGCCCACCTGCGCCATTACTGAAAGGAATCTGACATATGCAAATCAGTCCTGATTCTCCCACCAAGAGTCAAGATTGAACTGCAAAAGGAGAGGATGCCTAGTAGTATGGGTTGGAAGGCTCCCATTGATATCAAGACCAGGATCGACTGGCACATAGCAGTCCCCCTTCAGATGGGATGAAGAATCAATATATGGAAGCTGCCCAGAGAAAATCCAGTTGATAAAGGACATTGTACAAAACCTTTATTAGACACCAAAAGGTTATTGATGGAAAACACTGAATTAAATCCTAACATTGTAGTTGGTAGAAAAAGGTAACCCCCAGTAATAACATTTAAATATGTCACATTCATACAAATGGGTCACCCCTTGCTTCAAAAACGTTGTTATTTTTGTGCTCAACAGTGACTTTTTATTTTTATCTCTTCTCTAGCTCTCCCTCTGAAATCCAATGTTTTCCTATCTTTTTTGATTTGGAGAACATTAGCACCTCCTTTTACATTTTGCCTTGTGTAGTGTGATTGGCCCTTGCTTAGTGGTTCCACCTCATCACCAATTATACCACCAACTGGGGTTTCTCCATGGAGCAGATGTCCCTATCTTTTCTTCATGGGTGAGAAACCGGTGACCTTTTCACACTTTCTATTAAAGTCTTTCACATTTGTAGGTCTTATTGTGTGCTACTCTATTTTATTATTATTGTTGGATTTATTAGTGCAGGCCTAGCTTTGGGAAGCAACAGGGTGCTTTACAGTCATAGGAGGGGGAAGAAAAAGGAGTGGGAAGCTAACACGGCAGAGCGAGGGTGGGCAATTGACAGCAAGGGCGCTACAAGCAACCAGAGGGGGAAGACGGTGAAAAGCGCAGTCTCGGGTAGGGTTCTACAAGCATAGGACTCTAAGGTACAAACCATGATAGACCTATGTTCCTTAGCTGTTCAGCATCAGGGTCGTTTTTACAGTCACATGTTAACCTTTCTAACTATCCTTTTTCCAAGTGCTCTGTTAAGTGTTCTCCACTTTTCTTAGTTCTATCTTTAGTGCCCCCCATGGAGACGGACCATCTTCTCTGCCATAAAGACTTTGTAAGTGAAGTGGCTAGTCTTGATGTTGGGTGATATTCTGCTGGAGAAAGTGTTCCAGACATATTAGCAAAACATATTTGTGGGGGTTTAGAAGTAAACCTAGGCATATTCTGTCCATGAGTAACAATTCCACAGTGGACTGTCCTGCCTCTAAATTTCTGTGCATATGGACTGATGGGAAGCATTAAGAAAAGGGATTTCTGAGTTTCACTCGCTTAGGGCGTGTGCAGTCGTTTCACTGGCCACCGTGTTCCTTGCACCCTAATTTTGCCTTAACTCTTATGTCAAGTTAGACACGTTTTCTTCTTGCATTCTTTTTAAATCGTCCACAATATATCCACAAACTATCCCTTACTGAGCCAAAAGTTAAGCTTATTAAATGGCTGCATGCATACAGTGCTTTGCTCTGTGGCTCTCAACTGGAGATGAACTTGTGGGCATTGAGATGTGTGGCTTCCCAAATGCGATTGCATAGGCTAATCTTAATGTTCCATATTCTCCCATCTGTATTAACTTGTTCATAAAATGCCCTATGGCCTCTCAAAAAGTAAGGCTCTGCTTTTTAAATGGACAGTGAGATCTGTATTAATCTAAAGAATCTGATTCAGCACACTGACATCAGTTATTTAACTCTTTCCTGAAGGTTGAGACAGGAAGTTCCATCCAACCCTTGTTGCAATGCCCTGAGTATTTTTCCCTGAGCCCTCATCTGAGGCCTCGTCAGAAACCAATGTACTGACGTCACCCCTGAAAGACCATAAATCCCTCAGTATTAGGATGCCCTTGGGTACTGTGAGGAGTCAGAAATGAGAGGCAGCCACAAAGGTGTAATATTTTCAACATCAGACATTTTTATTAAACAAAAAGGGCTGGATTACAGCCTTTCTGACATTATTCTTAAGAATTTTCCAACCTACAAAACTAAAACTAAGCAATGTAAGGCGGAGTCGAGGCTGCAGAGTCTAGGCAGTCTGTGGCAGTCCGGGGCGGTCCTCCAGACAAGATGAATCATGCGATTCGTATACCAGAAGTAGAAGCACACTGGCTAAGAAGCCAGAGAACCCGCAGTGAAGATAGCGGGCTTGAACACCGCAGCCCTCACAAACATTTGCTAAGAAACAAGAAATTACAGGATGTGAGGCTGCCCCTTCCCTCTCAACAGACGAATAAACACTTGACAAACCCTCAAAGTCAAGGGGAAGGGGAGCAAACGGTGCGACCCAATGGGGACCCCAAGTCGGAGCCCTACGGCTTGCCTACTATCCCGCTAACGCACCCGCAAGCTACTCAGCCTCACCTGGAAGGGCGGGAAGGACGGGAAAAGTCCGACATCTACACAGTGCCGGTGATGAAGGGAGCTGCCTCGACGGAGAACGATAGGCAGACCGGGACCTCCCCTACACTCCTGGTTGGTCTGGGAGCGTCGGCTCGACCGTCAGGACCTGACGTTCAGGTGGGGTCCCTGGCCGACGCCACCAACTCCCGCACGGTCCACCTACATGCCTCGATGGGACTGGGGGTGGCGGTTCGTGCGTTAAGGACGGAGAATTCTAATCATGCCGGGGAGGGTATGAACTCTCTAGCTTCAGCTCACAGCCTTCCCTCGGACGGTCTGGCCGCCTCAGCTCGACTGCATGGAGATAACGAGTTGGACAAGGAGATCGCGGAGGCAACCCTGCCGCAGCCGGACGCCACAATCACTACAGATGGATTGTGGGCGCCGGTTCTACTGACAAGCGCAGCGGCCGGCAAAAGGGAAGACAGAGGATTGCCCACCCCCAAAGCCAGACCCGCACCTACCTATCAGTCTGGATGCGCCGGCGCGACCTCCCCCGACCATCACTGAGGCGGTCACGCTGGGCCCACCTGCGGGACGCGGGCAGAACCCTCCGCCACTGGCAGGCCATGGGGGCGGGGTCCTCTTCAAGGAGGCTGTCGACGAGGAAAAAGCCTCTCCCGGTGTGGTGAGTTGCCCTACGAGCGGACCCTCTGACCAAGGAACACACAGTAAGTTGACAGTGTGCGGGATCTCCCCGCCGTGGGCCGGCTCATCAGTGGCTAGCAAGAGACCTCAGAGCCCGGGATGGGAGGGAAGGGGTGCTGTGCCAGATCCAGCGGCGCTACAAGTCCCATCCAAAAACTTGGAGTGCACCACTACACCCGAGCCCAACAAGGGTTACGACTCGAAAAACGAGATTAACAAAGATGCCCCCAACTACGGGGACAACAAAATAAAAATTGAACTGGAGATTCATCCAATAGTAGCAAGAGAGGACTTAGCTACCCCTCCCTCCAGTTTGGGAAACTTGGAAACAGTCTGGTCGGACGATTGCTCGTGCTCATCAATAGAGGATCCAGAAAACGATCCCACGCTAAACCAAGACCCAGCACTCAGGACAACCAACTTGCAGTCAGTTACACCGGAGCCCTTTGATAAGGACCCCTCATTCACTAGCGACAGAAGGTCGCAGAAAGTCCGAATCTCAAGAGAGCACAAACAAGTGCAGGAGAAGGAGGAAGAATCCACCTCAGGCAAAACGACCATAACAAACCCCGTCTCGCACAAGACAACAAAGAATTACCAGCTGCCAGCGCCTACAAAGCGGAGCAAAGAGGTCCTGAACCCCCTAGTGGGCACTCTGGACAAATTCTTTAGCAAACAAGGAAAAAGAAACCAGAACGTGAAAGGCGAGATTTCAGACGCAGACCTTCTGGAGGGGTCCCAAGTAGAATTAGCTCAATTCACCGCTCCTGCTATCCCAACGAAATCTACTTTTAACGTACACCACCTAAACCCCAACACTTCGAGTCCCCAGTTTTACACCAACAAAAGATGGCATTTTGGGAAACCGCCGGTGAAGATCAAGGATCTCACTACCTCAGACATTCCTGCGCTGCCCTCAACTCTATCATACAACCTCAACAAGGAAAAGCAGCCTAAAGAAAATCTCTTACAGGAGGGGATACCAGAATCAACACCCACAGTGACCAAATCAGACAGTCTCAGTTTCCCAACAAGAAATCTGGATCTAACAAATTCCATCTCGATGGGTCCTACAACGCAACCCTCGCTTTGCAAGCAAATACAAGTCACCGCCCATTCGGAGCACTTGATAATGCTTAAAACGCCTACGACCAGTCGACAACCGGAAACCCAAACGCCTAACCTGCGCACGTCAACTCCTCCGCCAAGGAACAGGAAACAAAGCGAAACTGTGGGAAATTCAACAAAAGAAACGCCAAATAAAAAACCAGACTTAATGATGATAATGTCTGCTATCACCATAGCTTTAGCTCCATTCACAAAACTATACGAATCATTGAACGATTCTGTAAAGGACCAAGCATCATTGGCGGCACTGGCTCAAACAAAACTTACGTTTCTTGAAGGTTTCATCACTTCAAAACATGAAAACAGGAAGACGGCAAAACACATCAGCACTCAAACAATGGACCAACAACATCGAGAAACGAAAGCAGCACAGTCCCAGACGGATTTCGCTTCGGAGGAAATATTCCATTTCAAAGCAGGCATTGATGATAAGACCAGCAACCCGGGCAGGAAGGCTCACGCCAACACCCCAGCAGTACCCACGACCACGGGTAAATGGAGTTTAAAAACACCTCTCCTAAGTCTTAACCTGGAGCAAACAAAGAAAGCACATGGAACCCACATCAGTGGAAAACAAAGCACTCTTAAATTCGCAAATCCCTCATCGAGTAAGACAAAAAAGAAAAACAACGGTTGCATCATCGAGAAAGACCAAGATCTCGGAGTCTCTTTGGCTGACCCACCCACGCTTCGGTCCCCAACAAAGAAAGTAAAAAGCGGATCACCGGCGCAATCCAAATCGGCCCTGGCCAAACCCCAGAGCTCGAAAAAATCTTTTTCGTCGCCGGATAGAAAATACATCAAAATTTGCCCCAAATTGACGACTCCAAAAGCCCCCCAACAAACCAGTGCCAATCAAAACATCAACAGATCGCCCTCCTGCACCGAAAGCGACCTAATGGAAGACGCCCTGGAACTCGCGACTCAATGGCGGGCCAAAGAACCAAAACCAGATAATAACCGGGGAGCTAAAAGGAAAATAGTGTCTTTTGAGCGAAGCCATGACTACAATACACCTCCAAAGAAAATCAGACATTTGGAGCCTAAATCCCTGGTGCCATACAGGGCGGAAGACGTGAAATATACGTCCTCGGCCGGAACCAAACACAGACATTATTCGAGCCCCAAAAAAGGAGAGGAAGTCACTAACAGGAAAAACAAGCATTCTCCCAATAGGTGGAAAACGCGAGTGCACTCGAAACAAAAAAGAGACTCTACAGAGCGTAGACAAACAAGTGAAAGAGCTTGGCGGACCCCCCCGAAAATTTGTGAAAGAGAATGGAAACGCATCTGCTTAACGAGAAACAACAGAACTGACACGCGCTCTTTCTTCCTGCAGCCCAGCCATAAATCAAAGTATAATCCGGTTCTAAATAGAACCGTAATACTGGACTTATTCCATCAAATCCCTGCGCTCAGATCAGTAACATCTGACTGTCTAGACGTAATTGAATTCTCGGATCCCCACAGCATAGACAGTGTCTACATCCACATATCTTCAGCAAGCACAAGACTTAAACTCAAGGCGGAGGCCAAAGCCCTCAAAGAACTAGGCTACTACTTGGAAGAATTACACGGAGACAGAGTGATCCCCAGCCACACCTCGATCGGAACAAAGGACAGAGATCACACATACATCAGAGGCCGTGTTCCCCCATACAAGACAGACACTTCCCCCAAGAGACCGAGCTTTATATCACGCTTCGCCCAATTTTCATCGAGGCAATCAAGCTCAAGTCAGGAGCGAAAGGAAGACTTTCGAGGCCAACCATGACGATCAAGTACGCCACCGGGTCTCACACTACAGACCTTATAAAAACGTCGAGGAAAATAGAATCGGGAACCAAGAAGAGATGAGCCCACTTGGAAAACAGTACGGAAGGGCCCCTAACTGGGAGACGAGAAAATATGGCAACTACAGAGACAGACGGGAAACGCAGCTCACACCAATCAAAACCCATCAATGGCATAAAAGTACGCTGAATGGGTCCAGGAGCGAACACATCGAAAAACAGAGTAATAGGGTTTCAGATCGTGACCGGAAGGGATCCCTGCACAACTGGAAGTCACCAAGGGACCGAGCATACTCCAGAAACAGCACAAGTGATCTATACAATCATTCATGCGCCCATCGGCAAGCTCCGGGAAAAAAAAAGATGGTCCGGGATGCAGAAAAATCTCTTACCAGAATTAAGAAGATGGCCACGATCGACCACGAAAGGAGTCAACGAAGTTCCGGACAACCCCCATCAGACCGCAAGTAAATTAAAAATGGGGTCATGGAACACAAGAGGATTCTCCCACTTGACACTCAAATCAGACGTGCAATTGGGGTCATTCGACCTCCTTTGTCTACAGGAGACGTGGCTCCTAAAGAAGCCAACATTAGACGGCTTCGAAATCGACTTCTCTCCAGCCACACAAGGAACATTGGGTAGGCCCACCTCAGGCCTCCTGACAGCGGTCAGAATCTGCAGTGGCCTACAACTTAAACAAACAATACTATCGAATGCGTCAATCCTAGCGTCCTTGATATCAGAACTGAAGTCTGGAGAGGGGGTGAACGAGAACAAACCAACATTGTATTTAGTGATAAACACATATTGGAATCCAAAAGTCGTGAAGGAAGCAATACTCCTTGAAACCATCGGACAAACAATAGAGTCCGGCCTAAATATGATGGCACTAGATCACATCATAATATGCGGAGACTTAAACTTGACATTACCCAACATTGGCCAAACTACATCAAACTGGGACCCACACTCCGCAGTGGTACCCAAAGACTCTTCGACAACTCGAGACTCTGATCGGAGAGGTAAAGGATGGGAACTCCTCCTGGACGCATTTGACCTTCACAAACTTCATTACTGGACCTCTCACACAGCAAACTTTATTCCAACTTGGGAACAAGGTTCTTGTAAGGCCTTTCTGGATCACATATACGTATCCAGAAACCTGCTCGCAAAGACATCTGCATTCGAAGTCATAAGAACCAAGAACAGTGACCATAACCTTCTGATGGCCATATGGTCAGCCCCAGAACAGATATCGGAGTCAAACAGACAGAAAATGACCTCGTCTATTCTTACTAACGGCGCAGGGACGAGATTAAGACTCACTGCTGAAGCAATAAGAAACATCACAAAGACCTACGAAAGAACTACTGTTGCCCCAGGGGAAGTAAATACACCCGACTATTACCCCCTGTTGATCCCCTACCACCAACAAAGGAACGTTCAAGCCCTAGTCAAAAAGCCACACCACACGTATAACAAACAATTGGTGGAGAAAAGAAGAGAATTGAGAAGAATCTTACGCAAAGCGAAATCCCGCCCCTCAAAACTAACAGAGGAGGCAGCAGTATCCGCGAAAAAATCTTACAAAAATTGGCTTAAATCACACCGTGCAATTCTGTACCAAGATGATTCTGAGAACATGTTAAGAATCCTAAGTGGGAAACAATCTAAAAACTTCTGGGCACTGATTGACCCGAAAGGAGACAATTCAAATAACGTTTTAGCAAACTCAATCGGAGAGTCGCAGTGGAGATCCTTTTTCTCGGATATGTTTGCCTTACCAGAGGGTAACATCCAAGAACCCATACAGCTTCAAAAAAATCAATGGAATATTGAGAAGGACGAAAAGGAAATCTGCGAGAAAATAAGGAAACTGAATAATTCCCGGGCACCGGGACCCGACGGAACCTCCAATGTGGACCTAAAAAACAGTGAAGCATGGGGAGCAATAATATC
The DNA here is from genome assembly GCF_040938575.1 of Ambystoma mexicanum. Lineage (NCBI taxonomy): Eukaryota > Metazoa > Chordata > Amphibia > Caudata > Ambystomatidae > Ambystoma > Ambystoma mexicanum. The sequence continues at coordinate 446,864,190 of NC_090936.1, read as the reverse complement.
GCGAATATTCCAACAATGCGCCGACTCCCAATCGATTCCGAAATCCTGGAAGCTATCAAATGTGGTCCCAATTTTCAAGAAAGGCGATAAAGCCAATCCAGCAAACTATCGGCCAATCGCCTTACTGGACACCATTGGGAAATTATTCGGAACTTTTCTCCTGGATAATTTCAAGACATGGGTCGTCTCCTCTGAATTACACGACGACTTTCAGACAGGATTTGTAAAAAATATCGGAACATTGGCAAACATAATGCTACTGAGTGTTCTGAAAGCCAAGGTGTTAGAGGGACGACCAAAGATATACCTGGCTTTTATAGACCTCTCTCATGCATTTGACACGGTTAATAGAGAGCTACTTTGGACAAAACTGAGGTCACGGAACTGTCCGTCTCCAATCCTGAATCCAATCATAGAGCTGTACTCGAACATCTATGAGGGTTAGACTCAATGGAAACGGCCAACTCTCAGAGGAGATCAGCACTTACAGAGGCGTTAAACAAGGGTGCCCACTTGCCCCCGCATTGTACAATGCGTTCATCGGCGACTATCAAAACTGGGACCTCACTGTTAGAACATTCCCCCCCAAAATTGGAGATGAAAAAGTTGGAAGACTACTCTACGCGGACGACATCTTATTATTGGATCAAACCGCCATAGGACTACAACGTAAACTTACCTCGCTCTCAGAATATCTTGAGGTTAACGACCTGATTCTAAATTCAGCAAAAACAAAAATGATTCTTGAAAAAACCACAACACAAAAAGAAAAATCAAAATGGTCTTTGGCGGGAGAGAGATTGGAGAAAGTAAAATCATTCCGTTATCTGGGAGTCACGATCAACACAGACCGCTTTGAAACTCCAATGCAGGAATCCTTGATCGCCAAGACCAAAATCATGATGACACAAGCTCGATTGATGGACATAAAATATGGAAAATTCTCACTAAAACCAGTGCTGAACTTCTACACTGCGAAAGCAGTACCCGCCATCACTTATGGTGCAGAGGCGATGCTCATCATTCCGGAGCGAACATGGCTGAAACTGGAAGGCTTATTTTGGAGGAAAATTCTATCACTCCCAAATTCTACCCCGATGGCTTCTATCCGCAGAGAAATCAATGTCATCTCTTTAACAGGAAGAGTTAAGCTAAACACTCTAATGCTGAGCAGGAAAATCAGGCTATCCTCTGAGAAGATCTTCAAGGTAATAAAGGAAGAACTCAATAAATGAGAGAATAACATTCTAGCCTCTTGGGAGCAAAGAAACACGGAAACCCTCGATGAAATCGGAAGCTCATGGGAAGAATTGGAAAACAACCCCACCAGAACAATAAAAAAATTCAAACAAATGGATTGGATTAAAACGGTGGAAGAAGCGGCTAAATACAAACTGACTGCAGACCTTCCAGTGAATCAACAAAAACAGAACGAACCCATGAGCTATTTACTACAAGGGCCTAGTAAGCAAATTAGAAATACATTTCTAAGGGCTAGGCTGAATCTCTTACATACGAAAAATCTTATTCATCAGGGGTTCTGCCTCGAACAACCTCTGCAGATTCCGCAACAAACCAGAAACAGTGGAAACCCTGAGGCACCTCTTGCTGTCATGCACGGAACTGGCCGCAAAAAGAGTGACACATATGGGACATTTATCCAAAAACAGCAGGTGCGGAGAGGAAGAATACTGGTGGAACATCCTGATGTCAGGGGCAAACGTAAAATCAGTATCTGCAGTCTGTCAGTTCCTTCAGAATATAAACCTGTAGAAAGAAGAGGCAACCTGAAAGCAACCGGGAAAACCAAAATTCCTATCCGACCAGGCGATGAAACGGAAGGAAAGGAGAGAAAAAAAAAAAGCCTTTTCATGCTCACTCCATTTGTAAAAACTGTGAAAACAGTTGAGTCAAAAAAAAAAAAAAAAAAACTAAATCAGTCTGTCATCAAACCTATGAACTGTCCTTGTGTCCACAAGACAAACAAAAATCTGAGGTCCTCCACTATTTTGATTTTCTAGGTGGGGAGAACGTGGAGATCCTAACATAATTCACAAAACAATCTCCCATACCATATTTTAGTATCAAGTGGTTTGGCTCAAAATAACACCACTCAAGGTGATTTAATTCAACAACTTGGATTTTATTGATATAATACAAAATAGGTAAACCAATAAAGTTTGTAATTTTTGTGACAATATTGGTCGTGCAAAGATTAATAAAATTGAGTTTGGTCATACATATACAAACATATTCCTTCATACCTAGTCGTATATACTCATTACTAACAAAATTAGTGCTATGATTAAAGTCTGGCAACATTGATGAACATAATTTGCCCAAAACAATATTTTGCCTTGATTGCAGCTCTCAAATGCATCAAAAGGATTAAAAAGTTATTTCGTGGTCCTTTGGATGAACAGATGTCATTTCATACTGGCCTTCTTGGGATTCGGCTAGCGTTCTTCATAATTTGACAAAGCCTTCATCAGGGTGGCAGATACATTTGATACATACAGGATGAGTGCAGTCCTTAAAGTGGGACAAGGCACTCCAGTTGTCACATCAACAGGTCGTGCAAATAGTGCACAGAGACCAGCTGTGCAGGTGCCATAGTTAGGAAGGTTTCAAACATAAAATGTATCAACATCCCTAAGGTAGCTGCACTGGTTAGTTACAATACGAAGGTTGCCCTTGATTGGCATTTTCCTTCATATGCTCCTCCTTAATCCTAGCTACGCCAATCCACTCAAATTGGAACATGGCATTTACTGTTGCAGTCTTTCCATAAATGGCAAGACAGCACTCTGCTTCACTGTCACAACCCGCAGCTTGCGCAGACTTTTTTTCCACAACATACTACTCTGCACCCGACACTAAAATGAATGCTTAAGTGCAATACAATTTACTTTTATTTGGCAAAGTGTTCACAACGAAGGCAAGTAGACAAATCGAACAGTCTTTTTTTCAAGGAGTCCTCCTTGGATCCAGAGTTTGATTTCCCTTCCCCTGGATTACTTAAGTATGATGGCAAAAGTGTCTTTCAAACAATAGTTTCTTAAGGATCTCTTTCAAGCCGCTTCTTAAAGATAGCAAACAACTCTTTCAAATAGCTTCCTCAAGATAGCTAAAGTCTCTTTCAAACAATAATTATTTTTCTTTCAAATAATTCTTTTAAGATGACAGAAGTATCTCCGATGTACTTCTTTACCATATACTTTGCAAAACCAATGTTTCCCTATACAACTTTAATGGACCTCCTGGTATGTTCCCTTGCCAGGAATCCTTGATTGATACCCTGGTTTACTGTCCTGCTAGGGATCATATCACTTTTTATACAACTTGACTGGACCTCCTGCCAATAAATCCTTTCTGGATCTTACAGATCCTTTCTTGCTCTCTTCTGCCAGGTATCTTGCCTCCCAATGTTTACTGTCTTTTATTTCAACACAGTTGTGTTACTGCACTGTGCTTTCTACTTCATTGGCTTGAGGTACTACTTGTTGCAACTTTCCCCAGTGACATCACATGTATGGGGATTTGTTCAAGTTTTGCCTTTCTATATCTTCATTACTATTCATTTGCTTGAGGTAATACTTGCTCCAATTTCCCCCACATTGATATCTCATATAGAGCGACTTGTTCACATTTTGCATTTGTATTTCACTAGGTCGGTATTCAAATATCCATATCTGTTCATATGCCTGCTGGTACTGTGATGAATCCTATGGAATCCACACAAAAACCTTACTTCAAATCTCCTCCCAGGTGGCCAGGAAAAGGCCGACTCTACCTGATCCTAACCCTGGGGGTGGGGGTGGTGTTAGCTGGGAGGTGAAGGGCCCCAGGGAAATAGGAGAACTTTGTGGGCTGAGACGTAGTATTTGACTTCCTCATGTAAAGGAATATCCTTAGTACCAGAACATGTAAGGGCTTGCTGTCACTTTTTATTTTCTCAAACTGACTGTCGGCCTATAGAGTAAAATAGTCCTAAGCAATTATGTTCTAAGTCAGAACAACCCTTTTAAAGTCCCTGACACTTTATAAATGTGAAATTCCCTTCGAGTCCCTGAGAAATGAGGAAGAAGTGTTTAAATGTTACCATTTGAAATCCTATGTAAGTCTAGTCTTCTGTAGAACCAAATATTTCATGGAATCCTTAGTGTTTTGGGGAATAACTATACAAAGAGTAATGAAGTTGGTGATAATTTTAATAAGAAAGCTGAATTTTATATTGTGGACTTCATGTCCCATAAATCACAAAGTACTGGGAGAAAGAAGATTGCAGAGGCACAAGACTGCAGGTTGCAGTCAATCGGGAACAAATCCCCACACCCAAGGACTGGAAGGCATAAAAAGCCCCCTCAGGTGTAGGCCTTGAGAGAGAGCAGTAATAGAAGATGAGTTTTCCCACCTCCACGTGGCAGCAGAGGTCAGATGTGCGCTGAGATGCCTGGACCACGGTAGCGTATGAGTTAGATGTCGGTCCTTAGAGGGTCTTTTATGTTCAAGACCATGATTGCAGAGCTTGCACAGTGGAAAGCGTTGGCAGTGCAGACTCTGAGGCTTGCAGCTGCAGAAGTTGCAAAGTGGAAAGAGAACCCTTTAATAGTTAACCCCATTTTCTATCAAGCACTGGTGGCCGGTGAGCTTCGGAGAGTTGTGGGAGCCATGAGAGCCCTGCTTGTGACGGAAATGAGTGGTGGAAGCCATCAAGAAGATATTTCCTGACCGCTTTGGGAAACAGAAGCAGATGACCTGGAGGCAGCAAAGCAAACGGACGTGGGCGCCTTACCCGGTGAGTTCTGTTAGACTGTCCCCGCACAGCGCTCTGTAACCACCTGCAGGCCATGTCCTGGGGCCTTAACTATAGAAACGTGAAACGGAGTAAAACAAGTCGAGTTTTGAATACCGAACCATTATAAAACCGGTTCAGTCTTCTGTTGTGAACCAAGCAGATTTAAAATGGCGCAGATGGCAAATTAAGAACTTGATCACTATATCAGAAGAGTGTGATTGTGACATTGTGGGGCATAAGGGGCAATAGCTATAAGACAAATGATAAACCATCTTTGACAAAGCTAAACGAGAAACATACCCAGGCAATTAAGAACCAGAATTGTCAGACAGAAGAAGGCAGTTGATACTTTCAGTGTTGGTAAAAACTATTGCCCATATGCACTGGAGGTCCTAAAAGAATTGCTTAAACCCACATTGCCAAAGCCAAAGAAGTGTGAAATTGAAACCAAAGCCTTATCAGCCATTGGTTAGTGGAAAAGGGAAGAAACCAGAGTGGCAGGAAGGATGCCCTTCTGAAGCAAGACTGTCGGGAGTGTAGCAGAACTTGCAGAGTGTGGCAACCACATGGGTGTAACTAACAGCACCAGTTTAGTTGTTGTTTCCCTTGAAGTGTTTCTTAGATTTGATGGTGTGGAGCAAAAGCCATTGCTAACCTGTTTGAGTTTAACCTTTACCACAGAAGTACTTGCAAGTAGTAAATTGTTCTGGTTTGGCAGGAGTACATCAGGTCAAAGAATGTTGTAGTCTTTTGATCTGTTCTGGCAGTAGAGCACACCAGAGCAGAGAACTTTGTCTTATTAAGCCTGGCAGGGGAGTGGACCAGGTGGAAGCCATTGAAGTACTGACGTGTGGTTAAACATCTTGAAGTTGTTGAAGAGCCACTAAAGTGTTTTGTGGATTAATGCAGAATCATCTGGACTAATTAATCTCATTGAAGTAAGTGTTGCTTGAACTGCTGCAGAAGTATTTAATTTGCCAGCCACTTATGAACTGTTGGTTTAATTACAAGCTGGAACTTTGTTATCAAATTGGAACCAAAAAAAGAATTCAAGTGGACTATATGAGACACGATTTTCTTAACCTTTTTGGAATTGTTGAACAAAATCCTGCTTGAATATGGGGAAACGGAATTCACCCAAATTAGTAGGAGAAACTGTTATGATGTGAATTTAACTGTCATTTTTGTTGCTGTTGAACTGCCATATATTGCCTTGCTGTATGTTTAAGTGTGAGGCACAGAATCCTTTTTTGAGTGTTTCCTTTAGCTTATTTTAGGCAGGGAAATCCTCATCACGGTTGGGATAATGAAATGTTTATCCAACCTTTTGAGTCAATAAAATGGCATCTTTTGAAACATTCCCAAAGTTGTCCACATCACATATTTGACCCTTCACAGTACGCCCTGGGGTCCTCAATGGCTCCGGGTAGACTCACAGGTGTATTGAAGCATTTCCGACACGTGGCACATTGATGCTGTGTAGCTCTGGGATGGCCTCCCCTGCAGTCCAGACTTCCTTCCGCTCTCAGGGCAACCCCGCTTTCACCCACCAACTCAACCGCTGCTCCCCTGCACAACACTCCCGGCAGCTCCGCTGTGGCTGCCGGCTGACCGACTGCTCTCTCTGTGCCTGCCGTGTCCCCTCTGACCACGCGCCACACAGGTATGCAACGCTTGTGAGTTGGAGTGGAAATGCTTGCTTCTCTCAGCACAGCTCTTCTCCGTACTGCTATCTGCTTCCCTCGTCTTCTCTTCCTTCTCCAGCTCTTGTGTTTTAAATGCCCTGCTCACTTGGACCTCCCCAAAACAGCTAATCTGCATGATAAACTTGGTGTTTCTCTTGATCTTCATTAACTCCGTCTTCCTCATCTCAGTACCTGATGCTTTCTGGGAGTTGCAGTTCACAGATTTTCTGTGACTTCCAATATAATATTGTTCAGGACTTCTGTTAATAGAAATTGGAGACAAAAGATGTTAAAGGAGTGTTGTGTGTGTGATGTATGAATTATGTTTTGCCTAGTGATTTTCAAGGTGAGGATTTTGGTGTTTACCATGGGAAGGGCTTGTGTAGTGACAACAAGCTATCAACCTTTTAGAAATGATGCAGCCTTCTCTGTGAAGGGAAGAATACTGCATCATTCTTGATGGGGTCATCCTCTTTCCCCGATGGCCATCACCTCCCATTGATCCTCCCTCATAATAACCCCAGGATCAGGTAGTGCCTGCCGTCCCCTGGCCACGTGGGAGAATTAGTGATGACTCCATAGGATTCATCACAGTACCCTCTTTGTCTATATTAATCTCCTTGCACAGCTGGCTATGTACGATGCACTGGTTAGTTGCAGACTTGGTATAATTATGCTGATGTATAGCCAGCTGTACCCAAGGGAATTTTGCCATGCATACTCTTGGCTATTAACTCTGATACCAAAGGCTACAGATGCCAAACCAGATATGTCCAGTTTATGAATGGTGTTTGGAATCAAGCATGAGCCCACATCTAAGGGCAAGGTTGGGAGCATACCTGCCAAGGAGCCAAGTCTTGATGCACAGAAGAATACATCCAACAAAAGATGGCCTCTGATAAAGCTATTCTGGCAATAAGAATTTTTCTGAAGGTTAAGCTCTGCCTGATATCGCTGTACACCAGACCTCTGCCAGCCAAAAGAAACTGGACACTGGCAATCCCTTTTTGACTATTCAGGACCAGCTGAGTCACAAGCGCTCCAGGATCCCTTTCTGGTAGGAATCTTTGCTGACCTGTCCATACTTTGACGCAACACAACAGGCTGAAGCACAGAACACTGAGCAAACCAGCAAGCGATGGAGCCGAATACATATTGTTGCTACCTGAAGTAAAGCAGTAACTACAAGCATAAAACAAAAGTAATGTTGGCATGTGGAGTCCACTTCCACCTGAACTACCTCCGCAGGGCACCATCTGCACCTTTCCAAAACCTAATTTAATCTCCAGTGAACTGAACAGTGGCACTGTACCCCACCTCTAAGGTATTTTTCTTTTTCCACTACAGCAGCACCAATGGCACTACAGCAATCCTTTGCCTTGATTGGTGACTGCTGGAAGATGGTGATGCTGCTGTTGAACCTGCAAGGACCCAAGCATTAACTGCCAGCAGTCAGAAGATGCCTGACGACAAGATTTCTAGGATTCTACTAGCCCTTTTAAAGACACTTGAGCTGTCCCAAAGTAATGTCCTGGATTTAACATTGCCCTCTCTTTAACATCGGTTACTGTACTTAACCTTGAGTATCAATCGGCATCAGAGCAGTAGCCTGCTTATCCAATCCGAAGCCTCTATCGTACAAGACCCTGAATCAGGGGTTAGAACAATACAAATACTAAGGTAGCCCATAGGTATGAACTGCCAAACCAAATACCCATAAGTCTTGGTTGAGCTTTGACCTTGTGGTTGATGCGAACTAGTAATGACCATGACCTAAAAATGCTTCTCGAGACATTCTGAACCGGAATCACTTTCCTGTAACATGTTTATTTGTGTTAACACCTTAGTTTGCATTTAAGGGACTTCATGCCTTTGTCTAATGCATCTGTGTGCTTCTATTCCAAGTACATCTGTGCTGCTATGTATTGTCTACTCTGCTCCCCTCCAGAGAGTTGGCCTTGACTGCCAAACCAGTTATCTCTAGGTGAGACAAGGAAGGCTTGAGGATTGCCTGCTTGCCTTGGTTAGTGATGGTACACACACCCTACACATAGGACTGGGATATTCCTCCTAACAGTTTGCCCTAGTTTTCTCAGTGCTTAGTCCCTGGCGTAGTTATCTTGTAATTAAGCCTCATTAAAATATACATTCCCGTCCCTTACTATAGCCTCTGTTATTAAAGGTAAATCATTACTTGGAAATGTATAAACCACCACATAGTTGCAACTACGCCCTTCATACTGGCTCCAGCCATATAATCAAATTGTTCAATCTTTACTAAAAATACGATTCCCCAATGTCCTCTTCCTATTGTTTGCTTCTTTATACTCCATTAGAAGTATGTGAATTAAAGAAGAGGTCATGTTGCACGAGTTATATGCGTGCAGCAATGGTTCTGCAGCCCTGTATTGTCTATACATTCACGTGCAATTAACTCAAATTCCATTGAAGAATGAGGTGCCAGACTATCCTGAGCCTGCGTCAAAGGAAACTAAAAGTGGGCATCGTAATGAGACCCTTTCAACATGCCCGGACATCTACACAAAAGTATTGCTCCTACTGGCAAGTTTTTACAAGTATGTTGTATTTAAAGTTGTGCATGTGGGTCCCAAAAACCGAAAGGAAGATTAGGAAAAGCGCAGGCACTTAATGATAGTCAGGAACGGGGATTGGATCAGGAAGGGATAGGTTGGATTTATTCAAATCTAACAGTGTGAAAAGACCAGTGAGAGGTTGGTATGCTGATGTCATGCAGTGGAAGAAGGCGATGGCAATCGAAGTGCATAAAGCATTGTTGGGACATAAGTATACTGTATTATTTTGGACCCAGATGATGTATAACATATAATCGCAACAATATACTTCAATAGTATTGATAGGGGTTATAATAGAGCCTTCACTTAATTTGCTCTATTATAACCCCTATCAAGTTGGGGTGAAAGACCTGACCTATGAAAGCATTGCTATTATCACGTGATTTGTTTTTTTTTTTGTTTTTTTTGTTTTTTGGCCAAATAGCTCAGCTTACCAAAGATATGTCCACATAGCTAGGGGAACTGCAAATTGCCCATAAACCCTCACAAAAATGTCACCAAGTTTCATGCACAGAATAGAACATTTTTGCTTAGCTTTCCTTTATAAAGGTGATCTCCTAACATGCAAATACATAGCCCTAATGAAGGCTTCCAGCTGCAGCCATTATGCTAAATAGTGGGATTAATGCATTTGTTGACATGCATAATGTTAATATTTTGTGAATGGGTTCAGAGTTTACACTTATTCTGACATGCCCTCTATTCAGATTCCTTAATCAGACTTTAAACCTATTTTGAATAGACTGTCAATGTTTCTGAACAGTACATTTAAATACAAAACATTGCCGCATATTTTATAAATGCGTCAGTACGTTGATCTAAAGTATGGGAATAGAAGATGGATGCCGTAGTTTATTGCTGTAACTTGTACATTTCACAATTCAGAGCAATCACATTATTGAACAAATTCCAAATGTCTGCACTATACACACAACATTGTAGTTATTTTGAGTTTGGCCAGTTGAGAAAGATCATTGATGGTGATTTGGTGAGAAGGATTAGGGTGGGATGAGTTGGTAACCACTATTATCCAAGTTTGTGATGGCAATAGCAACTATTATCAGTAGATCGATGCAATGTAGAATTTAAATAGTGCAAAGGTTTCTTTAGGGTAGAAGTAGCATTTTCACAGGGATGTTTTATTTTTTTGAGATAATGGCAAGGACAAAAGAAACCGGTGTAAATTGACAGGATTAACAAGTGAAGTGAGTTCAAATAGGAAGCCTTACAAAAAATAGCAACATTTAATTGTAATTGGAACGGATTACCACTCTGGTCCTGCAAAGTTTGTCTCTATCCTGGCCTTTGGCCATGACTACTCCTACATCATTGTCTGAGCTGAGCTTCTCAAAAACGTATTTTGCTGACTTATTGTGCTTAAACCACGCTTTCTGTGTGGAATTTTAAGTTACTCAAGAGTGCTTGTCCTGGTGAATCCTATCTGATGGTCCCTTGTTATAAAATGTCCCGGTGGCTGAAAAATGCCTGCCTACTCACCTGTGTGTATATGTAGGGTGCCTCTGAGGAATTTAAATGAGACATTGCTGTCTCACTCATCCCTTCCATGCTATATTTCAGTTCTTGTATCTTTGTATGCTTTCCGTACAGATCTTACATCATCATGATAGCTGCTTTCTGAGCTATCTGATCATAATGGTTTCATTATTTCTTGTGTTTGCATAAAGTGGTGCATTGTGGTGATGCCACTTTGTAGTGCTTTGTGCAAAGGCGGTGAGTAGAAGAGGAGGAAGGAATAAGGAAAGGAAGGATAAGCACAGGGATGGCACCAGTCAGATACGCTCGGTTAACCATATTTTCTGCATAAGTATTTTAAGTCACATTGTCTGTCTCTGAAGTTATAGTTCCCAGAGACCCTAATTCATTAAGGGAGGTGTTGGAAGGCTTGTGAGAACACTAGGGGTTTCAGCGACTTCGTGATCTTTCAAAGGTCTTCTGTAGACTCCATCCCTAAGGCAGATTATTCCAAAGTTCCCCTGTAGAGTGGCATTACCTGTATCTCTGCATGAGTATTTGGCCTTTTATCTCGACTGCCTAGAAGGGGTGTCAGAATAAACCTCTTGAAAGGTTACTTTGGTGTAGTCCCCAAGGCGGCCCTGTGCATGCAAGTCTTCTTGGGTATTTATCAAAGTATAACATGTTCAATCACATTATATAGTATCCTGGCTCTTTTACAACTCGGATCAATGCTTATGAAATATAAAGCCTACAAACCATTTTAAAGAATATAATCTTTGTAAATGAGTCATGCAAGTAAAGATTTTTTGTGATCTATTTATAAAAGTGAACATTTGAGGGTGGCTGGGTTTGTGGCAAAACGTTCCTTAATTGATGTGTTATGTCTGTCTACAGAACCTGTTCGGAGAACGGGTACTTTTGCTAGTTTTTCATACATTTAAAAGGCATTTGTATACTTGCGGCATGACAAAGGTCTAATTTTTGATTATTATTACAGGTCTATGAACTTGATGGGACCGTCCATGACAGGGCTTGGGTCGTGGCAGCGTACGAAGACGTGGCTAAGCAGTTTGCTGAGGAGCATCCAGATTTCGTGGGAGTGAAAATCATTTACACAATTCACAGGTATAGAGCAGAGCGTCTGACCAAGTAGCTTTTTGTCCTACATTGCTCTTATGGTAGCATGGTGTGTTATTGGGCCTGCTGCAGAGTTCTGAGTTTAGCCTACAGGTTTGAATCCTGTAGGCTAAACACAGCACCTGACTGGCAGAATTTGACTCTACCAGCTCTGTTCCCTCGCCCATCCGTACAGACTGATGTTTGGTAGTTACAGTTCTGTTCCAAACTGTAAACCATCTCTGGCTTAATGTCCTTGTACTGAATCGGAAAAGGCAAGATTCCATAAAATGATCCAGTACCAAACCGTTTTGTAACTGCTGTCATGCAATGTGGTACTGATATGTGCCAGTAGACTGGTGCAAAATGTCATTGTATAATTTTGCCAAAGGCACAGTGCAGCAGGTTAACTATCAGAGGCGCATTTCCTCAAATACGCAATGCCCATTGGATTAATACAGCATTGGTGCACCCATGAAACATTCATGAGAAAATATCCAACTCTGTCTGATTTCACACAGCAGAGCAGTGCTTCACTCTAATGGATAGTATGTTCTTTTCACCAGCCAGTCTTTGCCCCTTCAGGGTTACTTTCTCCCAGGACTTTTCTCCTTGCTCATTATCGGCAGCTTCACCAGTCTCTCGTTGACTCGGGAATCCCAAGGCTTCTGGATATCCCAGCCGGTTCCCGTAGTCCCGCTTTAGGCTCCCCTCCTTCAGTTAAGGAATCTGCTCCATTCTAGCTCCGTGCTCTGCTCTGGCACCTGGTGGGCTGCTTCTGCTCTGTTGCTTCGCTCTTGCGTTTTTTATAGGCCTCTCCTTTCCAAGTCCTATAACATATTCTTCAATTGGATTTGATCACTATTAAATTGGAGGGGTCATATGGCCTAATTACATTTTTTGGCTCTGCTTCTGTGGCTTCCGTAGTCTACATAAGACCTGCCGGTCAACTTAACTCTAGACAAGTCCCAACCCAGCTTCTGTGCTTTGCACTGCTCTTCTGCTCATTTGTTTTCACAAGATTAGCACTTCACTTCGCTGTATGTGCTGGGAAGCACAGCTGATATGTGATCTCTGCTGGTAAGTGGGACCCAAGACCTGGTGGGACCCTCGCTTCCGCAGGGATCTCATCCCATCTGGCATATGGGTTTGCTATGGTTCTTCTCTGGATTTACTAGGTGTCAAAGGTTGTTCCCTAACACTAGACAGTCTCTGAACCATAAGGCCCAGCACATAAGGAAGCGCTGCATCTTTGATCTCTCATTGTGCCCCTGAGTTATAAGCCTTGTCTATGCTTGCAGTCTTTTTATGGCTATTGTTCTCCCAAGAATGCACACAGAGATCAGGTACAAGGTCTTGACCAGAGAATAATGGTCTCATCACAATCTGAGTCTTCTCACTCTAGAATGACAAAGCATTGATCCAGGCAAGGCAATGGAAGTGGAGAGGGGTTCTGCGATTCTCCTCCTCCATCTTTGCAGCCCATGGCTCCGGTGATGCTGCACTTTTAGACCGACATTCCTGGGCTGCAGTGTCCTCCATGCCTTGGAACAGAGTCCTGTATCACTTTTTTTTATCATATGATGGAGCATGGACAAGAGCTGCCATGAGTATAGAGGGGTGCCAAAGAGACAAAAAGGAGGCGGGAGAACATGGAAATGGTACATAGAAACCTATCTTTTAGGCGAAAATGAAAGGGAAGTCTGCAGAGGTGAGCAATGTGAAAGTAATTGTAGAGACTGTAAAAATAACAGATGAATGGAGCTTTAACGATGGATTGAAAAGGCTCAGCCTATGAGCATAGAGAAACGGGAGTTAAAGCTGGAGAAAACAAGAGTGGGAATGAGCAGTGCGATTGCAGAAAAGCACATGTTGTAGGTGTTCTAAACCTGTGACCCGGCTGCCCAAATGACAGCAACATGGTGGCTAAAGGGCAGAGGTGAACTGAAAATGTAAAGGTTCAGGGCAGATAAGGATCTGAGTAGGAAACCGTAAAGCTAGGAGTACACTGGTAAATCAGTAGTTTTTCTTTGTTAGAAAAGATAACCTGTTTTTGCGCCCTATGCTTTTTCTGTTATATTCAAATGTTTGAATATAACAAAGAGAAAAAGCCTAGGGCGCAAAAAACAGGTTTTCATCTTTTCTAACTACTGATTAATGCAACTGTCTGCTTAGGGCTGCACTTCGGTTTCTTGACTGAGACTGATCAACCATAAACTATTATATCAATTGGAAATTGCTACTACAAAAGGCTCGCCAAGGAATTGTGTAAGGCTGAAAAGGACTGTAGAGTCTTTAATTTTTTCATTCCGAGGACACTGGTAAAGGGGCTGTTCAGATTTCTTCGGTTCATACAGCATGTCTGGTCATCCATGGGTTCTTGCCTTAACAGAGATATAAATACACTTTAAAAAAGAGGTAACACACACAATATATTTAACAAGGGCACCCTCCTGTGGGGTCAATATAGTACACAAGTCTAGACAGGGTCCCTCTGATTACCTATTAAGCTCATTAGGAAACTTTTTTATATTTAATTTAATTAGTAGACATTTTATTGTACAAACTGTCTATTCTGCAAGCAAATAACCGTGTCAAAAACGTAGAACAAAAAACGTCGCTGATATACGAAAAGATTCAACCTACAGTCCCAAAAGGACAAACTAGGCTACATATTAATGTAGTCCTGGCACATTTTGGTATATCATGAGTCGTATTGTTTAAAAACTTAGTTTGTACACTAAATCCACGTAAATCTAAACATGTTATTGATAGTTACAGTTCTTTCTTTTGTGTAAAAACTGTAGTTTCGACTATGTGGGCATTTTTATTCTCTCAGCCCAGTCTTCTTCAGGACAAGACATATTTCATCGAAAGAGGTGTTTAAAAACATATCCACAGATGTAGCTGTTAACTTTGGTGCTGAAGGCAATTTCAACCAGTGACATTTAGAAAGTCAAGCCAAAACCAGGTTTCTCCTCCTCACACACCAGCCATCGGAGCCAGACAAATCTCACCGGTGTAAGTGTTCACAGCATCTCTGTCCATAACTCAGTGTGTAGTCCTCTAATGGGTCCTGATGTTCGCTTGTTTCTCCTTGCCTGGTCCGTCAGTAACTGGTTTGTCTATTGTCACTAGGGCTTTATTCATGCCTTAGGTGTAAACTAAATAAGAAAGATAGTCATGAAGAGTTTGTGAATATGACTGGAAAAGCATTGGAAAAGTATGGGCCTCATTACAAGTTTGGTATTTTGCAGCAATTCCACCAAACAACCACCAAAATCAATTACTGATGACGCCACTCGGTCCTTTCTATTTGCCACTGGATTGAGTGGTGGCAAGGTGACCTTAAGCCCCATATTTGGAGTCCATAGAGTCATAGGGATTTTGGTAGAATTACCATGTGTGGTAATTCTGTAATGGGCCAATTTTGGGCCTTAAAGTGGAGGATTTATATCCAGCATAAGGCTGGAGGTAAATCCTCCACTAGAAGATCAAACTCTGACTTTGGCAGTGCAGTAAGTGACGGTAACTGAATTACTGCCACTTTTTATCGCAACACCAAAGTAATGAGACCCAAATAATTCTGAGCCATTACTGTAGAAATGTGATGAGAACACACAAACCGATTATATTGAAAATAAAAGTAACACAGGGAAACAATAGAACATAAAATATATCCTATGAGAGCCTTCAGTCGAGAAAAAGGCCAGCCCCACAAAAAAGCTGGATCAACAGGTGACTCATAACCAATTGAAAGTTCACTCCGTTTTATTCTACTTATAAAAGGGATTAAGGGTGAATGAGGCAACAGTGATGGAGACCAACAAAGTAAGTTATCTCACCACATCCCTTACTTCCTCAGTATTTCCCACACCCCTTCTAGGAGGCAGGGGGTTAAAAACTCTCTGGGATTTTAGTGTCCAGAACATTCTGCCATGGTTGTCTTAGACTTTCTTGGCCCCACTTTAAGATTCTACCACCAACTACTCATAGGTTGTCTAAAAGTGGTCAGGTTGTCGGGCACGGCCACAAGAGATGGACCCTAGGCTATTTCCACCGCCCCCCTGTTTGGTCTTGGGGAAACCTCAATTGGATCTGTAGCATTCATCAACTCCATTAATCTGTCTAAACCTTGAGTTGGCCTGGATCTGCCCTCTTTCGACAAGCTTAGGGAACCCCATCCCCCGGTCCAGTTCTCTAAGGGCTCTAGAACCCATTCCTTCCACTGGCACCTGACCCCCTTTGTTCTACCGGTTGGTCTTTTTCTCCCTCCACTAATTGTCTGCTTCCTCTCATACTCGCCCTACTTATTCCTTTTCTCATCTTGTTTCTGTCCTTGAGGTCCTTTGTCCTTCTCTTGATATGATGGCTTATTTATAATGTGCATAATACCCAGAGGTTTCTAAACGTGGACCCGGGGATCGAACGTGTGGTGCTCCATGTCGTCTTGTTTGCAAGGACGAGCATGCTGCCCCTTAGCTATCCTCCCGAGACAAACCTCATTTGCCACCTTTCCATCAGTCCTTATCTTCCCTTCCTGCTTTTTCGCATTCCTCTCTTGTCTCCTTCTGTCCCTTTTTCTTCTATCTTTTGCCGGTGGACCTGCCCTGTCTTTGTTTTTCACTGTGTGCTTCTCTTTAGATATTTTGCCGTCTCCTCTCTTGCTCTCCAATATCTTGCTCCCTCCGCTCTGAACTCTTAATCCACGTTATTCTACCATACTCTATTGTGCAATTTCCATCTCTTCTGCACATCTGCTGCCCAACGTCTAACTCCCACACATCCCTCTCAGTACAACCTGCTTTTAAATGTTTTTTTTGCACGCATAATTGAAATTGGAAGCAATAGACCTGAGGCAGCTGTGTAACATTTAGGGGCAGTCTTTCGAATTAGCAAGGACCCATGCTGACTAAAATGCACCCCTGTAAAGCTTTTTCTGCTGTCGGTAGCTGCACGGCTGTAAATTCCAAGGCCATAGAGAGGCAATACACCATCTTGGAGTCATCTGTTCTGTTCCCCTGACTCCAGAATGGTGGTACACAGTTGCTCTAACCCTCTCTGTAAGGCCTGTCAACTTCTTGGAAACCTTCCACCTGTCATGTTTGTTCCTCAGGCTTATTTACATAAATGTTATCCTGCAATCTGCTTATCCTTCTGGTCATGGGCTTGCGAGTAGGGCTCCTCTGTTTGGCATGATTTCTCTTCCTGTTTGCGCATCCTCTTTTGCAGACTATGGTAGGTATTTCGAGAAGTAATAGATTTATAGCGTGCCACGTGCAGAATAAACTTTGTCAAGGTGTGAACCAGCCATGCAGACCATAAAATCAGTGAAAGCTAGAATGCTGTTACAGATGTGACAGAAAAGACTAACCGAATAACCAGGTTTTTAAAGATTTTATTTTTCATTCATGCTCGCAATTCCAAGCGTATTACCAGCAGTATGGAGTCCACAGTAGACATTTCAATTACTACAGGTATCCAGTCCAACATTACTGTGCACAGCTCCAGTGAACATGAAGTTTTGTATTATAAACAAACCCAAACCTTGCCTCTTCTCCCCCCCCCCCTTCCCCAACATGTATAGCTTTACCCATGTTCCTCTGGGTTTTCAGTATATTGTTCATTCTTACAAGGGAGTGCAAGTCATTAAAGTCAAATCACATGTGTGTTCTTGAGCAATTTGGCTTTGTGGAATTGGCCTTCCCTGTCATGCACATGCTCATGAAAGGGGCTCCCCTACTGCTAGGAATTTCGAATGCGTTCCTACTTTTAATGCACATATTTTCTCCATAGCCATGACCGCCCCGCCCCCCAATTTTCACACACCACCAAGCTGTCACTGGCCCTTCCTTCATTTACCATCCTTGAGCTAGGGTCATCCACGCTGCCGCCAGAAGATGAGGGCAGCTCTGTTACCACTTGCTGCATAGATACCCCTCTACTTCTGCCCCCATCAGGACCACCGTTGGTGAGAGTGGTAGCTGTGCCCCTAGAACCTTTTTCTAGTATATCTGGGCTTTAGAACATGTCCACCACATATATATGAGATCACTTACTTCTCCACATTGCCTCCAACACAAGAGGTGGTATTTCGTATTCATCCCATGTATCCGCTGTGGTGTGAGGTACCATCCAGAACACATTTTGTATGCAGTTTCTTTAATGGACATATATTTGGATGCCTTATGTGCTCTCCTGATTTGTTCCCACTCCTCCGTAATTGGATTACCCAAATTCTTTCCCCACCTGTCCATGTATGGGAGGTGGTCTTCCAAAGTTGCCCGACCTAGCATATATATATATATATATAGTCTGGATAGTCCCTTGTATGTTCCTTCCTGGAGGGTCAATTCTAGTCCTTTCGGGGCTCTTGTGCCTGCCTTTGTGACCTCCTTCTACGGAACACAGTGCCGAACCTGTATGTATTTGTATCAGTCTTCTTCCCCTATACCAAATGTCTGTTTATGCTCAAAATCAAGAGCTTTCCCGTTCTGGAAAAAGTCTTTTAATAGCAGAGATTTAGTTCCCCTCCAGGTGTTCCAGAATTTCTTTTCCTGTCCCAGGGTAAAGTCATTATTATGGGCCATTGGCATGTGTGGTCCCAAACCTCTAGGTACTCTCTTCCTTTTTAGGGCTAGATCCCATCCACATAATGACACCATTGTTGCTTCTAGAAGCTGCCCCCCTGCCCTTCGAGCTGAGGTACACCTAGCATGTAAGACCCTTAAACGGATAGTTGTGACTTTGTTCAATCTCACACCAACCGTTTGTAGTCTCTTCTGCTGCCCATTTCAACATTGGTGCCATTTGTGCCGCTAAAATGTATCTCTCCAGATCTAGGACTCCCAGCCCTCCCAGAATCGTTGGCTGTGTCAGGACTCTGTTGTATTCATGCTCTGTTCCCATGCCATAACCATTTCATTACATTATATTATGGCATTTGTATAGCGCGCTGTGGACCCTCTGGCATAAAGACGCTAACAGTTAGACATACGCATAACACAACAATTAAGTCATCAAAAGAAATGAGTTGGGGAGCTGGGAGAGGATAGGGCAAGGGTTGTGGTAATAACCAAACCAATGGGTTTTTAACTCTCTTAAATGCAGATGGGGAACTCTGGCATCTTAAATATTTTAGTAGATTGTTCCAGAGTTTGGGAGCCGATTGGGAAAAAAAAAAAGAATCCTTTCTCGGCTTTAGCAGTTCTACATCTGGGCTGAATAAGCAGGTTCTGACCATTGGACCTCAGACCCCTACCATTAGGTTTATCGGTAATGGAATCCTGCAAATAGGATGGCATGGTACCTAACCTGCACTTGAAGGTAATAGTGGGAAGCCTATATGATACTCACTCCAATTGGCAGCCAGTGGAGAGACAGCCTGGTGCCCGTTACATGCTCTCTTCTTGAGAGACCCAGTACTACTTGTACCGCTCTGTTTTGCATGATTTGAAGCCTGAGCAGGTCATTTACTGATACCGGCTAATAAGCTCCTGCAATAGCCCATCTTGGCGACAATGATGGCTCTGGCGATGGTCTCTGCACTCGCTTGAGTGATGAGCGGTTTAAGATGAAGTAATTTGATATAATACGCTGAGGCCGTAACAATGCTAGAAACGTGGGATCCCATGGTTAATGATCAAGAGTTACACCCAGGATCTTAAGTTTAGGACCTGGAACGATAAGGTCAGGTCCTAACCTAAATCAACCAAAATTACTGTCTAGTTTTTTTAGAGCAACCGAACTACCCACTATGACTTCTGTTTTGCTTTTGTTGAGGGCCAGATTGTTAAGCATCCAATTCTCGACAATGGTGAAGATTCTATTCAGCTCCAGTTCGTCCTGAGTGGCCGCCTGAGAGCGGGACGACACATTGTGTCGTCCACATAGTTACAAAACATTATTCTCTCCACCTCTAACTCTGAGAAAAACAGTCATGAACATGTTATAGAGGCACGGTGACGTGCTTGCCCGCAGGGGTACCCCAAAAAGGACCAGAATGGGTGAAGCCTCGGCTATTTCAGAACAGAACTTATCTGTTCTCCAGAAACAAGACTATCAGGAGACAGCCGAAGGTGAAAAATTGCCAACCTCTGCGAGTCTGGGCTTCAAAATAGAATGGTTGACTAAGTCGAACGCTGCGGACTAGTTGAGCGAGACTAGCAGGGAGAGCGACCCTTTATCTAGTCGCTTAAGCAGGTTCGAGTTTAGCTCTAATAATGAAGTTTCTGTACCAAATCCCCGTCTGAACCCAGATGTTCGTTCAGGAAGGGGTACAGGTTTAGATGTTCTGAAATGTGTCCGTATGCCACCTGGTCTAGGATCTTCAGAAGAAAAGGTGTGTTCGAAATGGGGCGGTAGTTTAGAAGATTTTCCCTAGCTAGTCCGACTTTCTTTAGGATAGGAGTGACCATAGTTTGTTTCAGGTCATCGGGTACGAAGCCTTGCCCAATGACTCATTGACAAATATGCAGATTGCTTTTATGAGGCGGGGAGGGCAGGTCTTTATAATCGGTGAGGCAGAGGAGTCTCCTTCACACCAAGTAGGTTTTTATTTCTCTAACTTGCTGTAAAGGCTCATCTATTATGGGGTGAAAGTTGAATTGGGGATAGTCAATTGACGTCTAGGTGGCTTCTGGAGCTCACTTATAGGCTTAGCGGGTAAGTTCCTCTTTCTTTCCTGCATTCCTGCAATAATTCCCAAGAGTTTATTATGAACCAGAATGGCCGGCTGGTTTTTCATCTTCCATGTGCATCAGCGAGAGGCCCTCTTCTTATATGGTAATCTGATGTTTACCATGTAAATAGTCCGAATGGGAAGGTCCATTTGTAGTTTGTGTTTTTTTTAATTTACCAGTATCCTTGGCGACTGGTTGCATTATCCTCCCTTTTTTGAAATGTAATGAGGGCCAAATCTTGAAAGATGAATCTGGCTTCCTTTGATTAATTCTGATGTGGGCGTGCCTCCCTGAGTATCTCCTCTTTCATGGTGTACGAAGACTGGGCTACTAGGACATCCCATGGTCTCGCACCTAGATCCTTCTTTTTAGGGCCCACTCTGTGGACTTGGCCGATTCTTATGTCCTCCGGTTGTATTCCTTTCAGGAGGCTGCTAAGGCATTGCTGCATGGTGTCCTTTAAGTCACAATCTAGGGTCGTTTCCACCAGTCCCTGAACTCTGATATTGGAACGCCAAGAGCGGTTCTCTAGGTCTTCTGCTTGACTCTAAATTATGGGTGGCTCTAGCCACTTTCACTGTTTTTGTTTTAATTCTTCCGACACTTAGGATCACTTTTCCTGTCACATCCCTTCTGTTCCCAAGATTGTTTATTTTTTTTTCTAACTTCTTGAGTTCTTCTTTCATTTTCCTGCACTGGATCCTGGAATGACATCATCCTCGTTTCCATGCCTCTCAGACAGTCCTGTAGCTCTTCCTTATTCAGTGCCATATTTGGGAAGTTCACATTGGTCGACCTCTGGTGTTTGGGTGCCTGATGGTGGTTTTCTCCAGCAACGTTCCAACTGTCCTGCTCGTGAGTTTGTCCCTTTAGCTCTTGCTGCGGTGTTGCAAGGTTTTGCTCCTGGCATCTGAGAACTATTCCTATGGTGCAGTTGTCCCTAGAGAAGCAGGCTTGCTGCACCCTGGACTTATGTGGCGCCCCTTATTCTGATCTTAGGGCTGTGGGTCAGCAATATCTAAGCATTTCTCAACGTCTGTGTAATGCTGGTGGGGTTCATAGCGGAGCTTTCAAGTTGTGGCTCCAAGTCTGTTCTTTCAGAATGTGCCAACAGGTCCACTCCTTCTTTTCAGTGCCAAATCTGGACTGTTACTATTCCGCTAGCTGCAATGCACTTCCTACCCATCCTCCACCTCCGGAACGTGGCTCTGTGATGAATGAGCTTCTGGGGTGGCCCCGTGCAAGTCTGTTGCCACCCGCCACAGCAAATGCACCCTTTGGTAGACTTCAAGGTGTGGAGTATTAGCATTCAGTGCTAATAGTATTAGGTAAGACAGTTCACTGCGCCAAAATGCAGCGGTGGCTCCTGTAAGTACGTGTTACCCTACTCAGTCCTTGTTCTCCTCCTCTCCCCTGTGTTGCGGGAGTTGCTAATTCCTGTAACCACTGTGCTCTGAGCGTGCACTCGTGCATATCAATTAGCAGCGTGCACCATGTATTTCAGCAGGTTTACAATGTGTATTTAGCCTCTGTTGTGGAACATGTCTCATCTGTACGGTTTCTGCGTTTCCCAACTGGAAGTGCCGGTATCTCTTAATTGCACAGCATAATTCGGCAGATTTATGAACTACGTGTTTTAACCTTTGAGGCTTTTATGCTCCCAGTGTCCACTTCCGTGCTTTTCCACTGGGGCTGCTTTAGTTGCCGGCCCCCTAAGCAGTTCCTAGGCGCTGTACTGGCGTTTCCCCGGTCCTTCTGCTTACCACATCCATTCTGCGGTATTCCCAGGGGGCCTTCCTTGTCTTTAGTGCCAGGGAACCTGTTCGTCCAGTTGTGTTTACCTCTTTACCTGAAGGATTCACGCTTCCTCACCAGGGCAAGTGCTGCCTCATCTACCTGGATCCTTGCGGGGGTCACAACCATTGCAACGTACTACCGCACAAGAGCAGCTCCATGCCAGATTCCTGTGCCGCGGTCTTCGGTGCTGCGGAGCTTCCTTGCTTTGGTTTCGCTTCCCTTGCTCGTGCGGGCCACTGCTAATATGCGTCCTGTTCACCCGACAGGATCTGTATCTCGTCTATCCCTCACTTCTGCTGCGGCACTCGGTCCACTCAGTTTCTATGTTGATGCAGCCTCGGAGGCAGGGCAAAGGATCGTTATCTGCAGGATCACTCTACCAATGCGCGGGAGAGTAGTTTGGGTCCACATCTACTTTATCTTGCTTCGTAGTTCACCTTGTCATGGCCCAAGGCGGAGCACCAAGTTGAGCACCCTCCTGGTCCAGCAGCCATCTTGGAATCCAATAACCAGGTTTTAATTGCTCTTTGTAATTGAAGAAAATACATTTCTTGTATCTTGTAAGGTAGGGCATTGCATACTTTAGGAGCTACAACTGAGAATCTCTGCGAGAAGATAGATGAGGGAACAATAAATAGCATCTTGTCTTGGGAGTGTAAGGTTCGCAAAGGAAAATATCTTTTATCCTGCAGATATAGCAGAGAAAAGTTATGCAGACATTTAAATGTCAAACACAGGATATTTAAATTGATTATTTTTCCTACTGGTAGCCAATGAAGAGAACGTTACCAAATAGAAACATGAGTGCAGTAAGATAGGTGAAAAACTAGACCAACAGCTGAATTTTTAACCTTTTGCCATTGGGAGAGATGTTGAGATGAGTATAAAGCATTGCAGTAATCAATTTTTGGATTGATCAAGGAGCCTGACACACTCTGTAAATACTGTAACTCGATAAAAGGGGTTGCTCTTTGAAACAATCGTAATTTAAAAAAGGATGCTTTAATCACATGACCTATCTGGGCATCTAGTTAAAGATAATTATGCCACCAAAAGTCAAGCTATTTTTACTTTTGTGGCAAAGCTTATTGGATTGTCAAACCGGATGGGATTGAGAAGTAGGCCTTAGCTGTGGAACTTATCTTTTGGTCTGAAGAGAATTGCATCTGTTTTGCCAGGATTGATTTGGAGAGTGCATTGTGGAGCTTTCATGTTTCCACTTCAACAAGACCTTGTTCTAGAGGCTCGTATTCAGAGTAGCAATCTGCTAGTTTGATATATATTTGAGTATTGTCTGCAAATGCATGATGATCAAGATTGTATTTCTTAATGATATCATAAAGACTTCTCACATATAGGTTAAATAGTAAAGGAGACAAAAGGTGTCCTTGTGGGACTCAACATAACAGGGGATATTTTGGGGATATGTGGGGTCGGAGTTTCATCCTCTGGTTTCTCATTTCTTTCAAACGGTCAGATGCTGGTTTAGCCATTTGAAATAGGTTCTCTAGCCGTTGAATTAAGATGGTTTGATCTTCTGTATGGAATGCAGCAGTCAAATCCAGCATGACTAGCGGTATGAAACTACCCTCCTCTGAAGCTATCAGGATATCATCCCAGACCACCAAAAGTGCTGTCTGTTCCATGCTTTGGATACGATGCAGATTGCAATGGGCTCAAAATAAAATTTGATTCACCAAAATCTTGAAGCTGTAAAACTACAACTTGCTCCAGTGTTTTTGAAAGCCAAGGGAGACGTGCCATTAGTCTATAGTTATATAGGCTCAGGGGAATCTAAAGACAGCTTCTTAGGAAAACTTCTAGCTTCCTTGATTTGAATTGGGACCACACCTTCTGCTAAGGATGTATTGATCAGTAGTTTGATGGGTTCAACAATTGTCTCTGGAAAAGATCTTGCTGCTAAGGCTCGTATAGGGTCCTCGGAGATTGTTTATTTCAGGTGTTTTAGTAGAAGCAACACTTCTTGAGAAGAAATGCAATTAAATTTGAAACTACATAATTGTTGGTCAGATACAAGGGGCTACCTGTCTGTTATGTGGAAAGGGGTGTGTGCCGGAGCTCTTTGTGTTTGTCTGAATTGAGATGTTTTTATGCCTATCCTCTGATTTAGTAAAAATACATTATTTAAAGCTGTACATTGGTCTGCTGAAATATTGTTTTTCTGATATAGGAATATCTTGGGCCGAGGACCTAGGGTACAAAATGTCAGATGGCTTGGAATAACTTTCTTGGGGTATTTGTTCTTGGAGCAAGTTTGTTTGCTTTTAAAATGGTGACTTTGTAGAGATTAGTTACCTCTGAAGGGTGTTTGTTCCATATTGTTTCTGCTTGTAGAACAGAGGCTTTATGTACATTAAGGTTGGATCCAAACCACGGTGAAGATTTCTTATGCTGTCCTTTTTATAGCTCGAACAGGCACCCTCGTCTCGCAGATGTACTAAAACGCTGATCTAATTCACCTGTGTAGATCTGACAAGAGGAGTTCAGACAGACATCCCTTCAATGTCCGCTTTTAAATCGGGTGAAACGAGTTTGGATCTTTTAGAAACAAGTAGGTTGAAGTTATGAGTAATGGAGTAACGGGTATGATTTAGATTGGTCAGACCTTTTTATTAAGTTCTCCAATCTAGTTGTACATTCTCTAAAAAATGTAATTCTTAGATCTCCATAGAAAACCTGATGCATCCATTGTCCTTTTATGAGAAGCCTGGACAAACCAGGCGATTAAAATATTTGGTTTATGCGGCAGGCCAATGTAGATTTAGTATCCTCTAACCAAAGATTAAAATCCCCTAAAAGTATCATATTTTTCTGGTCTAAATTCAGACAGCTTACTGTCTAAACTTTCAAAAAGAGGGGAAGCAAGACACTGTTGGTTTATAGATCAAGAATATTTTGAAAGCTCATCAATGCAGCAGTTTACCTACAAACATTCCGCTGCCTCAATATTTACTGTCTTCCTAATAGTAATGATCTTGCATTTCTTTTTGTGAATAACCATTCCTCCTACCCTTCCGCAAGAGCTATTAGATAGTCCTGGATGAAGTCAGATGCCATAATAAATTGGCCTAGTGACAGGCGGGGACCTGGGGCATCCTTGTGTACCATCTCCAGGGCCAGCATCATGGTGCTGGTGGTTATCCATGGTCTCTCAAACTTCATCCCTTGCAGTGACTTTGTCATAGGAGGTCACTGGACAAGAGATTAGAAAGATAGACCTGCCACCTAAGACAGGGCAGTTGAGTTCAAAACCGTGTCATCAATAAGTGCATCCTAGAATTCTCGTAAACTGGTGAATGGTTGGTCATTGTCTCGAAGTGCTCATCTAGTTTGGCATTGAGGTTAGACACCTAAACATTCCTCCACATTTCCGGGTAGATTACACGCTGGTCACAAATAGTCTAAGAAAGCTAGGCCTCAAATCTAAGCTGATAGACAGCTGGTGAAGGTGCAGCATTTCAGACAATACGGAGCAGTGCATAATCTACATTGGCAAACATTTGCGTAGATGTTGAATTAACGAGAACCCTGGATTCAGTGGTTCTTTTTTTAGAGATGGGGGGTGGGGGCGTGGGGGGAGAACAAACCATGGAGGGAAGCAAATAATGGTATAACAAATGGCTAGTTGACATGAAAAGACAAACGTGCATGCCCAGTGTTAACAATGATAAAAGGATAAATACTATATAAAGTTCTTATGAAGGGTTACCAGAAGGTGTTGTAACACACAAGGAAAGCCTAATATGATAATTGATTAGGTGAAATCCGTATCACAGCCCCTTTACTCAAAGAAATCACTATACTGCAGTATCACATCCCCTTTATTCAAAGAACTCCCTATACTGCACACCACATAAAATATGAAAACACTCCACCCCAGGTGGTCTATCTATTTTTGTACTTCACTGACCTGGTTTAAACCATCACACAGACAACTTCTGGCCCACAGCATCTTTTAAAATGTTACCACCTCTATTGACTGATTTTTCCCAGCATCTGCTGTTGTGACAGCAAAAACCGTAAATACGATTATGATTGAGGTATCACAATGCTCTGTCCAGATCAAGGACAAAATAAACACTCTTGCCATGCCATTAACAGAAATCTTACATTCCTGTTATTCCTACACCATAACAAGATTGCAGACTACCTAAAAAGTAGCACTCTAACTGAAAAAGTGAACGTCAATGAGTTGGCCAACTCCATCTCAAATCTCCTGGTGGAGGCTACAGTGTTAGAAAGGGGGGGTAACCAGTCAGATTCAACAGACCAGTACACGCAAGACTCTCTTGTATCAAAAACAATCTGGATTCAGTCTAGGAAAAGATGAAAGGTTACCTTGATGTATGTCTGTGTAGCAAAGGAATGGTCTTATTGCACTGAATGGAGACCCGTTTAGGCGGGCGCGGCAATACATGTTTTATGATATTTTAACACTTCACCCGCCTCTTAACCCACCCCCTTTCCCTGAGCTCAAGATCACCCTGGTGGACCACACTGGGAAGTTGATGTGGGATGGAAAAGCAAAGGATTAGATTGGCATTCCCCAAAAACCTGTAGGTAATACACACTGGGTTGTAATACATTTTAGAACACACAAAAGAAAAGGCAAACCACAAAATGCTGGTGTACAGTAGCTTTAGTTTGTCTTTAGCTTATGTATCTCCTTTCCCTGTACAACAGCAGGATTCTTATGTTTTACTACAAAAAGGGAAATCACAAGACCCGTTTTACACTATTAATCTACATAAGCACTACAAAAGAGTTCAAAATATCAAGCAAGTCCTTTGAATGAGGCACTATATTTTCACATTTTTAGAGAGTTTGGCAGCAATTCCGTGGTAATTCTGCGGAATCACTGGCAAAATCTGTTACCGTCACTTTGTCCCATGGATTTACCATGGGATTACAAGTGGTATTAAGGCAATGTTTGCCCCCATTTTTAGAGTCCGTAGAACTCCATGGGGATTTTGGCAGGATTACAGCTAGTGGTAATTCCAACGGTTGTTGGTGTTAGAATGGAGGATTTACCTCCAGCATGATGCTGAAGGTAAATTATCCACTTCCAACGCCAAACTCTGTATTTGGTGGAACAGTAAAAATGGCAGGATGTCGTTTACCGCCACTTCTTTTTTTTACAGCGTCACCAAACTTTTAATAAGCCTTATAGTCTACAGGGTCTCATTACGGTGCACTGCACTCTGTACAAAAAAACATACTTGGGAGACAGCCTGCCCAGAGCTGTCTCAAGGTCCTTTATGCTGTTTTTTATATTCTTTCAATGTGGTAATTCTGGCAGGCAGAGCAGCAACGTGTGGGGCCCCAAAGTCTTTTTTTTTTTTTTTTGGGCTGGGCTGCATATGTCGGGAGCAGAACTAGCAATCGGCATGGGAGGAGTCAGTTTGATTATTATGGCCCGGCTGCATATGACGGGTACATCCATGTGTCTTTTGCCGCGTGGGTGGTCCCCCAAAGTCCCCACTCAACCCGGGATGCATCTGCCAGCAGGGGCACGGAGTCCATGTGGGACTAACGGGGATGAGCCTGTATTTTTAAATTAAGGCAGAGCTCCCCTCCCTCTCATGGTGAGCCACAAATACCAGTAGCAGCCACTCTGGGTTGTGCTGCTCAACTTCATCTCAAACTGGGAGCAGGTGGTTCTGGTGCAAGGCCTTGATGTTCCTTGGCCATCCTTCTGCACAGTCAGTAGACGGAGCTTTCTTAGCTGATGAATGGTTGAGATTCCCACTGGTCACCTAGCTTGTTGTGTCCTCTTTCCCAGACTGCGGATCAATACACAATCGCTAGGCTGCAGATTGTGAAACCTGACCTTGGCGTTGTATCTGCGTTTGTTTCCTTCCACTTTCTTTTCCACAGCAGCCTGGATGAGCTGATTTGTTTGCTCTAGTTTACGTTTCAGATGCTTCACATAGCTGGCATAGTTCACGCTGCATATTCCCTATGTGGACACTCCAAAACAGTTCTATGGGCAGCTGGGTGTCCCTTCCAAATATCAATTAATATGGTGTTAACCTGTTGGCATTATTCTTGGTACAGTTGTAAGCATGTGTCATGGTAGTCCATTGCTGACTACACCTGTTCCTCCCCTCTGGCCGCAGGTTGCCCGTCTTTGACAAGAGGGTGTCCACTTGGGCATCCCCACAGGGTGGTATGGAGCTGTACGGGGTCTTATGGATGACGACAAGTTCCGGCAACTGTTTTAGGAGTGACTCAAAATACAGGCCCTTGTCCGAATAACCCCGGGCTGGCCAACCATAGTGCACAAAGAATTTCCCCCACAGCATGAAGGCAACAGTTGTTGCATGCTGATCTTTCATGGGAAACGCCTGCGTATACTGAGGAAAATCGTCTATCACCACAAGGATGTTCTGTACACCTCGCCTGTCCATCTCCAACTGATGTGGTCCATGGGCCTGGAACTCTGTAGGTGAAGATAAAGTGCAGGACGAGCTCCGGTCTTCCGGATGACCTGCCTGGCACAATGCTGGTAATAATACTCCACATACGCTGCTAGACTAGGTCAGAAAATACTTTAACCCAAAGGTTCTGTCACTCCCAAGATGTCCATGCTGGTCATAGAGTGCATTCAGTAAAGCCTGGTGATGTAGAAGCCGGGATGTGCATACCAGGTGCATTCTGGTAGGTGGCAGAGATGCACCTCACATTAAGACCGGGCAGTGGTGGTGAAGGGCGGAGAACTGCTCGATCATTGAGGTTTTAAATCAATTCAATAATGGTTCTCTGCTGGCGTTGCTCTAAATGTTTTTTGATTGTTTTTTGAGTTAACAGTTCCCCCATGAGGCATGATGCGCAGGGTGCATTTATTTTCCCCACAGGGGTTTACGTCTTGAAGAGCAGACCATCCAGCAGCCCCATCTCTCAACCTCTGTGCCATAGAACACTATTGTCCACAGAATTGGAGGGCGCCCAGCCAATCATGTTGCTCCGAAAGGGGGGGCTGTAGTCACCGGTATAAGCTCAGGTTGGGAAGAGCCTAAGAGCGTGCACCCATTGCCTCACCTTCCATCACTTTTATGCCTCCCCTATGCATCTTCTTTAAAACCCACGATATGATAAAGAAGTCCTAAAGGATTTTGTTAACAAAATAAAATTGAAATAAAAAGTGCCTTCCTTGTCATCAATTCAGCACCACATTGCTGTCGTCCATTTTCTGTCTTTTGTCTGTTCTTCGCTTGGAGTAGCATGATGACAAGAAGTAGTGTCGCAGAGACAGAGTACATTTTATTTATCTTGACATTGGAGATGCTAATGCAAATAATTAGGGACAATGGCCCAAACCGGTACATTACCGAACAATGGCTTTGTTTGAGCACTTAACGTGGCTGGCAGGTGGTTACCCGTTAGACTCTACCTATCATTCTGGTAACTACCACTTCAATGCAAGATAATTTTTCAATCATCTGTGGCAATATTCTGTTCATGCCCTGCCTGGACAGCGGACCAGAGGATTTTCCATTATATTTTAACCTGCCTGAACCAGGCATTATTGCTTCAAATACTTAAGTGTTTGGCTTGACAGGTCTTGCCAAAGAGCGGTTACCTTTCTAATGGTGTGAATCTTTGGGCAACCCTACTTTGGCAACTGCCATCTGGGGTTATTTTCAACACTACTTCGATTGCATCCCTCCTTGCATGAATCTGGTAACTAAGACCATGCAGCACCAACTTTGCATGCCCAGTAAAGACAAAGCCGGGCTCTGCTTCCACATGCAAGGTTAGACTGACGCGGGACCTTGGTGGTATCATACCTAGTATATTGCAATGTTTATGTAGCAGATTTCAAAAACTCCCACTAAACTTCAATTGGTACAAACATGTGCAGCAAGGTTAGTCCTTTGCCTGAAGAGGTATGCGTACATAAAACTTATACTACAATCCTTTCACTGGAATCTAATGGAACAAAGTCTCACTCAGGATGTTGTGCACCACCCACAAGGTACAATGGGCTTCAGGCCCAAAATCCTTGAAGCTAATTCACCACTACAAGCTGAATGACTGAAGGTCAGCAGAAAACCGGATCAAACTAGTATCATCCAACAAAAATATCCATGGACAATGCCCAAAGAGTTTGAGGCCCAGAAGCATGGAGTACACTGAGCCAAGTATTGACCACAACAAGACCATAACAGGTTCCAGGGAGAACAGAAATGTGCTGTCTTCCACAGGACCTTCCTGGCACAGTAAACAAACGTTTTGCTTTCTCAGTGGGCCTCGGTCAACCACAGAAGAGTCTTCCTCGCCTTAGTCTTTGCAGCTGGAAGGACTAGGTGATTCTTCCTTTGGTGAAGGTGTTTCTTTCTTGAAGATCTATCCTTGTAGAGTTAGTCATTCTCGGGGCAAGCCACTATGCCAGCTGTCCACCCAGCAATGGCATGAGACTCCTTCCTGAAAATGCCAATTGAAGCGAAAACGCCCAAGCCGTCAAACACTTCTATCCAATGCATGTCTTCCTTGGTCAGGCAGTTGTAATAGTACCTGTAAAGTATAGTATCCAGAAGTAGATGGTATGACAATGAAGTATCTTAAGTCAAGAAAATATAGGCCAGCTGAGGTGAACAGAGTAGAACTGTACAGGAACAGACACCAGGTCCAATGAAGGGTCCAACGGAGACACAGCACTGGAGACAATGAGTAAACAAATACTGCAGGCACGGACAAAGCGTGTTCAAGAGGGATACAGCAAGGAATAGACTAGGCAATACAGACTGCAGGAGGCAAATATAAGAGTAAATGCACGGAAAGACACAGCCAGGTAGAATGATGAGGAGCAGGAGGCAGGAGCGATAAAAGGGCAGTACAATCGAGGGGCGATAATGAAGTGGAGGAGCAAGCGTTCAGAAGAAAATCACGTCTTACCCAAAGTGTGAGCTCAAGGGTTGCAACGCACCGCATGGATGCTGCGGTCAGAATAAATGCAAAGTGGCTGCTGCCATATTGGAATGAACTAGATCGGTACTTGCGTTCAGTGAACGTGCCGGCGTGTTAATAGCGCTTTAACACACTTTCCTCCAGCAGGGTTGCCCGATGACAGCCTTTGGCAGTGGTAGCTTAGAGAAAATGGCTCAATGTTGTTCTCCATGGCACAGATTTAGGACAACCATTCACCCAGTTTCTGGCCCGATGATCAGGAACCTGAAAGCGTAGCTGCAGAAGTACCTGATATTTCTTTCTTATTGTTCACCGATGCCCCACTCAACTCAATGTTTTCCACCTGGTGCTCCAAAGCAGTTCACAATTGGCAAATGGCACCTAACAAATAACGAACATTAATGTGCAACATGCCAGCATGCACACACCCAAATGCATGTGTGAACAAACTATAGTACTTTTCTTCCCATTGGTTATGGTGCATAATAATTGCCAACTAACCCATGTTATCAGTCCTTATCCAGCCCTGGCTTTTAAGTCCGCAGCGCTCTTCGTGCTGGAAGCTAAATGTCAATATTTAGAGTTGGGGAGCATGCGAAGTGCTGTTGACTAAACCCAGGACAGGGTAATGCTGACCCCAAAACTCTCCCACCTGTGCAGTTGTATCTGAGATCCATAATGAGTGATAATTTTTTTTTTTGTGGTTTCTTTACAGAATAGCACACATCCAGAGAACAGGAAAATTGACTACACTTCGCCACATGCTTATTTGCTTGCCCCCAAGAACACTGGCATTATGATCAAAGGAGTGCATTGACACCTTTGCAAAAAACAAACCGTAGCACAAAATCAAATAGACATTCAGGGCACACAAATGGTACGAGTGCCTCTGATTCAGCAGGACTGCGCACTGATAAACAAAGTAAATATGACTTTGCAGTTGCACCAACCAAAAGACTGCGTAGAGCTTTAGCAAGCATGCGCTCTTTGTAGGCAGAGGAGTGATATCCTGGGGTCCTCTGAAAATTGTGCACGTGTGGTGACTGGATTTGAAGAGATGTTTGGATTGGTGTACATCACATGTGCAATTGATTGACGAAAGTATTAGTATCGTATGGTTGACAGTCACATCTGGCAGTACCATGTTCGCTGGAGATGAGATTCTCATCCTTTGTAGTGTTCTTTGAGCATAGCATCATTCGGTCAGGCTTTTGGGGGTTCCTTTGGTTGGGAGTCGGAAGTAGGTGTGATATATGTATTCTTGAAGTCCATCCATAGTTTCACATTTCGCCGATTTATTATGCAGGGAGGCAGTGATCGTTTCCATCACATAAATGCTCGTGGCCAGTTTGATCCACTCGGTCTTACCTGGGACCAGAGGAGATTTCCATTTGGTCGCTATCAGGGTCCTCGCTGCCAGTAATAGCTGGGGGGGGGCGAGGCCTTTCACCCGAAACCAATCCTCCTCGTCTCAAGGCCAAACAAAACAAGGTATGGGTCAAGTTCTCTCTGGAGGTCGTCTACCTCTTTAATCCATCCCAGAACCTCAGTCCAAAACACTTTGATGTGCGGGCAGCTCCACCACATGTGCCAATAGTTGGCATTTTCTCCACAATTTCTCCAGCACTTCGGGCTCATGGACTGGGACATTTTGGAGAGTCGAAGCGGATCGTAATGCCATCTGTGTAGAAGCTTTATTGCATGAAGCTTATATTGGTTGGATATGGAGGATTTAGGTGCAGTTCTGCACATTAAGTCCCATTTATCGGGGAGTATCTCTTCGCCGAGGTCTTTTTCCCATCTGGCCCTAAGGGGTTCTGTAGTTCCACCTCCTGCTGCTAATAGCGTTTGATACATTACAGATATAAGGCCTTTCATTTCTGTTCTGGAGTCTAGGAGTTTCTCAAAGGCGGTAAGGTCTCTTCTCAGTTTTTCTCCCCATTCAGGTCTCGTTAACACCCCTTTTAGCTGGATGAAGTGAAATGTCGATAAAGTACCTATCCCCAGTGCCGTTGTCAGATCAGATAATGTGATGAACGAGCCCTTTCTCTGGAGTTGTCCCACCCTTTCCAGGCCTGCCTCGAACCATGACTGGAACCGCTCTAGATTCGGAATTTGGTCTATTATGCCAGGAGACCACAAGTGACTGAGCGGGGATGGCCAGGTTGTAACTTCACGCATCTCTTTCCCAGTGCGCCATATGGCCCATATGGTAGTCAGTATGGGATGGTGATTAATTCTCCTCTGGACCCGTTGGTATGGTGACCACAGCCACTCTGCCACTGTGGCGTAGGACATGTAGTGGTTGTCCATCTGAACCCATTGCAGGTGTTTGTGGTCCCTGAAGTGCGGAATTAGGACACGTAACTGGGCGGCTTTATAGTATTTTCCCAGATCAGGAAGACCTACTCCTCCCCTGTCTTTGGAGAGAGTAAGTGTGTCGTAAGAGATCCTCGGTCTCTTCCCCTACCAGATGAACCGCAACATGATCTTTCGGGCATCCACAAAGAATTTTTTGGGCATCTCAATCGGTAACTTCTGAAAGGGGTAGAGAAAACGGGGGAGGCACACCATCTTGACGGCGTTGATACGCCCCAGCCAAGAGATCGTCAGTTTGCTCCATTTCTCGAGGCCTCTCTCGAAGCAACGAAGGAGCAGGGGGAAGTTAGCCTCGTAGAGGTCGTCCAGGGTTCTGGTGATCTGTATGCCCAGGTATTCTAATGTCGTGTGTTCTACTTTGAGCCCTAAGGGGAGGAACTTGGTGTCATTATCATCCGGGGTACCTTGGAGTGGAAAGAGTATGGATTTTGACATGTTTACTTTAAACCCAGAGAACCGGCCATATTCTTCTATTAGAGTTAGGGCATGGGCATGGGGATGGAGGTCATAGGTTTAGTTAGAAGTAGAAGGATATCATCAGCATACAACCCTGCCTTATATTCTGTCCCTCCCAGCCGTATTCCCTCTATTCGGGGATCGTTCCTTATTTTTTGAGCTAAGGGCTCGAGGGAAAGTGCAAACAGGATCGCGGAGAGTGGACATCCCTGTCTGGTCCCCCGTTGCAGTTCAAACCACCTGGAATATTCCCCATTCACAAATATTGATGCTTTGGGAGAGGCGTATATTGCTCGTATCCCATCAGGGAATTTGGGGCCTATCCCTACTTTCTGGAGGACTGCCCCTGGAAATCCCATTCCACCCTATCAAAGGCTTTTTCTGCATCAATCGATAGGAGGGCCGGATCATCTGGTAGACTGTGCTCTACGTGGACAAGATGTAGAGTTTTTCGCATGGTGTCGGCACCCTGCCTTCCAAGGATAAATCCCACCTGGTCAGGGTGGACCAACTTGGGCATTAAAGTTTCCAGTTTAGCCGCCAATACTCGAGTGTAAATCTTCGCATCGAGATTGAGGAGGGAAATGGGGCGATATGACCCACATAGTTTGGGGTCTCTACCCTCTTTAGGGATGACAGTTATGAGGGCTTTCTTAAAGGAATCCGGTGCGATCCCAGAGCTCATTATCTCATTAAAGAGTTCCGTGAGAAAGGGTGACAGTTGATCGGTGAAGGTCTTGTAGAAGCCGGCCGTGTAACCGTCTTCACCCGGAGACTTCCCCAGTGTAAGCCGTTTGATCGCCTCTCGCGTCACTTGTTCGGTTATTGGACTACCAAGGAGTTCGGTCTCTGTGTGTGTTATTGTAGGCATAGTAATTGGGGACAGGTAGGAAGATATGTCCGAATGAGCCGAGAGCAGCTCAGAGGTATATAGGTTTTCGTAAAAGTTGGCAAAACACTTGGGTATTGAGTGGGGTGGGTGCATCGCAGGATTGGTGGGCTCTATTATCTCTTTCACCTTGCGTACCTCCCTCCTTTCCCTGAGCCTGGCGGCTAAGAGTGCATCAGCCTTGTCCCCCTTCTCATAATATGTCTGTTTCAGGAATTGCAATTTCCGCACCACCTGGCCGTGTGATATAAGAGCCGTAGTACATCTCGTTTACGATGGGCCATGTCTAGTTTGGTGGAGTCCACCGTTTTGTCTTAGTTCCGCCTCCAGCTAGTGTATTTAATTACGGAGCTTGTTTTCTACAATCTTACGCTCTCTTTTTAGAGGAGCCCTCGCGTATTAATATGCCTCTCCAAGTGGCCTTCCCCGCTTCCCAAATCACTTGTTTGGAGACCTCCCCGTTGTCATTCGTCTTGAAGTATTCTTCGATCTCGGTTTCCATTTCATTTCTAAACACCGCGTCGGTCCAGAGGGACTCATTGCAGCGCCAGGATCCCCCAGCGACAGGTAGGTCGGCCCAGTTGACGTCTGCTAGCACCATGTCATGGTCTGACCATGTTATCGGGACAATACTCGTGTGACTTGTGGACCTTGCAAGGTCAGGCGAGAGGAATATATAGTCTATGCGTGAGAATGTGCGATGGGGGTTCGAGTAAAAGGTGAAGCCCCCTTCGTCAGGATGTTGTGTTCTCCACACATCCCGTAGATCGTATAGCTCCATCATGACGGCGAATTCAGTACGGTCCCCTCTATGCTGGGTCCGCGTGTCGGGGTTGCCTGGCCTCCAGTCTAGGGATGGGTCCACCCACTGGTTAAAGTCGCCTCCTATGAAGAGGTGGCCTGCAGTTTCCAGTACTATTTTGGGAATCGTTTTCTGAAGGAATGCAGCTTGTCCGCTATTAGCTGAGTATATTGTAGCAATTGTGACCTGAACTCTTGCGATTTTCCCCATTATCAGGAGGGCTCATCCACTCACATCCGACCAAGTCTTCTCTAGTTCAAAGCCAACTCCCTTCTTGATGAGAATTCCGACCCCTCCTTTCCTGAGCGGGCCAGAGCCCCAGAATTCCATACCTCCCCGATTCCCCAGAACCGTCCGCTCCTCCCCTCTCGCAAATTTAGTCTCTTGAAGGAGGAGAATGTCAATGTCAGATCTTCGGAATTCTCCCAGCGACCTCTTAGTAGGGGAATTCAATCCCTTCACATTGATGGTCCCAATTCTGAGGAGACCCTTGCCCTTAGGCTTCTCGTGTGATGCCATCAGCGGTTTGCAGTCTAGGATCCTTTACCACCAGCGGCCAGAGAGACAAGTGGATACCCTGTGCCATCTTGACTGTGATACTTTGGAGCAAACGTAGTGTTATCTGTACATTTCCCAAGTGTCCGTTACCTCTCTCCCCCCTTTTCCCATGTTCCACCATAGTTGATGGTGCTCGCTTGAGCTTACGAACAGGGGGTGGTGCATAGGCAGCTGTTAACGGCGTCCGGGACAGACTGGATGGGAGTATACAGTCCGTCGGCGGACCATCAGTAGGGACCGTTGACCTACGGTCCCGATCAGATGTACCATCGCAACTGAAGGGTGAGCCCCCATCTTTCTCCCCTCCCCCAAACATTATGCAGTTTCAACAATAGTAACAAACATGTGAAAGTTTCAACGTTACGTGTGGTTCTCAGGTCATCCCGCAGGAGTTCATTTCTGGCCTCCCATTTCTGGGGGGTGCCCTGCCCGCAGCGGCACCAAAGTGGGGGATTTCGCCATGTCGCACCCTCCGCGGGAGACCACGCCTCGTGTTTTAGGTATGACTGTAGCCGGCACGAATCTGACGCAGCTTCTCTTGCTTAATCATGGTCGGGGGTGTTGTTGGGGCGTCTAAATTTTCTCGATCCCTTTACCTTCTTGCGCCTGGGGCCCTGGAGCTCCCACTGCAATCCCTTTCGTCCGTCGTTGCAACCTTCTTTGTCCCACGGGTCCGTACCGAGGAGGTCTACGATGCAATCTTTGATTTCATCTTCAGAGCGTAGGACTATTTCCTGCTGCCATGCTCGAAGGTGAGCGAGAAAGGGTATCCCCAACTGTACCTTATGCCCTGGTCCTTAAGCCATTTCGTCAGGGGGCTGCAAAGGCGTCTCAGGGCTAATGTTAGCGAGGATAAGTCTTGAAAGATGGTGATTTGAGCGCCTCCCATTGTGAGCGGGCCTCCAGACCTGGCCTTCTCAAGAATTCTGGTTTTGTCTTGATATCGATGAAATTCGGCCCACCAGCTCTATGTATGCGTTCCGTTTTAGGCTCATCGATGTCTTCATCGGCGGTCAATATTCTAATGATGTCGTGGATGGTGTCTTTGAGGTCTTTTTCAGTTTCACCTTCACGTTCCAGAATACCAAAAAAGCGGAGGTTATTCCTCCTCTCCCTGTTTTCTAAGTCATCCATCTTGAGCCTCGCCTCGACCTCCCTTTTTTCGATGTTTCAGATCCGTACGTCCATCTGGGCTTCAAGGCTATCAATCGAAGCCTGGTTATTCTCCACACTTTCCAATCGTTCTTCGAACCTGTCCATCCTCTGGGTGATTTTGTCGATTTTACCGCTGAGGTTGGCTCCCATGTTTTTATTTCATTCAATAGTGTGGCAATGTCTCCTTTGGTGGCAGCGGCACCTGCTTCCGATGGGTCCGTGGCCATTGCACCTGTAGATCCGCAAGGCGGGAGGGACGGTTCGTAGGCAAATCTGGCTAGTTTGTGGCGTAGGTCCATGCGACGAAATCCGGATTAGAGGAGGCACACGCCCCTGAGTAGGGGGCCCTACCCTCTGAGGATACGCGGGTTGCAGGGTCAGTATTGTCCTCGATCTTCAGCACTTCGTGTGATATGGGTCAACTCCTCGATTCAGCTCCACAGGGGGATCATGGGTGTCCCCAACGCGAGCTATGTGTGGTTCAGGAGTGTGCGTGGGCAGAGGGGCTGCACTGTAATTGGTGTGAGGCCAGCAGACCACCTTTGTTCCTCCGACGTAGTGTGTTGTGCAGGGAGCGTATGGCCCAGGCAGGCAGGAGACGGAAAGCCAGGGTGACAGTGTGGAGATCAGCGTCTCCTCAAAACCGCATTATGCGATGTGTCCTCCAATCCACATGGTGTCCAATGTCCTTCTCCCCTCACAGCATTCAGGGGGGTCGTGTGCAGTGCCGCTGCAGGGGGGGCAGCCAGCGCCAAAACGGGGGTCCCTAGGACGCTGCGGGGTCTCACGCCGGCCTTACGCGGGTCGGCGTAGGAGGATGCCTCTTCCCCTCCGGTGCAGCGGGAGGCAGCAAGTCCTGCAGCGGGTTAAGCCGCGGACCCCCAGAACGGGATGCAACACCTCGTGAGGCCAATGCACCGCCCGGTTCGGGTAGCACACAGCCCCCGGGGTACAGTTCACCGCATGAGCTCCGCGGCAGGGATGGGGGTCACGCGTATTTCGTGGCACCGCGAGGCGCGGGCCCTGGCACCACGGAGTTTCGCGTAGAGGTACCTCACTCACCCCGTGCAGCCGCCCGGTATCGTTGGGAGTTTTTGGGCTCGCCGCCTCCCGCGAGCGAGGGATCACCGCCACAGGCCTGGGGCACAGATGTTCACCGCGGGTAACGCCTGTCGCACGGGCCACGCAACGCCAGGGTTCGCGCTTTCCGTGGCGCAGTGGATAGGCACTTCTGGAACTACCGAGTTCTCGGTCAAAACGGGCCCGATTTTTTGTTGGGTTTTTTCTCAGCTGCGGGGGGGTCCATTCAGGTCACAGAATCTCTAACTTTCGTGGGGGGTGGTCCATCAGCGGGGGCTCATACCGCTTATCGGGACCGCAGGGACGGAGCTCACACGGGAGGGATACTCATCCGTGCGCCCCCTGGTGGCCAGTCTCAGGTATGCTTCTTAACTGGGTTTAACTTTTGCCTTATTAAAATTGGCTTTAAATTGATCTCCATTGTGCAGCATGTTAAGGGCACGAGAAAATAGTTTGCTTGGGGTTTCTCTCGAATTATTGTCAAATAGACAAATGGGGTACAGGGCTCTCTTTTCCTTGGACATAACCAGCCATGGGTTCAAATGAAGTTAGGTTCCTTCTGTCAGGTTTGGTGAGGAGATTCAAGAAACAGGACTATACCATGGAAGTAGCAGATGGTTCTAGTGCTTGGCCCCTGATGGCTTACTTATAATCTGATCATTAATAGTTCAGAGTAGCTCATTTAATTACTCCCCCAACCCCCCCACCCTCTTGAGAAGGGATGCAGGGCAGGCACTTTATTGGCCAACAAATGCCTTGCTCATGACTCCCCATATTTCATCTTCACATGTTCAAAGCTTAGAAGAGACCTTATTCCAGAGTCTTACAACGTTGGCCTTATTGGGGGGTGGGGGTGTGTGACGCTGGGTTGAGACAAAGGTCTGTCCAATTAACAGCAGGCAAGACATAGCTTGTATTCCTTTCCCAATTTCACACTTATTTGTGAAAAAAAGACTCCTAGTTTTAGTGTATTGTTCAGATTTATATTAATCACTATTCATTGCTGAATTCACATTGGATTACTGCCACATGTTTTGGGATCCTCTATTCCTTTAACCAATTGGTCAAAACACTCACTTCAAGTCCTCAATACAGTCTTGCATTTCTCCTGCCACCTGAGAGAATGTTCTGCTAATCAAGTCTGCATCAATTCCTCCCATCGATCTCCAGGCATATCTTACATTCAAACGTCAACTTGGATATCCGACTTCCCACATCTGGATCATGGTTCTTGTACTTCAAACTAGCTAGTCCATCCTCTAATTCATACATCCTAGTTGGTTGCAATGAAAATACCAGATCCAATAGGTTTCCCTTTTTTAACTATAAACATACATCTCCCTGTGGATTTGTGTTATTTCTAGAATTTTAACTGTGCTATAGAATGGTTATGTAAATTAAAGTGTATGGTCAGAGGAAATCGGTCGGATTTTGTCTGGATCGTGTCACAGATGGCTCATAGAATATTCTAACTCCAAGAGATGGTTAAAGGGTTGTTATTGAACTTGTAGGCACGGTGCTAGGGTCGTCTTCCTCTCGTGTCTAAAAGCATCAATCCTCCCTTACCCAGGAATACTTAGTCCTTAGGTTATTATGTCCTGTAGGTTCCTCCCCACTGTCTAGGTTCTGGCTTGTGCTCGAGGGAAAACTCTAAAGGCCAATGCCTTGTTTGTTTTATCTCCCTCAGGGTCTTCCTACTATCAGTGTTGACTAAAACGGATTGTAGGGTGTGCCTCTCAGACCTGCTATCCAATTTGGTCTTCTTCCTGTCACGCCCACGTTCTCCTCTCGCTCTCTGATCCCCTCTCATTTCTCTACTTTTTTCCAACTCCACTAGTTCACACCTGCTACGTCTCCCTCCACCACACTACCACTCTTTCCTCCACACTCCTCCCTCCTCAACACTATTACTAACACTCCACCCTACTACTAAAGCTCCACCCCACTTTCTCCCCAGTCACTCCTTTCAATCTCGCAACCACTTCCCACTGACTTCCTACACTCACTAATATTGTTTACTAGTCAGGAACGCACTCACCAACCACTACCTCCCCCTTTTTCCAGAAATTGCCTCCATTCTCCAATCCACCGTCCTTCCTGACAGATTCTTGGAATGCTACCTCCTCTTCTGACCTCACCTGCCTGTTTCCTGTGGTCTCTTGTCCTCCCTATCCTCTGATTGGTTCTTTGACCCTGGCTAATCTGGCCTGGTCTTCTATACCCAGGAGGGTTCTTAATAACAGATAGTTCCAAAACACAGTTGAATCCACTCCCCTTTTCCCCATACAGGGCTGTCATGCTGCCACAATGGTGGCCCATGCTGCGAATTGTCAGAGTTCATGTTTGGGGGTAGAGGTCCAATTCCCCTCAAGATAAGTGTAGTCTGGTTTAGCAGTTTCTTCTTCCAAGTCCTTGGTGGTTTAGGGTGCTGCAGAGGCTTGCTTCCATGCACGCCAAGCCTGGGGAGTGGTGTGCAGTGTCTTGTAAAGCCCCATAGGAGTGCCAGCTCCTTTTTCGTTGGTTCTCACTCTAGCATGCATCGGTAAGCGGCTTGTATAGGACCAGGAAAAGCTGTGTAGGAGCTCCCACTCTCCTTTCAGGGTTTCGCTCTATGGCTTAGATCGCTTGGGACGCTGATGGGTTGCTGTCTTGCGGATGATGTCTTTGCCTGGTTGTTGCTTCTTTAAGAGTTCTAGAAAAGAAAGTGAGAACTTGGCTATCATTTTTATCATGAGGTATGGGGGTCCAGCAAGGTGGCACTGCAAATGTAAAGACTGGCACATGGAAAGGGGCCACATTTGGGGTCCTCTACTGCCACCTTCCCCCTCTGTGGTAGGACTGGATCTGGCTTCCACCCTAGTAGGCCTCCCACCTCCGACTGAGGGGTTCCTATTCCCTGGTGACAAGGTCGGAATTCATGACCTTGTCACAATGTCACATTCATGTTCCATCACTCTCTTGCGTAAGGTTTTACCGATGTAGAGTTAAGCGCATGAGCACTGAATCCTATATATACACTTACAATTATCCAACTAAACCACCATGCAATATTTTATCTGTTATTGGATAATATTGTGCTACTTTTGCAATATTGTTGCAAATCGATTGATTCAAACACAAGATTGTACCGAACGCTTTTGATGACCAATAGCGTTGCCGTAATTCATGGTTAGTAGACCTCATTTTAGGGCAACATTTACCAGATTATATGCACATTGATTTGCAAATAATCAGTCCTTTGGTATATTATCTGGTCAGGCGGCTTGATTAAGTGGTATTGGGAGCACTGCACACCTAGTGACCCAGTGTTGGGAGTGGAGGTTTGTGGCAGTGAGAGCAGGGTGTGGTCATGGAAGGGAGAGTTGCACCTGAGTTGGGGAAAGCATACACGACTCTGTGGATACAGCTGGGGGTGGTGAATTATGGATTGCAGCCAGGGTGAGTAGCCCATTACTAAACAGAGGCTAGTGGGACAAAGGGGGCACAGGATGCTAATGGGCAAGCCTTCGGTGCAAACATGAATAAGAACTGTCGCCCTCGGCATGCACTGGCTGGCCCACAGGAGGCCTGCTGCCTGATTACCTAGATCCTTTTTAGGGGACTAGCACAGTGAATGAAAACACATTTTCCAACATCTGTCTGGGAGGATCTAGTGATATTTCATCCCTCTGGCTACCAAATACGAAAGATGTTAGCATTAACCCGTTCAACAGACTGAAGAAGCATTTCCAAGCAGAAGTCACTTTTTCCTCTTTTCAAGTTGCTGATATGGGGTACACGGAACATCAAATATCCTCCTTTTTGCATGAAATGTGTCGAGCTTTTATCAGAAGATTTGATTTGGCCTGATGACACTCAAA
Organism: Ambystoma mexicanum; assembly: GCF_040938575.1. Taxonomy (NCBI): domain Eukaryota; kingdom Metazoa; phylum Chordata; class Amphibia; order Caudata; family Ambystomatidae; genus Ambystoma; species Ambystoma mexicanum. The sequence continues at coordinate 446,821,933 of NC_090936.1, read as the reverse complement.
TAAAACTAACCATGTGAGGTAGATATTCTGAAGTTCCAGCAGGCCTGTCCCCTGGACAGGCATTCTTGCATGACATGTGGGCTACCACCGCAATAAGAACATTTGCCACGGAAACAGGAGTGTCTGCTTCTTTGCCTCGAGGGTGCATGATAAAATGTCAGCAAGGTGTGCCTTTGCTAGGCGTGGCGAATTTACCTTGCAAAATGGCATGCGCGTGTCTGTGGCATGTATGCCCTTACCAGTTTTGTCAAATTACTTGTCCATTGCATGAGAGTTGGCCAGGTCATGGTTTCAAACATCTCGAGAATCTTCTGTATTGAGATGCACAGTTCAGAGTATTTTGTGGCAAAGGTTCACTGAGGCAGTTGCATCAACTATTTCAAAGGACTTGGTAAAATGGCAGAACTTGGTGTGGAATGCATCCAGGGTATTGCCCCATTCTCTGGTTCGCTTAGACAAACCTTTGGTAGTTGGGATTTATTTGAGGCTGGAAATGCGCAGACTGGGCGCTCATCTCAACCATGTAGTCGTCCTTTTCTTGTTATTTTGCATTTATGTAGCGCCTTATATACCATTGGTATGGTCTGAAGGCGCTGGTAGGTTGAACGCCCTTGGGAACCGAAGTTCATATCAGTAGAGAGTCAAAAGGTGCGTGTGAGCACCGGGTATGTGTACAGCTTGTGCGGTATCCGTGTAATAGCTGCTTTCTAGTGGTAGGTGTGATGGTTGAGAGGTCAGGAGTATGTGTTCGTTCTGGCAGGATTTATCCAGATCGGATGTGGCTGAGTTAGGCCTGAGGAGAACGCTTGGCTGGGGGGAGGGGGGGGTGTAACCAGCAGTGATTACTTAGAATTATTTGGAGTGAGCGGCGGATGTTGATATGAGAACAGTTATACCGAATGGTGTCATAGTATCTGTGTTCTAGTTGCGTGGTGATGTAAGGAGAGAGTAAGCGTGTTGGTGAGATATGATGGGTTACATGCCCTTCCAGACACTTCTAAATTCACAGAGGCTATTCGCAGGGAGGCTATTGGGTATGCTTCTAAAATTCACAGAGGCTATTGGGTACACTTCTGTATTCAACTTTTCATAGAGAGGCTATTGGGCATACTTAATTCAGAGCGGCTGTTGGGCACAATTCGAAATTCAGAGGCTATTGGGCACACTTCTAAATTCAGCTTCTAAATGCACACTTCTAGAATCAGAGAGGCTGTTGGGCGCACTTCTGAGTTCCGTTTCCACATAGAAGCTAGTTGGCACACTTCTAAATTCACAGAGCAGCTAGTGGGCACACTTCTAGATGCAACTTTCATCGAGAGGCTATTGGGCACACTTCTAGAATTAGCTTTCACAGGGAGGCTATTGGGCACAGTTCTAGATGTAGCTTTCACAGAGGCTGTGATGTGAATAGGTCATACATTATCACCAACAAGGTGATGTAACATGGAACATTTCACACCCGGATCAGTTTCCCCACACACCCTGGAAGTTATTTAGCTAGTTTGTCCATCTGGGTCACCAAGGCCCTTGCGACAAGGCGTTGTGGGCCATTTCAAATGGCGGCAGAGGTAGATGCTGTTGTCTGGTAGTGCCGGATTGGCTAGGACTGTAGCTGTGGGTGCATTGTCATCAGGGGCTGACATTTTCTGCATACCATTTGTAGATGGAGCAGGGAGACGTGTGGGAAATTATGGGTGCCTTGAGGATTAACATTTATCAACGAGGTGCCAAAATCACTGCACCATTGTAGGGTGGCGAGGGAAGAATGCTGAGGAATCGCTCACCACTCAGTGTCGAGCATTTGTAGCTAAAATGAGCTTCCCAAAGCTGGTGGGCCGCATCGCAGACTGTTGCATACTCAACAGCAAAGGTTTGCGGCAGGCAGCAGAGCAGATGTACGATGTTAAGGGTGAACCACTTAGTTGCCAGTTATGTTGTCATGCCTCATTGAGTCAGGACCACAGACCCTACAAAAATAAAGAAAAAAGTATGCTTAGCCGCTCAAGGATTCCTACTCAAGCGGAGGGGCTGAGTCTTTTAGTTGACTAGCAGCAGCATTGGATTCCATCTGTTGGTGAGGCATTTGTGCATGTATGTGGCTTAAACAGTAGCAGAGTGCTTAGTACAACCAAGTGGAATTTAACTCCCTTCCCATATTTTCCCCTGACCCTTCCAGACAAATCATCCTATCGACGGGCCTTGTCGCACCCTGTTTTGGTCATTGATTGTTTGTGCTTGCAGTACTTAACTGTGAACTGGATTCTGCTAGTGAAATTCCTACTTGAGTGTCAGTAGCTTTTAGTTTTGCTTTGACTTTGTGCCCGGGCTTCCCAGATGGTTGTATGTCTTTGATTTGCTTAACTCATTATCAGATTTTGATAGTGTAATTCCGAGTTTCTCAGTGAAACTGTCGATCGCTCCCTCTCTCCCCTCCAAAACCTCATAACCAGAACCTCCAACCAAACAAAACCATTGGCCAGACATCCTGCATAATCATGTACCTTTTTCATGCGGCCCCCACACCCCCTTTCCTTCCAAGTTGTTTTCCCCTGCATGCAAAGTGACTGCTACTGGCACTGCATGCCCCTCCTTCATCCTTACCAACATTGATGATAGCTGATGCCATTGCTGTCACCCAAACCCTGACTATCTCAGCAGTATACCTTGTAACTACACCCCTGTTGAGTTCCAAACACTCCTCCTTGCTTGCTGGCACGCCCATTTCGCCAAGCAATGTCCCCAAATCCATACTTCTTTCACTCCACCCTTCCTTTGTGAGCATCTATGAAGGGAAACAAAAACAGTGACCCACTCCCCTCTCCCCCACCCCGCCCTCACACCACATCATTAATGACTTCCCCTGGGCACCAGAACTCCTGCCCCTTCACAGCTTTCTAATATACCCCTTATCTATCACACTTCTACCATCCTAACTTCTTTATCTGCTGCTCCCCATCCCAAATCCCCTCCCATCTGATGCTACCCCTGTTCCAAAGAAATGTGTCCCAAAGCTAGCCACCCACTACCCCTTTAAGGCCGCATACAATGCACCCCAAGAACTTGACTTGCCGTCACCCCAATCCTCTTCGACAAACCCAACTTCAACTTCCTGAAGCCCCAAAAAGACACCACGTGAAACATGCCTTGAACATCACCACCTCCCAGGGTGACCAACCATTGTCCACCCACATCTGTGCCCCAAATGTGCCCCTTCCCAGGACACTTGGAAAGCATCCTTGGGTCCATTCTTCCCACTCTGCCCACCACCCTAACACTACTTGCCCCAAACAAAAGAAAACCCGACCAACTTGCCAGCACGATTTGCCCCGACCCTCGATCTTGGCTATATTCCCTCACATCAACCCTTCTTTTTCATTCCTCCTCTGACCCCCTTACAACCTTGCTCTCCCTACATACCTGTTTTGCCATGCTTTCTGCCCCTCCTAAATGAGATGCTTCAAATAGAATTTCACACACTCTCCTGCCCAAAGCCAACTCAGACTTCCGCCACTAACACCACAAGGCATTTGCTATCTCTTCCCTACCCAAAGCGCACCTCTTCCTAAATACAATATTTTTCAGCCGGCACCACCAGTACAAATGCCAGTAGTATCCATGAAAGCATCTGCTTCCTTGCCAACTGCCCCTAATTTATCTTCGCAGCCCCCAATATCAACATTGAATGAAGCTCACCTTCATAACCGCCAACTCTGTAAGCCACCAGTCACTGCTCACAAAGATGGGAACAATCTACAGCCTATCCAGGACCCCCTTATTCTCCACTGTTCCATGCACAACTACTCCCCAATACAAGCACTTCAGCTCACAACCTCTTGTCACTTAGGTCTGCACAAGTTTCCATATCCACATGAAGACACAACAAATACTCTGCTAAACCCTTCCAGAGACAAAATCACACCTTTGATGTTCCCTCTCACTGCCTCAACCCTCTTGCCCTATGACGCTGAAATTGTGGCCCAAGGCATCCGCTGTGTTTCAAGCGACAAATCCGACAGTGGAATCTGCTTACCAGCGAAGTTCATCTGCTCTACCACCATTAAAATAAAGTTGTGTTCAAAACAACTGCTGACAACTGCCTCATCCTTGCTACAGAGGCCAACTGGGCAAACCACAACGTGTAGCCCTCACCTCCAACTCCTTGGGCCTGCTCTGCACCAGTCTTATGGGACAAACACCCTTGCCCATTGCCCAAAGTGCTCCACCAACCCAGCCAATGAGAACCCCAAATGGCAGCTCTTGATACATAAATACATCCTCCCCAAAATCTCATACAGGCGTACCCGCCACTGCCGAAAAATGACATTGATGCCCCATGTTGGACAGTGGACCCCACCCCCTCCCTCCCTTAGCCACGTCCCTGCCCGATGCCAGCAGGCACCTGATAGAGCCCAATTCTCCACCCTGAAGATGCTGACCCCCCCGGTCAGGACAGATTTTTCTCCACCTACCCACCTCCAACCTTCTCGCACTCATAATTCCCAACATTCCAATGGATCACTGCTGTGTGACCATTCCCTCAACCCATCTCGTAATGCTCTAACCGTTGGCTGCACGTCCTCCAATGACTGGGTGCTGTCGCTTGCGCCAGCTGGACTCGTGTCCAAGTTGAAGGCATTACCTATATTCAATTTGACGCCACGCTCTGCTCTGAATCTTTCTCCCTGCAACTGCATGCCCGTAATTAATGGCACCTCTAGCATTGAGCAGTCACTGTACTCTCAATCACCCAGCAACACCATTTCCTCTACATTGGACCCCCTTCTAGACCTCCCCTTTTGTGTAGATCATGTTCCCATCTCCAAATCCCCCCTCTCTACTCTCCATGTGTCCCCTGCCTCAGATAGCAACCGGAGTCTTGTTTCTCCATCTCTGCCAAAGACTCCCTCCTTTGTACCACATATCCTTGTTCCTTGAACACCCCTACTGTATCCTGTCCTACAGCTCCCTCCGCCACTAACGTGTCCCTCTAAAGTACCCCTCTCCACCATCTTCACCACCTCGTCAACCCAGCCTTTTTCCCCCTTTCATATCCATCCCCTTCGATGTCCCCCTTTGTCCCCCTTTGCTCCCCTGTCACCTCATTACTTGGCTAGTCTCACTTCCTCTTGGCAACTTCCACAAAACAAGCCGCTGTCCCTTTTACCCCCAAACTGCCACTCGTCCACCGCTTGCTCCCCACTTGGCACTACAAAGGCCATCCTCCCTGCTCCGGCATTGATCTCTCTGTACCATCCCCAACAGGCTCCATCAGTGGGAAAACCCTTTCCCCTCCCCCAGAAGTCATCCTTGCCACCATCAACACCCCTTGTAACCTTTAGTACCACTCTCTGCCTCATACTCCTTAGCTTTCCACCAGGGCCTTACCTTCACCATACCGCCATGGACCGACCCTCCTCCACCCCCATTTTCCTGCATCTGCCACAATTCCCTCATCCACAATGCACCACTTCCCAGTCCTCCAGCCTAAGTGTCCCCTTGTTCCCCTTCTAGCACCAACCCCTGCGTGGGTTTGATGCCACTTCTTGGCCACCATGTCAGTGGTCTCTACTATTTCTCCTTCAATATTCAGCACGTCGTCCTCATTGGCCAATCATAACTGCGCCCTTCCTCCCAATCCAGCACCGTCCCATCTATCCTTTAATCCGCCCTTGCTTTGTACTGTTCCATGTTGCCCATTCTGCCTAGTCTGGGTTGCCCAGATCTTCCTATGGAGTGCGGTCTACCCCCTCCCTCCTGGCTGCCATTTACCCCCCTTTCTGTCACTCTGGCGCTGACCTTCTCCCCCTCCACTGCTCTGCTGGCGACCTCGGGGAAGCCATACCAGCTCTTTCCCTGCCTCTGCATATGCTGGCTGATGGCATCCCGCCCTCTTCCCCCACCTTTCTCCACACTCGCGCCTTTCTGTCCCCTCTCCGTGGCTCTCCCCCTATAGGCTGGGGTGCCCAAACACCTTGCCTTCCTCACAACCCACCCCTTACCACAGCACCCTTGACCTTCTTTCCCTTCCCCAAACATACTAACCTGCCCTAACCCGCACCCTGCCCCCATTCTTGACCTAGGCTACTTACTCACTCCTGTGCCCCCCTTTTTTCACTTTTACCCGTACTGCCCTCCCAGTAATTTCCCCCAGCTAAGGTGTCTACGTTGTTACTCACCTTTTTAATCCTGTGCTCTTTGTGCACTTTTATTTTAAATGAATTCAACCCGTTTTTCTTTTCTGTAATGGGGCCCTCCTTCCCCACCCCCTACTCTCACATACATATACTTTTATATGTGTATGCAGTTGGTTGAATTTTACCAAAAGTCCACTTGCAAAGTGCAAACAAATAAATAGCTGGTAAAGAAAACAGGTTTTATGCCTGGTAACTCTACCCCATTTCACCGTTATTTCACTCTTGCTCATCTGCCCCCATGCATGGGTTGCAAGCTACCACCGCAGGAAAAACCTGTCCGCAGCTGCCCTTCTCTGTGGTGTGCCCCCCCCCTCACCACCCTTGCTTCCGCCCATGATATCCACCACCACCTCTGACAACCACCCTGCTAAATAGGTTCAAGGCCTCTCAGAGGGGCAGGTAGGCTGTTCCATAGGTCCTCAGTCTTGAACCCGACCTCCAAGTTCCGGAAACTCCTCGAGACATTCCTCTTCTCTTCCTTTCTCTCTCCCTTGCTAACCTCATTCCTCCTCTCTCCTGATTACCTCCATCGTTCTCATCCCCAACCTGTTCAGTCAGCTGACTGGTCACCTGGTGCACTTTCAGAGCTGCACAGGTCCCCCGTCAGTCCTGCCCTTGCCTCTGCACTCCTTGCAGTACTGCACTCAGAATATGTTCCAGGAGAGTGGCACCCACTCTGCACTTAATCCTGGCCCCTGCTGGACTGGACGCTCTTGTCCTTACCCCCAAACCCCCCCAGCACTTCTGTTTGCACATGTGCACAACCATGAATGTACTAGGCTTAGCATGTCTGTCATGTCCTCCTCTATCACCCATCCCTAGCTGGCTGTGCCTGTATGCATAGGTGCATTGTTGACTAAGCTTTTGTCTTGCATGCCACTTTTCCTCCCCTATGCTATTTATTGCTGTTGGATCATTCAGAATCGTCGGGGCATAAGAATGACGACAATATCCCCTTGGTCCCTTCCTTCCTTGAAGCACTTTAGCGCTTTACAAATAAATAATTGCATATCTACAGGGTCCCCTGCATCTCTGCTGCGCCCCTAGCCACACAGCTGTTTGCCCTAGACACTCCCCCTGCCCACCCTTAACCGAACAATTGACTTCCCAGTGCTTGCTCCAACCACCACCACTGTTGCTGCACCGCACACTCTCCACGCTGCCCCATGTACACAGGCCACTATGCCCCTGTTATGCTGCTGACCCGATCCCCTTGGTGAGACTCAGACCAACACCGCTGGCTGTGTTTCTTCTCCCTTCTTCTTTTCTTGGGTTGGTGGGTTCTTGGGAAAAGGAACATGATCTGCGTACGCAGATTACTTGTGGTGCTCTGTACGGAGCATCCATGTTTGTGCTGTTTGCTGCCCAGGCAGCCCATTATATTCTGTTTAGAATGGCCCTAGGAACTGCAAGTGTGTGGGGGCTGCTTTCCCTGCCCCCGGCCGGCTGGCACCCACAGGAGTTAGTACCTCATGGTGACCTTTGTAGGTCACAAGCTCTTATTGCCTGCCTCAGATCTCTCCTGTGGTTGCGGCACATGCTAATGTGCTTTCGCGCCTTGCTAGCGTCCTCATCCTGCCAGTCTCTTTGTAGCTGAGGGGAGGGGGATGACTGTCTGCAGTATGTGTTCTGCCCATACCCCTGTGCCATCCTTGCCCCCAGGATACTTGTCCGCGCTTTCGAGCTGTGGGGTGCCCCCTCAGCAGCGCTGCCTATAACCAGGGAGCCAAGATGTTGGCGTCTGTTACCCATATTGTTTCCCCAATGATCACTGACACCTTGTAAGTGTTGGCAATAAAAAGCTGTCTTATATTGTGTAATGTACAATAATAAAACTATCATACCTAATATACACTTTTGGGCACAAGGTCCAGGGTAGTGCCCCCTGGCCTGTGCCACCACACCTGGATGGGTTACTGGACATCCAGGTTCCCCTCAAAAGTTGCTAATCTACCTCTACCAGCGACCAAACTGCCAAATCTAAATGGGACTTGCCCATTCCTTTGACCAGTAACTGCCCCTTGTCAGGGTTTTGTCATCACATGGTCAATTTTCCCCCCTTTATCGCTCTAGCTCTTTGGTATGACTACAGCTTTGTATGGTCTTAACCCCTATATGCAGAGCTCTTTTTCACCTGCTCTGTCTCTTCTCTTCTATTGACATCCTGTTTAAAATTGACTATCCCATGTCTCCCCAATGCCATGGTAAATGTTGCACTAAACGTTTCTGATTCATAAGGTTCTGGGCACCCTCTATCCAGCGAAACATTTTAGTAGCTCCCCTTCTGATCAAAAACGGGGTCCTCCTATCCTTCAGCAGGCCCTTTAAGTTTCCTTTACCCTTTCCCTGCGCCTGTTATGCATGCGCTGCGAGTTGGGCCTGCCCCAAATTGATTTTTAATGTTTCTATGTGCGATAGCCCTGTACCTTCTGCTAATTTTGGTAGTGCTGTTTTCAGCCATCTACGTACTGCAAATGGTGCGATTTGCCAATGTCTCCTTGGCGAGCCCCCATTGTACGGAGCTTTTGCTTCAGTAGTGCCGTTTTCAGCCACTTGTTACATTGCGCTGGGTTGTGCTTGCCAGAGTCGTATCAGCTAGCCCCCTGTTAAAATACACCCCGTTTTCAGGGTCATGATACTTGTAGCCCCTTGACCCCGGCCGTCTGGGTTTGGCCTGTTACCATATCTATTACTTAAAGCCTTCTGTCGATATTTGGCGGTGTCTTGCTGACTTCTGCTGAGCCCTATTTGAGTACATTTCTAGATACTGTTATCTGACTTATCGTCCATGAGGGGTCTTTTTACTCTTTTCCTGCTTGTACGGTAGTTATCTGGGTAGTTATCCCTAAATTATTTGTATATTCATAGGTCTGTTATGTGCCTAAATACCCATGCATGGTTTCTGAGCGTAGATTGCGGAGTCGCACCTATGTTATGCCGCATCATTTAGCATTTATAGGCCAATGTGTTAGCTCTGGTCGGTCTCCCCTCCCCACACCAAAGTGCATTGGTTCTGGGGTGTTTTCGTACCCTAAAAGCTTCCGTGTGCCATCTTGGGTGCCTTGCTTATGCCTGCCATTGTTGGGACAGATCCCCGCCCCACTCTGCTGTGACCAGCTTTTACTTGGAGTTGCGGGTTTGTTTGGCATACCCATTCTCACCTTTTTTTTTTTTACCAGTTCTCGAAAAGAACATGGTGCACTCCACTGTTGTGCCTTTGTGCAATGTTCCCAGTGAAAGTTGCTTGTAATTGCAACCCCTTTTCTGTTTTCGTCGTCATACATCATTGTCTGTGTGGCCCTTTTTAAATTTGGCGTACTCTTTTTAAAGCATTTCTTCACTCAAGCTTTCCCAACATGTTAGCTATATGCTGTTTCCTTGTGTTTATGGGCTAGTTAACTTGCCATGCTAATGGTAATAACCTTTTTTAAGCACATCTCTATCGCTGCTTGATGCGACTCCCCCGTTTGCAGTGAAAAAACAGAGCGGCAGGTTTTGCTGGGGACCCTATCCAGTGTCTGACATTCTGAGCTGCTATCGTTGCTACTGGCTGCCTATTTTCCCCTTGCTGTGCTGCCGATTCTGCTCCCTTTCTTCCACTTACCTTTATCTGTATTGGGTCCCTGCATAACCACCCTCATTTTTCCTGTTTTGGCAAACCCCTTGCTTTGTGTGCGGTGTGACTGCCTCCCCTTGAGTTGCTTCTTTACATGGCTGTGTTGTGCACACATTTTATATTTTTGTCATCTGGGATAAGTTTGCCCTTAAATATAATAATTCACATTTTATCTGGTGCTATGAAACTTCCAGTATCCGTGTGCTGCTCATTATTAAAAACCCACTGTGCGATCTGCTCATATATTGGCCTTGGAAGGATGAAAACCTGAGTCTTGCCGGGCTCCGGACCTGTCTCTCGCTGCATTAATCGGCCAGATTCTGGTGCTATCCCCTGTACCTGTTATGCCATCTATTGGACTCTCTTAAATCTCCCTGGGTCAGTTTGCCACTCCCTTACGGTGTTCCGTGTGGGGTACTGGTGACCTGCTTCTCTTCCAACCTTCCCCCGCCCCCAGTGGCTCCCCTAACCCGTATTTTTGCCCTGGGCTAAACATACCTTTTGTGGGGACTTTCTAGTGCCCCCGTCCGGCCAGCGCAGATGGCCAAACGGCACCTTATTGTGCCCTTTGCTGGCCATTTGCACTTTTCCTGCTTCTCTTGTGCCTACGGAGCAGTGTTTGCAAATATGCTTTAGCACCCTGCTGTGGAGAAAACGTTTTGTCCTGCGCCCACCTGGACTTGTACCCGTAGATAGTGGGATGTAAAGAAAACGCTGTGTTTTTTGGTGGGCTTTTGCCCCTTTTATAATTGGATACTCACCCTCTTGGCCCGCTACCTCCTTCTGACTGCTGGATGTTGCGCTGGTTTCCATGCTCCCTTCCGGATTGCTGCCGCGTTGTTTGGTGCCTCTGCTGTTGCACCTATGGAACTCTGTGCACCTGCCTAATACTTTTTCTGCTCTTACGGAGTGCTGTGTGAACTGGGTCCCCTTCTATTGGGTTCTCCTTAAATGTAAACACTGTGCAGTGTTCTAAACCCTGTTTTCAGGGCTCTTTTCCTTGTTCTGCATGCGCAGAATCATTTTTGCTGGGTTCCGTTCGGAGTGCTGTGTGAAACTGAAGGCCCCTCTCCCTTTATTTGCTCTCCATTGTCTTGTCTGTCTTAGTGATTTTTGTTCCCCTATTAGTCCAGGAAACCAACACGTGTTTGTTCACTTGCGGCTGTTGTAGTTTTCTGCCATGGTCTTTGGTCGAACCGTTTGTTCACCATCGTTGCAGCCCACTTCTTGTACCACCTTCAACGTGTCAATGCAGGAGTATAACTGGCTGGTTGGGATTAGCTGTGAGTTTGCAGCTCCTGGTAACCAACAACCTCCTGATACTTTTGCTGCGTCAAACTGGAGATTGCTTCTTCTGGGTTCTCCCTTTATTATCCTACCCTTTCCTGGATGGCTTTCTCTGCGATTATATTTATATATTTGTGGCCCCTTCTTGGTTCTGGAAAACTCTTCGCCAAGTGTTGAATTTCTGGCTGCGGATGTTGTAGCTGATTTACTGCTATGGTTGCTGTCCCCTTGTTGCCTCGTCCTCAAAGCGTGTCATGCAGGAATATGCCGTAAGCTCCCTGCTCCTGTTAAACTACAGCCTTGGTATGCATTGTTGGTCTGGTGTTTTCTGTTGCTTGTCACTGTTTACCTTGCTATGCCTTCGACTCTTGCCCTGCGTGCGTACTGCTGAGGCTGCAATACCTATTCCATTGCTACAGTTTTATTTCTGATGTTTAGTACCCCATAGTGTACTGTGTTGTGGCATGCTTTGTCTTCCGACACTGAAGGTTGATGGTATTTTGTTTATCTTTTCTATTGGTTGATTTCTTAATAAAACATAACCGGCATGGTATAGTAATGATGTCCCTCTTTTCTGTCTATATGGCATTTTTATAACCCAGTGCTATCGGCAATAAAATTAGTTGGGGAAAAAGACTGTCATTTCCGAAGTCCAAACCGACACTCTAAGCCCACCATCTCTACGCACTTAGTATTTTTTAAACGTGTCTAGTGTTCATCGCCTTTCGATTTTTTCCCAAATGGGGAATATTGTTGTTTGCCAAAATCCCTAGCTTTGGCTAGATGGCCTTTTTTTTAGGGTAGCCTTGTGTTGTGCCCTTGCAGCCTTTCTCTCGTCCAGTCTGTCCTAGGCTCTTGTAACCATTTTTCTGAAGTGTGGCGACGGCTCCTCGCCCCCACCCCCGTGTTTAAACGTAAACTCTAAAATCTGCATTGCCCTGGAGTCCCAGAAAGAAATGAAAATACCTTTTGTAAAACAACCTTGTTTTTTGCAGGGCTGGTGATGCTGTGATCAGCTGGTGTAATTAAGGTTTCTGGTCTTGCACCATTCATTCGACTTTAAATTCTTATTATAATTGGTTATTTATAATGTGCGTCAAACCGGAGAAAAGTCCCTGTTGCTCCGCATCGTCTTGCTTCCCAGGCAAGCGTGAGCCCTCCTCAGATCAACTGTATAACCCGTGTATCCGTCCATTTTGGACCCCTTACATAGCAATAGCTCATTCCTCCTTTTCCCCCCCAGAAAAGCGTGACATGAGCCTTGCTTAGTTTTTTGGCATAAAAAGGCCGCAGATTTATTTTCCACGAAATCATAAAACATACTGCACACATTAGTGGAAATACTTTGGTTGGAAGATGCGGCGACCGCTCCATGTCCAAAACCTGCTTCCCCCTTGTTTTCCAAAAGTCCATCATAGGCCCAACTCTCCCAACCCTTTGCGCCTGAGCCTCGCCTGCCCCTGCAGGTATCCGTGGGTGGGGAGAGTGCCGTTTCCTTGGGGGAAGCTGAGCCCTTGTTGTTCCCCCCAGACGCCCCTGCCGTTTTAGGTTCCCAAGGGGCGCTGGTCTGGAAAGGGCGAAGACCCTTCCCGCTTTCTCCTGGCTCATCCAGAGTCTGTCTCTTGTGTTTGGTTGCCCAAACACCGCCACACCGCCTGCCGTCCTGCGACGTCGACGATCAGGCCTCCTGCTTGTCCTTATTTGTAGGGTGGGTGGGTGGAAAAACGAAGTCCTCGGTGGCAGGCGGGCATCCCACGCCAAGTCTGGATGATGCCTGCAGTGGGAACCCGCCTGCTTTAAAGGGGGATAACTCCGCCCCTTTCCATTGTCCCCCTTCCGCGGGCTTTTTCTCCCCGTTTGCCGCGCTCTTCTCATTTCCGCGGGCTTTCCCCGCTTTTGCCGCGCTCAGCCTTTCCTCCCCTCCTTTGAGGAGGGGGAGGGAGATTTAGGAGGAGGACACCGCCCGGGTTATCAGGGTGCCTCCTCCATTTTCGGATTTCTTCGTCGACGCCTGGCATTTCTTCCTTATTGGGGACGCACAACTGGTCACGGACAGATGCTCGTGTTAAGTGGATACCGTGTGGGTTCCGCATACCAGTTGATTGCTATGAGCTGCTTCTGCATTCCACTCACAATTATGCCGTTAGCTTGAACTTGCCGCTTTGCAAACCAGATGAGATTTTCCCTGTTCGCTAGTGAGTAAAATATACTTTTTAAAAACTTCACCCCAAACTGTGGGCTGGAGACTGGGCGCTGTGGCTATGTAGCCACCGTAAAACCCCACTGATCTATCTCACGGGTCACTCCATCGCTGATTTTCCTCTGACATGCATGCGCCAGTTAAATCAAGTCTCGTACCTTCTTTTTAAACCCATGAGGCCAACCTTGCCTCGTGTGCTAGCATGTGTAACATGGATTGTCAGCTGCTGTAGAAATATCAAATTGCAACTGACGTTTAGAGTTCAGCTCTCTCGCGAGCTGATTTTTCTTGTGGCTTGTAGCCCAGTACAGCAAAAACCCTGTATTCTTTTGCTAATGTTTAAAATAAGCACCACCCATGTGGGTTTTTGTATCTGTGCTGTTAACGTTAATGTTTTGTGTCTCCTGGATTACATCAAGCTTCGATTTCATTCGCCTTAAAGCAGAACAACGCCTGCAGTTTACAAGCATTTGCCGGGCAATGCTCGCCAGCTCATTCATTTCTCCCTGCTGCCAGGCTCGTAACTGTCTGCCGGATTCCATGCTTTTCTACGCTCGGCGGAGGTCGCACCACTTTTCCTTCTCAAATTCAACTGGCTCCTTCCTGCTTCTAGCCAGCTCACCCATTTCCCGGGGCATATTAAAGGAATGGTTCGGTCAAATTTTTTATTGTCCCTACGTGTCGGCCATGTGTTCAAGCCTAAGTAGCTCGATTTTAGAAACATTTCCTATGGACCTTACCCGAGTTGTCGTCCATTAAACGCACGCGAAAACAGGCACCAGGGCGCTGCCATTTTGTGATAATCCTATCACTTGCCCCATCGCCCTGGCTGACCTGCTTTTGCGGCACTAAATCATATCCCCCGCCTCTGAGCCTGTCATCAGCAGACGCGTACCGCCCATTTCACAACACCAAAACACGTCTCGTGTCAACAATCGCTGCGCTTCAGCTAATGACGTGTCGCCATGGAAATGGCAAGACTCCTCTTTCCTCAATAAGTATAAACAGACCGTTTCACAACACACAGCATCATATTTTCGATTCCATTCCTGTTACTTTGAGTATTCTGTGACTCGTTTCTGTGCTCTGGTCAGCTACCTTTGCCGCTTGTAGCCCGTGTGAACACCTGTACCATCGCTATAAATTATTTTAGTTTGTTTACCACACAATGGCTACAATAATGCCCTACATGTATGTCATGATCACTGCTTCCAAGGAGCCAGGACCAGCCCAACGTCCTTGGAAGCAGGCCCCTAATCCTAGGCACCAGCCGGTCCCCACAGGGACCTTTTGGACCTTGTCCTGGCGCCGGTGCCACCAGGCTCATCAGAATAATCGGTCCCGGCACTGGAAGCGCCGGGCTCATAATGTGTGCAGATGTTTGGGTGGACTTACCTGCAGCAGACCATGCTGCTTACTTACCAGCCACTTAGAAGTCCTCTGTAAACAGGAACTACTTTCTTACCTGGGTGGGGCAGCTCCATTCCCTGGATTCAGCATGAGGAAAGCTTCTGGAACCGGAACTCTTTTCTTACCTAGGCGGGGACGTGGAGGAAGACGCCTCATCACTCCAAGGCTATTTAAACCACACCCGATGGATGAAACGTGCTTCGCGTTATTCTGCATCTGCAGCAGAACGCTCACCGAGCCTGTTCCAGCCTTTCTTCCTCAATCTGCAAGAATCATACTCACCATTCCTGTATCCAGTCGACAGCAGCATCTGCAGAGACAAACAGCAGGTTAGCAAGGCAGTCTTAATTTGCAGTGCTTACTCACCTGATCCATCGGCTGCGGTCATTTCGGCACGCTGTACTTTCGCCTGTGAAGACAAAGGTATTGTCATTACTTACCGGCACTCCGTGAACTCTGGAATTCTTCACGCTCCATCGCCACCTGTGGAGATCAAAGCATCGTATTTACTTACGGGCCTTCCGCGGACTCTGGCGCTGCAAACAAGCTTCTGAAAGACAAGAGACATTAGACCGGTATTTACTTACGCCCATCGCGCTCTTCACAATAGAACGCCTGCAAATACTCCGGTGCCTCTTCAGCACGAACTACGCTGCAAGGGAAAAAAACAGCCAGAGTGCTTGCATTTACTCACGCATTTCCAGGCGCTTTATGTCATCTTCCTCAGGAGTCCTGCAAGCAAAAAGGGAGAAAAGCATCACACGAAGTCCTGTTCAATGTTAACGTGCCTTGCACCTAAAGACTCTAAAGACTAAAAAGGTGTCTGGAAACTCACCGCTCATGCTATTAACGACGGTAAAGGTCCTGAGTCCAAGAGGCCAATGTTTCACCAGTGAAGGAACTGGCAACAGCGCCCTGCATCAGACGCAGATTGAGAGTCCGGCATTCACCTATCTAAGGTGAGCACGTTGACCTGGGGGCTCTACGGAGAAGCTTGGGAGAGAGAGGAAGAGAGACATTGAACGACCCAGACCATTAACCCCTATATTCTTTCATCTGCAGAAACCTCACCCACACAGTGCGAAGAGGTTCGACCCCGGAAGCCCATCGAGTCCTGCACATCACCTTTCGAGTCACAGACACCTTCCTGCCACGACCTGCGCCTCCGTGGTAATCAGGTGAGCGTTACAGAACGCGAAGCCCACCGCAAAACTTCTACCCAGGCGCAATGGAAACCTCAGACACTGATCACTTAGCCCAGTTGCTCGGAGAATTAAGAGCAGAAGTACATGCAGCTCGTCAGGAAACAAGCTCTCTAAGAAGAGAACTAATACTTTCCAAGGAGCGAACAGAGGACCTCGCTAGGCAATTGCTACAAACGCAGGCCGGACAGACATCTCTGCCCGCTCCAGGAGGAAGCTATCCTTCCGCACCATCTGTAAATCCAGTGCAAATCAATCTACCTGGTAATGTGCCCTTGGCTCCGCCCGAACGTTTTTCTGGTGACCCAAAGAAATATGCAGTGTTCATCAACCAGTGCCGCTTACATTTCTTATGTCGACCAGCTGCTTTCCCAACAGATCAGACCAAAGTGGCTTTCGTGCTTTCTTATCTCAGTGGCAGCGCCGCAGATTGGTCGATTCCTTTAGTCACCCAGGATGATCCGGTTCTGCATGATTTCCAGGCCTTCCAGTCCAGTATGGAGAAACTGTTTGCAAGACATGCACAAGGGCAGGCCTTGGACCATAAACTTCTTTCATTACGACAGGGTAATCAAGACCTCTTGACCTATATAGCCTCATTCAACAGACTCATAGTGGAAACTCAATGGCCCGAGGACAAGAGAATAACGCTTTTCTACAGAGGCCTGCGTGGAGAGCTCAAGGATCTGTTAGCTCAAGTTGTGAACCCTCCACAAGAATGTTCAGACTATATTGATTCTGTCGTCCAATTGGACCACAGATTACAGAACAGGAAGGCTGATCGTTCCAAATTTGATACCCGAGTGTTTTCTAAACCACAAACTTCTACTAAGGGAGCTGACACTATGGAACCCATGCAAATAGGGGGGATGAAAGGTCCTTTAAGCCAAAAGGAGCGGGAAAGAAGAAGACCGCTGCAATTATGCCTCTATTGCGGGAACTCAGCTGGTTTCACTGGACAGTCTCGAAGAAAGTGCCCTAAGAAGGCTGTAGGAGCCGCAGACACCAGTGCCACAAGTTCTAAGCAGGGAAACGACCTAGCCCGGCAAGTGTAGAGGTCCTCTTGCCGAGCGTTAAGATCTGTCCCGTGACCTCTCATTTCGTGGTGCCCATGGTCCTCATTAGTCCAGCACGTCCGGATCGTTTGCATGCAATTGAAGCTTACATCGACAGCGGAGCAATCGGCAATTATGTGGACCGTGAAATGGCATCAAGGATGAATCTACCCCTTGTCCCTAAGGCAGTAAAGGACGTCATTACTACAGTGGATGGCACAGAGATAGCCTCCGGACCAGTAACGCACGCCACCCAAGAAGTGACGCTAGTGAGCCAAGATGGACACCGGGAGAAAATTGTGTTCGATGTGATCAAGGCCCCTCAGTTCCAGATCATTCTGGGAATCCCTTGGTTAGAGAAACACAATCCTCAGATCGACTGGCGAGCAAAGACGGTTCAGTTTCCAGAATGTTTTACCACTTGTTATCCTCGGCCTAAAGTTTTAGTGGCGGCAATTTCTTCTGAGGTTCCTACTTTACCTCCCGACTACCAGGAATTCCAAGATGTCTTTCGGAAGGATCAAGCAAACACCCTGCCTCCTCATAGGTCTTACGACTGTCAAATAGACCTAATACCCGGAACAACTCCTCCTTGCAGTAGGATTTATGCCCTCACCGAGCCAGAGAATCTTCACCTCAGGCAATATCTGGACCAATACTTAGCTAACGGGTTTATCCGTCCTTCTAAGTCTCCAGCTTCCTTGGCTTTGTTCTTCGTTCCGAAAAAGGAAGGAGACCTTAGGACTTGTATAGATTACCGCGCCCTGAATCAGATCACCGTTAAAAACAGATACCCGTTACCTTTGATCCCTGAACTCCTGGACCAAGTCAAAGAAGCATGTATATATACAAAATTGGATCTCGGAGGAGCCTACCACTTGGTACGAATAAAAGAAGGTGATGAATGGAAGACGGCCTTCCGCACCAAGTATGGGCTATTTGAATATCAAGTGATGCCCTTCGGACTTTGTAACGCTCCTGCCGCTTTCCAGTATTTTATGAACGATGTCCTTAGAGAACTCATAGATGTGTGTGTTGTTGTCTACATTAATGACATCCTTGTCTATTCATCATCTGAAGAGGAACATCAGAAACACGTTAAAAAGGTTCTCGGGAGACTGTCAACATAACCTTTTTGCCAAGCTTGAAAAATGCGTTTTCAACGTAACTGAAGTTGAGTTCCTGGGATTCATATTGTCACCTAATGGGGTTCATATGGATTCAAAGAAGGTCGATGCAATCATCAAGTGGCCATCACCAACCTCGGTAAAAGGAGTTCAAAGCATGTTGGGATTCGCTAACTTTTACCGCAGATTCATTCCTGAATTTTCCCGGATAGTCCAGCCCATCACCGCTCTGTTAAAAAAGAACAAACGTTTTGAATGGTCTACTGAAGCAGAACAAGCTTTTCGGGACTTAAAAGCTAGATTCATTTCTGCACCTGTACTGAAACATCCTCGCCCAGAACTCCCCTACATTGTGGAAACAGATGCTTCCGGTCTTGCTATGGGGGCAGTTTTATCACAAAGAGATCCGGTCACACACCAATTACATCCTGTAGCCTTTTGGTCCCGCAAATTCTCGGCTCCCGAGATCAACTATTCCATTACAGACAAGGAACTTTTAGCTATCAGATCGGCCTTTAAAGCCTGGCGACATTATCTTTTGGGAGCCAGACACACAGTCACCGTAATGACTGATCACCGCAATCTACAATATCTGAAGACGGCCAAAGCTCAGTCTTCCAGACAGCTTCGCTGGGCTCTGTTTCTGGCTGAGTTTGACTTTATAATTACTTATCGACCCAGCAGTAAAAACGGAAAAGCAGATGCCCTCTCTCGGATGGGAGTAGATGAATATTTGACCAATCCAGAACCAATACCCATAATCCCAGAACAAAGGATTTTGGGGTTAGTCCACACTCAATCCTTTGAAGACATCAAGACGGCAGTCAAGTCACTCCTAACTCCGGCCGATTTGCAGGACTGGCAATTAAAGGGAAAGGAATTCTCAGTGGATCAAGACCTACCATATTTCCAAGGACGATTGTACTTGCCCTGTGAGAAAATACAAAAACAAGTAATCTCCGGTTATCACGACTCTCTGATGGAGGGTCACCCTGGCATTACTAAAACCATGGAAAAGATCAAGAGACATTTCTGGTGGCCATCATGGAAGAAGGATATTAGAGACTTTGTAATCTCCTGCGGTGTGTGTGCCCAGAATAAAAGTCAGAAGGAGAAACCAGCCGGCCTTTTACACCCTCTGGATATTCCTCCCTGTCCATGGCATACCCTGTCCATGGATTTCATCACGGACTTACCTTCATGCTCAGGGTATAATACCATTTTAGTAGTCGTGGATCTATTCTCCAAGATGGCTCATTTCATTCCCCTGAAGGGCCTACCTTCGGCTTCGGTATTGGCCCGAGAATTCTTAGAAAACATCATTCGGTTACACGGTTTTCCCTCGGTTTTAATCTCCGATAGGGGAAGTCAATTCATCTCCCATTTTTGGTGAAGTTGCTGTCTAACCCAAATTGATGTAAGACTTTCAACCAGTCACCATCCCCAAACTGACTGACAAACCGAGAGGACAAATCAGACTCTAGAGCAATATCTGCGTTGCATGCTCCAACAAACTGAAAACCCTTGGAAGGATATCCTGTGGATCGCTGAATACGCTTACAACAATTCAACTCATTCTGGAACCGGGAAGACTCCCTTCTTCCTATTATACGGACATCATCCTAGAACCTCTAATTTGGATCCTCCCCAAGAATTCGAAACACCAGCTGTGGATCATTTACACTCTGAGATTACCCGTGCTTTTAAGGAAGCCACTGCCCATCTGCAAAGAGCTAAAGCTCAAGTCAAAAAAGGAGCAGATCGACATCGTAAAGAGGCCCCTCACTATGCAGTAGACCAGGTCTGGTTATCCACTAAGCACCTGCCTCTAAAAGGATCCCGCACCTTCAACCCGAGATACCTTGGACCCTACACCATCTCTACCATAATTAATCCGGTGGCGGTCAAATTGGAATTACCTACGCATATGAAAATACATCCAGTATTCCATGTCTCCTTATTAAAACCAGTACAACCAGAAACTCGATTGACTGAACTCCCAGAACCTGTTTTGGTAAACGGAGAACTCGAATTCGAAGTAAAGAACATCCTAGACTCCAAAATCTCCAAATCTAAATTATACTATCTGGTTGATTGGAAAGGATACGGTCCCCAGGAAAGGTCTTGGGAACCCTCAGAATATGTCCACGCTCCTCGTCTGGTCAAGAGATTCCATCTGAATCACCCCGACAAGCCAAAACCCCCGGAGAAGACACGCTTAGGAGGGACCTTGAGGGGGGGTACTGTCATGATCACTGCTTCCAAGGAGCCAGGACCAGCCCAACGTCCTTGGAAGCAGGCCCCTAACCCTAATCCTAGGCACCAGCCGGTCCCCACAGGGACCTTTTGGACTTCGTCCTGGCGCCGGTGGCACCAGGCTCATCAGAATAATCGGTCCCGGCACTGGAAGCGCCGGGCTCATAATATGTGTGCAGATGTTTGGGTGGACTTACCTGCAGCAGACCATGCTGCTTACTTACCAGCCACTTAGAAGTCCTCTGTAAACAGGAACTACTTTCTTACCTGGGTGGGGCAGCTCCATTCCCTGGATTCAGCATGAGGAAAGCTTCTGGAACCGGAACTCTTTTCTTACCTAGGCGGGGCCGTGGAGGAAGACGCCTCATCACTCCAAGGCTATTTAAACCACACCCGATGGATGAAACGTGCTTCGCGTTATTCTGCATCTGCAGCAGAACGCTCACCGAGTCTGTTCCAGCCTTTCTTCCTCAATCTGCAAGAATCATACTCAACATTCCTGTATCCAGTCGACAGCAGCATCTGCAGAGACAAACAGCAGGTTAGCAAGGCAGTCTTAATTCGCAGTGCTTACTCACCTGATCCATCGGCTGCGGTCATTTCAGCACGCTGTACTTTCGCCTGTGAAGACAAAGGTATTGTCATTACTTACCGGCACTCCGTGAACTCTGGAATTCTTCACGCTCCATCGCCACCTGTGGAGATCAAAGCATCGTATTTACTTACGGGCCTTCCGCGGACTCTGGCGCTGCAAACAAGCTTCTGAAAGACAAAAGAGACATTAGACAGGTATTTACTTACGCCCATCGCGCTCTTCACAATAGAACGCCTGCAAATACTCCGGTGCCTCTTCAGCACGAACTACGCTGCAAGGGAAAAAAACAGCCAGAGCGCTTGCATTTACTCACGCATTTCCAGGCGCTTTATTTCATCTTCCTCAGGAGTCCTGCAAGCAAAAAGGGAGAAAAGCATCACACGAAGTCCTGTTCAATGTTAACGTGCCTTGCACCTAAAGACTCTAAAGACTAAAAAGGTGTCTGGAAACTCACCGCTCGTGCTATTAACGACGGTAAAGGTCCTCTGAGTCCAAGAGGCCAATGTTTCACCAGTGAAGGAACTGGCAACAGCGCCCTGCATCAGACGCAGATGGAGAGTCCGGCATTCACCTATCTAAGGTGAGCACGTTGACCTGGGGGCTCTACGGAGAAGCTTGGGAGAGAGAGGAAGAGAGACATTAAACGACCCAGACCATTAACCCCTATATTCTTTCATCTGCAGAAACCTCACCCACACAGTGCGAAGAGGTTCGACCCCGGAAGCCCATCGAGTCCTGCACATCACCTTTCGAGTCAGACACCTTCCTGCCACGACCTGCGCCTCCGTGGGAATCAGGTGAGCGTTACAATGTATGAGCCCGAGTATACCGAGGAGGAACTACTGGAAAGGGAAACGCGCGAAAACTATGGTGCTTCGGATGGCAGTTGGCAGGAAAAATCAACGGATGAAGACACTGGACCTAGTCGCATGGACGGTGTTTCCACCTGGTTCAAATGCAATTGGTGCGAGCTAATGCCAACCGAGGAGGAGAACTGCTGCTGCTGTGAAAACTCTGGATGCGTGGCCTACCTTTCGGAAGGCGAGCCACGACCGCAATGCATCACCGAGCTGCCAAACTTCAGGGCAGCCTGCCTCACACGGTCCGTGTTGAGGATAATGATGGTGCTTATGCACGAACTTCGCAACTGTTCGTCCTCGTAATCCGAGTAACGAGTAAGTATAATCTGCTTGTGATGCCACTATTTCATGGTCTCCTATATCCAAAATTACATCTACATATCATTGTAACGCATGAGTCGTTCAATAGTGTGCAGTGTCTGGATGGCATTTGTCCGAGCAGAATGCCATTAGTTACAAGAATTGTCATTGACAACAAACGTTTAATCAACTTACCTTGGTAATTTAAAAACGTACCTTTTATCATTATTTTTCACAGGTGGTACCGGCTGGTGGCCTATCGTTCCTTTACATGGTGGCTTCACAGGAGGCTTGGACAGCGCGTTCGAAGAGTAATACCTGCCTGTGCCGTTCGTGCCATAAGAGAAACTTTCCCGAGTGACAGCGGTCAGTACAGGGGATTTTCCCTCGCTGTGCTGCAACCTGACCTGTACAATGTGTAAAGTTTTGTATTTTTGTGCCATGAAAAAAAGAAACAAAATGAAACGCCACATATTTTAACAACGGCTGTTTCGATTTTTTTTTTTTTTTAAATGAATCAAGTGTGTCTCCATTCAGCAGTCTTCCTGTGCCTTATCTGCACGCCCCAGGCCCTTCCATCCCACCCCCCTCTATCAAAGGCGGTTCGCGCCAGTGGATGCATGTTGCCATGGGGGGCTGTCAGGAGCGCGAACGGCCAAGGTGCCAAACAGCATGTACACTTCAAAAGGTATCCCACGCCAAGGGCCCATCGCTCACATGGCCTCCTCAGACTGTGTCAGGCCAGGACCACCACCCCCCCCCCCCCCCCCCATGCTGGCCGGGCCCTGTGAAAACCACATACCACGACATACACACGTCATTCAAAAACACACCCCTGTTTGTAATACTTTACAAACCACTTGATATGTCTCATGAGAACATCTTTGTGCTTTGCAAGTCAACTCCTGAACGTGCTACCTGAGCACCACTGAGATCTATGCTAAACTGCTTGTCGTTGTGCTATCCGTGGACTTCTGTGACCGCTTCGAGCAAACTCATCAGTGTGCTACCTGTGGCCATTTACCTGTTCTCCTGCAACATACTGCTCGGCTTGGTGAATCCAACTGTTTGTTGGTCAAGGTAAGGCCATGTGTCATATTTCGCTGATTTTTAAATTTCTATCTATTTTTGCGAGTAGAGTACTCAATAGTGCTATGTTCATTGATATTGATTTGAGTTTCCATTGTTATGCTATCAATAGATTTATTTTCATCTGTGTCAATTGTCATCGAATTGCATCCTTCGGGGGTCCAGTCTATAATGTAAGCATGTTTCCTTCTCGTGCAAGACAGAACATCCAAGGGACGAGTCACATGTTCAGAGTTTAGTCACATCATTTATGCATTTCTGCAATTTATGCAAATGCTAAGCCGCACATGATGAACTGGTATAGTTCCTGTGACCAAAACAAACCTTGCATTGAACATTGTATGGTTCATTTACTTTTGGATCACATTTTTATTCATCAAGATTGTATATTGTAATGTCGATATTTACTTTTCAGAATTTTCAACAATGCCTGCCTGTTCGATTAGCGGTGGCCTTTCGAAGACCCATGCTAAATCTGAAGGCACTACAATGCATGGATTCCCGAAAACTGTTGATCGAATAAGAGAATGGGTCAGACATTGCGGATATCCACTGGATGAGCTGGAAAGTAGAGTCCAACAAGTCTTAGAGGACAAGAGGGGTGATCGATACTGCATCTGCAGCCGGCACTTTTCCTCCAACATGTACACAACATCTTGGGTAACAAAGAAGAATAAATGGCGAAACGAAAATTGCTCACAAACGCTATTCCCACTCTATTCGTCCACATTCCACCACTGGTGAGTCAAGTGTCCGGATTTAGCTTTAGGCCTTGCGGTTGTGTAGGTAGACGAATGGATTCATTGATATTTTAGGTGTTGTGTCCCTTGTAATACTTTCGACATTGATATGAGTGTATAGCTTTTTGAATAATGACATTTATCAATATATTCTTTTTCGATTTCATAACCCACAAACGAAATCTATATATGGGCACAGGGAACTGTGCTATATTGCACATTTTCAATAGCATTACTCTCGTATTCTGTCTCCTTACATGGCAATTTTTAATATTGGCATTTCATTATCAATCAATAATTTACCTTTACAACTGCTTGACTATCCCTTGAATCTGAAGCAAGAACATTCTACATCCGTGACGTGCTCGCAGTTATCAACCACTTCTAGCGCGTATCAGGTAATCTTACTTGGCTATTCCGCTACAGACTTGTTTTATGCATGTCAAGTAATATTTTTATTGTATCATGTAATTATTTTACTGAATGTTTGTTTAGTGCTTTCCAATTGATATACACCTTATCGTCCACTGGTGTTTGTTTTCAGTTATGATTAGTGTTATCCATAGTAATGCAAGTACTGTCTTTCAGGGAGATGCTGAAGCGTCCACCACATTGACAACATCCCTAGATGTTCTTCAGCAGCACGAGGTATGGATACTGACAGCTCCATCGAAACTAGATCATCATAGCTGTAATACTTTTCGTTTGATTGTTCTACACAATGTTTCATTCGTGATTAGCCATTGATATGTACCTGTGCGGTCGAGCCCAAGTGTCTTATGTTTTCAATATTGTAATCCTTACTAATGCAAGTACTATCTTTCAGGCAGTTGATGGAGCGTCAACCCTTGCACTTGATGCGGAGCCTGACATTCAAGTAATTCCAGGGGAAGTGGAAGCGGGACCTTGCGTATACGAATCGGCGCAACAGCTTTCGGAAGTGCGCACTACATTTACAACATCCCTACATATTCTTCGGCAGCACGAGGTATGGATACTGACCGCTCCATCGAGCGTCATCATATAACGTGATTCCATTTGCTATACTTTCTTCCCTATTAATGCGAGTACTGCATTTCAGGGAGACGACAGCTTCCACTACAATAACATCCCATTTAGATGATGCAGATGTAAATAAATCGGAGAAATAAATCGATGAAATCTGATCATATTTACATATTCCGTGATTCTTTTAGACAATGCATAATCTGTGGTTATCTCTTTATATGTACCTGTGCCGTCGACCCCAAGTGTTATGTTTCCAATATTGAAAACCATGCTAATGCAAGTACTGTGTTTCAGGGAGTTGCTGATGCCTCCTTTCCAATACATCCATTCATGGCAGTCCATGCGTAGCCAAAGGAATGGATACTGACAGTTCCATCGAACTAGATCATCAGAGCTTGAATACCTGTGGTTTGATTGTTCTACAGAATGTTTAATTTGTGTTCAGCTATTGAAATGTACTTGTGTGTTCGTCCACATGTGTTTTATGTTTTCAATATTTTGATACATAGTAATGAAAGTACTATGTTTCAGGGAGTCGATGGAGCGTCATTCCGTGCTGTCTATGCGGATCCAGAAAATAGTCGTTGCTGCGCAAGAGGAAGGGAAGACATGCAGAAACGAATCGGAGCCAACAGCGTGCAGATGTTGAAGTTCGAGTCAAAGTTGCAAAGAAAAGAAACAAAAATAAGGTTAGTTACAAACGGTTCATAAGTTTAGGAATTGTTTTGTGTTGGACTATTTTTTTCCTGTCAATTGTACTATACTTTATATTGTGTTTTTAAAATGAACATCCCTTTTCCAATCTGTCCTCGTTACCTGTGGGTGAACGAACTATACATACACAGACAGTGAAGCAAATGAGATGTTGCTTGCCTTGCCAGACCATTTACACTATGGAGGAACTATTAATTCAGATGCAGCGTGTTGAGACTCGGGATGCTCATGTCCAATGGCCAGAACATGAATTGAATGTGTCCGGAGAATCCAGTAAAGTTGTATTGGACCATTGCTACAGTTCGACTGCACCACCAAAAGAAGACGATACTGAATGTATTGAAGATAGCTCTGAAGTAGTCGCAGATCAATTCACACAATCTACACCCGCCAAAAAAATGGCACCCCAAAAGCTGTCAACAATGTTGTGTTCTCCCATCAATGCTGAAGTAACAGATGTTGAAATGACAGAGAATGAACCAGCAGCAGCAGCACCCAACGACGCATCAGAACTTGATATCAGCGATATTTCTTTCGAATTTCTTTGTCCTCGGCACAGTCCGAAACAACTTTCACGCCGGATGACAGTCTAATGAAAGAGGGCAAATACATAGTATTCGACAGTTGTTTGATGGATATTATAAGTATGCTGAAATGTGGGCATTCAGTTGGAGGGGAAGTATGTGGGGAGCCATTGCTTCATGTGACTCGTCAAAAACAAGGCAGTTACGTCAAAATACATGCCGCCTGTAGATTTAATCATGCGTTCTCATGGTCTGCACAACCGATGCTGGGGAAGCTGCCAGCAGGCAATCTACTGTGTGCAGCTGCCTCACATTTTGGTGGGTCCAATTTTAGAAAGTGAGTCTTTCAGTTTGTGGGACTCCATTTCTAAAACGCAGTACTACAAATACCAACATGATGATCTGATTCCGGCCATTAGTGATGCTTGGAAAATTGAACAATTCTCTTTAGCAAGTACATTCGAAGGGAAACGATTCAGGCTAGCTGGCGATGGACAGTGCGACAGCCCTGGATTTTCTGCCAAGTACTGCACCTACCACTTTCAGGACATGGATAGTAAGAAAATTGTTAGTTCGGTGGTCGTGCAGGTGTCCCAATGTAAATCCTCAGTGGCCATGGAGAAACTAGGATTTATAAAATCATTGCAATATCTACAATCAAGGGAATGCACATCGACCTCATAGCCACGGACACACGTTTCAATTGCCAAGACAATGAGAGAGCAGTTCCCACATATTAAACATCAATTTGACGTATGGCATCTTGCTAAATCAATCAATAAGAAAATCTCGGCTGGAGGGGGGAAAAAAAAGGTTTCGAAAGTATTTCAGTGGTCCCAGTCTATCAGCAACCATCTTTGGTGGCGCTCCAAAACTTGTGAAGGGTCAGTGGAAATCCTACTTGAAAAATGGCGGTCACTGATGCACCACTGTACTAACGTTCACCGCTGGACAGAAAACCAACATTTCCACCAATGTGAACACTTTGTCCACAGAGGAGGCACAGAAGAAGAAGTGTTTGATTACATCTTCACCTACACACAAAGCCATTGAGAAGATTGTTTTCGATAAAACTCTATCGAGATTTGAGGGGACTGACAGAATTCTGTCACACAGGAGAATTGGAGGTGTTCCACAATATGTGCCTAAAGTATAGGCGAAAGCTATTGCATTTCAGCTTACAGGGCATGAAACATAGGACTCTACTAGCGGTCTTGGCCCATAACGAGAATGTGGGCCGTGAACAGTCTAGGACTACGGGAAATTTAGGGATGCCTCGCTACACTACAACCTTTGGAAAAAGAACTAAGAAATGGGGGGTAAAACCAGTATATGAGGAAATGGAGTTCGACTTTGTTAAAGGCCTTATTGTTAGTGCACTAGAGAAGCACAGATATGGAATTTTGAGCGTTTCTGTCATGCCCGCGCCGCTGGCGCACGCATTGGCAACCATCATGGACTACTTGGTACTCATCCTCCTAATACTCCTTGAACAACTCCTTTTCACGCCTTGGTCTTTTATTTCCATTTGCTCAACTTTGGGTCTTATTTTATTCAATTAACTACATTTACCATAATGCACCTGGCTGCAGTCCTCAATTCCTGGCTATTCTCATTCATCGTTATTGGGACCACAATCCCCAGAAGCCCTAGCGGCCAGTGCTGCTTTCACCTGCTCAGGACCAGAGAGGGAGGAGGCAGATTGTCTTCAGGTGTGCGGCTCCAGGTGCTTTCAATTAGCCTGCCTCAGAACAGGGCAGGGCTGTATATAAGCAGCTGCCTGCAGGAGCACAGTGTCTTGCATCTTGAGATCTCCCCGCTCCGGTTTGCCTTGACCCGCTACTTTGTATGCTGTTCCTGTTGCTGCATTATCCTGGTTTGATCCAGTGTCCTCTGGGCTCCCTGCCCTGCAGCCTGCCTCACTCCGGCTGCCTATGGTCCTTGTACTCTGGGCTCCCTGCCCTGCAGCCTGCCTCACTCCGGCTGCCTACGGTTCTTGTCCTCTGGGCTCCCTGCCCTGCAGCCTGCCTCACTCCGGCTGCCTACGGTTCTTGTCCTCTGGGCTCCCTGCCCTGCAGCCTGCCTTACTCCGGCTGCCTACAGCCCTTGTCCTCTGGGCTCCCTAAGTTGCAGCTTGCAACCCTCTGCTGTCTCCAAGCCCTTGTCCCCTGGGCTCCCTACCTTGCAGCATGCACCTCTTCACTGCCTACAGCCCTTGTCCTCTGGGCTCCTTTCTTGCAGCCTGCTCCCTCTGCTGTCTACAGCCTGTGTCCTCTGGGCTCCTTCCTTGCAGCCTGTCTCCCTCCACTGCCTACAGCCCTTGTCCTCTGGGCTCCCTGCCTTGCGGCTTGCTACACTCCTCTGCCTTACAGCCTGTATTACACTTGGCTACCTACGGCCCTGCTCCTCTGGGCTCCCTACCTCGCGGCCCTATTCTTTTGGGCTCTGTCGCCTACTACTAATCTCCCTCTGTCCTGTTCTTCTGGACTCCCTGCCTTGCAGCCTACTACAGTCCTCCGCAGTCCACTATAGTTTGCCTGCACCTAGTGCCACTCTTGACTGCAGACCTGCTTCCTACTTTGCAGCCCTTCTATTTTCCTGACTGCTGCTCCCTTGTTCTCTTCCGTCCTCTGTACTCCACCTTAGGTTATCTACTTCAGTCTAACTGCCTTTCCTTCATTTCCTTCTGCTAGATTGCTCATTGACTTCCTTTTCGCTGGATGCATCTGTTCTTGTCTTCTCATGTGTTTTATTTAATCCCTTTGTACAGAGCTTGCCTGTTGGTTTCCGGCAGGCAACCTCTGCCCCTTCCCTTGTCCCGTTTTCAGTGTTACAGACACCCACTGCTGTTGTTCCCAGCCATGAGCATACAGTGTGGGCCTCTGTTATAGCAATCTGTGCAGAAGGCTGGAGTTTCCTAAGGTTCGTGGAACACTTTCCCATTTCAGCATATTCCCCAAGAGGGAATCCAGTTTGTTTGTACCTTTTGTATCTTTTTTGCCCCTTTTGGCTCACAGCTACAGTTTCCTACTCTTTCTTGTTGAACTTCCTGCTGTGTGTGCTTATCTGCTACCTTACTTCAGCACAGCCACCCAAAACCTACCTGGGTACCCTGTGCCACTCTTGACAGAGTGCCATTCTTGACAGTGTCTGTGCAGAGCACTGATGCATTGCCACCAAACATTACCACTGTGCCATGTCCACCCAAAGCAGAGCTGGGTGAGAAGTTCAAATCCCGGTTTAAATAAATCATTGTAATCTGTCTTTTTGAAAATAATGTTATTGTACAGTGCGCATACAAAGTATGCTAACCCTAAACCCTCCATTCACCATCCTGGGTGGCGAACAACATGGGTGTCATCTTTGACTTCTCGCTCTATTCACCTCATATCGCTGACCTTGTGAATGTGTATGTATATATTTTTGTTGCTGTAACTAAGTTTCGCAATCTCATGTAAATGCTGCGCACTGTTAACCGAGGGGAGGATTGCGTATTGCAAATAATAAAACAAACAATAAATCTCACTTTCAACTCAACTCCTCGGGTACTTTATACTTTCCCTGACCTTCCCCCAAAAAGTCAATGTCTCCATAGTTATGGTTCTCTAGGGCTGCAAAGCTCGCGGACAACGAGGACAAAATTGGGGGCCTTAGAACGCGCCAAGCGAGGCGTTGCAGATGGGAGAGAAGCCAGTTCGCATTTGCACATTGAGGCCTTGTACAAACATGGAGTCGAAAATTCAAGTTCTCACAG
This sequence comes from Ambystoma mexicanum, assembly GCF_040938575.1. Lineage (NCBI taxonomy): Eukaryota > Metazoa > Chordata > Amphibia > Caudata > Ambystomatidae > Ambystoma > Ambystoma mexicanum. The sequence goes on along the minus strand of NC_090936.1, from coordinate 446,792,002 downwards.
ATCGCTTTACACGGGATGTTGCAAAGTAAGAATGTACGCTCATGCAGAGTGAAGGTCATCGGCTTTGGTTTTATGCTCGCGGGCTGAAGAGGCCCGCGAATTGCACCGGCAGTATAAGGTTCTATTGTTTTTTTACCTTAAGAGACAGGGACCATGCCGAAAGGACTTTATTTGAAGGAGGTGGGCAATAACGTAAGACGATAAGGCTGAAAATTCTGAAACTAGACTGAGTTTCATGTTAAGTATATGAAAAATCGTTGACACGAACACAGTGGGATTTACGGACTGCATTACACAGAGATACAATGGACATGGCAAATATAATGTAAGTAACTCTTTAGACGCTTTTATACCTGAATGAATAGCAAGTACAACATTTGTGGGATCGTCTTTCTACTGGGCACATGGGCATGCATGTGCCTATTCGACACGCATGTAGACAGCCGTTTCTCAGTGGTTCAAAGGTTAAAAAAAAAACATTAGTTTGTGTTTCCCTCAATTTATTTCGTTAGTTTTCGCATTGCTTTTAGAGCCGAACATACTCCATTGCACTATCCTCGCAAGCGAATAGTTTCAGCTCACCCGTAATAAATAAAATGAATAATAGTAATAAAGATCGGCTGGTGAGACTAATTTCAATTTTTGTTTTCTCTAAACGGGTACATCCTACCATATTGCCACTGCCACCTATTCCAGACCCCGTCAGACGGCTTCTTCAACCGCCAGCTGCAGCTTCTTGTAAACAACTGCACTATATTGACCATCTTATGGGACGATCGCCAAGGAGCCATATGCCCTTACGCGGTACTAGTGGCTAGAAGCAACATATATCGACCTTTACGTTGGCCTAGTGCCTAGTGCCTAGTTGATGGAACAGCCTTGCGGTTCACCGTGCGTCCAAAGTGCTTCTTTTAACGAAAACCTACACCCTGTGTACCATAAAGGAACAGCACGTGACTCACGATAAACTTTTGCGGATCGAGATAAAAGAAAAAAAATTCCATTCCGATTTAATATGCCAATTGCTGAATATTCTCTAAACATTTAGGCCCTCATTACGACCCTGGCGGAAAGGGGTTTACGCCGGCGTAAACCATGGCGCCCCTTTCCGCCTGAGTACGAGTTCCCGTAGCGCCATGGTGATTTTTACGCCTGCTTTTTGCAGGCGGAAAAATCCATGGCGCTACGGGACTTGTTGTTAATTACGCCACCGTAATTTACGGTGGCGTAATTAACGCCTTCCCCACTCCCATTATACCCTATGGGGCAAAAATGGGAATGGGGAAGGGTAAATGGGGATTGGGGACTTACCGCCCCGCCAAGGTCGGAATGGGGCGGTAAGTCCGCCAACCACCATGGCGCAGTTGGCAGCTTAGCGCCATGGACCATGGTGCAAATAGCACCATGGTTCTCCGCCAGGGTCGTAATGAGGGCCTTAATGTCAAATGTACTTTACCAAATGTACCGTATTGCTGTTTGATTTTAAAGTACAGTTTCATATTCCGAATTGTGGCGCGCTGTGTTGCGAGTTGATCTGTGTTGGTTTCCGGGTTCTGTGTGAAGTCGCGCAGAAGACGACTGGGCGCATTTGCCTATGCAGCACAGTAACGTCACGGAGAGAGGCGGGGAATAAGAATGTTTTGATAATGTCAGGCTCAGGGGCGGGGAATATGATTTAGTGCCGCAAAAGCAGGTCAGCCAGGGCGATGCGGCAAGTGATAGGATTATCACAAAATGGCAGCGCCCTGGTGCCTGTTTTCGCGTGCTTTTAATGGCCGAAAACTCGGGTAAGGTCCATAGGAAATTTTTCTAAAATCCAGCGACTTCGGCTTGAAAACACATGGCCGACCCGTATGGACAATAACATTTTTTGACCGAACCATTCCTTTAAGTTTTCAGTCTCAGCAGGACCGGGTAAACACTGTAGCTTTTGAAGATTTTGCTACTGTGTTGGATCTTTCATGCAGCCCTCCTATGGAGACGTCACTCGCAAGATCGCGGACAGGCATCCCGCGAGATCTCGTCTCCCCGCGAGGACCCGCGCTCTTCTGATGAAAACGGGCGGCGAGAAGGAGCGACCGGACTGCCCCAGCGTGGCTCCTGCTACGAGGAGCTTAGTGGCATGGGATTCTCTCCACAAAGAAATCAGCTTCCAGGAGCGTAATACCAAGGCCATAGGAGGCCACCTGGGTGCCCTGGAAGCCTGCCGTGTGCACCCCTTACCTGCACACCCTGCCCCACTAAAGCAACTGGGAGGCACATGAACTGAACAGTGAGTACAGCCTATCCTTCCCCATGGACAACAGTTCACCTCCCTCACTGTAACTGTCCCAATAAATCCAGTTGGCAGCATTACTGGTGTCCTGTCCTCCCTCAGACCACTACACCTCCATTGAAGCGCATCACACTATTAACCAGCATTTGTCTTGAAGCTGTATAACAGTCAACATACCAAAGCTGGATCAAGCTTCCGTTAAGACACACTGCCTGATTCATGGAATTATTTGCGTGAAAAACGCAGATTTGCGCACCTTTCTTTCCTGAAAATCCCCATATTTCACAGGGATTTTTGGGCAGAAAGGAGCGAAAATCTGCGTTTTTCACGCAAATAATTCCATGAATCAGCCTGACTGTGTTTGAGCAGGGCAATGTTCAAAAAATGTTCAAAAAGAAATGGTATCTGCATACGTAGATTACTTGTGGTGCTCCGTACAGAGCACCCATGTTTGTGCGGTTTGCTGCCCAGGCAGCCCCTTATATTCTGTTTAGAATGGCCCTAGGCACTGCATGTGTGGGGTAGCTTTCAACGCCCCCGAGCTGGCTGGTGCCAACAGAAGTTAGTGCCTCATGGTGACAATTATAGGTCACCAGCTGTTATTTCCTGCCTCATATCTCCTGTGGGTGTAGCACATGCTAATGTGCTTTTGCACCTTGTTAGGGCCCTCATCCTGCCAGTCTTTGTAGCTGAGGGAGAGGGGAGGGGTATGGGGCTGACCATGTGTTTGCAGCATGTGTTCTGCCCATACACCTGTGCCGTCCTTGTCCCCAGGTTACTTGTCCACTCTTTGGAGCTGTGGGGTGACCCCTCAGCAGCGCTGCCTAATCTGCTCAGTCACGTGCCCCGACCAAATTACTCCCACTGGTGAAGAGACTGGAACATGTGCAGCTCCCACCACCAACTGTTCCCAAACCTTTGCTGCCCCCACATTAAATAGCCTGGGGGCACTCTGTCCCTACCCAATAATGGCTTGCTGGCTGTGTGCAGCGCCCAAATCAACCCTGGGGAAACTTGTCCCTTGTTCTCCCCACCCCCACAAACCCCCAGGACCAATCTTATTACAGTACAGCAGGTGCATGATTTCTGTTGGACTAGTGCCCCATTTATTAAAGTTAGAATGACCCCATCTGCTGACCATTGACTTATTGGCATCTTGTTTGCTTTTTCAGGGGACAAGATGTTGCCAGTGCCAAGAAAGCTGTCCAAGCTGCGATCGAACTGAGAGCCCAGTTTCCCGAGACCCTGGCAGGGTTTGACTTGGTAACCATTAAAACACCTTTGATATATAGATCATGATTTTTAATCAATTTTTCACTTCCGTTCATTGTAAAAAATGTAAAAACAATGATGAATATCTTGAAGATAAAGAAATTAGCAAACACCTTCTGACAAATGAAACCACTGCCCAACAGTCATGAGAAATCAGATGAAGTCGCATGTAGATCAAGTCAATTCTGTATTTGCATTTCGCCCCATTTTATTCGAGCTTGGAGATGGGAGCGAGTCAAGTCCTCAATACTATGAGCTTGGTATTTCGGAAGAAGCTGCATGCAGGTCGATTTAGGTTTCAGAAGTCTTCTTTTAGAATGCTGACGAAAGTAAAAGGAGCGTGTATGTATGGGAGTTTAAAGAAATGGTAGCCATGAAGCATGAAAAAAGTAGCACAATTAAACGACCACAGTTGTCTAATAGGAAAAATGGCACAGAGTAAAATTCAAACTTGCCTGTGTCCATAAATATATCTGGGTGTAATTGTTCACGTGACCCACTTTCCTTGTCAGTGAACACAGTACTGTGATAACTATTCTAAAACGTCTGCCATCTTGCACACTTCTTCCCTAGCGAGCTGGATGGTGGGAGGTTTCCCAGATCACCATGGTAGATGTGCACGTCCTCCCTGTCAGGTGGCATAAAGGCAGACGGCTAGCAGGAAGTTGCTCTGAAACTCCTACACCCTGCCACCATGTGTACCATTAGTCTTGTTTCTTCGTCTTATTTGCATTGGTCTCTGAAGTCTGGTCCCATGTAAATCGCTCAGACAAAGGGACGCTCTGCACATCTCTGGGTATCTATAAGTGACAGCGCAGCGGTATTTTAAGAGTCGCCCATGCCACTGAGTGCTGTTTTCAGAGTTGAGGTTTGGGGTAAAATATCTAATACAGACCTTTCCCTCTCATTGCAAGATTTGTTTATCTATGGAAATGTCGGTGAGATGTCAATGAGCAGGTCCTGGAATTTGTGGGGTTTTCCTGGCCAGTTAATAAGATACTTATAAAATATTGCACTGACCTTGAAATAATACCTGAGGAAAATCTGTAGGGATAAACTTGTCTTTCGCTGTGTGGTATTTGAATTTGTAGGTCAAAGGCTTTGGTCTTGGGGCTTAACTTAGTAAATAGCATGGGGCCAGTCTTTTGTCAGTCGGTGTACCATCCCACCCTGATACCATATGTGGTGGGTCAGAAGAACAATGCAGAGATTTTGATGACATTCCCAACAATTTTATTAAGTAAAGCCTGTTTCTCCCTATAACTATAGGATGTTCCCTACCTATATTAACTATGGTGCTCATCAATGTCCAAATCAAAAATAAAGTCCACTGTCAAAACTAACCTGATCTGACCCTACCATTATTCAAACAAACTAAGGCCAGGAGAATTACTCAATTCTCCTGGTGGAGCAGGGATCTGCTTTGCTTGCATGTTCTTTTAATAGCCAATTTTCAAATGATCTCTAGCCACATTCTTTGTCAGGGCATGAGGGCTTGGGCTCTTCCCTTATCTCATGGGATTATTTTCCTGGGGCTCTTTCGTCAGGTTTGTTTGATTCTTGCATCCACAGATTTTGGTTGGTGTCAGCCTTGCATGATATCTTCTTTGTTGCGTTATACCCTCAGGATTGTTATTGTGTTCCCTTCTTAGTTTTTACATATTGGTGTTCTTTGTTTCTTTCTCTTTTCCATTTTTCTGACTTTGTTTCTACTACTTCCCAATTAATCCCTCTTAAGGGGTTGGGTCTCCCCCACACCTCTTCCCGGGGTAGTCTTATCCACTGATTAATATTCTCCTTTTCAGGTTTACTTATGATGTTCCATCGTCTCTGGTTACAGTTCATATTTAGTAGTTGCAAATAATTCCCTGGGACGAGTGTCTCTGCTCGTATAAAGATTCCCTTTTGGCTTCCTGGTCTTTCCATTCTCCCCGTTACCTATCTCTTCATGAGGGCACATCCACACGGCCTGCGGTCGCTTGAGACCTTTTCTCCTGCTTGGTTCTTCTTACTCGGTTGTTTTCTCTGTTGGCATGTCTTTGCCCCTTGCTTGCTTCCCTTTTTTGCTATGGTCCAGCGTCCAACCTGGGAACTCATGCTGTTGCGGATAAATCTGCGCTTTGGTGTCAGTGTAGTTGGTAGTGCTCCCTGCCCACCACAAACTACTCATGGTCCTGCTACCAACAGCTGTCTGGTCTTTAGACCCTCAGTTTCCCCGCAATTCAATACGCTGTCTTGCCAGCATCTGATCCTATAATTCAGAGTGCTTCTGAATGCCATGGGCTCTGTGGCTCTCGCTGGCTCCCCCTCCCACTTGCGGTATGCTACCAACGGCCTCCCCTACTGCCAAACAATTCTCTCCCTCTTCTCAGCATGCTCTCCAACTTGCTTCTGCCCCTAATGAGGGTATTGGGGAGCAAGCTCACCTCCCTAGCCTCATAGCGGGGGCTCCCACTTGGGGAGAAGAGACACATTCCTTTGATTCGTCACACGTCCTCTTACAGAAGCTGTGGTAGACCTTCACCTGTGAATTGTTGGACATTGCATTGACTCTTGAACTGTGATGCACTGCAGATTAAATGGCCATACTTGTGCCGAGTTGATTTGCTATTTGTTATTGTTGAAGTGCTCATTATTGCAATAATTAATAAAAACACTAATTGAGAATTCTTGGTTGAGGATTTTGGTCTTCTAAAGGGAGCCCACATTTCAATCCACCAAATTGGCACCAACTTCACTTTCAAGAGTTGGCTGCGTGTGGAGTCTTGGACATGTGCAGGTCCCTTAAGAAGGACCTTGGGCAGGGCACATAAAACAGAAATAAACTGGTGCACCATTTCCTCCACAGGTTGGACAGGAGGACAGAGGACACCCTCTGTGGTATTTTAAGGATGCTCTGGACATCCCAGCCGCCCAAGGAGTCAACTTGCCATACTTCTTCCATGCTGGCGAGACTAGTAAGTAACATTTCACTGTAATGATCGGAAGCATGGATAGGCTGGTCTGCCATTGTGAGGCTTTAATGATGACTTGAGGCTAGCTACGGAATATAGAAACTATGGAGATCAAAATATTGACCTTCAAAAATGTAGACCTACAAAATGTTGATCACAACTATGGTTGAGAAAGTGGCACGTGGATGCCCCTACATTGAAAAGAGTGATGTAGTGATATGGTACAGTGGCAGCCTGTGTGGTATGGGACTTCCTGTCGAAGGATTGGCGAAAAGAACAGGTTAAGTGCCTATTGATGTGTAGGGGGAGAATTCCTAGTAGTTGGGCACTACTGATTTTCAGGGGTGAAACAAAACATGTGTTCATATTACATTTTCAAAGTAGGTTTTGGATATTTATGATCGCGACATTTTTGCAGTAAACTCTTATGTAGCAATATATTTTAGGCTGATACCATCACATATAACAGACTGTCGGCCATGGAGCCTAGCATATGTCTTTATTTACATTTTTAAACAGACATTAAACCTAAAGTAGTACCTAATTATTGCTTTATGTAAAACACTTGCATTGCACTGACTTCCTTGGCTGCCTAGGGGACAGGTGGGCTTGGTGAATTAACTGAAGGATACAGAATCCTGTCACCTGTTTAAACCTGATTCAAATCAGTTGCATTTTAAAGGCTTAATGTGGTGGCTAGTCCAGTAGCCGCAAGTATGTGAAATGAGTTGGGGTTCTCCACCCAGTAACCAGGCCTAAAGAGTCACCTGTGCAATCAACCAATGTCGAATTCACAAGAACCTCCACAATCACCACCAACTGGCACTCTAAAAATGCCAATAAATAAAGTGCTCACACAGCCCGGGGGCATCGAGGCGCTGTTGCAGGAATATGTTTTAGTTGCTTATTTTATAATGTGCTTATTAACCAGAGGTTTCTAACCGCGGGCCCGGGGATCGAACCTGTGTTACTTCGTGTCACCTTGTTTCCAAGGTTGCACGTTGCCGCTAAGCTATCCTCCTGTTACTAAGGGTAATCCAGACGTGGGCCCCTTGCTCGCCGATTCCTCTTGTTGACTTGCTTTGTCACCCTCCTCCAACAATAGCCTTAATTTGTTCTGGAAAATGTCAGCAATGTTTCATGCTTAAAGGTAGTGGCACACTTTTAGTCCCTCTCTTTGCAAAATATCTCAAAAATTTAAGATCTTCCTCACTTGTGTGGTAGGTTATGAGATCTGGCAAGTAAAGAGCTTTGGCCTTTGTGTGGGTCGCTCTCTGCACCCTGTTATTACCTTTTTGTTTTATATATATCTGTCAAATGTATTATAATATTGTAGGTTTTGGTGATGTATGTATGTCATTAGTCCCACATCCTTAATTTGTGGGGATGGGTTAGAGTGAACGCGCTTCAAGAGACGTAGAGCATTTGCGTCTCATTAGGAACTGGATGTAAAAGAATTTCTTAGAACTCAACCCAGCGCAATCGGAAATATTGCAGACAAACATTATCCCCTTTTCTGGGCTGATTTATTCAACTTTATGAATAAATCCCTCATCTATCCATTGGACTGTAACCAAGTGTTCTACATAATGACAAATGCTTCAAACAACCCCCTTCAATTCACACTTCTTGAGGGAGAAAACTTGGGGACCTTTTGTAACGTGTGGAATGTGAGAGCACACAACAGAACAACCCATCATCTCGATGCACCAGCCTCATATCGTCCTGCCAGATGCCATGCCGTGACTGCACCTAATATCTTCGAATAATTCAGAATTAAATACTTCTCGCTTGTTGCATAGTCCTTCATTATTACTCCTAGTATGGGCAAACTGTCCTCTCTCAGCCAATGACCAAATAAACATCAAAACAAAAACACTAGACAGCTCATACAAGGCTTTCCCCCTCCTGCCATTTCCACTTGCTGCAACTCCTTTGGCCTGCTCACAGGTTTTTTATACAAGCGGAAGGAAGAGAAAAATGTTATTGACAGTTGGTGTACACTTCCTATCAGTCAGGCCCTGTCTCTTCTCCTGCAAAAGGAGCACCGGTCTTGACCCTATGGATATCTGCGATAAATCCATGGGCGCCTCTTTGCTACCTTCACAGCTTTTGTGGTGCAGTACATCAGTGAAGGGTCCGGTGAATCATGGTTCCTTCCAAGATCTTGTGAAGTTGTGGATGAACACTTTATCGTCTGGATAGAGAAGAGGCTGTACTGTGAACGTCTCAAGAATGACTGTGCTTGATGCTGACTTAGCAGGCCTGCCTTGACATGGTTGCACCTGGCATGAGATGTATTTGAGAGACTTTGTAAGCTTATTTAAACATACTTTAAATGCATCTCCCAGGAGTTTGGCAGTGCTGTGAGCGTCCGAAATTGTACATGCAGGAGTGAGAGGTGTATGCATTCATTCTCCTGACAATGACGATTGGGTGTGGCATCAAATGATCTTTGCCTGGGGAATTGCGTAGCGCAAATAAAGCGAGTGGGAGACAATGGAGCCAACTCTTGCCAAGTGTTGCTGGCAGCTTGGCAAGGCACTCTTTAAGCAGGCCGTTGAGGCATTCAACACGTTTGTTGGCTTGATGGCATCAAACACAAACTGTGCTGTGCATACTAAGTAAGGACGTTACTTCCTTAAAGATTGTTGGCAGTGTTGTCCATTGTCGGTACTCAACACATCACATACTCCCCACCTTGGGAATACTTCACAAACTAAAGATTTGATGGCAGACTTTGCATCATTATGAGCACATGGGCCAGCCTCAAGCCAACATGAGAAAGGACATGCAACAACTATCATGTACCTGTAAGAGCTACATCAATCCTGCATATCGACATAGTCAATATGCAAATGCCAGAAGGGCCCCTCCAGGTGTGGTAATGTTTAAGATTCGTGTGGCCCTGCTATACATTTCTGGTAGTTACATAGTTGTTTACAAATTCAGTTACCAGTTTTTGCAAGTTAGGCACAAACCATTGTTCGTTAATCTCTGCAGCAAAAAGCTCTCTTGACACATGGGCTGGGTAATGCTGCTGATCCAGGGCTGTTTGCAGCAGCCCCTGGGCCATCACCAGTTTCCCTTGAATCTTCTGTCTCCACACCAGATCCGTGGGTAACAATGAGCAGACCCTCTTTTTCCATAACTCCTGTTCTTGTTGGGGTGCCCCCCCTATAACTCTATGGGCAATGCATTAAATGGCTCCCTGCTTGTGGGGGTGCTGCCTCTGCAGCAATGCCATCAAAGGTGTTTGTTCCTTTTTTAAAAGGCATCAAAAGTGTAATGGCAAATATGCTGCTTCCTTTGCTGTGGAGTCGGCCCTATTGCTGCCTTGTTGCCCTGTGAGATTATGTTTGTGCCAGTGGTAGGGACGGCGCATTTTATTGCCAAATCTGCTGGCAGGGGTGGTATAACTCTGCATGTTGTACGGGGAGCCATCGCTGCTCCGGAACACCCTCCAGCGTGCCAATTCTGAATGCACCTTGGATGTGACGTATGCTGAATCTGGAAGATTTTGACAGCACACCATTCCGACATATCATGGCCATTATTAGAGCGGTCAGCTCGGCTGCCTGTGCAGAATAGTGTAGTGGCAATGTCATCTGCACTCGAACCTTAAATTCTACCTCATAACAAACCACAGCCGCCCTGTATGTCGAAAACCATGCTTGATTCTGTTGTTGACCCATCAACGAAGAGCATCTCGCCTCCTTCTATGGGCTCCGTGTACTTTAGGGTCACCTCCCATCCTGTCCATATGAGGCACAGAGGTACGCACACTTCCCTGCCTGTGCCGGCTGTGCTATGAATGTTGCTGGGTTGACAACCCCAAACCTCACTACCTTAATTGCTGGATTGGACAAAATTACCTTGTGCCTGACAGAGTTGTTAACGTGGACTTTTGATTGTTCCGTTATCGCAAAAAGCAAATGCTCCACATAGAGCGTGACTTGACAGCCTGTGGTTATTGCTGCTGATTTCTTTATGGCAAATGCCACTTTGGCAAGTGCCTGTTGAGTTGAACCACTGTAATAGGCCTGGGGCTTGTGTCCTTGTAGCTTCCTTTGAGTGAGAACAGCCGTTCTCGCTGTGCAATCAGAATGCAAAAACAGAACTTTTCTTTATAGTTTGGGGTTGCCAAAACTGGTGTGTGCTAACGCTTCCTTCAGTTCGGCAAATTAATCATTAATTTCAGATATCCATTTTATGGGGCTTTTTTTTAACCTTATTTGCGTCTTTTAGTCCCTAAAGGAGGGGCATCGTAAATGTGGAATAATCGAAGACCCAGACCCTGCATTAGTTGTGCAGGCCTAACTGCTACATCTGCTTCACCGTGCCTGGCTGTTGTGTGCTGTGTATCGCTTCTGCTCTTTGCAGTGATTTTCCTGCCATCTACTGATATTCTGTCCTAAGTACACTACTTTTTGGCAGTACTGCAATTTCTCCTTGTCTACCTTGTACCCCTTCTCTGCTAGCAATGTCAGAAGTGTAACAATCTTTCCTGCACTGGTCCTCAGTTGTGCTGCGCACTAAAAGGTCATCCATGTATGGATGACTGCATTTCCAAGTTGCTTAGGTCCATCGGGGACACCCTATTAAACATACTAGGTGACTCGCAAAACCCTTGTGGCAAACGAGTATGTTGAGCGCGGTGAGATGCTGTGAATCTGGGTGCAACAGGATGGAATAGAATGCGTTCTTCAAATCCGTAACTGTGTGAAGCATGTTGCTTCTGTAGGTATGGCTGGATTTGGTACAAGTGGAAACTCTGCTTCTACTACATTGTTCAAGGGGCAGAGATCTTGAATAAATCTCTGCGCCCCACCTTTTGATTTCTTTAGAGGGTGAATGTATTACATGGATATTCTAACATTTCTATTATGCCCTGTCGCCATAGTGCATGGAGTGTCATATACCCTCATCTGCTTCATGTGATAGTAGGTATTGTTTAACCCCTTCCTTCACTTTTATGCAATCCACCCCCGCTCCCTTCTTCAACCCTACATCATGGGTGCCACTGGTCCATAGTACCGCTAGTACTTTTTTTCAAATCTTCCCACAAGTGAATTGATGCCGTGTTAACTTTCTGCATCCTCTGGGCGACATGTCTCTGCGCTGTTGACCTGACATGGAATGCATATGCAAAATACCATCTCCAACTACTATTCATCCAATGAGAATAGCTGTTTGTCAGTCAAGTCTGTTAGTCTTAATGTCGGGTCAATGCAAAGGACTGTGTGCCACTCTGTACCCTCTTCGTCGATCCTGTATAAAATGACCATGTGAGAGCCTTCCTTTTGAGTGCTGCTTCTAAATGTATTGTGTTCCTGGTAGTAGATCTTTGTGTACTACTGGTCTGAACAGAAATTCTGCGGCCAATTCAAAGATCTTGTCTTTCATCCCGGGTACCCACCCTAACAATCCTTGTACCCCATAAAGGAATACCTGGGGGTGACGTGGTGACCCACGTAAAGTGCTGTGCGCAAAATATATATATGCCTGCAGCCCGCTCATAAAATATACCGTTTGTCGAGCATACTATGCCCTTCTCTGAAAATGAAATTGGCATGTTTAATTTTCTCTGTCTCTTCCTAATTCGGTGATGGGAGTGTCTTTTGAGTACAACAGGGGCCCTATTTGCTGTGTGCCTGTCGGAAGTGGTAAATCTTCAGTGATCGGAACCATTATAATGGCCCCAGAAAAAAAACTTGTGTCAATCACTTTGTCTGATGGGGGAAAGACGCCCTCCTTAATGCAGGATTTGGTGGCTCCCATGTTGACCAAAAATTAGATATTTTTGTCCAATCTTCACTGCTACCTCAGATTCCTCGTCGGGGTCTTCAGTTACAGAAAGGATTGGCCACACGTGTCTTCTGTAGGCTGGCCTATTGGGCATTTGCGCCTTGTCCTGGGAATGGTGTACCTCCAAGAACAGTCACTCCTGTGTAGTGTGGTTCTGTGTTCTGAGCTAGTAATGTGCTGTCGCCCCTGCATGTATCTTTGTACTTGAGCCTGTAAGACGTTCTGTGGTACTGTCGCCTGCTGCAGTGCATTTACCTGTAGTGGCTGGGTAACTGCGGGCCTTACAGGCTGTATTGTCTGAGTGAAGGGCACCTGCAGTGATGGCATTTGTGCTTGAAGGGTTCCATGTGATAATTCCCTGCAAAAATGTTGCCATACAAGAATGGCAGTTTTTTGCGGAAACATCATATGGAACCTGCGGGGACACTGACGCAACCCCCAGTGGCTGGACACCCTAGAACCCCCCACTCCAATTTAGCCCATATTATCCCCATAATTTTGCCTATGCTGTTTCCCAGCGACTATGTATGTAGACATTATTTATGGGGGTACTTGAAGTGGCTGCATCTGTGGTTGTATGGGCTGCATCTGTGGTTGTATGGGCTGTATTTGTGGCTGCATGGGTTGAACCTATACCTACCCCTCGGCCATAATGCTGCTGTTGTCCATCCAGAACACATCCATGCAAAATATCCTCTCTGCCCACATATAGAACATGGTCCTCCAAATCTGAGTCTCATCATCCATATCCAAACCCCCTCCCTGGAAGTATCCTCTGTCCTGTTGGTAATATCCAGTCTGTGTGTAATACCCCACCCCCCTTTGCTGGTAATATCCCTGTTGCTGATACACTTCCTGTTGGGGATACCCTCCCTTTTCCTGGAACTCTTTTCTGCAGATCCACCCCTCCCTCTGGAACGCCCTCTACAGAAACCCACCCAATGTTGACATATAGCCCCTTCCGTGGATATTTTTGCTAATTTCATTTGCACCAATGTTGCCTCTACCTTAATTGTAATGTCTGCTGTGTCCTTCTCGTTCCTGTTTCCTCTCACAAAAGTGCACTATGGTCGTCTGTATTTCTGGCCATCCCTTCGCCTCAATCCCAACCACCTTTTCTAGGGATGTTTATGCGTCTGAGGGGAGGCCTCAGTTTGTGGAAAAATATTATGTTGATGTCACTTATTTTATTTACTGCATTTATTGACCATGCCCAAACCCAAAAGTATCATGGTGCTGGTACAACGTGGAGAACAAAAAGAACAAAGACAGTACATGAATCCGAGTCCAGTGGGGTTGGGTCCAGGGAGGTTAACCCAATGTCATATTTGTTGAACAACCAGGTTTTGAGCTGGTTTCTGAAGATCAGGTAGGATGCTTGTTCTTGGATGCGACGAGGTAGGGTGTTCCATAGGGTGGGGGCAATGACCATGACACTAGCGCCCATAGCTCTTTTTCTCATGAATCTAGCGATAGTCGGGGTGGATGAGGAGTGTAGGTTGGGGAGTTTAGCTCTTTTAGAGATGGGTCAAGAGGGAGGGTGCAGCATTGAAGATGCATCTGTGTTAGAGAGGATCTTGAAATCAAGGCGTGCTTTGATTGGCAACCAGTGGACATCCCGTTTAACATGAGAGAATGGTCTGAGAATTTGAGTCCTCAGACAGCCCCTTCATTGTTTCGAATCCGCTGTAGTTTTACAAGATTTTTGCAGGAGGGAGGTTCCTGCAAGGGTGGTACTGTACCGAGGGTAAGGCAGTTGTCTGTGGATAGGAATTTCCTGCTTATGTTGAGTCTAGTGGTGTAAGTTGCTGAGGAGGCGAGGGCCTCGATGTGTTTGTACATAGAAAGTTCTGCATCGAAGTGTATGGCCAGTGTTTTCACCTGGCTAGATAAGTCTGTAGGGTTTCCGTCAATGCAGAATGATGCAAATGCAGAGTCGAGGCGTTTAAGGCAGTGCGGGGAGCCCACTATGCAGAGCTCAGTTGTGTCGTCATTCAGGCAAAGATCCGACATCCAGGCCTTAATGATGCTGTAGATTTGATTAGTATTTGTGAAGTCAATGGCGTGGTTACCAGTTAGTTTTAGCAGGATTTGAGTATCGTCTGCAAAGTTTGTGCAAAGCATTCGAAGGTTGTCAAGGTGGTAGAACAGTGGCTTTGTGTAAATGTTCTACAAGGTGGGCGAGATGCAGGAGCCCTGAGGGACAGCATAGGGCACAGGTAATGTGTCACTGGCTTCCGGCAAAGACCCTGGAGGATCGATCGCTGAGAAACTATTTGAGCCAGCTAGTGGCTTCTCTGGAGAGATTGAATTTGTTGGTTAGATGTTGGCAGAGAAGGTCGTGGTCCACAAGATCAAAAGCTACAGAGAGGTCGATGGAGGAGGATAGCTAGTTTGCCGGTATCACGGATGCCATTGGGATAGATGTTAAGGTTGAGGTGGGCAGCCTCAGTGCTGCGCCTGGGTCTGAAGCCAGATTAGTCAGAGCCCAGCAGGCTATTCGTTTCAAGGTGAGCTTAAAGCTAGACCTACGTAGTGTGGTAAAGGATTTTGAGTAGGTAAGGAACGGTGGTGATGGGGCGGTAGTTGTTGGGGAGGGATCGAGGGAGGTGTTTTTGTAATGGGGTGACCCAGGCTTCCTTGGTGGCCAGGGGGACAGAGCTAGATTCAAAGGAAGCATTAATGAATTTGGAGGTAATGGGTGCCAGGTGCGAAGCACACATTTTGATGTGTACAGGGCAGAGTTCACCCTTGCAGTTGGAGGGTTTGAAGTGATGGATGATTAGGACATCCGAGGGGAGACGGGAGTGAACTGGAATGGGGATAGGTGGGAGGTTGATGTTCTTGGAGTGTAGGGGAGGCATGTTTGGCAGCAAGCAATGATTTCTTGAGGATAATTGTTTCTCAATTGGTGGTTTTGTCTGATAGTGCTGATTGAACACTAGTGCACCAGGCTTTGTCCTTGGGAAAGTTGGCAATAGGAGGTGTTGGGGCTTCTAGCTCTTTGAAGATTTTAAAGAGCTCTTTTGTGTTAGAGCTGGCCTAGCTAATCTTAGAATTGTAGATTGATGATTTGGTGGAAATGGTGGTGTCTTTGTAGGTTTTGGCTGCAGTGAAAGGTGGCTTTGTGGTCAATGGAGGGGCTTTTTCTCCAGAGGTGTTCGAGGGCCAGTTTGTGTTTACATAGGGTGATGAGTTCATCAGAAAACCAGCTATGGGTGCAAGGTGTCTTTAGGATTGTAGTTTTGAGAGGTGTGCGAGTGTCAAATGTGTGGCGTATCGGGGAGTCGTAGGAAATGAGCATGGTATCAGGGTCATTGTGGTCAGGTAAACTGTCAAGAAAGGAGGAGATGGGTTCAAGCAATTCAGCAGTGAGTTTGCACGTGTCTGGAGGTTATGGGGATGCACATGGGGTTGTTATGGGCATTCGGGTGTTCCAGAGGTAGGAGGAAAAGGATCAGGAAGTGATCGGTTCAGAGGACCAGGAGAATGATTGTATGAGATGGGCAGGTTTAGATGCGTGACCCTATCGAGAGTCTGGCCCTTGAGAGTGGGCGAACTAATGGCTTCAATAAAGCTCATCTCTTGTAAGGAGCTAGTGAGGGCGGTAGCCTTGGTGTCATTTGAGTCATGGAGAACAATGTTGAAGTCTCCGAGAAGTAGCAGTTTGGTTTTGATGAGAGGGGGGATATAGGTGTCCATTGAGGAAGCATGGCCAGGTTGACGGAGGAGGAAGAAGAGGAGGAGGGGGAGGCTGGTGGTGGTGTGGGGGGTTAGGTTCTAATTTAGCGAGCAAGAGTTTGTAGCCCGGCAGACTGAGGGGGTGGGGGGATTATCTAATGGGTATGGAGGATTTGGAGATGATGGTGACTCCGCCGCCAGGTTGGGTTATTCTGTCGGATCTCTGTATAGTCTACCCAGGGGCATGCCAAGCGAAAGCGAGGGTCCTGCAGCCATGTTGCAGTGATAAGTATGTCTAGGTCATGTTCCATAAGTAGGTTGACAATATCTTGGGCGTGTACACACAGAGCGCACATTTATGAGGGCACGAGTGTGTTGAATTGTGGAGGTGGGGTTGGGTCTTGGTGAGTAGGGGTTCCTCTGAGGATTGTGGAAGAGCGCTGTTTTTGAGGAGATGGTGGATGGCATATGTGAGCACATAAGCGTTCATTTCTGTCAGGGCCACAACATGGTGAGACATAGCGGTGGGAAGGCATGAGTGCAGCCGCTCAAGTCTAGGAAGGCCTAGGCAGGGCAATCTTATGATGGTGGCATGAGGTTGTGAGTAGGAGAGTTTAGCAGCTGTGGAGGTAGTATGCATGGAGGACTGGTTACGTGGAGCAACGTGGTGGTTTGTCTTGCGGGGGTTTGAGCTGAAGGGATAATTTCTGGGAAACTTGGAACATTTGGGAGATGGAAGTAGCAGCAAGCTTGGATGTGGAAGGACAGTATTGGGTGTTTTCATGGAGATAGTGGTTGGGGGGGGTTGGATAGGGCAATGGTGTGGAGTGGATGGGTAGCAGAATTGAGACTGGGCGGTGTGGGCCTGGAAGGTGAGCGTAGATTATTGATTGTACATTGGTTGGAGATGGCGGCCTCTCCGGTGTGTGGGGACTAGGAGGCAGGTGTTTGATGTATGTGACTGTAAAGCCTGGTGGGGAGGATGCAGCTATGGCGTTTGTGCAGAGGGGGGAGGAAGTCGTAGGTTGTAGGTCATTGAGATAATTTAGCATTCATTGAGTTAGAGGTTGAGGCAGCAACATGTTTGGTATTCAGTAGAATTGGCGCAGAGATGGCCGGCTTCCAAAGTCGGGGCTAATGTTTATGATGAGTGGTCGATCCGGCCTGAGCAGAGGAGGGCCATTAGGTAGGCCTCCAGGCATACAGTCACCCATTTATGAGGGCGGCCATCTTGGAGCATGGAGGTGCAGCTGGAGGCAAATGGAGAAGCCCAATGGGGTCGGCTGTAGCAGCGACTTCATTCGATTTTGCTTGAATAAAAATTGGATTCTGGTGGCTCTGCAGTATAATGGCGTCAGAGGGATGATTTTTCAAATTGGTGGTTGTGTGAATTTCTTAGCCCAACAGGGCTTATAATTGCATCTCAGTCCATTGCAATTGTTGCAGATGTGGCAGGGGTCCACAGGCATGTGGATGTTCTTGCTGCTCCAGAGAACACAGGGTCCTGGGCAGATGGGGGACCGTAGGCTTTAGTGAGAAGCCTTTGTGTGTAGCACCTCTAATGTCCACATCTCCTGTATCTATTATCTATTCTGCAGGGTCCTGGTCTGGTTTAATTTTGTGTGCCAAAGTGGCCCCATGTCTGTGGGTACTGTGAGATCCCAGGAATCACATATTCAAGTGGTCAAGGAAGAACTGGCCCTCTTATCTCTGCCCCTCTTATCTCTGCCCTAGAGGCAGACTAGCGGGAAAGTTCACCTGGGTAGGGGAACCCAGGGTTGTGCTTGGGGGGAAATAACCAAGGGGGACGCGGTATTATACTGGACGAGAAGATGAGGAGGGTGAAGTCCATGAGGCTTTTGTAGGTTTCTCCAGATCTACCATCTTCCTCCCAATGAATCTTTCTTAGCCAAAGCCAGCAAACCATCCGTCTATATTAAACCCTTTAAGAACCCAAACTCCAGTGCCATAAGAAACTACACCTCCCAGAATACTTAACTTTCTGTTACCTCCCCGAATACTCCGTCATTCTATTTCATGTCCCTCTGATTGTTCTCTCCCGAAACCCCAGTATACTGCATTCCAACACCCTCTGTCCTAATCTTACTAGATCTCTCTTCTGCCTTTGACATGGTCAACCATGCCATCCTGCTCAGCCGTCTCCATGATAACCTGGGTATCACCGATCAGGCCCTGGCTTGGCTGACCTCTTTCCTCTCTGATCCACCCTCCCAGGTCCACCTTGGGTCCTTCCTCTCCTCCATCTCTATCGCTACCTGTGGTGTTCCCCAGGGGTCTAACCTCTCACCCTGGCTGTTCAACCAATACCTGGCACTTCTTGCCCACAGCATTGCCTCTCTGCCCCTTTCGGTGCTATGCGGATGATACTCTACTCATTTTCAGGCTCCCTTCCGCCACTTCTTCTCCTTCGCTCATCTGACTGCTATCCAGGAGTGGTATGCCACCAAGATCTCCGCCTTAATGCCAGTAAGACTGAGATTCTTCTCATCGGCACACCTGCTCCCTCCTTTCCTGTCACTCTGGCTGGCCTCTCTTGGCCCTCTTCCTGCCCCCACCTGTGAGGCTAAAAACCTCAGGGTCATCTTCGACTCCACACTCTTCTTTCCTCACATCTGACGTCTCTAAGAAGTCACACTACAGCTGCACCCCCTCAGGGGTATTCTTCCTTTCCTCTCCTTCCCCCAGAATCTCACCGTCTCCAGAGCACTGGTTCTCTCTAGACTGGACTACTGCAACAGCCTCTTTCTAAATCTGCCTGCTTCTACTCTCCGCAACTCATCCAGGACAGGACTGCGAGACTTGTCCTTGGCCTCAAGCCTAGGGATCGTATCTCTCCAGGAATGAAATCTCTGCACTGGCTCCCAGTGGCTGCAAGGATTAAGTTCAAAACACTCTGCATTGTCCACAAGGCCTTCTGGGGCCTCAATACCTTCACCTCTCTTCCTAAATATCTTCCTTCTCAAGCTGTTCGCGTATCCGCCTCCAACTCCCTCAGGGTCAGTCGCTCCTCCAAGCAATGAGTTGGTGGTAGATCTTTCTTCGGCTGGGGCCTCCCCGATGCTTAAGGACAACCATCTCCGGTTCTGGAAGCACCTCAAAACCTTCCTCTCTGCTTCTGCTTTCTCTCCTCCTCTCCCCTGCTGAACTCCTGGCTGAAACTGCGCTGGTCACCTGGCTACCCTCTGATCTCGGGCCCAGGTCCCCTCCCCTGCCAGTTGCACCCCTGCACTGCCTCCCTGGCATCCGCCGCACTTGGACTGTTTTCTGTATCCCTACAGCCCCTTACCAGCACTTGACACCTGATGTGTGCACTTACCCCTGCACTTGCCACCAGCTGGCCGCTCTATTACTGATTGCTTATTTATTCTATTTATTTTACTGTCGTTCCCATGTACTGCACTGCCCCTCCCGCTTCCCTCTGCACTTTCCCCGTCCCCTGCCCTTGCACGATATCAATATCACCAGGCCTAGTAAGATCGCTGTCTGTCTTCCACTCCCCCCCCTCCCTTGCCCGGCACCACGTGGGTGCTCACGCAGGAAACTCTGGGCAATTACCCGATGGTAGAGACTACCATAATCAGAAGGCCTTTGTGGGGTGGGGGGAGGAGGCAAGAAGAGGTCAAAGTGGTCATACAGGGGGCTCTTGTAAAATCCTCTATACCGTCAAGTCTTGGACTAATAGATTGTGAAAGAAAGGAAAATGAAGACTCGCTTGGTGAATTGAGTGCTTGAACAGTGTGTGGTAAAAGTTGGCAAGAATGAACCCAGTGGAGGGAAGCCGATAATCTGAGGCAAAGCCTGAAGAACTGTTTAAAGACATCAAGACTCGTAAAAGAGGTATTGGAAGACATGGAAGTGAATTGTCCCCATTGTCAAGTGGTCCAAGCCCGGTCGAGGGAGATCCAGCGGTGAAAAGTGCTCACCCAAAGTCCATTTGGAAAGCAACTCTTTGTTGTTGAATACATCAGGCCCTCGAAGGCAAACTTTTTATTGAAAAGACTTAACCATCGAAGAACCTGATAGCTGGAACAGAACTGTCGGCTCATGCCGGGAAAGGGAGACACCTGGAAATCACATCCTGACTTAGTAAAGAAAGAAGTGTTCCAAATAATGAGACCCTATTCCACACTCTTTCTGTAATTGGTTGTAAGGAATTGGTGGTAATAGTTTTTATTTAGGATAGGCCCTTTTTATTTTGACATGCCTCAAGGACTGCCTTATTTTTCATTTGATGGTCGAAGCTTGCTCCTAGCTTAGATTTAGGTTTACATTAGGCCCTTTTCCACCCTGCATTTACAGTTTAATAAACACCTTTGAACTGCGGTCACTTGTCTGCCTTTACTGTTGCCACCATGAGTTCCTTACAGTACATAGTTCTTAATACTTTACACGTGTGCACAGCAGTTGTTGGATGGTGCACGGTTGAGTATGTTACTACTCAATTTTACTGCGTCATATCCTGCCTGCTCCCATGTTTTGTCCCCTCATTCACCCAATATGGCTGCAAATAAGCTCTTCATGTCGCCAATCGCCAGGGTAATCCCTGCTGTCTTTCTCAATGGCATATATCCATTTGCCTGGCCCTGATGCGAGGGAAGGCAATGGCAAGCTATACATCAAATCATCTGTCCATGCTCTGTCATGGTATATACTGCGCTCCTCCCCTGCTTTTCTATAACTGGGGCAACTGTGTTCACTGCGCAGGGGCAGCCCCGTCCTTCACAGCGCTAGCTACCGCCATCCTATCCATCCTTTTTTTTTTTTTGTAGAGTTTTTGGGACCTGTCCCTGCTGCTTTTCCAATCTATCTCCCATTCTTTCCTCTTTCTCCATCTCTTTTCCATCTTCTCTTCCCTTTCCTTGTCTTTGCCCTAGTCCTATTCGTCCCAAATCTCCCCTTTGTTAGGCCCTGCTCCTGCATGTTCGTCTGTGTCCTCAGGGTCCACTATGGACCTGATGGAGCTCTCCTCGCCCTTCTGTGGTCTCTTCATCTAACTTGAACATTTCCCAGATGTTCAGCCACCTGGTGTTCTGCCACCCCTTTCGCCTCCTTTTTCTGGACCGCCTTCTCTCATTTTCAGCTGCTTTGAACACAGGTTCTCACTGCCGCCACACATTTTTTTAAAAATGTCTGGGTGATAATTATGGTTACTGGTGGCTGTTTTCGTAGTAGTA
Organism: Ambystoma mexicanum; assembly: GCF_040938575.1. NCBI lineage: Eukaryota > Metazoa > Chordata > Amphibia > Caudata > Ambystomatidae > Ambystoma > Ambystoma mexicanum. The sequence goes on along the minus strand of NC_090936.1, from coordinate 446,770,817 downwards.
GTGTTTCTAGCATCTGGATTTCTCTTAGCAATTTCGGTCTTATCCCTACTTGAGGACACCCATCATGTGTTAGTGTACCCCGCTGCATTCTTCAGCGTAGGGTGCAGCCCATACGGAGGGTGAGTGTCACTACCTTTCCCGACCTCTTTGGCGTGTTCCTCTCTTTCGCTTAAAGTTTCCATAGGTCTAGAATATTTTGCCTACTCTAAATTTGGCTCCTTTATGTCGTCAGCAAATATGAAAACATGTTCTCTATTGTGTCACTATCAAACCTTCCGTCTCCTAGCCATTCTTAAACACTGCTCAGCGGTGGCCTGTACCCACTGCAAGTGGTATTTTAAAATGTTATCTCGATACTGGAGTAGTTTATTACATAAATAACCCAGGGGTGTGTTCATAATACCACCACTAAACATCACCCTCTAGTTCACTCCGACCCACTTAAGTTGAGTTCCTCCCTCGTTACCCATATACAATTTAGTGTGTATATATATATATAGATATATATATATATATATATATATATATATATATATATATATATATAATATATATAATATATATATATATAATCTCTGAGGCTTGTGGAATCTGCTTAGATCACATGCTGTGCATAGGCCGACATCTAGTGGAAGCTGCGGAGTATTAGTTTGTTTTTTGAAACTCGAAAATGGGCGTCGACACAGGGCGTGCCAGTAATACTATCCCTAGTGTGACGTCCACTGTACCCATGATCCCTCACACGTCTAGGACCCTCAGATTGTTTTTTCCGCCATACTGGTCGGAAGCATTCCGCGGAGTTACCTGGCCTTAGCCATACTTTGGCTAAAATATTGTTTCCCCATTTCTCCACCCCAACGTCGAGTCACCACATCCACACTCGACGCCGGCCCGGAGATGGAATCGACCGTTGAGAGCTGCACGACGGATTTGGGCCTCGGCCCTGCAAGTAGGGAGAGTGGGGGGTGGACATACTCTACACACTTTTGGTATGTAGGTACATTCTTATATATTGCCTACACTTATTAGCCCGCTGCCACAAGGTGCGTATGGAGGGTACCCCTTTTCAATTTTGCCCCAAGTGCAACCGCAAGTACCCTTGGGTTGACGGGCATGCCACATGCAATCTCTGCTTACTGAGGGACCACCCTGAGGCTAACTGCAGAGCGTGTAGTAGGTTCAAACCAAAAACACTCAAGGACCGTTCGATCAAGCGTTGGGCCCGCCACGCCAGGCGTCAAGAGGCCATGGCAGCGGAGGGCGCCTTCAGCGATGGCAGCAACGCCGTGCTTTCGGACGGCGAGGGCAACGTGGCGCCAATTGACAGCCAAGCGCAAGTCCCCGACCTCGGAAGGTCGTCCAGCAGGACAGCTATGGGGAAGACCCCCGGCGACACAAGCGCTACCCACAGCACTTCCACAAAACGCGAAGTCCAACCGAGACTCGACGTGCATGTCGAGTACTCGGAAAGAGGCACATAGAGAACGGTCCGAATCTGTGTCTTCTGGGCGTTCTCGATCTAGATTGCCGCATGACTCCAGGCAACCATCCACTGTTGCCAGAAGTGCCTCGCTCCCCAAGGTAGCGGAGGTTCGATCGTCGGAAGACTAAACCAACCTCTATCCCCAGTCCGCACTCCAGTAGTCCGCGTCAACAGGCCGTGCAATGGCTGCTCCCGAGTCCCAACCTCCACTATCCAGAGATAGGGACACTACGCCCGAACCTCGGCACCAGGCGTCGAAAGACTCCGGAGGGGTGAAAAAACAGGGTAAACACTCTTCCACACACGGGGAAGGGGAGAAACAGAGGAAGCAGTCTCAGCCTCCTTCCACACTTCAAATATTCTACCCCACATAAACAGATCGACAAGTCTCGGTCTTCTGTTATCCCAAAGACCCCTGTTCAAACCAGTAGGTCTAGTCTAGATAAGACAGGGAAAGGCCTTCAAGAAAGAATCATTCCCAGTTCAAGAGAATGGTCTACTGATGACATAGATGGAGTAATGTCAAGGATGTCATCATTGGCAGATTTCTACGCCAAAAACCCTGAACACTTTCTTTTACCCCCGACGGGTCAACTCCCTCAGGCTCTAAGGATCCTATACCCCCAAGTAAGAAGTCCTGGGTTGAAGCTCCTACTTCAGACCCCTTCAGTATACAGCCCGATTCTCAATATCAGGGAGATCATCCCTTTATGAGGATCCAGATTTGGGCATGTTGGAAGAACAAACTGGGACGGGCTACTATGGGGATGACTAGGACAACCCAGAAACCTACAGGCTAGATTCCCCGGTAGATAATGAACCCCCGGTTACGGACTCCCCTGTCGATAACCAGTCTCTCTTGAATGAAGTGCTGTCCAGAGCCGCGGAACACTTTCACATTGACACCCAGGGTGCTCAGGAAGAGAGGGACTTTGCCGAGGAGTTAGTGGAAGAAAGGAGACCTGTTGCCCAGGCCATCCCTATCCTTAAGTCAATACAAAGGAGGATAGACCCTTCCCTTGTTTATCCCAGAGTTGAGAAGCTTTTCAGGGCAGCCCAAACAGACCCACTGTACATAAGAGGGCATCTGAAACTGGACTCCCTGGTAGATACAAACACCCGTAAGAGGGCGGAAAAACCCTTGTCATCATCGGAAGCTCCTCCCGACAAGGAGAGCAAGAAGATTTATGGCTTGTGCAGGAAAGTAGCCTCCACTTCCGCCTACCAGGCAAGGATTGCCAACCCACCACCCTGCTGGAGAGTTACAACTGCCACCAGTGGGGAAGAAGTCATGGCACTCATAGATTCCACCCCAGAACCCTTAAAAAGCCAATTGGCATGAGTTTCGGCCGAAGGAAGAGCCGTGTCCGGTTGCATATTAAAAGCAACCTTTGATGCCACGGATAACGCCGGCAGATTGATAGCAGAAAGAACTGTTATCAAAAGGCATGCTTGGTTGCGACAGTCTGGGTTCAAAGCCAAAACCCAGGCTTCATTGATAGACAAACCGGTGGAGCTGGATCTATTGTTTGGAAAGGCGATCGAGGACGCGCTGAAAAAATGCCAAGGACCAGTATGAGACACTCAAATCCCTAGGCCAGCTAACCAATAAACCCCCAAACCTGTTAGGGAATGGAAATTTTCGTCGCCCATGCGGACCAAATTCCCAGAGGGTCTAACTATACCCAGGGGCAGGGTACACAATGGAACAGCCAGCAGTCTACCGAGGGTTATGGCAGGGGTAATAAGAGAACGTGGTAAGGGCAGAGGCAGCCCCAGTATAGGCGGCGGCACGCCCCCACCAAAACAGTGACATTCCATTCAGGGTCCCTTCTCACACATCCCCAGTAGGGGGACGCATTTCCAACTTCACCCAAGCTTGGGAAGGGATCACTTCAGACAGATGGGTGCTGTCCAGTGTGTCCGCAGGATACTGCATAGAACTGTTATAGCGAACCCAAAACCACCCTCCACGACAAAGAATACATTCTTTGGACCACCAGAAGATCCTCCTCGAGGAGATCGTCCATCTTCTAGCAAAGGACGCGATAGAACTCGTCCCGGGACACCAGGTAAACAAGGGTATTTATTCAACTTACTTCCTTGTGCCAAAAAAAAATTTGACAATGCGCCCAGTATTGGACTTGCGGCCTGCAAACAAGTATGTCGAGCCCCAAAAATTTCACATGACTACTCTCCAAGAGGTAATCCCCCTCCTAAGAAAGGGGATTACATGGCAACATTGGACATGAAAGATGCCTATTTTCAATTTCCATGTTCCCAGCGCACAAAGTACTTGCGCTTCAAGGTGGACAGTCTGTACTACCAGTTGAAGGTACTGCCCTTCGGGATAGCCTCAGCTCCAAGGGTATTCACCAAGGTTCTGGCGGTGGCGGCAGCACACCTACGCAGGGAGGCAATCCTGGTGTACCCTTACCTGGATGACTGGCTCATCACGGGGGAGACCCCAGTAATTTGCAGAACAAACATTCAACGGACGATCGACCTCCTCTTTGAATTAGGATTCTCAATAAACGAGAAGTCGTCAAGTCTGGTGCCAAGCACCTCCAAACAGTTCCTAGGAGCTATCCTAGACATGCAAGAGGGGTTGACCTTTCCATCAGAGGAAAGAATTCGGAATATACTGCTGCAAATTCCGCAATATCAGGCCGGTCGCCAGATAACGGTACGCAAAGCAATGCGTTTGCTGGGTATGATGGCGTCATGTATTTACCTGGTCCCCCACGCACGCCTGCGCATGCGTCCCACGCAAGAATGGTTGGTGAAACAGTGGTCTCAGGCAAGTGGTCAGTGGGTCGATATAGTGGTAGTTTCGCCAACACTTGTACGAAGCCTTCACTGGTGGCCAAGAGAATTTGTCCAAGGGGAAACCCTTTTACGATCCCGAGATACAGGCGGTAGTCACAACCGATGCATGCCTGACACCACCTCCACCGCACGGCTCAGGGTCTCTAGTCTCACTCAGTGGCCAAGAATCGCATCAACCTGCTAGAGTTTCTGGCAGTATTCAGAGCGCTTCAAGCATTTGAGCCCTACCTGCTGAATCTGTCAGTGCAGATCCGGACGGACAGCACTACAGCCATGTTTTACCTAAACAAGCAAGGAGGGACTCGTTCGCCAAGTCTGTCCAAGCTTGCCCAGAAAATTTGGATATGGGCACTCAGACAGAAGATCTTCCTGTCATCTCAATATGTTCCAGGGGATCTCAATTCTCTGGCGGATGCTTTGTGCAGAGATCCCCTCCCAGAGGAACACGAATGGTGTCTACACAGAGAAATCGTAGACGATATCTTCTCTCAGTGGGGTTTCCCCACCATAGACCTATTCACCACAAGCGAAAACACAGTGCCAGGTTCCCCCAGCCAGACTCCCAGGGGACCGCCCTGTGGATGAACTGGTCTGGGATGTTTGCGTAGGCTTTTCCACCAACAACTCATCAGGAAGGTGGTCAACAAGATGAACAGAGAATCAATGACGCTCGTCCTAGTTGCTCCCATGTGGGCAAGACAACCGTGGTTCCCACATCTACGCAGACTAGCGGTGTGCGAACCCATCAAACTCCCGGGCTGGTACAACCTACTGTCCCAGTACCAAGGTCAAACAGTGCATCCTCAACCCAACTCAATGAACTTAGCAGCATGGCTCCTGAGGTCATAGAGTTCGGACATCTCAAATTACCACAGATGTATGGACATCCTAAAGAATCTAGGAAGCCAAACACAAGGCACTGCTACTTTGACAAATAGAAACAATTCGTTATCTGGTGCCAGAATAAGCAAATCAACCCAGTTGATTGCACTCCTTCCACAGTTGTCACATACATGCTCCACCTGCTGGATGCAGGACTGGTATTTAACTCACTGAAGGTACACCTGGCAGCGCTGTCGGCATACACCACATCCCATAACGTGTCGTGGTGGAAGATACCAGTGGTTTAAAGCTTTCATGGAAGGAGTAAAGAGACTTCACCCTCCTATTTCAAACCCACCACCAGGATGGGACCTTAACGTGGTGCTATCTAAACTCATGGGCCCCTCATTCGAACCCATGCATAAAAGCAGTCTCAAACACCTGACTTATAAGACGGCCTTCTTAGTAGCAATAACATCTATGACGGGTCAGTGAAAGTCAGGCTCTGTGAGTGCAGGATCCATTCTTTACAGTTCATAAAGATAAACTGGTTTTACATACACACCCTAGGTTCTCACTTAAGTTTATTTCTAAATTCCACGTGAACCAGTCCATCGAGCTTCCTTCTTTCTTCCAAGACCCACAAAGCTCAGCTGAGGTGAAACTACACACCCTAGATGTGCGTAGGGCGGTCCTCTACTATGTAAACAAAACCAGACCGCTAAGGAAAACAGATCAGCTGTTTGTCTCCGTAGCTACAGGCAGAGAGGGAGATCGTCTCTAAAGGTGCCATCTCTAAGTGGATTGTTAAATGTATCCAGCTGTGTTACTCTTTCTGACAAAACTCTGCCTTTCACGCCAAGAGCCCACTCTACAAGAGGCATTGGGACCACTCTTGCTTTCATTGCAAATGTACCACTTGACACCATTTGCAAAGCAGCTACTTGGAGCTCTATTCACACTTTTACTCAGCACTTCTGCATTGACAGCCATTCCAAGATAGATACTAAAGTGGGACAAGCAGTTTTAAGACATTTATTTGCTCCTGACCCTTCTCACATCCCACCTCCTTCTTCTAACACTGCTCGCTAATCTATGCACAGCATGTGATCTAAGCAGATTCCACAAGCCTCAGAAGAGATGCATTACTCACCGTAATCTTATTTCTGATGCTTGTATCTGCTTAGATTCACATGCGACCCACCCTTCCTCCCCTCAGAGAAGGCGCATGGATGCTTGTAGTCTTATCTATCTGCTTGGATTATCTGTACTCGCGCTACTCCTCATGCTACCTCATGTCAGAAAAAATACAATCTGAGGGTCCTAGACGCGTGAGGGATCATGGGTACAGTGGACGTCACACTAGGGATAGTATTACTGGCGCGCCCTGTGTCGACGCCCATTTTCGAGTTTCGAAAAACAAACTAATACTCCGCAGCTTCCACTAGATGTCGGCCTATGCACAGCATGTGAATCTAAGCAGATACAAGCATCAGAAATACAATTACAGTGAGTAATGTATTATATATATATATATGTATATATATGTATATATATTTAACAAAACATACCCAATATACTCTCACTCAACATTCCCCTCACACATTCACACCTTCCATACACATCAATCACAGCAACACTCAATTAGACCACTGCCCCCGGGGGGCCCACCCAGTCATTTTTACCAAATTTAATGGCCCCCCACAATTCTAACTACCAACTCATTTATTTTTAATATTCAGCTATCTGGCACCTGATCCTCCTTGGGTCACTAAGCTATGTAAACCACCACTAAGCACTACTATTTACAGCAACACTCATGTGCCAGCCCTTGCACCTCGGCCAACGCAATATACCACTAGATTTCTTATCTACTGCGCATGCTTCTCAAGAGTAACTCCACGCTTACCTTAATACTCTTCTCTCAATACACATAAAAAATGATGTAAAAAATGATGCAACTACACAATCGCCTGCACTGCGTACCACTCCCATCTAATGGTAGTCTGCCACTGTCTACACACTCCTCTGTTCTACAGATGTGTCTGCTGTAAGGAACTCATGGTAGCAACAGTAAAGACAGTTGATCTTTAAGGGTGTTTATTGAACTATAAATGCAGTGTTGAAAAACGCCGAACCTAAATCTAAGATGGGAGCAAGCGTCAACCATCAAAAGAAAAATAAGGCAGTCCTAGTGGCGTCTCAAAATTAAAAAGGCCTATACTGAGAAAAACGTATAGCCAATTCTTTACAACTAATTAGAGTGTGTGATAGGGTATCAAAGTAAAGGAAACTGTGTTCAAATAATTCAGGATGGGATTCACTTCTGGTCTCCTTTCCCCACGTTTGGAGCACAGCACACGCTCAAGCCTTATCGGCACGAGTTGACCGTTCCAGCTATCGGATTCTTTGAGGGTAAAGTCCCTTTTCAATATAAGTCTGTTTCCTTCAAGGCCTGATGCATTCAACAACACAATGTTCTGCTTTATGTAGATTTTGGGTGACAACTTCACCCCTAGGTCCCCCTCTTCTGGACGCAGACCCTTCACAACATTGCTTTTAATGATTTTACAAAAACAGTTCCTTTCTTATTGAGCTTTAGGTGCTATCATTTCACCCCTGGATCTCCCTCGACTGGGCTTGGATCCCAATTGACAAGGGGGACACTTCCCTACCCCTTGTCTTGCAATACTTCTTGCTTCTTTGTACTTGGGGCTTTGTCACCCCTGGGTTCCCCTCTTCTCTTGGGTCAGCCGCCCTCGTCTGGGTTCACTATGACTTTGCTCAAAGTTCACCTTTTGACTTTCAGCAGTCTTAATGTCTTTTCAAACAATTCTCATGGACATCCCTCTGCCGGGTTCACTCTTGCCAACATTTACAGAACACAGAAAATGTAATATACGCAGATGACCTGCTGGTGGCTATACAGGATCCAGCACTCGGCATACCTTATTTTATGCAAGACATTCAACGATTTTCTTCTGTGTCTGGATATAAGGTAAACTGGGGTAAGTCGGAAATTCTCCCAATCAACAACTTGTGCATGCAATTCACATGTAGTCAGTTCCAGTTTACTTGGTGTCAAAACAGATTGAAATATTTGGGGATTTGGATTGGGCTTGAGGTGAAGTTACCAAAAATGAACTTTGATCTGATCATGCCAAAACAGTCGGACATGGATAGATGGGGAGTCCTGAAACTGTCAACATGGGGGGGGAATCAATTGTATTAAAATGAATCTCGCACCTCGTGTAAATAACATTCTTTCTATGCTTCCAATCAAAGTGCCAAACCACTACTTCAAAGAGATCAATAGGATGATGCAGAAATGTATATGGGACTGGAAACCCCCAAGACTTGCGCTATGGAAAATGCAGCTACCTCAGAAGTATGGTGGAATGAATCTACCTCACTTCTCAGAATATCATTTGTCCTTCACGGTTAGGCATCTGTGTAAATTTATCGACACTGATGGGGAGCCAACGGTTGACATACTGAGAGAAAGTAATGCATCGTCTCATTTGGCCCCCGCCTCATCTACAGTGTCAAAACAGTCCAAAAGGCGAAATCCCCTGACTGCGTTTTTGAAGGAGTGCTGGCGTGACCGGTCTAACTGTATTGGAACCAATCCCTTCTTATTTTCAGAGGCTTCGATTTGGCTCAATCCAGCTTTGAAGCTACATGGAAAAGTGCTATTCTGACCAGCAGGGATCCAATATATTGCAGACCTAATTGAAGATGAGGAATGGATTGCGTTTGCACAACTTTGCCGCACTTTTGATCTAACGGAATGCACCTACGCAGAGTATAGAGAGCTGAAGAGCATCATCTCCGTAAACATGGATCCCGCACAATTGGCGGTCCAGGGCAAAGCTTGGGCAGCTTTAGAGACATGCAAACCTGCTGTTCACCCAGCCGCAACTATGTACAAGGTCCTGAGAACATGTCCTAAGGGGAACTTGGAGACGGCAAATGCCTGGACAGAGGAGCTGGGTGAAGTGATTGACCAAAAATGCTGGCTGCGTTGCTGTGGTAATGTGAGGCTTGTGAGCATGGACTGGGGCTTAAGAGCGTCGCAAACCAAGCTTCTATTTGGGGCCTTTTGGACGCCAGTGCGTCTATTTAAGCGACATGTGTTGGAAAATGATTGGTGCTGGAAATGCAAACAAGCAAGAGGTACCTTAAGTCATCAGATCTGGTTCTGTCCCAAGACTAAGGTATTCTGGGAGGGAGTTTGTGAGAGATTGGGTTTGGTGTTGAGCTGCACCATTCCAATAGTTGCGTCTCTTAGTACTGGGTGATGTGTCATTGTTAGAGGATGTTGACTTTAGAAAGAAAATGTGGTTCCTTAGGGCCTGTATGATTGCGAAAAAGATGATTCTTGGGGCTTGGAAGTCGCCCAGCTCTTTTTGCATCAATGAGTGGGTAGATGAGTTGCTTACGATCTCCACCTATGAAAAGGAAATTTGCAAATTGAAAGGAGACTGAAAAGTTTATGGACATATGGGGGATCTTTCGCAATGTGTATGGTTAAAGTCTCATGGTGACTCAATATGCTGATGTGTCTTGTCCAAATTCACTATTACCCTGAAATGTATTCTGATTTGCTCTTATGCTAGCCAAGATCATGCCATGTTACGTGGGGATGTGTTTATTGGTTATTTATAAATTGTACTACCACATGATACAGTTAGAAATTCTTCTGTTTCTTTCTCTTCTCCCTTTCTGGTCTCTTTTCAATTTTCTCCTACTTTTTCTCCTTTATTTATGTTATGCATTATGAGATTTTTTCTTTTTCTTCTCTTTTGGGCTCAATCTTGTGACCAGGTTTGTAATTTTATGAAGCTTGTTTATTTCTAATTGTATTGCAAACTTTATTGGTGAAAATAAAAATGATAAAACTGAGAAAAAAAAAATATATCAAAGAAAGAAGATTCAAGCTTTTGAACCCTCCCGTCCCCTGCACACTGTGTTGTCTAAACCAACTACTATAACATTAAGGTAATAATGTCCATGAATAAATAATGAAATTCAAACAAAACCAATTTTGTAATAACACGTGTATATATTTTGTTTTGGATTAGATTGTGCATTGGATGCAAAGACAAAACTAATCACAATGGTGTTACAGAGAAAGAAAATAAATTGAGGAAATGTTGCCAGTAGTCTGCTTTCAATTGGCGATGCGTTTCGAGGATGGACTCCTTCTTCTTAGGCCTAAACAGACTATAAACAAATATACATATTACCAAAAACAGTTTGACCAAGAGTATTATACAGTGATTCCTAAAAGGTTGAATCTCTAAATAACAAAGTAACTGTTTCTAAGGTTACAATCAACACAATGTTAATATATGTACATCCACATCAATTTGTTTCATAAAGTTTATAAGGACCATAATGGTTCAAAAAGACCAGTCAAATCAATAATTCCCAAAGTAAAGCCCCTAGAGAGGAGCATGCCACTTAAGTGGCGAAAGATCCACTATGACTCCCTGTCCGCCTTCCCAAATATCCAGTGTGGAGAAAAATAGAAATAGTAAGTCCGAATTACCTGATGAAGTAGAATGATGTGAGCGCAATTTCTAATGCCGCAAAGAAAATAAGGGGTAGTGTGTATCTTGAATGCAGGAGGCTGCTTCAAAGAATGAATGATGGTGACCAATTGATCAGTATTTAATGGAGATAGCTCAATCTGGAAAGGAATATTTGAAATAGATAGGACCCTGGTATCAAGAATCGTGTAAAACAGAGTAAAAAGGTAGCAAAAAAATGCCAATTAGTGTCAAAAGTTGGTTAACGTAATCGTGTATGTACAGATAACTAAATCATCCCAAACACGGGGGAAAAGATCTCTAGGCAGGTGCAAGGTCTTTATAAAAATGGATCTTTCAACCAGATCCATATGACTTACGCTGTTCTCGTGTGGTATACGAGTCCAGTTAGATGAGGAGGTATTAGGTAGTCACCAATGGTTGTGGGTCGATCGTCCGCGTGGCGCGTAGTGTCTAGAGCGAGAATTCAGATAACCAGGATCTACAATAACATAGTGGATGAAAATGTAGATAAAGTATAGTCATAGATACGGAAAGATGAAAAGATGAAAACAGGGTAGATAAAGGTGATGAAGAAAAAATAAATGTAAACGTACCTAAATAGTACAAAAAAAGAGATCTAGCGTGTCATGCAGTCATCTGCAAATCAAGCCAGGGAAACCATGGTTATTTGCGTGCCGTAATTTCTGCAGTCAACGTGCACAATCACAGGTTGATATTTCAACTTCCAAACTAAAACAATAACAGAGATGGGGTAAAAAAGAGGCAATAGGAATAGAGCTAGGTGGGAGCCCCTAGCATCCTGATCGTTCTATACTGACTACGATAGATGTTACCTGTAGGATCGAGAAAGCCGTATAACAGTAAACGCGGAAGCATCGGCCACCGTTACCATGACGACGTGAATCGCCATTTTAAAAGAGGGCAACCACGTGAGCTGTGCGATCCAATGAGAAAGCAAGGACTACAAAAACTAAAAGGACAGACCGGGTCTATCCAGTGGTAACATGGCGGCCATGATACTGTATAGAAAAAGTAAACAAACGGATGTGCATCCTGATAGAAAGCACTCTGTAGGACAATAATTCTATAAGCTGCGGAGTAATCCTAGAGGGTTATAAATTCAAAAACAATAGAAATAAGTAGAAATCAACAAAACTTGGAAAAAAAAATCAAAAAAGTGTGTATATATATAAGTTGGGAAATACTGAAGGTAACGAGTGGATGAAAAAGTGATTTGAACTAAACAAATGCGACAGATGTGAAATTAGAGAGAACCACTACAGATAGTCTAAAAGAAGTCGTAAGGATGGTCTATATTAGGGTCTGGCGGTCACTGGTGTCACAGGGTCCAACGTCGCACAAGCTAATGGCAAAGAGCTAGCTAGCTGGCAAACGCCTTTCCCAGTATATGGACTGGTGTATATTCCAATAAATAAACTTTATTTTACAATGTATCTGTGGAACATGATTTAAGTAGGTACAAGGATTGTTGAATACAAACAAAGATATTAAACGGAGGTATTTTTATCCATATATTTGATTCAAATGGATGAATACATAATTTGTAAAGTATAGTCTTGTCAGCAATGCAGAGAGGTAAACAATTCACAATATTGATAAAAGTGCATGAAGAGGGATGCTAAAAAAAACTCCATGGTTCAGTACTGTAGAGTACCCAGAATAAAATCACATAAAAGGTTTAAAGTCAATAAGATGTTACAGATCCGCAGTCAAATTCAAAACCTTTTTCAAAAGATAGATATCTTATTTGAAACAATTGAGTGAATGTTCTTCGCTAAGACCTTTTGGATATACAGTGTCCAAGTAGTTGATCCAGAACGGTTCTCTCCTCAGGAGCATTGAGTGATAGTCAGCCCCTCTTTGTTTTGTTTTTTTTTTTTTTTTACAACCTCAAGAATCTGGAATCTAATTTGAGCAATTGTATGGTGTTCAGAATTAAAATGTCTTGCCACTGGTGATCATTGGCTATTACATCGTATTTTGGATTTATGTTCTGACCAACGTTCCTTGGCTGGTCTAGTAGTTTGGCCTACGTAGAGTTTACCACACGGGCACTTGATAGTATAGATAACCCCTGATGTTAAACAGGTGGAATAATCGTGTATTTTAATTTTCTTGCCTGTTTGGGGATGGGAAAGCATATTTCCCCTGGTGGTGATGCAGTGTGTACAGTTAAGGCATGGGTAAGTACCTTTCTTCTGGGTAGTCAAGAATTGCTGGTTTTCTTTAAGTGGTCTTTCTGCTTTAATTAGTTTATCCCTCAGGTTTTTACCTCTTTTAAAACACATCATTGGTGCTTTAGGAAACAAACTCAAAAGTGATGCATCGTTATGTAATATTGTCCAATGTTTCTTGATGCTTTTACTGATTTTTAAACTCTGGTGAGAGAATTTGGATATGAATAGTAAAGGGATATCTTTATCCCGAGGCTTAGGTTTCAATAAGTCTGATCTTGACATGCTAAGTGATCTATTCTTTGCCTCATTTAATACTGTCTGGGTAACCTTTTGTTTAAATTTTTCAATGAGTGTAGAACACTCAGTGTCAAGTCCTTCCGGTTCTGAAATGATGCTTTTGAGTCTCAGGATCTGGCGGTATGGGAGCCTTTGTAACATGGCCTTATAGAAAATATATAGAAAATGTAATATTGTTCACCATGCAGGATTCATTTCCCTTAGCTCCCTCAATAATTTGTCAGTCAAACACTTTCGATTGTACAGGGATTTTGCTCTACCTTCTGCATGATCACTTTGACCTATCTTGTTGGCTCTCCTAGGGCCTTCTGGTATCTGTAGTCGTATTCGACATGGGATCGACCAGGGTTTCTCGAGTCGGCACCCACGTGGTGCTGGTTCCCTCTGCAGCTGGTATTTCCTTAACACTTGTACAGTTCTTTGAACTCTTCTTCATATGCCACTTTGTGACTTTCATTCAACACAGCCCGGTTCTTATCAGTTCTCCCTTTGACTCATGGGTTGTGATGAACCACTGTGCTTTCCTTGGATCTGGAGTCAAGGTCGGTACCACGGTAGCAGAAGATTCTCTTGCTCCCGCTTATGAGCATAGACACGCTCTGTGTACCGTTTACATCTGTTGCAAAACACTTAAGCTATTGTCCGCGGCCTTACAATTCCCTCTGCGGACGTTTCGCAAGTCTGAGTCGAAAAGGGCAACGTTGCGTCTCCTTGTCAGCTTCTCGATATTTGCTGCCTTTCTCCTCCTTTTGAACTGCCGGGTCGGAATAGCTGTCTCGGTGTGCTCTCTGCCTCTCATCATGTGCTCTTGTGCTCCACCTTTTATCCCTGTGGGGAAGGGAAAAGGCCGTCGGGTGTGAGTGATTTGGGTCAATTGCCTGACTTTGCTTGACCCTTCTATTGGGACGTTTCGGGTAAACGGCTCTGCTGTTAGTCTGCTGTCTTCCTTGTTGTGCGAAGGTGTTACTATCCGAAAAGTGGGGGTGGGGGCAGTGTTTTGGAATATCCTACATGGTGGGATGGGGACAAGGTGTTGAAAGAAGGTGATACCGCGTCTCACTCGTCGGTGTCCCACTCCCCAAGTATCCCTCATCCAAGTGATCCTCCATCACTAGTCCACCCTCCTCCCCCCCGGAACTGTATCCAATAGTGATGGCTGTGTCCTGGCCACCTAGATGACCGATCCCGGGCACTAGCCAGGGAGACACCTTCAGGTTTCTCACACTGCCTGTGAGAAACCAGAGGGTGTCTCAGTGCCCAGACCCTGGGGATCCCTTAGTCAGGTGGCCAGGGCACGGCCATCGCCATCGGATCCAGACCCTGGGCATGGAGAAGTGCGGGAGGATCACCTTGGTGAGGGGTCCTTGGGGTGGGAGAGAGGCACCCGATGTCGAGATGCAGTGTTCCCCTTTCCCAATACCCCGATCCAATCCTATTTTATGGGATATTCCAACTTCCTGGATGCCCACCACCTTTCCTACACACACTGAGGTGAGGAAGAGGCAGTCTAAGGTTGAAAGGATTACCACCCATGCAATACAGTGGGCATGTCCCTCTATCTACATAAGGCAGGGCCAGGCACTTAACTTTAATCACGCCTAATACCTGTTAGCTCTCCCCACATGGTTAAAAGGTGGAAAACTGACACACTTTGAGCAAGGTAGTACACATGAAGGAGCAGTTCCTCCAGGGCAATGGCGAACCAGGCAAAGGAGACCAACAAACCGAGGGGTTGAACCGAAGGGGCACGAAGCCATAGACCTGAGGCCCCCAGACGAGAGAGAGTTATTTTCGAAAGGCTGTGAGGATTGTGCACGACAGCCCAGCTGGAAAGGAGAATGAGTCCCAGGTGAACGTCTGCATGGCGGAGGCACAGAAGCAGCAGTGGTAACAACCGTGAATCAATAAATTAAGGGCACGAAATAGTGCCTTAACACGACCGGTGAGTTGAGGGAAGCAAAGAAAGCCTGTTCTTCTGTGTTTAGTTGAAATGCTTGCGACGGTATCCGAGGGATGAAGTTACGAGAGCGCCAATAAGCTGCGAGAGAAAGTGAATCCATTGTTAAGAACTGTGAATATGAAATACAAAGTAGCAGTAGTCCGGCGAAGTGAGATTGCCCAATCGAAAGTCTCTGAAATGTTTTAAAGCTGCAGAGGCAGCGGGAAGCGAGAGAAAAAAAAGCAACCACAAAGCCGCTTGAAAGAAAACTTTGAAAGACTTAACGACTTGATCTAGGAGCAATTTATATGCAAGCAAATCATACGTAGCAAGTACTTTTTCCAAGATGCATTGGAACTGAAGGAAAATATGTAAAGTGGAAGTAAAGAGAGAAGGGGGGGGTCAAAATGGTCATGTGGTGGTGAGAGGAAAAATCCTCCCAGTTTCAAGTCTTCAACAGCAAAATCAAAATACAAATGGAGGTTTGAGCCCGAGGGCGGGGAGCCTATAATGTGAAATGTGAAGAAGGCTTGGGGAAGGGGACCCCCACCAAGGAATAAAGGTTTGAGCCGGATTGACTGGAACCTATAGTGAACTGTGACCAAATACTATACTTAGAAACTTTTTGTTGTAACTGTGTAGAAGCTTGAAGGGTGAGCTGGACGTGGGTGAGGGAAACTTGTGAACTTGTGACTCAGACGTTAACGGACAAAAAGGCTCTGGAGGGCTTCTGGAGCCAGCCACCTAACTATGTTCGCAAGCCAAAGTGTGTTCATCCATCAAGTGTTCCATCTAACCCTGTGCTATACAACGAGATGAGAATTAATACTGATTTATATTGCTATTCTGACATTTAGTTTCACCACTGTTTTCTTTTTTCCTTTTTTAGATGTGTATTCCTATGTCACATTAGTTTGTATTAGAGTGAGGGCAGGCATTAGGTTTGTTAGTATAGGCCTTTATTGTTTGACTAAGACTGAATGGACTGTTTCTTTATTATTTGATGGTCGAGATTACTTCTGTCTTAGTTACGGGGCCAGACGGGAGTTTTAGGTAAAGTAATCCAGGAACAAAAACCCAATCCAAAAAAGGAGCGTACACCAAGCAAGAAGTAAAGCAAATTTATTGGACCCAAAAAGCTGGGAAGCACGGTTCAATAGCCCTGTGGAACTGAACTGAATGAAATGAGCTGTCCGCACCGCCCACTGCTGCTAACCATTTTATACCCAAATTACATAATTATCATACAATATTTTAGTTACATTTTCAGGAACAGTCAGAGAAGCTGATTGGTGGAACTATGTCATTCCCCTATAAGAATCTATATGTTAAGTGACCCTGATTGGGTGGACCATTTCTTGGACAAAAATCACATTAACACACCCCTCGTGACATCACAAACATTCCCACACCACCCCTCAATTAGCCGATTGTGCTGATCAGTCAAAAGCACTTGTTTGCTATTGGTTGGCAATGCCCAGTATACAAAATGGCTTGTGATGGCAAGGGGCGAGACATTCACAGTGAGCCTGCCCAATGGACATCAGCGAGGACACTGTACAATGTTGCACCCTCGGGACACTGAAAATCTGTCCGCTAATTGGCTCCCTGACGTGCACTCATAACCCCTACCCCAATGCCCTGGCCCCCGAGCTCCCCTCTACGGGCTTGCTGCCAAGTGTAGTCTGAAATAACTATACTGCACTGTCTGGTTTTTAATTAACTGTATTTGATTCCTATTTCTTCTTGTGTACCCAGGTGCCTAGCTCATTGGCCTCGAAACTATCTCTTAGAGTGACTTTGCTTTGGCTGCACTCTCCTGGGAAACTTCAGCCGGCAATATTTTTACACACTGTTTCTGCTGATTGTTCAAGAAATACATAATGCTTGTCACACAAAGGCCTGCAGCTCCTGTATTATGAGCTGTCTGTGTGAAATGCTTTTCTTAACATGGGCATACAAGAAAATGGCTTCTCTAATCTTCACATATTCCTATAAAAAAAAGCCATCCCTACCACTTTACCCCCTAAAACCACTTGCTCCTCATCAGATTCCTGTGCTATACAGTTACCCCTTACTACACCCGAAGAACTCACCCTTCATTGTGTTCCACCATGGGACTTCTCGCGCTGCACCTGTGTCCCCATATGCAAGCAGTGCCGCATTCAATGATGTTCCCACCCCAATGTCATCCACCGCGTTACTCTCGACGTCGCCACCATTACTTGCACACCTGGAACATACGCACCGCTTGGCAGCACTGAACCTGGACCTTTACAACAGTCCCTTCATGATTTCTGAAATGCCTAAATAAGGTTAAAGTCTCATGAAAGGCAGGCATCTTAGTATTAAAATAATGTTGCACCATTAAACGGTTGCCAGACTACTCATGAAATGCTATCAGGGTTTTTGTACCATGTTGCCATGGCCCACTGCCAAATGGATGACGATGCACAAAAAGTCTTCTCTAGGGTTTCCTCTAATTTTACATGTGACAAAAATCATTACCAGTTGTAAATGCAGTGTACCTACCTGTGATAGTAACATGTCTTAGACTGGGCGTTGTGGCAAGGATGACTATGGGGGTGGGTGCCACCACCAGCTCTGTGATGTAAGGCTTGCAGAAGGTAGATTGAGGATCTCCCGGACTTTCAAGTCCATCTGCAGACTTGAGAAAATTCCTGATCCTTTGGATGCAAGGGGACCTCAGGAGAGGACACGAGAGCTCTTTGCCTGGTTGGGAACTACGTAAAGATGGACACCTGGTGTGGAAATTAGGGTCTCAGATGTTCAACGAAGGCAGTCCATCTCATAAAGGCAGTGTGGAGGATGATCCTGCGAGAACGGTAGAGTCCTGGGGTTGGAAAGCCATACACACATTCCCTAGAACCACTCTCCAGAAAGCCCCAGGAACACACATTAAATCATAACTGATATAACCCACCCTCCACAGAGAGCAATTGCTAGGTCATCCCCTTGCCCGTTGATCCTTTCTCCAGCTGTTCTGTACTATTTTCCTTATACCCTGAATGGGGTATTTGTGACTTTAAGGGAACTGGAAGTAGTAGGGTGCTACCTCTGTCCACAGCTGCTATGCCCAAGAAGTAATGCGAGGAAAAATGGCAGCTACCAAGGGCTAGAACAAAAGTTGTGATGATGGCTGCACCCACATTTGGAGGCAGCATGCGTGGGTTCCAGAATACTTGCGACTGGTGAAATTTAGAATTAGTTTTTTCCCAAGGCAATGTCAAGCAGTGGCTCCCATAGCAGCCTCCTGTGACCTTGAAACTGGAGGCCAGTTGCTTGTGGGTGCTAGCAGGAGGGATGGAAGGTCAGGAGCTGTAGAATCGGCTTGCAGAATAGCAATATAAATGTGACCAGCAAGATGGCAGAGTGGACTTACCAAGGTTCGTCTGACACACAGCCATGAAGACTAACCAAGAACATGAAGAGGTTTGATTAGAGAGTGATCGCACTCAGCAGAAAACGCAACTGAGTGCGGTTTACCTATTGCTGGCCCCAAAGGCAGGCCCGTTGATGTTTAAAAAGATCCAGCATTGTACACTGGTGAGGGAGACAGTGAAAGAAGTTAGTATGAAAAGAAGTTAGCGATTCTAAGTGGCAAGGAGGAAGTAGCAGAGAGCGAGGCGGAAAGCAACAATGAATCTAGCGGAGGTGGTGGAGGGAGAGGAGTTCGAGAGAACCAGGAGGAGGTTGGAAATATCTGTCGAGTAGAGAAATATTAAGATCAGAGGTCAGAGGAGGTTGTTAAAGAGTTGTTGGAGGACTGGGCAAGAACAGAGTGGAGCAGGTTTGAGAATTATTGAAGCTATAAGGTGATGAGAAGGGAAAAGGACGGCACAAGACGGGGGCTCTGAGCCAAGATGGGAGGTGAAGAGGGTCTGATTGTTGTGGGGCATTGAGGATGAAGCAGGTGGGGGGGGGGGGAAGAGCCAATGGGGTCAAGAAAAGGAAGCAGTAGCATTATAGGTAAAGAGATACAGAGATGCCAAAAACTCCTTCTCCTGGGGATCTCCAGTGACACTGACCTTTCCCGTTATGATAAATTGTTCTGGTCGACTGCAGTGGCAGTTCTCAGGCGGAACATTGCGCAACTGTGGGGATCGAAACGTACGCCAAGCTTTGAACAGTGGGTCACGGATGTGGACATATGCGCTATAATGGAACATAGTGTACGCGGCGAGGGGTTGCCTGCAAAAAGCGGACAAAATATGGTGAAGATTGGAAGAATTGGAAGAGGCTAGCTAAAGGACAAGGATGGCTCCACAGCCTCTGTGACTGAGAGTTGCCCCGGGAGAGTGGGGGGGTAATGCCTCTGCCGAGAATAGCATATGCCACGAGGTCATCTGATGTCAAGTTGACGGTCTGTCGGACCATGATCCCGGAAGTTGAGTTTTTGAATTTTCTGGTTTCTTGATTCTCTCTCTCCACATCCTATCACATGCACCTGGAAATGTAGATTTTGCATATGTTCCTCTCCCCTCCAGTCCACCCCTTCCCTTCCGCTGTTGCCCCAAACTTTCCCCCTCCTTTCCCACGTCCCTTCCCGTTATTGCAGAGAGATAAGTGTAATGTCTTATGTTTAAAATCAATAAAATCTTTGATAAAAAAAGGAAGCACTGTCCAAGCCTAGCATATCCGACTGGTAGGATGCCCATCGCAATATATTTAAAAAAGGAAGAAAACATGCTAGTTTCACTAGAAGCATTTGTGGATAATATGTTTAACTCTGTATGGTTATGGACAAATATTAAATGTGAATCAGATTTCCTTGATTTTAAATGCAAGCAGGTATTGCAGTATAATTCATGTTTTTTAACGCACATGAAATGAGTATGAAGTATGATTGGGGTGAAGGAGTTCTTGTAAGTCTTTTTTAATGTGTATATTATATTTTGTTTCTATAGTTGTGTATTCAATAGTGTGAGAGGTTTAATGTGAACCATTAGAGACCCTTTGATAATAAAATAAAAAAAGAAATCCACATGTCTAGTAAATTACGTGAAGGTTGTTTAATGTAACGGATGGTTGTCACACGAGAGTATTTTGCAATTAGATGAAATAGAATATTATTGGCTTTCTTTTATAACCCTTGGATGATAACTGAATCTAACAAGGGTGTTCATCTGTCCATACAAGAATGAGTATATTCTGTATGAGCCCTGACTCTGGGAGTTGACACATTGTTAGTATTTGGGATATCCCATATTTTTTTGTATGCATAGGAGGCCCTTCACTCCATTGCTGGTGGAGACTGTGGCAAAGTCTGTTATCCGCGACTGAGAAGTTGAACGTTGCCATACCCAGGCAGATCAAGCATTCTCTTGTTCAATCTTGAACCCTCGCCCTATGATTCAGTGTCCCTACGACAATGACCGGATGAGACCGATTCCAGAGGAGAATGCCCCCTGCCAAAGGCAATGGAAGAGCGACCACTCAGCCAAGCCAGGAAAGAAGTGGGATGCGTGTCAGCGAGTGACTCTTACTTGACCACCAGTTGGCAGAGCCAAAGGAAATAGATGGCCATACCGACAGACTACAGTCCATAAGCAAGCTGCAATTGTATCCTACACCCTTGAACTCAGTCTATCCTAAACCATTCGCACATTTTTGCTGCGAAATAAACTTCTGTCAACTATACTTTGTGGGTATCGAGTTGTTTGCTTACCTGTCTACCATGACACTACCACAGAATCCAGCCTTAAAGGTCCAGATGGGCTTGGCACCCCTACAAGAACCTGGCCTAAAGTGTGGGGTGGCAGGAGGAGCACTAGGGCGCCACCCTCCACTCTTGTTTGACATTTGTCAGGGATTTGTATGGAGAAGTCACACCACTACTGTGCATCTCCCTGGAAGATGTTGACAATGCCAGCAGCATACAGAATCCAGGATTGTCGTACTGACTGCTGGCAAGATTTAAAATGCCTCCCATTAACCTTGAACCAAGTTCAAAATGGCCGGAGGATAGCTCATGGGAAACGCGCTCGCCTTGGAAGCAAGACATCGCGGAGCAACACGGATTCAATCCCTGGGTCTGAATTTAGAAACCTCTGGGTATTAAGCGCATTATGAATAAGCCATTAGAATTGATTTTAGGTATAATTACAGTAACAAACGCTCCAGCTCTTGAAAGACCATCATCCAGTAAGCATATTTAAAACACACTAATATTCAAACCCAGGATTTCAGATGTAATGATAAATGTGTGCCCACTGATTTACTTGCAGAATATCGGAATATTCACCACGCACATTTTTCAGTGCAGACTCACCAATAAATTCACCTACAATTTTATAAAAGATTTTGTTTTAAATCCTGATAGTGAGTTTAAGAAGGGGGATAATTTTTCTTTAGGGGTGGGGCAGGGTTGCAGATAAATGGGAGTTGCTGATGGTGGAGGGGCCTGGGGTCTAGCTCCAACTTCTGCTGTTGCTCTGCATTTAAAAAAAAAAAAATGAAACATTTGAGGATGCAAAAAATTAGAGGTAAAAACTCATTAAGCCAACAAATCTAAATAATGCTTCACCAGCTCATTGTGAGGAAAATGCCATGGTTCTATATCTGTTATTTATTTTGACATTTGTATAGCACACCTAACCCGGATGCCTCTGGGGATCTCAATAATTCAGGGAATTACTGTTCAATTCCACACGTACTCTCTATTTCTAGGCTCCGAGAGCACTCAGTGGCCCATCGCCTGCAGCAATGTTTTCAGTGTCCTTTGATAGTGTCAACACTGAATAATACTGATTGCTAATGAGGCAATTGGAGGTTCTGAGTTCTGGCATGGGCTGTGCTCCCTTTTCCTGTAGTGCAAACAGATTGTGACCCTTTCATTATTTTCAGTCGGCCTCGACTGTGAACACGTGTGGAGTGCCAGAGATATCTGCCATGCTCCCACTCCTATTGAACATGTACCTAGGCCTGCTTGCCACTCAGTGAATTCTGTTAGCTCCCTTTCACTGTTGTGCTAGTGACATGTAGATTCCTTAGCAATTAAAGCCATTGCATACACAAATGTAATGTGTAAACTGAACCCAACTAAAGAGTTATATAATGCACTCCAACAGAGTATCCATGGACTCCTGTAAAAGTGGTTCCAATTCTTAGCTGCTGGTGGCCTCATGACAGTGTAGGTAATCCACGTGTTGGAAGCGCTTCCACCACGCTGATTACCACTTCTGAGCTTTCCTTTATTGAGCGACTTCTTGGCATCTCCATTAATTGATGCTTTGGTCACTCGCCTCCTCAGGATCCTTTGGTTTATCGCCTGATGTTTGTGCGTTCTCACCTAAATATGCACACCTCTTCCTGCCTGGATGGCAGAGGCACCTCAAGTCTCAATGGTCCCATAAGCTGTTTTGCTTTTGCCTGCATTTCAGGTATTGGTATTATATAACCTGTATTTGTCTGGGATGTTATCTTGCTAATTATTCAGATGCTCTTTTGCATTAAATTAAGATTTACAATCCTGATGAGGCATGCAATACTGACAAATGCACTCAAATCTTGCCCTCCCCATGAACTGTTTTCTCGACTCTCCGTGTGTCTTTCTACAATTGCAACACAATGGCACTTCAAAGCCTAGTGTTCAACTCTTGGAAAACAGACACTATCTCTACCTCCCTTCTTCTAATGCTTCAACCTGGTTGGCCTCTCCCTTATTCCTTTTGTTGAATTTCCTCCCAACATATGCCAAGGCACTCAACCATGGGTCCTCTGACGATGCCTCTGGGCTGTAGGCGCCTTACAAATACTAAAATAAATAGAAATCTCATTGTCAACATATTCATTACTTCCACTGTGGGGCGGATCTACCTCTTGAATATCCTTAACATCCAGTCGTACCATTTGCTATCCCTCCAACAGAACCTTGACTTATTTTCTTGGCCTCTGCAGGCTAGACTAGATGGGGGACCCATCCTTACCTGCTGCACCCTTTATACCCTCCCTCGGTCCTGTTCTGAAACCCTTGTTCGTGTTTTGCGAGGGTCTTACCAGCAGCCACCACCATTCCCTCTTCGATTCCTTATTCTATTATTGAAATCCATTAATGGAATGATGCACACACCGCTGTCTAGCCAACTATATCTCTAGTCCCCCCCCCACCTTGTACTCTGATCAAAATCCTCAATTCCATAGTTCTACAGTGTGCACCCTCTCACTCATTTAGCTTCCTTGCCTCCCACCACTAGATCTACCTCCTCCCTGATATCAAGAGGGTAGCTACAGTTCAGACATTCAAGACTGCTCTTAAAAGAAAGCACCTCCTCGCTTTGGCAGAGCTCCGAAGATATATACTCACATGGCCTTGCCCCTTAATCTGCAACCTGTCCCTCCTGCACATATTTGTAAAGATGTGCATGTGCTGTATTATCATTATAGTGCTCTACTGTGCTGTTCCATGCTCCCAACTCCCCCACCTTGCAGCAATACCTGGTCTGTGTGTCCACTTATCATTGTGTTATGATTGTTAAAACACCCAGTGATGAGCTGCTCCAATTACTACTGCTGACCTGATATAGTGTTGCAGATTGAAGGACTATTTGCCTGTCTCTCAAATGAATGCAAATACAATATACAAATTCTGAAATAAATTTAAAATAAAGTAAAAATTGCATGACTCTTTTGCACTATAAAGGTGAGGGTGTGAATGTAAGAGATCTGTTATAGCTTCATTAGTTAATCTCCAATGTATCTAATCCCACACTTGCCTTCTTGCTGAATAGCCCCATGAATTGTTCTGTTTGTATATATTCTGCTTGGAAGTCCCTTAAAATTAATTGCATGCAAATGAACAAGGCATATGGGTATGTGTTCAAGGGCAGAATATCATTGCTACTAGAGCTGTATCTTATAACGTTGCTACTGTTTGTCAAGTTTTATTTCTTTGTTACTGGTTCTCTCTAAATCACTGTTGGAAAATGCCTTTTGCTTTGCATCTCTTGTCACATCATTGCATCCGTTTCTATTTTCTTTCATTTTCAATCCCAGTCCTTTGTTCTTGACTCTATTTCTTGTTTGATTTCATTACAAATACTACTTATTCCCACCTTTTTCCCCTTCTGTAAAAACCTTTCCCCACCCTCTTCTGCTCCCAATATGGTCTACTGCCTCGTAATCTTTCTTTTTTCTATTGACTACATTACCTTCATTTCTTACACTTTTTTAGAATCCTTCCCTCTTTTTTTGTACACTTTTTTCCACTGACTCCTTCTGTTTACTTGCCCATATGTTCATCTCTCCTCCTCGGCCACCCCTTTCTTCCCTCTTTCACAATCCTGTACCCACCTCCTGCATTCATCTCCGCCCCCGTCTCAGTGCACATTTCTGTTTCTTCGCTTTCATTTTTTCTTTCCTCAATGTCCATGGTTCTTTACTTTTGCTTTCCTCCAAATTTCACCTTTCTACCCCCCCCTTCAGTCTCATCACCACTATTCAGTGGACTGCATTATTCTCTCCTTCTGTTGTGCTTTGTTTATTTCTTCTTGCTATTCTCCTTCCCAACCTGCATCGATGTTCACTCACTCTCTTCCTTCCTCTCATCATCTTTGTACGCCTCTTCCTCACCAGACTGGCAGGGGAAGGAAGTTGACGAGAACATCCTTGATGCCTTGCTCCTCAACACGACCCGCATAGGCCATGGATATGCCATCTTAAAGCACCCAGTGGCCTGGGAAATGTCACTCAAGAAGGATATCCCATTAGAAATCTGTCCCATTTCTAACCAGGTAAGTCCTCCTGCGATGAAGTGAGTACAAAATGCGAGAAATGGAGCAATAAAGGGAACGAGAGGTCCCGCAGTGTAAAATGGCCTGTGGAACAGAGACAACCTGACCTAGTAGCAAGTCACTAGGAGTTGGGTACATACACGAAACACACCAAATAAGTAATACATCTTTGCTTGTGGCCTGGCTTACCTCTTTCAGTGCATTGCTGTCACTAAAATACTCTGTCAGATTCCATCAACTCCAAAATATTATTTGTGGACCACCATCAGGTCTGGGATTCAAGCTGCCATAGTTCAGTGGTAGGCTAGGTGTGGCCATCACCCCAGACAGCACTTCTTGACTTAGGCATTGCCCTTTCTACTCATGGTTAGGATCCATACTAACTGTGGCATCAGGTGGCTGATCGGAGAGCACTGTGGACACCTTATGTGGTACGAGATAGTGGTCTCTGCTGTAAGATAGAATTGAGCATTCAAGTGTTCTAGGCATTAGGGCTACAGGAAATCGTGAAACCCTTTGGTTGACTGGTTATCTTCCTCCTTTGCGTCCAGACACACTACTGAGGCAAAACGTATGTCCGCAGCAACACCCATGTAATATTATGTAATAAGCCCCCACTAAAGGCTAGTGACCTCCAAAGGCAGTGTGCCCTATACAGGAACTGAAGGGCAGGAGTTAGAATTTGGCAGGCAGAGCCTGACATGCAAATGGTTCACCCTTGGCCCGACAGGCCTTCCATTGGAACCAGCTTGTCCAAATACTCCCAATTTCCCTATAGACAAGTCCACATCTGATGACCTAATTAGAATTACTACATGAACCTGGGATTTGTTAGAAGGGGAGATAGGTGAGGGGGGGCAGATAAGATGCCAAAACCAAGTAATTGCTTTGGAAACCAGGATATAATTATTTAAGCTTTCTAAACGGATACTATGAAAAACATATTTTTCAAGTCAATAGGATTCTGTACATAGTGATCTGAATCTTAAATTGTTTGGTGTCTAGTGGCTTGTAATTGAAAAAGTACCTTCTGTATAGTGAACAGGTGCTTACTATTAAAACATGGTGTTCATTAATGTATAATAAACACAATCTTAACATAAGTCACAGCTGTGAGTAAACATAACAATGAATATTCACAGTGCATCGTTTACATTTTTTTTTAATGTTTGTATTAATTTTATTTCAACCAAACTTGCAGTTCATATTACAATACTTCGAATTTTATACCACATAATCCTTGTTGACTGCTTTCCCCTTACCCTCCCTTCCCTCGAGTCTACATCTCTTCATGATCTACTTCTGCAGTTTGCAAAGGAGTATCCTTCCCCTTGTTCTCCTCCGGGTCCTGGTCGCTTGACCAATCTTGCGTGGACCCAAATAGTGTGGCTACTAGGTGTCTCCAGCTTGTCGGGGTTTCTACTCCTTTGTCCCCCCCCTCCCCCACACCCCTGTGTTACTAGCATCCTGCCATACTACAGTTTCCGCTTCCGCCCATTTTTTGAGGTCTTTCCACCATATTTCAATCCTCGGTCTATGACGCTTCTTCAAACCCATGGTGATCCTGCGCTTCACTAGTATGTACGCCAAATCCTTTAATTTGCTTACGTGTTTACGTTTACGTGGTCTTGGGGAAAGCCCCAAGCAGACATGCCCACGCTATCCCTACAGTTATTTTAATCCCCTTTTCCTCCAATCTGTGAGCTATTTCTCCCCAAAATTCGTCTCTATTTCCAGGCACGCCCAGAACATGTCATCCCAGCGTTTTCTTCGCCACATTTGGGGCATGTTTGTCTTTCTGCTTTGCTGAATTTGGCTATCCTTTGGGGTGTCGTATAAGCCCTGTGGGTTATGTACAGCTACATTTGCAGTAACCTTGCGTTCCTTGTGGTACCCTTGGGCCCGCTCCCACATTCCGTCACTCATTGGGGCTCCCACCTTCTTCCCAGTCGTAGTTGGACCACTTCCTTTCCCACTTTAGACATCACCAGCTCATACATTCTGGATATCTCGTGCCCTCCCTCTGCTATATCATATATAATTTCTATGGTAGTATCCAGTTGTTCTTCCAATACTGCTTCTGACCATTTTCCTTTAATTCGCTGGACCACCCTGTGATATTTAATATACTGCCCTGTGTGTAGCCCCGTTTTCTCCACCAGCGTCCCAAATTCCTTTACCTCTCCTCCTTGCCAGATATCACCTATTGTCTCTTTCCCCACTGGTTCCCAGTGTTTCCTGATTATCTTCATTAACTGCTCCTCTTTCCCTGCCAGTGCTACCTTTGGAACCTGCGAGGAACATGGGGTCGGATTTTCCATTATCTGACCGGCCATGCGCCATATTTTCTACCCCAATATCATCATCTTTGGGCGCTCTTTTATGTCTGGTTTGGACAGCTATATGATTTCCTTTAAAAAGTACGGGGCACATTCCTGTCTGAACAATCTAGATTCTGAGTTTGGGTCTACATATTGTAGCTGGCTCGCTAAGTAATACATTTCAAAATTTGGCAAGTTTATACTCCCCTTGTCATATGCATTTTGCAAAGGGCGACCCTGCTCCTTGTCCCATGCCAGAGAAACCCCCTGCACATGCTGTGCACCTTGTCAAAGAATCATCTTGGTATCAGGTATGGTATATTCCCAAAATAATGCAATAGTCTGGGTAGGACCACCATTTTCAGCATTGTCCCTCTTCCCATCATTGCCAGAGCAAGCTTTACCCAAAACGTCATGCTATTTTCAATGCCTTTCACTGCCTTCTGTTATGCTGGTGCTCTGCCTCTACCGTATGGTAGATGTCTAGTCCCAGGTACCTGAATGTATTCACCTCCCATGGTATTTGCAAGACTGGCAATTTCTCCTGCGGAATACCGACGTATCTACCCAAAGGGAATATGCATGATTTTCTGGGGTTCACCGCTATGCCTGACAGCGCCGCAAATTACTTCCAGAACATAATGGAGGTTTTCTTCTGGATATGGTAAATACAACAGCATGTCGTCAGCGTACAAGGAAATCAAGTGTGGCTCTCCCTTTATGTTTAAACCTATCATGTCATACTGTTGCCTTAGATATATCGCCAGAGGCTCCAATGCTAATATATACAGCATGGGAGACCACGGGCATCCTTGTCTAGTGCCCCTGCTAAGTTGCCATCTTTCCAATATTGTCGCTCCCGTTTTAACTCTGGCTAACTGTGCGCTGTACAGCAATTTAACCCATTTAAGGTAACCAGGCCCTATCCCATATGTGGACAGGGCTGTTACTTGCCATGGCCATTTCACTGAGTCAAATGCTTTTATTGCATCTAGTGATACAATAGCAATTTCCGAAGTTTCCCTTTTTGCGTGTTCTATGACTGTGTAGTCGCCTAAGGTTATGTTTCTATGTGGGACGTACCCAGTCTGGTCAGGGTGTATATCTATGATCCGTTTGATCCTGTTTGCCAGTACCGCAGTGATCATTTTACTGTCCTGATTGAGCATTGACAATGGTCTAAATGATCCGCAATCTTTGCCCAGCTTATTGGATTTAAGGAGTGGTATGATTATCGTCTCTCTCAAGGACTCCGGCAATCTGCCTATTTCGTATGCCTCATTCAACATGGCCAAAAGCGGGGGGAGCACCTCCTTTCTGTACAGTTTATAAAATTCACTGGGGCGACCATCGGCCCCCGGGGCCTTGCAAGTGGGTAGCTGCGCCACCACCTCCTCTAGTTCTTCTAGGGTTATCGGGGTGTCTAGGTCCGCTTGCTCCTCCGCACTAATTCTTGGCATACCTATGTCTTCCAGTATTTCTCTTATGTCCCTATGGTCACTTCCCCCGACATCCCCTTACAATCGTTGATAATACTTTAGGAATTCTCTATTCACGCCCTCTTGAGTATCCACTACCTGTCCGTTCTCCTTCTCTATTGCCCTGATTATTGATCTTGGGGTCTCACTTTTGTACAACCATGCTAACACCCTACCTGGATTATCTCCTACCGCATGTTGTCTTTCTATGTATCTCTTGTAATTTAGGTTACACAGTCTCTCCCAGTGTCCCGCACATTCCTGTTGCAGCCTGCCCATGGTTTCAGTGTCCTCTTTAGTATTACTTCCGCTTCTCATCACTTTCTCCAGCTCCCTTTCTGCCTCCTGCAGTGCTATTAATATCCCTCCTTGCAATCCTTTAGTGTGCCAACACTACCGGTGTTGATCTCAAAATAACTATCTCTGCTCTCAAATCCTCCCTGAACATTGCATCTTTTAACGCTTCAGCTCTGAGGCGCCACGTCAATATCCTTGCTCTGTGGGGGGTGGTTGTATTGCCATGTGAGGGCCAGAGGTGAGTGGTCCGATAAGACCCTCGCCTTGTATTCTATCTGTACTATTGCTGCCATCAGTTCCTGCGTAACAAACATGTAATCTAGCCTAGTATGCAGGTTTTGTGGGGCCGAATAATGTGAGTACTGTCTGTCTTGCAGATGGCGCATTCTCCAGACGTCCTCCAACCCAAAGTCCTTTAGCAATGACTGCAGTACCCTGGCAGATGGGGCAGGTTTGTATATTTTGTTATCCGATCTATCTGAGAGGTCAGCTACGGCCGCGTGAGGGACTCTGCGTTGGAGCCTGGCGCCTGCGGCCAGGGAGGGCACCGCTTGCCATCTGCTGCCCTGGAGCTTGCTTCGCCGAGTCTGAGCCACTGAGGCCGGCTCTGCTGCGGCTCGAGCCGCGGGGGCCTACTGATGCCGGCGGGCTGCTGCGCCTTGGGCCGGGGTGGCTCCCTGGCTCATCAACAGAGGTTCGCTGCTGCTGCCTGCCGTTTCGGCCCTGCCCTGGTCTCATCAGATTGCCAGTCTTCCGGGGGGTCTGGGCCGACGCGGGACTGGGAGCGGGCCACTGGAGCCTCCCATCGCGTCCTCCGTTCTGGGCCTCTGGCGCGCCCTGGCCTGGGCTGCGGCCCGGGGGGACAGCCACACCGGCTGCTGCTGGTGCAACGCTGTGAAGAGGATCGTTCCCCGCGAGCTGGATTAAACGTGCTCGCGGGGCAGGTGAGGAGCTGGGGGGCCCGCATTTGTTTTCTCTCCCCTGCCCACCCGGCCCCCCCTCTGGGCTTCACTGCTGCTGCGGGCCCTGACTGACCGCGGCCCCAACACTCCCCACAATAAGCTGCTCAGTGCTGGGAACAGGCAGCATGCGTTCTCTTCTGCCGCCTAATATTGTTGTTTTGGCCCCTTGGC
Organism: Ambystoma mexicanum; assembly: GCF_040938575.1. NCBI lineage: Eukaryota > Metazoa > Chordata > Amphibia > Caudata > Ambystomatidae > Ambystoma > Ambystoma mexicanum. The sequence continues at coordinate 446,740,710 of NC_090936.1, read as the reverse complement.
AGAACCGGGCCCACTGGAGAAGCCCCTTTGCAGGCAAACTTGTGCCCAGTCAAACCGGCGTGCTGCTGCGTTGCTGGGACCCCAGGGCCCATTTCCCCCCCCCCCCCTGGACTGAGTGGTTGGACCCCTCAAAATTGACACTTGCTCCACTCGCCATCCTAAACAGCATCACCATATCAGACTGGGTTACCACACAGTCACCCTGCTTGTCTCCAGCTGTGGATATACCATGGGCGGCAACCACCCACTGAGCCTTCGCTGTACCCACTGCCACCCCCGCTGTCTCCTGGTGCCCCCGTTTCCCGCCACAGCATTTACTCTCCGGACACCTCCAAGCTGATGCACACCATTGACCATCCTTATTGCCTCACGCACCACTGTCACTAACATTACCGCACCATGTCCTGCGTTAGACATGTCTAATCCGTCAAGAGGAACTGGCAAAGGGGGTGCAATGGATAAGTTTACTAAATATGTTCCAAGGGCTGAGACTGTAGACACGAAAACCTGCTCCGGAGGAACCCGAGGCCGAACTATGCCCAGGTACACTGGTCCCAGACGTCACCACATTGATAGAAAGAGGCGAAATTCTTGGCCATGGATTCCAAGAGAAATTGGACGACATCAATGCTAATTTAGCTTCACTCAAATCTCGAGTCGACCAGGCTGGGACGGGAATCACTGAAGCGGAAAATAGGATAGGCACAAATGAAGACGCAATACACATACTTCAGGAAATGGTTGCCACCCTATCTCGTGACATGAAGGGCATGAAAGCGAAATGCGATGATTTGGAGTCCCGCTCCCGTAGGAACAACCTTCGCGTTTCCGGGATCCCGGAGAACGCCCTTAAGGGGTGCATGGAGGAATCAGTAGAGAATCTACTCGAATTGCTGAGCAACCCCGCCTTGTCACCATACTTCACTGCTGAGCGTGCCCATCGGGCCCTATATCACCACTTCCCAAACCAGGCGACTTCCCCAGGCCTATCATCGCTCGGATTCTCAATTACAGAGACAGGGATCTCATGCTTCGCCCATCACGTGAGAAGGGGGACTTGCGCCTTGATGCCTACACCATCAGCATCTTCCCCGACTTCTCTGTGGGGGTGCAGCAGGAAAGGCGTCAGTTCCTTGGCGTCAAAAAACTGGTTGGAGCGCAACATCCCCTACGCAGTACTGTTCCCGGCACGACTAAAGATCACAAACGAAGTTTTTCACGGTCCCAGACGAGGCGGTGAAGTATGAGTCACAGATACCTTCCCATAACCCCGGAGGCGCCCGTGCAGACAATGGCTGAGCACTATCTGGCGTTACTCCCTGGTGTCCATATCTGATTGATAATGTTTGGTCCCTGTGTGCTGATGGCAATATTGGTCATTTATCTATTCATACATGGTTCTCTGATACACATAACTAGGCACCTAGTTGGCTCCCTCCTCACTGACTTTACGTACTCATTATCCTAGTTACTAGAGCCGACTATGTGCCCTGTCTCACCCTTCGGCCAACCTCTGGCCGGTCCTGCCTCCTTGTATCAGGCACCGAGTGATTGATGCAGGTACCGCAGATGCTTGCACAACCTTAGTGTGCACTGTCTCCTCCTTCTCAAATGCCAACCTCACGGCAACAGCGCACCCCACTGCAGTTGAAATGGTTATCTTTATTTGGTTTCGGGTGGTTTTCGGTCCTGTAATGGGATGAACCCACGTTTGGTTTTCAGCACTACCCCCCTGATGAAGGGAGGTGAGGGTTTATTGGGGTCAGGAGGGAAAGGGACACTGCCTGTTGGGGAAAGGTGGGGGAGGTGGGAGGGGGGAGTTGGTTGGGGGAGTTTTGTTAATAACGGCAGAGGTAGACCGGCACACCGCACTATACCGAGGCGCCCTCGGATACATAGCACAGTCTTCAGACACAGGCCGCAACGACACAACTGGGATGTGCACTAAACTCTTGAAATGCCCACTACTATAATGTCTTGGAATGTCCAGGGCCTGAGCAATCACACTAAGGCCCATAAAATTATGGCCTACGCTCAAAGACCCGGTGGTAACATACTACTTTTACAAGAAACCCACTCAGAGGGCCCTCTGGCAACGAACATGGCATCATCTCGGGGCCCTAATAGATACTTTACCTCCTATTCCTCACGGGCCGGGGGGGTGCTGACTATCATCCATAAATCCATCAAATTGGTACTGCATAAGAGTTGCATTGACCCCAACGGCAGATATGTAGTACTACATTGCACAATCGTTAATAGAGAATATCTCCTCGTGAACACTTATGGGCCCAATGTAGACACTCCTGATTTTGTGGATGGGGTGGTGTCCATACTCCTGGGGTACGTGGGAATTCCAATCATCTGGTGGGGGGACATGAACTTCATTTTAAATACAAACCTGGATAGTACTGGGAAGGCGCCCAGGCCACTATCCGGCGCAGCGGGCAGGCTACTGACACATTACTCAACACTCAACATCCATGATGCCTGGAGACTGCTACACCCATTATCTCGCGAATACACTCGCTATTCCTTCGTGCATGATAGTTCCTCCAGGATCAACCGATTTTTGGTATCAGGTGAGGTGATGGGGCAGGATCAGGGGGGCGCGAATACTGACTTGGACCCTTTCAGATCATGCCCCGATCACCCGATCAGTGGAATTGGAAATGCCCGTGCCAACAGTTAACACATGGCGATTTAAATTGGCTGCGCTGCGGGACATCGTGTTCAAGGCCGATATCCTGGCTGACATTGAATCCTTCTTTGAGCTTAACACTCCCCAAGCCACTACTATTGGGGTACAATGGGACACCTTCAAGGCCTTCATTAGGGGCAAGTCCATATCCAAAGAGGCAGGGGTATTGAAGACAGTTAGAGCAGCCCTCAGCCGCTCTGAGGCAAAACTGCAGGAACTTGAGCAGGAGTGTTCAACCTCTTCTAACCCATCCACACTAGCCCTAATCAGTGATGAACTCCAGGCTTTCAATACTCGCGCTACCAGAGAGGTTTTATACTTTAGCTGCCCACTTGCTGCGCGGAGGTATGGGGAGGGCGACAGGCCCGGTAGAACACTAGCTGCCCTGGCAAGGGGGGGGAATGGGGGCAGGCCCAGATCACTTGCATCAAAGACAGACAGGGCTCCACCCGATGGGAGGACCAGCAGATACTTGACGCTTTCACCGAGTTCTACACGAACCTCTATGCCCAACCCCCCCAACAGCACATGAAGGAACTACTTGACCAAATTCCTACGACAAGTATCTCCCCTGCCACCGGGGACAAATTAGATGACCCGCTCCACCTAGACGAAATAGTTACCGCCATCTCGGGCCTCCCTAAGGGTAAGGCTCCGGGGCGCGACGGACTCGCATCCGAATTTTATCAGGAACACATTGCCATACTGGCCCCCAGGTTATTGGAGGTGTGGGAGAAATCGCTCCGAGTATCTGCCCTTCCCCTCCCCCCACTATGCGTGAAGCCGTAATTATGGTACTACTTAAACCCGGCAAGCCAAGCGAGGAATGTGGTTCCTATAGGCCCCTCTCGCTTATGAATCTAGACACTAAAATCTTTGCCAAAGTTTTGGCAAACCGCTTCCTCCCGGTTATGACATATATGGTCCACGAGGATCAGGCAGGCTTCGTGCCGGGCAGATCCACCTCTCATCAGGCGAGAGCTTAACGTTATGTCACGGATAGACCAGGGCTCGGATGCGGTTACTGTCTCACTGGATGCCCAAAAGGCATTCAACATGGTCTCATGGAAATATATGTGGGGGGTGCTGGAGACAATGAGCATCGGCCCCAATATGATTAAATTCATCCAACTACTGTACACCTCCCCAGTGGCTAGGGTACGGGTTAACTCCCTAACGTCTGCCATGATGCTGTTGTTTAGAAGGACCTGCCAGGGCTGCCTATTCTCCCCCATCCTGTTTGCCTTAGCAATCGAGCCCATGGTGGACCACATTAGAACACGCCACGTCCATAGAGGGATTTGACTAAAAGACACTCCCGAAATTATATCTCTTTATGCGGATGACATATTACTATGCGTCAGGAATCCCTCTGTCAACTTGGACCCAATGTTGCGGGACATTACTCGCATTGGCACTCACTCGGGGTTCACAATTAACTATACCAAGTCTGAGATCTTCCCACTCACCAACTCTACTCAGCGGCCAGCCACCGAATATCCACTCCGCTGGTCACCCACTGGAATTAGATACCTGGAGGTCCACGTGTCCCTCACTAAGGACACATTGCTGGATGATAACTATCATGTGGTGGCGAAACTAGCCGAAGCCAAATTGGCATGCTGGCGCCCTCTCCCTTTGTCACTCGCCGGAATGCTCACTCATTAAGATGGTGCTTCTTCCCAAGATCAAGTTTTTGTACACATTTTGCAATGTACCCATCTGGTCAGGGGGGACATACTTTACCAACCTACACAAGATGTGCGCGCAGTTCCTGTGGTATTCCGGAGTGGTACGCAAGAAATGGACGGCCATGACCCTACCATATGAGAGAGGGGGGATTCACTGCCTCTCATTGGTATCCGGGCACCCCTCCCCTCCCGCACGTCAAACTGGAATCCCTTGCAGCGGACCGCATTAATGTAATAACACTCATATTGCATCGACAGTACATACCTGACTCGCCCATAGACCAAGTCGGCACCACCATACATGCATGGGGTAGGTTATTCAGAATGACAGCAGAACAGTACCCTTACTACAAATGGCTTCCTGTCTGGGGGTTTGCAGGGCTGGAGCCTACACATGATGCAGCCCTTTCGCAACGCTGGAGCTCCCTGGGGTACCAAGCATTGATTGTTTTCTACCCTGACGGGCAGTTTATAAATCCACTGATGTGGAGGCCGGGCCACACCGGGTCAGCTCTAGAACTGCTGCAATAGTACAGGCTCCAGGCTGCCTTCTGTGCCACATGGCCCGACTTCCCTGGGATTGCATTCATCGATGAGTGGGCGGAAGAACTGGATCTGGAGGTCTCTGACCACGTTTGGGGGAAGATGTGCTTGCACACAATAGTCTCCCTTAACCTCCGCTACCGCGCCATGCAGTTCAAGCTGCTGCATAGGCTGTACTACACCCCACTCAGGATTTCCAGGTTCACGCATACTGGCCCACACTCATGCCCCCGGTGCAAGGTGGAAAGAGCAGATCACCTACACATGTTCTGGACATGCCGGAAACTGGGGGAATTTTGGGAAAAAGTACTAGCGACATTGTCAGAGATCACCGAAAGTGTTGTTGACCCAGACCCCCTAGGGGTGATGTTTGGAATATGGAAATCTAGAAGGGCCGAGGGCATGACTACATTTTTAAACATAAGTTGTATTCTAGCTAAGAAATGCATTCTCCAGAACTGGAAGAACCCCTCTTCCCCTCACTCCCCCCCCCCCCCCACATTCCAGAAATGGTTGAACTTGTTTACCTGGTCCCGGAACTGCGAGGAGGAGTATCTTGACATGCTCCCCAATCACTCACGCGCCAAGAATATTTGGACTGCTTTTAATAGTTCTCAACAGCCAGGATGACGGTATGTCCGAAAGTGGCTCCTCTTAGGTGCCTTAATATAGTGATTGTGTAAAACTGGACATTGCCCTTTCTTCTCTCTCCTCCTTGTTATTGGCCTGAACTGTGACATTGTGGTCTTATGACAGACACCATACAACTCTATGCATTTATGAATTGTTAGATGATTGCTGCTGTTTGTGCTTGTTGTTTTTCCTCTGCCAACAAAAATAAAATATATTTTTTAAAAAGTCCCAAAACGTTTTTGTGAAATCAAAGGCCAAGGAATATTTTCACATGTTTGAAATAAAATCTAAATGTTTACTATGTGCAAAGAAATGCTAAGCCCTGCTTTTTGTCCAGCATAACCAGAGCTTTCAATGTAGACTGTCGCATCAGTTGTCTTATTTGAGAGTACTGTAGCCCTCCATGGATTAAGATATAAAAGCAAGTATAGTGATATTTGCTTTTTATTAACGATGTTACACCCACAGTACTTTTCTTAACTTAATAATATTTATAAAGCACATCGGTCGCCCGAAGTCATGGCGCTATAACCACCCAAATGTACAGGCTAGGTGGAACAGAGTGCTAAAAAAGGTCTTCAGAGCCTGCCGAAAGTGAAGATATGCCTCAATGGCAAGTATGCAGAAAGGGAGAGTTCCATGCCATAGCCGCAGCCACTGAGAAAGTACGGCCTCCAACCCAATAGGCTGATCCTCGGCGGCTGAATAGTTATAAGAGGATTTGGAGCATAGCGATCTACGGGGAGCGTATGGGCAAAACTTTGCTTGAAGGTATGCTGCCCCTGTTTTATAGAAGGCTCTGCGAACCGGGAGTGGCGCTGACAGAGAAGCAGCTTCATATGGCTACCATACAGGGGGCAGAGCACCGCTCCTACTGCCATATTCAACAACTGCAGACGGTGGAGCAAGTATTGCGGAAGAGCCAGATACAGCACATTGCAGTAATCAATACCACTGATTATCACCAGAGATACCACCACCGGAGCATGCAGTTTTGATGGGGATATAAGGAAGGACCTTCCCTAAGGTCCTCGGCTTGAAGTGTTGCTTTTGACAGGTAGATGACACCTGTTTGGCCATAGACAGATGCCATTATTTTAACGCCTAGATCTTTCACTGACGGGGCAGGTAGAAGAAAAAGGCCTAGACTGTCAGGCCAGAACTCCCGGGTCCAGAACATAGAGGTGCTGGTGGTTGGCACTGCTACTGCCTGTTTTCTCAACATTCAATTTGAGCCAGTTCCTGGCTGTCCAATCACCCACTGCCTTCAGGCTACTCCTCCACCGTGGAACCTTATTACAGAAGCACACACAGATCTAAAACAAACCCGTGATTTCCTGTAATGTTTGTGTCCAGGTATAAAGGGGCTTGTGGCTCACGCCTATGGGGAGGAACTTTGGTCATTTGAGCAGGAGGAAACCAGAGAATCATAGGAAAAAAGCACTTGATAAGATAAACCTCCCTCTGACTTCATAAAGAAATTATTTCTGTAACAGAAATAGTTTCTTTTAGAATTCACTCTGCCTTCATAAAGAAATTATCATTTTGAAGTCTGAGGGCTCCCCCATGCCATGGAAGACCCCAGGCTGGAGGCCTCCTTGTCATGGGGTGGGGGAGCCCTATGACTTGAAAAAGTTTATTTTTGAAGTCACTGTACCTTCATAAAGAAATTATTTCCCTTATGGTTCGGTCCTTAATAGAAATCATTTCTTTATGAGGTCAGTGTGACTTCAGAAAGAACCAATGGGCTTCATTATAAGTATGCGGGCCAGAAACGACAGTGCGGGGAAGTTTACAGGCACCGTTGTTTCCAGACAGGCATACTACAGGTAGGCCTGCCAGAGCTGCTGTACCCGACAGGTCGACCCTGCTGGGCACAGCGGCCACGGTAGGCAGACCGTCTCAGAAGCACCCGCACCGTTAACAATGGTGCCAGTGCTTCCGTGTTCCCCATTTCCATAGTCCTATGGGATTCTTTGGGAATGGGGAACTACAATTTACCGGCGCCTGACTTTCTGGGCTGCAGGCGCAGGTAAATCATTCCGCTGGTAGCACCGGCAGGGTTACCGCCAGACTCGGAATGAGGCCAAAATCTTTTTGAATTAATATGGCTCCCCTCAACCTCATGACATGTGCATGTGAGTGTATTTTGAAAGGGTGCACACAAATGTATAGGTGGCTGGGTGTGAGTGTACAGTGAAAGGGTGCACACTTGTACAGGTGACTGCTTGGGAGTGCCTGCAAGCAAAAAAGGTGCACAACTAAATGTATGGATGGCTGCATGGGTATGCCTGTATGGTGAAAGAGTACATACTTAAATGGATGGCTGGGTGTGCATGTGTGTATATGGTGAATGGTGTGTGTGCTTGTGTTCAGGGGCACAACAAACCTACATTTCGGGGGGCTAATCCTTCAAATGTTGGGAGAGGCGCTAACTTCATGGGCGGTGGGGGAACAAACTGATTTGTGTGGGGGCTGCTAATTTCTTTACACATTTTAATGAGACTATTCTAGTGCAGCTTCTGTGTTACAAGCAGTTAAATCTCTCCTTGAAGTCTGAAAGCACCCACTGTCATGGTCTGGATGGAGGTGGTTAGGCGTAATACCCCCACTGACTGTTCGAAAGCAGGAATTACGACCGGTTAAACAGACCGTAGAACAGAAAAATATTCCCCCCAAGAGTTCAGCCTGCAGGACTATAAAACACCTGACCGGCCAGGGGCTTGGGTGAAAAGTCAGGAGCAGCAACAGAGCTAAGGGAAAAAGACAAAGGTCATAGGTTTACTGTACATGTAATTAATTAACCAAAACACCCCGCCACACCTCCCTTGGTAACCCCACTCTTACCTGCTGTGGTTGGTGAAAAAACGAAGAACCTACTTGAAGAAGAAAGATGTGCTGTGAGTGATTAAGTCCAAAGAATTCCAGCAGTGAAAGTCTCGATCAGCTAACCCGACCAGCACAAGGGCGCGACTAATGTTAAAATGTAAACCATCCAATCCGTGGAGCCGCAACAGAGCGTCCCATAAGTGAATCCACAAAATCAGCAAAGTGTCCAAAAGTGACGACCCCAGTAGAAATACAGCAAAGCGTCCCAAAGTCTGTTCCAGGTGCAGAGTGAAACACCATTGACCAATATACTTGGCAGCAGAGTGTCAAAAAGATCACAAAGATTTGTAGAGGGCCAAATGTAAAGTGACAAATGAGCGTTCCTTAAGAATCGGGCAGCGCGAGGAAGTTTGGGATATAAACATTTGGCAGCAAGACCCAGAGAAGAACAGTTGTTGCAGACATGTGGTGTCTGCGCTTGCAGACGAGATCCAGGAAGTGCGAAGAACCAGGTAAGGGACAAGGCAAATATCAGCGTCGGGTAGAAGCCAGGGACCCGTAACCAAGGGGAGCAGTAAGGAGGATTCGGGCGTTGGGGAGCAGAAAAGGGCAATCCAGCGGCTGCAGTCCAATAGTCAGGATACCAGGAAATACAAGTGGAAATTAGCACAACTTAACATAGGAACTCAAAGCAACGGTTAAGGAGCACGAACTCTGCACTCTCCTCCTGTACTTGTAACGGCACAGTGGGGAAAATGGGAGGCACGTTGTGTGTGGATCACGTGACCGTTCCCGGTGCATTAACACTGGGAAATGTAGTTTCTCCAGTGTTGGCATTGACAAACGCCAAGGCAGTTTCCAGAGCCTTGAAGGGGCGGAACCAAGCGATTGGGGGGGGGGGGGGGGAGAAGCACCAGGTCATGACACCCACTTATGGACTGCTGTGAGAATGAGCAGTCTCCTGTTCCCTCTCTACCCTTCCAATCACTCCACTGGCATGCTAGTACTAAACCCACATCACAATTTAAATTGCCTACATTTTTTTCCGTTTTAATGCAGGTACTAACCATGAAATGCTTTAAGTTAGTAATTGCTGGGCCCTTGTTAACAGTGAAACCCAGGTGCCATTAACATCTGTCCTGTTCTGTCCGGCAACTGCTCCGAAGGTCAGCCAGGTTGAGTCAACATAGCCCACAATTTCAGGGGGGATCTGGAGGGAGTGCTGAAGCCCTGTCAACTAAATGGTGTTATGCCACTACTTGGGTTTAATGCCTTGATTACTTAATGGTAATTGTCATTACTCCTAGCCCCATTCCTCCTCGTCCATGTACTTGTGTATGAGGCACTCTACCTCATCCCAGTACTTGTGTATGAGGCAGAGGTACATGGAGGTAATGCCTGACTTAGCTACCTGTAAACTTCATTACTTCTAGTCCCACTCTTCCTCATCCCAGTACTTATGAGGCAAGGAGCCTCCTGGACCGTTGGTTTGCCCGGTGAAGCCCTGCTGCTGTGCGGAAGCTCTGAATTCGCCCCACTAGAGAACACCTGCAAAGGACTCCTCCTCCCCTTGGGTTGGTGGGTCCAATCGGCCTCAAGACGAGCTCCTCTGCAAATCCTCTCGAGCTGGCTAAACTTCCATTGCTGCTGCAGGAACCGAGTGCCAGGAAGAGGAACACTGGAATTGAGCAAGTGTCTTTAAGTTGGCCCCGAGCTCCAGGAAGCAGGACTGACCAAGCCTGAGCCACCTCAACAGAGTGCTGGACCCCAGATGCGAGGAAAGTCCAGAGTGGTATCCTAGAACCGCGGTGGTGCTATTTGCGAGAGAAGCGAGGAGCTGAAACCGCAAAGTGCCACTGATCTGAAGTTTGCCCATTGCTGCCGCTTAACTTCCATTCGTAGTGCAGGAGCCCCCCGGTGTCCTCGCTTGTCCCCACGACTGTGGTGGAGGAACACCAGGATCTGCAGACCTACACAGGAACAGAAGCCAGCTGGAACCACTTTCTTCTAACCAAAGGTACTGAAAACTAAGGGGTTGCTTACCTCTTGTCGTATAGTCATGTAGGAGTCTCGGGAGGGTAGCTCAGGGGCAACGTGTTCGCCTTGGAAGCAAGATGAGACGGAGCAACACAGGTTTGATCCCCGGGTCAGTGCTTGGAAACCTCTGGGTATTAAGCATGTTATAAATAACCTATCATATCACATCATACATAAACTCTGGGACAAGGAAGAGGGACGTGAAGGTAATTCTGGGCCAAAGAGCTGATTCTGGAGTTTGGGGTAGGTGGTAGGAGGGCGAGGGGGGCGGTGTTGTGCAATAAAACATAATGGTTGTCCATGTCGAGGCTAAGCAGGCATGATATGTGGTATTCTCCAGCATGGGATCTGGCATGGATTCACATGCTCGTGAATATTCCCTGTCGTGGATTTGAAGTGGAGTTACTGTGTAGATCTAAATCTTGGAGACTAAGTACTATTTTGTTGGACAATCTAGAGGAACAAAATTGCAACTGAAATTGACTATTTTGTTGAGGAGAATTGTACTGGAGAAGTTGGATCTGACATGATATGGGAGGCGTTCAAGTGCACGGTTCGTGGTCTGTTTATTGTCTGGCGAGTGGTTTGAAGAGAAAATGGGACAATACACAGAATGTACTGGAGCTAAAGATTAGGGACTTGTCAGGGGTTCTGATGGTGGATCCTACAAGAGTGGACTTGCTTCCTGAGTTAAATAGGCTGAAAAGGGAGTTGAATGAGCTAATATCTATTAGGGTGGATAAGAAGTATTTTCAACAAAAATGTGCTTACTTTGAACATGGGGAGAAATGTGATCGTTGGTTAGCGTATAGATTGAGGTTGAGGGAGTTGGAGCGCTCTATTATGTCGCATTCCATCCGGAAGGCATAAATGATGTGTTCAGACAGTTTTATGAGGATTTGTATAAGAATGAATCCCATATTGATGCGTCAAATGAAGATTTTCTAGAGGGTATTCAATTTCCAGATATTTCAGGGGAAGAGGCTACTTTGCTGGAAGGAGATATCACGGTGGATGAGGTCAAGAAGGCAGTATCAAAATTGAATGTGGGTAGGTCACCGGGGCCAGATGGACTGCCAGTGGAATTCTATAGGTGGTTGCCTAATTCTGCATTGACGGATATGTATATGACCTCCAAGGCTAGGGGTATACTTCCTGACACTACTAGACATGCTACTATTTCTGTCTTTTCAAAGAAAAGCAGAGATGAATCACTGGCGTCCAGTTACAGACTGATCAGTTTGATTAATGTGGACAATAAGATTTTGGCTAAGATTCTAGCTCTACGAATAGAAAATCTTTTGCCTAAATTGATAGATCGGAATCAGTCTGGTTTTGTTAAAGGTAGGATGACGTCCAGTAATGAGGACACTCTTTGTACTATTGCGAAAGCGTCGGAGTTGTCTGAAGACTCGGCTGTCCTATCACTTGATGCGGAGAAGGCATTCGATAGTTGATTGGCAATTCATGTTGCGAGTATTGGATAAGATGGGTTTTGGGATTCAGTTCTGTTCTTGGATTAAACTGCTGTATACCAGGCCTACAGCTGATGTGAAAACGAATGGTCTGAGATCGAAACTGTTTGAATTGGAATGGGGCACGACAATGTTGCCCATTGTCACCTTTGTTATTTGTACTTGGTATTGAACCTTTGGCTATAACGTTGAGAAATGAGGAGGGATTACAGGGCATAAATTGTGGGGACTGCAGAAAAAAATGTGGTTATACGCAGACGATTTATTATTGTTCCTTAAGAACCTTGGAGAGTCAGTGCCGGTTCTTATGAACATTCTCGATTCCTTTCACCGGTACTCTAGATTCAAGATCAATTGGGCAAAATCTGAGGTTTTACCATTGGTGCCGCTGTGCGACAAACAATTTATTACCAGGTTGGGCTTTAAGTGGTGGGATTTTGTGAGTATAAATATGACTATGGTGTGCACTAATTTCAAATTGGATTTGCAACAATGGTGTTTGTTGAACCTTTCCCTTTGGGGGAAGGTGAACGCTATAAAGATGGTGTCGACTCCTAGAGTAAACTTTGTTCTGAGTATGATCCCAGTGGATATTGAGAAACATTTTTGGCGTGAGTTGGATAGACTCATGCCGGAAATTTTATGGGATCGTAAACCTCTGCGTCTGGAAATGAGCAAACTACAATTGCCTATATCTAAAGGTGGGCTGGGGGTCCCTAATTTCAAGGCATACCATCTGGCTTTTATGTCTCGGTAAATATTTGCTTTTTTCAAATCGGAGCATGACGATTGGGTGTGTGCAGAGTCTAGCCATGTAGGACCTTTGTTGCCTGGGGCTGTGTTGACCAGTAAGCCACGTCAAGCTAAGATGATGGGCCCACTGACCAGGAGTTTGCGGAACTCCTGGGTGGCATTGTGTGAGTGTTTGGGTTTCAAGGCATTGAAAGATCCGAGTGCTTCAATTTGGCTGAATCCAAGTATTACACATGAGGGGAAAACTTTGTTCTGGCATGATTGGTACCTGGCTGGGGTGTGGTGGATTGGTGATCTGTTCAATGGCTTGAATTGGATGATGGCTAGGGAGATGCAATTGAAGTTTGACTTTCCTACTTTTTGCCTGGCAGATTATCAGAAGATTAGGAGGGCGGTGGGGGTTGTGGATATGGAAAAGAAAATCAATACGGATATGCTGGGTTCGGAGCCTGCAGTGAGTGGATGTGGCCTGGTTAGTTATGTTTATAGGCTGGTGGTGTCGGCTAATGAGGCTTTAAGATTGGATTGGAATCGGAGAATTGGAGAAGATATTACGGAGGATGATTGGACGTGTATTTGTGAGAATGTGAAGCTGTGTTCTTTGAGTCTTGCCGACAGGTCGCGTCAAATAAATATCTTGAATAGGACATACTGGACGCCTGAGAGAATGATGAAGAGGGGAATGAGTGACGGCTCTGAATGTTGGGCATGTTTACACGAAGTGGGCACCTTAGAGCATATGTTGTAAGAGTGTTCAAGGGTGAGAGGTCTGTGATTTGAATTTGACCAGATCTGTGAAAAGATTCTTGAAGAGAAGGCTCATATGGATTTTAAGGCCATAGTGCTAGGTAGTGGGGATTTGTTGGTCGATCTGCCTACTTCTCAGAAGAAATGGATCTTTCGTGGAGCAATGGTGGGGAAGAAGCTAATTTTGAGACATTGGAAAACGCCTACCCTGTTACTATTGAGGAATGGATTGCAGAGATGCACTCTTTAGCAGATATGGAGAGTGCTATATTGGAGAGAAAAGAGATACATTATTTAATAAGATCTGGGGCAAATTTCTGTTACTATATTAGACTTGTTTTATTGATTATAATGTGACTCCTGGGGATGTGGGGGGGTGTTTCTGATGTATATAGTTGATTTGCTATGAATATTGCATGTTTTGATTTTTTTTTGGTCATATGTTCTTATGATGTGATCTTTTTTAAAAATAAATATTTAAAAAAAAAAAGAATATTCCCTGTTAGGCTGGGAATCCTCAGTAAAGAAAAAATCAGTTTCAGTTTTGTTCCTGCACTGTCTTTCTACTAATAACCAATCACTGGTCTCTGGGTCATACTGTCCCCAGCCAATGACTGCCCTCTACCTAAGCCCCTCCTCTGGCAGCCATCTTCAGATTTTTATCGCACGTTCAAGTATTGGGAGTCCTTGTGCTATAGCTCTCGAGCTTTTACTGAGTTTTGCTTTTTTCCTAAGAGTTTACTCTTTTTTTTCGGTCAATTCAAGCCTCGAGCTCCACCGATTCTTCCGATCAACGGGGACCCGTTTCAGAATTTTTCTACGCCCCTCAAGGGCAACTTCATCGGGTTTCTCTTCTTGGAGGATTCCAGAGATCTTTGAGGCCTACCCTATGTGCACATGGCCCAGGACAAAGACACGACGCCTGTTGGATCCAAGCTGTTTAGGTTCTGCCTTGGATGTGGATTACATAATGGGCCTCATTACAACTCAGGCGGTAAGGGTTTTACGGCGGCGTAAACAGCGCCGACCCTTACCGCCTGAGTACGAGGTCCCTTAGCGCCATGGCGGACTTAACACCTGCTTTTAGCAGGTGTTAAAATCCATGGCGCTAAGGGACCATGGAGTTAATTACGCCACCGTAATTTACGGTGGCGTAATTAACGCCTTCCCCACTCCCATTATGCCCTATGGGGCAAAATGGGAATGGGGAAAATGGGGATTTACCGCCCCGCCAAGGTTGGAATGGGGCGGTAAATCCGCCAACCACCATGGCATAAACTTAGTTTACGCCATGGTGGTAAAGTCACGGCCCAGGCGGTAACTTACCGCCTGGGTCGTAATGAGGCCCAATGTCTTTAAGGAGGATGAGCACTCCCGGTGCCTCTGCTGCCTTCACGATGACAAGTCGCACGTGGAAGAGGACTGCGTGTTCTGTAAGAACATGTCCACCCAGACATTGAAAGTGAGTCAAGTCTGACGGTCCAACTGGCTGGAGGGGAACAGCCCAGCAGCAGGTGAGAAGAAGTCTGATTGGTCTTCTAAGACCTTTGAGGGCACTCTGACGATTGGGGGGGGCCAACAAAAGGCAAAGCACCGCGAGTTCAGGCACCAGGAGCGTCGTTGGTTCGGGCTCCTTGGCTGCCAAGCAGGGCGCGATGGCCCAGACGCCATCAACAACGAGCCAACGCTCTGGCTCGGGGGGAAAATAAAGTCAGAGAACGCGGGTAAGCTTTGGGAGAAGCCCCGGTCGATCCTGTCGGAGAAAGCCACGGGGGGGCGAGGTGGTGACCCTTCCCCCTAAGGTGAAGGCCCCAGACACGCCCAAGGTCGTGAAGGCCCTGATTCACCTGGCGAAGCCTGTGTAGGCTACCCCAGTGGAGACTTCCGGACCAAGAGTTTCCCTGCAACCCCGCAGGGAATCAACTTTTCAACCTATCGAAGAGTGGGGGGGGCACAGTAGCCATAACGGACACAGATACCTCCGAAGATGAGCTGGCTGGCGTCAAAAAGATCCTGGACAAGAAGTTCGAGGAAGTCTGGTCCTACGGGAGGGATCCCGGTGAGGTGGACAAAGAGAGCAACAGTGGGGCCGACGAGGAGCAGCGAGCCGCAGAGAAAACGGATGTCCCTGCACCCCAGCCGTCGCAACCGATGCCTATACCACAAGACAACTCGGGAGCAATCTTGATGGCTATCCAGACCCTGTGTACGGAGATGAGGACAAGGTTGCCCTTACCCCCAGCGGTCGATCCAGCGGCGCATGGACCGCCAGGGAGCCCACGGAACAAGCGGAAGCGAATCCATTTCCCCCCCCCTCCTTTCCAGCCTTCACCTCCATCACCTCCACTGAGGGATGAGACGGGAACGGAGATGGCGGGGATGGGCGATGACGACCGGACGGATCTCCAATCAACCCCTTTCATGCCAGGACATCTGCGCTTTTCCAGCTTTGTCCCGAACAGCAGAAGGAGGGTTTCCTCTACCAACAACGGGAGGCCAAGAGGAAGGCAGTCCTCTCAGTCCCGTTACTGGACGACATCTGGGACGAAAGATTGTCACTGCTGAAGAACCCGTCCACGGCTCCTGCGAAGAAGGATCGGTACGAGAAGAAGTACTGGGTCCCAGACTCCGCCCTTATGTGCCTCAGAGCTCAGCCATCCCCGGATTCAGTGGTCTCCGCTGCAGCCAAGAAGAAATCTGCAGGGGTGACCGCATCAACTTCCACTTCCCCACCAAACGGCGAGGGGAAGAAGCTGGACGCCATGGGACGATGAGTCCCCTCGTCGGCGGCCACGACCATCAAAGCGGCCAACACCCGCGCTATCGTGGCACGCTACGACAGGGAGCTGTGGTTCAAGATCGCTCCCCTCCTGGATTTCCTACCAGACAAGAGGGCGGAAGACCTTGAAATCCTACAGGAAGGCGAGGTGGCTTCGGACCACGCCATCACGGTGGCCACGGACATCGCCGACACCCGTTTTCACCAGAGGGGCAACAGCGTTTACCTTCGCCGGCGCGTTTGGCTCAAGGCCACGGACTTCCATCAGGACGTACAGAACAACCTGTTCGGCAAGGCAGTGGACGAGTCACTGCAGGCCATTAAGGCGGACACCGAGACGGCCCGTGCATTGGGTTCTCTCCATCAGACGCCCTCCTTTTGGACCTCCAGAGGCAAGTCTCAAGGTGCCTCCAAACGCTTCAATGGCGGTTCCACGAGGCGGCTTGCTCCTCGTCGCAGGAAGCCTACAGAGGCCGCAGCAAGGCCGGAGGACATCGTCATCGCCAAGGAGGCCAAGGTGGCAAGGCATCGGTGAAGCAAGACTGAATCAGCTGTGATGTTGGGCCCCCATCCGAGCACCCAGATGGGAGGCCGGCTGGCGAATTTCATCAGCGTGTGGGAGTCCATCTCGACCGACCGTTGGGTGCTAGATGCCCTGGCCTACGGGCACACTCTGGAATTCCGAAGAAAGTGCCCCCGTCTGCCACCCGTGGCCAGGAAAGAAAACCACATACCACAGCTGCTTCTGGAGGTATGAGCAATGCTGAAAAAGGGCACGATAGAACTCGTCCCAAAGAGGCTCCGAGGCTCCGCAGTGTACTCGTGGTACTTCGTCATCCGAAAGAAGACCGGCGGATGGCGGCCAAGCCTAGACCTTCACCGCCTCAACAGATGCATCAAATCCCAGAAGTTCAGGATGGTCACCCTTCAGCATGTGCTGAGACAATTGGAGGAAGGTGACTTCCTGTCGTTGCTGGACTTGGAGGATGCTTACTTCCACATCCCCATACACAAAGGACATCGAAAGTTCCTACGGTTCGTGGTACAAGGGCGGCACTACCAGTTCAAGGCCCTGCCATTCGGGTTGAAGTCGGCACCAAGGGTCTTCACCAAGTGCCTGGCACCGGTGGCAGCGCGGCTGCGCCTGCAGGGGATCCATGTATATGCCTGGACGATTGGCTCATCCGAGCACAGTCAAGGGAACTCAGTCGGTCACACAGCGAAGACCGTCCGCCTGCTCACTTAACTGGGATTGTCGATCAACTTCACAAAGTCCCACTTGGTACCCTCACAGGACACCCTGTTCCTGTGACCCAGACTCAACACCATGGCACGTTTGGCTTCACCGTGGGAGGAGAGGACAAAGGCCATCCTGGGCAAGGTACAATGGCTGTTCCACATGGAAGTGGCCAGGGTGAAGTCCAAGTCCCTGCTCGGCATGATGTCTTCGTGCATCTACCTTGTGCGTCTGTGCAGGTTGTGGATGCGGCCACTACAGGAGTTCCTCGACACCCGTTGGATGCAAGCGGCGGGCAGCTTCGAAGACAAGATCTCCCTCAAGACTTTCCGCCAAGCGATCCGGTGGTGTGGCAATCGCACACATCTAGCGGTGACATGGGCTTACAGACCCCGGAACATCAGGAAACTGTGACAGACACCTCCCTGGAGGGATGAGGAGCACACGCCGGAGATCTCCACGCAAGAGGCCTTTGTCTCCCGGAGGAGAGATCACTACACCAACGTCCTGGAGCTCCGAGCCGTGTTCTGGGCCCTCAGGTCTTTCCTCCCGTCCCTCAAGGGCAAGGTGGTGAGGGTCTTCACTGACAACACCACCACGATGTTCTACATCCGGAAGCGGGGGGGGGGGGGGCACCAGATCCCCAGCCCTATCCAAGAAGGCGCAGGATCTGTGGCACTGGGCCGTGGCCCAGGGGATGTTCCTGGTACCCTTCCATCTGGCAGGAATAAAGAACACCATCGCCGACTCGCTCCGCAGGGAGCTGTGCTTTTGCCACGAGTGGGAGCTTCGGCAGGATCAAGTGGATCTCCTATTCCGAAGATGGGGCAATCCCCAGATTGATCTAGTCATGACGGCGATGAATACCAAGTGCTGGACATTAGACAGCAGGTTTCCCCAGCTGGGGAGCATGGGCGACACATTCTCATTCCCCTGGGATGGCGGTTCCTGTATGCGTTCCCACCGTTTCTGTTGCTGCTGCGACTCATCAGTCAATTCAGACGGTCCCGGTGCAGGATGATCCTCGTTGCACTGGCATGCAAGGCAGATCTGGTTCCCGGACCTTCTGGACATTTCAGCGTCCCCCCCTGTCAAACTGCCGACGGACGCAAATCTTCTCGCCAGGGAAGGAGACGCCATCCTACATCACGACCCGGGATCGCTGAACCTGCAGGCCTAGCTCCTGCAGCACTAGAGTTCGGAGGCTACAATATCCCGGTGGACTGCAAGGAGGTGCTTGCAAAGGCCAGGGCGTCCTCGACTCTTAAGTGCTATGGACACAAATGGAAAAGGTTCTCTGTCTGGTGCCGTGCACAGAAGATCAACCCTCTGCGGATTACGGCCCCTCAAGTGCTGCCGTACTTGCTGTCGCTGGCCAAGGCGAGGCTGACTCATGCCTCCATCAAAAGCCATCTGGCGGCTATCTCCCGCTACACCAGAACTCTGGGGCGGTCACCTCTGTGGTCTCATTGCCTGGTGAAGGAGTTCATGAAAGGACTGTTCCGCTTGTTCCCGCTGGTGAAGGCTCCAGCCCCGGCGTGGGAGCTCAACGTGGTTCTGACCAGGCTCTTGGGTCCCCCATTCGAGCCCTTGCATTCGTCACTGCTGAAGCAAGAGGCGCGATGGCTTCTAGGGCTTTCACAGCAGGGGTGCCACTGCAGGATATAATAATCTGCCGATTGGTCCTCTGAGTCTACGTTTAAGACACTTTATTTCAAGCCAGTGTCAGACTTAACGAATAGGGTGGTGGCTAGCTTTGAACAAGCATAATGCGACCCTCCTGTCTTGTCATAGAATAAAGATTGCCCACGCTTACAGCTCAGGAAGTCTTCATTCTATTAAAGACAAGGAGGCGAGCATTATATCCCACCCAGAAAAGACAAAAGAGGATCTTATGATGCATATATCAAATGTTCAACTTTGTCTTGACACCCGCCCTTATGAATATTTCTGTTTGCTCCTAGGAGACGCCCAGAAAGCAGCCTGATCGCAAACAGTGAAACGTCATGGCAAAAGCACCGCTACTTCGCCCAGGGATTCAGAGCAGTTCTGTTTCAAGAACACTGTTTACAGTTATGTTGGAAGTTTTGTTGTTGACAGTTCATAACCTGGTTGAGTTTGCTACGGAAGATCCCCAATGCAAAAGAAAGAGGAAAGGACCTGGGACTGAGGGTTCTTATAGGATGACCTATCACCGGATTGGAGCATGGGATAGGGTCAGAACTACTACTCTCCTGGAGGTGTATGGGAGTTTTAGTTTAAATGGAATTTAAAGAACTAAAACACTAGATTTGGAACTTTTAAACCTCAGACTATTTTTTAGTTCTGGAGGGGAAAAAAGCAGAAATTAAGTTTAAAAGTGATAAATTGAAAAGCTGTTATGGAGGTATTTAAGAAAGTAAAGCATAATGCGAGCCTCTTGGGGTCCTTTTTAAGTCTAAACCATCTATGGGGATCTAAATCCGGCTGAAAAAATTGAAACCGTTTCTGCAGCATTGCAGTTATGAGTGATTGACAAAAAGTATGGTTGGTTTTCTTTACTGCCTGTACTTGGAATGTACAATCAAATGATAATTCCTAAAATTATCCACGATGCAGAAGTACTCAAAGAAGGGCTGGATTGGCTTAATGTTGAGTCTTATTTGGAAACAGGTTTTATCCCTGCCGGTGGGGACCCCTTTTCCACCATTCTGTCTTATGTTGGGCCTAATTTCTTTGTAATCTTCTCCTCGCACAAGCCTGCAGCTATTTAGATCCATACTACACCCTTCCAAGAATACTTTGTTAAAGAAAATGTAGGCCTCTGAACGAGTGCGAGAGTGCTTTTTTAGATTTGTTGGCAATTAATTTGCTCCCAACCTATGAATTGGTACAGTGTCCTTGTAAGGCTAAGAAGTGACTTATTGAAACCGATAGGGTTTGTAACAATTTAGCTGGCGACTTGCGATATTTGACAATTTTTATATGGGCATAAAGCCTTACAATGTTCCACAGTCTTTTCTGATTAGCCACTGCTCCGATTCGAGTGAAGTTATCATTAGTGAGGAACAAATTTAAAGGAGCTAGGCATAAAACTCCAAAGGATGATCGGCTATGTTGATTTTGTAAGTGGCATAGGGAAACTCTGAAACATCGGCTAGTCGAATAGATGTTGTTGGCTGAGCTCCGTAGAATAGCTTTCCATGGGTTTTTTCAAAAAAGGCCCTGGTTATCATGGGAAATTGTGTGGTGGCACTTGCTGCAATAGCCAAACAATCATTTGGATATATGAGTAATACATTTTTGGAAAAACCTCTTGTGGGAAGAATGAACGAGTGATTTGCTCAAAATGAAATTACTTTTTGTGATTTTGTGTATTTTTTTTTCTTTTCTCTGATGTTTTATCCATAATGTTGGTGTGAGATGAATGATCAGTTTTATAATAAGAAGGATTGTAATTTTTTTTTGTTGCTTTTTTTCGTGTTCAGATCATGGTCCCACACTTTTATAATGTATCTGATATTAATCTTTTGTAATTAATTGTTTTCTTGTGTGCATAGTTTTGCTAAAATTTAAACTATTACACAATAATTAATGTAATAACGAGTCCACCTGTTGGCATGTATTCTTTTCTAAGTCTGCTAGATATTTGTTCTCCCTTTTTGTGCGTATTTCTTACATTTGTATGTCAGTCTTTCTCCCCTGTCACTTTCCCATGATCTCCCCCAAAACACCTCCCCCGAGGTTTCTCGCTGCGGGTCGTAATGCAGGATACAGCTCATAGGGTTGGGGCTGAGAGCTCAGTCCGCTCCCTTCCTCAGTCTTCTTTTTCCTTTTTTTTATTTTTTCCCCTTTTGTTTCTTAATCTAGCTTCCAGAGCCCCAATATGTTCTGTCTGCTCTTCCGCTTTGAGCCCTTGTATTTTGTCAATAGATATAACATATTTTCTGTTTTGCTTTCAAATGTACCTTCGCCCGGCCACGCATGGAAACACTGACCTGTCACCTGAGCCTAATAAAAATTGTAATTTAATAATTGTTCGCAGTGCCGGGGCAATTTTCCAAAACCTGTGGTCCAGGGGGGCCCTCCATGTAAGCCATTATTTCCTAACCTCCCTTACATTTGAACGGGTCTATTCTTGTGTTCCCAATATGCACGCTCACTCCCACTCACCCCAAATTCAACGTTCACTCTGGCCTTCTCCACAGGCCCGACCAGGCACTCCACTTGTCACACTGGCCCTCTCCACAGGGCCAACCACTTCACTCGGTGTTGGTTTCCACCATCCCTGGCCACAGGCTCACTGTTCCCTATGTTAAGGTAAATGTGCACTGTGCCTCCTCTACACCATCTGCAACAGCCTGCCACTACAGACAACAAGCACCCCGTGAGGTACTTCCTGTTGCTTACTCTTCCACCATGAGAAACTAAATACTGTACTGTGTCCCTCCCCCAATAACAATCAAAACCTCAATAACACAATTCTTCCACCAATGATTCAGCTATCCAATCGTCGGTACTATGCACAACTCCTGTCTGACAGGGTTTGCTACGCACCTCATGCTTTAATGCAGGTGTGCTCACACCTTCTTCCACTCCCTTTTGGGTGGCACGCACTAATCTCTACACTACTACAGCCGATCATCCTCCCTCCTTGAGGGTGCATCCTAGACACCATAATATTCCATACCTCCCTGTCTCGGCATGCACCATTATGCAGCCCATTCCTGCACAGTTGTACTCTCGTCCTAGAGACCCATGAGTCCCCTCGGCAGCAACCCTCCAGCACAGGCTCACCCCTCCCACTGAGCGTGCAGCAGCGCTCGGAACCAGATGAACCTTTGTGACCTTGGCGTCTGCAGAACCTCTTCAGTGGTGCGAGTCAGTCAGGTCTGAGGTCGCTGGGCCTGCGCCCCCAGGCAGGTCAGCCTGGATTCCCTCAGCCAACCGGGACGACTGAGTATCTCGCTAGGGCCTCCAAAAATGTACTATGTGATCCTCTGATCACACCATAAAAACACATAATCTAAAAAGGAGCACACACTGGGCAAGAAGCAACACTCACTGGGCAAGAAGCAACACTGATTTGTACTTGCCCAACTGTAATAAACAAACAGAACAGTGGAATAGATCTGATTGATGAGAGCTGACATCTGAATGCTCCCGTGTGCATTCGTTTTATACCATAAAACACAATGAACTGAACTTATTGAAACACTTGCTATTTGGTATGTTCATATTTTCGATGTTTCTCAGAAATGTCATTGGCTAATCTATATCATATCCTTAGTGCTAAGCGTATGTTAGTGAAATGCAATTGGAGCAAACTGTTTCCACAATATCCCAACACATCGCCTCCTGATGTGGCACCACATCGATTCTCAGCCCACCCCCGGTACAGTGAGCAATTAGTAAAATAACGTTTGTGCTGACGGCTGGAACTTTAATACACTGCCATTGGTCAGCACCATTGAGAACTGGACACAAGACACCCTGCCTCAGGTGTTGTGAGAATGTCTCCTTTCCCACCAGTTTGCTGATGACCTTCACAAGCCCTGTGTTGTATACTTTAAAGGCTAGCCACCGCCACGGAGCACAGTCACTTACCATCTGATTGGTCCTTCCAGAACACAACGTTGTCCAGTGTCGCTTTCCCATAGCTACCTTGCAATGGGCATGGGTGGCCATGTGACTGGTACACTGTTCAGATCCATTTCCCTTCCACCCTGTGTGACTGCTGGATTGGCTGACTGCCCTGAAATTACTGGGTCCTGAGTGCTGGTCATGTTTCATATCTGGTTTTCCCGGGTTGGGCCCACCCTCAAGGTTTCCCCACCGAATGTGTTTACCAAAGATATTGTTTCCCCCATCTTGTGCCATTTATATAAAAATCCCTTGGGCTGTTTATACACTCGATACATCTCTACCTATGCCCTTCAGAGTGTCTTCTTTTACAAGGTTTGACTGTAGCTTTGTGTTCGCTTGGTGTCCCCCTCGCCTCACTCCCAAGCAGGTGCCCTGTCGCCACCTTTCTTTACTCTCGAAGGTGGTAGGTGCGTCCCCCGATCAGGCGCTGAATTGGCACCATTAGTACAGGGGCATCAGCTCAGCGAGGCAGAATGTCAGTGACCTGTGCCCATGCACAGAAGCTCAAAGTCAAGGGATCGCTTGTCCGTCCTTACAGAGAGCTCTTCCATGGTTGCCCTGCCAGTGCATGGTCGGTAAGGGCCTTATGCTTAGTGCTTCTTTTGTGTTTGCATTGTTCAAGAACAAGCATCCCCACCCCAAAAAAAGTTCTTCTTGATAATACTGCTGCATTTGCAGATTTTTATAACCCACAAACCTAGTGCAATACAAAGGGGATGCACCTAGAGGTTGCAAGCAGGGTGCACGTGTAGCAGAGGAGGTGGGATGAGTATAAATCCTCCTCTCAGATGTACTAACATTGCCTACCAATGCAGTACACTGTCAACTACACCACCCTGACTCGCCAAACATGTCAGTCATCCTGACCAATTCCGATAAATGCAGAAATCCATCAATACTGTCCCCTTCCAAACTGCCCATTCATTGGCACACATTACCTAGTAACTGGTGAATGTTGTACATGAATCATGCCTGGCCTTTCCTTCCTGACACATCTAGCTGAATGGGACATCTCGCATTCATTTGCATGCTCCATTTCCTGCCAGGTGCTACAACACTGTACACAGACTGAGACAGAAGCCTAGGAGTGACCTAATGATTAATACACTGATATACTGCTAAACTGGCCAACAAGCACCAACCAATTCCTAGGAGTCCCCTACCAGTAAACAAATGGTCAACAACACTGTATCAAACTACCTAGTTATCTGCTTACTCTCAGCGGCCTTAATTTTCTCTCACCATCACCATTCTTTTTTCTGATGCCCTGAAAACGACTGGGATGGGAATACCAAGGGAATGGTGCTTCAGAGAGACTCTTCCTGTGTGTGGTTTATCTTCAAATAATCATGTGCCTCCTCCTGTACAGGTTCTGATGCTGCTGTCCGATCTGCGGAACCACCCAGCTGCAGTTCTGATTGCAAAGGGCCACCCTGTCGTAATCAGTTCAGATGATCCATCCCTCTTCGGCGCAAAAGGCTTATCATACGATTTCTATGAAGTGTTCATGGGCATTGGAGGAATGAAGAGCGACCTGAAGACCTTAAAGCAACTGGCACTAAATTCACTTCAGTAAGTAAATATCTCCCCTCCTGGGTGGGTTTCCCAGAGAGCTGTCTTATCCATCGCTCGGTCTCCCTGCATTCCCTCCATCGCACACTGGTTGTGCGGATATGCTTCCATAACTGCCAACATGGCGCAGTCTATCTCAGGGCATCCATGTCATGGCTGTCTTGTGACCTATGTCAGCAAAACAAGCTTTCTACCTTATGTTAATTTCCTCTATCTCAGGGACATAAGGAACTGTAACATATCAATGGATGAAAGCACTAATGCCTTAATCCTGGGCTTTTGCATCACCATAACCTCGCCCAAACAAAGTACTGGATTGTTTCCAAGATGTCATTTTTCTCATCTCTGCTTTTCCCCTCATATATTTTACACTCACTGTCTCCTGAGCTACCTGCACCCGCTGTTCCTGGGTTGTCCCCTGTACACTGTGTGCCTGTCTGATGTTATTCATAAGCATGTTGCTGGGCTGTGTCTGGTTCACTCTTTTCTGTGCCTCTGTCTCATGTTATTTTACATGCATTTGTTACGTGGGACTGGGAAAGGCAAAAGTGGCTGGATCTAAAACATTGTCTCTGTTACTTCCAGTATATAGGCCGCAAAGGAGTGAGGGTCCTGCCATTAGTTCAGCAGGGGACTAACCAGGGAAAAGAGACTGTGTTCTTAGTTATTACATTGACTTAAGGTCCTTTAAATTATATGTAGATTGACACTGGTGTCTCCACCAAAGGGGATGGGGTACCACAGGAAACCCTCTGAATCAACAGTACCTTTTTAGATATTGAATATGGTCTGTTAGTGTACTCTAAGATACGAGTCACTGAAAATTACCTACAAACTGAAATGGCCCCTTATGAAAGAGTTGATATTTTGTGCACCAGGAGCAGATATAATCAACCTGGAAGAATGTCAGTTATACAAGTGCACACAGTATTGTAAGACAGGAAAGTATGACAATGTTAAAATCGGTGCAAGGCCACACTGCAGTCCATACAAACAGTTTTAGACTGGATTCTCAGCCGAGTCTGTAGGACTGGCTCTGCGAGCCCAAGATAGCAGAAAACTCAGGGAAACTTAAATGGATGCAAGAAATGCACACTGCCAAAACTGGGGGGGGGGTACCCTGGGTCCTACATTGGCTGAACTACCACAAGTTAATTTCTCTGTCAGGTAAAAAGCCATAGCACCCATCTGACCTACCCCAAGCGCTTAGAAGGGCATTGCCATGATGTAAAGTCTGCTGTGTCGCTGTGCCTCTTCTGCCTGAAACCTGCTTCTGATGGCTGGGGCGGTGATGATTACGTTAGTGCCCACCCAATACCCACACGGCGGATCGCAGGAGTACCAAGTGAGAGTGATCAGTGAAGAACTATGCAAAGTCATAGTTGCTTAATGATTCTTACAGCCCAAGCACCAGGCCCATTGTCTGACACTTTCATTGGGTTGCAGCGAGACATGGTGTCCAGTCTGCTGTAAGTCCCTTCTCAGAATTCTTTTCTTCGATTGGGCGCCCCTCAGAATTCAAAGCGTTTTGCTGCTTCACTGGTTATGATATGGCATTTATAACACGCCTATACAGAAGTGTTTCAAGACGCAAAAGGGTTTGGGGGAGGACAGACAACGATCCTACTAGGCCAGGTTTCATTCAGATCGCGCGTGCATGGGAAGGGGGGGAAAGTGCGGAGAGGGAGGAGACGGTGCAGTACAAGGGTTAATAGAATAAATAAGCAATAAGTGACGTACAGCCAACAAGTGGCAAGTGCAGCGGTAAGTGAAGAAATCAGATGTCAAGTGCTGGTAGTCGGACTGAGGGGGATACAGAACAGTCCCCAAGTGTGGGTTGAATAAAGGCAGTGCAGGTTTGTGTGACTAGCGGGGGAGGGACCTGGGCCTGAGATCAGAGGGTGGCCAGGTAACCAGTATCAGTTTCAGCCAGGAAGTCCGCAGGGGAGAGGAGAAAAAGCAGAAGCAAAGAGGTTTTGAGGTGCTTCTGGAACCGGAGATGATTCTCCAAGTTTCAGAGGCAGGGAGGCTGTTCCAGAGGGAGGCCCCAGCTGAAGAAAGATCTACCACCGACTTGTTGCTTGGAAAAGCGACTGACCCTGAGGCAGTTAGAGGTGTCTGAGCGAAGCGCTTGAGAAGGAAGATATTTAGGAAGAGAGAGTTTAAGGTATTGAGGCCCCCAGCCCCAGAAGGCCTTGTGGACAATGCAGAGGGTTTTGAACGTGATCCTTGCAGCCACTGGGAGCCAGTGCAGAGATTTCAGTCCTGGAGAAATACGATCCCTGGGCTTGAGGCCAAGGACAAGTCTCGCAGTCCTGTTCTAGATGAGTTGCAGAGGGCGGAGAGTAGAAACAGGCAGATTTAGAAAGAGGCTGTTGCAATAGTCCAGCCTAGAGAAAACCAGAGCTCTGGAGACAGTGAGCTTCTGGGGGAAGGAGAGGAAAGGAAGAATACCTCTGAGGAGTGAGGGTGCAGCTGGTAGTGTGACTTGGAGACGTCAGATGTGAGGAGAGAAGGAGAGTGTGGAGTAAGATGACCCCAAGGTTTTTCGCCTCGCAGGAAGGGGGCCAAGGGGCTGGCCAGAGTGACAGGGAAGGAGGGAGCGGGTGTGCCGATGAGGAGAATCTCGGTATTACTGGCATTAAGGCAGAGCTAATTGGCAGCACACCAATCCGAGATGAGAGAGGAAGAAGAGGTTGCTGAGGGTAGCCTGAAAATTAGCTGAGTGCCCCAACTTCCAGTGCTATGCAGATGACAGAGTGCAGCAATGTGGTGGGCAAGAAGTGCCAGGTATTGGTTGAACAGCCAGGGAGAGAGGCTACACCCCTGGGGAACACTATAGGTGGAGATAAAGATAGAGGAAAGGAAGGACCCAAGTTGAACCTGGGAGGGTCGGTCAGAAAGGAAAGAGGTCACCCACGCCAGGGCCTGACCTGTGATCCCCAGGTTGTCACAGATAGTTCAGTAGGATGGCATGGTTAACCCTGTCAAAGGCAGAGGAGAGATCAAGTAAGATGAGGACGTGGGTGGGGGGGCAGGGGGATTGGGGGGGGGGGGGGTGTTGGAGTCGAGGTTGGAGAGCAGGTCTTCACAGATGTTCAGGAGAGCAGTTTCCGTGCTTATGGCTGCTCTGAAGCCAACCTGATGATCATGGAGGCAACCAACCGATTCAGAGTGAAGGTTGAGCTGGGAGATGGCCAGCTTTTCCAGGAGTTTGCCCAGGAATGGAGTGATGGAGATTAAGCGATAGTTAGCCTGGCAGGAAGGGTCGGCAAAGGGTTTAAGAATGGGTTGCACAATGGAGTGCTTCAGGGGAGAAGGGAAGATTCCAGTGGCGAAGAAGTGGTTGTAGAAGTTGGCCAGGGCAGGAGCCAGTGAGTCGATGTGGTCCTTGATGGTTTTGGAGGAACTAGGGTGAACCTGTTTTGACAAGACTTTAATAGATCGGACTTGTCTAGAAACCTTGTCTGGGGAGAATGGGAAAAACAAAGGAGTGGGGTGTGGTGGCTGCAGAAGGGCCAGAGGAAGAGCAGGTAGTTGAGGGAAGGGGAGAGGAGGAGAGAGAGGACAGGATGTCCTGAGTTTTAGAGATGAAATGAGAGGCGAGTGCCCTGCAGAGGGCCTGGGAGGGGACAGGAGAGGTAGCGACTGTGGCAGGATTGGCCAGTTCCTTGCAGATTTGAGAGTACAGCTGAATTGTTAGATGCTGCAGAGACGCGGGCATGGACGTGAGCTCTCTTGGTGAGGACAGAGAGCCGGAATTGCCTTTGGAGAAGGCGGCAGGCCAGTTTGTCTGAGGATGAACATGAAGCACGCCATTTCCTCTCACCCACCCTGCACTTGAGTTTGAGGGTGACGAGGTCTGAATTGTGCTAGAAGTTGTACTTGTCTTTGGGCTTCAGGCAGATCCTCATGACAGTGGCAAGAATATCAAGAGTATCGATATAGCAGAGTGGAGCAAGGAAAGGGCTCTGTCAAGGTGGGAGTCAGCCAAAGGGGAAGGGGGGGTGAGAAAGTGGCGACGAAAGCCTCAGCTGACACACACTTGATGGGTCAGATGACTGGGAAGTTGGGTGGCAGTGAAGGGGTTGGCTTGGCCTGTGGGGTAGAGATAGGGTAAACTGGGAGGAGAGGAGAAACTGATCACTCCAGAGGAGTGTTGAGAGGGACAGAAAGGGGGAGGTGTGAGATCAGAACATCCAGAGTGCCCTGCAGAGTGAGTCGGGGCAGAGGGGAGAATTGAGATAGTTGCAGAGGTCGCGAAAGAGTCCAGAGGAAGGACGGGAGGCATCCAGGTGGATGTTGAAGTCTCCAAGAAGGAGGAGTTGACTGGTTCAAACCAGGAGTGAGGAGGAGAGGTCTGCCCATTCAGAGAGGGAGAAGATGTGACCAGGTGGCTGATGGATAGTCGCCATGATAAGGGAATGGCTAGGAGAGAGAGCCTGCAGACGAGGCATTCGAAAGAGTAGGCCTGCGTGTGAATGACAGGCAGGAATCCACCCAGGGAAGATCAGGGCTACACCTCCTCCGTTACAGTTGGACATGAGCACAGAGGATCTTGTAGCCATCCGGGAGGAGAGTGTCAAAGTTTGTGACAGAGCTGGCCATGATCCAAGTCTTGGTGTGACAGAGGATATCTAGGTCAAGGTCCTCCAGGAGGCGGCAGATGTCGGAAGAGTGTTTGACAGCTGAGCAAGAGTTAAGTGTGGCAATGTGGAGAAGGTTGCCCCCCTTGAAAGACTTCTGGGGAGGGGTACACATCAAAGGTACACCCTGCGGAGGTGTGGAGGAAGCCCGAGAGGGGACAGAGGGAAGTAGGAGAGGGCGAGGGAGCTAAGGTGGAGACAGCAGGGGGAGGCGAGGAAGCCGTGGAGGGGAGAGGACAGCAAGAGAAGAAAGGAAATTGAGGCAGAGGAAGTGTTTATCAAAGAGAAGGTTGGTTTGAGGGCCTTTGGACCAAGACAGTACCATTTGAATAAACATTAATGATGACCTAAGAGGAATGGAAGGAGGCCAGGAGGGCCTCCCATTGTGTGCCACCATTAATGGGAGAAGAATAGAAAGGCGAGCGCACCAAGACCGTATGTAGAGTCCATGGGTCTGGCGAAGGGACGACTAAAAGGATGTCAGTGAAAGTTTGCCTTTAGGAGGCACTGGTATAGGTGTCCGCGATAGGGAGGCCTGCGTTGGAGACCAGAATGTCCTTTTTAAACAACTTCTTACCAGATTTAGTGAGGAGAGCAGGATCATTGATAGAGAAGCAGTTAAAAAAGATTTGAGAGACAGAGCACCATAGATTAGGTAGGGATAGGGAGAAGAGGAAGGTAGGGGAAGGGCAGATTTGCTCCCAGAAGGGGCAAATCCTGACCCAGGGAAAACGGGGTGGTACCATTTTAACACTTCCATACAATTAATGTCGAAGGTTTATCCTATTTGCATTCTTTTAACTTTACAGTATTAGTTTATGCAATATGACTGAGCAACAAACAGTATTCTTTCTGAGGTACAGGTAGCCAATCTATTATGTGCACACTGCCCTTGAAAAAGGTTGATGGTAAACCTCAGCATGTGACATGAGGTAAGGTGCCCAGTACTTCCACAATGTCAAAGGAGTAGTTTTAGGGAGAAGAAAATCTGCCTCCTGAATGGTTTTGACTAACATAAGCTGGAATGTTACTGCTTGTTCAAGGCTACAGCTTTCAGTTGTAATGCAAACCAGGAATCTTTGCGCACACCTCAGGTAAATAAGCCCTGGAGTGGATTGTAGAATGGAGCCTATAGAGAATCTCTGGCCATTGGGTAAAAGAACACAAACCGGTTATATGTGCACCACACTAATATGCTGGTTGCAAGTGCAAACACTGGCCGACGGCCAAAACGTGGGGTTGCCATGCCATTACGACTAAGCCTGTTGCCAAGATGGCAAGCAATTTGATTATAACCAGAACATTGATGGCTGGAAGGTTTAGAATCAGTCCTAACTGGCAGTTCTCCGGGTAACTTTCCACACCATTGCTTTTAGTCCATCTGCGCAATTGCAGTTGGGCACAAGCCATATGCAAATCAGTCTGGTACTGCCACCAATGGGAGCAATCGAGCCCGAACTGCCAGGCCACATTCCCTCTGCCAGGAAGCACAATCCACCTCTGAGGTAAATAAGGCTTGTTGGGCCTCATCGGTGAGGTGCCTATAGGTTCTCTATTTGGGCCCAAATGTTGAGGGGACCAGGACAGAGGTTTAAATGAGAGAAACCACAACAATGGAATATATTTTAGAAACACAGACCTGCACATGGGAAGGAGGTTGAACCATTTAGTTTTCACCAATCGCACAATCCCAAGGTAATGGTGAAACTGCTACACCAACCAAAGCTCTCATTGTAACAGTTACTGCACAGGCCAACATATGAAAAGATGCAGAAACTGCTAGACTGCTTGGGAGTTAGGGTGGCATTGCAGAGAGTTGGTGTTGTAGTGGTGAGAGGATTAGGAGAGATGGAGATGGCAGCAAGTGTCCAAGGCAAATAAGACATAATGTGAGACAGTACAGGAACA
The DNA here is from genome assembly GCF_040938575.1 of Ambystoma mexicanum. Taxonomy (NCBI): domain Eukaryota; kingdom Metazoa; phylum Chordata; class Amphibia; order Caudata; family Ambystomatidae; genus Ambystoma; species Ambystoma mexicanum. The sequence goes on along the minus strand of NC_090936.1, from coordinate 446,709,534 downwards.
GGAGGGGCTAAATGTTAAAGGTATTTGTACTGCGCACCGTCACCAACGGAATTGGTCCCTGGGCGCTCTGGCGGATCTGTAAGTGATAAAAGGTCGGGGGAGATTGGTTAGTAGGGTGAAGGGGAGTAGGATAGTGAGAGGAGTGGTGTTCTGTTGGCAGCTTCAACTTGGTGTACACCGGGTGCTGAGTTTTGGTGCGGGTATTGGATCGGTGTCAGTCTGCGTGTGCTGTTGCTCCGGCTTATGTGTTGTTGCAGTGTTGTGAAGTGCGTGCGGCTTGTTGTGCGAGAGATGGTTGTGTGTTTTTTGAGTGAGTTGGGTATGCAGAATTTGAGCTTATATTGGTTAGTGGGCTGCAAGACTTTTAGCATGTTAACATTCACAGTTTCGTCTAAGTGTGGCACTTGTTGGCCTTCGCATGTGGGCATGCCAACATTCAGACTTTTCTAGGTGCGGCGCAGGCTGGTGTCCAGAAATCTGTCTAGGTGTGGGCATGCTAGCATTCACACATAATCCCGATGCTACTCAGGCCGGTGTTCACAGCTCCAAATGTGGCACCTGCCAGCATTCAAGTTTCATCCAGGTGTGGGCATGCTGTCCTTCAATCAATCCTATCTAGATGCGATGCAGGCTAATTGTCCACAATTCTAAGTGTGGCCTGTGCTAGTCTACACGTTCAGTGTAGGTGCGGGCATGCCAACACTCAGGCTTCACCCAGGTGCAGGCATGCAAACATTCAAGGTCCCATCCAGATGCAACGCAGGCCAACCCACACAATTCCATCCAAGCAAGGCCTTGCCAAGATTCACAATTTTATCTAAATGCGTTTGCCGGTCTGGGTATGGTCCGTCCGGTACGTACCAGTGGGTGAGTCACTTGAGGCTTTCGTCTGGGTCTAAGTATGCGATCAGTCCCTGGAGCCTCCTTTAGTGGCTATTTTCCATGATGTCTTAAACTCTGTCGGGTGGTTGGTTCTTTGGTTTGAGTGTTTGTCCAATTTGAGAGTGGCCGAGGTCGGAGTTATTTTCACCGTTGTAATGTCTGCGCATTCTAGTGCATCTCCGTTGTGGTTACGCTGTGAAAAGCCATGATTTGAGGAGTTTCCTGAATGCTAGGTGATTTGTTGTGTTCTGTATATTCTTAGGTAGGTCGTTCCAGGTTTTGGGAGCCTGGTGAGAAAAAGAGGATCCTGCAAGTTTTTTGTTGTATGGTTTTGGTTCCAGGTGTATGTCGGTGCTTGATCTTAGTGTTCTTGTCGGTTGATGTAGGCGTAGTTTGTCGCTTAGGAATTGTGCGCCTTGTTTGTCTATTGCTCTGTGCGTGATGCACATGGACTTGAACTTTATTCGCTGTTTTAGTGGTAGCCGGTGTAGTATTTTTAGCGCGGGTGTGATGTGTTCTCTTCTGGGTAGCTTGAGGAGGAGTCTGGCTGCTGCATTTTGTATGCGTTGCAGTTTTATTAGAAGTCATTTGGGCATGCCCAGGTATAGGCTATTGGCATAGTCTACTCTGGACCTGATCAGAGTGATGATGGTAAGTGTTTTGTTGGCGAATGACAGGAACGGTAGGATCCTGTTTGCTGCTCGCAGGAGGAAGAAACATTTCTTGATTACTGAGTTTACTTGTGGCTCTAGAGTGAGGTTGTTATCCGTCAGGATCCCTAGGTTTTTTACAGTTGATGGTTCTGGTGTGGTGCCAAGCTCTCTTGGCCAGGGGATGTAGTTGATGTCTCCTCCTTTTTTTTGAGACAGTCATTGTCTGTTTTGCCTGGGTTGGTTTTGAGATGGTTGAGGCTCATCCAGTTGAATGTCGCGAAGGCAATTCTCTAGTGTGGTGGTGTTCTCGCATATCTTGCATGTTGAAAATTATTCGAGTATCGTCGGCGTAGTTGTAGCATGTGAGACCGTCTTTTTTTGATGAGTTTGATTAATGGGTACATGTAGATGTTGAATAGAAGCGGTGAGAAGGATGATCCTTGAGGTACTCCGCACGTGGAGCCTCTGGGTTTGGACTTAAATGTTTTCATCCATACTGTTTCTGTTCTGTTTGTTAGGAAGCATTTGATCCATAGTAGGGCAGTGTCTGTTATCCCTAGTCCTTCTAATCTCTTTATGAGGATGGCGTGGTTGATGGTGTCGAAGGCTGCAGACAGATCAAGGAGTAATCAGGGCGGTACAGTTGTCCGAGTCTGCATTTGTTTTTAGGTCTTCACATATTGAGAAGAGAGCTGATTATGTTCCTCTCATGGGTCTGAAACCAACTTGTGCCTGGTCTAGTAGATCGTGCTCTTCTATGAATTCTCATGTTATTTGGTAGATGTACGTTTCTAGCAGTTTGGCTATGTAGGGTATGTTGGAGATGGGTCTGTGGTTGAAGTCCTCTACGTTTTCTGTTGTCTTTGAGAAGCGGCTTGATGTACCCTGATTTGAAGGCCTGTGGTACTTTACCTGTTGAGATTGAGAGGTTGAGAAGGTTCCTGTGGTATTCCATGGGGGTTCCTTGTTTGAGAATTGTTTTGTATATGTCCGGGGGGCAACGGTCTTCGGGAGAGCCTGGTTTGTTGCTTTGGTTTACTAGTTTGACGAAAGCCTCAACTGATATTTCTGGGAAGTTTTGTAGCTTGTTTGCGTGTTCCTCGTCTGGGTCGGTGGGGTTTGAGCTGTGATCGCTTGGTCTCTTTTGTATGGTGTGTTGGATGGAGGTTATTTTGTTTTTGAAGTGGTCTCCGAGGTCCTCGCAGAGTTTCATCGATGGAATTGGCGTGTTATTGCAGCCCAGTGTTTTTTTTTTAATTTAGTTTATGATTTTGAATACTTCTTTTTGGGCGTTTGGTGCTCTGAAGATTTGGTTGTCGTAATGTTTCCTCTTCGCTTTTGGCAAATGGATCATGCTGTATGAGCGTTAAAGTGTGTAGCAGAAACCAGAGTAAGCAGATTGCTGGGGTCCCAGACCCAAAAGATGTCGAGAGCCAGGGCATCCTGCGGGGAAGGCACAACAGTAGCTTGCTTGGGGGCTCTAGCCCAGACCCTGACCGTATCTGGAAAGTCAACATAGCTAAACATAAGTTTTCAATCTTGCAATCCTGAAACCCATTGGCGGGTTCAAGCCCAGGAGCCAAACGTGAGTGTTAGAATTACAGAAGCTTTTAAAGTACCTTGGTTGGGATGGGGAGAAAATCCTACCCAGAGAGCAATGGGGGGGGAATTGTAAGGTGCTTCCCTGGAATGGGCACCAGTGGACACCCTACAGAAAGATCAAGCTAAAGGGTCTTGCCTCATTAATGGTGTATCCCCAAAATATAGTGTCCTTGAAGACTACTAGTTTGGATAATCTGCCTAGGTGTGCTCAGGTGTCACACTGCGGAGACCGTGGAAGTTATGGGCAAGATGGAGGCGCTATTAGGTCCTTACAGTCTGTCTGTGAGCGGTCCAGTCTTTTTGTTGCTGCTGCATTTAAGGAAGCCACGCCCCCTGCGAGTCGCGTTGCAACTCGCTATGCTGACTTTCGATTTGTGCCTACTACAGTTCCTGACATACCGAGCTCCTCTTTTGCTTTCTCGGTTAATCACCGCGGCCCTTCGCCTTCTCGTTTGGCAACGGCCGTTCTCTCTTGCCTTTCCTTTCCTTTCCCTTTATCTGGTCCTCGGTTCCCGCCTAGCTTCTCTCCCGTAGTACCCTCTACCTCGCTCGGCGGGTTCCTATCTTCCCCGTCGGCGAGGTTCCGGTTTTCCGGTTCCCTGTGGCTCGGGGTCTTTTCCGTCTTCCCTCGGTCTTGTCATTCCTCTCTTTCACCCCCTCTTTCATTCTCGCACGCTCGCATTCACTCGCTTTCTCATTCATACTCTCTTGCATTCACTCTCTCTCTCATTCTCGCACGCTCGCATTCACTCGCTCTCTCATTCATACTCTCTTGCATTCACTCTCTCTCTCATTCGCGCACTCCTGCATTCACTCGCTCTCTCATTTCATACTCTCGCATTCACTCTCTTACTCTCACGGACTCACTACTGCTCTCTATTACTCACACGTTCTCTCTCTCTCTCTCTCTCTCTCTCTCCCCATTCCTTTACCTGTCTACCGAAACAACTTCCCTCCGCCTGCAGTCTTCTGTGCCTATGTTTGATCCTTCGGAAGCATAGAAGTTCTCCTTTGTGGCTCCACACTCCATCACCTCTCCCAGGGCTCTTTCATCCATGCCAAGGGATCACAGTCCGGTAGCTGTCATCCATTGGAGTATCAACTGGACATTCGCCTCAAGACTTTAAAAGCCTCTGGATCCGCAATTCCTCCAATCTATCCGCGCCTGCAGCCTCACAGGGTTTTTTCTGCCTTATTGGCTTTTTCCCTGTTTTGGGAGGGGCGGACTCCCCAGGGTTCACCTGACGGTTTATTCCAATAACGGTCAAGGTGGCCTCCGGAGGAGACCGTCCCTATCTCTTCGAACGCAAGAAGGGGAAAGGACTCCTTAAGAAGGATACTGAAGAGGAGAGAACCCCGAAAGACCGGAGGAGAAGACAGAGTCGCCAGTCACAGTGAAGATCAAGGTGAGGAGACTCCTGGGGAAGGCACTGTGGGAAGTGGCTGTGACAGTTTGCAACGCCAAACGAGAACGACGGCCTCCTTGGAACAATACCAGGAGATGGTAACAGCGATTCAGGGTCTCCAGGCAGAGGTTCAGAGCCTTCGAACAGAGAACATCAACTTACGTCAACAGGTGACGACTCGAGAGGATTTCCGAGGCGACCTGCCTCCCCTGACGTTCTCCTTCGGGAAGTATGATGGCAGTCCGCAACTCCTGAAAGGGTTTTTGGATGCCTGTATGATTTACTTTACCTTTCGACCTAAGGCCTATGAACTCGATAGGGCCAAGGTTGGGTTTTTGGTCTCCAACCTAGTGGGCAATGCTTTGGCCTGGGCTACTCCACTGATAGCGCAAGCAAATCCTGCGGTTAATGACTACGCACAGTTCACTCAATTGTTGCGGAACAGATTTGAACGACCAGAGGTCCAATATTCTTCTTATGAAGCCCTCCTGGATCTCCGTCAGGGAAATCAAGGTGTACAGACATACGCCTCCGCGTTTATGAAGTTGGCTACGGAGGCGGGGTGGCCAGATTCAGCCCAACAGACCCTCTTCCGACGAGGATTACATGATGAACTCAAGGACGAACTAGCCCGGATGGCACGTCCTGCTTCCTTTCCAGAGTTGGTCACGATGTCTCTGCAGTTAGAGTTTAGATTGCAGGAGCGAAGATTAGAAAGGAGGAGGTTCAGACCACATCAGACTATCGGGATACCCGCCTCAAATCCTCCTACTCGATCGCAGACAGAGGAACCTATGCAAATAGGATCAACTAGGGGCCCGTTGACTCCCGAGGAATGAAAAAGACGCAGAGAACAGGGTCTTTGCATGTACTGCGGATCCTCTAAGCATCTGCTTCGGAGTTGCCCCGAGGTACCCCCGAGACGGTCGGGAAACGCATCTCCCCGGTCTTGAGCAGGCAAAGGAACCGGGCGGAATTGATTAATCCCTGCAATTTCAGGCAGCAGGATAAGCCGAAAGAGGACCATAGACTCATGGTATTTACAGTTTATCTAACTTTCGGATCTCTTGCTTCACTAGAGACCTTGGCTATGCTGGATTGCGGTGCTGCTGGAAACTTTATTGATATTCAGTGGGTTCAAGAACAAGCTATCCCCCTACTTCAGAAAGACTGTCCTTTACCGGTAGAGGGTGTAGACGGAGCTCCTCTCTCTTCTGGACCTATCATTCAAGAGACTTGTCCTGCCACTATGTCTTTGTTTCAACACCAGGAACAAATTACCTTTGATGTCATCAGAGCTGCCCATTTTCCCGTCATCCTGGGCATACCCTGGTTGCGCAAGCATAATCCCAGGATAGACTGGGCTACTAATACAGTAAGTTTTCTGTCTTCATATTGTTCCACTTCGTGTCTTCCCCAGACATCTCCTTCCAGGGGGAAGGGGGTTGCTGTTCCAACCTCCTCGGCAGTGGTTCAAACGATCCCTCTTTATTACCAGCAGTATGCCGAGATCTTTGAGGATATACTACCCCGTACTTTACCCCCACATCGAGCAGAGGATTGTGCCATCAATTTGAAACCTGAAGCATCGGTACCGTTTGGACGCATGTATCCGATGTCCCTACCAGAAAGAAGGGCATTGAAGGAGTATCTAGATGCTAATCTACAGAATGGCTTGATCCAGGAATCTCACTCCCCAGCAGGGGCTTCAATGTTCTTCATCCCAAAGAAGGGCTCTGCTGAACTCAGGCCGTGTATAGATTACCGAGGATTGAACAGCTTGACTATTCGAGACAGATATCCTATGCCTCTCATAAAGGAGGTACTGGAAGCAGTAGAAGGAGCCTCTATATTCACCAAATTAGACCTTCGGGGAGCCTACCATCTGCTGAGAATAAAGAAAGGGGATGAGTGGAAGACGGCCTTTCGAACTCCTCTGGGACATTTCGAATATCGAGTCATGCCCTTTGGCCTGGTGAACGCCCCGGCAGTCTTCCAGCGCTTTGTTGATAAGATTTTTTCTGACTTGCTGTATGCCTCAGTGGTGGTCTATTTAGACGATATTTTGGTCTTTTCCTCCTCTCTCTCGGAACACCGAAGGCATGTCTCCCTGGTCCTCCAAAGGTTAAGGGAAAATCAGCTCCTGGTCAAGCCAGAGAAGTGCATCTTCGAGGCTGCCTCAGTGTCATACTTAGGTTTTATCGTCTCAAAGGAGGGGGTACAGATGGATCCTGAGAAAGTAAGGGCAGTCCTTAGATGGCCTGTTCCGAAGAGTCCCAAGGACATACAGAGGTTTTTGGGTCTTTCCAACTTTTACAGACGATTCATCCCTAACTTCTCTGACATAGTCTTGCCCATCACTCGTCTTCTAAAAAAGGGCCAGAAGTTTGAATGGGATAAGGCTGTCGACCAAGCCTTCCTGGTACTCAAGAAAGCCTTTACTACTGCTCCCATTCTGGTACAACCTAACCAATCTCTCCCCTTTGTGGTTGAAACGGATGCCTCTGGAGGGGCCATTGGAGCTGCCCTCCTACAAGTCGGCGAAGATGGAGTGGAACATCCGGTGGCTTATTATTCTAGAACACTTACACCTAGTGAAAGGAATTACTCGGTGTTGGAACGAGAGCTACTGGCTATCCGACAGGCCTGTATTGAATGGAGACATTTGTTACAGGGAGCTGCCCATCCCTTTCTGGTTCGTACTGACCACCGGAATCTGAAGATATTGCAGCAAATGGAGTGTCGCAATTCCAGACACGCTCGATGGGCCTATTTCTTTTCCCAATATGACTTTGAAATCTCATATCTTCCCGGAAAGGAGAACGCTTTAGCGGACGCTCTCTCTCGGAGACTGGAGTACCAAGAGGAAGAGAAACAGGGTCAGGAAGGGATACTTGCTGGCAAGAGAATCCTGGGAATGGTCAGCTCTTTCCTACAAGAAGTAGAGCTTGCCACTAATCATATCGATGTGTCTTCGGAGTATCAACCACTCCTGGTGAAGAGGGGTGGGTTGTACTTTCATCAAGGCGCCCTATTTCTACCGTCTAAGGAGTTCCAAACGCAAGCCCTATATTGGTGTCACGACCTTCCGTCTGCGGGTCACAAGGGACAGAGGGCAACCCTACGCCTGGCTTCTAGATATTTCTGGTGGCCGACAATGGTAAAGGACACTAAGGCATACGTGATGAGTTGTCCAGTATGTGCGGCCAACAAGAATACCACTCAGACCATTGGGCCTGCTCCAACAAGAGCCTCTACCATCTCAGCCTTGGGTACATGTATCTACCGATTTTATTGTAGATCTTCCCCCCTCGGGGGGATACACAGCAATTATGGTGACTATTGACTCCCTGAGCAAGATGGCACATTTCTCTCCCTTACATGGCTTGCCTTCCGCCCCCATGACGGCCGAAGTGTTCCTGAAAGACGTAGTGAGATTACATGGCTTGCCTCGGACCATAGTGTCGAATAGGGGAACCCAATTTACCTCCCGTTTTTGGTCAGCGTTATGTAGCTCTCTGGGGATTCAGAAAGCATTGTCTTCTGGTTACCATCCCCAGAGTAACGGCCAGACCGAACGCTTAAATGCCACCATCGAACAATATCTACGTTGTTTCTGCAATCAGGAGCAGGATAAGTGGCAGTCTTATCTAGCACTGGCAGAGTTTACCTACAACAATACCCAACATTCTGCTACAGGCATCAGTCCCTTCTTTTTTACCTACGGGTATCATCTGAGACATATTCCTCTTTTTGGGATTCCTCCTACAACTGTGCCCTCGGTGGATCAACATCTTCATGATCTCCGTACCATCCAAAAGGAAGCTGTACAGAAGTTGGAGGCAAGCCGGATACGTTACAAGAAGTATGCGGATAAGAAGCGATCCCCTAACCCTAACTGGGCTGTAGGAACCAAGGTGTGGTTATCAACCAAATATCTCCCGCGTTGGGTTCACCCAGGAAAGTTCTCGGCCCGCTTCATAGGTCCTTTCCCTATTTTGTCCCAGGTAAATCCAGTGGCCTTTCGGTTACAATTACCACCCAAGATGAAGAGGATTCACCCTGTTTTCCATACGTCTCTCCTAAAGGCTTATCTTCCCGATCCTACGAGTCATCGTAGACCCTCTTCTTTAAGGATCGAGGACCCGGACCCTGACGAGTATGAAGTGGAGAGGCTGGTGGATTCCCGTTACAGACATGGCACTATACAATACCTGGTCCATTGGAAAGGGTACTCTGCAGCAGAACGATCTTGGGAGCCCAGACGTAACATCCATGCCCCACGCCTTCTCAGATTGTTCCTTCACCCAGGGAAGCCCGGGGGAAAGGGGATAAGGAGAGGGCATACTGTCACACTGCGGAGACCGTGGAAGTTATGGGCAAGATGGAGGCGCTATTAGGTCCTTACAGTCTGTCTGTGAGCGGTCCAGTCTTTTTGTTGCTGCTGCATTTAAGGAAGCCACGCCCCCTGCGAGTCGCGTTGCAACTCGCTATGCTGACTTTCGATTTGTGCCTACTACAGTTCCTGACATACCGAGCTCCTCTTTTGCTTTCTCGGTTAATCACCGCGGCCCTTCGCCTTCTCGTTAGGCGACGGCCGTTCTCTCTTGCCTTTCCTTTCCTTTCCCTTTATCTGGTCCTCGGTTCCCGCCTAGCTTCTCTCCCGTAGTACCCTCTACCTCGCTCGGCGGGTTCCTATCTTCCCCGTCGGCGAGGTTCCGGTTTTCCGGTTCCCTGTGGCTCGGGGTCTTTTCCGTCTTCCCTCGGTCTTGTCATTCCTCTCTTTCACCCCCTCTTTCATTCTCGCACACTCGCATTCACTCGCTCTCTCATTCATACTCTCTTGCATTCACTCTCTCTCTCATTCTCGCACGCTCGCATTCACTCGCTCTCTCATTCATACTCTCTTGCATTCACTCTCTCTCTCATTCGCGCACTCCTGCACTCGCTCTCTCATTTCATACTCTCTCGCATTCACTCTCTTACTCTCACGGACTCACTACTGCTCTCTATTACTCACACGTTTTCTCTCTCTCTCGCTCTCTCTCTCTCCCCATTCCTTTACCTGTCTACCGAAACAACTTACCTCCGCCTGCAGTCTTCTGTGCCTATGTTTGATCCTTCGGAAGCATAGAAGTTCTCCTTTGTGGCTCCACACTCCATCACCTCTCCCAGGGCTCTTTCATCCATGCCAAGGGATCACAGTCCGGTAGCTGTCATCCATTGGAGTATCAACTGGACATTCGCCTCAAGACTTTAAAAGCCTCTGGATCCGCAATTCCTCCAATCTATCCGCGCCTGCAGCCTCACAGGGTTTTTTCTGCCTTATTGGCTTTTTCCCTGTTTTGGGAGGGGCGGACTCCCCAGGGTTCACCTGAAGGTTTATTCCAATAACGGTCAAGGTGGCCTCCGGAGGAGACCGTCCCTATCTCTTCGAACGCAAGAAGGGGAAAGGACTCCTTAAGAAGGATACTGAAGAGGAGAGAACCCCGAAAGACCGGAGGAGAAGACAGAAAGTCGCCAGTCACAGTGAAGATCAAGGTGAGGAGACTCCTGGGGAAGGCACTGTGGGAAGTGGCTGTGACATCAGGTCACTTAAAACTCCCTAGACCCGGTTCACAGTAGGATGCTATCCTGGTTGTGGACACCCTGGAAATGTGTAGATTAAAAAAGTGATTGGATAGATGATGGTAGATCCTCTTAACATTGTCCATTCACTTAATTTGAGTTACCTCTCCGGCCTGACACACTTAAGTGAGAATTTCCCCTTTTCGTGTCCACTCTAACCTGAACCTAGGATTAGTGTTTAAGAAGAACTTGCTTAGAGAAGCCCAGGCCAGGATACCATGCTCATTCAAGAACAGGAGTTGGGGGAGAACCACCCCTAGGTTGTTGGAAGTTGTCCTTGCAAACCAGGGCATAAAACATGTTTTTGACAGTATAATATTAAATACTAAAGCCTTAATGCAAATAATAAAGCTGTGAAAATCTGAAGAGAATTGTGCCAATCTCATAATACATAAGAATTTGCAATAAATGAATTAATTACATCATATATTAAAAAAACATTGGATATATTGAAAAATACATAATACAATTACACCAAAACTGTATACTATGGATTGAAAAAGGATTAGCAAAAATCTTGTCATAGCGAAGATTAAGTTAACATTGTTCCCTTATAAATTCCTAATCCAAAATCCTTCGGTGGTTAAGCAGTAAAAGCCCTTTGTAAAATGTAAAGAATAGCTCTCGTAATGATGCAAGTGGAGCACACTCTATCAGAAGGTGTCTTGCAGTTTCCATCTCTGGCATGTTTACAAAACCTACAAGTCCTCTGATTTTGAGAACTTATCCTCCCTACAAAGAAATTTTGGGAATCGGGGCTATTTAATCTAAAATGCAGAAATATTTGGTGCCTTTCCAGATACGGAAATTTTATAAGATAACCGCTGTTTTTCCGTATATGAAAGGTTTAAAAAGCTTGTATTTCATACATTGCCTTTCGTCCTGCACCAGTCATTAAACCATAATATTCACCTTAGTGCATTGGGATCAAGTCATTAAACCATAATATTCACCTTAGTGCATTGGGATCAATGATAAAAATTTGGTCTGAATTTAGTAGAATCAACTCATTTTCACAATTTCTTTCAGTTCTTAAGTGACCAGTTCGAGGAGTCCTGTAATAAATTAACAGACTCACGTGGAGGTCTCAGAATTTTCCGTACAAAGATTGTTTTCCATGTAACCATTGCCTCCCAAAGACAAAAGGCTGAATTCAAAACATAATTATTTGAACTGTGAACATCCTGTACAAGTTAAGGGAGTACGTCCAAACTGTACCCTCTAGTTTTAGCAATAGGGTGTTTGTCAAACTTGCCTAAGGTCTCGGCTCCCTAGGTCAGGGTTGGAACTACTGTAGCTTTGTAAAACATAATCCATAAAAAGCCTAAGTACCAAGAAAATCTAGTTTTTTTTTTCTTCTTGGAATTGAAAAAAACAAGCGCTTTGATTTTGCTGTGTTGATTTTCAGCTTTTTATATAGCTTTGAAAATCGCAACTGCCACTGCAGCCCAATAGGACAATACACCAAAAAAACACAAGTCATCGGCATGGACCAACTGTGAAATTGGAGAGACCCCCCAAAGGGGGAGGAAATGATTTGGTCTCCAGAAAACCATCCTTTATATCAGAAATATGTAAGTTAAATAAAAAAAGGAACTAGGACACATCCTTGCCTAAGGCCTATAAAGTTTTCTATCCGTGATGAAATTTGCCGTCCATATTCAGGTGGACTTGTAGCTTTGTAGCACATTTCAGGAAATCCATGCAAATACCTGTACATTTATTAGGATTATCTCGATCCCATGAGTTAATATTCACACAGCTTTTAAGCTTCCTAGCCAATTGTTCATTAAAAGACATTATTTTCTTGGATGCCTTGAAATGCGATTCACTCTGATTTACAGATCTAATCATATTTCTGCAAGATCTTAAACCTTCTACTTTCTTTATAGTGCAACTAAGATGGAGAGCTGAGCGGTCGCTACAATCTCTATGCAATACAGTTGAGGAGCAACAGGATGAGAAGAAAAAACTAGCAAGCATATAATCAAGAGTTGCGACGGAGAGCCCCTGACACCACGTGCTTTGTGAGAGGATGTCTCCTTTTAGGTTTCCAGTCAAGATGTCAAAACCCCAAGTACTCATCAAATCTAATAATAGTTTGCAATGCTCCAAAGAGCTTTTTGAGTGGTCTGCGAAGCTGTTAGTGTCAGAAAGTTTCTTCATTACAATTTAAATCGCCTCCCAACAACATACTGTTCCCTTGGTTCACCAACTGTCACTCCTCAAACACATAATTCAAGCATTTAAATAAATCCGAAGGGGCCACCAGAATTAGATTTCAATACACAATCAATAATACGGATTACAGACGGGGATACAAAACTTTGTCCCAGTCCAGCTTCATAGCTGGGATAAACGGTCAAGGGTCTGGCCATGCAGTAGCAGATAAACCTATATCTTTACGAATTGCTACTAAAAGGCCCCCATAAGGTCTACCCATCTGACCTTAGCGATCTGGGTTGAGAAATACTGTAGATTAGTCCAGTAGGGGCTTATCCCTCAGCCATACTTCTTGCAATAATAAGATATCATACTTCGCCAAGTTTAGAGCATCAGTGGGCCAACAAAAGATGGGAAAAGCAACTGGTATTTCATGACAAAAATGTTATAATATGGTTGTTGAAGGCATGCTCCCGTGCAAGGATCTAGAGACGTAGGTTGATAGAGATGCCAACCACAACACAACTTTGGAACCCAATGAAGGGGATTATTCCATGTTATGCGGCAAAACCATTTGCCTTCATGAAGTTATAACTAGCAGGATTGTATTGGGCAGACAGTGTCCCGCCAAGCTGGTTTTTATTTTGTGGGGAAAGATCTAGCAAAACCCTGACTTTTATCCTTTACTGTAGAATGTGCCCAGGCTTCTCTGCATGGGGTATGACCTGGTGGAAGTAGAGTATCCACAATGATTCTTGATTTTATATGCAACATGACCTTGGCTAGTTTAGAACGGTACAAAAACTCCACTTCGTCAATATCGTTAGACTTTAGAAATCTCAAACATGAAATGGAGTCAAATAGCATTAACACATTAAATCTATTCACGATAACCCTGGAATCAGAAGCAACTATACGCTCAAGACAGATTAGTTAGTCAGGGGTTGTTTGCACAGATGAATACTGATTCAGTGCATGATCAGTTTATGGAACTCTGATCACTGTTGCCAATTTTTTTAAAAAACATTTTTTAAGCCAAAGTGGAAGTAAAAAGACTTTACATCAAGTGCTGGAGCTGATTTTGGGGTAACCATAGTAGAGGAGCAAGTTCTGAATCTCGAGCCCTGCAGGGGCTTGGTACTCTCTGGAGTGTATTAAATCCTGGAGAATTTGCATACTGGCTGACAAACCTCAATATCACCCACTTGAATCGAACATGATGCTGGTGAGCATAGGTCCAGTAAAGGGGACTCTCTCACTGTTGGAAGACTTAGGTCAGTAATCAAGGGCCCTTTTTTCTTTTTTCCCCTTAGTTTCTTTTTCCTAGTTTGGAATTAATCTTTTCTGCGGGGGTGGTTGCAATAGTTTGTAGACATTTTCTCAAGCTGTCGTGATGGTTAGTCGAGGTAGATTTAATATAACTTTTTTTTTTTTAAGGCAGAGGCACCTTTTGACGGCTGCGCTTTTTTATTTGACTTTTTAGGATAGGAAATCCCATAGATCTCTTTTGAGGGGGTAGGTGGCTGGATGCGAGAGTCGTGGCTTCGCCAAGATGGCTGGTATGACAGCCCAGTTGCCCCCTTAATCGTATCATTTGATTGGCGCCGAGACACAGAGCTACATCCCTCTGTAGTAATCCATCCTTCGTTGTTTATCTCGAGTAGAAGGGAAGGTGCAACACCCGATTTACTTTGTGCCAACATTAACCCTTCAGTAAATGACGTTTTTGAGTTTTATGGCCTCCCTGGTTTTTGTTTATATTTTCATACAACCGCACTAGCGAGTTCAAAACAGTTAAGCGCTGTCAACGTTAATAGTCCTAGAGTGTTGATGTTGTGAGGTGCCTATTAAATGTGGCGTAAACCACAATGGTGGAAGAGTGCTTTCGTCGGAGCCCATTCAATTCTATTTGAGTCAAAAGCGGATGGTGTCCCGGCTCGTTGACACATCAACTGCTTTTTCTTAGATGATTAAGGCAGTACCTGAAATGTTCAAAATTGCCTCCTTAGTACTTGCAAGTCGACCTGTGTTAAGCCTGTGAGGCTCCAAATGGGGTTGGGTGGCTGGTTTAATATTTTTGTGTTGGTTCTAAAAAATAGGTAATTTTTGCATGAACGGCGTGCGTTGAAGTTATGTTTTATCCTGTGCACCGCTCCCATTTGAATGGTCTCCAGACACTCGCTTTTCGAGGGGATTGGGTCCTCTGACGTATTCCATATCTATGACGGTAATCACCACAGCTGTGCTGCTTCGGAAAATGTTCAGCTCCTGCGTCGATGTCGATGCGCCATCCCCGAGGACCTCCTCCGACGTCACCTGATGTGATAAGTAGGACGCACGACGCCTGTAGCCTCAGTTCCGTTTTTTCTGTGAACGTGTTCGCTTCGTGAATCTCGGTACGCCTCGACTCAGAGTTTCTGTTCATCTCGGTTGTTCGAATCTGTTTGTGTCCGATTTATTCGTGAAGATGTCTACCTCGTCTTCCACACCGCGTCCGGGCTTTCAGAAGTGCGGGGACTGTGGGTCCAAGATGTCGGTCACGGACTCGCACGACTCCTGCCTCTGGTGCCTAGGGGAGGCCCATGACACGGATGACTGTGTCGACTGCCAGTCGCTCACTTCGAGAGCCGTGCAGGAGCGCAAGAAGTTACCGGTAGGTAAGGTGTCCAAGCCCTGGAAGTAGAGGTCTGCGGGGCTTTTGACAGACGACTCGAGGGGCGACTCTCCGCGTCGTCGTTGGAAGTCTAGTGGGTCTCTTCTTGGAGTCGGTCTCGCCACTCCTCTGCCTCTTCGAGGCACTCCTGGAAGCGCTGTCATCGGTCGCCTTCCCCGTCGTCATCCGAGGACTCTGCCCATCGGCAGGTCGCTTACCCCAACAAGCATGGGACACTGGAGCAATGGGCTTCCTTCGGGAAGAAAATGTTGGCGATTCTCGAATCGCAGAGCACTGGTCCATCTGCGCCTCTGCGTGGGGTCGGTTGTGATCAGCCGAGAGACGCCGCTCGCACACCTTCGGGCTCGTGTGGTTGTCACGATTCGTGGGAAAGGTCCCTCTCGGACAAGGGGAATTGTTCTCAGCATGCCCGGTCCAGGTCCTCGACGCGCTCAAGACTGCGTGAACCTGTGAAGTCTTCGAGGAAGACATCGACGCCTGTGGCGCTGAGGTTGTCGATGGACTCTCTCGAGGCTCCGCTTCTGAGGAAGTCGGCGCCCAGGATGTCAAGGGACATGCTCGGGGCTCTGCCTTCAATGCCTGTGTCGATGCTGTCGGCGCCACGTCTGTAGTCGACGCCGATTCTTTAGACATCCGCGCCAATTCACTCAACGCCTTTCGGGGCTGTGTCGACGGGAGTACCCCGTGGCTCGGGGAAACCACCTAGGAAGGCTCTGGCCAAGGTCAAGCATGGCTTTGGTTCCAGTTTTGTGCCTTCTTGCCGCCATCTGGAATTCATTTCAGAGGTGGATGAGGGCTCTGATGATGGCATGGGGCCTGGTGCCTGACGCGATTCTCTCGGGCCATAGCCAGTTTGAGGACCTGAGGCAGTCCCTGCATGATGCTAGTGGGCTGGATACCTCTCCGGAGGTGGAGTTTTGTAGGCCTGAGCCTGGCACTCATGCCGATTCTTCGTATCGACAGCTTGTGTCACAGGTACTTGGGATGGTCTGCTCCCCCAGGGGAGTTTGTTCAGGATGACCTTACGGATATCCTCGACATTGGTCCACCAACTGACCCGGTACTGCCATTCCATTATGGCTCTGCAACGAAGGGTGGCAGCGGCTTGGACTGCTCCGGAGAGTCTCCCGGCAGTGAGCAAGTCTTTGCTGCGAAAATACCGCCCAGCCAGTAGTGACCCCTGCTACTTGTCCAAGCATCCTACTCTGGAGAGTTTGGTGGTGCAGGCAGCTACGGCCCCGGCAAAGCAGGCGTCGTACCCGCCCATCCCTCCTGATGGGGACGACAAGCGTTTTGACGGCTGGGTGAAGAAAGTGTTTTCTGCAGGGGGTATGGCGCTTCAGGTGGCCAACTCCATTTGTGCCTTGTCTCGTTTCACGCACACTCTGTGGAACTGTTTCCTTGGCGGCTGAACATATTCCCGAAGGGGATGAACGGGATGGTTTCCTTGCCATGGTTCAGGATGGCAAGGATGCTATGTGTGAGGCCGTTCAGTCGGGTTTGGACATGGTAGATTGCGTCAGCCGGTCCATGGCGGCGAGCACCGTGATATGCAGGTTTGCGTGGCTGCGGAAGTCGGGGTTTGCTCCTGATGTGCAGGCCCAGCTCCTCAACATGCCCTTTGACGGGGAACATCTTTTTGGCAGCAAGGCTGACGAGAGCCTTGAGACGTTGCAGACCTCCAAAGCTGCAGCGAAGTCGTTGGGCGCTGCAGTTCGACAACCTCTGCCTTTTCGTCCTAGGGGACAGCAATGGAGGGGAGGTTCCTTTCGTTATTACTCATCCTTTGGTAAAGCGAGAGGAGCTGCCAGTCAAAGGGGCCACCGTAGGAGTGCCAGAGGTGGAAAACAAGGTACTCGAGGTGCCAAGGCCGCTCGGTCTGTTGCCTCTTTGCCCTCAGGCAACGCTGCAGCCGCTTCAGCTCAGTCATGAGGCCATGTCCCATGGTTCGCCGGTTGGGGGAAGGCTGGCGCCGCATCTTGCAGAGTGGCACACCATTACTTCAGATATGTGAGTTCTGGAGATCCTAACCCACGGCTACTGTCTTCCTTTCCGGCAGAGGCCTCAAGACAATCCACTGGGGAATCTCTTTGAAGAGTCCGGATCCGCTCCTTGCGCAGGAAATTCAATCCCTGCTGGAGAAAGGCGCCATAGAACTGGTGCCTGTAGCGGAGAGCGACGAGAGCTGGTATTCCCCTTATTTTTTGATTTCCAAGAAAGATGGGGGGGATTGAGACCCATCATGGACTTGCGCGGTTTGAACAAACTCCTCAGGAAGGAAAAGTTCAAGATGGTTACTCTCTCTCAAGTTCTCCAGGCCCTTCAACTTCAGGACTGGTTGGTGTCTCTCGACCTCAAAGATGCTTATTTTCATGTGCCGATCCATCCAAAGCACTAGAAGTACTTGCGGTTTGCGGTTGGCGACTCGCACTTTCAGTTTTGGGTCCTGCCGTTCGGAGTGCCCTCCGCCCGAGGGTCTTCACCAAGCTCATGGTGGTGGTGGCAGCGCACCTCAGGAAAGGGGATTCACGTCTACCCCTACCTTGTCGATTGGTTGATCAGGGCGCACTCTCCCGAGCAAGTCCTGGATCATCTGTCAGTCACCTGCCACTCCCTCCACAAGCTGGGTTTCTCCCTCAACATAAAGTCCCATTTGACACCAACTCTGAGGCTCCAGTACATCGGAGCAGTGCTCGACACGTCCCTGGGGCAGTGTTACCCTCCCCAGGTGAGGGCTCATCACATTCAGCAGATGGTGCACAAGTTTCAACTTGCCCAGACTCTCCCAGCGTTCGAGTTCTTGAGACTGCTCGGCCTCATGGCATCCTGCATTCTTCTGGTGCCAGAGGCCAGGTTGCGGATGAGATTTTTGCAATGGGCACTCGAGCTCCAGTTGTCTCAGTCCTCCGGCAGGATGTCGGACCCTGTTCAGGTGCCGCCTTCGGTCGCCCAGGACCTTCTGTGGTGGGCCGACGAAGGCAATCTGATGGGGGGGGGGGCTCCATTTTGGCTGCCCTGGCCGGAGGTGACGATCGTGATGGACGCATCCCTCACGGGATGGGGAGCTCATGCCAACGAGTTGACAGTCAGCGGTCGTTGGTCTCCGTTGGAGTCCAGACTCCATATCTGTTGGAGCTGAGGGCCGTCAGACTAGCCCTGAAGGCTTTTCTGCCGACTGTGCGAGGAAAGAATGTCCTGATCCTGACGGACAACACGGTGGCCATGCACTACCTCAACAAAGGGGAGGGGGGGGGGGCAGGGCCACGTCCTCTGTGCAGGGAGGCGATGCAGCTCTGGTTCTGGGCAATCCAGCAGAAAGTTTCGATCTCGGCAGTTCATCTGGCAGGAGACGAACACGAGACGGCGGACGCTCTGAGCAGGCAGAGCGCGATCTCTCACGAGTGGGAGTTGGCTCAGGAGATTCTCCTGGAGATCTTCGCCCTTTGGGGGACCGCTCAAGTCGATATCTTCGCCTCCAGTGTCAACCAGAAGTGCGAGAGGTTCTGCTTATGGGAATCTCCTCCAAACGGAGCCTTGGACGCGTTCGTGGTGGAGTGGTCATTCCCACTGCTGTATGCGTTTCCTCCAGTCCCCGTCATCCCGCAAGTACTGCGGGGGTTCGGTTCTCGGATGATCCGCATTGCTCCGGCGTGGGCCCGGAGGACGCGGTACCCAGACCTTCTCGACTTGTACATCTGTCCTCCACGTCGTCTTCCCTACCGAGACAATCTGCTCTCACGGGAGGGTGGTCAGGTTCTCCATCCAGAGGTCCGGTCCCTCAACCTTCCTGCTTGGTTTCTGAAAGGTTGAGGTATAAGGATTGGGACCTCCATGAAGACGTGATGGAGGTGTTGCTTTCGGCCAGAAGGCCCACAACAAAGTCCCTATACCGTTGGAGTAAGTTCTGCGACTGATGCAGGGTTAAGAATGTAGAGCCTTTTGCATGTAAAATTCCCATGGTTCTGTCTTTTTTGCTTTCTTTGGCCCACAGGGGCCTTCATGTGGGTACCATTAAAGGTTACCTGGTGGCGCTGTCCATATTTAAGCGCTCTTCTGAAGAGTGTTCCTATTTTAAAATTCCTTTTTATTTCTCATTTTCTGAAAGGGCTCACTAATGTGTTCCCTCCGTCACCTTTCCAGGTGCCCAGTTGGGATTTGAACCTTGTTCTCAAGTTTCTGATGGGTGCTCCGTTTGAGCCTTTGCATTCATGCCCTTTGAGACTGTTAACTCTGAAAACTGTATTTTTAGTTGCAGTCACTTCCGCTCGCAGAGTGAGTGAGTTACAGGCACTTTCAGTTAAACCACCCTTCACTAGTTCGTCCTTTTCTTCCGAAGGTGGTGTCAGAATTTCATTTAGGCCAGAAGGTTGTTCTTCCGGGATTTTATCCTCCGCCACATCCTGGTAAGGAAGAGGAGAGGCTCCATAGGCTTGATCCTAGGGAAGCGTTAAGCTTTTATATTTCACGCATGTCCCGGGTCAGAGTGGACGATCAGCTCTTGGTTACGCTGGAAAGCGTTTGGGACAGGCTGTGACGAAACACTTTGTCTCGCTGGATTATTTTGGCTATCTCTGAGTGTTACCGCTTGGTGGGTAGGGACCCACCGGTCGGCATACGGGCCCATTCTACCAGGGGTGTAAATGGTTTGGGTGGGGTGGGTTGGATAGGATATAGGTTGTGCTGTTCTGTTGGTGCACGAGAAACCAGGAAAAACTGGTGTCTGCGCGTGTCAGCTTTGGATTGTGCGCACTGGGGTTATTGTGTCCGAAGGGGCAATGTCCAGTGTCTTGTTTGTTTGCAGCAGTTTATTCTTTTGGCAGAAGTCTGAGTTGTGTGTTTTGTTTTTGGTAGGGCTGCCCCATTTTTTGAGGTATTTGTGGGGTGTGCTGGAGTGGAGCGAGCAGGCAGGGTGGTAAGTGATTAGTACAGTGTGGTTGTTTTTAATGTTGGCTCCAGGATCTGTTTTGTCCCTTGATTGTCTTGGGTCTGCAGTGATATTGTTGGAGATGCTTGTATATCAGTGAGTTGAATAGCCAGGTTTTCATCCCTTTTCTGATGGCAAAGTGGTCTTCTGCCGTTCTCCTCTCCTTACGGATCGAGTTCCATAGATTGACTATTAGACGGGACAATGCATTTCCATCCGAATGACATTTCCTCTTGGTGTTTCTAATTGGTCATTGCTTAATCTTAGATTTCTTCCTGGAAGGTACGGTTGATTTTGGCTTGGAGAAATTGGGCTGCTTATCTGAGTAATTGGTGAGCGATGCAGAGCAGAGGGCTGAAGTGTTTTTTTTTTTTGTTTGTTTTTTTTTTAGTGGGAGCCAGTGTAGGCTTCTCAGGGCTGGTGTGATGTGGTCTCTTCTGTTTAGTCTCAGGAGTATCCTTGCTGCAGTGTTTTGTATGTGTTGGAGTTTTTTAGTGAGACATTCTAGGTAGAGGCTGTTCGCATAGTTGATCTTGATAGTACTAAGGAGACGATTGTGAGGATTGCTTTGCTATTGTGTTGACTTGTGGTTCTAGTTGGAGTCCATTGTCCATGAGTATTTCCAGGTTTTTTACGATGGCAGATGCCTCAGGTTGGGTTCCAATGCCTGGTGGTCAGCTCAGTTGAGTCTGTTGTGTTATTCTCTGGGAGGGGTGCGGGGGGAGTTCATTATTTCTATTTTGGTCGGGTTTAGATTGAGATTGTTGGTCATCCAGGTGTATGTCTGTGAGGCATTTGTTGAGGGTGTCGTTTAGGTCTTGGGTTGAGGTTGTTTTGAAGATGAGTGGTATCATCTGCGTAGCTGTATGCAGTCGGTCTGTGGATTCAAATTAATTTGATTAGGGGACCTGTAAATGCTGAAGAGGAGTGGGGAGAGGCTAAAACCTTGTGGTTCAATTCAGGAGATTTGTGGAGTAAATGGCGATGGACAAGTTATTTCAATTGGGTTGGTGAGGAACGATTGTAGCCATTGTAGAGCATAGTTTTTTTTTATTATGCCGCATTCCTTCAGTCTCTGGATTAGTGTTGTGTGTCTGATTATGTCGCAGACGTGTGATATGTCCTGTAGTACAAGGACCAATCGGGAGCTGTTGTCTGCATTTATTTTTAGGTCGTCCCATATGGATAGAAGTGCTGATTCCATTCCTCTCATGGGTCTGAAGCCGACTTGCAAGTGGTTGAGTGTTCCGTTGGTTTCTATGTGGTTGAGTAGGATTTTGTAGATTTAGTTCTCCAATAGTTTAGCCGGGTAGGGTAGATTCGATGTAGGTCTGTAATTGATAGGATCTTCTGCACTTCCTGTTTCATTTTTAGGAGGTGCTTAATGTATGCTGATTTGAAGGTTTTAGGTACTATTCCTGTGTTCAGGTATAGATTCCTCAGTAGCTGGAAGTAAGATGCTAGGTTTCTGTGGTTGAGGATTTCTTTGAAGATGCCTGATGGGCATGGATCACTGGGAGATCCAGCGAGGTTGGTGCCTTTTATATCTGCGTTGAAGACTTCTTCATCTATGAATTTGAATCGGAGGAGTGTTGCTGTGGTTGGTGGTGTGCTGGTTATTGTTCCGTATTTGTGTGTTGCGTTGCTTGCGTCAATGGTCTGTTGGATTGTTTCTATTTTTGTTCTTAGGTGGTTAGTGATGGTGTCACATAGGAATTGTGATGGTATGATGCCTTTGTTGCGAGATATTGGGTTTTTGATTTGATTTATTTCTATTTGCCGGTGCGTTGCTTATTGGATCCTTGTGGTGTAGTATGCTTTTTTGCTTTAAGGACTGCTGATTTGTGCATTCTGAGATGTCAATATTTAATTTTGGCTGATTGTAATGGTTTCTCCATAGTTTTTCAAGTTTGCAGTTTTTTGTGTTCCCTCAGTTCTTCTGTGAACCATCTCGCTGCCATTTCATTTGCAGTAGCTTTGAAAGGTTTTGCTAGTGCTATTTGGTCTAGGGCCTCTGTGATCCAGGTGTCATGTTTTTATTCAGCTGAGTCAGAAGTTATTCTAATTAGCTGGGAGATGTTTGGTAGCTGGGAGATGTTTGGTTCATTCCATCAGTTTTGTTAGGGATTCCAGATCAAGACTGTTCCAGTTTATTTTGTTAGTAGCATGCAGTATTGCGTTTCTGGGAAAAATGCGGTTTGGGAATCTGACAGTGAACCGAATCAAGTGGTGATCACTCCATATGATTGGTACCGTTGGGGCGGTGGTTGAGTGTCTGCTTTTTTTGGAAGCAAAGTCATCCTGTTAAAGGAGACGTAGGACACCTTTTGTATACAGTCCTACTGCAGGCTTGTTTGGGTCTTTGTCCCTTGAGAACCCGACCAAGTCCCTCACCTGTCAGTACCTCTGTGGGCCCATTGTTACACTGTAAGGGCGCCAATCCTGCTTCCTTGTCACGGAATTACATGTGACGCACTGTTTCTTACTTAAGGTATAATGATGAGTTCTCCAGGCCGTACCCGGTGGTGCTGTGACGTTACAACACGGTACAGCCTGGGGAACTCCTCATTATGGCTATTTGCAGCCCAGGATTACGTCGTGGGATGCTTATTTATTTGAAAGAATGGTTAACAATAAGCTTGCAACTCATTCTTTAAAATAAGTTCCATAGAAATGGAAGCAAGGCTACAATCGAGTCCCCCTTTCGTTTCCATGATGGCTGGTGAACATGATGGGAGCGGCGGTGTGGTGCTGAGGTGACGCAACCTCTTCAGGTAAGTGGGAAGGATGGAGGTGGGGAGAGAAGCGTGGCACAGTGGAAGTGAGGGAAAATAGTCGTGCAGGTGCTGGTTGCTCGGGAGGAGGGCTTATACCGCGATGTTCAGCCTGAGTTCCGAACAACCTGATTGGCTGTGACAACCACCCGGAATCTAGAATTACAACCTTTTTGACCATTTGTTCAGCGTACCATTCTATAGTGCAATTAGGCAAAGCAATGTACTTTTTATATGGGAAAATGAACTCTGTCGTGGAATTCTGATAAGTCTCCAATGCTTTAACACTGCCACTTAGGGCTTGCATATTTTTGCATGGCTGGGGACAAGAGATTTGGTGGTTTCCTAATCTATTTTAAACCATGTTCTCCATTAGTCAGTGCCCCATTGAGATATTAGGTTTGATACAGAAATCCTACACGAAATACCCAAATTGATCGAAAAACGATAGAATGGTACATTTGACGAATTTTGGCCAGTACCATTTGATCGCTGCTGAAAATACCAAACATGAAGAGTGGGGGCTTCAGGGGTGTCCCGGGCTCCCCATATTTGATATTTTCGGTTTCGGGGGTTGCAGGGGTGTCCCCCGCTTCCTCAACATTGGCGACGGGGGACTAAAAAAAAGAGAAGGGGACCCTGCAGTTTCATATCCAACCTGCGTTGGACGGACGGTACTGATAGCGCAGGGTACAGGAGAGGTGGCGGGCGGAGAAAAGGGAAGTAGTGAGGGGGGTGTACTGGAGGTCTGGGGGGGGGGGCTTGTTTTTTTAACCTAGGTAAAAACGAATTTGCAGCGAAAATGACTACAGTAAATTCTGCCGCAAATCTTTTTACCTCGGTCAAAAAACCCAAATCCAACGTACATACTTATCCCCATTCACCTTGATTTGTCCCGCTAATTTCTTCTGCATTATCCTTCATCCTGATTCCCTCCTTCTCTCTTCACCCTTATTTTTGTTATGAACGTCTGGCTATCACAACTGCTGCTTCATATCACTAAGTATTTAACCAATTCAACAGTATTCATTTCATGAAAGGTGAAGTTGGCCTTGACGGTCTTCCATCATATACTTGTGGTTTGGACATAGATCTCTTCATGTGCAACATGATATACAGATGACTACATATTATGTGTACCTAGCTCCAGGGGGATACTTCCACTTGGTAGGAAGTAAAATAAAAAAAATGTTTTTCTCATTTGTCACACAATCCCCTGAATGCAAAGTAACATGAGAAGAAAACCCTGAGGGTCATTCAGGCTTGTAATGCTAGTACACCACTGCTCACTTTACTCGCATAACATCACCAGTTAGTCACACCAATCCCTCACAAATAAGCGTTAAGACTCGAGTGATGATATGCATGTCCTATTTCTGCATGTCATTTTGCAACCTGTACCATACTTGTGGTTGTATTTTCAATTCATTTACACAGGATTACACACCACAGAATGAAAAGGAGCGCGAGCCTTGAAGCCTATCATCTGATACCTGACAAAAGGGCTCCTTGAGAGCTGTGTAAAATATCCTTAAGGTTTCAAGTCCTAAAGACACGAAGAAAAACTGGCTCATAAGGACATCTTGTTAATGCAACTAAGAACTCACTCTGGTCTTTACTGAGAGATGGGACACTGTTATTGGCTAGTACAGCATGCTGAAAGTTATCACGAGTTGAACTTCAGCAATAGGGTGCTAATGGTTTGAAAAAATCTTTTCCTTTAAAAAGACGCTCACATTCATGCATCTTTTCAATTAAGAAAAGCTCTCGCAAAGCAAGATGGCCAATATGGATAAACGAGCATTGGCTACCCTAACAGTTTGGGCTTTTGTGTAGGCATTTAGCAGACATTGTCATAAAGGTACTAATTGCCCATTAATTGTGCCAGCTGCAAAATCCTGCTAGTTACCTGGACATACAATAGCAGTGGCTGGCAAATGCCTAAATGTACTAAAGCCGAAACTGTTGACGTCAGTGCAAGTACAAGCATACTGCTGATAATTCAAGTGGTTAAAGGTACCCTTGTTTAAGGGAAAACATTTTGATTACACCAGCACTGCATTTACAGCTCCAATTAAACACTGTCAGGGTCCCGCTGTGCAAAGTTCGATGGTACTACTTGGTCAAACTAGCTCAGAGGTTCCAGGAGAATGTCTTGTGCAGGATGTGGGTGGGAGCAGCCTTAAGGTTTAGCATGGACAGTCAAGGGTAAATAACCAAACACCCACATAAGGTGTGCCTCTCCTCATATCCTATCTCCCTCTTAGCTGTATTCCAATGAAAAAGGTTTGGCTTATAGGTGGCCTGTTAGCACCGCCTATTTGCCAAAAATAAAAAGAAAGCTAAATGGGGAGCCCCCATTTTCCTCCCATGGTATGGACGATGCAAAAAACGATAGAGGAGCAAGCAGATCACTGAAACCTTTATTTAAAATGTGAAACATAATGCAGAGAAGGAGTTGGTGGGCAGGAGGGGCGGCGGAGGCAGTGGCTTTTGTGAAGCTTGGAATATGGGCCGTACACCAAGAAAATAACGGCTGCCTTCTGAGCTTCCTGATTGGTGGAAATGGCTGCAGTGGTTGGTCATCTTCAATATGGTGATGTTGCTTATTGTTAGTCATGTTAAGAAAAATTGCAGTGCTACAAAAGTTTTTGTGTATGGTGGCAACTTTGGTCAATTCTTTTTGATCCACTTGCCAACCACATTCCATCCAACCTACCCACCCCCACCACCATTTACATGGGTTTAAATGCATTTCTGAGGCTTGTGGATCTGCTTAGAGCACATGCTCTGCATAGTCCGTCATCCAGTGGTAGTGGCACAGTATTACCATATTTGTTTTCGAAACTCAAAGGGACGAAGACTAGGCGTGTTAGTAATACTATCCCGTGTGATGTCCACTGTACCCAAGATCCTTCACGCGTGGAGGTCCCTCGGATTGTTTTTACCACCATTGTGGTTGGTCGCAAGTTAGAGTTCCTTTCAGGCTGATGCCTTGGACTAAAGTTTATTCGTTGACTTTCTCTTTCTATCCTTTACTGTCGGCCTGTTGCAGCTGCATCATTACTGTTCGCCGACCCTTGGCTGACTGCTCCATTGTCGACTATGCCTGACTCACGACCAGACACTGCAGCCTTCCCGGGCCTCTTCTGGCCTCTGCCCTTACAGTAGGGAGAGCAGAGGGAGGTTTTATATAGTTGCATCCCTTTAGAGAATGCCTGTTCTGCCACCCTATTTTACCTTTTCTCCAAACTGCCCTTTCAATTTACTATGGAGAATACCCCCTTTACATGTTGTACTACTTGTAATAGGAAGTTACCTTGGAAGGATACGCACCAAGTGGTGCAACTACTGTCTTCCTAGGTACCACCCAGAAAAGGTCTTCATGTTTTAGGGTGGAAAAGTTTGCAGAACCTGCAGACCGTCAAACCAAGCATTGAGTAGTCCACGACATGCAGGCGAAGCCTCCAGTGACGTGACTGGGTAATCCAGTGAGGGCAGTATCGGCATAGAGGGTGATGCTGAAGGCGACAGAGGTTCGTAGGGACCTGATGTGCGCCCCCCCACCCCCGCGACTCCATTAAGCAGGCCCAAGGCTCTGACTGAGACTACACCCGGTAGCCCAAGCACAAACACTTCAAAAACACTAAGCACACAACCCAAGGCCGACCGACCGTGAAGTCTTTGACCGTCGAAGCCCACATGGGTTCCATCGAGAGCCTCTAAACATTTCTTGTCCTCTGGGCCATCGCTCACTTTCTCGTCACATGACAGGCCTGAACTGGCGTTGAAAGCTGTCATGATGCCCGCTCCTGGGGAGCCGGTTGAAGCCCTGCGTCCCCGAAAGCTGACATCCAGTCCCCAAGGAAGGACCCAGCAACCCCATATAGGGGCCCTTTGGACAGTGTCCTGGTGCCATAGGTGCCAGGCTCATTATGGGAGTGCTTGGGTGCACTTACCTGATGCAGACCATGCTGCAGGATCCCGGCCTCCTTGAGGCCTGAAAGGAACTACTTTACCTGTGGGACTAATTTACCATCCGGGCGTGGTCCGGGAAGGATACATACCTGGAACTTCTTCCAAGGCTATTTAAACCCCACCCGAACAGCCACACGTGCTTCGCGTTGTTCTGCATCTAGCAGCTGGACGCTCACCGTGTCTGCTCCTGCATCCTGACTTCTGCCACGCCTGCCAGCATCCTGGATCACCTGCAAAGGAAGAGATAAAGAGAACAGAAGAAGGAAAAGTCCTTACCTGCTAAATCCGCATCCCGGAGACATCTCGCCGACAATCCTGAAAAGGAAGATTTTTATTTAAAAGCTCATCGCGTCGATCGCTGCAGCGCCGCATTCCACTCACCTTTTCAGGGCGCCTCCATGTCCAGCAGCGATCATCCGGATTCGCCGTCACGCCCCAGCGCCTAGGGAGAAAAAGACCAGAACAAAAGGTGAGAGAGAGAAGGGAATAAGGAAAGCTAAATCTCCATGTTAAGACTTACGAGTTGATTCATTCCCTTTTCATTTCGGGTCCGCGCCGCATCCTGGCATTTCCGGACCCCGGCCCCTAAGGGGAAAAAAAGGCATCAACGTTAATGAGCGAATGAAAAGACATTACCAAAAAACGCTCATTAAAGACTTACCTGATTTCTACAAGGATTTCACCTCTCATCTCGGGTCGTTGCCTGTTCCCCGGCATTCCGTACTCCGGCCCCTATGGGGAAAAAGACACTAGCATTAGTACATTAATGCATGGACACAAGGGGAACCTCTTATCAAGAAACTTACCTGGAAGCCAAGCAAGTTTGGTTCTCACGAATCCGAAAATCCATTGAAGTAACAGGATACCAACACGCCCCTGCATCAGAAGCAGGATGGAGAGCTCGTCCTTCCAGACCCTAAGGTGAGACGCTACGAGGAATCACAGAAGGGTTTTGAGGAGGGTGAGAGGGGAAAGGTAGAGGCCGATTGCATTACCCCGCAGACAGTTAATCCCCTATTTTCGCCTACAGAAGGATACTTCTGCGAGCCAGACAAGCCAGATTTGGGGGCCCGGTCCAGTCCGTCTTCCGAACCCTGCGCATCACCTTAGAAGAGGTCACAGCAGCGCGAACCAGGCCAGCGCCTCCGTCGGAGTCAGGTGAGCGCTAAAGCTGTTTCGGGCACGACGCATAAAAAGGCCCTCCTTTCACGCGCCAAAACATGCAGAGAAATGTGCTTTGGCATCTCCCAAGTCCACACAGAGAATACACCGAAGATGCAAAAACTTAGTAAAAAAACATGTCCCTGCTATCCTTCCAAAGACAAAGCCGCCAAAATTAACTAAGTCCTCAACACCTTTACCACTCCAGCCGACTGTTTCTCAGGCTCCTGGGGCGCTGCAAAACAACCGCCTGCGAAGAAGCCACGTATTGACATCTCGCAGCCCAGGGCCTGCCAGCCTCCCTTTATCAAGACCCCTCTCGGGACATGTGCACTATCGACCCCTCGGTCTCAGGACCCCAGCTCTTTCGGAGATCAGGGAGACCAATACAAACTATGATGATACAATCACCTGAGCACCAGGACCAGCCAGTAGCAGACTCTCCAGTAGACATTCAGCTACTGTATAACAAGCTGCTACTAAAAGCTGCCCAACACTTCAATATTGACACCCAGGAGACCAAGGTGGATGAGGACTTTGTGGAGGACATTTGTGATGAGAAGAGTTCCTCCACTCAGTTCATTCACCTTTTACAATCCACCCAGAGGCGTATACACCCTTCCCTGCTTATGCCTAACCTCACAAGGGTGGTCAACACGCACATTGAAAAATGATTCAAGCCAGTGCCTACAGACTCCCCCCTGTACATTAGGGGGTCAGCTCAAACCTGACTCACTTGTAGTGTTGGCTACTAGAAGGGGAGCTGGCACTCCTCTAGCATCGGCTGAAGCCCCACCAGAGAAAGGTTGCGTCTTCAGCGCCCGATCAGGCAAGAATAGCTAATAACACCAACCTCCTAGCTAGTTATGGCTGTCATAAGTGGGATGAAGTGGAACACCAAGTTGAGGCAGTTCTAGAACCTTTAAAGTCTTGGCTACTAAGCACAATTTCAGAAGGCAAGCACATATCTAGCTGTGTTCTTAAACAACCTTGACGCTGTAGATAATGTGGGTCGCATTATTGCAGAGGGCACCCTTATCAAACGCCATGCCTGGCTTAGACAGTCTGGGTCTAAATTGTAAACACCGGCCACCCTGCTTAACATGGCGGTGGAACCTAATGCCCTCTTTGGCAAGGCAGTTGAACATGCCCTCAAAAGTGTGAAGGAAGAGTATGATACTCTTAAGTTCCTCAGGCAATTAACCAACAAACCCTTCATCCAACGGGGTTCCTCTAACTCCAGGAGGTTTCAGGGACAGGGCATACAACGCTCCTCTAGGTTCAATCAAGGTGGACAGTCTTTGTCATGGGGATACCGACAGGGACAGGCCTCTTCTAATGTTCAAAGAGTTCATAAAAGATACAGAGGAAGAGGTTGAGGCTCCCCGGCCAGAGGCTCCACCCCTCCCAAGCAATGGCACACCGCTTGAAGTCTCTGCCCATGCCACCCAAGTAGGGGGTTGCATCTCTCATTTCACCCACTCATGGGAGGGGATTACATTAGATAAGTGGGCACTGTCCAACGGAGAAAGCGGGTATTGCATAGAACTCTTGCAAAAACCACCCACCAAAACACCAAAGTATGATGCCAGAAGAGCGGCGCATACTACTGGAAGAAGTAAACCCTGCTGGAAAAAGAAGCCATAGAGATTGTCCCAGCAAATCAGGTAAACCGGAGTATTGATTCAACGTACATCCTTGTGCCAAAGACAGATCTATCCATTCGTCCAGTGTTAAATCTGCACCCGGTGAACACATGTCAACCCTCAAAAGTTTCACTTGACCATGCTCCAAGAGGTAATCCCCCCCTCTTAAAAGGGGGGGGGGGAATTACATGGCAACATTGGATAGGAAAGATGCATAGTTCAATGTTCCCAGCGCACAGAAAATATATGCGGTTCCAGATAGCGGGAATACGCTACCAGATAAAGGTGCTTCCCCTTTGGAATCACCTCAGCCCCAAGAGTGTTTACATAGTTGCTTTAAGTAATGGCAGCACACCTCCGCAGAGAGTCAATCACTGTGTACCTTATCTAGACAAGTGGTTAATAACCGGGGAGTCTCCTCAAATCTTCAGGCAAAACACCCAAAGAACTATCAACCTTCTTTTCCAGTTGGGATTCTCCATCAACGAGTAAAAAATCAAGTCTTGTTCCCAGCAAAATAAAACCATTTCTGGGAGCCATCTTAAAGACAGAGGGGCTGGCTTTCCCGTCAATCGAGACGATGCAAAACATGCAGTTGTACGTTTTTTCATTACAAAGCCGCTCACCAGGTAACTGTACGCCAAGCAATGCTCTTGCTAGGGATGATGGCCTCATGCATACACCTGTTTCCACACGCATGCCTGCGCATGCGCCCAATGCTGAAGTGGTTAATGAAACAATGGTTTCAGGTAAGCGGGCAGTGGGATGATGTAGTGGTTCCTTTGCTAACCCTGGTACAAGCTCTTTGCTGGTGGTCCAAGGACAACCTGCTAAAAGGAAAACCCTTTTGCATTCCACCAACACAAGCAATCCTAACTACAGACTCCTCACTTGCTGGATGGGCAGCTCACTTCCTCCACCCCACAGCCAGTGGAAATGCACCACAGCCAAAAAATCGCATCAATTTCCTAGAACTTCTGGCAGTTCTCAAAGCTCTACAGACTTTTCAGCAACATTTTGCAGGTCAAAAAGGGCAAGTCCTCAGAGGAAGCACCATTGCAATGTTCTACATAAACTACCAGGGAGGCACTATCCAAGTCTGTCCCGACTATCCCCAGAAATATGTAAGTGGGCACTCAAGTAGAACATGTTCCTAACCTCTCTACCTTCCACAGGAACTCGATGCTCTGGACGATACTCTAAGCAGATAACCTGTACCAGAGGAACACGAGTGGTAACTCGAGAAGTATTCTAGATGGAATCTTCACTCAATGGAGTCCACCCTCCCCCCCCCCCCACTAGACTTATTCGCCACAAGTCTAAACGCTGAATACCCGGACTTCATGTGCCGGTTTCCTCAACCAGGGTCCAAGGGGAACGCCCTGTGGATGAACTGGTCAGGGAAATTTGCTTGCGCTTCCCCCACCACCCCTGACACCACTCCTGAGCAGGATAGTGCGCAAGATGCGCCAGGAACAAGCTACTCTAATCCTGGTGGCTCCCATGTGGGCGAGACAACCCTGGTTTCCACATCTGCTCAAACTGTGTTGTGATAGCATGTTATAGGGACATGGAAGCTTCATTGGGTTGCACATCGCCAAAGGGGCATATCTCCATCCTTTGCCTCAATCTATGAACTTGGCAGCCTGGTTCCTGAAGTCAGAGTTTGGTCATTTAAATCTTCCACAACAGTGTATGGATATGCTAAAAGGCACAAAAACCCAACACCAGACATTGTTATGGTGAAGGTCACAATCCATAAACTCAATGTAATGTTCACTGGCCAATATTCTGCATTACATGCTTTACCTACTAGACTCGAGGCTAGCATTTAACTCCATCAAGGGGCACCTGGCAGCGCTGTCTGTTAACACCACTTCACAGAGCATGGTGTCCTGGTGGAAAGTTAATTATTAAGGCCTTCCTGGCATGGATAGAGAGGCTATTCCACCCAGTCCCCATTTCTAACCCTCCACCAGGTTGGGATTTAAATGTTGTGCTCTCCAAACTCATGGGTCCGCTCTTTGAACCTATGCACAAGGCCAGCCTTAAACACTTGACCTACAAAACTGCATTCCTGGTAGCCATCACCTCCATAAAATGAGTCGTTGAGCTACAGGCATTGTCCGTACAAGACCCTTTCTTTGTGATCCACAAGGACAAGGTTGTCCTCAGAACACACCCTAGGTTTTCACCTAAATTCATTTCAAAGTTTCATGTTAATCTATCGAACTTCCTACCTTCTTTCAGAATCCATACAACTCACCTGAAAGAAGCCTCCATACACTAGATGTACAGAGGGCAGTCTTGTACTACGTAAACAAAACAAAACCCCTAATGAAAACAGACCAGCTCTTTGTTTCCATAGCACCTGGTAGAGAAGGCAATCATATACCTCTAAAAACGCCATATCCAGATGGATAGTCAAATGCGTACAGCTCTGCTATTTCCTATCCAAAAGAGCTTTACCTTTCACTCCCCGGTGCTCAGGCAGCTACATGGAGTTCCATTCATAGCTTCACATTGCATTATTTCATTGACACTCTCTCTAAAGCAGATTCGCAGGTGGGACAAACGTTGCTAAAACATCTATTTGCTGCTGTACCGTCTCACTTCCCACCTCCTTCACAAGATACTGCTTGCTGATCTATGCAGAGCATGTGATCTAAGCAGATCCCCTAGCTTCAGATGGGATACATTACTCACAGTAATCGTATTTCTGATACTTGCATCTGCTTAGATTCACATGTGCCTGCCCTTCCTCTGCTCTGGAGTTGAAGGCACATAGAGATTTGTCTGGTCTATCACCGCTTCTGCTTTAACACATCTCTACTCAAGCTACACTTCATGGAACCTCATGTCAGAAACAAACAACCTGAGGGACCTCCACGCGTGAACGACCATGGGTACAGTGGACGTCACCCTAGGGATAGTATAACGAATACGCCCAGTCGACGTCCCGTTTCTAGAACAAATCTGGTAATACTTTGACTACCATTATATGTTGGACTATACCTAGCACGTCCAAGCCTGCCACTTTCAAATTTAAAACTATCTAATCACAAATCACTGTATTAAATGAGCACAAATCGGCCAGCTGATGGAACACATGTGACTCAAACATTAACACCTAGCTAGTATGACTTGTCAGAGTCTGTGGTCATGCCCATTATCCATTTGCCCCACTTACTGCTCCTGTTCGATACTGTTAAAAGAGCTGCACATTATAAATACACTGAGCAAAACGAATAGAGCAGTGTTAATTAAACCATCATTGTCAGGCCCATACAAATCTATGGAGTCACTGTGGTGGAACAGGAGCTGGGACACTTTGTACCACAGGCACCCTCCCAATGACAGCTATACCATCTCAGTTCTATCCTTCCAGGTACAGGGTTGCCCTAGCAAATTTGCAGGCCTCCTAAAACTCAGAAGAAAGGTTTGCAGACTGAGTCCCTCTATTCTTGCTGTTGAAGACTTAGAACTGCAATTCAAGGAATGACCCGTTTCTCATCCTGTCCACAGGTACAGCGCTATGTCTCCAGAAATGAAGGCCAAGGCCACTGATATCTGGCAGAAGAAATGGAACCAGTTTGTGGAAGAGTTCAGCGATTCCTTTTCAGGGGAGGAGCTCTAGGGCACACCTTCAAGATGTTTTCACGATATTGCCACTTTGTGTTTTTTGTATGTATTTTTCGATGGCTCAAATCTGTTCAGGAAATGCATTTCAAGGGGGAACTTGTAAGTCAGAAGTATTCCTCTTTCTAAATTTCCTCCATTTAACCAATGTTGGCGAAATATGGTAATGGCTGTACCCAGGGCCGACCTCTGCTAGAATTCCAGATCGTCCCTGCTCTTATTCCATCTGCCATTGGTACACGCAGGGAACGTACAGGATCTCTGCAGTGTCATACCAATACTTGAGAACAAGCAGATAGGTACTACCTATGTTCAGACTACAGTAATGTAGTGAATCCATTAGTGCTTACAAATGCCATGAGCCTGGGTGAGATTAGTCGCCTCTTGGGTTTGTCAAAAAGGTGGCGAGGGGACACAAAGACGATTAGCCTAGAAGAGGAACCAGTTCAGCAATTCACACGGACTAACGTCATAGACGTGTGGAAGGTATTTGGAAGGGTATTCCATTGTATTGGGCCCCACACTTGGCATCTCTCCCATTGAATGGTTGCTGTACCTATGGGATGGCAACATTCATCCGACCAGACCTCAAGGCCCTTGCATAGTGGTGTTGACAAATATCCTTGCATAAGAGACGATCCAGTCCTAGGACCATAAACTCTATCCGATTGATTGCCTGGACATGAGGTTGCTGCCTGCCTTTATGCAGATATGATGGCACTGCGTCTTCCTACAATGTCTGTTTCCAAGCACAGGCATAATGGCGACAGTATAGTTGCACAAGTATGCTTAGCCTAGTAAGAACTCTGGTATTTGTGTGTATGTGCAGATGAGACATTTTTTATTTCGTTTTTAAGTTTTTAATTTCCTAATTGCCTTGCTTGTTTCTTACATAAATCCGCAATATAAGTATGGTGTAAATCCATGGTCTTTAATTGCCTCCAATTTTTTAAAATGGTACCCAATTGTGTGCTGGGATTGCACAGGATATTTACAGCATGAGGTAAATGGAAAGGATGGCATGGGTTAATAACCCACAATTACCTCCTACATCACTTTTTATGTACCCCATGCAGTCCCAACTGGAAATTCGGCAGTATTTAAAAAAATAGGAGGCATTTAAAATGCCACTTTTTTGTGATTACCATGCTCTGAATGTGGCCCCACAATACAAGCCAACAAACACATTTCTCAAGTTATTTCTGTTAATCTGCTGTCTATATTTTTATTCTGTTTAATAAATGGTGGTTAAACTAGAGACTGTGGGTTGTTTAACCAAGCACTTGAACTGCTAACACTTGTGTAATATGTGCTTCAAAATGATAATAAACAGATCAAAATAAAAAATATGCTACAAGTAAAGAATTGTACAGTAAATGAGGACAAATGCCTCCGTCCAACATATTACTTTCGTACGTACTCTTGGCTCATAGACCCTATGCTGTCTCCAGCTTCACCATTGCAGTCCAGTACATGTGTTCTTGTGTACCTTTTCCGATTTTCTTTTGAAGTAAGTTAATTTTTCTGTTTTGTCTATGTATGCTAGTGGTTGTGGCATTAATTCAATGCAATAACACTTAGAAAAGTGTTTTCTAAGATTTCTAACAAGCTCCCCGTCTCCACCCTCTCCTCCCTCCAGGCCCATCACCATCCGCGTTATATTTTGATCTCTAGTAGAAGTATGCATTTTTCTGTGCAATATTGCTACTTAAACCAATGTGTTTAAAAACATTGATCACATACAAAAAACGATTACAGTTCAGAAGCATGTAAGGGAACATATTAGGACCCCATAACCATCACTGTTACAATTATTAGAGGTACAAATGAAACCACACGAGAACAATTTAAATATAAATCCCCATAAAACTTCTATTTAGAATAATGCCTTGACTAAAATTATGTTGGGCAAAAGCCCCTAATAACAGAAGAAATCCTCCATTAATATGATGTGGTGCAAAACGCAACAAAAGACATGGGGTGCCGTGAAGTTTGTGTGTGCGCGCGCTATGAGTGGATCCCCATCCCACTCTCACCAACAAACACACAAAGAGGGTTTAAATAGTTCTCGCTGGGGGAGGGAAGGGGATGGGAATAGGCAGTGGGTGGGGCTTACGTCCTATTTTCCCACCCATTAAAGGCCACACCAACTCGGCATAAAAAACACTTCTTTTTTTGTATGCAGGCTTCAATGGGCAGGCAACAGACATGGAACCAGAAGATTGGGCCTAGCCACAAACCATGTCTTTCCAATCCAGGACTTCCTTCCAGAAAATACTCACCTGATCACGCTTCCAAAACATATGAGCAAGGGATCGAACATCCTTTTGATATACATTTATGTATTTTGGGGAATTTTTATTAGGAAGGAATAAAAACAGCAGCATTTGAGTAAATTATTCACGGTCAACATTAGAACAGCTACTTAACATCCTCACTTTAACCACAGGCACATCTGGTGAACGCGCTCATATTGCCTATTTCCGTGTAGAACAGTCAGACACAGTTGGCAGTAAATAGATGAATGTTTTAAGTATAATGTTCAAAATAAGCTAAAATCTTTGATTTACAGCCCCCAAATGAGGAACCATCAGTTACATTGGACTACTTGGAGATCAAAACGAAAAGTACATTTGACCCACAAATTAACAACATGGACTTGAAACATTTCGAGACTTGGATGCTCGCTGATATGAAAAATCAACTTGAGAGACCTCTAAATATAACATCAGAGCCAATTGATTAGGGATCTTGCAGATGATCATACACTCACACTTGACCCCAGCTGACAAAGGGGGTGCAATAGTTATGGATACTAGTTTCTGTAAATCACAATGCATGGCATTACTTAACATTAACACCTTCAAATTCAAAAAATCCTTGAACAAAACCACCTTCTAGGAGTCCGGCAATCAGGATTTAGACCCCAACACGGCACAAACTGCACTCATCAACCTCAAGGCCCAAATTGACACTCTGAGAGATGATGGGGGGAAAACTGCCTTCCTGCTCCTCCTGGACCTCTCGGCAGCTTTCAACCTTGTTGATCACAAGATCCTATGTAGCCATTTAGACTCGTCTGCCCACTTTTCCCAAGATGCTATTAGCTGATCACATCATTCCTGAGCAACAGATCCATGCGCGTCTTCTCTACCACGGCCTCCGCTGACCCCATTCCCATCACGTGGGGTCCCGCAGGGGTCGTGTGTCTCCCCCACACTGTACAACGTGTTCACTAAGCCCCTGTTTGATGATCACGACGGTTTGGGTATCACCTACACTAACTATGCTGATGATACCCAAATCCTCATCCTGTTGACGGGAGATTACAACACAGGTTTGGCCTTGGTGAACAAGGTGTACCTCATCATCCAGGCATGGATGGCATCCCGCAGTCTATGCCTGAATGATAAGACCGAACTCCTCATCCTGGGATCAGCCTCGAACCTAAACAAATTGGACATCAACTACTCCAGCTTCACCATAGATGGCAACCCTATCAAGGTAGCTAAGGAAGTGAAAACACTTGGCATCTACCTCGATTCCACCCTCTCCTTCCATAAACAGGTCAGCTCCATGGCATCCACCACAGCCTACACTTGCAATCTTATACGCTCAGCCAAACCCTTCCTCTCCACCCAAAGCTGCATTACTCTAGCCAGAGCTCTCATACTATCAACACTGGACTATTGTAACTCCCTCTATGTAGGCGCTAACAGATTACCAATAAAATCCAGATCCTTCAGAACAATGCCCTCAGAGCAGCGCTTAGCTTCCCCAAAAGAGAACACATCTCAGATACCAGAAGAACACACAACTGGCTCACTACTTTGGACAAAATCCTGCTTAAGACAGCCTCCCTTACCCACAAATGCCTTAACAACGCTGCTCCCCGTTATCTAACAGACAGAATAACCAGATACACGTCCAACAGACACACTAGAAACAGCAATGCCAACCTGCTCGCTGTTCCCAGATTCAAGTGAGCGAAAATGGGCGGCAATAGCTTCCAGGTGAAAGCAGCCCAACACTGGAACACACTACCACCCTCCGTCAGAGCACCACAAACCTACCACCAATTTAGGCGTAACTATATCCAATGGCTTAAGTATAAAGACCAATAACCGACACCCAGTAACTACTACAAAAATCTCTTAACCTGGAACTCTGTTGTAATTCTACTGTCTCTATGCACCCACTCATTGTGCCCTTGGATGACAATGTATATAATAATGTAATTAATGTACTGAAATGTAACTAAGCTGAGAATATACCTGTAATGCTTGCGCCCCCATACCTTCTGGTCCTGGTGTGCCATATAAATAAACCTTTGTACCCATAGAATGAGATCCCACACCTATGATGACCTCGCTCATACAAGCCACATTAGAGAAGGGTCTGGAGAATTGCTGGCTCAATTCCAAAATGCAAAGATTGCTCACAAAAGAAAATCCTATTACCCCTGTCTTCTACAGATTACCTAAAATTCAGAAGAACCTCTGCACCCCACCTCCAAGCCCCATAGTGGCTGGCACAGAGAGAATCTTTGACCCTGTGTCCATAAATGTGGATCAGGTACTTCAGCCAATAGTCCAAAAGACTGGCACCTACCTGAGCGATACTATGCACTTTTTGAACACCCTGAAGTATATTCGCGACTTACAAACTGAGGATCTACTGGCATCACTTGATGTACAGAGTTTATATATGTCAATTCTGCATGAAGGTGGGCTGGAGCCTCTTGAATGGGCCCTACTGAGAAGGCCACTGTAGAGCAAAAATATTTACGTTTGAACTTACCAAAATCAGTCTATATAACACTTTTTGTAGGCTTGACAAGCTGTTTTACCTACAGGCAGCAGGCACATCCATGGGTTCTGCCATGGCACCTGCATATGCAAATATCTATATGCACTACCTAGAGACAGTCTTGTACTACGTAAACAAAACTAAACCCCTAAGAAAAACAGATCAGCTCTTTGTTTCCATAGCACCTGATAGAGAAGGCGATCATCTATCAATGATTGCATCAAATTCACCATGGAAGTTGGAATGCCCAAACTCCACTACCTTGATGTGGAACTAGAACTTAAAGAAGGATGAATGACAGCCAGTCTCATTCACAAACCGACAGATGGCGACAACACTCCATTATCTTAGTCAGCAACCTAGACATCTCAAGGACAATCTCCCATACAGTCAGTTTCTTTGGGCTAAATGGATCATCTCCAATGATACCACACTGAAATTGTGCATATTTGATGGTCATCTTTTCATTCAACAAAGGGGTTACCATGAGAAGGTAATTGAGGCTGCTAAAAAACCGAGCCAGTCAGATGACGCAGGATGATCTCCTGAAGAGCAACCCTAAAAGTGAGATGCCTTTCCTTTACACTTTGGTTATTTGATGACTCTGACTTGAATATTTAAGACTCATTAAGAAGAATTGGAGGCTGATTCAACTAGACACGCAGCTACAAAAACTAT
This sequence comes from Ambystoma mexicanum, assembly GCF_040938575.1. Classification (NCBI taxonomy): domain Eukaryota; kingdom Metazoa; phylum Chordata; class Amphibia; order Caudata; family Ambystomatidae; genus Ambystoma; species Ambystoma mexicanum. The sequence goes on along the minus strand of NC_090936.1, from coordinate 446,670,917 downwards.
TTCCAAGACCCCTGCTTATAACCTACGAAAGAGGTAAGAACTTTAGGGATACATTAGCCAGAGCTGAGAGAACAAGACAAAGTAGTCAAACCACACTACAAAAGAAAAGAAGTGGCACTTTTGCTTGTCTGCGCTGCAATAACTGTAACAACATCATGAAGGGCAGCTATGTTCGACACCCACTCACGGGGGCAAAAATCAAGCTCAGGGATTTTGCAACATGTGACTCAATGTCTGTTATCTATGGACTAAGTTGTCCCTGTGGGATTTTCTACATGGGACAAACGAGGAAAGTAAAAGACCATTGTAATGAGCACAAGAGCAACGTAAGGACCAGGAATGTACATTCACCGGTCGCTAGACATTGCATTGAAAAAGGACATTCAGAAGCACAATTGAGATGTATGGTTTTGGCAATTGTCCATAAATCACCCAGGGGAGGAGACCACACGAAGAGGCTGAATCAGAGGAAACTCTATTGGCTTGATTAAGCTAGATGGCATGTGTCCAAATGGAATGAACGAGGATTTCTACTTGGGTGCCTTCTTATAATTTTTCCCAGGAAAGTGTGCTTGTCACTTTGAACTAGGATGATGGTTGTATTCAGTACATACAACTACTATAACGTGCTGACATATGCACCCTATAACTGTTATGATAAATTGTTCAATGAATAGAGCAGAAATGCATATCTCTAGGGGTAAACTGAATAAAATGTGAGCATGTACACCACCTCTGGACATTAAAGAGTCACCAAATTTCTAACCACTGCTAGGCCACGGTACATAGCCATGTACGTTCACCTGATGGAAAGACCTGTTGATGCCTTTTAGAGCACCCCCCCCAGACATCACCTAGACACTACTATAGGGTTTGTTTTACCTCTACCTGGCGGGACCTCACAGTATTATGTCCATACACAAAGGCTACTTTCTATTATGACCTTCTATTTCTTACAATTTATCTTATCGTTTAACTCCCTTGTGTTTTTAATTCCCTATTCCTGTATAAACTACGTACAATTACCATCCCTTCACTAACATCCCAGTGCAATGATGTCATTTGTTTACATGTGTTGTCACTGTGCTGTTTTGGAGAGAAGAACGGCCAATCTGCACCACCTCGCTCTTATGGGAGGTCGCGACACAGTATCGCAGCGGGAAGAGAGTCCTTTTGGCATCCCCACATTATGAGATTGCAACGCTAAGTCCCATGAAAGGTAAGCGCAGAGAGGCTGAACTGCTAGACCTACTTGGGACAAAAATATCCAGTCCTTCACTAATACCCCTCCGTCCTTCGTTACAGAGGACCACTCCATTACCTAGCAACTTCTACACCTTTCCAAAGAGGAAGCCGACATTATTTCTTCATTTAAACGCAATGGTGCAATATTGAAATGAGGTAAAACTCTGCCTACGAGAGCCTCATTACATTTATACGATCGAATGGATTTAGCAGTCCTCTAATGGCTCTCTGTCCTTTGTTTTAAAGGTTCTACCTAGTACTTATCAACCACAATCCCTGACTCTTAAAATCAAGAGGAAATTGGCTCTACAGCTCCATCCCCATCGCTTGGGTTCTAAGGTATGGGTACGCTACACCATGCCCTATTGATTTTCAGACTCTGAATTAGGTCAGAAACGCTTCTGCATAATCAATCATCCGTAGGCCGCAATAAGAACGAGATCACCTTCTCTCAGGACACCCTAAACCTGGTAAAAGGACCGTTTAATGCCCCTCTTTCAATATTCGATACCCAACCCTTCCAGGCTCTAGACAGATTCTAATCCATCCCATACTTGCTCTTCAGGTCTCATCATCCTCCTGAAACATCTCGTACGGGGGTTACCCTCCCCTCACATCCATACCAGATCTATATCAGGTGAATGACTAATGTGGTGGCACGAGAGCTAATGTAGACATTCAAATTTGGTACATAATTCAAGAAGCAAAGAGTAGCGTATATTAGCTTTTCTATATCTTATAATACAGATCCTAGTGAAGGTTGATTAAAGAAACACAGTGGAGCTTGTGATCCTGATGAAGGGACGGTAGTCCCAAAACATGTAGAGCAATTATTTGTATTAACAACTATTTGTATATGAAAAACATATGTATTTTATAAAATTTGAGCAACCATTTGTATTAGTATCCATTTGTATATGAGAAACATGTATTTAAAATGTCGTGAATTATTTTCTATGTGATCTAAATATATACATATCGACTGGATGTTATGCTTATTCTTATAATAACATTCCTTTGGGTATTAACCTTTTATGATTGAAGTCTATTTCTTAACTTCCACATCATAACTACTGTTTATGCAAACACACCTGGTGTGCAGGGGACACAAGTGTTCCACAGCCTGTGGACGCCGGTTTCTTTCTCCTTGTAATTTTACAGCCCAGTGCCAAGGTTGTTTACCTCTCCTCTGCACCCTCTTACTCTTAAGATCATTGTTACTCCATTTCTTCTATATGCAAGCAGTACATATGCAAGCAGTACACCTATAAACAGTTTCTTCCTATCTTTGTATTTCCTTCCCTAATGCATACACATTTACATTCTTTGTGTACTCCTAGGAATTGTTGTGAACATGGGTTAGCTCTTTGCTATGCTCCCTCTGTAGTGTCTCCAATGTATCTTTGCCCTTCTGTAGAGGAGGCCTCTAGAACTGATATACACTATTTCAAATGTGACCAAGCTGGTGAGGGGCACAGTGGTAACAGATCCTCACTAGTTCGGCTGGTAATACATCTCCCTACATATCCAGGCATTGGTTTTGACCCCCCACCGCCCAACCCCTCCCCCCCCCCCCCCCCCCAGCTTGTGAACATTGCTATACCTCCTTTTGGGAATTACAATGTGTGTAAAGTGGGGCACAAGAGAGTTGGTATACATTTGGGATGCTTGCAAAACCTTATTAGACATAAGCCACGATTCACATGTAAGAAAATGGCAGTCTGTATTCCACACAGTTTTCGGTTGCAGATCAGAGCATGGTGACGTTTTTGCAGGAAAAGCTGGGCAGAATAGTTAGAATAATATCCTGTTCTGTTCCGAAAGCTAGGTGAAGTGACCTGATCTAGGGTAGAGTCCTTATTGGGAAAGGATATAAGAGCCTTCACACAGATAGTGAGTGTTGTAGAAAGGAGTTGAGTTCTGAGGTCTAGGTTTTCCTAGGAAGATTCATGCAGTAAGGTAAGGGCCCATACTAAGCCTATGAAAGCAGACTCCTTCTCTGCTAGAGCATGAAGGGGTCTCCTGAGGCTACTGACAACTGATGGCATGACCTTGGCTTGGCCACCTACGAGAGAGGTGGTCTGGGGTTAGCCCTGCCTGAGCCTCTGGAGAGACTTTGGTGGGCAAGAGCATCATGGGGATAAATGGACTGATGACTGCTTGCTTAAAATAAAGAAAATCACTGTTTTCTTTCCCCAGGACCAGCATGCTCCAAGTCTCCCACAGACACCAAAGGCTGCGGTGCCTAACTGTTTGCCTTCATAAAGCCTGTCCATTTTGGTTCCTCTAAAGGAGTCCAAATGCAGGAGGTCCAAGCCAATCAGCCGAATTTCTTTAAAGAACCTTTTGTGACTGAGTCTGACCCATGTGTAACCAGTCTGCAGGGGCGACTCAACCATAATGGGTGATGGGACATCAACCCACCAATTTTAGACTAGTCACCAAGCTAGCCCAGTACAAAATACCAAGGACTCCCTCATCTACAGCAAGCAGCTGACTGGGTGCTCCTGGGCTGGCTAACTGGGGAAAGTGGTTTCCCTTTGACAGTTTGTACCCCAGCATGCATGTCCAATGGGCGATGCAAGGCTGTGTGTTTTGCTTACCTAGCCTATTGGGTAATCAGTCTGCGCTCCAGTGCCTCCGCACACTTTCAGATGGCCTGGAGCATTGAGAAGTGAGCGCTCTGGCTCCTCTGTGCATGTGAAGGAACCATACAGCTCTCTACTTCCTGTTCATGCTGCACAGGAACCAGAGAGCTGTCATGGGAGCCTTTTCTAGGCCAGAGCGGATTCTGGACTGGGGCTGCGGGTAATTGGGCGGGTGGGGAAGCTGTGCATGTTCAGGAATATGTTTGTGTGTGCACATGAATTAAAGTGTATATGTTGTGGGTGCCCAGGTGAAAAGGGTGTATTCTGTATGGATGCTGAATGAATGAATGTGTGCGGTTGTTTGCGTGTTCGCTGGGGAGCAGGCATCTGATTTGCTGGAGTTTTTTTTACCAATCTTCTGTGACATTTTTTACTTGCCGTTAAATGTAAAGCATAGAGAAGTGTCACATTGCTAAATTAACCCACATTGCTTCTGCCAGTCTGGTTATGTTTTGTCACTCTGCATTAACCTTGGGGCCCAGTAAAAATACCATGCCAGTGAAGCCCAGTAAAAAAATACCATGCCAGACACGATAAATGTTCTCACGTTGCTGCAGCCAGTCTGGTTACATTTTCTTACTGCGTCTTGTTGGGTTGCACTTGGAGCATCCCAGGCATAAAAAAAAAGGTTCAGGCTGAGAAAAACCTGTTAGTACGTGCCAGAGTGTAAGCTGGTTGATTTTTGCGCAGCAGAAGGCACACATCACTTGTAGCTAGTTTTGACACATAATAGGTATATCCTATAGTAACACAGAATGAGCAACACATGTATTAATGTTGCCGTTAGAGAGGGCAGTGTGTCATAGGCTCTGTGTTTTGCAGTAGTAGACGGTTATGTTTTCCGTCCGATGCAAGAAGGGAGCAGAAGTAGGAGCGAGGTCAGCGAGTCAACATGGCAAGAGTGCTGGCATATTGGATTTTAAGGCCTAGCACACAATGAACACAATGAAGGACTTGATGTAGAGCTGCGGCTCTGTTTAGCTCAGTCCCAGGACAACTCCTTTTTCCATTCCCCAAGAGAAGCCCAGGTCAGAGGCAACCTCGTTGCGCAGATAAAAGCTAATTGTATCCAGCTGCTGAGCCTGAAGGTGATGGGAATGGAATGCAATGTTAGTTTTGGGGAGGATAGGTAGGATGCACCCTTGGAAGGACAAATTCATGAGAACAAGTTGAGGTTTTGTGATGCCAATAGGCCCGACGATGATTTAGAACACTACTGCCCTCACCCAAGGAGTGGTCTTCCCATTTGAATTACAAGTAAATGCGCAAAGTAAATAAATCCCTGAAATATTCAGACTCGAGTGGTACTCTGGTCACATCATTATTGGGCACCTGGCGCTGTATGTTAATTTGTGGTTTTCCGCTACATAACCGGTAACTTCTTAGGGCATGACAAGCCCCATGTCAGTTTGGTTCTACGGGACCATCTGAAATCTTTTGCATGTAATAAACTGTGTTTTCCTTTGCAAAATGGGGCATTTGTTACTTGCCCTTTGTGGATTCTTTATTGTACAGGATTTGGGTCTTGTCTCTCTACAGCATCCAGGATAAAGCAAACATGAAAGATGTTGTGGTTAGATTGGCCTACAATGCTGCAGCCAGTCTGATAGCATTGTCCTACTGTGGCATGGCATTTTTTACTGGCCATCAAGGGTAAAGCAAGCATAAATATTATATGTGGCTAGACTGGCCTACTTTGTTCCTGCCAGTCTGGTTTAAATTTCTTACTCAGCATTTTCATTTCTTACTGGGACTCAAAGGTAAATTAAACATGGTAAGTGTTGGTGAAGCTAGTGCGGATATCTTTTCTACCTGTTGCATGGTATTTTGTACTGACAAAGGCAGCAGGAGTATGTTAATATATTGTAATACTGTCATGGATTGGTGAAGCCTGCATGGACATGTCTGGCACAGCCAGTATGAACATTCTTTTTATAGTGGCATTTATCGAGGGTAAAGGCATCATGAAAACAAGTTGGAAAACGTTCTCTGTACTGTTTGTGACTTGCAGCTATTAAATCTTTTCATGCAGTGCCCTACAAAACGAAATGCTAACTGATTTTTCACCAAACGTTTCACAGAATGTTTGCTGTAAAATTGAACGTTTAAAGCCATTATTTTTCCCAGAGAGAGAACCCCTATGGTTGTATCCAGCTCCCTCACTATGCTCAGTCGCTTGCGCCTTTTTGTGAGAAACATTTGTGCCCCCCCCCCCAACCATCAATTAAAAATGTCCCTAGCCGCGACTGCCAGTCTGTGTGAACCTCCCATAAACGTCCGGTTAAGCTCATCACTCTTAATCAACTTAACTTTGGATGGAAAGTAATCCCCCCCTCATTCAAGCTCCCCTTGACCTTAATCAAAAAGTATGTGCAAGCTCAAGAACTTGCTTCGAGGCAAATGAACAAATCCTGAAACATGAGTCCCTCGTGTGACAAATCATCAGCTCTTACATTATTGAATCCAGGGATTTGTTCATAGGAAAGCCACATTTTACCATAAATGTAGCCCATAAGCAATAGCTTGATGCCTCCTACAACACTTGAATCTGTACCAAAATCTGCAAATTGCTGTGATAAGTGCACATTTTAAATAGAAATTGAGCTCCTAGCGACACATTCCCCCATTCTGAGCACACCCCGTTCATTGCCAATAACTCACGCCCAACTACCAAATAATGAAATTAGCAATTAGTCAAAGTATAGAGCATGTAGAAAAAGAGATGTTGCACCCAACCATCCATCTTGTACTGAGGAGGACCACATGACATATTGGCTATCAAATTGGATTCTACATCCTGCACTGAATGAATCTCTGGAGCCTCCACCTCTTTCTTTAGGAGCCAGGATCCAGTTTCAGCAATTCTGTCCTACAAACAAAAGGTTGACCTCCAGTGTTACCTAATGGGTACTCCAATCACAGTGGGATTGTGTCTCCATAATCAAACGAAACAAAACATTTATGGGAGGCTAGAGGATGCACTAGGATCAAAATAAAGCATTTCCTTGTGTGTTTCTAAACATATTCCCAAAGGTCTGTTCTGATCATTTAATGATGCATAAACCAATGCGCTTGCATCAACTTCATGCCTTATTGATTACACTCTTATCCACAACAGGGGCTGTCACATTCTTGGCCCGTGGTCAATTCATATGCATGAATGACATGCCAAAATGGAAACTAAAATTCTGATCTAAAAAAGACAAAACAACTTTTCACATAAGCAAAGATCCAATACCAGCAGAACGGACACGCCTAGGCTGGCTAACCAACTGATTAAAATAAATGGGCCCAACCCCGCTTCCAAGAACAGAGTGGGTTATCTTGTATCCTGTAAGATGGAAAGGATGACTTTCAAAATCATTTATAAAACTCCTGTGAAGGCCTCCATGCAGGCACAATCCAAGGTTCCATCCAGGATGCCACTCTTTATCAGAGCGTCCCACAAATAATATCTAGAAGTACTGGTTCTTCAGGGCCAAGAGCTCTATCTGGCTTGGCACTTACTGCATGTCGCATCACTTATGGACGTTTGTCTAATGCAAGATTGAGGCTTTAGATATTTGCCTTTTCTGCTTTTCAGTTTTACTTTCCTGAGGGCAAAAGTCAATCTGCATGACCTACTCATTTAACCCCTGAAGAGAAGAAAGACCGGCAGCTCTGACCAGCTCATCCTTAATATTTTCCTTGAACCCTTTTGAAAACAAGGGACACTGTCTCTCTAACCACCAAGTCTCTGCAGCAAGCTGATTAAACTTGACCTAACAGAGGACAACCATAGGCCTCTGCTGTAAATCGCACACTGGTTCCAAAGCAAACTATTCCATACTTGGGTGTCAAAACAAATGGCGCAAATCTTGCTAAAACGCCAGATCAGACCAGAACCAGGCAAAAACAGATCTACTGCAGCCTCAGCTATCGCACAATGCAAAGCAGGACCAGTGAGATTTCCAACTAGCAATTATAAAGCATTCTTTAAAGCTTTCCTGCATAATTGTTTTAAACTGAATTTTATTGTCCTCAAATATCATCAGGAGTTGTAGAGAAACTAAGTAAGAAGCCTGCTTTGTTGGAATAAATAAACATGTCATTTCTTTACATGTTCTTACATGCAATGATCAGGTATGCACGCGTTGTTCTTCTGGACCAAAGTTGGACCCTGGAATAATTTTGATGACATATTTAAATAATACCACGTATATTTATCAAGTATATGCAATACTGTAGGGGAGGCATGGGATCATAAGTATGACACTGAGACAATGGGTACAGTTTGTAAAACCATTATTGAAATGGTTGGGGTTGGAGAAACTCCTATTCTGCCCTACAACTAAAATGGGATTAGTCTCTGCCATCAAATAAAGAGCGCAGTCCTAGGGGAGTCTGTCCAATCAAAATGGCCAATGCCAACAAAACCTAATGCCTGTCCTTTCTCTTGTACAAAAAAGTGAATAAAGGAGAAATGTATTCAAAGGGAAAGATCAGTTTTCAAATGGATAAATGTGGTTGAACCAGCTCTCCTCCCCACGTTGAACCTCACGGAGTAAGGCTGTCCCTGTAGGCAGGATGACACACTCTGGCTAGGTTTTCAACACAAATAGTTAGTCCCGGAATCTGGATTAAGGCCAGTCTGGCATTCCACATTTAAGTCTTTTTCTCGACTTCCCCAAAAACATTTTTCAACCAAAAAGTTCAAAAAGGTTCCCCTCTGCCGGGATCAGACCTCTCACAATAAAGTTCAACACAAACATACAACGGGGGCTCCCTTTCCCAAACTTACTTCACTTTGTTGGGGCAGTTGGGACCTCGGAGCTTCCTAAAATAAAGGATGGGTTGGATAAAAAAAATGGGGGGAATACCACGTCTTGTCGTTGGCTCTCTCCTCCACTCTCTGAAGACCCTTTACCCAGGTGATCCTCTCACACTGGTCTACCCCCAGGGTCTGGATCCAAAGTCGGTGGCTGTGCCCTGGCCACCTGAGAGAGATGTTCCCGGTGACTAGCGGGTGAGACACACTCTGGTTTCTCACAATACTGAGTGCTCCCCATTAAAGGAAGGAAACTCCATTAACGTAGATCTAGTCTTTGTCCTACAAGATACTTTAAAACTGACTCCACCAGATGTAAAAACCTGTCTTACTGGCCCATGCATCAAACATCTGACACTCTTCTGAAGGAAACCAGACCCATTGAGATCAAACGTTTGGAAGATCCTTCTTGAAGTGATAACTCATTATTAGGCCATCCCAAAACAGTTAGATCCAAATTGACATCCCAGAGATAGGAATGGCTAGGCTTAGGAGGCATAGCAACGGGTATACACACAATAAGCTGACACATGAAATGGTGCCCTACCAACGGTCAAATATTCACCAATGGATAAAATAAAGAGATTGCTGATCTGTACAGGTTTTTAGTGCAATATGCTGATGAAGAAATGAGTGCAGAACGAAAATGTACCACCTTGGTAACGTGCTTCTGAAAGGGATCTGTACTCTACAGCACCAACAAATCCAGGTTCTGCATGCAGCTTGTAGGCCTGAACAGTGAACGTTTCCCATGACTTACTGATGAACATACAAGCCTTTGCCAAAATGCCTGCTGAAATCCATCTGCTCCCAAAAAACGCCATGATATCAGTGGAAGGTGATATGACAAAACCAGAGGATGGAGTTCTCGCTGCTGGTTCAGAAGAGGATCCCTGAACATGGGTGACATTGGAGGTAATTTCCAGAGCCACCAGAAAACATGCATGTGATGTCTAAAAATGAAGTGATCAATACTACGCTGGCCACTTGTTTCTGAATTTGAAGTAAAGTACTGGCAATCATTGTGAAGAAGGGCCTGTGCACCCAAGCTGGAGGAAGGTATCCTTCACCTCTGCAAACGGGCCTGGCTTCTGCCTGAACTAGCTGGGTCACTGGTTGTTTAGTATTTTAAGTAATAGTATCTATCAGAAATGGGCTCAGAGCCACTGAACCAATAGGAAATCTGTCCTAGGCAACTCCCAACTGCTTTTGCCTCCCCAATGCTGTAAAACCAACCTGCCACAAGATTGGCTGTCCCAGAAAGGTACACTACCTGAGATTCAGGAACCTTTATGCAAAACTCCCAGAATGTTACCATCAGATTCGAAAGGCAGAGACCTAGACCCCACTCTCCCAATTTGTTGATGTAGCAGACCACTAAAAAATTGTCCATGAGAAGGCTCACTAAACAATGGGAGTACTTTGTTACAAAACTGTGCACCAGAAATTAACCTGCCAGTATCTCTAAACAATTGATGTACAAGAGTGACCCCTGATGCAACCATAGCCCTCCAGTCTAGAATGAACCACAAATGGTGTCCCACACACTCAGGCTTGCATCCAACAGTACGTTTAGCTTGGATTGCACTCGAAGCATAGGAAAAATAGAATTTCCCGTCTGTGCTTCCATGCTTTCCAACCACCATGAAATATCTGCCGTTCTTTCTGTGTAAAATTGACATACAAATTGAAAAGTCAAAGCCACTCCTTAACGCCTAAATCCTTAACGTTAAGGATCTTTAATACCCTTGTAATACCGGAGGCCTGGGAAGATGGCCTTGATTTATCAATGACGGAAGTCCTAGGATTCTGTCCAGATGCTTGATTGATGACTGGAAAAGATACAACCCTCTAACATCCTCCTTATTGTTTTCACTTTGGATAAGTGTAGACTCAAAGTTAAGGGCTCACAATCTATGTGCATCTCACAAATTGTACCACTTGTAAGGGCTAAGTCTCTGATTTCTCTCAATTGACCAACCAATATTGCAGGGCCACAGTCTGGGCTAGATGACTGTGACTCCTCCATGAATTTGGCCATGATAAACACTTTGTCTAAATGGGTTGACATTCTCACCCTCTTGCTCTGAGGAATGCTTGTACTGGTCTCAATAACATTGTGGAACTCCTAGGGGCTGACTATCACGCTAACGGTAGAAACACAAGTCAGTAAGCAGCCCTTCAAGCCCTTCACATGAAAGTTGAAGATACTTAACAATGCCAATCTTCAAGGGTCACAGGAAGTAAGAATTGTCCAGATCTAACATGAGGAGCCATTCTCCTGGGCATTTCTCTCAACAGCATAATTGTCCATCTTGAAGTGGTGGTAATCAAATTTGTTAAGGCCCCTGACATTTTTATCACAAAGCAAACTCCCTCCCTGTATTTACAAACTCAAATGATTGCAATTAAATTGAAGAACTCAAAGGCACCAGGGCCTGACGGCCTTTCCAACGCAAACTTAAATTCTGCCCCAGAAGACTGGGCAAATCTCCTGAGCTTGATTTTCAAAAGATGTTCGACACAAAGCAGAATCCCGCCCACTTGGACCTCCGCGGTGATCATTCCAATATTCAAAAAAGGAAGAAAAGACGACCCAAGGAATTTTTGGCCGGTGGCTCTACTTGATGTTATAGGGAAGGTGTATGACTCCTTACTTCTGGAACACTTCAATTCATGGGCTAAAAAATCACCCTGCGACGACCCTCTTCAATCTGGGTTCAAAAAGGGAATAGGAACCAGTATTAATATCTTCCTACTGAGCATACTAAAATCAAAAGTCCTGGAAGCCAAACAGAAACTATATTTGGCATTCATAGACCTTACCCAGGCTTTTGATTTAGTTAACGGAAGAAAACTTTGGGAAAAATTAAGTGTCTGGAAGTGCCCATCGGAGATTCTGCGCCCGCTACAAGCCTTACACGCCTCTACCATCGTACAGGTCCGGCTCAACTCAAGGGGACTGCTCTCCACAGTGATACCAACCACCCGAGGGGTCAAACAGGGCTGCCCCCTCACCCCTGCCCTATTCCTGGCATACTTTTGGGACTATAAAGAAACTAATGCTGCAACACGAGCTTTTTCCCCAGTATTGGGTAACATGAATGTTCCGAGACTCTTGTACGCGGATGACCTTATACAACTTGATCAGACCCCAATTGGTTTACAACGCCAGCAGGTCTCCTTATCGAAATACACGGAAGACAATGACCTGGAAGTCAACAAACAAAAAACGAAGATTATGGTCTTTGAAAAAAGGAGTAAAAAAAGTTGAAAGAACTCATGGTTCTTGGCTGGAGAAAAAGTTGAACGGGTGTCAGAATTTAAATATCACGGGGTGCTGATTGACTCTACACCCAAAGACTCAGCAATGCAATCACACCTCCTCGCAAAAATGAGAAACCTCATCTCACAGGCCAAAGTCTTAGACAGAAAATACGGCCGCTTCTCTTTGTTGGAATCACCTTCCTTTGGTAGAATTTGAGAAGGGGCATCAATCACCTATGGAATAGATGCCATGCCCTCTCTGCCTAATAACCTGTGGCCCAGATTAGAGCGCATCTTCTGGCGATCGGTCCTGAACCTTCCACCTTCTACACCGCTAGCTCTGATCAGACGGGAACTTTCACTCTCATCCCTGGAGTCAATAGTATTGAGAGCTTCGATCATGGTGTAGCGGAAGGTTAAGGATCCATCTTCACCCACGATTTTCTCCATGGTACAAGAAGAGATGATCACAGGTAAATGCAAACTGCTGTCTACCTGGGAGTCTAAATGCAAACTGCAGCTAGAAACCTGTGGCAGCTCTATGGAGGAACTACTGGGTAAACCGACAAAAACCAAAAAATGCCTAGATTAAATGGACTGGATAAACACGTTGGACAAGGCAGCTGCTTATAAACTGACTCAGCATCTGCCCCCATCGCACAGAAAGTTAAACGAAGTCCAACCGTTTCTTATCAGACACCCAAGCAGAAAAACAAGATAGACATTGCTTTGCGCCAGATTGAATTTACTGCCTACAAATGAGATTTTGCACATAAGAGGCCTCTCTGTGATTAACACTTGCCGCTTTTGTAAAGATATTCACACCATCGAAACGCTGCGGCATCTTCTCCTATTATGTCCAGGAACATCTCCACACAGAACACCTTATTTGCTTCATCATTTGGAGAAAGTGTATTTGACAGATGAATCTCTCTGGTGGGAACGTCTAATAGAAGGCCTTATATTTGCATGGACGATAGCACCTACCAGAATCTTGGATTTAATCTTTCAAGACAAAGTACCGGAGTCTTAGCAGAAATGCTAAAGTTTGCATATTCTTTTTCGGAGGGGCTGGGCGGTTCGGTTCTGTTCTGTGCTGTTCTGTTCTTTCCATAACGCTGACACTACTAACTTTTTTATCTCTCTTCATTCTTCAAACTTCGACAACTCGATGGTTTTGAGATTTTACGTCTAACTTGTAAAAAATCACTTCGGTGATTAAAAACTTGTTCAAAAAAAAAAAAAGATTGTCCTTACTATTCCCCGGGAAGGAAGGGAGCCCTCTCAATAGCCACTGTTTTAAACGGCTCTCACTTTTTATGAAATGGCACAGAAAACACTTAGTCTGACTGTTTTTTATTGCAATTGTTGTGGATCCTAGGGCTGTCCCTCTCATCCCATACACCATCTTTCCTAGCCCCCCTAGGTTAGTGCTTCTGATTGTTACACTTTCAGTATGCTAAAATCTAAATTTGCTTCAGTGTCTTACCTAAAGGCACAGGGCCTCATCTCTTCGAATTAGAGTGTATGGAAAGAGAAAGACATTGTGGGAGTACAATAGTAATACTAAAGATAGAAGTATGGTAAGAACATGGGGAGAATCAGGGTTAGATCAGAATGGAGAGGAAAAAGAGGCAGCAAGTACACTGCGTGGTTTGGGTAGTAAGGATGGGGGACGTTTGGTGAATGTACATAAAGTGGGATACAGTATATGCGCAGCGACTGTCGTAAAGCCAAGGTGAAGCCCCTGAGGTAAGCACAAGTGTAAGGTAGTTGCTGGTACTGTGGGGGAAGCTCACTAAGCAGATGCCATCTCTGCCCCTTTTGTAGGTGCACTTGGTGTGGCAGGAAAAGACTCTCTCAAGAGGCAAAACCCAGGAAAAACTACATTTCCCAGCAGCCTCGTACCACAAAACTACAGCCCCAGCAGCCCGGATTCCTTTCTGGAAGAAATCGGGCACACACAGCCTGCAAACGACCCAGGCAACGCCCAGAGCAACACGCATGTGCGAGGGCTCTAGTGCGCATGCGCGATCTTCGAACGCTTGTTCGCGCTCAATGCTACTGCCAAGTGGAGGCATCCTAACGAGCTCCAGCCAAGCCTCACGCGGGGCCATCCTCGCTGCTGGAAACTATTCTCTAGCCCCGCGGCACTTAAGATAAGTGGTCTACTCTAAACTAACATTACGGAGCATGTTGCAAATACTTACCAGATAGACTAACGCTCATTAGAGGCTCCGGTTGACTGCTTGACAGCTGTGAGAGCCGAAAAAACGAATAGGCGAGACTACGAGGATAATCGGAATACTATACTAACAAACTGCATGCCGAGTTACGCACACCAGTTGCGGGTGCTTTTGAGTTATTTGCTGAACATGTAAAAAGGCACACGCTAATTGTCTCCTTTCTTGTCAGGGGCATTCCGTCTGACATATCGCCCTAGTTCCCACGGGCCCACAGACTGCAGAGGCGGTGGGCGGAACAGGACTCAATGGGAAGCCAGAGCTAAGTGCTTTCTTGTATTACATGTAGTGTATTGCCAGATGCTTATGTCAGCATACCACAGCGAATGTTGTACTACGCTATAATTGTCTAGAACTCTTGCTGCAGTACAAAGGTCTGTTATTGTTAATGTACTAAAGAGGCATAACTCAGTGCAAATATTAAACTGAGTGCTGAGCCACACCAAGGGTAACGCATGCATGAGACATGAATGTATGCATGGACGTGTGTGCAATTGCTGGGGCCAAGAAGAACTTCAGCATCAAGACCACCAGAACAGACTCATTAAGGTCGGAGTCAAGGAGCATGCCTTTCCTATTAACCCCCTTCCTGTCCATAACCTCTTCCTAACCCTCAACCCGGTTTCCCTACTACCCCAGCCTATCCAATCAGTGGACCCTAACCCTCTTTCCCCGTGGGGGTCGCAGTGACCTGTGTTCATCCAATCCAGGCGCCAAGACCACCAAGGGGAGGTAGGAGTTTGTGCTGCTTCTGCGTTGGGACGGACCTCGGCTTGATAGCGACTCAGACACTAGCCAGGTCTACAGTAATATGTGCACAGTGATTGTGATAATATGCACTTTTCTGTCTGTAACAAAAGAAAATATAATTACCTAGAGCACATACTTTATGAAACGGAATTAATTACAAGTCTACACATGTTTTTTTTTTACCCTCATAAGTGGAGGTACTCCGTGGAAGAGGTGCACTGAAAGTTTAGGACAAGTGCAACGAAATAAACCTTTAACCTCAGTAACCTATGCACAAAAAAGGTAAAATAGTTGACTATTAATGCATTTATATGAATCCTTGCTCTAAGGTAACTTGTGCTAATTTATTAGGCAACATACCATGAAGAAACCGGCAACTTCCTCATAACCAGGTAGAGTTATCCATGCAGTAACCGGGATGCAGAGTTCCAAATGCCTACCATTTCACTGGCCATGGCCAGTGATTTTTCACACCCAATGTCACTAAATCTATAAAAGTATCTTGAAAAAATAAACTATAACCATAGGTATGTAACTACACATACCCTTGGCTATCTGTAGTTTTATATAACCGTGGTTATCGGGGGAGAAAAACGATCATAAAGATAAAATGATGCATCTCTGCCCCCCCCCCCAGGCCGTCACCAAGTGCCACCTTACTCTGTGCCTGCTCCCCCACACACCCATGATAGCCTCATCGCCCCTGCCCTCTCCCATTCCACCACAGCAGTTTCCTTTGAAATGTCAACTATTCCTGCCTATAGCCAAGGCTACAGAAAGCGTTGTGTTGCAAATTCAATTCTTAGACCCACTCCAAATCCCAGATCACATTTGTTGTCCTCTAGCATACTCACCACCTGTAGCCTAATCACATTTGCATGTTTATTGACCCGCCAAATGGCCTTTTTCCTGAGTTTCATTTTCCGATATCCTCAACTTTAGCCGTGGCTATCTCTCGCACTGAGAGAAATAAAAGATGGCGACTGTTTCAGTTCTAAAAACACCTGGTTTTGGAAAATTACCTGTGATATGGCTATCTATTTTGGAGAAGGGGCACCCCGTTCTCCATCAAATATTACAAAAACTACTGCTCAGAATAACTCCAAACCACAAAGTCCTCTAGTAAATGCTTTGTGGCCAAATTGTTTCAGACCTGGTCCAAATCCGTCCAGCAGTTTGGGCTGTGTGGGCCTGCAATAATTGACATTTATTGTGTATGGGAAAACTAATGCGAAGTAGGCCGCACCTTTCAGTTTTTGTTTTTGTTTTTTCATTTTCTGAATACATTTTTTTATTTAACAAATCTTTACCAAACTCTGCAGTCTAAGTTGTCCCGGGTATCCCTAATTGACTTAAGTCTTTCGGCCAAATCCGTTCCACAAATCAAAAGTTATTAGCAATAGAATGTTTAGAGGTTCCTATGGGAGTCCAACTCACCTTAACTATAGGGCAGCGGTCACCGCCCTATAATATATTTCTAGTAAAAAGTTAAAACTGAATATCTGTTCAAACCCCGTCACATGCAGAAGGGATTCACTGGTATTGTGGCTGCCAAGCATTTCTCCTATGAATGGGTGATATGCATCTTAAACAGTAAGTCATGCTCATATTTTACAAAGTCATATTTAAGGAGCCATCTGGAAAGCAGTGGGGGATTCTGAGGGCCATGGGTGCCCACACGCATTGTGAAAAGCTACCCGGCTGTGGCAGAAGGAGAACATGTCCCTTTCCTCTCCCAAAGCACATACTGGTTAGATTCACTGCCAGGAGGTTAGGGGTGTAGGAATAGGTGGTCCTCGCATGTAAAGAAACCTTGCACATGGTTCACACCCTCTGTTAAATATATTGTCCTGTCCAAAACTGTCTTCTTGTTAAGCTTAAGGAAAGGGAGCTCTGTCTGTTGCTACAACCTTGGAACAGAACAAACAAAAAGGGTCACTGTGGCCCTCGACGATCACATAGACGACACTCATCACAACGGGGACGTCCAGAGGCTTCCATATAGCCATTCCTTAATCCAATGCGTGATAGTTCACCAGTAGTCATTCATGAAGCTGAAGGTGGAGCTAAGCACCACCACAGTTGCCTTTGCCTGACCTCAAGATGGTAGACTGAGACTTTTGTTCAAGTACAACGGTGGCAATCCATTATTTAGTGTGGGTGAGGAAGGAGAAAAAGCACAACCTCTGGGAATGACACAACAGAGACACAAAATATATGGGCGAGAGGGGGAGGCTTGAACAATCCCATGACTCCTGGGCGATCAGGAGATTGCCCAGCCAATCCCAAGCATTGTCAAACAGTTTAAGGGTTTGCAGAGCATCCTAAAAAAAGTCTAGGAACAACTGGAGCTGCCACACAAGAGACAGCATGCTGCAGTAAGAAAAACCTGCAATCGGAGAGCAAAGGATAGGCGACCACACAACTTAATTTGAATGGATAGATCAGGAAGAGGGGTGGAGGCGACGGGGTTGTGCTAGCCTGCTACAAGCTATGCTGCATGTCCCAAGCAGGGTCATAAGGCAATCATAACACGTGGTAATATGGATATTAGGAGCCTAGACCAAGATTATGGCAGAAGCCCCGAAGAATGACACTTTTCTTGTGAATGATAATACCTTCACAAGGGGGAAGAAATACTTCTGGTAAAAGTAACGGTGTTACCATGACAGGAGGTCATTAAAATACCTACTGATAAGGTATCTCGCTAAGGTAAGGAGAGAAAGAAGCTCTTGCTGGTAGGCGCTGTGGATACCAAGGAGCCTAGCAAGGCGGCCAATACTGCAGAATGGAACATTTTCTGGAACAAACTAACTACAAGGGAGTAAGACAGTGTGCTGGGTGCTATATTGTGGGGATTGGGATTACAGTACAGAAATGTGTTGGACACTCTATTCCTGGGACTGGCGAGGAAAAGAAAAAGTAGGTACTATATTCCTAGGACATTGCGGACCCTAGAGAAGAAAGTGTAACCACGTAGAACTGCTAAAGGACATATCGGACTCCTTTTTAAAAGTCTTCAATTCGGTCAATTTATTTTGATCGCCATATTGCCAACCTTTTTTCCCTGTTATTTTAGAGACCCCGCTCACGAGCCCCACCCTGCCACTGAAAACTACTCAACTTCCCTATACGTATGTACGTGTGTGTGTATATATGTGTATTACACGGCCACAGTAGTGGCTGTGTAGTTATGGTTAAGTTGCTGTTTCCATAGGAAGAGCACTTTTTGGCCAGCTTATAACTCTGCTCTCCCTGGACGAATCCTCACCAAACTTTGCAAACAAAGTATATGGGCCACTCTGATTTTTATTTTTTTTTTTCTTGCAAAGTTTGGTGAGGTTTGGTCCAGGGGGGTGGAAGTTATAGGGGGGGGTCCCAAAACGTCTTTTTTTCCCCACAGACTGAAAGGGGGAAAAACTTTGCGCATGGCTACAGGCCAAACCGCTGGATGGATTTTCAACAAATTTGTGGCAGGGGCAGGAGCTTGGTCCCGAAAGCATGCGTAAATTTGGTGACAGTCCGTCCAGTAGTTTCCTTTAAAACTACCAAAAAGTATGTCTGAAAAAATTAGTGATATCTATGTCCGCTCCGCGCCCACACTTCCCTGTTCGCTCCGCGGACAAGAAATGGATTGACTACTCTGTAGCATCATGTCCGCGGACATGTGACGCGTTCACACATTGGTTGTGGAACAGCGTCAAGTGCGTCAGATTGTTTAGCTGGGTCTGCAATTTTCTATTTGTCGTTATCGGCGGTAACACATGTAAAACTAGAGCGTATTGCACTTTCACTTATAAAACACTGTTTTGGAAGGTGAGCATCAACGAGGGTGGGATGGGATGTGGAAGCAGGAGGTCAAACAGTGCTGTTTTAGTGTCACCAAAGCCATACAGTAAATTGGAAGTTCATGCACAATATACGGCCAAGACTTACTGCGTTTGTGTTAAAATATATTTAGAATACTGTTGCAGTCATTCTGGCGTCCTACAGTTTGAAATCTGAGCCAGCCACCTGCACTGTTTGATGGAAACAGGGTTCTGCACGTGTATGGGAGTCGTGCTTCTCATGAATGGATTCTCATATTTTGTTGCGAAGTAAGAATGCATTTGCATTCTGAATAAAGGTCATTTGATGTGCTTTTTTCGTTGCGAGCACGGTAGGCCCACGCATTCCACTAAACCCATATGGGTCAATTGTTTTTTGACCTTGAGCAAAAGGGAAAAATAAGCCACATTGCAGGGAGTGAGTTTGCAAAAAAATACTATTTGATAAGGTTATGTTTCAAAAACGCTTGTAGGGCACATGAAATATCAGTTCACGCATAATCTTTGGTGGAAATCCATTGCTGTCTGACTTTATCTAAAACCAATAGAGGCAGTAAATATCATGTAAGTTTAATTTTGATGACTCTACACCGGACCGACTTTAAATTTGTTATTAGTAGAATAAGAATTTTGATAATCTAACTGAAGTATTATCTGACTGTGCAGTTCTCATTTTTTTTCACTTACGAAGAGTGTAGATTGTCCGCGTTTGCAGGCTATGACTAGACTTACACTTGTTCAACGGTACTATTTCTGCTTTAAAGTGTCATGTTTCACCACATCGCTTTGTCTAGCACTTTGCACGTTATTTTGGTCTTTTTTGTAATGACGAGATGTAATATTTTGTTACTTGGACATTACTTTTGCCTAAGTGAAGTAACATCTTTCTGTGTAGTGTCATTTTTGGAGAGAAACTTATGGAGAGTGCAGATTTTTGGCGTTTGTAGCCTGTCACTAGATTTAGCCATGTTCAACGCTAATATTTCATTAGAAGGTCCTGTATGACCACTCCGATTTGTGTATTAGTTTCCACGTTATTGTCTTCTGTTTTGAAATTGTTTGGTGAAAGCTGAGTATTGATACGTTCTTTCTCTTACGTTTTCCAACCAGCTATATCCTGCCTC
The DNA here is from genome assembly GCF_040938575.1 of Ambystoma mexicanum. Classification (NCBI taxonomy): domain Eukaryota; kingdom Metazoa; phylum Chordata; class Amphibia; order Caudata; family Ambystomatidae; genus Ambystoma; species Ambystoma mexicanum. The sequence goes on along the minus strand of NC_090936.1, from coordinate 446,651,006 downwards.
ACTGTGTGTCATGGATTCCAGATACCGAGTGATGGTTTCTTTGGGCGCCAGATGCAACTGATCGTCAGCGGCTGCCTGTCGGTCACAATTTTGTGGGATGGTCGCCCCGGACCCTTTTGTCCATACGCTGAAGTCGCCATAAGGAGTAACATTACATGTTTTATGGTGGTGTAGGCGAAAGGTCATGGCGATGTCTTGGAAATCATTGTGCGAACAAAGCAGTTGCTTTATTGAAAACGCATACTTTCTGTATTGGAAAAGAATGTGTGACTCGCCATTAACATTTTCGCTGACGCACATAGAAACAATGGTACAATTTAATTGAAAATGGCCATAGTCCAATGGTTTCGGACAGTTTCTTGTGAAATAAAAATACTTTACAAATTCTAAAATGTTAATGTTTTATTTTAAAAACCAGTGTATTATTTCAAAATGCAACGTGCTACGTTGTACATTGCTGTATGTTCATTTTCAGGTTCTGCGTCACGGCACGTAGTCTTGCTTTTTGCAGGCTGCCATGGAAAGCAAACCGGGCCCATGTATGCAACAACCGCCTTACCTTTCTATGGCGCCATCTTGAAAAAGGATTTTGTTTTGTAATGATTATAACGAGAAATCCTATTTTTTAGTATCGCACGTTAGTGCTTTGCAAATTACGTCTATGTGCTTTTCTGAGACATCTAAAGTAGATGGCGTGTATGCCATTTTATTTTATTTAAAAAAAAAAAAAATGTTTAAACTATGAAAGGTGGTTCTTAAAACGATGTCTTGGAAATCATTGCGAAGAAAGCAATTGCTGTAGATAAACCACTAGTAGACCATTACAGTAAGATGAAACATTCACACGACGACATGACATGGTTTGTCTTACAAACCCTTGATGCACACCCCCGAGGGGGAGACAGGGACCTTAACCTGCGGAAATTAGAGCAAAAATGGATTTACAAACAAGATTCTGTGAAGTGTGGACTAAATCTGTATATTGAATGGAACTTGTTTGTACATAAATAGGCTCCGGAGTGACACATGGGCTGTAGCGCTTTCGCCCATTGGGCTTCCCATAATCAGTTAGCTCCCATATATGGGGCCACTTCCATCTTTCAGCTCACGCAGGTCTACACTGTATAGTACCTGCCCTCTCTTATTCATTCCCATTGCCATATGGGTACTAACCATTGATATCTATTCAGACATGCCAACTACTACACTGGGCTTTTTGACACATGCAAGCGTGTGATGGCTTCTATAGGTCATTTTATGACTGTATTTTTCATCCAGTGAAGTTTGCCACAAATAAAAATGTCAGAGACATGTTTCTTTTTGAGTGGTGCACTTTTTTGCACCGAGTCTTGGTAGGACCACCGCGCTTATATATGGTTGGCTTCCCTTTTTTTTGGACACTCCAAGATGGCTGACTCCGTTTGTCAGCTGATGGAGTTCCATACTGTCCAATACGGGGCCTCACTGATCCGTTCCCGATGTCAAAGGGTTAGTAGCCACTGACACGCAACATGAAGCACGGCCAGTCTCTAGTCGCACCAAGGAGGGGCAAACACGTGTGTAAAAGCCTTAGACTATCCACTCAGTAACATTGACCACTCAGGCACAAATACGAAATTGCATTTTGTTTACTGTGTCGTGTTCGAATCCGTTTAACATTACCGCACCAATAGAAGTATGGCCTGATGTATACATTCTAAGATGGCCGATCTTCTTCTGCAGCTCATTCATGGTATCACATGAGTATGTAAGGACGTGATAGACATCACATGATCCATTCGAACTTGGCGATGTCGCTACAACAGAAGGACAGAGAGCTCTAAATTTGCAAGTAAGTCGATCCTTACCCAAACTACAGAATAGTTTAACACAGGAAGCGTAACAAGGACGCTTCACTGAACAGTGCTTTGTTCACTTTCCCGTGTCCTTTAGAACGCCGCTAATATTTGTGCCAGAGTCGGGACGAACTTCACCAACAGTGTGGTTACACCCATTCCGGATAAACTACCGCTGCCTTCTCCAATGTGACTATCTATAGAAGGTAGGAGGACATATACATGTACTTCTGTATAATACCACATGGGATAGCACCCAGGTACCTGATGATGCATTTTCTTGTGAAATATTCTACTTTACAAATTCTAAAATGGTAATGTTTTATTTTAAAAACCAGTGTATTTCAAAATGCAACGTGCTATGTTGTACGTTGCTGTATGTTCATTTTCAGGTTGTGCGTCACGGCATGTAGTTTGGCTTTTTGCAGGCTGCCATGGAAAGCGAACAGGGCCCATGTCTGGAAGAACCGCCTACCCTTTCTATGGTGCCCATCTTGGATACTGCTTTGCAAATTTAGATGGTTAATGGCAAATGTTGTGACGTCTGTCCTTTACTGACAAATATAAAGTAGATGGAGTGTATGCCATTTTTTTTTTTTTTCCCCACTGTGAAAGGTGGTTCTTAAAAGAACATTTACTTTGTTTACGGATGTTTTTTTATTTTTTGGTAGGACAGCTAATAAGGAAATTTGCGAACGGCAATGAAGAAAGCGGCATCAAACAGTAATATGCAGGGGTAGGTGGACTGCTAAAAATGTTGTGCGTGTTGTTATTTGAAAATTAGGGGCATTGGTTCTCATGCTTCTTAATTACAGCAGTGGTGCTGTTTCGTTGGGAAGGAGGGATGGCTTTAGCTGATGTCATTTTCAGATAAGTAGACCTTTTGATAAAAGTATGTAATGTGTACTACAGGACACTCGTACATACGGAGGACTTCTTTGTACCAGGAGGGATTCATCCCTGTGAACTTCAGCACCTTTATGCATTATGCAGTGACTTATGAGCTATCTATATAGCCTGGATTCGATAAAGGCAGCTCTGCCGAAACACGTGTCATCCACAAAGGCTCTAACATCACAAAAATAAAAGGAATTTATTAATCCTCACTACTTGCCATTCCATTATTTTTCGGCGCACTATCAAGGGATAGCTCAACACAACCATTATATAATGTGTACTACAATGCTAATGGCTGACTACTAATAGTGTTCGAGCTATGCAAGGGAAATGTTGAAGGTGGACTTTCCTACATCAATATAAAATGTATTTCCACACTGTCCACGAGGCATACATCTAATTGTGAAGTGTGTACGGATTCTCGGACACATCACCGTGCTGTATGCCAGCATATGGTCATGTGGCATTCTCCGCAAGGTTTGTAATTCAGAAGTTACTTTGCATTATGGTTACTTGCCACTACTAAAAATCGATGACCTTTAGCAAAAATACTTTCTTAAAGAGACAGCATGGTTAAGTTGCCCTACTAAAAACCTGTGAAATTCAATTAAAAAAAACGTAGTTAAAGGGACGTTATGGTTAAGTTGCACTAATAAAAACCTAATGCCCTATGATATTCAGTCGAAAAACGTTGTTAAAAGGACATTATGGTTACAAGTAAAATCTAAAAACCCTTGAAATTTGCCAGTTATGGTAAGCTAAGCAACCATAACTCGCGCCACCACCGTGCCCTGCTAAGACTAACACCCAGGACATCAATGATGACATGACAAATATCATTGACATTACAAGTACATTTACTTTTCATACAAGGGGTTGTGAATGTAATGTTGGCAAACATTTCAGGGATTATCGGGAGATGTGAAATACACTACATTCTTCATCACGCAATGTAGTGTCCTAAAGAACATTCCATTGCAGTGTTCTTTCTAGTATAGGAACCTACTCATACAGAAATGTAGGAATTGAATGCAGCATACACCACAGAGGTGCTATATTTGTAATTTTGTAAAGTTATATAATAAAACGGTGAATGCTACTGTATTAGACTTTTCCGTACTTTCAAACATGTACTAAGTAGCTAATAATGCATCAATTATTAAATATTAGTACTAATGCATGCAAAACATAAATATAGTACAATGCATACAAATATGGGGCTTATATATGGACAGTAAGCAAATAAGAGGCAGTATCATTTGCAACTGTGCATAATATACATAATTGTATGCATGCACAAAAATGATTGCTGTTTTTCAAGCCTGCTTCTTCCCCTATGTATGTACATCATAAGATGCGATAAAATTGTAAGTAAAGCAGTTTAAGAACATTTGAAAATAGCAATATCTGTAAATGTAATACCTTTTGATAAGTTTCTGACTGTCAGTAAATAAACCCATCTGGCCTAGATATGGCAGTGAACAAAAAGGGGGCTAGACATGTGATGTCATCAATGATATTTGTCATGTCATCATTGATGTCCTGGGTGTTAGTCTTAGCACGGCACGGTGGTGGCGCGAGTTATGGTTGCTTAGCTTACCATAACTGGCGAATTTCAAGGGTTTTAAGATTTTACTAGTAACCGTAACGTCCTTTTAACGTTTTTTGACTGAATGTCATAGGTTTTTTATTAGTGCAACTTAACCATAATGTCCCTTTTTAACAAAGTTTTTTTTATTATATATATATATATATATATATATATATATAATATTATATTTGGTCGACTACATTAAAGACTTTTAAAATGCAGTCTGTGAAATGATTGCCTATCGTCCTTTTGCATTTGTTCAGTTCTCCTCCCGGCCTCATTTCAGGATAGATTTTCAGCTATAGTGGCCTCCTCTTTGCCTTTTGGACACTGGTCCCATCCTGTACTGCATAGAAAGTCAAGAATTGATGGAAGGCACAAAAGAGCTGATTTGTTTGTTTTAAAAAAAGGTTTGAGGAGTAAAATAAATACTTACTTTTAATCCCGTCATAGTACCACGCCAGTTAGGTTATTCTGTTATGTCAGAGAAGCAGTCTCCGTCCAGTAAGGCTTGAGCCCAACCCCAAACTCGTATTTTGAGTGCATAATACAGATGTTGAACTGCGGGTTGGTTTTGCTTTATTTATGTAGTTTTTTAAAAAAAATACATTTTTAATGTGTTATTGGTTTTTGGTCATACATGAAAAGTAAGCCTATTCTTATATAATGTATTAGCTCCTCATAAATCTGTCCCATTCCCCCTTCCCAGAGCCTCCCTAACCCCAACCTATAAGAAAGATCAGGATCTTATTGTCACATTGCCGCATGAGTTCTGGTCTAGGGGTCCAGGCCTATTGCGCATGGATCAGTCAATGTCGGTCTGATAGCGCTAGGGGAACTGCAGAGTCCCACTACACAGGAACTATGTCTTTCAAGGGGCCATGTCATCTGAGGAGACAAATAGTTCCTGGGTTATTGAGTTCCAAGCTGTCATGTCAATTGAGCTTTCTCTCCGTCCTGTTCTTAATGCTTCATGCCAGACTGCCGTCTCTGTGATAGTCCATCTCTTGAGGTCTTTCCACCATATCTCCACTCGGTCCGTCTGCGGCTTTCCAGTTCATTGCTAACCGTCTCTTAGCTAGTGCCCACGCTAGGTTCAACATCTTTTCCATTGCTTTGTTTTTCCCTGAGGAACTATAGAGGCCTAGGAGGCAAGCTTCAATGGTCCAGGCTCGTTCTGTGAGTCTTCTTTCTTCTAGGCGCTGTTCTGTTTCCTGCCAGTATTCATGAATTTTTGGACAGTACCAGAACATATGTCCCACATTGGCGTTTGTCTCCCCACATTTTGGGCAGTTCTGTGTAGCTGCTCCTGGGAAGCAGGATATTTTTTCTAGGGTTGGGTATGCACCATGTAAAACTGCAGCTGCTTTAATCTGGCGTTTCTGGATATTTTCCTCGGATAGTTTCGTCTTTGCCCATTCTTTGTCTGAGATTGTTCTGTTGAGTATCTTGTCCCATGCCTGCTTCCCTTTTGTTTTTGTCTTTGGGGAGTTCTTCTGTAAGCACTTGATATATCCTGGATACCGTATGTCCTCCTTCAGTGACATCGTAAAGATGGCCTAGGAATGGGTTTTCTGTTTGTCGTGTCTCGAAGTGGCCAGCTGGCCTCCAGACATTTGCTAAATCTTACGTAGGTTATGAATTGGCCTTTATGTAGTCCGTGGGATTCGACTAGTTCCTGAAAGGTTTGTTTCACCCCCTCTGGGGCTATGTCGCCCGTGGTGACAAACCCTCTGGGTTCCCAAAAGTCTCTGCATTGTCTAAGGCTCATTCTGTTGTCTACGTGAAGAGCTGCTAGCGGTATTTTGGGGGTGGGAGGGGGGGAGTATGGTTCTGCTACCTGTAGTAGTTTCTTTGTTCTGTTCTATATTTGCCTCCCAAAATGTATGTACGCGGGAGGTTGCGGGAGCACCATCTTCCCTATCCACAGTATTTCTTTTAGTAGGTACAGTGATATGATGTTGCTTAGGAGAGTGTGTTCTACTGTTTCTTCGTCCGCCAGCCAACTGGCCACATGTTGGAGCTGGCCCGCTAGGTAATACAATTCAAAGTGCGGGAATCGCGTTCCCCCTTCTGTATAATCCTTACATAGTGTTTCCATGGCCACTCACTTATTCTACCTTTGCCCCACATAAAGCTTCCTAGTATTGTGTTAAGAACTGTGAATAACTTTTTCGGAATAAGAAATGGCACATTGATGAAGTGGTAGAACTGTCTGGGTAGGACAATCGTTTTTACCAAAAATATTCCCCCGCTACTGACCGGGGGAGCTTCTCCCACAGCTTGATGGACGCTCCTATTCCACTCTGTGCTTTCAGTGTGTTGGCTTTATGCGTGTTGTCAATGGTGTGATGTACGTTTATGCCTAGATAGCAGAACGTCCGGGTATTTCATTGGAGTTCCAGGCAGGGGAGTTGTTGTTCCGTTTTACTGGGCCAGCCAGCTAGGGGGAACAGGCAGGACTTGGTCTCGCTAATGGCTATCCCTGAGAGCCATGCAAAGTTATCGAGCACTTCAAAATACGCACTTAGGTTGTCTTCAGGATTTTGTGTATATATAGGAGAATGTCATCTGCATATAAAGATATAACATGCGTGACATCATCTACTTGCAGCCCTGTGTCTCAGAAGGATTCTCGCATATAGATCGCCAGGGGTTCTAGCGTTAAGATGAATAGTAGGGGCGACAGTGGACATCCCTGCTTGGTACCTCTGTTAATTGGGAATGGTTCTGATGTGTCTGCCTGTGCGTACTCTTGCTGATGGTGTGGCGTAGAGCATGCGTACCACCACATGAATCCCTGGCCTATCTCATAGCGTTCCAGTACAGCGAACATCCATTCCCATCTAACAGAGTCAAATGCCTTGATAGTATCCAGTGCTGCTACTGCACAGGCGTCTGATTTGTTGCTTGTTCTGTCCACAATCACTTGGAGGCGTCTTAGGTTTGCTGTCGTCAACCTCACCGAGACGTAACCTGGGTGGACTAGAGTGGTGATCACTCTTTTTAGTCGGTCAGCCAGGACCGCTGTGAATATCTTAGTGTCCTGGTTTATTAGCGCTATGGGTCTGTAGGATTCGCACAACTTGCTATCTTTGCCTGGCTTCAGGATGGGTATTATCAGGGCCTGTTCCATGGAGTTGGGGAGTTTGCCTGTTTCATATGCCTCTTGTAATATATGTAGCAAGTGTGGGCTTAGAATTCTACAAAGAATACATGGATAAACTGACGGTAGTCCATCACTACCCGGGGTTTTTCCAGTTGGCATTGAGGCAATGACTCCCTGTATCTCTTCTAGTGTTAGGGGGAAATTCAGCAGATTGTGCTGCTCCATTGTCAGGGTCAGTAGATCTGTCTTCTAGGGTCTCAAGGATTTCAGGTTTTCTCGAGTGTAATTTGTCTTCAGAGTATGGCATAGAATCCCCTAAAGGCTTGCTTGATCTCTAATTGGGATCACTTCGTGTGTCCATCCTCATCCATTATTCCTTCCTTTTTATCCTGCCGTTTGACCAGCCAGGCCAGTAATCTGCCAGGTTTGTCTCCTTGCCCATGTATTTTTTCCGTGCATCGTTGAAAGCTAAAATCTCCCAGTTTCTCCCAGTGTTCTATACTTTGTAACCTCAATCTTATAAGGGCTTTCCCTGTGCTCTCACGGTTTTCCATTTTTCTCTAATTCAGTGATTTCTGCTTCTGTTTTTGATATCTGATCTTATAGGGCTTTGCGGACTCCTCCCGTGGCAGCTATTGCGGCTCCCCTCATGACCACCTTATAAGTCTCCCATACCGTGTTGGTGTTGTCAATGCTACCCAGGTTGTGCTCAAAGAACTGCTCCGTTTGGGTTATCAGGTCCTCTCTGAAGGTGGTATCTCGCAGTGATTCTGCACATAGCTTCCATGTGGGAATGGGTTTTGTGCTATCTGTAAGTGTCCATTGAACGATCAGGGGAGAGTGATCAGATGGCGTTCTGCCCTCATATGATGCGCCTGCTATATTCCCCAGGTGTTCTTTCCCGGTAAGGATAACGTCTATCCTTGTGTATAACTTGTGTACACTTGAGTAGAATGAGTATTCTTGAACGTTGTGATGCAGCCATCTCCATACTTCTTGCAGTTCTAAGTCTTTGGTCAGAGTATGAAGCGCTTTGGCTGAGGGAGGGAGTGTCGCTTTCATGTTATCTGATCTGTCCAATACAGGATCTAATACACAATTAAAGTCTCCTCTTCGTATCCAGTAGGCTCCTCTGAACGGGGCTAGTATGGGGTAGAGTGATCGGTAGAATGCGGCTGCTTTTTGATTAGGTGTGTATGTATTTATTATGCAGAATCCTTTGTCTATGTAGCCATGCAGAAGTATGATCGATCCTTCTCCGTCTGAATATTTATGTATGATACAATGTGGTACGCCAGGCGCAATCCATATGAGGACCCCTCTAGCGTAGTTGGAGAATGCAGAGCCGTATCCTCTTCCTCTCCACTTGCATAGAATTTGCTTTTGTTTGTTGTTAAGTGTGTTTCTTGCAATAGTGCAATATGAATGGTTTTTCTGCGCAGATAGGCCATTACCCTCATCCTCTTCACATAATTATTCAGGCCCCGTACGTTCCATGTGAGTATTCTTAGGTTGTCTGCCATTTGGGGTTTGTTTCTCAAACTTTTCCTCAGGGCTATGTTTGTCTTGCTGGTTGTTGTCAGTCTTCCAGTCTTTTCTCATTTGCGGACGTGGGTGCTTGGCTTTCAGCCCCCTCATGAATGTACAGGTATTTTCCTGTGGCGTTTTGTCCTGTGGTTTCAACAAAAACATTAACAATAAGTCACTTGGAGACGCCTCTACGGATCAATGCCGATGGGCAACAAGGTCTACCATCTTCGCACGGTCTGCGGGACGCCAGTGGGTGAGCACGCTAAGCTCTCAGTTAATTTGGATTCGGTAGGGGAATATGGTCCTGTCCAACCTGGAGTCAGGTTGGGCTGTCCAGATGCAAGGGTTTTTGGTATTCCCCATCTCCCGAGTGCTTCTTGGTCGGAAAGTGATTAGGTTGAAGGGCTGAGTTCCTGTCATGGTTATGGGCCTGGGTTCCACTTTCAGACCCTTTTTTTATGTTTGGTTCATGTGGGCAGGTGGGGAAGGCAGGCAGGAGCGGCATGGGTGAAGGCTTTGAGAAACCTCATCATCCAATCACATTAAAGAGAACTTCCTACTTCCTCCAACATGGACAGTGGATGCCAGCCCAAAGCAAGCAACGCGGTCTAGTCTCTGGGCGTGGCTACCTATATAAGCCACGCCTAGAGACCAACACGCGCTTCGTGTGAATTCTGTATCACACGCTTACCCGGAATACTCATGTCTACCTGTTTCTCTGTTTAGTTTGTGCGATCGTCGGCATCTGGCAAGAAGGACAAGCGTTTAGCAGTGGGCTCCTTTGCAGGAGTCACTCACATGCGACCTGTTGCTCCCACATCATACCAGCACCTGGAAAGGAAGAAAAGAACAGGTGATTAACAGCGGGCTTTGCATCGGGACATTGCTACTCTCTCCGCCGGCCTCGGAAGATACCGGTCTTAAACCGCCAGCAGCAACTCGCCTGTGATGTGCAGTCTTTGCCTTGAACTGCTTCGGGTCCTTTCTCCAGCTCCTTCAGCCGTCCAGCATCTTCGTGACTCCCGTAGCTGTCCTGTATAAAGGAAAAGAAAAAAGGTTAGAATTAAACTTTTCACCCACCGCATGCTCTCCACATTCAGACTCTTAACCACGTTTTGCAACCAATACAAGTAACCCAGTGAAGCAACTGGGATATTGAATTTACCTGGTATCTGAACTTACCTGCAAGGCCAACTCCGAATCCAGTGATTGAACTGGTTTCCTGAACTTACCCTTGGCCCAAGAGAACCAGTGCTGCAACTGGTCCCAGAGACTATCTGGAACGGAAAACATACATTAGCCGCTATTAGCGATCATCTTACGACGATGCCCACCGGGCCCAGGCACTGCGCCCCTGCAAGAGCAGGATGGAGAGCTCTCCAAATTAAACAGAAAGGTGAGCCAAACCCTAGTTAGGGGCAACTAAAACCTCTAGATTAAGAAGGGGCAGGGAAAGGGTGGTTTGGGCTAGTCATTCATCATTCTAACCTATCACTCTTTTGGCAGATAATCCTTACAGCAGTATTGGGCAGGTAGGAAGTGAGGGTAGTGCCGGAGGACACCATCGCTCCCGCAGAGACTCTGGTAAGCGTTACAGTTCCTGCTTCTAAAGACTATTTTGTGGTATCTGCAGTCTTACAGACACCTTAGGGGCTGGAGCTTAATCTGGTATTTTCTGTCTTCCGCTGGGGCATTTCTCTCCGAGCTGACCCAAATTGTTTTCATCCATCCAGGAGTTCACGTCTTCTGGTGTCTCGAAGAACAAGGATTTTCCGTTATATATTCTTTTCATTTTTGCCGGGTAGAGGAGCATTTATTTAATTCTTTGGGTTCGCAGCCTTTCCTTTTTTGGCACGTATTGTGCTCTCAGCCTTTGTAAGTGTATCGTGTAGTTTGGGTATATTGCCAGGGCCGCTGAGTCCCTCTGGATCATTCCTCCTAATCTCGAGAAAGTAAGTATCTTCTCTTTATCCCGGTGGTTTAGTATCTTCGCTATAATAGGCCGTGGCAGGGCTCCTGGTGGAGGTTTCTTAATAAGAGCTTGATGGGCTCTTTCTACAGCGAACCCCTGGGACAGGTTACCAGGTCCTATTTCCTGGAGTAGTAGAGTCTCAATGTATTTTGTTGGGTCTCTTCCCTCCGTCCCCTCTGGGAGGCCAAGTATCCTGATGTTACTTCGGCACGCACTACCTTCCGCGTCTTCTGCCGATCTTGCAATGTCTTTAATTGAGCAGTTAGCTCCCGAACAGCGTTTTCTAGTATTTTCGTTGTGGAGGCAGTTGGTTTAAGTGTCTGCTCTGGCTCTCTGACTCTGCCAGCTAGATTACGCAGGTCTTGGTGCCGGAGACCCATGTCACTCCTCATTTCACCTATGTGAATTTCCATCAAAGTTGCGCATGGCCGCTTCTAGTATCTTGTTCTGTTCCGCGTTTTGTTGGGGTTCTGGTGCCATGCCTCCATGGTGTTCTTGTTGTCGCAGAGGGTCTGCTATGGGATCAACTTTCTTTGCATAATCCTCCATTGTAGCTTGCTTAGGTTGTGTTGGTGCTTGTTTCTGATGCGCAGGTGTGTTTCTCCACCTGTCTGGCATTTGTGATTTGTTGTCTGTTCCGGAAGTGTTTCAGCTGAGTGGGCCCCCTCTAACCGGGGTTCCAAGCATACGGTCACCTCTGGTGTGTGTGTGTGTGTGTGTGTATATATGTATATATGTGTGTATATATATATATATATATATATATATAATTTTTTTTTTTTTTTAAGGTAGCAGGCGCTCCTCTCACGAAGGAACATGGCATGATATAACCAGTTCTGAGATGAGTTTGCAGCACACGCTTTGCAGCACGATTATATATAATCACTAAAAAAAAACTTTCCTCCTCCCCTTTATGCTTCAAATTAAAACTGAAAAACGCCTGAAATTCACCAGTTATGGTAAAGTAAGCCCCCAACCCTGCCACCACCCCTGTGCACTGCTAACACCCAGACCATGAAAGATGTCATCTCAAATGTGAATGCTGACATCAATGACGACATCACTTGTTTAGCCCCTTTCTTTTCCTTCCCTGCCATACATATATATGTGCATTCAGTAAAAAAAATTCACTAAAGGAATGTTATACTTCACAGTGCAACCAAACCCCACTGCACATTCCCCCATTATAGTAAGCTAAGCAACCATAACTCGCATCATCTACGTGCATTGCGAAGACTAACACCCAGGACATCAAAGATGACATCACAAATATCATTGATGACATCACTAATGACATCACATGTGAAAATAATATCCCTAAAATGTCCCTGCCTACAAGGGGTTCTTTCTATTATGTTGGTAGCAAGATGTCGGGGGTGATTGTGTAATGTTACACATGTAATAACTAGCTCACAAATGTACACTTAATACACACTTGTGCTAAAACAAACAATATTTGATGCCTTTTTGCTCAATGCCGGTCGTATATTACCTTATTGCCTGCTGTGAAAAAAATAAAGGCACCTGTAAACAAAGTTAATAATGGGTTAACAACGACCTTTCACAGTATAACTGAAAAAAAATAAAACTTGAATACACTTCACGCACTCCTTATTTCTCTGTAAAGTACATAGACGCAATAATCTTTGTCAGCAATAGTCTAAATTACGAATGCAGTTGCAGTAACGTGTGCTACTAAAAAGGATATGTACGTGTTGTAATCCGAGGTGACTTTGGCAGTAAGGATCACAAAAGAAAATCCTCTTTCAAGATGGCCGCCATAGAAAGGGAAGGCGGTTATTGCATACATCGCCCCTCTTCCCTTTCCATTGTAGGTTGCAAAAAGCACAAGGACGTGGCGTGACGCAGAACCTGTAAATAAACATTCAGCGACGTACAAGCTAATTACATTTGCAAATAAAACAGAGGAATGGTAAAGAACACGTGACCATTTTACAGGTTACAAACTAGATTTATTTAATAACAAACTTGCAGAGACCATCGGAATTGATTACAATGCTGGTTAGGGAGGCATTGCAACTGTTGAAGATAAGGAGGCCGTTTTATTTGCGCAAACAAACATTTTGGGGTCTTCGTTGAAGCAGTCGCTTTGTTTCCACAGTTATTTCCCAAAAGTCGTCATGACGTTGAGCCTACAGCACCATAAATGTCACGTTGCTCCGAATAACGAGTTCAGCAAACGGACAAAGCAGGCTTATAGTGTCATTCCACATTGTTATGGACAGGCTACCCATCACCATCAGTTGTATTTGCCGTCCGAAGAAGCCCTCACTCGGCATTTGAAAACCATGGCACGCACAGTATGGCAAAATATACCTAGTCGGAAAAAGTTACAAAAAATAAGTGTCACTAACCAACCTGTACCAACATTTTTTAAAAGATCAAATTGAAAATGTGCAAAGTGGTACACAAAATTACATGCTAAAAGTTGATATTTTAGTAACCTTTACTAATGGCCAAATGTACCTACAGGTGGAGGTTAGAAACGGTGAGATTTTGCATGCGTTGTAAGAGAAAACAAAATGGCAAGTAGACAGAAAGATGATAATTTAGGTATGAAAGAAAAGAGTACAAATAAAAAATAATTACGTCTCGTCATTCCAAAGAAGACCAAAAAACATGCAAAGTTATACACAAACCTATGTGGACAAAGTAAGTGTTTCAAATTAGAAATATAAATAGTAAAAAAGGTTGCGTGCCGTCATACCCTGCAAATGAGCAACGTGTGCACTCTGCAACATTACAGGAAAATTGTACAAGGGCAGAAAAATAATACGTTAATTATATTAGCACAAATCGATGGGCAGTTATGTAAAAATAAAGCACGGATTGCTGTACAGTGGGCCAAAGTAAACTTACAAAATATTTGCAGCCTCCATTCTTTTTCGGCAAATCAGTCACTAATGTGTTTACAGCGAAGAATCTTCCTTGACTGATATGCATGTCACTTACAAACTTTTTAGAACATAACCTTATCAATTGTGTTTTTTTTTTTTAACCCATTCATTCCGTGAATAGCGCGCAAGTTTCTCTTGGGCTCAAGGTCAAAGCACAATTGCCCATTTACTTTCACTCGGATGCAAGGTAGTACTGAGCGGTCAACCAAAAAAGCAACTTGTGTGGCCTTCACTCAGAAGGGAAATACATTCTTGCTTTGAAGCACCATAATTCTAATTATGAGAACCTGTACTCCCATACAGCTTCAGAAGCGCTGTTTCAAGCAAACAGTGCAGATGATGTCTTAGTTCTCAAAACTGTAGAGGCCAATCTGAGGGAAATTTTAGTGCAAAACACATTTTAATCCACACACTGTAATTGGTCGTGGTGCAATGAGCACGAACTTCCATTTAAACGTATCATTTTGCAGACAAGAAACCTGCACTTTTTCACTTTGTGCTTCCACAGCTCATTGGGCCCCCTCAAAGGTCACCTTGTGAAATACTATTACTTGAGTGTGAACTCTAATGCTCTCTTGTTTTGGAGCTGTTTCTGGCGGTATCCGTGCACACGAAAACATTAGTAGAAGAGGGGGCCACCGAACAAAGCTACCTTACTGCACGCTATTTTGCAAACAATCTGGGAAAGAGCCACATGGTCGTGAGCACGACCTTTTCCCCCCATTCAGTGTAAGGGGAAAAAAGAAGTTTTGAGAACCCCCTCCCCTTATATCTTTCGCTCCCCTGCACCAAACATGACCAAACCTTACAACCAAAGTCAGTGGGTGATGTATTTTTTTTCTAAAGTTTGGCGACGATTAGTCCAAGGGTAGGAAATTTATAAGGCAGCCAAAAACAGTTATTTGTATGGAAACAGCCACTCCACCAAAGCAACAGTCACTAACGTCCCTCTCGAATGTGCTGCAGTGGGTGCCGGCAGCACCTAGAAGTTAAGATCTATGTCCACGTACTTTTGAATGTTTAGGTGTACAATGGCTTATACCTACACCGCTAACAAGGTCGTTAATGGGTGCATGGGCTTCGGCCATGCAGCCAAGACTGTACACCCTCCCCACAACCATCTGACATGCTGACCTATAGGACGAGTGTATGCACTGCAGTAAAACGAAGTGGTGTTTCTGGGCAGGGCCTAGGGTTTTACAAGTATGATGTATGGCCTATGTGCTGCAGCCATGGAAGCAAAACTCTACGTCCTGCCCACAATCACCTCAGAGATGTACAGTAGTACGGGTGTATTGATAGGTGTGCTATGCTTCACTTATTCTGGCCAGACACTGCACTCCTACCTGTTTGGACATAGATATTATTGTAATGTGTTGATGTGCACTGGCTTATAACTCCAGTGCTTATAACTTTGTTATTGGGTGCATGGCCTTTGGCTATGCACCCAGCACTGTTCACTCTCCCCTCAACCATGTAAGCGATAATCAATACTACACGTGTAGCCATGGTCGTGACATGCAGCAGTGGTTGTGGGCAGGGCCTACAGTCTTGGAAGTATGGCCTTTGGCCTACGGCCATGCATCCAAGACTCTAGGCCCTGTCCACAACCACTGCAGCATGTCACGACCATGGCGGCGTACTAAGGAATAACCCACCCATAGGAAAATGTAATGTAGTTGGGGAAATGCACTCAAAATGAATGGTCACTAATGCCATGCGTGTTCTGCGAACATTTTTAAGGTGCCTGTACACAGCACGGAGTCAAATAGTAGCCTTTTTAGATCCTTCATTTTCTGCACGTACAAACACCCTGAAGAAGGCACCAATGCAGGTTATGTAGGCCCTACCCACAACCACTGCAGCATGTCACGACCATGGTGGCGTACTAAGCAATAACACACCCATAGGAAAATGTAATATAATAGTGAGCATTAATTTTGAGTGTATGTCCCTAACGCCACGCGTGTCCTGCAAACATTTTCAAGGTGCTTGTACACAGCCCGGACTCAAATAGTAGCCTTATTAGATCCCTCATTTTCTCCACGTACAAACATCCTGAAGAAAGCGTCAACGCAGAATATATAATAGACAATTGCCGGCCAAACAAGTACAGTATTTCATCCGTCTCTTACTCTGTGATCCTCCCCACGCACTGTAGGAGAGCAAAACAGTTTCGAAAACAGCATTTCGCCTCTGGTAAGTAGCGCGCCGTCTTCGGATCCAAGATGTCGGGCGCAACCACACATTCTGACGTACATGACGGCTCGCTGTAGCCAATCGGCGCAGACGTCGTGTGTCTGCAGTGATGACGCCACCCCCCACCCCCGGCCAATCGGTATTCTGTCCGCGGAGCGAACAGGGAAATGTGACCGTGGAGCGGACATAGATATCACTAATTTATTCAGACATATTTTTTGGTCGTTTTAAAGGAAAGTACTAGATGGATTGTCACCAAATTTACTAAAGCATGCTTTCGGGTCCATGCTCCTGCCCCAAATTTGGTGCAAATCCATCCAGCGGTTTCACCTGTAGCCGTGCGCAAAGTTTTTTTCCCCCATTCAGTCTATGGGGAAAAAGACGTTTTGGGACCCCCCCTATAACTTTGCCCCCCCCCACCCCCTTGGCCCAAACATCTCCAAACTTTATAAGCCACCCAAAAAGTGATCTTCCTATGGAAACAGCAACTTAACCATACTACCGTGGCCGTGTAATAAATATATATATATTTTTACACTATTTTGTGTTTATCTCATTAAATACTTTTCTATGACCTTCCTTGTGTGAGTTGCGCTCATGTATTTTTTGTGTGGATTTTTGCCTCAGGATCCGCGGAGAGTGCGGCCTCCCCTTTCTCCTTGTTTCTACAATAAATATATATCCGAGAGGAGCAGTGGTCTTCGACCTTTAGGCACTGGGATGTCTGGCCTTCTCGCTCTATCCTGGTGCTGCTTATGTCGGCGTGGTGCAGGTGATTATATTTGGTGGACTTGTGATGCCCTTTTCGTGTTAGTTATGGCGGCGCTACAGTTATGTCCAGCTTTCTCTCTAGTGCAGCCTAATGTTGTGGAAGCGTTCATGGGTTTTGCAGTGTGTGCAGCAACTTCTGTGATGGCTGTGCCCGATATAGATGGTGTTGTCGGGGTGTTTCTGAGTTGCCTGCTATCTGTTCTTTGTATGTAGTGAGGCGCTTTTCAGTGGCAGTCTTTTCTTTATGGGGGCCCTCCGGTCGCAGTGTGATTATCACTTTTTCTGTGCACCATCAGCTCCCTTATTAGCCCGGGTTGTGCAGGACATATGGGCACTTAGTTCACTACTAGATGCAATGCTCCAGACTGTCTTTGGCTGTGTTTTCTGGGTATAACATGGTGCACCTTAGTTAAACTTGTGGGCGTCAGTACTTACAGTTCTGTGCATACTGTGTTCTGTAGGATAGGCTTGCTAGTTGCATCCTGCGTGGGGGATCTTGGCTTTCTCCAGCTGCAATATGGCAGGTTCAGAAGGCCGCCGTCTTGGCCGGCTTTCTTCCAACGTTCTCCTGGTCGGGTCGTTTGTGCAAGGGGGTAGTAAGGGATTTAAGCTGCTAGTCTTCTACGGCTTCAGGAGGTCGCCCCTATCTGGGAAGGCTGTCGGGGGCCTGATTTTGCTTTGTGGCGCTGGAGATGTTCTGCCGGTCTCAGCCGCACTGCCCCCCTCGCTCACTATGGAGCTTTCAGCTTCCTATCTCTGCAGTCTGCTGAGGACCTGGCTCTGCTCAGCGGGGTCGGGGCTGTTCCACCGGTCTCTACAGCTCCGGTCCACTGCACGCTCCAGGCCTTTCAGCTCCGCCGGTCTCCCCGGTAGCCCTTCTCAGTGTGCCCTGCTTTGTGGCTCGTCGCTGTGCTCCTGTCGGTTCTCTCTCAGCAGGGGGGCTGTGTGACTCCGATCAGCTTCTTTTCGCATTCCAGACCGGCTCCCTGGGCTACAGCGCTCCGGGGGCAGGATCTGGTGTGCTCACTGTTTGCTCTTGGTGCCGCTGTGCGCCATTTTGCTGGTGGCTTCTCATTCTTCCCGAGACGTTATTTATGGCAGGAGGCTCCGTTTTTTGGCAGAATTGTGGCTGTGGTAGGCGGTCGGTTCAGTGCACCCTCGGTTGGTGTTTCCGTATCAGAATATTATCGTTTTCTTTACTTATAGGATCAATGTGGCATATCCAGCAGGAGAGCTCAGAGAAGCTCGTCTTCTCTACATGCTCACTGCCCCCGTCCGCCCCCACCCCTGGTTTCTCTTTGTAACGCCCAATTTGCCAATGTAGTAATCACCCACAGTAGCAATAGGGCAATTTATGATACTCTTATCATAAATGTGTAGATTTTCATTTTTGTAACTATCACTTAAAAGTAATTTCATACCTGTATGGCTCCAGCTTTTCATAATTCAAATTCGGAACTGGAATAGATGGCATTTTAATTTGTTGGTAAAACTATTCGATATATAATGAAGGCACGGAAAATGTGATCTTATTTCGAGTACTATGGCTTGAATCATGTTGCAAGAAATTCATGCACTGGCATCTCTTGTGGAATCATGTGCAAAGACGTGGGGTACCAACAGGTATTACTCTAACTATCCATCCCAGTCTCGTGGATTCTTTATTCTAGTGCACAAATTGTTGCAATTCAGATTTATTATGTGATACTACAAAGGACAATCCAGGGACCGGAAGTGGTGTTGGTGAACTTGTTTATTGATCATTGGTGATGATCTTGACTTGTATGCCCAAATTCTAGAGCCGTATGGCAAATCTGATATCCTGGTTTCATGGAAAGGTGACATGAACACCCTTTTGGACGTTGCTGCTTATCGGTCAAATACAGCCCCTGGGTTGCTTTTGCCTGTTGCTGCAGTATTTAGGGAGAGAATGGTCGGGTATGGTCTGATTGATGAGTGGAGGAAGTTTTAACCTGGTGACAGTTTAGATATCAAAAATCTGTGAATAGTATGTCTCGCATTGATACAAAGCTGATCTCTTGTCTACTGCTGTGCCAGATTGAGTCTTGTGATATATTGCAGCACACTTTTGCTGACTATTCTGCAGTACAAGCTGGTAAAATAGCCCAAAGGGTTGAGCACTTGCTGCTGCAACAACAGAGTAACAGAATACATGGGAAAGAGGGGAGGCTTGAACCATCCCATGACTCCTGGGCGATCAGCAGATTGCCCGACCAACCTATGTGTGATCTGTAAATTGCAGGTACGAATCTCTGCAATGTCAACTCAGCCTTTCATCCTTCTGAGGTCGATAAATGAGTACCAACTTCAGTTGGGTGATATTGTGTGTATTGCTTTGGTGAAAGCGCTATATAAATAACACATTAGTATAATTACTTCTCACTATGCACTTGCAATGTAACGATTCCTTCTGACCACCATGGAGGTTTAAATCTGCATCTTTACTTGACTCTGTTTGAAGCCATCCAAGATATGACGTTATTCTTTGAGAAGAATGTAGGCTCGTTCTCATAGCTTGGTATGGTTTGGTAATCATTAAAGGATCCTTATTAATACATTTAGTTATATTACCACTGCCATCCTTTACCGCCAGGCAGTGCGAGGATGGTTCACCTGTGTGTTCCCAATGAGTGATTTCTATTGAGGATGTTTCACATTTTTTTTGGATTTTACAATTTTTACAAGAGAAATACATTGTTTATTGGAGACAAACCATGACTTTGTTTTATTGTATGTCAGTCGGTCTAATTTGTGTAGATTTAGCTAAACCTCCAATGTGTGCAAACTTCGTTAATCTATGATGACCAATGTTTATTAAGCCTTAGGTTATTTAACAAATTTTGATTTTGTGAATACTGTAAATCTTGGTGTTTATATATTTTTGTATCATTAATTTATTCTTTACCGTACTGTTAATAAATAAGACAGTAAGTAAGCAATCATTTAGAGTCTTGAGATGGATATTGCTGTTATATACAGAGTTTGACTTACTGCGTGAAATAACGTGAGGATATGTAGGTATTTGAAAAGAGGCTGACCACCTTGGAGTGATGTACATTGTAATGCAAGCCGAGCAACTCATACTTGATATCGGATCTGAACTTGACAAGTTCTGTTCAGCTGGGGACACGGAAGTTCAGTATTTCCCAATTCAGACAAAGGTCAGACAATACGGAGAGGCAGACAGACCTGGTAGACATTGACTAGGCTAATGAACTGGGAAAAGGATGGGAGGTGGAGTTGATTTGTCATAGAGACAAGACGTTATTAAGATCAAGTAATGATGACATTTATACATTTCTGGGATAATTTATGCAACTGTACCTCGGGCAAATAGACAAAAAAAAAGAAGAATATACGGGTTCATTTGCACTCTCCCTCTCTCCACGCTGGCGTACAATACAGCTGGGAAACTGAATGTGCCATTAAGCTTGGAAGAAAATATTGGTAGTGCGTCGAATGCCGAGGTATCGGTATTCAGCGGTTCGATCTCATGGGGAGGGAAACCCTCCATGGGGCCAGTGATGAATATCTTGGGAGAAGCTGTACTCTGTCCCCCTCTTTCCACTTGCCCCTCTGTGGTCCCCGACCTCTCTATGTATTTCTGTGGTGTAGAGAACTCTTCCTCGTTCCAGTATGGTCTGTATAGGTAGAGTGAAACATACCCACATGGAATTGACATAGCCACTGACACAAAGAAGAATAGCCAAGGAGGAAAAAGTCTGCTGCAGAACAAACATACGCGGTTCAGTCATCCAGGGCTAGAGCGCAACATAAAACTGGAAGAAGGACTAGGATTTTTGACAGATCCACCCTGGAGGAACCAGGAGCTGGCTGGAGGCTCGCCGGAGAGCAGGTAGGGCTGTCGGAGCCTCGCTGAACACGCGCTGTATCAGATGTTGCCCAGCCTGGAGAATCGGAGGCCATGGGGAAACCGGGAGTCGGACCACGCGGTCGGACTGAGAGACACCAGCTGAGGGGGACCAGAACTTCGAATGCAGCAAGGGGACACAGACTGCTGGCAGGCGTGCAGGAGCACCCAGCAGGAAGCAGTTCAGCAAAGCCACCCGGGAAAGCCGGTAACCCCAGAAGACGTACCTGGGTTACCGTAGCGGGTGGTGGAGTTAAAGAAGAACGAAGGAGGTGGTTGGGGGAGAATGAAGCACCCCATTATAGCAGTATGTGCGAAAAGTAGCAAGAACACATATGAGAACCAGTGCCTGGTAGGCTAGTGAACCAGGCCTGGATGCTGCATGCAGCAAACCTGAGAGAAGGGTCAGAGACCGATACAGAGTCGGGGAAGCCCCGGCAAAGCACCACACAGGGATCTGGGACCCACAAGAGCCACATCGGCTGAAGCCCTCTGTTACGATCACCTGGCTCCCACAGGGGCGTCGGTCGGACCCGGACAGCTGCGGTCTCCACCCACGTGATGCGTAGTGCAGCGATGACTGACTGGATCTGCCCTCCTAATCTTGTCTGCTTAACCCGTAGAAATATTCTCCTGCAAGTGGAGAGATGGATTTAGCCACTTGTGGATTCAAGTGATGGCACCCCCACAGTCCTCCCTAACTAATCACCTCCAAAATGCCCTCACAGCAATCTCACCTTATATTCTTGAAAGATGAGCTCTCCATCCTGCGTGGATTTGCAGGGGCGCGTCGATTCCAGTTACTTCACTGGTTTGAAGGCTCGGGAGAGTTCCGGAGAGTATTGACTCTGAGGTTCCTGGTGAGGACCAGTAAGTATTAAGTTTATAGAGTTCAATATGTCCGATGTTCACTCTTGTTCCCCCCCCTTCCTTTCTTGTCTTGCAGCTGGCTCGTGAAAAGATGCTCTTGTGGCAGCTGGTGGCGCTCAGGTAAGAGTCTTTATTACCCGGCGCTGTCCGGTAAATGTTGCACGTGGAAAACGTGTTTTGTCTCTCTTTACAGATGTGGCACGTGAAAATATGGAGAGCCACAAAAGGATGCCTCCGCTGGTAAATCAGGTAAGTCTATGGTGGTAAGAATTATATTTGTTGGTTCCCTCGGCTCACCTTGTGGTTTTCTTTTGTCTCCTAGGTGCCGAAGTTCGGCGAAGAAATGATGGAGGCAGCGCCGACCCAAAGCATGCTGTGAAGACTGGTGAGTATGGCGCGGCGCTGCAGCTGGAGGTGCGGCGCGTGCAGAAATGATGTTCTTTACAGGTCCGGAGACGAGATGGATCCAGAATCGGGTGTGGAACAGAAATAAGTTTGTTTTCTAACCTTGTCCCTTTCTTTCCTCTTTGTTTTAGGATCTCCGGATTCGAGGCGGGCGTGGCAGAAGACTGGATGCAGGCTGCAGGCACGGTGAGCGTTACGCTGCTGGATGCAGAATAACGCGAAGCGTGTGTTGCTGGTCGGGCGTGGTTTAAATAGCCTCAAAAGTAGTCCCAGGTAAGAAGTCCCTAGAACCACAGCCGAGTAAAAAATAGTCCCTGTAGAAAAATAGTCCCTTTCAGGCTTCATGTTGGATTGGAGTCATTTGCAGCAAGGTCTGCCAGAGGTACGTAATGACTGGGCCTGGCGCCTTAGGCGCCAAGACTGATTTCTACTATGAGCCAGGCGCCTAAGGCCCCAGGACTGAACCCAGATAGCCCCTAGCCGGGGCTGCTGACGTTTTACTAAATGTCTAGATGCCTGCTTCCGGGGCTGATGGGCTTGGTCCGGGTGCCTGGGGGTAGGCATCATGACACCCGCAACCAGTTGGGAGAACCCAAGATAACACATAAAGGTCTGGGATCCACAGGAAAGGGAGAGAGGTGCAAGAAGTACCAATAAGGGGTCAAGGACCCACTTTCAAAAGGAGGCGTGTTTTTTGGCATAAGAAGAAAGACAGTCATGTCTGGCAGAATAGTGTGCCAGACTTGACAACACACTTGTGAACTGGAGAAAGAGAGCAGGAGAGACCCAACTCACACCATGTACTTGAGAACTGTATTTGTTAAATAACATACCGTCAAGTCTGACAAGATAGTGATCCATACTGAGAGTACCTTTGTGAGTTGGAGGAAGAACAGACCCCCCCCCTCCCCCCGACCCATCACCGCCTTCTTGGATATTGTGTTGGCAGAATTATGATGAACTCTGAAAGGGAGGATAGGGGGAAGACAATTCCGCACTAAGTTTGTTGTGTTTTGTACCTGTTTGTAGGAATGTCCAATATAAATAACTTTTCGTTGTGTTTTTCATCAAGGATAGAACATTCCACTTAGTATCCAGAACATGAGACACACAGTTTTTCCTTAGTTAACTTTGAGTGTAAGGGACGGAAATAAGTTTGGACGCAGGAGAGTGGACATTTTACTTTATTGGACATCCTGACCAAGTTCTTGGTCTTTTTGTTGAGGTAGGGCAACCCCTCTTAGAAATAGGGGGAGATAGGTTTTCCTTTTCTTTGCCAACAAATATGCCATCACTGTGTCAGACTCGTACTTCTGCACCCTTACAGTAGCTATTGATTTACTGCTGATGGGGAAGGCCCCAGGGACTGACCTTTTCATCTCTGAATTTTACAAAACCTACAGAGCATTTTTGGATCCAAAGGGGCTACGACTTTGGAAGGAGTCGGATTAGGGTACCCTTCCTTACTACTCTGGATAAAGTGGTTATTATACTGCTCTTAAAGAAGGGAAAACTGCTGAGTAATCTGGTTCTTACAGATCGTTGCCATTAATGAATGTGGATGCAGACACTTTCGCCAGAGCACTGGCTACATGCTTAGAGTGACCAGGCTGTATTATACAGAACATAAATCAATCAGGATTTATCCCAGAAAGTTCAATGGTGTTGAATCTCAGGTTTGTTTTTAATATTCTGCCCCAGATTTGTCCAGAGGTTTCTGCTGTTGCTGATACTTAAGATGCCAAAAAATCTTTCGATTCGGTTTCATGGGACTTCTTGAATGCTGTAATGGATGAATGTGGGTTCAGGCGGTATTTCACTTCCTGTGTTAAATTGCTCTAACTGTTCCAGTTGCTAAAATGTTGATAAATGGTTACCCATCTGTGTTTCTGCTTTTGAGGGGAACCAGGTAGGATTACACGCACTTCCTTTTTGCTTTTTGCAATTGAGCCTTTAGCAGACTTAATATGGCATCAGTATATACACAGAGGGATCCGTTAAGGAGAAGCCTGTCAGGACTTGATGGTCGTGTAGGCGATGATACCTCGGTCCCCAAGTTCCACTCGAGCAAACAGTCAATATACTGCCCGAGCAGCCCTTGAAGCCACAGGTGGTGAATGTCGTCAGCCGGAACCAGGAATGCCGGAAGATGTTTTCCCCTGACCACTGTAAGGCAAACACGCGGGTTAGATAACAATCACACCCTGTGCACAATCCTAAATGTTTACCTATAAGGATCTTACCCTGAGTGGTTGTCTGGAATGTGATGTCTGTCTGAGGGGGCCGGCAGGGTTGACGACAAGGTTGCAGCCTGGCAAAGCACTTGAAGGATGGAATCACCACCTGATACGGAACCTGGTGCTGTGAGCCAAACTAGATGGCAGTGATACAGAGAGCTGAGTTCAAACCAAAGGATAATCCAATTGCAGTCCAGGAGAAAAGCCAAGGTCGTGTCCAGGGGGAGCGTTCAAGACAAGGTACCAAACAAGGGAAATCCAAAAAGCAGTCCGTGGGAGTAGCCGAGGTCAAAACCAGGAAGAAGCAGGTCCAGGCGAGGTACAAAAGAGGAAGCGGTTTGGAATCCAAAGGCAAAATCCAAGATCAAGGATAGCAACGTCCGTAGTCAAACCAAGATCAGCTGTGAAGCGTGGATGGGAGTTCGCGCGTCTCTTTTGAACGCTCGCTCCAGTGATCACGTGACTCACACACGTGATTGGCTCACACGCGATTGGACGCGTGGAGGAAGAACGTCCAAGCGTCGGCAGCGGAGACGCGGAATGCTCATGGCGCGTCTCCACGGCAACCGCCAATGCAGGAATGGAGAGCGAGGCATAAACCAGCGTCGCAGAGTTCGGCCAGCCCCTTGTCGGCAAACCTGAAGGCGAGAATGTGCAATGGTGCGTGTGGTGTCTTGTTGTGTACTATGATTCTGCCGTATATTGATGGAAGTACGGGATGTAATAGGAGGGCTTGTGGATGTGGATGGGGGCGTGACAAAGCCCTAGAGATTATCTCCCTGTACGCGGGTTATGTGTTGCATAACCTTGCACCTATTATTAGAGATGTTGCCCCGTGTCGTCGGCAGTGGGGTCTGTCTTTATGTTAATTGGACAAAATCTGACTTTTTCCCTTGCTGATTACATCACTCCCCCAGCAGATACTGAGGGTTTCCTGTGGGCACCAGACTCTTTTACACACCCGGGAATTGTGATCTCTAAGTCAGTATTGCCATTATTTTGGAACAAGCTGGGTGGTTATCGCACTAGTTTGCAGAACAAATTACATAAATGCATGAAGCTGCCTATATCTCTGGTGGGGAGGTCCGCCTTAATGAAGATGAGTGTCCTGCTCAAACCCCTATATTACTTTCAGAAGGTTCCTATTCGGCCGGGTCAAATGTTTTTTGGAATCATACCAAAATGTCGCCTTCATAATTACGACGGCCGAAAATGGCGACTGGGTATAGAATATAATATTAATATGGGGGCGGTTTGCGGGGGATCTCCCCACTGCATATATATGTGGGGTAAAGGGGTTTAAAAAAGTCTGCATTTTCAGCCATCGCAATAATCGTAGATCTGTTTTTTTTTCATTTTTAATTGCAGCAAAAAATGGCAAGTTTGGTTTGGGCTTCTGGACTGGTTCAAATGAAGCTTGTGTACAGTACTGTGCCCTATTCGAAGGGACGGTTGCAGCTTCCTGATTCTGAATGATACTATTTGGTTTCTCAGATTAATTTCATATCATTTTGGCATGAGGTGTGCTCACTCTATCCACACGTGAGGCTTGAGAAGAATGCAGCGCGTAAATTGAGTTTTATGCTGTAATTGTTTGTACAAGATAGGAGGATGAACGTTGTTTTGATCCTCGAAAAATGTCCCTATTTGCATGGAAGAAAGTCTTGAACATGCTGTGGATTTTAACTCCATTCAATAGCGGTGTTCCAATTTGGGACAACCTTGATGTACCACCTACACTAGATGAGACCATCTATGAGCTGTGGTGATCTGCTAATATGCAAGTTTACGGTGATGTCTTTTGTGAGGGTCAATTTATTTCTTTAAAAATGTCTATTACGGATAGAGGGAAGATTGGTCATGAAATGAGATCAGCCTACTGGACAAAGTGGGCAACATTTCCGGCTGAACCTGGTATGCACCCATGTCAGAACTGTGATCCGTTCTCATGGCTGTAGGCATTGTTTCCTTTTGAATGCCACACGATAAAGTCTTGGACAGCCCGATTTAGCCAAGACATGGGAGACATGGGCTTTGGATGAACAATTGGGCAGGAATGCAGGATTTATCATCTTACTAAGGAACTCCCTTAATTCCAAGTGTAGGCTAATTCATTTCAAGGTGCTACAGCATTTGCAATACACTCCAGCTAGACTTGAGAAAAGTAACCCAGATTTAGGGATGCTGTACTAGCTGTGATGCTGAGAATGCATAATATATTCATATGATCTGGGTGTGCCCTTTGCTTCTAAGGTTATGCAACAATTTATGTTCTGCATTACCTGAAATAACTACGAACTGTTCTCCTGTTGATATGTCTTGGGCTCTACTTGGGTGTTATACCAATTTGCAAATGATATCGTCGAGGTTTCCAACTTCAGCTTTCTTACTGCTAAGCGATATACATTACTATGTTGGAGGAAGCACAGGCCTCCAACAGTGGAGACATGTTAGAGAGATGTAGATTTCCTCAGTAGTGTTGTCCTATGCAAGACCCCTCAATTATCATCTGATAATCGGACTGAAGAGAGTTGATCCCATTTGTTTTCCTTTCTATTATCCTGATAGGTGCGATTGCTTAGCTTGAGTGCAGGACGGTTTGGCAGTGAACGCTGTTTGTTTTCATGTTTATTGGATACATTTACTGTGTAGGGTGCTGTTATTGTTTGCTCAGTGAACGCCCAGCCGTTGCTAAATTGCAGATTCGAGACAATCTTAAGACTTGGGACAGTGCTCTTTGCTGCCTTATTGCTTGTACTGTGGATATCTTTGTACCGTGTGTATTTGAAACTTGTTATTAGAACGCCATACAGTGTTTGCCCTTGTGTTCCCTTGCAGAGATAAAGCACTCACCTTTGATTATTTTTTTTCCCTGAATCAACATTGTTGTAGTTCTAGAGGGTCTCTGGGAACTACATCTCCCAGACACCCTAATGTTTGAAATTTAAATCTTCACCGGTCCTCGCTGCAGCTCGCAGTGCGAGCAACTAAGGAACTGCTTTGTGGATAAGTAAGCCGTCTCTCCTTACTCGTTGTGCTCGGTGCGCTTTCACCCTTCTCCGAACCTAGGTCAACTTGGTAAGGACACAAATGGGCTACACCACTGACCTAAACCTCCTTCTTGCCTGTCAGAAGGCTAAGCGTCTATCCATTGTCGCTCGATACTTGGACCTAAATTAGACCGCCAGGCTGAACCTCTACCATCACAGCCATGTATCCCTCACATATGTAAACCCTGTAGTTGAATTACCCCCGGACATCTTTAGGGACCCACTGAGCCCGTATCCCTCAACCAACAACTTCCAAAACCTCAATACTATTTGAGGTACCAGCCCTGTTGAGGACCACAGAGGACTCTCGGGCTGCGGACACTCTAAGTCGTCTGAGGGGCCAGAGAAAAGGGGGACTTTAACTTTAAACCAGTGCAATATTATTCCCTGGTAGGGAGGATGTTCCAAGATTGCATACTCCGCAAACCTCAGGTACTAACCCTCAACTTGCAACTAGTATGGATACTATTTCCAGCCAATCTTCATTCCGCATGGAATATACTCAAATCAGCACTGCTAAACACACAATCTCTAAATAACATTGTGGATATCATAAGCATGTTTATCATTGACAAGGAGCTAGATCTATTTTTCTTGACTGAAACCTGGATCTCAGAGACCAGTGGGCCCATGATAACCGTCGTGGTCCCAGATGGCTACACCATTTACTGCAAAAATAGAGAATAAAGAACAGACGGGGGAGGAGTGGCAATTATAGCCAAAAATTACATTTCTCTACACAATTAATTGAGCCACTGCAACGGCTGTGAGATCCTACAACTCAAGTTAATTTCCACCCCCGCAGTTGTGTAGATTTCCTCTTGATCTACCAGCCACCAATTGCTATGGACACCTTCAACGATGAAATTTCGCATCTTTTAGCAGACCTTACAGGAACTAATAGTGGCAGATTATTTCTAGGAGACCTTAATCATTGGCGAGGGGATCCCTTAGACAAAGAGGCCTTTTTGCGTGAGTCCATTTTAAATAATACCGATCATCATGTCTTGAACACCGGTCCTACCAATACCAAAGGAAATATTCTTCATTGAATTGTTGAAAGAAACCTTAAAGCCCAGATAAACAATACCACCCCTTGCATCTGGTCATATCATTTTATGATCAACTTCGACATCCATCTTCAGGCACCCCCGCCTAAGCTATACAATTGCTCTAAATAGTCACCAATCGAAACCTGAAGAAGGTTTTTGTTCCCAATCTCCAAGAATGCGTCACAAACATGTCCTCAACCTCGGTGTTAGACACCCCTGACTCACTTATTGAGACTTTTAATGCAAACTTTAATCTCCTCCTGGACAAGCTTGCCCCTCTCAAAACAAGGGCTGTTCGAAATAACCCTAACCTCCAAGCATGGTTTTCACCCGAACTTAGATCCTTGAAAACCAAAATAAAGAAGGTGATGGCTTAAATGTCCATTGTCTGACAACAGGAATGCATGGAAGACCATTGAGAAAACCTACAAGGGATATGATCAGAATCGAAAAAGAATTTCTACAATAAACACATTTCGGAGGCCAATAATAAACCAAAGAAACTGATATACTAAAGCTCCTTGGGAAAACCCTAAGCCCAACTGACACCATTTGCACCCTCAAACACAAATTATACCAGAATACAACTAGCTTTTCAAGAACAAATATTTAAAGCAAGGGACAAAATGGAAGACCAGATCACCGCGCGATTAAACGCACTGCCCTTTCAAATGATCCTTTCCCCCTTAAATTCTGCTTCTAATGGAAGATCGCACTACCTTCAATCTTAACCAACTTACTAGCTTCAAACTGCTAACAACCAGGAGCACTATGTGCCCATCGACTGGTCCAGATAACGTGATCCCTCTGAAAATAATCTTAGATAATAAGGGTATATTCTCTCCATTTCTCGCAAGATTCAGTAATGCTTCCTTCCACATGAATACAGTTCCAGATTGCATCAAAAATGTCAACAACATGCCCCTCTTAAAAAAAAAAAAAAAAAAACAGGATTGGATCCCAATGATGTAGCAAATCTAAGGCCCATCACCAACTGCGATTTCTTCCTGAAGGTTTTAGACAGAGGCCACCCACCAGATCCAGACTTACATCAAATCTATCAACATATTACATCCAAGACAATCCGGTTTCCGCCCCGCTCATAGTACAGAGACAGCCCTTATTGCTCTCCAAACCCACATGATGAGCATTATGGACCAGGGCAAGCCCAGCCTCCTGGTCATACCAGACCTATTGGCTGCGTTTGATTTACTGGAAGATAAGCAACTCTTTCACACCTTAAAGAATAGCTGCCACTGCTCTGAAATGACATGCAGGTGGATACACATTTTCCTGACTGGGAGACAATCAATCAGGAGTCTGCTGGCGGGGATGCCTCCACGTATCCCACTCTGTCCACCTGTGGGGTGCACAAGGGGCTTGTATGTCCCCAATATTGTCCAATCTATATATCATATCCAGTCTCCTAGAGGAATCCGGAGTGTTTTGGACCAACTATGCAGATGACACCCAGTTGGTCTTGGAGATCTCTGGGGACTACGCAACTGACAGCCTAAATCTTCAAAACCTCTACAATCTAGTGGACTCCTTGATGGTAGATAACTGGATATCCCTTAACAAGGGCAAAACTTATTCATCTTAGGCTCCTCCCAAGCAAGGGCTAAACTCACTGACTGCTACCAGTCTTTTTCCATCCAGGATTGTAACATCCAAGTAAAAGAGAAAATCAAAACACTCAGCGTGCAAACAGACTGTGCCTTGAGTGCAGAATCCCGCGTGAGCCTGGTTACAAAAGAAATGTGCATATCACCTAAAATTGTTCAGGAACATTTGCCCATACTTACTGTGGACAACACCACCACAATCGCCTGGGTAACTTTTCTATCTAGAATAGATTATTTTAGTGCGCTATTGATGGGTGCTGACAAAGGAAGTATCTAGAGACTACAAACCGTCTAAAATGATGCGGAACAGATTGTCAAAGTTGTCCTGAGAAGGTGCCACATCTCGACCTACCAGCATGGCCTACATTGGCTGCTTGTTGCAGCTAGATGTATAGTAGAGTGGGTGCTTTAAATTGACAACTACCTCTATGGGAAATCCCCAAGCTACCTGAGATCAACTACCTTGTGGTATGAACCTTTACCAACTCTTAAATCGACTAACACCAAGCTTGTTATTCGCCCCCCTTTCAAAAGGACTTGGTAGGTCCTTTGCAAGCTGCTCAGCCAAAATTTTGAATCCTCTCCCTGTAATCATGCATTTGGATACCAACATCTGAACTTTCAAAAAAACACTGAAGACATTCCTCTTTGAGTAATCTTAGCCCCCATCATTTATAGCTGCCTCCTGTGTCCCATGATTGTTGTTTTATGTGTAGATGTGCGCCCTGATGCCTTTGGGCTACGGCGCTTTATAAATAAACCATAATAAAAATAAATTTGTTTCCTGTGCTTCTACGGCTGACTCCTTACCTGGCTGCATTCAAAATATAATCCTTACCTACATGCTCAGTGTGAGTGCTTAGCCGAGTGAAGGACAGTTTGGTAGTTCGACGTGGAGGGATGTTGAAGGTGATACCACTCTGGATGTACGCCCTCTTAAGTCTCATATTGCTATAGTTGCTGCAAGGGGAAGTGAATCGGAGAGCTGTTTAGTTTTCCCTTTTGCCCTCATTTTCACTGTTTGGAACATTCTAAGTACTGAGTTATCGAACGGGCAAAATGGTGAATAAGCATAAGGTGAAAAACTTCAGTAATAACCAGAAACCGAGAACTTGTATAGAGACATCCAGGAATGATAACGGGGAAGTACACCTGGAAGGTCCAGAAGGTAATTCGAGGACCGAAGTGACTGCACAGCCCGGGGCTGTAACAGGGAAAACCAATTTGTATTTCCAGACCGGAAAAAGGGTGAAAAACACAGGAGGGAGAAGTTGTTGAAGGCATTCATTTGCAAGGCACATCGCAGACTATGGAGACTGATAATCACTCTCTCCTCAACTTGTGCTACTCTTTGCAATTAGAAATAGTAGCACAAGTAATACCCCTGACATACATTGATTTGAACACTCCTATTTCCAGCGATGATATTGCCAATGATTTCCATACAGTTTTTGCACATATCAGTTGGATGTCACCTTTTACTCTCTTGCAAAGGAGAAAAGCCATTTTTACTTTCTTAAAATCACATTTACTATCAAATTTTAAAAATAGCGAGTAAAATACTCCCACCTCAAAATCTTAACTGGAGCACTGGTTGAATGTATATGATCCGCCTGGGGAAACAACAGATGGAATTTTTTATAGTATTCTGGAAGTGACTATGTCCTTGTATAGGTCTGATTCTGAATACCTTATATTGGCATGGTATATAAATGCACATTGCAGGAACATAGTTGAATTGGTGGCCAATGACTGGGTTAAGGCTAACAGTATCCAAGTACAAACTGCTGGGGTGCACGCAATCTTGATAGGATGGATATCTTTATGGATTATAGAGTAGCTTTGAATTTGGTGGGTTTACAGAACAAGTCAGCTGATGAAACAGAGGATTGGATTACTAAGCTGACTAGCTCGTTTGCTTTGGCCAAACCGTTGTTTGCGTTTCGGGACAGTAGAGACGACCCTAAAAAAAAAACTGTTTGATAAAGAAATTGAATTGGCTAAGCGCGGCATGAGATTACAAATTAGAATCATCCGTAGAGAAACAGACGATATCACTGTGTGTCACTCATTAATTAGACAACCCAAAAATAAATATACAACTTAGCTAAGAGGGCATACATTTTCTATGAACAATGTACAGCAGCAGAATATAATAAAAGTGCTAGCGGGTGGCAACATAAAATGTATATGGGAAGCATTGGGTGCATATAGAATTAATCTGCAATATCGCATCTTGAATCCTATTTCGGGGGAAATCTGGAGGACATATATTAAGAAAACATATTATGTTGAAAATGATACCCCAGACAGTCATTTCACATCTGTGTCTACCTTTTTGAGTTAAAATTTGAGAAAGATTATGTTGAAATATTAATACAAAAACTAAAACGATTGAAAGCTCCTGGTCCTAATGGCCTAGCTAATGTTGTATTAAAGTGAAATCCAGAACAATGGGCACTCATCTTGCAGAATAGTATATCCAAGATATGTTGCACTGGACTGATCCCTCGATCATGGAGGCGATCCATTTTAATTCCAGTCTTTAAGAGGGTTGTAGGAATATGCCGTCTAATCACAAGATATTTGCTACACTATTACTTGGGGCCTCGCAGGAATAGGCTGATTCTCTGCAGTTGTTTGGTACCTTCCAGACAGGATTTAGAGACAGTTCTTCTGCGTCACATAATCTGCTTTTGCTGGATACATTGATTGGGAATGCTACCAAAAAGGGAGCTTTACGTGCTTTGTCGACCTGCGGGTGGCATTTGACACAGTAAATCGTTTAAAGTTGTGCAGAAACTTGAGCCTTGGTATTCCACCATGGCTACTTGCGGCTATTAGAAAGTTGCATGAGCCAACTTATGTTCATGTGCAGTTGGATGGTGGAGGAACCAACACTGACCCTGTCCCAACTAATCGTGGGGTTAAGCAGGGTTGTGTGCTGTCCCCTCTACGTTTATTGGCATTTTTCAGCAATATCAATCACAACATTCAAAAGTGCCGTCCACATATATGGTTGCAATACATTTTTAACTTAACATTAAACATTATCGTAAACAACAACTGTCTCCATGTTCTGTTCCTACAATTTCGTACCTTCCATACTAGGGGTGGGTAAGGGGGGTAGTTAGACGGTCCAAAGGAGGTTTGGGGGTGTCCTCAGAGGGCCAGCTTTATCTGCAGTGGCCTCGCCCGTGTCGTTTCTGATTATACTGCGAGTATGCTTAGGCTGAGGCCTCTTGTTCATGGGGGTTTATCGTCATATGGGTGGAACATATGTCTGGTGAGTTCTCTCCATGCCTCTAGCGCCCTGCTAGGTTCATCAGTGGATCTAGCGACACAATCCTCCCAAGCCTTGGTCTCGGCCTGCACCCACCGCTCTGCTTCACTGAGCCATATTTTGTATTGTAGTCCCGCTGGTTTTTTCCAGGACATGGCAATGGTTCTTTTGGCCAGTATGCATAGCAAGTCCATGAGTCGTACCGCGTGTTTAAGCTTGGCCAATCTGGGATAAGTTCCTAATAGGCACTCCTCTGGTGTCCATTTGTATCTGGTCATGCCTGCTTTTTCGCACGTCTGTTTTACTTTGCCCCACAGCAAGCTTGCCTTGGGGCATTCCCACAGCATATGTATCAGATCAGCCTTTTCCCCCTTACACCAGGTGCAGTTCTGTTGAGCTTGCTTGTTAAATTTGGCTATTCGGTGTGGGGTTAAGTAAGTTCGATGCAGTACATTCATCTGTATCTGTCTGAATCTGTGGTTTCTTGAGACTTCTTTGGGGAATGTGAGCGCCCTGCTCCACTCCCCCTCCGTCATTTCTCTGCCTATGTCCCTTTCCCATTTGTTTTTCATTTCCATACTCCAGGGGTTGGGTATGTCGCTTAGATGGCCATATATTTGTGATATTGGTCTGCTGCCCTCCCCCAGGTTGTATAGCATCATTAAGAGTGGGTCTGTTTCCGGTTCTTCAGGCCACGTGTCCCACTTGCGTCGTGCAGTGGTGCGAACCCTTTGATACCATAGGAACTGGCCTGGGTGGATGCCTTCTATTTCTTGTAGTGATGCAAACTCTTTGAAGGTGCCTTCTTCGTAGAGATCTCCCCAGGTGTAGACCCCCTCTCTTTCCCATAGTCTAATTTGTTTCAGATCTGTGGCCATTTTACAGAGGTCTGCGAGCAATGGTACTTCTGGTGCATAGGAGTTCCGTGAATGGGTGAGCATCTATGTTCTATGCCATATCTTTTTCCCCAGGGTGGCTGGGGGGGGGTGTTTCCCAGTAGTTGTGAGGGTATCCAGATCAGTTCTTTCAGTTGGTACGGGAGGAGCATAGCCTGCAACAGGGGGGGTTTCAGATGTGGGCTCATCGGCTAGACATTTGGTCACAAAGCTTAGCTGGGCTGCAAGGTAGTATTTTTCCAGGTTAGGAAGCTGGATTCCTCCCTGACTATATGGTAGGGCTAATGTCGACAGCGCCAGTCTGTCTGCTTTTCCCCCCCACAGGAACTCTTTTATTAATGTCTCAAGCAGTGGGAAGAAGGGTTTGTTAATGTAGTGATGCACATTCTGGAACCCGTACAAGAACCTTGGCAGTACAATCATCTTGACTATCGAGGCCCGTCCCATCATGGACAAGGAGTTTCGCCCAGAAGTTCATTGATTTCCGATGGGCTGGGAGTGCTGCTTTTATGTTATGCACGTGAATCAGTGCGGGGGTGTGCATTATTTGGATTCCGAGGTATCGGAACAAGGTGGTCTGCCATCTTATCCCTACTGCTGGAAGTGTATCCATGTCTGCATGTCTCAGGGCGGCTAGGGGAGCAGGCAGGATTTTGACTTGCTGAATTGGATTCCCGAGACCTTGGAGTAATTATCCAAAACATCTAGTATGTTGGGCACCTTGTGTTGTGGGTTCCTGACATATATAAGTACGTCATCTGCATAAAGTGAGATGATGTGATCTATTCCTCCCAGCCCTATACCAGCATCGAAAAATTGCTTCCTAATGTAAATGACCAAGGGCTCCAGTCCCAGTATGTACAGCATTGGGGACAGTGGGCATCCCTGCCTAGTCCCCCTTTGTATGTCCCAGGCCTCCGACACGTATTTCCCAGATTTCACCCTAGCTCTAGGCTTAGCGTATAATATTGTGATCCATCTAATGAACCCTGGTCCTAAGCCAAATTCCTTGAGTACAGCCACCAGACACTCCCAATATATGGAATCGAATGCCTTTATGGCGTCTAGGGAAAGTAGTGCATACGGGTCCCCATCATTGTCGGTGTGCGCTATGATGTGTTGCAGCCGGAGCAAGTTCATGGATGTGTTGCGGCCGGGTATAAACCTGCACTGGTCAGTGTGTATTATGTCTCCTATGATTCTGGACAGCCGCTTAGCTAATATTGTAGTTAAGATTTTTACGTCATAATTAAGCATCGCTAGTCCCGCCGGTTTGTTGGGCTTTAGGATCGGGACCACAAGTGTTTCTCTCATGCTCTCAGGCAGTATCCCTCTCTCGTATGCTTCCTGGTATATCTCATGTAAGGGGGGCGTCAGGGAGGGCTCATAAGCTTTATAAAATTCTGGGGGCAACCCATCGGTGCCGGGTGCCTTGCACGTGGTCATGGACCGAATAGCCTCCGTTATGTCTTCTGGTGTGATGTCTGTTTCTAGTATGTTGGCCTGTTCCGGGGACATCTTGGGGAGCTCTCTCGTCCAGTGTGTCCATTATCTGTTCCTGGGAAACCTGTTCATTATGGGAATATAAGCGTTCGTAGAAGCATTTGAAGGTATTATTTATGTCCTGCTGTATGTGATGCGTGTTTCCTTCCTCGTCCTGCAGTGTGGTGGTAGAATGTCTGGGATGTTCCTTTTGGCAGAGCCAGGCCAGTACCCTGCCTGGTCTGTCCGCCTCTACATGTGCTCTGTTCGTTTTGGCAGCGTAGTCAAACTTTTCTAGCCTGCTCCAAGCGGTTGCATTCTTCTCCCTGAGTTTCTGGAGTTCAATTTCTCTCTGCTGGGTGCCTGTGGGGGCGGCCTCTAGCCTTTCAATCTCCTTCTCCACCTGTTCTAGTTCCCTCCTTAGTGTTTTCCTGATTCCCCCGGCCTTTGCAATGATTTCCCCTTTTATCACTGTTTTTAGGGCGTCCCATTCTGTGCTTCGGTGTTCCACGCTGCCCTTGTTAGCTTCTATGTAGTTGTCTAGAGACTCTTGTAGTTCCTCTATAAAGGCTGAGTCCTTCAGGGCATCTATGGGCATCTTCCACATGGGGATCGGGGGTCTAGGGCCACTGTGGTTCCATGTCACTAAAAGTGGGGAGTGGTCAGAGATGGTTCTCCCTAGGTACTGTGCTTCCCCCCACTTGGGGTAAGTGTTCCCTGCCTATAAGGACGTAATCTAGCCTTGTGTAGATTATGTGGGGTCGAGTAGTATGAGTAGCCTCTCGTTTCCGGGTGTGTTTCTCACCATGCATCTGCCAGGTCCAGTCTGTCTATCATTGTGTCTGGTGCTGCTGATGGGCCTTTCGGATTGGGTATGGACCTATCCAGTGTTGGGTTGTGTATACAATTGAGATCTCCCCCCCAAATGAACAGGCCACTTCTGTGTTGCGTAATCATGGGATACAGTGAGTTCAAGTGGGTCGGTATGTTGTTGTTGGGGAAATAGTTCATGATGCATAATTCTGTCGGTTCTATGTGTCCCCATAGCATTACGTATCTGCCTTCCCCCTCCATCTCTGATTTGGTCAGGCGGAATGGGAGCTGTGGGTGTATCCAAGTGTAAACTCCTCTTGCATATTTGGAGTAGGTGGTGCCAAATCCGTCCCCCCTCCAGTGATTATGGAGTTTAGCCACAGAGTCTGGTGTGCAATGGGTCTCCTGTAGCAGGGCTATCATCACCCCTTTCCTGTGTAAGTAGGCCTTGATTCTGTTTCTGCGAAGGTATGTTCTCAGACCCCTCACAATCCATGTCATTATTTTGATTGCTGTTGTGGTCATGGTGGTTCAAAAGGGTTGTTACGTTTGCCTTGCTTGCCCCCTCTGCTTCGCTTGTGATCGCAGCTCTGGTGTTGAGGGCCTCCCCTGTGTGAGGGTCAAGGCCCAGGTCCCCCCCGTCCTCCATCCAGTTCTCCCCCTCCCCCATGGTCCATCTGGAGACTTACCAACTATAGTAAAGTTCATTCTGATGAATGAGAACAATAAACTGTGCAACTTTGAACTGCCCCCAGCAGTTGCTTCTAACTTGCAGCGCTCAGGTGCTCCCGAACATTTTGGGCCTTTCCAGGCCGTTGTGTGTTGGCGGTCTGCCTCCACGTTTTCTGAAGGGGTGTGTCGACGTCATCGGCGCTCGTGTGAGCCAGTGTTCTCCTGCCCGATGTTGCTTTCGTATTACTGTGGTTCTTAGTGCGGTGCCGTGGTTTTTTTCCCCCTTGTTGTGTGAGCTTCTTTCGCTTCCTGTTGCTTTTGATTGTTCAGTGGCATGTGATCTCCCTCGTTGCCCCTTCATTGTCTTCTGCAAGGTTGTTGTGCTCGAGCCACATATTCGCTGCCGCAAGTGTTTCTAGAAAGATACCTTTTCCTTTGTGTATTACTTTGAGGCGCAACAGGTACATTAGCATGTACTTGAGGTTGAGCTCCCGTAGTCTTGATTTCACTGGGATGAATGAGTTCCTTGTCCTTTGCACTATGGGAGTATAGTCCGGATACATGACTATTTTGGCGTCCTGTCTCTTAATTTCCCCTCCTTCTCTCGAGAATCGCAATATTATCTCTCTGGGCGCGGGTGCGAGCCCGGTGGGGGTCTCTTTTGCAGGGATCTGTGGGCTCGCTCTATCGAGAATCCCTGGGTCAGGTTGCCAGCCCCGATTTCCTGTTGTAACATGGTCTCAATGAATTCTGTAGGGTCCGGACCCTCCATTCCCTCCGGGACCCCCAGGATTCGGATGTTGTTGCGGCGGGCTCGCCCTTCCGCACCCTCCGACCTCGCTTCCAGCCGTGCTACTTTTAGTTCCAGGTCTTGGACCTTAGTTTTGAGATCCATTGTGCTTTCTACATTGTCCTGTAGGGCAGCCTCTGCTGTAGTCACTCTGTGAGATTACGAGCATCCTGCCTTATCAGCTGTATATCCAATTTTACTTCGTCTATTTTTTTTTTCGATAGAGGTGCGTAATGCTGCTATGGCCTGCAGTACCTGCGCATTCGTAGGTTCTCCTTCCTGGGTCGGTAGCTCCTCTGTAGCCCTAGCCTCCTGCTGTGGTTTGGGTCTGACAACCTACACGGTTGTGTAGGAGTCCATCGTTGCGTTTTTCGGTTTGCCCTTGGGGGTGACATCTCCTATCTCTTGGCACTCAGTCCGCCCCCTCGTGTCGGCGGTGCTCGCCCTTCCGCCGGTTGTGGCCCCGGCAACTGTCGTTTCAGTGTCCAGTGTGTGGGTCCTCGATTATGCGTCCCTGGGGCGGTGTTATTCCGTGTTGGCGGCAATCGATTTTACTTTCTGTAGCTAGGTAGTTTTGGCATCGGCCTCTTGCTGTCTCTGCCCTTTGTTGCTGTGGGCCTGGGATGTGCCACCCCTGATGGGGTTCGACTTTCATGGTGTCTTGCCCCCTACGGTGTCTTTGTTTCTGCTCCCCGGTGGTAGGTGTTATGCCTGTTCCCAGGCCTTTGCAGCATTAGTGTCGGTGGTGCCTCTCAGGGAGCCCTCGTTGGGTAAGTTGAGGGTAGCCGCCTGCACTTCCTTCCCCCCACGGGCTGTTTGCTCCGCGTCACTGCAGTCTACAGCGGAGCCTCGGGCACCGCCATCTTGCGGTTCAGGGGGGCTCTGCTTTGCTTTCTCCCACCGCCTGCTCCGGTTGTCCAATTTTTTTTTTTTTTTTCCATGGGAACAGCACCGGGTGTTGGGAAACGGTTCCTTTCTGTGATGCTGTAGTTTTCATGGCCATTCGTTGAGTATTTATCGAACCATTCGATCCGTATCAGGATCCCGGGCAGGAGCGCTGGCGAATCTCATCCTTACGCCATGCGCGCCGGCCACGCCCCCCCTCCCCTCTACTTTTTGATCTATACATTTCTGATTTGCCTGAGTATCTTGGCAGAGTGAACAATTTTCTGCCGAGATTGGAGGGTGTTCATTTCCGCTGGCTGTCCTATGCGAGTGACACTTATGTGGGTCTGGATCGGATAGTAAGCGAACATTGCAGGTACGTAGGGACTCATGATTTGGTCCTCAATGTTGAAAAAACGAAGTTTATGTGCTAGAGTGATAACAATTGCAGGAGAACACCTTTTGATTCTTATGGAAGGAAACATTTAAATGGTCTGAACGTATAGATATTTGGCCTTGGATTTTCATAATGGAAGTTATTTTGAGTTTATGGCCGAGAAGAGACGAAAGGTAACCCTACAGACTGCCCATAAAACGGCGAGATATTATTATGCAGGGAACTCGCTATTACATAAACAAAGTTTCTGCTCTGCTGTAGTGTATGGGTTAGAATCCCTTTTAGTATGGATTTTCGCTGGTTTAAAGTAATTGAGGGGAGATTCTGGAGGTCTATACTGAATTTACCGGTATCCAGTGATTTCAACAAATAGAAAATAAAGAATGACATTTTAACGAATAAAAAAAATAACAAAAAAATATTGATTTAAAAAGAAATTATATATATGTGTGTGGGGGTGGGTTTAGGGGTTAAATCTGTTGGGGAAGGAGTCGGCTGGGGCTTTAAACATGGAGAAACAATGGTTTGGGGGTTGTTTTGGGTTCAGTAAAAAACATATAATTTATTTATTCGTTAAAATCACATAGAACCAATTTACCGAGATCAGTGCCCAGAAAGAGGGCAATACTGTATATTAAGGCACGGAAGGATCCTAAGTGGCCATTACTGCGGCTGATGTGCCAGGCTATGTGGAGGAATGGCAAGGGAAATAGATTGTATTCATGGGTAAAAATGACTCTTGATTTGTTTAAACAATTGATACTGGATTGGTTGCTTGACTTTACTTGAAAGACGAATCTGTGCATAAACTAAATGCCTGGGACTGGGTCTCCAATTTTATGCATATGGAGTCACTTGAAAGATAACAAGGTAATTATTAATTGAGCTATAAATTCTTCACTTGGCAGAAATATTTGGTGAAACTTCAATCGCGTTAGGCCCTTAGATTTTATCTGTTTGTAAACTTAGATCATCTACCAACAATGTCTACCCTGGGTCCAAGATAATATATTCCACGGGAATCTCGTACTTGCCGTATATGCAAGTGTGATGCTGGAAATGCATTGGAGGGACAGGGCCTCTGTATCCTTGTCCTTTACATATTTTTATCGTGTGTTCTGTCATGTTTTCCGTGCAGGAGTTCATGTGGGACTCCTGGTGGTGCAGCTCTCTTTTGGTTTGGTGTACTGACCCATGGGATACCCTTATGGCACCCATGGGTGGGGGTACAACCCTGTGCCTCTAGTGTATGTTTTTGGGCACCTGTGGGTGACCCACAGAGCAGGGTAGGGGCTGGTGGCAGCTCTGTACTGAATTGACGTGCCCTGAGCGTCCTCCATTTTGGGATGCCCAGGCCCTGTCATTGGAATCGGTAGATTCCTGATGGAGACAAGATGGCCCCCATGGCCTCTTACCTTCCATCGCCTGTTACCCTTGAGCTTCCCGAAGTCCTGGGAAGCCCTGACTCTGTCCCTTCCCCCTGACTGGCTGTTGGGTGGAAGTTCCATATATGGTAGTGTGGGGGAAGTGCCGACCAGACTGGCTGGAGCCTTCCCAACGACCGTATGTCGTGGGTACACCTGTGGGTGGGACCTGGGTGAATGGAGTGTGTGACGAATCTACACTTCTTGTTGTGGATGTCTGGTATCTGGTGGTTGACACAATGACTGAGACAGCCCTGCCCGAAACTGGTATGAATAAAGTGTGTAGTGTTGAATGGTGTGGTACTTGTCCGAATCCACATTCCATGTTGTGAGTGTCTGGATGGAGAAGAAAGGCCTGAATGCACCGTGTGCCTGATTGGCTGACTGCTGAATGCCCTTCGTAGTGATTGGATGCTTAAGTGTGACCCAGCAGAATGAATGGGAGATCAACGGTATATCTGGGGACCTCTCACTGCTAGGAATCGTGTTCAGAAGTGTTCAGGAGCTGATGTCCAAACTACAAAGAGTAACTGGAGGGAAACTGAAGCTTGACCTTGAAGCGGTGCTGGAAGATAAGAATTGCTGTTGCTCTTCATCAATCTGAAAGCCACGGTGTCTCCAAGGACTGACCCAGAGAGGACCTGGTAAGGCGACCTCTTCCCGAGCTACGAGGGACCATTGTGCACCAGCTGATCTTTACCAAAGCTCTCTGGTAGACAGACCTATGAAAAGCTGCCGACCGGAGACTGGGACTGCTGCGGAAATCCCAAAGAGAAGCGCCCGGACTGTCACCGTCGATGACCGCCGTCGCCGACTGGAGCTGCAGTGCTCCCATTGCCTAAGAAGAACTTTTGATTCACGGACGCGCTCGTCCACACTGTCGCCCGCCTTATCCCGCCGGAGAAGACCAGGCTGTCGACGCGCTGAGCAGCATCCGCCGGTGGGTTTCCCGCCAACCACAGACGCTGACGACGCGACACCCTTGCTGGGCCACAGTTCTTCAAACTCTTTGCGGTCCAGAACTATCAGCATCGAGGTGCCACGCACGCCTCTTCCTGGCAGGACGTTTACGCTTCCCCATCGACGAGCACCGCTAGGAAAGAAGCTGCCACTTCACCGCTGTAGTTCACCCTGTTCTTCGCCGGATGTTCGACGACCCGTGACTCCTGTCAGACTCTGTCTTTATCTTCTTGCAGGAGTGATCCTGGCCCACCAGACCCCCTGATATGCCAGCTCAACAATCCTTAATAATTAAAATTACCAAACCGGCAAACCCAAGGGGAAAGGGGAATAGAGGATAAAATAACAACTGCAGATCTTCACTGGCTCTCAAGACACTGGGCACTGGCTCCCTGATTCCTGGTTTCCAGCTACTCTGACTCCGTAGATGGTATTTCTTTAGTGCTGAATTGATTTAGTTTTCATCACTATGCTGTGTCTGTGAAAATCTAAACACAAGAATATACGGTTTAATAATACTCTACTCTGAATATAGTCTATATATATATATATATCATTTTAAACCTTAGTTTCTCTTTTACCTGCTGCCTATGCTAGATTGCTGATAGGCATCAATTTTATGATACACTTGTCATTTAGTCTTCAAATATTATATAATATTTCAATGTTCAAAAACTTTGATAGTTTTTCTTGACTTAAGTGTTGCTGAAAATCTGAATTGAAATTGCTTTGACGAAATAGTTCAATTATAGTTCTTAAAATTCATGAAATAATTAAAGTTCTTCTTTGTAGAAACTTCCAGCTTTCTTATTTATTGTAATCCTTGAGGAATAATGTATCCGTGTGTAATTTTATTCAACTCTGTAGACTTCTCAAGTTCTTAAGATAAAGGATACTATTAAGCACTGAGAACAAAAATATAACTTGTCTCCAACGACGTAACGAGCAAACAGAACGGAGTAGAGAAAAATGAAGACACGAAGCAAAAAATAGAAACGCGCCCTAATACATACTGGTAACACGGAAAAAAAGCTCCGCAATACTAACTCAGCAATAGAAAACTAGAACACTGAGTAATATAGAATTTTAAAACAAAGTCCACTACGTCACTAGAAACGACTAGATGCCAAACCAGGAAGTAAATCAATACTATCGGGACGCACGCAACAGACGCACGCGGGTCCCTTACTCTAACCATTACCGTTTACACAAATATAAACGAGTCGCGCGTTTAACAAGAAAATACTGCGAAAATGATGCAGAATACACGCGCAACTCATAAGAAAACAGAATTGAAATAAACACTATTGAAAATTGAACTCTAAAAAAAAAAATAATTAAAATAAAACCTACGCAATACAATAATACGCAAACACAAAGTCGCGAGAAAAAATAAACGCAATGTTGAATTTCTTTCTCCAAACTTGCGCAGTGCAAATAATAGTTCTTTTCAAATAATAAACCTAAATGCAGATATTACAGTTTCTTTGTTAGTAACTCATAGTTGAGTTCAGTCAAAAAGATTAACTTTTCAGATTGAAAGACTTAGCTTCGTTCATCTGGAAACATTCTTGTATATAATGATGACTTTTTCTTGAACATATCTTTCTGTGGAGTTTTTCATCTAGGATTTTCTCAAAAAGGGTTTCTAAAACTTCTTAAAACTAAATATCTAGGGAGCTATAGTATCAACAACCTTTCTCTTTGGGAACTGGAATGAAAGGCAGTTTAGAATCTTGGTGAAAGTTCTAAGTTACCTCACAGCACTCTTCCACCAATCACTGTTAAGAAACAGAGACGCCATTTTGACTTGGGGAAATTAGGCACTTCCTGCATATTTTAACATTAAGGAAATTAAGGTAGATAATAAGATGTGAAATTGAGAACAAAACACTCAAACATCACTCTTACACATATATGTAATGATGAAATTTCTTAAATGAAAATTTTCTAGTGTAATGTCTTTTTAACAATGTGGAAATATGCCATGGAATCCTGACAACTCCTCCCTTAAATGGAGGGCACTCGAGAAGGGCTGTCGATTCCCCGAGGAGGAACGCTACAACGCCAGGTATTTTGGGGTTGCTGAACTATTGGGAAGACTCTTGTGAACAATATATGGACTGAGCTTGTGATATATCTTTATTCTACAGGTTGCCCAGGTGGGAAGGGGGTCTCCACACAGAACTGTGTCTAGTGGTAGGGGCCAGTACTCTGCCAATTGTTCTAACCAACTGCTTTCCTCTAATATCTATTGTTGGTTTCCTTTGCAAACTGATTTGTGTGACATTTAACTGTATCGTTGATGCACTTTAAAGAGATCTAATAGTAATTGTGGTACCACGTAGAACTGTATATTTGCCATTGTAGATAACCGAGTACTAAATGAGCTATTGTGATATTGTACATAACCTTGATTATTAATTATAAAAAGACTGTTTTAACTAAACAGTGTGCAGACATTACTTTGTGGGTGCTTGGGGACAACACTGTACTTAAGACCCAGCCTGCATCTCCCCCTGAGAAGCTAGGCCTTGATTGCTCGACCACATACCAATAATAGAGAATCTTGGCTGGGGCCATATAGAGAGCAGAGGTACAGACACCCCCCCGCCCCCCCGGTCTTTACAGTATGAAGCTTAAATCATTGAGACTGCACAGCATATATTAACCTCCTGTGAGATACTGAAACAGTTGTATATAAATCAGCTTGCTGGGTTTGTTTATAATGTCACTGCCATATGTATTGCCTCAATTCAAGTAATATGTCGTTATTGTTGGTACTATACAATGTATGGAAGGTGGCAGTAGCGAGATTGGGTGAAAGGATATATGTTATATGAAAAGTGTGGATGCATTTTACAGTATTATG
This sequence comes from Ambystoma mexicanum, assembly GCF_040938575.1. Taxonomy (NCBI): domain Eukaryota; kingdom Metazoa; phylum Chordata; class Amphibia; order Caudata; family Ambystomatidae; genus Ambystoma; species Ambystoma mexicanum. The sequence goes on along the minus strand of NC_090936.1, from coordinate 446,606,579 downwards.
TTGAAGTTTGTAAATGGTAATGAAAATTAATTATTTTATGTGATTTTTTTAAATGTATTTTATAATTGGATGTCATACGTGAAGTGGAATAGTTCTGTGGAACTAAAACATTATAGGGGCCAGTGCCTGTTGCTTGATGGTTGGATATGGACTATTCCTTAAATGGAGCGCTGATCTTCTCACATTATATGCATGTAACAAATATGTTTGTAACAATGTTTACATTGAAATAAAGTAAAAAAAAACAATTCATGTCATTAGATTGCTCCGCAAATGTATATAATCTTCAAATATAAACTATTATTTTTGATCATTTACCAAGACTTGGTTTACAGTTGTACGCATGAGTTGTGAAGTGCATCATCTCTCGTTATATTTCTTGTGTTTACGCTGTGTGCACATGTACAAATTTTAAGTTAGTTTGCAACAGATAATTATTTATTAGTAGTCTTAGGAGATAGACATGACGTACTTGGCAATATCGGAATCACTTATAGATAGTAAAAATAATGTTAGAGATCAGTAATACAAAGTTGTTAGTACAAGTGACTTTTTATTATGGACAAAAGCGGTTTTGGTGTTAAGTCTTACCTTAACTGCCCCCGGTCGTAAAGCTGAGTCATTCTTTTTTTGGACCTACTTTAATTTAACTAATACATTTTTGTTTGCTTTTGTTTCTACTGACCCATGAATATCTATCTAGTCCAGTTCTTTTTGGAGAATGTGTGTTAATTTAATGCAGTGACTACTTAAGAGACCTCCCACCTTAAAATACTATCCAACTCTGAAACATGCTCAACCAAAGACATTTTACTTGACCCACTGATGATACACCGCCTTGAAACAGTATAGGCGCATTTTAAATACCAAATACATAACTAAATATAGCCTCTGCCTAATCTCTCTCAAATATTCTCTCAATCGTCTCTTAAACACTGATGCTCATGCAGCCCTATCAGATTTACATGTCTACTTATTTGTGTCTACTCTAATCAGAGCACTCATACTATCTAGGCTTGATTATTGTAATGCCCTCTATAGCGGTGCTAACAAAGCCATTATCCACAGGCTTCAAATCTTACAAAACAATGCCTTGAGAGCTGCCCTCGGCATTAATAAGAGAGATCATATCTCAACCACCAGACGCCAACAGAAATGGCTCTCCACAGACAACAAAATCAAACTAAAGTTGGCCTCCCTAACCCATAAAGACCTCAACAATGCCGCCCCCAGTTATCCGATGGACAAGGTAAAGAGAAAGTCCTCCATCCGACAAACAAGAACTACCAATTCCAACCGTCTGATAATTCCCAGATTCAAACTCTCCACCATTGGTGGGAACAGTTTCCCGGTGAAAGCTGCCACGCTCTGGAATTCTCTGCCACACAACCTAAGAGCTGACCAACCATATTTGCACTTTAGAAGACACCTCATCAGTCACCTTAACTCCAATAACCCTTGTAGTTAGCTGCACTTTCTACACCTATGTATAGATAGTGATACTTTTGTTCGTGATTCTGCCCTTGCCTCTAACAGCCCTGCACACATCTGTACACTTACCTCCTGTATAGATATTGACTTTTTATGTTTGAAGATTTGTATACCTCTTATTCCTGTAATCCTGAATATTTTTTCAGGATTACCCGCCTCTAACAGCCCTGTACATATCTGTATATTTACCCCTGCATAGATATTGACTTTGTATGCATGAAGATTTGTATATTTTTTATTCCTGTAATTCTGATTATTTTTATTACTACTTCAAAGTGTATATTTCTGCAACATTGTAAGCTTCGAATTATCTTTTGCCTGCGCCCTGTTGCCCCTGGGTAAGGTGCGCCATACAAATAAATAAATAAACAAACAAACATAGATACATCACTATGGGGACTCGGAGGCTTAGCATCATATACTTTACAAATAACCTTAACTATATGAAATTAACAAAATTAACATGAAACACAAAATGTCTGTGTGGTGTGACATTTGGGATAAGGTGTATACTGGTAAACGGGAAAATGCAAAGACTCTAGCAGATAAAGGATAACCAAAGACCTATTTTAATTTCACATTCCTGTGCACCAACAACCTCCTGCTCTCTTTCAGTTGTTCAAAAATATCGCTTTATGGTAAAATTGTTTGAAAAACTGTGTGCCAATGTTTCCTGATTGTGAACCATTTCTGTCATCTGTGCTATTTTGCCAGTAACTCTCCTGAAAAGGCCTCATCGGCGTGCTGTCCACATTTGCTTGTTCTTAATTTAATCTGATTATAATTAAGGTTTTTTGTAAAAATCATGGATCATGATTCTATATTGGACAGCAACAAATGAGGTAATGACTCCTTTACGAAAGACTCAGCATGTCACTTTTACTCAAGTTAAATTTGTTTTTGTTTTCATTAGCAGTTTGCCATGCAGCATAGGTTTGACACTTTTATTGTGTCCACGTATAGTATAAAATGTCATATGTAAAGAGAAAAGTGGTTACATTTTAGCAGGGACACGTTGAACTGCTTTAGACAAACACACTATTAGAGTGTCATTTTCAAAATCTCTTTTTAAATGGTATGTGTACATAGCAAATTGCAGATCAGTTCCTCAATGTATTAGTTTATCTGAGATCACCGAGCATTAGCATAAAACTCCCAAGCACCTTGCATCTCCACATTGTCCGTTAAATGGGTTCTGTTCAAGCCTTTATTTAAAAGGGAACTAAAATCCTCCACTGCATATGGCCTGGATAAGTAGCGTATTGGTCAATTAATATATTGATAAATTAATGCTGAACCAACAGAATATTTACAAACAATCAAATAACATATGTGGGATTCTGAATATGAGTTCATTAGTGGTAATTGGGTCATCTGATATGAGGACACACAATCTTACTAACATTACTCAAGCAGCAGGATCTATAGTGCCTGACTTTCACCCCTTCTTCAAGTGCAAACAGTAAATGTAATGGACTTAATGGCATTATTTATACCAACCCTACGGCACATTGGAGACAAAACAGTATGCTGTATCCAGTTGCACAAAAGAATTTGCCCATTTGCCTCATTATGTAATTCCTCTGTAATAGATTTGCATGTGCCCCACAGGTGTGATATACATTAATTTTACTCAGTTTTGTTATGTAGACCTTTAACATACATATGTACAGGTTTAGCAGTCGTATGCTCACAATGATAACAAGACGTCTTTGAAGAATAACTGGGAGGAAGCTGGAATAAGTTGAACATGTAAAACAAAATAAGGTTGAAGTGCCCATGTTGATGACCGAAAGATCGAGTTAAGAGTAGATACTTTATCAGATGCTGTTGTTGTCCATTGACAGAATGAGCTTGTGGGGATTTCCTTGCCATGCAACAGCACACTTATCAGCCATTTTGCAGAACTGAAGCACAATGAATGTTTTTCCAAGTTGGATAGGGTCTTATGAGTGCATGGCATTCAAGGATACATTTAACTAACCCTTCTAAACAAAAAAAGTAGCGATTCATGGATTGTTCAATCAAAGGGGCTACTTTGCATAAATTACAGGTGTGATCGCCGCACATTTGCAAAGACCTGTCATTTATGCTAAGATTTATGCGGACCCATTTGGAAAATCCACAATGACGTCTTAAGCACTTCACTCGGATGGCTTGTAAACCGTGTATTAAATTGATGAAAGGCTGCTGAAACCGAAACTTAAGTTGGTATTTTTTTCTCATTAATTGAGCAAGTAAAACTTTGTGAATATCGCATGAAGGTATGGTTTACACCACCAAATAGGTAGAACTCAAAACATACAAATTGTGTCAACAAAGGACTATACCCAACATGTTTACCTAGGGCATGTTGTAAATTACACATTTCATTGTTTATATTCACAAAGAAAAGGCACTGACAAACAGTACATAATATGTTGGTCAAAAAAGAAATATCAAAGTTTTAACTTTTGAACAAATTTTTCCTCCTGAGCTGCAAATTCCATGACTGGTGCTACTTCTTGCTGGTAAATTGCAGCCAGTCTAACAGAAATCAGTTTACACATAGGTCATTCAGGTGTGTTGGCAAATTTGGCCAATTCATAGAGAAAAGTTTCTGAATACAAATTCAGAGAGTGAGTGATCACCAAAATTTATGTTGCCCTCTTTCTTAGCTTCATCCCTTATGCACCCTTAATCTCAAGATTTTAGTTTTTATTATTCAGGTATTAGTTACAGATGCCTAAGTGACAACTTCATCCAGGTGCAAGTACTACTTATGGTTCGGAAAAAGCTATGTGAATCTTCCGCTTATCGTTTCGGCCAGGAACAATGTTTGCCAAATCCCTGGAACAAGATTGGCTAGAGATGGAGAGGGTATACCTGTGCCTTCCTCTATCACATCTACAATCAAATACCTGCATTGAGCCAATTAGAAGGACATTTAACTCAATGGGCATGGTATCTTATTTCAGACGTGGATACTAATAAAAGTATAAATACATCAATTCAGACTAAATCATTATCTCTGTTATGTTAACCTTAACATAAAAGCCAATAATTCTTATGCTCCCTCTATGGATGACAAAATGATATTTGAACGAGATAGTTTTCGTGAGAAAAATGGAACAGACGATGCTAACTCGCCCATTACCAAATAAACCACTGTCTCCCCCTACATATCTGCTAGAAAAGGCACTTTAAAAACAACTCAAACATTCTCCCTCCAAACTAGTTATTTGAATAGCCTATAACTGTTTAATACAGCAAACAATGTAACTCTTTGGGAGAACCTGAAACTCTGTCATTCTGGTTCTTCTTTCTTAAAAGCAAGTGGTCAGATGAGACATGTATAAAATGCAATTCAATTATTGAAATAACAATGCAATTTTAAGAGTAGGTATGCATCGGAATGCTTAAAGAGCTTGAGAAGTGGAAGTGTTTTTAAAACCGTGGCTTTGGTGGCAAGAGAAGACCAATCCGACTAAACTATTGTGTTTGTTAAGCTCAGCAGGTGTATGACAGTAGTTTAACCCATGTCATATGTTAGACTACTGTCTAACATAATACATATGTTATATGTAAGTGCACTTACTTAAAACAAATGTCAACTGCAATGTAATATGTTCATTCTTTCTTAAAGAACAGTTTTAAATATTATTGGCACTGCTAATAAACCCACCAAGATGTTCTGCTCATAATGCAGGCTAAGCACATTGTTCGTAGCAGTGCTCAAATGTCACACATGTGGCCAGTTCTCCTTTTGAAAAACCAGGTCAACTGCCTCGCTCACGTCCTTCACCATGTGTGATGCTTCAACTAGGCTTGGGTCGAAGCGGAAATCCCGATGTCCATGAAACACAGTCTCTGTCACGCTCTCATTGGGATCACTGGGCACATCGCCGTGGTCCCGATAAACCCCTGTGCAAACCAGGATGGACGTGCAGGACCGTGCACTGTTCCCAGACACCTGCTGCTTGCTACCAATGGTTGTTTCTGTGCCATTCGTGGTTTCCACCGTCATGCTGCCACTCTTCACTTTGCTCTGTACACCAGACTGATGAAGAGTCTGAAGGTGACGATTGTAAAGGTTAGCACCATAGACATCAGCCATGGGATTATCCCTGCGGGAAGACGAACAGAACATAAAACATAGTTATTTCAAAGGTGTATTCATAAATAGGTTTGTACTGAGGGGGAAAATGCTACACTGGCAGCAATGGATGATGTTTCCACTGTGCAGGAAACATAGGGACATTGCAGCAATAGTTACGGGGGAGGCTAGAGTTGGGGGAATTAACAGCAAGTTTGTGATTGAATGAGAGTAGGGCTGTATAAATAATATGTCTACTGGAGGTAAAGCTGCAGGCCCCAGGTTTGTAGGGAAAGGTGGTAAGAAGGTTTGCATAGGGACAGCCAAGTAAGAGATGCGCAGCGCAAGGAATTAAGGTTTTGTAGGCAACAGGTGGGTATGCAGGAAAAGGGGAAAACTGACAACAGATAGGTGAAGCATGGGCAGAAAGATTCTGACAACATCAGTGACTTGAAAGAGAGAAGGGTTAATCCACACAGCAGGTGTTAAAGAGCAACGGTTAGGGACATCTAGACAGCATGAACGAGTGCCATATAGGGGGCACCCACATGGCTTTTCTGAGAGTATAGCTCTGGCGCATCCAAACATCCGATGTGACGGAGATAATGATAGGGACACTCAGGCAACACAGTTTGCCCTTTCAAGGTTTAGGTGTCAGTGGTATGGGTTGTTTTTATTTTAAAGAAGAAACTGTGTGGCGTCTCTTATGCTGAAGAATTATGGGGCCTAAGCAGAAAAGCTAGTAAAAACATGTCCTGGTTCAGTTGAAAGTGAGACAGGAACTGTCATTAAAGCTACCTTACCAGAATAAAATACTGTATTAGGCTCATTACAGGATGAAGCATGGAACTCTCTTACTCCCCTGGCAGAAATGGTCAAAGCACCAGGAAATCAAAGGCTTGAACGCTTCATAGTAAAGCAATCCTGAACCAAGTTCATGTTCCTGCTGTGGGAGATGTTTTCTAACAGGAGGTGTGACGAATCTAGGGTATTCGTCCCTTCTCCCCAAGGAGGAGCCACACCCTTTGAGGCTAGGGAGGTGAGCCTGCTAAGCGAGAACCTCCCTAGGGGTCTGAGCAAGTGGGACTTCACTGGGAGTGACTCCCCTCTTGTGGACAAGGACTGCCAATGAGGAATCCCCTATGAGCGAAACACCATCAGCTTATATGGGAATTCATATGTCTGCAATTACTGCTGTATCGCCTTCATCAAACAGTAATACAAATCCCATCTCCTTGGCTGTAGTCAGTTCTGGATTTCACCAAACCAACAAAGAAAAACGAAACAGCCCTTTAAGGCGGCAAACTTAAAGAGAGGAAGAACCCGAGAGTAAGATAGAACCTTATGCAGAGGAGAGTCTCTTACGAAAGAATGTCATATAAGGTTGGAGCACTGCTGGGCTGCGGAGCCAGCGGCAGCGCAAGACAATCTAAGGAGCAGAGACGAACCTTCGGAAGGCCGGCAAAGAGAGCAGTGGAACAACTGCTGCAGGGACAGTGTCGCGAAGACCGTCCTGCTTAGTGGTGTGACAACGGTGTTCCCACTACCGAAACAACGATATGCAGTGCATTGGGAGGCACAAGTCCTCCGCTCTGCCTGTGTGCATGAAGATTTCCTAGGCGGGCAGGTTGAGAAGCAGAGACGCTGAACCAGGGGAAGACGCCCCGATAAACTCTTTGAGCCAGCCCAATGCTGAAGAAGGTAGCAGGGTGGTCCAAAAAAGAGGGAGGCACCTGGAAACAAGTTAAGTAACTGAATGTTGGTTACAGGAGCCTGGGAAACTTGAAGGACCTGATCACAAGTTGGGGGTATCCCGGATGGGATACCGCCCAACTATGTTGGCGTTGGCACCCACCGGTCCAGCGGTAATACTGCCGGCAGTAATTGTGCCAAAAATAGGCATTTTCTCTGCGTGTTTACCCCCAGCTCTGAGCATTTACAGGCTACCGTCCAACTCGTGATCAGGCCCGAAGTGTGAAAATTGGCGTGATCCACAAGCGCCGTCAAGCAATCATGTAGGTCTTGAGGGCCCCATAAGAGACATTGGGAAAGTAATTAATATAATAAAATGTAGAGGATTCAACCGATTACAGGAGAAAATTCAAGAAAAGCATATAAGGAAATGTGGAAAGGATATGAGAAGGATCACTTATGTGCAAGGATGTTAAGATTTTTAATGTATACTACAAATTACAGAATCTCTTGAGGGTGTGCAAGGAGGATTAAGGAACGTTCTTTATTGACTTTAAATAAAAATGTTTCTTTTTCACTTGAACTAAAAACACTACCCTGAGAAGAAGTCCCCTGAATTTGGCAAAGGGAAGTCTTAAACAGAAGCACAATGCTCTGGTCTTTAGGTTCTTTTTCTATAGTAGTAGGGCCATATAGAATTAAGGTTTGGACATATTTTTGTTTTTTGGACTGACCAGAATCCATAGTTTAGGCAGTGACAATCCCCTTAGCGATGGGGATTGAAAGGCCTTTTCTTATTTAATTTAATAAAGAACCACTTGAACATGTCCCCAAGTGTGTCTGAGTCCTTTTTCTGATTCGCCACAGAGGATAAAGTTGAAGCAAGCTTTGAAAGTGGCACTTGATGGCATTATCCTGTTAAGGGAAAACATTCTCAGGCCATTCAAATAGGCAGCAAAAGCCAGCAGATAGTCTTTACATGAATCAATCTTGATGCCACTGCTGGTCAAATATGATATAAAAGACAACTGTCTCTAGAGACTGGGATAGGTTTAATGAACTCCCCATGATGTTATGCGATGGGGGGGGGGGGGTGAGAAACACAACTCAGTCTGTCTCTGTGCTGATAATACCATGATCATGCCACAACTGGGCTGCATGAGGGAATTGTTCAAAATGTCCCGTTTCAAAACGAGTCTCTTAAAAGCAATGAAATGCCTCTTTTACTTAATACTGTCCTCGGAACGGCAAATGAAAATCGCTTTTCCACAAGCCTGGATGGAATATAACAAAGAGGAAGTCTCTCCTAGTCTTTCGGGATGGCAAAACAAAATGTCTTTTCCACAACACTGGTTGGAATATCTTTCTTACTTTTCAGGATGGTTAAGCAAATGTCTTTTCTCCAATAATTATTAAAGAAAGGCAAAAGGCAAGTTGTTTCAAAATCTCTGGTTGACAAAATGTTCAATTGAAACAACAACTTAATTTGACAGTTTCTCTTCAACACACCAGTTCAAAGTGGATTTCGTGGTACACTCTCTTTCTAGGAAACTTCTCAACTGAAAACTCTTGATATCCTGGTTTACTCTCCTGTCCGGAATATCCCTTTTGACTCCGAGATCTCCTGATGTACTCTCCTGCCATTATCTTTTTCCCCAAAAGGATCACTATCTGATGTTCTTATCAGTTCTCTCTGCAACATTCACATTCCTCTTAAGTAGCACACAATTGTACTTCTCCAGTGACACTGCAGTTATTACTTGTACCAATTTCCCCCATACTGACATCCCATAAATGAGGGTTTGTTCAAGCTCTGTCTGTCAATCTTTCTTACAATGTCTCTTGGATCTTGGCAATGCTTGTTCCATGTTTCCCCCTACTGACATCTCATGTCAGGAGAACTGTACAACTTTTGTCTCCGTTTCTCTTACATTGTCTTGTGGCTTATGGCAATGCTGGTTCCAGGTTTCCCACAAATGACAGCTCATATCAGGAGGAATTGTACCATGTTTTCCCTTTTGTTTCAGTTCTATTTGGTCGGTATTCAAAAGTGCTTTCCAAACATTCTTTAACATGTTTGCATGTCCAGGAACCCCCTACTCGTCTAGGCTGACTCACCAGTTCACTGTGTGGCTGCTGCAAGGAGTTTTCACAGGGTAAACTTCCCCTTTTGGCAGAGTCTCATTTGGTTCCTGCGTCGGCTTCTAAGTTCTTTGCAGACAAACCCCGCGTAGCTCTGCAGGACTGTCTTCTCTGGCCCGCTGCGCACTGCTAGCCTTATTCTCACTGAAGTTCCTCTTTTCCGGTCCTGAACGCTGCCAGCCTGCAACTGGCCAACATTCCCTGCTTTACCCACAGAGCCTTTGTCTTCAAACTCGCTTCTTGCTCTGCGCACTCTGCAGCCAGTCTTCTCTCTCTCCTTTTCCAATCCTCCAGCTGCAGGTACCTTCCAGGTTTAAATGTCCAGCGCAGCTGATTTGGATCCTGACAACTAGTCTACAGACTAGTCTTGGTAGCATATTTTCTCCACATTAACTCATTGCTCCTCTTCCTCATCTCAGTACTTAAGGCTCTCTAGGACTTGGAGTCCCGGGAAGTTTCCACTGATTTGAAATTACATTTTGAACAGTTGCATTTAAATCACAATAAACATCAGATGTTCAATATGTTCTAGGTTTACCATGTATACATGAAGACTGAATATGGTTTGATTTAAACAAAGTGGCTTTCAGAGTTGTATAATTACATTGTTCTGAATACTGACAACATGCCATTAAAAACTCTGGAATTAAGGGATCTTCCTCACAAGAAAGAGAAGTATACTGCTTTTCTACTGTTCGAGTCGCCGCTCACCCCTGAAAGCCATCTCCTCCCATGTGATCCACCCTCGGAATACCACACCCATGGTCAAGATTAGTAGTGGCTGCCTTCCCCTGGCCACAAGGGAGGAGACTTTAGGCTGGGGATCAGTGATGACTCCGTAGGATTCATCACACTATGGTACATAGCCACGCATTTTACTTTTTTAGTTAGGTATTTTCTAAAGTGGTAGGGCCAGTTAGTTGGATAGGATTTGGACTAAACTTTATTTTGGGACTTTAACGTGGACCATTAGCTTTTATTTTGCTAGGTAAAGAACTTTCCCCATAGCGATGGGGCTAGTTAGGCGTTCTGGTTCTTTTATTTTTAATAAAACTCCTTACACATGACTTCTAATTGTCTGAGTCCTTCTTCTGGTTCACCACAGTGTCCTCCTGCAAAGTACATAAAGGATTGGTCAACTGGATGATGGGGTGAGTTCAGATAGTGTGGTGAAAAGGGCTGTGGCAAGGAATGCAAAGGTTGAAGATGAATGGATGGTGAGAAGGATCATGAGAAACAATATGCTGAGAGTGACAAGAGATGTTCTCATTTTTAGAATCTTGTTTAGATTTTTGAGGATGGGTGAAGAAAAGGCTTTGAAAGTTACTGAAGAGTCTTCTGTGGTGTTATGGGGGAGTTAGTGAGAGTCAGAGCATAAGTATTTGTCCATTGGTGAAATGACGTGAAACATGCTAAGAACAAACATAAATGAAATAATATAAAATATGTTTTTCAAAACAAGAAGGTAGCACCCACACATCACATGTCAATTAATCGCTCAAAGTATTAAACTGTATGAAGAATAAACGTTTACGTTTTTCTTTCAAACAGTATCAATAGAAGTATAGGCAATGCCTCCCACCCAGATTACTCATACATTTAACAAAAAAATGAAAATGCCCAATTAGTCTCTTACTTGATACATATCTATACATATTTCATCCTCATTATAAAACATTTTTGATCATAATTCCAATTTTTCAAAAACAATCCATGTGGCTCTTGAAGTTTACAATTTCCTCACTGATTCAAAATGATCTGCTTGGAGACTGTTTTCCTAGCCATAATTTGTTGGTGGGGAGCGATAACGTGTAGTCATGCACGAAGGCAGCTCCTGGCACCAAATTCTGGTCCTTTGCACGGCGGAGTGCAAATGCGGAGATCAAAAGGTGCTGTATGCGTGTGTATTTTTAGAAAATACCATGATGAAGCTTTGTTCAAATTTTTTATATCTTCATTTTTATTCCACTTTTTATTGCTTTGTATTAAGAAGTACATCAGAAAAATACTTCAAAAGAAGAACTACCCCACCACTTTCCACGCCGCTCCCCCTAAAGACAAGGGCATAACTCCATAACATTTCTTATGGTAGGCACAATCATGGTATCTCAGAGGATCTCTGTGATTTTCTATTAAATTAAGGGCTGTTAGTCAAATTGGGCACTTAAGACTGCAGAACACCTTCATACAGTCTGAAAAGGGACCCCAAATATACATTCTCCTTCCCCTAATTTTTGCAGTGGGTCTTTCCATAGGTAAAACGCGGCAAAATGAATTTAGCCAAAACAATTTAGTGGAGCTGTGGCAGTGTTTACATCAGGAAAGAATGACCATTTGTGTTGCCAGCAATAGGTATGCAACTAAACATCCTACCCTCAATGTCCGCGAATACTAATCTTTATATTCCACTTCCAAGATTAAATAAAGTGTTTTAAGAGGAATGTCCAAATCTAAAATTAGTTTTCTTTATTACCTAATCCCAAGCTAACATTTTCCCGTTGCTGGCAGCCCTATAAATTGTGAAATAATGAGACTTTTGTCCACAATTCTTCCAGCAATGGCCTTACTCATTGTTATTAAATGTGTGAAGCTCATCAGGAATAAGACACCATCTCACTAATCTATTTATTTGGGTGTCTCCTAACTGTGTAAAGAAAGATAGCCTACTCATTCGCAGTTGGATACTTCCACACACGCCATTCTTCAGAGCTGAACCCAAATAATTTTCCCGGCCTCTCTGATATGATTGTTTAGAGGGTCCCAGTCTCAGTAAGTGTGCCTTGCAATTTGAAGACTAGACCTTTAGAAGCGGAGGTCAATAGAAAAAGGGTTTTTCAAGTCGTGAGGGTTCTAGATACGTATTCTCTTATTAATGGACACAACAACCAATGTCGGACGTGATAGTATTTGAACCTGTCAGTTTCCTTAAAATCAAAGTCAAACTTAAATCTTTCAAAAGATGCAAATACCCTTCCCTGAAAAAGGGCATCAACCTTTTAGCACTCCGTCCCAATTCATCCATCTTATCCTGAATCCCTCAGGCCTGCAGAAAAAACATTATTGATATTTATAAATGATGGGAAGGACAGTAGGACTTTACATTTTGCTATTAGATCACATGGCTCCTTGGTTGTCTTGATAAAAAAAAAAATAATATAAAATAGGAGCCCTAAGCTGGTTCAGTAACCAAGCTTCGGTCCCGATGTAGAGACCAGCCATTGGCTCCTCCATAAACAGCCATTCCTTTTCAGAATATGTCTGGACCCACTCAAAGATAGGCTTAGTCTGAGCTGCCAAATAATATAGATAAAGCTTTGGAAATGCCAAACCCCCTTTCTATTAGCAGCGTACAGTGTATGCCTATTTACTTGCGGTGCTCTTCCAGCCCATTCAAAATTTGACACATGTTCCCATCCTTTAATGGATGCTTTAGGCCTCTGTATTGGTACTGACTGAAAAGCTACACAAATATATGTAAAATATTAATTTTAAGAACAGATACGCTTCCAAGTCATGAGAGGCACACGCCATTCCATCTAGTTAGGCCCTTTTTAATTTCAGCTATACGTGCTGGGTATCTGGCTCATTGTAAGCAATCAAGTTTAGATGCCATTTGAATATCAAGATATTGTGTTTTTTCCTTTCTCAACACAAATTGAAAACTGGATTCAAATTGTCTTTTTTTTCTTCAGTGGGTGTTGTAATACCCAAAATCTCTGATTTAGAGCCTTTCATTTTAAATCCCGAAACTGCCCCAGAAACCTTAATTCTTGCTCAATGTGTTACAAATGGACTTGAATTTTGGTCAAATAATATCATCTGTAAATAGGATAAACTTGCAGAAATTTGCCAATATGAATACCCAAAATGTTCAGATTAGCTAATCCTGACTGATGAGGGATCCATTCTTAAGGCAAATAATATGGGGAATAATGGGCAACTCTGATGTCTGTCCCTATGGAAGGGGAATGTATCTGTAAGAGCACCAGTGACATACAATTTTGTGAAGGGATTTTGTAATTAGCCAGAATCATATTAGTCATTTATGTGGAGAAATGAAATTTACATAGGGTACACTGGGTTTTCTCAAAGGCAGTTCTATCAAATGCTTTTCAAGCCAATAACAAAAGAAAGGGGCAGTGAGCGAGGGTGGAGGGTCCTGTTAGCTTTAGTAATAAGATGAAACACCATATCATCAAATGTGCTCTGGCCCAAAACCTATCCTGATTCATTGGGCTCGAGAAGAAGAGGAACAAATAGCTCCAACCCGTTGGCCAAGATCAGAGAATACATTTGTGCATCTACATTTAATAACGGTATTAGCCTGTACAATGCACACAATTAGGATCCTTGCCCAATATCAGGAATAACAATTTGAGTCTCATTCAAAGATTCCTGTTGATCACTCTTTTCTTATATAATTAAAATATTGTGCCAGAGGACCAGCAAGGCCCTGATTCAAAGTTTTATAGAATGTAGCTATCTGAACCGGGTGATTTATTAGCCTTCATAAATTTAAAGCACATTGAGAAATGTTTTGGCCTGTATTGGGGAGTTCAACATATCCTTATATTCTGTGAAGAGTACAGAGACACCCACACTCTTAAAAGGCCTATAGGTATTTTCCAATAATTTCCTCCAAGTACAATTCAGTATAGTTCAATGAAAGGGCAATTTTGTATGTTCTTCAATCCCATACGCCCTCCTTCACTGCAAAACTTCTTAAAATCTTAAGACACAGCATGAAACAATATTGTGCTACATTTGCGGAGTTGCGTTAGCAGGGCTGGCCAGGCTTTGGTAGACAGCAACCCATGCAGTCAGGCATTTGGATGGGTGCTGAGAGAAGTCAGGAAATGGCATGAGTGCTAGAGACTTGATATGTGTGCAGCTTGCCCAAATTTGTCATAGGTCTTTGTTGCATTCTGATGTCAGCGGTAGGCAGAGAATTATATGACCAGTACGATCACATTTAGTCATAGTTCTTCCTGTATTCTGATGTGTGCGGGTAGCGATGACTGCGGCCAGTGTTCACCGGAGTGGTGCGTTATACATACCTAACAGATTCGGTGGTGATATGTTGTTTGTGTGGCCGATCAGCTATTGGCTTCTTCTGCCGAAAATTGTAGTTGCGATAAAACAGCTAACTACCAGGCTCCTAACCTGAGATTGTCAATCAATAGGCAACTTTCGCACCCCATTCGTCTGGAGAGGGGGATTAAACAGAGCTGCCCGTTTTCAACCCTGCTTTACGCAATTTACGCAAGGGAGGACCATAAGGTCATGTCCTTCAACGACAACATGCTCCGAGGCCTCTCAGACCCGGCTGCCTCTTTGGTGGCAGTAACAGCAGAGATTGTGAGACGTTTGGCAGGGTGTCTGTGCACAATTCAGAGGTGCTAAACCTATCTTTGATGGAGGATGCCTTACAGGAGGAGTGTGGGTGTACTCCATTTCAATGGGCAAGATGGGAACACCAATACCTGGGGGTTCACATTACGAAATCCCTGGCTTCTATGTACGAAGCGAACTACGCCCCGACTGATCTGTACCTTAGACATATTTTGAATGCTGGAATCCCCTTCACATTTCCTGAATGAGACTGGATGGCCTCGATTAGGATGGTGACCCTCCAGCAGTTCCTTTACTTTTTTCAGACCTTGCTGGTCTCCCTTCCCCAGAGCTTTTTTCACACATTGAATAGGCCTATCTGCGCATTTATCTGGAAGAACAAGAAACGAGGATAGCACTGCACGTACTCATGGCTCCAAGAACTAAGGGGCGCGGGGGGAAGGGGGGGGTTGCGGTTCCAAATGTCACCCTTTATTTCCAGGCTGCCTGCTAAGGGTGATAAGGCAGTGGCTATCTGGGGAAGACGAGAAGCAGTGGGCGCATATGGACTGGGCAGTCATCAGTGCCCCTCTAGCTGAGGTCCTTTGGCTGGCTAAACCAGATAAACCAGCCAGTATGCAGGATTCCCATTTTACAGCTCTATTAGGGAAGCTTTGTGATACTTTAGTGAGCTGAGGGGGGATCTAGTCAGTACCAGGCCAGTCTACACCATTATTTGGCAACTCACAGTTTACCCAGGGGGTGGAAGGGAAGGCCTTCAGGCGGTGGAAGGAGGCGTGGGCCTTCGACTCAGGGACTTAATGCATGGACAAGAGATTAAATCCTTTGAGCAGTGCAAACTATTCTTTGGCTTAAAAGATGGGGACAGATTTAATTATTACCAGCTGTGCCACTGGGCTTTATATCCATCCAAAAAAAAACCATGCATGGTCCTTGTATTAGCTGCATTACTGGTGATGGCTAGAAAAAGGAACTGCAAGGAGGCCCCCACGAGTGGTCATCCAAGATCTGGCACATCCGTGCGATGGAATGGGTACCCTATGACATCAAAGGGGACTACCCGAAATTTCAGGAAGACTGCAACATGGTGTTAACATATCTCTGTGACAGGTACCGCTATCAGATGTGCCAGTACAATCTTAGGATTTTGGGCATTGTATAACTACCCTACTGTGGAAGGTGGTGCCACCGTTGGATGTCTGCCGGCTGAGTGAAGGGGCTGGGGGGAAAGGGATGTGGGATACGGGAAACTTGGACAGTGTTGGGGCGGACTCTGTTACATGTACCCTGTTTCTAGAAAAATCACTTAAGAACCCTTTCTGTGGTTTTGCTACAGTGCATGGAGTTCCTTTGGGGCATTTTATGGAGTAAAGATTGTTGGCCACGGCCTCTCACCACCAACAACATTGAAATACAGTTGTGCACGTGCACCAGCCGCATGCACCGGGCGATTGCACCAGTGAATGCTGTGAGCGTGGCATGGTCGGTGGTTTTGACGCCTTGTTTGGCAATGTTGCCATAGTTCCAGTTGACTGGCAGTAGCACTGAAAGGGTTTCGTACAGTTAATATTTTGGGTGGTGGCATTAAGAACTTGCGCCACTTAAGTGTGTACTGATTATGCCCCTAGTTAAAAAAGATACCAATTAAGGAGCAATGCCAAATTGGCTTGCAAGCGTTCCCATGGAGTTTTAGTGGGTACAAAATCAGCCACCATTAGTAAAAAAAAAAAAAAAAAAAAAAAAAAAAATACACTGGGTCCTGTCCCTATGGAGGGAATGATACTGGGTGTGGTGGAAGCTGTATGGGAAAAAAGAGGTGAGCCAAATATGGCCCAAGATAAGATCATCACCTATCTTAAACCTGTACACAACAGGGTTAATCCCACCTCGTGTACGGAGGTAGAAATCCATGCAGGAAATGAAGGGCCTAATGTTACGGACCTATCTGAGGAAGAACCTATCGATAATAATTCCCTCCTAAAAATGTGTATACATTTAAAAAACCCTTTGACTAGTGCTCAGGTTCATGCTCCAGATATTGTTGAGCCTAATATGGATGTTGATTCTGTTTATGCAAAGAATTTAGAAAAATCCCCAGACTAAGAGAATTGTTGCCCCGGTACATGCCTCCTCGCCTTGTTTGGAAGAAACGTATTCATCTTCTGATTCTTCCGAAGTGTATAGATGTGGACCGGAACACCAAAATACTGAAAGCCCTTTTTACCATGTGTAACTCAATATTAAAAGAGCAACAAATCTTGAAAGAAGGTCTGATTAAATTAGTAGATGTGGTATTAAATAATACCGAATTTAGGTATATTGTGACCCAGGCTGATCTGCTTTCCTCTTCTATAAGCGTGCGAGAGGTGAAGGAATCTACATACAGATGACTCCATACTTACGGTTCATGGTGAAATGGAGATACCGTCTAGAGACTTGCATACTCCATTATCAGAAAAAAATAAAAAAAGGTACTGAGAAGTGTGAGAAACCTGAAGGTGTCTCCCTGGCTAATCCCCGGGGATCTGTCATCCAGGTGTTCAGGACATGGCCATCGCTATTGGATCCAGTTCCTGCGGGTGGTCCAGTGAGGATCACCTGGATGGAGGGGCCCTTGGGGAGTGGGACACTGATGGGCGAGATGCAGTATCCTGCTTCTTTCAACACCTTTTCCCCATCCTACCACGTAGGACATTTAAGAAAACACCCCCCCCCCCATGTCCAACACGAGCACTTTCGCACAACACGCAAGAGAATGGACAAACACCAGAGTCGTTTACCTGACATGTCCCATTACAAGGGTCAGGCAATTAACCAGAATCACACACACCTGACGGTCCTTTCTCTTCCCCACAGGGATAAAAGGCAGAGCAAGCGAGCACAGTACAAGCTAGGCAGACCGCACAACGAGACAGCTATCAAGGCCCGGCAGTTCAAGAGGAGGAGAAAGACGGCGAATATCCAGAGGCTAACAAAGAGAGACACGACCTTGCCCTTTTCGAGGAAGACCCGCGAAACGTCTGCAGAAGGAATCGTAAGACCGAGGGCAATAGCCCAAATTTGTTGCAGCAGATGCCAACGGTACCTGCAGCGTGTCTGCGCTGATAAGCAGGAGCGAGGGAAACTCCTGCTACCATGGTACCGGCCTTGACTCTAGATACAAGGAAAGCCAAGAGGTTCATCACAGCCAGTGAGTCGAAGGGAAAGCCTATAAGAACCGAACAGTGTTAAATGAAACTTGCAAAAGTGGTATATTGAGAAGAGTTCAAAGAACTATAAAGTGTTGAGGAAAGACCAACTGTAGAGGGAACCGGCACCATATTGGTGCTAACTCAAGAGACTCTGGACGATCCCAGCTTGAGTAAAACTACTGATACTAGAAGGCCGTAGGAGAGCTGCCAAGACAGGTCAAAGTGGTCATGCAGGAGGTCTAGCAAAATCCTCGTACAGTCAAAAGTCTTTGACCTACAAACTGTTGAGAAAGCAAGGGAAGTGAATCCCGCAATCGTTGAAAGCAAAAGGAAATGTGAAACGGCAAGAGTGAACCCGATGGAGGGATGCCAGTAAAGAGGGGCAATGTTTAAAGTCCCAGGTAACAGTGTGTAGACAAAAGGGAACCCGGCAGAGGGTTGTCCACAGTGAACTGTTTTTGTGCAAAGCCATAGTGAACCCGACAGAGGGAGGCTGTGAATCGAGACTGAAATTCGAGAAGGGGCAGCACCCAGAAGAGGGGGACCCAGGGTTGAGCCACTATCACCCTGATCAAGTGAACCCGAAAAAGGGAGGTTCACAGTGAACTGTTGAAAAGACATTGTACGAAAACGATAGAGCAAGATTTTGTTGAAAGCCATAGTGAACCTGGCTGAGGGAGGCTAACAGGCAAGATGGGTCCGAACCCGAACGAGGGAGATCCAAGGGTGAAGTCATCACCCAAAGTCCATTGTGAGAAGGAACTGTTATTTGATTTGTGGGATACAATTTGTGAAGGGTCAACGCCCGGAAGAGGGGGAGCCAGGGGTGAATCCATCACCCAGAGTATACGTGGAAAGGAACTTTGTACTTGTTTGTTGTAAACACCAGGCCCTCGAAGGCAAGAGACTTTTGGTAAAGGAGACTTGGCCATCAAAGAACCTGGTAGCTGAAGGGGAACTGTCGTCTCGTTCTGGGGAAGCTCGAGAGTGTACTGTGCTCCAAGATCTCGTCTTACCCCATGTTTAAAACATGGGGAAGTGAGAGCCAGACTACCGCATCCTGACATATTATTTGTGAACACTTTTCATTTCTTGAAAACTATCCCGCACCCTCTTTGTATTAGTTGTAAGGATTAACAATAGGTTTATCTTAGTAAAGGCCCTTTTTAATTTGGCACGATGCCACATTTGTCATTTGTTGGTCAACGCTTGCTCTTAGATTTAGATTGGGCGTTTTTCCAACCTGCATATAGTTTGATAAACACCCTTGAACTGTGATCACTTGTGTCTATCTTTACTGCTGCCACTGTCATGACCCTCGCCCAAAACCCCCTCTGGCAAACACAATGTCCACGTGGAGTCAGGACTCGGGCCTCTAGAGCCTGGCATCCTCTTCAAAAGCCCTCATGGGGCCAGTCCTGGCGCCTATGGCGCCAGGCTCATACAGCATGAAAAACAATGTGCTTGGGGACTACTTTATTGTATTGTCAGCCAACATGGAGGCATCCACATAGCTTGGTTCCTAAGAACCAAGCTATGTGGTCTAGTGTTTTGGGTGTGGTAGCCTAGGGACTACTTTACCTGGACTATTTTCTTGGGGCTATTTATACCACACCCGAGCAAGACAACACGCTTCGCGTTACTTTGCAGCTTGCAACGTGACGCTCACCGTGTCCAGCTATTCCCTCGAACCTCGGAGAAGCAGAACCTGCAAGGAGACAAAAGGAACATCATTAGCAGCAGCATCTTACCTGCAGTCTTCATCTTTAAACACTTGCAGCTACTGAGAACAGCTTCCTCGAATCTGCACGCCTCCCGGACAGAACGACCTGAAAGAGGAAGATAGAGATTTACAAATTACGAACTGCTCAAAAGGCTTACCTGGCTGGTCGCCTCTCGGCTGGCACCAATCTGGACATTCCACTTGCGCTGAAAAACACTGCAACCTACAAGGAAAGAAAACACAGGTTAGCAAAGGCAAGACTTTGCAGCGCTGCGCATAGCGCTTACTTACCGCATCATAGCGCTCTTAATGCGCCATCATTTACCAGCGGGGCTCAACCAAGCCAGTTTGCTGCGCTGAAGCTCTGCATACCTAAGGGAGAAAAAAGAGACATTTTAAACAAAGAAAGGCATGCAGGATAGAAACAAAACTAAAGAACAGCAATAAAACCTACCTGAACAATATCAAACGGGCTGGCGTTGGTGAAGTAACTGGACCACACTCGCCCATGAAAGACAACGCGCCCCTGCAAAGAAGGCAGGACGGAGAGCACGCCTAATTCTACCACAAGGTGAGGAGAGGGCACCAAAGGGACTGAAATCATACAGGGGTGGAGGGAGGATACTTAGCCCACTCGGTCAGTCTTGAACACAGTCCTCCTGTATTTTCAGGCAGAACCTTCCCTGCAGACCATGTCAGGGCAAAGCTGAGAAGCATACCAGCGAGTAACCCGGCTGGGTGGCGTCCCTGTGGATACCAGGTGAGCGTAACAGCCACTACGGGTTCCTTACAGAAGTCTGTAAAGGAAAGAAAGACTAATAGACCAAAAAAAAATCCAAGGGCAAATAACAAGAAAAAGGAAAGAAATCAAATAAATCGGATTGCACAATCTCTGGTCACAGCCTTGCCAGAGTGGGTTGTATGTGTGGAGTCATTGGACCATTTTCTCTTGGTAGAGAACAACCCGGGTTCCTCTATAAGACCTAATGTAAGGAGTAGAAAAAGAAAACAGAAATGCGGGAAAGTAAAACATCCTGCATTGCCTGAAAAGCTGTTGAAACCAGGCTTATTAGAACCATAGCTGAGTAATAAAACAGGGGGGATAAAGATCCTTTAAGAAATAAAGTTACTGTTTTACCAACTGAAGATTATAATAGAACAGTAGATGAATCCTATTGGAAAAGTAATGACTCTTCTCCTTTGTTGGATATGGAGAAACAGAACTCAGTAGCTTTAAACTTCTTTCTGGAGACAGCATAAAAGATAAATTGTGTCATCCTAAACTGCAGTCAAAAACAATTAGAATTATTGATGTCTTTGCCTCATCACACAGCCCTTTTCTAAATAGGTCACATGTATTGGAACGCGAACGATTCCATCAAATATCATACCTGAAAGCACTAAAGACTCAATAATTTACTAGAGTAGAGATTCAGAAGTCGGTGTATGATCTCAATTGGGCTATAGTACATTTGGTTTCTCCTATCATTACGAAATGTGTTTTATCTTACTCAGCCCAATTTCCTGAGCTGGACTATAAACTCAGTAGAATAGAAGAACATGTTCCTCTTAAGGAAATTGAAACAAAGAAGAGTAAAGAGAATACCAAAGCAAATTCTGATATAGATATGGAGAAACTAGTTCGACAAATTGTAGATGGCCTAAAAGGTAACACTAGCAATGGGGAATCAAAGGATATAGGATCTGCATATGATGATGCCTGCAACGCGATGAATTGACAAATAGTCCAGGATAGGCCCTTGTTATGAGTGATTTAATGGAATTCAATAGGGTATGATTCCTTTGTATCCAATGTATTAGGCATGTCTTTCCTATTGGAAGATGTTTTTGTGCTTCAGGAAACTTGCATAATTCAAGATTTTAAATATTATGGCAACCAAATTATTCTCCGAAAAGGCAAAATATAGTAAAACAGGGAGGTCTTCTTATTGGGCGCTAGAACTCATTTACCTTTCTTCAAATATATATTTGCTCCAGATTCACCATATATATATTGGGGGCAATTTTGGTCTGTAAGATTGAGGTTTTCGACCCAGAAATGTTGATTGTTTGGGGGAATTATAGACATTAATAATATAGATTCTGCTAGGATTATTGTTGAACTAGAAAAACTCCTAGAGGAGTCGACTAAAGTAAATATAGGAGCATTATTTATGATTTTGGGTGACCTTAATTATGCCTCATAAGGGCATAGCAGAGAAATTCCAAAAAGGGACAAATCGTCATGGTGCCGTGCTGATATCAGAAGGTGAAGATATAATAAGTGGAGTGAACCAATGGGATAGGTTTAATACAAATTGTATAATTCAGTTATATCTGGATGAATTATAGTTTGTTGGCCACCCGTATACTTGGATTTAGACAGGGGATGGGAAAGAACGCAGGATGCCCTTTACATCTGTTTTATAGATTACAAGGGTGCCTTTGATACTATTGATTGAGAGATATTATGGGCCAAACTTTGTGACTGGAATTTGAATCCAGTGGTCTTATATTTCATACAGGAATTATATACTGAAATTGTGGCACCAATTTTGGACTAAAACAGGGTTGCCCACTGGCCCCAACCATATATAACGTATATGTAGTGAATATGGCAAAGTACCTGAGAGATATACAACATTTTCCCCGCAGAATTGGTAAAGAAACGACTAGGTGGCTTGCTTATGTGGATGATACCCTTCTGATTGACTCACTCCAACTGAACTACAGCGTATCATGACCAGGTTATGTGAGTATTCATGTATGTGAGTATTCTTCCCCCCACTGCTCTGCATCATCCACAAGGCTGTCTGGGCCCGGGGACCACACTATCTTCAACTATATCTTACTAGATACTCCCCCTCTAGATGACTACGCTTCTCTGGCTCTAACTCTGTGGGCCTCATTACGAGAGTGGCGGAATGGGTTATCGGGTGCCGCAAAAGGATGCGAACCCGTTAACACCATTCCGCCACATTACGAGGTCCCTTCGCGGGACCCGCTCTGCATGTCTGGTTTTACCAGATGTGCAGAGCGGGTCCCGCGAGGGGAAGAGGGAGCTAACAACGGGCCGGTCGTAATCGGCCCGTTGTTAGCTCCCTCCCCCATTCCCATTCAGCCCTATGGGGAACTCGGAATGGCCCGGTAATTCACCATTCTGGGAACCTGGACCTGATTTAGGCAGCAGCCATGTCGCCAATAGCGGCATGGCTGCCGCCAACATCGTAATCAGGCCCAGTGTGTAAAGCGTTTTGCTAAACAGAGGGCGGGTGGTCGTTCGCTTTCCTCAGTTGCTCCCTCCCATGGAACAGCCTTCTCCTCCCCCTACGCCTTGAGCAGGATATTAAATTCCAGAAGCTCCTTAAGACTATCCTCTTTACCTCCTCCTTCCCCTCTTCTTTCCCCTACTAATTCCACAGTTGCTGCGATTGGTGTCCATACTCAGGGTCCTGACCTCCCTCACCCAATCGGCCCTGCTCCTGTCTTCTGCACTTGCACTTAGACCCTCTCCCCTGGTGGCTCGCACTTACACCTCGCTGCTCTAGGTCATGTAGCACTCAACATTCCTAGCACTTCATCTGTGGCTCACCCTAGAGCTCAGACCCCACAGCACTGACCACCCACCTTCTCCCTTGCTGCACTTGCACATTCTGAATTGCTCATAAGGCACAGTAGGTTCGTCCTGTTTCCCTCTCCCCCCCCCCCCACTGCTCTTATTTATTGTGTTTTAATGTATTTATTGTGTCCCTCCCTTGCCCTGTGGGCGCTTTGAAACAGTATTTTCTTATTGTATAAGTGCTTAAAAAGCAAACCATAAAATAAATGTATGAATAACCTTAGTGTTAATTATAAGGAAACTAATGTTATGGTCATTGGTGGAAACAAAAGAACACAAGGTAAATTTAGATGGAAAATGGATAATGAAGAAATTGAAATCGTTCACTCGTGTGTGTGTGTGTATATATATATATATATATATATATATATATATATATGGCAGTCTTTATATCTAGTACAATGAGTATAAGGTTATTGGAAAATGTTGTCTGACTGAAAACTGAAAAAAGATTATTTTTTTAAAACTTTGTTTATTGGGTTTAAAGTTACAATGACAAGTTATTCAAAATCCCAACTACAATTCCCATACCACCCTCCCGACTACAGAAACAAGGTGGTGGTGAGCACAATGTTATACACTTGTACGTTCGTGGGCATTCAGAGACTGGCATGACATGTCGGACTACATTAAATAAAACAATACATGAGATCCACATGAGTATTAACAGAGCTATGGGTCCTGGGGTACAATAGTTACTGTATGCATAAAATTACTGTAGATCTAAGAAGCAAGTAAACATTCCTCCAGCTCTCGGGTTGCCAGATAGGTCCGGAATGGAATGGAGGCCTATAGTCTGTGGGCCTTGAGTTTGCTTGGCCCATGGCGGCATACTGCATTTCCATATATTTGCATCTTTTCATATAATTTAGCCATTCCCCAAAACTAGGAGGTTTGCGTCTGCCCCAGTATTTAGCAATTATGTGCCTCGCCGCAACTGTGGCCATTCTAACAAGATTCTTCTCGGCTCTGGAGACTGTTAGGAAAGATTCCCATTTATGTGAAGTTTTCCCTCCAGTTGTGTAACCCCTCAAGGGCCATAGACATTCTGAATGGGATTTTTCGGAGAAGTGCGGATGTGTGTTGGACAGGCTGGTGGCAGCTTATCTTTTCATGTATTTTTAACCTTTTCTTGCCATGCAAACCGTGTTTACCGCATTTGGCACTGAAAGGTGGCCTGGCTCCAAAATGGCCATGCCACGAGGTTCTTTGTCCTGTCCTTTGGCCATCTTGCTCCTTCACCTTCCCCAGGTCGAGTCGACCCGGGTCAGTCCTTATTTGGGCATGCATTCTCCCGCGAAACGCCTAGCTTCCACAGGCTTCTTCATGTCTTGTGTGCGTCCCCAGGATGTCGGCTGCGCTGTCTCGTTCCAATCCACATCCTGGGTGCCAGAGAGTCTGGTGTGCTTTGAATGCCTGAGACCACCGTGGTCCGTGATTGGTCCACGTCTGGTGTGCCTGTATGCGAGCAGATCTCCCATTGGGTCCTCTTAGTTTTGGCGCAAAGGAGATTCTGAATAAGAGAAGGCTCCAAATGCCCATACCAGGTCGAACTCCTGAGTTTTCACTGAACAAAGGATAGGATCCAGGTATCCTGAAACTAAGAAACTGAGTCGAGGAACCGCTGGTGACCAGCTGGAAGGTTTGGCACCCTGAGCCTGCTGTTGTCCTCTGCATCTGATCGAACTAGAAGGTCTGCGAAGATGCTTCGACCCATTGGAATAGTGGGACTAACTATTCCCGGCACCTTCATCAATCCCTGCAAGCCTCCTCAGAAGTGTCCCTGGGCCAACCAGGACCTTTACTCTGACACTGCTGCCGTTTCGAGGAGCCCCTTGAAACTTGGTACATCGCAAGCTCTGTGTTCACTGCACTCTCACACTGAATTTCGTACATTTGGCGTTCACAGGTCTAGAATAAAGAGAGAGAGCCCGAACCAGAGTACACACGGTTACCGTGTCGCCCAGCCGTGGTGACGAACTTTGCAGGTGTGCTGCTGCTGTGGCCCTCTTGACCCTGGAGCCTGCTACAGTGAAATCGGCCTGACCCATCCACCAGGAACGGAGAAATCACCACTGTCCCGTTTGGGAATCAATGCTGTAACTTTGTCGCTGAAAGCCGCAGAGCCACAGAATTGCCGCATTTGAACCTGCAAAGGAAGTGGACTCGACTGCCGAAGTTTGGCCTGGAGTGCGCCTGGGGTCGGCGAGTACCAGCAAACCTTAACGGTGGCCATTAGCGCACCCATCCATTTTTATGCACGAGTGTCCCCTGAGGGCCACTTTCCTTTTCCCAGATAGCCTGAGCTATCGAACTATTCCCAACTCTTGGAACCTGCTCTGCCTTTTGGGGAGACCCTCCTCGAATAGTGGGAACTTATTCTGCATCACCTCACCCACCTTCCTGAGCTGCTACAGACCCTTGAAGAGACCCCGTTTTTGCCCATCTGCACTACAGCGTGCGCCAGCATTGCAAGTACATTTGAGCAATAGGCTCCCTTTATCTTAGGGACTGGACTGCCTTTCAGTTAGGATTGTGTTTACTGCAGAACTGCCTAAAGACTCTGCACTACCTGCTTGCTTCCCCTTTTTGGTTGTGGACCCATTTCGTGCATTTAACTCTTTAGACCCATTGGTCTTGTATATACGTATTTTGATAGGATTGTTTTGGTTTATTAGTGTTACTCTGATTATTACTGTGTTGAATTTCAAAGGCCTTGAATAAATGTATTTGTATTTTTAATATATATACACCTGACTGAAAGACCTCAATGAGCACACAAAGTAAAGAACACTTACAAATCACTCCCAGTCATCCTAACCCGTCCTGAGACCTAGTCTTGACTGCTGCCAATGCTCCCTTGATTGGTCTGGCTTGTCCAGAAAGTTACCTTTTTTCAAGAAACTAGGCTGGCCTTCTGAACCTCTGCCAACCAGGTCAGAGTTCAGAAATCTGTCATAACAAATTGGTGTACAGCGGTGGGATAGGACTCAAGGTATCCAGTGTTGCACACTAGTGAAGGCATTTCAGATTACACCTACCCAGGTCACATAGTGACCTTAGAGTAATATCTGTAAAGGCCATAGACCTATATAATAGCATGGAAACAAGTACCTTTATAACCTTAAATGCTTCTAAGTCAGAAACATTGAGAAAGATGTGTGCTGAGAGAGGTTTAGCTGCTCAAGTCACAAAGGGTGAAATGATCCAAAGGATCATAGATTGGCAAGAAGTGCAACTTGATGCCATCACCACAGATGAGACTGCAGAAGGAGGTGGGGCTGCTCACATTGACAGGCCTGATGCCATGCTGGAATTCAAGAAGCAAGAGCTGCTGTTCATGCAGAAGGAGCTTGAATTTAATTTCACATGGCTAAGCTAAAAGTGGAGCAGGCAGAAAAACAAAAGGACAGGGAACACCAGTTGGAACTGGCAATGCTTCAAGTTTCAAATGGGTCCAAGGGATCTGGGCCCTCCTCTCATCCAAGGTTTCCTAAAGATCTGCTCAAAGTGTATGATGAGAAGAATGACATTATGGAATGGCTGAATTCATTTGAGTATGCATGTGAGATTCAAGAGGTTGTAAATGCTGATAAGATTGCATGGTTGCTCAGCAGACTACCCCATTCTGGCTGCAGTGCTATTATGGAAATGTCAAAAGCTGAAAGAGTAGATTTTGCAATTTTGAAGCAAACTCTCATCTTAAAGTTTGGTAAGACTCCTGCCCAATACTCCGAGGTTAAGAGAGTACAAAAAGAAAGAAGGGAGTACTTGGGTATCATATGTGACTGATTCTTTAAAGGACTTGACTAGTTGGGTGAAGGTTAAACAGTCTCTGAAGGTTACAAGGTCTCCACCTTTGAGGGTATGATATGTTTTGTCATGCTTGAACATATTTTTGCATCCTGTTCCCCTGAGCTGAAGCAGCATTTGGCAGATTCAAAGAAGTTAGATTCTAAGAAGCTGGCCCTTGCAGCACATTTGTGGTTGTCACATAGTGTGTCCCATAAAGACAACACTCATCATGGTAAGCAGGAGGAATGGAACACGTCCAAAGATAAAAGAGGGTGGGGGTACTGATAAAACTTCCTCTCAAAAAGAGCCACAAAAATAAATGTAAGGGTAAATCACAAGAGGGTACACAGGGTAATGGTGGCTATCCTCCTAAACAGAACTCTGGATACAGTAAGCCTCCCTATGTCCCAAGACCCAGTGGATCTTGTGTGGCTTGTGGAGCAAGTGACAATGTGAAGGTGGGCCCCAGATGTAAGGTCAAAACCTTGGGGGTCCACTCTGCTAATCTGGCCTTCTCCTCCTATGAGGAAGAAGAGATTACAAGGGCATCCTTCTCTTCAGACTCCTTCCCCAGTGGGATAGATTCTGAGGTAGTCTTAGTTTCCCTTGGTTCCTGGGAGCCTAAAGTCTCAGAGGCTTATGCTAGGATCCCTGATAATACCAAGCATTAGTTTAAAGACAGTGTGCTGATAAATGGAGTTGACACTCGTGGGTGCAGCAGAACTGCAGTGGATTTTACCTTGGTAGACCCAGAGGAAGTTGCCAGACGACCTCTGTTACCCACTTAGTTAGCTGATGGCCCACTTCTCAAGGTCCCAGTTATGCCTGTAAATCTTACTATAAATGGTACAGTAGTCGGGATTCCAGTGAGCATTCAGAGAGATGTCCCAGGAAATGTCTTGCTGGGGTATGATCTCCGAGCTTTAGGGCTTGTGGGAGACACTGCAGAGAGACCCTGCACAAGGTCACAAACAAGGGCTGCAATGGCCAAGTCCAATACAAAGCCCAAGCCAAAGGGGAAACCCAAGGCTAAAGGAGTCAAGAAAGACAAGAGAGGGAAAGAAAATATTCCCCCTAACTCACCTATCACTGAGGTTGAGGTAGTTGGTCAAACACCTAAACCTGACGAGGAAGAGGTGTTACCTGAAATCCTCAATCCCCATGACCATCCTAAACTACAAAGTTTGCTAGTGGAAGGTGTCCCGACAGGGGTGAGTTCAGTAAGGGCCAACGTGAGTGCCCATCTCTGGAAGGCCTAAGGAGACAGGCCTGCTACCAGCTTGAGGGTGAACCGCCTGGAAAGCACAGGATTTATTGGTAAGGTGGGCTCCTCTACAGTGAGCCCACAGAGTCTACAGAAGGAGACCACAAGGGGTTGGTGGTTCCCCTTGCTGTAAAACCCTTCCTCTGCGCATGAATTCCTGTCATGACCACAGGCCCCAGAACACCATCTAGTGATGGGGGCAATGGGTCACTTGACTCACTTATGTCCCTTTGGGACCCATAAACACAGGGGCACTAGCTGGACTCAGTCCTGGTGCCTTTGGCACCAGGCTCATATAGAGATGTGAGCAGGAACACTTTATTTCAGTGCAGGAAGTGCTTTTACTTTATTTCAGTGCAGGAGTGCTTTTATTTTACAAGAACTTTCCAGGAGCTGATACATCCTCATGTGCTGACTCATCGGGTGTGGCAGGCAGGCTGAACTTGGTAGGCGTGGCTTCAGAAGCTCAGCTATATAAGCTGCTCCATCCTTAAGGCCGGTGCGTCGCGTTACTGTGCAGTCGCGTGCAACATGACACTCATCGCCGCTTGGACAAGTTTACTTACCTTTACCAGGCGTTCTCCTGCATACTCACCTCCAGGAAACTGGTGCTTCATCTGCAGACTCATCTCCTGGCATCCAGTGATCTTGATCCTGATGCCGCAGCACCGCGCTCCGCATCCACGAACTCATACCCTGTGAAGAAGAAGAAAGACAAGGTTAGAACATACGTCCTAGGGCCGTGCCGCATTTGAACCCCGCGTGCCCCCTAGTTAACAATTTACCAGCTACTGTACCGCTCCAGCTTCATTCCTTGTTCTTTCCGGCTGCCGCCTCGAGCTCCCCAGCTTCTGATGGGCTGGCAACATCACCTGCAAGGGAAGAAAGCAAAAGAGGAAACATCAAAAGTGGAACGGACAGCAATACAAGACAACAGACTTTACAATACAACAAAAACAGACAAGGAAAGAGAAAGGCAAACAGCAACACTTACCTGAAGTATAGTGGCTTAGTCGCAGCAGGACTGGACTATCACGTGCAAGGGACCGTGAACTTTGTCCAGATCATACAAGCGCCCCTGCCAGAAGCAGCAGGACGGAGTGCTCGCCAAAACTAATCAACAGGTGAGCTTTCCAGGGACAGCGCATCCCATGGATACCACGGTTTGGGAGAAGGGGTTTTGGAATGGGATCAGGCGCACAAGCTGGCATATTCACGCCCCCTATTCTCCATGCAGGAGCAGTCACAAGCAGCATCACCTATTACCACCAGTCACCACATAAGCCCAGAGGGCGAAGTCAGGCCCGAGCGACCTCACCCCCGGGAGAGCTGCAACTGTGCCCCAAGGCCTCCTCAGAGACCAGGTGAGTGTAACAGAACACGAAGCCTCTTCGAATCTCTGCCTGGGCGTTATGGAAACTTCTGAAATTGACCAGTTGGCCCGATTACTGGGAGAGTTACGGGCTGAAGTTCATGCCTCAAGACAGGAAACCAATGCCCTAAGGAGGGATCTAATTGTGAACCGGGAGCGGACAGATGAACTAGCAAGGCAAATGCTCCAGGCACAGGCAGGCCAAGTCCCACAGTCGGGGTATGCCCCTCCTGCCACGCCTCCACAGCCCACGCCAGTACAGGTGGTTCTTCCAGGGGGGTGTTCCCCTGGCCCCGCTGGAATGCTTCACAGGCGATCCGAATAAGTATGCCATCTTTATGAATCAATGTCGCCTACATTTCTTGTGCAGACCTGGGGCATTCCCCAACGATCAAGCAAGAGTGGCATTTGTCCTCTCATATTTGGGAAGTAGTGCAGCAGACGGGTCAATACCCTTGGTAAACCAGGATGATCCTTTGCTTCTAAACTTCGGAGGTTTCCAGTGTGAAATGGAGAAACGATTTGCATGGCATACTGAAGAGCGGGCTCTGGATAATGAACTGTCATTACGGCAGGGTAATCAAGACCTACTAACATATATTGCTTCCTTCAATCGTCTGATAGCACAAACTTACAGGCCAGAGGAGAAAATAACTACGGTCTTTTACCGAGGCTTGTGAGGGGAATTTAAGGAGGTATTAGCCCAAGTAGTAAATCCCCTGGAAAGATGTGCTAAATACATCGACCTGACAATGCAGCTCGATCACAGATTGCAGGATCGGAAGATGGATCAGGCCGAGGGGTGGTCGGTCTATGTGCGACACCGTGAGAATCAAACCAAATCCCATGATCAGTCTGAGCCAATGAAGATCGGAGGCTTGCAGAGCCCACTCACCAAGGAAGAAGGGGAGAAAAGAAGACAGCAGCAGCTTTGTTTGTACTGTGGTTTCACAGCGAATACCCGGTGTAACCACCCAGGAAAGCAGTTGGAGCAACTGACAAGGGTGAAGAAGAACAGGACTCTGGGAAACTCCAACAACCAGCAAGCGTAGGGGTCCACTTGTCGAGCGGTGAAAAGGAACCTGTACAGACCTCACATCTAGTCATCCCTGTGCTCTTGGTAAACCACCAGCAACCGTCGAAAATACATGCCTTGGAGGCATACATTGACAGTGGGGCTGTGGGATATTACATGGACCAAGATCTGGCTACCTGGATAGGCCTTCCTCTCCGACAGAAGCAGGTTTCGGAAAACGTCACAGCTGAGATCCATCTTCTGCCATCATCCGGCCCAGTGATGCATTACACCGAGAAGGTCACACTTCTGTGTCAGGACGGTCACCAAGAGGACATCACCTTCAATCTCATTGGCACTCCTCAGTTCCAGATGATATTGGGAATGCCCTGGCTGGAGACCCACAATCCCAGGATTGACTGGCGTAAACGAGTTCTGACCTTTCCCCAAGACTGTGCCGATACCTGTTATAGCAAGGGATTCTCATTAAAAGGTCTTACCAACCCAGGTTCGTCGAACAAAGAAACCATACTGGGCCTCACCAGTTCACTACCACCTGAATACCTGGATTACCAAGATGTCTTTCAAAAAGGGCAAGCGAACACCCTACCTCCGCACAGACCGCATGACTGCCAAATGACCTGGAGCTCAAGTTCCCTGCAGCCAGATTTACACCCTAACAGAACAGGAAAACCAGCATCTAAAAACCTACCTCGATCAGTATCTGGCAAATGGCTTCATTCGTCCGTCCAAGTCCCCTGCATCCTCGCCCCTCTTTTTTGTGCCTAAAAAGGAGGGAGTCCTAAGAACTTGCATTGACTACAGAGCACTTAACCAGATCACGGTAAAATACAGTACCCATTACCGCTTATCCCCGAGCTCTTGGATCAAGTCAAAAACGCTCAGATATATACAAATCTAGACTTATGAGGGGCCTACCATCTAGTAAGAGTAAGAAATGGGGACGAGTGGAAGACGGCTTTTCGCACAAAATATGGCCTTTATGAATATCAGGTTATGCCCTTTGGACTATGTAATGCCCCGGTAGCGTTCCAAGTTTTCATGAATGATGTGCTCTGCAAACTGTTGGACGTCTGTGCTCTTGTGTATATTGATGACATTCTTATCTATTCGACCACCAAGGAGGACCAAGTCAACCATGTCCAGACAGTTTTGGAAAAACTGCGCCAACATTGGCTATTTGCTTTCTCCGACTTCATGTAGTGAGAAGAAGGAGGCTATATATACAATTAGCACTTTGTATTTTAACCTTGTATTTTTAATTAGTGAATCGTGAGCTGCTAGACATTTTAATAGTGTTATTTTAAAATTTGTAGTAAAGAATTGGAATTTTATGGTTTGACAGGCCGATTATAATTTTAACAGGCACTAGAGTTGGGGGTAGGAAGAACGTACCTTTTAGATTCACCAGACGTTTTGATCTGCATCCTACATATTCTGTACTCTGAACGGGGTTAAGGGAACTACAAGTCCCATTAAACAAGACAGCTGTTGCAGCCTGATTGCGTCATACAGGGCCGACACAGGCTATAATTGGATCGTGTCAGCGCAAAGCTGGTGCTTCGCGTTACTGTGCACTCGCGTGCAACGTGGCGCTCACCGCCGCTTGGACCAGTTTATTTACCTTTACCAGGCGTTCTCCTGCATACTCACCTCCAGGAAACCGGTGCTTCATCGCTTCACCTGCAGACTCATCTCCTGACATCCAGTGATCTTGATCTCGATGCTGCAGCACCGCGCTCCGCATCCACGAACTCATACCCTGTGAAGAAGAAAGACAAGGCTAGATCATCCGTCCTAGGGCGGCACCGCACTTGAACCCTGCGCGCCCCCTAGTTAACAATTTAGCAGCTACTGTACCACTGCAGCTTCGTTTCTCGTTGCCGCCTCGAGCTCCCCAGCTTCTGCCAGGCCGGCAACATCACCTGCAAGGGAAGAAAGCAAAAGAGCAAACATCAAAAGTGGAACGGACAGCAATACAAGACAACAAACTTTACAATACAACAAAAACTGACGAGGAACGACAAAGGCAAACAGGAACACTTACCTGAAATATAGTTAGTGGCTTAATCGCAGCAGGACTGGACTAGCATGTGTAAGGGACCAGTGAAGGAACTCGGTCCAGATCATACAAGCGCCCCTGCCGGAAGCAGCAGGACAGAGTGCTCGCCAAGACTAATCAACAGGTGAGCTTCCCTGGGACAGCGAATCCCACGAGTACCATGGTTTGGGAGAAGGGGTCTGGAAGGGGATCAGGCGCACAAGCTGCAATACTCACGCCCCCTATTCTCCACACAGGAGCAGTCCGGAGCAGTATCACCTATTACCACCAGTCACCATATAAGCGTATCGGGCGAAGTCCGACACAAGCGACCTCACCCCCTGGAGGGCTGCAACCGCGCCCCAACCCCTCCACAGAGACCAGGTGAGTGTAACAAGTGCCCTTGCTGGTCACCTTGGCAACAAGAGAACTACGCAAAGGTTATCCATGCATTTCTAATGGCCCAAGATGGGGGTGCAAGTAGAAAGCCACTGCAGGAGTTGTAACACATGCCAGTTGTCTGGAAAAAGTGGCACAACAATACAAGCTCCATTGGTACCACTCCCAGATGTGGGGGTACCATTTGAGAGGGTAGGGATTGACATTGTTGGTCCCCTTGACCCCCAAACATCCTCAGGCAATAGGTTTATCGTGGTGCTGGTCGACCATGCCACCAGGTATCCTGAGGCCATCCCATTGAAGACTATGACTGACAAGTCAGTTGCAAAAGCTTTTCTTGGCATATTTACTAGGGTTGGCTTCCCAAAAGAAGTTGTGTCTGAAAGGGGCAGCAACTTTATGTCAAAGCATATGCAGGCCATGTGGAAGGAATGTGGTGTAACCTATAAGTTTTAATCTGCATACCACCCACAAACCAATGGTCTTGTGAAGAGGTTTAACAGGACCCTTAAGAGCATGATTGGGGCTCTGGAAGAGCCCCAAAGAGGAAAAGGGGCTTTTCTATTGCCATGCTTACTGTTTGCCTACAGAGAAGCACCTCAGGAGGGTGTTGGCTTCAGCCCCTTTGAGCTTCTGTTTGGTCAGCCTGTGAGGGGACCCTTAGCAATAGTCAAGGAGGGGTGTGAGATGCCCACTCCCCCTGTAACTACCAACGTAGTAGACTATGTGCTAGGACTCAGAAAGAGGATGGTACTCCTGACGGGTCTGGCTAGTGAGAAACTGAAGGGAGGGCAAGCACTGGTGAAACATTGGTATGACCAGAAAGCTGCCCCCATCAATTTCACACCAGGTCAGCAAGTCCTGATCATGAATCCTATAAGGCCCAGAGCTTTACAGGACAAATGGGCAGGCCCTTACACAGTGGTGGAGTCACTGGGTGAGGTCAACTATTTAGTGGACCTTGGAAGGGCTGGACAAGCGCCAAAAGTGTTCCATGTGAATAGACTGAAGGCTTTCATCCCAAGATGTTGAAATAGCTGCACTGCTGCTGGCTTCAGATGTTGAGGAGGAGGAGTCAAAACCTCTCCCTGACCTGTTCCAGGGTAGTCCTTCAGACAGCTACATTGAGGGTGTCAAAGTGGCCCCTCACCTGACTTCTGTTCAACAAGAGGAGGTGATAAGTTTGCTGAGGCAGTTCTCACCCTTGTTTTCACAAGCTCCTGGTTTGACACCTTGGTGCAAACATGACATTAACACAGGAGATAGTGCACCTACTACAAGTAGGGGATACAGAATGTCAGACAAAGTAAGGTCTTACATTAAGACAGGGGTCAACAAGATGTTGGATCATGGGGTGATAGAACTTTCTAGTAGTCCTTGGTCCAGCCCGATGGTTTCGGTTCCAAGGGCAGGTACCTCTGAGTTGACGTTATGTGTGGATTACAGGGCTCTGAATGCTGTGACCAAGACAGATGCACACCCCTTGCCTAAAATAGATGAACTGGTGGAGACTTTGGGTGCCTCCAAATACCTCAGCACATTTTACCTCACTGCAGGTTATTGGCAAATGGCTCTTGCAGAACATGCCAAGGAGAAGACAGCTTTCTCGACACCAGAGGGTCTTTACCAGTTCAGGGTAATGCCTTTTGGGTTGAAGAATGCACCTGCCACTTTTCAAAGGCTTGTGAATCTTGTCCTTAATGGGTTGGATGAATTCTGTCTTGCATATCTGGTTGATATCATGTGAAACACCTCAGAATTGTGTTGCAGGCTCTTCACAAGACTCACTTGAGCATACAGGCCAGTAAGTGCCAGATTGGACAAGGTTTGGTGGTCTACCTTGGGCATGAAGTAGATGGAGGGAGGATACAACCTCTACCCAGTAAAGTACAAGCAGTACAACACTGGCCTACCCCCAGTACACAAACACAAGCGGGATCCTTTTTAGGTCTCACTGGGTACTACAGGAATTTCATGGCAGACTAAGGCACCATAGCTGCCCCTCTGACTGTTCTCACCACTCCTAGGAAACCCAAGAATGTAACTTGGTCTGAAGAGTGTGGGAAGGCCTTCAATGGCTTAAAAGACTCCTTGTGCCAGGCCCCTGTTCCCAGGGCCCCTGATTACCAAACACCTTTTATTGTGCAGACACGATGCCTCTGACACTGGGATAGGAGCTGTGCTATCACAAGTAGATAAGAAGGGTAAGGACCACCCTATTGGCTTCATTAGTCACCAGCTTAAGGGCAGAGAGTGCAGGTGGTCCACAGTAGAGAAATAATGCTCCTCTGTTTTGTGGGCCCTAAGGAAGCTGAGGCCCTACCTCTATGGGACCCACTTCACTGTGCAAAATGGCCATAAGCCCCGAAAAGTGGCTAATGAACATGAAAGGAGAGAATCCAAAGTTGCTAAGGTGGTCCATAAGTCTGCAAGGCTTTGACTTCACTATTGAGCATAGGCCAGGTGTCAAACATAGCAATGCTGATGGGTTGTCTAGAATGTTTAACCGACCTGAATGTGAGATTCATCCAAGGGTGGGTTCATTCCCCCTGCCCTTGGTCTGGGAGGGGCGAGTGTTAGGAAAGATTCCCATTTATGTAAAGTTTTCCCTCCAGTTGGGAACCCCTGAACTTAATGCTTTAATTGAAACACCATAGTCTGACTTTGCCAGTGAAGCACAGCCTTCTGCTGCACTCCACTGGGCTTTTCGCTCACTTTGTTATGGAGAAACTGACATGCCCTTAAAGATGGTCAGTACTGGGAGACTTTGTTTCCCCTTACTCCTTATCAATGTTGCCTCTTTTCTGCAACATGTCACAAGTGCACAATGTACCTTACAGTACAGTGTTATTGGGTCCTCTAGTCAATTTCAAGGGCCATAGACAAACTCAATGGGATTTTTCAGAGAAGTGCGGATGTGCCCTGGACAGGGCTTGTGGCAGCTTATCTTTTCATGTATTTTTAACCCTTTCTTGCCATGCAAACCGTGTTTAACACGTTTGGCACAGAAAGGTGGCCTCGTACCCAAATGGCCATGCCACGAGGTTCTTTGTCCTGTCCTTTGGCCATCTTGCTCCTTCATCGTCCCCAGGTCGAGTCAACCCGGGTCAGTTCTTATTTGCCCATGCATTCTCCCACGAAACGCCAAGCTTTTGTGGGCTTCTACATGTCTTGTGTGTGTGTCCCCTTATGTGGGCTGAGCTGTCTTGTTCCAATCCACATCCTGGGTGCCAGAGGGTCTGGTGTGCTTTGAATGCCTGGCACCACCGTGGTCCATGATTTGTCCACGTGTGGTGTGCCAGTATGTGAGCAGATCTCACATTGGGTCCTCTTTGTTTTGGCACAAAGGAGATTTTGAATAAGAGAAGGCTCCAAACACCCATACCAGGTTGATCTCCTGAGTTTTCACTGAACAAAGCATAGGATCCAAGTATCCTGAAACTAAGAAGCCGAGTCGAGGAAATGCTGGTGACCCTCTGGAAGGTTTGGCACCCTGAGCCCGCTGTTGTCCCGCCGGACCCCTCTGCATCTGATTGAACTAGAAGATCCGTGAAGACACTTCGACCCATTGGAATAGTGGGACTAAATATTCTCAGCACCTTCATCAATCCTTGCAAGTAAGCCTCCTCGGAAGTGTCTCTGGTCAACTACCGTGTCGCCCAGTCGTGTGAACAAACTTTGCTGCTGTGTCCCTCTTGCCCCTGAAGCCTGATACAGTGAAACTGCAGAACAATAGAGAGTGAGACTGATTACTTTGAAAAACTTTGAAAGAAAATAATTTGTGGAATTACGACCGGCCAAGGTTAGTAATATATTGAATATTATGACAATCTGTAGAATTATGTAGAAATAAACAATACATAAATAATGACACATGGAATTGACATGTCATCTGTAGAATTATGTAGAAATAAACAATACATAAATAATGACACATGGAATTGACATGTCACAGATAGGAAGAAAAGGTATCAGGTATTAATATCGCCACATATATGGTCGCCGTGAATAATATCGCCGGGAAAATGGCGTAGAGATATTATTTGGGTGACCATATATATGGCGACAGGGGCAAAAAAAAAATGTGGGGGTTGCGGGGGTGTCCCCCGCATGTTCCATGCAATAATGTTGCCACAAAAAACGACAATTTTTCGGCGATATTTTTGCATGGCGATATTTTTGTGGCGACATTATTACATGGAACCGAAGAAAAAGATATCACCTCCCAACCGGGAACTAATCAAACCTGCAAATTGAATGAGGCAGTCCCCCATCATACGAAAGGAAGAAATGCACTTGCCCTGATAAGAAAAAGCTAGAATCAGACTGAAAATATACACCAGGTCAGTCTTTCACAACATTGGGGTCACGTGACCCGTAACCATGCTTTTCCAGTTTTGTTTTTTAAAATACAATTTGTATGTTTGTATTGTAGTGAATGTGCCGAAAGAACTAATGTGGTCTTTGTGATTATTTCACCAATTTCAAGAAAGACATTTGTCCTGAAGACGGCCAGAATAAAAGGAAAAGGCACTAGGGATATTGTCTAATACTTTCCTTCAGCCGAAACATATGTAGACATACCCTGTGGATACACAATAAAAATCCTAGTGTATGAGAGACGGTAGTAGCTGTCCCTCTGCTTAGCAACTGAAATGAAATAATAATTGACAAATACATACGATTTTGAAAAACTAAAAAGTTAATTTGTGTGCATATAAGTATGTGTCACTTACTAACCCCACCATCTGGCGAAATGTTGATCTAATAAGTCATTGACAATTGATGTTGTTGTTTTATGTACATGTGACTTGCGGAAAGTACACATGAACAATCTTATGTGTTTTTATTATTTGTGACATTGATTTATGAATAAACTTTGTTTTAAGGTAAAAAAAAAAACTGGCATTACATGGTAAGTGTGTTTTGACTAATGTAGCAAATAACACAAATGTGAATTGGAACCACCGATATAATACCACTACAGTGAAACTGGCCTGATCCATCCACCAGTATTAGTGTTACTGTGATTATTACTGTGTGTTGAATTTCAAAGGCCTTCAATACATGTATTTGTATTTTTAATATATATATACACACCTGGCTGGGAGTGATTTGTAAGTATCCTTTACTCTGTGTGCTCATTGAGGTCTTTCAGTCACCCTCACCCCTCCTGAGACCTAGTCTTGACCGCCCCCAATGCTATCTTGATTGGTCTGGCTTGTCCAGAAGGTTACCCTGTTCCAAGAAACTAGGCTGGCCTTCGTGGATACTAAGGCCTTAGAGAGAGAGGACATAGTCACATATTGTAATAATGGGATCAGAGCTGGAGAACCAGGGTATCTGGGCCAAAATGTTTTTAAGCACCTCACAGAGGTGAAAGAACAGTAACATAGCTACAGCATTCCATTCCCCTCTGGCCTTTGGTATGTCCCAGGTAATAACCCTACCATCCACTATCAGGTCTTGTTGAGATTCCACCCCTAGTTTAGCCATGTGTACCTTAAAATACTTTTTCGTGCGTCAGAGGTATCCCCCGGACATTGAATATAGAGAATTCTGGGGAGAAGAAGGGGTTCAAGTCCTATATTCTGCATAGTCTTGCCTATGCCCTGCATGTGTTTTCAGTCGGCTGTATCTCGTCTCTATGGATACAAGAGGGGGCTGGATTCTGACCCAGAAGGCTGATGGGGCCAGATCAGGCCTTATTAAATATGTACAAGAACTTAGGAAGAATAACTATTTTCGCTAAAGATATACGAGTGGCTTGTGAGAAAGGTAGGTGGATCTAATATTCAACTCTGTGTTCTAGAAATATAAGGGCCTTCATACAATTATGCACATATTTGGGGGAGGTGGAAATATGAATCCATAAGTACTACATAACCTGGGGGCACCATCTAAATTGTGCACCTATATCACCCGGAAGTACTGTAGGAGTCAGTGGCAGGACCTCAGATGTTGTCCAATTAACTTTTAGTCCTAAGTGTTCTCTGAAGCACTGAACCACTTTCACTATTGAGTGTAGATTATCTCGAAGGTGTTTTTATAGAGAGTAAGAGGTTGTCTGCGTATAAGGAGACTATAGACATGTGAAAATGGACCTTCATTCCGTGCTGGTGGTGGAATTCCCTGAGATAGCAGGCCAGGGGCTTCACCGCCAGTGCAAATAGGATCGGGGACAGAGAGCTCCCCTGTCTGGTACCTCAGGACGGCAGAATGTGTTTTGACATACATCCATTGTAGTATATCAGTGCCCGGGGTGGGGGGGGAGTATAAAGTTGTCTGACCCATTGAAGAAAGGCGAGTTCCAACCCCGATATTCTCAGGACTTCGAACAAGAAGGGCCACTCTACAGAGTCGAAGGCCCTCTCTGTGTCCAAAGCGGCAACCACCATTGGGATCTCTGGGTTGACATTGTGCATTAATAGAAACGGTTGTCTCAGATTATTTTGTGTAGAGTGGCCGGGGATGAATCCGGCCTCATCAGGGAGGATCAGTGCAGGCATATATGGCAAGAGGCTGTCTGCTAGGATTTTCGCAAGAATTTTGTTATCAGGGTTGATCAATGAAAGGGGACGGTATGATGTACACTTCGTGGGGTCTTTATCTGGTTTAAGAAGGACAGTAACTTTGGTCGCCCTCGGCATACTTATTCGCTCTAATCGGGTGCCCCAGGAACCTCTCTTCTCTACACGAGTCTGTAAATGTCCTCGCGCAAGGACTGCAAGTCTTCCCTTAATTGGGGATTATGATGAGATCCCTGGCTTTGCTCCAGCTCCTTTATTTCCCTTTCCATAGATGTTATAGTACGGCGGATCGCTTTTAGTACCCCGCCCTCCCTGGATAAGCAGCATCCCCTTAGAACTACTTTAAATGCTTCCTACACTACTCTGTAGTCCGACACTGACCCTGCATTTGTTTCAAAGAATGAGCGTATATCGTTCGCAATATTCTCATGGAAAAGTGTGTCTTTCGGAGTGCATGCTCTGAAGCGTCAGTGCATTGGTCTGGGAACCTGCAGGGGATGGGTAAACTGGATTTATACTGGGGAATGATCGGATAGAGTTCAAACTAGGATACAGGCATTAGTGGTGGCCTGTATTATATCTGCAGTGGCCATGATATAGTCAATCCCGGATGAGCTACCATGAGCACCCGAGAAGAAGGTGAAATCTCTCGTTGTGTGGTGCAGTACTCTCCAGGAGTCCAATAAGCCATGGTATTCTGCTATTTCAAGCCATCTTTCAGCTGCCTTGAGAAGGATGCTTTGCTGGGACATGGATCTATCTTGGGTCAGTGATAGTGTATCGTTAAATTCCTATACCCATATGATACTGTAAGAAGTACATTTGTGTAAGTGGGAGGCACATTTAGAGAAGAATTCCGGTGTGTCTATGTTAGGGGCTTAAATGTTTATGAGAAGTAGATGGGATCCCAACAGCTCACCCGCCAGCAGAAGGAAACACCCCTCAGGATCCCCAATCTGTTCATGTAATTTAAATGCCAGATAGCGGTGTATGTATGTAGCAACTCCACGGGAGTGAGTGGTGAAGGAGGAGGCGTACCTCTGTATTCCCCAACCAGGGATATTTGGGGGAGGGCACTCTGGGGCCAGGTTTGTTTCCTGGTGACATAGCACTTTCACCCCATGATGTCTAGCATAATTTGATATAAACATGGTCTTTTTCTGGTTTGTGAAACCCCTAATATTCCATTATACTAATGAGATGGACTCGGCTATCCCAATCTGATGTGTTGCTATATCTGTCTAAAACTAATACCACTTGTTCCAAATGTATGTTGTGTCTGATTTACCAAACTAGGTGCGTATACCTCAGTCCGCCTAAAATGAACAGTCCCGAACTTTCCCAACCCCTATCCCCCCACCCATGCCAGAAACTCTAATTTACCAGCATTACCAAACATACCCCATAACCTACAACACTGAACTAGGGGTTACATCACTGTCACTGGGGCTGTGGTTAGGAGGCGGTGAGGGTGTCAGCGGGCTCCGTAGGCAGTGGGCTCAATTTGCAAAGTTGTGTCGACCTCCTACTGGCATGTAGGTGGTTAGGTTAGACATGTTGGACTGGGTTGGGCACCAGATCGGTCCCGGCATGAGGCTCTTATGCTAGTGCAACATTTTGTCGAGTTGTGGTACTACTGTCCTGGGTAGGAGACTTGGGTGAGGAGTTGTGTCCCGGGGTGACAGGTTGGCTAGGAAGTTCTATAACAAATTGCTGAGCCACCTCCGGGCATGTGAAGGAGTATGACTTGCCATTACGAGTCACACAAAGTTTTGCTGGGTATGACATGGCGTACCGGAATCCCTTTTTTTTCTCAATATAGCCTTTACCAATTGAAATGGTCTCCTTTGATCCTGAACTTGAGGACTGAAATCTGGGAAGAGGTGGATCGTTGATGACCCCCAACGTTTTTTGCCCTTTTCCCTGGCCGCTCGAAGGATCACATCACGATCATTGAATATGCGGGCTATGATGGGACACTCTAGTGCTCCTGGAGGGGATTTAGGCGCGAGAGACCTGTGGGCACGTTCAACCAAGAACATTTTTGAGACTGGGAGGGGGGTCACTCAGGTTTGACAAGAGTAGCTTCTCTACAAATGTTTCGGCGGGGGTAGATTCTGGGACCCCGAGGACACAAATGTTATTGCGCCTTGAGCTCCCCTCTAAATCGTCATTCTTAGCCCCTATCTTCTTCACTACCTGTTGTAGTTGGGTTACTTCTCGCTGGAGGGTGGCAATCTTATCTTCACCTCCACTTATTCTATTTTCAGCTTCGGACATTCGGGAGCATAGATTGTCAATTTGGATTGCTGATGTATTCACCTCATATGCGAGTGTGTCCATCTTCGTCCCAAGTGCATCTGTGCTGCTCTTCAGGGTGACCAGGGTTTGGTTGAGTGTGGCTGTGTCCAGGTGGGGGGGAGGTGGCGCTGAAGGGAAGAGGAGGTGCAGGGGAGTCAGCGTTTGTATATTGATCCATTCTTGCCTGTCTTTTAGGATTGCCCATGTTAACTCCCTGTTCACCAGTGTATAGCCAATGCAGGATATGTATTTGAATAAGGGGAGGACTCTCGGTGGGAGACGAGCACTATGTGAGAAATGTTCACGCTCAATCGTCCCACTCGCCCAGGGAGTAGGTCGGTAGGACCAGTACGAGTTCCACCACTTTTTAATTTTCCGGTGCAAGGAATGTCATGGCACCGTCCTGTTCCTCATCAGAACGTAGATCTAGAGTTGTTGCGCCTTTATGGGCGGTACCCGCTGGAAGTTGAGTCGAAGTGGGTGATTTCCCAGCACAGGTTTCATTATAGCTTAATGTGCAGGGGGAGGGCCGGAGTGAGCCGCACCAGTCCTGTGTGGCACCTACGACCTCGTCCAGCCAGTGACCCTGTATTTTAGATTACGACACCCAGATGCCCCATGATAGTCTGCACCGATGTTGAGGTTCTGTGTGGGGGTGGCAAGTGGGTCACGCCGGGCTGCCCAGGTTGTGTATTACTGAGGGATGAGGTGGCGTTGTCTCACTATGAATATGATCCCTTTGCTGGATTATGTGTATGGTGGGAACAAACAGGCTCAGAGCAGTCTCCCACTGAGTTGATGGGGGGCTGTAGAGCGTACCTGGCTTATCAGGGTACGTCAGTTTGCTCAAGCAAGGGGGCAGTGGGAGATGCAGGGATGAATCCAGGCCTGGGCGGGCACAGCCAAGCACGCACAGTTCACCTCTGGTGCGGCCTGGGCTGCGTCCGCTGAGCAGAGGTGACACGCAGGGCTCAAGCAGCACCCCGGTGGCCAGGCGAGGCGGGAGTGAGCAGACAACCCGACAGCCAAGTCGAGCGGCCCCTGCCACGGTGCAGCTTCAAGGTTTCCAGCGATGTTCCAAGGCAGCCAGGCGAGGCTAGGTGGGCCAGAGAACGAGCCGCCCCCACCGCTGTGTAGTAAAGCCTGGCCGGGTTGTGTCAGCGGACACCGACCTGGCGGTCGTGTGTCAGCCCGGTCTGCAGCACCCAGGGCAGCACAGCCGACAGGCCCCCCCCCCAGCTGCCTCAGTCGGATCAGGGGAACCGGGTCACGTTAGGACACTCTCGGTCTCTCCTTGGGAGGAGCATTTCAGCCATCGGATTTCACCTGAGGCTTCTGTATTTTCTTATTTCAGAGGCAAGGATTAATTAAGGATGTCGGAGCCCACGGCGAGCAAATTCAGGCGGCAGCCATGTTCGTTGCAACGGCACTCCCCAGAAAAAGATTTGTGGCATAGCTGAATATGATCAGATATGATCAGATATGAATTGATATGGGAAATTCTATTGAAGGGTTATTAAAACTTTACAAAACTTGTATCATTCCCTGTTTGGCTTATGGCCTGGGCATATTTATGAACAAGGAGAAATTGTGGGTTAAAAAGTTAGAGGGTAGATTGTGGAGAATAGCTCTGGGGCTTCCGAGAAATACACTGATTGAGGGGATATATTGTGAGCTGGGTTTAACTTCACTGAATACCCACTTGAAAATAAGAATGGACATATTTTATGTCCGTATGTTGGATAAGAAAGATGACAAGGAATCTTTATTTGCAGACTTTGTAAGTATTCTTACTAACCACATGGGGAATCTTTCTTTAAAGGAATGGGTATTGGATAGTTATCCATTTTTTGATTAGATTGGTTTTAATATTGCCTCGCAAGACCCGATTGTGGTTATGGAAAAGAAAATAAAGAATTTAGCTCGCATATGGGACCGTAAAGCCAATATTTCTTACTTAGCCAAATTTAAGAAATGTTATGCAAGGTTTTCCTGTGGACTATCCATGCACCTATCTTACAAAGTTATACAATAACCAGGTGAGAGGATTTATAATGGTATTAAGATTATATCTTCTCCCCACCTTATCTCGCATTGGGGCTTGGTCAGGGATTTTGTACTCTCAAAAACTCTGTAGACTTTGTGACCAGGTTGAAACCTCCAGACATTTACTTATCAGTTGCCCGAAATTGAGGAATATCCATAGGAAAGCCTTCCTGAGTCCAAGGCAAGAAATTGAGAATGTTACCTTTAACCAAACATGGTCTTTGATATTTTCTGGAAGTTCAACGGCACTAAATTATGTGACTTACCACAAATGGATAAAAATTCAAGAGCT
This sequence comes from Ambystoma mexicanum, assembly GCF_040938575.1. Lineage (NCBI taxonomy): Eukaryota > Metazoa > Chordata > Amphibia > Caudata > Ambystomatidae > Ambystoma > Ambystoma mexicanum. Next base: position 446,562,218 of record NC_090936.1, on the reverse strand, counting down.
TTTATAAATGCTTTTTACTGTTGCGATACCATTTTTTGTGACACCTTGAGCATCAACAGTGTTTTTTCTTCATGTATTTTATGGTTTATTGTATTATCTTGCTTTTGTATATTATGTAAATGAAACGGGTTTTTTCATTGTGTTTTTATTGTTCTCTTTTTAAATGTGCTGTAAGGTTTTATTAACGATAATACCACTAATATATATATATATATATATGACAATGCATTAATTACCGTAAAAGCATTTCTGATGGTTGTATCTGCTTAGATTCACATGCTGTGCATAGTCCGACATCCAGTGGTCACTGCGGAGTATTGCATTTTGTTTTTCCTAGTCGAAAAGGGGATGTCGACAAGGCGTGTCTGTATGTAACACTATCCCTATAGTGACGTGCAGTGTACCTACAACCCCTCACGCGTCGAGGTCCCTCTGTTTGCATTTTTTCTGCCCTGAGGGAGCCTTCTATACGTGAGTGAGTACAGAAAAGAGAGAGAGTTGTAGAAAGATGTCTATGTTCCTTCCATCCGAGCGGGGAGGAAGGGTGGGCGCATGTGAATCACCATCAGAAGAACAAGTTACTTTCTTACCTGGTAACGTTCTTTCGATGGGATGGTCCGACGACGTATTCCATATCTATGACATGTAATCACCACAGCTGTGGTGGCGGCGTCTGCGTCCTACGTCGATGCGCCGTCGTCGAGGACCTCCTCCGACGTCATCCGATGTGATAAGTAGGACGCACGACGACCGTAGCCTCAGTTAGAACGTTACCACGTAAGAAAGTAACTTGTTCTTCGAGGGGATTGGGTCCTCCGACGTATTCCATATCTATGACAGACTCCCAAAGCAGTACCAGAGCAAGGAGGAGGGAAAGAATGTAGAATCAAAATTTAGAATAGCCAATCAAATAGCAGAGCAAAGGACCGCCTTGCCAAAGGCCAGATCCTGTGCTCGGATGGAATCGAGGGAATAGTGACGTACAAATGTATGTACAGAAGCCCAGGTGGCTGCATCACAGATGTTGCGAATAGGAACACCCCTCTGCAGGGCAGTAGATGCAGCCATACCCCTGGTAGAATGGGCCCGCAAGCCAGCCGGTGGGTCCTTACCCGCCAAGCGGTAACACTCTGAGATGGCCAAAATAATCCAGCGAGACAAAGTCTGTTTCGTCACAGCTTGCCCCAAACGCTTTCCAGCGTAACCAATAAAGAGTTGATCGTCCACTCTGACCCGGGACATGCGTGAAACATAAAAGCTTAAAGCGCTCCTAGGATCAAGCCTATGGAGCCTCTCCTCTTCCTTACCAGGATGCGGAGGAGGATAGAATGCCGGAAGAACAACCTTCTGGGCCAAATGAAATTCCGTCACTACCTTCGGAAGAAAAGAAGGACGAACTCTAAGGACAGCCCTGTCCTTGTGAAATACAGTGAAGGGTGGCTTAACTGAAAGTGCATGTAACTCACTCACTCTGCGAGCGGAAGTAACCGCAACTAAAAACACAGTTTTCAGAGTCAACAGCCTCAAAGGGCAAGAATGTAAAGGCTCAAACGGAGCACCCATAAGAAACTTAAGAACAAGGTTTAAATCCCAACCGGGCACCAGGAAAGGTGACGGAGGGAACACATTAGTGAGCCCTTTCAGAAACTGTGAAATTAAAGGGATTTTAAAGTAAGAACACTCTTCAGACGAGCGCTTAAAGATGGACAGCGCCGCCAGGCAACCTTTAATGGTACCCACTTGCAAGCCCCGGTGGGCCAAAGAAAGTAAAAAGGACAGAACCATGGGGATGTCACATGCAAAAGGATCCACATTCTGAACTCTGCACCAGTCGCAGAACTTACGCCAACGGCAACGGTACAGAGACTTTGTTGCTGGCCTTTGGGCTGAAAGCAACACCTCCATCACGTCTTCAGGGAGGTCCCAATCCTTATACCTCAACCTTTCAGAAGCCAAGCGTGAAGGTTGAGGGATCTGACCTCTGGGTGGAGAACCTGACCCCCCTCCCGTGAGAGCAGATCGTCTCGGTAGGGAAGACGACATGGAGGGCAGATGGACAAGTCGAGAAGGTCCGGGTACCACGTCCTCCGAGCCCACGCCGGAGCAATGAGGATCATCCGGGAACCGAACTTCCGTAACCTCCGCAGCACTTGCGGGGTGACGGGGACTGGAGGAAAAGCGTACAGCAGCGGGAATGACCACTCCACCACGAAGGCATCTCCTAAGGCTCCTTTTGGAGGAAATTCCCGCTAGCAAAACCTTTTGCACTTCCGGTTGACACTGGAGGGGTCCCCCAAAGCCCGAAGATCTCCAGGAGAATCTCCTGAGCCAACTCCCACTCGTGAGAGATCGCGCTCTGCCTGCTCAGAGCGTCCGCCGTCACGTTTTCGTCTCCGGCCAGATGGACTGCCGAGATCGAAACTTCCTGCTGGATGGCCCAGAACTCGAGCTGTATCGACTCCCTGCACAGAGGAAGTGACCCTGCCCCCCCCTTTTTGTTGAGGTAGTGCATGGCCACTGTGTTGTACGCCAGGATCAGGACACTCTTTCCTCGCAAAGTCGGCAGAAAAACCTTCAGGGCTAGCCTGACGGCCCTCAGCTCCAACAGATTGATATGGAGTCTGGACTCCGACGGAGACCAACTACCGCTGACTGTCAGCCCGTTGGCATGAGCTCCCCATCCCGTGAGGGATGCATCCGTCACGATTGTCACCTCCGGCCAGGGAAGCCAAAATGGAGCCCCCTTCATCAAGTTGCCTTCGACGGCCCACCACAGAAGGTCCCGGGCGACCGAGGGCGGCACCTGAACTGGGTCCGACATCCTGCCAGAGGACTGCGACCATTGCGTCTTGAGTGCCCACTGCAAAGATCTCATCCGCAGGCGAGCCTCTGGCACCAGAAGAATGCAGGATGCCATGAGGCCGAGCAACCTGAAGAACTCGAACGCTGGGAGCGTCTGGGCATGCTGAAACCTGTGCACCATCTGCTGAATGTGAAGAGCCCTCACCTGGGGAGGAAAACACTGCCCCTGGGAAGTGTCGAGGACTGCTCCGATGTACTGGAGCCGCTGTGTTGGCGTCAAATGGGACTTCTTTAAATTGAGGGAGAAGCCCAGCCTGTTAAGGGAGTGGCAGGTGACGGACAGATGATACAGGACTTGCTCGGGAGAGCTCCCCCTGATCAACCAATCGTCCAGGTAGGGGTAGACGTGAATCCCCCCTTGCCTGAGATGCGCTGCCACCACCACCATAAGCTTGGTGAAAACCCCCGGGGTGGAGGTCAATCCGAACGGCAGGACCCGAAACAAAGTGCGAGTCGCCAACCGCGAACCTCAGGTACTTCTTGTGCTTGGGATGGATCGGCACATGGAAGTAAGCATCCTTGAGGTCGAGTGACACCAACCAGTCCTGAAGCTGAAGGGCCTGGAGGACTTGAGAGAGAGTAACCATCTTGAACTTGTACTTCCTGAGGAGTTTGTTCAAACCGCGCAAGTCCATGATGGGTCTCAATCCCCCGTCTTTCTTCGAAATCAAAAAATAAGGGGAATACCATCCCTTGTTCCTCTCCGCTACAGGCACCAGTTCTATGGCGCCTTTCTCCAGCAGGGCTTGAATTTCCTGCGCAAGGAGCGGATCCGGACTCTGCAAAGAGAGGTTCCCCGGTGGATTGTCGTGAGGCCTGTGCCGAAAGGGAAGACAGTAGCCGTGGGTTATGATCTCCAGAACCCACACATCTGAAGTAATGGCACGGCACTCTACAAGATGCTGCGCCAGCCTTCCCCCAACCGGCGAACCATGGGGCATGGCCTCATGACTGAGTGGTAGCGGCTGCGGCGTTACCTGAGGGCAAAGAGGCAACTGCCCGAGCGGCCTTGGCACCACGGGTACCCTGTCGTCCACCTCTGGTACCCCTGCGTTGGCCTCTTTGACTGCCAGCTCCTCTCGCTTTACTGAAGGACGAGTAATAGCGAAAGGAACCACCCCTCCATTGCTGTCCCCTAGGACGAAAAGGCAGAGGTTGGCGAACTGCAGCGCCCAACGACTTTGCTGCAGCTTTTGAGGTCTGCAACCTCTGAAGGCTCTCGTCAGCCTTGCTGCCAAAAAGGTGCTCACCGTCAAAGGGCATGTTGAGGAGCCGGGACTGCACATCAGGAGCAAACCCCGACTTCCGCAACCACGCAAACCTGCGTATCACGGTGCTCGCCGCCATGGACCTGCTGACGAATTCAGCCAAGTCCAAACCCGACTGAACGGACTCACACATGGCATCCTTACCATCCTGGACCATAGCAAGGAAACCATCCCGTTCGTCCCCTTCGGGAATATGTTCAGCTGCTAACGCAACACAGTTCCACAGAGTGTGTGTGAAACGAGACAAGGCACAAATGGAGTTGGCCGCCTGAAGCGCCATATCACCAGAAGAAAACACTTTCTTCGCCCAGCCATCAAAACGTTTGTCGTCCCTATCGGGAGGGATGGTAGGGTACGACGCCTGCTTTGCCGGGGGCGTGGCCGCCTGCACCACCAAACTCTCCGGAGTGGGGTGCCTGGTCAAGTAGCAGGGATCGCTACTGGCTGGACGGTATTTTCGCGACAAGGACCTGCCCACCGCCGGGAGAATATCCGGAGCAGTCCAAGCCGCCGCCACCCTTCTCTGTAAAGCCATATGGAACGGCAGTACCCGGTCAGTTGGGGGACCAACATCAAGGATGTCTGTGAGATCATCCTGCACAAACTCCCCTGGGGGAGCAGACCATCCCAAGTACTCAGAAACCCTAGCCATAAGGCGCCGGTACGAGGAATCGGCATGAGAGCCAGGCTCAGGCCTACAAAACTCCACCTCCGGAGAGGTGTCCAGTCCACTGGCATCATGCAGTGACTGCCTCAAATCGTCAAACTGACTATGGCCCGAGACAATTTCATCTGGAACCTGACTAGGAACCAGGCCATCAGAATCCTCATCCGCCTATGAAATATATTCCAGGTGGCGAAAAGAAGGCACCCGAGAGTGCTTGCTCTTAACCAGAGCCTTCCTAGGGGGTTCCCCCGTGCCATGGGGTACCTCCGACACCCCGGCCTCGAAAGGCGTCGAGTGAATCGACGCCGGCGTCGAGAGAACAGGCATCGGCGCCGAGAGGATCGGCGTCGACATCGAGTAAATCGGCGTTGACGTCAGATGCAGTGCCGCCAACATCGGCGGCGTCGACACAGTCCTCGAAGCCGAGCGTGTCCTTCGACGACCTGAGCGTCGACGGCTTCGACGACTTCCTCGGAGCCTCGAGAAAGCCTGTCGACGCCTCAGACGTCGATGTCGTCTTCGAAGACATCAGAGGTGCACACGGTCTCGAACGCGTCGAGGACCGAGAACGAGTTCCCTTGTCCGAACGGGACCTCTCCCATGACTCGTGCCGACCACTCTTGCGAGCAGTGTCTCTCGACCTCTCACGACCGACCCCACTCGGGGGCGCGGACGGCTTAGTACCCTGCGACTCAAGAATCGCCAGCATTTTCTTCCCAAAGGAAGCCCATTCCTCTGGCGTCGCATGGCTGGTGGGATAAGCGACGTGCCGGGCAGAGTCCTCCGAAGAGGACCTGGAAGACGACCGGTGTCGGCGCTTCCGAGAATGCCTCGAAGAGGCTGAGGAGTGGCGAGACCGACTCCTAGAAGGAGACCCACGAGACTTCCGACGATGACGTGGAGAGTCAACTCTCGAATCATCCGTCGAAAGCCCCGCAGACTTCGACTTCTGGGGCTTGGACACCCGACCTACCGACAACTTCTTCTTACGTTCGCGTAAGGCTTTGGACGTGAGCGACTGGCAGTCGATACAGCCATCCGTGTCGTGGGCCTCCCCGAGGCACCAGAGGCAGGCGTCGTGCGAGTCCGTCACCGACATCTTGGACCCACACTCCCCGCACTTCTTGGAAGCCCGGACACGGGGGTCAAAGACGAAGTAGAAGACATCTTCACACGAAGGATTTTCACAAAAACGAACAGGTTCGAAGAACCGAGAAGAACAGAACTCCAAAGAGTCGAGGCGTTAACCGATATTCACGAAGCAACACGTTCGCGGAAAAAACGGAACTGAGGCTACGGGCGTCGTGCGTCCTACTTATCACATCGGATGACGTCGGACGAGGTCCTCAACGACGGCACATCAACGTCATCGACGCAGACGCCGAAAAAAGTCTCCGAAGCAGCACAGCTGTGGTGATTACATGTCATAGATATGGAATACGTCGGAGGACCCAATCCCCTCGAAATGCTTTTATGGTAAGTAATGCATTGTCTTCTGATGTTTGTTAATCTGCTTAGAATCACATGCTGTGCATAGACTAGCGAGCAGTACCCGCAAGTGGGTTGTGAGAAGGAACAGTAGAGAAAAGATGTCTTAATACTGCTTGTCCCACCTGGGAATCGGATCTAGAGTGAGCATCTAGACAGTAATTTGTAAAGGTGTGTACAAAACTCCAGGTTGCCGCTTTGCAAATGGACTCAAGGGGAACATTTGCAATGAATGCTATGGATACCCCAGTGCCTCGAGTAGAGTGTGCTCTTGGCTTGAAGGTTAGTTCTCTCTTAGCAAGAGTGTAACAGAGAGTGATGTACTGAACAATCCATCTAGATATAGTGGACTTTGAGACTGCATCTCCTTCTCTTCCTGCTGCCACCGAGACAAAGAACTGATTAGTCTTTCTCAGTGGCCTAGTTCTTTCCATATAAAACATGACAGCTCTGCGCACATCAAGTGTATGCAGGCTCTTTTCTCCCAAATTGGAAGGGTTTTGAAAGAACGTTGGTATTTCTATTGACTGGTTGACATGGAATTTCGATATGAATTTCGGTGCAAACCTTGGGTGTGTGCGTAGAACCACCTTAGCTTTGTGAACTGTTACGAAGGGGTCTAGAATAGAAAGAGCCTGTAGTTTGCTTACTCTCCTAATAGAGGTGATAGCTATTAGGAAAGCAATCTTAAGAGTGAGGTCCTTAAGAGTTGCCTTGTGCATGGGTTCAAAGGGTGAGCCCATGAGCCTGGTAAGTACCACATTAAGGTCCCAGCTGGGAGCTGGGTTTGCTATCGGAGGGTGTATTCTCTTTACCCCCTCCATGAAGGCTTTGATAACTGGGACTTTCCACCATGACACCTTAAGTTGAGAGGTGGTGTATGCAGAAAGTGCCGCTAGATGGACTTTAATAGAATTGAACACTAGACCTGAGTCCAGTAAATGGGTCAGGTAAAGGACAATTTGTGTGGGAGAGCAGTGGACTGGGTTGATGCTCTTACCTCTACACCAGATGACAAATCTCTTCCACTTGCTAGAATAGCAGTGGCGAGTGTTGGGTTTTCTAGCTTCTGTGAGAATGTCCATGCATCTCTGAGGGAGTTGTAAATGGCCAAATTCTATGACCTCAGGAGCCAGGCTGCTAAGTTCATGTTCTGTGGGCTTGAGTGTAGTGTCTTGCCCTTGTCCTGTGACAGCAAGTTGTACGGGCAGGGCAGTTTCACTGGTGGGGACAGGGACATCTCCATCAGGTGCGCAAACCATGGTTGGCGGGCCCGCATCGGGGCTATCAGTATCATGGTGACTGGTTCCTGGTGCATCTTGTGCACTATCTTGTTCAGCAGAGGAGTCGGGGGGGAAAAGCGTAAACAAATTTCCCTGACCATGGTATCCAGAGACCGTTTCCCTTGGAGCGCTTCTGTGGGTATCTGGAGGCTAATCTAGGCATTGTGAGTTCTCCAGAGTTGCGAACAGGTCTATTTCTGGGAAGCCCCATTGTGTGAAGACGTCGAAGACGATGTCTTCGTCTAACTGCCATTCGTACTCTGAGGGCAGAGGGAAGTCTCTGCTGAGTTTGTCTGCTAGCAGATGGAGTTCCCCTGGTACATGTTGTGACAATAGGAACATGTTGTGTCTGAGAGCCCACTTCCAGATGTTCTAGGACAGCTTGGACAGTCCTGAAGAGTGAGTGCCCCCTTGCTTGTTGAGGTAGTACATGGCTGTGGTGCTGTCCGTGAGGACCATCACTGTCTTCCCTTGTAGGTGTGTCTGGAAGGCTTTTAGTGCCTTGAACACCGCAAGTAGCTCTAATAAGTTTATGTGCTTGGAAGCTACGCTCGGAGTCCAAACTCCGTGAGCAGTCTGATGGGATAGGTGAGCCCCACCATCCTGTGAGGGATGCGTCTGTGGTTAGAGTGGCTTCCACTGCGGGGGTGGCGAATGGTTTCCCTATTGCCAGGTTTTCTTTCGACCACCACCGTAGCGAGAGAACCAAGGCCTGCGAGACCACCACTAGATCGTCCCATTGTCCGCTGGCCTGACACCACTGGCTGCTGAGCCACTCTTGCATTGGGCGCATGCGCATGCGCAGGCGCGCGTGAGGTACCAAATAAATACATGATGCCATCATTCATAGCAAGCGCATTGCTTTGCGTACCGTCACACCTCGACCGGCCACATATTGAGGGATCTGAAATAGCATATTTTGGACCCTCTCGTTGGAGGGGACGACGAGGCCGTCCTTTGTTCGAATTAGAGCCCCTAGGAATTGTTTGATTTGGCTGGGGTCTAAGCGGGACTTCTTCTCGTTGATGGAGAAGCCCAGTTGGAACAAAAGGTCTACTGTCTTCTGGGTGTTTGAGAAGCATGTCTCGTAGTTGTCCCGTTATGAGCCAATCGTCGAGGTAAGGGTATACCAGTATGGACAACCTGCGCAGGTGGGCCGCTGCCACTGCCAGTACCTTCGTGAATATCCTTGGCGCAGACGCTATGCCGAAGGGTAGCACTCTGAACTGGTAGTGTTTGCCCTCTATCATGAACCTGAGGTATTTTCTGTGCGCTGGTAACATCAAAATATGAAAGTATGCATCTTTCATGTCTAGTGTTGTCAGTTAGTCCCCCTGAGATAGCAGGGGAATTACCTCCTGTAATGTTACCATACGAAATTTTTGTGGTTTTACAAATTTGTTCGCTGGGCGCAGATCTAGTACAGGGCGCATGGTTAGGTCCTTTTTGGGTACAAGGAAGTACACTGAATAAATACCTTCCATTACCTGAGATAGGGGCACGACCTCTATTACTCCTTTCTGTAGCAGCTGTTCTACTTCTTGTAGGAGGATGACGAGGTGTTCTGGTGACAGGCGTCGTCCCCTTAGAGGTCTCTAGGTGGGGGACCGATTGAACTCTATACGGTACCCGTGGGCTACGGTTGACAATACCCACCGGTCTGAAGTTATTCCCTCCCATGCTGATAGGAACGATGTTATCCGGCCCCCCAACCGGAGACGCATGGGAGGGGACCCGAACTTTCGGGTCATTTGGTGTTACTTGCCGGGGTGCCTCTGGGGCTGGAGCCTCTGCCCTTGCCACGGCGTCGTCCTCTTTGGTTATACTGGTTACCGGTACCCTGATTAGAGGGCCAGTTGCCCGCAGTGTAATGATGTTGCTGCTGCTGCTGTTGGCGCTGGCCACGAAAAAAGCGCTTGTTCCCAAATCCCCACCTGTTTGGAGGCTTTGAGATTTGGTCTAAGGTCTTTATGGTGTCGAATTCTTTCTTCGCATTTTCCAGTGCGTCGTCCACTGCCCTTCCAAAGAGATTTGACTCTTCTATTGGCTTATTAATGTGTGATGCCTGCGTTTCTGCCTTGAAACCGGAATTGCGAAGCCAGACGCGACTCTTCAGCAGAATTCCCTGCACCAAAGAACGGCCAGCAGTTTCTGCCGCATCAAGAGTGTTCTTAATGATGCTCTGGTTGACCAGAGCTCCTTCTGTAACTAGCCAATAAGCGAGTTCTTAGAGGTTCAGGGGCTTCTTCGATGTCCTGCTTAAGCTTTTCCCATTGAGCATCAGCATAGCTTGCCAACAATGTATTATTATTGGCAATCCTAATTGAAAACGCTGCCGGGCGGAAATTCTTTTGCCCAAGGCATAAAGCTTTTTCCCTTCTTTATCTGGGGTGCCTCGCTGGTTGACAGTGGAACCCCAGCCCTCTTCCTTGTGTTAGTCACCACTAAGGAATCCGGGACTGAGTGACCCCTGATATATAATGGGTCTGACTGAGAGGGTGAGAACAATTTCTCGATTCTTGGATTGACCCCTCTTACCAGCGCGGGGGTGGACAGCGATGGGGTGAGTCGTCTCTTAACCGAGGCGAGGATAGGAATAGTTTGACTAGTGGGAGGTTTTTCTTTAATAATCCTTTCGACGAAATCAGTATCTGGGGTGACCTCCCCAGTTTCAACTTCAAAATAAGCTGCTGCCTTCATCAGTAGCGCATTGAAGGTGGGCTGATCATCTACTGGAGATTGGTTCCTGACCGGTGTGGTCTGAGGAGAAGAAATGTCTATAATGTCGTGGTCTGTAGACCCTGATGGCGACTGCCAGGGCTGTGAGCCACCTTCACCTGGGTCCTCCTCGAAGCCCACCTCACCTATGTTAGTGTCATCATGAAAACCTTCTCCCTCTTGTTGGTCTTCATTATTCACAAACTCATCCTCTTCCTGGAAGTGAGAGTCCTCTTCAGTGAGGTCGTAAGAGTTCATATCTTCCTGTAGGGGGTTAAAGAGCTTCGGGTATTTAGCCCATGGCCCCTCCTGGAGTACCTCCCTTGGCCTCTTGGGTGTCCTATTTTCTGGGATGGCCATGAACCTGTCTAGCTTGTCCATACATGACTGGAAACGCTCTACAGTCCAGTAAGGCAGGCCAGAGCGGTCTGGGAGTGAAAAAGGAGTTTCCTCTCCCTGTAGTTTTAGTTCTGTCCCATAGCGTCGAAGATAGAGTCCCTTCGCCTTCTGAGAAACCTTCTCGCTGGCTAGGGTCTTCTGTCGACGGTGGGAGCTGTCCCAGCCTGCCCTCCGGCGTCCTCGGCGTTTCTTTGGCCTTGTGAGCGGTTTTCGACGTGTCACCCGCCGTCCGTCTCTGGCCGTCTTTAGCTATACGCGCAAGGCTTTCGGCGATCAGCTTCTCCGTCGAGGGATCGCTCGCCGTCGCGCTAGGTAGTGCCGAGTCTTTACTGGCAACGTACGCACTCTTGCGAGGCTCGTCGCCTGAGGATTTGGGGTTAGCGCCCTCATTTACAGAAAGCCAAGTCGCCGGTCGCAGAAGCGGTGGCGGGGAGGGCTTGCGACCCTTACGGTCGGCGGAAGACGCCGGTGGACCGGCGCCTCCGTTGACGCTATGGCTGCCTTCATCTTCGACGAATGCGTGCCGTGGGGTATGTGCTGAAGTGTTTTTCTGTGTTCGTCCTTGTCGCCGGGGTGTTCATCCCCATAAGCGGGTCGTGAGCCGGGCTTGTCGGGGCCGGGGACGGACGACGAGGAGCGGGACCGCTCCTTCGAGAGGTCTACAACCTCCGTAGCGGAGGCCATGTAATCACTGTCCTCATCACATTCGGCGGCGGCGGCAGCTGGCGAGGAGTCAGACCTAGACATCGCATAGGCTGCCCACCTTTTGACCCTGCGGTCCTTTAAAGTTTTGGGTTTAAGTAACTTACAGGCCGCCAGCCGTCCTCTTTGGTATCGAGGGGCAAGCAACGGTTACACCGTTTATGCTTGTCCTTCCAGGTAAACTTGCCCTTGCAATGCGGGCAAAACCTAAAGGGCATCCTCTCCATAGCTGAGGGCATGAAATGTGATTACGACCTTGAAAGAGAGGGAGGGGAAAGAGAAAGGCATTCTCAGAGTGAAACAAAGAAATGACCAACAACCCCACTCTCCCTACTGTGTTAGGCCGGCAAGGCCAGGCCACGTGTTCGGCAGCGCCGAAGGATCTCCTCCGCTCGTCCCTCCGTCGAAGATCTTGCTTGGTGGAGAACAGCTTGGCAGCTACGTCGAGGGAGGGATCTATGTGATAGTTAATAATAAACGACCAAGGGTCGAGGAAATGATTTCGCAATGTCTCTCGAGGAGCTCCGCATAAAGGCAACCAATAACTAGGCGGAAAAAAACAATCTGAGGGACCTCGACGCGTGAGGGGTTGTGGGTACACTGCACGTCACTATAGGGATAGTGTTACAGACACGCTTTGTCGATGTCCCCTTTTCGACTCCGAAAAACAAAATGCAATACTCCGCAGTGACCACTGGATGTCGGACTATGCATAGCATGTGATTCTAAGCAGATTAACCAACATCAGAAATATATATATTTGTATTTTATTTAAAACTGATAGCACAGGGCCAGCCGTGTACTGTGCGAATGGGTGGGTTGGTCAATTTTCACTATCACCAGTACACCCTAGACTGGTATGCTGACCGTGGGCCAAATTTTCAGACCACCAACTGTTATGGGGCTGGAGCCAACCCCAACATACAAACACATTTTCACAAATGTATATGTAGAGCAACATTCAATTGTTCTAATATTTTATATAGCTGGGCCACAAATTGTAAATGTTATCATATAACAGTGCATTGGTAACAGTGCAAGTGGATTATAAACCCTATTTGTTGTATATTCCACAATTTTCAGAAATATAGAAAGAAGAACAAGTTACTTACCAACTGGCAACGTTCTTTCAACTGGATGTTCCTCCAATGTATTCCTCATCTTTGATAATCATGTCCAGCTTCGGCTGCTTTGGAAATGATTTCTCTGCAGTGCGCCGTGCGCTGATGGTGTTGAGTCGAGTCGATGTCCCTCAAAAGCCTCCACGAGGGTGACGTCATCGGGTAGACAAGTAGTACGTGTGGCGCCCGTTGGCCTCAGTTCTGTTTTTACCTCCTGTTCATGTTAGCTGTTTGTGTAGGCAAGCAGTAGTTAGCCTTGCGGAAGCTGTAACAGCACAGGAAATTCTCTAAAGGGGTAGGCTGGGAGGGCGATGAGGAATAAGTTGGAGGAACATCCAGTCGAAAGAACGTTACCAGTTGGTAAGTAACTTGTTCTTCGAATGGATTGTGTCCTCCAACGTATTCCTCAGCTTTGATAGACTCCCAAAGCAGTATGCAGAAATGGTGGAAGGAGGAGAATTTGAAATTGTCTGCAATTTATAAGGCTGAATATAGAACCGCCTTACCAAAGGCAACATCCTGAGAGTGGGGAGCATCTAAACAATAATGCTCTGTGAATGTATGCAGCGATGACCAAAAAGCTGCATCACAGATAGATTTGATAGGTACGCCCCTTTTGAAGGTCTGCCGAAGAGACTTCTGATAGAATGAGCCCTCAAGCCTTCTGGCAGATCCTTGCCTGGCAATTTGTAACATTCTGAGATGCCAAGTATAATCAACCTCGATAAAAAGTCTGTTTTGAAACAGCGTGACCACATTCTTTTCCGGTATATCCAATACAGAGTTGGTCATCCACTCTGAGCTTGGAAAGCCTAGAAATATAAAAGCTTAAAGCCCTTCTAGGATCCAATCTATGGAGCCTTTCCTCCTCTTTACTGGGATGCGGTGGGGTAGAAAGCCAGCAAAACAATGTTCTGATTTAGATGGAAATATGATACATCCTTAGGTAGGAAGGAGGGTTTTACCCTCAACACAACCCTGTCCTTATGGAAAACAGTATAGGTTGGCCTGGAAGAAAGTGCCTGCAACTTGCTCACTCTATGTGCAGATGTCAATGCAAACAATAATATGGTCTTGAAGGTTAACAACCTCAATGGACATGTGTGCAAGTGTTCAAATGGGGCACACATTAAAAACCTTAGAACCAGATTAAGGTCCCAAACTGGAACCTGAAAAGAAGATGGTGGGAACACATTTGTGAGCCCTTTTAGAAAATGAATCACCAAGGGAATTTAAAAATAGGAGCATTCTTCCGAAGAGCTCTTGAAAATGGAAAGCGCTGCCAGGTAACCTTTAATGGTCCCAACATTAAGGCCTTTGTGTGCTAATGATAAGAGAAAAGATAACACCTCTGGAGTTGAATATAGAAAATGTTCAACATTCTTTTCCCTGCACCAGTCGCAGAACTTGTTCCAACAGCAATGGTACAGAGATTTTGTTGCTGGCCTTCTTGCCGAAAGCAACACCTCCATGACGTCATCCGGGAGGTCCCAAATCCTTGTATCTCAGCCTTTCAGAAACCACGCGTGAAGGTTGAGAGTGTTGACCTCTGGATGGACAGATGGACGTCCAGAAGGTCTGGGTACCACGTTCTCCTCGCCCAATCTGGAACAATTAGGATCATGCGGCTTCCGAACCGTCTCAGCCTCCTGAATTCTTGAGGAATGATGGGAATCGGTGGAAAAGCGTATAGCAGTGGGAACTCCCAATCCACCACGAACACGTCTCCTAGAGCTGCTCTCAGAGGAAGTTCCCTTGAGCAATACCTCTCGCACTTCTGGTTGGCTCTGGTTGCAAACAGGTCTACTTGAGGTGTTCCCGAAAGGGCGAAGATCTCTTGAATGACTTCCTGAGCTGGTTCCCATTCCTGAGACAGTGCGCTCTGCCTGCTCAGAGCATCCGCCGTCGTGTTCTCCTCTCCGGCTAGGTGAACTGCTGATAGGGAGATTCCCTCTCTAATTGCCCAGTACCAGAGCTGCATTGCCTCTCTGCACAGAGGTAGTGGGTATTGGCCGATTTTTCCTGTAAAAAAAATGGTCGCAATGACCAAAAGTTCTAAAAATGCTACCACCAAAGGTTCGAAAACAAAAAGTTTGAACCTTTGGTGGTAGCATTGTAAAACAAAACAAACGGGGGCTGCAAAAATAAAAAAAAAATAAAACTGATCTGCAGGGTGTCCCCCGCATCGCCCCGCTCACTATACTTTATGGTATAGAAAGTGGGTGCTGCGGGGGGAGCACCCCCGCAGCCTTTTTCGTTAAAAAAAAAAAAAGTTAAAAAAAAGACCATGTGGCGCCAGTTGCCGATCACGGAAATGAAAGGGAACTGGAACTGCAGGAACCCAGCGTGAAAGATGAAGGTAAGTAGGGTTTGTTTATGTTAGGGTGTGGGTGGGGGGTGTTGTGGGTGTGAGTATGTATGTGTGTTCACATCAGAAAGGGGCAAACTTTTGGTAGTTCGCACCTTTCTCATGCAACCGTTTGCCTGCGGTAGTTTCAGCCGTGGGCAAATCACTTAGATTCGAGGTAGTGACCCTAAATCTCCTCTTTTGTTGAGGTAATGCATGGCCACTGTGTTGTCAGTCATTATCAGGACATTATTTCCTTTGAACGAGGGCAGGAAGGCCTGTAGCTAGTCAGATTGACCTGAGCTCCAAAATGTTGATGTGTAGTTTGGACTCCGATGGAGACCAATGACCGCTGTCAAACTGTTGGCATGAGCTCCCCACCCCGTGGGTGAGGCGTCCGTCACTACTGCAGTCTCCCGCTATGGTTGCCAAAAATGTTCTCCATTCAGACTGTTGACCTCGCAGGGCCACCCCTGAAGTTCCTGTGCGACCCTGCTTGGAACCTGAAGGAGGTCCGTCATCTTTCCTGAGAACTGGGACCATTGTGTTCTTGGAGCCCATGAAAGGGATCTCATTCTCAGGCGTGCTTCTGGCACCAGAAAAATGCAGTATGCCATGAGGCCGAGCAACCTCAAGAAATCGAGGGCTGGAAGATTCTGGGCAGTTTGAAATTTGGTAACCATCTGAAGAATGTCTTGCGCCCCTATCCTTGGGAAAGAGCTTGCCACCCAAGGAGTGCCTAGCACAGCTTCGATATATTGGAGCTGCTGGGAAGGTGTCATCTGTGACTTCTTGAAATTGAGGGAGAAGCCTGGTCTGGGTAGGGAGTGGCAGGTGACTGAGATGATCCAGGGCCTGTTCGGGAGAACGTGCTCTGATCAGCCAATTGTCCTGAAGGTTCAATGACACCAACCAATCCTGTAACTGGAGGGCCTGAAGGATCTGAGAAAGAGTGACCATCTTGAATTTGTCCTTTCTGAGGAACTTCTTCAAGTATCTCAAGCCCAAGATGGTTCTCAGTCCCCTGTCTTTCTTGGGGGTGAAAAAATATGGGGAATACCAACCCTTGTTACTCTACGCTACAGATACTGGTTCTATAGCACCTTTCTCTAGCAGGGTTAATATTTCCTGCAGAAGGAGCTGGAATATGGAATCGTCAAAGTGTGTTTTCCCGGTAGATTGTTGTGAAGCTGCATTATGAATGGAAGGCGGTAACCTTGGGCTATTGTTTCCAGAGCCCAAGCATCTGAAGTAATGGCTTGCCATTCTTTGAGATGCTGACAGTCTTTACCCCACCAGTTATTTGTGACGCAAGCTCTCAAAGTGGTTTTGAGGCAGTAGCTGCAGCTGCTGATGGTAAGGAGGCTGCAGCTGGAGCTGGCTTTGCACTTTTACCTCGTCCAACACGAGGGATTTTTCTTTGGCCTTTTTGACTGGCCATTCGTCTCGCCTTTCCAAATGAGGAGTAGTAACGATAGGATCGTCCCCTCCATGATTGTGCTGATGAACGAAAAGGCTGAGGTTGCCTAACAGCAGCCCCTAAAGATTTGGCATCCGCCTTTGAAGTCTGCAACCTCTCAAGGCTCTCGTCAGCCTTGTTGCCAAAAAGGTGAGACCCGTCAAATGGCATGTTTAGGAGACAGGCTTGCACATCGGGTGCGAAACCCGACTTCCGCAACCACGCAAATCTGCGCATAACTTTGCTCGTAGCCATGGACCTGCTGACGCTGTCTGCAGTGTCCAATCCAGAATGAAGGGATTCACGCAGGGTCTCCTTGCCATCCCTAGCGATAGCTAGGAAACCTTCCCTTTCGTCCCCTTCTGGAAAGTGCTCTGCCGCCATGGATATGCACTCCCACAGAGTGTATGAAGATTTGGCTAAGGCACATGTGGAGTTGGCCGACTTCAGAGCCATACTCCCCGCTGAAAATACATTGCGCGCCCATCCATCCACATGCTTGTTGTCCCTATCCGAAGGGATGGTAGGGTATGCCGCTTTATTAGACGTATCTGTGGCTGCCTGAACCACCAGACTCTCGGGAGTGGGGTGCTTGGACAGATAGCCGGGTCGCTACTGAAAGGGAGATATTTTCTCTTGAGGGATTTATCCACCGCAGGAGTAGAGTCCGGGGAATCCCAATTCTTGGCCACCCTATTTTGTAAGGCCACATGAAAGGGTAAGATTGGGTCTGTAGGTGGACCTTGGTCCAGAATATCTGTGAGATCATCTTGGACAAACCGTAGTGGTGGTCTAGCCCAGCCTAGATATTCCACAACTTTTGACATTAGGTGTCGGTATGTAGAGTCAACTAGTTCCCCTGGCTCTGGTCTATCGAAGTCTGTTTCAGGTTATGTGTCAACACCACTGGCATTATGCAGTGTGTCCACCAGGTCTTTCATTCTAGTCTCCTCCGAAATTAGAGATTCTGGAACATTTGGTGTTCCATATTCCAGGCCAAAAGGGACTTTGTCTTCATCTGACCTTTCTGCCTCCTCAAAAATCGACGAAAGGGATTTAAAAAAAACTCTTTCCTTGGTATGGGAGTAAACGTTTTTTCAGAAACCACCAAAGGGGTAGAAGGTGTCATAGGAGCCTTTGGTTTGGCACCCTTATCTGCCTTAGTGTGCTCAGAGGGTGTTTTGAGGACACTGACATTTTTGGCGCTGATGGTTTTGGTGTCAACGTCGACAACGGCGCCAATGGAGTCGATAACATTGGTGCTGATGGCGTCGAAAGGACTGGCGCCGATGGCATCGATAACAATGGCGCTGATGATACTGAGAAAACTAAAAAACATGGTGCACTGTGTTACTGAGGAGCATTTGAGAAACTACAGCAAAATTGCTATGCTCTTGGACAAACAAACCAACCATGAAAAGAGACACAGTAATAAGACACAAAAAGAAACGCAGTAATCGGTTCAATTTGAAACATAATACACTTTATTCATGCCTTGCATTGCATGACACTAATCCCAGCAAATTACTATATAAGCGAGCAAATCAGAGCTCCTTAAGCATAAACGCAAAGCTACTGCAACTTCCCCAACCCTTCTGGCCTGTCTCCAGCTCTAGCACTCAGACCAGCTGAGCTTAACCTACTGCATCTCTAGCATCATAGCAAAACCCTTACTAGTTCTCAGCATTTCTCTGTCCCTACACACAAGCTCTCTCAACCCGTAATGAGACCGCCCCCTTCCCCAATAGCTTTCTTTAACAGCAGTTCCCCCAACCACACACTCCTTACTCCCTTTCTCCTGCTGCCATCTCTAATGCAGAGCTAATGCAGTGTCCCTCATGCAGTCTGCTTGCACCGTCTGCAGTCTCCCAAGTGGTGCGCATGCAGTATCCTAAAGCCTAACAGAACAGCTCCTGTTTATACATTTCAATGACGCAAATGGCAGTCTGTTCATTTCTATGGCTACGTGTGCGTAATACATGCAATGTCACCAGCTTCGCACATATTTGGCAACAATCTGACATGACATTTAGAAAAGGACTTCATATCGTCTAAGAATCCTGTCTTTTGCTCGAGACATGGAGACATTCTATTTGCAAACCCAGAACAATCTTTCTCCGCAGTCAGCCTTTCAAACCGAAAAGCAAATTCTCTCCTCCCAGCTCTCTGCCAGCCAAGGCCATCTCTTCTAGGTCAAAGAGTTACTGTCAAAGGCAATTGTTATCATTCCATTCCACACTGTGCAAAAACAATCCTTCCGTGCATGGCGAAGCCAATCGGAATGGACAGAGGCCGAGCACAATTCTCTCTAGCACCTAAAAGCACTCATTGTATTATACTAAAATGACAAGTGTACATAATTCACATGGCTTCAAGCAAACATGGAACCATTATAGCTAAAGCAACCCCCATAGTGTTAATATGGCCTATTTCTAGATGAATGCATAGCACAAATGGATATGTTAACGAAATGGAATGTATTCATCTCATGATAACTTTGCACCTCCCTTCAGAGATTTGGACTTCGAGGGCTTTATAGTCGTGTACGGCGTCGAGGACCTCGAGCACTCGTAACGACTTGAACCTTTCCCCTTCGAAGACCTTGAAGGTTCTCGATGGGCCTTTCTTCGATCACCCGGGATCGAGGGCGCGCGAGTGTCAGTACGGGACTGCTCTCAGCCGGCTTCCGAAGAAGCGGACAGAGGCTTGCCCTTTTAAAAAATGTTAAGCATTTTCAAACAAATGCTTCCCACTCTGTGGAGGATGAATAGTCAGTGGGACATATACATTTTGTGGGGATTCGTCCGACGATGATGAAGAGGATGGCGACCGATGGTGTTGTCTCTTTGATCGTTTCGTCGAGGACAACTTGTGGCGGGAGCCACTACTGGATATCGATCTCTTTTTTTTCCAGTCTCGTGTCGAGGAGAACTGTCTCCAGACTCGATGGTTGAGGAACAATCGGCTTTGGTTTTTTACGGCCTACCTACAAATTCCCCTTCCTCTCTCGGAGGGCTTTTCTTGTCATTGCCTGACACTTCGAGCAGGAAACTGTTGTGGTGTTCCCCCAAACACCACAGGCATTTTCGAATCGCATTCTCTACATTTTTTAAAACCCGAACAAGGTGTAGTCGATGTCGATGACGAAGACATGTTGTTGATGATTTCTGAAGAAAATACTCGCGAGGCGTGCCGAGTCTCCGAAGCGAACACTGTCTGCGGAAAAACGGAACTGAGGTCAACGGGTGCCGCGGGTGCTACTTGTATACCCTATGACGTCACCCTTGACAGAGGCCTTCTAGGGACATCGACTCGACGCCATCAACACACGACACCCTCTGCCGAGAAAAGATTTCCAAAGCAGTCAAAGCTGGACGTGATTATCAAAGATGAGGAATACATTGGAGGACACAATCCATTCGAAATTTCTTTTTTTAATCCAATAAACCTTAGTTGGGGTCATGAAGTGTGATCTGACGAGCGATTATAAAGACTATAAAACTGCATCTATTTACATCCGTTTTAAAAAAAAAGTTTAGAAATCATTATTTAGTTATTATTGTGATTTTTAAAAGTTGACATACCTGGCTTTAAAGGCACTTATACAATTAAAATTCTTTAACATGTAGGTAGCATGAGTATGTGGGATTCCCTATTAGGATAACCAGACAGCAAGCAAGTGTGGGTGGGTTGGATACTGGGGAATGAAGTCAGCAGATGAATGTGAGGTTTTAACACTGAGAGGTCCAGTAGGCAGGTATTTGGCCATTTCATACCAGGAAACCCAGACTATTGGTGGCATGGGAATTCAAGGCACACAGGGGGAAGGCTGTTACTTCATAAAGACATCAGTAGCACACGAGGCGCACATTAATTTATAAAGACATGAGTATCACAGGGGTGGTAGCAAATGCATAAAGGCATGCAACAGGCATTGTTTTGGTACTCAGGTTAAAGACAGCTGCGTCCGTAGAGGTGGATATTCAACCCTAAGAGTAAGGGGGTTAGATGAGTTTCAACACAGGCACATACATGCAGGTGGAGTTTGGGGGATCCAATTGAAGGGCTATCGAGATCTATTTTCATTCACCTGTTTGCAAAAAAGGTGCAAGCTTCTGTAGCTTCTTTCAGAAATCACTTAGATACCATCCATCTCACACTGCTTTGATTGAATACCGATATGGAACATCTCATGGATGTACTTGGTGCTCAAAAAATCGAATTCCACTACTTTGTTGATAATGTGCACAACCTGGTTAGAGATGTGGCTGCACTCATGACATGAATGTACCAATACAGCCTCAAGCTCAACAATGCTAAATGTTGACCTTCTACTTTGACCAAAACACCTACCTAAAAGAAACAGTAAAAACCCCTTTCCCCCAACTTGCCTTCTTTGGTTCACTCCTCAATTCAATGACATCTAAATATGAATGTGTGATATGGCACATTGACCTAAGCATGAATTTGCATACCAAGTGGAAAGGCTTCAATTGGTACAAAATGTTGCAACACATCTCTCCACGGGTATACAAAAATGACTACACGCCTCTCCCCACCCTGCCTAGAGAAAACTTCATTGCCTGCCAGTTATACAAATGCAACTCATGTAAACTCTGAGGCAAGACCTACAAGTGCTTGCATGGATCAGCACACTCTTGCCACGAGAACAGGATCTATCTTTACAGTATCACCTGACTAGAGAGCTTTGATGGGCTAACCGCCCTTCTCATGAAAGTTACCACCTCTTGATACTCTGTCAGAGGTGACAGAGGATTCTCAGAGGCAGCACAGTCCCTTTGAACATCGCATCTACATCTGCAATGATTGTTACTGTTAAGGAAGTTCAGGAATCCTTTGAAGATCTGGCTATTTATCCAAGCCTCATGATACTGCTCTGGTGAACTTGCACCTCCCACCGCTTTTCTTCCCCTTGCTGCCTCTTCATTCACCCGAGCACCTCGTAACAATTTATTATGTGGTTGCACTTAAACACTGAAGAATAATAATAAATATTATGAACAACAGTTTTATATTTTTGCTTTGTATGAATCAATTGTACCATGTCCAGGACATATGTTTGTGCTTCAGAAGAGTTCAAAACACATAATAGATATCCAAGATGGCCACGACACTAAGTGACGTGTCAGCAGCTGCTCCGCAAGCCCAGGAAGGTTTAAAGGCTTCTCCACCACCCAGAGCCGAGACAAACCTACTGTTCGGCAAAGGAAAGCTTGGGGAAGCAGCGGACTCCTCAAGATGAACTGGCAGTGGGACGCAAGAAGCAATGCTGCACATGAGTCAGCGAGCGAACGAGGCATTGCGGTGTCGAGCTGCAGAGGCTGGGACTGGCACGCACTGCCAGGCGGTAGGAGTGAAGATCAGAGGCCGCCCCGCTGCCTACGGCTCAGAGGGCGGTGGCAGCTTTGTCGAGGCAGCACAAACGCCTCAGTGGACCCCGGGCGGAGGTGGAGCGGGGCAGCTCGGAGGCGGTACAAGAAGAGAAGAGGCTCCCGGCATAGGAGGGGGGACAGAGGTGCATGAGTAGAATGTATTTATTCATTTATTTATTGTTTGCTTGTTAGGTGCTTATACAATAAAGAAATACTGTTTCAAAGTGCCCACAGGGCAGGGAGGGAGCAAGGGTGGCAAATACATTAAAAAGGCAATATTTAAGAGCGGTGGAGGGGAGGTAGAAGGGACGAATCTACTATGCCTTGTGAGTATTCAGAATGTGCAAGTGCAGCAAGGAAGAGGGAAGAGAGGGATAAGTGCTGGGGAATCAAGCTCATGGGTGAGCCACAGATTAAGTGCTAGGAATGTTGAGTGCTACACAGTCTGGGGCCGCAGGAGGTGCCAGTCCGAACATTCAGAGCGGAGGGTGTGCAGATGCAAGTGTTGTGGTTAGACAGAAGCTAGGCAGAATTGATTGGTGTGAGAGGTCAGGGCCAACTGTGGGATTAGCAGAGGAGAGAAAGGCAAGAGGAGGAAAAGAGGAAAGTCTTAAGGAGCTTCCGGAATTTAAGAAGATCAAGGCGCAGAGGGAAACGGGGGGCTATTCTATAGGAGGGAGCCACTGAGGAAAGTGATCAACCCCTGCCCTCTGTTTAGCAAAACGCTTTACACACAAAGGGCCTCATTACGGGTCCCATGGTAACACTGCTGGTGCCACCGGCAGGTTACCGCCGGACCCTTAAAAATTCACTGGTGCCTGACTTCCCAGTGCCGCCGGCTCATTACGAGTCCGGCGGCCGGGAGGTCAGTCACTGGTATATTTGTTAATCCCCATTCCCATAGAGTCCCGTAGGACTTTATGGGAGTGGGGACATGGAAGCACCGGCACTGTTGCTAACAGTACCGCTGCTTCAGTGAAGGGCTTCCCTACCATGACCACTGCACCTGGCAGGGTCAGACCTGCCTGGCACAGTGGCCCCGGCATGCAAACACGTAGTTTGCCAGTCCAGAAACAAGAGTGTCAGTGAGCTTACCGGCACCCTTGCTTCCGGACCAGCAACAATGTAACGAGGCCCAAAGAGTTGGTGCCAAAGGAACGTAGTGGTCCAGAGGGAGAGTATTTAGTAAGACAAAGTTGAAGATAGCGTGGTCCAGACAGCCTTGTGGATTTGAATTTAATCTGTGCAGCAACCGGGAGCCAGTCAAAGCATTTTAGTGCAGGAGAGATGCAGTCCCTGGGCTTAAAACCAAGGATAAGTCTTGCTGCCCTTTTCTGGATTAGCTGCAGGGTTCGCACAGTGGAAGATGGTAGATTCAGTAGGAGGCTATTGCAGTAGTGAAGCCTAGAGAGGACAAAGGCTTGGGTCACATTGAGCCCCTGAGGGAAAGTGAGAAAAGTTAAAATTCCTTTGAGAAGGAAAAGCTGAAGGTGGGACTTCTTGGCAATGTCCTGAGTGTGAGGGAGGACCGAGAGAGAGGAGTCAAAGTTGACTCCAAGGTTTCTGGCCCAAGGAAGAAGGCCAGAGTGAGGGGAAGAAGGAGGGAGCAGGGGTCCTGATGGGAAGGATCTCGGTTTTACAGGCGTTGAGGCAAAGATCGTTGGAGGACTTACCCATTTAAAGACATTGGGACTCATTACACGGTACGCGGTAAAATCCGTTATGGCGCTATTAACGTGTCCGGCTTGGCATGATGCCGCTAATTGCGTGGCATTATGAGTACGCGGACACGAGCACAGCGCCATGCCGGTAATGTCCCTACCGCCATGCCGCTAAAGACCCCAAAAAGACCCTTTGCGGTATCGAGGAAAGCGCTGATAGCACTTCCGGCATCCTGCAACATGCAAATACTGTAAAATTGCGGAACCGGAAATAGCGGCAACGCACAGGAACGGGAAAGAGCATGGCGGCCATCTTTAAAAACACAATCCATTGCCATTCTCGTCCCCAGGACCTGTTTCCACACCACTCCAAAACCAAAGCATCCCGGATACCCTGACGATGCCAAAGGCCATCAAGAAAGGCGCGGATCGGCAGCGCAAAGAAAAATTCACCAGCGAAGAGCTGATCATGTTAACTGAGACCCTTGCCGCAAATGCTAATGTCGTATTTGCGAATGACATGCAGCGTGAGACACCTTGTGAAGAAAAAGGCCATCTGGGCAGAGGTGGCCCATAAAGTCAGTGCGGTGGGCACCACCACCCGCACTGTCAGGGACTGCAGGAAGCGGTGGGGCGATCTACGGCTCCAGGTCCGCAGCATACTGGCTGCAAATCGCAACATGGGCATGGCCACGGGAGGTGGTGCTGATTCCCCAATCAGACTCCGGGAGTGGGAGGAGACCTGCGCCAGCACAATTGGCGTAGAATCCATCGAGGGAGTCGGAGACATGGAGCGCGGTGTGCCCATTTCATCAGATGGAGGTGAGTGTACACATTAAACAATGCACTGTGAAGGGTGAGGGCTCCCCCCAAATGTGAGTCCAGAATCAGCCCATGGATCTAGCCACAAACATACATGCACACAACCCTGCCCATGTGAGTGTCACACCCCAACACACACACACATGCACGCATCACCACATACACGTGCAACACAGATCCATGCATACATGACCCACCCGACATCCCCATTACCGGATTCCCAACTAAAGAGGTCCCAAAGCATAGAGCGGCATGACGTAATTATTCGGCATGAAGCACGTTGAACCATCACCGATGCTATTCCCTATTTTTGTCCCCCACAGGCTCACAGACAGACTGTGATGAGCAGGGCACTGCCACAGGCTTCCCAGCCAAGAAAAAGGCCAGGGTACAGGCCCTGACAGTGGACACCGCCACCACATCAAGGGGTACTGGGAGGAGTGGGCACCAGCAGAGGGGTAAACGCAGCAAGAGCACCAGTTCACCAAGGCCTGAAGCCACGGCTGTGTTCCCCCCCATCATTGGAAACAACCACGGAGGGCCCGCTCTCTGCTGCCACCAGTTCGACTGGTGAGGCAGCAGCCACCGCACCGCTGTCGGACGTGGAGGAGACCATTGACCTGGAAACGCAAAGGCAGTTCCCCTGCCCCCCGCAATCCATTGAGGCAAGCCCACGGCTACCATCTCGATCAAGTAGCCATGGACAATCTGGCAACGAGACCATGGAAGGGTGCTGGAGCCCTCAGGTGTCCTCACCTGAGGGCCGAGCCATGGACCAGGGCGCAGTAGCCACCCCAAGAGCTGGACGCAGTCGTCATGACCTGTCAGCCATCAGCCAGAGGCAGGTGGAAATAACAGCGCTGGTTGGCCAGCATGTGGAAGAGGCAGCCCGTCTGAGGGAGGAGGTTAGGGCCAATGCAAGCCAGACAAGAGAGGGCATGGAGGCCTGCACAAACAGGCTCTGCGAGGAGATGGGCCAACTGAGGCAGGTCCTCACCCGCATAGCGAACGCTATGGACCGGCAATATCCCCCACACCACAGGATCAACCGGGCACATCCTCCTCTGCAAGTTCACGTCAGACAAGCCCCCGCCGCCGCTCCTTGCGCACCATGAGGCACACGCCATCCCAACCTCCCAATCGCGGTGCTGGCCATGAGAAGTAGGGCCAGCAAGAACGAGCTGGCACATGTGCAGCAAGACGCCTACGTACTACAAGCCACACATGGGAGTGTTGTAGGGGGAGGGGGGAAAGGGTGTTTTTGGGAGTGTTGTGGGGGGAGGGGTGAAGGGTGTTTTTGGGAGTGTTGTGGGGGGAGGGGGGAAAGGGTGTTTGCACAGTTGGGGCCATGCACTTTTTGTTCACAAATTCATCATAATACACTGTTGACAAGTTGAAACACAGGCTTGGTCTTCATCATTGTGTATGTGTACTTCATTGGGTACAGGGCCCATTGTGCGCTTCACCACATACACCAGGGCAACAATATCCATATCCATCTAAAAGGGTTGAACCATGTCTCTCAGACTATTTGATAGATCAGATGCTGACGCACATCGTGTCCCTCCAGGCCATCGCCTCTTGCATGACCTGCCGGCCCGTTTGCCCCATCCTCATCATCATCCTCCTCATCAGGTGGTTGCATTTCAACGTCAGGGGGAAGTGGCACATTCCATCTGATACACATATTGTGCAGCATGACACATGCCATGGTTATCTTCGGCACCTTGTCATGGCCGTACAGGGGAGCCCCACCCGACCAGCTTAGGCACCGGAGCCGTGTCTTCAGAAGTCCAAATGCCTGCTCAATCACGACGCGGGTACGGTTATGTGCAAGGTAGTATTCCTCTTCGTGCCTGTTCTGTGGGTTCCATATAGGGGTAAGGAGCCACCTCTTCAGGGGATAGCCAGCATCACCTGCATGGGTGGAACAATGGGGCCTTGTTACTGGTCACCTCAATTGCAACCTGGACATTTCACACTAATTCTGTTTGCATTCTTATCGGCATCCACGATTCCCAGCATGCATGGAGACGATCAGTGTAACTGCAATGTGAGAAGGTAAGCTAGTCCCTGCAAGTGGACGTGCACCATGCATGCCTCCGGCAGTATTTCCCATATCCTGGGTGTGGACAGGTCCTAGGTGTTCCTGGGGCCTGACAACCTTTGTACGACACTGCTAGTGTACTTTCATTATGATTCCAATATCCACATGCTGTGAAGCGGCACATGAGTAGTGGTGAATGGGTGTGGTTCTGTACAATGGCTACAGGTGATCCCTTTGCATGCACTTAAGGGCGCATATCTGTTGTGATGTTGTTCAACACACATTTACGTTATGCATGTTGGCTGCATGTAGCAGTTTTGTGTCATATAGGGTATGATGTGCAATGTGCATGTGGATAGATCATGTTTTGCGTTATGGATTGATGTCTTTGTTGTACAGCTTACTACTTGCATGTGGTTTCGTGTCTGCTCCATTGTGGGCTGCCTTGGTGGACATTAGCGTACATCTGTATGTCCCTTTATTGTATGGACGACAGTCCACAACCAGTTGGAGTATGCATCTCTCCCCCCCAAACACACCCCACATCACACTGCCATGTGCTTGCCCTGCTATTCACCAAGTAGCCACAAACCTTGTCCAGCATGTCGCTCCATGTTGCGTGGTATCGTTGAGTTCCGCAGGACCATTGAATCATGGGTTGATCAGGGGTATCGGGCACAAATGTATTGTTATCTTGTTTAAGTCACATACCATTTGGACATTGATGGAGTGGTAATGCTTTCTGTTTCGGTAGACTGCCTCATTGTGATGTTGGTGCACCAATGCTACTTGGGATGCCTGCCAGTGAATTGATGCCAACTTTGTTGTTGGAGATCTCCTGGGCTGTCCGTGGCAGGGATATGTGTTCACTTGTGTGCTTCGGGGGGCATCGAGCACCTGGGTCAGCGTGCGTGAGAATACTGGTTGTGAAATGCCATGTATCTGCCCTACCGTATGCTGGTAGGTGCCTGTGGCCAGGTAGTGGAGCACAGTCACCACCTTCAGTAGAGGGGGCATGGCAGTACGGATGTCTATGAGGCTCACTATGTCGTTGTGAATCATGTCCGCAATGGTGGTGATGGTATCCCGGTCCAGGCGGCACAGGGTGTGTGTCTGCTCAGGGGTTAGGTTGAATGGAATGGCTAGAATCCTGGGGATTGCTGGCTGCCTCTGTGGTATGACTCGGTGCACTGGTGGGGCTTGCTGGGCCAATCTCGCCATCCTCCTCCCCCTGTGTCTCCTCTGTGCTGCCTGTTGTTGTTGGTGCTGCAATGCAATCATGTCCTCCAGCCCATGTAATGCGGCAAGCATTGGAACCATCTTGGTGTGGGAAGGGGTGTGGTGTGCTCCTTTTGTGCTGCCTCAGTCACCATTGCCTCGACCTGTGCTGTTGTGGCCACCTGTGGCAGGTGGGGACACTACTCAGCTCTCTTAACGGGTGGTTCGCGATGCCGGTATTTCCTCCATGCCGGTATGGGCTTCTCTGGCCAATACCATGCTGCTATTTGCATGTCCGCATGGCTTGTAATGGCGTGCTATTAACGCCATGCCGCTATTTCTGACCTGAGGGGTCGCGTGCCCATGGATTGGCCGCTATTAGAGGCATTGTTCTTAGTTATTCCCTTACCGCCTAACGTGTAATGAGGCCCATTAACAGGGTTAGAGACTGGCAGAAGGACGTATAAGGCACTAAGCAGACAACGTGGTGAGGCTTAGAGACCCATTTGCCCATCCCAAGAACAGGGAAGGGAAGGGAAGGAGTAGAAGGGAGGGGAGGCCAGGGAGGCAGGGAAGAATGGAAGCCAGGGAGGCAAGGAGGGAAGCCAAGGAGGGAAGCCAGGGAGGGAAGGAGGGAAGCCAGGGAGGGAAGGAGGGAGGCCAGGGAGAGAAGGAGGGAGGCAAGGGAGGCCAGGGAGGGAGGCTAGGGAGGGAAGGAGGAAGGCCAGGGAGGAAAGGCGGGAGGCCAGGGATAGAAGGAGGGAGGCAGGGAAGAGGGAAGGGAAGGGAAAGGAAAGGAAAGGAAGGAAGCCTTGTGGGGCCTGGCAAAGGGGAGCGGAGGGGTCTTGGTAAAGGCCTCCAGGATATGTCAGACCAACGGGAGCCTGGGCGGATGGAGCTCATGGGACCCACCTCAAGGCAGGATCTCCACAATGACATGATGTCCCTCCAGGCAACATTAACCAAACCATTCCAGGAACAATTTGAGCTAATGAGATCGGACCTGAACTCGGCTATAACGGAAATAAGACTGGAGCTTTGTCAGCTAGGGGAAAGGACGGATCTCCTGGAAAAGGGCCTTCAAGAGGCAGACAAAGATACAACAGCACAGGGGTAAGCAATAGAGCAGCTCCAAGTGGCTACGTAAAACCTTGAACTGTAGATGGAGGATATGGAGAACCGCTCAATGAGAATTAACATAAGGGTCAAAAGCCTCCCCGAAGCCGTTACAGATAGGGACCTAGAGGATCTTTGCAGACCTCCTGGCAGATACAAGCCCAGAAAACATTGAACTGGATAGAATCCACCGATCCGGCAGCACAGCTAGGGGCCCCTATGGAAGGCCAAGAGAGGTGCTGGCGGCCTTCTCACACTACGTTCAGAAAGAAGCGGTCCTACGAGTGGCCAGGGCACAGGAACTTGTTGTATACAAAGGCAACACAATAGCCCTTTTTCAGGACTTGGAGGTTAGCACATTGCTTAAGAGGCAGATGGGTCCAAAAACGCATTACATCCATGCAGGAGGGAGAAGAGCTTCTACAGCTGGACACGACTCAAGGACACCAGGAAGACCGCCCTTCCAGGTGGAGAATCGGCCTAGGCCCTGTACATGGGAATGCACAACAGTGGGAGAACGATACAGGTGAAGAGCCGCCCTACGGGTCCCACAGCCCAAGCTGGGGGGGGGCAGTTTGGGGGGTGAAAGGAGTAATGATGGTTAACAACAATAGAGGAAGAATGATAGCTTGAGCAAATTTAAAAGGGGTGGTGAACAACAAAGGCACGGTTTGGGTGGTAGGAGCATCGGAGGACGTTCCATCTTGGTTTCAGTTAGGGGGATAGAAGCAGGGGGTAAGGGAGGAAGAGTTCAGGGGGGAAGGGAGGCGGGTGACATCCCCATGTTGGGGGGGGTGGGCGCAGAGAAGGAACAGGGGGAAAATAGGGGGCTGCGGTATCGGGACAGGTGGGGGGAAACTGGCTCATATATGGGATATGATATAGGATACTTTATTTATATCGCGCTCGTACACAAGTGTTTCAGAGTGCGACGAGGCAAGGGAGCGGAACAGGGGAGAACAAAAACAACAATCTTACTAGGCCCAGTGACATTAAGAACGTGCAAGTGCATGGAAAAGAGAAAGGGGGAAAAGTGCATGGAAGGGGGAGAGTGGAAAGTGCGGAGCAGAGGAGAACATATAAATAATAATAAATAAAAATAAATAAGATAATAGAGGCAATATACAGTGGTAGTGCAGCCGGCAAGTGCTGTGTTTAAGGCAGCAGACTGGGTAAGTCTGATAAGTGCAGAAAAAAAAGGAAATGGTGGTGTGGGGAACTGTATGGGTACAGATACAGTCTCCAGTGCAAGGGGTGGCCAGGAGGCAGTGCAGGAGGGTGGCAGGGGGAGCAGGTACTTGGGCCCAGGGGACAGAGGGTAGCCAGGTGCACGGTGCCAAGAGAGCAGCTCAGCAGGGGAGAGGGGGAGCGAAGGCAGAAGCAAAGAGGAAGATCTTGAGGAGCTTCCGGGACCGGAGATGGTTCTCCTCAGGTTTTAGAGTGGCAGGGAGGCTGTTCCAGAGGGAGGCCCCAACCGAAGACAGATCTACCCCCAGATCATTTCTTTGAAAAATGACTAACCCTTAGGGAGTTACAGGTATAGGGTACGGGAATGGGGCAACTGTAAATTAGCCGAGGAGGCAGAGAGGGGAGAGAGGAGCAGAGCAGGGGAGGAAATAGGAGAAAGAGGCAGCACTGGGAACCATGGGGGGAGGGAACCCTCGAAAAGTAACCATTCAGGTGGTCCACATATAATGTGAGAGGGATCAACTCCCCTCTCAAAAGGGAAAAACTGGGACTGTTTACTAGGAAATTCACCCCCGACGTGTTGGCAATTCAGGAGACCCACCTTCAGTGGAAAGATCAGACATGATTACAACTGAGGGGCTACTCTAGTATTTGTCACGCCTCAAATCCAAAGAAGAAGTGCGGAGTGGCTCTAGCTATTTGGGATGGGTTGGACTTCAGGATTAAAGGCTTCCGGGCAGACAAAGATGGCAGATATATAATCGTGAAGGGGGAATACTCAGGGCTACTTACACATTGGCATCCATCTAGGCCCCAAACATGGGGAAAGAGGGGTTTCTGAGGGAACTGCTGGAGGTTCTAGAAGGGCTTTCTCAAGGAAACATGATACTGATGGCCGATTTCAATCTAGCATGGTCCCGGCAACTAGATAGGAGTAAGGGGGGGGGGGGGGGTGCATATAGGGGGCAGTGGCATCGGCTTCGCTGAGGGACAGGTTTGAAGCCCTTGGACTGCGGGACGTATGGACGGAGGTGCAGGGGAATAGGGAAGGCTTTACTTTTTTCTCCAATGTACACAGATCACAGTCCTGTATCGATTATGTTTGGGTGTAAGTCCTCCTATTTGGTGCAGTGGCGGATACTGAGGTAGGCCCAGTAGAGATTGCGGACCACGTGGTGGCCACAATGGATTTGCAGTTTCCCGGGTGAATTGGAGGAGACGATTAGGGATTTTTTCCCATCAATAAATCCTTTTAAAAATATTATAAGACGTGTGGGATTGTTGGTCCCACAATTAACCAGCCTATTTAATCACTTACAGGAGTCAGGCAGAATCTCAGCGTCAATGGAGGAGGCGAAAATCATTCTCCTCCCTACGGCCAACAACGATCATAAAAAGTGCACATCATATAGGCCAATAGCGCTAATAAATGTGAATGCAAATATATATACAAACATTTTGGCCAATAGACTAGGGGAGGGTGCTACCTACTCCAATCCATCCGGATCAGCCTGGATTTGTACAGGGGCGGCAGACGTTCGACAATGTAAGACGGGTGGCGCACCTGGTAGAAAATGTGAATAAGTTTCGGTCCCTGCGGTCCTACTTTCCCTCAATGCCGAGAAGGTCTTTGATCGAGTGGAGTGGCATTTTCTATTCCGTGTGATGGAAAGGATGGGGTTGGGAGGGAACTTCTTGAAAATGATTCAGGCAAATTTTGTCTCCCCCAATGGTGCATCTCCGGATTAACGGATCAATGTCCAGCGATATTCAACTGAGCAGGGGGACCAAGCAAGGGTGCCCCCTCTCACCCTTGTTATACGCCATATACTTAGAACCATTGCTGCAATTAATAAGGGAGTTAGACGAGGTGCATGGGATACCATTTGGCAGAATACAGCATAAGGTAGCATCCTTCGCAGATGATATGCTTTTGACAGTGGCGGATCCAGGAGAATCATTGAGGGCAAGTAGGGAAATCCTATCATATTTCAGGGTGGCCTCAGGCCTCAAGGTCAACATACCTAAATCAGAACTACTGAACCTCATGGTTAAAGGCAGCTAGGAGCAGGTTTGAAGGCTGCGTCACCATTTATATGGAGCCCAGGGGGAGATAAAATATGTGGGTATTAGGTTCACTCCAAACCTGGCTGTTTGGTATGTGGACAACTACCCGCCCATGCTGGCAATCATTAAGTCGGACATCCTAAAGTGGAAGGTGCTTAAGATCTCCTGGATGGGTAGAATGGCAGTGGTGAAGATGATGACGCTCCCTAGACTGCTCTACTGATTTCAGGCACTCCGGGTGGCAGACCCAAAAACGTTTTTTTGCGAACTTAGTAAAGCAACGGGTGACTTCATATGGGATGGCAAGAGAGCAAGGATCAGTCAAGCATTACTGACGTCCCCGAGGGGGGGAAGGAGGGATGGCGCTCCCCAACTTTAGATTGTACTATGAGGCGTCCCAATTGCGGATCATAAGGGAATGGTTCACAGGGAAACGGGGGAATCAGAGGGTAGCAATGGATTGGGCTGTGGTAAGGCACGACCTGGAGGTAGTTCTGTGGCTGTCGCGACAGCATAGGCCAAAGCACATGTACATGAGCACTATCAATAGGCTAGTGGCAGAAACGTGGGACAGACTAGCAGGGAAGTAAGGGATTATGACATTCCCATCCCCATTCACTCCTATCAATAACCCAGACTTCTAGAAGCATGGGCATTTAAAAGATGGCAGGAGGGGAGGTGCAGAAAACTGTGAGACATGTTTCAGGGAACTATTATTAGGCCCTTTATGGAATGCAAACAGTGCTTCGGGGTGAGTGAAATCGAAAGGCTCAGGTATTTTCAGTTGTGGCATTGGCTTCAAGATCCAATAGTCAAGGCGGCAGCCTGCAGCGACTTAAACCCGTTTGAAAAATTCCTTTTGACACAGGACAGAGCCAAGGGGCTAATCTCCAATCTGCATAAAATCTTGGACAAGGCTATTCCCCGGGCGCTTTGGCCCTATATGGAACGGTGGGAGGGAACGGTGGGGCGAGATCTGTCGAGGGGAGTATGGGAGAGGCTATGGAAAAGGATACCAAAGGTAGTTAAAGCAACCCATGTTACAGGAATGCTGGTGCTGGTACAAGCTGCTCTATAGGTGGCATTACACTCCAGCCCACCTCCACAAAGTATACCATGGGACCTCATGCGAGTTTTGGAGGGGGTGCAGTGGGGAGGGTATGTGGTCACATATTTGGTGGAGATGCCCTAAACGTGAGCGCTTCTGGAGGGAGGTACAGGAGGCTTAGGCCCAGGCCTTTGGGGTCAAGGAGGTCATGCCACCGGAGGAGGTCCTACTGGGGTTGGATGAAGGCACAGAGGAGAGGAAGAACTGGGGTTGCAGGAAGGCAAGGACGATGTTAACCCTGGCCGCTATGCTGCTAATTGGATAGAGGTGGAAGGGTAAGGTCATTTGCATGCTCCATGACTGGCTTCGGAAAGTTTGGGATTTTGTGGCGCAGGAGTGGGCAACGTACACCATTAACTATATCTTGCTGCGCTTCTCCAGAGACTGGGGGGAGGGACTAACCTTTCTAAAGGAAGACATTATAGTGCAATGATGCCCCCAATGCCTGTAATTATTGGACTTATACTGACATGGCTGAGTGAGTTTTTGGCTCCTACCGGACATATGCCCACACAGGCCCCGGGGGGGAGGAGTGTGGTGGGGGTTATTCTGGAGTTGTATCAGTAGCACTTGTAATTATTTTTTGAAAACTAATTTAAAAAGTTATTTTTTTAAAACACATAATAGATAAGCAGGAGAAGTGTGATGCATTCCATATAAACATTTGTGATACCCTCCTTAGCGTGTGCCATCACCTTACCCAACAGCATACAGTCTGTATATGGGGGCTGACCACCCATGCTGCTCCGCCTGCTGCCTGATCAGGTGCTCAGCGTAACTATATGTGACGATGCTGGGCTTGCCAATCAGGGCTTCATACTTCAGCTCTTGGCCAGTTACTTTCTTGTAAATATTTTCCAAGCAGACAAGAAAGGTTCCGTGCCCAAACCTGCCCATAGAGAATTAAGAAGATCAGTTAAAGTGCTTGCTCGCTGCTGCGTAATACTCCAGAAACCACACAAGCATAAAACATTGAAAACCAACTAATGACTGCCTCAAATGTAGGCTCAGGGTGGGATCTGTTCATTTTAATCTTTGAAACCAGAAGGATAAAATGTGATGCATCCTGAGATAATTCAGGCATCTTTCTACAGATGGAAACGCCTCTTCCTGGTATAGAGCAGCAATATGGCACTTCCGGGAAGGAGAAGGCATCAGGTAATGAAACCTAACAGAATTTAAGGAGAAAATGTCTAAAAGAAATAGCAACGGGCATTAGGAACCACTACAAACTCAGCTTTTGGAAGACCATCAAACCTCACTGTTCATCCAATCATGCGAACCTATGGTAAACACTGAACTCCCTAAAAGAAAGAAAACACCAACAGTATTAAATCTTTCTCTGAAGTCTTGCACCAATCTACACTCTCTACCCCAATCTAATGCTATTAACTCTTAGTAAATGCAGCTACCATCTCAACAGCGGTATCTTCGTGCTATGGTAGGTTCAAATGAAGAGTATGAACAGAGACCAGAAAAGAGGTCCTTTCTTGTATACCTTGGCATCTTGGCTTCTGCCATCCACATGAGATCCATGTTACATGCAAGGACTGGGATGTGAGGGTATGGTATTGGTGACCGCCATGTTCCGGGGTTTCCGCTGCCCAGGAGGACATCTGTGATCAGCTGCAGGCTTGTCTCCCAACGGATTGGCTCGCCAAACAAGATCACAGCTGAGAAACAAGGAAACAAATACATTCAACCAAGACCAATTAGTCAAAACACTTTGGTGCCGTCTGTTGCCTTGCACACAATACTGTCCTTTATGTACCATTGAATTTAATTGATTCACTTCTTATCAAAACAGGAGACATTTGTCCACAACAAACTGTTAAAAAATTGTCTTATTTTAATGGCGAGACGAGATGAGAGTTGTCCAATGCATTTCTGACCCAAAGTCCTTCATCAGGGGCTACCTCTGTGAACATATCATTTCTGAAATGTAGCATACAGACCAAAAAAACAGTAAGTCCATCAATGACATTGAGAAAAAGAAGGGGGTAGTGGTTTGGGGGGAAACAGAAATACAAATAGTTACATTAGATTGAAATGTTTCTGAATATCGGAATATTGTTCATTTAGGAATTAAACCGTACTGGTTGTAGCTACATTACCAATCTTTTTTCATAATCTTGAGTGGCAGAAATTGGGAGAAACAGCCATTGCTGTTAAAAAAAATATGTAGATTTCAAGGGAACCAAATTACAGAATACAGAATAACATGTATACATACCAGAAAATCTAAGACAAATGTGTATTTACCAAGCTATACACTGTTGTCAGAAAAGAGACCTCACATGAGAGAGTGATTTAGCACCAGAATCTGATAAAGAAAAGCTTCTTCGGTAGCAAGTGTCAGCGACCTAACAACAGTCTTTGTGAAGTTACTGTGATATCTACCCAAGCACCCAAATTAACGTGTAACTGAATGAAAAAACGCTCCAAGCCTCAAGGAAACTCCTATTTCCCAGCAGAAGGGATAACGGTCTGTCATGATCATCAACAAAGCTTACAGATTTGCATTCAAATAACTTGCAGTATCTGAATGTAGGTGATCTCCTATATTGTATGTAGAGTAAAGAACCTTACATGAAAAGGGCCTCAGAAAGGACCAATACAGCAGCTTGTAAGCATTGCAGTCATTTTAGTTGCATTGTCACGTCTATTTGAGACAGATCACGTATGTCGAAATGACTTCACGGCGCGTGAAGACATCACTTGCGAGTGTTAGACAGCATGCGCACAGTGTGAAAAAAAGTATGTAAACAAATGTAGAGAAGGCACTCCTTAGACTTGGAGAGTAATGATAATATATGCAACTGAGAAATACAAATATAGGAAGAGGTAGTCCTATGTATAACAAGAACGGTATCAAAAATAAAAAGTGTACTTAAGCAAGATCTGCCAGTGATGCCTCTGGCATGGTGTTCATCATTCTAACATGCAATACCTGCACATGTACATGGTGTGTACCAAAACACAAAATACCTAGTTACCTAGGGACCAATAAAAAGGGAAAAGAGAAAAAAGGTTTGGGCAATGTATATAAGTAGTATAAGGCAAACCAAATCTGTGAATCGATACAAAAAGTTTAGAGAAACAAACAGTATTGGTGTTCATACTACAGCATTCTAAACACATTCTCTAACAGACATTCAGGAAACACTAAACAGCGTGTACTTGTTATGTCCAGCCATACTGTTATAAGTGTATAGACCCCATAAAATGTTGCTGACAGATATCAAATGAAGCAAGAAAGGTCTTGTTCTTCATTCATGCCCAAAGGAAGCAAAGAGTCCGACAAATCGATCCACAAGGCCGCCTTCTCTTTCAGCATACGTTCCACGTCAGCGTTGTTCTTCTTTTCATTAATCGTCTTTAGGACCTGAAACCTGATTTTGGAAATCCTGTGCTGTTCCTCGTTGAAATGCTTTACCACTGGTGATCTTTGATTGTTGGTACGTACATTCGAGCAATGTTCATTCTATTTTGTTATGACTTTTCTTATGGTGTAGCCAACGTAGTAGATCCCACATGGACCTGTGATGCTATAGAACACATCTTTATAATCACATGTTGCAAAACACTTAAGAAAAGCTTTTTACCCGTTCTGGGACGAAGACATTACATTTCCTTTCGTCACATTATTGCAGTTGGCGCAGTTAAGCCATGGGAAAGTGCTTGTTGAGTACCCCGATTTGACAGTGACTATTGCTTACTAGTAGATCTCTAAGATTCTGAGTGTGTTGGAGAGCAAACACAGGATATCCCTTACACAGTTCCCCTAGTTTATTATCTTTCCTCAATATTTCCCAATGTCTCAGTACTGCTTTTTTCATTCTGTTGCTTTGTATAGAATATTTCGAGACAATTACCAGAGGAGGTGACGTTCTTTTGGGGCAGTATTTAGTAATGTACTCCTGTCTTTATCAACTGTGTGTGTGTCAAAGCTTCATTTCCTTTTGTGGGTAGCCCCTGGCAGAGAATTTCTTCAAGATTTTGACCCTGCTTTCATCAGTGACGCTAACAATGCATTTCACTCAAAAGCTCACTGAAAGGTAGACTTTTCAATGTAGCGTGGGGGTGAAGGCTTAACCTATGCAGTAGGTTGTTTTTGTCTGTTTGTTTCCGGAACACATTTGTAGAAAAACTATTCTGACAAGGCATATCATGGACATATAAGAAATGGGTACCTGCGTCACCTATAGTGACAGTGAACTGAATCTGTTCATCTATTTGATTAAGGTATCCAAAACAGTCTTAGAGTGTTTCCTTAATGCCTCTCCATATGTCAAAAATATCTATGTAACGTCCCCGAAAGAGGATGTACTTGTGCCAAACTGGTTGGGTCAAAATGTGGTCCATTACAAATGTATATATAAAGCCATTGGCATACTGTGCCAGAGGCTTGTAAATAGAACTGGCCTTTATATCTAAAATAGGAGTTCTCTGAGATAAACAAAGCTTGCTCCAATCTCACCTTGTTGTAATAGAAACAATTCTATTGCTTCAATGCCGAGGGAGTGCAATATAGAAGTGCATAGACTCTTGACATCTATTGTGAAGGATGTCGGTGTTGCTTAATTCAATCTCTGAGTCTATCGAGGAAGTGTGATGTGTCATTAATTTAGGTAGAAGTCCTCTGTATAAGAGTTTGGAGAAGAAAAAAAGAACATTGATGTATTTACCAAGTGTCTGTAAAATAGAAACTATTGGTCTTCCAGGAGGTTTACCAAGATCCTTATGTATCTTGGGCAACAGCTAAAAGTGTGGTATTCCTGGTGTCTTACTGTATAAAAAGCTTCACATTCCATTTGATAGTATGGTCAGCATAAAGGGCCTTAACATGGAATCCCTGTTAAAGTGTTTGTGTGTTGGTTTCTTGTATGATATGCAACTAATACCTTCTGTGACGAGTCTGTAAAAAAATGCCAATGGTGTTATTACGTACTGGGGGAATTAAAACTCTTGGGTTTCAACTCCATGTATGGTGTATCTACAACCATAGTTGTAGTGTCTTCTTCCGAGTCTGTAAAGAATGCTTTCAGGCTCCGTTTACGTGTGGACTTGAATAGTTTAACTTTGGAGTCAAATTTGATAGTACTATATGTAGGAACGTAGCTAGGGCCCTTCTGGAGGGTATTTAAAGATGTGAAGGCAGGCGCTCTGTTACCAGTCTTTAGCTTCTCCTCCTAACGCACGTTTTCATGACTTTATCAATCTTCAGGGAGGCTGAGTTTCTGTGTTTTTTCAGGCAGGTCTGCATTTCTGTTTCAGGTGTAACAAATGAATTAGCTCTGAGGATTCTGGTACTTGTATTTTTCACACTTGATTTTGCTGGCAGGTGACTGGAAACAACTCCCTCAATAGCACAAATCTTCCCCCTGATGGGGGGGAGGGGGAAAGCCATGGTTGTGGCTCTCCAATGTAAGGCATGATGGCCCTGCTGCACTGCCTTGTGAGCCCGGGACTCCTGTAACAATGTTTAGAGATGTGAAGGCAGGCGCTCTGTTACCAGTCTTTAGCTTCTCCTCCTAACGCACGTTTTCATGACTTTATCAATCTTCAGGGAGGCTGAGTTTCTGTGTTTTTTCAGGCAGGTCTGCATTTCTGTTTCAGGTGTAACAAATGAATTAGCTCTGAGGATTCTGGTACTTGTATTTTTCACACTTGATTTTGCTGGCAGGTGACTGGAAACAACTCCCTCCATAGCACAAATCTTCCCCCTGATGGGGGGGAGGGGGAAAGCCATGGTTGTGGCTCTCCAATGTAAGGCATGATGGCCCTGCTGCACTGCCTTGTGAGCCCGGGACTCCTGTAACAATGTTTAAAGATGTGAAGGCAGGCGCTCTGTTACCAGTCTTTAGCTTCTCCTCCTAACGCACGTTTTCATGACTTTATCAATCTTCAGGGAGGCTGAGTTTCTGTGTTTTTTCAGGCAGGTCTGCATTTCTGTTTCAGGTGTAACAAATGAATTAGCTCTGAGGATTCTGGTACTTGTATTTTTCACACTTGATTTTGCTGGCAGGTGACTGGAAACAACTCCCTCCATAGCACAAATCTTCCCCCTGATGGGGGGGAGGGGGAAAGCCATGGTTGTGGCTCTCCAATGTAAGGCATGATGGCCCTGCTGCACTGCCTTGTGAGCCCG
This sequence comes from Ambystoma mexicanum, assembly GCF_040938575.1. NCBI lineage: Eukaryota > Metazoa > Chordata > Amphibia > Caudata > Ambystomatidae > Ambystoma > Ambystoma mexicanum. The sequence goes on along the minus strand of NC_090936.1, from coordinate 446,523,133 downwards.
GGACTCCTGTAACAATGTTTAAAGATGTGAAGGCAGGCGCTCTGTTACCAGTCTTTAGCTTCTCCTCCTAACGCACGTTTTCATGACTTTATCAATCTTCAGGGAGGCTGAGTTTCTGTGTTTTTTCAGGCAGGTCTGCATTTCTGTTTCAGGTGTAACAAATGAATTAGCTCTGAGGATTCTGGTACTTGTATTTTTCACACTTGATTTTGCTGGCAGGTGACTGGAAACAACTCCCTCCATAGCACAAATCTTCCCCCTGATGGGGGGGAGGGGGAAAGCCATGGTTGTGGCTCTCCAATGTAAGGCATGATGGCCCTGCTGCACTGCCTTGTGAGCCCGGGACTCCTGTAACAATGTTTAAAGATGTGAAGGCAGGCGCTCTGTTACCAGTCTTTAGCTTCTCCTCCTAACGCACGTTTTCATGACTTTATCAATCTTCAGGGAGGCTGAGTTTCTGTGTTTTTTCAGGCAGGTCTGCATTTCTGTTTCAGGTGTAACAAATGAATTAGCTCTGAGGATTCTGGTACTTGTATTTTTCACACTTGATTTTGCTGGCAGGTGACTGGAAACAACTCCCTCCATAGCACAAATCTTCCCCCTGATGGGGGGGAGGGGGAAAGCCATGGTTGTGGCTCTCCAATGTAAGGCATGATGGCCCTGCTGCACTGCCTTGTGAGCCCGGGACTCCTGTAACAATGTTTAAAGATGTGAAGGCAGGCGCTCTGTTACCAGTCTTTAGCTTCTCCTCCTAACGCACGTTTTCATGACTTTATCAATCTTCAGGGAGGCTGAGTTTCTGTGTTTTTTCAGGCAGGTCTGCATTTCTGTTTCAGGTGTAACAAATGAATTAGCTCTGAGGATTCTGGTACTTGTATTTTTCACACTTGATTTTGCTGGCAGGTGACTGGAAACAACTCCCTCCATAGCACAAATCTTCCCCCTGATGGGGGGGAGGGGGAAAGCCATGGTTGTGGCTCTCCAATGTAAGGCATGATGGCCCTGCTGCACTGCCTTGTGAGCCCGGGACTCCTGTAACAATGTTTAAAGATGTGAAGGCAGGCGCTCTGTTACCAGTCTTTAGCTTCTCCTCCTAACGCACGTTTTCATGACTTTATCAATCTTCAGGGAGGCTGAGTTTCTGTGTTTTTTCAGGCAGGTCTGCATTTCTGTTTCAGGTGTAACAAATGAATTAGCTCTGAGGATTCTGGTACTTGTATTTTTCACACTGCTGGCAGGTGACTGGAAACAACTCCCTCCATAGCACAAATCTTCCCCCTGATGGGGGGGAGGGGGAAAGCCATGGTTGTGGCTCTCCAATGTAAGGCATGATGGCCCTGCTGCACTGCCTTGTGAGCCCGGGACTCCTGTAACAATGTTTAAAGATGTGAAGGCAGGCGCTCTGTTACCAGTCTTTAGCTTCTCCTCCTAACGCACGTTTTCATGACTTTATCAATCTTCAGGGAGGCTGAGTTTCTGTGTTTTTTCAGGCAGGTCTGCATTTCTGTTTCAGGTGTAACAAATGAATTAGCTCTGAGGATTCTGGTACTTGTATTTTTCACACTTGATTTTGCTGGCAGGTGACTGGAAACAACTCCCTCCATAGCACAAATCTTCCCCCTGATGGGGGGGAGGGGGAAAGCCATGGTTGTGGCTCTCCAATGTAAGGCATGATGGCCCTGCTGCACTGCCTTGTGAGCCCGGGACTCCTGTAACAATGTTTAAAGATGTGAAGGCAGGCGCTCTGTTACCAGTCTTTAGCTTCTCCTCCTAACGCACGTTTTCATGACTTTATCAATCTTCAGGGAGGCTGAGTTTCTGTGTTTTTTCAGGCAGGTCTGCATTTCTGTTTCAGGTGTAACAAATGAATTAGCTCTGAGGATTCTGGTACTTGTATTTTTCACACTTGATTTTGCTGGCAGGTGACTGGAAACAACTCCCTCCATAGCACAAATCTTCCCCCTGATGGGGGGGAGAGGGGGAAAGCCATGGTTGTGGCTCTCCAATGTAAGGCATGATGGCCCTGCTGCACTGCCTTGTGAGCCCGGGACTCCTGTAACAATGTTTAAAGATGTGAAGGCAGGCGCTCTGTTACCAGTCTTTAGCTTCTCCTCCTAACGCACGTTTTCATGACTTTATCAATCTTCAGGGAGGCTGAGTTTCTGTGTTTTTTCAGGCAGGTCTGCATTTCTGTTTCAGGTGTAACAAATGAATTAGCTCTGAGGATTCTGGTACTTGTATTTTTCACACTTGATTTTGCTGGCAGGTGACTGGAAACAACTCCCTCCATAGCACAAATCTTCCCCCTGATGGGGGGGAGGGGGAAAGCCATGGTTGTGGCTCTCCAATGTAAGGCATGATGGCCCTGCTGCACTGCCTTGTGAGCCCGGGACTCCTGTAACAATGTTTAAAGATGTGAAGGCAGGCGCTCTGTTACCAGTCTTTAGCTTCTCCTCCTAACGCACGTTTTCATGACTTTATCAATCTTCAGGGAGGCTGAGTTTCTGTGTTTTTTCAGGCAGGTCTGCATTTCTGTTTCAGGTGTAACAAATGAATTAGCTCTGAGGATTCTGGTACTTGTATTTTTCACACTTGATTTTGCTGGCAGGTGACTGGAAACAACTCCCTCCATAGCACAAATCTTCCCCCTGATGGGGGGGGGGGGAAGCCATGGTTGTGGCTCTCCAATGTAAGGCATGATGGCCCTGCTGCACTGCCTTGTGAGCCCGGGACTCCTGTAACAATGTTTAAAGATGTGAAGGCAGGCGCTCTGTTACCAGTCTTTAGCTTCTCCTCCTAACACACGTTTTCATGACTTTATCAATCTTCAGGGAGGCTGAGTTTCTGTGTTTTTTCAGGCAGGTCTGCATTTCTGTTTCAGGTGTAACAAATGAATTAGCTCTGAGGATTCTGGTACTTGTATTTTTCACACTTGATTTTGCTGGCAGGTGACTGGAAACAACTCCCTCCATAGCACAAATCTTCCCCCTGATGGGGGGGAGGGGGAAAGCCATGGTTGTGGCTCTCCAATGTAAGGCATGATGGCCCTGCTGCACTGCCTTGTGAGCCCGGGACTCCTGTAACAATGTTTAAAGATGTGAAGGCAGGCGCTCTGTTACCAGTCTTTAGCTTCTCCTCCTAACGCACGTTTTCATGACTTTATCAATCTTCAGGGAGGCTGAGTTTCTGTGTTTTTTCAGGCCGGTCTGCATTTCTGTTTCAGGTGTAACAAATGAATTAGCTCTGAGGATTCTGGTACTTGTATTTTTCACACTTGATTTTGCTGGCAGGTGACTGGAAACAACTCCCTCCATAGCACAAATCTTCCCCCTGATGGGGGGGAGGGGGAAAGCCATGGTTGTGGCTCTCCAATGTAAGGCATGATGGCCCTGCTGCACTGCCTTGTGAGCCCGGGACTCCTGTAACAATGTTTAAAGATGTGAAGGCAGGCGCTCTGTTACCAGTCTTTAGCTTCTCCTCCTAACGCACGTTTTCATGACTTTATCAATCTTCAGGGAGGCTGAGTTTCTGTGTTTTTTCAGGCAGGTCTGCATTTCTGTTTCAGGTGTAACAAATGAATTAGCTCTGAGGATTCTGGTACTTGTATTTTTCACACTTGATTTTGCTGGCAGGTGACTGGAAACAACTCCCTCCATAGCACAAATCTTCCCCCTGATGGGGGGGAGGGGGAAAGCCATGGTTGTGGCTCTCCAATGTAAGGCATGATGGCCCTGCTGTGAGCCCGGGACTCCTGTAACAATGTTTAAAGATGTGAAGGCAGGTGCTCTGTTACCAGTCTTTAGCTTCTCCTCCTAACGCACGTTTTCATGACTTTATCAATCTTCAGGGAGGCTGAGTTTCTGTGTTTTTTCAGGCAGGTCTGCATTTCTGTTTCAGGTGTAACAAATGAATTAGCTCTGAGGATTCTGGTACTTGTATTTTTCACACTTGATTTTGCTGGCAGGTGACTGGAAACAACTCCCTCCATAGCACAAATCTTCCCCCTGATGGGGGGGAGGGGGAAAGCCATGGTTGTGGCTCTCCAATGTAAGGCATGATGGCCCTGCTGCACTGCCTTGTGAGCCCGGGACTCCTGTAACAATGTTTAAAGATGTGAAGGCAGGCGCTCTGTTACCAGTCTTTAGCTTCTCCTCCTAACGCACGTTTTCATGACTTTATCAATCTTCAGGGAGGCTGAGTTTCTGTGTTTTTTCAGGCAGGTCTGCATTTCTGTTTCAGGTGTAACAAATGAATTAGCTCTGAGGATTCTGGTACTTGTATTTTTCACACTTGATTTTGCTGGCAGGTGACTGGAAACAACTCCCTCCATAGCACAAATCTTCCCCCTGATGGGGGGGAGGGGGAAAGCCATGGTTGTGGCTCTCCAATGTAAGGCATGATGGCCCTGCTGCACTGCCTTGTGAGCCCGGGACTCCTGTAACAATGTTTAAAGATGTGAAGGCAGGCGCTCTGTTACCAGTCTTTAGCTTCTCCTCCTAACGCACGTTTTCATGACTTTATCAATCTTCAGGGAGGCTGAGTTTCTGTGTTTTTTCAGGCAGGTCTGCATTTCTGTTTCAGGTGTAACAAATGAATTAGCTCTGAGGATTCTGGTACTTGTATTTTTCACACTTGATTTTGCTGGCAGGTGACTGGAAACAACTCCCTCCATAGCACAAATCTTCCCCCTGATTGGGGGGGGGGGGGGAGCCATGGTTGTGGCTCTCCAATGTAAGGCATGATGGCCCTGCTGCACTGCCTTGTGAGCCCGGGACTCCTGTAACAATGTTTAAAGATGTGAAGGCAGGCGCTCTGTTACCAGTCTTTAGCTTCTCCTCCTAACGCACGTTTTCATGACTTTATCAATCTTCAGGGAGGCTGAGTTTCTGTGTTTTTTCAGGCAGGTCTGCATTTCTGTTTCAGGTGTAACAAATGAATTAGCTCTGAGGATTCTGGTACTTGTATTTTTCACACTTGATTTTGCTGGCAGGTGACTGGAAACAACTCCCTCCATAGCACAAATCTTCCCCCTGATGGGGGGGAGGGGGAAAGCCATGGTTGTGGCTCTCCAATGTAAGGCATGATGGCCCTGCTGCACTGCCTTGTGAGCCCGGGACTCCTGTAACAATGTTTAAAGATGTGAAGGCAGGCGCTCTGTTACCAGTCTTTAGCTTCTCCTCCTAACGCACGTTTTCATGACTTTATCAATCTTCAGGGAGGCTGAGTTTCTGTGTTTTTTCAGGCAGGTCTGCATTTCTGTTTCAGGTGTAACAAATGAATTAGCTCTGAGGATTCTGGTACTTGTATTTTTCACACTTGATTTTGCTGGCAGGTGACTGGAAACAACTCCCTCCATAGCACAAATCTTCCCCCTGATGGGGGGGAGGGGGAAAGCCATGGTTGTGGCTCTCCAATGTAAGGCATGATGGCCCTGCTGCACTGCCTTGTGAGCCCGGGACTCCTGTAACAATGTTTAAAGATGTGAAGGCAGGCGCTCTGTTACCAGTCTTTAGCTTCTCCTCCTAACGCACGTTTTCATGACTTTATCAATCTTCAGGGAGGCTGAGTTTCTGTGTTTTTTCAGGCAGGTCTGCATTTCTGTTTCAGGTGTAACAAATGAATTAGCTCTGAGGATTCTGGTACTTGTATTTTTCACACTTGATTTTGCTGGCAGGTGACTGGAAACAACTCCCTCCATAGCACAAATCTTCCCCCTGATGGGGGGGAGGGGGAAAGCCATGGTTGTGGCTCTCCAATGTAAGGCATGATGGCCCTGCTGCACTGCCTTGTGAGCCCGGGACTCCTGTAACAATGTTTAAAGATGTGAAGGCAGGCGCTCTGTTACCAGTCTTTAGCTTCTCCTCCTAACGCACGTTTTCATGACTTTATCAATCTTCAGGGAGGCTGAGTTTCTGTGTTTTTTCAGGCAGGTCTGCATTTCTGTTTCAGGTGTAACAAATGAATTAGCTCTGAGGATTCTGGTACTTGTATTTTTCACACTTGATTTTGCTGGCAGGTGACTGGAAACAACTCCCTCCATAGCACAAATCTTCCCCCTGATGGGGGGGAGGGGGAAAGCCATGGTTGTGGCTCTCCAATGTAAGGCATGATGGCCCTGCTGCACTGCCTTGTGAGCCCGGGACTCCTGTAACAATGTTTAAAGATGTGAAGGCAGGCGCTCTGTTACCAGTCTTTAGCTTCTCCTCCTAACGCACGTTTTCATGACTTTATCAATCTTCAGGGAGGCTGAGTTTCTGTGTTTTTTCAGGCAGGTCTGCATTTCTGTTTCAGGTGTAACAAATGAATTAGCTCTGAGGATTCTGGTACTTGTATTTTTCACACTTGATTTTGCTGGCAGGTGACTGGAAACAACTCCCTCCATAGCACAAATCTTCCCCCTGATGGGGGGGAGGGGGAAAGCCATGGTTGTGGCTCTCCAATGTAAGGCATGATGGCCCTGCTGCACTGCCTTGTGAGCCCGGGACTCCTGTAACAATGTTTAAAGATGTGAAGGCAGGCGCTCTGTTACCAGTCTTTAGCTTCTCCTCCTAACGCACGTTTTCATGACTTTATCAATCTTCAGGGAGGCTGAGTTTCTGTGTTTTTTCAGGCAGGTCTGCATTTCTGTTTCAGGTGTAACAAATGAATTAGCTCTGAGGATTCTGGTACTTGTATTTTTCACACTTGATTTTGCTGGCAGGGCCATCATGCCTTACATTGGAGAGCCACAGCCATGGCTTTCCCCCTCCCCCTATCAAGGGGAAGATTTGGGCTATGGAGGGAGTTGTTTCCAGTCACCTGCCAGTAAAATCAAGTTAGAAAAATACAAGTACCAGAATCCTCAGAGCTAATTAACTTGCCACACCTGAAAAAGAAATGCAGACCCGCCTGAAAAACCAAAGAAACTCAGCCTCCCTGAAGATTGATGAAGTCATGAAAACATGTGTTAGGAGGAGAAGCTAAAAACTGGTAACAGAGCGCCTGCCTTTACATCTTTAAACACCCTTCTGGAGGGTAGTGGTTTCTTTGCTACTCATAACTCTGTATGAAATGTTGATGACTAGGTTCTCCTCTGGTGGAATCTGGTTTGAGTGCAGGGATTCCTTGGTTCTCCTATGTTCTGTTCTTTTGGTCTTACCCTTCTGTCTAAATAATTGTAGCCTGAGGGGCCTGGTTCTGTTGTTGGCAAACTCATCAAATCTCCAGAGGCTGTAACCATATCACCAGTGACTTCTATTGGAACAGAATCAGTGTTTTCGTTCTCTGATGCAGACAGCTCAGAGGAACTACTATCTGTTGTGGGTCTGTTGTTGGCATCTGGTTTGTACTTCTCTACCCAGGTATACACCCTTGTCATTACGATAATCGTAGGTGTCACTGGGAAATTTGCATACTTTTTGTTGCTCTAGTTCCTTTTATATAAATCCAAATTGTTGTTAATGTTCTCTAAAACGTTTACAAAATGTTCGCAACCTAATGAATCAGTAAGCTCACCTTGTAATCACTCTATGTCTGATTCAGAATGACCTAATTGTTTTGTTTGTTATATTGTGAACAGGATTAGGTCTAATGAGAATTTATTGAGGATTTGCTCCCATCGTCTAACAAAATCTGGGTTTTCAACCTTTGGTGCTGTCTGTTCCCTTGCAAATAATGCTGTCCCACGTGTAGCCTTCAATTTAATTGATTACATTCTTGTCAAATCAGAAGACATGTGTTCACAGCAAACTCTTCAAAAATGTCTTATTTCAATGGAGAGAAGAGATGAGAGATGCCCAATGTATTTCGGACCTAATGCCCTTCATCAGGGACTAAATCTGTGAACCGCATATCATTTCCCAAATGTAGCAGTCCAATAATGGCATGGAGAAATTAAAAGGGGCGGTGCAGGGGAAACAGAAATAAAAACAGGTCATTTGGATTGCAATATTTCTGAATATTGTTGATTTAGAAATTAAAGAACAGCACTGGTGGTAGCTACATTACCCATCTCTTTTCATAATCTTGAGTGGCAGAAATGAGAAGAAATATCCATCTCTGTTAAGAAGAATATGTAATTTCAAGGGAACTGAATTCTATACTGAATAACATGTATGCATAGCAGAACATCTAAGACAGATGTGTATCAACCGAGCTATACACTGTTGTTAGAAAAGAGACCTCCCTTGAGAGAGTGATTTAACCCCAAGATCTGATAAAGAAACGCTGCTTCAGTAACATGTGTCGGTGACCTAGCACCAGTCTTTTTGAAGTTACTGTTATATCTACCCAAGCAGCGAAATGAACATGTAACCATATCAATACCCAGAGTGAAAAAATGCTCCAAGCCTCAAGGAAACTCCTGCTTTCAGGCTGAAAGCATAACGGCCCACTGTCATCAACAATGTTTACAAAATGTTATCCAAATAACTTGCAGCACTATCTGAATGGAGGTGATCAACTATATTGTATGGAGAGTAGAGACTTACATGAAAAGAGCCTCTGCGAGGACTAATACAACTGTTTATAAGCATCACAAAATCACCATAGTTGCATTGTCATCCATATGAGAGAGATGACGTAAGGTGGATGTGATGTCATCACGGGAGCAAGATGATGTCACTTGCAAGCATTAGCCGGCAGGCGTACCATGCAGAAAAAAAAGTATGTAAACGCAAAATAAGAGAAGGGGCTCCCTAAAGAGAAAGGATAATATATGCAATACTGTTTCAGAAATACATGTGTAGGAAGAGGTAGTACTGTGTATAAGAAGAACTGTATCAAAAACAAAAAGTGTACTTAAGCAAGATCTGCCAGTGATGCCTCTGGCATGATGTTCATCATTCTAACATATAATACCTGAACGTGTACATGATATGTACCAAAAAACAAAATACCGAATTACATAGGGGCCAGAAAAAAAGGGAAAAGGGATAAAAGGTTTGGGTAATGTATATAAGTAGTATCTGGACACCCAAATCAGTGAATCGATACCAACAGTTTAGAGAAACAAACTGTATTTGTGTTCATACTCCAGCATACTAAACAAATTCTCTAACAGTCGGGAAATACTAAACACTGTGTGATTCTTAAGTCCAACTGTTATGTTATAAGTATACAGACCCCATAACATTATTCGCTGACATATAGATTAAAAAAAAACTTTCATAAGAATGTAATCAATTAAATTGAATGATACATAAGGGACAGCATTATTTGCAAGGAAACAGACAGCACCAAAGGGTTTTGACCCTTGGTTGAATAGATTTGCTTTTCGCTGTCTGTGGCAGCGGTCAGCTGTCTGGTCCAAATACTGTATACCAAATCTCTTATCAAATATATCCCACTTTAAGGTGGTGCCTGCTTCCACGGGTTCTTACATTGAATTCTCACAGCTTTTAAGCTGTGGCACACTTGTAATGTCTTTCGAAGAGATAGAATTTCTTACAAACAGGAAAGCTGAATCGCTTGGGTTCAGTACCTAGGAAGCAGAGACGATACTTGTTCTGATTAGGAATATAGGCAGTATCAGTTCCCCAGATGATCCTACCCATAAGATTAAAAAACTAGAATCACTAATCAGGAGAGAAATTAACAGAGGTAACTCCATGCAGTGACTTTCAGTACATATTACAAGGAATAACGCATTCCAAAGGGTCCACGCATACCCCTCACACCCACTCTTTGCAAAGGGAACAAGGATTTTGATGTAAGATCAGAACAAATCCTCAATAAGTGCTCATTAGACCTGATCATGATGATGATACAAGAACTATCCAAACCATTAGGTAATTTAGAATTAGACATAACTTACTGATTCACTAGGTAGAGAAGATTTTGTAAAACATTTGGAGGACATTAACAACAGTTTGGATTCATATAGAAAGGAACTAGAGAAAAAAGCATGCAAATTTCACGTGACAGATATGATTAGCTTAATGACGAGATGTATAATTGGGTAGAGAAGTACAAACCACATGCCAACAACAGACCCACAACAGATAGTAGTTGTTCTGAGCTCTCTGCATTAGAGAACAAAAACACTGATTCTGTTCCAGTAGAAACCAGAGGTTTGATGAGCTTACCAACCACAGAACCAAGCCACGCAGGCAATAATGTTTTTAGACAGGAGCGTAAGGTCAAACAAATGAGGCTGGGACAGAGGCGATTCAAGGTATCCCTGCATTCAAACCCGATTCCAGCAGAGGAGAACCTAGTTGTCAACATTTCAGAAAGAGTTGTGAGCAACAAAGAAACCACTACTCTACGGAATGGCCTGGGCTGCATTCCTACATATAATACTACCTAATTTGACACCAAAGTCAACCTATTCAAGTTTGCACGTAGACTACGCCTGAAAGCATTTTTTGCTGACTTGGAAGACGAAGCAGGCACTACAACTATGGATGTAGATACACCATACATTGATTTCACACACAAGAGTGTTTTCATTCCTCCAGTACCTAATAACACCATTGACATTTTTTACAGACTCATCAAAGAAGATATTAGTTGCATATCACACAAGAAATCAACACACAGAAACGTTAACAGGGGTGAATTGGCCCTTGTTAAGTCCCTTCATTCTGACCATACTGTCACAATACACCCCGCCGGCAAAGGTGAGGGGGGAGCGGGGCACACTTATAATTCAAAATACCAAAGACTTCTAAATGGAATGTGATACACAGTTAAATGACACAAATATTTATCTTAAGCTGTTTTAGGACCCTACACGTTGTATACAAAACAATCTAGACAATATCTTGAAGGAAGCAGAAGAAATAGAGTGGATTAAAAATAAAACACTGCATTGTTTTATACAGTAAGTCACCAAGAATACCACACTTTTATCTGTTACCCAAGATACATAAGGATCTCATTAAACCTCCTGGAAGACCTATAGTTTCAGCTGTAGATGGTGTCTTGCGGCCACTTGGTAAATACATCGATTTGTTTTCTATGACCCCTCATCCAAAGGACCTTTACCTACATTAAATACATAATGCACTTCCTCAATAGATTCAAAGAGATTGAACTAAGCAACACTGATATCATCTTCACAACAGAGGTCTAGAGTCTATATACTTATATACTGCACCCCCTCGAATTGAAGCCAGCTGTCATGATCTCTGCTTCCAAAAGATCAGGACTTGCCCGACTCCCTTGGAAGCAGACCCATAACCCCGGTTCCGAGTGCCAGCCAGTCCCAATTGGGACCTTTTGGACCCTGTCCTGGCGCCAGTGGCACCAGGCTCATAAAGATGCCCAGTCCCAGCGCTGGAAGCGCCGGGCTCATAATGCTTGGGTGGACTTACCTGCAGCAGACCATGCTGCTTACTTACCTGCCAGTTGAGCCCCTGATCCTCTTCTGTTTGGGACTACTTTTCCTGTTGGGTGGGGCAGGAGCCACTCCCTAGGTTCAGAACACTGGAACTCTTCTGGAAAGCAGGAACTCTTTTCTCACCTAGGCGAGGCTGTGGAAGGAGACACCTAAGCACTACAGGAGGCTATTTAAACCACACCCGATGGATGAATCTTGCTTTGCGTTATTCTGCATTCTCTGCAGCAGAACGCTCATCGTGTCTTCTGCTTCTGATCCTGGGCCTAAGGGAACAAAGGCTTACCATCCTGGAATCCAGTCTTCAGCAGCACCTGTAAAGACAAAGAAAGAACAGGTTAGCACTACGGTCTTCAGTGGCAGCGCATCTCTTACCTGGTCCATCGGCTGTCACCAACGCCTCGCGCTGCATTCAGGCATCTGAAAGACAAAGGCTTACCTACTCTTCGCATGCTCCGGAGGTCTTCGCACTGCATTCCGGCATCTGAAAGACAAAAGCTTACCAGCTCTTCGCACGCTCCGGAGGCCTTCGGCGCTGCATCCCGCATCTGAAAGACAAAAGAAGGTGCGTTTAAAGACATTGGGCAACTTTATTACTCACGTGCCATTACTCCTTCCCACGCCGAATCCAGTGGGTATTCCAGCACCCTTCAGCTTCTCTAAAGCTCCGAACTTGTACCTGCAAGATAAAAGGGACAGTTAGTGCGCATCGTGAAGCAGGCTACAAGCGCTTACTTACGTGCTTCCAGGCGCTTCAATTCCTCACGCGGGTTCGATCCTCAACTCTCATCAGCCCGCCATCCGCCATCGCCGGAACCCTGCAAAACAAGAGATATCATTACAAAAGACTTTTAAGACATTTGAAGTGCCCAGAACTTACCGTTCGTGCAGTTAACAACGGACAGCAGTCCTCTGAGGTCAAGAGGCCTGCACCCTTATCCAGTGAAGAAACTGGTTACGGCACCCTGCCCCGAGGCAGATGGAGAGCTTGGCGTTCACTTACCTAAGGTGAGGGCGTTAACCTTTGGGGTTCTACAGGAGAAGAGAAAGGGAAGAGGAGAGAGGCACCCAATAACCCCAGTTCATTAATCCCATATTTTCTATCTGCAGACATCTTACTCTTCGAGTCAGACATACAGTGCACAGAGGTCCAGCCCAAAGAGCCAACCGTGTGTTACACATCACCTTTGAAGATAAGGCATTCACCCAGTCAAGACCGGCGCCTCTGCGGGAATCAGGTGAGCGTTACAGAACGCAAAGCCACCGCAAAACTCCCACCCAGGCGCTATGGAAACCTCGGATACCGACCAGCTAGCCCAGTTAGTTGGGGAACTAAGAGCAGAAGTGCATGCAGCCCGTCAGGAAACGAATGCTCTAAGAAGGGAACTGATTATTTCCAAGGAGCGAACAGACGATCTCGCTAGACAATTGCTACAGTCACAAGCCGGACAAACTCCGTTACCCGCATCAGGGGCAAATCTTCCTTCAACATCCTCTACGAACCCAGTGCAGATCAACCTACCTGGGAATGTACCTCTGGCTCCGCCCGAACGATTTTCTGGTGACCCAAAGAGGTTTGCAGTATTTATTAATCAGTGCCGGTTGCACTTCTTATGCCGGCCAGCAGCCTTTCCAACTGATCAAGCTAAGGTAGCTTTCATGCTTTCGTACCTTAGTGGCAATGCGGCAGACTGGTCGATCCCTCTAGTTAATCAAGATGATCCGGTCCTCCATGATTTTCAAGCTTTTCAGCTCAGTATGGAAAAACTGTTTGCAAGACATTCACAGGGGCAGGCCTTGGACAATGAGCTCCTTTCATTGCGACAGGGTAATCAAGACCTTTTGGCTTATATTGCGTCTTTCAACAGACTGATAGTGGAAACTCGATGGCCTGAGGACAAAAGGATTACGCTGTTTTATAGAGGTCTACGTGGAGAGCTCAAAGATGTGTTAGCCCAAGTAGTGAATCCCCCGCAAGACTGTTCGGACTATATTGACTTAGTCGTTCAAATTGACCACAGACTGCAGAACAGGAAGGCCGATCGTTCCAAGTTTGATGCTCGAGTATTTTCCAAACCACCAACTCCTACCAAAGGAGTAGACTCCGGGGAACCCATGCAAATAGGGGGCCTGAAAGGACCACTAACACAAAAGGAGCGGGAAAGGAGAAAACAGCTGCAATTATGCCTCTATTGCGGAAACTCAGGGCACTTTCTTCGAGACTGTCTGGTGAAACCAGCCAAGAAGGCAGTAGGAGCTGCAGTTACCAGGGTCACAATCTCTGAGCAGGGAAACGACCTCGCCCGACAAGAATAGAGGTCCTCTTGCCGAGCGTTAAAACCAGTTCCGTGACCTCGCATTTCGTGATACCTATGGTCCTCATTAGCCCTGAACATCCGGATCGATTACATGCAATTGAAGCTTACGTCGACAGCGGTGCCATCGGCAATTATGTGGATCATGAAATGGTTTTTAGGATGAATCTGACTCTTTGCCCAAAGGCTGTAAAGGACGTCATTACTACGGTGGATGGTACGGAGATAGCCTCCGGACCAGTGACGCATACCACCCAAGAAGTGACGCTAGTAAGTCAAGATGGACACCATGAGAAGATCGTGTTCGATGTGATCAAGGCCCCTCAGTTCCAGATTATTCTAGGAATTCCTTGGTTAGAGAAGCACAATCCTCAGATCGATTGGCGAGCAAGAACGGTTCAGTTTCCAGAATGTGTCTCTACTTGTCACCCTCGACCTGGTGTTGCACTGGCAGCAATTTCCTCGGAGGCTCCCCAGTTACCTCCTGAATACTTAGAATTCCAAGATGTTTTCCGGAAGGATCAGGCTAACTCTCTACCTCCTCATAGGTCTTATGACTGCCAGATAGACCTGATACCTGGATCTACTCCTCCTTGTAGTAGAATTTATGCCCTCACCGAGCCTGAGAATCTTCACCTCCGACAATACCTGGATCAATACCTAGCGAATGGGTTTATTCGTCCTTCCAAGTCCCCTGCTTCCTCAGCTTTGTTCTTCGTTCCAAAAAAAGAAGGGGACCTTAGAACTTGTATAGATTATCGCGCCCTGAACCAGATCACCGTTAAGAATAGATATCCGTTACCTTTGATCCCTGAACTCCTGGACCAAGTCAGAAAAGCATGCATATATACAAAGCTGGATCTTAGAGGAGCCTACCACTTGGTACGAGTAAAAGAGGGCGATGAATGGAAGACGGCCTTCCGCACCAAGTATGGGCTATTTGAATATCAGGTCATGCCCTTCGGACTTTGCATTTCCCCGGCCGCCTTTCAATATTTTATGAACGATGTCCTCAGAGAGCTCATAGATGTGTGTGTTGTTGTTTACATTGACGACATCCTCGTTTATTCTTCATCGGAAACTGAACATCGGAAACACATGAAAATGGTCCTCGAGAGATTGCGTCAACACAAACTTTTCGCTAAGTTGGAAAAATGTGTTTTCAACGTGACTGAAGTTGAATTCTTGGGATTCATATTATCACCTAGCGGAGTGCGTATGGATTCAAAGAAGGTCGATGCAATTCTCAAATGGCCATCGCCATCCTCCGTAAAAGGTGTTCAAAGCATGTTAGGCTTCGCTAACTTTTACCGCAGGTTTATCCCCAAATTCTCTCGAATAGTCCAGCCCATCACCGCCTTGTTAAAGAAAAACAAACGTTTTGAATGGTCTACCGAGGCGGAACAAGCTTTCCAGAATTTGAAGACTAGATTTATCTCTGCACCGATCTTAAAACATCCTCGCCCAGAACTCCCCTACATCGTTGAAACTGATGCTTCGAGCCTTGCCATGGGGGCAGTTCTATCACAAAAGGACCCAGTAACCAATCAGTTGCATCCCGTGGCATTTTGGTCCCGCAAATTCTCGCCTCCTGAAATCAATTACACTATTACTGATAAGGAACTTCTAGCTATCAAGTCCGTCTTTAAGGCTTGGCGGCATTATCTTCTGGGGGCCCGACACACCGTTACTGTGATTACAGATCACCGAAACCTGCAATATTTGAAAACCGCAAAAGCTCATTCCTCTAGGCAACTCCGTTGGGCACTATTCTTTGCCGGGTTTGACTTCATAATTACCTATCGACCTGGTACAAAAAACGGTAAAGCTGATGCCCTTTCTCGGATGGGAGTGGAAGAACATTTGATCAATCCTAAACCTGTACCTATCATTCCCAAACAAAGAATTCTAGGTGTAATCGCCACACAATCCATAGAGGAAGTTAAGGATAAAGCCAGGCTACTGGTTACTCCAGCAGACATACAGAATTGGCATCTGCAGGGAAAGGACTTTACGGTGAAGGACAACCTATTATATTTCCAAGAACGGTTATACCTGCCCAGCACAGATTTACAGAAGAAGGTAATCTCTTGTTATCACGATTCTTTAATGGAAGGACATCCCGGTATGACCAAGACCTCGGAAAAGATCAAGCGTTACTTCTGGTGGCCGTCTTGGAAAAAAGATATCAGAGACTTTATAATGTCCTGTGGAGTATGCGCCCAAAACAAGAGTCAAAAGGAAAAACCAGCCGGCCTCTTACGCCCTATTGACATCCCACCTCGCCCTTGGCATACGCTTTCTATGGACTTCATCACCGATCTACCTCCATGCTCCGGATACAATACGATCCTAGTAATCGTGGACCTATTCTCCAAGATGGCGCATTTCATTCCACTCAAAGGCTTACCAACAGCAGCAACTCTGGCCCGAAAATTTCTTGAAAACATCGTCCGACTGCACGGTTTTCCTTCAGTTCTCATTTCGGATCGAGGTAGTCAATTTATTTCTCATTTTTGGCGAAGTTGCTGTCGGTCGGCTCAAATTGATGTGAGACTTTCGACCAGCCACCACCCTCAAACCGACGGACAAACCGAGAGGACCAAGCAAACTCTGCAACAGTATTTTCGCTGCATGCTACAACAAACTGAAAAAACTTGGAAAGATATCCTTTGGATAGCCGAATATGCCTACAATAACTCTGTCCACTCGGGAACTGGGAAGACCCGGTTTTTTCTTTTATACGGTAGTCACCCTCGAACCTCGGAGTTGGATCCACTCCAAGATCTTGGAACACCAGCAGTAGACCACCTGCATTCTACAATCACCCAAGCCTTTAAGGAAGCCGTTTCTCACCTTCAAAGGGCTAAAGAACAATACAAGAAAGGAGCAGACCAACATCGGAAGGAAGCCCCCCAATATCAAGTAGGAGATCAAGTCTGGTTATCCACCAAATATCTACCTCTAAAAGGACCACGCACATTCAACCCAAGATACCTTGGTCCCTATTCTATCACTACCATAGTAAATCCAGTAGCGGTCAAGTTGGACTTGCCCCCTCACATGAAGATACATCCGGTCTTCCACGTCTCTCTATTAAAACCCGTGCAACCTCAAACCCGACTAACTAAATCTCCAAAACCTATTCTAGTTGATGGAGAACTCGAGTTTGAAGTCAAAAGCATCCTGGATTCCAAGATCTCCAAATCTAAACTATTTTACCTGATTGACTGGAAAGGCTACGGTCCCCAAGAAAGATCCTGGGAACCTGCAGAATATGTCCACGCCCCTCGTCTAATCAAAAGATTTCATCGAACATTTCCTGACAAGCCCAAACCCACGGAGAAGCCCGGTTTGGGAGGGGCCTTGAGGGGGGGTGCTGTCATGATCTCTGCTTCCAAAAGATCAGGACTTGCCCGACTCCCTTGGAAGCAGACCCATAACCCCGGTTCCGAGTGCCAGCCAGTCCCAATTGGGACCTTTTGGACCCTGTCCTGGCGCCAGTGGCACCAGGCTCATAAAGATGCCCAGTCCCAGCGCTGGAAGCGCCGGGCTCATAATGCTTGGGTGGACTTACCTGCAGCAGACCATGCTGCTTACTTACCTGCCAGTTGAGCCCCTGATCCTCTTCTGTTTGGGACTACTTTTCCTGTTGGGTGGGGCAGGAGCCACTCCCTAGGTTCAGAACACTGGAACTCTTCTGGAAAGCAGGAACTCTTTTCTCACCTAGGCGAGGCTGTGGAAGGAGACACCTAAGCACTACAGGAGGCTATTTAAACCACACCCGATGGATGAATCTTGCTTTGCGTTATTCTGCATTCTCTGCAGCAGAACGCTCATCGTGTCTTCTGCTTCTGATCCTGGGCCTAAGGGAACAAAGGCTTACCATCCTGGAATCCAGTCTTCAGCAGCACCTGTAAAGACAAAGAAAGAACAGGTTAGCACTACGGTCTTCAGTGGCAGCGCATCTCTTACCTGGTCCATCGGCTGTCACCAACGCCTCGCGCTGCATTCAGGCATCTGAAAGACAAAGGCTTACCTACTCTTCGCATGCTCCGGAGGTCTTCGCACTGCATTCCGGCATCTGAAAGACAAAAGCTTACCAGCTCTTCGCACGCTCCGGAGGCCTTCGGCGCTGCATCCCGCATCTGAAAGACAAAAGAAGGTGCGTTTAAAGACATTGGGCAACTTTATTACTCACGTGCCATTACTCCTTCCCACGCCGAATCCAGTGGGTATTCCAGCACCCTTCAGCTTCTCTAAAGCTCCGAACTTGTACCTGCAAGATAAAAGGGACAGTTAGTGCGCATCGTGAAGCAGGCTACAAGCGCTTACTTACGTGCTTCCAGGCGCTTCAATTCCTCACGCGGGTTCGTTCCTCAACTCTCATCAGCCCGCCATCCGCCATCGCCGGAACCCTGCAAAACAAGAGATATCATTACAAAAGACTTTTAAGACATTTGAAGTGCCCAGAACTTACCGTTCGTGCAGTTAACGACAGACAGCAGTCCTCTGAGGTCAAGAGGCCTGCACCCTTATCCAGTGAAGAAACTGGTTACGGCACCCTGCCCCGAGGCAGATGGAGAGCTCGGCGTTCACTTACCTAAGGTGAGGGCGTTAACCTTTGGGGTTCTACAGGAGAAGAGAAAGGGAAGAGGAGAGAGGCACCCAATAACCCCAGTTCATTAATCCCATATTTTCTATCTGCAGACATCTTACTCTTCGAGTCAGACATACAGTGCACAGAGGTCCAGCCCAAAGAGCCAACCGTGTGTTACACATCACCTTTGAAGTTACGGCATTCACCCAGTCAACACCGGCGCCTCTGCGGGAATCAGGTGAGCGTTACACCACCATGGCCTCCATGTATGCCAATGGCTTTATGCATACATTTGAAATGGACCATATTTTGACCCACCAGGTATGGCACATGTACATCCTCTTTTGGGGACGTTACATAGATTATGTCTTTGGCGTACGGAGAGGCACTAAGGAAATACTCTAAGACTTTTTCGGATACCTTAATCAAATAGATGAACGTATCCAGTTCACTATCAGTGTAGGTGACCCACGTACACATTTCTTAGATATCCATATTATGCCTTGTCAGAATAGTTTTTATACAAATGTGTCCCGGAAACAAACAGACATAAACAACCTACTGCATAGATTAACCTTTCATCACCCTGCTACATTGACAAGTCTACCTTTCAGTCAGCTTTTGAGAGTGAAACTCATTAAGCAAGGTACAAATGACCAAAATCTTGAATACATTCTCCATGAGGGGCTACCCACAAGAGGAACTACATCAAGCTTTGACACGTACCATTGATAAAAGACAGCAGTAAATTACTAAAGACTGCCCCCAAAAGAAGGTCATCTCCTCTGGTATTTGTCTCGAAATATTCAATACAACGCTACAGAATTAAAAAAGCAGTACTGAAACAGTGGGGAAAGGTAACAGGATTCAGATTGCGAGTCATTAAGGTTAAGCGACTGACTCTGCCCGACCCTGATGTTGGGACATGTCAAACGGACTGGCTGTGTGTGAGTCTGTCTTTTCCTGAAGCGCTTTGGCCATGCAGCAGAGTGTATGTAGGAAGGGGTGAGGGGGGAGTTCTTAGATAGTACATGGAATGAGGATGTTCTACAGAAAAATGATGACCGAATACCGGGTCTCTTCCGGGTGCCCCAATCCCCAGGGACCCCTCATCCATGTGATCCTCCTGCACTGGTCCACCACCGGGGTCTGGATTCAATAGCAATGGCTGTGCCACGGCCACCTGGATGACAGATCCCAAGGGACTGGTTGGCGAGACACCCATTGGTTTCTCACAGAAAGCAGTGGCCATATTGAAATTAAGGCCTAACGTGGTAGAACAACCAGCATTACAGATTTAGGCTGGGAGCATGAAAAACAAATGAGTGCATGAAGGAATAGTTTGCATCCTGGGCACTGATGAGAAAGACCAGAGCCGTAGTGAATCATAAACCCTTAATTGTCTTGAAAGTTGCCAGCCTTTGTGCTCTGGGAGGAATGTACCCTGGAAGGCCGCAGGAGGGGGGCTGAGTGATTTTGCAAGATGCAATCCTATGAAAAGGAGGGCACGAGCCTCCAACCCTCACCAGTCCCATCTCCAAATTATAGCACCCAAGTGCCCTAGTCCCAAGACCTTTGGATTCCAAGATACCAACCAGCCCCGGACCACCAACCATAAAACTGTTAAGCCCCCAATCGATCAAGAAAGATCAGAAATCAGGGTTATCTTGCCTTCACTCTTGGGTCACATGATTTGAGTGGGAGGTGCAAATCTAGAACAAGGGTGGAAGACCTTGGAAGGGTGCCGACCTGTCTGAGATCAAGTAAAGCCTGTGAGTTAGTATGACCTCGACTCCACCCTTGGGCCGTTGTCTGCTTGTACCAGGTGCACTGCTAGATAGACAGAGATGCATTGTTTATCCTGCACATAATTGGCAATTAGACACCGCCCCACGGCCGATGACAAGTGCAGCATCACCCCCCTGGAAAGAGATGGACAGAAGAGGCTGGGACCAATGGCCTTGCATACCCTATGGAGCAGGTAGCCTACCTATAGGATCTCTCTAACCAGCCGTGCAGGATTTACTGTATGTGGTGATGTCATGGATGAAGATAGGTGCCTTTTTAACATGCTGCTCATGCAGATTGTGGCAGAACGTTTGGCAACAGCAGAGTTCTTTGCTGATGCAGTTTTACTTTGTGAGAATAAAAATGTGGTTTCTTTGCAAGAAGAGTGCTGGGCCTTTTTCCCTAGCAGGTTGTATTTTTTCTGGTTTGAGCGCTGAGGGGTTTGCTAACACTGTTTAAAGAATATCCTGTGTTTGCTTACCAACGCAGTCAGAACTTTAGAGACCTAATAGGAAAGAAACAAAAGCAATTGACACTGCCAAATCAGGGTACTCAAGGGCACTTTCCCATGTCTTAACTGTGCTAACTGAATTAATGTAACTAAAGGAAATGTAATTTTACTCTCCAGAACGGGCAAAGAGCTTTTCTTAAAATGTTTTGCAACATGTGATTGTAAAAAATTCAATCAATAGCACCAAATGCCCATGTGGGATTTACTATGTTGGCTACACCTGAAGAAAAGTCAAAACAAGATTGAACCAATATCGCTTGAATGTAAGTACCAACAATCCAAGATCACCAGTGGCAAGGCATTTCAACAAGGAATGGCTCAACATTTCCCAAATGAGGTTTCAGGTCCTAGAGACGATTGATGAAAAGAAGAAAATCGCTGACCTATAACATATGCTGAAGCAGGAGGCCTGGTGGATAGATTTGTTGGACTCTTAGCATCCTTTGAGAATGAATGACGAATAAGACTTTTCTTTCTTTTTTGATCTGTATGTCAGCAAATAATTGTATTGGGTCCATACACTTATAACAGTACGGTTGATATAACAAGTACACAATATTTAATCTTTCCTGTTTGTTCGAGAATTTGTTTAGAATGCTGGAGTATGAACACCAATACTGTTTCTCTAAACTTTTGGTATTGATTCACAGATTTGGGTTGTCAGATACTACTTATGTACATTGCCCAAACCTTTTTTCCCTTTTCCCTTTTTTTCATCACTGGCAGATCTTGCTTAAGTACACTTTTTATTTTTGATACAGTTCTTGTAATACACAGGACTACCTCTTCCTGCAAGAGTATTTCTCAAACAGTATTACATTTATCATCCTTACTCCCTAGGGAGCCCCTTCTCTTATTGTGTTTACATACTTTTTTCGCACGTCTCACACTCGCAAGTGACATCATCACACACTCCCGTGATAACATCACATTGACATACATCATCTGTCTCATATAGACGTGACAATGCAACTACAGTGACGTTGCGATGCTTACAAGTTGCTGTATTGGTCCTCGCCAATGCTCTTTTCATGTAAGTTTCCCTGATATCCATACAATAGAGGAAATCACCTACATTCAGTATTCAGATACTGCAAGTTATTCTGATGCAAATCTGTAAGCATTGTTGATGATAGTAGGCCGTTATCCTTTCAACCTGAAAGCAGGAGTTTTGTGTGAGGCTTGGAGTGTTTTTTCATTCCAGGTATCAAGATGGTTACACGTTCATTTCGCTTCTTGGGTAGATATCACAGTACCTTCACATAGACTGGTGCTAGGTCGCTGGCACATGCTACTGAAGACGTTTTTGTTGATCATATTTTGGTGCTAAATCACTCTCTCATTCTGACAACAGTGTTTAGCTCGGTTGATACACATTGGTCTTAGAATTTCTGGTATGTATACATGTTTTCTGTATAGAATTCGGTTGACTTGAAATCTACAGATTCTTTATAACAGCAATGGATGTTTCACCCCATTTCAGATTATGAAAAGAGATGGGTAATGTAGCTACCACCAGTACTATTTAATTTCTAAATCAACGATATTCAGAAATGCTCAGGGACCTAGCATATATTCTGGCTAAACGCAGAATAGCGATGGGATGGAAAGCACAAATAAGACCAGCAGTGCAGACGTGGTGGAGAGACTTGTTAAAATGGGCTAATGCGGAAACGGTGGTGAGCCAGTAAGCGATAGGCAGGAACATGGAACAAGGGGAGGAGGGAGTGGAGGCGTGGAGACAATTAATAGTGGATCTGGCCAAGACTTGGAGGAACTTCTTGAACATGAGGATACCATAGCCAGGAGGTCAGGGGCTGAATGAAGAAAGGAGATGTAATAGTGGGGTGCTAGGTAGGCCGGGGATGGGTGGGGGGATTTGGGGAGGGGGGAGAAGCAGTCATATAACGTAATGTGAAATGTTTGTAAGGATTAAAGTCTGCAAGCTGTTAAGGTTATGTTTAAACACCAATAAAAGTTGTTTTTCAAAAAAAGATATTCAAAAATTTTGCAACCTAACATATGTGCTTTTAGTTCTGTTCCCCCGCCCCTCCTTTTTTCTCAATGTCATTGTTGGACTTACTGTTTTTGGACTGCATGCTACATTTGGGAAATTATATGCGGGTCACAGATGTAGTCCGCAATGATGGACTTTAGGTCCGAAAGGCATTGAACATCTCTCCTCTCTCTCCATTAAAATAAGACATTTTTTAAGAGTCTGTTGTGGACAAATGCCCTCTGTTTTGATAAGAATTGAATCAATTAAATTGAATGATGCATAAGGGACAGCATTATTTGTAAGAGACGGCACCAAAGGATTTTGACCCATTGGTCTTGGTTGAATATATTTACTTTTCGCTGTCTGTGGCAAATACTGTATACAAAATATTGTATTAAATATATTTCACTTTGAGGCTGCAAAGAAGTCACCATGTTCGAGTACCCTTGATGCTTGTCAATTCACTATCAAATATGCCCACAGAGAGGCTATGGAAGGTAAAGAATATGTATCCAATGGACCTGTATATTTATATCAAATTGCTTAGGTCAAAATATTTAGCTCAAAGCGTGGACCAAATTGTTTAGATCAAATGCCATAGATTCAGTCTGGCTTTTCCTAACATCTTAAGGGAAAAACCAACAGGTAAACTCTGTGGTGAAAAGGATTCTGTGCATATATGTCGGTACAGTGTACTTCGGTAATCTATGGTCATATGTCATCTGTAGTCAGTCTTACAAGCTTCTGCAACCTATGGCTGTCCAGACGTTTTGGATTACAACTCCCATCAGCCCTAGCCAGCATAGCCAATGAAGAGAGATCATGGGAGCTGTAGTCCAAGAGATCTGAAGAGTCATGGGTTGCAGTCCCCTGTTCTATAAACGCACACAACATTTTCACCAGTAAACGCTGTGCACCCTGGGATGAACTCAAACTGTGCAGGATGGGGAATTGTGTAGATTTTCTTAATGGAGTTTATGTAATAGACCCCTGGCCAGGAGTGAGTGGGATGATCTAAATTAATGAGCTTTACTCTTTTTATTGTTGTGATCCTTCTTTCTGGTGATGTCTACATGCTTTACAGCATGAAAGATTAGGACTACAACAAGCCATGGACTATGTGAATGAAAGTTGGCAGATTGAAGACACTGGAGGTAGGTGAAAGAAAGTTATGCAGGAGTCACAGTAAAGAAGGAGCAGTGGAAGCCATCCTATTTACTGCTGCTGATGTGAGATCACCAGAATCCATTGTATTCTCAAAGAGTACTAATGTTTGTTTGTTTATTATTTGATAACACGCACCAAACCCAAGGGTAGCCGGGCGCAGCAGGTACAACATTACTTAGGCTTAAGTTACATACAGTGGATATGATACACATCAGTACATTGCAATATATGTCAATACAAGCAGTTGAGATAGTATATAACATGTTACGATACATGGATACAAATTTGGAGTACATGTATACAAGAAGGTAAAGGGTGAAAACGACTCGGCCCACTGAGGGCAACAAGAAGGTCTCAGATCCAGATTTCAGAAATATCACGGCAGTTAGGTACAGTGATCAAGGGGCTAATGCAGCGGTTCAGATTAGTTGTCGTTGGTCCAGAGCCAGTTTTTTACCTTGCACCTAAATCTAGAGTAGGGTAAGTTAGCTCTCAGTGCAATGGGCAATGCGTTCCCGGCCTGGGGCGCTGTAACAGGGAAGCTTACTCCGCCCGCTTTAGATCGTCTAAATCTGGGAGTTTCTAACAGGAAATGGTTAGAAGCCCTAGTGTGGTGGCTGGACGATTTTCTAGTGAGCCTGGCCGAGATTTAGGCAAGTGCTGTGTTATTAAGCCCTTTGTAAGTAAGAGAGTCTTGAGAAGGACTCTGTCGCTGAATTTTTAACCAATGGGGGTCTTTCCTAATGTTGGAGATATGTTCTCTGCAGGCTATGTCTAAGAGCATTGTTTTGAAGTATTTGCAATTTATTTATGATGGTTTTATTGGCACCTGCATAAAGGGCGTTACAATAGTCCAGCTTCGACATTATTAATGCGTTAGCTAGTATGTGCTGTTAGTTTTGGAGAGGTAGGGTCTACAGGTCCTGATTAATTTACAGGTGTACGCTGTGGAGGATGCCAAGGTGTTAACTTGTTTTTTGAGAGATAAAGTGGAATCAAGGTAAAAACCTAGTGTTTTTACCTTGGTTGCCACCTTGATTGTATTGCCATCTATGTTGAAATTGCGATAGTTGGGGCTAAGTTTTTTTAGGTTGGAGTCGGAGCCCAAGATCAGTATCTCTGTTTTGTCGTCATTTAGGCAGAGGCCGTGGGAGGCCATCCATGCCTGAATGAGGAGGTAAATTTTGTTTACTAAAGCTGAGTCTTTGACGAAGTTGCCTGGTAGGGGTATGAGGATTTGCGTGTCGTCCGCGTAATTAGTATAGGTTACCCCCAATCTGTCAAGTTTGTCGAAGAGTGGCTTAGTAAAGATATTGTTCATTGTCGGGGAGACACATGAGCCTTGTGGGACACCACAAGTGATATGAATTGGGTCCGCTGCAGCTACAGGGGAGAACACTCTCATCGTACGGTTAGCTAGGAAGGATTGTACCCATGCTATAGCTTCACTTGAGAAATGGGCGGCAGACGCTAGATGGTTGCATAATACTGCATGATCCACCAGGTCAAAGGCTGCCGATAAGTCAAGGAGAAGGAGCATAGCTGTACTACCTTTATCCTTCAACTCGTCGATTTGTTTCTTGAGGTCGATTAGGGCCGTTTCAGTACCATGAAGTGGTCTGAAACCAGATTGCCGTGATCTAATAGTTGGTGTGACTCCAGATGGTTTTGAATCTGGAGGTAGGCTACTCTGTCAATGATTTTCAGGAGAAATGGGACCGTAGTGATGGGCCTGCAGTTGGTGGGGATTGCTGGGTCGAGGGTCTGTTTTTTAAGTAGGGGCAATACCCAAGATTCTTTAAGGTTTGTGGGTACAGTACTAGAATTAAAGGAGGCGTTGATTAGTTTCGAGATGAAGGGTGCTAAATCTCTGGCTGCATCCTTAATGACTTGCGCAGGGCAACTGTCGCCTTGGCAGTTTGAAGGTTTAAGGGATAAGATTACTTTTTCAGTTTCCACTATGGAAATGTTGGTGCACCTGAAGGGTTTGCAGTTACTTTGAGTAGTTGTGCTAGGTGTCTCTATCAGTGGAATGGTGTGAGTTCCGCTAGGGCACAGGGAGGCTTTTTTCTTAGCAATTTTAGATTGAAGGGTTGTGATTTTATTTGCTAAGGCATTTTGGATGCTGGTGCACCATGATTTGTCCTTGGGGACATTATCTGTGGGAGCAATTGGGTTTTCCAATTCACGGAGAATAGAAAAGAGTTCTTTGGAGTTAGAGTTGGCTTTACTAATTCTTTCATTGAATGTGTCTTTTTTTGTTTGAATGATTTCCTTCTTATATTTTTTGGCAAAGTTGGTGAGTGAGATTTTATTCTCAGCTGAAGGGGTGTGCCTCCAGATGGCTTGGAGTTTGCGTTTTTGGATGCGCAGTTCTTTGAGTTCGGGGGTGAACCATGAATTGAGGTGAGCTTTGCGTTTACTTTTATGGAGTTTGATGGGGGCAACCTTGTCCAGAGCTTTGGACATGGAATTGTTGAATGACTCAACTAATGCGCTTGGGTTAGATTCACCGGAGCTGACAGTGAGAGCTGGTAGGAGTAATGGGAGTAGTTTTTCAGCCGTGATTTCTTTTTTACTTCTCGTTGGCATAGGAGGTGCTATTTTATTCTTGTTAGATTTTGGAGGCGCTATAATGGCTGAGAAACATATGAGATAGTGGTCAGTCCATGTTTGGGGTAAAATATTAGAGATGGTACTATCGCAGTTATGGTTGGCTATCCAGTCTAGTGTGCGTCCTTTTATATGTGTAGGATCTAAGACTTTTTGTGTGATGTTGTAGTTCACTAGAATGGATTGGATAGATTGGGCTTGTTTGTCCTCAACGTCATTGAAACCCAGGTTAAAGTCACCTAGTAGAAGGAGCTGGGTAGAGTCTTTAATACTGTTGGTAAGGAGGCTGGATAGGTCTTCCTCAAAAGTAGAGGTCACTTTACACTTGCCTAGCCATGGGAGACTTTTGGAAGCCACCTTGCCCTTCTACTCCCCAAGAGATAATACCATCTCAAGAGAGTGAAGGTGAAGGGGCTGTTATAGGCAGCCAAGTGCAAAGAAGAATCGATGATTGAGCTGGGTGGGTATTAGTTGGATAGGTTGGTAGATGCAGGTTCAGGTTACACTTTGTTCCGGAATTTTACCTGAGGGTTCCAGACAAGAAGTTGGCATTTTTTTATTCATATAGTAAACATTTAATTATCCAGCACCCATGAGACCACAATGGTTGAGGATAATGAAGAATTCTGGTTAAGAGAACTTTGGTTATCTGAGCCAGATAATGCAAAAAGGACAGATAACAAAGTTTCCTGGCCTTTTTGTTCCGTTATCCAGCTTCGAAACTTTGCTATTCTGCATTTTCTTAACTGGAACCGTTATTATTTCTGGACATGAAGGTGCTGATTAATACAGAATTCCTGTTATGGGGTGCTGGCTAAGAAAGCTTTCACTGCATTTCTATTATTGAAAAAAACAAGAAAAAACAGGGTTATGGTGTACAGAGATGCAAACTTATGTCTTTGGTGGTGTGACAATCAAAATGCTGGGATACTTTATAGCAGAAATAATGGTCAAAGGAACATGCAAAACAAGTAAGGCATACGGTGCAACATTTTTTATATTTGTGAGTAGTCACACCAAAGAGAGATGAAGAGAGTGTTATGTCCTAGAAGGGCTGTGCAGAGCATGCATGTTGAGGATGAAATAAAGTGACCTGTATCTCAGGGTTTTACACAACAGCTTTGATAAACTAAAGGAAATGAATGCCAGTGAATCCTTGAAAATTAAGTTAAAGAGATTGCAGCGTGAGGGTTGTGAAAAAGTCCCCTGCTTGACTCTGGGGACATGCAATTCTGCGAAAATGGGGCTGGTTGTCTCCCCGAGTTAGTGGATGACGGGCCTAAGGGTGATATGCAGAGGATCCCCTTGTTGTCCTCACTTAGTTCCTATCAATAGGAAAGGATTAACTGCTCATCCTCCTTAATGCACAAAGAAAGCCATTACTGACCATCAATAATCTTTTTTCTGATGGGTTCTCTTCCCACAGATTCTACATCTTAGATGTGCATTCTACAGGGGCAGATGTCATCTGAAACTTTCTACAGCTAGGGCCATAGTGTAGCTCAGCATCAACTTGCCTCAACAGTTCACCTCCAGGGTTCTGCAAGTGATGCCCTCAGCAATACATATAGAACATACCACACCTCATGACATCAGTTCTCTTTTTTCCCCCAGTGTTTAGCAGTAAAGGGAAATACGAGAGGAGATCTCTGAAAATCGGACGAGCTGCCTACATGTGGGATAGGATGGAGGACAATGAGGAATCTTTGGGAGGAGAATGAATTAGAAGGGACATTACCAGAGGAAAGTGATTAGTTCTTCTAATGGATTGCATTAGAAGAACTAATCCTACAGATTCCTCAATTTCGGTAGATTCGCATAGCAGTGAAGAGCATAAGGAATAGGGAGAAGAGCGAGGAACATAACTTCACCCCAGAACATTTTGTACCACTCCCCTTCTAAAACAGGCATTGTGTTTTAATTAGGAATTTGAGCATGTAGCGAAGCCCAGGTTTCTGCTTGGCAAATTTGTATTGCTGGCACCCCTCTCTGTATGGCAGATGTGGCTGCAAACCCTCTTGTGGAATGGGCTTAAAGACAGTCTAGTACTTCGTTCTCATAACACTCCGAGATGCATAAAGTGATCTGGTGTGAAATAGTTTCAACACAGCACCACCCAGCCAGCTCCAGTAAAAGTTTGTTGTCCATACACATGTCTCTTGTCCTGGTTATGTAAAAACCTAGTGCCTGCCTCGGGGCCAGGTGATGGAACTGCTCTTCTTCTTTAAAAGTTTGAAGAGTGGCGGTAAAGGACCGGAAGATGTTTTTTTTTTATTTATATTGGATGGCATTCTGAGATGTCCTTGGTGAGGAAAGAAGGTTTCACTGGAAGTGATACATTTCTTGACAGAGCACTAAATAAGGAGGCTTACAAGATAAACCTTTGCGTTGGCTTACCCGTCTCCAGGAAGACAACTGTCACAATCAACAATCTCTGAATGCAACAACAGAGGGGTTTGAAGCGAGAACCCCATTAAAAATGTAAGAACAAGATTTACATCCCACACTGGGACAGCAAAATGACATGGGGGAAACATTTACTAATGAAACAAATAAAGTTCCCAAAAGTTAGGGAACTCCCGTCCCCTGCACTCTGTCACTAGCTTATAAGAAAGCCAAGATTTTTTTGTATACATTTGCAATAATGTATGATTATTTTAAGAAAGGACTGGTTTCTATGCATACACCAGACATTAATGTCACAGTTTTTCTTAAAACCTTTTATTAATAAAAAAGAGGTGACCCAACGCATTTCGAGATATTCTCTCTTCATCAGGGCTCTTCATGCAATAATTGATCTAAAGAATGATCAATAGAAGTAATTAATTTCTCCGGTATAGAACCAATTTACAATCGGAGACTTGTACAATCCCATGGTAAAAATCAAATAAAAGAACATGCTCCTAAATAAGTTTAACAGAAAGTATCAAAGAGAATCGTAGGCACTACTGGCATTCAAGCATATGACATAATGACTCTGGTGAACTCCTTGTGAGCTGACTCTGGTCATTGGTAAAAGATATTCACAAGTAAAATATTACAGGCATCATCATAGAATTTCTCAAATAGGATATTTTGCCTAAGCACAATATATCCATCTATCCACAAAGTGCTTCTATTGCTAACCCAATCAAAAACATTCAGTATTAGACTTATTTACTTGCCATAACATTGTGTGTGCACTGCACGAATATTGGAAACATTTACTAAACCACTTAAAAACCGCATAGAAGTCAGAATTGTAAAGTGAGAGCTTTGTTCTGGAATCTTCTTAGAGACAGAGATAGCAGTCATCCAACCTTCAACTGTGCCAACTTGAAGGCCCTCCTGGGCTGTAGAAAGAAGAAACTTTAGGACGATTCAGGTGGGAAGTATAAGGGTCCACATCCCTCTTGCCACACCATGACAAGAACTTCCTTCCTCCTCCAATGTCTATAGATACCCTTGGTGGCTCTAGGAACAGAGGAGAACCTCCCAGGTGTGTCAGATAGGTCCCAATCCCTATACCTCAGCCTCTCAGCAATGGCACATGGAGGTTTAGTGTGGTGAGGCTCAGGTGGAGGAGGTCCACACATATTGGGACTGGGAAACATTAATGAGGGCAGATGGTCATGTTGAGGAGATCAGCATACCACGACGTCTGGGCCCAATCCAAGGCAATAAGATTCATTGTTGTCTTTAATTTTCATAGCATCCTCTGAGCCTGATGGATGATGGAAATTAGTGGGAACACATACAAGAGTTCGAAGGTCCACTGCATTAGAAGCACATATCCCTATGCCCTTCTCGAGGAAAATTACCTAGAGTAAAAAAGCTTGCTGCTCTTAAAGGAACTCCTAGTGAAGCTCCTTTCCGGCCTGCTAAGGGCCTCTGCCACCACATTCTTTGTCCCAACAAGATGGGCTGGTAAAAGGGATGTGTTCGCCAAAGCCCCGAACCATAGCCACATTACTTCCTGCACAGGGGCAGTGACCCCATGCCATTCGTCTAGCTGAGGTAGTGCATGGCCAAAGTGCTGTTTGTCAGAATCAGGCCACTACTCCCCTGCATTGATGGAGGAAAGGCAATCAGTGCAAGACTGATCACCCAGAGCTTGAACAGGTTGATGTGGAACTTAGTCTCTGTCAGGGACCAAAGGTCACTCACACAGAGTTTGCTGAAGTGAGCATCCTGGCCCTTCAGAGAGGCATCTGTGAGACCTGCGACCGCCAGCCATGGTTGCCAAAATAACTCCCCTGTTATCAAGTGGTCTCGTTGAGCCCACCACAGGAGATCCTGTGCAAGATGCCGCAAGGCCGAAAAAAGGTCTGCTATGTTGTTTGAAAACTGAGACCACAGAAGCAACTGGAGCCTCTGGCACACAAAACCAAATGTTGCCACACGGTAGCCCTATAATGCACTCCTTGGGAGACATAGTCTCAATAGAGTCAAGTGGTCTATACTCTAGGTCACCCAAGACGGGAGGGCCCACACGTAAACCAGTATAGTAAACAATTACATTCAATAATAATCCGAAACCTTTTTCAGAGGTTGTGTTTAAACAATCAAAGGTCATTGAACCAGTTCATATTCAATAAATAATCTGTCGTAACAGAATAATTCCAAAGCAATAATTCGACATCTGTTGTTGTAGACAAAAGGTAAAATCTTTACCTCATCAGAATTGGAGAAAAAACAGTATAAAAAACACTGAGGTTGCAAAACATGGATGCCACAAATCCCAAAAGGTGGAGAAATGGTTAGGTATGCAGAGCATGATTGTTCTGGAACTCTGACAATATGAAACATGCTCATGGCTCTGTCCTCAGGCGGAAAGCTCCCGAGAGAGTATGCAGGACTGCTCCAAAGAACTGGAGCAATTGAGAGAGTGTCACCTACCACTTTTTGAAATTCAGGGAAAAGCCCAAATGATGCCATGTGTAGTGTAGATGGAACAATGCCTGGTCTGATGAGCAAGCCCTGATGAGCCAATCGTTCAGGTAGGTGGAAGACATGAATGCTCTCCCTCCTGAGACAAGCCACCACAACCAACACCGTCTTGGTAAAAACCTTTGGGGAGGCGGTTAGGCCAAAATGAACAACGCTAAACTGGGAATGGGTACTACCTATTATGAGGCTCAGGTAATTCCTGTAATTTGGGTGGAAAGGCACAGGGAAATAAGCCCCCCAGAGGTCTAGTGACACCAACCAATGCTGGAACTTGTGAAGGATCTGTACCAATGTCACCATCTTGAATTTTTCCTTCCTGCGGTGCTTGTTCAAGGACCTCAGATACAATGTTGAATGCAAACCTCAGACTTGGAACTAATAAGTAATGGGAGTACCACCCTTTCCTCTGCTTCATAGCCAGAATCAGCTCTAAAGTTGCAGAGAACAGGGTTGCTTTGGAGGTCTCTTTAAGAAGGGAAGACACAAGTTGAAGTGCCCACACATCCGAAGTGGTGCAAAATCACTCTTTGGAGAACTGGGTCATTAACCCATCTGCTTGTTTTGATTGGAAAAAGGACACCTCAAAGATTTTTGCGCCTAAAGTGAAGAGGGTAGTGACCAGAGATGGTTGACCTCTCTGGGTACTCCTACCTCTACCTTTGTATGTATAGCACCTCTGAACATTCTTAACAGAGGAACTCTAACCACGTCCTTTGAGGGAAAAAGATGTGGAGTTTCAAAAACGATGAGCTTTGAAGAAGGATGGGCCTGTTGAGGATTCTTGCTCTGCAAGGCTCAAACACTTTGGTTGGCTTCAAAGTTTCACATTCATCAAGGGACTGCCGCTAACAAATTGCCCCCATCAAAGCATTTCCAGTAATTTGGCTTCAAGATCAGGTGCAAAACTGGAGGCCCTCAGCCAACCATGTAGGTATTCTGGCAACCAAAACTTTACTTATTGAGTGCGCCACAAAATTAGGCCTGTTTGCAGGACCTGCCAAGCAGCCTCCTTAACATTTGCCACTATACTGTTGAATCCCTCTCTAAATCTACTTGTCAGGCAGGTGCTTCACCACTTCTGAAGCCACTGCCCATAGAAATAAATCTATTTATACAGAGCGCATGAGGTGTTTACTGCCGTCAAAGCTACACTTCCAGATGCAAAGCTCTTTATCCCCAGTGTGTCCTGCTTCTTTCTTTTCCTATCATGAGGGAGGGAACAAAACGCAAAAGATTACAAGCCCATGGTCGAAGCCTGCACAACCACCCTCTCTGGAGTAGGATGCTGGGACAGGAAGCTTATATCGCTTGGCACACCCTTTGTCTACTTCTGACACGGAGCAAGAGTGCTGTTTGATGAATCGATGGAGTAATCACTTCTCTTCCAGAGGTACACTCTCCCCATGTAGCCAAGGGACAGCAATCACTACCTGATCCTGGCCCTGGGGCTGGCTATATGAGGGAGGATCATATGGGGGGAGGCAGCCCTGGGAGGGTTGTCATGACTTCATTGGACGATACATGGTATCCCGCAGTTCCTTTGGAGTATACCCCAGCCATTTCCCCTACAGTTATGGCTTGTTGTCATATCTCCCATCACCATCCTAGGAATAACATTGAGGACATTGTCTTTGACTCTGTACATTCATCAAATGCGGATGGGCCTTTTAACACCATTAGAAACACTCTGCCAAACGTTAATTCCAATTTGTCTAAGCTAAACTACCAGTACCATAAACCCAAAAGTACTGGGATGAAAAAAATCTATCAAGTAATGAGATCCCAAAGCACACACTGTGCACTAGTGTTTGTGAAAGTCAATCCAAAGCCAGGAGATTTAAACCAGTGAAACAGCTGAGAAGGGGTCAACCTCGCTGGCTGGAGAACGCAACATCTCTCAAAGCAGAGCGAGAGACCCCAGTACGGCAACAGTGTCCGTGGAGTGAAGAGGCTTTACAGGAAGGAGAAGGAAAGCAGACGTATGCAGCAAGGATGCCAGAAGCAGACAGAGAGCTTCTGGGCAAACGCTGGTGCTGCAAAGCAGACTCCACTAAACCGAAGCCCAGAGAACAGCGAAACCAGAAGGCGGGAGCCGCGAGAAGCCATGCAGCAGTACAGAGGTGCCGAGAGAAGGCAGAGACCCTCACAACCTCCACAGACTTACGGCAGTAGAACCGACATATACCAGCCAAAGCCGGTGAGTCCACCCAAGGGACACAAGGGCCCCAGGGCATGCCGGAAAGCATAACAAAGTGCAACCAACATAATTAAAGCAAATGAGAAAGAACGCACAAGGGAAATACTTGGAAGAAGGCATAACGAAGTATGCAAAAGAAGCCATCACGTTTGTGAATGCATGTATTACATCGGAGTGAGCAGCCCTGGCAAGATAGTGCAGCAGGCAAGTTAAGGAAGTGAAACAAGTATGAAAGGCTGACAGGTTTACAGGTGTGCACAGGGTACACATGAAAGAAAGCCCTGGCAGGAAAGTATACCAGGCATATTAAGAGAAACAGAAGAATACATGAAGAAAAGCCCTGGCAGGAGAGTATACCAGATGAATGCAAATTGCAAGTGTTTCTTTCTAATCAAAAAGCTCTGGCAGGAAAGTATACAATACAGTGTTAAGTTAAACCGTATATATTATACAAACAGCCAAGCAGGTCCTGAGAAGGCTATATAACAGGATTGACAAATGACTGTGCAAGTATATTAAGAGAGAGTGAAAACCTGGCAGGAGAGTACACCAAGTATCCTGATAAAACAAAGAACAGAGGAAAAATCGTTATTTGTGCCAGTTGTGTTATTGTGCAAGAGAAAATGAAGGAACTGATATCCTTGACCCTAAAGCAGAGTGCAGAGAAATCCAGGGGAAGAAAGCCACCCTCTGGAACAAAGGACTCTGACTTTGTGGAACTACTGTTTTGAAGTGCACGTTTTGTCTTTTGAAAACTTATATTCAACTCAAGGCCAAAGACACTACCCCTTTTTACCTTACAGTTAAGTTATTAGAATGTGAGGGTCAGAACAGAACTTTAGAGGACAGTTTTGCTTTGGACATTCTGACATCCGCAGGTCTTTTGTTTTGGTTTTAGGCAGGGAAACACCTCTAGAGCAGGGACAGAGAGGCATTTCCCCACCCCCTTTTATTTTAATAAAAGGCTTTGACCAAAACCATGCCTCACTTGTGTCAGAGTTTCATTCCTGACTCCTCAAGGCTGCTAAACACTGAATCTGCCATGGCCACACTGTAGGGAAATAGCATCTCCCTCAGAGGTCCTTTGTTCACAACGTCAGTGAGCTCATACTGGGTCACTGGTTTAGATGGAGAGGCTATACCCAAGGATTCAACAACCTCCTCCATAGTTCTCTGAAGAGAAGCATTGGGGTGTCTGTAAGGTGCAAACTGCATAAAATCTAGTTCTGGAGATGTACTCAGACCACGGGTGTACCTCATACCAGTAGCAAATCAGTAGCCAATCTAGTTATGTCAACATCCTTCGAAATAGATTCTTCAGAGGTACCCTTGAGTTGCTGCATTGGGTTGGGAGTATGTAGGACAACATTGCCTGCTTCATCAAAGATATTTTGCATTGGTTAAAGGAACTGGCTTCTTCAAGCCGAAATACAGAGAATTACTTGAATGATGGTCGAGGTTGCCATTGATGGATCAATTTCAGCATTTGGTGCAAAAAAGGCTCTGATGGGTTTCTTCAATTAAGTAGGGCACGGGCACTCAAATGTGCGGCTGCTGGCTTCGGAGGTGCTTCTGCCTGTCCTCAATGGTGCTGTAGTCAGGTGCCCACCAATTAGAGCATTACAGCTGGGTGAGCATAAATCAAACAGAACAGTAGATAGGCTCTGATCAAAAGGCTGGCATCTGAATGGAATACGAACAGTAGTTTTATACCATGAAATACAATAGTCAGAAATCCATCTAAACACTTGCAAGTTGGAGAATTTACTTTTTATATGTTTCCCAAAGATTTCATTGGTTAGTGGACGTCGCCTCCTCGAAGCTTATGCTGATAAATAAAGTGTAATTGAAGCAAACATTTTAACAGTTTCCCATTGCACTGCCTCCCCATGTGGTACCACATTTATTCACATTCCACCCTGGAACAACGTGTTATTACCCAAGTAACATTTGTGCTGACCGCTTGAACTAACTTTAATACACTGTCATTGGTCAGCACCATTGAGAACGGAACGCGAGACACCCTGCAGCTGGTGGGAAAGGGGACATTCACACGATACCTGTTGGATAATGATCTTTCCAAACCCTGTAGTAGGCTGACAACCTCCCCGGAGCTCAAGAACTTACCGTCTGATTGGTCCTCCCAGGAACGCCACTCCCACCAGTGTTACTTTCCCACAGCCGCCTGCCGATCGGCATCGGCGGTCATGTGACCAGCACACTGGTACAGAGCCATTGTTCTGAAGCCAGGTCAACTCCCTCCCTGATAATTTTATAGACTCCTATTGGGCTAGTTATACTACGCTTAGTGCATGTCTCTCTATTGCTACCATGTGATGGGCTCAATTTAGCCTTATGTGCTAAAATGCCAGAAAAGGAGGAGACAGACAACAAGGATGCAAAACAATAACACTTTTTTCGTTTACTACACTCTTCTCTTTAATCCAACCTTTTCTTTTTCCTTGGCCATCCTCCATCTCTATTGCAGGTCTTCTGTAACACCTTGTTATAGTACAAAACGTTAATGTAATTTGACTAATACTTCCTGTCAAGTGATTCCTCCTCTTCCCGATGTGCTGCTGGTATCTCTGTGAACGTCCGAGTGATGGGTCCATGCACATCGCTCTTATTTTCACTGCCTTGAGTGTGACTCTTCAAAAGGACCACAACAACGAGGCTCCTTCCACTTTCTCACTGTGTTTCAAATAAGTACCTTATCCCCTGGATAAAGAGGCTGTGTTTGTGTAAATACTTGACAGGCTTGTGCACACTCTTCAATGTTGGTATGCTTACTTGTAGATTGCTGGACCTGGCGGAAGATGCAGCAAAGCACATTGGTAATCTCAATTAAATAGTCTTTCATTTCATTGGCAAGTATTTCTGAGCTAGGGTTAGCATCCCGAATTGAACGTGAAGGAGGGACAGGCGCATGCATTGTCCTTCCAGTTACAATTTCATGCAGAGTCACATGGTGAAGCGCAGAAGGTGAGTTGCAAAGAGTGGAAGAGGAGGCAAAAAAGACAATTTCGACACACAGTAGTTGTTAGTTTAGCCAAGCACTCTTTTAGTAATCCATTAATTCTCTCCATAATCCAGTACGTCTGTGGCCGGTAAACTGTGCAAAGTTTGTGTTTGATCCCTAAGAGATGTATTATCTCCTCAAAGAGATAATTGGCGAAGTGTTGGCTATTACCTGACCTTATTTCCTCACATAAACCCCATCTAGGGAATACTTCTCTCACTATGAACTTTGCAGCAGATTTTGCATCATTCTTTGCGCAGGGCCCTGCCTCAAGCCAATGCGAAAACGGACAGATCACTACGATTAGGTACCTGTAAGAGGCACATCTTTCTTGCATGTCAACATAATCAATGTGCAGGAAGGGCACGTCCGGCCGTCGGATTGTTCCCCGCAAAGTTTTTAAAGTGTGCCAAGTCAAAAACTGTTTGCACACCATACAATTTCCCACAAACTCATTCATTCGCTCATGCATGTTCGGAAAGCACCATCCCTCACTCAGCTTTGCAGCTATGCTTTCTTTGGACTCATGGGTGGGGATATGCAGCTGTTCTAAAGCTACATTTAACCATTTCCTGGGCATTAGAGGCTTCCCTGTGCTATTCTGCCAAATCAGGTATGTTGGTGACAGGCAACCTCCTCTTTTTATCCACGATTCTTTTTCCTCTTTTGGTACATCTCCATGCAATTCTAAAATGTGTACTATGGGGATCGTGTTAAAGTTATCCTCCCTCTCTTCCTCCCCACTCTTCATCCTTTCTGCTGCGATGAGTGGCACTTTTCCCCCCTTCTGCAGTGTATTTCTGAACTCCCCCCTCCCTCTGGTAAATATGCTGCTGCTTTTGCCGCTCTGTCGGCCAATTCGTTTCCCATTGATCTTGTTGGCCTGTGTGTGCGGTGTATTTTATTATTGCCACCTCTACTGGTACTTTTAGGGCCTCAATTATTTGAATAGTTCTGCATGTTGTACGGGGGAGCCATCACTTCTTTTGAATCTTCTCCTTTTCCACTGTGCCAGTCCTGAATGGATAGTTGACATGACATAGGCAGAGTTGGAAATGATGTTTGCTGTACGCCCTTCCATCATTTCTAGTGCTCTTATCTCCACCAATTCTGCTGCCTGTGCTGAATAATGTAAATATATATAATATAACTACTGCCACACCAGTATGCCTCCTTCCTGTCTCTGGGTCAATATTTGATGACCGGTCAATATAGACCATGTCTGCTCCTGCTATTTCTTCCTCCTTTCCCTGTATGTTCCCTTCCATCCTGTGCATGTGCACTGCACAATCATGTATGTAATTCCTGGGGTTTGTTAAATGTGGCATAATCAAATACCCATGCTCTGCAGTAGTTGCATAGACCTAGAAACCTCTGCATCTCTTTCACCGTTCATGCGCAATTGGTGGAATTAATGTCCTGTGCCCTTTCAGGTGTTATTTTACGCCCTTCAATGGATGTTATTTTCCCCAGGCACACAACCTCTTCTAGGCAGTAGTGTAATTTTGACTTATCCACCTTATACCCTTTCTCTGCAAGTAGTGACAAAACGTGTACTGAGTCTGTTCTACACTCTTCTTCTGCATCACTGAATATTAGCAGATCATCAACATATGGAATCACAATGCTCAATGTTTGCACATAGCATAGATCCATTGTACCCCTGGGGCAAACAAGTGCTTTCAAATCTTGTTCCACGATACGTGAAGGCGGTCAAATATCTTGAGTCTGGGTGCAAAGGTATAAAGAAGAAGGAATTTTTCAAGTCAATGACCGTAAAGTACTTTGCCTTTGCTGGCATATTGCACAATATTGGGACAGGGTTTGGAATCACAGGAAATTCTGCTTCCAACACTTCATTTAGGGGGCACAAATCCTGGACGAAACACCATGATCCACCCTTTGATTTCTTTATTGGATAGATTGCTGTGTTATAGGTTGATGTAGATGTCTGAATTATCCGTTGCTGCCATAATACATGCAAAGTGGAATATATCCCTTCATCTGCTTCTCTGGTCAATGGGTATTGATTTGCCCGGGGCTGCAAGGCCCCTCGTTTCAGTTTTATTTTGACTGCCCCCAATCCCTTTCAGTACCCCCACATCCTGAGGTCGCTTGGTCCACAACTCATCTGGAACTCTTTTGAGATATCCATCAGAATGGGCACAATTTTTTCCAATATCTGAATTGGGCAAGGTATATGTATCCAAAACACTATCTCTCCCCCTTCCTCCTCCTCATTGGCGAACAACTGTTCATCCGATACTCCTGTAATAGTCAAGGTGGGGTCAATGCACAGCACTGTCCGCCACGCCATGCTGTCGTCTGTTCCGCACAAAAGCACCATGTCTTTGCGTATTACTGCTTCTACCAGCTGTAATACCATTGTTTTCACCTTTAAGTTTTCCTTCTGGCACTGTGGTCTGAATAGGAATTCCAAAGCCAATCAGAACATCTTCCCCTCTATTCCAGGGACCCATCCTAGCAGAACTTCGACCCTGTACAGGAACATGATGTGGTATAGTGGCTGTGCTTGCAAGGTGCTTTGCGCATTTGCTGCCAAGAGAAGAGCTGCTACATGGGCATAGTAAATGCCAGGCGTGGAACACCCCATAACTTTCTCTGTGAATGATATGGTTGTATTTAATTTGCTGAGCAGGTCTCTCTCCAAGATATTAATGGGTGCGTCTTTGGAGTACAGTAAGGGAGCTACAAGGTGTTGAGTCCCTATGGTTAATGGTTTTGTTACTGGAACTGCGACCACTGCCCCAGAGAAGCCCAGTGTATCCATCACTGTTAGATAATGGGAATCCCCCCCCTCCCTGATGCAGGATTTGGTTGCTCCTGAATCTCTGTGAAGAACAAGTTACTTTCTTACCTGGTAACGTTCTTTCGATGGGATGGTCCGACGACATATTCCATATCTTTGACAGTAATCACCACTGCTGTGCTGCTTCGGAAAGTTTTCGGCATCTGCGATGATGACGTTGATGCGCCGTCCCCGAGGACCTCCTCCGAAGGCTGACGTCACACGATGTGATAAGTAGGACGCACAACACCCGTAGCCTTAGTTGTAGTTTTTTACCCCAGAACGTGTGACACCAGTCTTCTGCCAGTCAGACACAGAAGGCCTTGCGGAAACGTAAGCTGCAATCGCATAAGAAATTCTGCAGCGGGGAAGGTAGGGAGGGAGCGATATGGAATACGTCGTCGGACCATCCCATCGAAAGAAAGATTACCATGTAAGAGAGTAACTTGTTCTTCGAGGGGATTGGGTCCTCCGACGTATTCCATATCTTTGACAGACTCCCAAAGCAGTACCAAAGCAAGGAGGTGGGAAAATAATTTAGAACACAAATTTAGCATGCCCAATCAAATTGCGGAATAAAGGACTGCCTTGTCAAAGGCCAGATCCTGTCCTCGGATGGAATCGAGGGACTAGTGACGTACAAAAGTATGTACAGAAGCCCAGGTGGCTGCATCACAGATGTTACGAATAGGAACACCCCTCTATAGGGCAGTAGATGCAGCCATACCCCTGGTAGAATGGGCCCGCAAGCCAGCCGGTGGGTCCTTACCCGTCAAGCGGTAACACTCAGAGATAGCCAAAATAATCCAACGAGACAAAGTCTGTTCCGTCACAGCTTGTCCTAAACGCTTTCCAGCGTAACCAATGAATAGTTGACCGTCCACTCTGACCCGGGAAATGCGTGAAATATAAAAGCTCAACGCTCTCCTAGGATCAAGCCTATGGAGCCCCTCCTCTTCCTCACCAGGATGCGGAGGAGGATAGAATGCCAGAAGAACAACCTTTTGGCCCAAATGAAATTCCGAAACCACCTTCAGAAGAAAGGAAGTACGAACTCGAAGGACAACCCTGTCCTTATGAAACACAGTGAAGGGTGGCTTAACTGAAAGTGCCTGTAACTCACTCACTCTGCGAGCGGAAGTAACTGCAACCAAAAACACAGTTTTAAGAGTCAACTGTCTCAAAGGGCAAAAATGCAAAGGCTCAAACGGAGCCCCCATAAGAAACTTAAGAACAAGGTTCAAATCCCAACCAGGCACCAGAAAAGGTGACGGAGGGCACACATTAGTGAGCCCTTTCAAAAACTGCGAAATTAAAGGAATCTTAAAATAGGAACATTCTTCAGACGAGTGCTTAAATATGGACAGCGCCGCCAGTTAACCTTTAATGGTACCCACTTGCAAGCCCCTGTGGGCCAAGGAAAGCAACAAAAACAGAACCATGGGAATGTCACAATCAAAAGGATCCACATTCTTAACTCTGCACCAGTCGCAGAATTTACGGCAACGGTACAGAGACTTTGTTGCCGGCCGTCTGGCCAAGAGCAACACCTCTAACACATCTTCAGGGAGGTCCCAATCCTTATACCTCAACCTTTCAGAAGCCAAGCGTGAAGGTTGAGGGATCTGACCTCTGGATGGAGAACCTGACCCCCCTCCCGTGAGAGAAGATCGTCTTGGTAGGGAAGACGACGTGGAGGGCAGATGGACAAGTCGAGAAGGTCCGGGTACCACGTCCTCCGGGTCCACGCCGGAGCAATGAGGATCATCCGGGAACCAAACCTCCGTAACGCGTCTCCTAAGGCTCCTTTTGGAGGAAATTCCCGCGAGCAGAACCTTTCACACTTCCGGTTGACACTGGAGGCGAACAGATCCACTTGAGGGGTCCCCCAAAGGGCGAAGATCTCTAGGAGAATCTCCTGAGCCAGCTCCCACTCGTGAGAGATTGTGCTCTGCCTGCTCAGAGCGTCCGCCGTCTCGTTGTCGTCTCAGGCCAGATGAACAGTCGAGATCGAAACTTCCTGCTGGGTGTCCCAGAACTCGAGCTGCATCGCCTCCCTGCACAGAGGAAGGGACCCTGCCCCCCCTTTTTGTTGAGGTAGTGCATGGCCACCGTGTTGTCCGTTAGAATCAGGACACTCTTTCCTCGCACAGTCGGCAGAAAAGCCTTCAGGGCTAGCCCGACGGCCCTCAGCTCCAACAGATTGATATGGAGTCTGGACTCCGAAAGAGCCCAAGGACCACTGTCAACTCGTTGGCATGAGCTCCCCATCCGTGAGGGATGCGTCCGTCACGATTGTCACCTCCGGCCAGGGCAGCCAAAATGGGGCCCCCTTCATCAGATTGCCTTCGACGGCCCACCACAGAAGGTCCTGGGCGACTGAGGGCGGCACCTGGACAGGGTCCGACATCCTGCCAGAAGAGTGCGACCACTGCATCTTGATTGCCCACTGCAAAGATCTCATCCGCAGACGAGACTCTGGCACCAGAAGAATGCAGGATGCCATGAGGCCGAGCAACCTCAAGAACTCGAACGCCGGGAGCGTCTGGGCAAGTTGAAACTTGTGCACCATCTGCTGAATGTGAAGAGCACTCACCTGGGGAGGAAAACACAGCCCTAGGTATGTGACGAGCACTGCTCCGATGTACTGGAGCCGCTGTGTTGGCGTCAAATGGGACTTCTTTAAATTGAGGGAGAAGCCCAGCTTGTGAAGGGAGTGGCAGGTGACGGACAGATGATCCAGGACTTGCTCGGGAGAGCGCCCCCTGATCAACCAATCGTCCAGGTAGGGGTAGACCTGAATCCCCTCTTTCCTGAGATGCGCTGCTACCACCACCATGAGCTTGGTGAAAACCCTCGGGCGGAGGTCAATCCGAATGGCAGGAACCGAAACTGAAAGTGCGAGTCGCCAACCGCGAACCTCAGGTACTTCTTGTGCTTGGGATGGATCGGCACATGGAAGTAAGAGTCCTTGAGGTCGAGAGACACCAACTAGTCCTGAAGTTGAAGGGCCTGGAAGACCTGAGAGAGGGTAACCAGCTTGAACTTGTCCTTCCTGAGGAGTTTGTTCAAACCGCGCAAGTCCATGATGGGTCTCAATCCCGTCTTTCTTCGAAATCAAAAAATAAGGGGAATACCATACCTTGTTCCTCTCTGCTACAGGCACCAGTTCTGTGACGCCTTTCTCCAGCAGGGCTTGAATTTCCTGCGCAAGGAGCGGATCCGGACTCTTCAAAGAGAGGTTCCCTGGTGGATTGTCGTGAGGCCTCTGCCGAAAGGGAAGACAGTAGCCGTGGGTTATGATCTCCAGAACCCACACATCTGAAGTAATGGCACGCCACTCTACAAGATGCTGCGCCAGCCTTCCCCCAACCAGCGAACCATGGGACCTGGCCTCATGACTGAGTGGTAGCGGCTGCGGCGTTGCCTGAGGGCAAAGAGGCAACTGCCCGAGCAGCCTTGGCACCTCGAGTACCCTGTTTTCCACCTGTGGCACTCTTACGGTGGCGTCTTTGACTGACAGCTCCTCTCACTTTACTGAAGGACGAGTAATAGTGAAAGGAACCTCCCCTCCATTGTTGTCCCCTAGGACGAAAAGGCGGAGGTTGTCGAACTGCAGCGCCCAACGACTTTGCTGCAGCTTTGGAGGTCTGCAACCTCTCAAGGCTCTTGTCAGCCTTGCTGCCAAAAAGATGTTCACCGTCAAAGGGCATGTTGAGGAGCCAGGACTGCACATCAGGAGCAAACCCCGACTTCCGCAACCACGCAAACCTGCGTATTACGGTGCTCACCGCCATGGACCGGCTGACACAATCTGCCATGTCCAAACCCGACTGAACAGCCTCAAACATGGCATCCTTGCCATCCTGAACCATAGCAAGGAAACCATCCCGTTCGTCCCCTTCGGGAATATGTTCAGCCGCTAATGCAACACAGTTCCACAGAGTGTGTGTGAAACGAGACAATGCATATACGGAGTTGGCCGCCTGAAGCGCCATACCCCCTGAAGAAAACACTTTCTTCGCCCAGCCATCAAAACGTTTGTCGTCCCTATCTGGAGGGATGGTAGGATACGACGCCCGCTTTGCCGGGGCCGTAGCCGCCTGCACCACCAAACTCTCCGGAGTGGGGTGCCTGGACAAGTAGCAGGGGTCGCTACTGGCTGGACGGTATTTTCGCGACAAAAATTTGCCCACTGCCGGGAGACTCTCCGGAGCAGTCCAAGCCGCCGCCACCCTTCTCTGCAGAGCCATATGAAACGGCAGTACCGGGTCAGTGGGGGGACCAAGATCGAGGATGTCCGTGGGATCAACCTGAACAAACTCACCTGGGGGAACAGACCATCCAAAGTACTCGGTGACCCGAGACATAAGGGGCCGGTACGAAGAATCGGCATGAGTGCCAGGCTCAGGCCTACAAAACTCCACCTCCGGAGAGGTGTCCAGTCCACTGGCATTATGCAGTGACTGCCTCAGGTCATCAAATTGGCTATGGCCCGAGAGAAGCTCATCTGGCACCGTAACCGGAACCAAGCCCTCATCAGAGCCCTCATCACCCTCTGAAATGAACTCCAGGCGGTGAGAGGAAGACACCTGGGGACCAAAGCTATGCCTGACCTTTGCCAGAGCCTTTCTAGGGGCTACCCCCGTGCCACGGGGCCCCTCCGACACCACCGCCTCGAAAGGCGTCGAGGGCGCCGAACAACTCGGTGCCGGCGTCGAGAGAATCGGTGCCGGCGTCGAGAGAATCGGCGTCGACGTCAGCCGCAGCGCCGCCAGCATCGGTGGTGTCGACACAGGCCTCGAAGCCAGAGCTCTGAGCGTGTCCTTCGACGACCTGGGTGCCGACAGCGTCGACGACCCCTCGGAGGCGGAGCCTCGAGAGAGGTCGTCGACGACCTCGGCGCCACAGGCGTCGACGTCTTCCTCGAAGACTGCACAGGATCACGCGGTCTCGAGCGCGTCGAGGACCGGGACCTGGAACGGGCATGGCGAGAACGGTTACCCATGTCCGAGCGGGACCTCTCCCGCGAACCATGCCGACCACCGGAGCCCGAAAGCGTGCGAGCAGTGTCTCTCGACTGATCACGACCGACCCCACTCGGAGGCGCGGACGGACCGGTGCCCTGCGATTCGAGAATCGCTAACATCTTCTTCCCGAAGGAAGCCCATACCTCCGGTGTCGCTTGCATGGTGGGATAAGCGACCTGCCGACGGGCGGTGTCCTCGGAAAAAGATGGGGAAGGCGACCGATGCCGGCGCTTCCGGGAATGCCTCGAAGAGGCAGAGGAGCGGCGAGACCGACTCCTGGAAGGAGACCCACTGGACCTCCGACGATGACGCGGAGAGTCGCCTCTCGAATCATCCGTCGAAAGCCCCGCAGACCTCGACTTCCGGGGCTCAGACAACCTACCTACCGACAACTACTTCTTGCGCTCCCGCAAGGCCTTGGCCGTGAGCGACTGACAGTCAACAGTCGTCCGTGTCGTGGGCCTCCCGGAGGCACCAGAGGCGGCCGTTGTGCGAGTCTGTTA
Source organism: Ambystoma mexicanum (assembly GCF_040938575.1). Taxonomy (NCBI): domain Eukaryota; kingdom Metazoa; phylum Chordata; class Amphibia; order Caudata; family Ambystomatidae; genus Ambystoma; species Ambystoma mexicanum. Next base: position 446,478,330 of record NC_090936.1, on the reverse strand, counting down.
CCGACATCTTGGACCCACAGTCCCCGCATTTCTTGAAGCCCAGACGCGGGGTTGAAGACGAAGTAGACATCGTCACAAACAGGCTTTTCATAAAAACCAAACAGGTTCAAAGAACCGAGAAGAATACAACAAAAACTCCAAAGAGTCGAGGCGTACCGAGATTCACGAAGCGAACACGTTCGCTGAAAAAACAGAACTGAGGCTATGGGGGTCGTGTGTCCTACTAATTACATCGGGTGACGTCGGCCGCCAGAGGAGGTCCGCAGGGACGGCACATCGACGTCATTGAAGCAGGAAATTTTCCAAAGCAGCAGAGCTGTGGTGATTACTGTCAAAGATATGAAATACGTCGGAGGACCCAATCCCCTCGAAACAAGCATTCTCTTGGTCCTATTTTCATTGCCATCACGGGTTCCTCTTTGGGGTCATCAGTTACTACCAGGACTGAACACGCTCAGACTTTCTGTGCACCCCCCTATTGCTGGGTGTTATTCAGCAGGAAGGGGAAAGGGTTCCCTCCTACCACGCTGACCCCTGTGTAATGGGGCAGCACATTTTGTCCTAGCACCACTGTGGTACTGCCTGCTACTGTGAGTGGCTCAACCATCGCTGGGACTGTTATCCTGTTGTTGGTTGGTTTGGGGCTGCACTCCTGCCTGCTGTGCTGGTATCTGCGCTGGTTGTAACTGCCCTGGAGGACATTGCATCTGTTGCCATTGGAGCCCCTCCTGTTGTGCTACTTGGATTGCCTGTTGCATAAATGGAAAGATGCGCACCACGTGCCCCATGTTCCGACAAATATAGCATGGCCCAAAAACCCTGTATCCTGTTCCTCGATACCCCTCCTCTTCCCCGTTGTGAAAACTCTCTTCCTATAGGGAAGCATCCCCAACGCATGTAATTCCCCTATGGTGGTATTCCCCATTGTGGTCCATACTTCTGCTGAATGTACCCTCCTTGCTGTGGTGTTTGTCCTGCAGGAAAACGTGCCTGTGGTGCTGGCGCCACAGAGGCAGCATCTGGCACTAACATAGCTCCTTCCATGGTGTATTTAGCCAGTTTCTATTGTACCAATTTGTTGCATTCTCGGCTGCCTGCCTCTTGCTTTTCTACTTCCTCTTACAGTAATGTACTATTGTTGCTTGTATTTTGGGCTGACCCTTAACTTCTATACCCACTATCTTATCCAAGGAAACCTGTACCTCTGTTGGCATTCCTTTTACTAGTATGTGATAGAACAATGGTATGTATTCGTCCAAGGACCTTCGTGTCTCTTGGGTCCATAATTCCTGAACTCACTTGATATATTCAACTGGGTCAGCAACACCTTTCATTTTATAAGCCATCACTGTCCCCAGGTCATAGCTGTCTGGATACATGCTTCTTAGAACTTCCCAGACATGCACTCAACAATTGGTAAATGGAGTTCCGTCATGAGCATTGATGCTGATCCTTAATAGCCAGCCTGATTCCAAATGTTATGTGCCTGTTCTCAAATAAAAGTGGCAAACAGAATTTGCATATCCCCTATGGCCAGCGTTACCCCTGCTGTTTTTTTTCTCAAGTGCCTATATCCATTTACTGGCCCCTTGTCCATTTTGTAGTAACAGCATTACCCATGTCTGGGTCCCGTCCCCCTCTCTGACAGCTTGAGTTAAACCCATTTTTACATTTCCTGTCTGACTACGTAGAAGGTGGACCAGTCCCTGTCACAACCATCACTGTCTTGTCGTTTCCGCTTTCTTTCCCTTCTAAGCGTGTCAGGTGTCCATTTGTCTCCGTCACTCCATTCGTCTCCTAATAACCCTTCATCTGAAGCTGGGTCTTCCTCATCCCCTTCATCGTTTTTCTTCGTTTCTTCCTCTTCGTCCTCTCCATCTAATTTGAATTTAAATCATCACCACTCAAAGTTTATTCAGCTAAATCCATAAACCAATGAATAACACAAATAAAATGCAAATGAACAGTAATACAACATAACATATTTGTTGATAAAAAAAAAATAAAATCAATATATACATCAACATCGACATGGAGCATGACATAGAACCTAATAGCAATTTTTTTAAGACCGTAGATAATAAAAGGGCTGAAAAACCACATATGTGGCAATACTACACTAAAGCATCCAGGGTACGCTTTCTCCGATTCCAGTCTAATTTGAATGTTATTCTTCCCGATAGCCATTCTCCCTTATCACCCTTGCTCTTCCTCCTCACCTCCTCCATTACCTGTTCTGCTTCACTAAATAACGAATCCACCTGTTGGCACATATCCTTTTCAATATCTGCTAGACATTTTCTTTCGCCCTGCATTTGCACCTCCTCTCTTTGTGCTTCTTTCTCTTTTTCCCCTATTGCTCTCCTCTCATCTCCCTTTGAGGTTTCCCGGCAAGGGTTTGTGTACCCTGCGACTAGTCACAAGGTGGCATATAATCCACAGGGCGGGGGTGGTAAGCTTGGTCTGCCCCCTCGCACTGTCTCCTCTTCTCTTTTCAATTTTTATCCTCTAGTCTCCTCATATAATTTCCAGAGACCCAATGTGTTTTGCCTGCTTTTTAGCTTAGAGCCTTTATATTTCGTCAATAGGTACGAGAACATATTCTCTATTATCTTACTGTTGAATGTTTCTTTCCCTGGCCATGCATAGAAAAACTGCCCTGCAGTCTCCCCGGTCCACTGAAAATTGTATTTTAATAGTTTATCACAATACTTGGGCAATTTGCGGCACATGTGGTCTATGGGGATGTCCATATAAGCCACAATGTCCTTTCCTTTTATTCTACTACCATGTGTTTCACCCCTCCTCCTGTTCTACCCACTCTCCCGAATCACACCTCTCAACATTCTCTCTGGCCCTCTCCACAGGGCCTACCAAACACTCCACTTGCTCGCAATGGCCTTCTCCACAAGATCAACAACTCTCTCAATGTTAGTATTTGACAGCCCTCTCTACATGCTCACCGTTCCCTATGTTGGTTTAAGAACGTCCAGTGTCTAACCATGCATCACCGACACACTCCTGCTATTAAAATGCAAAAAAGCCTATTTTACACACAACACATCTTGCTGCTGACTCGTCCACCATGAGCCCTTGCCACTGAATGACTAACTACCACACGTGTCCCTCTCTACAACAACAAAGATACCCCCAACACAATTCATACTCTCACTGACGCACCTATACCATCAACTGCACTACATGCCACTCCAGAATAAAGGAGTTCACCGCACACTACGCACCACTCCTGATCTACCGCAGGCGTGCCCACATCAGCGCCCACTCCCTATAGGGTGGTATGCTCCAATATCTACACTACTACGGCCGATCGTCCTCCCTTTTCTGAGGATGCGTCCTATACACCATAAATAAGTATCTAACCGCTCTCCCCTCTGTAGGCATGCACTATTGTGCATCGTCTTCTTGCACGGCTATACTCACATCCTGGATACTCTCGAGTCCCCCTCAGTACTGAGCCTCCACCACAGGATCACCCGTCCACTGAGCGCGGGACCTGGCAGCACTTTGCAAAATCTGCATCTGCAGAGCCTCCTCAGTGATGCGCAGTGAACAGGGCGCCAGATCCGTGCCTCCAGGGATGGCGACCTGTATACCCTTAGTGGTCCGGGGACGACAGATATCTTGCTGGGGCCTCCAAAAATGTAGTCAATGGTCCACCAATTAAAGTATAATAAAAAAAATGCATAAGTAGAGCAAGCACAGGGCAAGAAGCAGCGCTGTTCATTACAGCTGGGTGAGCACAAATCAAACAGAAAAGTAGATAGGGTCTGATCGAAAGGCTGACATCTGAATGGAATATGAACAGCAGTTTTATACCAAGAAATACAATGGTCAGAAATCAATTGAAACACTTGCAAGTTGGATAATTCACTTTTTGTATGTTTCCAGAGATTTAATTGGTTCGTGGACATCACCGCCTTGAAGCTTACATTGATTAGTGAAGCTTAATTGAAGCAAATAGTTCAACAGTTTCCCATTAAAATGCCTCCCCATGTGGTACCACATTTACTCACATCCCACCCTAGAACAACTTGTTATTAATGAAGTAACATTTGTGCTGACTGCCGGAACTTTAATACACTGCCATCGGTCAGCACCATTGTGAGTGCAACTCAAAAGACCCTGCAGCTGGTGGGAAAAGGGACATTCACACAATACCTATTGGATACTAACATTCACAAACTCTGTAGTAGATACTTTGCAGGCTGGCCACCTACCAAGAGCTCAAGAACTTACTGGTGATTGGCCCTCGCGGGAACGCCACTCCGACCAGTGTTTCTGTCCCACAGCCGCCTGCCGATGGGGATCAGCGGTCACGTGACCGGCAGAGAGCCATTTTTCCCTGGTGCCGTACAGGGCGGCTGGTTTGGCTGAGCGCCCTGTAATTAAATCACCCAGTTCTTCTCCTTGGAAAAAAACCCAAATAGGGAGGTAAAAAAGACAATGCCCGGAGCTCGCTCGCCCGTCTCACGGAAGTGATAACAACCAGAAAAATCACCTTAAGGGTGAGCAAGCTAATAGAACAGGAAAGAAAGGGGCTCAAACGGATTCAATTTTGAACTAAACTCAAATCCCACACCGGAATCACAAACTGGCAGGGAGGAAACTGGTTACGCGAACCCCTCAAGAAGTGCAAAACAGTGTGGATTGTGAAAAACAAGCCCTGTTTTGGGGACCTCTTGAAAACAGACATAGCAGCGAGGTAACTCTTCACAGTGCCAACGTGCAGGCCTGCTTGGGCCAAGGAAAGTAGAAAATCCAGCACAGAGGACAGCAGAAAGGGTCCAGGTCCCTCTCCCTGCACCAAATCGAAAAATGTACACCACCTGCAGGCATAAATTGATTTTGTAGAAGGCCTCTGAGCTGAAAGAAGCACATCAAGGACATTGTCCGACAAGTCCCACTCCATGTATCTCAGCCTCTTAGTAGCCAAGCATGAAGCTTCAGGCTCCCGAGGTTCAGATGGAGGACCTGCCCCTCTGATTGGGAGAGCAAGTCCACTCTCCTCAGAACGCGCCAGGGAGGGCAGATTGACATGTCGGTGGGAATGCATAAAGAACGTTGAAAGTCCACTGAACCATCAGTGCGTCCCCCAAAGCTCCCTGACCAGGAAATTCCCTGCAGCAGAACAACGCGCACTTCCTGTTGGCACTGGGATGGCCAAAGTCTGTCTGCTCAAGGCATCCGCTGTGACATTCTCTCATCCGGCCAGATGAGAAGTCGTCAGAAAGACACTGTTCCTCTGCAAAGAGGCAAGTACCCCATGTCACCTTCTTTTTTGAGGTAGTGCATGGCCACTGTGCTGTCCGTCAGATTCAGCACAGTCTTGCATTTCACAGAGGGGAGGAAAGCAACCAGCACCAGCCTGATATCCCTCAACTCCAGTAACTTGATGTGTTCCCGAGATTCCAGAGACCACAGTCCGCTCACCATTGGGTCGGACAGGTGAGAGGCCCAGTCAGTCAGAGATGTGTCTGACCCCCGTCACGTGGGGCCAAGCTTGAAGAAACAATGTGCCACTCAGCAAGTGGCCCCATCCGGCTCACCACATGAGATCCTGGGCCACCTGTTTCGAGACCTGTAGAAGGTCTGACATGTGGCTTTGGAACTGTGACCATTGGTAATGGAGAAGCCACAGAAGAGATCTCATGTGCAGCCTCACCTTAGGCACCACTAGGATGTAGGAGATCATGAGGTCCAGAAAGCGCAGGAAAGCAGAGGCACGGACTTGTTCCTGTGATTGGAAGACTTTGACCATCTGAAAGATGTTCGCCACTCGATCCTCGGACAGGAAAGCCTTGCCCAGGCGAGTCACCAAGTCTGCCCTGAGATACTGGGACAGCAGAGCCTAAGACTATTTGAAGCTCAGTGAAAAGCCCTAACTGTGCATAAGAGTGCATGTGCGAAGCAGATGCTCTGACACTAGCTCTGGTGAGCAAGCTCAGATGAGCCCGTCATTTAGGTAGGAAAAGACATGGATGCCTTCCCTCCTGAGGCAAGCCACTACCACTATTTTGGTGAAAACCCTGGGTGCCAACTAAAGATTGTACGACAGGACCTTGAACTGGTAATGCGGTTGGGCCCACTATGAACCGCAGGTACTTCCTGTGCTTTAGATGAATTGGCACATAGGAGTAGGTATCCCGAAGATCCAGGGAAACCAACCAGTCCTGCAGATCCAGTGCGTTCAGGATCTGGGCTAGAATAACCATCTTAAACTTGTCCTTGCATAAAACAATTCCAGCAGTTGCAGATCCAGAATGGGGCACAAGCCTCCATTCTTCTTCAGCACTAGAAAATATGTGAAGTACCACCCCTTTCCTCGTTCTGTGCGCGGAACCAGTTTGAGCATGCTTTTTGCCAGGAGCTGATGGACTTCCTCCAGGGGGATGGGATCCGGAGACAAGGTGGTGGCCGGAGAAACGGGAGGCAATAACCCTGACGGATGACCTGTAAGGCACAAGCATAGGACGTGGACTCTAAACATTCCGTGATGAACAAGGAACGCCGCCCTCCCCATCGGTGATGAGTGATGAAGTCCGTCACTGAGGTTTGTCGCCCAGGGGAGTGAGGGTCACTGCAAGACCGCCCCGCTGGGTACCCCTTCCTCTACCTCTCGAGAAGCACCTGCCCTGGCCCCTTACCAGGGCAGGTTGTTCACAGGACAGAAAGGAAAGCTGGGTCCAATGGAGCGGGATGGTGCTTCCTCACCATGTTCATGTCCACTGCTGAAACATATGCAGTTTTCCCCCACACTTCCAAAACTGGGGCCTCCAACGCCGCATTAAAGGGCAGGGGAGTTTCTATCTTTGGGGCATCATCCAGAATGTCACAAAGTTCGTTTTGAACTCTGGACCTAGACGGAGCAGAGTGCCCCAGAGTATCGCCACCTTAGCCATTAGGCGATGGAAGGTGGCTCGAGGCTTACCTGGGGTAGGAGCTGGTAAAATGCCCAACTCAGGGGAAGTGTTTAGGCCATTGGCTCCTTGCACATCCTCATCTCCCTAGTAAAATTCCTCTGGGAAGTCTCTGACCTCCCTATAACCCATGGGTTCAAGCACAAAAGGGGCCTGGTCTCCTTCCTCGTTGTAGAGGTCATACAGCATACAACGCTGACATCATCAAAGACTGTGCTGCACCCGTTTGCCCGAGGGCAGGGAGACCTTTCTCTCCTTTTGAACCAGACTTAAGCCCTTAGGCGTATGGGAGTGGTCTGCTGAGGGTCTTCGGAGGGTACCCTGCCGGCCACTGAAGATGCAGTGGGAACCATCGGTGCCGAAGCTGCTTGCGCCTCAGGCGCCCAGGCCACAACCACTGGTGCCCTGGCGAAGATGTTGAGCATCTTCAGGAGGAAGCTCTCCCATTTTTGTGGCGTGGAGGACTGGGCTGAAAAAATACACATTTCTTTAAGGAGGAAGAAGAGTGGAGAGGCCTCACTCTGGGATACTTCTTCTCAACGCGCATAGTGGATGAAAGTGAAGATCTTTGCTGCCTGTTCCCATAGGGCCATCGTGCATGGACTGACACAACCCGCAATCTTGGCGGTCATGGTCCTCGCCCCAGCAGTTCAAGCATATCCGGTGCAGATACGAGACTGACATCCGAGACTGACATTTGCACGGGGTGCAAAGAGGTGTTGGATGGAACGGATGCAGGGCCTTGCTGTAACCCCTGAATACCCTCGGGGGACGGAAACTTTTTCCAGAGAACAGCTACACTGGGCAGGGGATATCATAAATGAGGAATCCTTGGCAGGAAAGATTCCATTAGAAATAATATAATCTGATTTGCTATGTAGTAGTCCTTTTCAGAGGTAATAGCACATTTTAACTATGTGCTGAATCTTTTGTAGTTAAAAAAAGGGGAAATTATAACCATTGTCCCTTTAAGAAATAAGAACACTGTGTGAAAGAAACTTTGTAGAAAACAAAAAGTATCCTTCGTCACGGAAAGAAAAACACACAATCAGAAATCAGGGGCCCATTATATCTACCTCCACTGTTTCCTTGACAAGCCCACATCTGCATCAGAAAGATTATTGTTTTCTGGTGTTCTGTACCAGCATTTGACAAACATTTGCTTTTCCTTGCTGCGTGAGCATGCCCCAAAGTCAGAGACAATTCCAATGCCTCCAGTGCTCACTTAACAAGCCAGAACCACCCAGCCTGTGAGCGCACAGTACAATCAGACATGGTGTCAGTATCTCACTAGTCCCAAAGTGTCTAGCACCAGCCGATAAACTGTGTGAAAAGGCAAAATGCTTTTAGCCAACTGACATTCACATTAAAAAGCACATAAGCTCCACAAGGGGGCCAGGGTAGCTCCAAGGGCGAGATTCAATGTCAAAATAACAGACAAGTTCTTTAAAGACTTGGTCCAGTTTCAAACGCACACTGGAGCTTCCGGCTGGAACAGTCAATCACAGCGCCTCCCTGAGTCACAGGCAGATTTGTAGACCCTCACAGGTAGCCCAGGCAGGATTAGGGTCCTTTGGGCTGTATAAGCCCAAAGCTCCAAGTATGTTGTGTTGGTGTTGGTAGGAGCTGGAGAGATTAGACCGTCAGATGGTTGGATAGGGCATGGTTTTGAGGTGGTTATGGAAGGTAGGCATTTGGAGGTGGTTGGAGAAAGACATCAGTAAGGAGGTTGGAAGTGAGGGTAAGATACATCAGGAGAGGTTTGGAAACATCTGGAGGAATTTGGTGAAAGCCATTAAGAGGGGGGTAGAAAGAAATCAGGAGGAGGTTGGGAATCTTCTGAAGGAGACTGGAGAAAGCTATTATGAGAAGTAGCTCAGAAGTAGCTGTTCGCTGGAGGTGACTGGAGAAGAGACTCTTCTGTGGATCCTGGTACGACTCTTCAACGTCTTCCATCACAAATATGGATCACCCCTTGGACTAAACCTCAGCACATTCTTGCTAATATATTTATTTAGGCTTGCACCTAAATATTAGTAATTATACACGCTTTTTCTACCTTTTCAGGATTGGCACCTCCCACTTTTTTACTACGCAATAAAGTGGGGCCGCTGCACGCTCCTGAAGTAGCTGTTCACTGCTCGCAGCGGAACAGCGGAATATCCTCCTCTTATGCTAGTCTGGGGGTCATTATCTCTTGACTGAAGGTTTGCAGTGTTTGAAGTGTCTTTGTGCCGACGCTGCACGTAAGTAATTAGCTTTGCCTTTAGTTATTAACCAGACTGTCCTTTGCTGAAAGTAATGTGTCAGTGTGGGGGAAAAAAAGGGGGGTGCCGCAACATGTAACGTGTACGGCGGTGGGTGACATATGCATGAGTTCTTACCTATTTGTCTATTAACATTAGGTTGTTGCTGGTTTGTGGCAAGCTGGATTGACAAACTATTAGTCTGCATCGACACTGGTAGACAGCTCTCTATCGCTGTGTGCGCACTCTCGCGCTGTTTTACGCATTGTGTAACGCTGTGCCAGCAACCTGTAACCCTTACTAGGATTGCCTCCGATTACCATATTAGGACGCCATTTGACTATTAATTTCTCTTTTTAATCAATCGTATTTTAATCCATTGTGTATTACTATTGTCAGAGTGTGATTTTATAGCTCTCACGTTGTTTTGAAAATGCACTTTCATTCTTTCATTCTTTTAATGACGCTGCACTGATTACAATGCAAAGTGTGCCTAAGTGACTTTAAACTATTGTACTGCTAGCAATTAACTAGAGATTACTAATCTGTCCGCTAGAGGACTAGAGAATCACATGATCACAGTGTATAAGTCCTCAGCTCAATATTCTGGCTGTATTACTGTGTCTTGCTTTTGTGCTACATATGAAGTTAGAACTGGGTGTTAATTCATAATTGTTGTGCGTTACATTAAGTATGATGGTTGATCACTTGCGCGAAATTGAAAAGCACAAAACTCTTAGAAACCGTCGGATATGTATACCTAAGGTTATCATCACGGCCTATTTCCCAAAAACAAATATGCCGAATAATATCCTGAGTGGGCTAAAAATGTGTAAAGTCTCGGCATCAAATGAATCGATAACCGAATCCACTGACGACCTGATAAGCAAACTTTCCAGTGAGCTGGGATGTGTAAGCTCTAAACTAATTAATGATGTATTAGGTGGGTCGTTAGCCTTCAAATGTGAACCCGACTTGATTGCTACACCTGATGACCTTGTTGCTGCAACTAATGTGTCCCTTATTGCGACTCATGCTGCCACTACAAACCAAGCATTAGATCTATCCACTTCTCAGCTTGAAGAAATGGAGCTAGAATATCTAGGTCAACCACTCGACCAATCTATTGGAGAGCCTGTTAATACTCCTTTATTCTTTACTCCACCATCCAAACCTGCCGGTTTTCTAGATCAGCAACCTTTACTCTTGGCTGATCTGATTTCCGATATACCCAAAAATCTTGAGCAGACTGAGCTAATCTCCAATACTACGCCTTTATTTATGTTTAAGTCTTCAGCAAAAACATCCGTTCCAGCACCCACCTCAACTACTCATGAACATAACCGACCGTGGTCCTATACCAGACGGTAGTGATATTGATCAAAGCATGACCTCTGATGACAAATTTGAGGCTCTAGAAAACCTATTGTCCAGCCTGTTAGCACAATGTACCCTCTGGGAGTCCAAATTCGATGTTCAATCCCTGTTGATTCATTCTAGTCTCAGGCGAACTAGTGGTGCACAGTGCCTTGCGCAGCAATCCATTCCTGTGCCTGTGGTTCCTCCTTCTCCCATCCCTCCTAATCATCCTAAATCCATGCCAATGCCACCTAGTGTGCTCCCAAGCAAAAGTAAATACCGTACTACCAATCGTATTCATCACGCTTTGATGTACGCGAATAAAGCAACACAAAGAAAAATAAAACGTAAAGCTTCACTAACGCTGCCTCCTTCTAATCATGCCTCCCAAACAACTCCTGGTGCTCTGGTTCATGTTAATCCTATTGTGATCGTATCCAATCCTATGCACGGAGATGTGCTAACTTGTAATTCTACGCCTGGCCTTTCATTGATTGCAAAAACTAGGAAGGTCATGAAATCCAGAAAAACAATGCAGAAACAATCCCTAAAAAAGAGCGTTGAAGATCATCGGCAAAAAACCCTGCCCAAGGAATGGTTAACAAGTAACCCAATGGCAGACAATACTCCTCAATTTAGCTTTAAACAGCCCACTATCAAGGAATCCATCGTAATGGCAGCTTTACAACTGACTCAAATCCCCACTGACTACGTGCATAGTCCATTAAACAGATCGGTTGTACTTAAGATCTTCCATGAAATAGTCCCATTGCGAGTTATCACATCAAATGATTTCCGTTTAGTCGAACAGATTGAATTGAGTAACCACTACACTTCCAATGTGTGTTTTACACATGCTGCCACTCTCAACTATGCATTGAGCTTTGAGGAGCATCTTCTGCAATTGGGATACATTGCCCAAAGAGTAGACATCCCTATTAACAAATGAGGGATAGACAAATCTTGCAGTCATGCATTCCTTCCCTCTAACAAGACCATTCTTGTAATTCACCACAAATCAAATACTCAACCCACTATGTCCACAGCAACTGCACAAACACGTGGCTTAGATAAATTGCAAGATGTTGCCATATGTCCTGTTGCTAAAAGCCTTAATTCATCCAAAGATGTCCATGATGGCTACTGACAATGGTTGCCACTTACATTTAAGGAACATTTCACAGGGTGCCGACAATGACCAACGTTGCCTGAGTTTCTTTATACTTGGAATTCTCGGGGTCATTCACACATGTTTGATCCCGATGGCTTAATGAGTAATATTGATATGTTCTCTATAGTGGCTCTCCAAGAGACCTGGATCACTGCTGAGATACAAATTGACAACCGTACCACTGTCCATGAAGTTGCGATTAAAGGTCTTCTTGGTCGACCAAATTGTGGGCTCCTAATATCAGTAAAGGCTGCCTGGTCGATCGTCAAATTGCCTCAATCTACGCCCAATGTGTTAATTGCAAAGATTTCTAATGCAGTGATAGACATTATCATAATAAATGTTTATGATCCACCCAAGATGTCATTGATTATCAAAAACGTGCAAGTAGTGGAAACAGTCTTAAAACAATATTCTCATCGCTTTCCATTATGGCTTCTTGGTGATTTTAATGCTAAGATAGGCGAGTTGGTCTCAATTGAACAATTGACCAATGAACCCCAGAATTCGGACACCATTAAGCCCGTATTTAACATCCAAGGCAGAAAATGGCGTAAAATTCTCCAACTTTATAATTTGATCAGACTAAATGGACTAACAATGAGTGACTCCCAAATGGCCCCCACTAGAATTGAGGGTTCTTCTGCTGTGACCATAGATCATACATTTTCAAATCAGTTGGGATTGCCCTCTATTGCTGATATGGGAGTTGTCTGTCGTGAAGAAAGTGATCATTTGGCTTTATGTCTCCTTATTGATACATTGCATACAGATATGCTCCAACCTGAACTCGACAGGAATGGCCAGATCTCATTAAACGATGGACACAATCGTATCACGAGGAAAAAAAACATAATATGCACTAAGGCGCAGGCTTTACTCCCTGACTTTATTGGATTGGGAGGATTCAATTCTAACCCATGTGATACACTTATACAGTGTTATTCGTAAATTATGAGCGACATTCAAAGCACGACCAAAGAACAACAGTCTTATAAAACGGGTTTCGAAAGAGTCAATATCTCATTGCCTGCCCGAAATGGAAATGATAGAATGATTCAAACAGCAAAAAGAAATCTACGTCACAGCATTAAGAGCATTGTAGATTCATCTAAAAATGCAACCCCAGACCCACCAATTATCGTACAAATAAGAGAACTAAAGAAATCATATAAACAGTTGTTAAAAAACCATAAGAAAGATCTTGAGCTAAAACTGTGGCAAAACATCGCCAGATTGGCATTATCGGGTAATAGCAATGAGATATGGGACTTGATCGCAAAAAACTAAAAAAGAGATTTAACAATAAACTGCATCGATGAGGATACATGGGAAAAACATATTGCTTCAACTTTGGGCAGTGGTGAATTTATTGTTCAACCTCTACCGATCCCTGAAGTATCTTGGGAATGTAAGGCCTCTGTCCTTGATATCATTGCTATCATTGATGATTTGAAATCTTCCCGTGCCGCGCAGCCCTGATGGTATATCGAATCTTGTAATCAAAGGCAACTCATCACTATGGGGCGCTGCTCTCCATACGTTATTCTGTTATATTGGCAAACATGGAATCCTTCCCACATCTTGGAAATCCAGTAACATCCTAACAGTCCACAAGAAAGGGGCCTTTGATAATCCACTAAACTTCCGTATGCTGGCTATGCTAGACTCAACATCAAAAATATTCACAAAAGTTCTTTTGCATGAACTGAATAGAAGGATCAAAGCAAATATGATCCTCCCAGTGAACCAAATAGGATTTAGAGAAAAATTAAGTACATCCCATAACCTTCTTATACTCAGCTCTGCCATTGAACACTCATGGCAGCGGCGCAAACTTGATGTATATTGCGCTTTCATCAATTTTTCCGCCGCATTCGATACTGTTTGCAGAAGTCGTCTGTTGCGCAAACTCGATGCATGGGAGATTCCACCTGGCTTGCTACACATGTAAATGTTATTACATGCAGACACAACTGTTTGTGTCCACCTTAATGCAGTAGGCAAATTATCAAAATCATTGCCAACCCAATGTGGGTTAAACAGGGGGTGTATGATCGCGGCCATTTTATTTAATTTATATCTTGCCGATATGTTTGAGGCCTTTAATATTCAAGGTACCAACCCCATAAAAATAAAGAAGGTGTCCTTGGGCTGGCTTGCATATGCCGACGATCTCCTGCTTTTGGACTACAGTCCCGTGGGCTTGCAGCTAATGCTGAATGCTCTTGTCTCATATTCGAAGGACAATGGCCTAAAGATCAATACCGCAAAAAGTAAAATCATGGTATTTACCCAGAAATTTAGGCCAAAGAGACTGCATTGGACATTAGCTTCAGAACCACTCGAGCAAGTACAGTCATCCAAATATCTAAGCGTAATTGTGGATGACTAATTAAAATGGGACATACACTGGGACGAATTGAAACAGAAATGTATGATATCACTAAATGCACTTAGTGCTTTTATTGGTCGCAATAACGACTTTTGTGCATCGGCAGTCTTGTCCATCTATAACAGCAAAATCTTGGCAATGTTATCATATGCTATTGCAATTTGGGGCCAAAAATGTAAAACACGCATCATCAGGTTCGAAGCAAAACTTCTGCAAAGATTATTTTGTCTTCCCCAATGCATCAGTGTTGAATACTTATATCTAGAATTTAACATCAAGGGTATTTGGAACGTCTACATGGCCCAATGTGTCCTATTCTACCACCGCCTAATGACTGTGAATACAGAAACCATCATTGTCCCTATATGAAGGCCTTCTTAGCTCTTGATGATAAAATACTGATTGGCACAATTGGCGTTCTAAATCAGCTACACAAGAAGTGGTTACACGAGGGCCCTATCACATTCCTTGCTGGTGATATAAAACACTGGCTGAAGGGGATAATTTGCAAGTGTGCCTTTCTAGAAAACATTCATCATATCAAAAATCTATCATCAACTGATGACTTCTGTAAGGAGAGATGGTCTCGTACGACCATACCAAAATATATATCTGCTTACCCTGCCCCGCACATCTTTCGGACATATTTGCTACTCAAATTTAATGTCTCGGTAGCTTTATCACCGAAAAGCTGGCAGACCAAATTAGTATACCATCAAATAGGTTGTCGGTTGTGCAGTAACCTTGTCAATGAAACAGTTTTCCACTTGATTACGGAATGTGAAAGCCTTGTGTCGTTACGACTCAAATATTTTAAGGCATATAATAACGCAGTAAATGTTTGTGAAATACCTTCACTATGGTTGACTTTCTTCCAAGGTAACGATATCAACCTAATGTTTTTTGTTGTTAAGTTTTATCTTCATGTAGTTGAAATTTTAACATGTCTTCGATAAGCTGTTCTGTGCTTTTAATCAGATTGTAACGAATATGCTGAATGTATTTTATCTTTTTGTATGTTGTGTTATACACAGCCTTGTTGCTAAATGTATATCAATAAATAAACTTTCTTTTCATTTTGAGAGGTGCTAGACAAATCAGGCGCAAGTTGGGAAACATCTGAAGCCCTAGCCAGTAATATCAGAAAAACGTGCGTGGTGGGGTTTTTACCCAAGGTAGGGGTGAGCTCCTGATCCGAAGGGGCTAAGCACACAGTGGAAGGAGGTAGGAGCCTGTGGCACAGCGAAAAGAAGGAGTAGGCGATGGTAAACGGTAGTGAGGTTGGGCAGAGGATAGAAGCCAGAACCCTGAGAGAGGGATATGGTGGACCTCCTCAAGAGGAGCACCTTACACAGCATAAATGTGCAGGAACGCCTGAAGGCGGTAATAAAAATCCAACAACAAAGAAGTTATCTCAGGGTACGGGAACCCCTTCATACGCTTCATAATGAGAAACCGAGGGAGGAGAAGGTCGGGGAAACTCCTAGAAGGTGAATGGTAAACCACTGAGTCTACACAGAGCCACTAGAAGAAGCCCTGGACAAAAAGGTACCAATGGTGCGAGAACTCCTTAAAGTTTGACCTCTTTTGCTGTTTGGTTAGTTGCCCCAAGAGTCAGAAAGACAGTAATTTCTTTGGGTGTCCTATAGTTATCGCATTCATTTGTTTATAATTTCGAAGTTATCTGTCAAAATTAACACTTTTTCTTTCAACATTGCATTGCCATTGTTCTTGTGAGCCCTGTCACACTTGTGACCAGATGTAACACAAACAACTGAAGATTTAGTGGTGCACGTGGGACAGTGGTATACATTTGTGCATATACACCTTTGATTTAAGTAACAGTATTTGGGGGGTTACCATCCTCTGACAAATGTTGCAGGGATGTTGATCACATCTGACAATATGGAAAGGTTTATCTATCCTTTACAATCCATCAAAATGTTTGGCACCCCAAGTGAGGGTACATTACTTAATTCAGGATTCGCTAAAAAGCATAATTTATGCAGATAAAATGTGGTTTGGCCTCAGTGTTTCAGAGAGCAATACAGATACAATTTGAGGGAATTTGGCCAGTAACATTCTTTCCTGGTGTAATGATCAGTGCGTCTAAAAATGCAAATCATGACAAAAATATTGTGGTCAATGTGGAAGATGATCGACAAAAGTAGTTAAACCGATAAAATGCAAGAAGTGCCAAGTCACTTGCTACATACTTACGAAACACCATTTTGAGGTATGGCATGCGGTTCCAGTAGAATTTGGTGGACAAAACGATGAACACTTCATAACCAGCAGACAAATGCCTTTTGGTATCAATTTTCATTAAGCCAATTTCACAATGAAATTTTCCAGCAAGGCTCTGTGTATGAAAGACTTATTAAAGGAAGGTGCTATGTACAAGTAGAATGAGGAATTTTCAAAAGGAAGTTGTGTCCAACACAGAAATGAGTAAATGTCCAGCATCACACGCTTTTGAAATTACGCCTTAAACTGTGATAACTATGTGACCAATCACTGCTAGCAATCAGAGTTTAGGTGAAGTGCTTGTATCAAAGTGTTAAAATGGTGATCATTGCTAATGGTTTCAGGTGCTAAATACAGGTATTCAGCAAATGAATGTGAAGCTCTGGTCTGTTCTGGTGGATCTAATTATTTCAGAATGTATCTGATGCTTGCCTTTCATAGTGTGCACAGACACATGTCATTTGGTCATCAATAACAAATAAAAGGCTGACAATGGGACCTGAGGGAAGATCTTATCTTACCAAAGTTTGGACCTGGTCTTATGAAGAGGCCCAGAGACATTAATAAAAAAGTTCCAGTATTATCAACGTCTAACTTCTTTTGGATCAATGTTAAAACAGGAAATAGTGTAGAAGATCCAACTGAACAATGTATAATAAATTGTTATATTACTATTATGGTAAAACTATGTAGCTCAATATTACTATTATGGTAAAACTATGTAGCCCAATATTGTCGAAAGATTTGGAGACAAGAATTGCGCAAAAGAGGTGTGAAAAAGAAAACAAAAAACATGAGACAGGATAAAGTTGAACACCTTTATTTTTGCAAGTAGATGTTGGATTGAATACATGCCAACAATGGGCTGTAAAGTAGGCTAGAACTAAAAAGAAAGGATGGCTGCATTTAAAAATGCATCAGTATGGCTAGCTCAAAACAAATATGAACAGGGACACCTGAAATGATTTCCAGTCCTCGTCAATATTTCACAGTAATAGTGCTCAGCTTGCTTGTTGGTTCCAACTCATTTTCAAGAATATAGCACCCAGCTCCCTTTTTGACTTTGTTCTGAGTTTTGGGATTCTCTTTGATAATCACGGCCTCTGACCACTGGTCACTATCCTAGGCTGCTTGGCAGCATGCTCTACCAGCAAGTATTTCCTCCCACATGCCAAGATTTACCTTACCAGAAAGTATTTCTTCAACCCTTGCTAGAATACTACTATGATCTTACAAGCAAGTATGTCTTCCCACTTGCATGGGTTATTCCAGGCTGCGCAATTATCTGCAACCTTTTGGACACAACGCTGGGCAAAAGAAAATGTTTAAGTTGGGCCCCAGAGTTAGGTGGGATGCAGACCCAATGAAAGGAGGAGGGAAGGACAGAAACAGGGAGGGATGGAGGTGTACCAAGAGACCAGGCAGAGAACGTAAGGTGGACCACAGTACTGAAGAGTCTGTGGAGGAGCTGAACGATGAGTGCAGGTGAGGGTTTGTGTGCGAGAAAGTGGTACCAAGTGGAAAGAATGAAGCTGTGAATGTGAAAGTGTATGTGAGAGTGAGCGGTAGTGGAGAACGATGCCACAGGTAGTAGAAGAGTATGGTGAGAATGGAAAGGGTGAATGAGATAGTGGTGTAGAAGATAGAGCTAGAAGGTGAGAAAGAGGAAGAGAGAGATGAAGGAGTTGTAGAGGGAAGGTTAGAGTTAGGAGGGATAAGTCTGCTGGGGAGGGAATTGGTATTTATTTATTCGGATTTGTAAAGCACGCAGCAGCCCAAGGGCATCGTGGTGCTTGTTAGACATAGCTTAGTTACATATACAAGATGTGAGAGTTCGAAGTTAGTTACATTTTACTGAGCAAGCAATGAGATCTCGAGTTTCCTACGAAAAGCAGGGAGTGAGTTTTCTGCTGCGATATCTGTGGGTAGTGCGTTCCAAGATTTGGCAGCAATATATGGGAAGTCTAGGCCACCGGCTTTGGCTCTACTGATGCGTGGGATGTGGAGTTGGTTGGTGTATTGAGTCCTGGTGGGACAAATGGAGGAGGATTTGGTGATAGTCTCCGATAGGTACGAGGGTGCAGAGAGAGAAATGCATTTATGTGTGAGGATTTTGAAAGTGATACGCTCTTTGACCGGGAGCCAATGAGCTGATTGCCTGGCCTGGGAGATGTGCTCCTTTCTTGAGATGCATAGGGCGGCACGGAGAGCATTGTTCCGTTTAAGTTTTTTGCGGATGTGCCTGCCAGAAGGGCATTACAATAGTCTAGTTTGGCTCCAATGGTCTCTCTATCAATTGATAGGCAGTTAGGTTTGGAAAGGTACGTTTTTATGGCGTTTAGTAGTTTGGTGGTATGTGTGGAGGAGGACGTGATAGCGCTGACCTATCTGTTCATGGATAATGAGGAGTCTAAGTATACTCCGAGCGTCTAGATACGGGGATGATGGAGTTGTTGATGGTAATGTTGGCGTACAGTTTATCAAGTTTGGCTAGGATGTTCTTTTGACCTAGTATCAAGATTTCTGTCTTGTCCCCGTTGAGAGAGAGGCCATTAACCGCCATCCACGCCTGGATGGTGGAATAAATTGTATAGAGTGTCTTGGCGTCCTTGTGGTATGTGCCTGTGAGAGGTAGAAGTACTTGTGTGTCGTCCGCGTAATTCGTATATGCGATACCTAGTGAGTTAAGCTTGTCGAAGAGAAGCTTTGTGACAAGTTGTATAGTGTGGGTGCTGTGCAAGATCCCTGAGGGACTCCGCAGTGGATTGTGGTGGGTGTAGCATTTGCTATATCCGAGAAGACTTTCATGGCTCTTCCTTCGAGGAAGGAGGTGACCCAGAGAGCTGCTTCTTTAGAGAAGTTGGCTGAATGTGTAAGGTGTGATGCGAGAGTCTTGTGGTCCACCAGATCGAAGGCGGCTGAGAGATCTAGGAGAAGCAGCAAGGCTGGTTTGCCTTTCTCCATGATTTGGGTGATCTGATTCTTAAGATTGACCAGAGCTGTTTCTGTGCCGTGTCCTTTCTGGAAGCCAGACTGCCTGGTCCCCAAGATGGAGTGGGTTTCCAGAAAGTGTTGGATTTGGCTGTGAGCGGCTTTATCCAATAATTTCAGGAGGAATGGCACAGTGGTTATCGGTCTGTAGTTATTAGGTTGTAGAGGGTCGAGAGTCGTTTTTTTTTAGGAGTGGGCGGACCCAAGCCTCTTTGAGGCTGGCTGGGATCATTCCTGTTTTGAAAGACGCATTGATGAAGGCTGTGAAGAGCGGTGCGAAGCAGTCAGCGCAGTCCTTGATGAGCTTAGGTGGGCATATGTCTCCTTTCCAAGGAGAGGGTTTGAGATTTTTGAGTAGGCTTAAGACTTCTGATTCTGAGAGGTCTCTGAAGGAGAAATCAGGTTTGGTCGAGTTGGTTTAGATAGGAGTTGGGTTGGTTGGTTTAGGTAGTGCTGTACAGGGGTCCTTCATTTTCTTTTGTAGGAGGTCAATTTTATGTAACATGGCAGAATGGATACTAGCACACCAGGCTTCATCTTTGACTATTTCATCAGGCGTATGGGGTGGGGAGATGAGCTCATTGAAAATAGAGAACATGTCTTTAGAGTGCGATTTGCCATTTGAGATGCATGTGTTGAAAGCATTTGCTTTGGCTGTGGTGATGGCTGCTTTGTATTAATGGGAGATTAGGTTGAACTCGTTGTTGGCATTGTCATTTGGGTTGGTTTGCCAATTTTTTAGTGCTACTCTTTTGCAAGAGCGCAATGCCTGAAGTTCTTCAGAGAATGAGGAGTTGGTGTGAAGAGATTGCTTTTCTTTTTTGCATTTGAGTGGTGCTATTTCGTTTATGGCTTTGGTGATGATAACTTTGTAGATGTCTGCTAGGGTATTAGGGTCGTTGGCGAAGGGGGGTGCTAGTTCAGGGATGTTTAAATAGGGGCGCAGGTTGTCCTCAGTGAGCATCTTGGAGCTCCTCACTTGTGCTGCGGTAGCAGGGGTGAGAGTTTTATGGCTTTTGGTGATGGGTATGGTGAATTTGAGGCAGTTGTGAACGGTCCAGGGCAGGGTGGTGTTAGAGGTGATAGTGGCCTGGCAGTTATTGTCGGCGATCCAATCTAGGATGCAGCCTTTGGCATGAGTGGGATTTAATACTTTTTGGGAGAATCATAAGTCATTAAGTTCCTTGGTGAGGGTATCAGCAAGTTTGTCTTTCGCATCAATAAAGCCTAGGTTGATGTCTCCTAATAGGAGTGTCTTGGTGGAGCTTTTGATGTTATTACGGAGTATGTGAATGAGGTGTTCCTGAGAGTCTATGGGGAGGCTTGGGGGCGGTACAGTACTTGGATGTTGATGGTGCTCGTAGGGGACAGTGTGAGTTTAGCGGATAGGAGGTCAGAGTTGCTGGTCGAGGGGTGACTGACAAGTCGGAGGTGGAGGCTCTCTTTGTAGATGAGGGCTACTCCACCTCCCACTCTTGCTATTCTATGCTGTCTGAGGATGGTGAAGCCTGGTGGAAGTGCCAGTGCGACAGTGGGCCGGAGGCTTCATGTAGCCAGGTTTCTGTGATGGCTGGTAGGTCAATGTTATTGTCGGTTATAAGGTTGTGAATCTCAGATGCATGCACTGAGAGTGAGCGTACATTGATGAGAGCACAATTGATGTGAGGTGTGTGTGAATTATTAGAGGTGATGTAGGTGGAGTTTGGTGAGGCGTGTGTGGTGGCAGTGTGGATCCTGCTGTGGTTGGTGGGTGACTGTTTGTATGTGGTTGGGTGATCGAGGCGAGGGGTGTGATTGTGGGTAGAGCGGGAGCCTAGTCTATTGTTTCTGCGTGCTGTAGGAATGGGTTGGGTGCTGTATTCTGCAGTCAGAGTGCGAGCTCTGAGTCTTTCCAATCTACACATAGTTGTGATGCCTGATGGAGCACGGGATGCGAATGATGGGGGTGAGTGTGTTGGCGTATCCATGGTGGTGTGTTGTGTGGGAGTAGTGGCAGAGCTAGGTGGTGTTCGTAACGGAGGGGGAAGTGTGGTGTAGGGTGCATGAGCCGAGAGTGTGATAAGGAGGGTGAGCAGCGTGGTGAGGGAGGCGGAGAGCTTACTGGTAGCTATAGGTATCATTGTATGCAGAGTGGCCTGGAGCACCAGTGAGCAAATACTGTTCTGAGCAGGGTGGTCTAAAATACAACAGTAGGCAGATTCAATTCTGAGCCTGGTGGCCTAAAAACAGCAGTAGGCAGAGTCAATTCTGAGCAGGGTGGCCTAAAATACAACAGTAGGCAGATTCGAAATTGCGCAGGGTGGCCTAAAAAACAGCAGTGGGCAAAGTCAATTCTGAGCAGGGTGGCCTGAGATACAACAGTAGGCAGATTCAAAATTGAGCATGGGGCCTACAGTAGGCAGGTTCGAAAATTGCGCAGGGTGGCCTAGAAACAGCAATGGGCAAAATCTAGTCTGAGCTGGGTGGTCTGGAGTACACACCTAAGCAGACATGATATTG
Source organism: Ambystoma mexicanum (assembly GCF_040938575.1). Taxonomy (NCBI): domain Eukaryota; kingdom Metazoa; phylum Chordata; class Amphibia; order Caudata; family Ambystomatidae; genus Ambystoma; species Ambystoma mexicanum. Next base: position 446,456,484 of record NC_090936.1, on the reverse strand, counting down.
AGCAGAAGTGGCCTAGGATAGTAGTAAGGTAGACGTGTGGTAGTCAGGGTGGGCTGTATAACTACAACAAGAGCCTTGGTCTGCAGCCTGGTGATAAGTGAATGAGGCGTAGTGCATTAGGCTTTCTGGCATATGTTAAGCAGGCATTGATTAGGCAGGTATAGCTACATATAGTAGAGAATGCACGGTTATGTGCTTGCCCATTATGAGGTGCAGATTGCTTGATAGATGTCGCTGTCAACAGGGTAGGCAAGAATACAACGGTGTGTTATCGCATGCTTTGTGCGTGATAGGTAACTGCAGAGAGATAGGACATTGAGATGGATTGGGTCACCTCTTTCTTGAAAAATCGCTACTGGAGAGTGAGTAGCAACCTAGCTGATGCCAATATCAAGGAGCTGACGCAAGGGGTTCCTCAGGGAGCCTGTCTCTCTCCGATTTTCTATAATCTTTTTACGGTTCCGTTTCTTGATTTCTTGGACATTAACAACATTGAGTTTACCAATTACGCCGATGATACTCAGTGTATCATACCCATCTCTGGTGTCTTCTCCGATGACGAACTCAACATCAACAGAATTTATCTGCTTATTAAAAGTTGGATGTGCTCCAATGGCCTAGCCCTTAACACAAGCAAGACAGAGCTTATGCTTGTGGGTACCACCCCCAAGATCCGTAAGCTTGAAGATCAATATTGCAAATTGGTTATTGATGAATGTGTTATAGTGGTCAAGAAAAAAAGTCAAGACTCTGGGCATTTATCTTGACTGTAATCTCAATATGAAAGCTCAGGTTGGTAGTCTGGTGGCTTCATCCTCCTACTATATCAAATTGCTCTCACATGTTCGACCATTTCTTTCCCATACTAGTAGGGAAACCCTTGCCAGGGTATTAATTAGCTCCAGGCTTGATTACTGTAGCAGCCTGTTAACTGGTCTTTTTAATGGTGAGCTTAACAGACTGCAGGTTGTGCAGAATAATGCCGTTAGGGTTGTCATGGACAAGAAAAGGTCCGATCATATTTCCGAGGCGAGAAGGTAACTTCACTGGCTCCCTATTAGGGAACGTATCCTCTTTTGGCTCTTATCCATCTCTTTTAACTGCTTGAAACATTCAGGCCCTAGTTATCTCAGTGAGGAACTACGACCCACAGTGAGCAAACAATCTCAGATCCAACAACCAATATCATCTTATGCTTCCGGTATGTAAACTATCGCAAACCAAGGCTGGTGCCTTTTTCTCTGCAGCTCCTGTGGCCTGGAACAATTTGCCCTTGAAATTGAGATCAGGTCTGAAGACACATTTGTTTAAATAATCTACCTCTGGTTTACTTGTTTCTTGATCTCACCCTTCTATTCTGCTTAATCACATCTCCCATCCGTTTGTCAGCGCCCTTAAGCCTTCGGGTCAGTGGTTTCTGCGCTATATAAATGTTAAATAAATAAATGGTGTTATACCAATTGAGAATGCACATATTTGGGTACTGGCAATCTAGTAGCACATAGCCAAATAGGGCCCGTTACGGATACCAGCATCAAGACATATTAGACATCAATTACTAAGATAAACAGTAGTTCGAAGTAATGCGACGTAGATCTTACCGGGTAGACCAGAAGGACTGAAGAGGAGAGAGTTGGGACAAGAGAGAGTTGGGACAAGAGAGAGAAAGAGAGGAGAGGAGGAAGGAGAGAGAAAGAAAGATGAGAGGGAGTGAGAAGGCCAGGAGGAGTAGGAGGTGAGAGAGATGGAGGGGGGAGTAGAACAAGAGTAATGAATAAGGAGAGTAAGATTAGGGGGACGAGTAAAGGGGATTGAGAGAGAAAGAAGGGAGAGTGTCTGCGAAAACACATGCTCCATCTTGAATAGCATCAATACCATCCTTGTGGGAATACTAGAGTAGGGAACCCATAGAAAGCCCTGTAGGGAGTCAGATAGAAAAGGCTGTGGCCTTTAGATCCTTTTATGGTATACTCACTAGATTAGACACTAGGGTTTACCAATCTCTAGGTTTCAAACTAAACATGGGTGATAGGAAATCCTGGGTTAGGGCGGATTGAGTCCATGGTAGGTTGAGGGTCCAGCCAAAGAAACCAATTGGTTGGACTTATTTGCTGTCTCAAAAACCTCAAAGCCACATTTTAAAGTTTTGTCAATGAAAAACCATTGAACCATCTATCAAACTCTTGTGTTTTTTAAGGGCATCTGTGACATGAAGGACTTCAAGAATGTGCAGGGCTGTGATACAGTGCGATGAAGGAGATTGACAGTGATGAAGGAGGACTCTGACAAAGGACTGCAATGGAGGACTGTGGCAGCGGAGAAGGACTGTACTTAAGGACTTATGAATAAGGACTATGACAATGGAGAATGTCTGACAAAGGAGAAGGATGGTGTCAAAGATAAAAAGTAGCCAACCAGGACTATGACAAAGGAGAAGTACTATGTCTGAGGACTGTGACGAAGGCCTGCAATGAGGAAGAAAGAATGTGACAAACGGAGGACTCAACGAACGAGATGGACTGTAATTAGCAATCAGGAAAAGAAAGGAAGGGCTGTGATGAAGAACTGTGACAAATTACAAATATTGTGATAAAGGAGAACTGCAGTGAAGGAGAAGGACTTTGATGACGGAGGAATGTGACAAAGAATAAGAAAGGACTGGAATGGAGGGCTGTAATAAAGCACAACCGCTTCTCAACACACTTTCTGTACTCTGTAGCAATGTTCTGGTTACAAGGTGGCTCTTATATTTGGTAAAACCAAAAACGGCAAGCTAGGATGCATAGAATTAGTTTGCATGCATGCACAACAGGAATAGGTCTCCTATGGGACATGTCCCATGTGGTTCATGCATTGCCTGTACATTTTCTAAATGCATGCAGTCTTCCAACTACTAAGGAAAGACATGGGACTTAGGTTCCTTTTACCACATTCAAAAGTCGGAACGTAATATACACCATCCTTTTCCCCTTGCCAGAAAATGTATGTAGGCAAAACTACACATGCAGTACACCCCTGCATTAACGAACATCGTTCAAAAATTAAAACTGGTACAGTTAACGCTCCTTTGGTCTCCCATTTCATTCAATTTCACCATAAGGTAGAAGATGCTATCTTGTGGTTTTGTATTGAGAAAGTCAATGCAACAACCAGTCAAACAATTATTAACAAGCTTGCTTATAAAGAGCAGCTGTGGATTTTTAATTTGAAGGCCATTTGAATGGGTGTCATGCCTCGCTCAACTTTTTCATTTGGTAACAGGAATCCGTATGCGTTCAGATCGGCAGCAAAGCCATTCTATACTAGGTGGAGACTCTTTAACAATCTCCCCGTAAAACGGCATTGTATCCCAGCACCTAGGATCACGTGATAACATTAGTTACATCATCAATCACGTGACTTCTGAACGTATTTAGGTCCATTCCTCCAAGTGCTCGCCGCTTCTGATTGTTGCTACTTTGTTTCGTTCCTGACTCGCGGTGAAGTCTTAACTTTGACTGGGTTTCTATCCGGAGCCTTGCTTTCAAATGCTGTTAATTCTTCCCAGACTCGCATTCCGAGTAAGTTTCTTGCTTCAGTTACGGTCCGTGAGGCGGACCTTCTCCACGTGTTGGTTTCCTGGCGTGGAAGTACTTCGGCGTTTCAGGGAAGCCGTCTATATCAAAACAACTCATGGAGGCTTCCTGTCCCGGCCAGAAGTCAGGTGAATGCTTTCCTTAGCGGTCGCTCGCTACCGCGTCGCTGGAGACGCATAACGCAGTCAATGATTGTTCTGAGTTGAGCATAACTTCCTAGGTTACGGGAGTTGGACTTCTTTTTGTTTTGCAATGTTAATTTACTTTCCAATATGATTTGTTACCAATTACAGAAAAAGAACTGTTCCCATTGCAGAGCACACATATTAGTACAACATCCCAGAGGGGATTATTTGTGCTTTCCAGTATCATTTAAAGGGTGATTTCAGTACTACATTCTAGAGAGAAGAACTTTTGTTTTTGAACATTTCCGAAGATGCCAAGATTATGTTGCATTATCCTTTGTGCACAGAACTAGAGGACGCTATCCAGAGTGCACCTACCCGACACTAGTTTGACCCTCGTTCCGTTCGGAATTACTTTTTTACTAACTTCCCTTTTCCTTGTTGTTGTGTCCTATTGGTGGATTATTACCTGGATTACTGCATTTCATCTCGCTCTTCAGCAAACGACTCCTAATAAGGTTAGTGGGAAAACTAGTGTGATAAGAATAAAGACAGCTTTATTGGATATATATACTTACCTTGTTGTTTCTATTACACAGATTGGAGAGTGTGTTTGGTTATTCTCCCTTTCAATTGATTCCCCGCTCTGTCCGTGTTTCTTCTATCGGGCAGTGGGTGTAATCAATGGAAAGGGTTCTTCCTTGAGGATTCATCAGCGAAGTTTAGGAAGAAAGATTTCAGGATCAATATTGTATCCTTTTATGCTTGTACTCCACCTGTATCCTTTGCTGGTATAAATACAAGTTTGTCTATTGTCAAGATATTAAGGGCAGCATGTCAATGGGGTCTTAATCAGCAAGAAGAGTGGAAATCGTGCATCTAAAAAGGTACCAACACCAGTTCAAGATGTCTACCACTTTTTTGACAGGAATACGATACTCTTTCCTGTTAAGTCCCCTTTTTATGTCCATTTGTTTTTATGCGTGTTGCATATACACGTGACTAGCTTGCGTTTTAATATAACATCTATTAGTGGGTTGAAGATAATAGTTTGTTCTCTATGCAGTCCCATTTTCTGTCTATTGGCATTGAAGGCCACTTTGTATATAAATTATATAAATTATCAGTTTGCGACGTGGCTCCTTTGAGCACCATTAAGCACTGTGCTGCAGCAGACCATGTGTGAAGAATTGGCTATTAATATTAAGGTAGGTGAGCTTTCACTCGATTTGGAGGTTATCTACATTTGATGCATGTACATTTCATTGCTAGGCTCCACTTTGCCTTGAGCTGAATAATACGATTTATTTTTCCAGCATTGATGGTTTGTGGGGGCTGGTGCTGCCTCATCTTTTGGCGTGATGAACTGCACCCTGTCAATTTATGACAATTTATTTTAATTTCTGTGGTCTTAAAATGACTTCCTCCTTTGGACTGGCTGTCTTCAAATTACTTCTTATTAGATCTTTCCTTTTGGACTTTTGCCATGGGGTAATTGCTCTAGGTGTGGAGTCGCTTGGGGTGTTGTGCTGGTTGCTGTGGTTGAGGGAATACTTTTTAGTATTGTTTCCTCTTAATTATTCTGCCCTTTCAATATTGGATAGTGTTTCGGCAGATAGAGTGGGTCCTACTTTAAGTGTGGTTTCCTTCGTGTACTAGTAATTTTATACCCATATGAAGACGTGCAATAATGAGCTTTTTACGTCAAAACCACTTGGATACATTTGAAGGCATAGAGTTCCATGATTCACACTGTTCCAAATTAGATGGAATTTGTTTCTTAACCTTATAGAATTGCCATGATAATTTGTATTTCATGGCCTATTGCTGAGCAATAGGCAGCAGGGATTCTGCCCTTAGGTGGATCTCCTCCTTCCTCAATGACCGCTCCCAAATTACCATCCTCCACCCTTTGCCCTCTGCCCCGGCAAGTCTCTCACACAGTCCCTCAGGGAGTTTCCATCTCCCCCCTCCTCTTCACCCTTTACTTATGCCTTGTCCCTGCTCTCATCCGTTCCTTATGCCTTGTCCCTGCTCTCACCTGCTACAACTACGCTGACAACACACAGATTATTCTCAAGATTCCAAACTCCACAACCTCACCCTTCCAGACCTTGCCTCCTGCCTCACAGATATAGACCGGATGATGAGCAAACCACCTCCTCCTCAATCGTGGCATAACTGAAATCCTCTGCAGCAAAACATTGCTCCTTTCCCTACCTACGCCTTGGCCATCATCATCAATCAAAAACCTAGGATGCACCATTAGCTTGGACCTGATCCTCGCTCGCCACATTAACCACCTCCAGATCTTGCCACTTCCATCCCTGCATTCTCAAGCAGATCTTTTCCTATCTCTCATAGCCTTATAGAATCTTTATAATCGTGGCCATCATCCTCTCTTGCCTAGACTACAACTCCCTCTATCTAGGCGCTCCAACTGATCCAAAACTTTGCAGTGAGGCTCCTCCTAGCACTCTCGCTTAGCGATCACATCTCCCCTAAACTTAGGGTGCTCCAATGACTGCCCATCAGCTGACGGGACATTTTGAAAGCAATGTGCATTACCCACGTGCCCTCCACATGAAGGCCCCAAATTCCTCCAAAACAAACATACATGCTACCACCCCAAACAATCCCTCAGATCAGGTGCAGCACACCTCTTGGTAGTCCCCCCTTTAAAGTTCTCCAGACTAGGAGGCTCCTCCCCCTCTGTCCCACCACCCACCGTCTGGAACTCTCTCCACCTCTGTCCCACAGAGGACCACCTCACCGCCAGGAAGGCCCTCAAAACCTGGCTTTTCACTACCGCAACCTGAAACCCCTGCCACCCCTACACACACACACAGGCTCAAACCCAGCATAGCATGTTATTTTACCATGAACCGTACACTGAAGGACAGTTGATAATGCAAAATGTTAGGTATGGCTAAAACTATGCACATGGGCAGTGTGAGATCGTTTCCAGTGCCACACTGTGAAAAGTTGGCAGGTGCAGGTAGTTTACTTTCAGATGTTGTCATAGTGCTGCATGAGACAAAAAACATGTGTCAGGTTGAAGCTTTTATTTAGATATATATATATTACACGGCCACGGTAGTGGCCGTGTAGTTATGGTTAAGTTGCTGTTTCCATAGGAAGAGCACTTTTTGAGCGGCTTATAATTTCGCTCCTCCTGAACAAATCATCACCAAACTTTGCAATGAAAGTATATGGCCCACTCAGAATTTTTTTGCAAAGTTTGGTGAGGTTTGGTCCGGGGGGGGAAAAGTTATAGGGGGGGTCGCAAAACTTCTTTTTTTCCCATAGACATAATGGGAAAAAACTTTGTGCACGCCTACAGCCCAAACCGCTGGACGGATTTTCACCAGATTTGCGGCAGGAGCGGCGGATTGGTCCCAAAAGCATGCTTTTGTTAATTTGGTGTAAATCGGTCCAGTAGTTTTTTTTAAAATGACCAAAACACAAAGCAAAAAAATTAGTGATATCTATGTCCGCTCTGCGGTCACACTTCCCTGTTCGCTCCGCAGACAAGATCCCGATTGGCTAAGGGGCTGGCGTCATGACCGCGGACACGCGACGTCTCTGCCAATTGACTGCAGTGAGACGTGTTCAGCGTCAGATTGTTTGGATGCGCCCGACATCTTGGATACGCCGACAGCGGGGCGGCAACCAGCGGCAACATGCCATTTCGAAAACTATTTTGCTGTGTCATAGTGCTTGGGGAGGTTCAGACAGTAAGAGATGGGTGAAAAACTGCATTTGTTCTTGCGATAGGTGTTCATGATGTATTTTCTATGCCCGCCTTGTTTGGGATGTTTGTACGTACAGAAAACGAGGGGTCTAATAAGGGCAGTATTTCAGTCCGTCCTGTGCACAGGGAACTTGACACTGTTCTAAGGACACGCATGGTGTTAGAGAACATTGAAATTGAGTACATGCCGTAATTACATTATTTTTTCCTATGGGTATGCTATTCAATAGTACGCCGCCATGGATGTGACATGCTACGGTGGTTGTGGCCAGGTCCTACAGTCTTGGATGCATGGCCATAGGCCGAAGGCCATACTTCCAAGACTGTAGGCCCTGGCCACAACCACCGCAGCATGCCACACCCATGGATACACCTGTAGTATTGATTAGATGATTGTGGGGAGTGTGTACAGTCTTGGGAACAAAGTTGTAAGCAATGGCGGTCTAAGCCACTGCACACCCATACCTTGTAATATCTATGGACATACAGCTAGGAGTCCAGCCTATGGCCAGAAGCACTGAAGCATCCCACACCTATAGATACACCCGTACTACTGCACATCACTGAGGTGGTTGTGGGGAGGGCCTGCAGTCTTTGGTGCATGGCCATAGGCCATGCACCCAAAATCAAACTTATAAGCTCTAAATTTATAAGCCAATGTGGATTTTACATAGTGCAGCGTTTGTGGGCAGGACGTCGACTTTTGGATGCATGGCTGAAGGCTGTACGCCATACACCGAAGAGTGTAGACCCTGCCGACAAACAATGCAGAACATCACATTCATACATCACACCCATACATTCGACTATGTATCTGGTAGGTGTGGCCAGGGCCTAGAGTACCGAGTACGAATTGAGTACATGGTACAATTATACTGTTTCATTGTGTAGGTGTGTTACTCATGTACAAGCGACCAGGGGTGTAATATGCTGCGGTGGTTGTGGCCAGGGCCTAGTCTTGGGTGCATGGCCGTAGGCCGTAGGCCATACTTCCAAGACTCTAGGCCCTGGCCACAACCAGCACAGCATGTCACAGCAATGGATAGACCTGTAGTATTGCTTTTGGATCAGGTGGTTGTGGATAGTGTGTAACGACTTGGGTGCATGGCCAAAAGCCATGCACCCAACAACAAAGTTATAGTCTGTTAACTTTTAAGGCTACATGGATTTTATATAGTGCAGTGATTGTGGACAAAATGTAGACTTTTGGATGCATGGTTGCAGGCTGTATGCCATACACCCAAGCATGTACACACTGCCTACAACCACACCAACTCTAATACTTTTTAGGATGTTGGCATAAGTGAGATCTGCAGATTGCCGCTTCTTTTCTGTTAATTATCTGTATTGGAAATGTTGCCAAAGGTTGACATTTCCGATGCTGCCAACAGTTTTACGGCAGAGTTTGTGTTCTAAGGGTTTAAAAATAGGTTCAACTTTCACTGGTTTCAATTGTAGAAGATCTCCGAAAACAATAATGTGTTTCACTGCGAAGAGTTCTTCGTAGTTTGTTTTAAGTACTTCTTGCAATCTGAGGTGAATCAAAGCCAACATTAGGTTGGAGACCATGCTCACTTCATCTATTAGGAGCATTTTCATTTGCTTTAATACTCTGCGTAGTTCCATTGCAGCTTCTGCAGAAAGTTTGTAATAGTCTAATTAGTTTTGGTGTTCTACTGGAAGAAGTAGTAATCGGTATAAAGTGACACTACCTATGTTGTAGGCAGCTAAGCCTGTGGGGGCAGTTACAACAGCTGACAGTTTGTGGTTTGTCAATTGCTGAAGGAACTTGCTGATGCTTTTGATTAAGAATGCTTTTTCCTGACCCAGCTTCACCACTGACGTACAGCAGTATTGGTTTGTAATTTTGGCAGGTACATTCTTTATTTTCGTGTTGTACACCATGTGCAATATGTTTTGTTACGTCTTCAAAAATGGTGCGCTGATCTTTGTTAAGTTTTGCTTGTTGTACAGTTAAGTCTTCTATATTTTCTCGATAGTGACACATGGTGTTTTCCACTTCTGTCATAGCTAATTCTGCCTCATTTACTATTAGTGGCTGCTCTAGTGGTTCTTGGCTTCCTGTTACAGAAGGTTAACTACTGTCATTAAGCTGCTTTTGCAATCTGTAACTCTATATCTGCCTTTGCTTTCATCGGGTTTTACATTATTTTTGTATGCAAAGTTTTGAGCTATGTGGTATAGACACATGCTTTCCAAAGTGCTACTCCTGTTCGGATAGTATGTGTCCAGTAAATTGTTTTTTAAAATGTCTTGACTGTTGGGATCATTTCTGGCAATTGTTTCTATGTCCTCATATGATTTCAGAACTTTTTCGAGATTTAGCAAGACCAAGACTTAGCCATACTATGTTGTCTGATTTTCTGTACAAAGCAGTACCGGTTAAACGATCTGCCGCTTCATAGGCGCCACATTCTCTATGAGAGAGCATTTTTTTATGCCTAGGCTGTACAATTTCTGAGATAGTGTTTTGTCTGATGATAGGTCATCCCAGAGGTCTTGAAGCTCTGTTTTTTCTGCTTTTGTTAAGAATTGTCTGCGATTTACTGCAAATCTATGTTTGCATTCCATAAGAGGGCAATGATTGGATTGTAATCGTGGATATATTTTGATTCTTCTGTTCTTTTTATGTAATACGTGTTCTTAGGTGATTTTCCTTTAACACTATGTCGAACTGAAGACATGAAGTTGTTCATTTCTCCTGTTTCTGTAACTGGTCTAGGGAAACCAAACCGGCATTTGGTGTAGTATTTCCCTTTGTTTGTGTATTTGCGACGACAATCTTTGCCACATTTGTGTCTTTGAAATTGTAAAATCTGCCCATGCAGGTCACTATGTGTCCATTGTGAAAGGATTTCACAAGTGACATATTTTTGGATAAACTGCAAACCAGTGGCATCAGTGTCGTGACCAATTTTAGGTACACCTTTGATCCATAAAAGCATGTGAATACGTGGTGCTCCTCTCGCTTGGTATTCTTTTCTCCAAAAGAAGTGTTGCACTTCTCTGAGGGGTCGAACAGTTTAATTGCAAATAAAGTGTAGCGTAGCAATGAAACGATGATGGAAATATCTTGAGACATTAACTGGATCTAGAGAGCAAAGTTCTCCAGGTGTTAATAAATGTATGTTGGTTTTGTTGGTGTTTGATATGCATAGGAACTCATGTAAATCTTCCCATGCATATTCTGCAGAACTTAGTGTAACAAACCAAGTCGGTGGTCCAAGGTTTCTGATCATACAACGTACGTCTCTGTGCCGTCGGAACCAGTATTATTTTGTACCACGCATGTTTGCAAACAAATTTGTTATACTTGATTGTAAAACCTCATCTTTTTCTTGTACTTTTTGTATTAATTGCATAGCTGACATATTTTGAAAGTGGGTTCCAGATTTCAAAATGTGTGCAACTCCGTAACATAGGGTTGCTAGTTCACTTTCAAAGAGTAGGTGGAATATGTATTCCACATTTTGTCTAAACCTGGGACCTTCCGAATACATTTGTAATGAGCAGTATTCTGATGCCGTAATCTGAGTGGGTCTCACCTTTGCCAGTAGAAAATAGCAGTGGAAAAGCACGTGCCTCTATACTTTTTTCCCATATGCTCATTGGTGAACCTTTGGTTTGTCGCATTTGGTAAGTTTCTAGTGCATCATCTATGCTTTCATTGGAATGCAATGGATGAATTGTGTAATGGTCCAAAAGAGTGGATACTGCAGCAGGATTCAGAAGTTCGAATTGTCCAGTTTCTGATGACTCTTCAAATTATTTCAGTTGTTTACCTTAAGCTTTCTTCAATATTTATTTCCTTGTAAAAATCGTTATTCTCTTTTAGCTATTGCAAGGCTTGTCTAACTTTATGTAAGTCCATCAGTTGTTGCTATTTTTTTTGTCTTTTGTTGGTACACCATTTACCAAGACAATTAAAGAATGTTCTATTGAACGTTGCACTCCTAGAGTGTATACATTTTCTGTTAGAGCTAATGGCAAATAAACTACTTTGCCACGAATGCCTTTCACCAATTCAGAGGGGGGTAATTTTGCTGTTTTTGGATGAAGGCGTATAATTGCTTGAAATGGATGAACTGTTTGAATTATGATGCTCTCATACAAATTGAGTTGTTGCAGAGTTTTTGGTAGTGGAAACAATTCCAAATTATTTGTGATAGCACATGAAGGAGTTTGGTTGTTGTCTAGTTTTGTAGTACAGTAACTGCAACATATTGGGGGTTCACTTATTTGATATTTATTTTCGGCTAAAAGGTAGAGAGCTACTTCAAACCATTTGGAATCTTCATTGTCTTCTATTTTGTAGGCTATGTCTACATTTTTTGTGTTCCTTTTGTAAAACGTTCTGCGGCAACACACACACGGTTTGGTATTTCAGCCGATGCACTTTTAAATTTTAGTATTTCTTTTTTGTATGTGTGTAATAGAAGGTTGCTATGTGCAGAATTGTTGCCAGTCTGTTCTAGAACTATTGCATTTTGTAAGTGGCTTTCACTTCCAAAATATTTTCTCTGGATACGGTCAATTTCTTCTTGTAGATATTTGGGTATACCATGCAGAAGATTGTGATTTATAGTGGCTAATTCTGAAGCTGGACTTTTAGCATAGTATATTTTATACACTATATTTCTTACATTTGAATGATGTATTGATATCCTTTTAATGTCATGGAAGGTGCTTTTGCAACTAGGTCCAGAAATGTAGGCTAATGAATGTCCTTGTAGTCCTGTGTATTTGCGCACTGGACAGATATCCATATTTTGCAGCACTTTCATTTTAATTTTGTCTTTACCTTTTACATACTGATTGAGGAACTGACGTAAAGATTTGAAAGATTTGTTAGGAATGGCACACATTGACATGCATGGCCACTTGTACACTGCACGGTGTAGTTCAGTCGAATCGAGAGGTAATTCTGAGTTTTCAGGGGATACTTTTCTAAGCAGTGTTTCTTGTTCCATGATGCTATTATTGATTTTTTCATACCCTCGTCCACTGCTATGGATGGAAATTTTGTTTGTTTGAGTTTGTTTGTATGCTTCTTCATTAAAATATGGTTCTGTGGTTGTGGTGTGACTCCATTCACCTCCACAAATATGTAAGAAGTTATTTTTGTTCACATTCTGTTTATTGATAAGTTTCTTTTGTAGTTTGGTACTTAGTTTTGTTAGTGGTTTCATCCTATTTAACACTAATATAAACAACTTCCTTTTGAGAAGAATTGCACTGTCAACGAGAGCTTGTAGGATTCATTTTCTACGGTACGTTTTAAGGGTTGAGGATGATTTCGGTCCTCTTCTTATTAGATTCTGAAGGACTCTGTGGCGAAACATTTTTGCTAAAATACTTCTTTTTACTATAGGTTCTTGTTAGTCTATCAGGATTAATAGGAGCATTGTTAGCAGTACTGGTAGCCGATATTTTTTTGTAAAGTGTTTTGTGTTTCGTGCCACATTTTGTTGGAGAAGGTAAAGTTTCGGTAGTTGATGCTTCATATGTTTTGCTAAACGACTGCATTAGCTGTTTTGTTCTAACTTTCTCTACAAACTCAGCTACAGATGGATGCTTAGGTTGCACACTTATTTTTATTTGCTCTACTTCTGCGTTCCTTTCTACGGACTTGCTTTTTGGTAGGCATTCTTTGGGGTCTGTTGTAAAAAAGAAGGCATGGTTTGGTCTGTTGTACAATGTATGTGTGCTGTGTGCATGCGTGCATGAGTTTGATGGGGAAGCTCTTTGTGGTGGTGTGTGAATGTGCATTGGCCTCTTACAATGATTTGGGAAGGCTATTTTTCTGTTTGTACAGCACTACAATGTGCTTCAGATGTGAGTACAAAGTGGGCTAGTGGTGAGGAGAAGCATTAATAGTAAATGTAATGGCATAAAATTGAAACAGCTATTTGTTTTCTAGTACTAACATTCTAAGGCTTCTGTATGTTATTTGAGTTCCAAACACACAGGGATTTGTGAGCCATTCTGCCTGTTATTCTTTGTTGACTAAATGGGGATTTGTGGGTAGAATGGTTCAGAAATCACTGTTTGCTTTGGTGCAAAAAAATTAAATGCATAACCTACACAGTCTGTTTGAGGAATAGTTAGAATATAAAGGTCGTACTAAACTTACTTTTTTTTGCTGAATAACCAGGTTTCTTCAGATATGTAGTTTGCAGTGGAGATGCTGTTGATTTTCAGGAGAGTAGTCTTCACTGCGATTGTAAAAAGAAGTTAGTAACTTTCTGTTTAAAGCAGTGATGTTACTGTACATTTTACTTTTGCATCTTTTGTCGGAGCATTCTCCTTTGACATTTCAGCACAGTGCATATGTGCATTTCACTTCACCATGTGCTGCTTTTGTATGTTATTTTCCGTATGTTAGTTGCACGTGCTTCAGAAATGAGTACAATTTTTAGGTTATGAAAATGCCTTGTTTCTTTTAAGCTGTGTTGTCTATAGCAGAGAGGTGTGTAAGCAATAGGCCATTATAGTAGATGGGAAAAATTTCTGCACTTTCATACTATAAGTACGATTTCGAAAAATCGGGAAAGCCTCAGAGGGAGATGTCACCACAGCAATCGGGAGCGTTTATTTTTCTCATAAGATCGTATTGTAAGTAGCATTTATGTAGGCGGTACACAGTAACAAATTGTGCATTTTCTAATGGAAAATCGAGTTTTGCGCTAAATAGGAAGGGTTGTAACGTATGTATAGGTTATGCGGGAAGTAGTGTGGTTTGTCAATGACAAATCGGACATCTTGCACTTAAAGGGGGAGCATTGGTATGTATTGGCTATGCAGATTTAGTGGCATTAAGTTGTTTAAATGCAATCATAAGGGTTGTACATGTTCTCTGATTAAAATATGCATACCTGTACTTTATATGTTATTGTTATTGTTATTTTGCATTTATATAGCGCCTTATATACCATTGGTATGGTCTGAAGGCGCTGGTAGGTTGAACGCCCTTGGGAACCGAGGTTCGAGTCAGTAGAGAGGGTGAAGAGAGACAAAAGGTGCGTGTGCGCACAAAGTATGTGTGCAGCTGGTGCGGGGTTAATGTGGTAGCTGCTTCTTAGCGGTAGGTGTGGTGGTTGAGAGGTCAGGAGAATGTGTACGCTCCGGCAGAATTAATCCAGCTCGAGAGTGGCTGCGTTAGGCCTGAGGAGAAACGCCTGGCTGGGGGTGTTAAACCAGCGGTGGTTACTTAGAGTGATGGGGAGTGAGCGGGAGATGTTGATATGAGAACAGTTATACCGAATGGTGTCATAGTATCCCTGTGTTCTATTTGAGTGATGGTGTAAAGAGGAGAGTAGGTGTGAGGTGTGGTATCATATATGTTCATTCGAATGTTCCCGCAAATCAATGCATATTATGTACGTTCCCCACACTCAGCTAATTCCCTATACTCGGCCATTCCTACACATTCGGCCATTCCCCACACTCAGCCATTCCCCACATTCAGCCCTTCCCCCCACTCAGCCGCTCCCCCCACTCAGCCGCTCCCCCCACTCAGCCGCTCCCCCCACTCAGCCATTCCCCCCACTCAGCCATTCCCCCCACTCAGCCATTCCCCCCACTCAGCCATTCCCCCCACTCAGCCATTCCCCACACTCAGCCATTCCCCCCACTCAGCCATTCCCCCCACTCAGCCATTCCCCCCACTTAGCCATTCCCCCCACTCAGCCATTCCCCCCACTCAGCCATTTCCCCCACTCAGCCATTTCCCCCACTCAGCCATTGCCCCACACTCAGCCATTGCATGTGCGCATGCATGGAGCTGTACGTAGAAATCCGCAACACTTGCACAGTAGTTTTTGAAGTAGGTGCTTTGCAATGATATGAGACTTGCATGCAGAGTGATCAATAATATATTTGAAGTGCGCAATTTTGATGATGGAGTTAGATGTAGGGATGTTGAATGTGTTTGGTGGATGGTTGTGTGACTGCTTAGCTGTGACTAATGAGGCTATGGATTTGCGAGTGATGTGGAAAGGGTAGAAGGACTGGCTAAGAGTTACGTGACGCACGTAGACAACGCTTGTCTGCAGTAGGGCGTGTCACATACGGGTTTCTACAGCAAATCCAGCATGGAAAGGGGACTGTAGGTATCAGCCAATCAGATGTTCGCATTGCTCTTTTGTGTCGAAAGACAGTGCGTATACTGAAGATGGCAGCGGTGCAGAGGGTCAGGGTTATGATCCTTGGAGATATTTTTGTGCATGGTTTACAGCACTATGCCGAAAGTTGGCATGTGGCATACCATTTCGATGTGAGAGGAGTGGTGGTAGTGTGGAGAACTGAGACTGATCGCAATGTTGCAGCAATTTTCCAAGTTTGCACCGAGATGCGTACGATGACCACTCCTCATGTCATAATTTTGCACTACGGTGCTTGCCATTTGGGCTACGTGTGTTCACGTACTTTGTTGGAAGATTTGAAACAGTTGGTTCAAGCAGTCATGAACATCTTTCCAACTCCGAAAAAAAAAATTCCTGGCTTACTCCCGAGAGGAAAATGGGACAACCGTTCTGTTTTCTGTCCTGATCAAAGTATTGGGAGGTGTAACATCAATTGCGGCATGCATGCTTTTTTGTTACGCGCTGTTATGTTTTTCTGCAGCCACGAGATTATTGTTCACAGTAATGCGGCTTATTTTGAAGCAGATGGTGTTGCGTTATCTTCTTTGGGAAATGCCATGTTCTTTTGGAATGTGAGGCTTGCTTTGGAGAAGGTTCTGTAATGGTTGTAGGAGTAAAGTAAGAACAAAAATAAAAAAAAATACAAAATAACAGGTGTCTGTAAGGCATCTACCCAAAAGAAGACAAAGAACGGCTCTTTTCAGAGCCCACCTTAAAGGGGAAAGGGGGAATAATATTTAAATGTACAGTCGTCACGCTCTGATCCTGTACGTGTCTGCGAACATGGCAGTAGTTTGCAGGCGGCGCGTATTACCAACGGGGATTCTGGGGTGGAGACGCATGCAAATGAGAATGTGCGAAGGTAGGGATTGGTCAGTAAAGTTCAGTGGGTGTGTTCTGTACGGAGAAATGTAGTGAGAACGTATTTTCCCTGTCAGGAGACCAGACAGCCATGGCTCTGTGTGCTTGAAAACAGATTATCTGGATTTTGGGAGACTCATGGATACATTGGTTGAAGGTGCATGCAGAAAGTTGCGGTCCATCTGCAGATCTTGGATTGCCTTATGTGGAAGTGCACTGGCATGGCGTGCGTGGAATGAGGTGGCAGGACTTGGTACCTCTCTCTGCAACTTTACAGACAGAGCGGCATCCTGATATACTTATCATTCATTGCGGTGGAAACAGTTTATGCCATGTCTCTGGAATTTCTTTGCAATTTGCAATGAAGGAAGGACTTGCGAAGGTCCTGGACATGTTTCCAAATTGCCAAATAGTTTTTTCCCGTATTGCACGAAGACAAATATGGCTGCGTTCTTCTGCATTTGGTCCACAAATGGAGAAAGCGCGGTGCAATGTCAACAAGGCTGTTTGTGCCTTTCTAAGGGATGTTGGCATGTCCTCTTTCCACAATGAAAATATTTTGTTTCGCAGCGCTTTCATTTTTCGCAGAGATGGAGTCCATCTCACATATGCTGGCAATCGGATTTTTCTTTGCAATGTACAAAATGCATTGCGACTTTTTTTGAAATCATAGTCACCTATTTGGCAATCCATTTTTTCCAACCTATATTTTTTGAAGCACACACACCACCACCAAAAGGCTCTTTTCAGAGCCACCACTTACTCCCAGCGAAAAGTCCATTGGTTTTGCTATGCTTGCACCCTCCATTTTTGTGTCCTACGACTGTCCGCGGACCTTTCCAAAAATGCGCGGGGGCCTACACTGGTCACTTGATAGTTCTATTGTTAAACTGAGAAAGGTGGCTCTGAAAAGAGCCTTTTTTTGTAATTTTTGATATTTTCCAGTTTACTGCTTTTGAGGACATGACACACAAGAAGAGGAGGGCAAAGGAGGGTACGGAAGGGACACCAACCACGGGGATAAGAAGGGCCAGGTGGAGAGAGAAAGATATAGGGTGGGCTTTACTTAGGTAGGGAGCACTTCTGGTGCTCCGTGACCGTAGCCTCAAAAGCACTTTAAAGACTCTCCCCCCTGCAGAGTACTGCGTCACAATACACACACAATATTGTCATCCTCGAAAAGTAAGGGTCAACAGCATCGCGAATGGCTTGTGAGGCAGCTGTAGGGATGCGTTCCCCCACAGGAGTGTCTCTTGTGGTGAGAGGATCGGACACGGAGGATGCTGTAGAGGAACTCTATCTACTACGTTCTTCGCATGGCACCACTTTGCGAATGTCCGCACTGTGGAACAAAGTTAGGTGTCGCTTCATGGTTGTCGTACCAAAGCTGTACGCACCAGGTCCACCGCGACTCAGCAGCAACGGGCACTGGTTACACCTGACCAGGTTCGCACATGCTTTCGGTACGTTCCCATAAACGGAAAACAACCGCCACACCCACGACTCTCGGCGAGTGTTTGTAGTGCGGAGTTCCTCCACCTCATTCTCTTCTTCCTCTTCTTCCTCAATCTCTACATCCTGACCTGTATATCCCTCTGCAGGACCTTGGGGAGGTGGTGGCAGTGGAGGGTTTGGGGGTGGTACTGAGTCTAATGAAGCAACAGTAGACATGGATGCCATAACGATTAGTTGCCAAATGATCCCTACAGCAGTAAAGGCAGCACAACTGAATCTGCTATAGCCAGACGCACAATGAAGATGAGCTTGGTGGCCATTTATAGGGGTGGAGGGGTGCATCTCATGACCATATTGATCACTCAAAAGCGCTGCTAAACTTCTAAACGACACGTTCACAGGTAGAGCTATTGTATGGGACATGTGAAATGGTCATTTTATACTGTGAAATAATTTCTCATTTATGTACAAGTTCTTTTGCAATGTTGCGGAGGCAGACAAACTGCGCAAATTAGTCCACACACTCAGCGTGGGTGCGGTCACATGATGACGTGCTGAACACATCCGCGAGGGAAATGCGTGGCCGCTGGACAGCAAATGCAGAGTAACGGACATGCGCATGGGTTTTCTACGGACAGTGCTCGGGTTCTGGAACTAATTAATAATGCGACACAAGTGAGACGGACAGTTAGGGACAGTTGTGATGTTTGCAGTCCTTATGGGTGTACTACGCATGTGCGTACATGATCTGATGACTATATGGGCAGGTCTAGAGTCCTTAGGACACCTCCATTTTGTTTGACTACGAACATGCCAGACACCACGCCTGTTCTACGGACGATTCCATCTTGGCTGCAGACGATACGGACAGGTATAGTGTCCTTAGAACACTCCCATTTTGCTCATTTGCAGACATCCCGGACACCTGGTGTGTTCTAAGAACATGTTTTATCTTGTTTGTGAGCGGTACGAAGAGGTATAATGTCCTTAGGCCTCCCCATTCTGTTTATTTATGCACAACTTGCACAGAAGGTGTATTCAAAGATCAGTTCCATCTTGGTTGGCATTGGTACGGGTAGGTGTATTGCCGTTAGAACATCCATATTCTATTGCTTACGGATAGCTCAAAGAGGTGCGCTGTTCACGGACATTTTAAGTCTTTTTTTTAAATAAAAAAAATTCCTCAAACTCTTCATCAACAACTAATAAACTAATATACAAAAACTTTCTAAAAACACACACACTTCAATCAACAGAAATACAGGGGGAAGCAGATACTGACACGAATATAGGGGAATTAGGATTTAACACAGGCTGATTGTGAGGGGATGATTTGTGAGGGGAAGAAGGGATGGATGTTTCATCAAAACGTCTATTTTCTTCTTGAAGGTTTGGGGAAGTTTCACTAGGGAATGGAGAAGGGTGGCAGGTACAGGTGGGACAGTGATAACATATTTTTCCTCTCACAAACTCCTCCACAAATTGCCGTAAACTATTAAAATTGTCATTCAGTGTGTCCATTTTCAGTTCTATCCTTTTCACCCTGTCTTCCTCTGTGTCGTTTGTTGGCTTTTCTTCTTTTTTTCTGGTCTATTAAAAATAAATATATATATGTTAAATGCCCATCAAATACTGACCCTTATTTTGCTTATGCAGAGCAGTGTCTATCATTATTATCGCTATCTTCGGACATTTCCCCATGTGGAAAATTCTCCTCCAGCCACTCCAAAGTACTGCACATTTCTGTGTCAAAACAACAGAAAGAAATTATTTTTTCGGCCCCTCATACCAAAAAAAGTACACACACACACACACACACGAAAAATGAAGTTCACTTACTCTCTTGTTGTAATTTGCCTTCGCTGTACTGCGTGCGTCTACTGTCGGAGTTTCTGTGAGGTAATTACGTTGGAGGCATACTCTTTTTGTACTGGTATAATCCATTTCATTCTACATGGTCATTAAATGCATGGTTTTTATATCACACGTTTAAGTTTCCCTACTTATTTAATAGTACTTACAATCTTCATGTGTTCCTTTGTTAAAGTTGACTTTTTTGTGTAAGACAATAGTACAAATTCAGGTACCCCCTGGCTGTTTGGGTACTGTTGACCTCGTCCGCGCCCGTCCGCCAACAGGCGCTCAGTCCGTGCCTTTCAAATATCAATAGCGAGGGGGTTATGTATGTTCTATGTTTCATGTATATAAAGTAAGTAAATTATACAACATATCTCCCAAGATCACATGATGATACTGTATATTCAGCAAGAAAACATTATTAACGCAATGTTATGATTAAGTTCCCTTTCAAAAAACCTGTGAAATTCAGTAAAAAGAAACTTTGTTAAATGGACGTTCTGGTTAAGTTGCCCTACTAAAAACCCGTCAAATTCACTAAAAAAAAAACTTTGTTAAGGGGACGTTATGGTTTTAAGTTGCCCTACCAAAAACCTGTACACTTCATTTAAAAAAACCTTTCAAACCAAACGTGCCATTATGGTTCAAAGTAAAACCGAAAAACCCCTGAAATTCGCCATTTATGGTGGGCTAAGCAACCATAACTGCCCGCACCAATGTGCACAGCTAACACTAACACCCAGGACACCGAAGATGACATCACAAATGTATTTTTTAGTGATATATATATATACACACACACATATACACGCCTAGAAAAACTTGTGTGCAGGCCCGTTATAAATGACTTATCATATCAAATTATATATATATATATATATATATATATATATATATATATATATGTTGCACAACGCCAGCTAGTAGCCATCGCTCGAAGTTCACCTCCAGTTCTGAGCCACAACAGCAAGGCATGTGGGAATGCAAATTAGCTCAAATGCAAATCGTTTTCTCCAGGAAATAGTCTTTGTCTAAGAGGACCGTGCTACTTTATGCATGGCTTAATCAACCCAAGACAGACATTTGCAAGGCTGCCAGGTCAACTACATACCTGGTTTCACCCTTATTAGTGATCATCAGTGCAGTATAGTCCTGACAGCCCTGTGGTTGGAGCATTTGGCCATGTTTTCACAAAACGAAGAAAGTTATGGTGGTATTAAAAAGGTTTGGAAAAAAAACCTTCGCCTGAAATGTGAAAATAGGAAAGTCCATTTGAGCCATGTCACACCTTCCACAACACCACTTAGTAGCCATTGCTGGAATTTCACCTCAAGTTCTGAGCCACAACAGCAAGGCATTGCAAGTATGTAAATTAGCTCAAATGCAAACTTTTCTCCAGAAAATTGTTAGCCACCCTGATGATTGCTGAGGCATGAAAGCACGCTAGGAGGAGAAGATCTTTGGACTGTTGAGCGGATTGCAGCTGGGACCCAGAGTTGCACTCCTCCGACCCCTCCTTTTGCTTGCACATGCAACTGGAGCTCCAGAGGGGCTGCACCAGGGCTACACATGCATGTCCTTGGAATGCCACGCTGTTGCTAACCCCCACCCCCCTGCCAACCTTTTGAGGGCTGACACTGACAATTGGGGGAGAGTTGGATCCAGGTTGACTCTACACTACAGATACCATTCCTTGCTGTTACAGACTGGTACTTCCCAGAAGGATTCAACCCTGAACACCTGAAACCAATCTGCTTCCCTGATGATTGCTGGGGCATGAAGTGCGCTAGGCGGAGAAGATCTTTGGGCTGTTCAGCAGATTGCACCTGGGACCCAGAGTTGCGCTCCAACCACCCATCTTATTGCTTGCACATGTAACTGGAGACTGGGGCTCCAGAGGGGCTGTACCCATTCTACACATGCCTGACTTTGGAGTGCCACACTGTTGGTATCCCCCGCTCCCTATTGAGGGCTTGCATTGAAAATTGGGGAGAGTTGGATCCTGGCTGGCTCTACACTACATATGCCAGAATTGCTTGCTGCTACAAGCTGGTACTTCCCAGAGTGATTCAACCTTGAACACCGGAAACCAATCAGCCTCTCTGATGATTGCTGTGGCACGAAAGCACGCTTGGAGGAGAACATCTTTGGACTGTTGAGCAGATTGATGCTGGGACCCAGAGTTGCTCCCCTACACCCCTCTTCTTGCATATTATATATGGGATACATTACTCACTGTAATCGTATTTCTGATGCTTGTATCTGCTTCGATTCACATGCTGTGCATAGGCCGACATCTAGTGGAAGCTGCGGAGTATTACAGTTGTTGTTTTTGAAACTCGAAAAGGGACATCGACAGGGCGTGCCAGTAATACTAGCCCTATATATATTTTGGCCAACTTAATTAAAAGTTGGATCTTCTCAAACCCCAAAAATGTCACGATGTTTCTCCCACTCAGTCTTCAGTGGACCTCTCCATCCCATGGATGGCTACACAATATCTCCCTGGTTACCCCGTGGCTGTCGGGCCTTCTTGGCTCGTTGATGCACTTGAGGGTTCTTCGCACTTGAGGGTTCTTCCTAGTTCTTTTTCAGTTCCAACAAAAGGGTTCCCTCACCGCTATGAGATCTCTCGTTATTGGGTTCCCTAGTTTCACAAACCCTTCCTCAGATAACACTGATATACTGGGGTACCGGGGAGGGCCAGGTCTACCAGGACCTAGATGCAGGGACGTCCTGCGATTGTCCACTGGCCTGTGACAGGGACCCAGAGAGGGGGACCAGGAGATCCTCACAATACCGCCCCATGCCAATCATCCAATGGCTTTGGGAGGTACCAAGCCCTTTGAGTCGCCCCCTTAGTATCTAGAACTCGGCAGGGGAGTCTATCACAGGGCATAGACAATGGAGCAAAAAATAAATACATGTGTGGGAGGTGTCTCACTGAGATGGTGGCCATTGTATTGTGCTAAAGTGCAATTTACAAATTTCACATTGCCACAATACACTTCGAATGTGGCAAAAGGAAATTTCTAATGTTAGTGACAAGCATTGTAAGGAATGGTTTGGAAAGACAATGGCATCATGTGAAGGATTCTAGCAAATGTGGAAAATATTGTGTGTAAGTGGGGAGTAATGAAAAGTATTTGGCCCAGGATAGTTGGTATTGATTATTAAGGTTATGTATGGCGGAATAGGACTAAAAGGAGGACCAGGGGGTTAGTATAGTGGCGAACTGTGGAACAAGATGGAAAGCAGTTTGAAATTGTGCTGCATGTGTTAACAGTCAGAATGTAAAATTGCCACCTTTGCCCACAATTTACATCCCTGAAAAGGTACATGAAAAGGTTGTTTCGATATGAGGACTCTTTTTTTTTTTAAAACTTGTTTTTATTGTTTTCACAAAAAGCAACATTTACAACTTACCAACAGTCCCCCCGCCCACCGTCCCCCCCTCCCCAACACACCTCTTGCCGAAAGAGATCTCAGTGTTCAGTAGTTGTCGGGACTGTCTATGAGGTGAAAAGGTCCGTAATTCTTATGTTATGAGGGCACCATTGTTCCATGTAATCCGACTTAAGATACTCTGCCACACCCCCCCATTCCTTTAGGAAGGAGTCCCGTGTTCCCTGGAGGTCATGCGTAATCTTCTCCATAGTCATTTGCGATCAGACCTTCTGTAGCCAGGTGAAGATTAGTGGAGGGTCTTGCTTCTTCCAGTTCTGTGCGATTGTGGCCCAAGCCGCGATGAGTGGGCCCATGAAGCTTCTCCACTGCACTTTGGTGTATGTTTTTGCTTGATGCCCTTTCAGACCACAGAGCCAGACCTTTTCCCCTAACTGATCTGCCTCTGGAAACATTTTCCTCATTTCCGTGATCAGTTATGTCCAAAAGCCTTTAACTCCCTGGCAGTCCCACCAGATGTGTCTCCAAGTGCCGATGTCATTTCAGCCCCTCCAACAAACGTTCGATGTTTGCGGATACATGCCGTTGAGCCTCTCGGGCGTGTAATGCCATTGTGTAATTATTTTTATCCACATTTCCCTGGTTTGGGCCGCTCGTGTTAATTTGGGGATGTCTGCCCATAACGTCTGCCACTGTAGGGTCGGGATCACCTCCCCCAGTGTATTCTCCCATTTTTTCATATAGACCCATTTTAAATCCTCTGCCTCCGAGTTAATGAAGTTGTATAGAGTGGAGACTAGCTTCTTGTCCCCTGAGTTAGAGAGGAGGAACCTTTCAAATGTAGTTATTTCCCTGGTTGTCGCCTGTGATATCTCGGTCATTGTCAGCCAGTGTTTGAGTTGTTCATATTTGAACCTGTCTGCCGTTGTTAGTTTCCACAAGGACCTGCAATCCGAAAAGGTTCTTACTTCTCTAGGAACATTTCCCCCATTTTCCTGCAGCCAGCCCCCTCCCACTTCTCATAGCTCGTAGCTCCAGTCCCGGAGGGAATTGAGGGTTCCTGCATATCGGAGTGAAAGGGGCGGTCTCCGTGGTCATACTCCCTTTCCGCGTTTGCTTGTCCCATGCATCCAGTGTTGCTTTCATGATCCCACTAATGCGAAGGTTTGGGTGTCTATGATGCTTACGTTTCCACAACAGATCTTCAAGAGGGGTTCTTGCCACTGCCCTATCCGGAGTCACCCAGATCGATCACTGGTCTTCCCCAAGCCATTCCTTCAGAACCCAAAGTTGTGCCGCATGGTAATAGTTTCTTAAGTGTGGGAGTGCGAGACCCCCTTCTCTGGTGTGACCCGTGAGGACTCCTCTGGCAACTCTTGGGGGTTTCTTGTTCCAAATGAAGGTTGAGATTGATTTAGCTAGAGCCCTAAAGAACGTGTTCGGGACAGCAATCGGGAGGGCCTGGAAGTGGTATAGCAGCTTGGGCAGGGTGTTAATTTTCACTGATTGAATCCTACCCCACCAGGAGATGTTTAGCGGGCACCAGTGCTCTAGGTCTTTTTTAATTTTAACAAGAAGCGGGGGATAATTACTTTTAAAGAGGGCCTCCATTTTGTATGTAAGAGTAATCCCCAGATATTTAATCCCTTCCTTCGCTATTCGGAGTCCTACCGGGCCCACCTCGCCCTCCATAATTTCTCTATTCCCGGCTAAGTGCAAGATTTCCGACTTATTTTTGTTAATTTTCAGACCCGAGATGTCCCCAAAGCCCTCTAGCAACTGTATGGCGCTGGGTAGGGAATTTGCTGGATCCTCTAGTGCCAGTAGCATATCATCTGCGTAAGCAATTACTTTATGCTGTCTGCCTGCCATCTAGATCCCTCTAATTCGGGGTGATTCCCTAATTTTAATCAGGAGCGGTTCGAGGAATATCGCGTACAGGAGGGGGGATAGCGGACAGCCCCGTTTAGTACCCCTTGTGATCTTGACCCTCCAAGTAACTTCCCCATTTATAGCTATTCTAACCGCTGGGGAGGCGTAATTGGCCTTGATCATTTTTATAAACTGATCCCCAAATCCCATGTGTTCTAGGATCTTAAAAAGTATGGACCATTCCACCCGGTCAAAAGCCTTTTCGGCATATAGTGATAAGAGCACTGCTGGGGTGTGGGTGAAGTCTATTTTTTCTATCAAGTGAAGTAGCCTCCTAAGGTTGTCATGGGCCTGCCTCCTAGGTATGAATCCCGACTGATTCAGTTTAATTAAGGTGTGAAGCAGCGGGGGGAGCCTAGCTGCCAGAATTTTTGTATGGATCTTCGAGTCCAAGTTTATCAGAGCTACAGGTCTATATGAGCCCGGAAGGGAGGGATCTTTCCCTTGTTTGTGGAATACCATAACCTTAGCCTCGTTCATGGAAGGGGTCACATTCTCATGGTCTTTAAAGGAGTTTAGCAATCTGGTGAGGAATGGGGTTAAGATGTCCTCAAATTTTTTATAGAATGAAGCTGTATAGCCATCCCGGCCTGGTGCCTTGTTATGGGGGAGCTCTTTTATCGCCTTTTTAACTTCGTTTTCTGTTATTTGAGCATCTAGAGCCCGTTTGGCTTCTTCGGAAATTTTTGGAATGTGTATTGACTGAAGGAAACTCTCTTGTTTTGACTCATCCGGGTGCTCTGATGTATATAATTCCTGATAGAAAACCCTAAAAGTTTCCCCTATATCCTTGGTACGCGCGAGCGTCTCTTCATGTGCGTTTTTGATGTTTCGGATGGTCAGGGACTTTTGTTTTGCAGCGAGTTGTTTTGCCAGCAGTCGATCTGTCTTGTTGGCTTTAATATAGTATCTCTGCTTAAGGTACAGGAGGGATCTCTCTGCTTTTTTATTACGGAGGAGTTCTAGTTGCCCCTGCGTGTGTTGTAGAGCCCTCTTTAACTACTGGTGGGTCTAGCCATTAGTTCCTCTCGGATCTCAGCCAGTTTCTTCTCCAATTCACATTCCCATCCCATTCTTTGTTTATCCCTAGAGGCCTCCCAGACTGTGCCTATAGGGACCTCTCCTGTGTCATTGTGGTCAAAGAATTCTGTGATTTTGTCCCGTAATGATTCATCCATCACTGGGTCCAAGAGGAGCTCCTGCGGAAACCTCCAGCGCCAAACGCCTCCCTCCATCCCTCCATCCCCGGGTTCGCTAGGTCCAGCCAGAGTGGTGCATGATCAGACAGAGCTATGGGACCTAGCTCTATCCCCTGAACCTTCCCTAAAATCCCTGCCAAGACCCAAAAATAGTCTATCCTCGACATCGTATTGTGTACGTGCGAGTAATACGTATATCCTTGGGTTTGCCCTTTAAGTTCCCTCCATGCGTCACACAGCGTCATGCCTTCCATCCTTTTTTTAAGCTGTTCTGAAGGGGCGCCTTGGTTATGAGATCCCCCCCCCGCGCTCCTGTCCGTCTGGGGGTGCCAGGCCATGTTAAAGTCTCCCCCTATTATTAGATCCCCTTTAGCAAACCCCTCCAACCTCCCCATTGTATCCCGCATGAAGCCATCCTGGCCCGTGTTGGGTGCATATATGGACACCAGAGTCAACCTGGAATTATGTATTTTGACGTTGGCGAATGCATATCTTCCATCCTTGTCCGTCTGTTTGTCTATCATTGAAGCCTCCAATCCCCCTCTTACTGCTATCATCACCCCTGCCCGCTTCCCTGTTGCATTTGACTGTGTGATTACATCATATCCTCTCAAGCGGTTTTTCCCCTTATCCAAGGTCCTGATGTGAGTTTCCTGCAGCAGGAGCACATCAGCCTTTTCCCTCCTAAGCATGCTTTCCACCTTTTTCCTCTTTACGGGGGGAGTTCAGGCCTCTCACGTTCAGAGTCACAATCCTGGTCTTCCCCATATCGGATGGTTCTTGTGGGTTACCCTGTGAGCCCGAATGCTATAGTCCCCCCTCTCTTCCGGCTGAAACCCCCTCCCCCCCCCCCAATCCCCAGACACCCCAACTGTCCCCCAACCATTGACCTAAAGTAAACTTTACTCCTGAGGAGGGCCCGGGTACCTATGGTAGCTATGGCGTTCCGCCTATCGCTCCCTGCCCT
Source organism: Ambystoma mexicanum (assembly GCF_040938575.1). Classification (NCBI taxonomy): domain Eukaryota; kingdom Metazoa; phylum Chordata; class Amphibia; order Caudata; family Ambystomatidae; genus Ambystoma; species Ambystoma mexicanum. The sequence continues at coordinate 446,429,189 of NC_090936.1, read as the reverse complement.
CTGTAGACTCGAGACAAACTTTGCAGTGGGTCCTAAACCCCGCTGCATTCCCAGGCCGTAGCGCGAGTCGCTCCAGCTTCACAGCCGGGCCTGAAAACTATTCGAAAACCTAACCCTTCATCGGGTACTTCTTCATGCCCCTCGGAGGTGAGAATGGCCTCGTCGAGAATCCGCCGGGAGTTACCACTATTCCGTAGCTGCCGATTTGTGCTTTCCCCTCCCGTTCCTTTTCTTATTCTGCCGGCTCCATTCCCACGCTCTCGACCTCTTTTGGTGGTCCCCCATTGTCATTTCACCTCCACTGGAAGCCTCCTCCGCCGAAATGTCCATGATTTGTAGTCCCTCCTCCCAAGTGGTCACTCTCCTCTGCTTCCCCTCCCACTCGAAGAGCAGACTGAATGGGAAAGTCCATTTGTATTTGATTTCCTTCGCGACCAGCTCTCTGATCAATGGGGCCATCTTTCTTCTCTTTAGGAGTGTTACAGCCGCCAGATCTTGAAAGAGTTGAATGTCAACCCCATTCATCCTGATTCGGTCCAGCTGTCTCGTCCTCCACAGGATGAGTTCTTTTTGCGGGTACGAAGAAACAGCCACCAGCACATCTCTGGTTCTTTCCCCAGGCGCCCCGTGCGCTTGGGCCCCACTCTATGGATACGGTTGATTCCAATGTCCTCTGGTTTTTGTGCTTCAGTTATGTCCCTAAACACTTCCTGTACCGCTTTCTTTAGGTCCTTCTCTAGTACCGTTTCTGGCATATTTTTAATGCGAATATTCGATCTGCAAGACCTGGTCTCCAAATCTTCGCACTGAATCTGCAGATTGTGGGTCAATCGCACTAACTGCTCGTGTCTCGTTATTCTGTTGAGCCTCTTCTCCTGCATTTTGCACAATTTTTTCCAACGTGTCTGTCCTTTCTTCAAGCTGGGCCAGATCGTGTTTTATGTCTTGGACCGCCCGTTTCATGTCGTTCTTTATTGCTGCAAACTGGTCCTATACTGTCGTCATTAGCTTATCTTGTAATTCAACAAACCAGGCATGCATATTGTCCCTTGATGGGGGCAGGTTACTCGAGTTGGCAGGGATGGGATCTGTTGTAGGTATCACAGAGTCTTCCTGCGATCTACCTCTGGTGGTCCCTGGGGTGTCCGATGCCCACAATTGTAGGATACTAGAGTCTTGTTTTGAGGACTGTGGGTGTTGTTGTGATCCCCACTCCCCTCCCTTTCGCTTTAGACATGGCCCTTTCAGGTGTACTGTGCCGCCGCTATAACTAGAATCTTCCTCTCTTTGGTGGAGCGGCTGTGGGGAGCTTTCCTAGATAGGACCACTGCTGTTCGCACCAAGCTTTTATTTATCCTGTTTTAGTCACTCCGGGGGCATCCGATCCACCACAAATACACAAAACGCACCCCATTGGGAGGGGGCCCCAGACACCTGAGTCCTACTGTGGCTATTGGTGATGGGGCTCTGAGGTCCTGATTCTTTTCTTTTCTCTGCTCCTCCTGCGTGAGGGGCTCCACGCCCTGTATTAGATGGGAGGTGGGGTCTTTCCCCCCCCCGAGGAGATCAGGGATGCCCAACCTTCTTTATTTAGCTTGCGTGGGGAGAGGATGTCCCCCCAGGTATCAGTCCAGTGGGACTTGTCTCCGGTGCACGGGGGCTACGAGAGAGGGGGGAGCCTCATCTGTCGTTCCGCTGCTCACAGGGCCGGCATCCACCACTGTGGTCCCCGGCTTCAGATCCACCGTGCTCACCCGGCTCCAGCGCCGTCTCTCCATGACCTTCCCCCGTCACCCGCAGCACCCTGGGGATCCGGGACCGCGGTCCTCGTCCCCGCAGACCTCTCGAGTGCTTTCCGCCTCCCGGGACTCAGCAATGCCGGAGTCTCCCGGGCCCCGCCCGCGGCGGAGCCTCCGCCAGTTCTCGTGGTGGGGGGAGGCAGTGTGCCCTCTGCTTGCTCGCGGTGGCTCCGCTCATGCTCCCAGTAGCCCGTATCCAGCTGCTAACGCCGTGCCCCCGCGGCGCCGGAGACTTCGCTCCCCTCAGTCCAGCGATGTCAATGCCACGGCTACTTCCGAAGCTCAGCTACGCGGGAAGGGACTCCGACGCGGCGGGGGATGGACGTCCGCTCCGCCAGTGCCGCCTCGTTGCCACCCTCGGGGGTTTCACTTCCCCCTTAGTTCCAGAGACTCTAGAGGAGAAAAGACTCTCGCAGGTGAGACCGGTACCCTCGGGGTCTCAGCTAAGTGAGGTGCTGCATATAGTCCCGGCCGGAGAGCGACTCACTCACGTCTCCCCACGCCGGCGGCCATTTTGGAATCAGACTTTTTTTTTGTGTAATGAGAAGTCTTATGACAGTATTGGATGCACCTGCTTTACTTTAGGCAGAGGCAGAGGAATAGATTTCGTGTTGCATATCACATGGAAACAGCGTTAACAAAAAAGAATTACGAAGCGTGAAACGCATGCGGAATCAACAACTTCTTACAATGCAAAAAAAACCCATAGTGTTTTTTTTTCTGGAAATACTCCATGAATTTCTTCAACAACAAATAATATCTGGGTTTTAAAGAAATAACAATAGTCTACACTGATCAACAATAAGTGCCAGGATTTAAAAGCTTGGGTGACATGATCCCATTTCCAGACACTGAGCACTGAACATGCGCACAATAAAGGATAGGATATACAGGATGTTTTGTACAGGGATCGTGGTTGTTGTGACAGTTAGATTGTCAGTACTGAGGTGTTGGTGGAATAGGTAATATTTTGAAGGTGTCATGTGACGAACATGTTGAGCCTATAAACCAGTGAGCATGCCGATATACTCAGCATGTGTGTTCGAGGAGGCTGGCAAATTATTTAGTGGTTTGTACAGGCCAATTAAGACTCGTTAATTTTCAAAGTAATGAGCCAGTGGTTGAGACCTCAGGCGGCTGAGGTAATCAAAGATAAGGAACCAAACTTTGCTAGTAAATTTATATCATTTGACCCATGTGACTAAATCAGACACTGTTGTGGTTCCCATGAATGAATGGCATCTTGAGGAGAACCACCACCAATTTGACACTATCGGGTGGCTCCCAGTCAAATGATAATTACCATTACAATCTGCATTAATCAATACATCAATGGTAGCAAGCGGAACATAATAAGATGATGCAAAGACAGCATAAAGAAATACACTGAGAGAATGCTGTCCAAAGAGTGAACTAAGATATTCTTGAGAATTTGATGCAACGTGTTATCCTCCATGAAAAACAAACACTGGTTTTAATCCCTTTTATCTCTTTTGCAACAGTTCTGTGACACCTTCCTCTCCATTCTGGCCACCCACTGGGCTGCACCATGTTGGGCCCTGACCTTACCATCTATTCCTGCAAAAATAAATTAACTGTGACATGACCCAACTTGAATCGTCGGTGCTACCTACTATCCTTAGCTTTTTATCTCTTCAATCTGTGAACTTTTGGACTAAATGAAATGTGCTAATAAGACATGTCCAAACATACAGGAAACGAATTTTGAAATGCGTGATTGTTACAACAAGCTAATTAAAAGTTGCAAATGAAAAACATCACATATTTTCTTACCTTCTATTGGGCGGAAGTCCACAGTCAAAGGAGGCTGATAAAAAACATAGAGTATTAAATCACGGATTCTTGCAGGTTTTACCAGATGTCCAAACTATCTAGCCCGAATGTTCTCAATGGAAGACCCTTACTGAAAGTATTATAATCACTGTGCAAAGTGACAAATTACTGCTTAAGCATAGGAGAGGTGACATATGCAGACCACTGACAAGATACTGACATTTGAGGACAGGACGTGGCCTGAAAGAATTGGGCACATTGCATGTAAAAGCAGAGTTTTTTTTGTTTTTTAAAACTGTTTTTATTTCCAAAAAACAAAAATAAACTTACAACAAATACAACTAATAGATTGCTGTCATCACTTTGCAAACAATCATATCGATCAGTACAGTACACACACAATCCAAATGAATAATAAAACAAATCAAAAGATCAAAGCATGGCTGCTCAAAAAACTAAAAAATAAAGGGAAAAAACAATAAGCGAAAAAGAGAAATAATAAAAAACCCTAAACACAACCAAGGAAACTTACATTACCATCTGCTTGTGCGGTTTCAATCCAATTGATCAAGAATGGAGTTGCCCACATATCCCACGAGGACGCATGGACATAGTGCTCATCATAGTGATTATGTCTGTCCAAAGTGTATCAACTATGGAGGCATGTCATCTAACGGACTGAACATAGCTTGTGTCAAGGCTACCCAAGCCTCCACATCGTCACTTACTTCCCTCAGTCCTTTAAATACAGCTCCACTCCAGGCCAAGGTCTCAGCAATCGCCCATCTCTTCAAATAACACCACCACGCATCCACACTGGGCCCTTGCTTCGCCTTCCAGGCTATAGTAATCCTACGATTGACAAGCACACAGACCAGGTATTTCATCCCAGTGAGGTGTGCAGTATGTTTTTTTACTCATGAGGAACATCCCCAGAAGGCACGCCTCTAGATGCAACAAATGCATCTCAATAACACCTCAGGCATCCTTGTCCGCAACCGCCACCCAAAAGCTCTATACCACTGGGCAGCTCCAAAACACGTGCAACATATCTGCCTTCTCAGCAGACAGCAAGGGCAGACCTGCAGTGCCCCCACATGGAACCAAGATATTTTATGAGGGGTCATATATGTCTTGTGTACTAAAAACAATTGTGATAGTTTAAATCTGGGATTCCTAAAGACCTTCCTGATGTAGAGCAAGGTCCAGCCCCATTCCGCGTCTGTGAAGAACCTGCGCAGGTCCAACTCCCACTACCTACAAACTTTCAGCTCGGGATTGCTGAGATTACACAGGACCAGTTCATACATCCTGGAGACTGCATGACCTCCCTCTGTTATATGATACATGGTGTCCAAGACCGGGTTCGGGCTCCGTGCCTGCAAGGAATGCAGGCCATCTCCCATCAATCTCCTTCAGGGGGCACATGTGCAATAACAAAAATGTCCAACGCTGTCAATCAGAATGCCAGCTTCCAAAAATTCAGATCTCAGACAGCGGACAGACCTGTCTTGTGCCTTTCCTCAGCGCCCACCTCTTGGAAATCTGCCTACCTGTCCTCGACCTCGCCCTTGTTATAGTGTACACCAAGCGCACCCACTGCAAAAAACCCTATGATGGCGAAACAATGCAGGGCCTTGTATAGCCAGTCCCAACTGACTGAATCAAATGTCTTTATCGCATCTAGCAAGGCAACAGCGCAATTCAGATTCACAGTACTATCAATGATATGGTGTAGTCTCCTCAAATTCCATGCAGTATTCCTGCCAGGAACATACCCAGTCTGGTCCGTGTGGACCAATGTGCTTATCACTCCCTTCAGCTTATCAGCCAGTAGAGCCGTAAGGATCTTACAGTCTTGATTGAGGGGGGCCTTTAGGAACTACAACCCAACAGATGTTTATGTGGCTTAAGTACTGGGACTATGATTGATTCCCGCAAGCTTTTAGGTAAAATTCCCGTCTCATAGGCCTTCTATAAGTTGTTGAGGAGCCTAGGCGGCAGCACCTCAACATATTCCTTGTAGAATTCCCGTGGTAGGCCATTAGCCCCGGGGGTCTTCCAGGACGGCAATGTACGCATGGCGACCAGCAACTCTTCAACAGAGAGCGGACGTCCAACAAATTCCCTCTGTTCCACTTCAAGACAGGTTAATGCTATGTGAGGCAGGGCCTCTGCAAAGTCAGTGTCACAAACCTCCAAGTCAGATGAGTATAGAGATTCAAAGTACATCTCCCCATCCCTGCGTTCCAATAATTCAATGCCCATCTCAATACTCGTGAGGGAAAACAGTTCTCTCCAAAGCCCACCCATTTTACCAATTGCTTCCACACAAGGACTCCCCTAGCAAACAGTAGAGGAGCCATACAGTTTCCCTCCCCAGCAAGTTCGGCCTGCCTGTCCCTTGTGAGGTGGGTCTCCTGCAGCAGGGCTATCCCCATGCCCTTCCTACGCAAATACCCTAACTTTTTTAAATATTTTCATTCAAACCACAGACTATCCACGTAGCCACCCGCACATGGCTACTCATCCCTGATCCCTTCCAGGTCGCACTTCATCCCATCGACCCACTCCCCATCTCTCCACAGCCAGCCCTCTTACCCCACACAGCAACCGCATCCCGACCAGCACCATCCCTCGCATACAACCAACCGCATGATACAAACCCAACAACCATCGAAACCCCAGGCACGAGCAGAGACAACTATGCAACAACAGAACTAACCCCCCAAACGCCCTACCCCTCCCTCCGACCGAATACAGACCTAATAGCAAAACGCACATTCAGACTAAACTGCCCCTCACACACCCCACTACAATCTCCCGGATAACAAACAGCAGCGGATACCCTAAAACTGGCATCAAAAGGTATACTGTCAATAGGAGCGTGGCAGAAAGTCTCTGCAGAAAGATCAAGAAAAAATATAGGTGGGGACAAGGGTGTTAGGCTGAGGTGTCAACCACCAGACCCTCGCCATTACCACATCAAGACGCTATAAACTTAAAACAGTTTGTACAACCGCACATTCCAACTCCCACAGTCAAAGATCATTGTTCCGTCCTGCCGGTAACTGTGCAATCCCCATCAAGTCCATCTATGAGTGTGCAGCCGTGGTGTCCTCGAAGAAGTGTGATCAGCCATTATGCAGCACCTTCCACTTGGCAGGGTAAATCAACACATAGCAGATGTTGGCCCTACGCAGTCGCTCCTTGGTAGGGCCAAACGCTGCTCTCCTCCTCTGCACCAACTTTGTGTAATATGGATAAATATTCAGTTTGGAGGACATTCCCTCTATCACCCCACCCTCCCTGGAGAAGGCCAGTATGTGCCCGCTGTCTTTGTAATTCAAGATCTTAGCGATCCAGTGGTCTGGCACCCGGCGGGGGCCTTTTAGCTAGAGATCTGTGCGCCCACTCCACCGTGAATCCCTGTGTCAGCGATCCTGGTCCCACCTCCTGTAACAGCAAGTTCTCAACATAGGAAGTAGGATCCGGACCTTTATCCCACTTAGGCAGTCCTAGGATCCGCACATTATTTCTCCTCGTCCTGCCCTCAGCATCTTCAGCACGTCGTTCCAGTTCCCGCACTTTCTCCAGCAGCGTAGCAATTTCTGACTGAGCTCCAGCCAGCAAAGTTGCCCCTATTCTCCTGCGCCTGGGCTACCGTGGTGCAAAGCGGTCCGCAAGCATGTGCACATCCTGCCTCAGAAGGCCGACATTGACTGTGATCATCTCAATCTTATGTCCCAGGGATGCTTGTAGCATTGCTATTGCCACCAGCATCAGATAATCTCCCTGCTGCCTCACTGACCCAGAGGCAGCCTCTGCACCCCTATGCAGCAGTGACTGAGCCATGCTACCTCCCTCCTTCTGGGTAAAGGCCTCCATGACCGTCTATTTGTCCCTCCCCCTATTGTGCTTCTCTGGCATCTGAAGATTGGTCTGTTCACGCCTCGCATTGTGAAGGCCCCAATCTGGTGGGAGCCATGCACATGTATCCTCTCCTGTGCACTCTGCTCAAGCAGTGTCCGCAGCATTCCTGCCTGTAGGGTACCCCAGGAGCCACGTACCCCCCAGAGAGAGTTAGGTGCCACAGCAAGAAAGCACAATTCTCTGTCGCCTTGCTACCAGACTGCTAGCCACCAGCCCAGGTGAAGCAACATGCTTCTCACTGTCCGGCACCTCTCACACAGGCCCCTTTGGTGCTGCACAAACACAGATTCCTCCCGGGGAGCACAGCAGGCAGGCCAGTCTATGTCCGCACTGGCCAAGTAGCTGAGCTGCTGTTAAAAGTGGCAGCATCCTGATGTCCTTGGCCAGCACTGTCACCCACTAAAAGAAGGATCAAGGCTCATATGCTGCATACTGAAGGCCACAATGGTGGCAACATGTGAAGTATGCGATCCAAAACATAACGCACAGGAAGTATTACACCGTAGCAAAGGCAGTATCCAGTGAATCAGCAGTCCCCCTCTCTCCATGGCCCCTCACTTATTTAGACATCCAGTTCAGATATGGCAGGCCTCCCAGCAACAGCAGCAGTAGGCCCAGATAATCCCACAATGACAACAGGATCAATCAGGGCCACACCGTACGAGGAATCGGGCCACTGTTAGAATGCCTGTGTCCTGGTGCCCCTGGCCAGCACCGTCGCCCAGAGAGAACGAGGACCAAAAGCTTCTAAGATGCAGGATCAGTCAGGGCCTCTTTCTGCGTCGTGCCGCCACTCCGTGCTCAGTCGCGCAAGCTCTGAGCGAGCGGAGAGGACAGAGAGAAGTGACAAGGGCAGCCTGCCTCCACAGCTCGTTCAAGGCAGACGTGCCGGCCTGCCTGCAGAAGGGCAAAGCCGCTCGGCTCACTACCCAGCCCCCTCCCTGCCTGTAGCAGGGGTACAGATGCCACCTTTCCAGCTGCAGCGCTATACTCACCGCTGTGTGCCTCTCTCATCAAACAGTGACAGGGCAACCCCCAACTACAGCCACACCACAGCATGCGGGGTCCCTGAACGCAGCTCCAAGGGTCACCACATCCGCTGCTTGCAGCCAGAGGTCTCGTGTCTCAGCTCATCAGATAGCAGAGCAGACATTTTCAAATGAAATCTGTATGCAGGTGATATTACGGGTACAAACAACGGATCCAGCAGGTACACGGGAAAGCAGCTGCTCACTGCATGGCCACCAGCCACGCCCACCACTAACAGCTGAGGGGTTCTGTATAACTGGACGATGTTTGGTCTCGGTAGAGGAGCTCCCACATTTCTAAATGTTCAATAATGCTTGCTGTCAGAAAGTTACTGTGAATTGATGTGTGCTGTGGCAATACAGTAAGTAAGATAATTGGAGTGATGGGTGCCAGAATTGAGTGGCGCAGGAGCACACTTAACAATGTTTTAATATCCCAGAACCCAAGGGCCTCAAGTATGAATCTTTAATGGGGCTGAATAAGTGCTAAATGTAGGACAATGCCAGCCCTTTTCCTTTCCAAGCCTTTTCCACTGGGTTTTTGTCCGGAAACAGATCAACACTGGATATGAGAAGAGATTTGCTCTCTTGCAGGACTACCTGCCCCTTCCTCCCACCTCTATCTGTCTGTCAGAGATTCGATGTACATGCTCTCAAGATCTAAAATTAACTAACTTTCAATGTAACCTTTTGAACAGGTGCATTTATTGATCAGTGTATTCAGTTCTATCAAATTATTGATGAAAGGTGCCTTCTACTGCACTGCCCTAATAAAGACACGTGGATGATAATTCTGAGACAAGGTGGTATCGGACAGAGAGACACTGAAGAGTAGGCAAGGGCTCTTTTCTCTTGTACAAAATAAGGTTAAGGATATTTACCATCTCCTTAGGTCTGCGACTGTGATCAACCATATCCAGGAGTGGAAATGCCTCCCTCAGGGCATCGATGGTCACAATGTCCTGGAACCCTAGGCTAAAATGAAGGGGATTTCAGTCAAGGAAATAAAAGAAGCAAAGCGGCACCTCAGTTCATTCTTCAAGGATTATGCCATAATGCAAAATGCCAGGCCAAAAGAGGCTACCTAGTACTTATAGTATATGTATATATTTTCACCACCCACAAAACATCTTCCATTTTGCACTAATCCTGTAATATGGAAAGTATCCAACATGACTAATTATTCAGTTTCTTACTTTACTAAGACTTCTCAATATGCAGCCAAAACAGGGGAAAGTCAACTGAATTCAGAATTTTTTCCAGGATGCTAATAGTTTTAAAAAAGAAATTGGGAATGGTCCAGTTGCAATTTCTCAACAAAAAAACTGCAAACCAAGATGGACACCACGGTGAAGGGAACTTCAACGTTCCATGTAATGTCCCCGCAAAAATGTCTCCCGGCAAAAGTCACTGTTTTTTGTGGAGACATTATTACATACATAATGTTAACATATTTAATGTTGCCAATGGCTTTTCCCGGCGGCATTATGTATGGGGCATTATTACCCGATGCCAACTTGAAGTAGTTCCATCTCCCTTTCCATGGCAGCCATTTCTGCAGCGGGGAACCACAGGAACATAGAGTGTTCCAGGCACCAGTGAGGGACAAGGCAGCTTCAGGTAAGTGGGACGGGGTAGTGCTGGGAGAGGGAGTGAACAGAGGTGGAATTGGGAGTGGGGGCGAGGGCAAAGGAGCGTGGCTTACCAGCTGCCCGGTGTGGAAAATGGTGGCCTCCCGCTGCCCAAGGGGCTCCTAAAACAGGATTTACCATCAAGTAAAGTCTGCATTCAGAGCTCCCTTATTGCCTGGGCAGCCCACTGTCCCCGTCTGGGTACTAATGCAAATAATACAATCTTCCTCTGTTTTTTATGTATTACTCTTTTTTATTAACTTTCAACAAGTACAACACTAGCAAATTCACAATTTACCAGCAAGACGAAAGGATGTTGAGACAATGTGTAGGACAATAATGAAGGATTTGCATATGACCAGGGAGGTAAATCCCATAATCCGTTAAGCGTGCAGGACAGTTAAGTCATCAAAAGACAACGCCCGCAATCCTATCATTGACCATAAGGAGAGTCCATGGAGCACTCTGAGGAGTTACGAATAAAGGTTGTTAACTGCAGACCAGATATTCTTATGGCGAGAACAGGGGCAAACCCGGTTTGCAAATTCCTCTTCAGAGTTATTTGCCCATAATAGTTATCGACCCAACCCTCGAACCGCAAAGGAGAGGGGTGCATCGAGAACAAGGTAACCTGTTGGTGAACCTAAAGTAGTGCCAGTTTTATCAATCTGCTCAGCTGTGACTAATCAACTTCCGGGGCACCAGTGGTTCAGGGATGAATATCGGTTTCTAGACCATCAATCAGCCCCACACATCTAGTACACCAGAAGGGTTCCAAACAGATTGGAACCAAGCAATTTATAAACCTCCTTGTCCCATTTTGGTAACATCGACAGAACAGCAGGCTTATCTCCAAAAGGTGGATTGTTGGTTAGTTGCAACATAGCAAAAAACAATTACCCAATGATAAAAGGGACTGTCCAGTCAAGGTTGTATACAAATATTTACTCCATTATTATCACAACAGACAGTTCCAGCACACTACAAAATACAACCCAGCCTGTAAAGGAATACAGAGTACAGACTGTTTCAAAGAAGGAAAAGGGATGCACTGTGGATACTGAAAGGAGGGTAGTTGGTAAAGTAATTAATCGTAATAGTTCAAGGATACTTGGTTTCAACACAAAGGGAGCCATGGGTCGTAAAATGTCACTAAGGGCCTTCGGAGAAGGACCAGGAGAACAGAACCACCATGTACCTTGTGCCTGTAGGAGTTCTTGGTGCTCGACAGTGTAGAGTCGTTTCCAGGGCATTTGCAGCTTTTGCAACATGGTTCAAGACCAGAGATAGCTGAGAGTGTCAGGCAGAAGGCAGTTTGGCGAGCGAGGATGGACCAACGGCTGCAGGCTGGCCTACAAAGCGGCTCAGGAATTGCTGTATCAGTGCTGGTTGGCGGATCTGGAGCACTGATCGAGGCGTTTTGGATGCTGTTAGCGACTGCGGTGTAACAACAGTCAGTGGTGCAGTCGGTTGAAGCTTGAGGGGCGCGACTGGCTCGAAAATGTCCTTTAAGGCAGACGCTGGTTAATGCTGGTCGATGCACTCCTCCTAGCTTCTTCACTGGGCTTGTGTCGTCCTTTAAGGCAGACGGCCCAGAGATATGGAAAGTGTTGCAGGCAACAGCCTTGTCCTCGGTTTGGTTCAGAGACACTCTGCCATTTCCCACCTAGGAAGCTTTCTTCCAGAGCCTAGCAGGGCACGCTGTGTGCTGGCTGGGTACCATTCTGGAGCTGCTGGAGGGTCATCTGGATTCACTATCTCCCTCTGTTCCGTGGGAGATATTTAGGGGAGGGATCCTGCTTCCCTCTATGGAAATCCTGGCCTTCCTTCACTGGTGGAAGCTGTAAAGCAGACTGTACCTTCAGCCAGGGTCCAAATGAGTTGTTCATGTTACTTCCTGCAAAGTCTTCAGATGATCTGCCCAAAAGAGGGGCTTGACCCTCTTTTAAAGCTGAATGGGCCAAAGTGATTGGTGTAGGCTAAGCCTACCTTAATGAACCAATCCTGGGTCCTCACCAACAATCTCCTGTATGCGTGAGATCATAACCACAGTGCTTTGCAACAGAAAAGGTAATGGGGTGAAAACATGTAATACTAAGTCCCACCCATCTTCCTGTCTGGTGTGGATCAAAGGATCTCTCTGGTTAATTGAGCTCTCTGTGGTTCCCGATTAAAGCGGCAGGTCTCCACTGAAGCTGCGGCGAGGCCAGACTTTTGGTCGCCGCCAAACCACATACTCGTACCTTCTGAATGGGGTCGCCCTGTGTGAATGACTACTGTAAACAGCTGTCCCAGACATGACAGGTCACTGCCCTCGATACTGAGAGTCGGAAGCTGGCTTCCGGTTGACGCAGTGCAAATCAAACGTTGTTGGGGTTTTCTTGTCCTTTGTTGGTCCTGCGACCAGGCCCCTCTGGGCCCGTTTGAATTAACTGATTAGAATGCAAAGCAGCCATCAGCAGCTAACAAAGGGCAGGGCGGATCCATGGTGCCTTTGTTGTTTAATCAACGCTGACCATGGCAGCGGGAAGGTTTTGCCTTCCCCCTTCTGAGATGCCTTGATGTGCTCTTGACTGTCATATTCCAACTAAATATGACAGGGGGAGGGCGCCTGTAGGCTGTGTCCACCCAGAGTACACAGGTCTATGTGTATGTCGTGCAGTGAGCATAAGAAAATGTGTGCAGAATAGCCCCACACATTTTCCGGCGGTTGATCTACCATCATTCAATTTCATTTAAAATTTCAGAAAAAGCCCAGGCGAGCGCACGCCCACCAGGCGGATGGTCGAATTCCTCACATCAGCATTTTACCTATCAGAAGGGGGGGGGCCAGTAAGCATGAGATAGGATCAATTGGTAAGTCAGTGTTACCAATTGTTGAATGTTTGGTCACGACTTCCACCCAGAACCTGCCTAGTGCTGGGCAACTCCAAACAAGTTTTCAGATGTCAGCATTATTCATCTTGCATTTCGGGTAAGCTCTGGCTGCTATTGATCAAATTTCCTAATTTTGACTGGGGTATAGTACTGCTGGTGCAGGAATTTAAACAAACGTGGTGGACACTTGGGATTCATAGAGATTTGTCTATCCTGGATGCATGCATCGGGCCACTCTTTGTCATCTCTTACTCTTCCCAAAATAATTTCCAATCTGCTCTAGGAGCTAAAATCCCCAGTATCCCTCCACTCAGCAACAATTTACATATTAAATCCTTACATGTATGGGGTCCAATATCAGTAATAAAATTCATTTGAGTGCTATTTTCGGGTGAATCAGGGAATGACAAGAACTTGAGATTCATTTCAAACTTAATTATAATGTATGATATTGTCCATGTAAATTATGGGAGATCCAACTTGTGCTCTAGCACCTCGAAGCTTCTCATGTGCTAAATGGAATTACCAATAATGATCTCAGACCCAAATAACAAGACATACTCAACGAATATGTCAAAGTACTAGTTTATTGGCAGCTCAAATTAAGTAAGGCAATCTGGCGAACAACAAACTGTAGTCCGGACACTCACACTTCAATTTGGATTACACAAAGGTTTTATACCTCAATGTACGTCAGGTATGACGTCCTCATATGTGGCAAACTGTAAAACCTATTGAAGGAAGAGATTGGTTAAGGGAACATATGTACCTATAGCATATACGTATTAGAGGTTTGAATCCCGATCCCGTGCTTAGAAACCACTCGCTGGTATTAAGTGCCTTATAAATAAATAAACAATACAAAATAAAAATAAATATAAAAATATCACTGGACGCCTTTATCTGGTGGGCACACCTTGAACCACCTCTAAACATGTATAATATCGATTATAGCAGAATAACAGTAGCAGGTTGGCATGTGAAACAATGTATAGCATGTTGCTACATAGACCCTGTTTGGTTGGCATTCTCTCCCCACCTTGGACTTTTGGCTCGTTAGCAGCACATTTGCAAAACGAAACTCTGGTGCAGAGAGCAACGTCAGACTACTACCCACTTGCCCAATTAGTCTATCATTTCTCATCGGTCAGGTACCAAGCCAAGGATTCTTTATAGTTGACCATGCAGCATGTTCTCTGTTCTGGGACTTTCAAGGGAGTGTAGGAACACCATTATCTTCGACTGGAGCTTAATGGATAACCCTTATTTTCAACTTCTGAGTCACGTGTGAGGAGAGCACGATTTTGTCCATGTCATCCTTTTATTTACTGCCATTTGATTTAATTGTGCTGGGTGTCATTACTCCACTTGGCCTTTGGAGACTTGCTCACTCCACCTTCATATGCTTTTTGCATCTTTGATTGTCCAATACTTTGTGCTTGCAAATGTTTTCTTCTTTGCTTAATATAAGAGAAATATGCATCAAGAGAAATATGTATTATGTACATGGCCTATCCTCTTGACTCCCTTTGTGCCTTGCAAATATTCCTTGATGTGGCATCCTTGATCCCAGGCCCATAGACTGCTCTTTATTACTCACATGAAGCTGTTTTCCAGTGTCTCCTGACTCTGCAGCCCTGATCGGTCTCTGAGGTAGCTTGATTGGTTTCAACGCAAGTCCGTGTGTCCATCTTTTTCTCATGGCCGCTTTAACCACCTTATATTTTTTCCGCAGCAAGCTTCTATTTGTCTCAGCTACCTTACGTTTCTGCGTATGTACATTCAACTTCATCTCTCCTCACTGATTTCATTGGTGAATACGCTTTTAGTTTTTGATTACGTTTCTCTTATAATTCCTGTTACATCTTTATCCTTTAAGTATTTGCATATTGTTTCAGTGACTCTTTGTATCTTTCCCTCATGATGTCACTCTGCTCTCGTCAGATTTCACGTAAAGCTCTTTGATGCCCAGTGGTGTGTGCAGACATCCTTCCACCCTTTCAATATGGGGGGCACATTTGATATGGTTGTCCGAGTGCATATCGTCTCTCATACATTCGATGCGGTATTGGGACAATACCTGGTGTTCCACATAGTGCTCTTATCCTGCTGTTCCAATATGATGGAGGTGAGGGAGCGG
Organism: Ambystoma mexicanum; assembly: GCF_040938575.1. Classification (NCBI taxonomy): domain Eukaryota; kingdom Metazoa; phylum Chordata; class Amphibia; order Caudata; family Ambystomatidae; genus Ambystoma; species Ambystoma mexicanum. Next base: position 446,413,987 of record NC_090936.1, on the reverse strand, counting down.
GAGCTAGAGATGGCGTGTGCATCTGTTCCTCTACATTCCCCCCCTATGGTCAAGTCCTCAGCCACCTCCTCCTCTTCAATCTTTTTTTTTTTAAACTTTATTTATTTACACAACATTCATAATAAATCCCAATACAATCAGCGTATATCAAATTACACATAGAAAATACAAGAAAAGCACAGCATTTTACACAGTACTACATACACAGTGAGATATACAATACCCTTAATCCCCAACATCTCAAATACATCTCTCAATTACCCCCACCAAAAACTATAATGCCATGTTAAAACAACTGCAAAACCTACCCCATATTTTCCCAACTCGTCAATCGTCTTGATTTTCGTTTCATACTTTGGTTTCTTTGGAATCCATACTTTTTCCACCCCGTCAGTTCACCTGCATTCTTTAAATGCTCATACAAACTCCAGGTCATGTGACAGCATTCTCCAGTCGGTTGACAGAATCCCCAACGTCCAATATAGTTCTTAAAATGCCTTGGGTAATAAAACGTCATCCCTGGGTGGGCCCGCTAATTCTTCTTTATGTTCTCACGTGGGGTGTCTTCAGTCTGTGGTGCATGGTCACCGTTAACATCGATCATGATCATCGCAATAGCTTTCTTGGCTGTCTTCTTGCATTGTCCTAAAATGATGCTTATAAGACAGAATCCTAGCAATACCAACACTAGTATTGCTCCAAGTAGTTTGAAGGCATTCGCCACCCAAGTTGCAATCCATGAAAACAGAGACGAGAACCAATCATCGTCTTTTGGTTCATCAGCTTCATTCTCCATCTTCGTGGGCAGGGTTGTCAGCATAGATATTGTTTCTGTCAGGGTTCCATTTTCTCTATCATGGGCAGGTGTGAATGTACAGCAAGAAGGCCTGATCTTGTCACATGCCTCCTTCCATTGCTGTAATTAAGTCCAAGACATACCTGTTCTAGAGTCTCATAAGCCTGAGTTCTTCCTTGATTGCATTAAATCCTTTTATTGTTGCGTTGATCGTTTGCACAGCTCCCATCTGGTGATTTGCAACCACTTGGCATTCACTGCAGTCTGGAGTCCTGGCATAAATATTGATCTAACTATTAATGCTGTCTTGCTGAATAATCTGTGCTCCGCTGGAATATTGTCATAGGCTATAGACTTTGATGAGAAATAATTCTCCCTCTTCAACCGACAGAGGTTGAGTGAACTCTTCCTTCTCTGGTAGTCATTCATTTTTGGTAACTCTTCAATATGAAGGTCACTTTGGGGAATCACTAATGCAGGAACATGTATGACCATGATAGAACATATTCCTCCCCAATTCTTGGCAACTTCCTATAAGCTCTGGAACCACAGGCCCAATAGTGGGCCATTAACACGGCAGTTCCTCTGTTCGTTCCTGCTACTTAAGAGGATCTGCTTACATCCTTTAGAACCAGGCCCTTGATCCTGAAGCATGTTTTTCGCATTATTTACTGGTATTATGGACACTGGTCCTGCTTCATTGTCAACCTACTTTAGTAGCTTAGAACACTTGGCCTATGACTTTAGGCATACGTCATTTACTATTTGCACTATGCTTACTGGTTCCTTCTTTAATAAGTGTGTAGTGCAAGATAACATCTGTTCTTCCCATTCTGTACTGGTGGCAACTAGTCCATATTCCAATAGCTGAGGTCTCTCCCAGCATCCTGGTACTCCTGATTTTTGGTCTCCTGCCAGGGATGAATATAGAAGCATATGGTTCATCCAGCTTATCTCTTTTTCCTTCTTCTGTGTTTTCACATAAGCATCTTGATCTGGAAATGATATTCTTGATCGCAATCGTAAGGCTGTCCATATTCCTTCGAATTGTCCTCTGGTTGTGCAAGCTGCTAGATGGATGAGGCACTTTGCATCGTGTGCAGGTATTTCTCTATCTTCACCAGCATCCCTTTTAAGTCAAACAATGTGTTTAATAAAATCAGGAGAGATGCTACTCGTGCTTTTGTTAGGGATTATAAGAAATGCTTCATTGTCAACCACTGTATCTGCATTTTTAATCATTAAGTGTCTAAATGCCATAATAATAAGGAAGAAAAGACACATCATAAGGCAGAATGAAATCACAATTACCATTCCAGAAAAACTCATCGACTGTCCTGATGGTACTGAGTCTCTTATATTTTGGAACCTTCTTATCTTCTTTTTAATCCAATATGTAATTTTGTTATTCTTTGTAAATCACACTTGTATAACAAAAACTGCAGTGATGATTCTGAAAGTAATATGACTGTTTTTAGGATTGCCAAGAAATGTCACAAGGTCCACGTGTCATCTTATCAGAGCAGGGTAAGACTGCAATATATAGTTAAAAACAGCATACAAGAATGTGTGTAATGTTATTATTTATGATTGGCAGCATAGAAGGTGAAGTGTGCTCTTTTTCTTTGGATCCAGTACAATGTCTCTTGTCCCTATCTAAAAAAGTTCTAGAATAGCCACAAGTCCAATTATTCCTTATTAGATTTTAGAAGGTTTAAGTTAGTTACCTGTAACTATTGTCAGGCTGGGAATCCTCGGTAAAAGGAAAGACTGTTTCACTTTCATTTTAAAACTGTATTTCTCCTCTAAGCCAATCATTGTTCTCTGGGTCATACTTCCCCCATCCAATGACGAGCCTCTCGCTAAGCCCCGCCGCTGGTAGCCATCTTCAGATTTGGTAATCACGTAAAGTAGCAGTATGACCAAGAAGAGCCGCAGAGGGGGCAGAGGGAGGGTTTGTATGTGAATCCATGGCAGACCCATGCTGGAGAACAATAGTTAGAGGTAATTAACAAACCTTATCCAACATGGGGTCTGACATGGATTCAGACGCTCAAGCAAACAGGTTGAGTAGCCCTGCCTGGGTGACTCTGGACTCCTCCCTGGAATCCCTGTTGACGCAGTAGAACCTTGTGAAGGTATGCATGGACCTCAACATCGCAGTCCTGCAGATGTCAAGCAGGGGTACACCAGCTTAGCCAGCCAATGACATTGCATGATGCAGCCGTAGAGCCATCTTGAGATGGAAGCCTTGGACAAGGCCTTCCCATTATTCACAGGTCCAAAACTCTGAAACAATTGAGAAGTCTTCCGAAAACTCATCATGAGTCCACATAGAACTTCAAGGCACAAGCAACATCCAGTGAATGCAGTGTCCATTCAGCCGGCAACAAAGTTTTTGGGAAGAAAACCGGTAACACCAAAGGCTTGTTGAGGTGGAAGTCCGACTGAAACTTCAGCATGAAAGAGGGGTGCGTACGCAGCACCACCCTCGATTTGTGGAAAGTCAGATAAGGCTGCTTGCAGGATAGGGCCCGGATCTCACTCACTCGTCTGGCTAAGGTGATGGCCACCATGAATGACGTTTTCCACAAGAGAAACTTGAGTGGGGCTTGATGCATAGGTTCGAAAGGAGCCTAAGTCTTGTCAGGACTACAATGAGTTCCCATGCCGGGGCAGGTGCCTTCACCAGTGGGAAAGATCAAAAAAGCCCCTTGAGGAACTCCTCCATGAGTCTGTGGGACCAAAACAAATATCTTCCTGGGGATCTGGTGTAGGGTGAGATGGCCGAAGGTGCACCTTGATGAACGCGTGAGCCAGACCAGCTTTGGCAAGGAAAGCAGGTAGGGAAGAATCTGTGGGGCCATGACCCTCAGAGGGGTAATCTTCTGCGACCGGCACCACGTAGAAAAAAGCTTCTGCTTATGGCTGTAGCACTTAATTGTCGACAACGCCCTTGCTTTGGCGAAGACCTCGCTGCAGTCCGCTGGCAGCTCATAACCTCCAAACCCTAACACTCAAGGAGCAATGACTTCAGGTTCAGGGATTATGGGTCTTGATGAAGCAGATCCGGAAGCAGATCTGGAAGTACCCGCAACTTGATTGGAGACAACGCTGATAACCAAATCTGCCTCGGCCTTGTCAGAGAGATGATTATCATCTTGCATTAACACCGTCTGAGTGTGTTGATCTCACGTAGGAGGAGAGGAAACACGGGAAGTGTACAGAAACAGACCTTCCCACAGGAAGGAGAACAGGTCCCACAAGCTCCTCGGTTGGTGGAATCTGCTGGCAAACTTCTGGCATTTGGAGTTCGCCGCTGTGGCAAAAAGATTGATCAGGGGTCTGCCCCATTTGACGAAAAGGCGGTCCACCTGATCCTGACGAAGTTCCCACTCATGGCAGGAGCGCAGTTCCCTGCTGAGGGAGTCTGTAATGGTGTTCTTGACACCTGCCAGGTGAAGAGGGACGAGGAACATCCCCTGTCCAATGGCCCACTGTCAAGTCCTGAGCTTCCTTGGAGAGCGCTGGGGATCTAGTGCCCCTGTGCTTCCTGATGTAGAACATGGTGGTGGCATTGTCTGAAGATTCTCACCACCTTGCCCTCCAAAAGGTAGTAGGAAAGACTTGAAGGCCCAGAACACTGGCCACAGTTCCAGGGTGTTGATGTGCAGATCCTTCTCCTCTGCAAGAAACAGACGTCTGGCGTGTAGACGTCCGGTGTGAGCCCCCCAACCTTCCAGAGAGGTGTCTGTGGCGACAGTCTCCTTGTATGGCAGGGTTCGAAATCCCGTTCCCTGGGCGATGTGGGAGCGCATCCCCTACCACTCTATCGCCGCCGGAACTCCTAGTTGAGAGGGATCTTGTCCGCAAAACTCCTGGACACTTGTATCCAACATGCATCCAAGAATTCCTGTAGGGGTTGCATCTGCAACCTTCAAAGACGGAGGAGGTAGATGCAGGACGACATCATGCCCAGCAGGATGTGATGGCCCGAACCATGGCCGTCTTCATCGACGACAGTCGCTGCACCTTCCCTTGAATGGCTGCTAGCAAGCCACCGCGTTGAGTCTGCCGCTGAGGAACAGCGGGTTCTGTGATGGCGTTAAGCAGGACTTTAGATAGTTTACAGAGAATCCCAGCTCCGTCAGCATTTGGACGATCTCCTTCGGGTCCTCGTCAGGCAGTTCCTGAGAGCGGGCGTGTATCAGCCAATCGCCCAGGTACGGGTATATGTGCATGCCCTGCAGACGCAGATAAGCTGCCACCCGACCGATTTCAAGCCGAATGGTAGGGCTTTGAACTGGTATCGTTGGCCTTGCACCACGAACCATAGGAACTTTCGATGTTTCCTGTGGATGGGGACATGGAAGTACGCGCCCTCTAGGTCCAACAACGTGAAGAAATCCCCTTTCTTCAGTTGGCCGAGCACATGCTGCAACGTGACCATCCTGATGTTTTGGGGCTTCAGGTACTTGTACAGACGGCACAGGTCCAGGATGGGTCACCAACCCCCCCGCCCCGATCTACTTTCCGTAAAATGGCTTGCACTTCTTCCAGGAGCTGAGGGATGTGCTGCTCCTGACAGGGAGCCAGTAGACTACATGGGCATCTGCATTGGAACTCCAAGGCGCGTCTCTGGACGAGAGCGTCCAGCACCAAAATGGCAGATGCGAGGAAGTAACCTACGTATGCAGAGATGCACCGCAGTATGGTGTGAAGGCGGACCAACAGGCAAGGATCCCAGTGGCCCGGTTGGATCCTGATTTTGGGCCATAGCGAGGTCTGGTCCTGTTGGGCTGAAGGTCAGCACTAGCACCAAGTGGAAGAGGGCGGAAGAGCCCAAGAGTTGGGGACGGAACAAAGAGAAAATCAGTGACCGCCAGAGGCACGGCGTACAAGGCAGTAGGTCGGACAGAGGTAGCGGCGGCCCTGGGACATGCTGCCTCGGGTATGGCAGCGAAGGCGCATATAACTTCAAGAGCTGAGTAGGCACCTGGGTACACGAAAAGCGGGGCAGCACCCGCAACAGCACCAGCCCTCTCTGTCATCGGACCCCGAACACTGAGTACAAACACAGAGTGCTGAAGTCCACACCAGCAAATCACTGTGGGCGGCGGGCAGGAGTGGTAGCCGGACTCTCCCAGAACAAGTTGCCGAAGTGCATCGCACTGTAGTGCAATCCAACATCCATGAAGGCAGAGCCCAGGAGCGAGTCTAGAGATAAGGCTCACACCGCAATATAAAAATCATATTCCAACAACGGACAAACACAAACAGAAACCAGACACAGTACAGCGCCTTAAAAAGATAATACACCCCAGTAAGCAAGGGAGAGCCACAAATGATTACCGGCTACCTTGGCAAAACAGGAGGCTAGACTGGGTGCATAACGTGGCAAGCAATGCGGGAGGGCAAAAGCATATACTACTGAGACATGATATAAGGGGACAACATCTGCAGGTGAAGTCCAAAGAACAACTGCCAGCCTTAAATAGGAACGTGGGGACCCCATGGGGGAAGACGGTAATGGAAATTACGCTCCAATGAACATAGATACAAGTGACTGTGCACCAGCAACTGCCAACCCGCCGGAAGAAGACTACACCAGGCATCAGTACGTGTATCGGCGGAGTACACTGTAGGCACCTGAGAGAGAGCACTGCAGCCTTGGAACATAGAAAGCAGCCCCCACCTAATACCAGCTGCCCACCAGTGGAACAAACCAGTGACAAGTGTGTGACCAAGGGGGAGCGGAAGTACAGGCACCGGGAGGACCAACAATGGCATCCAAATCTCAAAATAACAAGTCTAAACAGCCCTCATTGGACACTTTTACTAAATCCACCAACAGAATTGAGACCAACATGCCAGCAACCCCATCTCTGCAAGGAGAGTAGATCCAAGTGAAAGGGGACCCGCAGGTGCTGGACTCCATAGCAGCCTTGATGATCGCATTAGAATCCAAAAAGGATTCCATCAGCCTGGACGTAATCCTCCTGAGGCAAGATGTGCCGTCGCTTGCAAAAACGCACGGGAACTCATGAAAAAGAAGTTGCAGCAAATGCAGCCAACTTGAGGGACACCTCCAGAGAGACTACAGCAGCAAGTGAGGAATCTTGAGGGTAGAGTTGAAGATGAAGAAGAGTGGGCCAGATGCAATAACGTAAGAATCATCGGACTCCCTGAAGGGGAAGAGGGTGGGGTGGGACCCCCCCCCCACTAACTTTATAGAAAACATCCTGCTAAAAGAAATTGGCCCGGGACCACTCACTCAGGACTTCACAGTAGAAAGGGCACACAGGTCCCAGGATGAACAAACAGCCCATCATAGCCCCGATATTAAATTACAAAGACAGAGAAAGATTCTCGAACACTTCCAGAAAGGCGGCACAGTACAGCGAGCATCAACCAATATTACTGCATCCCTGGACTACACCTTGCAGGTGCAAAAACAGAGGATGCACTTTACATCACTCAAGAGGAGGCTGAGAGTGCGGAACCTTAAGTATATGTTGGTATATCCGGCAAGGCTAAAAGTAATAAGCAAAGGCAGAGCCATCTTCTTTGATACCCCTGAGGATGCACATACCTGGATGGACACAGAACATTTGCCAACCGGAGTGGTCAATCAGAAGACAGATGTGGGGGACACGCTGATGGGGCTACGAAGAGTCCGACGGGAATGGCCGGCACGGCGACTGATTGCAACTGGGAGTGACCTTGTTGCAAAAAACTCAGGCAACAACACCTGTGACGATTGTAGGAGGCAGCGGTGTAGTCTCCATCTGGGAACGCACTGCGGGGAAGCGTCTTTCATTTAAGAGTTGATTTGTTCACGGATACTAGCTGTTAAGGATCCGCATGCTGCACCCCAGGCACCAGGACAAGCAACTGGGGCAGGGGTGAGAAGCAGGGATGCTAGAGCACAAGGTATTCAGCTGGGCATTTGTTGGGGAGGATATGGGAGTTGGGGTAGTTAGTTCAGAGACAACCTATAGATCCACACAATTAATGTATAATATGCACATCTGTCTGTCGAGGGATGTAGGAATGCTCATGTTGGATGAGGGAACTTAGGATAGCCTTGTGGAATGTCAGGGGGCTTAATAGTTATATTAAACGAAATAGGATAATGACATGTTTGAGATGCCAAAAAATTGACATGGACATAGCACTCCTCCAGGAAACGCACCTCCCAGGGGAGAAATTAACTGCCCTAGCAGAACCTTTCAAGATCCTCAAGACTTTTAAAGCTGTAGATGGTAGGATGATTATAGTACAAAGTATATTAGAACAGAGAGAGCTCTGTATTGTCAACACTTCTGCACAAATCCACGCACAGCAGCCTACTTCCGTTCGTTGTACCCCCAAATTGGCACATATTGGGATGGTACATTAGTATGGGGAGGGGACTTTAATTGCATGCTGAACCCAGCACTTGACAGATGACAAATCTAGGCTCTTCAGCCAAAGCCTAGAATACATTGCTGCAAGCATTCAAATTGACTGACATCTGGAGGGCTCTACACCCGCAAGCCCGGGGATATCCACATTACAATGCCCCCAATGATCTATACACCAGATTGGACTATGTCTTTACAGGGGAAGAGACCCTAGGTGAATTCAAATCGGTGGAATACAAAGCTCGAGTGCTATCGGACCATGCCCCCCTAGTGGTCGTATGGCAGTACTGCCCTCTTAGGGCATGTATCCCGAACTGGAAGCTTAGAAGCGAATCCCTACAAGATGCAGTGTTCTGGGAACATCTACGAGAAGAGGTGAAGGATTATTTTAAAAAATAGAGTGTAAAATCAGCTGGTACACTATGGGAAGCCTTCAAAGTAGTGATTAGGGGGATGGCAATAGCTAAAGCAAAAGGAATGTAAGGCAGGATAGAAAGCGATTTAAATAAGGCCGAAACCAAGTTGGAGGCCATAGATTGCACAGGAGACTCGTCCAGGGATCAGGACCAAGAAGTTATCCGGCTGCAGCAGGAATGTCTGGAGCACTGGGAAAGATTGGGCAAGCTAAGTTATAAGAAATATGTAGAGAGACAACACGCGGAAGGGGATAAGCCGGGATGCTTGTTGGCCTGGCTTTATAAAAGTGAGATATGATACATGCGATTGCAGGGAGAAGTGGTGAGCTTTGTATGACGCAAGAAGGCATAAACAAGTGCTTCCATAATTATTACAAAGAGTTGTATGCAGAGACACAAGTAACACAGTTGTCAGAAATAGATGAGACCCTGGTACAGATAGACCTACCCAAGCTGGGTGCAAAAGCAGCGGGCAGGTTGGAAGCTCCCGTAACAATAGAGGAGTTAGAATCCACTATAAGAGGGTTGCCGACTGGTAAAGCCCCAGGAGCAGACGGATTACCCAGTGAATTTTACAAAGAATTCATGGCAGAGGTTGTGCTAGCAATGCTGAACGAAGCACTAGACACAGGCACTCTACGAATATCACGGAGAGAGTCTATTATCGTCCCATTACTGAAGCCCAACAGGCCTGACATTGACTGCAGATCGTACAGACTCCGTCCTTGTTTAATCAGGACGTGAAAATACTTACAGCCCTAATGGCCAACAGCCTTAGGCAGCAATATGAAAACATATACACCCAGACCAGTCGGGGTACATTCCGGACAGGAATATCACATGTAACCCAAAGAGGTTACACCATATCATTGATCATACCCAAGACACTACACATCAACATGCTGTGGCCTCGCTCAACGCGATCAAAGCGTTTGACTCGGTGAGATGGCCATGGCTGCTAGCAGTGCTGAAGAGCTTCGGCATGGGGCCCACATACATAAAATGGGTACAGCTACTATATAGCAGCCCAACAGCGAGAGTCAAGACAGGCACCCACATTTTTTGATCAATGGCAGCTGGGGAAGGGCACAAAGCAGGGCTGCCCATGGTCCCCTATGTTATTTATACTGGCCTTAGAACGTTAGCAGCGCATCTCCGGAAGGAATATCAAGATGCAGGCATAGGTATACAGGGTAGGAGTAACTTAATCTCCCTATATGCAGATGATATGGTTCTATACTTACAGCATCCAGAAACCAACCTACAGTATATTTGAGATGTGTTAGAGCGCTATGCAGACCTATTTGGTATCATAATTAATGCACAGAAATTGTGTTTGTTCCCCTTAGCGGGGTATAGGAGGAAATCTCTAAACACATTGTCAGTGCTATGATTAAATGGGACGTGAACACATTTAGACATTTGGGAGTAGATATCTCCCATGACCCTAAGACAGAACACACTACAAACTTTCGTGTCAAAATTGCTTCTCTCAATGAGGGGAAGGGCTGCGCTGTTAAAGATGGTGGTGCTCCCAAGGTGCCTTCATTTTTTTCACCAATGTCCCATACATCATACCTAAAGGCTTTTCTCAGAGACTAGACACTATATGTCGTAGCTTCCTATGGCACAACACGTGATGCCGGATGGCACTAATGAAATTGCAAAGGCTGTATGATTAAGGAGGTATGAAAGTGCCCAACTTTGAAGCATATTTCGTGGCGTGCTGTCATGATCCCTGTCCCTAGCCCTCTTAGGCAAAACACTGGAGCCTGGCCACAATCCCGCACATGGACCTTAAAGGCCTCTCCATCTCATCTGAGACCCACTTGGAGTCCTTGGAACTGGATTTAGTAATGTACTTTGTGCAACATGCATGCCCCCACATAACTCAGTTCCATGAACTGAGCTATGTGGTCTAGCTTTTTGGGTGTGGTTCGACCTAGGGATACCTGGGATACCTGGAGGCTATATAAACCACACCCGGGTAGAGAAACACGCTTTGCGTTACTCTGCGTCTGCAACGTGACACTCACCGTGTTTGGATCGGTCTCCTAAAGGCCTTTGCCTTTCCTCCGCATCCCGCGTACCTGAAAGAACAAGAACAACATTAACATCACACTTACCTTGAGGAGAATCCTGCTTCCATCCATCGTCCCTCCGGTCCTGTGGACAGCATTTCGGCGGAGTCATCTCCATTTCGGAACGCTGCATCCTGGGAAGAAAAGAACAAAGGGAAAAGACATTAGTAAGCATTCTCGTATCCCGATTCCTCTAAAACAGCAAGAAGAGTCACACGCTTACCTGGACTCGAGCCACTCATAACTTCAGCTCCGGAACACACCATCGACCTATAAAGGGAAAAGACAACACAGGTTAGCACATAAGGACAAGGCGCCGCGCATTGCGCTTTACTCACTCCACCACATTCTCTCAGCCGGCAGCCATACTGGTACATTGCAGCAGCCTACAAGGTACAAAGTGAGACATAGGTCAGCACAAGAAAAGGCGAACAGCGCCGCGCATCGCACTTTCACTCACCCCTTAGTACTTGGCTGCCCTAAGCAGCACAACACCATCAACGACCCCCTCCAACACCTAAAGGGAGAAAGAGGAAACATTAATAGGGGCAAGAGACAAGAAAAGGACAGTTCACCAAGAATCAATAAACCTACCTTGTCGGGCTGGAGTTACAGCAAGCCCAGACTCATTGGACCCGTACCAGTGAAGCAACTAGGTCGCGCAGCGCCCACATCAACCGACGCCCCCTGCACCAAAGAGCAGGACGGAAAGCACATGACACAAGACGACAAGGTGAGGAGAGGACCTAGGGGAAGGTTTGGTCCTCGAAGAAAGTGGGGTCAAGCAACCAGAGACAAAGTTAAAATCGGGAAATCCTGTATTTCAGGCCCAGTCCCCAGTCGAACAGATTCCAAGAAAGGGTTTGAGATTGTGAGTGTCCAAGAAAGGGTTTGAGATTGTGAGTGGTCCAATCAGGCTGAGTGGCATCCCCGTGGATATCAGGTGAGCGTTACAGAACGCAAAGCCTCACACCATAATACACCTGGACGTCATGGAAACGTCAAAAACCGACCAGTTAGCCCAAATGCTGGGGCAGTTACGTGCTGAAGTACATGCTGCTAGGCAGGAGACCAATACCCTGAGGAGAGAGTTGATTGTCGCTAAAGAACGCACTGACAACTTAAGCAGGCAGCTTCTCCAGTCACAGGCGGGACATGCACCGTTGCCCGTTAACGTGTCATCAATGCCAGTACCATCAGCCAAACCTGTACAAATAACCCTTCCTGGGGCAGTTCCTTTGGCCCCACCTGAACGATTCACGGGAGAGCCCAAGAAGTATGCAACATTTATGAACCAATGCCGTCTGCATTTCCTTTGTAGGCCTGGGGCCTTCCCAAATGACCAATCATGGGAGCGGAAGTGCTGCAGACTGGTCTGTACCCTTTGTCAGTCAGGATGATCCTTTGCTACATGACTTCAGGGGTTTTCAGCAGGAGATCGAGAAACTCTTCTCGAAACTCTTTGCTTGTGGTACCCATGGACGGGCATTGGACAACAAACTTTTGTCCCTTTGTCAAGGAAACCAAGACCTATTAACATACATAGCAACCTTCAATAGGCTCGTGGTCGAAGCAGGATGGCCAGAGAAGAGAACCACGTTATTTCATCAGGGCCTACGGGGGGAGCTAAAAGTTGTTCTTGCTCAAGTGGTGGACCCCCCGAAAGACGGTGCAGAGTTCATTAACCTTGTTGTTCAATTAGATCATAGGTTGCAAGACCAAAGAGCAGATTGCATCAGACTGGACACTCGCCCTATATATGTACGATCAAAGGACAATGTTTCACGAGCAACAGAAAGCTCAGGGGAATCAATGCAGATCGGAGGGGTAAGGGCCCCCTTGACTAAGGCTGAAAGGGACAAGAGAAGGCAGCAGCAGTTAGGTTTGTACTGTGGAAAGTCAGGCCATTTCCTTGAAGAGTGTCCAGTGAAGCCACCAAGGAGAACCGTAGGGGCCACGGACAAAGAAAATAACAATAAAGAGTCGGAAAACTACCAGGCCCGGCAAGTGTAGGGGTCCACTTGTCGAGTGAAGAAAGTGAACTACAGACCTCCCATTTTGCAATGTCTGTGATCTTGATCAACCACCAACAACCATCTCGAATGCAAGCCGTAAAAGCATACATAGACAGTGGAGCAGTTGGGAACTATATGGACCAAGATCTTGCAGCAAAGATGGGGCGTCCTTTATGCCCTAAGTCAACCACTGACACTGTCACCACTGTTGATGGTACGGAAATAGCTTCTGGTCCAGTATCCTAATGCACCACAGTGTTAACCCTTCTGTGCCAGGATGGCCACCGGGAATCTATCGCTTTCGACCTCATCAAGGAGTCCCAGTTGATTTTAGGAATGCCGTGGTTGATAGCTCACAATCCTCAAATAGATTGGCGTGCAAAAGAGTTGGCCTTTTCCGAAAGTTGTGCTCATACCATCAAGGGAAACAGTCAACTGATACTAGATCTCCTGCTCATGGAACAGCGGCAACAACTCTGGGGGTAGCCGGTACCCGACCAAGTGAATACCAGGACTTTCAAGATGTATTTCAGAAAGAACAAGCTAATACCTTGCCTCCGCACAGACCATACGATTAGGGATGTAACGGTATAACGGTATACCGTTAAAGATACCGTGAACCACTTAATTGAATAATAATAACCGTCACATTGTTTATACCGGTATACCGTTTATACCGTTAACCATGCTTTTCAATCTGATTTGGAAAGGCTGCAGTAAGCAAGTGCGGCGCAGTCTTGGTCTTGCACTGTTGGATGTGCCATCTGCCAAGCAGTATCAGTTGGGGCAGTTTTTAATGCCATTCCATAAACCACACGTGCCCGACACAAAATCAGTATGTTAGCAATAGGAAAAATAAATAAAGTGCCAAGAAGGAAAAGGGTTTACTTTGGGTTGGCGGCTTTGGGGTTTATATATTTATAATGGATAATGTTTGCTAAACATATGACAATGTGGATTTACGTGGTTCTATCATTGATTTTACATATAATAAGTCACACTGCAAAATTCACTCATTTGTGGGTATTCCCTGCTGCCATACCAAAGGGTAAGATGTTCGTGATTACTGAACACCTTTCGGCCCTCAAGTAAACTAAAGGCTGTAAGGTAAAGAGAGCATGCGTGTGTGTGTATGCGCACAAGCGTAAACTACCATCAGCCTCTATTGATCTGTGGCATGCAGGTTATAAAGATGGCAACATGTTCATCTTCACCATTAGCCAGTGGGGGAGCTAAAAGCCTAAATGACCACTTAAGAAAAGCTATTCAGTTGGCTTTTCCTGTCGCAGCAGGGCTCCCCCACCTCCTCCTCCTCTCCACACGTGTGTTTGTGTTTGGTGGAAGCAAGGGGTAGCATTTCAGTGGAAAGTATGTTGAAAAGCCCACTTCTGGCCCTGGGTGTCTGGTTTTGTTTGTGATGATAAATCTGACAATTTATGACCTTTCAGAAAATATTTGTTAAGATTGGTTAACTCCACCTGCTATACCGTGATAACCATGATATACTGTCATTTGGCAAGAAGGTTATCGTACCGTCATAAAACTAATACCGTGACACCCCTACATACGATTGCCAGATCGACCTGATATCCGGCGCACAGATCCCTTGTGGGCGAATCTACGCACTCACAGAACCAGAAAACCAGCATTTAAAGTCCTACTTAGATCAAATCCTGGCAAACTGATTCATTTGCCCCTCGAAGTCGCCAGCAGCCTCTCCTCTATTCTTCGTGCGGAAGAAGGAAGGGGGATTTGAGGACTTGCATCGACTATCGCGTATTGAACCAAATCATCGTAAAAAAAATCGCTACCCTCTACCACTCATTCCAGAACTGCTAGATCAGGTTAAAGACGCCCAAATCTACACAAAGTCAGACCTTAGAGGAGTGTACCATCTTGTTCGAGTGACGAATGGAAAACCGCCTTTCGTAGCAAATATGGCTTGTACGAATATCAGGTAATGCCCTTTGGCCTTTGCAACGCTCCCGCTGCATTTCAGTACTCATGAACGATGTCCCAAGGGAATTAATCGACGTCTGTGCCCTAGTTTATATTGACGATATTCTGGCTCAAAACAGGACTACGTCAAGCAAGTTCGATCTGTTCTGGCAAAACTCAGCCAACATCAGCTCTATTCCAAACTCAGAAAATGCTCATTTCATGTCTCCAAAGTGGATTTCCTTGGTTTCATCCTCACCCCAAAAGGAATTCGAATGGATGTACACAAGGTAGATGCGATCCTAAATTGGTCATCGCCAAACTCATTCAAGGGAGTCCAGAGCATATTGGGTTTCACAAACTTCTACCGCCGATTCATCCAGGGTTTTCGCAAATAAGGCATCCAATCACATCATTGCTAAGAAAATGCAATAAGAAGTTCCAATGGACAGAAGAAGCAGAAAAAAGCCTTCCGGGAACTCAAGGTGAAGTTCACTTCTGCCCAGATTCTACGTCATCCTCGCCCAGACCTCCCGAACGTGGTGGAGACGGGCGCTTCAAGTATGGCAATGGGAGCTGTTCTCTCACAAAAGGACCCAGAAACTGGTCAATTGCACCCTGTCGCCTTCTGGTCGCATAAATTCATGCCACCCAATCTCAATTGCGCTATCACGGACAAAGAACTCCTAGCCATCAAGTCATCTTTTAAGGTCTGGTGACATTATCTCCTAGGTGCCAGACACACAATCACCGTAATAACTGACCATCAAAATCTACAGTACCTAAAAACAGCAAAGGCTCAATCTTCACGGCAACTACGCTGGGCCCTTTTCTTCGCTGAATACGATTACGTGATCACGTTTCGAATGGGAGTTAAAAATAGAAAAGCCGATGCTCTTTCCCATATGGGTATTGATGAACAGGTATACAAGACCCCCGATCCAATAGCCATTATTCCAAGTGACAAACTCCTGGGAATTACAGCAACCATGACTCGGAGTGAGTTACATGAAGAAATCCGAAGCTTGATGAGTCCCGAGCAATTACAAGAGTGGAGTACACAAGGAGAACATCACACAATCAAAAACCAACTACCCTATTTCAGGAACCGTTTATTAATGCAGAATAAAGAACTACAAGAACAAGTCATGTCCGAGAACAAGTCATGTCCGGTTATCACAACTCCTTAATCGAGGGCCAAGCTGGAATTGCAAAGACACTAGCCAAGGTAAAACAAAGTTACTGGTGGCCCACCTGCCGTAAGGACATTATCCAATTCATCCTATCCTGCGGTGTGTGTGCACAAAATAAATCAAAGCAAAAACCAGCTGGACTCTTTCAACCATTGGAAATTCCACCAGCGCCCTGGCATACGCTATCCCTCGACTTTATTACCTATTTACCACCTGGTCAAGGATTTAACACCATTCTAGTAGTTGTGGACCTATTTTCAAAAATGGCACACTTCATTCCTCTTGAGGGTCTCTCAAACGCATCCACTTTGGCAAAAGTGTTTCTCGAACGCATCGTACAGCCAGGGGTGGACTGGGAACTAAAAGAGGCACTGGAAATAATTACTGGGGACCAAAAGAGGTCCTGGAAATAATGTTCAAAGTCGCCCCATATGACATATTTTCAGAAAGCCCACTGCTTTTCCTATGAGAACATTTGGAAATACCACACAAAAGAGGCCCAGGATGCAGATGCCCGCCGGGAAATCTCCAGAGTTCCCTATAGGGCAGTCCACCCCTGCGTGCGGCTCCATGGGTTTCCTTCGGTACTGGTCTCGGATCAAGGTACTGAATTTGTGTCCAACTTCTGGAGGAAGTGTTGTTCTATGGCCCAAATCGACATCCGATTATCCACCAGTCACCATCCCCAAACGGATGGTCAAACGGAGAGAACGAACCAAGCGCTCGAGCAGTACCTACGCTGTATGCTACATCAAGTAGAAGGAAGTTGGACGGACCTGTTAAGGATAGCTGAATATGCCTATAATAATTCTCTACACACCAAACGGGGCAGACTCCCTTTTATACCATATATGGCAGGCATCTGTGCACTTCCAAAATAGATGCCCCTACTACCCTGGAAATGCCAGCAATTAAAACCTTGCATGCAACCATTTCTCAAACCTTTAAAAGGGCAGTCGAACATTTACTCCAAGCTAAGAACTCAAAAGAAATTTGCTGACCAGCGTCGAGCAAAGGCCCCCAATTACCAGGTTGGAGACGAAGTCTGGTTGGCATCTAAACTTGTGCCCAAAAAAGGAACCCGGACGTTCCGCACACAATACCTAGGTCCTTTTGCTAGCACCTCTGTGATAAATCCAGTAGCAGTTAAATTAGCCTTACCATCCAACATGCAAATTCATCCTGTGTTCCACGTATCTCTCCTGAAACCTGTTCAACCTGCAACCCGTGTTACAACACCACCGAAACCAGTGGTGATCAATTGCGAACCAGAATTTGAGGTCAAGGACATTCTGGACTCAAAGTATGTCAGATCTAAACTATACTAGCTAGTGGACTGGAAAGGGTATATCCATGCACCTTGTTTGTTCAAAAGGGTTCCTCAAAACCATCCAACCAAACCAGGGCCAGACAGGAGAATCACCATGAGAGCGGCTTTAGGGGGGCGTGCTGTCATGATCCCTGTCCCTAGCCCTCTTAGGCAAAACACTATAGCCAGGCCACGATCCCCCACATGGACCTAAAAGGCCTCCCCATCTCATCGGAGACCCACTGGGAGTCAGACCTGGCGCCTGGGGCGCCAGGCTCATAAATGACTCAGAGGACAGACTTGGAACTGGACTTGGTAATGCACTTTGTGCAACATGGATGCCCCCACATAACTCAGTTCCATGAACTGTGCTATGCGGTCTAGCTTTTTGGGTGTGGTTCGACCTAGGGATACCTGGAGGCTATATAAACCACGCCCGGGCAGAGAAACACGCTTTGTGTTACTCTGTGCCTGCAGCGCGAGACTCACCGTGTTTGGATCGGTCTCCTGAAGGCCTTCGCCTTTCCTCCGCATCCCACGTACCTGAAAGAACAAGAACAACATTAACATTACACTTACCTTGAGGAGAATCCTGCTTCCATCCATGGTCCCTCTGGTCCTGTGGACAGCATTTCGGAGGCGTTATCTCCATTTCGGAATGCCTCATCCTGGGAAGTAAAGAACGAAGGGAAAAGACATTAGTAAGCATTCTCATATCCCGATTCCCCTAAAACAGCAAGAAGAGTCACACGCTTACCTGGACTCGAGCTGCTCATGGTAACTTCAGCTCCGGAGCACCATCGACCTATAAAGGGAAAAGACAACACAGGTTAGCACATAAGGACAAGAAGGCGCCGCGCATTGCGCTTTACTCACCGCACCGCATTCTCTCAACCGGCAGCCATAGTGGGACATTGCAGCGGCCTGCAAGGGACAAAGAGAGACATAGGTCAGTACTAGAAAAGGCGAACAGCGCAGCGCATCGTGCTTTCACTCACCGCTTAGTGCTCGGCCCCCCTAAGCAGCACAACACCATCAACAACCCCCTCCAACACCTAAAGGGAGAAAGATGAGACATTATTAGCGGCAAGAGACAAGAAAAGGACAGTTCACCAAGAATCAACAAACCTACCTTGTCGGGCTGGAGTTACAGCAAGCCCAGACTCATTGGGCCTGCACCAGTAAAGCAACTAGGTTGCGCAGCGCCCACATAAACTGATGCACCCCTGCACCAAAGAGCAGGACGGAGAGCACATGACACAAGAAGACAAGGTGAGCAGAGGACATAGGGCAAGGTTTGGTCCTCAAGGGAAGTGGGGGTCACGCAACCAGAGACAAAGTTAAAATCTGGAAATCCTGTATTTCAAGCCCAGCCCCCAGTCGAACAGATTCCAGGGAAGGGTTTGAGATTGTGAGTGGTCCAATCAGGCTGAGTGGCATCCCCGTGGATATCAGGTGAGCGTTACACGTGCCAACTGCAATTCGGCACAAATTGGCTGTCGGATGGACAAACCTAGGACACCTTGTTGCTACAGCCAGCATGCACTCCATTCTTCTTGAGGGAGAGTAATATGGACTGTGGCGCTGCATGCCCCGAAACCCCCGCTGCTACTGACCCTGGGTGGGGCGATATGGCATAGAGCTTGTCGCTTTCTAGAGCAGGAATCACCCTACTCCCCCCAGATCCCATTGGTGACACTTAAGGCGGAGGATCCACAACTCAGTCCAAAAGTAAAGAGGTATTGGGAACCCATGGGGTAGTGATGGTGGGAGATCTACTATGAGAAGGTAGACCGATGAACTTGAGTGCGCTTATCTCAGAAATGGGCATACACGAAGGACAACACACACCTGCTTCACTCCTCACCAGGCTAAAGCAGAAATGGCCAGGAACAGTGGGCGTATTACAGGAAGATTAAATGATAGAAACACTTTACGATATTTCTGAGGGTGGACATGCAGTGTCGACAATATACAAGTTATTAATGTCACTGCGGGGATATGCTTGAAGAGACCAGGCGTAGCTGGGAGGTAGACCTGTAAGAGCAACTGACAGACACATTCTGAGGTAGAGCATTAGCTTATCACACAAAAAAAAAGAATCCAGGATGCAAAGCTTCAGTTGATCCAGTTGTATGTAGCTCATAGGGCGTATCTAACCCCCATGAATGCCAAATTTAGCGATGCAACAGAACAGACCTGCTCAAAATGTGGATTGATTAATGTGGACCTGGTACACATGTTCTGGGCTTGTACAAAGATCCGACAATACTGGGAAGAGATATCCCAACCCCTAGCCAACGCAGGTATAACGTTCGACACTGGATCTCCCACAGCATGTATGCTCTGCATTTTTGCACGTCCAAAGCAGGCACGGCATGTTAGCAAGCATACATCGTGGTGAAACGTAGGATAGCAATGGGTTGGAAAGCACTCCAGAGTCCAGATGTACACCTGTGGTGGAATGAGCTCCAAAAATGGATGCAGGCAGAAATCTCTGTGTATACAAACAAGGAGGGGCATCCTGCCTGTTATAGTTTGTAATTGCAATGTATTTACATGCAAATTCAATCAATTGAGATAAAGAACATATATTGACAATACTACTTTTTGCCATATTATGTACCAACGTGCAATATACCAACAGACACTCAATTTTGGTAATGGAGAACAGCTTTTCAGTTTGCTGAAACTATTTATATTATGTAGACTTTCTGAGAGCAGAAGTCTAATATACCTTAATCCATTTGACAAAAAGGTAGCTTGTTCCCTCTACACAAGTATCCAAATGACTTTGTAAAACAAAGTGTGAACAATATAAGCAAAAGAAAAAAGTTCACAGAAAGCCTTACTTGTTGCAAGAAGACAAATCAGTGCAAAGCAAAATTAAAACATCTGTGTGGATCACATTAACAAAAGGAAGAGTCCACAGTAAGCATTACTTCATGCAGAAAGGCAGATTAGTGCAGAGCAATGCAACATATAACAGGAAGTGTGAACATATAAGGACTGCCTTGAAGTAACTAATACTGCATGTTAGTGTCCTATGCAAGCACCAAAACCTTGTTTAATTTTTAACATCCTAGCGAGGGCATAATAAATGTAGCTTGTCTAGTAGAAAAGAACTTGGGAAGGTTTATCATAGCCAGGCTAAAGGGTGACTTTGTGATGGGTCGACGTCAGGAAGATGAATCATAGTCCAAAGTTCAAAAGTGGTGGAGCATGCGGGCATCTAGTGGTGCCGGAGTCCACAGACGTTTTGCTATTGAGAGTTAAACAGCCTTCTTCTGGAGCCAAGGCTTGATTTCCCCTACAAAAGGTGAATGGGGGAAGTGAGTTAAAAAAACTGATATTTTTTTCAATATCTTATCAAGTGCAATTTGTAGCCCGAGTGTCATGAGAGTATATGCACAAAAGTTAAAAGGTGTAGAAAGAAATTTAAAGAAAACACAATTCCGGTCCTTCACTTGTATTGTATTGTATTGTTTATTTGATAATGCGCACAAAACCCAGGGGTAGCCGGGCGCAGCAGGTACAAGGTTACTTAAACTTGGGTTACATACAGAGTATAGGCGAGAAACAACATAACGGTACCGTAAGACAGATCAATACTTGCCGTGTGGCAGAAGAAAAAGAAAACTTATTGTAGTTTTGAGGGAGCATATTGTAGTTTTGAGGGAGTGTGCAGGTCTGAGAACAGAAGTCATTATGGACAACGGTATCATGGGTGCCTCAGGGGTTAGTTGTCATTTGTCCAGAGCCAGTTTTTTACCTTGCGTCTAAAATTGGAGTAGGGTAAATTGGCTCTTAGTGCAGTGGGTAATGCGTTCCAGGCCTGGGCAGCTTTGACAGGGAAACTTGCTCCGCCCGCTTTGGAGCGTCTGAATCTAGGGGTTTCGAGCAGGTAGTGGTTAGTAGCCCTGGTATGGTGCCTAGATGATTTTCTAGTTAGTCTGGCTGAGATGTAGGGGGGAGCAGTGTTGTTGAGCCCTTTATGGGTAAGCGATAGTGTCTTGAGCAGGACTCTGTCGCTGATTTTGAGCCAGTGGTGGTCTTTCCTAACGTTTGAGATATGTGCTTTGCGGGGTATGTCAAGGGCAGCTCTAAGAGCGTTGTTTTGAAGGATTTGCATTTTATTTATGATGGATTTGTTGGCCCCTGCATAGAGGGCATTGCAATAGTCTAGTTTGGACATGACTAACGCATTGGCAAGCATGATGCAGTTGGTTTTAGAGAGGTAAGGTCTGCAGGTCCTGATTAGTTTGCAGGTGTACGCTGTAGAGGATGACAGGGTGTTGACTTGTTTTTTAAGGGATAGAGTGGAGTCGAGGTAGAAGCCCAAGGTTTTTACCTCGGTAGCCACCTTAATTGTATTGCCATCTATGTTAAAGTTACGATAGTTGGGGCTCAGTTTTTTTAGGTTGGAGTCGGAACCCAGTATTAGTATCTCAGTTTTGTCGTCATTTAGGCAGAGGCCGTGGGAGGCCATCCATGCCTGAATGAGGAGGTAGATTTTGTTTACTAGAGCTGTATCTTCGACAAAGTTGCCTGATAGAGGTATGAGAATCTGCGTATCGTCTGCATAATTCGTGTAGGTTACCCCTAGTTTGTCAAGTTTGTCGAAGAGAGGCTTAGTGAAGATATTGTACATAGTCGGTGAGACACATGAGCCTTGTGGGACACCACAAGTGATTTGGATTGGGTCCGCTGCTGCTACAGGGGAGAACACTCTCATTGAACGGTTGGCTAGGAAGGATTGTACCCATGCTATAGCTTCACTTGAGAAGTGAGCGGCAGACGCTAGATGGTTGCATAATACTGCGTGATCCACCAGGTCAAAGGCCGCTGACAGGTCAAGGAGGAGGAGCATAGCTGTATTACCTTTGTCCTTCAGCTCGTCAATTTGTGTCTTAAGGTCAATGAGGGCTGTTTCAGTGCCGTGCAGTGGTCTGAAGCCAGATTGCCGTGTACCTAATAGTTGGTGCGTCTCCAAGTGGTTTTGGATTTGGAGGTAGGCTACTCTATCAATGATTTTAAGGAGGAATGGGACCGTAGTAATAGGCCTGTAGTTAGTGGGGATAGCTAGGTCAAGTGTCTGTTTTTTGAGGAGGGGGAGAACCCAGGATCCTTTAAGGTTGGTGGGTACAGTGCTCGTGTTAAAGGAGGCATTGATAAGTTTCGAGATGAAGGGTGCTAGATCTCTAGCTGCATCCTTAATGATTTGCGCAGGGCAACTGTCACCTTGGCAATTTGACGGTTTAAGGGACAGAATGACCTTTTCCGTTTCCAGTATAGAGATGTTGGTGAACCTGAAGGGTTTATCCTTGTTTTGGGGGGGTGTGCTGGGTGACTCCTTCAATGGGGTGGTGTGGGTACCGTGAGGGTGCAAGGAGGCTTTTTTCTCAGCAATTTTAGATTGAAGGGTCATGATTTTATTTGCAAGAGCATTTTGGATGCTAGTGCACCAGGATTTATCCTTGGGGACATTGTCTGTGGGGGCAATAGGGTTTTCCAATTCACGAAGAATAGTGAAGAGCTCTTTGGAGTTAGAATTGGCTTTACTGATTCTATGATTGAATGAGTCTTTTTTCGTTTGAATGATTTCCTTTTTGTATTTTTTGGCAAAGTTAGCAAGTGTGGTTCTATTGTCGGCAGAGGGAGTATGCCTCCAGATAGCTTGGAGTTTGCGTTTTTGGATACGCATTTCTTTGAGATGGGGGGTAAACCAAGATTTGATGTGAGTTTCCCGTTTACTTTTGTGGAGTTTGGTAGGGGCAATCAAGTTTAGCGCTTTGGTCATGGCGTTGTTAAATGATTCGACTAACTCACTGGGGTTGGAATCATTTGGACTAGCTATGAGAGTTGGTAGGAGGAGTGGGAGTAGTTTTTCAGCTGTGATTTCTTTTTTACTTCTTGTTGGCATGGGGGGTGCTATTTTATTCTTATTGGGTTTGGGAGGTTCGATGTTGGCTGTGAAGCAAATAAGATGATGGTCAGTCCATATTTGAGGTAGGATACTGGAGATGGTGATGTTGCAGTTGTGGTTGGCTATCCAGTCTAGCGTGCGGCCTTTTATATGTGTAGGAGCTAGGACATTTTGGGTAATGTCGTGATTGGCTAGAATAGATTGGATTGCTTGTGCTTGTTTGTCTTCAGCGTCATTGAAGCCTAAGTTAAAGTCGCCTAGTAGAAGGAGCTGAGTGGAGTCTTTGATGCTGTCGGTGAGGAGGCTAGATAAGTCTTCCTCAAAATTGCCTAGTGGGCCTGGTGGTCTGTACACAAGAAGTATAGTTAGTGTGCTGTTATTTGAGATAGGTATTTTAGCTGAGAGAAGTTTGCATGATGTGAGAGCTGGGTGTGGGGTGAGTCTGGCAGCTAGATGTGTTTTGGTTATGATGGCTAGGCCACCTTCTCTAGTGTTGGGACGGTCGACTCTAAGGATATTGAAGTTATCTGGTATGGCAGTCGAGAGGGCAGGGCCAGCTGCATCATGGAGCCAGGTTTCAGTGACAGCAAGGATATCTAAATTGTCCGAAGACAGTATATCTGCTATTTCGGTGTTATGTGCTATAATGGACCTAGCATTAATGAGTGCTCCTGATAGTGTTGGATTTATCTTGTTATCTTTGGCAGTTCTGGGATTGGGGTGGTTGTGTCTCCTCTGTTTGTAGTATGGGTAATCAAGTGGTTGAACTTGACCTGACCTTGTCACTGACCTGAACAATGGTGGCACCCTGCGTGGGCGCATTCTGGCTTAAAAGTGAAAGTTGTGTGAGGTAGTCTCCAATGTAGAAACAATGTCTCAGGTCCTCTAATTGTATGCTGGAGGTATGGCACTGGAGAAATGAAAGAAAATAGATATGTGCCTAGATGAGAATATGCCCCTAGGACATACTCCTCGTGTGTGTGGTGGACATATACAGTACTAGTGGACATGGGTAGGCCAAATATGGCGCTGGGTACCTTAGTGCCAGAGTACGGATGGCGAGCTGAATCCTTGCTGGCCTTTAAGCGAAACAACGGGCTGTTGGGTTGGGAGTCCATGAGATGCAAGTAGGCAGCGTGTTGCTGTAACATAAAGCTAAACGATGCGTACGTTATAATTAGCACTCGGTTGCTCATGGTGGGTGTGGCAGCTATAGGAATATTGTAGTTGTGTTGCCACCCAGAGCTTACCTGTTTCACGTGGCGTGCTTTGGAGAAGGATCTCTCCCAGCGCATACGAGCGCGAGTGGAGCTGTAGGAGCGGACTGCCTCCCTGCGATGGTGAGCTCGAATGGAGCTGGTGAGCTTGAATGGAGCTGTACCCTGCGGAGGACTGCACATGTGTAGAAGAGTGCAGCGACTCTCCTGCGCACATGCACAGATAGATATGTTCCGGTGTCATGGGGACAGGGGGGCTCCGTAGGAATGAAGCCTGCATGTGAAATAGTCAAAATGGAAGGGCATGCGCAGGGGTACAGGTGGGGAAAACAACAAAGTGGAAAGAAAGGAAGAGAAACAGGCAGGGGGAACCTACTAAACATTGTAAGGCAGAGCTCTGCCCAGTATGTGTATAAGGCAGGAACTTGTGATAGAATAAGCACAATTGTAGGGGGCGGGGGGAAGAGAGTCCAGGGGCATGTGTATAACAGTACAACACACTCACCCTTCCCCCTGTATGTGCATGCTGGATGTTCTACATCGCTGTGAGATGTCAAGAGGCACAGTGTGGCAGATGCAAAGACTGACACTAGTATCAGTGTGGGGCGCACCCCCCTAGGATGGAGGGGGGCCCATTCCTAATGTAGGGGCTTCCTAAACATTGGAAACACTAGTTCATATGCAGGTGCCAGATGGATGTGCCTTGTTCAGTCCTGTGGATATGGATTTAAGTTTGAACATCCACCAGGCTTCCTTGAAATTCAGAGTGTTGACAGAATTGTTGGCATTCAGCACTTTATCCACTACTCACCATAGGAGGTTGTCTAGTCCATGCTGTAATTCAAGAAAGTGTGATAACAGGAGTGCTGGGAGGTTTTTGCACCGGATCCTTGATCTGTGCTCGCTGATTCTTTTATGGATTGGTCTGGAAGTTTTGCCCACATACCGTAGGCCACAAGGGCATTCGATGATATAGATCACATTCAGTGATTTGCAGTTAGAGAAATGGCATAATTGCCATTCCTTGGTTCCTATAGAGAATGAAGACATTTTGTGTGTAAATTTGCATGCCGTGCAGCTCCCACAAGGGTGATGGCCCCCGATTTCTCTTACGTTCCACAAAGTGGATCTGGTGCTGCTTTTGTTCATTCTTGCGTGCATCAGTATGTCTTTGAGGTTCTTAGATCTCTTCAAGGCCATTCTAGGCATAGGTTCATTCGGTAGACTCAGTCGCACTAGCGACAAAACTTTTTTATCATACTCTTGAGTTTGGTTGTGCTGGGTCCAAAGATGGTGACGCAAGTGATGATATCTTCTTCAGTGGTGTCATGGTTTTTCGGGGCCAATAGTGATTCTCTGGGCGTGAATCTAGCCCTCTTTTGTGTATTTTTTAACAGTTTTTTGGGGTAACCTCTTGCTGTCAGTTTGTCGTGCAGTGTAGAGGCATATGTTTTGAATTCACCAATGTTCGTACAGTTCCAATGGATTCTCAAGAATTGGCCGTACGGTAAGTTGTCCCGGAGGTTTTTCGGGTGATGGCTTTGGTAGTGCAGGATGGTGTTGCGGTCCATTTCTTTTTTGAATATGGTACATTCCAATTTGTTGTTTTTAGGTCTGATCGTGAGATCCAGAAAATTGATTTCCATGTTGCTATGGTTCATTGTGATCTTGATTTCTTCTGTGCGGCTGTTTATCCAATTGAAGACGTCACTGAGGGTGTTGTTCTCTCCCTTCCAGATGAAGATAATGGGCCTGATCACAACTTTGGCGGTAACCCTTAAATCCGGCGGTAGCGCTATTACCGCCGGATTTAAGCGTCCGCCAAATCAGGACTTCGGCGGATTTCGCCCCAGCTCTGAGCTGTGGGGAAATCTGCTGAAAATTTGCGCTATTACCGCCGGCGGGAAATCCGCTGGCGGTAAGAGCGCGAAAATTCCCCATTGAGCCCAATGGGGAATGGGGCATTCCAGAATGGGCTCAATGGGGAATTGGGATTAACATTACCGCCGAACTCGTGATCCGGCGCTATTAGCGCCGGGGAGTTCGGTGGTAGGGCTAATCCCGCCGGCGTTACCGCCAAAGTCGTGATCAGGCCCAATGTCATCTATGTAGCAATGCCATAATGTAATGCTGTCAACGAAGGGACTGGAAATGTTTAATACATGATTGTATTCATATTCTGCCATACAAATAATGGCCATGGTCGGGGCAAATGCTGCACCCATAGCAATGCCACAGGTTTGCAGATAGAAACCTGTGGCACTGCTATGGGTGCAGCATTTGCTCCGAGCATGGGCATTATTTTTATGGCAGAATATGAATACAATCATGTATTATATATACACAAAAGGTCAATGCCTACATTTTTTGTTATTGGGGGGGCTTGCGTTATAGTAAGCATTCACAGCATCTGCACATCCGGCATCGGCGGCTTTTGGAGACAACCCAGACTCTCTCGCTGCAAGGTTTCGCACAGAAGACGACTACATAAATATGCGCATTTCATCCATATACCTTTGAGTAATGGTTGGCACCAAAGACCAATAATGTATGACTCCAATAATAGGAAGTTTTTTCTGATGTCGCTGCACCAGATCCTACTGAAATAAAGAAGAACTAAGGGTTACAAGATCTATGAACTACAAGATACCAACGATAACATCTGTCCTGAAGAAGGCCTTCGGAAAAACCTTCTCTAGGATGGGGTTTATTCCACGTAGATAGGCCGAAACGTGTCGATACAACATCCCTATGACATTTGGTTCTTAAAAAACGACCAAATTGCATTGACTATACTTTTGAAAAGTATGATTAAATTAAATGCAAAAAGAAATGAGGTTCTATAGAAAACCCTTGTAATGTATAATTTTTACAACCTGCACTGTAGTGTTTATTTGTTTTGTCTATATATGAATTTTTAAAATGAAGAGACCTCATGGTTAAAATAAATATTTAATTTTTTGTATGTGACAAAAATCACTTAAAAACCTGAGTCTGGGTGATCTATGGAGTTCTTAGAATGACACTACCATGCAGATGTCAATAAGTGGTGAATACAAAGTGTGAAAATTCACAGGAGATCTAACTGCAAATCACTGAATGTGATCTATATCATCGAATGCCCTTGTGGCCTATGGTATGTGGGCCAAACTTCCAGACCAATCCATAAAAGAAACAGCGAGCACAGATCGAGGATCAGGCGCAAAAACCTCACAGCACCCCTGGTATCCCACTTTATTGAATTACAGCATGGACCAGACAACCTCCTATGGTGGGTAGTGGATAAAGTGCTGAATACCAACAATTCTGTCAATTCTCTGAATTTCAAGGAAGCCTGGTGGATGTTCAACTTAAATCCATATCCACAGGACTGAATGAGGCGCATCCATCTGGCACCTGCATATGAACTAGTGTTTCCAATGTTTAGGAAGCCCCTACATTAGGAACGCCCCCCCTCCATCCTAGGGGGGTGCGCCCCCCACACTGATACTAGTATCAGTCTTTGCATCTGCCACACAGTGCCTCTTGACATCTCACAGCGATGTAGAACATCCAGCATGCACATACAAGGGGAAGGGTGAGTGAGTCGTACTGTTATACACATGCCCCTGGACTCTCTTTCGCCCCTCCAATTGTGCTTATTCTATCACACGTTCCTGCCTTATACACATACTGGGCAGAGCTCTGCCTTACACTGTTTAGTAGGTTCCCCTGCCTGTTTCTTTTCCTTTCTCTCCACTTTGTTTTTTTCCCCACCTGCACCCCTGCGCATGCCCTTCCACTTTGACTATTTCACATGCAGGCTTCATTCCTACAGAGCCCCTCCGTCCCCATGACACTGGAACATATCTAACTGCGCATGTGCGCAGGAGAGTCGCTGCACTCTCCTACACATGTGCTTTCCTCAGCAGGGCACAGCTCCATTCGCGCTCACCATCGCAGGGAGACAGTCCGCTCCTACAGCTCCACTCACGCTCATATGTGCTGGGAGAGATCCTTCTCCAAAGCATGCCATGTGAAACAGGTAAGCTCTGGGTGGATACACAGCTACAATATTCCTGCATCTGCCACACCCACCACGAGCAACCGAGTGCTAATTATAACGTACGCACCATTTTGCATTATGTTACAGCAACATGCTGCCTACCTGCATCTCGCGAACTCCCAACCCAGCAGCCCGTTATTTCGCTTAAAGGCCAGCAAGGATTCAGCTCGCCATCTGTACTCTGGCACTAAGGAACCCAGCACCATATTTGGCCTACCCATGTCCAGTAGTACTGTATATGTCCACCGCACACACGAGGAGTAATGTCCTAGCGACGTAGTCTTATCTAAGCACACATCTATTGTCTTTCATTTCTCCAGTGCCATACCTCCAGCATACAATTAGGAGGACCTGAGACATTGTTTCTACATTGGAGACTACCTCATACAACTTTCACTTTTACGCCAGAAGGCGCCCACGCTGGGTGCCACCATTGTTAAGGTCAGTGAAGGTACCGGAATTGTGTTTTCTTTAAATTTCTTACTACGCCTTTTAACTTTCGTGCATATACTCTCATGACACTCAGGCTACAAATTGGACTTCATAAGATATTGAAAAAAATCACTGTTTTTTAACTCACTTCCCCCTTCACCTTTTGTAGGGGAAATCGAGCCTCAACTCCCGAAGAAGGCGGTTTAACTCTCAATGCCAAAACGTCTGTGGACTCTGGCACCACTAGGTGCCCGCATGCTCCACCACTTTTGAACTTTGGACTATGATTCATCTTCCTGATGGCGACCCATCACAAGGTCCCCTTTAGCCTGGCTCTGGCAGACCTTCCCAAGGTCTTTTCTCCTAGACAAGCTACATTTATTAGGCCCTCGCTAGGATGTTAAAAATTAAACAAGGTTTTGGTGCTTGCAAAGGACACTGACATGCAGTATTAGTTACTTCAAGGAAGTCCTTATATGTTCGCACTTCTTGTTACATGTTGCATTGCTCTGCACTGATCTGCCTTTCTGTATGAAGTAATGCTTACTGTGGACTCTTCCTTTTGTTCATGTGATCCACACAGATGTTTTAATTTTGCTTTGCACTGATTTGTCTTCTTGCAACAAGTAAGGCTTTCTGTGAACTTTTTTCTTTTGCTTATATTGTTCACACTTTGTTTTACAAAGTCATTTGGATACTTGTGTAGAGGGAACAAGCTACCTTTTTGTCAAATGGATTAAGGTATATTAGACTTCTGCTCTCAGAAAGTCTACATAATATAAATAGTTTCAGCAAACTGAAAAGCTGTTCTCCATTACCAAAATTGAGTGTCTGTTGGTATCTTGCACGTTGGTACATAATATGGCAAAAAGTAGTATTGTCAATATATGTTCTTTATCTCAATTGATTGAATTTGCATGTAAATACATTGCAATTACAAACTATAACAGGCAGGATGCCCCTCCTTGTTTGTATACACAGAGATTTCTGCCTGCATCCATTTTTGGAGCTCATTCCACCACAGGTGTACATCTGGACTCCGGAGTGCTTTCCAACCCATTGCTATCCTACGTTTCACCACGATGTATGCTTGCTAACATGCCGTGCCTGCTTTGGACATGCAAAAATGCAGAGCATACATGCTGTGGGAGATAGTAATACAGCTTTGCACTAATTTGTCTTCCTGCAACAAGTAATGCTTTCTGTGAACTTTTTTCTTTTGCTTATATTGTTCACACTTTTTGTTTTACAAAGTAATTTGGATACTTGTGTAGAGGGAACAAGCTACCCTTTTATCAAATGGATTGAGGTATATTAGACTTCTGCTCTCAGAAAGTCTACATAATAAAAATACTTTCAGCAAACTGAAAAGGTTGGTATCTTGCACGTTAGTACATTATATGGCAAAAAGTAGTATTGTCCATATATGTTCTTTATCTCAATTGATTGAATTTGCATGTAAATACATTGCAATTACAACTATCACAGGCAGGATGCCCCTCCTTGTTTGTATCTACCGATAGCCCACAGCCCTGTCCCTGTATTAGGCCTTCCCTCTAGTTACCCCAGAAACCTCTGTGTGGCAAAATGCGGTCCGTTGAGGCCAAGGAGAACATAACGTAGATTTAGATGCCTGGAAGCAAATGGTGCAGGAGTTGATGGCCTTGGCGCACATTGATACTCAAAGGTTTATTAGTGCCTTGTCACAATCGGTGAACTAGTGACAAAGGATATTTTTAGTACAGTTAGATGTAATGTGCTAAAGCAATGTATGTGGAATAGGCTGGGGTGGGGGTGAGAGAATTCACAGACACAATCGGCTGTAAATCGTATTGCGAAATATATATAGGTCTGTAAATTACACTGTTAAGAAATCAATAAAATTGTTTTTAAAAAAAATCTTCCACTCACTGACGAACCCCATCAGCCAGCTTCACACCTGAGTGCACGAGTGCGGGCCCGACGTCTTGGTCGGTTCAAGCTTGCTTGGGCGCAGTCATCCTGCCCTGCGTTCGATGGCAACGCTGCCCTCCGCTACCGTAGGCCTCGGAGTGACTCCTGTAGGCTTCCTGCGTGGAGGATCGGGGAAGCTGCCTGTATGATGTGGAGAATCCCTTGGATGATCTGCTCGATTTTCCCCCGGAGGAGCGAAAAGATGGCGAGCGATGCTGCTGTAGAGGGCCAAGGAAACGTGCCGTCTCCGTATCTGTCTTTATGGCTTGAAGGGATTTGTTGACCGCCTTAGTGAACAGATTTTCACGGTCGAAGGGCATGTCCAGCACCTTTGCATGAACGGTATGATGAAAATTCGTTGCCTTCAACCATCCCTGCTGGAAAAGGCAGATTCAGTTTCCCATCTGCCAGAAACCAGTGTCAGCAATGTCCACTGCCACCGTAATGGCATGGTCGGACGCCACCGCCCCTTCCTGAAAGAGGTTGAGAGCTTCCATTTTCTTGTAATCTGGGAGGAATTCCAGATCGGGCCAAGCTTGTACCAAAGTTCCCGGTCGTATCGGGCCAAGACAGGCAGAGCATTAGCCGCCTTCATCGTGAAGGCCACCGTGTAAATGACTCTCTTCCCCAAGTCATCCACCTTCTTGCCCTCGTTGTCCGGGGGAACAGGTGATGATATAGCCGGGTTAGCCAAACGTTCCCTTGTGGCAGCTGACACTACCAAGTCCGGTGTGACCTCAAGCACTTGACCATGGAGTCCAGCACCCTGAATTTCTTCTCCAATCTGTCTCGTTTAGTTGGAGCCATGCATGGGTTCTTCTTGAGGGATAGGCCTTCCTCCCAAATGTCGTCCAAAAAGGGTACTACCATGATCGTCTTCCTCTTGGAGTCTTGTCGCTGATACAAGAAGCCCTCTTTTCTTGGTTTCCTCAGGCACCAGTTGGAACAGCTCGGAGGTCCTGGAGATCGAGTGAATTATCCCACCTCATCTGGTGGAGAGACTATGAGGGGTATCCAGGTGCAGTGATTCATTGTCTGCCGGGACAAAGTCCTCATCTTGGTCCGTTTCCGTGGCCGTATCTGTACCAGTGTCTGTGTGTGTATCCGGGTCTGCTAGTGTAGTCGGGGTCCGACATGGTGGAGGAGGCTGATGTGGAGGCGTCGGATGACGCTTACTCGTCTTACGTGGAGGCTGCTCAGGGGCCTGCAGGACCACAGGTGTCTGTGCTGGGGGCAACCTCAGCTGGATCTCCGTCACTAGGGTGTGGAGAGTCGACAGGATGTCCATGGATATGTCCCTCACCTGAGGAGGGGGATGATGGTGCGCTAGGCCCTGCGCCGTCGGCCTCATGGACCGTATGGATGGAGTCTTGGTCGTCGTCCATGGATGATATGTCCACTGGTTGAATGCAAACCTCGGAGGGCTGCTTTGGGGCCTCCTCTCCCCCCTTTTTACTCCCTGGGGTTTTGAGCCGGGATCAGTACTGGTGTTTCCGCCTGGCCCTCAGGGGTGCTTGCAGCCTTCGCTGCTGCCTCAGCGGCTGTGTCGCGCCTTGAAGGCAGGGATACCCTCTGCACCGTAGGAGTCACCCTCGTCGGATCGGCAGCTACCGTGGTCGTCACAGCAGATGTCGACAAAGTGGTCGACAAGGACTTTGGCTGTGCCGGTTGAGCTTGCTTGGACTGCGCACCCTTCTTCTCTTCCTCTGTCCTAGGCTTTTCTGATTTCTCTCGTAACTTGGCCGGGGTGGATAACTTCCTCTTTGAGGATGAGCTCGATGGCAGGTTGGCTATGGAGGCAGACGGCGATGGTGATCGCGGCCTGTCCAACCTGGGACCCGCATCAGCGGCGAACACAGCGGAATCGGACTTGCGGTTCTTGGCCTCATCTTGGACCCCCACGGACGGGATGTACTCAAAGGACTTGGACCTCCTCTTCCCAGAGGGAGACCGCTCTTCAGACCAGCCGGTCCTGGGTGAGGCATGACCCTGCTCAGAGCACAGGTCAGAGGCCTTGCTTGAATTCAGCCATGCCACCAGCCTGCTATGCCTGTCCTTCTGTCTTTTTCGAGAAGCCCAGACATATTTGGCACAGATCCTCGTTGTGGTCCGGGTGCAGGCAGTAAAGACATTGTAGATGTTTGTCCTCCACAAAGACGTTCAGAAGCCTGCATTTGACGCAGGACCTGAAGAGGGTCCTTCCCTTCTTTTTCTCCTCCGTCATGGTCGGAGGGTGCGAAGTAGGTCCAAGACGGCCTTCCAGAAACTTTGATGAACTGCCCTTGAGGGGCGTGCAACTTCACTGACGACGGATCCCCGTTGTTAGCCGATGGCGATAAGAGCACACAGGCTCCGATGAAACAAAAATAGAACTTTTCTGTGAAAGAACGCTCTGAGAGCAACTCGAGAACACCCAACACTGAAGCGTGCAGTAAAAATCTGAAGACGGCTTCCAGAGACGGGGCTTAGGGAGAGGACTGTCATTGGATGGCGGCAGTATGACCGAGAGGACAGTGATTGATTTAGATAAATACAGTTTTAAAGTGAAAGTGAAACTTTTTTCTTTTACCGAGGATTCCCTGCCTGACGACAGGGAATATTCATGAGCATGTGACTCCATGCAGACCCCATGCTGGAGAAATATCGATTTGTATTCCAATTACATTTTTTACTCCATAGATTCTTTATCCTTGCTCTTGGTAACCGATCTGTTCTGCATGCACAGAACTTTTGCTCTTGCTTCACGATCAGCAGATGCAGGAGGATTCAAGGTCTCTACTTTATATGGTTTGATGTGGTGCAAGTGCAGCCAGGATCGTCTTCCTTGTAGCTTGACAGTAACTTCTTCCACTTCGTATGGTCCCTCGAAACATGGTTTATCCCAATTGCCAACACATTTTCGTACCAGCACCTGGTCCCCTGGATATAAACTAGGTTGCTTCAATAGATTGTCAGGATCGGTTGGTTGGCTGTCTTCTTCAATCCTCTTTGACCCCTCCCTCCGGTTCTTGATCTGTTGAGAAATAAAAGCGACACTAGCGGTCATAGTTACCAAATAATCATGCATCTCATTGCCTAATGTCTTCACTACACTGTGGGCATTAATCTCTAACCTAGTAGGAGGAGCAATATGTATTCACATACAGTGTTCAGTCACCAACTCAAGAGAAGTTAGGTGGTGATCTGAGCCAGGCTGATTTTGCAGTGCATATAATGCAAGGGGTAGGCAAGGTAACCACCCCTTCTATAAAATGATCTTGATTGTTGCTATCCTCTCTTTAAGGAGTCTGTTTAAACGTTCACAAATCCCATTCGCCTGTAGAATAGAACTTGTTCTTTATACCTAATAAAAGAGTAATCTGCTCAAATAGTTCATTTACAAAATGTGGTCCATTGTCAGACCCCAGGACCTCGCACACCCCCATCTTGGGAACACCTCACGCACAAGGCACTTGGCAGCTCCTGTGGCATCGGGGTGCGTACATGGAATACGTACATGGAATCCATCAATCCATCTGGAAAAGGGACATGTCACCACCAGCATGTACCTACACCCATTGCATGTCTGCAACATATCCACATCATCTATATGTAGATGCTGAAATGGGCCATTGGGTCTAGGGTTTGCTCCTCTCACTGTTCGCAAATTGTGCCCTGCTGTAAACCTTTGGCACACAATGCAATTTACAATAAACTGTGCCACAAGTTCTAATACATTTGGTGCGAATCAATCTTCTGCAATCACAGCAGCAAGATTCTCTAGAGTCATATGCACGGGGTAGTGAAGCTGCTCCAGCGCTACGCTCAATAATGCTAGATGCAGAACTGGCATTCCAGCGGTATCCTGCCTCCATATTGCTTCAGTGGGGGATAAAGAACACCCCTGCTTTCTCCACAAACTTTGCTCTTCTTGTGGGGCTTGACCTAGTAACTCAGTTAGCTGCACTACAGACAACATGTTAAAATCCTCCTTTACCATCATACACCAACCTTTTATTTATGGCCAACATGCAGAGTACAAGGTTAATAAGTAGTTTCTTAGTACTTACACAG
The DNA here is from genome assembly GCF_040938575.1 of Ambystoma mexicanum. Lineage (NCBI taxonomy): Eukaryota > Metazoa > Chordata > Amphibia > Caudata > Ambystomatidae > Ambystoma > Ambystoma mexicanum. The sequence continues at coordinate 446,379,207 of NC_090936.1, read as the reverse complement.
GCCCATGATATATCTTACCAGCACAGTGCTGCAGTCAGGAAAAATACCTTACATTACTTACAAATTTGCAGAATTAAGTTGTCCATAATGATTCAGTGACATATTTACAGTTCAGTCATCAGAGGGGATAGATAGATACGTATGGAATTCTGTCCAGACGTTCTTGGGTGGAGAGTGTAGGGCCAGTGAGTTCACGTATTCCTGCTCGGATGTTTGAGACCAAGTTAGTGCAGCCAGCTACATTTTGAAGGTGGGAAGGGACGACTGCTTCCAATGTTGGAGTATGCATCTCTTGGCTACAACACAGCTTATATTTAGAAAAGCTAACATTTTTGTATTCACAGTGCCGTTCCAACTCCAAACAGAACCCCCAATGGATCATGTTCAATGGGAGACCCAACAATTTCTGTGAGATCTTGTAGGATCTTATTCCAAAGATTCTGAAGCTGGGTGCAGGTCCAAAACAAGTGTATATGGTCAGCCTCCTCAGCCAGGCATCTGGAGCAGGTGTAGAGTGACTGGTGGACGAACAGGTTAATGCTTTGCGGGTATAATACAATCTATTCAGTAGAATATACTGTATACAGTGAAACCTGAAGTTGAGGGTATACAGTGAAACCTGAAGTTGAGGGAGACTGTGTGTATGGGAGCACATAGATTTCCATTGGACATCCGAAAAGTCTGAGCTAAGCTCGCTAGGCCATGCCTCGCGCATCTTGGACAATGAGTCGGGGCTTTTGTTCAGTAGCATCCTATAGGGGGAGGAAACTATCCCACGGGTGCCCTGGGTATTAGTAATGTACTGCAGTTACTGGGTCTCAGGGGGTTCAGCCGGGAAGCATGGAAATACCTATCATATTGCTGCACGCAACCTATAGTATTGTAGCATGTCCAATCCTGATCCAGAGTGCCCCCCACGCCATGTCTGGGGAGTGATGAACTTCCTATCTGGGAATAGATCCGCCAATGCCCTATCTCAACTCATGGCAAAGGTGCATCAATGCTGGATCATATGTGGGTTCTAGCACAGGAACTTCCATATAGGAAGCCATCTATAGTAAGGGCGTGTCTCGTTAACTGATGGTAATATCCAGCGGCACACCAGTAACGTGGCAGCTGTCTTGTACATTGGAGAGTCGTTTTTATAGGTTAGGTTCAAAAAAAGAGTTTTGAGGTCGGAGTCTTCTGCTGCCAGCTGTTCAAGTTTAACATGACGCAGGCACCTGGAGTCTGTATACGAGGAGGAGGCATATGGGGGGGGGCTGTGAACCGCCCCTCTCGTATTGTAGGGTTATATCTGGCCATTTATTTTGCACAGCCCCAGCATGCCATAGGAATTGGGCACATAGAGCATGTAGTTTAGCAATATATTGTTACCCTGAACAGATTAGGACATTTCCGAAAATATATAGCAGTTTAGGCACCAAAATCATCTTCACAAGGGATTGTCTGCCCGCCATGGTGATGGAAGTGGCCACCATCTGGCTAGCTTAGCCTCAACATATTTTTTCCATTGCCCCGTAGTTATACGCCAATAACGTTGGCTTGGCCCCAGCTATTTGGACCCTCAGGTATTTAATTGCCTCTGGTGACCAACAGAGTGGGAACTCACATGCCGGTTGACTAGTATTCTAGCACATCATCATGAACAATCACTTAACTGCCTTCAGGGACAGATAGCCCTTCGTAAAGCAAAACACAGGGTGTGATGGATTAGTATCAGGACTCCTTTGCAATAAGTTGAGGAGCCAGTGTACCATTCATTACGTCCCTAGGAACTGGCAAATGTCAGCGGCTCTGCGCTCAAATGACTTTTTGCAAGTAAGTGATTGATATCTTTTAGCAATTTAAATATGTTAACACTTTGTGGGTTTTAAAGGGGTTATTGAGCCCCCTTACGTTCCAGGTGATACATTTAATTGGCATCATAAAGCATTAGAGAGTGTGCCCTGATAAGTATGACTTATGCCCTGTGTGCTACTTGTGAAGTTTGCTGCCAACCAAAAGATAGCTGAGCTTCGCCATAAAAAAAGAGAATGCACTGGTGTATGCCGTACAAAGATAAAGAGTAAACATTGCTGAAATATTCCCCGCCCCACCATTGGCAATTCCCCAATGGCCAGTGTAAATCCCAACATCTGCCAGGACCCTAAATCGGCCAGCAGATTTCTAGGCTGAATCGCCGCTGGGCGACTCGTCGGCAGCCTGAGCGCCAAGCCGTCTAACCAGAAATATGTTTCACTGACTACCACCTTTGAAGGAAATATATATGGCAGTACACATTGTGTGGGTCAGATGACGACACAAAGGATTTACACTCCGTTATCATTGAGGCTTAGTTGATTTGATGTTGACCTTGATGAATTGCATAGCATCTTCAGAGGATGTGAATTAGTGAGTCTTGTTGCTATTGAGGAGTCTTAGCCTTGCTGCGAGTATCTTCCAGGTTTCAGCAAAGTCTTTCCTCAGTGATTGAACATTTGGGCTGTAGTCAGGAAAGATCATGATCCTGGATGATTGCATCCAAATGTCTCCCTTGGCTCTAGCCATCTTAAGGATGAGGTCCCTGTCTTTATACTTAAAACACATGCAATGGTAGGACGAGGAGGCAGACTTGGCGCTAGGCGCAGGCCTAGTGAGCTACGCGCATGTTCTATTAGAAAGTGAGTAGATAAGACAGGTGTTGTGTGCTAGAGTGAGGAGTTGGAGACAGAGGTGGCATTTCAAAGTGTTTTTAATTTAAAGAACCAAGAAAACACCTACATTTCCCTAATTCTAAAGGGTAGTCCCTAACTGGTGCACAGAAATGTCACTCACTGAAAATTGCTTCATCTTTAATAACACATTTTTCCATCAGATCAATGGTTCAGCGATGAGATCAGCAGTAGCCCCCAAGGTTGCGAACCTGTATTTAGAAAGCCTGGAGAGAAGTATAATTCTACTAGACGGTAATCCATTCAGAAAAAGATTTGAAATTATGGAAACGTTACATCGATGATGTGCTCATAATTTGGAACAGAGATGTAAACAGTTTTTAATTATTCTTCAAATGGGTGAATAATCAGAATCCTTTTTTGAAATTTACAGCGAGTCGCAGCGATTCAGAGATCAATTATTTGGATATAACCATCTTTGTAGATCCAATGAACAAAACACTAAAGGCTAAACCATTTCAAAAAGCGCACAGACATAAATTCTCTATGGTCATTCTCTAATTTCCATCCTGAACACACCAGGGAAAATGTAATGGTCGGGCAATTTTTTACGCCTAAAACATAACAGCACTAGAAAAGAATTTGAAGAAGAGGCAGCCACTGTGAGCTCCAACCTGATTAAAAGAGGATTCCCTCAGAAAATAGTGAGAAAGGCCTTTAAAAGAGCATCTAACAACAATCGAGAAGCGTTGTTAGAATAGGGAAGAAAAACAGATACCAATGAAGATATAATGTACATGAGTACTTTCAATCCTTTATCCAATCAGATAAACAGATAATTACAAAAAATTGTCATATTCTATCGGAGGGCAAATGCTGAATCAACCACCTTAGAAGTGCATATAAAAGTGGTAAACACTGTGAAGAAATGCCCATTAGGAATGATATCTATGAACAACCAACAGCCCAAATTACCATACCACAACAATGGAGTATGGAAAAACCCACAAGGGGCTGCCCATGCGGAGGTTGTAGATGCTGTAAACAGACCAGCCGCACAAAAGAAGTAGATATAGGCCTTACAAAACCCTGGCAACAATGAGTAATTACCAATTGTAACACACTCTGGGTGATATATGCTACATGGTGCCCCTGCCATAAAACCTATATCGGCAAGACAGAAAGAAAAAATGTATTGGTGAACACAAAAGCTGCATTAGAAACCAGATATTGGCAGCTCCCCTAGTTGAACATTTCTTATCAGCAGAAAATAAATGTGAAGATTTAAAAGGGACAGTATTGTTTAAAATTAGAATTATGCACAGTCAAACTCTGCCGATTTATAAATGTTTAATCTGCCTTCATAATTGAGGGCACTGTGCCCTTGCACAAAATCTTTGAAACACATAGCTGACACGTGTTTCGAGCTTCAGTCTTCCTCTAGGCTCTACATGTTGTTATCAAAAACAATGAAGCATAGTCCAAAAAATAATTTGCCCATTAAGCATGTATCAATATACCATATAAATTCATGTTGAGTATTATTAGACAAAATCTTTGAATGATATATTATTTGGTCTACCGATTTATCATTTTTTGAGAGTCATCACAGAGCAAACAAGTTCAAAGAGAAATCGAGGGGATAAAAATGTCATTCAACCACACAATTTAGAAAAGAAAAAGAAGAAAACACCAATATATATGCCAATTCTGCACAATACAATATTATATCCATTGTTGTTCAATTTATCACCTGGGCCAGTGCCTCGCCCATCGTGAACATGCTTTAAATGTGCGGTGATCCCCTAATACCAGCCCACCACCATTGGTCCATGTGTATTGATAAGTGAATACAAGATCATTCAATACCATGATCGAGAGCCTAGTGATTATCAGTTCATATCCCCTGTATTAACTGTATTAATGGGTATAAGTACTACCTCCACCACATTATTGTACTACGATGCCTACCATTTTTGAAAATACTTTGTTTCCGAAGTTGTCCGGGTCAAATCCCAATGAAACCTAAACATATAGAACCTGTTGGCACAAAGTCCTAAATTATAATCAATAATTCCTTAGTCAGTAATCAAGGCGGGGAAAATCTCCAGCCACTCTGGTAGTGTCCTTGGCTCCAAGAACAAAGCTGCTTCAGTAAAAGCAACACAGCCGTTGAGTTGGGAAGATCGATACAAGACCAGTCTGTGTTAAAGCCAAGGTTGCAAGCAGCAACATTGTATGGCGAGAGCTGATATGAACATTGTTAAAACACGAGTGATAAGAGACACAAATGAAGTTAAACTGCTGATGAGTGATTAAACTTTAAAGCAAACTACAATACCTTTGACAGAGTGATCTGGCACCGCGTGGGTGCTCAATCGAAGGTCTCTGTAAGGTAGCCAGCTAAGAAGTGTGAAAAGTATATAAAGTCGGTCCGAGTCCGGCAGAGGGAGATCAATTGAGAGAGGATGAATAAATGTGAATCGAAGTGGTCCTGCGACGGGTCAAGTCACATCCCGCAAACAGTCGAAAGTCTTCGATTCCGATGAAGTAGAAACAAGTTTGGAAACGTACATGGATTTGGTCCAAGCCCGGCAGAGCGGGGGATCAAGTGAAAGCTTTGTGTTAAAGTGGGTCAGAGCCCAGAGGAGGGGGTTCCGGGGTGAGTCGAGAATCACCCAAGAAGTTAAACATGAGATTCCTGAGGAAAAAGGAACTTTTGAATGTTTGTTTGTCGCATAAGGCCCTCTGAAGTAAGAGACTTTGAACGGCAAAGAGACTTTGACATAGAAGGCCCTGATAATGAGATCTGAACTGCATCCTTGTGCTAGAGAAGCCAAAGACTCTGCTAAGCTCGAGTGTACCGTCTTGTCCTGTGCTGAAAAATTGGTAAGGGAGGCCAACGGCTTCAATATCCTGACATATAATTTCTTGAACATTTTTCTTTTTGCAGAACATTGTTTCCCACACTATTTGTATTTTGAAGTAAGGATTGGCAATAGGTTTATGAGTGTAGCCCCTTTTATTTTGACAGACTCGGCTAGGACTGTGGTGTTATTTGAAGGTTGTAGCTTGCTCCCACCTTTAGATTTAGGATTAGATAGGTGTTTTTCAAACCCCATTGAAGTTCAATAAAGACTCTTGAACTGTGGTCACTTGTGTCTGTCTTACTATTTGATACCATGCTACCCTTACACTTGGACAATGGAGATCACTCTAGAGGTTTACTTCGCAACTTTTATTCTCAGTGTGCTTGTTGAGATGAGGGAGATTGCTCCAGAGGCTTGCTTCACAATTCTTGTTCTTAATGTGATTACTGAAACGACAGAGATCACTCCTAATGCTTGCTTCCTATGCCCCCACTTCACTACCTGTTTCCCTTAGCTCCCGTTACCTATACTGTGGTCGGGGCATGTCACTGGTTCTTCCTGGGGTGGCAGGCTTCTTTGTTCCCACCCAACGCTTCAGCTTTGCTATTACCTCTCTGCAGTCCCACTGTATCTCTGCGGGTATTCCAGCATGGCGGTATCAGCGTACTTGCGGGACAACTCGGTCCACCTACTTGGCTTGCTCTTGCCTGACCATAGAAGGATAATTCTGGTCTGAGGCTAGTGTACTCCCAGCGTCCGAATTGCTCATGCAGCTTCTCATCTTCTTTCCCCAATTTGAATCTCCCGGGCTGCCCAGGCTTAGCACTTGCTGCATGCTTTCATGGGTCTTTCTTTGCTTTTTATCCTATTTGGCAGGGACCTCCCCAGCCGACTTGTGTCCTCCTCTTGTCTTCTTGGAGCCACCTCCTCCCAGCATCTTTGACAGAGTATTCTGCATGACACCATGGGCGTTATTCTTCCTCTCAGTACCTTCATAATACAAATTCACATTAAAGGTGTCTATTCTTACAGGAATAAGAGAAGGAGTATTACAATAGTACACAGTAGTACTCTCCGCCTGTGCCTCGACGGATCTTAAAGGTTTCACAGTTTGTAGAGAAGGAGGATTAGGGAGTTCCATCATGGAACGGGAGAGTCTCTCCCTGTGAGGTCTTCCTGCTTTTTATTACCCCTAGGGGAACTATCGGGTAGCAACCTCACCCCCTTAGTCTCCCAGCAAAGGGATTCCCCCTTGGTGAGAAGTGACATGATCCCATAAATCATCACACAGGTTAGTCGAGTAGCTGCAGAAGTATCTTTTCAGGAATAATTCTAGTGGTCCTGTCTGGGTAGATTGGGGCAGGCTGACGATCGGTAGGTGGTTTTTCCCCTTAATCTATTTTAGCTATGACAGTGGCCATTTCATTCTTTAAAGTGGTAAAACCACTTTCCATGCCCAGAGCTGTGTTTTTAACTGCATTCACTCTTTGCTCTACTTCTGTCCTTTTGGTACATAGTTGTTAAATCTTGGCATTAGACCTACCTTGGTACATTGTTGTTAAAACTTGGCATTAGACCTACCTTGGATGCCAGATCTTCTTTACAATTTAGTTTACAGATCGTTGAAGTTGCAACATAATTTACATAGTTTGGTCAGGTGGCGTGTCATGTACAATTGCTATCACAGAAGGGGAGTGATCCGTTTGTGACAATCCTCCAGTATTGAAGAACTGTTTGGTGTAGGAGTATCACTTGGCTTTTTATTTTTTTTAAATGCTGGATTTGTCTGTCATAGTACGTGTTGCGAGGTACCAGAAGTAAGGCTCGGACATAAGGGTGGCAGGTTTTTAGACTTTTATTGATCAAAAGGTTGGGAAAATGGCCTCCCTATCCATAAATCTAAGAGGGGTTTCCCTGCCTCAAAGAAACCAGTGAAACCAGTCAGGAAGCCCAAAACAAAGAAAAATTCTGTCCACGTCAAGCCCCCAAAACCTCTCTCTGTCCCTCACACTACAAACTAACAAAATGGTGCAAGGGTGAACTTGCTCTAATGAAAACAGGGATCATCAAGGCAACATAAGTGTTCTCAGCCAGTTGGACTTTCAAAAGTTTCAAAACAATGTTTAAGAAAATAATGTTACAACTTTAGGGGCTCCTTTCCCCTAGACTTAAAAAAAAAAAGGTCAAACGTCTCTAGAGTTTCTTCGCAGACAAAACACAAATAACACGTTCCTCAGTCTGAGGCGTCTACACCCCTCTGGTTCCAACTTTTAATTTGGGGGCAAATCCCAAACTCGCAATTCTTAAGGGGTCTTGGTACACTCTCCTGCCAAAACCCGGTTATCTCATATATTGTCTTTGCTTCATGTATAGGGCTCCAGCAGCTTTTATTTCTGAATAGGGTCCCTGCCATTCTTATCCATGGTCTCTCCTTTAGGTGTGGGTCCTAGGCTCGCAATTGAACTTTGAGTTTGTTTAGTTTACTCTCCTGCCAAACGTAGTGTTCCTTCTTTCCAATCTTGCTTTCACACGGAGTCTCTGACTCCCTAATACTTTCTGCTTTATGTGGGTGCAGGTCCCTGACTCATTGTTGACTGTAATAGCCTGGTTCACTCTCCTGCCATGCTAAGCATTGGACATAAGAGGCTCCTCCGTCTATTCGCTAAGTGAGCTTCAGAGTAGCCGGCTCTCAGGCTACGTTCGATCTCTCCTACCCCGGCAAACGGCGTCTTATCTCTGTGTTGGTCTCACGTCTCCATGCACTGCTTTCCAGTTGAGAGCATTGCCTCCCTGGTCACTGCTACCAGGAGGGATCCCCCTCTGGTTCTCAGTTGTGCTACATTTAATCTCTAGCCTTGAAACGGGAGTTGTTCATAACCAATCAGTTTTGTTAAAGAACTAAATTGCTCACTTGGTTTACCAGTGTGATCTTCATCCTAGCAGCCCTCTGCCTCGTTTCAGTACATGGTTTCAGATGTAATAAGTCACTGGGCCTCATTATGTGTATGCCTGTCTGGTAACAGCGGTGCCGGTAAGCTACCGGCACCGTTGTTACCGGACCGGCATACTCAGAGTTCTGTGGGAGGGTGCCTGCGGGCAGAACGGGACCCACTCGTAGACTTTAACAGAAGCACTGGCACCGTTATCAACATTGATGGTGCTTCCGTCCTCCTCACTGAGTCCTATGGGACTCAAATGGGAATGGGGAGTAATTTTTACTGTCGCCTGGCATTGGGGAATTACCGGGGACCGCTGGGGCGGTAATGCCCCGGTTATTCCCCAAAGCCAGGTGGCGGTAAAAACACAACTCCCGCAGCAGCCGTGCCGTTTTTACCGGCATGGTTACCGCCGGGGTCGTAATCAGGCCAACTGTCAATATTGGTTAGCTCTTTACATGAATGAACTAGGTGGATTGGTTTCACAATAAAACATATCAGTCCTATCGGGCAGATTTATTTTATTTATTGGATATTTGTATGGCCACTGTACAACAAATGGTGGGAGGGGAATTTAATTCCTGAAAAGGGTTTGAAGGACTTTCAAGTGGGGGTATACCACATCTTCTGAAGATGAACCTCTCTAGTCCCATAAGGGGCTTACCTTCCTGGGTGATCCTCCCGCTGTGCACTGCACCCAGGGGGATTATTGCACTCTGGATGCACCGCCCTGGCCCCCTCACCCGGGAAAGGTCTCCCCTCAGAAGGGGCATCTTCAGATTCATCACAGTGTTCAACCACCGTATGAATTTAGTATCCCTCTCAGGTGTATCAATGCAAAGCTTACAGCCCAGGGTCTTACTAGCAAGCCCACTTCTCATGTACAACAACCATCTGTTTCCTTTCTCTGCTGGGTTGGGGCTTCAAAGGGGGCAGTGGTATGGATTACTGCTCCTTTAAATGGAAGTCATTGCCCATGAGGTTTAGAAGCTTAAATCAGGGCAGTTCCAATACTCACAAACCCACTGTGTCTGCTACAAGGCAGATCTTCGCCTTAACGACTCCTAGCGGTGGAGGAGCTGAGCAATTTTAGTTACACCGCCACTAAGCCGAGCTGGTGTGATGTCCATCAGGGCTTTTCATTGCGCACCAGTGCTTGTCTTCTGTGGGGGAGTGATCAGTCAGCGTAGTGGTCTCATTCAAAATCATCGCTTATCCGTGGCACAACACCAGGGTTTGGGCACTCGGTTAACTGGTGGGTGGTGTCAATACCCTTGGCATTAAAGAGTTAGCTAATTTTTGTCAGGCTAATCAAGGATATTGGTGGAGAATGAAAGAGCTCTAACAGAGCTTTCCTTTTTTGCTTTTTTGCGTTGTAGCAACAAGAAATGAAGAGACTGACCAAATGGTGCCATGGTGATGGTTATAAACTTTTATTTTAAACTAAAGGATAAAACTATCTGTCCTTAACTGCAATGGGGTTTCTCTTTCTAAAGTAAAGAAACTTGGGTGCTCATCAGGAAGTCCAACTCAAATGGCACTGTCCCCGTCCAAAAGCACCTACGCTATCCTTGCCACTACAATAAAGAATAATAAAGTTCAGGCTCTGAACGCGACTCGGGAGAATTACTTCCTTCTCCTGGATGCAAATTGCCCCAAAGACAAGAAGTCTTCTCAAAGTAAAGGTTCCATTGAAGTACCAAGCTTTTCATATCAAAGAGTTCCACAGGATCCTTGTGGGGCTTAGGAGAATGACTGCCTTCTCCTAGCTGGTTCCCCAATGTTCCTTCAACAAACCTTGTAGTTCCTTCAAGGAAGTTTCAGCACATTTCGCTTTCTTTATCCTTTCTCCACTGGGACAGCAAAGATGCTCCCCAAGTCCCTCTCGACTCTTCAGCACCACACTCTTGTGGAACTGCCAAGGAATTGTGCTACAAAGTTATTCACTACTTCATCTAGTTCTTCATGATTAACAGTCTTGAGTCTTCCCGGCCCCCTCCAAGACTTGTACTTGTTCCTGTTACGTTCTCCCGGGGAAAACTTCACCGGCTTCGCCGTGGGTCGCAAGTCCACTCTCTCCGTTCCAGCTTCTTCTCTCATGCTACTTCTGTGGCCTGCTTCTCTACCACAGCTAATTACTGTTGTCGGGCTTGGCGCTGTTGGGCCACTCAGTCCACCCATGACAGGTCACACCACCACCACAGTCTTTTGTACTCTCCGACACTCGCCTACATGGGTTTGCTGTAGGCTATCGTAGGCGGTCTTGGCACCGTTGTCGAACTAGTTGGTCCACCAACTACAGGTTGCACCAACACCTTTTAGTTTCTTGAGGTTTACTGCACCGGTTCCCAACTGACTCGCAAAGAGGCTTACAGGGCGTCCTGTTCGTCTCAAACTTTGGTGATATGCCTTGCTGCATTCTCCCGAAGCCCAAGTCTGACTGGCTTTGATGTGGCCACCTCGCTCGCTGAGTTCTCCTTCTGGGCGTACAACAGCTCTCAGCATACCAGAAAGCATGGTCCACTGCCGGACGGGTCAGAGGATGACAAAGAACAATGTCCTTTACTGTTCACTTTAAAAAATGGGGACGGCCCCAGCCTAGCGTCAGTCAAATTGACACCAGCTGATCGAGCATTTGTCCCGCTTGATTGTAGCATTCTGAAGCTCTTCTTCGCCCCTGTACCTATTACAGTAGGGTGGTTTGATATTCTACAATAACACATTGGGCCTCATTACGGGTCAGGCGGTAACCCTGCCAGCAATACCGCCGGGTTGCCGCCGGACCCGGAAGAAATTACCGGCGCCTGAACTTCCCAGTAACACTGGGGGATTACAGCCTTGGCGGTCCAAGAAGTCAGGAGCTGGTAATTTGTAAATCCCTATTCCCACAGAGTCCTATGGGACTCTATGGGAATGGGGACAATAGAAGCACTGGAACCTTTGTTAACGATGCCGGCGCTTCCGTGATGGCTTGCCTACCATGGCCGCTGTGCCCGGCAGGGTCAGCCCTATCGGACACAGCAGCTCTCGGAGTGTGCCAGATAGGGAAACAACTATTGGCGGTAGGCTTACCAGCACCGTTGTTTCCAGACCCGCACACTTGTAATGAGGCTCATTGTTTTGGACGTGATCCTATGGGTAGAAGACTCCGGCAGTAACACCAGCCTGCAGGGTTGGAGTTTAAAGGGGACATGCCTCCCACTCGCGTCCTTGTCTGCAGGGGGGTGGGGGACTGGGGGAGTTCCTTTCCATGAGATCCGCCTGCATGTTACTGCCCCTAGGGGGATTATTGGTTAGTGGCCTCGTCTTCACGAGCACCTCCCTCATCCTTCCTCTGTTTTATCGCTATCAGAAAAAAGTTGACTTGTGTTAGGTAAAATTTAATTTACTGCTGTTTTACCTCTATATTTGTGGACCCCGCAACATTTTACTTTTGTTTCAGCCTCCTGTCCTGACTTGCCAGTAAAGCACAGCCTTCAGCTGCGCTCCACTGGGCTTTCGCTCATTGTTCTTGGGAAACTCACTTGTCCTTCTGACAGTCATTACTGCAAAACACAGTTTCCATTAGTACTATGACTTTGTTGCCACTTTTGGGAACTCTATTTGTGCCTAGGAGTAGACTAGTGGCAGCAGAAGCCTTTTCATGTATTTATTTCAACTTTTACTGAGCCATACCACGCTTAACGTGTGCAGTTTATGACTGTGGCTAATGTCAGTCAAGGCCGTGCCACAAGGTCTTTTGTCTTCTCCTTTGGCCATTTTGTCTGTTCACCTTCCCCTTGCTGACCCGGGGAGTCCTTATTTGGGCATGCATTCCCCTGCGAAAGCCAGCGCTTTTTGCGGGCTAATGCATGTCACGTGTGTGGGTACCCAGAAAGTGGGCTGGGACTGTCTGCTCCCAATACACACTACTGGTGCCAGGATGTCTGAGGTGTACGATAGCTGCAGCGGTGCCTAATTGGACCACTGCTGGCGTGCATGAGTGGGGCAGATCTCATTGGCCAACTGGGTAAGAGCACTCGCTGGACTTTAGGATATGCGGAGGGGCTCCGAGTGCAGACCCGCAGATCACCCTTAGGTGCGAATCAACCTATACACTGAGCCAAGTATCCAGAGAATCGAAGCAGATCCAAGGACTGTCCGGAACCGCACAGAGAAGGTTTGGCACCCTGAGTCTGCTGTTGTCCCGGTAGAGCCCTGCTTTGTGCTAGATCTCCGAAGACCTGCAAAGATGTTTCAACCCTTTAGAGAGGTGGGACCAATTACTCAACGCCTCCTTGGTGCCCTGCAAAGGAGCTTTCTCAGAAGTGTCCCTGGGCCCTCCAGTGGACTGACCAGCTTGTACCTTGGCACCCGTGCTTTAGTGTTGCTGCATCGATTTACGGCTCGAGCTTTGGGAGAACCCTTGTTCGCACTGCTCAGCACCTTCTTGCCAAATCTCGTTGTCCCTACTGCTTTGGGCCGCAAGAGAGAAGCGTGGAACAGTCCACGAGACTTGGGTGCTCCTGCGTCACGGTGCGACAGTGGCGGTTGCCGCTGGTGACTTTCCTGCCTTTCTTCTAGTGTCCTTAGACCAGCTACAGTGGTGCTTCCTTTGTCCTGCATTCATGACGAGAGATCCAGCTCCTGATGTACATCGGACCTGCTTCTGCAGCGCCTGTGCACTTTGAAGCGTAACCAAGGAGGGGATTTCGTAGTCCAGGCGACCTTCTTCAAACCTGCCAAGATTGAACCCGCAGTGAGCTAATGGCAGTGAGTAATACCACATACCGGTGGCCTCTAGTTCATCCATATCGTTTTTAGGCATGAAGGATCCCTTGGGGTCCTTGCCTTGACTGGCTCTTGCTCCCTAGAGTCGTCCGAAAGTTGGGGACAGCTTTGTTCTCCTTAGCAGATCGTCCTCTGACTCTTGGAACCAAATTCCTCACACTCAAGTGTCCTCTTCTAACTTTTCCTTCACATTGAAGTTTGTCCCTTATGAACTTTACACATCAACAAGCGTTTTTTCGCATTAACAAAACATTCAGCACAAGGCTCCAATCTTCTTAAGTTATGGATACCCATTTCTGGAGTTGACCATTGTGATAAAGCTTGTATGCTTACCCTCCATACAGGTTTACTTTACCGCATTGACCCGAAAAGTGATTGTATATATATTTTACATAGTGTGTGTTTGAGCAGAAGTATTACTGTATTTTTCATTCTTCACCAGTGTTTGTTCTCGGCCTAATAAATTCTATATTTTTGGTATAATACTGTTTAAGAGTAATTCTTGTCCTACTTTGTGTGCTCATTCAGGACCTCAGATCACGCCCACGACTCCTGAGACTTAGCCTTAACTGCTCTCCAAGCTACCTTGAACTGTCTTGGCCAACTTCGCAGAAGCGCTCCATTTCACTAAACAAGGGTGGCCTCCTGAACATCTGTTCGCCAGAGCAGAGTTCCAAAATCCATTCTGACAACATGGCATAGGCCATTTGAATTGTGATTGAAAGGAAAGAGTGCCGGTAGCAAACATGCATGTTAATGTAAGAAAATATTCTTTCACTACACAGATTTTCACATTTGTGCTTAGGTTTTGTTTTTGGTTACTATCTAATTCTGCCAATATTTTTCCATTGTTTTCAGCTGCATGTAAACAAAATTGTGAGGTGTACCAGCCAAGGATCGACGGATGACTTCAGAGCAACGGAATAAACCATGGCTTGTTTTTTTTCTACAAAAGAAGGGATTAGGGTTAAATGGGACCATAGTGGAGGACTTGAAAATAGCTTAACAAATAATTGGGCAATGTCAAACAGACCAATGAGGACTATGCTTCCAAACAGCTCTTTACTAGGGGTTCTCACAAAGGCAAACCAAATCCATTTCCTTACAGCCAAAATGCGTACAAAGTTAACTAACGTGTGCTCTGGATGGGTTATTTACCAAAGTAGCCATACATGTTTTTCTTGGTTTAAGAAAAGTCAAAAAGTTCTTTAAGTTCTCGTTAGGGAGGGGTCCATGTCCTTCCCTGCAGCTTAACATAACAAGAAAAACACGAATTCAGGGGTAGTTGCCGAGTGCTCCAAATGAAACACAAAGAATTCCAAGAAAAAAAATAAAAGAAAATAAACAGTCTCATGACCTTGCCATTTCAGTCTGCAAATCAAGTCTCTGGTGTTCATAGCTTCCTTGCCGATGTTCTTGGACAGTTAGGGGATGAGGAGTTCTCCCAGGTCTCAAATCTGCACTGGAGCAGGATGGTTGATTCTGTAATTGATATCCGGTTCGAGCTGGCCTTTAGCAAAGGTATTGTGTCAAAGGTACACAGGAGACCACCCTAATGTCTATACAGTGTCTTTTCTAGGCCTCTCAACACCTCCCTCTCTCTGGATTCTGGTGCCTTAGCTTTCCAACCCAATCTAACACATCAAGGTTCAACCATGAGCTCACGCCTGGGGGACTTTTTCCTTGTTCCTTCCTTCTTATTCTGTCTGTTCTTGTACTTCTATTGCAATACCTCGATGCTTCAACTATGGCTAGTTTTTCCACCCATCCCAGGTTTCCTCTTGAATCTTCTCTCCTTACTTCGGATCTTGTACTCTCCCCAAATTTTCCTCACTTCCTCCCCCTACTTCTGGTGACTCACTTTTTACCTCTACCCTCTGATAATCGAGTTCTTTACTCCCCTATACACTGTTTACCTTTTTCTCTTTAGGCACCTCCTCTATTGGACCTCTACACAAATGCCAAGTTTCTTTGCCCTTCTTCTGTGGTTCTTCTCACCACCTCCGTGGCTTCTGTTAAGACCTCTGCAACTTCTCTCATCGGTTTATCCCTAAACACCACTGTAACCACAGCAAATGTCGTAATTTTCTTCCTCCTAATCCATTTTTGATGAGGCACTTGGATAGTCCTTCCTCTCTATCCTTACCACACCATGACTTCACCCTCATGAAGGTCTCCCTGAGCCTAACAGTTCTTATGTTCATGTGTGTGGAGATGCTGTGAGGTGTGCGGCATGCTGGAGTAAGGAGTCAGACAAAGGGGTGGCAATTTTACTATTTTCTTTATTGAAATAATAATGAAAAAGGCCCATCTTTGCCGATCCCTAAAGGGTTTTACCTACCTAACTAAAGAATAACTTGGGTGCTCGTCCTCACAGTGGTTGTCAAACTCGAAGTGTCCGTCCTCTGTTCAAACTAGCCCACTCCAGCCCTACCACTACCAAAATACATTAACATAAAAAGTTCCAGGAGAATGACTCCCCTACTGGTTCAGTGGGATCAGCCCTCTTTAGTCTTTGATAATAGTTTGACTTCTGCACTTGTAGACAATATCAGGAGAATGACTCCCTTCTTCTGGTCCAACATTTCAGCAATTGCCATCTTCTCCTAATCAACTTGGTCAGCCTCTAAGCCACTGTTTGGTAACCTTTTTGCTTTCGTTTCGAAACAAGTACGTGGAAAACCAGGAGAATGACTCCCTTATTCTAGTTCAGTTGGTTCAGCCGTTGGCAATCTTTGGATAACTTCCTGTAACAGTTTTGATCAACATTTTCAAGTTTTCCCAGGCTTTTCTCGGGGCTTGCTTAAATGTTACACTTTTGTTTTAAATACACCGTTATTCTTTTGACTTCTTTACTTCTTTCTTGTCGGTGAGAACAAGGGGACCTGTTAATAGCAAGGGTTTTCATGTGGGGATGACTGAAGGATTCTACACTAGCTTAGCTAAAGGCACCAGGCAAGTTGTTAGTTTCAGTCTGTATTGGGACATTCTAATTCCGGGTTTTCCAACCTCTGGAGTCTGAAGTACCCCTGTGGGTATGACACTGCGCCTTAGTGGGATGGCAAGCCTGCGAGATCCCATAGTATCTATCCTAACGGCTCGCCCCCCTAAAATAAGAGTATGGGGAGTTTATCCAACTCAAACACTCCCAAGCACAGCATGCTCTGCTTTCTTTGGTGGATAGTTTCTCCTTAATACATCCAATAAAAATGCATATTGAAATTGGAAGTAATCAGGCATTTGGAATCCTTCAGAGAAAAAATAAAAAGTATGTTCAGCGTTGCTTTTCCGAAACGGGTAAACATTGGCCTAAAAAAAGCAGGAACAATGTGGAAGGCGTGGTCTAATGATTTGGCATATTTGTGGTCTTCATGACGGTTCTAAAGGGAACACCTTTCCTTACTGTCTCATAAAAGAAGGTAGCAATGGAAGGAATTTCTGATGCAGAGCCAGTGACTAAGCAGGGTAGTTAGGAAGGTCAGATTGTGGCAAACTGACCGAAACACAGTTTAAACGGAAGCAAAGCTGCAGAGCATCCCAGGCCCAGATATGGGGCACCATTCCCTCCCTGTGTCCCACACCTATAACATTTTGTATTCCATTTCTCAATATCTGTCTCCATTTCTCAATATCTGTCTAACTGTACCCTTTATAGTTTTGTCCTTCTAATTGTATTCATATTAGAGGTCCTGTTACTGTATCATGCTGAACAGACCTCTGGAGCTTCCTAGTAATATTGGGACTGAATAAACCCCAGTACGTAGATCTACCATCACAGAATGTGGAAAACACTTAGTGAGATTTGCTTCTTACATTTGGACTTGCTTCCCCCATGGTTCTACTGCCCACCCAAAAACATTTTAGGAACTTAAGAAGATTGCGCACTACTGCAAGCAGCTGGAGGTGCCCAGACATAGTCCACAAGAGGTCTACGCTGAAGCTATTCGGCTCCCCAAATAAAGCAGGATAGTACTCAGTCTGCATCATAGGAAATGTTCCCGTGGCATAAATCCAAAATTGTTAATAACTTGCCACCTCCTTAAAACAGGGCAGAACACCCACCTCCGTAAGGAAGATATGATGAGCTGCCTACTAAAAGGGAGCATGCTAGGAGCAACCGTCAGCACATTTATGGCCCTAAACACAGGACAATTCCCCCCACCCCCTCCTTCATCAAGAGTTTTCCTGCCAGGGTTTTTGCCAAAGTGGGACGTGAAAGAAGTTCATTGTTAAGGCGGCAGATGCGCCAGAGTAGTGAGAAGGTAGACAGTAGGTTTCTTTTTCTCCCGAGAGATCTGGGAGGCCCTGATCATTGCTAGAGGAATGCTCCATGCTGCCCGACAATACCTCATGTGAGAGATGTGAGAAAGCCATATCCTCCAATTGGAGTAAAGGAGGCATACAACAATATTCTTTGAGGCAAAATGGGAAAGCTAGATTATAGGATGTCTGGGTACTTCACGCAGTCCAGGATTCCAAGACACATTTCTACAATGTGTCTGTAGAGGTGAACTCTTCCTTTCCCCATCAGTTGTCCAAGGACAACAGTATATCAATGGACAAGGAAGTGTCGTACCTCTCATTGAAATGCACTTTTGTGCCCACAGTGTGACACCCCTAGGCTTTCATGAGCATTCTTCTATTAGTACATATGGGGAGAAAATGAGGCCTGTGTCCAACGTAAGAGCTCTCAGCAGAAGAGTATTGTACAACCAGTTTAATAAGGAAAGCATTGATCTGCCAACTGCCGTTCTGCATAAAGGAGTTTGTTTGGGACGTCTCGATCTGAAATACGCTTTTCTGATGGTGTGTAATAATTTGACCCACAGGAGATTTCCCCAATTTCGATTGGAAGGGGGCACATGGGAGGTTATTTGCCTTCCAATCAGATGCAGTCTCTCGTCTGCGTCCTGGCGTTTCTCTGAGCTTATAAACTGGTTGTGCATGCCCTAAGGGAGCCAGGGATGAGGATGATTGCTTACATACACAATATGATTGACTTATTTGTTACATTTATATAACGCTCCATTTAAGTAGATGCTTTAAGGGTTCAGAAATATGATGTGGATACAGGAGTGACCTACACCTGTATTAAAAAGGAAATTAGGAAAGCCCCTAGCTGTCCCTATGGCAAAGAGGGGGTTTCCTGCCTCAAATAAATAATAAGGATGTGGTCAAGATGTTTGTCCAAAACAAATAGTCAACCGTCCTGTTTCGTAAACCTATTTCCGACACTTAAACTTATAAAATAACGAAACTATTAGGCTCACGTTCTTGGTCTAGGAGAATGACTCCCTTCTCCTGCACAAGGTCTTCACAGCACTTGTAATCCTGAGGGAATGACTCCCTTCCCTAGGTTAAGTCGCGCCTCCTCAACGTGCAAAACAAAGTTCCCAAGTGATTCAAAACAAAGTTCTGAATGTACTAAACTAAGAGTTCCAATGGATATAAACAAAGTTCCAACAAACTCTTAATATTCACAAACATAAGGGGGAATGGTTCTCTTCCCCTGTCTTCCTTTCAGATTTTCAATATAACCGGAGGATAGCTCAGCGGGAGGACAGCTCAGCAGCAATGTGCTCGCCTTGGAAGCAAGACGACACAGACCAACATAGGTTCGATCCCTGGCTCCGCGCTTAGAAACCTCTGGATATTAAGCGTGTTATAAAAAACCTATCATATCATACTGAGAGGATGCTCTTGGCTGTCATCAACACTTTTCATGTATCTCAGGGGGGTGGAGGGTTGGTGATTCCCTTCCCCTAGTAACCTTTAGAAAGCAACCCTGGTGTACTCTCCTGCCAGTTTCTTCCTCTCAGGTTATTACAGTTCAACTGGCAGCCCTGGTGTACTCTCCTGCCCGGGACTGCCTTGGGTCCCAGACCACTGTGTAATATTTTCTCCAATACGGGTCCCAAACCCCTTTTCTTCCACTCTTTAGAGAAGGGTCTCATGCTCCTTCACTTAGGCTTTTCTCATATGGGTCCCAGACCCCTTTACTGTTGCCTCCGAAGTATTTACTTCACTTGATAATGTAGCAGACTTGATCCAGCGTCCTGCTAAGTACTGAGACTATGAAGATGACTGATGATGTGATCTTCATATGGGTGCAGGTCCCAGACACGTTTTTCTTGGTTTATTTCCTGGTCTCTTGGAAAACTCACTCTGTTTCCCCGAGTTTCCTTTCATTCGCCATTTGGCTGGGTCAGGGTTTCCCACTACTCCCTTCTGCTCCTACCAATTGCCTCTGTCACCCCTGTACCTTCAGGGTCTCTCCTGGTAGGCTTTGGTCAGTTTCGGGGTCTTTCTACTTCGGTTTCAGGCTGGTGCAGTCTTCTCCCCTTCTCTGGCATGTTGCAGCGGCTCAGCAGCATTTGGTCCCTCGCAGCAAGCGCGCCTGCTCTTGACCACGCAGACCCCTGGCTTCGTCCACCTGGACTGCTGCTTCTCATTCTAGCCGGACGGTCCTTCCATGCTGGACTGCTTGGGAGCAGCTCTGTAGACTCAGTAAGAATCTGTTCTACAGCCCAGGCATTCCCCTCTACTCCACCTTGGCCAATAGGAAGTTGGCAACCACTAGACCGTTCAATGTGCTTCCTACTGGTGATCTTCCGTCTTCCCCACTTCCTCCTTGTCACAGTAGTGATGTTGGCACTTCTAACTAGGTTGATGTTCTTCTTTGTCTTAGACCCTAGGTGTGACCTACCTAGGTAACTCTTCCTCTTCCTCATCTCAGTACCTTCTAAGGGTTGGATGTTATCTACCCTACAGAGGCCAATGGAAGTGTGACGGGAAGGTACATCTTGAGCAGGGTAAATGGGTTTAGGAAGGGATGAGGTATGGAGGACATACTGTGTTTGATCCAAATTGTCGTCCCTAGCCGTATAAGTAGCCGCCCTCCCTTTTGAGAAGTGACAAAGCCTTGCACTTTGTTACATAGCTTAGTTGAACAAAAAGGTTAAGGAAGGCATTTCATGATAAAAGACAGGTGGCCTAACACCTTTTGATTGGTAGCATGGTCCATATTTTTGTGCCTTGCACCGCAAAGTGTCTGCCTCCTCTAGACTAAAACTAAAACAGTGGTGAAGCAGGAGATGTTGGCTGGCACATCTAGGGGATGCTTTAGAACATACTCTATACCACTTTGCAAGAAAGATAGGCTGGGGACAGAGTGAATACATTTAAAAGCCAGACAAGCACACTTTAATTTTGCCCTGTTATGGAGATGTAACCAATGCTGCATAGCCCTGGCAAAGTAGAAATGTTTTTGAACTTGCGTACACTGGAAATTAAAAGTTACTTCCCCACTCTAGGTTTTTTGAAGCTTTGTCACAAAGGGACCAAGGCAAGCCACGGTAAAGGGCATCGCAATAATCCAATAGAGAATAGCAGCTTCCACCATTAAGGTTCTTTATTTCGGAAACCGCAGTGGAACAATCCTTCTCAACATTCCAAACTGGAGAAGCAGCCAATAATAACCAAATTTAGCTAAGAGAGAAGGTTAGATCTCCATCAAACGTTTTTTAAACCAGATTTGTGAATTCAGGACTGTAGGCAGTGAAAGGCCCAACAATGGGGTACTGTAATGGATTGCAATTATTTCGGATTCTTGGTTCCAAAGAGAATAAGTTAGGGTTTTGGCCCATTCAATGGAGGACGATACATCATCATCAACTCCTTGATGGCAATGAGTGATTTTTTGTAACACCACTTCGACAGCCGCTACATAGATCTGAATTTCATCAGCTAAAGAATGAGTGTTAGCATTCCAGGTCATACACATTCAAAAGAACAGAGGACAAGGGAGGATCACACAGGACTCAAAAAGTGACATAAACTGGAGGCAAAACGAAAAGAGGCAGTTTGTACTTTCCCGTTTTCTCCTTTTTAAAAAGGGGTGAAACCAGCTATCGGTGGGTAATGGACATGAGGAGCACCAATGGCATAGTGTTGATTAAAATGGAAGTATCAACTATGTCGAAGGTTGCTGACAGACCCAACATGACCTGCTGCATTCCACTGCCCTTACCAACAGTATACAAATCATCATCCCAGAAACCTGGAAAATCTGTTTCCGCACTCTGTCCTTTAGGAAAACTCGCCTAACAATGTCCAGGTTTCTCAAAGTCCCACTTGGAGGCAAGACTCTAGTAAGCTATCCCAGTGGTTTGTAGATCCCCTAACTCTTAGTAACAGTCTGCACTACTCAAGGACCATGGTGGAGTGGCAGAGCAGTCAGGATCATCTTAAGAGGAAGGTGTGAGCTGTAGGCAAGTACACTGAACCTAGCCAGTAATGCACATCAAAGAAACACTTACACATACATTTATATTACAATATAGATTTATTATATATACACAATAGTCACCGTTAAATACATTGCACAATAAGGCAACAAACATAGGTATACTTTACAATACTTTCAAAAGGCCACTTCTTAGTAGGTAGTTGCTGAACATGCACAATTGTTACAGGAGTTTGACAGGTCTACTGTACTATTGGTAATAACGTGCACACACACACACACATTAATTGGGTAATTGCATTTAGTCAGCATACACATAAGATAGTGCTTTTCGGGAAAGAAAACAGTTGGTTAGTGTTATCCTAACAGAGCTTCAGGTTCTAGAGGCAGTTTTGCGGCACTGCAAGTCTTTCTAAGTCAAAAACGCATCCCTAGCTAAAAGGCAGTTCGTAGAGGCTTAAAGTCTTGAAAGGCAGCAGAAGTCAAAAGTTCCTGTAGCTACTTTCTAGTCTTTGGGAAGGAAGATACAAGAAGACTTAACCAACGTCAGAGAACCTGTTAAAGGACTCGGCTAAGAGGACACAAGCAGCGGCTTGGGTTGGAGGATAGAAGGGGTTGCCCTGAACACCTATGTGCAAGGGACTTTTTGGAATAAGGTAAGCAATACCTTTTTCCCCACAGAAACTTGGGCTTGAAGAAAACGTGTATTGTGGATGCTCAGCGATGTTGCAGCTCTGGACCCGACCTCTGGATTCCTTGGTCTGATGATGAAATGCAGGACAATGAACGGGATCGCTCAGCAGCAGTCTTGAGGGAGGACCTCTGGCATGGCGCTTTTGGTGCCTTTTCTGCAGCACCAACAAAAGGCGTGATTCGCCCAGTCAATCTTCTTCAGTTCCTGCAGTCCCACACTCTGATGAGTGGGTCTGGTCGAGTTAGATTGGGTCTCTGAAGTGTCCTCTAGGGCTCAAAGACTTGGACGGATTCCGGCTTCCCATGACGATGCACTTGAAATAGGCAGCAGGTCTCCTGGTATTTGGGTTTCGCATCTCTGGAAACTCACAGGACCTCGGGAGATGGCTCAAAACAAAGTACGTCATGGTGGTTGTTCCCACCAGTCAAAAGGGAAGGAGTTGCCCTCTTCGGAGTTCCTCTGTCGCTCTGAAAAAAGGGTCAGGGCAGCAGTGGTAGCTTCACGGTGTTGCAAAGGGTTGCAAAGGGTCTGCCGGGGTCTCTAGTCGGCTTCTTCTTTGGTTACTTCAGCTTCCAGTGGTCTACTTGCTTTTCACTCCAGGAGCCTCACCTTCTATACAGTTCCAGCAATCAGTCCTCTGCGATCTTCCTTAGCAGTTTACAAAAAGGGGAGTTTAGCTGTCCAATCACGACAGCCAGACCCCCAGTGGGGAGCTGGTCCAATTCATGCGCTATGGCAGACAAAGGACAGGGGGGAGGAACTACCTCCCCCACTTCCTGCCCACCCAGACACTCTGGAGCCTAGGCGACACCCAAGGGTTCCCGCAAACGGCAAAACACACACACACACACACACACACACACGTCTCCCCCTCCCAGAATGGTTGAAGAATGGCTAACAAAGAACAACCACGCTAGTAATTGCGAAAAAAAGAGCGAGCCCCCAAGTTGGTACTTGGTGTCCCTATTGTGCACTACCAAGGCTATGGACACACAATAGTAGGTAGGACACGTCCACGGTCACAACTAAGAGATTTTCTATGTGACTAAAAAGTCACAGGAGCAGAGAGAAAGGGATACTAGGCATCTCTTTGGCACTCCATATAAGGTGGTGTGTGCCAATCTTTCAAACTATAACGTTTTAAAAGGGAGCCTAAGTATCTCTCGATCCTGAAGAACTGGAGTTACTCAAGGATAAAGAAAAGAATCCCAAAGGAGGACCCTAAGGGCCCCCAGCAACACTGCCCATAAGGAGCTGTGTGCTGTAATAGTAAAACACAGATGCTTTTAAGAGTTTATAGAGGGAAATGCACTCCAGAGGATAGGTACAATACAAAGAATAGAGTTCCAAAAGACAGAGACCAAGAATGAATGAGTGAAAAAAGGCTCCACTCATTCAGGATTTCAGAAAAAGGTCCAGAAGTGGCGAGGGTCTAACTAGGAGAGGGGATGAAGCATACAAATGACAAATCTCCCTAAAAGAGATAAAGAGAGCTAGACACTGTTCTGGATGTAAAAACATTTGTAGCTGCTGAATGTCTGTTACATAATTTCAGAGAAAGAACGGGTAGATTAGTGATTGGCTGGAAATGAGCCAAGATCAGAGTGTTGCAGCAATACACACATTGGAACTAGGTCTGCCTCTGACTTTGTAGGTTAAAATATTACTAGTTAGCCCTATCACTGCCCTATCGCTGTCACGGTCAAGGTTACTACTGGTCGACAGGTGAATGATTTCCCTTTGGACTCACTGAGCATGGGCATTGAAGTGTACAGGAGTGGGTGCTCAGCAATAACCCCAATTTCCTTTTAATAGCAATGATTTAATATTGATTGACATGCTCATTCTGTCTCAGGACATGGTTATACTGGTGGGCCAAATGAAATTGGTAACAGACCGACTCCAGAGTCTAGACTTTTTCTTCAACTAGAAAAGGTCAGACTTGATTTCTATTCAGTGCATGGAATTTTTGGATTTTACCATAAAAACAGTGGCGGATCACTGGAGTTAAGAGTTCACAAGGTATGCCTCATTTAGGGTGGTGTTAGCCGGGACATTTTCCTGGTGCTCTTCCAATACAGAGCACTGCAGGGGGTGCTCTTCCAATACAGAGCACTGCAGGTGCTCTTTCAATACAGAGCACTGCAGATCTGTTATATTCTTAGGGGTATTGCCTTCACTCAAGTAGTTCCTCTGATTGAAGAGACTATTATGGAGCTTCACGAGTGGCCAGTCCACATACAAGTATGGAACAAGTAAACTATTTCTGGCTTGGGCAATTTTGTTTTATTGTTGCATGCCAGCAGGACAGGTTGGCTGCCAAATGAATGTACTTATCTACAAGACGAAAGTAGTCCCAAGAAGAAGACAGCCACTCTGAAACTTGAGGAGAACCATTTCCAGTTCCGGAAGCACCTCAAGACATTCCTCTTTGCTTCTGTCTTCGCTCCTGCTGATCTGTTCTGTCTCGGCATTGTGCACCTGGTTATCCTCTGACTTAGCTGCTCACTCTGCCACCCACCAGCACTGCCTCCTGGCAATCCCTTGTACTGGGATCTGCATATGTAACCCTACCCCCACTTTTTTTCTGCACTCATCAGACACTCCCTGTCTGTTTCCTTTGCTGGCTGCACTACCACTGTTTGTTGCTTTTCATTATTTATTTATTTTTGATTTATTTTATTCCTTTGTTCAGCACTTTCCACTTCTCCCCCCGCCCATTCACTTTCCCTTTTCCCTCTCGCATGCACTTGCACATTCTCAATGTCACTGGGCCTAGTAAGATCGCTGTTTTTGTTCTCCCTTGTTGCCCTCCCTTGCCTTGTCGCGCTCTGACACACTTGTGTACGAGCGCAAAAAAAAATACAAATAAAACATCAATATCAATATAAACAGCCCAGACTTTCTGGCAGGTTCTTTAGCAATTAAGTCACTAGTGGGGGCAAACTGAACGCTTGCATCCAAGCCAACATCTCAGAAGTCCAATGCTGACAGACCTCAGTGGGCAGTTTAAAGCTCCAAGCTGAATTGGCAAAAGTCTTCTGACATTATTGCCTTGATATGCTCCTTGCCGTCAGAGCAGAATACTTGCTGGATATCTACAATGCAATGGCGTACTGGATGAACCTTATATTTTCAGGAGGACACGTTCAGAGGCACAATGACTGTATTGTATAAAGTTTGTAAATAATTTACCGCCACCTAAACTACAGACCTTGTAGATGTGGATTTGTGCAATACAAAAGAAATAACTTAAAGTTGCAGAACAGCGAAAGCAGAATTGTATTTTGCACTTTACACTTTAAATTGTACTTTCTATGCACTGTTTTGTTCCACTACTCGCCCAAATGCAGAATTCTTTTAGATTGCTCTTGATTATATATGTATTGTCAAATCGTGTTGTTTATGAAATAAAATATGCTGCTTTCACAGAACTTTCTGAACTGATCTTTTGACCCCAGTCGAAGCCCTTTTTATGAAATGAAATAATTGAAGCTATCTCGTGAGACACCATACTTGTAGATTTCATAGAGATTTCTGCACAGCCATATGAAGTTCTCGCCCCAAGATAAAGAATTTGAGCTTATTTCACTTCCCACATCCTTTCTCTTACATTTCAGTGCTACCTCCCACCCCTGCAAAAACTGCACTTCACAAATTGTTAAAACCCACCATTGCCAAAATATGCCAGTGCCTCTTAGTGTCCATAGTCTTACATTCCAGATGTTAATATCACACCAAGGTAATAACCCACTGACAAAATACTACCGTTGCCTCCTGCTGTCCACAATTTAACCACTTCAATTTGTTAGACACCCAATCCATAATGTAACTATTTAAAATCTTTCCACTCACTGCTACTATGAAGGCATATCATTTTAATCATAGGCACAGCTAAGGAAATTACTGATAAACTAGCAGTGGATTTAACCACCCTTAAAGATGAAATTAAGAAATTAGTACCTCTTGACACATTCAAGAAGAGCTTAGACGAGATACTTAAAGAAATAGAAGCATTCAAAGAGGTTACAATGAAGGACCGAATAAGACTTCGGACGAAAGACTTGGTGAACTTTACACACGAAAAGGCCTTTAGATACACACAAGATAACTATGTTCCTAATTCTAGCAAAGAGCCACAGCCAATGAGAGGCAAACAATTAAGATTTGAAAATACATTTTACAGTTCTACTAGTTTCAACAACTGTGAAAACAAGGAAATAATATGAGGCAGGGTAACCAAAAAGGAAACACACCAAACACAGGTTACAAAGGAACATACAAAGTACTTTATTTTATACTGAATCCAGTTACAAAAGAACAGAACAAAATTCAGATAGCTATCGACCCTCAGTACAACACAGCGAACTCCGGCGTGGTTCGGTGTGCTCAGTGAGTCCAAAAATTAATTGAAACAGTCAGGCTTTTATACATTTCAAGCCTGCTGTTCAGCCCTCCTTTGGGTTAACCATTCCATAAATAAGTTACTGCTCTAGGGTCCCTTGCCAGGTCAAATCTAGTTCATCTTAGGTTTATACATTAACAAGAAGAAATGGTAATAATGTATGCTCTAGGCCTAACATTACAATGCAGGACTTAGTTTACACAATGTAGTTAAGCAGGTGTTCTCATTCAATTATAGATCAGTTTCGGTGATACAGGTAATCCATTGCACACAGGTCAGCAGAAGGACAAGGTCTCAGCTCATGACCCTAACAAGTGTCCTGCAGGCAAGTTATACATTAGCTGTACAGAGGTCATGACAATCAAGTTCTGTTCTGAATAACATAGGCTACCATTTTAGCTCACATGGTGACTTTATAGAGCAAGAAAACCTAAAATGGCGGCTTGACCCAAAATGACAGTTTACATGGTTTTTAAGGTCAGGACCTTGCAATGCGAGTTTATTCACATGTAGTTTATAAGCAGCTTGTTAGCAGCTTGGCGTAGACCAATATACATATATTCATAGCAATAGGAGGCACAATATAATTTCTAGTTTGACAAACCCTCCTTTTGGCCTATGCCAAGTGCTAAACTACTTCTGATCCCCCTGCAAATAACTCCATGTGTCATCGTCCATACACCCTGAATAGCTGTCAGAAATATCTATCGCCATTAGATCTTTTACTAAGATCTCTTTCAGTACATACTCCTTAGAGGTTTTATCCGGGGCATACACTTTATGTCCTATTGTACCTATCGCCTGAGCGCAACATCCCCCTAGCATTGAACACATACTTGGTAGACATTGGATACAACAACAAAGAAATAGCAGAATTCCCAAAATAATCAGCAAGACTGAAAGCACTTTCCAACCCCAAGACCGCAAGAAGTCCCAGAACCAAGCGCTAAGATCCCAATTTCCCTCGGGAACATGCACTTCTGAACTAAGAATGTGCAGATTCTGTATTGCCTTAAAAGTAGTTGGCGAGGAATCTGGTACGAAAACACAGCAAGCGGACCCCACTAATTTGCATACTCCACCTCGTTCTGCCAGAATGACATCTAATGCCATCCGATTTTGGAGTGCTACCAATCTTATTGCTTTTTGTTCTAGTGTCATATTGTAGAGTATGTCCGTGGTCCGGTTGATGGTTCTCTCCAGTACTCTCGCTAGTTTCCTGATATCCTCGGAATTCGCTATCTGCCCAAAGAATGGAAGGAATGATTTTGCTACATCTCCTAAAACCTGTGCTGGAGTGTCGCCATTCTCGTCCCGCCGTGGACGAGCCTTCGAAACCTTTACAGTACTTGCTATAAACACCCCAGGTAACAGGATTCCTAGATAACAAGTTCCCTGCCAATCCCTGGGCAACCAGGGAAATGCTAAACTACCACAAACAAAATAAACAGGCCCCCCTACATACAGAGGCCTGTTTTCTCCAGTCAAATTTACAATGTTCATACAACCTTCAAAATCTCCCATTGGCCGAGTGCCATTTCTTTGTACACAAAAGGGGACCGAGTCAGGGCTATGATTTATAGAGTAAGAAGGAGGCACGGCATCCTTATTGCCTATCGGAGCCATTTTAAAGGAAATTAAAGTTTGAAAAGGAAGAGACAGTTTATCAGACGGCCTAATAGAAGCGACAATAGGTTTACTTCTATTTTCAAAAAGCGAGCATCCCAGGGGAGTTAATTCACGTTTCTCGAAATCATTCAAATTAGATCCATCAAAGTTCCCTGAGATGCTATCATTCCAACGGCCAAAGAATAGTGCTCTAAGAGAGGCATAGCAAGCAGTCGTTAAAGGTAAAGGGTGAGTATACCATCCCAGTCCCTTGTTCCCATGTTGCGGTAAATGAGTGCAAATCCAACAATTACTCTTATTAAAAATGGCATGCGTTGCATTCATTACTATCATTAGAGTGTTATTATGATACTTTTGTCTATGTTGGGAGTCTCTAGGGGACAGAGTGTGAAGGTGTACAGAGGGAGTCAAAGCAGTCGGTAGAATCTCGGTCGGTAATAAAGGTTTTAGAGGATAGATTTCTTCAAAGTACCAAAGTCCTACAGCAGTAATTGCAAAAATAACAATTATTGTTATCAAAACACAGCAGTACGTTTTCGGGGCCCAGGCACATTGTTCATTGTCCAAGTTGGTCACCCCCTTATTCACAAGTCCAGTGCGGGGAGCAGCAGTGGAGGTGGCAGGCATTGTAGTTCCTCAATCGACGACCCCAATGTTCGTTGCTGGCGATGCTACGGTCGCGCGATTTCTTAGTCCTTCCCAACCCTAGCCAGCAGAATCCCTTTTTTTCCCTTTTGTTCAACAGAAACTTTCTTATACAAAGGAAAACTTTCGATCACTTCTCTTTCTCAAATGCACGGAAAAACCAGTGCCGTAGTTCTATTTTCTTCGTCGAAGGTTGTACCTAGTGGTACCCAAGATTGTTTGGTCCGAAAATAAGGTGTCGTCACTTCCTGAGGGAAGCGACGTATCGGAGGCGACGGAAGTCGCAGAGCTTGAAACAGTATTTTCCGGAAGTGATTTTTCAAAGAGTGCGGAGACGAAATGGAATGTTCCCCAAGCTCCACGGGCTCAGAGAAATTCCCCGACGCACTCACAGCGCTGTTTGCTACTCCAAGATCAGGGACTGTAGCATCAGCGAGGGGTTCTGCTTCTTCTGTAACGTGTGGCGTCGGGTGAGGAGGTTTCTTGACATGCATCGCGTGGATCCAGTGTTTTTTTCCAGCCACCCGCACTGCTGTCCGAGTGACCAACAGCACCTGGTAGGGTCCCTTCCAACGAGGAGCGAGACAGGAAGACCTTTCGTAGGCCTTCACTAGGACCCAACTTCCAGGCTGTATATCGTGTCCTGGGCCCGTGAACCGTACAGGTAAAGCTGAAAACACCTGGTGATAAATGAAATACAGGTTTTTAGTTAACTGGTTACAGTAGTCGGAGAGAAGTACATTTTCTACATCGCGCAATGCGCAGCTTTTAGGCAAACCCCAAATATTAGCAGGTCTCCCCATTACCACCTCAAAGGGAGAGAGCCAGTCTTAGTTTGAGGGGTTGTCCGCATTGAAAGTAACACGATCGGTAAGGCGTCCAGCCATTTTAGTTTGGTGCCGGCACACGTTTTAGCGAGCTTGTTTTTTATGATACCATTGTGTCTTTCCACTAATCCGGCGCTCTGAGCATGTATGGCCGAATGGAATTGTTTGTCAATTTGCAATGGTGTACATATCTGTAGAATTAGAGCAGCGATAAAATGCGGACCATTATCCGACCAGATAATTCTCGGCAAACCGAACCGTGGGAAGAATTCCTTTAACATGGTCTTTGCAGTGGTCATGGCTGTAGCGTCTTTAACAGGGAAAGCCTCGACCCACTTACTAAAGGCGCAAATGACCACAAGGACATATTTTATATTGTTACATCGCTCCATTTCAATAAAGTCAAAGTGAATCACTTCAAACGGGACAGAAGGAGGCCCAAAGCTACCTCTTGGAGTTGCTGTCCCCTTTCCCACATTGTGTTGTAGGCAAATCATGCAATTTTGGACATAATTCTGGGCAATTTTCGAAATCTTATCATTTACCCAGACTTTCTCTAACATTCTCGTGATCTGTTGAGCGCACACATGTGTGGGACCGTGTGCCATGGTAACCATCATTACTATATAGGCATTAGGAAGCAACCATTTCCCTTCAACCATGTCCACCCAACACCCATCATCATCGAGTTTACCCAAGCCCTCAGCCCACCTCTTGGATTCTTCTAATGTGGCATCGGCTTGGATATCCCGTACAGACCCAACACCCTCATCCATTGCATAGGCATCTACAGTCTCCCTTGAAACATACATCTCCGTGAAGAGATCAGAGGCAGTTTGTCTAGCTATTTGATCAGTGAAAGCATTCCCTTTCCCTACATCATCTATAATCGTGCGATGTGCTGCGCACTTAATGATTGCTAACTGACTAGGGAGCGCAAGCGCTGAAAGCAATTGTACTATCAGGGAGCCATGTTGGATCTTGGTGCCATGCAAAATTAAAAACCCTCTCTCTGACCAAAGTCTCCCAAAGTTGTGAGCAACCCCAAAGGCATACTGGCTATCAGTATATATGTTTACTGTTAGCCCTTCGGAAAGCTCACAAGCTTGAGTCAATGCTATAATCTCTGTGGCCTGCGCAGAGTTATGCGTAATTCTCTTGGTCTCCACAACCGTACTCAATGTAGTGACTGCATAAGCAGCTGTGGATGTACCATTCAGTAGTTTGAAGCAGGAGCCATCCCAAAACAGCTCCCCTTGTGGGTTATCCAAAGGAGTGTCCCTCAAATCAACTCTGCCTTTTGTATCTTGTTCAGTAGTATACAGGCAGTCATGTGACTCTTCGTCACCGCAAACAGTATTTTGTGGGAAAGGTAGCAGTTCAGCCGGATTAAGAACGCAGCACCTCCTAATTTGAATGTGGGGAGCAAACAAGATTAATTCATATCTTGTCAGTCGTGCGGAAGTGAGGTGTTGCGTTTGGGTTTTGTTCAATAGAATATCTACAGAGTGAGGCACCATCAGGGTTAAATCATGGCCTAGGACCATTCCCTCACTCTGTTTTACAGATGCAGCAGCAGCAGCGACAGCGCGCAAACATCTTGGCAAAGCGCATGCAACAGGATCAAGGGCGGAAGAGTAGTAACCGCATGGCCTATTCTTCCCTCCATGTTCCTGCGTTAATACAGCCAAAGCACATCCATCACATTCATGCACAAACAACACGAAGGCCTTCTCATAGTTCGGTGTGCCCAAAACTGGCGCCAAACATAATGCAGTCTTGAGCAACTCGAATGAATGTTGATGCTCCGTATTCCATGGCAATGGCGAAGAAATACCCTTCTTCGTCAAGGCCAACATTGGTTTTATCACTAGTGAGAAGTTTGGGATCCATAACATACAGTAAGAAGCCATACCTATCAAGGCTCTAACTTCCTTTTGTGTATTTGGGACAGACATGCCAGAAATGTGTTTTATTCTTTCAGGTGTCAATCTTCTTCCCTCCTTTGACAGGACATAGCCTAAATAGGCGACCTCCTGGCAACAATATTGAAACTTTTTAAGCGAAGCTTTGTGACCATGCTTAGCTAGATGGATGAGCAACAACACAGTGCCCTCTTTACAAGAGCTCTCAGAGTCAGCGGCTAAAAGCAAATCATCAACATATTGAAGCAACGTACAAGTAGGGGGCAATCCAAGGGTATCAAGCTGCTCTTTCAAAGCCCTACTATAAATACTAGGACTCTCAGTATAACCTTGAGGTGCACGAGTAAATGTTAATGAGCGTCCCCCTAAGGTGAACGCGAACAAGTATCTACTATCCTCATGTATAGGAATACTGAAGAAAGCATTATTTAGGTCCACAACACTGAAGTGAGTAGCCGTAGCTGGAATCATGGTTAATATTGTCGTCACATCGGGCACAATTGGAAATTGCGGAGCGACGACTTTATTAATGGCACATAATGCAATTCCATTTCGTTTTATAATTGATTTATCACCTTTTTTGTACTCGGACTATTGCACAAACTTCCTGCAATCTCCTCAATCACCCCACGATGCACAAAATCGGAAACAATGCTCTTCAAAGCTTGCTCGCCTTCAACTGAGATCTTATACTGTGGAATACGGGGCAGCTTAATTCCATGTTTCAAAACTATTTTAACAGGCTCAATCTGCAAAACACTGACATCATTGTCATCAACTGCCCACAAACACTCTGGTACATTGCTGAATTCTGGCGGCAAAGGTCTAATCAAGAATTGTGAAACAGAACATTGCTGTGGTGAAATCATCAAACGCACTCGATCAGAAGAACAATGAATTACCGCATTTAATTCCTTCAACAGATTCAACCCCAGAAAATTCTCTCCACAATTCGAAGTCAAGAGAAATGGACAGTGGTCCGTAAAGGGACCCAAAGAAATAGCTACCGGTGAAGAAACCGGACAAACAACTGGTGTGCCAGAAAACCCTACAGAAACATTGGTTTGCCTTGACAGTGGAATGTTTGGAACCCGAGAATGATCAATGGAGCACTTCTGTGCTCCAGTGTCTATCAAAAATTGATGTTTCCTATTTCCCACTACCATTTCAACGTAGGGACATTTCTGATTAACGGGAATAGGTGTAGGTTCCAAACCCTGCTTCGGGCAATCCTAACGAAACAAAATATCATCAAAAGGAAGCTCTTCAGATAGATATGCAGCAGAAGGATGATCAAATATGTTTCTAGTATCAACACTCGAAGTCTGATTATCCTGTGAATAAGGTTGTTGGGGATCCTGCGAAAACTGGCCTCTACCAGGGCTCCCTACCCCCGGGCGACCTCTGGATCATCTACCCATATTTCCAAATGTGTTATCCGACCTCTGTCGAAGGACGGGGCATTGTGCACGCCAATGACCCTCCTGGCGACAATAGGCACACTGGTTAATATTCACAGGACCCAAGGGCACATTCCCTTGTGGAACATACTGACCTCTAATCTGCGAACTACCCCCTCTGGGGCCTCTAACAATTTGCTGTAACAATACTTTAGTCTTCAAATCACCTTTTCTCTTCTCGACTCTATCTTTTTCATTATTGACACGGTTCTCGTAGTACTGAGCCATGTGCAGTACTTCTGATTGGGATTTCGCCTGCCAAACGCTCTCAGAAGACATAATTTGTGACTGGATGTCAGGCAGCAATCCATGTACAAATTTGTCCACAAATAATCTTTTCCGAGACTCTGTGCCTAAGTCTTGTCCACTGAAATCCGAGAATACCTGTTCGAACCGATTAAAGAACTCGGTAGCACCCTCAGACTTTCCTTGGACACAGGCCGTAAGCTTGTCCCAAATAATTCTCTTTTCGGGGATTATAGTTTTCAGTTTTGCAATGATTCTGTCAGGCAAAGTTAGTATCACCTGAGGTGGTCTCTCACCAGCTGGCCTTTCCCCATCAAGCCTAACTATGTTAGCCCATGTATCTCCCAACCCTGGTACATAGTCTATAGTTCTAACTTGTTTCCACAAATCTACAGGCAGGAGTACAGGGAATAGCAAATCAATGTCGCCTAGGGTAAACACTGAGGACTGCAAAACGGACTCTATCTCTTTATAGAACCATGTCGGATTTTTCCTAATGTCAGGAATAGTTTGTCTAATAGTATTCACTTCCTGTCGTGAAAACGGGACGTGAACAAACTGCGATACATAATGTGCAGGAATGTCCACAGCAGGTGTACCTGCTGCAGCATTAGCAGGAATCTCAACCTTTGGGACAAATGTTGGAGGAACCTCTCTCATAGGCAACTGAGATGTAGGCAACTCCGAACGCTTACTAAGCAACAGAGCTAAGTCGAGCGCTAAAGCAGTTGAAGAAGTGTCAAGTGAAAAAGCTCTCTTATAAATGCTCAATAACTCTGTGGGACAACTAACCTTTCTCTTTAAACATTCATCCTGCAGGTACTCTACCATTACCTGTATCACTTTCCTCTACATTTCTAGCGTATATTGACTGTATGTGTCATATACCTCAACTGGAGTTATCGATATGTCTGAAATCCATCTAATCGCATCTTTTGTACAAATTCGCGCCTCCTCAGATGTCGATTTACGACACGGAAGAAATCGTTTCTGTGCATACATACTTTCTTCTTCGTCATCCTCATTCCGTAACCTTTCCAACTCCTTTCTATACTCAAATATCCTCTCAACATGCTCATGTACCTTCTCCACAGTGTCTCTTGAAAAGGCTAAAGTATTCAGGTCCCTCAACCCTTGTGGGAGGTCTGCATTATTTAATTTACCCCACATTACACATAAATGAATCCCTAAACCTTCAATGAATACATTTTTCTCAGGAAAATTATCCATATTAGAAAGTGTGGCAAGAACATTAGCTCGATCATCTCTCTCCATACAATGCTTAGCCCATGCAAACAAATCCTGTTTCTTTTCTGTAGGAACAGTATTACGAGTAACAATCCTCGACCCCGCACCCTGATCAACTACAAGCGGTACAGAACTACTTGGGAGTGAGGGTGCAGGCAAATTCAATGGAGGTACTATTACTGGTGCAATGGGAAAAGGCAGAGGAGCAAGTGGAGGAACAACAACCGGAGGAATAGGAACAACAGGTTGAGCAGGAATAACAGCAGGAAGAGGTACAGCAGGAGGAAGAGGTACAGCAGGAGGAAGAGGAACATACGGAGGTGGTGCAGAGGCACCAGGCCTTCGTTCATTTAACAATTTGTCGATAAACTCATCAGAAACATGAAGATCTTTAGAAGGATAGATGTTCTGAATACCGAGTGAGAAAGCCCTGTCCATATTCCTAACCGCACATGTTTTTCCCTACTTTTAAGCTGCTGCAACGCTTCTCTTTTCCAATTTTGCAAAACATCAAATGCTGCAGGTCTGGCCTTCTTTTCTAACAAGACTGACTCTAAATATTCAATACGTGGGATCTCAAAACTACCATTGACTGGCCACTGAAGTTCGGAGGCATGTCTGGTTTGTCTGTGCCAAATTTTATTAAATACTACACTTCCAATGCCATGCTTACAGTACATAGTACATGCCCGTGACCCCTCCTGTGGTGCCGGACGGCTAAATTCCAAAGATTGTCTATCGCTGCGGAATAATGCCCTAAAGCAGCTAGACAATTTCCCAGGCATTTCTCAAATACTCGGTGTTACCTGGTCAATAATTGTGTCTGCAGATACAATGCGCCAAATTCAAATTGTCAGGGTTGAATTAAGAGTCGGGTAACGACTCACCTGACCAAGCCTAAGGAGGACCGATCGGTTTACAAAGGACTTACCTAACGAATTTTACCTTGTGTATGGTGATTTCGGCAAATCTGCCCGCCTCAAAAAATGGACCCTCGTCAAGATGCCGTCTCAGACCACACTGCTATCGTCCAGGGAACAGATCGTGCAGCGCTGTTGAGGTGCCGCGTCTCGTTCAGTCGGGCCCATTATGTCACACTGTCCGATCCCGGTCCGATAGCGTGCGTCAACCTTCAATAATCCGGCGTCAATCTTGAGGGTCCCTATCCGGGTGCCAACTGTGAAAACAAGGAAATAATATGAGGCAGGGTAACCAAAAAGGAAACACACCAAACACAGGTTACAAAGGAACATACAAAGTACTTTATTTTATACTGAATCCAGTTACAAAAGAACAGAACAAAATTCAGATAGCTATCGACCCTCAGTACAACACAGCAAACTCCGCCGTGGTTCGGTGTGCTCAGTGAGTGCAAAAATTCATTGAAACAGTCAGGCTTTTATACATTTCAAGCCTGCTGTTCAGCCCTCCTTTGGGTTAACCATTCCATAAATAAGTTACTGCTCTAGGGTCCCTTGCCAGGTCAAATCTAGTTCATCTTAGGTTTATACATTAACAAGAAGAAATGGTAATAATGTATGCTCTAGGCCTAACATTGCAATGCAGGACTTAATTCATACAATGTAGTTAAGCAGGTGTTCTCATTCAATTATAGATCAGTTTCGGTGATACAGGTAATCCATTGCACACAGGTCAGCAGAAGGACAAGGTCTCAGCTCATGACCCTAACAAGTGGCCTGCAGGCAAGTTATACATTAGCTGTACAGAGGTCATGACAATCAAGTTCTGTTCTGAATAACACAGGCTACCATTTTAGCTCACATGGTGACTTTATAGAGCAAGAAAACCTAAAATGGCGGCTTGACCCAAAATGACAGTTTACATGGTTTCTAAGGTCAGGACCTTGCAATGCGAGTTTATTCACATGTAGTTTATTAGCAGCTTGGCGTAGGCCAATATACATATATTCATAGCAATAGAAGGCACAATATAATTTCTAGTTTGACACAATGACATAGTAGTAGCCAATATCACGCAAAGAGACTCAAATGGAGGGGTTGTGGTATATTTAGTGAAAGGGTCGTATCAACAAGGTCAAAGAGGCAGAGGCTCATCTCAATAGAATTATTTAGGCAGTGACCCGACAGCTTGGGAATACGAACCACAGCAGACAAGAAGTCAGAGAGCATATTGATTAACTAGTCATCCTACACTCCCACACTTGATGAAATCTCAGTTTTAGAGACAAGGTTTGAGCTTGTTCCTACTGCTAAATATAATAGTTTTAGGACCAATATATAGGTACAACAACAGCTATTATGAAAAATACATCAGTGGCTTGGGAAGCCGTCTACCTTTTGCCCACTGACCAAGAGTCATACACCAGAGTCAATATTGTTTGAGAATAGAATGATGACTGAAATCACCACTCTAAGAGAATAAAAACAAGCAGATTGATTGCTTCCAAAATGTATCGACAAAAGAACTAGTGATACAGTCATTAAAGAATAATAAAGGCATCATATTAAAGAAAGCGGACAAAGGGGGAACAATCGTCCTACAAGATAGAAAAGCATAAATTAAGGAATGCGAACGCCAACTCAGCACCACTTCCTTCTACGAGTTTAGCAAGCGACCCAACTGAGAGATTGCAACAAGAAATTGCCAACAAAGTAGAGAAAGCTGTTGATCCAAAGTGGCTCTCAAAACAAGAAGGAGTTCTTGTTAACAACTGATCCCAGAATACCAACATTTTACACATTGCCCAAAGTACATAAGACGTTGATCAAGTTGCCTGGACGTCCACTAATTTCGGGTACCGGCTCGGTGTTGGAACCACTGGGCAAATTTGTGGATTTCTTTCTAAAACTATATATCAAAGCGATGCCCTCTTTTATACAAGATACTACAGATGTCATTAATTTAATAGAGGGCCACCCGTTTGATAAACAGACAGAACTACCAGTGAGATTAGACATCATCTCGTGGTATACTAAAATACCTCAAGAGGCAACACTGAATATGGTTGAAGAGCTGCTTTACAGTAAAAGAGAAAGCAGTACCACAACAAATTCATTCATAATTTGGTGCACTGTGATGCCCCTGACTGAAAACTATTTCATGTTCAACAACACGTTTTTTCTATCAATCTCACAGCAGGACAATGGGCTCTGCCGTAGCTCCGACAATGGCTAATCTTTATGTAGAAAGCTTAGAAAGGAATTAAATCTTGTCTGACGACAACTAGTTTAAACACCATTTAAAACTATGGAAGAGGTAGACAGACGATGTGCTTGTTATCTGGAAGGGTGATGTGAAAAACGTTGAAACATTTTTCCAGTGGCTCAACAATCGGAACCCATACCTGAAATTCACTAACAATCATAGTGTTTGTGAGATTAATTTCTTAGACCTAACCATCTATGTAGATCAAATCAATGGATTATTAAAAGTGAAACCTCCACAAGGAAACTGATAAGAACTCACTCCTGGCTTTTACAAGTTTCCATCCAACGCACACTAGAGAAAAACTGCCTGTCAATTCTGACAGTTGAAATTCAACAGCACTAGCAAACAGGAGTTTGAAAAAGAGGCTCTTCATTTGAGCACTAATCTGAAAATCGGGAGCATATCCTAAAAGAATTATTAGGAAGGCTTTTAAACAAGCTTCTAACAATAATAGGGAGGCCATACCGGAACACAGAAAAGAAAAGCACGCCAGTGATAACATAACATATTTCAGCACGTATAACATTTGATCCAATCGGATTTAAGAGAATAATTCTGAAAAATTGGCATATTTTGACCCAAGTTAAGAACGCTTTGGAAGAACCAAGATGCGCCTATAAAAAGGTGCAAAAATCTGAAAGAATTAGTCACACACGATATTTATGAAGAACTCAAAACCCTAATGCACTCACCAAGATATGGGGCATGCCAAAACCAACAGGGCACAGCCCTTGTGGTAACTGTAAATGCTGTGCACAAACAGACAGACAGAAGCCACGAGGTAGACATCGGACTGATCAAACCATAGCAACAACAGGGTTTTGCAAATTGCAATACCAGTTGGGTGATTTATGCAATTTGGTGTCCATTCCGTAAAATTTACATAGGCAAAACAGAACAAAAAGTTAAGACTAGAATCACGGAACACAATAGTTGTATAAGGAATGCAGTACTCACATTATAAGGAATGCAGTACTCACAGCCCCTTTGGTAGGACCTTTTTAGCCGCTGACCATAAAAGTGATAAATTGAAGTGGACTATATTATTGAAATTGTGTCTGAGCAATGACGAAATCAAGTTATCAAGATCGGAATTGCACCTCATATTCTTAGCTAAAAGTCACGAGATAGGGCTCAATGAAAATATCGATTGGCATTTAGAGTATTGAGACGTGCCCCACTGAATCTCTAGGGATACATAGCCAATTAGTAGGGCGCAGTTTTTACATCTATGGTTTGGGACCATTTTGCTTTATGTCAGGAAGGCCGTAATTGTGTCACAATAGTGAGTTAAGTATTGAGTGCAAATACTTGCTCAAGATGGCCGCTGCTGTTGCAAACAATGAGTTTAGTCCTTGACTAACCTCACGTGACTAGTATAGAGGTAGAAGGACTGTCATCCCAAAACAGTGCTCACGATACTAGGTGGAGACGCGGAAGCGCTTAGTTGTCGCCTCCTTGCCAACAAACAGAGGTAAGGGAAAGTAGTAGACCGCCACCTATGAATAATAACAACAAATGCAGTATCTAAGCATAAAAGGGAGCAAAATAGTCTGGCATACGATATTAAGATAACATTATGTTCGCAGAGAGCCCTCACAACCAGGATTTTGGCCAAGCATTGTTGAGGGCGTTAAAATAGTGCACTAAACTTGGTAGGAGTACGGACACCCCATGATTAACGCAGTGCATTTCTTCATACAGCCTGCGCTTGATGGCATTGCTCACAGTGTTGACACAACAAAACTGGAGCAGTATAAAAGGGCCCAGTATATATACACCTACGCGAGCAACTGCATAACAATAAGTAGGTAGAAGCAACACATTTATTCGGGCCGCTACACTGCACACAGTGAAAGCCTGTCCATATTACAAACTATTAAATAATTAGACGTACGTATGTCATTACAGCACACTGTTGAACTAAACGCTGTGAAAACAATTAGGGAATGCAAATACACGATCATTGTGAAAGGGAGACTAGAAACCCAAAGACTACAGAAAATAGAGGATGAGCCATACAAGTAAGTGCTTTCCGCTCTATTGACAATCTGTGATCGAAAACACCACACAATGCAACATAAACGAACTATGTGGTCACTAAGTGAGCTAATCATGTGTATATGGCTACTATTTTGTCAGGAAATGATATGGAGAATTAACTCTTCACAGCTAACCTAAGTTACTAATTTGAGAATCACTCGAGGTAAGTCTATAGAATAGACCTCTACCTAAATTAACGGTCACTCTGAGATAAGATT
This sequence comes from Ambystoma mexicanum, assembly GCF_040938575.1. Taxonomy (NCBI): domain Eukaryota; kingdom Metazoa; phylum Chordata; class Amphibia; order Caudata; family Ambystomatidae; genus Ambystoma; species Ambystoma mexicanum. The sequence continues at coordinate 446,339,203 of NC_090936.1, read as the reverse complement.
TTCAAATTGTAAACAGCTAAGTAATGAAGGCTGTTTGTGTGTTATGTGATACAGAGAGCAACGTGATCAACAACAAATCGCACCATATATGGAATCCAGCGTCATGAAAAGTTGGCATACAAGGAGACTCATAGCATAGTGATCCAAGTATACCTTGCCCCATTACTATAGTGGTGAATGTAGTTACTGGCTAATAAATCCTCTGAAGAATTTCCTGAGATTCATAATTGCGAATTAGGAAAGAAACAAGTTAGGTTAAAAATGTACACTCCTAGTAACAAAGAGTTTTACAAGTAGTTTTGTGTTTATCAAGGGTTGCTTCAAATAAGAGAGAACAACATGCACAACGCATCTACACTGTGTATATGTATTATTGCTCTATACAAATGCTGCAGTTATTTTATATGTATGTATGAACTGTTAACTTCTTTAGAGAATCATGAATTTTGTAATGTTTTAACAAGCACACGCCACTTATACTCATGGACTAGTGAAAAAGATTTTTTAGGTTTTTTATATAATTTTGTTAATAAAATTGTACGTATTATTGGTAATCAGAGTGAGGTAGTCAAATCTTTTATCCCACTCAAACATTGCTATTCCCTGCATCACACAGAATTGAACACACATATATGCACAAGGTCGGTTTAATTTTAGTTTGTATATTGTTAGACCAGGTTTGACCTTTTTGCATTCCATCCTGGTGTCCCTTCTTGTGTTAGTCATATCATCATATGCCATAGTTTCAAATCTTGATTCCCAGATTGTAGTCAACTGAATGGTCAAAATTGACAAGTCTTCCTATTTACAAAATGCCACCCTCATTCACTGCAGAAAATTACTACTGGTGTCATTCTAACACCACTCGTTACTCTAAGAATCCAACTACTACCAAAGTCATTCCACTGCCAAAATCTTCCCTGCTGTTCAAATTCTAGCGCCGTCTCCGACTGTAGTACTTAACCATATCTAGTTCTCGTCTGACTGGTCGCCTTCCTACTTTCTGAACCCTATAGGCACCAGGCTCCCCCATGACCTGTAAGCACTTATAGCCCCTAAGTGCACAGAGGCAGTGTATCTGTTACCCTAAATTCCCCCCTGCATTACCCAGAGCTGGCTCCCCCAGCTGCACTTACTCAGAGCAATTGTTGCCCTGACTGCGCTCCCCCCCTTCGCTCCCCCTGGCACTTCTCTCCCTCTCCCCCCTGCACTTGCACGAGCTGAATGACACAAGGCCTACTAAGATTGTTGTTTCATCCCCTATGTCCCCCTACCTTGTCTTGTCGCGCCTAGGAACACTTGTGTACAGGCGCGTTATAAATAACTCATCATATCATAGCATAACACTACTACTTATGTAGAGATCATGCCACCGTCTTAGTGCTTATATATTTCCACTGCCTTCCACTGGCCAACTCATGTGACTTGTTTGCACTCAAAACATTCTGCCTCTGTCCATAATCGATGACTGTCCAAATTGTTCAACAAGCTACGTGTCTTAAACCTTCCACTGCCTACTACATTCCACTACTCAGACTTCTTTCACATTCATACAACCAACTTCCTTTGCTCAAATTCTTCCACTTCCTGTTGCTACCTGGAGCATTCCACTTGCTAAGCCTGATCTGTGTAGAAACAATTGTAGCGCCCCCACCATCTGATCCCACCACTGCGTCTAAATTCTTAATCGTGCAACATTTTCCTGTAGCGCGTGCCAACGGTGTTGTGAAAGTTAACTGTGTGACACTCTATGCCTCTAGTTAGAGCATTTGCCAGATAAATGTTTCAAATTGCAGCCTCAACAAACTGCATCTCTCTTATGTGTTGGTCCGAAGACCAAACATCGTTTCACAAATACAGTCAGGTTCTATGCCCCAAGCACGCACACTTCCTCCATCAATGTTTTCTGCGGTTAAAGGATACTTTTTGGCTATCTCCTGTACCGGCCCTTGTCCAGAAACAAGAACATGCTTTCTGTGAAACTGATGAAACATACACAGGGGGCTGTGTGATAAGATGACCTGGTCCTGGGACACCTGCAAGAAAGAGGACACAAACAGTGGAGATTAAGTGGTGTCCTGCTGACATTTTCTCCATATAGCAGAGTAGGCGCCCAATGCCACACAAGATTACTGGATCAAGGAGACTCATGCAATGTCTAATCTAAGCACTAAAACCAAAACTTCTACATTTTATTGAATGTGTGTATTTATTGTGCATTGGTAAGGTTATTTATACATCAGGTAAACTGTCTTCCAAAGTGCCCACAGGGCAACAGGGAGAGAACATGGGAATGAAAGGCAAATAAAACAATGAAAGGGAGATGCAATCCTACTAAGTCCTGTGAGCATTCAGAACGTGCAAGTGCAGAGAGACAGAGAGAGAAGGGAGGAGGAGTTAGCGCTAGGAGTACCATGGAGGGAAGTGCTAGGGAGTAAGTAGCAAGCAGCTGTTAAGTGACTGGCACAGATCACTTGGTAAGAGTGGTCAACTGGCAATAATAAGTGCAGGCCTGTGATAGCAATCTCCCACTCCAATCCCTTGATTGGGGTGGGAGGTGTTAAGGATTTCAATCAGGCGACACACACCTTGGTCTCGGCCTAGTATGCAGCGCACAACTGAAATGCATATCTCTTTATATTATGCAGATTCAGTTTGAGATGGTACACAACTCGTATCACACCCCCTTTTTCAAATACCCCGAGTCACAATGGACCATGAACCAAGCTGGTTGGTAAAATACAATATTTATTTTAAAATTCAAAATAAACCATAAAATGTTTAATATGGGGCAGCAATTGCCAATGGGGTGATAATTACAATGGAAATGTAAGCAATGCACTTGGTTTAACCTTCTAGTGGAACAGATACAAAACACCAGGGAATAGGAGCACTTTTTAATTCATGAAAGATAACACCCAAGTTAGGATTCCCCCTGCAATGTTCCCTCAACCCACAAATAATGGAATTCTGAATGGATAGAAAGATGCAGCAGGTAATCAGAATAAGGCAGAAAACAGAATCCAAATCTGACCTTCCCTCACCAAATAACAGTGCAAAACGGATTTTACACCCCTTGCAATGTTATGAAATGACACTCGGAAATGGACAAATAAATAATGTGCGGTTAAAGCTTTAAGGTAAATGCAATTTCTCACTAAAGCAACAATGCGTAGACACTAACAATCACAAGCAATGGATTACCAAAAGCATATCATTTGTAAATGAATGGAACATTTAAATGGATTGCAGCAAAATGACACGTGTAAAAGTTGCATTTCCTTTGAATTTCTGTGTAAATTTACTCAAATAGTTTTTAATAAAAACGGATGAAATACTCTGGGTTGGGGCATAGATATATACCATAGGGACACTCGAGTTGAAAATAGGTCTCTAGCTATGAAACTGGATGAGTTAAGCACGATATAATAAGGTGCGCTTTGAGTAAAATGAAGCCGTGACATAGGAAAGGAAATCAGTTGTGACAAGAACAGTTTTACTCTAAACTAGAGTATTCAGACTAGAACACCAAAGATGGACACAGTAAGATCCAAGGTTGATTCACAAGATCAACCCAGTCACAGAGCGCCCAACCCTGGCAGAAACCAGTCCGATCACTCGAAATAGGACTAATGGCTTAGGATTACACAAGACAAAATTGAAAAGAGATGGCGCTAGCACTTTAGAAAGTCTCAGGCAGGGTGCACAGAACATTCTAACAGTTTTAACAAGTTATCAGGATAAGGATAGGATGGCATAGAGAGTGGGATAAGAACAAAAGGCAAGACAAGATAGGTTATGGGTTTCTATGCGGTAGGCATTCTACTCACAGTCCACTTTTAGTTTTGGAGTTTTTGGAACGTCAACAGGTTCTGATCACCACACAGCTACACATCTGGCAAAAGAAAAAAGCTCGGCCGTTCTGGTCACCGGATGGCAAGGACAGCGTCGTGGAAATTCTGGTCACTGGATATTAAAGGTCAGCTGGATGGCAGGATTGCAGCGGACATGCAGTTAGTGTGCAGCAAGCCAGTCTGATTTCAGGATGCAAAAGGTACCAAAGTTTCCCCTTTGGTTATTTGGGATTTTAGTGGATTTTTTCAGGATCAATAATCTTGCTGGATTAGGAATCAGCTATGCTTGGATTTTGCAGTGGGCTCTGGACTAGTGTCAGCAATGCTTTGGCCTAGTAGTTGTAATCTGGACTCAGAAGGAGGAATGGACCAGGAACGTTGATGCAGGAAAATCAGGAAGAGTGTGTGTATAGTCTTATCAGGGACTCTTATTTATAATACATAGTAACATCATCAAAGTATATGGCTGGGCAGGCTTAGCTAAACACACCTCTAACTAACGGGATTAGTCAGGGGCGCTAGTCTCTGCCTCGCTCTCAACTGGTTGGATTTCAAAGCAGGGGGGCAGATTTAGGATGCGAGTTTACAATGTTCAAAAACCCCTCCCATAGTTATTTTAGCTAACATCTGATTTTTGCCACAAATGGTACATTTACACAGTGGAAATCTCTTAGCAAATTATATACACAGGTTACATATTTTATGTAGAGCATAACACTCCAACTCTGCAATCCGTGAGACATTGTTTCGCCCTTCTAATACTTTTTGGTAATTTTGAGTATGAATGATTCGGCCTAAAATTCCATAACTTTATACAGGTGTGGATTATCATAAGGGATGTAAATATAAACATTTGCATTGGTATCATGGATACTTTCCTTGTAATACCAGATTCTTTGCCATTTCCATTCCCAAAGGGTCAGTGAATTCTACCTTATGTCTTAAATGAAAGCCCATAAAATCACTTTTAAACTGTGAAATGTTTACATTTTTACAAAGTCTTGCTGCAGAGATAAAAGTCTTTACATTTTTATTCATAAATAGTCTTTGGAAGGAAATGGCAGTCCTTTGTCACAGGACAATTTTTTTCTTTCTTCAGCTGCCAGCAACTGTCTTTTCCTCCAGAGCAAGGTGGGGGTTTCCCAGCTTGTTTGAAGGTTTATTGCCCCTTCCCCACTTCACACTTCCTTGTCCTGGAAATTCCGTTGTCAGTGGGTTCAACCTAGACTAGATTCTGTCCAACCTAATAATTATCACAGTGTTAGTATCTGCTGAGAGAGGCCCTCCTGTTGGTAGCATCGCCCCAAGCAGAAACCTATTTTTCTTTTGGAACTTGCAAAATCCAGCCAATATAATTTTACAGTTTTACTTTCTTATATTTGGTCCTGAATGGCCAGTTGAACAAAATAACCCATGTGTGTATTTTCCCCAGCAACAAACCCCTTCACATTGCTAGATAATGGCAGGCTTTCATTCAACAGTTTACTTTATAAAACAGGCATTTTTCTCCTCGAGTTTCCAAAGCCCATTTTACATGTGTGGTGAAAAGCTGGCATTTCTTTTTAAATTCGGTTTTGCATCTCCCTCCGAATTCCCACACTGTCTTGCAGCTATAATTATTTTCTTGTGTGCAGGAGTTTTGTTTGAAGCACAGATGCATTGAAATTGACATGGCTCAGACAGCTGGAGTTTCTTTTGAACTACTGATCTTTGATACTTTGTGAAGAAAATTAATGCGTTTTCCCATGCGGGTAAAAGTGGAGTCCCTTGTTGATTTTTCTCAGAGTTGATTTGACAGGGCCTGCCATTCAGAAATCATGTCTGGTTTTGATGAAGCACAATGAGATATACTGGGCATGGCAGGGCCTTATTAATCACAGTGGTTTAAGGAAGAACAGATGGAAATAGCGTTAGAGCAGCATTCTTTTTTTTGGGTGAAAAGGTTTCCTTTAAATGGGGATTTTGGGCTTTCAGCAAAGCAGTGCTGCCTTTTCACTCTATTTCTTTTCGTACAGGTAAGAACACACTTGCACGCTCCCTCAGTATGTCCCCTTTTTCCATCCTGCCCAATGTGTGCTTGGCAAGACGGTGCAGCCTTCTTTTTGTTGCAGCAAAACGCAGTTTTAAGGCCATGGTACTTACAGGAGTCAGCGCAACCATTTTGATGTTTCTGTGCAAATGCAGCTTGGTTTTGGCGAAATTCTGTTCAGTGGGTCAATGTAGCCCAGAGAGGCCAAAACCCAGGTGGACACAAAAGTGTCCTGGTCACCAATTTCAGCGACTGTGGGGTTTAGCAAAGGAGGGAGAGTGGGCTGGAGGAGGTGAAAATGAAAGCCTTGAGGAGATTCCGGAATTGGAGGATGTCCGGCTCCAGACGAAGAGGGAGGGGGAGGCTGTTCCATAGGAGGGAGCGAGCCTAGGAAAGAGATCAACCACCGGCTCGCTGTTTAGCAAAGCGCTTGGCGCACAGAGAGTTGGTGCCGGAGGAACATAAAGCTCTGGAGGAAGCATATTTAGTGAGAGACAATTTTAGCAAGCATGTCCCCCGGGCCCCAGACAGCCGTATGGACGATGCAGAGGGATTTAAATTTTATCCTTGCAGCAACTGGGAGCCACTGGAGAGATTTTAGGTCTGGAGAGATGCAGTCCCTTGGCTGAAGGCCAAGGATAACTCTCGCCGCCCTATTCTGGATTCGCTGGAGGAGTGTAATGCTTTGAGCTAAAATATGGGACTCGTGCGCAGTGCATCCTGGAGCGTTTGGAGCCATAATGGTCATTCGCTCCATGCCTCAGTGAAATCTGCACTGTAAATATATTTTCAGCATCGTTAGCACCATTTCACTGCAAAACATGTTTTCAATGTTATTCGTTGCTTATGTTGGTTCACATTGCTCATCCAAGGACACTGTGCTCGAAAAGGCTGAGATACACAAGTGCCGGCTGGTACCTGATAAGGTTGCCATGGACATTGTCAAAGCGGAGGATGAGTTATAGAGTTGTTTTTGCTGCTTTCTTGAGAACGGGAAGAGTCCTGCCCCTTGAGGTTACCGCAGGTCACTCTGGCCGGGGGAACATGGGAACTGGGAATGGGCAGAGACTCAGGCCAGAAGATTCTAGACGATGCCACACCACCTTTGCAGAGGGTTTAACATGTGGGGCACTGAAGGGGTCAGGCAGAAAATTTCATCCTGGATGGGAGCCCTTCAGCTGCCATGGTCTCTTGCCTGACTGTTTTCTGAGCTTTTCAGCCAATTCTGGCGAGATTAAGGCATTCTTTAAAGCTGTGCCAACAGTGATGTATTTTCTTTAGACTTCTTTGCTTTATTTATTCTGTGCTGGCCTTATTCACTTATGTATGCCTTTTGATGGAAAAAAGGCTGTATAAGAGCCTGTTTATCATTTAGCTAAGAGTGTGTATGTGAGAGTCTTTGCCTCCCTGCCTTTAAGGTTTTTCATGCAGTGTATTGGTCTGAGAAATAAGATTTGTCTGTGCACTCTTTGAAAAGCAAAACAAGGGGTCGTAGAGAGGACGAGGGTAGATTAAGGAAGAGGCTACTGCAGTAGTCTAGCCTAGAGAGACCCAGAGCTCTAGAGACATTGAACTTCTGGGGAAAGTGAGGAAAGGAAGGATTCCTTTGAGGAGGTGGAGTTGAAAGTGGACCTTCTTGGCAAGGTCCTGGATGTGAGGCAGGAAGGAAAGAGGAGTCGAAGATGACTCCAAGGTTTTTGGCTTCATATGGAGAAGGGGGAGAGCTCCTGGAGGGAGGCCAGAGTGAGGTGAGAAAAGCAGGAGCAGGAGTCCCAATGGGAAGGATCTCAGTCTTGCTGGCATTGAGGTAGAGATCATTGGAGGCACAGCAGAACTGAATGGCAGACAGGCAGTCAGGAATGATGGAGGAAGTAAGGAGAGCATCAGAGGTAAGTTTGAAGAAGAGTTGTGTGTCATCTGCATAACAATGGAAGAGAAGGGAGAAGGTAGAAATTAGGTGTGCAAGCAGAGCAAGATGGATGTTAAAGAGCAAGGGGGAAAGGTTGGAGCCCTGGGGGATGCCGCAGGTGGAGATAGAAGTGGGGGAGGAGAAAGCACCCAGGATAAATCGGGAGGGATGGTCATTGAGGAAGGAAGTCAGTCAGCACAGTGCCCGCTCCAAGATATTTAGGGTATTGTGGAGCCGTTTTAGGAGGATGGAGTGGTTGACCATGTCAAATACAGAGGAGAGATCAAGTAGAATGACAACAGCTGGCGAGTTAGAATTAATAGATGGAAGCACTTCTTCACAGGTGTTCAGAAGACCAGTTTCCGTGCCTCCGGATGCTCGGAATCCAGACTGATGGTCGTGTAGGCAAGCTCTGTATGCTTGGTCAGTTGGGGAAAGACCAGCTTCAGGAGTTTCCAAAGGAAGGGGGTGATGGAGATGGGGCGGTAGTTAGCCGGACAAGACAGGTCTGCAGAAAGTTTTGTCAGGAGGGGGCGCACAAGAGAGTGCTTGAGGGAAGAGGGGAAAGATCCAGTAGCGAAAGGGTGACTGCAGAAGTCAGCAAGCGCAGTGGCAAGAGAGCCAATATTGTCCTTAATGGTTCTGGGAAAAACAGGGGGAGACCTGTTTGGAGGAGACCTTCACAGAGCGCACAACTCTAGTGACCTCATCCGGTGTGATAGGAGAGACGGAGGAGAGAAAGGCAGAGGGCGGATGGGAGGCCATTGGAGGCAGGAGGGTAGGGGGAAGGATGGGGGGGGAGGGAAGTGAGGGTGCTCAGGATGTCCTGTGTTTTTTCAGTGAAGTCTGTGGCCAGTGCCAATTGCTTGCTCCCCACCACCTCCAAACAAACACACCTGTGTGGTCCACTAAACAATGCTAAAAACTATGCTTTTGAAGTTTGGCTAAAGATCATATATTCATCAGTGACACACTGACAAAATAAGCTGCAAAAATGTCAAACTCGCCAGTTAACTGCATAAAAGAAAACGGGCAATTTCTCAGGAAAGCCATTAGCGACAACAAGGATGCTGTAAAAAAAAAAAAAACTAGAAGAGGACAATCCAATTGTTAAAACGTTACTACAGAAACTTCTAAGCCTACTGAAGCCTAACTCCAAGTGCAACTCTTGGAATTATTCCAAACTCGCCATCCTGAAATGCAAATGCAGGGTGGCTGAGGGGAAGTGGAGGGCTTCAGACGCACCCTCTAAAAAAACTGGCCTGCTCCAAAGGCAACACAGACTCTTTGCCCTGTCCAAGAAGAGAGCACACATTCAAGGCCACTATTTGCTGCCTCCAACAACACGGCCAAACTCTTTAAAATATGCAAGGAACTGGCCAATCCTGTTGCAGTCTCTACCTCTCCAGTTCCCTCCCAGCCTCTTTGTACGGCTGTGGCCTCTCACTTCTCTGCTAAAACTCAGGACATCCTGTCCTCCACCTCATCTTACTCTCCCTCTTCCTCTCTCGGCCCCCCATTGGCCAACTCTCACTCTCCTCCTCCTTTCTCCTCTTTCGCTCTGACAACACCCAACAAGGTTTCTAGACAAGTCATATCTATGAAAGTGATGTCCAAACAGGTGCTCCCCTACTCCTCCAGAACCATCAAGGACCATATTGACACCCTTGCTCCATCTTTGGCCGATTTCTCTAATCACTCTTTCACCACTGGAACTTTCCACTCTCCCCTTGAGCACTCCCTTGTGCACACCCTCCTTAAGAAGCTGTCTGCCGATCCTACCTGCCCGGCAAACTATCGCCCAATCTCCATCACCCCTTTCCCAGGAAAACTCTTGGAAAAGCTGGCTATCTCCCAGCTTATTCTCCACACCGAATCTGTTGGTTGTCTCTATGTCATCAGTCTGGCTTCAGAGCTGCCCGATGCACAGAAACCGCTCTCCTGAACACCAGTGAAGATCTGCTCTCTAACCTTGATTCCAGCATTCCTTTGGTCCTCAGCCTCTTTGATCTTTCCTCTGCTTTCAACACGGTCAACCACGCCATCCTGATGAATCGACTGTGAGAACCTGGGCATCGCGGAACAGGCCCTGGAGTGGCTGACCTCCTTCCTCTTGAACCACCCCCTCCCTTGTCAAACTTGGTCGCTTTCTCTCTGCCACCTCCCTCTCTACCTGTGGTGTTCCCAAGGGCCCTATCCTCTCACCCTGTTTTTTCAACCTCTACTTAGCCCCTTTGGCCCACCTGATTTCTACCTTCTCCTCTAACTTTCAGTGTTATGCGGATGACATTCAGCTTTCCTTCAGGCTCCCCTCAGCCTCCGCTCGCGCTAATTCCTGACTGTCTATCCGCGATTCAGGATTGGTGCCTCCAACGATCTTTGCCTTAATGCTAGTAAGCAGAGTGTGTTGCAGAGTGTTGAGCTGTTGCACGGAGCGGATTGGAGCTGCATCAGGTCTGTTTTCTACCTTGGAAGGAATTGTTAGTCTGTTTTTACCCTGTGCTGTTTGGCCGCTCTAGCCCACGAGAAAGAACTCTACATCAACAAAGCCATACACGTGGAGCGTGTAGCAGAGTGTGTTGCAGAGTGTTCTGCGGAGTTCAGCGAAGTGAGGTAACATTGAAATATATATTTATCTCGCTTGGAAGACATTTTTTTACAGGAGAGCAGTCCAAATCTGTGATTTGTTATTTATTTTCTGATTGCACGAGTGCTGTGTAACGTGGCAATACAATTACAAAGCTGTTTCCTTAAACATGCCTGGAAAAGTACAAAGCAAAGCAAACATTACAATCTCTGCAAGTCTAAACCCTACGGCAAAGCCGCAGGGTATCTCTGCGAAGAGCGCACTGCTGCCGCGAACTTCGAAATCAACGAATCTATTGAGCCAATGGTGAATAAAGGACATAATAAAACAAAATCCCAGTCGGGGAAAGTACCTGCTCAAATTACAGATTTTTTTAAAAACCTGGTAAAGAAGTAAACATAGTGGAGCCTAGTAAGGCTATTTCTAAGACAACAGTGCAAGTTCACAATAGAGAAGCCAATGAACCTCGGAGTTTGGAGTTATTGATGACTCATTATTTGAACTCTGCTATTGGCTGTGTGGCTCTAATAGGCCTGTGGTTGAAGCTGCGAGTAACATTAACATCCCTGTTGAGCGCGATCCTGAGCTGCCGAGGTCCACTGAGTATTGCAATCAAGCATGCTCTTCACCTAGACTATCCAGTACGCCGTTGTTATTCCCTTTGTCGTTTCAAACCTGCTCACCTCATATGAAAATCATCGGAGAGGGCACCAGAGAAAATGTGTCTCCTAAAGAAACAATAGAAGAGAACTGTAACAACTTCAAACTCACTTCAATTAACCCTGAGCCCAATAATACTACACCATCGGCTAACTTACTTCATTTTACTCTTAACATTTTAATTAAATTGTGTGATATAATATACACCCAATCAGTGAAGCATGGTGAAATGGCCGAGAACCTTCATGAACACTACATAGGTAGGTCTCAAATGAATAATGGAAGCTTAGTTACCGAAAACGATGGGAAAAAGGAAGCGGATAACGAGAATATTTCTGCAGTAATGATTGTCCCCCGTGATGATCGGGATATCATAGAAGTGGCTCCGGTGTCATATCCGAATCCTAAAGAAGCCCGTAGACAAGCTAAGAAAAGGACTAGTATTAAACCAACATCTACGCCACAAGTTAAAGAAGTGCCACTGTTATTGGATCACCCGCACAAATCTGTCTCTTTGTTGACTGATGCTAAAAGCCAATCTAAGCCAATCTAGCTCCTCTAGTACTAAGAAAGTGCAGGATAATATTGTGGAAGAACAAAACCTAACGATAGTGAACGTGAAGAGTCCCCTCCTCATGTGTGTATCCCTCAAAATAATGCAAATACCATCCCTAAAGTAGTGAAAATTAAAAATTCTGAAGTAGTTGCAATCAAACCCAAGTTAGAAACCCTAAATGTTAGAGTTGTGACAGTGAGTGAAAAAGCAGACAAAACATCTAAGCAACCTATTAATAGAGCATCACGGTTGTCATTGTGTTCCAAAATTCCTGCTCTACGTATTCTCAGGTCTTGTGACTTTGAAGTTATTCAACCATTGAAAAGAGACTTTAGTGCATTGTGTGTTGCCAGCTATGGCTTCATTGATACGGTCACAAGAGGACTCACTTGACTGTCTCAGTTATAAGTTAGATCAGGTAATTCCTTCTACAGACCAACAATTTCAATGTGAACATTGTATTTCTTGTAAACCAACTGTTGAACATAAAATTGACTCTGATATTGTAACTGAAAACCAGGTTGGGCTGCAGCAACCTCAATTATGAGAGTGCTCCATAGTGTCCTGGAACACCAATGGACACGCTCTACTTAATTAACTTAGGCAGTTCCCTTGAGGCCATTATTAACAACACAGTATTCCTGTTACAAGAAACGTGGTTACAAAAAGGCTTCCATGTTGACTCTCATTATTTCAGAGTAATGCAAAAAAAGGTAAAAAAGGAAGGCCGTTTAATGGTTTTAGCCGGGATTAGTCATGATTTTAATGCCTGTTAAATGACCCCCACGCTACCTAATGACAATGTACTTGCTGTTCAAGTTTCCGCAATTTTTTTTATTTCGGCTCCTAAAATTCTAATTTTAAATATTCATGATCCCCCGAGTGGTGAACATACTGATAAAATATTTGACACCATTGATGAGTTAATTATAGGCTGGTGTATGTCTGAAGTTAACAACATGGATTGTCATGGGTGGCGATTTCAAAGCTCAATGTGGTACCATGAAGAGGTCTGCTCGATTTGAAAATATTATTGCAACTAATGTACAGTTTAAATCTAAATGTAATGCACGTGGTAGAAAATTGAGATCTTTTATGGCAGAGTGAGAATGTTGGTTGTTAAATGGAAGAACTGTTAGCGATACTCCCGGTAAATGTACGTGGGTTAGTGGTTCTAAATTGGCTACCTTGGACTACTTATGGGTTAATCTAGATACACTCAACAACATTGTTGACTTTGAGGTGTAGGAACAAGTGACAAGCGATAATTCCCTGATTCAAGCTAAATTAAATCTGGCCTTTTCTGGATCAAGTGAAAGAGGTCCAACGAACATTAATAGTGGGACCAGATTCAAATGGAATGTCACCAAAAGTAAGCAAGTGTCTCAACGTATTCGTGAATTGTTATTGTTATTGTTATGTTGCATTTATATAGCGCCTTATATACCATTGGTATGGTCTGAAGGCGCTGGTAGGTTGAACGCCCTTGGGAACCGAAGTTCATATCAGTAGAGAGAGTAAAAAGGGTGCGTGTGGGCACCGGGTATGTGTGCAGCTCGTGCGGAATCTGTGCAATAGCTGCATTCTAGCGGTAGGTGTGCTGATTGAGAAGTCAGGAGTATGTGTTCTTTCTGGCAGGATTTATCCAGAGCGGAAGTGGCTGCGTTAGGCCTCAGGAGAACGCCTGGCTGGGGGGTGTGTTACCAGCAGTGGTTACTTAGAGTGATGTGGAGTGAGCGGCGAATGTTGGTATGAGAACAGTTATACCGAATGGTGTCATAGTATCACTGTGTTCTAGTTGAGTGGTGATGTAAGGAGAGAGTAAGCGTGGTGGTGGGATAAGATGGGTTATATACCCTTTCAGATATTCTTCTGAATTCATTGTGGATTAAATGCTCTTTAAGCGTTATCTGCGTTCCAAACCATACTTTATACGTTGCGCAATTCAATGCGCTTCAGTCTGTTCTATACCCCCCAATCTACTCTTGTTTGCCCCACGCGTGCACTCTTGTCGGTCTCAAGCATGTACCCACTCACCCCCTCGCCCCACTACGCACTCACCCCCTCTACGCACTCACCCCCCTCTAGGCACTCACCCCCCTCTAGGCACTCACCCCCCTCTAGGCACTCACCCCCTTCTAGGCACTCACCCTCTCTACGCGCTCAACCCCTTTACGCATTCAACTCTCCTTACGCACTCATCCCCACTACGCACTCATCCCTCTATGCATTAATCCCCACTACGCACTTATCTGATCCCCGCACTCATCTGCTCCCCTTACTCATCTGTTTTAAGCACTCGTGTCTTTCACGCATTCAACATCAGTATCCTGTCCTATAAATTCATCTCTACACTCATCTGTTCTGTACCTTCATCCATTCTAAACACTCATTCACTCTGTACACGTATCCACTCTGTACACTTATCCGCTCATGTGCTCTATCTACTCATCATCTTTATCCATTCAACCACTCTGTACACTTATCCACTCATACGCTCCAACACTTATCTGCTTTATCCTCATCTGCCCTATCCGCTCAACCGTTCTATCCATTTGTCCGTTCTATCCTCTCATCTACTCTATCCACTCATCCGCTCAAGCCACTCATTCTCTCATCCGTTCTATCCACTTGTCCTTTCTATCCTTTCATCCATTCTATTCACTCATCTGGCGAATTAAATGTCGACGCTCTTGCCTTTAATTGTGATGACATTGAAAATGCAATTAAAGCTATTTCTTTTGAAGTAGCCTCTGCCTTTAATTCTCCTAATATAGCCACAGGTAAATGCTTCAATCGTTCTTTCGATGGTGAATTAGTTAAAACTAAGCAAATTCATCAAGTTGTGTTTTTTTATCATCTATTATGAATCATTTTAGTAGATGAGACAGTGATTAGAATGTTATATGACCCTGTTTATGTCAATTAAGAAAGTTTTAATACATATTGTATCATGAATGTACTGTATGTGTAATGAGATTTGTAGATGTTGAAATTGTTATATATTATATTGTTGTTTGTTGGTGTATGTAGAGATTGCTATTGTAAGCATTAGTTGTACAGGTTTTGTGAACTATTAACAACTAAATAAATAAAATTAGAAATTAAATTAATGCCAGTAAAACAGAGATCCTTCTCATTGGGAACCCTGTCCCTGCTTTCCCTCTCTCACTCTGGTTGCCCGCATTGGCCCTCTTCCTTCACCTTCTTTAAAACTATCAGAGCATCAGGAGAAGGGAGACATTCTCCTGGAGAAGAAACTCAGATACGGTTATATTACCCTTCAGTTTTCGTGTGAGGGATAAAAGTAGGTTGTGACACAGGATGGTGGATTTTGTTTTGAAGGACATTCTGAAAGACACTTTAATTTTATTTTGATGCAGGGAAACACCTCTTACAAGATAGTGAGGGCCTTTTATGCACAAATAAAAGTCTATAACCAACACAATGTCACCTTTGTGCCAGCCTCCTCCTTCGACACCTTTACGCTTTCCATTTGGTCTATTCAGCATACACCACCAAGCGTGAAACGTAATGGTTAATTGTTACTGGAACACTTCTGAGTGCATAAGTGCTTGGATAATTTAATATTTTGCTTTGGTTTTATTGGCGGCAGTATGACATACCAAGTTTTCATATGAATATGGCACACAGAAAACACTTAAGTCATACAATAGTTGTATTTCTAACTTATGAAGTTAATAAAGGAGCCCTGTTCCTGGTAGGGTGGTGCTCGGGCGATAATGACTACATTTCACTTACTTATTTTTAATAAGTATATACTGAAATGTAACCCACTGCACAGGTTTCCAAGTCTGGCAGGAAATAGGATATAGGGAAAATGTGGAGGTACAAAAGGTAAGGCTTGGACACAAGGGGAGGGAAGGTGGCATGTTTTTGGGTATAGACTTGTATTGCTTACAAAGGCCTCTTTATCTCTAAATCTAAGAGGGGGTTCCCTGCCTCAAAAGAATTAATGAAAACAATCAGCATGTCGAAAAAAGTCAGTCTGACCTGCTCACGTCCCCAAAACCTATTTCTGTCCCTCACTGGAACTAACAAAATGGGGCAGGAATGATCTCACTCCAAAGCAAATAGTGTTCATCAAGCAAAACATAAATGTTCTCAGCCAGTTGGGCTTCCAAAAAGATTCAAAAAGAATGTTCAAAGGGGACACATGTCTTTTTCAGTCCCTTCGTATAAAACAAAGTGGTCTTCCAAACAATACTACAACACCTTTCTCAGTATTGGGGTTTTAAACCCTTTTTGGTTCCAGCTTTCTATTTTGGGTGCAAATCCCAGACTCGCAATATTTGAGGGGTCTTGGTGTACTCTCCTGCCAATACCTAGTTGGTTCGGATATTCTCCTTCTTTTCTCATGTAGGGCTCCAGCTCCTGTTATTTATGATCATCTTTGGGGTGCCACACACTTTTATCCTTAGTCTCCGTTTTGGGTGCGGGTCCCAGACTCGCAATACAACTTCAGGCTTGTTTGGTTTACTCTCCTGCCAAAAGCATAATTGCTTCTTTTCAGACTTGCTTTCCAGCCGGAGTTCCTGACTCTCTTATGTGTTCTACTTCAATTGGGTGCCGGTCCCAGACTGTCAATTGTTGTCCACAATAACTTGGTTCACTCTCCTGCCAAGCTAACGTTACTTTTATCTTGCGCTTACTTGTCATGCATTCCTTTGCCATATACCCATTATTGCCTGGAGTGACTACTCCTGGTGTTCCGCGTATCTCTCACTGTATTAGACCAAAATGTTCTTTGACCCTTATTTGGTCCTTTCAGTGATTTTCTCATTTTTCTCGGGCCTCCTCTTCCTTCCCACCATCCCGCGTACCTTTGTTCTCAGTTCGCGTCCTATGGGCTGCGAGATTCTGTCCTGAGGGTCCGGTAGCCCAGACGCTTGTTTTCGCTCCGATTTCTCGCTCACAGCATTCTGCATCCTTCTTGCAATCAGCCCTTGCCTCAGCGTTGATCTGGACACAATAAGACACTCTCGCGTCTATTCGATAAGGGAGCTTCAGAGTAGCCAGCTTCCAGGCTACGTTCATTTTCTCTCCTCCCCAGTAGACAGAGTCTTCTCTCTGCATCGGTCTCACATCTCCGCTCGCCAGCTGGCACCTTCGTTTCTCCGGTCAGAGCTACCCAGAGGGACCTCCCTTTGCTGATCAGCTGCACTATATTTAAACTCCTTGGTTGGGAAAGGGAGTTCTCCTGAACCAATGATATTCCGAAAAGAACTAGTCTGCTCACTTCGGTTTACTGGAGTGATCTTCATCCTCACAGTCCTCTTCCTCGTCTCAGTACATGGTCTCAGATATAGTAAATAAATACTGGTTTTCTTTTTATGCTGTATGAATGAATTAGTTGTATTGGTTTTCAACAAAACATATCAGTCGCATCAGGGCAGATGGGAGGGGAATTAATTCCCGACAAGGGGTTAAAGGACTTTCAACTGTATTATACCGCGTCTCCTGAAGATAATAGTCCCCAGTCCCTCAAGGCACTTCTCTTGGCAGGTGATCGTCCCGCACACCGCCCGAGGGGTATCACTGACTGTTGATGCTCTGCCCTAGCACCCTGGGAAAAGTCTCTACCTAGAGGAGAAGGGACGATATCCTCAGATTCGTCACAGGCGATAAAGAAATTTTCTCAGGATGGAACATTTATTTAGTGAAAGAGGGGAAGAAGGTCATTTGAGACTAGCTTCACCAACATATTAATTACACCACATCTTTTTCCAAACAGGCATTTTCACCAACAGGAAAAGCAATTGCCTTTCTAACAAACTGCTACCTCTGAAAAGGCATAAGGGTTGTAGAAAGGATAGTAAAGCGTTTGGAGAGAAAGAGATGAAGGAAATGTCCCTGCGCTCCCCTTGCTCTGTTCTGTGCAGTTCCCTGGCCTGGTCACATTTGTTTTAGGGAGGCGCAGGACAGGGACACTGCTCTCCTTTCCTGCTCATCTCCACTGCCAGACAGACAGGAGCAGGAGATGAATGCAGTGTGCTTGCCCTTCACCACCTACTAAGAGATCCAGCCCCAAGCAAATGGCATGTTTACATAAGCATTTGATGGCAATAGATGCCAAAATATTGGAATATGTCAATTCCTGGCGAATGCAACTAGCAGAGCATAGATGTAATAGCACAACAGTGACAAGAGTGAAACCCAGGCTAGTATTGGCTTTTACATGTTGGACAAGGTGTCTAGTCGTGCACAAAGCTGCAGTGGCACCTCCGAGATTGTATAAGACAGGTGTTTGTGTTGACATAACAGCTGGGAGTTCTTTATGGCTTTTCTTTATAGATGGCATTCCACAGGCAATAATACATCTAGCTGGCATTTTAAAAGCGTATACTCCTAAATTGCCACTTTCTTGAGATTTAACAGGCTGTGTATTTAACATAAGGTGCAGTTTGTGAGAATGTGATTCCCAGCACAAAGCAATGTAACCCCTACATGGACCCCAAGACTTCCCACCCTTCTCCCAGCGCTGTTCTGTTTACTATACATCCCCCTCATTCAGACAGCACCCAGCACAGAAGTGCTGTTACATAGGAGTTCCTGCCTATGTTCTATTGTAACCCTTAACTCCTTTTTAAACATTCTGTATAATTTGTCATATTATTTTCTAAAATACGTTTGAAGTTTTGTCATGGTGTTAGTCCATAAATTCTAAGTCAGTACAAAGTCAACCTTTAAAATGTCTAGTATATGGTAAAAGGCTGTCAACACCAATCAATACATGGAGTCGCTAGTGGGTCTAGTAGCCGAATGTATGATCGCCATTCATCAATATGCTGACAAAGCTCAACTTTAGCATCATCTCCAGCGAATGATGTTTCCCACCTGACCGGTTGTCTTGAGTTGAATGATTCCTGGATGCTGACTTCCAATTTGTTTAATTCAGTCCAAACTGAATTCCCCCCCATGTTCCTCCGGTGAACCAATGGCATGGCGCAGTGTTGACTTTATACCCACAGCAGAGCTGCTATTTGCCAATCTCCATTCCTTCAGCTTGCTCACTGGGATTTTGGCCTGATTGTAAGTTTTCGATGCAGATTGTAAGTTTTCTATGTAACTGCATGAGGAGAAAAGCACCCACACAGCCCACTACCAAATTGACTTGCTCTGACAGATTACACAATTTGTACCTGTTGATCTTTTTGCAGTCTGTTGTGCAGGAGCTAGTCCTCGCTCCGAACGATGTTGGTAATGCCATCACTGAATGTGTGGTAAGCCCTTTAAAAATCAGTGTTTACTGCTGCTCCATTGGTAGTGGGATCCAAAAAGCACATTCATCTCTCTCCAATCTGTTCTTCATTACAGTGGCTGACCTTTGAATTACAAATCAATTTCAAATTCTGCTGTATTGTTTTTAAGGCAATGGGGCTTCCTTCATCAGGTAGCATACATGAGACTAGAAGCAAAACGATGGCATGTTTCTAAATACCTTATGCAAAGGGGTAGATCAGTAGAAGCACTCCCTAATATTATATAGTTAGAGATTGATTTGCTCAATGATGTGTAAAAATGTAAATATTCTTTTGAGGTGCGGGGGAGGAAACGTGAACCTGGCACAGGATCACAACAACCATATAAGAAGAAACAAAAAACGAGGATCCAAAGCTAGGAACCCTCCCGTCCCCTGCACTCTATCATAAATCCATCAAATGATGGTTCAACAATTTTTAAATGCATTTGTTATAGTTAACCAATGGTATTCTGATTAGGTTAGTAGTAAGACTGAACACTCAGTAATTTCGTAAAAACCCAAAACATGGGGGGTTTTAATTAATGTCACAGTAAATTCACCATACAGACTTGGAGTGAAAAAGCCAAAATGAATGTCTACAAATTAACATAAGAAAAGTAAACAGTGATAGTCCATTTATATAATTTATGGCTGACGCGTTTCGGGATACATCCCTTCTTCTTGAGCCTATTGAATTTGGACTGTAAAACATAAATAAACAAAGAAAAATCGTTTCAATAAACATAGTATACACATGTTTAATGCTAAACACAGTGGTCCTTATTAATCCCACATCGGATTTCCATGTAGAGGTATATCTTAACTAGTACAGCTCAAGTATAACTGACTGAGGTATTCATAAACGTTACTCCACAGTAAGGGGTCCCAACTCTGGCTAGTGCACCAAGCAAAATCCATAGTTTACATCAAAAGATAATTAATGGAAAAACAGTAATTGTCTATGAGAAACATCTCTATGAAGTGTGTGCCAAAAACTAGAGTGGCGGCTAACCTTAGGTGTAATTAAGGTGGAGAGTGAGTAAACCCTAAGGTTTGATGAACTCGTGGCTATCAATTCTTCCCCCCCAATTGGTTGAGGAAATGCTCGTCTCAGGCGTACAAGATGCCTATACATGAAACATAAATGAAGCGGTTCTGAGAGTTTTGATATTGGCTACAAATATAGTTGGTCAAGATAATATTATCAGTTCCTAAAAATTGTCCACTAAAAACAGAGAGCTAAATGGACAACTGTCCCATATGAATAGAAATGAAATGGGGCCTAAATGTAAAATGGGCGCAAAAAATAAAGGTCATATGTCAAGCTCTCGCTTACCTTAAAAGCTGTAAGCTCGATCGGGAATTACACGTGCGGATGCACTGGTGGCCCGGAGATATTCATATGTCCCATAGCGTCCTCGAGAACCTGAGACGAGTTTGCTATGTTGAAAAAAATAGAGGAAGCAAAGAATTCAGAGAGTTCCCCAATGGAGAGGGGGGACCTAATGAGTCTTTGTATATAAATGGTGGAGAGCCATCGGTATCGTCTAATGTTTACCTCTACAACGTGGTTTCAAATGCAACTACACAATCGCGTGTAGAGAGAAAGCCGCTTCTGCTGCTAAATGTAGCTCGAGTGCGAGCGCCTCCCGATCCAAGAGATGTGATGCTCGTGCGGACTCTGGTGGGTCTTAGCGTCTCCCTGGCAACACTATACACAAAACAGCCCATCAAGGACCCAGTATGTGTGTGGGAAAGATAAACAAAGGACTAAATGGGTCTTACATGTGCACTAGAGCAGTAACGCTGGTGCCTATACGGGCGCCATCATGGAAAGTGCATTGCACCATAGAAAGGTGCCTGCTGTAGTATGACAAAAAAGCTTGACACCACATTAAAAGGCTCAACAATGTACTAAAAATGAGTCTCAGAAAAATCAGAGACACTTATATTTATGTTACTTGAGAACGGACCCCAGATCAACAATCCGGAATAATCCAAGTTAAATGAGTATTTGGGCTGGAAACTGTGGCCACAGTGAGGAACCTCACAAATTGAAACTCAATTATACGATACCTGTACATAAATACATAAAATGTTATGCATATGCTTAGGTGTAAAGTGCACTAGTGTAACAGTGGGAACACCCCCAATGGAGCAACACAAATTCCCACTACCTGTCTCTGCATTAAAGAGAAAAGTGATAACACATTGTAGGGCAAGAGTCAATGAACAGTGGGCCGGTCAACATGTCCCGGACTGATAAGGTTTTAACAATTGCTCCACTGTGGATAGCCAATAATGACACACAATATGTCTAAGGAGTGAATTCCATTGTCATAAAGTACAGTTAAAACAGTTAACGAGACAAAATAAAATTTAAATGAAATGTCCTCATACACAAACAGTATAAACCTGAGGGGACAGTGAAAAAAGATATTTTAGTATGCTACAGTGTATTGGCTCCATTGTTCTATAAGGGAACATGGAGTCTGGTCAAGTTCAGATAAAGCACCTCAAGGAAAACTCCTCATTGAGCCCTTGTGGGTTAAGTGTGTCTAGTTGGTGTATCCAAAACTTCTCCCTGCGAGAGAGGATAGATTGATAGTCTCCCCCTCTATGTGGCTTCTTGACGACCTCCAGGACTTGAAACTTAATCTGGGCCACAGTGTGATGATGTTCCATAAAATGTCTTGCCAATGGGGATTTTGTATTCTTGCACCTGATGTTGGATTTATGCTCGGTTATTCTTTCCTTAACCGCTCTTGTGGTCTGGCCCACGTACAGTTTGCCACAAGGGCATTTGATTGTGTAGATAACTCCTATCGACATGCAGGACACAAAGTCTCTAAGTTTGAATTTCTTACCCGTAAGGGGATGTGACATAACATCTGGGAGTTCTTTATGGCTTTTCTTTATAGATGGCATTCCACAGGCAATAATACATCTAGCACCTTTGATCACGTTGTTACAATGGGAACACCCCAGGCATGGGAATGTGCCTTTCTTTCTTGTTTGTAGAAGCATTTGTCTGTCTTTAGGGGTTTTTTCAGCTCTCACAAATTTGTCCCTCAGATTTTGGCCTCTTTTGAAGGCCATCATTGGATATTTGGGAAACAGCCTTTCCAGTAGTGGATCATTATGGAGAATACTCCAATGTTTTTTAATTGCTCTACCGACTTGAAAGCTTTGACGGGAGTATTTAGATATGTAAAGTAGTGGAGTATCCTTGTTTTTGATTTTAGGAGTGAGAAGTTGTTCCTTACTTATGTTAGAGGATCTCTCCTTTGCTTCTTCCAAAATAGGTTGTGGATATCCCCTCTTTTCAAACTTGTCCAATAGCTTGGTGCATTCAACGTCCAGTCCTGCTGGGTCAGAGACAATTCTCTTCAATCAAAGGATTTGGTTGTATGGTAAACTGCTTAGCATTGTCTTCGGATGAAAACTCGAGAAGTGCATTAAGTTGTTAACGTCCGTCGGTTTGTGGTAGACGTTGGTGGCGATTGCATTGTTCTTGATCTCCAGGCTGACATCTAGGAAATGCAGGGATGGAGTGCCTACCTCCATCGAGAATTTAATGTTCTGATGCACTGAGTTTAAGAAGTTGGAGAAAGTAGTCAATTCCTCCTGGGTGCCGCACTAAGAGATCCAGCCCCAAGCAAATGGCATGTTTACATAAGTATTTGATGGCAATAGATGCCAAAATATTGGAATATGTCAATTCCTGGCGAATGCAACTACCAGGGCATAGATGTAATAGCACAACAGTGACAAGAGTGAAACCCAGGCTAGTATTGGCTTTTACATGTTGGACAAGGTGTCCAGTCGTGCACAAAGCTGCAGTGGCACCTCCGAGATTGTATAAGACAGGTGTTTGTGGTGACATAACAGCTGGGAGTTCTTTATGGCTTTTCTTTATAGATGGCATTCCACAGGCAATAATACATCTAGCTGGCATTTTAAAAGCGTATACTCCTAAATTGCCACTTTCTTGAGATTTAACAGGCTGTGTATTTAACATAAGGTGCAGTTTGTGAGAATGTGATTCCCAGCACAAAGCAATGTAACCCCTACATGGACCCCAAGACTTCCCACCCTTCTCCCAGCACTGTTCTGTTTACTATACATCCCCCTCATTCAGACAGCACCCAGCACAGAAGTGCTGTTACATAGGAATTCCTGCCTATGTTCTATTGTAACCCTTAACTCCTTTTTAAACATTCTGTATAATTTGTCATATTATTTTCTAATATACGTTTGAAGTTTTGTCATGGCGTTAGTCCATAAATTCTAAGTCAGTACAAAGTCAACCTTTAAAATGTCTAGTATATGGTAAAAGGCTGTCAACACCAATCAATACATGGAGTCGCTAGTGGGTCTAGTAGCCGAATGTATGATCGCCATTCATCAATATGCTGACAAAGCTCAACTTTAGCATCATCTCCAGCGAATGATGTTTCCCACCTGACCGGTTGTCTTGAGTTGAATGACTCCTGTATGCTGACTTCCAATTTGTTTAATTCAGTCCAAACTGAATTCCCCCCCATGTTCCTCCGGTGAACAATGGCATGGTGCAGTGTTGACTTTATACCCACAGCAGAGCTGGTATTTGCCAATCTCCATTCCTTCAGCTTGCTCACTGGGATTTTGGCCTGATTGTAAGTTTTCGATGCTGATTGTAAGTTTTCTATGTAACTGCATGAGGAGAAAAGCACCCACACAGCCCACTACCAAATTGACTTGCTCTGACAGATTACACAATTTGTACCAGTTGATCTTTTTGCAGTCTGTTGTGCAGGAGCTAGTCCTCACTCTGATGGATGTTGGTAATGCCATCACTGAATGTGTGGTAAGCCCTTTAAAAATCAGCGTTTACTGCTGCTCCATTGGTAGTGGGATCCAAAAAGCACATTCATCTCTCTCCAATCTGTTCTTCATTACAGTGGCTGACCTTTGAATTACAAATCAATTTCAAATTCTGCTGTATTGTTTTTAGGGCAATGTAGCTTCCTTCATCAGGTAGCATACATGAGACTAGAAGCAAAACGCTGGCATGTTTCTAAATACCTTGTTAGAAGCGCTTCCACATCTAAACATGCATTTTCTTGTGGTGATCCTTGAATCTGAAACTCTCTTCCAGTTTCCTTGCACTCAGTGCCTTCTATTCTTTCTTTTTGCAAGGGACTGAAGAATTCTCTTTTAATCCGTGTTTAGTATTAGGTCTAAATTACTTTTTGTAAGTCTTTAGTTTAATATGACTTCCCAGTGCCCTGTAAATTGTTATTATTTCTGCTGTCATCATTGCAGTATTTTACAGTTTTTAGGATTGTGATTGCCTGCGTGCCTTTGGATAAGGTTTGCACTTCATTAAATACATAATACACACCCAAAGCACTTCAACTTTTCGATTCTTGGGCAAACTTCCTGTAATCAATATATTACAATGTAGCAAGGAATAAGAATTATGTGTCGCAATGAACCAGGATTTTGTAGGAATGCCTTGTGTTCTGCTCCCTATTCCAGTCTCCCCTTTCCTTTCTTTCATGTCCAGCTCTTGCGTGAAGACTCTGAGGTCTTCTTGATCCAGACCATGTGAATCTTACAATGCATTTCAGCAGAAGGATCTGTACCTGCACAGAGTCTTTTTTCTGCTTGCTCCCTTTTCCTCTTTGCCACTATCATGTGAGGTTGCATTGTTACCACTAAAAACAGTCACACAGAGATGCAGTTAAACCTTCTATCAATCATGTAATGCACATTTCTGAAAGTGACAGTAGATGGGAATTTGATAGCAAAACCTGACAGATGGTGCAAGCACCCGGGCAAACAATGGTAACAGCTGGCAAATAGTCTGATGTGCATTAGCATAGAATGCCAATATATTGAAAATCGTGAAAATCGTGCGAATATTTGGGTCTATAATGACAATAGCTACCAAACGTTGTGATTACCTGAGAAGATGATGCCAAATCGTATACCTGGACAAGTAATGCAACAGTTGGCAAATAATTTGAGTATCTGAGTATTTAATATCAGCATTTATCAAATGGTGGCAATGTGGGATATCATGTGAGTAGCAGGACAACTGAATATGTGTCATCAACATTTGTAATATTGGCTAACATGCAATGTGCCCTTTGCTCCAACATGATCTCCTCATCTCGGACAGCCACCTCCAACAGATGTACGTTCCCTCCCCCATCGTTGATACAGCTAAATAAACATTTTAAGAAAAGCTGTATCTAAGAAAAGGGTTCAGGTCAGTATCAATAAAAGTAAAACGGACCAATGCAGAAGACCTTCAAAAACATTTTATAGACATTATCAATATGAAGATTTCTATATTCCTGGATAAAATTTAAAGAGTACACGTTGACCGGCAGCAGAGATGTTTGCAAAGCCTCAAACTACTTATTTACATTTGCTTAAAGAACACAAGAGCACTCGTCAAATTCTCGCTATCTATCACAAAGCACTGCCTGGTTTTGAGCTCTTCATATCATACTACCACAACAGATATAAATGGTGTACACTCTAGTCACCGTCAATCCTATCACCTTAAACCAAATCTGCTCTCCCCTCTTACCCACACTCCAAGAACAGACAGATCTTAACCCTAGCCTTCCCCAACACCCACATCAGAGACAGCCAGGCCTTCCTTGCTCAACCCTGACCACCTTGGCTAGCTCCTTGGCCCTGTCCTGTCCCATTACTATAATCTCTAGCACATCAGGTAGCTTCTTGGCTTGCGCTCGTCTCCCAATACACCTCAAGCACAGTAGAAAGACCCTCAACTGTCCTTTCCATCTTAACTCCCATTCCAGCACAACAGCCAAACCCTGCACTCTTACATCCAGCAGGCAGTTCCGTGTGCTATACCACCTTGTTATACCCATGAGAACATTATCTGGCTCTGCCCTTACCCCTTACTTCAAGCAGGCAGATCAGTGGAAATGCCTTTCTCTCTCAGCTCCAGCACGCAGTTCCATGGAAATGGACAAAGGTCTTACCTCCCCTCTTACTACAGCAGAACACTTCCTGGTTCTAGCATCCCTTTTACCTACTCTACTGCTGTCAAAGCAAAGCGGTTTCTGGGCTTGAAAGACCATATTACCTCTAATCATGCTATCACAGTAGACCACTCTTTATCCCTGCTGTTCCCTCTTAAAAACCACTTCCAGTACAGCAGACAGGTGTAGCCAAGCCCTTGCATTTTACCTCCACCCTTGCTATCATAGAACATGGTTTCTTTATCCCTCTTGTTATTACTTATCCCCCACCCACGGACATCTCTCTCAGCTGTTGCCTCTTACCTTCACTCCTAGCACAGAAGGCAGTTGCTGACACAACCCTTCCCTCTTACCTCCACAACTGCTATCAAAAACAGCTTCCAATGTGTGCAATTCTTCTCCAAGCACAGCAGAGTTTCTCGGCACTGCTCTTTGATGCTACATATTCACGTTATTATAGCAGACAGCTCTTTGTGCTGCTGTTCCCACTTACCTCGGCTCCTTTCATATCAGACAATTCGATCCAGGCCCTTCCCTATTAACTCCACTCCTACCACGTCAGTAGGTTCCTAGTCACTTCCCTTCCATTTTAGCTCCCCCTCATGCCATCACAAATCAGCTCTACATCCTAATTTCGCCACTTCACTTCTGCCACCATCGCACATATCTATTCTTGATGTTGCTGCTCACCTTAACTCCTAGCACAACAGACAGCTCTTTACAGTGGCACAATGCCAATTGGGCAAATTGGACTTCAGCCCCCTCCCATCACCGACATTTTGGGTTATGTTGACTTGTTCTGGCTGACCTACAGAGCCGCAACAGGCCAGGACAGGACACAGGCAATAAACAATGCTTGCAGCTGCACAATTAAAGGCCCAGGTTACAGCATTTAATTGTTTGTAACTGCATTCTTATCCATACATTGTTAGGCAATTGAAATCATGATTGGGTGTTAGTAACAGCATGTCAGAGGAGTAACTGGAATGGTAGGGGAGACAGGAGACAGCTTATTCTCACAACAGTCCTTAAGTGTGTAGTTTCCGAAATGAAGGAAGTGATAGCTGCTTGTAACATTGAAGCTGCACCAGAATAGTCTCATTACACAGTGTAAAGAAGTTAGATCCACTACAAAAGTAAATTTGCCCCTCCCTCACAGTCTCTGAAGTCTGCCCCTCTTCCAACATTTGAAGGGTTAGTCCCCTCCGCCACACACAAGTTTAGCCTAGCTGCACCCATGCATCTTAATCGCCGCTTACCTGGTCTCCACTCTTAGGCAGCTCTGAAACCCGCTCCTGCCCTCTCAAATCCACTCCTAGCACAGGAGACAGTTATTTATATTTGTAGTTCCCCTTTACTTCCAACAGACAGCGTTTTATTCCAACTGCCTCTTACCTCAACTCCTAACACAGCAGACAACTCCTCCGCCCTGGTCTTCTGAAGACAGTTTCCAGCATTCGTCACAAAAACCACCGGCACTTGCAGCTTCCCATTCCCGTCAGACAATTTCTGGAAAGCCTTGACTGCAGCAGGTATAGGGTTCCGGCCTCGGATGAGGACTCCATCGATATCAAAGAGGAGGCCAAAGGGCGGTGGATTCTGTAGCAGAATAATCAGATTGAGACAAGAGCTTCTGGATGGGTCAATTATTTTAGTGCTGAGCTAGTCATCCCATCAAATAATACAATCCAGTCATTATGTTTGCGATATCAACGACAAAACCGTACAGGAAGAAGTTACAGTCAATGAATTTCAGTGGCGATGACATGTCTTTTTTTGTGCTCATTCTGAAACCCTTAATGTATTTTACAGTTAGGCAGTTTGACAAGACCAGCGGCAAGTTTCTTAGGCAGAACTAATAATATATACAACTCTCCTCGGGAGATCCACCAAGCACTACCAGTGCTTCCCAACACTAGTATTGCAGCCCGCATAGTATTCATTAACCTCCCTGAGCTAAATCCGCCATCATAAATCTAGAGAAGTCATAGAATTAGGTAATCGTTTTGGAGAAACTTTGCTTCAATCCAGGTGACATCCAAATTTTTAAAACACGCAACTTTCACAGATGAAGATTTTTTTAACCTGGTTTTGTGAAGAAGAAAAGATTGACATTCAGAAGGCAGATATGCACAAAAATAAATGATAGGACTTGTAACCAGTAGATTTCACCACCTTTACAGTATGCTCCTCCTGCAATGTGTTTGTACACTTCCCTCTACTGTGCAGCTCTCCACTTCTCCGAGCTGCGCTACATGCATTCAACAGTAGTAGCCTAGGGAAGAAAGCAGGTTGTTGAAATCTATTTTTCTAAGGGGTGTGGGGGGCATGAGGGTGTGTGCGTTTTTTTGAGGATATGTTGTTTTCCGTCCACGGTACAATATATATTGGTGATTGACAACACTGTTGCTCATGCTTTCCTGTGCTGTGGCCGATATTCGGTAGGTTTGGTCCGAATGCATGCACTACTGTGTTCGTTATGCCTCAAGAACAACTGATGCAAAGCTTGTGAAGGCCTTACAGCTGTTTGACGATTCACAGGTTTTTGAGCCAGAACATGGTGAAAACATTTGTGGTAAAACCGTTTGACAGGCCACTGTCTCCTGTGGCCCTCTCTGCAAAACTGGTAAAGTCTTTGGTGGACGTATTTTGGGGTTACACTGCATGACATCTGGTGGAGATGTGGGAAAGCGAATGACGAGGGACTGGTCTGCAAAAAAGGTAAAATAGATGAATAGCAGAAGACCAATGGTGTGGTTGATGTAGAGCCAAAGGATATTTACCTGAACATTAAACATTTTTTTCCAGTTTTCTTTTTTTTTATTTGGGTTATGAATTGATAATGAAACCTTTCACTATCAATAACATCAAAAATTAAAACAGATTTTCATCAACTATCCAGGACAAAACTTTTAATAAAAATCGTCATCATATCATTTATACTACATAAACATTTTCATAAAATGTAACCAACATGTAATGCATCCAGTTCTTTTCCGTATGTCTTTTTGTGCTTTACATTCCACGTTACTAACCAAGTCTAAGGATCACTCCTAAGCCTACCAAAGTCACTTGCGTGCCCCAATTCTTCTGCTGTTCAAACGCAAGCACTCAAGGGAGGCAGACACAATGACTAATCCCCCTCACTAGCGTGATAAGGGGGTTTAGATTCTATTGAAGACAAGGAGGCGAGTATTATGCGTAACAATCTTTACTCTGAAACCACAGGAACAAAGAAAAACGTTTACAAACAAAAAAGTTTCAATAACAGAACTAAATAGAGTTCAATGTCAATGTTAGAGGAATCTCCCCAATCCATCATGGAGGACAGGTCATGCCCCGCAGGAGACCATTGAGCATGGACCCTCTTCTAGCCAAGTCCTTTACTCCAATCCCAACTCCTCTTTCTGTAGCCGTCTGAAACCAGATTGCCACTGCACAAACTAGATGATAAAGTATGATGACAAAAAAACAGTGAAGCTCCTGGATGACGCACTCTCCACAACTTGTAGCTGTGGCCACGTTCCTGAACAGAACCTCTCAGCTGGAAGCTGGAAGAATAACAAACAAAGAAGGGTGGGTGGTCGGGAAGAACAATAAACCAAAGAATGTTCTCTCTGGAAACACCTGTGTATAGGCACGCTATAAAAGCTATAACATATTCCATCAAGGGTGGGTGGAATAATACTCACCTCCTTGTGGTGTTTCTATGGGAATAGCAGGAAAAAAGGCAATAGGGGTGCTAAGCTTCTCTGTGTTCAACACAAAATCAATTAAAACATTCAATGTCATACCATCTTCTGGTAAACCTAGACATGCCACATTGCCACCCTGGGGAATAGAGTTGGAAGACAAATCTTCATTAGAAGGCCACATCGGGAGAAAAAGGGAACACTTTAATAAAATGTCATAGGACAAAAACCTAGCTTAGGTGGAACTTAAATGCAAATAGACTTGAGGGCCCTGAGCACCCGTAAATGCGTACCTCGAGGTCTGCCCCTTAACGACACAATTGCCCTTAGTCAAATGTAACACCTGTATACCAGTAAACCTTCCCAAACCAATATACCAGAAATGTATTACGTCTTCTGGATGCAGAAGCGGGATGGAAGGGATGAGCCACACACCTGACACCCAGTAGTTAGCTGCTAATAGTATCCTTACTAAGAATAGACCAACCAAGGAACAAAGATGACAAAGATAAATTCCTGTGAAACCCTTGAAAAACACCAGGGAAAGCTAAATGCGCCAATCCATAAAGAAGGAGACACTTAATGACCAGTTGGAGGGACCTGACGAATCAGAGAACCTCAGGAGGAGAAAAAACACACGCACCTGAAAAAAGGTTAAAGAAAAAGGGAAAACGGACAATTCCTTGCCACCCTCCTGAGCCCTTGAACAAGTACTGTGCTATCACTATAGGGAGCCATTTACTTAAACCTGACCCATAAGAGACAGAACTTGCTAAGAGAAAACTTGAGCTTGGACCTTAAACCATGTAAAAATAAACTGAGCACTAAGCCGTTAAAAAGAAGTTGCTTCCTGGAGGAGGACTAACCTCTGACTGCGAACATCTGAACTTATCCTGGCACCCCCAGAACACTGTGCTGGCATCTTATTCCAGACAACCCCCAGAGGGACCATCTACTATGCAGGCAGCTAAGCAATTCAATCACTAACTAAGTGTCTCCCTGCCATCGAGCAATCGCACGGACAAAGTCTTGCGGGGATGATAATGTTGAGGCGTTGTAACACCCTGTGATAGAGAGGGCTGGAATAACTTGGATGAAAGATGAACACCACTCCCAGACCCCTCTATCTTTCTAAGGGAGATCCTCCCTTCCTAGAGGAGGAGAAAAAGTTCTCTACTTATCTAAGAAAAAACCTGTAAACCAGAAGGAGAGGGATGCAAAGCCTGGAGTCCACCTTGAAGTGCAGAAATTGAGCACCTTACATCGTTCTAATAAGAACTCTTGCACTTATAACCAAACCCCCATCACTGTAAAAGGGGCCCCACTAACTCCATGGGAGTTTGGAAACTGAGAGAACTTGACCAAACAAGCATATCATCCGGACCTCTAAGGAGCTGAGGTGAGCCATCATCGGCTCTGCCAACATGATGAAATACCAGGAATTGTCAAATAGAAAAAGCAAACAGACAGGAAGCAAAATATCCAGTGGGAGCTCTGCACTGGCCATGAACAAGAAACCCCCTGCTAATGGGAGAAACAAAAACCATCAGGTGTTCCTCTCAGAGGTGTAACAGACACTAAGAGAGGTAGGAGGACGAGATATTTATGCTGCTTCACCAAACAAGCCTCCAAACTAGGGAAAAAAAACCTTCACGGAAATACACAAGGTTTGGTGGACAGTGTCTTAACCAGGTGGGGCATCAACCTATAGCTAGATCAGATTTTCTAAACTAAAAAGGGATAGCATGTAGCTCACCACATTAGAGTTTAGAAACAACAACTAACCGGGTTAGTGCTACACAATATACATTCAAAGCAAAAATGTATCAGAACATATGTATTTTATTAAATTGATTAACAATGGTTAAAAAGAGATCCTTCAAAGAGGCAATTCATAATTAACAACACAATACAATAAAATTGTGAAAAGTGCACAAAACAAACTAAAAAAAATAATACTACACAGGAAACAGAGGTGTAACCTTATTAAGCAAACCCTCAAAAAAGGGGGGGTAAGGGGTCCTGGGATAATTATTGTGCATAGCAACTGAAAAGCTGTGAAGAGATACTGGGAACACCGTTCCCTCAAAATTGAGGTGTGGACCTCTGCATGCATGAAAGTGCAAACCTGACTGGCTTCCCCAGGGAAAAAGGTCAACCTACAAACTGCAACGAGAAACAAACTCCACTGGGGGCAAAAAGTTTGGGCTTGAACTCCTCGAGCAGAGGAGAGATTGCATACACCGCTAAATGTATTAGCAGGACAGGCAAAGCCTTGGGAGGCCAGGCAATAGGGGCAGTCTCTATAAAGTTACCTTTTTGGTGATCCTTCTCCATCACGCCCGCAATGTTTTAAAACACTGTATGGGGGCTTGAACCTGGGTTGCTCAACGTTGTCTTATTTACAAGACTAAAGAGTTGTCTTGCCCCCGCAAAGAACTTAATATTGGCTTCGTTGAATGCCATCTTTGGACACAGACTGAGGGAAAGCACGCCGCTCTTAAGGATCGAGGAATTGGTGTTGCCAAGCAGGCAAACCTCGTCTGTACATCAAGCCCCACAGTCCTTGCATGTCAATAGGGAAATTATTGGTTATTTCCCTCTTCAGCCAGCTCAGAGAAACT
Organism: Ambystoma mexicanum; assembly: GCF_040938575.1. Classification (NCBI taxonomy): domain Eukaryota; kingdom Metazoa; phylum Chordata; class Amphibia; order Caudata; family Ambystomatidae; genus Ambystoma; species Ambystoma mexicanum. The sequence continues at coordinate 446,307,018 of NC_090936.1, read as the reverse complement.
GGGTAATCAACTCAACCCGCCATTATCACCCTTCCAGTCGACATCTACCCCTTTCTTAGGGTCTTTCCCTTTACTGAACAAAGAAAGGATACCAGGACTGTTTTATTCAAAGAGAAAAAAAAGGGGGCAGATCTAAGATTTTTAAGCGCCTTATGAAGGAGAGTAGAGTAGAAAAACCCCCTGACCTCTTCTTGGGGAGGAGAAATGCCTCAGGAAGTGTCGGACTGAGTTGTCCTGTAAACAACTAACCTATGGGAACAAACAAACTTTTCTTTGAAGTACTAAATAAATCTAAATAAATAAAATAAAAACATTATACACACATATATATATATATATATATATATATATATATAGTAATCCTTTCCTAGGAAAGTGGGTTTACGCCAGACAAGGATCCAAACCCTTATATAAAAGCTGTTGCCTACTGAGCCATCTGGGCTACTGGCAAAAGGAAAACGTTAATGTGCCTTACACATAGCTTAGAATATTGTTTAGGAGAGGAATACACTGAGCAAGTGCATCTCAACTACTCATACTAACAGGGTGTGGCAACCAGCAGTACACCAGGGGCAACCTCGTAGTAGAACACAGGCAAAGCCTGCCATCAAGCAGGTTTTGGCACACCTACAGTGAAGGTAATCACCAACGCTATATGCAGCACTCAAACAAAGTTGCCGACTTTAAGCGAGGAATACACTGAGCAAGTGTACCTCAAACTGTTCACCCTAGCAGGGTGTGGCAACCAGCAGTACACAAGGGGGCAACCAGGCAAAGCCTGCCACCGAGCAGGTTATGGCACACTTACAGTGAAGGTAATGACCTATGCCATATGCAGCACCTAAACAAAGCTGCCGACTTTAAGCGAGGAATACATTGAGCAAGTGCACCTCAAACTGCTCACCCTAGCAGGGTGTGGTAACCAGCAGTACACAATTGGGTAACCTCGAATTAGAACTCAGGCAAAGCCTGAAACCGAGCAGGTTATGGCACACCTACAGTGAAGGCAAATAACCTATGCCCTGCGCAGCGCTTAAATAAATAAAGCTGCAGACTGGCAGCGTATGAGGCTCTTCAGTAGGCGGATTAGTGCCAAATATAAACTGAAAACCAATTTTAAAAAAATATTTTGTTATATATATATATTTTAAATTGGTATTGTTCATAATATATATATATATATATATATATATATATATATATATATATACACACACACCACACACACACATATTACATGGCCACGGTAGTGGCCATGTAGTTATGGTTAAGTTGCTGTTTCCATAGGAAGAGCACTTTTTGGGCGGCGTATAACTTGGCTCCCCATGGACGAATCCTTACCAAAGTTTGCAAAAAAAGTATATGGGCCAATCTGAATTTTTTTCCCAAGTTTGGTAAGGATTCGTCCGGGGGGGCAAAGTTATAGGGAGGGGGGGTCCGAAAACCTCTTTTTTTCCCATAGACTGAATGGGGCAAAAACTTTGCGCACGGCTACAGGCCAAACCACTGGAGGGATTGTCACCAATTCTGCGGCAGGGGCTTGTTCCCCAAAGCGTGCTTTTGTAATTTTTGCGAGAAATCGTCCAGTAGTTTCCTTTAAAACGATCAAAAAGTAGCACTCTTAAAATTAGTGATATCTATGTTCGCTCCGCGGTCCCACTTCCCTGTTCGCTCAGTGGAGACAATTTCTGTTGGCTAATCTGTGGCATGCTACACGTCAAGATGTTGCGCTTTCACCGATTAGTTCTGCCGGAGCGTCAACTGCGTAGCATTCTTTCGATACGGCCGCCATGGTTATTTCGGTTTCTGTTGTACGCCAAAATCGTCATAAACAAACCCTTATGAACACTGTGTCGAAAGGTAAGCGTTACTTATATGTGGCAGTACGCAGTAAAAAAGTGCTTTATTTTTGTTACCATTATCATACCGTACAGTGAAACTTGGTAGGCAATGTACGACAAGCTCTTACTGCGTGCATGTAAGAAGCAATAACCAAAAATACTGCGGTCAGACTGGCGTCCTATAGTTTGGAATCTGATGCAGCCACCTGCACGGTTTCATAAACGCAGCGCTTCTGCACGCGTTTGGGAGTGACGATTCTCATGAAGGACTGCTGATATGTTGTTGCAAAATGAGAATGTATTTGCGTTCTGAGTGAAGGTCACTTCATTTCTATTTTTCACTAGGCGCTCAAGTATGGTCGCACATGTACAAAACTCATAAGGGTCAATTGTTTTTCGACCTTGACGTACAGGGAAGAGACAAAGAATGTAGGGAGTCATAGTTTGTAAATTATACCATTTGATAAGTTATGCTTCAAAAAGGTTTGTGAAGCACATGAAATATCAGTTCCCGAGGACATCTTCCTGCAAACAACCTACTGTGTGTGACTGCGGAGGCCAAAATGGAGCCGGTGCATATCATGTAAGCTTATTTTTTTAGGCCTGTACACCTAACTGCCATTAATTACTTAGACTGAAAAGAAAAAAAAAAAACATTTCTTACAAATGCATTTGCACTTTTTGTGCCCTTGTATTTTCAGAATGCACATTACCGCCGTCTGTACGATGTAACTACAATTTCCACTATTACCTACGACATTTATGTGGCATTGATATTTTATTACCTATTATGCAGACTGTACATTGTCGCAGTTAGTAGGGAGTCACTACATTTCCCCATATTAACAATTAATTATAGAAATGTTATGTGTTACACCTTTCATTTCCGCAAAGGCTTTGTATTGATAGATTTTTTAAAAAATGTTCACCTCAGCTACTTCCTTCCGTATTGTGAATGTCATGGATTGCAGCGACCACATGACGGTTTTTTCAATCATCAAGTGCAGCTATTCGTCACCGGTTGTATGTGCGTCATCATTGAATGGGATGACCGCATCGGACCACTATGTCCGTACGCAGTTGTAGCAGTAAGAAGCAACATACCATCCTTTTTGGTGTCATAGTGCACAGCCTTTCACTTCGTCTTGTAAATCACTGTGAGAGGAATACGACTACTGTGTGAACAACGCATATTTTCTGTTTGGTTAAACACCAACGTCACCATTACCACTAACATTTTAATTAACATACCATGATTTCTGATGGACTACATCACAGCGATTGACGCCGTCTTGGCAAAGAATGTGAGAGGAAACCTACTACTGTGTTGCCAATGCATACTGTGTGTGTGATAAAAACTGTGGCGCCAACGCAGGGTGACTGTGTGGAAAAACATCAACATGATCGTCAAAATTACCATTTTCTTTGTGCAGCACAGACACAAACTTCCGCTTTCTTTGCAAATGAGAAAAGTGTGATGATTTAGCAATGTGGATTGTAAAATAAAAGTACCTTGCTAATTTTTACATGTTAGTGTGTTTTTTAACCATTTATTCTTCCACTTCACAATGTGCCATGCAACGTTGCACGTTGCAGTATGTTGTTTAGTAGGTGCCGTATCTCGGTACGTAAGTCATTATGGAATCATTTTGGTGACTGTGTGGGAAAACATCAACATGACCGTCAAATTTACCATTTTCATTGTGCAGCACAGACACAAAGTTCCGCTTTATTTGCAAATGAGTTATGGTAGGCTAAGAACCCATTTTTCCCCATCAGCACTCTCCACTGCTACCACTACCACCCCGGACATGAAAGATGCCATCACACATGTCATTGATGCCATCACTGCCGCCATCACATCTTTACCCCCTTTGTTTTATGTCAGCTAAGCAACCATAACTCGCACCACCACCGTGCACTGCTAAGACTAACACCCAGGATATCAAAGATGACATGACAAATGTCACTAATGACATCACATGTGAAAATAATGCTAATGAAAAATGCCTACCTACAAGGGGTTGTGTGAATTATATTATATATACATACACATATGTGTACACTGGACATGGCGGGAAGTGAACCCAGGTCCTTGTGCATGGTAAATCTGCAGCCTTATTATTGAGCCATCTCACTTGTGTGCTGAAGCAGAAGCTTTCCGTATACTTCCAAACAATTGATGCCCATGCGCGCCCGTCTAAAGTTATAACAACGCTGTAGATATGCTCACTGAAAGAGCTTTACTAAAGAAAAGAGGGCCGCGCAAACTGCACCCCAGCCGGGGGCCTCAAACTGTAAATACGCTCAACCAGAGCGTGTTAAATGAAAGGAGGGCCACGTGCCGTAAATAAGCCTGTGTTACATGAAAGAAGAGCGCTGGGGAAGGAGTGGGCGGGCCAACCGACCCCTGAAAACACAGTCGCCGCAGCCAACTGAACAACAACACACACAGCCGCACGTGCGGCTTGGAGTGGAAGGGCCACCCGGCCCATTAAACAAACCCAGCCTCACACGCGGACTGGAGCGGGAGGGCCGACCGGCCCCTTAACCGCAAAGTAAGCACAGCCGCACACGCGGAGGGAAAGGAGTGAGCGGGCTGCTCGGTGCCGCCCTCCAAGCCTCAACAGATCCACTGAAGGGACACCTGTGTGCTGCTTGAGCGCCAGAGACACACGCGCGTCAGGCCTGAAGCCAAAGCTTCCGACAGGCCCGCACACGTTGGGTAAAGACACCAAAAGAAAAGACCCCGCTACAATAAAGCGGCGGAAGACACCATAAAACTTAATTTTGTAAGTGAAAAAACAGCAAGTATATACTGTATAACCAATAAACTACACAATATAAAATATTATATTAATACATATACAATTTGATAATTATTGACTAGCATGCAAAGCACAACTAGAAGGAGTGACTTAGCTGTGGTGTCAGCAACAAAGAAAGAGGAGTTGGGATTGGAGTAAAGGACTTCTATAGAAGAGGGTCCATGCTCATTGGTCTCCTGCAGGGCATGACCTGTCCTCCATGATGGATTGGGGAGATTCCCCTAACATCGACAATGAACTCCATTTAGTTCTGTTATTGAAACTTTTTTGTTTGTAAAAGTTTTTCTTTGCTGCTGTGGTTTCAGAGTAAAGATTGTTATGCATAATAGGAGCCTCCTGTCTTGCCATAGAATTTAACATAGGATCAAGGAGGACCGAACTCAGTGACTGAAAACCACATCAATATATATTTTTGTCACCTCAAAAACTCCACCATTGGGGAGCGCTGTAGAAGATGCACATATTTTTAAAAAAGCGAGTTGAGAGAGGACAACTCACAATATTAAGAGAGAAAACTCTGTGTGAGTTAATAGGAACTTTTTATTTTATGAAGGACAAACGAAAAAGGTCAACATCCAGAGAGAAACAGGAAATATGACACACTGATCAATATTTATTATTCAAGCGTACAGGATCGGAGACGCTGTTGTGCAGTCAAGCAAGCTGGCCGCTTGGCTGTAGAGCTCCAGACCAAGGCGGCAGGTCCTGCAAGGATTCATCGGTACAAAGGACACTGAAAGTGATCGCACTAGTGTCTGTTGGAAACGCAGTCTCAGTGGTGCAGAGTGTGCCTGTTATGAGCTCTGTCTGCAGCTGGGGTGCGGATAACAGAGAATCCTGAAGTGAAGGCCGGAGCGCAGATCTCTTTGCGGCCCGCCGCCTACGTAGCCAGCGCTGCGGCAGAGGAGTGACGAGCAGGCTGGCGTGCCGCGGGTCGGCAGTGCACGGCTGATACACGCAGTACTCGCCTGCCTGGAAGGGGTATCAGAGTAGAGGTCGGCAGCGAGGCTCTGCATTATCTAAGCCACGCTAGGCCGGTTCTTGCACCGTGGTGCGTCCCCCGGCGTGGATGAGCTGCTGGAGCAAGGACTTGTACTGAGAAAGAGGAGGCTACTACATATCAGAGCAAAATGTTAGCAGAGGCTTGCAGCATCGGTGGGGCAGCCAGGGCACAGCAAATAAGCCAGATGGTGATTCTGCCGTTTTTACCAGTGCGATTAAGGGGAGAAGCCAATGGAGAACAGACAGACGATCTTCAGGCACGTTGCCTTTGGATCGTGCAAGTGCATAGACGGTCACAGGGAGGGGGGAGGTCCAAGCGCACCCAGTCGGTAGAGACTGGGGTAAATGCAGAGAGAGCCACTCTCTTGGGTTATTTCTAAGTGCAGTGAAGGTGGGTGGGTGTAGGGCCCAGAGGCAAGTGCGAGAGAGGACTGGGGGGTGCCCAGGACCGGTGAGACTCTGAGGTACACCAGGTGGCCAATCAGCAAGCTGTAAAGCTGTAAGGAAGAGGAGGAAGAGATGGAGAGAGCAGAGCGTTAGGCTAGCAGGGTAGAGGGAGAGCGAATAAAAAGAAGAGGAAGGTCTTGAGGAGTTTCTGGAACTTAAGAAAGTCAGGCTCAAGACAGAGGGCGGCAGGGAGGCTATTCCAGAGAAAGGCACCTGCTGAGGATAATGATTTCCCTCCAAATCTCCGCTTGGAGAACCATCTCACTCGCAGAAGGGTGGAGGTAGATGAGCGGAGGGCTCGTGAGGGACAGTATTTAGGTAGGTAGTGTTGTAGGTAGGTAGGTCCCAGGCACCAGAAAGCCTTGTGGACAATGCTGAGGGTCTTGAACTTGATCCTTGCAGCCATAGGGAGCCAGTGTAGGGATTTCAGCGCCAGAGAGATACCCTCCCTGGGCTTTAGGCCAAGGATAAGTCTTGCGTTTCTGTTCTGGATGAGTTGCAGAGAGAGCAGGGCAGAAGAAGGGAGGTTGAGGAAGAGGCTGTTGCAATAGTCCAGCCTAGCGAGAATCAAGCCTCTGGAGTCAGTGAGCCGCTGGGGGAAAGTGAGAAAAGGTAGAGTACCTCTGAGGAGGTGTAGCTGATGGTAAGACTTTTTAGCGGTGTCAGAGATGAGACGAGAAGGAGAGAGTAGAGTCAAAGATGACCCTGAGGTTTTTTGCTTCGCAAGTGGGTGCGGGCGCAGCGCCAAGGGAGGCCGGCCAGAGGGAAAGTGGGAACAGGGATCCCAATGCAAACAATCTCAGCCTTACTTGCGTTGAGGCAGAGGTTGTTTTCAGCACACCATGACTGAATAGTGGACAGACAGTCAGATATGAGCAAGGAGGAGAAGGCGGCTGAGGGTAGCCTGAAAGATAGTTGCATGTCATCCGCGCAACACTGGAAGTTAGAGGTGAAAGTGGCAATCAGATCTGCCAAGGCAGCCATACAGCCAGTCCCGGAGGAAGCAGTGAAGTTTGAGGCCAAAGATCTGCTGCTAGAGCGGGTCACAACATCTGGCTCATCAACTACCTGAGACGGTGGCTATGGAACATAGTAAATATATTGTGATTAAATCCTAGTAGACGGTAACTGCATATTTTATGGCTATAAGTGTTTAATGATGCCGATAAGTATTTATATTCTCATGAAGCTGCCTTGGTCGGAAATAGTCTACCCTGTTGGGTATGCAGTGCTGGTTACGTTTAGGAAGGGGGAGCAGTTGGGGGACACTGCTAGTTGGGGGAGGCCAGTGAGGGAGGGGGTGGGGGATTCGAGAATTGGGGGGTTAAAACATACTTGGCAATAGAAGGTGAATGCCATGTTGGCATATTCCACATGGTGGGGCCCATAAGCATTAGTGACTTTCAGCGATCATCTGGGGGAGTGGTGTCATCCCATCCAAATTAAACTCTTGAGTTGGAATGTGAGAGAGTTGTGCAATTATACTAAGACAAGGCAGGTGATAGCTCAGGGCAGGAGCCCACATCTTGTTGCTCTAGTAGACACATGTGACAGAACAACTGGCACAGAGAATAGGGCCGGCATGGGGTACGCCGAGATACTACCCTTCTTACTCCACTCAAGCCAGAGGTGCCGATACATAAGTCCCTCCAGTTTAGGTGTACCAGATCCATAGTGGACCCTGCAGGGCACTTTGTGCTCGTACATGGATGGCTGTCTAAGAAAGAGGTAGCCATACTGAATAGCTATGACCCCAACACAGACAATCCCAAGCTCTACAAAGTGTTACTAAGTTCTCTGGGCTCTGGGGCTGTTCCCAACAGCTGCGATTATTTGGGGCACTGATTTTAACACCATACTTGATGTGGCTTTGGATACGTTTTCCACACATGCTCGAAGTAAGAGGAAAGCAGGCTGTACAATAGTGGAAGGGTTGCGAGAGTTGGGTTTAGTTGATGCCTGGAGAGTCCTGCACAAGGAACAAAGAGGGTACACATATTACGTTGGTGCGCGATATATACTCGCATATTGATCTATGGTGCATATCGGAGTCCCTCCTGTCAGAGGTCAAAGGGTTGCGAAATGTATCCACAAACATATTCCAATCATTCTCCTATCAGCTTGGCAATCACTTGGACGATTGGGGCACATAAAAGACCCCTGTGGAGAGTTAGACCGGAGGCACAGTGGGATCCCACTTTTGCACTTACTCTCCGGGAAAGTATTACTCATTATTTTGAAGAAAATGTTGGCTCTTTTTCCACCGTAGCAATACTTTGGCAAGCTTTCAAAGTTTACATCAGGGGCATGGCGATGGTGTCCTGGCATCCTGACGGCCATCCGGCGGAAGATCAGTGAACCAGAGCGACGCCTGGGGGGGTGGAGGGGTTGGTTAGACTCCAGGAGGGGTATGCTCACACACCCTAACCTGGATTGATGCTAGAGACTAACACTGAATTGGATAACATGGACCCCAACTCTCCCAGGATTCCCACATTATGTTGAGGGGAGGACCAAAAATAAATAAATAAATAAATAAATATATCGTTGAAGTGCGAGGTCCATGTGAACCAGGTCGGCTGGATCGGAATGTCTGCTTTAACATTCCCATTAGCTTTTGGCAAATTCCATTTTCCCATGTATTTAGCCCAGGTGACACCCCCTTGCTTTTTGTTTTACCTTAAAGTCGAAAAAAATACCAGAAAAAGATGTTCTGCTCGATCCTCAAACAAATACAGGCAAATACAATTAAAAGTCCCAACAAAAATAACATTGGAGGAATCGCCCTTTTCAACAGAGGATTATAAAATATCATCAAACTCAGTTCTCACCCTATCCTCACACTCAACCCTTTATCAATAAGAATACCAAATGGCCCATCATGGAATTCCACCAGTTTAACGTCTGTTGCAAGTATGGCTGCCAGGCCCGGGATTCCACTTAAGATTTGCAAAACCTTTGATCTATTATGGGGTACTTCCTCATCATCCTTAAATACAGATTCCAACTTTATGCACAGACAATTGTTACTTAGTTTCTCAGTCCCTATAGATAAATTCTGGGCGTCACATTTAGACTGGTCTCCCTGCGTTACCTTTTTGGTCTAAGGAGATTGAAAAGCCTTCATGTTGGCTGTAACAGTCAACCCACACTAGTCTGTACCAGCCCAACAAGATGGTGATGTTAATACACAACTTTCCTCATTAGGACTGTCGCAACTACAAGCTGATCCATCCTATAATCCTGCCTGACCGCTGTCATTTGCAGCCGCTGGAAAGAAAACACAAATGCCAACAGGCAGATTCAGAGGGGCGTGGGGCACGGTATTAGGCATAGAATCCACTCAACCCTTGAAAGAAGTGACTGACACTGATTTGTTTGACAGCAGGGACAATGACAGAGAACTAGTGCTATATTTGTGTGTATCCAGAGAGATTATAGTACAATATCGCCAGGTTCCATGCTCAATGTTTGTGGCAGAAAGTATCCCATCCTTTGCCCAAGAAGACCTAGAACTGGTCCCGGACGTTCTGTGGAAGACTAACCTCCATGCCATAGGGCTCTTGCGGAGCATCACTCCAAATCAAATTACCCTTAAGCAAGGGGCAGTATTGCCCCACGTGAGGCAGTACCCACTATCCCAAAGAAGCAGAAGAAGGGAATACATGACACCTTCACTGCACTTCTACACCAAGGAATTATAGTACCCTCAAACTCTCTTTGTAATATGGCCTTATATACCATTAAGAAATCAAAAGGATTTAGTTGGAGAACGAGTCAGGACTTCCCTCTGTGAACGACATAGTACAAGCTGAGATTCCAGCAGTGCCCAACCCTGTGACAAGGTTATGCAATTTACCCACAACAGCGACCCGCTTTACTGTCACTGACTTTAAAAACCAGTTCTTCTCCGTCCAATTGCACCCTGACTCCCAATATCTCACAGCGTTTACGCATGGCGGGAGGCGATTACAACACACAAGGCCCCCAATATTTTTAACAGAGTATTGCACGCAGACTTGGGTAACATACACTTGCTGAGTGCCATCATTCAGTATGTGGACGATTTGTTAGTGTGTAGCATCAACGAACAACAGTGCTGGGCCGATTCCATCACCCTGCTGCATCTTTCAGCTGACAAGGGATACAAAGTGGATAGAGCGAAGCTACTGCATTGTCAACAGAGAGTGCTATCCCGTGGTCAACTTATGTCAGTCCATGGAAAGAGAATAATACCAGAACGTGCTGCGGCAGTGCGCAGAACACCCCAACCAGTGACAGTTAAGGACATGCAAATATTTCTAGGGTTGTATGGAATTTTTGATTACACCATGTACACATGACCACTGTTACAGGCTCTCAAAGATGCCCAGAAAGCAAAGACCGCAATCACATGGACAGAGGACATGCTCCCTAGCTTCCAAAAGTTGAAAGATTTTATTGCCACAACCCCTATTCTGGCTAGACCCGACTACAAACAGGACTTTTACATTTTTCACACTCAAATGGACAGATGATGACTTCAGTACTGATCAAAAAAAGGAGCACGATTGGCTGTTGGATTCAGTTAGGCAGGGCCAATTTCCATGTGAGCAAGCTCTCGCAGCTGCAGCCTTTGTTATAGAGAAATCAGCCACTATTACGATGGGGTGTTCAGTTACGTACGTAGAGCACGCAGTGTTTGCTATTCTGGAACGGTCTAAATCCACTCTGAACAAACAGCATGCTTCAGCATATGAGGTCATACTTTCCAGCCCTAACATCCGTATAGTGCGATGTTAAACAGTAAACCCAACAACTTTCCTGACAGAAACTATTACAGATGCTGGTTAAGTAGTAAAATGTGCCCCTTTTGAGGGTCCCGACGATGACATCCCAAAAGCACAAGATTATACCCTTGATGACGGAGAAGTGTTCTTCATAGATGGGTCAGCAACTATTATTTATTTTATTGTGGATTTTTAAAGGCGCTTATACATCAAGCAAATTGTTTCTCAAAGCACCCTTTTGACTAGGAGGCGGGGAGGAGGCACACAGGGGCTGCAGTGGTCCATCTAGTAGATGGAGAATATGAAGTACTAATGCAAAAGAGGTTACCCATGCAATATTCAGCACATGCAGCCAATTGCTTTAATTGAAGCCCTAGAGGCATTGCAGGGCTGGCACGTAACAATTTATTCTGATTCAGCGTACATCACGAGTACTGTACACTCAGGGTTGTTACGTTGGAAGAGGAGGGGATTTATAAGAGCCAATGGGTCCCCAGTGCAACATGCTGCTTTATTGGACAGATTGATATATGCCCTGTCACGGCCCTGCTCTAGTAGCAGTGGTGAAATGTGCCGCACACACACACACACAGAAGCAGTGTCCCTCGGGAACGCTGCAGCATACGTAAAGGTTGTGGCCTTTCTCCCAGTACCAGATGTTTCTGCATACCCTGAGGTTACAAATATACAAGTACAGTTGCCGGCTCCCCAGAATTCCCTGCCAGTGACCCAGATTATTGAGCTACAGGGCCTAGCGCTGCAAGAGGAGAAACTGTTATGGCAAAAAAAAGGGGGGGTACAATCCCCCACAGATTTGATATAGAGGCAGGGAAATACAGATAAGGTGGTAATGCGCAATGAGCTAGTAATGGTTACATTTGAGCAGTTGCCCTACCCCTCCCATATATCCAAGCAGCACATCCCTGCAGACATACAGGAGGAATGGTATGTGCCCAACACCGAAGAGTTGTTAAATGTGTTCATATCCAATTGTGTAGTGTGTCAAACATAAAATACTGGGAAAACACTACGGCCATTATGAGGGACATTGCCCCGCCCTACTGGGCCGTTCCGTGAGCTTCACATCGATTAAACCGACGTGGGAGAATGGTGCAGCACGATACTTAACTGTGGTAGTGTGCCACTTCTCCTGTTGGGTTGAGGCTGGTCCATGTGCACATCCAGATGCCAAATTGGCGGCCAAATTTCTAGTAAGAGAAGTGTTCACTCGATGAGGTGTGTGTGAAGTATTAATATAATGGCACACACTTCTTCAATGAGCTGCTTAAGGAAATTACAGCTCCGTTAGGCATAAAGCAAAAGCTGTGTTCCATCTATCACCCTCAAGCCAACAGCATGGTCGAACGGATGAATGATGGCCTTCTGAATGCAAAACTTTTAAAATGGTGCTACCCACAAGGAGGATTGGGTCCACTGTTTGCCCTTGGTCCATGTGGATGCAACCCTGTAAGGATCACCATTTGTAACAGACCTCGTATAAAAATGACATTCTCAACAGTTAGAAGTGCCTCAGATGCTCACAGGGCTGTGTCCAACATAGGGGAAAAATTTGTACAATATCTGTCTGTTTTGATGAGATCAACCAAGCTTATTTTTCGACATATAGCACTGCAGAGATTGGAAGGTGACACCAGCGCTGTATCCGACTGTGCAAAGTCGCTCCCTCTCCAGTTGTCACCAGGAGACTCTGACTCGGTCTATGTGAAAAACTTGTTCCACAGGTGGAGAGAGCCCCGGTATAATGGTCTATTCACAGTCGTTTACGCCACTCCATTTGCAGTCAAGGTAAGGGAATTGTGATATTGGGTACACCTCTTGGGCGTCTGGCAGTCCCCCATACCGCACCTCCTGCGCTTAAACCAATACCACCAAATTCACCAGTTTCGTGATTTGATTGTTCTTTTTAATGTACGAGGTGCATTACCCAGTATGAACTGACTTATGGATCTTAACTTTTGAGAGTGCTCAACGATCCTACCTCCTCACTGCCAAATCATCTCAGCACATTCATCTGCCTATCGAGATCATCAGGCCCCGTTTTGAAAGGGCTAGCTGCTATAACGTGTTGGGCCTGGTTCAATGTTTTTATCACTGAACTTATTAAAGTATACAGAACATTTCAAAAGGCACATTCATTCCAGTATCCGGCACCAGCACAGCGTTCTCACCACGGTCGCCGAATAATGCACATATTAATAAGTGATTGTTTTGGTTTTGTTGCTGGGGTTAGCATTTACATCAGTAGAAATATTATATGGTTGAGGCATGTAAAGGGGGTGTGGGATAGGGGCGGATGTATAAATATCGGAGGGAACATACTTGGAGAAGAAATTATGCCAGCTGACTGGTATATAAAGGAAATTATTGATGTACAGGAGACACAAGAGACTAACACTGTTACATGGAAATGGTCACGCAGAGTAAAAAAGTGGGGGTGGATGAAAGAAGAGGATATGATGAATACAAAGGGCTTGGATTAGACACAATGGAAGATGTGCACCATCCAGAATTTTGTAATGTGTGGTATAGCCACGTGTGCTCAGTGGGGAAACATAGGGCAAATGGAAGCTGCTGTCTCTTTCTCTTGATACCCCATGCGTCGGAAGCACCCAAAACGTTAGTATTTCAGGAAGTATTATCTCTAGAAGCTCAGTGCTTAGTTCATCTAGCACTATGTCGGGTTTGCAGCTTGTTCCAGGGGCACAGATTACAACTTGTGCTGATGGATAGGGACAAAGCAAAATGTGCAGCAAGGGGTCAGAAACGTGAGGCGGACAACTTTGTGAAGGTTTTTCAAAAGATGTCATTTTATGAACTCAAAAAGGTTGGATAAATGCCTCACTATCCCTACCCTGATGAGGATTTCCCAAAATAAACTAAAGGAAACACTAACAAAAGGTTTCTGTCCCTCACACTTATACATACACCAAGTTAACAAGGTAATATATGGCAATTCAAACATAACAGAAATAACAGTTATGTTCACAACCTGAGAACGGTCTCTTCTTGTAATCTAGCAGAATTCCCCTTCCTCAGATTCAAGCAGGATTCCAATCAACATTCCAAAGGAATAAGGAAATCCGCCTTGCAACAAAAGTTCCAATACAGTCCTTTGTTTACAACTTGAACTTCCACCAACAGTTCACAATGTTCAACATGTTGTTCCTCTTTCCACTTGTGACCAAGACTTCAAAGCAACTTCTTCTCATAAACCAAGAATTCTTCCATAGTTCATTAGGATCAACAAAAATGTCTTTGTCAGGATAGTTCTACAACAGTTCGCAAAACACTTGTATCAACAATGTCAGAGGATTCTGCAGCAGTACACAAAACGCTGGCTTCAGCAATATTAACTTGTCAGGCTGATTGTGCAACCGTTCATAAAACACTTTAGTGGTTCGGACACTTCAAGATTTTTAACCACACCACAGTAATTCAATGTTTCCACCTGGTCCACTGACCTGCCAGGTCTACTACTAAATGATCCTTAGACCTGAGGTACTCTACTTCCAGGACAAAAATGAAACTGCATTTGCAAGTACTTCCATGGTAAAGGTTTCATCCAGCAAATTAGCAATGTCTCTTGTTTCTCAACATCAAGTTTAACTACTTATTCTGGGAAGACAAGAAAAACATTCGTACTTTTTGTTACACACTTGCGATTGTCACACGCAATGCAAATTATGCTCCACTCCTGAATATCTTCTGTCAGACGGCCAGACCTCCTGCCACTCTGGTTTCCCCACTTCCATATTAACCAAATGCTGACAATGGTTTTCCCTCACTCTTAGACTTCTTTGGCTTTGGCATTTTGTATTTAAGCCATTCCTCTTATAGCCTCTTTTACATACTGGTAATACGATTTTCAAACACTTTGCCCTCTCTTAGCAAATGTTGGTTCTTTTTAATTTGCCTTGGTATCATGAAAATGTTGGTTCTTTTTAATTTGCCTTGGTATCATGCTATTTTGGCTTTGGCAAGTGTTTTTTGCATTTGTCTTTTGTGACATTTCCCTCCCTTGTTGCTGGCAATTATTTGGACCCACATAAAAACAATCACACCTTTCTGGTCTGCTTGTCCAGTTCTTTTTCTGCCACCTTTTCCTCTTTAAATCAGCCCGATTCTCAAATGGATTATTATTCTATTTTAAATCAGTTCGGTATTCAAAATACTGTTTGTTTTGCCACTTCACTCTTTTGATATCTTCGAGCACCCAGACATGGCAAGGGGTCACAAAACAGTAGTGAACTCACCAGGACTGGCATGCGGGTCCGCTCTGCTGCCTCCGGGTCTTCTGCTGCTGTGGCGGCCCGGCAACCTGCTTCTCTTGGTCCCCCGCGGCCCGCCGCAGTCAGGAAAGGCATGCTCCTCGCTCCACAGGCTCTCCAGTGCTCGCCTGCCACCAGAGCCAACTCACTTTGGGGGAAGCTTTTAAATTTGAAGCTCCCTGCCACGCAACCTCTGCAGCCTTGGTCTTCAAGGAGAAATCTTTCAAATCCTGCTGCGTGACCTCTGCAATTAAGGTCTCCGGAAGAAGAGACCCTCTCAGGATCAGCTTCTGCTCATCTCACGATAGTGGTCCTGTCATCTCTGCTCCGCTCCAGCTTCTGCTGCAACGTGGAAATAGTATGACTTACTCTACCTCCTGCTACTGCTCTCTATGGCGTGAACCTAAGGAGACCTTTTATGCCTCAGAGTCTCCCTCAGGTGTGCGTCATTAACACCATTAGGCTACAACTTGGGAGTCTTGTGCTTCTGCAGCCCTCTTCTTCGTCCCAGTACTCTGGGTATTGTGGGACTTGAAGTCCAATGTGCAAATCATATTTTTTCATGGAAATAGCATTATCAAAGTAATTTCTCTCCTTAATTATATTCCCCAATGGAGCAATAGAAGGATTCAATGAAAAGTTTGGCTTTGCCATGGAATTATGGTTTTCCGAATTTAAATTGTTGATATTTAAAAGACTCATGCTTAATATTCCCCTGGAGGTCATAGGAGCTTTCATCTTTATGAATGTAACTGGTTATGACTGTTTTCTCGCACATTTAGATAATTAATTTGGGGAAATAAAAGCTTGTTCGGACAGCAAGCCATTACATATTCTGGTATCACTGATAATTCCTTCTTTGAGGAAGACAAATACTGCTCTCACCCCCACGAGTCCTCCTGTTCCCTTGGAGCCTTTTTCCTACCAGGTGATCCTCCCGGCTAAGGCTACCCTAAGAGTCAGGATCAGGAAGCAGCTACTTTCCCCTGGCCACTTGGGAGGAGACTTTAGGTAGGGTATTTGTGAGGATTTCACAGAATTCATCACATACCCTTCCCCTAAAGATCTGACCTCATGGTCCAGGTTCTTTTCCCCACTTCTAACCCATTAGCTTTCCACACATTCATAGAAGGTTCATACTCCTTCCAGTCCCATAATGGGTCCTTTAAAAATGTCTCTTCCCGAACCCAAGAATTCTGGAGAGAAAATGAGGAATCCAAAAGGTCCATTTACATTTTTTGTAATGCTTCAGAATTTGGGCAATCTGTCCCAATGATACTTTCCTCAGGTAAACCAGGAATAATGGCAGCAATTATCCTAGTAGCTTTTCCCTGAATCCCAATAGTGACAGTGGATTTTTTTTTATCGTTTTTACGAGTAATCAAATTGCGTCGTATAGCTGTCTGTTTACATCCTGAATCGATTAGAGCTTTAACTGGGATTCCATTTACTAAAGCAGTATCATGGGTTTTAAGTTCCCATTTCCCAAAAACAAACCATTTATGTTTTCTACTTCCCCCTTGGTCTCCCTCTTCGACTTCTTCATCCTAGTCATCTCCCATCATTATACCCAATCTCCATAGGATCCTCTTTCATGCTGTAGGGACAATTGCGTGCTAAATGATCTGCCTGTCCACACAAAAAACACAGTACAATGGATGATTTTTTACCTCTGGTTTCGTCTGGTTTTCATGCCCCTCCGATCCCAGCATGTAATTTCTTTGGGTATTATTTTGGGAGAATTCCCATAATTCGTGGTCTCAGGAATCACATGGGGAGTGTAATAGGTACTTTTAGACTCTCTTTTTACCTCTTCACTTTTTTTTAAATTTTACATATGACGTTTAGCTTCCATAACATTCTTTGGGGTCTCCATCACCAAAGCTAAATTAAGTTTGTTTAATTGTAATACCGGTCTCTGCAAATAAGGAGGCACCAAACTGATATATTGTTCTATGGTTAGGATTTCCAGAACTTCTAATGATTTTTTCTAACCATAGAGATAATGTATTTTGAATTTTAGCAAACAATTCTACAGGATTTAGTTTAGTACTTCTACGTTTTTTCTTATAGAATTTGTCAGTTTGGCCCGCTTTTTTCAGTAATCCTTGTTTCACTTCAGGAAAAGGTGTTACTCCTTCTTGATTCACAAGATGATATGAATTCTGAAGCTCTCCTTTGAAAAGAGTGGCCAAATGACATGTTTTTAATTCGCAACTCCAATTTAATTGATGGGCTAACAACTCAAAATGTAGGAAAACAACTTCCCAATTCCTCACCTTCCTTATAGGGTAATATCCCTTGTAGTATTATAGGTCTTTAGGAAGTAGCATCTATCCTCTGCAGTCCTTCCTAAAACCTTGCTTCGGCCTGGATTTAGTGTTCAGTCTAATAGATCTAAAGTAGTCATTGCGACTTCTTCGGAAGGGGTTTCAGGCCCTTCCATAAGATCCACTTCTTGTTCATCTAGAGGATTGTGAAAGTCTTCACCTTCTTCCGATTTAGATCATTAATCTATTTCTATTGGTTCGTCTGCTTCTACCAACTCGGTTGGGACTCGTTTGATTTCAGCGAGTTTGGGTTTAATATTTGAGAGGGAAAATGAGGATCCAGAGCTAGGTGTATTAAAGACATTTTACTGTATGATTTCAAATTATACTCTACCACTGTTTTTAGGTTTGATAATTGTTCTTGAGGAAGAAAGGTTTTTGTTCATCTAGAGGGAAAGTCATTTTAGTGACTATTCGTTGGTTAATCTTACACATTGTGTCCTGTGGTGTAACATGCAGGACAAATGTATCTGCATCTGGTGTTTGAATTACCAATTTCATGAGCAACTGAGCCAACAGGAAGGGGAAAACATTGTTTTGCTTTCCAGTGAATTCCTTATTTGTCTCCATTAGCTCCGATCCGACCCCTGACACCATATGTGAGGCGGACAAAAGATGCCATTTTATTACCACAAAGGTTGGATAAATGCCTCGCTATCCCTACGCTGAGGAGGATTTCCCTGTCTATCAAAATAAACTAAAAGAAACACTAAAAAAGGCTTTCTATCCTTCACACTTCTACATACACGAACTTAACAAGGTAATATATGGCAATTCAAATATAACAGAAAACAGTTATGTTCATAACCTGATAACTGTCTCTCCTTATAACCTGGGTGAATTTCCCTTAACCAGATGATTCAAGCAGGATTCCAAGCAACAGTTCAAAGGAATAAGGAAATCCTGTCTTGCAACAAAAGTTCCAATACCGTTCTTTTTGTTCCAACTTGAACTTCAATCAACAGTTCACAATGTTCAACGAGTTTTTCCTCTTGTGATCAAGAGTTCAAAGCAACTTTTTCTCATAAACCAAGAATACTTCCAGAGTTCATTAGAAACAACAAAAATGTCTTTGCCAGGATAATTCTACAAATTGTAAATTGTAATTGTTTATTTGTATAGCGCTTACACACAAGTGAAGTGCTTCAAAGCACTTCAAGGCGGGAAGGGAACAAGGAAATACAGTCGTCATTCTTAGACCTTGAGGATTCCGAATGATCTAACAACAATAACTAGCATACTAGGCACAGAGCATATCTGCTGGTGAAGTGCATGACAAAGGGCGAGGGGAGAAAAAATAAAAAAGGATGGGGAGGAAACATACAGGTCACGAACTGCAGTTCTGGTTTGGCAAACATTTAAGATTGCTTGGTAGTTGGTCATCCAATGCGCCTGTGCATGATCACGACCAAAATTAGAGGCGGCGGGAGACAAGAGGGCGGATTGGACAGACAGACTTTCTGGGCCTAGAACATACAAGGTTGAGTAAGTGCATAGAACAGGAAGTGCGAGGGAGGGGAAGGGGGACAAGTGCGCCCAGTCCAGCAGGGGTCAGGGTTAAGTGCAGAGTGGTTGTCCCAATCATGGGGCATAGTGCTGTAGCACCAGGCAACAGAGCAGAGGACTGGCGGAGGAGCCTGGGACCTTTGAGGTTCTGGGGTGCACCAGGCGACCAGTCAGCTATCTGAGCAGGGGGGGTGAGAAGGATGGAGGGAGGGAAAGAAGCTGAAAAGTGGGGGGGGGAGGTTAGCAGGGGAGAGGGATTGTACAACAGCACACAAAACATGTGTATCAACAGCTGGATACAAAGATATATTGTTAATACAAATGGGTTTCCTTAAACCCATGATAAAAAAAAAGAATAGGTTTTAGATTTACTTCGACATGAATAGTATGCTGTGTAAGGTCTGTTGACAAGCAGACTATTGGTATGCAGGGAAAGCATTGCCCTTAATTTGGGATCGTGAACATGTAGGCCACAGCACCCATTCTTTTAGGGTGGGGCAGCTACAGGGGGGGGGGGGGGGTTGCATGGAGATGGGGCTGAGAAAAAGACCAGACTAAGGACGGACATGAAGGCATCAGAGCTAAGGTCGTCCTATGAAGGATTGATCACAAGTTTATGTATTGGTAAATTATTCTTTTTTTAAAAACTTCATTTTCTAACAGGTTCACATCGCTTCTGACACCCCAAGCTTAAAGTACAGAAACAGAAAAGATAAGTACGAGTCACAATCCGGAGACTAGCAGCAGTCCATTGTCCTGGATGACAGAAACAGCTCCCCCCAGTTCATCCCTCCCTCCAATGATCAGCTGGGAACCCATGATATCAACCAGGAAATAATTTTCAGCATGCCCAGGTTGTACACAAAGACAGTCTTCACGTTGGCCAATTAAAATAAATTAGTACAAACATATACCAAGATCATTATGGGCTTTCCACTTCCCCATTGTCACCATCAGGGCTGCCCCCGATTGCCCCTTCCACTTCCCCATCATTGACAGCTTCTCTAGCCAACAGAAATGTACACAAGGGGTCCTATATATAGCTAGGTCGAGAATTCCCAGGCATCAAATTACAATAACCATGCTCCACATCGCATCACCATGGCAGGTCATGCAGCCACTTCTCCACAATCGGTGGCTAGACCAAAGTCTCAAAATGCATCTTTTAGTTAGGATCATACAGATTGACAACAGTTTCCTCCCACGCTTGGAAAGTTCCGAGAGCCATACGAACAAGCAGCAAGCAATGTCCAAAGGCACTTCATAATACACCATGTGCCCTGTCAACTATGCTACCTGCTGCCAAAAGACGACAGATGGGCAATCCCACAAGAAATGGATAAATCCTGCATTATTGGGGGCATCTACCATCCACAGCGTTATGAAATTTCTTCTGCACTATTGGGGACAGGTAGGCCCAATTAAGTATTTGAAACTGTATCAATTTAAATCTAGCACTTATCAGCACTCTCTTGGTATATGTACACATATAGTGCCATCGAGCATCCTCGAGGTCAGACCCAATAGCCCTGGCCCACTGTGGTCTGCATGCTAACGCCCCCCCTGGGAGCCAAACTCTGCACTATACAATAGTAGAGACCACCCTGTCAGCATTTGCCGAGTTAAACAGGTATTTTAAAACTGCACATGACTGCGGCTCAGCCGGGAATCCCGCAGACCATGCCCTAAAAGCCTCACAAATCCTACAATATTGGAACGCAAGCCCAAACCTCCCCCCAACTTGGCCTCCACCAG
Organism: Ambystoma mexicanum; assembly: GCF_040938575.1. Lineage (NCBI taxonomy): Eukaryota > Metazoa > Chordata > Amphibia > Caudata > Ambystomatidae > Ambystoma > Ambystoma mexicanum. Next base: position 446,286,251 of record NC_090936.1, on the reverse strand, counting down.
CTCCCAGGTCACAAAGTTCCCATCTACATTGAAAACAAACATATTACTGATGCTCAGACTCGACCACTCTCTTAATGACCCCATCACAAGTCGGAGCAATACACTGAATATCCCAGACTGCCAGCTCGGAAGTGTACCATTACAGCTCTCGCAGTAGCACTGCCTTCGCCATGCATGAACAGCACATGAGATGAGACATGGTCAAACAGGCATTTGTCAGAGACCTTCACAGACAATAGGGTGCCCCGTAAGGACTAAGGCTTAGCCGAATGCCTCTCAACATGCACACAAGGGAACAGCTGCAAACCCATCATCTAGTTTGACACAAACGAGACTTCAGCTGCTAAATAATAAATCTCCATATCAGGTACAATGTATTGGTAAATGAGTAACATTTTCTACCCACATTTATATATGGAGGTGAATGCAACTTTGAAGTAGATCTGGAACCACAGTGCTGACAACGTGGTTGCAGGGAAAGCCATGATAAAAACTGTGTCAGAGTTAGGCATTTTTTATAGCTCAATTAAATGTACTCTTAATTGGCCCACTTCCAGAACCATTTCAAGATGAGTGCATCAGTGTCATTTAATACATCTCCAGAGGGCATGTTTATAATGCAGTTTTGCAGCAAATGAGGTGGAGGGCACTCCTAATCAACACAGGCTTAATTTCAAAATCTCAGATTCCAACTGCCTCTATGCTCCAGTCGTCCCTTCCATAAAGTCATGAGTGACCCATTCATTACTACACTGTTTCATCTCTGTGTTGCATCTAGAGGTATTTGAAGGAGGGTTGAGTCCTCTTCGTGGGGAAAATCTCCCCATAACAGATTTAGGGGGAGAACCCCCTTTACAGATAAGCATCTTTAAGATCACATCTTGGAGACCAGACAAGCCACGGGATGAGATACCAAGGATAACAGCTCACTCAAGGAAGTAAGGTACAAATGAGAGGATTTGAGGAGTTACAATACATATTTTACCTGGACCGACAGTCCTTAAATACATGCATATTTCATGCTAAAGGAAGAAATTGAGCCACCTTGTAACTTACAATGGCCAACAAAGTTAGACACAATGGCAGAAATTTAAGAATGTCCCAACTATGGACTGCAAAACCATGCCCTATGACCAGAGACGGTCTCCAGAGAAGACGACGCTAACCATAGAAATCAAGCTAAGTGCCCAACTATGCCACTAAATTGCATCTGATTCTGCAGAGCACCACAACAAGCTTAACAACCATGGCCATGATCTGTGCCCAATCACCATGGAGTAGCCCATGAAGCAACAGGCTAGCTTGGTAATCATGATGTATAACAGAATAGGACTCTAAATGACTTTAAGACAAAAGACTTTCAGAAGCTGCACATGTCAAATGACAGTGTTGTTTCAGATCAGCTACAAATCTGAACATTATTGGACATCCGAGTATGCAAAGGGAGTTAAGGTTATATGAACATTTGATGCAGCTTGATGTAGCAGATGGCTGCACTCCCCTTGAGGAATGATAAACATTTAAATATTGTAGACTATATAACCATTTTTACCAAAGGTTCTATTGATTGCGGTCGCGATTAGTATCTGACTGAAATCCCATTAGAACCTGTGGATGTCTCTCTTTATGTTTGTCAACGCAGAATAGCTAGAAGCATAAGCAGTTAAGTGCAAAAATAATAAGCAATCTGGAGCAATCTGGAGCATGGGTGGATTATTTAGAAATACAACAGCCCATTCAACCGCCATTCAACCGCCCATTGTCGTCATTCAAATAGGACCTTTGGCTAACCAATAAGGAAACAGTGATCAAAATATGGTGACAATGGAAACATTCTGGATTACTTTGTTTAAGGTAAAATCCCTCTGTGAGAGCACTATTTGACCTGTCGCTTGCTGCCCTTTTGCGTTTTTCGCAATTCATTTTTGTACTTGTAGAATTGGGAAAATGCTGATGAACACATATTGCAAGAATTCAGCTTTAGTTTAAAAAGGCCCATGTAATGCACAGAGCATTTCAGAGAAAGAGAAGCATTCATTTAGTATCAGTTTGGACGGTGTGTATTTGCAAGCTGCATGTTTTTAATAATGTTGTATATAGCACAGTATTTTGAGCGACAGAGATCAGGGAGTTGCGGATCCAATTTATCAAGAAGAAGCTCTTAGTCGCTTGAAGTCACACAGGTTTCCATTTCCTTTTAGATTGTCAGTTGGACTAAGAAAAGTAAAGGACCCAACATCCACTCATTGAAGTTGCCGCTTTTCCTCTTACATGCTGCTCTTCGCCATCATCATAATCAGTTCTGTACGTTTATGTAACTTGATATCTTGACCTGTAACATGTACATGAAAATATGAATGATTGAAACTATACAATTGGTCTCTTAATATGCTTGTTAGCTTTCATAGAATATCAAGAGCCTAATTAACTAATTTTGGAATTCTACAAATTAAATTGCATTCTCTCCTTTAACAGTTGTAGATAGATGTGTATGCCAGGTCTGAATGAGTGCCAACTCAATGGATGGGTATGCAGATAAAGATACCCGCGGCGGGGCAAGGGCGCGGTGTTTGGCGCCGAGGACTTCCAGCTGCTTTCCAGGCCACGCCCCCAGGCTCATAAGCCTCCCTCCACGTCCCCGCAGCGGTGAAGCCCGCGGCGGGGCAAGGGCGCGGTGTTTGGCGCCGAGGACTTCCAGCTGCTTTCCAGGCCACGCCCCCAGGCTCATAAGCCTCCCTCCACGTCCCCGCAGCGGTGAAGCCCGCGGCGGGGCAAGGGCGCGGTGTTTGGCGCCGAGGACTTCCAGCTGCTTTCCAGGCCACGCCCCCAGGCTCATAAGCCTCCCTCCACGTCCCGCAGCGGTGAAGCCCGCGGCGGGGCAAGGGCGCGGTGTTTGGCGCCGAGGACTTCCAGCTGCTTTCCAGGCCACGCCCCCAGGCTCATAAGCCTCCCTCCACGTCCCCGCAGCGGTGAAGCCCGCGGCGGGGCAAGGGCGCGGTGTTTGGCGCCGAGGACTTCCAGCTGCTTTCCAGGCCACGCCCCCAGGCTCATAAGCCTCCCTCCACGTCCCCGCAGCGGTGAAGCCCGCGGCGGGGCAAGGGCGCGGTGTTTGGCGCCGAGGACTTCCAGCTGCTTTCCAGGCCACGCCCCCAGGCTCATAAGCCTCCCTCCACGTCCCCGCAGCGGTGAAGCCCGCGGCGGGGCAAGGGCGCGGTGTTTGGCGCCGAGGACTTCCAGCTGCTTTCCAGGCCACGCCCCCAGGCTCATAAGCCTCCCTCCACGTCCCCGCAGCGGTGAAGCCCGCGGCGGGGCAAGGGCGCGGTGTTTGGCGCCGAGGACTTCCAGCTGCTTTCCAGGCCACGCCCCCAGGCTCATAAGCCTCCCTCCACGTCCCCGCAGCGGTGAAGCCCGCGGCGGGGCAAGGGCGCGGTGTTTGGCGCCGAGGACTTCCAGCTGCTTTCCAGGCCACGCCCCCAGGCTCATAAGCCTCCCTCCACGTCCCCGCAGCGGTGAAGCCCGCGGCGGGGCAAGGGCGCGGTGTTTGGCGCCGAGGACTTCCAGCTGCTTTCCAGGCCACGCCCCCAGGCTCATAAGCCTCCCTCCACGTCCCCGCAGCGGTGAAGCCCTCGGCGGGGCAAGGGCGCGGTGTTTGGCGCCGAGGACTTCCAGCTGCTTTCCAGGCCACGCCCCCAGGCTCATAAGCCTCCCTCCACGTCCCCGCAGCGGTGAAGCCCGCGGCGGGGCAAGGGCGCGGTGTTTGGCGCCGCAGGTGTTCGGCGTTCATGGTGGGAGGCCCTTTCAAGGCGCGGCTGGGGAGCAAGTAAGTGCAGGAGAGTGCTTCTGTGACTGTGCCCGAAGGAGTAAAGGAGTAAAAGCCTGGAACTGTTTTGTGTTTGAGGTCTTGGCTTGGGGGGATCCGCCATGCGCCTACTAAAGTCATTAAGGTCCCACAAGGGCCATGTTGTACTCAAGAAACCCTCTCCCACCTTGCCTCTCACCCCTCTCCTGAGCTGCTCTGAGCCTGCCCCTTCTAGTATTAAGCAGTCATCAGCACGTAAAATTGTGGTTATTAAGAGACTGAGCCACCAAGGAGGAACAACTGGAGCCAAGGCCCTTACTGCAGTCTCCTCGCTCATCGACACTGCCCCTGTTGTCGGGGAAGGGACTTCTTCTAGCTACCTCACTTCTCCCTCGCCAGAAATAGAAGCCCAGCAAACTCTCCAAGACATAAGGGACAGTAAAACTGATCTGGAAGGTCTTTGTGCTGGAGGTGATAGAGAGGCTGGTGGTCAGGCTGGCCTGTCTCACCTACTTGGGGGAAGAGGGGCTATAGCAACTAAGGTGGTAACCAAGGAGCCATCTCTAACCACAGAAGTTACCACGGATGGACGGCTGAGTTTGGGAGACTTCGCAGACACAGCCCCAAACAAGGGCGGCACGTTAGTTTGTCCAACCCCCGCTGCAGGGGAGTTCCGGGCCCCCACTACGACATCTTGCCCATCATTTCTGCTTCCTGCCTTTGGTGAACCATGCCCGGGGACGGAGGGGGAACTGGTTCAACATTCAGAGTTTACCAGTGGCTGTCAACCATCCAGCCTCTCCTTTGGCATTTCCCCTGGTACCTCATTGAATGCGTTTTGTCCAGAACTTGCACTTGCTTCAGATGTTGTAGAGGATGTTGTAGAGGACTGCCACCGTACCTTTGGCTCTGGAATGGCTGTGGGTTTGTCCAGTTCCTCTCCTGCCCCCGTTCCCACAGAGGAGGGACAGCCTTTCGAAGGCTCCATGCATAACCATCCCCTCCGCTCCCGTAACCCTTGCAATGAGCAAGGGTCTTCATCCTGTTCAGTAGCCAGCCCTTATCCCCATCTCTCCCCACTCAGGTCCATCGATCGACCATGTAGTAGCACTAGCATTGACATTGGAATAGGTACTGACACCCCAGCCGGGGGTGTCTCTATACCTAGGGGGGCCGGCTGTAAATGTAATCAAGTGCTGGCGGAGCTAGCAGCTATCAGAACTTTGCTCTCATCCCTCTTAGAATCTAAGGGGTGGGCTTTGAGGGACGGGGTGCCTCTGATTACTCCAAACATGGGCAAGGGTCCCCCTGACCCTTCTTGGGTATATCAGGGGGAACAGGCTACCCTGAGCCCTGTAACTGTAGTTCCTACAACCGCCTCCCTTAGTTTGGGACGGGGGAACGCGGGACCAGCAATTGCCATCAACCCCAGTGTAAGAAGTGCCAAATTGAAAGAGCCCCGCAGGTCGCCCGACCCCAAAGCAAAGCCTACCCCCTTGCGGGTCTACGTTCCACAAAGAGAGGGCCCACAATGTACCTACCCAGGGAAAAAGAGAGTATATGGTCCACGGGGTAGTGGGGCTCCCTTCCAGCCCCTACCTCATTGTCAGTTCAAACACGCTAGGGTGTTCCTTCATGGGGTTCCCAAACTGGCGAGGGATGTGTATGAATCCAAGGATGCCCTGTTAAATAAAACCTTACACTGGCTACGGTCCACCAAAGGTTGTGCTTCAGTGCAAAGGGAATCCATGGTGGGTTGTGTCAGAGTACCTAGTTGGGGGAATCAGCCCTGGGATACTGTGGAATTGGCCTTTAGGGACCCGAGTGTAGCAAACAAAGTCCTGGGACAACGTGAGGGAGCAGGCAGGACGCCCAGGAGTGGGATCTTAATTAGTCCATATCCGGATACAGGGTCCGGGTGCATCTGGCGGCCAATTGTGTGGTCATCCCCATTGTCCGGCGCTAACCTTATCCCTCTGGGTCGTAATCGGTTAAGTACCTTGGTGGAGAGGCCACCGTAAAGGGTCATTTTGGGACAGAATTACGGATTTAATGAACTGTGGAGTTATTGTTTCTATTAGGGAGTAGTGATTGTAATTGCCTATTTGTGATGTTTCTGTATTTTTTTTGTGTTTGATGGATTTCTTCGAAAATCCGAATAAACTTGTTTGACTTGACTTGACTTGATAAAGATACCATGTGGCAAACAGCTGGCCTGCAGTTGTGAGAAGGTCTATGTAAAGTAGCCTGTGTTGGCAGGAATGAGTGGGACAACGTTTTAGCCAATGTAAAAAGAGAACAGCCTAACTGGACCTAGTAATAATCTACTAGGTGTAGAATAATCTGGTATAGGCAGGGGTCTGTTGAGACTTCATGAAAGCAGTAAAAAAGGCCTAAAGTGTCGATCAACAGGTATGAATTTGGAAGGGTGAGATGATGGCAGACAACATAAAAAATGTGAGTGCAGAAATTGACAGAGGGAATAACATTTTGCAAACAGAAGGGGATAGGATAAGCACTGGGGACGAAAGGGCGAGGTGCAGCTGTTTTGCTGTTCGGCGGGTCGAAGGGCCATCATTAAGGCTGAGAGCTTTTCTTCTCAGAGCCGCTTCAAGAACTGCAGTGGAAGGGAGGAGAGACGGACTCTGGCTGCTTCTCTAGCTGTCAGGTGTTCCTTCCCATGCCTATATGTTCTATTGACTCGTTCCCTATGTCTATAACCTCAGAACGGTCCGCAAAGGTCCTGTTTGTTGGTTGCTGCTGCCACGCTGTCACAACGCAGCACTCCATTTGATTTTATTTAATTCGTAGTAATTCTGCAAGTTTTTACGGACATCTCCATAATCCAGTTTTTAGCAGTATTATTAATGTTGTCTTTATGTGGTAGTGTATTGTAATTTTATATTGCAATTTGTGGCCAACGTATATAATTGGTGTTTTGCACAGCGTACATCCAAGTCAATTTCTAGACCTTTTAATATCTGATGGAGCATTGTATACAACGAAGTAGTTTTACCGAATTACATTTTACTTGTCTAGCAGTGGAACTAATGTTGCGTGGTGGCTATACATTGAAAACGGATAAGCCAGGTAATACTGGCACTGAATCACTCTGTCCCAAACGAAAACAGATGGATAGCACGCCTCAGAGACGTGCATCTATACCAGCACATTTTAAAGCAGTTCCAACAAACAAGTGCTTACTCCAACTCAGAAATATACATAAGATGTTGTTTAACAATAACATCTCTATGAACTCTGATGTGCAAGCAAGTATGCTTACCCAAGTTCACTCGGCAACGCCAGCTAATATAGCATTGGTCTCAGATCACACATTGATTTCAAGTTGTGAACACCCCTCTGTTGTAAAACAATTAACACCAAATGTGAATTGCGTCAGTATTACCCCCCCCCGCAAGTGCCTCCTAAACTATTAAATGCAGCTAATGATCTCCAAGTAGGACCACCTAGTATAAATAACCTATTTGACATCTCGGTTGGCCCCCCAAGTTCAAGTGTCCCTGCAGAAATAGCACCTTTCCCTTTAATGGTACCACAAGATGATATTATAGATATTGAGTCAAATTCCTCTTTTAGCACATAAGACGCAAATGAGTTTTTGTTGCCCTTGCCAGAGGTTTCTGTTTTCTATTCAGCGAATGCTTCCATACTTGATTCATCTCATGTGGCTCTGACTCCGAGAAAATCTAAGCCACATTCGCTGTGTCCACAATCACTGCCTCCTAGCATTTCTCCATCTGTTCTCATTGAAACAACTTTGCACACAATGAATCTTGCAATTTCATCATTATTCAAATTGTTTGGGAGTTTAAACAATAAACTTAAACTCCAAGACAATCAGATTACTAAATTGACTAAATCGTAAGTAAAACTGTCTGCTCAATTAGTAAAACATAATCTACCCAAGCTCAAAGCTAATGTGAGCGCAACTATGCGCCAGTCCTAACAGTCAATCGGTAAATTTGAGACGTCAAGGGTTAAAAAGGAAAATGTTTTACCATTATTGAATAATTATTTCCACTGAGCCATTGGTACCACATCAAATGTCCAATGAGGGAGCCCCCTCTCTGACTGTACCTCACACGCATGAAGTCCCTGCGGTGACCTTACCTACTTTGAAAGTGCCAACTTTCACAATATTTATTAAGAACCCTCAAAATAATCTAGTTTGTAAAAAAAAAAAAACAAAAAAAAAGGACAGATTCAGGGGGAAAAAAAACAAGCACCTTAAATCTATCCAAAATAATGTTCAGCCCGCAACTAGATTATTTCTTAAAGCATTAACAATGCCGATGAATGATGTTTCCATGGCAGCTGCGGCTGTTCAGAAAAAATATTCACAATTGGTACAAAACAAATAAGATAATAAACCAATCCAAGACAATTTATAAACCAATCCAAGACAATTTACCTCCTCCTTATGCCCCTTTAGATTAGCTGGTTGAAGCTGTTGAAAAAGTCTCAAACATTGCCGCTAGGTGTACTCAGAACAATCCAATATGTCCACCGCTCCAGATACAGGACGACGTGTGCAATTTGGAAATTAGGTGTTCTGAAATACGACAAGAGGTTGATAAATATATGGCCTCTCAAAGGACTCAATCTATGCTTGTTAAGCTACAAAGTAATCGTGACTTGCATCCTAACCTACAACAGGTCAAAAAATTGGATTTTTGCCTTGCCTCCAGCGAATCCATGTGTACAGACAGTAGAAACGTATCCCCCCCAGACCCCCTCCCCCGATACCTCTGTCCAAACGCTTCAGGGTTCTTTCACTTCCGCAAATTCCTAAACCTGACCAACAACTTCCGCTACATCTACCTCCTGAACATTCGATAAGAACAGCAGTAGAGCAGTATATGTCTAGCCAATACTTGTTAAAACAATCTAATACTTCATGTACTAATGAGCCGAAGGATTCCCAGTGTCCTAGACAGATGGGACTGCCCGGTTTTTCATCTCGAAATTCCAGAATTGACACCAAAGTAGGCTGCGTTGGGAGATTACAAGATCCACCTACTAATCACCGTAATGCTTCCCCTGTACCGCCTCAAGTGTCTAAGATGGATGCAAAACGACATCAGTTACATTACTTAATTATCAGATGTAGAGGCCCTCCATACGCCCAATATGATCTTAATAGAAGTTCTATTTTAGCAATTCTGGCGGAGGTTCCCTCATTGGAAGACATGGACACTACAGATATCGAGCAAATTGAATTTATACAGGATTCTAATTTTTCCATTGCAAGGATCTGGTTACGATCGAGAGTCATCTTAAACAACATTTGGTTAGCTCAAAAAGATTTGCACAATTTAGGTTTTGAAATATTGATAGACTATATAAGAACCAATTTGCAGATAACGCCTCCCAATCTCATGTTGTGTCATGAAAAGGAAGTAAGACGAACAAGTTACTTTCTTACCTGGTAACGTTCTTTCGATGGGATGGTCCGACGACGTATTCCATATCTATGACATGTAATCACCACAGCTGTGCTGCTTTGGAAACTTTTTTCGGCGTCTGCGTCCTGCGTCGATGACGTCGATGCGCCGCCGTCGAGGGCCTCCTCCGACGTCATCCGACGTGATAAGTAGGACGCACGACGCCCGTAGCCTCAGTTGTAGTTTTTTCCCCCAGAACGTGTGACACTAGTCAACTGCCAGTCAGACACAAAGCCTTGCGGAACGTAAACTGCAATCGCAAAAGAAATTCTGTAGCGGGGAAGGCAGGGCGGGAGCGATATGGAATACGTCGTCGGACCATCCCATCGAAAGAACGTTACCAGGTAAGAAAGTAACTTGTTCTTCGAGGGGATTGGGTCCTCCGACATATTCCATATCTATGACAGACTCCCAAAGCAGTACCAGAGCAAGGAGGAGGGAAAGAATTTAGAATTAAAATTTAAAATAGCCAATCAAATAGCAGAGCAAAGGACCGCCTTGCCAAAGGCCAGATCCTGTGCTCGGATGGAATCGAGGGAATAGTGACGTACAAATGTATGTACTGAAGCCCAGGTGGCTGCATCACAGATGTTGCGAATAGGAACACCCCTCTGCAGGGCAGTACACGCAGCCATACCCCTGGTAGAATGGGCCCGCAAGGCAGCCGGTGGCTCCTTACCCGCCAAGCGGTAGCACTCCGAGATGGCCAACATAATCCAGCGAGACAAAGTCTGTTTCGTCACAGCTTGCCCCAAACGCTTTCCAGCGTAACCAATAAAGAGTTGATCGTCCACTCTGACCCAGGACATGCGTGAACATAAAAGCTTAAAGCTCTCCTAGGATCAAGCCTATGGAGCCTCTCCTCTTCCTTACCAGGATGCGGAGGAGGATAGAATGCCGGAAGAACAACCTTCTGGGCCAAATTAAATTCCGTCACTACCTTCGGAAGAAAAGAAGGACGAACTCTAAGGACAACCCTGTCCTTGTGAAATACAGTGAAGGGTGGCTTAATTGAAAGTGCCTGTAACTCACTCACTCTGCGAGCGGAAGTAACCGCAACTAAAAACACAGTTCTCAGAGTTAACAGCCTCAAAGGGCAAGAATGTAAAGGCTCAAACGGAGCACCCATAAGAAACTTAAGAACAAGGTTTAAATCCCAACCGGGCACCAGGAAAGGTGACGGAGGGGACACATTAGTGAGCCCTTTCAGAAACTGTGAAATTAAAGGGATTTTAAAGTAAGAACACTCTTCAGATGAGCGCTTAAAGATGGACAGCGCCGCCAGGTAACCTTTAATGGTACCCACTTGCAAGCCCCTGTGGCTTGCTGGCCTTCGGGCGAAAGCAACACCTCCATCACGTCTTCAGGGAGGTCCCAATCCCTATACCTCAACCTTTCAGAAGCCAAGCGTGAAGGTTGAGGGATCCGACCTCTGGATGGAGAACCTGACCACCCTCCCGTGAGAGCAGATCGTCTCAGTAGGGAAGACGACGCGGAGGGCAGATGGACAAGTCGAGAAGGTCCGGGTACCACGTCCTCCGAGCCCACGTCGGAGCAATGAGGATAATCCTGGAACCGAACTTCTGTAACCTCCGCAGCACTTGCGGGATGACGGGGACTGGAGGAAACGCATACAGCAGCAGGAATGATCACTCCACCACGAACGCGTCTCCTAAGGCTCCTTTTGGAGAAAATTCCCGCGAGCAAAACCTTTCGCACTTCCGGTTGACACTGGAGGCGAAGAGATCCACTTGAGGGGTCCCCCAAAGGGCGAAGATCTCCAGGAGAATCTCCTGAGCCAACTCCCACTCGTGAGAGATCGTGCTCTGCCTGCTCAGAGCGTCCGCCGTCACGTTTTCGTCTCCGGCCAGATGAACTGCCGAGATCGAAACTTCCTGCTGGATGGCCCAGAACTCGAGCTGCATCGCCTCCCTGCACAGAGGAAGTGACCCTGCCCCCCCTTTTTGTTGAGGTAGTGCATGGCCACTGTGTTGTCCGCCAGGATCAGGACACTCTTTCCTCGCATAGTCGGTAGAAAAGCCTTCAGGGCAAGCCTGACGGCCCTCAGCTCTAACAGATTGATATGGAGTCTGGACTCCGACGGAGACCAACGACCGCTGACTGTCAGCCCGTTGGCATGAGCTCCCCAACCCGTGAGGGATGCATCCGTCACGATCGTCACCTCTGGCCAGGGAAGCCAAAATGGAGCCCCCTTCATCAAGTTGCCTTCGACGGCCCCCCACAGAAGGTCCCGGGCGACCGAGGGCGGCACCTGAACCGGGTCCGACATCCTGCCGGAGGACTGCGACCATTGCGTCTTGACCGCCCACTGCAAAGATCTCATCTGCAGGCGAGCCTCTGGCACCAGAAGAATGCAGGATGCCATGAGGCCGAGCAACCTCAAGAACTCGAACGCTGGGAGCGTCTGGGCATGCTGAAACTTGTGCACCATCTGCTGAATGTGAAGAGCCCTCACCTGGGGAGGAAAACACTGCCCCAGGGAAGTGTCGAGCACTGCTCCGATGTACTGGAGCCGCTGTGTTGGCGTCAAATGGGACTTCTTTAAATTGAGGGAGAAGCCCAGCCTCTGAAGGGAGTGGCAGGTGACGGACAGATGATCCTGGACTTGCTCGGGAGAGCTCCCCCTGATCAACCAATCGTCCAGGTAGGGGTAGACGTGAATCCCCCCTTGCCTGAGATGCGCTGCCACCACCACCATGAGCTTGGTGAAAACCCTCGGGGCGGAGGTCAATCCGAATGGCAGGACCCGAAACTGAAAGTGCGAGTCGCCAACCGCGAACCTCAGGTACTTCTTGTGCTTGGGATGGATCGGCACATGGAAGTAAGCATCCTTGAGGTCGAGTGACACCAACCAGTCCTGCAGCTGAAGGGCCTGGAGGACTTGAGAGAGAGTAACCATCTTGGACTTGTCCTTCCTGAGGAGTTTGTTCAAACCGCGCAAGTCCATGATGGGTCTCAATCCCCAGTCTTTCTTCGAAATCAAAAAATAAGGGGAATACCATCCCTTGTTCCTCTCCGCTACAGGCACCAGTTCTATGGCACTTTTCCCCAGCAGGGCTTGAATTTCCTGCGCAAGGAGCGGATCCGGACTCTGCAAAGAGAGGTTCCCCGGTGGATTGTCGCGAGGCCTGTGCCGAAAGGGAAGACAGTAGCCGTGGGTTATGATCTCCAGAACCCACACATCTGAAGCAATGGCTTGCCACTCTACAAGATGCTGCGCCAGCCTTCCCCCAACAGGCGAACCATGGGACATGGCCTCAAGACTGAATGGGAGCGGCTGCGGCATTACCTGAGGGCAAAGAGGCAACTGCCCGAGCGGCCTTGGCACCACGGGTACCCTGTCGTCCACCTCTGGTACCCCTGCGTTGGCCTCTTTGACTGCCAGCTCCTCTCGCTTTACTGAAGGAGTAATAGCGAAAGGAACCACCCCTCCACTGCTGTCCCCTAGGACGAAAAGGCGGAGGTTGGCGAACTGCAGCGCCCAACGACTTTGCTGCAGCTTTTGAGGTCTGCAACCTCTCAAGGCTCTCGTCAGCCTTGCTGCCAAAAAGGTGTTCACCGTCAAAGGGCATGTTGAGGAGCCGGGACTGCACATCAGGAGCAAACCCCGACTACTGCAACCAGGCAAACCTGCGTATTACGGTGCTCGCTGCCATGGACCTACTGACGCATTCAGCTAAGTCCAAACCCGACTGAACGGACTCACACATGGCATCCTTACCATCCTGGACCATAGCAAGGAAACCATCCCGTTCGTCCCCTTCGGGAATATGTTCAGCCGCTAATGCAACACAGTTCCACAGAGTGTGTGTGAAACGAGACAAGGCACAAATGGAGTTGGCCGCCTGAAGCGCCATACCACCAGAAGAAAACACTTTCTTTGCCCAGCCATCAAAACGTTTGTCGTCCCTATCAGGAGGGATGGTAGGGTACGATGGCTGCTTTGCCGGGGCCGTGGCCGCCTGCACCACCAAACTCTCCAGAGTGGGGTGCCTGGTCAAGTAGCAGGGGTCGCTACTGGCTGGACGGTATTTTCGCGACAAGGATCTGCCCACCGCCGGGAGACTCTCCGGAGCAGTACAAGCCGCCGCCACCCTTCTCTGTAAAGCCATATGGAACGGCAGTACCGGATCAGTTGGGGGACCAACATCAAGGATGTCCGTCAGATCATCCTGCACAAACTCCCCTGGGGGAGCAGACCATCCCAAGTACTCAGAAACCCTAGCCATAAGGCGCCGGTACGAGGAATCGGCATGAGAGCCAGGCTCAGGCCTACAAAACTCCACCTCCGGAGAGGTGTCCAGTCCACTGGCATCATGCAGTGACTGACTCAAATCGTCAAACTGACTATGGCCCGAGACAATTTCATCTGGAACCTGACTAGGAACCAGGCCATCAGAATCCTCATCCGCCTCTGAAATATAGTCCAGGTGGCGAAAAGAAGGCACCCGAGAGTGCTTGCTCTTAACCAGAGCCTTCCTTGGGGGTTCTCCCGTGCCATGGGGTACCTCCGACACGAAAGGCGTCGATGGCGTTGAGCGAATCGGCGCCGGCGTCGAGAGAACCGGCATCGGCGCCGAGAGGATCGGCGTCTACGTCGAGGAAATCAGCGTCGATGTCAGATGCAGCGCCTCCAGCATCGGCGGCGTCGACACAGCCCTCGAGGCCGGAGCCCCGAGCGTGTCGCTCGACGACCTGAGCGTCGACGGCTTCGACGACTTCCTCGGAGCCGGAGCCTCGAGAAAGCCTGTCGACGCCCTCGACGCCTCAGACGTCAATGTCTTCCTCGAAGACCTCACAGGTGCACACGGTCTCGAACGCGTCGAGGACCGGGACCTGGAACGGGTACGTCGAGAACGAGTCTCCTTGTCCGAACGGGACCTCTCCCGTGACTCGTGCCGACCACTCTTGCGAGCGGTGTCTCTCGACCTCTCACGACCGACCCCACTCGGGGGCGCGGACGGCTTAGTACTCTGCGACTCAAGAATCGCCAGCATTTTCTTCCCGAAGGTAGCCCATTCCTCCGGCGTCGCACGGCTGGTGGGGTAAGCGACGTGCCGGGCAGAGTCCTCCGAAGAGGACCTGGAAGACGACCGGTGTCGGCGCTTCCGAGAATGCCTCGAAGAGGCTGAGGAGTGGCGAGACCTACTCCTAGAAGGAGACCCACGAGACTTCCGACGATGACGCGGAGAGTCACCCCTCGAATCATTCGTCGAAAGCCCCGCAGACTTCGACTTCCTGGGCTTGGACACCCGACCTACCGACAACTTCTTCTTACGTTCGCGTAAGGCTTTGGACGTGAGCGACTGGCAGTCGATACAGTCATCCGTGTCGTGGGCCTCCCCGAGGCACCAGAGGCAGGCGTCGTGCGAGTCCGTCACCGACATCTTGGACCCACACTCCCCGCACTTCTTGAAACCCGGACGCGGGGTCGAAGACGAAGTAGAAGACATCTTCACACGAAGGATTTTCACAAAACGAACAGGTTCGAAGAACCGAGAAGAACAGAACTCCAAAGAGTCAAGGCGTTAACCGAGAATCACGAAGCAACACGTTCGCGGAAAAAACGGAACTGAGGCTACGGGCGTCGTGCATCCTACTCATCACATCGGATGACGTCGGACGTCGGAGGAGGCCCTCGACGACGGCGCATCGATGTCATCGACGCAGGACGCAGACGCCGAAAAAAGTTTCCGAAGCAGCACAGCTGTGGTGATTACATGTCATAGATATGGAATATGTCGGAGGACCCAATCCCCTCGAAATACACTACCTGTTACCTCTTTAAAGAATCTATGTCCACCACAATCCTCCTGTCTGTGCTCTTGCTCCAAACAATAACTATGCTCTCTACATATTTCATTAATTAGCTGGAATACCAGAGGTCATAAACACTTGAGAGACTCCTCTGCTAGGCATGAAGGTCATGATATTATCTTGATGCAGAAGACATGGCTTACAGACACTCCCTCATGGGACAACTATCAGATCATTGTTAATCCAGCTATTCGCTCCTCAAAAGGTCGCCCGATGTCTGGCTTATTAATTGCCCTGAAAAACAGTGCCGGTATCACTTTAGAGACCCAGGCGGCCCCTAATTCGTATATGCAATACATCTCAATCAAGATAAATCTGATTAGTTACTCCATTATCAACATCTATTGGAATCCACTAGCTATTTCCTCTGAGGCCTTTTTTGAGATCTAGAATTAATATGGCAGAGGATTATTACTTCAAGTGTTTATCCGCATATCATTGTGGCAGGTGACTTAAACCTTCATTGTTTTGATAACTCTATTGCCCACACCGATAAAAGACTAATCCGCCGGCACAGCTTTATTAGTAACAAGAACCTAACTATGGTTAATGGATCTAGTCTTGATACCACCCCCCCTCAAAAAACATTGAAGAGGGGCTGTGCAGGTGCAATTATTGATTGTATATACCTGACAGCTGAGTTGTATTTGGTGGCATTGGATTTTAAAATGATACCGACAAAGGAGAGTGACCACGATATATTACATTTACAGTGGAATACTGTGCACCCTCCTAATGAATCCAAGAATTTCAAATATAAAGGAGCCGTGGTAGTAAATAACGGACAAAACAGGCTGCGTTGGACGGAGACCAATTTAACACAATTTGTGCTGGTGCTTAAAAATGCTATTGGGAAATACTATTCCACTGGCTATCAAGACCATTTTGAATATAGTTCCTTGTTGCACATTTTTAAAGTCCCTCATAGGAACAAGAAAATATATTCAACTGTTCTCATATATGACTCTGGTGTCCAGCAGCAGAAATCTAAATTTAGGGGAGAAAAAAAAAAATTGGCCTTGGCTCTTCCAGTCGAAATCAGATGGCCTTCTTTGAAAACAATTAAAACCAGGCACCGAAATTGGATGAAAGAGCACCGCTCTATGTTCTATCAGAAAGATGGAGAGCGAATGTTGAATTTGCTGAGTTCTAAAAACACCTCCCAAATATGGGCTGTGATTAAAAAAAAAAACACCTCACATTCCCAACTATCCAAGCAAATAAATGATGTGTCGGCTAGCCAATGGATTGAGCATTTTTCAAGATTATATGCCGGACCAGTATCTCGACTCCAAGTCCACGCAACATGTACTGATGACCATTTTGATATTAAATTTACGACTGAAGATATTTTACACTATATAAATAAAGCCAGCCGTTCACGTGCACCGGGCCCAGATGGGTTATCAAACCTAATGCTCAAACAATTTCCGGAACAATGGGCATTTATATTATTCACCTTCTTTCGGTTGATCATTGATACCCAAAGGTTACCATCTTCCTGGTGTCATTCTATCATTATTCCAGTGTTCAAGAAGGGCGATAGACAAAATCTGTCTAATTACAGACCAATCGCCCTTCTTGATTCACCTGGAAAAATATTCACCAGACTTGTTCTTGGAGATCTGCAAGAATTGATAAAATCAACCAAAAAAACAAGATGGATTCCAAACTGGCTTTGTAGTTGGTAAAGGCACAACTATCAATCTCACTTCTCTGAACGCGATTAAGGCCCTTTGTCACTATCAAAAACAGCCTCTTTTTCTGGCCTTTGTTGATTTTAGAGAGGTGTTTGACTCGATTGACAGAGTCCTCCTTCTAACCAAACTGATTAACCTGGGTTGCCCTCGATCATTGGTAAAACTTATTGCCTTGTTACATACTGATACTTCTATACAAATAAGACTCACCCTTGATGGCCAGATGACATCTAGCATACCCACATTCCGCGGCCTCAAACAAGGATGTATTCTCGCTGTGACACTATTTAATTTGTTCATCCTTGATATTGGCGATAAATTTACCAATATCAATACAGATGCACCCAAATTAGGTCCACATCAAATCGCGTGGATTCTCTACGCTGACTACCTTATTTTACTGTCCAAAACGCAAGGAGGACTACAACGATTGTTCCAGAGTTTAGCTGTCTATGTCCACGAAAATGGTATGTCGGTCAACTTAGCAAAGACAAATTATGGAGTGCGTTGGTACAAAGCACAAGCATCGCAAATCCTACTATTGGTCTTTTCAGCAGGAACACATTTTAACTACCTCACATTATAAGTATTTGGGAGTTATGTTTAGCAATCAATCTAATGACACAGTTTAATATTAACATGAAGGCCGCTGGCATAAAGGGCGCTGCTGTTTGAGCTGTGCGGCTGTGATCCCTGCGATCCCCCCACTTACCTGTGTAGGATTTTGACTGTTTCAGCTTCTGATCGTGTCTCTGCTCCAATTCGCGTAAGTCTGACGGATCCAGCGATTGAGGAGAGCGGAGCATTCTTCTTTTTTTTTTTTTTCCCTTCATTTCCTGAGATCAGTTACGTGAACGGAGTCACGTGACCACATTGCAACACGCCCACTGGAAGATCGCGATAAAATCATCACAGCGCGACCCTTGTGGCGTGAAGCCCGCTGGCATAAAGGGCGCTGCTGTTTGAGCTGTTTGCGGCTGGAGTCGGTTGGAGTCGGTGTGATCGCCCATCATGGATATCCTGTCGGATTCCGACCTGATAGAAGACCCGATACAAGAAACCACAAAGGTTTCCTTTACTGCTGACGACACGAGGGTGACAAGGAAGGCGAGTGATGCTAATAATCTAGAGCCAAAACTGTCCACATGTCCGCTGAACAATTTACATGCTATCATTACGGCTCAAACCACTTCACCGCTCATGACTGCACACCCAATTGCTCTTGCACAACCTTCCAAATCCCCGTCCCTTGACTGTATGAATGATCTACCTCCACATACACTCTCACAGCCAGCAATGGACTCAGCCTCATGCTCCGGCAATATTGAAGTCAATATGGCGAGCAGGAATTCCATGCAAAACTAACTGCCTCTACCATACCAATAGAATCCAGTGACGCGGCTCAAATGCGCCAAAACAACCCTCTTGAAAAAGTAAATGGCTCAGGAGAGACAATACAACATGTATCATTATTACAACCACTTTCAACGGATCCTCTTGACATCCTGTCCGATAACGCCCAGACTATCAATCTATCCGAGGCACTTGAAATAACGGCAGAACCAACTCAACAGTTAGCACCGCCAAAAACAACTTGAAATCGGCTGTTGATGAGCACACTAAAGGCGATCAAAATACATCAAACATAGTAACAAACTCTCCTTATCATCACTCAGCTAAGGTTCCGCGTGAGTGCACCAATTCAACTCTGATGCAAGCGGTTAATCCTAGCACATCGGCACCCGCCTCAGTTGCTGTTTTCAACAATAATAACCAAAAATTTGATTTCGACACAATGTCACATCAACATGAAGCCCCAAGTCAACGGTGTCTTAATGTCTCAATGCTTGGAGGCGGCAAGACCAAGCAACGTTATCCTTTTCCAAGAAAACAACTGTCCATGCCTTACCACCTTCCGGAAAAATGTATATGGCATACTGGAAGCCACGAGCATGGGCGTTTAAGTCGCAAACACTCTTACCGTACTGGTTTGCATACATCACTAACAAGTGACTCAGAAGTTTCAGATCAACAACTTCTGGTTTCTGCTTCAAAACTGGAAGCATTAGAACGCCGTTTAAAAGACAAGTCTGCGAGCTCCATCGGCACAACGCACCTACAGTGCTCAGATATCTTCAGATTTCATTCGGAATTACGGCAACCATCCTCTTATGCAACCGTACCCTTGTTAGGGGCTCCCTCCGAAAACAAAAATAACTGACTACGAGATGCCTCGGTTCAGGTCGCCTTCGAACCAGAAGAACCCAAAGTGAATTTTCAAGACAATACTACACAAACAATCAGGACACCAGATAAAGATATTCAGGCCAAACTACCATTAGAGGCAACTGTGGAAAACAACTTTACCATAATAACAACCATGTCTGCAGTAATGGCCCCATTCATGAAGCTATATGAACAAATAGCAGACCAACTAAAAGATCAGACAACAGTCATCGCCATGATGACCTCAAAAACTATATTTGTTGAATCCTTCATCACAGCTATTCAAAAGGACCTCGACAAGAATCAAGCGAAAGTCGCAACTCTTCTCCATTCCATACTTGATCCACTCATCAAAGAAAAGGAAACCTGACGACTTTCGAGATGCTTTGACTCAATTGATGTTGAGTCCAATGTCATTAAAACCACTCACCACCCAATGGCTGCACCTGAAATTTTTGATCCACATCCAGCAGAGTCCGTGCCGCCTCAAAATATCAAACTTCCCATGCAAAGTGGTTCAACCCCTTCTATTGAAATTGATAACACGCCAAACAATGACGGAAAGCATGACAAGGCAATTCCTAGGAGCGCAGCCCAAGCAGCTGCTACAGGCGCGGCGCACGTTCCATGTGATAATTTGCCAAAAGCAATTGCCCGATAAACAACAACCAAAAGTAGAACTACCAATCAAGATACTGCGAATAGGTTTGCCAAAGCAAAGCAAACAAAACAAAGCGGGTCAGGAGTCAACCATCAAAATAATGCAGTCAATCACCGTTAAATTTAACTCACGTAGGAGCCACACATAAGCATGACAATTGCACAAATTTAAGTTGTCAAGAACAACAGTTACCACCAAAACACACCGAACAGAGTGACGAAGAAGAGGAATTCAGTCACGATCCTCCACCAATTAAGGAGATAATTGGCAAGCATCCAAGTCCTCAAGAACCAACGTGTCAAATTACATACACAGAAGACATCAGTGTGTTGGAAGACTGTTAATGAAATTGTCACTTCAACAATTGACATGACGAATTTATCAACTTATTCTGAGGACAATAGCGACCAGTCAAGAGCTGATCTTGAAGAGGAAGAAGAACTTAATGAGAGCGCCTCCATAATCCATACAGACATGGATGACACTCCACCGAATTCTGACATCAATCTTGATCTGAAAAGAGTTCCAAAAGGGCCACTTCGCCTACAAATAGAACAGCCCAGGTCAAACTCCATAACCATGGAAGCACGTGGGAGATGTTAAGTTAGAAATTTACCGACCCAAAAGTCCTCAAATATGGAAAAGTTGGCTGCTAATATACAAAAAGAGAAACCTCAAAACAAGGAATCGAAAAGTACTGAAGACAAAGAGAGTGACTCAAATCTAGCCCCCATTAAACAGAACAATTCGCAGGAGCATTCTAGAGACGACCCAAGTGAAGATAATTACCAGATTTCTCCATTAAAACTTCCATCTCGCTCAAGAAATCAAGCGGTTTGTAATGCAACAAAACCTGGTTCAAATCTTAATTCCCTTGAAGATGGACTTCTACTGGAAAGAATAAACACGGAAGAGGACGGGCTGATCATGAACCGAGCAAATGTTATTAGACTCTTACATCATGTTCCATCTCTTCGCTCACTCACGTCTAATGACATTGCAAGAGTCGAATTTCCGGAGGAAAAAACACTGGACCGAGTGCTCATCAACCCGATGACCCCTCTCTTTACACATTCCTTAAAACAGGAATTATCACAACTAAGATCATTAGGTTTTGATCTCACCGAGTCAGGAATTGCAGCTATACCATTAAAAAAACTCTTCAAAGAGAAATCAATCTCCTGAACCAAAGGTCGCTCAAGGGCGTTCCAGTAAATGGCCTGCAAAAAATCATGAAAGACGGCATAGCCCAACTGATACATCTGAGTGACGTAATTACAAAAATGATTGGCAAATAAATTTGTCTCATTATTCAGACCGCTATAGGTCTGAACGAGACAATACACACCAGCGAAGAAACTCGTACAGGCGCAAGAAATCTCCTTCACCACACTCAAGGAATGGCTATAACCATGAAAGATCTTCTAACAAACAGGAATTAAGACCCTTATCAGCTGGAACAGAAGAGAACTGGAAATGGCTGATGGCACTAGTGGCAGATAAAATAAAGATGCCATAGGATGGGCTTTCGTCAGCACCCATGCCTCTCACAATAGCCTCATGGAACACAAGGGGCTTCAGTCACCTGTTCCAAGAAGGAACCAATCAAATCAAAACACATGATATCTTCTGTTTTCAAGAGACTTGGTTGCGTACTCCACCCATAGTTGAAGGCTATTCAAGCCATCTCAACACAGCAATCAAAGGAAAAACTGGTAGACCAATGTCAGGCCTACTGATTCTTATTAACAACCAATTCGACTTTGTAATAGTAAAAGAAATCATGCCAACCTCCCTAATCCACATTGTAGTAGGATCCATTAAAATTGCTAACCAACAAATAAGGAAAACGCTGATAATAGTTAACCTTTATTGGAATCCAGCATCTGTCGCAAGCATGAATTTTCCAGACCAAATTGAAAAATGGCTAGTGCACTGTAAAGAAAAATGGATGGACCCATGGTTTATCATTTGTGGTGATTTGAATTCGAAATGTTGGGATGAATCCACAGGCCTCTTAACAATCGACAGCTTTGCACTAACATCAGCGGAAAAGAGAGGCTATAAGTGGAACATCGTTATGAACACGCATAAATTGAACATAATCAACGGTAATACCACTGGAGACATCCCAGCCAACATCACCAGAAAACATGGCAATGGTGGCCACATCATAGACTATATTTATATTTCATCAGAACTGATCTCGGCAGAAAGTAGAATGGTGATAATACACATGAACAACAGCGACCAGAACTTGCTGTCAGCCAAACTACTACCAATTCAAAATAATGCAAAATTCACAAACATGAAGTTGGTTGAAATCAATATGGGAAAAAAATAAAAAAAAGAAAATCGCATTAAAATTCCATCTAATAAACTTCCATCTTTGATTGCAAACTCAACCACTCTTGTAAATCATCTGCATTTAACAAGAGAGACAGAACCTATGAATTACCTCAGCTTACTCAAAACATATGAGACAAAATCCAAAAGCTCCTATCTGAACACTAGTACACATCGGCACTCCTTTGACCATCAAATCATCCTCCAAAATAAAACTCTGAGGTCTGAGGAAAAACCTAAACACCTTAAAGGGTGATAACTCTGCACTAGCCATAACTAAAAGAAAATTCCTACGCCAGCAATATCGGAATTGGCTAAGGCGACACAAAAAGACACTGAATCGCAATGATGCAGAGAAAATGCTGCATATCATTCAGTCATCAAACACTGCAGACATGTGGAAACAGTTAAATCAATTACAGACTGATCAAAATTCCTTGATAACAACGCCAATACACCCTGCAGCTTGGATTTCCCACTTCAAGGCTCTGTCATGCCATCCGCACAAGTCAACGAGAAATGGCATTTAATAGACACCTCAGTGAACACCATCGAGAATGTCATTATGAAGCTGTTGAAATCTAACGCACATGGTCCTGATGGAATAAGCAATGCTGCCCTTAAAGAAAATCCATACGAATGGGCGAAACTTCTGTCAATTCTGTTTGATTATATTACATCAACACAAAAAATTCCTATTTCATGGAAAGAAGCGATAATCGTACCCATTTACAAAAAGGGCAACTGACAAATTCCAGCCAACTATCGCCCTATAGCGCTGCTAGATTCCCTGGACAAAGTATTTGGCACACTCGTACTTCGAGCATTGCGAAACTGGGCAACCACATCAGGCCATTTTGATCCATGGCAATCAGGTTTCGTCCAAGGCATTGGGACATCCCTTAACATATTCATTCTAAACCTGCTGAAAAGCCGCACACAGAGAAGAAAAGATTTGAAAATATACATAGCTTTTGTTGATTTAACTCAAGCGTTGATAGTATTTCACGCCAAATGCTATGGACCAAATTAGAAAAATGGAGTTATCCTGTTTCAATCATAGACCCCATCAAAGAATTTCAGCATCATACCACTCTCCGTGTTCGGTTGAACAAAACTGGTCTACTAACCGAGCCAATTCCGACCAACAAAGGCGTCAAACAAGACTGCCTGATGGCCTCTGAAATATTTAACCTTTTCATCTCTGACATAGAGTCTACAGCCAACAACATTAGATGCTTTCCTCCTTCAATAGCAAATATCCAAGTCAATCGTCTAGTCTATGCCGATGATGTGGTCCTCACAGACCAAACCCCAATTGGTCTTCAAAGACAATTAAACGCCCTACAACAGTATGTGGAAACCAACGGACTCACAATTAATCCGCAAAAATCGGCCATACTACCTTTTGGTGTTCAAAGGAGCCAGTTGCGAACTAAAACAATGCACTTGTCACTACTCGGAACATAAATCCCCGTAGTTCAATCCTTTAAATATCTAGGAGTTTGTGTTAACACAAGCAAGGTCGATGCTGCACGGCTCCAAACACTAAGAAAAAAAATTCTGAACCTGACAGGTCTAGGAAAAATTATCTTGAAATGATACTGTGGCTTCAGTTTAATTCCAATTATTAAATTCTATAAAGCGAAGGTAATTCCAATTCTTACCTATGGCGCCGAAACATCATTCAACTTTAAAGCCAAAAATTGGGCAGTTCTAGAAGGCCACTTTTGGATATTAACATTAGATGTAAGTTAGATGCCCAGATCTCACAAACCAAAGCTTTAATGTATACATTTGGAAAGTTTACACTATCTGCAGTAATGATGTTTTATTCTCTAAAAGTGACGCTAATTACCACCTATGGCTCTGAAACAAAACTCCCTATAGATTGTATATTCTGGGATCGCCTAGTGGCGAAATTCTGGTGAATGGTCTTAAATTTGCCTAGACGTCTACCCGTAGCTTTAATTCGATTTGAGCTTGGAGCACTTTCACTCTTCTGTACCTACATGTGGAAACCATGTTCATCATTAAGGAAATGTTTACTTTCGGTATAGCTTCAACATATATTGCAAATTTTGGCTATGTATATGTTCCAATCAACTCATCCGTTTCCGCTGAAATTGAGAACTTTTACCTTATATCTATTGATCGATGCATAGTACACTTGAGCTATTGATCTGCAATCCCCGGAGAGCTCAACTGAAACTTTACCAGTATGATTGAAACCATACCAGTGACCAATGTAAATATTATAAAGATTTTGATACCATGCTTTTCTATCATAAAAGATATAAAACTATGGAAACATTCTTGGTAAGATATCCCTCAGTAAAGTTTAGAAATCTGTATATGCGGTTTCGATTCAATAGGTGGCATACGAGGGATATTTTAACCAGACATGGGGCCCTGGAAAAGTAGGGCCCTGAAAAAACAAGAAAATGTATGTAGATTCTGTAACTCCTGCGATCAACCAGAAACTCTAAAACACATTATTGCGTTGTGTCCTGCATTGGTGACTATCCGTCTTAAATATTTCTGCCGCTTTTTTGATAACCAATCGCTATCAGTAGATGAATTTTGGCTTAGAATTTTTGCCACTAAACAACCTGCAATTAGAATAGCCATTATTCAAATCTTACAGCAGATTGGTCTAAATGATTCAGAATGTGAATTATAAATATGATAAGATGTAGCATTTATTCCTACCATTGTCTGACTATACTGATGAATTTTAAATGGATTTCCATAATGATATATTTTATTAATTCTACTAAATAATTATCGTCCTTTCTGGCTAGATTAAATAAGGATTGCGATGGCATGATTTGTAGCTTTGTATTGTGAAATATTTTGTTATAATGTATTGTGAAGATGTATATTGAAAGTTTGATTTATCAGCCAGACAATAAATTAAACAAAATAGGACACCTGGAGTACTGGAAATAAAGCTTAGGGTCTAGGTGAATTTTTGTCAGGATGGGTGGAATTTTCCATCGTGGGAACAGTTACATTTGGACTTTATTAATGATAGGGATAAGAGCATCTAGATAGAATTGTTCTGGTTGTAAGAGGTCACCAGGAAATTGAATTGTAGTTGGAATTTTTAGTTAGTTGGTGAAATGGATCATGTGGGTAGAATAAGTTCCACCTCTGTTCCATGGAAGGCTGATTATAAAAGGATTGTTTTTGTTCATAAAAGCAGGCTGTAGGGTTGATAATTAGAGACCAGGAAGGGGTCTTTCAGATTCAGTGGAAGAGGTGTGGGGTAACATGAAATCAGAGATGCAAATGGTTAAAGCAGACCAAGTGTGTCAGTTTATTTAGTGGGTGTGCTAGCATTAGGATATTTATATTTAAGTTCAACAATTACTTTAAAGTGTGTAAACAGTGTATATGAAAAACAAGCAGAGGATGCAGGAATTTCCACTCTAGGCATATCCCAGTTGACAACATACTTCCTTTCACAGGGCATTTACTCCCACAAAAGATGGCATTTTCCTAATCCATAATAATCTTATGAGAGCAGGGAGATGGTGGTGTGGATTCCATACAGAACGCTTTGCCGCTCTAAATTCAGCCAGGCTCTGGGAGATCATGAAGTTACCCACTTAATATTACCAGTATGTCTGTAGTGTGCAGATTCACAGGGGCATATTTGTGACTTCTGCAGCTGCTGTACCAGAAGAGTAACCTTCTGATGATTCTGTCCATATGCATCATTTGGGTGCCAAAATAGGATCGTCAAAGCATGTTTTTCATCTTTGAAGACAAACAGGAAATACAAGCAGGAAACGGTCTAAACTGTGTCTTTAATGAAGGAAACCGAGGTTCAATTACCAATTGTCAACTTGAATATACATTATGTGTTTTTACATAAGACAATAGGGAGTTTTATTTCTCTTGCACACATTGCAAAGACATTTTAATCAATATTAAAACATTATAGACTTACAAATATGTGCATGAAAGCAAGATGATAAGAGTTCTGGGTTTAACATTTCTTCTGGACAGAACCGAGGGTCAAGGACATCACAGACTTAAGGGACTAGTAAAAGCAAGGCCTTCAATATGATTAAGTGAAAGTTCTGTCGTCCAACTGGAGCCGAGGGCTTGTCATGTGCATTTACGAATGCGATCTTTCAGTTGTTAATCAAGATTATGTCTAGGAGTCCAGAGCCATGCAAGTCATGACTTGACACGTGATTAGACACATGCATGTATATTTGATAAACAGGTACATAATATGAATTTCAATTTACAAATCTCTACCTTCTTGTTATGCTTATTTGAATGCAAATATTCGCAAAGTTGGTCAAAACCAAAATATGAGAAAATTGGAAATAAAGGATGTGAAGACTAAGTTGGGTACACAATTTAAAAAAATGGCTGCACTTCTATAGAAGTGCCATCAGTAATTTCAACTGGAAAATAGAATACTGCATACAAATGATTCTAAAAGGTTTTGGTACTGGTTTAGGCATTACCTAGCTGATGATAGCCACAAAAAAGAAAATTCCATCAGAATAGATGAATGGATTGGATATGTTAATAAATTCTACTTTGATGATTGTGTGAAAACCCCTGATTACATTAGTGTGAAACAGGGTAATCTCGGACCCTTTCCATTTGATATGAATGATATTGCTCTCGCAATCAGTTAACTAAAAGCCTCCAGGGTACCAGGGCCCGGTGGACTTGCCAATTTAGTAATTAAATGCAATCCACAGAAATGGGCAATACTGCTACTTAAATTGTTCACGCTAATTTGGGAGACAGGTGAAATACCAGTGAGTTGGAGAAAGTCGATCCTGATGCCGATATTTGAAAAGGGCTCTAGATCCACCCCATCGAACTATACAATGCTAGCAATGTCATATGCCTGCTGTAAAAATGTTTGCACCCTATTATTGAAGAATATCAATAAATGGATAGAGGATAAGAACATTATCCATTAACAGCAAATCGGTTTTAGGAAGGGGCCCATTACCATAAATAACATTGCTACATTAAACTATCTTATTTCTGACATCTTAAAACAACCTCAGAGTAGTCCCTATTTATGCATCATTGATTATAGTGGGGCATTTGATTGTGTTAATAGGGAAAAACTATGGCAAATGTTGTTCAAGTGGGGCATCTGCCAGATGGTGTTGAATTTTTTTAGGGCAATCAATGCTGACATTACAGTGACAGTCCGTGTGGATGGAAGAGGCTCACTCACTGCCCCGATTAAGACTACTAAAGGGTTAAAACAGGGGTGTGTTCCATCCCCAGTACTGTACAATTTGTATGTTGCAGACATGTACCTTAGCCTGTTGGGCCTTAACAACTTTTCCCCTAAAATAGGGGATACAGGGATAAAGTGGTTATCTTATGCAGATGACACTGTCATAATGGATAAAACAGCTGTTGGCCTACGGAGATGGTTGTATGCAGTGGGTACGTAAGCCAGTGATAATGACCTGGTTATTAATCCTCACAAGTCAAAAGTGATGATAATCGGGGCCAATTCTAAGAAAGGGACAACAAGATCGTATGTCTGGAAATTAAATAATAAAGCACTGGAAATTGCGGATTTGTATCCTTACCTGGGAATGCCTTTTGTTAGCAACCCCTCCACTAACATTTTTGATAACTTGCTGTCTGGTAGGGTGAGTAATCGATGGAATGTTGTCAGGAAATACTTGGGAGCAAATGGTGGGCACTCGATTGAGGGGTGTATAGAAATGTATTAAGATTAACAATCAGGGAGAGAATGATTAACAGTTCATCATTCGACCTAAAGTGTTAGATAAAGTACACGTTTTTTCATGCATAAAACACTTCTGGAGTCCCACTGTATTGACGTGGATTACTTGCTAGTTTTCGATTAGTGTTTTACCTCAAAGAGATCCTAAAAAAAAGATTACCTTCATCTAATGTGAGGTGTCTATCCCTCTTGGAGAGGCGGCATACCGTGTATCACACAGGTGTATCAATAATATTAAATGGCAGCCTACATAGTGTACGTGTCTGTGTGGCGCGTTCTCCCCTAGTCCAATCGTCCATGGATTGGATCATTTTAAAGTTTACCATATTACTTGATGAGTGCCCTGCCTGCAGGTTGTGCGGAACGTTGTGAATCCTGCTCTGTGTGGCTGAACAAAAGGGTTGCAACACTCTGAACGCTTAAATAGTGTGTTTTCAGTGTCTATGCTCATATTTGCAGGCGGCCATTTTGGAGTGGAGCCATGATGCTATTCCTTCTTTTAAGTCCATTGGGACCTTTTTGATTAAGTGTGACCACAGGACGCTTTGGGGGCAATATTGGTTATCGGCATGCACAAATGTACAAGTTTTCAGAGCGCGTTGTCTCCATATCCAAACACATGCTTCCATTTTCGTATCTTTTGTTCACATAGTTATGACTCCTGAGCGGGGACCATGGTTATGCTATTGGCATGGGAATGTAACAGGATGACCATGTGCTCTACCACTGCTGCTGGTGTGTCATATTGTGCATTTGGCATATGCCATTTTTTGATACAGTCTACTTTATAAGGGCCTGGTCATGCCATTGAACCTCTTCATTCAGGCCCTTCTTAACTGTGTCCAGTCGGAAAATCCATAGTTCTTCGCGTTTTAACATTTTACCAAAGTTCCCTCCCCTTCGGGGTGATCTCAGTTTCTCTAGTATGGTCCATTTGAAATCATCCTGTGTGTGTCCATGTGTTGCGAAGTGGTCGACCAATGGAGCAGTCATTTTCTTTGTACGGATGCAGGATTTGTGCCCAATGAGTCTGATCTTTATTTCTCTTGTCATCATGCCCACGTATCGTAGGTTGCACAGGCAAGTGATCAGATATATAACCCCTTTGGTTTTACAGTTAGTGAGATGTCTCTGCTCCCACGGGGTCTGCCCCCCTATTTCAATATTCTTACTTCTGGTGGTTTGGGCACACATCGTGCACCCTCCACATGATGTGTGGCCCATGGGTTTTGTTGCATTCCAGATCGTGGTGGCTCTTTGCGTTGAGTCATTTTCCTTCAGTGTATGTACTAGACTGTCTCAAGTTTCTTTCTCTTTTGATGGCAAAGGCAAGGAACTGGAGCCTGTATTAAGAATGGGCACCAGTAGTTTTCTTATCTCTCTCTTCAACGTGTTGAACATAGGGGAGTAGCTCATTATTGCCGTTATTTCCTCTGTAGAAATGTATTAAGGCAGTATTGTATGGGGAGTTGTATACATTCGAGGCACTTGAGGAGAAATACATGCTATGGCTGGACATATTAGAGGGTAGGTTTTGGAAACCTGTGCTCAGGCTCAAAGAAGCAGTCCCGAATGAAGCGATACGATGTGAACTGTCTACATTCAGTAAAACTTGTTGTGTTCAATTATATAAGATCATGAGACATGAAGGAAAAGATAGCCTTTTTGGACTAACAGCTTATACTGTTAGATCTGGGCACATTAACAATAATTTTGACACGTTAAAAGGACATGTGAATTTTCTCCTTCATGTTAATTTAAACAATATTGAATATGATAGTGAGGATCCCTGTTTTTATTCCCTACTGAGGAAGAAGGCATTAGAATCGGATATGATAAAACCAATGGAGCACCTTAGTACTAAACAGAGATATGTTTACTATGTTTTGCAAGGTTTTAAAATTGGTAAACCCAGTGCTTATTTTGTAAAATATGGCAATCCTGATTTTTAAAAGATTTATGATGTTCTTACACTTTAATATACTTCCCTGTAAAGAAAATACATATGGCTGGAATTCTGTTCCATACGAGGTCAGGAAATGCTGCCTCTGTCGAAGTGAAGTGGAAACAGCGAGACATCTAATTACAGGGTGTGCAAAGCTAAGTGGGTTTTATGCAAGGGGGCTATATGGACCTAGTGAGTAATATGGCCTCAATAACTCCAGACCAATTTTGGGCTGCAATTTATGCCATAACATCCCAGGTATATATTGGGGCCACTTTTTATCTATGGAAAAGGTGTTTTACTATGTAATTTTGCATTATGCAGTCTGTTAATGTAATTTTGTATGAAGAAGGGTTTTTTAGTAATATGAATTTGTTTTAATTATAATTAAAGTAAAGGTTTTAATTAACCAATTTGCACAATAAAAAAAAGTTATGCTTATCGTATGGGCACGCAATATCACCAAGTGTTCCGTATCAGCTTGTCTTTAGTGGTTTACATTATATATACACACACATGTTGTCAGGCATACACGTGTTGTCAGGCACGAGTGTGAATGTGTAAAGATTGATTATATGTTCCTGCCCGTTTAATACATTCAATTCTCTAATCAAGAGGATATGTTATAGCTAGTATTTTATATGTTATATCTGTGTTTGTCAAGTATGAGCAACCTCATATGGAAAATGGTGAAAAAAGGGAGCAGGTGAAGGTTCAATGTTGGAGTATGAAGATCATGACAAGAGTGATAGGGGTTGTCCTGTGAACTGTCTCCCTGTAATGAAGATAATGAAATAAACGTGCAAACTCCTACCGTATTACGTCTATGAGCTTGCATGATGCCTGCATTTTCCTTACCATATGTTCTGACCAAGTGCCCTACAATTCCTTACATATTGTGGTCATATCATATCCGAGGAATGTCATATTCACAGCATTAACCCTGTAACACTAACACTTGGGTGATCCTGGGCGAAGGGCTAAATCAAGTGATCATCCATCTCCCTTTTTAAGACCACAGTAGGGTGGCTACTCTGTTGACTTAAAAAAAATAATAAATTTAAAAAATATCAATTCCGAAGACAGCGTCTGGGCTTCAATAGTTTCAAAGGTCCAGTTCTCCCTTGCCAGAAATCCTTGCGGGGGATGAGGTGGGATTCAGTCACTACCGATCTGAGGTGTTATGTGTCCCCTGCACCATTCCCCCCCCCCCAACAAGAACTGTCCAATGGCCAAATATGTTCCTCCATCTTTGTTTTACGGTCTGGCTCCATGAAACATCTACTACAATGTTACAATCTGGGAATCAATTGTAATGAGGTTAGGGGTCACCAAGCTTAAGACCTAACTTTCCCACTGGTTGCTGGCTAATTGGCTAGGTAAGACATGGGCTCTTCTAGCTTTGATCTGGGGAACGTCTTAATGACACCAACTCCCCCTTCTGGCTACTTTCCTCAAGCCTTTGCAATAATGGTTGGAGCAAAGGATCAGTCAGTTTTCCACACTGTTCATCTTCAGTGTCTTGCCCTTCCTTTTATACCCCAAACAGATCACCATATACAGTAGTGGAAGATCTAGTTAACTCCTGACTAGACTACAGCAATAGCTTGCTAGCATGTTGTCAGAAGAGACAACTAACTAGGATCAAGAGAGCACAGAACGCTGCAGTCCGCTTAATTTTCAAAGTCTCCAAATCAACTGCCAATTAATTCATCCTTGCTTAGATCCATACACTGGCTCCCGGTTAAGGAAATAATTGATTTCAAGATCCTATGTTTGGTCTTCAAATGCCTACATAACCTTGCACCAGCCTGCCTTGCAGATAAACTGAAATGGTTATCAGCCTAGTTGATCTCTTCAGTCATCTGACAAGTTGTTGCTGATGATTCTATCCTCTTGCTGCAACACCAGAGGCGATCAGTGTTTCATGTTCTATAGCCCTAAATTGTGGAACACTCTACCCTGTGAATTAAGTAATATGACAGAGCTAACACGTTTCTGTAAATCCCCTAAAACATACTTGTTCAAATAAATTCATGGCTTTTGAGTTGGTGAATTTAGATTATATAGTCTAGCAAATAGACCTCTAGGAGCTTCAAGTCTTTTTGCACAGCAGCGCCCAGATGCAGTTCAGTCTGCCAGGTTTGAGTGCAATATAAATACTACAAATCAAATTATCTAATTCCTTGGGAATGCTTCTCTGTTCCCCTACGCACTCCAACACTATATTGCCCCGTAGTCTGAGCTTCTGTTGCTCGCACCTACTCCCAAAACCAACCTTTTTACCATCAGGTGTATTTTATACCTGTGGTACCTTCCATCTCTTTCCGGACGTTCCCAAGCACCTCACACTCTCAGTCAATTCCTTCACTAACTCCAACACATCCTGGTCTGAAACCTCCTCCTCCAGCCAATAGCTTCCCTCCTCCTCCTCCTCTTCACTTCACATCTCATCTCATCTCATCTCTTAACCTCCTCCTGGTCTCATACTACTGCCTCCTGTTCTTTCTCCTCCTCTCTCCCCACCGTCTCTTGCTGTTTCACAACCTCCTGATGTTTCTCTTCGTCTCCACCTGCCTCTGCTTTCCTCAACCTTCTCCTCCTCTCCGACTCACCACCTTTCCTCTCCTACAAGCCACCCTCTCCTCCTCACTTCCCATCATTCCCACCTCCTCTTTGTCTTTTCTACAGCCTTTACTAAACCAACCTCCGCCTACCTGCTACTCTTACCACCAACACACTCCTTCCCTAGACCTATATGCTCTGCGGACTCCTATCCGGATCTGGTCTGCTCAATCCCCTATACAGGGCTCTCACCTCACCCAACCCCCCTGGGGATCACCCTCCATTTACTCTGCCAAGGTGAATATGATTTTGTTTGAACACACAGTTCTCTTGCCACTTCAGCAGCACCATTCCACCAATCCTGTATATGCAGGCCAGGCTTTTACGAAGCTGTCCACAATCTTAGATATGCATAAGACGGAAACACATGTAATGGTTGCTTCTGCAGCCACACGGTTTCTGGTGCTCTTCCCTGGACTCTTGGCTCAGTGACAACATTTGGTATGTAAGCAAGGTTCAACTTGCAAATGTCTGTGGGGATTTTGTTCTGCCTTTCGGATGACTTTCTGCAAGCAGAGCTGTGGGCCAGAGTCTTCCATCATTCAGTTGACTGAATACCTAGATCTAGCTTGGCTTCCAAAGGAGTTTGACCTGCCAGTAGACAGGGTCATTAGAGAGGTGGGGGGCACATAAACACGTTTCAGGGAATTAGGCTCTCTTAAAGGGCCAGTGACTTTGGTTTTTAACCTGTGACTAGCCACTGACAAGTGGGCGAGGGAAAGGTGTGGTAGATCAAGGGACGAAGGCCAACTTTAACTATAGTCATCAGTGTTTAACAAATCCCAGCTGGCAGAAAGGCTCCTTCATGCACATAGAAAGGGGTATAGAATGATCAGCCTGGGAAATAAGGTTCCTAGTCTGAAAGAAAAAATAATTAGGTTCAATGCTACGTTGCATCGCATACTGAGCAATTATTCACTTAGTCCTTGAAGGTCAGGCAGTATCTAAGAAAGCACTTCCAAACAGCACTTTACACAGCAAAATTAGTTCCAGAAAGCAATATGTATTCAATAGTTCCAAGTCACTGCCACTGCACAAGGTAAAATTAATATCTTCTGATGAGAAGAGGGCATATATGTTTTTGGAGTGTTGTCCAGACGCATGTGCAAAAGCATGGAGTAACACTGTTCACTACCCCATTGTCCTTTCTTGTCACAGTGCTTATTTTGTGAGGCTCACCACCAATCCATTGCCTCCCAAAAATGTTTCACTCCTCCCCAGCAGAGCGTATAAATCCCATTTTCCCGTCTCCCAATGATGGCAGAAGCTTTGCTGTAAGACCCTGTATGATCTGCAAAATCCCAGGTTCCTTGCAATTGTGGGCTATGTTTTTTTCTCCAGCTTACTTTATTGGCCCTCACTTAGTGCCAGGAACATTGTTTTCAATGATTGGGTAAAGCTGAATTCATGTTTCAGATGTGAGCTGGAGGGGAACTCTGGACAAAGGAAACATCAAATGTTGAGTTACATGATTGATTTTTAATCTAACCCACACTCTAATTCTATGTTAAGACCAAGTCTTTCCATTTTCAACTGTGTCCCGTGTTGGCGCTATAAAAAGTTCCACGGAGTGCATTTGTTAGAGGGGCACTAAGCATTGAAATGTCATGTGACTAACGGAATGTTGATCCATAAAGAATGGGCTTGCAGAATATTATGTGTAATGTATTTATTAAAGAACTATTATTAAGATTGTAATAATAGGGAGGGATTCCAAGATGGCAGGCGAGGGGAGGGCTGCGTGTTAATAGCGCTCTCGCCCCCCAGGACCTACAACAATAAAAACACTATAAAAGAGCTTTTTCCCGGGTGAGAACACGTGTTAGGCAAGATTGCGTGCAGTACCCTTTGGGAGACTACAGCAACCTTGTCCTTCTGGCACTAGGTAACCAAACCTTTGGTTTAAGTCTGTACTACACAGGTTGGTAGTGTGGCTGAGCAGCCAGGCTCATCTCAAGAGGGGTCAATGTGAGCAGAAGGGCTTTTACACAAAGATAGGGCTTTTACACAAACATTCACAATGACAATTATTCAAATAAACTCTTACACTCAAGGTTTCTTGATTAAACAATTAATTTATTTAACAGTCAGTTATATAAGCCTTCTTCAGAAGGGAGCAAAATCATGTAACTTCAAAATATACATCAAATCGCACTCTTAGTTTCTCTAATCAGATGATATCCATTGGGGATGGGACACAGACACATCCTACACCCTCAGGTGACTTAAATAGCTAGGACACTGTGGACACGGATTTATCACTGGTACATTTAGAGCAATACTGAGTTTGGTGCAAAGGTTAGAATGGGGAATAAAACAAATGTTAACAAAATAATTCATAAAGTGGAAAGTACTTTTTCAACCCTCCAATGCAATAACTCTTTCCTGGGGGAAAGGTAAAGGCAAAGAGTCAGAGGTAAGAAGAGTCTCTCAGGGAGCCAGGACAGCCAATATTAGTTGAGCAAAGTCTATAGAAGCTGAATATCTTCTTTGCAGGTAAGAGAAATCTTGCTCAATGTTTTTAGAAAAGTTTGTAGGAATAAAATCACTTGAAGGGCCACAAACTGGAACTCTTGTGAGGGGCAAAGCTGCAAACAACTCTGCAAGGGCAACCAAGACAAGTCTCGACTGATAATAAGTAAGGCTACACCACAAGAGGCAAGTCCTCTTAACTTTACAGTACCTTTGGTTAGAAGAAATGGTTCCAGCTGGCTTCTGTTCCTGTGTAGCTCTGCAGATCCTGTTGTTCCCGGGCCTCAGTCATGGGGACAAGAGGTAGGATCTCTGGGGACTCCTGCACTACAACTGGAAGGTCAGCTGCAGCAATGGGCAAACTTCAATTCAGCAGCACTTCGCGGTTTTAGCTCCTCGCGTCTATAGCAAATAGCACCACCGCAGTCTCACGGATACCACTCTGGACTTTCCTCGCATCTGGGGTCCAGCACTCTGTTGAGGTGACTTAGGCTTGGTCAGTCCTGCTTCAAGGGAGTCTGGGGAATCTTCCTGAAATATAGGTCAGTCTCAAAAGCGATGCACTCAGTTTGGTGTTCCTCTCCCTGGCACTTCGGTTCCAGCAGCAGAAGTACAGCCAGCTCTGAGACGATGTCCAAACAAGTTCACTTTGGGGTTGATTGGTCCCGCCAACCCAAAGGGAGAAGTCGTCCTTGCAGGTATTCTCCAGGCGAAACAAATTTGGAGCTTCAGCACAGCAGCAGGGCTTCATCGGGCAAACCAATGGTCCAGGAATTGCAGCAGGCGTCTTCCAAGTTCTTCTTCGGATTCCTTCGTCCAGTGGTCGACTCTGCCTTCCAAGCCAAAAGCCTTGTCATTTATGCTGGTTTCTCCCATTCATTCCAGCCTAGCTGTCAATCACAGCCAGCCGACCAATCACCTTTGGGTGCATTGCTGTAACCAAGGGGATTAAGCAGAGGGCGTTTCTGGCACCTCCCTCACTTCCTGCCCCAGCCACACATACTGAATCCCTCCAAAGACAAAACTAACAAAGGGACCAACCCTGATTTGGCACGCAGAGTAAATCTCAAGAAGGACCTTTTCAACAAGAAATGGCGAAAAAAGATGACCGGGGGCCATTTTGACAAAACAGGCACCCATGGGTGTCTTACTGCAGCTGCAATTGCAGCCCATGGTAAAAACACACAATGGTAGGAAAAAGTAAACCACTGCCACCAGCCATTAATTGTAGAAAGGTTAACATAAAAATGTTACATGAGAAACTAGACAAAGGGGATACTAAGTAACCCCTCCAGCACCCTACGGTAAGATAGTGTGTGCTGGGTCTAGAAAGTTACAAAATGTAAGTAAAGTCAGTTTCACTTCACTGCTCTTGGAAACAGTAGTTTGACCAAGAAAAGGTACTTAAACCTTTGGGAAATCTAAGAGACTCCCCTGTGCCACTGCACCGAAGGTGCTGTGTTACACAATGCAAAGACGATGCCTATGGAGTTTGTCAGACTCCAAGGTCAAACGAAACACAGTATAAATCACAGAAATTAATACATGAGAGAGTGGGAAAAGGTCTCACTCTCTCCAGGTTAGAGATTAAAAGTCCTAAAGTCCAGCAAAAAGAGCTGGGGGTCTCCAAGGTACAGGGGAATTAGTACATTTCTGATAATTCTCCCTAACACGTTACAGAGAACAACGGAGGGATAACGAAAAGCAGAGACCCCAGGCGACCTTAAGTGCTCACCTGCTCCGGGGAACACAGAGCAGAGCTCAAGAGTACCGGTATACCGCCTATGCAACCAGTGAGGGATGGCCAGTAAAACACACCCGGCCGCAGCGGGAAGTACAGTGGTGCCTCACTGACAGACAGGAACGAAGTAAAGAGCGGGGGTCAGACACTCCTATTGGACAAACAGCTGGGATGAAGACCGCAAGGCGCCCACAACTGAAGGAGCACAGGGGGAGGAGGAATATCCCACAGCCCTGTCATTGGAGAGATCCATGGCTGAGCAGTGGCCCACCTGGCGGGCGGCACCTGCTGTGGAGGGCCAGTGGCGCCACCGGGAAGGAGGGAGCCCCACTTTGGAGAGAGGGCGAGGCCATGCCATGGCTGGCACACATTGAGTGGGCTGGACAGCAGTGGCAATGCGGTGGGAGCGGAGCAGGAGCCAAGTCAGAAACCCTGGTGGGAGGACCAGGGGAAGGCCCCCAAAGCAGAGGAGAGGGCAGGCAAGGCCGCTGGAGGAATACATTGGCATAGACACTGGGGGAAGGCGTTCCTGAGAAAGAACACTACGCCTACAGCAAGGCAGGCGGGTTAGGGGGGAGGGCAAGCACAGACCCGAGTGAGCTCAAGGAAGAGTGGAGCTGGGGCGCTCAGACATCACTGGTATTTCGAGGAGGAGGCAGGAGTGGAACTGTGTCTGGAGAGCCCAGCCAGGTGGGAGAGGCATGCAACAGGTTTGGGAGGTGAACCCCTTGGATCCAGGGAGGTCTGGACACAGGACCCAGAGTCCAGAAGGAGCAGCATCCGGGGGCCTGTGGAGAAACGTGAAAGTGGCCCACCAGAGTGGAGGCAGAGGGAGTCACCAGGACTCTGCCCCAGCTGCGGGGGGGGCCCACCGAGAGGGGGAGCGAAGGTGGGTCCACGGTACTAGGGCAGGTGCCTGGAGAGGCTAAGGGGAGCAATAAGGCACCCGTGGGGAGGAGAGTCCAGGACCTGCTCTCCGCTGGACTAAGCAGTACACATGTCCAAACCTAAGCAAAAGAACCGCGGATGGCCCGAAATCATGGAAGAAGACACAGGAGGGGAACCTGAAAAGACTATGGCGCAGGAAGAGAGCGCACCGAGTGGAGGAGACCAAAGACCCTCAGGTCAGGGGGGAAACATGCAATGACAGGGGCCTCTCACAGGATAAAGAAAAGGTGGTTACACAAGAAGTCCTCTGCCAATACTTTGAAGATTTCAGGGAGAAGATAGCAGGCACCATCCAGTCCCAGCTGAGCCAGATGCAGGGGGAGCTCTCTCACGCCCTGCAAGAGGTGAAAGGGGATATTCCAAAGTTGGAAGTGCTGGTTGATACATCAGAAAATGCGTTGCAGAAGGTGGTGGAAGAGACCCGTAAAATAGACAAACTGATAGAACAGCTCGGTAGGGTCACGCAAACCCTGGAAACCCAGAGTGAAGACCTTGAAAACCAGTCAAGGAGATTCAACATCAGAATCAAAGGCCTAGGCGAGGCGGTGGCAGATAAGTACTTACGAATGATGGCCCAACAGTCATTGGAGGACCTTCTCTGGGAGGAAGACTGGTCTACCATTGATCTGGACCGCATCCATAGAGTGGGGCCCAGGAGGGGGGAGCCTGGGGCCAGACCCAGAGACGTTGTGGTTGCCCTACATCAATATGAGCAGAAGGAGAGGGTTCTGGTTTCCGCAAGAAAGGGGAAAGTGATAAAGTATAATGGTCGGAAATCCCGCAGTTCCAGGATCTGGCCCAGGTTACCCTGACGAGGCGGAGACGGGTGGGGCCAGTGGTGCGGGCTCTCGCCCAAGCGGGAATTCAATATAAGTGGACTTTCCCCATTAGGTCTCCTCTTCAAACGCGAGGGTAAGCAGCACAGAATCACCACATGTGAGGAAGGCTTGAGGATTCTACAGATAGAAGATGAGGAACCTCCAAGGAGTGAACGAAGAAGGAGGGGGGGGACCCAATTAAAAGGAAAAGCTGGGAATGAACAACATTTTCAAAGAAAGGAGTTAAACTCTGGCCTCCAATGGGCCGGGGCACCCCAAGTCAGAGCAGTTGAAGGAGGGGAGAAGCCCCAGTCGGAGAATGAACAGGGAACTCCGCCGTACTGAGATTATGGTGGACGATATGGCGGGTGAATGTCACCACCGGTGGGAGAATGGAATGAAGGGAACTGGGGGTTCACCTTGGTTTAATCATGGGTGTAAGGGTACCCACACGTTATTACTCTGGGTTGTTAAAGGGGTTCAGCTCCCAGGGAAGGGAAGTCCTGTGGAGGGGGAATAGAGGCTGGCTGAGCCCTACCAGAGTGGGGGGCAAGGGGATGAGGTAGAGGAGATCGTTATCCAGGAGATCGGGAGTATAGACTACAGTAAGCCTGAAGCAATGCTTTAACACTTTCAATGTGAGGGTTCAGAACTTGCCGGGGAAAAGGAGGAGGGGAGAGAAATTCTTGAGCAGGGGAAAAAGCAGATTTGGTAGCACTCCAAGAGACACATGTCCAGAAGGTAGATAGACATAAACCCTGGCTGAGAGGGTACACCCATCTGTTCCAAGCTAATGACAAGGGGAAACAAGGGTGTGTGCTTTTGGCCCTGTGTGCACAGCCAGGCCTACGGGTCACAGATGTGAAGGGGAAACCGGAGGTGAGGTATGTTATGGCTAACATCATCTGGGACGGGGAGGGATACACCCTAGCAACAATATATGCCCCCAACGCAAGGCAGGAGGGAATACTGAGAACAGTATTGGGGGGAGCTCGAGAAGTTCACGAAGGGGAGGATAGTGCTCACGGGGGACTTCAATCTGGCGTGGGATCCAGTCAAAGACAGGAATGCTCGGATATACCATAGTCAGAGGGCCCCAACAAAGAATATGAAAGAGGGGATGAGAGAGTGGGTCTGATGGATGCATGGAGGGAATTAAAGGGACAGGAGAGTGGATACACGTTCTACTCCCACATTCATAGGCCATTTTCTAGGATAGACTATGTGTGGGTGGCCCGTTCCCTCCTGGGGCAGGTGGGAGAGATCGAACTTGGGGTAATTGCATTGTCCGACCATGCGCCTGTAGGCCTCTCACTGCAAAGGAGGAGAGGGGGCCCAGGGGTTTGGAGGTGGACGTTCCCGGATGAACCTCCTTAACGACCCAGCAATTTGTGAGAATTTCAGGGGATGGATTAAGGATTTCTTTGTAACAAAAAATAGACGGGGGATAGCAGCACAAACTGTATGAGTATGTGTTTAAGGCCAAAATGAGGGGGGAGGTGATAGCTAGGAAGGTACAGAGATAAAAACAAAAAGGAATCAGTTGCAGAAAGACGTTGAAGAACAGCTGAAGGGGATAATGTCCAGGATGCAGAACGACACCAGTAACGCGATCAATAAAGAGTATAGGGAGTTAGGGGGCAACTGGACGTTCTCCAATCAAAGAGGGCAGAGCAGTCATTCATATCTGCAGTAGAAATCTTACATTAAAGCTAACAAGGTGGATAGGCTACTAGCGAGACAGTTAAAGAAAAAAGGAGGGTGCCAGGAGTCAGGACCATATTAAAGATTAGGTCTGGCACAACAAGGAACTCCACCTCGAACTAGGACATCCTAAGTGCCTTCAGGGAATTTTATTTGAGCCTTTATGCGACAGACTCACCGGAGAAGGGGGGCCCAACAAGACTTGTGGATTCTGAATAGGAGAGCTGGCCATGTCGCTTCAGTTGGTGCTCATGTTTTCAGCAAGATAAACCCTTCTCAGAAGCCTTTGACACTTTCGAAGGAAGGGCTGATAGCTTATGACTAAGACCTTTGGTATTCCAAGAAGAGCAGAGCAGGGGTGGGACACAAGTCTGTCACAGAAGATATGTATTAGTTATGCAACCACACAAGCGATTTTCCCGAACTAGGCCGCCTGAGGTTAAGGCAGGCGTGGTGTGTATGTGCAGCTGCAGATATAACTGTTAAGCTACAGGAATGAGTATGCAAGAAATCCTTTGCACAAACCAAGACGTGAAACAGGGCGTGCAACCAGCTGTCAACGACTGCAGATTTTTGTCTGGACTAAGTGCCAGCTATTGAATGCAATGTTAACCAAAATGTATACAAGCTGTATGAACTTTGAATGCTTAGCTCACTCCTGTGCAGTCTTCTGAATGTGCAGGGAGTCATGCCCTTTCGCGAAAGGCTAGATGAATAAATGGATGACTTGACTTACTTGGTATGGGTCTTATTGGTGGGGTCCCTTGTACCAGGTTGGGGGTGAGCAAAATGTGCATCCTCAGACTTCCTGGTGAGGACCTCTTTGACAAGGCTCACCCAAGAGGAGAGCGACGAGTTAGAGGGGGCAATCACCCCAGAGGTGGTGAGGACCACGATCCAGTCACTACCAAAAGGGAAAGCACCCGGACCGGATGGCTACCTGGCCAGCATCTACAACATTTTCCGGGAAACCCTGATACTGACTTTAGTGCTCTTATTCAGGTCGTCCGGGAGAATTGCCCGTTCTATGGAGAAGGCCAAAGTAGTTTTACTTCTAAAGTCCAATAAGGACCTGGAGCTATGCAGGTCCTACCGACTCATTTCCCTCATCAACTTGAACGCAAAAATATACACCAAGATATTGGTGACCCGATTAGAGAGGGTACTCCCAAAGCTGATCGAAGTCAACCAATCTGGATTTATTAAAAACAAGCAGGCTTCCGACAATACGCGGAGGGTGTGTCAACTCATGGAGAAAGCTACCCTGACCAATATGCCCGCGGTGGTCTTGGCTTTGGATGCAGAGAAAGCCTTTGCCCAGGTAGAGTGGTCGTTCCTCTTCCACACTATGGAGGCCATGGGGTTGAGGGGGAAGAGGTTCATAAATATGGTGAGGGCTAACTACAAGGATCCCATACTTCGCCTGGCAATAAATGGCCAGATCTAGGAAAGTATAAGGGTA
Source organism: Ambystoma mexicanum (assembly GCF_040938575.1). NCBI lineage: Eukaryota > Metazoa > Chordata > Amphibia > Caudata > Ambystomatidae > Ambystoma > Ambystoma mexicanum. The sequence goes on along the minus strand of NC_090936.1, from coordinate 446,244,746 downwards.
TCCCGGGGTAGGAAGCAGGAGTGCCCGCTCTCCCCACTCCTTTACGCAATCCATTTGGAACCCCTTCTCTCCCGTATAAGGGAATCCCCAGACATCACAGGGATTAAGTTTGGCAAAGAGACCCACAAGGTGATGGCCTTCGCGGATGACATGCCATTAGCAATAACAAACCCAGAGACTACGTTACCAGGGTTGGGGAAGTAATTGGGGGAGTTTGGTAGGGTGGCGAGTTTGAAAATTAACGTTCAAATTAGAATTGCTTAATCTGAACATGACAAAGGTGAAGGTGAATAGGTTGAAAGAGAGGTCCCCCCTATAATTGGGCCATCGGGAGCATTCGTTACTTGGGTGTTCATCTTACGGGAGCAATCAGGGGGGATATAGAAGGAGAACTATCCACCGCTTCTGGAGCAGATTAACCACGATTTTGTGGCTAGGGAGAATAAATGTTCTGAAGATGGTGATCCTCCCCAAGATACTCCATCACTTTCAGGCTCTCCCAATTAATGCCACCCCAATTTTGTTTTAAGGAACTTCAGGGCCTGGCAAGCAAGTTTATCTGAAATAATAAAAAGCTGCGACTGTCAATGGGACTATTAATGACACCTACTCACAAGGGGGGCTTGGGGTTTCCACATTTATATCTGTGTTACTTAGCGGCGCAGGTTAGAGTGATACAGGAGTGGTTCAGATCTGACCAAGAAAAGGTATGGGAAAATATGGACAGGGCAGTGGTGGAAAGACCACTAGACAGGGTACTATGGTGCCTGAAGACAGACAGGCCAAAAAATATGTACAAGAGCAGGATCACGGCCTTGGTGGGAGAGTTACAGGACGTCCTGGTTAAGAAGGTTGGGCTAATGACCTTTCCATCCTCATTGAAACCATATTGCAGAACCGACAGTTTTCCCTGGGACAGGAGGGAGCGAGATTTTGGGAAGTGGGACAAGGGGGTGCCAGGTGCTCCAGGACTTGACGGAAGGGAGTGTGGGGGTAAAAATGTATGAACAGTATAAAAAGATTTCAACTTAGGGGAGGAGGAGAGGTTTAGATATTCCCAGTTAAGGCACTGGGTGAAAAAACCTGAGGTTAGAAAGGCAGCAACAAGGGATCTTACCATCTTTGAGAAATTTGTGATGAGCAACACGGGGGAGGCTCACATAATCGCGGACCTCTAAGATATTCTCGTCCCGCGAAAAGGAGAAATGGCCATATATGAAAGAATGGGAGGAGACAGTGGTGCAGGAAATAGAAGGGGAACAGTGGGAATAATTGTGCGCAGCCATCCCCCGCTTTACCAGGGCAGTGCACATTAGGGAAATGTGGATCAAGAGTATGGTCCAGTGGCATCTCACCCCGATGAGGCTTCATAAATTCTACCCAATGGTGTCAGGTAAACGCTGGAGAGGATGCAACTCCCCGGGCACATTTGATGGGAGTGCGGGAAACTGGTGAAGTTCTGGGAGTATGTAAGAAAGTCGACGTCAGACATATTTGGCATACAGGTCTTCAAGGACATTGCAGAAGCCATGTTGGGGTGCGTCCTGGAGCCATTGCCAACTAGAACTCAGAAGAAGGCCCATGTGATTCTCAGCATGGCAACATCACTATTGGTGGCTGAAAAATGGAAGTCTAGAGTGGTCCCAAACAAACAGGACTGGTTGGCCAAAGTCTGGCAATTTGTGGCCTTAGAGTGAGTGACTTACTCTCTGCAAGGAGAGTTACAGAGATTTGGGGCAGACTGGGACGTGGTACTATTGTATCTCCATAGTATACAGTCTATATATCGAAATAACTTTTCTCGAGTCCTTTTTCATTGAAAGTTTTGTAGTGAAACTTTTATATCGAAGTTTTTAAGAAAAATTATCTTAAATCGAAAACATGCATTAAAAACCTTTATATTAATTAATATAATGACTTTGCAATGTATTTTTAAATGTTAACTGTTTCGTGGCAATATCTTTTTTGTCCACCTGCGGTCACTGTTTTGTTCATTTATTTATTTGAGTTGCATTGAAATACATCAGTTTCGGCCATTATGGGTCGGTTTTGGATTTTTTTTTATCCTTTTCCGATGGATTTTATTTAATTTTTTTATTTATTTTTTTTAACAGATTTTGGGTGCTTTTCCCTGACTTTTTGGGATTTGTTATAGTTTTCCCACCAGTATTCCTGGAGGTTTTTTTCAATTTGTTATTTTTTTTTCCTTGGATTTCTGTTTTTTTGGCATTTCATGCTTGGATTGCTCTCTCATGGATGTGGATTTCTTGCTGGATTCGTGTCTTTTCCAGTTTTTCAGTTTGCTGTGGCAAGTTTAAATTTAAATGTGTAACACTTTATGTTGAATGCAATACTCCTATGAATTTTTATAATGTTTTCTTTTCGGAATTGACTCTGCTCCGGCTCAGTAATCAAGTCGCAGTCCTTCAATTACAACAAACGTTTGAGTTCAACTGTATTTCCATGTTCAAAGATTATACCCAGGCAGGGTCCTTTTCTCAGAGCTCTGAATGTATCATCGGTTTTAGGGTTTTTCGGTAAAAGTTTCAATATATAAACGCTTTTCACTTTGTGGATTTAAATTCAGTAAATGAATTTTAGGTAGAATTAATTTGGTAAAACATGCACTCGATATACAAATATCTTTGTAAAGACATGTAACCGACTGGGACGTAGTACTATCGTATCTCTGTAGTAACTCGAGAGTGGGGCTATGCCCGAGGAGATGAACCCTATTAGAGTTGGTTTGAGAACACAAACTGTTAAGATTAAAAGAGATGCCTACTGTCTCGGGGAAGTTTGGGGGCATGTTTAAATTCAAAAATGGCAATAAAATAATTGAAACAAAAGATTGGAAGAATAGAAATGTAGAGGGGAGGAGGGTGGATCAGAAATCTTTTTTTTGAAAATTTTATTTTAGTTATACAGCAATGAAATTACAACTATACATAATATACATATGATTATATTAATACAATAGAAATCACCCCCCCCAAATTCAAGGTTCATATTTGTAATCAACTGATCAGTATAAAGTTAGAAACTTTCCCCAAATCTTTTCAAACAAAGCCATTTTCTTATCTCTTCGGTAAAGCACTCTTTCCATCTCTGCAAGATTATGCATTTCACCGAGCCACACAGCTATATCAATGGGATCTGCTGTCTTCCATCCTCTCAGGATTATTTTTTTCCCCACCATAGCGCTTCTGAAAATCATTTTTTTTCTGACAAATAGTCAGATCTTCCAACATTACATCACATCCCAACACCAGTCTTGAAATCATATTTTAGCCTTTCACCTATAACCTTTGCACAGATAGGATCATACTCCAACCAAAAACCTCTTACTCGTGTGCAATCCTATAACATATGCTCCAGCATTCCAGACTCTTTGTACACAAGCCCAACAATCCAAATTATCACTCATGCCTCTCTTCTCTAATCGCTCCAGTATCCAGAAGACCCGGTTCAAAATCTTGATTTGACGTGATCTCTCTGTTAGCCCCAGAGAGCATAGTTTGACATTCACACACATACGAGACCACTCACTTTCATCAATCTCGCTTTCAATTCTCCTGCTCCATTCCTCCCTCAGTGAATCATTTCCTTTGTATGCAGCCACAATCATACCATATACACGGCTGGCTAACCCACTCTCTCCTGGTTTTGGATCAGAAATCATTGATTTATTTTGAAATTCCAGGAATGTTGTTTTCCAAGCTTTTGTACCTTCAAATTCCTCAACAAGCTGCTCCTACTTACCTGGCAAGCAGGAATCATTCTTGCCATCCCACTTAGATGGACATTCTGCAGAACAGATGCTTTTAAATGTTAAGCCTTCCAAACACCATGGCATAGAAAACATCAGGATTTCAGCGTCAGATTCTTTTGTGTACAACACTCTTCCTTCCCACATCCACCATGCTACATCCTTACTGTAATAAAGGAAACAATTACTGACCTGGCACGTTGTTCAATCACAGACTGTAATTTACAAGGAAAACTTTTAAGACCTTACTCACAGTTTAGATTTTTCCCTTCCGCTATACTCGCCTCGCTCCATCTTTCCCAGTGTCAACTTATTGTGTGGTGTGCAAAGTATAAGCTCTTAAATAAATTAACACACTGGGTGTTGGTGCAAATAGTGACCCATCGATTCGCTAGAGAGGAATATCAGATGTACTGCAATGCATAGGTATTACCAGAAAATGTAGATGCTTTTGTGGCCTCTCTATCCTCCTTGATCTCCCACTGCTGAGAACACATTGAAGGCAAGTGACCAGGTATATTTGATGACCATAGTGGAGGCCAGATTCAAGGAACTGGATGCAACTGCTACAGGCAAGAAATGACGTGCTTAGAAGCCAGAGACTAACATGTTGATTATGTTTTCAACGTGCACCACCTTAATGTTTGCGTTTAAGTATGCTTGTGCCAAAAAGATCAATAATAACTATTTTGAAAGAAGAAGACAGACTACAGGCACGTGCTTATTTGATTGCAGGGGAGGAAAAAGGATTAGGGTGAGTGGGAATCGTTTTCAATGTATGGAATGTGTGCTGTTTCTCATGTGTATGAGGGTGAAAAAAACAAAACCTATGCGAACGACATTACAGGAGTAAGCAAGCCCAGTTTCCTCCTGCAAAGAGAGGGGAAGATGCAAATGTAGAAGGTATAATCAAAAGAGAAGAGAATCCTGTGGTCCTCCCAAGACTGCTCTCATCATACGAATGAAACCAGGCCTGATGTTGGCCTTCATCACTGCGGTTCAAATCCAAGAAATGGTTGAAAAGACTACTTTTGCCTTTGAATCAGGTACCCTCCCATTCCCTTCAATCTATTTATTTGAATTCACCAAAGAACTGTCCAGAGAGATGAATTAAAAGTAACAATTATATAGCAAAGCAAGAGTCAACTGAAAGGAAAATACATGTTAGGTTTGGGGAAGCACAAGAAAAAAAAGATTTTGAGGAAGAGCAAAAAGAAACAGAGAGAGGGCATTTCAAAGATTTGGGGGTGAAGAATAAATTGGCGTGAAAGCAGGACTGAGCACAGGTAGGATATAGCACAGCCAGTAGAATAAAAGGCTAGAAGAATACAAAGGGGCACAAAAAGAGAAATAAGGGAGCAGGGCCATTATAATGAAACTGAAGGCAGTCATGGAAAGAAGCCAGTAGAGAGTAGTAACAGATGGAGAAATATAAAATTGGAGGAAGTTGACTAACAAAATGAAAATTAGAGTTAAAAACATAGACTAAGGGGGGACGAGGGAAGCACAGTAATCAAGTTGTGAAAAAAACATTGTGGGAATAAGAATATTGGTAGCAAAGAAGATCGAAAAGGGCAGATGTTACGACTATAATAAAGCTGAAAGCAATAGGAACGATTGAGAGAACAAATATGTACAGAAAAAATGAGAAGTAAAGATTATTCGGCTATTCCGGCAGATGAAGAGGGTAGGGAGAGAGTTTGGGGCAAAATAAATGGGAGTGTGTAGACTTTCACGAGGGGAGGGGTGGATAAAAAGGGACTGTAGGTTTTGGTAGGAATAAGAAGAAAAGTTGGCCATCTGGTGGAACTGGATCTAAGCCATGTGTCCTCCATCCCATCAATCACTGCTAATCTGTTGGTGCCTTTTTTTGTCCCTTTTTTTCTTTCCCCCCCCTTGCCTTTCTTTCCCTACCCAAGTAGCATTCGAGCCTCTTGTTTTCAGTAGGTCAGCTGCTGCAAGTGCATCTAGGTCAAGTGGCCTCTGGCCCACCTACCAATCAATCACTGATAATCTGTAGGTGCCTTCTCGTTTTGCGTCGCCCTTTCTTTCGCAAAATTAAGCAGCATTCCAGACCTGTTCCTTTTGCAGTTGGTCAGCTGGTGTGGTTTATGTGAGCTTTCCTCCACCCATCTGTCAACCACCACTAAATGTCTTGGTGTCTTCTTTTGCTGTTCCCAATCCCCTCTTTCTTTCATTACGTATCCACGTCTACAGCTGCATATTGCCACCGGAAGCAGCAATGTTGTGCAAGCCATGTGGTCTTCCTTCCTTTCTGCCTGCTTGCTGACCACCAGCAACGCTGCAACCTACTCAGCCATGCCCACTTCGAGCGTTATCAGTGCCACTCCGGCAGACTAGGGTCATTTACCACCACGATCGCCAGCAGGGACAGGAGCGATGTACAGGTCACGTGATCTTAAATCCTGCCTCCTTGCAGCTTTCCACCATGGCTCCAGCCCTCTCAGTCACGCCCATCTTGACCTTTATCAACAACACTCTGGCAGCCTGGGGCCACTTACCACCACCACCAGCAGTAGAGTGAAGTGCAGAACATATGACCTTTCTACATGCCTCCATGCCGATATCCGCCGGCACTCCAGCCAAACCCACCTCTAGCTTTATCAATGCCTTTTAGGCAGACTTGGGACAATTACCATCACCAGCAGGACTGAAGCGCAAGTCACGTGACCCTGCTTCCTGCCTCCTGGATAACCCTCACCAGTTGGCCTCCACCCCGACCTCATTGGACGTTATCAGCTCTGCCCTGGAAGCTCAGGGCCACTTACCACCACAGACAGCTGCAGCATGCGAGAAGTACAGGTAATGTTACCTTGCTCCCCACCACTTTGCCAACAACCATAACTGCTCCGGGTTCCTCAGCCACGTCTAACTCAGGCTTTATCAAAAGTCTCCCCCAGGCTTCCTACACAGAGAGCATCCTCAGCAAAGGACCTACAAAGGATGCCATCTGTTCGTACGCATTAATGCCTGGAAGATCGAAGGTCAGACAACTTGTTCCTTTCCATAGGAAATCATCACCATGTCTCTCCTAACACCGGAGCACATCCGTACTCTCCCTATGAACTGTCCGTTCAAAAGCTTGCACCCCAACAGTTACCCAAACTAGCTAACCTCCTCAAACTACCTCCCATCACCCCACAACCCACACTCCCTATGATCAAAGCTAAAATAACCACTGCACACATGCCCGACATCTTCAACCTCAAAACCCACCATAAACTCAACGCAATCTTTATCATGAAAACTGGGTTTATGCCAACCTTCTCCCAAATCTTCGATGTCCTCGTGCCATTGAGTTATAGCATTTAACATGCAATCCAATCACGGAAGACAGGGGAGCATGGAATTCATCCACAAAAATGAATGGCCTGTGTCAATTCATACCCAACCACCCCTTAACATAATAGAAACCATTACATGAAAAGTCTCCCTCTCAGCCACCGTCAACCTCATTTACAGACCACTTCACAGGTGTGGCATCTTCCAAGAGATTACAGACGTAATCTTGTCAGTCTCAACCTTGCATGTGAATAACATCTACCTTGAAGAAGTCTTAGTTACTTACCTGTAACTGTATTTCTCCAGCATTGGTATCTTTCATAGATTTACATGCTTGAATATTCGGTGATAAATTAAATAATAATAATATATATTTTTATATATATATATATATATATATATATATATATATATATATTATATATATATATATATATACATACACTGCCCCCGGCAGCCATCTTCAGATTTTGAACCGTAGAGATTACAGTATGATGGATGCCGAGCATAGGAGCAGCCTCTCAGGGGAGGCGGGCGCATGTGAATCTATGAAAGATACCAATGCTGGAGAATACAGTTACAGGTAAGTAACTAAGACTTCTCCAGCATTGGATCTTTCATAGATTCAGATGCTTGAATAGAATACCAAGCAGTTAAAACATGCCACCATTATAAACAGATATGCATAATTACAGAAAAACATATTTCTGATCAAACCTTTACCATGCAGCAACACAACGGTTACATACTTCGGGAAAGGTGGGAAAGGAGGCTGGTCCTACCTTATACAAAGAGATGGCGGAGCACTGCCTGTCCAACTGCAGTTTCTTTGTTGGTATCTTCAGTCAGGCAGTAGTGTTTCGCGAAAGTATGTAGAGTGCTCCACGTGGCAGCTCTGCATATGTCTTTCAAGGCCACCGCTGCGTGAAATGCTGTTGACGCCGCCCTTCCTCTGGTGGAGTGCGCAGACGGCGGTCTAGTTAAAGGGTCGCCTTTCAACTGATGACAGTGGGTGATGCAGGACGATACCCAGCGTGCCAGGCTTTGTTTGGATATAAGTTGGCCCTTGGTACGGCCAGAGAAGGAAATGAATAGCCGGTTTGAGGAGCGGAACTCCTTGGTTCTTTGCAAGTAAAACTTCAACACCCTAGACACGTCTAGAGAGTGTAACGTCCTTTCCGCTTCCGAAGCGTGATTCTGGAAGAAGGTTGGTAAAACAATCCGTTCAGTGAACGACATCTCCGAAAGTACCTTGGGGAGGAACTTCGGGTGAGGCCTTAAGATGACGCGGTCTTTCTGGAACAAGGTAAAAGGAGGTTCCGAAGACAAAGCTTGCAACTCACTGATCCTTCTGGCCGATGTGATGGCTACCAGGAAGGATGTCTTCCAGGACAAGAATTTCATATCGCATCTATGTATGGGCTCGAAGGGAGGTTGCATGAGGGCTGTTAAGACGGTGTTGAGGCTCCAGTCCGGAACTGGTGTAGGTGTAGGCGGATAAGTACGCATCAGTCCTTTCAGGAAGATCTTGATCGCTGGTAAGGAGAGTAAGGCTTGCGTCTCCGCGGTTACTGTGTAGGCCGCTATGGCTGACAGATGGACCTTGATAGAGGACAGTGAGAGCCCTGATTTAGCCAGGTGCAACAAGTAAGGCAGAATTTGGTCAACCGAGGCCGTGAGGGGATCGATCGCAGAGGTCTCGCACCATTTGGAAAACCTGGTCCATTTTCTGGTGTAGGTGAGTTGCGTGGACGGGGCTCTAGCGGCCCTGATGATATCCCAGCATTCTGATGGTAACTTTAGGTGCATCAGTTTACGCTGCTCAGGAACCATGCTTTGAGGGACAGGCTCCTCGGGTCGTGGTGGAGGACCTTGTGGTTCTGTTGTGTCAGTAGATATTGATGTGATTTGAGACGAATCGGGGTTTTGCAGGATAGATGTCTCAGCGTCGGGTACCAGACTTGCCGTGCCCAATCGGGTGCAATAAGAATCAAGGAACAATCCTGTTCTTTCACCCTGCGAAGTACCCTCGAAATGAGGGGAATGGGTGGGAAGGCGTAGAGGAGCTTCCCCGACCAATCCACTGAGAACGCGTCTCCCAGCGATTGGTGCTCGGGGTATCTTGACGCAAATCTTTTGCATTTTTTGTTGTTCCTGGTGGCAAAAAGGTCGATCTGCGGATGGCCCCATAAGGCAAATATCCGTCGGGTTTCTCTGTCGTCCAACTCCCACTCGTGTGACGCTGTGTATTCTCTGCTTAATCTGTCCGCTAGGACATTGTCCACTCCTGGAAGGTGCTCTGCCCTGATCTGTATCCCGTAACGCAAGGCCCATGCCCATAGCTGTTGGGCTTCTTGCGACAGAATCTGAGACCTCGTGCCTCCCTGCTTGTTTGTATAGTGCATGGAGGTCGTGTTGTCTGTCTGGACTGTAAGAACTTGACCAGCTATAACCGGTAGGAAGGCTTTCAGCGCCAACCTTACGGCCCTGAGCTCCAACACGTTGATGTGGAGTTGGGACTCTTGTGCCGACCAAGATCCCTTGGTTTGGAGGTCCGCAAGATGAGCGACCCAGCCTGATAAGGAAGCGTCCGTCCGCAGCAGGAGGGTCGATGTCGGTGCTTGAAACGGCATTCCCTGTAGAAGATTCCTCGGAGCGTTCCACCATCGAAGGGCCTTGTGCAACGTCGATGGAATCTGGACAATGTCTTCCCAGCATCCGAAAGCTTGTTTCCATTGGTGGTCCAGAGCTTCCTGAACCGGCCTCATGCGAAGCCTGCAGTTCGGTATGAGGAATATGCATGATCACATCATGCCCAATAGGGATTTGTAAGAGCGCACAGATGTTGTCTCTTTCTGTAGGAAGTTCGAAGTTAAGCGTAGAATCGCTGCTATTCTCTCTGTGGATGGTCTCACTCTGGGAATGCTGGAGTCTAGCTCGGCTCCCAGGAAGAGAGCTACCTTGCTGGGGACGAGGCAGGACTTCGTCTGGTTGATGGAGAAACCTAACTCTTTTAGGAGGTTGACCGTCCTTGACACTGCCGAACGAGCCTTTGCAGCTGAACTTGCCTTTATCAGCCAATCGTCCAGGTATGGAAAAACGTCCGTTCCTGCTCTCCTGAGACTTGCCGCTACCGGTGCCAGGCATTTCGTGAAAACTCTTGGCGCCGATTTTAGGCCGAACGGAAGCACTTGAAACTGAAAGTGGAGCCCTCCCACTGTGAACCTGAGGAACTGCCTGTGTGCTGGATGGATCGGGATGTGGAAATAAGCATCCTCCAAGTCTAAAGTGGCCAAGAAGTCGTGCTTGTTTAACCAAGGTAGCACCCCTTGTAGAGCTACCATCTTGAAAGTTATGCGCTTGATGAACTTGTTGAGAGCCCTCAGGTCCAAGATGGGCCTCCATTGACCGTTTTTCTTTCTGACCCGGAAGAATCGGGAGTAGAAACCTTTTCCCCTCTGAGAATAGGGTACTGGTTCTACTGCTGCCTTCTGGAGCAGTTTTTTCACTTCGGACATGACCTGGCTTAGCATATGTACTCCGCGGGGAATTGGAGGCAGGGAAGGAGGTTGGTCCAGAAATTCCAAGGTGTGACCCTTTCGGATCACCTGTAACACCCATTTGTCCGATGTAATTGACCGCCAGCGCTGGAAAAACTGGCTCACCCTTCCCCCCACCGGGGCGTGGCGAAGGGGGGGGGAGATTGGTCGTCAGTTCTGCTTGCCTTGCGACTTCCCTTGGGCGGAGCCACGTCTGCCTCTATGGGCGTATCTGTTGGATGACTGATATTTATTGCCTTGGTACGTGCCGCCTTGTGCTTTCTGACCATAGGAGGAGGAACGACTGTATCCCCTGAATTTGGAAGATGCACCTCTATAGGGACGAAAAGACCGATGGTCCTTACTTTTGTCCTTTAAAGAACTGATGGCTCTGGCTGTGTCAGTGTCTGTCTTGATTGCTTTCAAATGGTCGTCTATCTTTTTCCCAAAGAGATCTTGACCGTCAAATGGCATGTCCAGAATCTGCGCCTGAACTTCAGGTCTAAAGTTAGTAGCCTTCATATAGGCCTGCCTTCTGAGCACTGTACCGTGCGCCATCTGCCTGAAGCCTGATTCGGCCACATCAACTGCCGCGTCGATCATGTGATCCGATGTTGCTTCACCATCCGCGATAATGGATTTTGCCTCCTCCTGGAGCTCCGGTGGTAATTGTTTCGCCAAGTTAGACATGCGGAGCCAAAGCTCGCGATCGAATCGTGCGGTCATGGCCAGTGCATTACCCGCTCTGATTGTAAGTGATGCAGAAGATGAAACTTTCCTGCCCATGGCTTCCAATTTGCATCCGTCCTTATCCGGTGGTGCCGACAAAGGTGAGGAGGGGTTGGCGAGTTTCTTTCTGGCCGCCACTGTAATAACTGAGTCCGGTTTCGTATGACCCCTTAAACAAAGCGGTGCCGAATCCGGAGCTTTATACTTCTTTTCTGGCCTGGACACCAACGCCGGAGTCGATAAGGGCGTAGATAGGATCTTGGATCCGGAATCCCAGATGGTATCGAGGAGGGGAATTGTAGTCACTGTCCTCCTTCGTTTGTCCCTGTGCTCATAGAGCACTGATTGCCTTTCCTCCGAAGAAACCTGAATTTTAAACAGTTCTGCGGCTTTACCTATTATGGTGTGGAAAGAAACGAGATCATCCGGCGGTGAGGCCTTGCCCGGCGAGTCTCTCCTCCTGGGCTTCTCGACGACGTAGTCATCCCAATCACTGTGTGCGTCTGGCTCCTGAGTTATTTCTCCTTCTTCTGGTTCCGAAAAATCACCAAAAGGATCCTCCTGCCAGTCTGATACCGAGATGGTGGACGGTACCATGGTGGGATCTACGTCCGGAGATCGCGGTCTGTGCGATGACTGTGGTGACGGGACTCTTGTAGGTGAAGCACTGTGGGTGCTGCTCCTCGGTCTTCGAGCAGGTGATCTCATCCATTTTTGCGGTCTACTCCTGTAAGGAGAGCAACCCGATGTGCCTGGAATCGGGGATGACTCTCTAGGAATGGGATTAATCGGAACTTGCTTCTCCCTTTGCCGTTTGTAAAATTCTTCTACAATCCTCTGCACGGATAACATGAGCACCGGGTCATGAGGATATTCGGATTCTCCCGTGGACGGGTGCCAAGGAGAGCTGTATTGTTTCGGTAAGGGACCGATGGACTCTTCCACCACTTCTGCATCAGAGAATTCTTCCTGAAGAATTATATCCGGAAGTTCTGCCATGTGCCCCAAAGGTGAAAATTGCTGCACCAGAGGTTCAGTTACAGTATTCTTCTCAATGATATTGCTTGTAATGACAGGAGCTTCAAGAGTAAGAGGCAGTAATTCCTCTGTAACTGCCGAAATTTGCGGTGCCTCTGAAGGCGTTATGGATGGTGTTATTCCCGTCGACGAGGGCTTCGCCGACGACTGAGATTTTCCCGTCAACGACTGAGATTTTCCCGTCGACGAGGGCTTCGCTGTCGACTGAGATTTTCCCGTCGACGACTGAGATTTTCCAGTCGACGAGGGCTTCGTTGACGAATGTGGAGTGTGCTCCGTGGACGACTGTGTCATGGATGAATGCTTCGTGGACGAGTGGTGTTTCTTGCTCGTCGACGATTGCTTCGTGGTCGACATGTCCGATGACAATGATCTAACTGTCGACGATGTCTTAAGCATCGTCGTCGTCGATGCTGGTTTCGTCGACGGTATGGCCGATGACGGGCCTTTACCTTTCCCTTCATTCGTGGGCGGTTTACCCGCCGACGACTGCCCCCCCCCGTTTGTTGCAAACTCCTCCTTACCTCTGGAGGCAGATTTTGCTGACTTTTTCTGGCTTGAAAGGTCAACTGGAGGCAGAAAGGGTATCAATTCCAGCTTCCTCTTTTTGGATTTGGGAGAGGAACTCCTTTCCACTGAAGAGGCCCTTCTCTTTGAAGTTTGCCTCTCAGGTGGAGTGCTGGATTGGACAGGAGCTGTTCGGACAGACTCTTCGTCCGAAGATTGATCCCTGGATTCCAGGTATGAAAGGAGTCTTCTATGCCTGTCATGAAGGGTCTTGGTGGAAAAAGTTTTACAAATCTCGCATTTTTTAATGTCATGTGGGTACAGACAATAAATGCAATGCTCGTGGGGGTCCTTGTAGTAAACCAATTTCTTCTTGCACCTCGTGCAGTCCCTGAACAGGGAAGGCTTCCTGACAGCCTGAGGTGCCTCCATTTCTGAAGAGAAGTTCAGTCGACGATTTTGAGAGGAAAACAACAAGTTTTGCCACCAAGGTTAATTGGAAAGAAAGCCCCTAGGAAGGGGAACAAGATGGAATATATTTTACAAAAAAGTAGAAAGAATTTGGAAAAGCTCAGAGAGCTTGAGGATTCCCTGTGTCTGATAGACTGCGGTGAAAAATCTGAAGATGGCTGCCGGGGGCGGAGCTTAAGCCCTGCCACCTCATTGGCTGGGGCCATAAAGGACCAAAGTGAGGTGGAGGGACTACACAATGAAGTGGCTCATAGGCTATAATGGGCTATGTACATGCACTGCTAGGTGGCAGTGTATGTATATATATATATATATATTTTAAAAAAAAATTATTATTATTATTTAATTTATCACCGAGGATTCCCAGTCTGACGACGGGGAATATTCAAGCATCTGAATCTATGAAAGATCCAATGCTGGAGAATTCAATCTCCTGGCACCCACCCAACTAAGAATACCAGTAAAGTCCTCTTATCCCTAGTTGAATCGATGGGTCCTACTGAACTTGTGGTCTCCTCCACCAACATCATAATCCTCCCCTCCACCTTCCTCCTAAATGGTGCTGACCCCACTGCCCTTGACTGGTCAGATCACACCCCTATACCCTTTCTCCCCAACTCACACCATGGTATCCCATAAAGTCCAGAATAAACACTGAATGGTCGAACTACGATCATTCAAAACTTTGCTAGCAAACACCATGGATGAAAGATTCTTTAACTTCCCTTCCTCTCGGAAGGCCTTATCTCTATTCAACTCCTTTTACCAAACCTCAAAAGGTTTGGACCAACACAGACACACCAATCAAAGTAAACCAGGCCAGGACACAAACCTCTGCCCATTGGGTAAACCCAAAAGCTCCAACAGTAACAAAAGTGTGATGCGGTCATTAGAAATATAATGGCGCAAGGCATACCAACCAGAAGACCTCCTAGCGCTCAAGACCGTAAAAAGTCTAACTGTCAGACCCTCATCAATGAGGCCAAAGCTACCTATTAGACCAACATCATTGCACCAGCCCATAACAGGAGCAAAGGAATCCTTTGCAGCCGTCGAGCAATGTATTAACCCTACGTCAAACACAGTGGTAGCAAATTCACTTGACAAATACTGCCCTTGAATTAGAGGATCTGGCAAAACCACGATCCTATCACTAGACTCCCTTTCTTCTGAAATATAATTGGGAAGGCATTTGGAAATTAGCTGCTCGCTAAAATTGACCATCTCATTCTGCTTCAGGATTATCAATCCTGTTTCAGGCCAAAATGCAGCACAGAGACAGCCATAAAAGCCAGAAAGATAGCTCAGCGGGTTGAGCACTCGCTGCTGCAATCTGAGCATTATCTGCAAGTCGCAGGTTCGAATCCCGGCAAGGCCAACTCAGCCTTTCATCCTTCCGAGGTTGATAAATCAGTACCAATTTCGGTTGGGTGATATTGTATGTAAATATGTGCTCTGTAAAGCGCTTTGGATTAAGGCGCTATATAAATAACACATCATTATCATCTAAGTGGTTGATAATGTCTTGCAAAATACCAATACATGTTATGCATGCCCATTAGTCCTTTGCAACATCCAAACCATGGTCGCCCATGACATGCTGCCCCTCCTTACTTACAAAATGGCCTTTGCAGGCACCATCATGAAATAATTCTCCTCATACTTATATAGGAGACATGATCATCCAGATAGGTTCCCCAAGGTTGGCACACTGCCACGTGTGCTCCAAAGGCCCCCACATCCTCTAACCGTTCTTATTTAATCTATAAATGACCCCTCTGCGCGCTCCTAACTGACTCCAATATCTCAATACAAGTGTACGTGGATGACACTCAGCTATAACTAAAGGTCAGGTGTCCCCAGGACATTGCCTGCTCTCTGCAGGCCTTGCTACCATTCAAACATGGATGTCAAGCACCTATTTCAAACTTAACACTCCCAAGACAGAATTCCTCCTCGTAGGCCCACCAGTCAAGCAGGTTCCCACTGAAAAGTGGCTAGACGGTGTGCACCTGGGTGGATTTACCAAACTCTCCAACTAAAGGAACTTTCTAGGATGTATTTCTGATCGCAGCCTATCCTTTCAACAACACATAACTAGCAAGGCCCAAATTGCCTGCCATCAAATCACCATACTACGTAATATCAAACCCTTCCTGCCGTCCCAGGACCTCCGAATTGTAATACAGACTCTGGTAATCTGTCACATAGTTGGAGGAAACACCCTACAAGCTGGGCTTCCAGCCACACAGCTAGCCCCCCTTTAGGCAGCACATGTCACAGCAACACATATCACTGGGGCCCGCAGGTTCTACCACGTCTACTGCAATCCATGCAAGCTGCACTGGTTATCCCTAAAAGCTAGGATCCTGGTAACAAAGGCCTGTAAAAATCACTTGCAAGGCTACCGTAGATGACACACCCCCTTACATGGTGGGAAATTTAAATGCCTGTGGCAGATTGCAACATATGATCAATAGGACCTTTGACAGACTTAAACTAGATGTGTATGCAGGGAGAAAACTAGGAAACACTAATTCTCCCGCTATGCTCCTGTTTTATGGAATTCCATTTTAGTAGCAATCCCATCCCCTGTCCTGTAAAGAGCTGCAAATCTGGCTATTCCAGTAACATCTTGACTTTACCTAGACTCCAAAGCTCACCAGACAAGGTGAGACCATCTTAAACTCAAGACGATGCTACTGTGTTGTTTTGCATACACACACAGATATATGCAAACAGAGTACTGCATTACTGTCTGCCTACCAAATCTCTTGCCGGTTAATATTACCGGATACTGCTGTACAGGTCTCCGATGCTTCCGAGCTAGGATTGCAATAGATAAAATAATATTTAAAATCATATTAAAAGCGAATGGGCGTTCATAGCGTAATGGCAGAAAAGAGACATGGAGAAGTATGGAGTTGAACAGAAAATGTGGATAGAGAAAAATATCTCCAGTCATCGAAGCAAAAATTACAATAGAAGCCAAATGAAAGAGTAATAGAAAGAAGAGGAACAATGTAGGGACAACAATAAAAGTTACAAGGACTAAATAATGTGGTACTGCAAAGTGCAACTGGACAGCACAGGTGGAATCGCCAGCCAACGAAACAGAGTAAGCGTGATAAGTGAGACAAACATTGAACCAGGAAAGAGCAGAACCGGAAATACTAAGAGAAGATCAGAGAACAGAAGAACCTACTATGCTAAAAGGTGCAGCAGGTTGTTTACAATGGCAAGAAGTTTGGATTTTGTATGACATGAAGAAGATCATTTCAGTAGAGTGGGCAGGATGAAAGCCAGATTTCATTTGAGGCAGAAGGGAACCGGAGACAAAGTAAAGGGATTGTTGGGAGTAAACAGTGGGGTCAGAGAGCATAGAAAGAGAAGAATGAATAGGCACAGTAAGGTAGTGAAGGATGAGAGAGGTTAAGAGAGGCTTCTTTTTTTTTTTTTTTTTTTTTTAAGAACGATGCCATGCTGAAAGAAAAGGGGAACACCGCCAATCGAGACAGAAGAGCTAGAGAGAAGTAAGATAGGTAAAAGAGTGACAATACATGGGAGTCTGATCGAGCAGCAGTGAGATTGGCAGATTGGAGCAAGAGACTGAGGAAAGATCAAGAAAGAATAGTAAAATAAGAAAAAGAGGGCCGATTAGAGGATGGAGGAGCCAGGTGGAGAAGCAGGAGAGAAGGAAAAACACAGATAGTCAATTTCAGAGGTAAAAGGAGGCGACGAGAGACGTGATAAAATATTGATAGTAAAGATATTTGACGCAGAATAGCTCAAGATCACAGAAAGTGTGAAGAGCGCAGCTAGTTCTGAAGGAGAACCAGATTTCTTCCAATGCTATTCCATTTTACGTATATAACCAGCAGTAGACATAGGTGAAGAAGCTTATGAGAAGGGCCTTTTTTAATTAGCAGGTCCCCAATTCAGAGGGTGCTTATGCAGATGCTAATATTGGGTAATCTGCAGCATTTTTTTAAATGGGACATTGTAGAGGTCGCGTTTCACCTCATGGCACACCTGAATCTTCAGATGTATCTGCACCGTCAACCATTCATGATGACCCTACACTGTGCCAGTGACCAAAAGAAGGCTTCCAGGCGTCCCCTGTGCCTGCATTACCAGAAATTGGTCATACCTAGATTCTGGTGATATATGGCAAGCAGACATTCTAGAAGAAGTGTAATTCATGGGCTCGTGTCCGCTAAATCTGATTTCACCTGCCAGGGTGACTCAAATGGTTGCAAAGTATGCCCACGCCCAGCAGTAAGAAGTTGCAAAACAAAATATATAACTAAAGGATTGTGGAACAGTGGGTGTTATTATCGCCTACAGGGGAAAGGGACAGCACTTAATATGGAAAAGTAGCCTGTTACTGTGATTGGGTAGGTAGCTCTTAAGCAAGGGGGCAAGGAGGCAATGTCTTGTATGGCCACTTGGTAGCAGTGAAGAAGGTCACCTATGGGTGTCTTGCTTACCTCTATGGGAATCCCCCCTATGCTTCTGTAACCCCAAGATAGCCTGGTCCTGGCACTCAGAAGAGCCCAGTCAGACGTCAATGCCCTGGAGCTTGCCAGCAGGGAGCAACTGTGCTTGAACAGAGCCATCAAATCAGTAGGGAAAGCTTGAGTATCGACTGCTGCTACTCGAGTTCCTTGTGTTTCTCCTTGACAGGGAAGAAGGGAGAGTTAGAACGATATGCTCAATGCAATCCCACGCTCAGCTGCGGCAGCCATCTTTGAATATATGCGCTTGTCGATCAGGACCATTGGAGAGCCATAACATTGCTAAATACTATTGTTAATTATTTGAAAGTATTTTTAAACCTTCATAGTCAGTAATATCATTGAAACACCAAAATGGTATAAGTAATTTGCAAAACGAACTAGTAATGTTTGTGAAATATGTTAAAAATATAAAAGCTATCTGAATAAAAATTAATTATATCGTAAAGTGTGGAAGTTCTGGAAAATCTTTCATTTTAATATGTTGACGTTAACGTTCGACCTAGCTGTGTTTACGTACAAAGCAGTGTAGCATTCGGTTTGTCTAGTCCTTCTTTTGTGTTACTTTTCTATCTCGAAACAACCATGGACACAAACTACGACACCCTCTGTTGCTATGCAACACGCAGCGAGCCACCAACGTGTATTCTAAAAAGATGATTACACTGCCACTTCAGTAGTCTTGTCTGGTGGTGGTGTTGGTACTCCGTAAACATCTGTATCCTCCGCCTTCTGGTCGTGTACAAACAGAAGCATCTTCCACGGGCATTCTTTCGCTGTTTTGTAAAAAGTGAGCTGTTCTATAACTGGCTTGTCATAACACCTGCTTCCTAAGAAAGACAAAGCGCACACGTCTTATGCAGGCCTACAGCGCAGGCTGAAGATGTGTGGGAATGTGGGGGCCCATTTAAAAATAAATTTGTGGGAGGCCCCCTTCGCTACGTGTGGGAAAAACAATCGGCGGAAAAAGTTGGATAGAGGTGCGCACCTAATTTGTATATAGTTATCTCGAACTTTGAATATTAATCTTAAATGTTTAGGTGAGGGGGAGGAACTGGGGTCATGGCACAAGGCCCCTACACTAGACAATGAAAAGAAAGAGCATTCAACTTAGGAATCCTACCGTCCCCTGCACACTTTCAAATGTTTGGAAAAATCCACTACTGTCATTTGAACAAAAAGGTAAGAAAATAACATAGAGTTCTGTTAGTAACAAAGTAAAGTACACGAAATTATTGTAAACCAAAGGTACTTTATCAAACCATATTTGAACCATATTGTTTTGATAAAGTACCTTTGGTTTACAATAATTTCGTGTACTTTACTTTGTTACTAACAGAACTCTATGTTATTTTCTTACCTTTTTGTTCAAATGACAGTAGTGGATTTTTCCAAACATTTGAAAGTGTGCACGGGACAGGAGGATACCTAAATTGAATCCTCTTGCTTTTCCAAAACAATCGGAGGCACACGTTGGGTGCTTAAGTTATAAAAGACAGAAAGGAATGAATGTCTGGGTGAGGCATGTGAGCTGACTATAGAGATGATGCCTTATTAATCGAAAAATATTGTTCATTTGTACAGGTTTAGGGCAATATTCTCAGCGTTTTTGTGCTTTTCATCAAGGAAATCGGTGACGGCCCACTTTCAAAGCCATGTGCATCACCCATTGTGCACTGCACAAGACAGGCCCAGAATGCCTATAACACAAGCTCACCCCTTACAAACCCATTATAAACCTGGGATCAGGCATTACACTCCTCCTCGTCATCCCTCCCATCAAATCGACCAGAATAGGGGATCCTCCTTTTCTGTCCAAGCACCCACAATTTGGAACAGTATTCCTCTTAACAACCGCTGCTTAGAGGATCACCTTGCCTCCCGGAAAGGCCGTCAAGACCTGGCTCCCCCCTCCCCTCCTGTGTCCTGACAAACCCATTATGCACCTCAGGTTATTTTAACAACCTGCCAGATATTTGGGGCAGCAATGAGTTCCTCAAAGAATGTACCGAGCAACACAGAGAAAGGACTCCGGCAAACCTCAGGCCTGGACCCGCACCGCGTCATCGAAACAAGAAACCACCCAGGACTCACAGGTATGTATTACACTCCATGTTGATGGAAGATAGACGCAGCCACGACCGCCATGCAGTGTGGGCTGCCTGATGTATGTACTCGAAACAGGAGAAGGGCTGGACGGCCAGCTCTCCTTTTGTTTCGAGTAACTAACTAGTCATCACACAGCATGATGCTGGGCGATGACTAGTTACTCAAAAACAAAAGGAGAGGCTGGGCCCTCCAGCCCACCTCCTGTTTCAAGTACAGACCTTTCATTCAAGGAGCCTGTGGTTAAAGCGGGCTCCTTGCATAAAAGCACTGTCTGCTGTGTGCGAGCTGTGGCACACTGGTGTCACACCCTTTGGTGCGCCCAGCCCCTTCTTTTGTTTAAAAGGAGGAGCTGGGCGCATCAAAGGTATAATGCCAGTGTGCCCCAGCTCCAACTTTTACAAGCCGCACCCCCTAACTAGGCCTCCCCATCGATTTCCAATCCCACTTAAAGCACTGACGACACCTATGCCATTAGAATGCAACTAAGTCCCACAGCACAAATACGGTATAGCGGGACACAATCACTCTCTTGGACTCGCGTACTCTCCCAACAACCTCACAGCACCCTCCACAAGCCAGCTCGACAGAGTCGCTAGCAGGGACTTGGCCATACCTGCCTCTTTCATATTTGCCTAAATGCACACATGCATTCTAATCACCTCTGACGAACCTCCCATACCACGGACTTCGGTCCCCCGAATGCGTCAACTGCAGCACTTTGAGACCATACCAATGGGAATAGGTGCTCTACAAATGCCATATTGCATTACATTACATCTCGAACTTCCTATGCTGTCAGACTCTGGATGGCATTTCATGTCTCATGGTTAAGTCCTCAAACAATAAAAAAATCGACCTCCCTGGACACCTGCCCCCCTCCCTCCCCTTCTTTATCTCACCATCTCATTTCCACTTGGGTTCCTATCACTATCCCCTAAGCAGAGGCGTTGCTAGGGGGTGTCTGAGGGGGCTAAAGCCCCTGGTGTTTTGGTTGTAGCCCCGGATAGAATCTCAGGAGCTACAACCAAAAGGCTAGCTAGCCCCCAGTCCCGACAGATCCGACATTAGCGTAGCCCCGGGACTTTTCCAGACCTAGCAACAACCCTGCCCCTAAGGCTCCCAACAACTCAAACTTTGCCAATTCATCACCACTGATATCACTGCAAGACAGAAATTCCTTATCATCAGGATAACCTACCACCTCTTAACTCACCCCAAAGATAAAACTCTCTGTACCACGTAACTGGCTAAGCACGCTAGCATGCGCTGGGGTTTTGTAATGTTGGGGCCGGGAGGTGCCAGTTGGTGCATTCTTGAGTGAAGATGGAGAGTGAAGAGACATACATATATTTTGAGCCATTGAACCCTGTTAATGTTTCACCTTACTTCTCCCTCCATCGTTGTGTCACTATGCCGTTGCTAAACGCTTTTGTGTGGACGAGGACAGGGATTCCCAACTGAAGGAACAGCCCAGCAAGTAAAAACGTAGTTGAGCCGAGGCCCACACCACCAATATCCGCTAACAGGCACCTGAATGGATGATCAGAGGGGCAGCAACAGTGCTGGGAAAACCGCTAACCTTGGTGCATGAGGCCAGGAAGTGCCACCTATGCAGAACTTCGAGGTGACTTACGAGGGCGGAGCATGCAGGAAAGAAAGGCTGCAGCCGAGCTCGTCTGTGGGATGAGTGTGACTTCTCCAGAATGACCTGAAGAGGCCTGGAAGAGTCAGAGGGAGCAGAGCTTTCCTAATGAGGAAACAACAAAGGAAATTAGTTGAATGTGCAGCTGGCATTGAAAATACAGTGAACTCATAGCAGCAAGATTAGTAGATAATAGCACGTCTCGCTCACAGAAAGATAGTAGATGAACTTCAGGGATAAGGTGAAAATGAAGGAGCAGTAATTGGGTCTGGGTTGCCTTGTGAGCAAACGTAATATAGATCATGGATGACATGATGGAGGAGCAGAAAAGAAGCAGCAGACTGGCTGTGAGTGCAGACCGTGTGTCAACCACCAATGTTCCTGCCAACACCAGGGGCTCCCACTGTGACCTGGGAAATATGGAGATAATTGTTTGAAGCCTTTATGGAGGCACAGGATGGAAAAACGTTCCGGGCCACAAACAAATTGGCTGTTTGGGCCCAGAAAGGTGTGAGGTTGATGAAACATTTACCACCAGTTGTCGATGAGGCACGTATGGATGTTGTTGCCATTAACATGACTCAATTGGAAACCTGCTTCAAGGCAAAAGTAAATGTGTTAGGAAGATGTATATTCTATTAAAAGAAACAAAGCAATAACGAAAGCATTGATAAGTACATCGCAGACTTAAGTTACTTGGCGGCAACATGTGATTTCAAAAGAAAAGATGAAGAGCAAGTTCTTCAGGATCAGTGACTAATACACGTGTACAAGGAATGCTTCTGGACGGGCAGAAACCCGGCTTTGGTTGCAACGATTGACATTGCCCATAATATCGAGAAGTCAGGAATGAACCTGCAGGAACTCAAAAGTGAACCAGACTTGCCAATGTGCAGCGTGAGAATCAAAACAGGAACTAAGCCTTTTAGAAATGAGGATCATAAAGAGTCAAACTTCCATGTAGAGAGCACAAGCAATGGAAGATTAGAATATTATCACTGTGCAAGTGAGGGACGCCTTGGTATAGACACATGTCCAGCGAGTAACAAAATATGACCAAGCGGAAGTGGATGTGGTTTTGGTGGTGAGGGATGGACAAAATGGGGCTAGATGCCCCAACCATGGTGTGAAGTCGAATGTGATGGTCAAACCGTAAAAGTCATGGCTAAAGGGGGGCGTGGCCAACATGGTGAGCTGAGTGGACGTACATCGGAACAGCTCTGTCCAGGCCAGACGAAATAAATGCAGTACTGCCATCAGGCTTACTGAGAATTAGCACTGTGTGCAGCGGAGATACAGGGGGAACACCCTGAGTAAGAACGCCAGCAGAAGGATGCCAGCTTTGAGTGGAGGGAGAGAGGAGCCCTCAGATCTGCGTCGGGTGTGTAAGCTGAAAAAAAAATGGCAAATTAACAGGGGGGGTCCTGGGAGTCCCTCTGCCAGACATTAGTCCTGGTTACGAGAGATTTACCCAGAGTCTTTAGCTCACTATCTTTCACAGAGAAGAAATATCCCAAACATATCAGTCTTTGTCCTACCCTGGGGCAGTGCTAGGCAATTCCTCTTTAAACAAGAGTACCAACAGCAACCCCAGACACGTGTTTCGGTCTGGTTGGACCTCATCAGTAGGGTGGAGCTGTGCCTCTCTAAGAATAGTGAGCAAGGGGTCCACGTCTGGATTCCCCTAGTAACTTAGGGTGAGACCCAAAGCTACTAAATATGCAAATTAACAAGGGGGGTCCTGGAAGTCCCTCTGCCAGACATTAGTCCTGGTTACGAGAGACTTACCAGAGTCTTTAGCTCACTATCTTACAGAGAAGAAATATCCCAAACATATCAGTCTTTGTCCTGCCCTGGGGCAGTCCAGCACCGAAATGCTAGGCAATTCTCCTCTGAACAAGAGTACCAACAGCAACCCCAGACACGTGTTTCGGTCTGGTTGGACCTCATCAGTAGTAAAATGGCGGCATGTTCCCGCCGGGAGCAGAGAGCAACGGGGACGCCGGTCTGCAGCTAAAGAAACAGTCGTGGAGAAGAGAGTTGGAAGGTGCCGCACGATGAAGACTAGCCCCTGACAAGAGTGAGTTGAGGTCTGCTGGGTGACGACAATCGGGAAATCGAGAGGTGCCCGATCCGATAAAGGCGGGCAGTGGAGAGGAGCATGGGATCCCAGCACCCGGGCAGGAGACCAGCAAGAGGAAAGCGGGGGGGGGGGTCGTGGGCTAATAAGGTGCGGAGAGGAGAATCGATGGGGCGCAACCAAGGACCACATTGCAGGCGCACAACAGAAGGAGACCGGGCAAGGAGAGGAGAATCAGCCGCGGTGAAGGACCGCCAGCAGAGCAGAGTGCGAGAGGAGCGGGGGCCCGGGAGGAGCCGGGACAGAGAGAAGTCCCCAGTGGGGCAGAGTGAAGGAGGAATTAATGCCGGAACTAACGGCCGGAGGAAGGGGAGGCCGTGAAGGTCTCCGGGCAGCACAGGACAGCCCCAGCAACTCAACAGAAACTGAAGAGCCCCCAAGAGCCAGCGGCGCTGCACAGGCCAGTAGGCAAGGGGGCAGGGGAGCAAGTGAAGTGCGCAAGTGGGGGGCACAGCTATGGGGAGGATTGAAGAGGCCCCGAGGGAGAGGCGGCAAACACACAAAATACAGACGGGGAGCAACTCCATAGAGCGCAGTGCCGGCAGGAAGCGGGCGCATGCCGCAAAGGTGACCAGCTATAAACAAACAGAGTAAAAGGGAGATGGGATCAGATTCTGGAGCACGCTCTGCTTAAGGAGGGCTGGAGCACTAGAGCACTCCTCAGACGACCGGAGAAGAGGAAGGAGAGTACAGAAGAGCAATACCAGCTGCTTGCTGAGTACAGTGGGCCCCCAGGGGGGAGAGACACCAGGAGCCAGAGGGCCTAAAGATATGCCACCATAAAGAGTGCAGGAAGGACTCAAGGACCCCAGAGGAAGGCAAAAAGGCCCCATGGCGCCGAGAACTATGAGGTTAGATATTAGAAATCAGTGAAAGAGACCGCCT
Organism: Ambystoma mexicanum; assembly: GCF_040938575.1. Taxonomy (NCBI): domain Eukaryota; kingdom Metazoa; phylum Chordata; class Amphibia; order Caudata; family Ambystomatidae; genus Ambystoma; species Ambystoma mexicanum. Next base: position 446,220,097 of record NC_090936.1, on the reverse strand, counting down.
GCAGGAGGGCAAAGGTGCAAAAACTGGACAGAACGGCCGGCACAAGAGGGAGCAGTAGCGTAAGTAGGTCAGCAGCGGGGCAACATGATCCATTGCATCCGGGGCTGTGAGGCGACGTCCGGGAAGGCCAAGAAATCTGGGGCTAAATAGCAACGTGCGGGAGAAATGGCAGGAGTGGAACAATGAGAAACTGATGGGACCAAAAAAGAAGAACCCCAATCAAGGTGAGCAGGAGCAGGAAGGGAGCAGTAAAGGTCCAGTACAAGCAAAACACCCTTTTGGCAATCCGACGGAGCAGAATATCGGCACAATGGCTCTCGCTAAGGAGGATCTACTCGCTGCGCTCGCCAAATTCAAAGGCGAGGTAACGGACACTGTTAAAGAAGAGGGCGCGAGCATAAGGGAAGAACTCTCACAAGCTATCACTAGCAATAGAAGGGACATAGATGCACTAGGAAAGAGAGTGAGGGTTATGGAAAAACGCCTAACAGAGTTGGAAGGAAAAGAGCCTGAATGGTCATGACAGGCGATGGAGACGGAGGAGAGGCTGAGGGCACTCGAGGAGAAGTGTGAGGACCTAAAAACAGATCAAGAAGGGAAAACATTCGGATAAAGAACCTGGGGGAGGGGGCAGAGGACTCGGATCTAGAGGCCTGCATAAGGGAAATATGCAATGAACTGGTGGGGAAGAGGCGGCCCGTAACGTGGGGATAGAAAGAGCCCACAGAGTGGGGAACAGAAGAATGGGCCCAAGGGCGAGACCGCGCAACATCTTGGTTAAGATGCACAACTACAAGGACAAGGCACAGCTAACAGGGGCGGCCAGATCAAAGGGCAAGAAATGGGTGAGAGGGCAGGAAGTGCCGATATACGAGGACCTGTCCCTAATCACGTTGGCGAGGAGACAGGCCTTCAAGCCACTAACAGAGGAACTCAACAAGAGGAAGCTAAGATACAGGTCGCTCTATCCGACGCTGATCCAATTCCGTATGGGCAACGAAGAAAAGACGGTCACCCAAGTAGAGGACGGGCTGAAAGCCCTGGGGATGGCACCAAATGAGACAGGACGTGACAACAGTAGGACCCAACATGAAGCAACAACGTCTGCAGCGAGGCCTGGTTCGCAGAGCTGGACTACGAAAAAAGCGAGGAAGACACGAGGAGGAGCAACAGGAAAAGAACTCATGCTCATGGTTAAAGCACCACATGGACTAGAATATAGCCTGATGGTCGGTAAGAAAATGGTTGGGGGGTTGGGGGGGAAGTTGGGCCTAGCACGGTTCACCAAGAAGGACCACGTCGAGAGCTTGGGCAAGGAACCAGGAACAGTTATAAGAGGGGAATTCTTAACCAGTCCGATGGGTGGGAAGAGGCGAGGGGGAGAGGGCTCAATAATCCAGAGGCAACTGACAGTGTCAGAGAATATAAGGAGGCTACTATTTAAAGTGGGATGTATAAGCTGAGAACATGGTACGTAAGGGGCCTGGACAGTTCCAACAAAAGGGTAGCAGTCATGAGAGAATTAGATAAGGAGGGGCCAGAGATAGGAAATGCACCTGGTGAGGGGGGATGAGGGACGCATGCGCAGCAGGAACTACACACAACAATACCACGCCATGGCAGGCTCCAAGCGAGCAGGAGTGGCGATCTTAATCCACAAAGGCATAAAAAATCGAAGAACCCAAGGTCAAGCGGTAAACGGAAGGGAGGTATGTGATGGTGAAAGAGAGGGCAAAGGGACAGCTATACACATGAGCGTCAGTGTATGCCCCTAATCAGGGACAAGAGGTGTTTCTTGGAGGGTTTCTGGCAGAGCTCTATAAATTCGGCGAGGGGGAAGTGATTGTGGTGGGGGATTTCAATTTAGCAGCAGATCCTGTGTGGGATAGATCAGGGGGACTTAGGGGACATGCAACAGAAGCAATGCCCAGGCATTTAGTGTACAGGTTTAGGGAAGAAGGGCTCTGTGACGTGTGGATGGCGAGACACCCCCAGGAAAGAGATTATACCTACTACTCCCACGTCCACAGGACCTACTCTAGAATAGACTATGTAATGACAACACAAGGCATAATCCAGGCAACCAGTGAGATACAAATTGGACACATGACAGTCTCAGATCATGCGCTGCTTACACTAGAGTTGGAAAGGGGAAACACCCGAAGAGGAACTGGGGGCAGGAGACTAGAGGAGTACCTACTCAGGGACCACGAGGTGAGACTGCAAATAGAGAATGAAATATGGGAACTGAAGGACGGAGGGGGAAAGGAGGACAATCCAGGGGAGACATGGTACACGTTTAAGAAACGTATTAAGGGGTCCTTTATAGAGGCGTCCAAGAGGATTCGAGGGAGGCGAAGGGAGGTGGAGGAAAGGCTGGAGAGAGAGATAAAGGCACTGGAGGGAAACATAAAGAGAAAGGCACAAATAAGGTGGCCAAGGAACTAGGTATTGCTAGGGGCCAATTGAGGTAAATAACGAGTAAGTCGGTGGAGAGCACTCTATTAAGGAACAGACAGAGGTTCTACGAACTAGGCAACAAAGTGGGAACAGCGCTAGCAAGACAATTCAGAGCTAAAGAACAGAAGGCATTTATATAAGCACTGGAGGATAGGACTGGAAGACGAGTGGGGACGGAGGGGTCTAAAAGAAGCATTGTAAGGGACTTCTATGCAGACCTATATACGAAGGAACCAGTGGAAAGGGAGAGGCAGGAGACATATCTGAAAAGGCTGGGAAGGGTTGAAACTAACACCTGAACTGAAGGCTCAATTGGAAGAGCCCATAGGGGTAGAACAGGTGAGGAAGGCAATATCCCAACTAAAGATGAACAAATGCCCAGGGGAGGATGGCCTAACAGCTATATTCTACACTACATTCAGGGACTTGTTGACAGGAACCCTCACAGACTTATTTAATCACGTCCGGGAGGCAGGAGAGATCACGACATCCATGAACATGTCGCACATCACCCCAAAAGCAGGGAAGAATCCATGCGCATGCTCCTCATATCGTCCCATTGTACATATCAATGTGGACGCCAAGATCTACACAAGGGTGCTCGCGGCCAGGTTAGAAGGGATCCTATCAGGGCTGGTGATGCAAGACCAGACAGGGTTTATACAGGGACATAACACATTTGACAACATAAGGAGATTATTCCATGTGGTAGACAAAGCAGGGAACGAGGGGGCCACCCCTACATGCCTAATGATGGTAGATGCTGAGAAGGTATTTGATCGGGTCAACTGGGCTTTTATGGAACAAATACTGCTGAAGGTGGGAATGGGACCGACATTTGTGGGAATGATAAAAGTGTATCTACCAACATCCACAAGCCAAAGTAAAAGACAATGGGCGCCTGACGGAACCATTTTCAATAAGAAGTGGGACCAAGCAAGGATGCCCACTGTCATCGCTCCTCTTTGCTCTAGCTATGGAGCCCTTTGCACATTGTCTAAGGGGGAACAAAGAGATTGAAGGGGTCAACTCGGCAGGGACTCACCACAAGATAGGATTGTTTGCGGATGATGTGATCTTAATGATCACAGAGCCGGGGAAATCACTGCCAGCGATATTGGGGGAGATTGGAGCATGCTCAGAAGTGTCAGGGTTCAAAGTGAACCTTGGAAAGTCCGAAATCCTGAGCCTGTCAGTGGGGGAGCTGGAAAGGACCCAGGTGGAAAAAAGTAACCCATTTAGGTGGGCTGAGGGCCCGGTTAAATACCTTGGGGTGAATATAACCGCATCCATCAAACGTATAGTAGGAGCCAATTACCACCCACTGACCAAACAACTCAAATCCGACTTAGCAAGGTGGAGGAGCTTATATATATATCTTGGTTTGGAAGAATAACTGTGATCAAGATGAACACACTCCCCAGGCTATTATACTTATTTCAGGCGATTCCCCTAGCACTACCCGGGAAACTCTTGAAGGAAATCCAAGAATGCATTATGACCTTCATATGGGGAGGGAAGAAACCGAGGATAGGAAGGAAGGCGCTCTATAGGAATAAAGCGTAAGGTTATTGATTATTGTAGTTGGAGCTTATACTTCTGAAGGGGACATGAAAACACATTGGCGCCATTGATGTGAGGAAATGTGCTTTTCTGTATATGTGAATTGAGCTGTTTAATAAAATCCTGGTTGAAAAAAAAAGTCATGGCTAATTCGGGATCCAAGCGCACAATTCTTCCTAAAACAACGTTTGATAGGGTATGCCTGAATGTGCACCTGAAAAGTCCTGACCTAGTGAGTATGAATGAGGCAAAATAGCTATTATGGGGTAAAGTGTAGTACATTTTGCCAAGTTGCTCTTTGCCATGGAAGGTGAGATAAAACTAAAGTATATTGTGCAGAGCAAGGCGTTTCGATCATAGGCTGGCAGTTGCAAGGATGTCTTTAAAGGAAGTTGTGCACAGGGAACCATGATCAGGTTCTGGTGGTGGAGGGAGATTCAGTAGAAGGGGTGGTAGAACGTTTTGTAGATGTTTTCCGTGAATCTTTAGGGTGGGTGAAAAGCTATAAACATAGGATAATGTTAAAGAAAGATGCAGTGCCTATCGTACACAAATTGAGGAAATCCCTGTCAAATACCAGGAAGAATCGAGTGAGATTCTTAATGATTTATGTAGGAAGGACGTAATAGAACCAATCAAATCCTCAGAGTCAGTATCCGCTGTTATACTATCACAAAAGGCGAAAGGAGAGTTGTGCAGGCTCAAGCAGTTTGAATGAGTACATAGTGGTTAATTGGCACCCACTACCCAATATGCACAAGATGTTGTCCTGAATTGGTGGAGCAAGCTACTATGCAACCTTGGACATGGCAAGTGGGTACTATCAAATACCTTTGAATGTCGAGTCATAGGGCCTGATCGCACCGCAATGGGCTTTTCCAAATAAAAAGGATGCCATTCGCTCTGGCAAGTGCATTGGCTGTATTTTAGAAACTCATGACCATGTTGTTGGAGGGAGTGGAAGGAGCTAGGGCCTTCCAGGATGACATCCTGTTTTACACTAGAAACTTGTATGACCATTGTAGAGTCCCCGATAAAGCATTGGGTATCTTGAAGGGGGTGGGGTTTACTTTGCATACAGAAAAGTGTGTTTTGCCAGGAGTGAAGTAGAACATCTTGGCCACACTCTCTCTGATGAGGGAATTAAACTCCAGAAGAAACGAGCAGAGGTTATAGTGCAAACACCATGCCCAAGTGACCATGATCAGTTATTATCCTTAATAATTACATGAAGGATAAGCAGATGTTTTAATCTCATTTAGACACTCTCATCTAACATATACAAATAATACATAGTAGGTCTAATGGGCCAGACAGAACACGTAGTGTCCACACCTAGATCTTGGCTTTAACAGTATGACGTTGGTCATCCCATAGGGATTTTTCGACCCCTAGAGGGTTATATAGTGATCCACCATGTTTTATTTGTATATGTGAGATGAGAGTGTCTAAATGAAATTAAAATGTGTGCTAATCTTTCATGTAATTATTACGTTACTGCAAGATGATGCTACACCGAATGCATGGCTTGACATTGAGACACTCAGATACTATTCCCTCATACAGTGTATTTGAATACTCTTGCACTAAACATCTTTTTGCACTTTTTTGCATTATACACTTTATGGTACATTGCAGTACCTTTTTTGCAATTCTGCACTGAGGAGCACTTTCCTTGGATTTCTGCACTTAAATAATCTATGTTTAGTATTGTACTGTTCGTTTTTTAAATTTTTAATTATTGATGTATTGATAAGAATACAATAAGTTGAATATATGATGAAGTGTTTTATAATCGTGGAGGGATTTGGAGAACTTATTTGGTGGGAGTAATGTGTAAATAGTGTGCGCCCATGGAATTGAGATCCAATATTGAATAATCACACTGACCTCTGGGGTCCTTTTTGAGATATTACGAGGGCAGGGCTACTATCTATTTTATTATGATATGATGGAGTATTCCCCTCATTTATTTGAGTAGTAGTCATTTCTTAGGATAAATCTGATGGGTGACCCAGTTGAGATTTTGCCTGAGAGGTGATTAGACTTGTCATGATTTCCATTGTGGTATACCTGCTATGGAGGATGTTTTGTGGCCAGGAATGGTCAATGCAGTGGAAACATATGTGAGAGGTTGTAGCGTGTGTGCAGGGAGTGATTGTAAAGACTGGTAGGGGGTGTCTGTACGTCTGCTCTCTATATGGTAGAGGAGAGGCACAGCGGACCCCAGCCAAGATTCTCTATAAGGTAGCAATGGACGAGCAATCAAGGCCTAGCTTCTCAGGAGGTGATGCAGGCTGGTTCTTAAGTACAGTGTAGTCCCCGAACCCCCACAAAGGAAAGTCCACACACTGTATTACTAAAAACACAGTCTTTATATAATTAATATTCAAAGGTATGTACACGATCACAATAATGCACTTTGTACTTGGAAGTCAATAATGATAAATATATACAATTCTAAAGTGGTACCACTAATGTTATCCAATCTCATTAAAGTGCATCAACTGTACCGTTAAAATGTCACACAGATTAATAACGAGGAAACCAGCAATAGAGATAGGCAGGAACTTAAGATGGTTGAAACAATAGGCAGAATGCTGACCCCTACCACTAGGCACAGTTCTGTGTGGAGATCCCCCCACCTGGGCAACCTGTAAATAAAGATATATAGCACAAGCCCAGTCCATATATTGTCCGATATTCTTACTTCCTCCTATTAAGGTTGTACCCCCCCTATGTACCTGGTGGAGTAGAGGTCTCCGACGATGTGTCGATCGATCCTTCTTGAGTGACTCCCTTTCAGGCGGGAGCCACGGATCGTCGAGAGGTGTCGGGGAACTTGGCGTTCGGTGTCGGGGAATCGACGGCCCTTCTTGAGTGCCCTCCCTTTAAGGCGGGAGTCACGGGTCGTCGAACGTCCGACGGTGAACAGGGTGAACTACGGCAGGGAAGAGACAGCTTCGTTCCTAGCGGTGCTCGTCGACGACAGAGCGTTGGCGTCCTGCAAGGAAGAGGCATGGGGGGCACCTCGGCGACGACAGTTCTGGACCGCAAAGAGATGATGAAGAACTGGGGCCCAGCAAGGGCGTTGAGTCGTCGGCGTCTCTGTGGTCCTTAGGTGGCGGGAAACCCACCGGTGGATGCTCCTCCGCGCATCGACGGTCAGGCCTTCTCCAGCAGGAGACAAGTGGATGACGATGCAGGCGAGAGCGTCCGATGATCAATGGAAGTTCTTATGCAAACGGGAGCAAGGCGGCTCTGGCCGGCGACGGCGGTCGTCGACAGTGGCGGACAACAGTCCGAGTGCTTCTCCTTGGAGTTCCACAGCAGTCCCCATATCGGGTCGGCAGCCTGTCGAAGGTCTGTCTACCAGGGAGCGTTGGCAAAGATCAGCTGTGCATGATGGTCCCTAGTAGGTCGGGAAGAGGGCGCCTTACCAGGTCCTCTCTGGGTCAGTCCTTGGAGGCACAACAGCTTTCAGATTGTGAAGGAGAGCAACAGCAATTCTTCACATCCAGCAGGGCTTCAAGGTCAAGCGTCAGTTACTCCAGTTACTCGTCGTAGTGGACTTCAGCTTCTGAACACGATTCCTAGCAGTGAGAGGTCCCCAGATATACTGTTGATCTCCCATTCATTCCGCTGGGTCACACTCAAGCATCCAATCACGACTATGGGCATTCATGCAGGCAGGCAGCCAATCAGGCACACGAGGTATTCAGGCCATTCACTTCTCCCCAGACACTCACAACTATTTATGTGTATTGGGACAAGTACCGAGCCATTCAACACTCCAAGCTGCATTCATACCGGTTTCGGGCAGGGTTGTCTCAGTCATTGTGCCAACCACCAGATATAAGACACCCATTACACAGAATGCATATTCGTCACACACTCTATTCACCCAGGTCCCACCCACAGGAGGTACCCACAACATACATCACTGGGAAGGCTCCAGCTAGTCTGGCCAGGCCTTCACAACAACACCATATATGGCACTTCCATCCAACAGACAGTCAGGGGGAAGGGACAGAGTCAGGGCTTCCCAGGACTTTGGGAAAACAAGGTAATGGGTAATAGAAAGCAAGAGGCCACAGGGGCCATCTTGTTTTCCGTTCCGTCAGGAATCAACTGATCCCAATGGCAGGGCCGGGGTATCCCAAAATGGAGGATACTCCGCGCACCTGACGATTTCAGCATGGAGCTGCCACCAGCCCATACCCTGCTCTGTGGGCCACCCACAGGTGCCCATAAACATACACTAGGGGCACAGGGTTGTACCTCCCACCCATGGGTGCCATAAGGGTATCCCACGGGTCCGTTCACCAAACCAAAAGAAAGAGAGCTGCACCGCCAGGAGTCCCACATGAACTCCTGCGCGGAAAACACGACAGAACACACGATAAAAAGCAGTGAAGGACAAGAATACGGAGGTCCTGTCCCTCTGATGCATTTCCAGCATCACAGTGATAAGGTGTTGCAGTCGAAAGTACCTCCTCTAAACCCTGTGGCGCTGCCAGAGCAGCCATGGAACTCAGTTGCTGTGGACATTATGGGACCATTTGATGGCATGGTTGAAGAGCATTGTTATTTTCTCATGGCCATAGATTATTATTCTAGGTTGGGCTATGTGAAGTGCATGTCAGAGGTAACAATGGCCAGGGTTATAGAAGCTCTTAAGTCATGTTTTGAATTGGAGGGTCTACCATCCTCAATTGCAATTAATAATGGTGTAAAATGTACCTCCACAGAATTGTGTAGTTTCTTGGCAAATAGAGGCATTGTCCATGCACATACTTCACTATACCACCCTCAGTCGAATGGTTTGTCTGAGCGTTTCAATATGGTACTCTAGGAATATGTTAAAATTGCAGTCGAAAACCAGTTGAACTGGAAAGTGGTGCTACAAAAGATTTTGGTGTCGTATAGGCACACACTACATCCCCTTAGGGGGCACACCACTTTTGAATTATTTTTGGGAAGGCTGCCTTGTCCTGAAATAGTTCCTGGTTGGTTGAGGAACAAAGGGCACATCTTTAGTGTTTCTAAGGCGTATGAAGTGTGCATGCATGAAAGGGTAAGAATAAGACCATTAAGGATGAAGAAGTACCCAGATCGATGGCAGGGTGCCAAAGTGCACAACGTTTTGGCTGGAGACACAGACAAAATTTAACTTCCCCAGAAAGTAAGGAAAGGTCTTTCTCAACACTATGCCATTTAAGGTTGCCGATGTTTTTGGCACATGTGTACATTTGGAAGATGGATAGAAATGGAATGTTGTGAGAGTAGTTAAGGGGAATCCTACTTTGAACCTCTGTGATAATGTACATAAAACAGAGGCCTGACAGGCTCTTAATGAATTCGGGTCACATGGTGAGGTGGTTAATGCTAATCAAAATGTATTAGACAAGAACGAAATGCATGAACCAAGCACTTCTCAAGTCCAGCATAATGCTGGCCTAGCGAACAGATTTCAAGATTATATGATGACTAATTCAATTTCTTACCTGTTTTTGGCTTCATTATTGTAAAGTTTGCATAATGTATGCATTAAGTGTGAAATGTCATGTTCATTTATGTAAAGGTTATTGTGTGTTGTAACTGGGTAAATGCGCTAGCACGGGCTGGGGGTTTGGAATGTTGGGGACAGGAGTGTTTGAGAGCTTACGGTAGGGGCATTCTTTTGGGAAGACAGTGAAGAGACGTACATATATTTTGAGCCATTAAACCCTGTTAATGTTTCACCTTACCCGTGCTTCATCATTGTGTCACAGAGCCATTTTTACACCTACTCCTTGGTCTCCCTCTCTACTCCTTTGTCCTCTCAATAAAATCCTGAACTTTTCTACTGATATGGGGGCGCACTCAGCAGGCAGGATGATGGCAAATTCTTCAACCTCTCTCATGGGGACCTTTGTCACCAGCGGGTTGGGCTCGGCCTCTACACATTTGTCGATCCCCACATCATCTCCCTCCGAGCCTGCCTTCAGGGGTCCACACAGGGCTGGTGCCTCCCAACTGCGGTTCTCCCACTTCCATGAAGGTAAGGATGATCTAGATGACCTTTTCGGTCTCTTACTTTTTTCAAAGCGGTTCTATCAAGATACTATGTGGAGGAAGGAGTAAAGTGGTATGCTTTTTTTTATGGTGGAATTTGTATTTATGGGTGGGGTAAATGATTTTCCAGCACATAGTGCCTACGTCTGTACTCCACTTTCATGTAATTTCTCGATATTGATTATTTTTCTCCAATAATGTATGAGGCCCTGTATGCAGTAATATCTTTATTATGATATCAAACAATCAGTTTTCAACATGTGCCTTTACTGTTGGTGCCAAATGTAATGGGGCTGGTAGACACCCCTTCATACTGTATATCTACTTGTTTAGTTTTGGAGAGAAGGTATTTTTTAAAACAAATTCTAGGATGTAAAAACTAACCAGCTTACCAACCAGACAGGATTGTGAATGTTAGACATTGCCACAGGTATTCAAAACGGTGAATATTGGCTTGCGTCACATCTAGACATGACTACTGCCTTCTCTAGCTGTGTTCTCGCCCGTATGTAAACTGCTTTGCGAAACTGGGCCTCTCTCCCACTGTGCAGGATGCTAAAACCTAGGTGTGTTGTCCCTAGTAATCTTATACTGAAACTGCATTGTGAAGTTTGGACTCCATTGTGAGGCCTGGGCCTCTCTCCCACTGTGGGTGAGTCTCAAATCTAGGTGTGTTGTCTCTCGTACTCTTGTATTCATACTGCACTGTGAAACTTCGGCCTCTCTCCCACTGTATGCGGTTCTCGGATCTGTGCGTGGCCCCTGTCTCGGCCTATTGTGTTGTGAAACCTATTGTAGCGTGAATACTAGCCCTCTCTCCAACTATACTGGAATCCCAAATTTAGGTGTAATCCCTTTCTCGGTCTATTATATTGTGAAACCTCCAACCGAATAACTTCGTAGAATACTGCTATGGCTAAGCACATCCGGTGTAGCAACACACATAGCCGTCCAGACTGAAACACCTAACTTACCTCAACACCTCTACCACTAGCAAACGGCGACTACCATCCAAAAGGAATTCGGTATAGCTGGCCACACATCGATACAATAGAAATCTATCGGACACCACCAAAAGCGCCCACCCACATGCCTGGCCTCTCTTTGGGCTAATTAGTTGAGCCTAGCCTGCCGCCTAATTCCTAGAATGGCAAAATGCACAAACTCCTTAACTAAAACCGTTAGCATTTTTCACCACATTGACTACGGTCACCAAGGGCGTTCCTACCAGAAAGCGCATTGAGGTCACACAAGGGGGGAAAGAGCGCTACATAAATAACCAAATACAATACAATACAATATCCAATACAACCTCCAGCACTCCTCCCCTTTTGCTCGCCAGCTCCTTTCCGTATGCCTCTTCATGTATCACAGATCTCTTTTCTAATATCGCCTCCTCGTCATTAAATCCACCTGCAATGGCCTAGACCATCCTTACCTTTTTTAAACTTGAAAAAACAGCCTTTCTCTGATTTTCATAATATTTTTACTGACCTTGACATAGAAATACCGGTCATGTGAGTATAATACTGGCCATATGAAAACCCTAATGCACCAATAGCACCTCACGGTGCAGGGTTGGAGATAGTACATGTTTGTGTAGGGGCGGACCTCCAATCACCTTAAGCCAGTGTAGGCTCACCTCTTAAGAAGCGAGTGCACGTTTGTCTGTAAAGAAAATGTATTGTACAAACGGCCAGTAGGGGCAAGATGACCCTGTAGAGTCAAACTAACCTGAGTTTCCCTGAACCACACAAGTTGACACGTTATATACATTTTTTAAACAGTTAAAACACTCCCAAATAAAGTTTTATTACAATCCACCCCACACATGTGATTGGACAAGACCTATACAAAAGAATTCCAATCTTTCTCCAACTCTCCCATTCCCATTGGTTGTAGCTATCTTAACTGCCATCTTCAGATCATATTCATAGCACACCCCTTTTTAGGATTTGTCCGCGGTAGGTCATGACATCACACAGTTACACATTCACATACAAACATAATTCATTTCAAGTCCCAGCTGGTCTGAGACCTCTTAACCTTAAATGTAATTGCACATGGTTTGCATGAATGCTTCAAACAACATGAGTATAGGTAAAAATAAACCATCTCACCCACCCCGACTTACTGGGTCTCCGAAACCTTCTAATCTAAACGACTACCAATTCAGCACGCATGTCACATTCGGAAAACAATCGAAACACAGGGATTATCGGTCACTGTGGCCTCAGGCGTCCGTCACTCCACATTTATTGTTGGTCAAAAGCAAATGGCCATGTCCCTCTGGAAGCTCCTATAAATGTACAAAGATTATATCTTCCTTTGCGATACTGCCAAGCCATAAAAACCCATGGGTCGGTCTGTTGGCTTTCCATCTTCTTAGGTCGCAGTTACTCATTACCTCTCCTCTGGGTTCTGAAACCCTGCACTCAGAGTTCATCTCGCAAACTCCTGCTGCAGAGTTTAATCCATTTATTCAAAAAACCACTACATGTAGATTTATAAATTCCCTGTTTATGTATATCAGTGTGCATGTATGTTTAATAATCACTGTCTCTTCTTTACAGTGGGTTCTTCATGACAAGTTCCCTTCCTCGCATGCGCATTATGAAACTCTTCTCTGCCCAGCTTCTAGGCACTTTGTAGCATACCCCATCTGTCACGATTGTGACACTGGCGCACCAATTGGCACCCATTGGTGGACTATTTGGGGCTCAATTGTTTCCGTAATACTCCTGAACAACACCTATTCATATTATTGTCTTTACTTTCCATTTACAAGGCTTTGGAACTTTCGTATTTACTTTTACAAACTACATGTCCCATAATGCACCTTGTGGCGGTTCCCATTTCCTGGCTATTCCTATACAGCAGTTATAGCACTACAATACCCAGAAGCCTTAGAGGACAGTGCAGCTTTCGCTTTCCCAGGACTAGAGAGGGCGGAGGCCAATTACATTCAGGTGTGCTGCTCCAGGTGCTGCTAATTAGCCTACTTCAGCACAGGGCAGCTCAGTATTTAAGCAGCTGCCTACTGGAGCACAGGCCTCTTGCATTGAGCTTTCTACCAGCCCTTTGTTGCCCTGTTCCTTGGATATTTGCAGTGTCCTGTGGCTTCCAGTTCCTGCTCTTGTTCCAGAGCCCTGTGCTTCCTGCCTTGCTACCCTTCTTCTCAGCCCTCTCTCCCCTGCCTTTTGCCTGTACCTATGTGCCTTCCATACTGCAGCCCTGCTTCCTTGTTTACAGCCCTCTGTTCCCTGGCTACAGCCCCCTTGTTCTCCTCTTTGTTTGCAGCCCTCTGTTCCCTGGCTACAGCCCCCTTGCTCCCTTTCTTATTTAAAGCCCTCTGTTTCCTGGCTACTGCTCCCTTGTTCTCTTCCTTGCCTGCAGCCCTCTGTTCATGATTCCTGTCCTTGTATTCATTGAGTCTTCAGTCCTCCCCTTTGGTTTTCCACTTCAGTTTTACTGTTTCCTTAATTTCCCTCTGCTAGCCTTCTCTTGTCTTTCCAGCCCTGAGTTATTGTTCTTGGTTCGCGTGTACAGTTTCCGGTCGCCATTCCCTGCATTTAGATACTAGGTTTCTGCCCTTCCTTTCTTCCGGTTCTCTGTTCTGAACCTTGCTCTCTTTGACTTCCTTTTCCCTGGATATTTCTGTTCTTGTCTTCACTTGTGTTTTATGTAAATCCTATGTACAGAGTTTGACTGTTGGATTCCAGCAGGCAATCTCTGCCCCTTCCCTTGTCACGTTTGAGTGTTGTACTTCGTGCCATTGTTTACAGTGTACTGGTTCCTGTTTCAGGAAGCAGTCATGGTTTGGTTCCTGCTGGACCTGTACAGGCTTCAGTCTTGTGTGTACTGTTAACTTGTTTGTGCCTTAGGGTTCAGGTACAGACACCCACTGCTGTTGCTCCCAGCCATGAGCATTCAGAGTCGGCCCCTGTAATACCAATCTGTGCAGAAGGCTGGAGTTTCCAAATGTCCCCATTCTGCATACACCCCAAGAGGGAACCCAGCGTGCTTGTATCTTTGTATTCCCTGCCCCTTTTTGTTCACAGCCTCTGTTGCCTATCCTGTCTTGTCTGCAGGACACCTTGTAGTCCAACTTCTTATGTGCCTTTCTCCCTTTAGCTTAGTGGGCATGCCTCTGCCCTCAAGCCCTTCCTGACACTATCTGCATAATTTTATGTTTAATTTGGTGATTTTTACATTTATCTTGCTGCGCATGTGAAAATCTAATAAGATTCAACTTGAAGACAAAGTAACACTTGAAGTAACACATCCCATTCACATTTAACTACACTGGATACATATGTATAATTGCAACCTTGCGCTAACTTTGCTGCACCCCCAGTCACAAATATGGCGCATGCAACATGAACCCTTTATCTCAGTGGGAGGTTTCTTGACCACCCCATCATTCCCCCCTTTAGTTAATTATTTAACTAATAAATCATATTCCTGTTCTTTAAAACCATTCCCTCAGGGTAAACCCCTACAATCATCTCTCACAGTGGCCCCAATATGGGCATACCCCTCCGCTGGATAAACCCAATTCACTCCCCCCCACAATTTCGACAATCTACCCACTGCTCCACACAATCATCCCAACTTGGTGGAAGACACAAGACAGCTTCAGTCTGAATATGCATGTAATATGAAATGATAGTGGTTCTAGCTTTGGACAGGGTCACCGTCATCATGGCAGCTGCTTTCGGTACCTATGCAGAACAACATTGTAAGAGCTTTTGACAGGAAAAAAGATAATAAGGAAAAAGACAAAAATAGGTGCTAGAATTCTCACAGCTAGGCTCATCCAAGACTACATCCAAGAAAAAAGAGAGGCCAACCAAGAGTGATTTGGGATTCCTGCCTCGTTCTTCATAAACACTCTGAGGTTGTGCAAGGCAGCAATAGTCTGAGTCAGGGACCCATTTTCCGAATCATTGGAAGGCACAGACATGCAGCATGTGCTCCCTATCTTCTGCCATATGTGATGACTCCTATGGATCCCTCAGTAAACCCCTGCCCAGAGTCTCCTCCCAGGTGGCCAGGGAAAGGTGGATGCTTCCTTATCCTGACCTTGGAGCTGGTGTTCTGTGGGAGGATCACCTGGGAGCAGAAAAAGCCCAGGGAAGGGATAGGAATCCATGGGGTGAGACACAGTATTTGTCTTCCTTTAGGTAAGACATATCTCAAATGCCAAAGTATATAATGGCTGTTGTCATAATGGTTTGTATATTCACCAAGTTGAACACCTTACTGTGGGTAAAAATGGACCATAGCCCTTTGGCATAAAGAGAAATAAAACCCCTTTTCAAACCAGAGGAACTCCTACAGCTAAAGTCTCCTCTAACCACCAAAAGTATAGTGAAAGGACGTATGTGAATAATAATGGCCTGAATTTTAAAGTACTCTATTCCTCTTATTAATCAAGCCCCATGACTAACCCATATGACACTTCTTTAAAGAATGTTGTGAACAACAAAAAAAATGTGCTTTGTTACTAGGGACCGCAAGTCCCATAATTTCCTAAGTACTGGGACGAGGAAGAGGGCTGAAGAGGAACAATGCAGGAGTGGTCAGCTAATGAACTTAAATGACCCACACCTGAGGGAGACTGAGAGGCTTAAAAGGCCCCCTCAGGTTCAGGCAATAGAGGGATGAGAAGCAGAGGCAGAGACTGAAGCTGAAGCAGAAGGAGGAGAGCAGTGTGATCCGTGCAGACCATTTATGCAGCTGAGGTTGAGATTGGAGAAGGACGATGTTGGGACCGTTGGGAAGCCAAAGACTGTGGCTGGTCCGAAGAGGGTCTATGTCTCCAGGTGTTCCAGGTGCAGAGGTCGTGCAGCGGGAAGCGTGCTGAAGGAACGCTGGCCCTTTGATGGCTCAATCTGCAGAGGCTGCGCAGCGGAAGGTGAAAGTAGCGAGGGAACTTTTCCCTCTCAAGAGGTCTCCAGTAGCTGGCGTGCACCAGAAACTCTAAGGAGCCAGGAAGGCTCCATCAACGAGTTGCGCGGGCGAAGGCGCAGCAAGAGAGACTGTTCCCCAGCTCACAGAGAGCCACAGCAGCGGAAGACCTGAAACCGCAGAGCGGAGTGAAAGCATGCAACCTACCTGTTGAGTCTGCAGCGTGAAAATGACTCTGGGCCGCCCCAAGACAGCTTGTGCGTTACAAGCAGTCAATTTCACTCACCTGTGAGCGAAAGCAGTGCTAACAGTACTTTTGAATACCGAACAGTCAAATAGCAGCGAAAGTGGTATTTTAAGAAACCAGGTAACTATTAAATTAAGCATGTGAGTTTCTGGGAAGTTCAACAACCCGGTGAGGCAACATTGTTAAAAGCTAATACCTACAACCATTACCCAAGCCAAGAAATTCTAAAACCTAAGCAATATAAGTCCAACAAATATTGCCAAAAGCAAAAGGGGAGTAATGGAAGACCCAAGAGATGTGAGTCTTAAAGAGCAGAATGGTGAATCTTATTTCCCTGAAAGGTTGATAAAAGTGTAAGGCTGCTAAAACAAAGACATTGTGAAGTTGTTGTAAAGTTGTTCAAGTTGTAGTTACCACTGAAGCACATACTCTTTATGAAGAGCTATACCGGCAGGGGAGTATACCCAGATGGCAAACCCTTGAGGTAATAGGCCTCACATGTGTAAGGAAGACATGGTATCAAACAGTAAGACAGACATAAGTGATCACAGTTCAAGAGTGCTTATAGAACTTCATTTGGGTTTGGAAAACGCCTATCTAATCCTAAATCTAAAGATGGGAGCAAGCTATGACCATCAAATAATAATAACGCTGTCCTAGTTGAGTCTGTCAAAATAAAAGGGCCTATACTAATAAACCTATTACCAATCCTTACTTCTAAATACAAATAGTGTGGGAAACAATGTCATGCAAAAGAAAAGTGTTCAGAAAATGATATGTCAAGATATTCAAGCCGTTGGCTTCCCTTCTCCACATTTTCAGCACGGGACAAGGCGGCACACTCAAGGTTTAGCATAGTCCCTGGCTTCTCTAGCACGAGGATGCAGTTCAAAACCTCAACATCAGGACCTTCTCCGTCATAATCTCTTTGCCATCCAAAGTCTCTCTTTTCAGAGGGTCTGATGCAATACGACAAACATTCAAGTTCCTTTCTTCTCAGGATTTCACATGTGCAACTTCTTGGATGATTTTCAATTCACCCCGGGCCCCCCTCTGCTGGGTTCAGATCCACTTTAACACAAAAACCTTCTCAGGTGATTCACTGTTCACCCCGGGTGCCCCTCTGCCAGACTTTCAACTGATCTCCCTCCACCTGGCTCACACCAGCTTACTCTACCTTTCCAAGCTTTCTTCACTTTAGAAATTGAAGACTTTTGACTGTGCGCAGGATTTTGCTCAACCCATTGCAGGACCATTTTGATTCCCAATTTCTCACTCTCTTCTTGATATGCTCTCTTTCTCACTTTCTCTTTGCCAATTCTCAGCTTCATATCTTACAGAGACTTTCGACTGAGAACCCACGCGGTGCCGGACCACTCTGTCAAGGATACTGTATCTTGCTTAAAATGGTCAATCACTCATCAGCAGTTAAACTTTACTTTGTCCTTTATCACACGTGTTTTAACAATGTTTGTTCCAGCGCTCGCCATACAATGTTGCTGCTTGCAACCTTGGTTTCAACACAAACCGGTCTTGTATCTGTCTCCCCAAATCACCGGCTGTGTTGATTTTTGGAGCCAAGGACAGTACCAGGGCGACTGGCGCTTCTCCCCGTCTTGATTATTGACGCGGGAGGGCCCCGGGTACCTCGGACACACAATGCAGGATTCTTCAGTCTGGTTTCCTGGTCTTAAGCTTTCCACTCGAGGTTTCAGAAAAGTAACGGTTCCTTGTCGAAAAAGGTCAAGGGAACTTCCCTCCTTGCGACCCCCTTCCATTTTGCCATCTTTCTTCTCTCGTTAAACTGCCATCTTGGAACTGCTGTTTCCTCGTATGGTTTGCCTCGCTCAGAGTGTTCTCTCATGCTCTGTCTTGTATCCATGTGGGGAAGCTTAATGGAAGTCAGTCGTGTGTGATGGTCAGTAATTGCCTGACCTTGCCTGACCATTGTATTGGGACACATCAGGTATACGGCTCAGGTGTTAGCCTGTTTTCCCTCATCGCGGGCTATCTGTGTGAAAGTGTTCGTGTTGTAAGTGTGGGGTAGAGTTCCTAAATATCCTACTTGGAAGGATGGGGTAAAGATCCGGTGTCCTACTCCCACTCCGCGAAGACCCCTCACCCAGGTGATCCTTTCGCACTCATCCACCCCCAGTAACTGGATCTAAAAGTGATGGCCGTGTCCTGGCCACCTGGATGACAGATTCCTGACGACTAGTGGGTGAGACACCTTCTGGTTTCTCACACATGGGAGTAGACCAGGTAACAGTTGACACAGTGCTGAACTGTGGTTCTGACAATCATTATATAATTTATGGTTCTGAAGAAAGAACTGTATAATCCTGCTGCGGAGGAACTACATTTCTTGAACAGCATTCAGTTGTGGCAGAAACATCCTGACAAAGACAATTTGTGTTAACCTGCGGAGAAGATTATTCTGAGGTTCATTATTATGTGAAGAAGAGAGAACATTTTATTTTGAAGTGTTGGAACTTTCTATTGTCCAGTGGAAGTTACAAAGAACTGTTCGAACTTTGCTACCAACTAGAACGTTCTTATTTTCTTTAGAATTGTGAGGCAATAACCCTTGTTGAATCTGGGGAAGGGGAATTCACCCAGATCATAAGCCAGGAGTGTGGTCATATTACAGGTTCAATTGTGATATTATTTTGTTGTGGTGAACTGCCATGCATTATTTATTTATTTACTTCTAACGCGCATAGACAGGGCCCAAGGGCATAATAGTGCAGGGACAAAATAAAACAGGATCAGCGGGCAGGACAAGATCAGAAAAGTGGGAGGTTTAGCTGAAAAGAGTGGTCTTCAGATCACGTTTACATTTCTCAAAGCTAGTGCTGGCTTTCAAATCCAGAAACTTGGTGCTGTGTGGGCAAAAGAGTTCCGTGCAACAACAACCAGTCTTGCCCAGGGGATAAGTAAAAGATTGGAGTTGTTGGATCGAAGGACTCCCCTCTCCGGCAACCAGACCAATTTTTCTGCAGGATATCTTGGGATATCTCTATGCAGGCATTGATGGGGGATGCAGAGTGTCCGAAATATTACTCTCTTCTCCACTGGCAGCCAGTGAAGATTTTGTCTTGCAATGGAGACGTGGTCAGATGTCTTGAGACCTTCCACCACCCTCACCGCATTATTTTGGATGACCTACAATCTCGCCAGCTCCCCTTAACCGACGCCCTGGAGAAGGCTGTCACAATAATCTAAACAGGCCCCAATAATCGCTCTTGCGATTGTGGCACTGTTGTATCTATTGAGAAAGGGTCTGATTTGGGTCAATAGCTTCAAGTAGTAGCCTGTGGTACTCATATGTGCTTTAATGGAGAGCTCCTGATCCATACCACCCCCAAGGTATTACGTTGCTGAGCGTCTTGATTTCACAGCCTGAGATGTTAAAAGGCTTGGTACCTTATTTATTTGTTGAAGGTATAAGTGTGAGGGACAGATATCCTTTGTTAGTGTTTCCGTTAGTTACATAAGACAGAGAAATCGTTGTTAGTGTAGGGACAGTGAGGCGTTTATCCAACCTTTTTGATTTAATAAAATGGTGAATTTTGCAAACTCTTTACAAAGTCGTCCGACTCACATTTCTGATCCTCTCATATAACCCTCCCTCCATAGCTTTTAGGAGGTCAAGGATATACCTATCTTGTACAGGTATAAGCCTCAGGACCCACAGTTCTTTCTTGATAGCACTGAAAGCTGATTTGAACAAATGGACAAATAGCAAAAGTACATACTTGGTCACCTGGAGCCAGTTGGCATTTGCCAACACCAGGTGCCAGAAGGGATGAGAAGAAGGTGTCTGTGCGACTAAACAGCCGGTACTGTTCAGGGATGTTCATTAAAGCTTTTGATGGTGCTGCCAAGAGATAATTGGACCACTTGGTCCGTCACAATAGTCCTGCCTTTACGTGATGAGACAAAGTCGTTGATATGTCCATGTGTGATGATACAGGGGACGCAAGAGGCACACGGGACAAAAGGGGAACAGATGTGGCTTTGAACATTGGGCAGGCAAGGATCAAATGGTCCTCAGGAATGACAAGGACAGGCACATGACACGTGGTGAAACTGCACACAACTCGCAAAGCTGGAGGAAACTGCCTGTAGGCGTACGGTCCGCAAGTCCAAAAAATGTCCAGAAGTGCAGCTGTACCTCCAGCCAGGTCGGCGATGCGAAGTGTGTGGCTGCAGTTCCCATTTGTGCCAACCGGCACTGTGCCATCGCTCTTAAAACATAGAGAAAAAAGGGTAAGTGTCTGTATCTTAACAGGTTTTTCTGGCTCCTTGAGCCATGACAGATGCTGTAAATAGTTCTGCCACAAAGTTCCACATCCTTGGTTTACACGTGCCACCCCTTCTTCTGCGAATCACCTCATCCCTCCAGCTCTGCAACTTGAATTCCTTGCTTCCATTGGTTATTAATGATAATAGCCCCGTTTAAACTCAATTGGACTCTTCGCATACACCAAACCTTCTTCTGCTCTTTGCGATCTGTAGCGGAACATCCTTCATCAACAGGTAAAATGGATGCTATGACTGATTGCCTTTGGAACTTCCCTCAGACCCTCCACAAAGCTAGATGCACTAGGTGCAGGGTGTGTGCCAACTCTACTTCATTTGGGATAAAAACCCCAGGGACACCAGAAGCATGGGAGATGAGAGAGCAGATGTAGCAAAATCCTACAGATCTCTGTGTCCCAATTTTCCTCATGTGGCTATACCATACATTTTCCGCTGCAAAACCATGTGAATCTATCTATTTTAGAGCTTTTAAAAAACTTTATCTTGTTGCAAACTGGCGGTTTCTTGTCTGTGTTTTAAACTGTGTATTGGGGATTTGACTTGTTTTAAAAAAAGTGAAATGGTCTAGGGGGACTTACCGCAGAATAATTAATTAGTCTGTATATATAAAGACCGTCCTCCTGACTCACTCCATCTATGATAAAGATCTTGTCGCTTTAGTTCTGCTCGTACCCCTTTGTAAATATGCAACTGGACCCACAAGTTGAGTTATCCTAAAGGGACCAAAAAAGTGTGGTGCCAATTTAGATTGAACAAGATGTCTTGGAAGATAAAGAGGAAAGCCAAACAAAGTCACCAATGGCTAACAATGGTGTTTGCAGACGATGTTGGTCGGCCTGTTTCTTACTAGTGACTCTGGTATCCGTCAGGGTTTGTAGGGCTGCGTTGTGGCCGGCTTGGATATTGTTTATGAGTTGGTTCACTGAGGGAGCTTTGGTATCAGCAGCATTCATGGTAGGAATGCAAGTAGGGTGGAAGCCATAGGTAAACAGGAATGGACTGACTCTAAAGGAGGAATGCATAGAGGTTGTTGTAAGCGAACTTGTCAAACAGAAGTAAGTCCGCCCAATTGTCATATGAAGCTGTAGTAAAGCATCTTAGGTACTGCTCTAAGGATTGATTTAGCCTCTCTGTTTGAATATTGGATTGTGGGTGGTATCCTGATTTCAGAGCTCTTTGGACACTCAGTTTTTTACAAAGTAATTTCCAAAAGGTGGAGGTGTACTGTGGTCCTCAATCTGAAAGAATAGTGTTGGGTAATCCGTGGAGTCGAAAGATGGTTTGTAGAAAAACCTCAGTCATTTGAGGCGCAGAAGGAATGCGAGGCAGTGCAACAAAATGGGCTAATTTGGTGAGTGAGTCCACAGTCATCATGATGGTAGTGTGATTGTTAGACAGCGGCAGATCAACTATGAAATCTGTGCTGATATGTTGCCAAGGACGTGAAGGGAGTGTAGGTTGTGTTAACTTCCCAAAAGGTAGTCTGCGAGAGGGATTTTGACTTGTTGAGAAACAATGCAGGCAGATACATAATCCTTGACTTGCTTACGGATGTGTGGCCACCAGAAGTGTCTCTGGATACTTTCCAACATCACTCTAATGCCACAATGACCTGCTGCCTTTACATCATGACACAGACTTAATACTTCATGTTGCAAGGCCAAGGTGGGAACGTAAAGATGCTTGCCTTTGAACAACAGACCTTGATCTTCTGTCAAGCCATACTGGTGAATGACAAGAGCCATGGCAAGATCTTGGGGAAGGGTGGCCTTACGTATTCTTTGTTGGAAGGTAGTAATGAAAAAGAGAAATGATGCCTTTGATAATATTTTTTCTCGCTGTGTTGGAATTTCTGAAGAGGAATCCATACGAGATAATGCATCAGCCATTTGATTTTCAATTCCGGGAAGGAAGGTAAAGAGGAGGTCATATTGGGAAAAGAAATAAGCCCAGCAGGCCTGTCTGCTGTTTTGGCATTCTTGTTGTTAGCATTTTCCAATTGCAATGGTCCATTCTGACAGTCACCTGATATTTAGACCCCAAAAGATGATGTCGACACTCAGTACAGGCCTTCTTTATGGCAGAAGTTCTTTTTCCAAGGCAATATAGTTGTGTTCAGAAGCGGCAGAGTGTTGGACATATAGCCAACTGGATGTTTGTAATTGTTCCACAGTTGTTTGAGAACAGCTCCAACTGAGGCGTTGGATGTGTCAGTCTCCAGGAAGAAAGGTTTATTTTGGCCGGGTAGCCGTAATATCGGAGCCTTAGTAAAATGTTCCTTGATGTCTTGAAAGGGTCTGACCGCTGCTTCATTCCAAATTAAGACATCCTTCTTCTTGAGAAGAGGGGTCAAGGGTAGGATCATCAATGAGAAGTTTTTTTTTATACATTTCCTATCAAAATTAGCAAATCCCAGGAATCTTTGTATCTCCTTTTACAGAACTAGGTTCTTTCCGGCAAAGAATGGCCTTTACTTTGGCTGGATCCATAGCTGTTCCATCAGCCGACAAAACAAACCCCAAATAAGTACAGTTGGTGAAAGATGCATTTTTCCAGTTTGGCAGAAAGATGTTTGTTTAGAAGACGGGAGTGTACTTCTGATACATGTAAATAAGTGTGTGGGTTTGTCTCCTTGTAAAGTGCACTATGACCACTAAATGATAGCTATGATGGCAAGCTGCGTCACCCTGATCCCAAGGCCCACCCATGAGGACCTTAATAGAAAAGTAAAGAAAATATGGCTAGGATTGGGGTATCTGCGCTCTGCCTCTTCAATTAAGTAGAGTGAATGATTGGGAATGAAAATCAGTTCAGAAATGGCCTTAGATGGTTTCCTCCCAAGAAAAATTATTCTTTATTATCAAAAACGTGGTGGTCAGCTGACACGTGTTTCGACCTTGGTCGTCTTCAAGGCCTTTTGTTCATATTATGGTGAGTCATAACCTGGTGGCGAGATACAAGTGAAATTAAATTTGCAGTGTGCCTAACAATTATGATAGTCTGTGTGCTCTTAGGATTGGATATTTGACATACCATGCATGGTTCTCATGCGCCGTGATACATCTGATATCTCTCATTGTCATACGCCAAAAAAGGGTTAAACTTGGATCAGAGTTTAAGTTCCTCTAGGTTAAAGTGTCTAGCGTGTACTCCTAGTTCTGTACATGTCATACTCAGATCCTGATGAACACCTTCATCTAAAGACATTTAAAGATTGGTATCTTCAATATTCCCTATAGTGAGAGTACTCAAGGGGTTGAGTATAGGTCTAGGCACAAAAGTCTGAACTTGGTTAGCAAAACATTTCTTTAATTTTAGTTTCTGCACAAATTTAAACATCAATTTGAAAGTCAAAGAAGTTAGTGTTGGTGCTTGCTGCGAAACATAATCCTCTGTTTAGAAGTTTTTGTTCTGCTTCCGATAATATCCTACTTGAAAGATTAACCACTAGATCAACATCCATCATTTGCCTGACTGCTTACTTGTGTTGGATTGGGTTAAGATGCCAATTGGACCTGCATCTTCGTCCAAGCTTCCGCTTCTGCTTCCCTCCCTCCTGACCCTGATATGATGTTTTGTGTTGAAATATTTGATATTAGCAGGGTTTGGAATCTGACTTGCTTGGTGTTCCTTTGGGTGCCCTTCTTGTGCCTTTGATTCGCAATCAACTCTGAACATTTCACAGTGACTTTTGAATGTGCAATTTTGCCTCGCAGCAACACTCTGTTACTTTGTATCCATTCCTTTTACAATTCAGCAATTGTCCTTTCCATTACGTGTTTTATTGGCATACGAGGAAACCTTAAACTTTTGAGTTAGTTACTTTTGGTTTTAACACAAGCCACACTTTTGATGCCTTTGATAACTCACTGGTTGTGTTACTCAGCCTTCTTTCATCAACACTCTTCATGCATCAGTCAAGGCTGTTTGAACTACTCCTCTGCTCCTCCCCAACTCTGTTGTTCACCCAGGAGGGTTGCAGGCTGCTTTTAAGTACCTTGAAGGTTTCTTCCTTCTTCTCACTCGGTTTAAAGGAAAGGTTCGCCCAAAAAATGTTATTGCAAAAAAAGATGGGCAATAATAAAAGAAAATCGATTGGCACTTTTTTTTTAAGTCCCTATGTAAACTTTTGAGAAAATGAAGCTCAAAATTTTAAAAAGGAAGCACATGGGGGCATCCATTTTGTGAAATGGATGCCCGCCTGTGCTTGCTTTTGCGGCACTAATGAAGGAAAAGCCAGCCAGCTGTAGTAAACAAAAGCTACCACTGGGTGGCTTTTCTTTCATTGGTGCCAGGACTCAGAGGACGTTTTCAATTTGATCTGAGCAGCAAACACAATAAATATTGGCATTTTCTTTAATGCTATCAGCCTCCATTAGCGGAATACAGTCCTTGCATAGGCTATTATCGCGATCCCCCGGGTTTTCAAGTTGATTTGAACAGAAACCACAATAAATATCGGTAGTCTCCGTCTGGAGGGCCGGGTTGCTGTCAGCCGTCATAACTGCATCATTCTGCATAACCGTGGACTCATAGTCGTTGCCTTCAGAGCCCACTTCACCTGCAGATAGTTGCCCAGGCTCTATGGCCAACACGATTGGGCAGACACACCAGACACCTTGTCTGGACAAAGACACTGAATGTAACACGGCAAAGCATAACCAGTGAGGAGCTGCAGACCGCACTGCCCTGGGAACAATGGCGCATAGCGCCTTCCCTCAGATGTAGGCGAGGGCGCTCGTGGTGCACTGGGGAACGACAAGTGAAACCTCACCGCCTGGCACCGGCGAGAGCCTGAGGAACAAATTATGCCCAGGTGTGCAGTATAGGGGAGAGGTGGCGAGAGGAGGCAGCACGCAACTGGGACCACCGGCTGGAGCCTGTTTCTTATAACAAGTGGACATGTGGTGAGGGAATAGGAACCGGATGGCAATGGCCTCCTCTGGCCCAAGGCAAGGGAGGGAAGTAGAGGTGGCGTGAGGCACACCCAGCGGAAAGTACCACTGAATACCATATAAACAAACAAGCAGCACCTGCGACCAGACGACACTTCCCGCTGGAGAGTGCTAAGCCCATAGCAACACCCAGAAGGGTCCATGAGCACATGGCGGGGCTGCCACAAGGGTCAGCTATGTCCTCTTCCTCAAAGGAGGACTCTGTCTCAAATCCCTCCCCTTCCTCCTCACCTTTGTTTTTTCTCCTGGGTTTCCTTTTCTCCTTGTTACCAGGTCTCTCCTTTTTTTTATGCCGATAAGGACGACCACGGAAGGACGCCACTGTGCCACCGTACAGGTGGGGCGGTGGACGATCCTCCGTGACCGTCAAATAAGGGGACAAATCCAACGGCACAAAAAACCCCTATGTGATTTCCTCGGGCTGAAGCAGAACGGTCTGGGGTCCATCTGAAACGCAGGACAATGTCAGATGAGATAGAAGGAGATCCAGAGGCTGGCAAGGGGACGGTTCGCAAGAGAGCAACCAAGAAGGAACAGTTTGAATGGCAGAGGCAGTCCAGTAAGCAAGCAGGGGTCTGGTACACAAGTAAGCAAGCAGGCACAGTTCGGGAGGCAGAGGCAGTCCAATAAGCAAGCAGGGATCCGGTTCACAGGTAAGTAAGCAGGCACAGTTTGGGAGGCAGAGACAGTCCAATAAGCAAGCCGGGGTCCGGTACACAGGTAAGCAACTGGACAAAAGGGAAACCAGAAGGGGAAGCAAGTGAGAGAGCAAGGAGTAGGAGGAGCCAAGGAACGAAAGGAGATGGACAGAAGTCCGAAGTGAAAGTAAAAAGGGGAGAAAGCCGAACGAAAGGTGGAAGAAAGGAAGGAAAGAGCGGGAGGGCGGAAGGGAAGGCAGATCCCGAGAGGGGTTTAACTAAGAGTGAGAAAGCAGAGAAGCGGAAAACCACACGGAAGGCAAGAACACAGAGCGATAGCACCAAGGCAAAACCAAGGATACATTGCAACGAATCCGTAAACCGGAAGCAGTGAAATAAGTGCTACCGGTTACGCGCGCGAAGCAAAAAGGCTAGACCTGCACAGGTCCTTCGGGGAAAAAAACGTGAAGGAACATTCAGTGGCGGCGCCAACGATTCCAAACTCGCCATCTTCCCCAAGGTGTGACAGTATGCCCCCTCCTGAGACTCACCCCCCCCGAGCTTGCCGGGATGAAAGCGATGAAACTTACGTAGCAAAAGAGGGGCTTTGATGTGGGATTTAGGCTCCCAGGAATTTTCTGACCAGGGGTACCCTTTCCATCGTACCAGATACTCTAACCTTCCCCTGTGATACCACGAGTCACATATCTGGGCGACTTCATATTCGTTTTGTGCAGTGTCAGTAGGCAAAGGACAGTGTTTGGGGTTACATGACCATTTATCCTCTTGAAAGGGTTTTAATTGGGATGTGTGGAAGACAGGATGTATTCTCCGAAGTCCTGCAGGAAGTTGAAGACGAAAGGCAACAGGGTTTATTTTGTGGGAAATCTTGTAAGGCCCTATGTATCTGGGAGGCAACTCAGAGGGATGTACCCACCGGGGTAAATATCTTGTGGAAAGCCTTGACTCGAGATCCCACCTCCCACCCTGGGACTGGTCTCCGGTGTTTGTCTGCATGGGTCTTGTAGCGATCTTGTGCCTCCTGAAGGCTCATCTTCGCTTTCTCGTGGACTTCTTGAATAAGCGAGAGGGAAGAATCAACAGAGGGTATGTTAGTGGAGGTTACCGAGAGGGGTTGAATGGAATGCTGGTGATAACCGTAGGTGCAAAAGAAGGGGCTAATACCAAGAGCAAAGTGAGTAGAATTGTTATAGGAAAATTCAGCCGAGGGCAATAGAGGGACCCAGTTATCCTGTTGTTGATTTATAAAACACCTCAAATATTGCTCGAGGGTACCATTGAGTCGTTCGGTCTGCCCATTTGATTGATGGCGGAAGCCCGATGTTAAAGCTCTCTCAATGCCTAATCTTTTGCAAAAGGCTTTCCAGAAGCGTGAGGTGTATTGACTATCTCGATCTGAAATGATTTTAGTGGGTATCTCGTGTAACCGAAATACATCCTTTAAAAAGACTTCAGCCATTTCGGTAGCAGAGGGAATCCCAGGCAGGGGTAGAAATGAGCCAGTTTACAGAAAGCGTCTACCACCACCATAATACAAGTACAGCCCTGGGATGGGGGTAGTTTGATGATAAAATCTGTCGAAATGGTATTCCAAGGCCCTGGAGGGACGGCACCGGGTTCTAACAATCTTATCGGCTTTTGATGAGGTACCTTGATACGGAGGCAAACGATGCAGTATTGTACATACTGATCAATGTCTTCTTTCATGTTGGGCCAATAGAAGTGCCTTTGTAGGTAGTCTTGGGTACCCTTGATGCCTCTGTGTCGTGCAATCTTAGAATCATGGCACCAGGATAGCACTGTTTTCCTTTGAGCTGGCGTAGGTAGATACAATTTGTCTTTCACCAGATAGAACCCATCCTTGATGTCATATGTGGTATTTTTGGGGTGTCGTTCTACTTCAAATTTTCCTCCGGAAGATTCCCTGACTTGTTTAAGGAACGTGGAAAGTTCTCCAATGCTCTTGGTACGAGGAAACAGAAGTTCCTTTGTGTATTCTGTCTCTGCTGTGTAATCACTGCGGCGGGAAAGAGCGTCCGCCACCAAGTTCTGATCACCTGGTATGTAAGTGATGTTAAAGTCGAATTGGGCAAAAAAATTTGCCCATCTTGCTTGACAAGTATTGTAACACTCGAACTGCCTTAAAACCTGCAGGTTCTTGTGATCAGTCCTGATGGTAAAGGGATATTCGCCAGCTTGAAGTAAATGTCGCCACTCCAGACACGCCAACTTCATGGCGAGTAGTTCTCGTTCGATGACCGAATAGTTTTTTTGGCTGACATTGAGAGTCTTAGAAAAGTAAGAGATGGGATGCTCTTTATTTTGGTGTATCTGTAGCAGAACCGCTCCAACCGCTGCCGCAGATGCATCGGTCTCCAAAATGAAGGGAAGTCTCTGATCCGGCTGACGTAGAATGGGTGCTGAAAAGAAGGCTTCCTTGAGAAGATGAAAACTGTCCTCGGCTGCTGCAGACCAACTGAATGGAACTGAGGACTTCTTAAGTAGAGATGTGATGGGCAATATTTTTCGGGAGAAGTTCGTAATGAACTTCCGATAAAAGTTTGCGAGACCCAGAAATCTTTGCACTTCTTTAACGGACTTAGGTGAAGGCCAATTTAGAATTGAAATGACCTTCCGGGGATCCATTGAAATTCCTTTGTTGGAGAGGATATACCCCAGATAAGAGATGGAGGAAGCAGAGAATATACATTTGTTTAGCTTGACAGAAAGATGGTTGTCTTTTAGTTGCTGGAAGACTTCCTTGACGTGTTCCTTGTGTTCTTCTGTCAATCGAGAAAACACCAAAATGTCATCAACATAGACTATGGTTGTGCGACACAGTAGATCCGAGAAGAGGTGATCCATGAAGCGTTGAAAAATGGAAGGAGCATTGACTAACCTAAAGGGCATTACCTGATATTCAAAAAGTCCAAACAGAGTCCGAAAAGCCGTCTTCCACTCATCCCCCGCCTGGATCCGGAGTAGGTGATAAGCATTCCTTAGGTCCAGTTTGGTAAAAATGGTGGATCCCTGAACAGCTTGAATGATCTCCGTTATAAGAGGCATGGGATAGCGATCCTTAATGGTTACCTTATTCAAGCCCTGGTAGTCAATGCAGGGACGTAATTCCTGAGACTCCTTCTTAGGAATAAAGAATAAAGAGGCCCCCGCCGGAGACTTCGAAGGCCTAATCAGCTCGTCGGCTAGATTTTTGTCCAAATACTCTCTGAGGTAGCGCTTTTCTTCCATAGACAGAGGAAACATCCGACAAAAGGGGACAAGGGCCCCTGGAGTGAGGTCTATGCAACAGTCTTCTGGACGGTGAGGGGGCAGATCCAAAGGTATCTTTTTGGTAACTACCTCTGTGAATTCGTGAAGATGATTTGGCAGGCAATGTACAGCTCTGGGTTCACAGCTGCTTGTTCTCTTCACGATCTCGAATTTGGGTTCAGGCAGACATTCTGCCTTACAGATAGCGGAATGGAAGCTAAGAAGATTTTTGGTCCAGTTAATACTGGGGTTGTGCTTCCGTAACCAGCCTATGCCAAGGATGAGATGAAAGTGAGCCGCGTGGATGATGTCAAAGGCGATCTTTTCAGTATGTTGCTGTATAGACATGACGAGTTCTTCCGAGGTGTGAGTTATTAGGCCGGAGCTTAAAGGTTCACCGTCAATACCCTCCACCTTCTGATCTTCCTTCTTGGCGATGCGAGTCACTCCCTTCTGTGCAGCCCAATGAGTATCCATAAAATTGCCGGCAGCCCCGCAATCCAATAGGGCCTGAGACTGTATCTCGGAATCGCCCAGTTGTAGGGTCACAGGGAGAACCATGAGGCGAGAATCTTCGGTTATCTTCTGGGAAGATACAGAAAGAGTGGCATAAGGACTGGTAGAGGCCCCTCGGCAGTGAGTCCTAACACTTACCGAGGGCGATCGTTTCCCGATCGTCTGGGAGGGACATCTGGACAGTCCCTAAGTAGATGTGTAGAAGCCCCACAGTACATGCACAGACTCCCATCTCGGCGTCTCTTCCGTTCCTCAGGGGTAAGAGGGGCCCGAGTGGTCCCTATTTGCATTGGTTCTTCTCGGTTGGATCGCGAGGAGGAAGAAATGGGAGGAAGGGGGTTCAAGGGAGGAGACACAGAGTTTAGACCTCTTTTTCTCCGCCCGATGTTCCGTCAAGCGGAAATTGATGCAGAGGGTAGCCGTGACAAGATCATCAAAGGTTGTAGGGCGAGCTATCCGAGCCAACTCGTCTTTGAGGTCTTCCTTTAGGCCACGTCGGAAAATGGCATACTGCGCTTGCTCTTGCCATCCTGCTTCTGCTGTGACTTGTTTGAAGGTCGTGATGCAGGTAAGTAGATCGGAATTGCCTTGACGAATGTCAAGCAGATCTTCTGACGCTAAGAAGGTACTCTCGGTACGCAAAAAAGTTTGCTGTAACAAGGTTTTGAAGGCGCTGTAACCTTGCAAAACTGGGTAGGTTTGGTTAACCAGAGGAGTAGCCCATGCCAGGGCATTACCAGTCATGTGGGTAATCATAAACCCAATTTTGGCATGATCTGAAGCAAAGGTCTGAGCACAAAATGAGAAGTGAAGGTTACAAGCGTCCAGGAATTCTTTGACCCTTTTGGGTGCTCCGTCGAATTTTCCTGAAACCAAAGGAAGTGGAGGCAGATCTGTCAAAGGGCGCTCTCTCTCTCTGTCAGACGCTGCTGTAAAGCAGTATTGGCACCCTTTAGATTCTGTACCTCTAAGTTCAGGTTCTGTACAGCGGCTAGGAGTTCCTGAATCTGTTGAGGTGTAGCCATGCTGATATCTTGGCGTTGCAAACTGTCACAAGGGTCAGCTATGTCCTCTTCCTCAAAGGAGGACTCAGTCTCAAATCCCTCCCCTTCCTCCTCGCCTTTGTCTTTTCTCCTGGGTTTCCTTTTCTCCTTGTTACCGGGTCTCTCCTTTTTTTATGCAGATAAGGACGACCACGGAAGGACGCCACCGTGCCACCGTACAGGTGGGGCGATGGACGATCCTCCGTGACCGTCAAATAAGGGGAAAAAGCCAACAGCACAAAAAACCCCTATGTGATTTCCTCAGGCTGAAGCAGAAAGGTCTGGGGTCCTTGGAAATGCAGGATGATGTCAGATGAGATAGAAGGAGATCCAGAGGCTGGCAAGGGGATGGTTCGCAAGAGAGCAACCAAGAAGGAACAGCTCGAATGGCAGAGGCAGTCCAGTAAGCAAGCAGGGGTCCGGTACACAAGTAAGAAAGCGGGCACAGTTCGGGAGGCAGAGGCAGTCCAATAAGCAAGCCGGGGTCCAGTACACAGGTAAGCAACTGGAAAAAGGGAAACCAGAAGGGGAAGCAAGTGAGAGAGCAAGGAGTAGGAGGAGCCAAGAGCCAAGGAACGAAAGGCGACGGACAGAAGTCCGAAGTGAAAGTAAAAAGGGGAGGAAGCCGAGCGAAAGGGGGAAGAAAGGAAGGAAAGAGCAAGAGGGCGGAAGGGAAGGCAGAACCCGAAAGGGGTTTAACTAAGAGAGAGAAAGCAGAGAAGCGGAAAACTGCAAGGAAGGCAAGAACACAGAGCAATAGCAACCAAGGCGAAACCAAAGATACATTGCAATGCGTCCGTAAACCGGAAGCAGTGGAATAAGTGCTACCGGTTACGTGCGCGAAGCAAAAAGGCTAGACCTGCACAGGTCGTTCGGGGAAAAAAACGTGAAGGAACATTCAATGGCGGCACCAACGATTCCAAACTCGCCATCTTCCCCAAGGTGTGACAGGCGCAGACATAGACATGAACCAGCAGTAGTCGGGGCACATTGACGACAAGAAACGATAGCGCACAATTACGTGGGAGATCACAATCCACTCCAGGCATAGAACTAGCAGCACACGCAGACCCCCACTCTAGCCCACCCAGGTTCCATCACCGACCGTGGAACAACCTGGAGGAGCCAAAGTCCATATCCCGGGGCGCCCACATACAAACGCACGGTGACGCCAATATGGCCAACAAACTGGCTAGAACAAAGTGCAAACAACCCATGCTCGAAGAATACGCCAGAAAGGTCCAGGAGCAAGGAGAGGACCCCCACTCGGGGCACTGACGCCACGAGCAAAGATCAGCAGTTTCTTAAAGCAATTGCGGACCTGAAAGTAGCATGGGAAACCAAACTGAAATCGGCTATGGTCGAACTGAAGGCGGCACTGGAGCTAAAAGAAGGGGCAGTACAGGAGGAGGTGAATCTCCTCCGGCAAGATGTTAGAGCGCTAGCAGAACGTACAGGCGACCTGAAGAAGGAAGTGGCCCCGAACACAGCTGCATGTGCGTCCCACAAATCCGAGATCCATATCCCAGAACAACGCGTGAGCAATTTAGAAAACAGTGCAGTGGAGGCTGGGGGACGCGCAAGGAGGAACAATATACGCATTGTGGGATTTCCGGAAGGAGCAGAGGGCCCTAACCCCACGAACTATATTGAAACAATGTTGCTGCAAGAGAAAACTGGAGGGGTGCTGACCCAAGGATTTGCTGTGTAATGGGCGCACAGGGCCTTGACGAGGAGGCCACCACCAGGAGCCCTCCCCTCCCCCCGAGGCCGATAATAGCCAAGATCCTGAACTGTCGAGACTGGGAAAAAATCCTAGAGCACTTCCGGAAGAGAGGAACAATACAAAGGGCATCGGCGAACATAACGGCATACCCGGATTATACTTTGATGGTACAAAGACGACGCATGAATTACGGGGCAGTAAAAAGAAGAATGCGAGAAGCAGGCTATAAATACATGTTAATATACCCTGCGAAACTGAAGGTGTTCCACAGGAACAGAGCATTGGTCTTCGATACTCCAGAGGATGCGTCAGTATTGCTTGAAACACAGAGCTGCCCCCCGGAATCGGGTACCCAGAAGGAAGACAGTGCAGATAAGTAACATGGAGACTGCGGTACCTAGGGTGTCGCAGCCTCAGACACTGGGACTAGAATATAAGACAGGGCAAAGACTGTCAGAGCAGGGTGACCAGGGCTGTATATATATGATCCTCTGAGCACGGAAATGTATTGCAAGGTGTAGGAGCCTAACGGAACCAGTCCTCACACCCCCACGAATAGACCAGTTAGGTCACCAGCAGATCGGTGACACCCTGTTGGGTTTCTGATCTCGGCATTCCAAGGCAGGACCAAATGCGGGGGAGCCTGAGATCCAGGGATGGAGCTGGGCACCAGTTGGCGATGGGAAGGGAGGAAGGAGGGAAGGGAATGTGTGCAGTGAACATAGTTGGGGAAGGAGTGGAGGGGAGGGTTAGTTGGGGAGTTTATGTTGAAATTGGGAGGGATACGAGCCCATATTCATGCCAAACTGGACTGGATAGAATAACCAGGAGGGAGGGGGGAGGGATAAACCGCGCATGGCAATGGGAAGTCTTAGAATAGTAACCTGGAACGTGAGAGGCCTCAAGAGCTACCTGAAGAGGAATAAAGTAATGATGTACTTTAGAAGGCTGAAAGTGGACATAGCATTACTACAGGAAACCCACCTTACTAAAGAGAAACTAGAGGTGGTTAAAAAAAGTGGAGAGAGACCACCACGGGGGCTGCATATTCTGCTTATGCAAGGGGGTGGTCACATGGGTTGCACCTCAAGTACCGTTTCAGTTGCTTCAGGCCGCTGCAGACCCAGATGGGAGGATGGTAGTGGTGCGAGGGATGCTGGAAAACAGAGAATTGAGCATCATAAATGTATACGCCCCTAACCAAGACACGGCGGCCTGTTTCAGGACCCTATACTGTAAAATTAGCCCCCTACTGGGAGGCGCGGTCTTATGGGGAGGGGATTTCTACTGTACATTACACCCCAAAATGGATAGGTCAGACAGTAAACTAGATAGACCCACCCCTGCTGCGAAAGCATTACAGGCCCTGCTGAGAGATTTCGGATTAGAGGATATCTGGAGACAGCAACACCCGACAGACAGGCATTATTCACACTATGCTGCCCCACACAACCTGTATAAGAGATTGGATTATAAGTTTGTTGCCTCGGAACTTGTAGGGGAAATGATAGGCTCAGTATACAAGGCAAAAATACTGTCGGACCACTCCCCCTTGGTCTTGGAGTGGAGACACCAGCCCCCTAGAGTGAGAATCCCGACATGGAGGCTCAGAGCCGAGGCCCTGCAGGACTCGGTATTCCGCGAGAATTTAAGGGAGGCGATCACCGAGTACTTTGATACCAACACAGGGAGCGTGCAGTCAGACTGAACCTTATGGGAGGCGTTCAGAGTGGTGGTAGGTGGTGCAGCCATATCCAAATCCAGAGGGCTCCAAGGGGGCATAGAGCGAGAGCTACTGGAGATAGAGAAGGAACTGGAAGACATGATGCAGAGGGGGGGGCACGTCACAGGAGGACGCCAAACGGGTGAATTCATTACAACAGACTAGCAGGGAGCACTGGGACAGATTATGTAAACTGAACTATAAAAAATATATTGAAAGGCAACATGCAGGGGGTGACAAACCAAGAAGGCTGCTGGCATGGTTATATAAAAATGAGACACCAAGACCAGTGATCAGAGAGATAAAAGGGGAAGAAGGTCAGACCTGGGGCACCCAAGAGGGAGTTAATGAGGGGTTCCGTAAATTCTACAAACGCCTCTATGAGGACACCGGTAAGGAGATGGGTTGGAAGATTCAGGAAACACTGGAAGACATAGGATTACCCAAATTAAACGAGGAAGAACGGGAGGACCTGGACGCCCAACTCACAATGGAGGAACTAGAGACCCACGTGTAAGGCTCTGGGGTCGGACGGGCTCCCCAGCAAATTTTATAAAACATATAGCAGGAAGTACTCCCCCTGCTGCTTGCCATGCTAAATGAAGCGCTTGAACGGGGAAGGTTGCCGGAGTCTCTGAGGGAGGCAGTGATTATACCGCTCCTAAAACCGGGGAAGCCAAGCACGGATTGTGGGTCATATAGACCCCTATCTATGTTGAACCAAGATAGCAAAATTCTCACTGCAACGTTGGCAAACAGACTCAAACGGGTAATTGGCAAACTTATACACCCTGATCAAACAGGCTACGTTCCAGGCAGGAATATAACGGACTATCACAGGAGACTCCACCACATCATAGAACAGACAGAGAAGGACCCGGCGAAATGGCAATAGTCTCGTTGGATGCCGTAAAGGCCTTCGACTCTGTGAGGTGGCCGTGGTTGGTGGCGGCCTTGAAAGAATATGGGATGGGTCCGGGGTACCTGATGTGGGTCAATATGGTATACAGCTCCCCAATCGCCAGGGTCAAGACGGGCGCAATAATCTCAGACAAATGGCAATTTAGTTGGGGCACTAGAGAGGGCTGCCCCTGGTCGCCCATGTTGTACATTCTCGCATTAGAACCATTGATAATCTGCCTCAGACAACAGTACGGGGAAATAGGGATCCTCACGAAGGGGGGACCGCACCTGATATCATTGTACGCCGATGGCATGCTGCTATATTTGCGATTCCCAGAAGAAAACCTACAATATGTCCTGGAGGTGATGGAACGTTACGCCACCCTTTCGGGCATAGCGGTAAACCCTAAGAAGTCAAGCATGTTCCCTCTGGGGAGATATAGGGGGGCCCCGCATGGGAACCTACCGGTTTTGCCGATACCCTGACAGACCAGGACATTCCGATACCTGGGAATTGACATATACACCACGGCTGCGGAGGAATACAAATACAACACGGAAAGGGCAGTGGAAGGCATCAAGAATAGTATGGGGTTCTGGTCCAAGCTCCTCCTGGCCATGGTGGGAAGGGCGGCTTTGATTAAGATGGTGATTCTGCCGAGGTTGTTACACTTTTTCACGAACATCCCATACATGCTCCCCAGAAGCTTCTTCATGAAACTCCACATCATATGCAGGGGCTTCATATGGCATAACTCCAGGAACAGGGTAGCCCTTTGGAAGTTGCAAAACTTGTGTGACAGAGGGGGCATAAACCTACCGAACTTCGAGATATACTACCTGGCGGGACAGCTCCAGTATGTGGCTAGATGGTTGTCTGAAGAAGAGACGGCCGACGCCATGCTATTGTGCAAGGACTCCGCCCCCTTTTTTCTAAGAGAAGTGGTGTGGTTGCCTAAATCAGATGCAAGGAACAAAGATTGCTGGAACTGGGCTGGAAAATATGGAGCAAAGCATGCCAAATAGTGGGAAACCCGACCCCATGCTCCCTGCATGTGCCGCTAGTGGCGCTATGCGGAGAGGACTCGCAAATGATAAAAGGGATCCGTAAATACTGTGAACCGATGGGCCTCACGACCCTCTGAGACATATGGCAAGAAGGGGAGGTATTTGATTTCCAGAGACTAATGGAGGACACCGGGGTACATAAAGGCCAATATATTACATATACGAGAATTATCAAACGAGTGCGAGAAAGGTGGCCTGAGGCAGAGCTAGCTGAACAACCCGATACAGTCATGAAGACGATGTACGATATTTCGGAGGGTGGGCACGAAATATCCCGCATTTATGAACTATTGATGACCAGGGTGGACAAGGAGTTGCTCCAACTGACCTGGGACTGGGAGGAGGAGGTAGGAGAAACTATGCAGGATGGGCAGTGGGATAGGGTTCAGAGGTATTAAAAGAAGGTGTCCCGAAATGCGAGGCTACAGCAGATCCAGTTATACGTTACCCACAGGGCATATATGACCCCTGGCAAGATTGACAGGTTTGAAAGTCCAGAGACACAGAAAAGCCCCAGGTGCGGGGGGGTGGATGCTGGGATGATACACATGGTCTGGGCATGTCCGGAGGTGGGCAGATTCTGGACGGAGGCTAAACTATGCCTGTCCCAAAAAGGGATTAAGCTAGAGGTGGAGTCAATGTGGGCATGTATGCTGGGGGGTTTTATCAGACCATGCAACCTAAAGCATATTAGCAAGGTGAAAGACCTGGCCTACATCCTGGCCAAACAGAGAATTGCAATGGGCTGGAAAGCAGCCCAAAGACCCAGAATAGAGATGTGGTGGGCTGACGACCTGAAATGGGCAGAAGCGGAGACGGCAGTCTGGTATGAAGCAATCAGTAGGGGAGGGGAGGAGGAATTTGGACCCTGATAGCGTGGAGACAACTGGTGGCCACGATGGTGGGACCCTCCCAGGCCGAACTCAGTGAAGACGATACGAGTGGGAATAATGAGGGAGACAATCCCTGAGGAACGACAATTATGGTATTGAAGTAGGGGCTCGAGTTAAGGGAGCGGGAGGGGGAGGGACTGTGACACATAATATGTGAATATAATGACATGAAGCATATATGCGAATGTCCTACATGTTTGTAAAGTTTGGTGTGTTGTTTATTAAATAATAAAAAGTGTTAAAAAAAATAGTATGATCTATGTCGGGCGGTTGTGCTTAAGTGGATAGAAATTATGTGAGTAGCTACATTTCAAATTTTTTGTCATGAAAGCTAGCTTTATCATTATGGCAATAGTGTTTGTGTTATACGTGTGGGCAGACATGTGTGGTAGTGAGGCCGTCCCTTGGGCTAAGTTACAAAGGTGTGTGGTACAAGAGAAAAAATGGGTCAGATGCACAACCATGTCAACCCCCTGTATTCACTCCATGTGCAAAGAGCGGTGCTTAGTCTCACATACGATCTGAGCGCTGTAATCGAGTAAACAAATAAACCAATGAATAAATAAATAGATGGACACTAAGCCTCTCAGTGGATGTTAGAGTCATACTTTACCATCCCCAGGTCGTTCAAGTGCGAACAATTCCCACCCTCATATGCAGGTTACATACAGTTGTTAAGGATTTCAATCATGCGACACACATTGTGGTCTCAGCCTAGTATGCAGCGCACAACTCAAATTCTTATCTTTTTATTTTGATTCAATATTGAGATGGTACACCACTCATATCACACCCCCTTTTCAAATACCCTGGGTCACAATGGACCATGAACCAGGCTGGTTGGTAAAATACAATATTTATTTATTTATTTGAAAATTAAAAGAAATCATACACTTTTTAATATGGGACAGCCATCACCAATGGGGTGATAATTGCTATGGGCCTCATTACACGGAATGCGGTAAGGGTTTACCGTTACCAGTAAGGGTACCGGTACAGATATACCCTTACAGCCTTACTACGAGGTCCCTTTGCGGGACCCGACCTCAACGGCTGGCTTTACCAGCCGTTAAGGAATGGGCCCGCAAAGGGACCTTGGGGCAATTACGGTACCGCAATTTGTGGTACCGTAATTGCCGCCTTCGCCATTCCCATTGAGCCCTATGGGGGCTCAAATGGGAATGGGGAAGGGCCTTGGTGAATGGAGAATTACCGCCCTGCCAACCTTGGAATGGGGCGGTAATTCCCAAATCACCAAGGCGGAATCGGTAAAATACCGGCGGCAACCATGGCGCTATTAGCACCATGGTTACCGCCTTCCGTGTAATGAGGCCCATTGAGAATGTGAGCAATGTACTGGGTTTAACTGACTAGTGGAACATATACACAGCACAGCAGAATAGGAGCACTTTTGGTTTAGGTAAGATAGCACTTAAATTAGAATCTCCCCCTCAACCCACAAATAATCAATTCCGAGTGGATAAACAGAAGCAACAGGTAATCAGGATTGACAAAGAGGAAACAGAATTCAAATCTGACCTTCCCTCCCCAAATAAGAGAGAAAAACGGATTTTAAACCACTTGCAATGTTGATGAACTGACACTCGGAAATGGACAATTAAATAATGAATGTGTCTTAAAAACCTGGAAGAAAATATAATTCCTCACTACAGCAACAATGCAAAGACACTACAATCACAAAGAATGGATTACCAAAAGCATACAGTTCAAAAATGAGTGGCAGTGTTAAGACAGGTTGCAGCAAAATGACACATTGGAAACTTTGCAAATTTTGCGATTCCCGCCTGAAATTACCCAAACGATTTTTAATAAAAATGGGTGACATACACTCATTTGGAGAGTGGTTTTTTTGGTTGGGGTGTAGCTATAGATCACAGGTACATTATGGAAGTGAAATTAGGTCTCTAGCTGGGAGAGATATGGAAGGTAGAGTGAGGTTCGTTTTTAGGAAAATAGAGCAGTGAAAAGAGGAATCGGTTTTATAATTAAAAGGCAAATCTTACTTAACTAGATTTAATGGCTAAGAAAAGAGGAACGCCACCCGTGAATATCAAAGGTTACACTACAGTTGTAACCCTTCACGCAGTGTACCCCTTTTCTTAAGGGAAAATTAATTTATTTAAACACAATATCGCTAATGACTTAGGATCTATGCAATACAGAAATTAAGAGAAGCGTGGCACTAACACTAGAAATCAAGGGCAGGGTTGCAAGAATGATTGTGTTAATTTGAACAAGGTATCGGGATAAGGATAGGGTGAATTAGAGAATGGGATAAGGACAAAGACAAGATAGGCTATGGGTTTAGGTGGGGTGGCAATTGATACTCACAGTCCATTTTTTCATTTTTGGATTTTGGACAGTCAACGGTTCAGGTCACTACATGGCAGGGCGCCTGGCAAACAGCTGGGCAGTTCGAGGTCACCGGGTGGCACTTCTGGACTGGCAATTCTGGTCACTGGATACTACAGGTCAGCTGGATGGCACAGGTACCTCTGGATGCAGTTAGTGGGATCAGGATGCTTCCCAAAAACACCACAGCTTTACCTTTGGGTTATTTGGGAATTTTAGTGGGATTTCAGAATTGAGGCCTTGCTCGAGCAGGATCAGCAATGCTTGGGTTTGGTAGTGGGCCCTGGAGTAGGGTCAGCAATGCTTGGGCCTTGTAGTTGGGATCTGGAGTCTGGATGGATGAAACAGTAACAGGACGCCGGTGCAGGAAAATCAGGAAGAGTGTGTGTGTGTAGAGCCTAATGACATCATCAAAGTATATGACTGGGGCAGGCTTAACTAAACACGCCTCTAATAACGGGATTGGACACGTGTGATAATCTCCGCCTTGCTCTCAGCTGGTTGGATTCCAGGAAAATGATGTCAGATTTATAGTGTGGGTTTTACAAAGTCCAAAAACCTCCCACAGTTACTTTAACTAAAATCTGATTTTGCCACAAAAATACATGTATACAATTGTAATCTCTTAGCAAATTATATGCATAGGTTATATATTTTGTGCTGCACATTGCAGTCCAATCCTCCATTCTGTGAGACCTTGTTTCGCCCTTCTACCAGTTTTGCATTTGCAACATGGATGCTTTTCTTGTAATCTGCCATATTTTACCATTTCTGTCCCCAAGGTGCCAGTGAATTCTACCACGTCTTAAAAGAAAGCCCAAACATTCACCTTTACACTGTGAAAATTCTACATTCTTAGAAATTCTTGCTGCTGAGATAAAAGTGTTTAAAGTTTATTTATGAAACAGTCTTTGGAAACAAATGGCAGTCCATTGTCACAAGATCATTTTTTTCTTCTTCCAACTGCAACCAACTGTAATTTCCTTCAAA
This sequence comes from Ambystoma mexicanum, assembly GCF_040938575.1. Classification (NCBI taxonomy): domain Eukaryota; kingdom Metazoa; phylum Chordata; class Amphibia; order Caudata; family Ambystomatidae; genus Ambystoma; species Ambystoma mexicanum. The sequence continues at coordinate 446,179,412 of NC_090936.1, read as the reverse complement.
GCAAGGTGGGGTTTTCTCATCTTGATTGGATGTTTTATTGCCCCTTCACACTTCCAACTTCCTTGCCCTGGGAGTCCCATTGTCAGTGCGTTTCTCTAGACTAGATTCTTTTCCACCCTGTAATTATCAGTGGGTTGTTAGTCTCTGCTGAGAGTTTATGGTGCAATTCCCTTCCTCGGGGGAAGTTTCAGGGCTGACAACTGGAATAACTGGTTTTTGAGAGCTTGCAAATTCAACCCAGGTGTTTTAAAACCTTTATTTTCTTATTCTGGATCCTGAATTAAAACAAACCTGTGAAGGAAAATAGCCTATGTCTGTATTTTCACCAGCAACAAGGCCCCTTCCCATTGCTAAATAAACAGGCTTTCATTCAATAATTTATTTTTAACAGGCCATTTTTTCCTTCAGTTAGCAAAAGCCCATTTCCACATGTGTAATGAAAAGCTAGCATTTCTTTCTTTAAATACGGGTTGGCAGCTCCATCAGATTCCCACACTGTCTTTGCAGCCAAAATCATTTTCTGGAAATCAAGGGTTTTGTCTGAAGCACAGATATATTGGAATTGACCTGACTGAGAGAGTTAGATTCTCCTTGAACTGCTGAGTTTTGGATACTTTTGTAAAGAAACAAACACATGTTCCTTTGCGAGTAAAGGTAAAGTTCCTAGTTGATTTTTATCAGAGTTGGTTTGACTGGGCCTGTCATTCCGGAATTATGCCTGGTTTTGCTGAGGCACAATGACATATCCTGGGCATGGCAGGGCCTTTTTAATCACAGTAGTTTAAGACAGAACAGATGGAATTGGCGTCAAAACAGCGTTTTTAAAGGGGGGAAAAGTTTCATTTTTGAAGGCGAATTTTGGGTTTCAAGCAAAGCAGTGCTGCCTTTTCACTTTATTCCCTTTATACGTTTCAGAACACACTGGTGCGCTCCTTCAGTGTGTCCCCTTGTTCCATCCTGCCTGAAGTGTGCTTGGCAGGACGGTGCAGCCATCTTTTTGTTGCTGAAAAAAATCAGTTTTGAGGTCCTGGTGCGCACACGAGCCCAGCGCAGCCAGGTTGCTGTTTCTTGCGCAAATGCAGCTTGGTGATGTGGGGAAATGCTGTTGAGTGGGTCAACATATCCCACAGAGTGCTGACTACAATTGAATATTCTGCTGCAATTGATTATCCGCCTTCAACTTGATCCAATTGCTTGACCTAAGGAGCATTTAATTGTGATGTGTTGCCCACCCTCCGAGCCCATTTGCGATCAAATACCCGGCCCACTCTCAGGATTCTTATCATGTACATGTTTATTGGATACCTTCATGAGCCCTCCGTACGGGGTTTGGCGGGGTTCTGAGGAGGTGCGGGGGTGGTCACACTCAGATAATAATGAGAGATGAGGCAAGGCAACTGAAAGACAAACGGGAGGGGGTGTGAAACGAGGGTCTGTCTACTGGATGGAGCTAGTGAGGGGAGTGCAGGGTGGGGCACAGCGGGGAGGGGCTTCAGGAAGCTGCAGGGAACAGCCAGGTTTTGAGGGCTTTCCTGAAAGCCAGGTGACCCTCAATGAGGCGGAGAGCAAGGGGGAGGGAGTTCCAGAAGGTGGGTGCAAGGACAGAGAAGCAGGATCCTCCTAGTCTGGAGAACTTGAAAGGGTGGGACTAACAGGAGGTGTGCAGAATCTGATCTGAGAATTTGGGTGGGGTGGTAGCGTGTGAGTTTGTTTTGGAGGAAAACATGGCCTTTCTTATGGATGGCACCATGAGTAATGCACATGGCTTTGAAGGAGGCCAGTCGACTGATGGACAGCCAGTGAAGTACCCTGAATGTGGGGCAGAGTGCAAGGAGGAACCTTGCTGCAGCGTTTTTAATCCTTGAATCCGTTGGAGCTTTCTGAGTTTGGATGCAGGTGTAACTAGATAGAGGGAATTTGAATAGTCTAGACACGAGAGGATGATGGCCATGATTGCAGAAATTCTATGGGGGTATGAGAGGTAAGGACAAATGTGCTTAAGAATGCAGAGGTGGAAGGTGCATGATTTGGAGACTGCATTGATGTGGCATGAGAGGGATATGTCTGAGCTAAATGTGCATCCTAGGTTTTTGACTGAGGGGGATGTAGTGGGTGCAGGTCCTAAGGCAGGTGGCCAAAGACTAGGTTGGGAAAAGAGAGTTGTTGTGCTGCAGATTAGGATTTTAGTTCTCCCAGGGTTGAAGAGGAGGTGGTTGTTCATTATCCAGCAGTAATGTCTGAGAGGCAAGTTGACAGATCTGAGACAGGTGAAGACGGGGATTTGGGAAACTTGATTAACAGGTGAGATTGTGGGAGCAGGTGAGCTCTGCGAGGGGCGACAGGTAGAGGTTGAAGAGGAGAGGGCAGAGGGAGGCTTCCTGAGGGACTTTGTGGAAGACTGGCAAGGGGTGGAGGAGAAGAGAGAGAGAATGGTTATTTGGGACTGGTCAGAGAGGAAAGAGGCGATCCATCTGAGGGCTGAGTCCCTGAAGTGGAGAGTCTGTTCATTTTCTTTTTTAAATAGATGCTTTAAATGGTTCTAAAAAATAGAAAACCTTTAGCCTCGATTAATCATAAAATAACACATTCTCAAAAACAAGCAAATAACTGAAGTTCACTCTTATTGGAAGAATCCTATTTGCAGTCAATTGTTTTTAGTCTCACTGAGCCTTTCAAAAATTTTAAACAACAATTTCACCAAGGCCAGGGAGAGCGAGATTCTGTTTCCTCTAAGAAGTTCCAACCACCTATCCTCTATTGTTCTCCCACGGTACTTAATGGTGAATTCCTCAAAGAAGTGAGTTCTCTCGGCCATCATTCTTGGGCAAAATAGAACCAAGTGTTTCAGTGATTCAACAGAGTACTCTTTCTGACATAGTCTGCAATGAGGGGGGGGGGAATCAAGGTCTTTTTTCGGAAGTTAAGTAACTCGCCCCTTGGAAACATATTCAATCTGAATCGCATAAGTGTGTTCTAAAGTACCAATCTGGAAATTGTTCAAGATACTTTGGTAACAAGATTAATTTTCTTGACTCTGGGTACGGTTTCCCATATGCTTTCAGGCTCTGTCGCTCTTCTTGTGTCGCTATCCAGTCTTGTCTGTACAATTTTTGTTTAATCTGGTCTGGTTTCTCCCTTAGGGATTTGTCATTTCCTCCAAAGTCCTCGAGATAGCCTGACAGGTCCGTTTCCATTCTGTCAGGATTGCTTCACTGTTTTGGATTAAAGCTGTTTTAAGCACTCCAAGGCCACCTTTATCTGGGGCTTCCGATCATTTTCTGTAGAAAGCGAGTGTCTTCCAGACAACTATGGTCTTCATTGCGACCGTCTTGGGACCACACGTCCTGGGAGAGGGCCCCAACTGGAGTAAAAAAAAAAGAAAAATAATGGTTTTCAATTATTTTTTTATTTTTTTCATTATTTTTCTTTTTTAATTCAATTTGCATTTATAAAGAAAGGCTGAAGGCCTCCATCTCATCGGGTGGTGGGAGCCCTATGGCTTAAAAAATAGTTTATTTTTGAAGTCGCTCTGCCTTCATAAAGAATTTATTTCCGTTATGGTTAAGTCCTTAACGGAAATACATTTTTTTAGGAAGTCAGAGTGACTTCAAAAAGAAACAATTTATTTTTGAAGCATTATGGCTCTAAGACCCATGACGTGAGTGTGCGTATGGTGAAAGAGTGCACACAAATGTATGGGTGGCTGGATATGCGTGTGTGCGTGTATGGGGAAAGGATGCACACTTAAATGTATGGGTGGCTGAGTGGGTGTGCCTGTATGGTGAAAGGGTTCCCATTTCAATGTATAGGTGAATGTTGTGTGAGTGTATGGTGAAAGGGTGCACACAATTCTATGGGTGGCTGGGTGTGCGTGTACAGTGAAAGGATGCACACTTAAATGTATGGGTGGCTGCCTGGGTTTGCCTGTATGGTGAAAGAGTACACCCTTAAATGTATGGATGGCTGGGTGTGTGTGTGTATATATAGTGAATGGTGTGTGTGCTTGTGTTCAGGGGTGCAACAAAACCTACATTTCAGGGGAGCTAACCCTTCAAATGTTGGGAGAGGGGCTAACTTCAAGTGTGGTGGGGAGGAGCAAACCTATTTGTGTGGGGGCATCTAACTTCTTTATGCATTTTAATGAGACTATTCTAGTGCAGTTTCAATGTTACAAGCAGTTAACTTTCTCCTTTAAGTCTGAAAGCACCCACTTGTGGACTGCTGTGAGAATGACTGGTCTCCTGTTCCCTCTCTATGCTTCCAATCAGTCCCCTGGCATGCAAATACTAAACCCACATCCCAATTTCAATTGTTTCAAAAATGTGGCATTTGAATGCAGGTACTAACAGTAAAATGCTGTACATTAGTAATTGCTGGGCAGGGCCCTTGTTAACAGCGAAACCCAGGTGCCGTTTAACATCTGTGTCCTTTTTTCAGGGGGTGGGGGGGTAAGTGCTGAAGCCCAGTCAGCTCAGTGGTGTTACACCACTACTTGTGTTTAATGCCTTGATTACTTATTGGTAATCTTCATTACTCCTAGCCCTGTTCTTCCTCATCCCAGTACTTGTGTATGAGGCAGTACTTGTGTATGAGGCACTATGCCTGATACACAAGTACTGGGATAAGGTAGAGGTACATGAAGGTAAGGCCTGACTTAGCTACCTGTAATCTTCATTACTCCTAGTCCCACTGTTCCTCATCCCAGTACTTACCTATGAGGCAAAGAGCCTCATATGTACGCACTGGGAAAAGGAAGAGTGACATGGAGGAAATTCTGGGCCAACTAGCTGATTGGGAGAGGTAGAGGATGGTAGGGACAGGGGATGTGTGTGGCGATGGGATTGTGCAATAAATAATAATGGTCATCCATGTCCATGCTAAGCAGGCATGATATGTGGTACCTAAAAACACATCCCATACTAAATGAACACCAATCTGGGTTCTGTCTTGGTTTTGGTACGGAGACAGCTCTTCTGCAGCTTAAATCTAAGTTACTCGCCCGCATGGATCAAAATGAAGCTTCCTTGCTTATGTTGCTTGATCTCTCCACATCGTTCGACCTGGTGGACCACTCAATTATGTCCACCAGGTTGCATGAGGTCACTCATTTTTCCCCATTAGCTATTAAATGGGTCACTTCTTATCTCTGCAACCGTGACAGCAGGGTGTTTTGTGGAGAGGCTGAATCTGCGCCCATCACCATTACTTGTGGGGTGCAACAAGGGGCTTGCACTTCTCCGTGCTTTTATAATATCTTCATCGCCACCCTATTTGCCATGCTGGATCAAGAGGGTGTGATATTTACCAGTTACACGGATGACAAGCAATGTGTCATCCCGTTATCTGGCTCGCATGATTTGGATGAACTTGCTATTAATAAAGTCTTTGCCATTATTGAAACCTGGATGTTTCTGTCATGATGCCTACCCACGGGCGTCCGGATCAAGCCCATCAGCCCCGGGAGCAGGCATCCAGACATTTACAAAAACCCCAGCAGCCCCAGCTAGGGGCTGTCTGGGTTCGGTCCTGGCGCCGTAGGCACCAGGCTCATAATAAAAATCAGTCCTGGCGCCATAGGCGCCAGGCTCATAGACATTACTTACCTCATGCAGACCATGCTGCAAATAAATCCAAGCCAACGTGAGGCCTGGATGGGACTATTTTACTACAGGGACTATTTTTTACTCGGGTGTGGTCTTGGGGAACTCCTTTCCTGGGACTACTTTGGAGGCTATTTAAACCACGCCCGAACAGCAGCACATGCATCGTGTTATTCTGCATCCAGCAGCGTGACTCTCACCGTGCCTGCAGCCAGCATCCAGTCTTCTGCCACGCCCGCGTGCCTACAGCCAGCATCCAGTCTTCTGCCACGCCCGCCTCGAAACCGGAGCTCCTAGAATAAAGAGGAAGAAAAGGACAAGGTTAGAAAACGAACTTATTTCAAATTCCTCACCTGATTCCGGATCCATTTCATCTCCTGACCTGGAAAGTACATCAGTCCTGCACGCGTCGCTTCGCCAGCTCCAGCACGGCGCCATACTCACCAGTTCTCACAGCATCGTTCGATCCGGCACTGTCTCCATCATTTCTTCGCCGTACTCCGGCACCTAGGGGCACAAGAATAACAAGGTGAACCAAGGGAATCAACAAATACCTCTTACCACCATAGACTTACCTGATTTACCACCGGCAGTATTATTCTCCATATCTTCATATGCCGCATCTGTAAAGAGGGAGAAAAACAACACGTGAACACATGCAATAGTTACCGGACAGCGTTGGGTAACACAGACTCTACCCTGAACGCCAGCAGCAGCTACGAGACCTTCTTCTCACGAACTCAGTTGCAATTTAAGGAAGGAAGGGGACAAAAGTGAACATCGGGCACATTGAACTCTTTGAACTTGATACTTACCAATCCCGCCTGGGACTTCAGAGTCAATGCTTACCGGAACTCTCCCAACGCCTTCAAACCAGTGAAGTAACTGGTATCTACGCGCCCCTGCAAGACACGCAGGATGGAGAGCTCATCTTTTACAAACATAAGGTGAGGTTACTAAGGGGATATCAGAGGTGATTAGTGGGGGAGAGCGAGAACAGTTGGGAGGCCATCACTAAAACCCACAGGTGGCTAATCCCTGTCTCCACTTGCAGGAAAATACTTCTTCGGGTCCAGCAGACAAGACTAGGCGGGCCAGTCCAGACAGTCATCTCTGCACTACGCATCACGTTGACAGAGACCGCAGCTGTCCGGGTCCGATTGACACCCCTGTGGGGTCCAGGTGCGCGTAACAGGTTCATAATAAATTGGCTCTTAACAAATCCAAAAAGGAGCTTCTAGTTATTGGATCAATTTATATGGTGAAAAAACTTGGTCCAATCTATGATAGCTTTCATCTAGGTGACGAAAATATCACTCCCCTGAAAAAAGTGAATATGTTAGGCATCACATTTGAACAGCGACTCTCTATGAAGAAACATGTCAGCAGTCTGGTCTCATCCTGTGTTTACTATATAAAACTATTAGCACATCTAAGACCCCTCATTTCACAAGATAATGCTGAAACTATTGCCAGAGCAATTATAGGAGCAAACATTTATTATTTTTCTGGTTTGTTAATGGGCATGGGCAAAGTTGTTCGAAAGAAACTTCAAGTTTGTCAAAATGGAGCCATACGAGTTGTCATGAGACTCAAGAGTAGAGACCATGTCACGCTAGCCAGACGCTCTCTTCATTCGCTCCCCGTGGAGTCTAGAATTCTATTCAGAACCCGGACTATAGTAAAAAATGCAGACAACAGCTACTTCCTGCGAGAATAAATGGAAGAGCTTTGAGATCGAATAATCAGCACATGCTATTCATACCCAAATGCAGAACTGCTAAGGTTTCCAACTCTGCTTTCTTTGCGATTGGGCCCAAAGTCTGGGACTCTCTCCCCCCAGAGTTGAGAGGAATTGAATACCTGGAGATCTTCAAAAAAGAGCTGAAGACCTACCTTTTTAACAAACACTGTTTTTATCCTGCAGATATGATTTTTAACTGGTTTTAGTTGCTTTTGATACTGGTTTCTATTTGTTAAATGTGATGTTATGTCTTGTAGCGCCCTCAAGCATTAGGGTCCATGGCCGTGCTTTATAAATATTATAAAGTAAAGTAAAGAGGCATTTTGATGCAGCCAGTCTAGTCATTCCTCAGTTTGGTATGACTTTTTTTAACTGGGCATTTCTGATAAAGCAGTCCTGCTAAGTTTAATTGCATGGCTAGACTGGCATTTGGGTCTGCCAGTCTAACCATTTCTTACTGCGGCACTGTATATATATTTTTTGGCATCTTTGATAAACTATATGATATGATAAGTTATATATAACGCGCCTGTACACAAATGTTTTTAGGCACAACAGGACAAGGGAGGGAACACAGAGGGAGGACAAGGCAAATTATCTTACTGAGCCTTGTGTCATTCAGATCGTGCAAGTGCGAGAACGAGAAGTGCAAGGGGAAAGGGAGGTGGGGAAGTACAAGGGAGAGGGGAAGGGAAAACAGGGCGGCAGCAATGCTCTGAGTAAGTGCAGCCATGGCAGCACGGCTCTTGGTAGTGCAAGGAGAACAAGGGACTATAGGGTTACAGTTACAGCCCCTAACTGAGTGGTAGGCCGGAGGCAGTGCAAGGGTGACTGATCAAGGAAGAGCATGGACTCAGTGAGACAGAGGGTAGCCAAGCAACCAGTTGGTACAGCAGACAAGTAGGTCAGGTAGGTCAGCAGGGGAGGGAGAGAGAGGAAGCAGAGTAGAAGAGGAACGTTTCGAGCTGCTTCCGGAACTTTAGAAGGTCCGGCTCAAGTTTGGTAGGGGCAGGGAGGCCATTCCAGACAGAGGAACTTGCAGGGGAAAGTGATTCCCCCGCCCGCTTTTGCCTGGAGAAACCTCTAACCCTTAGGGCTCGAGAAAGAAGTTATTTTGGAAGAGAGTGTGGTTTGTAGTTTGAAGTTTAGTTTATTTGTAAAGCGCACCAGGCCCAAGGGCAACCGGGTGCATAATCTTACAGGTTACAAAAGTATACACAAAAAATACCAAATTTACAAATGTTACAAGTACCAAGTTGCAGGTTATACACAAATACAAATTTACAGGTTATGGTCGTTACAGTGTGCCATATGTATATTGCAGGTAGGGAGCCAGGCTAGCATGGGGAACCTTATGCTTACTGGGTGAACAGCCAAGCTTTGACGTTGTTCTTGAACGTTGGGAACGAAGGTTCAATTCTTATGTGTGTTGGCAGAGTGTTCCACAGTTTGGAGGCTAGGACGGGGAAGCTCACACCACCCGCTTTTTGGAGTTTAAATCTGGGCCAGGTTAAGCTGCAAGTTTGGGCTGATCTGGTGGGGCGGGAAGAGGAGGGAGGAGCGAGACGAGAAGAGAGGTAAGGCGGGGCATTGTTGTTCAGGCATTTGAGAGTCGGAGCTTATGTTTTCAGGTCAATTCTTTGTTTTACCGGGAGCCAGCATAAGTCAGATCTGATGCTGGAGATATGGGACCGTCTAGGAATATTGAGAGCTGCCCTTATGGCATTATTTTGAATAGTTTGAAGTTTATTGAGGTTGGACTGACTAGTCCCTAGGTAGAGGGCGCTACAGTAGTCGATTTTGGACATGATAAGTGTTCTAGCCAAATTGGTGCAGTTGTGGGGGTTAAGGAATGGTCTGCAAGCAGTGATAAGTTTGCATGTGTAGGCCAAGGCCGACCTAACAGCATTTGTTTGTCTTTTCAGGGAGAGGGAGGAGTCCAGATAGACGCCGAAGGTTTTAGTGCCTTTGGAGACCTTGATGACGTTGCTGTCAATAGTGAATGCCTTATAGGCTTGGTCAAGTTTGTTGAGACGAAGGGTGGATCCTAGTAGTAAGAGTTCTGTCTTATCATCGTCATAGTTCATGCTGCGCCATCCAGGCCTGGATGACCAAGTAGACATAATTCAAGGCTTTGGTATCGGCTGTGTAGTCACCAGTAATGGGAATGAGTATCTGGGTGTCATCCGCGTAATTTGTATAGGATACACCCAGATAGTCAAGCACGTCGAAAAGTGGCTTGGTGAATACATTGTACAATGTAGGTGACACACAGGAGCCTTGAGGGACGCCGCAAAGAATGGGAGAGGGGTCTGCCGATGCTGAGGATGAGAAGACCCGCATAGATCTGTTACTGAGGAATGAGTGGATCCAGGCATTAGCAGAGTCAGAAAAGTAGGCGGCGGATTTGAGATGTTGGCAAAGTATTTGGTGGTTAACCAAATCGAATGCCGCAGAGAGGTCGAGGAGAAGGAGTAGCGCTAGCTTTCCATTTTCCTTTAGTGTCTCCATCTGGGTTTTCAAGTCAATCAGGGCTGTTTCAGTGCGTGTTTGGGGCGCAAAACTGATTGTCTCAGCCCCAGGAGTTTGTTGGACTCAAGGTAGTCTTGGATCTGCAGGTAAGCTGCGCGATCAAGAATCTTAAGCAGGAATGGGACTGTAGTGATTGGTCTGAAGTTAGTCGGGATGTTGGGGTCCAGGGATGGTTTTTTAAGTAGTGGATAACCCACGCATCCTTGAGGTTATCAGGGACTGTACCCGTTTTGTAGGAGGCATTATGAAGGATGTGATAAAAGGGGCAAGGTGTTGTGAGGCTTCCTTAATGATAGGAGCCGGGCAAGGGTCACCTTGGCAGTTAGATGGTTTGAGGGTGTTTATGATTCCTTCTACTTCAAGGATGGTAAGAGGGGAGAAGGCGAATAGTTTAACGGCTGGGTTAGCTAGGTGTTGGGTGCTAAGTGTAGACGTGAACAATGGTTGGTTAGCCTGTAAAGACTTTTGTTTGTCTCTGATTTTAGTTTGGAGAGTGGCAATTTTACCTAGGAGTGCTGCCTGGATATTAGTGCACCAGTTGCTGTCTTTAGGACAGGAGTCAGGGGGGGGCTGCAGGTGTCTCAAGTTCCTTGAGAATTTTGAATAATTCCTTTGTATTCGATTGTGCTGACATGATGCGGTTATTGTATGAATCTTTTTTGGCCTGGAATAGAGCTTCTTTATAGTTTAGGGCGGCTAATAGAAGGCTATCCTTGTGGGTATCAGAATGGTGACTGTTCTCTTTGCGTAGCACTCTGAGCTGTGGTGTGAACCACAAGTTCAGGTGTGCATGTTGTTTAGGTCTTCTAAGTTTGAGTGGGGTGATGGAATTTATGGCAGTAAGAACTGTCTGGTTATAGATGTTGGCTAGGATAGTGGGGTCCGAGCAGGAGTCAGTGGCAGTATTAAGGGTGGGGAGGATAAGGGGGAGTAGCTTTTCAGCAGTTATGTTCTTTTTATTTCTGGTGAGGGTAGCTGGGGCGACAAGAGGCGTAGGTAGCACTGCTGCTTCAATGCTGAAGGTGATAATGTGGTGATCCAACCAAACGCAAGGGGCATTCGAGAGTAGGCGGATGTTGCAGTTGGTGTCACTGAGCCAGTCTAAGGTTCGCCCTTTGGTGTGGGTAGGTGCTTGTATGTGGTGAGAGAAACCTAGATCTGTTAAGGTATTAGCAAGATCAAGGGCCGCTGGATCATTGGGATCTTGGTAGCCTAAGTTGAGGTCACCGAGGATAATAGTTTGCGAGTTTGTTTTCGCTTTGTCTAGTACTAGAGCGGTGATGTCATCCACAAAGCAAGTGGGGGGACCTGGTGGTCTGTATATTAGGTGGATAGTAGCCGTTTGGTTGGCCGATAGGGTGAGTTTGGCAGAGAGTAGCTCTGCGGATTCCATCTTAGTGCTCAGTAGAGTTCTAAGTCCTAGTGAGATTTTGTAGATAAGTGCGATTCCACCTCCTCTGGAGGTACGATCACATCTGGTGATGGTGGTTTGGTGGGATAGCCAAAGAGAGAGCCGGGCCGGAGGCGGGGTGCAACCAGGTCTCAGAGATGGCGATGAAGTCAAGCTCCTGAGTCTTGATGAGATCAGCAATGTCCAAGGTGTGAGCTGCTAGGGGCCGTGCATTAATCATGGCGGCCTTGATCAGGCCAGCGTTGCTTGGTTTTGCCATAGTGGGACTGGTGTTGTCTGGGACGGCAAGGTTGGTCTGGAGGCTTTGGGGCATTGGTGAGGACAAGGTTTGGGGAAACAAGCTAGGCTCCAAGGTTTTCGGAGGTACGCAAGGGTACATGAGGTGACCCTTCTTACCTGTAAGTCTAGAACCTAACCTTAGGTTTCTTAGGGCGGTAATGCAAGGTTGATTGGGTGTAGGTTTTTTAGTGAAATGGTCGAGCCATAAGGCTGGCGCATTAAGGTAGATGTTAGGGTACTGGGGAACAATGCTACGGCAGGTGTCAACGGGTCTGCAGGTAGGTGCCATAGTTGCCGTGTGCAGCGTGGTAGGCGTCACTATGTTAGGGGATGGTAAAGAGTGCGTGCAGGTGGATGCCCACAGTGCGAAGAGTACTCTTAATAGTGGGTGGAGAAGGTTTTGGGCAGGTAAGCGTGACAACATGATACTGGAATACGGTGTGGGTAAGGCACCAGACCGATGTAGCGATCACTAAATGGGCAATGCAGGTACAATAAGGCTAAAGTTGACGGGCTCTATAGGCTACACAATGCAAAGTGCACTAGCACTAAAGACGAATGGCAGGCACGTCAGGATGGGCAGAATAGAATACACCGGTGCTAGGATCGGTTATGGGCATGCCTAGGAAGCAATGAAGGTTGCACCAAGGTTGATGTTAATTGAAAGGCTCAGCAGTGCCGAGAACCAAAAACGGTGCACAGTAATAGGGCTAAAACAAGAGCACACTCGGCAGGCTAAGAAGCAGTGCACAGTACGGCATGGCTAGATTGGAATGTGGGCACAACAAGGTCATACAGTGCAATGCAGCAGGCTAGATACTAATGAGAGCACAACAGGGTAAAACAGTGCAAGGTGCAGCAGGCTAAATTCGAAAGTAGGCACAACGAGATACTAATGAGAGCGCGACAGGGTAAAACAGTGCAAGGTGCAGCAGGTTAAATTCGAAAGTAGGCACAACGAGATACTAATGAGAGCGCGACAGGGTAAAACAGTGCAAGGTGCAGCAGGTTAAATTCAAAAGTAGGCACAACGAGGTCACACAATGCAATGCAGAATGGCAAGATACTGTAGTGTGGGTCCCAGCCCTAGAAAGACTTGTGGACAATGCAAAGGGTCTTGAACTTGATCCTTGCAGCCACTGGGAGCCAGTGGAGAGATTTCATGTCTGAAGAGATACAGTCCCTGGACTTGAGGCCAGAGATACGTCTCGCCGTCCTGTTCTGGATTAGTTGCAGAGAGTAGAGGAAGGCAGATTGAGAAAGTGGCTGTTGCAGTAGTCCAACCTAGAGAGAACCAGAGCTCTGGAGACAGTGAGCTTCTGGGAGAAAGTGAGAAAGGGAAGAGTCCCTTTGAGGAGGTGCAGCTGGTAGTGGGACTTCTTGGCGACGTCTGAGATGTGAGGAGAGAAAGAGAGAGTGGAGTTGAAGATGACACCAGGAATGAGCGAGAGAGGAGAGTAGGCTGAGGGGAGCGTCATCCGCATAACTCTGAAAGTTAGAGAAGGTAGAGATCAAGTGGGCCAAAGGGGCCAAGTAGAGGTTGAAAAACCAGAGTGAGAGGATAGAGCCCTGGGGAACGCCACAGGTAGAGGGAGGTGGCAGAGTGAAACGGACCAAGTTGGACCCAGGTGGGGGGCGGTCCAAGAGGAAGGAGGTCAGCCACTCCAGGGCCTGATCCATGATGCCCAGGTTCTCCACAGTGTTGATTGATCAGGATGGCGTGATTGACAATTCCAAAAGCAGAGGAAAGGTCAAGGAGGATGAGGACAGAAGGAATGCTGGAATCAAGGTTAGAGATGAGATCTTCACAGGTGTTCAGGAGAGCAGTTTCCATGCCTCAGGCAGCTCTTAAGCCAGACTGATGGTCATGGAGAAAACCAACAGAATCAGTGTGGAGAGTAAGCTGCCAGTTGGCCAGCTTTTCCAAGAGTTTTGGAGAGGGGAAAGTTCCAGTGGCAAAAGAATGATTACAGAAATCGGCCAATGCTGGATCAAGGGTGTCAATGTGGTCCTTGATGGTATTGAAGGAGCAGGCGAGCACCTGTTTTGACGACACTTCCATAGATGGGACTTGTCTAGAAACCTTGTCAGGTGTTAGAGAGAAAGAGGAGAAAGGAGGAGAGAGAGAGATGGCCAAAGGGGGCCAAGAGTGGAAGATTGAGAGGAAGAGGAGATAGTGGACAGGATGTCCTGAGTTTTAGCAGAGAAGCGAGAGGCCAAAGCCATACAGAGGGCCTGTTGAGGGAACAGGACAGGTAGCGACTGCAACAGGATTGGCCAGTTCCTTACAGATTTTAAAGAGTTTGGCTGTGTTGTTAGAGGCCTCCGCGACGCAGGCTTGAATGTGTGTTCTCTTCTTGATGAGTCTTATTGCTTCGAATGGCATTTTGGTGCAACCAGTCTAGGTATGTCTTAATGTGGCCTGGCATGCTTTACTGTAATGTTATTATGTGGCTACACTAGTCCACATTGTGCAGCCAGTTGGACATGTTTTCATTGTGGCATGGCATTTTTGATAGCAAAGCATTCATGTTTATGTGCACTGTTGGTGACTTGCATGTATTGGATTGGTGTTATCCTACAAAACAATAGCAAACACTGTGGCTTTTTAGCCAATTTCTCTCTGAAAGTGTGCTGTATATTGCATTAAAAACATATTTATATCTTTCTCCTGGTGCAGTGTGTGGCATACCCCTTCAGCAGCATGGTTGTGCGTATTGGGCAAGCCTGGTAATCTAGGCCGGCCCAGTGTGTGGAGCGACCCGTGATTTGTTGCTGAGTTTGGGGGGGGGGCCCTTAGCATGGCTCGCAGGGGGGCCCCCAGATCGTGTGTTTTGCCACTGCATGGGTGTACTTAGGACTCTTTTTCTAAATATCCCTTCGATGAGGGTCCAATTTTCTGCGTGAAAAGAGAAGACACATTCCGGCCCGTAAGTCAGGATAGGTAAGGCTTTCATTCTATAAAACGCAATAAGCGGTTTCAATGAATATCCAAAGTATATCTTCAAAAGCACTCTACCCTGGCTTGCTAAGTTTTTGCTTTTGATTTTAGAAGAGCTAATCTAGGGGTGTCCAGTCTGCTTGTGTTAAGACACACCCATAAATAGGTGATCGCAGAGACTTGTAGTATCTTCTGACCTCTTAGTTGCCAAGTATTTGTTTTTTTGCGCTTATCACCTGTTTGTTCGCCAAAGGCCATAATCCTTGATTTTGCCGGGTTGATCTTTAAGCCATTCTGTTCACTATAGTTCTGTGGGGCCTCCAATTGGCGTTGCAGCCCTACTGGGGTTTTATCCAGTAGGACCACATCATATGCATAGAGGAGATGTCCTATCTTTATTCCTGCGATGTTAGGTGGAAGGCATCTGATATTAATTAGTGCGTCTGCAACATCCAAAATAAACAGATTAAACAGATCAGGCGGTAGGGGACAGCCTTGTTTTAGCCCTTTGTTTGTTTTGTTGTCTTTTGATAGCAAACCAGATTGGTCTAGTCTTATCCGTATAGAAGTGTCTGAATAAAGATCTTGAATGATTGCTTGGGTATTAGGTGGACAGCCCCACTGCTGCAGTTTGGACCACAACGGAGACCTATCCACTGTATTGAAGGCTTGGGTGAGGCCGATGAATGCCATATAGATTTTTTTTCCCTTTAAATTGTTCCACCTGTGCCTTAAAGATGTTAATCAGGAACATATTTAGGGTGGTTCCAACACCCTTAATAAATCCACTTTGCCAGTCATCTCTGTGGTTGGTTTCTACACTCCACTTACCCAAGGTTTTCAAAGTGAATGAAGCGAAAACCTTCCCCACAACATCCAACAGCGCTATGGGCGGTAATTGCTTGGATCCAATCTCAGCATCTTTTTGAAGATCGGTAAAATCACTGCAGTCTTCCAGGAGGTTGAAATCCCTTGCTTACCCATTATATGCTCAAATAAGATTGTCAGGATCTTAGCCCACTTGGTCGGGTTTTCTTTTAGCATAGCGTTCGTTAGCCCGTCAGAGCCTGGGGCTCTGGAATTGTTCAGCTTGTTAATTGCCTCTTCTACTGTCTTGTTGGAGGTATTTAAGTGATTACAGGCACTTTGGCTGCATTTTATTCTAAATGAATCCTGAGGTTCTGGGACAAGAAATTTAGCAAAATGGGATGTCCATTGTCTTCTGAGGAACGTCCATGTTGTTGATCATAGACCAAATTTCTGTGGTGTTTTTCGATCTAATGTTGTGTAGCTTTTGTTCCGCATCTTGTTGTAAGATCATTTAAAAAAAAAAGTTTTTGCTAATTTCTATATTTTTGCTTTAGCTTGTTTGTTTTAGTAACTCAGTAATGGCTCATTCTTTAATGCCTACATCTGAGCTCTTAAGAGTTTTTTGTGTTTGCTTGTATCCAGATCAAAGGTGTGACGATGAGTAAACCCTGGTTTGTTTCTGCTCCCGTTCTTGATTTCAAAAATGTTTAAAAGTACTGTATAGTCTGCTATATTACTCGATCTCTGTTTGGATCTTGACCTTATGACAGACTTAAGATTGTTATCAAAGTTATTTAGTTGGGACAGTTTAATTCTCAGCCTATTGTGGCCCAGGGCCACCTCAGGTTCAGCTGAATATTTTTTAGCTAATCGCGGCAATTGACATGCCCAGCTCATGCTCAGTAAATTGTGGTTGCTTTGAGGCTTCTCCACTACACTCATTTTTGGCAAGTCTCTTAGTATGTTCTGGGAGACACAGATGTAGTCCAGGGTGTGACCTCCCTTTTTTCCCCTCTACGTTGGAACTCCTGGGGTGTTACCTCTGTTGTAGTCTATCAAGATATGTATATTTCTTGATCTCACTGCACTTTTCCATTGCTTTCCACATATCCTAGGTGCTGTTGATGTAACTTGGTCCTCATCCGTGTCATGTCCCTCGTTGTTCTCACAATAGGCATTCAAATCGCCACATAGGATAAGATGAGGGTCTCTCCATGTTTCCCTCTTTTCGTCTACCCATTCTATGAACTGGTCCGCTAAGTTGTTTAAGATCTTGATTGCAGGGTTCCGATATAAGTTTGTGATCGCCAAAATGTTTGAATCTTCGCTGGGGCCCGTGGATATCCGCCCAACCACTGATTGAATATAGGTATTAGGGTTGGTGGATTCCAGAAGTTCAAAACCCAAACAGTTCTTAATTGCCATTAATAGACCAGACATGGGTCTTCCCTTTGCACCTTTAAGTGCCGGGTTCAGGTAGACATTAGAACCCTCTATGATTGGAAGACTCCTCAGCCAGGTCTCCTGCAGACAAATAATGTTGTGTTTCTTGATTGCAGGATCAGCACAGAGCAAAGGGTGGGAGAACCCTTGTGTGTTCCAGCTTCCCAAAGGTAGAGGATATTCATTACAAGCTGAATGAATCTATGCTTGATTCAATTTCGTGGCTAATAACCTTGCTAGCCATTTCCAGTTTTCGTCGGATCCAATTTCGTTAATCTTCGCAGTAGCAGTGCTTTTCTCGGGAACCAGAGTGGTCTTTCGCCCTCTTCTTAGGTCCCCCCTGTTTGTTTTCAATCTTGTCTGATTTCTCATTTTATCACTGCTCCCTTTCTTCAGGGCTAAGGGCTCTGGCTTTCTTTTTGCGTCTTCTCTCGTTTTCAGATCAGCTTTAGTCAAGTTTGTTATGTCGAACGACTCGAAACCCATGGGTCTCAGTTGTCGAGCTTTTTCTAATAACAGATCTTTGACCAGGAAGCTGGATAAGTGGATGATTACCCTATCGGTTCTGTCATCTTCGGGGAATTTGACTGTGACCAGATCTTTGGTCGTCAAGAGTCTGAGTGGCGGTAAGTGGTGAAACAGCTTGATTACATTTGCTCTATTAAGGATCAGGCCGTCATCTGATAAGATTATACGCTCCAAGACTAGCTGCACTATCTCGAGTTGTGGTGTTCTTTCATGCCCGTCTTAATAGTCAGATCTTGAGCTCCTGTTGAAAGGGGCTCCTCTTGATTTTCTTTTGTCCTTCCCACTGCCTTGCGTTTAACAATTTTTAGTGGCGATATTACATAACTGTCGTCGATAGATGGATTTGTTCTCCTGCTAGATTCATGCCCTTTTAGCCTTGACCCGCTGGTCGGCTGGTTGATGTTTATCTCAGTACCTAGGCTTTTGTTTTCCTCTAGGTTCTTCCTTGTTCTGCTTTTGAGTGTGTAATTTCTGTTTTTTATTTGGCTGCTATCTTCTCTAACAGCTTGTGGCACTCTGGCCGTGACCTTGTCCACTTCCTGAATTTCAGTCACCATCTTCAGTCTAGGGTACTCGTGCAACCGCTCCCTCCTGGCCTCTGTTTGTATGGTTTTCAGCGGGTTTTCAGGTGGACAGCTGTTCATCGCCCCTTCTACTTCAATAGGTGCAGACCGGTGGTAATTCCGTTTTTGCTTTAGGGCTGTTGGTCCAACTGGTTTCTTTGTCCACCTGGATGTCTCAACCTCGTCTGGCTCCTCCTCACTTTCTGTCGAGGGCAGATCACAAGTGGACTCTTCATTACTCAAACTAGTTTCATCATTTTCCTCAGACTCAGAGATAGTGTAAGTTGTGTAAATTGACAAGTTATCAGGTCTGCTGTTGGAATCTCTTCATTCGCCTCTTTTTGTACACAATTCCCAGTTACTGAGGTCATTGGACTCACTCTTGGTTGTTTGTTCACTATTTTTGCGTTTTGTTTGCTTGTTAATTCTGTTTGAAATTTCAAGGGACGATTTATCTTTGGGAGAGAAATATTCTTAATAAAACTCTTACTTCTGTTTGATTTTGCAGTTGTCTTTAAGAGTTGTTTTTTTGTTTTCTTGGTTTGGGTTGGCTTGGCCCCAGTGTCATGTCGGGTACCTGTTGTCTTTTTCTCGCTCATACATTCCAACAAACAAGTTTGGTTCTTTGTGATAATCTCGTTTGCTTTTTGAAAGATCTCACAGATCTTTTTAGATGGATCTTTTGTCTGGAGATCAGAAGATTCTCTCAGTCCTGATGGGGCCTCCGGTTCTACCACAATTACTTCTGCACTTTTTGTTCTTACTCTGTGCCTTCCTGTTGGTAGGTTTGCTCCTACATGTTGTCCCAATCTACCACCCTTTTCAATTATTAGGTGTGATTTAACTGTCCAAACTAATTCCATTACTGGAGTTTCTCTGTGTTGGTGAGGGGCTCCTGTGATCCTCTCTCCTCAGCAATCTTGTGTTCCTCCCCAACCTCACTGTTCGAGAGTTGTCCTCGGCGTTCTGTCTGTGATGCCACTGATGTTGAGAGTTTGCAAGTAGGAGTGGTTGGTGGTTTTAATCCGCTCGCCTCAAAGGCTCTAGATAGTCTGCGTGATTGCTTTTCTTTAATGATTGGATCTAAGATCGTATGCAATAAAGAAGACACTTTGGACGTACTTGTGTCGAGGTCATGTTGTATACCCTCCACGTAGACCATCTTGGAATGTAACATGGCGAGGACCGTAGTCTGGTCTTTTAATTGGTCCCCCATCTGTTCATAAAGTTTCATGAAAGGTGTCATTATGGCTGTCAAAGTGGAAACGACTGCAAAATCTGTGGCTTTGGCCTTATCTCCTGCAGAATCACTGGAGTAGCTGTCACCAAGTAATCCGTCTGTCTGCGTGGCCTTTGCTTCATGTGAATCGTTTGTGTTTTGTTGCCATATTTCTCTCTCAAAATAATTTTTTGGCAGGATAGGTTTCTTTTTTCGTTGCCCGTCAAGGTCTTGTGATTTGTCCGTCCTTGCAACGGGCCCATGCACGTCGGATTTTGCGTGAGATACTAGCCTCTCTTGCTTTTGTGTAAGTTTATGATGCTCTGACGTTAGTTTTGTTGAGATCGTCTTCACATTAATGTTGTTGTCCCCTCCTCGGGGAAGGCAGTGCTCTGCCTATGGTTCTCCCTCCAATTCTACTATTAGGGAGGTTTCCAGCAGCAGGTGGTCTGGAACCTCGCTGTCAAAGACCTCGACAAGTTTGACGGTAACTGTTGTGAGCCCGAGCCTCTTAACATATCCAGCCTGTTCCACGAAGGTCCTTGAAATGAAAACAAATTTCCTGAGTGATTTCTTTGCGGTAGCAGACCCGTAGGTTTCCAAATATTAGGTCTTGTTTGAGTTCAAAGTTATTGTTATTTTTCCTACGGTAGTGGCTACCTTGTAGTTTATCTCGGATCGTCGTTTCTAGCCCTGAGGCTGAGGGCAGTACAAATTCGCTCAAATAGTTATTAAACTGCTTGTGGTTGGGCTGAGCCTCTTAGGTGAAATTCCATGAGTCTGGAGAGTGTTTTATGTGGCATCGTTTTGGCTTCTCTAGCTAGTTGTATTACAGTTGCAGTTGATAGAGCATCATCGCTTGGCGTTCGCTCATGGAGGTTTACCACCAACGTTACTGGGCAATTCTTTTTATCTACTCTATGAACCATTTCCAGCAGCTTTATGGGCAGCGTAGCATTGGAAAATTGGCCGCCCGACTCCTCATAATCCCGACTAAGGGATGGTGCATCATGAGTCACACTTTCTTTTCCACCCTCCCTTTCTCCTTTTGCACTGTCGGTACCTGACTTATACTTGTCAGATTGCAAAATGTTCACAAATTACTCTGTGCGAGTCGAAACAGCCACTACCACATTAATTCGGTGTGGGGGAGAGTGGAGAAAGGGGCTTAGATGGAGGTGATTGGGAGAGCTTGTCAGAGAACTGGTGTGGACACTTAAAGTCTGTGCTGGTTTTCTCCGGGAGAGTGGCATCCGTGCCATCAAAATTAATGCTGTCCGGTTTGGACTCGCGAACCCCTCCTCCATGGGATGGCAAAACTTTTACCTCTGTCCGTGTTTCTGGATGTGTGCCGGTCTCGGTCACCTTCGTTCGCCCCCGACCGATCAGAGGCCCGGTCACCATCTCATTCACTGCTGTCTCCGTCGTCTCGTTGGCAGCCATCGCATCTTTGCTCAGACTGTCAATCTTCAGTCCAACTGGCATTCGCAGTCCTCCTTCTGCTCCGGTCTGCTCGGACTGCTAAGACTAGACACCTCTGCACAGCTTAGCACCGCGAACACTCAACGTTGTGGTTGATGTTTGTTTTTAAAGTCTTCTCCTCACAGTAGCAGTAGTAACAATGGAAAAAAGACTCCTCCAAGCCACAGCCAGGGCTCCCACTGCTAAGTCTGCACACCACTGCACAGCTCAGCACCGAGAAAGCTCCACGTTGCGGTTGCTGTTTTTAAAGTCTTCTCCTCACAGCAGCAGTAGTAACAAGGAAAAAAAAAGACTCTTCCAAGCCCCAGCTAGGGCTCCCACTGCTAAGAGTGCACACCTCTGCACATCTCAGTCTGTTTATGAGGAGGGACTGGTTGATCATGTGGAAGGCTGCAAGAGGTCAAGGAGGATGAGTGCGGCGCAGCCCTCAGAGTCTGCAGATCTTTTCAGAACATACCAGATTGAGACATGGGAGGATTCAGTTCTGTGGCGAGGTCTGAAGCAAGACTGTGCAGGGTTAAGAAGGCTGAGGGATTCTCCAAAGAGCCTGAGCTAGTAATATGCTGTGCGATCTATCTGTGTGGCTTTGAAGCAATAAGAAATGGGGCAGTAATTGGAAGGGATGAGGGGGTCAAGAGAGGGCTTTTTCAGTAGCAGTTTGACGTGAGGGGTTTTGTTTGCTGCTGGGAAGATCCCTTATGTTAGGGAGTGGTTGATAATAGATTTGCCGAGGGTGCCTACACAGGCGGATGAGAGAATATTTAGGAGGCCGGTCGGCAAGGGTCTCCTGGGGGTTTCGAGGGGCAG
This sequence comes from Ambystoma mexicanum, assembly GCF_040938575.1. Taxonomy (NCBI): domain Eukaryota; kingdom Metazoa; phylum Chordata; class Amphibia; order Caudata; family Ambystomatidae; genus Ambystoma; species Ambystoma mexicanum. The sequence goes on along the minus strand of NC_090936.1, from coordinate 446,158,053 downwards.
CTTGTAGAAAGGAGCCTTAAGAATTCAGGGTAGAAGATTGCTGAGAAGGAGATGAAAAGAGTGCGTTTTGGGGGCCGGGAGAGGTGGTGGTTGTTTGCAGGGGAGTGAGGGGTGAAAGTTTGGGGAGGTTTCTTTCAACAGTTATGTTGAAGTAATGGTCAGACAGGGGGTTGCACAGTGCTAGGGATACGGGGAGGGAGAGGGAGAGGAGCAGATGGGGGTCTTGAACTCAGAGATAATCTTGTGGAGTTTTTTGCAGGGGTTGGTTAAATTGGCGATGCGGGAGATGTAGAAGGCATGTTAGGCTTTTTTGATTTCTAATCGGTAGGCTCTTGTCTGCCTAGCAAGAGTGGCTTTGTTTTGGGCGGAAGTGTTGGTCCGTCAAAGCCGTTCTAGGTGATAGTTGAGGATTATGCAGGATTTGAGGGAAGGGATGCACCACCTTGGTGAAGGACCTGTATGGTGTGAAGGGCTTCTAAGTTGTCGAGGAGATGGTGGTCATGGGGTTGGAGGGGTGTCAAACCAGATGTTCAGATCACCTAGAAGGGTAAGCGTCGGAGGAGAGATCATGATGGCCGCTACAGAGTCACTCAGAGAGTCTGCGAATGTTCTGTTATAGCCTGGGGGTCTGTATAGAAAAAGGAAGCTGAGGGAGAAAACTGTATGTAACCTCATATTCAGAATTAATTTTTTTTCCCTCTTAAGCCTGAAAGACATGTGGGTGGGTAGCAGTACAATATAGCTCATTACGCCCATTTCTTTGGTGGTTATATCAAATTGCGCTTGGTTGGTAAATATGGCCTCAGCAAGGCGGTATCAGAATAACTCTATGGGAAAAGATATTTCAAATTCCTGGGGGCAATTTTACAGGAATAGAAGTCACTTAAGCCATTTATGGAAGTCACTAACCACAAAATGCAGCAGTTAGATGACAGATGGGCCACATATAAAGCAAGAATGGATGAGGTGGAGAATAGGATAAGTGCAGTAGAGGATACAGCACCCAGAAATTCACACTTAGAAATAGCCGTGAAAGACCTACAAAAACATAATGAAGAATTGGAAAACAGGGGCCCTCGAAACAACCTCTGCATATCTGGTTTACTGGATGGCTGCAAAGGGGAGGATGCTTTACTCTTCCTATGAAATATGTTACCCACTGTGAGAAACCTGAGGGTATTCTCACTTCTACTCCCTTTGGATTCTCTATGCATGTGGCCAGGGAAAGGCCATCGCTTTTGGATCCTACCCCTGGGGGTGGACAAGCGAGCGAGGATCACCCGGATAGAGGGTCATCAGGGATCGGAAGTGTGATACCCATGGGTGAGACACAGTATTCTATAGCTTCCTTTTCAAAAAGAGTCCCTATACCAGAGCAAGTAATGGGATATTGTTCATCTAGTGCCATGATCTTTGAGCATGGTAGGAACCAGGATTACACCAGACAGGGTAAACACAGGAAGAGGAAGGGTAGAGATGCAATATGTAAGAACCAATCTCAGTATCCCTATTATCCCCAAGATAGTCACCCTGATCTTCCCCTGACATGTATGGGTCACTGTAAATGTTTTCACCTTCTCTATCCATTTGAACTGTATGATAATACTGAGACGAAGAAGAAACAACTCGGATCAATGAAGATTACCTCCATTACCCATGCAAGTACTGGAATGAAGAAGAGACCTGAAGGTCCGGCATGTCCCACTAATTCATTTAATTATGGTCAGGCAAGGCAAACCCTTGACCACCACCTCTATCCTGTTAGGCTAACCCAGGTGTATAAAAGGCGTTGCTGCAGACAGAACAGAGAGCATGGGCCAGAACGCGAATTACAGAATGGGTCGGAGTGAGAATCTGAATCAGAGTGGGAGAACCAGAGTGGAAGCCGAAGGAGAGGCGAAGCCGAGACGCTAGCAAGCCAGAGGAAACCCTTGGGATCCTGGTGGACTGTGAGTGCGAGTTGGAGATCCCATCCATGGCGAGGCAAAGCTCCATTCATTAGCCGGCGCGTGCGAAGATAAGTGGCGGTCCCTCGGGAGGAAGAAGCAAAGCAAAGGAGCTGCCGGTGGAGCTGCCGAGATTGGGTAAGTGTCTGGGAAACTTATAATACCCAGGGCGCTCAAAGGAGGCAGTGCCGATAATCACGGTCTATATATTATGACCGTAGCGTACAAACTAAGTGAAGTAACGATTTACATAGAATGAAACTGAACATGTTACTATTATTGAATGCTGAACTGAATGAAATGAATGAACATAACGTTCCACACTGAATTAAACAGATTACGTTGTTTCTATTGAATACCGAACTGAATGAAATATACTGAGTCGAGGGAAATAAGTAAAAGCAATACATCACAATGAACAAAGAGAACCACGTTGCTCATAATGAAAAGTCAATTGAATAAAACAAGTAAAAATAACTATTTTTCAATACCATGGTGATCGAATTGAATGAAAGCACATTTATTGAACTGGAATACAGCAAGTGAGCTGACCCTTATTTTGAATATAGAACCCAACAGACAGTCGATATATGAATGCTATGGTATAAGATGAACCAACCTTAACGAATATTGAAGTGAACATCAAAAGGAAGTTAAATGGAATCAAAAATACTAATGTGTTAAAATTGAAGAAACTGCCCATTAAGCCTTATATTGAACTTTGAAGGAAACCTGAAAGTTCCTGGTTGTGTGACCAGTAATGGGTGGACCGTATGGTCTTTGTGAGAAACCTGAAGGTGTTCCCTAGCTAGTCCCCCAGATCTGTCATCCAGGTGGCCAGGACATGGCCATCGCTACTGGATCCAGTTCCTAGGGGTGGAACCTTGAGGGAGGATCACCTGGATGGTGGGGTCCTCTGGGAGTGTTCGTGTCGGTAGGGATTAGTTTCTTACCTGTAACTCCATTTCTCCAGCATTGGTACCTTTCATGGATTCACATGCTTAGAATAATCCCCGTCGACAGACTGGGAACCCTCGGTACGCTTATAAAGCCGTTTCCCATAGGAAAACTTTCAACACTTTTGTGTTCTATCTACATCATTTTGGGGCCACGCATGCATGCCCCACTAGGACGTAGCGGTATAAATGCCCCGCCCCCACGGCTCCCTTCAGATTTCGACCCCTCCAAAGCCAAATGGGGTGAAACCTAGATATACAAGACGATTGCATTCCGGGGAGGCCGGCGGGCGCATGTGAATCCATGAAAGATACCAATGCTGGAGAAATGGAGTTACAGGTAAGAAACTATTCCCTTCTCCAGCATTGGATCTTTCATGGATTCAAATGCTTAGAATAGAATGCACAGCAGTGATCCTGAAAAAGAGGAGGTGTGAATGCAATCCGTCACCTTCCTAAGCATATGTATAGCGAACCACGCTTACGTAGGATGCCAATGTAAAATACGCAACATTACATGCACAGATCAATACCTATATACACATATATAAATATATATATATATATACATCCTTATATACATCCATATATACATATGTCAAAATAAGCACAGACCCTTCTTGAAAAGTGCTTACCTTATTGAAACAGATGGCGCAAGACTGCTCTTCCTATTTGTATCTCGTCCGCATGCTGCCGTTCAAGGCAGTAATGGGGGGTAAATGTGTGAGGCACTGACCATGCCGCCGCCTGGCAAATGTCTGTCAGCGGGATTCCTGCCCACAACGCCGTCGACGATGAAGTTGCCCTTGTAGAATGAGCTCTTGGACGCCCTTGTAGCGGTTTTCCCGCTTTGGAATGACAGAAGGCAATCGTCGAAGAGACCCATCGGGCCAGTCCCTGCTTTGAAATTGCTTTTCCTTTCGCCGAAGGACCATATGCAACGAAGAGCTGTTGCGTAGATCTAAATTGCTGAGTCCGATGAAGGTAAAATTTTAAAGCTCTCTTTACGTCCAAGGTGTGTAGGACGTTTTCCGCAGCCGATGAGGGGAATGCGAAAAAGGTGGGCAGGACGATGGATGAGTGCTTATGATAAGCCGTAGGAACTTTTGGAATGAAACGAGGATTCGTTGACAGAACCACTTTGTCCTTAAAAAACCTTAGGTACGGAGGGTCTATGACCAACGCTTGCAACTCCGAGATCCGCCTAGCTGATGTTATAGCTATTAGAAACGCCACTTTCCATGACAAGAACTTCATCGACGATGTCGCCATTGGTTCAAAGGGTGGTTTCATTAACCCTGCTAGCACCATATTAAGGCTCCACATTGGTGAAAAACGTTTAACCGGAGGGAACGTCCGGAACAAACCCCTCATGAAGAGTTTCACCAACCTGTCACTAAACAAGGGAGACGACTTCCTCCTCCTCGTGAATCTAGAGATGGCCGCCAGGTGTACCTTTATTGATGAAAAAGATCATCCGTTCTTCGCTAGGTGTAGCAGATACGACAGAAGCTGTTCCGGAGTGACCCTTAGAGGTTGCACTCCCGTCTTTCCTTGACACCACGTACAGAACCTTCTCCACTTACACTCGTACGACGCGCCGCTTGCAGGATCCTCCGACAGTCCGACGAAATGCTCAAGGCACCAAATTCCGAAAAGTCAGGAGCCAAGCTGTGAGATTGAGACTGTCTGGATTGTGATGCCACACTGTTCCCTCATCCCGGGACAGGAGATTGGGAACCTTCGGGAACGTAATTGGTTGATCCACTGACAGGTGAAGGAGGTCGGAAAACCACGGCTGCCTCAGCCAACACGGTGCCACTAGGATGACCCGGCACCTGTACCTGCGTATCCACTGCAGAGTTTTCCGTACTAGAGGGAACGGAGGGAAGGCGTAGAGGAACTTGTCCGTCCACAGGAAGGAGAATGCTTCCCCCAGAGAGTCTTCCTGTGGCCACCTGCTGGCATACATTCTGCACTTCTTGTTCCACTGCGTAGGGAAGAGATCCAGCGGAGGCCGTCCCCATTTCGCGAAGACCTTCGACAACCGAACGCTGTCTACCTCCCATAAACGAATTTGGTCCATATTTCTGCTGAGCGAGTCCGCTTGCTCGTTCCATACACCCGGAAGATGATGAGCTACGATGAATATATTGTGTTTCAGAGCCCAATGTCACACCTTCTGAGCCTCGGTGGAAAGGGTTCTGGATTGCGTGTTGTCTGTCAATATTCTCACTGTGGACCCTCTGATGTGCGGCAGGAACGACTTCAGGGCCCAGCGCACTGCTCTGAGTTCCAGAACGTTGATGTGCAGGAGAGATTCCCTCCGAGACCAACGACCTTGCGTTTGTAGAGTGCCCATGTGTGCTCCCCAGCCTGTCAGGGACGCGTCCGTCACTATGGTTAGCCGAAACTCCGGCTCCTGAGGGGGAACCCGTCTGGATAGATTCTGGAAGCTCTGCCACCACTGAAGAGCTAGTAGGAGCTTGTCGTCGTCGACGGTCAGTTTGTCGGACCAGAGTCCTTGGGCCTGCGTCCACCGGTCCGCCAGAAACTCCTGAACTGGCCTCATGAACAGGCGGCAGTTGCCCACCAGAGGAATGCAGGACGCCATAGCGCCCAGAATTGACATATATTTTCTCACTGACAGTCTGGTATTGATTTTCAGCTGACCTGCCAATCAATTGAGTTTGGTGATTCTGTCGAGGGATGGTTTCACTAACCCTGACTGGGTCTCGAACTGTGCGCCCAGGAACACCAAGCTTCTCAACGGCGTTAACGAGGATTTCTCGAAGTTTACCGCAAACCCCAGCCGTTGTAAGAGGTGCATGGTGGCCTGCAAACTTGTGTGAGTCGACATAGGGGAGGACCCCCTCACCAACCAGTCGTCGAGATACGGGTATACATGATGGCCTTGCCTTCTCAGCCAGGCCACCACTGGGGCCAAACATTTCGTGAACGTTCTGGGAGAGGATTTCAGCCCAAAAGGAAGTACTGTGAACTGGTATTGAGTCCGCCCTACAACAAACCTTAGCAACTTTCTGTGTCGCCGACACATCAGTATGTGGAAGTACGCGTCCTGCAGGTCCAGAGACGCCAGAAAGTCCCCTTCTTGAACTGACCGGATCACTTCTTGGAGCGCGAGCATCTTGAATTTTAGGCTTTTCAACGTTTTGTTTAGATGGCACAGGTCTAGAATGGGACACCACTTTCCGTTTAGTTTTTTCACCACAAAGTATCGGGAATAAACCCCTTGACCCTTCTGTGACGACGGAACCAATTCTATAGCACCTTTTTGTAGCATAAGTGCTACTTCCTGCTGCAACACGCTCAGATGGGGTTGAGCTACAAACGCCGGTGGAATGTGCGGAGGGTTGCTTTTGAATTGCAGGGAATGTCCGTATCTTACAGTGTCCAACACCCATTGATCCGTTGTTATTTTCTGCTATTCGTTGATGTAGCACGATACCCTGCCTCCCAGAACGTTCCGATGCCCGTCATTGCTGGTCCTTGGTCTGTTTATCCCTCGTTGATGACGAGTAACCTGTTCTCTTCTTGGGGGCCTGGTAGTCCTGGCGTCGTTTTCCCCTGGGAGGGGTATGCTTGCCTACTGAAGGATCTGTCTCTCGATGCCGAGAATCTGGAATTTCCTGATGCTCCCCTGAAGGGACGAAAAGACCGGAAACTTCGACAACTTTGGAGGGCCCCCAAGGAACGCGCCGTGTCCGAGTCCTCTTTCATGCCCTTCAGGGCCTCGTCCACCTTCTCACCGAACAGAAGGTCTCCCTCAAAAGGCATATCCAGCACCTTGTATTGCACCTCCGGTCGGAAGTTGGTGCATTTCAGCCATGCTTGCCTTCAGAGAACCACACCGTTATTCACCTGTTTAAACCCTGATTCCGTGAGGTCCACCGCGATGTTTATGGCATGATTGGAGGCCTCTTCACCTTCCCTGACCAGTAACATCGCCGCCTTACGATGTTCTTTCCGAAGATGCTCCAGCATAGGAGCCAGTCGATGCCGCATCTCCCTGTCGTATCTGGCTACTATGGCCAGAGAATTTGCCGCTTTCACTGTGGTAGCACCTACCGACAGCACTTTTTTGCCGAAAGCATCCTGTCTTCTGGCATCACTTTCCGGGGGGGTCGTGCACTTGTGCTGGGTCCTCGCCGCCGCTGCCGGCACCACTGAGTCAGGAGTTGGTTGGGAGGAGAGACACTTGGGGCAAGTCTCTGGGGCCTTGAATTTTTTCTCCAGACGACCTTTTATCGCCGGTTCCGAGAAAGGGTGGCGCATGGTCTGTAACCCCTCCTGCCACACATGATCCAGGATGGGTACTGAAAACACCGACCTTCTCCTCTTTCCCATGTGGTCGAAAAGAAAAGAGTCCTTTTTCTCCTCTTCCTGGGCCAGCCCGAATTCTGTACAAGCCTTGGCCATCATAGTGTGAAATTACCCAATGTCGTCCGGGGGAGACGGCTGAGCCAGGCTTTCGGGGTTTCTAATTCCGCTTCAGACTCCCAGGTTGGATCCCTGGAGGGGGAAAGCAAGACATCTGATAAGGCTCTACTGCCCGAGTCCGAATCTATCAGCTTTCCTTCCTCGTGGCGTGGAGCCGAGAGGTCTCCACCCGCAGGCACTGCCATGGGGGTTGACGGAGGTGGCCGACGAGATGGGCCCGGGTCGTCGATGGCTGACCTAGCCGGAGTTGTTTGAGGTAGTCGCTCGTCCAGTGTCTTCAGCAACGTTTGCAACGTGGATAAGACCTCCAGCGACAAGAGTGACTGCGGATTGAGAAGAGGGGTAGACCCCGGAATGCTCCCAGAGAGACGCCTGGTAATCCCTCGTAACCCGAGGTCTGCAGGGCCAGCTACTCTCACATCCTCATCTCCCGAGGACACCGACAAGGCCTCTTACTGCAGTAGTGTCTCCGGCAAAACTGGGTCGTATACCTCAGGTCGCCAGGCCTCTTGCGGGATCTCCGTCGACGAAGCTAAAGCTGGCCCCGTCGTCGACGTCGCCGTTACCGTCTGCGGTCCAAGAATGGTTGAGACCACTTGTGTCAGTGGCAGAGAAGTGGTTGATGACTGCCCTGCCGTCGACGACGGTGGTGGTCGTGCAGGTCCTTGAGGCGTTCCCCCCTTTTCTGAACTCGACCTACGCTTCTCTGCATCTCGGCTTGAGGTCGATCCATGATGATCGTCTGAGGAGGATTTTGATTTGTCTTTTTTGTCTTTCTTCGTCGAAGATGAGGTTGACGAGGCTTTCTACGACGAAGACTCCTTAGAATGGCTTCTCGATGGTTCCTTCTCTGCCGGTCGTAATTTCTTCACCAGGGGTTCCGACAATGTCGAGCGGCGCGGGGCCCCTGAAGATTTTGACACTGAGGCCACGCTGCGTGTGGAGCCCATCTCCGAAAGCGGGTATGCCCCCGCTCCATCGTTTAACCATGCCACAAGTCTTCGACTTCGATCTTTAAGAGTCTTCTGGGAGAAACCCTTACATATGTTGCACTTGTCTGCCGAATGATGAGGGTGTAGACAATATATGCAATCCATATGTCCGTCCCCCTCGTACACCTTCTTCAACCCGCACGTAGCGCACGGGCGGAACAGTGCTTTCCCTGACATCGGGAGAAAACTCCAAAAGCACAACCTAGACAAAATAGTAGACTACACGAGGTGCTCCCACTACTTTGGAGACGGTTGAAATCTGAAGGGATCCGCGGGGGCGGGGCATTTAAACTGCTACGTCCTAGTGGGGCATGCGTGCGCGGCCCCAAAACAACGTAGATAGGAAAACTTTCGACACTTTTGTGTCCTATGGGAAACGACTTTATAAGCGTACCGAGGGTTCCCAGACTGTCGACGGGAAATATTCTAAGCATGTGAATCCATGAAAGATCCAATGCTGGAGAAAAGGGGGGGGTGTTTTTAAATGTCCTGCATAGTAGGATGAGGAAAAGCAGTTGAAAGAAGGCCTTGACTCCAGAGAGAAGGAAAGCCAAGCATTTCATCACAGCGAGTGAGTTGAAGAGAGAACCGATAAGAACCAGGCTGAGTTGAATGTAAGTCGCAAAGTGTTATATTGAGAAAAGTTCAAGGAACTGTAGAATTGTTATGGGAAGACCAGCCTCAGAGGGGACCGGCACCACATGGGTTCTGTCTCGAGAAACTCTGGTTGATCCCATATTGAGTGAAACTACTGATACCAGAAGGCCGTAGGAGAGCCGCCAAGACAGGTCAAAGTGGTCATACAGGAGGTCTAGCAAAATCCCGGTACAGTCTTTGACCGACAAACTGTTAAGAAAGCAAGGGAAGTGAATCTCGCATTAAGAGCAAGCAAGGGAAGTGAATCCCACAATTGTTGACAGCAAAAGGAATTGTAAAGTGGCAAGAGTGAACCCGGCGGAGGGATGCCAGTAAAGAGGGGCGAAGTCTAAAGTCTTAAGAAACAGTGTGTTGACAAAAGAGAACCCGGCCGAGGGATATCCACAAAGAACTGTTTAAAAAGACATTAAGATTTGCGTATACAAGAGAAGCCCTAGTGAAACCAGCAGAGGGAGGCTGAGAATCGAGAGGGGTTTGCGCATGGAAGAGGGGGACCCAGGGGTGAAGAATCACCATCCCAAATACAAGTTGAAAAGAACTTTCATTTGTTTGTTATTTTACTGACCCTCGAAGGCAAGAGACTTTTGTTGAAAAGAGACTTGGCCGTCGAGGCTTCTGAGAAGTGGAAACCGGAACTGTTGTCCTGTGCTGGGGAAAGCTTGAGAAGTGTGCTGTGCTCAGATGTCCCACCTTTTCCTGTGCTAAAAACATGGGGAAGGGAGACCCCTGGCAATTAACATCCTGACTTATTATTTATGAACACTTCTTTCTTGCTTGAAAACCCTATCCCACACTCTTTCTATATTTAATTGTAAGAATTTGGCAATCGCATAGGCCCTTTATTTTGACAAGACGCCATAAGGACTGCCTTATTTTTCATTTGATGGTCAAAGCTTGCTCCCATCTTCGATTTAGATAACACCTTTTACCATCCTGCATACAATTTAATAAACACTCTTGAACTGTGATCACTTGTGTCTGTCTTTACTGTTGCCACCATGAGTTCCGTACTTATGGTGTCAGAAGTGGGATGTGACTCAATTGAAACTAATTGGGGAACTCTACAATTTCAAAGACTGTCAGAGAGCCTCTAACCCTTCCATCGCCACCAAGGAATCAATAGAGCTCGATATCTGTAGCAGTAGGGAAGCTATTATCCCCCCTGGGAAAAGAGGAATGATTCCTACGGACTTGGTTTTGATACCCCCTCTGGGATACTACATATGATTAGCACCAAAATCTGGCTTAGCATGGAAATGTATAGATGTTTTAGCAGGCGTTATTGATCCTGACCTCTGGGGAGATGTGATGGTTCTTTTACAAAATCATGGTGAAGTCCCTTTTGAGGTACGTCTGGGAGATCAAATTACCCTGGGCATTTTGGAAAGAGTTCTATCTACTCAGTTTAAAGAAAGCAAACCAGATAAAATGGAAAGAGGTAACTTAGGCTTTGGGGAAGCAGATACATCTCTTAAAATCAAAGAAAGGAAAGGAGAAGAACCCACCATCTATCAAGACTTAGGCTTTGCCTAGCGAAATGACCAAGCTCTCACTGAAGCTTTTCTACAAGCAATTCTGGAAGAAAAAAGCATAGAGAAGCGAGGTCCCTTTTTCTTCCGAAAGCAGACTTACTTTACAGAAGAGAAACCTCAACACAAGGTTTGGTAAAAACACTTTTGGTGATACCCAGGAACCACCGAAAGGTTGTGCTAGAGGTTGCGCATTCCCACTTTACCACGGGACATTTAGGACACGTTAAAACCCAGGCACACATTAGTGGGAAGTTTTACTGGCCAGGTATCCACGCCAATATTAACTTTCATCCAGATGTGCAAAATCTGTCAAAAGACCAGCATGCACTTCCCATTGCCTGCCCCTTTAATCCCATTGCCAATCATAGAAATCCCCTTTTCAAGAATTGTTATGGATATAATAGGACCGCTAGAGACATCTGAACTGGGCAATAAATATGTCCTGGTGATCGTAGATTATGCAACCCGATATCCCGAGGCATTTCCAATGCTACTTCAAATTACCACTTTACAAACTTCTGTGCACCATCCCCAGACCAATGATTTGGTAGAAAGATTCAATAAGACCCTAAAACTAATTTTACGAAACTTGTTAGAACAGGACGGGAAGGACTGTGACCGAATGATCCCATGGGCACTATTTGCAGTCAAGAAACTCCCCCAGGCTTCCATAGGTTTTTCTCCCTTTGAGTTACTCTATGAAAGAGAAGCCAGAGATGTCCTGGACATGCTGCGGGAAACCTGAGAAGAACAAGAGGAGGCTCCCATTCCAATCTCACAAACTGCCACTAGAATGTGAGAACACATGAAGTTGGTTCAGGACTTAGTTTGCACTCATATGGGAAAGGCCCAGAGCTAGCAAAAGGCCAATTAGGATATAAAAGTAGAGTTAAGATCATTCTCTATAGGACAGAAAGTGCTGGTCCTCCTACCCACCTCAGAAAACAAACTTGTCTCCAAGTGGCACAGACCTTATGAGATAATACAATGGACAGGAACCTGCACGTGTAGAATAGCCCAACCAGACAGAAAACAGAAAGTCCACTTATATCACATAAACCTCCTGAAGGAGTGGAAAGAGAGCCCATCAGCCACCCATGCCAATGTACTAGCCTGCCTGGTTCCCGAAGACATAGATGTCTTTGACTTAATTTCTTCTCGAGTTATCTATCCAACAGAGAGAGGATCCAAAAGATGTAGTGGTCTCATTTCCTGATGCATTCTCAGAAAAACCAGATAGAGTGAAAGGTACATACCAATATATTCGAACACCAAAAGGCAAAGTGGTTCACTTAAAATCATATTGTCTAACAGATAGTGATTGAGGAAGTCAATAAAATGTTAAAAGCTAATATGATTGAACCCTCCTCAAGTCCATAGTCCTGTCCTATCGAGTTGGTCACCAAGCCTGACCCTTCCTGGAGATTCTGTATAGACTTCCATCAAGTTAATGCCATATCAGACTTCGATGCCTATCCCATGTCGTGCATTGATGATCTTATTGATGAACTCGGGACAGCCACTTTTCTATCTACCCTAGACTTGACCAAGGGGTACTTAGAAGTACCCTATATGGGCTATATAAGGAAAAAACTGCGTTCTCGATGCCCCTAGGATTATTCCGGTTTAAAGTCCTTCCTTTCGGCCTACACAGTGCGCCAGCTACGTTCCACCGCCTTATGGATAACAGCCTGAATCTGTAACGCTTACCTGGACTCCTCGGGAGCCTAACAATCTTGGGCCTGTTGACCTGTTACACTAAAGCCTTTAGATTCTCTTCCTGTTAAGACATATAGATAAATAGAATAGCGGTACTGTAAGTGTAAAGTGTGTTGATAACTAATGAGAGTTTTTTACTAACTTCACCGAGAAATTAACTCCCTTCTGTATCTGGGACCACACACCATCCTCTCTTGTTCACCTGTGTTTTATTTTTATGGAGCTCTCCATCCTGCTGTCTAAGGGGCGTGCTGAAATTGTGGTTCTGAAGATTGGAGTGCTGTAGAACTCTGGAAGACTTTGAAGGCAAGTGTCTTTAAAGCATTGAGTCTTTTGACAAAAAACAAATGAAGATAACTGTTGTCTTTCTGATTAAAACATTTTCTATGTTGTTGAGATCTCTCATTCAAACTATTTATATGTTGTTCAGATCTTTCATTCAAACTATTTCATTCTTCTTTTCTCGTTACATGGTCTTGGAGGAAGAAGAGCTTGCTGAAAGTTCAAGGCGTAAGGACACAAGTATGGACACCTTACTTCTTATGGGAAGTTGGAGCGAGTGCTGCTGCTGAAGCGTCTAAGTACGGGAATTTGTTATCCACAAAGGATCTCTGGAAGCAGAATGGTTGCGCATGCAATCTAGAAGAGAATAGGTTGAACATCGTAAATTCGACTTATCTGAAAAGGCTGCAACCTTCTGCTGCGAAGCGCGGTTAACTACTGAGAGGAAAAGGTCTGAGCAGCTTCAGGTACGCATGCGCGAAGAAATTATCTTCATTTAAAACTCTGTAATGTTCATTTTAACCAAATACCTTTGTTTTTCTGCAGGTCGTCAGAATGCTGAGAAAAACCTTTGGAAGGTGCTGCGGCTGCATCCGAGGACTGCGGTCTGAGAAGATTCTATGATGAAGGAAATGTCTTCAATTGAAGGACTGCAGCGAAGGAATTTTCTGTCAGGTAAGTCTTATCTGTGGATGGTATGTGAGCAATTCGCAGAATAAATATTTATTTTCTTTTTATTTCCTAAGATTCTGTGAGCTGAAACGCTGGTAGCATTGCACCGCAAAGCGCGTGTTCCAGCGGGGGCAGAGCTTAAGTAGCTCTCTATGACAAATTACTGTCTCGATGCTGCAGTTTATTCATGACTCTCTAAGCGGCCATTTTATGAGTATTGAACCTCTTTGATAATCTATGGGAGTCTATGGTATTTCAATGCTGTGAGTGGTGTATATGCCATATGTGCCAAGCTAACACCCACGTTAGACCCACTGATCTATGCAATGTATCCCGCCTGGCCTGAACACTTGAATTAAGACCATGGACTCTGGCTGTGATCATGACAGTCCCCCCCCCCACAAGGCCCCTCCCAAGGGTGGACCCTCCAGACCTGGCTTGGTTGGATGATTCTGATGAAACTTTTGAAGTAATTTGGGAGCATGAATATTTGAACTGGGTTCCCAAGTTCTGTCCTGTGGGCCATAGTCTTTCCAATCCACTAAGTAAAACAATTTCCTTTTGACACAATCTTAGAATCTAAAATCTCTTTCACTAGGAATTTGGGTTCTCCATCTACAATTATGGGCTTGGGAGATTTCTGTAGCCTGGTTCCTGGACTCAATGGTTTCAATTAGGAAACATGAAATACAGGATGAATTCGCATGTGAGATGGTAGTGTTAATCTTACTGCTACATGGTTGATGACAGCTTCTACTGAATATGGGCCCCAAAAATCCGGGCTGAAATTGACATGGCCCCTTAATTGCAATATGTCTAGGAGCTAACCAAATCTTATCTCCAACTTGATAATCTGGAGGTTTTCTTCGAGGATTGTCAGCAAATTTCTTTTGACTCGCCTTTGCTACTTTTAAATGCCCCAAGACTTCCTTCTGTACTCGAGAAAGGTTCTCATTAAGATTCTGCACGGCTGGCATCTCTAAAGGGTCTCGCGGATCAAAGGTAGAGGTCTGTGGATGGCAACCATTAAGAATGTAGAACGGAGTATGCCAAGTAGAAGTGTGCACGGAATTGTTGTAAGCGTACTCTGCGTTAGGAAGAATTCTTATAAATGTGCTAATTCCCAACTTTGCTGGACTTTGAGGACTTGATTTTTTTTACCTGGAGAGAGTGTGACCCGTTTTCCCACTCTCTCATGTCTTTTAAAATCCTAGACCCAGCACACCCTATCTTACAATAGAGTGCTGGAGGGGTTACTTAGTATCCCCTGTGTCTAGATACTCATGTAGCAGTCAAATGCTACCCTTTCTTCTCAGAATGGCTGGTGGTTGTGGTTTTACAACGAACTACCATGATTTTTCCCGACCGCAATCGCCGGTAGCGTTAAATCGCAGGAGCCATGTTTTTCCAGATGGCGGCTGAGCCCCCTCTGTAAAAACAGGTCCCGGTCTTCTTTTTTCCCCCATTTCTTTGTGGAAAGGTCCTTCTAGAGTTTTGCTCTGGGCGCCAAACCAGGTTTGGTCTCTTTGTTCATTTGCCTTTGGCGGGGTTCAGGAGTGAAGACCGCCTCTGGCGCCCAAGTGTCTGGGGTGGGCAGGAAGTGAGGGAGGGGCCCGAAACGCCCTGTGCTTAGTCTCCCAGGAGACCCAAATGCACTCTGTGGTGATTGGCTGGCTGACTATCTGGCGAGGACAGCCACCGTGCTGGGTGAGTAACAGCTAGGCTGGAATGAATGGGAGAGAACTGAATAAAATGCAAGTCTCTTAACTTGGAAGGCAGAGTCGACCACTGGAACAAAAGAACCGAAGATGAGATTGAAGAGGACGGCTGCTTCAACTCCTGGACCGTTGGTTTGCCCGATGAAGCCCTGCTGCAGGTTCCGAATCGCCAAGTTCACCTCGACAGAGAAGCCCTACAAGGACGACTTCTCCCTTTGAGTTGGTGGGACCAATCAACTTAACAGTAAGCCACCTGGATACCTATCTCGGAGCTGGTTGCATATTCCTCACAGTGCTGAACGAAACCATATAACCGGGGAGAGGGACACCAGCTTGTTTGCGTTACTTACAGCCACCGGAATTGAAGTTTGCCATTGCCAGCTTTTTGACCAGTCCCAGTGCAGTGCAGGAGTCCCCCAACATCTTCCTTCGCCGAAACATGTTTGGGGATGCTTGTGGTCTTGTGCAGAAGGGATGTGACCTAGCATTTCGGGCTGGACTTCCCCTTTTGGGGTGGGACCAAGTCTGATTTGCATATGGTCTTTCCCCTTCTGTAATGGCTTGGTAGGCGAAGAACGATGGTCTGGAGGGTTGCCCAGAGCAATGCCAGTGGTTAAGATTAATTCTAAACCTTCCAGCCATCTCCTCTTTGTTTTTGCTAGGTCACCCCGAGTGGGGAGGGTATGCCCAGACGTGGGTCCTGTGCCTGCTGGGCCTAGAGACCCAAGCTACTCCTCAAAGCTGAAACATGTTTGGGGATGCTTGTGGTCACGTGCAGAAGCGATGTGACCTAGCATTTCGTGCTGGACTGCTCCTTTTGAGGTGGAACAAAGTCTGATTTGCATATGGTCTTTCCCCTTCTGTAATGGCTTGGCAGGCGAAGAACGATGGTCTGGAGGGTTGCCCAAAGCAATGCCAGTGGTTAAGATTAATTCTAAACCTTCCAGCCATCACCTCTTTGTTTTTGCTAAGAATAATTGTAACCTTTCATGTTCTAATAATCTTTGCCTTTTATTCCTCTTAAAAGGTATTCTGAAATAGTATTGAAGTATATTTGTGTGTGATTATATTGCCTCCTTCTTATGAATGTTTTATAACTGACAGATAAATAAATTAATAAGTATTTATCAAAGAAACCTTGAGTGTAAGAGTTTACTTGAACACTTGTGGTTGCAGACCTCTGTGTAACATCATTGCTGCTCACATTCCCCTCTTTAGAAAAGCCTGGCTGCTCAGCTCTGCTACCATAACTGTGTAGTACAGATTTATACCAAAGGTTGGTTTGCTTACACCTGTAGTCATAGTTGTGTGTAGTGGTCCCAAAGGTTACTGCATACAAACTTTGCCTAAAACTCTGCAAACCAGAGCATCTCCGCCCAGGAATGATTTGTTTGGTGGAGAAGACACTGAAGGTACTGTTCTAAGGTCCGATTCGTTCTCTCAGTTTGACCATCAGTTTGTGGGTGGTGACTAGTAAACAAACGCACTTCAATTTTAGCCATCTCACAACACCTTTTCCAGGATTGGGATACAAATTGACTCCCTCTTTCGGAGAGATCACTGCTGTCGGAAATCCATGAAGTTGTACAATATGCTCCAGAAATACTTTTGCCAAAACTGCCGCCGATGGAAGACCCTTCAAGGCAATTAAATGAGTCATTTTAAAGAATAAATCCACCACTACTAAAATCGTATTCTTACCCGAACATGGGGGTAACTTAGTGATGAAGTCCATTGATACGGTATGCCATGGTGTACGCGGTATAACTAAGGGTTGAAGGAGTCCTCCTGGCCTCTGCTTTGAACTTTTATTTTGGGCGCAAATGCTGCAAGTTTGGATGAAATCTATAATATCTTTGCGCCAAGTAGGCCACCAAAAATGTCTTTTGATCTTAGCGATAGTTTTAGTAATTCCAGGATGACATTCTAGAATCGCTCCATGATAATCTGCTATGACCTGTGTTTGTAATTCCCGAGTGGGTAGATAAAGACGACCCTGGAAATATGGTAAACCCTCTTGAATTGAACACTTAGATCCTCTTGAATTCCAGGCCTCTAACTCAGAAGTGGTCATGCTAAGTCGAATCTGTGACTTCAGGTCTTCTTCAGAAAATCCAGTGACTCCCAGCATCTTCTCTTCTGGAATTATGCTCACAGGATCCGGAATAGTTTAAACCTCCTCCTTCTCTCCAATACGTACGTACTACCGGGCGGTAGGTTATGACAAAATCGTATTCCGCAAAAAACAATGCCCATCGGAGTTGGCTGGCGGACTGAGTCTTTGTATTGCGTAAATATTGCAGTTTTCTGTGGTCAGTAAGGACCGTGATAGTGTGACGGGCCCCTAATAAGTGGTGTCTCCACTCTTTAAAAGCATTCTTTATTGCTAATAATTCTTTATCTGTGATGCTGTAGTTTAATTCCGCTGCTGAGAATTTCTTTGACCAGAAGGCCACTGGATGCAGTTGTCCGGTTTCTAAATACTTTTGGGACAATACTGCTCCCACAGCTGCACTGGACGCGTCGGTCTCTACCACAAACGGTAAATCTAGCTGTGGATGTCTTAAAACTGGAGTGGTTGTAAATGTACTCTTTAAAGTCTGGAAGGCCTCTTCAGCTACCAGTGCCTTATCAAAGTACTTTCACACCCTTCGGGGTGTAGCTGCTCTTGCAGCAGAACACATTCTGGAGGGAGAAGAAAGAGAAGGTTTCTTAAGCCTAATACAAATGGAAAAGGTGCCATGCAGTCCAGCCTGGATACAGTGGATTCAGTAAGCAGTTCCATGGCTGCCAGTACAGTGCTTAGGCGCATATCTTGGCTAAGAAAAATCAGGATTTTCTGTAGACGTCCAGGCACGTTTGCTTGACATCCCATATGACGGTACTTCCCTGTTTGGTGAGAAGGCTGATAGTAGGCTGGAAAAACTGCAAGCATCTCGAGCTGCAGCAAAATCATTAGGGGAGTCATCCAGACAACCTCAGCCTTCAAACCATTGATGGAGAGAACGTCCTTTTCGTTTTAATCCTCTGTCTCTAGAGGAAGAGGTCCATTCTCACAAAAGGGGCCAAAGAAGAGCCTGTGTGAAGGTAGAGGATGAAGAAAGAGTTACCCTCAGCTGCAGGTGGTACAGCAAAATGACTCCCTCACTGTGGTAGAAGGCAGACTGTCATATCATCTCCAGAGTTGGCGAAGCATAACTTCGGATGCATGGGTGCAACAAACTGTAGCAGACGGTTACTGTCTTCCATTTTATTTAAAACCTCCCTGTTGCCCCCCCAAAATCTAGATCAACCTTGATTCAAGATCAGCTCCTCCAACAGGAGGTTCTCATCCTGTTGGAGAAAGGTGCAATAGAATTGGTACCTGCAGCAGAGAGAAACCAGGGTTGGTACTCTCCCTACTTTCTGATACCCATGAGGGACAGAGGAGTTCAACCCATCTTGAACTTGAGATGCTTGAACAAGTTCCTCTGGAAGGACAAGTTCAAGATGGCAACTCTTTTACAGATCCTTCAGGCCCTTTGACTCCAGGATTGGTTGCTGCATTGGACCTTCAGGTTGCTTAATTTCATGTACCAAAACATCAGAAGCACAGAAGGTACCTGAGGTTCACAGTCGACGGTTCTCATTATCAGTTTCAGGGTTCTGCCATTTGGGCTCACCTCAGCCCCAAGGGTCTTCACCAAGCTGATGGCAGTGGTGCCAGCAAGTCTAAGGTGGGAATGGATACACATCTACCCCTACCTAGATGACTAGTTGATCAGTGCTGTTTCTCCGGAACAATCTCTGAATCATCTCAGTCACACCTGCCACCTCCTCCGTGGGTTGGGCTTCTCCCTGAACTTCAAGAAGTCCCACTTGACACCTTCACATAAGCTTCAATTCATTGGAGCAGTCCTGGATTCAGCTTTAGGAAAAGCTTTGCCACCCGAGTTAAGGGCTCAACTTCTCTTGCAGATGGTCCAGAAATTCCAGAGTGCCCAACCTCTTCCAGCCTACAGCTTCCTAAGGTTGCTCGGCCTCATGGCATCCTCCATTTTTCTGGTGCCAGAAGCCCGTCTGAGAATGAGATCCCTTCAATGGGCTCTCAGGTCCCAGTGGTCTCAATTCTCCGGCGAATGACGGACCTTCTCCATGTCCCGACAACGGTCACCCAGGAGTGCCTGTGGTGAGCCAGCCCAGAGAATGTGATGTTGCGTTTGCTTCCTTTTAGGTAGATGACCCAGGTCTGCTCACAGCACTGGAAACAAAACCTACTCTAACCTTTAGAAAAGCCAAAAACCTGAAAGAACAAGTAAGTCCTTCTCACTTTGAAATAAAAAGAAAATATCAGCCACAACCTCAAGCACCATGTGGGTGAAAGAGCCCATTAAGGGAAACTACAAATGTGGTCAATGCTCCATATGTCAATACTCGGACAATGCCAAAACTAAAAGCATCAAATCTGATGGATCACAATACAACATTCAACAACTCATTAACTGCAACAGCAGATTTGTAATATATGGAATAAAATGTCCATGTGACCGCCTACACATAGGGAGCACGATACGCCAACTCAAAATCAGAATCAGCTAACACATCAGAGCAATAATAAATCAAGATATGAGATCTCCAATAGCAATGCACTTCCATGAACAACATAAATTCGATCAACTAAAAGACTTGAGAGTTTTTGGAATGGAAAAATAGTGAATTACTCCTAAGAAAACAAGATGCTTGTTGGATCTGTCTGATGGACACTTGCCACACAGGATTAAACTAAGAGCAGGAGCTCTTTCACTTTCTATAAAAGCATCTATCATTCATTATGACATGACAAAAAATATATAGACAACAACAATTCCAAAAGTGTAAGTTAACACACACATCCTGCAGACCCTTCATCAACCCTGACTTCAAATCTTTTTATAGTCAGAAGCTACCCAAACCTCTTCTTCCTCTTTCATCAATAGATTTGCATCCAGGTTGCCTCGAATGATTCAACATAATACTCGAACACTGGACCACATAATATACACATGGCACCACAATCTCTAATTAATTATTGTACTCCACATCCAATGCCCACAAGATAAGACGGATATTACATCCTAATGACACCGGTTCAGAGCACATATTGATGGTGCACACAACCGTTCTATTGGATAATAAAATGATCCCAATCACTACTCTATTTAACTCACATGCACCAATGTTTCATTATGTGAAATCATTGATCTTCATGCAAAATAACAATGAGAAATAGATTAGTGAAACTTTTAATCAGGTATCAACAGACAGAAACTGGTATAGCACACCTTGCATCAACAGCTAACTAGCATGATTATCACGTTACTGTAACATTAGATTCACAGCAATGATTCATTTAGTATATATGCATTTCAATCACAACTCCGCCCAAATGCTTATAAGTGTGAATCCACATGCACCAATGTTATGTCAACATGTGAAACCGCTTTACCATATAAAAACTGCGAAACAATTATGAGGTAAAGATTTTTAAAAAAAAGCAAGATGGCTGCCGGACGTGTACGCATGACGTCACCGTGCAAAACGTCAGCGCGATGACGTCAGTATGCGTTACTTAAATTGGCCATTTTAGGATTAACAAACATGGCAATCACACAATCTAGGACCTGTACAGCAGTAACCAAAGATATGAGGTAAGAGCATTTGAAACTAGAATTTTCTCATCTACGTACCCAAAATTAGCACATTGGATTAAATTAGCAGCAGCCAGCTACTTGGTCCTCTTAATGTATATCTGTGATACATTTACCCATGCTTCTCAGCTTAACCATTTCCAAAACAACAACTATTGGTCCATTGTTATATTTACTCATGCTTATCAGCCAAACCATATCTAAAAAATAACTACCAATGGGGCAACCTAGATATCCTTTCAACTTGTATTGCAGTTAGCTGCACAAATGTTTTGTAAACGAAAATCCCAATGCCATATATCCTTATTTACCTATAGAACATAGGCATTGTATTGGGTGCTTAGATTATCTTTTTCCTACAGGAATTTTCCAACTGTCTCTTTCAATGGCAAATAAGGGACAATGCACTATGAGCATCATAAAGTGTTTTCTTTGAAGATATTGGAAATACACACCCACGTGAGTACTTCATTGCATCCACCTTGTATATAAATATCACCATGAGCACACAAACACATTATTCACTTACACCTTTTTCTTTAGGTCAACCACAATTATATTTTCTAAATAAGGGAAACTGGTTGTCACCATCACAAATTCAATTTGAAAAAAGGAAAATTGACCAACTCAACCTCCTGAAGAACCACTCGTGACCCTGAGTGGGGAAACACGTATTGAGGTTCGGCACTTCAATTTTAGATCTTTCAATGAGCGGACAATGGTCTCACTCGGAGTCCAGACTCCATATCAACCGTTTGGAGCTGAGGGCAATCAGACTAGCGCTGATGGCTTTCCTGCCCTCAATACGGGGGAAGAGTGTCCTGATAATGACGGACAACACAGTGGCCATGCACTAACTCAAATAGAGAGGGGAAGTAGGGTCACTGCCCCTGTGCAGAGAGGCAATGCAGCTCTGGTTCTGGGCACTAAGAGAAGGAATCACTCTTCTGCAGTTCATCTAGCCAGATAAAAGAACACAGTGGCGTACACTCTGAGCAGGCAGAGCACGATCTCCCATGACTGGGAACTAGCTCAGGAGGTCCTTCTGGAGATCTTCACCCTTTCGAGAACCCCTCAAGTGGATCTGTATGCAGCCAGTGACAACCGGAAGTGCTAGCTGTTCTGCTCTACAGAATATCCCCAAAGAGGAGCTCTAGGGCATGCATTCATGGTGGACGGGGAGGTTCCACTGCTGTACCCGTTTCTGCCAATCCCTGTCATTCTTTATGTCATCAGGAGGTTGAGGAAGTTTGGGAAAACCATGATCCTGATTGCGCCGGACAGGGCCAAGAGAACGTGGTACCCAGAGCTTTGTGAAATGGCCATCTGCCCTCCAATTCGTCTTCCCCCAAAGAGAGGACCTACTCTCGCAGGAGGGAGGACGCAATCTTCACTCAGAGATCAGGACTTTCAATCTTCAAACCAGGTGTCTGAAAGGGTAAGATATAGGGATTGGAACCTTCCAGAAGACGTAATGGAAGTGTTGCTTTCGGCAAAGAGACCAGCAACTAAATCCCTGTACTGTTGCCGTTGGAATAGGTTTTGCAGCTGGTGCAGGGAAAAGAAACTAAATCCGTTAACGTGTAAACTTCCCCATGTTCGTTCTTTCTTGCATTCTGGGTTGCAAGTGGCCACGGTGAAGGGCTACTTAGCGGCACTATCAATCTTCAAAAGATCTCAAGATGAGGGGTCATACTTCAAAGTGCTGAAGGTGGTACAGTTTCTGAAGGGCTTAACCAATTTGTTTCCACCCACACCCTTCATTGTGCAATCATGGGATTTAAATCTTGTATTAAGAAGTCTTATGGGAGCTCCATTTGAGCCCTTACATGTTTGTCCTCTGAGGATGCTCACTTTGAAAACATCCTTTCTAGTAGCTATCCGACTGGCTGTAGGGTAAGTGAGGTACAGGCCTTACTTTCCAAACAACCTTTTACGTCCCTTTCCAAGGATAAGGTAATTTTAAGACTTAGGTCATCTTTCCTTCTGAAAGTTGTGTCAGGGTTTCATTTAGCACAAAGTATTGTACTGCCATCTTTTTACCCTCCTCCTCATCCATCTAAAGAGGCAGAGAGACTACATCATCTAGACCCGAAAAGGGGACTAAGCTATTACATTACAAGGACTGCAAGTATTTGCCAAGATTATCAGCTTTTCATCGGTTATGCTGGCCAAAGACTAGGCATGGCAGTCACAAAACAAACACTCTCTAGATGGATTATAATGTGCATAACCAAGTGTTATTCGTTAACAGGCAAAAATGTGCCCGTAGGTTTGAGGACGCATTCCACTAGAGGGTTAGCTGCTTCTTCAGCTATGGATAGAGGTGTGCTAGTATGAGACATTTGTAGAGCGGCAACCTGGTCGTCCCTTCACACTTTCAGTACATTTTACTGTGTAGATTCTTTTTCATGAGAGGAAGCCAAATTTGGCAGGGCTGTCCTCCATAATATTAAAAAATAAGAACATTTTTGACCCCCACCGCCTAACTCAAACTGCTGTGGGAGTCTATCAAAGATAAGGAATAATTGGGAGGACACAATTCATTCGAAGAAGTTACTTTCCTGTGGTAATGTTCTTTTGATTGGATGTTCCTCCCATGTATTCCTCATCCCCCACCCATCCATCCCCTCTTGCCTGCCTAGAATTTCTGTGTCTTACACCTTCCTTTCTCACAACATCAAGATTGTCTCCTCCTATGACACAGAATGCAAGTTAAAGGAGGGAACAAACTAAGAACTGAGGTAACGGTCAGCGCGCGTGCTTCATATACCAAGACTCGACGCGGCATGACGCTCGACCCTATGAAAAAATAATTCCGAAGCATGCTGCAGGCATACTTGAATATCAAAGATGAGGAATACGTGGGAGGAACATCCAGTCGAAAGAATGTTACCACGGGTAAGTAACTTGTTCTTCTATGAACTACAGCTGTCAAGCTATGTTGAAGTGCCCGAGTTGTAGACTGATCTCCAGTCCAAGCTTCACAATTTAACAAAAGGGTTAGCTAATCATTTAATCTCACTAGCCTTTATCTGCCAAAATTAGAAGTCTCTACAAGTGATTCAGCTCAAACTGTCCAGTTCTCCAATAAAGACCCACACATGATAATGACCCATGTATAATTATTGGGATCATTCATACATTGGACATCACAGAGTTTGTCTCTTTACTTACTCCTGGAAACTACTTTTAACATAACTTCCCATGATCTCAAGTACCGAAGACTAATTCTGTGAGGTCATTTTTTGTGGTCACTGAAGTCACTACATATGCAAACTAGCGGCCCCCACAAATTAGAGCTGCCCTATATTCGCAGGGAGTGAAATCTGCTGATGCACC
The DNA here is from genome assembly GCF_040938575.1 of Ambystoma mexicanum. NCBI lineage: Eukaryota > Metazoa > Chordata > Amphibia > Caudata > Ambystomatidae > Ambystoma > Ambystoma mexicanum. Next base: position 446,134,110 of record NC_090936.1, on the reverse strand, counting down.
ACCTGCTTTCGGCTTTTTTCCTGGACATGCACACTTTTTACACCCAACTATGATCATGCGCACTTGATGATAACTGCTATGTATGTTTCCATCAAAAACGGCCTGATCATGTCTCTATTTGCAGTTTATTAGGTTGGGTTGCTAACTAAACAGGATTGAAAATATAGTACATACATATGATAACTCAGTGGGTTAATGCACCTGCTGTGGAGAGCTGTAGGTATAAAGACAATTCAGCCTTTCATCTTTAGATTGTCAAGGAAATCACAAAATTATTAATTTCCTATTCAATTGGGTAATGGTAACATTTGAGATCACAGTGCTGGCATACCTCAGGATTTAAACAGAAATTAAATAGCACATTTTATGGCTGTTGTATCATTTTGCTTACTCCCCCATGTCTTTAGAATTACTTCTAATCTGTTGTGGCTTTGGTTTATCATTTTGACTATGGGCCTACACATTCCATCATGCACAGTAATTATGACTTAAAAATGGGGGTAGGTAAAGGTGATCTGGTGATGATGGTCGCGTGAATTCTTTTCCTTTATGCTTATACTGCGAACCACCCGCTCTTATGAGAATGTGACTTTGGGAAATCAATCAGTTAACTGAAAAGGTGAGAACATGCAGGTAGCATTAGAGAAGAAAGTACATCGAGTGATTAGGCGTTTTCGGGTGAATGACCAGTGCAGCGGAATGAGGGACGAGGGAGAGAGGGTAGCGTGAAGCCAGCCCTCCTCTCGTTTTCTCCACCCCCCCCCCCCCCACCCCACTGTCAGCCCTCATGCTCAAAGGCAGCAAGAGGGAAAACATGACAGAGAAGGGGTGGGAACCATACAGCCAAAGGTACTAAGTGGCAGAGGGCACTTTCGTAACCCCATGTAAATGGAAATCTCTGCTGACCCCCTTTATCCCCTGCGTGCAGCAGCGCCAAAATGAAGGTCACAGACCAGAGAACGTAATGCTTTCTTTTTTCTTATATTTTCACTTTCTGCTGCAAAACGCGGCAAAACACTGCTGCACATCTGCGAGCATGCGCGAATCCCATTGGATTTGGCCGGCGTGACGAGGGTCCTCGCCACGACAAGTTAACTGTGTCTGTGCTGGACACGACACCTCCCCCTCTCGGGCAAAACAGAATCCCATTACTCACAGTTAGTCTCAAATTTCCTCAATCAGTCTCACAGTCCTTATAATGCATCGCTTTGGTCTCGTAGACGTCACCATCGACTGTCCACTCTCTGTCAACACTGCATCCTCATTTTCTGACTTCTCTTTGCCACCTTCCTCGACACTCTCCTCGTCCTCAAGCTCCTAACTTCCCTCTTGGTAGAGCCTGAATTGTGACTAGATGACCAGGATCAAATCTTGAGTCTGTCTTCGGTTCCTGCTTTCGACCCACGAGAACTTTGTCCCTTGTTTGCAGTGTCGACGGCTTTGCTCCCTGCTTTTCATCAGCATATTTTTTCATCCCGAATTTCCCAGTTGCGTCCTTGTCCTGTAGTGTCATGAGGTCGGTTTCCCAAGGCTCTTTTCTATGGGGCAATCTACTCTTCACTTTTTTTTTTAAACACCAGCTCTGATGGGCATCTTCCTGTTCCGTGTGGTGAATTCTTGTAATCCCGGAGCATGCTGCACACTGCTTGATTTAGCAACCTCTGACTCAGCTCGTTTTGTTGCACCACTTTCTTTAAGCTCCCCATACATTTCTCAATCATTCTATTGGCTTGCAGCCACAACAGTGCGATTTTCTTCTGGCGTATGCCCACGTGGTTCATGAATCAAGCAAACTCCAGACTGCTAAATGGCGGCCCATCATTTGATTTTAATATCTCAGGAATGCCTCAAGCCGAGAATATAACGGCTAACTCAGGGATGATGGTGCTGGCTGCTGTGGACGTGATCATCTGTATGAGCGGGAACCAAGAGAATTCACCCATTACCACCATCCAGTACTGTCCATCACCAAACGGTCCAAAGAAGTCAACCACGACGGTGGCCGTTCCGAAATTCTGAGTGGTTCTGCATTTCTGGGTTTTGACGTGCACTGACATAACTGGCATCTTTTCACAGTGCTTTCCACCATTGAGTCAATCCCTGGGAACCAGTGTCTTATTTGTCGCTTGGTGGCCACCATACTTCAATGTCCCCCGTGTGCCAGGTCCATTACTTGCTGTCGTAGGTCCATAGGTATAATGTTCTGCCTTCCGCAGTAACTGACAGCTCATCTTTCACCTGTCTGAAGGCTTGCATTTGTTGCTTCAAAGTCTCTTGGTTCCCTTGTGTGTATTCTAGTTCACTGTCCCTCCACCTTCGAGATATGATGAGCTCCTTCACCTTCTGCAATATCCTGTCAGTCATGGTGTTATCTCTCACCATACTCGTCATAAGTGGCCTTGGAGGTTCCTGTTGAGCGAAGAGGTTTATGTATTTTTCCGCCATGGACAGGTCACGGTTTTGTTTCACAAGTGGGATGCCGATGAAGTCTGCCGGATTGTATTCTTTTCCCGGCTTATGAATGATGGTGAAGTTGAAGTCTTGCAGCCTTAACCACCACCTCTCGATCCTAGGAGACATTTTACACTGAGGCTTTCCGTAAATCGTGACTATTGCTTGGTGATCAGTAACTACTGTGAACTGTTTTCCCAGTAGGAACATCTGAAAGAGCTCACACAATTGCCAGCCCCTCTTTCTCCGGCTTAGAGTACTTTCTTTCGACGTCCGTCAGACTTTTGGACGCATAAGCAACAATGGCCCTTGGACTGTCTCTGCCAGGTCTGTGTTGCACCAAGATTACACCCAAACCTACCAAGATTGCACCCAAACCTACCAGGCTTGCGTCCACCGTTAGTTCAGTGCATTTGGCTGGGTCAAAATAGGTCATGCACTCAGCAGATCCAATTACTTTTTTGATCTGTCTGAAAGTCTTTTCGCAGAATCAGTCCCACTGAAACTCCTTCCGTTGCTTGGCGAGTTCTCTTAATGGGGAGCTAATGGTAGCAAAGTCTTTCAGGTATCTGCTGCGATAGCTGGACATCCCCAGAAATTATCTTACATCCCTCACATGCTGCGGGAGTGAAATGTTTTCAATCGGGGTTACTTTCCTAGGATCAGGGCTCATCTCCTCTTGCAAAAACACATGTCCAAAGAATTTGAGGTGTTTCTTGTGAAATGCACATTTTTCAGCATTTAACATGAGCCCTGCCTTACGGAGAGATAGACATACTTGATGCAATGCTATATCATGTTGTTCAAGGTTCACTTTGAAGACTAAAATACTGTTGCCGTAGTTAAAGCAATTCTTTATGTGCCGAATTACCCTCCTAATGCTCTCCTGGAAAATTTCGGCAGCCGACGATATCCCAAAGCTTAACCGCTTATAACGAAACAAACCTTTGTGGGTTGCAAAAGTGGTTATGTATTGTGATTGTTCATCTAACTGTATCTAGTGGTACCCTTTGTAGAGCTCAAGCTTTGTGAATACCTTGGCTCTGTTTAGCATGCTAATCATGTCATCCAGATGCATGCTGCGATGTCGCGCTCGTTAAATTGCTTTATTGGCCTGGCGCAAGTCCACACAGGCAAATCTTTTCGAATGATCCTTGCTTGGGCACTGCCAACACGGGCGAGACACACGGTGTGGGACCACAGGCAGGTTCTATGATGTCCTCCCTTAACAAACACTGAATCTCTTTCGCCACTTATGGTTGCATAAGTATTCGCCGGGATGTTGCGCCACTGGAAGTATTGATCAGTCTATGTGAAGGGTGACTGGGTCTCCTTTCAAGAACTCAATTAGTTTGAATAGTTCTGGAAATCATTGCACCACTGAGACTACATGTTGCATTGTGTAGATCACAGCAGCAATCTTCATTTCGAGGGTCGTGGGCCAGCCTAGCAGATTACTTCCCTGGACTTCTCCTTGAGGAACATGCAACTCTGTCATGGCTTGTCTCCCTTTGTAATTCTGTTGCATCGAGAACATTCCATGGTTTCGAACTGGCACCCGGGCGGGCCACTGAAATATCTTCAGTTCCGACGGCTCGAATTCCAGCAGATGTGCCATCTTGCAAAATTCAGATATGCACATAATATTCAGTGTGGCTCCGGTGTTGATGACGAACTTGGCAGGGTGTTGGCCTACTTGAATGTCGATGTCTCCTTCTGGGGCAGTCACCACATCATTCATCATATATGCATATTCATGTTGACTTCTCTATTGCACTGGTGCAGGTGACGGTGACAGCCCAGTGATCTGCCGAACGTGGCTGACTAGGTCCGAACTTGGCTGACCAGGTCTCTTCTCGCATTTGTGTCTCTCCTGTGCCCCTGAGCACCGGGACCAGCTCCTAGCACCCTATTCGGTGGTGCACTGCATACTCTCGCAATATGATTTTCCCACCCACAGTTGGTGCACTTTTGTCCAAAAGCAGGGCATTGTGTTCCTTCTTCAGGGGGATAAGAAAGACCGTACATGTAGCACTTTCCTGTGGTGCCATATCTTCTTGAAAGGGCGTTACCAAAGTTGTTGCTTCTCCCACCATGACTGATGTAGTACACTTGCTCCTTCACCTGTATCTTGCTGGTCTCTATCTCCATAGTTTGTGAGTCTGCTCTCACTTCCGTCCGTGCCATCTGTAGAATGGTGGCAGGGGGAAGCAGTTCACGGAGTAGTTTCTTCATAAAGGTGGATGATAAACATCCTCCTATGATCCTTAACCTGATGGCCTCTTCGTTAGAGAATTTTTGAAAGTCACACTGAGCCACCAATTTGCTCAATCGTGTCGCAAATGCATCCATGGACTCACCAATCATTTGACAGGTTGTATTGAAGGTGTGTCTTTCGTGGTCTATATTGCGCTGAGGGTCGAAATAAGTACACAAAGCCTCCTTGAGCCCCTTGTATGTCTTGACATCTTCAGGTGGGAACGTACGGATGAGATCTTCAACTTCGTCACCAACCAGGTTGATAAGCAGTCTCCTGGCAAACTTGTCCACAGTCTTTTCATCATAAACTGCCATGTAATTCTCGAATCTCCGTAGCCATATCCCATCTCTGTCCCAGGGCTTGTTGCTCACCCATATCCAAAGGGCATGGTCGGCGAAATGCAGCTGCACTGGGCCCTTCATCATCAGATGCATCACTTGTCTGCCTCCAACTGTCTCTCCCTTCATTCGCAGACATCTTACACGGAGACCAGAGAACCTAATGCTTTCTTTATTCCTATCTTTCACTTTCTGCTGCGAAGGCGGCAAAATACTCCTGTGCATGCGGGAGCATCCGCGAGTCCCATTGTCTGTGGTCGGCCTTACAAGGCTCCTTGTCGCGCCAAGTTAACTGTGTCCGTGCTGGACACGATGGGCGCCAGCCTCTCCAACAACAGATCCCCCCCCCTCTTTCAAAGGAGGGGAAAACAATAAAACAAAATATGCAGGAAGAGGCAGGAAGCCGTACACCTAGGTGCAAAGTGGTTGTCAGCAAAGGCTGGCCTTTTGAGGGCACACAAGAGCCAGGGACATGACATAGCCCCTTGGGAATACCGTGCCCTACAAAGACAAGACTGCTGGAGCAGCCCTGCAGAAAGAACACTCTGACCTGAGTGTTAGCTGGACTGTGCGTTCGCAGACCCAGCTTTTTCGTTTTGTGGTTTCCACCCAACTGCTCTTGGAGGTGCTTTAAGCTCTGTTCGGGGCTGGAGTTCACTCTTGGCAAGTTGAGGCAGTTTTAATTCCACATTTTGCAGTAATTTATGGAGTGGTTGTGCCAATGGCTGCCCTCCCGTAATGCTTGAAACCCTGCTCGGAGTCAGGAGTTCTGTGGGGAGCAAGTCGCTGCAATAATCCCACAGAGATAGGGTTGCTGCATCTGATTTAAAATTTGCAGCAGCGTTTTTCCACAAAACAAGCCAAGCTCACCACGGTTCCCTACACAAGCGCAAGGCAAAGTTGGGGGTAAAAATGACCACGCCGCTTGAGGAGTTTTGTGGCTTTCCAAAGAGCCCAGTCATCGAGCAAGAGTGGTGCGAGGAAACAACAAATACAGAGGAAGCACAGTGCCGAGAAGCAGCGGTGTGGGGGAGCTAACAGACAGCACCCTCAATAATTCCCGCTATTGCCCGGAGCAGAAGAGGCGATCGCCCCGAAATGGCTTTTTTCACTCACCGCCAGCCCAAGAAGGGGAGAAGCAGCAGGACGACAAAATATAAACGGCAATAGCAGTCGGCGAAAGGAGGGGCGAAGGAGCGTGGAGAAGCCTTGGGTAAAACCAAGGACCGTTGCAATGACAACCAAGCACAAAGTGTCATGACCAGTACTCCTGAGAAGCATAGACCCGGGCACTTCAACCCATCACTGGGGGCTTTGAGACATGTGAGGAACACTAGCCGGATTAAGACCCAGGGGGAGCAAAAGAAGGCCGCCTGGACCCTGTCCTGGCGCCGCTGGCGCCAGGCTCATAATGAAGGACTCAGTAATGGACTCATAAACCTGCTAGACAGAACTAATACAGGCTGCCAGCAGCCCCACATACCCTCAACTGCTATATCAGGAATAGGCGTGGCAGGCATGGGTGTGGCAGGCAGAACGTGCTACAAGACTCTGGGCGTGGCAGGGCCTTGCTATGTAAGCCCCGCCCAGGCTTTGCAATGCGCTCTGCGTCAATCTGCCTAAGGCAGCAGAACGCCCTCTGCTGAATCCAGACCCACGGAAAAGAATCCTGTAACCCGTGCGTGCTTGTATTCACCAGCTTACCTGAATGCTTACCCTGTGATCCTCAGCACACGCAGCGGACCCGCATTACTCACATCGCGTGCCACAGCTGATTTAGCCCTCCGGTATCGTCTGCAACATCCCACGGCTTCAGCCATTATCTTCCGACGCTGGCAATAAGCTGAAACCCGAGACCAGCGCGGTACTTCATAGGCTGTGTAGTGTGGGCTTCTCCTTGCTCTTGTTTCCTACCTCCTATACTATGGAATGACTTACAGACAGATTTGTTGTGGAAAAATGATTGGCCGTAGGCCTTTATTTTCTACAGAAAATAACACAAACATGAATCATGATAACAACATGTGTCTGTGCTTTTGGGCACACCGTGTCCAGGGTTAGCGATGCCAGCCTTCTCCTTGGTCATTCTCGGTTACCCTCGGGCATCCGTTCCTGGACAAGTGCCGCCTACGACTTTCTTCTACCGTGTACCGAAGAAAGTACTCGGCGTTCCTGCTCCTCTCTCCGCTCGTTTCCTTCTTCCTGAAGTTTTGCAGGGTGGGTTGGGTGGCAAAACGCTTCCTTCTCCTTTGCCCAGGTCCCAAGACGCCTACCCGTACGAGGTGAGCGTCTTGACTGGTTTGTTTTTCTCCCTTGTCCTTTGGCCATACTTATACCCCCTCTGTCCTTTTGTTATTATCCTGGGGGCTGGGCCCTGCCCAGCCCCCCTGCAGGTTTCCCCTCACACCTTGCCTGTTGTTAGGGGCTGTTGCCTGGCAACGCTGGGGCAGTGGCGCCAACTGGCTGCCCCTCCCCATGTTTCTTCGCGCCATCTCGCCCCCAGGCCCTCTATGGGCCGTACTTTGCACGGCCCGGGCACAGGCAGCATTTCTCACCTGCGCTCTCGCTGCATACACTTCTTCCGACGCAGGCAATAGGAGCTCGTCGGGAAACGGACATTATACACCAGGGAACAAGGAACGAGGAAATGAATATTAACCCTACAGGGGACACAGAAGGAATACTTACCCATTCTACAGAGCTACACAGAACGGACCACTCTGTTGAGCAAAAGGTGGAAGGAAAGGACAATAGAGACATTGCAAAATCACCAGTTGCACACAAGCAACACGAAGTGCTGCCACAATAGGACTGGACAGCTACTCCATTTGTGCCGGATCAATGAAGCAACTCGATCCAAAGAATATTGCGCCCCTGCCAAGGCGAGCAGGAAGGAGAGCACACCATCAAGATACTTAAGGTGAGCAATCTGCTCCACGGGGTAACAAGAGAACTCACACCTGGGGGCGCAGGGGAAGGGGGGGCGCAGGCAAGAGACGCCGGTCCACTCATACTCATTCTATTCCCTACCAGGAGCTGACTCCAGGCCAGCCTCAGAGGCATAACCATGCAGGATCAGACCAGCCGACGACACCCGCGCTCGAAGACCCTGCAGAGACAAGGTGAGTGTAACACAAAGGCTGCCGGAGTCGGATCGAAGGTAGGAGAACGATGAAAAGGAGCGGCACAGCACAGAGAAGAATAACAAGCTTGCGTTGCAGCCAAGCAAAAGAGAGAGAGCCATGGACAGTTTGACACACAAAACAAGACCTCGTACACAAGTCAGGAGGGTAGCAGTGAGGGAGAAAAGAGCCATGAACAGTTTGACACACAAAACAAGATCTCGTACACAAGTCAGGAGGGTAGCAGTGAGGGAGAAAAACTTGAACTTGAAAAAGAAGACGATCAGTGCACCACATTTATAAAAACTAAACAGCAGCAGGGCGCTGGCCTCCCGCACACATCTGAAGGGGCCACATGTTGCCAGTTCGGAAAAACGAAGTCGGTTAAAATCGCAAATCCACAATTGAAAGCAAAACGGAGCACCAATTCGGAGCGGCTATTCCAGACGACGGAGAGAGAAGGCGGTAGCAGCAAACTTCACAAGCAAGCGGAAAAGCAGACTGCCTACACAATGTTGGAGACGAATCAGAAGTTAATGTGCAGACAACTGCAGGGAACGAGTAAGAAATGAGAAGAGTGATATGTGGCAGCCTAGGAAATCTCCAGCGGTATAGGCGGCAGTGTTAAGAAGCGGGACAGCAATGTCTGTTCGGGCACGTTGTTGGCAAGAAGCGTTGCACAGTGCACTTGCAGACAGCAAATGGGCATGATCCGGTGGTTGCATGTTTACAACGACAAAAGGATCAAAGAACAGGTAGTCGCAAAGGGATGGTAAGTAGAAGGGGTGTATGGGTGCAGTTATTAGTTACAAGAATCGATAAAGAGCCTTTTATTTTCCAGGAGATTTGCTAGTAAGCAAAGAGATGCAAAGCACCACGGGTCAGATACCGGCCACGCAATTAGTGGCCCTGGTAGTGAATTTAAGTAATAAGTGCCTCAGTAGTTTTAAGAAGGAGGCACAGGGCGACACTGTGGGCATCCATAGGGACAATAATTAAGAAAGGTTGTCAGGCAATGGGACGACGCAAAAGAGTTTGTGTGGGGTCAAGCAGAAGTTTACGTTTACGTTAAATTGAACAGGCATGTTTTTCTTGGTGCCATAAACATAGGAAAAAACAAGTTGTGAGTGCATTACACGAGCACAATCCCACATAGACTGAACACAGGGAATTTTTAGAGACCTGACAAATATGGTTTCGGGTCAGGCCAGTCAGATTGAGCACTGCCAGTTCCCAAGTCTCAGCTAGGCAGGCACACAGCGCCCGGGGTGCGGAAGGTTGTCAAAGTGCTCAGGCTGTGGACATTTTTTTGCCAGTGGCAGAGCCTTTCAAAACGCCCATGAAAAGGATTTGGTAATAGCAAAGATGTCTACGATCTTGACATACAAAGTAATTTGTGCTAAGTCAGTAAGCAAGGGTTTTCAACATCAGGAATAACAACGTGCCGGAGGTTTATGACAGAGAAGCTGCATACCTAGGTTTGTTTATTACACAACCCCTCTTTTTATTACACGTATTAAAGCACTGAAGGTCCAGTGGGTTTAACCAGATTGGCCAGGATGGCATTATCAGCTTTATAGGGCTTGTAGTTAGAATGTGAAAATGAAAAACCACAATGATATCCTTATAGCATAGCAGGTTGCTGAAAGGACTTACATGTTGTCATGTCACTCTCTTAGGCAATTGGTATTTCGTAAGTATAAGACATTAGTACTGAAAAAACGTAGAATCCAACTATTTGAGCCTAAAGTGGCAAGACGGAGTAACAGATGAAGGGACAGTGCACCAGTGTAACTGCTGGACCCATATGCAGGCAACCTTGCATTTATTGTGTTGGGGTGTGGGTGTGTGTCTGATCGACCCCATTCCCCGCCATAATTATTACACCACAACATTTGTTCAAGTGTTGGCAATAAAAAGGCTGTAGGTTTTCATTGTTCCAGATATGGTTATGGCAGCATAAACAATATTTGCATATCAGTAATTATATATTACTTTTGGGCACCTGGTACTGAGGTTACCCCTTCAGGCCTGTGCCGCCTTCTTTGTCCCACGACTTGTTGTGGTCACCGTACGGTGTCCTGATTTTCCTTCTGTTGCTCTTCTCCCTTTTTCTAGGGTGGGAGGGTTTGCGGAAAAGAAAAGGAGAGAGACGATGAGTACACAGCAAATTCTCTAGTTGTTTGGGTTCCCATGCAGGGTCCACAAACAAGCTGTATTTTTCTGAGCTGAACAGCTCTTTATATAGGACCCCAGGCTGCCCCTGGGTCTTTGTAGTGTATTTGTGGGGGCTGTGAAGCCAGCCCCCAGTCCGGCTTGCTACTGACTGTCTGTGCCCCTGGGGGGGCTCCCCTTTGTTGTTCTCCTGCCTGGCTGACCTTGCTTCCCCAAGGTGCTTAACACCCATTTGTTATTGTGGAAGGGTGAGGTGTACTTTCACACCTCACCCTTCCTGCACTTAGCAGTGTGGCGAATGCGTGTCTCCTTGCTGGTGGATGAGAGGGGGGAGCTGTGCCTATGGGGGATGGTGCTGCCCTTCTCTGTGGCCTGCTGCCACGGGGCAGCAGTTACCTGGCCTCGCTTGGGGCAGTCCTGCAGCATTGCCCATAACTGCTGGACCCATATGAAGGCAACCTTGCATTTGTTGTGTTGGGGTGTGGGTGTGTGTCTGATAGACCCCCCTCCCGCGCCTAAATTATTACACCACACCATTTGTTCAAGTGTTGGCAATAAAAAGGCTGTAGGTTTTTGTTGTTACAGATTTGGTTATGGCAACATAAACAATATTTGCATATCAGTAATCATATATTACTTTTGGGCACCGGGTCCTGAGGTTACCCCCTCAGGCCTGTGCCGCCATACACAGGTGGGTTATCGTCTGCCTATGTTCCCCCAAAAGTTTAGGTTATTTGCAACCTCTGGTAGCTAAAGTACTGTTGATTTGTCTATAAAATTGTTCCAGTCCTGTGCCCAGATAGATGGGTGCCATCCTTGTGGAACAGGTCGGGGACACCTAGTGTTATGGCTAGGTGTTTTATAAAACCCAATCCTCTGGCTGTACAGAATCTTTCCAGCCCTCTGTTCAACTTTCTCCTGGAGTTATCGACTGATTTGTAACAGGTGGCCCCCTGCCATTTGTTCTAGGTAGGATAGCCGAAAAATAGATTTCCGTGTCCCTCCAATTATGTGCAATGCCTGATAGTGAGACACACATTTCTTCATATAAGATTTTTCTGCCCATGTTTACCAGGTCATTACCCCCTAAATGTAATATCAAGAATTCTGGAGGATCTATGTATGCAACTAGGTTAGCTAGTTTGTCATGGATGTCTGGCCAGTGGCGGTGTCTGTAGCCCCACCATGATGCGATGGTGTTTCCGAAAGCTGGGCCGTCTTTAGTTTCCTCAGCCCACACCCCATCCTGAATACAAACAAATGTCCGACTATCCAGGCTGATCTTAGAGGTAGGTCCCGATGGAGTGTTGTTTCTGGGAAGAAAAGATTTTGGTGTGAGAAATAGAAAGTGGTGGGTTGGGGGACAGGGGTGTTCGGGGGGGGCAGAACTATATTAGTTCTGGTCTGATGTATCTCTTGTAACAATCGGACTTCCAACCCCCTATGTTCATTACTTGTTGGGAGCCTAGTCCACCTTGCCATGCTGAGGTTGCAGCCCCGATCCTAAAAGAGTGAGTGCCGAAATCCTTCGGATTCCATCCGGTTTTGGTGCTTGCAACACCCCTTGCAACACCCCTTTGAATTGATAGAGACTCAAAGCTGCGGTATCCCTGTGGATTAGGAATCTCCCCCCCCCCCCCCACCCCACCTTGGGGCGTTGTGCATAATACAGGTTGGTGATACACACTGTACAATTTGATACGTCATCAATGCAGCAAATGTTTATGCTTCTTTTTGCCCCCATTTTGGATTGTTGCAATTCTATGCTGACACTGTCCTGTCTTACCCTTGTTTCCATCATGCCTAGACCATTGTTGACTTTTGTGCTAGAGGCAATGGGTTCCCCCACCGGAAAGCCCCAAAATAGGCAAGAAAGAAAGCTGTTTTAAATAGTAGTGTTTCATATGGGTGAGAGCATATGCTGTCCAATAGTGCAGCTATTTTATTTTTTACCAACTTTATTTTTCTTTTTACTGAAACAATAACTGGACTTTGGTTACAACTTGCATTATGAACATTGTTACCCTCTTAAAACTTTCAGCCTTTGTATTCTCTCCAGTGATTGTCTTTGCAAACTTTCCCTTATCGGCTTTTCTTTATAACACCTCCCCATACCCTCTCACACCCTACCTTCCCTCCCTCGTTGTCCTAACCAAAATAATTCCCTATGGTTCATGACCATTTCAGTTCCGTGAGCCAGACCACGTGCTGTAGACCCTTCTGTCTCTTATCGGATGTGAATGTTTCTGAGGATACGTGGTTTGAAGTAGTGAGCCTCTCTTTCTCCTACATAGTCCTGGAGGGGTTCCCATGTAGCCAAACATTTCAAGTAGGTCCCCGCTTTCGTGGCGCAGATGCCATATCTCCCCACACTTTGACCCACCACCACGGTGCTGTGGGACCCTCCACTGTCTTCCACCGTTGGGCCACTGTCATTCTTGCTGCTGTCAATAGGTGGGTTATGAGGGCTGCTCTATTCCCTGAGGCCGCATATTTCCTTTCCGTTATTACACATAGCAGGATTACTGTCTCTGATCTCATTGAAAAGCCGGGTGAGAGGGGCTAGCAGCTGTGTGTGGAATGTGTTGTAGTACCCGTTTCCCAAACCATCTGGGCCCGGTGCCTTCCCTTTGGGTAGGGCTGCTATCACATCGCTCACCTCCTGCACTATGATTCGTTCTCCTAACATTGCTCTGTGTTGTTCCGTGATCTGTGGCAGTTGTATTGCCGACATATAGGATGACTGTTCTGCTGTGTTCAGGTTATCGTCCATCTGCAGGTTCTTATGAAATTGTCAAACAATCCTGGCTGCTGCGGTTAGGTCTAACATGGCGACATCAGAATAGTTGGTACTAAGTGTTTTTCAAAAAAGGATTCCTTGAGATAACCAATGGTCGCGTCTCACCGGATGGAGGGTTAAGCCAAGAAAAACCCCTGAGACTAGGTGAAAAGTATAAATAATCCGGAACGAGACAGTGCCCAATAATCTTGTTTTTATTATTTATATTATATTTGCAAAGTGCCCTTGAGTGATGACACGTGTTTCGGTCTCCCTGAGACCTTTTTCAAATCAGGGCTATTTCTTAGTCATAGCTCCATAAGTAAGTTAGTGGATTTCACTGATGCCCCTATTTCAAAAGTAATAGATCCGCCGTAATAACCGGGTTAGATCCCTCTGCTTTCCATTAGGCGTACAATCGCGTGCTACACGAAGTCTCGAAGGGGCCTATGAAATTGGACCATCGTTTCTAGTTTCTCTTTGTCCTCTATTTACAGTTCCCCCGTGCTATTTCTGAGCCGGGTAATATTGTTGTGCACCTTCTGTTTGCGCAGTTTGCCTGCCAGAAATGTGTTTGCCTTCCCCCTGTGTATGTAGTAGGATTGTGTAGTGTTCAGTAATCCCTGCGCGGTTCTATCTGCGGTGTGATTTTCTAATTTGGCTCTAGCCTTCTTGAGTTCCTGCCAGGTTCAGGCCGTCTGATGAGACTTATGGAGTTTTTCGGCCTCTCCCACTTCTACCTCCAGTTTTCGTGTTATAAGGGCTTTTTCCCTGTAATATTGCTTTGCTTGTGCAATAAATTCCCCTCTAACTACTGCTTTCCCAGCGTCCCACACCACCCTCCAGTCGACTTCACCGTTATCTTCCTGGAAATAATTTTTAATGACTTCCTCCATGTGTGCCCTAAGTGCGATATCCCTTAAGATTGTTTCGTTTAGCCTCCATTGTGGTCGGGGTCTGTTTTCCGTCCCTTCCCTTCTATGTGGATCGAGACTGGGGCATGATCGGAGAGGTATTGGACTCCAATTTCTATCTTCTTGATGTACGGGATTAATGTGGAGGAAACCAAAATCATGTCTATTCTAGAATATCCCTTGTGCACCGCTGAATAGTGTGTGTATTCACGGTTTTCCCCTTGAAAAAAACGCCACGTTTCCACCACCCCCAGGCCTCCAAATAGTTTTCCCATGACCTGTCTGTTCCTCTGATCCGCGGCAGTTGGGGGGAGTGTTTTATCTAATTTTGGGTTCATCACACAGTTGAAGTCCCCTCCCATAGTCACCCGGCCCTCACACCACCCTCCCAACTTCTGGAGCAATTTGAGGATGTACTGGTCTTGTTTTTCGTTGGGGACATAAACTGCTATGGTTGTGTATGTTTGGCCTATGATTGTACCTTTTACTCCCACGTATCTACCCTCCTCATCCTTTATCATGTGTTGTTTGTGGAAGTCTAGGTCTCTGCTGCATAAAATTGCCACCCCTTTTGTTTTTGTCGCACTTGAGGCAAAATATTGAATGTTCTGCTTCGCATTTTTTTTCATCTTTCTGAAGGAGGTGCGTCTCCTGTAGGATTGCCATTGTCGCGTGCATCGCCCCTAATCTGCCCAGGATCACTCTTCTTTTAGCAGGGGAGTTCAGCCCCTGTACATTGAGACAATGTTCAATTCCTCCATTGTACCCTGGGTTAAGGTTACCTACAGGTCTCACCCCTCGCTCTATTCGCTGTGACTTTCGTCGATCTGAATTTGTTTCTGTTTTACCCCCTTGATGTGTTGGCTCTACTTTCTTCGTGACTTTTTGGTTGTTTGCTCTCTTTTCCCCGTTCCATTTCCCACCCCTACCCACCCCCTTCCTCCTCCCTATTTCTGGAAGTACATGAGGCCTGGGCTCCTGAAGAGCCCCCCGAAGATCAAGTACAGGCTTTGGGCCTCTATAATTCCCCCCCAGTTCACAAACTGTCAGGAATTACACTTTACCTGACTCTGCGTCCAAGATATATTACCTCCTACCTCCATGCAGGCGCTTTTACACGTGCTGTGCGGTCTGTTCAGGTGCGGCTGGCACTTCATGCATTGTCCTTGTTCTATGCCTTGTTCGGCCGCGTAGTTCCTCCCCTCCCTCAGTCTTGGTCCTGTTGTGAGCTTTCAGCTTTCCCTGCCTTCCCTCTTCTTTGCTTTCTCTCTGTTGACCATTCCCATGGTCTGTTAGGTGGGCCTGTCATGTTTCGCTGCGGGCGCACAGCTGTCTCTGGTTGATCATCTTCCAGGTGTAGTAATGCTAGTCCCTCAGCACAGTTTCCTATTCTCCTCGGTTTTCCTTCCCATGTGAATGATAGGCCAAACGGGTGCGTCCATCTGTATTGGATTTGCTGTGATTGGAGGGCATTCGTAACTGGCTGCATTAGCCTTCTTTTGTGGAGAGCGGTCAGCGCCAGGTCTTGATATAGCTGTATGCGGGTGCCATTAACCGTAAGGTCCCCATGTGTTCTTGCTGCTCGTAGTATGTCTTCTTTCAGACAATATGATGACATTGTTATCAGGACATCCCTGGGGCTTGACCCTGGTTCGTTTAGTTTTGGGCCCACTCGATGTATTCTGTCGAATCCAATTACCTCAGGTTGGGTATCGTCTAGCAAGTTGCTAATGCAGAGTTGCATGGTGTCTTTTAGATCCTTATCCAGCACCGATTCTACCAGTCCTTTGACCCTAATATTGGATCTTCTTGAGCAGTTTTTAAGGTCCTCCGCCTGGAGTTCCAGATTGTTTGTCGCATTCGCCAGCTGATCCAGCAGCACAGCACACTGTTTTGATTGGTTTCTTCTGCAACGTTCGAGTCTGCTTTCGACTATGTCAACTCTTTCTCCTATCTCCGCCATTTCTTTGTTGACTTCCTGGAGGGAGGATCTCAGGTCTTCCTTCAGTTGTTCCATTTGGCTGTGGAAGGCTTGTGTCAATCTGGCCTCAATTGCCTTTAAGCAATTCAGGAGTTCTTCCTTATCTGATGCCATTGTGCTCGGAGGAAGGACCTCTGCTCCAGTGGTCAGAGTCGGTGGGGGGATAGCGATTTGACGATTCGACGTGTGTTTGGCATCTCTGCCTCCAACACTTCTCTATTTGCCCTTCCTGAGCTCTTGCTGGGGTTCTTGCTCTTGTTAGTCCAGATTTGGATTTAGTGCCTGGCATCTGGGTCGCTCTGGCCTCTGTCGGCTAGCGTTGTTCCAAGGTGTGAAGTGTATGCTACTGACGTTGCCCACCCCACTTTTTGCTGATTTAACGATCCTGCTGTTGCTTGTTGTGGTTACTCCAGTCTGGTCCCCTACTCCGAGGCAGGTTTCCTTACTTCTCGGTCTTATTTGAGTTATCGGCGGCAATGCTCGTGTTGTATTTCCGTCTTGAGGGACCCTTCGGTCAGCACAAATGATACTCGCTGTGTGGGCCCAAGAAGTCAGCCGCCCTTCTGACCGGCTCCATGCTCCCGAGCCAGTGTTTTGTCCTTACGGGGCGGGGCACACCCCAGAGGAATATCCCACCTTCGGTCCCCTCTCCACTGGATGCGTCCAGATGCCTTTGTGCGCTCTAGATTTTAGGGTGGGGGTGAGGGGCCCCAAACCAGGACCTCGCCCCAAGACTTCTCCCCAAGTTTCTGCTAGTACCCCCGGGTCAGCGCTCCTTTCTGTGGAGGCCCCTTGTTGATCTTCTCAGGCCGATGTTGTTTTCGGCTTCTCAATGGGCTCCCTGCGTGGGGCACCGGCTGCCTCTTCTATACCCCCCCAACTGGCTCTTCTGGCTGTCTCACTCTTACCATGCTGTTTCGGGGGGTGGGGGTGCGGGGGAGTCCGCCGTTGCTATGCCGCGGTCCCCACGATTCTCCGTGTTCCGGCAGGGTCAGACCCGGTTCCAACCTCCCACGGCAGTCAACAGCCCATCAGAGGCGCCCCGGACCACCGCGGTGCCAGCCTCTTCCCACCTCTCCTTCTCGTCGATTGGCGCTGGTGCTGTGGCCCTCTGCTCACAGGTCCGTGCAAGCTCCCCCGAGCCCGTTGCGCTACGTACTCTGACGGGCAGGAGGGCGCTGAGCCAGGACCGTCCTCTTCCCACTGCCGGGCCCCTCCGTCAGTGCCTGGGCCCTCCGCCGACCGCTATTGCAGTATCGTGTGGGGCGGAGGCGGCGCTCCGCAACAATGCTGTGCTAATTGATTTGGCTCGAAGCCTCTGCTCCTCCACCCCGCGGCCTCCAGCAGGGCAGGTCCTCACAGCCCGTCAGGGGCGCCACGGGCTGCCGCGGTGCTAGTGTCCACCCGTCTCTCCTTCTCCTCTGCGTTCACTCGTCTCTCCCAATGCTCGTCTCCGTCTCAGCCTTCCGACGCTAGGGACTCTTCCTCCCCCTGGCACTCCTCCTCACCGCTTTGGCCTTGCAGCCTCAGGTACCCCGTCCACCAATGGCGCAGGTGCTCTGGTCCTCCACTCCCCAGTCTGTGCGGGCTCCCCTGGGGCCTGTTGCGCTGCACCCTCCGGAGGGCCGGAGGGCCCCAAGTCCTGGCCGTCCTCTTCCCACAGACGGGCTATTCCGTTAGTGCCCGGGTCCCCCGCCGACCACTATTGCCGTGTCATGGGGGGCAGAGGAGGCGCTTCCCGACTGTGCGTTATCAGTAGTTATGCTCAGGACCCTCGACTCGCTCCTCCACTCTGCGGCCTCCAGCAGGGCAGGTCCTCTCCCTCTGCCAAGTGCGTGCCTGATTTCCGCGGGGACCCTAGGCCCTGCTCTGTGTCGGCCGGTGCCGTCAGCCCAAAATAAAAACCATCAGGTATATGTGATCCGGATTTTGGTGTGCATTCCAACGGCTTGATTCCGCGCGGCTGCCAGCTTGCAAGAGACCGCGATTTTCCCCTTTTTATTGTTGCCTGCATGGAGGTCCCGAGGTGCACGTCCTCACGGTCCAGCGGCCATCTTGGATCTCCCTAGTGCAGCTATTTTTACTAGTTTAGCGAAATCTAGTGGGCGCCTGGTATCTACCTAGGGTCCTTCTAGTTTACCCCAGCCTTTCATTGCATAGGTAATTAAAGCGCTTTTGGTGGGATCTGAGTCGCCCCGTAATTTTGAAAAATAAGATATTGCTACTAGGTGTCTTTTTGCCCAATCCTTTTTAAACCCCTGATCGTGCGCCCATTTTAAAAAGATTTCTATATCTTTTATTGTAATCAATTCAACATGGTTTAAACCTGTTGTTCTGAGAACCGTTTGCAAGCACTTACTGTACTAAGCTGTAATGCTGTTCGCCAAGGCTTTCTCTGCTATCTTTTCTAGGAATCCCGTTGAAGGATTTGTGTTGTCTGGGGGCAGTATGCTGCTGGCCCCTGTTTTTAAGGTGGCGGTTTGTTGTGCATCCCGGCCTTGACCCTCGGGCGGAGAAGTTGATGCAGATTTTTCTAGCTTCCCATTATCGCACAGCATTCCGCTGGGATCGATGTCATCTTTTCCTGGGCGTGAGGCGCTAGCTCCCGGAATCTTGTCCGCTGAAAGCAAGATAAAGCGTCTGCAATGTTATTATCTGCTCCAGCAATGTGCTTTGCTTTGACAACAATATTTTTATGCAGTGTGACCGTTGTGATTGATCGTAGTACTTTGAGGACCAAGTGGCATTTTGTGGTTCTCCTTTCAAAATTCCTACCACTGCCATGTTGTCGCACCAAACCATGAGTTCCGTGTTAGTCGGCTGCCTGCACCATATGTGTATGTTTAGCCAGATGGGGAATATTTCTAAAAGAGTGATGTTTTTTGTCCATTCTGCTGAATGCCAAGTCTCGGGCCAATGCCCTGCCACCCATTCAGCACCTAATATGGCTCTGAAGCCTTTGCTCCCTGCTGCATCTGTGAAGAGGACCCTTCTGTCCCCTGTGTTCAATGGCGTGCGCCAAAGTGTGGTCCCGTTGAAGTTTCTGAGGAAATTCCCACATATTTTTAGGTCCTCCTTCACTTCCTTGCCCAGCCTAATGTGAAGGTGGGGTTTGGTGCATGTTCTGGTTTAGAACTCCAGGCTCCTGGAAAATACCTTGCCCTGCAGAATGATCCTGGCTGCAGAATTGAGGCTGCCTGCCAATGACTAATTCTCTTACTGTACCCTTGTTCTTTGTACTTAGATCCTGGATCTTCCCTAGAAGTTCAATTATTTTCGCTTTTGGTATTCTGCATAGCCCGTCTATTGTATCTATTTCTATTCCTAAAAAGAGAATGTTTGTGGATAGTTTGGTTGTCTTTTCTGCAGCTAATGGGATGCCCTATTGCGCAGCCACGTTTTCTAATACTTCAAGGGCCCTATAACAGTCTTCAGAATTTGGAGGGCCCATTACCATGAAGTCATCTAAATTATGAACTACCTTTGCCCCTGGTAATTGTTTCTGAAATGCCCATTGAAAAAATTAGCTCAATTGCTCGAATCGAGCGCAGGAGACTGCGCAACCCATGGGGAGGCATCTGTCCACATAAAATGTATTATCGAAAGTGAAACCTAGCCACTGCTGCGAGTTCGGGTGGACTGCTAGTAGCCTGAAAGCGGATTCAATATCTGATTTAGCCATCAAGGCTTTTTTTCCCACAGTCCTGTATGAGCCTTAAAGCCTCCTGGAACTGTGTGTAAGTGACTCTGGATTTGGTGGGGGGTATGCCGTTGTTGAGGGAGTGTCCCCTGGGTATGACAAATGATGCATTAGCCTCATCTTCCCAGGTTCTTTTTTGGGTACCAGTCCTAAAGGTGACACTAGGTAGTCTGGGAATGGCATTCTTTCCTAGGGGCCTCCAATTCAGCCTAACCGCAGCTCTTTCTCTATTTTCTCTCTTATTATTTTAGGGTTATCCCTAGCTGAGACCAGGTTCCTGGGGATTTTTTGGGACCCTTTTCCCTTGAATGGAATGGTGAAACCTTCCTTGAAGCCCCATTTGATTGCTGAGCTGATTATTTTGTCAGGATATTTTTCCAATGCTTCATTAAAATTCCCCGGGTTAATGGGGGTTCTGCCTGCCGTCAAAATTGGGGGGAGGGGGTTGTGTTTTCATTGCTCTTCTTTTTTAGTATTTTTTTTTAGGGTAATCTGGTGCAGCTGCTTGCTGGGTGGTCCCCATTGCAATTGGCGCAGCTATGTTTATACCAGCACTCCTTTCCCCATGAGCATTGATTTTTCCCATAATTCCTGCATGGGATATTGGATTTTGTGGCTTGGTGGGTTTTATTCTGCCCGCAAGTTTTTGTCCTAGCCCCCCCCATGGCTGGTTTTTCCGAAAGGGCTGCTCTTCTTTCCTATGTTTTTCATTTTCATTATTTCTGTTTCCCCCTTGGGTGTTTTCGTTTGTCTTGCCGGTTGCTTGGGCAACTGTGATGCTTGAACTAAAATGGCGCTGGTGCGCAATGCATTCTGGGAGCGCTCTGAGCCATGATGGATATTTACTTCATGCCGCAGTGAAAAGCTGCACACATTTTGCTGAGTGTTAGATTCACGGTGCTGAGAAAAACATGCTTTCCAAACCTGGTATGCCGTCAAGGACATTTCTGCTGGGAAAGCTAACTTTGTTATGGTTTGCTATTGTTCTCCGTGGAGCGTGTTTTTAGAGAAGAGAGGCACTGCGCTTCTTGGGGGGAGCTCTCGATTGACCCAGCTGGCAACCGACGGCTGTTCCTCAACTGCGCAAGTGCAATTTCCAGAAGGTTCGAGAATTGACTCCCCTTTGTGGAGTGTGTATATATGCAGAAGCCCGGAGGTGGTCAGGTGAGACTCCAGCCAGAGAAGGACGCTTACGTCCAGCCCTCCTGTGAGCTATGGTGCTCTCGGCCTGGCTGTTCCCGGGGTCTTCCAGCCGCTTCTGGGCGAGATGAGGAATCCTGTTACACTCACGGTGATGTATTTCCTTTTGAATTCTTTACTTCTTCTGTGATTTATGTCCATATTATTTTTGGGAGTTATTTCTATGTACTTCTAAGCTTTGAATAAATAGCCGTATAAGAGCTGATTATCTTCTAAGAATGCGTGGTTGTGAGTTATTGCGTCTGTCTACGTTCAAAGTATTTGCTCTGTAATTGCATTGGTGATTTATGTTTGTTCGGTGCACTTTGCGGAGAGCAATATAGCAACTTCTTCCTCTGATGGAGGCTCGGCATTCAAAATATATAGGTCATTCTGAACCTCATCCCATTCTATTGCTGGTCTTTCTGACATTTTCCTTCTAAATCTTATGTCATATGCTAGCCACCCGTTCCCTTTGTGGGTGGTTTTTACTTCCCTGATTTTATCTGCGTATGCACATAGCTTTATTCCATCCCCCGGGAATTTTTCCATAAAGATTGTTGCCAAAATGGAAAATGATTTTGACCAGTTTTCCCAGTTCTGTTTTACTTGGGCGTTCCTGGCTATGGCTTTGTCCTCAATCTTTTTGGGATCCCTGAAAGCATCCTTCCCTTTACGCTGGGCCTCTATCAGCGAGAATATTTCGATTAATTCTTTAGCCCAAATAGCCTCTTTGATTGTTATATTAATGTTCCAGGCCAGGGATTTTTTGTACCTGTTAAGTATTTCTGTTTCAAAAGATTTCAGTTTTAACTCTAACTGTGCACTGCTAAAAATCATAATATCCAAAGTGGCATTGCTGTTATTGCTTATCAAGCCTGTGTTGCTTGGGGTGGGCGTAGCCCATACTTTTAAAGGCCCTGTTGATTCTGTTTCTATTGGCGTGGTCACAACAGGTGGTTCCGCGTGTGTTGTGTGCTCTATACCTACTGTGGGTGCCAGGGGTATGTTCTGACCTGGTGTCCCTACAGGCTCTTTGGGGGCCTGTTTGTCCCTGATTTCCAACATCATCTGTTGCATTTCTTTCATATTTTCAAACAATCTTGCCATTTTTCCTTTTTTTTACCTTTCTTTGGGGTCTCACTTGTCTTGCTTCTCTTTTCTGGGGGGGGGCTCTCTCCCACCCCTGTTAGTGTCAGACCTTCTTTTGGTAGCCCATATAAATTCTCTCGGACCCATTCCCAACCAAAATGCTCGGCTGCCTCGATTGCTGACTGTAGGTGTGGTGATCTTGGGTTCCTTGGCACTGCTTTGGGCTCCTGCATCTCCCTGTTTGGTGCCATCTTTTTCCCCCTGTTTGAAAAAACAAACTTTAACAATTGTACTCTTTGTGGGAGCCCTGTTCTTTTGGCTGTTTAAATAACTAAAAAAGGTGGTCAGGGGTCGGGGGGGTCCTAGAATGCCTACACAAAGGCCTGACCCGATGTGACAGAGTTGACAAGAAAAAAAACACATTTGAAGAAAAATGCCCCCTTTGTTATACCTGTGGTAGTAGCTGCTATGTGGAAGCCTGTGGCTATTTGTTTCTGGCTGTGTGTCTTTTTGGGGGCTGAGGTAGAGGTTCCTAATTCGCCCTGTGAAGTAAGTTTTAGACAACAAGCGTTCTGACCCCGCTTTGTTTTTCTCTTTGTGCCTTCAATCTGCCGATGTCTCTGACATGTTTTCACTTGTTGCTAAACTATCGGTTTTTTGTAATAGAAGAGAAACACCTTTAATCGCGGCGTGTTCCCTTATTGGAATCTTTTTGTTAAAAAATTCGACATTGCTTCTATCCGGCTGTTAGCGCCCGAGATTGTTAGCGCCCTGCTTTCAAATTTATCTTGCCCATGTGTTCTGGTTTTTTACTGTTTAAAGTTTTAGTTTCGTATACTCCGATCTGCTTTATCATGCTGGTAATGACCATGATTCTATGCGCACGTTAGTGATCATTCGCGTTGCCCAGTGTTGGCTTGCGTCCAAGGTAAGCGTACATTTATATATTTCTACTCCTGACCGGCAGTACGCCTAGTTGCTATGCAACCGCGGTGTGCAGAGGGTGTTTAACTTACTTGGAGCGGAAATGCGCGGCCTGCGAACGCTGCTGCCCATGCCTGGATCTCATCCGCTTCTGAAACTCCCTTGCCGGCGAAGAAAAAGATGGGCCGTCCCGTTCCTCACTTTTACTTGATGCTGTTTAACCGCTGCACAAAGCGATGTAATCTGAACAGGGCGATGTTCAATTTAGTAAAGAAAATATCAAGACACTGCGTATGCAGTGAATTTTGAGGAGATAAATGAGAAAATCACTGAGTGCACAGTGGATTTCAAGAAAAGGAAAGAGACGCTGAGTAGACAGCAAACTCTCTAGTTGTTTGGGTCCCCGTGCAGGGTCCACAAACAAGCTGTATTTTTCTGAGCTGAACAGCTCCTTATATAGGACCCAGGGCTCCCCCAAGGTCTTTGTGGTGTATTTGTGGGGGCTGTGAAGCCAGCCCCCAGGCCGGCTTGCTGCCAACTGTCTGAGCCCCTGGGGGGCTCCCCTTTGTTGTTCTCCTGCCTGGCTGACCTTGCTTCCCCAAGGTGCTTAGCACTCATTTGTTATTGTGGAAGGGTGGGGTGTACTTTCACACCTCACCCTTCCTGCACTTAGCAGTGTGGAGACTGTGTGTCTCCTTGCTGGTGGATGAGAGGGGGGAGCTGTGCCTATGGGGGATGGTGCTGCCCCTCTCTGTGGCCTGCTACCATGGGGCAGCAGTTACCTGGCCTCGCTTGGGGCGGCCCTGCAGCAGTGCCCAGCAGAGATCGAATGTTTTAGCCTGGGGCTGCTAGGTTAGCTAGGTTAGCCTAGAACCAGCATCCACCAGGTACTATATTTGGCCCCACAGGCCAGCTGGTGGCAGTACAAACATACCAATTTAGGAATAAAGGGGATTCATTTTAGGTCATGGTATGCGATGATTGAGGTATACCACGGGCTGCTACCACCCAGTGGCGGGCATAAGTAATCGATGGCACCACTTTGTTATGGCAGGTTGCTGTAAACCCAGAAAGAGGGCTTGAGACCATCCCCCAGCAACTTTATGCAAAGGGGTAAAAATATCATAAAGTAAGTGATATAATTGGGGGTAAAGGTCTAGCAGACACGGCCACACCCGTGATACTGCCAAGGTTTATCATGCCCTTCCAGGCACCTGGAGGATTTAGACATGCAGCACTTTGGGTACTGGCATCCGGCCACACAGCGCCAGCAGGCCTTGCTTCCCAGCCCCAATACACCCACCCACCCCACTCTGCAGGCCCACAATTGACATTTTAAAAGAGTACATGAGTCAGAGTAACATAAGGGAGCTCCCGCAGCAGTAGTTGGCCTTGGAGAGCCAAAAGCAGTTCCTGATAGGCGTGGGGGTAAAACCAATAAGGACATGCTAGGTCTAAAGAAGGAGCAAGCTGAATAGCTCCCAACGCACACACCCCTATCCCCTCAATTTTCAAACACTGTTTACAGGGATAAGATAAGGGACACCAGCAGTAACAGGAGATTAGAAAGAAGTAGAAATGCATGTTTTCACATTTGTCGTCCAAAGGCCATGTGCCAGGGGGCCCGTCAAGCGGGGGAAATTATATAACCAAACACAAATGCATGGGGAAGATGTGTCTTTTGAAGGGTAGCTTAGGGGAATGCGGGATTCCAAAAGCCAAAATAGAAAGACTACCAGAAAACAATCAGGTGTTTTAAAACAAAGAAAAGGGAGAGTCAGAAGAATTACAGTCTCGGATCTGCTTGCCCTATTTTTCAGAACAAAGGTGTTAACCTAAACAAGGGTTTCACCCAGAAACTTAAAGGGTTAGAAAAGAATAAGGATAAAGGGCAAGAAGAATTTCAAGCAGTCAGGTATAAATACAGTACGGGTGGGCCTGAAAATTGCAATACTGCAAACCGTCCCCACACAAATTGCACTAAAGCTATGGGTCACACATTTAAACAGCAAGGAACTACTAAAAATTGGGGATGAATCTTGGCCAAAGGTTTGGCACAACACAACAGTGCTGGAAAGCTTCCCACAGGAAACATTTTAAAGCTAGGGGTCCCAGAGATGAGTAATAAGGAGGTGATAGTCTGGTCGTTTGATATAGTGGTAATTAGTAGAATTAGACACGAACGTAGGAGAAGGTGTTTTCTCCTAAAGGGTAAATAAAATACCTATTGGAGGCAACCGGGTACTAAAATTAAAAGAAAAGGAGACAGGCAGAGAATGACAGTCGGTGGCGGGCAGGTCCTACTTATCAGCATGTGTGGTATCCCAGGGAAAGCTTTATTCCAGAATCTTTGAGCTAGAATTAAGGGTAGAAAATCATAACTACACATCATTTCAAAGGGACAGGCATATGGTGCATGCCACTGAAATACAGTAGAGAGAGGTGGGTCAGAAGAGTTCAAGATTACAAACCTTACATAAATTGCCTTAAAAGTTATGGGTCACACAGTTAAGCAACAAAGATCTGTTAAAACGGGTGCAGATCCTTGGCCAAGGGTCGGGCAACCCTTGGCCAAAGGCATGCCTTAAAGCAATGGGCAACAGTTGTAACCAACACAGAGCTGGTAGTCTGGTTGGATAATATGGCATGGGCAGCATCAGCAACAAAAGATCATCACAGGAGCGGAGAAGGAGGTTGCTGACGCAGTATCTTGCTTACATTGGGAGACATCCCGGCGCCACTGACCAGACGCAGACCAGATGATGGCAGAAGTGCCAAAAGAGTTTTGGGAAGTGCTAACAGGGTACTCATGAAAACAGCTGATGGAACACACCGGACAGCCGAGGCCAGGAAAAATCAGCGGACGACAAATGCACCCAGAGCGAGGTGCCCACAGAGGACCACTCTACGTCAGCCGCCGAGAGTCCCCGGTAAGGCTCTCAATGGAGCTGGTAAACAAGGCATTAGCAGAAAAAGACAGCTAAACGATAGAGTAAATGCCTGGCCATGGAAAAGGAAGGTACAAATGTCACATACGCAGAAGACATAAATAAGATAGAGATCAGCAAATGTGTTGCATGGACTTACAGCCAGAATAAAAAGAAAACATGGGCTAGGATATCAGCCATAGCATATTTTGTAAAAGATAGCTGGGGGAAAGACCTAACCAACAGCGCACTGATAGTTTATGCTTTCAAGAGGCGGGCGAATGGTAGCCTCTAAAGATGCACACAAGAGACATGAATGCATGACAGATAGGGATCAGCCCAGACAACACAGAGTATAGAGAAATAGCTGCTCTTTATGCTTAATTTAAATGATTTCTTGCAACTCGCCCCACTTAGGTGGTCAGTTCTAAGACACAATTCTAAGACTCAGGGTTCATCAAACAGAACCATTCACATAACTAGGAGAAAGCTGAGCAAAAGCATTGAATAATCCTGCACAAGCAGGGGCCTGAAGTTCATCAGGCACGGGGTATAGTCTTTCTGACTCAGACATATTTAATAAGATGGAACACATCTGTCGTTAAAAGGGATGGAATTATTCCACAAAGGGATCTTGAACGTGTTAGAGGCAAGGGGATGCAAGTAGGAGCAAGAGCAGGGGTGTTGCTAGGTCTGCAAAAGATCTGGGGCTACGCTAATGTCAGGACTGTCGGGACTCAGGGCTAGCTTAGTTGTAGTCCCTGAGCTTTTATCTGAGGCTACAACCAAAAGACCTGGGTCTATAGCCCCCTCAGCCACCCCCCTAGCAATGCCTCTGAGCGAGTGTCTTTTGGGGGAACCGGAGTGGCCGTAAACCCTATTCAGGTGTGGCGGCATGGGCCTGGAAGGAATCTGGCAGCTTTCCATTTCCTGGCCCAAGTGCCCAAAAGTACAGACTATGAGAACATTACACACCTGTTTGTTGGGAATTACCCATAATACTCAGTTTGTTTTATTTTCCTACTATGTTTAATAAAAAGTCACATCCTTTTTATTGCCAACACAAACACGTGTTAGCGTATTATTTATGTATATAAGTATATTATGAAAAGGACCCAGAAGGATAGCGGTTCCACAGATTATGACCAGTGTCGCGGAATGAGGGGGCACCCCATGGAGCTGAAGGGCACAGGCCCTTAAGCTTGGGAGCTGCCCATAGGGACAGAGAGCAGCCTGAAGGGTGGCCTCCTCTTTTCTCCCCCCCAACCCCCTGCCCACTGTCAGGCCTCCTGCTCACACCCAGCCAGAGGGAAAACATGACAGAGCCGGTTGGGGGGCGGGACCAGACAGCCAAAGGTGCCGAGTGGCAGGGGGCCAGCCTCTCCAACAACAGGTTTCCCCCCCCCCCCCTCCTTCAAAGGTGGGGAAAACAATAAAACAAAGAGATGCAGCACGAGGCAGAAAGTCGCACACCTAGGTGCTCACACCCAGCCAGAGGGAAAACATGACAGAGCCGGTTGGGGGGCGGGACCAGACAGCCAAAGGTGCCGAGTGGCAGGGGGCCAGCCTCTCCAACAACAGGTTTCCCCCCCCCTCCTTCAAAGGTGGGGAAAACAATAAAACAAAGAGATGCAGCACGAGGCAGAAAGTCGCACACCTAGGTGCTAAGGTAGTTGTCTACAAAGGGTGGCCTTTACCTTGCCCTATAAAGACAGGACTGCTGTGCCACAAAGAAACAACCATCTCCAGCATTTATGTGGTACCTAAGGGAGTACAGGGGTACAGAAATGGAGGCATGCAAATATGGGTTTTGTCTGCTACGTGGACAAGTGCCCAGGTTATGGGTGTTCCAGGTGATCAGCAGGTTGCATTAAGGTGTAAACGCATTTTCGGTTTCAT
The DNA here is from genome assembly GCF_040938575.1 of Ambystoma mexicanum. Classification (NCBI taxonomy): domain Eukaryota; kingdom Metazoa; phylum Chordata; class Amphibia; order Caudata; family Ambystomatidae; genus Ambystoma; species Ambystoma mexicanum. The sequence continues at coordinate 446,106,369 of NC_090936.1, read as the reverse complement.
GTATTTTGCACTGGGGGTTTTCTTCAGCTTGATTCTAATCAGAAGCAAGACATATTCCCGTCTCTTTCGCTGCTCCTGTATCCAGGGAACCTAGTTTTCTTCCGTGTCTCTGTCACGAAGCATCAGTCATAGCTGCATCTGCTCCACGGGCTCCATGGCGGGTTTTGCTAATTCTTATAGTGGTCCGGCATACACTCGATTACGCTATGTTCCCGGATCCAATACTCCCGCGCCAGATTTTATTTCTCGCGTGAAGTCATCCCAGCATCTCTCTGGATGCTGCCTGACATCCTCATCTCGACTTGTGCATCCTCCATCCATCAGCCCTGGTGTGGAGGGTGCCTGCAGGGGCTGGAGGAGGGGGCAGTCGGGCAGGGAGCCCCCGCAGCCCGCTCTCAGAAGCGGGAGGCGCACACAGGACCATGAACCGAGCGCCCATTCATCAGCCTCAGCACCCAAGGCCCCCCTCTGTGGTGTCCGGCTCCTTCCAGCCTTCCTCCACCTCAGCTGCTGCGGCCATCCCACCCGACCTCCAGCCGCTGTTCCTGCGCATATCTTTCCGGAGAGGATCGCACAGCTCCAGCACCGGGGACCCAGCGGCGGGCGAAGAAGAGAACAGGAGTCTGTGCCAGCCACTGGTGCCCCCACATAGCACGGTGCCACCGCTCCCCTCCACCCCAGGTGCCTCGTCCAGTACCTCCACCTCCTGCAGCATGACGGCCGGGGAGTTTGGGCCGGGAGCACCGCCACTATATGTGCCAGGCCGCGGGGGCCGCGGTGGTGGTCGCGGTGGGGCTCGTGGGGGTGGTGCTGGCGCTGCCGCCTGCCGCAGCGGCTGCTACAAAGCGCTGGCCCTGGTGCTGCTGCTGGCCCAGGGCGGCCTCCTTGACCTCTACCTGATCGCCGTCACCGACCTGTACTGGTGCTCCTGGGTGGCCACCGACCTGGTGGTGCTGGCTGGGTGGGGCATCTTCTTTGCCAAGAACAGCCGGGGACTCAAGAAGAAGCAGCAGCAGCGGGAAAAGGAGGCTGCAGCTGAGAGTCTGGAGCTGCCGCAGCACAGCCCCTCCTCGCAGGACACCGAAGCCCCCGGCGAGGAGAAGGCGCCGGGCCCGAGCCCCGGCGGGGAGTGGGCCTACACACACCTGGCTTGGCTCATCTACTCCATTGCCTTCACGCCGAAGGTGGCGCTGTTAGTGGGCACGTCGCTGCTGGAGCAGGTGGAGCTGCGCGTGCCATTCGGCGGCGGCGGGCTGCGCGTTACCGTGGCCCTTTCTGCCCCCCTGCTCTACGCGCTGGTGCGGTCCCTCAGCACGGAGGAGGACGCGGGGGCCTGCGCCCTCCACCAGCGAGCCCGGGCCTGCTTCCTGGGCACCTGCCTGGACCTGCTGGACGCCTTCGCCCTCATGGAGCAGCTCCTCATGCCGGAGGCGGGCCCGCTGTCGCCTCAGCTGCGCTACACCCTGCTGGCCGTCTATTTTGTGGCGCTTGCCTCGCCCGTGCTCTGGCTCTATGACCTGAACAAGTTGTCCTCCTCCTCTGGGAGGCCGAGGTGCGGGCGCTCGTTCCTTCGACTCCTCGGCAGCGGCGTGTTGGTGGACGGGCCCCTGCTGGCCATTCGCGGCTTCCTGTGCTTTGGGCCCCACCAGCAGGCCGTCTCGGTCTTCCTGCTTAAGAACGTCTTCTTCCTGAGCTGCCGGGGCTTGGAGGCACTAGAGGGCTGCTGCTGCTGCTGCTCCTGTTGTCGCGACCGCCGCTCCACCAGGGGCCGCTCCCGGGCTCCTGCCCACTGCGTGGGCCACTTTACCCACTGCATCTCTGAAAATGACATGGGCCCACACGGCTATGTCAACACCTTGGCGGTCACTGCACAGACCTAGACCTTGATCACCTGTTTAATTCTGTGGAGTTGCTCTAGAATCTCGATGCAGTCGCCGAAGATCCGATCAATTCTCTCTCTTTAAAACACTTTTTGAAAAGTTTCTAAATAGGAACTGTTTGTATTTCACCAAGGCAGCCGAGCTCTGGGCTGTGCATGTACATTCTGGACAGGTGGTCAGTAAACTTTAGGCCTGAGGCCTGCTGTGAGTTTCACTTTTGCATTACAACGTGCGTTGCCTTTTCTGTTGTGTTGCTGTTAAAACAATATACATTCTTTCGCAAATGTTGCCAAATATGGTCATGAAATTAGCGATGGTATGGGTGGGTCCAGTCCAAGGCGTGCATGACACCCGGTGCCCTTCAGAGGAATGCCTGAAAATTCAACAAAGGATGGCAATTTGCAGTCGGCAACCATGAGAGTACAACCTTGTTTAGATCCTATATAAGGGGTTCACAAAATAAGTTGCTCCCTAATCTGTTTACCCGTAATCAAAACATATCATTACCTACAGAAGAAACCACATACAAATGCACATATGCAATAAAGTAGCAGACATACATGTATTCGTATATTACATATAATGATCTTGCACTGAACGTTATGGAGTCTCCCCAATAGCTGTTTTTTTTAACCCACCCTCATCAGTCACTTTCATCTAATGCTGTCTTTATAGCCAAAATCACTTTCCATTCTAGAACTTGTAGTTCCAATTTTCGTTCTATGTGTGGCGCTATATGCTACAGCATGCAAAGAGCTGTTGGCTAACAAGTAATGACCGAAGGATGATGTCCCTCATGATCAGTCAACAGTTTCATCATTCTGACTTTCTTGTAACCCACTCCTTCAGAAATCTTGCCTAGATCAGGGGTCTGCAAACCTTTGCTCACCAGATGTTTTGGGCTACTACTCCCATCAGCCCCAGATAGCATAACCAATGCGGAAGGATCATGGAAGGAGCAGAGCAAAACATCTGGAGAGCTGCAGACCCCTGCCCTCGATTGTTTTGGTCCTTTATTTTCTTAGGAACAGCCGCATCCTTAAAATGTATGCACTTATTTATCTATAAAATTTTAAAAAGCACGCACTACACGTTTAGAGGCACTGTAGTGCTATAGAAACCGGTCTTTATTGTTCTACAAGCCACCAATCCATTGCTCATTGTAAGCTATATGAAAGTGTGAAACAGAGTGCCTGTTGGCTGAGGCAAAAACCGCTTCTTTCCATTTAAATGCAATTAAACACATTGGAGCCCGGAAAGGGGAATGCATGAAAATCCACGAGAAGCATCATTTTTTTCACTGAAGGTGGTGTGATTATGTATAGGCACCTATGTGCTTTGATATACCAAGTATGTTTACTTGTTGTCCCCATCAGAAGCGGCCTGGACTACTGAGCTAATTGGTAGATTTGCCAATAGGCTGGTGCACCTCTGCAATGTCTAGAGACTTGGTACAGAGATTTGACATGCTGACAGGTTATGCCTGAGCCCTGACTGACATCCTTCCAGAGGCCCACTAACATCTCAGTAAATCTCTCGATGTGTTGATTGGCCTGTGTATTCTGCAAAGACTAGTAAGAAAAATACTCGTACGTTTTGGTGTGTTTTTCGAAATGCCCAGCAAAGTTGTAGGCTATTTCTTCAATGTCCCTCCAGGTAGGATTATACATGCTCATCTTCTTGGCATTGAAGGTAAACTGCTGTGTTTAGTTCCGAGGTATTTGCGTGTAGCAAGTTGATGCCCAGGTGCGTTTTTTTGGTAAGGCGGCCTTTGAGGGGCCAGGAATGGAAGAGGCATTTTGTATACTCCACATAGATAACACACTCTTTCTTTTAATTTGAGGTCTGCCCTCTTCCCCGTAGCGTACACTAAAAGGTGACCAATGATAGCTAAGAAATGGGTTGTTTTAACCCCTCCTTTACTATTCCTTGCAAACACTTGTGTAACCCTACCCGTTCCCCACCAACCCCCTGCATGCCACCTTTGCTAAAAGTGACCCGTTTGAAATATGTCACTTAACATCAATGAATGAACACATAGCCAAAAAATACACCTCTTTGTAAACAGAGTCTGGGGTCTTACCCCGTGGTTGTGCACGCTCCCTGGTTCATTTTATGATGGAATGAAAAGAAAAAGACCCTCCCAAGCCTTTCCAATGAATGAACAAGTAAGAGGCAGGAATTCCCCGAGAGATGGGGGGCGTAGTGTGCTAATACAAGGGGAACACCTAGAGCATCAGTAGCAAGGGGTGCACGATTTCCTATGCAAGCAATACAGGTTCCTCTCGCACCGTGGGGTAGAGCCGTAATAGGGCAAAGGGGAGTGGGAGAGGGGTAGGGGTTAAATCCTTGTGCAGTTTAAAAGAATAGCTCTAGATTTTGTATGTAAAGGATTGCCATAACATGCCTTTTACCCAGTGCAGTGGATCCCAGGTCCAGCCCTTTCTATTGGAGTGCATTAAAAGGGTAAGGATCCTTTCTATCTGAAGACAGTGTCTATCGGCTGTTTACAGAGCCCGGGGGCTGGGGTGGGGGTTGTGTTGCTGCTTACCTGTTATCCGAAGGCTGAGATTTTGCCTCCCTTCCTCCATACCAGGAACCCCTTCCCCATTAGACTTAGCATAGGTAGCTCACAGCGCATAAGGGTGAGTCATTTAGTAGTGGGTGGGTGCTATATATAAAGTCCCATATCAGTTTGACACTTGTCTTGCTGCAATCTGCCAGTAGACCATCCATAATAAGCATGTGTTTAATTAGCTGCTATCTCTGATACACTTTCCACATTTCCTGCAGTTTTATTGCAAAAATAGTTGTATGGTTGCACACAGGCCAAGATGTTCTTAATTTTCCCACTATATAATTTACACGACCTATTTAAATTGAAAAGTGAAATCCCAGGATACAAAGGGCTACTGGTTACACAGCCAAGACTAGCAGAAGCTGACATCCACGGCAAGGGTATATAATCAATACATCTAAATAGTGTGTAAATCGTCTGCCTTAAAGTTCGATCGCTTAAGTTAATATCTCTGCCTTTTGTGCCGTCGGAGAGTCAGCTGGATGCGCGCAGAGCATCTGTGGCAAGGATAACTCTCTATTACGCTCAGGTTGCCTATTCAAATTTGTTCTATGTGATACTTTACCTTCTATTCTCTCTCCCCCGAAAAGCAACACATGCCACCCAGGTGTAACTCCGACCACAACTCAGAAAGTCAGAACCCCTCAAAATTAAGCGGTAGCATGATTTGTAGTAAACAAAAATAAATTCTCTCTGTAACCCACACAAATCTTCACCCAGTCTATCCTCTCAGTGGAAAGTTCACATTGGACCAACACGGTTATGACCCAAGGGATCTGCAGCCATTCGCTCTGTAGATGTTTTGGACTATATCTCCCATCATCCCAAAACAGCAGAATCAGTGGTGTGGGATCATGGTAGTCAGAGTCCAAAACATTTAGAGTGCCACAGGTTGCAGACCCATGGCCTACATGGAGACGAGGTAGGGCATGCGCGACGGGGATGACTAAGGACATAAAGAGATGGAATGGGGTAGGCAGTCTTCTTCCAAAGTCCACACTTCAGTGCAATCTTCTGCAGCAGGCAAGGCCGCATTCACCATTGCATACCTGCTTGCAGAACTGCAGACTTTTGTGCTGAGAACGATTTCCCCTCTTTTACCTACCGACTGTCGTACAAAGGTGGTCACCTCAGCTATCATGGGATCACTGGATTACTGTAATGAGGTCTACCTGGGACAGCCGGTGTTTCAGTTGCAGTTGCTGGAAGTGCTCCAGAATTCTGCGGCGAGGTTGGCTTTAGACACACCAAGACTCACCCCCTCTGCATTCTTTCTGCAGCAGCTTCACTGGCTTCCTGTGAAAGCCAGAGTTGAGTTTAAGACCTTGTGTATTACTCACCAGGCTCTTGACAACACTGGGGCAGCCCATTTGAAAATAAAACGGGAGCATTACCAGCCCACTAGTTGCTGCCGCTCATCCTCCCAAGCACTACTTAACGTTCTACGCTAAGAGAGAGCTCAGTTGGGTGGCCGTTCTTTTTCGGTTCTTGCCCCTACCTTGTGGAACAAGCTCCTGGCTCTGTTGCGTGACATTGGAAATTATCTTCACTTTCGTAAAGCGTTGAAGACTCACCTTTTCTAACACTGCTCATGATGTTGTAGCATACTTGGATTGTCTGCTTCTCGGAGCCTAAATGCCTTAGGGCCTTAGCCTGCGCTCTATAAGTACGGTACATTACAGTACATTTATTTTAAACCTAGAATCAATTCAGAAGTAGAAGATGCAATTGTGCCCACTTTATAATTTCGATTTCAAGAACATTCCCAGAATACATTTTAATAACTATGGTTATGGCCACTATAAACATGGATTTTTCAGACAAAACAGACCTACCTCAAGGATGTTCAATAATAATTCCTTAAACATATGAAAGGATGTCCTACCCCGTGTTTAGGATTTGGCTCATAGGCGTAACACCTGGTGGTGCAAAGACTATCTGCATGGACATGGGTAAATTGGGCAGTGGCAGATGGCAGGCATATGGGAATGCAAACCCACATTCCCTCCATTTGTATGTTTCTTGCATTGCAATTTTTGAAAGGTGATATTCTGTGTGTGCGTATGCTGTATTTGGTTTGGCTCTATACCTAGATTAACAGAAAGGGACCCAGATGACAGAGACTTGACAGAACTGTGTTTGTTTTTTCTCTGCTTTTTCGTTTTTGGGTATTGAACCACAGAATATTGGTTACGATTGTGGTGGATGGCAAATGTGTATGAATACACATCCGTCTTAGTGATGCCTGATCATGATTCCCTCCTTTTGAATGTTTCTGGCATTTCAATTTGTTGAAAAGTGGGCATTCTGTATGTTTGCTTTTGTTGCATATGGTTTCGTGTTCTATCAATTTAACGGAAAGTGTCCCAGATGGCGCAGTCTGAAAAGCACTGCGTTTGTTTTCTGCTTTTTCCTTGTTTCAAATGTGTGTCTCTTCTGTGCGCACTATAACATGATTGGCACACATAATGTTGCAAATGTTATTGCTGTAGGTGCATTTGAGGCTGCGCCTGACACATGACAGATAAAACACATTTTTTGCCCATTCTTGTTTTATTAGAAGTGTGTGCTTCAGGTGAAAGTATTTTACCTCGGGACCATTTAAAATGTATATTGTATCGAAGCATGGCAACTGCTTCACATGGATGAGTCCCAAGCAAGCCTCGGCATTGTTAAACATTTTTGACAGATGTTGTCTTTGGCTGACAAAGCTTTGCTTTTAATGGCGCACTATTACATTATTCTATTGCTCTGAGCTTATGTTGTGAAAACATGGACCTAGAAAGGGGGTATTCCCTGGTCACACAATGCACAACCGCACCTATTTCTTTTGTGTTGATGCTGGGCAGGCATATTTTAACAGCTGTGCCTGTGCCTCAGTGGTCTAATACACCAGTAGAGTTCTGCAACCTGTGGCTCTCCAGATGTTTTTTTTGGACTAGGACTCCCAGGATCCCTCACAATTCACTCTGCTGTTAGGTTTAATGTGAGTTGTAGTCCAAGACAACTGCAGGCTCAAAGGTTGCAGATCCCTGCCCTACAGATATCTCTGACATCTTGATCACAGGTTCCAATTCCGGCTCATCCCCTTAGCCCTTTATAGTTCCGAGGTTGATAAAAGGAGTACTGTTGAGCATGGTAGCATTAAATATCTATTATTCATTGTTGGGCAGTGTGCATGTTGCAAGTACACTTATGTTTTATATGTTATAAAATACTGCAGGTGGTGTGTAAGTGATCAATGGATATTGCTGGTTACTCTATAGTGATTGTGGTATGCCAATTTCATTTACCTGCTCTAACAATGAAACGGTTTGCTATCCAATCTCCTCTTGTTTACTCTATAGTAGAATGACCGGAGGGGTTCTTGCCACAGTGACACCACTTTCACTGAACAATTTCGTGTATTCTGAAAGTTGTAGTCTGTGCAAAAAATTGGCCTAAAAGTATCACTTGGGAATTTCTTATAAAAGGAAAACCCACGTTCTGGAACCATGTTGTCCTGGTGGAATAGAGTCACTGGGTCTCCCTCCTCTCCAGGGACAAAATTCTGTAAGACATGCATCAATATCTACCAGAAGGCCACATCTACTTTGTGGGGCAGGAAGCAGGGTCCTGGGATGTGTGGGAATGGGGTCAGAGCGGATCGAGGCAAATAGGGGATTTTAATGTATACATGGCTCAGACTCTATGGGGCCAGTAAGAACAATGTGCCAAATGAATCCCCTTCTATCTAGAAGATGGACCCTTTTGCCCTTTGCCTCACTTCAGCATTTGCTCATCATAGGTAGGTCTGGGTGATTTCAGCAACATGCATGATTTGTGCAAGGACTAGAGACTCATTTTAGACTGACCACCAAGTCTTATCGCTCAAGACATTTGAAAAGATTCTGGGACTTCATCAATCTTCAATTTCACTGCAGAAAAATCTACTGAAAGGAATCAATCGTTTGAGCTCAGCATGGGTGCTCAGCAGAGTTTTAACAATATACAAAAACAAAATATTATTACCGATGTTGATCTTGGGGACCAATTTTGTACACATTATTTTCCTGGTCGGAATAGTCTACCTCTGTATTGACCACCTGTTATATGATAACGCTCTTGTTCCGAAACGACCCGTACATTCTGCCATGACATCTGTGCCGCCTCTGCCTTTGGGGAAAAGCAATTTACACAGAATCCTGTCTTCTTTCATACTTGGGATTGAGTGGGGTGAGGGTGTTACTTTACAGACTGGATATTGGCATCTCAGCCGCCATTTTGTTTTCGGTTTCCTTTTCACAGTGTGGAATCTGCATGTACTGTACACATCAGCCTCGGTGCTATTTTCTACTCACTATACAGTCAGATGCTACTTTCTACTTACATGGTGCTGAGCCTGGCCGGATTCCTTCTGGAATATATGGGAGCCACAGTGGGTGCGGTCTTGGTCCCACTCGGAGCTGGGCAGTTGGTAGGGTGACAGTATATGCTATCACGACTATTTGATCCATTCTGTGCACTGGTGCAATATCAGGGCATTGGTGCTATGAGAACCGGTCAAGAGCTACACGCCTCCCAACTGCGCAGCTTTGCTTAGGGATAGCCCAGGGCTTTGTGTCAAGATGAAACCCTGCATCACTGTGAGTCTCTTCAGCAATTTCACATACTTTTGCCTGCAAACACACTTTTGATAACATTTGCCTGAACATTCAGATATTCAGGATCAGGCCTAGGAGTGAAGTACTTTGCAGCGCAGCCGCCTTAACACTTTTTGATAGCTTTGCATGCCTAGTGTGTGCTGGTCTTGCTACTGTGCTGTGACTGTTATTTTGTGCTAGGACCAGCAACCTTGAAACCCCACAGCCCAGGGTCATAATCTTTCAGTTGTTAGGCACATGGAATGGCACACTCAACAAAAACAGAGTACAAGCAAGAGCCCTCCTGTGTTTAGCACACAGCCACGTCATTTCTGAGCCAACACGTATTTATCACTGAGCTTTCTAGCACATGGCATGCAGTGGCAGTATCAGTGCATGCTGTGTGCCCGTGATGAAGGTGCTTTATAAAAATGAGTTGGGTGTTCAATGTTTCGGCCATTATATCTTACTTTCCAATTCAAAGACAACATTCAACTAACTTCATCGCCTTTTGTGCACCAGCAGGAATTAAAATGTCTGTGTCGTTGGATGATAACCCCAATTGATAATACTCTGCAGTGGTATTGGAGGACTATCCCAGAAATACTTCCATGATAGCTCCGTATATAGGTAGACACTATGTGCAAGACGCCATTTTGCACTTTATCTTCTAACACGTTCTCAATGGACTTTCTGCAAGTCTACTTTAGAGGCTTACCTCTGGGTATGGGTATTGTGATGTCTGTTTTTAGCGTGCAGGAAAGATGCAGCATCCATAGTAGTAAAAGGAAAACAACACGTAAGTAAAATACAAACAAGCGGGCTGAGGTACTACACTTGACAGCCATGATAATGTGTTATTTCGGAAATTAGGTGAACACGCTACTTGTTCTCTGCCAGCACGGTCGCCTCACAGTAATAACTTGCCAAAAATGCAGTCTCTAGCCCATAGTTCACTCTTTGTGCAAGTGGGTTGGCAACTATAGGGCTGGCACATTCCAGGGATAACCCATGCAAATTTAGTGTTTTTATTTATTAGAAGAAGTATAAAGCACAAAGCCCAGGCCTGAAGACAATAGGCTCTCTACAATAAAACCAGACATGGTAATATGTGCTTCGGAACATAAAAAAGGAGCACCATAAACACATAGGCCATTTCAATTAAATCTGACAAAAAAACGACATAAAAACCTAAATATGAGTAGTTTAAAATAAATATATTTTGAGAGCCTTCCGAAACTCTAAAAGAGAAGGCAAAAGGTGAATAGACAAAGGAATAGGATTCCAGGCCTGAGGAGCCGCAGAAGAGAATGCTTAGGCCAAATAGCAAGTATGTTTGAAAAATGGTATTTCCAAGCACAAACTGTGCTTCTGTCTTCCTCAGAGTTCCGGAAATATTTAGTTATTTTGCCAAATACGAAGCCTGACCCAACTACACTGCCTTATAGGTAACGCAGCAAATCTTGAAAAGCTGACGTGAGTGAACGTGAAGCCAAGGAGGAGCGATCAGGGTAGAAGTAATAGGTTTGAACTTCTGCACGCCTGCATTTAATCGGACTCCTGAATGTAAAACTGTCTTCAGAGGGACAAAAGGCGAAGAAAGACCCTAGAAGACAGCATTACACCATCTAAGCGACAAAGGACCGAATCCTAGAAGGCCATGCAGAAGTCCGAAAGATTTTAAATAATGCGTGTACTTTGCAAAGCAGAGACAACTGAAAAAAATAAGATTGTGTAAATCAGAAAACACGTGTTTTAAAAGGTTAGGTTGAAATTAAGAGTAAAAGCCAAAGATTTAACATCAGGTTTGTAGTGAGAAGAGAGTGGAGGAAGCCTCTCTGGAAAAACTCCTGACGATGAAGAACAATTAAATAGGTTTTAGAAGGGTTTAGTGACGAGATAGAACCCTGAGGGACTCCACAGTGTAGGGATAATGAGTCTTATCTGGGTGAACCCACCTTCACAAACAGAGTTCAAGGAGAGAGAAATAAGAAGGACCATCTCAGAATGGAATCACTCAAATGCATTAGGGAAGATAAGATGCCAATCAAAGCCTCATAATTCACTGTGTCTGTGATTAGTGCATTCTTAGGCGAAGTGTTATACTATGCCCACCCTCCGTGGCAATGTGGGCATGTTTATTTATAGAGCCATTTTGGCTTACTGCACAAAAACCCAGACTCATTTAAAAGTGGAAAAGGTTGCTTTAATGTGACAGGCCAAAGCTTACAATTAAATGCTTACCTGGCTCCATGGCCTTACAAACTAAATAAATATTTTAAACAACCAATTAAATAATTAAACATTTTCATTTTCCCTCAACAGTTAAATAATTAAATAAAGCCACTTTCTCCCTAACTATCCCTTGGACCCTACCGTCTCCTTACCCCTTTTCCAGGCGTCCCGCTTTCTCCCCGGGGCCATGCCCCTCCAGGCTCAATACCTGTTCTCCCGGGGTGGCCCGCTTGTGCAAACAGCACCACCCCATCCTTTCCCGTGCCATTCCCCCATTGTGCTTCCCTCCCCCCACATCAAAAGGGGCCATGCCCCCCGGAGCCCAGAACCACTTCAATACCCCTCAGACTCCCCTCTACACCAGTCTCACCCTTCCTATGACCTGCAGCCAGTCTGACCTGCCACATCAGCAACAGAAATTTTACATTACAACTTCACTAATGCCCCGACCTGTCACACAAAAACTACCAGCCAATAGCCCCTTAACAGACACCAAAAATCCCCGTAAAAAACTTGACATGGAACGTAAAAAAAACCCGCAGAACCCAAGTACAATGGTCCCCCCACCCCCCTTTTAATAAAACCAGGCACCGGACCTAAATCAAAATTAAGGGGTGGGAGGGCGGGACAATCATTAAGTCCAACCGCCGCCTGCCTCCTGAACCTTCCCTGAACCCTTAAATACCCTGAGGAGGCGCTCTGCCCCCCACGGCCACTCGCTGGCCATGTGCAGCGCCAAAAACATCCCCGGGGGGAAACGGCTTTGCGTTCCCCCCGGAGCCCCCATCTGGCGACACTCATGCATACATTTTTGTTGGTGATGTTATCTGGCCATTTTGGATCACACAGCAAGTTGCTCCCTCATTCCATGTGTCGGGCACACTGGCAAAGGCAGGGCAGATATAGTTGCCACACATAAATGCAACATCCCCATTGGTGAGCCACAAACCCACCCATGGAGCATTACCACCACCCTCAAGTAATTTTGACAAAAACTATCCCGAGTACATTCTGACAGTCAAGTATTGGGTACAGTGTTATATCAGGGCAAAGCATGCAAATCATTATAAATCCTGCATCACCATAGAGTTGTGCGATTTTACCCCATTTGTGTGGTAACACACCCCAATATTACCCCAAACAAGCAGTATTATCCTACTCTTGTGCTATTTTTATACTATGCAGCCTTACTGCAAGCAGCAACAAAGGACTCTTATGGCACTCTATTATCCCCCTGCACCCCTCCTACCCTCCCACCGAAAGCTGCCTCAGCTACTGTGTTATCCCAAATCAACTTCTCAGGGAAAACATGCTTGTTCCATTTGTTGTGAGGATCCCTGCTCTGGGGGGATGTAGTGTGAGCGCACGCCTTAACTCCGTTTCAGAGACTGGTGCTTGGCAGACGCCTGGTACAGGGGTGGACTTGGAACCAAAAGAGGACCTGTAAATAATTCTCAAAGTGGCCTCGTATCACACCTTTTCAACAAGGCCAACCCATTTCTTGTGAGAAAATGTTGAAATACCACACAAAAGAGGCCCAGGGTGGAGAGGCCTACCGGGACATTTCCAGACTTCGCTATAGGCCAGTCCACCTCTGGCCTGGTAAATGGTAATAGGGGAACATGACATGTTATGCTAGATTTCATCTACCGAGCCATTTTTTTAAGTGGTAAAATATGAGTTTTTAGACTCAGTATGCCGCAAAACGTGGGCAGTGTATCCAATGCATGTTGTCAATTCACATGCTTACAGCAATTGGGATTTTTATTTGCCAGCACAAGAGAACAACTTAAATAGCCCCCAAATAGCTGAAGTAGAGATTGGTACAAATAGACAAAAAAAATGAGCGCAGCAATCAATCCACTTTGAAGCCACTCAACATGTAGACATTCACTACTCAGGGGGCCAGTAACTAGGAAGCACCAGGCAAGGCCCGCACCGGTCTTACCTCCTTCCTGGCACTGCACACTTAGACACTGCAGAACATACACATACACGATATCATAAATGTATCAAAGGAAAGGGCTGCAATACATTTGGAGGTCTAAAATGTCCAGTCAAAATTGCAATCTACAGGAAACAACAAAAAAAGGCAAAAGTATATGAAATGTCGACCTGTTCCATCCTGGCGCAACATCCCAAGACTTCACCGTGACTTGGCAACACGGCGCCGGTGGGAGCAGGGAGCTGCAACACTCCCGCTCCTGCTGCAGAGGTGCTGAGGTGGAGTGAGTGCTTGGGGAGTTTACTCAGTGGTGCCCCCTTCTGCCGGTATCACCTCGGCCACGGAACGATCCGCTGGCCCAGCGATTTCAGTCACGTCGCAAAGACGCCGTTCAGGAAGCAGCATGCTACGTGCGAACGCAGTGCACGTGATCCGAGCCTGTAAGCTGTAACTAGAACATCCATTGTTTGTTTACTCCTTCCCGTGGGTCAGGAAAAGATACACAAAGAAGGACGACGTGCGCAAAGGGAAACCACCCAAAGACATCGGTGACCTCACGACAGGGTTCATGTGACGTGTGTCGACAGTCTTGATACTGTGTGTATATGTGGACCGGCGGGTTTGGGGTAAATATATATGTAAGAGCACGCGATGGCTCTGCTCTTCCTCCTGCAAACCTTGTCTGTGTATTGCGCATGAGAACCCCGTGTAAGACTGCGGCCCGGGAGAAGCTCCGAGATGCTTCCAGTACTGCTCTGGCAGCACCCATAAAAGTGTCTTTGTAAAAGTGAACCCTTGACTTGCTGGTTATTTTTTCACATCTAGTTAAAACAATTTATTCTCTATTCTACATAGTAAATCGGGACTCACCTAACAGAAAAACCCAGTCCGGTTTTTAGAATCACTTTAAAAAAATGTGCAAGTATTCTTCGTTCAAATTCATTGTGTTATGCCATGTTGTCCAATATTTATACTGCGCCCACTAGCACCCTGGTGGTCTTACGGCTCCTGGCCTCCTCCGAAAGGTGGCGTATTGTGACCCCACCAGACCTTTCTCTGGGAAAGTAAACATTTGGGATGTGTAATGTGTTTTCGTATATGGTGACTATGTTGAAAGCTGGACTGAAGCTCTACTGCATAGTGCTTGTGTTGCACGCTCAGCCTGTCTACCTTAATGCTACCAGCTACCTTTCCAACATCACCGGAGTCTCTCTCTTCACCTTAAGGCTCCCCGGCCTTCCACCAGTAGCCAATATTTGTCATGTGGCGTTAAAAGGCCTCTTTTTCACAAATGTGTGTAAAGTTGTGCAGAGGCGCACCATACACCAACAACTGAAAATCACTTGCGAAATTCACTTTTCATACCAGAAGCTACAAACCTGATTAAGGGTTAGGTTAAAATAGCTGGTTTACAGGGTAAGGTGAAATTAGAAATTGCTTGGCTGGAGGTATGCCAAATTAGGCGTTACAAATGCCATATATCACATCATAAAGGCACACGTCCATACCTGTGGACATCAAGAAGAACGCTTGACGGTTTGGGCTCATACCGTCCCAAAAGGTTGGAACCAGTGAGGGTGTGAGACATACATCATTGTAGTTTTGGCTACCTACAAGCCAAAACGATTACATTGGAGCACATATAGGAGGGAGATGGCGTGTTCGGAGGGACGCACAGCTTGTGGCGAGTGTTTGGTTATTTACCCATCCAGTCACTGGCAATGCTAATCCCTATGGCTGTTCCCACCAAGTACCTGCTCTCCACACCCACAACAGTTCCTCCTGAGACCTCTTTGAGTTAGCTCTTTCAAACAGTAACATCAAACTTTGTGCTATACGGTGCCTGCTAGTGTTATGTTATTTCAAAGCCGTCTTCTGGGAGTTAATGTCTTCATTGCAGTTCTAAATGTGCTACTGGTGTAATAAAAATGTCTTCACTAAATTTGCATTCCGATACTTAATCTATAAACTGTATGTGTCCTCACATCTGTTCCTTGTTTTTTTTTTAACATTCACTGAAGTTCTTTGAAAAACAAGCATAGGCAAAGCAAAACAGTTTTGGCCTGTGTATAGGCATTAGACAGGCATTTACCCGACGCCGCCATCACATGTCCTGGAATTCCCACCATTTTCCAGTTGTTGCCATTTTATAGCCAGTTGGCACCATTATGGCAGCACCTGACAAATGCCGAGCACAGGCCTCCACAAAATTTCAAGCCACTGGCTTTGCAAATTACTTTTGATAAATGGTCCCAAGCCATGCATTGTTAAACCAACAGCAAACAAGTGCATCTACAGCTAAAGCCAAGCATATCCACAAATACACAGTAGTGTTCTCACTAACTTATAGCAATAGCCCCTTGAAGTTCTTCAACAATTGTTCATTTTCAAAGGACATGTTATAATTAACATTATATAAATCAGGTGGATAGCCCATGTTTAAGCGCGTACAAGCCCGCATGTTGTAAATTCGAAACTCAACTGGAACCTTCATTCTTCCAAGTTCAATAATTTAGTGTCATTTAAATAGGGTAATAGCAACATCTCTTATTACAGAAGGAGACATCTGGCACAAGGAGCTACATAACGACCTCATATTATTATTATTTTAATAATTACGAATATTATTATATATCATGCACCTTAAACGTGGGCAATGGGTTATTCCACAATGATTATTCGGCAAGGTTACTTGTAGCGTGTGCATGTTAAAGCATATTGGTCCATTGGCAGTGGTAACCACTTAGCACACACCATTGCTAGTTTCTGCTATGCCCTGTTGGCATATTGCTGCCATTTTCCAGTATAGCTAGTTAGGACATCATGGCCCCAGTGCATTCAACCTGGTTAGCACAGCCATCCGGATTAAATTAGGCCCCATTGGCGCAGTAGGGCCATATCCTGCATGCCCTGTTAGCATAGCAGTGTCAGAGTCTTTGATGCTCATTTAGAACAGGGGGCCCTTTTGGAACTAGATCCTGTTGTCAAAGCCGGGTCCGATTCTATACTGTCTTCTTAGCAAAGTAGGGCCATATTCCATTATACCTAGTTAGTAAAAAAAAAAAGGCCACATACCACTAGGCCAATTTGCGCAGTAATGTCCGATTCCATTCGACCAAGTTAGCACAGAATGGTCAGATTCTATCGGCCCCCCCTTAGCACATGGTAGATTCCATTCAGCGCAGGTAGCAGCCATTAACACATTCCATTAAGCCCAGTCAGGACAATGTGGCCCCATTCCAGTAGGCTCAGTTTGAAAAATATTACCAAAATACATGAGGTCCAATTAGCACAACATGGCCACATCTATCCATTATGCTCAGTTAGCAAATTTGGTCTATTTTTATGAGGCCCGGCTGCGCGATCAGGACCAGTTTACATTAGGCCCAGTTAGCACAGCTGGGCCAGGTTCCATAGGTATGTTGTGGTATACCCTCAGCAACTCTAACCTTTCGCTGCTGTCGGAAGGGATAGACGACTCCTTTCCTCTAATTGTAGTACTGCAATTGCTTCTTATTAGAAGCAGCAGCCCCGACAGCAGGCATCACCCCTCATTCCAGTATTTGACAGAAAGCTCCACTATGAAAGAGGCAGGAAGTAAAGACACTGTCAACCAGGAGGTAGCTCAGCGGGCAGAGCTCTGGCATGCACATAAGCGGAAGCGGCACTGCTGTATCAAACACCAGCAGATTTGATTTGTATTGTTGGCTGCAGCCCTGGGCTGTAGGTGTCATGGAGCTATAGTGAGAGGTCCTGAGATGATCTGGCATGAGTGCAGGTTCTTTGCTGCTCTAGAGCTCAGTGAGCATGGACAGAGCTGTAATCTGGCTTCCTGCAAAACTAGCACAGGCCCTCTAGCACTTAAATCAGCATTGTACCTGATAAACCGGTATTAAGCCCACTGCCCTTTAAACCAGCATTGTCGCCGGTAAACCAATATAGTATGCCCACTGCTCTTTGAAGCAGCATTGTCCCTGATAAACCAATATATTATGCCCGCTGCCCTTTAAACCATCATTGGCCCATATAAATCGGTATAGTACACCCACTGCCCTTTAAACTGGCATTGTCCCTGATAAACCGGTATATTATTCCCACTGCCCTTTAAACCAGCATTGTTCCTGATAAACCGGTACAGAATGCCCACTGCCCTTTAAACCAGCATTTTCCCTGATAAACCAGTATATTATGCCGACTGCCCTTTAAACTAGCCTTGTCCCTGATAAACTAGTATAGTATGCCCACTGCTCTATAAAGCACCATTGTCCCTGATAAACTAGTATATTATGCCGACTGCCCTTTAAACCAGCATTGTCCCTGATAAATCGGCATAGTACGCCCACTGCCTTTTAAACCAGCGTTGTCCCCGATAAAACTGTATAGAATGCACACTGCCCTTTAAACCAGCATTGTACCTGATAAACCGGTATATTATGCCCACTGCCCATTAAACCAGCATGGTCCCTGATAAACCGGTATAGAATGGCCACTGCCCTTTAAACCGGCATTGCCCCTGATAAACCGGTATATTATGCTCACTGCCCTTTAAACCAGCATTGTCCCTGATATACCGGTATATTATGCCCACTGCCCTTTAAACCAGCATTGTCCCTGATAAACCGGTATAGAATGCCCTATGCCCTTTAAACCAGCATTGTCCCTGATAAACCGTTATAGTATGCCGACTGCCATTTAAACCAGCATTGTCCCCGATAAAGCAGTATATTATGCCCACTGCCCTTTAAACCAGCATTGTCGCTGATAAACTGGTATGGTATTCCCACTGCCCTTTAAAACGGCATTGTCCCTGATAAACCGGTATATCCCTGATAAACCGGTATATTATGCCCACGGGCCTTTAAACTAGCATTGTCCCTGATAAGCCGGTATAGAAAGCCCACTGCGCTTTAAACTAGCATTGTGCCTAATGAACCAGTACACTATGCCCACTGCCATTTAAACCAGCATTGTCCCTGATAAACTGTCATATTATGCCCACTGCCCTTTAAACCAGCATTGCCCGTGATAAACTGGCATAGTATGCCCACTGCCCTTTAAACTAGCATGGGCCATGATAAACTGGTATAGAATGCCACTGCCCTTTAAACCAGCATTGTCCCTGATAAACTGGTAGGGTATGCCCACTGCCCTTTAAACCAGCATTGTCCCTGATAAACCGGTATATCCCTGATAAACCGGTATATTATGCCCATGGCCCTTTAAACCAGCATTGTCCATGATAAACTGGTATGGTATTCTGGTATTCCCACTGCCCTTTAAACCAGCATTGTCCCTGATAAACCGGTATATCCCTGATAAACCGGTATATTATGCCCACGGCCCTTTAAACCAGCATTGTCCCTGATAAACCGGTATAGTATGCCCACTGCCCTTTAAACTAGCATTATCTCCGATAAACCGGTATAGAAAGCCTGCAGCGCTTTAAACTAGCATTGCGCCTAATGAACCAGTACACTATGCCCACTGCCATTTAAACCAACATTGTCCCTGATAAACTGGTATATTATGCCCACTGCCCTTTAAACTAGCATGGTCCATGATATACCGGTATAGAATGCCCACTGCCCTTTAAACCAGCATTGTCCCTGATAAACTGGTATGGTATGCCCACTGCCCTTTAAACCAGCATTGTCCCTGATAACCCGGCATAGAAAGCCCACTGAGCTTTAAACTAGCATTGTGCCTGATAAACCGGTAGAGTATGCCCACTGCCATTTAAACCAGCATTGTCCCTGACAAACCAGTATAGTATGCCCACTGCACTTTACCAGCATTGCCCCTGATAAACCGGTATAGAATGCCCAATGCCCTTTAAAGCAGCATTATCCCTGATAAACCGGCATAGTATGCCGACTGCCCTTTAAATAGGCATTGTACCCGATAAACCGGTATATTATGCCCACTGCCCTTTAAACTAGCATTGTCCCTGATAAACCGGTATAGTATGCCCACTGCCCTTTAAACAAGCATGGTCCCCGATAAACCGGTATAGAATGCCCGCTGCCCTTCAAACCAGCATTGTCCCTGATAAACTGATATAGTATGCCCACTGCCCTTTAAACTAGCATTGTCCCCGATAAACCGGTATAGAAAGCCCACTACGCTTTAAACTAGCATTGTGCCTGATGAACCAGCACAGTATGCCCACTGCCATTTAAACCAGCATTGTCCCTGATAAACCGGTATATTATGCCCGCTGCCTTTTAAACCATCATTGTCCCTGATAAACAGGTATATTACGCCCACTGGCTTTTAAACCAGCATTGTCCCTGATAAACCCGTATAGTATGCCCACTGCCCTTTAAACCAGCATTGTCCCTGATAAACCGGTATGTCCCTGATAAACCGGTATATTATGCCCATTGCCCTTTAAACCAGCATTGTCCCTGATAAACTGGTACAGTATGTCCACTGCCCTTTAAACTAACAGTGTCCATGATAAACCGGCATAGAAAGCCCACTGAGCTTTAAACTAGCATTGTGCCCGATAAACCGGTACAGTATGCCCACTGCCCTTTAAACCAGCATTGTCGCCGGTAAACCAATATAGTATGCCCACTGCTCTTTGAAGCAGCATTGTCCCTGATAAACCAATATATTATGCCCGCTGCCCTTTAAACCATCATTGGCCCATATAAATCGGTATAGTACACCCACTGCCCTTTAAACTGGCATTGTCCCTGATAAACCGGTATATTATTCCCACTGCCCTTTAAACCAGCATTGTTCCTGATAAACCGGTACAGAATGCCCACTGCCCTTTAAACCAGCATTTTCCCTGATAAACCAGTATATTATGCCGACTGCCCTTTAAACTAGCCTTGTCCCTGATAAACTAGTATAGTATGCCCACTGCTCTATAAAGCACCATTGTCCCTGATAAACTAGTATATTATGCCGACTGCCCTTCAAACCAGCATTGTCCCTGATAAATCGGCATAGTACGCCCACTGCCTTTTAAACCAGCGTTGTCCCTGATAAAACGGTATAGAATGCACACTGCCCTTTAAACCAGCATTGTACCTGATAAACCGGTATATTATGCCCACTGCCCATTAAACCAGCATGGTCCCTGATAAACCGGTATAGAATGGCCACTGCCCTTTAAACCGGCATTGCCCCTGATAAACCGGTATATTATGCTCACTGCCCTTTAAACCAGCATTGTCCCTGATATACCGGTATATTATGCCCACTGCCCTTTAAACCAGCATTGTCCCTGATAAACCGGTATAGAATGCCCTATGCCCTTTAAACCAGCATTGTCTGGCATAGAAAGCCCACTGAGCTTTAAACTAGCTTATGCCCACTGCCCTTTAAACCAGCATTGTCCCTGACAAACCAGTATACTATGCCCACTGCCCTTTAAACCAGCATTGTCCCTGATAAACCGTTATAGTATGCCGACTGCCATTTAAACCAGCATTGTCCCCGATAAAGCAGTATATTATGCCCACTGCCCTTTAAACCAGCATTGTCGCTGATAAACTGGTATGGTATTCCCACTGCCCTTTAAAACGGCATTGTCCCTGATAAACCGGTATATCCCTGATAAACCGGTATATTATGCCCACGGGCCTTTAAACTAGCATTGTCCCTGATAAGCCGGTATAGAAAGCCCACTGCGCTTTAAACTAGCATTGTGCCTAATGAACCAGTACACTATGCCCACTGCCATTTAAACCAGCATTGTCCCTGATAAACTGTCATATTATGCCCACTGCCCTTTAAACCAGCATTGCCCGTGATAAACTGGCATAGTATGCCCACTGCCCTTTAAACTAGCATGGGCCATGATAAACTGGTATAGAATGCCACTGCCCTTTAAACCAGCATTGTCCCTGATAAACTGGTAGGGTATGCCCACTGCCCTTTAAACCAGCATTGTCCCTGATAAACCGGTATATCCCTGATAAACCGGTATATTATGCCCATGGCCCTTTAAACCAGCATTGTCCATGATAAACTGGTATGGTATTCTGGTATTCCCACTGCCCTTTAAACCAGCATTGTCCCTGATAAACCGGTATATCCCTGATAAACCGGTATATTATGCCCACGGCCCTTTAAACCAGCATTGTCCCTGATAAACCGGTATAGTATGCCCACTGCCCTTTAAACTAGCATTATCTCCGATAAACCGGTATAGAAAGCCTGCAGCGCTTTAAACTAGCATTGCGCCTAATGAACCAGTACACTATGCCCACTGCCATTTAAACCAGCATTGTCCCTGATAAACTGGTATATTATGCCCACTGCCCTTTAAACTAGCATGGTCCATGATATACCGGTATAGAATGCCCACTGCCCTTTAAACCAGCATTGTCCCTGATAAACTGGTATGGTATGCCCACTGCCCTTTAAACCAGCATTGTCCCTGATAACCCGGCATAGAAAGCCCACTGAGCTTTAAACTAGCATTGTGCCTGATAAACCGGTAGAGTATGCCCACTGCCATTTAAACCAGCATTGTCCCTAACAAACCAGTATAGTATGCCCACTGCACTTTACCAGCATTGCCCCTGATAAACCGGTATAGAATGCCCAATGCCCTTTAAAGCAGCATTATCCCTGATAAACCGGCATAGTATGCCGACTGCCCTTTAAATAGGCATTGTACCCGATAAACCGGTATATTATGCCCACTGCCCTTTAAACTAGCATTGTCCCTGATAAACCGGTATAGTATGCCCACTGCCCTTTAAACTAGCATGGTCCCCGATAAACCGGTATAGAATGCCCACTGCCCTTCAAACCAGCATTGTCCCTGATAAACTGATATAGTATGCCCACTGCCCTTTAAACTAGCATTGTCCCCGATAAACCGGTATAGAAAGCCCACTACGCTTTAAACTAGCATTGTGCCTGATGAACCAGCACAGTATGCCCACTGCCATTTAAACCAGCATTGTCCCTGATAAACCGGTATATTATGCCCGCTGCCTTTTAAACCATCATTGTCCCTGATAAACAGGTATATTACGCCCACTGGCTTTTAAACCAGCATTGTCCCTGATAAACCCGTATAGTATGCCCACTGCCCTTTAAACCAGCATTGTCCCTGATAAACCGGTATGTCCCTGATAAACCGGTATATTATGCCCATTGCCCTTTAAACCAGCATTGTCCCTGATAAACTGGTACAGTATGTCCACTGCCCTTTAAACTAACAGTGTCCATGATAAACCGGCATAGAAAGCCCACTGAGCTTTAAACTAGCATTGTGCCCGATAAACCGGTACAGTATGCCCACTGCCATTTAAACCAGGATTGTCCCTGATAAACAAGTATAGTATGCCCACTGCCATTTAAACCAGGATTGTCCCTGATAAACGGATATAGAAAGCCCACTGACATCTAAACCAGCATTGTTCTTGATAAACCGGTATATTATGCCCACTGCCCTTTAAACCAGCACTGTCCCTGATCAACCGGTATAGAATGCCCACTGCCCTTTAAACCAGCATTGTGCCTGATAAACCGGTATAGTATGCCCACTGCCCTTTAAACCGGCATTGTCCCTGATAAACCGGTATGTCCCTGATAAACCTGTATATTATGCCCATTGCCCTTTAAACCAGCATTGTCCCTGAAAAACCGGCATAGAAAGCCTACTGAGCTTTAAACTAGCATTGTGCCTGATAAACCGGTACAGTATGCCCACTGCCATTTAAACCAGCATTGTCCCTGACAAACCAGTATAGTATGCCCACTACCCTTTAAACCAGCATTCTCCCTGATAAACCAGCATAGTATGCCGACTGCCTTTTAAACCAGCATTGTCCGCGATAAACCGGTATATTATGCCCACTGCCCTTTAAACCAGCATTGTCCCAGATAAACGGTATAGTATGCCCACTGGCCCTTTAAACTAGCATGGTCCCTGATAAACCGGTATAGCATGCCCACTGCCCTTTAAACCAGCATTGTCCCTGATAAACTGGTATGGTATGCCCACTGCCCTTTAAACCGGCATTGTCCCTGATAAACTGGTATGTCCCTGATAAACCTGTATATTATGCCCACTGCCCTTTAAACCAGCATTGTCCCCGATAAACCGGTATATTATGCCCACTGCCCTTTAAACCAGCATTGTCCCAGATAAACCGGTATAGTATGCCCACTGCCCTTTAAACTAGCATGGTCCCTGTTAAACCGGTATAGCATGCCCACTGCCCTTTAAACCAGCATTGTCCCTGATAAACTGGTATGGTATGCCCACTGCCCTTTAAACCGGCATTGTCCCTGATAAACTGGTATGTCCCTGATAAACCTGTATATTATGCCCACTGCCCTTTAAACCAGCATTGTCCCTGATAAACCGGCATAGAAAGCCCACTGAGCTTTAAACTAACATTGTGCCTGATAAACCAGTACAGCATGCCCACTGCCATTTAAACCAGCATTGTCCTTGACAAACCAGTATACTATGCCCAGTGCCCTTTAAACCAGCATTGTCCCTGATAAACCGGTATATTATGCCCACTGCCCTTTAAACCAGCATTGTCCCTGATAAACCGGTATAGAATGCCCAATGCCCTTAAAACCAGCACTATCCCTGATAAACCGGCATAGTATGCCGACTGCCCTTTAAACCGGCATTCTCCCAGATAAACTGGTATATTATGCCCTCTACCCTGTAAACCAGCATTGCCCCTGATAAACTGGTATAGTATGCCCACTGCCCTTTAAACCGGCATTGTGCCTGATAAACCAGTATATCGCTAATAAACCGGTATAGTATGCCCACTGCCCTTTAAACCAGCATTGCCCCTGATAAACCGGTATAGAAAGCCCACTACGCTTTAAACTAGCATTGTGCCTGATGAACCAGTACAGTATGCCCACTGCCATTTCAACCAACATTGTCCCTGATAAACTGGTATATTATGCCCACTGTGCCGTTTAAACCAGCATTGTCCCTGATAAACCGGTATGTCCCTGATAAACCGGTATATTATGCCCATTGCCCTTTAAACCAGCATTGTCCCTGATAAACCGGTATAGTATGCCTACTGCCCTTTAAACTAACATTGTCCCTGATAAACCGGTATAGAATGCCCACTGCGCTTTAAACTAGCATTGTGCCTGGTGAACCAGTACAGTATGCCCAATGCCATCTAAACCAGCATAGTCCCTGATAAACCGGTGTATTATGCCCATTGCCCTTTAAACCTGCATTGTCCCTGATAAACCGGTATAGAATGCCCACTGCCCTTTAAACCAGCATTGTCCCTGATAAACCGGTATAGTATGCCCACTGCCCTTTAAACCAGCATTGTCCCTGATAAACCGGTATGTCCCTGATAAACCTGTATATAATGCCCATTGCCCTTTAAACCAGCATTGTCCCCGAAAAACCGGTATAGTATGTCCACTGCCCTTTAAACTAGCGTTGTCCCTGATAAACCGGCATAGAAAGCCTACTGAGCTTTAAACTAGCATTGTGCCTGATAATCCGGTACAGTATGCCCACTGTCATTTAAACCAGCATTGTCCCTGACAAACCAGTATAGTACGCCCACTGCCCTTTAAACCAGCATTCTCCCTGATAAACCTATGGCGACTGCCTTTTAAACCAGCATTGTCCCTGATAAACCGGTATATTATGCCCACTGCCCTTTAAACCAGCATTGTCCCAGATAAACCGGTATAGTATGCCCACTGCCCTTTAAACTAGCATGGTCCCTGATAAACCGGTATAGCATGCCCACTGCCCTTTAAACCAGCATTGTCCCTGATAAAACTGGTATGTCCCTGATAAACCTGTATATAATGCCCATTGCCCTTTAAACCAGCATTGTCCCCGAAAAACCGGTATAGTATATCACATGCCCTTTAAACTAGCGTTGTCCCTGATAAACCGGCATAGAAAGCCTACTGAGCTTTAAACTAGCATTGTGCCTGATAATCCGGTACAGTATGCCCACTGTCATTTAAACCAGCATTGTCCCTGACAAACCAGTATAGTACGCCCACTGCCCTTTAAACCAGCATTCTCCCTGATAAACCTATGCCGACTGCCTTTTAAACCAGCATTGTCCCTGATAAACCGGTATATTATGCCCACTGCCCTTTAAACCAGCATTGTCCCAGATAAACCGGTATAGTATGCCCACTGCCCTTTAAACTAGCATGGTCCCTGATAAACCGGTATAGCATGCCCACTGCCCTTTAAACCAGCATTGTCCCTGATAAACTGGTATGGTATGCCCATTGCCCTTTAAACCGACATTGTCCCTGATAAACCTGTATATTATGCCCACTGCCCTTTAAACCAGCATTGTCCCAGATAAACCGGTATAGTATGCCCACTGCCCTTTAAACTAGCATGGTCCCTGATAAACCGGTATATTATGCCCACTGCCCTTTAAACCAGCATTGTCACTGATAAACCGGTATAGTATGCCCTCTGCCCTTTACACCGGCAGTGTCCCTGATAAACCGGCATGTCCCTGATAAACCGGTATATTATGCCCACTGCCATTTAAACCAGCATTGTCCCTGATAAACAAGTAAAGTATGCCCACTGCCCTTTAAACTAACATTGTCCCTGACAAACCGGTATAGAAAGCCCACTGCGCTTTAAACTAGCAAATTGCCTGGTGAACCAGTACAGTATGCCCACTTCCATCTAAACCAGCATTGTCCCTGATAAACCGGTATATTATGCCCACTGCCCTTTAAACCAGCATTGTCCCTGATAAACCGGTATAGAATGCCCACTGCCCTTTAAACCAGCATTGTCCCTGATAAACCGGTATAGTATGCCCACTGCCCTTTAAACCAGCATTGTCCCTGATAAACCGGTATATTATGCCCACTGCCCTTTAAACCAGCATTATCCCTGATAAACTGGTATGATATGGTATGCCCACTGCCCTTTAAACCGGCATTGTCCCTGATAAACTGGTATGTCCCTGATAAACCTGTATATTATGCCCACTGCCCTTTAAACCAGCATTGTCTGGCATAGAAAGCCCACTGAGCTTTAAACTAGCTTATGCCCACTGCCCTTTAAACCAGCATTGTCCCTGACAAACCAGTATACTATGCCCACTGCCCTTTAAACCAGCATTGTCCCTGATAAACCGGTTTATTATGCCCGCTGCTCTTTAAACCAGCATTGTCCCCGATAAACCGGTATAGAATGCCCAATGCCCTTTAAACCAGCATTATCCCTGATAAACCGGCGTAGTATGCCGACAGCCCTTTAAACCGGCATTGTCCCCGATAAACCGGTATATTGTGCCCACTGCCCTTTAAACCAGCATTGCCCCAGATAAACAGGTATAGTATGCCTACTGCCCTTTAAACTAGCATGGTCCCTGATAAACCGGTATGGAATGCCCACTACCCTTTAAACCAGCATTGTCCCTGATAAACTGGTATGGTATGCCCTCTGCCCTTTAAACCGGCATTGTCCCTGATAAACCAGTATACCCCTGATAAACCGGTATAGTATGCCCACTGCCCTTTAAACCAGCATTGTCCCTGATAAACCGGTATAGAAAGCCCACTGCGCTTTAAACTAGCATTGTGCCTGATGTACCAGTACAGTATGCCCACTGCCATTTCAACCAACATTGTCCCTGATAAACCGGTATATTATGCCCACTGCCGTTTAAACCAGCATTGTCCCTGATAAACCGGTATAGACTGCCCACTGCCCTTTACACCAGCATTGTCCCTGATAAACTGGTATATTATGCCCTTGCCCTTTAAACCAGCATTGTCCCTGATAAACCGGTATAGTATGTCCACTGCCCTTTAAACTAGCATTGTCCCTGATATGCCGCTACAACTAGAGGGTATGTGTTACACGCATCACTTCAAACATTGTTTCCAGATGACAGCCATTCTGCAGTCACCCACTGCGACTGCCTTTACCCACTAATAGTGCAAGGGATGGGATAACGATACTTGTGGAAAGTGGCAGTTAATGTGTTTTAGTGACGGGGTCAAAAGAGGCAGGAGGACACAACAGCAGAAAGGGAGATTGGCACTTCATAAAAAGATATAAACATGTATTTTGAATGTGTGGGTGTGCACTCACATCAACAGATCTACGCACTTGATAATGTCACCCAGCGCGATATACAACCACCATGCGCTAACACTTCTATGAAATGTTCGAATCGAGGACAAAAACAGCAATGCATTTTAACGCAATAGTCTCAAGTTAATTCCCCAGTGCAGTATTATGTAATTTAGTCACTTAACGACATGGGCACACTCTTCGAAAGTCCTTTTGGTTTAATATAGAACTCTATGGTAGTGCTTAATTTGTTTTTAAGCATTCCTCCCAAGACTGGAAGGGAAGGCAACTGAAGCACTGGGCAATACCATGTGCACGCCATGATCGGAACACGGATTCAATAACCTGCAATATAACCATGCCATCCACACTTCCCCTCTTTTCCCATGTGGTCAGTGGGATGCATGGATGGGAGGTGGGGAAATGCATGTGGTGGGGTTGCTGCGCGTGTGTGGGAATCTGGGGGGAGGTAGATAGAGAGCGGGGATGCAGCTGTGAGGGGTGGAAGTATAGGAATGAGTTTAAGATGGTTGGGATGTTGTCATTGCAGGGTCTTCTTAACGATTTTAGGGGCTTGGGCCAAGCACAGACCCGTTTTGGAGTCTCTACCACAAATCATCAACATGTATGGATCACACACCTCCTCTCGTCAAATTCAACAGCCAGATATGCAGGCTTTCGACAAAACATTTCGATTCCTATAAATGATAGACATTACACATCCCCCCATTGCCCGTTTCCCTAAGAGGATTCCAGAGTAAGGGAATCCATTGCCTCTAATAAATGGTAGAAATGACACATCCCCCAGGGCCTGTTTCCCCACAGGGACTCCAGAGTAAGGGCATCCATTGAGTTTAACAAATGGTAGAAATGGCACATCCCCCAGGGCCTGTTTACCTACAGGGACTACAGAGTAGGCGAATCCATTGACTCTAATAGTAGAAATTACACATCCCCCAGGGCCTGTTTCCCTGCAGGGATTACAGAGTAAGGGAATCCATGGACTCTAATAAATGGTAGAAATGACACATCCCCCAGGGCCTGTTTCCCCACAGGGACTCCAGAGTAAGGGCATCCATTGAGTTTAACAAATGGTAGAAATGGCACATCCCCCAGGGCCTGTTTATCTACAGGGACTACAGAGTAGGCGAATCCATTGACTCTAATAGTAGAAATTACACATCCCCCAGGGCCTGTTTCCCTGCAGGGATTACAGAGTAAGGGAATCCATGGACTCTAATAAATGGTAGAAATTACATACCAACCCATGTCCCGTTTCCCTTTGGGGACTCCAGAGTTGGGGCAGCCATTTATTTTGCTTACTAGACACCCACACCTTCCTCATCGAGGTAATTGCCTCTCTCCTCCAAGTACATGCCTCTCAGTGTGGGGCCACGTGCCAACTCCATGAACTCATCACCATTACAAGCACCAAAAATTCCACAAGGGTAGTTCCAGTATAATTTCAAGATTCACCCCCCCCTCCTTCGGCAAAATAGACCTTCATCCTTCCTCTTCACCACTCTCCAAACAATGTTTATAACTTGGTTGAATCAGTTCCGATCATTCAGCTCCTAAACCACCTTACTAACACTAGACCTTGCATCTCATGCTTAATTTTTTATGTTGTACATATTATGTTATGTTAAAACTCTTTTGCACTAGGCCAGATCACCACTGTAGTAGACTCAGAACACCAAGTGCCTCATCACAAGTTGGGCCTTAGCCCTTAACTGTGGCGGTAACGCCTTTATCGCCGCATTTAAGGACTGGCCCATTCTCGAGTTTGGCCATAACTGGACGCATTCACCTCTAGCTCAGAGCTGGAGGTGAATGCGCCGGCAGAGAGGACATTTTCGGCGCTATTAGCGCTGGTACAATTTGCACTTTCGCTATTAGCGCCCCCAGCCCCATTGGGTCCAATGGGGAATCAAGCTATGCCACTACTCGTGATCCGGCGCATATTGCACCAGACAATATACTGGTAACGCTAATTACGTTGGCGATAGCTTTCTCTGGGGCCCACTAGACATGGCTTTCGGCCATGACCAGTGTCCACGTCCTTTGGCCTTGGTCATTGTCCATGTTGCAACAATAGTTTTATTTTTGGCTGTGGCCACTGCACATGTTGCACCAATAGGTTTATTTGGGACCCACTAGCCACAGGCCTTTGGCCCTGGCCACTGTACATGTTGCACCAATACGTTTCTTTGGGCCCAATAGCCATGGCATATGTCCAGAGCCAGTGACCCCAACCTTCGCCTTGGCCACTGTCCATGTTGCACCAATAGGTTTCTTTGGGGCCCTTCAGCCATGGCCAGTGGCGAGGGTCTTTGACTGTGGCTACTGTATATATTGCACCAATAGATTTTATTGGGGCCCACTAGCCATGGCATATGGCCTTGGCCAGTGGCCACAACCTTGGGCCTTGGCCACTGTCCATGTTTCAACAATAGCATTATTTGGGGCCCACTAGCCATGGCATTCAGCCATGACCAGTGGCACTGTACATGTCACACAAATAGTTTTCTGTATAGCCGTGGCCACTGCACATGTTACACCAATAGGTTTCTTTGGATCCCGCTCACCATGGCCTTTTGGCTGTGGCCACTGCACATGTTGACATAATAGATTTCTTCTGGGACACTAGTTTTGGCCTTGGTGCATGTTGCACCAACAGATTTCTTTGGGGCCCATTAGCCATGGCCTTGAGCCATGGCGAGTGGCGAGGTCCTTCGACTGTGGCTACTGTACATATTGTCCAAATAGGTTTCCTTGCGGCCCACTAGCCATGGCCTTTAGCCTGGGCCACTGTCCATGTTGCACCAATAGCATTCTTTGGGGCCCACTAGCCATGGCCTTCATGTTACACCAATAGTTTTCTTTACAGCAGTGGCCACTGCACATGTTGCACCAAGATGTTTCTTTGGAACCCACTCACCATGGTCTATGGCTGTGGCAAAAGTACGTGATGCACCAATAGGTTTCTGTGGGGCCCACTAGGCATGGCCTATGGCTGTGGCCACTGCACATGGTGCACCAATAGGTTTCTTCAGGGACAATAGCCATGGCCTTTCGCCTTGGCCACTGTCCATGTTGCACCAATAGCTTTCTTTGGAGCCACTGAGCTATGGCCTTTGGTCATGGCACATGGTCATGGCCTTCGGCTGTGGCGACTGCACATGTTGCACAAATAGGTTTCTTTGGGGCCCATTAGCCATGGCCTTCAGGCATAGCCTTCAGCCATGGCCAGTGGAGAGGGCCTTTGGCCTTGGCCACTGTACATATTGCACTAATAGATTTCTTTATGGCCCACTTGTCATGGCATATGGCCATGGCCAGTGGCCAAAACCTTCGGCCTTGGCCACTGTCCATGTTGCACCAATAGGTTTCTTTGG
Source organism: Ambystoma mexicanum (assembly GCF_040938575.1). Taxonomy (NCBI): domain Eukaryota; kingdom Metazoa; phylum Chordata; class Amphibia; order Caudata; family Ambystomatidae; genus Ambystoma; species Ambystoma mexicanum. The sequence goes on along the minus strand of NC_090936.1, from coordinate 446,075,652 downwards.
GAACCAATTGCCATGGCCTGTGGCCACAACCATCGGCCTTGGCCACCGTCCATGGGTTAGGACGAAATGACCTAACCCGAAATGACCGACCTCACAAAAAGACCTAAAACACACACCACAAAAAGTTCTAACTACCAAAAGTTCGAACTTTTCGTGGTATGTGTTTAGGTTTATTGGTTGGGTCGGTCTGATTTTTTTTTTTAGGGGAATCCCCCACAGCCCCATGCATTTTTTTCTGTCTGGACGGCTGCGGGGGTGTCCCCCGCAACACCCCACTCACTAGACTGTACAGTATGGTGAGCATGAGTTGCGGGGGACACCCCTGCATCTCACCCGACAGAATAAATAAATAAATAAAATAAATCTGATTGCGATTTAATAAAATAAATCTGATTGGACACCCCCACAGCTCTCCCGACAGAAAAAAAAGGCCAGGGGCTGCGGGGTGTCCCCCGCAACACCCTGCTCACTACACTGTACAGTATAGTGAGCAGGGTTGCGGGGGACACCCCCGCAGCTCAACCGACAGAATAAATAAATAAAATAAATCTGATTTAAGTCTCCAGAAATAGTCTTCTCATTACACAGTATAACTGCTCATAATAGTCCTTAAACATCCCATTAATCTCTTTATAGTAGAAAGTAATGGACTGGTCTGATCTAGCTAATGATTGAATTGCCCTCTCTGCTTCCTGGATCCTTAAGCGGTGGGCTAGCCAACTGTCACATTTTTCACCCTTTTCAAAATAGGTAAATGTAATACGAAATGAAGTTTTTTCTGTCTTTCCAGACATTATCCTGTTGTATTAATTTCTCATTTTGCGCAGTTCCTTAAACTTATCAGCAGTGGAGTCACTTAACACTTCTTCTGTCAAAACATTAATCCTCCTGTCCAGGGTCAAAGCCTCAATCTCACATCTCTTTCTGTCCACTCAATAAACTGATTACTAAGCCCCTCATGCTGCATTTGAAGGAATCCCAGACTATTCTTGCATCCAACTCACCCGAGTGATTTTCTTCAATTAAATAATTAGCCGCACTGACAATCTTCTCCACAATTTCATCTTCTTCTAATAGTATTGTGTTCATCTTTCATGTACCAGTTCTGTTTATGTTAAAACTTGGGCCAAGGTGCATGGTCTGACAAGTGTATATTCCCAATCTCACCACTTCTGTAATTTTCTGCTACTTTTGCAGACACCAGTGTCATGTCCAATCTAGAGATGTATTGTGTGCGTTTGAGAAGAAACTGTAGTCTCTGGTTGACGGATTTTGTAATCTCCATGTGTCTACCAAGTTGTGCTCAGCAATTAAGTCATGTAAAGCTAGAGTATGGTTGTTCTTTGCTCTTGTCAAATCATTTTTACTTCTGTCCATTAACGGGTCAAGTACCTCACTAAAATCTCCTCCAACTAATATATTAGGTGTATTCATATCTAGTAGTGTTTGGGCGATAGATCTGTAGAATGAACCATCATCGGCGCATATATGTTACACAGTGCGACAATTTCCCTTTGTTTATTCATTAATAATGTAATCATTCTACCTTCCTTGTCTGTGTATTCTTTCAGTATTTGAATTGGTGAATTTTTGCATATTAATATTGCTACTCCGCGTGACCTCGAATTATACGATGAGCCAAATGAATTCCCTATCTAACCTTTCTTCGTTCTGTTTACCTCCTCATTTAACAAATGTGTTTCCTGTAGTAAACATACGTCTTCTGCCTTTAAGTCATTAAGGTGGTTAAATATTTTCTTCCTTTTTAATTGATTATTAATGCCATGTACATTCCAAGAAACAAAACATAGGTCATCTCTAATCTTAGTCACCATTCTTTCCGTGGATATGCAGTTCAGCCTGGACCTCACCAGCCCTGACAGTAGTACATAGAAAAATATTAAGGAAATAAACCCTCTTGTTAGCTAATGAATGCAACTGCTTCTTTCTGAAAAATAAATTCTGAAGAACCCCAAACCCCTTGTCCCTCCTCCCCATTTTGAACACTACAATAATTGTTGCAATTGTGCATCACCTTCCTTTACTTCTCAGTATGCCCCTCTTCCCTCCCTCCGGAACAAAAAGAGCATTCAAAATAATAGTTCAATCACCCCCTTGAATTGAACCCATGGGCCAATAAAATTATAACACAGATCTTAATTTGAAGTTGACATCTATCAATCTCATTTCAGGCAATATCTACCGAAATAACCATCTAGTGACAATCGTTATACACATGTAGTCCATCATATACGACCATTCATTTAAAATCTCTCAGTCCAGGGTAAAAATGTATCAAACATTCTTTTAAATTCAGATCCTGTGTTGGTAGTGCTAAGGATTGGCAATAGGGTTTTTTAGTATAGGCCCTGTTTATTTGCCTAAGACACCAGTAGGACTGCATTATTATTTGATTGTCGTAGCTGTCTCCCATCTTAGATTTAGGTTTAGTTTAGCTGTTTATCTCACCCATTGTTACAATTTAATAAACACCCTTGAACTGTGATCACTTGTGCCCGCCTTGCTATTGCCACCATGAGTTCCTTACACCACACACAGCCAGGGGGAATGACTCCCTCCCCCTTAACTCTCTCTTCACTTGGCTTTACCTTTTCACAGTGTCAGGGGAATGACTCCCTCCCCTTGACCTTCCTTGGCTATGTTATCAGACTCTCTTGGCTTCTACTTTCACAGTTTATGAACCCGGGGGGAATGACTCCCTTCCCCTGGCCTTTTCTCAGACTTCTTATTACAATTCACAACAGCTGGAGGAATGCCCCCTCTCCCTGGCCCTTCTCGGGCTTCTTGTTACAGTTTGCAACTGTAGGGGGAATGTCTACCTCCACTAGCCCTTCTCAGGCTCCACAGTATACTTTGCAATGAACAGGACCGCAAAGAATCTCTCCCTTACTCTGCCCTTTGTTTTATCTTTCAGGGCATTGGGATTATTTCCTTCTCCCAAACGTTACCAACCTGGTTTACTCGCCTGCCAAGTATGGTTATCCCTGAATGAATATTTCTCTTCACGCTATGAGGGCTTGCCTTATATGACACAGTTCACATAACCCAAGGGAATCTCTACATTCTTCTGGCTTCCCTTTGCCCCTCACGATCTTGGGGTAGTTTCCCTTCTCCAAGTTCCACCAACTTGGTTTATTCTCCTGCCAAAAATGGTTGGCTTCTTTCAGTAGATTTGCACCAATGTGACGATGAAGATCTCCCCACTCTTCCTCCCTCTGTTGACCACATCCCTCAGGGTTCCCCAGGGACATACTGACTCTGATGGTTGTCTGTTCTCTGAGTGACTACAGCGCTTGCTGTAGTTGCTTCCATCTTTCATTTTCAGGGCTCCATGCTTCTCCTTAATTTTAATATTACTATTGTGTTTCTCCACTAGGCCACACATATTCTTCTTCATCCCAGTCATTGAGTCTATGGGGGTCATTCCGAGTCGGGCGGTAGGGGATACTGGGCACCGGTAAGGAGACCGGTGCCGGTAATCCCCTACCGCCCGATTCCGAGGTCCCCTAATGGGACCCGTAAGGGACATTTGGTCAGACCAAACGTACCTTACGGGTCCCGTTAGGGGACCAGGGCGCAAATAACGGGCTTGCCATTAGCGATCCCGTTATTTGTGCCCTCCCCATTTCCATTGAGCCTTATGGGGGCTCAAATGGGAATGGGGAATGGTTTGGTCAATGGGGACCTACCGGTCCATCTCGGGTCGGAATGGACCGGTAAGTCCCCATTGTATCAAACCGGAGTCGGTACCGGTATGGGTGGCAGCCATGGAGCTAATTGCTCCATGGCTACCACCATACTCGGAATGACCCCCTATGTCAGATGGGTAGTCCCTATTCTTCAAGGTCTCAGTACTTCTCTGGAAGGAGGTTGTATTTCCTATCATACACACATACATGGAAGTGTGGGGTGCTGAAGTGACCTGTGTATGATAGGAGGGTGTGATGGAGTATGGGAATACCGAATTTCACTTGGATGGTCATCCCTGTCCCTAGAGGGGGAGTCTCTCCCCATGTGATCCTCCCACTTAGTGCCACCCCCAGGGGGACTATTGGGTAGTGGCCTCTCCTTCCTAACCTCATGGGAACGGGCTCCCCCACGGGGAGAAGTGTTGACATCCAAGGATTCACACCAGATGATCCCAGTGTTGCAGATTATAACATGTTGAAATGGAAGCTGTAATAAAGTGTCTCAGAAATAAGGAAGCATTTAAAAATGGTTTCCCTTGTGATTCCGATGCGTATGCCTCTTACTCCAAAGCCAAGGTGGGATTTTGGGCTTGACCTTTATGTTTTCTCAAGGGTGAAAAAATAACAATTGACAAGCAGAGCAATTTCCTGCAAAAGTAAAGGGTTTATGGTTGTAAATCTTGTACTTTGAGTCAAAACCCTTGGGCAGCCTGCTTCTCAATGGAGGTTTCCACTGAAAGGAAATGTTCTTCTCGAGAAGAAAAGAGCTTATAAAAGCAAACTTGTCGATTCTGGCTTTTCAGGAGCAATCAAGTCTATAACTGGCATTGCCTAGTGAAGCACCATTAAAAACTGTTTTCTGGTGTACAATTGTTCATCAGTGGTAGGTAAATTCTGCATCCACCTGAATTGTATGTTTATTTACTTAGGATACCATCCAAAGAAGGACTCTGGGGAAAGTCACATGTATGGAGGTATGGCTTTTGTTTAAACATTAAGGCAAACATCAATGACTATCCCTGGCAAAATAGACATAACAACATTCTTATGGTTTAAGATATGTCCACCCATGGTTCACCTGAACAAGGGAGAGGACTTTCTTCATTTGTTTGAGACTATTGTTACCTTTGCTTTTGGGCTTCAAAATAAAAGGTTCCCTCCATACCCACCTACTCTGTTCCTACTGCCCATGCTGCCCTGCTATGCTCCCCCAAGCCAGCATGTTTATTCTGGCTTTGAGCCCCAACCTCTGCATCCAGACCCCCACCCCCTGCATCCACTCCCACCTTGCTGCGCCTCCAAGGCTACTTACCCTGAAGAACTGCGCCATGGCCCTGGTACACTAAGGACAATTTACTTGAGCATTGGAATTTCAATAGAAAAGGTAAATCGGGAGTGCACAATTAGGCCACAACATTTCAATCATAAATTATTCCACACAATACCCAGACAGGTTCTGCTGATTTGAGTTCTGAACCCTGATTCAAAACTTTACCTGGTAAATGCAATGGTCTTCTATTTTCCATAAAGGCCAAGGTATTCTTCAATAAAGGGCCCTTTTTTTTAGCATGGAGAGGAGACAAGTTCTCAGAGGCTTAAGATAAATTCTAGCCCAAAACTAACAAGACTTCACCAGAAGGAGGTTTCTCTGGCTTTGTCTTATTAATACCATAAGAACAGTTACTTTGTCTCAAATTACCATTATTTAAGGTTTTATTAAACCATGTCGAATAGACTTCAGACTTTCATTACTGCCAGGACAACAGTCTCTCAGAATCTGATATTTTGCCTGTTAACACCTTTGCCAGTCCATGTTTGGTTTCTCTGTTTATTTCTGTCCTTCAAAATGTTCATTCCTCTCAGATCCACGTACATTCAGGTTTCTCAGCATTTCTCTCCTCTTGTAAACTTTTTAGTGCCCCACTCAGGTTCTAGGTGTTTTGCTTCGAAGGCATCTCAGGCTCTCCAGGCACTTTCTAAACATTCTTCATTCCCCTCGCAGGTTCTAAGCATCTTTCAGGATTCCTACACCCACTCTAAGGCTTTAGGCGCATTCTAAAATGTCTCAATGCCCCTTTCAAATTATAGGCATCTATTATAATTCTCAACATCTTCGCGCTCAAAGAACTTGGGCTTTTCAGAGCAACCTTCAGGTTCCAGGCTCTGCCTCAAACTGCTATTGCAAAGGAAAAGAGCCCCCTTGCAACATATGAATATGTGAGGTCTACTTTGTGACTTGCAGTGATGAAGCAAACACAAATATTTACTGTGAGCCAAATTGTAATCGTTCCAGTGTAAAAAATAACAAATAACACAAAGGTATTTTATATGATTACAAACATATTTCTTTGAAAAAAAGCCAAACATGGTAGTTCTGCCAACCAAAAAAAGACTAACTTAAAAACTCACAAAATCTTTCAAACACATGTAATGAGGGTTAAGTCAAAAATATTTCATCAATGGGTATATATCTCTGGTTTAACATAAATTGGAATTACTCAACAATGGAATGTGATACAAACATCTAAAACTAAATCTTACCAACATGTAAATAAACTAAAAAAATAAGATACACAATAAAGCAAACAAAGGTTGACTCAAGAAACCTGAGTTGCGGCTGTTAGGGTACAAAGTTATGATATTATATGGTATTTATAATGCACCTATACACAAGTGTTTCAAGGCACAATGAGGCAAGGAAGGGGGAACAAAGGGAGGATAGACAACGATCCTACTAGGCCAGGTGTCATTCAGATCGCGCAAGTGCGTGGGAAGGGAGAAAGGACAGTGCAGTACATGGGAATAGATAATAACAATAAGTAAAAGTAGCGGCCAACAAGTGGCAAGTGCAGGTTAAGTGCAGGCATCAAGTGTCAAGTGGGATACAGAGACAGTCCCCAAGTGTGGGGGTTGCCAGGCAGGCAGTGCAGGTGAGTGAGACTGGTGGGGGAGGGACCTGGGCCAGAGCTCAGAGGGTATCCAGGTTTCCAGTGCAATTCCGGTTACAGCCAGGAGGTCAGCAGGGGAGAGGAGGAGAAAAAGCAGAAGCAAAGAGAAAGGTTTTGAGGAGCTTCCGGAACCGGAGATTGTTCTCCTCAAGTTTAAGGGAGGCAGGGAGGCTGTTCCAGACGTAGGCCCCAGCCGAAGAAAGAGATCTACCACCAACTCATTGCTTGGAGAAGCGGCTGAACCTAAGGGAGTTGGAGGCGGATGAGCGAAGAGCTCGAGAAGGAACATATTTAGGAAGAGAGAGTTGAAGGTATTGAGGCCCCATGCCCCAGAAGGCCTTGTGGACGATGCATAGGGTTTTGAACTTAATCCTCGCAGCCACTGGGAACCAGTGCAGAGATTTCAGTCCTGGGGAGATACGATCCCTGGGCCTGAGGCCAAGGACAAGTCTCGCAGTCCTGTTCTGGATGAACTGTAAAGGGCGGAGAGAAGAAGCAGGCAGATTTAGAAAGAGGCTGTTGCAGTAATCCAGCCTAGAAAGGACCAGAGCTCTGGAGACAGTGAGCTTCTGGGGGAAGGAGAGGAAAGGAAGAATACCTCTGAGGATGTGCAGCTGGTAGTATGAATTCTTAGAGACGTCAGAGATGTGAGAAGAGAACGAGAGTGTGGAGTCGAAGATGACCCCAAGGTTTTTAGCCATTAAGGCAGAGGTCATTGGCAACACACCACCCCTGAATAGAAGACAGACAGTCAGAGATGAGGGAAGGAGAAGAGGAGGCCAAAGGTAGCCTGAAAATGAGCTGGGTGTTGTCCGCATAGCACTGAAAGTTGGGGCAGAGAGCGGCAATGCGGTGGGCAAGGAGTGCCAGGTATTGGTTGAACAACCAGGGAGAGATGTTAGACCCCTGGGGGACACCACGGGTAGAGAAAAAAATAGCAGAGAGGAAGGACCCAAGTTGGGCCTGGGAGGCTCGGTCAGAGAGGAAAGAAGTCAGCCACGCCAGGGCCTGACCAGTGATACCCAGGTTATCACGTAGATGATTGAGCAGGATGGCATGGTTGACAGTGTCAAAGGCACAAGAGAGATCAAGCAGGATGAGGACACAAGGGGTGTTAGAGTCAAGGTTGGAGAGCAGGTCTTCACTGATGTTCGGGAGAGCAGTTTCCGTGCTTCTGGCAGCTCTGAAGCCAGACTGATGGTCATGAAGACAATCAACAGATTCAGTGTGGAGATTAAGCTGGGAGATGGCCAGTTTCTCCAGGAACTTCACACAAAGTATGACCCAGCCCTCATCGGGATGTAATAAATGTTGAGGGCAGCAAAAGAAATTGGCTATACAATTCATTGATATAATTACAACATTGAATGAATCTGAGGTACGGTCTCGAAGTTGCAAAAACACTTTTTAATTTATCTTGACCCCATACAGAGGTTCATATCTGCCTTCCGATCTCAAAATTAATTATCGCACCAGTCCACCTGTGAGCGTGACCGTCCAGGACATTCAGAATCAGGATATCTCTCTGATGTTCAAGTAAAACTGTTACTAGATGGTAACGGTGAAGGAGATTAAAAGTTACGGCCTCTTCCATTCGATCCTCTGTCTCATACTGATTCAAATGCCCCCAAGAAGAACCCAAATAGAATGGGAACTAATTTGTCGTGAAAAGGCAGCCACGGAATGTATGTTCATCCCAGTGGCTAGCTGATTAGGCAAACTGCCAGAGGAATGTTGCGATGTTCTCTCAAAGCTGCAAATGACAAAAGCACAACAGGCTAAGGCAAGAACAGTATAAAGCCACTTGAAATGTACACAAAAGCTCTCACTCTCAAGTACCTAAAGTGAGGAAAGTAAACAAGGTGGAATGTTAACGTCCCCTACCAGTCCACAGACAGGGCCACACCCCCTGATGATAAAAGGGGCAAACAAGGCCAATGGGGTGAAGTACAGAAGGACCAACCCTGGGTGGAATGCAGGCATAATTAAGAGAAGGCCTGGAAAGCCTAGTGCTTTCCAGGGAATGTAAATAAAGGCACAACAAGGGAAGGACCAACCAAAACCAAAAGTCCAGAATCCTCTGGCTAGTTCAGTTCCAAACATCAAGATCCAGAGACCTCAGAAAACATCCATATAAATAAAGCCAGATGAAAGGGCAATCTGTACATAGTCCAGTAACACAGACCAGTGGGCCCAACAACCAGGACAGAAGACATCCAGATACAAGAAAACCTATTTTCTGTCTGACTCAAACCAGGAATGCAAACCCAGGTTCAGAAGCCAGAAAAACCAATAACGTAATGCCACTACAACCAGTAAGACAATAACAGAGCTGAGAAGCTAGGCTGAGTTACTTACCGAATCTTTTAACGCTGTGAGTTTAGCATGCTGCTGCCTCTCTGGTTGTGCAGAGAACGCTGGTGTATGTCACATGATTCCTGTGACTGGGGCCCTACGAGCCACGTGACCACCAATGCCAGTTCTAGAGAGTTGGAAAATTAGAGCCCAGTGGCGTTGTTGAGCACCGCTGCTCCACAAAAGATGCCAATCTGCCCACAGCATGCTACAGGCCATAACAGGCATGTTCGAGAACCCTCTCTGGTTCTCACAACCTCTCAGGTTGCAGGTGTTTTCTATGCGTCTCAGTTCCCTTCTGGTTCCAGGTGGTGTCAGGAGGTTATTCAAGCTTCTGCATATCCCTATGGCAACTATGTAATGGGCGTCATAGGATGACCCCATCAGCCTCTTAGTACAGCAGCTCAATGCTTCTTCCTTCAGCTCCAGATGATGACTCACTGTCTTTTTTTGTGCAAATGGTTTTTAGTAACAATAAACCTTACACATCATTTCATTACAAACAAACTAAAGAAAACAACGAAATAAAAACAAAACAATAAAGAAATGACCTAAAAACAAGCATGCAAAGAAAAACACAGAATGACGAATTATATAATCTCTTTTGCCTTTCCCTCCCCTACATTTAAAAAAGTTGGAAGATTCCATCTATACAGCGCAAGGCTGCTAGACTCAACCAAACCCATCTTCCTGACAAAATCTGTAACCAGTATACATCTGGGTCAAATAACCTCTGGTCAAACACAAAAGGGAGGAAATGTTGGAGTCTCAGGGCCCGAGTACATGGACAAATCAATAGTAGATGATACACGGTTTGAATAACTCCTTCAGCAGTACATACTCTACAGCTCCTTCTTTCCCTCTCCAAACCAGTTCTAACCCTACTATTTTGAGGGTGGCAAATAGGTTTAAACGGAACGTCAGAAACATTGCTCCCAAATCCGAAGAGGGAAACATCTGCGCATATGGTTCCAGAACAAAGATCCACTTTGGAGCTCTTTTAATGTCCAGGAATAAGGAGTACTTGTACACTGCCTTGAGTATTAAAATCCAATCTCCCTCTTTGACTGCTCTCTTCACTTTAGCGGAATCAGTAATTAGCAGATCAAGTGAGCGGTCAAGATATAGTAAGTTAGCCTGGATTTCCCTTACCTAGGGTGAGAGGCAAGTTATTGAATCACCCCCATCTATGAAACTAGGCTTTTGGAACAGGGAATTCAGTTGGCGACATCTGATCTTACCAAATAAAGTTAGCCATTTCCAATCAACGGCTCCCTTCATGGACAAGAGACCTAGCACATGCCTAATCACAGCTGCCGCAATGCCTTTAGGAAGACCCAATGCATTATGCCATATCATACCCTCCAGAATGCTGCAGCTTGGATGGGAATTGAGTGAATAGAAATCAATGTAGTAGAGCAACGCCAGCAGGATCTTAACCCTATAATAAGTTATCGCCAGCAATAAAGAGAATTTATAAAATTTGAAAATAATACGTCTTAACTGAGCCGAGAAAACCTTACATTTCCTCTTCATATGGTCCAAGTGAGCAATTTTGGACCTAGCACTATAGATAGTGAACCCAGAAAGGTACACCCATCTACTCTCCCCAAAACTGTACCCATTACCCTCCATGAAAAGAGAGAGCGGTTTTTCTGCTTAGTTCCTTACACCATGATCTTTGTTTTAATAATATTATTCCCAAGACCATGGGCATCCATAAACAGGGACAGTTTATATAGTGAACGCTGTAAACCGATAGGAGCCTGGTCTATGATGGCTAAATCATCAGCGTAAAGAAGGTACAAAAAAAGACTGCAAACCAATCCTTGGAGGAAAAGCATCCTTCCAACCCAAGAGCCCAGGTCAGAAAGGTACATGTTAAAGAGTGCCGGAGCCAGGATGCACCCTTTTCCCACTCCACGTCCCTTAATTTTTGGCTCTGACAACCCCCTCCCCCCACACCCCACCACTCGGCAATCAGTCGAACTTGGATCCTCGATTCTGTATGATACGTCATGAGGATTTCCAGCAGGCCACGTGGTATCCCCCATGCTTCCAATTTTCTCAAAAGAATTCCTCGATCAACATTATCAAATGCTGCAGTCAAATCTATAAAGCAGACATAAAAAGGTTTGTTTTTCTGTCTGCTTGAATTGACTAACATAGATAGAGTGAATTCGTTCACTAAAGGGCTGATGCTCCTACAAAAGCCTGACTGATTTGGGTCGAGGTGATTAACCCTCCTTGATCCATTCGTTGAGGGCCTCCAAAATAATTGTTGCAAAGATCTGACTACTAGAGACCAGAAGGGTGATAGGCTATTATCAGTTAACTATCAGCCTATCATCCTTCTTATAAATCGTCACAACATTTGCATTCCGCTATGACTCGGGATCGACTTACTTCTAAGAATGTCATTAAATAGGATACAAAGTATATTAACCCATAAACCGGGATCCTCCTTCATGATGTTAATCGAGATACCATTGGGCCCCACCGCCCTTGATGGCTTGGCTTTCCCAATCAGAAATTCAATATAGTCCACATCCACAATCGGATCCCATTTCCCTGGCATCCCAAGGAGGCAGCTACACACAGCAGTCTCCTCCTTATCAAACAGCCTGGCCATATGAGCCCGCCATTCTGATTCCCCGTTGGGGTTCATCCGCAGACTCTCCTATCTCTCAGGTTTATCGTTAAGGAGGCTCCAGAAGGCACTAAAATTATTTCTCCCCTAAATTGAAACAAACTAGCTTGCTGGTTCTGCGTCAAATTCCTGAAAGATTGCATTAATCTTTTTTCCCCTTATAATAACGCCCCCCCCCCTGCCCATTTTACCTTCTGCAATTCATGCAACTTCCTTCTATGGTCCCTTTTTTCTCTTGAATGACGCTAACAAATAATACATAGGACCTCCTTGATACTGTGGCAGCACCCCTCTTCTGCCCTATTTCCAACGATTTTACATGTTCACTGATGAACCTAGTCATATTAGGGACCGAAAAAACTCCTGACACCTAACCTTAGACAACTTCCCCAAACTCCCTCTCAAGAACCCATTCAATTTTAAAATAGTACCTAATTTCCAATTCACTCGATTACCTGCGTTGTTTACTGTTAAATTAGTTACATGGGAAGTTAACCGCTTCTTGACTTGCCAGTGAAAAAAACTCCCCAACAAGGATTGATCACTTTGAGTTGTGGTGAAGATCTAGAAAGCTACACAGATGTCTAATAATGACTGAGAAACAAACACATAGTCTATGGAAGTGGACTTGGGCTAGAATGGCAAGTTTTCTCAAGATATCCCCCCCTTTGCAAATACCACATTCTACGTCCAACCGCTGGTCTGCCTCATCCGCTCCCATGGCTTTCGATGCTACTTGTACACCGACATCACCCAGATTCTGGTCCGATTAGATCTGGACCAGGCTGGGGCATCGTTGGGGTTGCGGGGTGTTTGTCGGAGGTGGGGGAGTGGATGAATGCGAACTGGCTTAAGCTGAAAGGGAACAAGATGGAAGTCCTGGTGGTGGGTTCCCCGTCTGGTTCTGGTATGTGGACATCTTTTTGGCCCCCCACATTTGGTGATCTTCCTATTCCTGTGACAGTTGTTCGAAATTTGGGAGTACGGTGTGCAAACCGGGGCGCTTCCTCCTGAGAGTGATCTGAAAAGTACTTACCTTTCTCCCATCTCATCTGCGTCCGCTTGTAGTAGCATTGCTTATCACTAGTTGTATTGAATACTGCAACACCCTGTATTGAGCTCAACCAATCAGCTCTATCCATCGCTTGCAGTTATTGCAAAATTTGGCAGCTCGGGTGGCTACTAATTACCTTTATGGAGCACATATAAGTCCTATTCTTCGGGCTTTGCATTGGCTCCCTGTGGGTCAAAGAATCAAGTTTAAGTCCATGTGTTTGGTTCATCGGGCCTTTCATGGCCAGGGAGCCGGTGTCATGACCCTTGCCCCTGCCCCTCACTGGCAATTCAGCCTTCCAGTTAGGGCCAGGTCAAAGGCCTTAAAACCTCATCCAAGACTCTCTTGGAGTCAGTCCTGGCACCTTTGGCGCCAGGCCCATAACCATCATGAAGACCAACATTAGAATGGGACAATTTACTTGGGACTTTTTAACTTGGGGGGGGGGTCAGCCAACATGGAGGCACACACATAGCTCAGTTACAAGGAACTGAGCTATGCGGTATAGTCTTTTTGGTGTGGCAGGCCTGGGACTACTTTACCTGGACTATTTTGGGTGTGGCAGGCCTGGGACTATTTTACCTGGACTACTTTACCTGAGACTATTTAAATAGCACCCAAACAGCAGAACATGCTTTGCGTTATTCTGCTGTGGGCAGCGTAACACTCAACGTGTCCAGTTTTTTTATGCCAACTTACCTGAAACCAAGGACCTGCAGAGAGAGAAAGAACACTACGAAACTTACCTGGAGCAGTATCCTGTCTTCAATCCATTGCTGACTTCAGTTCCACTCACCTGAAGGTACGAATTCCATCATCCGCCACCGCATGCATCCTGGAATACCATAACCTGGAAAGAGGAGAAAGAAAGACAGCATTAGTAAGCGTTTACTCACATTTCCTCCCGAATGAAGAAAGCCACACAATTCTAACCTGGGTAGTCATCTCCTGATCAGTATCATTGCTGGAACATTACGGCGCTCGGCGAGGAACATCGAAACCTGCAAGGAGAGAAAAGACACAGGTTAGCAATATAAAAGGAGAAACAGCGCCGCGCATTGTGCATTACTCACCGGACAGCATCGCCCACACCGCGCTTTCGCCTACCAGACCATGCTCATCTTCAAACTGCATGACAACACCAAAATACCTTTCCATACCTAAAAGGAAAGAAGCAAGACATTATTATTCGAACTAAGAGGAACATAAGAACTGCATATAAAGACTGTAAAGCAGCAAACCTACGGAGTCGCAACAGGCCTGGATTCCCACAGGGGGGCATGCACTAGTGAAGGAACTTAGTCGCTGCTCGCCCCCACATCTACGCGCCCCTACTACGAGGAGCAGGACAGAGAATCCACCTTTTACAATATTAAGGTGAGGTGAAGGCCCAAGGGGGAGGAAGGAGTTGAGGCCAAGGGAGGTGGGAAAACAAAGACAATATGGTATTGAATCCAGCACTCCTATATTGCAGACCCATCTTTAACCAGAGGGATTACCAAGGGACTGGGAGAGGGTTCGAGAGTGCAAATCATCCAACCAGGGCTGGGTGGTATCCCCGTGGATACCAGGTGAGCGTAACAGCCGAATGTCTTAAGAGATAAATTCCACCCTTATATTCCAGGTCAATTGCTCAGTTCTGGCAAAGCCAATCTGGTGGTGATTCCTAAAATGTGGCTTTCGCGAGTTGGAGGACGGGCCTTTTCCTTTGCTACTGCAAAGCAGTGGAATGGTCTACCCTCCCGAGTTGAGAGGGATGGAGAACCACCTTCAATTTAGGCAGACTTTGAAAACCCTCCTTTTTAAGTACTCTGTGCAAGGCCTTCTACCTTTGATATCCTTGCGCCAAGATGCCTTCGGGTGAATGTGCCTGTTACAAGTGATACTAACATAACATAACACAGTTCAGATCCAATACATTCAGCATATTGGACCAAGCTGCTTCATCTCGTCGCCTCTTGTTGGACAACACTTTTTCCTGCGCCCTGCTAAATCAAGATCCTCACAACAATAACAGTTCAGATCTCCCACCAGTATAATGTTCTCCCCCTGACCAGAACTAAGCCGGTCCTCTAACAGAGTCTCGACATACCCCAAAAAATCTTCATACCACAGGGAGCTCTGTTTCCAAAAAAGGTTTACCATCAGTCAGTCACTTGATCCATCCCAATTCTGGGACTCCCAAGAAAGCACAACTTCCAGAATAGCTTGGTGTCCTGTTTCAATCTGTACAGAGGTACGCCCCAAGTCCCTTCTTACAGCAGTGAGAAGCCCACCCATTGACCTGCCCTCCAGTCCCTGTGAGGCTTCCAGGAAATGCACCACATATCTGTTCGAAACAGGGGAGTCGTTCAGCCACATTTCTTGTAGATTTATAGTATGGAATTTTTCAGGAGTGACAAATAATTTTCTGGTTTTAAAAGATGACCGAAGCCCCATGAATTCCAGGAGGCAAGATTCCTATTTATTCAATCTAACACCCTCTGTGTTTGGTCCGTGGCCAAACAACCAGGCAGCCAATGCCATACATAATCGGCTTCATTCTTCACTTCAAGAGCCCCACAGGTCACCACGGTTCTCGGCTGATGGGGACCCTGCCCCGTACTCCCACCAAACCTCACATCAGAAGTGCCCCTATCAGGGGCTTCCTTTACCCTTGCAGAGTCCTTATATAAATCAAACCCCAAGGCACTCAATGAATCAACCTCGCCTACCAGTAAATCAAACATAGATTTGGTCTTAATATGTAAATGCACGGTGTCCACCTTTCTTCCACAGGTAAATCAACAAACAGAATATTCCTTGAATATAGAATCCTTAAGGCAGGGACACATGATAAAAGGTCCAAAACATTGGACCTATTCAACAGTGAAACGTCATGTGTGGGCACCATCTGCCTCAGTGTCAATACACCAAACACCCCCTCCTGGCTTTGTAGAAGCGACGCGCCCACAGCTCTCTTTCCGAGCTCCAATGAAGTCATGGGGGCAGGCATTGATCTTAACTTTGAAGCAGAAGGGGAAGAGACATAATCCGACTTCTTTTATAGGAGTGATTTTTTGTGCATCGTTAGGGGGTGTGTCAACATCTCTGCCCAAAACACCCCTTCTGACAAAAGAAGAGAGACATCAAGAAGTTCTTTATCATCCATAGTGCCTTCATTCAAAGTTGAAGCTTCTAAATTAGAAATTAGCATTTCCTCGCTTTGATCGAGCGGGGTGAAAATACAGGCTGAGTTAAAAATGGTAGAATCAAACCCTATCTCAAAGGGGCATTTAACCCTTTATTTGCACCCACTTACAGACCCTTGGCCCCATCTTGTTCCGACCTTTGGGACACATTTTTTTTGATCGCAGTAGAAGAGATAGAAGAACCACCATGGGCCGAGCTAATCTATTTTAATAAGTTTAGTGCCTTTGATATGAAGTAGCAGAGGAATTTCTTCAAGCCGCCGTTTTTATAAAATTGGACTGATTTCAGATGTTTTGCCTTTTTTGAGTTTCCTTAACCCTGATGTTCTCGGCTTGAGGGAAACTTCACCACTGAAATAGGAAAGATCAGCACAACATGGCACAATATCCCTCTTGACCGCTTGATTTTGGGGCTCATTTACTGAGGGGCTGCAGAATCCAAATGTTTTGTTTTCATTTTTCTCATCCCCGGAGGTGATACTGATATAACACCAACTTCGCCCGCAGGCATCGCACGTAGAGCAGATTTGATCACCTTCCGCTATAATATAGAAGCAGCAGACTCTCCCACTTGTACCTCTTGATCCACAGACCGAGGCCTGCTAGCAGCACAAGGGTCTCCCCTGGGGTCTGAAGCCTTCCCCGATGACCCATGACCGCAACAAGGTCTGTCCTCCTTGCTCAATGCTGCAATAAAACCCTTCAGAAGATCATCATTTGCCACACAGATTTTTGACAGTTGACCTTTGTTCATGCTGAAGAAAGGGTCCCTGGAATGCCCCTCTACACTCCTATTAGCATGACAGCCCGAGGAGCCAGAAATGCAAGATGCCAGTCACTGTTTGGCCAGCCCCCAGGAGGGCCAGTGACTTCTACACATGCGAAAGATAGAAAAGAGAAAATTGGACGGATATGGCACACCCTATTAATGTGGGTAATAGTGTATTGGATTATTGTCCAAGTAGGAAATTTAAGGAAAACAGAAAATAGATATGAGGTGCAGAGGAGAGATAGGCAACCTTGACACCTAGGTTGCACAAAGTGATAAGAAACAAGATAAGTTCCCAATTAAGGAACTCACGTCCCCTGCACACTTTCCAATGTCTGGAAAACCAGACCAACAATTAGTTTGTATTATAAACAGTGTTTCTAATAATATCTTTTGAAACCATTGCATTAAACCAAACTTAAGAAGGTCAATTATTAAAGAAATCAACATTCAGGCAAAGTAGGTCACAAGAACCAAAATTAATATTTATTCTTGATGTCGAAACTGTGGATGGCCCAACGCGTTTCGAGTGGTGCAGCACTCTTCATCAGGGGCAAATCAAAAATTCTAAGGAAAGATATGTACAAAATTTACATTAGAGTGATATTTTCCATTGACAACAATTTTGCAAAACAAGTCGTTTCTACAAACTTCAACTGGTCTACAGGCTAATTGAATGAGCATAATTAACAGTAGATATCCAAAGTTCTGGGTACATTGACGCAACAAAATAACATGTTTTAACTGGATAGCTACCATAACATTTCTATTAGAATAAAAGCAGTAGATCAGTGTCATGGGATTACTTTATAAACTGTGCTGTGCACAAGGGTGACTATATGATCATGGAATAGATATAACCAGTGTGGACTAAAGAGTAACAGCAGATAGAAGTAGCTCTAACCTTGTGAATGTAGTAAAAGATCTTCAAGCGAAGAGGTAGTAGGTCCGGGGAGAGTATCCCAGGTAATCAATGAGACAGTACAAGATGAGTATTGTCAACAGACTCATATCTGTAAAACAGGAGTGAGTATCAGAAGCTAGTAAGAGGGTGCAGGAAAAGAAAACTAAGGCTAAAAAAATAATAATCAACTTACAACTGATGGCGATCTATCTGGACACTGAATAATTTGTATAGCCATGGTATAATTGGGAACTTATCTTGTTTCTTAACACTGTGCAACCTAGGTGTCAAGGTTGCCTATCTCTCCTCTGCACCTCATATCTATTTTCTATTTTCCTTAAATTTCCTACTTAGACAATAATCCAATACACTATTACCCACATTAATAGGGTGTGCCATATCCGTCCAATTTTCTCTTTTCCATGTTTTGTTACCCCGTGAGGGGTTGACACCTTACCCTGGACGTGAGCACCTTGGCCTCCTTGAAATGTTATTTTCCAAAATCAACACTTTAACAGATAAAGCAGCTACTACCCTAGCCTTCACCGATGAAGAAGCTGAGAGGATTTTAGGCCTGATTAAAGATACCAGTACTGATGCTACAAACAGAGAAAACCCTGAAATTCTCATCCAACGGCTGGAAAGACTAATCCGTAGAGAAATTTCACAAAAACTTCATGCTACTACTTTAACGCAGTATTATAAGGCTAAAAGAATTCCGGGAGGACTTAGAGTGTACCTCCGCCCGACTTTATGTAAAGGAAATAAAGAGTTTGTGAAAAGGTGGGAACACATCTTGAACAAATGTTCCCTTGATCTCATACTACTTACCATAGAGGAACTCGCAAAATCTGTTCATACGATTAATAAAGAAATCGAAGTAGTATCCACACAACTCACTAAACTTAAATCTGCAGCAGAACTTCATACAATCTTGGAAGACACCAATACCAAGTTGGAGAGCTATAAACGCGACATCGAACAGCGGAAAATTCGGAAATTTCGTAAGGACACGTTGGACTATGCCAGAGAAATAGTCTATACATGGCAGGAATATTATAGCAATTATAAACCTCGACCTGGACCATCTGGCAGCCCTAAGAAACCGACCCCAGATAACAACATTGAGAGCAGTGATATTACAAGTGGTGAACAAGAAGAACAGCCCAGAACAAGTGCAACCAATCCAGTAACTACTCCCACAGCTACGGTTAGTGAAACACCAATCCCATGGGGAATAGATACAACAATTCCTCCAATTGCTCCACAACCTTTTTTAGGAGACGTCCGACCAGAAGAGGGAAAAAGAAAACAGCGGCAAAAGAAAAAATAGATTCACCGTTGATCATCAACATCTCCTCCAGACAGCTATCCAAAGCTCAAATTGACACACTAAGTCTTGGTGTCATGATGCCCGCTCCCGGGGAGCCGGTTCAAGCCCTGCGTCCCCGAAAGCGGACATCCAGTCGCCAAGGAAGGACCCAGCAACCCCATATAGGGGCCCTTTGGACAGTGTCCTGGCGCTTATGGCGCCAGGCTCATAAAAGACATCAGTCCTGGCGCCATAGGCGCCAGGCTCATTATGGGACTGCTTGGGTGCACTTACCTGATGCAGACCATGCTGCAGGATCCCGGCCTCCTTGAGGCCTGAAAGGAACTACTTTACCTGTGGGACTAATTTACCATCCGGGCGTGGTCGGGGAAGGATACATACCTGATTGGAGGAAGGATACATACCTGGAACTTCTTCCAAGGCTATTTAAACCCCACCCGAACAGCCACACGTGCTTCGCGTTGTTCTGCATCTAGCAGCTGGACGCTCACCGTGTCTGCTCCTGCATCCTGACTTCTGCCACGCCTGCCAGCATCCTGGATCACCTGCAAAGGAAGAGAAGAAGAGAACAGAAGAAGGAAAAGTCCCCACCTGCTAAATCCGCATCCCGGAGACATCTCGCCGACAATCCTGAAAAGGAAGACTTTTATTTAAAAACTCATTGCGTCGATCACTGCAGCGGCGCATTCCACTCACCTTTACAGGGCGCCTCCATGTTCAGCAGCGATCATCCGGATTCGCAGTCACGCCCCAGCGCCTAGGGAGAAAAAGACCAGAACAAAAGGGGAGAGAGAGAAGGGAATAAGGAAAGCTAAATCTCCATGTTAAGACTTACCTGTTGATTCATTCCCTCTTCATTTCGGGTCCGCGCCGCATCCTGGCATTTCCGGACCCCGGCCCCTAAGGGGAAAAAGAGACATCAGCGTTAATGAGCGATTGAAAAGACATTACCAAAAAACGCTCATAAAAGACTTACCTGATTTCTACAAGGATTTCACCTCTCATATCGGGTCGGTGCCTGTTCCCCGGCATTCCGTACCCCGGCCCCTATGGGGAAAAAGACACTAGCATTAGTACACAAGGGGAACCTCTTATCAAAAAACTTACCTGGAAGCCAAGCAAGTTTGGTTCTCACCAATCCGAAAATCCAGTGAAGTAACTGGATACCAACGCGCCCCTGCATCAGAAGCAGGACGGAGAGCTCGTCCTTCTAGACCCTAAGGTGAGACGCTACGAGGAATCACAGAAGGGTTTCGAGGAGGGTGAGAGGGGAAAGTGGGAGGCTGATTGCATTACCCCGCAGACAGTTAATCCCCTATTTTCGCCTACAGAAGGATACTTCTGCGAGCCAGACAAGCCAGATTTGGGGGGCCCGGTCCAGTCCGTCTTCCGAACCCTGCGCATCACCTTAGAAGAGGTCACAGCAGCGCGAACCAGGCCAGTGCCTCCGTGGGAGTCAGTGTCATGATGCCTGCCCCCGGAAGACCAGACCAGGCCCAGCAACCCCGGAAGCAGGCATCATGCCACTGGGAGCCAGTTTGGGGCTGTTTGGGTACAGTCCTGGCGCCTATGGCGCCAGGCTCAAAGATAAAGTCAGTCCTGGCGCCAGGCTCATTATTGATAACTTACCTGAAGCAGACCATGCTGCATACTCACCTGAGGCAGACCATGCTGCATGGAGACTCAAGCCAAATGAGGCTTAGGAGGGACTATTTTACTGAAGGGACTATTTTGTTACTTGGGTGGGGCTGTGGAAGAATACTTACCTGGATCTTCTTCCAAGGCTATTTAAACCACGCCCGGACAGCCACACGTGCTTCGCGTTATTCTGCTTGCTGCAGCGTAACGCTCACCGTGTTTTCAGCAGCTCCAGTCTTCAGCCACGCCCGCTTCAGTCCTGGGACTCCTGAAACAAGAAGACAAGAAGGATAAAGGTTAGAACAGGAGTTTTAACTTTAATCCTTACCTGAATCCTGATCCATTTCGCCACGGAACTGAAAGACAGAAGTCTTTGAAGCATCGCTTCGCATTCCTACGGCGCCGCGCTGAACTCACCTGCTTGGCGGTACTTCAGCATTCCATCACGCTCTCCATCTCGCGGCCGCCCTCCGACACCTAAGGAGACACAGACAGCAAGGGGACTCTCTAAGGCTATACAAGCTACCCCCCCCCCAAGGACTTACCTGATTTACCACGGGAGGTACTCACCTCATCTCGGGTCGGCGCAGTCAACTCTGCTTCATCGCCGTACCCCGGCCCAGAAGGGGAAAACCACAATAGACTTACCTGAATCTTACCGAGTGCCATTTGGAAATCTTCGAGTGGATTAATCGGCAACCTGCAAGGAATCGGACAGAGTGAAGAGCAGACATTTGAACTCTTATGAACAATTGGACTTTAGAGTCAATACTGGAACTCACCAATTCCTCTACGCCAGTGAAGTAACTGGTCATCAACGCGCCCCTGCGGTCGACGCAGGATGGAGAGCTCATCCTTCCAAACCATCAGGTGAGACTAAGGAGGGGACATCAAGAGTGATCTGTGGGAAGACAACGGGAGTGGGGAAGGTGGGTTGACACTCAATTCCACGAGTGGTTAATTCCTCTTCTCCTTTGCAGAAGAATATTCTTGCGAGCCAGACAAACTAGGCTGAGCGGGCCAGTCCAGTCAGTCATCTCGGCGCTACACGTCACGCTGGTGGAAATAACAGCGGCCCAGTTCCGGTCGACGCCCCCGTGGGAACCAGGTGAGCGTAACAGTCAGGTGAGCGTTACAGAACACGAAGCCTTCCTACAAATTCCCACCCAGGTGCTACGGGCCGAAGTACATGCCGCTCGTCAAGAGACTAATGCCCTCAGGAGGGAATTAATAATATCAAAGGAAAGAACTGATGACCTGGCCAGACAGCTTTTGCAAGGTCAAGCTGGGCAAACTCCTTTACCCGGTTCCGGAGGGAACCCCGCTCCTGTGGTTTCCAGTAACCATGTGCAGATTAATCTACCTGGAAACATGCCGCTGGCCCCACCCGAACGCTTTGCTGGGGACCCCAAACGATTCGCCGTATTCATGAATCAGTGTTGTTTGCACTTCCTATGCAGACCTGGGGCCTTCCCTAATGATCAGACCAAGGTAGCCTTTGTATTGTCATATGTCAGCGGCTGCGCTGCCGATTGGTCAGTTCCACTGGTTACTCAAGATGACCCGATTCTCCGTGATTTTCAAAGGTTTCAAGCAAGCATGGAAAGGTTATTTGCTCGACACTCTCAGGGGCAGGCTCTGAATGACGAACTTCTATCCCTGCGACAGGGCAATCAGGACCTCCTATCCTATATTGCAACCTTTAATAAACTAATTGTGGAAACGGGATGACCAGAGGATAAAAGTCACGTTGTTTTATCGAGGCCTACGCAGAGAACTTAAAGGTGTCTTGGCCCAAGTTGTAAATCCGCCCCAAGAATGCACAGAGTATATAGACTTAGTGGTCCAATTGGATCACAGACTTCAAAACAGAAAAGCAGATCGATCCAGGTTTGAGACCCGGGTGTTGGTCAAGACCCATGCTAATCCCAAGGGAGTTGATGTCTCTGAGCCTATGCAAATTGGAGGGGTTAAAGGACCCTTAACTCAAAAGAAACGTGAAAGGAGGCGGCAGTTAAATTTATGTCTTTATTGTGGGAATTCTGGACACTTTCTACGAGATTGCCCGGCAAAACCGCCCCGAAAGGCGGTAGGAGCCACTGATAAAAACCATGAAGACTCTGTTTCGGGAAACGACTCCACCCGACAAGTGTAGGGGTCCGCTTGCCGAGCTTGAAAACTAACTCTCAGACCCCGCATTTCATTGTGCCAATGGTTCTCGTAGATCCAGAACAGCCTAAGCGGTTGCATGCAATAAAGGCATACATCGATAGTGGGGCTATTGGAAACTATGTGGATCGTGAATTGGTCTCTAGGATTAACCTCCCTCTCCGTCCTAAAACCAGCAAAGATGTCATCACCACAGTCGATGGAACTGAAATTGCCTCTGGACC
Organism: Ambystoma mexicanum; assembly: GCF_040938575.1. NCBI lineage: Eukaryota > Metazoa > Chordata > Amphibia > Caudata > Ambystomatidae > Ambystoma > Ambystoma mexicanum. The sequence goes on along the minus strand of NC_090936.1, from coordinate 446,052,707 downwards.
GGTAACACATTCCACTACTGAGGTGACTCTTATTGGTCCCGACGGTCATCGGGAGGGTGTTGTGTTTGATGTATTCAAGGCTCCACAGTTTCAGGTTATTCTTGGAATCCCTTGGTTAGAGACACATAATCCTCGAATTGATTGGCGAGCTAAGAGAATAACCTTCCCGGATTGTACACAAACCTGCTACCCAGAAAACCTGAAGATTAATCTAGCATCTGTAACCTCTGCCTCCATGCAACTACCTCCGGAATACCAAGACTTTCAGGACGTCTTCCAAAAGGAACAGGCCAACACGTTACCTCCTCACAGATCGTACGATTGCCAAATCGATCCGGTGCCCGGTGCACAACCCCCTTGTAGCAGGATTTATGCCCTTACCGAACCTGAGAATCTGCATTTGAGACAATATTTGGATCAATACCTAGCTAATGGTTTTATTCGCCCGTCAAAGTCCCCGGCATCCTCGGCTTTGTTCTTCGTGCCCAAAAAAGAAGGCGACCTTAGAACTTGTATCGATTACCGCGCATTGAACCAGATAACGGTTAAAAACCGTTATCCTCTGCCTCTGATCCCTGAACTCCTTGACCAGGTGAAGGACGCTTGCATATACACCAAGTTAGACCTCCGGGGGGCTTATCATCTGGTACGAGTTAAAGAAGGCGACGAATGGAAAACTGCCTTCCGTACTAAATACGGATTATTCGAGTACCAGGTGATGCCTTTCGGATTGTGTAACGCGCCGGCTGCCTTCCAATACTTCATGAATGATGTCCTTCGGCAACTCATCGATGTTTGTGTCGTCGTATATATCGATGACATTCTGGTGTACTCCTCTTCGGAATCTGATCACAGAAAACACGTCAGGGCAGTACTTGAAAAACTGCGCCAACACAAACTATTTGCTAAATTGGAGAAATGTGTTTTCCATACCACAGAAGTCGAGTTTCTAGGTTTCATCCTGACACCCAAAGGAGTCCGAATGGACTCAAGAAAAGTGGATGCCATCCTCAAATGGCCATCACCTAGCTCTGTAAAAGGGGTTCAAAGCATGCTCGGCTTTGCCAATTTCTATCGCAGGTTTATCCCGGAATTTTTACGCGTGGTACAACCCATTACTGCACTCTTGAGGAAAAATAAACGTTTTGAATGGTCTGAAGAAGCCGAGCAGGCCTTTCAGGATTTAAAAGCTAAGTTTACCTCTGCACCTATATTGAAACACCCGCGTCCAGATCTCCCTTATGTCGTCGAGTCTGACGCATCCAGCCTGGCCATGGGAGCTGTCCTGTCCCAAAGAGATCCCGAAACCAACCAACTGCATCCCATAGCATTTTGGTCCAGAAAATTCTCGGCACCCGAGGTTAATTATGCAATCACGGACAAAGAACTGTTAGCCATTAAGTCCGCTTTTAAAGCTGGCGGCATTATCTGCTTGGCGCTCGACATACCATCACAGTGATCACTGATCACCGCAATTTACAGTATTTGAAAACCGCCAAGGCTCAGTCATCCAGGCAGCTCCGATGGGCTTTGTTTTTCGCTGAATTTGATTTCGTGATTACCTATCGACCTGGCTGCAAGAATGGCAAAGCAAACGCCTTATCCCGAATTGGAATGGGAGAATCTGATACAAACTCAGAACCAGTACCAATAATTCCCGAACAGAGGATTCTAGGCATGACATCATTACAGACGCTTGAAGACATTGAAGCCAGAGTGAAACAAATCCTGGACCCTACAACCTTACAGGATTGGATACAAAAGGGATCAGACTTTACCATAGATAATGGTTGACCTTATTTCCAAGGACGCTTATTCCTGCCACATAAAGAATTACACTAACTAGTTATTTCCGGTTATCATGATGCATTAATAGAGGGACACCCCGGTATTGCCAAGACAGAGGAAAAGGTGAAACGACAATTTTGGTGGCCCTCTTGGCGAAAAAATGTTAAATCTTTTGTGATGTCCTGTGGTGTTTGCGCCCAAAATAAAAGTCAAAAGAAAAGACCAGCCGGTCTCCTTCAACCTCTAGACATACCGCCAGCACCCTGGCACACCCTATCAATGGATTTTATTACGGACCTGCCTCCTTGTTCGGGGTACAATACTATTTTGGTCATTGTGGATTTGTTTTCCAAAATGGCCCACTTTATTCCTTTGAAAGGTTTACCTTCAGCTTCTGTCCTAGCCAAAGAATTCCTCGAAAATATTGTTCGGCTACATGGATTCCCATCTATACTAATCTCTGACCGGGGAAGCCAATTCATTTCCCACTTCTGGCGCAAATATTGTCAAATGGCGCAGATCGACGTAAGATTATCGACCAGTCACCACCCTCAGACCGATGGTCAGACCGAGAGGACAAATCAGACCCTTGAGCAATACTTACGGTGTATGTTACAGCAATCTGAAAGCAACTGGAAAGACATTCTTTGGATAGCCGAAAACGCATATAATAATTTGGTACACTCTGGAACTGGCCACAGTCCTTTTTATACTTTGTTTGGGCATCACCCTCGAACCTCAAACCTTGACTCACCTCAGAACCTCGGAATGCCTGCAGTAGAACATCTGCATTCTACAATTACCCAAGCCTTCAAAGAGGCAACTACGCATTTACAACAAGCCAAGAGAAAATACAAGGAGAATGCTGATCTACATCGGAGTGAAGCACCTCCGTATCAGATTGGGGATCAAGTGTGGTTAGCTACCAGACATTTACCGCTCAAAGGGCCTCGAACGTTTAACCCAAAATATCTGGGACCTTATTCTATTACGGCAATAATTAACCCAGTGGCTGTTAAACTTGATTTACCAGCTAGTATGCGAATTCACCCTGTTTTTCATGTGTCACTTCTGAAACCAGTGGTACCCGGAACCCGACTACTCAAACCTCCAGAACCTATTCTAATAGATGGGGAGCCCGAATTCGAAGTGAAGAACATTTTAGACTCAAAAATGTTTAGGTCAAAACTGTTCTACCTAATTGATGGGAAGGGGTACAGACCTCAGGAGAGGTCGTGGGAACCCAGCGACCATGTGCATGCACCTCGATTAGTCAGGAAATTCCACCGACTCTTCCCAGACAAACCAAAACCCCCGGAGGGAACAACCTTTGGGGAGGGGGGGAGTGCTGTCATGATGCCCGCTCCCGGGGAGCCGGTTCAAGCCCTGCGTCCCCGAAAGCGGACATCCAGTCCCCAAGGAAGGACCCAGCAACCCCATATAGGGGCCCTTTGGACAGTGTCCTGGCGCCTATGGCGCCAGGCTCATAAAAGACATCAGTCCTGACGCCATAGGCACCAGGCTCATTATGGGAGTGCTTGGGTGCACTTACCTGATGCAGACCATGCTGCAGGATCCCGGCCTCCTTGAGGCCTGAAAGGAACTACTTTACCTGTGGGACTAATTTACCATCCGGGCGTGGTCGGAGAAGGATACATACCTGATTGGAGGAAGGATACATACCTGGAACTTCTTCCAAGGCTATTTAAACCCCACCCGAACAGCCACACGTGCTTTGCGTTGTTCTGCATCTAGCAGCTGGACGCTCACCGTGTCTGCTCCTGCATCCTGACTTCTGCCACGCCTGCCAGCATCCTGGATCACCTGCAAAGGAAGAGAAGAAGAGAACAGAAGAAGGAAAAGTCCCCACCTGCTAAATCCGCATCCCGGAGACATCTCGCCGACAATCCTGAAAAGGAAGACTTTTATTTAAAAACTCATTGCGTCGATCACTGCAGCGGCGCATTCCACTCACCTTTACAGGGCGCCTCCATGTTCAGCAGCGATCATCCGGAATCGCAGTCACGCCCCAGCGCCTAGGGAGAAAAAGACCAGAACAAAAGGTGAGAGAGAGAAGGGCATAAGGAAAGCTAAATCTCCATGTTAAGACTTACCTGTTGATTCATTCCCTCTTCATTTCGGGTCCGCGCCGCATCCTGGCATTTCCGGACCCCGGCCCCTAAGGGGAAAAAGAGACATCAGCGTTAATGAGCGAATGAAAAGACATTACCAAAAAACGCTCATTAAAGACTTACCTGATTTCTACAAGGATTTCACCTCTCATCTCGGGTCGGTGTCTGTTCCCCGGCATTCCGTACCCCGGCCCCTATGGGGAAAAAGACACTAGCATTAGTACATTAATGCATGGACACAAGGGGAACCTCTTATCAAAAAACTTACCTGGAAGCCAAGCAAGTTTGGTTCTCACCAATCCGAAAATCCAGTGAAGTAACTGGATACCACGTGCCCCTGCATCAGAAGCAGGATGGAGAGCTCGTCCTTCCAGACCCTAAGGTGAGACGCTACGAGGAATCACAGAAGGGTTTCGAGGAGGGTGAGAGGGGAAAGTGGGAGGCAGATTGCATTACCCCGCAGACAGTTAATCCCCTATTTTCGCCTACAGAAGGATACTTCTGCGAGCCAGACAAGCCAGATTTGGGGGCCCAGTCCAGTCCGTCTTCCGAACCCTGCGCATCACCTTAGAAGAGGTCACAGCAGCGCGAACCAGGCCAGCGCCTCCGTGGGAGTCAGGTGAGCGTTACACTTGGGATCTCATTTATTCCCACAAACTCAACTACTTTATTTGAAGAAGAAATTAACCTTTTCAAACTAATATGGAAAATGGAATTAAAGATTTTCTTTGACAACTTAGGACAAACAGCACCAGCTAAAGAACACGACTACTTGTAAATGAAGAAACAGAGCACCTTTCATCCACAAAGCAATAATCCATTGATCAATCTATTTAAAACAAAAACCACACGTGAATTGAGAAAGATTAAATATGAATCTTCCACTAAACAAAATATTCGGAGACATCAGCTCAAAATAATCAAGGTCCTTGCCGATGATAATTCCCTCACTATGAAACAAGCTGACAAAGGGGGAGCCCTAGTACTCATGGGCACGACACTGTACAATACTGGCTGTCTCAAATTACTTGATGATAGACAGACCTACCTCCCATTGGATAATGACCCTACAAACAACATAAGTATCATTATCAAACAGGCAGTTGAGAAAGCAAGTACTATGGACTGGATATCAGATAAAACAGAAGAATTTCTGATCAAAACAACTCCAATCATCCCAGTATTTTACGGGTTACCTAAAATACATAAAGATTCCAAAGATCCTCCTTTCAGGCCTATTGTCGCTGGCACAGACAGCATATTTCAACCCCTAGCGGTTTATTTAGATACCGCATTGCAACCACTGGTACAGAAAATACCTACTTACCTAAAGGACACTACACATTTTCTGCAGAAAATCAACAACTTGCAGATTAACTTTCCGGATCCCCTAATATTTTCCATGGACGTTAGTAGTCTATACACTTCGATTCCCCATGATGAAAGTATAGCTGCCTTGGAATGGTTTCTTTTAAGACAGAATGAAGTTCAAATCCAAAAAACTTTCGCTATCGGACTAATTAATCTAATACTATACAATAACTATTTCAGATTTAATGGCCAATATTACCTACAGATCTCAGGTACCTCTATGGGCTCAGCTGTAGCCCCTTCATATGCAAACATTTTTATGTTCCATTTCGAGAAAACCCACGTTTTGGATCACCCACACTGGAAAAACAAATTACACTGTTAGACAAGATACATCGATGATGTCTTTGGAATTTGGAAGGGCACAGAACAGGAATTGACTGAATTCTGGCATTACATCAATCAATGTAACCCGCAGATCAAATTTACAATAGAGATTGGAAGACCACATGTGAATTTTCTGGATGTAACAGTAGAATGGAAAAACACGGAATTGGTAACAACAATGTACAGGAAACCAACTGATGTTAATAGCTCTTTACATTTCATGAGTTTCCACCCAAGACATCTTAAGAACAATCCTCCCTACAGTCAACTCTTACGAGCGAAACGGATCACTTCCAACACAGGAAAGCTACAAACAGAATTTGACACTATGAGATCGAGATTTCTGGAAAGGGGATTACCAGAACAAGTAGTGACGCAAGCCATCACCAGAACGGAATCTCAACCTTGGGACAGGTTAATGGATAAACAACCAAACCAGACTAAATCCAACTTGATTTACGCATTGAGATACTCAGCACAGAGTTTCCAGGTCAAAAAGATCATCACTAAAAATTGGGACCTTATTAAATCAGATCCCAACCTTAACTGTCTGTTTCCATCTACTCCAATGTTAGCGTATAAAAGAGGAAGGAATTTCAGAGATACGCTAATAAAAGCAGAAAGACCTAAAACTTCCACTCAGAGGACACTTACTAAGACAAAAAACGGCACTTTCCCCTGCCTAAACTGCCAACATTGTTCGAACATCATAAAAGGCAATCACATTAGGCATCCTAACAACGGCAAGAAAATTCCTTTGAAAAGCTATGCAACTTGTGATTCTAAAAATGTAGTCTATACCATCAGATGCCCTTGTGGCAAATACTACGTGGGGAAGACCAGTAGAAAAGTAAAGGAAAGATGGACCGAGCATAAGTCACAGATCAGAACCAAAAATCTCAAATCACCTGTGTTCCGGCATTTTAGGGACAACAATCACAGTATTTCACAGATGAGATTTGGGATACTAGAAGTATTGCACCCCCTACAAAGGGGAGGAGACTTACCAAAACTACTTGCACAAAAAGAACTATATTGAATACATAGACTTGATGCAATGTCCCCCCTGGGGCTTAACGAAGACTACTGCTTGGGTCCATTTATTAAAAAAATTCACTAACATACTACTCTCTTTTCTGTCCTGATTACCACTTGTAGTCACACTTGATATGTTCTGGCTAGAGATGCAACTGATTAAATGACTGTATGACCACCTTTAGATTGTGCACCATGCCGATGAGCAGATGAGCGCCTCTTAATTTTGTTATACACAAATTATAGTCTGTCTGCATGACCGGCCAAGTGTTATTTATATGTCATTGATCATATGTTCTATGACACTTGATTTACAACCAAATTGTGAACCATTTATGGGCAGTGAAGTTGTCTGGCCTATACATCATAATTAGGGAAATGACTATATCTTGAAGGGGCATAAATAATAGACCTTGTGACTCTTGATATATGAGTTGTTTTTAGATTAATATCCTTGATCCTTCGCCCCCCTTTTATGTGCCACCAGATCCAATATGGACTCTAATAAATTCCAGTCACATCATTCCTGCCTGCGGTGCTAATCACTATATACTACTCTAATAATTACATAATGGTCACTTCAATTACAGTGGTCCTACACTACAAAGTCCACACTATTCTAACAGAACACTCTTGTGTTCTGGATATCCTCTGGTACATTCATTCTGAGCAACGAGTACCACCTTCTTCCCCCTACACGGGCCCTTTTTTTAGCTGGTTAACGTAACAGCAAGCTGTTTTTACCATACCTCGATTTTGATCTCCCTCGCCCATAAATTATTATTAGGTCGTTTCTTTGGGGGCCTTTTCTAGGCTGCTCACATAGTGTTTTTATGTTCCTCTGATTACATTAACTCTCCGTGACACGGATGCCATGTTTTGGCACCGTTCACACCATTAGCAAGATTGGCCTTGTCTCCAGCCGAACTAGAAGTACTTTGCTTTCCTGCATCTTTTTCACTGGCCTTTATACTCAACTCTATGAGGTCCCATGTGCCTTGTAGGGATCGCAAGTTCGCCGTCTCGGGTTTGTTTACACATTACGTCATGCACGCGCTAACGTGATGACATCATGTTATCAACATCCCGGGCCTCCGTTACTCTGCCTCGCACTTTTCCGCAACAATTACTCACTTTGTGACAGTGACAATAGTTCCACTATTGTGATGTCTCCCCCAGATAATACTTGTGGCAAATCTTCTGATTATACTCCAATTTGAGGACGCTGCGTCACACGCATCTGTGTGATGACGTCACGCCTTAGAACACAATATAAAAACGCACAGTGTTGCAAATGACATCGGCTTTCCTTCTGGGCTCCGGTCTCCAGTTGGCAGCGCTATTGTTAAACAGGTAAGCTCTTCCCTACCAAAGGTATTCTTGATATGCACAGGAGCCCTCTTTGTGCAGTACCTCCTTCCCACTAAGTCCTGCACCTCTTTAGTTACACTCTTCCCAATTTTTTTCCCGCTAAGATTTTTTCCACTCTTCCCATTGTTATTTCTTTTAGGGACAGTGGATACCTGCTGAACATTTGAAAAAGATATTGGCTACAATCTGGGTTTTTCAAGCCACCTCCTTGGACCACTAAGAACCTTGGGAACTATACCATGGCTATACGAATTATTCAGTGTCCAGATAGATCGCCATCAGTTGTAAATTGATTATTATTTTTTTAGCCTTAGTTTTCTTTTCCTGCACCCTCTTACTAGCTTCTGATACTCACTTCTCTTTTACAGATATGAGTCCGTTGACAATACTCATCTTGTACTGTCTCATCGATTACCTGGGATACTCTCCTCGGACCTTCGCTTGAAGATATTTTACTAAATTCACAAGGTTAGATAGAGCTACTTCTATCTGCTGTTACTCTTTAGTCCACACTGGTTATATCTATTCCATGATCATATAGTCACCCTTGTGCACAGCACATTTTATAAAGTAATCCCATGACACCGATCTACTGCTTTTATTCTAATAGAAATGTTATGGTAGCTATCCAGTTAAAACATGTTATTTTGTTGCGTCAATGTACCCAGAACTTTGGATATCTACTGTTAATTATGCTCATTCAATTAGCCTGTATACCAGTTGAAGTTTGTAGAAACGACTTGTTTTGCAAAATTGTTGTTAATGGAAAATATCACTATAATGTAAATTTTGTACATATCTTTCCTTAGAATTTTTGATTTGCCCCCTGATGAAGAGTGTTGTACCACTCGAAACGCGTTGGGCCATCCACAGTTTCAACATCAAGAATAAATATTAATTTTGGTTCTTGTGACCTACTTTGCCTGAATGTTGATTTCTTTAATAATTGACCTTCTTAAGTTTGGTTTAATGCAATGGTTTAAAAAGATATTAGAAATACTGTTTAGAATACAAACTAATTGTTGGTCTGGTTTTCCAGACATTGGAAAGTGTGCAGAGGACGTGAGTTCCTTAATTGGGAACTTATCTTATTTCTTACTTCTACATATGCAAACAGATATTCTCCCAGACAACCATTCAAACCTTATCCAGCTGACACCCTCATTGATACAGGTGCCTGAACTCTGGACCTGGTTGACTAATGATAAATATCCAGCTGTCCTGATTTCATTAGAAACACCATGACATAACGTTAGCCACGAAGCAAACTCGCATCCCTGCGCAAAGTTACATAGACACACACATGCACACACTAAGAACATGCTTACACAGTTCTGTAGATAGAGGACAGATACATATACATACTGTCAGAAGCCTTTCCTTTTTATTAGCAAAACGCAGAAACGCCAGAGGCCTCGTACTAAGGGACGAGGGAAAACAATTTTGCACCACACTGTCCAGGGCTGGTGCTTGCAGCCAAGGTCAGAGATGAGAAAAACATTCCTGGCTCCAGAGACGCGGAACCACCTGCAAAATCACAGAATAAATCCTCACTAATTGCAGACGGCACTGTTGTTTCCAGACCGGCAAATTACAAGTCTGCAGGGCCGGCGGGCGGGTGCCCTCCAGCCCGGCATGTCTGACTTGCCGGGTGGAACGGCACCCGCCCACAGACTTTCACGGAAGCAGCGGCACCGTTATTAACAGTGCTGTTTCTTCCGTGGTCCCTACTCCCATATCGGACTCTGTGGGAATGGGGATCAACATTTTACCGGCGCCTGATTTACCGGACTGCCGGGGTTGTAATGCCCCAGTGTTTCCGGCAAGTCAGGTGCCAGTAAATCATTATGGTCTGGCAGGTAGCCGGCGGCTACATGCTGGTTTTACCGGCACGGTTACGGCTGGACCCGTAATGAGGGCCATAGTCTTTCTCATCACCTTGAGAAGGTACACAGAGTGCTGAGAACAGACCTCGGTCCTATGCCTCTGAGGTGACCAGCTCCAGCCAATCAGAGAACACAAATCCAGGGGTGGATGGCAAAGGGCAAGGGCCAATGGTAATCCTGCGACCCTGCAACAATGTAATAGATAGTTTTTGGGGAAGGCTCAGGAAAAACCACCTGACATGCAAGGGCCAGTCACCTAACCTCTATAGGTGCCATCTATAGGGACTACCACCCCAGCCACCCAATAGTGTAATCTCTTAGGTTTTTGGGGAAGAACCCCAACTTTTGTGATGACACATACCAACAAAAGTCCCTGACACTGGCTCAATAGCTGTGATTGCTGGAGAGTTTGTGTTTCCTGTATGATCCCTGTCTGTTATGGAAAATAAAGGACAGTTCTAACTTTCCCTTGGCTGAGTCCTCTGTCTTTTACTGCAGGAGGTTTAGTTCGGCCCTGGGTACTCTGCTGAACGGTGATTGTGTAGCATGAACCCTAGTCCTCTGGTATACCTTTACAATTGGTAGCAGAGGATGGTTCACTACGCCCATTCGGCATAGAGCTGTTGTCAGGAAAAAGATCCACCCACATTCAGCGATGGAGGAAAGCACATCCTCACGGGAGATTAGACCCTTCAAGATGGCAGCATGTCTAGACATACCAGAACTGTGTCTAGCAGTCCAGCCTTCGAGTAAACTTCACTGGATGTTGTTGTTCTCGGATAACTGTTTCCCGAGGACTGTACATCAGGACGCCCGGCAGTAAGAAGGTTGCGTCACTTTGTTTCTAGGAGCACCAACGCTGTTTTCCTTGTTCCTGTGTTTTTCTTACCTCATTGCCTTCTTCCTGTCTCCGCTCTATCATAGTTTGTTCCGCTAGGAGTGCCGCCTTGCATTTTACTCCCGCTCCACCTTCTACCTTCTCAGTCATTCCCTTTGTCGCCTTGGCTCTCGAGTGGTTCCTGATGCTTTCCATTTCCTTCCTGCAGCTCTCTCCCCCAAAAACATCCCCTCTTCTTCCTTTGGCTGTCATTCTGCCCACACTGTGGGGAATCTTTTTGCCATCCCAATGGCACGTCATTTCCACAGCTACAGTATGAAGCTTCCTGCCTTCCCAACGGAACGTCGTTTCCACAGCCACCGTCTACCTACCTCTACTACATCAGCGTTTTTTCCCCAATTTGGAGGGGTTTTCCCTTGGGCTTGACCCAGAGAGCACAACTACTTCCAGTTTTCCATTTGGAATGACGGATACCTTTTGGGCATAGTTCATTGCCATGTCATATTATCTAGCAGAGTCCTGCTGTGTCCCGCATGGCTATACTCTGGTCAGTCGCAAGTATTCAATTGTCTGTTGTCAGTACAAATCGTAAGAGTCAGCGACGCCCAAAAATACCATAATTATGGAGCCGGTATTAGCAGCCCTGCCAAACCTTACTCAGGAAGTACAGAATTTAAAAATGAAAATGCAAATTTAAAACAGATGGTAACAGCAGGGGCGCTCTGCAATGAATTACTCCCAGCTCCGTTGCTCTCTAGGAAATTTGATGAAAACCCAAAAAAACGAAAGGAATTTTTGGAGAGTTGCCTGGTTCAGTTTACTTTAAAACCTACATTTTTTCCTAAGATTAGTGGGTGTGCCTGAGGAGGTAGAGAGTTGCAGAAGGGCAGTGCGCGGAGCACGCCTGAGAAGTTGTGAGCCACAGAGGCTCGTAATGGTGTGAAAAGAGCTGGTAAATGCGAAATTGAAGAAAAATAAGAAACTGTATTTCTGTGTGTGATAAACAATGGAAGTGTTGAAAACCTCGACTTGAGGTCAAGTAAGTATTAAAAGGTAATGTATTGTGGTAATGGGGGTATATGCTCCTACATCATCTATGTAAGGCCCTTCCGCGATATAAGCACAAGATTTGTAAATATAGCGCAGAATGGACAAAAGCACAGAGGGTAAATTGTCTAAGACATGGCCAAAGGGAAGGAGCTTCTATAAATATGTGCAGCAACCGTTACACACACATATACAAGAGGTTTATAAGGGGGAAAGGTTGAACAATCGTATGGCAATATTCGAGCTCTGGAAGATATTCCAGGATGATGGAGGGGATGTGGCACGGTGTCAACGGGTGCTAACCCAACAGGAGACCCCAGGCAAAATAGCCATCGGCTCCCACTTCCCCACCTCCTCCTGAACATGGGAACAAAGGAGTTGCAGCAGAAGCACAGGGATTATACCCTATACGAGGATTAAGAACAACGGAGGGGTACACAAATCCAATATTCAAACCTCTACCATACACCAAGGAGGAGGGGCAAAAAGGGGGTGCACCAGCAGGAGAGGGAGCAACTAGTGGCAGAGGTGGAAAAGGGGTGCACAGTGAAACGCAGACAAGTACAAGGGGGTCTGACCTGGGAACATAGGATAGAAAGGGATGGGCTGGAAACATGGTATCAAACTAGTAGGTAGGAGGACAAATACTGCTGAAATTAGATGGGAAGACAGCGAGAGAACCAGGAGGGGCGAGTAAGGAAGTAGCTTGTTGCAAAGAGAACAGTGAAGCACAAGAGTGGGCAGAGATAATGGAAGAGGCGGAGAGACAAGAAAAACAGGAAAAGGAGGAACACGAAAGAGTGCGAAGAGAAAAGCAAAAGGCACAGAAGGAAGAGCAGGAGCAGCGAGAGATGAGAAAACAAGAGCTTGAGGAGATAGCGAGGAAAAGGGAGGAAGAAGAGAAGGAAAATGAGATTTTGATAAAGAGAGAGAGGAGGAAGTTAGAAATAGAGCAGCTTGTGAGAGTGCAAACGCAAGGAGGAGGAGGAACCTGCAGTGAGAGACAGAAGAATGAGATTAGCAAATGTTTACGGCAATGAAGGTAGAGACGAGCAAGTAGGGTGATATCCCGATAGGAAAAGCGATCGGGCAGCTATGCTACCGGACAAAACCAATACAGGGTCCTCCGTGAGGGGAGACTGCAAGAACTTAATTGACATAGAAGTGGAACCGCAGGGAGGTGCGATACTGAGGAGACTAAGCTTCCATGACAACAGTGACTTGGGAGATACCGAGGCGACGATGACTTAGTACAGAGTGAGGACGATGGAGTAGGGCAACCTGCTCGTCGATCGAAAGGGAAGCACACCGATCAAAGTTCGACATGGAGAGCAGACAGAGACACAAGGGGATTGCGGTGAGACAAGGAGGAGAGACCACATTGGTCCAGGGTTACATCGCGCAGCATGGACAATGTAACTCAGTATACACAGAGGCTTATGGACCTTCCAGCATGAAGGAGGGGAGAATTGGCAAGGGCATTCACTGCCACCAAAGACACCAGGAGATTGGACAGTTCCCCGCACTGTAAAAGGGAAAGGGGTGATCTCAATACATACCATGGAAACATATTGACAAGGAACATTTCAGGTGTAGGCTATCCTCGTGGACCACGGGTTCATGGAAATGGATATACAAAATGGAGAGGATGACAGCAGGGCAGTGGTCAGCGGTAGGGGACATAAAAGGTTTATTAGTGGTCACCCTCGGAGAGGCTGCCGATGATGTATGGAAAAGGGCTGGATACCCAGGTGTAACCACAGAGAACACGGCGCACAATGGTTCACCGTTTGATAACTGCTGAGCGGCCATATGGCATGCTCTATGGGCTCAGTACCCAGATATGTCAGATATTAGTGCAATTATAGCACGCAGAATGGGGGAAGATGAAGACCCCCTACAATATATTCAGGCTATTCAAGTGTTATGGAGACTTGAAACGCGAGAACCATGGGACAAAACAGTGGCATTATTTTATCATATATTATGTTAAGGGTTGCCAGAGCAGGTACTAAGGCAAGTAAAGAAGTTGGTGGAGATGGAGGCAAAACTGTGATCCAAAATTCAACATACAATAGTACATTACTGCAGGTTAATGCAAGAAAGCAGGAGGAAAGAAAGCAGGAGGAGGCGAGTTAGTACAGATGAAACGGTCTAAATACGCCACGGAAGGGGTAGAGTTAACAAGCACAGGAGGGCAGAGTACAACACAGACATAGTATGCACTGCCCGCGGGAGGAGGGTTCATGGCGTGAGGGGATACACAGCATGTGTTCCGAGGAAGAGGGGGCCACGAAGGGGACGCGGGTATGGGCATCAAATGCAACAAAACCAAGGGGGATTTTCAGGAGAGTATCAAGGATATGGGCAAAAAATGCAGCAGGGCCCAGAAGGGTTCTCTCGAGGGTATGAGAGGCAAATAAGAGAACCACCACAGTGCTGGGTGTGTGGGCAGATAGGACATATCTCTAGGGTATGTAGAAGCAGAGGGGGTATATGATATGGCATTTATAATGCGCCTGTATGCAAGTGTTTCTAGGCGTGACAAGACAAAGAGGGGGAAACAGAGGAAGGACAAAACAACAACCTTACTAGGACTTGTGTCATTCAGAATGTGCAGTGCGGGTAAGGGAGAAGTGCCAAGGGGGGGCGGGGCGGGCATGGAGAACTGCACGTAATCAAAAAATCAAAAAGTGCAGATAGGGATGGCTCATTGCAGGTAATCAGAAATTGCAGCGAACAGGTGGCTCATAAGTGCAGAGAAAAGGGACTGTAGGGTTACAGAGAATGTCCACAAGTGCTGGGGGAGCCAAGAGCAGTGCAAGGTGCAACTGGACAGGGAGGGACCTGGGCCCAAGTTCAGAAGGTGGCCAGGTGACCAGTGCGCGGAGCAGATGGGCCATCAGCAGGGGAGAGGAAGAGAGAAAGTGGAAGCAGATGCCACAGAATGGGGGAATGCAATACCAGCCAATATATCCAGAGGAACAGAATGATTATTATGCCCAGGACCAGACACAAGAAGGGCAGGCACCAAATGCATACCCACTGACACACCAGCCCATGACACAGACACCACAAATGCAGGCACCAGCTCTGCATTATCCGCAACTGTCCCAGGCACCACAGACACAGAATAATGACTCCATGGCAGCGACTCCCATTAGGAAACTAGGGGGGGTTACTGTGGTGGGAGGCAACCCATTTGTAGGAAACTGAATTTCATTATACCCTCAATAGGCACGCCCCATTGACGGACCTGATGTGTTCCATCCTATCGATTACACCCAAACTGGTGGAAGAACCACACATAGGGATAACGATAGGTGACAATACTTTCTCCTTTCTTGTAGGCACAAGGGCAACTAGATCCTGCATCCGAGAGGATCTAGATAAAATGTCAGACGACACCATGGATGCTCAGGGATTTTCTGGGGAGACGGAATTGGTTCCATTTACAGATGATGTTGCACTTTCAATAGGAGAGCACGACCTAGCTCTGCCCTTACTTTGTACCCGACAGACACCGGTAAACATAATGGGGAGGGATATCATGAGCAAACTAAACATGGCCATCTCATTCACTGACAAGCGGATAGTGTGTTCATCACCTGGAATACACATACTGAACGTGATGGAAATGATTAAAGATTATTGTGGACGCAAGGTACAGAGGGGGGGTGCCAGCTGATGAGGTACGATTGTGATATGGGACCAAAATAATAGCTTGGCTCCCAGGGATTCAGGGAAACGTATAGCACCTTCCAAATTATGTTCAGAACTACCATTAGACGAGAAGGAAGGGACGATGGTACCACTAAAATTAGAGGCAGTAATAGTGGTGTAAAAGTAGATGATATATCTTGCATTATAATGTTGGCCTAAGCATATACACATTGAACATAAACACATTGAACCGCGCCATTGCGGTTTCCAAAAACGCCATCTTGGCTGCTTTGCTCTAATTTCTGAGTTTTCATTCTGAACGCAGTGAAAGCTCACAAAGTCACCGCTTCAGAAGCTTCCCTAAAACCTGCCCCCACACAGGAATGCTAAGAATCACTGAGCACGCTGAACTCTGCAACAGAGAACCTTGAAGCACTGGCACAAACGTAGCTAATCTGTAAATTAAGTGCCATTCTGTCTTTCCTGACGGTCTTGTTTTCTGCAGTTAATTGTGAACGTGCCATGCAGACTATTAAAGCGAAGCATGATTTACAGCATATTCTGTTGCTAAAATGAACAAACTATTGAGTAGACATGCAGACTGACCTTTTAGCTTAGCCCAAACATAGATAAAGTAGGGCAAGGAATGTTACCTTGTACTGAAGAACACAATGGCCCTAATTACAAGTCAGGCGGTGGACCATGGTGCTATTAGCACCATGGTCCATGCCGGATTCCGCCATGGTAGATGGCGGAATTACCGCCCCATTCCAAGGTGAGTGGGGCGGTAATTCCCCATTCCCCATTTGCCCTTCCCCATTCCCATTTTTGCCCCATAGGGCATAATGGGGATGGGGAAGGCGCTAATTACGGCACCGTAAATTACGGTGCCGTAATTAGCACCAAGGTCGCTTAGCGCCTTGGACTTTAACGCCTGCAAAAAGCAGGCGTTAAAGTGTGAATCAGGCGTTAAGGGTTAACGGCGCCGACGGCGCCGTTAAACCCTTAACGCCTGACTTGTAATGAGGGCCAATATCTTCCTACATCCTTTCTGCTTTGCTTCCCAGACAGTAAATAGTCTGCAGGGTGACATGGAGTGTTCGACCACATGTTCCCACAGAGAATTGCCCACATTCATGGGTCTTTAGGTCACAAGCAATTATTGCATGATGAGCTAGCCCAAATTCCTCATGATATTGTAAAACTGTATATAACATCCATATGCCCACAAGTTGGGGCTAACCTTTCCTATGCTTGTATGCTGTGCATTTGTAAAAGTCAGTCCACACTCAAGTGTGAATAAATTGTTGTTTATACCTTTGTTCCTCATGACTGGTGTGCCTTCATTGTTTTACAGTAGCCTCCTATTTTCGGACCAACAGTGGGGATGACTGGATAGCAGAGGATACAGGGCGAACATGGCGATCAGTGATCACTTTGGCAGAAGGGTACAGATTGACTATCCTTACAGATGAAGAACTGTTCAGAGATAATAGATCAAGTTACGAGGTAGTGTTTGAAATTAGCATCACATACTGGGTGAAGATATATTACGGATAGGTACCACAGAAAATGGCGATGATGCTACAAGCACCGCCAACATTTCTTGAGCAAGACTTGGCAAAGGTCCCCAGCATCTTATGTACCACAAGTCCCTATGAGGTGGAGCTTCTGAAAGGGATAGGCGCAGTAAAAATAAAACTGAAGCCAGGAGCCATTTTACCACAAGCTAGGCAATATCCCATGTTGAGGGAGGCAGATGAGGGTATGTATGAGACAATTGCAGCATTAGTGAAGCCAGGCATCAGAATCACTGTCTTGCACCCTCTGAACCATATTGTTGAAGCAGAATTTCCTTTAGTTCCGAATCTAGCAACAATCTTGTGTAGCATTCCCACGGAAGCTACCTACTTCACGGCCATAGATTTAAAGAATTCTTTCTTCTCTATACCACTACACCCAGACTCACAAGCCTTAACTTCGTTTCTATATAGAAATAAGAAGTGGAAACATACTAGTCTTCCTCAAGGGTACTCCGAATCGCCTTCCATATTCAACAGGGCCCTTCAAATGGAAATGTACAGTTAAAGGGCGTTGTTATACAGTACGTAGACAACATATTGAGTTACAGCAAGACGGAGACACAGTGTAGAGGTGATTCTGTGCATATGTTGAATGTACTAGCAGAAAAGGGTTACAAGGTAGAGAAGGCTAAATTACAGTATTGCCAGAAAGAAGTGTTGTATATTGGACAACTGATATCAAAAGATGGGCGAAAAGTGACACCAGAAAAAGCAGAGGCGATACGCAGGACAGAAAACACCACAACCATAAGACAAATGCGGAAGTTTATAGGAATGTGTCATTATTGCATAGCGTGGGTATTTGACTACAACCCTTAGACTAGGCTCTTATTAAGTGCACTCAGGGAAGCACAAAGAGGGGAGGGTACATTGCAATGGACAAATAAAATTAGTGAGGCATTTGATGAGCTGAAAGAAGCAATATGCACAGCTCCAGTGTTAGGGATCCCAGAGTACCAAGGCAAATTCTTCTTATTCTCGCACTCCAATGGAGTGGTTATGACTGCAGTACTGACACAAAAGACAAGCATGGGGCACAACCCTCTAGCATATTACAGTGGGAAGTTAGACCCAATGCTGAGAGGACACTACATATGCGAACAGGCACTGGCTGCTGCCGCTTTCGCAGTAGACAAATCAGCTAGTATTACCATGGGATGCAGCACCACTCTTTTTGTGGAGCATGCTCTCTTCACAATACTGGAAAGAGCCAATAGTACATTGACAACACAGAGAGCTGTTACTGTCAAAGCCAGCTCTCAAGATAGTGAGAAGCCGACTTGTCAACCCGGCGACTTTCATCAGCAAACCCATAGAGCAGGGCGACTATGTGCACGACTGCACGGCCAACATAGAACAATACAGCGACACCCCAAAGGTACAGGAGAATGTGCTTGAGGGGGGAGACATGCTTTATATTGACGGGTCATCAATGATTGACCAAACGACTGGGGAAAGATATACTGGGACAGCAGTAGTGAGATTAAAAGAAGACGGGATGAGCGAGGTGGTGACAAGCGCTTGTCTACCGTCACATTTTTCAGCACAAGCAGCAGAATTAATAGCTTTCATATTGGCACTGGAGCACAGCAAAGGCAAGGAAGTAACAGTGTTTTCAGAATCAGCATATGTGACATCCACAGTGCATTCTGGGCTGTCACGTTCGCTGTGGAAGGGTTTGAGACATACTGATGGGTCACTGGTGCAGCACACGCTAATATTGGGCAGACTGATAGAGGCACTCCCGTAACCACTGCGCGTGGCCATGGCGAAGTGCCAAGCCCACACAAGGGGAAAGGACCCCATCTCTAGGGGCAACGAGGTAGCAGAGGCAGAAGCAAAACACTCTGCCTATTTTGGGAACATTTTAGAAATTGATGCTTCATCCCCAGCGTGCAACTATGTGCGAACAATGATATTAAAAGAAGGATATAACACATTACCAGTGACACAGATTACGGAATTGCAGGGAGCTGCACCAAACGAGGAAATGGAATTGTAGATAAGGAGGGGATATACAGTGTCTCCAACAGACGCCTTATGGCGACAAAACAACACAGGAAAAGTGGTAATGCCATTCTCATTATGCACACTGCACTGACAGTTAAACCACACTACCCATATGGGGAAAGAGGTGCTTGCTGCTCATATTGGAGAAGATTGGTTCTGTCCTAATTTTGCGGAACACATGGCAGAATTCATGACTAATGGTCTACTAGCTAAACAATTCACAGCAGGTCATACGCTAAGGATAGTGAGAGGAGTCATACCTCGCCCAATGGGTCCATTCCAGCACCTGCATGTCAACTATGTCGACATGCTCCAAGTATGCCACGGCTACCGCTACATGATAGTTGTTGTGGGCCCATTTTCCCGATGGATCAAAGCTGGTCCCTATTCCCGTCCTAATGTCATAAGAGCGGCAAAATTCCTGGTTCGAGAAATCTTCCCACCATGGGGCGTGTGTGAGGTCCTGCAGTCTGACAATGGTCCTCACTTCGCCAATGAGTTGCTTCCCCACATCACAACCTTGTTTGGAATACAACACAAATTCCCTTGTGCCCATCACCGCAAGCAAATGGGGTGTGTGAGCTCCTCAACAGGCTGCTCAAAGACGACATCGCCAAAATTAAAAAGACCCTTAATAAGAGCTAGTTGCACTGTCTTCCATTAGCATTATTCACGTTGTGCAATAAACCAGGGTCCGACCACCATTGAACCCCACATGAGGTGGTGACAGGACGGCACATGAGACTTCCACAGGCTCCTCCCAATAGCGCTTTGAAGGATGCAGAAAAAAATGTCTGATGTATTGTGTCAGGAAATGTACGAGTACACCGCTTCCTTAATGGCTAGTGCCTCTTTATTCCTCGTCAACTGCAGGGACAACGGGAGAGGCCTGATGCAAGAGAAGAGAACAACAACCTAGATGCAAACAACAAATTTTTGATGCAACCACAACTGTATCCAGAGGACCAGGTGGTGTTAAGAGACTTTACCAGGCGGTGGCATAAATCGCGTTTTTCAGGACCATATACCGTGGAGCACGTCACAGATCGCGCAGTAAAATTGCGAGAAAAGAAGACCTGGATTTACCTGGGTGACATCAAGCCCTGCAAAGTGGTGTCCTCTCCTAGCACCAACAATGAAAGGGCCAAAGATCCACAAGCAGAAGAACTAAACAATTGCCTCCAAGCATCACAAACCAGCAGGGCCAACCTGTGATTACTCGCTCCAGAGTAAGAGAGATGGGCAAATTACTTCATACACAACCAAATTGAGGGCACACTATCTGTTTATTATTTCTCTTTCCGCACACTGGCAGAATTCACAGTGAACGTGCGACTGTTATTATTGCATTGCCCCATGCTTTCCCTTGATCCTCATCCTGAAATCTTTCAAGGCCAATTTGTTCAATTTGTTAGAAGATCCAACAGCACAAGAAGGCACCATCCTAATGTGTTTTTCTGCGTTTCTATAGCTTATTTGGGCCAAACATCCCCACACCTAGAGATAGGAAACTCTTCTGTGCTTGCAGTACTTCGTGATCCTAGAATAAGCACAGTTTGGGAACAATTATTCATTCATGCAATGACCCAACACCACGCTCGCAGAGCTCAAATTAATAAAGTAACAACACCTTTTCTAGCGCATTGCAGCCGGTCAACAAACATCTTGAAACTCACACAAGAGTAAGTGATGGGGCATTATTCAAAGAATGGTTATTGTGTCCTGTGTCTTATTTTCGTGTGCTATATTCACCCTCATCTTTTGGTGAATGTCATATGTTGCAAGGAATACCGCTGTAACCTCTACTAATACAACCCCAACTCCAGCAGGTGGAACAACCATGTCAGGTGGAAAGGTAAGCACTGTAAGTACAGTAAGGAGTGGTAGATGCACTGCTGATGCAGACATGGGAGGGTTGGATCTCTATCTCACTGATACTGCTCGAGTATCTAATAACATCTGGTACAAACACATGACTAAAGTAGGTAAACAAACCACAGAGGAGAGCTGCTATGTCTGCTTACTATTCCCCTATGCCATGAGTGCCTCCAGAGCATTTGTTAGCAACTGAAATACCAGCAGCAAGAGCATAATACCTTATGTACCAGTCGATGTTTACAACCCGAGGAAGATTCCAAGGGAGAACAGCAACATTGCGATGGATGTGCAAGGCAAGATTCCCCTATGAAGATAGCTATATAAAAACACTTGAAATGATGAACAATTATTGGAAACAAGACCAGGCTATACAATACATAACTGGCAGCTCACAGAAAGGAGAGACAAAAACAATAACACTGAAAGAATTACCATATCCTAAGAAGGGACCCAAGGACATAGGAGGATAACCAAGATGTTGGAAACGACCACAAGTGCTTGTGTATGGACAAGTTTACACAGCTGAAGGATGGAAGGAGGGAGTAGTAGGTAGCCAAGCACACACGATCCTACAAGTTCTAGTAAACGCAGTACAAGAAGAAAATGATAAATGCCTGAAAGAATGGAACGTGAGTGCAAAGTTACGGACCTGGGTGGAGAATTAAGCTGCACCAATGCCCATAATACCACTGACAAAGCAATATTATGTTTCCAGAATGATGGAGCGGTAAAGGTTGGAGAAAACAAAGACTGCAAGCAAACAGTGAAGCATCCAGGTATGAAAGTTGGGACGGCAATATTAATGGATCATTATTGGGCATGCAGATGAAAGGCGTATGAGAAGCTGCCACCCAACTGGGGAGGAGTATGCTCACTAGTGCACATCAATACACCAGCACTAGTAGTGCCACAAAAAGACATCAAAACAGAAGACTTCCCTAAAATGGATGATGCCAGAAGAAAGAAGACGTCAGTCGGAGTGAGTAGAGTGAAAAGATAGAATTACTCGTCATTAGCATCGGAAGCATCTTTGGACAACATACCATCCAAACGCTGATTGTTCAGTAGGACAGAAATGTTCTTTGCGTCAGTAGGTTCAGCTGTACAGATGTATACAAACGCAAAATGGCTTCAGATTACGAGATGGGAGCTGATGCAGACAAACTCAACGGTAAATGGCTTCAACGTGATAAAAGAAGAGCTCTGAGCAGTAAGGTTGATGGCTCTCCATAACAGATATGTTCTAGACCTTCTCACAGCAATGGAAGGAGGCGTTTGCGCCAAGATTGGGTTTTCTTGCTGTATATTCAGACCCGCAAACTATGAAGCAAATGGCACACTCACAGAAGCAGTTACCAGATTATCAAAAATGCACGCCAAGATGGAGGAGGAAGCCAAAAGGTACAGGAAAAGATCAAAGCTGGCTGTCGTACATAATTTCATGGATGACAACATGGATGGAAGACAGACTAAAGGTATTACTAAGAGCACTAATATTGGTGCTAGTAGCACTATGTGTGATTAGGGTCTGCATCATGCAGTGCTGCAAGATGGCAGAGAAGACAATAGGAATGAAAGTGTTAGTGGATTCAAATGGCAAAGAAGACAAGTAGAGGAAAGAAATAAAATAAGGACACAGATGAAGGAGTGCCCATTGTTCCCAACTGAGATGATAACAGTCAATGATCCTGTGGACAACAGGAAATACTATGATAAATGGGTATGGTACAACCCGGAAGGAGAATGCAGTTACATGATGTGGAGTATAGATGACCATGAAAATTACTATGGACATCTTGGAGGAATAATGAAGATATTGCTCCCAAAAGCAACAGTGACTAGGTTTGGTGGTGTGGGGCACAAGTCGACCAGAAGGGGGACTGAAGAGAGGGTGCCCGGAATGCCCCTCTGGACACCTACAAGCATGACAACCCAAAGAGCCAGAAATGCAAGATGCCAGTCACCATTTGGCCAGCCCCCAGGAGGGCCAGTGACTTCTACATATGCGAGCAGATATTCTCTCAGACAACCATTCAAACCTTATCCAGTTGACGTCTTTATTGATACAGGTGCCTCAACACTGGACCTGGTTGACTAATGATAAATATACATCTGTGCTGATGTCATTAGAGTCACCATCACATAGTAAGGTTAGCCACGAAGCAAACTCGCATCCCTGCACAAAGTTACACAGACACACACATGCACACACACACACGAAGAACATACTTCCACAGTTCTGTAGATAGAGTACAGACACATATACATACTGTCAAAAGCCTTTCCTTTTCATTAGCAAAACACAAATGCCACAGGCCTCATACTAAGGGACGATGGAAAACAGCTATTAGCCCTACCGCCAAACCCCCTGGCACTATTAGTGCCGGATCACGGGTTTGGCGGAACGGTTAGTGCCCATTCCACATTGGGACAATTCGGGAATTCCTCATTCCCCATTGGGCCCAATGGGGAAAATTTGCGCTATTACCACCAGCAGATTTTGCGCCGGCGGTAATAGCGCTGAAAATCCGCAAATTTGCAACGGATTTCCTCCCAGCTCAGAGCTGGGGGGAAATCCGCCAAGGCCATGATCTGGCGGACCCTTTAATGCGGCGGTAATAGCGCTACCGCTGCATTTAAGGGTTACCACCAGACTCGTGATGAGGCCCATAGTCCTTCTCATCACCTTGAGAAGGTACACGGAGCACTGAGAACAGAGCTGGGTCTCAGGTCTGAGGAGACCTGCTCCAGCCAATCAGAACACAAATCCAGGGGTGGATGGCAGAGGGTAAGGGCCAATGGTAATCCTGCAACCCGGCAACAATGTAATAGATAGTTTTTGGGGAAGGCTCAGGCAAATCCACCTGACATGCAAGGGCCAGTCAGCTAACCTCTATAGGTGCCGTCTAAAGACATGTGAGAAACCTGAAAGTGTCTCCCCGGCTAGTCCCCGGGGATCTGTCATCCAGGTGACCAGGAGATGGCCATCACTATTGGATCCAGTTCCTAGGGGTGGACCAGTGAGGGACGATCACCTGGATGGGAGGTCCTTGGGGAATGGGAGTGGGACACTGACAAGTGAGACCCCTGGCAATCACATCCTGACTTATTATTTGTGAACATTTCTTTATTGAAAATCCTATGCCACACTCTTTTTGTAATTAGGGTCAGGATTGGCAATAGGTTTTTTCTTAGTATAGGCCCTTTTATTTGACACAACACCACTAGGACTGCTTTATTTTCAGTTGATGGTCGTAGCTTGCTCCCATGTTAGCTTTAGGTTTAGATTAGGTGTTTCCCAACCTGTAAACTCAGTTTAATAAAACACCCTTGAACTGTGATCACTTGTGTCTGTCTTTACAGTTGCCACCATGAGTTCCTTACAGGCACTACCACCCCATCCACCCAATAGTGTAAGCTCTTAGGTTTTTGGGGAAGACCCGAACTTGTGATGACACATACCAACAAAAGCCCCTGACACAGGCTCGGGAGCTTTGAGTGCTGGAGATTTCGTGTTTCCTGTATGATCCCTGTCTGTTATGGAAACTAAAGGACAGTTCTAACTTGCCCTTGGCTGAGTCCCCCTTTTTTCCGGGGGGAGGGTTTGTTGGGACCTGGGTACTCTGCTGAACAGTGATTGTGTATCACGATCTTCAGTCCTCTGGTATGCCTTTACAGTGCACTTTGAATGCGAGACTGTCACAGATCCTATCCATTGGATTCAAGATCCAGGGTAGCACAGGAAAAGTAAAGGCATCAACAACTTGCTCTGGTCCCTCAAGATATTCAGAAATTGTTAGTGTTGTCACTGTTGTGAGGCCCATCCCCAGATCCAGGCCCATTAAAGACCATTTGTGAGCCACCATAAGCAGATAAAAGCCCCTGTGCATCCGACCACGGGCCAGCATACAATAGTATTGGGTAACAAGCCGAATTAGCCATCTCCGCTGAGGCAAAGAACTCAGCAAACCTCTTAAATTGCTTCTTCCAAATAACACTTGCATTGATTCAGAGGAGAGTATTTGTGTGGTCTTGTGGAGAAACCCCTCCTCTCGATCATCAAGCACAACTGAAATATTTGGCCTCAGATCCAGTGAGAGGCAAATCCTTTTCCCAAATTCATAAGAAACAACTGCCGCTAAGATAGACAAATCCGAAATCATGTCGGCGTTTAGGTGCCCATCTTAGTCAGACTCATCCAGAAGGTCAAGAGAGCACGACAGTGATGGGTGGTGCTGGAGAATTTGAGAAGACTCACTGTCTTCTAGCAATCTTGTTCTTCCTAAACCCATCACAAAGTTGAATGGAATCAAAACACATGCCAGACATGAAGGATCGCTTGTAACATTTTACTGGGGCATATTACAGGGGAAAACCAAAGCAATTCCCATGGGGCTAATAATGTGCATCAAAGTAACTTAATCATGACCTGTGTCTTCATTAAGCAGAATGCGATTCATTCTTAGGGTCAAATCAAACGTCAGTGTCTCTCGATGAAAGTACAAACTTTTTCAACAGAAAAGATATTCAGTTCTGGTTAAGCCCCAGGTCCTGATCTCTCTCAGTGACCAAACACAACAAAACAGATGCGAAGAGATGGGGTTGTATTTTGAACACAATACAAAAAGTATTCTATAGGAAAGCAGTTCATCTCAATCTTAACAAACACAAAGTATTCCAAATGAAATATCTCTCACAATCCTTCTTGAAGCTTTTAGCCCCCGCCCCCCAATCTATCTTGATCTTCAACAAAGTCTCAGCCTCTGGTATCTGCAAGTTTCATGGCAGAACTCTTGTGTAGCTAGAGAATGGCAGGGAGACCTCCTCCCGGGTTCCACGTTCCGAGTGGGGTCTTGTTGGCTGGTTTGGTGCTCAGAGTTTGCTTCTGCCCAACCTTTCCAAGGCACTGAATTATAGGATAGGAGGCCTTGCTAGGCAGTCTAGGGGTCTGTTACTAGTCCCCTCTCCAACAGCCTCTCTCCAGGTTCTAATTCTGCCAACCCAACATCTCCGCCTCACCCTTTCACCAGAAGCTCATTCCTCCTCTCTCTACAGGCTCTTAATTTTTAGGTTCAAGGTCTGCCTCTCTCCACAGAACCACCTTCATTTTATCAGGGTCGGGTGTACCCCTTCCTCTTTACCTACTAAAATTATTTTCCTCTCCTCACATTCTCCTCCTCTTCACAACATATGTCTTCTCTGCCTTCTACCTTTCTCTGCCTCTAGTTAATCTTCCTCTTTGCCTTTCTTCTCTTCCCACCCTCCTCTTATCACCAACTTTTGGTAATGTGTCCTCTCCACCTATCCAGTCACCCTCCCCTTCACAACCAGCCACCTTCCTGACTCTTCTCACCACCTCCTGCTCCTTAACCACATCCATTGCCCTTTTCTGTGTCTCTTGTCTGTCACTCCCTTGTCCTCAGCTGTTCTGATCACCACCTCATACTTCTCAGAAGCTCCTCTCTTCTTTGCTCCTCTGAGCACCACCTTCTCCTTAGCTCCTCCAGCACATCCTCCTCCTCAGCTCCTCTGAGCAGCTCCTCCTTATCCACATCTCCTGAGCACCTCCTCCTTCTCCTCAGCTCCTTTGAGCAATGCCTTCTCATCCTCTTCCCAGACTTCTGGGTCTTTTACCCCCAATCATACAGGTATTTCTTTCCACAACCTCCTAGGTCTACATCCTATCAACTTCCTTAGTCTGCTTTCAACCAACCTCCTGGGGCTTTCTTCCACCCTCCTATGTACTCCTTTTCCCAGCACCTATATCCTTCTTGGCCCCTGACTGCTGGGTTTCCTCTCTGGCCTCATGCTGCACTCTTCACTAGTCATCTCCAAATAAGCTCCTCCCCCAGGCTCCCATTGTCAACTGCTATAGGCCCTTCCTTTTATAGGGCAATGACCCAGCATTCCAGAGTCTATCTGGTTTAAGAGAACTCAGGTGCGTCTCCCTATGAAGCAGGTATAAGGATTAGCAGGGCCAGGCTTACAGTTATGATACAGGGTTTGGGGTTTGCTAGTCCTTCCCCTTGGGGGCTTCTCTCTGTTCCCCATACCCTGGCCCTGCCCTCAGGTGGACTCCCTGGGTTTACCTGGTCCTAGGTGTATGAATTTGTAGACCATGTGAGGTGACTGGTGGATTTCTTGAGCTTTATCTCCTAGTTCAGGTCCCACTCTTTCCTACTCTAGCTGATAATGTGGTTTCTGAAACCACGCAAGGGTAGATGTACGTGAAGGTGCCATCAGCTCAGGGTAATTGCCACACTTTGATTCCCTTAAAGCAACATGAGTTTCTAAGGCATTGCAGCAATATGGTGAGCTCCTGCATCCCATGCTTTACATGTTGGAGGTAGCCAGGGGATCCTCCCCATGCCACCCCCAGGCCGAGCATCACATGGCATGTTATGTTGTCGGTTTTTATACTGCACACCACTGCCATTTTCATGGTTTCCAGGCACTCACATGAACCCGAAAGGGAAAGTGGGGTGGAGGTTGGTTAGAGGAGGATAGGGAAAAGACAAGGAATGGTGCATAACTGTTGATGTGTGTAGGACTCGGAGCAACTGGCATCAGTGTGGGTGTGTTATCTAGCTGAACAATGATTTGTACACTAGGGGCGTTTTTGTTTCTAGATGGAAGACCTGGGGGTTTAAGTCAGGGGCCGGTGGGAAAGGGCTGCATGTTGATTGTTGAAGAGATGTAGATTTGTGAGTGTTTTGGCAGGGGAGATAGTATAGCCGTTTGTGTTGGCATGGTCGCTAAGCATGTGGCGAGTGAGGGTGGCTGAGCATAATGTCAGTGGGGGCTGTGTAAATTCTGGTGGTTGCTATGTGTATTCTGACCTAGTACGGTCAAGGATTTGGAGAACATGTCAAGTGAGGATTCCTTATCTTTCCTCTGGTTTTGTGTCGCATTGTGGGAATATTGGTTGATGGGCTTGATGGGATTGGCCCTTGTAGCATAGTTAATCCAAAGCGTTTTGAATATAGGTGTTGTTGGAGTTTTCCTGCCAGCTTGTTTCTAGTTTCCAACCTGATTGGATTTCTGATATAAGCTGCTAATGATGCTAGGTGGGCTGCACCTGTGTGGCATGCTAACCTAGAGCACTTAGAGTTGATGCTAAAGCGACTACAATTTCTGTATGTTTTCCATCTATTCGATTAGGTGGGGGTTTTCCTTATTGGGTGGGTGTCAGGCCATCTGGTAGTGATGGTTTATGATTGGTATCAGGGTTTGGGAGGGTGACCTGCACTCTAGCAGTAAATGGTTACAAGTCTAATGGGGTGATGAGGTAATATCAATTGATATTTCAAATAAGGTGTCCTCAAGACAAGCTTTTTGAATTTGTATTTATTGTCCTTAGATCAGCCGACACGTGTTTTGACCCAATTGGTCATCCTCAAAGCTGTTAATCAAGAATGTACAATAGCATGTAGCTCTTGGCTCTGGCGTTTTAGCTCTGCCTCTTTTCCCCATCATGCTCTGCTTTCTGGCATCTGTCGCGTAACAGGGAGGCAATATAAACCAGGCTGGCTACCTTGGATTTTGTCAGTTACTACTTGTTTATGGAAACTAAAAGGAGAAGTTGCTCCTTGTTGCAGCGACAAGGTGGACAAAACATTGTTTTTTAGGCTACCTCCATTTTAATGTTCTGAGTTGTGGGGTCTTCATCACATTTCCCATACAGGACATGCAGGATCTGTGAGGATCACCTAATGTATTGCTTGAACCACGTGAGCCGCGGCAGCTAATGTTTTCATTAAAATAGCCAATTAAATTTGAAAATACTGCCCCTTCAGGGTTGTTGCTTTCCTACGTGTCCTCTTCCACTGCACACTACTTGAGCCGCATTGTTTGGTCGGTTCCATTTCCATGATAAAGCAAGGCAGTGACACATTTCAACAGGCCTCTGCAGTATGCCACCAGCTTCCTCTCATTCTCATGATGGCACAGTGAGCATGCTTGCTAATTAGCACATTTCATTGCGCCATATGTTGACGCCCAGGCACCACGACTATTCTGAAGTGGGCCTGGGTGTCTTCGTAAAGCACGACAGTGCTTTCGCTGTAATCCGCCCGTTTCTAGTGAAAACAGGTGGATTGCAGAATCTCTGCAGCACTTGTGTTAAATAACAAGGGATTTGTTATATAACGAAAGTGCTGCCGAGAGGAAAACAAAACACCTAGGTCTACATGTCCCAGAATGAACATTAGTATCAATGCCACCAGTGGACAAGAATGGATCAGGATGGACTGCCCAACTAAGTACAAAGGCGTTCACAGAGGTTTATGCCCCAGAATGTGTTCTGTCTCACTAAACACAATTGGGGCACCAATGAATCACATACTATAATGCACTCCTTAAAGGAATGGTTCACCCAAAATGTTTTATTGCCCAAAATGATGGGCAATAATAAAACAAATATACTCGCACTTTTTTTTTAAAGTTCCTATGCAAAATTTTGAGCAATTCAAGCTAAAAATTTGCAAAAGCAAGCACATGGGCGCATCCATTTCGTGAAATGGATGCCCGCCTGTGCTGGCTTTTGCTTTTGCGGCACTAATGAAGAAAAAGCTAGCCAGCTGTAGTAAACAAAAGCTACCACTGGGTGGCTTTTCCTTCATTGGTGCCGGGACTCGGAGGACGCGGACCGGAGACTACAGGCAGAAAAGCTGCAGCTGCATCTCGGTAAGTGCTATTTATTCTTTTTTTTTAAATAAGCACTAGCTGCAGTTTTTTTTCTAAGTTTTCTGGGCTGGAGGAGCCCGGAAAACTTAGAAATAAGCGTTTGCGGTCGCTTTGAAGCGACCGCAAACATAAATACAACATTAATGTGTTTGAAAACGCTGCGTTTTTTCTTTCTAAGTTTCTCAGGCTCCTCTGAGGAGCACTGGAGACCCAAAGTGAAAGCCAAGGCAGGCAGAAAAACAACCCGGTTGTGTTCACATGCCGCAGTGTTTCTGCCTCCAGCTAATTTCCCATTTGGGGCTCTCGGGCTCCCCACTACCCCTGCTGTCCCATATGTTGGGTTCTCCAAACCTATGGGTGTTCTAAGGCAGGAAGTAGTGGTCCTTAAAATAGGGTAATGCTTTTCATGCAAAGGGTACAGGCGAAGGTAGAGACAGAATTAGGTCCACTCAGGTGGTTTAGTATTGAGTGCTTGGATGTGGGAACATGCTTAGCTATTTTCCTTAACCAGTTTCTCACCTCAGGCAGGCGGACCGCCCCCAGAACAAAGAAGCTGATTGGCTATTACTCAGGCAGGCAGTATAGAACTTGGGCCAGTCCCACCGGGGCCTTCACGCACAGAGCTCTGGCTCTCACATATAGTTTCGTGGGACAAGTTGCTCAACTTTGGGTGGGAATATTTGCGCAATGTGCCACTTGCAATAGTGATAGAAAACAGAACTCTGAACTGTGCAGTGGCGCTTAATCGGAATTCCTTTGGATTTGAAGGATGTGTTCTGGGGAAGAGTTGCTGCGTAGGAGAGTGGACGGCGCTGTTTCTCGGAGATCAGGACGGCAGGAGCGGATGCGAGCATGCTTCAGAACCGCGCTGGGAACTCCGTTCCCTGCCATCCCGACCAGTGCCCAAGTCTCCGCGTCATTTGCAGGTAAGCACGCGCATTTCAGTCCAGCAACACTCTTTCCTGTGAGGAAATAATCTTTTATTTTCCACAGTGCTCAGACACGGTTAATTGTATTATATTTGTTTATTTAGCGAATTACTAGGCACGAACCTAACCCAACAGATAACACAGCACTAAACAAAGTATACATTTCACAATACGGTAACATTACGCAATCATCACAATATAGACAACATGTGCATTGTTATATATGCATACACTATACCTTGTCGTATGCTATAATGATATTGCAAGTCACCGAGGAGCTTCGTGAACAAATAGAGGGACTAGGCCGAAGGCTAAAGGTCAGGAACTCCAAGGTGACTTGCAATATCCTTTGTATGTATGGTAGGGGGTATTTTATTCTATTCCTTATGATACATGGCAACACGCTGTCATTCCCTTTAATACCCTTTCTCAATATAGAATCTGTTTGGATTTAAAAAAGCAAACAGCTCCTAATGTGCTGCAAACAAACAGTACAAGCTGTTTAATAAAACATATCGAACAAAAGCTTTCATTTTGTGCTTTAAAATAAGGAATGACATGCAGATTCTTGTTCACATGTGTTAAACTCCAGCAGTGCACACATGAAACATTCCACCTTAAACAGTTCAATGTCAATTCATGGCTGTAAAGTGACGCAGAAAATGATCCTGCAGGCATCATG
The DNA here is from genome assembly GCF_040938575.1 of Ambystoma mexicanum. Classification (NCBI taxonomy): domain Eukaryota; kingdom Metazoa; phylum Chordata; class Amphibia; order Caudata; family Ambystomatidae; genus Ambystoma; species Ambystoma mexicanum. The sequence continues at coordinate 446,021,482 of NC_090936.1, read as the reverse complement.
TCTCGAGTGGATAGCTCAGGGGTAACATGCTCGCATTGGAAGCAAGATGACACAGAGCAACACATGTTCGATCCCCGGGTCCGCGCTTAGAAACCTCTGGGTATTAAGCACGTTATAAATAACATATCACGGAATTTGAAAAGCTTTTCACGGCTTTAATGAAGTGCTGCAGTGACCGCTGACGTTCGCTCTGCAAGCTCAAGCTGCAGCCATTGTGACATCACAACCGAAAAGTGATAACTGATTACAGAGCAGCTGTGATGTCATTTCCTTACAGGTCAGGTGTGATGTCACACCTAGGCAAGAACATTATTTCCAGGCTTTTATACACCCTAGTACATGTAATATAACCTTATTTAAGCACTATTAACAAACTATTGACCACATTAAAATTATAATATACACTCCAGAAGAAATGCATCCATTTAATGTATAAAAAACACAGTCCTAAATCAAGGGTCATGTAGGGATGTTGTTTACATATTTAGGCTCGCACCTGCCTCGCGTCCGAGTTAACTTTCTTTGTGGAGCGGGCGCGAGGCAGGACAGAGACGGTTGGCGGAGCCGCAGTTGGATGGGTTCTCCATGCGGGCCTGCATGAAATAAAGCTTATGCTTTAAATCACCTACCTGTGTCGGCCTCATCTCTCCAAATGGCGACGAGCTGAACGCAGGCCCGCGGGAGACATCGAGGGCTCAGCGTTGAGCTTCCCCTTTGAAGCTCCGTGGCCGTGTGAAGGCCACGCCTCCCTCTGTGAGGGATCGCGGGGAGGCCCGTCTGGGCTGTACGAGCCGGCGTTGGCGCTCCTGCCGCTTCCACGCTTGGGGGCATCACATTTTCTTGCCTGCACATCGTTGAGGCCAGCCCCGCCCTTTCTTCCTGGACACTATACTATAATCCTTGTTACACACACGCAAGTGAAATCTTACTGCCAGCCTCCTGTGGAAATCAAGGCATTGTTCTGGCTCAAAGGGGCACCAAGAGGCAGATTAATAAGGGAGTACACAATCTCTGGAGTAAAATCCCTTGCAAGGACACAAGTTGGCCCTTGTGGCAGTGGAACGGCCAAAAGTGAAGTGCATATTGTTCAGGAAAGTGCAATTAAAGGGTTAAGTGGCAGAAAAGAAAAGACTCTGGCAATTGCAGTAAAAGCCCTACCACATTTGGAAATATTATTGTTTACATAAGAGTGTAGCGCTGCTGAATTCAGGTTCAATCTTAGTTCCAAGCACAAGGGTTCATCATGGTGGCAGCTAAAATGGCAGCACCTCCACCATTTCTACCAGAAGCTGGTACACCCAGTATCAGATGGGACAGATGGAAGAAGCTTTTTGATACTTATCTCATTGCGATAGGATGAGATAAATTTTCATCTGCAAGGAAGGAAGCCATTCTTTTGCACAATTTGGGCGCGGAAGGGCACAGTGTGTACGATGGGTTGCCTGAACCCCCACAAGAAGGACAAGGAGAGACTGACTCTTATAGCATAGCTGAGAAGAAGCTTGAAATCCATTTTGAACCCAAGAAAAATACCACATTTGAAAGACATAAGTTCTTCAAAAGGGTGCAAGAACCACAGGAACCTGTTGAAAACTTCATAGCTGCATTGAGAACTCTCAGTCATTCATGTGATTTTGGGACCCTCACTTACTCATTAATGAGAGATCAATTGGTGCGCTGCACTAACAGTGAAAAGATAAAGTAAAGGCTATTGTCCAGAGATCTTCCACTGGAAGCGCCGGTGGATATGGCGCAGAGTATGGAACTGACGAGCAAGTATATGATAAACATGAAAGCAGAGAAGTCTGGGATTGAAGTTGCTGCAATTAGAAATCCTAACTCCAGAAGACTGAATTCTTTCAAGGAAGTCAAGTGTTTCAAGTGTGGCAGCAACCGGCATGTGGCCTCAAGTGTGTTCTGCCCGGCGAGGAAGATTAACTGTTTGAAGTGCAAGAAAAGAGGTCATTTTGCCAGGGTTTGCAAGAGACGGCGCTAGTCAACAGTGTTGATCTAGGTCTTCCTGAACAGGAAGAGAGCCATGCAATTCCGTTTCAAGGCAAACATGTATTGGAGGTAGCTGAATTGTACCCTGAAGGGAAAGGACCGACTGATGTCTTCATGATCCAGGGCAGGGTGGGGACAATGAAAGTTGACAGCTGTTCACCATGGACATATATCGAGGAAAACATATGAAGGATGTGTACAAGGAAGTGTAGAGCAACTAAGTGAACACATGATCGGACCATATGCATATGGAAATGTGAAGATCAAAGTTCTTGGAAAATTTCAAGCGTCTATAAAATACAAAGGTTGCAGCTGTGAAGCGAATGTTTACGTCACACTAGAAGGATCTTCCTTGTTAGGATGGGAAGAACGGAGAAAACTGGGTATAAGGATCCAAGCTAGTGCTGAAAGTCCAGTGTCAGTGGCCGAAGTGAAAGACATATGGGAAAAAGAGTATCCCAGAGTGTTTTCAGAGGATTTGGGGGTGTTGAAAGATTTTGAACATGGTATTATTTTAAGGAAAGGTGCGGTGCTTTAAGTACATAAGGTTAAACCTATACCACATAATCTGTATGAAAAGGTGAAGCAAGAAATACAAAAGTTGCTACAAGGAGGAATTATTGAAAGAGTGGAGAGTTCTGAATGGCTTTCACCAGTGGTTGTAGCAGCTAAGTCTAATGGTGACATCAGGTTATGTGTGGATTTAAGAGACTTGAACAGAAACATTCTTGTTGAAAAGCATCCCCTTCCCAACATCGGAGAGAAACTGACTACGCTTGAGGGTGCAAGTGTGTTTTCTGTGATAGATTTGTCTCAGGCGTATCATCAGGTGCCTTTGCTGAAAGAGAGTCAAATGTTGATGGCATTTGTGACCCCGTTGGGAACATTCAAATATTGCAGAATGCCGTTTGGACTGGCGTCAGCGGCCTCTGTTTTTCAGAGAGTAATGGTAGCTGTGTTGGAAGGTGTACAAAATGTAGTCGTTTTTCAAGATGACATTCTTGTCCATGCTAACTCTGGGGATGAACATGATTTAATTCTTGCGAGAGTGTTGAGGAGACTGGATGAAGCTGAGTTGACAGTAAAGAGGAGTAAATGCAGAATAAAAGTGGAGAGTGTAGAATTCTTGGGGCATGTTGTGGACAAAAGTGGAGTGAAACCTAAAAAGAGCCTGGTAGAATCAATTAAGAATGCACCCAGACCGGAGAGCAAGGAACAAGTAAGGTCGTTCTTAGGACTTGCGCAATATTATCACAAGTTCGTTGAACATTTTGCGAGCTTGTCTACACCCTTGAGAGAACTACTTGGAAAGGGGGTGAAGTTTGCATGGAGTGATGATTGTGAGGAAGCATTTAAGAGTATTAAGGAGGCAATATAAGTGCACCGTCGATTGGAAAATGTATGGCATGTGATAAATGTGTATAGGTTGTGGATGCTAGCGGCATAGGGTTGGGTGCAACTCTAATATAGTACAACAAGGATAATGAGGAAAGAGTGATTGCATTTGCTTCACGCTCACTGAGAGGGGCTGAAGCGAACTATTTGGTCATAGAAAGAGAAACACTTGCTATGTTCTGGGCTATTCACCACTTTAAATATTTCTTGTGGGGTAGAAAATTTGTGGTAAGGTAAATTTGTGGAAAAAAAAAGAAAGTAAATTGTGGCATTCAATGATATTCTTTTGTTGTTACATTAAGGGGGGGGATATGTAGGGATGTTGTTTACATATTTAGGCTCGCGCCTGCCTCTCTGACCTGCCTCGCGACTGAGTTAACTTTCTTTGTGGAGCGGGCGCGAGGCAGGACAGAGAGACTGTTGGCAGAGCCGCAGTTGGATGGGTTCTCCATGCGGGCCCATATGAAATAAAGCTTACGCTTTAAATCACCTACCTGTGTCGGCCTCATCTCTCCAGGTCATTTCCTACTTTTTTTTTTATTCCTTCCTAAAAGATAAGGGACGTTCTAAGATGAAGGGCTACTGGTAAGAAGTTCAACAAAATAAGAGCATGGTGTGAAAAACTCTGCTTTGCGCCCCCACCCCGTACCCCCAATTTTTTGCTTCCTGAATCACGAGTGTTAGGACATCAGCACTATGCACCACAGGCATGCCACCAGAAATCTGGATCTGTTTATAGATGATGCAAGCCATTCTGAAGAGAATACATGATTGTAACATGGGAGAAACATGATCAAACTTCCGTGTACCTGTTGCCAGCTTAGCCGCAGCATTAAACAGCCTTAGGGATCCCCATCAGTAAGACACTCCATCAATCGCGGCAATGGGCAAGGCTGTAGGGCCCAAAAGTATGATATCAGATGGATATGTGATTATTGTTATTGTTTTCATAACCATATCTGTGACAATAAAATCCTACAGCCTTTTATTGCCAACACTTGCAAACTGTGTGGTCCAACTCACTTATTCCAGGGAGGGTGGGTCGGATATGGAACTTGCATGCATATGGGTCCATCAGTTATAACCAGTGCATGCACAAATGCATTGCTTGCTGAACTGTATCCGGAGTATTTCGCCGGTAAGTGAGCCTTACGGTGCTGCACTGCCCTTGTGGGAGGGACCAGACTTGTTTGCAGACCCACCTTAGTGGTCACCACCCCTTAGAGCAGGCTACAGGCGCTTGTTCGTTCTGAGTAGAGGGACGCTAACATGTTTGGCAAATGTTCTTTTCCAAATGTTGGCAGCCATTGGATGAAATGAGGGTGTGACCTGCACACAAATACATCGCTGAGGAAATGTGCAAGGCTCCTCTGTAGATTAAGAATAACGATCAGTAACTCTTCTTGTCGATATATTGGCGAGCATAAAGATCATCTTCCCAAAAACACATTCAATGTGTGCCCTAGGAAAGGGCTTAAACAAGAGTCCCACAGTAGTACCGTGTAAAGCGTGCATGCTTCTGATGTGCCTGGGTGGTAGGATTGCCTTTCAGTAGCGCCTTCAAAAAACGGATTGATCAGGTGTGTACCAAGAATAAGAAAGCACTCCCCTCCCCCATCTCTTCTGCAATGCGAATTAGCAGCCAGGTGGACCTCGAGGGTTGCATGGTTTAGCCCCGCCATCGCAAGCTAGAGAAAGCAACATTGGTGAAGGAACGCTGAGATAATACAAAGACCACCCTGAGTGCACAACGGACAACATATTTCTCTCTTACTCTAGCATGCCCTTGTGTAACGTGCACCTGGATCTGCTACTAATTCCACTGGAATACCATAATGTCAGAACTGTCATTGCTTAGGCCAATGGCAAGTCATGGGATGCCTGGCCATGATGGCCATTCCCCGGGTTGAGAAGGTCCGCAGGACTCTTCATCTCTATTTATGTGCAGAAGGTCAGCACTTCTAACAGGAAGAATGTACACAAGAGGCTAGAGCAAAGCATGCCCTTAGCAGGTTGCTTAACAAAAGGACACGGTAAGTATGAGATCGTTCAGTTGCAGATGGCGGTCATAATGGCGACAGGAAATGGGTACAGCAGACACAAATAGCATAGTAATGGTCAGTATATTTGAAGTATTTACAGTACCAGGAGCAGCTGACGGTCTGGGGATTGTGATTGGTGGCCATAGAGTTGCCTTCAAGGATTAGGTGATGGTGTTCAATAAGCACCTTTCAAAGCAAACATAATGGTGGGCTGTTGCTATTTTTCGCATCTGGGGGAGGAGCTCAATTGAGGAGTAAAAGATCAGGTGGCATGTCTTGTCCGCGCACATTGCAAGTGATGCTTAATACTGGCTGCAGCTAGCCCAGGATTCCAAGGGGCCAGAGCTCTGTGTACCATGCTCCCAGCCATTTATCTTCTACCAGCTGATGGGGAAATCAAGGTGCTCACAATGGAGCGATTATTCCTCTGGGGGGCGCCATTGGGAGGAGGTGAAACTTTCAAGACAGGCCGCCCACGGCACTGCATGTCGAAAGCTTCATAATAGCTGGCCAGCCGGTCAGAACGTATCAGCAAATATAAAGTGCTCAAGTGGATTTGTTTGAATTCCCACTTCTCAATGTTAATTGGTAATTTTTATTTTTATTTTATTGGGTATTTATAATGTGCCTGTACACAAGTGCTTCAGGGCACAACAAGACAAGGAGGGCGTGGGGGGAGGGAACAGGGATGACAAAACAAAAAAAGTCCTACTAGGTCTTGTGACATTCAGATTGTGGAAGTGCAGTAAACAGACGTGTAGGGGGTGGGAGGGTGGGAAGTGCGAGAAGTGCCAGAGGGTTAAGCGAGTGCCAGGGGAGGACAGGAGGACAGAGCCCGGGGAGAAGAGAGTGGAGGTTCAGACAGTCCACATTTTGAGTGTGAGAAACGGGGCTGGAAGGGCTTATGGGGTGCAGGCCCATCCATGTTAGTGCAGGGGAGGGAGCCCAGAAGGGCAAGTGCAGGTAGGGGAAGGAGTGTGGGGGCAGAGTAGACCAAGTGCAGTGGTAGACTGGTCAGGGAGGGCCAGGTGCCATATAGGAATCAGGCAGCCAGTCAAGAGGCAGACAGGGACATTAGCTGGGGAGGGGGAGAGGGAAGGAGGAAGAGAAAAGGAGGGTTGTGAGAGGCGTTTGGAACTTAAGGAGATCCGGCTCAAGTCTGAGAGGAGCAGGGAGGCCATTTCAGAGGGAGGCACCTGCTGAGGAGAGTGATACACCCACCACTCTTTGCTTGGAGAAGCATCTGATCTGCAGAGAGCTGGAGCTAAATGACCAAAGGGCTCTAGCATGGAGTTATTTGGTGGGAGAGAGTCAGTCTTGTGGATGATGCCAAGGGTTTTGAACTTTATCCTTGCAGCAACCAGGAGCCTGTGGAGGGATTTTAGGCGTGGTAAGCTGCGGTCCCTTGGCTTCAGGCCAAGGAGAAGTGTCTCAGTCCTATTCTGGATTAGTTGAAGGGGCGAAGACAGGTTAAGGAAAAGGCTGTTGCAGTATTACAGTCTGGAGAGGACAAGAACTCTGAAGACCTTGAGTTTCTGGGGGAAGGTGAGGAAAGGGCGATGCCTCTGAGGGGGTGCAGCTGAAAGTGGTCTTTCTTTGCAAGGTCCATGATGTGAGAAGAGAAGACGAGAGGGGAGTTGAAGATGACACCACGGTGTTTTGCCTCAAAGAGGGTGGGGGGAGGCCCATGGAGTGTAGGAGGGAAGGAGGGGCCTGGGGTCCCAATCAGAATTATCTCATCCTTACTGGCATTAAGGCAGAGATCATTAGCAGCACACCATGCCTGAATAGCAGCCTAACCATCAGGAATGAAAATGAGAGAATATGAGAGAGAATATGAGAGAGAGAGAAGCATGAAGGAGAGTTGTGTGTCGTCCGCAAAACACTGGCAATTAGGAGAGAAGGCAGAGATCAAATGGGCTAAGGGGGGCAAGGTAGTAGTTGAAAAGCCAGAGTGAGAGAATAGAGCCTTGGGGGACACTGCAGGTAGAGAGTGAGATGGCGTGGAAAAAAGGTCATTCAGAGAGGAAGGAGGTCAGCCAGTCCAGAACTAGCTCTGTAATGCCAAAGGTATCATAGAGCCAATTTATAAGGGGATCTGGAGTGCATTTACAGTCCCTAAACAGAAATTCCTGTCACCTGAAAAGTATTGGCACCAAAAACGGCTGTTCTTTGCTTTCCCTGGCACGTGTGGCAAGCATTTGAACATTTCATCAAGAACGGCCCTGCATTTGCTTTTATTCCATCTGAATGACAAGAAATATGCACTACATCCCAAAAATTGCCATGTTTGACTTTTAATTCACATGAGGGGCAAGAAATTCAACACGCCAAATAAGAATGGCTTTGTTTTTCCTTTCGTGTGAACCGCAGCACTTTACACACGGCAAAAGAAAAATGACTTTCAAAAGCCACAGGGAAAAGACAACACCGCTTCAGGGAAATCTATCTGTTGTGGGCGGGGGGAGGGGGGGTTTGACTAAAGCAAGGCACATTATGTTTTCCCCCACAAGACTTCAATCACCTTTGAAGTGGCCCACAACACCGGACAAACCAGTTTGGCCTAAAGCAGGAAACTTCACAAGGAAAAGCCCCGCTGTCACTGAAAGTCGCACCTACCAGTGAACCATTCCGCAGTAACATGCGATGTGAAAATTCACATCTGTGAACACAGGTCTAATATTAGAACAAAACGAAGTACAGCACTGCTAGTTGAACACTTTATACAAAACAGCCAGTCAGAAAATGAACTGAAGTGGAGTGTTTTGGAAAAAGGTTTGGTACCGAAGAGATTGGAAATATTGCAGCTTTGCTATTGAAACGAGAACAAATATGAATTTATAGATTAAAAAGCCACATAGAAGGTCTTAATGAAGAAATATGTTGGCAAGCTTTAGCAATTCTATAAAATCTTAACCAGTTGTCTAACCAGAAACCTACAGGTGCCAGAGGGATAGACCATCAAATCTGGGTATAATCCCAAAAAACATTAAACCCCCCTGTATTAGCAAATGTATAAGATGTTATATTCAATTGTTGAGTATGACAGGAGAACACTCCTGTTTATAACAATTGAACCACAGAAGTAAGAAAGGCTGTATATTGGAACATTACTCTATTTGAACCCTACGAGATTCAGAACTGGGGGAGCTTGTGGACCTCTCTAAAGATGTAAATTTAAAGGAATTGAATAAACAATACAGATGTAACTGCCCGCTGAGTAGACGCCAGCCTGAAAACGGAAAACTACATTTCCCAACCTCTCTAAAGGTGAGGGTAGTCCCAACTGAAATCCACCACGGGCTTAAATAGTAGCATTTGAGAAGATACAATGATTATGTGCTGAAAGGGAGTAAAGGAATGACCTACCATAAGGGCAAGTAGTATTCCTTAAGTCACAAGTAGAATGGATCGTAACGCGATAACAAGAAAATCACAGACGGTATCCGTCTGACAACACAGACGACATAATCATAAAAAAAACTACATTTCCCATTATCTCTAGTGACCCGGGTAGTTCGAGTTGAAATCCAAACACGGGGGTTGTAAAACAGTACGATTATGTAGAATGGTGGATATAAGCCAAGAGAAACTGGTGGTATGATGTGCCACAACAATAAAGTAAGTCCCAGAGCGACACTAACCACAAATCGTAATGTGTCTGTTGACAACACGGCAACCATAACTAGAAAAAACTACATTTCTCAAGACCTCCAGAGCCACGGGTAGTTTGACTTGAAACAAACTTAAATACGGAGGTTGCTAAATAGCATAACTATGAAGAATAGTGGATATGAGCCAAGAGAAACTGGAGGTATGATTGGCCATAACATTAAAGGGAGTCCCAGAGCGGCACAAACTACGGATCGCAATGCGATCACGTGACCGCAACATATACAAATATGGGACACACGAAAATGGCGACCGCAATGAAGAAAGCAGAGCGGTGCCATTGGAACCAAAAAACAGGGTAAGAGGAGTAGCTCATTGCGGGCTAGAAAGCCATTATAAATAGGAGGAGTTGCAATGTACTAGAAAGTGATTGAGGGTTCTAGAAGCAAATTAGAAAGAACAAGTAAACGAGGGCGCCTGTATTTTTGGAAAGAACATACACCTCCCTTGCCCATAGATAACGCACAACAATCTATGGAGGTATTAACCTGTGAACATCCCAAGCCATATACAAGGACAGGGAAGGACTGAACAACAGAGACTACGGACCATGCAGGTATATGCAAAGAGATCAAGACAGTGGTGGTTAAAGAGGTGTACTATTATAATATATTATAATGTATAACAGCTAAATCAGGAAACATGATTTTGTTTCAGATGTCTGAATTGTGAAGTGTACCACAGTTTGGGAAAACACTCTCAAGAAGGGCAGATCCATAAAAAGAGAAGACAAGTGAGATACTCTCTCTGTCATTCGAATACACATTGTATGAATTAGATGACATTGCACACACAAGACTGAAGAGACCTCTTTCTTCATCTCTTCCCCTTTAGGACACGTGATCAAGAAACCACGACCAGTGAGAAATTGGGGAAACGATCCACTAATGCTTGATGTGGACAGATGGGACGAGAATAGCAATCATTCTTGTTACTGTTTAGTGTTTCGCTTTACTGTTTTGCTAATAATAATTTAGACCAGTAATTGTAAAGCTAGTATATGTCCTGAAGAAAGCGGGAAGTAAAGAGATACCGCTGAAACCGGTTGACAGTAGGTTCAGGTGTGATGACCTGAACCCCGTGTGCCACGAGAAGAAAAAGCAAGGGACACGGTCTAGACATAATAGCATCTTTTTAATTAAACAGCCCAATAGGAAACAGAGTTGTTTTTGTTTTTTAGAAACTCCTTGAACTTTGTGATCAAGGACCTAAGGGTTATAAGACACACAGATTCAAGGCAATGAGAATAAAGCCAACTATCGACCTTGAGGAAGTGTGCAACTTTTTAGTTGACAGGAAAGTAGTGAGCAAGGATAGGGATAGGTCCCCTTGATTGTCTGTCCCCTTGATAGTCGTCACTAACAGCGAAACTCTAGGGTAAGTACACACCCTGAAGAGAGGCGAGATTAGACAATACAGGGACATTAAGCTAAATCTAGGTATTTAGACCACAGGTATACTCTTTTTTAATAAATTGATTCTGTCCATATGGTGTTAAAAATAGTCAGGCGAAGACAGGATAGGAAAGCCTCAGACTCCAAGTCGTCTGTATATGTGATTAAGGGTGACATAATTCCCTGCTCTGCCAGACTTTAAGGCAGGGGCTTAAGGAGGAAAAAGAAAGCAATGTGTGGATGGAGCATGACTAGGAGTGGTGAGCCCTTCCGGCAACCCCTACTAAAGATGAACTGACAAACTTCAAAGAGGGTCATAAAAATATTTGGTTGCAAGCTGACCCAGGAAGACAGCGGGCTGTGGGGTATGATGCGCCCCTCCCACAGAGAAGGACATATCCTTTCAATTGACATTTAAAGATAGATTTCAATTTAGCCATTTTTTGCAGCACTCGGAATAAGAAATCATTTTGTTTTATGCAATTTTTCCAAGCAAGTTCTAGGCGTTTTTTTTTGTTTTTTTTTTAGAGACGAAGTGCATGTTCCCAGGACTTTGTGGACTGAAATTGCCAGTAAAGACTAGCTTCTGGCTGAATTAAAAATGGGACAAATATGACAGTTGGTGGAAAGATGGAAATTGAAATTATGAACATGCTTCATCATTTGCAGAGTTATAACTGTTATACATTGTGTGAAAAGGACATAAATGTACCAAATGGCCATGCTACATTGTATGGATTTGGCAATCAATTTATCCAAGTCCTCATGACCAGCCACAACTGCATATCTGGTTCAAATGGCCGGGGCTAGTATAAGTATGAAGTTATGAGGCATAACTCAGTTTTGCTAAAAAGTTGACATGAGAACAAAGAACTGCAATAAATGACAGAGGGTGCCCTTCCCTGTGGAACCAATAATGCCAGGGGGCGGAGAGAGGAATGGGAAACTGTACTATCCGGGGGAAGGAGTAATTATAGAGTGCTCCCCCTAGATTGTAAAGTGAGTGATGTCATTTGTGCTATATAAGGGATGACTGTACTAGGTTAGACAGGCAGACACACAACCATCCAGGGAGAAGGAGGATGGAGAGAAGGCAGCTGAACCATATCAACGAGAGTGCAGTGACCAGACCCCTTGCCAAGCTGTCCAGAGTGTCCTGAGAACCAGCTGGCTGTCCAGAATCCCATCCAGGAGAGTGCAGTGACCAGATATTTGTCCTAGCAGTCCAGAGTGTCCTGAGAGCCAGCTGGCTTTCCAGAATCCCAAACCAAGGCTTACCTTGTGAGTAGCAACTAACCCCAGCCCTTAATTGCATAAAGCTTTCCTTTTTGTAACATTGCCTCACATATTTCCCCCATTGAAAATCCCATAGAAACCCCATTGATAATCCTGTTGAAAGTCCCAAATTGCCAGTATAATTTATGCACCTTTCCATAGAAGAATCGGTATAAGCATGTGCTTGTTAGCGTATTCCCCGTGATAAACCTCTCAGTTGTCTGTATAAATCCTTAGCATTTTTGAAGTAAATCAATTAATTCCCCATTGAAATTCGGAATTGTACGTTTGGACCGAATAAAAAGGTCTGACCGTACAAAAAGCCTGAAAAATGCTACCACCAAAGGTTTCGGACACCAAAAGTTCGAACCTTTGGTGTTAGCATTGTAGGTAAGTATAAAGTAAAAAGACTGCAGGGTGTCCTCCGCAACACCCCGCTCACTATACTGTCCTCCGCAGCACTCGCATTTTTTTAAAAAGAAATGTAAAAAAAACACTGCGGGGGTGTCCCCCGCAACACCCGCTCACTATACTGTGTGGTATTGTGAGCAGGGGTTGTGGGGGGGAAACTCCTGCAGCTCCCAAAAAAAAAAAGAAAAGAAAAAAGGACCCTGCGGCGCCGGTTCCCGATCACAGAAGTGAAAGGGAACTGGCGCCGCAGGGACACAGCGTCTGAAAAGGTAAGTAGGGTTTGGGTATGTTGGAGGTGTGGGTGGGGGTGTGTTAAGGGTGGGGGTGTGTGGTGGGGGTGGGTCAGTGGGGGTTTCAATCCGTGTTCGCATGGGAAATTTGCAAACCTTTTGTGGTGTGCACATTTCTCAAGCAAGCTTTTCCGTCGCTGACTTTTCCGCGACGGAAACATCATGTAGATCCTGAAATTCACGTCCAAAATTGTTGGCATTCAAAATCAACAATCTTGTCGAGTGTTTTTATTTAATTATTATAGTCATTAAAATATTGCCTCAAAAGAATTAGTCTCTGTGTAACTGAAAACCGAATTTACTTGTGTATTGTGTGCATTACCCCACAAACTCCTAACTTGCATCTGTCCAATTAAAAAACCCAAACCGTAGTCCCATTGAAAGCAACCCCTTTTGTCTAGAAATCTTTTCCGTTATGTGCCTCTGTCCTTGTCCTTGAAAACCAATTTTCCTACTCTGAACCACACCCCTTCCCTAGCTGCCTGTCATTGCAAATCACGTGTAAAACAAATTTACATTTGCCGTTTGTATTTTTCCTTTTGCATTTGCTTTCTCCCAAAACCGATTTTTCCTTTTCTTTCCATCTTGCCCTTGTGTGCCGATTACTATTCTATAAACTTCCCTATCACCTCAAGTGCAGTAACCCGAATTTCCTTTCAATCTGTCCCCAAGTAGCCGTGTGAGTAATAATCAAAATCCATTTCTGCCGTATTGCTCCAAAAACAGGTTTTCACTTTCTTTTCTTCTGGCTTCCCATCTTGGGCTGGTGGGCTTTACTGCAAATCCGATTTTCTCTCTCTATCCTTACTCCTTGCCACTGCCTTCCATTCAAAGGAATTAAGTTAGCTGATGTTTGGGGGTGAGTGTTGCAGGGGGAAGTGCTAAACTTTGGTATTATCCTTTGATGAAAAACTGTTCTTTTTCCTGTTTTGCCATTCAAGATCTGTGTAAACTGTGATACGATATCTGAACCAATTGTTCTGTAGGAATCATTGCATTTGTGTGCCACATATTGGTGGCTGCTGTATTTTTTGTATTTTTCCTTGTTTATTAAATAATAAATTAATAAAAATCTTATTGATACACAGTGGCCTGGTTCCTAGTCCATTGTGACACGGGGTGTTCGTGAAGGTTGGGTGCGAGACGGGTTGGAAACCTACTCAAAAGAATCTGTGTTTTATTCAGAATAAAAGACAAAGTGGGGGCTTGTGCCGTGATTGAGGTTAGAGTTTTCACCCGTGACAGTCCAAAACAGCAGACTAAACCATTGAAGGTAGTGTAACTTTTGGTGGTTAGAAAGCTGTGTTACACTGTAAAGGTGCCATCCAAAAACCTGTACCCAAGGTATCACGGCTGTGTATCAAAATAGAATATTGTAACCATAACCTAGGCAAGAGCAGGGTAGAGATTCTGTCCTTGCATAGATAACCAAAAGAACAACACTCTTCCTAATGAGCACTGTGGAAATTAACATGGCTCGGCAGCACCTTCTGTCCAAATTGTTCATTAAAGGTGAATGGGAAGAGCTGGGGCAGGACACCTGGTTATCCAGTAGGATGCAACAGGTGATCTCTATAAACATGGATGTGTGGTAGGACAGTGGCTTCTTACATCAAGCCCTGACTGACTTCTACACGACGCAGGCCACCAAAGACGAGCATATTAAGATGGTCCAACTCACTGCATACGTGTACTTCCACATGATAGTCATAGAAGAAAAGTACCAAGAAAGTGTAACCTCTGTGCAAAATCAGTCTGAGCTTTTAAAGCAAACACAAAGGGCCTCATTACGACCCAGGCGGTAAGTTACCGCCTGGGCCGTGACTTTACCACCATGGCGTAAACTATGTTTACGCCATGGTGGTTGGCGGACTTACCGCCCCATTCCGAGGTCGGCGGGGCGGTAAGTCCCCAATCCCCATTTACCCTTCCCCATTCCCATTTTTGCCCCATAGGGCATAATGGGAGTGGGGAAGGCGTTAATTACGCCACCGTAAATTACGGTGGCGTAATTAACTCCATGGTCCCTTAGCGCCATGGATTTTAACACCTGCTAAAAGCAGGTGTTAAAAGCGCCATGGCGCTAAGGGACCTCGTAGTTGGCGGTAAGGGGTCGGCGCAGCTAACGCTGGCGTTAACCCCTTACCGCCAGGGTCGTAATGAGGCCCAAAGTGAGTTAAGGCAGGTCAAGGACAAAATGCGAGAGAGCCAAAATTCAGAGTTAGAATTAGCAAACCTTATCAAGCAGCTAAAGGAGGAGTTGGCAGTTCAGCAACAAACTAATTCAGAACAGGGGGCCCAATTATCTTGATGCGGCCCCTAGGGTACCATCGGGTATGGAAACAAGGCACAATCACCACACACAAACTGATACGCCAGACACGGGTTTCAATTCCCAAAATCTAGGGTTTATTGGTAAGCAAATAGTCTCAGTCGGCCGACTGGGTCTCACGTTCCGCAATGTGTGTCACCCAGACCTCGTGGGACGCAAGAGAGCGAGCATTCTACATCAGTTACAATGGTTTCGATGATTGACAATTATGACGAATATGACACCCTTCAGACATTTATTCAGCAACAGTTTGCAATTTGCGAAGGTGCAGACACCATTCTTTGTTTTAGGGAACATAATGCTCTTGTTCTTACAAGCAAGCTGCGTGCAGGGGAGAGACACATTCCAGGCCTCACTATCTTCTAGTTTCTATTTGTGGGCTGGAGGTCAGCTCGATCTACAGGGGCTCGGTGAAGGGGGGCTGCAGAAGAGAGCATAATTCAAGCCATTAATTGTTTATTTGTACTGTTTCTGCCGCACCAGCGAGACTAGCTGGCACCTGCGTAGTGATTAAATGCCTTGTTGCTTACTTCCAAGGACTTGTGAGGGAGGAGACCAGGGCATTGCTGTCTAGATTGTCTGGGCTGCGTTTCAACATGTAACTTGTGGCCTTGCTCTATGCATGAGCAAGAACGAAATAGAATTCACTTACAGCAAAACAGTTTGAACAGAAAAGCAAGAAGGCGAAAGTTACTCAAAATGGCAAATTCTATTCCTACAAAATGGACGCTCTCTGGTTATGCTCATGAGAACATATGATGCGGTTGGTTTTCGGCCAACAAAATATACCGCCTATATTATGGGAGGGTAATTTCTAGACACACAAACCCTCCTCTTGGCCGTAAGCCAAAAGCATCATCCGAACATCCCGTCTTCCTCTGACCATGTATCTGATTCCAAACTTTGCATACTACTATGATCGTCATCATTGTCATCAATATTAATTGACATAAACTCTTTCACTGTCTTCATTTCATGATTCATTTTGTATCCAATCCGGGGGTTCTTTTCTGCGTTAACATGTGTATGCATTCATCACTTATTTCGGTGAAAATTATTGGTAAACAGTGTATGCAACAAGAACATGTCATGAATATTCCAAGCGCTGCGACTAGAATCGCAACCAATTTCCATCCCCATGAGTGTAATACTTCCAATACTTCCCAGAACCAGGAGCTTATGTCCAATTCCCAACTATGTTCTGGGGGATGGAGATCGGAGCTCAGAACGTGAAACTTTTTTATCGCTTCAAAAATCGTAGGGGAGGAGTCGCTCACAAATACGCAACACGATGACCCCACGATTTTGCAAACTCCCCCACGATCAGCCAAAACTATGTCAAGAGCCATCCTATTTTGAAGTGTCATCAATCTAATCGCTTTTTCCTCCAAAGTCATGTTATATAATATATCCATTGTCCCATTTATTGTTTTTTCTAGTATTCTGCATAGTTGTCTTATATTATAGGAGTTTATTGCTTGACCCCAAAATGGAATAACAATTCTGCTATGTCTTCTGCTATTAATCCTCCTTCCTCGTTTCGTCGCGGTCTTGATCTAGATAGTTTGGCTATATCTGACGTTTTTGAAAGAAACACCCCCGGAAACAGAATCCCTAAGTAACAAGTACCTCCCCAATTTCTAGGCAGCCAGGGATAAGCTTTTTCTCCACATATGAAATAGACAGGATCACCTATATATACTGGTTCTTCCTCTCTCTCGAGGAACGCTATGTTCATACATCTATTGAATGCCCCTACTGAATAGGAGCCTTTCTTTCTTAAGCAAAATGGAACAGAGCGAGGACGGTAATTTATTGTATAGGAGGGGGGCACTGTATCTTTATTCCCTTCTGGGTTCATGTGAAACGTGATTACAGATGATTTATATGGCACATATAATCTATCTTGTGGCATTACTACTGGTGTTATTGGTCTTGCTTTGCGAAATATAGAGCAATCTACAGGTTTCATTATTACCTCCTCAAATTCATCCATGTTTGTTCTATCTAATTGACCCGTTTCACTCTTATTCCATTTCCTATAATATAATGCACTTAAGGACGCGTAACATGCAGAACTCAATGGCAATGGCTGCACATACCAACCTATTCCCTTTCCACCATGTTGCGGTATATAGGTACACACCCAACAATTGTTTTTTCTCAGAATTGAGTGTGTCATGTTTATTATCAAGAGTAGTGTGTTGTTTCCATATCCTTCCCTGTGCCTCTCTTCCCTTGGGGACAATGTATAGGAAATTACATGGACCGGGCTTTCAGTGGTGGAAATATTTCTAATAGGCAAAAACACTTCTAATGAATGTATCTCTTCTAGATACCATAATACCAATACTGTCATTATCGGTGCTAGTATACTCATAACACACATGACTATTGTTAAGATCAGCATACAAGTTTTTCGGCACTTTTTTTCTCGCAATCTTACAGTCTCTATATTCACTACATTGTCAGCATTGGTGCAGGAGGGGGCAGAAGCTGGTGCAGGCATTTTTCTTGATTCTTCTTCTCCAACAATGTTCGTTGTGAATACCTGTTACTGCTGCATTCATCCGAATATCAGTAAGTTCTGAAGTTTTAAAGTGTTTTAGCCAGTTCTCAACAGCCTGGATTGCTATACGTTGGGCAAGATTATTGTGCTTCTGCACATTGCTCAAAGAACTCTGGAGCAGTCATCAATTGCCTTTGTACCATATGAGCCCCACTTGTCCATGTGGGGTGATCAACACATGGATTTTTTTTTCTTTTGTTTTCAAAGATAGCACCGGGGAGCCGCGTTCCTGAGCTGTCGGATTTGCACAACTCTCACGCCTCTCTGTCCCCTAGGCCTCTGGTTCCCACTTCATCCATGATGGGAAATAGAGGCAACAAAGAAAATAAAATGAAGATCTGATCACTTCTTATCTCGGGGGCGTAGATTGTACCATATTGCTCCAGGTACTGTGTGATCGATGAATAGTGCAGGCGCACTTTCAGATTCAGGCTCAGAGTCGGCCTGCGGCGCAATGAGAAGTGGTGGGCGCCAAAGTGCTGATGCAGGCTTTGTGTCAGCTAGCAGCGATGCAGATTCTGCTGGGAAATGTTGGGGCACTCTTAGGCCTTTCTCCTTCATAGCAATCTTTCCAGGCTTTGTTTCAGGATTGGACAGATTTTGTGGCAGAGAACTGGCAACAATTTCTTTCGTTCCAGAGGCAGCTGTCTCTCCCTTATCGTCTGGATCAGGCAGTTCTTTCAATGGCGATGGAATTCTTTGCGTGTGCGTGGCATGTACCCACGCCTTCCTACCGTCCACACGGGCTGCTGTCTGTGTTGCCAGAAGGACTTGGTAGGGCCCACGCCATCTGGGTGCAAGCAATGACTTCCTTTCGAAATTCAACAGGACCCAGTTGCCTGGTTGCAGAGAATGCCCCAGACCAGTATATCGGATGGGAAGAGCCTCCTGCACCTGCTGACGAATCAAACGCAATTTCTGCATTAAAAGGTTACAATATGTACTAAGCACAGAATATTCTACTTCACTCAACCGCCTTGGCTGCGGCACACACCAAACATTAGCAGGCCTCCCCATCACTATTTAATAGGGGGAGAGCCCGGTCCTTGCTTGCACAGATGTGCACATGCACAACAAAGCTAGGGGCAATGCATCAGTACATCTTAACTTGTTTCCTTCACAGATTTTACTGTTCTTGCTCTTTAGTATGCCATTCTGACGTTCAACAAACCCGGCACTCATCGGATGCCTAGCGCAATGGAATATTTTATCAATATGAAGACCCGCGTAAATCTGTAATATTACTGCGCCAACCAAGTGCGGGCCGTTGTCTGACCATATGACTCGGGGCAAGCCAAACCGTGAAAAGTATTCCTTTAACATCACCTTAGCAGTACTCATGGCGGTGCAATCATTCAGTGGATATGCTTCCACCCATTTAATGAATGCACCCACTACCACCAGTACATTTTTAAGTTCTGACACCTTTCCATCTCTATAAAACCAAAATGGATCCCCTCAAATGGCATCGAGGGGGGGGCCAAAACTACCTGTTGGAGTAGCTGTTCCTTTTCCAACATTGTATTGTAAACACGTTATGCAATTTTGTACTAGCCTTTCCGCATTTTTTCTTATGTGTGTGTTCTGCCACACTGTAGCCAAATACTGAATCATCTTCCTTGCACAAATGTGCGTGGGGCTGTGGGCCATAGTGACCATTGCATTTACATAGGAGTTGGGCAACATCCAATTTCTACTCTTCTTGTCCACCCAGCAACCTTCCAGATCTAATTCTGCAGAGCCCTCAGCCCACTCTTATATTTCATCAGCAGTTGCTTCCGCCTGCATCTCTTTGATGGTAGCAATCCCATTCTCTATCATGCAGGGCACTTCCTCTGACTGTACTGTTAACATTTTGGTGCTCAAATCATTGGCAGTTTGTGTCACAATCCTGTCTGCAAATGTGTTTCCCTCTCCCACTTTACATGTTACCTTTTTATGCACCTCGCATTTCATTATTGCTAGGCGATTCGGACACGTAAGTGCAGACAGCAATCGTACTATCAAAGGGCTATGTTGAATCCTGGTTCCATGTGATGTCAAGAAACCCCTCTCAGCACAGAGTCGGCCGAAATGATGTACCACCCCAAAGGCATATTGACTGTCGGTATATATGTTTACACTCAGATTTTCAGAAATTTCACATGCTCTGGTTAACGCTATTATCTCTGCGGCTTGTGCAGAGTTGTAGGGGATTCTTTTGCTTTCTACAATACTTTTTTGTGTCGTAATGGCATAGGCAGCAGTTGATGTGCCATCAGGTAATTTAAAGCAGGAGCCGTCACAAAACAGTTCTTCATCTGGCTCTTTCTGTGGGGTGTCTGTTAAATCAACTCTTCCTTTTGTTTCTTCTTCAGTAACCATCAAACAATCATGGGGAGGTGATTCATCCTCCCCTATGTTTCCCCTGGGCAGTGGCAATAATTCTGCAGGATTCAAAGCGCTACACCTCATAATTTGAATGTTTGGTGCAAATAGGACAATTTCATATCTAGTCAATCTAGCGGACGTGAGGCGTTGCGTCTGCGTTCTTTTTAATAGAACGTCCATGGCATGTGGCACCATTAAAATTAAGGGGTGCCCCAACACAATTCCTTCAGTTTGTTTCACTGACGCAGCAGCCGAAAAAGCTTGCAAACAACATGGTAAACCACACGCTACAGGGTCCAGCACGGAAGAAAAGTAACCACATGGTCTATTTCTTCCACCTTGTTCCTGCGTTAAAATGGCCAACGCGCAGCCTTCATTCTCATGCACAAATAATCTGAATTTTTTTTTCATAATTTGGTGTGCCCAAAACTGGGGCGGAGCAAAACGCAGTTTTGAGCAGATCAAATGCTCTCTGGCATTCTTCATTCCATTGCAAAGGCATCACAACATCCTTTTTCGTCAATGCCACCATCGGTTTCACAATCACTGCAAAGTTTGCTATAAATTGACGGCAATAGGAAGCCATGCCTATTTTGGCTCTGACTCCTTGGAATAGGCATACCAGAGATACTTTCTATCCTTTCTGGTGTCAGTCTTCTCCCCTCTCTCGAAAGTAGGTAGCCCAAATAAGCCACCTCCTTTCAACAATATTGGAATTTTTTCAAACTAGCTTTATGGCCATGTGCTGCTAAGTGTGACAATAACAAAACGGTACAGTTTTACAAATCTCCTCTGTATCAGCAGCAATTAACAATCGTCTATGTATTGCAATAATACACAACCCACCGGTAATTCTAGCATTTCTAACTGTTCTTTTAATGCTCTGCTGTAAATACTTGGACTTTCTGTATAGCCTTGTGGAATACGTGTGAACGTAAATGACCGTCCCCCTAACGTGAAAGCAAATAAATATCTGCTATCCTGGTGTACTGGAATGCTGAAAAATGCATTCTTAAAGTCAATCACGCTAAAATATACTGCCAAGGTAGGTATCATTGTCAGAATTGTGGCGACATCTGGGACCAATGGGAATTGAGGATCAACCACTTTGTTCAATGCGCGTAAATCAATTATTAAACAATATGGTATCTCATTACCTCCTTTCTTATACACCGGGAAAATGGGGCTGTTACAAGTGCTACATGTAATCTCTTCAATTACACTCCTCTTTACCAAATCTGAGACAATACTTTTCAATGCTTTCTCGCCCTCCATCGAAATCTTATACTGAGGAATACGTGGCAATGTTACTCCTTCTTTCAAAACAATTTTCACTGGTTCTATCTTCAAACATCTCACATCATTGTCATTCATTGTCCACACACAAGCTGGTACTTCACTTAACTCCCCTGGCAGAAGTTTGGACAGGAACTCGGACACTGGTATATTCTGTGGTGATATTGTTAAAAACACTCCATCAGGAGTGCAATGGATAATTGCACTTAGTTTCTTCAACAGGTTTAATCCTAATAGATTTTCCCCGCAATTCTCTGTCAATAGAAATGGACAATATTCGGTAAATGGCCTTAGTGTTACTGGTACTGATTGGTACATGGGATTGATTACTGGGGTACCTGCAAACCCTACTGAAATATTATTTTGCCCTGACAGTGGTATCTCCGGAACCCAGTGGTGGTCTATTGAGCACTTTTGTGCACCAGTGTTTACAAGAAAGCTGTGCTCTCTATTCCCCGACTTTCATTTCTACGTAGGGTCCTTTTTGATTTACGGGAATAGACACTGGTTCCGACCCCTGTCTTGGGCTCTCCTATTGGGGAAACAATAGATCATCCGATGTCTAGTCACCAGAATAGTATGTATTTGGCTGTGTATCAAAAATATTTCCGACCCTACCTTTATTGCGCTCACTTTGATTTTGGAAGTAAGGAGTCTGACTCCGATCTTGGTTCGGATTCTGATTGCCATTTCCGTGATTATTCTGGTTTTGCTGCATATTATTATTTCTGTTCTGTCCATTTGTTCCCGGGTGACCTCTGTGCTGTCTTCTCTGACCATAGTCATTTCTATTTTGCAAGTGTGGACATTGCGCTCGCCAATGACCCTCTCCCTTACAATATGCACACTGATTTAATCCCAGAGGACCTCCATGCATTTTAGAATTACTTCCTCTCCCTTGCGCATTTCCTCTTCCTCTATTGTGACCCGCTCGCTACCTGCTGGATTAACACCCTTGTTTTTAAATTTACCCTATCTTTCACCTCTTTCTCTTTCTCTGTATTCACTCTATTCTCATAATACTGGGCCATGTGTAATACCTCACTCAATGATTTTGCTTGCCATGCACTTTCAGATGTCATTATTAGGTTTTGAATTAGAGGTATTAATCCCCTCACATATTTATCACCAAATAGTCTTTTCCCTGCCTCAGTGCTTACATCTTGCCCACTGAAATCTGTAAACACTTCCTCAAATTTATTGAAATAGTCTATTGCTAACTCATCTTTGCCTTGAACACATGCAGTTAGTTTGTCCCATACAATTCTTTTTTCTGGAACTATCTCCTTTAATTTTTGTATTATTCGTGCTGGTAATGCTGCCATATTTGGCGATGATTTTTCGCCTTCTTTCCTGTCCGCATCTTCTTTCGCTAGATGCTCCCATGTGTCACCGAAACTATCCACATCATCTGCTTTTCTCATCTTCTTCCATATATCTGCTGGTAAGATTACTGGGAATATTAGGTCAATATCGTTCATAGTAAAAATGGATGATTTCAAATAGAATCAAAAAATAGGGCTCCTGGTGTGGAACCTATTCTACCCAGGAGGGTTAACTAGGAAAACAAAAGATACAAATGAATAGGTCCAAGGATGCTAGGCTCAGAACAACACCTCCACATGTATTATCAAACTCTGCATTGCTAAGGAAGGAATCACTCTTCAATAGTATGTTGTAGAGATAAATCTCATTTTTTTATATTAGAGTTGTGTGCAAAAAGACATAAATCCAACATTTAGAGACATTATTTTGTGTACCCACCATTGTTCTATGTGTTTTCCACAAATGTTGACTTGAATATGTACACTGTAATATGTGAATTTCTTGGCAAATCCTAATAGGAGTCGGGTTTGTTGCACACACACAATTTGGAGATTGTCCCAAAAAAATTTTTTTGGCACTGTGTGTTGTAAATATCTGTGTTTTTTTGTCTGATTGTTCTGTTTTAGCAAACCATTTTGATGTCTTAATTTCTCTAAATGTTGGATTTATGTCTTTTTGCACACAACTCTAATATAAAAAAAATGAGATTTATCTCTACAACATACTATTGAAGAGTGATTCCTTCCTTAGCAATGCAGAGTTTGATAATACATGTGGAGGTGATTTCAAATAGGACTCCATTTCTTTATAGAATCCCGCCGGATTTTTTCTTAAATCAGGGATCGTCTGTTTTATATTATTCACCTCTTGTCTGGAGAACGGAACATGTACGTACTGTGCTGTATAATGTGCTTCCGTTACCTGCGCTGCGCCTCCATTAATACCAGGAATATCTACTTTCGGCACAAAAGTAGGTGGAACTTCCCTCATGGGAAATATCGCACTTGCTTTTCCCCCTCCCTCCCTCCCTCATATGCAACACTATTGCTAAATCAAGGGATAAGGCTGTTTCGCCTGTATCGCGTTCAATAGCTCTCTTATACACTGCCATTAATTCGGGGGGGCTAAATTGCTTATTTTCTATATCTTTATCTTGCAAATATTCAACCATCACCTGCAGTGCTTTTCTCCTCATTGGAATTGTATATTGATCAAATATTTCGTGCACTTCCATAGTGGGAATACTAGCATCTGTAATCCATCTAAGCGCCTCTCGTGTACATATTTTCATTTTCTTACTAGCCTGTCTTGACGGCGGAAGAAATCGCCGCTGCACATATGCTACCGCCTCTTGCCTTTCCCTTCTTATGTCTTTATTCCTATACCCTGGCATAGAAAACATTTCAGCATATGCTTCATCAAGTTCATTTTTAAACTCAAAAAGCCTGTCCACATGTTCCTTTATTTCTACATCTCTTTCTCTCAACCGTGCAAATGCATTCAGAGCCCGCAACTTCTGCGGCGTTACCATTCCAATCAACTGCTTCCATCTCTCCATTAAATATTCTCCCATGCATTCCAACAATACCTGTTTTTCACTCATCTTCCTGAAATCATACATCGAATCCAGCGTTGATGTCTCATCGTTTCCATCTAAATACATTTCTGCCTGTTCTTTTAATTCCTTTCTTCTCTCCTTGCTGACCAAACTACGGGTTATTCTAGTGCACTCACTTTGTGCCGTCCCCTCTCTTCCCATACCGTCTTCTCCTGTTACAGTGAATTCAAGTTCACTAGGCGGAGGGGGAAGAGGGGTGTTTTGGAGGGGAGGGGCCAGTGCAGATGGAACAACTGGAGGTTGGAGTGGTTGCTGCGGTTGTACATTCTGCGGCTGTAACAATGACTGGGTAACAGGGATAGGTTGGGCAATGGAAGTTAATGCAATTTTATCAGCCTTACATTTGGGGCACTCTTGTCTCTTCCCAGTTAATATTTTATTGATTAATTCATCTGATGAATGCAATTGTTGTTGAGGATATATTTTATCTACTCCCATCTGAACACATCAATCTGTCTTTCTTATACTCTCATCCCACTCCTTTTCGTCCAGTTCTTTCACTCTCTCTATTCTTGACTTGTGCCTGCGCACATTTTTCTCTCTGCTTTTCAAGCGGAGCATAGCTTCCTTCCTCCAGTCCCTAATGACGTCAAATGTCGCAGGGCGCACTTTTGTTTTCAACAGTACTGATTCCAAATAATCTATCCGCGCAATCTCATAACTCCAATGTTTTGGCCATTGTAAATCTTCATCGTGTCTGGTTTGCCTATGCCAAATTTCACAAAACATTATTGCCCCTATACCATGCTTCACATACATCTCATATGCTGGCTACCCTACGGGTGGCGCAGCCTGGCCAGTTTCCTAAGATTGTCTACCGCAGTGGAAAAATCCCACTAAACAGGAAGACAATATCCCAGGCATGTTTTAACCTTACCCTGGGCATTTGATCGTGCAAGAACAACACTCAACCAATATCAGAGTTATTTAGAATCGGGGCACGACTCACCTGATCAACCGAGCCGTCTTTCAAGATGCAATTCATCCATATACTGACGCAACTAAGAATCGTCGTGTCTGCGTATGTTGGCTCACTCTGCCTCGTTTCGGGAGCCTCACCTTCTTGCTCTCTTGTCAGACACGTCGATCAGTGATCAGTTGTGTCCAGATCTGCAAAAGAGTCTCTCATCACTTTCACAGGGGCGCCCTGAACACCTCTCGATCCTGGCTCGACCGTCTCGTCCTCGGTTAGTTTTTTTTCTCTCACCTTCCTTAAATTACAATGTATATGATGCAGCAAGTGGGGGAGGGTCCCTATTCGGGTGCCATTTTGATGGGGCCCCTAGGGTACCCTTGCATATGGAAAACAAGGCACAATCACCACACACAAACTGATAAGCCAGACAAGAGTTCAGTTCCCAAAATCTAGGGTTTATTGCAAAGCAAATAGTCTCAGTCGGCCGTCTGGGTCTCACGTCCCGCAACGTGCGTCTCCCAGACCTCCTGGGACGCAAGAGAGCAAGCATTCTACATCAGTTACATATATACAAAATGATCATCATCTTATCAGTAGTGACCCATTCAAAACCGCCCATAATGTATCTTTCTTTGTAATGGTTTCGATGATTGACAATTATGACGAATATGACACCCTTCAGACATTTATTCAGCAACAGTTTGCAATTTGCGGAGGTGCAGACACCATTCTTTGTTTTAGGGAACATAATGCTCTTGTTCTTACAAGCAAGCTGCATGCAGGGGAGAGACACATTCCAGGCCTCTCTATCTTCTAGTTTCTATTTGTGGGCTGGAGGTCAGCTCGATCTACAGGGGCTCAGTGAAGGGGGGCCGCAGAAGAGAGCATAATTCAAGCCATTAATTGTTTATTTCTACCGTTTCTGCCGCACCAGCGAGACTAGCTGGCACCTGCGTAGTGATTAAATGCCTTGTTGCTTACTTCCAAGGACTTGTGAGCGAGGAGACCAGGGCATTGCTGTCTGGATTGTCTGGGCTGCGTTTCAACATGTAACTTGTGGCCTTGCTCTATGCATGAGCAAGAACGAAATAGAATTCACTTACAGCAAAGCAGTTTGAACAGAAAAGCAAGAAAGTGAAAGTTACTCAAAATGGCGAATTCTATTCCTACAAAATGGACACTCTCTGGTTATGCTCACGAGTCTGTACCAATAAGACGGAACATATGATGCGGTTGGTTTTCGGCCAACAAAATATACCGCCTATGTTATGGGAGGGTAATTTCTAGACTCACAATCTGCATTAAAAGAGGAGTGCCAAGAAAGTGTTGACTCTCTTGCAGAGAGTGAACTAAAATTGAACCAACAAGTGATATACAATAGAACCTGCTTAGAGGATAGGATTGCTTTGCAAAATCAGATTAAGCAATTAAATGAGAATAATAAGTTAATCATTAAAGAAGTACATTCCCAAACAGATTTCGACCAGGAACGCCAAAAGTTGGGTGCTATAAAACAACAGAGAGATAACCTGACTGAACATGTTGGCATACTGTATCAGGAAAAAGATGCCCTACGCCAGGAAGTGTGAAAATTAAAAACAGACCTGGAGAAAAGTGAGTCATGTTTTCAGGAACTGACTAACATAAAATAAGAGACTGAAAAATGAATGGGGCACATAAGACAAATAGAACGTGATCTAGAGCAGACAATGCAGAAAACAATGCCCAGAGTGAGGAGATGTATCTCCTGCAACAAAAATGATCTGAGTATTCCCAGACAATACAGGAAGCACAGAAAGAAAAGTAGGCCCTTTGTGATGAGAATAGGGGACTCCAAAGCCAAGTAGCAGCACACAGGAAGGAAGTCAGCCAAGCCCTGATAGCAGAGCACAAAGCCCAGGCCTTTGCATACTGTCAAGAAATAGGGACTGCGAAAGAGAAATCTGATAGGTTAGAAACAGAGTGTGCTAGGTTAAATAAAGACTTCAGGAACCCCGAACAGTTAGAGAGTGGCAGGGCAACCCCTGATCACATTGTGATGCCCTCTGTACCAAAGGCCTCACGCCAACTTATCACCCTATATGCGGAAGGCGCTGCTAACTTCAGGTCTACACATTCACAAGAACCAGGAACCGTGAGGCAGCCGGACTCAATTAGGCCCAGCATGATTGAGCCGGCAGGCCAGCATCCATCAGAGATTGAGGCACGTGCATCCATGTTCAGGTTCAAAAATAGTGTGGCCAATGTATCTGACCAGGAAGACTCCTATGAAGGGAAAATCACAGAGTTAGACCGGCAGAAACATCAGCTACAAAGGAGCCACCTGGTCCACTTTGCAGATAAAAAGGAGTCCGAGTTTAGGCCCCAAAAGAGCATCCTGAAAGCCTCCACCCAATCAGGGAGGTGGGGGAGTTCTCCACCAACCCCGGAAGAAGAGAGCATTCAGATGACACCTCCCCTGCGCGAAAGAGGGAGTTCAAGGAAAGTGATCCAGAGAGCCCACAATACAACAGGTGAGAAGAGACTAGGCCCCGTCATTCTGGGAGAGACTCTAAATCTCCAAGCATCAGGGAGCGCCTAGAGGATAGTGATGGGACGTCAAATCGCAGCAGCTCTGAGTCTGCGGGCGAATGGACTCAGGTGCAGTGGAAAAAGAAGGCTGCTAAACAAAAAAGAACTTTGGTAAAAGACCCCATTAGACAAATAAAAGCCAGTAGAAACTTCATGACTTTGTACCATAAAAATCCCAAGTACTCAGTCTGGGAGCATCTGGAGCTGTATGACTAGATGATGATGTAATTTGGCATTAAAAATGATCAGAATTCCATGGAGTTTGCCAAATGGAAATTCTCCCCATAATACTCCAGCTTCTTTGCTGGGCTGGAGGATCAGAATCACTCAAGGTGGTATACCTACATGGTGGCTATTTTGAAGCACTTCTCTGTGCACTGAAACCTCCAGGAGGCTCGCAAGGCGGCCTACAACCTGCAGTGCGGAGAGGATCAGGCCCTGAGGGAATTTGTCCAGGAATTGAAGTGGGCATTTGCACAAACCACTAGGCGGGTGCGCACAAACAGTAGGGAGTTCATCAATACCTATTTCCATGCACTCCCTAAGTACATTATAATGCAGTTGGTTAGGGACTTCCATGAGGAAAGGACCCTGGACTGGGTAATAAAGCAAGCTACCCGGATCTATGAGGTCCAAAAGACAGTAGAAAAAAAGAATTCCCCCAAAAACCCAAACAAACCAACACCCCCACTGCTGCCAAGGTGACAGCGGTTAGGTTACCCCCATTTTGGACCTAGAAATGGGGTGCGCCTAAAAATACATCTCCCACTAACTAACCAAACCTGAGGCAGAGAAGACCCTCTCACCAGTCACAAGCATGTGGTAGTCAGGCAGGGTACCCCACAAATGTGTCACCTCACTCTGCCACCTATATAAGGCCCCAGGTACAAGGGGAATAGACCCATCTTGGGGTACGTATGGACTCCCCCAGTTCAGGGGGGTAGGGGGGTGTCCAATCAGGTGAGTACAGCCCCAAGAAACTTCCCTCCAAACTTCACTCAGGAGGGCAGTAATCTTCCACCATCTAATTTAAGTTTCTTCCCCAGGTACCCTCAAAACCCCATTATTCAGAACAACCCTCCTTTCTCTTTCCGCTTTCAGGAGTCTAGACCCCCAAATCAGGGAAAAAGGAAAGCCAAGAATGGAGGGCTACCAAGGAAACCATCCATATCAAGGCTACTTGGGGAGAAGGGACAGTTACCCTTCCTGAGAGCAGCAAAGAGTTGACTCAAGACCCCCGTATCAGCAAGAGAGGGTGTCACAACTGGAGCGCCAGGTCCAGAACTTGACCCAAGACCTGAGTCATGTGTTGTGGGCTCAGCAGAACCCTCAGATGAACAAAGCCACTCAGAACAGCTCGAACCCAGGGTCTGGCACCCCGGAACAATGACAGGGAGAAAACCCTGACAACCAGCAGGTTCCGGAGGAGGCGGCTCATGAGGAAGGGGGATGCAAAACCCTAGATAAAGCATCCTTCTTCACCCGTGAAAAGCTCCTAGAAGCCTCTGAACCTGAACCCAAATCTCCTACACCCAAAAAGCTGCAACCTAGGGAACAGAGGGTAAGTAGGAGAAACAAAGGGACAAAGAAGGCCCATTTTGTGGAGGAAGTCAGCGTCCGCCAGCTTGAAGGTGATGAATCCTTGGAGAATTCTCGGAAGAAAGTGTTCTCTTTCAAGGAAAGGGGGATTCCTCCCAAAGAAAAATGGGTCCCAAAAGAATATAACTCAGACTGAGTAGGTATGGGGATTGTCCTAGAATGGCCTATCCCTGAACCCCAAAAATGTCATCCTGAGAACTAAGAAATGAATGAGGGATACTCCCCCTACCCCCAAACCGTTTCAAGTGACTGTCTCAGGGAAAAGGTGGACAGCACAGAATCAAGGGAAAAGGGGGATTACAAAAGCTCACAAATCTCAGGATGCCAAATTTTCGTCACAGATTCCCAAACTCTGACATAAAAACCGGCCCAAGATCCCACGGTGTCGGAGTAGTCCAAAATAAAGAAATTAACTGGCCAGCTGGCCCAAAATGCCCATTTCCTTTGTCCCAGAGAGGAGAAAGAAGGTAGGTTTTATGCCCCGATCTGGGTGCAAGGGCAGTGTGCGATTTCAGCGCTGGTGGACACCAGATCCCAAGCCACTCTTCGGTCCAAAAGGGCATTTGAGCAACTTAATTCAGGAAGGGGGGAGAGTCACCAAATTACCCTCACACCTCTTCCTGTACAACTCCAGAACTTCAACAGGAATGACATTCCCGTCGAGGGGACTGCGGATCTGGAGATCAAAATTGGGCGACACAAGGTGAAACACCCGGTTATAGTCGTTACTCCAGAGGGGACCCCCCCGTCTCTTAGGGAATTACCTTGTTCGGCGGTTGTAACCCCTAATAGACTGTGTGAACAAGGTCCTCTGGACCCAGAGTAACCAGCCAATAAAATTAAAACAGAGCACCAACTATGTAAGCCTAAATGGCACATGCCACATCTGAAAAAATATTGTTCCATTTTAGGACCAATCAAGTCCCTGACATCACTGTAATTGCTTTAGGACAACAAATTGGTGATAGGAACCCTTCTCCATTCCTGAAAATCAACCTTCCTTCCGGTTCCAGGTGGCATTCCACACTGCAAGGAAATACCCTGAAATTGTATAGTGATCCACAATTTGAAAACCCAAATCCCATGATAAAAAGTGATGAGAAACCAGCTCAAAACTTGGCCGATATTCAGAAAAAAAGTGAACAGCTGTTCCTTCCCATTCAGGTAAATGAGGGGGGAGCCTATTCTCTGCAGAGTATGCCTGAATAATGGAAAAAGCTTCATCAGCGAAGTGTTCTTCAGGAAACTCCCAAATGATCAGACCATTCCCACATTTAAATTCATAAGTGGGAAATGGGCCTGGAAACCCCCAATTCCAAACATCTCCTGCCTAGCAGGTGCATGCTAACAATGTCCATTGGTGATAAAAAGCATAGAGCATAATTGTTGGGTCGTGTGAGAGGTCATCTCTGCCTTCTACTTAGGCAGTGACATTCTCAATCGATTTGCAATTAACTTGAACCTCATTAATTGCTAAGCCCGATCCCAAATGGAGGGTAACCCCAGGGGCTTTGACAATCCTGAAAAAGCCTTTCGGTCAGCTCCATTGCTACCATGGGCAGTTCAAAAATGGATTAGAGGTCACCATCCTAGGCCTGGCCTGACAATTCACCAGCCACCTAAGAATTAAGAGAGCAGGACTTGTGGCTGATTGAAGAGCCCTGTGAGGGTAGAGCCCAGGAATCCTCCAAAGGATACTGGTAAGGAACTGGAACCCGGATGGAAGAAATATATATATATATATATATATTACACGGCCACTGTAGTTATGGTTAAGTTGCTGTTTCCATAGGAAGAGCACTTTTTGGGCGGCTTATAACTCCGCTCCACGTGGACGAATCCACACCAAACTTTGCAAAAAAAGTGTATGGGCGACTGTGAATTTCTTTGCAAATTTTGGTGATGTTTGGTCCAGGGGGGGAAAAGTTATAGGGGGGGTCCCAAAATGTCTTTTTCCCCATAGACTGAATGGGGGAAAAACTTTGTGCACGTCTACAGCCCAAACGGCTGGACAGATTTTCACCAAATTTGCGGCAGGAGCTTGGTCCCGAAAGCGTGCTTTTATAAATTTGGTGCCAATCTGTCCAGTAGTTTTCTTTAAAACAACCAAAAAGTACATCTGAAAATATTAGTGATGTCTATGTCCGCACCGCGGACAAACTTCCCTGTTCGCTCCGCGGACAAGATACCGAATGGCTAATTCATAGCGTCATGTTTGCGGACATGTGGCGCGTTCACTGATTGGATGTTGAACGGCGTGAAGTGTTTCAGATTCTGTCGCTGCGCCCACCATCTTTCATTTGTGTTTTGGTGTACGCGGACATCGCCACTAACACATATAAAACAACACACCATTGCACTTGTTAACCGAGGCAGGCACCTGCACTGTTTGATTGAAACAGCGGTTCTGCAAGTGTATGGGAGTAGCAGTTCTCATGCATGCATTCAGATATGTTGTTGCAAAGTCAGAATGTATTTTCATTCTGAGCGAAGGTAACTTGGTTTGCTTTTTTGGTTGCGAGCTCAGTAGGCCCATGCATCTGACTGAACACATAAGGGTCAATTGTTTTTTGACCTTGAGCAAAAGGGAAAATTCAGTAAGAATGCAGGGAGTGCAAGGTTTGAAGAAATACCATTTGATAAGGTTATGTATTCAAAACGTTTGTAAGACATGTAATATCAGTTGAAGAAGATTCTCTGCTGCAAGTACATCGCTGTCTGGGTTTAACGAAAACAATGGAGACGGTAAATATCGTGCAAGTTTACTTTTGACGACTCTACACCGGAACGAGTTTTCATTTTTTATTACCACAACAATAATTTTGGCATTGTAACTGAGGTACTATCTTTCTGTGTAGTTGTCATTTTTTTTAAAAAACTTATGGAGAGCGCAGATTCTCGCCGTTTGTAGGCTATCATTAGGTACACCCATGTTCAATGCTATTATTTCTTTAAAATGTCATGTATGACCACATCGATTTGTGTATCAGTTTCCAAGCTCTTTTTGACTTTTTTGAAATTGTTTGGTAAAGGTTGGGTATTGATACGTATTTTCTGTTACGTTTTCCGAACAGCTACATTCTGCCGTACTGTGATTGCCATGGATTCCAGATGCCAAGTGATGGTTTCTTTGCACGCCAGATGCACGTACTTGTGACTGGATGCCTAACCGTCACTGTATTGTGGGACGACCGGCCCGGCCCCATTTGTCCATACGCTGGCTATTAGGAGTAACATAACATCTTTTATGGTGGTGTAGGCCAAAGTTCATGCCGACGTCTTGGAAATCACTGTGCGACTGAAGCGGTTGCTTTATCGAAAGCGAATACTTTGTGTATGCGAAAATATTAACGTGTGCCTTACGATTAACATTTTCGATGACGACCGAAAAAACAAAGTTACTATTTGATTGAAAATGGTAATAGTTCCATGGTTTCGGACAGTTTGTGAAATTAAAGTACTTTACAAATTCTAAAATTGTTAATGTTTTCCTTTATTATTTCAAAATGTAACGTGCTACGTTGTACGTCGCTGTGTGTTCATTTGCAGGTTCTGCATCACGGCACGTAGGTGCTTATGGATGCATATGGCCACGCTGGAGAGGAACGTCATCCAAATAAGTGTACAATATCATTAGGGTTGGTTATGTGACAAGATGTGGGAGTGTTTTCGTATTACACAAGTGTTGTAATGTAGTTAAAAAACATAGCGGTATACCTTTATTGAATGAGGGGTAGGCTGCAGCCATGGGGAGTGGGCAGAATGTCAGGGTCATGGTATAAGGTCATGATCCGCACAACGTGGCTACTGGCCATGACCAGAAGGGAGAAAAGATAGGATTACAGTGGCAATGTTCACCTGGGACTGGCTTTGTGGTAAAGTTGTTCGACATTCCGATACATTTGAAAGGGAGGAAAAAAGTGCTGGGGGTAATATGTTCAAAGCGTTTCCTTTTTGCAGGCTGCCATGGAAAGCAAAGAGGGGCCATGTATGGAACAACTGTCTTCCCTTTCTATGGTGGCTATCTTGGAAAAGGATTTTGTTTTCGAATTCGGGACGCCACAGACAGTGTAGTCATCAATGACATTTCTGATGTCATCTTTGATGTCCTGGATGTTAGTGTTAGCAGTGCACAGTGGTGGCGCGAGTTATGGTTGCTTAGGTTACCATAACTGGCGAATTTCAAGGTTTTTCGGTTTTACTTTGAACCATAACGTCCCGTTAACGTTTTTTTTTAGTGAATATATATATGTAAGTAACTTTCTTGGTGGTGTTAAAAATTGCAAGTCATTGCCGTAAATTCCTTGTAAATCGTCTGGGAAAAAGGTCTATAAAAGATACTAAAACTTATTTTTTTCTATCTTCTATTAGAAAATTAACATCCTTAAATTCCAGCCTGAAGAGGAACGCCCCAGGGACCTGGAAGGGAAGGAAGGAAAGAGGGTACTGTGCCACACTCTCCAACCCAAAGACGGAAGGGGATCCCAGAGTGCCACTCCCTGATGAAGTAAAATTACACCGAAGGAAGCCCCACTCTGCCCTACTCTTCCCCTACAAAAGTCATGAAAGAGCAGGGATGGGGGGGCAATCTGTGAGGTGCATTTACAGGCCCTAAACAGAAATTTCTGTCACCTGAAAAGCTGAAAAATTCGAAATGGCTGTGTTTTGCTTTCCCAGGCACATGTGTGGCAAGCATTTGAACATTTCACCCAAAACAGCCCTGCGTTGCTCTGATTTCATCTGAATGACAAGAAGTATGCATTACATCCAAAAATGGCCTTGTTTGACTTTTTATTCACATGAGGGGCAAGAAATTCAACACTCCATCTAGGAACAACTTTGATTTTCCTTTCATGTGAACCGCAGAACTATACACACAGCAAAAGAAAAATGACTTTCAAAAGCCACAGGGAAAAGACAGCACCCCTTCAGGGAAATCTGTTGGGGGGGGTATTAGTTGACTAAAGCAAGGTACATTATGTTTTCCCCCACAGGATTCAATCACCTTTGAAGTGGCCTACTACACCGGACGAACCAGTTTGTCCTAAAGCAGGAAACTTCACAAGGGAAAGCCCCACTCTCATGGAAAGTCGCACCTACCAGTGAACCATTCCGCAGTTACATGTGATGTGATTAAGGGCTCAGGGAGGACAAAGAAAGCGAAGTGTGGATGGAGCATGAATAGGAGGGGTGAGCCCTTCCTGCAACCCCTACTAAAGATGAACTGACAAACTTCAAAGAGGGTCATGAAAATATTTGGTTGCAAGCTGACCCACGAAGACAGTGGGGGATGATGCAATGGTCAGTAAAGCCCAGTTTCTGGCTGAATTAAACATGGGACAAATATGACAGTTGGTGGAAAGATGGAGATGGAAATTATGAACATGCTTGATCATTTGCAGAGTTCTAACTGTTATACATTGTGTGAAAAGGAGAAAAATGCACCAAATGGCCATGCTACATCGTGCAGATTTGGCAATTGATTTATCTAATACCCCATGACCAGCCACAACTGCATATCTGGTTCACATGGCCGGGGCTAGTATAAGTATGAAGTTATGAGGCATAACTCAGTTTTGCTAAAAAGTTGACCTGAGAACAAAAAACCGTAATAAATGCCAAACAGACAGAGGGTGCTCTCCCCGTGGAACCAATAATGCCAGAGGACAGAGAGAGGAATGGGAAACTGTCCTATCCGGGGGCAGGAGTAATTATAGAGTACTCCCCCTAGATTGTAAAGTGATTGATGTCATTTAAGGGGGGCTGTACTAGGTTAGACAGGCAGACACACAAACATCCGGGGAGACCGGCGAAGGAAGGCGGAGAAGAGGCAGCAGAACCATACCAAGTAGAGTGCTGTGGCCAGACCCCTTGCCTAGTTGTACAGAGTGTCCTGAGATCCAGCTGGCTTTCCAAAATCCCAAACCAAGGCTTACCTTGTAAGTAGCAACCAACAGCAGTCCTAAATTGCATAAACCTTTCCTTTTTGTAACATTGCCTGCCAGATTTCCCCCATTGAAACCCATTGAAACCCCATTGAAAGTCCCAAATTGCCAGTATAATGCATGCACCTTTCCATAGAAGAATCTGTATTAACATATGCATGTTAGCATATTCTGTGATAAACCTCTCAGTTGTCTGTATAAATCCTTAGCATAAGTAAATCAATGAATTACCCATTGAAATTCACGTTCAAAATTGTTGCCATTCGAAATCAACAATCTTGTTGAGTGTTTTTATTTAATTATTATAGTCATTAAAGTATTGCCTCAAAAGAATTAGTCTCTGTGTAACTGAAAACGGAATTTACTCGAACTCCTAACTTGCATCTGTCCTATTAAAGAACACAAACTATAGTCCCATTGAGAACAACCCCATGTGTCTAGAATCCTATCTGTTATGTGCCTCTGTCCTTGTCCTTGTAAAACGATGTTCCTATTCGGAACCATACCCCTTACCTAGCTGCCTGTCATTGCAAATCCATTTGCCGTTTGTATTTTTCCTTTTGCATTTGCTTTCTCCCAAAACTGATTTTTCCTTTTCTTTCCACGTTGCCCTGGTGTGATGATTAGACTTCTATAAGCTTCCCTATCTCAAGTATAGCAACACGAATTTCCTTTCAGTCTGTCCCTGAGTAATTGTGAGTAGCCTTGTCAGTAATAATCAAAATCAGATTCTGCCGCTTTACTCCAAATACGGGTTTTCAGTTTCTTTTCTAGCTTCCCATTTTGGGATTTAACCCAAATCAGATTTTCTCTCTCTATCCTTACTCCTTGCCACTGCCTTCCATTCAAAGGAACTAAGTTAGCTGATGTTTGGGGTGAGTGTTGCAGGGGTAAGTGCTAAACTTTGGTGCTATCATTTGATTCAAAACTGTTCTTTTTCCTGTTTTGCCATTAAAGATCTGTGTAAATTGTGATATGATATCTGAACCAATTGTTCATCATCCCCTAATACATATTTATAATCCTTCCCTTTGTAAAAACCCTTGGTAAGGGGAAAGTATTTGCATTGATGGAAAGGGTAAGGAGTCTTGGTAGTTGAAATGGTACTTCCTTTGTGATGGATTTTGCCATCAGAACAAAGCTTACTTTCAAGGAACTATCATGAACTATTGTCTCTGTTAGGAGTATGTACTGTACTTCCTTGAACTAATTGATCTGGAGGAGCAAATGTAGAATGTTTTGTCTCTTGCCATATCTGTGTCTGTTCTATCACTTTTAATATTTATCCATATTTTGCTGTAGATATTGGAACCATTGTATAGTGCATCTACTGACCGATTTCATTGTTAGACTCAGAAAGCAAAATGTGTGCCTCAATCGTTTTGGGGGGAGTTGGAAGCCTGGGAAAGATCTAGTGGCCGTTTGCAGAAATTTCAAACTGGGTTGTGCAGGGGGCTATCAACTTCCCTTAACGGTTTTATCATTACATGTATCCAAGAATCATCATGAGGTAAGGGAGCCAGTACTATTCCCAGGCTTTTGACTCTGTAAACTGCTTATTGTTGTCAAAGAAATTGAGAGACTGGAAGATTCCATCTACGATGCTCTCTATTTTGGGTTTTTTCATCAGAACAGCTCCTTGCAGGTGCGATTGACCAGGAACGTCCCCACTATGAGAGGATTAAGACTGGGGTGTGTCGTGGCTCTGTGCTTATTCAACTTGTATCCGTCATACTTGGGGTAGCATTTGGAGGAGTCAAGTTTCGCCCCACACAAAAATCGCTTATCTTCCCATATCTTAACTCATGTATGCAGATAGGGTTGCAGAGGCAATTGGCAACGATTCAGTGTTATTCCATCAAAAACAAACTGGTAATCAACGAGAATGCAAAAAACATCATCCGCTGCGTGGGTAATGCAGGAAAAGAAATTGGGTTAAATGGCAGCTGTGGAATCATGTTTTGGGGCCAGAAGCCGCCGTTATGTGCTTGGGCTTGTTTCTTAACTCTAACCCATCTCGAAAAAAACTATGCTTGCATGTCTGTGGAGAAACTCAATCAGCTTGCGTCCCAGATGAAAAAGGTATGTGGCAAATACTGCCGATTCTCCTTAATGCCCTTAATTAATTACTTTGAAGGCAGTTCCCGCCCTTCTATATGGCATGGAAATGCAAAGAGCTACAAGATCAATGAATTGGGGAATACTTGAAGCAAGACTTCGGCGTAGGACCTTGAATCTTCCAGATTGCCTCCCTTTCGATACATTGAGTTTTGAACTGGGAATCACCTCATTTAAGTGTTATTTACAGTGGAAGGTGTAGACCCTTTATAGAAACATATTGGTTCCAGTGACTGGATCATTGTATATGGACATGGCAGAAGCAATGTTGTCTGGCAGGTCTACGTCATTAGTGAACTTTGAGAGTGAAGCAGAGGCAATTTTAGTTGGATGTAATCTTCGGACAGCAGGCCTTATCTGCAATCCAATGCAGGACAAAAAGAAATGGCTAGACTATGGCTGGTTATGCACAATTGAGGATGTGAACTCACAAATTATATGAAACCCCTCTACTTGTTGATAGGAGAAGGGGGACAGTGGCACTTTATTTGAAAAGGTTCCCCAACTCTTATTGAAGGACTCAATATTTGAGATTCCATTTATATGTGTTGCATACAGGAGAGGTACTGCAAAAGCGTCTTCCCAATGATGCTACTATTGGGGAGTGTAGTTGCTGTAATACGTTTGGAGTGTTCCAAACAAGATTTCATGTTGCGATTGAATATGAGGCCCTGCAATCACCAAGAGAAGAACTGTGGTTGAAGTATGTACACGACTTCCAATATTTAAGTGTGCCAGAATTTTAGAAAAGACTAACCAGTGGAGAGGAGATAGGGCTGCCATGCAGTGTAATCAAATTAATGAAGGGTGCAGGGCTTATTGAGTTGAGATGGTGAAGTTGGCTGGGGTTGTAGAAATTGGACAACACTGTGTTTGCACTTTATTTCTGCTTTGCACTTTAATACTGTAATGATTTTCACTTTGTATGCACGTTAGAACACAAAGGAAATAAGGATTGGGATATGAACTCTAAGGCCAGAAGCCAAGTTGTATCACATGATTAGCTCAGAATTTTGAGCTTTATTGGATTTGTACTGCATGTGTGTATGTGAATAATGCTGATGCATTGGTTATATTGTTGACTGAGCAAGACCTGTTTTGAATTGTATTTTATCCTATGTGATTTGAAATGTATTTTGCGATGAATTTGACACTAATGTCAAGATGTTTCTTGTGTCGGTTGTTGATTAGTTGGACTTTTATTTGCATTGAATCTGTTTTATTAACTTGTGTGATTAGAAATGTATTTTTGTTTAGCATTTGAGATGAATTCGATTTGACGGTTGTTCTACACAACCGATATTACAATTAAAAACAAATTGAATTTATGATACATCAAAGATTTTTGTCTGTACGTCTGGTCTATAATTTGTGGACGCCATCTAACCATGCATGAGGAAAACATGTACTTTAAATTTTGGTGGAAGCCTGTACTCCTCTATCCCACCTGGAACGTATCAAATTACTAGCAGAGCCACGCCTGAAGGTCCCCCGGAGACTCCTGCCTCCCTCTCTCCCGACATCCACCTGCGCTGGATATTTAGCAAGATCCATCATCAACACATCTCTCACCTGTGGTATTTTAACAGCAGAATCCAAAATCTCCTACAAGAAGCCCCTCTTTAAAAAAAAAAAAAATTACCCGCAACTCCCCTCATCCCGACCAATTACAGACCTATTTCAAACAACCGATTCATATCTAAACTAGCTGACAGAGCGGCATACTCCCAACTATACCAGTTCACAGAATCAAACCAGATCCTATACCCCCCCCAATCTGGCTTCAGACCCCTACAAGGAACGGAATATTGGCTAGTTTCCATTTGGGATGACCTTAAAAGACACTCAGGCTCAACCTCACAACAGCCTTCAACACCATCGACTACCCCACCCTTATGGACAGACTTCACTCTCACGGCATCAGAAACTCAGCTCGGAAATGGATATCCTCCTTCCTCTGCAACAGATCAGAATTAGGTAACCTGCCTCCTTTCTCCTCTACCCCCGTCCCCTCACCTTGTTGCCCACAAAGTGCCACAGGAGGCTTCCCTTTCCCCACTGTTCTTTAACCTCTGCCTGAGCCCTCTCCAAGCACTCATTCGGTCTCATGGCCGCTCTCATGGCCTAACCTGCGTCAATTACGCAGACGACACCCAAATCATCTTCAAAATCCCAAAGGACACCTCACCCCGTGCCCGTTCTCGCAACATGCCTCTCAGAAATTGAGCACTTGATGACTGTTCCCATGCAGAACTAAGATCATGCTGTGCGGGAAGACTTCTCTTTTTCCCCAATTAACCCTGCAGGCTCTCTCTCTAGGCCCTCCGCCTTCCTCCTCTAACACAATGAAAAACCTTGGATGCATCATGGACACAGACATGACCCTATCACATCAACTCTGTAACAAAAAAGCTGCTACTTACACATTCTCTGCCACTTATTTCCCTATCTGACCTTCCAGCACATATC
Organism: Ambystoma mexicanum; assembly: GCF_040938575.1. Classification (NCBI taxonomy): domain Eukaryota; kingdom Metazoa; phylum Chordata; class Amphibia; order Caudata; family Ambystomatidae; genus Ambystoma; species Ambystoma mexicanum. The sequence continues at coordinate 445,981,870 of NC_090936.1, read as the reverse complement.
CCCACAATGATGGCATTCATCCTTTCACGCTTACAGTACGCCAATGCCCTATGCCTGGGAGCCACTGCATCACAACAAAGAAAACTCCAGCATGTACAAAACACTGTTGCTAGGCTCCTCTGCGTCCTTCAATAGATCCCAATTGGGTGACAATCCACCTTCAAGGAAATGTGCATCACCCACCGGGCATTCCACAACACAGGACCGGAATACCTGCAGCACAAACTCACAAAATACAGGCCTAACAGAAACCTTAGATCAGGCGCAGCACTTCTCCTCATACCCATTACAAAATAAACTAGAATAGGGGGCTCATATTTCTCAGTTAAGCACCCACCATGTGGAACTCGATCCCTTTAACTATCTCTAGACTAGAAGATCACCTCGCCTTCAAGAAGGCTCTCAAAACCTGGCTCTTCCCTTCAACATACTGAGAATCCCAGCTCATCTTCTGGAAGAATTATCGCTCACCCCTGCAAAGGAATGCCGGGGACACAACTCCCCCTGTGAAGGAACCCCAGTCAAGCAGTTACGACACACTCAGTAAGATTTTCTCCAAACAGGTACCGATCTCTCTTCTATGGAACCGCAATCACGTCTACACAACAAACTACATATGTATCTGCACATGCTTGACCCACTCACCTGCATACCGATCAACAAACTCTACTTGATCACACAAACCCATACCATGTACCTTGCCATCCTATAGAATACTGCTGAGACCCATGCAAAAATTAGGGGCAGCCGTTCACACAAATCTACCGACTATTCCACTTCCCTGACAATTTGTCATGGCATCCATTCTTTCACCGGACAACTAGGGATAGCCGCTGGGGATCTAGCCACCCGAACCCACCTTCATGCAGGGTAAAAATGCACACGCATTTTAGAATTCCTTCCTTCACCTCTTGCATTTCTGACTACAGTCATCTGAAGAACGTTCAACCCCACAGCTTTGAGGCCATACCAATGGCAGTAGGCGCTATACAAGTGACATAATATAATAAAGGTGTTCTAATGACAAAATTCCATGCTAATGTCCTTTGTCTCGGCCTTTGTATTCTGTGAACAACGTTCTTTTAAGGTCTTGATCCTGTGCTACATTTTGCAGTCCTAGTGCTAGAGGATTATCAGTCCCAATGGTTAGGGAAGCAATGGTTGATACTTCCCTCCCCCTCCCCGAATGGCGCATAAAATGGGACCCCCTCCTTGTCTAGTGGTGTTGTAGATAGGGTAGCCAGGTTGGTTAAATGAATGCAGTGTTCAGAACCAAGAGTCAACCTGTGTTTGTGCTATGAGGCACAGAGGTAAAATTACAGATGCCAAGTTCTACTATAATGTTTTTGCAAATGATGTTGGACTCTCACTGAAAACAGGAAAAAACACTTTTTTTAAATTTGCATAGATAACCTTTCGGTATTCACTTTCACTTCTAGCAGTCTGGCCAGGGTTTCCATCTCACGCTTAGTCTCATTTTGTTTTTTCTATCTACAGTTCTTGTAATCTTTGGAGTGAGTTGACACTATGGGCACATGAATTGGAATAGCAGATTTGTAAACCCCACATCTTCTCTTGGATCTATTCAAATTTCTCTGTGGCGTGTCCTGGTGTTGCAGATTGTTGCAGTTGCCAGGGCTATTGCCATAGGGCGATAGAACAATAGTACCCAACATTCCGTTTTTAGTTCTCATGATGTCTCCACTCTTAGCACCACACATCCTAGCATTCAGATCTCCTGGCAGCTTTCGTATATTTATTAGCACCACTGTGCTACCATCACTGGGGTTTAGAACCACAATGCATAGTAATCAGTTCTCTAGTTTTTTAGTTGCCAGGGTCACTGTGCTTCGATTAGAATGCCACGAAAGCACAATTCCCAACGGTTGCTTCTCTTCGATTGGTTTTAGTTATCAGCACCACTGCACTCGTGTCAAAGTATTAGAACCCCAGTTTCCCAGAATTCACTTCTCTCGGTTCCATGTGATAATGTCCCCTGAGAAAAAGTCGCCAGATGGGTACGTTTTTCCCTCACCCCTAAAAGCCTTCCCCCACACATTGTAGGGCGGGTATAATTTTCTATTCTAACTCCAGTCCTAGAATATTTGAGGATTTGTGTGATTTGCGTGGGTGTGCACATTTGGGGAAATGTCGCCCTTTGGCGACCTTTTCCCAGGCGGCTGGATACCCTTCTCTCGGCTCATCACTGTGATACTATGAGGAAGTGTTAGAACCAGTCCCCAGTCCACCTGGCTCTTTTGTAGTAGTCATCACAACTGCGTTACGGCCTGAGAGATAGAATCACAAACGTCAGTGTTCAGTTCTCTTGTTTTTTTATTATCGATGTGACTGCTACTAGTAGGAAATTAGGATAAACCCCTCAAATTCAACTGCCTTGCTTCTCTTTCACTTGTTAGCACCACTGTGCTCCAGTTGCGGAGTGTCTGAACAACTCCCAGTCTTCAAACATTTACTCTTTTGGTTGCCAGCACCTTTGAACTATGTTCAAAGACTGTTTGAATCACAACTTCCAATATTCAGCTTTTTTCATTCGCTTTCAATTGCAAGCGCCCCTGAGCTGCTGCTATGGAGTGTTACAACCACTACTCCCTGATAAGAACTCTTCCGGGTGGGATAAAACACCAGTAAGACAGTTTTATGAGTTGAACATATTTTTATTAGAAACTCTATAAAAATCCAAATTGAGTAAACAGTTTCCTTTAGTCAGATGGTGATGGAAAAGGACATTTGGAGATTTGGAGTCTCTTCAAGTGCTGGTTCTGTTTAATATTAGAGTCTTTCTCGAAAACCCCTCTTCTCTTCTCAAGAACTACCTTTCTCTCCTCTCAACAGGATCACTATGTTTACTCGAGTCTAGAGGTTATGTTTTCACACTCTTAGAATAGTCCGGCCTCTTTTCCTTGTTTCATTGTTTTTTTGTAACTTTCTTATCATACAGTTAAGTCAAGCCTCTCTCTCTTTATTTTTCTACGCCTTTCAAACTCATACTCTTTAGCGGGATGTTTCAATTATAGGTGCTGGTTCCCTCTTAAGTAGAATCGTAGTTATAGTCTCTCCCCAACTACAGGCTAGCGTGGCTTCACCCCTTCGATATGTTATTCACTCACTTGCAGTCCAATGCAGTAGGTTCGCTAGAAGCACGGAGTCAGCTGGACGATTCTTTCTTTGATTCTCCTCTCCCTCGATCGCAGCGTCCTTCGGTGGGCTGTTCCTTCAGCCCCGCCTGCTCAGCTAATCACGTCCCGGTTAGCCTCTCCCAGCTGTCTCATGACGCGTAACGAAGCGTATGATGGCCTCCTTTCATCGGGACTCTTCGTTTAACTCCCGATGGAGAACTCCACCCACAGGTCGGTGGGGGCCAGAAAGAGGAGCGGCTGCTCGCTTTCTTTCCCCGACACAGTACCAGCTGATTACTCGCCTGCTCGTACCTCATCGGATGCGTAACAGACTTTTCTTCACTATTTTGGCTTCCTGCTCTCAACCGGGCGGCTTCTCATTCCACTCAGCACAACAGGTGCAAACAAAACGTACGGGTACAACAGGTGCAATGACTTCGTCGCAAGTCTCATAACATAGTTTTTCTTTCAATAGGCCCGCTCGTATGTTGGACCATCTTCCGCCGTCTGCTCCTGAAACGAAAAACAACATCCACATTCCAACAGTCAGTCTTAGAGAAACTGACCCTTCATTTCCATCTCTCATTCCATTGGCTTAATCTTGCTGTCACTCAAGTGCCCACCCCCTTTATGACATCAGCCTAATGCTCTAGGATTGCAGCCCGGAGTTCCCTAGTTTCAGATCTCCCTCCTGTCCTTTCACTTCATCACACTCCCCAAACTCTATCCGAGCTGCCGCTACAGAGTGTTACAACCACACCTCCCCAAACTGTATCCGAGCTACCGCTCAGAATGTTACAACCACACCTCCCCAAACTGTATCCGAGCTGCCGCTACGGAGTGTTACAACCACAACTCCCCAAACTGTATCCGAGCTGCCGCTACGGAGTGTTACACCACAACTCCCCCAAACTGTATCCATCTTGGTTGTATATGAGCGTGTTCTCCTTCCTCTTCACTGAGGCCACCTTATGCCTCCTTAGGCGCTTACCACTTCCTCACACCCCATTCACGACCTTTTTGGGGGTCTCAGCTTTTGCCCACCAGCATCTGGACTGTTTTTATTAAATGGAGGGCCCTCTTCCTCGGTTTTGCCTTCTGCATCTGAGGCACCCCGGGAACGGCTTCTGTTCCCCTTTCTCAATGGTCTTTTGTAGGATTTCAAAGTGCTACTATTTAAAAGCGCCCAACCACTTGCTTGGCTCTCTGGCATTTATCAGATTCTCTGGACACCTCCTCAGACAGGGCCCCTCCGTGAGTGGCAGCTTGCAGGTCACACAGGTGAGCCATTGTGAAGGACTTCCTTTGCATTCATGTTCTGTCATAGAGGAAACCTACAGGCTCCTAAGTATTGATCTTAAGCACAATGAGTGCTGGAATGAGATTACACTGCCTGGTGGGATTGCCTTTCACGGTGAGCAGCTAAACCCCTCCTTAGGTACCATACAGTCACCCAACTCATCCTGCTCGACACCATCTGAGGGAGATTTTCCTCCTCTTCAATATCTTCCTGTGCTTGAAAATAATGTGGAAATGGTCATCTCTTGCTCTTTACACTCTTTGATATGCCGCTCTCTTGGTGGCATCCATGCCCATTCTTCAATGTCTTGGAAGAGAATGTCTGACAAGCGTCACAATCTTCAGCACTGCGATCAGGATACAGGCATTACACAGTCTTTGTATAGCTCATTCAGATCACCTCTCCAACCTGCATTTCTCGAACTTTGACGAAAGCTTTCTTTTTAGTTTGGGCTATTAGGTGGCGCTTGTGCACCTATAAGCTGAAACTATTGCATTAGAGTACAGATAGGGGAGAAATGGCATATCAGGAGTGACACAAAGCTTGTAGGTGTTTGGTTATTTGCCTTCCCGTTGACTTCCCATGGCCATGCTAACCAGGTCCGGCCCCTTCCCACTGAAAAACACCTCCTCAGGGCAACTCTTTGAGCTCACTTTAATGAAGCCTTACCATCAAACTTTGCACTCCAAGTGCCTGCCAGTGTTTTTTCTAAGCACTCTTCTGAGAGTTAATGGGCCTCATTACAAGTGTGGCGGCCCTTGTTTCTGGACTGCCACACTACATGTCTGCCTGCGGGGGTCGCTGCGCCCAACATGTCTGACTCTGCCAGGCGCATCGGCCCCGGTAGGCAGTCTTCACGAAAGCACCGGCACCGTTAACAGTGATGGTGCTTCCGTCTCCCCACTACCATAGAGTCCTATGTGACTCTATGGGAATGAGAACTAACAAAATCCGGTGCCTAACTTCCTGCACTGGGAAGTCAGACACCGGATTCAGTGTTACTTGGTTGGCGGCAACCCACTGGTCGGAGTGGCGGGTTACTGCCAACCTCGTAATGCGGCCCAAGGAGCTGTACAAGCGCTACAGGTGTAATACACATTTCTCCAGCATGGGGTCTGCCATGGATTCACATGCTCATAAATATTCCCCCATCATCAGGCTGGGAATAATCGTTAAAGAAAAGAAATCAGTTTCAGTTTCGTTTCTGAACTGTCTTTATCCTAGTAACCAATCACTAGTCTCTGGGTCATACCTCCCCCAGCCAATGACTGCCCTCTACCTAAGCCCCTGCTCAGGCACCCATCTTCAGATTTTTACTGCACATTCAAGTGTTGGGAGTCCTTGTGCTTAGCTCGAGTTTTTACTGCGTATTGCATTTTTTCAAAGAGTTAACTCTTATTTTTTGGGTCAAATCGAGCCCCAAGCTCCACTGATTCATCTTTCGATTAACAGGGACCCATTTCAGAAATCTCTACGCCTCTCAAGGGCGAATTTGTCGACTTTCACTTCTTGGAGGATTCAGGAAGATCTCTGAGGCCTACCCCGTGTGGACATGGCCGAAGACAAAGCAGACTCGACGCCCGTTGGATCCAAGCTGTTTAGGGTCTTCCCAGGATGTGGACTACAGAACGTCTTCAAGGAGGATGGGCACTACCGGTGCGTCTACTGCTTGCACTCGGACAAGTCAAACGTGGAGGAGGCCTGTGTGTTCTGCAAGGACATGTCCATCCGTACCATGAAGGACCGTCACAAGCGACTCGCTGACTGGCTGGAGGTGAAGAGCCCAGCGGCAGGCGAGCCCCGGCAATGTTCTTCCGCCAACAAAAAGTCTGAGCGGTCTTCTAAGACCTTTGAGGGCGCTCTGGCGACGGAGGGCCAACATAAGGCAAAGTACTGCGAGTCTGAGGGCAGCGGGAGTGCCGTTGGTATGGGCTCTGCGGCTGCCAGGCCGGGCGCTGCATTGCCGATGCCAGCAACCACGAGCCAACGCTCTGCTCGACGAAAAGGAAGTCGGACAACACGGGTAAGCTTTGGGAGAAGCCCCAGTCGGCTCAGAAGGAGAAAGCCAAGGGCGAGCGAGGCAGAGACCCTCCCCCACAGTGAAGGCCTCGGACGCGCCAAAGGTCAGGCAGGCCCAGATTCACCTGGCTAAGGCTTCAATTGAGGGAGTGGTAGCGTCCCTGGCAAAGCCCGCAGATGCGGCTCCAGTGCAGACGACCTCCAAGCCAAGAGTTTCCCTGCCCAGCCGGAGGGAATCTTCTTTCCTGCCCATCGAAAAGGCCCCCGTGAAGCCCCTGGCTGAGAAGAAGGGGGGCGATAGTCCTGCCGGACTCGGATATCTCCTCCGAGGATGAGCTGTCAGGCCTCAAGTCGGTCCTTGATAAGAAGTTCATCGAGGTCAGGTCCTACGGGAAGGACCCCGACGAGGCAGACGTGGAGAGCAATGCGGGCGCCAACGAGGAACAGCAGGTCGACGAGGAACCGGAGGACACCACGCCGATACAGACACTCCTGTCGCAACCACTCCACCACCGACAGACAGGTTGGAGAACCTCTTACAAGCCCTGCACACCCTGTGCTCGGAAAAAAGGAATAGGATGCCTTTGCCTCCTGCGGACAATCCAACAGTGCCTGGACGTCGGGAAGCCCTCCACACAAGCAGAGGCGAGTCCATCCGCCCACACCCTTCCATCCTTCTCCTCCATCCCCTCCGCCGAGGGACGAGAGACGGCAACGACGGGGACGGACGACGGCAGAACAGATCTCCCATCGCCTCCACCCCGGGCTTCTCCTCCTGACAAAATTGGCTCTTTTCACACCAGGGCCCCAGAGCTTTTTCAGCTATGCCCTGAAGAGTAGAAGGAGGAGGGATTCCTTTATCAGCGACGAGAGGCCAAGAGGAAGACCGTAGTCTCGGTCCCGCTGTTGAACGACATCTGGGACGAAGGGCTGTCCCTTCTGAAGAACCCATCCTCGGCCCCGGCGAAGCGAGACCGGTACGAGAAGAAGTACTGGGTCCGAGACTCTGCTCCTATGTGCCTCAGGACGCAGCTGTCCCCGGACTCAGCTGTCTCCGCGGCAGCCAAGAAGAAATCGGCTGGGGCGACGGCATCTATTTCCAGTTCCCCGCCGGATGGCGACGGGAAGAAGTTGGACGCCATGGGACGTCGAATCATCTCATCGGCGGCAACGACCATTAAGGCGGCCAACGCTCTTGCGGCCCGCTACAATAGGGAGCTGTGGTTTAAAATTCGCCCCCCTCCTGGACTTCCTCCCAGACGACAAGAAGGCGTGGTGGCTTTGGACCACACCATCATGGTGGCCACGGATATCGCCGACACCGGCTTCCGACAGATGGGCAACAGCATTTGCCTTCGCCAGCGTGGTTGGCTCAGGGCCACCGACTTCCGTCAAGACAAACAGATGAGCGTACTGGACATGCCTTTTGACAGGGATAGCCTGTTTGGCAAGGCAGTGGATGAGTCACTGCAGGCCATCAAGGCAGACATCAAGACGGCACGTGCCTTTGGGCACGCTCCATCAACGACGGCCGCCCTTTCGGTCCCCCGGAGGCAAGTCACAGGGTGCCTTCAAAGGATTCGGTGGCAGCTCTTCTTCATACCATCAAGCGTCCCGTTCTTCGTCCCAGGAAGCCTACAGAGGCCGCAGTAAGGCCGGAGGACATCATTGTCGTCGCCAAGGAGCCCAAGGGGGTAAGGCCTTGGTGAAGCAGGACTGAACCGGCCGTGACATCGGGCCCCCACCCAAGCACCCCGGTGGGAGGCCGGCTAGCGAACTTCATCGGCGTGTGGAAGTCCATCTCCACCGACCGTTGGGTGCTGGATGCCCTGGCCTAAGGACACACTCTGGAGTTCCTAAGGAAGTGTCCCCGTTTCCCACCTGTGGCTAGGAAAGAAAACCACATTCCACAGCTGCTTCTAGAGGTACGAGCAATGCTGAGAAAGGGCGCAATAGAACTCATCCCAAAGAGGCTTCGGGGCTCCGGAGTATAATCGCGCTACTTCATTGTCCGAAAGAAGACCGGCGGTTGGCGGCCCATTCTAGATCTTCGCCTCAACAAATCCATAAAATCACAGAAGTTCCAGATGGTCACCCTTCACCACGTGCTGCGTCAGCTGGAGGAAGGCGACTTCCAGTCATCGCTGGACTTGGAGGATGCCTATTTCCACAACCCCATTCACAAGGGACATCGAAAGTTTCTGCGCTTCGTGGTCCAAGGGCGGCACTACCAATTCAAGGCCCTTCCCTTTGGTTTGAAGTCGGGCCCAAGAATCTTCACCAAGTGCCTGGCACCAGTGGCGGCGCAGCTGCACCTGCAGGGGATCCACGTCTACCCCCATCTGGACGATTGGCTCATCCGAGCGAAGTCAGAGGAACTCGCCGTCGAACACACAGCGAGGACAGTCCGCCTGCTCATGGAACTGGGGTTCTCGATAAACTATGCAAAGTCCTGCTCACGGAACTGGGGTCCTCGATAAACTATGCAAAGTTCTGCTCACGGAACTGGGGTTCTCGATAAACTACGCTCAGTTCCGGGGACCCAGACTCAACACAGTGTCACGCCTAGCTTCACAGTCGGAGGACAGGATAAAGGTCATCCTGGGCAAGGTACAACGGCTGTTGACCATGAAGTTTGCCAGGGTGAGGTCCATCAAGTCCCTACTCGGCATGATGTTGTCATGCATCTACCTCGTTCGGCTGTGCAGGCTGTGGACTTTGCCTCCCGGATGAGAAGTCATTGCACATCAACGTCCTGGAACTCTGAGCCGTGTTTTGGGCCCTCAAGTCATTCCTTCCACCTCTCGGAAGACATCACAGCTGTTTGTGAACTTTGGACCTGTGAACCAAGGGAAGGCCCTCTCCAAGGCGTCCGTCTCTAGGTGGCTCTATGGCTGCATCATGCACTGTCAACGGTTGGCAACCCGACCGTTGCCTGGCCGTCCGAGAGCCCATCCGATCAGGGGGAATCGCTGCAACTACGGCATTCCTGTCTGGTGTGCCCCTGCTGGACATCTGCAGGGCTGATATGTGGAGGTCGACGCACACCTTCACAAAATTCTACTGCGTCAACCGGGATTCCAGGGTGGAGTCCAGAGCCGGCCAAGCAGTGCTGTGCAACCTGTTCGCTTGAAGGTGAGCCTGGTGAGGAGGTAAGAGATGCTTAATGTTGCGTTGATGAAATGCTTAATGTTGAGCCTTGCCACCTCCCGCGATTGTGCATGTGTGTACTGCTATGCATTCTTTTATTCATGAGCATGTGAATCCATGCCAGACCCCATGCTGGAGAAGCAAAATGTTACTTACCTGTAACTGTTGTTCTCCAGCATGGGTCTGGCATGGATACACATGCGAACCCCCCCCGCCTACCCCTCTGCGGCTCTTATCTTGGTCCTACTGCCACTTTACTTGCTACCAAATCTGAAGATGGCTGCCTGAGGAGGGGCTTAGGTAGAGGGCAGTCATTGGCTGGGGGCAGTATGACCCAGAGACCAGTGGTTGGTTAATAGGAGAAAGACAGTTCAGAAACAAAACACACTGATTTTTTTTCTTTACCAAGGATTCCCAGCCTGACGGGGAATATTCAAGAGCATGTGAATCCATGCCAGACCCATGCTAGAGAACAACAGTTTCAGGTAAGTAACTTGTTCCTTCTTAACCAGTTCTTTCTTCAGCCACTCAATTTATAAGTACTGTGTGTGTCTGTTACTGAAGTCCTGCTAAAAACAAGCATTGGCAAAGCCAGCAGTTTTGGTGTTTGTATAAGTATTTAGCATTTGCCAGGCACTGCTATTAGACGGCCAGATACTCACAAAAATGTACACATACTACTATCAGTGGCAATTAATACCACTACAACACTGCCCGGTAGGTGCTTTTCCCATGCCTACACAAAAGCCCAAACTGTTGGCATTGCCAATGCATGTTTTCTGTTTTGTCCAATCTATCCTGTGGTAATTCTTTCGCCATGGTGTAAGAAGTCAGGCTTCAAAGAGTTCTCACTGCAGAAATAAGAACATGTAGCAGTCTTTAGAGCAATACATAACATGTTTTTCCATTTGATCTTCTAATCTGGTACTGAAGCTTCCATGTCAGACTGGCACAAGAACCTAGGTTGTTGCTTCTTGTGTGCATCTATCTGAAGAAGATTGAAAGCGAGGTCTACAGACAATCGTCCGAGCGGGAAAGGGTGCGCTGGCTCTTAAACTGCAATCTTACAAAGCATTCCCGGCTTGTCCAGTGCTGGACAAATATGAAATTACTTTCTTTATTTAGTAGGTTAAAAAAATCCACAATGGCTTCATCACAGCAGGGATACCCACTGTAAGGTGATGGATTTAGGAAATGGTGGTAAATAAACAAGGATTCATGGAATGTCTTCTCTACAACAATGTGAACTACTCAAAAATAGACTGTGTGTTTACCACCCCACTCACCCTCCTGTCACCTTAGATAGGGATTGCTATGTAGTTTTTTATGTGAAGTTTCGCTGGTATTCAGGGTTTTTCTTAGATCTGACATTATTAAAAATGTTTCTCTTGATATTGGATCCCCCTTACCCCCTCAATTTTTCCATTGAATATCAATAACACATTTTCAAAACAAAGCAAGCAGAGGGATCCCAGGTCCAACATGAATAGACCACATAATCTCCTATAAATCCTAACATTGGCGCAACTGGAGCAGATGCGATCTTTCCACATGCTTTGAATGACCAAAACATCCAACCAAGCTGAAAAAAACATTAAAGGTGTCCCTGTAGCATACGCTTCGCAGCAGATGGCAAAGTATACCAACAACATTCAACCAGACACTGCAGAAATGCAACTCTAGAAACAATAGGCACATTGTTGAGATTACAATAAGAACACTTTACATTGATAAGACATGGAGCAGCACACTGTTTGCCAAGCTTTAAAGAACTATGACAAATGGAATAGAAAGTGGTTGTGTACAATATGTAGAAACAAAAATGGACCTACACGCAACACAGATGTTGATCATATGTCCCCTTCCTTCCTGTACCTCCATCTACTCTTAGCTCAATGATGTGCCCTGTGAGTGGCATGCAGCAGCTATGAAATTACCCCCAAAAAAGGAAAAACCTTGCAGAAATGGAATACGGACAAGGGACTTAAAACCTTACAGGTATCCACAATGCATGCTCCTGTATGAAGGGAGAGGGTGTTCAGAGGCAAACATGAAATTAGATATTTTTATTAAGGTTTAGTGAAGACGTTTTCTGAAGAGGAAGATGTTCAATTTCCAAAATATTTTGTATAGCTCCATATTTAATTTTTATTGTTTATTGGCTAAAACATCGTTCAACCTTAACAATAATCGAATATACAAAAATGAAATATGATTTGAACAAGTTCAAAAATAGAAAAACTATTCACCCCATGCAAAATTAAGAACAATAAAGTCCACAATCAATACAGTATTAAACAAGGCATGGCAATGCCAATAGTTTTGACGTTTATTGTTCTTTGCATTTTGCAATTATAGGCACCAGGGTGTAAAGTTTTAAAGGAGGATGCGATAAGGGTTGCAGGTGTGCAATGGAATGAGAAGGGGAATAGAGCAACGGAGGAAGCCATTGATAAAGGGTGCCGAGGATGAGCAAGAGGAAATATGAGCGAGAAAGGGTGAGAGTAAGAGAACAAGTGAGTGTGAGAGGAAGGATGAGAGAAAAAATAAGGGCTGAGAGCAAAGGTGAGAGTTGGAGAAGATGTAATATGGGGATATCTACAAGAGTGGCAGAGAGAAAGGGAGAGTGCGTGCATGGAGAGCGAGTGTGTGTGTGAACTAGGAGAAACTGACAGCGCGAGTGGGGAGAGTGCGTGCAGGGAGAGAGGGAGCGACAGCATACGTGGGTAGAGAGCGACAGCACGCGCACAGAGCACCATCGCATGTGGGCAATGGCACGCGTGGGGAGAGAGCGACTGTATGCAGGGAGAGAGCAACAGCATGTGCAGGGAGAGAGCGAGAAACAGCGTGTGCACGGAGAGAGAGCACGCGACAGCATGCGCAGGGAGAGAGAGAGCACTGCCGTAGTGGTATTAACTGGCCATTGATGGTAGCATCTGTACAATGGTGAGAGTACCTGGGCAGGAATCGGTAAGTGAATCCAATAGTTTTGCCGTTTGAAGTTGTACATTGCATTTTACATGTAGAAGAATGCACAATAATATTTGCAGCATACAGGGCGCTCTTAGATAAGCATCAAATATCATTACATCCATGCATACCTGCTGCAGTTGGCATAGCTACAGAGTGTTGGTCCTGATTCCAGCCTTGAAGGGTTTCACACAGCTGGGCCAGAGCTGCCGGTCCACCGGCATTGATGTAGAACAGGCACATCTGTTCAACTAACAATCCTCCTGGCACCCAAGACTACCATGCTCAAGTTGCAGCTCTGCCTCCGGGTAGGGGCAGCCACTGGGTATACATGTTACCCGTGAGCACCCAGAAGGGAAGATACGAGTCTGCTCTCTTTCAGTCTGATGGGCTGAATTTTGAGATCTAGAAAAAGGGCTAACAAAAGACAATGCTCATAGTAACGACAGCCCCCACTTGAACCTTCGGTCAATGTCTGTGGTAATTTTGCCAGCACTGAGACGTAAGGAGAGCGTTAACTGCTTGTGACATTGACACTTCACTAGAATATACTAATGTGTAAGAAGTTAGATGCCCCACCCAAGTATGCTTTTTACTTCCCCACCACGTCTTTCATTCCGGGTTCATGGCCACCCGTATCTTTATGGTGCTGTTTCTCCCCACCTTACCATGCCCCTTCCTTGCTTGCTTGCTTTTGTTTATGACCGCAAGCCCACCGCCCTTTGCGATGGTGTTTGTGTCCTAATGTTTTCACTTGGCTTACACCACTTCTGAGACACACAAGAACTGCTTCTTCCATGATCATTTCTTTTTTTATTTCAATTTTGTTTTTAACATTTTTATTTTTATTTTTTTTAAAATCCACAAAATAATAAACATTATACATTAGGTTAATAAATCAATACTAAGTCATCAGAACCATACATTCGTAATCAGTATAACACTAAATGCAAAACAACTGCATAAACAATAAGAAGAATATTCTCAAAAGTTTAGAATGACAAATAAATCTTTGATAAAATATTGTCAAGCGTACCAATGATACACACACCAACACAAGACACAACAAAACATCAACCCCCACCAACCCACCCCATCTTAATGAAATTAAACATAAGCAAACCTAACTCTGGTCAAATATTAAGCATATAATTCATTAAAAACACTCCATGTTCATTATACACTTCATCTCTATGCAATTTACTAAATTTGATCTTCTCAAACGGGAAAGGAGCTGCACATGCAATAGCCACCCTTCAACACATGGCTTTTTCCTTGTTTTCCAGACACGCAAGATTTGTGTAGTGGGCACCAGAAGCACTTTAGTAACCCAACTCAACATCACATAGTCCAAATGTCGAACACAACTTGGGGACTTCAGCCAAAGGTGATCCATGATAATTTCTGTTTTACTCTCTGCCCGACATCACATGAATGATAAATGGGCATCCAAGCGAAACACCAAATGTCCCATGCCTAAAGTGTGCGTGGCTGTGAATTATTGTGTCTGTTTTTTGGGTTGAAGTATTTGCTCTATAATTGCACTGGTGATTTATAGTAGTTCCGTGCACTTTTCAGAGGAGAGCAATACAGGGCCGAATCCAAATTTATGAAGAACCTCAAACATGTAAAGCCACGATACCGAATTGAACGCTTTTTCGGCGTCAAGTGAAATGGCTTCTGCTTGTGCCTCTGGTTTGATCTGTGCTAGAACAGTCTGCGCAGGTTCAGAGCCGTGGACCTCGTAGGGATAAATCTGCATTGGTCGGGGTGGATTAAGGTGGTAATTTTGGGGAGCAGTCTAGTGGCCAGCACCTTTGTGTAAATCTTGGCGTCCGTGTTAATCAGGGACAAGGGACGGTAGGGGGAGCGTTCATATGCCGGGCGTCTAGGTTTCAAGAGCACTGTAATGACTGCATCTGACATGGACTGAGGGAGTGAACCAGCGTTCATAGCCTCTTCCCAAACAAAGGACAATATTGGTGCGAGTATCGGAGAGCATGCCTTATACAGGTCGGCGTTTAGGCCGTCCGGCCCTGGAGTTTTACCCGCTGCTAGTGCCTTGATCGCTTCAGTTATTTCCTCAGCCCTTATGGGTTGTTCAAGGGACCAGGTATCCTCTAAAGTTAAGCTAGGGAGGGAAATCTTACTTAAGTACGACTTGACGTCGTCCCGTGTGGATCTATCGTGGTTGGCGTAAAGATTAATGTAATAATGTAATAGTCCGTGAACTCAGTTTATTTCATCCTCCCCATGCACAGCCACCCCCCCCCCAATCTGAATACTTGCAATAGGGGTGTGGTCATTGCGAAGTATACGGGCCAGATGGTGGCCCGCCCTGTTGCCCTCCCCCTATTTGCGTGCCCTGGACGGGATGGCCATGTATTATTGTTCTTTGTTGGCCAGTTCATTAAAGGTTTGGAGGTTTAGACTAATGTCTGCCAAAATACGTTTGTCATGGGTCCTACTATAGGCAGATTCGAGCGATTGCAGGGTTGATTCTGTGTTGCCCAAGTTGGTTCTAACGGTTCTGAGGAGACCAGACGTCTTGGACATAAGGTTGCCTCGTACCCACACCTTAAATGTTTCCCAGATGGAAGCCCAGCTGACCACCAAACCCTTATTCAGTTGGAAGAACTCCTCCGTCTAAGTGTATAGAGCCTCCACCACATTCGGGTCCTTCAGTATATTGGGGGGCATCCTCCATCGCTGTGCAGGGCGACGGATGTCAGGGAGCAGTATATTTAGAATGATGGGGGAGTGGTCCGAGAGTGTGCGCGGAAGGATATCGCAGCATTCGATGGAGTTGATGAGGGGGGAGGATATGAGCCAGTAATCTATTCTGGATTCAGAATCATGGGCTGAGGAATAGAAGGTGTATTTTCTATCTGTGGGGTGGCTCCATCTCCACGCATCGGACAAAGCTAGTTCCTCCTGGGCTTGGTGTATAATGTTGGCTGTTTTAGTAAGAGCTCTAGGCTTATTTGAGGACCTGTCTAACGTAGTGTCAAGGATAGTGTTCAGATCACCTCCCCACAATACCCAGGCTTCCGTTGTAGGGCCAATCTTTGCAAGAAGGTGTGTGTGTGTAGAATTCTGGCTCATCCAGGTTTGGTCCATATGTATTGATCAATATACATGTTCTGCCAGCCACGGTGCCCCAGACCACAACATATCTGCCCTGTGGATCAGTTATACTTTTCTCGGTGGAGAACCCTAGTGAGGGGTGTATTAGCGTGATGACGCCTCTGTTTCGGGAAGAGTAGTCTGTGTAATGCCTATTGTTTCCCCACTGTCGCAGGATACTTTCGTTGGTGGATTTTAATGCACAAGTCTCTTGGAGCATAGCGATATGTGGGTGGTGTCTGTTAATGTAGGCGCCCACTTTGCTGGATTTCACCCTGTTGTTCAACCCCCGGATATTCCAGGTGAGCAGTTTTAGTTTAAGCCCCCCCCCCCGCGTGCATTAGTTTTCTGCGCCATTTCCGTGTGTCATATAAGAGCATGGGGAAGTGGATTTTCTCGTAGTGGAGGACAGCAAGTGAAACCGTGAGTGCAATTTTACCAATGGTTAAGCCAATCGAACATTGTGCCTGGTGCCCAACAGGGGCTGCCAGCAGCATTACCGTAGTGGTCGAACAGTGAAACAGTCCCCTGTTGCCCGTACCCACCCCCTCCCACACCATCGTGCCCAACTTGATGATGAACCCTTTTAACTACTTGTGGATGTTCCCAAAGAAGGGGACGCGTGCAGCAACTCCGCTTCGAGGTCGAGCGCATCTCATCCGGCATTGCTAAATAATGGAGGGCAGGGGAGTTCTCCCTGCTGCATCCGGTTTCCAGCATTCACAGTGGCCAGCATAGCCCAGTCCTGACTGCGGCTGGGCTCAATGAGTAGGAAAACAGGTTATACAGATTGTTGCAAGTCCTCTGGTCAAGTTCCTGTCTCCTGGGCGGGAGGGGTATCAAGGCTTCCATGTAGGCCAAGGCGGAGGCAGGAGATTCGAAGAAGTAAGTTTCGCTGGAAAGAGAAAGGCGTAGGGAACCTGTCTCAAACGTAGCTGGCGCTTGACAGTTTCGTAGGATCGTCTTTGAGTCTGGACCCCTGCAGAGAAGTCCGGATATACATGGATGTTGTCGTTACCAAACCTAAGGGGTCCTTTCTCTCTTGCCAGTCTGAGGATGGCATCCCTGTCCCTGTAGTTCAACAGTTGGCAATCACCGTGCGGGGAGGAGCCCCTGGTCTGGGTGGTGGAGCGAGGGTACGATGTGCCCGCTCGACGAGAAACTGGGGTGAGAGTGCCTCCTCCCCGAGGAGAGACTTCAAAAGGTCTTCGATTCGGGACTCCATTGGGCCTTTGCAGAAGGTCTCTGTGACTATGCGGATGTTGTTCCGTCTGGATCGAGATTCCAAATCGTCGCATTTATCGCAGAGTTTATTCATTTCCCCTCTAAGGAGTGCAATGTCCTGGGTGTTTTGCCGGGTAGAGTCCTCATTCGTGCCAATTCGGTTTTCAGCCTCTGTGATTCTGGCACTTTCCTTGTCTAGGCGAGTTTTTAGGGAGCCTATCGTGGACACAATGTCGCCAAGTTTGACGTTCATGGCCAGGAATCCATTTTGAACTGTCGTCAGCAGGTGGTCAAATTTCGTATCTTTTGTATTTAGGGGTGAGGCCGGAGATTGAGGGTCTGGGCGTTTAGGAGATGATTGTGAGCTAGTAAAGGAGTCCATCGGTCCCGTCTTCCTGGCCTTGCCCGCGTTTTTTCCAGGTATTGTGGAGGTGGAGAAACAGCCTAGGGTTGGTTGGATGAGAGGGCCGCGTGTTAAGGTGTGGTGGAGGAGGGCTCAGGAGGGCGCAATGCCCGCAGGGATCCCGGTACGCCCGAGACGGCGAGTGTTCCAAGATGACGTGTTCCGTGGCGTAGGCGGGGCAATGACCGCAAGCGCTGACAGGCGTGAATTTTCACGGTGTAAATTGATGGTAGAAGCACCGAGCCAGATGTAGGGGGGGCACAGGATATGTTTGATTTGGGTCAGAAAGCCCCACACGTGCCCCGCGCCCAGCCCAGTCCCACGTAGCCCTCACCTCGGGAACAAGGAACGGGGTCGGGAATGTCCACTCCAGGCCCTGTGGTCGCCGTGAAGATCCGCCGATAGTCGGAGGCTCCGCTGCGAGCACCCTCCTCCGCGTTGCAGGACGCCCTATGCCCAGAGAACGCGTGGCGTGAAGTGTCGTGGCCACAGTCTGCCGGTCCCGCTCCGCCCACTGAGGCCCAGCGTAAGAGGGAGCCGCAGCGCCCTCGTAGATTCTCGTGGAGCTGCGAAGCGGCACGGGCCTGTGTCCTCAAGGTTCACCAGGGCTCGCAGGCCAGGGAAGTCCGTTTTCTGTCGGGATTTCGCCTGCAAGGTCAGGATATTCTCCGGGAGCAGCGCAGGTAGTTTACGAGGTTTGATGCGATCCAGAGACATGGGATAATTCAATCAGGATTCATGCCGGAGAGGAGCTCCTCACTCAAGCGGCCATCTTGTTGCGCAGCAGCGCCCCCTTTCCAAAATCTACATTTTTAAACCTGTGTCTTGGCAGTGAGTTTTGCTTACTGCACCGCGGCTGCCGGTGGTCCCAATGCCAGCTATCCCACAGGAAATGTAGGCCACAAGGTAGCCAGACTGTGCGGGGCACGCATACATTACCCTTGTCCTATCCTCTACACTACACCCGGTGTCTGCTACTTTGGCTCTTCAGATGCTTTGGAAACAGCAAGCCAGAATGAAGATGTGCTGAGGCCCATTTCACCACGATGTTTGGGGGTGCCCCTGCCTACAGCGGAAACCAGGCTGAGGCACCTATGGGGTGCATACAGTACAATGGAGACAATAATACAACTGGGGGTTAATCGCCGTTAATTAGCATTGAAGCACTGCTGGTTTGACAGTTGCTGCGATAGTGCGAGCGCAGGGTGGGTACCCCCTGGCAAGGGATCCCCGGCGTACAGCATGAACAATGAGGGACACGGACACTTGGTGTGGCTTTGGAGTGGCAAGTGCCTTTCGCGGGCTTTGCAGCTCCCCTTTATTCATTCCCTCATGTGACCCCCTCATTGTCACAGCATCCTGTGCCTCGTGACTGGGCATGTGATTATCACATCCCTCCCCAACTTGGAAAACAAAAGAACATAACAGTTGCATAATGTCAGGTGTCCACAGGCATTACTTGTGCACATTTCACTGTAGAGTCTTACTGTCTCTGGTTCAGGTTCTCAGCAGCTGCCGCCTTCCGGGAAATGCCATTCAGCATGAATGCACGCAGGCGTGTGGAGGGTGCAGGTGCTGGCGGAGCGAGTATCGCCCCCAGTCTTCTCTTATCGGGGTGGTGTACTCTGAGGGGTTTGTCTGGGTTCCCCCCTCTCTCTAGGCTTTCCATTGGCTGTGTTCTAGTGGATCCTCCTTGATCCTTTCTCTCTGGTGTTTGCTCTGTTGTCACTGGGCTTGCGCATGTGGGTGTTCCTTCATCTTGGGTTTCATGCCAGGTGGTGCTTGGTATTCACCTGAAGTGGGACACATTCCGTGAGACTGTCTCTGAGCCCCGATATGCTGCAACAAGTCCATTCTCTCGATGAGTGATCGCCCAAGGTAGCGATTCAAAGGGAGCGCCATCTTCCTGGAGGGGTTTGGGGGACTCTGTTCTTGGGGAGTGCCGTGTCCCCTACTTGTAGGTGGTTCGGTGTCGCTCTTCTTTTGCAATCCTCCTTTGCATTGTGTTCTTTCCTCCTCTGTTCCATCCGCTCTAAGTCTACTTGTGGAGGGGACCAGCAGTGGTAGAGGGGAAGCCCTGCCTGGATGGGCACCCCAAACATGAGTGCTGCGGGGCTCACTTGTGTGGCCGAGTGGGTCGGTAAATCCCGAGAAATCGGTATAGCTCAGGCAGCCATGGTCACCCTCTATCTTTGGCGATGCTTGGGCATTTGTTTATGGATGCCATGAATCTCTTGTGTTTCCATTGGCTTAGGGCCAATATGGGGTGATATGGTGGTGCTGGGTCCCTGCGTTGGCGAGGAAACATTGGAATTCCTTGCTTCTGAACGGTGCACCATTGTTGCTTTTGAGCGATGAGGGGGATGCCGTGGAAGGCAGACATTTTCTCCAGTGCCGTAGTCGTGGAGGCAGCATTGGTGGACTTGACAGGTTCAACTTCTGGGTATCGCATGTATTCATTTACCGCCACTAGAAAGTAGGCTTCGTTGGCGATGGTGCAGAAGTCCGCACTTACTACATCCCACCTGCGTTCATTTCTGGGTGGGCAGGCCATGGGCTCTGGCGGTCCTGGCTGGCGGGTCGCTTGGCATGAGAAACTGGTCTCTACCAGGGACATGACTGTTTGCTGTATTTGAGGCATCCATACTCGGGATTTGAGGAATGCGTGTGTCTTTACAATTCCCTGGTGCCCTTCATGCGTGATTCAGAGCGCTCGCTCTTGAAGGTTGGAGGGCACCACGATGCAGTGTCCTTTGAGGATCAGTCCTTTTGGGGAGACGGACAGTTCATGCCCGATTCCAAACAGTGCTTGGGGTGTTCGATGGGCGACTGCCGTAAGGAAGGTCTTACATTCGCCTGGCAGTATAGCTTCTTTGTCGATTTGCAGGCATGTGTTGTCGTTTGTTTCCGAGACCATTTCCTCTAGTCTCATTGCTTTGGGCCTGGCCCACGCGATAATGTGGCATACATGTTCATCCGTTTCCTTGGCCGCCTCGCATTCAGTCATGGTAGCGGGCCTCGGGGTCGTGACAAAGTCTGCAGGGTTATCCGCTCCTGCTCAGTATTGTACTTCCAAGTCGAACTGTTGTAGTTGGAGCATCTACAGCTCTATCCTGGCAGGGGGATGCGGTGCCGAGCCTCTGAATATAGTGATCAGGGGATTGTGACTTTCACCGGATGTTCCACAATGTATACGTGAAAATGTCAGCAACCCCATATGATGGCAAGAGCGTCCTTCTCTATGTGTGCATAGGTTCTTTCGGTTGGGGTGAGTGCCTGGCTGGTGAACGCAATGAGGACTGTTGTTCCATCCCGGTCCGTCTGGGTTAGTACCACTCTTAGAACCACCGTACTGGCATCGACTAGTAGCTCCGTCTTCGGTGTTGTGTCGAAAAAGGTCATGGCGGCATCATTGGATAGGGAGTCTTACCTTCTGGAAAGCTGCTTCTTGCGTTTCATTCCACTCCCATTTTGACTTGGATTTCGTGAGCTCCCACAGGAGAGGCGGTGGTGGCCAGGTCAGGGATGAATCGTCTGCAGTATGTCGCCATCCCGAAGGAGCTGCAGACTTCTGTTGCATTGGTGGGTGCGTGTGCATTTTTGATGTTGGTCACTTTGCCGGGGTCCGGCAACACTCCTTTCTCATTAAATACATAGCCGAAGAAGCTTAGTGTTGACTTCCCGAATTCACACTTTTCTTCATGAAGGGTTAGCCCAGATTCTTCCAGTTGCTGGAGTGTTGCCTCTAGCCGTCTGTTGTGCTCTTCTTCCATCTTGCCATAGGCCAATATGTCATCACTGACATTGGTGACCCCTTGTAGGTCTTGCAGCACCATTCTGATTTAGTGTTGGAATACCTCAGTTGCAGAAGAGCATTCAAAGTTGAGCTGGCGGTATCTTCTCAAACCCAGGTGTGATGGAAATGTTGTGATGTACCTAGACTATTGCCAGCCAGATCTGGTGGTACCCCGATCTTAGGTCCAGCTTGCTGAACATGGTGGCGCCGGTTAAGTCTACGATTAGTTCATCCACTGTCGGTGTAATATGTCTTTCTCAGCCGATGGCGACGTTTGGTACGCACATATCAATGCAGATTCATGCTGCTTGTGGTTGTTTAGGATTTGCTGTCACAACCATACAGAACACCCACAGGGTGGGGCCTGTGGTCTTTTCGATTATTCTGAGGTCTTCAAGCTTGTTAAGCTCTGCCTATACGGATGCTTCTCATGTGGAATGGAACCAGTCGATGATGGGCTGGTGGGGGTTCCACTGTGGGATCAATGTGGAGTTTTACAGTTCTCCCTTTGAGGCATCCGATTCCTTGGACCAGCTTCCTGTGTTTGGTCAACATGTGGTTGATCTCTTTGGAGTGTATCGCGAAGGTGAACAGGATCAGTTGTAGTCTTTTGGCCCTGGGGCAGCTGAGTAGCGTCTTGATCCCAGCGTCCACAACATAGATGTGTGTTTGGCAGCTCCTTTCGCTATAGGCAAGGCATTTCTTGAAATACCCTATGACTGGCAGGGGTTTCTTACACCCATATACAAACAGCTGGACTGATTTACGCTTTAGGGTTGGTTTGGGGTGAAGCTTGTTAAAATTGGTGGCTGGCATCACGTTTACCGTGGCCCCGGTGTCAATCATCTTTACTGGGATGTCTCTGACTGATATCACGCAGGTGAGGTGTGACTTAAAATAATAATAGTAATATTTGGAGTTGTGTGGTTGGTTGCTGTTTGCTGGTTTAACCGCCGAGATCATGTGTGCCTTTTCCCTTCTTGGCCTGTGATGTCGGGTCGTATGGTTCGGGGATTGTTCTCCACTTGATTCGTCAACCTCATCACTGCTGCTATCTGCGTCGTCTCCTTCAACGACTCGGCCTCGCAATCTGTTTCTGTCACAGGTCTTTGTGGGAGTTGGTCTGGCTGCCGTGGGCGGAATGACTGCACGTTTTTAGGCCTGGGATCACTTCTCCATGCTCAGGTTCTTTCTTGTGGCGGTTGTCCCTTCCTCTCCTGGAGTTGAGGCATACTGACGCGTAGTGGTTTACTGTTCCACACTTGTAGCATGTGGTAGTACTTCCCCCCCCCCTCCCCGTGTCCTCACCCTTCCTCCCTTGTGGGCCCCACATTAATTTGGGCCAGTGGTATGGTTTTGTCGTTCCCGCCCTTTGATCGGGCCCAACCATGCTAAACTGCCCACCATAAACTAAGATATGTGGAGTGGGGGATCACATGACCCTGCTATCGTCCCAAGCTGTTGCATTGCACTGGGGGAGGGAGGGCGGTTGCAGCCTGAGCCCAAACTATTCACCCTTGCACCGCTTTATCCTCCATGTACCCATGAGCATCCGAACCACCGGCATTCACCCAAACGTCACATGGTACCCAACTGTCCTGACCATATCCCCGGTCCCTGCATTCCCCACTCTGGTTGACTCTACAACACGCTGGCTGGCTGAGGGTCTGCTTATTCTCATAAAGCATGGCCCATAAAAGGGAGAACAAAACACGTGAATCCCAGATTTCCATTCATTCTATACTCTTAAACACTTTTGTTATGGCGTCCCGGCTGCATCAGCACTTTTTAAGCACCTGTGGCGAGTCCACAATCCTCCATTATATTCCAAGTTCAGCCATCTCTGCACCTTGAAAAAGCTGCTGTTTCTCCTAACAAACGTGCCAACAAGGTCCGATAATTGAAAGTCATGCTTCCCATTGTTCTCCCTTCCTGTCACATCTACCGCAAGGGGGACATGCAAGCCTTTCAACGCAACCATACTGTACTCTTGAGTGATGCCCTCAGGATCCTATCCACCTGTAGCCAGCAGCACAACACAATCACTTAAAAGCACAGTCCAGCCCCGCAGCCGACGACCACAAACCAATACCACAAATCGCAGAATGCACTAGATTGCACAACCAACCGCCTTTAAGGAATCACTTACTGGCTTTGCAAGGGTCTATGTAGTTTATGGGGTCCGCTTTCTCCTCGTCGGAAGCGTCATAGGTATAATCCAAGTCAAGCCTGCGGCAGAAGTTCAGTGTCCCCCAGAGAGTCCACCCAGTGAAGGCCAAGGTTATCCGGGCAAGCATGGTCAGCGGAAGCGGGCAGCGGCAGGGCTTGCTCTGTGCCTACTCAACAGGGAGGTGGCTCCCTAGGCAATAGGATAACACTGAAGTTCTGGGAGGTTTGCAAACAAGTGGCCAAGAAAAATAACTTCCTGCGAGACAAAAAAGCACAACGCCAGTTTTAATTTGAGCCGTCTCCCATGCAATGTGCGGGCCCGGCATGCCTACCGCTGCCAAGGCCCCTCACTATGGAGGCGAACATTCCGGGACATCTGTTGGGCTTTCACTTTAATAGTGGGACTCTGCGCTGGGCACTGTTCTCTCCTCCGCTGCACGGCTGCAGTTTATGCTCGAAAAGAGACCATTGCGCAGCAGACTTTATACAGAGTCTGTCAAAAGTTTAAGTTACAAAAAGCATTGGTGCACACAAATGAAAATAATAACGGACATATAGTTAAGTGCAGTCATTTTGCTCCTACTTCGGAGCGCGCATAGCTCCCCGGTAACAGCAGCATGCCAGCAGACGTGAGCGAGAGGATCAAGGCCTGGATGGTGCTTTCAGCCATTTCATCGCCCAGGCTTTGACATGTGGCCATGCCAACGCCATACACTGCTCCCGAATTCCTTTTCTCCTTTTTTGCTACAGTACCAATGTTTTGGCGACATGTGGCGTATGCCAAAAAGCGCCAAAACCAAAAAAATAATTGGGATTCCCATCATAAAACCACTAAAACTATTTCATAACAGCAACAGCAATCTTATTATCTCTAACTCCCTCATTCAAATCCAAGGAATGAAAAAATTAAAACACCATGGATATAGCAAGCAACACTGATGTGCCACTCAAACAGTTTTTCCAAAAAGATTAATGATCTACAATCTGCCTTTTCTTGAGATAATTACCAAAGAAGACCAGGCGTTTGGATTTTAAAATGATCACAGTGCATAAGCAGATCCTCTATTGACCCATTCACTTCACAAAAGCGGCAATTATCAAAATCTGGGCCAATTGTCTCATATCTCCTCAAGACCTCTTGAGTTTTGTATTGGCTTGTAAAATCCCATCTGAACCTAGGACAAGGGAAGATCCTAAAGTGTAAAACAAGGGACCCCAAACATTTATGTTCATGTTGTAAATGTTGCATACTTTCCTGACTATGAAACCTATCGGTCAGACCACCAGTCAGCCTGAGAAATTGCTTTCTTCACTCTGTTTGGAGCACTCACCAGTTCTACCCTGGAAACATCAATTTCTTTTAAGACTACATTAAAAAACCAGCATAACCATTCAATCCCTTTTCTTGTTCTGCCAGTACAATTATATTCAATTCTGCATACAGCAATTTCGGCCAAGGCACCAATAGCTTATAAAAAAAGGACAGTACTTTCCACTTAGCTAAAGATGTAAAAATCAAACCAAGATCAAATATGATCACTACGGTTGGCATCAAGTTAGAAATACCCCAAACATTCCTCCATATTTTGCTTTCTATTTTTTCTAAAATTTGAAAAACCCAAATTGGGTAATTTCAATCCCCCGAATCCGTGTTGGAAAAACAGTACTGACATATTTATTAATCGGAACTAAAGCATACTTACTAAATCTATTTTTCATATAAATTAGCTGTGTAATGAAAGGGTCTGTCCCATGTCTAAAATAACTAGTAGTATTCACAGTATTCAGGACAGTAGATCTGTAAAAACCCAAATATATCAGGTCTGAAATTTGGTCCAGGAAGACACCACATAAGGCCAATGCCCTCTTACTCTTGTTCTTTTTGAGGTGAAGGTTAGTATGTTTGTTTTCCTAGAATTTATTTTTAAAAATTCGAAATCACATAACCTTCAAAAGTCAGACAACAGGCACCGTAATCCCACTGCCGTACAATCCAACAGCAAGAAATTGTTGGCGTATGCCAACCAAATCATCCTTAGATATACTATTTTGGGTGAAATAAAAGCAGCATTCTCAATTGCTTCCCCCACGTCTGCTACATATAGATTAAAAAGACAGGGCAAGAATACACCCCTGTTTTAAACCATTCTCAATGGAAATCTTACGGGACACAGTGCCATTCTTATTTAGCCTGACCTTCACGACTGTTCACTCAAGTAACTGAATAATGAGCTTCAAGCGCTCAATGGGCATTCCCCATTCATAAAGCTTCTACCATAGGAGGTTTCTACTGACTAAATCAAACGTCGAGGTAAGATTGATCTTTGCTACATGAATGGTTTTATAGTCTTGGCAGCACTTCAGTACAAAACCATTAAGGCTGGTCCCATGTGGTTTCCTAAACCCAGTTTGACATTTGCTCAAACGACAAACTTTCTGCGCCCAGATCCTATTTAAAAGAACCGATACCTAGATTTTAATGTCTGCATCGAGGATGGCTATGGGGTTGGTAACCTTTGGGGTCTGAGCAGGGGTCAAACTTGTATATGGGGACAATATAAGACATTTTCTACAAAGGTGGGTAGCTACCCATTTTCTCTATATTAGAAAAAAACAAAAGAGAAAATTGATCCCCTTAAAAAGCTTATTATATATAGGTTATTTGAGCCGGGAGCCTTGATTGACTGGCCCCAAGAATGGTATTGTAAATAACCTGAGGTGTAAGGTTTATTACACATTGGTTAGTTTCCCAATCCTCTAAGAGGCTCATTGGAAGGGAGTCGGCATTGTCATTTGTGCTCCCTTATGCCCCGTGCTTCACTGCTTAACCAAATTCCAAAAATGTAACTACATTTTTAGTTTTCTGCAACCTGTTGGAGGTGAGCTCTTTGCCGCTTTACCCAATTCTTGTAGCTTTTATTTAAATCATTGCAATTGCCTTCTTTTCCACCGCAATACTCATATTGAGCTTTTAAAAGGGACCGGATGGCAGCTCTCACTTCTCTCTTCTTATTCACAGTAGACAAGTCATTAGCATGAGAATTCAATTTATTTAGGCAGCTAACCCTTTGCTTCTTGGAACTCACAGGTAAGGCAAGGTCCAAGTTATACATCAACACTTGTTCGATGTTATCAACAGTAAACAGACCTAATTTATGCTGAAAATCCATAGTATCTAAAACATCATTCATCCTGTCAATTAATCTCTTAATGGTGCCTAAGTTCCAGACAATTCTGTTTCCATCCTGATGAAAAGAAACATTATGAGTATAAGTGTTCTTGCAGTCATCCAACTGCAAGCCCAAATGAGCATCGCAAAATGCAATGGTCACTCCAAGAAGTAGCTCTAAACATTTAGAAAACAAGGTCTTGTCCATGAAGATGTAATCTAAGATAGATCATGTGTCCTCTAAACCAAATATATAGCTGCATATGTTCCACGATTTACAATCTATGCTCAACAGAAAGGAGCAGAAATAAAGTCCAATTCAGTGTCCCATGTAACTTCTCAAGTTAGAGGAAGTTTATAACAAAACGAGCACATCGTTGATGAGCTGGATCTTACAACACCAGAGGAGACTAATCTTCACATGTAGTGAGATGATTTGATGACAGATGAAAGGGGTTTGTAGTGACAACTCTTTCAACCAGGGTGGGTCTACCAAGCACAGAGTTGAAGTGGAAGGCAGTAAGGAGAATTTCCTCCAGAGATCACAGATGCCAGAGTTAAAGTGGAGAAAGCGGGACTCAGGCACAAGCCTGTTTTGTCTTTGTGACTATATAAAAATAAAAGGTATATTTGGAAACTAAGACTACATGAAAAAAACATTGTTGGTACATTATAACGGCTACAAATGGAAGACGTTACATTATTTATTGCCCCTAATAAATGCATTATAAGGTAAAGTTGGCAAGTACAGATGTACTCAATTTAAAGTAGTGGGGACAAAGATCATTTTTGCGCAAAGTGAAATGAAATAAACCACATTAGATTACAATAAATGTGAATTTTTACTGCAAACGTTGGTAACATTGTAAAAATAAATTGAATCATACAATAAGAGAACATCTGGTTGAAAACCTATGCCATTTTTCCGAATTCATCATTAGCCAACTTTAAAATGTCAAAAGGAATTAATGCTCTGATGATGCTATAATGGTTTGAGTTATCCGCAAAATCTGTTCCCTGTTCCATCTGTAAACTGTTATAAAAAATAGCCTTAAAACAGGGTTGCCTAAAACACACCTGGAATCTGAGAAATGGGAGAAACTAAAAAAAAACAACTGTGTCCTACAATGAGGTGGAACTGCACCTGCCCTTTCCTGCATTTTGAGGTGAAGTAGGACATCAGCCCGCCACGAAGAGAGGTGAAATGATTGCACCTTCTGTACCGGTTCATTGTGCAACTGAAGACGTCACTCTTACAACTCTGAATTCCGTAAAGTGGCAGCATGTTTAAGACACCAACGGCTCGTATTTAGTATTATAAGAATGCATGAATAAAAGGTCTCAAACAAGGAGGGAATTGTTTTGACTGTAGATAGCATTTCATGGGGGAAAATTACATTTCCCAATAATCTATGCTAAACAAAATGCCTGAAACAAAAGTTTTAAGAAATGTTTCTGCAGAAATTGATTAAATAGGTCCCATAATCCCCCAGCCAGATGACTGGATGAAAAGTTGCGACTGTATTTTCTTGACCAGTTCCAGATCTTGTGCCGAGATGCCTGGATCACTGGTCTCAGACTTCCAACCCACAGATCCCACATCCTCTCCAGATGGTTCCAAGGGAGGGGAGGCGGTCCTTGAGCTGTATCCCTGATCAGAACACAGAGTCTGCCTTCGCTCGTCAAAGGCCTTTTCAGGGGAATTTTCCACTAACTGTTGCTGTTCCCCTTCCAGGGGAAATTGTCCAGAAAGAGCGATGTACTGTTGGAAATGTTTTAAGTGTTCCAGATTCCTCTTTTGTTCATCTGAGAGGTCATCGGCACCTGGCAATGACCAATGCTGGCTGTCTTGGCTTCCACCCACTGTCTGTTGCCTTAGGTCATTGTTGGAAAGCAGATCACTCCTTATGTCTGATCTTGCTTGAGGGAATGGCAGACCATCTAGCCAATCGGGCATGCATGGTAGCTGCTGCCTAGCTGTTTTCACACATTCCCCAGAGAAACCAGGTTCTTGCCTCTGCCCTAAATCATCCACCCCCACATCTGAGATGTATACTATAGTCTGTTGAGCAGGATACTCATTGGAACACTGAGGCAGTGGTTCTATTTGTGTTAATACCAATGAAGGCTCTTGCAGCTGCAGCTCGGCAAACAGACAGCCAGAGTCTTTCGGCATTTTATAAGCTGGCTGAAATCTTATTGTCGCCCCTTCTCTTAGAAGAGGATCACTTGGGACATTAAAATCCATGTCCGCCTCCTCGCCATAATCATAATAACCTTCAGAGCATTCTTTCAAAAACCAATCGGGGTGCACTTCCTGCCATTTTTTGAATTTACATATGGCAGCTTGAAGACATTGACCACTGGCATTCTGGGTGTAATCGTGTGCAGTGATCTCCTCCACGGTGAACATCTGTCCTGGCTCATACTGCTCCAGGTCATGAATTCGGAAGAAGACATCTTCAAATTTGTCCATTAGCTTGTACCTCGAGGTAGCTTTGAATGGTTCTGGTATATCCTCCTCCATGCTGATATCACCAACATAAGCAATTATATATTTGCCGAAATTCGCTGGGAACTGAAAATCGTGCATGATCAAGTTGAGGGCAGCAGTGAAGAGGTCCCCGGATGGGTGCATGAGGTCCTGCCTGAGGGAGACTCTGGGCTTGTCCATCATGGCCTGCCACTTGGCTTGGGCTCCACGGGAGCACAGCAGGATAATTTTACCAGATTGTTCTTCAATCTCCTGCTTTTGTCTGGTGAGCCAGGGCAGGAAGCCCACCTTTTCAATCTCCAATGTCTGCAGCCGGTCTAGTACCACATCTGCAGCACACTTGGTCCTCAAGAAGTCTGCAAATTTCACCACCACATCCACGTAGAGAGCATGGTCAGCAGAATATACAATCCAAACTTTTGGGTTCTTCAAGTTTTTGCTGGAATTTATAGGTTCTGTGAAACACAAGAATGACACATTAAAAAAACTCGCATAACATATAATCAGAAAAAAAAGATTGAAAGGGGATACAAAGTAAGTAATGAAAAGAACACCTAACATGTTACCCCTCATAATGAAGTTATAAGTATTATTTTAATAATGGGGTTTGATAGTACACTAGTTAAATTTGCATGCGTAAATATTAGGAATGTGGCTACTGATATATGAAATCAACAATTCCGTAACTCCCACCAAGCAAAGCTCAGAGTGGGCATGTCATTCAAACCATGTCGTTCATTGAATTCCATTGACTAAACCTGCAGCAGTTTTTGTTAGCAAAGTAAAACATCTTGACCTACTTATGTGAAATTGAAAATAACATGCTGTGGACCTTTGATAGTACTGGAGTTGCTTAGTGTGGGATACATCCATTCACTGTCACGGAAACCCACTTAACATTAAAGGCAATTTGGTTTCAGAGGACTCAACTACAGTAGATAGTAGTCATACTTGACATGCTGCAACATTTGTTCTGGGAACTTTATGGAAGCCATCTCCCTTCCGTTTCAACTCTGAACGTGCAGAATGAATTTCTAAATTGTGTACAGATCAGATATTTTCTGCCATTTGTGGTATGCAGTCAAAAATGAAGTAGTTATTCACCACATTTCCACTGATTTGCAGAATGCCTCTCTATCAGATCTCATTATGCCCCAATAATAAATGTCGCACTGACCGGACCAGACAAGGCATTGACTGGGTGTTGCTTATGTGGCAATAGCTGCTTAATTAGAGGTTCCTTCCCCAACCCGCCACCAGACCCCCCCCCCCCCCACTACTTCCTCCCCTTCAGGTAGGTTGCTCGACAAAACCCTCCAGGCCCAGATCCAAAGTGTCATACTGCACAGATATTGTTCTCAAAGCTAAAGCTACTTAAGCAAAGGTTGAATAGAAAAAGGAGAACATAGTATTTGCAACCATAAGAAAATTATGTAGACATTATCTCAGAAAAGATACCATAAACATTTACAACAAGCCGGGGGATATAACGCCTTATTAATTAGAGGTGGGGGAGCCAGTGCCAGCTCAAGTCTGGCTAGAGCCAAATGCCTCGCTCTGGCTCATCTCAAGTACCTTTATGAAAGAAAGGAAGGACAGTCCAACTGAAGACAAGCCAAGTCAAGCATCACCTCATTCTATTACATTCACATAGTAAATTAAAGTGATGCAATCATCGACCAGCACAGAGAACTAGGTTATCTTTTGCCAGGAATGCATGTTGGAGCAAAACAAAAAGATTGTAGCATGTGTGGTCTGAACAATAAAATTGCAAATTGGGCAACCACAAAACCTGGCTGCAACACTTGACCAATTTATGCAATCCTGCGAAAATCTCTCGACTTAAACAGGTGTTAGTTCCTTTAGCGGCCACAAATGGGATCACTTAGAAGGAATTATGTAAGGTGTGCACTACACTATCATTTATATAGTGCACACAATGAGATGAAGTGTTCCTCAACTTGCTCACTACCCTGCCATTTAGCAGCCATATTTCTCTCCTAAAAAGAAAAGTGAAATAGATGATGTACTACAAATGCTGTGTGTGCAAGAGGGCATGCCTGGGGTATCTACCTCTACTGCACAATTTCTCGCACTCTTACCCCGGTCGACAAGCACAGTGACCATAGGGTTTCCATGTACTACCCAGTTTGTGAATGGGGCAGTGGGAGGCCACGCTTGTCTTGGGCACAGGGAATGCTTACCTAGACATGAGGCTTTCCACCTGCCACACATCTCACTCTCTCACCATGTGGGTGGGGCTTTTTGCTCAGACTTGTGCCTGCTTAGAGACTGGCAATAGGCCCCTTATGGTGTAAGCCTGCTAGCAGATGTGCACAATAACGAGCTCCAAGTCTTTGTCACACAATGACTATAAGTAGCTGACCCTTTCAAACAGCTTTCTTTGTGTGTGCCTTTAAGTCTTGAAAGTACAGTTGCAAAACACAGGGCATTGGTTGGGGTGACATAATTTTGCATTCTACTATGCGTAGATTTCCATTCCTGATCGTGTGCAGACTTGACTTAAATCCCATCTTACAGAAAGGCGTGATCGCAAACAAAACATTTAATTTCACTGCGCAACTTCCAAATTTGGAATGCCAGGAACAGGTTTCCTGTTATGGGTAGGGTAGACAGGACATCAGATACCCGTTTCTGTTGTGGGGAGCAAGAAGGAGGATGCCAGGTATTGGCTTTTTGTTGTCGGAGTTGAGGGAGGCAGAATGATGGTTATGGGTTTTGCGCTTGAGGGTGGGGAGACCGAAGGCCACAGAAGGATCTTTTTCTGGCTCAGCTAATGTTTGACTCTTAGAGCCAAGTGAGGCCCGATGGTTTCGCACTGGCTCATTTCTTCCCCCCTGAATTCTTTGGCTCCCCCACCTCTACTATTAAGTGGGTAAAAACAACATTTCATGGGAAGAATCCTAGCCTACTCCTGCCCTCGAAAGGAGTTTCCAAAACCATCGGCACCAAACTACAACGTGACCAAAGCCTACCAAAGCCTTTAGAAGGATACATTAATTTTGAATACAGAATATATATTTTATATATGCATCAGGGAG
This sequence comes from Ambystoma mexicanum, assembly GCF_040938575.1. Lineage (NCBI taxonomy): Eukaryota > Metazoa > Chordata > Amphibia > Caudata > Ambystomatidae > Ambystoma > Ambystoma mexicanum. The sequence continues at coordinate 445,949,851 of NC_090936.1, read as the reverse complement.
AGGCCCATCTACTTTTTGCCATGTAGCTTTAAGCATTCCCAATGGTCTCTGCCGATGTGACAAGCCATACTGTCTACAAGTGCATGGAAAACAGCTGCAGCATTAATCATTTGTTCCCTTTCCTTCTAGCTGCATAAAATGGTAGGTTTAATTTGAAAAACACACATAGCAGCACCGGGTACAAATCCAGGATACTGCAATGCCTCTGTCCGCACGATATATCATGCCTCCCAGAGCAAGAACCAGTTTAATTATTTTACCCCTCTTCCTTATCAGTGGTTGTTGTACATGGTTTGAAAGACAAATCCAGCAGGCCTAGTTCAGAAGACAAACGGGGCCTCCTTCTGTTGATTCAAAGTAAGCCTTTCTTAGCAATACAAAGCTTTTTTACTGGAACACCAAAAGTCAGAACTATCTTTTTTTGGACAGCCTAATGTGAAGTGAAGAGAACAAGTGGAAAAGAAAGCAAACAGTACCATCTTGACAAAGGTCAGATACCAAGTTTCATCTTCAAAGAAGTAGCATAAAAGTCATAGAGAAACCAATTGGAGATAGAGTGCTAGCAACTATGAAAATGGTAACAGCACAGCTCACAGCTCTCTTGCTTACCTTTGTCTGTCTGTGGGCCTGAAACATAACAAAAAAGGAATACACGTGAGTGGATAGGGACTTCAGAAATTGCTCAGAAAAAATTAAGATACCATTGGTAACTCAGGCATTCCTAGTCCATTAGACAATATGTTATCATCAACTAGTAAGAATACTGCCATTGGGCGATGAGAACTTGGATAAGTCAGACCTTTATTTAAAACATTTTGTTCATGGGAGCCTGCCCATTTTCCCAGAAGTTTCTTGCATGTTTCACACTGCACCAAATGATGTCCTCGGAGTAGTTATTAAACATGCAGCTGACAAATGTAGGGTGCAAAATATACATACAGGTTTCAAGAGATCCTTTTGGAAGATGAGTACTTGCGTTACAGGCAGGTATCTATTGCAAACTCGTTTATCCTACACTCCCCTGTTGCACATTTATCATAATCCACTTATGATTAGAAGTTACTGGGTGGTGACCCAGTGGTGTCTGAGGGATAGTGTTGCTTCAATAATCTGACAATTCAATTGAACTGGCCCAATCAGGTACAAGAGGGTTTCAGGTTACTCCCCTCCCACCCAACATTTAAATGTTGAAAGAAATAAAACATGTTATAGTGAAATTTTCTAAAGAAATATACTAATAAGGCTTTACAAGCAGTTCAAATTACCTGGGTATTCATTGTGGCACGGTTATGATTTTTCAAAACGCAAAACGTCCAAAGCCTCTCCCTTCACTTCAAAATTTGTTTGGTATGCGATAAATTGACAATGTTAACAACTTTAACCATTAGACAGATTGGTCAGGTTCTGCCCTAAGCCTTATGATACACAGACATTTCAAGTTGTGGCCTCCAGAAGCAGAGTTATACACAGTTATAAAGGTCATAAATTGTTAGATGTCTCATCGCTTGTCAGAAAATAACCACGATAGCAGACATACATTTTCTTCTTGCACCATTGTAATGATGAAATAATATGAGTAACAAGTGTCCCCAAATCAGCAGGCATTGCTTTTCAAATACCAGCTTGAAAGATTTGGAGAATTCCCACATTTTCCACCGAACAGCATCTTGTCATTTCATTTTCCTAAAATGCACTTCGTCCCCAAAGCTAGCAAGTTGTTGGACCAGAGTGGTAAACGTTTTTTACTTCCAAAGTAAAAACGGTGTTGACAAAGTCGTTTCTGACATACTATCCAAATCTTACTTGTATAGGTTCCCATGAGGAGGCTGGGTGGGCATATAAAGTGTTACAAGCCACAGAAAGACTTTTACTGTGTAAGTAATGTTAGACTTAAGACTTATGATTCTGTTCCGACACAGATGCTTTGCATAGACTAGGTAGCAGTACCAGAAGGTGGTGGGTGAGCAGATGGAACAGTAGAAAATAAATGCTTTAGGATAGCTTGTCCAACTTGCATGTCTGCCTCTTGCTGGAGTGTCTATACAAAAGTGCTCTGTGACTGCAAACACTAAACTCCACATCACTGCTTTGCAAATTTCAACTGAGGCAATTGTAATGAAAGCTTAGGTGGACCGGTACTTCTTGTTGAGTGAGCTTTATGAGTGTAAGGAAGAGGTATTTGTGCACCAATGTGTAGTAGAGTTGAATAAAGCACCCAATCCACCCTACAGTGATGGATTTAGTGACTGGGCACTCCTCCTTTTCTGTTGCAAGAGACACAAAGAAATGGGTGGTTTTGCACAGGGCTTGTGTTTGGTCTGGTTAGAATATAACTGCTATGCACACATCAAGTGCATGGAGTGATGGAATGATACTGTCTCTTTTATTTGACTTTGAAAGAAAACCAATAACCTAACTGAGTCACATGATAGCAGAGCTGACAAAACAGAGTATATATATATATATATATATATATATATATATATATATATATATATATATATATATGATAATTACTCACCGTAATCGTATTTCTGATGCTTGTATCTGCTTAGATTCACATGCTGTGCATAGGCCGACATCTAGTGGAAGCTGCGGAGTATTAGTTTGTTTTTCGAAACTCGAAAATGGCCGTCGATACAGGGCGTGCCAGTAATACTATCCCTAGTGTGACGTCCACTGTACCCAAGATCCCTCACGCGTCTAGGATCATCAGATTGTATTTTTTCTGACATGAGGTAGCATGAGGAGTAGCGTGAGTACAGATAATCCAAGCAGATAGACAGAAAGGTAAGACTACAAGCAATCATGCGCCTTCTCTCAGAGGGGAGGAAGGGTGGGTCGCATGTGAATCTAAGCAGATACAAGCATCAGAAATACGATTACGGTGAGTAATGTATCCCTTCTGAGGCTTGTGGAATCTGCTTAGATCACATGCTGTGCATAGATTAGCGAGCAGTACCTGAAGAAGGAGGTGGGATGTGAGAAGGGTCATGAGCAAATAGGTGTCTTAGAACCGCTTGTCCCACTTGTGTATCTGCCTTGGAATGGGTGTCAATGCAGAAATGCTGAGTAAAAGTGTGAATAGAGCTCCAAGCAGCTGCTTTGCAAATGGTGTCAAGGGGTACATTTGCAATGAAAGCCAGAGTGGCCCCAATGCCTCTAGTAGAGTGGGCTCTTGGCGTGAAAGGCATAGTTCTTTCAGAGAGTGAGTAACACAGCTGGATACAGTTACTAATCCACTTCGAGATGGCACCTTTAGAGACGCGATCCCCCTCTCTGCCTGTAGCTACGGAGAGAAACAGTTGATCTGTTTTTCTTAGCGGTCTGGTTTTATTTACATAGTAGAGGACCGCCTTACGCACATCTAGGGTGTGTAGTTTCACCTCAGCCGAGCTTTGCGGGTCCTGAAAGAAAGCCGGAAGCTCGATGGACTGGTTTACATGGAATTTTGATATAAATTTAGGTGAGAACCTAGGGTGTGTGCGTAAAACCAGTTTGTCTTTATGGACAGTAAAGAAGGGATCCTGCACTGACAGAGCCTGAATTTCACTGACCCTTCTTATAGAAGTAATAGTTACTAAGAAGGCCGTTTTATAAGTCAGGTGTTTGAGACTGCTTTTATGCATGGGTTCGAAAGGGGGGCCCCATGAGCTTAGCTAGCACCAGATTAAGGTCCCACCCTGGTGGTGGGTTTGAAATAGGAGGGTGAAGTCTCTTTACTCCTTCCATGAAGGCTTTAACTACTGGTACTTTCCACCACGAAACCTTGCTATGGGAAGTGGTGTAAGCCGACAGGGCTGCCAGGTGTACTTTCAGTGAGTTAAAAACCAATCCTGCATCTAGCAGGTGGAGCATGTATGTAACAATAGTGGAAGGAGTGCAATCAACCGGGTTGATTTGTCTACTCTGGCACCAGATAACGAACCTCTTCCACTTGTCAAAGTAACAGTGCCTTGTGTTTGGTTTCCTAGATTCCTTTAGGATGTCCATACACCTCTGTGGCAAATTGAGATGTCCAAACTCTATGACCTCAGGAGCCATGCTGCCAGGTTCATTGAGTTGGGTTGCTGGTGCACTGTTTGACCTTGGTGCTGGGACAGTAGGTTGTACCAGGCTGGAAGTTTGATGGTCTCGCACACCGCCATCCTGCGTAGGTGTGGGAACAACGGTTGTCTTGCCCACATGGGAGCAACTAGGACGAGCGTCATCGATTCCCTGTTCATCTTGTTCACCACTTTCCTGATGAGAGAAGTTAATGGAAAAGCGTACGCAAACATCCCTGACCAGTTCATACACAGGGCATTCCCCTGGGAGTCTGGTTGGGGGAACCTGGATGCAAATCCTGGGCATTGTCTGTTTTCGCTTGTGGCGAATAAGTCTATAGTGGGGAAACCCCACTGAGAGAAGATATCTTCTACGACCTCTCTGTGTAGAACCCATTCGTGTTCCTCTGGGAGGGAGTCTCTGCTCAGAGCATCCGCTAGGGAATTGAGCTCCCCTGGAACATGTTGTGATGACAGGAAGATGTTCCATCTGAGTGCCCATATCCAGATTTTCTGGGCAAGCTTGGACAGATTTGGCGAGCAAGTCCCTCCTTGCTTGTTCAGGTAGAACATGGCGGTTGTGCTGTCTGTCCGGATTTGCACTGACAGGTTTAGTAGGTGGGGCTCGAACGCCTGAAGCGCTCAGAATACTGCCAGAAGCTCTAGCAGGTTGATGTGGTTCTTGGCCACTGAGTGAGACCAGAGACCCTGAGCTGTGTGGTGGAGATAGTGAGCTCTCCACCCCGTCAGACATGCATCTGTAGTGACTACTGCCTGTACTTCGGGATCGTAAAAGGGTTTCCCCTGTGCGAGATTCTCTCTTGTCCACCAGTGAAGGCTTTGTACCAGTGTTGGCGAAACGACCACTAGATCGTCCCACTGACCACTTGCCTGAGACCACTGTTTCGCCAACCATTCCTGCATAGGACGCATGCGCAGGCGCGCGTGGGGGACCAGGTAAATACATGACGCCATCATGCCCAGTAAACGCATTGCTTTGCGTACCGTTATTTGTTGACCGGACTGATAATGCGGAATTTGCAGTAGTATATTCCGAATTCTTTCTTCTGAAGGAAAGGTCAACCCCTCTTGGGTATCCAGGATTGCTCCTAGGAATTGTTTTGAGGTGCTTGGCACCAGGCTTGACTTCTTCTCGTTGATTGAGAAGCCTAACTCGTGGAGGAGGTCGATAGTCCTTTGAATGTTTGTCCTGCAAATTCCTGGGGTTTCCCCAGTTATGAGCCAGTCGTCCAGATAAGGGTACACCGGCATTGCTTCCCTGCGTAGGTGTGCAGCCGCCACCGCCAGTACCTTGGTGAATACCCTTGGTGCTGAAGCTATCCCGAAGGGCAGTACCTTGAATTGGTAGTGTCGACTGTCCACCTTGAAGCGCAAGTACTTTCTGTGCGCTGGGAACATGGAAATATGAAAATAAGCATCTTTCATATCCAAGGTTGCCATGTAATCCCCCTTTTTTAGGAGGGGGATTACCTCTTGTAGCGTGGTCATCCGAAATTTTTGGGGCTCGACATACTTGTTGGCAGGCCGCAAGTCCAATACTGGGCGCATTGTCAAGTCTTTCTTTGGCACAAGGAAGTAAGTTGAATAAATACCCTTGTTTACCTGGTGTCCCGGGACGAGTTCTATCGCGTCCTTTTGTAGCAGAATGGCAATCTCCTCGAGGAGAATCTTCTGATGTTCTAAGGAGTGTACTCTTTGTCGTGGAGGATGGTTCCGGGGACGCTGCAGTAGCTCTATACAATATCATGTGGATACTGTTGACAGCACCCACCTGTCCAATGTGATCCCTTCCCAAGCCTGGGTGAAGTTGGAAATGCGTCCCCCTACTGGGGTTGCGTGAGAAGGGACCCTGAACTGAGCGTCACTGCTTTGGTGGAGGCGTGCCGCCTCCCTTGCTGGGGCTGCCTCTGCCTTTACCACGACCTCTCCTATTACCCCTGCCGTAACCCTGGGTAGACTGTTGGTTGTTGTTCCACTGTGTACCCTGCCCCTGGGAATAGTTAGATCCTCTCTGGGAATTTTGGCCGCGTGGGCGACGAAAATTACTATTCCCTCTCTGGTTAGGGGGTTTATTGGTTAACAGGCCAAGGGACTTGAGTGTCTCGTATTCGTCCTTGGCATTTTTCAGTGCGTCTTCGACCGCCTTACCAAACAGATCGGTTTCCACCGGTTTGTCCAACAATGATGCCTGGGTTTCTGCCTTAAAACCAGACTGCCGTAACCACGCATGTCTTTTGATAACAGTGCCCTCCGCTATCAATCTGCCTGCGTTGTCCGCGGTGTCGAAGGTTGCTTTCAAAATGCAACCAGACACGGCTCTACCCTCTGCGGAAATCCGAGCTAACTGGCCCTTTAAAGGTTCAGGAGCAGAGGCTACGAGTGCCGCGACTTCTTCCCAATGATGGGAGTTGTAGCTGGCCAACAGGGTGGTGGAGTTAGCAATCCTTGCTTGATAGGCGGACGTTGAGGCTACTTTCCTGCCGAAACCGTATAGTTTTTTGCTCTCCTTGTCGGGAGGAGCTTCTGACGATGACAAGGGTGTCCCAGCCCTCTTCCAAGTGTTGGTGACAACTAGGGAGTCTGGCTTCAGATGTCCTCTTATATAGAGAGGGTCAGACTGGGCCGCCCTGAAAAGTTTTTCAACCCTGGGATTGACTGCTCTGGTGAGGTTCGGGTTCACCAGGGACGGATCTATTCTCCGCTGAATGGACTTAAGGATAGGGATGGTCTGGGCAACAGGCCTCCTTTCTCCCACTAACTCTTCTGCGAAGTCCCTTTCCTCCTGGACACTGTGGGTGTCAATGTGGAAATGTTCTGCTGCGCGAGCGAGAACCTCATTTAGGAGGGGTTGGTTATCGACCGGGGAGTCGGTAACCGGGGCTTCGTTCTCTACCGGGGAATCTACTCTGTATATTTCCGGGTCATCCTCTTCTTCTTCCTGGTCCTCATCATCCCCATAGTAGCCCGTCCCGGTTTGCTCTTCTATCATACCAAATTCTTGGTCCTCACCAAAGGAAGCCTCTCCTTGATACCGTGAGTATGGTCTTGCGTAAGGTTGTACCTTGAAGGGTTCTGACCTCATCGGAGTTTCAAACCGGGGCTTTTTACTCGGGTGGTGGGGGGAATAGGATCAGTAGAGCCTGAGGGTGTGGCCCCTTGTGGATCATACGAGAGGAAATGTTCTGGATTTTTATCATAAAAATCAGCCAAAGAAGACATTCTTGACATGACCCTATCTATGTCTTCACTGGACCATTTTTTGGAACTGGGAATGACTCTCTCAGCAAGTCTATGGGATTTATCTTGAGTAGCTTTGCTGGTTGTAGACCTATCAGCAGACCTGGTTTTGTCTGTCTGTTTAGGGGAGTGGAGTGTTTCACAGGTGTGGAAGAATGCACAGGTAGTTTCTACTGCTGTTTTCCCCCCTCCCGTGCGTTGAAAAATGTTTTCCCTGTCCCTTAGTGGCTCTGGAGTTTTTCGATGCCTGGCGTCGAGGATCGGGAGTGGTGTCCCTGTCCTTCGAGTGTGGGGCTTCGCTGGCTTTAACTGCGGGCTCCGACTCCTGGAGCGCGGCCTGGGGGTGGAAGTCGTCTTCGTCTTCCGACGATCGAACTTCTGTTAGCCTAGGGAGCGAGGCACTCTTGGCAAGAGTGGATGATTGCCTAGAGTCATGCGGCGATCTTGATCGAGAGCGCCCAGAGGACACCGAATCGGACGTGGCGTGCCTGTCGACCCAAGGGTATTTGCGATTGCACTTGGGGCAGAATTGAAAAGGGGTACCCTCCATACGCACCTTGAGGCAGCGGGCAGTTAAGTGTAGGAAATGTATAAGGTGTACCTATATACCAAGAGTGTAGAGTATGTACCACCCCCCACTCTCCCTACTTGCAGGGCCGAGGCCAGAGGCCTTCTAAGGCCCGGGCCGAGGCCAGCGGCCTTCCGAGGCCCAAATCCGTCGTGCAGCAGCCGACGGTCGATTTCTTCTCCAGCCGGTGTCGAGTGTCAAAGTTCGACGTTGGGGTGGGGAAGGATGTCAATAGATTAATCTTTTAAATTTTTAGCAAATGTATGGCTAAGGCCAGGGGACTCCGCAAAATGCTTCCGACCAGTATGGCGGAAAAAAACAATCTGAGGATCCTAGACGCGTGAGGGATCTTGGGTACAGTGGACGTCACACTAGGGATAGTATTACTGGCACGCCCTGTGTCGACGCCCATTTTCGAGTTTCGAAAAAACAAACTAACACTCCGCAGCTTCCACTAGATGTCAGCCTATCCACAGCATGTGATCTAAGCAGATTCCACAAGCCTCAGAAATATATATATATAGTGAAAAAACTGTGTTAAAGGGACGTTATGTTTACAAGTAAAACCGAAACCCCCCTGAAATTCGCCAGTTATGGTAATCTAAGCAACCATAACACGCGCCGACACCGTGCACTCCTAAGAATAACACCCATGACATCAAAGATGACATTACAAATATACTGAGATGAGCAATACTGAGTTGAGTGTCAAAAGAGAGAGACGAGGGAATAAAACAACGGTTAACAAACATTCTTAAGCAGGTAAGTACTTTTGAAACCTCCAATGCAAAGTAAATTAACCCTTTCCCAGCCCCACAAGTTATCTAATGTGTGACGTTTGTTGAGGGATAGTTAAAGCACAAAATAAGAGGATAAGAAGAGTCTTTCAGGGAGCCAGGACAGCCAATGCTAGTTGAGCAAAAGTCTAGGTGAGCTGAAGCACTTCTTGCAGGTAAGTAAAAGTCTTGCACAATATTTTCGAAGTCTTCGTAGAAAATGAAATCACTGTAGGGCCACAAGCTGGGAGGCTACTGTAGGGCCACAAGCTGGGAGGCTTGTGAGGGGCAAAGCTGCAAGCAACTCTGCAAAGCAACCAAGACACGTCTCAACTGAGAACTAGCAAGGCTACAACAAAAACAGGTAAGTTCCAGCTGGTTCCTGTGCAGGTCTGCAGATCCTGTGTTCTGGCCCGAGTCGTGGGGACAAGATGGAGGACGTCTGGGGACTCCTGCACTACGAATTGAAGGTCAACGGCAGCAATGGGCAAACTTCAGATCAGTGGCACTCCACGGTTTCAGCACCTCGCGGCTCTCCCAAATAGCACCACTGCGGTTCTCGGATACCTTTATGGACTTTCCTCGCATCTGGGGTCCAGCACTCTGTTGAGGTGGCTCAGGCTTGGTCAGTCCTGCTTCATGGGAGTCCGGAGGATCTTCTTGTAGCTCGGGTCAGACTTAAAAACGAGACACTCGATTCTGGTGTTCCTCTCCCTGGCAATCGGTTCCTGCAGCAGCAATGGAAATACAGCCTGCTCAGAGAGGATGTTCAGACGAGTTTGCTTTGGGGTTGATTGGTCCCACCAACCCAAGGGGAGAAGTCGTCCATTGCAGGGCTTCTCTACTTGAGGCAAATTCAGAGCTTCAGCACTGCAGCAGGACTTCACTGGGCAAACCAGTTCTTCTTCCAATTCCTTCGTCCAGTGGTCGACTCTGCCTTCCAAGCAAAAAGCCTTGCCTTTTATGCAGGTTTCTCCCATTCATTCGCAGCCTAGCTGTCAATCACATAGCAGGGTAGCTGTCCTTCAGGGACAGCCAGCCGGCCAATCACCTTTGGGTGCATTCCTGTAACCAAGGGGATTAAGCACAGGGAGTTTCTGGCACTTCCCTCACTTCCTGCCCCTGCCAGATACGCTGGAGCCAGAGGTGGGCTTCAACAATGAATCCCACCAAAGACAAAATGAACAAAGGGACCAAACCTGGTTTGGCATGCAGAGTAAATCACAAGAAGGACATTTCCAACAAGAAATGGTGAAAAAAGAAGACTGGGGTCATTTTGACAAAATGGGCAACCATGGGTATTTTACTGCAGATGCAATTGCAGCCTGCGGTAAAAACACACAATGGTAGGAAAAAGTAAACCACTGCCACCAGCCATTAATTGTAGAAAGGGCAACATGAAAATGTTACATGAGAAACTAGAGAAAGGGGATGCTAAGTAACCCCTCCAGCACCCTATTGTAAGATAGCGTGTGCTGGGTCTAGAAAGTTACAACCTGTAAGTAAAGTCAATTTCACTTCACTGCTCTTGGAAACAGTAGTTTCACAAGGTATTTAAACATTTGGGAAGTCTAAGAGACTTCCATTTGCCACTGCACTGAAGGTGCTTTGTGTCACAATGTAAAGGTGATGCCTATGGAGGTCAGACTCCAAAGTTAAAAGAAACAGAGTCCAAATCACAGAAAAGTACATGAGAGAGTGGAAAAAAGGTCTCACTCTCTCCAGGTTAGAAATTAAAAGTCCTAAAGTCTAGCAAAAAGAGCTGGGGGTCTCTAAAGGTAGAAGGGAATTAGCACATTTCTGAGAATTCTCCCTAACAGTGTCTCACCCGCTAGTCCCCGGGGATCTGTCAACCAGGTGGTCAGGACACAGTCATTGCCTTTGGATCCAGTATTTGGGGTGGACTAGTGTGGGAGGATCACCTGGATGAAGGGTCTTAGGGGAGTGGAAGTGGGACACTGGATGGTAAGACGCAGTATCCCCTTCTTTCCTGTAACACCTTGTCCCCATCCTACCAGGTAGGATACCTAGGAACTCAACCCCACCTGCCCCCGATTTCCCGACATGAACACTTTCTCAAGAACACTGTGAGCGACAACAGACTAACACCAGAGCTGTATATCTGGCATATCCTAACACAATGGTCGGGCAAGGTCACGCAAGTAACAAGTTACTTACCTTTAACTGTTGTTCTCCAGCATAGGTCTGGCATGGATTCACATGCTCATGAATATTCCCCGTTGTCAGGCTGGGAATCCTCGGTAAAGAAAAAATAAGTTTCAGTTTCGTTTCTGAACTGTCTTTCTCCTAATAATCAATGACTGGTCTCTGGGTCATACTGCCCCAGCCAATAACTGCCCTCTACCTAAGCCCCTCCTCTGGCAGCCATCCTCAGATTTGGTAGCACGTAAAGTGGCAGTATGACCAAGTGAAGAGCCGCAAACACGTAATAGGGAGGGTTCGCATGTGAATCCATGCCAGACCCCTGCTGGAAAACAACAGTTACAGGTAAGTAACTTGTTCCTTCTCCAGCATGGGGTCTGGCATGGATTCATATGCTATGCTCATGAATACAAGAATACATAGCAGTACACACATGCACAACCACGGGAGGTGGCAAGGCTCAACATTAAGTATTTCATCAACTCAACATCAAGCATCTCTTACCTCCTCACTAGGACCACCTTCAGGCGAACATGTTGCTCAGCACTGCCTGGCCGACACTGAACTCCTCCCTGGAATCCCGGTCGACGCAGTAGAATCTCGTGAAGGTGTGGGTTGACCTCCATGTAGCAGCCATGCAGATGTCCAGCAGGGGCACACCAGATAGGAACGCTGTGGTAGCAGCGATCGCTCTGGTCGAATGGGCTCTCGGACGGCCGGGCAACGGTTGGTTTGACAACCGGTGACAATGCATGATGCAGCCGGACAGCCATTTGGAAATGCAAGCCTTCGAGAGGGCCTTCCCTTGGTTCACAGGTCCAAAGTTCAAAAACAGCTGTGATGTCTTCCGAAAACTCTTTGTGCGGTCCACGTAGAACTTCAGCGCTCTAGCTACATCCAGTGAGCGCAAAGTCCTCTAGGCCGGCGACGGGAAGAAAACGGGTAGCACCATGGGCTTGTTGAGATGGAAGTCTGATGGCACCTTGGGCATGAAGAAGGGGTGCGTCCTCAGCACCACCCTCGTCTCGTGGAAAGTCAGGTATGGAGGCTTGCAGGAGGGCCTGGATTTCTCCCACTCGTCGTGCGGAGGTGATGGCCACAAGAAACGCGGTTTTCCACGACAGGAACTTCAAAGGTGCCGAACGCAGAGGCTCGAATGGCGGCCCCATGAGCCTGGTCAGCACCACGTTGAGCTCCCATGCTGGGGCTGGAGCCTTCACCGGCGGGAACGATCAGAACAGTCCCTTCATGAACTCCTTCACCTGGCGATCGGACCACAGGGAGGAGCGCCCCGGAGTTCTGGTATAGCGGGAGATAGCTGCCAGATGGATCTTGATGGAGGCATGGGCCAGCCCCGCTTTGGCCAGCGATAATAAGTACGGCAGCACTTGAGGGGCTATAATCCACAGAGTTAATCTTCTGTGCCCGGCACCAGACAGAAAACCTCTTCCATTTGTGTCCATAGCACTTCAGAGTTGAGGACGCCCTGGCACCTCCTTGCAATCGCCGGGATATCGTACCCTCCAAACTCTAGTGCTGCAGGAGCCATGTCTGCAAGTTCAGTGACCCTGCATCGTGGTGGAGGATGGCACCTCCTTCTCTGGTGAGGAGATCCACGTCCGTCGGCAGTTTGACTGGGGGGGGGGGACCCTGACATGTCCAGAAGGTCCGGGAAGCAGATCTCTCTTGGCCATGCGGTGCGACGAGGATCATCCTGCACCAGGACCATCTGAGTTGGTTGATGAGTCGCAGCAGCAACGGCGGGAACGCATACAGGAACAGGCCGTCCCAGGGGAATGAGAAGGCATCGCCCATGCTCCCCGTCTGGGGAAACCTGCTGGTGTACCTCCGGCACTTGGTGTTCGTCGCCGTTGCAAATAGGACGATCTGGGGATTGCCCCATCGTTGGAATAGCAGATCCACTTAATCCTGCCGCAGTTCCCACTCGTGGCACGAGCACAGCTCCCTGCTGAGTGAGTCGGCATTGGTGTTCTTTATTCCTGCCAGGTGGAAGGGTACCAGAAACATCCCTTGGGCGACGGCCCGGTGCCACAGATCATGGGCCTCCTTGGATAGGACTGGGGATCTGGTGCCTCCCTGCTTCCGGATGTAGAACATCATGGTGGTGTTGTCGGTGAAGATCCTCACCACCTTGCTCTCGAGGGACAGAAGGAACGACCCGAGGGCCCAGAACACAGCTCGGAGCTCCAGGACCTTGATGTGTAGTGGCCACTCCTCCGGGAGCCAAAGGCCTCTTGTGTGGAGATCTCCGGTGTGCACTCCCATCCCTCCAGGGAGGCATCCGTCATCACCGTCTCCTGATGTGCTGGGGTCTGGAAGTCCGTACCCTCCACCAGATGCGCGTGGGTGCCCCACCACCGGATCGCTTGGCGGAAGGTCTCGTTGAGCGAGATCATGTCCTCGAAGCTGCCCGCCGCTTGCATCCAACGGGCGTCGAGGAACTCTTTCAGTGGACGCATCCGCAGCCTGCACAGGCGCACGAGGTAGTTGCACGAGGACATCATGCCGAGAAAGGACTTGATGGACCTCACCCTGGCCATCTCCATGGTCGAAAGCCACTGCATCTTGCCCAGGATGGCCTTCGTCCTTTCCTCCGGAGAGGCCAATCGCACCACTGTGTCGAGCCTGGCTCCCAGGAACAGTGCGGCCTGCGACGGAACCAAGTGGGATTTCGCGAAGTTGATGGAAAATCCCAGATGCGTGAGCAGTTGGACGGTCTTCGCTGTGTGCTCGACGGAGAGTTCTCTTGTCCTTGCTCGGATGAGCCAATCATCCAAGTAGGGGTAGACGTGGATCCCCTGCAGGCGCAGCCGCGCCGCCACTGCTGCTGGGCACTTGGTGAACACCCTGGGTGCTGACTTCAATCCGAAAGGGAGGGCCTTGAACTGGTAGTGCCGCCCTTGGACTACGAGTCTGAGAAACGTTCGATGTCCTTTTAGAATGGGGATATGGAAGTAGGCATCCTCCAAGTCCAGCGACGATAGGAAGTCACCTTCCCCCAGCTGCCCCAGCACATGCTGGAGGGTGACCATCCGGAACTTCTGGGACCTGATGTACTGGTTTAAACGACGAAGGTCCAGGATGGGTCGCCAGCCGCCGGTCTTCTTTCTTACAAGGAAGTATCGCGAATACACTCCGGAGCCCCAGAGCCCCTTTGGGACGAGCTTGATGGCTCCTTTCTTCAGCATCGCCCTTACATCCAGCAGCAGGTGGGGGACGTGGTTTTCCTATCTGGCCACAGGTGGAATGCGGGGGCACTTCTTTCTTTAGAAACTTGAGTGTGCCCGCGGGCCACGGCATCCAGCACCCATCGGTCGGTGGGGATGGACTCCCACACGCTGATGAACTTCGCAAGCTGGCCTCCAAAACCGGGGTGCTCAGGTGTGGGCCCGACGCTACAGCCGGTTCAGTCCTGCTTGGCAGCAGGCCTTGCCGCCTTGGCGACAACGAGATCCTCCTGACTTGCTGCGTCCTCTGTAGGCCTCCTGTGACGAGGAGCGGGCCGCCTGGCAGTACGCCGAGGAGCCACCGCCGAATCCTTTGGAGCCACCTTGCTTGCCTCCGGAGTTCTGAAAGGGCGGCAGTCGTTGCTGCAAAACTCCCATGGCCCGAGCCGTCTCTGTGTCGGCCTTGATGGCCTGCAGTGAATCATCCACTGTCTTGCCAAACAGGTTGTTCCCATCGAAAGGCATGTCCAAAACTCTGGTTTGCACGTCCTGGCAGAAATCAGTTGCCTTAAGCCAACCACACCGGCAAAGGCAAACATTGTTGCCCATCTGGCGGAAACCGGTGTCAGCAATGTCCGTGGCCACCATTATGGCGTGGTCCGACGCCACCTCGCCTTCCTGCAGGATCTCCAGGGCCTCAGCCCTCTTGTCGTCCGGGAGGAAGTCCAGCAGAGGATCGATCTTAAACCACAGCTCCCTCTCATAGCGGGCCACAATCGCGAGGGCGTTGGCCGCTCTAATTGTCGTCGCCGCTGATATGACCCGTCGTCCCATGCCGTTCAGTTTCTTCCCCCTAGCCGTCCGGCGCGGAGGTCGAAGCTGTCGCCCCCGCCACTTTCTTCTTGGCCGCCGCCGAGACGACCGAATCCGGGGTCGGCTGCGCCCTAAGGCACATGGGGGCGGAATCCGGGACCCGGTACTTCATGTACCGGCCTCTCTTGGCAGGAGTCGTGGACGGGTTCTTCAGGCGCGATAGCCCCTCGTCCCAGATGTCGTCAAGCATCGGGACCGAGAGGACCGTCTTCCTCTTGGCCTCGCGCCGTTGATAGAGGAAACCTTCCTTCTTCTGTTCTTCGGGGCAGAGCTGGAAGAGCTCGGATGCCCTGGCGATCATGGCATGGAAGGACCAATTTCATCGGGCGGGGAGGCCAGAGGAGGTGGTGATGAAAGGCCCATCCCGTCATCACCACCGTCATCTGTCCCCGTCGTGGCCGTCTCTGTTCCCGTGTCATCCCTCGGATCAGGGGAAGTTGATGAAGGCTGTGAGGGCCGCGAAGGCTGGAAGGGTGGGGTGAATTCTCCTCCGCTTGCTCGGAGGGCTTCCCGACGGTCCAGGCTCCGCTGGATCGTCCGTTGGGGGTAAGGGCAACCTTGTCCTTATCTCCGTACACAAGACCTGGATCGCCATCAAGATTGCGCCTGAGTTGTCCTGTGGCCCAGGTACCGACTGCGACGGGCGCAACGGTTGGGGAGTGGAATCCTCCGCCTCCACGGTATCTTCGTCGGCACCACCGTCGCTTTCTTCATCCGCCTCGTCGGGATCCCTCCCGTGGGACCGGACCTCCTCGAACTTCTTGTTCAGGATCTTCACGACTCCAGCCAGCTCCTCTTCAAAGGCTGTATCCGTGTCCGTGATGGCCACCGGGGCCCCCCTCTTCTTTTTCCACCGGGGTTCTTACGGGGGTCTTATCGATGGGCTCAAAAGAGGATTCCCTCCGCGGTGGCAGGGAAACTCTGGGCCCCGAGGTCGCCTCCACTGGGGTAGCCTACACAGGCTTCCCCACGGCTCCCACGACTCTGTCGATAGAGGCCTTAGCCGGGTGAATCAGGGCCTTCATGACTTTGGACGCGCTTGAGGCCTTCACCTTGGGGGGCGGGTCACCGCCTTGCTCCCCCTCAGCTGTCTCCGTTGGGATTGACTGGGACTTCTCCCGAAGATTACCCGGGTTCTCCGATTTCCTCTTCTCCGAGCCAGAGCGTTGGCTCGTGGTTGATGGCGTTGGTGAAAGTGCGCCCTGCCTGGCAGCCGAGGAGCCCGACCGATCGGCGCTCCCGGTGCCAGCGGACTCGAGGTGCTTTGCCTTTTGTTGGGCCCCCGTCGCCGGAGCATCCTCAAAGGTCTTAGAAGACCGCTCAGACTTCTTCTCACCTACCGCTGGGCTCTTCCCTTCCAGCCTGTTGGTGAGGCGGATACGCCGATCCTTCATAGTCCGCTCGGACATGTTCTTGCAAAACGCACAGTCCTTCTCCACATGCGTTTTGTCTTCTTGAAGGCAGTAGAGGCATCTAGAATGCTTGTCCTCCTTGAAGACATTCTGCAATCCGCATCCAGGGCAGCTCCTGAACAGCGTGGATCCGGGCGTTGCGTTTCCTTTGTCCTGGGCATGTCCACGCGGGGTAGGCCTCAAAGATCTTCTGGAATCCTCCAAGAAGCGGAACTCAACAAATACTTCGCCCTTGAGGGGCATAGAAAATTCCGAAACGGGTCCGTGTTGATCGGAAGTAGAAACGGTGGAGCTTGAGGCTCGATTGACCGAAAAAATTTTACTGTTTGAAAAATTGCAAAACGCAATAAAAGCTTGAGAGCTATAGCACGAGGACTCCCAACACTTGAATGTGCGGTAAAAATCTGAGAATGGCTGCCAGAGGAGGGGCCTAGGTAGAGGGCAGTCATTGGCTGGGGGCAATATGACCCAGAGACCAGTGATTGGTTATTAGGAGAAAGACAGTTCAGAAACAAAACTGAAACTGATTTTTTCTTTACTATGGATTCCCAGCCTGACGACGGGGAATATTCATGAACATGTGAATCCATGCCAGACCCCATGCTGGAGAATTACTGATCATTACGCACACCTGACTTCCATCACACTTTCCCCAGGCAGATAAAAGGCAAAGCACACAAGGAAACAGCAGTTCCAAGATGGCAGTTTAATACGAGGAGAAAGACGGCGAGACCAGAGAGGGTTGCATGGAGGGAAGTACCTTTGACTTTTAAAGATTGTTATCGTGAACCGTAAATCACCTAAGAAAGAATTCTCTGAACATTGTAATAAGGGGATCTGAGCCCGGAAGAAGGGGATCCAACATTGAACTTTTATTTTGAAAGGGATCTGAGCCCGGCTAAGGAGGATCCAGGGTGAACAACCAAATTGAATACTAGTAAAAAGAAAATAACTTTTGCATCTTGTTTTTGTACATCAGGCCCTCTGAGTCAAGAAACATTTAAGAAGTAAGGAGACTTGGACACAGAAGGTCCTGATGCGGGTAATGGAACGGTATTCTTCGTACTGCAGAAGCCAGAGTGTGTGCTTTGCTCCAGTGAACAGCCTTATACCGTGCTAAAAATGTGGGGACGGGAGGTCAACGGCCCGAACATCATGACATATCATTTTGTGAACACTTTTCTTTTTCATGAACATTACCCCACACTATTTGTAAATTAGTGGTAAGGACTGGCAATAGGTTTTTTAGTACAGGCCCTTTTATTTTGACAAGACTCCACTAGGACTGCATTATTATTATTTGATGGCGGTAGCCTGCTCCCATCTGTAGATTTAAGGTTTAGATAGGTGTTTATCACACCCTTGCGAAAGTTCAATAAACACTGTCGAACTGTGGTCACTTGTGTTTGTCTTACTGTTGATACCATGTTTTCCTTACACTGTCCAGGTAAGCACCTATCCTTGATGGAGAGATTGACCCTAAACATTAACAAAATATGACCCCATATGGTGAAGACATTTAGTCTAGATACTAATCAAGATAAACATGAACAGCTCTATTAATTTCATTAAAACATATTGAAATCAATATTGTAATGTCTCTATTTAAGTGAAATACTATTATAAGACATGACAATTTGGCAAACATTGCGTGAGTGGAAGCATCATTCATTAACCTGCAGGTACATCCTTGCATTGTATTTATAAGTATGACAGAAAACCAATCAATGAAACATCAAAACGCATAGACAAACTAATGAAATAAAATATGACTTAAGTAGAAGTCATTCTATCAGCAAAAAGTCGGGATTCCAAAAAGCCAGAGCGATATTTGGGGGAATACTAAAGTTAGCAAAAGGAAAGCCCAAATTGACTTTCTGATCAAACAGGCTGCATGGCCAGAACCAGCCCACATGGCCCAAAGGCCACATTAAAGTAATTGTCTTTAGTGTGTGGCGAGAGACTGAAGGCACAGACCAGACTCAGACAAGCCTGATGGGTTCTATGGGGTTGAGCCCTGTCAGCGTGCGCTGCAACAGGAATCGCTTCCTCCGAGTTTGTCTTGCGCTCCTCTCACCTTTGTTACAGCGGAAGCAGGACCAACAGGACTAGACTGTGTATTCAATTCTGCCGAGCAGTTTACACAAATAGGGTGGGGAACCACAAAGTGGTTTGCAATTAGCATGAACAACTGCCTTAGGGTACTGTTTGAAACACGATAAAAAGCCATATACTGCTGTACATTCAGAAAACAGTATATCAAATGTTAGTTTATGAAATGTTCAACTTTAAATAAATGCAACCAAATAAGTTTCTGATTCTACCACAATACGTTTGCAGTTTCTATAAAGTTTCTGCTTGCAAATGATTATGGTATACTTTAACAATGCCTGAACTGCACCCACCGGATTTGGACGTTCCAGATGCCTTTTACACCCCAAAGAGCTCAAAATACTGGGGCACATATTCCCAGGCTTAATCTGGTTGTTCCTTTATAGTGGAGAAGGTTCAACTTTCATTTACTTCCTAAAATGCTAATTGCGACACTTACCTGGTAACAAAACCATGAATATGATCCCAGCCGTAGTCAAGCTCACCAACAGAGCACAAGAAGCAGTGATGTACCAGTGGTCTCGTCGGGTTGGACCTTGAAGCAAAGAGATGCGCAACAATCAACTTAGCCCAAAAGGTTGGGTGGGGTTGAGCAAATATCTGCATCACTACTCAATGTCTACATTGGGTGGGGTGGTGGGGGGGGGGGGAAGACAGGCAAACAACAAAAAAGCCAGGTGCAAGGTAACTGTGCATAACCATCACAAACCCCACTGCTAATAATCCATGGCAAAGTAGGCCAAATGTGTTCATTACGTTATGTTCAAATTATAGATCTATGCGACTTTGCGGCTGACTAGGCAATAGGATTTGAATTTTCAATGTATACGTTTTGCTGAGACACAACAGGTTACCATCTAGTTACTTTGATGCACCAAGTTCTCTAACAAATGTTACAAGCATCTTCATCCCTGTCTTGGAGCAATCAAAGACAAGACTGATATGCATATGGACGGGAACCTCAGCATGGATAGGTGTACCCTGAGGAGACGGGATGTTGACTTTTCTGTGATTACATTATGAGTGGGGAAAGAACTATTTAAAGAGAGAACATTATTTGAATCAGGATTTTGAATGTAGAAAGCAATGTCAGACCAACTTCCCAGTCTCTTTCTGCAGCAGGCGTATTAGTGGAAGCAATGCAGTTCCACATTTCAACCCAACACCCGATCACAGGTTGCATTGTAAAGGCACATATACCACGTGATGCTGTTCTTTCATTTCTTTGGCAAACACCCATAGGACGTTAACGTAGAAGCAGTCATTCTAGCAGCGTATTTCAACAACATTCTTTGGTCTAATATTGGACTGATATTCTTTAAGGATGACAATCATACCTTTACCTCGCACCCGGCAGCACAGAATATATATACACTCCATAATGGTCTTTATTGAAATATCTTGTTGAGTGATCCTTGGTTGCCAGGATTTCAGAAAAGTAGTGCAGTGGTCTTGTATAGAGCCAGTATGCGACCATTGGTGCCCTCACTACAATGCATATTCTGCTTTTTTTTGTTTAATTCCTTTTTACTCAAATATCCATTACACAATGTAAGGTTATCAGAACCGAACTATAATGAAACAAATTCAATCCCCACTCCCTCCCGAACCCCCACCCCATCCATCCCAACCCCAATGCTGACGAGCAGTGCATCAACAGAAACATAATAAAGAACAGCTTCTTTGTGAGCAATCATGCAGGCCGTCCTTACATGTATAATGTTCAAGGAGTCCTATCAGCTTATGCCAAAGCGGAACGGGCATACTGGGCAGGTCATCATAAAAATGTTCAAAATTGCTAAAGGGCAAAATGTTCATCATCAAAATTGCTAAAGGGTTACACTGGTGCCCAGGGGCACTCCCCTGCTCTTTGCACAATATTTCTGTAAGACGTTCATCCATTCCCCTTCCTGGGAGGGCTTTAGCGCATGCAATGTTGCTGTGATGTGTTCCATTTAATATATTTCCCTGGCATTAACTTCCCATTCCCTTTCATTCGGTAGGGATTCTCTTTTCCAGGCAATCGCCAAACAGGCTCTAGCCGCTAAAAGTGTAAAATGGGCCATGTGACACAGGGCGCTGCATCTCTCCTCCCCCTCCTCTAATCCAAATAAAGTCAACCTGGGGGCTTGCACTCTATGAATCCCATCCAATCCTCTGATCCATCCCAGGACTTCCTTCCAATAGGCCTGCACTCTATGGCAAGACCACCACATATGCCAAGAAGTGCTCTTTGCACACAATGTCACTGCTGGAAACATTTTGGATAACTTCACTCACTGTCACCTATTTAATAACTTAATGCTGTGCAATTTATATTGACATGCTATTGACGTTTTATATGCCACCTTCCCTACCCTATAAATCATCATCCAAGTTCCTCCCCGATTCTTTTCCTATCTCCTTTTCAGTCCCTCAGTCACCCCCCCCCCATCCTTACCGCAACCAGGGTGGCACATAACACAGACATGAGTCCCCTAGAGTCTTCATGTGTATCTAATATTTTTTCAATTGAGAGTTAATTCTCTCTGTATCACTGCCTTCCATTTATACACAGTTAGAACCCCTTTCAGATGTAAATAACTGAACATTGACAGTTTGCCAATATTAAGACGAGCTTCTAGGTTCTGTATGGGTATGAAATTCACCCACACCCATAAGCTGCCCTATTCTTTCCAGTCCCACCACAAACCATTTTTTAAATCACAGCAGATCAGGGAGTTCATCCCTCACTGGCGGAGGCCAAATATGACCCAACGGAGAAGGCCATGCAGCGACCCCTCCTCCTCGGATGCCTCTTCCAAATATCCCATACCAGACCCAGAATGCCATGCTCTCTAATTCTCCTCGTAATACTCCCCATCCGAACCCATAACCACTCCCCAGCCGTGACTGGCCTCAACAGGACATTTTCCAGGTAGACCCACTGTTTCTCGATCAACCCTCAAATAGGGAACCAGGCCTGTAGTTGCGCTGCTTTATAGCAACAGTCCAAGTCGGGGAACCCTGCCCCACCCTTCCCTTCGGCAGGATGACAGCACTGTAAGCAACTCTCTGCGTCTTACCCTGCCAGAGATAACGAGTCATCCAACTGCTGGCCTCCATCAGCATCAGCTGCAGATTCCGGTTTTTTTAATCATTTTCATTTTTTTTAAATTGTTTATTGGTTAAAACCCACTTGTTTAACCTTAATAATTCTCATGATAAAAAGGTTAAGATAAAAACACAACAATTTACATTGAATCATTACAAAGATCCTCCCAAATAAAAACGCATATTATTGGAATAAGAGTGGTCGAAAATAAAACAGGAATCCATAATCACAGTAGCCTGAGACGATATACATTAAAAAAAAAAAAAGTATCTTTCTCTTTTGAATAATGCTCTGGCTTCCCTCATACTGGCCTTGGATCAAACACTGAGGACCCATTTCTATTTATAAAATGTAGAGTACGTATTTGTTGAGATAGGTGTCTAGTTCTGTGCTTTCTGGGCCAATGCAGAAGCTGCTCCTTGCACCTGTAACCAGTAAAACGGGATGGGACTCCCCATCTATAAACCTAATATTACTGTTTTATCAAAGGTTAGGAAAAGGAAGTTCATCTTCCTCCAGAATTAGGTGCCTTTTTGGGTAATCTGTGTTGTTAATGCCCATCCTCTAGCTGTAGGCCACCGTAGGCACGCCCCTGTATCACTAGTATACATCTGCAATTGAAATATTGTGCACACAATTGGCATGGGGAAGGACCATGGTGCACTACAACACAATCTTTTTTATATTAAGGTTATGGGTACATTATTGTGATAAATACACAATAAATAAATGGGTGACACCAACCCCGATTGGATGGCACCCATCAGAAAAGCAAGTTACTTACCCGTGGTAACGTTCTTTCGATAGGATGTTCCTCCCACATATTCCTCATCTTTAGATAGATATCCTTCCAGCTTTAGCTGCTTCGGAAAAGAAAAATTGTCAGAGGGTGATGTGCATCCATGCGGTCGACTATGTCCCTCAAGGACTTCCATCTCAGGGTCGACGTCATTGTTGGCTTCAGTTCTGTTTTTTTCCTCTTGCAGAATTACAGAGCATCAGTGAGTCACAGACAGTATCAGACTTTGAAAGAGCGTAAAGTGTAATGCCTAGACATTCTACAGTGGGGTAGGCTGGAAGAGGCTATGAGGAATACATGAGAGGAACATCGAATCGAAAGAAAGTTACCTGGGGTAAGTAACTTGTTCTTTGAATGGATTGTGACCTCCCACGTATTCCTCATCTTTAGATATACTCCCAAAGCAGCTTTAGGTTTTGGAGGAGGGAGTAAGAATTTTCAGACTTAAGATTTGTCATAGATTGAATGTGGGACAGCTCCCAAATCATCCTTCCTAGCTAGAGGATGAAACCAGGCAGTAATGCTTTGTAAATGTGTGAATGGTAGACCAAGTGGCTGCCGCACAAATGTCTTTTATAGTCACCCATCTTCGCAGAGCAGAAGATGTCACCATGCCCCTTGTGGAATGAGCTCTCAAGCCTTCAAGGGGATCTTTTCCAGCCAATCTGTAGCATTCTGTCATGGCAAAAATTATCCATCTGCACAAATTTTGTTTTATAACTGGAAATCCCAGTATGCCCAGTGTACCCAATGAAAAGCTGGTCATGCTGGCATATTTTCACCATCCGTGAAACGGAAAAGCACAAAGCCCTTCTGGGATCAAGACTATGTAGCCTGTCCTCCTACTTGGCAGGATGAGGAGGCGGATAGAATGTTGGAAGCACAATTTCCTGGGATAAATGAAAATCTGATATAAAGGTTGGCAAAAAAGGAGTTTAACCCTAAAGACAACCTTGTCCTTGTAATAAATAGTAAAATGTGGCTTACTAGATGAGGCCTGCAACTCACTCACCCTGTGGGCTGATGTCAATGCAACTAACAGAATGGTTTTAAATGTTAGTAGCCTTTGTGGACATGAATGGAGTGGCTCAAAGGGAGCACACAATAGAGATTTCAATACAAGATTAAGATCCCAAATTAGCACTTGAAAGGGTGTAGGAGGCAATAGGTTAGTGAGCCCTTTAAGAAATTGTATGATTAAAAGGTATCTTGAAATATGATTCCTCTTCATATGTGTGCTTGAAGATGGAAAGCGCTGCCAAATAACCTTTTATTGTTCCAATCTGGAGCCCCAGATTTGCCAAATGGACAGCACCATAGGTGTACTGCACAGAAAAGGATCCACATTATTTTACCTGCACCAGCTGCAGAATGTATTTCAACGGCAGCGGTACAAGGATTTTGTTGCTGCCCTCCTGGCCGAAAGCAAATCTTCATTACGTCATCCGGGAGGTCCCAATCCTTATATCGCAACCTCTCAGAAACCATGCGTGAATGTTGAGTGTCTTGACCTCTGGATGGAGAACCTGACCCTCCTCTCGCAAGAGAAGGTCCTCTCTTTGTGCAAGACACATTAGAGGGCAGAACATATGTCTTCCACAAAGAATTACATCCTCCTGGCACAATCCAGAGCAATTAGGATCATGGATTTCCCAAACTTTCTCAACCTCCTAGTCATGTGGAATTGACAGGTACTGCAGGAAACGCGTACATGAGTGAAACTCCCAGTCCACTATGAACGCGTCTCCTAGAGCTCCTCTTGGGGGAAATTCTCTGGAGCAGGAGAGACTGCACTTCCAGTTGACACTGGTCATGAACCAATCTACCCAATGTGTTCCCGAAAGGGTGAAGATCTCTTGAAGGACTTCTTGAGCTAGTTCCCACTCGTGAGAGACTGTGCTCTGCCTGCTCACAGAGCATCTGCCGTCGTGTTCTCCTCTTCGGGTAGGTTAACTGCTGATAGGGAGATTGCTTCCTGAACTGCCAGAACCAGAACTGCATTGCTTCTCTGCACAGTGGTAGTGACCCTACACCTCCTCTCTTGTTGAGGTAGTACATAGCCACTGTGTTGTCCGTCATTATCAGGAAATTCTTTCCCCGTACAGAGGGCAAAAAGGCCTTCTCTGCAAGTCAGATCACCCTCCGCTCCAAACCGTTTATGTGTAGTTTGGACTCCAATGGAGACCAACGACCACCGACTGTCCGATCATTTGCGTGGGCTCCCCACCCTGTGAGTGAGGCGTCCGTAACTACTGTTATCGCCGGCCATGGTTGCCAAAAATGGTTGTCCTCACAGACCCACCACAGGAGATCCTGTGCAACTCTGCTTGGAACCTGGAGTAGGTTTGACATCTTGCCTGAGAATTGAGACCACTTTGTCCTGAGAGCCCATTGAAGGGATCACATTCGCAGGCGAGCCTCTGGCACAAGGAAAATGCAGGATGCCATGAGGCCGAGCAACTTCTGGCGGGAGATGCTGGGCACTCTGGAATTTGAGGACCATCTCTCGAATGTGTTGAGCCCTCACCTCGGGTGCCGAGGCTTTTCCCAAGGATGCCATCAGTACTGCTCCAATGAATTGGGAGTTTTTGAGATGGCATCATGTGGCACTTCTTGTAATTGAGGAAGAAGGCCAGTCTGTGGAGAGAGTTGCAGGTTATGCTGAGAAGTTCCAGGGCCTGATCGGGAGAACAAGCCCTGATCAGCCAATCATCCAGGTAGGGGTAGACGGGAATCCCGCCTCTCCCGATACTCGCTGCCGCCACCGCCATCAACTTGGTGAAGACCCACAGGGCAGAGGTCAGCCCGAATGGAGGAACTCAAAACTGATAATGAGAACCGCCAACGGTGAGCCTCAGGTATTTTCTGTGCATGTGATAGATGGGCGCATGACAGTAAGCATCCTGAAGGTCCAATGACACCATTCAATCCTGGGGCTGGAGGGCCCTATCTGAGAAAGCGTAACTATTTTGAACTTGCCCTTCCTGGGGAAATTGTTCAAGCATTTGAAGTCCAAAATGGGTCTCAATACCCTGTCCTTGGGGATTAGGAAATAAGGAGAGTAACACCTTTTGTTCCTCTAAATTACACATACTGGTTCTATAGCACCTTTCTCTGGCAGGTTAAAAATGTCCTGCACAAGGAACGGATCCGGCACTTTGAAAGAGTGGCTCCCCGGTGGATGGTCCTGATGACTTTTTAGAAGGTGGAGGCAGTAACCCTGGGCTACTTTCTCCAATGCCCAAGCATCTTAAGTAATACCCTGCCATTCTTGCAGATGCAGTGCGAGTCTGCCTCCCATCGGGGTCTTATGTCTTAAGGCCTCAGAGAGGTTTTGAGGTGGCTGAAGTAGCGGCTGATGGTAAAGTAGCCGTTGCTTGGGCGGGCTTTGCACCTCTCCCTCGTCCACCAGGAGGGAATCTTCTTTGGCCCCTTTGACTAGCCAGTCCTCTCGCTCTTCCACCGGAGATGTAGTAGCGAACGGATTTGCCTTTCCAAGATGATCCACTGGGGTGAGATGGCTGTGGCTCTCTGATGGTGGCACCAAAGGATTTGGCTGACGCCTTTGAGGTCAGCAGCTTCTCCAAGCCTTAGTCGGCCTTGCTGCCAAACAGCTGGCGTATGTCAAAGGGCATGTTGAGAAGCTTGAACTGCATGTCAGGTGCAAAACCTGACTTACTCAACCACGCAAATGTGTGCATTAATGTGCTTGCCGCCATGGCTCTGCTGATGCTATCAGCTGAGTCCAGTCCTGATTGTAGAGACTCACACATAGCCTCCTTACCAACTCTTACCATATTCAGGAAGCCATCTCTTTCTTCCCTTTTGGGAATATGGTCAGCCGCCGCAGCTATACAGTCCCACGGGGTGGATGTAAATTTTGCTAAGGCGCAAGTGGCATTCGCAGATTTGAGAGACATGCTCCCGCCAGAAAATACTTTCCTTGCCCAATCATCAAAACGCTTATCATCCCTATCTGGTGGGATGGTTGGGTATGCAGCCTGTTTGGAAGTAGACGTCGCCGCCTTAACCACCAAGCTTTCTGGTGTTGGGTGCTTTGACAAGTAGACAGGGTCGCTGCTTGAAGGCCTGTATTTCTTGGTGAGGTTCTTATTCACCAGAGGACTAGATTCAGGAACCTCCCAATTTGCCATTACTTTTTTGTGAAGGGCGACATGACATGGAAGAACAGGATTCTTCAGTAGATCGTTGTCAAGAATGTCTGTTAAATCGTCTTGCTCGAATGGTGGAGCAGGTCTGCCCCATCCGAGAAAGTCAATAACTCCGGTCATAAATTGCCTATAAGAGGCATCTGCATGGTCTGCCGGGTCTGGCTTGCCAAATCTCAATTAAGGTGTTGTGTCAATTCCACTAGCAGATTGAAGATTCTTATATAAATCATTTAACCTGGACTCTTCAGATATAAGAGCATCTGGGATGTTAGGAGTGCCATACTCCAGCCCCAATGGAGGAGTGTCCGGGTCTGATGGCTCGAGGATAAAGATATGAACAAATCTTTCCTTGGCAAAGGCTTATAAGATTCTTCAGTTTCCTTTGACATTACTGGAGGTTTTTCAGGCAAAAGCGCTGATGGCGTCGGTTTCTTCGACAATAATGGTATTGACGATATCGGTGCCTATGGAGTTGACTGTCTTGACCCTAAGGCACCCATGTCTTCGACAATTTATCAGTCGATCCTGGCGTCAACGGAGCACTCGAAGGGCTTGATCCTCGACTCGATGGAGTCTTCAATGATTTTTCGTTGTGGTGTGACCTTGACTGTTCTCGAGGGGGTCTCCGACCTTTGTCCCGGGCTCGAGGGATTTAGCCGCAACCCTTTCCTTGTTGGCTTTCGACGGCACGATAGGAGAATGGCTTTTTTCTTTTTCTTAAGAGCGGGTCGGGGCCTCCTTCTCGAAAATGTTTAGCATTTCCTGCCTGAATTCCTCGCACTGAGCTGGTGTCGAGGATTTAGACAGGCAGGCTATCCTTCTCTCTGGAGAGGAATTGGATGAAGAAAAAGTAGGTGACCTATAGCGCCTTTTCTTCGTCTTCTTCGATGAGGACAAGGAATGGTGCGATCCGCGCCTGGAGACTGAACACTATTTTGACCTCTTTCTTCGAGGAGAATTACCTCTCGACTCGTCAGACGAGCGATTCTTCGACAGAGTCGTTGAGGGTGATTTAGTAGGGGGCCTACCCACCGCTAATTTCCCTTTACGCTCTTTCAGAGCCTTACCAGTCATGGACTGACAGGACTCCAAGTCTGCTGTCCTATGCTCCACAGCAAGGCACCACAGACACACTTGATGAGGATCCGTGAGGGACATCTTGGCATGCAGCCGTGACACTTTTTGAACCCGGTTTTCGGGGTTGATGGTGTCAAAGACAAGGCCATAGTACTTTGATGTTTTCACAAAAAAACTAAGCGCACCATAGTTCTCGAAGTGTTGGCTATCATGGAAAAATGAACTGAAGCCAATGGACGATGCGTGCGCCATCTATACCGATGATGATGTCGACCCCGCCATGGAAGCCCTCGAGGGACATTGAGTCGACTGCATTGATGCACAGCACCCACTGCTTAATTTCTTTTTCCGAAGCAGCTAAAGCTGGAAGGATATCTAGCTAAAGATGAGGAATACGTGGGAGGACACAATCCATTTGAAAGTGAGGAGTGGATCCATTTCACAGCTGTTCCATTTACCTCAGTCTAGAGAGCTTTTGCTTGGACATTCCACGTTTTGGCCAGACCTCCTCATGTTAACCAACATGAGGTTTAAAGACTTGTTGAATGCCTGGGCTATGGGGTTTTCTGTCACCATTCTGAGAAATGCAATCACCATCAAGGCTCTGGTGATGCTTTAATTTAAATGTTTAATGGGGGTGAGTGGTGTGTGCAACACACCATTTCCATAAATACAAGCTTGGATGGTTATTCAGGGGCGAGACAAGGATAGAGTCCATATGCAGTGGTGCATGTGGCAGGCATATTGATGCTGTCGAAGGTGATGCAGTGATCGGCGGGGGATTGAACTTCCATGTTTGAGAAATTGATGCTTTCAGAAAACCTAAAGTATAGACTACTTTGTGGGTAGGCGAAAGGGGGATTAGATTAGTTGGATAAAGTGCAAAGCTGCAATGTCGTCTATTACCTCTGAAGCCATTGTAGTTACCCATCAGGAGAAATGTAGGGGGCTATCGATTAGCCGTGTTAACAATTTCCCACATGAAGGTATAACAGCAGCCTGGGCTTTGATATATTCTGGCCAGACTGAAGTATGGGTCAGTTGGGGTTTGAGGGATCATGTGTTCAATTTAAGTGTGAAGAGGAGTGTCATTTCTGACTTTGTGAACAATTTGTGTGCATTGTCACATATGGTAGTGGGATAAGAAGAAAACAAAGTCTAAATAAGACCATAGATATATTTGTCTTCTATGAGTAGGCTATTGTTCTCTAATGTGTGTTGGGAAGCTGGACAAGAGTTAAAAGGCTAAGATCCCAAGTATGCAGAATTTCAGAAGCAAAGTGTTTAAAACCAGAGACCGTTTTCTGATTGGTTCTGGTGGGTTCTTATTAAGCACTTTGATGTTATGGTGGGAATAGGGGTGTATTTGTTATGTATTTTCTTTCTTGTGAGTAGTTGTTACATCCGTCTACTGTGGCATAGATGGAAGGACCTTCTTGTAGAAGCCAGTCATGTGTCACAAAGTGATCCGAATGCATAGGTATAGGAAGGATAGACTTCAAATTGGGCTGTGTATGCTTGGTGGAACTTTGTGAAGGGTATTTCATGATGACTGAGCCCAATAGACTGGTTTCCATTGGGGACGGGCCGTCCAGTAGATGATGGTCTGGACCCAGTGAGGTGTTTGATCAATTTAGGGATTTGAGGGGTGGGAAAAAAGATTTCTTGCTCATTCACAAGCCTGATTTAGTTATGTGTGTATTGTCATACAGACTAGAAGAAACCCTCGAGGTCGGGGGACAAATGAAAAACCATTACATCCATGGGCAGTAGTTGTCCAGGGGTGGTATTTCCTTGAAGATTTACATTTCTCACATGATATGATAGTTTATTTATATAGCGCCTATACACAATGTGTTTCAAAGCGCTTCAAGGCAAGAGAGGGAACAAGGGAAATACAATGACATTCTTACAGGCCATGAACAGTAAGGATGTGAAATTAACTATCGTACTCGGCCTGACGACATTTCATATAGTGCAAGAGCTAAGACATAGATAAGGAAGGGAGGGGGAGAGTGGGAAGAAAATGGAAACAGACGACAGGTGACTACTGTACTAGGCCTGACAGCATTTCTGGTAGAGCTGAAGAAAACAAAAGGTGAGGGAGAGGGGTGCAG
The DNA here is from genome assembly GCF_040938575.1 of Ambystoma mexicanum. Classification (NCBI taxonomy): domain Eukaryota; kingdom Metazoa; phylum Chordata; class Amphibia; order Caudata; family Ambystomatidae; genus Ambystoma; species Ambystoma mexicanum. The sequence continues at coordinate 445,920,196 of NC_090936.1, read as the reverse complement.
AAAGGGAGGGGAGGAACAAAACAAGCGACTATTGTACTAGGCTTGACGACATTCAGATAGTGCTGGAGATGAGGCGTGCGCGGGGGGGGGGACTAAGGGTAGGGGGAAGGAGACATTGGCCCTCATTAGGACTCCGACACTAAACCATGGTGCTATTAGCACCATGGTCCATGCCGGAGTCCGCCATGGAGAAAGGGGGAATTACCACCCCATTCCAAGGTTGGCGGGGCGGTAATTCCCCCTTTCTCTATGGCCCTTCCCCATTCCCATTTTTGCCCCATAGGGCTCAATGGGATTGGGGAAGGCGGCAATTACGGTACCGCAAATTGCAGTACCGTAATTGCCATCAAGGTCCCTTTGCGGGTCCCTACTTTAACGGCTGGTCCAGACCAGCCGTTCAGGTCGGGAGCCGCAAAGGGACCTCGTAGTAAGGCGTTAAAGGGTTAACGGCGCCGCAGCCTTTTACGGCGCCGTTAACCCCTTAACGCCAGGGTCCTAATGAGGGCCACGTTCCCTGTAGTCCAGCTAAGAAAGTGCAGTACATTTGAACATAGCAGAATCATTTGAGGCTTCTGCCATCACAGCAGCTTGAGGAGTTTAAACTACAAAGTATGCAATTCTAATTTAGCCACAACAGAAACATGGTGGGCACATGTGAACCTATGAAAGATACCTTTTCTATGGGACAGTTGACAAGCTTTGTTCCTCTATAATTGGAACTTTCATTGATTCACATGCTGTAAAAAGTGCGATATCTACGGAACAGGACTAGGTGGAGTGAGGCTTTCCTTGCTGAAACAAGTTCTTTACTACCCATATGAAGCTCCTGTTTCTCTTCTGGAACCAGAATTAAGGCCATTGTGTCTTGTCAAAGTATGCAACATCTGCCAGGCTCCCGCCTTGCAAATATCTTGAAGTGGAATAACTAAGGGGGTAATTCATAGAATTCAGCGCACAAGTGGCGCACGCGGCTGGCGCACAGCGTGCGCGTGCGAATACCTGCGCCAGCCGCGTGCGCTAAAATACATTTCCGCGCACAGCGTATTCATGGATTCCAGCCACCAAAACCAGCCGTGGCGCACAGTGGCGCAGCGACCCTGCAGCAGCGCCAGTTACGCCTCCAAGAACGCCTCTTGCGCAGGGAAAAGCCATCAAAATCCCCAACCCAGCGCAAAGGGCAGCAGCAAACGCAGAGCTGGGAGCGTGTATTCCAGGGGTGTGCGGGTGTTTCCATACGCGATTGGCCTGGGTACGTGTATTTCAGGGGTGCGCGAGAAAGTCAACACGCGATTGGCCTGGGTACGTGGATTTCAGGGGTGCGCGAGAAAGTCTACAAGCGATTGGCCTGTGTACGTGGATTTCAGGGGTGCGCGAGAAAGTCTACAAGCGATTGGCCTGGGTACGTGGATTTCAGGGGTGCGCGAGAAAGTCAACACGCGATTGGCCTGGGTACGTGGATTTCAGGGGTGCGCGAGAAAGTCAACACGCGATTGGCCTGGGTACGTGGATTTCAGGGGTGCGCGAGAAAGTCTACAAGCGATTGGCCTGGGTACGTGGATTTCAGGGGTGCGCGAGAAAGTCAACACGCGATTGGCCTGGGTACGTGTATTTCAGGGGTGCGCGAGAAAGTTAACACGCGATTGGCCTGGGTACGTGGATTTCAGGGGTGCGCGAGAAAGTCTACACGCGATTGGCCTGGGTACGTGGATTTCAGGGGTGCGCGAGAAAGTCTACAAGCGATTGGCCTGGGTACGTGGATTTCAGGGGTGCGCGAGAAAGTCAACACGCGATTGGCCTGGGTACGTGGATTTCAGGGGTGCGCGAGAAAGTCTACACGTGATTGGCCTGGGTACGTGGATTTCAGGGGTGCGCGAGAAAGTCTACACGCGATTGGCCTGGGTACGTGGATCTCAGGGGTGCGCGAGAAAGTCTACACGCGATTGGCCTGGGTACGTGGATTTCAGGGGTGCGCGAGAAAGTCTACACGCGATTGGCCTGGGTACGTGGATTTCAGGGGTGCGCGAGAAAGTCTACAAGCGATTGGCCTGGGTACGTGGATTTCAGGGGTGCGTGGGTAGTTCCACACGCGATCGGGCCTGGGGGAGCGGGGTGTGTGGATTTCAGGGGCTCGCGGGTGGTTCCACACGCGAAAGGGCCTGTGCGAGTGGGGTAGTGCATTACGTGGGTGTGCGGGAAGTTCAAGACGTGAATTGGCAGTGTGGGTCCTCCCAGGTCTCCCCTCTACCCCCTCCACGACCTCTGCAGGCAGCCCACACCACAGGGGACTACCCTGCACCCCTGGTCATGTCCCGCAGGCAGCCCATCCACCATGGCCATGCCCCCCAGCCAAGCCACATGTCCCCTTGCACTCCCACCCATCAGCACTGTGGGGCACCTGCCAGCAGGCCCCCACCCATGTCTCCCAGCACCCCCACCCCCCAGCCACCAGGGGCAGCCTCCACCAGGCCCCCACCCATGTCTCCCACCACCCCCACCCCCCAGTCACCAGGGGCAGCCTCCACCAGGCCCCCACCCATGTCTCCCAGCACCCCCACCCCCCAGCCACCAGGGGCAGCCTCCACCAGGCCCCCACCCATGTCTCCCACCACCCCCACCCCCCCAGTCACCAGGGGCAGCCTCCACCAGGCCCCCACCCATGTCTCCCAGCACCCCCACCCCCCAGTCACCAGGGGCAGCCTCCACCAGGCCCCCACCCATGTCCAACTCATGTCTCCCAGCACCCCTACCCCCAGCCACCAGGGGCAGCCTCCACCAGACCCCCACCCATGTCTCCCAGCACCCCCACCCCCCAGCCACCAGGGGCAGCCTCCACCAGGCCCCCACCCATGTCCAACTCATGTGTCTCCCAGCACCCCCACCCCCAGCCACCAGGGGCAGCCTCCACCAGGCCCCCACCCATGTCTACCACCACCCCCACCCCCCAGCCACCAGGGGCAGCCTCCACCAGGCCCCCACCCATGTCTCCCAGCACCCCCACCCCCCAGCCACCAGGGGCAGCCTCCACCAGGCCCCCACCCATGTCTCCCAGCACCCCCACCCCCCCAGTCACCAGGGGCAGCCTCCACCAGGCCCCCACCCATGTCCAACTCATGTCTCCCAGCACCCCCACCCCCCAGCCACCAGGGGCAGCCTCCACCAGGCCCCCATCCATGTCTCCCAGCACCCCCACCCCCCAGCCACCAGGGGCAGCCTCCACCAGGCCCCCACCCATGTCCAACTCATGTCTCCCAGCACCCCCACCCCCCAGCCACCAGGGGCAGCCTCCACCAGGCCCCCACCCATGTCTCCCAGCACCCCCACCCCCCAGCCACCAGGGGCAGCCTCCACCAGGCCCCACCCATGTCCAACTCATGTCTCCCAGCACCCCCACCCCCCAGCCACCAGGGGCAGCCTCCACCAGGCCCCCACCCATGTCTCCCAGCACCCCCACCCCCCAGCCACCAGGGGCAGCCTCCACCAGGCCCCCACCCATGTCTCCCACCACCCCCACCCCCACCCCCCCAGTCACCAGGGGCAGCCTCCACCAGGCCCCCACCCATGTCCAACTCATGTCTCCCACCACCCCCACCCCCCAGCCACCAGGGGCAGCCTCCACCAGGCCCCCACCCATGTCTCCCAGCACCCCCACCCCCCAGCCACCAGGGGCAGCCTCCACCAGGCCCCCACCCATGTCCAACTCATGTCGCCCAGCACCCCCACCCCCCAGCCACCAGGGGCAGCCTCCACCAGGCCCCCACCCATGTCTCCCAGCACCCCCACCCCCCCAGCCACCAGGGGCAGCCTCCACCAGGCCCCCACCCATGTCTCCCAGCACCCCCACCCCCCCAGTCACCAGGGGCAGCCTCCACCAGGCCCCCACCCATGTCCAGCTCATGTCTCCCAGCACCCCCACCCCCCAGCCACCAGGGGCAGCCTCCACCAGGCCCCCACCATGTCTCCCACCACCCCCACCCCCCCAGTCACCAGGGGCAGCCTCCACCAGGCCCCCACCCATGTCTCCCACCACCCCCACCCCCCCAGTCACCAGGGGCAGCCTCCACCAGGCCCCATGTGCGCCTCAGTGGCGGCCTCCTCCTCCTCTGTGGAAACCACCAACCTGGATGGCTCCTCGCCGTCTACCGCCGTAGCAGGCCCCTGTGGGGGCTCACCCACCCCTTCCGCTGCAGCCGTGGGGCATCCCCGCCGCCTTGCTCCACAGCGCCGTCTCCACCCTCTCCTTCACTAGCCGCTGCGTAGAGGGAGACATAGAACACAAGCATCAGGGTACTGTACAATGGTACCCTAGACAGGAAGCAATAGCAGATGAGTGCCACTGTCAAAGTACACTTCCATCATGTCACACCACAACACATGTGTCAGTCCAAGCAAAACACACACAGTGACAGTCATGCTGCGTGCCATGGACATTTCTATGCATGTCCAATGGACTCACGAATCATACAATGTAATGGGAATCACATGCATCATGGGTCATGCCTATCACATGCACACACTTCACCTCAGTCACATCCATCTGGCCCCGTACACCCCAATCACAGTGCATACAGGGATGACTAGGCTGCATCAGTGAATCAGTACATTGTCACAGACATGTGTCATGCATCCATGGCACTCACAAGTCACAGACACGCAGGTCAGGCACACAGACATGGATACCACATATGTATCTGGCATCAGCACCCATCCCTCGCCCCCACCCATGTCCAGGAACAGAGACTGCCAGGCTGTCATGTGTGCAATCTGCACAGGGCTCCCCATGTCGCATTCAAACACATGCAACAACCATGCGGTTCACACATTACAGGTCGCACATGCATTACCATGATGTCCCTGCACACATACATGCGTACATGGCCTATGTCACACATGCAGGCAAGTATCAGACAACCAGCACACTGCAACATGCCCTGTCTCACACAGCAATGCTTGGCCACTTACCGCTCAACTCCAAACGGGTCTCCCTCTCAAGGATCTGGCCGTGGAGCGCTGGGTGTGCGCGTTCCAGGACCCTCAACTGGATGGAACTCATGCGGCCCCGGCCCCCCTCCATGAGGCGCCGGGCCTTCATGAGGGTCCTGGACCTCAAGTCCTGCCAGCGCTTCTTGACCTTCTGGATGGTGCGTGTTGCCACCCCCTCCGCGTTGATGGCAACCACACAGTCGGCCCAGATCCTCTCCCGTCCTTCCCTGTTGGCGCGGGACGATCCGAAGAGGGCATCATACTGCCCCAGGACTTGCTCCACCAGGACACCAACTTCGGTGGCAGTGAAGCTGGTGCCCCTCTGCCCCTCTGGCCGGGGGTTGCCACTGGTGTCAGATGTGGATGTGCCCGACATGGCAACCCCAGGGGCAAGAGTGGGTGGGCAACTGGGTCCTGGAGCTGGGCTGTGGAGCGATGTCATTTGAGTCGGGAGTCTTCTGTACCAGCAGGGGTGGACACAGCACCTGGACCCCTGCAGATGGCTGATGTGCAGGCACCAAATGGCAGGGCACGGTGGCAGCAGGCAGGCAGCAGCAGATGGCACGTGGGAGGCTGCTTGGGGCACTGGGGGCCAGTGAATTGGCCTTCTGGGCAGGAGCGTGGTCTTCCGTGTGTTTTCGCGTGGCCAGCTTGATACGGAGTGATTAGGCACGTGAAAAATCTGCATGCAGCGTGTAAATCGACGCGCGTCTGCACGCATATGCATTTTCATTGGACAGAAGGCCCCTCGAGCGCAAGCGCCCCTGTGACGTGACGCGTACAGACGTGCATGGGCATTACAGCGCGCGTGAAAAACTGCACGTCCGCGTGTAAGAGGAGGAAAGGGCCCATGCATAAGCGTGCGCGCGTGAAAAACTGCACGTCCGCGTGTAATGCGCGTAAGCGCGCGTGAAAAACTGCACGTCCGCGTGTAATCAAACGTGAAAAAGTGCACATCCGCATGTGACGTGACGCGCGCGTGCGTTTCCCTCAGCACGGGTTAAAGGTGAGCGGGCCCAGCAGTTCGCTGTACGTGCCTTTCGTGGAGACCGACGTGTGTTGCTGCTTCCAGTTGTTTCGCGCGCCATCTACTTCACAGCTCTCAAGGACGTATCACTTCTTTTGGCGGGGGTATTGGCTACGCGTGTTTTTCTGCATCGCGCTAGTCAGACGGTGAGTCGCAAACGCTCCTTTTCCCACTGCGGGTGCCCCTGTGTATCGCACACATTTTTGATGTCATCGTAGCCTGCGTGTCCCACGCGTACGCGTTATTCGTGTTACTGGGTGCCACCGCGGGAGGTTTAATCCACGCACGTAGGCTGCAGGGTTGCGTGCACGGTTTTACTGCAGTTTTGGGGTGCCTGAGCATTGCGTGACCCGTCAACACATCACCGGGGTCACATACAGCCTTGCAGGTGCAGGGGGGCTGTTAACATCTTGCTTCCCACCCCCTTTACCCCAATTGCCCAGGTCAATTGTGCTGTACACCTCCCATTGGCACCACTCCATCTGTGCCAGCACTATTACATCTGTGCCATGGTAGGGAGGCCACCAAAAGGTGAGTGGCGCCTCAGCTGGGCGTACTCCTCGTGGCGGGCGTGGTCGGGGACGTGGCCGTGGTGACCAGGGAGTAGGGGGACTCCAGGGTGTCCAGGGCAGCCACAGAGGGGGAAGAGGCAGGGGTGCGCCACTTGAGCACAATGTTGTGCCATGTGTTGGTGCAGCCATGCCACCACCCCCTGTGGTTCCGGGGGATGCAGCTCCTGCATCTGGCACTGGCACCCGTATGACCCGGCAGTCCGTTCCATCGACTGCCACGGGCCCAAGGGTAGCGGTAGCTGCAGGTGCAGCTGTGGACACCGCCACCCAGGCTCAGGGTCTGCCAGCGCAGGCTGCGTTGGCACTTGAAGAGCCCTTGGTAGATCTCCAACAGGCCAGGGGGGAAACCATTGGGGCAGGCCGGGCTGCTCAGACCAAGAGACGTGTCCCTGGGGCAGTCATGTCATCTGCTGCCCCGAACAGCCGGGTGTTGGCAAGTGCAGGGGCAGATGCACCCAACAGCACCCCGGTTGTGAGTCTGCCAACCAGGACCGTTGCGGTCAATGACCCTGCCACAGCTGATGTTGCTGCGCAGGGTCCATTAGTGGGCACCCAGCTGCCACTGACACAAGTCAGGCCTTTGGTCATCCCTCCACCTGCCACTCCCTCGGCTCAATCCACCGAACCCACTGGCCATACTGGTCAGGGCGGCATTAGCCAGCCAGGGTCTGCGCCACAGTCCAAGAGGAGGAAGGTTGCACCTGCAGCACAGGCTGGGACCCCACACACAGCCACGACCTCCTGCACGTCGAGGAAGAAGCCTTTCTGTAAGCAGGAACTGGACTTCCTCGTGGACTACGTGCGGGGACACAGCCGTGACATGCTAGTGGGTGCCAATAGTCAGACTACGGCTGCCCAACGTGACACCCACTGGAAGCATGTTGCGGAACATGTCAGTTCATTCGGCCATGAGGTGCGCACGGCGCAGGAGTGCAAAAAGCGCTGGAATGACATCAAGCGCAGCACTAAGGCTAAGTGTGCCTCAAATTACAACTTGACTCTGGTGACTGGCGGTGGGCCTGCACCAGAGGAGGAAGAACTCACTCCGCATGAGGCTCTCGTTGCGGAGTTCATACCACCAGAATTGGTCGAAGGTGTGGGAGAGATGCTGGACTTTGATGCCCAGTCCAGTGAGTGTTGATGCGTAGTTGTTGAGGACGTGTGTGTTTCACTTGTGGGATGTGTTGTGCATGATTGCTGCTACATGTGACGTGTACATGGTTCTGATGTGTAAGTAATGCAATGCCACCGTCATGCCTGTCTCCTCTGCCTGCATGCGGGACTCCATGTGGCCATGCTCCCTTGCCCCTCCTCCGCCACTCTGCACCCCAGTTCCACCTTTGCACTGGTCTGCTACATTCTTGCCAATGTGTAGTTTCTTGTTCATGTGTCCTGTGTAGATGCTAACTTCCAGCTTAGAAAGTGCCAGACATATGCCGTGTGGTACAGCCTTAGTACTCGATGCAGGGTATCCCACTTGTACTGTGCATGGGTCAGATGTCCCACAGGGACATGAGTGCCCATTCATGCTCCATGTGCATTGCACGCATGCCCCTATGTGTCCTTGACTGGATGATCACTGTAATATGAGTCCTTGGTTACATACATTGCCTGCCATATTATCGGCCTCCCCATGTCAACTGTGGCTCAGTCCTGCGTTGCACACATGTTTAGGCTCTGACAATCTGTGTGGCTCACAGGCCTCAGCCTGTTCAATGGCCAATGACTCTGTCCAACTCATGTTGTGTCTCCTTCAAACGTGGCCGGCCTCCGGATCTTCCATCATGTGTCCTGCCCACTGTCCCAGCATCATTTGCAGTGTTGTAATTTAAATCACATTAAGCTGTTGATGCCAGTCAACACTGCCTGTCAATACACAGGTCTATGGTCAGCCTTTTGATACCATGCTAGGCATCCCTGCTTTGGTACTGGGGTGGAGGGGTGCTTGGCTTCTAGACATGGTACACATTGAATACACAATGCACGTGATGTGTGAATTTGACATTGCACTGCCTTCACATTTCCTGGCACACACCATGGAGTGCTCGTACATGTAGGTAGTGAGTGGCGTACACATTTTCTGCACTGCATAGACCCACTTCCATGGAAACTGCCACCTTTCAACAGGTCTGATCACAGAAGCTATTCAAAGTAGACCCAGCATGCATGCCAGGTCATATGTTGTGTGTCACATGTCTGCCGGATGCCTTTGCTGTCGGTGTGTGTGTGTGTCGTGTGCATCTGACATGTGTACTGACCTTTTCCTCTCTATTTTTCAGGTGATGACGCAATGGATGCAGAGGATGGTGTTGTCATGCCAGACACAGGGTTGGTAAGACCACATCAACCCGGCACTAGTGGGGGTCGTGGGGTGGTAGGCCACGAAAACCCCCAAGTGCTGCAGTCCATCCTGTCTCTGGCTGCCTATGAGTCCAGCCATGATGACGACTCTGACGTCCATGTTGAGTTGGATGAGCATCAAGTCCATGTGTCAGGGGTGAGTGATTCTGATGTGGACACTCCTCTGTCTGCGACACCTGCACTGAGGGATCAGACAGTCTTGGTTCCTCCGCCCGTGGTGGATCGGGACGCAGGGTCACCCTCCACACCAGTCACTGATGTGCCTGGGACATCACGTCGACGGGGGCATGTAGTCGTGCAGCCGCAGGCGGTGCCAACACAGCGAGGACCCCCGGTCCTTGGGTCCCGCAGGGGTCAAGCCCGGCAACGCGGTCGCCGCGCGCAACCGCTGTATACTGAGTGGGAGCAAGACATGACTGCCAATTCCGAACGGCAGGGGGCAGCAATGGAGAACATCGCTGACAGCATGGAGCGTGTGGCCCGATCTGTGCTCCCCCTTGCTAGGCAGGTGCTTCTCCAGCAGCAGGCGGCACGGTCCACGGCCCGCTCGCTCAGGCTGGGCATGGCAGCCTCAGACAGGGCACGCCAGGCTGAAATGTCGTCTCTGCGTCAAGCAATTGCTGCTCACGCAGAGGCGCACATGGATGCCCTGAGGGAGGAGTATGCCTCCCTCAGATCCACTCTGGGTGTCCTTATGATGTCCCAGAGGCAGCAGGCAGAGGAGAGGTTTGCACAGCTTGAGCGCACCATCTTGGCTGAGCTACAGGCTTGCCGGGAGGTGCAGCGGTTGTCCAGCCAGGCCTTGCAGGAGGAACTCCGTGTTACACGTGCTACCTTGCAAGAGGAAGCACGTGTATCATGTGAGGTTCTGCATGCAGACCTATGTAACATCGCCACACAGAACCAGGCTCACCTGTCCGGCAGACTTGCTGCCGACGAGGGGCAAGCTGCGGCTAGGCGTGGCCAGGCTACTGTGCCACGTCCTCCTTTACAGGATGAGCCAGACTCGGACGACCATCTATCTCCCACATAGGTCGTGCTGTGAAGGCGTTGAGCCCATGGAGGTATTTTTTTTTGGCTCAGCATCATAGCATGTGGATGTTGAGCAGCACCCTGTACCTCCCCCCTCCTGGGTGCCTCCCCTCCCCCCTGGGTCGTATGTGGCCATTTTTGATTTTTCTTTTAGTTTAGTTAGTTAAGTTTCTGTTTGATAGTTAGTTTAAATAGGTAATGTAGGTTTTCCATAGCTAGTGTAATTAGTTAATAGTTGAGTTAGTTTAAAATTTGTAGTCTATTGTGCTTTCATGTGACAGTGCGGTGCCTTGTGGTTTTTGAAGGCATCCACTGTCTGTTCCAGCTGGGCCCTTCATGGTTGTCTTGTGTATGTGTTTGCTGCTTGGGTTCCTTGACTCACATATGCCACTCCTGCCTCCCTTATCCATGGGCTCGCAAGGATGGTTCGGTGTTACAGAATTTTACACAAGGGCTTTGGACTGTCATCTCTGTGGCATGTCTGGTGCTTTGTGACTTGTGTTGACACCCCTAGTGGGGATGATTTAGGTGTAATTGTCCACTGTTCAGCTTTTGCTAGATGGGGTGTGTCATGATTAATGTGGACATTGGTTGCTATGCATTGTGTATTATGTTTTATATCTTTCCTGTACACGTGCTTGTTGCAATTCATGCTGTAGATAGTGTTCCACACTTTGGAGGTCAAAGACGGACTGATGGTGTGATTTGTGATGTGACTCTCTGACATGGTCAAGTAATGAGATGCCTGATGAGACACACACAGATCACTTTGATGCATTAATCATGTGTTTCATGCACTTTCTGCAGGGGGATGAGGCACCAGAGCACCTTTGCCAGCAGACATGGGCCATTGGACGACGGAATTCCTGACCCGTTTGTTGGTGCCCACATGCACATGTGTGCACGAGCAGAGCCACATCCTAGAACTGCTGACATGTTCCAAGGAACTCCAGGCAAGGTGAGCATCACAGGGGGGCCACGAGACAGCAAAGCTTGCACCAGGCGAGTTGCACATGCAGGCTTAGTCACAGCACTGAGGGTGAGCTTAGACGAATATTGGTGTTGAAGCACACAATGCAGCTCCGATGTGTATGTGGACTGATGGCTGTTGATAGTAGGGTTGTCTGGGACACATGCGGGGGCAGTGGCACATACCCTGCGGTACACCAAGGTTCATTGAGGCACTTGTATCAACCATGTAGCCTTCCGAGACATGGAAAGGGGCAGCTCACAGGGACATACAGCAAGGGACATACTCGGGTGCAGTGCATGTCTATTCCACGTACTTCATGATAAATGCACTGGCAACTTTGTTTTGGTCATGGTGGTACGCAACTTGCTCTGTAGTCATGGCTTGCCATATGGGTCTGTCTGCTTACCCAGGGAACATTGCATGTTGTGTGAATTGTGACACATTGGTGTTCCATTTGCCACGCACCCACCAGCGGCTGACTTACTGCATTGACTGTGAATGACCCGTCACAGGGGTGATGTTATATATGGGTACGAAGCATGGAGCACAGATTGTCTGTTTGTAGAGTAGTTTGTTGCTATGGGGCATGTTTTGTGTTGTGTTTTTGTGTAATTGGCACATACAGGTTGTTGACTGTGTCTCTCTTTGCAGCATTGCAGTGCTCCTGTAACCGGACCTGAGAGTGCGCAGGCAGGAGGCCAGCACTCAAAACCAGAGCTAAGTGTCTTGTTGTTTTTCTTACAAACTGCCCTGCATAGGCTTGCTGGGGAGTGTACTGATGCATGGATGTATGTGTGGTCCTATTTGGTATGTTTTTTACCCTAATCACCAGTGATCCTATGCAATTTTGAAACCTGTACCCTCTACCCGGTGTTCCTGCTTCCCGTGCCTATCCAAGCTACGTTCCCTGACCCTCTTTCCCCACTGGGGTTGCGGATGCCTGTGTAAGCCCCGAACTTGCAGGCGCCAAAACCCTAGAGGGGGTGGTTGGTTTGTACCACTCCTGAGCCTGGACTACAGAAGGCCAAGACAATGATGTCCAAGTTTGTTTGGATTGTGCATGTGTTCATGCAGGTTGTACATTTTCATGCATTCCCTAGTTTCATGTGTCATTCCTCCTCCCCTCACCTGCCACTCATTCCAGTCATCCAGTGTGTCTACACCTGTCCCGACTGCATATCCCTGAACCTCATTCCCCACCAGGATCTCAGGGGCCTGTGTGAGTTTGACCTTGCAGGCACCCGGGACATGGTGTGGGTTGTTGTTTCATGAGACTCCGGCGCCTGTACAGGGGACCTGTGACAGTACACATCCATTCATGGTGCATCATCCTATGTCATGTACCACACATGTCTCACATCCTGTCGTGACATTGTTTTGCTGTGCTACCTTGGTTGTTGCATCATTGTGGTAGTACTTGGCCTTTGAGACGTACTGCTACGTCAAGTCATCTACTGGAGGGTGTTTGGGTTCCTTTTCATGCCTTGGATTATGTGATTTTGGAAATGAGTGTGGATTCTGAGGGTTCAGGCATCTCTTTACACACAAGGTGGGAGATGGACACGAAGGGTAAAGGTGATCCTGTGGCCAGGTGGCCAGGTGGGAATGAGGGTTGGAGGCTCCATGACCCAGGTGCAGTTGTTCAGTGGGTCATGGTCATTTGCGAGGGAGGGGGGGGGTTGTTGTTGATAGTTGCGTTGCCCTGCAGTGTGATGGGAACTCTGACATTGTAATGTTGTTGTCCTATGTACATGTTGTGTTCTGCTGATCAATGCCTGTTCATGTGTTGTGTTTTCCTTTCAGGTGCGAGGGGATAGCTGTGGTTTGACATGCTGGGGTGTAGACATGGTGGATGTTCACATGTGATGTGTAGGGAACACTGATGGTCACTTGAGTGCACATGCATATGTGGAGTGCATGTCCTTGCAGAACCACACACTTGCACTCGGATGCACTCCATGTACTCCCACCCTTGCATATCCACGTGTACACTGTTTGCCTTCTGGTGCCCACTGTGTCCTGGCAGCACATGGTCTGTGACCGATTATGGTTCCAGTACATGCCTAATTTGATGTAGTCGGTCACTTAGATGTGATGCTCAGGGTGTGCATCACACGCAATGGCTGTTCACTGTGCTGTGCGCTGAGCAGTGTGAAGCAGGAGTAGGACACTGCACACATGAGCTGCAGTGTTGATTTTGCAATGCATAATGTGCATATAGACAGGCATTCATTGTGATGTTACGTCTACGACTGTTGTAATGCATTTGGAATCGACTTATTTTGGGTGGGACATTTTGTTGGTCTGTCATTTCATCTGATTCCGGGTCAGGCATCATTGTCCGATGCCACTGTACATTTAGGACATGGCAATGTGTACCTTATCGTTACTGGGTCGGTGTATGGGTATTGCTTGCCATGTCATGTTGATGTTTGGGAGGGTTTGACTGACATGACAGTGATGGCCATAGCCTGTTTTGCAGGTGTGTGTGATGCACACCTTGCATGTCCAGGTCATCCGCTTCTCAGAGCAACTAGCTGGGGGTAGGTTTCTCTCTGCAGCAGGGCCCTCCCCCTCGAACAGACTTCCTGCCTGACTTGAACTTGAGGGGAACCATCTCCAGTTCTGGAAGCACCTCAAGACCTTCCTCTTTGCTTCTGCTTACTCTCTGCCTCTCCCTTGCAGAATTCTTCACTGGAACTGCACAGGAGCTGCAACTGGGACACTCTCACCAACCTCGGTCCCTGAGCCAGCCACTGTCCACTTGCACTGCCACCCTGGCAACCCCTGCACTGCAGTACTGTCTCTCTATCCCTACAGCCCTCCCTTCACAGCACTTGTCTGCACTTACCTTTGCAGTTGCCACCAGGCGACCTATGTATTATTTTTTTGGCCTACTTCCCCTGTACTGGACTCCCCCCCCACCCTTCCCCTTGCACTTTTCCCTTCCCCCTACCCCTGCACTTGCACAATCTCAATGACACCTGGCCTAGTAGTACCATTCTCTGTGTTCCCTTGTTCCCCCCACCCTGCCTCATTGCGCCTTGGAATACTTGTGTATGGCTCATGTCATGTCACATGTCATATGTGTGCATTTTGGTTGCACAGGATAGCTTGTGTTTAAGTAGCTAGGGATGCAGACGATGTGGCACTTCCATGGCAACTATCTCAGGGTGGTAGGGTTGTGACAGTTGACTGTCACTTTGTCATCATCGATTGTCACCTGGTATGTGCCAGGCCTGTGTGCACTCCGCAGGGGTGGGAGTTTAGGTGAAAAATGTGGCCACAAGCTGGGTCCGGGCTTCCTCGCCACGTGCCCTGTCCCCTCCCATGGGCAGCGCCTGTGCCTGTGGTTGGGGATGTGGGGGCACCACCATGTCCACCGGGACGCCCTGCCGTGTTGCAACATTGTGCAGGACACATGCTGCCACAATGATCCTGCACACAACTGGTGGTGCATAGAGTAGTTGCCCACCAGAGCGGTCAAGGGAGCGGAAACGTGACTTGAGCACTCCGAATGTGCGCTCCACTATGCCCCTGGTTGCAATATGGGCAGCGTTGTATCTTACCTGGGGTGGTGTGGTGGGGTTCCGGATTGGCGTCATCATGTGGTTGCTCAGAGGGTAGGCACTGTCCCCTGGGGAGGTGATAATTATTGAGATTATTAGGGTTGGTATATTTGTCTGTGTGTGACTTGCATGCATGTACAAGGGCATTTGTACTGACCTAGGAGCCATGTGTCGCCATGCTGCCCAGCTTCCAGGGCCCGGCTCAGGGCGGACATTCTGTATATGAAACTGTCATGGGTGGAGCCAGGGTAGTTTGCATAGACAGAGGTGATGATTCCCTTTGCATCGCATACCACCTGTACATTGATGGAATGCCAGTGCTTGCGGTTTCGGTAGATGTGCTCAGTGGCCCTAGGTGGACGTAGGGCCACATGGGTGCAATCTATGGCACCGAGCACTTTGGGGAAGTGTGCCACCCTGAAAAAATCCAGGACAACGGCCTGCCTTTCTGCGGGTGTTCTGGGCATGTATATGTGCCTGCGGACTGAGGGGCGCGCAGTCATGATTGCCAGTACCTGGTGTAGGCAGCGTGACTGCGTGGCCTGTGAGACCCCCCCCACTATGGCAGTGGTCCGCTGAAACGACCCAGTGGCCAAAAAATGCAAGACATTGAGCAGCTTCTCCAAGGGGCTCAATGCTTGGGTGCAAAGGGTGGGGGATGTGAGGTCATCTTCCCACTCCCTGACCAGGTCTAGGATGATATGGGGTGGAAACCTATACCTGCCGTAGACCTGGTCGTCAGGCATCCCAAAAAGGCTTGTCCGTGGTGCAAAAATGCGTGCCCTGGCTATTCTCCTCCTCCTGCGGTGTCCCACGATCAGTGCAGCAACAAATGGGGCATTCATCGTCGCTGTATATACGCGTTTGTTGTTTGCGCGCACTTTTATGCTGTGCGCGGGCGCAGGACGCCTCCGTGTGGGCGGACTCGTTGGTTTCCACATGCCATTGTCCTGGGTACGTGTGTTTCGGGGTGCGCGGGTAGTTCCACACGCCATTGGCATGGGTACGTGTGTTTCGGGGTGCGCGGGTAGTTCCACACGCCATTGGCCTGGGTACGTGTGTTCCGGGGTGCCGTGAACTTTCACACGCGATTGGTTGACATCCACGTGTGTTCTGTCATCACGTGCAATGAGGGATACTCCCTCGCACGTCACGTCACAGATGCGCTCACGCGCTGAGGGCCTTTGGTCCAATGAAAATGCGTATGCGTGCAGACGCGCTTACGCGCTAAGGGCCTTTCCTCGAATTACACGCTGACGTGCAGAATTTTCACGTGCCAAATCACTCCGTATCAAGCTGGCCACGCGTAAGCACACGGAAGACCACGCTCCTGCCCAGAAGGCCGAACTACTGCCCCCCAGAGCCCCGAGCACGCTCCCACCTGCCATCTGCTGCTGCCTGACTGCCTGCTGCCCACGTGCCCTGCCATTTGCTGCCTGCACATCAGCCAGGGGTGCTGTTGGTGTGACCACCCCTGCTGGAACCAAAGACTCCCGACTGGGATTCCATCGCTCCACAGCCCAGCCCCAGGACCCAGTTGCCCACCCACTCCTGCCTCTGGGGTTGTCATGTCGGGGCAAACTCCATCTGTGACCACTGACAACCCCCGGCCAGAGAGGCAGAGGGGCACCAGCTTCAGTGCCACCGAAGTTGGTGTCCTGGTGGAGCAAGTCCTGGGGCAGTATGATGCCCTCTTCGGAAGTTCCCGCGCCGACAAGGAAGGACGGACTCGGATCTGGACTGACATCGTGACTGCCATCAACGCGGAGGGGGTGGCAGTGCGCGACTTCCAACATGTCAAGAAGCGCTGGGAGGACTTCAGGTCCAGGACCCTGAACAAGGCCCGGCGCCTCTTGAAGGCAGCGGATGCCAAGGGGCGCCGGGGCCACTTGTCGGAAGAACCGATGAGGGTCCTGGAACGCATATCCCCAGCGCTCCACGTCCAGGTCCTTGAGAGGCAGACCCGTCTGGAGTCGAGCGGTGAGTGTACATGCATCCTGATTGTGAGCAGTGCGTGTGGTGATTGTTCAGTAGTGTGCAGGTTGCACATCTGTTTGTATGGGGTCGAGTATGGGTGCGGGTGTACAGGGCCGTGGGGCTGACACATGCGAGGGCTGTAATGTGTGAGACATGGATGGTGCCTGTGTGTGTGGGCTTGCATGCCAAATGCAGTTGTGTGGGCACACAAGTTTGTATGAATGTGTATGTGAGTAGACATGTCCGTGATGTCACGCATGTATGTTGTTTTCAGCTGCATGCATCAGCGCTGTGTGCATGTGTGTGTATTTGACAAGGGTGCAACAGTGATGCAACATGGATGCATGTGACAGCGGTATGTGGAAGCCTGATGGGCAGATGTGACATGGATGCCCATCTGAACACTGCGACACTTGCCAGAGGTGTACACATGCATGCAAGTGTGGTGGTGTGTGTACATGTGTGGTGCACTTCCTGTGTTGCATGTGATGTCTGGCTCACCTTTGGCTGCTCATGCTGTTGTATGTGTATGGATGGTGTTGGCAGTTGCGATATGGCTGTGGTATGGCTCGTGTGTGCGAGTTGTAATGACATGTGTGTTGGGGATCGTGATGACATGTCTGAGGTTTGCCAATGACACTCATGTACAACTGTCATGTGTGTATGTGTCCATTGTACAGTGCCCTGATGCGTGTGTTTTGTTTCTCCCTGTCTGCAGCGTCAACTGATGAAGAGGGCGGAGAAGGTGCTGTGGAGCACAGCGGCGGGGATCCCACTGCCAGCCGGAGACGCAAGGCCCGGCTCCCCTCCCATGTTGTCATCTCGTCGGGGAGTGAGGAGTCCGGTGCCGCGTCCCAGGCCGCAGCTGCCGGGGGGAGGTCCAAGAGGCAGAGGTCGCAGTTGGACTCCTCGGCAGCAGAAGGGGCAGCTGGGACCCCACAGGGCCCAACGGGGGAAGATGGCACATAGTCATCCAGGTTGGTGGGGGGTTTGGTGGAGGAGGAGGCCGTGCAAGCACCAGAGACGGGGTCTGGGGGTGGGGATCCCACTGGTGCTAGTGGTGCAGTGCAGGACCAGGGACAGGAGGCAGCACAGGCCGCCACGGAGGTGCCTGTGTGCAATCCTGTCCCTGATCCTGTCCCTGCATCATCTTGCACCAGCAGGGATGCCTATGTCCAGACCAGTTTTCAGGCAGGGGATGAGCTGACGTCAACTGGCCTTCCTCTGCCTGCGGACGTGGCTATCCAGGCCCGGGTTGAGCCTGTCCTGGCTGGTGTGGCGTTGCGTCAATGGGCCATGCGAGGTGACCTGCAGTCTTTTCATGAAGAGACTGCAGGACATCTCGAATGGCTCGTTGACCACGTCAGCCTGCTGGGACAGGTCACCCAGGCCGGATTCCTCCGTCTGATGGGGCTTACCACGACCCCCTCCTCAGCTGGACCCCCTACGCGCCAGTCGTACTCTGTGCCATCTTCCCACCCATCAGTCACCTGGGTGCCCTGTGGAGCTGCCTCTGACGGTGCGGCCAGGCTGGTGGAGGAGGCATCCCTGCCACAGTCGGGAGTCGGACGTCCAGCAGGGGTGGCCACGTCAACGACTGCACCCCAGCCGGCGGAGGATGTGCAGGCAGCAGGAGGCAGTGCAGGGGCAGAGGCACAGCAGCAGCAGCACCATGGTGGGAGCCATGAAGGCTCGGGGCCTTCGACATCGGAGGGGCAGGCATCGGCCGGAGGGCAGGAGGACCCAGGACAAAAAGTGTCTTCCGTGTGGCAGCGGTTGGGCCACGCCATAGATGCGGAGCGGCAGCGGGCGGAAGAGGCACGGCTCTCAATGGTCAGGGCGGAGAACTCCATGCAGAGGGCCCTGAGGCGGGCCGAGTGCCTCGAGGCAATCCGCAGGGGTTTGGAGGTGGACACGTCGACGGCCCTGCGGACCCTCGGAGCCATGGAGGAGGACCGCCTCCGGGACATTGAGGAGGAGTTCGATGATGCCCTGGCCCGGCACATCCAGAAGTGAGCCGTGGAACTAGCCCGCTGCCCTTGTACATAGTTATGTAGGTAGTGTTAGGTTTCATTTTTGTTTTTATTTCATTTGGACCTTTTGGACATTGGCCACATTTTTGTATATAGTTTTTTTTATTAGTTAGTGTAGTTAGATAGGTTTCCTTTATTTTGTTGGGATAATGGACCCTGGCTTCTTGCATTGTACATAGTTGTAGACTTGTACATACTTTCTTTTTTAACATTCTCCATGGATCAATGGCTTTTTTTTTATTTCCCATTGGATTTTGTTTTGTGGACATTGACTTTGTACAACATTACTTTGGATTTCAATATTCTTTATTTTTTTAAATTTTGAACGGACATGCTTCTTTTCATTTTTTTACATTCACATTTCTGTTTCTTCATTTTTGATTCTATTCATGTTTCCTTTAATACATTATTTTATTGTTGAACTTCAATGTATGGTATCTCATTGTTTTCATGCATTTCATGTTATGTGTTTTGAGATTCACTGACACCCATTGGGTGTATGTGAGGGACATGTGTTTGTTTCGGAACTTGCAATTGGTGTTCTGTGATGTAATTGCAAATTATGAGTGGGTGGATGCAATACTCGGGTGGGTGTTTTGCATTTGGGGGCTGACCATAGAGACCAGGGATCTGGATTGTGATGACATGTTGGGTGGGGAACATGAGTTGGACATGGGTGGGGGCCTGCTGGCAGGTGCCCCACAGTGCTGGCAGCACATGGTCTGTGACCGATTATGGTTCCAGTACATGCCTAATTTGATGTAGTCGGTCACTTAGATGTGATGCTCAGGGTGTGCATCACACGCAATGGCTGTTCACTGTGCTGTGCGCTGAGCAGTGTGAAGCAGGAGTAGGACACTGCACACATGAGCTGCAGTGTTGATTTTGCAATGCATAATGTGCATATAGACAGGCATTCATTGTGATGTTACGTCTACGACTGTTGTAATGCATTTGGAATCGACTTATTTTGGGTGGGACATTTTGTTGGTCTGTCATTTCATCTGATTCCGGGTCAGGCATCATTGTCCGATGCCACTGTACATTTAGGACATGGCAATGTGTACCTTATCGTTACTGGGTCGGTGTATGGGTATTGCTTGCCATGTCATGTTGATGTTTGGGAGGGTTTGACTGACATGACAGTGATGGCCATAGCCTGTTTTGCAGGTGTGTGTGATGCACACCTTGCATGTCCAGGTCATCCGCTTCTCAGAGCAACTAGCTGGGGGTAGGTTTCTCTCTGCAGCAGGGCCCTCCCCCTCGAACAGACTTCCTGCCTGACTTGAACTTGAGGGGAACCATCTCCAGTTCTGGAAGCACCTCAAGACCTTCCTCTTTGCTTCTGCTTACTCTCTGCCTCTCCCTTGCAGAATTCTTCACTGGAACTGCACAGGAGCTGCAACTGGGACACTCTCACCAACCTCGGTCCCTGAGCCAGCCACTGTCCACTTGCACTGCCACCCTGGCAACCCCTGCACTGCAGTACTGTCTCTCTATCCCTACAGCCCTCCCTTCACAGCACTTGTCTGCACTTACCTTTGCAGTTGCCACCAGGCGACCTATGTATTATTTTTTTGGCCTACTTCCCCTGTACTGGACTCCCCCCCCACCCTTCCCCTTGCACTTTTCCCTTCCCCCTACCCCTGCACTTGCACAATCTCAATGACACCTGGCCTAGTAGTACCATTCTCTGTGTTCCCTTGTTCCCCCCACCCTGCCTCATTGCGCCTTGGAATACTTGTGTATGGCTCATGTCATGTCACATGTCATATGTGTGCATTTTGGTTGCACAGGATAGCTTGTGTTTAAGTAGCTAGGGATGCAGACGATGTGGCACTTCCATGGCAACTATCTCAGGGTGGTAGGGTTGTGACAGTTGACTGTCACTTTGTCATCATCGATTGTCACCTGGTATGTGCCAGGCCTGTGTGCACTCCGCAGGGGTGGGAGTTTAGGTGAAAAATGTGGCCACAAGCTGGGTCCGGGCTTCCTCGCCACGTGCCCTGTCCCCTCCCATGGGCAGCGCCTGTGCCTGTGGTTGGGGATGTGGGGGCACCACCATGTCCACCGGGACGCCCTGCCGTGTTGCAACATTGTGCAGGACACATGCTGCCACAATGATCCTGCACACAACTGGTGGTGCATAGAGTAGTTGCCCACCAGAGCGGTCAAGGGAGCGGAAACGTGACTTGAGCACTCCGAATGTGCGCTCCACTATGCCCCTGGTTGCAATATGGGCAGCGTTGTATCTTACCTGGGGTGGTGTGGTGGGGTTCCGGATTGGCGTCATCATGTGGTTGCTCAGAGGGTAGGCACTGTCCCCTGGGGAGGTGATAATTATTGAGATTATTAGGGTTGGTATATTTGTCTGTGTGTGACTTGCATGCATGTACAAGGGCATTTGTACTGACCTAGGAGCCATGTGTCGCCATGCTGCCCAGCTTCCAGGGCCCGGCTCAGGGCGGACATTCTGTATATGAAACTGTCATGGGTGGAGCCAGGGTAGTTTGCATAGACAGAGGTGATGATTCCCTTTGCATCGCATACCACCTGTACATTGATGGAATGCCAGTGCTTGCGGTTTCGGTAGATGTGCTCAGTGGCCCTAGGTGGACGTAGGGCCACATGGGTGCAATCTATGGCACCGAGCACTTTGGGGAAGTGTGCCACCCTGAAAAAATCCAGGACAACGGCCTGCCTTTCTGCGGGTGTTCTGGGCATGTATATGTGCCTGCGGACTGAGGGGCGCGCAGTCATGATTGCCAGTACCTGGTGTAGGCAGCGTGACTGCGTGGCCTGTGAGACCCCCCCCACTATGGCAGTGGTCCGCTGAAACGACCCAGTGGCCAAAAAATGCAAGACATTGAGCAGCTTCTCCAAGGGGCTCAATGCTTGGGTGCAAAGGGTGGGGGATGTGAGGTCATCTTCCCACTCCCTGACCAGGTCTAGGATGATATGGGGTGGAAACCTATACCTGCCGTAGACCTGGTCGTCAGGCATCCCAAAAAGGCTTGTCCGTGGTGCAAAAATGCGTGCCCTGGCTATTCTCCTCCTCCTGCGGTGTCCCACGATCAGTGCAGCAACAAATGGGGCATTCATCGTCGCTGTATATACGCGTTTGTTGTTTGCGCGCACTTTTATGCTGTGCGCGGGCGCAGGACGCCTCCGTGTGGGCGGACTCGTTGGTTTCCACATGCCATTGTCCTGGGTACGTGTGTTTCGGGGTGCGCGGGTAGTTCCACACGCCATTGGCATGGGTACGTGTGTTTCGGGGTGCGCGGGTAGTTCCACACGCCATTGGCCTGGGTACGTGTGTTTCGGGGTGCGCGGGTAGTTCCACACGCCATTGGCCTGGGTACGTGTGTTCCGGGGTGCCGTGAACTTTCACACGCGATTGGTTGACATCCACGTGTGTTCTGTCATCACGTGCAATGAGGGATACTCCCTCGCACGTCACGTCACAGATGCGCTCACGCGCTGAGGGCCTTTGGTCCAATGAAAATGCGTATGCGTGCAGACGCGCTTACGCGCTAAGGGCCTTTCCTCGAATTACACGCTGACGTGCAGAATTTTCACGTGCCAAATCACTCCGTATCAAGCTGGCCACGCGTAAGCACACGGAAGACCACGCTCCTGCCCAGAAGGCCGAACTACTGCCCCCCAGAGCCCCGAGCACGCTCCCACCTGCCATCTGCTGCTGCCTGACTGCCTGCTGCCCACGTGCCCTGCCATTTGCTGCCTGCACATCAGCCAGGGGTGCTGTTGGTGTGACCACCCCTGCTGGAACCAAAGACTCCCGACTGGGATTCCATCGCTCCACAGCCCAGCCCCAGGACCCAGTTGCCCACCCACTCCTGCCTCTGGGGTTGTCATGTCGGGGCAAACTCCATCTGTGACCACTGACAACCCCCGGCCAGAGAGGCAGAGGGGCACCAGCTTCAGTGCCACCGAAGTTGGTGTCCTGGTGGAGCAAGTCCTGGGGCAGTATGATGCCCTCTTCGGAAGTTCCCGCGCCGACAAGGAAGGACGGACTCGGATCTGGACTGACATCGTGACTGCCATCAACGCGGAGGGGGTGGCAGTGCGCGACTTCCAACATGTCAAGAAGCGCTGGGAGGACTTCAGGTCCAGGACCCTGAACAAGGCCCGGCGCCTCTTGAAGGCAGCGGATGCCAAGGGGCGCCGGGGCCACTTGTCGGAAGAACCGATGAGGGTCCTGGAACGCATATCCCCAGCGCTCCACGTCCAGGTCCTTGAGAGGCAGACCCGTCTGGAGTCGAGCGGTGAGTGTACATGCATCCTGATTGTGAGCAGTGCGTGTGGTGATTGTTCAGTAGTGTGCAGGTTGCACATCTGTTTGTATGGGGTCGAGTATGGGTGCGGGTGTACAGGGCCGTGGGGCTGACACATGCGAGGGCTGTAATGTGTGAGACATGGATGGTGCCTGTGTGTGTGGGCTTGCATGCCAAATGCAGTTGTGTGGGCACACAAGTTTGTATGAATGTGTATGTGAGTAGACATGTCCGTGATGTCACGCATGTATGTTGTTTTCAGCTGCATGCATCAGCGCTGTGTACATGTGCATGTGTGTGTATTTGACAAGGGTGCAACAGTGATGCAACATGGATGCATGTGACAGCGGTATGTGGAAGCCTGATGGGCAGATGTGACATGGATGCCCATCTGAACACTGCGACACTTGCCAGAGGTGTACACATGCATGCAAGTGTGGTGGTGTGTGTACATGTGTGGTGCACTTCCTGTGTTGCATGTGATGTCTGGCTCACCTTTGGCTGCTCATGCTGTTGTATGTGTATGGATGGTGTTGGCAGTTGCGATATGGCTGTGGTATGGCTCGTGTGTGCGAGTTGTAATGACATGTGTGTTGGGGATCGTGATGACATGTCTGAGGTTTGCCAATGACACTCATGTACAACTGTCATGTGTGTATGTGTCCATTGTACAGTGCCCTGATGCGTGTGTTTTGTTTCTCCCTGTCTGCAGCGTCAACTGATGAAGAGGGCGGAGAAGGTGCTGTGGAGCACAGCGGCGGGGATCCCACTGCCAGCCGGAGACGCAAGGCCCGGCTCCCCTCCCATGTTGTCATCTCGTCGGGGAGTGAGGAGTCCGGTGCCGCGTCCCAGGCCGCAGCTGCCGGGGGGAGGTCCAAGAGGCAGAGGTCGCAGTTGGACTCCTCGGCAGCAGAAGGGGCAGCTGGGACCCCACAGGGCCCAACGGGGGAAGATGGCACATAGTCATCCAGGTTGGTGGGGGGTTTGGTGGAGGAGGAGGCCGTGCAAGCACCAGAGACGGGGTCTGGGGGTGGGGATCCCACTGGTGCTAGTGGTGCAGTGCAGGACCAGGGACAGGAGGCAGCACAGGCCGCCACGGAGGTGCCTGTGTGCAATCCTGTCCCTGATCCTGTCCCTGCATCATCTTGCACCAGCAGGGATGCCTATGTCCAGACCAGTTTTCAGGCAGGGGATGAGCTGACGTCAACTGGCCTTCCTCTGCCTGCGGACGTGGCTATCCAGGCCCGGGTTGAGCCTGTCCTGGCTGGTGTGGCGTTGCGTCAATGGGCCATGCGAGGTGACCTGCAGTCTTTTCATGAAGAGACTGCAGGACATCTCGAATGGCTCGTTGACCACGTCAGCCTGCTGGGACAGGTCACCCAGGCCGGATTCCTCCGTCTGATGGGGCTTACCACGACCCCCTCCTCAGCTGGACCCCCTACGCGCCAGTCGTACTCTGTGCCATCTTCCCACCCATCAGTCACCTGGGTGCCCTGTGGAGCTGCCTCTGACGGTGCGGCCAGGCTGGTGGAGGAGGCATCCCTGCCACAGTCGGGAGTCGGACGTCCAGCAGGGGTGGCCACGTCAACGACTGCACCCCAGCCGGCGGAGGATGTGCAGGCAGCAGGAGGCAGTGCAGGGGCAGAGGCACAGCAGCAGCAGCACCATGGTGGGAGCCATGAAGGCTCGGGGCCTTCGACATCGGAGGGGCAGGCATCGGCCGGAGGGCAGGAGGACCCAGGACAAAAAGTGTCTTCCGTGTGGCAGCGGTTGGGCCACGCCATAGATGCGGAGCGGCAGCGGGCGGAAGAGGCACGGCTCTCAATGGTCAGGGCGGAGAACTCCATGCAGAGGGCCCTGAGGCGGGCCGAGTGCCTCGAGGCAATCCGCAGGGGTTTGGAGGTGGACACGTCGACGGCCCTGCGGACCCTCGGGGCCATGGAGGAGGACCGCCTCCGGGACATTGAGGAGGAGTTCGATGATGCCCTGGCCCGGCACATCCAGAAGTGAGCCGTGGAACTAGCCCGCTGCCCTTGTACATAGTTATGTAGGTAGTGTTAGGTTTCATTTTTGTTTTTATTTCATTTGGACCTTTTGGACATTGGCCACATTTTTGTATATAGTTTTTTTTATTAGTGTAGTTAGATAGGTTTCCTTTATTTTGTTGGGATAATGGACCCTGGCTTCTTGCATTGTACATAGTTGTAGACTTGTACATACTTTCTTTTTTAACATTCTCCATGGATCAATGGCTTTTTTTTTATTTCCCATTGGATTTTGTTTTGTGGACATTGACTTTGTACAACATTACTTTGGATTTCAATATTCTTTATTTTTTTAAATTTTGAACGGACATGCTTCTTTTCTTTTTTTTACATTCACATTTCTGTTTCTTCATTTTTGATTCTATTCATGTTTCCTTTAATACATTATTTTATTGTTGAACTTCAATGTATGGTATCTCATTGTTTTCATGCATTTCATGTTATGTGTTTTGAGATTCACTGACACCCATTGGGTGTATGTGAGGGACATGTGTTTGTTTCGGAACTTGCAATTGGTGTTCTGTGATGTAATTGCAAATTATGAGTGGGTGGATGCAATACTCGGGTGGGTGTTTTGCATTTGGGGGCTGACCATAGAGACCAGGGATCTGGATTGTGATGACATGTTGGGTGGGGAACATGAGTTGGACATGGGTGGGGGCCTGCTGGCAGGTGCCCCACAGTGCTGGGTGGTGGGGCTGCTGGGGGACATGGGTGGGGGCCTGGTGGAGGGTGCCCCTGGTGGCTGGGGGGTGGGGGTGGTGGGAGACATGAGTTGGACATGGGTGGGGGCCTGCTGGCAGGTGCCCCACAGTGCTGGGGGGTGGGGGTGGTGGGAGACATGAGTTGGACATGGGTGGGGGCCTGCTGGCAGGTGCCCCACAGTGCTGGGGGGTGGGAGACATGAGTTGGACATGGGTGGGGGCCTGCTGGCAGGTGCCCTACAGTGCTGGGGGGTGAGGGGGGTGGGAGACATGAGTTGGACATGGGTGGGGGCCTGCTGGCAGGTGCCCCACAGTGCTGGGGGGTGGGGGTGGTGGGAGACATGAGTTGGACATGGGTGGGGGCCTGCTGGCAGGTGCCCCACAGTGCTGGGGGGTGGGGGTGGTGGGGAACATGAGTTGGACATGGGTGGGGGCCTGCTGGCAGGTGCCCCACAGTGCTGGGGGGTGGGGGTGGTGGGAGACATGAGTTGGACATGGGTGGGGGCCTGCTGGCAGGTGCCCCACAGTGCTGGGGGGTGGGGGTGGTGGGAGACATGAGTTGGACATGGGTGGGGGCCTGCTGGCAGGTGCCCCACAGTGCTGGGGGGTGGGGGTGGTGGGAGACATGGGTGGGGGCCTGGTGGAGGCTGCCCCTGGTGGCTGGGGGTGCAGGGGGACATGCGTTGGTGGGCAGTAGTGCTAGTTGATATGTGGGTTGGCTGGTGGGCATGGCCATGGTGGATGGGGTGCCTGCAGGACATGTGCTGGGTATGCCCCTGTGGTGTGAGCCACCTGCAGGGGCCGTGGAGGGTGTAGAGGGTACACCTGGGAGGACCCACATGTGCAATTCACGTGTGCTGCTCCCCGCGCACCCCTGTAATACACATGCCCTGATAATATCGCGTGTGTAACTTCCCGCGCACCCCCGGAATACACGTACCTCGCTCAATCGCATATTTGGCTTCCCGCGCACCCCCGAAATACACGTACCCAGCTCAATCGCGTGTGGAACTTCCCGCGCACCCCTGAAATCGACGTACCCGGCCAAATCGCGTGTGGAACTTCCCGCGCACCCCTGAAATCCACGTACCCGGCCATATCGCGTGTGGAACTTTCCGCGCACCCCTGAAATCCACGTACCCGGCCAAATCGCGTGTGGAACTTCCCGCGCACCCCTGAAATCCACGTACCCTGACTAATCGCGTGTGGTACTTCCCGCGCACCCCTGAAATCCACGTACCCGGCCAAATCGCGTGTGGAACTTCCCGCGTACCCCTGAAATCCACGTACCCGGCCAAATCGCGTGTGGAACTTCCCGCGCACCCCTGAAATCCACGTACCCTGACTAATCGCGTGTGGTACTTCCCGCGCACCCCTGAAATCCATGTACCCGGCCATATCGCGTGTGGAACTTCCCGCGCACCCCCGAAATACACGTACCCCGCTCATTCGCGTGTGTAACTTCCTGCGCACCCCCGGAATACACGTACCTCGCTCAATCGCATATTTGACTTCCCGCGCACCCCCGGAATACACGTACCTCACTCAATCACGTATTTGACTTCCCGCGCAACCCCGAAATACACGTATCTCGCTCAATCGCGTATTTGCCTTCCCGCGCAACCCCGAAATACACGTACCCCGCTCAATCGCGTATTTAACTTAGCGCCACTTTTTTGATGCGCTGGGACTCTACCGCCTGCCTTCGTGTGGCGGCCGTGTTTCAGCTTGTGCGTGGCTTTGGCTGTGCGTGGCTTTGCCCTATTCGATTCCATGAATACGTGTGGTTCGAGTGCGTGTGGGCGTTCCCTCTGCTTCCCTGCAGTACATCCCCAGTTACGCCCTTATTTTCGCGTGTTGTTCCCCATTCCGCGCGTTACGCCCCATGTCCCGCCCACTTTCTGGTGTGTGCGCTGAGGTTGTGCGCTTTCACTGTGCGCGTCGCGCACACCTTTCGCGATGTTGCAGTGACTTGTGCGCCATGCACGGGTTTGGCGCACATCCCGCGGTGAACACGCGCAGGGACTTCCATGAATCGCACGCTGTTTTTTTCAGCTTGCGCATGCTTGCGCCAAGATTTTCGGCGCACGTTTGTTCCATGAATCGGCCCCTAAATGTAAAGTTGTAGTCGCCATATTTCCCCTCTCAGGGACTCTATGGTAGTTTGGAAAGAATGTTTCTCTCGACTATTCAATGGCAATGGAAAGGCCCACCTTTACATAACTTACTTAAAAAGAGCATATTCTTTATTGCCCATAGCCAAGTCAACAAAGTGCTACTCTGACTTCCTGAAAACCTTGTCTCAATAATACAATAGTGAAGTGTCCTTTCATGTCCAAGTTATGGAGGGCTCCCTTCAAAGGGCAATAGTCATTCTTCAAGAACAAGGTAGGAAACCCATCTGATTGATGTGACACTCTATAAGAATATCTCAATGGGGATTTCAAAATCACTGCTCTATGAAAAACAAAGTATACAGTTATTTGAAGAAGAACACTTCGAGAACATTAAGGGGGTTAGTTTTGTTATCACTGTTATAACGATTCATAAAAAGTAAGCAACCAATATTGTTTTCATGCTTTTGACGAACCCTTCACTTTTCCACGATAAGGAATGATATGGTCTTCTGTGTGCAAGAGTCATGATTGTAGGATTTGCCTAATATGAGACTGCTCAAGCAGCATACTCTTGTACTTCATGCCAGATTTTGAACACCAAACCAGACCAAATGTCTGAGGACAACTCCACAGAACAACTGCCAAAACCTAGTGTCCACAACTACAAGTTACTTCATGACATGGTTTGCCACCAAATTCCTTCTCTTTTACAATGGGCATAGGCTCCGTGTCCTTTTCAGGGAATACGTTTTCAAGGAACCATTGAATTATTTGTCAGATCTCCCAATCGTAACTTGCTGCAATGGCAAATGCCTCAGCATCTCCAAAGGTCAGGGAAGATGAGCTGATAGCTTCCTTACCAAAACATCCATACTGTGCATGCTGCTTATGAATTGACTCAAAACAGTACTGCTGTTTTTACTAACCTTCTGCTTGTGGCCGTCGTTAGAAGTACAATTTGGCTCACCACAAGACACAATGGAGCATCATATGTACTTGTTGCTTTTGACAGTGCTGAAAATGGGCAATGTTTTATTAAACTCCTGCAAACCAATTCCCACACATGTTCTAGAACAGGAAATGCAATGATTGCCTTTTTCTTGCTCCCCTTTATAATTATAGGCAGCCCTAATCAGAAGACCTTTGAGAACACAATATGATTAGCTGGTGAAACCCTTGAAAGGGGATACCTCATACTGCTTTGAAATGACGCACCTGCGTCACACATCTTCCACATCATATTCTCCCTGCTGGTTTAAGCGATAGCAGCCTACTAAGTGGGCCGGAGGATAACTCTGCAGCAATGCATTAGTCTCTGAAGCAAGACAACGCAGAGCAGCTGAGGTTTGAATGGTATCCAGTCATTTTATCAGAAACATTACAGAGTGTTACATAGCAGAGCGGACAGTAACACCGAAAAACACAGCAAACATTAATTAAATAAATAAATAAAGGGTAGTCGGGTAAAGGGTTTAAAATGGGTTGCGATGGTGGTTGGGGTAGCCCCCAAATAATGCCTGCGATTAAGTGTACCACTCTGTAATTGTGGTCTGTAAAATCACATAACTGTTGGGATCCTGTTCCCGCGCTTAGAGACTGGTGTCCAGTATTATGCTGGTTATGAATGATTCATTCATTAATTAGGTGAGGGTGGTGGACAGGGTAAGTCTTTGTGAAGAGGCTGGACATGGTTGTAAAGGCTCCTTCTGTAGTGGATGCAGTACAGACAGTGGGAAAATGAATGTACCTATAGAATTCACAAAATAACCCTCAAACTGTTCATAAAACAGTGTTCAAAGAAAGGGTATTCAAACTTTGGTGAGACTCATCCTGAAAGATTACCACCATCTTTTTAATACATTGGCTGTTGCCCATTCTTGTCTAGTTCTAAATGATCTTACAGGTAGATTGTCCATTCGCAATCATATGAATTTTTACAACAGATCTTACTACAGAATTTTACTACAGAACATTTTGGGTGGACACTGGTGGCTACAAACGACTCACACAGTGTGTGAGGAAAGATTCTGAAGATCCCCTGCAATTGAAATGAAAGACAGCCATTTCCTTTGCTACAGCTCAAAAGCAAGAAATAAAAGTTTAAGTGTGCGCTTTTAATATTGCCATATGTACTGAGGAATCCCGGCCCCACAACGACAAAATGTAAACCATGCAAATAGTTTGAAGAACAAATGCTTTATAACTTAATCATTTGCCTTGATGAATAGAGGGAATGGGGTGGACAGGGAGATGGAAGGGGCTGCAAGTTGGCCTTAGAGAGCATGGATGCCAAGACTTAAGACAAAATAAATCACAACTAGTACGTCATGAGATGCCAGTAGACGTTTCATTTTTGTAACATGCATGGATGGATCTGGATGGTACCATTATCGAACATTTGAGTTGTGTACATTTCTAGGTGGGTCTTTCCTTGCTATCCATGGCCTCTGTCCTGTAGGGATTATTTGTCATTAGCTATAAACATACTAACTAAAATGATCTTATTTCAGGCTGGGCTAAATGTATGGAATAACATTTTGGTTTTAAGTTTCCTACCCTAGTGTAGAATGCATAGTCCATGCTCTGTGTTTCTGTGTTCTCTATGAGGGTAGAGTTTCTTCTATTTTTCCAAGCAATGTTCAGTAGGTAGGGGATTTTAAAGTGTTAGTACCAACCTTGCATAGGGTTTCAGGACTGCATTGTGGGTTACCTGGTGGTGACTAGACCCAGTATCTCATCACCTTGCCGATTGATCCTATATATGCCTTGTTTGCTAAGGTGTCCCATAACCCAAAGTTGGTGCACAATGTCCTGCCTCCCTCTCAGTCATATTACCTCGATATATTCCCACATCCTTATGTTAGAGGTACTCCATTGTTACCTAGTCTAAACATTACTCAAAAGAACAAACTAATATCATGTTCTTAATATTCATAACAGAAGCATGTGGCAGTACCTGTGAAAATCAGCTACTGCCTAGGTCCTGGTCTTTGTTCATGACAGCTGTATACATATTTGAGCGTTTTCATGGATGGTTCTATGCCTGGCATGTTTAGTCTCAATCCTTTGTGCGTTTCTGCAGTATAATGTATAGTGGTGTCGTCCATCTGTGTTCTTGCTGTGGGTCTATGTTCCTTTTTTGAGACTTCTGTATAGTTTGCAATGTGATTTTCTGGGGGCTTGAAGGTTTGTCCAAGAGTTTAATTTCAATGTCTGTGAGAACTTTGGGATGAAATGTATTTAACACACTGCTTGTTTCAGTGTTAACCTTTATTTGCTGGTAAATAGCTTGCCAAGATCAAGTAGTGAAGCCCTTGGAACCGGGCACATGTTTAGAGAAGGACATCAGGTTTGTTCCCAGCAAGACACCATGGGTGGAGACATCGATTGGTGAGTAGCATGTGGGTTATTGGTGGTACTTGGAGACCTCCAATACAAGTGTGCTTATTCGTGGTATCCCTACAAAATATCCCCACCAAAAATATTGCCATACATATGGACGTTTGTCTCGCCATAGGTGATATTATTGGGGAGGATATTTTGTGGGCGCGGGGGTTGTCCCCCACACATTTTAAAATAATGCAGGGGTGTCTCCCGCAGGGTCCATGGGTCAATATTGCCGCAAAAATATGGCGATATTTTTGTATCACAATATTTTTGCGGGGATATTAACACATGTAACCCTTACTAGTCAGGGGCAGGTATCATAGGGGACGTGGTGGGGAGCAAGGAGAAGGAAAGTCCCCAAGAGGTGACTAGTAGCTTAGAAGAGTAACAATGGACTGGCCAGAGGACACAAACTGGTGGGCTTGATGCAAGAAATGAAGAACGGTCTATCGGGGACAACACTGACAGTTTATTTGGAAGGCATTGGAGTAAGGAGCATGACCTCAGGTTAGCAGAGTTAGCAGTGATCATGTGTGGCTAGATGCAAAAGGAAGCAGGAAATGGTGGAGTGCAGCAATAGTGTGTCGGACAATTACGGTTATCTGCAACAATATCAGTGAATCGTCAATGGGGTATATTAATGCAGAAGTTGTCTCAAAATGGCAAGGCCAGTATGTGATATCGATATTTGGTCATTATCACTTTGGAAGAATAATCAGAGCACTGCATGTTCTCATTTTATTATATCAGAGTTCTCTGCTTTGTGAAGCTTGCTCAGAACATCCTGATCCTCCTTCAATGAGCAGCATGAAACAGGCATGGGAGAACACCTCTATAGCAATTCAGAATTTGAATAACTGACTGGAATGTCAGGTTTTGCGGTTTACTTTCTCGCAGTACCAGCCAAAGTAGTATCCCCTGATAAGTAAGGTAAGACTGGGATCGGCCATGCAGAAAATAATCCACAGCAATCTGATTGCTCATTTCTAAGTGAGTAGCTAGGCTCCTATATTGCAAAAGGCAACATGCACAACAGAAATGGAAGAAAAACAAAAAGGTCAGAACTTAGTTTGCTATCCCCACTTCAAACTATCACACATTTGGAATAAAAGCATACTATGGGTCACTAGCTCACCTGGAGTAGTTGTGGAAATAGGTGGCGATGTAGGGCAGATGACTGTTACCCTGTGTCTTATGCAATCATTAGAGCAGCTCGGAAACAAACCCCAAATCTGTTATTTTAAAAGAAGACATAAAAGGAAGTGTGGTTAAAGTCTTGTATTGCAGTACAAAAGATTACAACGGAAGAGTGGAATGTTACAGGATGCAGGTAGAAGACTGGTATCTCTTATGAGCACAAGGGATACGGCTACTTACCAGCTGGGGATACCATATGTAATCAATGTTTTTTTTTCAAAATCGATTGACTGGTAGATGCAGGAGACATTCCTCAGATCTATGTCACCACTGCGGAAAAATACATTCTAATATGAAAATGTCGATTTTTTTTTCATTTCACTGCAAGTATATTGGGGTGGGGAACCCTGGCATCTCCCCCATACTCTGCATACCTATTTTATTACCTTAACCCGCCCACACCATATATACTTGTGGTGAAATGCGGAGCAAAACGTTCAGCATTTTCACATTCTAATGTTTTTTAGGCACAGTGATTTTATGATGAGCATTCCACCCAAGCAGGTCATTTGAAGGGAGGTACCAAGGCATGGTACCAGTGCTTTCCCGTGGTGACGCTTCTGCAAACTCTGGCAGTGCCTCAGTGACCCTTATTTCAGGGAATGCAAACGGGGCTCTGATGAAAATTCTATTCACTTTTTTAAGTTCCTACTAGTTTTTCCCCTTTCAAAGCCCCTTAAATAGCCTCATATTGGCTGCTATAGGACTGATGGATGGAGACCAATGTTAACTTTTATTTCTACCAGTAGCACGTCAGCAGGAACATACGGAGGTGCTGCATGTGGGAAGAGGCGTGCCGGAAAATAAAAAAGAGGAACTGCAGACCCACTGCTCCTGAAGCAGAAACACTGCATGTTGGTTTAGGGAGCCTTGGAGGCTTGGCATAAGTGCCAGCAGGGGCCAAGCAGGCAGAAATAAGGGAAAGGGGTGCTAGGGCTTGGCATATGATAGTTAAAACTGGGCCACAGGAGGCTGCACATTACAGAAGGTGACTCTACTGTACAAAAAAGGTAGGGACTAATGTTGGATGATATTACTGAGACATTTGAGGCAGCATTTGGCAAAATGATGACAGTAATTGGAGCTTTGAGACTGTACTGGAAATATGCAGACTATGCCCTGCAGATCGAGTTCGAGTGGAAGGCATTACTGCAACTTTTAAGGCTGATTTTATCTTACGACAGCACCAAATGGATTCGGAAGTTTTCACCTTGCATATTGTGACTATCCCAAGCATATGATGCATCTACCTGGAGAATAGCTCTGGGGCAACGCGTTTGTCTTGGAAGCAAGACAACGCATAGCGACACAGGTTCTAATCCGGTCTCGCGCTTAGAAACTGGTCTCTGGTATTAAGCGTGTTATAAAAGAACAATTATTATTATGATTATTAACTGGCATTGAATTGTGTTTCTGGAGCATTTGAGGCTGCACTTAGAATTTGAAGGCAGCAAATGATAATGCATGGCTGTACCATGCATATCATGACTGTAACAGGTATATGATCCATAAAGTGGCGATACAGTGGCATTTTAGCCTGCACTTGTATTTGATGACTGCACACAGATAGGTCAGGCTGTACCTGGCATTTGAGTTTGTAGCAGCCATTAGTGGTATGCCCCATGCATGGAAGGCTACAACTGGCATATTATGGCAACACCCTGGACAAGTTTGTTTTTTAGCATCCATACAGGAAATGTGAGGCTAAAATTGGCATACAATGGCAGCAACTGGTCATGTGGGGTTGTACTAGCATATGAAGGAAGTTTCCCTAGTCTATGGTGGTTTTTCTAGGTATACCCCCGTGATATCCCAAACCCACTCATATCAAGGCAGCATTCTCCTAAAAAGTTGGTTAACTTAGATAGTCTTTTGTCTGTTTTAGTAACATTTATTTTAGTCAACACATTTTTTGCATCCACAATTTCACTGAAAACCTATGACATCAGGGGACAAAAGTCATGTGACAGCAATTCCTGTAGTGCAATCTGGCTTGTGATGTCACTTCCTCTACCGCTAGCATTTTTGTGAATTGAAATCCCTCCCTCCGCCTCCTTGGGTCTTCATATGAGGTACACTTATTTAAATGAGGTTTTATTTTAAGCAAGAATGAACAACCCAATTATCTGCTGTCAAGGGTAAAACACAATGTGTTGCATCAATATAGATTTGATACATTTATGCACCTCAAACACTCTTTGTTGTCCTACAACTAAATACAACAGTTAGTAACATTTGGAATGTATATGGTAAAATCTCAGAGTGAGTCGCACACTATAGAGGCTACTCTTAAGGAGTGCTACATCCAGTCTAGTTCAGGCATGCATGTATGCATCCTCAACAACTGAAAAGAAAACACATTAAATACCCACTACCTCAATTTCAAACCATGCTGCTTACCTCCACTTGATGCTGGCAAAATATTTTGCATGGGTCACAAATGAAAAAGGAGACGTTAACACGTTGCTGCGGCTCAACTTGCTAGAAAAACAACATTGAGATATTGACATACTGAGCTTTACTCTGATGCTGAACAGTCTAATTTTTCAATATCTTCATTATCTTCAAACAGAAGATTACATTTTTGTCTTTTATGTTTAAATAAACCTTTTAACACTATTACAGATAATCAATACAATTTCATAAAATGCACACATTTAAACCCATACTTCATACAAAATCTCCTATTACTTCAACTCTTCTAGCTTTAAACACTGCAGACTAATGAAATCTTTCATAGCGAATTAAAATCTACAATATTATAAAAAGGTGACAACATCTTTAAAGTACCTCATAAATCATACTTTCTCCAAATATTTCTCAATTTCCAACCAAATATGATACAAAGTATAATTCAAGGTTGTGTTGTTTCCCCGAGTATAAAAGACTCCATGATTGATCTGAATAGAAGGTTCTCCAGTTTATAGCGCAAGTTATGGTAACCTTTGATATGTAGATCATATAATTTGCAACAGTCTTAAAAAGGTGTCTAGGGATTTCCACCTCTTCATAGCAAATTCGGCATAGACATTCCTGATACAGGATTTTCTTCCACGCACCTAATCTTAACATCGTAAGTAGAGGTTCTAACCATACTTGCATTATGAATCTACTCGCCTTTCCATTATAGAAGTTCCTTAGATAGGTGCAAGGTACATTCACAGGAAAGCTTTGTTTAACAAAGTACAAACTTTCTATGGTTGCCTAGGATTAACATTATTTCTGTCCCAAATTTTCACCAATTTCATTTATCTGTTTTTCCACTAATGCAATGTTCATATCGTTTTCCAAAACAAAACCAATTTCATCAAACAATAAACATCCTTTTTCCATTCTTCCAAAACATTAGGAGAATATTGTTTCAGAAGATCAACTAAATTTGACCATTTACAAAAGGGTGTCCTAATAGACATATTTTTCGTGCACAGAATGTGTATTCATTTGATCAGAGTTAACAGTGAATGTTTGTATAATTCCCAACTCAGAAACACAAAAAAGCATCATCTATTCAGCTTTTGTAAAATCAAATGTTGAGGGGGTTTCTTATTTGCCCACCTTCTTCGTTCTCTTTATTCAATATTATTTCTCAAATCCGAGAGTCATAACATGTAGTGACAAAAAGACAAAAAACACACATGTTGAAGGATGCAATAAAAGACTCTCTTGCTTCTATATCTAATGTATATTCAACAGCCCAAAAACAGTGTGTGCAGGAAAACTCCTGAACTATATAAAGCACATATAGCAAATGATTACAACAGACATTCACTTACAAACATTTTCAGTGTGTGCAAAAAATATATAAACAAGACAATAAAACATCAGATATGAACATTAGTAACCCTTCAAATATAATGTGGTCCATGTGTCCATACTGTGGGTAGTAACACTACTTCTACTTGGTTGTATGAATGTAAACTCCTAACATGCTTATTTTAAGAGCAGTTGCAGGTCAGAGTGTCCGATTTCTAATTCACATTTAGTGTGATTATCAACTGACCAATTCAATAAGTCTTAATATAGGGGGTTTATCCATTCTGTTACAATAGTAAAAATACAACTAGATTTGAGAACATAGATTGTGTTTTTTTACTAAGCCAACATTTGAACATAGAAAATAACCATCAAAATCCTTTTTAATGCGCTCAAAGATGTTAGCCCCAATTCACAGATAATAGCTTCTATCGCAGTTGAATTTGATAATCCCGATACCCTTCGCTAGAGTCTCACCGCCAGTTTTCTAACCCATCTAGTTTCCATCTTCGTATAAATCTCCAGGCCATATAAAAGGCTGAGTACCAAACTTGTTTTGTACAATTTCACTAACCCCTCTATTGAGAACCACCTTTATATTTCACAAAATTGCGACAGGCATTCATCTTTTTGTCCACCTTCAGACTATTTTATTCTACATCCTCTGGTCTCATTGTATTAGTGACAATAGTGATATACATACCCAAATAGATATATGAACGGACAACCTCAACCTTCTTTTCTAATATCTTCCACACAAATTTGGTACATTTTTTGATGGTTGATAATGAGGCAATTTTCCATTGAATATTTCTAAAGGGCATTTATACTTTGTTGCAGTCCAATCTGGTTTCTGTCCATTAGTAACATATCATCTGCATAGGCGAGCAACGATATATGTTGGCTCCCAACTCTAAGAGGAAATTTATGACACATACCCAATGTCTTTCCTAAATCTGCAGCATAGAACTTTTCCAGATTAGTAGCTAAAAGACAGCCTTGTTTCAGGAATAATTGATTTTAATTTTTTCACTTAAACCACCCTCGTTATTAAGTCTTAATTGAACCACTGTCTCTGAATACAATTCCTTTATAAAAAAGGAAATACATTTGGATTTAGCGTCCACTCTCTCAACTTGCCCTACAGTATATTAAGGTCAAATGTATCAAAGGGCACTTACAAAACAAATATAGAGCGAACCTTCTTTGTTCTTCAAGTTGGTTCGAATTAAATATAACAGTGTCCACAAATTGTAGTGTGCCAATGCCTTTCCAGAACCCAGATTGTTGATTTGTAAAAAGTTTATTTTTCTTTATCCATACGTTTAGCTCTTGTAAAAGTAATTGTGAAAAAAGTTTTGAAAATACATTGGTCTTTGCTAATAGCTGTAGTTCAATAGGTTTTCTCTTGATCCCTTTTTAAATTTCAGGATTAGTATGGAGGACTTCCAGTTTATAGGGATAATATCAGTTATTTAAATGGTTAAAAACTATTTTTCTAGAACAGCCGCCCAATTTTCAGGATCATTTTTTTATACCAGGTTGGGTATTCCATCTGGGCCAGGGGCCATAGAGGGTTTTATTTTTTCAATCAACCGTTCTAGATCTTATCGCCATAGAGGGTTTTATTTTTTCAATCAACCGTTCTAGATCTTATCTTGAATGCTGTTAAACCCCTGTAAAACATATATAGGGAGATTTTCTGTCTGTGGTGTTTAAAGCATTGCAATCTTTATTATATAGCATTCCAATATGTGCTCTCAAAGCCGTCTCTGATATACAATTAATTTCTATTTTCCCAGTGCTAACTGAGGTATAATGTTTATATAAATTCCAAAATAATAGTGAGTCAGTGTTGTGCAACGTATTGAACACTAAAAAAAACACAGTTTTGTTGAATCTGAACCCTTCTGTCGTTTCCCAACATTTTTGTAACTAGTTTTAAGGTTAGCGATCACTGAGTTTTGTTAAACTAGGACACAACTTTCCACCTTCATCCTTTTTATGTCTTTATTTAACTTACATTTTTTCTCAGCAATCTTTATATCAAACATTTTGTCATTCTGTGTCGCCCTTAGAGAATACCTTTTTTGTTTTTCATCTATATAATGCTTTGCCACCGTTAAAGGGTTCTCAAACTCTGATATTCCAAAGCACCGAACTGTGGAATCATCCCAAAAGGCATTATAGAAATATATATTACATTTCTCTATATTTGATTCTCTCCATCAAATTCTATTGCCTGATCCATTTACTGTGGCATTACCAGTCATTTTTTGTTTTACTTTATTATTTTTAAGTGTACATTTCTTAACCACATAGTCACTCACAGTTGTTGGAATAATCTGGAGATTTCTAATTAGCTCAAACATAGGCTCCGAGTATAAGATATCATCAATCCAAGTAAAATATAATCCATTGGAACAAGTATAAGGAATGTAGCACCAGACATCATCACTCGAATACAATGGCAGCCGGCAATTGGCGTTAATAAAAAACATCCTCAGATCTAATTTTGGGAGTTCATCATCAATGTAGCCAATTATCTTGGCTCCACATTGATTTGTCACTATTGGAAGATCAACAAGCTCTTCCTTTGACCTTTTGCCAAATCTCTGATCATTTAAGTCCTCCAATATTATAAACCAAGCTTTAGGATTTTTCATCGTCCGAGCATTTAAAATGATCTCTGCCTCCTCAGTGATCTCTCTAGTGAGCCTATTACCAGGGGGATTGTACACATTCAATTCTATTGTGGCAGCCAATATATGAAAACTCTTATGCAATATGATATACTCTGTCAATGAGAAGTCATTTCTTGCACCCAACATCAGGCCTCCAGTGGGTCTTCCACTCAGGTTTCGGTCTGCCATTTTCTGAACTATCTCGTAATCACCAAGCACAAAATCATGTATTACCCAAGTTTTTTTGAAGCGCAAATACATCTGCACCCAATATACATAGCCCTACAGGATTAGTAGTAAAAGAACAAAATCGTCTAGTGTTCCATGTTATAATTGACATCTGATGATCTAATAATTCCTCCAGTCAATAAGATTTGTAATGACCCTTCTGAATCTAATATATATCCATACGAGGTTGATGTATTTGTATTCAATTTTAAAGCAGTAAAAATCTGTTGGACCAAAGTGTCAATTTCAACACCCATAACTTTAGGCTCTATTTTCTTAGATTTATTGATCCGTTTAATGGTTTTGTCTCAAACTCCCCTAATCTTTTGAACTCATAGCCTTTCTCCAGAAAATTACTGGTACAAGATAACAAGAATTCCATGATGATAGTAGTCACTAAATGGATTACAGCCCAATTAGATTCTACAGCCATTTAGGTATCGCAACTAATGGTATGCCACTTGTAGATCTCATTTCCAATTGGGGAAGTTGGTGTAGCAGTTCCGGCACATTCGCTCTGTTTAGAAATGGGTTGTTTGATGTGGCATAACAGTCTGTGATTTTAATCTTTCGTGTTCTGACCTTTGTTTTTAAATATGTTTCTTATATCAACCCCCTTGATTTGGGGTCTATTGGATTTCATCAGTGACGGCTCCATATCTTTATACTCCTCATAATTGATAGAATTTTCTTCATGTACTACATGTTTATGTTGTTCATGATGTACCAGCTTCTCTCGACCCTTCCTCTCTTGATTAATATAGACAGAAAATAAAGGCTTATTTATTAGCCAGGCTTCTAGGGGGACCCTGTTTATTTTGTTTTCCCTTTTATTGGTTTGCTTCTTATTTTGTCCATCCTGTTGGATCAATTTAAACCCCATTTCTGATTCTTGGCATCTCACATTCATAGGAGATATTTCTGCTAGTGATTGTGCAGATTTAGGACACTTTGTACTGGGTTTCGGTTTAAGATGTTTCTTTTTAGCGGAGCCTTTCTTCCCTTTAAATTGCTGGGGTCCCTTGATGATTCTCTTACTCCTAACTTGAGCTGTATCTACATGGGATATCGATATATATCCTTGTACAGCGTTAGGATTGAGTCATTTTCATGAAGTGAAGTTTTACAGTGTTCAACAGAACTACTTCTCGTCTGGCGCTCTTTACTTCGTTCCCCTATATATTTCACACCTTATGCCCCTGCATTATTAATGCAATTTTCATTAGTTAGAACTACGTCAACCAATTTGGTTAGGTCCTCTAAGTATTTGTTGCTCTTTGTACATGGTATTGCAAAGGGTGAATAATGCTTTTAAAATTCTTAAATATTCCAGGTCTTTACATTCTTCCTCATCAGATGATTCTGATAATGAAAATGAGATTTCATGTACTGGAGAAGACGCATAGGCGTTGGCTTCTATTTTTGCCAAGTACAGCGATCTAGCCAAGTAAGTAAGGGGAATTACAGTACCCTCTATTTCAGATGCTGGCTCTTTCTGCTCTATTGTTATCATTCTGGTTGTTTCACTTCATACGCTGAGGAACATATTAAATAGTGAATCATTATCTATAGGTTCTGTGAGAAACCAGGGGGTGTCTCACCCGCTAGTCCCCAGGGATCTCTCCTTCGGGTGGCCAGGGAAGAGCAATCTCCTTTGGATCCAGATCCTGGGAGTGGACCAGTGCGGGAGGATCACCTGGGTGAGGGGTCTTCAGGGAGTGGGGGTGAGACAGCCGATAGTGAGATGTGGTATTACCCCCTCTTTTGTTCATCTACCCCATCCTATTTGGTAGGATTTTCCATAGTTCCAACCCCCGCCCCCTTTTACACAAAAACTGGGCCGAGGAAGAGGGTGACAGAGCAACCAGACTAACTCTCTCACATCGTACTGGACATGTCCCGTTAATTGGATCAGGTAAAGTCAGGCACTTTACACTAACTACATACACCTGATACCAGTTAGGTCTCCTCACACGAATAAAAGGCAACACCTAAAGACAAACTCTGAGCAAGGTGGAACACGAGTACGAGCAGAACTTCCGGGAGGAAGGCACACCTTCTGGAGCACAGCAATGGACCAAGGGACGAGAGCAGGTGGTTGAAAACCCCAAACGTTCCCTACTGGAGGACGTTGCCTCTGACAGACTGAAAGACACGTGGAGAAGGCCCGATCCCACAAGTGAAGATTGACTTGTGTTTCAAGGACGCCAGTGACACTCCCTGGTGAAACGCAGAGTTGGGGAGGCGAGGCCAAGCCTGTGGTACTAACCTTGACTCATGAACTGGAAATAGCAAAACAAGAAAGAGGCGCACAGAGCCGGTGAGTTGGCAAGCGACCTGAGAGACCAATGTGTGTTAAAGCAAATGAAGTAGCAACATTATATCAAAAGTCACGGCTGCACGCGTGTGGTTGAGACGCGAAGAAAGGCAGACCTGTGAATGAACTTTGAAGTAAAAGGCAGCTATGAGATGAGCGATACTAAGTAACAGAGTGGTCTGGTGAAAGAAAGTAGCCCATTTGAAAGTCTCTGTGAAAGGTACATTGTTTAAAGTTATAAAGCGAACGAACAAACAAACTGAGTCGAAGTGGACCTTCGGTGGTCTGAAAGAGCCACGCATATTCGAAAGTCTTTGACATCCTAAAGGGGTCCGAGCTCAATTGAGGGAGACCCAAAGTACAATAAGCTTGGGGAAGGGAGCCCCCGGCAAGTTTGTGTTGAACTGTG
This sequence comes from Ambystoma mexicanum, assembly GCF_040938575.1. NCBI lineage: Eukaryota > Metazoa > Chordata > Amphibia > Caudata > Ambystomatidae > Ambystoma > Ambystoma mexicanum. The sequence goes on along the minus strand of NC_090936.1, from coordinate 445,878,536 downwards.
ACATGAGAGGTATGAGCCCGGCAAAGGTTGGAATTCAATTATGAAAGTCAAGAAAGAGACTTTAACGTGGTGGGCCACAATCCATGGTTTGGAACTGAGTATCAGAAAGCGAGCCAGAGTGTGTCACCCTGCCTACGAGGATAGCCTTACTCCGTGAGGTTTAATGTGGGGAGGAGAGTTGGTTCAACTACCTTTATTCTTTTGAAAACTGATTTTTCCTTTGCATACATTTCTCCTTTTTACACATTTTGTACAAGAGATAGGGCAGGCATTAGGTTTTGTTAGCATAGGCCATTTTGCTTTGACAGACTCCACTAGGATGGTTTTGTTTATCGTTTGATGGTCAAGACTACTCCCATTTAGTTATAGGGCAAATTAGGAGTTTCTCCGACCTCAACATTTTCAATAAAGGTTTTACAAATTGTATCCAGGATGTATATGATTTGGCCATGGCAGAATTATTCGCGGCTGAATTGACTCTGGTCAATTTTGCAGCGAAGACAATTTTGCCAGCCAAATTTGCTAAAACCTTAACCCCCCACAGCCCCCAATACAACCCCAACCCACCCCTACTTACCTTTTTGAAGTCAGTTTTTCCTCTGACCCTGCGGCATCTGTTCCATCCCTCCTACGTGGGTCGAATTAGATGCGTCAGGGTCTGCTTTTCTTCTTTTTCTGACCCCCTTCCCCGCCTCTGAACCATCGCAAGCGGAGGATACCCCTGCTACCCCCAAAGGCCATCACTACCAAACATGGGGACCAGGGGAAACCCCTGCAACCCCTGTTCTCCATGTTTGGTAGTGATTACCCAATTTGATCGTTTCATACTGTCCGAATTTGGCTAGATGTACCATATGATCAATTCGAAACGATCAGATTGGGTAATATCTATATCCATTGTGTCAGTGCCATACTTCTGATACCATGCTTTCCCTACAGTTCGAAATCAGAAGTTTCAATGAGCGCTTGCGTATCAGTCATTGTTATACTTACTGCAGCCATGCTAGTGATTATGGAAAAGTCAGTATGTTTCATTATTGGTTTTAGAAATGCTGTCAATTTTTCTTGTGCCTCTCCTCCTTTTACCCCAAACTGTTTGTATAACACCTACTGCCGTCCCCTTCGTTTGTAATTTGCTTTTGTTAATCTTTTTATTTCCTCACTAACAGGTAAAACACGGTTGCAGGTAGATCTCACTGCAATTTGCAATTGGTATTTTGTTTGGGTGGCGGGCATCACATTTTAAAATATTGTTTTAATTTTTATCATCTCGATATCACCATTAAGATCAAGTATTTTCGAGAAAAAAAAGAAAAGAAAATAAATATCACATTTCACAAGGGTCACAGCAAATTCTAAACAAAATCAGTATAAAAATAAATGTCCTTTTGCTGGTTTCCAAACCACTGCAGCGTTTCCCACCTGGTGCATTGTTGCAATACTGCAAGGTGGTGAGACCACTGGCTTTCTCTCGGTCACAACGGAACACACTGGAACACTTTGAGACACTTCGCAATGCTTTGCGTTTTCACACGTTTTTTAAAGTCCCGTTCCTTAAAGGAACAGTTGCCCAATTCCTCCGTGCTCATAACAGTCCATGCACCATCGGCCAGGTAACAACAATGAGGGAACAAACTGGAACACTTCCAGACATCTCACCATAGACTGTTATTAAACATAAAATTACGGAAATTGTTGTTTATTAAAAGGTGCCTGTACTGTTCATCTATATGGGGTCAAAATAGGGCAAAATTGTGGCCTTTTTTTTTGTTAAAGGGGGGCTTGACTCGGAAAGGCAATTGACATGAAGGAAAACAAAGAAATGAGTCAATAGCTACCCCTGTTCACTGTGCAGAAATAGGTAGGCCAAAGGATAAGTTAGCTAGTTTGTATAAATACTAGCTGTTAATGGTCACAGAATGGAGAATTATTTGAGGAAGAAATATTAATTTATTCATGAGTGTAGACACATCTAAAATGGGTAGGTTCACAAATACACAAATGAAACTTAAAAAACACATGTGAGCCCTGACGGGCAAACAAACAAAATACAAAATGTTTTTACTCCACAGTTAAGTGAGGGTTAGTAGCATATTAAATTTTTGTGCACATTCAAATACTACTTTTGGCATAGTAGTATATTATTGTTGTCGACACATAGTCGTGTTTCTGGTTCGGGACTGAGTCAGCCTTCATTGAGATTTAACTTTAAGCAGATGAAGGGTCCAAACTGTCATCAGGACGTTATTTGATGTTGACCCAAAAGGTGTGGATGCCTAAGAGGACAGATGACAAATTGAAAAAGGCGTGCGTCAGGGAAGGGTGCCCGCACAGTTTCATTAACTGTGAAAAAAGAGCTGCGAGCAAAGGGCCTAACTTGGTCATGTCAGCAGTGAACTTGGGACTAATGAGTGCAGCCTGTTGAACGAGGCGTCCATAGCAGTGTGTACAGGGAAAGGGGACCTATTAGGTTACCTGGATATTATATTTATTCATAAAGAAAAGAGTTGTTTGACAGGATAGAACGTACCTCCGGCAATGAATAAACCAGTTCCAGTTATCGAAACTGGAAGAGGTGAAGAATCGTGGTCAATGGATCTGGATTCCCGAGGTGGAAAATACCATCTGGAGAGAAAGAGATGTACTGCTGAGTGTTGTCTCAAAAGTCCATGAACTATGCTGCTATACGAGTGATCTATGGGGCACCGTGTGATAGACTAGGTGACTGCTAAATAGTGCCTAGAGAGTCAAGTGGCCACGGCTGGGTGGGTGTTGACCCACTATAAGTTGGGTCAACACACACACATACATACATACATACATGCATACACACACACAGGGCCCACATTCTCACCAGATCATGCTACCATAGTATACAAGGGTGTAAACATGTATTGCCTCAATAATTGCAACACCTGATCAGTCAATCCTAAAACCGGGAACCACTTCTAGACAAACCTACCACGAAAGGGAGACTTCCCTTCAACGAGATCTATCTGCACTGGAAATTAGCCTTAGACTAGGAGACATGCTTGCTTACATTTCACAAGCATTTATCAGGTAGCTGACATGTTTAAATACCAGTCCCCAAGCAGTGATAACCATTTCATTTCTACAAGCAGTTAATTTATCAGATATGCATGGAGTAAACGGCTTAGAAAATGTTCACCAACTAGCTCAGTTACATTTTCTTATGCCCAATACAAGCCTGAGAAGGGTTTAGTAAATGCTTAAATAAGGCATTTTGGAAGGAGTTTGTTGGTTTAGCCGGTGCTTAAAGAATACCTTTCATTTGGACTAGAGAGATCCTCGCTCTTAGAATGGAAAGAAAACAGGGTTCCAGCAAATGACCCTTCCAGCAAGGCCCATCACTCCCCCATACAAGAGGAGGTGTCTGAGTGAAGCAAATATGTACATTTTCCATCCCATACATTCTGTAAGCAATCCAACCTATGTGGCAAAGAAGGCAACCTCCATCTTGGTACAACCATTGGTCTACCTGCTTTGAGCAAAGCAGCTACCATTCTTGACAATATACAAGTACCATCATCTTTCGGGGGATCACAAATAGAATCCATAATGGACCAATGGCAAGGAAAACCCTGCTATACCTTTAATCGAACTCCGGAGCTCAAGCAAGTAGATTTGGATTTATGGGCAGCACTATTACATCCATCTATCAATTTGTATAAATCCTTAGTATCCTGGCTCCATTAATCTAAAACTTGAATGTTTTTCAGAAGTGGGTAACAAATGTTCCCAAATAGGTCTTCAGAAGGCCACACCTACTCTAAGAATACAAACACAACCGTTCTCTAGTAAAGGTCCCTCCAGGGGTAACTCACAATCCCTCTACCGTTTCGGTCTTCCTGCTTTCACAAGATTACATTGACCTTTTAGGATTTAGAGCTCTCACACTCACCCTCCTCAAGCTCCTCTACAGTCCATTATATAATTGGTTGGCCTTCTTTGGCTCCTCTTCACCTTTCGCTGCTTCTCCAGGCCTTTCCATGGCATTGATAATGTTATTTCTGAAAGGGCATTGTCCTCCGCTCCCACACTCAATCTGGATTCATGTTAAGCAGATGATGACGTTACCCTCCTGCCTTGGGTCTGCTTCTCACTCCTTTAGGGATGCTGATGGTAAGTCCCAGACTTTTCAGCTCCGTTGGGCTTTCTTCAATACCCTGCAATTCACTTACATAGCCACCTCCTCCAAGACCTTCAGCCAAGGCCAGACAATTATTTTTGCCAAGCCTTGCAGTTTCCATTGCCTTCTTGCAGGCTGCTGCTTTCTTCACCGGCTTCTCTTGTCGTTTTCTCCAGCCTTTTTGGTCGTGCCTCCTGCCAGGCAGTGGTTTTCTCCAACCTCCCTGGCACCTCCTCCCTGCCAGCCAGCAACTTTCTCCAGCATCTGATACTACCTCCTGCTAGACAGTAGTTTTCTCCTCTGATACTACCTCATGCTAGGAACTGGTCTTCTTCAGTTACTCTGGTGCAGAGGTCTCCCCTGCATCAAGGGAGCGCTAAGGCACACATTTCTTTAAAATGTCTCTCCCCTAGCAATCCCCCTTGTATTAAAGAAGCATTCGGAAACACACCTGCTTCCGCCAGCTAAAAGCCAAAGAGTGAACCTTTCTACACCCTCTTTGACCAATCCGTCTATGGAGTCTCTAAGGCTAACTCTGACTGATTCTCATCAATGGTGAATTGTATCCCTATCTGGGGTTCGGTAATTCCCAATTGGTCTTAAGTGTTTTCAATATATTACTAGTTGAGCTCAGGGATCATATTAGGGAGTAATGATAGATGACATTTGGAACCACAAGTTTTCTTAAGTGTTTTATCAGCTAGAGCAGCTTTGTGGCGTTACTGCAGGGTGCAGCATCAGCTGTGGCAGGAACACTGAACCCTCAGCTCAGCAAACTCGCTACTGTTTTTCGTTATAGAGCGCCCATAAACAACCTGCAGCTGATTGTATGTCCCATGCTTCAGTCCAGGGAACATTTTTATACAGAAGTGGTCTGGGTTTGAATGTTCATTCTGGTACAGTGAGTTCTCTGCATAGAAAAGGGCACTGGGATAACTGAGGGTAGGTTACTGTGTCTTCATGGGGACAGCGAGTTAGTGGGATCCCTGCATACACCCCCCGCCCTGACTCCTCCTCCTCCCATTATTTCCCACCTTGATCTCTTCCCTCCTTCCTACTTCCCCTCTTCTTCGCTTTCTTTCTCATCCCTCCTTTCCTCCTCTTGTTACCTCATCTTCTTCCCCCGCTCTGAGCTCCCCTTCTTCATCCTCTTATCTATTCCTCCTTTAGAACTGGTCAATTGATTTTTATACTGTTTTTGATGGTTTGTTTCATGTATTTGTAATTTTATGCTTCTTGTTTACAATGTATTCTTGTTGTTGCATTGTAAAGCACTTTGGCGTAAAGCGCTATATAAACCTAATAAATACAAATACACGTCAAGTAGCGGTGAACCACCCCACTACCTGGTGGCACGGTTCCCACACTGCTTAGGGTGGGGAGTTCTGGGAAAGTCCACTTACAGATTTTTCCTTTCTTTTAGGTTTACTGAGATTGGGGCCTCTTCCATGGTACGGGGTAGGCCTCACTAACATCGTACTGAAATGTTTAGCAAGAATGGGTGCCAGATCTCTGAAGATTTTCTAGCATCCCTCCTGGAGCTTTATCACAGGACATAACCTGGATCATAGTTTTGATCTCCTCTGGTGTTATGAGATTCAACCTCTGGGTTTCATCATGTCCCAGTCACGGTAGGTCCAGCCCTTCCAGCTATTCCTTCACCTCATCTCCAACACCCTCAAATGTATACCAATCCTCATAAAATATCTAAAGTTCTTCACTATAGCCTTCTTATCCTTCACTACACGGTTGTCTGCGTTCCTATTAATATACTGCTGATGGGTCTGCAATCCATAGGCCTCTGTTTCCACTTTTTCATAAACATTTTGCATCAGGAACCATCATTTTCTTTCCAGCTCATAGGCCAGCAGAGGTTGAAGTTCAAACTTTCATTCTTTTAATTAATCCGCCCGCTGTGTCTGGTCAGTCTCTTTCCTTTCTCTAATAGTCCTTAATACTATTATTTGTGCCTTTGTTATTATTAATGCTGTTTCTGAATCTTCCTGTGTATCGCATTTCAAGACCTTGTACTCTAGTAATAATTCTGCAAGGACAGATTTTTATGGGATACAAGGTGCCCTAGTACCTGGTCCGTCTATGGCTAAACCAGATTCAGAGGAGATTTTGACATTAAGAAAGCCAAATCCTCAGGGGCTTCTGGCCCAAATGGCCTCTCTACAAATATTGTGAAACAAGATCCATTAGTTTGGTCAATTATTTTATCCATCCTTTTTTCAATCATTATTGACATGGTAGTGATTCCTGATTCTTGGAGTCTGTTGCATATTGTTCCCATATATAAGAGGCGGGAGGTCAGGCCCGCTGAACTACAGATCAATTGTTCTTCTAGATGTTTAAAGTAAGATCTTTGCAAGTGTTCTGTTAGGACACCTGAAAACAGGGGCAAAGACGACGTGCAGATTAACCTGCTTCCAAACGCAGTCACTCCACTATTATAAGTGGAGCGGTTCTGAGCGAATTGCACAAATCAGCCTGGAGCTCTCAAAATAAAAGAACTTGCGTCACGTCAATAGATTTGTCTGCAGCATTTGAAGGTAGATTGCGCTAGGCTGTGGTGTAAATCATCTAAATGAGGGGTCCCCGAAGGCTTTCTGCGTTTAAATATTTGCTTATACTCCGACACAACAATTTATATTCGATTAAATCAAGCTCGTAACCTCTCACGTAGAATTACAACACAGCAAGGCTCAAGACAAGGCTGTGTGCTAGCTGTCCGTCTATTCAATCTGTGCGTTTCCGACATTGGCGAGACCCTTAACTCAGCTGCACTAATTCCTCCAAAGTTCATTACACTAAAAAACAAACCTCATGGATGTCCTATGCGGATGATTTTTAGCTATTCGATCAAGCAAAGATTGGAATGCGCAGACTATTGCTAGCATTCACCAACTATGCAAAAGAGAACGCCCTAGTGATTAACCCACAAAAAACAAAAATGATGTGCTCTCCCGTGCAAGAAAACACAATCTATGTAAATGGTTGCTTCAGTCAAAAGAATCAGAAGTTATTCTTAGTCTGATATATTTGGGCTTCCATTTTTCCTCAAGACATGAAGCCATATAGATCAACTAATACATTTGATTTAACTGAATTGTGGTAAAGCATGCAGAATCCGACATCAGCAGCCGAAGTGATAGTGGTTGCTGCATTTGTAAAATCATGGGAAATCCCAACATTTAAAGAATCATTTTAAAATGTATGTGTGGGAATTTCTAAAACACACGTTTGGTGCAATTGTTTAAAAAAACCTTATTTTGTTTTTCTTTTAGTTTTCCCTTCTTTGTTATTTGCACAAGTAACATTATGTTATTATTAAGTGATTTTTTCCCTTTTTCAATATATATGTAATTTTCATTATTTATATATAAGTTGTGTGTGTAATGAAGTATTTTTGTTCTTTTTTGTAAATGTTTTGACAAACCAATCACAAATAAAAAAAAATACAATTATTATTAATACTTTATTTCGGCAAAGCCATCAAGGTTTGAAAAACCTGAATTAAAACAACAATAACATATTTAATATGTTAATCAATCATTACATAGATTCTTTAACCATAACGAAGATCATTGATATTAAAATATACATAACTTTAAAACATGTCTTCAACTAGAGACTCTGATCAACACCTTATTGTAATAGTATGTACAATACCCCAAGTGACTTACCTTCCTTCAAGCTTTAAAACTCTGCAGCAGTAAGATTCCTAATCTCATTTTGACCATTAACGATTTTGCACGTTTGGAACATGGTACGTTCAAGTGTGGAATAGCTTGCATTTTATACACCTTCATTGCATGCAAGACGGTCTCGATTCTATAGTAATTAGAAGTTTGGAACATGCCATAGCCCTCTTAGTCAATCTAGTTGCAAATTCTTCGATGTAGTTATGCATTTAGTTGTACTGGATACTGTGAATGCATCATGAAGAATACACAGACAACAGGTTCAAGTTTGGTTCGCAAAAGTTTTATTAACTTAAAAAGCAGGATGGAGTAAGCACTAACTTGCCCTTAGCTAAGGTGGGAGTTCCCTACATAAAGAAAACTAAGGATAGTTTGTGTCAGGAAGTCCAAATCAAAATGTCTGTCTGTGTCCAAAACCTATACTTGCCCTCACAAATAACTGTATACAATGTGTAGGGATGTCACCATCAACACAAGTAGTGTTCAAAACAAAGTTCAGAGCTTCTTCCAGCTCTTTGCTTGTAATCAGCTTCCCCTTCCCCAAGTTCAAAGCAGTTCACAAGACATTGGGGTTCCCTTCCCCAAGAGTTCAAATCTTCCAGCTTTTTCACAAACCGTTCCTTGGGACTATTCCCAGCTCTTTTGATATTGGTTCTTTTCACTAGTTCACATAGGCAGTTCAATGTCTTAAATTCAAAATCACATAAGAGGTTGTTGTAAAACACATCCTTGTTTATGGATACTTTCAGTGGCTTCTCCATACGGGGGGCACTCGGTATCGGTGCAGTTGTCGGACCACACGGTCCACCCATTACAGGTCACGCAACTGATACCTATTTCTTGGCTGCTTTCCATCAACAATATGCCACTGCGTCCATTCAACAGTGAGGCTTGATTTCATACACCTGTGTCACACTCTTCTGATACTGTACCGTGGCTTGGTTGGCCACCATGCACTTGTTCCACCTTGTATTCTCCTGGCTTTTGCCAATGCAGGTTTCCTCATAACATGCAGTTCCTTGAAATCTTTTGGCTTTGCCCAATACTTTGTATCTCATACCATACCCCTTCTGGGTATTCTCTTGACTTTGCCAATACTTGTGTCTCACAAAATACAGTTTGTGGTATTAGCTAATTTCACCACCTTTCTTTCCCTCCACTCACAAGTGCTCAAAACTTGCTTTTACTCTGTTCAGCATTCAAATGCGCTTATAATCACTTTGTTTGTTCGGTATTCAAAAGGTACTTGTAATTTCTCCGTTCGTATTCAAAAGTACTAATACAGGTTCTCATTTCGCTCGGGATTCAAAACAATGTTCATCGCATATTTGCCTGCTAGCCCAGTGTTTGCCAGACTCACCGGTTGGAGCTTACATCTGTGCGAGGGCCTCTGTCCCCACGGGTTCTCAGCTTGCTTTCTCTCCCAGTGGCTCTTTGCAGCGAAGCTCCACCTGCAGTTCAGGATTCTTGCGACGGCTTCACCCGGTCATATCGCTCTCCCACGAGGTCTGCTACCGGCCTCCATTGTTTGTTAGCTTCGCTTCCTGCTGTATAAACTCTGCATCTGTAAACAGGTTTCGCGCACTTGGCTTGCCACACCGCTGATCCGTAGTTGCTTTCCCAGCGTCTGCCTCCACAGCTGACTCCATTCCAAAAGCATGTTGGTTTTTAAAGTTCCCACCACCATAATCAGTGCAGGAAAGACTAGCTGGCTCACCATTAGAACAGTAGTTCTGCCTTACTCGTGCTGTCCTCCTCCTCGTCCGACTACACAGCTGAGGCCAATATAAGTCTGTATTAACAAAATGAGGCTGATATGAGTTTGTCCCAACAAAATGAAGATGTGTCTTCCTAGTTGGTCTCTTCCTGGTCCAAGTGTTGATCTGATGTATCTTGGTGAAAGTTTGGAGGGAAGAACAGTGAAAGGGCTGACAATAGCCTACAGAGGCTTGATGGATAGAGGGTTCATTATGAAAAGGAAATGGGCGATACCATGTCTCACCTAAGGGCGTCCTCTCCCCACTCCTAGTCTCCTCCACCCAGGTGATCCTCCCTCGCATATCCACCCCCAGGGTCAGGATCCAAGAGTGATGGCCTTTCCATGGCAACACAAGAGGAGGCTTCAGGGAGAAAAGTAGTGAGGACGCCCTCAGGTTCCTCGCAATACTCTTAAACCCAAATAGTCATAGCACACCCCTCTGCTATCTCAGTATAACCTGACATTTGGGCATTTTATTTGGTTACAAATCATAGTTTTGAAATATTGATCTTAATTATTTGGGGGTTTTAGATACCAGTACCATGTCATCGGCAAAGAGGAGTACCCCCATCCCCATGTTTCCCTCCCAGTGTAGTAGCATCAGCTTCAATGCTATTTAGGATAACAGCATTCTCAGTGATGAATATTGAAAATAGCAGAGGGGGCATCACACAACCTTGCCTGAGCCCTCTGGTAATGTTAAATGGACAAGTACAGGCACCATCAGGCACCCAACAAACCATAACATTTTCAGAATACAGTTGCTGAAATGCTTGTATCAACCACACAGGGACAGTTAGATAGCAAATAATGCCCAAAAGAAGATGCCTTGAAACCGAATCAAAGGTTGACTGAAGATCAACAGAAGCAATTGAATTGACGGGCAAGGGTTCAGGGACTCTTCTAGTTAACATTTATTTGTCAGCAATACCAGTCTAAAAGACTGGTCTATTGTTGATACAGACTTCATGAACCCCACCTGGGCAGGGGACAAGATACTGTTCTCCTTCCACCACATTTCAAGCGTAACGCTAACCTGCCAGGGTATTGCGGGGGCACCGTGGTTTCTCCGATGTCTGTCCCCACCACTCGCACACTGACCATGTATTGCACTCAAGTATGCACTTACGCAGTCAGTATTGAAGGAGTGGGGTTTTAGGGATTGTGGCGCGGCAAATCCTGTCCCGGAACCCTAGATAGCTGGTTGTCTTAAAACAAAAAGGTATCATCAAAATCTACTCTCACACACTACCTTCCCAGCCCCCCTACCCTTTGAAGCCTGGTGGCTTACTGTGGTGCAAGATATTAATGCCTGGAAGCTGCATAGCCCAGTTCCATCACTGCTGCCAACCACCCAGTCCCGTTGTGGTTGGCTTCTGCCTCCTCTTCCCAAAAGAAAGTGTCCAAAATGTCTTACTTCTGTGTTCCAGTGCCTAAATGCACAGTGATGCTTTGTGGCTTAGTTCTCTATGTGTTTGCAGTCTCGTTATGCTATTCTTGTCTGTTTGAGTTCTGGGCTTAATGCTGCCTTTCTTCTTGCAGGCCCGCTCGCAGAGGAAGTTCTGTCCAGGAATTGGGCGCAGAGGTGAAGATAAGACCCCCTTTTTCCGTGCGTCGCTGATGTCTCTTGTTTCTTTTCTCAGATACCAGGATTCCAGGAACAAGGCTCTGGGTGCGATGCCGGAGGGATATTCCATGGTTTAGGTTAAGTTCCAATGCAGGAGCTGTGCCGTGGTTCAGGTAAGTTCCAATGCAGGAGCAGCTGAAGGCAGGTGCAGAGTCTAGATTCAGAACATGCATTGGGCTGGGCAGGGTTTATATAGCCCTGGCCAACCAAGTTGGTGCCCGTGATATGGCAAATCCCTTGAGAGGTCAGAATCTGGGATAATTTCATGTTTTTTTGGTTGTTTTGCTTTCCAGAGCTGAGAGGGGCTACACTGCGGGATCTTCTCCATTCTCCAACCAGGGTAGTCCACTGGTAGTGGGTGTCCCCTCTTGGAACCCCTGCGGTGTCCAGGTGTAATCATGACAGCATGTCTTGATGTTAGAAGTCTAGCATAAAGTTTTGAGTGAGAGTCAAAGAGTGATATTGACCTGTAATTGGCAGGATCATTACAGTCTCCCTTTTTTTATAGATGGGAAAGATAATTGATCCCAGCCAGCTTTGTGGAATTACTTTAGCTGGACTAAGGTCACTGAAGAACTTAGTCAACAAAAGGAACCCATACATCTAACTCAATCCTAAATATCTTTATTGGAAGGCGATCAGAGCAAGGAGCTTTATTAAGTTTTAGTTTGGTTTTGGTTGTACTTCTTTTGTGGTAAATACCATAGTTTCTGGTGTATTTTGTCGCATATAGCTTTCTAATCGTTTGCAATGGACCACATTGGTGACCCCACTGACCTTATGCACATTCGCTCTCTTATCCACAGAATATAGCATACTTAAAATGGGCACATCATTGGTATCACATAACCGGCATATCAATAGTATGTGGCAGCATCCCATGAGAAACTGCCCTCCAAAATACTTATTTCCTGCCATTATTTTTGTATAATCTAGCTGTTTTTGTATTATACTAGAACAATCTCTACACCTATGATTCTTCAGCACTACCTTTGCTAGCCTACATTCTTTATTAGATCACTTATGCTTCATATAATTTGTCCTTGCTTGTATGCTAGTAGTCGGATTCACAAACCACTTCATAGTAACAGCCAGCTTATCATTGAAAAGCAAAGGATTACTTGCAGAGCCAGTGTGTAGATAGTCAGTTGACAATTCTTCATATAGGTCTGACAAGGTGGTATACTCATCAAGGATGAGCCATTTCAAAGTTTTTAGATTAGGAAGTGGTGGCTGTATAATCAAATTGATTGTGGTAGTTTTGATTATTAAAGTGTTCTCTGTGGGAGCAAATGTATATAAGTAGCATGAGCCGGACAATCTCCCCTCAGCATGTCCATTACAAGCCCTAAGTCTGTATGAGTTAACTATGTTAGCTAACATTTTACCAAATGAATATAAGTCCCTCCACAATTTTCTACTTTACCATTCTGTCCATTCTCTGGGATGCAGGTATAATATTCCTTGTTACTGTGGCAAAAGTCCATACACAAGGGCAACAAAAAAATACTATAAACAATCTTCTTTTTCCTCCTTTGCCCTAGCATCACAAATAACCAATGAACGCATCATTGCCCAACTGTTTGACCCTCTCCTAGCCTTTATACATGCAATGTCAAACCACTATCAAGTATCAAACCTACACCTCAGAGCTACATGTCACAAATAACTTTGCATACACACTGCCAACATCCTCTATGGGTCCAAATATTGATCCAAATGAAAACATCTAAGATGCTCATTGCTCCCTTCAACCATGTATGAAACCTAGCATTTCTTTTACCAAACCGTCCTGCACTAATCACCCCCATCATCCAGTACCCACCTTTTATCAAGGACCCATGTGAGACCTGTCAACATTCTCCATTGACAATACCCTTGAGCCGTCTCTGGTGGCTCCTCTTTGTCCCAACTTTCCACAGTGTCCCATCCAAAACAACAGGATTGCTCCCGCCCCACGATCTTTTCCTTTTCCTCTCCATCCATGCAGTCCTATTTTGCATCCTGCTCCTCCATAGTTTAGCAAGGTCACTAAGCATTTTAGCCGGGCAATGAAACCCAGAGCAAACATCCCAGACATATCCTTTTGAAAAAACGAACCTCAATGATGTATACCTGGGCCCCTCCATGCACACAATCATTTTCCCACTGGCCCATACTGTTCCCATGCCAAAGGAGTGTTCAACATTTGGCTGACCGATGAAGATCAAAGTTAGGAGCTCATACATCTTTCACCTGTTATCCTGTTAATAATCCTGATATAGACCAGGGAACATTCCTGGCACGGTGTCCCCAGTAACATAGACTGTGGTGTCTGAAGTGTGGCATATTCTGTGACAGAGAAAGAAGATGGAGTGGATATTCCTCAAGACGCATGCACCAGGCTCAGCGGACGGCTGCCTCAAGCCACCTGCACACAGCAGTGAGGTACGAACCCCGCCCGCTCCCGATAATAACAGGACTTAATATCCCAAGCACAGGAGGACGTGGTGGGGCTGTGGGAGCAGTCATCTGAAAATAAGAAGGCAGGCATTTAAATCAATGTCTGGCCTCAATATGGCCGACGCTCAGTTGGAGTGAAGTGCATATGTTGTTTGAATGCTGCTCATAATGTTGGAGCATAATAGTGTGCGGGCGGTGTGGTGGAGTGCACACAGAGGTGTTCCTGGATTAACTGTGAAAATCACAGAACTAAATTGACTTTAAAAAAAAAAAAAGGAAAATAAAGGGGCGCTGAATGGACCGGTTAAGTGCATGCATGTGCAAATGGTAGCTGCAGATGGCTGTTGACCTTCCAGTGTAGTGCAGTGCTCTCAAAACATGTGATATCATTGGATTAAGCCCTGGCAATTAGCATCAATAAAGAGATGTCTACGATGTTTATCCACATTTGTTCCAATTCGGGGGATCTAGTGGGGGTGCTGCTCTACCCCCTTCAATCCACAACTCTAAGTGGATATGGAGGATACCCTCATAGAGGGGAGCATGGTAAATATTTCAAGACAATGTGAGGATAACAAAAGACGCTTCAGCAAAAGCGAAGGAAGATCCATGGGGGGTCTTTGAGAACGCAATTTCAGGTGCTACACACAAGACTGGAAATAGCCAACTAAAATGGCTGGAGCTAAACATAAAACCCAGTGCACAATCAACCTAAAATTCACAAATACATATTCTCCTGCAGATGTTTGCAATCCGGAAACTGTGCTTAATCTGGTTCACTAGATCAGGCATAAAGTATGTTTCTGGACGGTATGACTGCAGAAGTACACAATTCGAGAGTGGTGATACAGAAAACAGGTGAACCTGCAGCAGACTTGAACTTTTGCATATGAATGTTCGCAAAATGGTAGTCTTAAAAAGCAAATCTCAAGCCTTGTACAAGTAACCTATGATATGAAATTGCAGATGGAAGACGCTTATGGAGATGCACCCTGCGGGTAATGGTGATGCAAGAGGGAGAGGAAGAGGGCTCAATGAACTATTACTGGGCATTTGTTGCAGGTCCCCAAGGATTATCTAGACTCATTGTGGCAAAAATATTCAATTTCAGAGACCGGCACGACACACTCCAAAAGACAACGTGTAAGGGTCCCACACATTGGATGGCAGCTCGGTTATGGACTTTCCAGGTGACACCAAGAAAGTACGACGCCAACCACAACATTTTGAATAAGCAAAAAGAACTTTGAGACTACACAACATCCCTTATATGGTGATGTATCCAGCGAAATTAAAAATAATTAATGGGTCCAAAACTGCAAGAAGATATAGCAGTAATTTCCTTGAACGTGGTCAAAGCATTTGACTCCTTTGAGTGGCAGTTTAAAGTGCTTGAGGCTTACGGATTAGAAAATAATATATTATGGTGGACTCATCTACCATATAGAGATTCCTTAGCTAGGGTGAAAACTGATCTCTTCCAGATGAATACCAGCAAGGGGCAGAAGGCAGGGCTGCCCAATGTCCCCAATTTTATTTTCCCTTGCATTCAAACCATTAGCAGAGATCCTCAGGAGTTATTTTGCGGATTACTGGGGTCATGTTAGAGGGACGTTTTCACAATTTCACTTTATGGCAACGACGTACTACGGTATACGAGGGACCCACTATAAAACATTCAATTTATGATGGAGGTTCTGAGTAATTTTGGGGAAATATCAGGGTTTAGATAAGGTTGTGCATTTTTCCATTGATCACCCTTCAAACAAAGCCTAGGCATATGCTAACAGCATTTGGTATACACTGGGAATAGGACTCCTTCCGATATCTAGGTGTGCAGATTTACCATAGTCTTGAAGAAACATCATACTGTATAATAAAAGGCCAGATGTAGGTTTGTCCGAAGCCGCCCTGCCCGTTTTGCCAGTTAGTACTGTTAGAGGGAGCTATTGTCTTACACATACAACAATAAGACATCAAGCCATCTTCCAGGTGAACAAAATGTGTATTCCAACAATATCACTGCCAGAGGGAGCTGCTGCTGTACACAAACAACAATAAGACTTCAAGTTCATCTTCCAGGCGAACCAAAGGTGTATTTCAACAAGGATAGCATACGATTAGCTGTAGAAAAGGCCCAAGACAGCAATAGCACGTTAACAGCATATTTCACGTTGCATACGCTAAGAAAATATATGCATTAAAAAAATAACAATGTACTTGTGTATTATGTAATTAGTATTTGTAATATTTCTTGGTATGTATTATTATATCAATAATATTCTTCATGCATGTTTGGTTTTAAACTTTGACTTCAATTTACTTTAATTTATGATATCATGTCTACTTCAAATCATTCTGCACTGAATTGTATTACTCTGACATCCCTCAATATTATGTATTTGAGCCAAAAACTAAGTGGAATCCAAGACAATGAGGAGCAGATACAACAATTGGCGGTATTTACTATGTTGAACTTTCAACGGATTCTGTGAGATTTTGTTTGAGGTTACTACTTCTCCACATAAAAGGAGGAAGATCCTTTACAAAGTTTTTTTTCTATTAACATAAATTACATTAACATACACCACGTAATATATTTACACTCTGAAAAGGTCTTCCTTTACGCACATTGGCCCTTGTATACAGGCTTTTCCAAAAGTTCTTATAAATACAGAGAGGGCACTAAACAGAATAGGTGAGACTATAAAGTTTTGTAAAAAGTGCCCAACCTCATTAATGGGCAGGATCGCACTGTGCAAGATGGTAATGCTGACCGACCTTTATACTGATTTGCAAACATGCCATACACGATGTTGCGTGGCACGGTCAACATTATGGAGAACCTACCAAGATGGAGGCTTACCTCTTCATGATTTGGAATTATATTTCCTAGCAGCTCAATTGCAATATGCGATGCGATGGAATAATACAGCCCACCAGGATGATAGGAGATTATAGGAAAGTCCAAAAAACAGGGATGGTCAGGAATTAATCTGGGATACTGTGGTGAGATCGGAGACACTTGCATATGCGGGTGGTACAACAAGTCTGGAAAAGAGAAGCAATTAAGTTTAATTTAGAAGAGGTCTATGACCCCACTATACCACTGGGAGCTGGCATGGACAGGAGGGCAATTAGTAAACATATGGGTGGACAAAAGCTACTGCTGGCAAGGTGTACGAGACTGGGGTATTTCTTTGAGGGAGGAATACTACTGACATTCGACCAGTGCAGGGATAGACATAAAACGTTGAAGGGACAGTTCCTGAACTATGCTAGAATAGTTAAAAGAATGGCCGATAAATGGGGCAGTGACCCTTATTTTATTTATGGTACTCTCCACCGGGTAAGAAAGGAGGTTAATCGCCAGTCTCTAAAGAATGAGTAAATGGAAAAATAACCACAGAATTAAAAGGTGAGAGAAATGGAAAAATTACTTAGCAGCCCCTTTCCAAGATCAGAAATGGAGAATGATCTGCTCTCGGGTACAGAAAGCCTCTAGAAATGTCAGATTTAAACTAATTCAATCCAACATTCTAAATAGGGTATATATAATGCCGATGAAATTACACATGTTTAACCCAGCTACATCGCACGAGTACCCCAGATGCCAACAAGGTTGGGATGGTTATTGGCATATGCATGGGAATGCATGGGTATCCAGTAAATCTGGTGTAGAGTTAATAATTTAACACATGGAACACATGCTTGTTGATTATTTTTTTTCTGAGGATTCAAGAAGAAAAAAACAGTGTGGAAAATAGCCACTTTTCTGATTCTTTTGGCCAAGACTAGAGTGGTCATTTCATGGACGTGCACGAGGAGTCCATTTATCCGTCAATGGCTAAAAGATGTGCAGCGATAGGTAAAGGCAGAGAGGGACGTTTTACGAAGCAACAAGGTACTCGAGAAAGAAGGGAGTGTGATAGGACAGATACTAAATGAACTCACAACATCGACAGATGACCGACCTCTGTAAACCTGTCAGGACAATAGACTGAGACATATACCGAAAGGTATATCTGTACAGGGTACACCAATACAGTATAGCTGTTCAGAAATTGTAAGCAGCAATTGTTTTTGATGCTTCAGGTATATAAGATCAGTTATCGTGATGGATTCATGTTTGGGGGGTAGCTCAATGTATGGGTATGTGTAAGGTTCAACCCCTACAAATGATTTCAAAGGTTAACAATACACTGACACTGGCAGCATCTAACTATGGTGCCACTTTGTGGGGATAGTTTAATGTTACTGAGTTACTAGCTATTGAGAACACATTCCTCAAGAGACTGTTGTGACTGCCGTGGTCTACGGCAAATTTTGCAGTTCATGCAGAGCTGGGGTTAAGCTTCTTAGAAGATGAATGGCATCTAGCCCCATTATTTCATTGGCTGCTGATGTGGGTAACCCCAAGGCTCTTCTTACTGTTTGGAACCCGAGGGCATCCTCACTTCTTTTCCCCACGTAGCCTCCTCTCGGGTGGCCAGGGACCCATCGCTCTTGGAACCTGACCCTAGGGGTGGGGATGCGAGGGAGGATCACCTGGTTGGAGGAGACCTAGGGGAGTGGGGAGAAGACGTCCTTAGATGTGACATGGTATTCCCCATTTCCTTTTAATAATGAGTCCTATGTCCCTCAAGCCTTTATAGGCTATTGTCAGTCGTTTCCCTGTTATTGCCTTAAAATATTCCCCAAGAAACACCAGTATGGTACTTTCACGAGGCAAACATCAATTAGAGAAACACATACTCATTTTAGTAACACACACACACACATACAGACATCAGTTGTGTTCTGGGACGAGGAGGAGGCCAGCAAGAGAAATGCAGGACTACCGTTACAACAGTGAGCGGTCTAGTCCTTTTTGGACCAATCATGGTGGCGGGAACTTTAAAAGCAGAAAGTACCATGGAAATGGAGTCAGCAGTGGAAGCAGGGCTACAAATTGCTAGGCGAAAGCAGACCTCTTCAAAAAAGGGGCGTGGCAAGCGGAGCGCTTGAGACACATCTGAAGATGCAGAGTGTATGCTGTGGGAAGCAAAGCTGAAGGAACCTGGAGGCCGGTGGCGGACCGCGAGAGGGAGACCAGCGTGACCAAGCAAAGAGGTCATGTGTATCCCAAGCTGCAAGAGAAGCATTGCTGGGTGAGCCACAAAGAGCCACTGGGAGACCTTGCATGAGAAAGAGAATTTGTGGCGACAGAAGACCTTGCGGGAAAGCCGTAAACTCCAACCGGTGAGTGTACCAAGCAGGGGGGAACGCCGGGATGGCAGGCGAGCATGTAACCTGAGCAAGGAACACCAATTTGAATGGAAGCAAGCATTTCTGTGAACAGTGATTTGAGTGAAAGCAAATGTAAGAACTTTTGAATACCGATCGGAATGAAAGCAAGTTTGAGCACTTTTGAATACCGATCAGGGTGAAAGAAAGTTTGTGAAACTGCCTGATAAAAGGAACTGCATTATATGAGAAAACAAACATTGGCAAAAGCCAAGAGAATTCAAGGAACTGTATATTATGAAAAAAACAAGCACTGGCAAGAGCCAGGAGATTATAAGAAAGCGCAACAAGTCCATGGTGGCAAATGTAAGGAAGGCATGGCATCAACAGTAAGACAGACCCAAGTGACCACAGTTGAAGGGTGTTTATTGAACTTCAATTGGGTTTGAAAAACGCCTATCTAATCATAAATCTAAAGATGGGAGCAAGCCATGACCATCAAATAATAATAATGCAGTCCTAGTGGTGTCTTGCCAAGGAAAAGGGCCTATACCAATAAACCTATTAACAATCCTTACCTCTAAATACAAATAGTGTGGAAACTAATGTTATGCAAAGTGTTCAAGAAATGATATGCCAGGATATTCAAGCCGTTGGCTTCCCTCCCCACGTTTTCAGCACAGGATAAGGTGGCACAGTCGTGCTTAGCACAGTCTCTGGATTCTCTAGCACGAGGGTGCAGTTCAAAACTTCAACATCATGACCTTCTGTGCCAAAGTCTCTTTGCTGTTCAAAGGCTCTTCTTTCAGAGGGCCTGATGCAACAAACAAATAATAAAGTTCCTTTCCTTCCAGGATTCTCCTATGCACACTTTTCTCAGGTGATCTGCTTTTTACCTTGGATCCCCCTCTGCCGTCTCAGATCCACTTTAACAGAAAGTTTGTATTTTCACAAATACACAATTTTATTAGGATTTCCACATATCCAATTTCTCGGGTGATTGACGGTTCACCCCGGACTCCCCTCTGCTGGGCTCAGATCCGTTCTAACACAAAATCTTCAATCAGTCTCCCTCTGCCGAGTTCGGACCAATTGATCAATTTAATTGTGTTTAATTTAATGGTGTTAAAGTCAGTTTAACACAAACTGACTTTAACACAAAGCTTTCAATTGATCTCCCTCCGTCGGGCTCCGACCAACTTTATCTACTTTGCCATCAACTTTCTTTAATGTATCAACATCGAAGACTTTTGATTGTGCACAGGATATGGCTTGACCCATGCAGGACCACTTTCGATTCAGAATCCTTTGCCACTCTTTCACTTTTGACAACTCTCAGCTGGACACCTTACAGGGACCTTCGATTGAGCATGCATGTGGTGCCGGACCACTCTGTCAAAGGTATTGTATATCTTGGTTTCAAAGTTCAATCACTCATCTGCAGTTCAATTTTACTTGTGTTGGTTATCATACGCGTTTCAAACAAAGTTTGTTCCAGTGCTCGTCATACAATGTTGAGTTTATAACCTTGGCTTCAACACAGACCTGTCTTTTATTTGTCTCCCCAACTCACCAGCTGTGTTGATTTCACTGACGCTGCTTTGTTGTTGGACCCAAAAACAGTACCACGGCAGCTGGTAATTCTCCCTGCCTTTATTACCGACGCGGGAGGGCACCAGGTATCTGACACACAATGCAGGATTCCTCAGCTTGGTTTCCTGGTCTTGCGCGTTCTATTTGAGGTTTCATGAAAGTAATGGTTCCTTGTCGAAAAGGTCAAGGGAACTTCCCTCATTATCCCCTTCAGTTTCTTAGTCTTTCTCCTCGTGTTAAACTGCCATCTTGGAACTGCTGTTTGCTCGTGTGCTTTGCCTCGCTCAGAGTGTGCTCTTGTGCTCTGCCTTTTATCCATGTGGGGAAGAATAATGGAAGTCAGGTGTGCGTGGTAGTCAGTAATTGCCTGACCATTGTATTGGGACACGTCAGGTATACGGCTCGGGTGTTAGTCTGTTTTCTCTCATAGCGGGCTGTCTGTGAGAAAGTGTTTGTGTTGTGATGGGTGGTTTCTAAGTATCCTACCGGGTAGGATGGAGTAAAATTGTTACAGGGAAGGGGATACCGTGTCTCACCATCTGGAGTCCCACTCCCAATCCCCGAAAACCCCTCACCCAGGTGATCCTTCCGCACTGGTCCACCCCCAGGAACTGGATCCAAAAGCGATGGCCGTGTCCTGGCCACCTGGATGACAGATCCCTGGGGACTAGTGGGTGAGACACCATCTGGTTTCTCACATAAACCAATCCACGATAGCATGTCAAGAGGGTGTGATAAATGTGAATAAATTAGGCACCACTGACCAGCTGAAGCAGTGGCCAAGTGTTGATGGAAAAGCAGCAAGTAAGGACTCAGATTCGTGATGCCTTCATATTACTCAATTTATAATTAGGCAACCTTTGAGTAAAGACAGTGAAATGCAGATCCCATGGTTACACTTCATTATATTGGAGTCTTTTATGTAACGCACATGCACTTTTCACCCCTGAGGCCATCCTGACTAATATTGAAAAAACATGTTATAAGGCTAGTTTTAAAATGTAAGTGAATGAGGAATGTGAATCAAGGGAAATGATGCATTTTAACAGGCGGACACAGTTATTACAGTGTGGGCATGATACAACCTTATTTGACCTACAGCCATTGGTTGATAGATGGTTGATTATAAGGGTGCGTTTCGGGTGCTGTGTAGGATACTAATTGCTGTTGTATAATGCAGACAGGGAAGACTTGTTACACTTTGTATTTTTCTGTATGGCTTATTTGTATATTCGTGTGCAGATGATCTTCCCTGCGCTAAGACAACTAGTGTTTACACAATGTCGGCCTGCCTTGCACCATCTTTTAATGGCAAATTCAGGCTATATGGCATAGGCACTATTGTCTATCCTTAGGAGTGCAAAGCAAATGAGGACAATATGTGTGGAGTAAAATATTAATGGCCCTATTTTGTATTGCTGCAATATCTTTTAACACTGGGATGTATTGCTGTTTTCGTAAAATCGTGCCTCTTTTTAATGGTAGGATGAAGTTTGTATTAGTTCAGTAACTGGAATGTTTATCATTATGTGTTTTGATGGGTGTTTGTGATTCATTATTTGTTCTAATGGAATGTGTTTTAACATGCAAGGTATATATTTGATATTGGAATGTTGTTTTTGCACCTTTGTTGGCTTTTAGCCGAATAAAGTAACTTGATGATAATGTTATTAATGGTTTCACGAGTGCGAATTGTAGTGTCACCTGAAAGGATTAATTCATGTATATAGGAAGACCATATATTTATATTTATTGCATTTGTGTAACGCCCAAACCCAGGGGTATCACAGCGATTGCACAGAAGGCAGAGAGAGATAATCAATAGGAACGCTCATTTCTGATGTTAAGTGGGAGAGAGTTCCAGAGGGAGGGCACTGTGATGCCGAACCTCACGCCACCAGCTCTTTTGCTTTTGTATCTGGGAATGAACAGGGCGAGGCTGGCGGAAGATCTTAGGGGGTGCACAAATGGTTTAGGAGTTTTGCTATTGATGAGGTAGAGGAGAGCCTCTTTGTAGAGACAGCAGTGAGCAATGGCCAACTTTTTTAATTTGATGCAGGCTTCAAAGGGGAGCCAGTGGATGTCCTGCCTCGTAGCTGAAATGTGGTCTGAACTTTTTCGTCCCAAGGCTGCACGTGGGGTTTTATTTTGAAGAAGTTGGAGTTTGGCGAGGTTGATGTTTGAAATGGAGGTGTTGCAAAAATTGTGGATGGGAATGATTGAATGTTATCTGAAACCACATACCTTGTTGGGATTTGTTTGTTTTGAATACTGTTGAGTTATACCAAGGGTCTGCAGCCTGTGGCTCTCCAGATGTTTTGGACCATGACTCCCATGAACCATCGCCATTGACTGTTGGGTATGAATGACAAGAGTTGTAGTCCAAAACATCTGGAGAGTTAAAGGTTGCAGACCCCCTGTTATACTACAATAAAAGAATTACACTGAAAAAAAACCTTTCAGTACTCTGGGGGACCAGCCATTCTAGTTCTCCCTGTTACAGCAACATGCTGCTCTTTCCCCTCTCTTTGGCCAATAGTTTTGCCCCCACTTCTTAGTCGACTTGCCCTCAGACAAATTCCTATGTCACCCTTTACTCATCATCAGGCGTAACTAGAGAAAACCCCATACTGTTCCATTCAAAGGGGAGGGTGCATGAGCAGCCGCAGCTGTACAAGACCTCTTTTCCGCACAGCCATTGTGTCTGTACTTTATATTGTTTGTGTCTGCTCAGCATGAAAGATGGCAGATCCTGGCACCCTCAGTCTCCAAATCTTTGTAGATAACATCCAGGTGGTTTCCCATGTAGTAGTGGAAACACACTACGATGGCTGGTGGGCATTCCCACCTCTCCTGCTCTTCTGTGCACTCCATCCAGGGTGACCCGTCGGAGAACAGTGAGATCAACAGTGAATACACACAAAGGAAGATTAAATACATGGTTGTTATAGGTAGTCACAAGGTTGTGTCATAATTAATCACAACCTCTTGTATATCCCTGAGAACATTTCTGAAGAAACGAATACTGGGAATCAATGCAGCATTCTCCCGGACATAAACTCTGTAAAAAATAAAAAAATAAATAAAAAACAGAGGGGGTTTCTCCTTAATTTACCCAACAAGTCGGAGTATGATAATGCTCAAACCAGGGATTCCTTCCCAGGATATACTGTCGCTTCTCAGCCACTCGCAGGCTTGGGGGTCTGAGTCACTTATCAGTTACTCACAGCTTTGGGTGTCTGTGTGTCCCTGCATGCGTTTCTTGATCCTTTGTTCTTTAGAGGCAGGTCCTCTGCTTCTCAACAACTGGGGAGACTTTTTGTCTGTGTGCCGGGGTCCCATATGCACCTGCACACTAGGCCTGACAGTTATGGATGTGTATGGCTGGGTGATACAAGGATGCGCTCCAAAGCTTCCACAAGATGCTGGGCACCTGAGCTGCTCTACAGGTTGGGTGAAGTGCCTTCTTCAGCGTCCTATCTTAGGCTCTTGTCTCTAAGCCCCATAATATTGCCCTCATCTACTCCCTTGTTCAGGAGTAAGGGTTTTGTCCCTAAAGGTATCGTTCCTGCACTTCCTGTCCTCTCCTTTCTCTCTCTCTCCCACCGAAATGCTTCCACATGTGTTCATATGTCCACATCACACCCCTCTGTCTTAGGTTGTGCCTGCCTATCTCACTATCCTCTCGTCTTCTCTGCCAACCACCTCCCTTGTAGTCTTCTCATCCACAGCGTCTCTTTCCAACTCCTATTTAGCAAACTGCTCAACCTCTCAGCGGGTGTGGTCTACAACCTCCTTCCTGATGTTCCTTCTCTCTCCTTAAATCTTCTTCCAATCTCTTACTTAACACACTTGTCTTCCTTCCACTTGATGTCTTCACCAAACTCCTCCTGATGGTACTCTTCTCTATATCTTGGCCACAACTCCAACATCCTCCTGAATATACAGCTCCGCCTCTCCCTTCTGGTCACCTCCAACTTTTTCTTTAATATATACCACCTCCTCTCCCTTGATGTCAGTTCACACGCCCTCCTGAATACTCTCCTAATCTCCTATGATGTTACCACAAACCTTCTGTAGAATAGAATCCTCCTCTTCGATGTCAACTCCTTTAGCTCATTGCTTCCGATGTTCCTCTGCACCACCTCCTTACACTGCACCACCTCCTTACACTTCACCACCTCCTTCCTCCTCACTTATCCTCTGGAAATCCCTCTTAAACTTCCTTAATCCTGCTCAGCCTCAATCTTGTTCTGCATTTGCTTCCAACTCTCACCAAAGTTCCTTCTCTGCCTACAACGCCCCACACTCTGGTTGAAATGTTCGCTGCTTACACAGAGGGCTCCCTAGCTTAATAGAGTTCAGGCGTTTACTTTTTATTTTCCTTGGTGGCAGATTGCTTTACATGCAATTGCTGCCGATTCCCTGACCCTTTAACAGTGTTGTAGCCCTGTCTGGTGTCATGTACAAGCCTTTGAATTCACACACTGTAGATACCAGGAGCAGGACTGCTGCCATGGAGTGGTGTGTTCCCTGGCCAAGCACTGCAGCACTCCTCTGAGTAGGATAGTCCCCGGAGTGATAGGTTCAAGGTGCATGGCAAGCCATGGAGAATGCTCTAATATGAATGGTCCCCCACTATAAACAATGCACAACCCTGGTTCTGGTAACTATCACAGTTTCTTTTGTATGGGCAGGACCTGTAAAAACCTTTCTTCCCACCAGAGTGTGTTATTGGGCCAGGATTTGAAAATAGACTGCAACTACACCTCCTTGTAGGAGAAGGGGGACCCAGGGTAATTGCATGGGATACCATTGAGGAATAGCTGTACTGCAAGAGTGCTGGTTTCTTAAATGTTTAATGCATGCCGGAGTCTCCATTAAATGGCCACAGGCATGTTTTTGCACAGTGTGACAAGCCCTTCTTTAGCAATGTCCAAATTTACTTGGCCAGGCCAACATCAAACCCATCATGCCCTAGAAGTACCTACTGCTCCGATATTGGCAGATAGTACACACCCCAAGGGTGCTTGCCAGCAGGGCTTCTTACCCCTCCCTGGATTGTCCCAGTTGTGCAAGACTTTTTATTTTAGCTGGTGGCCTCACAACTCCTAGAATCTCTGCTGGAGGCCCCAGCTGCCTGTGCCCCAGATATGGCCCCAGCCAGCCCCCCTCATTTCCCACATACAACACTTGATAGTACTGAGATGAGGAAGGGGAGACAGAGCAATGAACACCACACACTCTCACCACACTCTAGTACTGGGACAAAGAAGAGGCAACAGAGCAATGAAGACTACACTCTTTCACCACTCTAGTACTGGGACAAGGAAGATGCCTGCTAAGAACTGTCAGGGTTAGGCATGTCCCTTTACCTATGGCCAGGCAGGGCTAATTAAACATCTACACTTGCAGCCTGTCAAGGGGCTTCAGATGTATAAAGGGAGACCTGCCCAGAAAGAAATAGAGCAACATGAGACACCTGTGTGGAGGAGCAACAAGAGCCCCTTATGAGGAGGCATCCGCAGTGGGACCGGACACAGAGCCAGGACGCCGGTAATTATCACAGAGGACTTGTGGAACCCAAAACAAGTGGGTTGTGTGTTGTCCCCAGGTCTGGGAGCCTCCATCTCCAAGTGCAAGCAGCAGGTGCTGCTGAGGAGAAGCCTGGTGCAGAGAGGACACTGCCCGTGTCCAGGAAGAAGCCTTGGAGCCGGCATGCAGAGAGAAACACACAACAGGCGAGCAGGGCTTGCGCCGGCGGGTTTTCTTTTTTTTTTTTAAACATCTTTTTATTAAGGTTGTGGCAGGTACATGACTCTCTCCAACAGCACAACAAGAATATCATACAGTGGCACATTTTGCATTTTCACAGGTGATACATATTCATATAGAATTTTCATTGTCCGACGGCAGTTCACATAAGTATGTCCTGAACGGGCCCCAGATGTCCTTCGGTCGGCTCATTCTCGACTGAGTCAGTACATATTGTTCCTCATTCTCATTTACGTATGTCAATTCTCGTAGAAAGGTGTTCATGCTCGGAGGTGTAGGGCTTTTCCAAGCCTGGAGGATACATTTTTTAGCAACTGCGCATGAAACATTAAAGAGTCTTCTAGTCCTCTCAGAGCACTTCCCTATATCGCCAAATAGATATTTTTGTGGAGACAGGAAGGGGGATATTTGTGCGATTTCCGCCAGCAATTCAGCCACCCTCCTCTAGAACCGCTGCAGCTCCGGGCAGTCCCAATACATGTGGACGGACCCTGCTTGTGCGGTGCCGCATTTAGGGCATTCGCTCGAGGAGTCCGGTAAAAACCTCGCTACTGTGGCCGGCGTATAGTGTAATTTATTTAGAATTTTAAATTGTATCTGGTGTAGTCCTGCATTGAGCGAAACTTTTTTAGTGAGTGAACAGTACTTCACCCATTTCTAGTCAGGTATGGGCATCTGCAAATCTGTTTCCCATTTTTCTTTGACATTGTTGATCGTGGGGGTGTGGACCTGCACCGATGCATATAATTTGGAGACTCCCAGACCCCCTTGAGTTGTGATCAGTTGTAAACATGGGTGTGAAAGTGGCTCATCAGGAAAGAGGGGCCATCTAGCCTGGAATGCTGATCTCATTCGGTAATACTGGAGTGTCCGAAGCGGTCCTCTCCCCAAGGCCCTTAAAATATCTGTTAAGCTTACGAGTTTCCCCTCTACGAACATGTCCCACCACCACCATTTCCCCGTTAGGGTCCCATGCTTCCTGCATGTCCCTATTAAACGTGGGAGGAAAGCCGGGAAAATTCCACAAGGGAATTTGCGGGTTATAAGGTTTTTCAATTTTAAGTCTCCGACATATTGCCCCCCAAGCCCAGACAGTGCAGCTCGCCGGATCATATTCACACATGTCTCTATGCCGTGGGTCGAAAATAATTGATCTTACATCAGAGGGTGCAACTGTGTGCGTTTCTATCCATGCGTGAGGTGCATCTTCTACCTTCTCATACCAATATCTCGCAAATTGCGCTTGTGCTATATGGTTCCACCATTTTCTCCCACCCCATTCTAGCAGTCTTCCCGTTCCAAAGAAATGTGGTCACCATTGATCGCAGCCTGGAGAAGAATTCCCTGCCTGGCCATATCGGGATATTCACAAACAGATACAGTAGCTTAGGAAGTATGGTTATTTTTAGTACTGCTATCCTGCTGTGCAATGAGATGGGGAGGTGTCTCCATATTACTAGTTTTGCATTAATTGACTGTAGTGCCCCTTCGTAGTTGTCAGTAAACAAAGATTGTCTGCTCCTGGAGACCAGCACGCCTAAATATCTAATATATCCCTCCGAGCATTTAAGGCCATCCGTTATTTCCGGGCATTTAGTGCAAGGGGTGAGTGGGAACATTTCTGATTTAGTATTGTTCACAGTGTAACCGGAGTAATCAGCAAATTCGTGTATTTCTGCCATTATGGGTGCGATGTTTTTGTCGGGTTCACGGATATATAACAGCGTGTCATCCGCATAAAGTGAGATCAGCTGATTAGAGCCTTTCATAACTATACCCTTATGTTTGTGTCGTAATCTAACTGCAGCAGCCATGGGCTCTATCGTTAGGGCAAATAGAATTGGTGAGAACGGGCACCCCTGTCTGCTGCCCCTCCCCAGTTCGAACATTTCGGACATGGTTCTGTTGGTACAGACTCTAGCCCCGGGTTTTTTATAGAGTAGATGGACATATCCAATAAAATTGGGTCCCACCCCGAACGCCTCCAACACCGAGAAGAGGTACTCCCATGAGACCGAGTCAAATGCCTTCTCGTCGTCGAGGGAGACAGAGACTGCCTGTCTGCCCGGATCAATTTGTGCCATGATCCCAAACAGCCTGCGGAGGTTCGACGCAGTAGACCTCTGGGGAATAAACCCGTTTTGGTCCGGGTTGGCCAGTGCGGGAACTATGGGTAGCATACGATTGGCCATGACCTTCGCAAAAAATGTTTGCGTCGGTATTTATGAGCGAGAGGGGTCTGTAAGAGGACATGTCCTGGGGTGGGGGTCTGGGCTTGGGAAGCACTGTAATTATAGCTTCCCTCATTGTCGGGGGCAATATACGCTGTTCGAGGGACTCCTCCCACGTTCTGAGTAGAATAGGGGCTAGTTCCTCATGGAACTCCTTATAGAATTCAGCCCCAAGCCCATCCAAACCCGGGGCTTTACCCGACGTGAGATCTCTGATCGCCTCAGCGATTTCTTCTATCGTGACAGGCAGCTCCAAAGCCAATTTATTTTCGTCTGGGAGCGTCGGAAGACCCAGTGAGGCCAAGTATTCTTTTAACTCAGTCGGGGTATTCCGGTCTCTATTCGCATATAGTGCTTTGTAGAATTCGACAAATTCATCATTAATACCCTTGTCGCTTGTGACCATTACATTTGGAGCTGTTTGAATGGCGGCTATCGGGGTGTTATTTGTTTCATTCCTGATCAAGTTGGCCAGCATCTTCCCCACCTTATTCCCCTCTCCGTAGCGGCGCGCCCGTATGGGGGCCGCAATGTATCGTACCTCCCTCGTGGCTAAATTGTCGAAGTTCCTAAGGAGTTTGTGAATTTCAGCGAGGGTGTCCCCATCATGAGTGCGGCTATATACCTCTTCCAGTTCTTTCAGTTCCCGCTCCACCACCTCAAGTTCCCGTCGCACCCCCTTCAAGAGTCCCGTTGATTTGGACATAAGGATCCCTCTAACCCAAACCTTGAATGTTTCCCACACCGTGGATACCCGATCTACCGTCCCCAGGTTGTCTACAAAGAAGTTGGTTATCTCCTCATTCATGTAGTGCCTCGGCCACGTTTGTATCTCCCAGCAATCCCCCCGGCATTCTCCACCTTCTTGCCGGTCTGGGAATATCCTGGAACGCGAGGCTCAGTAAGACCGGGGAGTGATCGGACAGCGTGCGGGGGAGGATCGTGCAGAGCTACAGCGTGCTTGAGATGTCCGAGGATATAAACTAGTAGCCTATACGCGATTCACTGTCATGCACGGATGAGTAATATGTATATTGCCTATAATCCGGGTGCAACACCCGCCAAGCGTCTATCAGTGACAACTGCGGAAGGAGTTGGTTCAGAGTTACCGCCGTTTCCCTGGGTGCCCTCACCACATTAGTTGACCTATCCAGCATTGGGTTGAGTGCAACATTAAAGTCGCCGCCCCATATAATAGTTGTTGTGTCGTGCTTGTTAAGAATGTCGAGTATTTTCAGATAGAAATCTGGGTCGTCTATATTAGGGCCATAGGTGTTAATCAGGGTTATTTGTCTACCGGCCATTTCCCCCCACACCAACACATATCTTCCCATTGGATCTGCCTTGTGTCCCTTGGTACGGAATCCCAATGCAGGATGTATGAGTGTTATGACCCCCCCTGGATTGTGAGGAATATTCTGTATAATAACGTAGCTTGCCCCATTTAGCCATTATACTTTTGTTAACCGCTCCCTGAGCATGCGTCTCCTGGAGCATTAGGATCTGAGGACTGTGCCTGGCGACATAGTTCCCTACCTTCCTGGCTTTCATCGGTAGTTTAGCCCCCGGACATTCCAGGACAATAAGGTTATCTTCACCCCGTCACCTGTTCCCCATACATATAATCTGTGCCGTGCCATTGTTTCCACCATACCTTAAGTTTACCTGATGTGGGCGCAGCGTGCACCCGCCAGACCTGGTTTCAACCAACCTGGAACTTAAATTAAACCAATCCACCCCCCAGGTCCCTAACATGCCCTGGTAGCAGTAACATTCTGTAACTTTCCGGTTTCCCCAACCCCACCCTCCACCCACATCATCCGCCCCAACTTGACGATGTACCCTTGAAACTTGTAGGAACTTTCCTGTGGGTGCCACGTTGTCGTCACGAGGTCACCAGAGCGGGCTCACGACCCGCTTCAAATGTTACTCAGAGCCCCCCAGCGGGAGCAGAATTCCGTTACACATCAATAAAGTAACAACAGAGGATATGCGCGCAACCTGGTTCAGTCAACAGGGCCCCGGTCTCCCCCCCCCACTGGAGGTGATCTTCCGTTCTGGTCCGGCCCACGGCCTCTAGGTGGTAGGGGTATAGTTGCTTCCACATACGCCAGAGCAGCAGCCGGGGTCTCGAAAAAGTGTGCCCTTCCTCCATACTGAATTCGCATCTTGGCCGGGAATATTAGCGCATATGGGACCTGGCGTGCCCTCAATAGCCGCTTGACCGGCTCTCATGATCGCCTGCTGGCCTGTACCCCCGCAGCAAAGTCCGGATAAACATGTATGCGGTTCTCCTCATATTGTAGTGTCCCAATTTCTGTTGCCTTCCTAAGTATTGTATCTCTGTAGTTCAACAGTCTAGCAATGATAGTGCGCGGCGGAGCCCTGGGTTTCGGCACAGGGGCTAGAGTGCGATGCGCTTGCTCAACCAGGAATTGGCTCGAAAAGGATTCTGTCCCAAAAAGAGTGTTAAGAAGGTTTTCCACTTGTTGTTCCATTGCGCCTTTCTCTGACCTTTCCGAAACCCTCACAATCCGAAAGTTGTTTCTTCGGGATCTGGATTCTAGGTCCTCGCATTTACTTTGCAACGCGTTCATGCCTGCCTTAAGCTGCGCTATGTCACGATCGTGTCGCGCAATGGTGTCTTCATTTGTGCCAATTCTGTCACCGGCTTCAGTGATTCTGAGGCTCTCCTTGTCGACTCTAGTTTTCAGTGCTCCAATAGTGTTGACAATGTCATCTAGCTTCACATTAAGGGATAGGAAGCCATTCTGTACTATCGTGGTAAGGCGATCAACCCTGTCGCCGCTGTCCACGCTAGGTTCAGCTGTTGATGTTGTCGGCGGATCTGGTTCATGGCCGACTGCCTGGCTGCTGGTGAATGAGTTCATCGGGCCCTTCTTTTTCCCGGTCACCCCCTCTGCTGCTTTTTCTTGTTTCCTCGTGTTTCCCATGTCTGCCACACCAGCCGGCCCACCACCACGGCCTGACGGGGGTTATGGATCCTGTGGGACTATACTGGATATCCGTAGGGGTAGGTCGCCCGTGCCGTGTAGGATACCATCTGTCGAGTGGGCTTGTTCAGGCTGGGGTACCACGAAAATGGTGTTTATGGGGCCATCAGTGTCCAGGGCCCTAGAGCCAGCAGAGGTCGTGGGCACCCGTGGC
Organism: Ambystoma mexicanum; assembly: GCF_040938575.1. Taxonomy (NCBI): domain Eukaryota; kingdom Metazoa; phylum Chordata; class Amphibia; order Caudata; family Ambystomatidae; genus Ambystoma; species Ambystoma mexicanum. The sequence goes on along the minus strand of NC_090936.1, from coordinate 445,846,858 downwards.
CACAGTTGAGCTGGTATACTTGTTAATTCGCCCACTTGCAATGGACTGTGTCCTCCCACGTAGAAAGGAGCTGATTATCCCAGTTTGAGTCGGTGCAATGTCTAACTTGGGCACTTGTATTCGGTCACTCACCTGACTGTGCAATCTTGGGACCTGATTAGCGCACAAGGGTGATCAGCCTGTTCAGCAAAACAGCGGCTAGGATCGGCGAGCGCCTCCACCCCGTGTAGACCACAGAAGAAGCCTCCTCGTTATTTGTGCACCAATTGAAGCCGGCCTCCGCTTGTCGCAAGGGACCCCCCGTGTATCACTGTCTCGGTCGTGCTCCAGCACAGCGCCACCAGGTAACAATGGCACCGAAGGTGCCCGAATCAGGGCCCCGGCGTGGCGCTCCCAGATCCAGTCTGGCCCTATAGCGCACAGTGGGCACGGGGGAAGGCCTCAGGTACTTTGCCCCCCAACTACTGAATGCCGTATTACTCACTGTCTCAGCGGCACCGAGCCCTGCGCCGTCTCCACCGCCAACTTGCAGGAAATATAGCACGCGCGGCGTGCCCCGGCTACAGGCCAGGAAATGGAGTCTTCCCTTCCCCTGACACTCCTCCGGTCACGGTCCGGGTCGGGGGGGAAGGATGTCACGTCGTCCGACGACCGCCCGCTTCTCAGCACCTGCCGCGTCGCAGCAGGGAGCGCCAGCTCTCGCCCAACAGGATCGCCTCTAACTGCAAAGGCAGGGCCCCACTGGGCTCCTCTGATCACACCTCGCTGCCGGTCCGCTGCAGGGCTGACGAGCCAGCAGCACTCGCCCGCACAGCCCAAGTGCACGGGACCCAGGGGGGCCACCTCAGCCGATCCGCAGTGCCCACGGGTCCCGCTCCGCGACCTCAGCACAACAGCTCCTCCTCTCTATGCCTCTCTGGCCAGAGCGTCAGCGGCGTGGGGCGCAGATCAGCCAGACGTCCTCCGCGGCACACTCCCAGGCCCTCTCCCGCTCACTCCGCCAAAGCCAATACCTCTGTGAATTTTAGACTGCCGCTCCCAGGATTTCAGTTGGGTGTTGACTGGGCCATAGTGTACCCTTTGCTTGACTCCGCTATCCGCTGGTGGCTTCGAAACAGGATTCAATTATAATTCGGATGTCTGTCGGGCCGGAGCTCTCACTTCAGGCGGCCATCTTAGTTGTGCGCAACAGCGCCCCCGCGCCGGCTGGTTTTCTGAGGAGTCAAGAGGAAGTTGCGGGAACTGCCGGGAAGACATAAAAGGTTGGTGAGCGTTGGCAGGGCGTGTAAGCACCGGGGCGCTCCTTTGGGACTACATGTGAACAACAGTCTGTGCATATAAGCCAATACGTGCATATTGAATACCGAATTAAATGGAAACCTAACTTTGAAGCAAATAAGTTCATATTAAATACCAAACTGAATGAGATCTTACAATTAAGCAACATAAGTGCACATGGGACACTGAACTGAAAGTAAACAATATTAAATGTATTTTGCACCACAATTTAACTTAAACCCTGAAGAGAAGTACATCAAAGGCTAAAGGAGCCACACAGTGAACTTTGATGAGTGGCTGCACTGCGGCAAGGCCACGGATTGGCAAGAGGTGTGTGACACGTGGTGGCAGAGCCACAAGGCTTACAAAGAGAAGCCAACAGAGTCAAGCCAAGAGGCCGACAACAGGAACTAAGTGAAGTTTACTTGGTGCATAGGAGCAAGTGCCAAGGATCCAGTGTGGGCGGTAGAGTCCAGGGATCCTGGTAGCGCGACCTGTGATGGGTGGACCGTGCGGTCTAACAACTGCGCCTAGACCGGTGAGCCCCGAATGGTGAAAAATAAGGACACTGTGAAACAGCCCAGTGAAACCAATACAGATAAACCACTCTTGTTGTCTTGAGAACAGAGTCTCTGCAGCCTCATCTACCATTAACAAATATCTGGTTCTAGGCTTCTCTGTAATTCTTTAACTTTTACCCTAAGTAACCATGCTCAATGTATTTAATGAGCCGTTAATCTAACCACCTGCAAATCTTTACACTGACCAAGGAGTCTCATGGCATCGTACACATGTCTGACTCCTGCCTCTATCAATAGCAGCTTCAAATACATTTTCCTCAACTTCAGAGTCCCATTACAGAGCAACAAAAATATGCGACTGTCTCATTGCCCTCATCACATAGGGGGCATTTGCTTGTGTTGGCTGGTAGCCAATTTTTGGTGAAGGAGGCACCAGGAGAGTCCCCATTCAGAATCTCAGATACATGGCCTTTTCATAAGGGGGATAAATCACATCCAGATAATTTGTATCCCAGTTGATGTCTCCAGTCAAGATAATAGGGCCGCAATTTCAAGCTTGAGGCAACAATCAGGAGGCAATCATTACTTCTCAGCTTAACCCTTTATTGATCAAGGGTGAACCAAAGATGGTTGGTGTGTCCATGCTTCGGTCAAATCAAGGTCCTGATACTGGGACCTGACGTGGGATGCCCATTTTAAGCTCCTTCCTCCCACCATAGCTAGCAGATGAAGTGCTGCATTTAGATAACCTACCAAACCCTGTTTCCTTAACCTAGCCCAAAATAATGCAGGTCTTGCAAGGATCTGGTCAGCAACTGTGGTGAAAAAGACCAATGCTGAAGGGGAATTGACTGGGAGCAGCAACAATTTCTTCAGAAATGTGTGTTCGTATGTGCATAGTTTCTGGATATTACTATAACCCCATAGTTCAGAGCTGTATATTGCGGCAGGAATGGCTTGCATCTGGAAATAATTAAAGGCTGGGGAAACTGCATCTCTTCTGTGTTTCGCATGGACCACCAAGATTGCTCCGCTTACTTTTTCTAGGGTGCCGAGACGATTTATGAGGATGGAATGATTGACCATGTCAAAGGCAGAGGAAAGATCGAGAAGGATCAGAACGGAGGGAGAGTTGGAATCAAGATTTGAGAGCAGGTCTTTCATGGGGATGATGTTTTTGGACCAGCCAAGCAATGAATAAGTCACCTTGCCACAGCTTTTTAGAAACTAGAAAACTGAATTGTTTGGACCATATTTAGGGATTTTCAGTGTTCATAACCATTATGACATGCCAAAGCAGCAAAGTCGCATGGTATATAAAGTTATTTGAAACATATTTTTTACACAGAAGAAAAATGTTGCTTTTATTTTAAATGTAAATTCGCATTCTGCACTCACTAGCTTCCAGAAGTAGCATGAAGTAGCTGTTCGCTGGAGGACTCTGAGCGGCTATCCTGCACTACATTGGTACAAACTTTAACTCGGCGTCCTACTACACTTAAATGGACTTTTTTGGACTCCTGTGGACATCTACATTACCACATATAATTATATGTGCTACCTGTGAATTTTAGTAGCTAATATTACTTTTTATACACTTTTTTAGGAAAATTGGCTCAGCCCCCTGTTGCCACGCTATTTCAACGGGACCACGCGCGCTCCAGAAGTAGCTTGAAGTAGCTGTTCGCAGCGGAACAGCTGTGACAGCCTTCCCCTAAATGCTATATATGCTACTAGTGGTCATTATTTGCTACCACCTAGTCCTTTCTTGAGGTGCTTTCCATCTGATACAGCACCTTTGCACCTACTGATCATGCTGTATGTACTCTTTAATCTGTGGACAGATTGTCACAACAGTCCATGGTATTCACATCTAAACACGTTAAAACAGTGAGTATCATTTTCATGAAACAAGCACAACAAGTGTCTCAGTGAAGCTCTGATGCTCTGCTATATTGGTGTGTTGTAGTATACTATGCGGTTGTCTTAGCGGTCAACTTTGACACCTTTGTCACTTCTGTTATTCCTGTGAATTGTGATTGGAGAATTGAGTTTTGGCTTGCCTATCTGAACGTAGTAGCTAATTCTGTATTCATATAATATAATTGACTTTCTCTGAACACTAGATCTAATACACTTCCCCACTTAACTATAACGTCATGGCTGAGCACGCACGTGAAATTGAAATGCATAAAACCCTGAGAAACAGACGTATATGCATTCCTATGGTAATATCACGGGTCTCCACTCAAGGAAACCACATAACGACCTATTTTGCTATAAATGCCCCTCCTCTGAATCATGAACATCCAACTAAAGATCTTTTACCACCTGCGTTAAACGAGCAACGCCTCGAATCAACTGACGACCTTGTCACTGAACTCTCCAGTGAGTTGGGCTGTGTCAGCTCTAAGTTATTGAATGATATATTAGGTGGATCAATAGCCCCTAACCATGTCTCCGAATTGATAGAAGGTGCTGCCCCTCAAATGTGTAACAATCAGAACTCCCTATCTGATATGCCTATCGACCCTGTAAAGATCTCTCCAAATGCCGTTCAAGACTCACAGATTATGGTACCCCATCAGTGTCTCACGTTCCCCCCACTCTGTGTACTATTGACCTATCTAATTCCAAACTCGAAGAAATGGAGTTGGAATACCTAGGCCAAGATCTTGATTTGTCCATTGGTGAGCCCATGGTAACTCTCTTATACTTCACTCCACCATCAAAACGTATAAGTTTGCCGGTTCAAAAAGAGCACTCTCTAGCTGACCCCATTGTACCCACATCAAATAACCAATATATTGCTGATCCAATTTTGAACACTCTGCCCTTATTTAAAGTTTAAATCCACTGGCAAGTCTTCCAACCCTGTGTATTAACAAACTAAAAGTGTGATCACTGACTGCGGCCCCAAGCTGGATGATGATGAGAACGACACGAGCATGACTTCGGATGAGAAGTTTGAGGCCTCAGAAAACCTATTTTCTAGCTTATTAGCAAAATGTACCCTATTGGAATCCAAAATTGACATCCAATCTTTGCTAATCCTTTCGAGCCTTAGAAGGAAATGTGGCTCTCAATGCATAGTTCAACCTACTCCAACAACGCATATCCTTCCCCCCGTTACGACACAGAATAAGACACGAGTGGCCATACCAAGTGACTCTCTGCCAAAGGGCAAACACCGGAAAACAAACCATATCTTTCAGGCTTTTATGTATCGGAATCAAACCACAAAAAGAATGTGTAAAATAAATGGTACTCAAGGGTGTCCACCTATCAAATCGATTCTGGTGAAAACTTCCAGTATATCCATTCATGTGGACCCAATTGTTACCATAGTCAATCCCTCTCAGCCTAAGATACTATTATCTAAGTCTAGTAAGGGCCCTCTAGTAGTCCCTGCAATTCCGAAAGTCAAGAAAATACGAATTAAAAAATTGGCATTACCAACAGCCGTCGGCCTTCCAGAAGAACGACAAACGACATTACCAAAAGAATGGATTAAAAACCATACTGAAAAGAAAGACACCTCATGTACTACTCCAAATTCAGGCCCATGTATTACTGAACACCACTCTCATATGGCAGCCCTACAACTGACCCAAACTGCTGCTGTTCAATCACGAGATCCTCTAAACAGAGCAGGAATACTAAAGTTATTTCATGAGTTAGTCCCGTTACGAGTAATAACATCGAATGACATCTATTTAGTGGATCAAATTGAGCTGAATAACCACTACACATCGAATGTGTGTTTTAAAAATGATGCCACTCTCACCTATGTCCTTGGCTTTGAAGAGAACTTGCTCAAACTTGGATACATTGCACAACACGTAGAAATCCCGACTAACAAACAATCTACTGATGTATCTTGTAACAGCGCACCTTAAATGGCCAAGAAATATGGCTCTGCTCCCTTTATTGCACCAATAGACTCATTATCTGGATGCGCAATCGTGACCCATAAGTCTGTATCTGCGCATCTATCTGCCAATGGTCCCTTGCCATCTGAAGATATCCCTGAAGGATACTGGCAATGGTTGCCTCTATCCTTCAGGGCACATTTCTCTGGGACACGGCAATGACCTATACACCCTCAATTTCTCTACTCATAGAATATCCGGGGACATTCTCACATGTTCGATGTAGATGGACTATTAAGCAACATCGATATCTTTCATATAGTTGCACTCCAAGAAACTTGGATCACCGCCGAGATTCAAATAGACAACCGCTCCACAGTACATAAAGTGGCAACCAAAGGCTTGTTAGGTCGTCCGAAGGGTGGGCTACTAATATCTGTACAGAGCCCATGGAAAACAGAAAAACTACCACAATCGTCCCCTAATGTATTAATAGCTAAGATTACGAATGCGGAAACCAGCATTATTATAATTAATGTATACGATCCACCTAAAATGTCGTTAATCTCAAAAAACATACAGGGGGTTGATGTTGCTCTACAAAAATACTCCCATCACTTTCAAATTTGGCTCCCTGGCGACTTCAATGCTAAAATAGGTGAGACTGCTTCAGTAGATCAAATAACCGATGATCTCCAGAAATACGACTCCATTAAACAAGCATCTAATACTCAAGGTAAAAATTGGCACAGACTCTTACAATCCCATAATATGAAACGCTTGAAAGGCACTACTATGAATGACCCCCATATGTCTCCCACGCGAATTGAAGGTCTATCCGCCATCACTATCGACTATATTTTCTCGAATCTCCTTGGTATGCAATTTATTAGGGCTATGGGTGTTGTGTGTCAAGATGAGAGTGATCACTTGCCTTTATGTCTTCTTATCAACACAATGCAGGAACATCTCATTTTGCCATTTTATGACAGAAATGGTCGGATACTGTTAAACGAAGGACAGAACCGTATTGTTAAGAAACGACATAACATCGAACAAGCAAATACAATGGCCCGGGAATTGCTACTCGCCTTCATATGACAGAAATGGTCAGATACTGTTAAACGAAGGACAGAACCGTATTGTTAAGAAACGACATAACATCGAACAAGCAAATACAATGGCCCGGGAATTGCTACTCGCCTTCATCTGATTGAATTCTTCTAGGCCGAACTCTTGTGACCAATTAATTGAGAATTTTTTGTCTACCATGGCCAACATTCAAAGCTCTACTATAGAGCAATGCTCATACAAAACTGCTTTGGAGAGAGTCAATATTTTGCGACCAGTCCGTAAAAATAACGACAAAGTGATCCAACTTGAAAAAAGGAAGCTACGCCATAATATTAAAAATTTAGTACACGCCAAAAAAAGGGGCGACCCCGGTGCGTTCTATCACAGCACAAATTCGTGATCTAAAAAAATCCCATAAACGATGGTTAAATTCTCAATGATCTCGAGTTAAAAGTCTGGCAAAAGATAGCCAGACTATCCCTATTAGGCGATGGCAAAGCGATATGGCATCTGATAGCAAAAAAAAGAAAAAGAGACCTAAAAATAAATTGCATCAGTGAAGAGTCATGGGCTGATCACATAGCTTCCACTCTTGGCAGTGATGAATCTGTTGCACTGGCTCTACCAATCTCTGATACACCGGGGGAATGCAAAGCCTCAATCCTAGATATCATAGTCATCATAGAAAATTTGAAATCACCTTGTGCTGCTGGCCCTGATGGTCTATCAAATTTGGTCATAAAAAGTGATCCACCACTGTGGGGCGCTGCCCTGCATATATTATTTTGTCATATTGGCTTATATGGAATCTTACCACCCTCCTAGAAAGCTAGTAACATCTTGACCGTTCATAAGAAGGGGGCTTGGGATGTCCCATTGAATTTCCGAATGCAGGCTATGTCAGACTCTACGTCAAAAATCTTCACCAAAGTCTTACTTCATGAATTGAACTCATGGATTGATGCAAATAAGATTCTTCCTCCCAATCAGATTGGCTTCAAACCAAAATCTAGCACTTTACACAATCTTCTCATCTTAAGCTGAGCGATTGAACGTTCCTGGGTGCGGCGGAACCTAGATGTTTACTGCGCTTTCATTGATTTTTCTGCCGCTTTCGACACTGTATGTAGGAACCAGCTATGGCGCAAATGAGCTGAATGAGGGATTCCATCTGGTTTGCTCCGAATGCTTATGCTACTCCACGCAGACACATCAGTTAATGTACGTCTTAATGCATTGGGTAAACTATCTACATCGATGTCTACCAAACGTGGCGTTAAGCAGGGATGTATAATAGCCGCCACACTCTTCACTCTTTACTTGGCTGATATGATTGCTTCCTTTAACATCCATGCTGCCAACCCCATTAAGATTAAGAATGTGGCCTTGGGTTGGCTAGCTTACGCCGACGACCTCCTACTTCGACTATATGCCAGCTGGATTACAACTTATGCTGAATGCACTAGCCACATATGCGTCTAAAAATTGCCTCAAGATAAACAATTCCAAAAGTAAAATCATGGTTTTCACACAGAAATTGAGGCTCAGGCATTTACAATGGTCCTTATCTAATGCACCACTGGAGCAAGTCTCATCCTACAAATATTTGGGTGTAATCGTCGATGACAAGCTCAAATGGGACCTCCACTGGTCAGAGGTAAAATTGAAATATGAGACCTCGGTGAATGCGTTAAGTGTATTTATTGGTCGCAACAATGGTTATAGTGCATCGGCAGTATTATCCATATACAACTCGAAGATAATAGCAATGCTGTCCTATGCAATAGCCGTCTGGGGCCATACATTTAAAAAAAGTTCTCATTAGATTTGAAGCTAAATTATTAAGGCGACTATTTCGACTTCCATAATGCATAAGTTTAGAATATTTGTACCTGGAGTTCAATATAAAGGGCATCTGGAAGGTATACATAACCCAATGCGTAATGTTCTACCAACCTTTGATTACGGTGTCAACCGATATGATTATTGTCCCATATAGACATGCTTTCTTAAATCTAGATGATATCTCACCGATAGGTATATTTGGCATTTGAAGCATATTCATTGTAAGTGGCTATACGAAGGTAGCATTCCATAGGTTTCTGCTGACATCAAATATTGGCTAAAGAGGAAAATAAATGAGTGCTTTTCTACAGAATATGCTCCACCTAGAAAGCCTAACGTCTGCCACTGAATACTGTCAGCAGAGATGGCTTTGTAAATCCACTCCGAAATACATTTCGGTTTATCCTAGTCCAAATATTTTTCGCAAGTACCTTCTGCTTAAATTTAACGCATCAGTTGCGCTATCGCCAAAAAGTTGGATGAACAATATAGCATACAATCATAAATATTGTCAATTATGTGGTAATTTCATTGAAGAAACATTGTTCCACCTAATCACTGAATGTGAAAGTCTTAATTGCCTACGCATGAAATACTTTAAGTCACATAATGCTGCAAAGGTGATTGACATCCCTCTATTATGGCTAGAATTTTTACATGGCGATGATATTAATTTAATATACTTCACTGTCAGATTCTAAATGCATCTCGTACAGATTTTTAAATGTTTATGACAGGTATTGCGTTAATTGTGCTAAACTTTTAAAAGTTTGAATGTGTATTATATGTTTTAACCTGCTCATCCTCAATATTGAAGGAATCTTAAACTGTGTTGTATGAAATGTTATACAAAGCTTTTGCTACAGGTAAATCTAATAAATCTTATCTTACTATAATCCCAATTGGTTTGAATTCTCTTAATTAACATAAAACTGACAGATCAGCTTCCCTCCAAGTTTAAACAAAGGCGGTTCCAATTCGTTTTTCCTGTGGTTTCACTTCTATTATTCTTGAACTCTCCACAGACACCTTAAACTTAAACTAAAATGAAGCTTGGGTTTCCTCTCCTTCAACTGTACGGTACATTAAATGATGGGCAAACCCACTGTTTATTTGTACAGATGTGAACACTGAATAACAAGAATTGGCAACTAGTTAAACGTTTGTTATGAAATTACAAAATGTTTAAAACGCTGAATCGAATTCAATAAAACTGTAATGCAGATCAAGGCAGTGAGCCCATGTTTTGTTCAGAGTCCGATCTAATATTTAAGCAGCCCAAGGAGTGGGCTCGAAGATGGTTGAGGATGCGGATAGAAACCAAATACATACTTCAAACAAACTGGCTAGCCAGTGATGTTGGGTTCATGTGTGGGAGTTGCTCATCCACTCCCGCCCCTCAATTTTCCCCTAAATATAATATCACACCACACTCCATCTTCCCCCCTCAGCCACAGTACTGTTTCGTCACCCTCATTTAGTGTTACCTCACCAGCTCGGTCAGAACTATAACACCACCAACAGTACTATGAATAGACTACCTTCCATCATCATCCCCACCAACTAACCTCCAAATCCTTTCAGCATCTCTCTCTTGGCTCCAACAACTCACTCATGCTTGCTGTGACGAATCACTACGGGTCGTCACTTTTCTCCCCATGGGGGAGTCCTTTCCCCTTTGACTTGGGAGGTGCGGTTGCTACCCAGTAGTCCCTCTAGGCGTGGTATAATGAGGGAGGACCTCATGGGAAGGGACTTCTTCCTTGGGGATGATAATGTTCACCTAGGGTACATGCCCTTAGATTATGTCACACCCCAAACCTACCTAGCCCAGTCCTCTAGCCCTATCCCTCCCTTAGAGGACCCAGTCCTGCATTATTGTAGCAACCCGACTAACTGCGCCTAAAAGTATTAGGACGAAGAAGATCAGGGGACACATGAAGAGTACTAAAGGTCCAAGTACTGGTACAAGGTGGCCCCGGGGAGGCAGTAAGATTATGCTGTCAAAAGGAACAAAGGACTACTTTATTCCAACGAGCAGGATCTTGCTACAGTGTATACAAATAGGTAATAGACTGTAAAATGTGTCTAGCTCAGCCGTATCAAGCACGGCAGTATCCAGTCCAGTCGGGAGAAGCAGCAGAGGCGGAGTCAGACCAGCACAGGAGACTCAAGCACTGTCAGACGACCGGAGAACAGAAGATGCTGGCGAGGAGCTGTGGGAGTACATTGGGGGTTCTGCTGAAGCGAACCTAGGCAAAAGACTGGGACGGAGCAAGGAGCCGCGGGAGAGACTACAGAGGTTGCGCACAACCGAGGCAGCAAACACCACAGACCAGTGAAGCCGCTGAAAGACCCACAGTCCCTGGAAGCCCCAGTGACGTAACAGGAACCCAGACAATGTATCAGGAGGTACGGGAGACCCGAAGGTGACAAGGGCACAGAAGATAGGCTGATGCCAGAGACTCTCCTTAAGTAGGGAGCCAGCTACCGGGCTATGCCAGAGAAGAGTCTGGGACCCCAATAGTGAAAGAGTATCAGGAAATATTCCTTGGCGCAGTGGTAACGAGGAACACACTGGCCACCAGAGAAGGGTCTGGGACCCTAACAGTGAGAAAGAGAGCATCAATCTTCATCGGTGCAGTGGTAATGAGACCACCACTGGACACCAGAGAAGGGTCTGGGAGCCCAACAGTGAGAAAAGAGCACCAGAGGAAATCTCCCTCTGTGCAGGGATAACAAGCCAACCAATGAAGGTCTGGGATCCAAACAAGAGTAACAAGAGAAAGAGTAGAACCAGAAAAACAACTGAACATCAGAGAAGGGTCAGGGACCACATTCAAAGAGAAACAAGGATCCAGTAGGAGTTACTACTGAACAGTGACAGAAAGGAGCTCACATGTCATCAAGGAAAGGTTTGGGATCTCACAAACATATAAAGAGTATCAAAGTTATGTTTTGAACCTTTGTACAGAAAACCCATTAAGGGCACCAGGGGAAGTGAGTCATTCCCCCCTGGTTCAAGAGATGTTTGAAAAATCCCATAAATACGAGGTAGTCATTCTCCTGGTAAAGAGACTTGGTTTCTGTCAGAGATGCCAGCGGCAGGGAGTCATTCTCCCTAGCATTGTTTTGTGGGACACTTTGAAAATAATTAACACCATCAAGAGAAGGGAATCATTCTCTTGATAAAGAAAGTCAAACTGTTTCCCATGAGTTTTATGATCCCGACGCCAGGGGAAGGGAGTCATTCCCTCTGGCCCTTGTTGTTTCAAAGAACAAATATTGTTAGTGAAATCATGTACTACGAGAACGGAGCCCTTCAGAATTATAGGGCCTCATTATGACCCTGCCAGTAGGGGTTTAACGGGGCCGGTAGAGCTGCTGGCCCCGTTAAACCCCTACCGCATCATTACGAGGTCCGCTGGTAAAACCAGGCATCCTTAGCGGGTCCCATGAGCGGGCCAGCATGCTAACAACGGGCCCGTCATTAACGGCCCCGTTGTTAGCATGCTCCCCATTCCCATTGAACCCAAGGTCGGATTGGCCCGGTATTTCCCCATTTAGAGAACCCGGATCCGGTACCCAGGAATGGGGGTAGCCATGCCGCAAGTAGCAGCATGGCTACCTCCATTCTTGTAATGAGGCCCTAGCCTTTCTTAGTTTTAGTGTAAGGGATAGAGTAAGGTTGACACAGAACAGTAGAACTTTCATTTGACAAACATTCTAACAATTTCTTTAGTTTTAGTTCGAAGCAGGGAAAGCCCTCTCAGAGATAGGGATAGTTAGGAGGTTTTCAATACAATAAATACAAGTTTATGACCAAAACAATGACCCCTCCGTGCCAGTCTCCTTCTTCTAAGCCCTTAAATTGCATACCCTACACTTGCATTCTCAACACTTTTCCTCGCCCTGCCATCCCTCTCGCCCTCACCACAAAGGCACATAGTACCATACAAAACTCATGAACAGAGTCCTGCAATGGAAGCATTCATCAGTAGTACCAAGTGCTACATATCCAATCTATCTTCTCACTACAGCATTCATAAGTCACAGAATAACGAAACCCCATCTTCCTGAGCATTCAAAACCATTACCGGAGACATAAAAGAACAATCCTGCATCAAAACCGACATCTAGGATTCATAAAAGGTCTAATGCCTCATCCCCTTGTGTCACTGACATCACTGGAATACAAGGCACAAGTGAACAAACGTCCCCCACAATGACAGCAAATCGTGGAACATGAAAGTCTGAACTTGCGGAGCATGTATCGCTCCCCGTGATAGAAGTACTTAATGTTCAAAGGAATACAACTGTACCCCATAACAGAGCATGATAAGTACTTCATTAGAGAAGCTTCTATAAGGTCACCCACTTACAAAGAACCATGCTTTGCCACCAACAGCTCCAAGAAGCCACAAAAATGATGAAAATTGCACGATATAAAATGTGCATAACACTATAAACAGGTTTCTGAATCAAACAGCAACATGTGAAGTTGTATCTTCCAATTCCCGAAATAGCAAAGTTGAAGGACATGGGGAAAGAAGGAGCGTTTATTTACATTACCTGTAACACATGCTGAACCACTTCATTGCAGATTGATTGCGGCGGGGCACATCTGATCACATTGATATAATATTTAGAGGCAAGGTTTGAGGAAGTGAAGGATACATTCAGGCTGGAATCTTGCCATACATCCACAATGATATTCGGCTTCCATCTGCTGCCTGCACAAAGAGCAACAACACAGAGTACACATGAATTGTCACACAGAAAGCAACTTTTACTGGAACCAACCTCTATGCAAGTAAGCAACTGGTACATCTAGTATGTAAGGGAGACAGGATATCAAAAGTATGACACTGACACAAGCGTTACAAGTTTGTTTCAAAACCTTGATTAAATTCTTGGGGTTTGGAAAAACTACTTTGCCCTATAGCTATGATGGGAGTAGTCTCTACCATCAAATAATAAAGAAAACACAGTCCTAGTCAGTAAAACCTAAGGCCTGTCCCATCTCTTATACAAAAAGTGTGTAAAAGGGACTGTGCATGCAAAGGATAGTCAGTGTTACAACATAACAGATCAAAGTGGCCGAGTCAGCTCTCCTCCCAACGTTGGACAGCACGGAGTAAGGCGGCCCCTGTAAACAGGATGACACACTCTGGTTCTGGTTATCAAAAAAAGGCAGTTCAAAACGTGTTTCGAGGCCCACTTGGCCTTCTACGTTAAAGTCATTTATTCCAGTTTTCGAAAAGTTATTTTACAGTTCAACAAAAGTTCACGTAGGTCTCCCTCTGTCGGGCTCGGACCTCTCAACACAAAGTACCTGATTCAACATAGATCTCCCTCAGCCGGGCTCTGACCTCGCAGTCACAGCACTTGCAGGGGTTCCCTTCCCCACGCTTCATTCACATTAGTTAGGGGTTCCCTTCCCCTAACTTATTCCATGGTTCCGGTCTCCCTCAATCAGACTCATACCTATCACTAATGTTGAAGACTTTCAAATGTGCAAGGCTTTTACCATAGACCTCTGCAGGACCACTTCGACTTTCACTTCAGCTCTCCCTTATGTTATTGGCCCCAGTATCTCTTGGTCCTGGTAGTTCCATACCACAATCAGAAACGTTCAAAATAAATCTTTCTCTTAAAGCAATCACCTTTTAGCTCCCCCTTTCATCTGGGTTAATCTTGACCACTGCACATTTCAGAGTTCGTTCACTTTGCTGCTTTATAACACATCAAACATTTTGCAGAGACTTTGGAGTGGGCTATTTCCTTTCGCTGGACCACTCCGCTACTCTGTATCACTGGCATCACAGTTATCAGTAAGTTAAAAGTTCACTGCTGGTTTGCTTTCTTTCACATCTCATCAGCATGTGCGCAATCTTCAATTGTGAGATACACTGCTGTGGCTTCCATCTTTTTTTGACACAAACCAGCCTTTCATGTGTTTCGCTAACTTACTTATCGGTTGTGTGCATTTCTTTCTTGTCTCTGCGACTTTTATTCACGAGTCAAGGTTGATACTACAGGCTTGGCTCATCTCCCCAATTCTGTCTTTCACCCGGGAGGGCTGCTGGCATCCTTCAAACACAATGCAGGTTTCTTTTGGTCTGCGATCGGGCTTTCTCCACGTATTCTTCGTGGTTTCCCCAAGGCAACAACCTCCTAAGGGGATATTCAGGGTTGCCCTACCCTTCACTCTGGTCCCTCAATCGGTCGTCCTGTTCCAGTGGATTCGCCTTCACCTCGGAAGATCTGCTCCTTCTCGTGCCTCAACTTTCTCAGAGTGTGTCTGCATGATCCACCTTTTATCTGTGTGGTGGGAGCTAATTGGTATCAGATGTATGTGATTAAGGTCAAGTGCCTTACTTTTTCCTGACCTGATTAACGGGACATGTCCAATGAGATATGTGTTAGCCTCTTTACTCTCAGTCGTCCTGTTCCTCGGCCCAGTGTTTGTGTAGAAAGGGGGGGGGGAGTTGGAACGTGGGAGAATACTAAAAATAGGATGGAGCAAGAGCGCGGGAAAGGGGGTGGAATACCGCGTCTCACCATCGGTTGCCTTAACCCCACTACCTGAAGATCCCCCACCCAGGTGATCCTCCTGCACTGGGCAACCGCCAGGGTCTGGATCCAAAGGCGATGGCCGTGCCCTGGCTACCTGAGAGAGATTCTCGTGGACTAATAAGTGAAAGACCCTTTGGTTCCTCACAAGTGCCTAGCTACTGAAACAGTAAACCATGAAAAAAATTTTGCGTTCACAATAATGCTTCTTACATTAAAAGATGGCGATTGTAACATGAGGTTTAATTGTTGTAAACTGGCCTTCATTACATATATTATCTATGCTTCCAAGGTAAGGCCTGAAATGACTATGGAAAAAAGGCTAGAGTCAAAGCTTAGCATGTGAACCTAGCTTTTCAACTGCTGAGACAAACAATTGATCGTTTCCATCTAGTGATGATGAAATTATGCTTCTGTCCTCCTCTGCCTCCCCCGCACTCTATGGAACCACTGGCTATCCCCAGACTTCTGATCCTCACAGTACTGCCACATTCTACTTTGTTTAGCATTACAGTTTTGCTTATTTTTTATTTTTCCAACCAAATTACAGTATTATAGCTTTCTGTAAATTGAGAGTGGGCTTGAGTGTTAGAAAAATACAGCAAATTTGAGGATTCTTGGGTGGATCAAGACTGCCATTCATACAAAAACATTTTGGTAAAGTACTTTTTGACATTTTAATTCAGACTAAAACCTTTTTCAATTACACACATTTACAAAATAGGGTTAAGAGGTTTTAGCTCAGACCACAGTTAATATACAGATCTTAGAACATGTGGATTACATTCCTCTCCTCCCTAGGTTCTGCTGAGCTGTTGTCATTACCTTGCAGTTCACAAGGCCTGGTCATCATCATGTCATTGTGGCTGCAACCTGGGTAGGGAAAGAAAAAGTCATCATGGTATTGCATATTAGTTATCACTTAAGGCAAAGATGTTTCTCTTACGAATAATATAAAACCAGGTTAAACATTTTGGTACAACAAGGATGAATACACATAACACAATTATTTCATTCATAGAAATAGGCAAGAGAGGGCCTAAATTATATGACTAAGTGTTCGGCCTGGTTCTGAGGATTAGGAGTGAGGTGACTAAGGAGGTTGGGTATCGCCACTCCTGCAGCGATACAGGACCCGGGGCGATGTGGGGAGGATCCCCAGGCCTACTCTGCACAAGGGACCTGTCATACCATATCTATTGAACAAAAAGAAGAGACACATACATACTCAATAAACATAACATGTTACCCTCAGACCTCGAAACACTACCAACAGCCACTTAGCAAATGTGGGCTGTGTATGATCTAATTAATAACATACGACCAAATTTATAAATAATCAAGTTTTAATACAATTACTTATTCATATCACAAATATCAAAAAACATTAAAAAAAACAAATATATACCACATGAAAAAGTATACAATGTAAAAAGTAGTTTTTCCACCACACAGAGTCAGGTTCATCAATGCTTGAAACACCAAAACGCAATAGCAACTTAATTTTCTCTTGCTTCCTACTGCGTAAAAATAGCCCAACTAAGTTTCTGTCCTTGATGTTGTAAATAACTGGACATTCTTCAGGGGCAGAAGTCTGTCTTGTGCTTTCTGTAGGATTTTCTATTCTTTCCTTTACGATTCCAGTTCCTATAACTGAGGGTACATACAAACATATACACATTACTACATGAGCATTTTTGGTTCATTTACTAAACCTAGCCATCCCTAATCACCACTAGGGTGCACCAAGTACACAATTCATAATATACCTATGCCAAACAACTTGTCGCAATAAATGTTTACAAGTTTATTAACAATTACAAATATTGTTATTCACCTAAGTAATAGTAAGGGGAGTTCGCCTATACCACACCAAACCTCTTAGGAACGACTAAGTCCCCCATGCCGCCACATGGACGGTTTCCCATAAGCCTCACTCTGCCTAGCCCAGGGAGAGGGCAAAAAATATGCGGTTTAAATCCTCACCTAGGACACAGAGACCGATCACCTCTTTTCTTGAGGACAAATTTAATTTTTCCTGAATGCAACACCTCCAAAACAGGTCACTTGTCAGATTTTTCATCCATGGCTCTAATACACAAAATGAGATTCTATGAGTTAATGGGAATTGGAGAGTGTAATCTACCTCCCCCTTCAAAGAATGCCAAATGCCTTACCTTAAAGAATGATATTACCAAAACCCTCAATCTTCGGGTCCAACTTTCATATGAGTAGGTCCCTTTCCATAAATGGGTGGGTCAGGTTTTTGTGCCTGGTCTGTAGAAAAAACAGACCCATCTTTAAATTGTATTCAGAGTCCCTCGCCTTGTAATTTACAAATTCAGGACTTCAGTCCCATCTAAGCATTAAGCTTACCTCTAGTAAAAGAACAGCATGCCTGTGGAATAAATTCAGCAGCTCTGCATACAAAATGTTCCCGAGATGCGATCGTATTAATGCCTCAAAAACGCCCATCTCGTCGCGAAATGCGAGCGGAAGGATGATGTCATTGCGTACCGCGATGATGTCACAGTATCCCGTGCGTCGTATTCTCATCGTTGTCTTGGTGACACGTTACTCAAACTGTCAGAAAACCACAGACGGGTTCTATTGGCTGCTGTACTACATTAATCTGACTTTAAAAGCCCCTAATTGCCATTTCTGCATGAGGCTTATCTGATCCTGTAGATCATATTTGACCCGACCTGACATCCCATGGGATCCTGGTTGAATATATATTCAACATGCATATTGGGTTTGTATGTACCCTCTTTAAACTCATGGTAATAAAATGTACATTTATTGTATAGGACCCAACAAGCATTGAATGGCTGAAACTGTTTCCTCTTTTTTGTAATTAGAATGAGGAACCCACCAAAGTATTTTGAGAAAGCATTATTGGTTTACATTCTTTTGTCACACCGCGAGTTCTGATTACACAATGATGCCCACTGCGACCCCCATTGCCATTGTTACTGTACAACAATAAGATGACCACTGTGCATATGTCTCATTGTCCACAATGATGAGGACAATAATGCCGCCCGAGTCCCCTATTGCCATTGTTATTATACACAAATAAGATGACCAATGTACATATGTCTTATGTTTATATGTTCTCCCTCACAAATAAATGGGACAGGATGTCATACCATTCCATTAACAACCCATGTTCTTTTAAGGGGCCTGCAGACTGAATCGTGGGCAGCAAGCGGGCATAGCAACTATCATGCAGCGCCATAGCTTGAGGGAATAAGACAGAAGTGCTGGCCAGCATACCTTTTTTTGAGCCCCACAAGGAGGACGTCTTGCTGAAGAGCAACTTGTTGAAGTTGAATTATTTATATTTATAACTAGTGGAAAAGCTGTGTAAATGGGCAAATGTGCATAAAGGAAGCCATTTTCAGAGTGTAAATATATTATGTGGTGTATTTTAACGTAATTAATGTTAATAGAAAAAAAGAATTTGTAAAGGATCTTGCTCTTTTTACGTGGAGGATTAATAAACAAACAAAATCTCACAGAATCCGTTGAAAGTTCAACATAGTACATACGGCCAATTGTATCTGCTCCTCATTGTTTTGGATTCCACTCATGAGCTTTGGACTCAAATATATAATACTGAGGGATGTCAGAGTAATACAACTCACGTGCAGCATGATTCGAAGTAGACATGAGATTAAAAAATAAAGTATATTGAAGTCAAATAAAGTTTAAAATGTGCATGAATAATATGGATGTAATAATACATACAAAGGCATTACAATGAATAATTATATAATACATTAATACATTAAAAAAGTAATTTATTTGGTTAGCGAAATAGTGCTTAATCAAATGAATTTGTGTTTTTTTTAAATGTATATATTTTCTTAGTGTATGCAACTTGAAGTATGCTGTTACAGTGGTATCTCTGTCTTGGGATTTTCTGCAGCTATTTGTATGTTATCATTGGCGAAATACACATTTTGCTCGCCTGGAAGATGAACTTGAAGTCTTATTGTTGTATGAATAAGGCAACAGCTCCCTCTAGCTGTGATAACAGATGAAGCGGGCAGGATGGCTTCGAAGAAACATACATCTGGACTTTTATTATATAGTAGATGATAGGATATACATTTTGATTTTTGATTTCCACACTATCTGTTCCTTGCCCTGAATTGAGGGGTGGGATTGTATAAATGGAGATGTTAAATTGGTATGCCCCATCTGCGTGAACCAATAATAAAAAAACAAATATTTCTACATAAGTAGGCCATTGTTTTGCTGTATTGGATAACAGAATGTGCACAAGAGCACACATGTGAGAAATTTCATTAGTGCATGGAATTTGATGCTCCACTTCGTATGATCTCATAGAAAGTACAGGCAGTGTTGGTAATTTGTTTTTTTTAAAACTGAACGTGAGAAAATCGTTTTAAGAAAAGTATGGTCTATATGCAGAGTCTGCCACCTTTGGCTCACCAGATGTTTTGGACTACAAATCCCATCAGCCCTTGCCAGCATTACAATTCAGAAGGATCATAGGAGTTGTAGTCCAAAACATCTGAAGACCCACTTGATTATAACTCTTGAACATGCGATAAAGTGATCAGAAATGAGGCATGATTGAAAGCGAGGGCCCTGATATCTTCGCACAGCAGCGCCAGGTAGATGAGCCCCTTCAAAAATTGTACATGACCTCCACAAGAGCTGATGAAAAGAATCTTGGCACATCTTTTAGTTTACCTTCAAGTGATGGATAACAGGTTGGCAAAAAGCTCACACAATTGTACACAAAATAGTCAAGAGGCCTCTGCAGAATTAAGAAGCCAAGCATAAAGTCACACAGAGAAATTAAAGGCCAGAATAACCAACCAAGTCATCCATACTTAAGGCTAACAAAGTCTTTGTAAATATAAACATTAAATTCAGACAGAGCGAAGATGACAATGCAGAATGTATAATGAAGCAGATTGACTCACAGACATAATTCGATCTGCTATACAAAATATAATAATCGTTCAGAAACAAAGAGCTCAATTAACTCATGAGAAAGATGCTGCTATTTAGCAAGTACACCAGCTTACCTCGCAACTGACATGCGCAAATGCAAGATGGTCAGAGTAAGGTGGCTACGCAAGAAATTATACAGAGAATAGAAGAAAATGTACCATCGAAAGAAAGCATTGATGCACAGCGAAAAATCTTGATGATGCAAAGTCAGAGATTGAACACATGAAGAAAGAATTAATTAGCTGGCACCCTATTAGCCAGGAGTCAGCAGATGAAACACATTTACCAGTAACAAGGTGTCCCGCTACAGAAGGAATTACAAAATTTGAAAGAAGCACTGGCTTCCAAAGCTATGGCATTTGTCAGGCTAGTTTGAATAACTCTAGGAAACAGGGAGTACAAAGTAAAACGCACATAATAATTCAAATGGACCAGAACGCTATATTGAGACAAGAAATTAAAGATGTCCATGCGACTTTGGACTCTGCAAGTCTAAAACTTGCAGAAAGATCAGTTTCACAGAAGAGGGGAGATTGTCCACTATTCCTGAGGCTACCTCTACATTACCAAAACATTCCCAGAATCATGCTAGCAGTGTTGGTGCACATTTCCGTGTCAGATACAGAAGAATACAAAGAACAAACATTATGTCAGGGGTGAACAGGAGAGGGAGTGAGAGTACACCCAAACAGAGAGTTAGTGACTCAAGAGATGAAAAGGAGTTAAAGGAACAAGAATTACAACGCATGAACCAACAGAAAAACCATTTAGCCCACTTGGCTGGCGTAGAAAGACAGAATATTCAACCTAAGAGAGCATATTATGGTGATGCTCCAGAACTCCTAGGTAGATGGAAAAACACAGTTTGAGCGATATGATGAAATAACGTACTTTCCAGCCTCTCAGAAAAGATTTGAGACCCAGAAGACAAATGGGAAAGAGAAATGAGAGAGGGTCTCCAATGCTGCATAGCTAACCAAACTCCTTACAGTCAGTGACAACGGGGTACATATGCAAGCAGGGAAAGGGATTCAAGTAGTGCCTCTGATTCTGATGAGGGAAACTGGATCCAAGTAAAGAAATATAGAAAGAAAAAGTGAATATTGAAGTTAAAGACCCAAACAAACAATTTAAGGGTATAAAAAGCATTATAACCTCTTACCATACAAATGCTACCCATTCTGTTTGGGGAACATCTAGAAAAGTATGAACAGATGATGGCATCATTTGTATGCAACACTGATCAAGATAACTACAAATGGTCTTGTACAAGGTGGCCATTTTGAAGTATTTTTGAACTTCTAGAAACCTACATGAACCCTGCAAAGTAGCCTACAATTTTTTGTGTGCCAAGGATCAATCTCCCAAGAATTTTGCTCAAGAACTCAAGTGTGCATTTTCCTAGATTTATCGACTTCTTGATACCGAAAGTCGAGAATTCAAAACCATATTCTTTCGTGCCCTTCCAAAATACGTAGTGACTCAGTGTGTGACTTGATGACCCACCAACTCTTCAGTGGATGACGCAGGCTACGTGGGTCTATGAAATGCAGTATCCAACAACACTCAAAAACGAGGAAAAGATCCCCCAAACAAACACCAGCTCCAGCCACCATTAAGGTAGCTGAGGTGAAGAGTACTCCTCAGTTGGACCTAGAGATAGCTGAGCCAAAGACCCATTATTCTGATGTTAAATAACCTAAAAGACAGAGAAGACACTATGTTGAAAGACAGACTAGTCCTTCGCCAGGCATCCAAAATACTGACTCTACAAATCCAGAGACATATAGGTCTATAAGTATGCTCCGCCCACACAGGGAGAAATACTCTGTCAAATACCCTGGAACAAATACACAAGGAAATTCAAATCAGAATGGATCCAGGGAGAGAAGTCAATCGACAAATTCTAGGAGTTATTACCAAAAATACTCTCCACCTCTTCCTAGGTTGCAGGATAAGGAACAAGTTACTTACCTGTAACTGTTGTTCTCCAGCATGGGTCTGGCATGGATTCACATGCTCATGAATATTCCCCGTTGTCAGGCTGGGAATCCTCGGTAAAGAAAAAACCAGTATCAGTTTCGTTTCTGATCTGTCTTTCGTAGTAGTAACCAATCACTGGTCTCTGCGTCATACTGACCACAGCCAATGACTGCCCTCAACCTAAGCCCCGCCTCTGGCAGCCATCTTCAGATTTGGAAGCACGTGAAGTGGCAGTATGACCAAGTGAAGAGCCGCAGAGGGGTAGGCGGGAGGGTTCGCATGTGAATCCATGCCAGACCCATGCTGGAGAACAACAGTTACAGGTAAGTAACTTGTTCCTTCTCCAGCATGGGGTCTGGCATGGATTCACATGCTCATGAATAAAGAATACATAGCAGTACACACATGCACAACCACGGGAGGTGGCAAAGGCTCAACATTAAGCATTACTTCAAACTCAACATTAAGCATCTTACCTCCTCACCAGGCTCACCTCAGGCGAACAGGTTGCGCAGCACTGCTTGGCCGACCCTGGACTCTTCCCTGGAATCCCGGTCGACGCAGTAGAATTTCGTGAAGGTGTGCGTCGACCTCCACGTAGCAGCCCTGCATATGTCCAGCAGGGGCACACCAGATAGGAACGCCGTGGTAGCTGCGATCGCTCTGGTGGAATGGGCTCTCGGACGGCCAGGCAGCGGTCGGTTTGCCAACCGGTGACAGTACATGATACAGCCGGAGAGCCATCTGGAAATGGAAGCCTTCGAGAGAGCCTTCCCCTGATTGACAGGTCCAAAGTTTACAAAGAGTTGTGACGTCTTCCGAAAACACTTTGTGCGGTCCACGTAGAACTTCAGCGCTCTAGCCACATCCAGCGAGTGCAAAGTCCTCTCAGCCGGCGACGAAGGCGACGGGAAGAACACAGGCAACACCAAGGGTTCGTTGAGATGGAAGTCTGACGGTACCTTGGGCATGAAGGAGGGGTGCGTCCTGAGCACTACCCTCGTGTCGTGAAAAGTCAAGTACGGGGCCTTGCAGGAAAGGGCCTGGATCTCTCCCACCCGTCGTGCGGAGGTGATGGCCACAAGAAACGCTGTTTTCCACGACAGAAACTACAACGGGGCCGAGTGTAGAGGCTCGAACGGAGGTCCCATGAGCTTGGTCAGCACCACGTTGAGCTCCCACGCCGGGGCCGGAGCCTTCACCGGCGGGAACGATCTGAATAGTCCCTTCATGAACTCTTTCACCAGACGATGAGACCACAAGGACGTCCGCCCCGTGGTTCTGGTGTATCGGGAGATCGCAGCAAGATGAATCTTGATGGACGCGTGTGCCAGTCCAGCCTTGGCCAGCGTCAGCAGGTACGGCAGCACTTGGGGAGCCGTAATCCGTAGAGGGTTAATCTTCTGTGCGTGGCACCAGACAGAGAACCTCTTCCATTTGTGTCCGTAGCACTTAAGAGTCGAGGACGCCCTGGCCTTTGCAAGAACCTCTCTGCAGTCGGCCGGTATGTCGTATCCTCCAAACTCTAGTGCTGCAGGAGCCAGGCCTGCAAGTTCAGCGACTTCGGGTTGTGGTGGAGGATGGCGCCTCCTTCCCTGGAGAGTAGATCCGCGTCCACCGGCAGCTTGATTGGCGGTGACGCTGACAAGTCCAGAAGGTCCGGGAACCATATCTGCCTCGGCCACGCAGGTGCGACGAGAATCATCCTGCACCGTGACCTCTTGAGCTGGTTGACGAGCCGGATCAGCAGTGGCAATGGAGGGAACGCGTAGAGGAACAGGCCCTCCCAGGGAAACGAGAAAGCATCGCCCATGCTCCTCGTCTGGGGAAACCTGCTGGCGAACCTCCGGCACTTGGAGTTCGTCGCCGTCGCGAACAGGTCGATCTGGGGTGTGCCCCACCGTCGGAAGAGGCGATCCACTAGATCCTGCCGTAGTTCCCACTCGTGGCACGAGCGCAGCTCCCTGCTGAGTGAGTCGGCGATGGTGTTTTTTTATCCCTGCCAGATGAAACGGCACCAGAAATATCCCTTGGGCGACGGCCCAATGCCACAGGTCCTGAGCCTCCTTGGACAGTGCGGGGGACCTGGGTCCGCCCTGTTTCCTGATGTAAAACATGGTGGTGGTGTTGTCGGTGAAGATCCTCACCACCTTGCCCTTGAGGGACGGAAGGAAGGACCTGAGGGCCCAAAACACTGCACGGAGCTCCAGGACGTTGATATGTAGGGACTTCTCCGTCGGGAGCCAAAGTCCTCTTGCGTGCAGATTTTCGGTGTGCGCTCCCCACCCTTCCAGGGAGGCATCCATGGTCACTGTCTCCTGGTGGGCTGGAGTCTGAAAGTCCATGCCCACCGTCAGATGCGCGCGGGTGCCCCACCACCGGATCGCTCGTCGGAAACTCTCGTCGAGCGTGATCCTTTCCTCAAAGCTGCCCGTCGTTTGGATCCAGCGCGCGTCCAGGAACTCCTGCAACGGGCGCATCCGGAGCCTGCACATGGGAATGAGGTAGATGCAGGAAGACATCATTCCGAGGAGGGACTTGATGGACCTCACCTTGGCCGCGTCGGCCACCAACATCCGCTGCACCTTGCCCAAGATGGTCCTGGTCCTTTCCTGCGACGGGAAGGCCAGAAGGGACACTGTGTTGAGCCTCGCTCCCAGAAACAGAGCGTTCTGCGCGGGCACCAGGTGGGATTTGGCGTAGTTCACGGAGAATCCCAGGTCCGTGAGAAGTTGGACGGTCCTTGCCGTGTGGTCCACGGCGAGCTCCTTCGTCTTGGCGCGGATGAGCCAGTCGTCCAGGTAAGGGTAGACGTGGAACCCTTCGCGGCGCAGCTGCGCCGCCACCGGTGCGAGGCACTTGGTGAATACCCTGGGTGCCGACCGTAGTCCGAAGGGGAGGGCTTTGAACTGGTAATGACGCCCTTGGACCACAAACCTGAGGAATTTTCGGTGCCCCTTTAGGATGGGAATGTGGAAGTAGGCATCCTCCAAATCCAACGACGATAGGAAGTCTCCTTCCCCCAGCTGACCCAGGACGTGCTGGAGGGTGACCATCCGGAACTTCTGCGCCTTGATGAACTTGTTCAGACGTCGCAGGTCTAGGATGGGGCGCCATCCTCCCGTCTTCTTCTTCACGAGGAAGTATCTCGAGTAGACTCCGGAGCCCCGAAGCCTCTTTGGGACGAGTTCGATGGCGCCCTTCCTGAGCATCGCCTTTACCTCCAGGAGAAGTTGAGGGACGTGAAGTTCTTTCCTGGCCACAGGGGGGACGCGCGGGCACCTTCTCTGAAACTCGAGCGCGTGGCCCCGGGCCAAGGCGTCCAGCACCCAACGGTCGGTGGAGATGGACTCCCACATGCTGACGAAGCTCGCTAGCCGGCCTCCCACCGGGCTGCTTCGGTGGGGGCCCGACCCCACGGCCGGTTCAATCCTGCTTTGACGAGGCCTTGCCGCCTTGACCTCCTTGGCGACGACGGCAGGGTCCGCCAGACTTGCCTCGTCCTCTGTATGCTTCCTGAGACGATGAGCGGGGCGCTTGACGGTAGGTGGAGAAACCGCCGCCGGAACCTTTGGAGGCGCCCTTGCCTCCGCTGCTCCGAAAGGGCGTCCGTCGTCGTTGCAGAACTCCAAGGGCCCGGGCCGTCTCAGTATCCGCCTTAATGGCCTGAAGGGAATCGTCCACTGTTTTCCCAAACAGGTTGTTCCCATCGAAGGGCATGTCCAGGACTCTGGTCTGAACGTCTTGACGGAAGTCCGTAGCCTTGAGCCATCCACGCCGCCTAAGGCAAATGCTGTTGCCCAACTGGCGGAACCCAGTGTCGGCGATGTCCGTCGCAACGGTGATGGCGTGGTCCGAGGCCACCTCGACTTCCTGCAGGATCTCCAGGGCCTCCGCCCTCTTGTCGTCCGGCAGAAAATCCAGCAGGGGAGCTATTTTGTACCAGAGCTCCCTGTCGTAGCGGGCCACGATAGCCAAGGCGTTGGCCGCTTTAATCGTCGTCGCTGCCGACGAGATGACCCTGCGTCCCATCGCATCCAATTTCTTTCCCTCGCCGTCCGGTGGGGAAGTCGATGTGGAGGCCGCAGCACCCCCCCCCCGCTTTCTTCCTGGCCGCCGCGGAGACGACGGAGTCCGGGGTAGGCTGCGCCCGGAGGCACAGGGGGGCCGTGTCCGGGACCCGGTACTTCTTCTCGTACCGGTCTCTTCTAGCTGGCGTCGTGGAAGGGTTCTTGAGGAGGGTAAGGCCCTCATCCCAAATGTCGTCCAATAGAGGCACTGCGAGGACCGTCTTCCTCTTGGCCTCGCGCCGCTGATAAAGGAAGCCTTCCTTCTTCTTCTCCTCAGGGCAGAGTTGGAAAGCTCGGACGCCCTGGCGATCATGGAGTGGAACGACCCAATCTCGTCGGGCGGAGAAGCCCTGGTGGGAGGAGACGACGGTATATCCTCGTCGTAGGCCTTGTCGTCCGTAACCGTCGCCGCCGTGTCAGTCCCCGTATCATCCCCTCGGGTGGACGGGGAGGAGGGCTGGGCGGGGCGCGACGGCTGAAACGGAGGTGGGGGGTGGATCCTTCTCTTCTTGGTAGGGGGAACACGCGAAGGCCCTGGTTCTGGGTCCCCCGACGGGAGAGGTTCCTCCGTCGGCAACGGTAGCCTCGTCCTTATCTCTGAGCATAAGGACTGTATGGCCAACAAAATGGCCACCGAGTTGTCTTGCGGCGCTGGCAGAGGGGAACCCGACGGGAGAGCAGGGGCCCCGTCGGTATCCTCGACGATGTCGTCGTCACCTGCGTCGGGATCCATCCCGACGGGCCGGTCTTCTTCCACGCCGAGGCCGTGGCTTAAGACCTCGATCAGCTCCTCATCTGAGGTTGAGGCCGAATCTACGACGACGCCCTGCCCCCCCTTCTTCCCCACGGGGGATTTCACGGGGGTCCTATCGATGGGCACAAAAGAGGACTCCCTCCGAGGTGGCAGGGAGACTCTGAGCCCCGAGGTCGCCACCACTGGTGTAGCCTCCACAGGCTGAGCCAGGGCCGCCGCGACAGTTTCGATAGAGGGCTTGGTCGGATAGATTAAGGCCTTCACCACCTTAGGTGCGCTCACCGCCTTATCCTTGAGGGAGGGGGCACTGCCACGCTCCTCCTCTGCCTTAGAGCTCGACCGGGGCCTCTCCAGGAGCTTCGCCGGGTGCTTGGCCTTCCTCTTACCCGACCCAGAGCGTTGGCTCGCGGTTGATGGTGCCGGGGAGGGTGCGCCCTGCCTGGCGCCCGTAGAGCCCGACCGTTCGGCGCTCCCGGTGCCAGCGGACTCGCGGTGCTTGGCCTTATGTTGGGCCCCCGTCGCCGGGGCGCCCTCAAAGGTCTTAGAAGACCGCTCGGATTTCTTCCTCTTCTTCTCGCCGGACGGGCTCTTCCCTTCTAGCCAGTTGGCGAGACGTTGATGGCGGTCCTTCATGGTCCGTTCCGACATGTTGCCGCAAAACGCACAGTCCTTCTCCACGTGCGTCTTGTCCTCATGAAGGCAGTAAAGACAAAAAGAGTGTTCGTCCTCCTTAAAGACGTTCTGTAGTTGGCATCCAGGGCAGACCCTGAACAGCTTTCCGGGCGTCAAGCTTCCCTTCTCCTGGGCCATGTCCGCGACCGGGCCTGAGAAACTTCTGGAGTCCTCCGAAGTGTAGCTCGACGAAATCTTCACCCTTGAGGGGCGCAGACGAATCCGACACGGGTCCCCGTTGATCGGATGGAGAGTCGGTGGAGCTTGAGGCTCTTTTTGACCGAAAAAACGAAGTTTTTGAGAAAAAACGTGAAAAAATAGCACTAACGCTCGAGAGCAATAGCACGAGGATCCCAACACATGACCGTGCGGTAAAAATCTGAAGATGGCTGCCAGAGGCGGGCCTTAGGTAGAGGGCAGTCATTGGCTGTGGTCAGTATGACGCAGAGACCAGTGATTGGTTACTACTACGAAAGACAGATCAGAAACGAAACTGATACTGGTTTTTTCTTTACCGAGGATTCCCAGCCTGACGACGGGGAATATTCATGAGCATGTGAATCCATGCCAGTCCCCATGCTGGAGAACAGATCTCAGTGTCAGGGTGAGTGGGGACCCAACAATACATACATTAGTTCCCAGAACTACCACAACTACTCCCCTAGAAGAGACAGTTACCATTCTAAAGAACATAGATGTGAACACAGTCTAGAAAGTGACCAGAGTTTCTCACAACTGGAGCAATAGGTCAAGCGATCGGTAGAGAGCGTTGGTCAATTCATGAGATCCCCACAGGCAAATCCTGTTTCTAATGCTTATAGAAACCTTGGATGAATGAATAGACAGGTCAGGGTGTATAATGACAAGAGGAACTCATTCGAGTTCAAAATACACGAGGAAAAGAGGAAAACGTGGAGGCGACAGAAAAGATATGTCAAGCCTTAGAGAAAGCTTCTTTTACCTCATGCAAAATACCTGAGTTTACTGAAAAATTGGCAAAGGCTGATGGTGAACCCGCTTTATTCCTTAAAATAAAAGCAGAGAAAAATGTGAAATTCAGTGAGGAGAAAATTGTAACCATTACATTTGAAAAACAAGAGAACTCTGTGTAAATGATACCCAGTGTTGCTTCTTTGCCAGATGTAATGGCTCCTCCAAAAGAACAGAGAATCAGAGTGAAAAGAGGCATGACAACGAACCACATTCAAAAGACAGAGTAACAGTTAAACCCCTAGACACGAAACTCAAGATGAACAAAATCCAATAATTTCAACAGAAACCTCAAAACAAAAGGATTACTCCCACTTCATGTATTTCTAGGCCTCACAATCCAAGTAGTACCAGTGCAGAAAAGGGAGAAGTACCCATCCATTACATATTTATGAAATGTTATTTTATTACTCCAGAGTCCTTGACCACCCCACATGAACTTGACCCTGAGGAGAATGCCCCTGAGGGGACTGACCAAGGTTAAGCTTATGAAATTCTAAACACAACCAGAATGTTCTGCCAATTCACACTTTCTCTGTAAATTCGAGATTAAAGGTTTTTCACGTCTGTCCAGTTTCAGGGACAGCAAGACATTCCAGCTCTCATAGATACAGGTTCCCAAGCGATCTGTGTATCCAGAGAAGTACTCAACATTCTAAACCTAGGCATGCAGAAAAGTCACTGTTTCTCAAAAATTCCTCCTCGGAGAATTTCATAACTTTGACAGGAATCAAATCCCTGTACACAGGTTTACTCAAATAGACATCAAAATAGGGTGACATCGACTCACTCATCCGGTGATAGTCCTGACTTTCAAGAGCACCTCTGTTTTACTAGGGAAAAAATGTACTTTTGAGGCTTTCGCCGATGATCGATTGTCTGAACCAGGTCCACTGGACCCAAACTTGCCACCTGATCAACTATGTTATTTTGAAACGTCCTGTCATTTGATTGTAAAACATTCTGATCGATTAGAAATTAATTTCCAAAACACTTAAGTCTCAGACATCACAATCATATCAGATTAAAGTGTAGGGGCTTACACAGAACCTTTAAGAAAGAATCTACTGCCACACAATAAGTGGTTCTTAATTCTGGAGGGAAATAGCCTGAAATGTAGGACTCGTATACATCACTATTCAACTCAATGAAGGCAAGGAAAAAATCTCCAAAGTATAACTTTAGAAAGAAGCTTCATCACTGTACGTTTACTATGCGAACTACAAAAGGATCAGAAGAGTCCCACATTTAAACTGATTGATAAATGTGAGTCTAGACTTGATGCAATAGATTCTAAACACAGGGTTAATAGCATGTGAATGTGTTACGCTCACCTGGTATCCACGGGGACGCCACCCAGCCCTGGTTGGATGATTTGCACTCTTGAACCCTCTCCCGGTCCCTTGGTAATGCCTCTGGTTAAAGATGGGTCTGCAATACCCCATTAAGTTTATGTACCTCCCACCCCATTAAGTGTACGTAGTTGCCCGCCATTGCACGAGATTTGCTCTAGGTTAGTGCCCGTTGATTTAAACCTATGTAATAATATGCACTTGCCACCGTCCAATAAGAGACTGGCCTCATGCTATTCTATCTATCTATCAAACCAACCACGCACCTATCTGTAGCTCCTCTATGTATCTGTGCCGGTCACCACGCACTTGCCCATTGAACATGACCACGCATTCATGAGATGCTGCCGTCTTTCAACCCTTAGGTAGCACTAATGTAAGCATACTATTCTTGACCCCGCAACTGTTTGTAGCTGCCGCCATGCAACATGTGGCTGGCACCATGCTCTTACCCACCGGAGCTGACCTTGCAACTTTATGTAGCTGCCGCCGTGTAAGATATGGCTGGCACCATATACTTGCCCACCAAGCTATGTAATCACTGTTATGCTCTTACTGTAATTGTCTGAAGCTATCATCTATGTATGTATGTATGCCTTCTAAGTGCACTTATGTAACTAAGCAAGCATTCTTAACAGCGCCACGATGCTTGAGGGCAGTGGGAGCTTTACAAATTCAAATAAATAAATACAGGAGAGTTGGATTCAATACCAGATTGTCTTTGTTTTCCCACCTCCCTTGGCCTCAACTCCTTTCTCCCCTTGGGCCTCCTCCTCACCTTAATATTGTAAAAGGTGGATTCTCCGTCCTGCTCCTCATGGCAGGGGCTCGTAGATGTGGGGGGCGAGCAGCGACCAAGTTACTTCACTGGTGCAAGCCCCCTGTGAGAATCCAGGTCTGCTGCAACTCCGTAGGTTTGCTGCTTTACAGTCTTTATATGCATTTCTTATTTTCTTCTTAGTTATATATAATTATATAATAATATCTTGCTTCTTTCCTTTTAGGTATGGAAAGGTATTTTGGTGTAGGTCATGCAGTTTGAAGATGAGCATGGGCCGGTAGGCGAAAGCGCGATGTGAGCGATGCTCTCCGGTGAGTAATGTGCGATGCACGGCGCTGTTTCGCCTTTTATATTGCTAACCTGTGTCTTTTCTCTCCTTGCAGGTCTCGATGTTCCTCGCCAAGCGCCATGATGTTCCAGCAATGATACTGACTAGGAAATGAATACCCAGGTAAGAATTGTGTGGCTTTCTTCATTCGGGAGGAAACGTGACTAAACGCTTATTAATGCTGTCTTTCTTCCTCCTTTTTCCAGGTTATGGTATTCCAGGATGCATGCGGTGCCGGATGATGGAGTTCGTACCGTCAGGTGAGTGGAAATGAAGTCGGCGATGGATTGAAGACAGGATACTATTCCAGGTAAGTTTCGTAGTGTTCTTTCTCTCTCTGCAGGTCCTTGGTTTCAGGTAAGCTGGCATCAAGAACTGGACACGGTGAGCGTTACGCTGTCCACAGCAGAATAACACGAAGCATGTTCTGCTGTTTGGGTGTGGTTTAAATAGTCTCAGGTAAAGTAGTCCAGGTGAAATAGTCCCAGGCCTACCACACCCAAAGTAGTCCAGGGACAGTAGTCCCAGGCCTGCCACACCCAAAGGACTAGACTGCATAGTTCAGTTCCTTGTAAATGAGCTATGTGTGTGCCTCCAAGTTGGCTGAGCCCCCCCCACCCCCCCCAAGTTAAATAGTCCCATTCTAATGCAGGTCTTCATGATGGTTAGGAGCCTGGCGCCGAAGGCGCTAGGACTGACTCCAAGAGAGTCTTGGATAAGGTTTTAAGGCCTTTGACCTGGCCCTAACTGGAAAGCTGACTTGCCAGTGAGGTCCAGGGTTAAGGGCCATGACAGCATGCTGGAAATTGGAAATTAAAAAGTAAACCATGAATGTTGGGTTGTGACAGATGTCATGTCTGATTTTTATATCAGCAATGACATACTTCATCGATTCACAATTCATTTAGATCTCAGTCTGGACCCAAATCAAGGGAAACCCAATGGATTTCAATGATCTGTAAAAGCCATTTCGGTATGCCCAAATGCAGTTGAAGTTCCAATCAAAGAAGAAATAACTATTCCCGGAAACACACAACAATAAACATTACCAGTAAAAATTTGAAAAGGACAGACTGCTTAATAAAGAAGTTTTTATAAACTCAGAGAATATACTACTGGAAAAAAGGCCCGTCTATGCATCCAACCCCTTTAGTAGATCTCAAAGATTAACAATTTGAATTCTTGTCGATAATGATCCCCAAAGCATCATTTTATCCCAGATATCACGATTGAGACTGCTGTCTATTCTAAATACTTTTTCATGGCTTTAGTCAAATCTATGATTGGACCTATACCAAAGGATTGTTATTGACAATAATGTTAACAGACCAGAAACCATTTGCACTCAACAAGGGGACAATTTTATGGTGTACTCCCTGTGCCCCTATGGAGCAGAGGCTGTTATCAGTAAGATGCTAGAAGATAAAGTCACAAATAACTATCTTGACGCGAAGGAATGAGCCACCGAGGTAGATGCCATAAAGATCTCACTACCCAATTAGAAGATATTTCAGAAATAGCCGCCCCAGAAATATTTCCAGGCTTGCGCCAGATGGTAGAGGATAAGATCAGCATGGCTAATGCCTGCGAGACAGAAGAACAGAAGCAAAAGTTAAGACATTTTGATGGATTTTTAGAAAGCTTTCTCTTTAGATTCATACAATAGTGGAAACACTTCTCTTCATTAGAGACATATGGAGCCTACCATGGCACCAGTTTTTGTAAAACAATACTGGTAACCTCTAGCAGGAATCACAGATATTATGAAGAACTTGGAATCACGTGGGATTATTTGACCAACCAAAGTACATTTAATAACCCATTACTAGGAATTCTGAAACCCCATGGACACTGGGGAGACTAGGCAGACCTAAGGGAACTGAACAAGAAGCTACACATGTCACAGTGGCTTCTCCCTTACATTGAACAGGGCTTTGCACTGATCCAGAGTTCAAACGTATATACTGGCCATGATTGGACTAAAAAATGTTGACTGTGTTGGTGCTCCAGGAACATACAATCTCGACTTTACCTTTTGGTGGGGGGGCGGAGGGGGCAGCAGTACGCATAGTGAAAAACTCCACTTGGGTACATGAGTAGCAGAAACAAGTTCAATATGTTCCTACGTAAGGCCTTGCCCGACCTTGTAGGAAGATGGATTTTTTTTATTTCTTAAACTTTCTTTATTAAACACTTGGTATCACAGATTACAAACATAGTATATGAGTAACAGCGTAACAGTTAACAATTTTACCACAATTGCTGATTTCATTCATTTAACAATGGTAGTACGAAGTCCTAGGCATTAGAATAGACAAGCTGAAGGTGCTATTAAAAAAAGGGACAGTTGTGTAAACTTTAGTGCATAACATGGGGACAAGAGTGGAGGATAAATATCTAGTGTTTTGTTCAAGGGTCTTCATGCAGACATTGTAGATAAGACTGGAAAGGGCGCCACACATCCCTAGGGTGACTACCCAATGGCTGTAGGGATGCCCATTGATCCTCACAATCATTAGCCCAGATCAAAGCCACTGTTCGAGTGTTGGGACAGTAGGTTTCAGCCAGTGTAATAATATAAATCTAAAAGCGAGCAGCAGACAAATATTGACAAGTTCACGTATAGATCCCAGACGTTCCTCAAACAGACGAAACAAGCACTGCATAGAGGTGGGTTTCAGCCTAGTGTCAGCTATATCAGCCAGACCAGCACACACCTACCCCCAATTGTTAAGATGGATTTCTGAACTCGGACCTGGAGGGGCAGAGGTTCAGAAGGCCAGCCTAGTTTCTTGGAACAGGGTAACCTCTGGACAAGCCAAACCAATCAGGGTAGGGATGGCGGCGGTCAAGACTAAGTCTCAAGAGGGGTGAGGGTGACTGAAAGACCTCAATGAGCACCCAAAGCAAGGACACTTACAAATTACTCCAGACAGGTGTTATATTAAAAATATAGACACATTTATTACAAGGCCTTTAGCACATCGACCATAGCAAAGAATCACAATAATACGAAAATAAACCAACACATCACAATCAATACAATATATATACAAGACTGAGGGGTCTAAGGAGTTATTAGCGTGTAATATGTAGACCACCTAGATGGGGAGGAAAACAGGCAGCGCAAGTAATCATTAGACCCAGTTCGACATCAGAAATACACCCAACTAGGAGGAAGTCCGAGCCCTACGAAGAGAGAAGCCTTATGCTCAAAAGTACCTGCACGCGCTGGTGTCAATGGATAAAGTAGGGTCTCTTCAAGGGTCTCAGGCAGTTCAGGAAGGTGAATGAAGCGATGTAGAACAAGTCCCCACTACTCAAGCAAGGCCTCCACTTGTGGGCAGAGGCAGGGTGAGAGTGCGGGATAGAGTCGCTATTTCGCAACAGCGGTAGAAAAGAAACGGGCTCCTGTGCGAGGGGCCACCGGTTGGGGTATGGACTACTCACCGGTCCCCGACGCAGGCAGACCCAGACTTCTCCAGTTCAGTTCACGTTGCTGGCAGGTTCAGCTGCGATGATCAGGACGTCTCGACACCGTGTAGATTCTGTGTAGCAGGATGCAGGGTCGAGGGTGTCCCAAATGCAGCGGACGTGCACAGGTTGTTGCCGCAGGAGGGCAACACGGCAACCGCGTTTACTCTGGTCCGGGCGCACTCGTCTCACTTCAGACCTGGGAATGCCAAGGGTACGAAATTGTGCAAGGGTGCCGTGGACGCAGAGCAAGCAGTAGACCAAGTTTCGAGGGCTTCCCCGAAATGGCGGCGGTGACAGAGCAAAGTGTCCTGCGTAAGCGCGGTCAGCCCACTGGTTGGCCCAGGGACACTTCCGAAGAGGCTTACTTGCAGGGTTTGATAAAGGTGCCGGGAATAGTTGATCCCACTATTCCAATGGGTCGAAGCGCCTTTGCAGACCTTCTAGGACGATCAGATGCAGAGGGGGTCTCGCGGATCAGGGTGCCAAACCTTCAGCGGGTCACCAGCGGTTCCTCGACTCAGCTTCTTGTTGCAGGATACTTGGCTCCTTATCCCTTGTTCGGTGTGAACTCAGGAGATCGACATGGTAGTGGTGTTTTCAGCCTCCTCTTATCCAAAGTTCCCTTCGGGCCAAAATGGAGAGGACCCAATGGGAGATCTGTTCACAAACACTCACACCATACGTGGACCTATTACGGACCACAGTGGTCCCAGGCATTCAGGACACTCAGGATGTGTATTGGGAACAGACATCCCAGCCCACATCCTGGAGGCACACACAAGGCATGCAGAAGCCTGCAAAAGCGTTGGGTTTCGCGGGAAAGTGCATGACCAAATAAGGACGGACCCGGGTCGGCTCGACCTGGGGAAGGTGAAGGGGCAAGACAGTCAGAGGACAGGACAAAGAACCTCGTGGCATAGCCATTTTGGAGCCAGGCCACTCATTTGTGCCAAACGCGGTAAGCGGATAACATGGCGAAAAAGGGTTCAAAACACAAGAGAAACGATAGCTGCCACCAGTCCTGTCCATGACACACTTGCACAGTTCATAATAAGTCCAGCGAGAGTTTCTAGGGCCTTTGGAATGACTAGAGACCCAAGAACGCGCTAAAGTTACAGTGCACTCTTGTTTCATGTTACACAAAAGCTGCAACATGAGGAAAGGACTAAGGGAAACAAAGTCTCCCAGTACTGACTGTCTTAAGGGCATGTCAGTTTCCCCATAAGAATTGAGCAAAAGCCCAGAGGAGTTTGGCAGAAGGCTGCGCTTCTCTGGCAAAGTCTAGATCAGGGTGTAAAACAACAGCAAAAAGTTTGGGGGTTGCCACATGGAGGGAAAATTGCATACAATCATGAAATCTTTCCTAACACCAATATACGCCCAATGCAGGACAACTCCACACCATGTGGAAATAACTGGCATCATCCGCCACACATCTAGGGAACCGGCCAGTGTTAGATGGAAAAAATGAGAGCAATCGAGTCGGGGTATAGTGGCATCTGTGTAGTACATTGAGCTGTATCAGGCGGAGACGGGAGTCAAAGGATACCGTTTGGTGGTGCCTGCACATGTCGCTCCACACTTCATCAGTTATATTTGTGTTCAGGTCTCATGACCACTTAGCACAAAGCATGTCCATAGATGCCAGGGTATGGTCTTGTACCATCTTGTAGAGGGTGGAGACTATTCCATTTGTACTGTGTGCAGACATAATATATGCTAAAATGGGTTCGCCTTCAGGCTCCACTGCGAAGCCAGCCCATCGATCCCTGTAAACTCTGCAGAGCCCCATGTATTGGAGCCAGTGTGAGAACTTTCGTTGCGCGACATCTAGAATGTCCCAGCGGTCAAAAAGTTCCTGTGCCGGTACATACTGCCCAGGGATTTGTACCCACTTTGCGCTCATCGCCTCACAACTGCAGTTCTCGTTTGGGGGAAGGTTAGTATGCAATTCTAAAGGGGAAGGTCCTTGTGGTATGGCTGTCCCACCCACAACACTCAACAATTTCCTCCATGCCAGTACAGATACTGTAGTGGGGTCGAATGTGCATGGGTCAGTCAACCAAGGGGGAAGTACCAGGGATCTAATGTCAAGGGTTCTCGCAGCATTTTTGTTCAATTTTAACATGTGGAAGAAGGGAGTCTTGTGGAAACCAATAAAATGCAAATTGTGCCTGCACGACCAGCCAGTAAACTGCAAGTCGGGGGCATGAAATCCACCACGTTCATATAGCAATGTCAGGGTATGCCATTTAAGCTGACAGCCCCAGAGTGCCAGACAAAAGCGTTAACAGTGACTTCCAATTCTTTGGAAAACTACACTCCAGGCCACAGTGGCATGTTTTGGAAGAGAAAGGAGTTTGGGAAGAAACACCATTTTAAGTAATGCCATTTTGCCTGCAATGGATAGTGGTAGTCATGCCCACGCCTGTAGTTTGGAGGTAAGATGGGACATATATGCAGTGTAAATACGGGACAAAGTGACATGTTGTCGAGTCACCACCCCAGGTATCGTATCTTGTCGGAGGACCAGGAGAAACCTGGTACATTTTGTGGCTGGATCACTACATCAGTTAAAGGGAGAATTTCAGATTTGGTACAGTTGACCTGTAGACCACAAAACTCTCCAAATGTAACAACATCATGCATTATCAGGGCCAAGTTATTCTGTGGGTTTCTTACCTATATTATCGCCTCGTCTACATATAGCGACATAATCTCTGGTTTATCAGTCAGATGGAGGCCACTATACATATGTTTCTGCCTAATGAGATCTGCTAATGGTTCAATGATTATGGTGAAAAGTAGGGGCAACAGGGGGCAGCCCTGTCGTGTGCCTCTGGCGATCCGTATCGGGGCCAAAAGCATCCCATTCGAGCATACTCTAGCATATGGTAGCATATATAATAAAAGGTATATTTGATATAAGGTTAGGGCCAAATTTGCATTTCTCAAGGGTGTTATACATAATTCCCATAAGAATGAATCAAAAGCTTTTTGAATGTCAAGAGTGGCAGCCACCGTCTGGGCTCCCGGCTCTATTTGCGTAAGTATATTAAACAATCTGCGTAGATTAAGTGTGGTTGATTGCCCAGGTATGAGACCCGATTGATCGAGATGGATGATGTAGGGCATACATGGTGCAAGGGGTGTAGCAGTATTTTGGCAAACATTTTTATGATAGAATTTATAAGCGAAAGTGGGCGGTAAGAGCCGCAATACTCTCTGGGCTTGCCCGATTTTAGGAGGATAGTAATAATCGCCTCTCCCATAGTAGCAGGGAGGACCTGTGTTTCCCGGGCCTCAGCCCACACTCCGTGAAGGTAGGGGACGAGGAAAGATTTAAAATATGTATAGAATTCGGCTGCAAGGCAATCTGGGCCAGGGGCCTTCCCGGTGGGTAGGGCATAGATTGCACTAGCAATCTCCCCTGGTGAGAGAGGGAAGTCCAATTGGGCAGGCGCCTCCGGGGATAGCTGCGATAGTGGGAGACTGTCAAGAAAATCCACTATGGCAGCTGTAGAACATGTGTCTTTATTAGTGTATAAGTCATTATAGAAATGTTCAAATAGTTTATTTATCTCGGCAGACGTATGTACCAGGTTCCCCAGAGTCTCTCAAAAGCATAATACAGCTCATCTGAAATGTCAGTCAGGTCGCCCGAGCCAGTAGCCCACCAGGTTGCTCTCCCTCCCCATAGCCTCTTGCGGTCGCCAGGGTATCAAGAAATGCAAGTTGCCTATATGCGTGACTCCTGAGAATATCTAGCACATTGTTGGCCTGCACGAGCAATGCCAGGGGAGGTTCAGCAGAGTATTTGTTTAAGCTGGCGGAGAGAGCTTTTGCTGTTCTCAATGTCCCGCCTGACAGTCCGGAGGACACCGCTTTCAGTGATCATTACCATACCACGAATGTATGCTTTGAAGGCCTCCCATAGTGTGCCCACAGAGGATACAGAGCCCTCGTTTATTTGAAAGTATGTCTGAACATGTCTCTCGAGAGCAGTTGAAAAATCTCTCAGATTTGAAACGTCACTTAGGGCGCAGTGTGGGAAGTTCTTCAAGTTGGATAGTGACTAATATAGGGCAGTGGTCAGAGAACGTTCTGGGTAAAATATTCACACTCACAGTGCCTACCAGGAGTATTTCAGATACCAACCACACATCAATACGAGAAAAGGAATTGTGGACAGAGGAGTAGAAGGAGTACGCCCGGGTGTGTGGATTGAGGGCTCTCTACACATCCACTATGCCCAGCTCGGTAATTCCAGTTATTATCGCACAGCCAGCCCTAGTGAGTGTCCTCGGGTTGTGACCAGATCTATCTAGGTCTATATCCAGGATAGTGTTGATATCTCCA
Organism: Ambystoma mexicanum; assembly: GCF_040938575.1. Taxonomy (NCBI): domain Eukaryota; kingdom Metazoa; phylum Chordata; class Amphibia; order Caudata; family Ambystomatidae; genus Ambystoma; species Ambystoma mexicanum. The sequence continues at coordinate 445,807,931 of NC_090936.1, read as the reverse complement.
CCCCATAGTACAGGTATCATTGGATATAGAACCATTTCATTCAACAGTTCGGTATAGAAATTGGAATCATCTATGTTGGGGCCATATACGTTCAGGAGAATGATCTCTATTCTCACCAGTGTCCCATAGACCAGGACCTACCTCCTGTGGGTCGATGTGAGCTTTCCTATGTTGAAACAGGATAGTATTATGCAGCAGCATCATCATGGCACCCCTGGACTGTGTGGAGTATGTAGTGTAAAATCTATTCTTGCCCCAGTGTTTACCAAACCCCTCCCATCCTGCAGTTATGGCGTTTGTTTCCTGTAGAAACAGAAGTTTAACATTATGGCGTTCAATATAGAGTAGGAGCTTCCTCCTCTTAACCAGCATTCCCAAACCCCTAATGTTCCAGCTCGTACATGTAAGCTCAACCATACCCATGTGTAGGAAAAATACTGCCTGGCAACCCACAATTCCCTAAAATGACAGAAGGATACCAGACATCTCGTAACCACATTTCATGAATCCGCAATACTGTTACAGTTTGACCAAGTGCATTTTTAACCCCAACTATACACCCTCTTCCCCCAACTCTCACTTCCCCCAATTGGGAAGATAGAACCCCAAATCCAAACAAACCCTTAAACTTTGCAACATTGCATGGTAAGACTGGCACACAGGTGTGATGCGGGCGTTACAAGACACATTAAAATATAAAGTGTGAAACAGTAATATTTCGCCTGAGGTAAAAAAGATAGAGGTAAAATATCTTGATCATGCAAACGCAAGTAAATGACTAGCATAAACGCGCCCGAAGGCATTTGCTAAAGAGCAAAGTATGGATCGATGTGCCGACACAGGGTAGGCATAGAGCAAGTTCAATCTGTTGGATCCCATGAGGAGTTCAGCCTTCTCCCAGGCCGCTCGCAGGATTGCATCTCTGTCTCGATAATTCAATATTCAGCTGATTATCGGATGTGGTGGGGCGCCGGGTTTAGGCTTTGGCACCAAGGATCTATGGACCTGTTTGACAGCAAATTAGGGTGACAGCTTAAGGTTATCCATCGGAGACATAATGATGCGTTGAACAAAGTTTTCCATAGATCCCTCCAGGCTGGTTTCAGGGACCCGATCAACCGTATATTGTTCTGCCGTGATCTGGACCTTAACTCATCATTTTTCTTGATCTGTTGGATTTGTTTAGACAATGTGGTAACCTCTCTCTTCAATAATGCAATAATGCAACATCGTCATCAACTAGGCCCAATCTGGTTTCTGCTTCAGTCATACACTGGCCAACATTCATTGTGGTTTGGTTGACTCTAATGGCTTGCTTGGTGGTTCAGTGCTGTTAGCCATATCAGGAGCCTTGAGAGTAGCTTTAGTATACATGTTTATAGAGCATGGTTTCTTCCCTGAACCCTTCATCATGGCTCACCCCGACGTAGTGGAATCCCAGTAAAACTAGGATTACTCCCCCAGCAGTGGGATCTGCAAAAGCGTCAGACTATGGAGTACTCTGCCGGTGTGACAGCACGGGACCTCCCAGCTACAGTTCCAACTCACGCGTGCATGAGCATCAGAGTTTATCATCAGTTTTCCATAAGGTCTCCAGTGTGAGTCCCAGCAGGTATGGTCACCACATCGGGGTTGTTTAGTAGAGCACCATAACACACCATAACACAATAATTCCATTTAGGCCAGAGCACACAGGAGAGCAAAGCCTGAACCCGAGATTCGCATCCAACATCTGTACCACACTGCCCGTCTGAAGCAGTCAAATAAAGTTGTCTATGGTAGGTGCGTAATCCAGCTGTTCTAGTCGCGGGGGCTAAGACTAAGGCTAAGGACCCTCCCTGTATACACCCAGAAAGAGGTACGGTTATATTGATCCATCATAAAAGAAGGGAATCACTAAAATTTCATTGTGGAGGCAGTCTAGTCTCACAGACAGCAGGAGTCTCCAGAGTTAGCATTGCAGCAGCAAGTAGGGTTGTAGTGGAGCAAGGGGAGTTCCACACCAACCCTTCAAGGTACTCCGCCTGGCAGTATGCCAGATGCAACTAAATTATAATCCCACCGTCAGGAGCTGGAGACGGAACGTGTTGTAGAGGGCCTCCAATGGGCCGGATTGTGCAAATGGTCAGGGAGACAACAAAAGCCGGCAGGCCCAGACACATCAACAGAGGCTCGACTGCGGCCTCAGAGTCGCCAAGCTCCGCCTCTCATTATCAGGGCGGGGCAGCCTGCAGAGCAGGGTGGTTCGCAGATCAGGCCACCCAGCTCATGGTAAAATCGATGTCAGAGGGCCAACGGAGCTTGCTGAATATTGCACCCCCATTACTTGAGCAAAAGGAGGATACACTGTGCTTGTCTCAGTGCTGACGATGTCTGGCGCACAGCGGTGGCCATCAGCCGCAGGCCCCCCACACAGCAGATTTCGGCAGTGCCATGCTGGTTGATGAAACAGATTACCTGAAATGTGCACATGGGCGTCGTGTTTCTTTCCATCAGGAGCCAAAAATGCCTCCAGAACTGCTACGGGTGCCAGAGATCTACATGAGAGCAGCCATGTTTCATTGTGCGCAACAGCACCCCCTAACCCCCTGGAAGATGGAATTTGACCTATGTGGATTACCTATTTAAAAGTCAATTGAGGAACACCTGGAGGAAATCCACCATGTGTTGGCCCAGCAAAGAATTTCTGGTGTGAAAATATCACTTCAGAAAGCACAGTGACCAGGAACGAAAGTAAACCTTCTAGGCCATGAAATCACAGCCATGGGTCATAATCTTCAGAAGATGGTTGAAATTCTACTGAAATTGAAGAAACCCACAAATCTATGTGAATTACGTTGCATTTTAGACTTTACTAATCCTAGTTGTAAATTCCTAGAGGATTACACTGAGATGACTCAACTCTTGGTCCATTTGTTGAAGGGAAGTGTCAAGTGGGAGTAGGGGGACTTTCAAACAAAGGCTGTGAAAAAGATGTTTATCCCATGCTCCATTCTTGGTTTATTCCATCAAAAATAAGGAAATCTTCCTGGACACAGAATCTTCTGAAATCGGTTTAACCGTGCTCTTGTATCAGAAGCATAACCATGTTAATAAAGTGATCTCTTGCGCAAGCAAAACCTATCACCCCATAGACATCAAATGTAATGAATGTGACAAATCACGCCTGGCAACGATATGGGCATTGAACAAAAACGACTGTCCATTGATCCATGGGGAGCATATAATAGTTCCCACCAGGATCTACAATATTTACAGTGACAGGATAAAAACTGGGAATGCTTCCAAGTCAAGGATTACATCCTGCATTCTTTCAATGCAGGATTACCCTGTAGAAATAAGAGATGGCAAAAAAAAAAAAATAATAAAAAAAAGAGTCCAATGGCACAAGGATAAGCCGATCTATAGGACAAATGTATAGATCATCTAAAAAACGAATATAGAAGCATATTTAGCAACTCCTCAAAGTATATCATAAGAACACCTGTCAGGTAATGCCCACCATTTATGTAGAAGGATGCTCCTACCATATTAAAATAAATGATGAGAAATAGTTAGTCATTGGCATTGGGGACTACATGGGTGAATGACATAGCCGAACCCCCAACAACAAAACAATGAAATATCAGACGTTAATCTAAACAATAGACAATTTAGTAACATAAAACAACATGACCTTATTTTGGCAGAAAATAAAGGGTCACTCAAAAGTTTAAGGTCCCAATAAAAAGGATCTATGAATGTTGGCTGTTTTTTTCCTGCCGAATGGCAAGTTCACAGACTTTATTTTAGATGATTATGTCACTTTTTCTAACCACGGGAGTAGACCACCCACAAACCACCTTCCACTCCCCACTCCTTTACTGTATACCTTAGCCCAACTTATCTATCTGTTTGTGGTAAAAGAAAGCAGCAAAAAATGAATTTGGTGAAGTTGCCATTCAGCAAAAGTGTGTAATACAGGAATCTATTTGGCTGATCAACTCATGGATAGTACACCGATATGGAAAGTCTTCTTGGAGAGATGCAAATGACATCAGTGTCAACGATCACAAACTCAAGCTGAGAATGAGCCTTCTATTCTGCAATAGAGTAGAGCACTTCTAGATCAAGATTTAAATACCGCACAAAAAGAAGATCCAATTATAAGACAACGCTATCAGTATCTAGAAGATGCAGGAACCTTTCCCTTGTCCGAATCCAATTGGCATGGAAAAAAAGATCTTTGGGTATTGATTCAGAAGTTGTTCAAAGTTCATGACATTCTTTTGGTTGGGAAACACCAATCTGGTCATCATCAGCGGATGGTACCTTCCGTGTTCTGAAGTATAATTTTGAATCACGCCCATGCACAGTAACAGCTGGTCATCAGGGTTTTCAAAAGACAAAGCAGATCCTATGTAAGGCAGTTTATTGGCCACACATGGATCGAAACCTAAACATTAAATAAGAGTTGTCTGGTCTGTGCTCAGCTTCAATCGAGTTCTCCCACGCACCAGGATCCTCGCCAAAAGAAAGGGTGACCTTATCATGGTTTGATCTTCAGATCAACCTTATTGGCAGGTTCGCAGAAAGCTCACACGTAAAGACCAAATAACAGCACTCTGCATGCAGCAACAAATATCCGTTGACGGTCATGTTTCTCTTGACCAAAATGGGTCAGATATCTTCCTGCTCCAAATTGTAAGGTGGAAACAACTGCTATGTTATTGATGAACCACATATTTTCACATTTCTGCCTTCCTAAAAATAGTGATTCCGACTGAGGTAGTCATTTCACCAGTGAAGTAATCAATAAAATGTAGGGAGTAAAGAGAAAACTATCACCTACAACCCGGCAACCAACCAGGAAAATGCTATTGCATCAACATCTGTTATACCTAACACAGGAACAGACGCTGTGCAACTGATAGACGTGATTTGACCATGGCAGAATTGTTTGTGGCGGAATTGACCATGGTCAATTTCAACGTGAATACAATTTTTTAGCGGCCAAATCTGGCAAAAACTTAACCCCCAACACATCCTCCAAGCCCCCCCCACACTTACCTTTTGCTTCTTCACTTCCTTCTGACCCTGTGGCGTTGGTTCCGTCCCTCTGACGCAAGTCGGAATCCGACGCCGCAGGGTTTGCTTTTCTCTTTGTTTTTCATCCCCCGCCTCCAGTCCTCAGAAGGCAATCACTACAAAACATGGGGAGCGGGGGACACCCATGTTCGGTATTGATTACCCAATTTGTTCGATTTTAATCAAACAAATGGTACAGGCCGAATTCGGCCGAAACTACAAGACTATCAATTAAATTTGAACTAATCAAGCAATACCTTGTGCAACACCTCTACCACTCATGAAAAATGGAGAAACTGCAAAAGTACCTCCAACATGCTTTTGCTTATGCCCAGAGGAACCCAGATAAATCGGCGTTAAGTACTAAGACTTAAAACCTACAACCATCTAAAAGGGTACCAGGTCGGTGATAACGTTTATTTTTAATATTCAAAGGAACCAGGCCAAGGAGTTGGAAGGGATCATATGATAACATTGATAAGATCTCTGATGTTGCCTACAAAATAAAGATCCCAAAAGGGCAACAGAATGAGAAATGTTGGGTCCATGTGAACAGCTGAAAGTCTGCCACCCTTGAAATGTTCTTCATTGGATCGAGAAATCAGTTCCTCCTCCCGATCAGGCGACTTCTGACCCAAGTAAAGGAACCCCAGTAAAAAGGAAAGTACGAATGATTAGAATGAATGCTTGAAGGAGAATACAAGTTAAAATTACTTGTTAAAAGGAATGCAGAAAAAAGTGATGTGTAAACCCCTTTTGCAATGTTACAGATGGGCTAAAACCTTCCACCCATCACTTCTTTGGTCATAATGAGGTTAGGATAGAACAGGGAACCGAAACAATGTGTAAACATTAAACATGGTCTTCATGTTATAATAAACCATCCTTTCTAGCCCTCATTCTAGTGAACTAAATGAAACTGTAAATTCCTGCCTCCCGAACCTCAGGAAACAAAGGGGGACCCCAATAAACTGGTGTCTGGTATCCGGCATTATGAAGGAAATCCACCGACTCCGAAGAAAGGAAGAACATCCAAGCTCCACAGTCAATGAAAAGTCCCTGAAATGCTGCCTTTCTCCTGAAGATAGCCGTTTTCGGGAGGGAGGATTATTTAACATTTTACAGCACAAATGAGGCCTAAAATAAAGCACAATGTGCAAGGCCTTTCTGGCAGAACAACAGAGGTCCTATTCAAAGATTGTCATTTCTTGGGGATTTCTGCACACTTTGCCCACTGCCATGTTCAAATAGGATGCCACTGAAAAGTGTAAAGAAAACTGTGCACATAACACACTGTAAATATGGTGAAAATAACTGGATTCCCATTATTTTCATGGCAGGATTTCATATGTAAAGCAAAGGAAGTAAGACTAATGCCCCATCTATTGGGGTGCATTTACATCCCAGGGAATACAGCAAACCCTAGAAAGTGTACTCACAGGGAAAATGTATTTCCTAATCAATGTGCATCTTTAATATGTGTTTTGGAGTACACAGATGAACAGTGGTAAAGCCTATGACAGCCATGTGTGATTTCCTGAGCCTAAATCATCAAGCAAGTGGAATATAAATTACACTTGTAGGATATAGAAAATGCATATTTTAGTGACTGCCTTTATTATGTATTTTATAGTAGAAAACATATTTGTAAAAATGGGTCAGTCCTACTGTAGCATATTGGAAACATTATTGTATAATTTCAGTGATTAAGATTGCACAGGTTTCATATTAACCAAGAGGATCTGAAAGGTCAGAACAGAGCTAAAACTGTATTTCAGTTTCATTTCTGCTCTGCTGATTTGGACCTTTTCAAAACGGGGAAATCAAATTTTTTAAGGTTCACTTCCCAGGTTTAACACATAAAAGGTCTGCCCAGCCTAAGAATGCACATAACAGGCATACACAAAGGGCTGGCTCCAAAGATTATATAAAAACACATTGCCAGATGTCTTTAGTGGGATCTTGGGCTTTCATCTTCAAATGGTTATCATTTGTCAAAAGGCCAACATATCATAAAAACTGCATTAGCCGTGGGAGGCCATGATAAAGTTCACATAACTCTATATATGCACAGCAGACAGACATCTGCTCTGAACAAACTTAAAAGGGAAGTTTATGGAATGTATGTCCAGCAGACAAAACACCTGTTCTGGCTATACAGATCACATAAAAGGGAGTATGTAGGTGATGTACTGTGGAAAACGTCTGCAACGTTACACCAGAAAACCTAATGTATCTTAACATGAAGGAACATTTCACATGAAATGTTGGATCATTAAATTGATCACTGCATCATAAAGGAAGCACTGATTGACACAAAATGTGGACAGCCCAAAAATAGCCAAAATGTTTAAAATTGCAAACTTCATTGCACAATGTTCATTAAAGTATCTTGTGGGATGTTTTTACCCATGCATCCGAGCCCTACCTCAAAAACTGTGCAGTACTGGCATTGAAAACATCATGATGGCCAGAGCTTCCCAGAAAATGCCCAGGGAAGTGCATGAAGAATAGGCTGCCACCCATTTTGCCGCTGTTATGGGCACAGAAGGGCACTGCCTAAAACCACCATGGGACTACCCACACAGTAGCCTGAAACCATTGGGAATGGCAATGCTGATTGCCAAAAGCAACCTAGAATTGTGGGGAATTCATTTTCTTAAATCCCAAAAATGGGTGCATTACCAGTACTCACCACTATCAGAAAGCCGGCGTTTTAAAACAACACCAGACTTTTTTTTGTGTAAAACTGAATAAATGAACCCAAAGCAGGCCAAAGAAAGACTTACTGAGAGGTGGATACAATGTAAAGTTATATTCTGAAGTGACTTGAAGGTTTATAACAAGACTGGCTGAGCTGTGGATTTCAGCAGTTTAAGTAAATTTGGACTGAAAGACACTAAAAATCTAAATGTTTAAAAGAAATGAGTGACCTACTTTTGAGTGTCACACAGGATGCAGTTGTTTAAATGTCATAGTTTTAAACTTAGAATCAGCATTCTAGCTGCATATGTAAAAATGGTTAGTTTACTTTGAATGCAGAAAACTGGGTAACTAAAAGTGACATTTTATCTGAAACCTGGCTTAAGGAACTGAATTCTGCCCACCAGCTACCCCCGACAGGAGTTGAGACTTGCACAACAGCTGTGTTCCCAGGCCTAGCTGCCTTTTGCTGTTCCCACCAAAAGGGATATGACACTTCTCTGATTGAATTACCTGGGCTCTGCAGGAAATTGAACAAAGCCCTGTCCTGACTCAGGCAAATGTTTTATTGGTGGGAGTCGTAAATGTGGCTTCCTCCTGGAAGGAAAGGGGAGGAGCACTGGCTGTGAGAGCAAGCTGGCTTGGCAGAACTGGAAAAACCAGAAATTCAACCTTGTGCTGGGGGGAAACCACACCCCTTTGGGGCCAGAACATAACTCTAAAAAGATGGATCATTCATAGAGCGGACTTGTGAAAATTATTTAAATGATATCATAATTCTTGTGATTTTTATGCCCACATTTTAAGAGGCTTTTAGGACCCGGTGGTATGTTCAGGGGGGTTTTAGCGGAAAAGAGGATATTACTCTAAATGTATGTATGTTAAAAATCTGACACTCCACCACCTAATGCCCACATGCTTTGCGAACATTTGTGTAAATTCGGGGACAAATCCAATATTGGTAACCGACCAAAAAGTGAAATATGTTGCCATTTTTGAATGCAAGCCCCCAGGAAGAGCAGATTTGGACAGGGTATACCTCCTGTGATATGTGATGGGTGCATGTAATTTTAAACAAATGTGTACCTGTGCAAATATGTCTTTTTGATCAAATACAGATTGTGTGCAATTTGACAGGGGAGTGTCCTTTCTGAAAGCCATTAATTGACATCATTCTGACACACAATCCTGCTCTCCAGTGAGAACGCAAAGAATTCTCCAACCTATCAGAACTCTGAAGGGGTAGGGTCTAGAAAGCTAGCCTCTCCACCCACTTTCAAAACACATAAAAGCAGACAGTCAGGACAGATAGGGACATTCAATTCCATTTGCTGCAACGCGCTCTGCCGGACCACACAACATCCAGAAGATACTAGATTCAACACTTAGACTTTAAAACTCCAAAGAACTTGATTCAGAACTCAAAGCAAGGGCCTAAACCCACAAACTGAGAACTCTTCTCAGTGGGCCTCAGCATCCAGCAAACCTAACAGCGATAGCAGCATCCAGGAGCCGTGCAGATCAGCGCTGGGTCCAGAGAAAGCTGTGCAGAAAGATCCAGAAGCGGTGCTGTACCCAGAGAAAGCAGAGCAGTATCCAGAGGCAGAGCAGAGCTGACCCAGACCGCTGTTCGCAGAGCCAGAGAGCTGACCCAGACGCTGTGCGCAGAAACCGTCCGTGGCGAGTGAAGAAAACCTGTTGACCAGATCCGTGGCGAGGCCCATTCTATTTCTAAATATATTGTGAGTACCTAGCAGAACTGTGCAGAACCAATCTCTTAGTTAAAATAATATAATTCAATCTATTTTAATCTAACCAGAACTGTCTCCTAGAAGTTGTCCCTTGTAATTTTGCAAAGCTGTCACCTGTCATTTTCTAGTTGCTAACTGTAACTTGTCACTTTGAACTTTTAAAATTTCAAATCTGAAAAACAACCTTTACCATATCGCTCATATCTCCGTGACCGTTTGTCTTAGAGACTTGCAGTAACTTTCCTCTGAAAGCTGGGAATCTTGGCTTTTCAACGAACCTAGAACCGCATTCCTACTCCCTATACTTTTGCCGCAATCGTGAAAAACGCACTCGCGAATTTGCCACGATTTGCAAATTTCTCCACGTGTGAAAACAGCAGCTTCCTTGCTTTCATTTGCCAAAAATTCGTTTAACCTGCCAATCATTCCTAGAACATTGCTAAAGTAAGCCTGAACGAACTAATTTAAACCAACTAATCCTCAACCTGAACCTCCAGAGGGAATGAAAATCATTTTAGCACATTTTCCAATATATTGCTATCACATTTTAAAGCATTTTGAGCCTGTGTAAAACTCATATCTATTCTCCTCTAAGCTTGCTGGGAAACTGGAACTCTGTATTACATTGTGATTGTATACCTGAACTGTGTGCTTTTCCTTCCATCTCCTTACATTGTATAGGGGGGGGGTGAATTGCCACAAAGGGAAAGTGATTACCTTGTCTTTTGTGAAACCATATCAGTTTATCTTCTATACTGCATTTCATTCATTCAACCTTGCATTTCCTTGAACCCTATAAAGCATTCTCTACCACCTTATTCTTCTGTCCCGATTTACCAGTGTGCTACCTTATCCATTTCATGTCAACTCCTTAGTGATTATAAAGAAGTGTGCTAGTGCCAGATTCTCCGTTGTTAATCTTTATCATATCAGATTAAGTGTGATATTCAATTATTAATTTATTATAAAGTGTGATATATATATATATTGTTTAAATTCTCAAACCTTTTAACTTGCAAAACAGAACTACTTCTTGGCTCAGTGGGGTCAGGGGGATTCCAAGAGAGGGGTGTTATATAGGGGTAGTCAACCAGAACGCATGAACTGGACATAAAGATATATCAATAAGGGTTTCCATTCAGTATCCCAGACTAGGCATTGACTTAGCTGTAGTGTTGAATTGAATCCTCTTACAATCTAAATGTGCATACTGACCTATAGAATGAGATAATGTTCATTTGCATTGATTTCACATGCTCGGACGCAAACTTACATCTGAAAAACAAAATTCCATTTTTCTAAAGAGGAGTAGTTTGAAATGCCACCTTGCTGGAAAACTACACCTCTGTGACAAAGAAGAGGTGAAGTTAGAGAACTATAAGCATTAAATACATACTGGGAGGGTTATGATGTAATATGGAGATGATGAAAGATCTAAACGGATGTGGGGAGCTGACACCATTTGGAAGGACTGGCCCCATGCAAACAGGAGTGTAGTGGATTCCCCAGAATCAGAATTCCCATTTCAGAAGGTGTATTGAAACCCAAACCAATCCCAAATTGTGCCTAGAGATATTACACAGAGTACATTGAGAAAGATAAAAGGACTCGAAATTCAGAGGGGATGCAATTTGAGAATAAGACTGCAGGGCCGGGAGGATAGCTCAGGGGCAACACGTTCATCTTGGAAGCAAGACAACGCACAGCAACACAAGTTCAAATCCCGGTATTAAGCATAGAAACTGGTCTCCGGTATTAAGCGCGCTATAAAAGAACAATTAGAATTATATGTTGATATTTACATACCCTGTGTTTTTCCATTCATGTCACATTCAAAGTGAGAGGTTATTTCTTTAGAGTCCAATATACTTATTATTGAGAAATTAAATGTAAAACAAATGCATTTTTGTTAGTGGTTTAAGCCAGTGTAGAGTCATGTTGGGTCATAGTGTAAATGCATACTACTACTGCTTGAGTTGATATCATGCATTTAATGCATATATGGTGGAGACCATAGTTGTAGATTGGGAGTTTTCCCGGGAGAAATGAATGGGGGAATTATTCAAACTCATTGAAAATAGTGTGAAATAAATGCAGACTTCTGCAGTCCATTTACCTTGAAAGCACAGACAAATGTTTGTGCAATATGAAAGGGTAGTTTTTTAACTAAGTATCTATTTCTGGAGAATAGTACATTTCAAGCCCAGAAATACAAAGACCGAAAACATCCCATGTTGACCCCTTTAAAACTGTACATGGATCTAAATTTAAAGGAATAAATTCATATTTAGGGAAAGCCACACACACCCCAATAAGTGAAAGGAACACACCCATGTTTAGTGAAGGACACATACACATGCTTATAGAGAGGTGCACCCACATATTCTGAGAATGCAGTATACATGTGGGTTCAGAAGAGTACATATAGATTCCCAATATTATTTTGAATTCAAACTTACAGAAGCCAATGCAAGCAAATCATTGTTTGCATGTACATAAGTTACAGCCCATGTACAGGGGAGCCACATTAAATCATTAGCAATAAATGTTCTTGATACAAGCAACTTTTCTCTGACACCATGCTTGAAAAAAAGTGACTGATAAATGTCTATGTTAGGCTGCTCCTCTTTGGTATCATGCTTGTCTTGATAATGGAGAAAAGCAAGTGTCGGGAATTATTTCAAATGGAGAAATGCATACACTTGTTGAAATGCTAACCATAAAGTATTTGTGTATTTAGACTGATGCAAAAGCAAAAGAAATGTATAGAATGTCTAGTAATGTTTTAGAATATAATATGTACATGTAGATTGTTTAAAGTAAGAGTGCATTCCTTGTCGAGCTTCATATAGGCTGGTAATTTGGTTTCATATTGTGAGTATTGGAGTTGTTATTCATATATTGCGGTGATGTCCACAGTGAGAAGCTAGAGACCACCATAGTTGAAGTTGCATTATTTTTAAAATAAATTTCGATTTTTGAATACCACACTGTCTAATCCATGCCCCGAATCGAGGGGTGAGATTGCATAAATGGGGATGTTAAATTGCCATGTCAAATCTGTGAGAGCCAATAATAAAAAAGCAAATATTTCCACAGGGGCAAATTATCAATAGGAGGTGGCTAGATATCAAGAGGCCGGGGTGAAACAACTGGAGGTGGAAAGGCAATGATATTAGGAGTTGGTGAGACAACATAAAGAACCAGATGAGGGGTTTAAGCAATAGGAAGAGACAGATCAACAGAAGGTGATGATCTAGGAGAGACATCCAGGAGAAGAGTAACAATATGAGAAGGAAGTGGTGAGAGAACTGGAGTAGTTGGTGAGTGAATAGGAGAAGGTGGACAAAGCTAGATAAGGTGGTAGGACCACAGCAAGAAGAGGTGAGAAGGTATCATAATAGAGAGGAGAAGGTGCAATGGTGGTCCAGGAGGAGAGAAAGCATTGCGTAGGCAGTCTAGAACACGGAGGAATGTGTGGTAGACGGGAGGCGCTATGAGCATTTGGCAGCGCATCGAGGAGGTATAAGGAATTCAGAGTGAGGGACAGTAGGACATTGGAAGGGGGAACCAGAGGCTTGTCCCCGAAAAACAAGGCTATGTCATAGGCATAAGCGAGTAGTCAGAGGGTGGAAGCGGGGAGACCCGAAAACGTTCCCCAGAATAGGGCGAAAGCAAATCCCTCCGACCCATTTAACCAAAGGCAAGTGGAAGAGCTAAGGGCTTAACCTTACCGAACCTTAGCCTCCCTCCAGTACACAACTAGAACCAGAAGTCAGCAGCATGTATTCCCTGGAACAGGATTGCACGAAAAGGTGAATGAGAAGATAACAGCTAATGAACAAATGGAGACTAGGGCAGGGGACAATGAAACACCCCAAAATGCAAGTGGCTGAAGCACTGGCCCCACCGAGCCTCCAGCAAGGCTGCTGGGATTGTGCCTGGACTTTTGAGACTCTTGAAACCTAGGAACTAACTCCCCCCCCCCCCACACCTCCCGAAACGAAGAACCTTTTTTGTTCTGATCGCATTAAAAATGCAAGAGAAGACTTCCTGTCTTCTGCTACTCCTAGGAGAGAAAGGAAACCCTGGGAAAAGGAATGATCCAAACGTGAAGGTATCTTGACCATTTTCTTTGCTTTAATCACTGTGAGACAGGCATGATATCAAGAGAGAGACAGATTCAAAAATGTTTGTTCGAAAACCTTTATTTACTACAACATTTGGGTTGGTGTAATGCCTAACTGGCCCTAACTCTAAAAGGACAATTCCCGCAACTGGTGTTTCTAATGGCTGTAGTTGTCTAACAGTCCAAAACAAAAGTCTGTCTGTGTCTGATCCTATGCTTGCCCTAACTCTATACAAAAATGTGATAGGGGTCTTAAAATAGGAATTGTGTTTCAACAAAAACGGGAATCATGGTTGGCTCCAGGTGCTGTTTGGTCAATGTTGCACAAATGAATTCAATCAATAGAGCTGTTAGTAAGACCTTCCTCTCAGGCCACTTGCAGTTATCAAAGCTCTCAAGTTCACTGGGATTCCCTTCCCCAAGTTTCAGGTTAGTCAAGTTCCAGAAACACCATAAAAGTTTCCAACACAGGTCCTTCTGTAAGCCTTTTGGGGTTCCCTTCCCCACGCGTCAAACCTTTTTTCAGAACCACAAGAATGCCAAGTCTTCAACTTGTTCAGGGCACTCGAGGTTCCCTTCCCCACGTCCAGGCCCCTTTTAATTTTCAAACACAAAAACACTTTTCCCCAGGATGTACTTTGATTTCTTAAGTTTTCAATTCATAACCACAAAACCATTTGTATGATATCTTCTGCTTAACAGTTCCTTTTCATACACCTCCTTTCTTGGAGTAGGACCAGAGGCTTTTTTTTTAAAAATGGCAGGCTCTTAGCTTTTGCTAGGTGCAACAACTCTGACCCTCTTGCCACTCTTTTGGTTTCTCACTTGCTTGGTATCTTTCAAGCCTTTTCCATACACACTTTCGAATGGATTGTGTCCTCCGACGTATTCCTGATCTTTGATATTTCCAATATCCAGCTTGCTGCCTCGGAGAAAAATTTCAGCAGGGGGCGCTGTGCGTCGATGCCTGTCGACTCGATGTCCCTTGGAGGCCTCCGTCTCGATGTTGTCACCGCAATTATATGTAGCACGTGTTTTTTCCGCACTTCACAGCTTTCGGTTGCGTAACGCCTAGTTCCAGACAGGAATGCTTTCGAAATCTTCTTCGAAAATTCATCATCATTACTGAGTTTCGACACAATATGGCTTTGTCATCGGCGTCGTCCACTCCTCGATCCGGCTTTCGAGAAGTGCTGTGACAGCGGTGCAAAGATGTCCATGACAACAGACCCACACAGGATCTGCCTGTGGTCTTTGGGGTCAAATCATCCGTGTTCGGAGTGCGAAGACTGCTTGTTGATGACGGCCAAGGGGGGTGGGGGAAGAGAAAAAGAGAAAAAGAGAAAAAGAGAGAAAAAGAGAAAAAGATATATATATATATTGGCGACAGGTAAGCCTAAAAAATCCCCCTCTACTCCATCTAAACGAAAGACATAAGACAAGTCGAGAACAACTTCTCCTTATCGAAACAGTTCTAAATGTTACCGTTCAAGAAGTGGTCCGCACCACTCCTCCACTTCGAGGCATGGGAAAAAGAGGCGCAATAGGTCACCATCCACCTAGTCATCCAGTTAACCTGAACGGGTCGTTTGTCCTTCTAAATCTAGAACACAAGCACAGTGGGAGGAGTTTAGGATCTGTATGCTAAAGGTGTTCGAGAACGCAGCCTTGTCCCCCTCAACAACACCTAGAAGCGATGCTCCAGTCGAAAGACCTCGGAAGCACAAGAGCTGTGCGTCTTCGGATCCGGCCGCCAAATCTCCTCGAAAGTGATCTCATCCCTCGAGTCGAGAGAAAGTCTCCTCAAAGACAAAAAAAAAAACATCAATGTCAAAGGAAACCTCTATTACGGGACCGAAAAAAGTGCGTCAGCTGCCGTCGGCCCCCGATACCAATGGAGAAGCCATCAACGCCTCGAGTGTCGACCTCATCGGCGCCACATGTGTCAATCCCTTCGACACAATCGCCAAAGCCATTGACGCTATCGCCAAAGCCATTGATGTTATCGTCGAAGTTATCGAAGCCATTGAGGCATTTTTCGAGGACGTCGACCATTTCGACGTTTTTGGCTCCTGTCATGACTACCATAATGCCTACTTTACTTGAAGACTTAAACATCTCTACCACAAGCAGATTACTTGAAATCACTCTTCAATTTATGAAGACGCAAAAGTGTCCTCTGAGGAAGAAAGACCCTTTGGGTTGCAATATGGGACACCATCAGTGCCTGATGAACTTATATCAGAAGATTCTCGCATGAAGAATTTACAAGAATGTCTTCATGAAGCTAGTGATATGGATACCCCTCCTGAAATGGATTTTGGAAAGGCAGACCCTGGAGTCCATGCAGAGGTAACATACAGACAGCTAATGACAAGGGTAAAGGAATATATGGGATGGTCGAGACCCACACCTGTTTTTGAACAGGACGATCTCACAGATAAATTAGACGCAGGGCCACAGGAGGACCCAATTGTCCCTTTCCATCAGGCTTTGCAAAGGAGAGTGGCTTCCAATTGGGAAACCCTAGAAGTTATTCCAGCTGTAAATAAAAAAAACTAACAGCCAAATACAGAGCCTCTAATTCTGACCCGTTTTACCTCTCCAAGCATCCTAAACCAGAAAGTCTGGTAGTGCAAGCAGCCACTTCCTCAGGTAGACAAAATGCCTATCCTATAATACCGCAGGATAGAGATGATAAACGTTAGGAGGCCATGGCCAAGCAGGTTTGTTCGCCCAGCAGTATGGGTTTAAAATCTGCCAAATGCTAAGTACACACAGTCTTTGGGAGTGCATTTCTATGGCGGCTGACCATATGCCTGAGGGGGGAGGAACGAGACAGCTTTCTTAACATTGTCAGGGATGTGAAAGACGCTATTGTAAATCCCTCCGAACTAGTGTCAACTGTTGACAGTATCAGCAGAGCCATGGCAGCTAGTACAGTGATTCACACATTTGCTCGGTTGCGAAAGACAGGATTTGCCCCAGACGTACAATCCAGGCTTCTCAACATGCCCTTTGACGGAAATAAAGCTGATGAGTTTGGAGAAGCTGCAAACTTCCAAGGCGGAGGCCAAATCCCTTGGAGCTGCAATAAGACAAACTCCAAACTGCCCCACAGGTGCGCCCTGGAGGGGTAGGTCCTTTTGCTATTATTCCACATTCGGAAGGGGCAGAGGACAGCCAGCTCAAAGAGGACATAAAAGATTTCCCTGTGGTGGACGGGGGAGAGTACTAAGATCGCAACAGCAGCGGCTGCCTTACCTTCAGCCACTGCATCAGCTGCTCCAAGACTACAGAGTACACAAGACTGTAGTAAAAGGCAGGTTGTCACAGCATCCGACAGAATGGCAGGCTATTACTTCAGATGCTTGGGCAAGTTACTGCCTACCTTTCCTGCAAAAACGGAGTCATCCACCAGGGGACAACTCTGAAGATTCCAGATCTGCACCTTATGCAGGAGATTTTAACCCTGCTGGAGAAAGGTACTATAGAACCAGTACCTGTAAGCGGAGAGGAACAAGGGTTGGTACTCCCCATATTTTCTGATTCCAAAGAAGGACGGCGGATTGAGACCCATCTTGGACTTAAGAAACTTGAAAAAGTTCCTCAGGAAGAACAAGTTCAAGATGGTAATTTTTTCTCAGATCCTTCAAACCCGCCAGCATAAGGATTGAATGTTAGCATTGGACCTTCAGGATGCTTACTTTCATGTGCCGATCCATCACAAGCACAGACAGTACCTGAGGTTCACCATTGGCGGTTCTCATAAGTTTCGAGTTCTGCCATTTGGGCTGACCTCCGCCCGAGGGTTTTCACCAAGCTAATGGCAGTTGTGGCAACAAGTCTCAGGATTGGGGGCTGAGAGGGGATGGGTTCACGTCTACCCCTACCTAGACGATTGGCTAATCAGGGCCAGTTCATGGAACAGGCCCTGGATCATCTCAGCTCCACCCGTCGCTCCCTCCACAGGCTGGACTTCTCCCTCAACTTCAAGAAGTCACACATGATACCATCACAAAGACTCCAGTTCATCAGAGCAGTCCTGGATGCATCCTTGGGAAAAGCCTCGCCACCAGAGGTGAGCACTCAAGACATTGAGCAGATGGTGACCAAATTCCAGAATGCCCAACATCTACCGGCATTCGATTTTCTGAGATTACTCGGCCTTGTGGCATTTTTCTGGTGCCAGAGGCTCGCCTGAGAAGGAGATCTCTCCAATGGGCTCTCAGGACCCAGTGGTCACAATTCGCAGAGGCAGTCCTTCAAGAGATTTTCACACTGGGGAACCCCTCAAGTGGATCTGTTCGTGACCAATGCCAATCGGAAGTGCGAACTGTACTGCTCAAGGGAATTTCCCCTGAGAGAAGCTCTAGGAGATGCTTTCGTGGTGGACTGGGATTTTCCACTCCTTCACGCGTTTCCTCCAATCCCCGTCATTCCACATGTAATCAGGAGGTTGGGAAGGTTCAGGAAATCCATGATCCTAGTTGCCCCGGACTGGTCCAGGAGAACGTGGTACCCGGACCTTCTGGACATGTCCATCTGCCCTCCGATACGTCTTCCACAAAGAGAGGACCTCCTCTCGCGAGAGGAGGTCGGGTTCTCCATCCGGATATCAGAACTCTCAGCCTTCACGCATGGTTTCTGAGAGGCTGAAATACAATGATTAGGACCTCCCGGATGACGTAATGGAGATTTTGCTTTCGGCCAGAAGGCCAGCAACCAAATCTTTATACCGCTGCCACTGGAATAAGTTCTGCAGCTGGTGTAGAGATAAGAATGTTGACCCTTTCTCATGTAATACACCAATGGTGTTATCTTTTCTATTACATCTGACAAATCTGGGGCTCCAGATTGGTACCATCAAGGGATACCTGGCAGCGCTTTCTAAATCCATTTCAGAGGAAGTCTCCTGCTTTAAGATTCCTCTAGTAGTACCATTTTTAAAGGGCATAACTAATGTTAACATGGTGTTAACGACTTGATGGGAGCTCCTTTCGAGCTTCTACATTCTTGTCGATTAAGACTTCTAACTCTGAAAACGGTATTCTTAGTGGCAATTCCAACAGCCCAAAGGGTGAGTGAGCTACAGGCTTTATCTTGCAAGCCTCCTCATACTGTCTTCCATAAAGATAGAGTGGTACTAAAAGTGAAGCCTACTTTTCTCCCCAAAATTGTTTCTGAGTTTCATATTACTCAGAAGATAACATTACCATCTTTTTATCCTCCACCACATCTGTGAAAGGAGGAAGAAAGACTTCACAGACTTGGCCCTAGACGTGCATGCACCGAGCTTTTACATCTCTAAAAGGCAAAATTACGGCAGAATGGCCAGCTATTCGTGGGCTATTCAGGTCACAAATTGGGACTGGATATCACCAAGCAAACTATCTCCAGATGGATTATACTAACCATATCGGAATGTTACAGACTGGCAGGTAAAGGAATACGTGGAGGAACATCCAGTCAAAAGAATGTTACCATGGGTAAGTAACCTGTTCTTCTTGGCCTTTCATTCTCTTTACCTTATTGTGCACTATTGCACCGTTCATTTCTTCTTTTTCCTGTTTCGTGCCTCTTGCACCTTCCTTTCTTTCCACTTTGCTTCTCGATTAGTTTCGCAATTCTCAGGCTACTTGCCCCAATTTATTTCTCTGTCCACTTTTGACCAGCTTGCCTGCTTTCAAATTGCTTTGCTTTCTGTCCTTTCTGCTTCTCTGCCACTTGTGTGCACCTTTTACTTTTACGCTGCCTTCTGCTTCTTTCATCAATCTCTTTCTGCCGCTTTCATCAATCTGGCTTTCTTTTTATCCTCCGCTCCAGCCACCTGCACGCTCCAGTTTCTCGCTCATGCGAAATATACCGGGTAGCAGGTGCTGGTAAGCGGTTTCTCCAGGGTACTGTGGCTTGAGGTCACGGTCTCACCACCTGTCCCTATGACACCGTTGGGCACATCACACGGCCCAAGGGAACCAGCACTTGCACGGACCCCGCCAGCAGGGTCCAAGCTGCCTTGCTCTGGGTTTTAGGAGGCATGGCTCCTCAGACACGCTACAGCACTCTCGGCATACCGGGCCAGAGCTCATGCATGTCTCTCTCCTCCGGATCCTCCATCCTGCAGCTCCCAGCTTCTCTGGTCCACTGTGCTTCCCCAGATCGCTCCCTCTCATGTACCGCACCTTTTATAATGAACCAGGCTGTCAAGTGGAGTCAGGTGCGAGTAGTTACTATTGGGCGCCTCTCTCTGCCCGACCCTATTAGTGGGACAATCTAAACTCTTGCTACTGCCGGCTGCCCTTACTTTCCCCATGTTATTTCTATGGGTAATCTTGGTAGATCTTTGCAGCCTCCGCCTCGTCTCAGTATTTGTAAAGAATGGGGAGTGTGGGATATGGTGCGATTTTAAACATCCTTCAAAAGCTGAGGGAGAGTGTGTTACGGTATCTTTTGGACTGGGGAAATACCATGTCTCGCCTTCAGGTATTCTCCAAATCTCCCCTGTGACCCTCCACTCAGGTGATCCTCCTTCGCTCGTGCACCCTCAGGGTCAGGAACCAAAAGCAATGGCCCTTCCCTGGCCACCTGAATGGAAGGTCCCATAGGAGCGGTTGGGAGAACACCATCAGGTTTCTCACATAACCAATTTTAATATTGAGTCCCTCTACTTGAACAACCCCCCAATAAAACACTGAAACCCTAAAGAGTTTTGTCAAGTTTATGGTTGACCAGGTTTTCTTCGTGACAGCTTTCAAATAAAACGGTAGAGCAGAAGCGCAACAATATCCTCCCACAGGGTGATCCGAGGTCAGTGGGAATGAAAAGCGGTATAAATGGGAGAAGAATGTCGCGTCCAGGATCAAATGTACTTCTCAAGCAGTGTTTGCGCACTACCTTATCACACCACCTCCAACCTATGTAAATCAGAAAGTTCTGTCTCCTGTTCACTGCACTCAAGGCTTTGTAATAATGGGATTACAAATATTGATTCCAATCCTTGTTGCTTGTTCCCGATGTATATTTATTCAATATGTGTTGGACAACAGCCTACGTTTCGGCCATAAAGGGCCTATTCAGGGCTGTTACAATGATACCCCAGAATGATCAAAAAACTGTCAGAAAGCATACGTTAAAAACAACAACAAATAAAATGTCAGTTCACATTCCAAGAATACATTCAATCAGTGTGGTCATTATAAAAACACAAAGGTGTGGATAAACGTAAAATAACAAATCAAATTGTGTTCTGTGGAGGCATAATGAAGTACGACACAACAGATTAACTTTTCTACAAAACTTGCCTAACTTGCCCTATGCTGAGGTGGGATTTCCCAATCTAAATAAAAGATAGTCTGGGTCATTAAGTTCAACAAAAGTCTGTCTGCGTCCAAAACCTATACTTGCCCTCACAACTAAAGACATACAATGTGTAGGGATGTCAGCAACCAAAAGATACAGGTGTTCCAACATAAAGTTCAGAGCTTGTTCCAGCTCCTGGCTTGCTTTTCAGATTCCCCTTCCCCCAAGTTCAAACACTTCCACAAAAAGTCCTTGGGCTTCCCTTCCCCCCAAATTCAACAGTTCCAAAAAAAAAGGCCTTGGACTTCCCCCCCCCCCCCCCCAAGTTCAACACAGTTCCAAAAAAAGGCCTTGGGTTTACCCCTCCTACCCCCCGACCCAAGTTCAACACAGTTCCACAAATAGGCCTTGTGGTTCCCTTCCCCAAGTTCAACATAGTTCTATAAAAAGGCCTCAGGTTTCCCTTCGCCAAGCTCATCATAATTCTACAAAAAGGCCTCAGGTATCCCTTCCCAAAGGTCAACACTATTCACAAAGTCTCAGGGTTCCTTTCGCCAAGAATGCAGCTTTTCCAGCTTCAAAGCCACAGTTACTTCAAATCTCTCAGATTTCAATAATGTTTCCAAATCAACTTTATAACCTTTCAGGCTTTCTACAGTTCGCATAGATTTCTCTTTTCTTCAATCACTTCAGCACTTATTATTCAGCACAATTTCTGTATCTTAGCTTTCCTTGGATTTTTCCAAGTAGGGGTTACTCTGTCTAGGTGCAGTTGTCAGACCACACGGTCCACCCATCACAGGTCAAGCAACCGATAACCCATGGCACTTTGATACATTCACATATTCTCATTGGACTTCCTTGCCAGCACAGATTTTCCCTCTGAAACTGTATTCTTAGCACTCACTCAATTCCATTTTTGATTGATGTCTCGTGACCATGCCACAACGTGACTTTCACACAGTTTATTCCTTGTCACCACCTTGCTTTCACACTGTCCAATAGTGCTTGTCAGTTACTTTCCAATTAGTTCATAAGTTTTCACCATGGGCTTTCACTTTATTCATTCTTTCACATTGTCCATGAATGCGCATTACTACGTTTTCACTGTGCTCATCAATGCATATCACTTTAGTTTCAACCGTTCAGTATTTTCATATACTTTGCTAATCTTTTCCTTAGTTCGGTAGTCAATCATTAAAAAAGAACTTTGCAACTTGTTCCGTATTCAAAACGCTTTGTTTTGGGTTCCAAACCCATTCAGTATCATTCTCTGTTAGATTAGTATTTCCATCTGCCCAATTCCAGCCCCGGGTGTGCCCTGGCCTGAGTTGTTCCTTCCTTTCACTCACCGTTGTCCGACAGTTCCTCCAGGCGTCCTTGTTTTTTTCTCCAGCTTTCTCTCACCCGACTGATTGCCGGGAGCTCCGGCGAGATGCTCTCACCCCTCTCGATCCTTGCTGCTGTAGTCAGCAGCACACTAGAGTCTACTGTTTCCCACAGCTCCGGCTGTGGACAAGCAACACAGGGGGATGCAGGGCTCTCGACCCTCTCGCGGCCTGTTCTGGCCCCGGATGTTTCCACACCCCATGGCAGGGAACAGCGTCCTTTTCACCGACCCCTCTCCAGCCTGCTCCACATCGGGTTTCCACATCCTTCTCCCCAGGCAACTTTCTCTCCCAGGCGGTTTTCTTATTGCTTCTCGCCTGTCTTTCCTTTTATCTACCTGTAATTGGCTGCAGGTGCAAGTCCTTTGCCTGACCATAGTTGGCTTAATTTGTGGGACATGCCCGACCATAATAGTGATGCTCCATAGTCATCTTCCTCGTATCAGAACCAAGGTGGTGTGCACAAATGGAAGTGTGCATAACTCCCAGTTGCCTTTTTCTTGTCCCAGTCTTAAAGGAATATGAATGTGGGACAGTTTGTGTGTGTGAAAGAGGAGAAGACTGACAGTAACCTACAAAGGCAGGGGAGGGTTGGGTGCATTCTGACAAGGGAAAGGGCGATACCATGTCTCACCTAAAGACATTCCCTCTCCCACTCCCCAAGGTCCCTCCACCCAGGTGATACTTCCTCGCATATCCACCCCCAGGGTCGGGATCCAAAAGCGATGGCCTCTTCCTGGCCACCTGAGAGGAAGATCCAAGAGGAGTAGATGGGAGAATGCCCTCCGGTTCCTCACAGTACCAATAGATAGATTCAAATTATGAGCAATTATTGCAATGTAGTTGAAGTACAAATGCGCAAATGGATACAATTCCCCATAAGTAATTCAGAAAGACCATGTATCGACAATCCAAATAAGTATACCACAAAAGGACAAAAAATGATAAGGACACAGAAAATGATAACAAAAGAGAGCGAAACATATTACAGTAATCAATAAACAAGATATGAATATCTGCAGTTTCTGCAAAAAAGAAAACAACTGAAAAGGACTTATTGTGCATTTGTATGTATAACCTCACATAAGTGTCCCTGCCATGAGTTATACACATGCTAGGATCCTATCTTATTCAAAGTGATAAGGTGCAGACCAAACACTATAAAGCCATATAGGTAAACCCAAATACAAATCAATGCAATCCGTGCATTGGCAAACCGAGTATTCCAAGGTAAATACCTGCACCATGTCACTGCAAAGCTGCACAACGTGATACCTCTAAATACATTTTACCATCAGTATTATTTGCACCTGGATTTTTGCGATAACCTATAACCTAGGGTCCAAGTTTTGGAATTGTCAAAATGTTAAATTTTGGGAGCAGTAGTGTGAACCGATATGTATGTTTTGTGAAATAATGTGGCCGCCTGTTCAGACAGGCCTAGTTCTACATGGGGAAAAGGGTTCTCTTCTGGACTTGGGGTTTGTGGCAAGTTTTTCCTGTTTGAACCCTGTCTGGATGGGGTGGGATTCACTTTGTTTTTTTGTTTTTACTTCTAATGTGAGGCGTTACGGTGAATGTGGTTTTCCAATCCCGATCTCTGTCCAGATGTTATCGACTTAGGACCTACAGAGAATGGGACAGGATTGTTGGAAATCCCCCTTGCATCACCTGACCTCGAGTCATGTGAGGCATTCATTAATTGCTGGTGCCTCTAGAAAATGCACACCTGACAATGCCACATTAACCCACACAGAAAGACAGAAAGCACACATATTAAATCTATTTGCATACACTCAAACAGTTGGAGTATTTGCATATTTGAATACTATGAATAACACATGCACACCCGCCTTTTAATTCAATGCAACCTAATTAATTGCCCTGACAAATCCACCCTCAAGCACACAAACACCCTCCTATCCTCAAAAGGAGCCCCCATCACATCCCTTACCCTGTTCCCTAAACCCAACATGATGCCAATACATGTACCACCTCACCCTCATTCCTAATCCCAACAAGAATGGGAAGCAACTGATGTAAGTGGGGGCATGACATCCACCTGCCTAGGCCAAATGCTGCCTGTGGCTGTTGCCAACAGAGGACTCAAAGGGGATACAGATGAGGGCCTGGAAGTACCAACCCAAATCCCAGAGCTATTTTAGATTGTGTACCATTACTGCATGTGTTGAAAATTCTCTCCATGGTGCAGGAGAAGGAAAAGGTCGAGCTGGTTTCCTCATTTAATGCATGCATCCATCTGTTCCGAGCTACTAGCCAATTCCCACTCCCTGTTTTCTTCGCGCACATTTGTATGGCTGACGCCAACTTCCTCAGACTGTGCAACGCCATGCATTGCCATGACCTGCTGCCTGCCCAGGTGATCCCAAAAAGTCTTCCTTCACGGCTGCAGCAGATGCTGGTGCGTAACAGCTTGGTGGGGTCTCCCTGCTGTAGATGGAATGTTAGCAGGAGTGGCATCCTGGGAAACTCTTGTCTGGAATGACATTCATCTGCACCAATAAATGGTGCAACCTCAGACTAGGAATACTAAAGCTGGAAAGGAAGAAATGGGAAAGAAAATGGAAAACACATGATAGTAAAGGGAATGAAATAGCTTGCCTCAGACATGCAAGAGGCCTCAGCAAGGCGATAAAAGGGGCCAAATAAAACTACCATGCAAAGGATAACACCAAAGAACTCTTCACCATTTCAAGAGAACAAACCAAGACCAACCAATAATCCCATTACAACAATGGGTATATAACATCCAAGTAAATAATTTAGGTGGTGCTGATTAGCCAACACAGCCATGCAGTGACAACCAGAATACCAGCCACCAGACCTCTCATCTTTAAAATGTTCCAACTTGTGATGTGCGCACACACTTTTAAAAGGTGGTCAATAAAATGCCATCATCCCACTGAATGTCATCATCATGATCTGTGTCTTTTCTGTTGCTTTCACCAAGCATGGAATATGGTGTTAGATGCAGTTCAAACTGGCACAAGAAGTAGGCAGTGGCGGAGGAGAGTGAATTGGCACCGTTGCCACAATGCCACTCATGTGCATCCTCAGGTCACTGCCAGCCAGTGGACATCTGTATCATGCTCTGGCAGTAGGCTGACTGGAAGCTGCAGCTGTGATTGTTAAACCCTGGTTTCGCCAGCACTCCGTGTGGCACAGATGGCGAAGTATTCATGGCATATTCGTTTCCTTTCCCTATATGGTGCTTACTGTGCCGTGCACTGCTCTAGTCTCCAGCTGTGTCCTACCTCCTTCCTGTTTCCTGGTTGCTTCAGTGTCAGAACAAGTCATATTCAGCATACAGGGAATCGTCAGTGCGTAGTACTAAGACGCTTTGTATGTTCACTCTTTTTATTTTCTGTTTTTGTTTTTTCTACTAACAGAACTCTTGACTAGCTATCCTTACTCCTTACCTGTTTCCACAAGTAAATCCGGAACAGATCACCTGAGAAGCCCCTGCCTACCTTGCGCTTGCATTTCCTTTCTTAGGAACTTTCGGTATGCTTTCATTCTTACGCTCCACCTACCCACGACTGCTTAGCCCTCTCATTACTGGTTGTTCTCTCTCTACATCAGCACAACATCGGTAGACAGCCTACTTTTAAGTTCCCGCGCTACGGACTGTTTTCATAAAACACAGAAAGATCTGCAAAAGGCTTCCTTTTCTTAAAATCACAACTGCAGACCTCAAGACCCACTGAACCAGACGAGTAGGGTTTTCTTCCCCAGAGGGTTTTCCTCTGATCTCTGCCCTCCCTATTCTACATATAAGTGGAAAAGGGAGTTGCAGAGGTCATTTAGGAGGCTTTTCACCGTTGCACAGTGCTGCTTCTGATCAGGTTAGTTGCTCCCTGCTGCTACTGCTCTATGAACTCACGATTGTACTAGAAGGCATATCAGTGATGTCACCTTCAGCTGTAGTGTCTCAGTTGAAGCTGACGAGGTGGTGGTTGCAGCACTGGTGGTGGTGGTGGCTGTGCTCTGTTGAGTTATCAATTTGGTCTCACCCACTTCATCTGAAGTTCCAGCACCTTCGAGCAGCCATTCAGAAGCTGTGCACGCTCTGCAATAAACCCCATGGTTTGGGGTAATAGCTATAAATGAGTTAACTGATACATTATGCATGTGTCCTATGAAAGTCTGATGTCCATCGTACATGCAGCAATCTCCGTGCTTGCCTATCCTCTAGTACACATCCCCTCTTAACCATTATCCTGACACATACATCAACCTTTGTCTATGCACTTGAAGAGATACTACCTGATCTACTGGAAAGCCAATTTTGTCAGTATCGCTACATATTATCCCCACCAAAAATATCGCTGTATATATGGTTGTCTGGAACGGCCATAGCTGATATTTTGGGTGGGGGATAATTTTGGGGGGTTTTGGGTGCAGGGGTGTCCCCCACTCCTTTAAAAATAATGCAGGGTTTGCGGGGGTGTATGCTGCAGGTTCCATGCCTTAATATTGCCGCAAAAATATGGCGATATTTTTTTATGGCGATATTTTTGTGGGGATATTAACACATGGAACCATTTTGTCCAGTCTTACACTCAAAATGCTTTTTGTGATGTTAGGAATCCCATGGCAGTTTACAACCCAGAACATGACACTAAAGAAAATACTAGTCCTGTCTGTCATTTAGAATTGTGGTCCTCGAGATGGCCATGTTTGAGACATAGTAGTTCAGTGCAGCCCTTCCATTCCTGTTTTCTTCTAACACTCTCGGGTTTGTAGTTCTCCATTACTAGAACTGAAATGTGATGCTCCCAAATGACATCATCAAGTATATAGGTAGGATGCGGTCACATCCTAGGGTATACCATTAACGGCCTGGTATGTGGTCCTTCAGACTGTTTGGTACAAGCAATTTTGGATTCACGCTGCTCTACATTGTTATGTACTATTTATTGACTGCCCCCAGCTGTTAAAAGTCCCAGCTCTAACATCCTGGGGGTCAACGCCTTCCGTATCACAGAAGCTGCAGTATCCTTCCAAGGCTTTGCGACTAGTGGCTAAACAGCATCATCTAGAGTTGCCGTCACCTCCTTTCTGTACTCCAACCAGGAGATGCCACACACTCTGCTTTAGGTTGCTCCACCTTTTATTAATCTCATCAGCACTGTGAAGGTGGGTGGGGACTACACAGATACAGTCCCCGCGGTGACTCGGCGGTGCAAAGAACTTGTTGGCAGAGATCTTCAGAAGCAAGTTTTCAAACATTGGGGCCTTGTTGACTACTCCAAGTCCACGGAGCTCCTGCTTGGTGAACTTCAGTTTGCGCTGCCTGCCATTTCCGTTGGTACCGGATGGCTGTCTGCTGTGAAAGAGTAACTAGTCTGACCATGTCAAGAGGGGATGGGTACCACAAAGCATGGGGTCTTGGGTGGTAGGCCTCCAAGGATGGAATCCAGAGCCATTCCTACCCCAGAGGCGGAAGCAGACAGTTGGGAGGGCCGCAGTTCCTGTCCCCTCCTTAAGTGCCTATGTGCTTGGGCAGTCCCACTCTTAATCGCCCCACACCGATGTATAAAGATGCTTGTCAGTCTTCTCCTTTCCGAAAATACAACTACCGGCTTTACCTGTGGATCACCCGCAACATGGCAACTCACCAGAGCTTGCCTCCTGTCCAGTGAACTACCTGCACCGGGGAGAGAAGGAACCGCTTTGCTACACAGCAGCAACCATAGGTAGCAGCAAGGACCACTATGCACCGCCAGTCAACCCTAATGTATGCAGAGATGCTGTGGCGCGGCTCCCTGACACAAGCTTTAACAAATCGCTCACCTGAAATCCACTTGTGCCGGGGCTCCAGGACAAGAACTGGAACAGTGCTCAACGTGGGCCGCCTTTGGCCAGGCTCGGTGGACCTGCAAGGCTGAAATGGGCAGGGCCTAGCACCTTTTTATTTGATTGCCTATCTCTAACAACTCCCTGGTGAGGAAGGGCAAACAAGATTGGCCCCAGGGAACCAGTTGGCGAGGACCAACAGGAGAAGGAGGGTAGAGGATAAAGTTGGGGACAGGAAACAGGAAGGTGTGGGTTGCGGTGAGTTGAGGAGGAGGAGGTGACCGACTAAGACGTGATGGAGGAAGGATGGTGGACAGGAGTGTGGAGGCAGATTGCAGAAAAGGTGAGGTATTGGTTGGTGAGAAAAAGCAGTACTGTATTACAAGTGTGCGTGTAAGGTGTAAGAGTAGTAGTGAAAGACTAGGGAGTGAGTGGAAGATGATGGATGGAGTATACGAAGGGGGACTGTCCAGAAGGAAGGGCGGAGTAGTATTAATGCAGAGACAGGTGAGTAGTAATAGTGCAGAGACGAATGAGTAGTAATAGTGCAGAGAGGGAAGAGTAGCAGTAGTGCAGAAAGAGGAGAGGAGTAGTAGTAGTGCAGAGAGTGGAGAGGAGTAGTAGTATTGCAGAGAGGGGAGCATAGCAGTACAGAGAGGGGAGCATAGTAGCAGTGCAGATAGGGGAGACCAGTAGTATTGCAGAGAGGGGAGAGAGGTATTAGTGGGAAGAGGGGAGATCAGTAGTAGTGCGGAGAGCAGTAGTAGTGCAGAGAGAGGAGAGTAGTAGTAGTACAGGGGAGAATAGTAGTGGTTTGGAGAGGGAAGAAGCAGGGGAGGAAGATGCAGGGAGAGTAGGTGGGTGAGTTGGAGAGAGGAGAGTAGGTGGAGAAAGGGAGAGTGACAAAGAGATACAGGGAAAGGACTACCAGGGCATGAAAGGAAGAAGACAATGTGGGGCTCGAGTGTCTGGAGCGAAACCCACTACTGCTAGAACTAACCAGGAAGTAGGATAGTTCACACCTAGGAAGTACCAGGAGATAAATAAGGCGGTTGTAGGTATGACCTCATGTCCAGACAGTTTGAACCTAGAGAGAAGGGGTAAATAATCAGTAACCTGGGACACCTTGGGCAGGATGGGCCTTGCTCTCCATAGGGGGGGAGGGGAAGAGAGGAAAACAAACACACACACACACACACACACACACGTGCGCGGGTACCCGTACCCGTACCCTTTCAAGAAAACCTTTAATGAAACCCTAAAACCCTTTAACTTTCCTAGGGAGTTGAAGTGTTAAGGCCATCTGTGTCACTGGTCATGTTTCAGAATGGATTAGGTTACCTGTTTCTAAAAAAAAAAAAAATGATAAAAGCAGTTGCAGCATTTCCGGTTTTCCACCCAGGCAGTAATGGTAATGACTGCATACAGGAAATACTGCAGAAAATGTGTGTTCTGCTTACAATATTCTTTCCGTATATACTATTTCATGGTACGCTATTGCAGTGGTAAACCTCTAATCAGGTGGAAACCCTCAGATTAGAGATACTTACTGCATGCAGTCATCTGGCCAGGAATACCTCCAAAGTGACAGGCATGGTATAACCATCTCATCACGTTTGGACGGCGGTGTCCGCTTTTTCTATATAATGCTAAACTGCCAATTTCACGATGGTGAATGAACTGGTCAGGAGGCAGCCTTTTGAGGAGTAAGGAATGGTACACAGGTTATATTGGAGAGACAAGGAATTGTGGTATTTTATTTTCAGAACTCTACTGGCCCATTAAAATGGCCAAGGCATTGCTCCATTATGATGAAGCACCACGACAAAGCCCAAGATTACAGGTACGGTCTCCATACATCAGGGAGGGGAGCTTTTGATCCGTTTGGAATCAGCATTTGGCTTTGCATTTAAAATGATCTGCTGTAATGCCTGCCAAATCAGTACTCTCCTTTCCAACAGCTCTAATTTAACTATAGGTGCAAGGATGCACAATGATTCTCAACCTGATTTCCTGGGTACACCCCCGAAGAATGTGATGCACACTGCGTAATTATCTGGGTAAGTAGTTCACACCAGCCCCAATCCCTTGCCACCGTACCAGTGCACAAGCTTTTTACACATCTGTTCTTGGTTTGTTTCCCACTTAAAAGCACTGCCCATTTTTAGGTTTTAGCTCATAAGTGTCGCCTTCGTAAACCTCTTGGAACAAACACGAATTATATGGTTAGTGGTGTGTGGCAAATGTGTATGCATAATCCTCCTCCTTGTGATGTGTTGATATGCCCTAACTTTCTATGTTTCTGGCATTACGATTTGTTTAAATGTGAACCTACAAAGTGTGACTTAGTTGAGTTTGGTTATGAGTCCCCGCTGTCCCATGCTTATCCGAATAGAGTAGGTTTTGCTCAGCTTTTTTGTTTTAAGCATGCACTCATGTTGTGCCATGTACTTTAACAATTGCTGCGACTTGCCATGGTGTCAACTTTATTGCCGTCCATTAACCATGGAAAGAACTGCATTCATTGGGGAATTTGAGACTACACGTTGAACAGAAGCAAAGAGATTTCAGCAACCTGCATTGGCTAACAATTTATGCCAGCGTCCATACCCACCCCACTCGTGACTTGTTGCCACCTTACTTCATCCCAGTAAAGGGTACACCACACTCAAAACACTTGAGGACCAAACAACCTCACTGCCCCCACCCTCCCCTCATAAGATTTAGTTAACAGATTAACATGACTTACTAGAAATGAAAACCTACCCCACCAATCTTAAACAGTCAACTACTCAGTTCACTTGCTCTGCACCTCACGGATCATCCTTCAGTTCTCAGCCTGGTGTGGGCCCCCATTCCACCGCACACTAGGGTGTCCCCACCTTGTTAAATTAAATGCCATATGGTCTTTTGCACTCTCTTTTATCATCGTTGACCGGCAGTGGTCTTCACCCTGACCCCTTGTCTCCAACACCCACCAATTGGTGGGAAGGCCCATCAAACACATCTATCTATCTATCCAGTGACGATTAAACAGGTCAGATTTCCAGCCAGTGCTGTGCTGGGTAGCAGGCTGGAGGCATGCAATATGCAAGCTCGTCCCCTCCTTCCCCAAGTTCTGTTCTGCACAGCAGGCTGAGAAATGCCCACCATGGACCTAACTCATCTCCACCATTTACAGACTTCTCAGAACTCCACTAACTTCTCAATAGGCCAGGCTGTGCTAGTCTCAGTCAAGCTGCGTTTTTTGTACAGCTGTTGACATATTAAAGTTTCACACAAGAACGGGAGATGGTAAGCATACCGATATTAATTTAAATTATCGGCAGTGTTTTGTTGGTTAAATAAACACTAGTAAGTTGTGTTAGGCCAATTCCTTCCCCACATGTTATTTTTATGCACATTTTATACTTTTTAAGTAAATATTTATTCAGGCCCAGATTGTTAAACCATTTTTTTTTTAAACCTTACTTTTCTTATGTATTTTACTTCTGAGGAACGCATCTCTCCTCCCCATAGATGGGTTTTGAGCTTTCCCATCCCCTAGGTCCTTGACCTAAAACCGTGGTCTGGCTCCAAAAGCAAGGCCTCCCTGATGAGAGCAGCGTCATTCCTAATACAACTCACAAGCTTTAATGTAATGGCCTGCAGCGGCCCTGATGTTGGGAGTACTGACAGCAACTCTTCTGGTGCCCTCAATCCTGACTGTAGAACTCTTCAGGTCTGGGTTTTAGGGACGTCCTTGCGCATCTGGCAATGACACCATGTCACGTGGGACACCTTTATCTAGGTGTGGTTTTGAACCCATTAGAGCGGGAGGGGTGTGGGGGGTTGAGAATTCATAGGTAGGGACAAACCAGGCGGTCTGGGCAGGCTCTAAGGGCCAATCGCGAGCCAAAGCCAGGAAAATGGCAGCATAAAACAGGCAATCGGATAATTTCCCAGTCACACAATTATTTGTAAAAACTAGTGCTAATGATGGGAAGATACGTGATGGTGTCTCAATGGCACACTAGGCTCACTTTGCTGGTTCACAATTAAAACTAAAGTGTCTGTTCATGGTCAAAGATTTAAAGGTAATGTCTTATCGATCAACATTGGGAATCCCTAGAAGTGATTCAGTTTGCAGCTTACGCTAATAACGGAAGCCTCAATTATTAGACTGTAGTGCTGTGCCAACCATACATGATGGTGACCATTCTTACATTGCACACCACAAAGCTATCTGTCTCCTGGCTTGCTTATGGCAACTGCTAGTTTATTACTTCATTGTTCACACGTCTCGGGTTGGAGGGAATGGAGTTAGGGGTGCAGCAAGAAACAGAAGGCCGTACCAGAATTGGCAGAAAACTGCACCTGGCAGAATAGCATCCAGAGGCAGGTAACAGACCACGGAGCTGGGCGAGTATGTTGAGAACATGGTTCCAACAAATCCTGCATTCTTCTGCAGGTGACATGATCATCCTGGATTGTACCAAATGGTATACACCTAATTTCAACGGAAAAACAAGCTGCTCCCGGACATCTTCCAACAAAAGGAGCCAATAATGCGAGAAGCAAGGTTGCAGAAAACTATTACAATTAGAGATGTCAAACGTTCACTCTACCAAGATCCGCCAGAGTCTACCCTGTACAAACGTCGGCAGCTGAATATGGTTACGTCATGGCTCAGTGATGTCATCAATGACATTTGTGACAGCATCTTTGATGTCCTGG
This sequence comes from Ambystoma mexicanum, assembly GCF_040938575.1. NCBI lineage: Eukaryota > Metazoa > Chordata > Amphibia > Caudata > Ambystomatidae > Ambystoma > Ambystoma mexicanum. The sequence goes on along the minus strand of NC_090936.1, from coordinate 445,775,058 downwards.
GTGTTAGCCTTTGCAGTGAACGGTGGTGGTGCGAGTTGTGGTTGCTTAGCTTACCATAACTGGATAATTTCTGAGGTTTTCCGGTTTTACTTGTAACCATAACGTCCCTTTAATATTTTTTCATTGAATTTGACCGGTTTCTATTAGTGCATCTTAACCATAACGTCCTTTTAATAAAGTTTTTTTCAGTGAATTTCATGGGTTTTTACCAATGCATGCCATTTTCCTACAACTTACTAATATCATACTTACCCCAATATAGCAACATTGTTGTCCAATTTACAAAGTGTCACCTTAAAACTCTGCCATTTCACACCTTCTAGCATCATTTTAACACTTTTATACACTTTTTTAAACTTTTTCCATTATTTTTGTGTCTGTTGACATCCGCAATGATGTCCGGACAGTGCCACGTGTCCATGCATTCACGTGCGACATGACGTGTCTGCGAACGAGTCCGCACTTCGCGATTGGGCCTGTGCTTCGAGGACAGTTCGGAAGTGCATTTTCTGCCCATCTAGGAACTTTCAAGCTCGAAACGTACCCTTGCACAGCTCCTACACCTAAACTTACTCTTTATCCATTAACAATCTAGTACAAAGCACATGCTTGGAAGAGTATTAGCAAAACTGCTATATATCTTAAAAATGGCATCAGCTATTGCCATCACTCCTCCCCAAGAGCCACCACCACCAGCTGGAGGACCTACACAAAAAAAAAGTGCAGCACTTCCAAAGACAATGAAGATGACCAAAAACATGTGGTAGAGGAAGTGCCTACCTCTAGCACCCAGAGGGTATCATGGGCGTGGCAGTTCTTTACCACTGTTGGGAACGTACGAAAGGCTAAAGCTACCAAAGTGAAATGCACGGAGTGCAACTTTGTACTCAGTCGCAGACTACCTGGACAGTACTCCTACGGGACCACCACCACACCAAATCCAACCACCGCAATGCTCTCAGAAAGGTTGTTCCTTCCTTAGCAAGTAGTAGGCTGTCTTCCTCCACCTCATTTTCCTCAACCAATACTGTAACCACAAAGCCTACTTCTGTGGGACACAAAATCCCAGCAGCTACCTTGCAAGCATTAAGAGGCTGTTGATCCATATCTTTCGAAAAACAACAGTCTTCTGTATATACTGCAACACACCACTCTGCAGGGGGAAGCAATTTGGAAGTGCTTTGGAAGCTGTAATCAAGGAGCATGAGAAACACTGCCCCTACCATAGAAGTAACGCACGCGCAACATCTTCCCCCGCCCACCTGCCCCTCCAGGTTAGCGATTGGTGACGCTTCCCTCATTTCCCTCCCCACCTTATGTTCTAACCTTTCCTGCAACAACAACAAAAAATACAACAAAAGGAAGGTTCCTTTAGGAACCACCTTTCACAGTTAAAAAATAAACTAAAAAAAAATCGTATAGACTCCATCTACTTTACATTTCTCAGAAAAGTACATAGGCCCAATATGATTCTCCCAACATTTCCATTAGCATTTTGCGTTAGACTAATGGCAATAATGTGGCATTCATCCCCCGTTCCAGGGACAGGAATGGGGGATAACGGCCCGGGGGCCCAGGTTTAGTGGTCCAAGCGAAGCATGGGCAGATAATAAGGGCTCTGGACCGTTAACCCCCCATTCCAGCACCTGCAATGGGGGATGAAGACCATTAAAAATGATTTTTCTTTCTACACCGGGATGCCTATGTCATCCCCCTGTAGGAAAGAAAATCCTTTTCCAAGATGGCCACCATGGAAAAGGAAGGTGAGGCTCCATACAGATAGAGAACCCTATGACCATATTACCACAAGCACAATTTATTTCCCTTTCAAACCTATCCCACTTTCGTATAACTTTACCACATAGCCGGTCCAAGGTGGACATGGCCTCTTTAACCCCATGTGTCGTCCCTCATGGTCATGGCCACTACAAAGATTGTCTGGGTCATGACCCGGACAATCTTGCCACTGCCCCTATACCTCAGTCACCAAAAGTATATCACTATTTTTTGTACCTACATTATGACACTTGTGTAAAAATAAAACACGGGCACATTTGCAAAACCATGCTTTAAGGTCCTTGCCAATGGTGCTTACATGAGTTTGCTGGAAATCCGCCCATGTTCTATTTTTTCAAAAGTGTCAAAATGTATGTACGTACAATAGTCATATAACTTAACCCCCACTTGACAAAACCCATTCAGACATTACACAAACAATCAAGGTTGGGTCTATAATCTTTCTGGAAACTTTTGTCCACATTTCTCAACCAGCAACAAAGTTATAAGCCATTTAAAAATGTTGAGACCCCCCTCCAATTTAGCCCCCTCTTGACAAAATCCCACCAAACTTTGCAAAAACATTCAGAATCAGGTCTAGAATAGAACTGATGCAGTTTCATTAAGTGGCGCCAAAGTTATAAGCCATCCAAAAACAGCTTTTCACCAACCCTGTAATGTAGAAATAGGCATAGATGTCCCCGAACATCTGAAGTGTTTGCGAACATCACAGGACTGCCCCCGAAAATGTTGAGATATATTTTTAAATCTTCCAAAATGTGTTCCCATAGAAGCTATTTGTTGCGAGCTCGGCTTAACATCGCTCGTGACATTGTGGAAGATAGCAAAAGCTTCCTTTTACTTAAAAATACTTAACGTGGATCAAACAAGATAATCTATCATTTCGCTGATACGATGAAACATGTTACGATTAAGTCCAGAACATTGAAATTTTGAAGATGAAATGTGCAGTATTTTCAATTGTATAGATTTTAAGGTAGGGGAAGGTCTTAACTGAACAGTTGACATTAGAGAAATGAAGCAAAAAGCTCGACTTTGGGATAGAGGCCAGCTAGTTGTGGAGCTGAAAAGGAAACCCAATTTTAAAGAATATGCGACCCAAGGGTTTTGGTTCAGTCATCCCTTTTTGCTATCTTAACACATTTCAAAATATAGGGGTTGGAGACTTCATCATGTGAATGCAATTTAATCAGTTAAACACTTTTGAAATTCTCGGGGCTTGGAGCAGAGTTCCATGTGAACAATATGGTTAGACTTTCTTAAAAGGTTGTAGTGGCCCTTATATTTGAAGGTACACTCCAAGAGTTCAGGATCTGTCAGATCATTGACTATGTCTAGATGAGCTTTTTGAGGGGTAAATACAAAATGTAAATCTAATTATGATAATGAGTTTGTGTTCTAAATAATGTTTTTTATTGTGCTTGTTCTAAACTGTTTTGTAATGTATTTGTAAGTGTTTAAGGTTTGTAATAAACCAGAAGACAATTAGAAAGAAACAAAATATGCAAATGGAATGATACTGTGGCATGTGTAATTTGGCTCAAATGTGCCACTTAGTAGCCATCTCTGGACGTTCACCTCCAGTTCAGAGCCACATCAGCAAGGCATTGTGGATATGCAAATTAGCCCCAATGCACGCCTTCTGCTCTAGAAAAATGTGTCTTACAGGGCAGTGCTATTTTATACAGGTTTTCAATCCAAGACAGATATTTCAAGGTTGCACACAACTACATACCTAGTTCCACCCTTATTAGGGATCATCAGTGTAGTGTAGTTTGGCAGCCCTATGGTTGGAGCAATATATATATATATATATATATATATATATATATATATATATATATATATATATATATATACACATACATACATACATACATACACACACACACACACACATACATACATACATACATACATACATACACAATGCAATACAATTTCAGGCCCTCGCCTTACTCTTAAAATTCATGACTGTACAAAGGAGTGTCATTTTTTGCTGCATAGGAAAGTGTGGTGTTTTATCCACCTGCTTGGCGCCCAGGACCAACACTTTCTGATGGAATGTTAGCCCTGTGGCTTTTAATTAGAACTCTGTATGCAAGACTAACCTACCACTGTATTGTTTTTACACAGATCACTATTTGGAATGACCAGACTGTTTGTACTTTTGATGAATTGGTCATATTTTATAGACCACCTTCATTGAACTAAACATGGTTTTATACTTTTTATTTGAAACTTTGATAATTATGGAAATTGTGATAATTGTGGTAATTGTAATGTAATAATTTTGTTTAAGGTTTTCTTTCTTTGTTAACCAAATATATTTTTTAAATGTATTGTTTTTTCATATGTCCGTACAGACTGTTGCAATCCTACACCTGTAAAATCTAGAAGCCCACTGAGTATGGCCAAGAGAAGATCACTACATCTACTCATTTACCTTTGGTCAACATTTCTATATGAGGGCTAAGGTCCTAACACTGTATATCTGGCAAGAGATCTTGGAATCAGGTGGCCCGCAGACCCCGCTTGTGAGCCTCAATCGCTTTATCACAAGCAAGTTTATTCTTCGGACGCAGTGCATAGGTGTTTCACGCCCTGATGTTGTGTGGAAGTCTATTCCACAGGTTTCCAGAAGTTGCACACCTAGGGCGCGCTTATTCTGGGCTACAGCACGGACGCATGAACAAGACTCCAAATCTATGCACATTCATTGGTCACAATTTTCCAAAGTAAACTCTGGTTCAAAGGCCTATTGGGGAGACATACTTATAAATTCAAAATAATCAGGGTGCAAGATCACATAGTTCCGTAATTGTACTTCTACGGGATGAAAGAAATCTCTAGGTCTTTTAAGAGCCAAACAAGGGGTTTTGTTGACCCTGAGATTTTTAATATACATTTGATTGTTATAGTCAAAGAGCAACAACCAGGGACACTTAACAATTTACAATTTTGTATATAATATACATAAGTACAGTCGAGTCAAATAGACTGGATATGAGTGAACATAAAACATGTTTCTCCTTTTTGATCAACGGGACACAATATACAAATAACTGTAACCTTGTTTTTGTACTTGCATGTTAACAAGTTTCAGTGTTAATGATGGACACCGAGAGGGTGGAAAATATCGTCGACACTATTGTGTTCCGGCCAAAAGAATAAAGCTGTTTGGTGGAGCTTGCATGTGGCTGGTCTTCATCAGGACGGTAAGATTGATTCTATTACAAGACCGGAGGCAAGCCTTATGCTTATTCTTCTTTAATTACTCTGAACAGCAATTCAAAACTTTCACTTTTTAAACTGTTTTTTTTAATTTTATTTTTTAAGAACATATGCCCAAAAGGCTTAAAAAACGAAAACAAACAAAACATGAAGACATGAAACTATCAATCCCAAGAGTCCTAGAGGCTCTGTAGTCCTTAGCCTCCTTTCTGTCCACCAATGACAATCCCTTGGTAAGTATAAACCCCCCCCGTGACCTTAGGTCCTTTCCTCTTCTTTTTTGCTGGCTCGACAGTTAAGTACTCTCTTAATTTGCGGGCTTTATTATGACATTAGGTCAAGAGCTGTGTTTCATTCTAACATACGCATTTGCTAGCGTTATTCTCTACTGTCAATAAGCAGAGTGTAGGAGTGTATTATTGCTCGCGGGCGCAGCGTATTTACTCAAGCGCGTCGTGTTGTGTGGTAGAGCGCGACTCGTGTCGGCACCCATTAGCGGTGATATTTATTTCCGGACAGGGCGCATTAGAGGGAATGAGTATCCCGCAAGTGATCTTACTCGCTTCGGGGAGCCCATTCCCTCAGTGACAGAAAGAGCACGAAAGGCACGTATTCGCTCCGGAGCCGCGGACGGAGAGGCAGGCTCATTGGAGCATTCCACGCATGCGCGGAGGGTTTTTCCACTCGCGTCACGTTCTTTACTTGAGCGTTATGCATTTTGACAGTTCCCCAAGACCCAGGCACACGGAAAGACTTGATCCTGATCAACGGGTGTTTTAAGAGGCTAAAAGAAAAAAAGAAAAATAAATAAATAAATAATATACATATCGGATTTACACGCTCGTGAGCTGCCTTGTAGCAGACAGCCTAAGCTATTTCTGGACAGCAGATATCAGTACCTCCAGTCAGGCAGACATGGCCTGCGACAGGGGAGAAGAGTGCTGGGAGGAGTACTCTGACCAGGATCAGGAGCTGTAAGAGGAGGAGTTCGACCTTTCGCAGAGTTTTAAGAAGGTTTTGGGGGATTCCCTGGTTAGAGCAGTGGCTCAAGGGGTTCAGCCTATTCAGGACAGGCTTCAAGTCCTTGAAGACATACTGGGCACTAAAGCTGGCAGGGATGAAGACCCAGGTGAGGGGACCTCCACCAACAAGCCTCTACAGAAAGAACATGGGGGGTGTAAAGCAGCCTGGAAGAGGAAACACTCTTCTAACCCCCCACCCCCCTCCCCCCCAGGTGTAGATATGAGGAAGAGAGAAGTCCCTAGAGGCAGCTGACGCCTTTGACAGGCTAAAGGACGCATTCCTTTCTAGATCAGCGGTGCCCAGCCTCGTACCCCCTACCCCAAGGGCGAAAAACATAGGTTTTTCACCGTCTTCCTCAGATGAATACGATGAGCAAGAGGAAGAGGTGAAAAGTCTGTCAGGGAGCAATAAGGAGAAAGGGAAAGAGACATACAGAAAAAGATGCCAGCTTGGTGGAGAGTGTTTGAGCCTGAAGCCATCAGGCATCCGCGATCCACGGACTGGACGCCATCCCCCTAAGGTGGCGCTATACATGTCCCAGAAAATAACGAAACCATTTTAGAAGGAGATCAGGTTCAGGTTGAGATCAGAATGTCCCAGGCCAGAGCTCTCGGGGAAGGTGGCAGAGACCCCAGAGCTTGACCCCAAAATGCTGACTTTCATTACAAAAGCCGGTAAGGACACGAGAAGAGGGATGGATCACGCATGGAAGTCCTGTCAGGATAAGATATTGGATCTGACAGGCCCGATAGCTAAAATCATGGACCTCGCAGAGAGGGCAAAGGACACCGGAGAGCCGGTGGACCCGTATGTACTAGATGGATGGGCTCAAAGAGCCGTATGCCTCTTATGGCTCTTAGGAAATGCAAACACCGCCATTTCAGCAGAGAGGCGTAGGTCTACGCTCTTGAAGATAGACAATAAGTTGGGAGACGGGACCCAAGGCCTTCTTTTTGGCGACACGTTCGTCAAAGAAATGAACCGATTTGTAGGGACTTATACTGCTCTCGAGAGGGCTCAGGCATCGATTAGAAAAGTTTTCCCTACTCGTGTTTTTGCAGGGGCCGGCCGCAACAGAGGTCGCTCGTCCGGCCGCCTCAATTACAACAGGAGACCTCAGGGGCCCAGGGCCCAATACTGGGAGTCATGCCAACAGGACACGTTCTTTCTGAGCAGAGGCAGAAGTTTCAGAGGGTGCCGAGGAAGAGGATACTTCAGGCACCAGAATAGCCCCACAGGTGAGAAAGAGCGCTGCGAATTATCCCCCGGAGGGCGAGAGAATGTTGCTTTTTATGAACAACTGGCGCGCATTGTCAGCAGACGCGTGGGTGCTTCAGACAGTTCCGGGATTTCAGCTAGATTTCATGGAAGAGCCGAGGCAGCTCCGACCCCCTGAGCGCATGCATTCCTCAGCGGAGGAGATAGCTCTTCTAGATGCAGGGTTAGAGGCGCTAGCGCAAAAACAGGCGATAGAGAGCGCGCAGCCTCAGGCAGAGGGTTTTCTGAGCAACATGTTCTTGGTGCACCGCAGAGGGAAGGTGAGGCCAGTTATCAATTTGAGGGAGCTGAACGGGTGGCTGGTTTACAGGCACTTCAAAATGGAGGGGATGCACTTATTGGCAGACCTCCTGAGGAAAGACGATTGGCTAGCACGGCTAGATTCTTACAATTCCAGTAGCCCTGTTATACCGTTGCTTTCGTCGTTTCAGGTGGAAAGAGGATATATGGCAGTTCAAGACGTTGCCTTTCGGGCTAGCGTCTGCACCTTGGGCCTTTACGAAGCTAATGAGGCCTATAGCCACCGCAATGCGAGAACAGGGCATAAGGATGATCATATATTTGGACGACATCCTTCTCATGGCGGAGAACAGAGAAAGACTGCAGAGACAGATTCAGTGGTCGACTGCTTTCATCTACAGCCTAGGCTTCTTGATCAGCAAAGAGAAGTCCGTCCTCGTCCCAAGCAGGAACCTAGAATTCCTAGGTTTCACCATAGATACAAGAAGGGCCAACTCTAGCCCTCCCACCCTCCAAATTAAGAGCCATCAAAAAGGATCTGAGGTCAGCTCTGGGGAGACCGCTTATTTCGCTTCGGAATCTAGCCAGGATAGTGGGACTTCTGGCGGCCTCGATTCATTTTCCCAGGGCCTCTGCACTATCGAGCCCTTCAGAAGCTCAAGATCAGTTACCTCCAGAAAGGATGGAGATATCATCAGGTCCCTCTGGACGAGGACAGCAGGACAGAACTACGTTGGTGGCTGAGCAATATGGAAGCATGGAACGGCAGAGCCATCTTCGGAGACATGCCAGAGCTCATTATAGAATCGGACGCCAGCAGGTCGGGCTGGGGAGCCAGGTGCGGAAGCACAGAAACAGGAGGAAAGTGGTCTCCAGAAGAGCTGGAGCTGCATATCAACTGCTTGGAGCTACTGGCGGGATCATTCGCAGAGAAAGCCTTCTCCAGAGACAAGGCTCAGTGCTGCATTCTGCTTCACATGGACAATATCTCCGCAGTGAGGTATATCAACAAGCTAGGTGGAACAAAGTCCAAGGTGCTAGTGGAGATTGGCAAGGACTTCTGTCATTTCTGCCTGAGCAAGAACATAGCAGTCAAAGCAGAGTATCTTCCGGGATCAAAGAATACTGTGGCCGATTGGAATTCTCGCTATCTAGTAGACTCCAGCGACTGGAGACTACACGAATCAGTTTACAACCAATTGCAGCACAAATGGGGGCCGCTGCATACAGATCTGTTTGCCTCCAGGCTAAATGCACACCTACGGAACTACATCATCTGGAGTCTAGATCCAGAAGAATTGGAAACAGACGCGTTCCTTCAGTCTTGGGGACTGCACGTTCATTACGCATTTCCCCCCTTCTCGATGATCGCCAGAACCCTAGCGAAGGTACGCAGGGACAAGGCCAAGTTAGTGACAGTAACTCTGGAATGGAGTTCTCAAGCCTGGTTTCCGATTCTGATGGAACTTTCCACGGCTTTCCCTCAGAGGATCTGTAGCGCTCACCTGATTCCCACAGAGACGCTGACCCGAACTGGACTGCTACCGTTTCTTCAGGGCCCGGAAGATGCTCTGGACGGGGCCTCCGAATTTGGATTGCCTGGCTTGTAGAGTAAGTTTTCTGCAGGTGGAAGAAAAGGGATTGATTACCAGCTGGGGTGGATATGTGTTCCCACCAATCTCCCGTTTCTCACTCTTCTTGACCCCCAACTTGGTTTCTGCGAGCTCTAACCTTAGGTATTGTAAAGATGAGCTCTCCATCCTGCTTCAGGTGCAGGGGTGCGTAGGATCCAGTTACGTCACTGGATGGGAAATAGTTGCGGACACTGTGTCCTTTCGTCTCTCCTGCGGTAGCCGTAAGTATGAGTGTCTTTTCTCCACAGGAGTCGGGGCCCAGAAACCTAAAGCAGGTAAGTCTCTTGGTGAGTATTTGTTCTCCGTGCTTAGTTAGTGCTCACCATGTATTCCTCTTATGCAGGTGCTGGGATGTAGCTGGCGTCGTGGCCGCGGTGGAGGAATGTAAGTGAAAGAAAAGCGACTGCTTACTTCTAATGATTGTCTTTTTCTGTCTTTCAGGTGCCGAGATGCTGCCGGCGTCGTGGCCGCGGTGGAGTTCGGCGAGGCCACGGATGGGTAAGGCAAGGCGGCGCAGCTGCGAGCGTTTGAGAGCGCTGCTAATCTTGTACCTTTCCTTTGCAGGATCGTCGGAGGTAGGATTGCTGAGGCCGGATTCCGGTAAGTATAATTTCTAATGCTCGCCTTCTCTTTTCTTGTCTGTTTGCAGGTGTTCCGGGTGCTGGCGGGCTTGTCAGGAGCCAGGATGCAGGAGCCGACTCGGTGAGCGTCCTGCTGCTGATGCAGAATAACGCGAAGCATGTGTATTCCATCGGGCGTGGTTTAAATAGCAGAGAAGTACTTCAGGTGTGTGTTCTTCCACCGGCCCCACCCAGGTAAGAAAAGAGTTCCTGAATAGAGGAAATAGTTCCTCCCAGCCCTGATGGCTGGGGACTTCAGCCAGACTGGATTGTTCTGGGTAAGTATGCAGCATTGTCTGCCTCAGGTAAGTCCACCCAAGCATTATTACACAGTTTATCAATATGAGCCCGGCGCCTATGGCGCCGGGACTGAAGTCCTTTATGAGCCTGGCGCCAAAGGCGCCAGGACACGGTCCAAAGGGCCCCTGTAGGGGTCTGCTGGGTCCAGAGATGTGGAAGAAGGGTCTGCTTCCGGGGGCGCTGGGCCAGTCCTGCCTCCTCGGGAATAGTGCTCATGACAGGATCTTACACCGAGAAGATCTTCTCCTAGATCCAGCAGGAGCGCCTCACCCTCTGATCCTGGATCGGAGCCTGACACTGCTGGCCTGCAGAATTTCAGGCGAAGGTGGCACTTGCCGGGGCTTTCAGAGGAGGCTACAGAGCTCAAAGTATCATGGGCTCCCTCGACGGTCAGGAGCTATAATTCCACTTGGCAAGCCTGGGAGTTATGGTGCAGGGAGAGGAGTATTCCTCCCATTTCAGCCCCTATAGCTCAAGTCATAAACTTCCTGGCGGCCCTGAGTGCAGAGGGGAAGGCATTCAGAACAATAGGTGTGTATAGGTCAGCCATTTCGGCGGGTCACGATCTGGTGGATGGAGTGCCAGCGGGAGAGCATCCGGCAGTGATAAGACTTCTCAAGGGCATTAAAGTGAGCAAGCCGCTGCTGCTTAGGTATTCAGTCCTGTGGGACGTCACGAAAGAGCTACATATGCTAGAGCAATGGCCAAGAAACAAGCTCCTGTCAGAGAAGCAATTGTCTGGGAAGCTAGCTACATTGCTATGTTTGATTTCGTGCAGACGTATTTCAGATGTGAGAGCTCTCGGGATAGACCGGAAGATCTTCTATCCGGAGGGAGTAGCTTTCAACATAGCGCAGCACACCAAAACTAACTCCAGGATAATTACTTACCCATATTTTCCAGATAACAGCAAGCTCTGCGTAGCGCAATGCTTAAAGAGATATGAGGCAGTTACAGCCACGGTGAGACCTGTAGGGTTGACTCACTGCTTATTGCACGTAGGAAGCCTTTCAGAGCAGTAGCTGCAGCAACCATAGCGAGATGGGTGAAAGAAGTCATGGAATTGGCTGGGATAGACATATCTATATTCGGAGCTCATTCAGCCAGGGGGGCTATGGCTTCGATAGCTTTTGCAGCTGGGGTTCCGCTGCAGGAGATCATGAAAGCCGCAGACTGGGCCAGTGATTCAGTATTTAGGACTTTCTATTTTAAGCCAGTGACTAATATTACAGCAGCAGTGATACAAAGCTTTGAACAAGCATAATGCTCGCCTTCGGTCTTGTAATAGAATACAGATTGCCCATGCGACAAGCGCAGGAAGTCTTGATTCTATTAAAGACACAGAGGCGAGCATTATCCCGCCCTTCAGGGGTTAAAATCTAGGAATAATATTGTACTGCATTATTATCATTGGTATTTTAAGAGTAATTCCCCGACCCTAATGATGATGACCTTCTCTTTGTTGTAGGAGAAGAGCAGAAAAGTAACAGATTGATGGAATGACAAGGGTCTACACTTCGAAGCGTAGCAGAGAGATACTAGTAGTTTGAAGTTTAATCTGTTTAATAATTGCAAGAGCTAGACAGCGATGGAGGAAGAAAAAAGAAGAGGAAAGGACCTAAGGACACGGGGGTTTATACTTACCAAGGGATTGTTATTGGCGGACTGAAAGGAGGCTAAGGACTACAGAGCCGCTAGGACTCTTGGGATTGATAGTTTCATGTCTGTTTTGTTGTTTTCGTTTTTAAGCCTTTTGGGCATATGTTCTTAAAAAATAAAATAAAAAAAAACAGTTTAAAAAGTGAAAGTTTTGAATTGCTGTTGAGCAGTAATTAAAGGAGAATACGCATAATGCTCGCCTCTGTGTCTTTAATAGAATCAAGACTTCCTACGCTTGTCGCATGGGCAATCTGTATTGACGAAGTGAGTGTCCTGCGGGTCTCTATCAAGAAAGAATGACAAGGAAAGTGTGGTTCAGAAGGTGTGTGATCTCATATCGTAATTCCTCAGTAACATGAAGCTATTAATGCTATAATTAAAATAAAAGCGATATTGTTAAAAACATATCGCTAGGCTTACCATATGCAAAACTTTGCTACGGTGCGGTGCTCGAAAGCTGTTCTCCTGTTGCTAGTGTAGGAGAGTGATGGCACCAGTTATTTGGTGGAAGCCAGCTGCCTTTTGAGGCTATTGAAAAGCATGGAGACATGTCTCTCATAATGGAGATAAAAGAAGGGGTGATAATCATCTTACCTCAATGCGAAAAAACTGCGCATTTCGTTCCTCATTACTGCCATGTGAGTGGGCACTGGTAGGATCCTGCAGCGTGCTGGGGTATAAATTCCACTGCAAGAGGAAAAACACACTTGATGCGAGTGTCCTCCGATTATCAAAGATTGGTACTAAAAGTACCGATTGCAATCAAAAGTTACAGTGCTGCAGTACACCAGTAGAACTAATACTGTGAGCTTTGCATCCCGAACCACGGTGGTGTGCCTAAACACAGGGGGGATAGTTAGAGGAGAATGCATGTGATCCCTGTCATGATGGATATTCATGCCTACAGGAATTAATACAAGCCGACAGGATGAAAAAATGACATCCCATTTAATCGGTTAGATGGCCGTTTCCAAATTAAACGGCTCTCTCCGGTGTGGCGAAGGAGAAAAGTGAGAAGAAACAACAGTAAATATGTGCACACGTATGATTATAGATGGCGTGTCTGAGCACTCGGGCCTCTAGTTGCGTTGCTTCGATTCATAAAGTGAAGCGTAACTCAAAGTTTCAGAACTTAGTTGGCAGACCGGTGATCGCGCATTGCTATCGAGCACTGTTGGGTCCTAGACGCTGCCGGGAGTGACGGCTCAAAGGAATTCCTCCGTCGTACAGCGTTGCCTAGGTAACGCTTGGTTAAAATAGTCCTGGTGGCCATTTTGGAGTGGCTGACTCGACATAGAACAAAGCCGTTGCCATGGTGCTTGCCAAGGCGTCCTGAATCAGGAAATGTGTGTATGAAGACACTTAAATCTTGGTAGACCCCACGATCGAAATACCCAAGTACACCTACATCTGTGGAGCTATGTTACTGTTAAACCGTGTTAGCAGCTCTGTTGTGTTTAACATATCGGACAAACCTAGTCAATAGGTACAAGATCCAAAATACGTGACCAAACATGGAACATGATGCATTCCGCAATTTGTATTGATAGTAAAACAAATCAATCATCATGCCACCACCAAACATATAGTTCGTGGTGGTTGAGGGGTGAGCTCCCTTAAATGGTACTCGATTGTGACAGGCAGGGCAAATGCAGTCTATAAAACACCCGGGTGGAAAAAGGGCCCTGTGGTGTTTATGATAACATTGATGAGTGAATCATAATGATTTGGTGCAAGTGTGCGAAAAGCCCCACATCTATAGTCACAGGTGAGCCAGTCAAAGGGGAGTGAATTCTATTTGGCTAAGTGATAAAAATTGCCGAGCATAGCCTGTTGGATATTTTTCAACAGGGCGGGCAACGCGGACGTCCGAAGAGTAGACCACCTCAAAAAGGCCAACAGATGAGGATCCGCCAGTGGTACTCAAATCAACCATGAACCACCAGATCCCCATCTTCATTCTCTTCTCCAGAACCATTGGTGAATCATAAAGAAAACTTCTGGAAAGATCTATCTTTCGTACCCTCTACCAAAGCAGATCCTTTTCAGGCTGTGTTGGAGCTCATAAGATTTTTTAGAAACATCAGGCTTAAATACTTTGAGATATATCTACCGAAAAACCAGATGGTGGCCAGTAAACAAGACGGATTGGGGAACATCACCAACAAGAACATCACAGGTTTTAAACCCAAATCTAGCTTCATGCCGCCACCACCACATACGATACCTGCAGAATTCGACACCTTTGAAAAATTGGTTACAAGAACTCTCACTGAAGGCTTGAACAATAAGAACCATTACCAAGACAACCTGACTCGTGAAGAGAGGACAGCAGTAACAGAACTAGACCAAGACAAGTGCATTACGATAAAACCAGCGGACAGGGGAGGGGTATTGTCATTATGGACACCACAAACTACAACAATGAATGCCTATGTTTACTCTCCGATAGGGCTGCTTACAAAAAACTTGACCAAGACCCCACAAAATGACTGCAAGAGGAGATCATGAACTTAACCAAACATGCAGAAGACGAGGGATGGATATGCGAGGGGGAACGTCAATTTCTAAACAAAACAGGTTATCAAGTCTGTTCTTTCGAGAGAGGGGCGCCCGCTACCTTTGCAAAACAATTTTTCAAGGAACCTGGGATTGGTCTCCTGGGGGCAACCAGACGTGGTCTCCCTCTCACTGTGCTTAGAGAGGCATCAGCTTCACCTCACTGATGATCCCCAACAAGGGTGAAACACGTGTATGGGGTTGCTGGTGGTACTCTCGTTCAGGTTGGAATTGCCATTGCATTTCAGTGCTGGACTGCCCCTGGGCAGGACAAAGACTGATATGCAAATGGATATTTCCCATCTGTGAAAGGCACAGTGAGTAAAAGCAGTGGCTGCGAACTCTCAAGTGGTTAATAACCACTGAACAGGTTATCAAGTCTGTTCTTTCGAGAGAGGGGCGCCCGCTACCTTTGCAAAACAATTTCTAAACAAGACACATCCCAGGATACCCGCTTTTTACACTTTACCCAAGATACACAAGAACGCGACTCAGCCACCAGGAAGACCGATTGTCTCCGCCTGCGACTCCCTGCTACAGCCACTCTCCCTTTACATCGATTATTTCCTCAAACAATTCGTAGGGAAAATGGACTCCTACATCAAGGATACCACAGATGTAATACAGATTCTCAAGGGAGTGATCTTATCACATGACTGCATCATAGCAACTATGGGTGTGGAAGCTCTCTATACCTCCATCCCCCAATTAGAAGGATTGGAGGCTTTGAAGACATGTCTCGAAAAAAGGGCAGACATCGTCACCACCCCCACCAACTTCATTTTGGAGTGTGTGAGGTTGGCCATGTCCGAGCACTTCTTGAACAATTCTACCAACAAATAAAGGGAGTAAGTATGGGGGCAACCTTTGCTCCCGACGTGGCCAATCTTTACATGGCGCAATATGAAGCAGACCACATCGCCGCCAACACTAACCCACACAAGGACAGCATATTACTGTGGCGTTGTTATATAGACAATGTCCTGCTAATATGGACTGGCACTAAAGATGATCTTGAAATCTTCCATCAATGGCTGAATGGATGCAATGGACATATCCGCTTTACCATACAGTGGGATTACCAAGTCGTGGATTTTTTAGATCTCTACATCTACAGGTCAGGCAACTCATTGAAAACGTAACTCTTCAGAAAACCGACTGACAGCAACAGCTTGCTCCATTTCTCGAGCTATCATCCCCAAGGGCTGAAGTACAATTTGCCATATGGGCAATTTCTCAGGATTAGAAGGAATTGTTTGGAAAAAGATAAATATGAAAAACACGCCAATATCCTACAGGCTAGGCTAGCCAACAGGGGATACCCAAAGAAATCCATCAAGAATGCACAGAAGAGAGCTGCAAACATGGAGCGCAAGGTCTGCCTGACACCTAAGACCAAAACATCAATGGATCGAATATGTGTCACCACGTACAGCCCACTAAGCGAACTGACAAAAAGTACCATCAACAAGAATAGGCACATGATTTGAAATGATGGCACTCTGGATAAAAAAACAGTCTTTGCCTTTCAAAGAACAAAAATCTGAGAGACACCTTAGTGCACACCTACATTGAACCAACTAAAGTACAGAATACACTGTGGAACCTACCTCCTGTGACAGGACATTTCAGCTGTGGACAAAGTGTGGCCTGCTGTTCAACCTTCCCCTCTAAAATGTTCATCCATAACAATTTCCGTTGAATACTCAAAACACACACCAACTGTAACAGCAAATTCGTCATTTATATCATCAAGTGCCCATTCAATCTCCTCTACGTCGGAAAAACCATTAGACCAATCAAGCAGCGCATTTCCGAACATAGATCATGCATTAAAAACAAAATACCGGACAAGCCCCTAGTTGAACATTACAGCAAGATGGGACATTCCAACGAAGACATTTTCTGGTCAATAGTCCAACAGCTCACCCCACAAAAAAGAGGAGGTGACATCGACAGGGCACTAACACGGCTGGAGCAACGTTGGTTACACAGGTTGAACACAGTAAGGAATGGTCTAAACATCACAGTTGAGTAGAAACATTTCTGGCACAAGATGTTAACATCCATGGGTGCACCTGGCACCTCGACATGGCTATAGGTGCTGCCTTAAACTACGAATACCCCAGCGAGTACCACTAATGGTCATGCGTACAATGCTTAGATATGGGTCACCATACATATGCCCACACGAGCAATAACTGTAGGGTTCACACACTTGTCCTGGTACACGTGTAGCTTCTAGATATATGCCACAATAGATAAGCCCACACGAGGAACGACGATGCTGTTCGCATGCTAGGTCCCGGAAATGGGGATTGACATTGTATTTATCCTGTGGACGGGGTGAGCTCTTTTAACTTGGACCACCATACCCCGTAACGATAATAAAAATATATCCTTCAGCTTCACCTAATTTTACAAACTGACATTTTGGAGCATAGCTCAGCAGCGTTTTTATCCAACAGGCTATGCTCGGCAATTTTGATCACTTAGCCAAATAGAATTCAGTCCCCTTTGACTGGCTCACCTGTGACTATAGATTCGGGGCTTTTCGCACACTTGCACCAAATCATTATGATTCACTCATCAACGTTATCATAAACACCAGGGGGGATTTTTTCCACCCGGGTGTTTTATCGGCTGCATTTGCCACACCTGTCACAATTGAGTACCATTTAAGGGAGCTCAGCCCTCAACCACCACAAACTATATTTTTGGTGGTGGCGTGATGAATGATTTGTTCTACTATCAATACAAATTGCGGAATGCATTATGTTCTATGTTTGGTCGCGTATTTTGGATCTCGTACCTATTGACTAGGTTTGTCCGATATGTTAAACACAACACAGCTGCTAACACGGTTTAACAGTAACATAGCTCCACAGATCTAGATGTACTTCAGTATTTCGATCGTGGGGTCTACCAAGATTTAAGTGTCTTGATACGCACATTTCCTGATTCAGGAGGCGTCATCATGCCATTGGCCAGCACCATGGCAACGGCTTTGTTATGCGTCGAGTCAGCCACCCCAAAATGGCCGCTAGGACTATTTGAACTAAACGTTACCTAGTCAACGCTGTACGACAGAGGAATTCCTTTGAGCTGTCACTCCTGGGAGCATCTAGGACCAGACAACAGTGGTCCATAGCAACGAGCGATCACCGGTCCGCCAAGTAAGTTCTGAAACTTTGAGTTACGCTTCACTTTATGAATCAAAGCAACGCGACTAGAGGCCCGAGTGCTCACAGACACGCCATCTATAATCGTACGCGTGCACATAGTCACTGTTTCTTATCACTTTTCTCCTTCGCCACACCGGAGAGAGCCGTTTAATTTGGAAACGGCCGTCTAGCCGACTAAATGATGGCATTTTTTCATCCCTCTCGGCATGTATTCATTCACGTAGGCATGAATGTGCATCACAACAGAGATCACAGGCATTCTTCTCTAACTATCCCCCCTTGTTTAGGCACACCACTGTGGTTCGGGGTGCAAAGCTCACAGTATTAGTTCTACTGGTGCACTGCAGCACTGTAACTGTTAATTGCAATCAGTACTTTTGGTACCAATCTTCAATAATCAGAGGACACTCATATCAAGTACATTTTTCCTCTTGCAGCTTTAGAATGTATACCCCAGCACGTTGCCGGACCCTACCAGTGCCCACTCGCATTGGACTAATGAGGAACGGAGTGCGCTGTTTTTTCACATTGAGGTAAGATGATTATCACACCCTCTTTTATCTAAATTATGAGAGACATGTCTCCATGCTTTTCAATAGCCTGACAGCCATCTTTGTCTTCGTCTCCAAAGGCAGCTGGCGTCCACCAAATAACTGGTGCCATCACTCTCCTACACTAGCAACAGGAATACAGCTTTCGAGCACCGCAGCAAAGTTTTGCATACAGTAAGCCTAGCGATATGTTTTTAACTATATCGCTTTTATTTTAATTATAGCATTAATAGCTTCATGTTACTGAGGAATTATGATATTAGATCACACACCTTCTGAACCACACTTCCCTTGTCATTATTTCTTGACAGAGTCCCGCAGGACACTCCCCTCGTCAATCAATCTTACTGTCCTGATGAAGGCCAGCCACATGCAAGCTCCACCAAACAGCTTTATTCTTTTGGCCGAAACACAATAGCGTCGACGATATTCCCCACCATCTCAGTGTCCATCATTAGCACTGAAACTAGTTCACTGTGCCCTTGTTTCTGTACTCGCATGTTATTTGTATATTGTATCCCGTCGATCAAAAAGGAGAAACATGTTTTATGTTCACTCATATCCAGTCTATTTTTTATATACAAAATTGTAAATTGTTAAGTGTCCCTGGTTGTTGCTCTTTGACTATAACAAACAAATGTATATTAAAAATCTCGGGGTCAACAAAACCCCTTGTTTGACTCTTAAAAGACCTAGAGATTTCTTTCATCCCATAGGAGTACAGTTACGGAACTAGGTTCTCTCGCACCATGATTATTATTTTTTTTTAAAGTTGTTTTAATTTGCATTTCTTTAAACATAAAAATCGGGACTAAACATTGTCCCATTGTCCCCCCCTCCCCTTTACCCCCTCACCGGTTATATAGTTCTTAGGTGGTCCACTGCTTCTATTTTTCTTTTCTGGAGTTATCCTGTGAATATGTCCAGTATGCGGATTTTATGCGGGCACCATTGGAGCATGTAGTCGCTCTGTAGATATTCTATTGTTTCCCCCCCCAGTCTGTTGCAAATCTTTGTCTATCCCCCTGTATGTTGTAAGTGATTTTTTCCATTGCCACATATGTCCATATTCTGTGCAGCCATTCCTGTTTGGTTGGGGGGAGCTTTTGTTTCCATTTTTGTGCTATTGCTAGCCAGGCCGCTATAAGGAGACCCATAAAGTTTCTCTTTTGTATTCTTGTAAGTGTCCTATCTCTCGGGTCCCACATGCCGCACATCCACACTTCCTCTCCCAGGTTTGCCGTTTCCTTAAAGATGTTTTGCATTTGTGATTTCACTTCTGACCAGAAGGGTTACAGTTTCATACAGCCCGACCAGATAGGTCTCCAGTTTCCTATTGCATCGCATCCTCTCCAGCATTTTAGGTTTATAGTGCTGAACATTCTGTGGAGTCTTTCTGGTGTGTAATGCCATTGGATTATTATTTTTGTCCATGCTTCTCTGGTTTGGATCACCCGTGTCCATTTGGGGATTATTTGCCAGATATATGTCCACTGTTCTCTCGTGATGTTTTTCCCTAGTGTGGTTTCCCATTTCTTCATGTACAGCCATGTTATATTTTCAGGTTGTACATTTATGAATTTGTATAAGGTGGAGACGAATTTCTTTTCTCCCGTTTGGGTCATCATGTACGTCTCAAATGGTGTATGTGTTCTTGTCAAAGCATGAGTTATTCTTGGCGTATTGAGCCAGTGAGTGAGCTGATTGTATTGGTATCTGTCCTTTTCCTTTAGACCCAGTAGGTCTTGGCATTCGGGAAATGTTCTGATGTGTTGTCCTGTAAACATATCTCCAACTTTTGTGCATTCTGCTGATCTCCACTTCTGGAAAGGAACAAGTTACTTACCTGTAACTGTTGTTCTCCAGCATGGGTCTGGCATGGATTCACATGCTCATGACTATTCCCTGTCGTCAGGCCGGGAATCCTCAGTATAGAAAAAAAATCAGTATCAGTTTTGTTTCTGATCTGTCTTTCTTAGTAGTAGCCAATCACTGGTCTCTGGGTCATACTGCCCCCAGCCAATGACTGCCCTCGCCCTAAGCCCCGCCTCCGGCAGCCATCCTCAGATTTGGTAGCACGTAAAGTGGCAGTATGACCAAGTGAAGAGCCACAGAGGGGTAGGCGGGAGGGTTTGCATGTGAATCCATGCCAGACCCATGCTGGAGAACAACAGTTACAGGTAAGTAACTTGTTCCTTCTCCAGCATGGGGTCTGGCATGGATTAACATGCTCATGAATAAGAGAATACACAGCAGTACACACATGCACAACCACGGGAGGTGGCAACAGGCTCAACATTAAGCAATACAATAACTCAACATTAAGCAACTCTTACCTCCTCACCAGGCTCACCTTAGGCGAACAGGTTGCGCAGCACTGCTTGGCCGACCCTGGACTCCTCCCTGGAGTCCAGATCGACGCAGTAGAATCTTGTGAAGGTGCGCGTCGACCTCCACGTCACAGCCCTGCAGATGTCCAGCAGGGTCACACCAGACAGGAACGCTGTGGTAGCAGCGATCGCTCTGGTCGAATGGGCTCTCGGATGGCCGGGAAGCTCTCGGTTTGCCAACCGGTGACGGTGCATGAGGCAGCCGGAGAGCCATCTGGAAATGGAAGTGTTCGAGAGAGCCTTCCCTTGATTCACAGTCCCAAAGTTCACAAACAGCTGTGATGTCTTCCGAAAACTCTTCGTGCGGTCCACGTAGAACTTCAGCGCTCTAGCTACATCCAGCGAGTGCAAAGTCCTCTCGGCCGGCGACGAAGGTGACGGGAAGAAAACTGGCAACACCAAGGGCTCGTTGAGGTGGAAGTCCGACGGCACCTTGGGAATAAAGGATGGGTGTGTCCTCAGCACCACCCTCGTGTCATGAAAAGTCAAGTATGGAGGCTTGCAAGATAGGGCCTGGATGTCTCCCACTCGTCGTGCGGAGGTGATGGCCACGAGGAAAGCTGTCTTCCATGACAGAAACTTCAAAGGCGCCGAATGCATAGGCTCGAATGGGGGCCCCCATGAGCTTGGTCAGCACCACATTAAGTTCCCACGCCGGGGCAGGAGCCTTCACCGGCGGGAATGATCGGAACAGTCCCTTCATGAATTCTTTCACCAGGCGGTGAGACCACAAGGACGCCCGACCCGTCGTCCTGGTATATCGGGAGATTGCAGCCAGATGTATTTTGATGGAGGCGTGAGCCAGTCCAGCTTTGGCCAGCGACAGTAGGTACGGCAGTACTTGAGGGGCTGTAATCCGCAGATGGTTAATCTTCTGTGCACGGCACCAGACAGAGAACCTCTTCCATTTATGTCTGTAGCACTTGAGTTGAGGACGCCCTGGCCTTTGCAAAAACCTCTCTGCAGTTGGCCGGGATGTCGGACCCTCCAAACTCTAATGCTGCAGGAGCCAGGCCTGCAAGTTCAGCGACTCCGGGTTGTGGTGAAGAATGGCGCCTCCTTCTCTGGAGAAAAGGTCTGCATCCGCCTGCAGCTTGACTGGTGGGGACGTTGACAAGTCCAGAAGGTCCGGGAACCAGATCTGTCTCGGCCACGCCGGTGCGACGAGGATCATCCTGCACCGGGACCTCTTGAGCTGGTTGATGAGCCGGAGCAGCAACGGCAGCGGAGGGAACGCATAAAGAAATAGGCCATCCCAGGGGAACGAGAAAGCATCGGCCATGCTCCTCGGCTGGGAGAACCTGCTGGCGAACCACCGGCACTTGGAATTCGTCGCCGTCGCAAAGAGATCAATCTGGGGTTTGCCCCATCGTCGGAAGAGTCGATCCACTTGATCCTGGCGTAGTTCCCACTCGAGGCTTCCTTGGATAGGGCCGGGGACCTGGTCCCGCCCTGCTTCCGGATGTAGAACATCGTGGTGGTGTTGTCGGTGAAGATCCTCACCACCTTGCCCTTGAGGGACGGAAGGAAGGACCTGAGGGCCCAGAACACAGCGCGTAGCTCCAAGATGTTGATGTGGAGAGACTTCTCCTCCGGGAGCCAAAGGCCTCTCGCGTGAAGATCTCCGGAGTGCGCTCCCCAACCTTCCAGGGAGGCGTCCATCGTCACCGTCACCTGGTGAGCTGGGGTCTGAAAGTCTGTGCCCGCCGACAGATGGGAGCGGGTACCCCACCACCGGATCGCCTGACGGAACGTCTCATTGAGAGGGATCCTGTCCTCGAAGCTGCCAGTCGACTGGATCCAGCGGGCGTCGAGGAACTCCTGTAAGGGTCTCATCCAAAGCCTGCAGAGGCGCACCACATAAATGCAGGAGGACATCATCCCGAGTAGGGACTTGATAGATCTTACCATGGCCATGTCCATGGCCAGCAAACGCTGCACCTTGCCCAGGATGGTCCTGGTCCTTTCCTCTGACGGCGAGGCCAGCCGCGCCACTGTGTCGAGCTTGGCTCCCAGAAACAGGGCGACTTGCGACGGAACCAGGTGGGATTTTGGAAAGTTGATGGAGAATCCCAGGTCCGTGAGCAGCTGGACAGTCTTCGCAGTGTGCTCCACGGCGAGTTCCCTTGTCCTTGCCCGGATGAGCCAGTCGTCCAGGTAGGGGTAGATGTGGTTCCCCTGTAGGTACAGCCGCGCCGCCACCGGTGCGAGGCACTTGGTGAACACTTGGTTCCGACTTCAATTCGAATGGGAGGGCCTTGAACTGGTAGTGCCGCCCTTGGACCACGAACCTGAGGAACTTTCGGTGTCTTTTTAGAATGGGAATGTGGAAGTACGCATCCTCCAAGTCCAACGACGACAGGAAATCGCCCTCCTCCAGCTGTCCCAGCACATGCTGGAGGGTGACCATACGGAACTTCTGTGCTTTGATGTACTTGTTCAGTCGTCGTAGGTCCAGTATGGGGCGCCATCCTCCTGTCTTCTTTTTTACGAGGAAGTACCTTGAGTAAACTCCGGAGCCCCGAAGCCTCTTTGGGACGAGCTCGATGGCACCCTTCTTGAGCATCGCCCTTACTTCCAACAGTAGTTGAGGGAAGGGATTTTCCTTCCTGGCCACGGGTGGAACGCGAGGGCACTTCTTCTGAAACTCGAGGGCGTGCCCTTGGGCCAGGGCGTCCAGCACCCAACGGTCTGTGGAGATGGACTCCCACACGCTGACTAACCTCGCCAGCCGGCCTCCCACCGGGGTGCTTCGGCGGGGGCCCGACCCCCCGGTCGGTTCAATCTTGTTTGGAGGCCGCCTTGCCCCCTTGTCGACGACGACGGGCACCACCTGCCTTGCCGCGTCCCCTGTAGGCTTCCTGGGACAAAGATCTTGCCGCTTGGCGGTAAGTGGAGGAACCACTGCCGGATCCCTTGGAGGCACCTTGTCTGCCTCCGGAGCTCCGAAAGGACGGCCGTCGTCGTTGGAACCCTCCCAGTGCCCGGGCAGTCTCTGTGTCTGTCTTGATGGCCTGAAGGGACTCATCAACCGCCTTCTCAAACAGGTTGTTCCTGTCGAAGGGCATGTCCAAGACCTTGGTTTGTACGTCCTGGTGGAAATCTGTGGCTTTGAGCCATCCTCGTCGTCTCAAGCAAACGCTGTTGCCCAACTGACGGAAACCGGTGTCGGCGATGTCCGTTGCCACCGTGATGGCGTGGTCCGAAGCAATCTCCCCCTCCTGTAGGATTTCAAGGGCCTCAGCCCTTTTGGCGTCCGGAAGGAAGTCTAACAGAGGAGCGATTTTGAACCACAACTCCCTGTCGTAGCGGGCTACGATAGCCAGGGCGTTGGCCGCATTGATAGTCGTCGCTGCGGATGAGATGATCCGTCGCCCCATCGTGTCCAACTTCCTGCCCTCGCCGTCCGGCGGGGAAGTTGATGTTGAGGCCGATGCCCCCCCAGCTTTCATCTTTGCCGCCGCCGAGACGACTGAATCCGGGGTAGGTTGTGCCCGAAGGCACAAGGGGGCAGCGTCGGGGACCCGGTACTTCTTCTCGTACCCGTCCCTCTTTGCCGGCGCCGTGGTAGGGTTCTTGAGGAGGGCGAGCCCCTCATCCCAGATGTCATCAAGAAGCGGTACGGCGAGGACCGTCTTCCTTTTAGCCTCGTGCCGTTGGTAAAGGAACCCTTCTTTCTTCTTTTCTTCTGGGCAGAGCTGAAAAAGCCTGGATGCCCTGGAAATCATGGCATGAAAGGATCCAATCTCGTCGGGCGGGGACGCCCGAGCAGGGGGCGACGGGGGACACGTCCCGTCGTCGCCTCCGTCGTCATCTGTACCTGTCGTAGCCGTGTCCGTGCCTGTATCATCCCCGTGGGTAGTAGACCGGGGGGAAGGCAGAGCAGGCCGTAGAGGTGGGAGAGGTGGCGTAGGATGCGTCGTCCTCCTCTTATGCGGTGGACTCTCCGAAGGTCCTGGCTCCGGTTCCCCCATTGGGTCTGGCTCAGGTACCTCCGTCGGGGGAGGGGGCAACCTTGTCCTTATCTATTTAACCGAAAAATGAGAAAAATCTCCTGAAAAAGCGCGAAAACGCAGCAAAAGCTCGAGAGCTACAGCACGAGGACTCCCAACACTTGAACGTGCGGTAAAAATCTGAGGATGGCTGCCGGAGGCGGGGCTTAGGGAGAGGGCAGTCATTGGCTGGGGGCAGTATGACCCAGAGACCAGTGATTGGTTACTACTAAGAAAGACAGGTCAGAAACGAAACTGATACTGATTTTTTCTATACCGAGGATTCCCGGCCTGACGACGGGGAATATTCATGAGCATGTGAATCCATGCCAGACCCCATGCTGGAGAAGCTCCTTTTTCGGCCCTAGGAGGAAATTCTGGGTTGTCTAGGATTGGGGGCTGGATCTATCGTGAGAGTTTCCTTCTTTGTCGCTCTGTCCCACACTTCCATGATGGAGCTCATAATCTCACTTATTTTGAGGTTTTGGGCTCCGGTCTGATCCATAGGAGATGGCGCAGGTTTGTTCTTGCGATTGCTCTGTCCTGTGCCTCCCACCATTTCTCCTATGTGTCGGTAATCCATTCGTTTAGGACCCACAGTTGTGCTGCCTCATAATATTTCTTAAAGTGCGGGAGCGCCATCCCTCCGTCTGTTTTATGTGCTGTGAGCACTTGTTGCGACAGTCTTGGTGTCGTGTTTTGCCAAATGTATTTTGTAATGATTTTGGTGAGAGATTTAAAGAACGTTGTCGGTATACGTATGGGGAGCGCCTGGAAATAGTACAACAGTTTGGGGAGTATCGTCATTTTAATGACTGTTATTCTGCCCCACCAGGATATTGCAAGTAGGTTCCATCTGTGCAGATCCCTTTGTATGTTCCCTAGGAGTTTCGGATAGTTCCCTGTGTAGAGGTTCTCAATCGTGGATGTCAGTGTGACTCCGAGGTATCTCACCCCGTCTACCGCTGATTGTAGGTGGAGATCTTCCGTCGTTCTGCATGTCTCTCTTTTGTCCCCAGCCAGGACCATTACTGACGATTTCTGCTTGTTAATTTTCAGGCCTGATATTGCTCCGAAGTCATCTATCTGTTGAATGAGGTGTCTTCCTTGGTTCTGTTATTGTCATCAGCATGTCGTCTGCGTATGCCGCTGTTTTGTGTGTTCGTCCTCCCATTTCTATTCCCTTTATGTCTGGGGTCGCTCTGATCTTTGCCAATAGTGGTTCGAGGAAAATAGCGTATAGGAGTGGCGATAGAGGGCACCCCTGTTTGGTGCCTCTTTCTATTCTGATTGAGTCCAAAAGTTCTCCATTTACTGCTATCCTGCCCGTTGGTGAGGTATAATTGGCTCGAATCATGTTTATGTACGTGTTCCCCAAGCCCTTTTTTTTTTTAGCATCGCAAAGAGCATGGACCATTCCACTCGGTCGAACGCCTTTTCTGCGTCCACTGACAGGATTGCTGCTGGGGTTCTCATGATCCCGACTTTCTCTATAAGGTGTATTACTCGTCTGATGTTGTCGTGGGTTTTCCTATTTGGGATGAATCCCGACTGTTCCTGATGGATTAGTCTGGGGAGTAGTGGTGATAACCTGTTGGCCAGAATTTTTGTGTATAGTTTGGCGTCTATATTAATTAGGGCAATGGGGTGATAGGAGCTCGGATTTTCTGGGTCCTTCCCCTTCTTGTGGAATACTAGTATCTTTGCCTCGTTCATTGAAGTCGTGATATTGGACATCTCCTTAAAGGTGTTTGAAGAGGTCTGTTAGAGTAGGTGTTAATAGATCCGCGTAAGTTTTATAGAAGGCTGCTATGTAGCCGCCTGGTCCTGGCGCTTTGTTTTTTGGAAGTTCTTTGATTGCCGGTGCCACCTCCTCTGATGTTATTGGATTGTCCAGTGCTATCTGTTCATCTTTTGTTATTGTTGGCAAGGTTATTTCTTGCAGAAAGGCTGCTTGTTTCTCTTTGATCGGACTCTGTGTTGTGTATAGTGTCTGAAAAATGTTTCTGAATATCTCTTTAATATCTTTTGTTTGCGTTTTCTTTGTTCCTTGTCCGTCTTTTAGCGCTTGAATCGTTTGGTTTTGCTGTTTGCTTTTTAGTTGTCTTGCTAGTAGTTTATCTGCATTGTTGGATTTCATCGCATACCAGTGTTTTGTGTAGAGAAGTTGCGTCTCCACCCTTTTGGTTCTTAGGAGGTCGATCTGACTCTGGACGTGGCGATATGCCCTTTTTACTTTCAGGGACGTGTTCTTAGTCATTTCTTCTCTTATTTCTTCCAGTTTTTTCTCTAGTTCGCTTTCCCATTTGTATGCTTGCTTGTCTTTTTGCGCCTTTAATGCTATTATTTGTCCGCGTATCACCGCTTTGAGGGCCTCCCAGACCGTGGACGGAGTTTTGAATTTATAAATATATACCCCCTTGAGCAAATCAGGGCCTAGCCAGGTGCCCCTTTTTTACTCTTGGAGAGACAGCCATAAATTCCTGGTGTAAAACCAACGCCCTGTCTCTGACCCTCAATAAAATAGATACCACTGTCTCTTTACAACTGGACTAGCCCCTAGGTTAGGCACTACTGCAGGATCCTCCTTTTCCATTGCCAGGGGTTATATCATTGTGTGGTTGAACCACTTTCCTGTCAGTGTTCCCAGCCCTTCATGAAGGAAAAAGAACAAGTGGCCTTGCCGGGCACCATGCTCCCCTGTGCAAATGATCAGATTGTGTTAATATAATATGTGGTATAGATGAACAAGTTACTTTCTTACCTGGTAACGTTCTTTCGATGGGATGGTCCGACGACGTATTCCATATCTATGACAGGCAATGTTCACAGCTGTGCTGCTTTGGAAAATCTCTGGCGTCTGCGTCCTGCGTCGATGACGTCGATGCGCCGTCCCCGAGGACCTCCTCCGACGGCCAACGTCACCCGATGTGATATGTAGGACGCACGATGCCCATAGCCTCAGTTATAGTTTTTTCCCAGAACGTGTGCCACCAGTTTTCTGCCAGTCAGACACACAAGGCCTTGCGGAACGCAAGCTGCAATCGCAAAAGAAATTCTGCAGCGGGGAAGGCAGGGAGGGAGCGATATGGAATACGTCGTCGGACCATCCCATCGAAAGAACGTTACCAGGTAAGAAATTAACTTGTTCTTCGAGGGGATTGGGTCCTCCGACGTATTCCATATCTATGACAGACTCCCAAAGCAGTACCAAGCAAGGAGGTGGGAAAGAATTTAGAATACAAATTTAGCATGCCCAATCAAATTGCGGAATAGAGAACTGCCTTGCCAAAGGCCAGATCTTGCCCTCTGATGGAATCTAGGGAATAGTGACGTACAAAAGTATGTACTGAAGCCCAGGTGGCTGCATCACAGATGTGACGAATAGGAACTCCCTCTGCAGAGCAGTAGACGCAGCCACTCCTCTGGTAGAATGGGCCCGCAAGCCAGCCGGAGGGTCCTTACCCGCCAAGCGGTAACACTCGAAGATAGCTAAAATAATCCAACGAGACAAAGTCTGTTTCGTCACAGCTTGTCCCAAAAGCTTTCCAGCGTAACCAATGAAAAGTTGATCGTCCACTCTGACCCGGGACATGCGCGAAATATGAAAGCTCAACGCTCTCCGAGGATCAAGCCTATGGAGCCTCTCCTCTTCCTTACCAGGATGTGGAGGAGGATAGAACGCCGGAAGAACCTTCTGGCTCAAATGAAATTCCGAAACCACCTTCGGAAGAAAAGAAGGACGAACTCTAAGGACAACCCTGTCCTTATGAAACACAGTGAAGGGTTGCTTAACTGAAAGTGCCTGTAACTCACTCACTCTGCGAGCGGAAGTAACCGCAACCAAAAACACAGTTTTCAGAGTCAACAGCCTCAAAGGGCAAGAATGTAAAGGCTCAAACGGAGCACCCATAAGAAACTTAAGAACAAGGTCCAAATCCCAACCTGGCACCAAAAAAAGATGACGGAGGGAACACATTAGTGAGCCCTTTCAAAAACTGCGAAATTAAAGGAATCTTAAAATAGGAACACTCTTCAGACGAGCGCTTAAATATGGACAGCGCCGCCAGGTAACCTTTAATGGTCCCCACTTACAAGCCCCAGTGGGCCAAAGAAAGCAAAAAAGACAAAACCATGGGAATGTCACATTCAAAAGGATCCACATTCTGAACTCTGCACCAGTCGCAGAACTTTCTCCAACGGCACAGAGACTTTGTTGCCGGCCGCCTGGCCGAGAGCAGCACCTCCATCACGTCTTCAGGGAGGTCCCAATCCTTATACCTCAATCTTTCAGAAGCCAAGCATGAAGATTGAGGGATCTGACCTCTGGATGGAGAACCTGACCCCCCTCCCGTGAGAGCAAATCGTCTCGGTAGGGAAGACGACGTGGAGGGCAGATGCACAAGTCTAGAAGGTCCGGGTACCACGTCCTTCGGGCCCACGCCGGAGCAATGAGGATTATCCGGGAACCGAACCTCTGTAACCTCCGCAGCACTTGCGGGATGACGGGGACTGAAGGAAACGCGTACAGTAGTGGGAATGACCACTCCACCACGGACGCGTCTCCTAAGGCTCCTTTTGGAGGAAATTCCCGCGAGCAAAACCTTTCGCACTTCCGGTTGACACTGGAGGCGAAGAGATCCACTTGAGGGGTCCCCCAAAGGGCGAA
This sequence comes from Ambystoma mexicanum, assembly GCF_040938575.1. Taxonomy (NCBI): domain Eukaryota; kingdom Metazoa; phylum Chordata; class Amphibia; order Caudata; family Ambystomatidae; genus Ambystoma; species Ambystoma mexicanum. Next base: position 445,745,927 of record NC_090936.1, on the reverse strand, counting down.
GATCTCCAGGAGAATCTCCTGAGCCAGCTCCCACTCGTGAGAGATCGTGCTCTGCCTGCTCAGAGCGGCCGTCTCGTTGTCGTCTCCGGCCAGATGAACCGCCGAGATCGAAACTTCCTGCTGGATGGCCCAGAACTCGAGCTGCATCGCCTCCCTGCACAGCGGAAGTGACCCTGCCCCCCCCTTTTTGTTGAGGTAGTGTATGGCCACCGTGTTGTCCGTTAGAATCAGGACACTCTTTCCGCGCACAGTCGGCAGAAAAGCCTTCAGGGCTAGCCTGACGGCCCTCAGCTCCAACAGGTTGATATGTAGTCTGGACTCCGACGGAGACCAACGACCGCTGACTGTCAACTCGTTGGCATGAGCTCCCCATCCCGTGAGGGATGCGTCCGTCACGATCGTCACCTCCGGCCAGGGCAGCCAAAATGGGGCCCCTTTCATCAGATTGCCCTCTACGGCCTACCACAGAAGGTCCCGGGCAACCGAGGGCAGCACCTGAACAGGGTCCGACAGCCTGCCGGAGGACTGAGACCACTGGAGCTTGAGTGCCCACTGCAAAGATCTCGTCCGCAGACGAGCCTCTGGCACCAGAAGAATGCAGGATGCCATGAGGCCGAGCAGTCTCAAGAATTCGGACGCTGGGAGATTCTGGGCAAAATGAAACTTGTGCACCATCTTTTGAATGTGAAGAGCCCTCACCTGAGGAGGAAAACACTGCCCCAGGGACGTGTCGAGCACTGCTCCGATTTACTGGAGCCGCTGCGTTGGTGTCAAATGGGACTTCTTTAAATTGAGGGAGAAGCCCAGCCTGTGAAGGGAGTGGCAGGTGACGGACAGATGATCCAGGACTTGCTCGGGAGAGCTCCCCCTGATCAACCAATCGTCCAGGTAGGGGTAGACGTGAATCCCCCCTTTCCTGAGATGCGCTGCCACCACCACCATGAGCTTGGTGAAAACCCTCGGGGCGGAGGTCAATCCGAACGGCAGGACCCGAAACTGAAAGTGCGAATTGCCAACCGCGAACCTCAGGTACTTCTTGTGCTTGGGATGGATCGGCACATGGAAGTAAGCATCCTTGAGGTCGAGAGACACCAACCAGTCCTGAAGTTGAAGGGCCTGAAGGACTTGAGAAAGAGTCACCATCTTGAACTTGTCCTTCCTGAGGAGTTTGTTCAAACCGAGCAAGTCCATGATGGGGCTTAAACCCCCAGTCTTTCTTTGAAATCAAAAAATAAGGGGAATACCATCCCTTGTTCCTCTCCGCTACAGGCACCAGTTCTATGGCGCCTTTCTCCAGCAGGGCTTGAATTTCCTGCGCAAGGAGCGGATCCGGACTCTTCAAAGAGAGGTTCCCTGGTGGATTGTCGTGAGGCTTCTGTCGAAAAGTAAGACAGTAGCCGTGGGTTATGATCTCCAGAACCCACACATCCGAAGTAATGGCTTGCCACTCTACAAGATGCTGCGCCAGCCTTCCCCCCCAACCGGCGAACCATGGGACCTGGCCTCATGACTGAGTGGTAGCGACTGCGGCGTTGCCTGAGGGCAAAGAGGCAACTGCCCGAGCGGCCTTGGCACCTCGAGTACCTTTGTTTCCACCTCTGGCACTCTTACGATGGCCTCTTTGACTGCTAGCTCCTCTCGCTTTACTGAAGGACGAGTAATAGCAAAAGGAGCCTCCCCTCCATTGCTGTCCCCTAGGACGAAAAGGCGGAGGTTGGCGAACTGCAGCGCCCAACGACTTCGCTGCAGCTTTGGAGGTCTGCAACCGCTCAAGGCTCTCGTCAGCCTTGCTGCCAAAAAGGTGTTCACCATCAAAGGGCATGTTGAGGAGCCGGGACTGCACATCAGGAGCGAACCCAGACTTCCGCAACCATGCAAACCTGCGCATTACGGTGCTCGCCGCCATGGACCGGCTGACACAATCCGCCAAGTCCAAACACGACTGAACGGCCTCACACATGGCATCCTTGCCATCCTGAACCATAGCAAGGAAACCATCCCGTTCGTCCACTTCGGGAATATGTTCAGCCGCTAATGCAATACAGTTCCACAGAGTGTGTGTGAAACGAGACAAGGCACATATGGAGTTGGCCGCCTGAAGCGCCATACCCCCAGAAGAAAACACTTTCTTCGCCCCGCCGTCAAAACGTTTGTCATCCCTATCCGGAGGGATGGTAGGATACAACACCTGCTTTGCCGGGGCCGTAGCCGCCTGCACCACCAAACTCTCCGGGGTGGGGTGCCTAGACAAGTAGCAGGGGTCGCTACTGACTGGACGGTATTTTCGCGACAAAGACTTGCCCACTGCCGGGAGACTCTCCGGAGCAGTCCAAGCCGCCGCCACCCTTCTCTGCAGAGCCATATGAAAAGGCAAAACCGGGTCAGTGGGAGGACCGAGATCAAGGATGTCCGTGAGATCATCCTGAACGAGCTCCCCTGGGGGAGCTGACCAACCCAAGTACTCGGTAACCCGAGACATAAGACGCCGATAGGAAGAATCGGCATGTGTGCCAGGCTCCGGCCGACAAAACTCCACTTCCGGAGAGGTGTCCAGTCCACTGGCATCATGCAGCGACTGCCTCAGGTCATCAAACTGGCTATGGCCCGAGATAAGGTCATCTGGAACCGTAACCGGAACCAAGCCGCCATCAGAGCCTTCATCACCCTCTGAAATGTACTCCAGGCGGGGAGAGGAAGACCTCTGCGGACCAAAGCAGTGCCAAACCTTAGCCATAGCCTTTCTAGGGGCAAACCCCGTGCCACGGGGCCCCTCCAACACCACTGCCTCAAAAGGCGTCGAGGGCGCCGAACGAGTCGGCGCCGGCGTTGACAGAAAAGGCACCGACGTCGAGCGAATCGGCGTCGACGTCAGCTGCAGCGCCGCCAGCATCGACACAGTCCTCGAAGCCGGGGCTCCGAGCGTGTCTCTCGACAACCTGGGCACGGACAGCGTCGACGACCCCCTCGGAGGCGGAGCCTTGAGAGAAATCGCCGACGACCTCGGCGCCACAGGCGTCGACGTCTTCTCCGAAGACGGCACAAGATCACGCGGTCTCGAGCGCATCGAGGACCGGGTCCTGGAACGGGCATGGCGAGAACGGCTACCCTTGTCCGAGCGGGACCTCTCCCGCGAGCCGTGCCGACCACCCGAGCCCGAAGACGTACGGGCGGTGTCTCTCGACCGGTGCCGACCGACCCCACTCCGAGGCGCGGACGGACCGGTGCCCTGCGATTCCAGAATCGCTAGCATCTGCTTCCCGAAGGAAGCCCATTCCTCCGGTGTCGCTTGCATGGAGGGATAAGCGACCCGCCGACGGGCGGAGTCCTCGGAAGAGGACGGGGAAGGCGACCTATGTCGGCGCTTCCTGGAATGCCTAGAAGAGGCAGAGGAGTGGCGAGACCGACTCCTGGAAGGAGACCCGCCGGACTTCCGACAACGACGCAGAGAGTCACCCCTCGAGTCATCGGTCGAAAGCCTCGCAGTCCTCGCCTTCCGGGGCTTAGACACCCGGCCTACCGACAGCTTCTTCTTGCGTTCCCGCAAGGCCTTTGCAGTGAGCGACTAGCAGTCGACACAGTCGTCCGTATCGTGGGCCTCCCCGAGGCACCAGAGGCAGGCGTCGTGCGAGTCCGTGACCGACATCTTGGACCCACAGTCCCCGCAGTTCTTGAAGCCCGGACGCGGGGTCGAAGATGAGAAAGACATCGCCACGAACAGGTCACAACAAACTGAACGGGTTCAACGAACCGAGAATAGAAAACAGCAAACTCCGAGTCGAGGTGTACCGAGATTCACGAAGCGAACACGTTGGCGGAAAAAACGGAACTGAGGCTATGGCGTCGTACGTCCTACATATCACATCGGGTGACGTCGACCGACGGAGGAGGTCGGAGGGGACGGCGCATCAACGTCATCGACGCAGGACGCAGACACCAGATATTTTCCGAAGCAGCACAGCTGTGGACATTACCTGTCATAGATATGGAATACGTCGGAGGACCCAATCCCCTCGAAACTTAAATACATAGTATTTGTATTTGCAGACTTTATCCCAAGTAGGTCTTAGAGGGCACTTGTGAGATATAATCCAGTATGAGTCTGACAGCTTAACTGTGGTCCATTCATATGTAAGGAAATAGATGAAGCCGTTTATTTTCATGGCCCCGGTCGCCTGCAGAAGGGCAATGGCAGAGAGTGCCAAGATCAGATTGGGGCGGGACTCGAATGAGGTTTGCCATTCCTATGCGGAATCCACACCTTGTGTGAAAGCATGGGAAGTAGCGCAGGAAAGAATGAATGTGGTGGCCAGCACTTACCTGGAAGCCATCAAGCATTTGAATACAGGATCTCTCCTGAATGCAAGCAGAATTTGCCCTCACCTCACAAAATTCATTTTTAACCCTGGAGTCTGCACACTTACTTATCTAACCCTGAGATAAGTGCCAAACCATGAGAAGATAACCCCAAACTGAAAGCTATCATGAATGTTCTGCCTAGGTGGCCTTAATTATTTTTTGAAAATAACTAAATGTTAAAAAATAATTAACTAATCATCTAAAGGTTATAAAATAACAAGTGGACCTACAGATGTACCCTTAGAACAATCATTTCCTTTATTCAAATTTGGGATCTAATTTTATTCACAGAATGGAGAAGTAGCCCTTTCAGGCATTAAATGTGGAATGTTGTAAGCCACCAGATCCTCTAGAAATGAAGCACCAGGTTTTTGAACATGTACCTCCAATAACACACTCTAGACATATTGGAGGATTTGGACAAACCAGTCTGAACACAGAGTAGGCAAGACCTGTACATAAGTGGGACAAGGTAATACAATCCCCACGTGGGGACGTTCAGGCCTCCTAAAGATGTAGAAGTACTTCCATTGACCAAGGTTTTGCCTCTACACCATGTCCATTAGCAGCCTTACACAGTATATGTGTGCCAGAAGGTCTGAATCGAAAATCTCTCAGAAGAAAGATTCAAACACTGAAAAAGAATGCAGACAGATCTTCTAATAATAGTATGGAAAGAAGTACCCACAAAGATTTAAAACGATGATGGGGCAGACAGCAGCCCCACAAAAGGTGTACAAAAAAACATCCTGGCCTGATTGTGACTGAACATATGTGGGTGACAGAGGGAGTGGACCTGTTGCGCAGAGAGAGATCCTAGTCAATTTTTCAAAACAGATTGCAGGCCAGGCCTACCGCATGGGCAGAGCCACTAACAAATTTAAAAGGCACGGAAGTTTAGTAGTCATAGGACTTCCACCGTAATATTAACGGGAGGGGAGAAAGGATACCGAAATTACAAAATTATTAAAAAGTATGCAACTGGCACATGCTGCTTTTTGTGACAAGATCAGTATCATGACCCTGTCTGTGGTGGACGTGTAGATCCCAGCCTGAGAATCCCGCATGTGCCATGCATGGGGATATCAGTGCCGCCCTTGGCCGTAAAACTCATCCCAGCACGTTTTCTGAACTGTATTCTTTTTCCTTTTTTTCAAAACCACTACTACCAAACAGCATCTGGGCGCAGTCACGAAAACCTGGACCGGAGCCAGTCTAACAGAATCAAGAACAGCCAGAGAATGGACTGGGAATTTCCCTGCCAAAAAGAAATGAGACACCCAATCTGCCAACCCCAGGCTGATTCCCAAGCAAATGGTGGAGTAACAAATAATGAACTGGAAGTGAGGAGAGACTGCAGCGGGACAGGAGACACAAAAACCCTCCCCTTACCGAATTTGCAACAAAACACACCAGTGCTTTAGGAAAGCAACAGAGAGAATTATCAGCCAGAGTCCTTGGCTGCTACCACACGAACAGAATCTGCAGGGGAGGAGCTTAGAGGGCTTTTCAAAGTCCCTCAACTTTGTAACTCAGGCACCGGGGAAAAGACAGGCATAGATTGCTTCCTAGAATCAGGTAGGTGCTGCAGCCAATGGAGGAAGAGAGGGAGACAGACAGCAGGAACATACTATAGAAGGAGAGTGAATGAGATACAGAGTGAGGGTTGCAGGGCGTTAGGTCAGGACGTGTGGCTGTAGACAGAGGGACCAGGAGGACGACGGACGGAGGAGTGGAGAACTGAATAGTTAGTGGCAAAACTGGAGCAGAGTGCATGTATTATGTTTCTGAGGTGTGTGTGTTTCTGAGGTGTGTGTGTGTTTCTGAGGGGTGTGTGTGTGTGTTTCTGAGGGGTGTGTGTGTGTGTTTCTGAGGTGTGTGTGTGTGTGTGTGTGTGTGTGTGTGTGTGTGTGTGTGTGTGTGTGTGTGTGTGTGTGTGTGTGTGTGTGTGTGTGTGTGTGTGTGTGATATATATATATATATATATATATATATATATATAAGGCGAGTGAGAGAGAGAATGGGGCAGGGTGTGGATAGAGTGTAGCAGAAAGAAAGGGGAGTGAAAGTGTAAAGGCGCAGAGTGTGTGGTGAAGCATAGAGAAGAGGGGTGTAGCAAAGAGCTCGAGGACAGTGGTGCATAGAGAGGTCGAGGAGTTGGATGCGGTGAGAGGTGAGGAGAGGGGTGTAGGTTAGTATTAGGATATCAGAGAGAAAAGGAAGGGAGAGGAGATGGTGGGGGAAAGGAAGGATGAGGATGAGGAGTGAAAGGAAATACTAACTATAGCATATGAGATTTCCCATCAAGCCACATTACAATCTTGAGGATTGTTAGGATAGGGCCTCTCTAGAAAATCTTCAGAGGGAGTCAGATAGATAAGGGGGTTGTCTTTAGGCCCTCATTACAAGCTAGCAGTTGACTGGTGTTGCGGATTGCTAATCGGGAACCCGGGATATAGGGACGCTTGGGTTAGGGAGGTAGGTTTAAACCCAGGGGAGACAAGTTTATCCCTCCCCCGTTTTCCAGCACAGTGCATCCCACATGGTACTATCTGTCAGTCTTTATACTGAATAATCTACCCATTGATGAAGAGAACAGTCAATGCATCTTAAGCTGTATTTAAGATTTAAAAAAAATAAAAAATGTGAATCTTCCTGGAGACTAACAAAGTTATTAAGGCCATATGTCACACTAAATGATTGGAAAAGACGATATTGGAGACGATTATATGAGATAGATATATGCTGTTATCAGTGTAGTTGAATTTGTATTATTAATGGGAGAGTATGAAGACTATATGGATCGATTAGGCTTTGCCGAATTCCTTTTGCTGATAGCAACTTTATAGATTTATTTTCGCCAATGTTACCTTTTTTTACTACAAAAAGTGGGGCAGACCCCCAACAACACGCCCCTCTTATCGCTTACTCCTTTATATACCTTACACATACTTACCATCTGTGGTAAAAAATACAAATAAAAAAAAAGGTTAAGAATTCCACGAAAATCCATTCAGTAAAGTTGCCATTTGGCAAAAGTGACGAATACTGAATGTCTAGGTATGTCTAAGGTGGACGCTATAGCAAAGACAGTAAAAATGTGCATGATGAAAATATCATGGAAACAGTAAGATTTAAGCACATATTTGGACTACAAAAAAATAAACTTTCAAAAGGGGAGCATTGAGCAGAAGATTGGATAAAGTTCACATTATTTTCAAAGCAATTAAATAATTAAAACCTATTTGTCTACAACTGAAATGCAGTGTGTTAGCAAATGCAAGGTGCAGTACTTCTTGAGAAATACTGCCATAACAGGTTTGGCTATCCAGTTCATATTCCAAGTTAGGAATTTGCAACCCTTCATAGCTGGATAACTGGCCACTACTGTACCCATTTGTTCCAAAAGTGTACTTCTCTCCACACGGATTTGGGTTGTTCGACCGAAGTGCAATTATTTGCGGCAGAACTGACCGTAGTCGATTTCTCCGCGAATCACTTTGCACTTATGCCAAACATAACCTAACGTCCCTTACACCACCCCCAACCCCCATCGCCTGCTTACCTGCTTGCTCGCCTCTGCTTTCCCTGCGGCGTCAGATACGTCCCTCTAACGTGGGTCGGACCAGTCACTGCAGGGTCCCTTTTTCTTTTTTTCCCCCTTTTTTTGGGTCCCCCGCCTCCAATGTTCAGGAAGCAGAGGACACCACCGCAATCCCCCCCAAGCCAGAAATACCGAACATGGGGAGCGGGGGACACTGCTGCAACCCCTGCTCTACATGTTCAGTATTTGTTATAATTGATTGAATGCTACTGGCTGAATTCGGTCAAATGTCCCATTCATTTGATTATATATATGAGCAAATTGGCTAATACCGATGCAGCACCCTGCAGCATTGACAATCCTGACATTTTATTAAAGCTCTTGCTTTGTCAGTCAAATACTTGGAGGTACCCCAAAGCAATAACTCTCATTTGAGGAGACTTTTTTCAACCTCAAACAAAATGATGATTTGAGCATCTCAGGTTTCAGAACCTTCCACAAATATCCTTTTATCCCAATGGCCCTTGTCATTTCCCCTTTCTGCCTCGGTGAGTCAGGGTACACTTGGGTTTTAAGCAAAACAGGAATAACCAATTACATGCTGCAGTCCAAAAATGGAAAATGAATTCACAATGGCAAGAGTATGCTTCGATCACACTCATGAAAATCTAAAATCTAAAATTTCACTGTGAAATATCTACAATTGAGTAGAATACTAAGCAACATTTTTAGGAATGAGACGGAGAAAGCAAACAAAATAGCTATGGGAATTCCCTCTTTATCCAGTAAACTCTGTTGTGATTCTCTAGCCTCCTCGCATCAGGTTGCGTGTTCAAGAAGAGAATACATACCAGGCACTCTGTACTGCAAAGATTTCTGATTGGGACCCTCTATGTTGTCCAGTTTGGGGAGATGATGAACAGTCACTTCGTATGTGGTTCCTGGGTCGACTATAAAGTGGTTGTACGCAAAGTGCCACTGAAAGAAAGGTGGGCAACACAAAGGAGTTTACGATGGTCTGTTCATAGTTATTTCAAGAAGCAACAACTAAAATGGCAGCAGCAAATACCTTTTCTCACAAAAATCTCTGGCATCAACCTATACATCATCCCATATCCTTGAGGCTTGAAATATGGTGAACTGTGGGCATCTTGATATAAGAAGAGGTAAATAACTCAAGAAAACAATAGTAGTCTACGGAGAACATGCTTACATGTGGCAAATCCAACACATGACATAGAAGTACTTTTAAAAAACGTTTTCATTTTCAACAGGATGAGGTTGGGATGACGCACATGGGGACTTGGATATTCTTCTCTCAGAAAATTCTAAGAAAATGTTGTCAGGGTTGGCTATATAAGGTTTCAGGGTTCTTAATCAATTTGGAGTACTGATCTCAGTGCTTAGCATGAGTCTTAGTTACAGCCCTCAAAATAGGACGAAGTTGGGGATAACACTTTCAAGACAAACTACATATAGACATGGCAGCACTTGCAATGTACCTAATATTTAAATATATGGTTTATAACAATTTAAGATTGGTATAGGTGATGACATAATAGGAAATCCAGCACTCGTTTCCCAAAAAATCTAATCTGATTCAAGTCCTGCAGAAAATGTTGCAGGAATTATGTTCCTGGTGGTACAGGGTACCGTCATAGTGGGTGTGCTTACCTCCAAGGCCCATGATTATTTTGATGATACAGTAGAGCTTTATGCTTGTAGCATATGAGGCTGTTCATTTTGACACTGAATGGTTTGAAGTTGTGAGTTGTGTTTGCTGCATCCCTGTGACAATTCCATGATTGGTTTGAGACTGGTTTATTCATTATGCTGGGGCTATGTTGTGCATTCCCATTGGTTTTATTTATAATACTACTAGATCAATATGGTGCTCCATGTGACAAGCTTCCTGATGCCGAGTGAGTGTGGTAGTCCTTCCTCAGCGTTTACATCGGCAGCTGGGGCTGCACAGTAAGTTTATTTACAGGAGTGAAGCATCTTGGCATTTCTGGTCAGTATGGTTCACCCCACTGATTTGTGCCGCCGCTTTGATACCGTGGGCATCATATGCAATCTAGGTAACTACCTAGTGGCAATGTTTCTCAAGCTTTGGGCACGGCATTGGATTTTATACCATGTTTGATTTATGCTATGAGGTACACCTGCAGACTGGCGACTTAGCCAAGCTTTACTTTAAAGGCAAGTCACAGTGACACGATTTTATGCATTGGTGGACCCGCCACTGGTGTTTTGGGGCACCTAGCATGTTTGGGGTATTTGGCTCCTTTTAAGGAAAGTATATGTGTTATTTACGGTGTGGTGCAATTGGGGCTGTGGTGTTTATTGAAATAGTGAGGCTCCATTGCCATTAGATGTTATGCACTGTAGGTTGTTTTCCCCAGGGAGGTGTGGGGCACCCTCTGTAATGTATTCAATTGGGAAGACATGAAAATGGGAGACTGACCCCAGCATAATTTGGAGTGCGCTTGTAACGTTGTTTGCCAGGTATGGCCATTTCAGGTATTAGGGACCTTACAAAGCAGTTGAAAGTGGTGCGTTTTTTTAGAGCCTTCCAGTGTGTATTAATGTTGTGTGTTTTTTGTATTGCAGTGTCCAGCGGTGGCCATTGCAGGACCTTATATCAAGAAGTTCTATTAATGAGACCCAGAAAATGACTTTCTATTCGACGGGTGTTACAATGCATAGTGAGCAGGTACCCTTTACTAATTGTTTGTGCTTGGCTTGTACACGCACTCACCGGATTGAATTAGAGTTTGTTTTTCTGATGTGTGTAGATTAAATTATATTTTTGGTTGAAATTGGTGACTTTTCCCTCTTTTTCGATAGTATTTAGTGCCAGGAACTCTGCTTCTTGTTCTAAGTGCAGTGGACATCAGCACACCCACAAATCAAAAATCCTGGAAGTGTGCAGAGGGCAGACCCTGATGTTGGGCTAACTGGACCATCATAAATTTGGTTTTGTCCGATTGTGATTTCATTCCATGTGTTCAGAATCTTTTATCAATTGTGTGTATTGTGATTTTTGTATTGCTTTTTTCCTTTTGTGGGTTTTATGAGGTTTTAAATATTTGTGCTATCATGTTTAAAACTGAAATGAATTTGTAATAAATAATTTTCCTTTTTGTAACACTATTGACACTTAGTCAATTTTTCAAGACTAAGCATTTGTTTGTTAGTGAAATCGGACACCTTCATCTGTGTCGATTAGGTTTCCTTTTCTCTTCCTTATATAAGCACTCACAACAGGAACATTTCCCAGTATTATTTTCATCATCATTCACTTTATTCATTAAAAAGAATTTACCCTAAAAGTCAACATGTACATTACAAAACCAAATACAATATACACAAGTATAAATGTTACATATAGCATAATTTGCACAAGTAACATAAAAAATAGGTTACGAACTAGCTGACAGTACCTATTTCAAAAGAGCTAAAACCAATGTCAAACTAAAGTGCTTCGGTGCATGCATTGGATGTATTTTACACATTCCTGCAACTATTTTGTAGATTTTTGAATTCCTTTAAGATAATAACATAATCTTGCTAAGTATTTACTCATGGCAAACAAATGAAGGGGTAATTAAAACCAGCAATTGTTGCCAAGTAAGCAACATTCCATAAGAATGTTTAATAAAGATTAGAATAAGGACATGTTACTGGAAAGTACATCAACGTATATCTAAGGAACATGGAAACATATAAAACAGATTCTGTAACAAATAAAAATACTTTTTTTACAACATTACTTTGTTTATACAGAAGTATTTTTCTATAATTTCACTGTCATCTGACATATGTAACATATGTTTCTGGTTAAAAGACCCTTTTTCAGGAGAAAAGGCCTCACAACTTTTCTAGTATTCAATAGAAAATATAGAAATACATTGTGATGTTTCAAAATATTACGTTTAATCGAGTGTGCAGTAAGTTGAAACATCCATCGCAAACCGACTTGAATCAGGAATTTCATAATGGGAATTAAATTTCCCAATTTCCAATTTAAGATTTAGTCAGAGGAATCCACATTACACTGGAAATTGTTGCTAAAACAAAAACACACATTTCTCCTTCCATAGGGCGGAAACCACCCATCGTTAAATTAAAACATGGATTCTTCATTAAAAAGTGTCACCAAAACTGACCTCAGCACACTGCAGTTGTGTCAATTCTCATACCTCACTGGAAGCACACCCTACAACAAAAATCGCAAAATAACTCAGTTGTTCAGACTCCTCAACCAACTCTCAAAAAGATTTAATGACCAAGTCTAGCTTGCCTTCAGTCTTTTCCACTAATCTGTATCCAATCATCAACATTTAACACCATGTAAGGTTGAAAAAGAACAACCTAAGCTGGAGTTCTGATTATACGGAATTAACCCCACAGGTCTAATTGAATAGACTGGGAAGCAAACTTAACTTGGTAAAGAAATGTGAATAGGTACTAACAAAAACATATACATAAGATGGGTAAACTTGAGCCACGGAAATATCTTTCTCTAAATGACAAAACAGTTACTAGTCCCATCTGTATGCTATACATTTTGAAGAAGATATCTGGACATAATGACGATCCACTCATGTACTGCTAGCCAAAACAAAATGCATTAAGAATCACTATCATGAGAAGACCGTCAGGGGGAGCGGAGCAGTATGGCCGTGGAAGACAGAGCTCCACCGAGCCCCAGCCATATGAGACCCCTCTCCGGCGTGAAGGTTTCAGTGGTGTTGGTGTTCAGTGGTGTTGGTCTTCCCGTCACTGAAGGAAGTGGAGTCCAAGATGTGTGCTCTGTGGAGCCTGTGGAGCCTATGGGGACGACAGGGCGTGCTGACCCTGAGGCCGTAGTAACACAGAACAGCGCTCCGGGACTTGTCCCTGACAAGGAGGATCCGCAGCCAGCACCGGCGGAGTCCTGGAGAGTGCATTGGGGATCCCTGTATGGAATTGCCTCAGGCATGGGACATCCAGGTGCTGGAACTTGTCCTACCATGTCATAGCGCGGGTGAGGCACAGAAGACTCTTTCAGAGTGGGATGCTCCCGGGTGCTTCAGGGAGCCTGAGAGATGTGTGGAGACTTCCAGTTCCCCCGGTACTGCTGGAAGGTACAGGTATGGTGAACAGGGCTGTGCTGCGAGTACCTTGATCCCATAGACCTAGGGCCCTTTAAGAAGAGGTAGCAATAATTAGAGATGGATGGGGATGCAGAAGTTACTCAAACATCAATAATTAAACCGACTCAGGAAGTTGGCAAAACTAGGTCTGTTTTATTTGCAATTATCTAAAACAGGGAGTTACAATGGAAATCAACGGATGTTCGTTTGATTTCTCTCAGCGCATATTATAAAAACACAACTTTTATTGTAAAAACGAGTCATACGTGATGTCACACTATCTGGAAAACTACAAAAACCTACTTGGGGATGTGATAGGCTTACAAGGAACATCTAAGTGCACGTTCCATACTGACGGGGCGAAGTAATTGGGTCTCTACTGTCAGGTGGGCAACTAAGCCCATCCCAAGTGCAAGTCATCTTCTGTGTCACACCAATACTCAACACTCTTATTGGTTACATAAACTATAGAGCTCTTTGATTACATGGCCCTCTACCATTGTTTGGCACCCTTGTACCCTTCTGGAACATTCCATACCCTAGCAGCATGCAGGCTACCATAGCAGGTGTAGGGAGGGTCAGCATGATCATGCCTCCCCTCCCAATTACCCCAACATTTATCATCACTCTTGCAGTCTGCCAGTCAATTAAGGCTTTGACCTTGGCCTCGCAGAAGCTCTCTGTGCCCAAGAATAAAAGGGAGTATCTTCTTAGTTTCGGTGTGGCTCGACCCAATGTCTATTTTGATCTGACCATGTGACTTGGAGACAGAGTTTGAGCTTCTTAGTGCATTTAATTCTATTAAATGATGAACTTTTGACCCCTTCAGTGTTTTTCCATTCCACCTCAAACAGAAGTTTATTTCTTTCTCACGTTTACGTAACTACTGGATGGACAACCAGGCTCACGGTGGCCTCAACTTCTTGGTGCTGGGCCAGCCAAGCCTTTCTTGAATTTCTCCTCAGTCATCAGTAATTTTCCAACTGCGCCAGACTGAAAACTCTTTCCAATCACGAGGTCTCAGGTCATGCTAAAGTGCATCGTGGAATATCCAGGTTCTATACATTCCTATGTATATTCATTGGCGCATCGCCGCAAACTATTCACTACGTGGGCAGCCTTAAGATCACTTTGTCTACTTGCGTTACTGCGTCTGTACACGTGTAAACTGATTTGCATTTTCTTCAGCGTTTCTGTAGCATGAGCATCTTCATCTCGAGCCAGAAATTTTGTTCACCTTTGACACCTCCTCTTCAGATCTTATAGAATGTCTATGTTCTTTTATCTTGTGCATCTTTTCTAGGTGCATCAGCTCTACTCCGCAGGACGTCACCAGTCTTCTTTTTACCTCATGTTTACACTTCGTCAGGGACTTTGTCTAAAAGGCCATTACATCTTCGTGAATGCATATAGGGTTTTCTCAATGGATACATTGTCTCCAGGATTTTCGGCAGTATAGGCATTCTCACTGGTACTGCACGTGTCTCAATTTCTAGCTCCCAACATATAGGGAGCATGGGGGCGGAGCTTTTGTGGGGGCACTTGTTAGGCAGAGTTTGTATGCAGTACCCTTGGGGACCACTGCACACAACTAAGACTACAGAAGTAAGCAAAACCAACCTTTGGTATAACTCTGTACTACACAGTTTCTGGTAGCGGAGCTGAGCAGCCAAGCTTATCTCAAGAGGGAATGTGAGCTGTAATGATGTTACACAGAGATCTACAATCAGAGGTGTTCAAATAAACTCACACTCAAGGTTTCTTGGTTAAACACTTATTAATTTATTCAACAGTCTGTTATAAAACATTCACTAGAAAGAGGCAGTTACATATCATACACAAATATACTTCAGTACTATACACTTTAAGTTTCAGAGGCATTCAGAATACTTTGAAGTAGGAGCAAAAAGGCATAGGTTATTTTAGAACATGAAAGGTTACAAGTTATTCTTAGACAGTGCAAATATTTAGAGTTCACCGGAAAAGTCAATTCAATAGGTTAGGCCAAAGTCAATGGGCTAAAGTCTTGGATAGGATAAAGCAGTTCTGATAGTGAAACGGAAAGTGTATGCACAAGTTCGTGGGAGTAGTTTGTAGCAAGAAGAATTATATGCTGGGTCACAAGCTGATTAGGCCTGTGAGTTGGGAAAGTTTCAAGCACTTTCACCGTGAGAGGTAAGTACTCTCATTCTGGTTTTACAGTACCTTTACAATTGAAGAAAAAGATGCAGCTGATGACGTCAGTTCCTGGCAGTTCCTGCAGATCTCGCTGTTCCTGGGCCTCAGTCTTGAGAACAAGAGGGAGGACGTCGAGGGACTCCTGCACTGCACTGGGACTGGTCAAAAAGCTGGCAACTGGCAAATCTTCGATTCCGGTAGCTGTAAATCAAGCACACAAACTGGTGTCTCCCTCCCTGGTTCTGCGATTTCCTGCAGCACTCTGAGGAAAGTCAACCAGCTCCGAGGGAGTATCCGGGTGGTTTACGGTTTGAGTTGATTGGTCCCACCAACTCAAAAGGGAGAAGTCATCCTTGTGGGGGTTTCTCTGTCGAGATGAGCTTTGCGATTCGGACCTGCAGCAGGGCTTCACCGGGCAAACCAATGGTCCAGGAGTTGAAGCAGCCATCCTCTTCAAGCTCGTCTTCGGTTCTTTCGTTTCCAGTGGTCGACTGCCTTCCAAGCCAAGAGACTTGCCTTTTATCCAGATTCCTCGCATTCATTCCTTCCATTAATTCCAGTCTAGCAGTCAGCCAGCCAATCATGCCAGAGTGCATTTGTGTCTCCTAGGAGACCAAGCACAGGGAGTTTCGGGCACTTCCCTCACTTCCTGCCCACCCCAGACACTCGGGCGCCAGAGGCGGTCTTCAGTCCTGAAGCCCGCCAAAGGCGATGGAACAAAGGGACCAAACCTGGTTTAGCGCGAAGAGACAAACTCTAAAAGGACCTTTCCAAAAAGAAATGGCGAAAAAAGAAGACCAGGACTTGTTTAAACATAGGGGGCTCAGACGCCATCTTGAAAAACATGGCTACCGCGATTTAACACTACCAGTGTTTGCGGTCGGCAAAAATCATGATAGTTCGTTGTAAAACCACTGCCACCAGCCAGTCTGAGAGGAAAGGGTAGCATTTGACTGCTACATGAGTATCTAGACATAGGGGGATACTAAGTAACCCCTCCAGCACTCTATTGTAAGATAGGGTGTGCTGGGTCTAGGAATTTGGAAAGACTAGTAAAGTCATTTCACTTTACTTTCTCTGTGAAACAGTAGTTTATCCCAGAGAAGGAATTTAAACCTTGGGAAAGCCTGAAATGCTTCCCTGTGCCACTACACTGAGGGTGCTGTATGAAACAAATGAAAAGATGATGCCTATGGAGTGGTCTAAAACTCCATAATCAAAGAACACAGGAGTAAAACACACATCAAAATACGAGAGAGTGGGAAAAAAGGGTCACACTCTCTTCAAGTAAAAGTCCTCAAAATCCAGCAAAGTTGCTGGGGGTCTCTAAGGTCAAGGGAATTAGCACATTTTTGAGAATTGTCCCCAACACTAATTGACTCCACCTCTGCAACCTCATCTGCACAGACACACCAACAGATTGCCCTAAGCGGGGGAAGGCAGTCGCAATGCGGCTCCCATCACGGCCTAATTTGGTGGAAGGACTCAACCTATGGGGGAGCGCCGTTGTGGCTCAGGCTAGAACGGCTGATGGGGGCCTTGGTCAGGGAGCAGTTTCTTGACTGGAGTGCAGTGAGAAAAAAAAAAACCTGAACAAAATAGACCTGAAGGCCAGACCCTGTGCACACAGCATGAGATGTCGACAACCACAGGTGAAAGATGTATTGGGGATTAAAACGGATGTCCAGAGGATGCTTGCAGAGCTGATGGGATTCAGGTCAGAGGTACGGACCTCCATGACAGAAATCAAGGGGCGAATGGAGATGCTCTTGGACTGGGTAGACATGCTGGAAAGCAACCAGCTTTCAACAGACGTCTGGAAACCAAGATGAAATCGAGAATCAAGGACTTAGAGAGAAGGAAGAGACTGGTTAGTGAAAATGGAAGATTTTGAAAACCGAGTGCAGAAATAGCCTACGTATATGGTGTGTGCCCCCCCCCAAAAAGCACTTTTGCGCGGCTTACTGAACACTGAAGAACAAGAGCTTGTAACATTTAGCTCTATGGAAGATTTGGAATGCAACTCTTGTCAGTCCTAGCAGCATAGCATAATGTGAGGGATCATGGAGAGTAATAATCCATAACATCTGGAGAGCCACTTGAAAACCCCTGAAAAAGAAGGTATTGTCCACTTCAAAAGTCTCAATATTTAAAATATCTTTCCATATGATATCACCCCATAACCGGTGACTGATTTTTAACCAATGCAGCTAATTTCTGGTTATCCTAAGTATGGTGGTGACAGAATATAGATAAGATTTCATTTCTTCTTTTGAGGTGGAGGGTTACAAAGAACAAGGCATGCAATGAAACAGTTGCATTACAAAAGTTCTATAATTCACAGATGTTTGCAGGCAGGTAGTACAGCCTTCCCTAACCCACGACAAAAGGAGTTGAGCATGATAATCAAGCGTGCAGTGTGTTGGGTGTGTTTTACAAAATCACAAGGACCGGCGTACAGTCTGTTTTATTGTGCTGTCACATTTGGAGATGCACCTTTAAAAACCCATGCACACGCAGTGAGCATGCGTTGTGCGTGCTGTGTGTTGGGTGCGTTCAGGTTATGAAGCAAAGCATAAGTTATCTTCACTCATCGAAAAACCAGCTGCCTCAACTAAGGGGTGGCTAGTCCCCTTTAGGGTGAGTGCCTTGAACATCCTTTGGTGAAATAAATGGTTCCAGTATCGTGTGTACATTGGCTGATGAGGCTCAAGGGATGACGAAGGTTGGGGAGGTACGGACACCAAGTTCTAGTATATATTCACCACTGCCCAAGGCTACGAGCCCCAAGAATGGCTCTTAATGGGCTGTGACGGGTAGTGGGTTCCCTGAGAAGATCCCTGCAATGGATTCAGGAGGCCAGGTGCAGGTTGGGGAGTTAGTGGCCTTGTCTCCCTCCGTCGAAGTGACTCAAGTGTTACGAGATGAGCCAACCTGCATCCGCACAGCCTTCCAATCAGTGGGTTTCCCCTTCACTTCTGAAAAGACTCAAAATTATAGTAAATTTGTTTTCCAGAGTGGGTCGAGCAAGATGGGGGCGCAGGATGTCCGGATAGAGCGGACAAAGAGTAATACATGTACATGCACAGAGAAATTCAAGTCGATAAAGGTGGTCAAGAAGGTTTGGCCATAGTGGTTCAACCGTCAGGGGAATACGGCTACAATTAAACAAATTCAGCACCAAACCAGGAGTGTGAAAATTTACCAGAACACAAATGTGACTTGTATTCTGTGATGAATAATTTAGGTAATGCAACCAAAACCCTAGAAATTGCCCTGTTGCCTTTGATGAACACACAATACACTATAGGGAGAACCGTAACCAATCAAGGGGAAGTTCTATCGATGCTTTTTAAAAAAGAAAAACATTTTTTTGAAGGTTTTATTAGGGAAAAACACGGAAAACAGTTACAAGAGGGTCTACAGTGTGAAGTGGTCGAAGATGTGGCTGGAAGGAGGGCATCCCCAGCACATCGACCCGTTTCCTCGATCAGGGCAGAGGAAGCAGTTGGATGTCCTGTGGGTGTGATGCAAGACGAAGGAGCGCAGGAGGGCAGGAGGGCAGGAGGCCCCGTCACCTCCTTCACCTACAACCCTACAGGTAGCAGAAGACTTTTTGAATGAAAACATGCAAATGTCCATGATTGAGATGGAGCGGATGGAAAGTGTGAGATAATCAATGTGGACTGAAGAGAATGTTTTGACATATTTAGATGGAAACAAGGGGAAAAAGTGGGGGTCCCTTATCTTCAAACTTAAATGCTCCAAAATCGAAAAATAAAAGGGGACTGAAGAAAAATGCTCAGAGGGGTTCTCAGCAATTTATATGTAAGCTGCCTACGCCATAAATTCCTCGGGTCTAGGTCAAGATAATAACACCATGACCAATAATGGATGAGAATGGGCTGGGTGGCCTCAGGCAGCATGACGTGTTGGAGTAAGGGAAATGTCACCATGCATGCCCCAAACGGCCCTGAAGGTAACATTTGGGAATGACAGTGTCAAAGATGATGGGGATTCTGTGGGGATCTCGAGATTGGGGTCAGAACAGCAGAGGATACCCCCCCCTATTGAAAGGTGGGAGCTTAATCCGACGGCAGATATTATTATGACCTTAGAGGAACGTAGAAAGGCAATCTCTCAAGGAAAATCACAGATAGCTGCGGTAAACATTAAGAGTGAATTTAAAGCTGTGTTACAAAAATTGCCACTGGACTGGGATCGTGTAGTACTAAATAGATCAATGGTATTATCTATTTTGCGGAAAGCACCGGCCCTATCCAACTTGTCTTGAGGCGATATCAGATGTATAGGATTCTGGAATTAATATATTCTGGATAAGGTCATACTGCATTTCGATTCCAGTTTTGTAAGCAATAGGGTTTTAGCAGAAGTAGATGCGATTAGATACTGCATTTCGATTCCAGGTTTGTAAGCAATAGGGTGTTAGCAGAAGTAGATGCAATTAGAGCTTGGGGTTACAACCTGTATAAAATGTCATCACAAAAATCTTTATGTAGACAAAAAGTGCTCCAGTCCACAAGCAACCCGACAGGCTGGCTCAACGTTGGCAAATCCGAATTTAACAATTAAGTGTCTGAGGAGTGAATCTAGAATAATGATAATGTTAAAGGTATTTGTATTGTGCAGCATCCCCACCGGAGTGGTCCCCAGGTGCTCTGGCGGAACTGAAAAGGAGGGTGTGAAAAAAGGGGCAGAGTGAGTGGGTTAGTAGGGTGTAGTGGGAATAGTAATGTGAGAGTTGTGATTTCTTGTTGGCAGCTTCAGTTCGGTTTGCACTTTTCGGGTCGGTGCGACTTCCCATGTGCTATGAGGGGTTATGTGTTGTTAGTCTGTTTTAGTGTGGTTAAGTACGTGCGTATTGCTGTGTAGAGCTGTGGTTGTGTGAGTTTCTCTATGGTAAGTGTATGCAGAATGTTGAGGTTTTAGAGTTGGTTTAGCAGGTTTGCCTTACCTCTTTTGTCTTTGCGTTTCTGTGCTTAACATCTATGATTATCATGTGTGTTTAGTGTGGTAGTTTGTCTGCTTAGTTGGCGGGCATATTGAGGAGTGTCAATTTTCCTCTGTGGTACTCTAGTGGTATGTCTACCTGGCTGATGCTGGCATGTTCCCCGACCTCGGTTAGAAATGAATTGGATAGAGGGTTCTAGTCAGTCCCTTACCTCCCTAAATTTCCAATTTGGACATGGTCCCACCGCCCTCCGGTTAGGGAATATTAAGTTAGGGTCATGGGTTACTCCTTAAGGTTCTTGTTTCCCGTTGGGTGCATGCTTCCTAGTCGTTTCCTTCTGGTTCTGGTGCAAAAAGCCAGCCAGGTTTTGAGTAGTTTCCTGAATTCCAAATTATCCTTTGTGTTGCGTATGTTTTTTGGTAGGTCATTCCAGGTTATTGCTGCCAGGTGAGAGACAGATGAACCTCAGAATTTTCTTTTATTGTATGGTTTTGGTTCTAAGCAAATGTCGTTGCTTGATATAAGTGGTCTTGTCTGACGATAGACGGGGACAAATTACCACTGCAGAAAATTATTTGGAGACAATTGAGGGAAGAGGGCATCCGATTGCTCCTGGGTGGCCGCAAACTTGAATGCGAGGCTTAGCTGTACAGCCTGAAGGATGTTGTTGAAGGGGCTCTAAGTGTTGGTACTTTCATGGAATGGTAGGAGTTTTTCACGCTCGTTCCAAGAGGGGAATGTTAATTTATTAAGCACAGACTTATTTTGCCTCCAGGAGTGCTGGTTAAGGGTTGCCTCTATAATTGATGTATTTTCTGTTCTCCTATCACACGCAGTCAGGGGGGAAATTGGACGTCCGACTGCTAGTTTATTGATAGGGGTATCCAATACAGTATGGGATAGGGCAGTGATCTTTGCTCAGCCGCATCCTTCTGTTCAGGCAATAAAACTATCTTGGAACCATATATTGTTCCCGGGTACGGGGGAATACTCTCCAACTGATTATTTACTGGAATCCCTTAAAGATTGTGCAAAAAGAGTTTTTAGACTCCATAGAAGACATCTTGTTTAGTTGGCAAAATATGGGAATGCAATCAGTGATGCTGTGTGGTGATGCGAGTAGCAGATATCTGGGGTGGCCAGGGGATAAAGAAATTACCTGGACTGATAAGATCTCTCGAAAAAGGGGGTCCATGTGGGGGTCGATTATGGACAACTGGGGACTGTGTATTTTAAATGGCAATATCAAGGGGGACGAGCTGCCCCACCATACTTGGATGAGGTGGTCCCAAAAGAACATGTTTAGATTACTGCAATGTCCAGAAGACCTGTACCACCAAATCCACAGCACGACCACTGAAAACACAGCGGCCAGTGACCATCTTCCCCTAAGGATAGTATGGTCTTTAACTACTGAGCACGAGCCCCCAGAAAGGTACCGTTTGGCATTGGAAGCCAATTCGGTTGCAAATAGGGTGTGTTGGAAAGACCACAGGATGGATATTTTTAACTCAATTCTGTCTTCGAAACTATATAGGTCCTTTTTAAGGAAAGGTTTAATTGCAAAGGTTATCAAGAGGTATGGGATGAAATCTACCCAAGACCCTCAAATCTCTGGCCCGAGGTGAAAATGTCCAAAAAAAGGTTAGCAAAATCCACCTATAAAACTTGGCTACGCATTAAAGATAGCAATTAATCCTTAAGGATGCCCGAGCGATGAAGGAAGTCTTATAGAGTAAAAACAGGTGCAACTTTTGGAATATAATTAAATTCAACAAGTTGCAAACTTGCTTACAGATAAACCCCATCACTGAGCAATGCTGGAGAGTACACTTTCAAGGAATTTATAGGGCTGAAAATAAGGATGTCTTGCTGGTGAGTGAATGTGGGAACAACACCTGGGTATTCGATTGGGATAGAGATGACCTTTACGATCTGATCCAAAAAAGTAAAATGGCAATGGCCCTGGGACCAGGCGGATTAGCGATAGTGGTTCTAAACAACAATACCGGGACTTGGGTGGTGATTTTACATGAGATATTTAAAACGGTTATCAGAGGAAAAAGCGTTTCCTGTTTCGTGGTTAACTTCAATTGTTGTGCCAATTTACACAAAAGGTGTGCGCATTGTACCCAGTAATTATAGACCAATATCCTTGTTGGATAGCCTGCCAAAGATCTTTTCCATCTTGGTGCTTCGGGAATTAAGGCGTTGGGCAAATAATGTTTCTGAAGAGGGCTAAAACAAGGTTGTCTATTGGCACCACGCTTATTTAACTTTTCATACCTGGCATTGGGGATGCATTTTCTAATGCACATTGCTTTCCTCCGAAGTTTGATCATACACACTTAAACTACTTACTGTATGCAGATGACATGGTCCTTATGAAACACACACCAATTGGATTGCAGCGCCTATTGACTGACCTAGAGAGTTATACTAAGTCAAATAACCTGTGTATCAATGTCAGAAAAACAAAAATATGTATTTATGTATTTGTCATTTGTATAGCGCACATAACCCAGAGGCATCTAGGCGCTTTACTTTCCAAGAGAGGTCTGGTAAGGTAAATGGACATTTTAATTGGGTGTTAAATAAGATCCCCCTGGAAAGAGTAGAAACTTTGAATATTTGGGCTTTCCAATATTCATTAAGGAAAATAGGACACAGTTGTTGAGCGTCAAGATGCAAAGGATGACGTCTTTAGCAGACCAGGCGGGACATATGAATAAGAATTTTGGTCACTTCTCACTGGTGCAAGTTAGAGATTTTTACTGTAAAAAGATTGTTCCAATAATGATTTGTGGGGCAGAGATGATCATGTTTCGTCTAATTGGCCAATGGGTAAAACTTGAGGGTGCTTCCTGGAGGAGGATTTTGAAGCTAACACAAAGCCTTCCTGCCCCAGCGATAAGATATGAGCTGGGGTCGATATCCCTCAAAGCAATAGTTACTTGGAAAAACATCAACTTTCTAAGGAAGATCTTTTTAGCTGAACGTAAATCAATCTGGGGGCTGCTAGAACATTACACTGTGAATAAACACTCTACACCTCTTCTAAGTTGGAAGGCATAGTGTCTAGACATCTTACGCTCTCCTGATGTACCAATTTAATTTTTACTAACTAACCCAGTAAAGGTTAAACAGAGAATCTGGGAAAGTGGCTGGATAAATACAACAGACATCACAAGAGGATATAGTCTCTTTGCTGGACGCTAGACCATACAGTGCCATGTCTGACTATTTCTACAAGTACCCGGGGGAGTATTGGCACACACAAAGGCTGCACCTCCTTGTAAATTAAATTTGAGGTGCTAGAGGAGGTAGGTTGCGGACAAAGGAAATGTAGGTTTTGCAATCACAAAAGGGTTGTGGAAAGTACTTACCATCTGATTTTAGGATGTAATTCGCTCTGTACCCAACTGCAAACCCACTTTGCGTTAATTCTGAAAACTTTAAGGATGTTCAGGCAGGATGGTTAAGGAAATGTATCTTTCGAGATAAATCCTTTAAATGGGCTCTGGCTGCTATATGTTTTTTACAAGGGGTACCTTCACACCCAAGCTATTCAAAGCAGTATGAATTAACTGAATTGTTGCTCGATTCGAAAGCATTGTTATGAAAATATCTTTTTGCACTTGCAATATTTTTAGCTGTGTTTCTTTTTTTTTTTAGGGCAAGTATTTTAGCTATTAGGAAATGAAATTATTTGAATTGTAATATAATGCTAACAGCAGTTGTTTTGAGGGATTTTATGCTCAGACAACATGGGAACTTCTCTTCTTTATAAGGAAACTATCTTAAGGATTCTTTAAAGATGATTTTGTCCTTTTTGTCCATTGTATATTGTGTTCTTAATGTATTTCGTGCTTTGCCTTGTTTTAATGTGAAAAGTTCCTTGTGAACTATCACAAATAAAAAAATAAAAAATCAAACACAGATATGTCATGTAATGTCCACAGCTGTGCACTTCAGAAACTTTTTCGGCAGAGGGCGTCCTGCGTTGATGGCGTCGGGTCAATGTCCCTTGAAGGCCTCCATCGAGGGCGATGTCACAGGATGTTATAAATAGGACGCACAGCGCCCGTAGCCTCAGTTCTGTTTTTCCCACTAACGTGTTAACTTCGTGAGACTCAGTGCACCTCGTGTGTTCATCATTACGATGTCTTTCTCTTCGACCCCTCCGACTCTGCAGTCTGGCTTCAAGACCTGCCGGGACTGCAAGTTGAAGATGTCGCTCACCGACCCCCACCGTCCATTTTTTCTTCCTTTTGATAGCGTACTGACACATCTAAGAGCCCTTTCAGTTGTTGCAATCATTTCTTATGTTGCTTAACACAAGGGTGTGAGACACCTCCCTGTGCTCATTCAGTATATGTTGGAAAAAAACGTTGGGCAATGCACCTTTCCCTTTTACAAATTACTTTTCAACAATGTGCCTAAACTTGTTTCTTTCCATTGCTCAATATGCCTTTTCCCCTATCTGTGACTACCCTGTGGAAACCTACAGTATATTGCTTTTAATATTGCCTCATCTGTCACTAATAGAAAATACCTACAATGTTTAAATGGGATTAAAACATCAGGGGTTCTGATGAATGCCAATATAATGTCTATAATCAGGTCCTTAAAAAAGAAAGTATCTGGCATAGCTCCAATAAATCCAAAATACCTACTAAGACCTTAAAATGGGAAGTGGCTAGTGTAATTTAAAAAAAAGGGATCTAATGGGACCAATGTTATCCATAAATGGTTAATGAATGGGGACAAATTCTCGTATGAAAAATGTGCTTCAAAATATTGTTGAATTGCATGAATTTTAGCCAAAAAGTATTAAAAAAATATACACCCTTGTCAAATCAAAAACAGGGGTTCACACACCTCACAATCTTGTATATACCAATCAAATGTTCCCCAAGCACATCCCTTCAACATAACATGTAACAAAATATCAAACTCTTTTTCTTCAAAACCTACCCAATCTCGAATTTCTTAAGCCGGTGTTGTTAAATCAAACAAAAACTGACATTCTCTACTCACGAAACACCATTATTACTGATATATCTCAGGAAAACCCTTCAAAATATATGACTGCAATCACTGTATTATTTTCTCTGCTGGCAATGTCAGTCCAAAATCACTTTACCATTATATACAACATATTACATAAAAAAAGACACTTTTTTAAAAACCTGCCTTTATTCACAATATACACTAATTATATGCATGCCCACATATATTTCATCTCTAACCCTACTCATTATTCATTCTAATGTCATGTACACCTTTTCTCGTATGCCTCAGATCACACCTGTTAAAAAAGATTAATCTTTTTTAAAATCAACCTACTTATTTGCCCTTTTTCTTCATATCTTAAAACAAGGCATCCTATACATAAATACACCCATGTCTGCTTTTACACACCAGTCCACAAAAAATTAGGTCTACCCACAGTATTATTTCAGGTCTGGACTCAGAAATCAAAAGTAACACAAACAGAATAGAGTCCTAAACCTAGAGATTAATTTAAAATAAAAACAAAAACGGGTTAACAACCATTTCTAATTATAACCTAGGTTGGAGTCATGAAGTTTTAAAGTCCATTGTATTTAGGCCTTAAAGAATGTGCATATTTTATAATGTATTTAAGCTAAAAATAAAAAGAGGTTTAAAGAAGATAGTGTTTCTTTTTTTTTTTTTTTAAATGCGAACAGTTCAGTTAAAGTGTGCCATAAATCATGGCCTAGTCAAGCAGAGATGACATTATTTTGCTTTGCCGCGCAGACTTCAAACAAGTGGCTAGTGGTGCCAGAACTAACAGTATTCAGAAGAAAACACAAAGGGGTGGGGGGGCTCAAAAACAGCATGGTTGACCCACAGAGCCAAAACTATATTTTCCAACTTCTGAATGTACTATACAGGTTATTTTGAAGAAGATGATCTTTGAAACAAATGTTCTTGTATTGTAACGAGAATTAAATAGATGTTACATTTTTGTCTGCACGCTAGAGAGAGTAGTGACACATGAGTTTAGATATATCGGTGCTGGGTGACTAGTTGTATCACTCCTTACTTATTTTTCGATGGGCTGATATTATGTTTTTATGTGTAGGAGGAGAGAGTGCTGGGTGCGTGAATTGTGTGGTGAGATTGCGATTGTATGCCATGGTAATTTAGTTTTATGCAGGTTTAGGGAGGGTTGACAGAGTAATTTATCTCTATTGAATAGATTTGGTTTGCATCATTATTGACATGTTATAATGAATTTATAGATATTTTGATTAACTGTTGGTGGTCTCGTGACTACAACCTATGTTCCAACTAGAAATGGTTGCTAATCCCTTTTTTTGAAAAAATGCAACTCTGGATTTAGGGCTCCATTTTGTTTGTGTCACTCTAATCACCCTCTGTGTCATTCCCATAATATGTAATTTTTTTCTTCCAAACCACCACTTCAAAACTTGTAATCCAATTCTCATGTTCAAATTATCAACCAATAACTAAAAATACATTTCCTCTATATCGCATTTCAGCTTAACTCAATGTATGGGATACATTACTCACCGTAATCGTATTTCTGATGCTTGTATCTGCTTAGATTCACATGCTGTGCAAAGGCCGACATCTAGTGGAAGTTGGAGTATTACAGTTTGTTTTTCGAAACTCGAAAATGGGCGTCGACACAGGGCGTGCCAGTAATACTATCCCTCGTGTGACGTCCACTGTACCCATGATCCCTCACGCGTGTACGACCCTCAGATTGTATTTTTTTTTCTGACATGAGGTAGCATGAGGAGTAGTGTGAGTACAGATAATCCAAACAGATAGAAAGAAAGGTAAGACTACAAGCATCCATGCGCCTTCTCTCAGAGGGGAGGAAGGGTGGGTCGCATGTGAATCTAAGCAGATACAAGCATCAGAAATACGATTACGGTGAGTAATGTATCCCTTCTGAGGCTTGTGGAATCTGCTTAGATCACATGCTGTGCATAGATTAGCAAGCAGTACCTGAAGAAGGAGGTGGGATGTGAGAAGGGTCATGAGCAAATAAATGTCTTAGAACCGCTTGTCCCACTTGTGTATCTGTCTTGGAATGTGTGTCAATGCAGTAGTGCTGAGTAAAAGTGTGAATAGAGCTCCGAGTAGCTGCTTTGCAAATGGTGTCAAGGGGTACATTTGCAATGAAAGCCAGAGTGGCCCCAATGCCTCTTGTAGAGTGGGCTCTTGGCGTGAAAGGCAGAGTTTTTTCAGAGATGGAGTAACACAGCTGGATACAGTTAATAATCCGGTTTATAGTGAAAAGGTCGAATGACAAAATCTCGAACAAAAAAAATCTCGAACAAAAAAATCTCGAAAAAAAGTCGCATTTTTTTTAATACGTTTTTTATTCAAAATTCGTGCTCCTCTGGGAGGGGATCTCTGCTTAGTGCATCTGCTAGAGAATTGAGATCCCCTGGAACATGTTGCGATGACAGGAAGATGTTCCGTTTGAGTGCCCATGTCCAAATTTTCTCGGCAAGTTTGGACAGATTTGGCGAACGAGTCCCTCCCTGCTTGTTTATGTAAAACATGGCTCTAGTGCTGTCCGTCCGGATATGCACTGACAGATTCAGCAGGTAGGGTTCGAACGCTTGAAGCGCTCTGAATACTGCCAGAAGCTCTAGCAGGTTGATGTGATTCTTGGCCACCGAGTGAGACCAGAGCCACTGAGCTGTGTGGTGGAGGAGGTGAGCTCCCCACCCTGTTAGGCATGCATCGGTTGTGACTACCGCCTGTATCTCGGGATTGTAAAAGGGTTTCCCCTTGGACAGATTTTCTCTTGTCCACCAGTGAAGGCTTTGTACCAGTGTTGCGAAACGACCACTAGATCGTCCCACTGACCACTTGCCTGAGACCACTGTTTCGCCAACCATTCCTGCATGGGACGCATGCGCAGGCGCGCGTGTGCGACCAGGTAAATACATGACGCCATCATGCCTAGCAAACGCATTATCTGACGACGGGCCTGATATTGAGGAATTTGCAGTAGTATATTCCGAATTCTCTCCTCTGATGGAAAGATCAACCCCTCTTGTGTGTCTAGAATAGCTCCTAGGAACTGTTTGGAGGTGCTTGGCACCAGACTTGACTTTTTCTCGTTTATTGAGAAACCCAATTCGAATAGGAGGTCGATTGTTCTTTGAATGTTCGTTCTGCAAATCGCTGGGGTTTCCCCCGTGATGAGCCAGTCGTCCAGGTAAGGGTACACCAGGATTGCCTCCCTGCGTAGGTGTGCTGCCGCCACCGCCAGTACCTTGGTGAATACCCTTGGAGCTGAGGCTATTCCGAAGGGCAGTACCTTGAACTGGTAGTGCCGACTGTCCACCTTGAAGCGCAAGTACTTTCTGTGCGCTGGGAACATGGAAATATGAAAATAGCATATTTCATGTCCAATGTTGCCATATAGTCCCCTTTTTTAGGAGGGGGATTACCTCTTGGAGAGTAGTCATGCGAAACTTTTGGGGCTTGACATATTTGTTTGCAGGCCGTAAGTCTAATACTGGGCGCATTGTTAAATCTTTCTTTGGTACAAGGAAGTAAATTGAATAAATACCCTTGTTTACCTGGTGTCCCGGGACGAGTTCGATCGCGTCCTTTGCTAGCATATTGACGATGTCCTCGAGGAGGATTCTTTGGGGGTCTAGAGAATGTGTTCTTTGTCGTGGAGGGTGGTTTCGGGAACGCTCTAAGAGTTCTATGCAGTATCCTGCGGACACTGTGGACAGCACCCATCTGTCTGATGTGATCCCTTCCCAAGCTTGGGTGAAGTTGGAAATGCGTCCTCCTACTGGGGATGCGTGAGAAGGGACCCTGAACGAAGCGTCACTGTTTTGGTGGCGGCGTGCCGCCGCCTCTACTGGGGCTGCCTCTAACTTTAGCCCGTCCTCTCTTATTCCCTCTACTATAACTTTGGGTAGACTGTTGGTTATTGTTCCACTGCGTACCCTGGCCCTGGGAATAGTTTGACCCTCTTTGGGAATTTTGTCAGCGTGTGCGGCAAAAATTGCCATTACCCCTTTGATTAAGGGGTTTGATGGTTAGTTGACCTAGGGACTTGAGTGTTTCATACTCGTCCTTGGCATTTTCCAGAGCGTCCTCGACCGCCTTACCGAACAATAGATCTGGCTCCACCGGTTTGTCTAACAATGATGCTTGTGTTTCGGCCTTGAATCCAGACTGCCGTAACCAAGCCTGTCTCTTGATAACAGTACCCTCTGCTATCAATCTACCGGCATTATCTGCGGCATCAAAGGTTGCCTTTAAAATGCAACCGGATACGGCTCTCCCTTCCCCTGAGACTCGTGCAAATTGGCTCTTTAAGGGCTCTGGGGCGGAATCTATGAGTGCCGCGACTTCCTCCCACTGGTGGCAGTTATAACTCGCCAGTAGGGTGGTGGAGTTGGCGATTCTTGCTTGGTAGGCAGAAGTGGAGGCAACCGTTCTGCCGAACCCATAGATTTTCTTGCGCTCCTTGTCGGGAGGAGCTTCTGTTGATGACAAGGGTGTTCCTGCCCTCTTGCGGGTGTTTGTAACGACTAGGGAGTCCGGTTTCAGATGCCCTCTTATAAATAGTGGGTCTGATTGGGCTGCCCTGAATAGCTTCTCAATCCTGGGATTGACTGCTCTGGTGAGATTGAGGTTTACCAGTGAAGGGTCTATTCTTCTTTGGATGGACTTAAGGATAGGGATGGCCTGCGCAACAGGTCTCCTTTCTCCCACCAACTCTTCGGCAAAATCTCTTTCCTCTTGAGCTCCCTGGGTGTCAATGTGGAAATGGTTTGCTGCTCTAGATAGGACCTCATTTAGGAGGGGCTGGTTGTCTACAGGGGAGTCGGTAACCGGTGGTTCTTTATCTACCGGGGAATCTACCCTGTATATTTCTGGGTCGTCCTCTTCCTCCTCTTGTTCCTCATCGTCCCCATAGTAGCCTGTCCCAGACTGTTCTTCCAACATGCCCAAATCTGTATCCTCACAAAGGGAAGGATCTTCTTGTTCCTGAGAATAAGGGTGAATGTGGAAAGGATCTGAAGACTGTGTTGTTTCGAACCGGGACTTTTTACTTGGGGGACTAGGATCCTTGGAGCCTGAGGGTGCTGACCCGTCGGGGTTATAAGTGAGAAAATGTTCGGGATTTTTAGAATAGAAATCTGCCAATGATGACATTCTTGACATGACTATGTCCTCACTGGACCACTCTCTTGAACTGGGAATGACTTTGCTTGGGGGGAATTTCCCTGACTCATCTATAATAGAGGTCTGAGACCCGTCTGTTTGAGTGGAGTGGAATGTTTCTGCGGTGTGGAAGTAGGCTGAGACTGCTTCCTCTGTTTTCCCCCCTCCCTGTGGCTGGAAGAGTGTTTGCCCTGCTTCTTTGGGCCTTCGGAGCTTTTCGACGCCTGGCATCGAGCTTCGGTAGTGGTGGTACTATCCTTCGGCCGTGTAGGTTGGGAATCGGGAATGGGCGTTACTTGTACGGATGCCGACTCCTGGAGAGCGGTCTGGGGATAGAGGTCGCTTTCGTCTTCTGACGATCGAACCTCGGTTACCTTGGGGAGCGAGGCACTTTTGGCAATAGAGGATGATTGCCTGGCGTCATGCGGCGATCTAGATTGCGAACGCCCAGAGGACGCAGATTCGGACCGTTGCCTATGTGCCTCTTTCCGAGAGCTCGACGTGCGCGTCGAGTCTCGGTGGGACTTTGTGTGTTGGAAGTGCTGTGGGTTGCGCTTACGTCGCCGGGGGTCTTCCCCATAGCTGCCCTGCCGGACGACCTTCCGAGGTCGGGGACCTGCGCCTGGCTGTCTTTCGACGCCGTGTTGCCCTCGCCGTCCAAAAGTACGGCGTTGCTGCCGTCGCTGAAGGCACCCTCCGCGGCCATGGCCTCTTGACGCCTGGCGTGGTGGGCCCAACGCTTGGTGGAACGGTCTTTTAGTGTTTTAGGTTTGAACCTACTACACGCTCTGCAATTTGCCTTGGGGTGATCCCTTGGCAAGCAGAGATTGCATGTGGCGTGTGTCAACCCAAGGATACTTGTGGTTGCACTTGGGCAAAATTGGAAAGGGGTACCCTCCATAAGCACCTTGAGGCAGCAGGCTGGTAAGTGTAGGGATATATATAAGAGAATATATAAGAGTGTAGAGTATGTCCAACCCCACTCTCCCTACTTGTAGGGCTGAGGCCAGAGGCCTTCCGAGGCCCGGGCCAAGGCCAGAGGCTTTCCTAGGCCCACTCCGTTGTGAAGTTCTCGACGGTCGACTTCTTCTCCGGTTCGGCGTCGAGTGTCGAATTTCGGTGGCTCGACGTTAGGGTGGAGAAATATAACAATATTTTTCAAAGTATGGCTAATGCCAGGGAACTCCGCTGAATGCTTCCGACCAGTATGGCGGAAAAAAACAATTTGAGGGTCCTACACGCGTGAGGGATCATGAGTACAGTGGACGTCACACTAGGGATAGTATTACTGGCACGCCCTGTGTCGACGCCCATTTTCGAGTTTCGAAAAACAAACTGTAATACTCCGCGAGTTACTATTACCTTTGCCCAGTCAAAAATTAAAACCAACTCTTCCTTCTGCATCATACTTGCAAAACAACTCAACGCAGCTTCCTAAAAATCCAAATATTTCTCATAGTTTCTCCAAGTTTTCTCCATAAATATTCAGCTACAATTTATCCCAACTTTGCTAACATCATTAACACAACCCAACAATGCTCCTTTGCACTCTAAATGTATACTACCGCAGTCAATGTGAGAGACTGAGCGACCAATACCTTAACCAACTGAGTTACCTTGGGTTCTGTGCACGGCTCCTTTCTGAGCCCCCCCTTCGTGTCTTCTACTGAAGACTGTTAGTTCTGGCACCACTAGCCACTTGTTTGAAGTCTGCGTGGCAAAGCAAAAGAATGTCATCTCTGCTTGACAAGGCCATAACGTATGGCGCAATTTAACTGAACTGTTCGCATTAATAAAAAACACTGATCTCCCTTAAACCTCTTTTTTTTAGCTGAAATGCATTATAAGATAATATGCACATTCTTTAAGGTCTAAATAAACTTTTTTGTATTTCCTCAGAGCTATCAAACAGGTGCTTGCTTTCTATTTCCTGAAAGCAAAACCCTTTGCAGGCTGTGTATTACTAAAACTTCTTCACTGTTTGAAATGTGTTAGCAGCCCAAGCAATGTTATCTCTGTTTGGCACGATCATAAATTGTGGGAACGTTAGCTAAAATGTTTGCAATAGCAAAACCACTTTACAGTGTCTCTTTTAAAACTAAACGCAGACCACAGCTTTACGTGGGGCCTAAAAAAATGAAACCTTTGTCTATGTGCTCGACGCAAAATAAAAATGACATAATAAAATATACATCTTCACTGGTCAAAAATGCGGCTGTTTCTGTGGCAATTGTGACAAAAACGACATTGCTTTGGTAAAAAGTAAAATAAGGAACCCTTGGAATATGCAAAAAAAATGTTTTTCTTTGAACTCAACAGACAATAAATGATGCATCACACTTCATACCACATATAACATGAGTTAGTTTTCATGGACACACAAAACATATAACATAACTAATATTCAAAAACTGTTGTTCATTAAAAGCTAATTGCCCTTTTCTCCATTTATATACAGTAAAAACATGCAGTAAAATGAAATCCAGCTTCACTCACCATATACACTTATGCATGTGTCTGGTCAACACGTTTAAATCTTCATGGAGTTTTGAGGCCTGTAGCTATCTGGAATACAATGGCTGCCTTTTGCAGACCTATATTCTACATCAAAAATCTACATTCTGTGTTAATTATCTTGTGTGCAATGTAAGCATTCCTTTATGTTTCATATTGCCCTAAATAAGCATGTCCAGTGTTACCTATTTCCAATATTTCCAATGTACTTGCCTTAAATAAAAGCAGCCTAGATGCCTCAATGGCCAATGCTCTCGAATTCTGTAATGTTGGACAGAAGGGAGGGCTATATTTACCTGTCTGTCACCAGAGAGAGAGAGGCTGCTCCTCTACATTATGTCAATATCCAGCAAGGCCTGTGACTGAAGACTAGACCGCTCATAAAGGTTCATCTGAGTGATCCCTGCGGATCCGGGCTTCTTTCTCGTCACCGTTTCTTCACTCAGATTTTCATGATAGTCATCCCTATTTTTCCTTGTCTCAGTCCTTTTTACTTCTAGCATACTATATAAGTATATAGGACAGGAGGGTAGAGGTGGAGATAGTGGGGTGCAGAAGAGGTGGGGGTCTTAAGTGGATACCGTATTCTCCCACAATCGTCATCACCGGTCCAATCGGGGATTTCACCTCCCATGAGAACCCTCTGCTGAGTACCCAGAGGGGCTAAGCGGTAGCAGCCTCGCCTTCCTAGACTAATGGGAAGGGGCTCCCCCTATAGAAGCAGTGACGACATCCTGGAATTCTTCACAGTGCCCAAACAGATCCCTTGCACGAGTCCCCGATCTTCCAAATGATCATTTCACATGAAGAAAAAAAAAGAAGCTTACATGGAAAACACAAAAGGGCTGACACAGACTTCTAATTAAACTATTCTGACTGCTGTAAAAGCCCATGCATTTCTTATTTACTTTACAATGCCCGGATTGATAATGCTCCCCTCACTTCTTATTACGGAAATTTTCTGTGTAAAGAATTCTCTCTCTCTTCCAAAGAAAAAAAGTAATTTCTTAAAAGATTATTAAATATTCTTAACATCCATTGGCTGTAATTATTTGCATTGTGCAGTCCACAATTATGGAAGATTAGATTGGTGATTGTATTTATTTATGTATTGTGCATTTGTAAGGTGCTTCTACATCAAGAAATTGTGTTTTAAAGCACCCACAGGGCAAACGGGGAGGGAACATGGGGACAAAATGAAAATAGAATATAAACAGATGAACAAGAAAGAGATGGTCTACTAGGCCTTGTGAGCATGTGGAGTGTGCAAATGCAGAGAGAAGAAGGGGCAAGGGAAGTGGTAACTGCTAGGTGTTCCAGAGGGGCAGTCCCAGGGAGCCAGTTGTGAGCAATAGTTAAGTGCCTGGCAAAGATCACTTGGTAAAGAGTGGTCCCTGCCAATACATAAGTGCAGGCCTATGAGAGAACATGGGCAATAGGTGCCCAAAGGCAAGTGCTGGGAGAGGGTGGGAGCCTGAAAGCGATTGAGCGGAAGGCCAGGACACAGAAGCACACAAGGTCCCAGGCCACCAATCTCAGTAACTGTGGGGTTTAGCACAGGACAGAGAGGGGGAAGGAGGAGGTGAGGAGGAGTCTTGAGGAACTTCCGGAATTTGCGGCGATCTTGCTCAAGACGGAGAGGAAGGGGGAGGCTGTTCCAGAGGAGGTAGCCAGCAGAGGAAAGAGATTGGCCACCAGCTTGCTGCTTAGAGAAGCGCTTGACGAGCGTAGAGATCTGGAGGGAGAGCATTTGGTTACAGAAAGTTGTAGATAGCATGGTCCCCGGCCCTTTACAGCCTAATGGATGATGCAGAGGGATTTGAATTGTCTCATCGCTGTAACCAGGAGCCAGTGAAGAGACTTTACGGGCTGGAGAGATACAGTCCCTGGGCTTTAGGCCGAGGATAAACTGGAGAGGGCGGAGAGAGGGTAGATTAAGGAAGAGGCTGTTGTAGTAGTCCAGCCTAGAGAGTACCAGAGCACTAGACACATTGAGCTTCTGGGGAAAAGTGAGATTCTCTGATCTATTATTTATGTGACCAAGAATTACTGTAAAAAGACATACATGTACACCAAATCACTATACTTTCACAGTAAAGAACTACATATTTATAATTTGTTAAATAATAGGGGGGAACAAGGGGGAATTACGGGTCTCTTTAGTTGTACAGTACTCAATGAAATGTAGTGTCTTAGCGAAGAGATTTATTTCTGTAGGTAGTACTGACGGTTCACATTTAGACCCTAGCAGCGACACCCATACTGATATTGGACTTTACCTCCTTGCACTAATCCCAGACTACTACCACGGTCACAGTTGTGCTCAATTGGTTGACACCACTCGCACAAGGAAATTACTGCCACTGACATTTTCAAATTCTTTCTGGAAGACATCAGTATGCTTTGACCCTCTCTCTTACTTACCCAGGAGACACTTCCACTTCCACCCTTGCATTACTCAGCAGAATATTGTAATTTAACCTTTGCACTTACTGGTTTTCCATCTGGACGATTCTGGTTCTCCAATACGTTTTCAAACACGAGCTCAACACACAGCTGCTCATTACCATTCATCTTCAACACCAGGAGCTGCACTCCCTGCAGGAACAAAATACTGGCTGTGAAGATAAAGAGGTGGAAAAAACAGGAAGCAGAAATAAGGGATTAGAACTTAGCTAAACGAAAAGTTACACATTACAGAAGTGAGAGACTCTGAACTGCAGTGTTAGAGTGAGTAGTGGACTATGCAGAGCTTAAAAAAATGCTCTAGTGGAATAAATGCATTCCTGTTGAAATATATAAATAGCTTGATGTAGAATTATCACGCTCCCAAAAGAAATTGCTAATTGCTCTATCAAAAAAGTGAATTATCCATTTTCGATTAATGTCCTTATTCATGAAGGCGTGGGAGGTTCTGTGAACCAGGCATGGCCTTGGAATTTCCCACTAAAAATGTTCCTGGGTATAGGTATCCTACAGAAAAACTGTTGCGAATAGAGTAATTCAATTAGAACCATATTATATATGCATCCATTGGGCGGCACCTCCACAAAAGAGCACATTTGTCCCATTGTGTCAAAGAAGAAGTCTGTAAAAGCTACCACAATGCTGTGTTCAATGAAGACAATGAAGATACCACCTTCCGCCCCCATAGCCTGCCTACCAGTGGACAGGGAGAAATCTTGTGAGGAAACCTTATCATATGGCCAGCCTTCAGCACACCCAGGCTTTCGGCAATTTAAAAGTCTGCATTCATCAAAATCTCACCATCTGTGGCAACCTTCCACTCTATCTGCAGCGTTGGATACAGGTGTCCCATTTGATCTCGAGAGAAGTTATGGTGAACGCTGAGGAAGCTTGGCGCAGAGGGTGTCCAATTGTAAGCGCGCAGCCAGCTCTGGTGTAAGCAACTACCTGTTAGCCAATGCAAAACAAAAGAGTTGAGCCTTTTCATGTCAGGCAATCACATTACTTCATCATGGTCCCATAAAGGTGACTGTATAAGCACTAATTCGTCAAACTTGTCTGAGACAAGAGAATCCATACTCCTATGATTAGTGTATAATTAATATTGTTTGGAAAATAGCAGCAAGAAATAAAGAGCATGGGTGTGTAGTGTGCATGTATATGCGTCTCTCTAGTGTGGTATGTGAGTCTAGTGTGGTCTAGTGTGGTGCATGTGTTTGTGTCAGGTGTATATTATGGGTCTGTGCATAGTGTGGGTGTGTGTGGGTGGGTGTGTGTGTTTTAGAAAGAGCAAGTAGCAGCGCGAAAACTTCGGACAAGCTGCCCATTTAAAAGAAGTCTGAAAACAGTCCCGTAAAGTGATTGGACGGGAGGGGAGGCTCAGAAAATAAAGAGAAATCGTTCTTTTTTTAGGGTCAGGTTGTCTATAGAATTCACGCTAGCAACCACGAGGTGAAGGGCCATCTTCGTATAGCCATATTAGATAAAAGAGTGTAGGGCTGCCCTATATGGTCAATCCGCTGAACCCCCCCCCCCATGTAGAAAAAGCTACAACTGCTGTCTGAAAAGGGGTGAATGGTGTGTCTAAATTGCTATATCTTATTTCAAAAGGAATTACAAGCAGTGGTAAATTCTAAATCTTGGTCATGGACTTTTAGGCTTCCGTTTGTCAAATTACAGGATTACTGCAAATGGACTCCTACCAAAGGGACCACCATGATGCCTACTGTGTTACCTATCAAAGCTTAGTGAAATCCATTTGTGCAGAACAATACTCTTGCACACCTTTTATCCTGTGATGCTCCTGCACGGCTGTTCTCCCACGACTAATCTTTTAGTAAATAGGTTAGGCAGGTGCATGACACCTCAAACACAGAAAGCGTTGCGAACATGCCATATCGACACCTCCATATAAGAGGCCTTAATTATTACCTTTCTCCCCAGCTACTAGGGTTACACCCTTAACAGCTCCTTAATCAGATAACAAATCGCCTGGAGATTTCACTACTTTCGGCCACAACGAATACAGCGAGTTTCCCACTCCCCGTTACAGCTGCTCTAGTCTTTCTTTGCAAAGATTGAAATTCAGCTTTCTAACGTAGCCCTGGCCCTTCAAATCCCTTCTCCCAGATCCCATACAATGACCCCATGACAGTCCCCTCTCAGTAGCTCAATCCTGCTAAAACAAAGAAAAGAAATGAAAGAGCAAAAAAATAGCTTGCACTTTAAATATGCAAAACTATCCTCCCGTCGTGCTGCCCCGCACCACCATAGATACCCCCAAATCCCATGCCTGACCCGCCCATGAAAAACATACAGGGTACATAGTCTCTTAGCAGATCTAAAGATGCTCTGTGCAACGAGCGCACCAGTGGCGCACTTTCGACACATTTTGTGCCATGATGATTGCCACAAGTTCTGGCTCAATGATTTATACTTTGCTAAAATGGAGGTCAGGTCCTCTGTCAGTTGAGAATATCTGCTGGTACATTTGGGTCGACGCCTTGGCAGATGCTCTGTCACAATTTCAGATCAATGTCCATGCATAATTTCAGCATTTGTAACAATCATGGCACTTGCGGGATACAGTACCAATTCACTGGGACTGCTGGAGCAATTGACATTAAAACAACAATGTAATTAAGTTGTCTCGGGTGAGTGAAGTAGTAAGATGCTCTTGAGAGAGAACTCAAACAAGCAACACCACAATCATAAACCCTTTTGGGGGAGAGGATAGTTAGCCTTTTAGGAAGCAGTAGAAATCATGAATGAAGAGACATGCCATTCGGTACATCGTTAGTGGAAATGCGATTCGGTACAGATCACGCTAAGCAAAATAGGATTTGAAGCCGTGGGTTGCTATTGAGAACTGAATGTACAATATAATTAATGGAATGCTGGGTCAGTTTGCAGTAAACATTCATTTTGTTCATGTATAGGTTTTCCTGGGTTTTACATAGTAAAAGAAGAGTTGAAGCACTTGTACTGTTAAAGCAATCTATGAAAGTGAAACGACAAAGCTGGGAAAGAAATCAAAGTGAGACAGAGGCCATAGAAAACCAACAGTTATTTTCCTTGCCCAGAGAGAGAGCCAGTGGCATCATAGTGAAAAATGTAATAAACCCCTAAAACTTCAAAAGGAGCATACATTAAAGGCAGGCAGGGCAAAGGCCCACCACACAATGGAGTGCATATTTTGTAGTTTAAGAAATGTTTTAAAATATAGTACACCACATTAATACATACATTGGCCCATAGTTGTCCATTTAGCCCATCTGGCGGATACACTAATAGTAAGAAAATTTCACAAAATAAGGAACAGACTTACTGTGTGTGACATGACATTTGAGACCCTGTAATAAAAAAGGAAAAAAAAGTCAGTTAAGTGAATTGCCACATTAACCTTATAACTTCCAGTCTTGGAAACCCACTGATCCCATAAAAAGCCCAGCCCAAACTCTACACCTGGGCCTTACAAAGTCAGAGTCATCATAACTTATGTTCTGATTTCATTCAAACTTCAGCATTGAGATGATCTTTCCATTATACATGTAATTTATCTGCATTGTATAGACGATGGGCATACTTTTCTGCTGGCTCTAGTTGGTTTGTGCATGGCCAATACATTAACTTACAAGTTAGCCTATGAAGGCAAGCGTCCCCAGATAGCACAACCCTCCCCACAATGAGAGGCAAGAATGGACTCTCCCACGAATGGGAATAAGGCTAGGACCAAGTGCGGGTGAGTTTAAGGGAAGCTTTATCGAAGTCAAACTAGGGCATGCAAAGAACTCTCCAAACTCCGAGAGCGCTCTGTCTGACAATCGCAAAGACAGGCGTTTATGTTTACAAAAAGTGCCATAGGCACCTACACACTATAGTGGGCACATAGACATGGGGATTGGGTGGCGTCGACTATCTATATGTGCAGCTGTGATGCGTCGCTCCGTGGTTGGTGGACACCGCCGGGTGCCAATGTGGGTGGGCAGGTCAGCTGGGCTCATCCGGGAGGCGCTGTCCGGTCAGGCGTGGTCAGTGTCATTGATGGACGTCTTCCTTGGCTTTCTGCCCTAAGGGCCAGGCATACCCCATTCATTCAATGCTGCAATGTCAGTTGCCCTGTAAATCCTACAATAGGTTATTCTACAGGTTAATATAACACAGGAGGAATGCGCATTAGGTGGGGTACTTTGGTGATACATCAATATAGGGTTGCGGTTATTCTGTTAACTAGGTATTATAGGCCATGGGGTTGGGTCTCAGGGCACGGGGTAAGCTGTCTGAGCTTTGGATCTCGTTAGAAGTCATGACGGATGCTTTTACACAATGTTAGTGCAATATTAGGTGTCTTCTTTTACAAGCGTCATTAACCTGGGGTGAACTGGTGGGTCGTGGGACCTATGAGGGGGCGCCTCTGGTTATGGCCGGATTTTGCTGCTGGGCTGTAAATAATTCAGGTGGCTGTTTGTGGCCATGTGAGCTGCGGGGGAATCATGAATGCCTAAAGCGGCTTCAGCCGAATTGGGGGAGGTGAGGCAGTGTAGCTCGGGCCTTTGCTTTCTCTGACAGGCTTCAATGGGAAGGGAGGGGAGGTGGCCTTGGATATGCCCGCGATGATAGCCTTCTCGCAAGCTGCAAATCGTATCGAATTGCATTGACAATGAGGGGATTTGTATAATGTAATAATGTATAATGTAAAAATGGCTAAGGGGTTACACATCTATAGTATTTACATCAGTACATATTAATTTCAGAATTCGTTAACTATATCTACAGCTCCATTAGTCACTATAGGGTAAGTATTTGCAATATTAGCAGTTTTAGCATCACATTGTAAACACGATACGTGAGGTAGCATTAGGGTTGGTGGAGCACGCAGGAGCAACAGACCAATACGGTTGACAGCAGTAATACACGTTAAACCTGTACATTTGCACTTGATGGCCTTCTACGTATCTCATTTAAGCAATTGACATGAGCTCACAATACTGTCACGCTTGTGTTCCTTTGCACTCTAGCAGCATCAGGGTAGTCATGGCATAAGGACTTGGTATCATTCACTACATTACCCCTAGAGAAGCACATAGTAGGAGGCCAGGGGCCCCGAGTGTGTGGGCACACTGAGGGGGTCCGAGTGTCGTGACCATGTGGTCATGCAATGACACATTCTTTTGTTCGTACAGCGTTTGTAGATTTTTGACACGGAGGTCGTGCAGAAGGGATATCGTTGTAATGCAATATATATGTATGAGCAGTTTCTTGGTGTGGGATTAAGGCTTTTGTTTCATCGAGGACGGTTTATAGTTATTTTCCAAGCCAGCCCCGCTGCCCGGGTCACGCTGAGGATAATGATGCACTGCGGAAGGTGAAAGATACAGTGTTTGCTCTAACACTAGCTCATGTCCGACT
This sequence comes from Ambystoma mexicanum, assembly GCF_040938575.1. Classification (NCBI taxonomy): domain Eukaryota; kingdom Metazoa; phylum Chordata; class Amphibia; order Caudata; family Ambystomatidae; genus Ambystoma; species Ambystoma mexicanum. The sequence continues at coordinate 445,705,135 of NC_090936.1, read as the reverse complement.
GGTCGTGGGAACGGCTTTTCAGCAGATCTGCCAGGGAGCGGAGGCAACAGGGTAGACAAAGACTCTCTGAAGGTGGGGGCCGTGCTGCAGCGCACATAGAGTCATGTCTTAAGATGGCATTCTGGTTTTCAAAATGGTTCCCAGGGTCTTAGCCTAATACAGTACATGTGGTCCATGTGTCAGCCAGTGGTCCACCCATCACCTGGGCCCTGGTGGCAGGGGGTCCCCTGACGAGTCAGACATCACAAGGAGGGGACTGCAGGGGAGGGGGTCTCTTTGACCTGTCCTCCCATACACCTATTACTCCCGTACAAGACCTCTCCCCTGCATTCATGAGCATCATTGTTATGAAACAATCAGCAGCCTGTAGATGAGTGGCGTACCAGCGAACTTTACTCCCTAAGAAACAGGTACATGGAAGTCAAAATACTCAAAAAGACAAAAATTGGATAAAATCGAGACATGAAAGCCTGCACACCAGCTTCCACAAACAGAGATCTAGTGAGACGTTTAGATAAGTGTTACGAGCACACCAGTATCACAGGAAGGGGTTCTATTCTAAAGCCTGATCTGAAGTGGAAAAATGCATATTCCAACAAAATACCATGAGAAAAGTAGGGTGCATTGCAAAATGATATCTGTTTTACGCTTAAATCATATTTTCTCACCTATACCCCTATCGGTAGTGAGAGTTACTTTTTACTTCCAACTTTAAAAAAAAAAGAAACAAAAAAAAAAAGGAGTAAAATACTCCCTCTTCAAAATCCTACCCGTAGCCCTGAATGCAGAAGCGCACGCAGCAGGGCCTTTAAATGGTTTTCAAATGAGAGGAAATGGCATTTCCATCCTCTTTGTAAATTGCCATCTCAACCAGTCCTTACACTTATTGTGAAATTTCCACTTCAAAGTCTGCTAAAATCTTCATATATATTGAAGATGAAACATAATTAAATAGCAGCTCATTTCTAGTACACACATCATTGTAGTATAAAAATCCAAACAAACCCCTTTCCTTCTATGCTATGTGGTATTTGTAAGTAAAGAGAAAGTCTAAGAATCAGTGCACAAAGCAGGCTTGTTTTCTTGAAACTGGGTATATTTAGAAAAGATTGTTTTTATAAATACTGTGCACTGTGTGCCAACATATTTTGAGTGGCTTGCTTGCACTTAGTATATAATGGAAAATGATATGCATACGATACGGCGGTAGTCTCTGCTCTATAGTTAAGGTGAGTCGGATGTTGCACAGGAAATCGAAAAAATGAATCGATAATAACTTGACTCGTGTGACGGATGTGGTGAACATTTCCAGACAATGTTGTTTGCCCGGGCCCCGCCAGACTACAACATTTGGGAAAGATTCTTTAAAAATAAAAAATGTTATTAAGAAAACAAAAAAGCATGGTTAGCCCAGACCCCATTAATTTTTCCAAAGCGCCACAGTCAACACTGCTAAATGGAGTTGGATCAGGTTTGAAACAACTTGGCTATGATCCTTTTGTGGTTTGGAGTTATTTGATCCAGTACTTTAAAAAAAATATTTAACGGAGAAGGGTAACAGCCGCCATCTTTTTTTTTTTTTTTTTTAAATCGATGCAAGGGATACGTTATACCCCGGGATATTGGAAAATAAAAACACAGAAAAAAGCTGTTTGCAGTTCAGAAAACATCGAAATGCCATCAGGAAAGAGGTGGGGGAGGCAAGAGGTCACCGAGTGAAATTTGGGAGTTGGAGGGGGGCTAGAGACCAAGATTGCAATACAAGACTCAAACATTTTTCCTATACCCATGGGTATTACCTGGGGTACAACCGCAGCTACCCGACATTTCCACTGAAACTGCATCACAGAAACGACAGTTGTTGTGGGGGGAATGGGAGAGAGCAGGGGAGGTGAGGCGGCCATCAGGGGAGTGTTTGGGGGGAGCAGGCACAGAGGAGGTAGGCACTTGGTGAGGGGTGTGGGAGGGCAAAAAAAGAATATTTTCACAATTCACCCCCCCCCCAAAATAAACCGTCAGTATAATCACTACATATAACCGAGGGTATTTGTAGTTCACTGTTAATACAACTGTGGTTATAAAAAAAAGTTATATATATACACACCGCTACAGTGATGATGGGGGTGGAAAATAAGCCATGGCCAGTGACACGATAGTGTTTTAAGGTACAGAGTGGGCATGGCCAAGTGGGCGTTATATACAGTAAGCACGTCCGAAGGCCATGGCTAGTGGCCCGTTTGTGTTGAAAATATACAACCGTGCCCAGTGGTGCAAAAAAATAAAAAAATATGGTGTTGCAAAAGGTCTGGTAGTGGGCAAATAAGTGGGCACAGCGGAAGGCCATGGTAAGTAGCGTGGAAAAAACTATGGTATAGCAATACTCTTGAAATTCAATGAAAAAAAACGTTACAGATCAATTAAGGGGAGAAACAATGCAACAACACCCCTGAAATTCAGTTCATTTCGGTGACATTGCCGGTTCATATCGTTGTGGGAGTCGTCGCCAATATGTGGAACTATAGTGTGTGTACCCAGTTGGGGTGTAAAGCGCCTCGCCTTTTTGTTTTTCTCCCGGCTGGAAATTGCCATGAATAAACTTTATATGGACTTGAGTTCTGTGTTTAATAACACATTGCAGCAGAGTGCTATCCTGACACATACAGTTCTTGGGTCATATTCAAATTATTACAAGACAGATCAATTTGAGCATAAAAGTTGTACACAGTGAAATCATCTCCATCTCTTCTCCCTAGCATTCTTCATGAGCGGATTTATTTCCACCCTTCAGCTCTAAAACTACACCCAAGCATCATGTCCTTGCTCACTCACGTTTCTCTCCTTCCACGGTAGTAGGACTCCCATTCCCCTCCATAGCCCCTCTAAAACGGATATCCTTTTTGTGGATAATTCAGCCTACCAGAACCACATAGTATCACACTGTTGCATTCACATCTTTCAGTTTCCCCCCACATCTCCTCACTTCCGTCACTCTCAACATTGACCTACTTCCCCACTAAGCATTGCCTGAAGGGTGCCCAAAAAACACGGTCTGCTGCCGTTGATGTGTTATTGCATTAGAAGTCTCTTCATGTTCATTGCACATAGATAAATCGCTCACCATTTCCTAAAGCTTGGACTTTTCTTTCACATCCATGTTAGTGCAATACATTTCCTTAGCCACTTCTTTAGTCAGGCTTGCAAATCTCAGCGGCAGAGGATCCAATACAGTACGCCAGGCCACTAAAATCTTCAGTGGGTCTAAACTAGTGTCTCGCCTACCATTTCTACAGCATCATGTCCCATCCTTGCTCAGAACCCCTGTAGTCCTGAACAGCCCCACACGAGATGGGAAAAGTGAGTTCTGAAAATCAACGTCCCACACTTGCGCTACACTCAGGGTAGTACATGGGTTTTCAGTGTGGTGTGATAGAAGACTGAGCCAATATTCAATATGGCACCACTTGAAGATGCTTCTTAGGATACCCCCTTTTTCTTGCTTTCATAAGTAATGCCCTGGTTTAAGTCTCTTCCTCATTTATCCCTGATCTTGCCCATACAGCTTGTATTGACATGAAGCAAAGCTGTCTATATGCGTTATCAATTTTCTAGTGCCACCAGCCTGTAAGCCAGCCGCTCTCCCGTGCAGGGTTTGGGAGGGTTGTGGAGGTACAGCAAAGCATCCAGGAAAGACTGCCACTGTTCCATATTTCCCTACGCTGCCCATATTTCAGTACGTTAAGAACTGTGTGAAGCCTCTTGATCAAAATTTAGACTACAGATTTACATCTTTCTTCTTGGAATGTCTGCCATCTCATACCATTCCTTCGGGCCCATCTCTACAGCTCTTTTGTGCTAGGCCCTCTCTGTGTTGGTCTGAAGCCCTTCAGAGGTATACGCGGCCTGTAAATTCTTGCTGTGCTATGGCAATTTCCTTCTGAACAAGAGTACCAACAGCAACCCGATACACGCGTTTCAGCCTTGCTGGGCCTCATCAGAGAGGTGGAGCTGTGCCTCTGAGCACAGTGAGCAGAGAGTACACGTCTGGGTTCCCCCAGGTAACATGAAGATGGGATAACACCGCTGGACAGGACTGCATTGAACACCTTGGAGAGGACCGGGACCCATACGGTCGTCTCTTCTTTTAACAAGTCTACGGGGGTAAGATCGTGACCAGCGGCCTTTCCTGACTTACATGAATTTACTGCCACGGCCACCTCCTCAATAGACACCATCATAGGTCCCCCCACACTCGCTGGGACACGAGGGTATATACTCGTCCGAGACAGGTCTGTATTCTTGAAAAGTGCAATCACCAATCACCCTTGCTTATGCAGCATTGCTTTACTCTGTCTCTCTCCAAGACCCCATTAGCCACCAGTCTCGTCTCCAAAATAGAACACAATGGGCCTCATTAGGAGTATGGTGGCACGGTAACAACGGTGCCGGTACGGCACCGGCACCGTTGCTACCGCACCGCTATACTCCGAGTTGTGCTCGCCGGTGCCTGGCAGACTGTCAGGCACCTGCGACCACAACTCGCGGATGCCGGTTCATGCCTCATGGGGAGTGCGTCCACACCGGCACCTGCAAATGGGCAATTAACGGCCTGCCGAACTCGGAATGGACCGATAATTGCCTATTCGCAGGTGCCGGTGTCTGATGCAAGCTACCGCCACACTCCTAATGAGGCCCAATCCCTTGCTTGTAGGGCATTTAAGAGGGCTGACCATTTCCCTGTGGAAAGCCTTTTTCTTTTTAAATGGAGCATGTTCTTGTATTCCACTCGTAGTGCTCGTATTTCTGTCTTATCAAACCCCGTCTCTCTTTTGGTACAATCTATAATTTTACCTTTTGCAATGTGGCATTCCCTGTTGTACCAGCCCGGTCTTGTCATAGCCAGTCTTTTCACCTTTTTCGTGGGAACAGAGATAAGAGGTTTAAGATTAGCGGTTAATAACTCATATTCACTCAAGATTGATTCTGCATCTATGGGTTAAAGGCAGATTGTTGGGAAGTTTCCAAGAATCGATTTGTATATACAGGGCTGCGGATCCTGACTTATTAATTTGGATCACTTCACTGGCCTCCTAGCGTTACCAGTAATTTCAATTAAGTGCAAATTAACTGGATGTTTAGACCCAGACTGGTTGGTAGTATTCCCCAAGAAATTTACAGTAAGGTGGAAGTGGTCACTTTCGCTCCTGTGCCCCACCTCAAAATCGACCACTCTGTGCCAATTGGGCTCTGAAACAAAAATATAATCGATTAGGGAACTCCTCTCTTGTGCCCCTCAAAGGTCGAATTTGCCAATTGCCCCTACGAATCTGCCATTGCAGGCTCTCAGATTTAAGTTTGAGATTATACATAAAGATTCCAGTGCCTGGTGCGGTTGTCTCCTCGGGTGACTCGCTATCAAGGCGGGAGCGTCCCATGCCTGATCATGGTCGTTCCATAGCTCTGATAGTTCTTCGAGGGGCTCAATCTGTAGGTTGAAGTCCCCGGCTACAACCGTATAGTTGATGGATGCTGCTGAGGGGTGTGGGTGAGATGTCATTAGTTCTGCCAAAGCCTCCAATATTGATGGGTCATGGGAGACAGTGGGTCTGTTGTAGATATTATACAATCAGAGTTCTTCTTTGACCCCAAACTTGATTGCTAAGGCTTTGAGAACTCAGTACCCCAAATGGAACTGTTAAATCCTCCAGTCCATTGATATATCAAGCCAGGCCAATAGGCCCCCACTTGGGTGCCCCTTGGGACCCTTAACTGCTGAAATGGCAAATGATTAACAACCCTGAAAGGACAAGGGGCGGGGGGTGGGTGCACACCCCAGGTCTCCTGCAGCATAATAATTTGTAATTTGCAAATGTAAGCACACCAATCAGGGGTGTCCAATAACCTATCAACTACACCTGCAATATTCCACGACAGGAGTTTAAAAGAACATTTTTCCCTCTCATTGGGCTCTTCTATGCGCTCCAGTCAGTCGACTTCTAGGTCGATTTGATTTACCTCCCATCTGCTGCTTGGTAATCCATCTACCCTTGCTGCTCTCACTACTCCATGGGAGCAGGGGACTTGATTTCTTCTGGGGTCATTTCCCCTGATATCACCCTTAGGCCCAAAAAACTTAACAGATCTCAGTGGAATTCCGACAAAATTGGGGGACCGCAGTCAATGCTAAACAAACCGTCTAACAACAACCATGAGGAAGGAAAAATATGCAAATGGTCCATTTTAGCACCATGCAGTGAACCCCTTGTACAATACAAAATATCATTGCTAATCAGTGATAAGCATCCCTTTCTGTGACGGATCCAGTGGGTACATATTGTTCTTTTAAGATTCCTGGTTCGCAAAAGCAAACGAAAAATAATTTAGGTACATTAGTCATAATGACAGAGGATCCGAGTTCTCCCGGCCCAATGTTCCATTTTTGTTAAGTTTAGGAATTGGGAAACCTCTTAGTAGTAAGGTATTAGCACCTGTTGGGGGGGGGGGGGGGAATGCCCTCTGGCTGCGGGGCTCTCCCCCTGGGCAGGATGAAGGATATGGGTGTTGAGTCAGACCAAAATGAGAGTTTCCCAGTCCCCCTCTTTCCTGATTCACCAAGTATTGGGTTGTTCCGGGGGTTGATGGGTTCAGATCAGGTACTGCAGTTTGTGGTTTACTGTGCCCACTCTTCCACATGCTTGATCCAGATAAGGTTGATTCCCATCTTTGTTTGGCTTAATTATGCTGTCCACCTTTTTTCTTTGATATTCTTTAGTTCACCCAATAAATCTACCCACCACGACTTGATAAGATGTGAGATTGATTCTTTGAAGTCCAGGGACTCTTCAATTGTCTTACAGGTTCCTTTGTTTTCATGAGGTCCCTGCCCAGATTGGGCGATGTGCAGGGGGATCTGTTTGGGTTCCCGTTTCTTGGTAGGTCTTGACAGGGCCTAGTTAGGTTAGTCACACTTTCTTGGTAACTGTTACATAGCCCCCCCCCCTTTTTCGCTCATTACCTTTCGCGTCTTTGCCACATTTCCCCTTCTCTTGCAGCTGACTGTTTTCCATTGGTCGCCTGTTTTGTGCTTGGATAAGATCATGGGTGGATGGTCAGTGTCAATTGAATCTTCGGATAGGTGTAAAAAACGTTTAGTCAGGGGGAGTGATGATAATAATGGAAGGGCAACTATTACTTGTAATGATGGCACAGTTAAACAGCATTTGTCCCTATGAGACATGGACTGCGTTACCGGTGACTCGGATGTTGCCATAGGGATTTATTACTGACCTCACTCGTTTCACTCCTCAAGGAGTGCGGCTTTGTACGCACAGGGGGTTCGATAATAATGGGATTGGTGGGACCTTTCTCCAGAATGTCATTCGAGTTGCCACAGGTAACATTTCTTCCTCTGGTTTGGCCTGGTTTAAGTGTGGTTTCAAAGTGGCTTAAAAAGTCTTCCCTTGTGATGTGGAGACCTGGCTTTTTGCAAGATTAAATCTGTTGGTGGTAGGTCCATCAACATCACAAAAAGATATTAAGTCCTCCTTACCAGTCATGGCACACAGTTTGATGTCATGGGGAGAGGGGCCATCAGGGGGATCTTAGTTGAGAGTTCAGACTTATTGACAGTTGACTGATTGCACACTGTTTTCCGGGCTTCAAGCGAGCCCCCAACTTCGGTCCCATCAAGATCGAAGAATAGATCCTTGATCTCAATGATCAGGTTGTTAACATCGTTGATTTGTCTAAGTAATCGGGTGGTTTTTCGTTGACTCACCCCGCCCCCCCCTGGGAGCAGTACAGTCCGCCTTGCTTTTCACCATTGTAGGTGAAGAGTAAACAGAGTGCAGGGGTGCGGGACAGAGTAGAAGGCAAAGCTGGGGTTGTGTACTTACACTTAAAAGGATTCAGTTAAACACCAATTACAGCACATTGACTTGCCAGTCGGTGGACAGGGATACGAGCAGCTGCCGGCTCTGTCAAGCTCCCTGGCAGGGTTCGCCACTCCAATAAGATTCAGGATGCATTTGAGGCTGCTGCTCATGTGAGTGCAGATTCAGGGCGTAGTATGGGTGTATGCAGGCGACCATCTCTGGACTTCGGCCGTGCCGGTGTCCCCACAGTGTTCTTGAGCGGAGGTGGGGCTTAGGCAGCACAGCGTAAGTATGGTGGTCCTCCGGGGCTGCAATTCGCCTGATCATGGCAACTCCTGCGCCCTTGTTCCCGAGGGCTTCAGCCCTGTGGGTTTCCCCACAGCATTCTTGGGGAGTCAGGGCGGGGCTTAGGCAGCACAGCGTTAGTATGGTGGCCCTACTGGGCTGCAATTCACCTGCTCACGGCAACTCTTGCACCGTTGTTCTTGCGGGCTTCGGCCCTGCGGGTGTCCCCACAGCGTTCTAGTGAATGCTGGCTTTTTATAGTCTTGCCTTTCTTGCTTAAGAGCTAAAAGCTGGAAGTAAGGCAGGCGCCCCATCGGCACAAAAAAACCCCATAATTACCAGCACCGGTATTGCCGGTAATGACAGCAAATCCCCTCATGGAGTCCTATTGGCTCCATGAATGGGGATTAACACCAGCACTCGTAATCCAGACCGAGTACCGGAAACGGTAATAGCTTTTGCCGGTATGCTGGTGGGTTTACCACCAGGATACTGGCAAGGTTATGAGGCCGTACAAGTCTTAAGTCTGTATTGACATTGCAATGTCCTCATCACTTTCTCAGATTTATGATAGTCTCTCTAAGGAGCAGGACTTTCAATGGAAGCTCAGCTTGTCTTCAATCTGGGTTCTCGCTCCCTACAATGATATCTCTGTAGTGGTTGGTTCAGTGCTTGCTGCTGAAGCCATTGAGCTTGGAGAACAGGGAGCTGAAATGGTCACTCTTGACTCACTCAGGGTCTGTTGGAACCACCAAGGCTGCTGTCGACAGCTGTGTTCAGCAAGCCTTCAACCCCAATGGACACATCCAGCCTCACTGCCTCAGCCTCTTCCTGAGCTTTTGCCTCTCCCAGCTCCGTACCTCACCAACAGAAGCGCATCAAACACCTCTGTTACAGTCAACAGGTTCATTTTCCAAGAACTTTGCAACGCTTCTCTTCCTCAACAATGACGCTTGGGATACCAAGCCGGTCATACTCTTTGGTTCAAGCTTATGAACTCCAAACATACAGAAATTGATAATCATCTTTCTGATTAATTATCATTCGTCTAACACAATCAAATTGAGCTCATGCAGGCCTGGATTGCATAGCCAAAATCTTAATCTTCCCCAGTAACAGTGCAAACGTTGGAGTGCGGGATGACGGGAAGGGGGTGGGGGATGGGGTGTGTCATACAGACTGGTGTAATGAAGCACCTTTATTGTACCACACTAGTTCTAGGCCACATGGATAATTTTTTGTGCTAATTAAATAAAGGACTCTGTGATGACTCTGCTGGGATCTCTTCTTAAAGAAAACAGGAACGGATTGGCAGACGCCTTTGTTTTTCACAACAAATTCACCTCAGAGCTGCTCCACAGCTCACCCCCACAGACGCCTTCACCAACAGGCTTGAATGGCAGACAGCCACATATTGACTTCTAGGTAATTAGGATTAACCTGTTGCTCTGCAAAAGGCTACAGGACAGCTGTGGACAGTGCAATTAGCACAAACAAACATTTCTGAAAGGACGCTCTACCATAGGGTCGGGTACCATGAAAATGCTACTTGGCTTGACTGTGCTAGTGGTAGAGTGGATTTTGCAACCCTGAGTAATGCAGCACATATTTTATCCAATGCAGTGTTATTCATTTTTTCATCAGAGCCAAAGACTAAAACAGCACTGCTGTAATTAAAGCAGTTATTTATTTTCCTCAATACATTTCTAACACATACCCTAAAGAGCTAAGCAGCTGAGGAAATGCCGAAATATAGGTAGGAGCTTATATTGAAACAAGCCCAGTTGAGTTGAAAATATTAATCAGTATCTAGACTGTTGATCCAGTTCAATCTGCTGGTGGCCTTTTTCTAGTTTGGCCTAGTTTGGATAAAAGTCAGATGCCATTAAGACAGCTGAGGACTACAATATGCATAACGGGATGTCGTTCTCTGGCAATGTCTTTTTTCACTTGGCACATGTCTATATAGATGTGAATATCATATGTGTTATTCTTTTTAGTGACAGCTACGATCTGAGAGATCCAAGGTGTATCGTAGGCTTAATGTTCTGATCATTTAATAAGCTTCCAATTTCTTTCTCTGCTCTGGGTTCTAGATGAATTGGTACCCAATCATTATGTTGAACGAACTGAGATTCTGACTCATCACTGTGTATTGTTACTTGTGTCCCTTTCAGTTTAGACTAACAGTGGCGGGTGATATTCGAGCATTGGGTGTTCCTGAGAGAACACAAAATTGACAGCAGCTGTCCACGGCTCTGGCTGATAGTCGGCCAAAGAGACTGTTCCCGGAATGTCACCCTGCAACACATCTGTAATGGTCTTTAAGTGAGAACGGGATGTCATTTTAAATGGTTTGTTATACGCCTCTTTGCAGCCCATGTGAATACTCCGAATTTAGAGATACACATAAGATTAAGAATGTCTCCAGTGTCAATCACAAACCTCGCTCTGTGATTTCCTGGTAACGTAACAGTAGTATGAAACCTTCATCAGTATGGGACATAATGTGCGCCCGTACACACAAACACACACACACAAAACCGAGGGTATTCCCACTCCTATTCCCCATGGATCCTCTATGCAGATGGCTAAGGAAAAGCCATCAATCTTGGATTCTGACCCTGGGGTGGACAAGCAACAGAGGATCACCTGGGTGGGTGGTCTTTGGGAACTGGGCGTGGGGACCCTTGGGAGAAACATGGTATCCCCCTTTCCTACCAATAACCAACCTGACCCTAATCCGATCTTTGTGGGCTATTGTAAGCCTGTTTCCCTCACTTTCCCTAACATGACATATGATGGCACTGTGACGAGGAAGAGACTAAGAGGAATTAACACCACACAATTTCACCAATTAGGTACGGGGACAAGGAAGCTGCATCCAGAGCATTGGGAAGGTCAGGCATGTCTTCCTAACTCTAGCTATGGTCAGGCAGATCTAATTGACCAGGCACACCTGCAGCCTGTTAGAAGGCTGCAGGTACATTCATTGAGGGATTGGGAACACCCAACAGGAAACCGAGAGGTGGTCCTGAGGGCAGAGACGACGGCAGACCAGGAGCACAGAGGACGCCATCCGTGTCTACTGCAACCAAACAGGAGAACCGAAGAAAGAAGTATCCGGTAGGCGATCCAGGCTTGCGACGGTGGCGTTTCCCGGCTCCAGAAGCAGAACAGAAACAGCAGAAGCCGCCAGGAGAAGGAGCAGGCCGCTGGTGAGTGTCGCAAAGGCACGCAGACACTGTGAAGCTACGAAATGGACCACGGGCAAGTGCCGGTCCATGTGTTTTGAATGCTGAACTAAAAGAAAATCTGCATTTAACTACCAAAGTGCATTTTGAATACCAAACTGAAAGCAAATGCATATTTATTTACAAAACTGCATTTCAAATACCGATCTGAAAGCAAACCTACATTTAACTACCAAAGTGCCTTTTGAATACTGAATGGAAAGCAAACCTATATTTGACTTACAAGAGTGCATTTCAAACTTATATCTGAACTTCAAGAACCAGAATGCATTTCGAATGCACAAGAGTGTTTTTCTTTCCAAAAATGCAACGTAAACTTTAAGGCAAAACAAATGGCTATTGAATTGAAAGCAATTCATCTTCAAAGCACAAGTACACAATTATTTCCAGAAGGAAACTTAAATCTTAAGCAACACAACTGACTATTGAATTGAGAACAATTCATCTTCCAAGCACATTAAAACCATTAAGCAATTCACATGTCCGGTCCAATAAGAACATTGAAGTACAAACCCAGAGGCTGACAGAGGGAAAGCCAAAAAGAGTGGGGCATTGTATACGAGGCCAGGAGGCCCACCTAAAGATATTATGCAGAAATGCCTCGGTGCACAGGAGTAAGCGCTAAGGAACACAGTGGGCACAGGAACCAACACCAAGGAAACCCATAGCACACAGGAACAAGTGCCAAGGAACCGGCAAGGGGCTGAAGAGCCCAGGGATCCTGGTTGCGTGACCTGAAATGGGTGGACCGTGTGGTCCAACAACTGCGCCTAGACTAGTGAACTGAAGACCCAGCATATTGGTAAAAACGAACTGATAAAATAACTGCAACAAGCACACAAGGTGAAGTTGAATTCTTAGGGTAGGGCGCTGAGAGACTGAAAAATGTGTTTGTGTTGTCTTGAGAGCGAGGCCTCAAGACCTGCCCCTTTTTGTTTGAAATTGTGTTGCATGAGACTTGGGGGAAGGGTACCCCAAGGTTTATCTTGAACTATGTTGCTAGGAGCACGAAAGAGGCTATCTTGAGACTTTTGTGAGACTATATTATACTTGAGGAAAGAAAGCTTAGAGTCGGAAGAAGTGCTGAACTTTGAATTAAGTGCTGAACTTTGCTTATTTGTCTATTAACATCCCTACACATTGCTAGTCTAAATGGCGAGGGCAAGTACAGGTTGTGGACACATACAGACTTACAAGTGGAACTATTTGACTCAGACTTTCCTTAGTTTTATCTTGATAGGGAAATTCCACCTTAGCATAGGACAAACAGACTTTCTACCATCCTGACATTTGATTTAATAAAGTGCTTTAATTTGCAACATAAGTCTGTTGTCTGTGTCTTGCTTCACGATGCCTTCACAACACACACACACACACACACACACACACACACACACATCAGATGAGCAGCCATGTTTGAACTCTGATGAGGCAGTACTTTTGACAATCATGGTTGTCAAAGGTTTCTGGCCTTTGAAGGTTTCTGATCTAGATCTAGATCTACAGACTTTGGCAAAGTGGTTTTCTTTTGCACAATTGCTGCATCGTTGATTAATGGCAGGACACATGCCACACAAACACTCACACTGCAGTATCTTTGCAAACGACGCACTGATACCTCACCTTCTCCACAATCGAATGCTTCCTCCTTCCTACTGCATGTCTGTCTGCCGCATCCTCCACCTCGGACCTCACCCGAAAATCCCATACTTACCATTTCCTGTCCCCTTCTTAAGTTCCCCCACCTTGCCCTAGCTAATCCTGATCAATCTTTCCTTCCTGGGAGGTGTATGTGCAAGTGGAACTCTTTGTAAGGGGGCTAAGCCCCAACCACTTTCTTAGCGTAGAATCGCTTGGTTCTTGAATGGCGGCCTGGTCCAGGGCAGAGCCAAGTTCGTGTGTGGGGGACCAGATTTTGTTCCTCTGCCGGTGGGTTTGAGTCTTGGTTTGCCGGACGCCCCTCCCAGAAGTCCCTTGTGGCCTAGGGGTTTCTCAGTAGCTCAAAGGCTTGACTTGGAGTCCTTCGCAGCAGTGCCTTCAAGCATTCTGTTGTACAGTGGCATCCCCCATCAGCTCTTTCCTCCTTTGACGAGGCATGCTGTGGTCGCTCCGGAGCACATGTTTTGGATGGCTTTCGGTTTGGGTGCTAAAACTGGACACCCCAGCGTGCAGTGTTGGAGGATTTCTCACAGGCAGAGAGGTTCTTCTTGATTCTTGAGAGATGGTGTTAGGACAAACAGAAAGAAACTGACAAGTATTTTAGCAAGGAGGTATGGTGTATGACAAAGTATTGTTACATATCATACTAGCACAAATAGCAGGGTCAGAGGATGTGTAAAGAATCCTATGGATCCCTCAGTGAAACCCTGCCTAAATTCTCCTCCCAGGTAGCCAGGGCAAGGCAGACGCTTCCTGATCCTGACCTTTGGGGTGGTGCGGCAATCCCGGGAGCCGGGGGATGAGACACAGTATTTGTCCTGTGACAGGGAAAACCTTTCTAGGTTTCCGAAACAGGCAACGGCTTATTGTCATTTTGGTGTCCCTAACCCACATATAGAATCTGGGGTTCCGGACACATTAACAGCTAAGAAAGTCTTATCAATAGAATGATTTTTTAAAGTTATTCAGGATACATACTTTCCTTACTCTCAAAGATCTAGTGTAAAGCAATCTGGAAATGTTGCCTTAAATGGATTGTCTTCCCCTGTACCAACACATTCTAAAGGTTTACTTTTAAATAACATTAAAGGGAAGTACACCTACCCTTAAAGTTAAGCAAACACCTAAAAGAACTTACTTTATTGTTGGGGACTACATTTCCCATAATCCCATAAGTACTGAGACGAAGAGGCATGTTGTCGGCACAATCAGGCAATTAAGCCCAACAGCCAACACCTGAAGGAAAATGGGAAGCATAAAAGCCCCCCTCAGGTGCAGGCAATAGTAAGGAGAGGAGGAAGCTGGAACTGTGACTAGAGTCTATGCAGCAGTAACAGTAGAAGGAGAAAGAAAAAGGCACACAGCTGGCAAACCAAGCAGAAGTGGGAGAACCAGAGGGATGCCGGGACATGGATGCACTACATTTCATCTGCTTGTTCTGAGAGGGTCCTGTTCCCTCAAACTCTGAAGTGCAGTGGCTGCGAGGCCAAAGATGTGCAGTGAGGCTGTATTGCCCCATGTGAGACTGATTGCCATGGTTGCTGGAAAAGAAACTTGTCGGAGACTGAAGCGAGGAGCTTTGGGCGAGTCACAGGTCCCGGGAGCGAGAGGGGCTCCTTAATCGGGTGGCCGGACTGGAGACACCTGGGCAGAGGAAGGGTGTGGGTAGCTAGAAGTAGTAGAAGTTGTACCCAAGGTCGTGGAAGTCGAGCAACCCGCAGAAGCCATTGAGTCAAACCTGGCATTCTGATTCCATGCGCGAGCACTGCTTGCAACAGTATCCAGTCTTTCTGTCACTCACGTAAGAAGTAGAAGCGAGCTGAAGTTGGTTAATGCATTTTTCTAACAAGGGAATAATGGAAGTAACACTTGCGTGTGATTGGAAAGGTTTTCATTTACTCGCGTAGAAGCTGAATGTTACCAAAAACCGATTGTCAAACCCTTAATGTCTTTAAACTACATGAAGGAGTGGTCACACATACCCAATTATGTTTCTTAAAGGAAGAGTGAACATTATTGGTTGCGTGTGTCACATGAAGTAGAATGAACATTATGAAATGCCATTGTTAAACACATACATGAAGACATACTCGCGTGTGCCTAATATTTCATTGAACCAAACAATCTTTGTTCTTAAACAAAGTCAAGTGTTTAATTCAATATCTAAAGTTGGAGAGAGCATAAGCCTTGCCCAAGCCAAGCGTATTACCCTTTTGAGAGTAAAGCAGCCTTTCTCAAAACCAGACACTGTTCTAAAAATTATTGTGAGCCCAACAGAAGATCAAACTTGCCTAAGAAACAAGTGTACAAGCATTACCAAAAGCCAGGAGAGTGGCACCAAGGCTTTTGGGTAACTGTGTGCCTGACATTGGTTAAGTTATCGTGGTTGCAGAAGAACAAGTTACTTACCCCTGGTAACGTTCTGTCGACTGGATGCTCCGCCCACATAGTCCTCATCTTTTCATATATTCATATTCAGTTTTAGCTGCTTCGGAAAAGAATTTTAGCAGGGTGCACCCAATGTCGATGCCGGTCGACTCAATGTCCCTAGAGGGCCTCCGTAACGGTGTCGACGACACCACTGGTACACATAGCGCATGCAGCGACCATTAGCTTCAATTCCGTTTTGATGCTTTCCCTCAATACTTTATGGTGTAAACTTGTGCAAGACAGTATTCTGCCTTGAAAGAACGTAAAGTGTAACACGGAAATTCTACTGCCGGATAGGTTGGGAGGGGCAATAGGGAATACGTGGGAGGAACATCAAGTCAATAGAAAGTTACCAGGAGTAAGTAACTTGTTCTTCGAATGGATTGTGTCCTCCCACATATTCCTCATCTTTTGATAGACTCCCAAAGCAGTATTTATTTTGGAGGAGGGAGTAAGAATTTAGATGTTCCTTATGGGTTTGTATGAACAGAATGTAACACTGCGTTCCCAAATCATCCTTCCTGGCCAGAGGAAGAGTCCAGACAATAATGCTTTGTAAAAGTATGAATGGCGAACCATGTGGCCGCCGCACAAATATCTTGAATTGGGACTCCTCTCTGTAAAGTAGAGGATGTAGCTATGCTTCTGGTTAATTGAGCCCTCAGACGCTCAGGAGGATCTTTTCCAGCTAATCTATAACACTCAGAAATGCCTAAAATAATCCACCTAGATAAGGTTTGTTTTGCCATTGCCATTCCCAATTTATGGCCTGTATAACCAACCAACAGTTGATCATCCTGTCGCAATTTTGACATTCTAGAAATATAAAAACTAAGTGCTTGCCTAGGGTGAAGCATGTGCAATCTCTCCTCCTCCTTTCCAGGATGAGGAGGTGGATAAAAAGACGGTAGTACAATTTTCTGTGTTAAAGGAAAATTCGACACAGTTATGGGCAAAAATGTGAGTTTAACTTTAAGGACAACTCTGCGCTTGAAGAACATTGTATAAGGAGGCTTGCAAGACAAGGATTGACGTTCACTCACCCTATGGGCTGATGTAAGAGCAACTAAAAGGATGGTTTTGACGGTTTACAACATTAAACGACAAGAATGAATTGGCCCAAAGGGAGTACACATGAGAAATTTTAGAACCAGATTAAGGTCCCAAACTGGAACCTGAAAAGGGATCAGAGCAAACACATTTGCTAGTCTCTTCAGAAATTGTATCACAAATGGCATTTAGAAAGATACCTCTTCAGACAAGCGCTTAAATATTGGCTACATTGCAAGAGATCCTTTAATTGGGCCAACTGGAGCCGCGGATTAGCCAAATATAACAAGAACGATAACACCATAGCTGTACTGTACATAGAAGGGTCCACATTTGTGTCCCTGCACCAGCTGCAGAACTTTTTCCAAGCGCAGCGTTACAAGGATTTAGTTGCTGGCCTTCTGGCTGAAAGCAAAATCTCCATTACGTCCTCTGGGAGGTTCCAATCCTTATATCTCAACCTCTCAGAGAAACCATGCGTGCAGGTTGAGTGTCTTGACCTTTGGATGGAGAATCCGCCTTCCTACCGCATGAGAAGATCCTCCCTCCTTTGCGGAAGACTTATTGTAGGGAAGATGGACATGTCCAGAAGATCCGGGTACCACGTCCTTCTGGCCCAATCCGGAGCAATTAGGATTATGGATCTCCCACACTTTCTCAACCTCCTGATCACGTGAGGAATGGCGGGGACAGGAAGAAACACTTACATGAGTGGAAACTCCCAGTCCACTACGAACGCGCCAGCTAGAGCTCCTCTTGGGAGAAATTCCCTGTAGCAGTACAGCTCCCACTTCTGGTTGGAACTGGTCGCAAACAGATCAACTTGAGGGGTTGACCAAGGGGTTAAGATCTCTTGAAGGACTTCGTGGGCCAGTTCCCACTCGTGGGAGACTGTGCTCTGATTGCTCAGAGCATCCGCCGCCATGTTCTACTCTCCAGCTAGCTGAACTGCTGATAGGGAGATTCCCTTTTGAATTGCCCAGAACCAGAGCTGCATTGCTTCTCTGCAAAGTGGTAGTGACCCTACCCCTCCTCTCTTGTATAGGTAGTACATGGCCACCATTTTGTACGTCATTATTAAAAACATTCTTTCCCCGTATAGAGAGCAGAAAGGTCCTCAGTGCTTGTCTGATTGCCCTCACCTCTAAAAGATTGATATGTAGTTTGGACTCCGATGGGGTCCAGCGACCACTGATTGTCAGATAGTCGGCATGTGCTCGCCACCCCGTGAGTGAGGTGTCCGTAACTACTGTTCTCTCTGGCCATGGTTGCCAAAAAGGTTCTCCCTTTAGAATGCTGTCCTTGCAGGCCCACCACATAAGATCGTGTGCGACTCTGCTTGGAACCTGAAGGAGGTCTGGCATCCTGCCTGAGAATTGGGACCATTGAGCCCTGAGAGCCCATTGGAAGGATCTCATTCTGAGGCAGGCCTCTGGCACCAGAAAAATCCAGGATGTCATGAGGCCGAGCAAACTCAAAAAGTTAAAGGCCGGGAGTTATTGGGCACTCTGGAATTTTGCGACCATCTGCATGATGTGTTGAGCCCTCACCACGGGTGGTGAGGCTTTTCCCAAGGATGCATCCAGGACTACCCTGATGAATTGGAGCCTTTGAGATGGTATCATGTGAGACTTCTTGTAATTGAGGGAGAAGGCCAGCCTGTGGAGAGAGTGGCAGATAACGCTGAGATGTTCCTGGGCCTGTTCAGGAGACTGAGCCCTGATCAGCCAATCGTCCAGGTAGGGGTATACATGAATCCCCCCATCTCCTGAGACTTGATGACACCACTGCTATCTGCTTAGTGAAAACTCTCAGGGCGGTGGTCAGCCCAAAAGGCAGAAAATGATAAGGAGAACCGCCAGTGGCGAACCTGCGGTATGTTATGTGCTTGTGATGGATTGGCACATGAAAGTAAGCATCCTGAAGGTCCAACGATATCATCCAGTCCTGAAGCTGGAGGGCCTGAAGGAGCTGAGAAATGGTAACCATCTTGAAGATGTCCTTCCTGAGGAATTTCTTCAAGTCTCTTAAATCTAAGATGTGTCTCAATCTTCTGTCCTTCTTGGGGATTAGGAAGTACCAACCCTTGTTCCTCTCTACTACAGGTACTGAATATATAGCACCTTTCTCCAGCAGAGTCAGAATTTCCTGCACAAAGAGCCGATCTGGAATTCTGAAAGAGTTGCTCCCTGGTGGATGATCCAGAGGCCTTGTTAGAAAAGGAAGGCAGTAACCCTGGGCTACTGTTTGCAATACCCATGCATCTGAAGTAATACTCTGCCACTCTTGCAGATGCTGCGAGAGTCTGCCTCCCACCAGGGTTTGTGGACAAAGGACTCAGAGGTTTTGAGGCGGCTGATGCAGCGGCTGAGGGTAAAGCATCCATTGCCGGGCGGTCTTAGCACCTCTCCCCCATCCATCACAGGGGATTCTTCTTTCACCCCTCTGACTCGCCTGTCCTCTCGCTCTTCCAGCTGAGGAATAAAAGCGAAAGGACCTGCCCCTCCAAGTTGTTCCACTGGGGCAAATTTGCTGTTGTCTGATTCCAGCACCAAGGGATTTGGCTGCCGCCATGGAGGTCTGCAGCTTCTCCAGGCTCTCGTCAGCCTTGCTGCCAAATAAGTGTGTGCCGTCAAATGGCACGTTAAGCAGTCTTGATTGCACATCAGAAGCAAACCCAGGCTTTCTTGACCACGCAAATATGCGTATCACAGTGCTAGCTGTCATTACTCTGCTGATACTGTCTGCAGAAGTGAGACCAGTTTGAAGGGACTCGCACATAGCCTCCTTCCCATCTTTAACAATGTTCAAAAATCTGTCTCGTTCTACCCCTACAGAAATATGATCAGCCGCCATCGCTATAGTCCCATAGGGTAAATGTGAACTTAGCAAGTGCATATGTGGCCTTTGCTGACTTAAGGGCCATACTCCCAGCTGAGAAGACATTTCTTGCCAAGGCATCATAACGTTTGTCATCCCTGTCTGGCGGAATCTCTGGTTAGGCAGTCTGTTTTGAAGTAGATGTAGCAGCCTGTACCACCAGGCTTTCTGAAGTTGGATGATTCGATAGATAAGGATCTAATAAGGATCGCTACTAGGAGGTCCTGTATTTACTTGACAGCTCTTTATTCGCTGCCGGAATTAGCTCTGGCGTATCCCAGTTTTCACTGACCCGCCTTTGCAAGGCTATAATGAGGGGAAGAATAGGATCCCATTGGGGTCCCTTGTGTAAAATGTCTGTCAAGTCATCCTGCTCATAAGGCGGTGCAGGCCTGCCCCCACCCTAAAAATTCTATGACTTTAGACATTAATCGTCTATACGACCCATCTGCATGGTCTCAGGCATATGGTCAGCGAATTCTGGGGGAAGTGTCCATCCCACTTGCCGTCTAATGTTTCATACAGATCTTTAATCCTTAATGCTTCTGATATTAGAGCCTCTGGAAGGCCTAGTGTTCCATACTCCAAGCAAAAAGGATGATCATCATTCTCTGATGGCTCAATCTCCTCATATGTAGCAAAAAGGGACTTGAAAAAGTCCTGTCTTGGTAGCGGAGTGAAGGATTCTTTAGTGTTCTCAACCTCCTTGAACAATTTGGGCATTTTTGTTGATGGCGTCAACATTTTTGTCGACGTGGAGGACTTCGACGACAACGACGTTGAACATTTACCCAGTAGGGACATCAAACCCTTCACTGTCGAAGGCAAAGAGTTTTGCTTCAACGGAGCACGTTCTCGACTTGAAGGAACCTTCAAAGGTTCGAGGAATTTTCTCATGGACACCCGGGCTCGAGAGTGCACAGGGTTTGTCCTTTGCCTTTTTCTTGTCTGGGTTTTCCACGACAGGGGCATGGCTCCTACTCCTCTGCTTCGAGGGGAATCGGGCCGCATTCTCGAAGACTTGGAGCATTTTTTGTTGGAATGTCTCCCATTAAGCCAGTGAAATTGATTTCGTCGGGCACGTTACCCGGGGAGGAACTCAATGAAGAGGACGGCGACCTGTAACGCTATTTCTTCATTCGTTGTGACGAGGAAGAGGAGTGGCGAGATCTACTTCTGGATTGAGATCTTTTAGCTTTCTTGCAACGAGGAGAATAGCCCCTCAAATCAGAGGATCGCTTTTTCAAATCGTTAAGGGGTTTTATGTGTTCTACTTGCAGCTAATTTCGCTCTACATTCTTTCAGGGCTTTCACTGTGAGCGAAAGGCAGGATCCACACTGATGTCTATTGATCAGATCCCAAACACCACAGACACACCTGATGGGGGTCCGTAAGGGACATGTTCACCCGCAGTCGTGACAATTTTTAAACCCTGATCTTGGAGTCTATAATGCCGATGAAGATGCCATTATTTACTCAATAGGTTTCTCGGAGGAGCCAAAGCATGGTGATCTTCTGAAGCGATAGCCCTCGCAGAAAAACGGAACTGAAGCTAACGGACGCTGCCTGCGCTACATGTACCAGTGGTGATGGTGACATCGGGACTGAAGCCCTCGAGGGACATCGAGCCGACCGGCATCGACGCGCAGCGCCTCCTGCTGACATTCATTTCCAAAGCAGCTAAAGCTGAATATGGATGTATCAAAATATGAGGAATATGTGGGAGGACACAATCTATTCGAAGAGGAAGAGTCCCTCGCCTTCTTTCAGGTATTGCAGTGCCTTAAAGTAAATCTTGTCCAAACCGGTCTCTACAAAGTACTGAAGTTGGTATCACCCAAATTGTTCAAACACAATTGTTCGAATTACCTAATTGACCTTTGCACAATTGATATATATATATATATATATATATATAAATATATAATTGGGGGTTGCGGGTTTCCCCCCCACATATATATACCAATTGACCTTCACAATTCGGTCAATTGTGCAAAGGTCAATTGTAATTCGAACAATTGCAGTTGGAACAATTCGTATACAACCACTGAAGTTGTGGTGGTATATTTGGGTTGTCACTGGATGCAAGACTTCAGTTGTTCAAATGACGTAGAATGCTATAGAGTCAAGGAGCATGTTCTCATGGGAAACGGTGGTAGAAGTGAAGTTGAGAAATCATACTGATAAATATACCTACTGTGTTTTCTAACCTGAATACACGAATACTCATTGTTAACCAAGACATTTGTTCCATTACCATTCTGGAAGTTTTATTTCTTTTTGAAGTTTTTCAAGTCTTCTCGGATAAATGGAAGTGGTAAAGAGCCACTGTGGCTGAGAAAAACACTGATGCTATTCTGAGGAAGTGGGCGGTCTCTTTTCCATCAGAACAAGAATTGCTGTTGTTGGAACTGTGGTTAAAAAAGCTATACTTTGAAATTAACTTTTCAAGAACTAATCCAAGACTTCAAACTACCTATGTGGATTTTCCTTAAATTCTTTTTACTAAACTTTGATGAAGAATACAACTTTAAGCCTGGGGAAGGGAATTCACCCAGGTTGCTAAAAGGTTACCAATATATTGTAGATGTTATTGTTGATGCTAATGGAATTGCCATATATTTTCTTTTGTATTTGATGTTTAGTGTGAGGGCCAGCATTCCTGTGTTACAATGTTTCCCCTTAGTTTGGCTAGGTAGGGAAACCCACAGTAGAGTAGGGCAAGTGAGGTATTTTTGTTAAGTATTTCAAATCAGGCGAGACATACCTTGGGCTCGGCCTAGTATGTAGTGCACAACTGAGATGCGTTTCTCCTTATTTTATGCAGATTCAATTTGAGATGGTACACAACTCTCATCACACCCCCTTTTCAAATACCCCGGGTCACAATGGACCATGAACCAGGCTGGTTGGTAAAATGCAATATTTATTTATTTAAAAATTCAAAATAAATCATACCATTTTTAATATGGGGCAGCAGTCACCAATGGGGTGGGAATTACAATGAGAATGTAAGCAATGCACTTGGTTTAAACTTCTAGTGGAACATATACAAAATACCGGGGAATAGGAGCACTTTTTGATTTAGGAAAGATAGCACCCAAGTTAGGATTTCCCCCTACAACGTTCCTTCAACCCACAAATACACAATTTTGAATGGATAGAAAGACACAGCAGGTAATCAGGAATAATAGGCAGAAGACAGAATAAAAATATGACCTTCCCTCACAGTATAAGAGGCAATAAAACACTTTAAACCCTTAACAAAGGCCTAAAATAGCAATCGGAAATGGCAAATAATGAATTAATGTGTGGTCAAATTATAATATACATATGTTTTATCACAAAAGCATGTAGGTTATATCACTGGCAATCACAAGGCAATGGATCAGCAAAAGGCATAACATTCGAAAATTAGTGGAAATTTTACAACAGATAGCAGCCAAATGACACGTGTAAAAGTTGCATTTCTTTTCAATTCCCGCTTTAAATTGCCCAAACGGTTTTTAATAAAAACGGGTGGAATACTCTGATTTGGGTTGGGGATAAAGATAGATCACTGGGACAATATAGAGTTGAAAATAGGTCTCTAGCTATGAAACTGGATGAGATTGGCAAGATATAAAAAGGTGCACTTTGAGCAAAACGAAGCCGTGAAATAGGAAAGGAAATCAGTTGTGACAAGAACAGTTTTACTTTAAACTAGAGTATTCAGACTAGACCACCAAAGACGGACATAGTAAGATCCAAGGTTGATTCGCAAATTCAACCCGCTCACCCCAGCGCCAAACCCTGGGGGAAACCAGTCCAATCACTCGAAATCTGACTAAGGGTTTAGGATTACACAAGACAAAATGGAAAAGAGATGGCGCTAGCACTTTAGGAAGTCACGGGCAGGGTGCACAGATGATTCTAACAGTTTTTACAAGTTATCAGGATAAGGATAGGATGGCTTAGAGAGTGGGAGAAGGACAAAAGGCAAGACAAGATATGTTATGCGTTTCTATGGGGTAGGGATTGTACTCACAGTCCACTTTTAGTTTTGGGATTTTTGGACCGTCAAAAGGTTCTGGTCACCACACGGCTGCCCGTCTGGCAAAGGAAAACAGCTGGGCCGTTCTGGTCACCGCATGGCAAGGACAGCGGAGTGGCAATTCTGGTCACTGGATACTAAAGGTCAGCTGGATGGCAGGATTGCAGCAGGCATGCAGTTAGTGAGCAGCAATTCTGGTCTGATTTCAGGATGCAAAAAGGTACCACAGCTTTCCCCTTTGGTTATTTGGGATTTTAGTGGATTTTCAGAATTGATGCCTTGCTAGGAATAGGATCAGCAATGCTTGGGTTTTGCAGTGGGCTCTGGAATAGGGTCCGCAATGCTTTGGCCTTGTAGTGGGGTCTGGAATCTGGATGGAGCAGGTCAGGAAAGCAGCGAAGGAACATCAGGAAGAGTGTGTGTGTGGAGTCTTGTCAGGGACTCTCATTTATAATGATTAGTAACATCATCAAAGTATATGGCTGGGCAGGTTTGGCTAAGCACGCCTCTAAACTACTGGATTGGTCAGGGGTGCTATTTCCCGCCTCGCTCTAAGCTGGTTGGATTTCAAAGGAATTATGTCAGATTTATGATGTGAGTTTTACAACGTCCAAAACCTCCCACAATTACTTTAACTAAAATCCAGTTTTGACCTAAATGGCAACTTTATACAGTGGAAGCATCTAAACGAATTACATAAACAGGTTACATAAACAGGTTACATATTTTATGCAGCACAAAGCAGTCCAATCCTCCAGTTTGTGAGACATTGTTTCGCCCTTCTGCCAGTTTTTCATGCTTTTCAGTGTGAAATATTCGGCCTACAATTCCATAACTTTACACACGCAAGGATCATCATAAGGTATGTAAATATGAATATTCACAATGGCATCATGGATACTTTCCTTGTAATCCCTGATTCTTTGCCATTTCTATTTCCAAGGGGTCAGTGAATTTTACATTGTCTCAAATTATAAACCACAAAATCATTAGGTCTTTACATTTTTACAAAGTCCTGCTGCAGAGATACGTCTTTACATTTTTATTCATAAATAGTCTTTGGAAACAAATGGCAGTCCTTTGTCCCCCCATATTTGGTGAATAGCTTCCTAGCTACCCCCCTGAAGGGCAGGGCCAACATGGAGATCTCCTCTGAAGCCTCCTGTAGAAATCACAAAGATGTGTGACTATCTTTTCACATATCCTTGTCCTGGAAATTCCATTGTCAGTCGGTTCAACCTAGACTAGATTCTAGTAATGATCACAGAGGTGTTAGTATCGACTGAGAGGCCCTTTTGTTTCTGTCATCATCTCAGCAGAAACCTATTTTTTTTTTTTTAGCCGATATCCTCCCAGCAGCCAGAAGCATAATGGGATATACTGGGCATGGCAGGGCCTTATTAATAACAGTAGTTCAAGGAAGAACAGATGGAAATAACGTCAGCAACATTATTTTGAAAGGTGAAAAAGTTTCCTTTCTAATGAGGATTTTGGGCTGGCAGCAAGGCAACGCTGCTTTTTCACTTTATTCCATTTGTATATGTAAGAACACACTGGCCAGCTCCCTCAGTGTTCCCCCTTTTTCATTCCTGACCAATATGTGCTTGGCAAGATTGTGCAAGCCATCTTTTTTGTTGCTGCAAAATGCAGGTTTTGAGGCCATGGTGCTCACTGGAACCAGTGCAACCATTTTGCTGTTTCTATTGAAGTACAGCTTGGTTTTGGAGAAATTCTATTCAGTGGGTCAAAGTAGCCCACAGATTGTTCTAATAAGGCATATTTTTAACAAATCGTTGTCCGCCTCGCATTGCCGACCCCTCACAGATGGCTCTGGGTTTCTCGCTGGCAGGCCCACTTCTGCCTGATTCGGGTTCTGACGTCATCTTGACAAGGATAGGGCACTGACCTTGTCACAATCTGCAGTTTAAGACATAATAGTAATTGATCAGATGGAGCTTGCAATGTTTGAAAGTGGTTCAGGCAACTTCTTTAGTGTTCATTATGAAGAAGTAGTGCGGCAGAGTTGCCAGTTTGGCACAAGAAAAGGGATTGTACATTGTTGTAAGGCCTCTTCACTGTGTGCAGAAAGGTTCAGGTAGTTCCAACGTTTTGTAATTATATGTTTCCGATGCCACTCGTTTCAGAATCAATATGGCCACAGAGAGGTGGGGTATTGGCCCAACCAAATCACACATGTGTATGCAGAAGGTGAGATGGGATGAGCAATTTCAATGCCACACAGTGGGGAGACACTGCATTTACATCGAGGACTGTGATGAATCTTCACTATTCGTCCCTTGTCCACACAGGGGAGCCACCCCCTTTGATGCTAGGGAGGTGGCCCCACTAAGCAAGAACCTCCCCACCAGTGGACAAGGACTCCCATTCCTATGAGGAACTCCCTATCAAGAATACACTGTCTGCATGTATGGGAATCAAAAGGACTGATGTTGCTTCTGTTTTGGATTTAAATAGCTGCAACATTACTTCAATCTCTTTGGCTTCAGGTAATGCTGGATTCCCCCTGAAGCCAACAGTTAAAGAGAAACAACACACCCCCCTTTCATTATTGTTAATGAACATAAAAAGATGAGGAACTTTGAATGGAAAAGAGGGAATCCTACAGAGAGGTGAGCCTCTGACGGGAAGATGTCCTGGATGGGCAGAACTATGCTAGACCATGAAGCCGGCGGTAGCGTGGAGCGTGAGCTGATCGCTAGCAAGACGCCGGAAGGCTGCCATCGTAAGCACCAACTAAACCGAAAACAAGGCGGTAGAGAGGCCATCTCGCCTGGTCACACGACCACACTGGAGCTGTGGTGGGCCTGGGGCCCGTTAAAATGACCTCAAGACCAGATTGACACAGAGAGATCGAGGACAGATTGCTGCAGAGAGATCGGATCACCAATCTCCACATGAAAAGTGTGCGGACTGCCGGGTCGAGGCGGAAAAGGGAAGCAAGCGCTCCTGAGAAAGTAACAACGAGGAGAGAGGTGAGTGGCTGTTTCCCACAGTGCTGGAAGAACCAAGAGAGTTACAGGAGCCTGAGAAACTCAAAAGCTGAAAACTAGCAGACGCCAAATTGAGGCCCCTTTGCATTATATCAGAGGGCTTTGGGGAGCTCTAGAGAACTACATGACACCGACATCTGAGGCTCGAGAAGCCAAAAGGGTTATGGGAGCCCGAGAAACCCGAAAACTGGACACAGGCCTGCATCCAAGGGAAACCCTGATTAAGTAAGCAAGGGTAAGAAGGCTTTGAGGAGCCCTAGAAATACAAAAAATAGGGGAAAAGACTGGGACCCGAGAGAGCCTGGAGAGTTCAACTGACCAAGCCCTAAACAAGAACACTATCAAACAGAAGATTAAAAAAAAGGTAGAATCACACGTAGAAATTCTGTTTTCCCCTTTAAAGAACAGAAAGCATTTGGATGTGTGTGTGTTGACTTACAACTTGCCATGAAAATCCTGCAAAGGCTGGAGAACCGTTTTGTGAACTCTGACCATTTGAAAACCCCTTCTTTGTGGAGGAGACCGAAGTAGTTTGGCCAAGCAAAGCCTAAGGGGAGAGGCTATTGCTCTGGTCAAATGTTGTTACATTTTTTCCAAGTGGTAGGGCCAGATAGCAAGTAGGTTTTGGGCAGAGGACTATATTAATTTGGGCATTTGACGACCACCCTTAGCTTAGTTTGAGATAGGCAATACTCTTCATTTAAATAAAACCTTTTGAACTTGACAAGCCCTAGTCTGACTCATTCTGATTCACTACAGCACTTTTAGACTGCTCACCGGATACATAAACGTAGCAGACAGTCCAGCACTCCACTCCAGAACGAATGCACAGGTAAAAGCAATGGTGATTTGTGGGCCGTGCCTCTTGTACACACTCAATGGTTTAGCCTGCATGCAGGATGGACAGGCATCAGATTGACAACAGTCAGTGCAAATAAAGGTAATCTCTGACAGAGGGGCGGAAGCGGAGACTTGAATAGCAAGCAGAGGGATCCGCCTCATCAGTAGAAGGCATACCAATGTTCATGGCTAGAACCACTCCATGCAGGCAGCATTCAATTTAGCACGTATGCAGAGGATTCAGGAACAATTATTTAAGATTCCAAACACCGTGTGAGAGGAAAAGCCAATTTTGCAATGTCTTCAGTGAAACCAATGCCAGTAGGTGGGACCATCAAACACTGTTCAGTATGCAAATCAGTCTGCAGGCCAGCTGCAGTGTAACTTTATTTGTAAAAGTGGCTACATTTGGTGTTTTATTCAAAGTAAATTTAATAGTATGCATGCCTATGGGGGAACAGTAATCTGTCGCACCAGTCTTGCAACGATTTGCGACAGGCTGGGTGAGTTGTGCCACCAGGCTTTCCCTTGTCACCACAAGATAGATGAACCCCACACCCTTCTGTACAGTATACAGCTGACTGGAGAGCGGCAACTTTCTCTTACCCTTATATCCAGTGCACTTTCCACCATATTTCTGAGACATTCCCAAGCACTAAGTACCCCAGGGAGGATGGACTGCACAGTGGCTCTGCCAAACAAAGTTTTGAAAGAAAGTCCTGCCATATTATCTATGACCCAAAAAGTAAGGCTTACAAAATGCAATTGGAGAGACTTAAGTAGTCACCTAAGCAATGACATCCCACAGAATAGACTGTTGAAAGGCCAAGAATGCTACTTTAGCCCAAACTGCATAGGCCTGGAGCCCATTTGAAGAAGCCACAAATTAGTGTACTGCATAGATTCCTGTAATGTAGGAAAGCTTCCTGCATTGTTTGGTCGGGGCTTCACCGACCAAACAAATCCTTAGAGGCCGGGATAATAATCTTTCTGAATCCTGTAAATATTTGGTTCTGTCCAGATTAAACTTGAGGGCCATATGAACGTCTAAGCAGTATCCTCAGGAAAATAGTGTGAAAAAAGCTGGCAATGGCTTTGGTTCAGGCCAAACTCAGATTAGACCTTAGAAATGAAGGAAGGGTGGGTATGCAGCACAACCAGGCGGAAGAATCTGAATGGCTCCCCAGCCGAAAGTGTCTGAAACTTGATTTTGCGGCAAACTGACAGCAGCCACTCAGAAAGAAATCTTGCAAGTCATCATTTGGGTATTCAAGGTGGCCATGGGCTTGATGGGTTTACGACTAAAAGATAGTAAGAAACACACCAATGTCCCAATAAGGTTGCTGCGATAGGATGTGTGGGAAAAGACTGAACAAGCGAAGTACCACTTGGCAAATGTCATGACTCAACCAGTCAAATGGTGCTCTTTTTTAGCGCTAGTGCCTTGGAGGAAGGTACTGCATCGCCAGCTTGAGCAGGAAAAGTGGGCATTTGATCCTTGGAAGAGGGTCTGCAGTATTTGCTGCACATCTTTGCTCTTGGAAGCAAGACATCCTTGGGGTCAAGCCTGCTCTAAACAGCATCCCCCTCAGCCCCTTCAAACATGGCAACCAGCCTTGCCTGAGAGGTTCCAGCTCCCCAGTATCACGTCAAGTACTTCCGGGACTAATGAGGAAGAACAAAACAACCTGATATAAGTCACTACACTGTATCAACACGTCACAACAGTTATGGGTTCCTGCTTTGGATAAAGGGCTTCCGGCTATCTGCAAATTCCCTTCTCATTGGTTTTCCCATTCCTGCCTTCAGTAAGCCCTCAGCAGCCTGCCTGATTCTTTAGATCTGTTCTCCCTTTTTTCCTGAAACTGCTAACTTTTAGCATTTTGGTACTCTGCTCAGGCCTCGCTCCTCTGCAGCTTCCTTCCTGCATCCAAAACTGACTGTCTGCAACACAGGCCACATATCCTGAGCAGGGTGCAAAATGTGCACTTGTCACTTCCTCGATTGTGAGCCCTGGCTGTATTTTCCTGAAGTTCTTGCTTGAAGTCCTTCGTCATCTGCTTCAAGGGGGTCCCCCTACCCCAAGTTTGCAGTCCGACCTCATGCAGAAAAGGCCTGGAGGGGTGGCGGTGAAGTCAGGTGCGGGTCTTGGTTTGAAGGCACAGAAACAATGGCACAATTATTTTAGGCTTAAGTTTGTTTCTGTAGTGCATAGATTAAAGTTTGCATACCAATGAAAATGGAGCTGCAGGGTGGGCATAATTGTCTTCACCTGTTCAGTGACTAGGAGGGGCCAACTGTTCAATTCCAGGTTTTTGCACGTGCTTCAACTCTTAGTTTCTGCTAATTATGCAAATAGCAGGGTACAGTTCACAGAGGCGAGATGCTTGGCTGCAGAAATCTGAGCAGTGTGTGCCTGTTTAGCAAGAAAATACAATAGTAGCTTGCCAAAACAAAGACTGTGTGGCTAAAACCTCTCTCTAGCAAAGTCACTGACCAATGTATATTCCCAAGACAGTTCTCTAATGTTACCCATTTTTTTGTGGTGGAGAGAGTACTATTAGAATTACTATCCCAGCAGCAGTGACACAGGGGAACCAAATAGCTTAATGGGTGGACCTCAGCTATAGAAATGTCAGCCCTGGCCAAGCAGTCTGGGGCTTCCCAGCCAAGAGTTCATGTGTGCCAACCAAGGGAGGTTCATACTGCCATGCAAGTGCACTTACTCAAGGTGAACACTATGAATGTAACCACCTGGAATTGACCAAACGAGTAGCCACAAGAGAACAGGTCAAAGTGCTGTTTGGTCAGTCTCTTTGCCTTAAGGGCTGTTGAGGCTATGGGCAAGTGTAACAGGGTTTTAATATGTATGTATTCTCCTGTATCTAGTGTCTGCAGTCTAATAGAACCCCACAGTTCATTGCCATAAAGGGCAGCTGAAACTGACTTATCCTCATAAGCTGTATAGGAATGCGTCACTGAAATGCAGCTAGACCGCTTATGAAAGCGGTGCAGTTGCCCCATAGCTCTATTTCAATAAAACCATACTCTTTGCTACTTGGGAGCACCAGGAACCATTGACCACAAATCTAATATCCAGATAGTCAAACCAGGAAAGTGGTTAGAGATACGCCCCACCCAATGAGATCTTTTCACATTAAAACAAATTTTGGAAGATTTCTTAACATACATCAAATTAATAACAGTTCACTAAAACAGTGGCTCACTGAATTAACAATGTCTTGAAATAGTTGTTTGTTTTGTAAATAACCAATAGAAGGTACGTGTGTGGAGGAAACCAAGAGAGAGAAATAACGAGAGAGAAATAACCTTTTACTCTAGCTCAGTTTCCACAATCCATGTATACTCAAAGGCATGCAAGCACCATATAGCCAACACCAAAATCTAGGAAGGCCTAAATATGATGGACATATCAAAGAAACAAACATCTGTTGCCCAGCATTTTAAAGCATTCATTATAAATAAATAAGCAGGACCAGAGGCTAGCTCAGGGGCAACACGCTTGTCTTGGAAGCAACAGAACATTGAGCCCTGGACCTGGCATTAGAGGCTGGCCTCTGGTACTAAGCGAGTTATAAAATATGATTTAATATAATCAAATCAGACACATTTTCAAATTTCTTATCATTCAACCCAACAAAGCAAGTTTACAACAACCAGAATCTTTTGGGATTTACTTATGGAACTTGGCAATACCCGAGGGCATGAATGAAGAATCTAAATGTCTATGTTTTGTTTGAATATTTCAGCTGCCCTTATTCAGTGGTATTTTGAAGTATTCATTTAACTTAAGTTTTCAAAAGCATGTGTTATTTTTATTATTTCAAACATTGACTAACATTGTTAGTGTCATTTATGGAATGCCCAGTTAGCATTTTGTTCATTTTACATATTTTGTATATGGTTTGTAGTTTATGGCTAGAATCAGTAATGTGTAGCTCAGCAAACATCACAGTGAGAATAATGATTAACCATCCTTTTAGCGAAGAAAGTGAACAAAAACAAACAACAGACT
The DNA here is from genome assembly GCF_040938575.1 of Ambystoma mexicanum. Classification (NCBI taxonomy): domain Eukaryota; kingdom Metazoa; phylum Chordata; class Amphibia; order Caudata; family Ambystomatidae; genus Ambystoma; species Ambystoma mexicanum. Next base: position 445,673,785 of record NC_090936.1, on the reverse strand, counting down.
TACTGATCCACTGAGAAAATATAAGAACATCACGCTGAATGTCAATAATAAAGAAAATGTACTTCCATAGAAGGTGGGAATGTTTACAAGTGTAACAAGTAGAATCTATGTAGTATACGTCTAGAAAGAGAGCAAACAAACAGTGAAAGCAGAGCTTTGGGGCACATTGTTGTTGGGTTTGAGCTTGGCCAGACGCATACGTGGGCAAATAAGAATAATGTAATTTGAGCTTACGCCAAGCAGAGGATTACAGAGAAATTGCGGTTTATGGAAAATGGTTAGCAAATCAATGTTGGGTTGTCTTGCATTGTTTAGATTCATACAAGCTCTTAAAGATGGATTTGCATCCAAAAGAGGTTTTGACCATATGAATTATTTGCACTACATATAAGAAAGTTTTGAAGAACAGACAAATTAATATGGCCACATAGTGAGAAGAAATTAAAAACTACTCGCCTCATTCCTGCAAATTCCATTCAATGGAGTGCCTTCTGCCCAGTGATAGCTTCTATCCCAGCCTGAAGTTTGAATCCTAAGCATATTTTCTTCAATATTTATAACAATCTGTATATTCATGCGGTAACTTAACTTTAAGGGCTAAATGAAGGGAGATGGGCAGCTTTCAGTTCTGAAAAGTATTACTGCATCATCTGCAAAGAGCAAAATTGGGGTGCTGGAAAGCTCATCTTTGGGGCATTGGAACCAACTCTACTGTTGTTACAAATGTAGAAGAAATCAGTCTCACTTGTTTATTCGGAAGATTGCAAAAAGAGGTGATTTATTCATTGGCTTGCAAGTCAAGGGACGCAGCGTAGCAACCCCACCAAGCCCACCTAATTAACCTAACCCGCATTCCAGATCCAGTATCTTTATAGCCTCACAGACACCTGATCACAGAATTTTAGAGAAACCCTTCTCCTAATGGCACGTTCATCCCACCTTGCCAAGAACAATAGTGCCTTTAATAAACAGTTGGCTCCGTTGTTATTGTCCATGGACAAATGAGATGTAATATTGATACAGTTCCAGTTGGGCGTAGCGTACGAGGAGGTGGAGATGACTTCTGGAATGTTCCTCCTGTCCTACCGAACGGGCTGATGGGCGTCCATCCATGGCCCTCCATGACAGTTTCCGGCCTCACACAGATGTCCATTTTTCGGGCTGGCCGTATCTGTTGCACGTGAACCGACATCCTTGCTCCAGTGACCCCCAGAGGGGATGGATAGTAGCTGTCCCTTGTTATTGCATTAAGTCTCCATCATTGCCTTCAGCCAAGAGGAAAAAAGGGGACCTAACAAAAGTTGCATGATATCGTAGGAATGGGGTATTCGTGAATGAAGTTCACTTGGGAACTTCCCAATCCCTGCTGCAAAAGAAAACCCACCAACCTCATCTTTGCACTCTGTATATGGGTTCATGTGCTTGTTTATTTAAAAAAAAGGATACATCTCCCTCAGTACTGTACCATTATGAAAAAGATAAAAATAGCAGAGGCCAAGATAAATCCTCGTCTGATCTGGCCATTCGGGCCAAATCTCATACAACCTACTGTTGATTTGTGGAGATTTATCAAGAGTCTGACAGTACTTGGGTCTAGCCATACAAAACTGCAAATATCCATCGATAGATGCAACACCCTCCAGACATTAGTAATAAAATTCATGCGTAGGGATGCCACATAATCCCTTTCCAAAGAACAACCCTACTTAAAGGGTATAAGTTCTAGACAAAAGACAGCATGTGTAGAAATTCATTTGTTTTATTCATTAATCAAACAGTCATAAAAACATTTACAGAAAATCGCATAAAAACACATTAACACCACATCTATAAAAAGATTTTTTCAAATATAAACAAATCAATAACTCAAAAAATACATACATCACACCAACAGAGAGCTCACATCTCATACATCATTTCTCACATACTCTTTCATCCCCATTCATACAAAACACCACTCGTACTTGTGCAAAGGTTGCAATTTTGATAGTTCTGTTCTGTGGTCAGAACGCCCCATATAATTGGGTTTGTACCTTATTCACTCAAAAGAGGTCTATTTGGCAATATTTTTGAAAACCAAAAGACAGGGTAAATGTTACAAGGTGGTTGCTCTTGAACATATGTCGATCTACCACATTTTTTCTGTATGAACCCAAGTTAGAGCCAACTCTGGGAGGTGTTGGCTCTATGGTAATGTCGTCTCGAGTTTCAGCCACCAGAAACAGCCTCAACAAATTCCGTCTGGTGCACCTCATCAGGACATATACAATACAAAAACAAACAATTCTTCTTAGGAGAAATCAAGTTGGTGTGCATTAAACATTGTCCATTATACAGTGTAAAATTTCTTCCACTTTTCAGGGTATCAAATTTCTGTAAAAGATGTTTCCAGGCGAGCCACCAGATTATCTAATGCTGGCTTCCACTACACAGTCTTAATGCGGTTCTATCTGAGCCACACCAGATGGGAAATTCCTTCTTGTTGCTGCTGCTATTTTTCTCTTGCTGTTGTGTCACTTGATATCCATGCATCGTCCTCTTCAAGACAAAAGAAATACATGCAAGCCGAATAATTCTAGGGGGTGTGGCCATCGGTGCTAGAGTCCCCGAGTGGTCTGACAAATTAGTATGTAAACATGTACTTCTGTTTCCCACTATTAATGTCATCAAGCATTAATAAATTTGCCAGTATTCCCGATCCACCGTACGGGGTCGGAGTTTGTCTGAGTCCGCCTGGTCCTAGTAGTACTTGGGTCTAGAGAAGCATTATAGGAGGAATCCCAAAACAGCCCTCGAGTTATGGAATCAAATGCGACTCTGAGATCTGTAAGTACTGAAAAAAGCTTTTCAGAAGAAGAAAGTTCATGGTAAACAGAACGCCAAATGCACAGTTCAACAGTGCCCAAGTCTTTTCCGATCCCCCTTGAATGTTAACGTTTTAGAAGGTGTCACAGGCCTGCATTGTAGCGAGGAGTATTTTACAGAATGTTTTGCAAACAGCATCAATTAAAGACATGCGGCTATAGTTGGCAGCCTCGTCTCTGGTCCATGTTCTTCATATGGGGAAAATCTCTGCCGCTTTCGAAGAAGCAAGCATAATGCCTGTACTAATAATTACATTAAAAACAGCTAACAAACACGAGACCCAATATTTCAGGAGCATGTTTGAATAAAATCTGCTGGCCTGTGATCGCAACCTGAGGCCTTGCCAGTCTTCTAGCATTAAATAGCTATGGTCACTTCCTGGAGAGAAATACATTAACATGTTTGGGTCCCACAGAGCATAACCTCGTATCAGGGGGTTGACCTATTTGGATCTGCCGCTGATGGCTTGGCATAATACAATCCCATGGCATAATACAATCCCATGAAATCGGATCTCCAGACCTCCACCTTAAGATTTGAAGCTGCAACAGGAAAGATATTTTGACACCAACACAAACCTAGAACTCTATAACATTTCTCTGGACAGTGCTGTGTAAAAGGTCAATAAAAGTTTTTAAATCGGATCACCAGCTACCTTTAAGTCAATAGGCTGCGACACCCTCCATTCACTGTTCTGCGATAGTCACTCCACAGAAACCGCGCAAACCTAGATGTTTAACTTACCTACCACTGGCCACCACTCCAAACTCTCTTCTATCATCATCATAGAGCTTGCCCTTCCAGCACCCTTTTGGAACCGTTGACCAGATTTCACTCATATCCTTTCCTATCTTGAATTCAAGACAATGCAATTAGCTGGGGTGCTTCTTACCTTTCTGAACATTCATTAATTCTCCATCTCCTGGAACTAACACATCCAATCCCACCTATCGCTCAGTCAGAGTTCCACAAGTTTCTGTCCTTGGCCAACCACGCTTTACCCTCTACAATTATCTTGGTAAACCCATCTTTGTTCTCCTCCTGCCTATTCTTGGATGATCGGATATGATTACATGCATTACTTACCGTAATAGCATTTCTGATGATTGTATCTGCTTAGATTCACATGCTGTGCATATGGTCCGACATCGTAACCGCGGAGTATTGCATCTTGTCTTTCAGGGACTGAAAGGGGACGTCGGCACAGACGTGTATGTAACACTATCCCTATCGTGACGTGTAGTGTACCCAAAATCCCTCACGCGCCGAGGTCCCTCTGATTGTATTTTTTCTGCCATGAGGGAGCCCAAGGCTATTGTGAGTGAGTACATGAAGAAGAGAGAAGTAGTAAGATGTCTATGTTCCTTCCACTCCGAGCGGGGAGGTAGGGAGGGCGCATGTGAATCTAAGCAGATACAACCATCAGCAATGCTATTACGGTAAGTAATGCATGTCTTCTGATACTTGTTAATTTGCTTAGAATCACATGCTGTGCATAGACTAGCGAGCAGTACCCGGGATTGGAGGTGGGTTGTGAGAAGGAACAGTACAGAAAAGACGTCTTAGTACTGCTTGTCCCACCTGAGAATCAGACCTAGAATGAGCGTCTAGGCAAAAGTGTTTTGTAAAGGTGTGTACAGAACTCCAGGTTGCCGCTTTGCAAATGGACTCGAGGGGAACATTTTCAATGAACGCTATGGATGCCTCAGTGCCTAGTGTAGAATGTTCTCTAGGCTTGAAGGGCAGTTCTCTCTTATCAAGAGTGTAACATAGTGTGATGCATTTGACAATCCACCTTGAGACAGCCGATTTAGAGACAGGGTCCCCCTTCCCTAGCAGCTGCCACTGAAACAAAACATTGGTTTATTTTCCTCAGTGGTTTAGTTCTTTCCAGATGACTGCTCTGCGCACATCTAGTGTGTGTAGGCTTCTTTCAGCCATGCTAGTAGGAATCTGGAAAAAAGTAGGTAGTGCAATCGATTGGTTCACATGGAATTTCGAGATAAATTTAGGCGCAAATCTGGGGCGAGTGCGCAGAACTACCTTATCCCTGTGGACTGTAACAAAGGGGTCTAGAAGAGAAAGAGCCTGTAGTTCGCCAACCCTTCTAATAGAAGTGATAGCCACTAGGAAGGCCATTTTATAAGTCAGGTCTTTTGGACTTGTTTTATGCATTGGCTCAAAGGGAGCTCCCATGAGCCTGGTCGAAACCACATTTAGATCCTATGCAGGAGCTGGGTGAGAAATGGGAGGATAAACCCTCTTAACCCCTTCCATAAAGGCCTTGATCGCCGGTATCTTCCACCATGACACCTTTTGTTGTGATGTGGTGTAGGCTGAGAGCGCAGCCAGATGAACCTTTAGGGAATTGAAGACCAACCCAGTGTCTAACAAATGGGTATGGTACAGCACAGTGTGTGGGTGAGCAATCGATGCCCTTGGAATTACACCAGATGACAAAACGTTTCTGTTTGCTGGCATAGCAATAACGTGTGTTACATTTTCTAGCTTCCCTGAGTAGGTTCATGCACCTCTGAGGGAGCTGGAGGTGTCCAAACTCTATGATCTCAGGAGCCAGGCTGCTAAGTTCAGAGTTTGTGGGCATGGGTGTAGGGTCTCCCCCCCCCCCCCCCGTCCTGAGACAACATGTTGTACGGGCAAGGTAGTTGTATTGGGGGAGGGGAGAGGGACATTTCCATCAGATGAGCGAACCAGGGTTGGAGGGCCCACATGGGTGCCACCAGTATCATGGTAACTGGTTCCTGGTACATCGTGTGCACTATCTAATTGAGAAGGGGAGTCCGGGGGGGGGGGGGGGAATTTCCCTGACCACATTATCCAGAGACCGTTCCCCTTGGAGCGGTTCTTGGGGTTCCTGGGGGTGTAGTCTTGGCATTGGGCGTTCCTGTGAGTTGCGAACAGGTCGATCTCTGGGAAGCCCCATTCTGCGAAGACGTTGAACACAATGTCTTCGTGCAGACACCATTCGTATTCTTCGGGCAGAAGAAAATCTCTGCTGAGCACGTCTGCCAGAAGATTGAGTTCCCCTGGAACATGTTGGGATAACAGAAAAATCTTGTGTCTGAGAGCCCATATCCAAATGTTTTGGGACAGCTTGGATAGCCCTGGAGAGTGAGTGCCTCCCTGTTTGTTCAGGTAATACATGGCTATAGTGTTGTCTGTTAGAATCAGCACTGTCTTCCCTTGTAGTTGCATCTGAAAGGCCTTTAATGCCTTGAACACCGCTAATAGCTCCAGTAAATTTATATGGTTGGACGCTACTTGAGGGGACCACACTCCATGTGCTTTCTGCTGAAGCAGGTGAGCCCCCCCCCGACCCCGTTAGGGATGCATCTGTCGTGAGAGTGGCTTACACTGCAGGGGTGGTGAAGGTTTTCCCCTTCAAGAGGTTTTCTCTTGATCACCACTGCAGAGAGAGAGAGAACGAGGGCTGGCGAGACAACTACCAGATCTTCCCATTGTCCGCTGGCCTGACACCACTGGCTGTTGAGCCACTCTTGCATGGGACGCATGCGCCGCCGCGCGTGGGGAACCAAGTATATGCACAACGCCATCATTCCTAGCAAGCGCATTGCTTTGCGCACCGTCACCGCCCGACTGGCTACATATTCAGGGATCTGTAAAAGCATGTTCAGTACCCTTTTGTTGAAGGGGAAGACGAGGCCGTCTTTCGTCTGGATTAGAGCTCCCAGAAATTGTTTTGTTTGACTGGGGACTAGACTGGACTTCTTCTCGTTGATAGAGAATCCCAGACTGAAGAGAAGGTCTACGTTTTTTTGGGTGTTCAAAAAACATGTGTTGTACAAATCCCCAGTTATGAGCCAGTCGTCGAGGTAAGGGTAATCCAGGACGGATAACCTGCGCAGGTGTGCTGCAGCTACTGCCAGGACCTTCGTAAACACCCTTGGCGCAGATGCGATGCCGAAGGGGAGTACCTTGAATTGGTAATGCCTGTCCTCTATCATGAACCTTAGATATTTTCTGTGCGCTGGCAACATTGAAATATGAAAGTATGCATCTTTCATGTCCAATGTTGCCATGTAATCCCCCTGTTTCAACAGTGGGATCACCTCCTGTAACGTTACCATGCAAAAACGTCTGAGGTTTTATGAACTTGTTCGCTGGACACAGGTCTAGAACAGGGCGCATGGTGAGGTCCTTTTTGGGTACAAGGAAGGACACTGAATAAATACCCGTTTACCTGAAGAATAGGGACGGCTTCTATGGCATCCTTTCCCAGCAGCGCTTCCACCTCTTGATTCAGGATCTCCAGATGGTCAGGTGAAAGGCGATGTGAGTGTGGTGCTCTGAATTGTCGAGGTCGGGCGAATTCCACACAGTACCCGTGGGCGACCGTCTTTATGACCCACTGGTCTAAAGTTATCCCCTCCCATGCCATGAGGAAAGATGTTAAGCGCCCCACGACCGGGGTGACATGGGAGGGGACCTGGATCTCTAGGATTGGGGCCTCTACCTCTGGCTTTGCCGCGTCGCTGACCACTTGTAGGGTAGCAAGCAGGGCTTCCTGAGGTTTGTCCGGTATTGAAGTTCCCCGTGCCGTAGTTGTTCTGACTTGCACAGGACTGCCCTCGAAAGGACCGCCGAGAGTTATTTCCTCTCTGGGGGGAGAGGGGGGGGGGAGGTCTTTGAGTTATTTGTTGCAGAGACTTAAGAGTCTCATGCTCTTTTTTTGGCTGTTTCTAAAAAGCCTCATCAACCGCCTTTCCGAAGAGGTTAGCTTCTTCAATCGGTTTATTGATGAGCGAGGCCTGTTTCGGGCTTAAACCCTGAGGTGCGCAGCCAAGCATGCCTTTTAAGTAGGGTCCCTTGGGCCGCCAGAGACCTGCCTGCTGTTTCAGCCGTGAAGAAAAAAAAAAAAATATTAAAAAAAAAAAAAAAAAAAAATTAAAAAAACAAAAAAAAGAAGGAGGATCCACACTGGAACCCTCCCGTCCTCTGCACACCTTTATATTGCGTCGAAAAGACGCCTAAATAACAGTTCAAAGAGACTTATTGACAGTTCAAAATAGAAATATTCAATTGGAAAACAGGTTTAGCCAATTATAATACAATCAATTGTTTAAATGTGAAAACAAATATTATTTATTCCAAACGCAAATGGCAGAGAAGGATCAGTTCATTGTGGACGGCTGACGTGTTTCGAGAAGCAAATTCTCTTCTTCCTGAGCCATAGATCATACAAAAGAACTAAAATGTAGAAAATATAAAGAAAATAAGAAAAAAAATCAGGAATATGTAGCTATAAAGCCAATTCCACAGCCTACATTGTATTTAAAATTGCACAGTTGCATTTTAACATTAGGATGTACACAGAGATACAGAACCTTAATTAGGTCTAATTTTAACAATTTCAGTAAAAGTATATCCAAAGCCACAAGCAACCCAGACTGAAGTGGCCACAATAGTCAGTAGTTAGGGAAATCATGAATGGAGGGGTTATTTCCTCCCTGGGGGGGAAGGTCTTGGAGTTATTTGTTGCAGAGACTTAAAAGTCTCATGCTCTTTTTTTGGCCGTTTCTAAAGCCTCATCGACCGCCTTTCTGAAGAGGTTAGCTTCTTCAATCGGTTTATTGATGAGCGAGGCCTGTGTTTTGGGCTTAAACCCTGAGGTGCGCAGCCAAGCGTGCCTTTTAAGTAGGGTCCCTTGGGCCGCCAGAGGCCTGCCTGCTGTTTAAGCCGTGTCCAGAGTTTTCTTTATCACATTCTGGTTCACCTGCAATCCTTCGGAAACATTAGAAAGAAGTTTGGACTTGACAGGTTCTGGGAACTCTGGAGGCCTTCCTGAAGTAGGTTCCACTGAGTTTCAGTATAACTCGCCAGCAGCGTAGTATTTGCTATACATGTGGTATATGTGGCAGCCGAAGTAATTCGCTTGCCTAAGCCATACAGCCTCTTGGATTCTCTATCCGGAGGTGCCTCCCCCGTGGTAAGGGGTACTCCTGCTCTTTTTCGGATGGTAGTCACTACCAAAGAATCAAGGGTGGCATGTCCTTTAATGTTTTATGGGTCCGAAGGAGCTGGGCGAAATAACTTTTCAACTCTTGGGTTCACTGCCCGGTTTTGTGCTGGTGATACTGTTAGGCAGAAACCTGTGCAGTTCCCTTGGGGAACACTGCAAAAGATTTAAGACTACAGGTAGAGCAGTAAACCCCTTTGGTAGCAGTCTGTACCACCCAGATTTACCTGGTAGCTGTGGCTGAGCAGTCAGACTTCTCTCAAGAAGAGTTAGGCAGTATGCAAAGTATACACAATATGTACCAACACACAATAGCACAAGCAAACACTGACCAGAGCTTGGTTTCAAAAGTATATAGTTATTTATTTAAAATACACATAAGTAAAAAAAACACTCTAGCAAAATATAGTAAACACTTCAAACACAGTTATAACGAAAGTAGATTCAATCCTTTCTCCTATCTAGACAACTCTAGGTTAACACCACTTAATTAAAACAGAGGTGAGTGCTTAACGTTAGATGACACTCTAGTAGTTTCCAAGAAAGGGAGAGAAAAAACAGAAATGGGTTAAACACACCACTCTAAGGTCCAGAACACTTGCAATAGGCTCAAAGAAGCACAAAGTCACAGGTGAGCAAAAGCCACTAGGCAGGGCCCACTCTTAGAGTAGCCGGAGCGAAAATGTGCCCAAGATCACACTGTTATTAGGGATTCAAAGTCTTGCAAAGAGTTAGACAAGAGTGTAGAGTGGCTTAGAAAGTTTAGCCAGGGTGTCCCAGGCACTCCCAGGTTCGAAAGCCGGGGGCTAAATCTACCCCGTACAGTCGGTAGCAAGGGAAGCCAGGCGGAACACGGTACCTTAAGCGGAAAGGATCCTCCAGCGGTGGCAGTTGTTCCAGGCAGTGGCAGCAGGGCTCGACGTCGGTCAGGGGAGAAGAAGTTCTCGCTGAAGAGCAGAAGAAGAGGGTCGTTGCACTGCCCGGGAAGAAACCAGCCGCGGAGTCCTCCGGTTAAAGGGTCGTACCGACTTTCGTGGTTGGGGTAAAAGTGGTGGGGTTCCGGTTGCCGGGGTGCTTGGCACTGGCAAGGCGGCCACGAGATACCTCGAGAAGCGAAAAGAAGGCGAAAACTGGTTGTCCCCACCAGTCAAGGGAAGGAGCCACTCCGTTAAGAGTTCTCCTCGGTCGTCGGGAAAAGTGGTGAGACGGTTCAGCAGGGCTCCACCGGGTGGTGTCGTCGAAGCAGGTCGGCTCAGCCCTTCCCTCGTCGGATTCTTGGTCCTGTGGCGACTTCTGAAGTCCCAGTCCCCAAAGCCCTGCTTTTATGCAGCAAACCCCCATTCACCCAGCCTAGCTGTCACTCAAACATGCTAAGTGGTGAGCCGGGCGGCTCACCACTTGGGCCAATCAGGACGGAGTGCGACTTGAGTTACCAAGGTAACTCAGTCCAGGGTGCCTAAATCCCCCTCCACCCCTCCTAAGTACCCCAGACAGAGTGGCACCACTTTGGAGGGCTTCTGTGGAGAAGCCCGCCAAAAGTGGAACAAAGGGCTCCACTTTGGGTCAGAGTTACAGAGGCGAACACCAACGCCATTTTAGAATCAAGTTTTGGCAAAAAGTCCCAACCGGAGTTATAAAAATAAATATATAAACCGGCGGTATGTTTAAGGCTACCGTAAATAAATAATTAAATGTGTTAGCCTAAAACAATGGGAAATCCCATAGGAAAATATTCGCGGTCGAATATAAAACGTAGTTTCCACTGCCACCAGCCAAAACTCGATCAGGGGGGACGGAGACGTGCCCCCTCGACTAACAGACCCTGGGGCAATCGAATTGCCCCAGCCAGTACGTCCACAATATGATGGTTTGTACTGGTTCTGTTCAGGATTCAAGACTAGCAAAGTCTTTGGTGACTTTACATGCCCTGGGAGACAGTAGTCAGTCCCAGGGTATGGAGTCTATGTTGGGGAGTCCCTAGGACACCCCTGGGTCACGGCACAGAGGGTGCTGTGTAACCCACATCACAAAAATACATGCGGCCCTATGGAGTAAAAGACCCCATAGCCCATTCAACACAAGGTTTGTCCAAGATAACACAGTTCAACATGTCCAGGAGTGAGGGTAAAAGAGTCTCACTCTTGGCAGGAGAAAAAATTAAACCCCAGAAATCCAGCAAAGCTGCTGGGGGACTCACTAGGTAGGGAAATTCAGCCTAAACAGAGAATTCTCCCTAACACTCGCCCCCCCCAGACTAAGGGACAGGAGGATTTAATCCACTCCTGGATGAACCTCATACCTCTAGTCGATGATATACATCCTAGAGAGTCCATCAGCATTTTGATGGTGACACCCTGACCTGTGCTCAATGGTGAAATCAAACCCTTGCAGGCAGATTGACCATCTCAATAGTTTTGGATTTTCCCCTTTCATTTGCATTAACCATCTCAAGGGTTGGTGGTCAGTCTGAATAACAAAAGTAGAACCATACAAGTATGGCCTAAACTTCTTCAGTGCCCACACAATAGCAAAGCATTCTCTTTCGATAGTTGCCCACCTTGTCTCAGGATCCTTCAGTTTCCTACTGATGAAGCAAATGGGGTGCTCCCTACCCTTCTCATCCAGTTGGCTTAGAACTGCACCTATACCTACATTGGAAGCATCAGTTTGTACAATGAAAGGTTGGTGGTAGTCAGGAGCTCTCAACACTGGAGCTTGGCAAAGAGCTCTCTTCAGTTTTTCAAAGGCCTGATTGCACTCCTCATTCCATTTTACCTTTTTAGGGAATTTGGGAGAGGAGATTACATTCAGTGGAGAAGCTATGGTCCCATAGTTCTCAATGAAATTCCTGTAATATCCAGTGAGGCCTAGAAAAGCTCTCACTTGGGTTTGAGTAGTTGGTGTTGTCCAATTTTGCACAGCTTCAATCTTGCTGGGCAAAGGCCTTATTTCTCCACCTCCTACCTCATGTCCAAGGTAGACCACTTTACTTTGACCAATCTGGCACTTACTGGCTTTGATTGTCAACTGGGCCTGTTCCAGAGCCTGCAACACATGTCCTAGGTGGTTCACATGTTCTTCCCAGGAGTGGCTGAAGACTGCAATGTCATCCAAGTATGCCATGCAGAAATCTTCCATCCCAGCCAGAACTTGGTTCACCATCCTTTGGAATGTGGCAGGTGCATTTTTTAGTCCAAAAGGCATGACCTTAAACTGGTACAAGCCAACTGGGGTCGAAAATGCAGTTTTCTCCTTGGCATGGTCTGTCAGGGCTATTTGCCAATAGCCTGACGTCAGGTCAAATGTGCTGAGGTACTTGGCTGCACCAAGTTTATCCACCAACTCATCTGTCCTGGGCAAAGGGTGGGCATCAGTCTTGGTGACTGCATTTAGAGCTCTATAGTCCACACAGAATCTCAAGTCTTTGGATCCTGCCTTTGGTACTAACACCACTGGGCTAGACCATGGACTAGTAGAGGGCTCTATTACCCCGAGATCAAGCATCTTCTTGACCTCTCCTTTGATGTGGGCTCTGATATGTTCTGACATTCTGTATCCTCTGCTTTTGACTGGCAGACAGTCACCAGTGAGTATCTCATGCTGGCCCCAAGGGGTCAAGCCTGGTGACAGTGAGAACAGGGAGGCAAACTGATTTAACATAGATTTGCACTCCTCTTGTTGCTCAGGTGTCAGGTCTGAAGAGAGATTAACTCCTTCAACTTTTTCATCTAAAGGTACACCTCTGAGGAGATCAGGGAGAGATTCACTCTCTTCCTCCTCGGCAGCTGAAGCTAGAAGCAAGGCTCCTACATCAGGTCTGGAGATGTAGGCTTTTAGTCGGTTGGTGTGGAAGACTCTAGGAGCTTCCCTGGGTCTGCCCAGATCCACCAGATAGTTGACCTCTCCAAGTTTTCCCACAACCTTGAAGGGTCCCATCCATTTGTCTTGCAAGGCCCTCTGCCTTGTTGGGAGCATAACTAGAACTAGCTGGTCTTGAGTAAACTCAACCATGTTAGCCTTCTGGTCGTGCCAATGTTTGACCAGGGCTTGACCAGCTTTCAAGTTGTCACTTGCTTCTGCCATCATGTGTGACATTCTCTTCCGGAGACCTATCACATAGTCAGTCACTCTGACTGGCTTGAGGGGAGGAGCACCTTCCAACCCCTCCTTAATCAGGGCCAATGGACCTCTGACTGGATGGCCATAGAGAAGCTCAAAGGGAGAATAACCTACTCCCTCCTGAGGGACTTCTCTATAAGCAAAGAGAAGGCATGGCAGTAGAAGGTCCCACTTTTTCTTAAGGGGTTCTTCCAAAGCACCTATCATGCTCTTCATGGTTCTGTTAAACCTTTCAACCAACCCGTTTGTCTGAGGGTGGTAGGCGGTTGAGAACTTGTAGGTAACTCCACAGGTTTTCCACATGGCCTTCATGTAGTGGGACATAAAGTTTGACCCCCTGTCAGAGATTACCTCCTTAGGAAACCCAACCCTGGTAAAAATACCAAGGAGGGCCTTAGCCACAGCCGGAGCTGTAACAGTCCTCATAGGAATGGCCTCAGGGTACCTAGTAGCATGGTCTACTACAACAAGGATAAACCTGTTGCCTGAGGAGGTTGGAGGATCAAGGGGACCAACAATGTCAATCCCTACCCTCTCAAATGGGACTCCCACAACTGGGAGAGGCACTAAAGGTGCCACATTCTTGGAACCAACCTTACCAGAAGTCTGGCAGGTATGGCAGCTCTTACAATATCTATCTACTTCGGCCCCCATCTTTGGCCAATAAAAGTAGAGTGAGAGCCTTTCCTTGGTCTTCTTGAAACTCAAGTGGCCAGCCAAAGGTATCTCATGGGCTAGTTGTAAGAACTGTTGTCTGTTTTCTTGTGGGACTACAAGGCGTTTGTAGTCTCCAGGTTCAGACTCAGTGGGTTCACTGTAGAAGAGGCCATCTTCCCAGTGCAACCTATACTTCCCAGGCTCTTGCCCATCAGCTTGAGAAGCTGCCTGGTGGCGGAGACCTTCCAGAGTTGGACATTCTCTTTGCCCCTTACGAAAAGCTGCCCTGCTAGGCCCACCTTCTGCCAGTAACGACTGCAGCTCAGGATGGTCCTCAGGGTCCAAATCTCCAATAAGGTTGGGGCCTCCTTCTAGCTCTTCCTCAGAGTCTAGCTCAACCACACAGGGTTGTACCTCCCTCTCAGCCTCAGCTGGAGGTGGAGTTACAGGTGTAACTTTGGACAACCTAGGGGAAGTCCTTGTTGGAAGCACTGGAGTGCTTGCTGCTGGCTTTTTCCTAGGAGTCTTGGGTTGCCCCTTTGCTCCTGATCTGGTAGTTACTGCAGTAAGTTGCTCCAGTGGTAGAGGAGTGATTTCTGTCATCATCTCCTGAGATAACCCTCTCAGGGTTTTCTCCCTTGCAGGTTTTGTGAGTTCCTGGAACCTTTTGCTAGGAGGTCTGGGGGTATGAGATACAACTCCAAGAGCTTTGAGGTCATTACCCAACAGAACCCTACCTGGCACTTCACATTGTACACTGACAGGTATTTTTACAGCCATATCATTACATTGGATGAGAACTGGTAACTGGGGACACATCTGCACAGGCCCACCAGCTAACTTGGTGAGGCATTTGGGTGCCTTAGCAACATCCTCTGCCTTGAAAAATGATTCATCCACCACAGTTATGCTGGCTCCAGTGTCCCTAATGGCAGGAGTCTCCTGACCATTCACCTGGACACTGTCCTTATAATACTCTTTAGTATTATCTGGGATAGAGTTATAGACATCTAGATTCTGTTGCTCCCACAACCCCAGAGAGACTAAAGAAACACTAGCTGAGACTCCAGTGGGTTCATCAGCTAGTAATAGAAAGTTTCCACTTGCCATATGTACTTCCTCTTCTGGAGCGAAGGCTAAGGAGGCAAGCTGGACCCCTGAAGGTTTACCCTTACATCTGGGATCTCCTTTCACATGGTCAGTAGCCTTACAAACAAAGCATGAGCCAAAGGCTCGCTGGAATGGAGGCTTGTTCTGACCCCCTTCTGGTCTGGGACCAGAAGGTACACTAGCCTGATTTGGTTTCCCTTGTGGCTTACCCTTATAGTTTTGTTTGGGGCCCTCTTTGGAATTTGTAGTATTAGAATTCTCTTTGGAGTCCTTCTTAGACTGTTTTTCCCCATCCTTCTTCTGAGTTACCCCAGAATCCTTGTGAGTGGCCCTGTTGGCAACCCACAAGTCAGCAGCCTTAGCTAGTTTCCGGGAATCCAATTCCCTGGAATCAGCCAAGTGTTGTCTGAGCTCAGGAGAGCAGGCATCATAAATAGTCTCCAACATAAACAAATTCTTCATACCTTCATAAGTGTTCACCTTGTAACCCTTAATCCATCCCTCTAAGTTTTTCAAACATTCACTCACCCAGGTAGCCCAAGGGGTACCATCATGCTTTTTGAGGTTCCTAAACCTCTTAAGATACTGGGAAGGGGTCTTCCCAAACCTAGCTATCAAAGCTAGTTTCACACATTCATAGTCCTTCCTATCCTCCTCCCCCATCTCCATTACCACATCAGTTGCAACAGGGGGAAGCCTAGAGAACAACCAGGTGAGTAAGTCATTTCCTGTGATGTTCTGGAGCCCATGATTATATTCAAACAGAGACAACCAATCCAACACATCCAACTTAGGCTCATACATACCAACCAATTCTTTAGGCATCCGGGGTCTTTTAGGACTGGAACTTCTAGAGGAGCCAGAGAGAGAAACATTCTCAACAGATAATTTCTTCATTTCTAAGTCATACTTGAGCTCCATTTCCCTTAGCCTTAGTTCTTTGTCAGTTTGAGCATTAAGTTTCTTATACTCCAATTCTAGCTTCATTTTCTCCAGTTCAAAGTACTGAGGACTAAATGTGGGACCTGGTAAAGGTCCAGTAGGCACAGCAGGTAGAGCAGGCAGAGGCCTAGGGGGGACAGTTACAACAGCCTCACCCTCCTCTTCTGACTCTTCCTCAGAATCATCAACATTTTGCTCCATGTTAATTTCAACACTGTCATCTACAGTTGCTGGAGTGGTAGGTTCCTCTGAACCATCACCCAGACTTTGGTTAGCTAACAATCTTTCAATCAGCTCCATTTTCTTGCCCTTAGTCAGGAGATCCTTATGTTTACAGAGCACTCTTAAACAATCAGCAGTTTTGGCTGCAAGGGACTCTTGACTATAGCTTTCTATAACTGACATGTTAGAGGTTTTACTTTTTCAGTGCTAAGCTTTGTGGTTAGTTGCACTAAGGTATCTAAAGCACAATAAAATGTATACTCAATACAAATCCCACCGCTGTACACCAGTGTTAGGCAGAAACCTGTGCAGTTCCCTTGGGGAACACTGCAAAAGATTTAAGACTACAGGTAGAGCAGTAAACCCCTTTGGTAGCAGTCTGTACCACCCAGATTTACCTGGTAGCTGTGGCTGAGCAGTCAGACTTCTCTCAAGAAGAGTTAGGCAGTATGCAAAGTATACACAATATGTACCAACACACAATAGCACAAGCAAACACTGACCAGAGCTTGGTTTCAAAAGTATATAGTTATTTATTTAAAATACACATAAGTAAAAAAAACACTCTAGCAAAATATAGTAAACACTTCAAACACAGTTATAACGAAAGTAGATTCAATCCTTTCTCCTATCTAGACAACTCTAGGTTAACACCACTTAATTAAAACAGAGGTGAGTGCTTAACGTTAGATGACACTCTAGTAGTTTCCAAGAAAGGGAGAGAAAAAACAGAAATGGGTTAAACACACCACTCTAAGGTCCAGAACACTTGCAATAGGCTCAAAGAAGCACAAAGTCACAGGTGAGCAAAAGCCACTAGGCAGGGCCCACTCTTAGAGTAGCCGGAGCGAAAATGTGCCCAAGATCACACTGTTATTAGGGATTCAAAGTCTTGCAAAGAGTTAGACAAGAGTGTAGAGTGGCTTAGAAAGTTTAGCCAGGGTGTCCCAGGCACTCCCAGGTTCGAAAGCCGGGGGCTAAATCTACCCCGTACAGTCGGTAGCAAGGGAAGCCAGGCGGAACACGGTACCTTAAGCGGAAAGGATCCTCCAGCGGTGGCAGTTGTTCCAGGCAGTGGCAGCAGGGCTCGACGTCGGTCAGGGGAGAAGAAGTTCTCGCTGAAGAGCAGAAGAAGAGGGTCGTTGCACTGCCCGGGAAGAAACCAGCCGCGGAGTCCTCCGGTTAAAGGGTCGTACCGACTTTCGTGGTTGGGGTAAAAGTGGTGGGGTTCCGGTTGCCGGGGTGCTTGGCACTGGCAAGGCGGCCACGAGATACCTCGAGAAGCGAAAAGAAGGCGAAAACTGGTTGTCCCCACCAGTCAAGGGAAGGAGCCACTCCGTTAAGAGTTCTCCTCGGTCGTCGGGAAAAGTGGTGAGACGGTTCAGCAGGGCTCCACCGGGTGGTGTCGTCGAAGCAGGTCGGCTCAGCCCTTCCCTCGTCGGATTCTTGGTCCTGTGGCGACTTCTGAAGTCCCAGTCCCCAAAGCCCTGCTTTTATGCAGCAAACCCCCATTCACCCAGCCTAGCTGTCACTCAAACATGCTAAGTGGTGAGCCGGGCGGCTCACCACTTGGGCCAATCAGGACGGAGTGCGACTTGAGTTACCAAGGTAACTCAGTCCAGGGTGCCTAAATCCCCCTCCACCCCTCCTAAGTACCCCAGACAGAGTGGCACCACTTTGGAGGGCTTCTGTGGAGAAGCCCGCCAAAAGTGGAACAAAGGGCTCCACTTTGGGTCAGAGTTACAGAGGCGAACACCAACGCCATTTTAGAATCAAGTTTTGGCAAAAAGTCCCAACCGGAGTTATAAAAATAAATATATAAACCGGCGGTATGTTTAAGGCTACCGTAAATAAATAATTAAATGTGTTAGCCTAAAACAATGGGAAATCCCATAGGAAAATATTCGCGGTCGAATATAAAACGTAGTTTCCACTGCCACCAGCCAAAACTCGATCAGGGGGGACGGAGACGTGCCCCCTCGACTAACAGACCCTGGGGCAATCGAATTGCCCCAGCCAGTACGTCCACAATATGATGGTTTGTACTGGTTCTGTTCAGGATTCAAGACTAGCAAAGTCTTTGGTGACTTTACATGCCCTGGGAGACAGTAGTCAGTCCCAGGGTATGGAGTCTATGTTGGGGAGTCCCTAGGACACCCCTGGGTCACGGCACAGAGGGTGCTGTGTAACCCACATCACAAAAATACATGCGGCCCTATGGAGTAAAAGACCCCATAGCCCATTCAACACAAGGTTTGTCCAAGATAACACAGTTCAACATGTCCAGGAGTGAGGGTAAAAGAGTCTCACTCTTGGCAGGAGAAAAAATTAAACCCCAGAAATCCAGCAAAGCTGCTGGGGGACTCACTAGGTAGGGAAATTCAGCCTAAACAGAGAATTCTCCCTAACAGATACTTGGGAGGGAGCCAATCTTCTCTTGATGGAATTAAGGAGGGGAATGGCCTGGCTAGAGGGACGTTTCTCCTTAAGAATATCCTCTACAAAGTCCTGCTCAGGCACTGCTCTTGAGTAGAGATTTGAAAATGCTGAGCTGCCTTCTTTAACATGGAATTGAAGGCCATCTTGTCGTCTACAGCTGAGACCTGCGAGCCAGGGTGGACGGAGGAGAATCCAGGCACAATACATCAGTGACCTGATCTTGATGGGGAAGTGTCCATGGGTCTGTTCCCCCTTGCTGGGTTTCTTCCCAATTGTCCGTGGCATCCGCCTGTTCCTCTTCGTAATTCTCTAGAAGAACAAGTTACTTTCTTACCTGGTAACGTTCTTTTGATGGGATGGTCCGACGACGTATTCCATATCTATGACAT
Source organism: Ambystoma mexicanum (assembly GCF_040938575.1). NCBI lineage: Eukaryota > Metazoa > Chordata > Amphibia > Caudata > Ambystomatidae > Ambystoma > Ambystoma mexicanum. The sequence goes on along the minus strand of NC_090936.1, from coordinate 445,655,044 downwards.
GTAATCACCACAGCTGTGCTGCTTCGGAAACTTTTTTCGGCGTCTGCGTCCTGCGTCGATGACGTTGATGCGCCGTCGTCGAGGACCTCCTACGACGTCATCCGATGTGATAAGTAGGACGCACGATGCCCGTAGCCTCAGTTGTAGTTTTTTTCCCCCAGAAAGTGTGACATTAGTCAACTGCCAGTCAGACACAAAGCCTTGCGGAACGTAAGCTGCAATCGCAAAAGAAATTCTGCAGCGGGGAAGGCAGGGCGGGAGCGATATGGAATACGTCGTCGGACCATCCCATCGAAAGAACGTTACCAGGTAAGAAAGTAACTTGTTCTTTGAGGGGATTGGGTCCTCCGACGTATTCCATATCTATGACAGACTCCCAAAGCAGTACCAGAGCAAGGAGGAGGGAAAGAATTTAGAATCAAAATTTAGAAAAGCCAATCAAATAGCAGAGCAAAGGACCGCCTTGCCAAAGGCCAGATCCTGTCCTCGGATGGAATTGAGGGAATAGTGACGTACAAATGTATGTACTGAAGCCCAGGTGGCTGCATCACAGATGTTGCGAATAGGAACACCCCTCTGCAGGGCAGTAGATGCAGCAATACCCCTGGTAGAATGGGCCCGCAAGCCAGCCGGTGGGTCCTTACCCACCAAGCGGTAACACTCCGAGATGGCCAAAATAATCCAGCGAGACAAAGTCTGCTTCGTCACAGCTTGCCCCAAACGCCTTCCAGCGTAACCAATAAAGAGTTGATCGTCCACTCTGACCCGGGACATGCGTGAAACATAAAATCTTAAAGCTCTCCTAGGATCAAGCCTATGGAGCCTCTCCTCTTCCTTACCAGGATGCGGAGGAGGATAGAATGCCGGAAGAACAACCGGCTGGGCAAAATGAAAATCCGTCAACACCTTTGGAAGAAAAGAAGGACGAACTCTAAGGACAACCCTGTCTATGTGAAATACAGTGAAGGGTGGCTTAACTGAAAGTGCCTGTAACTCACTCACTCCGCGAGCGGAAGTAACCACAACTAAAAACACAGTTTTCAGAGTTAACAGCCTCAAAGGGCAAGAATGTAAAGGCTCAAACGGAGCACCCATAAGAAACTTAAGAACAAGGTTTAAATCCCAACCGGGCACCAGGAAAGGTGACGGAGGGAACACATTAGTGAGCCCTTTCAGAAACTGTGAAATTAAAGGGATTTTAAAGTAAGAACACTCTTCAGACGAGCGCTTAAAGATGGACAGCGCCGCCAGGTAACCTTTAATGGTACCCACTTGCAAGCCCCTGTGGGCCAAAGAAAGTAAAAAGGACAGAACCATGGGGATGTCACATGCAAAAGGATCCACATTCTGAACTCTGCACCAGTCGCAGAACTTGCGCCAACGGCAACGGTATAGAGACTTTGTTGCTGGCCTTCGGGCCGAAAGCAACACCTCCATCACGTCTTCAGGGAGGTCCCAAACCTTATACCTCAACCTTTCAGAAGCCAAGCGTGAAGGTTGAGGGATCTGACCTCTGGATGGAGAACCTGTCCCCCCCTCCCATGAGAGCAGATCGTCTCGGTAGGGAAGACGACGTGGAGGGCAGATGGACAAGTCGAGAAGGTCCGGGTACCACGTCCTCCGAGCCCACGCCGGAGCAATGAGGTTCATCCGGGAACCGAACTTCCGTAACCTCCGCAGCACTTGTGGGATGACGGGGACTGGAGGAAACGCGTACAGCAGCGGGAATGACCACTCCACCACGAACGCGTCTCCTAAGGCTCCTTTTGGAGGAAATTCCCGCGAGCAAAACCTTTCGCACTTCCGGTTGACACTGGAGGCGAAGAGATCCACTTGCGGGGTCCCCCAAAGGGCGAAGATCTCCAGGAGAATCTCCCGAGCCAACTCCCACTCATGAGAGATCGCGCTCTGCCTGCTCAGAGCGTCCGCCGTCACGTTTTCGTCTCCGGCCAGATGAACTGCCGAGATCGAAACTTCCTGCTGGATGGCCCAGAACTCGAGCTGCATCGCCTCCCTGCACAGTGACCCTGCCCCCCCCCCCTTTTTGTTGAAGTAGTGCATGGCTACTGTGTTGTCTGTCAGGATCAGGACACATTTCCTCGCACAGTCGGCAGAAAAGCCTTCAGGGCTAGCCTGACGGCCCTCAGCTCCAACAGATTGATATGGAGTCTGGACTCCGACGGAGACCAACGACCGCTGACTGTCAGCCCGTTGGCATGAGCTCCCCATCCCGTGAGGGATGCATCCGTCACAATCGTCACCTCCGGCCAGGGAAGCCAAAACGGAGCCCCCTTCATCAAGTTGCCTTCGACGGCCCACCACAGAAGGTCCCGGGCGACCGAGGGCGGCACCTGAACCGGTTCCGACATCCTGCCGGAGGACTGCGACCATTGCGTCTTGAGTGCCCACTGCAAAGATCTCATGCGCAGGCGAGCCTCTGGCACCAGAAGATTGCAGGATGCCATGAGGCCGAGCAACCTCAAGAACTCGAACGCTGGGAGCGTCTGGGCATGCTGAAACTTGTGCACCATCTGCTGAATGTGAAGAGCCCTCACCTGGGGAGGAAAACACTGCCCCAGGGAAGTGTCGAGCACTGCTCCGATGTACTGGAGCCGCTGTGTTGGCGTCAAATGGGACTTCTTTAAATTGAGGGAGAAGCCCAGCCTGTGAAGGGAGTGGCAGGTGACGGACAGATCTAGGACTTGCTCGGGAGAGCTCCCCCTGATCAACCAATCGTCCAGGTAGGGGTAGACGTGAATCCCCCCTTGCCTGAGATGCGCTGCCACCACCACCATGAGCTTGGTGAAAACCCTCGGGGCGGAGGTCAATCCGAACGGCAGGGCCCGAAACTGAAAGTGCGAGTCGCCAACCGCGAACCTCAGGTACTTCTTGTGCTTGGGATGGATCGGCACATGGAAGTAAGCATCCTTGAGGTCGAGTGACACCAACCAGTCCTGAAGCTGAAGGACCTGGAGGACTTGAGAGAGAGTAACCATCTTGAACTTGTCCTTCCTGAGGAGTTTGTTCAAACCGCGCAAGTCCATGATGGGTCTCAATCCCCAGTCTTTCTTCGAAATCAAAAAATAAGGGGAATACCATCCCTTGTTCCTCTCCGCTACAGGCACCAGTTCTATGGTGCCTTTCTGCAGCAGGGCTTGAATTTCCTGCGCAAGGAGCGGATCCGGACTCTGCAAAGAGAGGTTCCCCGGTGGATTGTCGCGAGGTCTGTGCCGAAAGGGAAGACAGTAGCCGTGGGTTATGATCTCCAGAACCCACACATCTGAAGTAATGGCTTGCCACTCTACAAGATGCTGCGCCACCCTTCCCCCAACCGGCGAACCATGGGACAAGGCCTCATGACTGAGTGGGAGCGGCTGCGGCGTTACCTGAGGGCAAAGAGGCAACTGCTCGAGCGGCCTTGGCACCACGGGCACCCTGTCGTCCACCTCTGGCACCCCTGCGTTGGCCTCTTTGACTGCCAGCTCCTCTCGCTTTACTGAAGGACGAGTAATAGCGAAAGGAACCACCCCTCCACTGCTGTCACCTAGGACGAAAAGGCGGAGGTTGGCGAACTGCAGCGCCCAACGACTTTGCTGCAGCTTTTGAGGTCTGCAACCTCTCAAGCCTCTCGTCAGCCTTGCTGCCAAAAAGGTGTTCACCGTCAAAGGGCATGTTGAGGAGCCGGGACTGCACATCAGGAGCAAACCCCGACTTCCGCAACCACGCAAACCTGCCTATCACGGTGCTCGCCGCCATGGACCTACTGACGCATTCAGCTAAGTCCAATCCCGACTGAACGGACTCACACATGACATCCTTACCATCCTGGACCATAGCAAGGAAACCATCCCGTTCGTCCCCTTCGGGAATATGTTCAGCCGCTAACGCAACACAGTTCCACAGAGTGTGTGTGAAACGAGACAAGGCACAAATGGAGTTGGCCGCCTGAAGCGCCATACCACCAGAAGAAAACACTTTCTTCGCCCAGCCATCAAAACGTTTGTCGTCCCTATCAGGAGGGATGGTAGGGTACAACGCCTGCTTTGCCGGGGCCGTGGCCGCCTGCACCACCAAACTCTCCGGAGTGGGGTGCCTGGTCAAGTAGCAGGGGTCGCTACTGGCTGGACGGTATTTTCGCGACACGGATCTGCCCACCGCCGGGAGACTCTCCGGAGCAGTCCAAGCCGCCGCCACCCTTCTCTGTAAAGCCATATGGAACGGCAGTACCGGGTCAGTTGGGGGACCAACAACAAGGATGTCCGTTAGATCATCCTGCACAAACTCCCCTGGGGGAGCAGACCATCCCAAGTACTCAGAAACCCTAGCCATAAGGCGCCGGTACGAGGAATCGGCATGAGAGCCAGGCTCAGGCCTACAAAACTCCACCTCCGGAGAGGTGTCCAGTCCACTGGCATCATGCAGTGACTGCCTCAAATCGTCAAACTGACTATGGCCCGAGACAATTTCATCTGGAACCTGACTAGGAACCAGGCCATCAGAATCCTCATCCGCCTCTGAAATATATTCCAGGTGGCGAAAAGAAGGCACCCGAGAGTGCTTGCTCTTAACCAGAGCCTTCCTAGGGGGATCCCCTGTGCCACGGGGTAACTCCGACACGAAAGGCGTCGAGCGAATCGGCGCCGGCGTCGAGAGAACAGGCATCGGCGCCGAGGAAATCGGCGTCGACGTCAGATGCAGCGCCGCCAGCATCGGCGGCGTCGACACAGCCCTCGAAGCCGGAGCCCCGAGTGTGTCCTTCGACGACCTGAGCGTCGACGGCTTCGACGACTTCCTCGGAGCCGGAGCCTCGAGAAAGCCTGTCGACGCCCTCGACGCCTCAGACGTCGATGTCTTCCTCGAAGACCTCACAGGTGCACACGGTCTCGAACGCGTCGAGGACCGGGACCTGGAACGGGTACGTCGAGAACGAGTCTCCTTGTCCGAACGGGACCTCTCCCGTGACTCGTGCCGACCACTCTTGCGAGCGGTGTCTCTCGACCTCTCACGACCGACCCCACTCGGGGGCGCGGACTGCTTAGTACCCTGCGACTCAAGAATCGCCAGCATTTTCTTCCCGAAGGAAGCCCATTCCTCCGGCGTCGCACGGCTGGTGGGGTAAGCGACGTGCCGGGCATAGTCCTCCGAAGAGGACCTGGAAGACGACCAGTGTCGGCGCTTCCGAGAATGCCTCGAAGAGGCTGAGGAGTGGCGAGACCGACTCCTAGAAGGAGACCCACGAGACTTCCGACAATGACGCAGAGAGTCACCCCTCGAATCATCTGTCGAAAGCCCCGCAGACTTCGACTTCCGGGGCTTGGACACCCGACCTACCGACAACTTCTTCTTACGTTCGCGTAAGGCTTTGGACATGAGCGACTGGCAGTCGATACAGTCATCCGTGTCGTGGGCCTCCCCGAGGCACCAGAGGCAGGCGTCGTGCGAGTCCGTCACCGACATCTTGGACCCACACTCCCCGCACTTCTTGAAGCCCGGACGCGGGGTCGAAGACGAAGTAGAAGACATCTTCACACAAAGGATTTTCACAAAAACGAACAGGTTCGAAGAACAGAACTCCAAAGAGTCGAGGCGTTAACCGAGATTCACGAAGCAACACGTTCGCAGAAAAAACAGAACTGAGGCTACGGGCGTCGTGCGTCCTACTTATCACATCGGATGACGTCGGACATCGGAGGAGGTCCTCGACGACGGCGCATCAGCGTCATCGACGCAGGACGCAGACGCCGAAAAAAGTTTCAGAAGCAGCACAGCTGTGGTGATTACATGTCATAGATATGGAATACGTCGGAGGACCCAATCCCCTCGAAAGGAAGGTTCGTCATCTTCATCGTAAATGTCTCTATAAGTGTCCATCTGGACGATGTCTTCATGTTGGACGGGGACAGAAGGCTGAACTTCTTCGAAATGTGAAGTAGAGTGAACATTAGGCTCTCCACGCGACCTTTTTGGAAAAGGATGTTCAGAAAAACTGATAATTCTTTCCAGACGGTCCATACACCCTTCAAACTTTTCCCTTGTCCATTTAGAAGACCCAGAAGCGCCTACGGGTGGAAAAGCGTCGCCTTCCGCCCTACAGCACCGAAAATGGTCTCTTAAGGTGTTGGAAAGAGGCTCTTGACTGTCCTCATAGGTATCAGAGAATCGGGGCACCATGGCGTATCCCAAGATTTAGCCGCAGCCTGCCCCATGTTTTACGTAATTCTCTCGATGCTGCTATCGCAAAATCAGCGCGAGATAGTGGTTCCGATGGTCTGTCAGTAGTGCGTTAGAGGGCCTAGCGGTCGGTTTTTCCGACTTGATGCCTAGTCGTGATTTTTGGCCTACCGTGGCCTTTGGGACCCCCGTAGCATTGGATTTCACGCTTCAGCGTGTAAACCTGATTTAGGGGTAGCGCCCTTATTTGTTTTTGAATGCCCAGTCGCATGACACTGCTACGGATGCGGGGAAGGTTTTGGATCTGTATGAAATTTTCAACGGCCCAGTTGGCGCTTTCACCTTCTTCAACGTACCCGTCGAAATAGGTGTATGGGTTGTGTGCTTCGTGAAATGCGCTTGTACGTCTCTGTCGCCGGCTGTTGTCCCCGAAGCGAGACCAGAGTCAGGCCTTAAAGGGTCGGGGATGGGCGTGGCACACCTAGAAGTGTCGGAGGTACCCCCGTCACTTTCGGCGGGTGTGGCAGTGGGGGAAGGGGATTCCACCCACGGCATACTGTACGCAGCCCACCGCTTTACACAGCGCTCCTTAAGGGTCTAAGGCCTAAGGATTTTACAAGCCACACACCGCTTCTTGTCGTGATCTAAGGGGAGACAGGCGTTACACGTCCTGTGTTCGTCCTTCCAAGGATATCTGACCCTAAACTTAGGGCAGAACGTAAAAGGAGTCCTTTCCATAGCAAAAGGGGAAGATGGCCAGACCTAAAGGGTAAAGAGGGGGAAAAGAGGAAAAACATACTGAAAATATGGCCACCCTGACCCCACTCTTCCTACTGTAAAGGTCGGTCAGAGGGCCCGACCAAGTGGAAGCTCCGGCCGCTGGATCTTAGGTGCTGAAATCCACCGCCGTAGACAAATCCCCTGCAGTCTTCGTTGAAGTTATTCTTGTGACCGAAGTGACTTAACGGGGAATAACCGACAAGTCAGTATAAGATAAACAAAGTCTCTTATGTAGAACTCCGCTATAGGGCAACCAGTTATCTGGGCAGAAAAAAACAATCTGAGGGACCTCAGCGCGTGAAGGATTTTGGGTAAACTACACGTCACGATATGGATAGCATTACAGACACGCCTATGCCGACGTCCCCTTTCTGTCCCCGAAAGACAAGATGCAATAGTCTGCGGTTACCACTGGATGTCGGACCATATGCACACAATATGATTCAAAGCAGATTAACAAGCATCAGAAATGGCATTTATAACACGCCTATACACAAGTGTTTCAAGGCATGACGAGGCAAGGGAGAGGGAACAGAGGGAAAACAGAGACAACGATCTTACTATGCCAAGTGACATTGAGATCACACAAGTGCAGGGGAGGGCGGAAGGGGAAAAGTGTGGGTCCAAGGTGGAACAGGCAGTGCAGTACATAGGATAACAGTAAAATAAATGAGACCATAAATAAAAGTGCGGCTAGCTGGTGGCAAGTGCTGGTACGGGTCTGTAGGGATTCAGAAACAGTCCCCGAGTGCAAGGGTTGCCAGTGGGCAGTGCAGGTGTGCAACTGGCAGGGAGGGGACCTGGGGCCGAGATCAGAGGATAGCCAGGTAACCAGTGCAGTTTCAGCCAGGAGATCAGCAGGGGAGAGGAGGAGAGAAAGCAGAAGCAAAGAGGAAGGTCTTGAGGTGCTTCTGGAACCGGATATGGTTCTCCTCAAGTTTCAGATAGGCAGGGAGGCTGTTCCAGAGGGAGGACCCAGCAGAAGAAAGATCTACTACCAAATCATTGCATGGAGAAGCGACTGACCCTGAGGGAGTTGGAGGCGGATGAGCGGAGAGCTCAAGAAGGAAGATATTTAGGAAGAAAGTTGAAGGTATTGAGGTCCCAGGCCCCAGAAGGCCTTGTGGACAATGCAGAGGGTTTTGAACTTAATCCTCGCTAGCCCTGGGAGCAAGTGCACAGATTTCAGTCCTGGAGAGATACGATACCTGGGCTTGAGGCCAACGACAAGTCTTGCAGTCCTGTTCTGGATGAGTTGCAGAGGGCGGAGAGTAGAGGCAGGCAGATTTAGAAAAAGGCTGTTGCAGTAGTCCAGCTTAGAGAGAAACAGTGTTCTAGAGACACTGACCTTCTGGGGGAAGGAGAGGAAAGGAAGAATACCTCTGAGGAGGTGCAGCTGGTAGTGTGACTTCTTAGGAGACAGAGATGTGAGGCGAGAAGGACAATGTGGAGTTGAAGATGACCCCAAGGTTTTTAGCCTCATAGGTGGGAGCAAGAAGCGAGCCAAGAGAGGCCGGCCAGAGAGTCAAAGGAAAGGAGGGAGCAGGTGTGCTGATGAGGAGAATTCTGGTCCTACTGGCATTAAGGCAGAGATTATTTGCGCCACACCACTCCTGGATAGCAGACAGACAGTCAGAGATTACAGAAGAAGAGGATGTGTCGGAAGGGAGCCTGAAAATTAGTTGAGTGTCATCCGCATAGCACTGAAAGTTGGGGCAGAGAGCTGCAATGCGTTGGGCAAGAAGTGGCAGGTATTGGTTGAACAGCCAGGGAGAGAGGTTAGACCCCTGGGGAACACCACAGGTAGAGATAGAGGAGGGGAAGGACCTAAGTTGGACCTGTGAGGGTCGATCGGAGAGGAAAGAAGTCAGCCAAGCCAGGCCCGGAGCAGTGATGCCCAGGTTATTACGGGCACGATTAAGCAGGATGGCATGGTTGACCGTGTCAAAGGCAGAAGAGAGATCAAGTAAGATTAGGACACAGGGGGTTTTGGAATCAAGGTTGGAGAGCAGGTCTTCACGGATGTTCAGTTTCCGTGCTCCTGCCAGCTCTGAAGCCAGACTGATGGATATGGAGACAACCAACAGATTCAGGGTGAAGATTAAGCTGGGAGATGGCCAGCTTTTCCAGGAGTTTGCCCAGGAAAGGAGTGATGGAGATTGGGCGATAGTTAGCTGGGCAGGAAGGGTCGGCAGAGGGTTTAAGAAGAGGGTGCACAAGGGAATGCCTCAGAGGGTAAGGGAAGACTCCAGTGGTTGAAGGAGTGGTTGCAGAAGTCAGCCAGAACAGGAGCCAGGGTGTCAATGTGGTCCTTGATGGTTTTGGAGGAACAGGGGTGAACCTGTTTTGACGAGACTTTTATAGATGGGACTTATCTGGAAACCTTGTCAGTGGAGAACAGGAGAAAGGCAAGGAACGAGGGAGGCAGGGTGGCCGAAGAAGGGCCAGAAGAAGGACAGGGAGTAGAGGGAGGAGGGGGAGAAGAAGAGAGAGGACAGGATGTCCTGAGTTTTAGAGATGAAATGAGAAGCCAGGGCCGTGCAGGGGGACAGGAGAGGTAGAGACTGCAGCAGGATTGGCCAGCTCCTTGCAGATTTTAAGGAGTTCAGCCGAGTTGTTAGAGGCTGCAGAGACGCGGACTTGGATGTGAGCTCTCTCCTTGGGGCAGACAGAGAGCCAGTATTGCCTTTGGAGCAGGCGGCAGGCCAGTTTGTCAGAGGGTGTACCAGACACACGCCATTTCCTCTCAGCCACCCTGCACTTGCGTTGAAGGGTGACAGGTCTGCGTCGTACCACAGGCTTGACTTGGCTTTGGGCTTCAATCGGATCCTCTTGACAGGGGCAAGAACACAGAGTATCAGATATAGCAGAGTGGAGCATAGCATGGAAAGGGCTGTGTCAGGGTGCGAGTCAGCCAAAGGGGGAGGAGGGGGCTAGAAGGTGACAGCGAAAGCCTCAACTGACACGCTTCATGGGTCGGATAACCGAGAAGCTAGGTGGCAGTGCTGAAGTAGGCTTGGCCTGAGGGGTAGAGAGGGTGAGCTGGGAGTAAAGGAGAACATGATCGCTCCAGGAGAGAGGAGTGGTAAGAGGGATTGAAAGGGGAAGGTCTGAAGAGATCAGAACATCCAGAGTGTGCTCTGCAGAGTGAGTCGGGCCAGAGGGTAGAATAGAGAGTGAGAGAGAGTCACAGAGGTCGCGAAAGAGTCCAGAGGAAGGACAGGAAGCATCCAGGTGGATGTTATAGTGTTAGAGTTGAGTGGTCGAGACCAGAAGTCAAGATGAGAGGTCCACCCACTCAGAGAGGAAGGAGGAGATCGGACCAGGTGGCTAATAGACGGTAGCCACAGTAACGGAATGGCCAGGAGAGGGAGCAAGCCTGCAGACGAGGCATGCGAAAGAGGAGTAGGCCTGCGTATGAATGAGAGAGGCAGGATATCTCAGTCTTCTCCTTTGCCACCTTTACCCCTGACCTCTTCTCATATCTTCTTTCAATCATCCGTCAGACATGAGGTGGCACGTTGCTGTCTTCAGCCAAGTCTTATAAGGCTGAAATCATCGAACTCCTGGCAGCTTCACCCATTCTTCCCTCCCTTTAGCATGTTCCCCATACCTTCTCCTACCAGTCACCAATGCTTTCAAACCTTGGAGTCCTATTCGACAATGATATAAAGCTCCATCAATTTATCACCATTGTGAGCACTGCAAGGCTCGCCACGAAAGGAAAATCCCCGCTTCCCACCTACCACTTCACTAAAACTCATCTCCACCCTTGCACTCAGTCAAGTAGACAAGTGCTCTAGTTTCCTCTTATACCTACTTTTCTGCGATTTTCAACTCCTACTCCGTTCATCCTCCCCTACTCACAAATTCCACTGTCTAGAGCTCAGTGGATTCAACTTCATATTATCTTTAAGTCAGTTAATGGCTATTTCTGTAACCCACCACTCCCTTCCTTGTATCCTTTGCTCCAGCACCCTACTAAATCACTCTCCACTATTCTCCCCAACGTGACCGCCTGCTTAAGCTCCTTAAAAATCACAAATATTACTATTCCGATTTCAAATCTGCCCTTAAACTCCATCTCCTCACCCTGCCCTTAACCAACACATCATCCCTCCCCATGATGTCCTTCCCTGTGCCAAGGTATATGAAAAGGCCAGTACCCTGCCTTTGTCAAGAGAAAGAGGAGAGGCGTGCCACAAAGCAATCCAGACAGAACCAGTCCTGGCATTGAGGGGGAAGACAGCTAGGGAACACTGAATCCTTAATCCCTTGCCCCGACAAAAGGGCTCGGAAGAGTTTTTCTGTTTATTTCAGAAAACCATAGCTAGCGCACTGGGAGAGCATGAAAGGACAGTGGTGCCTCATCTCAGCCAGTGGGAGACCACAACCAACCCTCCCCTCACCACAGTGAGCAGAGGAGAGACGGAACGAAACGCAAAGATACAGCAAGAATGTGGTGTGCTGTGGCAGCAACGGAAACGCATCATGCTCGGTCTGCAGGCTGCAGCCAACAGCCGCCCGAGTCAAAAGAAGCCCGCTAGACCATTAGAGAATGAAACAATCAACAGGGAAGACAGGACTTACCAAAAAAGGGGAACAAAACCTAGACCCAAAGAAGAACTTGGATATTGAACTGTGTGAACCACGATTGCCGTACCGCAGCAGCCCTGTGACGGAAAAGGTTGCAGGGCTTAAGATGCTGATTATACATTTGCTACTTTGTAACACAGCCAGGGCAGGGATAAAGCAGGTAGATTGTCAGGGATACCTGGCCAGTGGCAGAAAGAACTGAAGTATAAGAAAGGGGATAGGAAGCAGGACGGTGTGATTGTTCGGGTGAGGTCAGCAGTGGAGGTGGACCAAGAGACCAGAAGGAAGACATGGCGGAACAAGGAGTTTAATAATTGATAAGATGGTGTATTCAGTGCAAGGGTACTGCAGTGTAAGTGAGCGAGTCTGGGTAGTGAGTGACTTAGAGTAAGGAGTGTCTGTGTAGTGTGTGTGTGCATAAGAGGCGTGGTGTTGTAGAGAGTAGGAGTCGTCCTAGGACCAGTAGTGCAGAAGAAGTAGTAGTAGTAGTAGTAATAGAGTGAGAGGAGAAGTTGAGTGAGATGCGTAGTGGTGGAGTGACAGCGGTAGCTGTAGAGTGGAAGGACTAGTAGTGAGAGGATTAGTATTGGAGTGGGACAAGAAGTAACATTAAAGGCTGGAGGCGAGAGTTAGGAAAAGTAAAAGATCATCGGGATAGAAGGGTGGTGTGAGGAGCAAAATGAGCGGAGTAGTAGTGAGAGTAGAGAGCTTGAGGTGAGCATGGATGCATAAGGACAGCCAGAGTCATACCGGAGTAACTGCAATGCACTATTCCTACCCTTTTAGAACATGAAACCTTGGGGAGAGTTAGGATAGCCAGGAAGTCCCTGAGGGAGTTTAGAAAGACAGCAGTTTAGGAATGATTCTAGTGCCATCTGTGACACTATGTTGTATGTGTGTGCTATCCCCAGTCTATGCCCTCACATGAATCTTTTCCCTTCGCTACTTGGCTCACAACCAGCTTGATTATCACTGATCTGCTCCCTAAAAGCACCCTACTAAGGGACCACTCGGCTCTCTGTTTTCGTCCTCATATAAAAGGTTTCTTATTGAGTGGCTCTCCTCCTTGTTCAATACAAAATGGAAATGTATGGCAGGCTCTCAGCAAAAATGCTACATAAAATGAAAAAGGCAAAAAACTATGATGCCCACCTCATTATCTGCAGTAAGCGAACAAGGATATTACCAGGGCTGCAAAGTCGTATCGGCTGCAAATAAACAAAGTAACTTCAAGAATTAGGGGCTCATGTGGGATTCAGAAACACATTAACAGTGTGACAAAAGTATGCTCTGAGCAATTTAGAACTGATGTCTTTGACAGAGCTGGGGCAAGTGTGCACAATCTGCTTTGCTACCCCTGCTCCATGTAGGAAATCTACCAGCACCTCCGCCTACATCTACTTTGGATGCTGTAGAGAAAGTTAAATCCACAGTAATACCAGCTACAATGCACATATATAACAGCCAACTTTTCCCACTTGTTTCCTGTTGGGGGCAAATAGCGGCATTGGAACCCAGGACCACCTGGATTTGAATGTCGTTTGCACACCCTCACTAGGAAATACAATTCCACACAGACAAGAAGCGTTTGTGGCGGCAGTTCTTCCTGTGGAATTAGCAGACCATCTAAAATGAGCTGGTTTAGGTCTGAACCACAAATCAACCCATTGTCAGACTCCTCATTACCTGGTCTAACGGCATCGTACAGTATAGTTCACATAACCAATATGCTGTATAAAACCTGCTGGCTTCAGTCCAGCCAAACTACATTGTTTATGAGGGCAGATGATTGTCATCAAAGATCATCTCTTTCAAACTACCTTACACTACATCCCCCAGTTGAACCTGACCATTTGAAGTTCAGAAGAGTATTGAAGGCTCTTCTGTCCTTTGCCGCACATCTTACTTACTTCCCTTTCATTTAATTTCCATCTGAAGCAATCCAATGGTGCTACACTAAAACCCCAAATGAAGATAGTTCTACTTAGGTGATTAAAAGTCCAAGTCCCTCTTACATACACATTTTCCCAAAATTCCTCATGAGACTCATTGAATTCTTGCTGGTAAACAGGGAGGGAAGCTATATCAACATCACTGCAGTAGCCTAGTTTTCTCAATTGGAGTGCACAAATGAATACCAAAACAGCCCCTCAGTCCGACAAGAACAGATATCTGGAGCCCCAAGACTACAGAAGAAGCACTATGGTCTGGAGGGTTGCCCAGAGCTACCTGGTTGTTATGATCAATACAAAGCCTTCAGGGCATCATTCTTCAGTTTTGCTTAAGTCACCCTGAGTGGGCCAGGTACGCCCAGATGTGAGTCCTGAGCCTGCCAGGCCTAGAGACCATACTAGACCTCACTGATGATGCCAAATATGTCTGAAACATGTCTAGGGTTGTTTGTGGTCTCATGCAGCAAGGATGTATTGTATTTGGCTATTTATATAGCGTTGTTGCCCATTTGTATGACCTCAATGCGCTTTGTGGTTGAACGCCCTCGGTGACCGTAGTCAATATGCTGGAAGTTCTAAAGGTTTTATATGAGGAGATGCATGTGTGCATTTTGACTGCGTTTTGGATTCTTTGAAGTTTCCTTAGTTGAGATGCCGGAGCGCCTATGTAGAGGCAGTTTGCATAATCTAGGTGGGATAGGATGATGGAGTTGATGGCCGAAAAACGGTGGGGATAGGCGAGGTAATGGAAGATACACCTGAGAATCCGTAGATGGAAGAAGCAGGTTTTCGATACAGTAATGGTGTGTTGAGTGAGGGATGGGTCTGAGACTAATGTGCATAAAGGTTTTTTACCACATTGGAGATTGCTGTTGCTTGTCCTAGGGGTTGGGGCCATGGAATCGGTTGGGGGGAGGAGGGTTGTTTTCCTGCAAACTAGGATTTCAGTTTTCCCAGGGTTGAGGATGAGGTGGTTGGTCGTCATCCAGTGGCCAATATCCGAGAGGCATGACGAAAAGATCAGGTCTGCCAGAGATTTGGGGATTTTGAGGATGATCTGGGTGTCATCTGCGTAGTTGTAGCAGGTAAGATTGTATGAGCGGATGATTGCGGACAGGTGTTTTAGGTAGAAATTGAAGATCAGGGGAAATAGTGATGTTCCTTGTGGGACACATTTCCTTACTGGTCATGTGGATGCAAATTGGTGGAGATGCATGATTTGTGATTGATTCGAGATAAATGAGGAGATCCATGAGAGGGTTGTGTTCTTGAATCTGTGTGTTTGTAGCCTATCTAGTAGGATGGGTGTGATCCATGGTATTGAAGACTGCAGAGGTTCAGAAGGAGGAGTAGAGCACTACCAACGAAAACCCTTTTGGGGTGGGACCCAGACCGATTTGCATTTGGTCTTTCCCATTCTTAATGGCTTTGCAGTCTGAAAATCAATGGTCTGGAGGGTTACCCTGAGCAATCCCTATGCTTAAGCTCTGCTTAAGTCACCCAGAATGCAGGAGAAACGGAAACCGGTCAGCACCACTGACACAAGGCTGAAAAGGTAGATAGCACTGGAAAGGATTTATTAGGCTGCATGCAACAGGTCAGACTCCCGAGTGTGCTACAGCCTTTCTGCCTTCACATGTCGAGGAGCAGAGGGGAGCGAGTGCGGAGACCCGCTGGTGCAGTAGTATAGCCTCTACATGCTTGTCATTCCAAGAAACAAGTGGTGGTTCCCTAAAAAACTGGGTCGGTCTGCAGACTCAGGGGCACAAATGTGAAAGTTCGAAAATAAGACATTCATGAAACAGAAGACATGAAACAGGCCCCTCGATTTTTTCACAAACTGCAATCTTGGCTGAATAGAAGATAGCGACAAACTAAGAATTGGTTTATTTTAATTTTCACTGTTGAAAGAACTACCAAAAACTGAAACTTTACTATACCTAAAAAGAACAGTTTCTCATTCATAACAGAACCCGGTTTCTTTTTTATACCTATTGTAAGGAATCAGGAGCAAGACACAGACACAGGGGTGTCATGGTGGTTGGCAAAGACTTATTAACCAAAGTAAAAAGGGGGTTGGAGAAAATCCTATCTTGCCCTAACTCGAAGATGGGTTTCCCTGCCGCATCAAAAATAAATGGTGTCCATGTCAGAATGTCCAAAGTAAAGTTCTCTGTCCTGTATCCAAATCCTAACCTGACCCTTAAATGCTCAACTCAATATAAAGTGAAAAGGGAAATGACTCAGCTGGCCACTTCGAGCTCTTTTCCAAAGTTCCAACATAAAGTTCCAAAGAAAGGTGCTGAAAACAAAGTTTCACAAGTCTACAAGTTTCAAGGTGGGTGGGGGCTTCCCTTCCCCGAGTTTCTTCATGTTTCCTAAAGTTCATACTCTCAAGGGGTATGGATCTTCCCTTGACATTTCCCAGATTTCTACAATTCACAATCTCAAGGGGTTTGACTCTACTACTGAGCCTTCGCATATTCTCACAGTTCACAATGACTCTTCCCCTGAGCTTTCCTAGATTTCCACAAGGTCAAGAAGCAGCTCCACTTCTCTGAGCCTCTTGACAGCACCAGGGAAATTATTCCATGGTCACAATAGGTCCAAATCTAGTTCAAATAAGGCAGGAAGGGAGGTGCTACGAATCTGCCAGAAGGTGTTTAGAGCCACATAAAATTACTTCTGTTTTGGTGGGATTAGGTTGCAGCCTGTTTGACATTATCCAACTTTTAAGGTCTTGAACACAGTTGGATATTCGTTTAATTGAATCGGATGGATTATTGATTATTGATTCAGACATAGATCTGGGTGTCGTCTGTGTATCATCTGCGCATTTCAGATGACATTTTCAATTCTAACCAAATATATTTCACTGGCGGTGTCCATTCATGATGTTAACTCAATGTACATCAGCCCACATGAGAATGAGGTAAAGTAAATGACATGGAAGGAGTCAGACTTCGAACAAAATCTTCATTGCCATTTTACTTTTCCAAATGAGAATATTTTAGAATCTTCCATACATGGGCATGATGCACAACCATCTTGCCAAAATGTTGCTCCACCTCAACCACCCACAGAACCTCTGCCCATCTCCCCCCACTTTACCAAACACTCCTTTATCTCACTCTCCCTGATCCTTGTAAGGCGCTGCTCTCCAACCTCCCCCACCCAAAAGCAATGTAATGACGCTTATACCAACCAAAGTCGAGATTCCGATTTCCCCAATCACTACAAGAAATACTACACTCTCATATCCACGACCACAGAAAATCTTGGTGGAATGATATTCTATTATATTGTTACTGCACTTACAACTAACTTTCCTCTGGCTTCTGTTGCAATGCTCTTCTCCACCTCTTTAATGCACGTTCGGCATTCTGCATGTCTCATGACAGATGCAGGGATCGAAATTAGGATTTGTTGACCAGGTGCAAAAATCTGCCTCTGGGTATCAGGCATCACCAGTTAAGCAGCAGCTACCTATGGGGAACCAGGAGCGAGTACATGGTGCTCAGAAAATCTAACTTGTGTGCATGTTGCAAACTTTACCTTTTGTCCATTATGTATTATCCAATATGCTTTTACCGTAACTTGGGTGTGTCCTTCATTTCCTTTTTTACACATTCACAACCTACACAATTAATATCACATAGCTATGTTGGTTTGGGTCCACTTGCCTAAGGAGTCAAAAGCAGCTTTTTGTAGTTGTTGGTTTAAAGCTAACCAGGCTCTACTTGGCTATAAGTAGGAGCAAATGGCTCCCAGCTTGTGGCAATTTCAAACCCTCCCTGCAGATGTCCTACGATTCTACCCACTTCTATATTGATATCAATATGATGCACCTCAATCCCTTCTGCATATTTTTAGTGACGCATTCGCAGCACATCCTTCAGGGCATACTATCCCTAGAATTGTTCATAAGCTTTATGACACTCAATTTCAAACGCATCACTACTCTACTTCCCTCCCATTAGACTAATCCCTCCACAACTAGCCTACCCAATTTTATGTGAAATCTCTTGACCTTGTCTTTCTATTGACCTCTCTCCATCTGATCACTCCATTGTTCACTTTAACATGTCGGTCTCATCACCCTCTACTCTTCTTCTATCTCCACCATCTGTAGGTGTGTTATTGTTAAGTCATTTCTGATCGAAATGGACATACTATGACAAATCCCTCGATGTCGCCCCTTCTCCCATGGTGAGGGTGTGGGGGGTAGGGTGGAAGAGAACACTTCTCATGTGGCCAAGGCGGTGCAATAATCCCCTGGGGGTAGAATGCAACGGGAGCATCACATGGGGAGGGATATCCCTAATGTGACGAGGGACGACGGAGGGGAGAACATGTTATATAGTGTTAGGGGTCCGAAATGAGTGGCACACACAAAGTTGTAATGTTTTCAACAATAAAATAAAAAAAAGGTTTGGATAAAGGCTTTTCTGTCCCTATCCTAAACAGTTTCCCTGCCTAGGAAATGAAAACTATAGATCAGTCTGTGTCTCGTTGCGAAAATTAGGCAAACTTTTTTTGTGTCCAAAATGTATCTGATCCTCACACTAAAAATGAAAAAAAAGGTACAAGGTAAATGTCTCAGCTTTAGATTCAGCAGAAAGTGTTAAAAAAAAAGTATGTAAATCCAACAAAACAATCCTTGTAACTGTCTGGTATAATAATGAAAATGTTCTATTCAAACAGTAGTTCTTTAGGATTAGTAGACATGACTCTTTCAAATAACACTTTAGGGATGATGAAAAGTCTATTTTACCAAGCAATGGTGTTTTAAAGGATGGCAAAAGTGTCTCTTCTATACAGCGTAATGGTGTTTTTTTTTTTTTAAGGGTGAAAACAATGTCTTTACCAAATAATGTTTCATTAAGAATAGCAGAAATGTCTCTTTTACACAGTAAATTCTAAAGGATGGTCTCCTGGTATACTCTCCTGACTGAAACCTTTTCACAATGTCTTTTCCTTTCACATACTCTAGATGGATTATCTGGTGTACTCTCTCCTGCCAGGAATCCCCCCTCTGGGCTTTGAAGATTCCCCTAGTATACTCTCCTGCCAGTTATCTTCCCCCAAAAGACTCACTGCCTGATGTACTTCTTTCACTAGGTCGTCTTAACCTTTTCTTTAACTTTCAGTTCTCTTTTTCTTTAAGTATAACAGTTGTACTCCTTCATTGTTTACACTTTATTGATTCCAAGTATTACTTATTCCAACTTCCCCATAGTGACATTTCATATATGGAGACTTGTTCAAGTTTTGTTCGTTAACTTTGTTGTTAGTATTCATTGGCTTGTGGCAATCCCATATTGGTATCTCATATGTGTACATATCTTGCCTTTCAACTTCTTCATTAGTGTTCAATTTCTCATGACAACTGTTACTCCAGTTTTCCCCATATCAACATCTCATTTATGGAGACTTGTGTACATTTTGTCTTTCTAGATTACTTGATTGGTACTCAAAACAAGTTTCCAAGGTTCACCCTGGGGTTCCCAATACTTCTGGCAGACTCACTGGTGTTTGCTGGCGTTTCCAACCCCTGGCGTATGGCTGCAGTGAAATCATTGCTTTGGGAAAGCGTTTCCCGATCTGCAGACCCATTTGCAGTTCTCCCTTCGGCTTCTCATTCACCTGCTAGTTGAACTGCTGTTCTTCAATGCGACCGCGTCCCAGACATCCTCTCTGCTGCTGCCGGCTCCCCAGTGGTTCTGCTGCGGTACCCGTTGTGCTTCTCCCGGTCTCTCCCCTTTCTGGTAGGAAGCACCTACCTCCTTCAGCACAGTATGCTCTCGGCTGTCCGATTTCGGTTCTGCTTCCCGTTTCGCCCGCTCAGCATCTCTAGTTTCCACATTCACTTTTAAATTGAAGAGGTGCACCATTTTTAAATGTCCCGCACAGCTGATTTCCATCCCAACAACTAGTCTGCACACTTAGCTTGGTGTTTCTTTTAATCCACATTAACTCCTTCTTCCTCTTCCAGTACTTGAGGTTTTTTGGGAGTTGGAGTCCATAGGATTATTGTGCTTGTATTGGTTTAGATTTTTGTTTAAATCAAAACCATCATAAACGGGAGGTTTTGTATATGTGTTATGTGCATATGAAGTGTGAATGGTATCCTGTCTAGGGTGTTTGGCAAGAATGGGTTTTAGGGTTCTACAATTGGAAAGATGTGTATAATGACAATATGCCATCAGGAATTTAGGAATTATAGGGTCTTCTTCACATGGAAGGGAAGAATACTGCATCCCTCCTAATCTCCCTCATAATACCACCCTCAGGAACAGGATCTGGTAGCGGCTGCCATTCCCTGGCCACTTGGGAGGAGATCTTAGGCTGGGAATCAGAGATGACTCCACAGAATTCTGCACACAGGCTCAGGAGGTTAGCTCAGGGGTAACGTGCTCGCCTTGGAAGCAAGATGACACGGAGCACCACATGTTCAATCCCTGGGTGTGCGCTTAGAAACCTCTGGGTATTACGCGCTTTATAAATACCCTATCATATCATATCATCACGATACCCCTTATCAAACTCACATACCCTTACACCCCCCACATGCAAATGTAGTCCTTACCTCCCCCATGTTATCCTACAGGGTAGACTACATGAATGTCACACCATGTACTGAGACGAAGAAGAGCAAGAGCTACCCATATAATCATCACAGTAAGACTACTGGGAAGAAGAAGCATCGAATGATGTATATGCGCAAGCACTAACAGCGCAGTCTAGTCAATATGGACAATTGAGAATGCTTACCAGTATAAAGATGGAAGAAGGACTTGACACAAGCCAAGGTCAAGCCCTCCCTGGAGGAACCACAGTCACAAGCGGTGTATGAGGAAGTTCGGAAAGCAGGTGGGGCGGGACACCAAGAAGGAGAGAAGCCGGCCCTAAGGAGAGAGACCCCTCTCCAAGCAAGGAAGCAGATGCTCCTGGTGTGCCCGGCCACAGGGACACGAGGCAGCAAAGCTGCATCCCCGAAGCCTCGCTTACCTCTGGTCTGCGGAGGACTGCCGGAGGACGACATGCACAGATCAACCCCACAGCTGACCGCTGGCGTCACGAGAGACCCACAGCCATCGCAGACCAAGAAACAAGGTGCACTGGCTATTGGGTAGATGCAGGGCCATGAGAAGTAGTAGCAGGAGTTGCCTGAAGGGTAGAGAGCCCAAATACATTGTCAGGGACCCTGGTGGACAAAGAAGAAGTCCAAGAAAGTGGGAGATAGAAGAAAAGCTAGTCTGGGTCCCGCACCCATATGAAGATTGCATCCAAGGCAATCTTTCTAGTCACATTAACTGGCATGTTAGAGTACCAGGTTGGCTTGGACTGCAAGAGACATAAAAACAAGACCATTGAAACTAATCCCGAGAGAGTTGAGCAATAATACTCGTACCCATACAAATCTTCACAGTGTCTGGCAGAGAGAATAGAAGAAGAAAGGGGAAGGGACACATACCCCCTTGAACTGTGTTATCAAAAAAAGGGCAAGAAGCTGGAAGGGGCGCCTTGAAGGAAAGTGGATATTGTCACACGCCAAGAGTAAGGAAACCCTCTCTTGGCAATACCAGAAGCCGACAGCCTGCAGGAGTAAGGTAAGGTGGTCTATCTTTTTGGAGTTGTTTTGCACCTTTTGAGAAATTTTGTGTTTTGAGCTACAAAGGAACAGTTAAGAAAAAGAACATCCACCCCCACACTTTAGTTTGAGCTATTAGTGCGAGGGTTGCAGATAGGGTTTTGACACAAAGGTGGACTTCTTTGCTTTTGGACATCCTGGCAGGCCCATTAGAACGTTTTGTTGAGGCAGGGAAACCCCTCTTAGTGTTAGGGCTAGTCAGGCATTTCCCCAAACCTTCTTAAGTTGAATACAAGTTTATAACAATCAAAATGCCACCCTTGTGTCAGTTTTCATGCTTCTGCAGCCTTACAATGCCTGTTCTTTAAATAAATACAAATCCACAATCTCACGCTACCCTCACAAAACACAGCTTCGCTGCTGGATTGTGCTCCTACCCATACAATGAGTCTTCTATGCAGCCTAATAGTGAAAAGTACTTGTACGAGCCAAGGTAATGTAACCAAGCTATTACTCTAGCTTTCCTTGATGCTGCTCACCCTCAATTGTGCTCGTTACTCTGAAAATTGATGCACATTAGATCAGTGGTGTTCCTGCAATGTTGGGGGTCACCCATCTTGCTTCTCGTCAGATGCTTGCTAATCTGATGCTTTCTGAACACGAGGTGTATAACAGCAGCTCCAAAGTCTAATTGTGCAGTCTTCTGTCACAAGCAGAGTGGAGTCACCAACACACAGACACCAGATTATGTTTTATTAAAGTATTTACTCAGGATGTTCGAAAGATTGTTCAGACAGAAAACAAAAAACAACCCACAGCCCTTCAGCCAGCCCCTAGGCTTCCTTTCTGCCACTAGTGCCACTATTTGCAATGCTCCAGGAATATGGTTAACTTGCCTCTTAACAAGTTGATATAGTTTACTGTTGGGTTAACGATAATACAGTCAACAAAACAAAAGATGACTTCTATGACTTCCAATGAGGCAAAAAGTCTCTGGATGCAAAGTTAATACACTTGGTACAACACAAAGGGCTCATTCCAAGCTTAGCAAAATGGTACAAAGGTGGCAACGGAATTATGAGCACTTTTACTGGCACTTTTAGCAGAAAAGTGTGGGGCTACTTAATTGACTGAGAGTTACTTGGATTGAGAGACTTTGGGCTGCCTTCCAAGTTTCCACCAAACGGAATTACTGTTACCGCTGGAATACTACCTCGGAAATTGAGGTAAATCCTCCATTTGGCATTATTCGCCGTTTTGGAGTCCCATAATTCCACCAGTTTTTGGAGGTAAACTGGTGGAAATACCTCCACAGTCTCCAAATGATCACACATCCTTGCACCGCCTCACAGCTTATGTAGAGCCTGGGTATAGGTGTGGGGATTTCTGCATACCCATACATTATTGGCTTTATTCTACCAGACGAGGGCCTCCCCATCGCTCTGTAAGCCCCACCCCCTCTTTTCCTGGCCTTTAAGACCAGGCCTTTATCCTAGCTCACCGCCATCATGGGTCCCAACTGGGTGCATGCGTGGGTCAATGCCAGTGAAGTGGGACTCTGCCCTGAGCAGTCTCACTTGGTTTTCCCAGTTGCAAACTGAAGCTGGGCAACAGAATGGTTTTAGGCCATGTTGTTTCACACAGAACTTGTCAGGGAACCACCTGACCATCCCGGCCAATCACGGAGTGTACATCTAAACCAGGCAGTAATAAAGAGTTTATGCTTCCTCGTGCTGGGAGAAAGGAAGCAGGAGTGCCGACACAAGCCCTGAGAGCTGGAAGGCCAGAATCAGTGTGAAAACCAGGAGAGTTGAGAAGACTCTGGGGATCAGTGGGCTATAAGGCTGCAGAGCCAGGGCACACTAACCTTGATATGGCAAGAAGGGTAACCGATCCCTTGCAGAATAAGAACTGGCAGAGAGCCAGGCCCAGGAAGAGAGCCAGGTCGAGAGAGGCCTGCTGTGTAGCTATATTACAGACACTGGCAGACAAGAGACCAAGGATAGCTGACAGAAATCTTGTCAGGGGCTAGATCTCCCAGAAACAAGAAAAAAACCAGAAGCCGGTTTTTGGCTAACCTCTTTGGCCCATCAAGGCAACCGTGGACTGGTGGGTAAAAAAAAACTCAACTTAAAAATATCCCTAAAGCAAGGGGTGGTAGACATACTTGCTCAGAGGAGTACCAAGAACAATGTGGGCGGTGTAACTCTGGAAGTGCAAAGGCAATAGTTTAGAGCCAGGAAGCGAACGGGCACTAGAATAGAGGTCTCATTAGACAAGGGATTCCTGAAGAGACCAGTAATGACTAGTTAATTCTGCTTTGCATTCTTTGCTCCCATGGGTCCATCCAAACTGCTTTCATAATAGTGTTTCAAACAAAGTTAGCTATCCTGACACTCTTAAAGTATTACACATTTTACTTCTACCTTGTTGTCTTTACCAATAAAGGTATTGGTTGACCTGTACTTCGATGTGATGTGTTCTGTTGGTCACTTTGTCATAGCTGCCACAGTGCAAGTCCTATTCTCCACATTGCAAGCATGTAGCCTCAGGACGATCTCCTGCTCAACCAATCATGAACCGGTCTATTGTTCTGGTGTATTACAAAGGCAGACCTGCACCATGGGTTGAGTGGGAATACGCCTAGCAGTCGCCAAAGGGCATCCATTGGAAAACACGAGCTCTGTGCTCCAGATAAGATTTGGAAGTGGGAGTCTTGTACTCACTATTTTTTATAGTTGAGAGTAAAGTGATTTTCAGGGTGTACAAATGTAATTCCATTTTCCAAAGACAGCATTTTATAAGCAAGTAAAGATACGTTTTAACTGGAAAACGGAAATGTTTTTGTAATAATTATCTCTTTGCATTTAGTTATTAATGCACATTGAAAGATACAAGTTTACTTATTCTGGTCAGGCAGTAATAATAGTAGTTCCTTTCTATTGTACTAAGTGCACTACTTGTCCAAACATATCCTTGGAGCTGTGAGGGTAAAAACAAGGGCACAAGGTTCTACATGTCCTTTTCCTATTTTTTGTTGGGTGTATGTTTACTCCCCATTTTTATTTTATGGGACTATTTGCCTATTTTTAGGAAGTAAAAGTGGCAGATGCACCATTTATCTTAGGGCTGCATGGGCTATACCAAGCCACAGTAAATTTGAACTGACAATGAATCTGTAGTTTACTGAAAGCATGTGGTCTAACTCTAAGAACTATAAACTGTTTTCTTCATATTCTTTTACTTGGTACTTTAAATGAAGATGTTCTTATCTGGAAAGCTGTATAAGGTTTGCTAACCTTAATCCTGGTGTAGACAGTCCCCATATTGAAAGTATTAACCTTGCACCATGTCAGCCTGACTCCCCTTCAAAAGGTTTGAATTGGATTGCTTGACTACTGATGGCACTAGTTGAGCTAAGAGCACCCCAAGAGACTGCCTGTCCTACCTAGATCAGCTGTCCAATTGGACCAGGCACTAGGGCTCCGGGGAAAACAAACGGGATCAAAGGCTGCTGGTATGCTTTAACCAAGCACAGCCAGACACGTCCCACAAACAGGCAGAAGTGTGGTTTATCTGCACCTTCTAGTTCCAAGCCCACCAGTCCTCATTTTATTTTGGGTCGGGCACATTCTTATATTACACGAGGAATTGGTAAATACTCATCTTTATTCATAATGATCATGGAGATTCTTACTGTATTTGTTTTCATACAGACTCCAGTGCACATGCTCACCTTGGAAACAAGACGACACGAAGAAACACAGGTTCGATCCCCGGGTCCGCGCTTAAAAACCTCTGGGTATTATGCGCGTTATAAATATGCAACTAAGAGACATATTCCTGTAACAGCGCCTCGATGCAACCGGGCTGTGTGAGCACTTTAAAAATGCAAATAAAAAGGTTACTGTTGTAAAATGGCCTAGGAATTAATTCCTTCCTTTGTGCGTACTGTCAAAAATGTTGCTAGTCTGTTCAGTGGTAAACGTGCTTTAACCATATCAAACAGGGGCCCTTCATTAAATTTGGATCACCACTTCAAAGTCCATCCTTTTAAAGAAAACGTCAAGCTCTTGACGAATGTATCACCATGTCTCTTTCAGTACAAGAGGGGGAGAAGGAAACCACAAAGATATTTAGATTACTAAAAAAGAAAAGACTACTCGATATTCAATCATCGTCATTTCCTGCATCAAGATTGCCATGTAAAGAACGTGGAGTCAGCATAGGATTTTGCTCACTCTGCAATCATCTTTTCATCTTTTAAAATAATATGATCTTGTCAGGAAATGACACCCACTTCAGGACTAGCACCCAACATCCACGTTGCTGGTGAGAATTTTCCATGGACCAGCACTAGCAGCCTTTCAGAAATACACGGTTTGATCGGGATGTAGCCATGCAGGGTGATGGGCAGCTGCACAGCTTGCTAGCTCCCACATGAATACATGATCTTAGCCCATATTAAACGTATTAAAGACAGACATACACGAGAAATGTACCATCCGTAAGGACATACTATTGGAACGTTAGTATGAACGTGGGCAGAAGCTAGAATCCTTTAGTTGGAAGAATGCCCCCTGGTATTTTTCTTCTGCTGCCAGTTGCTTAATGCCTTCGTCCTGCAATACTTGTTGGATCTCTAATAATGACGCCATAAAATCCTCATTGATAATGCTTTGGCTCGATTCTTATCACAATTCATTAAGCAAGATCGGTTAGGACATTTCAGAAAGTGCTTTAACTCACACTTTTAAACCCACGTATGTGGAGTGGTATTAACCTTTTTACTGCCCTTATGATTAAGGCTCCCGGTTTTACTGATTTTACACAAATACAGACGGAAATCACTCTTCTTCCTTTAAGTATTTTTTTGTAAATAGAAATACATGACTCTTAATTGGGTCTTTAGGCCGTCAATCATGCAGTGCAGGCCAATGGCTGTGGAAAGTAACATAATGGAAAGGTTGAAAAGGATTTACATTTCTTTCTGAATTGTTGAAGTGGCTGCACATATGCACGCTTTGACCTTTTATGCAATAACACAGCTCCAGGACCTTCCAATTGCGGGCATTCAAGTGCTGATGTGTTTTTTTTCATTCAAATATTACTATTTATTTTTTGCATAGCAAAAAATAAATGTGGATAAATACTGATAAAATGACCAAAATACACATACGGATAAATACAGACGGAAATGGTGCATTAATAAATACCATAAAACCGGGAGCCTTACTTATGATGTAAGTGTATGTTGTAATTTCCATATGAAAGGATTAAAGTCCTGGCCATCAAAATGTTAAACTCACATCAGCACCTATCAGATATTTAAGAAGATACAAGTTCAACAGGGTTTTCCGCACATTGATAGGCACGAGAAAGGTTTTAAGGGAGGAGGGACTATTCACAAGGAGTAAAACATCAATTTGTAATATGTTCTAGTAGACAAAGTATGATGGATCAGGTGGAAAGGGCGACTTTAGGCCATACTTTGTTGAGAGAAAAGATTGTCGGCCAAAGGCAGACGCCATCCATTAGTGTTTTAAAAAGATGCAGGGGCCTTTGTTATTGGAGGAACCGCTAGTGTCTTGCAACCGGTCTTGGGTATATGACCTGTTGGAGCAGACATGACCCAAGGATAAAAGTAATATGACAAGTCCAGTATGAAAGAAGAAGCAGCCATGTTTGATCGAGTTGTCAAACATACGCCTTGAGTAGGATGGCGGCATGGGAACTTCTGTAATTTGGGAAAGTTTAACTCCGCAAACAGGTGAGTTGGGTGGGTCGTCCACAGATTTGATTCTTGGACATGTAGAGGTCTACCACCATATCTTTTGTAGTTGCGGAGTCTCATTGAATGAAGTGAAAAAGATATTTTAGTGTGGAACTTGAAGGGATGTATGAACCAATCACAGAGTTCTGCAATGAGATCGTTCTTATTCACGGGGCAACAAAGGGCTTTGGGTGCTCGTATAATATGAGTCTGTGATGCATTTCAGATATTAAGAGAGATTAGGAGAGCTGCAGGTTTCTTTCCTCTGTATAGTAAAATCCTTTTGGGTAACACCTAGTATATTGTGTTAAAGGCAATTTTGTTTGGGAATTGTAAGGGTGTCGAAGAAGGATGCTTACACATGGGTGGCCTTTTGGTTGGCAAAAACTTGTATTTATCAAGAAACCCTCGCTATCCCCATCTTTTAAGAGGGGTTTTGTTGCCTCAGACTAATACTAAAGTATCTGTCAGAATGTCAGTCGAAATGAAACTCCTCCGTCCTGTGTCATAACCTACTTCTATCCCTTACACTACAACTAAAGAATAAGTCAAAAGAAAGTTCTTTCTCCTGGTGTTTGGGTGGTATTCTCAGAAATGTTCTTTGGCAAAATGACTCCCTTCCCCTGGCTTGTGGTTCCAACAAACCTTTGCACCAGTCAACTTTCGGAGCCAGGAGAATAACTCCCTTCTCCTGGTATTGGTTCACATCCTCGAATACAGTTTACATCAAAGCCAGGGGGAATGACTCCCTTTCCCTGGCGTCTCTTGATCAAAAGGACTTTCAACTCTTAAACTTTTATGACCAGAGAATGACTCCCTTCTCCTGGTATTGTCGAGGTCCCAAATCCTTCTCAGTGCCTCAGTGGGTTTCTCCTGCCACTGCGACGAGAATGCTTTACTCGGAAGCTTAATACACTTATGTTGGGATCCCAGACTTCTCTGCTGGTCAGTGGGCTTGTTGCTGCCACTTAGATAATGAGGTTATCCTCTCATGCTCAGTTCACTCGGGTTAGGGTCCCAGATCCTTCTCTGATGGCCAGTGGACTTATTGCTGCCACTGCGACCCACAAGACTTAATGGACATGCTCCAGGAGACCTGAGAAGAAAGGGAAGAGGCATGTGTTACCCATATCTCAATGGCTTAAAGAGCATATGGCTATCGTGCAGGAACTAGTACAAAAACATCTAGGGCAATCCCAAGAAAAACAAAAGTCCCACTATGACAAAATGGCAGTACTTCTGTCCTTTTCCATCAGAAAAAAAGTATTAGTCCTCTTACCCACCTCGGAGCACAAAATGCTTTCACGATTATACGGACCGTAAGAAATCTTAGAGAGGACAGGTGCTGATAAATATAAGGCTGACCAGCCTGACAGAACACTCAAAACCCAAATATATCATATTAGCCTTTGGGGGAAGGAGTGCAAGGAAGACCCTGTGGAGTCCTCTTCTGTCTGCAGGGCAATTTTATTAGACAAGGAGAAATCCAAACCTAGTTTGGTTCCCTCTGACCTACCCGAACAACAACAGCAAGAAATTCAAGATCTAATAGATCAATTACAGGATGTCTTCAACAGTGAACCAGGGCGATTGAAGCAAATTAAAACATTACATTTGCATACCCCTAGGTAAGGCAATTAACCTGAGGCCTTACCAAATTCCAGAGGCAAGAAAGGAAGTGGTCCTCTAGAAGGTGGAGAAAATGCTAGCCGCAGTTATAATTAAACCATCACAGAGTCCGTGGTCCTCGCCAATAGTCCTTGTGGCCAAAACGTATCAGTCATGTAGGTTTTGTATAGACTTCCGGAAATTGAATGCTGTATCCCAGTTTGACAACTATGTCTCAAATTGACGACCTCATCGACAGACTGGGATCGGTTGTCTGTATCTCCATGTTTGGTCTAACAAAGGGCTATTGGCAGGTGCCACTGAACCCCTCTGATAAAAAGAAGACAGCTTTCTCCACCACCAGAGGACTATATCCCGTCAAAGTTCTTCCGTTCAGACTTTATGGGTCCCCAGCAATCTATTAGCGGCTAATGGACCAGATACTGCGACCCTTTTCCCACTTCTGCGGCGCGCATCTGGACGACATTGTAATCCACAGCAAAATCTGGGAGAAGCACCTGTTTCACTTATATGAAATCACCCTCGTTCTGAGGAAAGCTGGTCTTGCCGCTAATCCCAAAAAGTGTCACCTAGCACAGTCGGCGGTCAAATATCTGGGCTTTTTTGTGGGAAATTGATTAATCCAACCCCAATTGGAAAAAGTCAGGGCTGTGCAGGAAACACCATCCCCAAAGACCAAGAGAGACCAGACGTCCTTTCTGGGGCTTACAGGGTATTACTAGAGGTTCATTTCGAATTATTCGGCCATACCATCTTGCCTCACTGACACACTGAAAAATGCTGAGCCACAAAAACTTTGCTGGCAAAAGATCAAGCCAGCTTTAATACACTGAAATATATCTTGTGTAGTTAGCCCATCCTGAAGGTTCCCAACTTTAATTAAAAAATTCATCCTTCAGACAGATGCTTCCAAGGTGGGAATAGGAGCCGTTTTGTCCCAGAAATATGACTGACATTGC
Organism: Ambystoma mexicanum; assembly: GCF_040938575.1. NCBI lineage: Eukaryota > Metazoa > Chordata > Amphibia > Caudata > Ambystomatidae > Ambystoma > Ambystoma mexicanum. The sequence continues at coordinate 445,625,590 of NC_090936.1, read as the reverse complement.
AGGTCGTATCCATAAAGAAGCTCAAAAGGGGAAAACCTTTGGAGGCCTGGGGGGATTGTCTGATGGCAAAAAGGGCCTGTGGCTTAGTGCTGCCACTGCGATGCAGAAGTTCTCCTCGAATGCTCGATGTGCTTGTGTTGGGTTCCCAGAACCTTCTCTTGTGATCAGTGGGCTTATTGCTGCCACTGCAATGAGGAAGTTCTCCTCAGATCCTAGATATGCTTGCGTTGGGGTACCAGACCCTTCTATGGGTGTCAGTGGGATTATTGTTGCCACTGCGACGAGGAGGTTCTCCTCAGATGCGTGATATGTTTGCATTGGGGTCCCAGACCCTAAGTGGGCCTATTGCTTCCACTGCGACAAGGCGTGTCTCTCCGGCTCTTTGGGCTTCTCCCCTCTACTTTCACAGCATTGTGGCGGCTCCGTGCTGTGCTGGTCTGCCCGGCTCTCTCTTCCTGCTTCATGTTCGGCCCCGCTCCAGTTGGACCCCATAGAGGACACCCTCAGCAATTCGCAGGCGTCCTCAGCTCTTTGGCATCCCCAGTCAGCCGACAGGATTTAAAACTCTCACTCTTGATGGTTCCACACCTGCCGACTCTCCTGGCATGGCTTGACGAAGTCTTCAGTGCTTCTTCTCTTATACAATGTTGCCAGTCCCACCCTGGCAGATTGTCAAAGTCCTTTGTTTTTTTGTTTTTTTTTGTTTTTTATTAAGTGCTTTTGGCTCTTAAACAAGCCTTTTACACTAAAAAATACTCATATTACATTATATACACATATAATAACCATTTATAAAAAAGGGAGGGACTTCAGAATTCCATAAAACACAAAAATAAAAATGATCCCATAGCAACCATCAACAGTCATACAGGTAATAAATCAAGCCGCTCCTTCTCTTTCAACCATACATGGTGTGTAACTGCAGTAATTATAAGGGATTCAACCCCAAAAATTATTATGGGTCAGAAGAGGAGTTATTAAATCTTTGCAGTATTCAGGCTCAAATATAGGGCAGTCCATCAAGACATGTCTGGCTGTCTCAACACAGTTTCTGCATAGGCGACACACTCGATCTTCGAGAAGTCACCTCCAAGCTCCCATGTATTCCAGCACAAGAGGGGTGCCAATATGTAGGCAGGTTATAAAAACGAACTAGTCCTGGATTATGTAGTTTAACTAAATAGCTACGTGGAGCCCTGGTTAAAAAAAAAAAAAAAGGCCCGTTGCGTGTAGGCATTAAATCTTTTCTTCTCAGCAAGTATAGCCAAGGACTGGACGCAGTACCAGTCCCTTGTCTTAGTCTTCAGTTTCTGCAACAAAAAAACCCACCAACTTCATTTTCACCAGGAAAAGCCAAATTAATAGCCTCAAGATGCGTAGTTACAGTACTATGCAAATTGGATAATTTGAACAATTTCAAAGTCCTTTGTTGTTCTTGATGGATTTATCTTCATGCATCCTTGGGGGAAAGCTTGTAACAGTCATCTTCAGGTCTTCTGTGCCCTTCTTCGCCCTGGTACTTTCTGTTGTGGCGGTTTCTCCTACACCACAGAAATACAGGCGTGGGGGGTGTGACGTTGGCCAATGGGCTGTACCCTAGATGATCATTCTTATCCCCAGAGGCAAAGTCCCTACCCTTGAAGTCTTCCCGCATTAAACCACCCCTAGGGTGACTATTGGGTAGCGGCTAAACCTCCCTAGCCTCACGGGAAGGAGCTCCCCCTTGGGGAGATGTGACAATACCTTGGCAAATCGTCACATAATTGAAGTATAGGTAGAATACATTTGAGTCGCTGAAGGTGGCAGGAGAAGATTTTCACAACTAAGTTCACCTCATTTCTCCACCCAGGCCATCAGATGGATAGAATCCTTTCTGAGCGAGAGAACTATGCAAGTCTTCTCCCCCTCGGCTGCAGCAGAACCCATACCGATCACATGCGGAGTCCCCCAGGGTTCTTGTGTCTCCCCAACCCTATACAATATATTTACCAAACCCCTCTTCGATGATTTGGACCATCTAGGTATCACCTACACTAAGTATGCAGAAGATACACAGATTCTCCTCCCGCTTTCTGGGGATCATGATAAGGACAGGGAGTTGGTGAATGGAGTGTATCTCATCATTCAGGCATGGATGGCATCTCATGGCCTATGCCTGAATGATAAGACAGAGCTGATCATTCTAGGCACACAGGCCAATATCAACAAACCAGGCCCTGACTATTCTGAGTTCAGTATAGATGGTAATGTTATTAAGGTCTTAAGGGAAGTAAAAACGCTTGGTTTTTACCTTGATTCTACTATGTCATTCACCCAACAGGTCAATTCCTTAGCATCAACCATGGCCTATACCTGTAAACTAATAAGAGCAGGTAAACCCTTCCTATCCAATGATAGTTGTATGATCCTAGCGAGAGCCTTAATACTCTCCCGACTCGACTACTGCAACGCCCTCTACAGTGGTGCCAATAAAGCCACCACCCAAAGGCTCCAAACCCTACAAAACAATGCCCTCAGAGCTGCATGTGGAATAAATAAAAAAGGGAGCATATCTCCACTATCAGACGCCAACATAAATGGCTTTCTACCGTTGACAAAAGCCATCTAAAAATGATCTCCCTGACACACAAAGCTCTCAATAACGCGGCTCCTAGCTATTTGACGGAGAAAATAAAAAGAAATATATCTAGCAGACCAACAAGAACTGTCAACTCCAACCGTCTGGCAGTACCAAGATTCAAACTTGCCAAAATTGGCGGCATCAGTTTCCCTGTATCAGCTGCCAAACTGTGGAATGCCTTACCACACAACCTGAGAGCAGACCAACCATTCTCACAATTTAGAAAGAACCTGATCAAACACATCAACACTAAAAACCTGTAGTCACCTTTAGATCCTTCCGTACCTTAGACTAACTGTATATATGCAGTTATTTCTATACAACCTCTGCATCCTGTATATTAATTGCTATTAACCCTTTGACTATACTGTATCATTGTAAATATGTAAAGTGGATATGTACTATTGTAAATTTGTAACACTGTAATGCCCAGATTTTTGTAACACTCTAAGTTTCGCATATTCTTGTTCTGCTGCGCCCGGTTACCTTAGGGTCTGGCGCGCATTATAAATAAACAAACCTGGGCTCTGTCCAAGAAAACCAAGACTGAAAATTCTGAATGAATGGGGAGTATCGACCCTGGGAGACAGGCCTTTCAAAAGGCAGTACAGGTGTCAGTTGGGCCTCTGAACAAGATATGATTGTTTTACTGTTTCAGGACAACCAATTGGATCTCATTCATTGCTGAACTTGGTTAAGGGAGTTTTTCAGTCAGTTGGAGATCACCCGGCAATTAATTTAGTTTCAGATGAAAATGGAGAGGGAAAATGAAGAGGGACCACACAGATGCTAAATAACGTAGGCAAAAGGGCCCCGTCTCAAGCTGTTTGTTGATCCCTCGGCTGTTACACAGCCCTTCGAAAATTATTTCAAGCCTTCTGCTGGGGAGGTAAGACCCAGTAGAACTCTAGCTGTGTTTTTTAAAAAAAATTCAAAGGACCACCTTTGTTCCATTGAACATTAAAAACATTCTGACAATCCTACAGGGAAATGGTCTCTAGGAAGGCAAGCCAAATAGTTTTAAAAGTGCAAAGTGGGGGATATGAAGAGAACAAGGGAAGAAGTGGGTAAGGAGAAAATAGAAGGGTAACAACGCTCCAAGGCCACATTCTGTATTTATATATTACACTTGAAAAATCAAAGACGTGGCTACAGCACAACAAAAGAGGTGACATTGGCCACCAATACCTCAGCCCTATGAGTGTGGATAAAGCGGGTAGTGGGGCAAAGAACTGGAAGAAGGGCATATATCCCCAATGCCACACACTGCTCTCCACACTCATAGTGGGAACTATGAAAAGTGCATTTAGGAGCATGAGCGATTAGGAGGTGGTTGCGTGTGTCTGAGGGAGATGTGAGGAAGCGGAGGCTGTCCTCACTTTCCCCAAGCACCTTCTGGCTCAGGTGGCCAGGGAAAGGCCATCGCTCTTGGATCCTGGCCGTGGGGGTGGATATGCAAGGAGGATCACGTGGGTGGAGGAGACTTGGAGAGTGGACGACCTTGGGTGAGAAAAGGTATCCCCATTGCCTTTTCACAATGAAACTTAGGTTTCAACAGCATGTGTAGGGTACCGTCATTCCTCCCCCTTTTCCTCCTTTCAAAATGACCCTCAGAAAACTTTAATTGTTAGGAAGAGATCAACCAGGAGGGCACCTCTTCATTTGGGTGGGTTAAACACATATCAGATCAGTACCAAAACAAGGAAGAAACAACTGGGAGCTATGCATACTTCCATTCACCCACACCACTTTAGTACTGAGACAAGGTAGAGGGCTGTGGAGGAGTACCACTGTAATAGCCAGACATGTCTAGCTAATAGGCTTAACTCTAGTCAGGAATCTGAAGTAAAGGACTTAGTCTGCAACCATTTAATAAGCCACAGGTGTATAACATGGGAGACCGCCCAGCAAAGAGGAGAAACCGGCCTGGAGAGAAGGACACGGCTTGCAGAAGAGGAGCGAGCCGGAGTGCAGTGGAACTGGCTCGAAGGACGCTGTGCTGAGCAGAAGGGCAAAAGAGATGTCAGTGCCAGAGCTGGCCGTGTGAGGGTCACGAAGCCTGCAATCCTCCATGAGCTGTGTCCAGAGCAGGAGCTGTGGGACACTGAAGTCTCCCGATCGCTGCAGGTAGTTTACGCTAAGGAAGAGCGGAGCTATGCGCAGCAAGATTAGAGGACAGCTAGCACCGCTTGCCGAGGCTTCTGTGAGACAAAAGCGAAGCGAAAGGAAGCCCAAAAGGAGAAACGAGACTCCCGGAGGAGCAGCAGGAAACCGGTGAAGGGAACACTCATACCGGGGCACTCCAGGAGCTGAAAGCAGGCCTACTTAAATGCTGAACGATCTGAATACTTTTACAGTCCCTTTGGAAGACCAAATTACAGGGTTTCGAATGCCGGCCAACCGGCAAAGTGTTAAGTACTTTGGAGAGGGCAACAAGTATTATTAAATGCCAAGAAGATGCAAAGTATTATAGGTACTTTTGAAGGTGCAACAAGCAATTTTGAATACCGAACTAAAAGAAAGATATGATGACCATATTTGAATACAGCACGAGATAAAAGCAAGCGATAAGCACCTGTGATTAAGGTGAAAGCAAGGTGGTGGAACAGGGTGAGCACCACACAGCGAGTTGTGCGAGATACTAGTTAAGGCAAAGCCAAAAGATTGCCAATGAAAGTCGGGTTGTGTGAAATGCCAGTTGTGGCAAAGCCAGTTGTGGCAAAGCCAAAAGACTGCCAATGAGAATAGGATTGGATGAGATACAAGCTGTGACACAGCCAAAAGACTTCCAAGAAGAATCTGAAAGAAGTGTGGGCCAAAGTTACAAAGGTATGAAATACACGTGACAAAGCCAAGAGACGGTCCAAGAGATTATGAAATGAGTGTTCATTAATGACACAGGTTCAGAGAGAGAAAACCTGTGTTGGCAAAAAGCCTGAAGAAATACAGGAGCATAACCAAATGCCAAGGGTTATAGGTTGAGTGACCTGAAATCAGTGGACCAAGACCCTACTTGACAAGAGCCAAGGAAATTAAAGATGCAGGAGCTGTGTTGTATAACATTTGCTTAAGTGAATGAGAAAAAGAGAGCAATCTATGTGAACTATTGAAAAGCCTGGCTGATTAAGAGGCTGAACTGGAACTATTTTTGAAAGCCAATATATTTGAACTGATTGTAGTTTTGAAACTGGAAGAGCTGACCTCTTGGGGAAGGCAACCCCGAGACTTTGTGAATTGTGTTGAACTCTTGAGGAAGGGGAAGCTGAGAATAAACCAGGAGCTAGAAGAAGTTCTGAACTTTATTTGGAACACTTTCTTTTGTTGCCGACACTCCTACACATTGTATGTATTTAGTTGTGAGGGCAAGTATATGTTTTGGACACATACAGACTTTTGAGTTGAACTTACTGACACAGACTATTCTTAGTTTTCTTTCGGCAGAGAAATCCCACTTTACCATAATGCAAGTTAAGCCTTACTTACTCCATCCTGACATTTAAGAAAAATAAACCATTTATCTAGAAAAATGAATCTGTTGTCTGCGTCTTACTTCATGATGACTTCACAGATGTAGGCGTGTTATTGAAGCAACAATGGTTCCTGAGTGGAAGAGCATGATAAATGTGTCAATGAGAGAAAGCACAAAAGAGCTGCCATGTAGGCAGGAATGATATGATATGCTATGGCATTTATAATGCGCCTATACACGAGCGTTTCAAGGCGCGACGAGGCAAGGGAGGGGGAAGACAGACAGCGATCCTACTAGGCCAGGTGTCATTCAGATCACGCAAGTGCATGGGAAGAGGGGAAGTGCAGTACATGGAATTTAAAAAAAGCCTTATTTCTCTCTTAAAGCAGTCATTTTGCCAGTTCACTGCTTTGGTTTTACGATTTTACCGACTTGCCCCACTTGCTCTTTGTGTTCTGTTGGGGTTAGTTATTATGCAATTTATAAACCACTGGTTACCGGACCAGATTGCCTGCTTATCGGTCTCGATTGCCTGGTTACGTGACAAATGTCTACTAATACAGTTAAAAAAAAGAAAACAACCTCTTTGGGCAACATTTTGTTGTGTCATGGCAGGCCCTGTTTTATTGATCAGTGTACAAATACCTTTGCGACTCAAGTTTCTAGGTCTATTTTTGAATACTGCAAGCATATCAGATCCATAATTAACAAGTGAACATGCCCCTTGTTTCCTTTGCATATATGTTGGCAATTTAAGGCAATTGGGGTGCATGCGTCTGATGGGATATCACCCATGTTCCAGATGGGGGTGAAAACACCCAATGGAGTTTTCAAATCTGAAGACAGGACGGTATCTAATGGTGAAGCATGAACATTATGGGGTTACTGAGCCTACTGATTGTGCAATGCTGTCTGTCATGATGTTATCCCACCATGCTGCGCGAGGTGTCAACGGTGCCCGATGGGAGTTCTCACATTGTTACACGTAAGGGCCGACTGTGCTTGCTTGGGCAACTGTACCTAATGCAGTAATATCCCACATTACTGCCACATAGTAATGGTCCACTGATTAAAAGGAAAATGATTGTTGTAGTATTGTGACACACGACTGGGTAGCGAATATGGAACGAATGGAACCAACCTATCCTTCAGAAATTTGATACAAATAAGTGGGATTTTCCTTTATTTTGAAATCAAGAGGTTCCGGCATGCATGCCCCTGCACATTGAATAGATGCCTCAGAGATCAACAACTCTTATGGCAGAAGAGCCTTAAATCGGAGCAAAACTGCTGCTTCTAGAGAATACCCTACCTCATGACATTGTTATTGACGGCTACACAATCTAATGGAACATATGGGCAGCTAAGTGTAGTAAGCCCCAAGAGACTCGACAGCTATTCAAAATATAAACATACTTCCAAGCGGGAAGATGTGTCCAATTGTCTAATAACATTTTGACTCAATCCCATGGGGGAAAATACCTTGTTGAAAGGTGCTCCCATAAAGTAAAAGTTCTTGAAAATGCTGGACACACCAAAGCTAGGGGCCAGACACCTTGTGTTAAAAGGGAAGGTATGTTTATTTCTCCCTTAGAAATATTCACTGTAACAAAGCTTATTAAAAAGGGAAGTGTGGATTGGAAAACAATACTTGCAATGGAAATCAGCAAAACCCCAAAACTGCACTGCCATGCACTGCTAATGACGTCACTCGTCATAGGAAATTGAGTCTTCAAACGACATTTTTCAGTAGGTTTTATTTTTTTGTGTTGGCCAGCTCATCCAATTTAAAATGGCCCTAAAATGTTTGGGGTGCTCCTTTCTCCTCGACTTTTTTCAATTATCACGTCTTCCACAAAGCGCTGGTAGGTGCATGTCATTCGGGTTTGCTTACGTCATGAGCAGAGTACGAATGTGGCCAAGTTCAGATTGTTTTCTGAAAGAGTTAGGGTTGCCTTAGAAAATGACATCCCCCACTAGGGAACCCCAAGCCACCCGTATTGGACACTGGCCATGGCCTGCAACCAGCACGTCTGTGCACTTTGCCCTCCCACACAAATTGGCTGCTGGCTATGACCAGTGGCCCCAGTGCGGGACTTGGCCTTGAACCAGGCCACAGGCCCCCATATCAACCCGCAGTGGGTAGTAGACACAACTCCCCCAATGGCCACTGACCATGGCAGCACTTTAGCAGCGGCTTCAGCCATGCCCCAGGTCCCTCTAACTAATCAAAGCTATTAATCTGTAGAGGACACTGGCCATGGCCTGCAGTTATAGCCAGTGACCCCAGTGCACACTTAGCTCCCCTCTCCCCCCTCACATCTGTGGGTCTAGGGGCCACCAGTAGTCCACAAGGGCCTCAAACAGTGCGAGTCATCTTGAGCACATGAACCCTATAAACAAAACTGATAGGTTCCCCTACTTTGCAGCAGTAGTACACCACTCTTGACCCACTCCTCAATCTCCAAGGGTCTTGGGCACAGCCAGAGTGCTGCAATATGCCCTTTGTACAAATGTATGCAGCACAGGGTCTCAACAAGTGCAGGAATTTGGAATAAACGTAACGCCACAAAACAATCAGTTTCCACTACCCAAAAAGGGTATCCCTCTACTAAAATGTGCATCCTTTTAAGTGGGTTCACAACCCCTGACTGAGCTATGGGGAACCTGAAAAAGGCAGGTCTATAACTAGTTTAGGCAAACCCAGATGTCACTAATAGGAGTTTGGCCAGATTTAAAAACACATCTGCTGGACGGGTTTGTGGCAAATCAGACCAGAAACAAGATCATAGTGATGGTTTGGTGGTAATCTGTTCTGTGGTTTGGGCAACATGCATGGGCAAAAGCCTAGCAGACATTCCATACCTACCACCCACGCACCCATTAAGTTTGCACACCCCCTTCTTTTGACGGAACCTCACTAAACCCTACAAAAATAAGTCAGCAATACTTTTTGGGGAAAGTTACAAGTGTCTCAAAAAGTGCTTTTGGGTGTCCAAAATATCATTGGCGTCAGGGGGCTATCGCCGACCCTGTAATATATGCATTTGCATCTTGTTTTTCTATGTTTGACACATACCGACAGTGGCAATTGTAAAAAAAAAATTAAATGACACAATAAGAATTCTGGTTAGCTAACACAAAAACAAAGGAATTCCCTCTATAGATGGAACATTTAATTAAACTAACATGATTACAAGTCCATCTTTTTTAAAAAAAAAAACGTTTTTATTTATTATGTATATAGGTCATACGCACTTTGAAATAATACATACATAAATTAATTACAATTTACAATATAAAAAAAATCAAAATAAAATAAATAAAAATTATTATATTAAAAAAAAACATGATTCATCTCATCTCGCACTTCAGTGTGCTTACACCATACTTAACTGTGTTCCAAGTTTCCCTGTAGCTAGCACTACAGTCCATACACCGTATAAGGCTATATGCATCAATTTATTATCTGTATTAAGGCAAGAATGCCAAACAGTGTCGCTTTCGATGTTATCAAGATGCGTTACAAAAGGGCCTAACAATGTTATATAAAAGGGAACCATGCACAATACATTCTGAAAGCACATGGCGAGCGGTATCCATCTTCTCCACAATACCACACAGTCGACACTGGCAATAGCTAAATCTGGTCCAATACATGCGAATACTGGCAGTTTATTTATACGAAGCAAAAGGAGGAATTTACGCAAGGCTTGGGATGGACATATTTTTAAGTAGTTCTGTGGGATTTTGAAGCTATGGCACAAAGTCTCCAACACAGTGTTGTAACTTTTCAAGCTAGCCAAAAGGTTATAGTTGGAACACCAATTCCATTTTTCCTTTTTGCAATAAGCGCCCTCCTTAAAACATAAGGAGATTCTTCCTGATACGGTTCCCACTCAATTTCAGCGAAGGTCTTATTAGCCAGAATGGTATACTTACTGTGGGCATGGGCACGGATTTCTTTTCCCAACAATTAAGTAAAGGGCAAGGCGGGGATAGTCTGGATATTAACAAAAGGCTTTCGCCATTTCAGTGCCAAAGCAACCAATGAGATCAAACCCATTTCCAGCCTAATCATTTCTATAGGCACGCTTGGACCCAATTTGAAAATCCTTCTCCAGAATGCACTCGCGATGGTTTCTAACCAAGACAAATCCTCCATAAATAGGGCCTCCAAAGCTCTGTTCATATAGCATTAACATACCTAATAAGTTATATCTTGATGTCTCTTTTATGCATCTAACAATCAGGTTTGTCAAAGCTACAGCTTTGTTCTTTTTTCCCCCTCAATAATTGCTATATAATCACAGCTGGTTTTGAATTCTAGACCGAGGTGTTCAAAACAAGTAACATGCTCAATATAGTTGCCGGCAACCACCATCCTAGGGATTGATGTCTTTCTATGGGACAATTGCATGATATTAGTTTTCCCATAGTTTATTTTTAGGCCATGCAAGTCAGCGTAGTTTTGCAATTGAATTAAAGCTCTTTTGAGACCAGAGAAGGTGTGGTCACACAGCACTATCCAGTCATTTTTTTGAAGCCCAAAGTTTCGAATGTAAATCCTGAGAATACATCTTTTCAAAAAGCCATTCTTTCGAAAGGATATTCTTCCGAAATAAATTCGAATATGGTATCTAAATAAAGGTAAGTATTAGTGCAGGGCTGGGGCCAGGGTTAGGGGTAGGGGTAGGGTTGGGGTTTGGGTTAGTTTAAGGGTTACATTGAGGTTAGGGCTAGGTTTGGGGCTAGGGTTTAGGGTTAGGGTTAGGGTTAGGGTTGGGTGGCGTGTGAATATACACAAAACCTTGAAAACCTAACAAGGTTCTGGCCAGTGCTGAAATTTCAGCACTGGACAGCTCCATGTAACGTTTTAAAGTTACAAAAAAAAAGCACTGAAATGCTACTTTTAACATGTAAAAGTGCATTTCTATTGAAACCAGTCCATGTCTATTGTCGACGGATTGGTTTCGATAGAAATGCACTTTTGCATGTTAAAACTAGCTTGTCAAAGCTTTTGTTTTCGAAACCTTTGTTTCGAGGCTTTAGTGATTCGAAACTTTTGTTTCGAAACAATCACTATAAACCTCACAGAGCACCAGGTCATCGACGTAGGACAAGCATGGCACTTTCTTGCCAGCGATTTTCGGGAGACAAATAGTTGGCCAAATCGGCCAAGTAAATGTTAAAGAGCCTTGGTGCAAGGGGACAGCCTTGCTTGACACCTCTCTGCGTTGCTATGGGCTGAGTCACCCTCCCCCTACTGTCAAGCCTGACCTGGAGTGTGTTTTTTTCATGCACTCCACGCACAGCAGACAATAGATCTTTCGATCACCCCTGCCCTTCCATCTTTTCCTACAATCATTCGTCCATTTAGCATATAGCATTCCCACTCAAAGAAAGTTTCAAACCAGTCATTGCCTCTCAAGGTCTTAGTATGCGATACCATTTCAGATGTGCAATACACATAGTCAGTCTCAGAAATGTCATGCTTACCAATAGACCTGGCATTTAAGTCTCCACCAATTACAAAAAACTCCTCGTCACTAGGAGCCTTTATACCAGAGATAACTTCCACCATTTCAACAGTGCGGGCCATAAAACCAGCAGGTTCATAAACATTCACGATTGTATCATACATATTACTATATGGTGCCTCCTGGGTCCTTTTTTAGCCATATTAGAAATATTTTAAATCCATTCATGCTGAGCTTTGTGAGCAACCAAAATTCCTGCAGGAGATAAACCTAATTTGCAAGCAAGAAGCTCAACAAACCTTCAACATCTAGTAAATGAGAGAAACCATGTGCGTTCCAAGAACTTATGGACCATGTTCAATTTGTGGGTTTAGCACTAGATTCGTTGTTTAGTACCAGCAAGTTAAGAATTCCCATTATATTCTCTTGCAAAGAAGACTATTTGTATTTCCCCCCACTTATGTCCAATGGTCTTCAGAGCCGCCCATGGATTCCAGATAGCATGCAATTGGCTTGCAGTGGTTGGCTTGGGTTCTTCTGCTGCATCCAGCTCGTACCCAAGCTCGAAAACCTGCTTTTTTAAGAGAGCGCTAAATTAGTGGTCTCAATAATAGATCAGTGGACTATGCTAAATTGATACATACAGGACTTTATCGGTTCAAAAAAATCTAAATCTTGAGTATCCAGAACCCTTAAAGGCATGATCTTACAGATGAAATTTAAGAAGTCCGATCTGTTAATGTGAAACTTGCATTTTGTTGTGCACTGCAGAGACCGCTTGATAGTGAACACAGCAGAGTTATTAATAGGCACCTCCTCAGCACTTTCAACATTAGTTTTCCTTGTAGGACCGGGAAAGGCCTTTTCGCTGCAACACATCCAATTTCATTGCTATAGGATCCTCACCTGGTGTTTCCAGCACTCTGTAGACTCAAGTACGGGTGCAATGCGATTGTTAATAGCGACCAGCACGCTCGCTTCATTCTCCACCTGGCTTCTGTCATTTGACAATCAACTTGTTAGAACGCCATTAGGCCTGGCACTCTTTTTTTATTTCTGTTCATCATGGATTTAGTCTTCTTACTTACAGCTAACACTGGTGTGTTAGCTTTTTCCAAGATAGGCACCGCTTCTTGATGCTGGGTACCTACTCACAGCTGATGGTTGAGACGGTCCTTACGTCTCTGTTGTATCCTTATTAAATATATGATTGATGTGTCGCTCCTAATGTCGTCATGCACTTAACATGCCAAGCCAGCAGCCTCTGCACTTGAAGCCTGACCTATTGATCACACCGATAGTTGTTCTCGATCTTGAGCTCGCAATTCAGCAGCTGCAATAAGATCATCAAGATCTTTATTCAGTCTACTGGATTTATTTACTAGGTGCGCACAGAATCTTATCCAGTATGTTTCCGCTTAAACGAAGTAGAACTTTCATCGCAAATTGAATGACAGATTTGATATTGATTTTTGAATTTATAGCGCACATATCCTGCATGGGAACCTGACAGCAAAATGCATCTAGGCGCAGGTAGATTTATACTTAACCAACACCATTAAACTATGCCAGATGACTCTGAGAACTATGCAAACAAATATGTTTTCAAGCGTTTCTGAAAAGTAGTTCAAGAATTTATTTGCCGTAAGTGTAAAGAAGATAGCCACTTCTCTGTTGCGGGCCCTCGAACTTGGGACTCTCACCCCAGGTAGAGGTTCTAGAGGGGGGAATTACAAACAGGCTCCCCCCAATCGATCGCAATGTCCGAGTAGGCTGCTGACTCACAATTCTAGATGTCAAGTAGGTAGGAGCAAGGCTGTGAATACATTTGAAGACAAGACAAAGCTTTAAACTGCATTCGCGGCCGTACTGGAAGCCAATGAAGGCTCTTCCAAAATTCTGAGATCGATGTTCGCCGTGGTAGTGAAAAAATCAATAGCACTGCAGAATTCTGTGCAACCTGAAGCCGCTGAAGCTGGTATTTGGGAATGCCGACCAACAGGGCACTGATATAATCCAATTTGGTGTTCGTAAGAGATCCCCCCACAATTGGATAGTTTTCCTCAGAAAATGAGTGGGAGTAAGGGATTTAAGGAGTTTCATCTGGTAATAACAGGCCTTGATAATTTGATTTATCTGTAGGTTACAACTCATACTGGACTGCCAGAACACACCAAGATGTTTGACTGTCTTTGTATAGTTGGCAGCCTGCCCAAAGAGGCTTGGGTAGGGTATGGAGTCCAGCACATTCGTCAGCTTGTTTTTTAGGGCCAAGGACGATTATCTCCATCTTAGAGGGATTCAATTGGAGTTTATTGTCCAGCAGCCATATTTTAAAAAAAAAATCTGCACATTTTTATATGTCCACAACTGCCTCTAACGGCTGTGTGAGACATACATATATCTGCATGTCATCCACATATGAATGCTAACAGATTAAGGAGAGCAAATATATTAGGTAATGGGCAGATATATAAATAAAACAGTATGGTAGACACTGATAAACCCTGCGGGACTCCAAAGCTAACAAACAAAGGTTTGGACAGGTAGGATCCTGCCTTAACCTGTTGCAAGCGATTGGACAAGAAGGATGTAAAACATTGAGTGACTGAATCAGACATCTGCGCCAGTGATGAAAGTCTAGTTTTAAGTATGCCAAAATCCACTGTGTCGAAGGGTGCCGACAAATCCAGCATGACAAGCATGCTGATGTCACCTTTGTCGGCAGTCTCGAGCAGATCATCCCAGACAGTGAGTAGAGCGGTCTCGGTCCCATGGCCTGCTCTAAACCCTGATTGGTAAGGGTCTAGGATGCTATTTTCCTCCAAAAAAACCCTATAATTGGGAGGTAACAACCTTCCCCAAAACGTTTTGCCGGCCAAAGGAGACCTGCAATGGGGCGATAATTGTAAAAGTTCTGATCCAGGGTGCACTTTTTTAGCAATGGGGTTAGATATGATTTCTTTACTTCAGCAGGAACAAAACCTTCCATAAGTGAGGCATTCACCATGAACTGAATAGGTTTGCTGAGAGCATAATCATGCTTCATTGCAAAGTAGGCCAGAATGGGGTCATAGTTGTGAGTGATGGGTTTTAGCTGAGCAATCAAGGATTCAATACTCTCAGCTGTAACCGGGGAGAAGGTAAACTTAGCTACACTATCTTGATTGTCTAAAACTGTATATTCCGTAGCAACCTCAATATATAATGTTGTGGAATGGGTATCAATACTACGAATCAGATCCATTTTTTTCTGTAAATGATGTATTGAAATCATAAACCATCTTTTGAGATGCCGGTGAACTAACTTGTGTTCAGGTGGGACTACAGAAACTTCAGGGCTGCATATTCAAACGTACCCATTGGGTGGAACATTAGTGTTCCAACGTCCATTAGAGAGGTAAATGCACAGAAGGCTGGACTGCAGCTGCAGGGTGGTGGAGAAGTTTGGCCGAGCTGGGCTTTATCGAGGTGAGATCAAAGCAGGAAAGAAGGGGGGGGGAAGGGTTGAGTGATTTGTCATCTCCCACACTCCTGATCTGCAAACAGTGGCACTTGAGGGTTTCATTCACCAATATCGGACACCGATATGTCAAAGCAAATGTAGGTGGTCTCGGACAGAATCTTGGTTTTTCATCAGAAACTATACATGGTGGAAAGAACCACCACAGGGATGGGATAAGGCTTGGAGTCCATAGAGGGCTGATTATTGAGAGGTTGATTCAGGCAACTGGGATCGCCCGATAATTGTCGAGATATGGATGGTGTCCACTGAGATTGGTCTACAGGACTTATCAAAGATGAAGAGTAGCATGGCAGACTATATGGTAGCTCTGGAGGACAACCTGGAATGAATGGATGACTTCTGGGTTGCAAGGGCGAAAATCTTGGGTGTGTATGTGGCAGTTACTTATGACAAACAATGTGCCAATCTGTACACCTATTGAAAAGCAGCATACAGGTGTTAATGTACCAGTCAATCTTCAAGCAGGTGTTCCACCAAGAATCTTCTGAATCAGCATCAGTAGTAGGCTCCTGAAGGTGGTAGGGCGATTATGAGCCTTAAGAACACAGAAGACCATGAAGTACTTCTAAAGGGAGCCACGAGAGACAAATCACTGGCAATGCAATGGAAAGATCCAGGAATTCTTTGTTTCATGATCTGGAGGGTGCAACCCCGACTAATGGAAAGATGTTGGTAAACATTCAAAAAATAAAAAGGCGGAATCGGGGGTAAAGCATTGGTCTGGAGTCCTGCTAGACTTGTGGTGTTTTAAAGGTGTAAAAAATACGACTTTACTGGTGCTATGGCTGTCTGAGGAGATTTGGAAAAATGTCCTAACTGCCCATGACCATTTAGGCAACAAACCACAACTGCTGACCAGCAAAAGTGGGATAAAGGGAAGAAATTAATGATGCCACACCTGACATCTTTCTCACGTGGAGGTCTTTTCTGCAATGCGACCTCCCTTTAGTACCTTGCTTTCCCCCCCCTCACCCTCCTTCCCTTTACTTCTCCCTGCTCTCACCACCCACTATATCCATTTTGTGGCAAATTCGTAGTGGGAGAAGTTGATAATACAATCTTTGTATGTTTCGCTTGTGAAAGATTGTCCACATGGCGCTGGTTTAGGTTTGAACGTTTACCCTTTATATGGTTCCTAATAAAAAGGTTTGTTTTACAAAAATTAAGTGTGATCTGAGAAAATCCAGTAGTTCATCTTGTACAAATGTGTAGGGGGCTTTATCTCTTGCTCGAGTGCCGACACCCGTTTCCCATGAAACGCAATGGGGTACCTCTGTTGCAAGTGGGAGGAGTCGCTTAAAATGGCTATGCTGCTAGATTGAGCATTGCTGCCAAAACTGAGATTCTCCATTATTTCCTAATAATCATTTGCAAAGCTGCTGTTAAATGGGAGAGTAAAGTGTTACAGAAATTCTGGGGCCTCGGACCATTGAAAAGAACGGTTTGGGAAAGAATTGTTGTAGTGTGGGCATTGAGGGTGGTGCCATTGCTGTAGTCCAAGTATTCCCACTTATGCTCCACAGACTTCAGAAAAGGACAAGTCCAATATGCACTGCAGATTGTATGATCTAACCTAACAGCTATTACTATTGTAGCCTTCAATGTGTATAATCAGGTTGAATTTCCACGCTCCAAAGATGCTTTAGATTAGCCACAGATTGGAGGATGGAGTAGGATACCAGCTACCAACCGTATATTGCCGATTGCCACTGGAGTTCCTGTTCCGCCAGTGGGAAACACAGACCTTACTTTTTTGTTACCTAAAAGGTGGATGGTCTTCCTCCCTAGAGACAGCAACAGTAAGCAGCCTTCACCATCACTGCTAAAGTGATACAACATTTTGTTAACCAATTCCAACTTTCTCCTCTCCTTGTCAAATAGCTCCCATGATCAAAATGCTAATAGGCACAAAAAAAAAACATAATGGGGTATTCCTGTATCATTTTCTACAGATGCAGGTTTTGGTACCATCCCATTTCGTAACTGAGACTCCAGTTGATAGAGAAAAGTTGATTTCATTGGTGAGCTGAGAGCTATGTAAAAAGTTGGTCAGGATATAACGTACAATATCTTGTATCCAGTAATCGAACTACAGATTAGTCACAGTTCATGTAGAGTACTTGTTTCCAGTTATTACGTTTTTCAACCAACATGGAGGGTGTCGAGCAAGGCATGTCAATATTGCGCAAGTGTTCTTCATTTTGGTTAATTTTGGGTGGCACCAAACACCTACTGGGCAAAAACGAATGCTGTAGATGTACAGAAAGAATTCCCAGCATATTGACGAGAGACGCAGATCCTGGGTGTTTGGTTGGGATTGGGGTTAGACGATTGGGGTTTCCAAAAATAACTTTCGGTCTTTTCTCCCCTGAACATTTCGGACTTGGCCCCCGTTCCCACCCCCTACTTACCTCGCGGCGACACACTTCGCTGTGTGCCACCGACTTGCTGTGTCCCCGCAATGCCTGTTACCTTTCACTTCCGTGATCGGGAACCGGCGCCGAAGGGTCCTTTCCTTTTTTTAAATGTTTTTTTACTTTTTGTGGGATCGGCTGCGGGGGACACCGCTACAACCCCTGCTCACTCCCGCAGCCCTTGCCACTGAATGGGAGATTTGGTCGAACTTTTCGAACGGCTGAAATTCGGCCAAATCTCCCATTCCGGCTTTTTATTTTTCCTCAGGCTTTTTGGACGTTTCCGTTTGGTTGCACTGTTCTGGAGCTCAGTGAGTAGCCACTTTGGAGTTGGCCATTTTTCATTACATTTCATACCGTGCCAAGCCTTCCTCTGGTCTGACAGTAACACTAAGGTGGATAGAAATATGGATAGAAATATTTTTGTTCTATGTCCATTATTAGTGGCATGTATGCAAACAGTAACTTGAACACAGTTGACACGTGTAATAGTAATTCCAGGGTATGATGAGCCCATCTAAATAACTATAGTGCTTTTACAGCATATTTTGAGATGGCAAAATGATAAATTGACCAAAGTTAACCCTATAAACCTAGCTACAACAAACAAAGCACCCTACAAACCGATCAGTTACCTTTTCACAGTGAAAAGAATGCTGCCCACCATTGCGGACAAACGTCTTTGCCCGCCCCACTTCCCCCCCATGCTTATTAGAGCCAAAACTGTTTTCTTTGCCAAGACCTTGCTATCATGGCACCAGTGGTAATGAATTATCCTCAGGATCGTCCATACTGTATTATTTGAATATTAAAAGTAGTGCTTTTGGTTTCCTTATTCAGAAGTACAGTGAAAGACTACAGGAAAAGTGGGTGAACAGGGTCTCATCAGCGAAGTCCAATACAGGTGCCTCATCAGTTTTCTTTATTCGGGATACTCCTCTATTTTCATCTTTTGGTGCAAGTACCAAGCAGCACCCAACTAAAGTGCACCACTTACAAAGAACGAAAGGCACATGTCTTGAACTGCTGCAGAAGTATAGAAGCATGGTTGGGTGAGAATGTCATTAACGATTGAAGCGCCTCCCTTATTTTACAGCTTGGTTTTGTGCGACAACTTGTCCAAATTCCATCAATGTTTTATTCTTGAAACAAATTCCAATGATACACTGGCCCAGACATAAATAGGGAGAAGATAGCCAGACCTCAGCCTACACTTCGAAAAACAAAAATCGCTCTTACCGTACATCATGTTGACCTCCTTTTCAGCTGAAATAAAACACGCCCAAGTTGAAAACACAAAGTGTGGGATGCAGAGGTTGAGATGTCCATGCAGTTTAGAAATGATGCTGAGAAACTGTCCACAAGGTATGCTTTGTGAAGTGCACAGGAAACTGGGGTTTCTGCTGCTCATTCTGGACATCCAACAAGTACAGGAGAGCTTGTGAGCTCTGTGTGATGAACATTCACAGCTACCCATTGATATCCATTTCTGCAGGCACACCAGATGGTCAGGATACTATCATTCTTACGCCGACTTTCTAAACAAACTTCACTCGCCCTTGGGACTGGCATCTCGAAGATGGGCATGCCTGTGCATGCAAAAGATCATGGAATGAAACTAGCTCCAAGTCTGAGAATGGACGAATAGTGTTGCGCTATAACAACGCCACCCAAGCGCACAGTAATGCAAGAGTCATCAGCATTAATATAACCAACGGTGAGGGATCATGGTATTCGTAGTACAAAACATCATAAGAGCTGCAGACTCAGGCACTAAAGCAGCAGCACACAGAAATGTGTCAACGTATATATTGTCAGCCCTGACGAAGCAATGCTGAAATTTATGCAAAACTTGGAATTGGTGGGTGGGGGTGAGAGAGCTGGGCAGGGTGGGTTTTAGGGGGGTGAGAGCTGGGCAGGGTGGGTTTTAGGGGGTGGGTGAGAGCTGGGCAGGGGGTATGGGGTGAGAGCTGGGCGCGTTGGGTGGGTGGGGGTGTGTGAGAGCTGGGCAAGGTGGGGGGGTGAGAGAGCTGGCTTTCTGAGAGCTGGGCGGGTCGGTGGGGGGGGATGAAAGGGCTGGGCAGGGTGTGTGGGTGGGGGCAGGGGGGGGGGGGGGGGAGAGCCGGATAGAGTGGGTGAGGGATAAGGGGGGGGCGAGCCGGATAGGGGGGTTTAGAGCTGGGTAGGGTGGGGCGGAGAGCGGGTAGGATTAGAGGGTGTGGGGGTAGGGTGGGTGGAGAGCGGGTGGGAGTAGGTTGGGCTAGTAGGGGTAGAGAGAGTGGGACTAGGGTGGTGGGGATTGGGTGGGTGAAGAGAGGGAGGGAGTAGAGGGTGGAGATTGTGTGGGCGTATAGAGGGAGTGGGTCGGCTGAGGGATTGGGTGGGTAGGATTAGAGTGTGGAGGGTTGGTTAGATGGAGATGGTTGAGGGCAAAAAACCTTTAGAACAAAGCAGCCTTTGGAGGACTTGTCAAAAGTAGCCCAAACAAAACCCAGCTGGTACACGTCAAGGTGGTGGGTTTTGTGGGTGGGGTTAGAATGGTAGTGGGGTGGGTGAGGGTAGAGCGAGAGAGCGAGGTTGGGGGTACAGAGAGTCGGTGTGGGACGATGGGTGTAGAAAGGCAGCCTCGTGTAGACAAAAACATGTATCAACACACCTGTTTAATGCAGCCCTTAATGTTCCCAAACCGTGTCAGAAGATACATTAAAAACAAACAAAAAAAGGTAGGACTTTTGGTAGAAAAAGGCAAGGAATGACAAAGAAATTGGTGATAGAGTAGTTATTTGGGGCAAGGTGTTCAATGCTACTTTATCATGGAAATCTCACATTAATGGCCCATCAACTAGTGATATTTCCAGTAGCCATTGAGTGAATTCATTCTTGAGATCCACATCACCAGTAGAACTATATTCCATCACCTAGAAAGGATAATGAAAAGAAACAATTCTGCCTTTGCTTTATGAAGTCGAATGTTACTCTGCAAAGATAATGCAGGCTTTGAAATGATTTTAAAAAAATGTCTCGGTTAGTCTAGTTTAAAAAGGAAAAAAAACAGATGTTCGAATTTTAATGTGCACCAAAAAACGATTTGGTATACTCGCAAGAAATATTTTAAAGCTTAATTAATAAGAGCAAGGGTTCCATGTCATTTCATCGTGGGATGTTTTTTCACGGGCTTTTATACCGTGGATTTTTTTAACAAAAAAACACTGCATTTTTTGGGGGGTGATCCCCCCAATCCTTTAACTTTTTTATATATCTCCTAACACCCACACCCAATATATATATTTTTCCAACCCCCCCCAAAAAGATTCAATGCGTTTTTTCGGCAAATAAATCGCAGTAAAAAACCCTGCGAAAAAACATCTCGCGATGAAAGGACGTCGTACCAGGGCAAGATTGTAAATATTTTAGAATTCAAATTTTCATACGGTTTTCTCTCGAAGTCTTTAACAAATAAAAAGATGTGCTCGATTTAGGCAGCACTTGGGAACCCCAGAAGAACATGAAACATGCAGGCTGAACCAAAACAAAAGACGCCGCAGGGCATTCTGGGACGCTGGCACTACATGACACAGAGCACTGTACTGCTGGTCGATAATGGCGACCCCCGCACAGCTGATAATTGTACTCCGCGCACATTCACCAGCATCACTGGAAACCTGGCAGTAGACAGGGCAGAACAGAGGGGACCATAGCACCGACGGACACCAGCAGGCAACACCGCAGACCGTTCTTGAGGCGTTTGCGTTGTTAAAACACGTGCAGAGGTATACCGTTACCAAACCATGTGGTGATGAACACCAGAAAACATGTGGGGTTACAAAAACTGGGAGACAATTTCCTGGCTTTGTTTCCGGTTCCATGTCATTTCATCGCGGGGTGTTTTTTCGCAGGCTTTTTTACCGCTGATTTTTTTACAAAAAAAAAAACTCATTGAATTTTTTATTTTTGGGGGTTCCCCCCCAAATCACCCCATCCCCATAAATTTTTTTTATATATCCCCTAACATCCACAACCAATATATATATTTTTCCAACCCCCCCCAAAATTCGATGAGTTTTTTTGGCAAAGAAAAAAAAAAATACGCAGTAAAAAAAAAAAACCTGCGAAAAAACATCCCACGATGAAAGGAAGTCGTACCTTGTTTCCAACCCATCAGCAAACAACTGCAGGCAGATGCAGACACGAGTGAATCGCTGTGTATTCAAGCTACCACTAGCAATGAGCGGAGGGAGCCAGAGTAGACGAGAAGTGTTCGGTATTTCTTTACATTTAATTAAAATGTGTTTAAATATTAACAAATATGTTTGCTAACGTCGTTTGGCTATCAATGGTCGTATATACACCAAGCAATCAAGCGCTTAGTTACTGAGCGCTCTTTGGACTCTACCGCCCCAGGAGTACTGCAACTTTTGAAGCTTTTGATTTTTGGGCTGTACTTTAGCAACAATGCCACTGTAAAAACTAGATGTATAATTAACTCAAGGGTCGTAAAAGAAGTTATGAACAGGAGCAGCACACAGACTACTCCGGCAGAATCTTTCCAACTGGCCCTATGCAGGTCCAGTGATCGTCTACTGCCAGACGCATTTCAGTGACAGCTCTCAGCTTACATCGGCCCTCCCAAAGAGCACATTATTGGTTCACCATTTGAGCTTGGAAAATATTGCTGTCCTTAAAGCGCAGCACAGTATTTGGGACTGACTGGCCAGAGTCCGGAACGTGGGTCATCCCATCACCACCTGCATGGAAAGGTGCACATCATCTGGAGGCGCTAATCCGCAGGGTCAAGCTGGTTCAGCAAGTGTAGCAATTCTTTGGCCGACAGATTTTTGGCACTGCAGTAATGGGTGCAAACAGAAAAGTAGGACTGCTCACTGCCTAGGGAATCGCCTGTTCTACAGAACGTTTCAAAAAAGCATACAGGCGTTTGTACTTTTACAAACATATGAATTTGGAACTGTTCAAGGAATCTCTCTCACTCGAGGCACTTCCAGAGTGTGGGATAGACTCGTTGCATTTCCAACAAGGAAGCATTTCCCTGGCTGAGAAACAGCTCAACACGATGGAAGAATGACTTTGTTTTTAGACGAGTAAAAAATCTACATCCTCAAGTAGCTGAAAAAAAGAAAAGTTACCTAATGGGTACCATTCTCTTTAACATCACATCACTGGCGGACCTGCTTGAGGAGGAGTGGGGGGGCGTGTGTGTGTGTATATATATATTAGAGTGGTGTGGGTGTAGGGAATCTGCGTTTGTATAGGGGGTGTGCGCATGTGTATCATTTTATTTATTGGATATTTGTAAGTTGCCTATATAACAAATGTTGTTTGAAGGTGCCACACAAGAAAAAAGGGGGGGGGAACAAGGGAGAAAGTTAACAAGAACGGTCCTACTAGGCCTTGTGACAATCGTATCGTGCAAGTGCAGTAACAAGAAGTGCGAGGGAGGTGGGGGAAGGGCTGGTCTGGGCGAAATGCAAAGTGCAAGGGTGGGAAGGGAAGTGCACAGTAAAGAGGAGAGAGTCAAAGTGAAAGGGGAGTTTGGGGGGGGGTGAGAGGGCCACAGGGGCTAGGCAAATGCTAAGGGGAGGCCAGGAGGGCAAGTGCTCGGGATTGCATGGGGTGCAGGGGGAGAGGGTCCACATGCTGTGCGTGGAGGGGGGACTGGCCGGGCGGCCTGGTGTCCTGTAGAACTCATAGGGATCCAGGCAGCCAGTCACTGCAGCAGATGGGGTGTTAGGAGGGGAGAGGGAAGGAAGAAGAGACAAGGGGGGTCTTGAGGAGCTGCCAGAACTTAAGGAGGTCTGGCTCAAGCGTGAGAGGGGCAAGGAGACTATTCCAGAGGGAGGATCCTGGTAAGACAGAGAGCTACCCCCCACTGTCTGCTTCAGGAAGCACCTGATCTGCAGAGAGTTGGAGCTAGAAGACGGGAGGGCTCTAGCAGTGGGGTATTTAAGGAGAGATAGTTGGATGTAGCAGGGTCCCAGGCCCCAGAAAGCCTTGTGGATGATGCAGAGGGTCTTGAACTTGATCCAAGCAGCAACCGGAAGTCAGTGGAGAGATTTTAGGGCTGGAGAGGTGCAGTCCCTGGGCTTGAGGCCAAGGATAAATCTCACAGTCCTATTCTGGATTAGTTTAAGTGGGCGAAGGGGTGGGGGAATAAAGGACGATTGAGGAAGAGGCTGGTGCAGTAGACCAACCTAGAGAGGACCAAAGGGAAGGTGAGGAATGGGAGAATGCCTCTGAGGAGGTGCAGCCGACAGTGGGCCTTCTTAGCAAGGTCCGCGAGGAGAGGAGAGGAGAGGAAGAGAGAGAGAGAGAGAGAGAGAGAGAGAGAGAGAGAGAGAGAGAGAGAGAGAGAGAGAGAGGGAAGAGAGAGAGAGGAAGAGAGAGAGAGGAGAGAGAGAGAGAGAGAGAGAGAGAGAGAGAGAGAGAGAGAGAGAGAGAGAGAGAGAGAGAGAGAGGAGTCAAAGATGAAACCAAGGTTTTTTGCCTCACAAGAGTGGGGGAGGGGACCCAGAGGACGGCTGGAGGGTAGGAGGGACGGAGGGAGCTGGGGTCCCAATGAGAAGGATCTGTATCTTACTGGCATTAAGGCAGAGATCATTGGCAGCACACCATGCCTGAATAGCAGTCAGACAGTCAGGGATGAGAGAGTAGGAAGAAGAGGAAGTAGAGGGAAGCTTGAAGGATTCTGAGGTAGAAAACAATTAATGTGAGAACAGTGTCTGGAATGTCAAGGTCACAGAGGAGAGGAAAGAGGAGTGATCCACAGTTCCGAGGGCTGCAAATACATCAGGCAGAAGGAAAATGGTAGAAAGGTTGGTGTGGTGAGGAAGCTAAATAATTCACGAGACTGAGGGGTCAATCATAGTGGCAAGTCTGGTCTTAGCTGCTCTTCTTCCGCTGCTGGAAGTGAATTGGTGGATTAAGTGGGACACTTGACAAATATGTTGAGCATAGGAGAAGTTGGGGTTATCTGCGTTTCACCATCTCCATTGGACCAATGGCTGGGGTAACTAGGAGTTACATTAGGCTGGGATAGGGGCCGGGGGGAGTCTTGTTACCTTTATTAACTCTACACCTGCCTTGATAATACCAAAGCCCTGCATAGTCCCTTCTCTACCACTTGAACCAGTGTTTAACTAAAGGGATTACAAGCAGAGGACCCACATTGCCTAGTCTCTGGGTGTGGACTGACAGCAATGCTATACCGAAGCGCTCTAAGGTTTGGTAGGCAGATGAAATGAAGCATATATTTTACCCAAGACAGCTCAGACCGAGATTTCCCTCTCAGCGGAGGGGCTGGGCCCACAAATATGAGAACATTCTACTAGTCACTTTCCTTCCATTCTATAGGAAATGACCCATTGACCGAACAGATTATCAAGGGGATTAACCAACATGGAAGCCCAAACTTCCACCTTGACACTGTCCATAAGGCAAGCAGTCATTTTGATATATGATAGAAAGCAAACAAACTACTTTATAAAACACCTAACTAAATATATTCTTTTTATCGTAGGGAAAAATTGACTTGAACTGGCAGGACTGAATGTCCAAAATTGTTATTGAAGAGACGTTGTGTCATTTGTATTTGTGCTGAACTGATAGATGGGGTGCTCAAAGAAAAGTGCATTACTTTGTTCAGGACAGGGCTCAAAATGTGCACTCGCCACTAGCCAATGAATTGGTGAGTAAGAAATGGTGTGCTTTATGTATGCATAGAATGGAGGTGGCGAGTGACTTGTTATGCCTGGCTAGTAGCTTAACCTTGAAATGTTGCCCCCTGGTTCAGGAGTTTCTTCATCACAATGTGTCTTTGTTAGTTGACAAACCTCATGCCAGGTGGTTATGGGCCAGCCAAACAGGGAACTTCTCCCCCCTCAGGAAGTGGGCACAGACAAAAAAAAAAGACAGTGCCAAGCTTCTGACTGGGATGGATATTCCCCTGGACAGTTACTATGCTCGGTAGGGCTTTGGTGGACATTCCCGGCATAAGATAGAACAAAAGGTCTAGGTCGCAGAGTAGTCCCCTTCTACTTTCAAGCTTGCTGGACTACCAAGAGGGGATCGGGGCAGATTCCACTACTGGGGACTCTTCCAGCCTATTTTCCATCTTGACCACTACTACATTAGGGGTCTTCTGCAGACAAGATGGAGCCCAGTTTAGTGCTCATAGGAAATAGTGCTGTAATGCCCTAACCAAGAATGAGGGGTGCTCGCTTGTCCAACCAAGCTTGTACAATCTCATGATACAGGAAGGGCACTTAGGTTGCACGGGCGCCATGGAATCTATGTTCATAGTGTACACAGTTGGGAATAAATGTGACCCCACACACACTGCAGCGGTAGGCACCCTAAGCCACACTACTTTGATTATTAGACTAACAAACCTAGGCATTGATGAGTCTGCCTTGAACTGGATGGAGTCTTATCTAACTGACCGACAACACACGTTCTTGTCAGGCTTTCTCATCAGTATTATTCAACGTGTATTTCCTGTCACTTGCCAACTTGATGCATGCTTTTGGATTCCATTACTTTTTAACAATGTCGAGGACTCACAAATACTTTTAGAACTTGCTGCACGATCCCAAATTGAGGAGTTAAGGAAATCCTTTAAAAACTGTATCCTGGCCGTGTTAGAAATGCGTGAAGCTGACCCCACAAAAATAGAAATGTTTCCTAGAACTCTGTCAAACGCCGGCTAAATCTATTAAAAGTGTAGGTGTGTCTGGAAACTCAGAGCCATACATTAATCTGGTTATAAAAGTAGGTTTCCATCACCAACAAACAAAAAAGAATTTCCATGCTTTAAACAACCACATACAATTCAATGCAATATCATTCTCGTTTTATCCTAGCTAGATTACTCAAATACAATTTTGGCACCCCCAATTTCTGCTAAAAAGACTCCAGAGACTGCAGAAATGTTCAGACAAACATCCTTTTTAGGATACATATTAGCCCCACTATAAGAAGCGTGCGCTGGCTTCCTGTGGAAGAAGGGGTGCAGTTCAAGGAAATAGCTCGATACACCAATCATTTTCATGACCAGGGTCCTCCCTTTCTCTCCTTCAGTCGGTCTAGCTACCGGCCAAGCATTCTCCTTATGTCGGCAAAAGCCAATCCACTGGCTGTACTGTACCATGGATCAATCAGCAAGAGCCGCTTTGGTGGTCAATCTTTTTGCTTACCTCTCCAGATTGTTATAGAACAAATACTCTGACACATCTCAGAACAGTTGAGACACATCTTCACTACAGGAATCTGATGCACTAACTCCCATTGCGTAGGAGGCACACTAAAATTCCATTCCATACACAGTAGTCTTACCAACCACAAAGGTTGGGTACCACTGTCCCTCATGTGGTCAGGATCACATGATGATCGCCGAGCCACCCCAGCCCTTCTCCGACATCACGCATTCAGAGTATATAGACATGTAAGGGACAGCATAGAGGTACAACTCCAGTCATAGAAGGACAGAATGGTGAAGAAAAAAAAAAAAGACTGACACGCAATTCCTCAAATGCAGGTCTATAAGTTACTAGTGTTACTGGCCTAAACATAGGCAGACACAATAGTCTTGAGCATTCCTTGCCTCAACTCGCAATAAATGGGGTTGAAGGATCAATGCTAGAGGGGAGCAGTGTAGACAAGTGTACAGGGCAGTATATTAGAACTCTGAATAAAGAATTATACAGGCTCCCCCACTAATCCTTTTGTTCCCCCCTCAGCTACAATGCTTGTCCAGGGTTGGTCAGGGTGGTGTGTTCACATGGATCACGCTAATAAAAAAGAAAAAAAAAAGAAAAAAAAAAACACACCTCTAACAGGGCATGTCATGTGCAGTACTCAATTCTATTCAGACAAAAATCTGTAAAAACACAAAATAAGAGTTTGGAAACGCTACATCGATGGTGTGCTGGTCATATAATGTAAATGTTGCCCACAAACTGCAAGGTCACATGAAGTTGATCTAGGTTTGTGTACTAAATGGCGCCAGATGTCCTTCTCAAACTGTAACACAGAAATGGTGGTATACCCAGTGTGGTGCCCATGTCCACTTTTGAATATTGGTAAAACAAAGGAAAATTAGGACAAGAATTACGTAATACAAGAGCAGCATGAGCAACAATATTGAACAAGCACTTTCAGGCCCAAAACCATAAATGCGATGAGCTGAAATGGACTGTACCTTTTAAAGTGGACAAAGGGAAAGATGTAAATGCAGATAGAGACCGATTATTAAGAAAAGAGCAAGAATTGATTTTCCTTTCACAATGTGATCAGGAGGGGTCTCAATGAATATAGAGTGGCATAAGATATGGAGTTGACCAAAAATACTAAGTAATTGCACTCAGTTCCTACAAGAATATTTGGGCAAATGAGTGCTTCGCCCGCGTGTGGCCACAATCCCATAATGTCTAACAACTCATGTCATTATATCCTTAGAGCCCCATAGACATAACTCAATTGAGAGTATGGGTCAGAGTGTAGATTTTGTCTTCTATAAGACAAGTCAGCCATTGGGATGGAAGAATGGTAAATACTATATTAGTTTTGTGAATACAACCAATCTAAATTTTTATCTTTATCACATCTCTATTAGCCTTTACAGGCAAAGATGGCGCTGATTTTAGAGGCAGTTATATACACAGCATAAAAATGTTGAGCCGCATGCAATTACATGATGATGTTAGTCTGTATTGCAAGGAACTCATGGTGGCAACAGTAAAGACAGACACAAGTGATCACAGTTCAAGGGTGTTTATTAAACTGTAAGCAGGTTGGAAAAATGCCTAATCAAAACCTAAATCTAAGATGGGAGCAAGTGTCGACCATGAAATAAAAATAAGGCAGTCCTAGTGGCTCTGTGTCAAAATAAAGAAGGACATATGCTAAGAAACCGATTACCAAACCTTACAACTAATACAAAAAGGAGTGTGGGATAGTTCTCAAGAAACAAATGAAGTGTTCTCAAATAATATGTCAGGATACAGTAGCCCGAGACTCCCTTCCCCACGTTTTAAGCATGAGGTAAGGTGGGATCTTGGAGCCTAGTACAGTCTCGAGCTTCCCCAGCACGAGACGACAGTTTCACTTGCAGCTATCAAGACCGTTGATAGCCAAGTCTCGTCTCTCCTGAAAGTCTCTTGCCTTCGATGGCCTGACGTAGTCAAATAACAAAGCAAAGGTTCCTTCAATCAAATGAAAGTTTGTTTCCTGGTTTTACTTAGAGTGAGGATTCTTCACCCCTAGGTCCCCTCTTCTGGGCGCTAACCCCTCTTTACTTTCAGCCTCCCTCCACCGGGTTCAGTATGGCTTTTCTTTCCTTCACAAATCTCAATGTCTTTTTAAACAGTTCCAGTGGACGTCGCTCGGCCGGGTTCACTCTTGTCAACATGCGGTTTCTTGGAACTTTAGACATGCCCCCTTCTCGTCAGCATCCCTCTTCCGGGTTCACTCTTGCCAACTTCTCATTCGCATTAGCTTTCAATGCTTGCAGGATTCACTTCCCTTGCTTTCTCACAGTTCTGAGGTCAAAGGCTTAAGACTGTACAGGGATTTTGCTTGACCTCCTGTATGACAACTTTGACCTATCCTGACGGCTCTCGTATGGCCTTCTGGGCCTTCTGGGCCTTCTGGTAACTCTACTTCCATTCAGACGAGATTAACCAGGGTTTCTCGGAGCATGTGGTGCCAGCTCCCTTTTGCAGCTGGTCTCCCTTTTTTTACTTTGCGACTTTCATTCACCACAGCCCGGTTCTTATCGGCTCTCCCCTCGACTCACCGGCTGTAATGAAGTGCTTTGCCGTTCCTCTTTAACTGGAGTCAAGGCGGGTACCATGGAAGCAGGAGTCTCCCTTGCTCTGATTTATCAGCGTTGATACGCTCCAGATACCGTTGACATCTGCTGCAGCACACTTCGGCTACTGTCCTCGGCCTTATGATTCTTTCAGCGGAGGGTTTGCAGGGTTTTGTCGAGGAGGGCAGGGTTGCATCTCTCCTCATCAGCCTCTTGATGTTTGCCACCTTTCTCCTCCTTTTGAACTGCCGGGTCTGGATAGCTGTCTCGTCGTGCGGTCTGCCTTGTTCATACTGTGCTCTTGCTCCATCTTTTATCCCTTTGGGGAAGGGAAAGGGCCGTCAGATGTGTGCGATTCTGATCAATTGCCCAACTTTGCCGGACCCTTGTATCGGGACATGTCCGGTAAACAGCTCTGGTGTTAGTCCGTTCTCTGGTGTGTCGTGCAAAAGTGTTTGTGTCGGAAAAGGAAGGGGGGGGCAGTGGTTTTGAATGTCCTACCTGTAGGATGGGAAAAAGGTGTTGAAAGAAGGGGGAAATATTACTGCGTCTCACCCATCAGTGTCCCACTCACACTCCTCGAACACCCACTCTCCCCTCATCTAGGTGATCCTCCCTCACTGGTTCACCCCCAGGAACTGGATCCAATAGCGAAGGGCATGTCCTGACTACCTGGATGACAAATCCCGGGGACTAGCTAGGGAGACACCTTCAGGTTTCTCACAGTATGCACTGTTTTAGTAACGCAGAGTTTTCAGGCTTTTCAAACCTCTGTGGCGCTGCACAGGACTATTTATTCCAGGTCCACGCTAGCTGATGGCGAGAGTACCATGTGCTACTGAGCGGGTGGTCAACAAAAATGAAAGAAAAATGCTGTCTCTGAAATAGGAAGTAAGTGCTGAGGGCTAAGAAAGCAAAGGGGCAAAAGAAAGAGGCAAATACAGTCTATCACATGGGTGACCAAGCAGGGTAACTGATTGCACTCTGTATAAGTAAGCGTATGGATTACATCTTGATAACACTGCAGGTTTTACATTTTGATGAGGATTTTACTGATGTGGTGCTGTATGATTGCGTTCACAGTGAGAATGTGCTAAAGCTTGAGGCCGCCACAAGCAAGTGGTGTATAACAGAGTAAATCGTTTGCCGAATGACACATCCTATTTTTAGTTATGAGCATTTGATGCCATATGGTTAAAATAACGAGGCTTAAGAGTGTGAAACCTGCAGCGTATTAGGAAGAGAGGACACAGTACCCATTAATAAGGGTGAAGAGCGTGACGCCAATAGAGGTGCAGTAAAGCATGTAAAAATGAAAGAAGGTTCTTTTGTGCAATAGACAAAATATTGACTGGTTTGGCTCCGGTATTCCTTGAAGTTGAAGGATGCGCAGAAGTGGCCCCTGAAGAGGTTCCATGATCCAGTCAGAGTTAAGGAAACCAAACATGTAGGGCAATGTGTGGTACGGAAAAAGTCCTGTACTAAATATAAAATAATAGTCTGGTTGCATTCAGCAGGATCACTCTAGATATATGAAGAGTTTGTATTTGAAAAGTGGGTTATTCAAGGTTGCACTTTAGGGTTGAAGCCTGGAAAGTCTACATTTATAGTCACGGGAGCACTTTATGATTATTTAACTGTAAGAGATGTTTTTAATAGAGGTATATTGTTGAGTTTTAAAGGTGATATTTCTGGTTTTTAATATAAATCCCTGCATCTATGATGAATATCCCTTGTCAAAGAAATGTGTGAAAAATTATGAATAGGAATAAAGTTGTTTCTTAAATTGAAATAAAAGCATCAGAATTGTGTACTGCTCATGCACTGGCGGAGAAGGTTTTTTTTCTTATTATTATTAGTGTTTTACAATACCAGGGACACAACACCCCTGCTGCCTCAACAAATACCCTGTTGTCTCTCCAAAATGGTGATTGTGTCCACATGGCTTCCATCTGCAAGAAGTGAGGGGTTATAGGGAGGGGGTTCATATGTTGATGCATCTTCCTAGCACCCCAGGATCCTGTGCTCTGTGGATCATAACAAGTTTGTAGTATGCTTGCAGCAAATCTGTAGCAGGGAAAGCAGCACTACTGCAAGCAGCTCACAGGCGACATTGAGCAAGCCACACCACATGGAAAGGTGCAGCTCAGCTCATATCACAACCGCCTTGCCCGCTTCCTGGCAATACTCAATGCATCTTCCTAGCACCCCAGGATCCTGTGCTCTGTGGATCATAACAAGTTTGTAGTATGCTTGCAGCAAATCTGTAGCAGGGAAAGCAGCACTACTGCAAGCAGCTCACAGGCGACATTGAGCAAGCCACACCACATGGAAAGGTGCAGCTCAGCTCATATCACAACCGCCTTGCCCGCTTCCTGGCAATACTCAATGGCACATTGCACTTAGGATGCAGTACAAAAACGTCGGATGCCACCAGGGAAACACTAAGTAAGGCTGCGTAGAGCTGCCGTGTAGAGCTGCTGATCCTCATCTGTCCAGGTTGAGGGAAAGGCAACAAAGTCTACCTGAGGCCATAAAGGTAAGTAAGAAAGTTGGCATAGTTCACAGATAAGTAAATAAAGGTTATACATTTTCAGGTGTTATATAGATTAAGAAACGCTGCTTTATGTAAATGTAGAGACAACTATATTCCTCACTCTTGACCCGGCTTCTATTAGTTTTCTGGTTCTCCAAACTAGAGGTCAGCTGTAAAGTCATTGGGAATGGAGGTTGCTGAAGAAAAAGTTAGAACTGTTGAAGAGGAGGTACGATGCGATGGTCCTTGTTGACAAAAGCAAAGCTCTTGTGTCTGCAGGTGCCGACCGTATCCAACTGAGATAGTTGAGGCACACCGACCCCTGAGAGGACAGACGTTCCCTTTTAGTTTCTCAATATAGGAGCTGCAGGTTCAAATCTTGTACGGCCTCAGATTGCAGGCGGTGATGGATGCTAGCGTGCTTAATATCAAGTCGCCCCTCCTCTTTGTGTCAGATCTTTAAAGAGATGGGTCAGCACGGCTCCCTGGTGGAAATGGGGGGCGGGGGGTGTTCAAAGGGTCCGAACGTAGCTGTTTAAGGGTGGAGAGCCCCACATTGTAGTCTTTCTCTGGTAAGTGGCATTACACAACAGCCATACAAAAAACAAAATGCCTGGAGACACACAGCCTGCCATATGAAAAGACTTGTACTGAGAAAAAAAATTATAGGTTGTATACTCTGCACCCGAGAGACTTAGGGTGCTTCAAGAGATGCAAACAGTATTGTATACCTCACAAGGCATAATCCAATAAAAAACATAGCAGGTACAGGAAGAACAAACATCACAGAGGCCTTCCACCACAGGGCTAGAATGAGACTCAATCTCATGATACATGACGCTAAAATGAACAAATCAACATCAAGCCAAATATGGAAAGGATTTAAACTTCAAATGAGGATTGTGACAAAGAGGAATCACTGTGACGAAAAGAAGGAAGGAAAAAGGAAAAAGGAAAAAGGAAAATGACCGATGATGGGCTTTGGCCAAAAAAACAAAGCCTTCGATTAAGGAGAAGGGCTGTGACAAAGAAGGAAGGTCTGACAAAGTACAACAAGTAAACGAGAAGGACTGTGACGAAGGGACGACAGTAACATATGACAGAGGATTAAGCTAAAGGATAAGGGCAACCTCTTTCTCATCTCTGTAGCATTGTTTGGCAACAACATAGCGCATATGTGTGCCAGAACCAAAAACAGTCAGACAGGATACATATACTTAGCTAGGATGCATGTACATCAGGGAGGAAACATCAGAATGACAGTGCATCCTTAACCCAATCAGAAAAACACATACACACAAAAAACAATTTGAAAAAAGGTAGCTTTGCCAACTTTCAATAAAAAGTTGCAATGGCGTGCCAGTATTCACCGTACCCTGCAAGAATGAAGACAATACAATTTCTGCAAACAGTGTGGGAAGGGCAGTGCTTTAAGTGAGATGTGAAATCAAAAGGAGGGGGTGGGGTGGAGGGGGGCTCCAACAGCAGGATGTGGCCAAGGTGCTCGGCGTGGCCTCAAATGAGGGGCAGTTGGCTTAGCCAAGGGCCACCTCCCCAAAACAATACATCAGGAGACCCTGCAAACATGTATTTTGAGTAACGCAGCAGTATCTCAGGTGGTCTCGTTTGCATTCAGTCTGCATCAGTAAATAAATACACCTCCGACTCAAGTTTGAAAATAAATCAGTATCTGTTAATTACTGACTAAGAATACACAATTCAATCAGCGATTAAATCACCATTATTCTGTAAATAGGGCCAGTTTATTAACTCTGCTTAAGTGGTCGTTTAGGGTTTCCGCTGCCCGGCTGGCTGCTTTTATTTGCTCAGCGTGGGAAATTGCCCATTGGAGTCTGCATTATGAAACGGTTCCATCATACCGGCAGGTACGTCGTGTCTTTTATTTATTTCCCTTGAACGCACGTTATTGTGCTGGGTGAGTGACTGGGCACCTTTTTATTAACTGTTTTGCTTTCCTGGTAAGCTCCGCGCTTGGCAGTCACTAAGGTGACTGGCTTCCTTGATTGGTTCATTACAGACACGTTCCACGGTCAGTTTACTATGGCCTTCCATTAATGGGCGGGCCTAGATTGGTTTGGTGCTCATATCTGTGAGCTCATTCCATTCACGGCATACCTGCAGCTACGTCCTGTCTTTTAGACCCTATTTTATTTCCTTTGAATGCACGTCATTGTGCTGGGTGAGTGACTGGGCACACTTTTAGAAACTGTTTTGCTTTCCTTGTAAGCACTGCGCTTGGCGGTCAGCAAGGTGACTGGCTTCCTTGTTTGGTTCATTACAGACATGTTCCACGGTCTGTTAACTATGGCCTTCCCTTAGTGGGTGGGGCCTAGATCTGTACTATGTGCACTGGTATAAAGGACCACTCGCACGAGCGCAGCGGGCGAGGGCGCAGCACGCCAAAGTCGTGCCAAAACTAGCCCATCTGGGCTCATGCGTGCATGATCTGTACCTTGCTGGTGGTGATTCTATGATAAATGGCTACTTGGATTGCAGCACTTTGGTATCCCTAGCCCCTTCCAATATCCAATGGCCAGTTGGTTTTTATATTCCCAGCGAAGTTGCTAAAGCTACACCTGTAGCTGATGCTCTTCAGTGTTGTCTGCTTAATACCCGCTCACTGGTAGCTCACGCTATGGAGTGCCATGACCTGGTTGCTAATTCCCCTTTTGATTTCTTGTTCTTGATGGAGACCTACCTCTGTGAGACATCAGGTCCTTCTATTAGCCAAGCACTACCCCCCCCCCCCCACCCCTACAATTACGAGCTGGCTCACGTGGACCGTCTTTCTAGTCACCCAGGGAGGGTGTAGCTATTATGAACAAGGCTCATTATAAAATCTCTTGTACTGTGCGTAGTCACCCACTTACAATGGAGTGTCTTTTGGCTCGTATTTCTTTATCGCCTACCTTGATGTTATCTGTCCTCGTGGTCTATCGATCCCCTGGTGTTGATAGCTCTTTATGTATGGATTTGCCTGCTTTTGTACAAGAACTCCAGCTTAAATATTCAAATCTTCTGATTGTTGGAGATTTCAACCTTCCAGCTAACACAAACAACGCGCGGTAGGTAGCCAATTTGTCAGCTCGTAAGCCTGATCTTGGCCTTCGTCAATTTATTTCTGATCCCACTCACAGACTGGGAAACATTCTGGACTTTGTTTGTGCTCCTAGGGCCTCTATTACTACTCTTCCCCCCAGTCTAGTACTATGGTCGGACCACTATATGGGGCCTTTTTTCTTTTCTTCTTTTGGATCCCATTTCTCTTGCGGCCAAACCTGCCATTCTCAAACGTAACTGGCATAGGGTGTCTCTAACCTCTAGTTGGTGGTCTCTTTGTGGTCACAGATTGCTCAGGACGCACCATGTTCTCTGTTGACATTGGATGCCTCCTTTAATGTGGCTGCTAATCTGCTGCCCCCCCCCCCCTTAGGCGCTGTAAAAAAAAAAAAAAAAAAAAAAAAAAAAGAAAAAGACATCCCTCTCAGCCCCGGTTCTCTGGTGAACTCAGGGCCTGCAAGCTTCTATGTGGACAAGCGGAGAGCAAGTGGCGTGCCACTCACTCCCCTGATGACAAAATCTCCTTCTGCCGCGCCATGACAATCTATCATAAGGCTGTAAAAACTGCGAAAAAAATCCTTCTTTAGTCGGAAAGTGGAGACTGCCGTTAATCATCCTAAGGCTTTGTTTGACTTGGTTTGCTCTCTCTTCTCCAGTCAAGTCGGGCTCTCAGACTACACCTTCTCAGGACTTTTGTGACTCCCGCTCTTGCTTCTTTCAAAGCAAGATTGCGACTTTGTCCAATATCAGTTATATCGCTGGCCAGTCTGCTACTCTGCCTTCTCTTTGTGTGGTATCTCAGCCTAGTTCCACTTGGTCTATCTTCCCCATCTTTTCTGACCAAGACGTCCTTATGGCCATTCATCGGCCTAAACCAGCTTTGCACGCTAACCCTATCCCACTCGTTCTTCTCAAGGAAATCTCTGGTGACGGTGTTCAATTGATTACCACGGCAGTGAATGCCTCTTTTTATGATGGATGCATTCCTAACGTCATAAAGCATGCACTGGTGATTCCCTTACTCAAGAAGTCTTCTTTGGATCCCACTCTGCTCACCAATTTCGGTCCCATCTCACTTCTTCCTTTTCTTATGAAGTTGTTAGAATCTCTTGTCTCACCTTTGCCTTCTTTTCTGGAGCCTTACTGATTTTTTTATTCCTTTCAGTCAGGCTTTCGGCCTGGGATGGGTACGGAATCAGTCCTTACTTCTGTGCTGGATGATCTTGTCCACCTGGTTGATCAGGCTGGTGTCGGTGCAGTGATATTGTTTGATCCGGTTTATAGTAATAATTTCGAAAACAATAATGTCGAATTTGTTTTTCAATAAGTTTTTTTTCGAAATGGGGGGTTCCGCCCCAACTCCCCTTTTTTACATTTCTTTTTTTACCCATTTTTTTTTTACTCCCAGACCCCCAAATAAATATATAATTAAAAAAAAGGAATTCAACATTTTTTTTTTCCGACATTTTTGTCATTTTACATTATTCTTTCGAAATTATGACTGACCATTGAAACGGTTGACCATTCCACTCCGATCTCCGGTGGCTGGCTTGTCTGGCCAGGTCCAGGTCTGGTTCTTTGCCTATCTGGTTGATTGCTCTCAGTCCGTCCCCCCCCCCCCTTCTGCTCAAAACCGATTTTGCTATCTTGCGATGTCCGTCAGGGATCTGCACGGTCACCAATACGGTTCAATATTTTTATTGGGCCACTTCTCCATCTCATCCAGTCCCATGGTTTGAAATGCTACTCCTATGCCGATGACACACAGATTCTGGTTCGCCTTGATCTTACTCGACCAGACGCTGCGGCACGGCTTAGGTGCTGCCTTGAGGACCTGGGTTCCTGGATGGCGGCAAACTGGCTCAAACTTAATGGCGACAAAACAGAGGTTTCGGTTGTCGGTACCTCAAACCCCCTTTCCTTCTGGACGACTGAGTTTTGGCCTAGCTCCCTGGGCCCTTTTCCTATGCCTGCCCACTAGGTGAAAAATGTAGGTGTTAAAATTGCTTCATCCCTCTCTATGGAGGATCAGGTGGCATCTGTTTATAGTGCTGGACACTTCAAAGTTAAAATCTTGAGGAACGTTCCCTCTTTCATCCCAGCTCAACTTCAAGCGCCGGTTGTGGCAGCTCTTGTACTTAGTGCAGTTGATCACTGCGACTTGCTTTAACTCGGCCAACCCCACTGTCTTACGAACCGTCTCCAGCTCCTTCAGAATGCTGGATCTAGGTCTGTCCCTTCATCCTCCGGTGGGTGCACATGTGTCCGCTGTACTTCGACAGCTTCAAGGGCTTCCAGTTGAGAAGCATTTTCTTTTTAAATCCTCATGCATCGTCCATCGTGCTTTTCATAAAGTGGGGGCGAAATATCTTCAGGCTAAGTTTCCCCCTATGTTTCATCTCGCCTTCTTCATTCCCAGTCTGCTCTGCTAGTTCATGTCCCCTGATTCAGACTCTTGTGTGGGTGGACATGCTTTTTCAGTTGTTGCGGCTAAAGCTTGGAACCGTCTCCCTTACTCTATGCAGGGCATCTCTGACCACTTTGTTTTCTGTCGTTCTCTTAAAACTTTTCTATTCTAGGTCTCCAGTCAATTGTGTTTGCCGGTTTAGCGTCATGCCGCCTTCAGGCGTACGTGCGCTCTACAAGTACCTATAACATATGAACCACGCAGCTGTGCTCGCGGGCGATCTTTAAACATTTTGAAATGGGCCCCTTGAAGCCCCTGTGCATCTTGAGCCTGCCCTGAAATCACGTGAGAGGAGGGGAATAAATAGCAGTGTAAGCTACTTGTTCCATTCGATAAAATCAAAGGGCATTTTGGGAACGCAAGAATGACCAAAAATTATTACATTTGACAAATGTTGGTGGCAAGGATTATTGACGGCAGCCCTTCAGAGCACATATATAAATCGCAAAGCCAGTGTGCATTAAGCTATGCAATCCCAACAGTAAAATCACTGCAAACCACAAGTTATACACATACATTTATCGAGTCCCAGTCTTTGGGCGTGCATTGGCTGTCCTGCTTGATCGGGGGGAGAGCTTCTTGTTTCCCTGCATGTATTCCTTTCACAGCTTGGTCATTGTTTGGACCATCTCTACTACTGGAAACTAGTGCAAACCTCCTGTGCGCGTGCCTTCATTAAAATCGTGTGGGGAGCTAGTCTCCTGTGCGTCCCGTGCCAGATGCTTTACAAATGAAAGTTTGAGAGCACCTCATTTTCTCTCCTAAGACATTCCGAACATGAAAGGTAGCCAAGAGAGTAGTTGCTCGAGCATCAAGTATGCCATCTGGCAGTGGCATGACTGACTACGATCACACGAGACTACCAAACGTATTTCTTCCATGTTAGTGGTATAAAAGGTACGTATTCAATCGAGTTTATGTGAAGGGTGAAACAAATATTAGCAGGGGTTTGCAATGTTCATGAAGAATAGCCAACAAGTCTGTGCTGAGGTTGGGGAGCTAGTCTTTCTATACTAAAGGTTTTTTTCTATGCCTGTTCTGTCAACATGGCTCCCGCCACCATTCTGTCTCATCGCTCATCCATGACCTGTTCCTTCAGCTAATTTCTTATTCATGTATTACTAACTAGCCTACAGCCTCCGCTTACCCATGCATCAGCCCATCTAGGAGATAACCTGGGTATTTGTCCATAGTTATGCCAACATTATTGCTCTTTCCATTTGCTACCCTTACCTCCCTCTTTTGGAAAAAGGGCAGATGGAGACATTTTCTTTTGTTGGCATAACTGGCCACAGATTTATTATCACATTACTAAATACTACATGCTTATCATCACTGTAAAACCAAACTTTGTGAAATTGTTCTCCAGGTGCGGCAACCAGCTGACTGCTCCATCTCAAAACATTGCTTCTCCCATTTTCCTGGGCTGGAGGAGTGCCGTTTTTGCCGGGGGAAGCCAAGCTCTCATCGATACCTCCAGCGCCCTTGCCGTTAGGCCTCAGAGGAGCACTTTCCCACGGCTCGTTAGTAGTACCTACAGTGTCACTGGTCGCTGAAACACTGCCTCGCCATTCTGCGACTGTAACGGCGAAGACTTGCACTTCCCTTGCTGCTGTAAGCTTATGTAGGGTGGGTGGGAGGAAAACAGCTCCCGGCATTGTTGGATGAAAGATGGTTCCAGCCGCGGTCTGAGCCACTCTTATACACGAGGACACGCCCCCTTCCTTTGCTGCCCTTTAACGGGCTTCACC
The DNA here is from genome assembly GCF_040938575.1 of Ambystoma mexicanum. NCBI lineage: Eukaryota > Metazoa > Chordata > Amphibia > Caudata > Ambystomatidae > Ambystoma > Ambystoma mexicanum. The sequence continues at coordinate 445,586,425 of NC_090936.1, read as the reverse complement.
TCTTGTTTGGCAGGCTTCCCGCATCCTCACGCTCTTCCTGAGCAAACCACCGGTATTCGCTGGCTTTCACCCAATCCCTCCCCTTTACGCAGGGGGAGGACGCAGCCCTGTTATCTGGGCGCCTCCTCTAGGTTTTCTCCCGTCGTCACCTCCACGTGTCTCCATTACTTGTATTCCGAGTTATCCCTATTTTAACTCTTCCTTGTCACAGTCTGTACAAGAGAGGTACCAACCTCCATTATAGAAATCCATTTTTTTCTATTCAACATCATTTTCCTGCCCCTCTCCACTAAGAGTATTACACCCCACCCTTGGCCCTCAAGGGCTCAGTTAATGTCTCACTATGTCATTTCATGCCTCCTTGAGGATGGCAGAGGCCGGCCTTAAGTACTGCGATGAGTTAGAGTTGGACACGGAGTAATGCCGATTCCATCAAGTAATGGGGGAGATGACCTCCATGTCCTGCTTTCTATTCTCAGTAGTACCAAAGATGAATGGGCCTATGACAAATGGACAGCTGATTGAATGCTGTTTGCACACCCGATCACGGTTTTATTTCTATCACACACTAGGTTCAATCCGCTTCCTGTTGTGGCAACACCACTACCAAAAGAGTGTACTGCTTGAGCATGCACATCCAAGGAGCAATGTCTTGTGAAAGTATTTGGGCCACCCAGGATGCTGCTCTACAGATCTCCTGAATCCGGACCCCGTGGGCTTCTACCCATTATGGCGCCATACCCTAGTGAAACTCCCTTGCACAGATTCTGGAACATAGACTTCTGTCATTTCATACGCGACAGTGAAGGTCTGCATGATCCATCTACTTATTGTTGCAACCAAAGCATTCCTACGTATGTCTAAATGCTTGAACGTCAAACGGTTTGAGCTTCTGGTAGGAGCAGTATAGTTACTTGGCATCCAACTTGTGCCAATATTTTTTCTCTGGGGAGGGGGTGGCAAAGTGAAAAAAGTCAAAAAGGACAATATCTTCAGACTGATGAAAGTTGGATAGCACTTTTAGTAAAAAAGGAGGATCAGTATATATCAGTAAAAAAACTGTTAAAGGGACGTTATTGTTAATTTGTACTACTAAAAACCTATGAAATTCACGAAAAAAACCTTTGTTAACGGGACGTTATGGTTCGCAGTAAAATCGAAAAACCCCTGAAATTCGCCAGTTATGGTAAGCTAAGCAACCATAACTCGCACCACCACCGTGCACTGCTACAACTAACACCCAAGACATCAAAGATGACATCACAAATGTCATTGATGACATCACTGATGGCATCACATGTCTAGCTTCCTTTTTTTTTTTGGTCACTGACATATCTAAGCCAGGTGGCTTTCTTCACTGTCAGTCAGGAATTAAAAAAATAAAAAGTACTAGATTTGTAGACCTTACCCTTCTCATATGCTCTTACATTACTTCCTTAGGGTACAGTTACAACATAGGATACATATACATAGGGGAAGAAGGAATCCTGAAACACAAGAATCTTTTCTGTGCATGAAGTTAAATAGTTTGGTTATGAAAACTTTCTGGTAATACTGCAGTTTTTTTTTGCTTACTTTACGTTCCCTGTATATGCTTCTATTTGTATGCATTGTGGTCTCTTTATGTTGTGTGTAATAGGACAATTATGCAGTAAGGGAAGCATTCATAGGTAATTATGTTTCACAGTATGCAAAATTCTGTAATGGAAGCATTTGTCATTTTACTATTCAACATGGCAAGATTTGTAATATTGCAACTCTATGGCGCATGCTGCAGACAATGCCTCCATTTCTTTATGAGGTCGTTCATGTACTCATTAATGCAATGGAATTTATATCTTTTTTTTTTTATTTGGTTAGTTCATTTCATTGAACCTTTCAAATTTTTACAACATAATCAAACATAATAACTTTTACATTCGAATATTAAAATTTGTAATTTCGTCAATACAGTATATTGGCAATTCCATAATAATACATTTCATTTATACATTGCCTTTTCGGGAGCAATTATCAAACATTTACGTATCACAACATATCTACCTCCTATGTACAATATAGATTTCCATCTAGTTTAGATCTTTATTTTTTTTAGTGTACTTCTTAATTCGCAACTTCTGTTTTAAACAATTCATTCAGGTATTGTACAATGGCAATTTGAACCATTAGCTTATTGGTCGAAAATAACCATTTCCATGGATCAGAATAGTTCATAGGCAATAATTCATGGGTGATTCTGAAGAAATGTTTTTTTTGTATATCATCAAGATTAGGACATTCAATTAGACCATGCTTTAGAGTTTCTTCTTGTGTTGGTACTTTGCACCATCTACAAAAATGTTTATTCTCTGGAATTTGCTTTCTTGTTGCCAATACTGATCTAGTATGCCATAGATTGCACCTGAAGCGCAGATATTGATTGCGCATATGCGGAGAAGGATATTTCTGTAGATACCCGGCCATTGTTCCTAATTTTTTATGCCCAAATGTCAATATATATCAAACTCTTTCATTCTAGAACATTGCTCGATCGTTATAATCCAATCCATTTGGAATAACTTCATTTTAGCTCTTACCGGATTAATTAACAGAAGGTCTAGAGAAATATCAGCATCTGCTAGAGTATTTATAATATTCTGTGTCCATACCTTGGAGTAAGAATTTATTCTGCAAGGAGTGCCCTGCTGACTCCATACCTGCCTGCCTGCTGCACTTTTTGCTCTTCCAGCACTGCGAGCGCTGCTCTTGCTGGACACGGACACGCTTGCTGGAGGAGGCGGACTTCGTTGCGGTCACGTGACGAATCACGTGACCCACAGCCCGCATTTAGTGCCGGCACAAGCGACCGAGCGGCGTGTGTTATTTATTCTGCAAGGAGTGCCCTGCTGACTCCATACCTGCCTGCCTGCTGCACTTTTTGCTCTTCCAGCACTGCGAGCGCTGCTCTTGCTGGACACGGACACGCTTGCTGGAGGAGGCGGACTTCGTTACGGTCACGTGACGAATCACGTGACTCACAGCCCGCATTTAGTGCCGGCACAAGCGCCCGAGCGGCGTGTGTTATTTATTCTGCAAGGAGTGCCCTGCTGACTCCATACCTGCCTGCCTGCCTGCTGCACTTTTTTTTTAAACATGTGACTCACAGCACGTATTTAGTGCCGGCTCAACCACCCTTGCGGCGTTAAGCCCTGGAGGCAGTAAGGGCTGGAGACGCTGTTTTGCTGTTTGGCTGTGTCCGTGTCCTTGTGTTGTGAGTACTCCAGTTTGGGGGTACTTTGTTCCAACAGCTGCACAATCACCCAACTGTCACAAGGGTAAGGGGGGAGAGACGGAGTCTGGCAGCTCCTTAAGCTGTCGGGCGTTCCTTACCCTGTGGCTGGATAAATTGTGAACTTTTGTTTGAATTAAGAGAACCAAGTGTCTGCTGTATTCTATTTACTGGCGTTTTATTCGAACTTTGAAGGCACCCAATTCAATCACTGTGTGTCTATTGTTGTGGTACCATTGAGAAAAACTCAGTTTTCTATTTCATTTAATTTTCAAATTTGAATTATTGGGCATTTCTAATTTGTTTCACATGGCTTATTTATTAACTTCTGGTATGCCTCGAAATTTAAGTCAGAAGGGATTGACAATACCTGCGGCACGAGTCCCTTGTCTCTCTCGTAGGATTGTCCATCTTCCTTCTGTTACTATGTTAGCCAGCTCCCATTGCACAAAGATTCCATCAACCCTTGAGCACATTAGTGAAGTTCTTCCAGTTTTTGACACTCTGTCTCTTTATGAGCCCATAACGGAGGAACCCACTAAAAGTGACGCTATGAGAGCGGCACTTCCACTCAACACAATGGTGCATACACCCTTGCCATGTTTGACTACTAAAAGAAGAGGCGCTAAGCACGTAGATAGACCTTTAACGTCCTCTCCATGTTTTGAGCCTGAACTCTCACTACATGCTAGACACTCTTATTCGAACAATTCGATACTGCAGGATTCTCAGAGCGTAATTAATCTTATTTCAGCCAGTTAACGTTCGGAGTGTTCACCAAGTTCCCCTTCACTTTCCTTTGTCTATCCGACTCCTCGCAGAGTACAAACACAAGTCCCACAGGAACTTTCTTTTCAAAGTGCTGTGGGAAAATTCACTTCTCAGAATCCATTTAATACTTCATTATCTAATCTGGTGGACAAAACAAACGTGCTGTCTAAGAGCGTATCCCCTGTTGCAATAACATCACCAGTGCGGACTGTATTACCAGTTGACTCACATCTCCCTCCAGCTATCCTCCCAATAGAGGCCAGGGTTGCTTTATCAACATCCGACATTACTTTGGCTGCTATGCAGCTGAATCTACAAAGTCTGTTTAAACTATTTGAATGTCTAGATGCCAAAGTTACTGCTCATTCAGTAGAAGCACACGAAACCTTAGTACTACTCAAGACTTTGGCTGATAATCTGTCATCAAATCCCCACGATCCTTGTCCAACTAACAATGCTCATGATGACGATATTTCAATCGTGACCATCGGATCAACAAGTCCCCTGTCCCTTAATTTTCCACCTCTGCAGATTATACCTGCATTTGCGGATATTATTACTTCTGAAGGCTGGCTGAATCCTTCCGCCACTCGTGATCCTGTGAATGATACACACACTATTCTCCCAACTGATCCTTCTACCCTAGAGCTCTCACCCCCCCAGTCCCTTGGTCTTCTGCGATTACTGTTGAGAAAGGAAATGATATTCTGTCCTTACCAGCAAGAAGAAACAGAAAAAAAGACCTCTAAAATTTCCCACAAAACCCTGAAAAAAAACTAGAATCTAACCTGTTTACTCCGACATTACAGAAGCAAACCATGAAAACTTTTTTTTCAAACTTTGATCCCCGTACCTGAGTCTGGTAGCTACACAAGCCTCTCAAGATTCAACACAAACGCCTGTGTCTAAACAACTTTCACTTACGCTGGCTCCCGATTCAGCTTCTACTATTCGTAGTGTAAATTCTTGCCCTCTGACCCAAGCCCCAATTGCTTCCTTGGCGAGCAAGCCAGTGCCAACTCTCTATTCTACACGTCCAATATCAATATCCACTTCTCTTGTGCCTCCGACTTCTGGTTTGCAGAATCATAATCCCATTTTGGGACTTACGACTGTACCCCTGGCTAATACTGTAGTGCCACCTTCAAACCTGATTTTAATTGCCCCACCTCCGTGTCAGAGCCCTTTACAGTCCAATATTGGGTTCACTATCCCAGTGTTGCCTCCAGTGCCTATTACTACCATGGCCTCTAGCCATCCTCCCTTAGATGCTTTGATTCGTGAACTTGAGTTAGCCTCCACTTGTCCACTTCCAAACAAATGTAAGGGCCAAACAAATCCAGTTGTTAGTGACAAACTTGTGTCTTCAGCCACCAAAAAGAGCATCGACTCTTCCACCACAATCTCGGCGGAACAAATAATTGAGGCTGTAGATGCATATTTGGCATCCTGCTCTCAGCCTATCCCTTCTAAGCATCCTCAAAACCCAAGTGGTCCAATTTCGTCTCTGAGCCAGTGGCTCTTACCGAGTTCTATGCCAACATCCATAGTAACTCAACAATCTTCTCTGCGTACTGACAATCGCCCTCATGCTATCCCATCTCACGCTTCAGATCTATCGAAACCTAATCTAAACGATCCTTTTTATTCTGATAGCCAAAATTCCCGAAATAAGACACCAGCAGTACCCACTTCTCATCCCTTGGCACGGCGCAAATGTCATTCTCTAATTTTGAAGTGTCGAGGAGGAAATTTTGGCACCTACGATTTGAACCGTCGTAGTGTGCTCAACATCTTCTCTGAAGTGGTGGAGCTCGAAGACATAAGTTCGAGTGATATTGAGCAGATTGAATTTATTTCTGAGAATACTTGTTCAATGGTGCGTTTGTTGATACCTTTGGGTATCGTTCTAAATACCATCTGGAAATCGAAAATGCAATTATTTTCGATGGGGTTTTTATTAGCACAAGACCCAGCATTTATGAATGGGGACTCTAATGTAAAGCAACCATCTAATCAATCTAGCGCAAGCTTCCCTTTGATGCAGAATATTGGTTGTGCCGAGTCGTATATCTCATAACCATTAGAAACATCTAAAGACCATCTAATTAATGTTGCTAGTTGGAACACTAGAGGTTATACACATCTACAAACCTCTATTGCTAACTTTCCAGTTGTTATGGACATAATAGCATTACAGGAAACTTGGCTCCTGCAAACACCTGTATGGAACAATTACGAGACTGTTCTCCTTCCAGCTATTGGGAGTCAAAGAGGTCGACTATCATCAGGATTATTGACAGGAGTGAACATATCCAGTGGTTTTGCCATTGAAGCCTGGGATTCTGTTTCTGCTTTTATCCAACTTGTCAAGATTACATGTCCAGCACATACTATTGCATTGATTAATATTGATCGCAATCCTTTAGGGTTGACCGATACTGCTTTTTATGCAGGTTTGTCCAGACTTTTAGATTTGGTACTCCTTTCCCAAGATATTACGGATACCCTTATTGTAGGTGATCTTAACTTGGACTGTATTAATCCTAAAGGAAAAATCACAATGGAGAAGGTTAAGCGATGGACCTCCTTTATGTCAAATCGCCATTTTCACATGACCAATGGCGAAATTCAAGGCGATATTCCGGCTCAGCCCACATGGCATAGGGGTTCCATATCTACTACAATAGACTATATGTATACACGTACCAACTTAACTGGACAAATAAGCACTTTTAAAATATTTCCACAAGTACATAGTGATCACCATCTACTAGTGCTTACAATTAAGTGGAATTATTTAACTATCAAAAGGTCATACTATACGAACAACCTAATAGTCAATAATGCTAAAACGCGCCTTCGTTGGTCAAATAGTAACTTGTCATCTCTAGCTCGTCTAGTCATCTCAAATGATAGCTCTATTAATCCAAAACAGTATACTAACCTTCTCCTTACTTTTGATTCCCGTATGAAACCATATCAACAAAAAGAGCTTCATCCACACAAACATACCTTCAATCCACTAATCAAGGCTAAAAAGACTGAATATCATCGTGAAAAAAGAATGATTGTCAAAATGAATTTGCCTAATTTCATTCAACAGTTGCGAATCGTTAAAACCAAATTCCACAATTGGATGAAACATCGTGCCCACATTTTGTAAGTAGATGGAGAACATATGCTTAAATTAATAGCAAACAAGAATACGGCCGCAACTTGGGCAATTTTTAACCAATGTGCTAATAAATCTCAAGGTACTTTATAGGCCTCCAGTGTTACTGAGACCCAATGGATCAAACACTATTCTAGCCTATATGCAGACTCGTCGTTTGTGCCTTTGGTCAAGCTACCTAGTGATTCCGAGCGTTGGTCTCTTGCTTGTTCCCCACTTATACTTCAAGAATACATCAGACATATTAGCTCTTCTCGGGCTAAAGGCCCTGATGGCCTTAGTAATCATATGTTTAAATTGAACCCTACAAAGTGGGCTGGAATATTAAATCTCTTCCAATCTATCATCAGGACTCACGAGATTCCCAACTCATGGAAAACATCTATTATAGTTCCTATTCACAAAAAGGGCGACCGCACTTTACCGTGCAATTATAGACCCATTGCCCTTCTTGATGCCCCCGGAAAGCTTTTTTCCAAACTTATTTTGAGGGACTTTAACATCTGGACCAAAGTAGCTCATGCAAGAGACCAGTTTCAAACGGGTTTTCTTGCAGGTCTAGGCACTAACATTAATTTGTTCTGTCTTACGCTCTTAAATCTCAAGCGCAAAATACCAAACAAGCACTCTATTTTGCCTTTGTGGATCTCCACACGGCATTTGATGCCATCTCTCGTCCGATTCTTTTTGCAAAACTTACCAGAGATAAGTGTCCGTTCACTCTACAACAAATCATTCAGTTGTTGCATGGGGAAACCTCAGGGCGCATTAGACTGAATCTAGAAGGTCTTCTATCCAGAGCCATTCCAACTGCTCGTGGCCTTAAACAAGGCTGCCTTCTTGCGTCAGCAATTTTCAACTACTTTATGTATGACGTGCGAAAGGTTTTTGAGGAAATAACATCGGACTCCCCCAAGATAAACAATTGCCAGATTCAAACTTTAATGTATGCCGACGACTTGGTGTTAGTTTCCAAAACTCCAGTTGGACTACAAAAACTTCTTGATGGCTTTAATAGCTATATATTGGCCAATGATTTACGTGTGAATAAAACCAAAACCCAGGTTGTCGTCTACAGACCACGTAACACAATGAGATCTCTTTCATCTTGGTCCATCAATCACATAAATCTGGCGATAGTATCCAGCTATGTTTATCTTGGTATGGTTTTTGATGTTAGTGTCTCGACTAATGCTCACCTCGATGCTATTAAGTGTAAGCTTGATTCGGCTATCTCCCAAACAAAAATTATAATGCATCGATATGGTGCTTTTTTGATGCAACCAGCAGTCCTCTTTTGGAAACAAAAAGCCACCCCATGCATCCTATATGGTTTGGAGTCTCAATCACCATGGCTACCAAAAGTCTTTGATAAGCTCGAAGGCAAATTCTGGAAAGCCATTCTTCAGCTGCCCCAATGTATCCCGATAGTCTGGATACGGTATGAATTAGGTCTCACTTCTCTCAATGCTCAGTATCAGTGGAGAACATGTGCCTTATTGCGGAAAACTCTTCTACCTCACTGTGAGCACAATATTTTACAATTTTTGTCGAATTACATTTTCCATACTGAACACTGTTTTGTCAAACAGTGGTTGCGGGCAATTTATCGCACTCTGGTAGAGGCAGATGCGTCGCTTAAATTGCTTTTGACCAATCCAAACAAAGTAAAACAATTTATTTACCGCAATGATTGGATTAATACTCGAAACAAATGCTTACAATATAAGTCTGCAATCCCTGAAAAATTTCGACATAAGAGGTTGGGATGTATTGAACCTTATCTCTTAAAATTTCCTTGTAAGAGAATACGCTCAGCCATCCTCAGAATGCGCCTGAACTTATGGCACACTCGTGAACTTTTGGCCAAACGGAAGGGCAGTAAGGAGGTGGTCTCTTTCTGTAGATTTTGTGGTGATACTAAAGCCATAGAAACCTTAGAGCATATACTTTCGTTATGCCCCGCGCTAGTTCAAGAGCGCTTGAAATTTTTCTCATGGCATTGTAGCTACTTAGGGAACTTAGAATCAGTAGAAAGATGGTCCACATTACTGCTGACGACCAATGTCTCCCTTCAAATTGCCATTGTCAATTTTCTTTATGGAGTGAACTTAACCTGTTAAACAATTGCTGCTGTTTACTTGAGTTCTCTGTCATTTATCCGGGAATGGCATGTTGAATCTTCTTGTTCTCAGTATTTCTGGTTAGACGTGTTTTATATGAACTGAATAACTTCTTTTTCTCTTCTATTGTTAATGAGAATTGTATATTATCCTTATGTAGCAATATTAATGCTTCAATCAATCATAATTAATTCTTTCTCAATCTTATTTACTTTTTAAGATCAATTGTATGTAATGTTTTGTATTGAAAAGTTGATTTATCTCAACGATATCAATAATAAATAAAAAAAAAGAATCATTTGTAGTAGCTAGATAATTTGCTAATATTCCGACAACATTTGAGGAACCAATATTTAACAGACATTTCCTAAACAACGCACATCTCTTCCATTGATCCTGTGCAAACATGGATGTCAAACCCAATTCAAAACGCAATATGGCTTTGGACATGGACATAAGAATGTTTAGAATTTTTTTCCAAAACTTGGATTCTATCCTGTCCCAAAAATTACGTTGTTTAGGTAGTGTAGATTCGACCCCATACATGAGGATAGGAATCACTTTTTGTTTATAAAATAGCAGTATATGGGAGTAAGAGAATTTTGCATATTTATGTGTTAATAACCTTGCCTGGGCGATTAGAGGAAGTAATTTCTGAGTGATTCCCATTTCATTGTCATTCTTTCTCAGAGAATTGGAAATCACAACACCCAGGTATTTGTACGCATTAACTTTTCCAAGTTGTTCACTTCCCAGATACCACTGGTAGGAGTTAACCTTCAGCTGCTTTTTTGGTTTGCAAACCACTATTTGCGTTTTTGCTGCATTAATCGCCAAATTGTTTTCCACTGCATACAGGTTTAGTGCATTCAGCATATTTTGTAAGCCACACAGAGTTTTGGATAGCAAAATAAGATCATCTGCATAAAGCAGACCCAATTTTGGAGCATCACAAATTATATTCTGAAACGCACAACCTATGTCTAAAATAAAAAGATTGAATAGTGTTGATGCCAAAATGCATCCCTGTTTCAAACCTCTCTGTGTGCGGATGTAAGCAGATAGCATTCCATCTAAAGTCAATCTTACTCGCATGAACGTATTAGAGTGGAGCAAGCCAATCAGGGCCAGTAGAGTATCGGGACAATTGTAACGCTTTAGTTTCTGGTATAGTAACAAGCGGTCCACAGAATCAAAAGCTATTTTAAAATCAACAAATGCTAGATAAATTGATTGACCAAGATTTGCACACTTATCCTTGATTAAGTTCAGGATCATTATGTTAGGTATTGTGCCCATTCCTGTAACAAAACCTGCTTGGACAGGATCTACCATATGTGTATTTTAGGCCCAATATTTAAGTTTTTTCAAGATAAAGACGCGTAAAGATCTTCCCTGGTGCGTCTAATAATGCTATTGGCCGGTAGCTGTTAGGAGCCTGACGGTTACCCTTTTTGTAAATTGGTACTGTAATTGAGTGTCTCCATGACTGGGGGATGGTTTGAGAAGCATTCACCATAGTAAATATATTGTAGAGAATTTGGGCCCACATCTGAGGGCTTTGTCTTAATGTCTTATTTGACAGCCCATCTGGGCCACATGCTCTCGACCGACTTGTAGAATACATACATAACTGGATGTCTAATAGATCGAATTCCAAATTAAATTTAGTTGGGAACTCGACTGAATCCAAACTTGCATTATTTGTTGGTTGAGCATACAATTTAGCAAAATAATATATCCAGTCAGACTCCATGACGCTATTGCCTTGAATGAGCCCTTGTGGTCCATTCACAGCACCATTCAAAATTGCCCATGTTCTTGCAGAATTCTTGGACAGTATTAAACTAAGCATGTTTTGACCATGTATCTGGTATAAATTTGCCCGCCTAGCTCTTAACCAGTTTTTGTACCGTGTCTTTATCTTGTTTAGTGTGGGCCCTCTTAATACCATGGGTAGCTTTGCAGCATTTCTTTTTTCCATCCTATACACAGTTTTTCGCTTTTTCACTTCATCATTATATTTGTGTATAGATGGTTTCATAAAACTCAAATTTTCCTTTCTTATCATCGAGAAAGTAAGGCATCATTGTATAATAACAATCATCCAATGACTCACCCGTTTGGTCAAACCCACGCAATTCTGTACATAATCATGGTATTCATGCAACTGCCTATCCGAGCATCATAGTCTGGTGCTTCTCGCATTGGTGGTCAGATTTGTTAGACCATACTCTCTATCTGCCTGGGTGGATTGCACGTTGTCCATTTGACCGTTAGCTGATCATGATCACTATAGTCAGATTGCACAATACAAAAATCAGCAATACATGGGAATAATGAAGAGCTCACATATAAATAATCAATTACCAATTCTGTTTTCCCCCGCCTCCATGTTGGATGTGCGGGAATGTCAGACGCACATGAGCCATTGAGCATCAAGAAATTATGACATTTTATGAATTGCTTCCATACTTTAAGTCTTGGTTGAGACTTTGATGACTTCACACATAAGCAATTAAAATTCAAATCACCACCCATGATTATATGCAATATGGATTTGTCTTGAGAAATCCTTAGCATTAAATCAGACAGATCTTCAATAAAGCGCGTCTCCACAATACCAGCCGGATTCCAGTACAAATTAATGATAGCAATTGTATATTCAGATGTTTTAACTTTGATCATTTGGATAAATCTATTTGGGTTAAACCTTGGATCAATAACCGTATCTGGGACAATTTTAATTGCAGTAAGAAGACCTGATGTGGGTCGACCATTTTCAGTTTTGTGAGCCAGGTTTAAGCATACATTATAGCCATCCATCAAGGGTGCAACCTGTAGCCACGTTTCCTGAAGCATAATTACATCATACTTAATCAGATCACTAAAGCTTTGATTTAAATGCTTAAAGCCCCTTGTGTTCCAACTAATTAATGCAAGTGTGTCAAATAGAGGTGCGGGGCCTAGCTAATTCTGAATATTAGTGGACGGGTAATACTTTTTCTTCAGATATCATTTGCTCTTGGGTGAAGGCTTTGTAGGGTTTGTTACAGAGTTTATTGTGTTTTATACTAGGAATCTTTTCCTCTGGATCCTCCGTTGTAATAACAAAACCCAGATTGAATAGTGCCTCTTTTGCCATCCATATTGCGTTTTGCACCACTCTCGAATTCATCCAGATTTTCACTGTAGTTGCTCATTTGTTTTTAGGGAATTCTACTAGTGCTATATCGGTTGACAATATATCCTCCAATTGTGGTAGATCAGAGAAAATAGCTAGAACAGTATGTCTATTGATATCATACTGTGGCTAAGGTGCTGGACGACACAATAGAATCAATGCATATGCCGCTGGGCGCTTAATGCCAGTTGGAAACAGGTTAGTTTGTGATAGTTCTGGGGTCTTAACACTAGGTATTATCAAATTCTCTTGGGTTTCAAATGGTAGAAGACCTGCAAGTGCCGTCTGCAAGAGTTGTATTGCCTGCATAGAACTCATCGGTGTTTGTACAATATTAGACCCATTCTGCGGACAGAAAACAGCTGTCGGGCCGGAGTCCATTTCTGGAACTAGAGTGGACTCCGGCTCGGTTGTTTTCTTTAATAATTTACTCATTTGCTTTTTTGCACCGAGGTGGACCTGCTAGCATCAGACTTAGACAGGCGTGACCCATTTTTGCCCTGTGGAGCAGAATTGTCATTGGAGCTGTCGTCACATATTTGAGTTACTCTAGCGGTCTTTGTATTACTTAAGGAATGACTAGTAAACGGGGTTTTGGTAGGGACACGTTCCGCCATGTACACGTCCACTGCTTCTCGAATCTCTCTTTGTTGTAAGGCTTTTTCCTCAACGGACTGCACTTTGATATTCTTGTCTATCATTTTTTTGAGAAACATGTTTGTCATGCTTCTCTGACATTTCCACCAAATTGTCTAGTGGAGCATAGGCAGTGATCACTTTCGCCACACCTGGGTTACAAATAGAGACCGATTTTTTTGTCTTTTCTAAATTTTGGTATTTTTTAGAAACTGCTTTAGAGAGCAAAATAGTATTTTTAACTGGTTTTGGCATAGATAATGCTTTAAAATATTGTTTGGACGTAGATCCATTCTTTTTTGGAGGATCTTTTTGGTTTTTTGATAACTTGCTTGGATTCAGTACTTTATTAGCTGTAGCTTTGGATTTCGAAAAAATTGTGTATGCTTTTTTTTGTCATTGTTTTTCTTAATGCTGAGTGGACTTGATGGATTTGACTGTAAGTCAACAGTCATACAGCTAAAATTTAGTTCCAATTGAGGTAACACTATTTCAGGCATATTCGCTGATTTGGAGTGTTTAGGTTTTTCAAGCAATTCATATATTGGTCCAGGAATGGAGGGTACAGCGCAGAAAAAAATCAGTATTTTCCACCGCTATTAACATGGTTTGAGATGATTTTGTTACCAAGTTCTTCCGTTCCATTATCATGATTTTTATAGCACATACATTTCCTATTTTGTAATAACACAGACGTCTCCTTCTGCCAAAGCAATATTTGCTACGTTTGTGTATGTTGCACTGATATTTTGCCTTCTAATGATTCAAATAATTTTGTCATTGTTTGTAGTGCTAAATTCATTGCAGTAAACGTTACTTCCAGCACTTTTGTTATTGGGTCAAATTGATCGTTCTTAGCTACCTCCCCCGCCTTCTTTGGGTTACGGGGTGTTGGTGCCGTATAAGAGTCAATTGAGCTAATAGAGGAGCTTGAGGTATCTGGGAACATCACTGGAGACCTAGACAGGTTATGTTGTGAACCGTCATTTAAATGGCTAACAATAGGTGCATCTATGTCAATGGCCACTTGCTCTTCTACGATTTGTGGCACTAGCAGCACTACTGGTGATACCTCATGAGACTCACCTGGCTCACCTACGTTATTCAACATTACACTGTCCGATGGTGAAGGATGCACAACTGCGGCTAGTTCTTCCAGTGATGTTGTTACCGTAAGACTTGAAACAGTCGCCCTTGTTGATATTGGGAGGGGCGCAGTAGCTACCGAAGGCTTACACATCGCCGTTGCACCGTTTGACTGTACCTTCTGTGCTATTGGAGACTCTTTACAGTATTTACGAATGTCCGCCATAACCTCCATCTTGGAAATGGGCTTCTTTGTCTTCGGCGTAAATCTTTTGTTTGGCGTAGAGCTTGTTGCCTTAACCAAGGGTCTTTGGCTAATACGAGCTAAGGAGCATGAATTTAATAAATTAGTCTTTACAATTTTTGTAGGGGGCATACCTGTTTTGAGTGTCGGAAGTACGCGTTGCATTTCACTCACAACTCCTACTCTTTTCAATTACCACAAGTCAAAATAGTTGCATTAGAATAGAACAAGAAATAAAATAATTTCTTTTATTTTTATATAGAAAATAAAATTAAAAAAGGGTAAGTAAAACGCAAAGTCTTGGGCCTCAGCAGCCCTCAGGCAGCCCAAGACAGCCACAGACAGCCCTTATACAACAGCGCTTTCACAAAAGCGCGCACGCATAAAGCGCGGGAAAACCTTGCTAAATGGGTTCTGGGCAATGTGGGCGGAGTTGTGGGCGGGGATAGCCACACTTGGAAAATATTTCCAAAATTACTGCAAAGTCAAAATAATCCTCTGTGATTCGGCAGCAAAGACAGCAGAAGTTCAGGAAGCGCAGCGTCTCCAGCCACAGACAGCCCTTATACAACAGCGCTTTCACAAAATTTATATCAATTCATTGCTTAATGAACTATTTGGCATATACTTTTCTCCCAATATTATAATGACAATCCCTTGTGGAGGCTGTGCATGAAATTTAAATGCACATGTGATGTGATCAGTGATGTCATCAATGAAATTTGTGATGTCATCCTTGATGTCCAGGGTGTTAGTCTTAGCAGTGCACGGAGGTGGCTCGAGTTATGGTTGCTAAGCTTACCATAACTGGCGAATTACAGGGGTTTTTCGATTTTTACTGCGAACCATAACGTCCCGTTTACAAAGTTTTTTTTTGTGAATTTCATATGTTTTTAGTAGTGCAATTAACCATAACGTCCCTTTAACAAAGTTTTTTTGCTAAAGGTCATAGTTTTGTAGTAGTGGCACGTAACCATAATATAAAGTAACTTCTGACTTATTGCAGACCTATTAGCTGTTCTTTAAAAAAAAAAAAATAATAATAAAAAAAAAAGAAAGCAATCCGTAACAAAGTAAATTTTCCTGTAACAACCACCTTTCACAGTGTAAACATATATATTTTTTTAAATAATAATAAGTCCCATACACTCCATCTACTTTATATTTCTCAGTAAAGGACATAGACGCAATAAGATTTGCAATTAACAATCTAGATTTGCAAAGCAGTAACGTGTTCTACTAAAAAAAATAGGATTTTGCGTTATAATTCGGAAAGCCTGTGGCATCCCGTATTACAAAACAAAATCCTTTTCCAAGATGACCACCATAGAAAGGGAAGGCAGCTGTTCCATACATGGCCCCTCTTCGCTTTAAATGGCAGCCTGCAAAAAGCAAAACTAAGTGCTGTGACGCAGAACCTGAAAATGAACACACAGCGACGTACAACGTAGCATGTTACATTTTGAAATAAACTGCTTTCTAAAAGAAAACATTAACATTTTAGATTTTGTAACATACTTTTATTTCACAATAAACTGTTTGACACCATCTGACTATTCCCATTTTCAATCAATTAACTTTGTTTCTTGGGTCATCTTTGAAAATGTTAATCGTTATGCACAAATTGTTCTTTTCGCATACGCAAAGTTTTTGCTTTGGATAAAGCAACCGCTTCGGTCGCACAGTGATTTCCAAGACGTCAGCATGCACTTCGGCCTAAAGCACCATAAAACATGTAATGTTACTCCTAATGGCCACTCCAGCGTATGGACAAATGGGCGAGGGCCTGTCGTCCCACAAAACCGTAACGGTTAGGCAGCCGGTCACGAGTACGTGCATCTGGCGTGGAAAGAAACTGTCACTTGGCATTTGGAATCCATGGCAATCACAGTACGGCAGAATGTAGCTGTTCGGAAAACGTAACAGAAAATGCATATCAATACCCAGCCTTCATCATACAATTTCAAAAAAGACAAAAATAACGTGGAAACTGCTACACAATCGATGTGGTCATACATGACATTTTAAAGAAATAATAGCGGTGAGCATGGGTTAACCTAGTGATAGTCTACAAACAGTGAGAATCTGCACTCTCCATAAGTTTAAAAAAAAAAAAAATGCCAACTACACAGAAATATAGTACCTCTGTTACAAAGCCAAATTATTGTTGTGGTAATACAAAATTAAAACTTGCTCCGGTGTAGAGTCGTCAAAAATAAACTTACAAGATATTTACCGTCTCCATTGTCTTCGTTAAACCCAGACAGCAATGTACGTGCACCAAAGAATCTTTTTCAGAACTGATATTACATGAGTCTTACAAACGTTTTGAATACGTGACCTTATCAAAATGGTATTTTTTCCAAACTTTCACTCCCTGCATTCTTACTGAATTTTCCCTCTGGCTCAAGGTCAGAAAGCAATTGACCCTTATGGGTTCAGTCGCATGCGTGGGCCTACTGAGCTTGCAACCAAAAAAGCAAACCAAGTGACCTTCACTCAGAATGAAAATACATTCTTTCCTAAACTATTATATATTTTTAATAACGTCCCCCTATGGCCTCCTCTACGTTTCTGGGCTTGTGTCGGGAAAATGATGACAAGACTAGTCTGGGCTGGTAAGCAACCTAGGGTCGCGTATGAAACTCTCGCCGTATGACCAGGGTGGCTTGGAATGCCCAGATATGTACCTATACTACCTCGCGGCACAGGCACAATACATTGCCACTTCCCGATACCAGCCCTCTTTCCCAATTTACAACATAGTTGGGGTCCCACTCACACATGAAAAATCCTTTAAAGAACACTGAGATTTGGGGTGCAGACCCTTGGTGACTTCGTTTTTAATGACCAGATGGTGACTTGGGAGGAACTTAAATCCAGAGGAGTGCATACTTCAGGGTCTTTACTCTACTACTATAGGCTTGGGGGTATACTTAAGGGTATTTGGCCGGAATTCCCCCTAGCTCTCTCCCCTCATCCGGCCCGAGTCTTATCACACAACCACTGTCATCTGGTAAGCTTGTGTCTACTATCTATAAATTGATCAGGGCTGGGAGGAAATGTGGTAACAGCAGGCGCACGCGCATATGGCAATCAGCCCTAGGAGAGCCTTTGAGTGAGAATCAATGGAGGGCAATTGGCATGCAAACCCGATACATATCCTTGAATTGCCGATATAGGCTGATCCATTTCAAATTTATCCATCAGGCTTACTATTCCCCCGCTGCTTTAGGCAGGTTCTTCCCTGGGAGATCTTCTGCATGCAAGAGGTGCGGAACGGCTGACGCAGACTTTTTTCATGTCGCTTGGTCTTGCCCTTGCATCAGGCACTTCTGGTCCACTATAGAGGTGGCAATGACTGCAATGCTTCCCGAGCCACGATTTTACTCCCCAAAATTCTGGTTGTTGGCCCTGATAGAGAGTGGCACTCGCTCAGAGAAGAAACTATTAGGGATGGCATCTGTGCTGGCTAGGCACCTTATAGCCAGATTTTGGGGAGGTCTAACCCGCCCACTGTTGCTAAATGGCTGGAGTTTATGAACACATCGGAGCGAAGAGAGAATCGGTACGGTTCCACTCTGCCGGCCTCCAACCGTCCTCTTGACTATTGCTATCCTCTGAGACAGTAGATGGCGGATAGGTCCTCAACGATGCAATCACCTTCTCCCTCCCCGAATCACGCTTCATAGTGCAGGCCTGTGGCCAGTTGGCCTGCCATCCCGGAGTCCGGGGAGGGACTAGAGTAAACTTTTCCTTCTCCTGTTGTAACCTGGCACTGTATGATTATATTGGGTGTTCATGTTTTGTGATGGGGACGGGGAGGGTGGGCGGGAGAACCTCTGGGATAGAGGTAATTTGTTGTTTTGTTTGCACGGTTTTTTGAACTTCAATAAAGAAAGTTTTAAAAAAAGAATGAAAATACATTCCGATTTTGCAACAACATATCTGAATGCATGCATGAGAACTGGTACTCCCATTCACTTGCAGAGCCGCTGTTTCCATCAAACAGTGCAGGTGTCTGCCTCAGATTTCAAACTCTAGGACGCCAGTCTGTCTGCAATATTATTTTAAATACATTGTAACACAGACGCAGTAATCCTTCGCCTGTACGTAGTGGACACTATATGGAGCAACAACTTCCAATTTACCGTACGACTTTGGTGACAATAAACCCCACTTTGACTTCCTGCTGCCACACCCCATCACAGCCTCATTAATCCTCACCTTCTGAAACAGTATTTCCTAAAGTTAACAAGTGCAATGGTGTGTTGTTCTATATGTGTTAGCGGCGATGTCTGCGTACACCAAGACACGAATGAAAGATGGCGGGCGTAGCGAAAGAATCTGACGCACTTCACGCCGTTCAACATCCAATCAGTGAAGGCGCCACATGTCTGCAGACATGATGCTACGGATTAGCCAATCGGAATCTGGTCCGCAGAGCGAACAGGGAAGTGTGTCCGCGCAGCGGACATAGATAGCACTAATTTTTTGAGACACACTGTCTGGTCGTTCTAAAGAAAACTACTGGACGGATTGGCACCAAATTTACAAAGCCATGCTTTCGGGACCAAGCCACTGCTCCTGCCGCAAATGTGGTGAAAATCCGTTCAGCGGTTTGGGCTGTAGGCATGCGCAAAGTTTTTTCCCCCATTCAGTCTATGGGAAAAAAGACGTTTTGGGACCCCCCCTATAACTTTTCTCCCCCTGGACCAAACATCACCAAACGTTGCAAAAAGATTCACAGTGGGACATATACTGTTCTTGCAAAGTTTGGTGTGGATTCGTCCAGGGGGAGCAGAGT
The DNA here is from genome assembly GCF_040938575.1 of Ambystoma mexicanum. Taxonomy (NCBI): domain Eukaryota; kingdom Metazoa; phylum Chordata; class Amphibia; order Caudata; family Ambystomatidae; genus Ambystoma; species Ambystoma mexicanum. The sequence continues at coordinate 445,567,131 of NC_090936.1, read as the reverse complement.
TATAAGCCGCCCAAAAAGTGTTCTTCCTATGGAAACAGCAACTTAACCATAACTACATATATATATATATATATATATATGTGAAAAGGAAAAAGAGGAAAAATGAACCGCACTCTCCGTGGCCGATTAAAAGGCCATAGTCATGGAAAAGGAAGAACAGCTCACAGCGAAATGAAATGAAGGTCTGAAAGTAAGTTAATGTGTCATACGAAAAAAAGACATCAATAAAAAATACGGCTGTAAGGCAGTAGAAAAGAGGCAGGACGCCCGGAAGCGCGATCCATATATATATGCACACACACACACCCATACACATACACATAGGAGCCTCTGACTGCACCAGAAGGAGGGAGCTGAGCAAAACAAGCCCGAATTCCCACCAGCCTGCAAGCTGATGAAATGGACACCAAAAATGCAGTTCTGAACATCGGTAGTTTTAAATCGATGAATACTTTAGGTTCATATGGATGGCCCAGCAACACCTTAAATGCCAAAGGGAGATCCCATAGGGGAACCCATGTATCGACCATTGTTTTTTTTACATGTATTTATTCATTCACTTGGGCATACAGCATAACAAGTTATCACAAGCTCATTATTCCATATCAACCAAAAGGTGAGGGCAACATAGTATAGATGGGTAAGATACAGCAGGAGGCCAGAGAGCAACAGTGAACATATATAGGAGATCTACAATACAGGCGGATTATAAAAATAGTAACACACAAAGTATTCATCCAGAGGAAGCAAATGTAAACTAGGGATAATGCCAGAAATAAGAAAGGGTCGAAGCAGTAAGGTATCAATGGCCATCATATAGAACTTTTCAATAAGTAGTTATGAAAATATACCCATAGGTCTTTGAGTCTGGAGGTCATGGTAGGATAGCGACATATAGTTCTTCATTATTGGCCCACTTAACATCTTTCAGCCTCTTATAGACAGTGGTGGGTGATCTGCGCAGCCAGTTCATAAGTATAGATTTCTTTACTAATAGGAAACCCAAGTATACAAATCGCTGCATGGTTAGCGGTAGTGCACTCACTTTCCCAAACAAACACAGCTTCGAGCTCAGCTCTATTGTTTCAAAAACAATTTCCATGATTGTTTTGCATACACCCTCCCAAAAGGATTGCTTTGTGGGACAGTCTCTCCACTAGCTCCCTGCTGCTGTGTGGCCTTTTCCGCCCTGGCCTGCACTTCCCGTCTCCCCTGCACTTCTTGCTACTGCACTTGCACGATCCGAATGTCACAAGGCCTAGTAGGATCATTTTGTTTTGTCCATCCTTGTTCATCACCCCTTGTCTTGTTGCGCCTTGAAACACTTGTGCATAGGCACATTATAAATACCAAATAAATAAACATGTGCAAAGATCCAGCATTGCTAAAATCACATCTAGGACATTGTCCACTATTCTCACCACTAAAGCGCTTCATCCTGGCTGGTGTATAGTACAGTCTACGTAATACTTTATATTGCAGTATCTGGAGGTGAATGACACTACCCGTAAGCTTGCACATGCTGCGCCAGTAGTCATCAGTTACGCTCACTCCCAATACTTTTTCCCCAACTAGTACACAGTTTAACCAGTGCCACTGGTGCAGATTCCTGCATCAGGGCATAAAGTGTAGCAACTAAGTTTCAGCAGCTTGAGGAGTTTAAAGTGTATGAAACGAGAGGATCTTCCTCCGGTTGAATGGGCAATGTGAGCCATTTTACCTTGAATGCTGCTCTCATTCTGTAGTAATGCAATCTAAATAAGGGTGTCAACGTACAAGTAGATGCAACATCTTCAAGTGACAGGAAAACCCTGTGTGCATACATATCCCCAATCGAATTGGACTGCATGCCCTGCCAGCTAGTTCGGGTGGATAGATCCATAGTGGATGGAATGCTAGGTGAGGTCCAGACCGGCAGATATTTACTGTACGATGTTGAATTAGTTGCAAGAAATCATTTTTTCACCATGCCAAGAGCGTGGTTTTAAGTAGGTCAAATTGACACAGATCGTTATATGTATCGGCAATGAGTAATGTGCAGATATAGGAATCGCCAGCTGCTAGCTGTTCTATTTTCACATTGTGGTGGGGTTGAGGGGCGATTGTGTCGGCCAGAACCAGTAAGAAGAGAATTGCACTTGTGCTTCTATCCAATAAAGCTCAGAATCCATGACCTGTGTCATATGGTGTGGTGAAATTTCCCTACTGCTTTGTCCTGCATCCTGGGCTGCCAACCCTTTCCGTTTGGAGGAAGGATCCATCTTTATCGGACCCCATTTCTCCTGATGTTGCCATTCCAGCAGGGTTGCTCCCTATACGAGACCACTAGCTTCCGTAGCAATTATGGTTGGTGATGATTGATTAACGAATATCACTAAGAGGTTTATCCTGACCAACCATCACATCTTGACTTGAAATTCTGGTGAAACTGGAAATCTAAGCTACAAAGTTCTTGCAATCCAGTTTCAAATATCTCTGACGATGGGAAATCTGCAGGGAAATCTGCGGACGCATATGCAAGCTTGCCCATGGGTCCACAAAGATGCAGAGTGCCAGGTTTCCCTGGACCTGTAACATCTCTCTAGCCAATAACAACCCTGATGTTAGCATCTCTGTAACCAGCCCTGAAGTATTACACTTTGATCTTCGGCAGCAGAATCTGACCTCTGGATGTCCAGAATCATGCCCCTGTGAACTGGGAATCATGCAAGGGTACCAGCCAAGATTCCTCCCAGTTCATTAAAAGCCCCAAGGGACTCGAGTTTCTGCATGTGTTCTTCACCTAACCCTCCATACGTGCATGTGAGGATGCCCTGATCAACCAACCATCCGGATAGGGAAAATCATTTGAGACTCTTTTTCGTGCAAAATGATCCTGCTGGTCCCAGCACCTTGGTAAATACCCCAGGTGCTGTGCTGAAGCTGGATGGGAGAGCTGGGAACAGAAAATGCATCCCTTCAAATGCAAACCTCAAATATTTGTCAACTGTGGCCGATAGGCATAAGCAAATATCATCCTGCAGAGTGATGCCTACAAATGGTAGCATCCTGCACATTCAGGGATGCAGAAAACTCTGCCTCTCCTATCGTTGAAAGTAAGTTCGGCAGTCTTTCAATTCTGAAATGTGTCAGAACATGCCTGTTCAACCTTTTTAGATCCAACTCTAATCTGAACTTCCCATTTGGTTTTTGAACTTGAAATCTGAGAGTAAAAACCTCATCCCAGTTTCTTCTGCAGAACCTCCGACTTCTTCATCCATACGCCCCATTGAGAGCTTGGTATAATTGCCCATCTCTTGCTGCTGCCACTTGGTAGAGGGATAGTTATGGCAGAGGTTTTGAAGCCAATGCTGATCCCAACCACCCATCCCCTGCTTGATCAGCGTTTGCTGTTCAATGTATGGCTCATTCCTCCACAAGACCAGTCTGTATATTTACCTGCTGTCCAACGCTCATTCTACCACGAAATTGGCTGACTGGTCTTTCCTTGCAATGAATAGGGTCACAAGGGAGATTTGTACACCCAGAAGTATCTGAATCTTCCAGCAGAGGAAGACAACAATCACCAAAGACCAGAGGGGAGAAGCTGTACCCTTCTTAAAAGACAGGTCAAGTCAAAATTGCTATGCTTAAACATTATCATCCTCCTATATTTATCTCCCCCATCGTATGTTGTCCAGTCTGCCCCCCCTGTTTTTTTGTTTGTATGTATGTGTTATCAACTTGACATTTTAACTGTTTTAGCTTATTATTATTATTATTATTATATTAGACCTGTTATACCATTGTTAACTGATTTAACAGACTTTGAAACCTACAAAATACAAAAATGTTCTCTCATTTATGCCCGTTTCAAAATGTAAATTAACATGCCTAATAAAAAATAAATTAAAAAAAAAAAAAACATTGGAAACCCCAAAAGGTCATTTTAGGAGCAAAAACATAAAAGCCATAGTCTGGATGGTAGGAAAGAGAGAGCGGCCTGAGACAAGACAATTGATGCTCGAAATTCAGTTTAAAAGGCCAGTAACGGAGAACGGATGGATGGAGCTGTGGAAAGGAATCTCTGCCTGAAATGGGGCATGGACAGGCCATGCCCTATAGAAGACTATTTGAGCGAGATTAAAAAAAAACATATGTTTGCAAGAGGCAAAGGTTTGCATCGGGAGGGAGTTTGGACGGTGAATAGGTAGGGGCATTGTTTCTAGTTTAGAGATGATGGCAGAGTGTCTGTCGATAGCGATGTTGTGGACGTGTTCTGATAAGGCATCGCATGGGGTTCGGGAGTTGGATGGCACGGGGGGGGCGTAGAGCAGCCTGGAGAATTGAATTCAGAAATTATTCCAAGCAGTTACTTGCTTGGGTGTCAAGAGTTCAAAATTCTGTTCCCACGTAATGCTGTAGACTACTTTACATGTCCAAAAGCGTTCTTACAACTAACACTCATCCTACTCAGAAGATTGCTTGATAATTTCATTTTGAATCGAATTTGGATTTCACACAAGTCGTAAAAAACCACAGAAAATGGTTCTACTTAAGTGGCATGCCATCCCACACTGACTTTTCTAAATCCTGTTTGATTTAATGCCCTTCCGACACTGCACCACGAACATCAGGCTATCACTGCTTATCCAGAAGGGGCGAGAAATTAACCAGCTGCTCAAAAGAAGAAGAAAACAGGCAGACAAAACGCAAAGTTGCTATGAGCCCAAGATTTAAGCAGGGAAGTGTATACCAACGAAAGGAACAGGTCTAGTAGGTTGCAGGTCTTCTTTCAACAATCATCATGAATTAGTTGCAGCTGTGCTGTTCCAATGTCTACATACATTTCATCACCAAATTCGCCGCAACATGAGTGTGTCGAGAACTGGGCAAGGGTGACACACCAGACAAACAAAAGAGAGCGAGGAAAAGGAAATCTAAAAAAACTAAAGCAGATATCCTCAAGGGAGCAATAAGGGGGGGGGGCCCACAGAAGAGCGGGGAGAGCAGGGCCAGAGCCTCCAGACCAGAACCAGTAATCACTAGCAGTGCAGAGCCAGTTGCTGATTACAAAGTGAATTGGATGCCATCAAAAGTTCACACATGTGACTAATGCAGTTCTGAAGTTGGATATGCAACATAAATGTTGGATTCATAAAAATAAAATAAAAAAATAAACAGCCTTTCTTACATAGCCATAATCTTCCCGAGGCAATGCAAATAGCCAAGGACCTTTTACTCAGCCACCTTAATGAAGAGATCATCCCATCAATGGGGGGGGGGGGGTTGGGCAATGGCAATGGCGAACGTGGTAAAGAAGATAATTCTGCAAAAGTTCTTGTACATACTCAGCAACCCTTGACCTGGCATCAAGAGATATTACATCATCAAAACAGAGAATCTTTAGAAAATTACATATGCTCAAATAGAGATTTAAAAAAAAAGAATAATCTTCGAATTGAAAAATGTCTACAATCCAATTAGGAAAGCAGGCTTCGACCTACTAGATCTATGGGGCTATCATAATGGCTTTATTCTGATGCAAGCCATTTCAACAGCAAAAGCCTGATACTCCAAGCTGGGTGGAGATGGAAAAACTGATGAGAGTGCCATGGAGGAATTTATTTGGAGCATAGCAAATAAAAACACATTTTTGGAAATGTATTTTTCAGCAACTGGAGGGCCGGGGGCACAACAAGTTTAAAGGAAGGAAATGGCGCTTCTTTAAGTAATGGATTGAAAAGGAGAATCTAAAATATGGTCAACTGTTATTGATTGGGTCTTCCATTGGGACTATACAAGGCTCACTTTCTACTAGAATACGCGCATATATCCCACAACAACCTTCGTGCCGAAAAACGCATATTCATGGAATTTTGCCTGCAAAGTAACAAATGCAAAGCAATTCCAGCCATGCATACCAACCTATGCGCCCTCCTCTTCCACGAAGTAATGCATACCGGCAATACTGCGTACAAACCCCCCCAGCCAAGGAAGCACCCTGGCGACAATGCGTAGGTTCCCCCCTGTAACTATTCACAGCACCCCAGCAATATGCGTACCATTTTTTTGTAATTGTAGTCAATTTCCGGTAAATCTGCGTGCGAACAATCGGTAAACCATGGTTGCACCCTGCTACTCGGCATACGTGCACCACTAACTTAGATGGGCACCCCAACTGTGTGCACGCACCCCTAAATTCCCAATCGGATCTCACCTTTGCACAGCGTTTCCTATGCAATTGGGGCTTTGTGCCTACTTTCACGTGGTGGTGTGATGGGGAGCTTTGCGTGCGGATTCCCCCGACGTGATGTTGCACGGTCAGATACATGAATATGCTTGGTTTTGCATGGTGCTGGGAGTGCGATTTCCTTGCTCAGGCTGTCCCTCGACACACTGATGTAATGCCTTGTTCTTCCTCATTCTGCATGGAGAATGGGGATGTTCCACCCCCCATTTAAACTCTTTGGGCAGGCCCGACCCACACTTTGCGTGGAGTTTTGTGCAAGGTGTTCGACTGCACGCAGAGACTGCCAGACCAGGGCGGAGTACCGGCAAGGTCTCGAAAAGGCCTGCAAAGTAGATTCCATGAATCGACAAAGGGCGTTTTGCGCACTGAATGATGTGCATAGTCCCTATTCAGCGTGCAGAAAATTCCATAAATCAGGCCCTTAGACTCTCAAATGAGGAACTATAGGACGCTGAAGAATTGCTGGGAACTATGAAATGCAATTCTGGAGCGGAACAAAACGTCAGCATAACGGCAGGGGTCAAATGTACTTGGAAAACCGAGAATAAAAAATAATAATTAAAAAAAACACATTAAAAAAAATAAAAAAAAGCTGGGCAATAACTTAATTTATCTGCTCGATATAAAGTCTAGAGAATTGGAAGTATGAGTCGGGAGACGAAACCTCAAAAGACCAGTGGAAGGAATAGCATGATAACCAACATCTCCAGAGCAGAATAAAACAGAAAACATGATTCAAAATACACAGGACACCTTGGAAAATGTATACGCTCAGGCTAATGCCGAGACGAGAGTTGGAAGGGGAGCCTCTAATTAAAGGTTCACCTGCAACGCTGAGGGCGCATTGCACACGTGTATGTTCTCTATGAAAATGGTTATATTGGACTGCATCGAAGATCCCATCCTTTTTTTTTTTTTACACATTTCCTTCCCACCAAACGTAAACCTCTCCTATAGTGAAAAAAAAAACAGGCAGGAGGATGATAGCGCAACATCGGATGGAAAAGAAAGTAAATATTCCGAGAGACTTACTTGAACTAAGAAGAAAGATTGTTGACACCCGGGGAGAATAACTAAGAGCTAATAAAGTGATGTTGTCGTGGTTAGATTCTGTGATAGAGTTTTTATGGTTTGATAACCTGGTTACTAAGTTAACAAAAAAATCTCTGTAATTAAAATAAATATTATATGGAGTGACACCTTATTGTACCCCTCCAGATGGTCATAATGTCGACATTTAATGCCCTTTAGGAGAGTTCGAAATGTTTATAAAATTACAGCCGATTTCAAGCAAAGTGGTTATTAAGTCAAGCTTTACAAACACGAACATGTTTTATAAACAGACAGCAAACATGTACCGACTGCTGTGTTCAACGAAAATACACTAACACTACTACTATTTTGCTAAAAATAATAACAATACCCAAATGTTTCGGGAGCAGTGCTTACCTCCTGGGAGCAGTTGAAAGGGGGCGATTCCAGGATTTGGAGAGCGGAAGAGCACGGGTACAGGACGCCCAGGATCAGGGCACACGCCTGGACAGGCAGAGACCACTTTGCCATGGGGAAACATCCACTAAAACTAACTTATGCGAAAGACTCAAAGTGAATCTGATGCGAAGCAGGAAGAGCCTGCAGCGCCCTCAGAAAGAAGGAAACTACCCGGCTACATCAGGGCTGTCAAGGTAGAGTGGAATTCCCCTCCGAGAAAGGGACCCTATCACCGACGCTCCGACACCTCCTCGTCACGTGACCTGCAGCACTGTAGGTTCCCAGGTCCCGGAAGGAAACTGCCTGACCGTAAAAGGCATATTGCGCCGCGCGTGCGTGCCTGCAGCTGGGTTTATGCACGCGCTCCCACACGCTTGGTATTTCTCCGAGGTTGTGAAGCAGAGCGTGAGGGAAGACGGGCACACATGTTATGTGGCCCACATTTAATAAATGTCATTAAATGTGGACATGATTCTCCACATCAATTCAACAGTTGGCATAGAACACTAATAGTAGCAACGAATGAACTAGTCTAGGATGCCATGGAGGTACCTGGGGTTAATGAAGCAGGTCGTAAGACAGGAGCTAATTTAGAGGGGGATCTGATGAAGGGATGTCAACTGGGAAATGACGCGGGAGTATGTAGGCTAACACGTGGGTGGCAACCTGGCAGTGATGCAAATTCTGGACCATCACGAAAACAATTCTTAACAAAACATCACATTTACGACACATATTCTGGACAAAGGTTCCAATTTATCGGCACATTCTAAAGGAAGCAGAAGCACCCAAGCCAAAATACAGCTGATCATAAGTTAAGCGCATATGCATCTGATGCATTCATTCTCGCTAAATGAAAAGTTCAACAATAGCTTACAAATGTAAAAGATGACTTGTTATGGTTCAAACTCAAAAACTGAAGTGGTAACTGGTTTAATGGCATTGCGCTAATTTCTAGAGTGTAAATATTTTGCAGCAATGACTTCAACCAATAAATTACCAAGGGTTAATGGGGATTGAGACATTTTAAAAGGATAGGTGAAAATACTACATTTTGCATTACACTTTGTCAAAAAATTGCCTCAAAGCCATACAATTTACAATAGGCTTGGGGGTAAACCCATGAAAAAAACCTATAGATGCCAGGAACTGTATGCCTGAACATATTCCAATGCATTTTCATGAGGCCTTTTCCCACAATATATGTTGCATTGCCACTATTAACAATTCATGATAACAGTATCCACAATATATGCCAGCATTGCCAAGCACATGCTGTTGAGGTATGTGTCCACACTATATGCCAGCATTGCCATTGTAAGAATAAACATATGCTGCCTGTGCAGAATTGGGGTGGAGGGTTCAATATAGTCCTTTAACAGAAGGTTTCATTCAATTGGTTTATGCTAATACAAGGTTGAACGTAGGGTTAAACAACTGGCACTTTACACCACCACCTTTACAATGTAAAATACAGATTGTTTTTAAGAAAGAAAATAAAGTAACATTGCAAATGTCCAATGGTATGTCTCGCTTTTCTGATGGTAATTTATGTGGGACACTGAGCTTGGATGAGGTCTTACATATGCTAAAAGGAGTCAGGAGACGCTGGTGTCTCTGACAAAGTAACACAAGGGGGGATTGGTTCAAGAAGCAAAACAAGGGACGGCATCACCACTATTGCAAACATCGCCTTGTTTTTTAACTTCTGCTCCAAACCTGGCATTTACAAAAAAAAGATTATGGGAGTCCACGAAAGGCATATAGATTGCGTGATATTACACCTCAATTCTGCATGGGTGAAGGAAGCTATTCTGGAGGTATCCCCAGATTTTCTACATTTAGGTTTTGTACTAACGGATGGTGACCTAGGGAAATTGACACATTGGAGAAACCACAATTTGAACTAATCCCCCATAGGATGCAATCTCTGATTCCAAGGTTTCCCCAGATACATCGAGTGTTTGGCCAAAAGATCCATCCTATACGAACCACTAAAGATTCAGGCTCTATTGGACAAAACCACAAACTGGAAAACCCTGTATCCATCCAAGTCTCATATGACACTAAAACACAAGGGGAAGAAAAGTTAGGATGAGAGAACCAACTAATGGAGTCTCAAGGCCTTTTTCTGATTGGTCTTGGCTGGCGGGAACTCTTGCATGGAAAACAAAGCTTTAACTCCCTGAGCGTCTATTAACCTGCTCCTTGAACATAGCCTCATGGAACACTAGAGGCTTTGTTCATCTGTGCAGGAAAGGAGAATTGGCTACTTCAAACTTTAACCTCAAATGCCTCCAGGAAACCTGGCTAGCCACTAAACCACTCTGTGAAGACTTTGAAGTGTGCTTTAATCCCGCGATAACAAGGACAGTAGGGAGGCTGTCTGCGGGTCTACTAACCTTGATAAGATCGGGTCAGTTTTAAAATTGTGGACTCTAGGTACCCTAGGCCATATGTGCAGATGGTACTTCTAGACTGAGAAGTTTTCCCAGGTCAGGATCCAATGACACTAGTGGTATTCAATGTCTATTGGAACCCGGCAGGGATCATAGTTGAAGAGTTTGTTGATTTTATGACTGGCTTAATGGATAATTGCTGGGTAGTTTTGAAATCCCTGCCCTTCCTGATATGTGAGGATTTGAATGCAAGCCTTTTGGATGAGTCAGGGGTGAAATTACCCTGGTGTACCATGAAAAAAAAGCAGCTTTATGGATGTCTGAGATGAAGGAACGTGAAGTGTGTATGATAAATGGTACACTTAGATGTGACATTCCGGGTAGAGCAACCTGCGTGCGTGATACTCAAAAAGCCCATTTGGCCTATTATTCCGCATCCTCCAGTCTCACGAAACATATGCACTCCCTGAATGTCACGCCTACAACCAAGAGTGACCATTGTATTTTGCACCTTTGTTTGAAGGGACAGGAAAGAGACCCAAACAAGAACATGGGGAAAGCAGTGCAAATACATTAGGGGAGAAACCGCTTGCAAATACACCTGGGGGAAATCCCAAAGATTACAGCGACCTATAAAAATGCTCTAGCTTCCAAATCTCTGGGTATTGTTTATCCTTGTATCCTTTTGAGATTTCAGGTAAGTCCAAGGACTGAAATTAGCTCCACAGCCAATCGGCTTCACTATCCTAATGAAGATGTGAAGAAGGAAAAAAGAAAGCTTAGAGATGATTTGCGGGAAATAGATTTCCTTGAAAGGGGCGAAAAAGTCATTCTAAAAAAAAGCTCAAACAGCAATATAGGAATTCGCTGTTGGCTACAAAGGCACATTGCCTTCAAAAAGACGCTGAAATCATGATGAAGATTATAGCCCAAAAAACATGCGCAACCTTTGGGCCCTGCTTAATAATAATTTCACTTTCCAACTGGCTACGATGATCCCGAATGATTCTGAAAGGGCTGGGATTGAGTTCTTTTCTGCATCAGATCCAAATATAGCAATTCGTTCATCATCTAACAGGCCCTGGTCCATAGAGTTCACAAGGGAGGACATTGTTACTAAGATAAAAAAAATGTAATCCCTCTCGAGCAGCGGGGCCAGATGGTCTACACAACGAAATGCTTGAACGCAATCCTGAGGATTGGGCAGACTTTTGTTGGATACTGTTTAACCCAATCCTAATAACTAGAGAGGTTCCTGCATCACGGAACGCAGCAATAATAGTACCAGTTTATAAGAAAGGGGACAGAGGCAACCCGAAAAATGACAGACCTATTGCCCTAGTGGATACGCTTGGAAAGATCTTTACGTCTATCCTGCTGGGTCATCTGAAGAAATGGGCAATTAGAGCTGGTCATTGTGATAAACGTCAGACGACTGGGTTTGTCTCAGGGGTTGGCACCAGCCTTAATTTATTTCTCCATAACATCTTAAAGTCGAATGCCTGCAGGTCAAAGCAGAAGGTTTACCTAGCCTTTATCGACCTGGAGCAGGCCTTTGACTCAATTAGCAAAGAAAGGTTTTGGCCGGGCGAAGCTCGCTAACTGGCACTGCCCTCAAGACCTCTAGAGGCAATAAAGAACCTGTACTCTTCAATATCTATCCAAATCAGGATGTCGGGTGCAGTGACACTAACAAGATTGATCAATACCTCTAGAAGTCTTAAGGAAGGGTTGGTTCTGGAATTATTCAATTTATATCTATCAGATATGGAGCAGAGTCAGACAGAAGTTAATGCCTTTCCACCAAAAATGTATAGCCATCCGATCCCGTGGGTTGTATATGATATGATATGGCATTCATAACGCACCTATACACAAGTGTTTCAAGGCGCGACAAGGCAAGGGAGGGGGGACAGAGGGAAGACAGAGACACCAATCTTACTAGGCCAGGTGACATTGAGATCGCGCAAGTGCAGGCGATGGGTGAGGGGAAAAGTGAGAGGAGGAAGGGGGGAAGGGAAGTGCAGTACATAGGATAGGAGTAAATAAATAGAAACAATAATAAAAATAATAGAAACAATAATAAGAAGAATAAGAAGTGCGGCCAGCTGGTGGCAGGTGCAAGGGTAAGTGCAGACAACAGGTGTGAAGTGCTGGCAGGGGGCTGTTGGGATACAGAAAACAGCCCCTAGTGCAAGGGTTGCCAGGGGGGCAGTGCAGATGTGCAAATGGAGGGAAGTGGACCTGGGCCCAGGAACATGGGGTAGCCAGGTGACCAGTGCAGTTTCAGCCAGGAGATCAGCAGGGGAGAGGAGGAGAGAAATTAGAAGCAAAGAGGAAGGCCTCGGGGTGCTTCCAGAACCAGACATGGTTCTCCTCAAATCTCAGAGAGGCAGGGAGGCTATTCCAGAAGGAGGACCCAGCAGAAGAAAGAGATCTACTACCAACTCGTTGCTTGGAGAAGTGACTGACCCCGAGGGAGTTGGAGGCGGATGAGCGAAGAGCTTGAGAAGGAAGATATTTAGGAAGAGAGAGTTGAAGGTATGGCGGCCCAAGGCCCCAGAAGGCCTTGTGGACAATGCTGAGGGTTTTGAACTTAATCCTCGCCGCCACTGGGAGCCAGTGCAGAGATTTCAGTCCTGGAGAGATACAATCCCTGGGTTTGAGGCCTGTGGGATGTTTTGACACATTCCAATGTGCCCCACTGCATCGCTGTACAAATGGGGAAAGAACCAGCCCAAAATGGATGCGCTGACTCCTGTGCGCACCAAAATCTGCAAAAACACGTTTGGGTCACAACCAAGGAAAGGCTGCACCCCTGCCATACACAGTCAAAGTGGGGGCGCAAACATAATTCTCACTGCAGGAGCATGCCAGTGGGTTCTGTTACATTCAACATGGAGCAAAGCAGCAGGATTGTCCTGAAAACCGAAAATGCCTTTTAAAATGTAGCTCTGCAAGCTTCAAAAGTGCTGTTTTGGCGCTAGAACCATTTATTTTCCATTGAATCAGTAAGATTGAAAGGGTACTGAAAATCCAGGATTATCCAGTATGGCCAGAGGAACCGGCCCTCATTGACTGACAGCAGTTCTTAAATGTACCTAAGGAAAAGACAGTCCAGGAACATTTGTTTTCAGTTCCACAGGAAAAATGCAGCTAAAATTGCAATATGTAACAATTTCAGCTGTGAAGACAGAAACTTTAAACAAAGGCTGGATACATGTATCCAGACAGCAAGCAAATCCCAGCACTCAAGGGAAGACTTGTGCTGAATAAAATGTGTGTGCTGCATAGGAAAATCAGATTTAAAAGAACTCAGTTTAATGTATTTTTCCAGGAAGAAAGTGCAAAATCGCCTATCTTGAAAGTATGTTTTTGTTGAAAGGCCTGATACTTTAAGAAATATCAAAGGATTACTAATGTAAGAATCTCCTATAAACTGTGTTCATTTTCTCTGTTTTAATGAAAGAGGTAGGTAACTTAAAGTTAAAACCCAGTCTTGAGTTAATTAACTATTACAATTCTGCTTTGACAGTCCTCAGCCTAGGAAAGGTTGACACTTGAGATTGACACTCCACTGCTGGTAGGAAGGCTTAATTGCTGTGGGGAGGTTTCGCATACTCAGAACAAAGGACCTCATCAGACTTTCGTCTGTGGCTCAAGCAAAGACAATGGCAGGCCTGAACACTCATCCCTACAGGGGAGGGGCAGGATGTTTCATTCTCTGGGAGTAGCCTTCTCATTGAACTTCAAATGACTGACCAGTTGCTTACACCTTGTGAAGCAAGAAAAAAAAACTGACATGGATTTTGGCTTTAAGTTACTTATTTTGCCACAGAACTTCATGACATTTAACTTGGTGGCAAGAATAAGTAAATGAGTGAAACGTACATACATATAAATTTGAACTCATGCTAGCCAGTTGAAAACTTGGTAGGATTTCTTACTGCATAAGGAACAAAAGTTTGCGCCAAAACTATTAATGCTGCAAATCTAATATTGTGTACCCATGTTCTAGGGGTGATTGCACATATATGTATTGAATTAGAAATTGTTAGGCCAAACCTTTATGACTAAAATTGACAAAATTCCACAGAAAGACAAAGCCAGGGATCACCGACCTGGGAGTTGGATGTAAAGGTACCCACAAAAATATGTAATGTATGTGTCCGATTTCATTAGAAGGCATAATTATATAAATATGTATTTATGGAAAAGTAAAATTTTGGTACAAATAACTGGGAGGTTCACAAGTCACATCATAAAATATGACCACCCTTTCTGTCATCCTACCAGCGAAAAGCAAGGCGGGAACTGTGCCTTTGACCACTCATAGCCTTGTGGGTGTGGGTTGTAAGCCTGCCCCTACCATAAACTTAGTGATGCCACTTGGCAGGATAGAGGAACCTCACAACAAACAAACATATTGATTCCTGACTCCATCCTGATTTCCGCGTGACGCCCTGTTCAAGAATTCTTCATCTTGCTACTGATTCTAGATTTCTTTCCAAAGCCAAGGCCTCAGCATTTGCTGAACTCTTTTTCAGCTAGGCCCAAATCCTGAAACCATCCCAAAACTTAATAAGGGAAATAATTCTGATCCAGTCTGACATGCTTGCCTGCTGAAACTCACCATCCCGCTGATCTACAGTGTCCAGCAATCACAAGGGCCAATCCAATCCAATCCAGTTTGAGGTACCAGTCCGTTGACCAGAACCGCCCAGCTGACATATCCCGCCAGAAGTGCCCTGCTGTCTGTAGACCCGATCCGTGATGACCAGAACCTGGCGGTCCAATCTTAAATTACAGTGGACTGTAAGTATCAATAGGAATCAGAGTAAACCCTAACATATATTGCCTTGTCCATCCCAACCTATAACCTATCCCATCTTTAACTTAAGAACCTATAATCTTGTCAGAACCATTCTTGCAACTCTCTTTGTGATTCTTAGTGTTAGTGCTGATTTTCTCCTTTTGTTGTACTAAGAACATAAGCCATTAATGATTTGGATTAAATAAAGTACTTCCCATAAAAAAACGTAGTATCCACCACGTAAAGGGTTACAAGCGGCCGTGCGTAACTGTGGAGAGTCACGGGTGGCATCCTTCTTTTTCTAAGCCTGTAATCTAGTTTAATTAAAAACAACCTGTCATTTTAAAACCGATTTTCTGCTTTTCTCTGTTCTATTTTTCTCAAAACACCTCTCATTCAAACTTGCATAACTTCCTCAATTTTATAGCTAGAGATTTAGGGGCTAATTCATAGATTGCAGCCCAGAGGCAGTGCACGCGAGCAGCGCAGAGAGGGAGCGTGCGCCAGCGTGTGCCAGCCGTGTGCGCTAAATAGCATTCTGGCGCACCGCGTATTCATGGAATTACCAAGCCATTTTGAGCGCTGGCGCAGAGAACATCCGATAGCACCAGTTACGCTCCCAAGAACGCCCCTTGTTCAAGGAAAAGGCATTGAAATCCCCCAATGCAGCGCAAAGGGCCGCGCTAACCCTGCACCAGCTTACAGGGCCTGTACAATTTAATTGCGTGAAAATACTACGTGCACCCCGCTCACTGCACCCAAAAGCGTGAAAATGTACTGGCGCACCCCTCAGAATACGCGTACCCCGCTCGCGCCAGGTAAATTGCGGAGAAAAAGCACCCCCCTGTGGCTTGGGCTGCCTGTGGGGCTTGCCCAGGGTGGATGGGCTGCCTGCGGGGCATGGGGAGGGTGAGTGGGCTGCCTGTGGGGCATGCCCAGGGTGGATGGGTTGCGTGCGTGTATTTTGGGGGTGTGCGGGAAGTTTCACACACGATACTCCAGGCGAGAGCGGGGTACGTGTATTTGGGGGGTACGTGGGGAGTTTCACATGCAATAGGCCTTGTGCGAGTGGGGTCCGTGTATTTTGGGGGTGTGCGGGAAGTTTCACACGCGATACTCCAGGCGAGAGCGGGGTACATGTATTTCGGTGGTGCGTGTGGAGTATCGACGCGATAGGCCTTGTGCGAGCGGTGTACGTGTATTTGGGGCATACGTGGGAAGTTTCACACGCGATACTCCAGGTGAGAGCGGGGTACGTGTATTTGGGGGTATGCGGGGAGTTTCACACGTGAAAGGCCTTGTGTGAGCGAGGTACTTGTATTTTGGGGGTGCGCGGGAAGTTTCACACGCGATACTCCAGGCGAGAGCGGGGTACGTGTATTTCGGTGGTGCGCGGGGAGTATCACATGCGATAGGCCTTGTGCGGGCGGTGTACGTGTATTTGGGGGATACGCAGGAAGTTTCACACGCGATACTCCAGGCGAGAGCGGGGTACGTGTATTTGCGGGGTGCACGGGGAGTTTCACATGCAAAAAGCCTTATGTGAGCGAGGTACATGTATTTTGGGGGTGCACGGGAAGTTTCACACGCGATACTCCAGGCGAGAGCAGGGTATGTGTATTTCGGGGGTGCGCAGGGAGTATCACATGCGATAGGCCTTGGGCGAGCGGGGTACGTGTGTTTGGAGGATACGCGGGAAGTTTCACACGCGATACTCCAGGTGAGAGCGGGGTACGTGTATTTGGGGGTATGCGGGGAGTTTCACACGTGAAAGGCCTTGTGTGAGCGAGGTACTTGTATTTTGGGGGTGCGCGGGAAGTTTCACACGTGATACTCCAGGCGAGAGCGGGGTACGTGTATTTCGGTGGTGCGCGGGGAGTATCACATGCGATAGGCCTTGTGCGGGCGGGGTACGTGTGTTTGGAGGATACGCGGGAAGTTTCACACGCGATACTCCAGGCGAGAGCGGGGTACGTGTATTTGGGAGGTACGCAGGGAGTTTCACACGCAATAGGCCTTGTGCGAGCGGGGTACGTGTATTTTGGGGTACGCAGGGAGTTTCACACGCAATAGGCCTGGTGCGAGCGGGGTACGTGTATTTTGGCCGAGTGCAGGAAGTTTCACACGTGATACTCCAGGCGAGAGCGGGGTACGTGTATTTCGGTGGTGCGCGGGGAGTATCACATGCGATAGGCCATGTGCGGGCGGTGTACGTGTATTTGGGGGATACGCAGGAAGTTTCACACGCGATACTCCAGGTGAGAGCGGGGTACGTGTATTTGGGGGTATGCGGGGAGTTTCACACGTGAAAGGCCTTGTGTGAGCGAGGTACTTGTATTTTGGGGGTGCGTGGGAAGTTTCACACGAGATACTCCAGGTGAGAGCGGGGTACGTGTATTTCGGGGTTGTGCAGGGAGTATCACATGCAATAGGCCTTGTGCGAGCGGGGTACGTGTATTTGGGGGGTACGCGGGAAATTTCACACATGATACTTCAGGCAAGAGCGGGGTACGTGTATTTGGGGGTACACAGGGAGTTTCACACGCAATAGGCCTGGTGCGAGCGGGGTACGTGTATTTTGGCCGCGTGCAGGAAGTTTCACACGTGATACTCCAGGCGAGAGCGGGGTACGTGTATTTCGGTGGTGCGCGGGGAGTATCACATGCGATAGGCCTTGTGCGGGCGGTGTACGTGTATTTGGGGGATACGCAGGAAGTTTCACACGTGATAGTCCAGGCGAGAGCGGGGTACGTGTATTTGGGGGGTGCACTGGGAGTTTCACATGCGAAAAGCCTTGTGTGAGCGAGGTACATGTATTTTGGGGGTGCACGGGAAGTTTCACACGCGATACTCCAGGCGAGAGCAGGGTATGTGTATTTCGGGGGTGCGCAGGGAGTATCACATGCGATAGGCCTTGGGCGAGCGGGGTACGTGTGTTTGGAGGATACGCGGGAAGTTTCACACGCGATACTCCAGGCGAGAGCGGGGTGCGTGTATTTGGGAGGTACGCAGGGAGTTTCACACGCGATAGGCCTTGTGCGAGCGGGGTATGTGTATTTTGGGGGTGCGCGGGAAGTTTCACACACGATACTCCAGGCGAGAGCGGGGTACGTGCATTTGGGGGGTACGTGGGGAGTTTCACACGCGATAGGCCTTGTGCGAGCGGGGTACGTGTATTTTGGGGGTGCACGGGAGGTTTCACACGCGATACTCCAGGCGAGAGTGGGGTATGTGTGTTTGGGGGGTACGCAGGGAGTTTCACACGCGACAGGCCTTGTGCGAGCGGGGTACGTGTATTTTGGGGGTGCGCGGGACCAGGCGAGAACGGGGTACGTGTATTTGGGGTGTATGTGGGGAGTTTCACACGCTAATTGGCATCGTGGGCCCTCCTGGGTGTGCGGTTTCCCCCCTCCCCATGCCCTGCAGGCAGCCCACACCACAGGGGACTACCCTACAACCCTCTCCATGCCCTGCAGGCAGCCCACATGGCACCATGCACTTGTGAGCACTCTTGTGAGCCCCGACTCATGTCCCCCACCCCACTCCCAGTGACGGGCACCTGCCAGCAGGCCCCGACTCATGTCCCCCCACCCATCCACCCACCCCCAGTGAGGGGCACCTGCCAGCAGGCCCTGACTCATGTCCCCCTGCACCCCACCCACCCCCAGTGACGGGCACCAGCCAGCAGGCCCGACTCATGTCCCCCTGCACCTCCACCCACCCAGCAGTGAGGGGCAACTGCCAGCAGGCCCCGACTCATGTCCCCCTGCACCACCACCCACCCCCAGTGACGGGCACCTGCCAGCAGGCCCCGACTAATGTCCCCCTGCACCCCCATCCACCCAGCAGTGACGGGCACCTGCCAACAGGCCCCGACTCATGTCCCCCCACCCATCCACCCACCCCCAGTGACAGGCACCTGCCAGCAGGCGCCGACTCATGTCCCCCTGCACCCCCACCCACCCCCAGTGACGGGCACCTGCCAGCAGGCCCCGACTTATGTCCCCCTGCAGCCCCACCCACCCCCAGTGACAGGCACCTGCCAGCAGGCCCCGACTCATGTCCCCCTGAACTCCCACCCACCCAGCAGTGACGGGCACCTGCCAGCAGGCCCCGACTCATGTCCCCCTGGACCCCCACCCACCCAGCAGTGAGGGGCAACTGCCAGCAGGCCCCGACTCATGTCCCCCTGCACCTCCACCCACCCCCAGTGACAGGCACCTGCCAGCAGGCCCTGACTCATGTCCCCCTGCACCCCCACCCACCCAGCAGTGACGGGCATCTGCCAACAGGCCCCGACTCATGTCCCCCCACCAATCCACCCACCCCCAGTGACAGGCATCTGCCAGCAGGCCCCAACTCATTCCCCCTGCACCCCCTCCCACCACCAGTGACGGGCACCTGCCAGCAGGCCCCGACTCATGTCCCCCTGCAGCCCCACCCACCCCCAGTGACGGGCACCTGCCAGCAGGCCCCGACTCATGTCCCCCTGCACCCCCACCCACCCAGCAGTGAGGGGCAACTTCCAGCAGGCCGCGACACATGTCCCCCTGCATCCCCACCGACCCCCAGTGACGGGCACCTGCCAGCAGGCCCTGACTCATGTCCCCCTGCACCCCCACCCACCCAGCAGTGACGGGCACCTGCCAGCAGGCCCCGACTCATGTCCACCCACCCATCCACCCACCCCTAGTGATGGGCACCTGGCAGCAGGCCCCGACTCATGTCCCCCTGCACCCCCACCCACCCCCAGTGACGGGCACCTGCCAGTAGACCCCGACTCATGTCCCCCTGCACCCCCACCCACCCAGCAGTGACAGCAACTGCCAGTAGGCCCCGACTCATGTCCCCCTGGAACCCCACCCAACCCCAGTGGCAGGCACCTGCCAGCAGGCCCCGACTCATGTCCCTCTGCAACCCCACCCACCCAGCAATGACAGGCACCTACCAGCAGGCCCCGACTCATGTCCTCCTACCCATCCACCCACCCCCAGCGACGGCCACCTGTCAGCAGGCCCGACTCATGTCCCCCCAACACGTCATCACGATCCACACTTATGGCCCTTATGGCCACCCAAATCCCACCACGCGCCATCCCAGTCCAAACACCCAACCAAGTATTCCATCCACTCCACATTGAAATCCCCATGTCATGATAGATCCCAAATGACAAGTATGCACATCAATACATGTCTGTCAGACACACACAATGGGGGCAAGTGAATAAGAAAACCCACATCGTGACATGCACGAAACCAATGAGAGAATACCACACAAATGAAGTATGAAATCAAAATGTATTAAATACAAAATCAACGGAATGAAAGAAACACACAAGAAAAAAATGTATATACAAACGGCTGGATGTCCAAAATTAATGAAAAATATATGAATGCTGAATCCAAATAAATCCAAATGAAAATGGCTCCAAAGTGTTCGTCCATCAAATCAAATCCAAAGGTAAAAAAAATAGAAAAACCATTGCTCCATGGGAAAAAAAAAATCTATGAAGTCAAATCCAGTCCTGAACTATATACAATGTAAAAATCCAGGGTCCATGAGCCCAACAATCCAAAGGAAACCTACAAAAAACCCTACATAATAAATAACTATATACAAAAAGGTGGGGCATAGTCCATGCGCCCCAAATGAAAGAAAAATAGAAAGGAAACCTAACACTAATGAACTATATACAATGGCGGCGGGCAAGTCCTACGACTCACTTGTTGATTTCCCGGGCCAGGGCATCATAGAACTCCTGTTCAACGTCCTGGAGGCAGGCCTGTTGCCTGGCCCCAAGGTCTCGCAGGGATAATGCCATGTCCACCTCCAACTCCCTGCAAATTTCCTTGAGGCACTCAGCCCGCCTCAGCGCCCTGCGCATGGAGTTCTCCGCCCTAACCATAGTGAGCCGTGCCTCTTCCGCCTGCCGCCGCTCTGCATCTATTTGCTGGCCCAACCGCTGCCACACAGAAGACACTCCCAATCCAGGGTCCTCCTGCCCTCCGGCCGATGCCTGCCCCTCTGATGTTGATGGCCCCGAGCCATCATCGCTCCCACCTTGAGCCTGCTGCTGCCGTGCATGTGCACTGCCTGTTGATGCCTGCACGTCCTCCTCCTGCTGGGGTCCAGTTGTTGGGGTGGCCACCCTTGCTGGACCTCCGACTCCCGACTGTGGCAGGGATGTGTCCTCCATCAGCCTGGCCGCTGGGTCAGAGGCAGCTCCACAGGGTGGCCAGGTGATACTTGGCCCGGAAGATGGCACTGAGGATGACTGGCGCATAGGGGTTCAGTTGAGGAGGGGGTCGGCATAAGGCCCAGCACAGGGAGGATCCCAGCACCGGTGATCCCTCCTAGCCAGTCGACGCGGTCAACTAGGCATCTGAAATAAGGAAAATGGCCTTCTGGACAGGAGTGTGGTCTTCCGTGTGTTGTCGCGTGGCCAGCTTGATACGGAGTGATTTGGCACGTGAAAAAACTGCACGTCAGTGTGTAATTCGAGGAAAGGCCCTTAGCACGTAAGCGCATCTGTGACATAATGCGCGCGGGCGTTTCCACTCCACGCGGGTGCATGTTGATTGTACACGTGTAAAAACTGCACGTCCGGGTGTCACTGAGTGTAATTGGAGGAAAGCCCCTTAGTGCGTACACGCGTAAGTGACGTTGCACGTGTGGGCTGGGTTAAAAGGTACGCGTAGGATGCAATTTTCTTGTATGTGCTTTTTGTGGAGAGCGAGCGGGAGATTCTTGTACTTCTTGTCGGTTCACATGCGATTACTTCACAACGGTTCCAGTTCGTACTCCTTGTATACTCAGACAGTGCTCAATTCTTCTTTTGGCGGGGGTGTTGCCAACGCGCACATGCGCGTCTTTTTCACATTCTTTTTCGAGGCAGACAGTGAGTCGTGCACGTATTTTTCAACTGTGGTTGCCCCGTGTGTCGCGTACCCCTTCAGAAGTCATTGTAGCCAGCGTGTACCACGCGTATGTTTTTTTTGTGTTTCTGGGTGCCACAGCATAGTGCGGGTTCTTTATTCCATGCACGTGGGCTACCAGGGGTCGCATGCACCTTAAATTTTGTTTTTGGGGTGCCTGAGCATTGCGTGACCCGTCATCTTCCCCCAGGGGTCACAGACAGCCTTGCTAGAGCACTAGGGTACGTATTCCATCTAGTACCCTGCCCCTTTCACCCCAATTGCTCAGGACAATTGTTTACTGCACCTCCCATTCGCACAAGAACATCAGTGCCATGGTTGGGAGGTGACCAAGCGGTAAGGGAGGCAAAGGTGGCTGACCTCCAAGAGGTGGGCGCGGTAGGGGACGTGGCCAGGATGTGCAGGGTGGCCCAAGAGGCCAGTGTGTGGAGGACCAATCAGGGACACCTATGCTCCCCCCACCAATGGGTCGGGGAGATGCAGCTGACACCATCCCAGCTCAGGGCTTGTTAACCCGGCCCATATTGTCAACCGAACCGGCACAGGATGACTCCCAGGTTGACTTCCGTGTCACCAAGTCAAAGCCACGTGTGGCGGTGAAAGTTGCTGTCACCAGACCCAGTGGATCTGGGGCAGCAATGTCATCTTCTGCCCCAAGTAGCCAGGGTGAGGAGGCTGCAGGGGCAGCTGCAGCTCAATCCACCCCAGCTCCGAGTCTCCCAGCCGAGACAGTGTTGGTCCATGTCCATCACACCGAGGTTGGTCCTGCCAACATCACCCAGCAGCCAATGCCTGCAGTGAGACCTTTGGTCATCGTGCCTTTGGCTACTTCCAGTGCCCAGTCCACCTGCGCTTCAGCCCCTACCAACCAGAGCGGCATAAGCCACTCAGGGTCCGCACCACCTCCCAAGAGGAAGAAGGGTGCTCTTGCGGTACAGGCTGGGACCCCAGACACGGCTGACCCCTCCGGCACATCAAGGAAGCGTAGTTTCAATGATGTGGAACTGGACGCACTTGTGGGCTACATGTCGGCCCATGGCCGCGAAATGCTAGTGACTGCAGGGAGCATGACTACGACTGCTCAACGTAGGGCCCACTGGCAGTGCAGCGCGGACCAGATTAGTGCCCTTGGATTTGTCAGGCGGACAGCTGATGATTGCTCTAAGTGGTGGAATGACCTCAAACGCAGAGCAAAGAACAAGCTGGCTTCCAATCATGCCTCTACTCTAGTGACTGGCAGTGGGTCTCCACCAGAGGAGGAAATACTCACAGAACATGAGTCTATCGCTGGAGTCTTCATCACAGAGGGTCAGATCCAAGGCGTGGGAGACCTACCAGATCTTGATGCAATGTCCGGTGAGAGGCCATGCATGTGTGTGCAAACCATGTGTATGTTGCTTGGGTGATGTGTTCTGATTGAGTGCCAGGTGAGGCTGTGTAGTTATGACTGCTATGGGTCACCCATGTGGTGCCTCCAAACCATACCCCAGCCTTGGGTTTGGGTTTTCAAGTATCCCTTCTGACCGCAGTTGACAATTTGGACCCGATTACTGCACTTGCCCTTCAACTGCCATCTTGCGACAACATTGTTCATACTGTTTTCCTGTTCATTCTGCCTGATTGATGAAATCCTTTGCATGTTTACCACACATGTTTGTGCCCTTTTGCCCCAAATGTAACATACTTCAGACATAGATTACACCCCACAATGGCCCACATATGTTTCCGTATTGTGAGAATGATTTCATCAATCAGGCTGATTGAGTAATGTGCACCTACACATGGCCTGCACACAATCACTTTGGGGCCCTGTTTGAATGTTCATCATGACAATTGTCGTCTGTCATGTCGAAGTGACCAACCATTGATGTATCCATGTGCCTGCCATCACTGCATTATTGAACACTGGCTTTGTTGCAGCGTGTGGCACATGCGTGTTTTGTCACACTATTTTGCATGTTCTATTTCATGATGTCCATCTCACATGAATGGGTGACAGTACTGATTTGCTACCATCTGGGTGTCCTTGTCAAATCTGCCATGGCTATGCTACGTGCCATCTGTGTGCTGGCATGTGTCATGTATGTGGATTGTCCATGCCACTCACAGGCTAATGTGTGATGCCAGTGCTATCCAGCATGCAGCACATGTGTTGTTTTTCCATCTTGGAGTCCTCAGTGTCTGCTTTTGGCCTCCCCTTCCAACTCATTGCCAGTGCATGCATGCCAGAGTTATTGTCATGTGTGACATGTGTCATTTATGTACTCGATCTCTGCCTCGTCGTGCCTATGTGTGTGGGCTATGGTGCTCATGCCTGTTTTCATTACTTTTCTTTTATGTTTTTGCAGGTGATGAGGCACTAGATGCTGTTGTGGAGGAGGAGATGGCGCAGAGGCAGGAGTACTCACAGCCACAACCAGGCACCAGTGGAGGACGTGGGGTGGTGGTGGGTGAAAACCCATTACTCCTAGAGACCATACTGTCCACGGGTGTCTCTGGGTACACCTCCGGAGACCTCTATGAATCAGGCGCTGAATCTGACATTGAGACATATTTCCCATCGCAGGTGAGTGTTTCTGGCAGGGATGCTGTTCTGTCCAACCCACCTGCACTGGGGGTAGACCCCTCTATAGGACATTCAGTGCTGGAAAGTCCGCCTGTGGCGGTTACGGATGCAGGGTCAAACTCCACAATATTTGCTCCTGTTCCTGGGCCAGCAGATCAAAGGAGGAATGCAGTCCTGCAGCCTCAGGCAGTGCCAGCACAGCAAGGTGCACATCACCTTGCCCCAAACAGGTGTGGTGCCCGCCAACGCGGTGGCCGTGCGCCACCAGGCAATACTGTGTGGGAGAACTCCATGTACACTATAGCAGCACAACAGGGGGCATTGTGTGAGATGATGGCTTAGGCCGTGGATAGGGTGGTCACTTCCATTCTCCCCCATGAAAGGCAGGTGGAGCTCCAGCAGCAGGCAACAGAGTCCATTTGCCACTCACACAGGGAGGACATGTTGGCGTCCAACAGGGACCGACGGGCTGGACTGGAGACTCTGTACACAGCCATATCTGCAGAGTCACAGGCCCACAGGGATGCCCTGAGGTTAGAACACACGTCCCTCAGAGATACTCTGGGTGAACTTGAGGTGTCCCGGAGTAAAAGGTCAGTACAGAAGCTGGAGCAGCTAACACGCACACTCTCAGCTGAGCTCCAGGCAACCCGTAAGGAGATCCGGGCATCACGCGAGGCCTTGCAGGCAGAAATGCGTACTACACATGAGGTGCTACATGGGGATCTCCGTACCATCATCCTGCAGAACCAAACCTTTCAGACCCGCATGCTTGCTGCCATGGAGGAGCATGCCAGGGCTTTGCGTGGTCTGCCTCCCATATCACGCCCACCTTCTGATGTACCACCAGAGGGTGATGACAGCGACGGCAGTTCTCTCGCTGTCATGGTAGCCGTACAGGCCATGAGCCCATGGAGGTTTTTTTTTTCTCAACATCCACGCATGTGGGTGTTGGGGTGCACCATGTACCTCGTCCCTCCTGGGTGCCCCCCCGATCCACACATGGCCATTTTCTTTTTTTTTGTTTTGTTTTTTTGGGGTTTTTTCACATTTCATTCTGATTTGCTAAATGAAATTAGTATTTAATTAATTTGTTATATTTATTTCTTCTTCTTTTTTCTATTTATTATTTTCATTTTATTTAAATTCTTGTTATTTTGATTTTCATACATTTATTTTTATTTGGTTATGCTTCTGATTTTTACTTTATTATTTGATTTGTTTCTTTTACTTTACATTTACTTTTTCTTTTTTTATATTTGATTTGCATTTACATTTTTGTTCATAATCATTTTCTTTCAAATTGTGAATTGATGTTACAGTGTGTTGCTTTGTGTGGCTCCCGTAGGCATCCACTGTGTATTCCAGCTGGGCACATGCAGGCTTGTCCTGTCTTTGTGTTAGAAACTTGGGTTCCTGACACACACACCCACCTCTCCTGCGTTCCCTTTCCATAGGCTCGCAAAGGGTGTGACCAAGTGACAGTACCTTACACAGAGGCATTGGGCTCCCATAAGCTGTGTGGGCAGTCTGTAGTCCAAACTGTGTATGCATCCCTAGTGGGGATTGTTGTTCATTTCTCCACTGCATGGTGGATTTGTATATGGTTTTACATACAGGACATTTTGCATATATACATGTAGCTTCTTCATGTCTTAATGAGCCCGTCTCCTTTGCAGATGCAGTTCATGTTGTATGCAGTACACTGCCACATTTGCCTACCAGCAACACTCTGCAGTTGGTTGGGGTCGATGTGCTGCCTTAGTCAGGTTGTGACACTTGCACTACTTGAATTTTTTACTGTCATATGTTGCCACTGTTGGATCCTGTACTGATGTTTTGTCTTGCTGGTAAGTATTTGTTAATGTGTGCTGTTTTTTTTTCATTGGTGAGAGGCAATTATCTGTGACCTGTTTCCATTTGGGACGGTGCACTTTGTGACACTTGTGTCATGTGATGTGCATTCATTTGGTTGCTTTCACCTCGCATGCCATGCCATGGTGTGTTGGGTAGCTGAGATGGGGTTAGGGAGGGGTTGGGTGACATGCCACTATTTGTTTGTAGTGTTTTGCAAGGGGGTAGTCCTTCATGCTGCATGAATGTGTGCCTTTTACTGACACAGCATTGGGTGTGTTTAAGTAGCTAGGGATGTACACAATGTAGCACTTCCAGGTAAACAATCTCAGGGTGGTATGGTTGTGACAGTTGACTGTCCCTTTTGTCATCATCATAAATTGTCAGCTGGTATGTGCCAGGCCTGTGTGCACTCCACAGGGGTGGGATTTTAGGTGAAGAAATTTGTCACAAGCTGGGTACGGGCTGCCTCACCACGTGCCCTTTCACCTCCCATGCGCAGCAGCCATGCATGTGGTTGGGGATGTGGGGGCACCACCATGTCCACCGGCATGCCCCGCTGGGTTGCAACGTTGTGCAGGACACATGCTGCCACTATGATCCTGCACACTACTGGGGGCGCATATAGCAGCTGCCCACCAGAGCGGTCAAGGGAGCGAAAGCGTGACTTCAGCACTCCGAATGTGCACTCCACTATGCCCCGGGTTGCAATATGGGCTGTCTTGTATTTTATCTCGGGTGGTGTGGTGGGGTTCCGTATTGGCGTCATCATATAGGTGCTCAGAGGGTAGGCACTGTCCTCTGGGGAGGTCATAATGGTTGCCATTAGTGGGGTTTTCCCAGTGTCTGACATGCATGCATGTGCAGAGGCATTTATACACACCAATTAGCCATGTGTCGCCATGCCGCCCAGCTTCTAGGTCCCGGTTTAGGGATTGGAATATGAAACTATCATGGCTGGACCCCGGATAGTTGGCATATACTGAGGTGATGATTCCCTTGGCATCACATACAACCTGCACGTTGATGGAATGCCAGTGCCTGCAGTTTCAATAGATGTGCTCCGTGGCCCTGGGAGGATGTAGAGCCACATGGGTGCAATCAATGGCACCTAGCACTTTGGGGAAGTGTGCCACCCCGTAAAAGTCCTGGACGACAGCCTGCCTTTCTGCAGGTGTTCTGGGCATGTATATGTGCCTGCGGACTGAGGGGCGTGCAGTCATGATCGCCAACAACTAGTGTAGGCAGCGTGAATGCGTGGCCTGTGAGACACCCCCAACTATGGCACTTGTCCACTGAAATGACCCAGTAGCCAAGAAGTGCAGCACATTGAGCACCTTTTCCAAGAGGCTCAGTGCTTGGTAGCACAGGGTGGGTGATGCGAGGTCATCCTCCCACTCCCTGACCAGTTCTAGGATTATTAGTGGTGGAAACCTGTACCTCCCATACACCTGGTCATCAGGCATCCCAAAAAGGCTGATCCTGGGTATAAAAATGCAGGGCCTGGCTATCCTCCTCCTCCTGTGGTGTCCCACGACCACTGCTGCGAGGAATGGTATATTCATTGTAGCGTATGAGCTTGTTTGTTGTTTGCGTGCACTTTTATGCTGCGCAGGGCCACTTACGCCTGCTTCCTGCTGGCGTATGTGTTTCCGGATTAGCACGTCTTTTTTGGCGCACTGGTTTCCCCTGTTCGATTCCATGAATACGTGTTGTTAGCGCGCATGAGGGCGTTACGAGCATTTACCTCCCGTACTTCCCCTGTAACGCCCACATTTTCACGCGTTGTTCCCCATTCCATGTGTTCCGCCCCGTGTTCCGCCCACTTTTCTTGTGTGCGCTACACGATGTGCGCTTTCCCTGTGCGCGTTGCACACAGCGTTTAGTGACGTGTGCACCCAATTGCGCCACCCACGGTTTTGGCGCACATCCCAGGTTTTACACGCGCAGCGCATTCCATGAATCAATTAATGGCTGCGTGCACGGCTTTAGCACGCGTGCGCTGCAATTTTCACGCTTGCGCTCCCCTTTTCAGCGCACATTTATTCCATGAATTACCCTGTAAATTGAACCTAAGACATGCAGCTACATCCATACCCCAAAACCGCATCCAAAAACAGTGTATTTTTATTAAAAAGTTCATAGTGAAATTTAGGCGGGAATTTTCAATTTTGCAAAAAAGTTTTACACATGTGATTTCCAATCCAAAGTATTTCCAAACTTCCATTCTGATTCAAAGTGTGTATTGTTGCTCATACTATATAGCTATGTTCGTTAGGATCTTGTCAGAATTGCTCCGATAGAGATGTATATCAATTTAAGGACCTTTTGCACACTTTTCATTCTTTTCCTAAGCCATTTTTCAACTGTCATTTTAAAAGTGTAACATTTCCAAAACGTTTTTCTCTCTTGTTTGGGGAGGGAAGATTGCATTCAAACCCTATACACTGTTCTTTATTCCTGAATGCCTGCTGCTTACTTACCTCTGTGTAGAATTGCTTCTTTGTGAGTTGAGAAAGTTGCAGGGGGAAATCTTAACTTAAGCGCTATCTTTTCTACAAATCAAAACTGTTCTTTTCCCTGTGTTTTATCTTCTGTGTTCCTATACGGGAATTCAACGGCCTTACCTATTTTTCTGATTGTATTGTCACCACATTGGTGATTGCTGCCCCATATATTAAAACATATGTTTGATTTTAATTTTAAATAAATAAATAAATAAATCTTACCTTTTCCTAATTGGGAACTTTTTCTATGTTCATTCATATTTTACAACCTAGATGCCAAGGTTGTCAATTTCTCCCCTGCACCTTGAATCACTTTAAAACATACCACACCTTAATACTATATAACAACTCAAATATATACATTATAATCATAATGGAACAGGGTGTGCTTAGTGGTTAAACCATTTCTTGGACTTTTGGGCAGGTCCACCACATGTGTATCAGGTCCCCGACCTCCCCACACTTCCTCCAACACAGGGGAGTATTGCTGGTGCATTCTATGTAACCTCTGGGGGTCAGATATCATCTGAAGCAGAGTTTTTATGCTGCTTCCTTTATGTAGCACACTTAGATGCCTTGTGCGCCCTATGGCAAATCTGCTCTCAAACCTCATGCGGGATAACATACCCCATGTCACAGTCCCACTGTTCCATGTATGACTCCTCCAGCAACTTATATATGTGCAAAACCCTTTTCCTGACCAGCCCTTCCTTCATCGATGTCTCCAACCAACTGGGCACTCTACACCCCGCCTCTCGGGCTCCCCTCTGTGTGATCCAATGTCCAACCTGGATAAAGCAGTACTGTTCCCTTTCATCGAAAATTCAAACGAGAGGTGAAAAATCCCCCTGAAAAGCCAGCTAACGTTAATTTGTGGCCTCCATTCCAACCCTCACCAAACCCCTCGTACCAGCCTGGATTAAAATCTAGGTTGCCTTTGACCAACGTCAATGGGCTCAGCCCTTCTGTTACCCCATCTTCGCCTAAGCACCTGATTCCAGGGCCATGATACATAGTTGGTAGAAGTGAGTGGGACCCCTTCGCCCACGTGGCATGGCCACTCTGGAATGGCGAGTTTCCTAACGATATGGAAGTGGCACATTGCTCCAAGTCACACCACCCCTTTAAGCCTGTTTGTCCTGACCATTCCAAAATGGGGCTATCTATGGCACCAGCAAATATCTGCCGATATCTGGTACCCCCAACCTCCCAGTGTGTACCGACCTCTTCAGGACCTTTCTGGTAACCCGGGGCTTCTTCCCCCAGATGAATGCGAACATCTCCTGCTGTAAAGCCCGTATCTGGAGCGCTGGTATGGTAAGTGGGAGGAAACTCGCAACATACAAAAATGTGGGCAGTAGGGTCAAATAAGTGCAGCTATGCACACAAACCATGTGATGTCCGGTTTATACCACCTCGCAAGGTTGTCCTTCAGCTCTGCCCACAGCAGGGGCACATTAGCCCTGCATAACATCTGGTATTCTGTGGTCAGCTTAATACCCAAATATTCGACTTCCGATTCAGCTCACTGGAGTGGGAACTCGTTCCGCCACCTCTCCACTGCTTCCGGATCCTCTGTTATAGTCAAAGCTTTGGAGTTAGTATAATAGATTCTAAACCCTGATGCCCCAGCAAAGTCCCGCAGTAACCCAATCACCCTTGAGAGTGACTGAGCGATTGTCATGATGCCTACCCCCGGAGCATCAGGCCAGGCCCAGCACCCCCGGAAGCAGGCATCATGCCCTCGGGTAAAAGCCCAGCGGCCCCTTATAGGGACTCTTTGGACTCAGTCCTGGCGCCTTTGGCGCCAGGCTCATGTTGGACATCAGTCCTGGCGCCATAGGCGCCAGGCTAATAAAGGGAGGTGTTTTGTGCACTTACCTGATGCAGACCATGCTGCACGCTTCAGGCCTCCCTGAGACCTGAAAGGGACTATTTTTTCATAGGGACTATTTTTTCACTCGGGCGTGGCCAGGGAAGGATACATACCTAGTTGGGGAAGGATACATACCTGGGACTTCTTTGGAGGCTATTTAAGCCACGCCCAGACAGCAGCTCATGCTTCGCGTTGTTCTGCTTCCTGCAGCTTAACGCTCACCGTGTCTGCTCCTGCTCCTGGACTACAGCCACGCCCGTCTTGAACCTGGAAGACCTGCAAGGAAGGAAGAGAAGAGAAAGGTGAAAACCAAGGATTATTTCAAGCTTCTTACCTGCATCCGGAATCTTCTCGCCAGCATCCCTGAAGGAAGACTTCAATTTAAAAGCACCACGTTGCTCGCTGCAGTGCCACGCTTCACTCACCTGTCCTGTCCTCGAGACATCTCCCGGCTCCATCGTGGCTGTCAGCATCGGACGCCACATCTCTGCACCTAGGGGAGAGAGGAAGAAACAAAAGGTGAGCAGAAGGACACACAGAAGGAAAGCCTGATTAACAGCCATAATACTTACCGGCTTTTCATCCACATTTCGGGTCGGCGCCGCCCCGTTGGCAGGTACTGTACCCCGGCCCCTATGGGGAAAGGACTAGAGACATTTCAGAGGAATGATAAGGACATCTAGAGGGATCGCCCTCATTACTACTCACCTCGGCAGGTTAACCCCTCGACGCATCGCCTTCATTCTGCACCTGAAATAAAGGACAGATCACAGGTGAGAAAGACAGCATAAAGGGGGCCTCACTTGAACTTTGAACTTTCATACTTACGGCGCATCGCTCAGGAAAGTCAAGTGGATTTTGCCAGCGCCATTCTGAAAACCAGTGAAGTAACTGGACGAACGCGCGCCCCTGCACCAGAAGCAGGATGGAGAGTTCAACCTTCCAAACCATAAGGTGAGCTTAAACCGGGTTTGGAGGAATAGAGAGGAATGGAGGGGGAAGGGGGGAGCTAGCACACCATTCTGCAGACTGTTAATCCCCTTTCTCATCTGCAGAAGGATATTCCTATGGGCCAAGGAAGTACGATTTGGAGGTCCTGTCCAATCGGTGTTCCGGGTCCTGCGCATCACGCTAGAAGAGGCCGCAGTAATCCAGACTAGATCAGCGCCCCCGTGGGAACCAGGTGGGCGTTACAGAACGCGAAGCCTCCCTACAAATTCCCACCCAGGCGCTATGGAAACTTCTGAGACTGACCAACTGGCCCAACTACTGGGGGAATTACGGGCCGAGGTACACGCCGCTCGTCAAGAGACTAATGCCCTCAGAAGAGAAGTGATAGTAACAAGGGAAAGGACTGATGACCTGGCTAGACAGCTTTTGCAAGGTCAAGCTGGACAAACTCTTTTACCCGGTTCCGGGGGGAACCCCACTCCTGTGGTTTCCAGTAACCCTGTGCTGATTAATCTACCTGCAAACATGCCGCTGGCCCCACCCGAACGCTTTGCTGGGGACCCCAAACGATTCGCCGTATTCATGAATCAGTCTCGTTTGCACTTCCTATGCAGACCCAGGGCCTTCCCTAATGATCAGACCAAGGTAGCCTTTGTGTTGTCATATCTCAGCGGCTGTGCTGCCGATTGGTCAGTCCCACTGGTAACTCAAGATGACCCGATTCTTCGTGATTTTCAAGGATTTCAAACAAGCATGGAAAGGTTATTTGCTCGACATTCCCAGGGACAGGCTCTGGATGACGAACTTCTATCTCTGCGACAGGGCAATCAAGACCTTCTATCCTACATTGCAACCTTCAATAGACTAACTGTGGAAACTGGTTGGCCAGAGGATAAAAGAATCACGTTATTCTATCGAGGTCTACGCGGAGAACTTAAAGATGTCCTGCCACAAGTTGTAAATCCGCCCCAAGAATGCACTGAATATATAGACTTAGTGGTCCAGTTGGATCACAGGCTGCAAAACAGAAAAGCAGATCGGTCCAAGTTTGAAACCCGGGTGTGGGCCAAAACCCACGCTAACCCCAAGGGGGCTGATGCCTCGGAGCCTATGCAAATCGGAGGAGTTAAAGGACCCCTAACTCAAAAAGAACGGGAAAGAAGACGACAGATGCAATTATGCCTTTATTGTGGGTCCTCAGGACACTTTCTACGAGATTGCCCGGTTAAGCCGCCCAAGAAGGTGGTAGGAGCCGCCGATAAAATCCATGGAAACTCTTTATCGGGAAACGACCATGCACGGCAGGTGTAGGGGTCCGCTTGCCGAGCTTGAAAACTAACTCTCAGACCTCGCATTTCATTGTGCCAATGGTCCTCATAGATCCGGAACAGCCAAAACGGTTGCATGCTATAAAGGCATACATCGATAGCGGGGCTATAGGAAACTATGTGGATCGAGAATTGGTCTCTAGGATAAACCTCCCTCTGCGTCCTAAAACCAGCAAAGATGTCATCACCACTGTAGATGGAACCGAAATTGCCTCTGGACCGGTAACACATTCCACAGCTGAGGTGACACTTGTAGGTCCGGATGGCCATCGGGAGGCAGTTGTGTTTGATGTGATCAAGGCTCCACAGTTTCAGCTTATTCTCGGAGTCCCTTGGTTAGAGACACATAATCCTCGAATTGATTGGCGAGCGAAGAGAATAACCTTCCCGGATTGTGCACAAACCTGCTACCCAGAAAATCCAAAGATTAATCTAGCATCAGTAACCTCTGTCCCCGTGCAACTACCTCCAGAGTACCAAGACTTTCAGGACGTCTTCCAAAAGGAACAGGCCAACACGTTACCTCCCCACAGATCGTACGATTGCCAAATCGATCTGGTGCCCGGTGCACAACCCCTTTGTAGCAGGATTTATGCCCTTACTGAACCTGAGAATCTGCATTTGAGACAATATTTAGATCAATACCTCGCCAATGGTTTCATTCGCCCGTCAAAGTCCCCGGCATCTTCAGCTTTGTTCTTCGTGCCTAAAAAAGAGGGCGACCTTAGGACTTGTATCGATTACCGCGCATTGAACCAGATAACTGTTAAAAATCGTTACCCTCTGCCTCTGATCCCTGAACTCCTTGACCAGGTGAAGGACGCCTGCGTATACACCAAGTTAGATCTCCGGGGGGCTTATCATCTGGTACGAGTAAAAGAAGGCGACGAATGGAAAACGGCCTTCCGTACAA
Source organism: Ambystoma mexicanum (assembly GCF_040938575.1). NCBI lineage: Eukaryota > Metazoa > Chordata > Amphibia > Caudata > Ambystomatidae > Ambystoma > Ambystoma mexicanum. Next base: position 445,533,266 of record NC_090936.1, on the reverse strand, counting down.
AATATGGACTATTCGAATACCAGGTGATGCCTTTCGGGTTGTGCAACGCGCCTGCTGCCTTCCCATTCTTCATGAATGATGTCCTTCGGGAACTCATCGATGTCTGTGTTATCGTGTATATCGATGGCATTCTTGTGTACTCCTCTTCGGAATCTGATCACAGAAAACATGTCAGGGCCGTCCTAGAGAAACTGCGCCAGCACAAACTGTTTGCCAAGCTGGAAAAATGTGTTTTCCATACCACCGAGGTTGGGTTTCTCAGATTCATCCTGACACCTAAAGGGGTCCGAATGGATTCACGGAAAGTGGATGCCACCCTCAAATGGCCATCACCTAGTTCACTGAAAGGTGTCCAAAGCATGCTTGGTTTTGCCAACTTTTATCGCAGGTTTATCCCAGAGTTTTCACGTGTGGTGCAACCCATCACTGCACTCTTGCGAAAAAATAAACGTTTTGAATGGACCGAGGAAGCCGAACAGGCCTTTCAGGAGTTGAAAGCTAAGTTCACGTCCGCACCTATTTTGAAGCACCCGCGTCCTGATCTCCCATATATAGTCGAAACCGACGCGTCCAGCTTAGCCATGGGAGCTGTCCTGTCTCAGAGAGACCCTGAAACCAACCAACTGCACCCCGTAGCATTTTGGTCCAGAAAGTTCTCACCGCCGGAGATAAATTATGCGATTACCGATAAGGAACTATTAGCCATTAAGTCCGCCTTTAAGGCTTGGCGGCATTATCTCTTCGGCGCCCGGCATACCATCACCGTGATTACTGATCACCGAAATTTACAATATTTAAAAACTGCCAAGGCCCAATCGTCTCGACAGCTCCGATGGGCTTTGTTCTTTGCTGAGTTTGATTTTGTAATCACCTACCGCCCCGGTTCTAAGAATGATAAGGCGGACGCTCTATCCCGAATTGCAATGGAAGAAATAGACACAAACTCAGAACCTGTGCCGATAATTCCCGAACAAAGAATTTTGGGAATAACCACTTTACAAACCCTTGAAGACATTCAAGCACGAGTAAAACAAGTCCTGGACTCTTCAGCCTTGCAGGATTGGATCAAAAAGGGGTCTAACTTTTCAGTCAAGGATGGCTTACCTTACTTCCAAGGACGCTTATTTTTGCCAGAAAAGGAATTGCAAGAACTGGTTATTTCCCGTCACCATGACACCCTGATGGAAGGATATCCTGGCATTGCCAAAACTGAGGAAAAGGTTAGACGACAATTCTGGTGGCCTTCCTGGCGAAAGGATATTAAATCTTTCGTGATGTCCTGTGGAGTTTGTGCCCAAAACAAAGGTCAAAAGACAAGACCCGCCGGTCTTCTTCAGCCCTTAGACATTCCACCAGCACCTTGGCACACCCTGTCACTAGATTTTATCACGGACCTGCCCTCTTGTAATGGTTACAATACTATTCTGGTCGTGGTGGATTTATTTTCCAAAATGGCCCACTTTATTCCGTTGAAAGGATTACCTTCAGCCTTTGTTCTTGCCAAGGAATTCCTCGAGAATATCATCCGTTTGCATGGATTCCCGTCCATACTAGTCTCCGATCGGGGAAGCCAGTTTATTTCTCATTTTTGGAAAAAGTGTTGTCAGCTGGCACAAATCGACGTAAGACTCTCGACCAGCCACCACCCACAGACCGATGGTCAGACGGAGAGAACGAACCAGACCCTTGAACAATTTCTACGATGTATGTTGCACCAATCGGAGGGTAATTGGAAGGATATTCTGTGGGTGGCTGAATATGCCTATAATAACTCAATACACTCTGGAACGGGTCAAAGCCCCTTTTTTACCCTATATGGACATCACCCTTGTACTTCAGACTTGGACTCACCTTTGAGCCTTGAAATGCCCGCAGTGGATCATTTGCATTCTACGATAACTCAAGCCTTCAAGGATGCAACTGCACATTTGCAACATGCGAAAGAGAAATACAAAAAGAATGCGGATCTACATCGAAAGGAGGCGCCTCCGTACCAAATCGGGGATCAAGTATGGTTGGCTACCAAACACTTATCGCTCAAGGGACCTCGAACTTTTAATCCAAGGTATTTAGGCCCTTACTCAATCAAAGCTATAATTAACCCAGTAGCAGTCAAGCTCGATCTACCAGCCAACATGCGGATTCACCCCGTTTTTCATGTGTCACTTTTGAAACCAGTACAACCAGGAACCAGATTAATAAAGCCACCAGACCCAATCCTGATAGATGGAGAGCCAGAATTCGAAGTAAAGAACATTTTGGATTCCAAAATCTTAAAATCAAAGCTTTTCTATCTAATTGATTGGAAAGGGTACGGGCCTCAGGAAAGGTCTTGGGAACCCAGTGATCACGTACATGCACCTCGGCTGGTTAAAAGGTTCCATCGGAATTTCCCAAACAAACCGAAACCTCCAGAAGGAACGACCTTGGGAGGGGGCTTGGGGGGGAGTGCTGTCATGATGCCTACCCCCGGAGCATCAGGCCAGGCCCAGCACCCCCAGAAGCAGGCATCATGCCCTCGGGTAAAAGCCCAGCGGCCCCTTATAGGGACTCTTTGGACTCAGTCCTGGCGCCTTTGGCGCCAGGCTCATGTTGGACATCAGTCCTGGCGCCATAGGCGCCAGGCTAATAAAGGGAGGTGTTTTGTGCACTTACCTGATGCAGACCATGCTGCACGCTTCAGGCCTCCCTGAGACCTGAAAGGGACTATTTTTTCATAGGGACTATTTTTTCACTCGGACGTGGCCAGGGAAGGATACATACCTAGTTGGGGAAGGATACATACCTGGGACTTCTTTGGAGGCTATTTAAGCCACGCCCAGACAGCAGCTCATGCTTCGCGTTGTTCTGCTTCCTGCAGCTTAACGCTCACCGTGTCTGCTCCTGCTCCTGGACTACAGCCACGCCCGTCTTGAACCTGGGAGACCTGCAAGGAAGGAAGAGAAGAGAAAGGTGAAAACCAAGGATTATTTCAAGCTTCTTACCTGCATCCGGAATCTTCTCGCCAGCATCCCTGAAGGAAGACTTCAATTTAAAAGCATCGCGTTGCTCGCTGCAGCGCCACGCTTCACTCACCTGTCCTGTCCTCGAGACATCTCCCGGCTCCATCGCGGCTGTCAGCATCGGACGCCACATCTCTGCACCTAGGGGAGAGAGGAAGAAACAAAAGGTGAGCAGAAGGACACACAGAAGGAAAGCCTGATTAACAGCCATAATACTTACCGGCTTTTCTTCCACATTTCGGGTCGGCGCCGCCCCGTTGGCAGGTACCGTACCCCGGTCCCTATGGGGAAAGGACTAGAGACATTTCAGAGGAATGATAAGGACATCTAGAGGGATCGCCCTCATTACTACTCACCTCGGCAGGTTAACCCCTTGACGCATCGCCTTCATTCTGCACCTGAAATAAAGGACAGATCACAGGTGAGAAAGACAGCATAAAGGGGGCCTCACTTGAACTTTGAACTTTCATACTTATGGCGCATCGCTCAGGAAAGTCAAGTGGATTTTGCCAGCGCCATTCTGAAAACCAGTGAAGTAACTGGACGAACGCGCGCCCCTGCACCAGAAGCAGGATGGAGAGTTCAACCTTCCAAACCATAAGGTGAGCTTAAACCGGGTTTGGAGGAATAGAGAGGAATGGAGGGGGAAGGGGGGAGCTAGCACACCATTCTGCAGACTGTTAATCCCCTTTCTCATCTGCAGAAGGATATTCCTATGGGCCAAGGAAGTACGATTTGGAGGTCCTGTCCAATCGGTGTTCCGGGTCCTGCGCATCACGCTAGAAGAGGCCGCAGTAATCCAGACTAGATCAGCGCCCCCGTGGGAACCAGGTGGGCGTTACAGCGGTGTCCCCGAGGAATAACAACACATTGTCAGGGTATAAGGCGATTTTGTGTTTGTTCCTAGTCCCTCGTGCTTCTTTGATCCCTGCATCTGCCCTTATTACGCTGGGCAATGGCTTCAAAACTATTGCAAGTGAGGCAATAGACTAGATGAGAAACCTAGTCACACAACCGCTCTCCGTTTGTACCCAGACTGGGTAATTATGTTAGAACAAACAGTTCCAAAAAACATTAGTTTGATTCTTCTTAATTTCAAAATTGGTCATAGAAAAAATAATAAGTTCCAGGTATTTGTTAATGTAATGTATATTCTTTTATCAAAAAAATGATCACTAATCAAATCTTAGTGAGGGCGCAGCTGACATGTTGCTTTATATTAGTAAACTTCAAGTGCCAATGCATTTCGGAGTATAAAGCTCCTTCATCAGGGCAAGTCTATACTTATAGGAAACAATAACATCATCGAAAAATGCATACAATATACATAAAGCAAGAAATACATGATGGTATGTAATGGTAGCATAATGATAATAAAGCGCATAGAAGAATAATGGTTACATACCCCAATGGAAGAATTCGAGTCAAGGTGTGATATGTAAAAACAGAGAAAAATGAAGTAAATAGAAATTAGTGTGGATTAGCGTTTAAAGTCATACAATTAATGTCATGGGCTCATAGGTAGAAGAAAATTACCTCGCTTAAAGAGTGGAGTCAGGCGCGTTAAAACTGGAAAGAAACAGTATCGAACCTATGTTCTCACAAAGAACACGATCGGATGCTGGAGGGAATCCAGTGTGCGATCTGTAAAAGCAAAATATGCTTCAGTGGGTGCGGTTGTAAAAGAGTAGGTACACGGAGTGTAAGAAGCCACAACCGAAGCGGTTACCTGAGTTCAAAGAATAGTGTCAGCGGTGGACGCAGCGAGCCGTGGTGCATCGCTGATTGAAAGCGTTGCTAGGGAAACGGTAAGTGAAATAGGCACGTGACCGCAACCCGCTGGGCGAACCCGCGTGGTGCGTAATGTGATTCAAATGGCAGCATACTGACGTTGGGGGCAACAAAGGTGCAAGAAAAACCATTACGGGGGCAGCAAGGGCTGAGGCATGAATATTAAAACGAAAAAATAAAAATAAAATAAAATGTGCATAACATAGACATAGAAAAAATGCTCATCATGTGTAAACATCTTCATTATGAGTCAGACATAACTAATATAAAGCAAGTGTAATTAAATTCCATCATATTCAAAATTGTTATATAGAACTGAAAAAACGCAATGTATCAAGACTAATAGATATATAAAATAATGTGCATTCAGACAAATAAACAATGTATTCGATCGATCCGCGGGTGGTGGTGCCAGATGGTACCACCTTGGGTCCCAGTCAAATGACCAGGAGAAGCAGACCGCTCGGGGGGAATCATAATATTTGTAAAATGAAACAAGCAAATAAAACAAAAATAATTACCATGTGTATCTATGCCTATTGGCTAGTTGTGTTAGAACCTATGTCATGTTTAAGAAAGAAGAGACACATCAAAACAAATACATTTCAATGGTAACAAATTGACTGAAAGTTGAAGCATTAAAGATAGCAATGATAGTTAATCTCATCATTAAGACCATTGGGTTGCAAACTCCCAAGTTTATCAATCCAAAAAGTTTCTCTCTGGTTGAGGCGAAGACTCATATCTTCATGTGGATTAATCTTGGTTAGTACTTCCAAAATCAGGAACCTGATTTGTGCCAAACCATGTCGCTTATCACTCCAATGTCTGGCCACTGCAGAATTAGGATTTGAATTCCGGATGCACGAGCGGTGCTCATTCCATCGTATTTTAGCAGCTCTCGTGGATTGGCCGACATAATATTTACCACATGGGCACTTGATACCATATATTATGTTCACACTGTCACAAGTGCCAAAAGACTTCAGAGGAATCTTGTTGCCTGTGCGGGGATGGTTCACAACATTTCCTTTGATCACCATGTTGCAGTTAGCACAGTGTAGGCAGGGATATGTGCCCGTCCGTTGAGTGCTAGGTTCTTTTAAAGGAGGTCTAGTATGAACAAGTTCATCACGGAGATTCCTGCTTCTTTGATAGGCAAATACTGGTGTTTGATCAAATAGTTTCTGAACTCTCACATCATCCTTAAAAATACTCCAGTGTTTTTTAATGGAATTCTTGATTTTATTGCTTTGAATCGAATATTTCGAAACATAGACCGGAGATTTAAGTTCTCTTTTGGATTTGGTGATATTGGTCAATAAGGTCTCGCGACTGAGGGCATTCACTTTCTCAGATGCTAAAAGTACCTCTGCCTGCTTAAAACCCCGTGCCAGGAATTTATCCTTCATTTCGATTTGTTGGGCTAGGCATTCTTCAGGGTCACTCACAATCTTTTTAACTCTCAAAAGTTGACTGTATGGAAGATTTCTCAAGAGACTGGGCTGGTGAAAACTGAGACGGTGTAGCAAATTGTTACGATCAGTGGTTTTGCGGAACAGAGTTGTGCTGTAACTGCTGTTTCCCTTCTTTATTAAGACATCAAGGAATGTGATCATGTCTTTAGATATCTCACTCGTGAACTGGATACGCGGATCAATGCTATTGAGGTATTCAAAGAAATCGGTAAATGTGGATTCGGTTCCTGTCCAGATTCCAAAAATGTCATCGATGTACCGTGACCATAAGTGAATATTGCTGTTCCATTCTTGATTCTTCAAAATGTGTTCTGTTTCAAATTTATACATGAAACAATTTGCATATGATGGTGCCATGGTGGCGCCCATCGATGTACCCGATGTTTGAAGAAAAAACTTATTCTGATATTGAAAATATGAATTTTCTGCAATGAATTGAAGAAGAACGATGATGAATTCTTTCTGAGCCCGGACCTCGGGTGTTTCCAGTAAAAGCCATTCAACAGATTCAATGCCTAGATCATGCGGTATAGATGTATATAGGCTCTTAACATCAATGGTAAACATCAAATGATCACAATGGAAAATCGAGCTATTAAGTTTTTGCAAGAAGTGTGTTGTATCTCTGATGTAAGTAGAAGTATTTTGTATGAGTGGCTGAAGAAAAAAGTCAATATATATACCCAATGGCTGATTGATGCTGTCCATGCCTGCAACAATTGGTCTCCCTGGTGGTTTGGCCTGGTCCTTATGAATCTTAGGTAAAGTGTAAAAGTTGGGTATCCTGGGATGCTTGTTGTTCAAAAATTTGCGAGTGTGTTCATTAATCCAATCCAGTTCCATTGCCCTGTCGAGTATGGTTTCCAAGTTCTGTTTGATTGAGGCTGTGGGATCATGGTCAAGGGGTGCATAAACAGTTGAATCTTGTAATTGCCGGTTGCATTCTGCATCATAGTCAGAGGTATTCATGATCACCAGGGCTCCCCCTTTATCTGCTGGACGGATGGTTATATTTTTATCACAGTAGAGGTTTCTGATAGTTTGCATCTCGTGGGGTTTCATATTCTTATAGGGTGGAGTTTTATAGCTAATGCGTTCCAGATCTCTGGTGACCATTTTCTGGAAAATATCGATGGATGGTACCGATATAGGTGGTATGAAGCCACTCTTTGCCCTGAACTCCTGGAAATCAGGGGCGTCAGAAATGCTTTCGTGGGGTTCAAGTTCTTCAAAGAATACCTTAAGTTTCAATTTCCTCACGAATTTGTAGAGCTCAATTTTGGTATCAAACAGAGTCGTGCTGTATGTGGGCACAAAGCTAAGTCCCTTTTGTAGCGTGTTTACTTCTGTTTTGTTTAATGCCCTTTCAGATATGTTAATTACTAGGTTTTCTTCAGCTGAAGTCTCGTTTGAGGCTTGGTTCTGGGGTTTCCTCCTCCCCCTGCGGGTTCTTTTGGTCGCGCTCCTAAAAAAAGCGGGGTCATTGATGTTTGGGTTAAAGGGTCAGTTGTACGATTGGAACCACTAGATGTCTCGTCTATTGGTGCGTCAGAATCTCTTTGTGCATCTGAATCAGAACTGGATGTATGGTCTGGTGGGTACCGGTGAAGTTTCTTAGGAGCTATTGGTCCGTATTTGTCCATCCACATATATACCTCTTCATTAATGTAATCATAAGTGTCGCGTTTGAATTTCTTGACTTTTTTTTGTTCTAACTCTGTCTTGTATGTCTCGAGCTTCGAGTTAATATCAGTTAGAATTATATCATACTCCTCCTTTCCCAATGAATCAACAAGTTCCTTCTCAATTTCTTGGATTTCTGTGTTGAGAGAAATAAGATTTTTCGACAACTCTTGAATAGTTAGTAGAATGAGATCTAAAGAGCATTTGTTCAAGATAGCTTCCCATTTACGTACAAATTCTTTGCTTTCTTTGCAGAGGGTCGGACGAAGTTGGATGCGCAAGCCTCTTGGGATGCGTTGATTTTTAAAGTAACGACCAAGGGTGATGGCATGAAGCTTGCGGTTAATTTCTTTGCGTATCAAGTATTCAAGCTGTTTGATCCGTTTACCCGGGTCTTTGGTTCCAGTGGCATGTGGGCCAATGGTCGTTTCGCTAATCAGTTCGAGAATGGCAGCCGCCTCCTCAGTAGAAAACCCTAAGGTTTCTGCACATTTAGACGAGAGTCCTTCTATGTCTTCAAAGGACATGTTAGTGATAATCAAATGTGGATAGGTAGTTTTAGACAATGTGTGCCTCCACTTTCGTGTGACTCAAAACAGGAGGAACAAGAAAAAAGAGAAATAAGTGGGCACCACCAGGTAAATGTTATTATTGTTTGTCGTCTTCAGTTCGTATTTGTATTTCAAATTATAGCAATTAAACACTTGCGGGAGCAGGCTGAGATGGGTCTGGAGTCACCCTGACCCAAGAAAATAAGTGAGGCAATAGACTAGATGAGAAACCTAGTCACACAACCGCTCTCCGTTTGTACCCAGACTGGGTAATTATATTAGAACAAACAGTTCCAAAAAACATTAGTTTGATTCTTCTTAATTTCAAAATTGGTCATAGAAAAAATAATAAGTTCCAGGTATTTGTTAATGTAATGTATATTCTTTTATCAAAAAAATGATCACTAATCAAATCTTAGTGAGGGCGCAGCTGACATGTTGCTTTATATTAGTAAACTTCAAGTGCCAATGCATTTCGGAGTATAAAGCTCCTTCATCAGGGCAAGTCTATACTTATAGGAAACAATAACATCATCGAAAAATGCATACAATATACATAAAGCAAGAAATACATGATGGTATGTAATGGTAGCATAATGATAATAAAGCGCATAGAAGAATAATGGTTACATACCCCAATGGAAGAATTCGAGTCAAGGTGTGATATGTAAAAACAGAGAAAAATGAAGTAAATAGAAATTAGTGTGGATTAGCGTTTAAAGTCATACAATTAATGTCATGGGCTCATAGGTAGAAGAAAATTACCTCGCTTAAAGAGTGGAGTCAGGCGCGTTAAAACTGGAAAGAAACAGTATCGAACCTATGTTCTCACAAAGAACACGATCGGATGCTGGAGGGAATCCAGTGTGCGATCTGTAAAAGCAAAATATGCTTCAGTGGGTGCGGTTGTAAAAGAGTAGGTACACGGAGTGTAAGAAGCCACAACCGAAGCGGTTACCTGAGTTCAAAGAATAGTGTCAGCGGTGGACGCAGCGAGCCGTGGTGCATCGCTGATTGAAAGCGTTGCTAGGGAAACGGTAAGTGAAATAGGCACGTGACCGCAACCCGCTGGGCGAACCCACTGAAGCATATTTTGCTTTTACAGATCGCACACTGGATTCCCTCCAGCATCCGATCGTGTTCTTTGTGAGAACATAGGTTCGATACTGTTTCTTTCCAGTTTTAACGCGCCTGACTCCACTCTTTAAGCGAGGTAATTTTCTTCTACCTATGAGCCCATGACATTAATTGTATGACTTTAAACGCTAATCCACACTAATTTCTATTTACTTCATTTTTCTCTGTTTTTACATATCACACCTTGACTCGAATTCTTCCATTGGGGTATGTAACCATTATTCTTCTATGCGCTTTATTATCATTATGCTACCATTACATACCATCATGTATTTCTTGCTTTATGTATATTGTATGCATTTTTCGATGATGTTATTGTTTCCTATAAGTATAGACTTGCCCTGATGAAGGAGCTTTATACTCCGAAATGCATTGGCACTTGAAGTTTACTAATATAAAGCAACATGTCAGCTGCGCCCTCACTAAGATTTGATTAGTGATCATTTTTTTGATAAAAGAATATACATTACATTAACAAATACCTGGAACTTATTATTTTTTCTATGACCAATTTTGAAATTAAGAAGAATCAAACTAATGTTTTTTGGAACTGTTTGTTCTAATATAATTACCCAGTCTGGGTACAAACGGAGAGCGGTTGTGTGACTAGGTTTCTCATCTAGTCTATTGCCTCACTTATTTTCTTGGGTCAGGGTGACTCCAGACCCATCTCAGCCTGCTCCCGCAAGTGTTTAATTGCTATAATTTGAAATACAAATACGAACTGAAGACGACAAACAATAATAACATTTACCTGGTGGTGCCCACTTATTTCTCTTTTTTCTTGTTCCTCCTGTTTTGAGTCACACGAAAGTGGAGGCACACATTGTCTAAAACTACCTATCCACATTTGATTATCACTAACATGTCCTTTGAAGACATAGAAGGACTCTCGTCTAAATGTGCAGAAACCTTAGGGTTTTCTACTGAGGAGGCGGCTGCCATTCTCGAACTGATTAGCGAAACGACCATTGGCCCACATGCCACTGGAACCAAAGACCCGGGTAAACGGATCAAACAGCTTGAATACTTGATACGCAAAGAAATTAACCGCAAGCTTCATGCCATCACCCTTGGTCGTTACTTTAAAAATCAACGCATCCCAAGAGGCTTGCGCATCCAACTTCGTCCGACCCTCTGCAAAGAAAGCAAAGAATTTGTACGTAAATGGGAAGCTATCTTGAACAAATGCTCTTTAGATCTCATTCTACTAACTATTCAAGAGTTGTCGAAAAATCTTATTTCTCTCAACACAGAAATCCAAGAAATTGAGAAGGAACTTGTTGATTCATTGGGAAAGGAGGAGTATGATATAATTCTAACTGATATTAACTCGAAGCTCGAGACATACAAGACAGAGTTAGAACAAAAAAAAGTCAAGAAATTCAAACGCGACACTTATGATTACATTAATGAAGAGGTATATATGTGGATGGACAAATACGGACCAATAGCTCCTAAGAAACTTCACCGGTACCCACCAGACCATACATCCAGTTCTGATTCAGATGCACAAAGAGATTCTGACGCACCAATAGACGAGACATCTAGTGGTTCCAATCGTACAACTGACCCTTTAACCCAAACATCAATGACCCCGCTTTTTTTAGGAGCGCGACCAAAAGAACCCGCAGGGGGAGGAGGAAACCCCAGAACCAAGCCTCAAACGAGACTTCAGCTGAAGAAAACCTAGTAATTAACATATCTGAAAGGGCATTAAACAAAACAGAAGTAAACACGCTACAAAAGGGACTTAGCTTTGTGCCCACATACAGCACGACTCTGTTTGATACCAAAATTGAGCTCTACAAATTCGTGAGGAAATTGAAACTTAAGGTATTCTTTGAAGAACTTGAACCCCACGAAAGCATTTCTGACGCCCCTGATTTCCAGGAGTTCAGGGCAAAGAGTGGCTTCATACCACCTATATCGGTACCATCCATCGATATTTTCCAGAAAATGGTCACCAGAGATCTGGAACGCATTAGCTATAAAACTCCACCCTATAAGAATATGAAACCCCACGAGATGCAAACTATCAGAAACCTCTACTGTGATAAAAATATAACCATCCGTCCAGCAGATAAAGGGGGAGCCCTGGTGATCATGAATACCTCTGACTATGATGCAGAATGCAACCGGCAATTACAAGATTCAACTGTTTATGCACCCCTTGACCATGATCCCACAGCCTCAATCAAACAGAACTTGGAAACCATACTCGACAGGGCAATGGAACTGGATTGGATTAATGAACACACTCGCAAATTTTTGAACAACAAGCATCCCAGGATACCCAACTTTTACACTTTACCTAAGATTCATAAGGACCAGGCCAAACCACCAGGGAGACCAATTGTTGCAGGCATGGACAGCATCAATCAGCCATTGGGTATATATATTGACTTTTTTCTTCAGCCACTCATACAAAATACTTCTACTTACATCAGAGATACAACACACTTCTTGCAAAAACTTAATAGCTCGATTTTCCATTGTGATCATTTGATGTTTACCATTGATGTTAAGAGCCTATATACATCTATACCGCATGATCTAGGCATTGAATCTGTTGAATGGCTTTTACTGGAAACACCCGAGGTCCGGGCTCAGAAAGAATTCATCATCGTTCTTCTTCAATTCATTGCAGAAAATTCATATTTTCAATATCAGAATAAGTTTTTTCTTCAAACATCGGGTACATCGATGGGCGCCACCATGGCACCATCATATGCAAATTGTTTCATGTATAAATTTGAAACAGAACACATTTTGAAGAATCAAGAATGGAACAGCAATATTCACTTATGGTCACGGTACATCGATGACATTTTTGGAATCTGGACAGGAACCGAATCCACATTTACCGATTTCTTTGAATACCTCAATAGCATTGATCCGCGTATCCAGTTCACGAGTGAGATATCTAAAGACATGATCACATTCCTTGATGTCTTAATAAAGAAGGGAAACAGCAGTTACAGCACAACTCTGTTCCGCAAAACCACTGATCGTAACAATTTGCTACACCGTCTCAGTTTTCACCAGCCCAGTCTCTTGAGAAATCTTCCATACAGTCAACTTTTGAGAGTTAAAAAGATTGTGAGTGACCCTGAAGAATGCCTAGCCCAACAAATCGAAATGAAGGATAAATTCCTGGCACGGGGTTTTAAGCAGGCAGAGGTACTTTTAGCATCTGAGAAAGTGAATGCCCTCAGTCGCGAGACCTTATTGACCAATATCACCAAATCCAAAAGAGAACTTAAATCTCCGGTCTATGTTTCGAAATATTCGATTCAAAGCAATAAAATCAAGAATTCCATTAAAAAACACTGGAGTATTTTTAAGGATGATGTGAGAGTTCAGAAACTATTTGATCAAACACCAGTATTTGCCTATCAAAGAAGCAGGAATCTCCGTGATGAACTTGTTCATACTAGACCTCCTTTAAAAGAACCTAGCACTCAACGGACGGGCACATATCCCTGCCTACACTGTGCTAACTGCAACATGGTGATCAAAGGAAATGTTGTGAACCATCCCCGCACAGGCAACAAGATTCCTCTGAAGTCTTTTGGCACTTGTGACAGTGTGAACATAATATATGGTATCAAGTGCCCATGTGGTAAATATTATGTCGGCCAATCCACGAGAGCTGCTAAAATACGATGGAATGAGCACCGCTCGTGCATCCGGAATTCAAATCCTAATTCTGCAGTGGCCAGACATTGGAGTGATAAGCGACATGGTTTGGCACAAATCAGGTTCCTGATTTTGGAAGTACTAACCAAGATTAATCCACATGAAGATATGAGTCTTCGCCTCAACCAGAGAGAAACTTTTTGGATTGATAAACTTGGGAGTTTGCAACCCAATGGTCTTAATGATGAGATTAACTATCATTGCTATCTTTAATGCTTCAACTTTCAGTCAATTTGTTACCATTGAAATGTATTTGTTTTGATGTGTCTCTTCTTTCTTAAACATGACATAGGTTCTAACACAACTAGCCAATAGGCATAGATACACATGGTAATTATTTTTGTTTTATTTGCTTGTTTCATTTTACAAATATTATGATTCCCCCCGAGCGGTCTGCTTCTCCTGGTCATTTGACTGGGACCCAAGGTGGTACCATCTGGCACCACCACCCGCGGATCGATCGAATACATTGTTTATTTGTCTGAATGCACATTATTTTATATATCTATTAGTCTTGATACATTGCGTTTTTTCAGTTCTATATAACAATTTTGAATATGATGGAATTTAATTACACTTGCTTTATATTAGTTATGTCTGACTCATAATGAAGATGTTTACACATGATGAGCATTTTTTCTATGTCTATGTTATGCACATTTTATTTTATTTTTATTTTTTCGTTTTAATATTCATGCCTCAGCCCTTGCTGCCCCCGTAATGGTTTTTCTTGCACCTTTGTTGCCCCCAACGTCAGTATGCTGCCATTTGAATCACATTACGCACCACGCGGGTTCGCCCAGCGGGTTGCGGTCACGTGCCTATTTCACTTACCGTTTCCCTAGCAACGCTTTCAATCAGCGATGCACCACGGCTCGCTGCGTCCACCGCTGACACTATTCTTTGAACTCAGGTAACCGCTTCGGTTGTGGCTTCTTACACTCCGTGTACCTACTCTTTTACAACCGCACCCACTGAAGCATATTTTGCTTTTACAGATCGCACACTGGATTCCCTCCAGCATCCGATCGTGTTCTTTGTGAGAACATAGGTTCGATACTGTTTCTTTCCAGTTTTAACGCGCCTGACTCCACTCTTTAAGCGGGGTAATTTTCTTCTACCTATGAGCCCATGACATTAATTGTATGACTTTAAACGCTAATCCACACTAATTTCTATTTACTTCATTTTTCTCTGTTTTTACATATCACACCTTGACTCGAATTCTTCCATTGGGGTATGTAACCATTATTCTTCTATGCGCTTTATTATCATTATGCTACCATTACATACCATCATGTATTTCTTGCTTTATGTATATTGTATGCATTTTTCGATGATGTTATTGTTTCCTATAAGTATAGACTTGCCCTGATGAAGGAGCTTTATACTCCGAAATGCATTGGCACTTGAAGTTTACTAATATAAAGCAACATGTCAGCTGCGCCCTCACTAAGATTTGATTAGTGATCATTTTTTTGATAAAAGAATATACATTACATTAACAAATACCTGGAACTTATTATTTTTTCTATGACCAATTTTGAAATTAAGAAGAATCAAACTAATGTTTTTTGGAACTGTTTGTTCTAATATAATTACCCAGTCTGGGTACAAACGGAGAGCGGTTGTGTGACTAGGTTTCTCATCTAGTCTATTGCCTCACTTATTTTCTTGGGTCAGGGTGACTCCAGACCCATCTCAGCCTGCTCCCGCAAGTGTTTAATTGCTATAATTTGAAATACAAATACGAACTGAAGACGACAAACAATAATAACATTTACCTGGTGGTGCCCACTTATTTCTCTTTTTTCTTGTTCCTCCTGTTTTGAGTCACACGAAAGTGGAGGCACACATTGTCTAAAACTACCTATCCACATTTGATTATCACTAACATGTCCTTTGAAGACATAGAAGGACTCTCGTCTAAATGTGCAGAAACCTTAGGGTTTTCTACTGAGGAGGCGGCTGCCATTCTCGAACTGATTAGCGAAACGACCATTGGCCCACATGCCACTGGAACCAAAGACCCGGGTAAACGGATCAAACAGCTTGAATACTTGATACGCAAAGAAATTAACCGCAAGCTTCATGCCATCACCCTTGGTCGTTACTTTAAAAATCAACGCATCCCAAGAGGCTTGCGCATCCAACTTCGTCCGACCCTCTGCAAAGAAAGCAAAGAATTTGTACGTAAATGGGAAGCTATCTTGAACAAATGCTCTTTAGATCTCATTCTACTAACTATTCAAGAGTTGTCGAAAAATCTTATTTCTCTCAACACAGAAATCCAAGAAATTGAGAAGGAACTTGTTGATTCATTGGGAAAGGAGGAGTATGATATAATTCTAACTGATATTAACTCGAAGCTCGAGACATACAAGACAGAGTTAGAACAAAAAAAAGTCAAGAAATTCAAACGCGACACTTATGATTACATTAATGAAGAGGTATATATGTGGATGGACAAATACGGACCAATAGCTCCTAAGAAACTTCACCGGTACCCACCAGACCATACATCCAGTTCTGATTCAGATGCACAAAGAGATTCTGACGCACCAATAGACGAGACATCTAGTGGTTCCAATCGTACAACTGACCCTTTAACCCAAACATCAATGACCCCGCTTTTTTTAGGAGCGCGACCAAAAGAACCCGCAGGGGGAGGAGGAAACCCCAGAACCAAGCCTCAAACGAGACTTCAGCTGAAGAAAACCTAGTAATTAACATATCTGAAAGGGCATTAAACAAAACAGAAGTAAACACGCTACAAAAGGGACTTAGCTTTGTGCCCACATACAGCACGACTCTGTTTGATACCAAAATTGAGCTCTACAAATTCGTGAGGAAATTGAAACTTAAGGTATTCTTTGAAGAACTTGAACCCCACGAAAGCATTTCTGACGCCCCTGATTTCCAGGAGTTCAGGGCAAAGAGTGGCTTCATACCACCTATATCGGTACCATCCATCGATATTTTCCAGAAAATGGTCACCAGAGATCTGGAACGCATTAGCTATAAAACTCCACCCTATAAGAATATGAAACCCCACGAGATGCAAACTATCAGAAACCTCTACTGTGATAAAAATATAACCATCCGTCCAGCAGATAAAGGGGGAGCCCTGGTGATCATGAATACCTCTGACTATGATGCAGAATGCAACCGGCAATTACAAGATTCAACTGTTTATGCACCCCTTGACCATGATCCCACAGCCTCAATCAAACAGAACTTGGAAACCATACTCGACAGGGCAATGGAACTGGATTGGATTAATGAACACACTCGCAAATTTTTGAACAACAAGCATCCCAGGATACCCAACTTTTACACTTTACCTAAGATTCATAAGGACCAGGCCAAACCACCAGGGAGACCAATTGTTGCAGGCATGGACAGCATCAATCAGCCATTGGGTATATATATTGACTTTTTTCTTCAGCCACTCATACAAAATACTTCTACTTACATCAGAGATACAACACACTTCTTGCAAAAACTTAATAGCTCGATTTTCCATTGTGATCATTTGATGTTTACCATTGATGTTAAGAGCCTATATACATCTATACCGCATGATCTAGGCATTGAATCTGTTGAATGGCTTTTACTGGAAACACCCGAGGTCCGGGCTCAGAAAGAATTCATCATCGTTCTTCTTCAATTCATTGCAGAAAATTCATATTTTCAATATCAGAATAAGTTTTTTCTTCAAACATCGGGTACATCGATGGGCGCCACCATGGCACCATCATATGCAAATTGTTTCATGTATAAATTTGAAACAGAACACATTTTGAAGAATCAAGAATGGAACAGCAATATTCACTTATGGTCACGGTACATCGATGACATTTTTGGAATCTGGACAGGAACCGAATCCACATTTACCGATTTCTTTGAATACCTCAATAGCATTGATCCGCGTATCCAGTTCACGAGTGAGATATCTAAAGACATGATCACATTCCTTGATGTCTTAATAAAGAAGGGAAACAGCAGTTACAGCACAACTCTGTTCCGCAAAACCACTGATCGTAACAATTTGCTACACCGTCTCAGTTTTCACCAGCCCAGTCTCTTGAGAAATCTTCCATACAGTCAACTTTTGAGAGTTAAAAAGATTGTGAGTGACCCTGAAGAATGCCTAGCCCAACAAATCGAAATGAAGGATAAATTCCTGGCACGGGGTTTTAAGCAGGCAGAGGTACTTTTAGCATCTGAGAAAGTGAATGCCCTCAGTCGCGAGACCTTATTGACCAATATCACCAAATCCAAAAGAGAACTTAAATCTCCGGTCTATGTTTCGAAATATTCGATTCAAAGCAATAAAATCAAGAATTCCATTAAAAAACACTGGAGTATTTTTAAGGATGATGTGAGAGTTCAGAAACTATTTGATCAAACACCAGTATTTGCCTATCAAAGAAGCAGGAATCTCCGTGATGAACTTGTTCATACTAGACCTCCTTTAAAAGAACCTAGCACTCAACGGACGGGCACATATCCCTGCCTACACTGTGCTAACTGCAACATGGTGATCAAAGGAAATGTTGTGAACCATCCCCGCACAGGCAACAAGATTCCTCTGAAGTCTTTTGGCACTTGTGACAGTGTGAACATAATATATGGTATCAAGTGCCCATGTGGTAAATATTATGTCGGCCAATCCACGAGAGCTGCTAAAATACGATGGAATGAGCACCGCTCGTGCATCCGGAATTCAAATCCTAATTCTGCAGTGGCCAGACATTGGAGTGATAAGCGACATGGTTTGGCACAAATCAGGTTCCTGATTTTGGAAGTACTAACCAAGATTAATCCACATGAAGATATGAGTCTTCGCCTCAACCAGAGAGAAACTTTTTGGATTGATAAACTTGGGAGTTTGCAACCCAATGGTCTTAATGATGAGATTAACTATCATTGCTATCTTTAATGCTTCAACTTTCAGTCAATTTGTTACCATTGAAATGTATTTGTTTTGATGTGTCTCTTCTTTCTTAAACATGACATAGGTTCTAACACAACTAGCCAATAGGCATAGATACACATGGTAATTATTTTTGTTTTATTTGCTTGTTTCATTTTACAAATATTATGATTCCCCCCGAGCGGTCTGCTTCTCCTGGTCATTTGACTGGGACCCAAGGTGGTACCATCTGGCACCACCACCCGCGGATCGATCGAATACATTGTTTATTTGTCTGAATGCACATTATTTTATATATCTATTAGTCTTGATACATTGCGTTTTTTCAGTTCTATATAACAATTTTGAATATGATGGAATTTAATTACACTTGCTTTATATTAGTTATGTCTGACTCATAATGAAGATGTTTACACATGATGAGCATTTTTTCTATGTCTATGTTATGCACATTTTATTTTATTTTTATTTTTTCGTTTTAATATTCATGCCTCAGCCCTTGCTGCCCCCGTAATGGTTTTTCTTGCACCTTTGTTGCCCCCAACGTCAGTATGCTGCCATTTGAATCACATTACGCACCACGCGGGTTCGCCCAGCGGGTTGCGGTCACGTGCCTATTTCACTTACCGTTTCCCTAGCAACGCTTTCAATCAGCGATGCACCACGGCTCGCTGCGTCCACCGCTGACACTATTCTTTGAACTCAGGTAACCGCTTCGGTTGTGGCTTCTTACACTCCGTGTACCTACTCTTTTACAACCGCACCCACTGAAGCATATTTTGCTTTTACAGATCGCACACTGGATTCCCTCCAGCATCCGATCGTGTTCTTTGTGAGAACATAGGTTCGATACTGTTTCTTTCCAGTTTTAACGCGCCTGACTCCACTCTTTAAGCGAGGTAATTTTCTTCTACCTATGAGCCCATGACATTAATTGTATGACTTTAAACGCTAATCCACACTAATTTCTATTTACTTCATTTTTCTCTGTTTTTACATATCACACCTTGACTCGAATTCTTCCATTGGGGTATGTAACCATTATTCTTCTATGCGCTTTATTATCATTATGCTACCATTACATACCATCATGTATTTCTTGCTTTATGTATATTGTATGCATTTTTCGATGATGTTATTGTTTCCTATAAGTATAGACTTGCCCTGATGAAGGAGCTTTATACTCCGAAATGCATTGGCACTTGAAGTTTACTAATATAAAGCAACATGTCAGCTGCGCCCTCACTAAGATTTGATTAGTGATCATTTTTTTGATAAAAGAATATACATTACATTAACAAATACCTGGAACTTATTATTTTTTCTATGACCAATTTTGAAATTAAGAAGAATCAAACTAATGTTTTTTGGAACTGTTTGTTCTAATATAATTACCCAGTCTGGGTACAAACGGAGAGCGGTTGTGTGACTAGGTTTCTCATCTAGTCTATTGCCTCACTTATTTTCTTGGGTCAGGGTGACTCCAGACCCATCTCAGCCTGCTCCCGCAAGTGTTTAATTGCTATAATTTGAAATACAAATACGAACTGAAGACGACAAACAATAATAACATTTACCTGGTGGTGCCCACTTATTTCTCTTTTTTCTTGTTCCTCCTGTTTTGAGTCACACGAAAGTGGAGGCACACATTGTCTAAAACTACCTATCCACATTTGATTATCACTAACATGTCCTTTGAAGACATAGAAGGACTCTCGTCTAAATGTGCAGAAACCTTAGGGTTTTCTACTGAGGAGGCGGCTGCCATTCTCGAACTGATTAGCGAAACGACCATTGGCCCACATGCCACTGGAACCAAAGACCCGGGTAAACGGATCAAACAGCTTGAATACTTGATACGCAAAGAAATTAACCGCAAGCTTCATGCCATCACCCTTGGTCGTTACTTTAAAAATCAACGCATCCCAAGAGGCTTGCGCATCCAACTTCGTCCGACCCTCTGCAAAGAAAGCAAAGAATTTGTACGTAAATGGGAAGCTATCTTGAACAAATGCTCTTTAGATCTCATTCTACTAACTATTCAAGAGTTGTCGAAAAATCTTATTTCTCTCAACACAGAAATCCAAGAAATTGAGAAGGAACTTGTTGATTCATTGGGAAAGGAGGAGTATGATATAATTCTAACTGATATTAACTCGAAGCTCGAGACATACAAGACAGAGTTAGAACAAAAAAAAGTCAAGAAATTCAAACGCGACACTTATGATTACATTAATGAAGAGGTATATATGTGGATGGACAAATACGGACCAATAGCTCCTAAGAAACTTCACCGGTACCCACCAGACCATACATCCAGTTCTGATTCAGATGCACAAAGAGATTCTGACGCACCAATAGACGAGACATCTAGTGGTTCCAATCGTACAACTGACCCTTTAACCCAAACATCAATGACCCCGCTTTTTTTAGGAGCGCGACCAAAAGAACCCGCAGGGGGAGGAGGAAACCCCAGAACCAAGCCTCAAACGAGACTTCAGCTGAAGAAAACCTAGTAATTAACATATCTGAAAGGGCATTAAACAAAACAGAAGTAAACACGCTACAAAAGGGACTTAGCTTTGTGCCCACATACAGCACGACTCTGTTTGATACCAAAATTGAGCTCTACAAATTCGTGAGGAAATTGAAACTTAAGGTATTCTTTGAAGAACTTGAACCCCACGAAAGCATTTCTGACGCCCCTGATTTCCAGGAGTTCAGGGCAAAGAGTGGCTTCATACCACCTATATCGGTACCATCCATCGATATTTTCCAGAAAATGGTCACCAGAGATCTGGAACGCATTAGCTATAAAACTCCACCCTATAAGAATATGAAACCCCACGAGATGCAAACTATCAGAAACCTCTACTGTGATAAAAATATAACCATCCGTCCAGCAGATAAAGGGGGAGCCCTGGTGATCATGAATACCTCTGACTATGATGCAGAATGCAACCGGCAATTACAAGATTCAACTGTTTATGCACCCCTTGACCATGATCCCACAGCCTCAATCAAACAGAACTTGGAAACCATACTCGACAGGGCAATGGAACTGGATTGGATTAATGAACACACTCGCAAATTTTTGAACAACAAGCATCCCAGGATACCCAACTTTTACACTTTACCTAAGATTCATAAGGACCAGGCCAAACCACCAGGGAGACCAATTGTTGCAGGCATGGACAGCATCAATCAGCCATTGGGTATATATATTGACTTTTTTCTTCAGCCACTCATACAAAATACTTCTACTTACATCAGAGATACAACACACTTCTTGCAAAAACTTAATAGCTCGATTTTCCATTGTGATCATTTGATGTTTACCATTGATGTTAAGAGCCTATATACATCTATACCGCATGATCTAGGCATTGAATCTGTTGAATGGCTTTTACTGGAAACACCCGAGGTCCGGGCTCAGAAAGAATTCATCATCGTTCTTCTTCAATTCATTGCAGAAAATTCATATTTTCAATATCAGAATAAGTTTTTTCTTCAAACATCGGGTACATCGATGGGCGCCACCATGGCACCATCATATGCAAATTGTTTCATGTATAAATTTGAAACAGAACACATTTTGAAGAATCAAGAATGGAACAGCAATATTCACTTATGGTCACGGTACATCGATGACATTTTTGGAATCTGGACAGGAACCGAATCCACATTTACCGATTTCTTTGAATACCTCAATAGCATTGATCCGCGTATCCAGTTCACGAGTGAGATATCTAAAGACATGATCACATTCCTTGATGTCTTAATAAAGAAGGGAAACAGCAGTTACAGCACAACTCTGTTCCGCAAAACCACTGATCGTAACAATTTGCTACACCGTCTCAGTTTTCACCAGCCCAGTCTCTTGAGAAATCTTCCATACAGTCAACTTTTGAGAGTTAAAAAGATTGTGAGTGACCCTGAAGAATGCCTAGCCCAACAAATCGAAATGAAGGATAAATTCCTGGCACGGGGTTTTAAGCAGGCAGAGGTACTTTTAGCATCTGAGAAAGTGAATGCCCTCAGTCGCGAGACCTTATTGACCAATATCACCAAATCCAAAAGAGAACTTAAATCTCCGGTCTATGTTTCGAAATATTCGATTCAAAGCAATAAAATCAAGAATTCCATTAAAAAACACTGGAGTATTTTTAAGGATGATGTGAGAGTTCAGAAACTATTTGATCAAACACCAGTATTTGCCTATCAAAGAAGCAGGAATCTCCGTGATGAACTTGTTCATACTAGACCTCCTTTAAAAGAACCTAGCACTCAACGGACGGGCACATATCCCTGCCTACACTGTGCTAACTGCAACATGGTGATCAAAGGAAATGTTGTGAACCATCCCCGCACAGGCAACAAGATTCCTCTGAAGTCTTTTGGCACTTGTGACAGTGTGAACATAATATATGGTATCAAGTGCCCATGTGGTAAATATTATGTCGGCCAATCCACGAGAGCTGCTAAAATACGATGGAATGAGCACCGCTCGTGCATCCGGAATTCAAATCCTAATTCTGCAGTGGCCAGACATTGGAGTGATAAGCGACATGGTTTGGCACAAATCAGGTTCCTGATTTTGGAAGTACTAACCAAGATTAATCCACATGAAGATATGAGTCTTCGCCTCAACCAGAGAGAAACTTTTTGGATTGATAAACTTGGGAGTTTGCAACCCAATGGTCTTAATGATGAGATTAACTATCATTGCTATCTTTAATGCTTCAACTTTCAGTCAATTTGTTACCATTGAAATGTATTTGTTTTGATGTGTCTCTTCTTTCTTAAACATGACATAGGTTCTAACACAACTAGCCAATAGGCATAGATACACATGGTAATTATTTTTGTTTTATTTGCTTGTTTCATTTTACAAATATTATGATTCCCCCCGAGCGGTCTGCTTCTCCTGGTCATTTGACTGGGACCCAAGGTGGTACCATCTGGCACCACCACCCGCGGATCGATCGAATACATTGTTTATTTGTCTGAATGCACATTATTTTATATATCTATTAGTCTTGATACATTGCGTTTTTTCAGTTCTATATAACAATTTTGAATATGATGGAATTTAATTACACTTGCTTTATATTAGTTATGTCTGACTCATAATGAAGATGTTTACACATGATGAGCATTTTTTCTATGTCTATGTTATGCACATTTTATTTTATTTTTATTTTTTCGTTTTAATATTCATGCCTCAGCCCTTGCTGCCCCCGTAATGGTTTTTCTTGCACCTTTGTTGCCCCCAACGTCAGTATGCTGCCATTTGAATCACATTACGCACCACGCGGGTTCGCCCAGCGGGTTGCGGTCACGTGCCTATTTCACTTACCGTTTCCCTAGCAACGCTTTCAATCAGCGATGCACCACGGCTCGCTGCGTCCACCGCTGACACTATTCTTTGAACTCAGGTAACCGCTTCGGTTGTGGCTTCTTACACTCCGTGTACCTACTCTTTTACAACCGCACCCACTGAAGCATATTTTGCTTTTACAGATCGCACACTGGATTCCCTCCAGCATCCGATCGTGTTCTTTGTGAGAACATAGGTTCGATACTGTTTCTTTCCAGTTTTAACGCGCCTGACTCCACTCTTTAAGCGAGGTAATTTTCTTCTACCTATGAGCCCATGACATTAATTGTATGACTTTAAACGCTAATCCACACTAATTTCTATTTACTTCATTTTTCTCTGTTTTTACATATCACACCTTGACTCGAATTCTTCCATTGGGGTATGTAACCATTATTCTTCTATGCGCTTTATTATCATTATGCTACCATTACATACCATCATGTATTTCTTGCTTTATGTATATTGTATGCATTTTTCGATGATGTTATTGTTTCCTATAAGTATAGACTTGCCCTGATGAAGGAGCTTTATACTCCGAAATGCATTGGCACTTGAAGTTTACTAATATAAAGCAACATGTCAGCTGCGCCCTCACTAAGATTTGATTAGTGATCATTTTTTTGATAAAAGAATATACATTACATTAACAAATACCTGGAACTTATTATTTTTTCTATGACCAATTTTGAAATTAAGAAGAATCAAACTAATGTTTTTTGGAACTGTTTGTTCTAATATAATTACCCAGTCTGGGTACAAACGGAGAGCGGTTGTGTGACTAGGTTTCTCATCTAGTCTATTGCCTCACTTATTTTCTTGGGTCAGGGTGACTCCAGACCCATCTCAGCCTGCTCCCGCAAGTGTTTAATTGCTATAATTTGAAATACAAATACGAACTGAAGACGACAAACAATAATAACATTTACCTGGTGGTGCCCACTTATTTCTCTTTTTTCTTGTTCCTCCTGTTTTGAGTCACACGAAAGTGGAGGCACACATTGTCTAAAACTACCTATCCACATTTGATTATCACTAACATGTCCTTTGAAGACATAGAAGGACTCTCGTCTAAATGTGCAGAAACCTTAGGGTTTTCTACTGAGGAGGCGGCTGCCATTCTCGAACTGATTAGCGAAACGACCATTGGCCCACATGCCACTGGAACCAAAGACCCGGGTAAACGGATCAAACAGCTTGAATACTTGATACGCAAAGAAATTAACCGCAAGCTTCATGCCATCACCCTTGGTCGTTACTTTAAAAATCAACGCATCCCAAGAGGCTTGCGCATCCAACTTCGTCCGACCCTCTGCAAAGAAAGCAAAGAATTTGTACGTAAATGGGAAGCTATCTTGAACAAATGCTCTTTAGATCTCATTCTACTAACTATTCAAGAGTTGTCGAAAAATCTTATTTCTCTCAACACAGAAATCCAAGAAATTGAGAAGGAACTTGTTGATTCATTGGGAAAGGAGGAGTATGATATAATTCTAACTGATATTAACTCGAAGCTCGAGACATACAAGACAGAGTTAGAACAAAAAAAAGTCAAGAAATTCAAACGCGACACTTATGATTACATTAATGAAGAGGTATATATGTGGATGGACAAATACGGACCAATAGCTCCTAAGAAACTTCACCGGTACCCACCAGACCATACATCCAGTTCTGATTCAGATGCACAAAGAGATTCTGACGCACCAATAGACGAGACATCTAGTGGTTCCAATCGTACAACTGACCCTTTAACCCAAACATCAATGACCCCGCTTTTTTTAGGAGCGCGACCAAAAGAACCCGCAGGGGGAGGAGGAAACCCCAGAACCAAGCCTCAAACGAGACTTCAGCTGAAGAAAACCTAGTAATTAACATATCTGAAAGGGCATTAAACAAAACAGAAGTAAACACGCTACAAAAGGGACTTAGCTTTGTGCCCACATACAGCACGACTCTGTTTGATACCAAAATTGAGCTCTACAAATTCGTGAGGAAATTGAAACTTAAGGTATTCTTTGAAGAACTTGAACCCCACGAAAGCATTTCTGACGCCCCTGATTTCCAGGAGTTCAGGGCAAAGAGTGGCTTCATACCACCTATATCGGTACCATCCATCGATATTTTCCAGAAAATGGTCACCAGAGATCTGGAACGCATTAGCTATAAAACTCCACCCTATAAGAATATGAAACCCCACGAGATGCAAACTATCAGAAACCTCTACTGTGATAAAAATATAACCATCCGTCCAGCAGATAAAGGGGGAGCCCTGGTGATCATGAATACCTCTGACTATGATGCAGAATGCAACCGGCAATTACAAGATTCAACTGTTTATGCACCCCTTGACCATGATCCCACAGCCTCAATCAAACAGAACTTGGAAACCATACTCGACAGGGCAATGGAACTGGATTGGATTAATGAACACACTCGCAAATTTTTGAACAACAAGCATCCCAGGATACCCAACTTTTACACTTTACCTAAGATTCATAAGGACCAGGCCAAACCACCAGGGAGACCAATTGTTGCAGGCATGGACAGCATCAATCAGCCATTGGGTATATATATTGACTTTTTTCTTCAGCCACTCATACAAAATACTTCTACTTACATCAGAGATACAACACACTTCTTGCAAAAACTTAATAGCTCGATTTTCCATTGTGATCATTTGATGTTTACCATTGATGTTAAGAGCCTATATACATCTATACCGCATGATCTAGGCATTGAATCTGTTGAATGGCTTTTACTGGAAACACCCGAGGTCCGGGCTCAGAAAGAATTCATCATCGTTCTTCTTCAATTCATTGCAGAAAATTCATATTTTCAATATCAGAATAAGTTTTTTCTTCAAACATCGGGTACATCGATGGGCGCCACCATGGCACCATCATATGCAAATTGTTTCATGTATAAATTTGAAACAGAACACATTTTGAAGAATCAAGAATGGAACAGCAATATTCACTTATGGTCACGGTACATCGATGACATTTTTGGAATCTGGACAGGAACCGAATCCACATTTACCGATTTCTTTGAATACCTCAATAGCATTGATCCGCGTATCCAGTTCACGAGTGAGATATCTAAAGACATGATCACATTCCTTGATGTCTTAATAAAGAAGGGAAACAGCAGTTACAGCACAACTCTGTTCCGCAAAACCACTGATCGTAACAATTTGCTACACCGTCTCAGTTTTCACCAGCCCAGTCTCTTGAGAAATCTTCCATACAGTCAACTTTTGAGAGTTAAAAAGATTGTGAGTGACCCTGAAGAATGCCTAGCCCAACAAATCGAAATGAAGGATAAATTCCTGGCACGGGGTTTTAAGCAGGCAGAGGTACTTTTAGCATCTGAGAAAGTGAATGCCCTCAGTCGCGAGACCTTATTGACCAATATCACCAAATCCAAAAGAGAACTTAAATCTCCGGTCTATGTTTCGAAATATTCGATTCAAAGCAATAAAATCAAGAATTCCATTAAAAAACACTGGAGTATTTTTAAGGATGATGTGAGAGTTCAGAAACTATTTGATCAAACACCAGTATTTGCCTATCAAAGAAGCAGGAATCTCCGTGATGAACTTGTTCATACTAGACCTCCTTTAAAAGAACCTAGCACTCAACGGACGGGCACATATCCCTGCCTACACTGTGCTAACTGCAACATGGTGATCAAAGGAAATGTTGTGAACCATCCCCGCACAGGCAACAAGATTCCTCTGAAGTCTTTTGGCACTTGTGACAGTGTGAACATAATATATGGTATCAAGTGCCCATGTGGTAAATATTATGTCGGCCAATCCACGAGAGCTGCTAAAATACGATGGAATGAGCACCGCTCGTGCATCCGGAATTCAAATCCTAATTCTGCAGTGGCCAGACATTGGAGTGATAAGCGACATGGTTTGGCACAAATCAGGTTCCTGATTTTGGAAGTACTAACCAAGATTAATCCACATGAAGATATGAGTCTTCGCCTCAACCAGAGAGAAACTTTTTGGATTGATAAACTTGGGAGTTTGCAACCCAATGGTCTTAATGATGAGATTAACTATCATTGCTATCTTTAATGCTTCAACTTTCAGTCAATTTGTTACCATTGAAATGTATTTGTTTTGATGTGTCTCTTCTTTCTTAAACATGACATAGGTTCTAACACAACTAGCCAATAGGCATAGATACACATGGTAATTATTTTTGTTTTATTTGCTTGTTTCATTTTACAAATATTATGATTCCCCCCGAGCGGTCTGCTTCTCCTGGTCATTTGACTGGGACCCAAGGTGGTACCATCTGGCACCACCACCCGCGGATCGATCGAATACATTGTTTATTTGTCTGAATGCACATTATTTTATATATCTATTAGTCTTGATACATTGCGTTTTTTCAGTTCTATATAACAATTTTGAATATGATGGAATTTAATTACACTTGCTTTATATTAGTTATGTCTGACTCATAATGAAGATGTTTACACATGATGAGCATTTTTTCTATGTCTATGTTATGCACATTTTATTTTATTTTTATTTTTTCGTTTTAATATTCATGCCTCAGCCCTTGCTGCCCCCGTAATGGTTTTTCTTGCACCTTTGTTGCCCCCAACGTCAGTATGCTGCCATTTGAATCACATTACGCACCACGCGGGTTCGCCCAGCGGGTTGCGGTCACGTGCCTATTTCACTTACCGTTTCCCTAGCAACGCTTTCAATCAGCGATGCACCACGGCTCGCTGCGTCCACCGCTGACACTATTCTTTGAACTCAGGTAACCGCTTCGGTTGTGGCTTCTTACACTCCGTGTACCTACTCTTTTACAACCGCACCCACTGAAGCATATTTTGCTTTTACAGATCGCACACTGGATTCCCTCCAGCATCCGATCGTGTTCTTTGTGAGAACATAGGTTCGATACTGTTTCTTTCCAGTTTTAACGCGCCTGACTCCACTCTTTAAGCGAGGTAATTTTCTTCTACCTATGAGCCCATGACATTAATTGTATGACTTTAAACGCTAATCCACACTAATTTCTATTTACTTCATTTTTCTCTGTTTTTACATATCACACCTTGACTCGAATTCTTCCATTGGGGTATGTAACCATTATTCTTCTATGCGCTTTATTATCATTATGCTACCATTACATACCATCATGTATTTCTTGCTTTATGTATATTGTATGCATTTTTCGATGATGTTATTGTTTCCTATAAGTATAGACTTGCCCTGATGAAGGAGCTTTATACTCCGAAATGCATTGGCACTTGAAGTTTACTAATATAAAGCAACATGTCAGCTGCGCCCTCACTAAGATTTGATTAGTGATCATTTTTTTGATAAAAAAATATACATTACATTAACAAATACCTGGAACTTATTATTTTTTCTATGACCAATTTTGAAATTAAGAAGAATCAAACTAATGTTTTTTGGAACTGTTTGTTCTAATATAATTACCCAGTCTGGGTACAAACGGAGAGCGGTTGTGTGACTAGGTTTCTCATCTAGTCTATTGCCTCACTTATTTTCTTGGGTCAGGGTGACTCCAGACCCATCTCAGCCTGCTCCCGCAAGTGTTTAATTGCTATAATTTGAAATACAAATACGAACTGAAGACGACAAACAATAATAACATTTACCTGGTGGTGCCCACTTATTTCTCTTTTTTCTTTTTTCTTTTTTCAAAACTATTGCAAACATCAACGGGGGAGTGGACACCCCTGTCGTGTGCACCACCTTATTGCGCTTTCCTCGGAGAGACACTCATTGACCACTAGCTTCATGGAGGGAATACAGAAGTTAGCTAATACCATATGCGAAAAGATGGGGCTGCAACCAAAGGCCTCCAGAGTCATCCGGCGACAACCCCAGTCCATGCAATCAAAAGCACAGATTGTATCCAATGCTGCAATTATACGTTTCTGCCCCGTTCGCCTCCCCCAGTGTCAATGAATTTGACCGCCGGCCTAGTATTGTCCTGCATATGTCTGTCTTCGATTAACCCGGCCCGATGAGCACGGATAATCTTTGGTCGAACCTGTGCCAGCCTCCGAGCCTGTTCCTGTGCATAAATCTTTTCATCGTTATTCAACAACGATATGAGATGGTAGCTGTGACATTCTACCGGGTCCTTGTGAGCTTTGAGGAGCAGTGTGTTGGTGGAAACACCCATGTCCCAGGATATGTTCCCTGATCTCGTTAAATAATCTTGTCTAGGGCGCCAATAACCATGGTTTGAGGGTCTTGTAAAATCTGTTCCCGAATCCATCTGGACAAAGAGTTTTGTTAGGGGGAAGGGAGTCAATAGCTTGACCCATTCCTCTGCTGTTATCGGGCTCTCCAATGTCCCCCTGTCTTCCTCCAAAAGCCTGGGTAGCTTTGCCTGGCGTATCCAGGCCTCCTGTTTGTGGGGGTCCTACCCCTCTGCTTTTACCAGCTGTCTGTAGTGGACCTGCATTATCTCCAGCTTCTGTCTCACCTCCCTCCTACAGAAGTCCCCTGACTCCACCCTCAGTGCGCTATGTAATTCCTACTATGCCGTTTGCGCAACTTGGTCGCCAAAAAGGAATTAGCCTTATTCCCACTGCAGTAATAAGACTGCTTGGTTTGGACCAACATCTGAGTGGATTTATTCGCCACATGTGCTTCCAATTTAGCTCAGACCTTTTGGAGCTCCCTCAAAGAGCATAAGGTATTTTTGCATTCATGTGCCTTTGCTGCCGCCCCTACCTCTTGTTCTAGTGCCACTCGCACCGCCTCTCGTGCCTATAAGAATGCAGCAGTTTTTTAGATGAGCTCTCTGTGAAACACAGCCTTCGAGGTATCCTACACTGCCCTCCATTCCATCCAATCTGTGTCGTTCTCCCAAAAAGAATTCCCTACGGTGACCTCCATGTGGGCACTGAGAGCTATATCCCATAACATCAAGTCGTTGAGTCACCAGGGTTTCCTTTCTCTGAGCATAACCCCCCATCTCCACCCGTAACAAAACCAGGGAATGGTCCAAGAGGTACTTAAGGCCTATATCCACCGAAACAATCGAAGGAACCAAGGAGACCAATACCATCAGCATATCAATTCTGGAAAAGCCCCTGTGGACCGCAGAATAGTATATGCATTCCCTCTCTTCAGGTCTTAAGACCCTCCAACTCTCAATAAACTCTAGTTCCCTGAGAAACCTCACCAACACCTGTCGATGGCATCATTATGGTTCGGAGACCAGTGTTTTATCCATTTGTGGATCCATCACACAATTGAATTCTCCACCCACCACCATCTGGCCCTCAACCAGCCCACCCAACTGTACTCCCAGTGATTTAACAAATTAACCCTGCCCATCATTAGGGCCATACAGTGCCACTAGGGTATACATTTGCTCACCAATCAGACCCTTCAATATCAGAACTCTCCCTTCCGGGTCCCTGTATATTAAACGTTTGGTAAACCTGACCAAGCCCTCAAGCAATATCACCACCCCTCTCTTCATTTACGCTGCGGATGCATTGAACTTCTGGGGAAACGATTTATGCCTCATCTGTCTCTCATTGGTTACCAACAAATGGGTTTCTTGTAAGAAAATGATAGAGGCCTTCAATGCCCCCAGCCGTCTAAGTATGGATTTGCATTTGGGGGAGAGTTTAAACCCTGAACATCAGGGTGGCTACTGTCAACTCCGCCATCTCTGTTCGGGTCCCCCCTCTCATCTTCCCCCTGTGCCACAAAAATAGACTGGCCACTTCTATCTTCCTGTAACATTTTACCATGCCACTTGAACCAATATAACCATGCAATGAACCCCCGACTTGTTGCCTCAACCACCCCTTACCAGCAACAGACTTAACAAGTATTTATAATAAACGGAGTAGAGCCATGCCCTGAGTACCGCTGTTGTAACCCCTACCTTTAGTTCCATCAGCACAGCCACCATTGTCACTCTCCCCCACCTCAAAATCAAGATTGTCATGGCTCTGCATGCCTTCAGGTGTCCGGAGCCCGCAAGCCCCGTCCTTGACCTTTGGGATACGGCCTTGCCACCCTCACGGCCTTCTTTCCTGCCCCGGCCTCTCTCCTCCGGCTTCTCTCCCAACTCTTCAGCTCATGGGTTCAGTCCCTGGCCCTACAGCAGCTCAGTCGCTTCCTCCTCCCTGGTGATGTGATAAGCCTGATATTCCCCGACCGTAGCTTGCTTAATCGTGGGATAGTTCCCGCCGTCCTTCTTCAGAATGTGTTGCTTTGGGGTACCCCAGATCCCACTGGACACCGGGATGTAGGCCTACAAATGACCACTGCTTATTTGAACATTATCCGCTGTATATTATCCTTTCCAAGTTTTCCCCCTCTTGCTGAGCTATTCTTGCCAAATTCACATTGCACAACCAGTGCTCATTCTTCATTCACATTACTATGCAGGCCGGGACTGTCTGCTGCTCACAGTGATTTGCCGGCTTCCACTCACCAGCAGGGGACTAGCCCACTGTGAACGGGCCAGTCAGCAGTACAATACCGGCTCCAGCCTTGCTGGGGACCCGCCTGCACTCTAATACCATTCGCCCGCTCACCTGCAGCCCTCCATCGGAGCTCCACACTTCCTTAATGATGTGCCGGTGATGGCTCCACGCCTGGCTTTCAGGATGCCAGCGCAGGAGCAGCAGCAGACGCTGTGGCCAGGCGTCGAGGGTCCGGGCATACAAAGTTTCTTTTGGCACCAGTTGCTGCAGCCACGGGCTGTGTCTACAGGCCGCGGCATCAGCCTCCTCTTCACAGCAACGCGGCTTTTGGCGAGGCCCGGGGGTGCTGGGGTCGCTGGAGGTGGCTGCCACCATATCACTGGCTGCCCCCCATCTTCAGAGACTCGGTCGGCCCCTCCAAAGAAGCGATGCCCGCATCAGCAATGTAAAAGGGAAGGCTGGAGGGGTACGAGACACAGAGCTCACCAGGAGCTAGTCTCCATGTTGCGCTGGCTGGCCATGCCCCTCGTGTGTTGGCTTTATGAGTGTGCTTGAATTATATTCACTGGGCTTGTTGTGTCTAGAAAGGTAACATCCAGCTCCGGGTTGTTTGTCATTTGCATCTGTTAGTTCTTGTGGCAGAGGTGTGGTTTGTGTGTAGTATTGGCTATCCCTTTAGGCGTGTGTAGTAGGTGGCAGGTATGTGGGAGAGGAGCAGGCGTGGGTAGTACTTAGTGATTTTTTTGTTGTCGGTTCCTGGGTCAGTACTGTCCCATGATTGTCTTGGGTCTGAGTGGGTTATGGGTGGTGCCCATTTTTATACTTTTCTCTGTGAATTGTATAGTAAGGTTTTCAGTAGTTTTCTGAAGGTTAGGTGATATGTGTTCTTATTTCCTTCGGTAATGAGTTCCATAGTTTGATTACCAAACGTGAGAATGCGGTTCCTCCAAATTTCCTTATCTCTTAGTGTTTTGATTTGATTTGTATGTCGCTGCTCGATCTTAGGTTTCGTCCAGGTTGGTAGCGGTTGATTTTGGCTTGGAGAAATTAAGCTCCTTGTCTGTGTAGTGATTTGTGTGCGATTCATGGGGCTTTGAAGCTAATGTGTTTTTTACTGGAATCCAGTGTAGGCTTCTCAGTGCTGGTATGATGTGGTCTGTTTAGTCTTAGGAGTAGTCCTTCTGCAGTATTTTGGATGCATTGGAGTTTTTTTGTGAGGCATTCTGGAATTTCAACGTAGAGGATGATTGTTTAGTCAATTCTCAATAGTAACCGGGAGATGATTGCAAAAGTACTGTGTGGGAGTCCAGCTAACAATCTCTGCCTTAATGCCAGTAAGACAGAGATCTTTCTGATTGGGGCATCTGCGCTCTCTTTTACTCCTGCCTTCTGGACACCCTCTTTGGGCCCTCTACCCCCACCTTCTTGTGAGGCCAAAAACTTTGGGGTCAGCTTCAATTTTGCTCTCTCCTTCATCCCTCACATCATGGACCTGTCATGATCTCTGCTTCCAAAAGGTCAGGGTTTTCCCAACTCCCTTGGAAGCAGATCCATAACCCAGGTTCCGAGTGCCAACCAGTCCCAATTGGGACCTTTTGGACCCAGTCCTGGCGCCAGTGGCACCAGGCTCATAAATATGCCCAGTCCCAGCACTGGAAGCGCCGGGCTCATAATGCTTGGGTGGACTTACCTGCAGCAGACCATGCTGCTTACTTGCCTGCCAGTTGAGCCTCTGATCCTCTTCTGTTTGGAACTACTTTTCCTGTTGGGTGGGGCAGGAGCCACTCCCTAGATTCAGAACACTGGAACTCTTCTGGAAAGCAGGAACTCTTTTCTTACCTAGGCGTGGCTGTGGAAGGAGACACCTAAGCACTACAGGAGGCTATTTAAACCACACCCGATGGATGAATCTTGCTTTGCGTTATTCTGCATCCTCTGCAGCAGAACGCTCATCGTGTCTTCTGCATCTGATCCTGGGCCTAAGGAAAAAGGCTTACCATCCTGAATCCAGTCTTCAGCAACACCTATAAAGACAAGAAAGAACAGGTTAGCATTACGGTCTTCAGTGACAACTCTTCACTTACCTGGTCCATCGGCTGTCACCAACGCCTCGCGCTGCATTCCGGCATCTGAAAGACAAAGGCTTACCTACTCTTCGTGCGCTCCGGAGGTCTTCACACTGCATTCCGGCATCTGAAAGACAAAAGCTTACCAACTCTTCGCACGCTCCGGAGGCCTTCGGCGCTGCATCCCGCATCTGAAAGACAAAACAAGGTGCGTTTAAAGACATTGGGGAACTTTAATACTCACGTGCCATTACTCCTTTCCACATCTAACCCAGTGGGTATTCCGGCACCCTGCAGCCGCTCCGAACTTGTACCTGCAAAATAAAAAGACAGTTAGAGCGCATCATGAAGCAGGCAACAAGCGCTTACTTACGTGCTTCCAGGCGCTTCTATTCATCACACGGGCTCCATCTTCAACTCACTTCAGCCCGTCATCCGCCATCGCCGGAACCCTGCAAAACAAGAGACATCATTACTAAAGACTTTAAAGACATTAGTAGTACTCGAAACTTACCGTTCGTGCAGTGAACGACGGACAGCAGTCCTCTGAAGTCAAGAGGCCTGCTCCCCTTATCCAGTGAAGAAACTGGTTACAGCACCCTGCCCCGAGGCAGATGGAGAGCACGGCGTTCACTTACCTAAGATGAGAGCGTTAACCTTTGGGGTTCTACAGGAGAAGAGAAAGGGAAGAAGAGAGAGACATTCAATAACCCAGTTCCTTAATCCCATATTTTCTATATGCAGACATCTTACCCTTCGAGAGGTCCAGCCCAAAGAGCCAGCCGTGTGTTACACATCACCTTTGAAGATACGGTATACGCCCAGTCAAGACCGGCGCCTCTACGGGAATCAGGTGAGCGTTACAGAACGCAAAGCCTACCACAAAACTCCCGTCCAGGCGCTATGGAAACCTCGGATACCGACCAGCTAGCCCAGTTACTTGGGGAACTAAGGGCAGAAGTGCATGCAGCCCGTCAGGAAACGAACGCTCTAAGAAGGGAACTGATTATTTCCAAGGAGCGAACAGATGATCTCGCTAGACAATTGCTACAGTCACAAGCCGGACAGACCCCGTTACCCGCATCTGGGAGAAATCTTCCTTCTACATCCTCTATGAATCCAGTGCAGATCAACCTACCTGGGAATGTACCTCTGGCTCCGCCCGAACGATTTTCTGGTGACCCAAAGAGGTTTGCAGTATTTATCAATCAGTGCCGGTTGCATTTCTTATGCCGGCCAGCAGCCTTTCCAATTGATCAAGCTAAAGTAGCTTTCGTGCTTTCGTACCTTAGTGGCAATGCGGCAGACTGGTCGATCCCTCTAGTAAATCAAGATAATCCGGTCCTCCATGATTTTCAAGCTTTTCAGCTCAGTATGGAAAAACTGTTCGCAAGACATTCACAGGGGCAGGCCTTGGACAATGAGCTTCTTTTGTTGCGACAAGGTAATCAAGACCTTTTGGCTTATATTGCGTCTTTCAACAGACTGATAGTGGAAACTCAATGGCCTGAGGACAAAAGGATTACGCTGTTTTATAGAGGTCTACGTGGAGAGCTCAAAGATGTGTTAGCCCAAGTAGTGAATCCCCCACAAGATTGTTCGGACTATATAGACTTAGTCGTTCAAATAGATCACAGACTGCAGAACAGGAAGGCCGATCGTTCCAAGTTTGATGCTCGAGTATTTTCCAAACCGCCAACTCCTTCCAAAGGAGTAGACTCCGGGGAACCCATGCAAATAGGGGGTCTGAAAGGTCCTCTAACACAAAAGGAGCGGGAAAGGAGAAAACAGTTGCAATTATGCCTCTATTGCGGAAACTCAGGGCACTTTCTTCGAGACTGTCCGGTGAAACCTGCCAAGAAGGCAGTAGGAGCTGCAGTTACCAAAGTTACAAACTCTGAGCAGGGAAACGACCTCGCCCGACAAGAATAGAGGTCCTCTTGCCGAGCGTGAAAACCAGTTCCGTGACCTCGCATTTCGTGATACCTATGGTCCTCATTAGCCCTGATAATCCGGATCGATTACATGCAATTGAAGCTTACGTCGACAGCGGTGCCATCGGCAATTATGTGGATCATGAAATGGTTTTGAGGATGAATCTAACTCTTTGTCCCAAGGCTGTAAAGGACGTCATTACTACGGTGGATGGTACGGAGATAGCCTCCGGGCCAGTAACGCATACCACTCAAGAGGTGACGCTAGTAAGTCAAGATGGACACCATGGCCCTCATTACGACCCTGGCGGAAAGGTGAAAACGATGGCGGAAATGCAATTCCGCAATCGAATAGCGCTCGTTGCGACTATGACCCGTCACCGGAAAGTACGAAGCCATTAGCGACACCGTAGTGAACGCCAACGCTAACTGCACCAAGCACGCGCACGCGCGCCATGCCAAACCGCAAACACCACCATGGCGCAAGGGTACGCCAATTCCGACCCTAGCGGACATGTACCTAACGCCATCAGGCATGGCGTAATGTACCATTCCGCCATGGCGAGAAGTACGGCATCGCGAATCAACCGTAAACGGCCCCACTGAGTGCCTGTACACCGCTTCCTGCCCACAAAGTACAACTCCCCGTAGGTGCAATGAAGTCACAATGCAACCATTGAAATGCACAAGTCACCCCTGCATGGCAACGAACAAAAGAAACACAAGAGGGGCCAATGGGAGCTGCAGGGCACAGATGGCACGAATACAGAAGCCATCCCAATGGACATGACCACAGTCCCCCACCAAGAAACGCACGCAAACACAGACACCTGTGACCAGCAATATTCCGAAAAACACATCATTCCACCAGTCCACCTGGCTGACCGGCATCTGTTACCCAAAACCCAATCCCCCGCCCCTGAGCATGACAACATTCAAACAGTCATATTGGCAGCCCCCATCCCTGACCTCACTGTGCTACGTAGGCAAACGCGCCCAGCACAGTACCACGCAACTAAACCCCGAAGCTGGAACCCAATGCAGATCTCCTCACAATACATCGCCCCCCAAATAGGCATATGCCACATCACTTGCAAAGAAAAAAGCTACACGGGCCAAATCAGAATTGAAATTTAATGCACATCAAAGTCACCAAGCCCATACAGCCATCAGGCCATGAACTACAAAACACAAATCACCATTGTGGGCTGCATCCGCAAGAAATGACCAGCCACTACCTGAGTGTCGCCCTGTTCCCCCATGGTACACAGAGCCACATTCACGTACGAAAAGGCAACATGGAAGCGCACAGAACCGCAGGGCCGACCCAATGGGGAGGCACTAGTCCAGCTGAAAGGCCGAAATGTTGCTCCGAGCCACCAGTACTGCGTAAGGGCATGTGGGCCACTGGCGATCGTCCCATAAGATCGTAATGCTGCTCCACCGATTAACACGAAGCAGCAGGTGTCGGGAGTAAAATCCATCTGCAGGAGTGGCATACAGATGGCAGTGGCAAAAGGGGAGGAGATACCTGTCAACCAAAAGAAAAGAACAAGAACAGAATGGCCATCAGAACTGCATTCGAACAACTCACTTCAATGATCACACGAAATCCACAGCCATATGCATGCTAGCCCACTCCAAAGGATCATCACCACCCCAAAGCCACTTGCGACTCATAACCATCTATATCGAGGTGTAAACACCATCACGAACGAGTGTACCTGTGCATGCGTCTGTCAAAACAGAATCCATCAGATGGGAATGTTAACGTGCATGGACACAAGTGTCTGAGGGCGCGTCGAGACAGGGAGGGCTCAACAAGGCCAGATAGACGATGGTCCCACTATGGCAGCCCTGCATCACATAGCGTAGGGGAGGCGGATAGATCCCAAGAAGCCCTGTACATGGCAAACTCTGTATCAAATCACCTGCCCATGCATCCATTCATCATTCCCTCATCCCGGGATCAAAACGCCTGAATAATTACTCACATGACATTAGAAACATCCATTGAGTCTGTGCGTAATGCAGCCTGCTAAATCCACAGTGCCCCAGCCCGTAAATCCAGTGTTGTGAAGTAACATGTATTTGGGAATGGCCGGCCTCATCGCCCACGTAGCTATTGCGCATCCCAAACTATTCATATCAATCATTGCTCCCTTGCCATGGGCCCTGTCTCAAGGACATAGAACAATAGAACGTTATATTTGCAGTCAGACCTGTGGGCATCTCCTCGCCGCTAGCTGGAAACCGAAAGCGCCGCCCTTCGAATTCCTCATTTGCAACATCACGTCGAGAAGGCATCTGTGGCCGTTTGAGATCACTAATTATTCCATCGAGTGCGGCTGTGTGTGAAAATGGCAACTGCCTTCACCCACAAATGGGAAGCCACGCCCGTCGTTGCAACTCGGTACAGTGATGCATGAGGGCCCACCGTTACTCGAGTACTACGTTCCACTGACCCTTCACAAGTCCGTTCGCGACTGCACAGATAGTATGGGAAACAATGGGACCACAGCAGAATGAACATATCAACCAATCTTACACGCCCATCGGGTACAAATACATGATTGCAATAGCAAGATACCATTACCCGATTTGCAGCGTTGTGCGCGGGACGTGCTCGGCCAAAGGGGAGAGCAGTTTGCACAGGTGGAATCAATCACCACAGGTGGAGGCCATACAGCCTGGAAACACATAAATTGCACACCCAGTCTCCTCCCACAACCACAGCGAAATGCTACCGGCAGGACTCGCGATGTTGGCCCTGGGGGACCTGATAGCACTGCAAGTGCTCCGACTCCAAGAAGAAGACGAACAACAACTACAACCAGCCGCACGGAGGAGACGCAGGAGGAGGAGGAGGCCAAGGCAGGGCCAGCAAGGCCCAGCAGCACAGCCACTACCACCACGCAGGCAGCCCGCAATCCCACGCCTCCGAGCACATCCGTTCAACCTCACTGATGAGCAGATCCACACCCTCTACCGTCTGGACCGGGACACCATAGCCGCCATTGTGGACATGACACAGGCTGACCTAGTCAGCATGATAGATAGCCCAACCGCCATCCCACCCCTACTGAAGGTGGTGTCTGTACTCCACTTCCTGGCCACAGGCACCTACCAGCACACAGTCGGACAGTTGCATGGCATTTCTCAGCCACTGTTCTCACGGACACTATTCCAAGTGCTCGATGCCCTCCTGCAGCACGCAGACGACTACATCTCTCTACCACGCTCGGAGCAGGAAATAACCAACACAAAAGTGGGATTCCATGCACTTGCCGGCATACCGGGTTGCATTGGTGCCATCGACTGCACCCATGTTGAATTGGTCGTCCCACATGCCATGGAGGCCCAGTACCGCAACCGAAAACAATTTCATTCCCTGAATGTACAAATGGTGTGTGACTCCAACAGGATCTTTACGCATTGTTGTGCCCGATTCCCTGGATCAACCCATGATTCCATGGTCTTGAGGAACTCTACAATACCACGCTACATGGAGCGACACGCAGGGAACAGATCCTGGCTACTCGGTGAGTCTCATTACATGCATGATGATGTGGGGTATGTGATTTGGCAATGTACTGGCAGGAAGGGGGGGGGGTGTGCGTACGTATCAATGGCATTCCACATCATACGTTTCTCGTCCACATACAGGTGATGCTGGATATCCACTGAAGAGATGGCTCCTCACACCAGTCCGGAACCCACGGGACCAGCATGAGGAGGACTACAACCATGCCCACTCACGTACCCGTGTAGTCATTGAGCAGGCATTCGGCCTACTGAAGGGCCGTTTCCGCTGCCTCAGCAGGTCTGGCGGGGCACTCCTGTACCGCCATGAGAAGGTTGCAAAGATGGTGATGGCATGTGTCATGCTCCACAACATGTGCGTACGTAGAAATGTGCCCATGCCCCCTGACGCAGAACTGCAAGCACCTGATGATGGTCATGATGAGGGTGGGGATGTGGCAGCACCTCATGGAGTCTGCGAGGCACCGGAGGCCCGTGACATTCGTCAGCATCTCATTGATGTATGCTTCTAGCACTCACGCCTGGTGGCTGATACATGGACACGGGACTCGTGGCACTGTGTGTGTCTGGAACATGCACAATATGGACTGTACGCCTATGATGGCCTAGTACACAAAGATCAATGTCCACACATCTCATTGGTTGATCGTGCACTGTTTATGGCATATGTGATATAATGTTGAACACCCTATCGACCCGCCACCCAAGTGAGCCCAACACACCCCCTCCACCCTCCTACCTCCCACCCGAACACCAGTGTCCAAAGATGCTCATTGTCAGTGGGCTGTCGCTATTGCAAGCCCCCTCTGCGGGTATCAGGGGCACCCCTGCCTGTGGAGCGCAGGTTCCTTCCAGATCTACGTTGGGGGCTGCCCTGGACGGAACTTGCAACGGATGATGTGTCTGCCTGCTCACGTCCATGCATGTCCCTAAGGGTTTGCGAGAGCTCAGTGAGCACACGGCGCACTGCGGCAAGTTCGGCACATACGTCTTTGGACGTCGCATGCAGTTCCCCCCTCAGGCTCTCGGTGCTTCTCTCAATTTGTGCCCTTAGCGTCTCTGTGCCTCTCTCCATTTCTGCCCTAAGTGTCTCAGTTGATGTTTCTATGTCTGCCTTGGTGCCCCCACATTCATCGGCATGGTCCTTGAGGAGTGTGGCCAGTTGCTGCTGTTGTTCGATCAACTGGTCGAGGGACTGTTGCCTCTGCTGGGCCATGGCCATTTGCGGGGGTGTCGCAGAGGGGCTGTTGACCTCATGTTGCCTTGCCACAGGGCTTGGGGGGGATGGCCAGTCGTCGTCTTGTGGGTGCCCCTGCGTGGTATCCTCATGTTGTACGGGATGGGACAGACAGGGGGATTGGGACAGGTCATGGATGGATCTGACTTCGGCATCCCCGTTTTCTGTGTCGGAGCATGCTGCCATCAATGGGGTGTCGCCTATGGTGCTGCTGCCACCTGAGGCAGTGCCTTCTGTGGCATCCATTGGGGGGACCTGTGGTGGTGGTGTTGTGGGCATGCTGGCTGCTGGGGTGCCTGTTGATGTTCCCTCCTCTGTGCTGCCACCTGATTTGTGCTGCTGCCGTGTCTTGATGCGTGCAGCTGAGGTGGAGGGTCTCTGGCCGTTGGTCTTGGCCCTCTTTGCAGGTGTGCTGGTAGGGGTGTCCTGTGGCTCGTCGTTTGGATCGGACCCTGTGGTGGAGTAAAGGAGGGCGAGGGTTATTGATGGGTCTGTGGGAATTGGAATGGCATTGTATCACATGCATTGGGGTGGTACCTGAGGGTGATTTGGGTCGGGGCCTTGGAGGTGCTTTGATTTGTGTGTGGAGTGAGGGTGCAGTTGTTTGGCAGCCTGCAGTTAGGGTGTGCCTGCTGCACGTGTAGTGCGTGTTTTAGGGGTTTTTAATTATTTATGTATTTATTGTGGGTTTTAACGTGCGCTATCAGGCCGATGTGTGTGGACGTTCTCCTGGACATGTGTTTCTGTTGCACTATGTGGACGCATGGTACTTCACATGGATGGACTGTGTGGATTTGGCATTGTTTTGTCTGGTCCACCTACCTGATTCTTCGGATGTCTGCACTCCTTTCTCCATCCCTCCGACTCCCTCTATGCTCTCCATTCCGATGGTGGAGGCACAGATTTCTTCCCAGGGGGTCAACTTGATGGGTGATTCAGGACCTCCCCCGGTGGCTGTGGCAATGTTGCGGTTGGCAGAGAGTATGCTGCGGACGCGTATCCGCAGGTCGTCCCATCGCTTGCGGCATTGCTGTGGGGTGCGGGGTGCGGTCCCCACCGCACTTACCCGCTGTGCCACCAGTGCCCATATGGCCTTCTTGTTTGCAAGTGCCGTCCTGGTCATTTGCGTGGAGAAGACGACGGCAGCATTCTCCTGGAGGGTCTCTGTTAGCACGGTGAGTTCCTCACGGGAGAAGTGGACCTGCCGCTTGCGGTCGCACGCTTTCTTCGCTACTTTTCCCATTTTTCTTGGTTTCGCTAGGGTGGTTGACGGGTTGGGGTGTGTTTCAGGGTGGTGATTTTAGTGGTTGTGTGGTTTTAGTGGTTTTATAGGTGTACGCCGGGATGTTTCCCGTTCCGGGCCCATGTTTTAACTTCCGTTTCCGTATATTTCCGGTCACCGTACTTTCCGGTAGGCGCACACTGCGGTGACCGCTGAGAGGGGTGGCGGTATTGCACCTAGGGCGCCGTACGGCGGCGGTGTGGGCCGTTTTGGGGTCATTTCCGCCATCGCGGACTTTGCACTTCCGCCGTGGCGTGGTGCTCGTGCCCGATGGGTCGGAATGGGCCGCACTTTGCTCCTTCGTGCAATGGCGGAAACGCTATTTACGCTGTGGCGCTCCGGTCAGTCGATTTCCGCAAGGGTCGTAATGAGGGCCCATGAGAAGATCGTGTTCGATGTGATCAAGGCCCCTCAGTTTCAGATTATTCTAGGAATACCTTGGTTAGAGGAACACAATCCTCTGATCGATTGGCAAGCAAGAACGGTCCAGTTTCCAGAATGTGTCTCTACTTGTCACCCTCCACCTGGTGTTGCACTGGCAGCAATTTCTTCAGAGACTCCCCAGTTACCTCCCGAATACCTAGAATACCAAGATGTTTTCCGGAAGGATCAGGCTAACTCTCTACCTCCTCATAGGTCTTATGACTGCCAGATAGACCTGATACCTGGATCTACTCCTCCTTGTAGTAGAATTTATGCCCTCACCGAGCCTGAGAACCTTCACCTTCGACAATACCTGGATCAATACCTGGCAAATGGGTTTATTCGTCCTTCCAAGTCCCCTGCTTCTTCAGCTTTGTTCTTCGTTCCAAAAAAGGAAGGAGACCTTAGAACTTGTATAGATTATCGCTCCCTGAACCAGATCACCGTTAAGAATAGATATCCGTTACCTTTGATCCCTGAACTCCTGGACCAAGTCAGAAAAGCATGCATATATACAAAGCTGGATCTTAGAGGAGCTTACCACTTGGTACGAGTAAAAGAGGGCGATGAATGGAAGACGGCCTTCCGCACCAAGTATGGGCTATTTGAATATCAGGTCATGCCCTTCGGACTTTGCAATGCCCCGGCCGCCTTTCAATATTTTATGAACGATGTCCTTAGAGAGCTCATAGATGTGTGTGTTGTTGTTTACATTGACGACATCCTCGTTTATTCTTCATCGGAATCTGAACATCGGAAACACGTGAAAATGGTCCTCCAAAGATTGTGTCAACACAAACTTTTCGCTAAGTTGGAAAAATGTGTTTTCAACGTGACTGAAGTTGAATTCTTGGGATTCATATTATCACCTGGCGGAGTGCGTATGGATTCAAAGAAGGTCGTTGCAGTTCTCAAATGGCCATCACCATCCTCCGTAAAAGGTGTGCAAAGCATGTTAGGCTTCGCTAACTTTTACCGCAGGTTTATCCCCGAATTCTCTCGAATAGTCCAGCCCATCACTGCCTTGTTAAAGAAAAACAAACGTTTTGAATGGTCTACCGAGGCGGAACAAGCTTTCCAGGATTTGAAGACTAAATTTATCTCTGCACCAATTTTAAAACACCCTCGCCCTGAACTCCCCTACATCGTGGAAACTGATGCTTCAAGCCTTGCCATGGGGGCAGTTCTATCACAAAAGGACCCGGTAACCAATCAGTTGCATCCCGTGGCATTTTGGTCCCGCAAATTCTCGCCTCCTGAAATCAATTACACGATTACTGACAAGGAACTTCTGGCTATCAAGTCTGCCTTTAAGGCTTGGCGGCATTATCTGCTGGGGGCCCGACACACCGTTACTGTGATTACGGATCACCGAAACCTGCAATATTTGAAAACCGCAAAAGCCCAATCCTCTAGACAACTCCGTTGGGCATTATTCTTTGCCGAGTTTGACTTCATAATTACCTATCGACCTGGTACAAAGAACGGTAAGGCTGATGCCCTTTCTCGGATGGGACTGGAAGAACACTTGATCAACCCTAAACCTGTACCAATCATTCCCGAACAAAGAATTCTGGGTGCAATCGCCACAGAATCCATAGAGGAAGTTAAGGATAAAGCCAGGCAACTTGTAACTCCAGCAGACATACAGAATTGGCATCTGCAGGGAAAGGACTTTGCAGTAAAGGACAACTTATTGTATTTCCAAGAACGATTATACCTACCCAGCACAGATTTACAGAAAAAAGTAATCTCTTGTTATCACGATTCTTTAATGGAAGGACATCCCGGTATGGCCAAGACCTCAGAAAAGATCAAGCGCTACTTCTGGTGGCCGTCTTGGAAAAAAGATATCAGAGACTTTATAATGTCCTGTGGAGTATGCGCCCAAAACAAGAGTCAAAAGGAAAGACCAGCAGGCCTCTTACGCCCTATTGACATCCCACCTCGCCCTTGGCATACGCTTTCTATGGACTTCATCACCGATCTACCTCCATGCTCCGGATACAATACGAT
Organism: Ambystoma mexicanum; assembly: GCF_040938575.1. Lineage (NCBI taxonomy): Eukaryota > Metazoa > Chordata > Amphibia > Caudata > Ambystomatidae > Ambystoma > Ambystoma mexicanum. Next base: position 445,488,633 of record NC_090936.1, on the reverse strand, counting down.
TCTAGTAATCGTGGACTTATTCTCCAAGATGGCGCATTTCATTCCGCTCAAAGGCTTGCCAACAGCAGCAACTCTGGCCCGAGAATTTCTCGAAAACATCGTCCGACTGCACGGTTTTCCTTCGGTTCTAATTTCGGATCGAGGTAGTCAATTTATTTCTCATTTTTGGCGAAGTTGCTGTCGGTCGGCTCAAATTGATGTGAGACTATCGACCAGTCACCACCCTCAGACCGACGGACAAACCGAGAGGACCAATCAAACTCTGGAACAGTATTTACGCTGCATGCTGCAAGAAACGGAAAAAACTTGGAAAGACATCCTTTGGATAGCCGAATATGCCTACAATAACTCTGTCCATTCGGGAACTGGGAAAACCCCGTTTTTTCTTTTGTACGGCAGTCACCCTCGAACCTCGGAGTTGGATCCCCTCCAAGATCTTGAAACACCAGCAGTAGACTACCTGCATTCTACAATCACCCAAGCCTTTAAGGAAGCTGTTTCTCACCTTCAAAGGGCTAAAGAACAATACAAGAAAGGAGCAGATCAACATCGGAAGGAAGCCCCTCAATATCAAGTAGGGGATCAAGTCTGGTTATCCACCAAATATCTACCTCTAAAAGGGCCACGCACATTCAACCCAAGATACCTTGGTCCCTATTCCATCACTACCATAGTAAACCCAGTAGCGGTCAAGTTGGACTTGCCCCCGCACATGAAGATACATCCGGTCTTCCACGTCTCTCTAGTAAAACCCGTGCAACCTCAAACCCGACTAACTAAATCTCCAAAACCTATCCTAGTTGATGGAGAACTCGAGTTTGAAGGTAAAAGCATTCTGGACTCCAAGATCTCCAAATCTAAACTATTTTACCTAATTGACTGGAAAGGCTACGGCCCCCAAGAGAGATCCTGGGAACCTGCTGAATATGTCCACGCTCCTCGCCTAATCAAAAGATTTCACCGAACATTTCCTGACAAGCCAAAACCCCCGGAGAAGCCCGGTTTGGGAGGAGCCTTGAGGGGGGTACTGTCATGATCTCTGCTTCCAAAAGGTCAGGGTTTTCCCAACTCCCTTGGAAGCAGATCCATAACCCAGGTTCCGAGTGCCAACCAGTCCCAATTGGGACCTTTTGGACCCAGTCCTGGCGCCAGTGGCACCAGGCTCATAAATATGCCCAGTCCCAGCGCTGGAAGCGCCGGGCTCATAATGCTTGGGTGGACTTACCTGCAGCAGACCATGCTGCTTACTTGCCTGCCAGTTGAGCCTCTGATCCTCTTCTGTTTGGAACTACTTTTCCTGTTGGGTGGGGCAGGAGCCACTCCCTAGATTCAGAACACTGGAACTCTTCTGGAAAGCAGGAACTCTTTTCTTACCTAGGCGTGGCTGTGGAAGGAGACACCTAAGCACTACAGGAGGCTATTTAAACCACACCCGATGGATGAATCTTGCTTTGCGTTATTCTGCATCCTCTGCAGCAGAACGCTCATCGTGTCTTCTGCATCTGATCCTGGGCCTAAGGAAAAAGGCTTACCATCCTGAATCCAGTCTTCAGCAACACCTATAAAGACAAGAAAGAACAGGTTAGCATCACGGTCTTCAGTGACAGCTCTTCACTTACCTGGTCCATCGGCTGTCACCAACGCCTCGCGCTGCATTCCGGCATCTGAAAGACAAAGGCTTACCTACTCTTCGTGCGCTCCGGAGGTCTTCACACTGCATTCCGGCATCTGAAAGACAAAAGCTTACCAACTCTTCGCACGCTCCGGAGGCCTTCGGCGCTGCATCCCGCATCTGAAAGACAAAACAAGGTGCGTTTAAAGACATTGGGGAACTTTAATACTCATGTGCCATTACTCCTTTCCACATCTAACCCAGTGGGTATTCCGGCACCCTGCAGCCGCTCCGAACTTGTACCTGCAAAATAAAAAGACAGTTAGAGCGCATCGTGAAGCAGGCAACAAGCGCTTACTTACGTGCTTCCAGGCGCTTCTATTCATCACACGGGCTCCATCTTCAACTCACTTCAGCCCGTCATCCGCCATCGCCGGAACCCTGCAAAACAAGAGACATCATTACTAAAGACTTTAAAGACATTAGTAGTACTCGAAACTTACCGTTCGTGCAGTAAACGACGGACAGCAGTCCTCTGAAGTCAAGAGGCCTGCTCCCCTTATCCAGTGAAGAAACTGGTTACAGCACCCTGCCCCGAGGCAGATGGAGAGCACGGCGTTCACTTACCTAAGGTGAGAGCATTAACCTTTGGGGTTCTACAGGAGAAGAGAAAGGGAAGAAGAGAGAGACATTCAATAACCCAGTTCCTTAATCCCATATTTTCTATCTGCAGACATCTTACCCTTCGAGAGGTCCAGCCCAAAGAGCCAGCCGTGTGTTACACATCACCTTTGAAGATACGGTATACGCCCAGTCAAGACCGGCGCCTCTACGGGAATCAGGTGAGCGTTACAGGACCTTACCAAGAAGTCCCACTTCCAGCTCCACCTCCTCAGAGGCATTCTTCCTTTCCTCACCTTCCCCAGAAGCTCAATTTCTCCAGAGCCTTAGTCCTCTCCAGACTGGACTATTGCAACAGCCTCTTTCTCAATCTCCGCCTTTCCTCCCTACGCCCACTCCAGCTAATCCAGAATAGGGCTGCAAGACATATCCTTGGCCTCAAGCCCAGGGACCATATCTCTCCAGCTCTATAATCTCTCCACTGGCTCCCGGTGGCTGCAAGGATCAAATTCAAGACCCTCTGCATCATCCACAAGGCCTTCTGGGGCCTGGGACTAGGCTATCTCCAACTTTCCCTCCCTGAATGCTCCCCTGCTAGAGCCCTATGCTCCTCTAACTCCAACTCTATGTCAGACGCTTCTCCAATTAGAGAGTAGGGGGCAGGTCTCTCCCCTCGACTAGTGCCTCCCTCTGGAACAGCCTCCCTGCCTTCTCAGACTTGAGCTGGACCTCCTCAATTTCAGGAAATTGCTCAAAACTCTGTTCTTTGCGCTTCTCTACCTCTTTCCCTCTTTCCCTTCCCTACTAATTACCCCACTGCTGCTGTGACTGGTGGCCTGATCCTGATGAATCTCACAAGATTCCAGGCCCTTCTTCCCAGTCGATACCAGCACTGCCCCACCCCCACTGCATTGCCCTTGCAGGCCCTTGCTTAGCGGCTTTGCATCCTACCCTTGAGCCGCCTGCACTTGCACTTAGTCTGAGGTTCTCCTCCTTCGCTTCCCTTAGCACTTCCCGGCCGGGCCCTCCACCACTCCTCTGCCCTCCCACCTCCCATCTCCTGCACTTCTCCTCACTGCACTTGCATGTCCGAATGCCACAAGACCTACTAGGACCATGACTGTATTTACTGTTTTGCCAATGTTATTTCTCCCCTATTCCCTTCCCATTTAGTCTTGTGGTGCTTTGAAACACTATTCAGTTGTATAAGCACCTAACAAATGCTCAATAAAATAAAAATAAAATAAAGGTGAGGTAGGGGAGTCTCCGTCTAATTAGTTGCAGGTGGTTCTAGTGAGAGTCTGTTGTCCATGAGTATTCCCAGGTTTTTTATCACAGCGGATGCCTCCGGTTGGGTTCCCATGCATGGCTGCCAGCTAATGTGTATATGTGTTCCTTTATCCTCTGGAGGGGAGATCATTATTTCTCCAGCATTGGATCTTTCATAGATTCACATTCTTTAATATTGCCCATCATCAGAGTGCAAATCCTCTGAATTTTTTTTAAAATCCATAGGAAAAAGCAATGTACATTACCCCAATTATGCCTTAAAGGCACTGACTTGTGTAGTCCCTCCACTTCATTTTGGTCCCCTTTGACCCTAACCAATGAGTTGGCTGGGCTTAAGCTCCACTTCAGGCAGCCATCTTCAGATTTTTCACAGCAGTCTAGTTAGTGACTAGGGAATCCTCCTCAACGCTCCCGAGCTTTGTCTTTATTAATCAGTCTTTTTCAAATAATTATTTCACTAACTGAGATAGTTTCTTCTACTCTACACCTACTGTGTTTTACAGTTCGGGAAACTTTTGTTTTCATCTTCAAATCATTGAGGGAAGATCCTGCACCTGGCCCCTCATGGCCATGGTGGCCTCAGGGATGTCATTTCACCAAAATGCCAGGGGTAGCGGAAGAGACATCACATGACCCTTGACCTCTGATGACATGACAGGAAGTGATGTCATTTGACTCCCACCCTGAAGTGACATCACGGGAAGCAATGGAATACGACCGTATACCCCTTGTCAAAACAGGAAGTGGCATCACATAGAATTGTTTCTAAGTACACTATGAAAAATATTGTTACAATATCTCTGTAATGTGAAATACATTTCATACAAGAATGGATCACCATATGTATTGGCAGAAAAAAACATGCTATAACTGCAACTTGCAAAAAGCAAAATACAGTGTCCAAAATTGATGCTTATTCTACTCTGAATGCTTCTTGGAGGATTTTGCCTGCATTGAGAATTTGGGGTGTTTAGGAACAGACTAAATCTGGGACTCACCCCCTGAAGTGTGCCTGAAATAAAGGTTTAATGAGTCTAGCAATTGTTGGTTAGAATTCCAGAAAGACAAATTATTTGTTACTCTTATTCTTTCTTATTTAGGGTCACTACTCAAAGTGTTACAGTTGTGGAACCTCCTTTTTTTTTTAAGAAGCCTGAACAAGAAAGAAGCCAGCCACTCTACAAACAAAGACGCACATGGCATTGGCCAGAGCCCAGGAGCTTCAATTTGTAAAAAAAGAAAAAGCTACCACATGCAACGGAGACCACATGCTACATGGGTAGCATGTGGTCTCTGTTGCGAAGACCACATGCTACCCATGTGGTCTTCGCAACGGAGACCACATGGGTAGCAAGGGAGGCAATGGCATCCCTGGGTGGTCTCAGGCAATGAAGACCCTTGCAAAGGGAAAACCTCACTTTTCAGGGACTGCCTCAGGTGCTCCAAAAATATTGTCTTTATAAGAGACCCTCACCAGGAGTGCATAAACTGTATTTACCCTCATGATATCCAAGGATGTCACATTTGTTAGACCTTCACACAGAAGACCCTACAGGACCGTGACAGGAGACTCTTTCAACTGGAGAGTGTAAAGGTCCAGAACTACGAGTCTGACAGAAAGGTGGCATGTTGGTTGGTATAAACTTTTATTTAGAATAATAAAGGAAAAAGAAAAGCCTATTTCACCCTACTTTCTAGGAGTGGTTGCTCTACTGCAACAAAAATACTAAGGATCCAGTCAGGATGTCCATAAAGTAAATGTCCACCGTCCTGTGTCTAAACTTATTTCTGTCCCTTAAACTTACAAACTAACAAATCAAAAAACGGATGTCTCAATTACCCAGAAGGAGGTCCCTCTCGTTCTGGATACAGACTCTAAGGCACATTTCTTTATGAATAGAATATGTAGTTAACTGTTCACTGTTTGAATGTTCAGCCAAAAAGAAAACACAGTTCCTCACTCACAGTTGAATCTCTCGTGAACGAAACTCCATCTGAAAACAATACACAGTTACCCAGTCTTCTGGAAGGAACTTCTTCCTTGGTTTGTGAATCATAGTTGAACTTTCCCAGTCTTTGTTATGGTCCATGCCCAACCATGGTCTGTATGGGACAGATGGAGGAATACTACTTTCCAATTGCCAACCAAACTCTGGAAGAGAACCCCCAACCACAACCAGCCATTCACAACATGGCAGCTACTCTGCATCTGATGTGATACGTTCTCCATGGTGTAATCTCCTGCAGTGGGGTAACAAAAAGCTCCGAGTGCCGCGGCTCGCAGTGTGGCAACTTTGTTGACACAACACTCCTTCTTCTACTTCTTTTCTCTGCTTCCTTGTATCCTGGGGTTCTCTGTCTCTCTGCCATTCGCTCTGGCCCTCTTTCTGACTCCTGAGTACCACCCTTGTTTACCTGCTTGCTTCACTCTCAGCTGTGTTTCCCACTGCCTCTGCTTCTCCGCCTCGGCAGCCTGCTTGCTCGTTCCATGCGGCTCTAGTCCAACTGCCGGCTCGACGCAGATATCATTCTTCAGGCGCCTGGATCCATTCTACAGCCAGAAAGGTTTTTTCCCCTTTTGTTTTTTTCCCTTGGTCTGGCCTTTCCGGGGGCCAGCACACCCTGTTTCTGTTAGGGAGTCTTGGCTTCTAGGAAGGACAGGTCCCATCTCCACAGCACAATGACCTCCATCAAGGCACAGGTGAGAGTAAAACCTGAATGATTGTAACACTGTGCAACTTTTGACACCAACATGGCTCAGTTGTAGGAATTGGTGACAGTTGTGCAAAAACATACATTGGAAGTTCAGAACGTAAAGACTGAAAATGTATATTTACGGCAAGCATTGCAGGCTCGTGATGATTTGCCTGGCGGCGCTGTGGGCACATTTTATTCTGTGGGAAAAATGTCTGGGAACCCTAAACTATTAAAGGAATTCTTGGATGCATGTTCAGTACAGTTCTCCTTTAGAGAAGTCTCATTTCAGACCAACCGCTCTAAAGTGAGCTTTATGATAAGCCACATGCCTGCAAGGCTCTGGCTTGTGCGACTACCCTGGCGTCAACCGATGACCCTTTATTGAATGCCTTTGCAAGCTTTATGGCAGCTCTCAAGACACGCTTTGATCGACCAGACCTCACCTACACATCACAAGAAGACCTATTTGAATTGCCGCAAGGACAAATCGGCATACTAACTTATACAACTAAGTTCAAGAAGATAGCTCTGCAAGCTGACTGGTCGGACTATTATTGTTTTACACTGCATCGTTGGGGGCTTATGGAAGACCTGAAAGATGAACTTTCCCACGTGCCACGTCCTACCACGTTTGATCAGCGTATACAGTTGGTGCGCCATATTGACTTCCAAGTATAGGAAAGAAGATTAGAATGACGGAAGAGCCGCCCTTTTACATCTCGCGCTTTTCCTCCTTCAGGCAGAAAGAAATAGACGCAGATACAACGGCTTGTGTATGTGTTGTGCCTCCACTTTGCACCTTTTAAGGGCCTGCCCTCTAACCCCAAGAAGGAAGGAAAACGTCAACTCCCGATCCTAAAAGGCACACAGGAACGGGAGCAATTGTTTCGTTCCATGCAACAAGGCAACAGCATAATACAAGCTGCTCTTAAAGAGACCACACCCTTGTTAGTGTTAAAAGTGACTTTACAACTCTCTAGTTCACACTCAGTCAGAGTCTCTGCCTTGGTAGACTCTGGGTTGGCGGCTGGCTTGTTTATGGATGCTTCATGGGCTACTCAGATGGCCATTTCGTTACGGAAAAAGTAACAACCAGTTCCGGTGGATGGACGTCTTTTGAAAAGTGGACCCATTACTACCAATAATGCACCCTTACAGATGCACATCCATCACCATATGGAACAGATAGAGTTCAATCTGATACAATCAGCTCATTATCCCATTATTTTGGGAACTCCATGGCTCACCATTCATAACCCTTATGTGAACTGGAAATCCCATACCCTTTTTTCAGGTTCGGAATACTGTGTATCATCTTGCATCACTGCCAATTTACATGCTCGCCTCTTCCCCTTCAGAGAATAGGACTGGATCTACTTCCATATCTTCAGCCCGTCCACAAAAGTATGCGCACTTTGGTCTGTATTCGTAAAGGAGATGGTGAAGTCCTTGCCTCCACATAGGCCAGAAGACTGCATCATCAAGCTTCTACCAAATACCACGGTTCCATTCAATCACATGTTTCGCTTGTGTCCTGCAGAAAAGACATCCAAGACGGCTTACCTACAAGAAAACCTGGCTAATGGGCTCATTCGAGAATCAATCTCTGCTGCAGGAGCTTCTCTTTTCTTTATTCCCAAGAAAGAAACAACTGAACTGAGACCGTATTTAGACTACTGTGGATTAAGCTCTGTGACAACCAAGGATAAGTATCCACTACCTTTCATACCAGACATTCTTGATGCAGTACAAAATGCTTCTATATTCATCAAGCTGGACCTTCGTGGAGCGTATCACTTGATTAGGATTCACGAAGGAGATGAGCGGAAGTCCGCTTTTAGGACCCCCTTTGGGCATTATGAATATAGAGGCATGCCCTTTGGCTTGGCCAAATTGCCCTCTGTATTTCAGAGGTTCATGGATCATATTTATTTGGATCTCCTATTTCACACTTTCATCATTTACCTGGATGACATTTTGGTCTGTTCCAGACATGCTACTGATCATACTCAGTATGTAAGCAAGGTGTCTGCAAACAACCCATTTACCAGCCAAACTGGAAAAATTAATATGTAATGCCTTATCAGTGCCTTATTTGGGGTACATATTGTCTAAGGAAGTGGAATCTATGGATTCTCTCAAACTCAAAGCTATATTAAACTGGAGAAGACCATCTTCAGTGAAGGCGATCCAACAGTTCCTGGGGATAGCAAAATTCTACAGGAAATTCGTTCCATCTTTTTCTCAGATTGTGTTACCATTGACCTCACTTCTGAAGAAGAATTTTCAGTTTCTCAGGGAGCAGCAAACAGAACAAGCATTTCAGACCCTCAAAAGAACTTTTACAACCACACCAGTTTTTATCCAGCCCGATGAACATAATTTTTTTTGTGTGGAAATCGATGCTTCAGATAAAGCCATAGGTACGGTTCTAAAGCAGATGGGAGAAGATCAGGCGGAACATCCCATAGCCTACTATCCTAAAACCTTACAGCGATCAGAGATTCATTACTAGGTCTTGGAAAAAGAACTACTAGCAATGAAATTGCCTCGTCTGGAATGGAGACATCATCTGTTGGGAGCAGAACAGGAAACAGAAATAAGAACAGATCACAGGAACCTCCTTATGCTTCACGCTTTTGACTGCAGAAATAGCCGTCAAGCTTGATGGGCTTATTTCTTCTTACAATTTCGTTTCCATCTGACCTACATTCCAGGTTCTCAGATGAAAGTAGCTGATGCCTTATCTCCAATATCTCCAGCAACTACTGATCATGAACAACTTGCTGAAAAGATGTTTCTGCACTCCAAATTTATTTTCATGGTAAACAACTATTTAGAACAAGGCAAAGATGCCACCAAAAGAACCAGTTAAACCTCTCTATGGTTTTCTAAATTTCCACTAATCAAGAAGGAAGGGCTCTACTTCATGGATTCTGCCCTTTTTATTCCTACGGATTTCCTAGGAAAATGGGTCTTGAATGTATGTCATGACCCCAAAGTAGCTGGACATTGTGGTATACTATCTACTCTTCATCTGCTACGCAGACATTTTTGGTGGCCCGAAAATGAGCAAGGATGACTCTTCATATTGCCAAACCTGCAAAGTATGTGTGCAAACTAAGTCACCCAGAACAAAGCATGTAGGGAAACTAATGCAACCCACCATACCAACTCATCCATGGTACATTATAGCCAACGACTTTATAGTAGATTTACCACCTTCTGAAGGCTGCACCGTCATTATGGTAACTTTAGATGCCTTATCAAAAATGGCACATTTTACCCCATATTGATCCTTACCAACAGCTTCTGAAATGGCTTCTATCTTTTTCACCACCGTCTTCAAAATACACGGATTACCTATCAACATTATCTTGGATCGTGGATCGCAATACATGTCCAATTTCTTGTCAGCACTGTGCTCACATTTGGGTATCATTAGAAGCATGTCATCCGGATATCATCCTGAATCCAATGGTTGATGGAGAGAACTAACCAGACATTATTACAGCAATACTTGAGATGTTTTGTATCAGCTAAGCAACATAACTGGGTCTCGATTCTTCCATCATCAAAGTTTTTGTATAATAACTCATTGTACTCTGGAATTGGAATGACACCCTTCTTTTATAATGATCGATACCCTCTCACTTGGTTGACTTCTTTGCCCTCCAGAAGTACTAACGTTCCAGCTGTTGAGGATCTTTTGCAAGGCATAAAGATAAGCACTCAGTTCCCTGCAATCAACCAGAGATCAAACAAAAAAAATGTATGCTGATCTACACAGGACTCCAAATCCAGACTATCAGAAATGAGATATGGTATGGCTTTCTACCAGCCCTTTACCTTCTCGTCTCGAGACAAGAAAGTACTACGGACCTTTCAAAATGGAAATGGTCATACATCCTGTGGCCTTTCGTCTACATTTGCCTGAATCCTGGACGAGAATACATTCTGTATTTCATTCATCACTCAGAAAATCATACAAAGATCCATCGCCATTGCACATGCAAAAAGGAAAACTACCTCCTGTCTTCGTCAACCAAGAACCAGAATACGAGGTTGCACAAATATGTGACTCCAGGTATTTTCGAGGTACCTTGCAATATCTCATAGACTGGAAAGGATACTGTCCGGCAGATCACAACTGGGAACGTGAAAAATATTTTCATGCCGCCCTCACATTCACCTCTTGATTCAGCTATCTCATAGACTCCACCCTTGGAAACCTTTGGAAACCCTTGGAAAACTGGCAGATCGAGCTCTGGAAGGGGTGATGATGTTATGGTCCTTGCCCAATCCTGGTCTGTATGGGACAGATGGAGGAATGCTACTTTCCGATTGCCAACCAAACTCTGGATGAAAACTGCAACCACAACCTGCCATTCACAAAATGGCTGCTATGCTGCATATGACGTGCTAAGTTCTCCAGGGAGGAGTCTCATTGAGACAGGTAACAAACAGCTCTGAGTGTCGTGGCTCACATGGTGGCAAACTTTGTTGCCACTATGCTTCTTCTTCTACTTCTTTCCTTGCATCCTGAGTTTCCCCGTCCCTGCCATTCACTCTGGCCCTCTTTCTGACTCCAGAGTACCATGCGACTCCGGCCCAATGGCTGCATCAGCGCAGATTTCACTCTTCAGATGCCTGGATCCATTCTACAGCCATTAAATTTGTTTCCCTTTTTGTTTTTTCCCTTGGGTCTGACCTTTCCGGAGCCTAGCACACCCTGTTTCCATTAGTGAGTCCTGGCTCCTAGGAAGGACAGGCCATATTTCCACAGCACCAGGACCTCCATCAAGGCACAGGTGAGAGAAAAACTGGAAAGTCTTTTATCAGGCCTGGTTCGCTAACCTTAGCAAAACAAAATAGGTGATGGCTGGAAGGCTTAGAATTAATCTTAACCTCTGGCATTGCTCTGGGCAACCCTCTAGACCGTCATTCTTTGCCTGCCAAGCCATTACAAAAGGGGAAAGACCACATGCAAATCAGGCTTGGTCCCACCCCAAAAAGGGCAGTCAAGCCCAAACTGCTTGGTCACATTCCTTCTGCATGACACCACAAACATCCCCAGACAGGTTTCGGTCTTGTTGGGCCTCATCAATGAAGAATAGCTTGGGTCTCTAGGCCCAGCAAGCACGGGACCCACGTCTGGGTATACGCGTCCCACTCGGGGTGACCATAGCAAAACAAAAGATGTGATGGCCGGAAGGTTTAGAATTATATTATATCCCAGTCTCTTTTGTAAGTTTGGACATGTTTTTTAAGGACAGTTTTGAGGGTCTTATTGAATGCTCAATGAGTCAGTCTGTTTGAGGATGATACACTGACGTATGGAGTGTTTTAATTCGAAGAATCTCTTTCACTTCAGCCATCAGCTTAGTCATAAAGTTGGTTCCCTGGTCAGTGAGAATTTCGTTAGGGAACCCCACAATAGGAAAAGGATAAGGTGTTTTAGAATTTGCTGGGTTGAGCTGTTTCGCATTGGGAACGATACAGGGCCAGAGTTTGCGTAGTCTAGAATAACCATTATATATTATTTCCCAAGTCGGGATGGCTAAAGTGGGGGGGGCAGAATATCTATCCCTATATCGGTAAACGGTTTATCTATGATTGGTAGGGGCTAAAGGGGAGCTGGGTCAGGAAGGTTTTGGGTAGTTTTATGGCATAATGCACACGTTTATTTTGGTAAATATTCCAGGCCAGTAGAATCTGCTCACTACCTGTGCCTGATTCTTAGCTGCCCCAATGTGTCCCAACGTAAGTTGTGCATGTGCAATTTCTAAGACTATCCTACAATGTTTTTTTGGAACCACTATTTGTGAGTGTATAGCACCTTCCTGGGTGGTGTCTTTCCCTCTGGTACTACCTTTTGGAAGGCCTCGTTCAAGACGGGATCATTACGTTGGGCAAAGGCGAGGTCTGGCATGATCTCAATTTCCTCCTCCTCTTCTTATGGGGCGGGTGTTGCTGTTTTGGGTTCCTCACTTTCGCCTGCTTCTCCAAAGACTTTCTCACCTCTTTCGGTTTGGTCTTGTTGAGGGACTTCTAGTAGACCAGGGAATACCACTTTTTCTAATATCCTTTGTGCCATTTTATCTCCTACCTTGATGTGGTAGGATGTATCCCGTTGTTTTGTAGTAGGAACTTAAAATCTCCCCTGTAATGGGGATCAGCCACTCCAGCTAAGATATCCAAACCATATTTCCAAGCCAACCCTGACTTGAAGGTCAACTTAATATAGGTTTTATTGGGGGCTGCTAAGACCAGACTGGTAGATATAATTTGTCGTTCCCCTGAGTTTATGATTAGATCTTGGCTGCTGGATAAATCAAACCCAATTGATTTGGAGGTTGCAACTGAGAGGTTGGAGGCCCTGTAACTAAGTTTAGTACATTTTAGGGTTCCCCGCTTTGGATCAGCCAGGTCAAATCCCACACCTGACACCATATTTAAGTCTGACACAGAGGTGGCATATTGGTTGGTATAGACTTTTATTTAGAATAATAAAGAAAAAAGAAAAGCCTATCTCACTCTTCTTTCTATGGGGAGTTTCCCTACCACAACAAAAATACTAAGGACCCAGTCAGGATGTCCGTAAAGTAAATGTCCAATGTCCTGTGTCTAAAGCTATTTCCGTCCCTTACTCCACAAACTAACAAATGGAAACTGGATGCCTAATTAACCCAGAAGGAGGGCCCTCTCGTTCTAGATGTCGAAGGCACATTTCTTTATGAATAGAATATGTAGTTAACTGTTCACTGTTTGAATGTTCAGCCAAAAAGAAAACACAGTTCTTGAGTTTCCTGGGAAAATCCTCTTCCTCGATTCTTGCTCCGCTTTTAAACAAGCATAGTTCTCACCTCTCCTGGAGGGAATCTCTCTTGAACAAAACTCTGTCTAAAAACAATACACAGTTCCCCAGTCTTTTGGAGGGAACTTCTTCCTTGTTTTGTGAATCACGGTTGAACTTTCTCAGTCTGTTATCAGACCTGGTTCACTAACCTGCCAGACCTGGCTGTAGACTTTCCCAATGGTGTCCCAAGTAAGGTTCACTAACCTGCCGACTTGGTTTCATGGTGCTTAAGTTCCAAAGATATTATGCTTTTTCACTGTTTTCCCTATTTTATCCTCTTATACCTTCTTGGGATCTCCCTGACTGTTTCTGGGTTCCAGCCCCCTGGTTCTGTGTGTCTCTGCCTTGAGGTGGGTGTTCAACTCTTAGATTGTGTAATGAATCAGGAGTAAGACTCAGACACTAGGGCTGTTGATTGCTACACACTTTTATTAAAGTAAAAAGAGGGTTGAAGAAAGACCTATCTCGCCCTTTCATCATGAGGGATTTCTCTACCTCATCAAAACTAAATGATGTCAATGTCAGAATGTCCTAAAGCAAAAGAGTTCTTTGCCCTGTGTCTGAAATCCTAACCTGGCCCTTAGATTCTAAACTTAAAATAATGTGCAAAGCAATATAGTCTTTCAATTGGTCAAAGGTGGTTCTTTCCACAGTCCAAACGCAAAGTTTGAAAAGGGTGCACAAGAATGAAATAATAAAAGTTCCACAATCCTCAAAAAGGGGATTTTTTTTTTTTAGTAGGGCAGATGGTTATCCTTTCTCATCCTGTCCCATCAGGTGGTTATGCGAGATTCTAAAAGGGGGTATTTCAAGAATCTCCTTTTTGTCTGGGGCTCTGATAGAGTATCTTTCTTAAGGTGAAAAATATTAATGTTTTCTCTCTGAAATTAAATTATTGTCCCGAATGTGGGACAGGATGCCTGGGTTCCGGGAAGTCTCACAGTCCTAGGTCTCTAAGGGACAAGAAATCTCCCACGAAGGCGGGGAATCTGAAAAGCTGTTATTCTCCCTGGTAGGGGGCCTGAACTCAGATTTCAGTGGTTGGGATGGGAGGGTTGTTTGAAATACCACTATAGGTTGCTTGGGGGTTGTACCCTTCTCAGGGTATAGAATGGTATACTCACTACCCCCAGGTTCTATTTCTAAAAGGGAGCAATTTCTCAAGGATATTAAGTCCTTGGAAATGCTGACATTTTCCCACAAGGACTCCCCGTCGGTCTATTAACAGGCAACCTTCCCTTTCTGAGAAACAAAGAACATTTTCTGGGGTTCCACTCTCCCCAGATGAACTTTCAGGGTAACCACCCCCCCTTCTGCTCCTCCATTGGTCTTATTAGAGGGAGGTTCCCTCAAGGTTTCATACACCAAGCTTCCACCAACTCTCCCTTTATGATTTTGACTGAAGTTGAAGAGAAATTCAAGAGAGCAAATTTCAATTCATCTCCACAGGAGAGGAGGGGTAATGTCTTAACTTTCTTTGCAGGGCATAATATAGCTAGCAACGCTGGTGGGGAAGTTTATCTGCAAATCTAAAGAGACTGTTGCCTTACCTCTCCCCTGCACAAGATAATCTTGAGGAAAAAAGATGATAAGTGCTCCCCCCATGATCTGCCTCACAGGAAAAATGTATTGTGAGTCAAAAGATGGAAGGTGACCCCAATCCTATAACCTAGTTGGGCGTGGGGTTTGTGTTCTCTCAACCAACCCTGGCCTTGTGGTCTTAACCCAATAAAGTGGTGTTGATTGGTCTCAATCTTTTGGGGTAATGACTCAGTGGTGTAAAAGGTGATATTAGTCCACTCTTTTCCAGATGTAGCAATCGTGGGGCTAGAGATCAGATTGTTTAGCTTACTATTCATGTGAGATCCCCAGTTTGTATCAACTAGGCATGATCCCATTTCTGACACCATGTGTAATGAATCAGGAGTAAGACTCGGACACAAGGGCATTAGTTGATTGATGTAAACTTGTATTCAATTAAAAAGAGGTTTGGAGAAAGACCTATCTCGCCCTATCACTATGAGGGGTTTCCCTGCCTCAACGAAACTAAAGGATGTCAATGTCAGAATGTCCTAAAGCAAAAGAGTTCTCCGTCCTGTATCTGAAATCCTAACCTGACCCTTACATTCTAAACCTAAAATAACATGCAAACGGATATAGGGCCTCATTACGAGTGTGCCGGTCTGGTAACAACAGTGCCAGTAAGCGTACCGGCACTGTTGTTACTGGACCGGCACACTCTGAGTTATGTGAGCCGCTGCCATCCCGCCCACCAGGTCAGACGTGGCGGGCGGGACAGCAGCCGCTCACAGACTTTGATGGAAGTACCAGCATTGTTCCATACTGTGCCGGTGCTTCCGTCATCCCCATTCCCATTGAGTCCCATGGGACTCAATGGGAATGGGGTAAAATTTTTCCAGCGCCTGACTTCCCGGAACGCCGGGCTCATAATCCCCAGCTATTCCGGGAAGCCAGGCGCCGGAAAAATTCACGAGTCCGGCAGCAGTCTGACGGTTTTACCGATTTTATTACGGATGCACATACAGGTATTCCGTCCTGTTTCCTATAAGGGAAATATCTTCCCTGGTCTTTCATTCAGTCTTCCGGCATCCCATCCCTTCTCTGTGGGCTCACCAGTACTGTGGTTCTCTTCCCGCTCCACCGACTTTGCTTTGCTCGGGATCCCTTTTGGCTTCTATGGTGCTTAGGCAGATTTCCCCAGCAGCAGTAAGGTGCTTTGTTAACACCCCAGCTCTCCACGCTAATCCAAAGCCTGTGTGTCAGCTTCTCATCCCATCTACGTCTTTCTCTCTCTTTCCCGCTACTGCAACTTTGTGGCTTGGTTGCAGCTTTCTCTCGCAGCAGTCCAGTGTCCCTGTGGCACTCTGGCTTTCCACACCAGTCTGAAGCCCCTGTGTCGGCTTCTCGTCGCGCCACCTCAACTCTGGTTCAGACACCGTCTTCTCTCTGCTTGCTCCTGTTTTCCTGTACTACACGCCATGCACCGATCTCCCAGGCGGCACCCGGAGGAAGCTCTTCATCTTGGTTTCCTTCTCGTACTTTAAACAAGCCTTTGCCAATTGGATGAGAACAACAACTAGACCAAGCACTTTTGATTCCCACAAGTGCTCTCTACTACCTGGATCCTCTTCCTTGCCTCAGTACTACCTAATACTTTTGGCTGGGGATGTTCCAGAATTTTGATATTAATCATCATGGGACATTCTTATGCAACATTACAGTATACCACAAAGGTCTGTGGTGATGCAATTTCTGTGGGTGCTAATTGTGGTGGCGATAGTGCTATTAGCACTGATATTTCAGCCTTATTTTGGCACAGTTTCAGCTGGGCGGTATTAGTATTACCCCTGGAGGTTGAAGAAGGTAACGCTAATTCCTTCTCAATGGAATTCGCCCTTTTCTCACTTTCCCCCAGAAGCTCAACGTTACCCAATTTCTGGTTCTCTCTCGGCTAGACTACTGCAATAGCTTTCTCTTGAATCTACCCCCTTCCTCTTTACGAACCCTCCAGCTACTCCAGAATAGGGCAGCATGCCCTATCCTTGGCCTTAAGCCCAAGGACCGCATCTCTCCTGCCCTAGAATTTCTTCTCTGGCTCCCGGTTGCTGCAAGGATCAAGTTCAAATACCCCTGCATCATCCATAAGGCTGTCTGGGGCCAGGGACTATGCTATCTGCAACTTGCTCTTACTAAATACTCTCCTTCTAGACCCCTACGTTCCTCTGGTACCAACTCTCTGTGTGTCAAGCGTTTCGCTAAACAGAGGGTCGGAGGCCAATCTCTTTCCTCCACAGGCTCCCTCTTATGGAACAGCCTCCTCCTTCCTCTTTGTCTTAAGCCAGACCTCCTCAAATTCCAGGAGCTCCTCAAGACTTTCCTTTATAACCCCTCCCTCCCTCCCTTCTTCCCTCCTCTGCTAATCTCACGGTCACTGTGATTGTTGACCAGAGCCCTTATGTGTCCTTCGGGGTCCTGGCCTCCCACACCAATCGCCTTCAGCCTTCCCCGACTCACAGCACTTGCCTTGGCACTTACTGGCCTTCGCCACCATAGGCCTGCACTTACCCATATATTTTAATTTTTTACAGATGACAGGTCCCTAGCACTTCCTACTCTGGGCATTTACACCTGCTGCTCACACACTACGAGCATGTTTACTACAACACTTACCCCCCTCTCCCTCTTCCCCTCTCCTCTCTCTGCACTTGCATGTTGTGAAAGCTCACAAGGCCTAGTAAGTTCATCTTTATCTTCCAGTGTATTCATTTGTTTTCTATCCCATGTGCCCTCCTGTTGCCTTGTGGGCGCTTTGAAACACAATTTACTTGCATAAGTGCATAACAAAAGCCCAATAGATAAATAAATACATAACAAAGTAAATAAATAAATAAAGTCAAGCCAAGCAAATCAGAGAGAGAAAATACTCCAATAAGAGAAAGAGAATTCTATAAAGTAGAGGCAAGTGAAGCCTATAAGAGCCAAGAGACACAAACAAAATCACCAGATAAACAGTCAAGAAAGTATATACCCCATAAGAAAGTATATGTTATACAAATACAGATCAGCCTAGGAAAAAGCATAAGACAGAGAGCTGCAAGGGATTCCTGGAAGTCAATCCCGAGGCAAGAAGGAAAACCTAAAAACCCTATGAAAGAGTTGCAAGAACTTGTACAGAAGGTGACAAAAGACTATTTAAAAATAGCCTACTCGCAATAGCCTTGAAGCAAAGCAGAACTCTTAGAACTCTAAGAAAGAGACAATCAGGAGAAGGGAGTCATACTCCTGAACTTATTTTTAGTTGTAATAGTGGCTAGAATAGTTGTAGGGTCAGTTAGTATTAGTTTTTGAACAGCGGACGTATTCTATTTTTTTGGTAACAAGCTGATAACTGACAAGCACCGTAGTTATTTATATAGGCTGGGAATACCCAATAGCAATAGGAAAAGATAGGCCTTTTGAATATTGCTTAAAAAAGTGAGCTAAAATTGATATTGATATTTTATTTCTATTGCGCTCGTACACAAGTGTTTCAGAGCGCGACAAGGCAAGGGAGGGGAACAGGGGAGAACAAAACAATGATCTTACTAGGCCCAGTGACATTGGGAACGCGCAAGTGCATGGGAGAGGAGGGGAAAAGTGCATGCAAGGGGGGAGAAGTGTAAAGTGCGGAGCAAAGGAGAAGCAGATAAATAATTATAAATAAATAAATAATAAAGGCAACCAACAGTTTTAGTGCAGCCAGCAATTGGCAAGTGCTGGGTTTAAGGCTGCATAAAGGGTAGGTCTGATAAGTGCGGAAGAAAAGGGGGGACTGTATGGGTACAGATACAGACCCCAGTGCAAGGGGTGGACTGGGGGCAGTGCGGGAGGGAGACAGGGTGAGCAGGCACCTGGGCCCGGAGGACAGAGGGTGGCCAGGTGTACAGTGTCAAGACAGAACAGATCAGTAGGGGAGAGGGGGAGCGAAGGCAGAAGCAAAGAAGAAGGTCTTGAGGTGCTTCCGTAACCGGAGATGGTCCTCCTCAAGTTTTAGAGTGGCAGGGAGGCTGTTCCAGAAGGAGGCCCCAGCCGAAGACAGAGATCTAATAGGGCATCACAGTGACCGCGTCCTTCTTCTGACTCACTACACTCCAAATGGTACGACGTCCAATCGTCGCCGTTTTTTTTTCACAGCATTTTTTGCCGCCGATTTTTTACTGCAAAAACCCATTGAAAAATAGGGGGGTTGGGTTGGGTTGTGGGGTATTTTGGGACTACATTCTAAATAGGTGGGAAGGTGGGTTTGGGGGGTAACCCCCCAAAAAAGAAAAAAATAAACGATGAGTTTTTGCGGCAGAAAAATCCACGGCAAAAAATGCAGCGAAATAAAAACCGGCGATGGAATGACATGGAACCCTCCAAATACACCCTTTATGTTTTTGAACAAGGTTATCATTGTAATGTAAATCTTGCTTAAAATCACTTTCATAAGTACATTGATTCTCAGCATGTGTTATGTACATATTCAAAGTGTACATGTACATTTTGTATCTAAACTGTTGCCAGAGAAACTATGCATCAATGCGGACAGTGCTGCAGTTGAATCAACTTGTCAATACATCTTTGAGCCGCAATAATTTACATATTGTCTCTTTACAGTCTTCCTTCAAGTCTTGAATCAATTGAAATAAGTATACATTTGTGGATTCGAGAGAGAGAATGCTGTGCGCTCGTGACCACTTCTGAAATATGTGAAAATTATTCATTTGTAATAGAACTGGCCAGCGGCGTGGGCACCAAACCCCCCAGCTCATCCACTAGGAGCTGGCAAAAACTGAAACTAACTGAATCAAGGGTGGTGGGTATTCCCATGAGTACAGAAGTTGGTATGTCAATAACAAGGATTTATTTGATAGTTGATCAGCCTGAATTGAATTAAATGACTCTGGTTGAAGAACACAATGTTTGCCTTCCAAGGAACCGACTTGACGGTCTCAAAACCAATTAGTCTCTGCAGAAATGCTCTGAAGCCCTAAGAGGATTCAAAGGCATTCATAGTGGTTCTGATCCCCAGGCCAGTATTTAAGGGCCTTGGCGACAATTAAGACCCCACTCCATACTTTTGTAAGAAACACCATTTGTTTTTATTAGTTTGTCTGCCCTTTTAGTTTGATCATAGCCTTGTTTCTTTTCTAGAACTTTGATAAGACATTTATTTTATTTTGGTACTATTGTTGATTTGCTGGCTATTGAAGATGATAGCCTGCCCTAGGCCCATGCTGCCTTAAGGAAGCAATAGAGGTGCACCATTCACGTTGTGTCTGTGTCACTGTTTTTATTTGGACCATTGGTGTTTTAGTAGTGCAATAGGAGAAACCATTAATCATCCCTTTACTCCTGTAGAGAAGTAGTGATTTGGTCAAAGGCTCGTTTATATAATAATAATAATTGTGCATTAATATAGCGCTACAAATCCGCAGGCATCTGTGTGCTGCTTATTACAGACAGTGTGTGGTGCTCATTTATCAACCTCAGAAAGATGAAAGGCTGAGTTTGGCCCTGCCAGGATTCGAACCTGCATCGGCAGGCTCTGCACTGATGTCAAAGCGAGCGCTCTACTCTCTGTGCTATCTGACCGGCTGTATATGCTTTAAAAACATTGCAAAACAGTGTTCCACAGAAAACATGCAGCTATGCTCCTAGAGAAGGAAAGACAGGCATGAAGTTCCCCTTACTGAAAGAGATGTTGCAGCACTGCCCAGCTCACCTCTGCATCTCTCCCTGATTGCATGTCCAGGTAAGCAGCGTTTTATGAAGGTGGGGGCAACCCCCAAGGTAACTGTTTTGGGCACATGTCTTGTAGTGGTATTTCTGCCCACATTGCAGTGTTCATAGCAACCGCTCTCATTGAGTATGTTCTTAGACGCGTATTTGTTCTTTTGTAGCGGACATCCACCCTTCAATGCCTTGTTTAGACATGGGGCCTCCTCCATTAGAAGGACTAAATGCAACAAAGAGTTGAGAAGTCATCCATAAATTCTTTGTTTTCCTGATGTATCATTTTAAGGCCTTCCTGACATCCAGAGAATGTAGTACTGTATCCTCTGCTCTGCAGGTACTTGAACTAAGGTTCCAGGAGATTGGTTAGGACCGTATTGAGACCCATGATGGAGGAACGTATTGCACTGTTGGAAAAGTCTGAAGTTGTCCTTTCATAAATTGCGTGACTGTTCTCTGTGAATAAAGTAGGGGTTTGTGAGGCATCTTTGTATAACATGATATTGTTGCCCGATGTACCTGTATAGATTCATGCGTAAGACCCCCTTTAGATGGGGACAGTATGTACAATAGTGGACCGAGAGAATGGGTGCAGGTTGTTCTCCCCACACCACTCACAGTAGCATTTTCATAGTCAGTCCTTCTTGAGAAAAGGACGGAGAAGCATTCCTTTGAATGTTCAGGTGACCAAATTCTGTGAGTTGAGGAGCCATGCCTTCAAGGTGAGTGTCCCAGGATTGTGATGGTATACCAGTCTGTCCTCTCTCTCTCTCTCTCTCTCTCTCTCTCTCTCTCTCTCTCTCTCTCTCTCTCAGGAGGAGATCCACTGTTGGTTGGAGGCAGAGCGGTTTGCACTCAGATAAATCTATCTGGTCTGAGAACCACAGTTATCTGGTTAGGGTGGAGCTATCTGGATCAGCCAGCATGGGTTCCGGGTCATGTTGGCTACCATCTTCCTGATTCGGGGAGTAGATGGAACGGCGCAGGTGAACATCTGCTATCAGGGGATGGAGAAGACTTTCGCCTATCAGCAATGTTCAGTATATATGCTTGCAAAGCGTTGGCATTTTCAATTTCTTTCTGTGGCAAACAGGTCCACCTGCTGCATCCCTCACAGACAAAAAAACATTTGTTAGCCGTGGATTGGTAAGTTACCACTTGTGGAATGTCTCGGATGTCCTGCTTTCTAATTCTGCACATCCATATGATGTGTTGTTCTTACTCAGCCTTGCATGCTGTGAAGTCATAAATGTTCTGAGTGTGGGATGCTGTAGATGTGTGACCTCCTGGGTGTCCTTGGAGTGACCGTTGAAGAAAGGCCGATGGATGGAGAGGTTGTGTCAGAGGATATCCTTTGCCTGTGTGTTTCCTTAGATACTACTGGGGTTGTGCTATCCTGATCCTGTAACTTATAAATAAAGCAGCTTTCCCTTCCTATATCCTGTTCATCATTTGAAAGGACACACTACACCAGTGGTGACTATGTAAGCTGCAACTGCCTTAGTGGTAGTTGCCTACTGTCTCCCCAAAGATGTTCACCCTCTTCCTTCTTATGATCTGTATGCCAGTCTGCACGCCCAACCATTCTACCTTCTGGGTGACCTGTGCTTGCTGTTTGAGCTGACGGAGCTGTTTGCTGTGGAATCACCTGATCGGACCTTCTGCTGTTCCTGCATCATAGCTATGGATCCTGGTGAGGGAGGATAGCTCCTTTTGATTAATCTAGAAACTTGCCTGTCCCAACAATTGTATTGCTTCATATAGTAAGGGTGGCATTGTGGAGCAGCACTTTGTTACCCGCTTACAAGGACTGGCATTGGGCCTCCAGGGACTCATATGTACAATTACAGATTTTGAGTGCACGTGACGCTCCCTGGTGCACGCCCAGGAGGCCCCATTAGTATCTATGGAGCTTCTCTCAACACTGCGTCTGTGGTTGAAATGATGATGTCTGTTCAGTGTGTACTCTTTCTGCATCTCAGAACACCTATTGTCCGGTGACATCTAGTTCCTATGTTGTGGTGCGTGATGAACAGAACTTTACCTGTAAAACTGACGGGATGGTTCCTTAATTGTGGAGAGTGATACAGCATCTACCGTCTGGTTAGGGCATTCAAGGCTGTTGCAAGCTATGCGGGGCATGACCGCGGGGCATTACGAGTTTGACATTACTGGTACAAGACTGCAGAAACTTTCAAAGGTACTATTTTGCTCTCAATCTCCACTAAGTAGCCTATCCCTGATTTAGAAGTCTGCATCCCTTTGGAGGGCGGTGGGGGTGGGGGCAATAAGTGATAAAAGCAAATGCTCTAAGCATAGTGGTTCTTAGTCTCTTGATGTGCCTATAATACAGTGCTATCTTTAAGACGGCAAGTACCTTATCTTGAGAGTGAATTTGCAATAATTTAGCTGATGACTCTTTTTAGCAACAACTGAATATACCACAAGCACAACTTAAGTGTTGATGGAAGGCTAGCGTTACTGAGTGCTGGGTATGATTGTCGTGGCCTTTCGTGCTGGCCTATTAACTTGGGGTGCCGGCCATGACCACTGTGAGGAAGGCATGGTATCAAGAGAGGCACAGACTCAAAAGTAACAGTTTGGAAACCTTTATTATAAAACGTTGTAGGGTTGGTGTAATGCTTAAATGGCCCTAACTCTAATGGAGGTTGTTCCCTCAACTGATGCTTCGAAGTGTCGTCGATGTCTGTAAGTCCAAAACCAAAGTCTGTCTGTGTCCAAAACTATGCCTACGCTGACTCTTAAAACAAATGTGACGTTAGTTCTTCTTAAGGAAAACGAGTCGTTTGAAAAGAAATGTAAAGCAAGGCTGGTTCAGGTAGCCTTACCGCCAGGTTTATTTCTGCCAGTTTAAAAATAGTTCAAGGCAAAAAGGGATGCCCTTGGGATCTTCCAGGTAGGGCTCGTGTAGCAGGACAATACAGTTCACAATGTATCTGGGTCTCTTGGGGTTCCCTTCCCCAAGCTATGATCCCCCTGGTTCCAAAACAAAGAGTCACAGTTCCTTTTAGGCCTCTCAGGATTCCCTTCCCCAAGTCTAGGCCTCCCTCTTTTCAGCAATGTCCTCATAGTTTCCTTTGGGTCTCGCAGGATTCCCTTCCCCAAGCCTAGGCTCCTCTTGCCTCAAAAAGCTCACTTAAAAGTTCCCAAATACAAAACACCAAACATTCACCTTTTCAGGGTGTATCTCTCAAAGCACCGTTCTTTCTGGTGAGGTTTCAACAGCCTTTCCTTCACTTTGAAGGATTTAGCTCCCACTTCACTCTCAGTGTAGCTCCCCTTTCCCCACCTTTTATCAAGTGGTGCTGTACACCGTCTTTGGTCAACAACGGGGCGGTATCAGAGACTTTCGAGAAAGCAGGGCTTTTGCTCCACCCCATGCATGACCACTCTAATTCCTGGCCCCTCCACTTACATTCTATGTTTTCCTTCTGGCACCTTTTTCCTCTCTGTACCTCTTGCACACTTTCCTTCTTCACCTTTTGTCTTGCGGTGCGTCTTGCACACTTTTCTGGCACCTTCTGTCTTTCTGTGCCTCTTGCACACTACCTTTGTCTTGTCATGCCTCTTGCACACTTCCTTTGCTTTATCGTGACTCTCACACACTTTCTCTCTGTTTGCTTCATGCTGCTCGCACCTTTCTCACTTTTCTTTCTGGTCGCTCGCACCCTCTTTTTTTTCTGTCCTTCACAACTTACTGTTTCTGCTTTTTCTGCTTGCGCACTTTCTATCTCTTACGTTCTCTTATTTTTCAATTATCGTGCCGCTTGCTCCGTCTGCTGCTTCTGCTCCCGCTCCAGCCACCCTCATGCTACTGAGTTTCTCTCTCTCTCTCATGAACTTCACTGAGTTACACGGCACTGGCAGGCAGTTTCCTCTGGAGGTGTGTCTGGAGGTCAGGGTCTCACCACCTGCCCCTCATACACTCTTGGGACCTACACACATTGCAGGGGATGAGCACTGGCCTGGATACGGCCAACAGGTCACAGCTTTCCCCAATCCGGCTCCATAGAGACACGGCTCCCTCAATTCACTGCAACCCCTCTGACACACTGGGTCTGTGTCCTTGCGTCCCGTTCTCCTCTGGATCCTCCAGGCTTCTCCAGCTGCAGCCGCCTGTACTCTGGCTTCCATGCTCCATCCAGCAACCCCAGCTTGCTCATTTACTCTGGCAGAATTCCACTTTTCATACCTTAACTTAGGGTCAATTAGAGTCAGGTGTGTATGGTTAGTGTTAAGTGCCTGACCCTGGTCTATTATGGGGACCATCTCCAGTTCCGGAAGCACCTCAAGACCTTCATCTTTGCTTCTGCCTTCTCTCTTCCTCTCCCCTGCTGATCTCCTGTCTGATCCACGCACTGGGCACCTGGCCACCCTCTGAATTCGGGCCCAGGTCCCTGTGTGGCCTGTTGCAAACCCACACTGCCTCTTGGCACCCCCTGCACTTGTGGTCTGTATCTGTAACCCTACAGTCCCCTCTCCTCCACTTATTAGACACTCGTCTGCACTTCTGAGCACCTCCACTTGCCACCCGTTGGCTGCACTACTTGTTTCTGTTTTCCTTGTCCTGCACTTCGACACCCCCCTCCCCATCCCTGTTCCCTTTGAATGATCTGAATGTCAATAGGCCTAGTAAGATAGTTGTTTTTTGTCCTCCCTGTTTCCCATCCCTTGCCTTGTCACGCCTTGAAACACTGGTGTATAGGCGCGTTATAGAGGCCATATCATATCATGTCACATGTTAGTGGTAGAATGTAGGCCTCTCCATTCATCTTCCTCTTCACAGTACTTTTCACACTGGTAATCTCTCTAACTCCCAGTTGCCTCTTCCTCGTCCCAGTACATGTTAGAAATGGGGAGGGGGTGATGGGATGAGACTGAAAATACCCCATAAAGGCTAAGGGAGAGTGTGCTAATGTACAATTGGGAAAGGGGGAATACCATGTCTCACCTTTAGGCATTCTCCTCCCAATCTCCCTGTGATCCTCCACTCAGGTGATCCTCCCTCGCTTGTCCACCCCCAGGAGCAGGATCCAAAAGTGATGGCCCTTCCCAGGCCACCTGAATGGAAGAACCCAGAGGGGTAGGGAGGAGAATACCTTCAGGTTTCTCACATCACCCTGTACGGCCTGGTAACTCGTCAATAAGGCTATTAATTAAGGCTATTAGCACCCTGGGTTTATGTCCCGAGGCAGCTCGGAATGCAGGCTTATACTTTGAGGTTCAGCCTGCATTCCGAGCAACCTGATTGGCTGGGGTGCTGATAGTGAATACTGTAAATGCTGAGAATATTGAGTGCAGTTCTTTTCCATGCATCCTTACACACAGGAATCGCCCACTGGCAGACATGAGGCTTGGACTATTGACCTTGAGAGCTCTATTACGTATGCCTACAGTTATCTATGTACAGATATGTCCCTTTGTTAACTTTTGTTGTTGGTGAGTGGGGGTGAGGGTGGCTCTGCATGCCACTATTGCACATTATGTGTTGGGAACTGGTTACTGAACTTTGCTCTACTGGGTGTATGGTCTAGCAAAACATACACCCTGGTTGGAGAGTGGAGTTATTGCTTATATAATGCTTTTACTTAGGCCTCTGCTCTGCCTGGATTGCCACCCTTTTGCTAGCAGATGTATGTGGGTGGGATGTTGGGACACCATTTAATTTATATTTGTGAGGTCTTGGACACCATTTTCATCCTGCCTGCAGCTCAGGGAGTTGAGCCGAGTGAGTGGGTCACGTGGGGCTTGGTATTGCTGGGCTGGCACAGTGGATGTGCATAGCCAGTGGTGTGCTTTCCAATTGTGGATGGCATCCCCACTGCAGGTGGCTGGGATATTTTCAGGGTCAGATGCTGCCTAGTTAGTACACAGTACCTATATGTGCGCTTGTGTGGTAGGTCAGAAGGAGACTGAGGCACTGGTGGCATTTTCACTTTTAACTTTATTTAAATAATAAATAAAAAGGCCTAAATATCCCTAGTAATATGGTGTTTGCCCTCCCTAACACAAATCTAACTAGGTGCCCGTCGTCAGTCAGATTGTCCAAAGTAATAATTTTTCCTCAGTCCCATTCTACCCTATCCTATCCATACCACTTTTCAGAAAAGGTTCAAAGAAAAGAGGGGTCTAGGAGAATGACTCCCTTCTCCTGGACATCCTTTTACAGCCTCAGCAAGTCTTTCTTCGGATGGCCTTTGGATATTTTCTGTAGAAGTTCCTTTAGTTCTTCAATGGGGCTCTTGTCCCTCCAGGGCTTCCCCTTTTCTGCTATTGGTACAGTTGCTTGTTCAAGTCCAAATTCTTGTAGCAAGAGACCCTGGTCTTGGCTCCCCTCCTATTATTAACCCCTCTGTAATTTGTGTTAACATCACACCATTCACTGGTACTGGGACGAGTAAGAGTGGTCCCTTGGTAATACTCATTCAATTTGTGCCACTTCCCCCACCCACGTCTCCTGCTGGTCGAGTTACCTCTTTCATACAAGATAGGTGTCACCCGTTCTTCCTGTGGGGCCAGGTTTGTCCATCTGACATAGCCTACATGGATTTGCTCATCTGGCTACTTTCTTACTTGGCTCCGCTGAGCCATCTCACTGGTACAGTCTTGGCGTTGTTCATGGAACACTCGGTCCAACCCATCTGGGTCACACCAGCACTTCCAGGACCTCTTTGGATGTTGAGTTCAGCCTTCTGCTTCCTGAACGCCTCTCTCTCTTCTGAGTATGGACCGCCCACTCCACAACAGGCAGCTTTGCGTTCGGCGACTGGTTCCTCATCACGGATTTGAATCTCCGGGGCTCCAGAGGCAAACTCCCCTTCTATTGGTTCTTCCTTGGTTTTTATGAGGAAGGGATGTGCCCTTCCCAGCATAGGCCCAGAGTCCTTTGTCTGTCTCCATGGTGCAATTGTCATGCATTGCCCTGTCTTCTTCGTCTCAGTCTGGTTGGCTGCCAACCACTGATTCTGATTCTTCTGATTCTTCTTCTTCTTCTTCTTCTTCTTCTTCTTCTTCTTCTTCTTCTTCTTCTTCTTCTTCTTCTTCTTCTTCTTCTTCTTCTTCTTCTTCTTCTTCTTCTTCTTCTTCTTCTTCTTCTTCTTCTTCTTCTTCAGTGAAGGTTGATTACTAATAACATTGCAGTAGCAAATAGTGACTGATTTGGAGGGAAGGTATTGATTCT
Organism: Ambystoma mexicanum; assembly: GCF_040938575.1. Classification (NCBI taxonomy): domain Eukaryota; kingdom Metazoa; phylum Chordata; class Amphibia; order Caudata; family Ambystomatidae; genus Ambystoma; species Ambystoma mexicanum. Next base: position 445,461,075 of record NC_090936.1, on the reverse strand, counting down.
TTGATGTTCTTATTGTCTCCTCAGGAGAGGGTGTAGGGAGATCCTGCATGGAACGGGAGTCCCTATGCCACCTCTAGGGGGGCAATGTTGCATAGTGAGCTCACGTCACTAGCCTCGCAGCGAAGGGCTCCCCACTGAGTAGAAGTAACGAGATCCTATGAAGCATCACAGTTGTCGGTAGGGCGGTTTCCTGGCAGTAAGTAGTCGAGCTGCTGTTGAATTTGTTTGGAATGTTTGGTTTCGGTAGGGTATCCTTGCTTAGTGTTTGGTCTGAACGTTGCTACCCTCAACATCTGCTATGTATTTTGCTGTGGTGGTTAGGGGTGTGGCAGGGTCTGGAGAGTGTCCCACTGTTCTGTGGGGTGTGGTGCTCTGTGCGGCATTCAAGGCCATTGAGTGTGCTAGTCATGGGTTGTGTGTTGATCAATTTGGAAGCACGTTGCTCATTGATGGGGAAGCTACTGAACCCCCAGTGACATTGGTAGGTGCTTACTGTGCACTGGTGGTGCTGGTTTAGGGACCTTTTTGGTTCATGTTGAGGGGTTATTTTGATCTGATAGTTGGGCCATGCATGGGTTTATTGTCCTGAGCTAAATCACCTTGTGCTTAAGTTAGTCTCTTTTAAGTGTTCTTCATGTTTTTGGGAGATGTGTTATGACGTGCTTTGTTATGACATGCCTTCTTCTTACTCGGTCTACCATGTGACTTGATGAATGTTATTATTGTCCGGGACTGAGTGTTCCTGGAGTGACAATTGGAGAGAGACTGATTGCGGGAGATGCTGTGCCGGTGGATGTCCCTTACCTGTGTGTGTTCTGTGTTACTACTGGTACTGTACTACCCTGATCCTGTAACTTGTGAATAAAAAGGATTTATTTTTCAACATGTTGCTTATGGTCATATTGTGAATTGACTCAACACAACAATATGCCTGCAGGCTTACCCTCTTGTGCCATCATTTTTGTGCTTCCTGAGAAAGGAGCTGGGACCTTGTTCCACAGTGCTTGTAGATGTAATACATTGTGGTTGTGCTGTCTATTATGATTTTGACTACTTTCTGTTTCAGGAGGGGGGACAAATGTAAAAGTCCACCTAACAGCTCTCACTTCAAGCACATTGATGTGTGCATGCTACTTGTCTTCAGACCAGTGTCCTTTCCGTGTCCCCACCCTTGAAGGCAGGAATCTGTGACCACAGTCTCTTCATTTTGTGGACCACAGAGAGGGAAACCCTCGTTAAGCTTGCCTGCTGACTCTACCAATTTATATGTCTGTGAAGGTTGCTGTGCATTCTATATTGTTGTCCTAACCTCTATGGGTTTGTGATCACCTGCTGAAGAGGAATTTGTGGAGGGGTTAAACCCTAAGTCTGCAGTGTGGCCTCTCTCCGGCCCAAGAGAAGGGCAAGGCAGAGGTGTGTGCTTGCCCCCTCTTGTATACCAATGCTTTACAAGGGTTCATACAAAAGTGTCAGTGGATGTTCCCACATAAAGATGCTCTTACAATGAACATAAAAAAATCATTTGTCATGTAAATCAGAAGGTCAAGTAGGGCAAAGGGGCAATTTGTCTCAGCTGAGTCACAGCTAGAAAATCTAGAGTATAGCTATCTGGGCATACAAAATAAGCGGGTTCTGGGATACCCCCCTACCAGCACGAACACACCCAATTCACCTGTTCTTGGGTGGATGTCCACCGGGAGAGTCTCAACCAAGTCTTTAGCTCATTGCCCTTTTCACAGAAGAGAAATATCCCTGCATATCAGTCTTTGTCCTGCCCAGGGGCAGTCCAGCACCGAAATGCTAGGCAATTCTTCTCAACGGCAAACCCAGACACGTTTTTTCGGCCTAGTCGGTCCTCATCGTTGAGGTTCAGCTGTGCCTCTCTAAGAACAGTGAGCAAGGGGTTCACGTCTGTATTACCCTGGTAATTTATGGTGAATCCCAAAGCTACTTAATATGCAAAACAAGGGGGGTTCTGGGAGTCCCTCCACCAGCCCGAACATGGCCCGTTGACCTGTTCTTGGGTGGATGGCCACGGGAGAGTCTCAACCAAGTCTTTAGCTCAATGTCCCTTTTACAGAGGAGAAATATCCCTGCATATCAGTCTTTGTCCTGCCCAGGGTCAGTCCAGCACCAAAATGCTAGGCAATTCTCCTCTGAAAAAGAGTACCAACAGCAACCCAGACATGTGGTTCAGCCTAGTTGGGCCTCATCAGTGAGGTGGAGCTGTGCCTCTCTAAGAACAGTGAGCAAGGGGTCCACGTCTGGATTCCCCTGGTAACTTCGGGTGAAACTGTTCTTAGAGAGGCACAGCTCCACCTCACTGATGAGGCCCGAAGTGTCTGGGGTTGCTGTTGGTACTCTTGCTCAGAGGAGAATTGCCTAGCATTTCGGTGCTGGACTGCCCCTGGGCAGTACAAAGACTGATGTGTGGGGATATTTCTCCTCTGTGAAAGGGACAGTGAGCTAAAGACTTGGTTGAGACTGTCCTGGGGGCCAGCCACACAAGAACAGGTCAATGGACCGTGATCGTGCCGGTAGAGGCACTCCCAGAACCCCGCTTGTTTTGTATATCTGGGCATACGTTCCACCTCTGTCCTAGGGCACATCATCAGACAGGTGGGAAGAATAGCATATGCAGTTGGAGGTTCGTGTAGATTAATTAACCACCCTGCGTACCAACCAGCAGATGTAATATTTTAAAAAGTATTGGGCAAAAGTACAGACACTGGCCTGGCATGGAGCAAAGATTTGGGTTATGAGAATCATGATACTTATTCTAGCATTGATACTGACTTCCACAGGAAACTGTTGGCTTTACCCAAGTCTGCACCAATGTATGCCATCCTTGCAGAATTGGTTTTGAAGTCTATTAATGATCGGATGCTAACTGCCCCAACTTTGGGTAGACTTTCCCTGTGACAGAATGAGCAAGCCATATTGGGCAGGAGATTGTTACATGATTTGAAGGGTAGTGTCCATCCGCAAAGGATCCCTAGGCTGAGGAATATTGAAAACGATATGTGTGTCATTAACTAAGAGACTTGGTATTCCTGCCCAGAAGCTATACTGATGGATACAAAGCTTCTAGTTAGACACCTTTTGGTAAATAGGCGCCAGACAAGTACAGTTTGTTCAAATTGATAAAAAGTAAGAACCAATTGCTATTTGTGATTAGATTCAGCTGTACATTTTATGGTGTGTTAGGCCTAATAAACAGTATTATATGACAAGAACAAGGTTTAATTTCCTTCACCAAGAATCAGTAGTTGACATCTGGAAGGGCAAGGATGTGGCTAATTGCTGTTGTCCCTTCTGTCCACAGCAAATTGAATCATTAGTACATCTAATAATTTTCTGTCCTACCTATAGAAAAATATTACAAAAGGCCTTGCTAGAAATAGTATGTGCAATAGGTTGAGGCAATGCAGGCCTGCATCATTTTATACTTTAATGGGAACAGGAACAGAAGTAACTTGGGCTGTGCTACGTTTTTTTTAGCAAGGTCTGTGCAGATAAGGACTAGAGAAAAGAAAGCATTAGCCTGTGTTTATCAATAATGTGTTCCTAATATAATTTTGTATTATTTTAACATGTTTTATAATGAATATTAGTGTATTGAGGTTTGTGTAAATTAATATTGAATAATCTTATGTATGCACATGTTTTCTAACTCTTTTATATTCTTTTATGTTTTCTATTATATTGTGCATGTCATGGATGCATTTTCATCCGAATAAACTTGATGATGATAAATCTGCAGTGTGGAATGAGAAGATTCATGAGGAAAGTCTGTCCAGGACATGTAGAACCATACCGACACAGTTGTCTTTGGAAAGCACAAATTGTCCAAAGAAGGGATTGAATCCTCTCTTACAAAGGCTCGAGCATTGACTTAAGGTAAAGAAATGTGCACACAGGAATAGCAGACTTTGTGAAAGAGCAAGCTTTGATTTGACAAATTTTATTGAGAATCCCAGAGACTGTAAAGTAGACATTTTTTCATGGATGTTCGGGTGTCTTCTTCTGTGGTCCTGGTGATTTCCCCTGTCTGAGGTGCACAGACACTGGACCAAGACATTTTGTAAATATTCTGACCGCAGACCAAATAATAGGCCTTTGGACTGATATCGTGAATTTTGGAGCGTGATCCTTAGATACTGTCTATGGTTCTTGTGGTTTAAGACATGAAAATACACCTCCCGAAAGTCGAGAGAAGTCTCTTTCTCTGAGTTGAGTAATTATGCTTTGGAGCATCATCATTTAGAATTTATGTTTTTTGATGAACTTGTTGGCACCCTTAGGCTCATTATCGCTTGCCATCTTTCTTCTGGCTTTCTTACCCGGAAGTACCTAGGGTACATCCCTTGGAGTGTTCAGAAGGGGGCACTTTATCGATTGGGCCTTTTGCTAAAAAGAGGCATACCTGCTACAGGAGATACATACAGTGTTGTAGGTATGTCCTTTTTTCAAGATAGACAGTACCCATTTGTCTGGCATTATTCTTGCTCATTGATGGTATCATTTTACAATCCTCCTTCCTACTGGTATCATGATTATGCCACTGGCGCACCAATTGGCACCCATCGTGGACTATTTGGGACTCGATTGTTTCCGTAATACTCCCTGGACAACACCTATTCATATTATTGTCTTTACTTTCCGTTTACAAGGCTTTGGAACTTTCGCATTTACTTTTACCAACTACATGTCCCATAATGCATCTTGTGGCAGTTCCCATTTCCTTGGCTATTCCTATACAGCAGTTCTGGCACTACAATCCCCAGAATCCTTAGAGAACAGTGCAGCTTTCGCTTTCCCAGGACTAGAGAGGGCAGAGGCCAATTACATTCAGGTGTGCTGCTCCAGGTGCTTCTAATTAGCTTACTTCAGCACAGGGCAGCTCAGTATTTAAGCAGCTGCCTGCAGAAGCACAGACCTCTTGCATTGAGCTTTCTACCAGCCCTTTGTTGCCCTGTTCCTTGGATATTTGCTGTGTCCTGTGGCTTCCAGTTCCTGCTCTTGTTCCAGAGCCCTGTGCTTCCTGCCTTGCTGCCCTGCTTCTCAGCCCTCTCTCCCCTGCCTTTTGCCTGCACCTCTGTGCCTTCCATACTGCAGCCCTGCTTCCTTGTTTGCAGCCCTCTGTTCCCTGGCTACAGCCCCCTTGCTCCCTTTCTTATGTAAAGCACTCTGTTTCCTGGCTACTGCTCCCTTGCTCTCTTCCTTGCCTGCAGCCCTCTGTTCATGATTCCTGTCCTTGTCTTCCTTGAGTCTTCAGTCCTCCCCTTTGGTTTTCCACTTCAGTTATACTGTTTCCTTAATTTCCCTCAGCTAGCCTTCTCTTGTCTTCCCATCCCTGAGTTACTGTTCTTGATTCCCGTGTACAGTTTCCGGTCGCCATTCCCTGCATTTAGATACTAGGTTTCTGCCCTTCCTTTCTTCTGGTTCTCTGTTCTGAACCTTGCTCTCTTTGGCTTCCTTTTCCCTGGATATTTCTGTTCTTGTCTTCACTTGTGTTTTATGTAAATCCTATGTACAGAGTTTGACTGTTGGATTCCAGCAGGCAATCTCTGCCCCTTCCCTTGTCGCATTTCAGTGTTGTACTTCGTTCCATTGTTTAGTGTACTGGTTCCTGTTTCAGGAAGCAGCCATTGTTTGGTTCCTGCCGGACCTGTACAGGCTTCAGTCTTGTGAGTACTGTTACCTTGTTCGTGCCTTAGGGTTTAGGTACAGACACCCACTGCGGTTGCTCCCAGCCATGAGCATTCAGAATGGGCCCCTGTAATAGCAATCTGTGCAGAAGGCTGGAGTTTCCAAAGGTCTGTGGAACACACTTTCCCCATTCTGCGTACACCCCAAGAGGGAACCCAGCGTGTTTGTATCTTTGTATTCCCTACCCCTTTTTGTTCACAGCCTCTGTTGCTTATCCTTTCTTGTCTACAGGACTCCTTGTAGTCCAGCTTCTTGTGTGCCTATCTCCCTTTAGCTTAGTGGGCACGCCTCTACCCTCAGGCCCTTCCTGACAACTGGGGTGTGGTGTGGAGGAGGGGGTAAAGCTTCTGAGTCAGGCCTGCAGTTTTGAGGATTGACCCTTGCTCTGGGCTGCCATTTTGTGTCACACAGTTGCACGGCCGTCTCTCCTGTTCCAATTTCTCTGATATTCTCTGTGATGTTGCCGAGTGTGGTACGGTTGGCAATGGTGAGGTCAGCGTCTTTTACCAGTATCGGTAAACCAATGAGTCGTACCCTGAAAGGAGCGTTACGTTTCTCATTGCTGCAGTGTTCCCCAAGATTTGCTCATGTCTGTGTCGGCTTTTTGAGCACCTCATCTACTTTTTGACTAAACAATTAGTTGCCCTCAAAGGGCATGTCAAGTACTTGGATGTCTGGGTGGTGGAAATTACTGCTTCTAAGCCACCCTAATCTGCGCATAATGGCATTGTTTGAAACCCCTTTCTGCCAAGTTCACCTCAATATTGATGCCATGGTTGGATGCTTATTAACCCTCTTATACTATGCATAGTGCTTAGCAGAGGGATTGGCTAACCTTCTTTTAGCAGTCACGAAAACTACAGAGTCCCCTGTGGGATGTTCCCTCAGACATTTAAAAGTGTCCTCTGGAGACTAACATTTCTTTTCAAGCCTTCCCTTGAGGGAGGGTTCTGAGAAGCGGGCACGCATGATTAGTAGACCTTCCTCCCAGATATGTCAGAGAATTGAGATGGTCATCACTGATGTCCTCTATTTGTTCATGTGGTCAAACAGAAAGCACTTCTTTTTCTTAGGACAAAGACATTACAAGCTCTGGACATCATAGCATGGAAAGTACTTATTTTGTCCCGATGAAAGCTTTTCTGTGGGTATTTTGGCTAATAACTTTTCAGGGCTATATCATCCTCACATTCATCATCCATTTGCTGATGTATCTAAATGCGCTGGATCCGGCAGCACACCTTCCATGTCCAAATCGGACAACTCTCCTTTCAGCTCCACTGGAGCAGATGGTTCTTTCCTGGGAAAACCACTTTTTCCCTGCCCCCAAGGATATAAAGGTGATCCTGATCTCCCTGTACGCAAATGCTTCAGGCTGGAGGCAGTGGTGGTAGTGCACATGGCGGTTCAGGAGGATTTGGTGCCTCTGTTAGAAGTGGGATCCATCTGTTGAGCTCTGACACCAAGGTCTGAGGTGACACAATGACATGCACAGTCAGAAAGAATTATGGTTGAATTGGTGGTTGCTCTTAGGGTTAGGGGCGATATATCGAGTTTTGGAGATATATCGAATATATTTTCAAAATCGATATAGGATGAGAGAATATTGTTAACTTTGAGATATATACATATATATACATTATTACTTATACTACCATTTTTTTATTTACATTTTGATGTTTACACAGCTGTGTGTATTGACAAACTGGAGGAGGAACTCTGTATTTGCACTTTATTTTGATCAATGTCTCATAAAGAAATATGTGTGTGACATCTAGTTGGCGGCTTACAACTAAGCATTTAACCCACATAAACAATATCGGGATATATTGTGTATTGCTATTCATCCCAAAAATGTCAAGATATGTTTTTTGGTCCTTATCGCCCAGCTCTAGTTTCTCTATTTCTCGCAGAGCTGTTCTGGCCCTTTGTGGAACTGTGAATTGCTCACAAGGTAGAATCGATGTCACCAGGTCCCTCAGTGGTTCCTTTAAGAGGTGGCCTTCTCAAGCACCACCCACCAAGGAGGTTCACTGCTTGACAGGGTGTTCCTTCATCTTCACAGCAGAATTGTCCGAATACGAATGGTCAATATGTTGTTCCAGAATTTCCTCTGGTAGCACCCCAGGCATGTTTATGGGTGAGACTGCTGTAACCATATCTACTGTGTTCATCTGCTTATGCTGTGTGATTTGTTTTGTTTGTTTTGTTTTTGCCTTTTTCTGGTGCAGAGCAAAATCCCTTGCATCTTTTTATCTAACAGTGTATAGTCCATGATGTCCATCAACAGGGTAAAAGGTTTTTGACTAAGCCATCGACAGGCTAAAAGGTCTTATCTGTGGATGAGGAATCGATTGACTGTCCTTGGGCCCTCTTTGTGAAGGTGATTGTTTTTTTGTTGACGAATAAGTTATTATGGATGAAGTCATCGATGAGAAAGGTACCATTGACGATGTTGTTGGGGGTGATGTTCATACACAAAGAGATGGTCGTCAATGGAGCTGTAGATTAATTCATTGTCAGCGTAACCTCTTTCGGCTTTGATGGTGGCAATGATGAAGACTCGCTTGTAGATAATTTAGTGAACAAGATACCCATGGATAAGTGATGAGATTTCTCTTTGTGCTTCGTTCTTGTGGATGAAGTTGTCGTCGGTGAAGCATGGCCTTTTTTCACTGATGGGCTCTATTTTTATGAGGGCGGACCACTGAGTTTTATTGGGAATGATTCCTTCTCTTGAGTCCAGGGTCCAGGTCAGGAGCATACATTTCTCCCTTGCATCCCCTTTAGATGGCGTCTCTTTGGATCTAGACATCTTTTGTGATCCTAGTTGTCTGTCCTTATAGGAGGTGTGAGACAGGCATGGTATCAAGAAAGAAACAGACTCAAATGGGTTTGTTTGAAAACCTTTATTTACTAAGGTTCCTGGGTTGGTGTAATGCCTTACTGGCCCTAACTCTAAAGGGATTATTCCCTCAACGGATGTTTCTAATGGCCGTCGTTGTCTAAGAGTCCAAAATAAAAGTCTGTCGGTGTCTAAACCTATGCTGTCTCACTCTATACAACATTTGTAACACTTTCTCCCCAGGTCTCTTGAAGTTGTTCCGCGTGTCTTTAAGTGTCTTGGGGGTCCCTTCCCCAAGCTTCAGCTTCATCAAGTTTCAAAACACCATTGAAAATAATACACAGTTCCCTTTGTAAGCTTCTTGGGTTTCCCTTCCCCATGCATCAATCCTCTCACCAGCTCAACAAAAACGTAACAAGTCTCTAACTTGGTTAGGCCTGTTAGGGTTCCCTTCCCCAAGCTTAGGCCCCTTTCAACTTTGAAACACAAAATCAGTTCTTTATCAGGATGTAATTTGATTTATTAAATTGGCCTCTCATGGTCTCTTTCCTTCCCCAAGCTCCAGGCCTCTGTTATGCTTGAAATAAAACATGGCGCTGGTGCGCAGTGTATTCTGGGAGCATTCATTCATAATGGATATTTACTTCATGCCGCAGTAAAAAGCGGTACTCATTTTGCTGAAAGCTGGATTTACTATGCTGAAGAAAACATGCTTTCCAAACATGGTATGCAGTCAAGGACATTCTGCTAGGAAAGCTGGCTTTGTTATGTCTTATTATGAGTTATGGGACGGTTTTCCGTGGCCCTTTTTTTTTTCGAGGAGGGAAGCACTTTGCTCCTTTAGGTTACTGTTGGTTGACTCAGCTTGCAACCAACGGCTGCCCATCAATGCGCAAGTGCGTTGCCAGAAGGTTAGAGAAATTACCACCCCTTTTTGAGGAGTGCATATATGCAGAACCCCTTAACGGTCAGACGGGACCTCAGTCGGAGGGGGGACGCTTCCCTCCGGCATACCTGTGGGCTGTTTTGATCTCGGCCTGGCTGTTATCAGGGTCTTCCAGCTGCTTCTGGCGAGATGAGGGATTCAGTTACGCCCACAGTGATGTATTTTCTTGTGAATTCTCCGTTTCTTCTGTGATTTATATCTGTGTTATCATTTGTTGCTTCTAAGCTTTGAATAAATAGCCGTATAAGTGCTCATTATTTTCTAAGAGTGTGTGTGGTTGCAAGTCATTGCGTCTACCTGCGTTTAAAGTATTGGCTCCGTAATTGCACTGGTGATTAATGACTGTCCGTGCACTCTGGGCGAGCAATACATTTTGGCGTCACGAACAGGATATTTGTGATGAATTGTTCCAAATATTAAAGAATCTGTTTGAACGCAGATAGGCTTTGTTTACATTGCAAGCGAAAGTAATTTGGCAGTGAGTGTGGAACTGTGTTAAGCTGTTTTTTTTTCTTTATTGGTGTGTGCGTGCCTGCGCGAGTGACTGCAGTGTGGAAAGAAAAAAAAATATAGATATAAAGAGGTTTTGTACAGTTTTGCAATGATGAATAGTTTGTTGAGGAACAAGAGCCTTCCCGCTGGCGGTGAATGTTCTGATGTTATCATTCCAGGCTGGACTAAGAGCCCATATGATAAATTGGCCCAGGTGTGGGCATGCGGCGCGGGGCTAAGTGAAACATGGGATCAGGGATTGGGAGATGCTGATCCGTCTGATGTAATGTTGTGCTTACAACAAGTTTCAGTGGAACGGGGCAGGAAATGCGCTGCGCTGGGTAGGCGGGGTTGGGTCCTCCTGCATGCCTATAGGAAAATACATCAAAGGAATTTGGAAATGAAAAATGAGATTTTGCGATTGGAAAGAGAGCTGGCTGCAGAAAGGCAGACTGCGTTACTGCAGCAGATTCAAATGAAACTTTTTAAAGATAAGGCTGACACATACCAGGCTGTGGCCGAGAGGGCAACAGTCAGAGTAGCCCGGTATAAGTATAGGAAAAGACGGGGAGGGGTCAACCAAAGAAAGGTGGCAGCTGTAATCGCTACCGCCGGTGTGGATGGGATGCGGATAATTGGGATGGTGACATTTTTGACTCAACCAGTCCAGAGAGTAGTTCAGCAAATGAGTCAGACCCCAAAATGGAAATTAAGCAGAAGACAGTGGATGCTAAGCCAGTAAGAAGACGGCGAGCCGGGCCCCACCCGCAGAATCCTGCAGGTGGGGTTGTGGATTTAACCATGCTGGAGGATTACACCCAGCAGGAGGTTGGGGAAATTATTACCCGTTTAAGGCAAAAATCAGGGGAACCTTTATTGACATGGATGGTGAGGTTGCTAGATGGGGGCGCTGCGGGGTTGTTGGTAGATTCCACGGACTCACCGCGTTTTCTACCCTTGTCAACTGACACCAATGTACAGGAGGTCTTAAGGGCAGGGCCACCCCCTGATGAGAATGGTCACGATTCACAGGTGTCTTTGTTGCACCTAGCAGCCCAAGCATGTAACCGTAAATACCCCATTACCACAGATTGGCCTAGCGAGGAAACAAAGTGGTATACTTTGAAAGAGGCAATTCAAAAGGTCAGAGAGCATGCTATGAAAGAGGCAATTCACGTAGATGCTCCAGGACACATGGGGGCCGTGCCGCTCTCAGTTTCAACTAGAAACATGGTGATCAGAACTGCACCACCCGCATACAAAAGTGCCATTATGACTTTGCTCGTAGGTATGACGGGCAAACCCACTGATGAGGTAGTGGATGCCATTCAGCAACTGGCAGATTTAGGGGAGTGGGACAAGAGTGATGACAAGCCACGGGAGAAAGAGGGGCGTAGTGAGAGAAGAACTGAAGGCAGGAGGCAAGATAGAGTCTCCCGAGTGTCCAGAAAGGACATGTTTTTGGCTTTGTTAAAAGATGGTGTGCCACGAGAAGAAATTGATGGCATTGAAACTAGGGTAATGTAATGAATTATACAAAAAGAGAGGGCTTGCAGCCAAAGAGCGCTATAAACAGGTTAAGAAACAGGTAGTAACCAAGCCACAGGGAGACACCTCACCTTCCGCTCCTCCTGAGGAAGAACAAGAAGAAGGGTCTATGGGGACACCTTCCCCGTAACCAGCCAACATACACTGATTTGAAGAAGGTGGTGAGTGCAATGCTAGAGGCAGAGTCAAGTCACACTCATTCGAAATTTGACTAGGGCTACGGCCAAGCTCCGGCAGCGTCTGCTCGCATAAAAGTTGATAGGCAGCCCCATGTTAATGTTAAGATTTTTTTGGGGCCAGGAAATACGGAAGGGGTGCGAGCATTAATAGACAACGGGGCGGAGGCCTCTCTGATTCATGGCAATCCAGCACGATTCAAAGGCAGACAATTTACTATTACAGGTCTTGGGGGAAAGGAGACCCCCGCAGTACAAACGGAAGTGGACATGAAAATAGGCAATTTGAATAGGCAGAAATACCAAGTGTTGATTGTCCTGCTACCTGAGTACATAATTGGCTTTGACATTCTGGAAGGGTTGACTTTGGGACTGGGAGGTAAAACGTACCAGTTTGGGGGGAGTGCATTGATCTGCACACCCATTACCGTAGGCAAATTGAAGATGCCCCCAGTGTAAGTGCCTGTGGCAACCAAGCGGGTAGCAATGAAGCAATACTGCATTCCTGGGGGGCACAAGGACATTTCAGACACCATCAAAGGGTATGTGGAGGCGTGTGTGTTACGCCCTATCACCACTGCATGGAACAATCCTCTCTGGCCTATTAAAAAAGGGGATGGGTCTTGGAGGATGACGGTGGATTATCGTGAGTTGAATAAACACACTCCTCCCTTAGTGCCCGCGGTCCCAGATGCCATTACCTTGATTGAGAATGTCCAAAAGTTTGAGGGGACTTGGTATGCAGTGGTAGATTTAGCCAATGCATTTTTCTCTGTGCCAATTGCTGAAGAGTGCCAAGAGCAGTTTGCATTTTCGTGGAGCGGGCGTCAGTACACCTTTACAAGGTTACCTATGGGGTACATACATAGCCCGACTATCTGTCACCGGCTGGTGGCAGAGCACTTAGACAAGATACCGTGTAAATCTGACATACAAATCTCTCACTACATTGATGATATTTTGATTCAGGGCAAGGATGAGCACAGTGTGCAAAAACCAGTTAGAAGTCATTATGGAAGGATTGAAGAAGGAAAGGTGGGAGATTAACCCGAATAAAATTCAAGAACCAGCTGAAACAGTGATATTCCTAGGGATTCAGTAGCATAATGGGCATCGAGATATGGTGCCGAAGGCCCGACAGAAAATACTTGAGCTCACCACTCCAATGAACAAAAAGCAAGCTCATCAGTTTACAGGGCTGTTTGGGTTCTGGAGACAGCACATTCCCCATTTAGGGCAGATACTGGCCTCCCTCTACAGAGTGACACGAAAGAAATATGAATTTCAGTGGGGGGAAGAGCAGCAGAAAGCATTTGATTTGGCGAAAGACACTGTGCAGCAGGTGCTTGATTTATGGCCATTGAAGGAAGGCGAAGTGAAATTGAATGTGTCTGTACAAGACAATTATGCTAACTGGGAGTGTGTGGCAGAAACAGGACAGGAAACGTGTGCCATTGGGGTTCTGAAGTCGTAAGTTACCCGATGCTGGTAACTCATACACCCCGTTTGAGAAGCAGTTGCTGGCATGTTATTGGGCCCTTGTTGATACCGAGCAAATGACGGTGGGCCATGATGTATTGATGAGGCCAGAAATACCGATCATGCAATGGGTACTGAGCTCTCCTAAAACACATAGGGCCTCATCACGACCTCGGCAGTAACCCTTAAATCCGGCGGTAGCGCTATTACCGCCGGATTTAAGGGTCCGCCGAATCAGGGCCTCAGCGGATTTCAACCCAGCTCTGAGCTGGTGTGAAATCCGCCGAGAATTTGCGCTCATACCGCCAGCGGGAAATCCGCCGGCGGTATGAGCGCGAAATTTCCCCATTGAGCCCAATGGGGAATGGGGCATTCCCGAATGGGCTCAATGGGGACTTCGAAGTCCGCCCAACTCGTGATCCTGTGCTATTAGCGCCGGGGGCTATGGCGGTCGCGCTAATAGCCCCCACGCTAATACCGCCGGCGTTACCGCTGAGGTCGTGATGAGGCCCATAGAATAGGACATGCTCAAGAAGCCAGCATAATTAAATGGAAATGGTACATTCAAGACAGAGCCAAATCAGGGAAGGGTGGAGTTGCGAAATTACATGAGCAAGTAGCCAACATACCGCCCTCAGATTACATACCACCGGAAGTGCCTGAAAAACGCGAGTCTCCCGTGAAATGGGGAGTACCTTATGGCGATTTGACCGTGGAGCAGACAGAGCATGCCTGGTTCACGGATGGCTCAGCCCGATATGTGGGAACTGAGCGATACTAGAAAGCAGTGTCGTACAATCCCAAGACAAAAAAGATTTTGACAACGTCAGGGAAAGGGAAGAGCAGTCAGTTTGCAGAGCTTTACGCAGTTTACCAGGCATTCAAACAAGAGACCCCTGGTCGATGTCATGTGTACACAGATTCATGGTCAGTGGCGATTGGGTTGGCGGTGTGGCTGCCAACCTGGCAAAAGAATGGGTGGAAGATTCATTCAAAAGAGTTGTGGGGAAAAGAACTGTGGCAAGATATTGCAGAAATGTTATCACAAAGTGAAGTCACTGTGTATCATGTGGACGCGCATTGTGCTACAGACTCATTAGAACGTTGGTTTAATTCTGTTGCAGATGAACACACCAAGATTTCATCTGTGGATACGGAGGCTCAGGAAGACGATTTGGAGGGTTTGGCCAAGTGGGCTCACCAGAAATGTGGGCACCTTGGAGAAAAGGCTACTATCAGGTGGGCACAAGCTCGAGGAATCAGTATTCCTTCAGAGGTAGTGAAAACGATCATTTTGTAATGTCCAGTGTGCCAACACCAACAGCATAGGCCTATCCCTCAGATTGTTCGGGGTACATTGCGAAGAGGAAAACTACCAGGTCAAATTTGGCAGATTGATTATATCGGTCCCCTGCCAATCAGTAAAGGTTGTCAGTATGCATGCACTATTGTGGATACATACTCAGGATACATGATGGTTTTGCTGTGCAAGCGTGCCACACAACTGAACACCATTAGGTTGTTAGATCAGATCATATTGCATTATGGAGTGCCTTTGCAGATTCCAAGTGACAATGGGTCACACTTCAAAGGCAAATTGATACAGGAATTTTGTCAGGAAAAGAGCATTGAGTGGCTCTACCATGTGCCTTATTACCCTGCCGCTTCAGGGCTGATTGAACGAATGAATGGGTTGTTGAAAGAACAGCTGCGCAAATCTGGAGATGGCAATTTGGCAGGCTGGTGTGATCGTGTGTTTGATGCGGTGCAAGTGCTAAACAATAGGCCTGTGAATGAGCATAAAACTCCTTTGATGCGGCTAATGACTCCTGCTTTACAGATTCAACCCAATTCAGTCAGAGAAACCCTATTGTACTGGGAAATTACCCCGGGTTCTTTAGCTCCCTATCGGGCGACTCCAGAGTCAGCAGGGGTAGACTTGCATTCCCATGAGGAAATCAGATTAGACCAAAGAGGAATTGTTGTAATTGAAACAGGGATTGGAGTACAAATTCCCCCAGAGCATATGGGATGGATTGCCCCTAGATCTGGCCTAGCATTGAAGGGAGTTCAAGTGTTGGGAGGAGTAATTGATGCCGATTACCAAGGCGAGATCAAAGTCATCCTGATGAATAGTGGGGACCAATTGTTACCGATCCACAAGGGCGATCGGGTGGCCCAACTGATTATTATCCCCGTTAAGTTGTCCATGATTAAGAAGGGGGAGCCTCCTACAGTGTTAACTACCCGTGGGGATTGTGGTTTTGGCTCTTCAGACAGTATGGTACCGGGTGCGAAGGTGTGGTTAGAAAGGCCATGTGGCCCACCAGTGCCCGCAGATGTCATTGCATCAGGCAAAGACCAAGTAGTTTTAGTAATGGAGCCCGGTAGAAAGAAATGGCAATATGTGCCCGCAGACAAATGTTACCTGAGAGAGTGATGCACAACACTGATATCTCTTTTCTGGGTTTGCCTTGTAGATCCTGTGTTTGGCTGGTGTAATTGTGAGACTAAATGGACTCTGTTCGGGAGAGTTAAACGGCATGCTGCTACCAATGCAAAAATGTCACATCTGTGCCAACGATCAAGGAGAAACTGATAATGATGAGTAATGATGTCCAAAAGCAGCCCTATGCCGATGCCGAAAAGCCAGCCAGACCGAAGACATGGATTCGTGAAATGCGGCAAACACGTCAGGTGCAAGTGAAAACAACATTGATGCCAGTTATGCGAGAGGCATCTTCAGGACGGCGAAAACATTCTCCCATAATCACCCAAACGGAGAATATGTGGATATACCTGGCACAACAGGTGCTCAACATTACGCACTTTTGCCTTACTGACGTGCCCAATGCTGAAGCCTTACTGACTACGTGCTTAGTAGCAGTGCCAACGCCAGTCCCGGTTCTAAAGCATATTTTCGGCGTCACGCACAATGATTCTTTGGTTCAAGATCCCGATATCAGGCAATCCTTTTCCGTCTATGAGTGCTGCAGGTTTTGCCAGGAAACAGATCGCAAATGGAGAAATTTGACACGTATTATAACCTATAATATAACTCAAGGTGATGTGTGTTACCTTATGACATGCAATGCAAAAGAAATTGGCAAATGCCAACAGCTCAATTTAACCAAACAGCTAAATCAGACTGTGTTCGAGAAACAATTGTGTTCGCGAGTTCCACGCACATGTACCAGTGTGAATAACACTATGTCTTGTAATCATACAGTGATAGCTGCCAGTCATTTGAATCATGTGAAACTTCCAAAAGGATGGCTCTTTTCATGTGGCAACATCACATACACTTATATTCCAGCTAACATTTACGGAGGTCCATGTGCCTTAACTCGATTAGGACTAATGATGTTCCTTTTACACCCAGCGATAGCTCGAGGCAAAAGGTCAACTTTTGAGTCTGTGGGTCTATCCCCAGATTGTGATTCACATGTGCATTTGCTATCAGAAGCTGAGGTTCTAGCATTAACCCTATCATTAGTGGGAGTTTGGGTTTTAGCTGCTGGGGGCTACAAATCTTTGATCAAATTAGCATGTTTAGTAGTCAAAGGACTCATTCATACTTCTCAGGCATTAGAAGAGTTACTCCTTGATAGCAAAGTTATTAGAAAAGCAACTTTGCAAAACAGGGCTACTGTTGATTATCTATTGCTAAAGCATAATTTAGGTTGTAACGCAGTTGAAGGTATGTGTTGTTTCAATCTAAGTGACCATTCACGATCCATTGAAAGTCATATTTGAGGTTTGAGGGATCTCATTTCTCAAGTGTCCCAAGATCATACTGGGAAATGGTGGGATTGGTTATTTTCATGGATTCCTGATATTGGGGGTACACTGCATTACACTTTTGCTTGTATTTGCATTATATTAGCTATCATAATAGCTTGTTGTTGTATTCAATGCATTCCCAACTTAGTTTTAATATTTTGTTGGTTTCAGAGACCGGCTCCTCTGCCACTGGGCTATGGAAGATAAATATCCAAGGGTGGAATTGTTATGCTTGAGCTAAAACATGGCGCTGGTGCGCAGTGCATTCTGGGAGCACTCAGAGCCATAATGGATATTTACTTCATGCCGCAGTGAAAAGCTGTACTCATTTTGCTGAGGGCTGGATTTACTATGTTGAAGAAAACATGCTTTCCAGTCAAGGGTATTCTGCTGGGAAAGCTGGCTTTGTTATGTCTTGTTATGAGTTATGGGACTGTTTTCTGTGGCGCTTGTTTTTAGAGGAGGGAAGCACTTTGCTCCTTGAGGTTACTGTCGGTTGACCCAGCTGGCAACCAATGGCTGCCCATCAA
Source organism: Ambystoma mexicanum (assembly GCF_040938575.1). Classification (NCBI taxonomy): domain Eukaryota; kingdom Metazoa; phylum Chordata; class Amphibia; order Caudata; family Ambystomatidae; genus Ambystoma; species Ambystoma mexicanum. The sequence goes on along the minus strand of NC_090936.1, from coordinate 445,443,564 downwards.
TGCGCAAGTGCATTGCCAGAAGGTTTGAGAAATTACCACCCCTTTTTGAGGAGTGCATATATGCGGAACCCCTGAACGGTCAGACGGGACCTCAGTCGGAGGGGGGACGCTTCCCTCCGGCATACCTGTGGGCCGTTGTGCTCTCGGCCTGGCTGTTATCGGGGTCTTTCAGCCGCTTCTGGTGAGATGAGGGATTCAGTTACGCCCACAGTGATGTATTTTCTTTTGAATTCTCTGTTTCTTCTGTGATTTATTTCTGTGTTATCACTTGTTGCTTCCAAGCTTTGAATAAATAGCCGTATAAGTGCTCATTATTTTCTAAGAGTGTGTGTGGTTGCAAGTCATTGCGTCTACCTGCGTTTAAAGTATTGGCTCCGTAATTGCACTGCTTATTAATGACTGTCCGTGCACTCTGGGCGAGCAATGCAGCCTCTTCCAGCTTCCAAACACAACACATGATTTATTACAGTTCTGTCTTGAATTCATAAAACATTCTTTCATGGGGTAGAATCAGAGGCTTTCGAAAACGCTTGGCTTTTTGCCTTTCCTAGGCGTGACCACTCTGACCCTCTTGCCCCTCTCTTTGCTCTCACGTTCTTGTGTCACCTTTTTATTTCCTTCAGATGCTCTATGCACCCCTCCCCTTTTCTTCTGCTTTCCTTTCTGTGCCCACTTGCACCCTCTTTAACAGGCCCCTGGCTCTTTGCTGATCGGGTTTTCCTTCTGTGCACCCTCTTAACTGATTTAATTGTCCTTTCCGTGCACCTTTGCACTCTCCTTTGTTCCGTGCACACTTGCACCTTTCTTTGCATGCCCCAGGCACTCATCTTTGCCTTTCTCGTGCCCCTCTCTCAGTACGGGCCACTCATGGTTTCTTTCCCAATTTCTTTCGCTTTACGCTTCGATTGGGCTTTTACTTGCCTTTCGTCCCAATCTGCTTTTCTTTTGCATTCTGTTTCCTTGCTGCACTTTCAGCCTTTTCTGCTTTTCTTTAACTTTTAACTTTCACACTTTTCTTTCTTTCCGATTCTGTGCCGCTTTCCCTGTTCGTGCCTTTCTCCCACTCCGCTCTCATTTAAACGCACGCTCCAGTTTCTCTTGCATTCTTCATGAAACTCACCAAGCAGCGTCACGTAGAGAGGCGGCTCTTCCAGGCAATGTGGGATAGAGGTTAGAGACTCACCACCTGCCCCTCGGGCATCCTGGGGGTCAGTACTGGTCCCAAGGGAACGAGCATTTTGCTAGACCTCTCCTGCGGAACGCAGGCAGTGCTTCTCCGGCTCCCTGCAGGCATGGCTCCCTCGCCATGCTGCATCCTAACCAGACAGGGCCAGCGTCTCTGCGCACTGTCTTCCTCCTGCCTGCAGCTCCTGCTTCTCTTGGTCCGGACTGCATCCCCAGCTCGCTCAAGTTTCTGTGACTGACCAGACTTTTTATAGCTGAACACACAGTCAAGTGGAGTTATGTGTGAATGGTTACCTACCCTTGCCTGACTCTATTAATGGGACAGTGATTTCCTCTAAAGTAGATTGCCCTTACTTTCCCCATTTTATTCCTGTGGGTAATCCTCATTGATCCTAGTGGCCGCCTCCTCGTCTCAGGATTTCTTGGCATTGAGGAGGGGGAGATGTGGTGTAAGAAAGTGTAAACACCCCACAAGGCTGAAGGAGAGTAGGGTAATGTGTTTTCAGGATTGGGAAAATAGCATGTCTTGCCCTCGGGTATCCTCCTCCCAATCCCGTGACCCTCCACTCAGGTGATCCTACCTTACTTGTCCATCCCCAGGGTCAGGATCCAAAAGCAATGCCCTTCCCTGGCTACCTGAATGGAAGATCCTGAGGGAGTGGGTGGGAGAATACCGTCGGGTTTCTCACAGAGGAAATTGACATTCTGTTGGCCTCAGAAGCAAGGCATTCCCCTCATTCTGCAAGAAAAGGAGTCTCATGTGTTCATCTCTAGGTGATTTGGCATTAAACCCCTAGCATATTTTGCAATCCTCCTTTATGTAATGATGGTACAGGAAAAATACCCATATGAAGTGTAGAAAACCAGAGATTTGAAGGGTGGTCAGTAAACCCTGTGAGCAACCCCTCTCAAGGTGAGAAACCTCGGAAAGTAGGATATCTTTTCTGTCCTGAATATGAGCATTTGAAATTCTGAAATTCTGGTTATGAATACAGGTGAAATGTTGAGGAACACCATCAGAATGAAGTTAAGGACTCTTCAAAGCACAACATGCAGGTACAAACTATGTGGGCAGAGGTAAGACACCCAACATCTAATTGGCTGGGGGTGAAAGGGGCCCAAAGGGGTTGGATAGATTGCAAATGTGACCGCAGTTTTAAAACAATCATTTAGGCAGTGGAAAATTGTAACCAAGGATTCCCAGTCTGGCACAGGGAATATTCAAAGCATGTACAGCTATGAAATATTAAATGCTGGAGGATTGCTGCTATTACTCTTTCACCAACTTGTCAGCAATTTTACTTGCATATCAGAAACCAACCTTGATATTTTATTTGTGGAAATGCTCCTGAATTGTTACTGTGAGCTGCTCCTGTAACAACCAAGGCAATACACCAGGGGTTTCTTGGTAAGCACTCTCTCTGCTGAGTCTTCCTCTGCTACGGTAGATTGATCTGCCTTGTGCTTCCCCTCTCTCTGCAGGGCTTGATTCTTGGAGTACTTCCAAGTAGCATAACAGGTCTCATTGCAGACTGGACTTCTTTCATCTCATCATCAAAGATAGATGGCCCCACAAAGGGTAAGCAGGATGCCGTGTCAGGTAGGAGGCTGGTCTTGCAACATTCGTGAGGGTTCTCAGGGTGGAAGGCTGTAAGATTGTAAGTTGCCCAGGTCCTAACTAGAAAGAGTATGATTGGGACAGACATGTATTCACTCATTTCATTTCAGTTACATATTGTAATGCTTTACCCAGTAAATGGCTCTGTCATACTCAAATGATAAAACACCTGAGGCATTTATGTTCAAAGGTTATGGCTGGGGAGTGATGGCATGATCACATGCTCTGATGTCTGTAGGAACCAGAGATGCTTTGGGTTTCTTATGCCGCTCCTCTGCCGTTCTCATGCCTAATATGTGAACTATAGGCAATGCCATGCCTTTCTCAGGCAGTTAGAAGTGTCTGATGGCATGGGTGCCACTCTCCCAGCAGGAGAATGCAGCAGTGTGTCAGCATATAGGGCTCTGCATTTGCGATTATAGCCTCAGCCTCCCATTGTTGGAAATGTTAGCATGGAGGCGCAGTTAGGGAGTCTCATATTGATTGGCCTCCTGAAACATATGGTCTCCTGCTGCCCATGAATGCAACAATGTGGGTTGACTTTGTTGCTCTTGGTTTTCATCCACTCATACATGTGGCATCTTTGAGAGTAGTGCTACTGATCAGCAAAGTTGAACTCCCCTGCTCATAATGTATGCCATCACCAAAGTTTCCCTTTTGGATCTACCTTCCACCCGCTCACAGCAACAGTGGAACCAGAGGAGAATGGTACAGCCAATAGCACCTGTTGTCAAGCACCTACCAGTCCTGGCAGCTTCACCACCTAAGCTACTGCCCTTTTTCTCCTCCTGCAACATAGATAATGGGAACAGACAGGGTGAGTATAGTCCGTCCCCAATACATGAATTCCATGGCAAAGTGTTGGGCATTATACAGTTATTTTGGGGTTGGGAAATGCATGACCAGCTATGGCAGAAATGGGTCTGCCTGCAGCAGTCCTCTCCACAAAACATAAAATAACTGGAATTTGGTTTACACAGGGTTATGTGAAGGACGTGACGATGTTGTGGGAACCCCCTCACTCAGTCATGAATGCTAAATTCTATCTTTATACAGGAGGAAAAGGGGTTCCTTAGTAGCAACCAGTCTCAGCAATCGGTGATGGCCCACAGTAGAGTGGGCGCATATTCTTCCGCATTCATCTCAGCGTCCTCAGACCAAACCCCCTGAGGCAAGGAAGAGAACGCATAAGATCCTCTTGGAAAGAGGTTAAACAGTTCCCCGCCCATCCACCTCTTTCCCACAATTCAACTCCAAAGGTAAATAGCCCCCAGCTCCCTGTTTGTAATACAGCATGGAGGATGGAACAAGGCTCATCCTGATCAGGGGTTTTGATGCCCCAGTTAGCTCGAAGGGATCCCTTCTCCAACAAAGGGGATATCATGTCCTTCTTGCTCCCAAGGGAAACTACCCCATCCCACTAATAATTAATTTAATTCCCTTTTCCCTCTCAAGGTTTTTAGTGTCCTTCTCAGAGGTGAGCTATTTTGCCCTTCTTACTAATAAGGAAGGTAGCACCCTTGTCACTGAAGAGCATTCTGAGTGCCTCCAGCTTCTTCAGGGAGGGCATGCTCCTAAGCCTTTTCATCTTCCCCAACATCAGCAGCTTTGTTTGAAAGCTTCTGTATCCCCCCGTCTGCAAGCTCTTACTCATCTCTCCTGCTGCACTTGCAGGATTTCTTGGCTCTTGTTCTGCTCTGCCTGCTCCAGAAGAACTGGTCTCCAGCCGCGCCTCACTCTGGCATTTTATAAGCCATGCCTTCATTAACTTTCTCTAATCTTTTCTGTAATTGGTTCTGACTTTGTTCACATGGTATGGGCGTTTTGGAGGGGTATAGTTTCTTAATGTTTTCGCCTGTTGCTACAGGTGCACAGCTCTTCCAGTTTACAAAAGGCCTGGTGGCCTTCTTTAAGTCAGGTGGAAGTGCTCCCTCTGCATCCTGCCCTTGCTCTGCTCAGCATCACCACTGGCTTCTCCGATTCCTGCTGGTCTTTCTGGAGGTCTCATTGCAGTATGATCTTCCCATGAATCTGTGGGTATCCCTGTTAACTAGCAGGAGCCTGTACTCCCAGCATTGGTATCCTGCGGGTAACTGTAGCGATCTTACCAGGTATGCAGGACCTGCTGGACTTCCTCTTAGATTTAACATATTTAATTAGTATTTCATTCCTAGCATTAGAAGGGGTGAGAATCTCCTGTAATTCCTGGGTCCCTGCATATAATGAGCTCCAGGTTTCAGGTTTCCCCCCAGAATTCCTATCCCATAGGTCCTACCTAGACTTCTAGTACCAGGGTAGTTAGGATCACCTTTCCCCATGTAGACATTGGAGACAGGTGTTTGAGATAAGGTACATGATGTAACCTCACTTTCTGAGTCTTCTGGCATGAACGTTATATTACCCAGGGATCTGGCTTTGCCACAGCACTTGCAGGTCGGAATTCCCTTCTCAGAGGAGTATCCCAGGATATCAATTTGAACAGACTACCTATGATGGTATGGGGGGAGCACCACAAGCACCAATCATCTCAGTCAGGGCAGATGCCTTAAGCAGACTTTCTCAAGCGACATATGAATGGGAGATCTTCCATGCAGTTTTAGGTCTGACCTGATTTAGTGTGATACCTTTCTGGACCTGTTAGCTACGCAACAGAACAGGAAGTGTCATCTGTATGATTCATTGGTAGGTCAAGGAGTGAACTTTCTAGGGCAGATGTCTGTAACCTTTGGCTCTTTAGATGTTTTGGAATACAGCAGCCCTACCCAACATAGTCCACTGTGAGAGATCATTGGTGTCATAGTCCAAAACTGGAGAGGCAACGATTTCGGACCCCTGCTCTAGGAGATGCAGTTCTTTTCTCTTAGAAGTGCCAATTGTTGTATGCATCCCCCTACCATTGATTTTTGGTGTGTTAATTGGTACTTTTCTGCATGTTTAGAAACAAGTGATCGATACTCCGAAAAGCATTTTTAATCAGAATTTCACTCAACATGGGGTGCCATATAAACTTTACATGGGTCGCTTTCACACCTACGGATGAGATCTATATTAGCCCCCCACTGATATGAGTTCTTTTTATTTTCTCCTCAGGGGTCGTTCTAACAAACTGTTTTTTGGTCCTGAGGAAGGCAGAGCAATTAGTTTAATACTGCTGAAAACGTATCTAGCCCTGCGTGAATAGCCCAGACACGCAGTTAATAGACTACTCAATCTGAATATCCAGAACTTGAGGTTCATGTAGACCCCTGAGCCCATTAATCAAAGTTTGGGCAGATTTTCTAAGCCATAGCACTTTGCAAATAGTTAGACAGAGAGGTACTCCGACACTTAATTAAACTTGGCTGGGGTTCGGCTTATGTCTCTAGTTAGTGGTAAATATTCTACCAATTTTGTATTAGCCTACAGGTATGGTATATGCTCTTTGTCCAACCTCTTGGAACGGAAAGCTACAGCTGATAGCTATTGTGTCAGCATACACCTTATTTGTTTTATATTAACTTTTTGTTTTCTGTATATTCTTTTTGTTTTACGTTAAAATTGACTAACAGTATCTACATGTATGCCTAACCAAATGTTTAATACATTTTGTTACATGGTGGAAAAAGTAAACTGCCTTCATTTAGTTTCATATGACTGCAACATTTTAGGCTATAGGTTCTTGTCAGTTAAGCATCAAACTCGGAGTGCGCCCCAAATTTTCACACCGTTGAAATAACAATTAAGTTTCAGAATTAAAAAACGTACCTGTCGGGACAATCTTTTCTGTTATATTTAATAGTGTCTGGAATCAAGCTGGTCTCATGCAGGAACTATTGGTATATCAAGTTTCTACAAAACGGTTTGCGCATGTCAGGGCTGGCTGGAGTAGTAATCAGGAAGAGTATGTACATAGAATTAACATTGTGGTTGCCCAAGTCAAGATGGAGAGAAAAAAACTTAATCTGATTGGTTTAAGGAACAATAGTATGTTTGGTTTGTCTGATTGGTGGATAGGATAATGGGTTGGATTCTTGGGAGGTGAGCAAGATTCTAAACTGCCTTTCATCCAAAGTAATTCAGTGGCTGGTTGTACATTAATTAAGCTCCTTAATCGAGGCTTTTCAGAGTTCAGAAGATTTACCAAAGAAGTGAGAAAATCGTTGCTGAGCCAGAGTGATCAAGAAGACATCAGGTGGGATCGTTTCTTTTAAAAGCTTAAAGATTCTCACAGTGAACTTCCATTTTATATCAGAAACTTAAACAGTTTAGAAGTTTAAAGTTTACTATAAGAAGAGAAAATGTTTACAGTTTATATACAATATGGAAAATAATTGAAAAGACTGTGCGCGCAAGTTTTAAAGTTGTTAATAGCGTGAAAAGTGTTTCAAGACTGTATAACGTGCGCGCGATTCTTTGTGTCTTCAGCAACGTCGTTGGGAGTGCGTGCATATGAAAGCGCGTGTTGGATTGCGATAGAGCGCAAGTCCATATTAACTGAGCGCGGGTAATTTTTAGCGCGTGTACATTTTTCACGTGAGTGACGTTACGTATGAGAGCGCATGTTGGATTGCGATAGAGCGCGAATCCATTTTTATTGAGCGCGAGTTGTTTTTGGCGTGTGAACTATTTTCACGTGAGAGATGTCGCAAGTAATAGCGCAAGTTCGGTTGGCGATAGAGGGCGGGCCCATTGGAACTAGCACGCATAGTTTTTTTAGTGCAAGTGCGTGTTTCACATACACGTGAATTTGTTAATGCGTGCGCGTATTTGTTAAGGTGCGCGTGTTTCACGTGCGCGTGTATTTATAAGGTACGCATGTAATTTTTTGCGCGAGGACAATTTCACGTCTTGTGATTTCGCATGTTAATCGCATAGTTGCAGAGAGTGAATAAATTATTCAACAAGGTAACTATATATTCATATGTGTAACAAAAAAAAATTCACATGCAGAAGAAGCAGTAGCATTCAAGAAAGTTTATGAGTTTCTACTTAATGCAATTTTCACACAAAGAGAGTTTAATACTTCAAGAAAGACTGCATTTCTCAAGAGTATTTGAACATTCGTACTTACTGGAGTTAAATGAACTTTAAAGTTAAAGAAGAATATCTAAGGTTGTAAGGTGTTTTCAAGAGTCATTTTTCTTAAGGATATTAAAGAGACTGGAATGGCTAGTGACAATATGCACTAAAACATTACAACAGCTTACACGATATTCCATAAAGATAATTAACCTCTAAGTCTTAAACAGAGGTATAAGAGGTAAAGAAGTTAGAGTTGTTTTAAAAATAATTTAGATAAAAAGGTTTACACTAATGTATAAGTAACCAAGTGTATTTGTTTACTGCAGATACCAGAGCCTACCAGAAGGTTGCAGGGCTGCAGTGTCTCTGTTGTTATTTTATCCAAATTCCCCTTTCCCTTTCTTGGGGTTCTCTGCTCAGCTTTTACTTAAGGGTTGAGAGGTGAACTCCTGGTGAGGGTCTGTGGGGCCAGCATCAGCTCCTGTGGAATTCAGTCAAGCCGGACCCTGACAGGATGAAAGGCCCACGATATTTTTTCCACCTGAGCTGATATGGATCCCACAGAAGCATTAGCAAGTTCCTTAAGGGACATGTTTTCAGAGTTAAAGGAGGAAATGAGGGCAGTGCGAAGAGAGAACCAGGAGTTACAAGTTTGAAGAATTAAATTCTAGGGTTACCCGTAGGGGTGAGGGCATTTCTTTGGAGTCGAGAGTTTCTGAGAGCCCAAGTAGAGAATTACCAGTGTTATTTAGAGAGGATTTGGGTGAAGGAACGAGTTCTCAGGAGGGAAGTAGGGGGAACATGAATAGACCTATAGGTCCAGTCCCTTTAGCACCTCTAGAACGTTTTGGGGGAGATGCCAAGAAATGTCAAATTTTCCTTACACAGTGTGAACTTCATTTCCTTTGTAGACCTGAAGCCTTTGATACAGATGCTACTAAAATAGCTCTGTCTTACCTTACTGGTGAGGCGGCAACTTGGTCAGTGTTATTAGTTGGTCAAGAGAATCCCATTCTAAAGAACCTGTTAGCCTTTAAGTCATAATTTAGAAAAATGTTTGACAGACGACAGTTATCTCAAGAAGTGGATGGAGAACTATTAAAGTTAAAACAGGGAAATAAAGATTTAGTGTCTTACATCACACAGTTTAGATCCTTAGTATTAGAGAGCAATTGGCCAGAAGATAAACAATCATCTTTGTTTTATAGAGGCTTGAGAGAAGAGTTAAAAGATGCCTTATCCACAATTGTGAATAGACCCACTTCATGTGAAGATTTAAAAATAATTTAGATAAAAAGGTTCACACTAATGTATAAGTAACCAAGTGTATTTGTTTACTACAGATACCAGAGCCTACCAGAAGGTTGCAGGGTCTCCGTTGTTATTTTATCCAAATTCCCCTTTCCCGGGGTTCTCAGCTCAGCTTTTACTTTAGGGTTGAGAGGTGAACTCCTGGTGAGGGTCTGTGGGGCCAGCATCAGCTCCTGTGGAATTCAGTCAAGTCAGACCCTGACAGCGCATACCTCACTTAGCGAAATGTAACACACCAACAAAATTGTTTGTATTTTTGAAAAACCATATCCTTTAATGTGTGCTCAAAAAGACTTTCATCGTATAATTCATTAGATTGTGCCCTAATTCCAAGCCTCAATAGAACATCAGATCTTCAAAATATTGTGTTCAACTTGCCAACAAGCGTTTTCAAACTTAGGCTCTGATCAGTTCAAGATTTGTATTTGAAGTTATATACAAATCTCACGTATAAAACAAGTGAATGTTGCATTTGCTGCATATTCTCTGTTTCTTTCATGGTAATTTACTCCAGGTGAGTAACATACCCTCGGTTTGCAACTCTGTTAATCTAGATCCATGACATTCTCTACAACTTCGTTGTGGTTTCTTTTGTTTGATCTGTTGGGTGAGGATAATTCCCTATTGTGGCGATTCTTCTTAAATGTAATTACTTGTGTTTGGATTCTTGCACAGAATTCTAATGAGAATCCTATACCTTTCCTTTTGTTCCCCTTTTCCCCATAGGGCCCTCTCTGCCATTCTCCTCTAAAAGGGTATGCCAAATGAAGTGTGCAAATAAAAGGACTGGCGTTTGGGCCTGCGAGTATTTGTTAGGGTGGTGTTGCAAGGTAAGTGGCAGTGCATGCTTCATTTATGCTGCTCTGCATCATGGCTCCGGTCACATTCCATGAGTTCAAAGGAAAAAGCACTGTGTCCTCAGAGTACAGTAGTCCCTCTGTTGAGTAACTCATTTTATAGCCCTTCATAACAATTAAACTCAGTGCATGATGTTTCTAAGCAATTACGAGTGAAGTATTAGGCAGCTCTAGAAATCAGTATTTTTTTATTTAAATTCCTTACTGACATTTTAACTATGAACAGGTAATTGTGATTTTGGTTACAGATGACAGTCTAGAATGAGGGACTTTTTCAGAGGTGGAACTCTAAGTAAGTCGACGTTTATAAATCTCTTTTAACTCTTCTCATTTTTGTTGGTCGGCATGTGGGCTTAATCTTTGTCAACCCAGGAAATATTAAAAACCTATCCAATTTTCAGAATGACCAAAAACATATACTACTAATCTTCATTGAAACAGTTTTCTTTAGTGTATTTAATGTTTTTTTGTATCGCAAACCAGGCCCCTAAAGGCATCAGATCACTTCACTAATAATTATCAGTGTGTAGCATATAACACAATGTTCGGAAATTGAACACATATAGGCAGAGCTTAGAATGGTATAAACTTAAAAAATGTAATTGACTCAAAAGATGTATGAAGAATTCCAGAATAGATAAAAATGCAAAACATGTAGTTAGTAGGTGGAACCAGAGGGATGACGTTTAATTTTGAAGACCATAGTTAAGAGTAGTTCCTGTTCAATGTGTCCCTATTGCCCAACTTGCTTAATCTAGTTTTTGTCTCCCGACATTAGGAGAAGGGCTTAGAGGCTTAATATAACAGCATGATGAAACTTTGCAGGGAAACTTTGTCTGACATGGAATAAGCTACATTAATTTTAATTTCAGTCCTGATGAACGTCTTCATTTGGAAATGAGCTACATTAGGCTCTAACCCAGTCCTTAGGCATTCATCAAAGTCAGACTGCTTTTTTGTCTATGTGTATGAGGTGGCCTTTCTGGGGGTATGGAGATAGTCACAGGTAGAGGATGAGTGGAGGGGAGGGGAGCATATTTATGGGCCTAGTACAGTAGAAGTTGTTGCATCTCAGCTCACATGTAGGCAAGGCAGCAAAGAGGAAGAAATATAGCTAGACCACCTTGCTAGCGTGTTTTAACACCTGGGAGGAAGTACTGATTTTTCGAGCAACTGATGGTCATAAATCTAAGGAAGGAAATTTGGAATGGCAGGTGTGAAGATAAAGGAAGAAACCCCACATTTGTTACATCTCGTAAGGGAAAGGATAGATAATACACTTTGCCTTGGAATTTATACACCCACACCTGAAATCTTTGAGTTCAAGTCTGCATAAGCGGAGACAAGGGAAAAGAATGTGCTAAGGAGTAGGCTAGTTAAATTCGGCAGCTCTAGGCCTCACCTATTAGGTATTTTTGTGATAGGTTTTTCACTTCTTTCCAGAAAATGACGATGAAAGGGGTGCATTGTAGATCCAGAGGGTGTGGCTTCCAGATCCTCTGGTGCACCCAGAGAAAGAATGTCTCAAGGTTTATAGCCCAATTGAACACAGTGGTTACTAGGCAAAGATCCTTTTTGCTGCATAAGTCACTCAATCATGTAGAGATGGAGAGTTTGGCAATTACTAATGGAAGTGTCGATGTAGCACTTTTTAAGTTAAGCAGGCTGTCTTGAACACACAACAGACTTCAGTACAGAGCCAGGGAAGAGACATTTGGACTAAAGTTATGCATCAAAGCACAGTGTGTGAGAGATCAATCTGATTTCTGCAAGTTGTATCACCTTTAATGTGGAAAACTGGCTTTTGGGAGGACCATTAGGTATGCTCTTCTATAGTGAAGTCTTCAAACAACCACATATTATACTTTACAAACCAGTAACTGTATAATGCTCTTTAGAAGGTGCACTTTCTGTTATTGATATGCTGATTGACCCGAGGCTTGTGGTCCAAGATGACTACCCAATAATTGTCCAATAGCAACTGAAGTAGGGGCTGCACCTGCCTCTGAGAGTTTAGACATGCAATTCTGTACTTTGGATTTTGAGGGGGCAGAGAAAAGTCATTGCTCTACTTGTATATCCCACAGCTTTTCATTGGTAGAAGTGGTTTAGAGTTTTTAAAATGGCTAATATATTGTTAGCGTCTGATAATTTAAATTGAAATAATCAATTTAAATCTGTTTTTTCTGTCATATTAGCAGGGTAAAACACATTTTTTGAGACCCATCACATTTTGTCTGATATTGGACATGAGAAAGAGAAAAGCAGACCATAAAAGAAAGTTCACAAAAGTGCATGTACCTCTGCTCCTGTGTCTGCCAGAGTCTGACTGCTGTGACTGCTACAGACTCGGAGGGCTGCACATTTGACGGCCAGGAATGCCAGGAGCTTAGGCGACTCCCTCAATGATATCCAGGCTCTAATTCCTAATAGTCTCCATTTAAAATATAACACAACTTCCTAGGCAACATTATACTTTGAACTCACAATTACAATCTAGATGAGGCCATTCCTCAGCAGGTCCTCTTTTTTATGTGCATTTATGGATGGATTGATTGCCGTTCTTAAACACAGTACTACTGTGCATATTATTCCCATCACTCCCTTCTGTCAATCCATGCCAGACTGACCCACCCCCTCACCACTTAAGCATTCAAACTCAAAAATAAAACAGGAGTCCAGCTGAGACCCATACAACTCTTATATTGGCATCAATGTAAAGAAAACAATGATACATTGCTTTTGAAAATTATCAAGAAATGTAAAAAAAAATGTGTCTTGTCCCTTTGTCTGTTGGTTGGTCTGTGTGTGAGGGGTAGGGAGGAAAACTGTCTAGGTGTCCAGGCAGAAAATGAAAAGATTGACATATGCTGTCCTATACATGATGATGGAAAGGATCCCAGCCGATGAGTGGGCCGTGTTCAGCTGTCCCTTTGGATGCAGGAGGAAAAGAAACAAATGGGATACCTATATGGCAGCAACATCTTGAGATCCAGCAAGGATGATGATGGAGAAAAGTGAGCACCAAGAGCTCTCTGTCAGGAACTACCTGCTTCTGAATCCAAATGCCCCGCATCGTCACAAACATCAGCCAACCCCAGTATGAAAAGGAAACCACATTTGAGAAATACTGTGATGTTGCTCTAGCAATGATCATGTCCTTCAATAGACCTTGTTCTTAGTGTGGCTTATTTATCTACCAAAAAGCCAGGCAGAAATGACAAGAATACCATGATCCTTCTGTGTACTTCTGAATGCATCAACAAACACCCTTGTCTTAAGCTTTTTAGAGTTTCGACTTGTCATGCAGTGACTGTACCAGACACCCACTCTAATCAAAGAGAAAGGGAAACATATTAAACTACTGAAAGGGTGGCAATGGCATGATGGATTCTTCTCATTCCATCTAAATTGACTTGAAGAAGAGAGGTCTTTGCTCACGTCTTGACCTCAACATGTTCGTGGGGATTCCTTGAAACGGAACATAACCCCTTTACACGATGAGACGCACTGGCACAGCTGGCATCAGCAAACTTAGTAGTTCTGTGTTTTGTTTCTTGTTCCTACTAGTGGGATGCCAAATTTGATGCAGAGCAACTCTAAGGGAAGAAAGTGTTCAACTATTGTGCACCTAGTTCACTTGCCTGGAATCTATTCTAATATGGAGATGGTGCCAGGATTACATTATTTGTACAAGTATGTGGAAGGTAGAAGTGTATTAGCAAAAGGGTGATTTTAGTTAAAGAATTAAAAAAGTATTGGTTTCCATTGAATGCTTACTGGACAATTGCAATTTTCCGGTCATGACTATATCCCGATATAAGGGAATACATTGAAAATGATAAATGTTTGCTATTGCAGAAAGGCTGAAGATAATCCATAATGAATGTGGTGTGTATGTCTGTGAGATGGAGTCATTATTTAAGAGCAGGAGTAAGCTGTTTCTGAACTTATGGACTGACTATCTCTTGCTTGACTCAATAGCCAAATCAGTGTAGTCCAAAAGCAAATAGTTGAACAAGGCGAAAGAGGAAGCCCTGACCAAGCCTGAGTGGGAGTATTGACCTAGCTTCAAAAAGAAGGAAAGGGCAAGCTGAGGGAGAGCCATTTATGTAGTTAGTGCTTGGAGTGGGACTGAATTGAATAAGCTTACCTAGATGGAGTATGCCAGCCCCAGGCACACAGGGTAACTTAACCATTGGTGAGCGAAGAGGAAACAAAATCTTTAAAAAAGTAATCATTGCCTTTTTACAATGCACAATTGTGGCACCAGTAGAATAATCAACTGGACGATATAAAGCCCTTGATCATGTATTGTAATAGTTTCGTTTTGGAGTGAGCAAATTAATGTAACTACTAGCGTACTGGGACATTAGAGCCATAGTATTTAGAATACCAAAGGTAAACTCATTTAAACAAGGTCAGTGTATATATTTGGTATATACACACACACTGTGTGAAATTTGCAGAAACTATCTTAAATGACTGGGTTAATTTCCTAGTGAAGAATGTGTAATATGGGCAGCATATGGTGGGTACGCTCTAAATACCCATCATCATAAGCTGTGAGTATGAATAACCTGGACACCCACCCATTTCAGTGTAAGTGAGGAGGTGTTCCTCATTAGACCGGCAACGGGCAGAATGATTTATGAAGATATTCTCCAGTGACAGTGGGCGGGCACTACTCATTGTGTGTGAGTATTCCATCTCAAAAAGTGATGGATTAGAGTGGAAGTGGGGCCCTTATCCAAGTACCAAGAAGAATAAACAATATTTACATAAATGGCATATCAGGAGCAGGCCAATACCCAGATGTCATTTACCTGGTCTCTGGTAACTCAGTGTAAATTATAGGGATGCCCTCCAGATTAGTGATTTTCAAACCCTCCCGGTAGCATGATTTGAATACCCTTTATAGAGCGGGATTTGCACGAATATTGGTGATTTGGAAATCCCCAATTGTGAGACACTGACCACCTCATTATGTGAAATTTGATAACTTCTGTGTTTTGAAAGTCCCCTATTTTAAGTGATGTGAACAATTCTGATGAGAGTAACTAGGATAATGTTATATGTGAGTTGATTCTATAAATCCCAGAATACACCACTGGTACAACCTCAAATGTGACTGATTTATTAGCTTTCTTCCCCAATAAACATCAATGATTCAGCCAACTTCAGTGTGGTGCAGTTGATTGGGATAGTGCAACAAAAGGGAACAGAGCCTTCTAGTGTGTATGATGTTGAAATCCATCTCCTAAAAAGGACTTGGATAAAATCAATGGTAAGGCAATATGGTCTAGCAACAAACCTGAGGACTGAGCCACTAGGGGATGTGAGTTCTAATCACATCTTCTCCACTTACCAAATTGTATTGGCCAAAATTGGGAGTGCCTAGAAAATGACTTACAGCTACGTCCTATCCCTTTTCCTCTGAGATTGGTATATTCATCCTGGTAAGGATGGGAATGCAGCATTGGGAGGATAGCTCAGGGACAACAACACACTCTCCATGGAAGCAAGACGACACAGAGCAACACAGGTTCAATCCCAGGGACCAAGCTTAGAAATCTCTGAGTATTAAGGGCGTTATAAAATAACCAATTACAATTGTGCAGAAAAACCTATTTTAAAGAATACAATGCTGGGGCACACATATGTGGCCACGCCAGCTCTTCTGATTATATGGAGCCAGATATGTAGCGAATACCCATTGCATTCTTACTTTTTTCCTTGTTTTTTACCCTCATACAGGCTTTGCAGGTTTTTTTTCACCTGTCTATGGCTGACAGTTTTTTTAAGTGCATGACGTGACCTATTTTTCTCAGAGCAGATCAGCATTCCTATTGTGTCTTAGTCAAAATGACTCCTGGGACCGGTGTGCTTTTTGTAAAGACGTTCATGATTTTAGCTATAGGTGTATGCGCTGGGAAGAGCAAAACAAGCTACCACCTCTGAGAAATGTTCTCCCGTTCATCGATGAAAAGAAGAAGCCATAAAAGTTAAGGGGGTTGTTTTCATCTGCATGCTGTCCCAGTTTATTCTAGGGTGACTGTGCCCAAGTAGGACTCCAGTCTTAAGGCTGCTCCCTACCCTGACGCCTCGGCGCCGTGGGGCAGTGGAAACAGAAGGGACTGTGCATGTAAGAAAGTCGATTTTTACAAAGATTCATTTTCAGGGGCCTGACTAGTACTGCATTTGTGACCAGTGCAGCGTATTAAGTCACGTTCCTGGGACTCTGGTGGGACACCCCACGCAACTGCACACAATATTGATTCCAACCACTACAAGTGTCTAACGCAAGGCTGCAGGCCACTTTGTGCATCCGGTTCATAGCCCGTTAGTGGGTCTCATGAGCACCATTGGTCTCTCGACCCTGCCTTCCAAGTCACACCCGGATCTTTGCTATCACAAAATTGCTGCATGGATAGGGTCTCCCGACGTGGGGGATTGCAGCAGGAAAAATCTAAATCATTTGCAACAGTCTCCAGGCTTCGAGGCTGCACAATGATGTGTCTCAGACCCATTTCAGAGACCCACCAGGCTGCCAGGGATCAGGCAACCCTTCCAGTCCTCACAGAGTAAGCAAGGTGCAAAATTTGCTACACAGAATTGTGGGAAGCAAGCTTTCTTGTCAGGCTGATTTGGGTTTCCCCTTCCCATATTCATGGTCTTCGGCCACATCTCTGCCTTAGCCTAACTTCCTCTCCAGCGCTTCAATGTTTGTTGCTGTTGCAATGGGTGGCGCCAGTGTATTCCTTTTATGCTTTGGCCTAAAGCCTTAGGTTGATCTCTATGCCGGCCCATTCGCAATGTGCTGCTTCTCATCATTGGCCACAGCAACCAATTCCAGGGCAACAATATCATGCTAAGGAGGTCATGTTTGAATGACGTCCACGACATCAAAGTCCATGAAGGATTATTTTAAGTCATTGTCAAAGGGAATGCAACCTTCTCGAACCACTCCACAGGTTTTGCGTCCCCAACACGTGGTGTCAACACTGGAGACACCCTCCTTTGCACCTAGCCACCCCCTCCAGATTTTCTCATGACAATGCCATCAGGAGAGGGACAGCTTCTCAGGTTCTGGAGCCACCCGTTCATCCATTTCTGGTTCCTCCGAGAGGATCAAAAATGTTCACAGACCCCGGAACTGGCTACCCCTTTAGATTCTTCCATTCTGCCCCTCTTTATCTACAAAGCAAGATACTGATAATGAAAGAAGAAAACATTTTCAGTGTAGAGATTTCATGAGTGCACGGGTGGGTGGAATGGATCAACCGTTGCTGCCTCTTGCTGAACCCTCACGAAGGGAGAGCAGAGCATTGGCAATTGTTCTTGCTGCAAGTTCCTATCAGCACACAGAGATTCCCATACAGCCTGAGGACTGCAAATAAGTAGAGGTTATCTTGGCAGATTCTTACTCCTCTATGGTAATAAAACAAGAAGCTGGATGCTCTGTTCAGACTGACGCAATCTGAGAAATGATTGACTGCAAAAACACCAGAGGAATGACTGGGCTGTTGGTAAAGCAGTTATGGGCTAGGGTAAGGCCCAGATTTCCTCTTCCCAATCCTTCATCTCCAACATGGAAAAGGAGAAGTAAATATTGGGATTTAATGCGATGGAGAGTCCATCAAATACATCTTTACCCCTTTGACAGGCCATTGCTGACACCATTTCAGCAGGCTGTCCCTTCACCTATAGAAGGACATAGCTCACTTTAGTTAGCTAATATGTGGGAGACCATGCCCCACCATATTGCCAATGCTGCTCTCAGCATGTGTGCCAATGTTGATCTGAATCACAACGAATATCTTGACAAAACCATTGTCAAAAGCACAAGGTTAGGGATTGAACCTTCATTTGAGAAACATATATTTTCCATTCAGTCACAGATGAACAGCTCATCAAATTAAGCTTGCAGACTTTAAAGTCATTGGTATCTATTACTAAACCAATCACCATGGAATTATTCTTGGGGGAGACTCCTAAGCCAGTCAGAACATGCTCCATTTGTGCCTGTAGAGCAGGATGTCCAACTCCAGGCCTCAAGAGCTGCAAACATGCCAGGTTTTAAGGATATCTCAAAAAAATCTTCAAAAGATAAGTTTGCATGCATTTAGAACCGCTCTATGTACATTTATCTTATGAATACTATTGTGACATATCCTGAAAACTTGATATTTTTTAGGCCATCAAGGCTTTTAGTTGAACACCTCGGATTACGGATTTGCTTGAAGAGACAAGGCCACCAGGAGTGCTCATCTATTGGACAGAGAAGGAAACAGCGAAAGAATAGCAAATCTGTTTTAAGTCACAGTGCACATCAGACTCATAAGGCCAATGGTTGATACCTTGTTGGTTGTGACACACACAACACCAGTGTGTGGTCAAATCACCCTTTACCACTGCATGTAGAAGTGCATAATGGATAACTCTTTGGCTCTGTGGATGGTGGCAAGAGGCTGTTAACTCCTTCTCCTCCCCTAACCACTCGTCTCCCAACATAGATGACTCAACGTCACCTGGAGGGGGAATAAAAGTTGATCACCAGATGCAGACCCATTCTTGTATGCAGCAGGGGCATTGGCTTTGTGTTCTTGTCCTCAAAGATGCATATCTGCATATACCTGTTTGCCCCCTTCATTTCCGTTTCATTCATTTTGCAGAGTGAGAGAGGTTATATCAGTAGAGGGAGTACAAGGCCTTTCCCTCTGGTCTGAGCATAGTTACTAGGGGTTTCAATAAGGTCACAAGCAGTGCAGCTTCACTGAGGCAGAAGGGTATTCACCTTTAATCATATCTGGGCAAATGACTCGTCCATGCCATGACCACTCTTCAGAACTAGGTGTCCTTCAAACCTCACATCCTCACTGGTTACCTTTGGGACACAATCACTGGTAGAGTTTTACTTACTCCAAAAAGGATCTGTTCACTCAGGCTGCGGGTGCAGTGTTTTCAGACCGAGGGCAAGCTTCCAACTACTTTCTATTGGATGATTCTAAGCCTCATATCTTATTGCATCTTGGCAGGTCTGTGTGGTAAACTTTGGATGAAGTGATTTTAATTCCAACTTGCAGAATCATGTGATTAACTCTGATAGCCCCAGATCCTCTCTGTGTCCATCATAAAGGAGTTAAAAGCTGACACGTTGGTGGTCTAAGAAAGAGAACATCCTGAGAGAATCCCCCTTTCTAATCCCATAACTGATGGTGTTGTTGATAATAGACTCATTGGAGTACAGAGGGAAGCAACCTTCAAGCGCTTAACCCCTTCACTGCCAGCAACCCAATGATGCCATACGGAAAAAGGAATCTATATGTGAGCCATGGGGTAGTGAAACTGTGTCAACCCCATCAACATCCTGGTGCTCAAGGCTATTTCCTTATCTTTTCCAGCCTCCCTTCAACATGTCAGAAATCTTGATTTATACTGGCAACCTGACATGGATGGTTTACTCAACAGAGTTGGACCAGGTCTCCTCTATTATGTTGACTGGCTAAGGAGTTAGGCCTTTCAATACAACACTTTCCTGAAAGTCACACATACCACAGGCATGCTAAATGTAGAGGTAGATGCTTTGAGTTGTCCATCTCCTGCACCCAAGCGGGGACTTTAACTGAGTTCTCCTCCTTTTGACCTCTTTGCCACAGGAAGCAATCAAAATGCCAGTTTTACACAAGTTGGTGGCATAGAGATACAATTCTATAAGGGATGCATTAATTATGCCCCAGAGTAGCTCATTCATTTGTGCATTCCTTCTCTTACCTCTTCTCCCCAGAGTGATAGTGAAATTTAAATTGAGTCAAAACTGCTCCATGATTCTCGTAGCCCCATATTGGTACCTAAAGGATTCACGTTTAGCCATTTGGGCTTAACAAGGGATGATAGTGAAATAATCGGGGACAAGCAAAGATTTGACTCACAGGCAATACCTGAGCAAATGGACCTGGTCGGGGCTCATTGCAATCAGCGGTCAAGCCATTAGAGGTGTCCCTCAATCACATGCTCTCTTTCATTTGCATTCTTGCCAGATCTGACATTAAGACCAAATCCTGCAGGTCTTACCTCTTGGCCATAGGGTCATAGAGACATTCAGAGAACACATCAATTGATCCAAAGACAAATCCATTGATCAAAAGACATTTCAACAAACTTCTCTGTCTTTAGATCTCTGTTAATGCTCACCAATATGTCTAACTTGAATGGTGTTTTGGTTGTATTGGCGCAAAGGTGCCATGAGTCCATGGCTTCAGTAGATCTCCAATGGTTTTACTGGAAAACTGCCTTCTTTATAGCAGTTAGTTCAGCAAGGAGGCCAGTGAACAACAGGCTCCTTCGAATGAGGCTCATTTTACCTCCTTTAAAAGGATAAGGTGATTTGGCGGGCACGCATTTATTTATTTCCAAAGGTACCTTTATGTTCCATATGAACTAGGAGTTCTGGCTCATGTTTTTCTCTCTCTTACCCTTCTGCTGATCATTTCTAGTACAATCTATTTTTTTCCTGATAAAATTATTGTATTCAACAACAGTAGATACAAACAAAATTGAGAGGTAAATAATACAAACAGATCAAAGTAGCACTAAGAGTCCTTTTAGATGAGTGTTGCAAAGCTTCGAAATCCAAACCTCTGAAGAGTTTAAAAGGTTATCTTGTTCACTTAAAGACCCCTTCAGTGGCCTTTGAGAGGTATGTCGCCTTTGAGACAATTGGCAAAGTGGTGATCTACACGGAAGTAGGCCAGGTCCACATGCCTTCTGTAAACATTTCCTGTAGATCCAATTTCAAGAGCGGTTGCCCAGTTTGGACGGCTGTCCTAAAGAACATTTGTGGTTGAACTCTTCATATTTTCCTCCTCCAAGGTCAGTGAGGTCTTTGATAGTTTCCAAACGAATAGAGGAAATGAGACTAGAGGTGAGAATAAGTACAAGATACTCAGCATAGTGTCTTATGTACTCATTGTTCAAAGTTGTATTTCATTGACACGATTCACCATCCATCCCCCACCAAGCATTAATCAGTTAATATCCCAGACAAGCTAAAAGAACTGACGACCAGAGTAAACAATGCATGAAGAAGAGGGCACATGAGGGAGAATGCTCACTACACCATTGCAGTGATCTGCCCAGGATTTTAATTGAGTAGAGTGTTATTTATTTTTAAAAGGTACTCAACATAATTATGGAGGGCAAAATTGTACTTTTAGCAGGCAGAGAAGTAATTTGTCAGGGTAAACTGCCCAAATGGAAAAAAGATGGTTTTAATAGGCCAGAACTTGTCTTAAAAGGGCATTGTGGTGTGCCCTGAATGGAAGTTCTAGCTCGACCCATGGTTTTGCGTGCTTTGAAAATATATTGCCGTGAAATACAATGTTCCCATCCCCAATAGGACAGATATCCGAAATGCAGGGCGGAAAGGAGACGAGGAGTACACAGGTCACTACTCTAAGCAACCCTTTCAGTGCCCTTATGATTTTTGTATTTATACACACCCTACAAAAATGGTTTCGTTTTGCCATCAGGTACATATATACATCGACATTTTGTGGAGACGGGCAGTAAGCCCTGTGTCCCCACACCCACAAAGCCCTCAGGACTCTCGAGAATTTATTTTGACCCTACATTCAGGGAACTCAAAAAGTGATTAGGTCATTCTCACATTTAGTGATTAGATTAGATATTAGAGCAAGGATCATTGTGAAAGACCTGGCTGTCTTATTTCCTTCTGGGACATTTTTGTCCCCAGACTCCATTGATACCAACACGAAAATCTCTATCAGCATTGATATTGGCACCTTCGTTATGACTGCTTTGGTTATTCCAAAATTACTAGACTTGTCCATAAATCCAAAATCTCTGTATGGTTTTGCTGATGCCAGCTGATTTTCAAGAACAGAGACAGATGAATCTGTGACCCAGGCATTATCACCCTCTTTGAGAAGAAAGATTGACAGAAACTAAACAAAAGAGGTGCAAAGACTGCATACAAAGGCATGATTTCAGTAAACAAAGTACTAATGAATTCATCATGCAATTTCAAGGGAGATGAACACAAGATATGCAAAATCAGTCATGGGAAACTTGGTAGTGGATTGTAGAATACTTACAACAATGTGAATTTTTGTTTTCATTGTACAAAAAAAATCATTTACTTCCATTTTCCCTGACCACATGTAGAAAAAGCACTTAAAAGTCCAAAAAGTTAAGCTTGGCACACTTGGAATACTAAAGGAGTTACATGCAGCAAAATATACAAGAAGTGATTTTGGGAACAACTTAAATTCAATTGTTATACTCGCTTGGCACAACTGCAATTCAATTTTAAAAAAATAGTTTAAAAATACTGAAACTGACCTGAATTCAAGTATTACGGTTTCCTCAACAGAAACATTATCAATGCAAGAAAAACATCACATGGAATATATCAAAGAAGGAAAGTATTCCTGCTGGATTTTTTTTCTTGAGTTTCTTGTTTTTTTCTACACAAGTGAAATGCCTACACAACTCACAATCATATATATATTTTTATAAATTAAAATTATTGCATTGCTTTTGCATATCTTGTGGAACAGAAAATGCAAAGAGTAACTGATTTCTTTTTCCAAGCAGGAGACATTTGCTTTTTTTCAAATGTCATCATTTTTTGCATCCAAATGGCCCCAGATTCAGAAGGTTTCCTGCAAGTTTAAAAAGTAGGAAGTAGAGGACTGCGCGTGCACAGACAAAAACAGACCTGCACGCACCCAGGCAGACTCATCCAACCACTCACATGCCCACAGATTGACTTATCACTACAAAAATAATGCCAACCACTCACCCCAATGTGCAAGACTATATTGAGTGCATTGCCTACTATCTTTTAAATCAGTTTTCCTTTTTTAAAGAGCAATAGTTTCTATTAAATAAAAAATAAGTTCTTGGTGCAGATAAATGGCAGCAAATCTCTCTCTTCTGACAGACGATATTCCCTTTTACATACAGAATTTCAATGGCAAACTGCTTTAAGTGATACAATGTAAACCAAAATAGATGTTCACATTTTCAGACATCGAAATCAAAAGATAGTGATGCATACACTCTTTCTGCTTTTCCTGCCAACCCTAGCCCTCACTTTCACCAACCACAAATTTCCCCCACCACCACAAAGGTTAAAAAAACCTCCAAACTTAAACATGCTTTCAAGAAAATATTGTAACTGCTGATACTAAGAGAAATCTACAGAGACCCGTTATCCCACCTTTAGAATTTGTGGGCTATCAAAGTTGACTGCCAAGCTCTTTCTGCTCGGATTGCCAGAACTCTACCTATCTGGTCTTGACAGGCAGTGGTGGAGCCGGCTGTACACTTTCTTTGGGGTGTGGCGGAGAAGGGCTCAGATCATCTTACCCGTTTAGTAAGTGGGTTGTCAAGGGATGGCTGTACCTGCCTACATCTAGATAAAGACTCAAGACAATGAACCAAGCCCTTGTTCAGCTCCTTCTGTGCTGGCAGGGTGGATAGTCTGTTTTCTTATCAGTGTCGATTTGCAGGGTTGCTATTTGCCTTTCCTGTACTTTAAGGCAGTGCTTTGTCGCCATTGCCACCTCCAGAACGAGGGTTCTGTGATCTGCAGCGGAAGTCCAACATTCCATTCGAAGTTATGAGGACCTTGGCTCTATGGAGACATGTGAGGCTCGTACAGAACATGTGCAAAATGATTCATTTTCTTGTTATTTCAACAAGCAAACTTGAAAAAATGCAGGGTCCTTTCTGTCCGGGCCATCCACCAAGATGAACTTCTCCTTCGCACTGCTTTAGCAGCAGTTGTTCCTTGTGCCAGGGCTGGAAGAAGAGGGAGCCGGGCTCCCTTGGACATCCAGGGGCACATGCTTGGGTTGTACTCACTCCTGGAAAGCTTTCATGTAACCACCCAACGATGCTGCTCATTCCAACAAAAAAGAATGAAGAACGCTGTTCCGGTTACTCCAGGTCACGAGAACAGTGAGGCACTTCTGAAACAAACCCATTAGGAACATTGAAACAGAAAAAAACACATCATTGCTTCATCCATGGCAACTACAAGCTGCTGACATAATTCCTACTGTCCTTGAGCTCGTCCTCCGGTTCTGTACAATCTGTGGTCTGCTGATCCTCCTCCACCTCTATACTGTCCTGCCCTTGGTCCCTGCAATTTACAAAAGGCAACAGGTTGCCATTCGGGCTCTGCTTGCTGTTGCCATTGAGGAGGTTATCTGCTGCATTTTCCATTTCTTCTATCGTCATGTCGCAGGCGTCCGCAAGCTCCTGGGTAGTGACCTCTATGAAGTTTGGGTCTTGAGCAAATTGCATGAGTCCTTCTGAGATCAAGACCTTCAAAAGGTAGGAAATGAGGAAATTGAAAGACACACAACAATAAGAAAAAAAGAGATACATGTTACAATCATACCATGGTTGGCCACACAATGAATTCACCCCTCCCTCAAAACCCAACAGCTTAATTAAGTATCATTCTAAAATTTAAAAAAAAACTGTAAATAACCCATCAAGATCACACCAATGTAATAAGGACAATAACATTGGACACGACTGCAAGAAAACCATTTACCCATGCAATACTTGTTTATTTTCAATTTTTCCTTCTGTTGTTCCTTTTAGGGCACCTCACCTTTTTGAAAAGAGGTGCTGGTACCTCAGTATTGTTTCAATAACTTATTTGGGGATGGAGGCAGCTACCATTCATTTGCTACTTGGAATCTACTGTCACATGACAAATTGGGGATCACTGCACTTATCCAGCAAAACTAGATGTATGATTGCATATCAATATTAGGCATAGCTACATAGAGTGTCTGTCAAAAAATGTGCACACCTGAGGATGTTAATGTAATAGAAACCGAAAGATATTGAACACTGGTAAATAAGATGATACCAAATGTATATATGTGTTATGAGAAATTGTATATTTTGCTTCGAATTTTCAGATAATATTCAAGGGCGTTTATACACTATATTGTACAGTACACAGAAAACAATAAACAGAACAAGTTTCCCTTCCCAAGAGACAAGTTGAATACCTTGGCCACAATCCTAAAAATCTAAAGTGTATCATTAGATAACAATCCTGGTAGTCTGGCTGAAGAGAACAGTAAATGACTACCTAGACATTTAAAACATGTAGAGCAGCCAATTACTTAAATAACAATTCAAAAGAGCAAGTGCAGCCTGATTTATTATCTGAAAATGAAAAGTATAATATATAATTTTTCTGGAAATATATATGGATTTGGTCTCCTCTTATTTACCATAGCACCGAGTGTTCCTTATTTTTCTGATACGAGTTAAGCTGCTAAAACAAACTGTGGATAAAACAATTATCATCAGTGGAGAAACAACTACATTTTGGAAACTTGAAATGTCAAAAATTCCTCATGATAGAGGAGTGGATGGAAGAACTGGGCAAACTAGCCACCATGGAATGAGCCAACTACCAATTAAGAGACTGGAACGAGAAATGTAAGGGAATATGGACTGACATAGCAATTCTGCTGCCTGCTGCACCCACGGATGGTCTCAGCCACATTCATGCATATTTGATTATTGTTTTCCAAAGGTAATTATGGATAGGCCAAGAAAACCTCAAAATACTAGAGCTGGAAGTACAGCAATACATGTGTTCTATTGATCTCTTAACTTGCATTAGAAGCTAATGGTTTGCAAATGCCATTGTCCCCTTTCATTAAATAAACCACAATAAAATATTGTTAG
Source organism: Ambystoma mexicanum (assembly GCF_040938575.1). Taxonomy (NCBI): domain Eukaryota; kingdom Metazoa; phylum Chordata; class Amphibia; order Caudata; family Ambystomatidae; genus Ambystoma; species Ambystoma mexicanum. The sequence goes on along the minus strand of NC_090936.1, from coordinate 445,417,839 downwards.
AAAAAAGATGTAATGTCAAGTTTTTATAGATAGAAGCACATACATTGCTAATACCTGAGAAAAGTGAAACTGATTTTGAACATGAGTCATGCATAGTACCTTACTATTTGGAACAATAGATGGCAACATATGTTTTTAGTAACTTGGTGAGGAGTTCTACAGAAAATATCGAAGGATTACCACTGTCACGATTAACACTGTATAACCCCTGTAGAGTTATTATGTTAATTGTTTGGTGGTAGAAATTACAATTCAGTTGAAGGCAAAGATAATTAGAAATGGCAGCTAACGTCCTACATGTTAACGGATTAGCAGCTGGGCATTCTTGCCTGACATTTTGACAGCTGCCGCTAGTGGTTTAAGGTGGTTATGTTTCCGGTATTGGGTCTTTTAGAGAGTTCCATACTTTGAATATTCCCAATTACCATTCTTGGAACGCCTGAACTTTAAAATACATTAACATTCAACATTAAAAAGAACATTTTACGTAATTTGAACCATGGTTTTGCATGTAAATTTGCATAGCCACCTTTAAGAACTCATGCATGGCCAATGAGACTACTTCAAACCAATCAGTGTTGAGCAGATAATTTCCATCTCTGGGTGTTATTTTAAAAATCTTTTTTCACCCACTTGAGGAGCCCCTCGAAAGAACACATGCTGCTTTAAATCATTAAAAACAGAAGGAAAAGACAACAGTTATTTCTAAAAGTGATCTATTCTTCCAGAAAAAAATGTACTGGCAGAACTGAACAGATTATGTGAGCTTTCTGTGCAGCAAGGACATTTCTCAGTGACGGCCCTTGTGGAAAGTAAGGAAGAACAATGTTGTGTCAGGAGGATGCCCATGACAACTCTATTCATTGTCTGCAGCCATATTTTAAGAAAGCCTGTAATTTGTGCAAAGCATATTCATCAAGGACCAGATAAGACAGATACTGGCATTTCTTCACAATCAAAAAAGGGAAAAGCAAAAAAAGCAGAAAAACACAGGTTTAATAATGGTTATAAAAAGCGGTAGAGCAAAGTCCCAGCCCAAGACTAGAACAAACAGAAAAGGTCACTAATGTGGTGCGCCTTAAACTTGAATCAAAACCTTTGACCACTCAAAAATGACTGCCTTTGGATAACAGTTAACGGGAGACCCGTCATTCAGGGCAGGAAGAGACAAGCATCAATACCATTGTTTGTGAGAGAATGCATGGCCCAGAAGAAAACTTCAGTTCTATAGACTTTGATGCTCCAACAAGGGCTGATGGTTTAAACATTGTTACCATGCTACCGATCACCATGCCATCCTCGTAGCTCAATAAACTTCACAACTGTGATAGCATCAAGCACACTGCCAATGGCGAGGGAGTGTCATCATTGGGGGAGCCAGAGGTTGGTCATCAAACAGGGAAGTAAGGTCTTGTATGCTAAGATCCCTTCCTCTGTCTCATTTTTGGCTTTGATGCAGGTCGTCACCAAGGGGCCACCCTCATGGACAGGGAACAAAAGAGATTTTTATCTGAAAGACCTCTGCAGTTGCTCGGGAAACCTTCCCAAGAGGAAATGGACAATACATCTCTAATTCCCATTGAAAAGATCTGGGACATTTTGAAGCATTTCAGGGACCCACAAAGGTCTCCTTCAGCCTACTATGCCACAACAGTCTCCTTTGTTTGATCTCAAAGAAAAAGGTGCATTTTCTTCACAAGAAGAAATAACATGGCAAATCGGGGAGAATACAGGCAAACTTTGGGAAGAGTTTGTCACATAAAAAAACGGTGGCTTGCATATCACCTGCACCCTTTCTGCGAGTTGATAGCACGGTATTTTTGACATGTTCATGACTCTCAGGAAGAACAATATGTGTTGATGCAATTCTCAAATCCCAAAGTACTACATGATGGGTCAACAGGTTATAAACATTGTTGCATTGACACTTCTAGTGGCAAGTAGGCTGGCCAGGAAAAAGTAACTGACTCCACCCATGTGTTTTATAAAAATCAGTCTAAGTAAGAGCCCATTGTGGCAACAGTGCTGAAGAGGAATTCTAAGTTACTCCCTGTAATGACTAACGTACTCTTAGTCCATAGTCCCCTTTCCTCCATACTGTATGGACGTCCCTTCCAAGGGACGGAAGACGGAACCCTTTTCACCAGAAAAAACCTTCTTCCCCTTTAAATTTAGAGGCACGTGGGGGCACGGCCCAGGGAGCATGCGCTGTCCGACTCCGCCCTCCGGCGCCACACCTCAGTCCCCATTGACGCGTCGACAATAGATTTAACATTGCCTAATGACACCAGTATTATTAGGGGGGAAGTTAGTGGGGCGTATGGAGGAAAGGGGACTATGGACTAATAGTACGTTAGTCACTACGGTGAGTAACTTCTAATTACTCTTACATTCCGTCACCCTTTCCTCCATACTGTATGGACGATTACAACTGATTGTAGCCCCATGGTGGAGAGGAGACCCTCCTTAAGCAAATAGGTTCCTGAGAACCGCCTGTCTGAAAGTCGCATCAGATCTAGAGCCGGCGTCCTAACAGTAATGCTTGCAGAAAGCCAAGGGAGAGGCCCAAGTGGCGGCCCTGCTTATGACTTGCCAAGGGACATGGTGCTGGAATGCGATGGCCGCTGCCATGGCCCTGACTGCGTGGGCATGCATGTTGGCCGGGAGTGGCTTGTGCTGGCCCTCGTACGCTTCTTTGATGGCAGAGACCATCTAGCAAGATATGGGAGCCTTAGAGGCCTGATAGCCTGGTCTTGAGCCTCCGAAAGTGACAAACAAGGCGTCCGATTTGCAAAAGCCCTTGGTCCTGTCCAAGTAGAATTTCAGGGCATGCCTGACATCCAGGCAGTGCAGCACTCTCTGTGCTTCGTCCTCGTTCAAGTGGAAAGCAGACATAACCTTGGACAGAAATGCTGGGTGTCCTTGTGAAAGGTAGTATATCGTTCCGAGGCGACCAGCGCCTGGATTTTGCTGACTCTACGAGCCGAGGCTGACTAGTAAGGCCGTCTTGATGGTGACCAGCCTGATGTCCACGGACCGTATTGGCACGAACGGTTTGTGCGCCAGGGCACACAAGACTATGTTAAGGTCCCACACCGGGTGCGGTCTCTTGACAGGCGGGTAGAGCCTTATGGGTCCCGTCAGATGTTTGACGATTGGATTGGAGGAGAAGATGCCTTCCTCCGAGTACCTGTAAGCCCCAACGGCTGCGAGATATGTGTGGCAGGTGTCCACCTGCACGCCTGAGTGGGTGAGGTGCGCCGAAAAGGAGAGCACGTCTTCCAAGGTGCACGCCAGGGGGTCGATTCCCCTGTAGTCTGCCCAGTGTCAGAATCTGGTCCATTTGATTTTGTACTGGGCCCGGGTAGCCTTGCTCCTGGCGCCTTGTATGATCCCCTGATTGGTCTGTGAGAGGCTTGGATTGCCGAACCATTACCTGGTCAGGTACCATGCTGTGAGGGCTAGTTTCCCTGGCGCATGGTGGATTACTCTGCCCCCCTGCTGTGCCAGAAGATGGGCTGAGCCTGTCGGGAGGTGAATCGGGGCCACTTCCGAGAGACTGAGGAGCTCCGAAAACCATGGCCTGGCCCGCCACCATGGAGCTATAAGAATGATGAGTTGGCGAGAGTCCTTGATTTTGCAAATTACTTTGTGACTCAGGGGCGTGGGCGGAAAGACGTAGGCTTTCATGCCGGTCCACTGGGGGTGAAATGCGTCACCCAGAGAGCCGGGGCCCTGACCTTGCCAGGATGTGAACTGGGGACACTTCTTGTTGTGCCAGGTGGCAAAGAGATCCACCTGGGTGTGACCCCACCTGTTGAAGATCTCCTGAATAACAAGGACGTTTAGCTGCCACTCGTAATTGTCCACGCCCAGCCTGCTGAGCCTGTCCACTTCCAGGTTGGATTCCCCCGAGAGGTGGACTGCTGTGAGATAAATGTCGTTTTCCAGGGCCCACTCCCACATGCTGATTGCCAGTCTGCACAGAGGAGGGGATCTGGTGCCTCCCTGCTTGTTGACGTAGTACATGCTGGTCGAGTTGTCTGTCTGGATGAGGACAACCTTGCCCGTGAGAAGTGGTAGGAATTCCCTGAGCGCCAGCCAGATGGCGTTCAGCTCTAGCCAATTGATGTGGTATTCTTGCTCCTGTTGAGTCCAGGTGTCGTGGACCGAGAGATCGTCCAGGGTGGTACCCCAGCCCTCGAGCGAGGAATCCGTGGTGATGGTGGCCAGCGGAGTGGGCCGCCGGACGGGCTTGCCCTTCCATAGGTTACAGTCTCTGGACCACCAAGTCAGGTCCGGGTGGAGAGATGGAGGAACGTTGATCATGTCAGATTGAGAGCCCCGCTCCTGGTTTCATGAGGCTGCGAAGTGCAGCTGAATCCTCCTCATCCTTAGTCTCGTGTGCGGGACGGCTAAAAGGACCGCCACCAGTAGACCCAGGAGATGTTGGTACCACCATCCCGAGGTCACCTCTCTGCTGAGGAAGTGGGCGGTGGCCCTCTTGATGGCTGAGATTTTGTCCTCCGACGGAAATACCTTCTCGGGGCACGTGTCCCAGATGAGGCCCAAGAATGTCAGAGTCTACGTAGGTTACAGCTGTGACTTCTTGAGATTGAGCGAGAAGCCCAGATCGTGCAATTTGTTCATAAGGGCATGGGAAAAGTGGTGAACCGCTTGCATAGATGTAGCCCTGACAAGCCAGTCGTCGTGGTATGGGTAGATGTGGAGGCCCTGCGCTATGAGGAGGTCTGCCACTGCATTCATGAGCCTGGTAAAGACCCTGGGGGCCGAGTTGAGGCCAAAAGAGAGGATCTTGAACTGAAAATGGTAGCCCATGATCCTGAACCGTAGGAAAGAATGATGGGGCTGCCAAATTGGGACGTGTAGGTACGCGTCCTTCAGATCCAGGGAGCACATCCAGTCTCCCTTGTCCAATGTCTCCGCAATAAAAGCTGGCATAACCATCTTGAATTTTTGCAGGGGTAAGGAGAGGTTGAGGGTGGAAAGGTCCAGCACAACTCTCAGGCCCGCCTGGTTCTTCTTCTGAATGACTTCCTCCACTGCCTGGCTCTCTACGAGCGACCGGATCTCCGCCAAAAGAGCTCTGTCCCAACCTGTGTGAGTGGAGGGGAGGAGGGAGGAGAGGCTGGGATAGGGAGGTGCTACCCCGTGGATACTAGGGCGAGGATCCAGGGGTCCGCGAAATTCTGGCACCAGAAATGTGCATGGAGAGCAAACCTGCCACCCACCAGAGACACGTGGACCCGAAGTTGCGTGCCATGCCTTCTTTCCCTCTGAGGCTGTCGCGGAGGAGGGGGACTGGAAAAAGCCCTTACGGCCATCCCTCTTATGGTTGCGCTGGTTCTGAGCCGGCGAGGGGTCCGGCTGCCTGGATCTGCATTCCTGGAAGCCACGGAACCCTCTGTACGTCAGACCCCTTTCTGAGCGCTGCAGAGATTGAGTGTACGATTTGGGCATGGCCTTTGTAAGGATGGATAAAGACTTAGCTGTTTGTGAGCTGTTTTTCTTCTTGTCCAGCTCTTCGTCCGTAGAGGAGTGGAAGAGGTCCCCCCATTCGAACGGTAGATCTAGTATGCGTTCCTGGACATCCGGGTTCAATTCTGTTGCCCGGAGCCAGGCTGTCCTTCTCATGTCCGTGGCAATACAGATGTCACGGCCTGAGGTGTCAATGTGGGCCACTGTGGATTCCATGAGGTCATGCGCCACCAGCTTTGCCTCGGCTAGCCCCGCCTTAAAGCGTGATTGGCTCTGGGTGGGGCATTCCGGGAGGAAGTCCGCAATTTCCCGCCATAATTTTTGGTTGGTGGCTGCCAGCATGGCATCGGCGTTGGCCTGACGCAGATATAGAGAGGTGGTGGAAAGAGTTTCTTGCCATACGCCTCCAAATCTTCTCCTCCTTGCCTAGCAGCACCGCAGAGGAGGAGGCTGAGGACGACTGAGACTTGGAGTATAGTGGTGCTGCAGCGATCACCGAGGAGTGTGGCTGAGGATGGGCCGAAAGCAAGAGTGTATCCCCCTCCATCTGCCTGTACTTGGAGTCCAGGCGTTGAGTGACCGGCTGGGCCGAGTGGGACTTGAGCCAACTCTTCTTGGCCAGGGAAACTACATCAGTTTGCAGTGGGAATACCCGTTTTGGTAGAGGGGCGTTGCATGAGGACTTAAGCCAGAACCCCCTCTGCCGGCTGCTCGACCTCGAATTGGGGTCGACCCAGGTACTCCGCCAGACCAGCAAGACATTCGTGGAAGGCTCTGGCTGAGGATGGCGTGTCCGGATCCTCCTCCTCATCCGTATCCTGGGAATCTGGAGGATCCTGTGGAGGAGGAGGAGTTGTTGGCGCCGGAGGCTGGGGTACAGGGACCGCGGCCAGAGGCTGAGGAGGTGGCGGAGGTTGAGGAGTCGGCTGTGGAGCCGGAGGAGGCGGCTGCACCGGGGCATGGGGCACCGATGGAGGCGTCTGTGGTGCCGCTAGCATGGGTGAATGACTTCCCTGGTTGCGTCTTTGAGGATAACGTCCATCTGAGGTGACTTCATGAGGCTGAGGAACCTCTCAAAGAAAACCTCCTCACTGACTGAAGTGGTGGCACGGGGTGCTGACGGAGTAGCGAGAGGCTGCTGAGGCCGCTGCATACCCTGGCCATACGGACGCAAAGGAAAGCTTCCCTGCACATAAGAGGGGTAGACTGTAGGCCATGTACCAGGTTGAGGCCAGTCTCACCTTGACACTCTTTCTTTGCTGAATTCCTGCAATGGCGTCAGACGGGTGCCTCTGTCTGCCGCGGCAGCCATTCTGTCGAGCTGCCTTCCACATGCCTGCGACGTGTCGCTCAGCCCGCTGGGCCCAGCCTCCTCCAAGACTCTTGCATGTGGATCACAAGGCCTACCCTGCTCCTCGAGCCTAGGCCCGGTAGGTGTGGCACCCTCGACCCGGGGGTCGGTAGAGCTGCGTTTAGGCACCCCCTCAGACATATTTCCGGTATTAGGGCGTGACCCCTCGGCCATGGTGCCGGTACAAGGGCGGAGCCCCTCGGGTGAAGACCCAGTAAAAGAACCTCCCGGTCCCTCTGCACTGACACCGGGAGGATCTGAGGATCCCTCGGCCCGGGGGCTGGTAGCTGCAGCAGCCTCGGTGCAAGCGCTGGTAGAAGGACCTGACCGGTCCCTCTCGCGTGGGAGAGTCCCTTGGAAGGAGTCTCCCTTGCAGGGTGCGATGGAGAATATCGGCCCTACCTTGGGCCTGGCTTAATGTTTCACGAAGTTCTTGAGGTCCTCTGGAGGCAACTTCTGGAAGAGCTCCCTCCACCTGGCTAGTCTGTTCTTCAGTGCCTTCGAGGACAGCGAGCCACATGCTGAACAAGCTTGCCAACCGTGGTCTGTGCCAAGGCAACGTAAGCAGAGGGCGTGGGGGTCTGAAGTTGGGAATAGGCCGTTGCAGGCAGGACACCTGTTGAACCCTGTGGAAGTTGACATGCGCTCGGGAGGAGAGCGACGCCTGAGGACCGAGTACCTGAATGACAAAAAGACAAAAAAGAAGAAGACAAGCAGAAGTATCCGCGCGTGGAATTACATGGCCGAAGGCAAACCCAGGAGCGCTCGTGAAGTTGGGCTGTTCCCGTCAATGCGGAAAAGGGGAGGTGCCAGAGGGCGGTGTCAGGGCAGCCCATCCTCCGTGGGCCACATCCCGCGCGCCTCTAAATTTAAAGGGGAACAAGGTCTTTTCTGGTGAAAAAGATTCAGTCTCCCATCCCTTGGAAGGGACACCCATACAGTAGGGAGGAAAGGGGACGGGACGTAAGAGTAAGACAAGTTCACCTGCTTTTGCAACAATATTACCTCAAGAGATAAAGGAAAGATCCTTTAGAAGCGAGAGCCACCATTACCATAGCTATTTTGTCATGATATAAAAGCGATTTGTGGATCCAGGTGCATGCCATGTTTGACGTTCTTCCAGAAAAAAATTAACTTAAGGAAGATCATATTTTTGAATATGTTTTAACATCAGATAATATGATACAGTCAGATCTGTTTTAGTGGGATGCAGCCATGATTGAAACCAGCAGGGTCCAGACCCAAAGCTCAAAAAGAGATATTAGATATGCCATTTGATAGAGTGACTATTTGGCAAGATTACAGATGACACCCTGCCCTCAGGAAAAGCTGAAACAGATACAGCAAGAGCAGTAAGGAAGTTGCCTATCTTTTCTTTTTTTATGCAGAGGTTGACATTTTACAAAAGGTGTCAATTCTATTATCAGAATGCATTTTCATCCAAGTATAGCCAGCAGAACATGTGAAGTATTCAAGCCTTTTTTATATCTCCAACTTCACACTCTGATCCCCCATAGCACCCCAGCGGGAGGAAGAGTTTCCAGCCTTGTATAAAACGACATATTGGTGAATTGCACCCACAAGTGGCTTGATCAGCAGAGGGAAAAAGAGTTAGAGTGGAGGAAGCCCGGCAGATCCCCATTGAACAGTTGGAATGCTCCTGACATCAGCCCATTAACCTTGACCCATAGCCTTCAGACAATCAAAAAGTCCTGCTATACAAGTCCTTAAGTTGTGCCCCATTCTTTTTCTTTCTATGATCATTCACAAATAAGGCTATTCCATAAAGTGGGCCTCATTACAAGAGTGGCGGAATGGGTTAACGGGTGCCGCAAAAGGATGCAGACACCATTCTGCCACATTACGAGGTCCCCTCGCGGGACCCGCTCTGCACGTCTGGTTTTACCAGACGTGCAGAGCGGGTCCCGCGAGGGGAAGAGGGAGCCAACAACGGGCCGGTCATAATCGGCCTGTAAGCTCCCTCCCCCATTCCCATTCAGCACTATGGAGGCTGAAATGGGAATGGGGAAGATCTGGTCCCGGGTTCCTGGAGGGAGGAATTACCGGGCCCTCCGAACTCGGAATGGCCCGGTAATTCCCCATTCTGGGAACCCGGACCCGATTTTGGCGGCAGCCATGCCGCCAAAATCGTAATGAGGCCCAGTGACTACCTTACTCCTAGTCCATGGCCCCCTTTCCTCCATACTTGTGGGACATTCCGTCCTTCGAGACGGGACCAGAGCACTTTTGTAAAAGCATCACAAATTTTGACATTTTGTCCTCCTTTTATTTTTACAGGGGTTACCTGTCAGGATTAGGGGTAAGAACCACACCCTATATCAGTGTCAAGGAGGAAATCTTGGGTTAGGGCATTCATGACTTGCCTAAGGTACCGCCGGCATAACTTATGCAGGTCGTTTTTACCCAACACAGCTTTCAATAGAAGAACACGCAGCTTGAAAACGCTGTTCCGCGGTAGCTGGTAGCTGGAAGGTACCATGGAAACAGTGGCGTCCTTTGCACCTGGGCTGAGCGGCACTTCTGCGAAGGCTACAGAAGGTCATGTGATCTAGCCCTTATAAGCCTGCCTTCCCAGAACTCGCTGCTTCTGAAAACTCACCAGGTTCTTTATTCTGTTTTGTGTTTTTCCAGTTGCCAACCTTGTTGCCTTGCATTCCGACTTGCCTTTGCCTGTTCCTTATCTGCTTTAGTGATTATCTCTGAGCTTGAAATCAACTACGGTTTTGACCCGGCTTCGTTTTGTGACCTGCTTTGCTTCTGAAATTGTTAACAGTTACCTAAGTACTGCCTTCACCCAGACTGTTCCACGGACCGCTTTTGCTCCTCCCATTGTATCCTGTTGTCCTATTTCCTACCGACCCGGATTGTTTACTGAACTGCCTTTTCCTGCATGCTTTTTGCAAGGGGATTGCTTCAACCACCTGAAACAACTGTTTAGTTGCGATTCTTCCCTACGCTACATACTTCAATCTACGCCACAAGTCTCCAGATCACGTACCGCTCGGACATCTACATCATGCCTTGGCACACAGACTAGAGACTGCCTGTGTGTGCATTATCCCGTAGGCGTCTGCTTTCCGTCGGCTTAGGGCTGTTTGTGGACATTAGGTGCCCTTGTGCAGTCGGATGAGGTTGGGCTACTTTTGCTGCTTCGAATAATCCACTCTTCAGGACAAGCAAGGATTCAATACGGTAAGAATTATTACAATCAACACAGCTTGTCTTCTTGTTTCCACTATTGACTTTACTTAATCCCTGTATGTACTTTACAAACTATCATCTGACACCATTAATCCTGTGCATCTGTGAACTTCGTTTCTTCGATATTTCTACAACGTGGTTAGCACAGGTCAGTTTTGGTTCTCTGACCTATGTATGCTTGTAAATTCATTTTGCAAAGTGGTAATCCTGTGACTTGTTTCCCTTGCAGCCTCTGGTGTCTCGTTTGGATCCTATCTTTCAATTAATTGAATCAATTGAATGTCAATCTTTACATTCAGAGGGGTACACTAGTGGGAAGAATTATTCTTCTGCACTACGGGGTCAAAACTTTGGAGGAAGGTTCTGACAACTCTGACAGTACCGTACGTGGCCGTAACCCTGCCCTCCTGGGCTCCACCCCGTGCATCGCCATTCAGTTCTTTTCTATCGCCATGTCTGAGAGCATTTAAGCAATAATAGAGGCTGCTTTTTAGAGGGGACGGCGGGCAGGCGTATGGAGGAAAGGAGCCTATGGACTAGGAGTAAGGTAGTCACTACGGTGAGTAACTTTGTTATACTCCTACGTCCCGTCCCCTTTCCTCCATACTTGTGCGAGATTCCCAAGCACACACCACAGGTAGTTCAGGTGGATGGAAAAATCCCCTTACTGGAATAAATTCTTAAGGATAGCCTGACCAAACTGGGCATCAGCCCTGGAGCTCAGGTTCAAGCAGTAATGCTTACAAAAAGCTGATGGGGAAGCCCACGTAGCCGCCTTGGCGATGGTTTCCCAAGGAACATACAAGGAAGGCAACAGCAGCCGCTTTGCCACGTACAAGATGGGCATGGATGCCTTTCGGAGGTTGAAGGCTCTGAATGGTATAAGCTTCAGAAATGCAGGAGGCAATCCTTCGGGAGATAGTTGCTTTTGAAGCTGGTTTCCCTTTAGGGTCTCCGAATGTGATAAAGAGTTGTGAGGAGCCCCTAAATTCACTCGTCCCGTCGAGGTAAAACTTCAGAGCTCGTCTGACATCTAGGTTGTGTAGGACTCTCTTGGCATCCGATGCCGGGTTAGGAAAAAAGACCGGTAAGGGGATTGATTGGTTCAAATGAAAATCGGTAACCACCTAAGGCAGGAAAGAAGGATGAGTGCGGAGCACAACCTTATCCTTATGGAAGGTGAGGAACGGATGTTCCACAGAGAGCTTGTAATTCGCTTGCTCACTGTCACTGTGATCAGAAAGGCGAATATCCAAGAAAGGTATTTGAGATTGGTAGTGGCCATTGGTTCAAATGGTTTATGGCATAAGGTGGTGAGGACCGCGGTTTATAGTGATATTTTCGAATGGCATATTTTCGAATGCCAGTATCTCGATGCAATTTTGCTTAACATTTTTTTTTGCATTTTTTCTTTTTTTAATTTTATGTTTAAAATGAGGGCGTTCCCCCCAAACCCTAATTTTTTTAAACACCTTTTTGTACTTACTAAACACAAAAAAAAATTAAATAAAAAAATATATATTAAAAAATACATGTTCCGCTAAATGTTTTCGACATAATGGTGTTTCGAAAATATGTATTCGAAAATATGACCGGATACCGAAGGACCACATTCAAATCCCACTTGGGATGAGACGTGCGTACGGGTGGGATAAGATGTAGAAGACCCACAAAATGCCTTTTAATGACTGGATTAGTCAAAGAAAAGGAACAGCTGTCTGTGGACAGATAGGCCTCAATGGACAATAAGTCTTGCAGGACAAGACATGAATGCCTGAAGCAGCGAGGTGAGATACGAACGAAAGAACCGTGTCGATCGTAGCGTGCCTGGGATCAAATTGTTCAGCCAAACACCAGTGGCAAAAACTGAGCCATTTGCTCCTAAATTGAGACCACATGGAAGGTTTTCTGGCAGCTTGAATAATGCGCATATTGTCCTCGTACAAATTAAACTGCGCTAAAGTTCTGAATTCAGGCACCAGGCAGCCAAGCTGAACGATTGTGGGCAGTGGTGCCACAACTGTTGATAGCACTGGTGACGCAGGTCAGGAATCCATGGCACTCTGATCGGAGGAAGAATCGATAGATGCTGAAATTCCGAGAACCAGAATCTGGCTGGCCACCAAGGAGCTAGGAGGAGGAGAGTGCAGTTTGATGCATTCCTGAGCTTGCAGATTGACCAATGAATCAGAGGCAGTGGAGGAAACCCATAAACCTTCATGTTGTGCGATGGAATCTCGAGAGCTTCCCCTAGGGAGCAGACCCCGCAACCGTTTCTAGATGCATATAGAGGAGTGGTCCATTGGCGACAAATGGCAGAGAGAACATCTGTGTTCAATTTCCACTCGTAACTGGCTGCTGATTGGCGGCTGAGTGAGTCTGCAGTCACATTGATGTGACCCGGAATGTGTACAGCCAGGAGCCAAATCTTGTGCTGGATGGCCCATTCCCAAATCTGTATGGCTAGGTCCACAAGAAGCGGTGACTTGGTGCCACCCTGGTTGTTGATGTAAAACATTGCTACAGAATTGTCTGTGCGAATACAAACTACTTTGATTGTGACGGACGGTTGAAAAGCTTTGGGCGCCAGAAAAACAGCCAGTGGTTTCAGATAATTGATATGAAACTGCCTGTCCTGAATTGTCCAAAGGTCAAAAACTTCAAGATGACCCAGCATTGCGCCCCACCCCAGAAGGGAGGAGTCTGTAGTAATCGTCACTTTGTGTGCAGGGCTCTTGGAAGGAGGCCCCCACAGAAAGGTTGTCGGTGGAAGACCACCATTGTAGATCCGCTGTCATAGAGGATGGAACTAGGATGATCTTGGAATATGGGTCCGAAGCCCGAGACCAGGAGCTCCGAAGAGCCATCTGGGTACGCTTCATCATCAGACGTGCAAGAAGGAGGGCAAGCATGCAAGAAGCCATGAGGCCCAGAAGTCTCTGGAATCACCAAGCGGTCATGTGCGAAGACTGGAGGAAGAGTTGACACGTGGCTGATAGGTCCGTAATCCTGTCCGCTGTTAGGAACACCTTGCTACTGACCCTATTCCAACGGAAACCCAGGAAAATCAGGTCTTGAGAGACTGTCATGGAAGATTTCCGCCAGTTCACCAACAGCCCAAGGTGGAACAGGAGCTGGAGGAGAGACTGGAGATTGTTCAGTGCTGTCTGTGGGCAGGGATTACGCAGGAGCCAATCGTCCAAGTATGGATATACATGAATCCCCTGCAGTCTGAGGAAAGCTGCGATGACCGACATCATCTTCGTAAAGACACGCAGCGCTGAGCTTAGACCAAAATGGAGCAAACGGAACTGGAAGTGTTCCCCTCCCATGGAGAACCACAGATATTTCCGATGTGGCCTCCATATCAGGATGTGCATGTACACGTTCTGAAGGTCCATAACACTGAGCCAGTCGCCCTTTTCGAAGAGAGGGCTTTATTTGGCAAGGCGTGATCATCTTGAATTTCTCTTAGGGAAGAGAAAGATTGAACTGGGAAAGATCAAGCATAGTGCACAGGCCAGCCTGGTTGGGTTTGGGCACTGTGAACAGATGTGAGTAGAAACCCTCCCCTTGCTCCCCGAGGGGAACAGGCTATACCGCTCTGAGGTCGAAAAGTTTCTGTACCTCGGCTCTGAGGGAGGGCGACCCGATCTGTTGGAAGGGAGGGTTGAAGGGTGGGGTCGGGGCAACCTAAAGCCCACCCGAGCGATGGACAAAACCCACCGGTCTTCGGTGATGGTCTGCCACGCCTCCAGATGAGATGAGATTCGTTCACCCACCGGAGTCTCGTGTGACCGGCAAAAACTGTAATTTGGATGATTTGTCGGCAGGGAGACCACCTGTCCCTGAAGAAGAGGCTGATGGGCGAGAGAACATTAAATACACTCCTGGAAGTCGGCTAACTCTTTCCACAGCCTCAGATTGGCTACTGCCAGGAATGGCTTGGTATTCGCTTGACGAAGTTGGAGTGCCAAATTGGCAAAGACTTTCTTGCCCAAGGCGTCCAGAAGCTTATCCTCCTTGTATAGGATTTGAGCCGCTGCCGTTGAAGATGCAGAGGCCGGCTTGGAATGGAGGGTGACCGCTGCCACCAGTGTTGAGGAAGGAAGCATACAAGCCAATAAGGCTATCTCCTCAGAGTCGTGAAGCTTGCATCGTGCACCAATTTTCTTGTTGAGGTGTAGCTGGTGCGCTCCTGAGGTGACAGAGTAAAGGCTCCAGAAAGCACCCCCTCCTGCAGAGTGGTGGTATCAGGTACTGGAATATCAAGGAGGGCCATCATATCCTGGACCCGGTCATCGAATGCTCTCAGAGAGCGGGGCTGCTCATCGCCATCCCGATCCGCTTGAGGCTCATCCAACGAGGCGGGTACAGAAGACTGATCGACCACGCATACTGCCTCAGGTTTTAAAGTGTTGTCCCGGTCTGCCAGTGTCTTCTCTATGGGAGATAACGGGGGCAAAGGAGGCAGAGATGGAGGAGGTCCAGAAGGAAGTGGTGGAAGAAGTGGCACCACCGGGACCTGCATTGGAACGGCCGGGGCAGGAGGTGGGCAGGAGGTTCAGGGTACATTTCCCTGAAAAGACGTTTGAAATATGCCTTCATAGGGTCAGAGTGCATGAGCATCTAAAACTTCCCAAAAAACGCATCTTCAGCCGAAGGCGCTGGTACAGGAAGAGGCCGCTCGTGAGGGGCATACCCCCATGAACGCAAGGAGGGTGGTTGCCAGGAGGGCCCACCAGCAGCTGGATCCACATAGATCAGTAGAGCGGAAGCAGGAGGAAGCGAGACTGTATGAGGCAGCAGTGTACGAGCGCAACAGTTGAATGAAGGGCGGAACAGATTTCTGTTGTCCACATATCGTGGAGAAAGCTGCTCAGCCCCAAAAGGAATACTCCCAGCACCAGATGACATGAACGTTGGTGTATGGGAGGTATCCAAAATGGCCACCATGGACCACAGCAGTTGGGCAGCCATTTTGTCGACACCTGAGAAGAACTGCGTCCCATGTGGAGATGAGGCAATTGTCTCCTCGGGGGAGTCAGGGGACTTAAGCAACACCTTAGCCTTGACGCAAGGATCCTCGGCAGAGCCGGTACTGGCGGGTCTCGGATGTTTACTGGACATCTTAGAAACTGCCCCAAAATTAGCCGGTAGTGGAGGAGTCATGGTCCGTGACCGCCCTCTTTGCCCCCTCGAAAGAACCGGTACCACCACAACCCTGAGCATGGGAGGGATGTACCTCACAGACAAGACCTTCAAAGAAAATTTCCCGGTTCTGTCAGTGCTGACTTTAGCCCCAAGAAGAGGAACCATGGGTTTTAACCTGGTAAGTATAGCACCCTCATTAGGGGCCTCGAGCCGTGGCTCAGTATGAAAAGCTCCAGAAACGGAGACCTCAGGGTGTACCGTGGTATCAGTGTGGAAAGCTCCAGAAATTGAGACCTCAAGGCGAACCCCGGTATCCGGAGCAGCAGACGAACTGGGCTGAACCTTAGCACCCAAATGGTGAACTTCGGAACGGTGTCCGGTTTTGGCAGTTCCTCTGGAGGAACCCTCAGAGAACACTCCAGTGCGCCTATTAGGCCCTTGAGGCAACTCAGGAGAACCCCTGGTGACAGAGCTACACAAGCTCCTCCCAGACCTGGAAGATCTCAGGAAGGAGTCCTCTGGCCAGGGCGCCCTAAAAAGTAAAGAACTTACCGGGCATTTCTTCTTTTCGTTGATGAAAAGCTGGAAATGAGGTGGAGGAGCGCACTGAAATACTTCCTCCCACCTCAGAAGGAGACATTGGAGTGCCCGGACGGAGAAGGAGTCGTAGTAGAAGCACGAATCTCAGTGTTTTCTGGGCCTATACATTCCAAGCAAAGAGAGTGGTGATCCGCCGTTGCGAAGCAATGTTCTTATGAAGAACAGGACACGAATCCCAGATGCTCCGTCATAGACAGAGGACTAGATGACAGAGGAACTGGAGCAGGAAAGAAGGACAAAGGGAATAAAAATGAAAATTACCAGTGATGCTAGTGCGTCCAGCACCGACCGCACGGACAAAAGGACTGAAGGGCAATGCGCAGTGCGGAGCTCAGGAGGGCGGGGTTACGGCCACGTGCGATACCCCACGTAAAAATTAAAGAAGGACACACATTTTGGATGCTTTTACAAAAGTGCTCCGGTCCCGTCTCCAAGGATGGAATGTCCCAACAGTATGGAGAAAAGGGGACGGGACGTGGGAGTATCTTTTTTTAGTGTTGATGGAAACAAGGAATGCCTCCCCCTCAATAGTGTGGCCTAAGTGTATGAGGTCAACAGTCTTTTTTAATATCTGCTCCATGCCCACCCTGAATAAAACCCACATTGTCTTTATGAATAAGTATGAGCAGCAGCTTGTGCATCCTGTTCCCCAAACCTTCCCCAGACATTTTATGTCAATAAGTACAAGAGAAATGGGCCTGTTAGACCCTGACATTGTTTGATCTTTGCCCTCTAATGGAATAAGTTATAGCAAGACTTGTTACACACATCACAGAAGATGTGTCCCATCTAGTAATGAATTGTACAATCTTGCACCAGCATCAAATAAGACCTGAATATTTGATATAACCTAATTGTGAGACTGGTATTGCCTGGTGCCTTCCTAATCGCCATGCTCTTTATATTGCTACAAAATCTTCAGGTGTAATAAGAAGGTAGTTTTATATGTTTAGAAATTTATATTAGGTATGTATATAAGCAAATATTACAAGAATCAGTGAATCATTTTTTAAAACAATTATATACTCTTACGTACCAAAACTATTACAATTGAACAACAACAAGTTGAGCAAGATAGGATCAATGAGCTTTTTATGTAAAATAACAATTAAGACTAACAAGGGGGAGACACGAACAAAGATACAAAACAGAGGACAGAAGGAAATAAAGGGCAGGGATAATAGTGATTAAAAATATGATAATATTTAGTTGAGGTATTGAATAAACACGTTCCATTTTTTGTTAAATTTGTGCAAACAATCAAAAGAAGAAGCATGGTATTTTTCAATCCGATGGGTGGAGCAAATAGAATTCCACCAGGTATTATATGATAGGTTAGTAGCATTCTTCCAGTTATACATAATGTTTTGAAACGCAATACTTATAAACAAATTAAATAGAGTAGGAGATTCAATCTGTTTGATAGCTGGATTAACAATGGAACCAATCATAAGGTTAGAAAGCGTTAGAGAGTCTACTAAATGGAAGGTTCATTGCATGCGTGAACAGATCTTAGTCCAAAAAGCATATACATATTTACATTTAAAAATTAAATGAGGAAAATCTGCATTTGGTTCAAAGCATGACCAACAATTATTGGATGAATTATCTACTACTTTGGCAATACGTAGGGGAGTACGAAAAGCACAGTGTAAAATGAAAAGGTAGGTTTGGGTAAGATTGGCAGCTACGGACATAGAATGACACATTTTCCAAATTTGGATCCAGAGATCCGGGGTAGGTTGTAAATTCTAGTCACTTTCCCATTGTCTGATAATGCTAATATTAAATCGGTTGGAAGAGGGGGGATCGTTTAAGAACGCATATATCTCGGCGGCACTGATAAAAGGATTGTTAGTTTAAAAAGTCAGCAACGGTGAAGGGGATTTTTGGGTCAAAGTGGGCAGGTATTTAGTTATTGATTTGATGAGGGATGTGTGAAAGAGGAGGTCCGAATCAGAGATATTGGGCCTCATTACACGTTGTGCGGTAAGGGATTAACGTTACCAGTAAGGGAATACCGGTATCGTTAAATCCCCATGCCAATTACGACCCGGATTACCGCTATTAGCGGCACCGCTAAGTACGGTGCCACTAATAGCGGCTAGTTCGCGGGCGCGAGACCCTTAATCCCGTAAATAGCGCCATGCCGCTAATAGCACACCATCACAAGCCATGCGGACATGCAAATAGCGGCATGGTAAAACCCCAAAAACCCCTTACCGGCATGGCGCTAATACCAGCATCGCGAACCACCCGTTAATAGAACTGAGCAGTGTTCCCACCTGCCACAGGTGGACACAATCAGCACAGGTGGAGGCAATGGAGACTGTGGCAGCACAAAAGGAGCACACCACACCCCTTCACACACCCCTTCCCACACCAAGATGGTTCCAATACTAGCAGCATTACATGGGCTAGAGGACATGATTGCAGTGAAGCACCAACAACAACAGGCAGTACAGAGGAGACACAGGTGGAGGAGGAGGGCAAGACGGGCGCAGCAAGCACCACCAGGGCACCTAGTCATACCACAGAGGCAGCCACCAATCCCCAGGACCTGAGCCAGTCCATTTAACCTAACCCCTGAGCAGATACACACCCTGTACCGTCTGGACCGAGATACCATCACCAGCATCGTGGACATGATACATGACGACATCGTGAGCCTCATAGACATCAGAACTGCCATCCCCCCTCTACTGAAGGTGGTGACTGTGCGTCACTTCCTGGCCACAGGCACCTACCAGCATAAGGTGGGGCAGATGCATGGCATCTCACAACCAGTATTCTCACGCACGCTGAACCAGGTACTCGATGCCCTCCTGAAGCAAGCACCTGAACACATATTCATGCCACGGACTGCCCAGGAGATCGCAAACACCAAAGTTGGCTTTTATTCACTGGCAGGCATCCCAAGTTGCATTGGGGCCATCGACTGTACCCGTGTGGAATTGGTGGTCCCACATCACAATGAAGTAGTCTACCGAAACAGGAAGCAATTCCACTCCATCAATGTCCAAATGGTATGTGACGCTAACAAGATAATCACACATTGTTGTGCCCGATTTCCCGGATCAACCCATGATTCCATGGTCCTGCGGAAATCAACCATACCACGCTACATGGAGAGACAAGCCGGACAACGTTTGTGGCTACCTGGTGAGTAGCAGGGCAAGCACATGGCAGTGTGATTGGGGGGGGGGGGAGGAGAGATACATACTCCAACTGGGTGTGATTGGGGGTGGGAGAGATACATACTCCAACTGGGTGTGATTGGGGGGGAGAGATACATACTCCAACTGGGTGTGATTGGCGGGGGGAGAGATACATATTCCAACTGGGTGTAGCCTTTCGTCCGTAGGACAAATGGACATACAGATGTACGCCAATGTCCATCAGGGAAGGCCGCAATGTACTTGAGAAGAACTGCAAGCAATTATAAGCTACACAACGTAGAGAACAATCCAGGTCTACGAATATTACACATCCACCCACATCCACATTACACATCATGCCACACCACATAATACACAAATCAGCAACATGGCGTCAAGATGGTAATACAGCATTAGCGCAACACAACATCAATACAGAAAGGTGCCCTTGAATGCATGCAAAGGGATCACCCCTAGCCATAGCGTTGAACCACACACCTATAGCACCAGTGAAGTGATGCTACACAGCATGGCAACATCAATGTCGGAATGGTAGTACACTAGCAGTGTGGTACCAAATATGCCTGGGCTCAGGGACACCTAAGACCTGGCCTCACCCAGGACATGTCAATTGCTGTCGGAGGCATGAATCGGGCATGTCCACTTGCAGGGTCAAGCACACCTTTGCACATTGCGGTCAGACAGATCGTCTGCATGCATGCTGGTAGTTGTGGATCTCAATCAGAATGCAAAGTTGATTTGTGTGACATGTACATGCCGCTCCAGAAGTGAACAGTAACAGGTCTTCATTCTTCCCCCCATACAGGCGATGCCGGCTATCCCCTGAAGAGGTGGCTCCTTACCCCTGTACGGAACCCACAGAGCCGGCACGAAGAGGACTACAATTGTGCACATACCCGTGTACCCGTGTCGTGATTGAGCAGACATTTGAAGACACGGTTTAGGTGCATAAGCAGGTCGGGTGGCGCTCTCCTGTACGGCCATGAGAAGGTGGCCAAGATTACCATGGCATGTGTCATGCTGCACAATATGTGTATCAGACGGAATGTGCCACTGCCCCCTGACGTTCAAATGCAACCACCTGATGAGGATGATGATGGTGATGAAGACGGAGGTCACGGGGATGCAGGTCATGCAAGAGGCGATGGCCAGGAGGGACGTGATGTGAGACAGCATCTGATCAACCAAATTTTCTGAGTAACATGGTTTCACTCTGTACGATGGATATGGGTAGTAATGCACTGGTGTCTGTGTTGAAGCGCACAATGGACCATGTCACCAATAAAGTACACATACACAATGAAGAAGTCCAAGCCTGTGTTTTGATTAATCACGAGTATATTAAGGTAATTTCAAGATGTATAAGTGCATGTCCCCAACCATCCCACCGCCCTTCCCCCCGTCCCCCCACAACAGTCCCGAAACACCCTTCCCCCCTCCCCCACAACAGTCCCGAAACACCCTTCCCCCTCCCCCCACAACAGTCCCGAAACACCCTTCCCCTCTCCCCCCACAACAGTCCCGTAACACCCCCCCCACAACAGTCCTGAAAACACCCTTCCCCCCGCCCCCCCACAACAGTCCCAAAACACCCTTCCCCCTGCCCCAACAGTCCCGAAACACCCTTCCCCCCTCCCCCCACAACAGTCCCTTATGTGTCTGGCACAATGTTGTTGTCCAGCTGCACACATGGAAGGTTGACCCTGCAGTCCCTATTCCCCATTGCCACCACCAGCATTAGGAGGCTGGGTTGACGTGCGCCTGGTGGTGCGCGTGGCGCGGCGGAGGGGGCTTGTCTGCCTCGAACTAGCGGATGATGATGTGGCTGTCTGTCCCGGTGGTGGTGGGAACTGGCGGTCCATCGCGTCCGCTATCCGCTTGAGGACCTGCCTGAGTTGGCCAATCTCCCCACACAGCCTGTTTGTACAAGCTTCAATCACCTCCCTTGAGTGCCTGGCAGTCTCTGTTATCTCCCCCCTGAGACGGGCAGCCTCTTCAACATGCTGCCCAACCAGCACAGTTATGTCCTCTTGGCGCTGCCTGATGATGGCCAGGTCAAGGGCACTGTGGCGTTCTCGTGGTGTGGCTGCTGCGCCTTCCTCTGCAACCAGGACATCTGGTGAAGCCACTGGTGGGCTACTGGACCCTCCCATGTTGTCCTCGCCAGGCTGGCCATGGACACTGGACCAAGGTGTTTGCTGTGGAGTTGCCTCTGGGGTTCCTGGGGGGGTTGGGGTGTGCATTTCCATTGGGAACTCTATCGGGTCCTCCGCATCTGAGAGCGGCGCTGTGGCTGCCGCCTCACCTGTGGAACTTGTGGCAGCAGAGGGTGGGCCCTCTGTGGCTGGAATCTGTGGTGGGGGGTTCACTTCTGAAGGTCGGGCAGTTGTTGCTGGTGTGGACAGTGGTATGGTAGCAGTGGCGCTCCGCCGATGTTTGGCACTCTGCCTGGGAACTCTTCTCCCTTTGCCCCTTGATGTAGTGGGGGTGTCCCCTGTGTCCTGTGGCCTTGGTTTTTTCGTGGCAGAGGGTGCCTGAGTTGCAGTGCCAGGTTCTTCACTGTCTGTATGTGAGCCTGTCGGGGACAAAGAGGGGGATGGCATTGGTGACGGTTCAATGTACTCCATGCGGAATACGTCAATCATGCTGTTGTGAGCATTGGGACTTCATTGGTAGGGATGCAGGTGATGTGTCTGTTGAGTGGGTCATCCATGCATGGTTGTGTGTGGCACTTGTCTCTGGTGATGCGTGCATGTGTGTGTGTTTGGGTTTGACACTGACATGGCCAGGGTTGTATGCATGATTGGATGTTTGCGCATCCATGAGGTGAATCTGGGCTCACATTTGGGGGAACCTCAACATTCACAGTGCATACTTTCATGTGTAACACTCACCTCCATCTGATGTAGTTGCCACACCATGCTCCATGCTCCCGACTCCCTCAATCGATTCAACACCAATCGTGTTGGCGCAGGTCTCCTCCCACTCTTTTAATTTTATCGGCGAATCGGCTCCACCTCCTGTGGCCATGTTGCGGTTCGCAGACAGGATGCTTCAGAATCATCCCACCACTTTCTGCACTCCCGGACAGTGCGGGTGGTGGTGCCCACTCCACTCACTTTCAGGGCAACCTCTGCCCAGATTGCCTTCTTGCGGATCAGGGTCTCCCGCGGCATGTTGTTTCCAAATACCACGTCGGCATTCGCTGCAAGGGTCTCAGTGAGCATTGTTAGCTCCTCGTTGGTGGACTTCTCCTTGCGCTGGCGGTCGGTTGTTTTTTTAATAGCCTTAGGCATGGCGAGGGTGTCCTTGTGGCTTTCGAATAGCAAAGTTCTCAAAACAGGTCCAGGGGGCAGAGGATGGCAATGGATTGTGTTTTTAAAGATGGCCGCCGTGCTCCTTCCCGTTCCTGTGCGATGACGCTATTTCCGGTTCCGCTATTTAACAGTGACCTCTAATTGCGGTGACCGCTAATTGCGATGGCCGCTATTAGCGGTGACCGTTGTTTGCATGTTGCTGGAGGTAGGAAGTGCTATCAGCGCTTTCATCGGTGCCGCTAAGGGTCTTTTTGGGGTCTTTAGCGGCATGGTGGTAGGGTCGTTACCGGCATGGCGCTATGCTCGTGTCCACGTACACGTAATGGTATGCTATTAGCGGCCTCTTGCCAAGGCGGACACGTTAATAGCGCCATGCCGGTAAATTACAATTTTTAGCGCACAACGTGTAATGAGGGCCATTGTATTGTAGACAAATCTGTGTAAAGGGGATTTCTTTGGAATTATGGAAAAGTTGTTTGATAAATTTGATGCCTGACGAGTACCATCTGTAAATGGTAATGAGATTGGATTTGGTGGGGTTTTATTTATTGAACCAGAGAAAGATGTCGTCTGGATTGGTTTTAGAGAAAGAATTGGTGGGGAGTTTATTCCAAATAGTTTGAGAGAGGTGGAGCAAAGGAAATGAAGTAATATTGGGCCAAGAAGAAGTCATTAAGAAGTGGGAAAGGTAGAGTGGGGAAATAAAACTGGCTTCAATATTAACCCAGAGAGGAGCATTTTCAAGGTGGGATTCGTAATGTTTAAAAATAATTAATTGCTTTAGGACAAAAGCTATATGGTATAATTGGAAATTAGGGAATTTAACGCCCCCTAAAGTTTTAGAAAGTCTTAATTTATTAACGGCAATGCACAGTAATGTATGATTCCATAAGAATTTAAGAAGAAGGGAAGCAAGTTTTTTTGAAGAAAGAAGTATGAATTACAGTGGGGATCATGGATAATGTACAGAGGATAATGATACTGATCATCATTTTAATAGTATGAAGGTGTCCCCACCAAGATAGGAAAAGGGGTGACCATCTTGAAATCATTTCTGTAACATTTTCAGCTAAAAGGTTAGTGTTAAGATTAATAGTGGTGTGTATATCTTTAGCCATTAGAAGCCCTAAATATTTAATATTTGAGGATTGCCATGACATGCCAAAAGGAGGGGTATTGGCAGTATTACATGCATTAGTGAGAGGCATGACCTCAGATTTATCAAAATTTAATTTGTTACTGGATACAGCAGAAAAGTTATTAATGGTAGTTTTTAAATGTTGGATGGGGGAGCCAGGATTAGAGAGGTAAAGTAGGATATTGTCTGCGTAAACAGATAATTTGATTTCTATATTATTAATAAAGATACCTTTGATGTTGGAATTTTTTCTGATGCTTTAAAGGAGGGGTTCCAGAGCAAGGTTAAAAAGCAAGGGAGAGAGGGGACAGCCTTGACGGGTAACTCTTGATTTGTAAAGAGGAGGAGAGAGTATTGTTAATAAGAATACGAATGGTAGGAGAAGAGTAGAGAACTTTAACCAGATAGATAAAGTGTGGAGGGAAGCCATGCCAAATTAAAGAGTGAAACATCAAAGACCAAGAGACACGATCAAATGCTTTCTCAGCATCGAGGTCTAGGAGAGCTAAAGGGTCATCAGAATTTTGAGAGTGAGAAAGCGTATTGAATAAAAGTCTGATATTAGATGAGGCGTGTCAATCTTTAATAAAACTAGATTTGTCAGAGTGTATACGTTTGGGAAGAAATAGTTCTAGGCGTTTTGCGAGGACTTTAGCAAAACATTTTGAATCAGAATTAATAAGGGAAATGGGTCGGTAGTTTTTAATTTGAGAGGGATCCTTATCAGGTTTGGCAAAAAGTACAAGAAGGGCCTCACCAAAGGAACCAGGACTTTGTCCAATTTCAACAAAGTAGGAATATAATTCAAGAAGTTTTGGCGCAATGGAGTCGACACAAGCTTTGTAAAGATCTGTGGTAAACCCACCAGGGCCTGGGGCCTTATTGGGTTTGAGGTCTAGTATTGCTTGCTTGATTTCTTTTAGGGAAATAGGTGAGTCAAGGGGAGAAAGGTCAATCGAGTTGGAGGGATTGTTTTTTTTTAAAGAAAGACAGGATTTCGAAGTGTTAATAGAGTGGTCAGAAG
Source organism: Ambystoma mexicanum (assembly GCF_040938575.1). Classification (NCBI taxonomy): domain Eukaryota; kingdom Metazoa; phylum Chordata; class Amphibia; order Caudata; family Ambystomatidae; genus Ambystoma; species Ambystoma mexicanum. The sequence goes on along the minus strand of NC_090936.1, from coordinate 445,393,355 downwards.
AATATAGGTTGGAGTAAAAATCAAGAAAGGCATAATTTATATCTTTTGGTTTGGTTAGTCTGTTACCATCAGAAGAGAGAATATGGGTAATGAGGGATTTTTATTTCTTCTTTTTTAGATAAGAAGCTAGCATTCTGCCATCTTTATTGGATCCACTGTAAAGTTTGGCTCTAGCTCTAAGTATGGAGTTAGCAGCTCTGTCAGTGCAAATTTTGTTAAATTCAATTTGTTAAGCCATGAGGCTTTCATAGTATTAGTATCCGGGTTAGCATAGTAGGATTGTTCAAGGTGTTTGATTGAGGCTAACAGAGCGTTATGAGTAAGTTCAGATTGTCATTTTTTAATGGCGACAAATTGAATTATGAATCCACGAAGGGTGGCTTTGAAAGCGTCCCATTTGTTATTCATGGAGGTGTGTTCAGGACGGTTATTGAGAAATAAGTCTTCAATGAAAGATTTAGTTTTGTCAATGAAGGATTTGTCTTTAAGGAGAAAAAAATGAAATCTCCATCTTCGAGAGAGTTTATAAATAGGTATCCATTCTGGGGTGGTAGAAACAAGTGCATGATCAGAAATTGTTATGGGACCAATTTCAGAGTTCAAAATGGTAGAAGTTACTGAAGAATTAAATATATAGTCTAGTCTGGAAAAGGATTGATGGGGAGGGGAATAGAATGAATACTCTTTTGTATCTGGATGACAGAAGCGCAAGGAGTAAACTAGGTTGAGGTTTTGTTATACATTTATGAAACTATTTTGGGATTTGGAGTTAATATAATTCGGGGAAGATTTACGGTCGAGGGTAAAGTCGAGGATTTGGTTTATATCGCCACAAAGAATTTGTTTATCTGGACTCTTCTGTGAGAGTTTTGAAATGAAATTAGACCAAAAGAGGGGGTTGGGTGCGTTAGGGCCATAATTATTAAGTATAGTAACAGATAAATTGTTAATAACTACTTCTATAATAACCCACCGGCCTTCAGGGTCATTTTCTTCATTAATTAATGAAAAGTTTACATGTTTATTGATCAATATAGAAACCCCACCTTTCTTGTCCAGAGCATTGGAGAAAAGTGTATGACTGACCCAAGAGACTTTGATCTTGAGGTTTTCACTATCTGAACTTAAATTAATCTCTTGGAGACAAATAATGTCAGGTTTTAGCTTAGTCAATTGGGAGGTTATCTTGCTACGTTTAATAGGATGACTCCGACCTTTGACATTCCAAGTAACAAACTTAACAGACATTTGCAAAGATAAAAAAAGATAATGGCAAAAACAAAGGCGAATGTAGTGCAAAAATAACAGTTGCAAAATACAATTAATGTGATTTTAAGAACTGTAATACAACGCAAGAGTATACATTTCTAAGTATTGTGGCAAGTCCGGAGCACAAGGGGAAAAACAAAAGGAAAGGGACACGACAAAAGAGGGAGAAACATGTAAGAATGGACAAAATGGATATAAGAGATGACATAAGAATGGTGATGGTGAGATTAGTTAGAATGTAAGTAAGCAAGAGTATCATGGGGGATACCAGAGTACAGAAACGGAATAAGCACAGGCGGAGAAGCGAGGAGCAAGAGATGAGCATAACGTCAAAAGTTATAAGAGTATGAACAGGCAGAACGGCCAGTGGAGCTATTCTGTAATGAACTGTATGGTTAGACAAAGGATAAATTGCAAAGCGGATACGGCGATGACGACGTGCAGCCCACGTGTGGAGTCGGTAAAGTTTGTAAATTTGAAAAAGAAGGATCAGTGGACGTGATGGGAGATCTCAAATTTGTCTATTAGACGGGTTGGGGTAGATGGAACATCAAATGGAATTGAGGAGGTTGATCTGCTGCGTTTAGGTGTGCATTTAATGTGTTGGCTCTTAGTTTTTTTTGTACAAAGGGGAGAGAAGTAGGGAATCCGGCTTGGAAATGTTGACCGAGGGGTTCTGTGAGGTTGTATTCAACGGTGATGCTTGAATAGCTTGAAGTAGATTGTAGAGATCATTTGGGTCTGTGAATTCATTGGTAGGTCCATTCGGAATGGTAATCATCATTCTTTTGTGGTCTAAAAGACCATATCTAATGTTAAGGGATTTCAGGAGAGGTCTCATATCCAGGAATCTTTTCATCTTGGCTTGGGTAATCTTGGAAATGTCTGGGGCGATAAAGATTTTGTTACCCCTAAAAAGGACTGGGTAATTCTTCCTGGCAGTTAGTAGAATTTGGCGCACTTGCTGATGTCTCAAGAAGCAAGCGATAAAGGGTCTTGGCGAAGTATTGATGCTGGAGAAGCAGCGTCTAATCCTGTGAGCCCGCTGCAGTTCTATTGGGGGTGAAAAGGTGATCCCTAGGGCAGAGGGGATCCATTTGGTGAGGAAGTTGATGAGATCTTCTCCTTCAATTGTTTCAGGAATCCCATAGAAGCAAAGGTCGTCCCTACGGTTTCTGTCTTCCAATTCCGTAACTTCCCCTTCCAATTGTTCAGCCACTGGGAGTCAGTATTGAGTAGGCCTTTTTGCGTTGATGAAGCCAGGAGGCGACGTGATAAATGGGTCGTGCTACGTGAGGAGAGGTTCTGCGTCAGATGGAGCAGACAGAGGGCCTCTCTGGAGCTTACAGGCAGACGCCACACAACAATTCCACACTGAAAGTAATGATCAGAATGAAGGACACTGTGTGCTCGCGGCACATAAAACAAACGACTATTCCGGTACAAGCTTTAGAAGAATAACGCAGAATATGAAGGCCCCAACTCTGAGAGAAATCGGCACAAATGCTATGCAGTCAAACGCCGAAATGTTCCCTCTGAAGTTTTTCACATCGGCGCACACTACATCCTGGAATGGGAAGACCTGAAGCGAAACTTTGCTGAAGAGACGTGGGCTCCTTGCTGATCTGGCGGTGAACACTGCATCAAAGAACAGGAAGAACTGAAGCGAAATGCTTCTGTGGAGACGCGGGCTCTGTGGTGGACCGCCTCCAAGTCAGCGGCAACACAGTGAGACAATAATTGCAGCCGCAGTTATGGGAGGTTTGAAAATAAATATTTTGTTGCCGACCATACCAATATCTAGTGATTTAAGAATAAAAACAGGCTGAGCTAACTGCTCATATTATTAAAAGATTTACTCTGCTCCGGGAGCTCCACGACTATGCGGCCAGCTCTGTTGCCGCTTGGCCACGCACCCGTAATAAGCAGGTGTAACCCCTGGCTACCCTTTAGACTCATTTGCAGCAAATCAAACTCAACTAAATACTTTCCTGTTTTGCTTTTTTATCCCCTCCCCTGAAATTCTGAGGTATAAAGATTCCTATATCTAAACTCCTCTACAATTCCCCTTTTGTTCTGCACATGCTGCACTTTTGGATCCTTAACTCTTCCTATCCAAGACTGCTGTTGGGCACGTGGCCTATATGCTTGAATCTTGGCCACCATTTCACCCCTTTAATAATCATTCTGCTTACTAAGCACATTTCATGTGCTAGAAAAGGCCAGAGTTCAGAATTCCATACACATAGCTCCTTGTGTGTGTAACTTACTCCACTCTATTCTGTATAGTGTCTCCTTAATTTCCTCCCGCAATTTGTCTTCCCTAACCCTCCTATGCATTTTATTTTCAGCTCCCATCCTAATCAATTGACCCGGATAGTCACCTTAAAACCCCCCCATATTATACGCACAGAAACATTGCCATTGAACTCAAAATATGAATGTATATTTTCCATTGTTGATCCAGAAGCAACTATTTACTTAATCAAATAATCATTACAGATTCATCTACCTCTTACTCCATTCATGGACCTGTCTACTAAGGTCATCAAATCATGATTGAACCACAGAGCAGGAATATATATTGCCACCTTTTAACCAAGGAAGTAGCTTGCTGTCCTTCACAAGTAGATCAATATGAGCAAATGAGTCATGATAAGTGTAGGCCCTTCCCTCCCCTTTCTACTCCCTCCATTAATCCATTAGTCGAATATCCCTATTAAGTTAATCAAATCTGGTCAAATCTTTTCTTTGGGATTATATCCACTGGTTTCCCATATTCCTCCACCTGTCTTTCTCCAGATACAGGCCCATATTAAAGGCACCCCAACCCAAAAGCACACCCTCCATAAAAGTACCAAGCAGGTGTCATCTTTCTTCGTACATAATCTAACCCCCATTGGGACTGTATAATAACAGAACCACCAAAGGGTTCCCCTGATAGAGTTCCCTGAGAATGATATACTTTCCACCTTTATCCCATTTTGTATCAATATTACCACAGCTTCCCTTTGGGCTATCACCGAAAACATAATATACCGTTGCCACGCCATCACAAAAACCATCACTTGACCCTAAAGACCCGAAGAATTTTCGGTGGTGGGCCTTCCTTGGCTAGTAAAGATAATGGGAAAAGTGTTAACTGTGCAGCTTCAAGGCCATGTAGTGAAGTTCACACTGCTACTGTATACCTTCTGCCGCAGACATGAGACTGAGACAGCGCTAATAGCAGTTTGGGACAAGCTTCTGAGGCAAGCTGACATTGGTGAACTCTCTATTGTGGTGATGCTGGATCTTTCAGCTGCGATTGACACTGCGGATCATAACATTATACTTTCATGGCTGTCAGTAGTTAGGGGAGTTTCAGCACAGGCCATTAACTGGTATTTTCTTGCTAACTTCTGCCAAAATGTAAAGGTTGGAGAATTCCTGTCAGACACGTTACCTCAGAAATGCAGTATTCTGCAAGACCCGTCCTTGTCGCCACTTTTGTTTAGTATCTACATGCAACCACTGATGGCAATTCGAGGAAACATGAGGTTGGTTTTTAATCTTATGCTGACGATACCCTAATCTATTTAAGATTAGGTAAATCCAAGAAATCTCTCCCAAAAGCTGGCCGGTGTCTGTAAGAAGTGAGTCACTGGATGATCCGGAATCGGCTACAACACAACCCTAGTTAGACAGAGGTGGCATTATTTGGCCCCTGGCATCTGTTACCTAAGAGTGCTGACGGTCTTGCCCCACCATGCTTCTTGGGTTTGAAATTGAACTATGTACGCAAAATTAAGAATCTGAGCTGCATAAGGCAATCTGATTTAGGGTGTAATAGCCAGGTAGGGGCCAAACTGCCATTTTACTCTCTGCAGATTCTCAGCCAGGCATTGCCATACATACCTTCTCAAGATCATGCTGTGGTTGTAGGCACCTTAATTAATTTAAGACTGGACTATGGCAACTGCATGTTAGCTGGTATTCCTAAGGGTCAGTTTAACAGTCTGCAGAAAGCTCAAAATGCTGGTGTCAGATTTGTCTTTAAAGTCCAAAAAGCTACTATCTTGGCACTGTGTCATTCCCTACACTGGCTCCTGGTGAAACAGAGAATAGACTAAGACCTTGTGCATGGTCTTTAAATGTCTACATGGTCTGGCTTCCGGTTATCTAGCAGAGAAATTCACTCGATATAATCCACCCACTACCTACGATCTACCAACATGCTGCAGCTGGTTCATCTCGTCGTGCCACCAGAGGGGATAGACAATTTTCAGTCTATGGTCGTACACTTTGGAATTCTATTCCTTGGAGGATTAGGAACCTGAAAGAGCTGTCACAATTTCAGAAAGCATTGAAAACCCATTTGTTTAACTAAGTCTAGGGATACTTCATAAGAACTAACTTGACTCTTCTCGCTGTACTGCTTGATGCCCTAATGAGATCTGCACCCAGTCACAGTTAATTCTGCTCGGTCTGTGCAGTATAAGTAAATCAAATCAAACTACTCAATAGCTAGCTTGTTATCCCTTACAGAATGGGGTTCCGGGACAAAAAACAAAAGACTTTCCCACACTTTTAAACCCTCTCCGCAATAGGAAATGCTGAGTTGGTGAATTTGGACCTCTGGATTTTAGAGGTAGCAAACAGCAGACTTCGACTCCCACCATTATTGATAGACTCATCATTCAGTTTGCCTTACCGTCTTGCAGATACTCGCCTCACCATCAGTAGTGCTGAACGGAATGGTTTCACAATGAAATCAACAGATGCTAACAAATTACGATGGACAGGATACAGAATGTTATCAGAAAAGGTATAAACTCCAACAAACTCACCAAATGTCTGACCCTCCACCAAACGTGCGACCTCCATTTTATCTGCTTGTAATCTTCACTTAAGAATGCATTACAGGCGTTTAACCCCAACTTAACTCCCTTCACTTCCAGGATTAAACTATCAGGTGACAGATCATCCACTTTTCCATTCACCAGGCAGTTTGAGCCATACAGCTCAGTGTAAACATCCAACTCCCCTTACCTACACTCCTTTTAACAATTGTTGACTGGTCCCCTCAACTTACACTTCATAAAGGACCTGAAGAGTTTAGTCTTTAAAGAACATCTCGCCAATCGCTGATCGATACGCTCAAATCTAATTCTTTATTTCTAGAGCTCCTACCTTTCCCTGACTCCCTCTTTCCAACTCAGTTCCTCTGCTAACCCCAAACCCTTAGCTGTAATCCCCTGGGTGTGTTCCCTATGCACTGTGCTCCATGTCCTTCAAGCTAGGTTTGCACTTTATAAATCCCATATATACATGCATAATTACATTTGCTGCCATTATGTAAATGTGCCGCTCAACAAAGGTTTGTCCCTCAACCCAGACTCGGTTGAGGGACAAAGTGGAAATCATTCCTGGAACACTTCTACTAGTCCCAGTAAGAGCAAAGTGTTGATAATACTAGATAAGAGTGACAGTTATAACCGGAACAGCCCTACTGTTCTTAATCAAGGAAATTATGGAACATTAAATAGAAAGAAAGTAAAGCGAGGAATAAAGACGAAACAAATCACAAGAGAGAAGAAAACGCAGATGGAGAACCACAGTGTAAAAGAAACTTTTTAAAAGCCCAATATCTGATTTCTCCAATGATACATACACTTCTCAAAATCTGATAACAATTGCATATCGCTAACCCAATTCTCCACTGGTGGTTTTTTCCTAGTTTTCCACAATCTCAAGATCTGTTTCACTGCCACCATTAAAGCCTTGCCAATCCAACATCTATATCTCCTAGCAATCACACATCTTCCCCTATCAGATAAGAGGATTGCAGAAAAAGGTGTCCTCAGGAAGTCTATAGAAAGTACTGTGTCCAACCTGTCCAATACACCCCCCCCCAAAAACCAATTGATCTAGAGCAATTCCATTGCATTTGAATTAGTGTCCCCCTCTCCTTCCCAAATCCCCAGCATATCTCAGTCTATTTAGATCTTTGGTTGCCATTTAATGATCTAGATGGTCCATAGAAATAAATAGTATCAAAGAACATCCAAGCAAAAAATATGTGAATGCAAGTTAATACATTTTGGTGTATGTATGCTATGTGTGTGTAAGTGTGTATTGTGTAGGTTTTATTTTTCTTTTTCAGTTGTTCTTCTCTATTTTTTGGACCTCAGTAAATATACAACTACTATAGTAAGTGTGTTTATTAGTTTACTCTGTTGGATAGCTATAACTTTGTAGGAATTGTTAAACTATTGCAATTATCAATTTACTGTATATTGTATACGTTAATATCGATGTTAGGTTATTAGATAAAATGTTACCTGCTACTGAATTCCGTTGAATATCTGATAAATAAAGTATACAAACAAAAAGAAAAGCCCAATATCTGAACTACACGATTTGATCAAAGTAGTTTCAAAGAACTATCTACAAATACTTTACTAAAGTGAACTTGCTGGGATGCCATGCACAGGAGAAGGGTGTCATTCTCCTGTGCCTTAGTTGCTCTGTTAGTGGCAGGGATAGATTAAGCTAGTTTGGACCTGGGACATATCTTACTTTTGGACTCACTGACAAGCACCCTAGTTAATTGTTGGTTAGGCAGGGAAACCCATAGCTCAGAGAAAGTTAGGAATGTTCACTTTTCTTTTAATAAAGATATTGCATAAATGGAAGATCAGACTCCTTGTCCTTCTTCTGATCCGCCACAATCTCTAACCAGCGAGTGTCACTTTTTCTGTGAAGGTGTGTTTAGCTTTCTAAATTTCCTGGCCCCAAAAATGTTTCTTCTCCCAAATTCTCCAGTTTGCCACTGCCGACAGTTCTTCACTCTTGGCCCCTTCCCTATCAGGTCCAGATCTATGTCAGTGCTTAAGATGAATTCTAAACCTTCCAGCGATAACCTACTTTGCTTTGCATTAGTACCTTGAGTGGGACGGGTATGTAAGGACATGGGTCCCGAGCCTGCTAGGCCTAGAGATCCAAGCTATATTTCACTGGTGACGCCCACCAAGGCTGAAACACGTCTGGAGTTAATTGTGGTCTCTTGCAGAAGGGATGTGACCTAGCAGTATGGGCCAGCCTGCCTGTTTTGCGGTGGGACCATGCCTTATTTGTACATGGTCTTTCATCCTTTTTGTAATAGCTTGGCAAGCAGAAGAAGAATGATGTTCTGGAGCAATGCTCAAAGCTATACCAATGGTTAAGATTCATTCTAACCCTTCCAGCCATCATCCCTGCTTTGCCACCAAAACTGAGGGATTTGACATGGGCAGAATTACCGCCTGTTGTAAATGCTCCAAATTCTGCCATGCCAGGACGTCTAGTCTGGCCGATTTACCACCAGGCCAAGTGGCGGAAACAGTGAACAAGTTAGGTGGTACTTGGTATTGAGTTCCAATGTTTGGTCATTGGACACTGTACTAGAGTTATTAAGTTATTTCCTGCTGGGACCCCTGCAGCAATCTGTACCCAACTAGAATCAAAAGCTGCCACAAACCACTGGAGCCCACACAGTCAGCTGTGCAAGGAGACTCATATAGGGAAATAGGAGGCCTTGAGCAACCTAACTCTGAGAGACCTAGGGACAATCAGGGGGCCCAATTGGCAACTATGATGAGGTTTCATCAGGCAAAGGTCAGGCAAAGCATGTCATGAAAAAATACTTAGGTCCTCATTGCCTGAAATATAGGATGGAGTTCATGTTCTCACAATGATACTTAACACAGCTTTTACTACTTACCGCTTCAACGAGGCTGCCAGCACTACCGTGGAATTGTCGCCCACTCTCCCGAGTATGGCTAGGGACAGTGAGGGACAGAGGCCTTGCTCTCCTTGTGTTGCAGTGTATGTTGTCAGAATACCAGGAGCTGCAGTTTATGGATGGGAAGCTGTTGTTGAGCTTTTCACTGGACTCTACTCCATCAAGGCGTAGCGTTGGAATAGACTTCTGTGGCCAACCCCGATTACATGGACTGGCAGGCGGTGTGGAACACAGCCGGGAAAACATTGTCGGAGAATGGCTTCTCCGTAGCAAAGGACTCAATCCTGCCACCGCTAATGCCTGCGTACAAACAAGACAGGAAAAAAGTGCGTGTAAATCAAGCCATTTCTTTACAGACTAAAGCAATAATATAAAAAACACATATTCACGTCTAGGCCTGAATTATATTATGAATCACTCCGTGTAAAAATACACATACCATGAACACCATTTTATGGTTTAAGAGTTATGAAGCACATTTGCATTTGCCCAAATGTAGATACATGAACTAATAATTACAGCATACATTTCTTAGCAAAGATCACTCATCGCCCTCAAAGTTGTCCTCCCTCTCCCCCTATTGTTCTCCTCATCCCCCGCAACCCTCCTCCTCTCTGGGTCCCGCCCCGCTGCTTAGACTTTCACTCCAGCGAGACCGCGAATAACGAGACCATGCCGTCCACATTGGAACGCTGCAGCTGAACTACATCAAATCATACCGTACGTATACCATACACCACGTCTGTGGACACAGGCCACAGGCACGGCCAACCATCCAGACACCACAGAATGCAGCTATGGCTATGCCATTCCGCTCTAGCAGCGTACATAGCCTTCCACATTGATACCCCTGACGTACCTCAACACCTCTGCCACTAGCATACAGCGACTACCAACAAAAATAAAATTTGGTATAGCTGGGCACACATCGAATCTTCAGCAATAGCACTCTATCCTAAACCACCAAAGCACCTACCTACGTGCCTGACCTTCGGGGCTGCTTACTGGAGCCTAAACAGCCGCCTCAGTCCTAAGCTGGCGAAAATGCACACAAGCATCTCTTAATCTAAACTCTTAGGACCTCCTACACATTGATTGCAGTCACTGAGGGCGTCCCTACCACAATGTGCATTGAGGCCATACATATGGGGAAAGAGCACTATATAAATAACAAATACAATACAATACAATAGGATAGATTTTTAGGTAGCAGTGCCAACTAGGCATCGTTAATTTCACAATAATTTGTTGGCCATTCTCCTCTCCCTTCTACCAGACTACTATTCTATAACATGGAGAAACAGAGGAAGAGGTGGAGGTCTAGCTCTGATAATTCACAACTAATTCATGGCATCAGAGCTTTCCCTTCTTTCCGACATCCCTGGAAGTGATTTCCCTGTAGTAAAAGTACATCCGTCTTCCAAATCTTGCTTAACATGCCCTAGATGTTATATGCCACACCTTATATCTCTAAACCAGATCAGCTTTTTGAAAACTCACCTGACTCTGGCTCCTTACTTGTCATTGGCAACTTTGACATTCACTTCAAAATCAAAAATAACCCTCTTACATCGGCGTGGTCAACGATCAGCAACTCACTGGGCCTTACTTGTAATACATTTGGACCTACCCATGATAAAGGACACTATATAGACTTAATTCTGGCCAAAGATATTCAAGATGAGCATCCAGCGATATCCCTGCAAGTCTCTCCTGGCCACCTGCTCCTTTCAATTAGCTTTCTGAAGTGTTCCCCTCCCTCCGGATCTCTGGGGTTCTTTGTGGTCCACTGTTTTTACTCACTGAAATGTTTCTTCAGAGAAAATATCAACCCTTCTCTTGTCATGCCTTTCCTTCGCCAACCTGCTTCATGTAATTAAGTTACCTCTTTGCATAACTAACCAAAGCTAGTTTTTTGCTCTTTTGCATAAAGAACCAAGCTAGAATCCCTAACCATCCACACCACTTACATTACCAGAGACTGGAAAAAAGACCACATGGACAACCAAACACCCGACTGCTACGAATAAAAACAAAGAAACCCATTGTTCAACTTAATATAACTCCTCCAAGAAGGGATAGGGGCTCCAAGAACACAACCATCAAAACCATCCAAGAGAGAACCAAAAATCCGACAGAAACCACCCCAACCAAGAGGTGAGAAATGATATACAACAAAGAACAAGGAGAAATGCACAGGCTACACTGCAGTCCTCTCAATGTACGACCCATGACTGAGCAAAAAACAGAAATGTATGACCTCTCAAGCGAAGTTGGCACTGACACACTCTTGCTTACAGAAACATGGCTAGCAGACAACTACAAAAAAATCACCCACAAAGCCATAACCGACAACTTAAACTGTATTTGTTTAAGTGTTAGTGTGAGGAATCGCACTAGCAAACAAAAATCACACATGCTCCACTCCACTCCCCTCAGCCGACATAGAAGATTACAAATCACTCCTAATCAACATCAAGCTCAATGACCAATCTAACCTACTGTTCTACCTGATCTTCAGACGGCCATCCTACAACTACAACTTTGCCACGAATCTCACTGACCCCATTGACAACCTCTCCACTTATCTTGACAACATAGTCGTCCTTGGGGACTTCAACATCTGGTTCAAAAGAGAAAATGAAACCAAAGCAAACTTCCTCAGTGCCCTACTGGAACCCCTCCACTACAAACAAATAGTAAATGAACCCACCCACAGTGCTGGACACATCTTAGACACAGTCGTCTGTAGAGAAGGACTCTCCAACACTACCTGCTGATACCAATCTTATGGTGCAAACACCATATGATCCCATTCAGCGTCACAATCTCAAGCCACATGATGCCCACAAATGTAAAACTCCCAGCGACAAACAAAAGAAACTGGAAGAATCTTGACCTGGAAATGCTAACATGCCTACTGGAATCAACCAAACCAAACAACAATTTCAAGCTAAATCCGACCAAAACAGAATAATGATCTTCCCACGAGAAGACACTGCAACACAAACATACCTGAGCTGGCCATTGTCCATGGGAACCCAAACAGAGACATTGTCAGTGATAGAAAACCTGGGAATCTTCATGGACAACAGACTTTCCCTAGAACCACAAGTCCACAAAAAAGCAAAGAAATGCTTCTACCTCTTGCGACTAATAAGGCGGATATTGTCCTACCTCAACATCTCCCACAGAACCCTCACAATCATCTCCTTGGTACTATCAAGACTAGACTACGCAAACATCCTTAACCTTGGAATTCCAGAACTCTTACAAAAAAAAAAATGACAGGCACTGCCTTCTCCTATTTGGTAGCTAAACTATGGAACTCAGTACCAAAGGAAATAAAAATGACAGAAGACCACCTACCTTTCAGAAAACGACTGAAAACCTGGCTATTAAGCTCACCGAGACAAGCATAAAAATGTTCACCCGCACAAACCATACTCTGGGGCCAAAGAAAACATGGGACAAGATGGATTAAAGACCCAACAATAAAACCACCACACACCCAGTGCCAAATAGAAACAACCAGCTAACCTCCTCTTTTCCACACCAGCATACCCCTCACGTACTACACATGGCCAAAAATGGCCAGCAAAACTACACACCAAAATAAATGCAAACCACATACCAAACATCAACCACGTCACAGAAACCAAACCGTTCCAAACAGTCCAGACACTGGACGCTACCCCTTCAGGGATAACAAGCCCAGTGCACACAACAAAGCATGTGCAGAAAGCTCACACGCACATATGCCAGTTTCTCCAGGTTCTGCAAGCATCAATAGAAGAGGCAACCTCTATTCTAACCCTCTTCCTCCACTAACAAACCCCACTCACAGAACCACATGAGCACTAGGAGACCATGTAAATGGCAATGGTGCGCAGTACAAACCATCATAGCATAACGCTTTAAAACACATATTTATGACACCTTAGTTTTGGCAAAGCATTTGCAAGTCTAAAATCTGAAACTCCCTGTGGTTTTCAGGCACCTAAAAAATCCAAAATGGTGGCCCTGAAAACAAGGCTCAGAACCCACCGCCCACGACATACTATGAAATACCTGTTACTTCGTACAACAAGAATAATTTTTCTGCCCACTGTTACTCGGAAATAATTCTTGCTCACATCAATAATGTCAAATCAGTCTTCAGAGTAGTTTGAGAATTAAGACAAGCCTCTCAGTAGCCAATATTTGGTAACACCTTCCTCCAAACTATTGGATAATATTTCCACATTCTTTAGAAAAAAGATTCTTGACATAAGGCCTAACTAACTTCTTTCCAATGATAGCCAGGATGATGAGCCCACAATTGTCAATGCCTCTCCCTCAATTTACCCTGACGCATCCAATTTTCTCTTCTTACCTGTAATCACAGACTCAGTAATCATTGCTCTCTTTATGATCAAGCCTACTACCTGCCTAGTAAATACTATCCCATATGTTTTTGTCATAATCTTTCATGACCTTTTCACTCCTTGTCTGGGAAACATTTTCAATGTCTCTTTTCCATAAAAGTACTGGTCCTTCTGCTATAAAGACACAATAATTAAATCTCTCTTAGAGAAGTCTGTTCTAGATCCTCTTCTAGCATCTAATTATTGATCCACTGCCACCATGCCATAAGTTTGCAAACATACAGAATATCTTACCACCGTCAACTTCAATCTTTTATCTTGAAACACACTCTCTTAGATACATTTCAATTGGGCTTTTGCCTGGGCCACTGGACTATGAGGGCACTACTTTAATTGTCAAAACAACATGTTGAAGGCAGAAGATGTGGGCCGAGCTAACCTGCTCATCTCACTACATCCTTTTGATACTGTGGACAACGTCATCCTGCTGGACCGCCTTGTCACCAGTAATCACCCTTCTCCCAGTTCTCTAGAATGGTTAAAATAATTTCTGTCATGTAGATTACAAGTTTGCCTAGGCTGCTTTTGCTCCTCTTCCAACCTCCTCATTTGTGGTGTGCTACAAGCCCCCTCGTTCCCTCTATTCCTTATTCTCTATCTCCATTCCCTTTTCTCCCACTTGAATGACCTATTCCCCCCGCCCCCCGTTCCCTCTATTCCAACGGTAGGCCATAGATCCACAAGTTAAACATTTATCATCCAACTTAACGAAATTGTTATGTAAATCAAGAAGTAAAAATCCTAATTATGTTTTAGTACCAATAACCAATTTTTTACTTACTTCAATTAAGATTTTCAATCTGCAACTCATAATAATGTTCCACCACTTATTATAGTGTTTCTCTTATTTATGATATTGCAACATAGGCTCTTTTCTGGTATTGACAATAACACTGATTATTGCGACCAGCACACGACTCAATAGCCAAACTAGATATAAAAGGCTAATTGCCGCCACAATTTTCAAAAACAATATATTATGATAATCTCTGCCGATTAAGCATAACGTTAACTATTACCCCAATCTCAACCTTTGAGCCACACATGTCTAATGTTAACAAATAGTCTCATCCAAAATGGCGACTGATGCAAATCACGTCAGTCATCTAATCTGTCCAACCCAGGATGGCGCCCGACGTAAACGGTTTATAGTGATATTTTCGAATGCCATAGTTTTGAATGGCAAAGTTTTGAATTAAAATGCGTCGAAAAATGTATTTAAAAAAAAAAAAATAATGGGGGGGGGCCCTAACCCCGTTTTTTTACCCCTCATTTCTTTTACCCCTTAACACCTATTTTGGTTAAAAAAATTGAAAAAACGTTACCTACAAAAAAAAAATGCATTTTTTGCGAAACTTTTGTCATTCAAAACTATGTTTTCGAAAAAATGACTGGATACCACGTAAACACCATCAAGACACGCCCTAACGGCTCTGCAACGCCATTGCGTCTGATATATTGTATAGCGCGGACCAAAATGGCAAAACGGAACTCAAGCAAATGATTGCGGCTATCACACCGGCAAACCCGCTCTGTCCTGGATCACAAGGTAAGCGATATCCCTACCAACCGGGTAGATTAGCAAGTCATTGAAAAGCATGCACTCCATATAAACTACATGCTTTTCTGAATTTATCCAGGTTCTACAAGCCTGAAAGAAACCATGTAAGGCACAGAAGCAAACTGAATGTAGAGCCCAACAAATAAACTGACAAGCCAAGTTCACTCACAAGCACAATTTAATCATGTTAAGTGCTCCTTTCTTATAACTAAGCATTTGTAGCAAACACAGTGCTCATATTAAAGCAAACTGTGATAAGTTAAAAAATATGGTGAATTAGACAGCACTACTGTATTGATACATTAAGGTTCAACCAGGTGTACAGCCTCATTTTTGTGAAACCTTTTCACATGTTTTATGCAACATAATGTATGTCGTTCAGAGTAATAGACAAAACAATTCCAGGCAGCAGCTCAACCCTAAATCCTTTTCTGCTAACAGCAAAAGCAAACACAAATTTTGATCTACCTATGTGAACCCTCCTGAAGAACCAATAAACAGTTATTGGGGAAACACGCGTCGAGGGAAATCAAATTCTAATGAACTGAGGAATATCTAATTCTAATGAACCAAGCAACGAGGGAAATCAAATCCAAATTAACTAAGCAACATACAAGTGCTATTGTACTTTGGAACAATTTAGATGACAACTATACTAAGACGAAACGAGAGATCACAAATATGAAGTAACATCAAGTATCAATTTACTACTTAATGTGAAGTAACATTAAGGATTCAATTTAACTGGACAACTAGTCATGTAATCATCCTTGTATGAAGTAATATAAAGGACCAACAGTTGAACAATTGAATTGCATCCAAAACATTGTGAAGACTATCTGAAAATACTAATACCATTAATGTGATGCAAACAATAAATGACAATTAATGATACTTTGCCCATTTGTTTTGTCATACATACTATTTAAAAACTGAATTTGCAAAATAACAGGTAATTTATTCACGTTTCTATCTTTTCAACCATTGGGCAACCTCAATGAACTTATTACCTTGCAGCCACAGAGATCAGCTAGATTTAATAGTAAGCTTACAATAGGAGCTTGCAGAAAAGATTGCAAGTAGGTTGCATCCTCTTACCGTTAACGTATTCTCTATCTCTATTCCCTTTTCTTCCACTTGAATGACTTTGACATCTACTATCATTTATATGGTGATGAGACCCAGCTGTAAAGTCACATAACTAATTTTCCCTCCCAATCGTTAAACATTGGGCCATGTTTAGATATCACAAAAATGGAATGACTTGCAACTGGATGCAACATAACTAGGGAAAGACTGGGATAACCTTCGATCTCCTGAAACTTTTTGGAATCTCTCCTCCTTTGTGCCTCTCTCCTCTTTTCTTCGCACCCTCTCCCCTCGTTTTTAACTACTATCAGGAACTTAAGATTGTTTCAAGGGGCTCTGCCTTGTGTCTCCTACCCGTTATAAATAATGTAAGAGACACTTCTAACAAATGAGGAAACAAAAATGTGTTCTTCCTTCCCTCCCATTCAAACTCAGAGGAATTATAATAGGTGCTATCATTAATTCATATCTAGAATATGGTAACACAATTCTTGATGGTCTTCCCCTATTTTGCAATCAAGGGCGAGCAATGTATTCAGACAGCAACCATTCACCTTGTTTTCAAACTTCACTAGAACCAGGACATTTCAAATACACACAAAGCTCTGCATTTGCTTCCGATAAAGGAATGTGTGCAATTGAAGAGCATGTCTCCTGGTTATCTTGCCTGCCAAAATTCAGCTAATCTTTCCTCCTCTGCCAGATCAAACGGTAAATTATTTCTGTCGACTCAACGATTTCTTTGTTCCACCAGAAGTGGGAGAGACGTTTGCCACTGGAGCTCCTTTCAATGAAGCACACTTCCCTTCGCTCTGAACCCAACCACCTGCATTTTAGAGCTCACTTTAAAACCTTTTACTTTAGCAGCTAATCTCAGCATTTTCTTATCTGACTGTTCAGAACACCATGAAGAAGTGGTGTTCAAACGAGCAGGGTTCGTATGCGATGGTTGCACTCACTCACACGCCCAAGTGGGAGTTCCACAGGAATGGGATCAGAGCATTTTTTATCCAGCACAAATAAATGATTAGCTAGCACACAATGCACTATTACGTGCCCTTGACGAATATTGACATAGCCCGCCAGTCAATTGTGCTGTATTCTAGTGGGACGCTCACTCCTTTTGTTTGGAGTGCCTAGACTAGCTGCCTGTATTACAATGCACTTTCTGTGCGCTCACTCGCCGGCGACAGCTGTGGGAGGACCCGTTTCTCTGTGTTCATCCGCAACATCTTCGAGATTTCATTAACCCAAATAAAAGAAAATAGGTGAGTAACACCCTTTCTTTCAGGGCACCCTGGCCTGGGGGTCACAGGTTTCTGGGAGGCACCATGGAGGTCCTTACATATCACATGATACAGGGGGAAACACCTGTTATGAGGCTAACACCAGGGATTTCCCTAAGCGAAGCCTATTTGGGGATAATACCGGATGTACTCAGGGGACTAATAACATGGTCACTCCTCAGGATCCTTAGCATGGGGCAAAATTGACAAAGAACACTCGATCATGTCATTGATTGCCAGTTGGGGCTAAGATTGGGTGCTTTGCTCCTTAGGGCTATTGTCATTTACTACTGGGTTAATTACCACACTTCTTTCATACCCAATGTTCCAGCTAATGCCCACTTCAAGTGATGGCGGTTCCACACATTTGCCTCAACAAAATGGTAGACAGCATGGAAATGTGGAAATCTATGCCGGCCATTTTACAAGTTTCTGATACACCCCAAGTATCGACATCTGTATTTAGCTTTGCTGAAAGAGAGCACCACTCTCATTCCAGTGCTACATTAGGTAGAGGCCCATTTACATTTAGGGTGGGGTATTTGAAACCAACTCACATATTGCTGATGCCTACCTTTTGCCTGCTGCTTCGTCACCTCTTTAGTATGCAGACCATGGCTTTCTGGCCACTGGGTATCATGATAGTAGCCAGTGTCTATGGCCTCCTGGTCGATTGCCCTGCCTGCTCAGTCAATAAACCAACCTTCTTCAGAGGATATGTTGCTTGTGAAGCCCCAAATGATGTTGATTCCTCATCCATACAATGCTACTTCAAGGAAATGATAAAAGAGATGTTCTCCCTCAGCTCCATGCATGCCTGGATTCTTTGATGGTGTGCTCGGTAATAGGGCTAAACCCTGTTGCTCTGATTATGGCAGCAGCTCCCTACCACTATTTTCCCTTGGCTCCTCAGACAATTGTGCATCAGCCTCCTAGGAGATCTGCGTGGTAGCATCCAGATATCACAGGGCCCCTAACTCTGCCCCCACTTCCAATGATGCCTGCACTATTTAAACCTTCTTTGACAATTGATCCTCCTCCTGTTGAACCCCCAACAATGACCTAGATTTGATGAGAGCTGTGGCAACAAGAAATGAAGAGAATGACCAAGTGGTATAATAGTGCTTACTATAGATTTTTAGTTAAATGAAAACCAAAGCTAACTATGAGAGCGTTTCCCTACCTAATGACTCCCTTCTCGTGAATCTAAAGCGTCCAAATGCCTCTCATGTTGTTCAAAGCAAACGTTCCACAAAAGTTCCAGGTTTTCCATAACCAAACAAAATAAAATTTCAGTCATTCACAGTTATTCAGGGCTAGGAGAATGACTCCCTTCTCCCAACTGGTTCCCCAATGTCCTTCTCAATTCTTAATAAGGTTTGTAGCTCCCATAGGGAGGTTTACACAGTCTCCAGGTTTTGTCCAATTCTTGACCCGCCACACTGGTACCATGACGCTGTTCCTGGAGTCCCTCTCGAGTCCCCAGTACTACCCTCCTGTGGTACTGTTCAGAGAACTGTATCACAAAAATGGTTTGCTGGCTTCTTTGTTTCTTTATGGTTTATACTCAAAGGGTTCTTGATTTTTCTGTTTTTTTTCAAATGCGAAAAAATAACAATACAGCTTTTCTTCATATTGAATCATAGTAGAAGGCAAGTTAATGCATGAACTGCCAGGACGGATCTCTTGGCAGGACCTGGTGTGGACCAATCATCAATGTGTAACAGACTGACGACAGAAGATTATTGGGGTTTGGCTTGCTGATCCAGCCCTAGACGATTCTTGGGGTGTATAGTGATTCTCTCCTTTGGCAGGGGTTTCCCCAGCTATTCAATGTTTGTACAGAGAAGGAGAGAATAAACTATCCCCAGGCCTCCAACCCTTTTTGGCCCCTCGGATATGCTTTCCAGGGTCGATAAGATAACCTCCCTTTTATGGCATTTCAGGGAGTTGGGGTTTTGGGTTCACGGACAACGTGTCTTCTCAATCGCTAAGGTAGGTGCTCTCACATCATACTATTCACTGTTTTCCCTTGTTTTGTTAAGTTTCATGAAATGTCTAAAGAGTTTTTAAACAGCTTGTCTGTTTCCTTCCGGACTTTCATTAATTCCCCTAACATGTACTGGGGCCAGGATGCTTCACCGAGTTCGTAGGAGTTTGGACAATGGCGTCAGCCTTCTCTGTTGCGGGTGCCAAGTACTGGAGCCTTGTATTGCTCGTTCCTTGGATATCGATAGTGGCTTTGATAGTCCTCATATAGGCCCGGGCGCCACAGCACTCAGTAGTTTTCCTCAGCTCGTTCTCACTTCTCTGTAGCTAGCCTTGGGTAGCGATCTCGTCATAGTTATCGGCCCCAATGGTGCACCCAGTAGAGGTCACGTCACTGCCATTCACTCTCTGTCTTTCTGGCGGGTCCTCTGCCGGCACTCTGAGGAGACGCTTTCTGCTCGTCATGGTAATTTGTCTCGCTTGGACGAAAGGCCACTTGTTCTTGGTTGCAGCCTTAATGTCACCTGCTGGCAACCAAGTGTTGTTCTTTTCTTTTTTTTTGATTCAATCTTTTTTATTGGCATACAAACAGCAAAACATGGCTATGCATGTGGTAGACAAAAATAAGTATACTCTTATCCTGTTAGGTTTGATATGCAAGCCGGTAAACAAAATCAAAATACAAGAAATTCCCATACCCACAACACTAAAGAATAAATTTGTTGTGTAAAAAAGAATTGCACAAAATCTAAAGAAGCAGATCCATCACATACAGAAACATAGAACTCCCGCCTCCAGACAATTTCTGACATATAGGAGGTTGGAACAATGTTCCATGGATATTTCTTCGTTCAGGCCATCTGTCCAGAGTAGAATGTTCAACGGGCTCACTAGGACAGCAACAGTCCCCATCCCCTATTGGAAGGCAATCACTGTCAGGTCCCACAATTATGCTGCACTGTATGAGGAGCATCCATCCCAAACACTCAGAGGGAGAGTTGCGATGCCCTGCAGCACCTCATAGGTTACACATGTCCGACCCACAACATCCAATATCAATTGCTCCCCACACCAAGAGTTTGACAGTGGGTACAGCACCACTACAAAAATGTGTCTGCGAGATTCCAGAATGTATCTGCTTGTGTAGTACCAGCAGTTTTGCAGAAACATGCGCGCCCTGCAGCACAATCTTTAGGCAATAATGTCTGCCATTTCTGCTGGGACTGCAGTACCGCAGACTTCTAGTCAAGAAGCCCGGTGGGCTGCAAAGATATGGATCAGCCTACGGACCATTGCGTTCGGGTGCCACATATCTATATCCGCTCCAAACAACATCGAAGTGGGAGACAGTTCCAATGTGATACCGGGTATGTTCTGCAATCGCTGAGACCCTGGTCCAGAACGGCATATAGGCAAAACACACTGCGCATAGTCCCCAATCCCCCACATTTTTGCCAACACTCTGCGGTCGAGGCAATAACCATGCTGTATAACCTGGTTGGGGTGAAATAGCTTCTTTGAATTATCTTAAATTGCATTTGTCTATGTTTCATATTGCACAAGGTGTATTTGATCATGGAAAATAACTCAAATATCAGCTAATGTTAGTGTGATGCCCACATTTTCTGCCACATATTTGCCAATGTAAGATTCCTCATGCAATTGTTATGCATACTAAGAGCATAAAAAGACCTAATCCCAGGTAAATTCTGCCTCACAAATCCAGGGTTCACTCACTCTTGATTCTCTAGTTGTGTGGGCATTGATGACCGAGTGTATGGTCCTATATCTGAGCCAGTCCGTATTGGATAGCCCTAGCATAGTTTTAGCCTGTGAGAAGGGAATAGGAGTGTCGTCCTGAAAGAGATCCACTACCCTGACATTGTGCTGTCTCACATGCTGCTGTGCCTGAATTGGTTTGTGTGCGCCATATGACAGCTCCAAATGTGATCCATGATGGGGTAGTATGAATATCCAACCCAGAGCCCTTATGCAGCATGGAGTGTAGGATGTCATGAGAGAGTCTTCGGGAGGCGCCGTGGCAGGATCGGCAGGACCTCTAGTGGGGTAGGAGCACCTTTAGTTCTATGGAGTGATAACTCGTTGTATCTCCTGCATTGAGCCAACGCTTAGCCCAGCAAACTTGGGCTGACATTGAGTATGTTCTCCTTGATGGCAGCGCGATCCCCCCCACCCCTCCTGTTAATTTTAGCGACTTGTAGTACCAGTTTATTGAGATGTGCTTTCTTGCCGCTCCAGATGAATTTCATCACCTGCCTGTCAAATTCTTT
The DNA here is from genome assembly GCF_040938575.1 of Ambystoma mexicanum. NCBI lineage: Eukaryota > Metazoa > Chordata > Amphibia > Caudata > Ambystomatidae > Ambystoma > Ambystoma mexicanum. Next base: position 445,371,678 of record NC_090936.1, on the reverse strand, counting down.
GTACATTGCCCTTGATCAGGGTATTGCTAGCATAAAAGATAAATATTTCAGCTTGAGAAGCAAATTCATATTGAGATCATTAATCCTACCTGTGAGTGATAGGGGTAGCACAGTCCATTTTACCATGTCTAGTTATATTTTGGCCAGTATGGGTGTCTATTTCAGATCCGCAGGGATTTGGAGTCTAAAGGGGACCACCCGACCCAGGTCCTAGGGAATGTCTAGGCATAGAGGCACCCCCTATGACTTGTCCCAATTTACACTGTATGGGTCTGCATTCCCGTAAAATGGTGCAAATGCGGGATAGAGACAGGGAATGTCGACTGATGTATAGCAGTATATTGTTGGCATAGCGGGAAACCCTGTGCTCTGCAGTGTCCTTGTAAATACCGGACCAACCTTTAGCAGCCAAAGGCTCAATTACCAAAGTATAGAGAAGGGGCGAAAGGGGGCAGCCCTGGCTGGTCCCAGTGTATAGAGGGAAGAGTTCCGATGTGAGGCCATTGGTTACCACCGAGGCATGTGGTTCTCAGTACATCGTAGTTCCATCGCCAGGTATTTTGTTTGCAGAGTTTTTTGCTGAACATTTTTGGCTGGAAAAAACGAATCGGAAAAATATGGGGGTGGGGGGATAGAAAGGGTAGGGGGCGTGGGAAATAGATAATGGCAATGGGGGAGTTTGGGCGGGAACCCCCCAAATAAAAAAAAATGCGATTAGTTTTTCGGCAAAACGTTTTTGGCAAAAAACAGTGAAAAATACCTGGAGATGCAAGAACATAAAATGTATTTATTTGATGTGCTTAGAAAGCGCTGAAAGCCTGCAGGCATCAGGGCACGTGTTCACTACAGAGAACCATGGTTCCACACTAATTCCAGAAAGTACCCACTGAAACAAAATTTCAGAAGAATCGTAAACATGTAGTCCGAGCTCATTTTATCAAAAGCCTTTTCAGCGTCAAGTAATAGGACTACATCTTTGGGATGTGGGTCACCTTGCATAATATGTAGCAGGTGTCAAAATGTGTCACACAAATGTCGGCTAAGAATAAAGCCTGTCTGGTCTTGATGAATAAGACCTGGAAGCAATCCTTCCAGTCTACCCGTGAGACATTTCGCCAGCACCTTTGCTAGGCATTTATAAGCGAAATTGGACAGTAAGAGCAGCAGACATCGGGATCCTGCCCTTTCTTATGGAAGACAACACTACTGGCTGTCATTAAAGAGGATGGCAAATGGTGCGAGTCCACAGCGTCTCAGAACATTTGTCCAAGTCGTGGGGTCATTGCATCCAGCATAAGTTCATATATATCGACTGGGAAACCGTCAGGCCCTGCCACTTTCCCCAAAGCTAGCCCCCAAATAGCTTTAGTGACCTCTTCATCTGTAAGTGGAGGGTTTAGTAAGAGAAGATCCTCTTGGGTGACTATGGGGAGAGAAACTTTACTGAGAAAGGTATGTACCTGGCTCATGTCAATTTTGGGTGGGGCTACATAGAGATCACAGTAATATTCTGTAAATCTACGAGTGATGGTGTCATCACCTGTCAACATCTCCCCTTGTATATCCAGAATCGATGAGATGAGTTGTGCCTGTTGTTTTTGCTTGAGGATGGGAGCCATCATGCGAGGAGGTCTATCTCCATCAGAAAACAGGGTATAGGCCCATTTGGAGAAGGCTTTTTGAGCTTCCAATGTAGTGATATGTGTGATTTCAGACCGTAATTTGAGAATGTGGGAGTAAATCTGAGGTGCCCGGGAGGCATTGTGGCTGCGCTCGGCTGTCTGCAGTTCCGTAGTTAGCTGAGGTTCTTTTTCGGACCACAGACTTTTCTAGTAAGCCCAACGAGTGATAAACTACCTTTGAAGATATGCTTTGTATGGATCCAAACATAGCCCTCTGTCAAGTTAACCTGCGAGAATCTATCAGAATCCTGTGTGAGAAGTTCTACCATATTGTGGTATTGCAGTGCCATTGGCTTTAGACGACATGGAGGACCTTATGTGGAATATATGGGAGTGTAATGTGCATTAGGACTGGGGCATAATGAGAATCGAGCAGCTATCCACTATACATATCATATTACACAGAAACAGCCAGTAGTCAAGACGTTAATAGCATTGCTGATGATTAGAAAAGATTGTATAATCTCTTTGACCTTTTTGTACATGTCGCCACACATCTACCAGCTGTAAATCTGACATCAGCGTACGGAGAATTTGAACCTTTCTTGGGGGAGTACCATTTTGTGCCTGCATGGGATCAAATCTGTCGAGCTCAGGTGAGAGGGTGACATTGAGGTTGCCTCCCATGATTGTCAAACATCCCATGTATGGTGCTTATGTAGCAAACATATGTGTATAAAGACCTGGGGAATCCATCGTGTGGCCGTATATATTGATAAAGGTTTCTGAAAAAGAAGCCCTTGCAAGAGAACAAAATGTCTCTCCATATCACTTTTCGTGTTGATAACTGTTAGGGGAATCCGTTTACGAACCAATATAGAGACCCCCCACTTTTCCCGAGAAGTAGAGTGGATGGCCACCCCGACCAACCCCCTGGACAGCTTTGCCGACTCTCCCGCATCCAAATGTGTTTCTTGCAAGAAAATTATATCCCCCCACAAATCCTGCAGGGGGTTCAGCAAGCGGCGCCCTTTAATAGGGTGACCCAACCCTTGAATGTTGATTGTAATACATGTTAGTGTAGCCATTACCAATGATATTAACTTCACATCAAACAGGAATTCCACCACTGGTGCAGGAGCATAAAACAGAGCGGGGTAACCGAAGAAGACCATAGCCAGAAGAGATCCGCAAGCCACTGAAAAATGTTCCCAAACAGATAGAAGAAAAAAGGAGGGGAACCCCCAACAACAACAACACTGGGGCTTAAAATGACCCCAATACATCAGCAGGAAAGCCCATGCTGCAGATGTAAAATAGAGTGTAAAACTCCCCCCAAAATACCACAGCGTTTCAAACATCATGAACATTGTAATTCTAATTGGTTATTTATAACGCAATTAATGCCCAAAGGTTTCTAAGAGCAGACCCGGGCATCGAACCTGTGTTGCTCTGCGTCGGCTTGCTTCTAAGGCAAGTGCGTTGACCCTGAGCTATCCTCAAAGCCGGTTGATATGCGTACACGTCAGAGCCATTAGGGATGAACGCAGGCAGGGAACACGGGAATCCATTGATCTGCCATCTCAACGAGGGACTGAAACATATAGCCATCTAAGTCATACAGCACAGCCATGTCGAAGGGCATGGGACCATGTCAAAGTAAACGGCTGGCAAAACCCGAGAGTGTACTCCAGATCAATTTAGGTCCCCTCCCAGCAGGATACAGGGTGGCCTAGACGAAGGGGGTTGGGGGATCAGAACGCATCACCCTCCAGACTGAACACATCCAACTGATTCCCCCAGCACCATACCTACTGTTAAGAAGCAGCCATCCTGCAACAACCACACCAGCTGCACACATAACTGGTGCGCCCACGCACTATACGTCTCTCTCCCTCTCTCTCTCTCTCTACTGACTTGAACTGCGGTTCCCGAGGGCATTCAACCCAGCAGCGCATGAGGTCATACCAATGACACATAAGGCGCTATATAAATGCCAAGTAACATAACATGTGCGTTTGTAGCCTCGAGAGTCTGCATCACTGGTATGTCCGATTCCATCACACTTCAAGACTTCAGAATGCTCCAAGCAACCTTGGGTGAGTCGAAATAATGCCACTGTCGGTACATCTGGATTGAGAAGATAGCAGGACATTTTAGATAATGACGGTGGCCAGAGTCTTTCAGAGCCTGGAAGATCGGGTTAAAGCTTCTTCTGCGCTTTGATAACTCAAGAGAGAAGTAATTGAAGATCTGTACCAACATGCTGCTGATTAATAGGCTTTAAAAATTGTCCGCTTGTGCTGGAAATTATATGTGTGGGTGCCCGCCCTGAGCCAGTTTCAGAATAGGGGCCCTCTGCAATCTTTCAATAGTGTGAGATCTGGGATCAGTGAGCTGGAGTTTGTCCTGAAAGACTTGATAGAGGAACCCTTCAAGATAAGTCCCTTCCACATTATCATGGACCCCCAAAAGGTGTGGGTTATTTTGCTGTGGTCTATTTTCTAGGTCCTTCTGCACTTCTTTAATCATACCATCCATGTCTATGAGCATGGCGTCCTGGTTGTCCTTCCCAGCACTAATGCGTCTCTCATTGGTTGTAGTACGTTCTGCCTGGACATCCATGCGAGGGTTAATATCCCTTAATTCGTTTTCGATATTTTGCACAGTGTCACGTGTTTCTTGTGTCCGCTGACCAATGGTTTTCATTTTGGCAGAGATCAGTTGCAATGGCGCCGACATATACATTTTGGCGAGGCACTGCAATGACTGGCGAGGGCCAACCAGAGCAGGGCTGGGCAAGTCTGGAAAATCTATGTCGTAGTCAGGAGGGTGCTGGGTCATAGCCCCCTTGCAGCAGTAGGCTTAAGAAGAGTGTCATCCCCCACTACAGAAAGCATAGTATTAAGGCCAGGGCGAAAGTGAGCACTACAGGCTGAATCAAAATGCGCAGCACTGAGTCTTTAGCTATATGGTTTGTTTTAGGTTTTGATATTTGGATTAGCAGCAAGTTCATGGGAGGGAGAGGTGTTGCACACACCTCTTGTATTAGCATGAAAGCAGTGGACCCTGTAATGCTTGCGCTGATAATGTGGAAGATTACATTTTTTGAGTTTTTCAGATACAGGATTTAATTAGTGACTTCCTTTCACTATCCAGAGACCGGCTGAGGAGAACAGCAGCCGAAAGGCACAGATTGTCTAACCAGCAAGCCAGTCACCCATCAACCCTGGGCAGCCAAGAATCAATTTAACTTTGAGAAAGACCCTGATAGGTCAGAACATGTGTCGGGTGACCTACTTAAATCACTAATTAAATCCTGTATATGAAAAACTAGAAAAATGTAATCTTCCTTATTATCACCGCAAGCATTACGGGTGCCAACCGTTTCATGGTAATAAGGCACCCATCCACGGCATTGAATTCAGCTCAATTATGCTTGACAGGGTTTCCTATAGTAGAAACATGGAATGCATCACATCATAGTTCCTCCGCTGTTCGACATCATTTGAGGGTCGCCCCCATTTGTGGTCCCGTACTCAGCTCTGGGCCATGAACACCAGTTTCCAGACCAATCACAGAAATCACGCCTCTGCAGTGGATCAAAGCACTTCACACAAGTGTCTCCCAGCTGGATAATGCAAATGAGCACATTAAGGGTAATAAAGCAGCACACAGGTTTCAAATTGCAGCACATTGATCATGGAAGTTATTCACTGTAGCTTGTAGCAATGCCCTGCATCAGAGTGCCATTAAAAGCACTGCGCCAGTCGTCCAGAAAGCGCACACAACATGAGGCCACTTTATCGAACTCAGCTCACCACATCAGACTGCACCAGAGCCTTTATTCAATCTGGGCCAGTCTCTCCACTCCGCTGCTCTCTGCTCGCCTGATCACCACGCTGTGGTGAGGCAGACGCTCTCCACATGAGAGTGGGAGCAGCAGAGTGCCGTCTCCTCAAGCGCACCGCAGGCCGACACAGCACGGGTGAGGTCGCTGACCAACGCACTGCTCACTGTCCCGCCTGGCAGGCCACTTTCTCAAACAGGCCAGCGCCCCACTGCACCAGCTTCAAACTTCGCCTGGCAGCACACTGACCATGTAGCACCACAGCAGTAGTGCCATCCTGCCTCGGGACATGCTATCAGAGCTCACTCACCATGTGGCCATCTTGCTCGGGCTTTCGATCACCACCCCCCCCCACACCAAGTGTAGTTCTGATAACTTTTGGGATTCTGTCTTCATACAGAACGTGTGCTCCAGTCTCTGCTTCCACTTCTCCTCCCAACACCGGAGCGGCCTACTGGGCATCCTTGTGCGTTCTCCTGAACCACACCCTCCACACCCATCTCTTTGGCCCTCCTGTTCTTCCTTCTGCGATATGCCTGGCCTCGATTACCAAGCCCTTCTTGTTCTTTCTCACTCTCTTTGCATCCTCCTCGGTCTCCGTTCTCATCTACGAGTTTGTCTCTCCAGCCTCAACTCCCCCTCGCTCTTCCCCTTCGTCCTCTTCATTCTTCCTCTGCTTCTCGCTCTCTGGTACTCGTCTCGGTACCCTTCCTGGTACTCTTCCCAGTACCCTTCTGGCTTTACTTGTTTCTGATGCCCTGATACAGTAGGGCCCACCCTGACGTACCATCCCTTTCATTTTGTACAGCTTTGCTGGTATTTTTTCCGGTTGCATGTACCGTTCTCAAGAGCTTCCTTGTCTCAGTACCTAAACCGCAAGGGTGGTTCAATATTTCACAGTAACGCATGGTTTTTACTAGCCAAACAATGTATATTGATGAGATGGACACACAAGATGCCCCCCAACAGCCGAAACGGGGCAATCTGAGGTACTCTGGGTGAATAATATGGAAGGGGTATACATAACTATTACCAATTGTCCTCCAAACAACATGTGAGAGGAGTTTCGTGACTATTTGCGTGAGGTGGCGGCCTCTGACCCCGACATTGAAAGGGAACTGTAAGGTCTAAGGCAAATTTATGGGTATCACTGTTTGTAGTTGTGTATTGATATTAGAATTGGATCCTGCCATTAGCTATACTGTATGTAATGTTTACTAACCCCCAAGCGCCTAAATCCAAATGTAAAAAAGAAGAAAACCAAAATAAATAACTTTTAAATAATTGGGAGTGCCAATCCCCTTTATTATTAAAACAAACACCCAAATAATTACAACGATTCATATTTTCTGTTGTTACTCCATTCGGCTCCAATTGTATTGGAGGAAGGTTTTTCTTATGACAAGTCCTGATTTTCATTTTGGATGCATTAATTACCAGATTCTTCAAGCTGCATAAGTGAACAAATTTAGAAAAAAAAAATCCTTAAGTTTTGCATGGTAGTAGACAATAAAACAGCATCATCGGCAAATTTTCACATTTTTATGTGCTCCTTATTAATCAGAGGGGCATCTGCCTGGAGCGCTAACAGTAAGCGGGCAAGGACATTGATAAACAAATATGGTGCAATAACACAGCCTCTAGCCACTGCAAATTAATGTGTCCTTTCCCTCTGCTGTCTCCATCTAACAGCTTTATTATCTACATGTAGCAACTTAATGCACTTCATCAATTGCATTGGGATTCCAAGTCTATATAACAGATTGACATTGCCAAAAACGGCCCTTAAACTAATTAAAAATCATGTATGTTGGCATAGCTTTCAGAAAAAACATTTTTGAAGAATGAAGGGCAAACACCACAATGTGCATGTCTTTAAACATCTGCCAATGCGTTATGTTAACAAGGCAGTTGGCTATATGACTAACAAAAGTATATTTAGCTGGTACATCTCCCTGTACAAGGAAAGGTAAGGCCCTAAAACCTCTTTCTACAAATAAAGTTGCAAGTTGTACAGCATAGATGTGTTGGGTTCGAAGGGTGGGTTGTGTAAACCTCAGGATACCTCAGGCTTCATCTTCATTCTCCACAATGCTCTCTGGACAACTCAAGGGTTCAAGTTGAGCATGAAAATCCCCAACATTCATAATAAACTCTGCTTGGGCACAATTATCATGGTCTCTAGTCAATGTTCCAAGCAGGACATTGCATCCACAAGGGTCTCCTGATCCTCCCCAGCCAGCCTCCTACATGAAACCTGTTCATTTTTTGGAGTGTCTGTGCAAAAACCCACATGTACATGGTGCAAATGATTCCCTTCTTCCATATGTTTCAACAATCTATTGGCCAGAATCTTTGTATAGGGTTTTCCCAAACTATCAAGATGGGAGTTAGGCTGGAAATTAGATGCATTGTTTCTGTCCCCCTTCTTGAATATAGGGATAATTTCTGCTAAACAACAAGACTCCAGGGGTTGATTCTTAACGTTGATCATGTTGAAGAATTTAACAACACTGGGGCCCAAATCGCTGCCTCTACTTTAAATAAGTCCATAGGATCCCATCAGGCCCCAACGCCTTCCCACCTTTATGTACATTTGGAGCAGTTCACACCTACTCGGCACAGTGAACAACTCACAAAACACAAAGATGTCAAGAATGACAGAGTGGTCTCTTTCAGGTAATGGTGCCTCATATAGAGCTTGAAAGTGCTCAAGAGAGCTTTTGCTGGGGATGGTCATCACAGGTTTAAGGTCTGCGTTAGCACTTCCAAATGCAACCATTTTCCAGAATTTCTTTTGGTTATGCTCGCGAATGGCTGTCCCAATATCATCCCATCTCTGCTCTATTTCTGCTTGTTTATTCACTTTTAAAACAGCCTTATATGCTAATCTTCATTGTTTAACCTCTTGGACTTTATCTAGGCTTTCAGATTTGATAACAGCTCAAAGTTCTTATTTTGCTTTTTTCCGTTCATTGTTGAACCAGCCCCTGGATTTTCTGGCTACCAGGGACCTTAATGGTCTACATGGACATGTACTTGTAACAAAAAGATTGTATGGATTTCAACAGTGTTTTGTAGAAGACAAATCCTTCTAACCAAACAATACTATTATCTATCAACAGGTCATGTAATAGCAGATCAATCGCACAAAGATTTCACCCATTAGCTGAGTAACAGATCGATCTCCATTTGAGACTGCAACAGTTTGAGGAGTTTATTAAATTAGTGGTTACTACGTCACACCTGTTCTCAACAATTTCATGATTTAACGTGATGGCTAGGGCATTGTGGTGCCTCTCTATGCACACCACAATGCGCATGTCTTTAAACATCTGCCAATGCGTTATGTTAACAATGCAGTTAGATATATGACTAACAAAAGTATGTTTAGCTGGACAATCTCCCTGTACAAGGAAAGGTAAGGCCCTAAAACATCTTTCTACAAATAAAGTTGCAAGTTGTACAACATAGCTGTGTTGGGTTCGAATGGTGGGTTGTGTAAACCTCGGGATACCTCAGGCTTCATCTTCATCCTCCACAATGCTCTCTGGACAACTCAAGGGTTCAAGTTGAGCATGAAAATCCCCAGCATTCATAATAAACTCTGCTTGGGCACAATTATCAGTTGTAGCCATGGTCTCTAGCCAATGTTCCAAGCAGGACATTGCATCCACAAGGGTCTCCTGATCCTCCTCAGCCAGCCTCCTACATGAAACCTAAACGCACATGCCTATTTTCTTTGATGCACAACTTATCTTACCTAATAGTAGTGAAATGTTAAATTTAATTTATTATTAATGTGTTACAGCTTATTATAAGCTTTTCACATGACATAAGAAATTACATTCAACAAAAGAAAAACAATTGATCATAAAAATAAATACTAGCATATTAAATGAATAAAGAAAAAACAATAATAACATAAGGAGCAAAATAGGCAAAATAAGCAAAAAAGGAGAAGAAGAAAATAAAAAGAATTGTGAGTAAAAAGAGAAATAAGTTACATTCAAAGTTCAAAGTTAAAAGAATGTACGGATGTGTTCATAATCCACCAGTGGATGAATGTTAATTCTTTTACATATTAAAGACTACAAGTCCAAATAGTAATTGCTGATGGGAAAATTATAGAGAGTTTTATCCTGATAAAAACTTTCCCATAGTAAAAAAGAAGGAGAACATCCATGAATTGACAGTTCGCTATATGTTTATGCCCAATGATTTCTCGACAGTCATCCAAACATTATACATGGCAATGTATAATTTCATTCCGTTTCCCTTTGCGTTAACGGCTCTTTGCCAGAATTCATTACTGCCAACGTGTTCCATGTTATGGACAAAATCTGTGTAAAATGATGTGTAGACCTTCATCATAGCGACACATCTGGTAAGAACATGTTTGCCCGTTTCTGATTTCATTCTGTCCTTACACAACCTGCAGAAGCGTTCAGGTAAGGGGAGATTATTCTTAATCCCACTTATGGCCAGTACAGGCAACTGATCGATCCTTAGCAAAAGAATGAATCGTCGTAGCCGTGCCGAAGGGCATAGATTCAGATATGGCAGTGGCTTCTTGAGAGTGTAATTCATGAATTGCACAAATTTATAGCGCTTTAGGTTTTCCAAGTGTGCAAAATTGCTAATCCAATCGTGCAATTCAGATTTCTTGGCTAACGCTCTCAACACAGGAGTGGAGACCTCTTGTTGTTTTTGGGTCCAGCCGATCTCTTCAAGATATTTAACGATGTTCTTTTTCATAAAAGGATATGAAGATGCTTTGTTAATTTCGCAATGAATAGCCACTAACAATAAATTGGCTGTATCCGGTGTTGCTTTTAGGTATAATTCGGCTCTCTTCCTGAGTACAAGAGACTTCCAGGAAGTAAGGCCGAGCTCTAATCTAAGGATGGCATTGGGATACAGCCCGGGAGACCGAGTATTTTTTTCCAAAATTTTCCTTCGAGGATTTGAAGCCAGTCCAGTTCTATCAATTGCAATGCCTCCAGGCCATAGATTATCATTGGTGTTAAGACCTGTAGGTATAGTTGGCGTGCTGCCCAGATGGTATAGCCACAGTAAGTTGTAGAAAAACGATAAATAAGTGCTGTTACTTGGGCAGCTCTTGTAGTTCTAATTTGTTTACAAATGGTGTAATGCCCCTTGTGCTCAACCTTTAACCTGTTAAAAGAATGAAGTTTCAAGAGGATTCCTAACAGTAGGACTTCTGAAACTGGGAGAGACCGAATGGTATTTCCCAAACATTGAACTGAAGCCTGATAAAGACCAGGCCCTATGCATGGCTTAGTGGTTCATCAGAATATTGCTGAAGCAGCCGTATTGCAACCTAAGGCAGGGCAGTCTTTATTTGAAAGATTGTAAAGTAATATATGCACTGGCCCACTTTCAGGTTCCTTGAAATCATGGCATTTTAGTACATATGTACAACTTGGAAGTATTAAGTTGAATGCCGAGTAGCTTGGCCCCAGGGAGTGCAGTCTGCTTAGTACTGGTGATCCAATAAGTGCCTGAACATTTGGAACCTTTTGAAAGAGTACAATCAAAAAATGACCCCAGAGATCTCAACCTGTCCCATGTCTGGAGTAATAGTCCATCCATTCCCATCCCAATCCTTGCATTCTGGTACCTGTAGTCCAACATTTATAATTAAAATGTGACTCAAATGGCATGGGACCAAACAACATCAACCAGTGCTTTTAGCTGATAGCTCATTATGAGCAAATATTCTCCACTAGCTGACCCTCAAATAAACAGGTTCTCTGCGTTTCTTTCAGACATTTTTACAAGTATTTAAATAAAATGAACATGTAGGGGGGGAAAAATAGTTTGGTGGTGTTTTTATCTGTGTATTTAGGTTTTAAAAGAAAACCAACCAGAAAGCCTAGTTATGATTAACATTACATCAAGGAGAAGGAAATGTTACTTACCTGCATTAGTAGTTCTCTATTCTGGGTAACTTCATAATTATCCATAACCAACCCACCCATCCTCCCAACTCTCCAGAGAGTAGTCAGATTTTCTAAGAGAGCTTCAAATAGAAATGCAGTTCTAAGCTGGCTAAGTGCATCAAGTAGCTTTGGGTGGCTGGCAGCCATAAAGTGAAAGTGAGTTTGTTTCAGTGCATTATTTGTTTATTAATGTGTTTAGCACAAAAGGAGAAAATAATGGCATGTACGTATTTACTTACAATATTTTTTAAAGGTGTCCCAAAAATCCCACTCAATCCTCTGGGATATGCCTAATGATCATGTATAAGAATGATGGCATGTTGGATAACTACCAATAAAGGAAAGTAACGTATCTTTACTATTGGTTCTGAGAATGCTTTACCATCATGCTGAGTCCAAGACGTTCCAGTGAAATGAAATGGGTGTTTTACAAACTCAGTATCCTACTAATGTTTTGACAGCACTGAGGAAGGTCCATTTTCTTTCTTCTCCATATAAGAGATGCAGATGTGCAATTTTCTAATATCATGCAAAACACTGAAAACGCACACATTTCTAAAACATTATTTCTTGCTCTGGTCCTACAAAAGTGCCCAAGTCAAATAATTTCTCTTACCAAAGCATGTACACTTCTTTCCTCTAACCCCAAGGAGCAAGAATGTGAACAGCTATTTAGTGAACAACAAATGGCTAATTCAAAACTAGATTGCTCTTTTGTTTCAGACTCGCACTTATAAAACCTGTGAGAGGAAATAAACTATTTTATGAAAGTGTCTCATAAATGGGAACTGTCCTTGATCCTGCAGTTACAGGAGTGTAGCTTGTTTTCTTTGTAAGTCCTTGGAGTCGTGACACCAGTCCTGAGACAATGGAACTGGTTCCACCGATGAAAGCCTTGTGCACATCCTGCATACTACTTGTGTTGACAAAGAGTTTGGCAGAAACACCCAGAAACCCAGAAGAAAAAAAAACGTATGGCATATTTGACGAATTTAGGCTGTAAGAAAATCTGGTATAGCCTAAAAATCTGAACAAATATTCAATACAAACCATTACAGTGAAAAAGGGCAGCAGGAGTGTCCCCGCACCCTTCTTCACTGTAATGTGAGCAGGGGTTGCGGGGGTGTCCCCCGCTTCCATCTCAATAAAGTATTTTTTTTAAAAAAGAAAGCAGACCCTGCGGCACCTGTTCCCATACACGCAAGTGAACGGAATCATCGTTGCAGAGAGATGCTGGAGACGGCGGCACACAAAGCAGTGTGCCGCCACAGGTAAGTAAGGGGGTGTGGGGAAAGGGGATAGTCTGAAATGTTCGGGGGAAAGAAAACCAAAAGTTATTTTCGGTAAAATAACGTTCTGTTTTTTCTCCCTCTAACATCTGAGCTTTGCGAAAATCAAAGTAAATCAGTGTTGTTATTGCAGGGTGAATTTTGCTGTGTGTCAGCATAGGTGGAACACCATCACTGCAAAAATAAGATATTCCAAATCCATTGCAGTAGTGAACCTTTGATGCTCTGGCAAGGGGCCAATCTGTGACCACAAACTGCAGAAGGCATCAACAGACTTTACTTCATGACCATGACAGACTGAGGCATTCCACAGCACAGTGCACAGAGAAAAGAGGTAGAGCTTAGAAAGAGCATTGTGGATGAACAGTAGCTGCAGCATGAAAGTGAGAGGGAAGTTCTGGACAATTTAGGAGGACCAGCCAAGCTATGTCAAATTGGAAAATGTCGGGCACAGATCCCATCAACGGTAGTGAGGATGAGACAAGCCAGGCACCCAGACAGCAGAAGAAGGCAGCGCTGTAGTCACAGATTCAGAAGAGGCTATGCTCGAAGTGCAGACTAAAAGGAGCCGCTGGAGGAAATATAGGCTAAGGGGGCGGGGGAAGCATATGGGAGAGCAGCAGTGGACAGAATGGTGATGTGGCATGTGAGAGACACAGAAACAACTTTAGAGCACAGTTGAGTCCTCTGCAGCTAGTGACTGAACATCCAAGGGGGAGGTTACCGAAAGGGGAGATGTTGAAGGCAGGGACCAGCACAAAAGGTTTCACAAGCACACTGAGAATGGAAATGAAAAGAGAAATAGCGCTTGCTGGAACATGGAGGAGGGAATCCTAAAAATTACCCAAGAATGTGAATAAGAAAATAAACATTGCCTGCTGAAACTGCGAGAGAACTTTCCTTGTGGTCACTGAGAAATGGAACAAGAGGAGAAATGCTGACTTGCTGACTGCTGGAACTAGGAGTCAGCATCCCAGAAGCATATCAAGAAAGTTATTAAAAGGTGAGTAGCAGCACACTGAAACCAAGAGAGAGCTTTCCTAATGCACTGCAAGGAACTAACTGAAAACAGATGTATTGCATGCTGGAGTTTGACTTCCAAGTTCCCATAAGTGATCAAAATGCAAAAGAATACTTTCTGAGAATTGAAGTCATTCAAGAAATTGGACCCCAATACGAGTGCGGCAGTGTGGGGAAAAAAGAAGTAAGGTGATTCTAATTCAGTTACTGCCACTTAACTGTTCTATTACCTTAGTGCCATATTACGAGGTTTGGAGGTGAAGTGAAGCAGTTATTGCCAGCAAACTGCTGCTGGTAAATCCTCCACTTTACCTCCAAAATTCTCTGGATTTACTGCAGTGGAATTACCACTCACAGTAAATCCTCCGCAATCTCCATGGTGTCCTATGGACATAAAACGGGAATTACTGTGACACCACTCATAATCTTGTGGTAATTCCAAGGGACATGGTGGCGGTTACAGCAATTAGTTTTGGCAGTACTTCAGTAAATTTAGTTCCAAATTACTGCCAAACTCATAATGTCATTGTTTGTAAGAGAAAGGCAGCATGTTGGAACTTAGGTTCAAAGTCCTCTGCCTGACTCTGGGTGTGCACTATAGGTTAGCCAAGGGTACATGGTGTTGAGTCCGGAGAGGATGCGGGGATTATTTCCTAGCCTACTCCGCAATATCCCAATGGTTTGGCAGGTGATTCTCACCTTGGTCAAACTCTGACTTCCTGATAGCTCCTACCTCATTAGGATGCCATTTGGACTAACACCTGAGAAAAGGAACTGAAATTCCTGTGCCATATAGATATACTGCAAGAGTCAGAAGTTGCCAAGGAAAATGGCCACTAATCACTTTGCAGCCTCGTCACTGAGAAAACTAGCATTTGTAGGCAATTGAGATCGGCTCCATGATACACAAGAGAAAATCCCACCTGAAATGCACTTGGTCTGCCCTTCCCCCACACAATCTGATCCTTTCACTCTGAATACAGTTGTGTTTACTAGTTTACTCCACCTGGTCCACTCCATCAATGGCAGGTGAACTATAATTATGATCTGTCAGGGGAAGCAATAGGAAGCAGCGTCCCCCCAGTGGGTGGCTTAAATCTGTATAAAGAGACTGAACATTCGGAGGAACTTGTCACAGAACGGGGAATTGTCGATGGGTGAGAGTCAGACCATAGGGATCAGCAGAGAGTCTGGCGTTGGAGAGATATCAGGTCCTGCTGAAGTTTGGTCAAGTTACTGCATAGTGGGAGAATTCTGTGTTAGTTTGGGCAGTAGTTGAGCCGTGCTATGTATACATGTATATTTCTATATGTATATGCCTTAATAAATTGTCAGGAAGAATTCCAGTCCCCAATCCAAGATGAACAGAACAAGGCAAGATTCTAAAGGACTTGAGTGTGAGGGCAGGAAGGAACAGTAATGAAATTCTAAACTGCCTTTAACCTGGCAGGTCCTGTTTCTTGGGGGCTCCTGAGTTGGGCCATTTGGAGAAGAAAAACATTCAAGTGCATTTAGAATTTGAAGATTTGAGTTAAAGGTAATACAGAGAAGCCCAAGACACCCCATGGACATTGGCGGCACATATTACAGTTAGAAAGCTGCATATCACATTAGGGAGAGGTAAGCCTGACATACATATACGTATCTGGGTTTTCTGCTCAACAACCACATCGAGTGTCAGACCCATTTCCTACTGCTTGCAGCTAGGGCCTGTCTCACGATAAGTTGGAAAGCCAAAAGCCTCCCCACGGAACATACTTGGGTCCGGAAAGCCATAGAACTTTATGAAATGGAGAACATTACGGGAGCCATTCATGGTCGATCCCCAAGTAGAGAAATGGAACGTGCCCCCTTCCTCGAGGTCTATAGAGGCACAGAGCTCTCATCATGTGCCAGACCTCCCCTGGATCCATGACGTTATCGATCTAAAAAGTTTTGCCTGTGCTAAATTGTGTCTCCGTAGGGGGGGGGTGCAGGGGGAGGGGAGTTATCACCAAATCCGTTGTTTTATGCTTAGCAAGTCATGAGCGGTTCCAAGCGGACAGTCGTAAATATGTTTGATGTAAATGTGACCGCTTATATTCTCAAAATGATCAATAAAGTTAATTTTGAAAAAAAGTATGCCCTTTACCTCGTGTCACAGTACAAACCCAATTAAAGGCCTCCTAAATTGTGGGTGACCTTTCTCATGAAACAACACTTCCCCAAAGGTATGATAATTGGGGAAATCAAGGTTCAAGCGAAAGAGCAAGAAAAGAGTATCTGGAATCGCCAGGCTAGAAAAAGAAGAACACAGGACTTAGACACCGGAACATAATATTTTGTATCAAAGGATCATTCCTGAATATGAGACCTTCCTTAATGCCCAGCACATAGGCCAGGTTTCAAGGGTGTTAAGCCTGATCACCAAAAATAATTCAGCATGCTATTTTGGTATCTGATAAACAAAACGATAGCATCACCGTTTTGGACTGCTAAGTACAATTGGAATTATATATTTATCTAGGAATGTATCTCACCTATTTGTAATGGACAAGGAAGAGCTTTGATGAGTGAGATCTGTGTAGTGGTCTGCTGATGATCCTAGAACCAGTGAAAAAGTCTTTGAGACTGAAAGGGGAATAGGGAATGTTAGAATGTTTAGTGGGACCTGACCCTGAATGGCATGAGGACTCTCTAAAGGAGATTCCTTAGTCCGAGCAGTAATCTTACAGCATAGCGTCCCAAAGTTCCAACTGCTCCACAAGTTAGCCCCAAAAGGCAATGAAGAATATCCAAAAGAAGACCAAATAATCTGAAAGACTCATCCACTATTAAGGGAAATCCAAAGGTAATCGTTTACACGAAAACAATTCATAGACAGCAAGACTCACAAGTAACAGGATCAAAGAGGAAATTACAAAGCAGTGTCTGAATACTAAATAAAGTAGCGAGAGATCCGTAAACAAAACATACTTTAATTAGAAGAAATCATGCTGTTTCATGTGAGTGCTTTTCTAGTACTCATAATGCTGTTGCGTGAAAGGCATTGAGTTTGTGCTTGGCATGCTTCCATGGAAACGTGGAAGCGGGTCAGTGAAAGCAAGGCTTGAATGCTGCTCTGTTTCTGAAGACAGCTTGCTGAGCCAACCTACATGGCAACCGCCAGTTGCATAATGCGGCACATCTGTGATGCTGTTTCGTCCGTGATTGCACAACAGAATAGTCCCTGAACCCAACACTGAACCAACTTCAGATTGGCAAAGGCACTGTGTCCCAAAGTCCTGTGGGCCTGTCTGAGACACTACTTGATGAGTGTGCTCTCGACATCGTAGTGTGTGCACGTGCACTCTGAGTAACCCTAGCCTACAGCTATACTTTACAAGGAAGATATTTAGCAGGTATGCTTTCCTTTCCAAGTGTACTCGGCCTTTGTAGTGAGAGCATGCTTCAAATCTCTGAGTAGTGTCATGTGCATCAGGGAAGCCGGAAGATATCACAAATCTGAGGTATTTAAGTAGACACATTTTTTGTGAAGTACATTCTAACTTAAATGAACTACACAAGTTAATTGGTCATAGAACACCTAACCAACACTGATAGTCATAGTATGAGCTTCTAGTAGAAAAGTCTTAGGATGTATATAGTTAAAATATAAAAAGGAATTGTACTGAGATGTAGCTAGGAAAAGTAAGCTCTGCAGATATTTGTAGGAAAAACAAGAAAATGAAAAGATAAGAGCAAAAAGAAAAAGTGATTTATTTGCAACGTACATATCAAAGACGACATCACTCCTCTGGTGGTTTTGAGCAGTAACAAAGTATATTAAGGGGAAGAGAGAGGGCACCAGAGACAGCTTACCGAAGGAACATTAAACATATCTTATTTCATCTTCCATTGTTTCCCCACTTCTTCTAGACACAAGCTCAGAGAAAAGGAAGATCTTGTGAAGTTTGTTATTTTGTACCATTCCTCTTTTCCCCAGGAGTGTTGAGAGTGCAGTTGTTGTAATATGGCTGTAAGCTACACACCAGTGAGTGTCTGCAATGTTTGGCCTACTCCGGACCTGACAGAGACTTGGAGACAAAGAAGGAGTGTCTTTGGAAGAGGCTAGAGGAAGAAGTAAGAGGAGTCCAAGAATTTATAAAAAGAGCAGGCGGTAAGGAGTTTGAGAGAGGTGGCCAAAGAAAGTGAAGGCAATCAAAACAGTGGTGAAAGACACCCAGAGGGGGAAAAAGAGGTAGAAAAGATACCAGAAATTGGGAGGGGGGCAACTGATGAGTTGAACAAGAGAGTATAGAGGAGATGGGTATAGAAGGGGGTCTAGAACATTATCAAGGAGGGTACTGAAGAGGAGTGGTTGTTTGAAAGGGGGACTGGTAGAGGGTAGGACAAATAAAGAGGCATGAAGGTGGCAAAGAAGTTACCACTGGGGATAACAGTAGAGAAACATTAAGGAGGGGCAGAGAAATCTATGTGGATCAGGATGAGACTATCATAGGAGAAGAGAGTGGATGAGGCAACTGTTGGTGAGAGGTGGTGAAGAAAAGAGGCGTTAGAAGAAAGACAAGGTTTCATTGAGGAATTAATGAGAGATGCAAAAGAATGGAGAGCAAGAGTATGGACAGGTAACAGGATGAAGAGGGCGCTGATGAGGGAGGAGTCAGTTTTAGTGTCTTAAGAAGAGCAGAAGTACATAGCAGAAAGGTTAGACACAGAGAACAGAAGAACATGAGACTGATACAGAAACGGGGGACTAGCAAGCAGGAACAAGAAACAGATAGCGTATGTGAAGGTTGGTGAAAAGGGCACTTTCGGTTTAGCGAGGTTCTGAGTTGAGGAGGAAGTTCATACACACATTGAGGAAAGGAAGGAGGAGTATCTGGAGGAAGCAACCACTGGAGGCATTGAGGAGAGTGAATATGATAATCTTGAGGAAAAGCGGGCTGAAGACTGTATGGAAAGGAGGAGGAGGGAAGCATTGAGAAATAGTGTAATGATATCAAGGAGGAATACGTGAATGAAAAGGTGGTTACAGCGATTGAGGAGTGTGAGGCACCTAAGAAGGAGGTTGGTAAGTGAGCCCTAAATCCATGAGGGATGAACCCAAGGAGGAAGGAGGGCAAGGCGAGTTGTGAAGGTGGGAAGAGAGAAAAGGCTGGTGGGCATAAGATCTAGGACCATTCGACTGGGAGTCAGTGTAGTTTGCCACCTTCTTAACATGCTGCACTTGCCTGGCCCATACTCAGGCCTATGCTCTTGGTCCTCATCCTTTTGTTTGGCGGCACCAGACTGGCTGTAACAGAAAATCACGACAAGGATTGACAGAAATCATGGTATCCAGTTAATATGTCAAAAAATGTTAAAAAAATTAAAATACATGTTTTTTTGGGTTTTGTGAGTAAAAAAAAAAGGGTTTAATAAACCCCCCCCCCCCATTTCAAACAAAAAATAACAAAAAAACATTTGACATTTTTTTTTGGTATTATTTTTTCAACATTTTTGCATTCGAAATTATAAATTTCGAAATATTAACTATAAACCATAAATCATTTTACCTTACACAACTCGAAGGAAAGAGATAGATCAAGTCACAAAAGACCAGGAAGAGGAGCAGAAAGGCATTTTCTTGACACTATTACTTATGGTCCCCCATGAACCCAAGAACAAAATATGAACCACGACAATGTGAAAATCCAGTGACTTTGTACAGAGACTTTGTTTAAAGACCTCAGAATCCTAGGCTGAATAAAATCCATCCTGAACCTTTAGTTAGTCCTGAACAACTGGCAACTCCTGTTTTTTTGTTGAGTTGTATTCTTACCCTATGAATTATTTTGCCCCACACTGTATTAAGCCACACTAAACGTGGGTTCCTTGTGTCGTCTGTTTTTCTTTTTTTTTTAATCCCTCTCCAGGACAAGACAGACCCTGAACACATTTAAGAAACTGATCTTCCAAGGGAAAGATTACAGTTGTGTGCTTGAAGTCAAAGTTCTCTCAAGGCCGTCAAGAAACTAACCACTGAGATAACTGCATACTAGGACTTGAAGTCAAAATCTGAAGAGACATTTAAGTAACCATACTCTAGGACTAACCCTGTGATAAATGTATAGGCATGTTTGAGTTTCAGACCACCTGACAATCTCTGATTTCAATACAATTA
This sequence comes from Ambystoma mexicanum, assembly GCF_040938575.1. NCBI lineage: Eukaryota > Metazoa > Chordata > Amphibia > Caudata > Ambystomatidae > Ambystoma > Ambystoma mexicanum. Next base: position 445,351,786 of record NC_090936.1, on the reverse strand, counting down.
TTGAACTGCATTTTGAGTTGTATGTTATCATTGTTGAGACACAACTATCTTCGAGATTTGCTGAAGCCTGTCTTTCAAAGTATGAAGGATTATCTCTAAAGATAAAAATACTTTGAAATATAACTTTTTTCAAAAACTGAAAAGCAAAATAATTTTATGAAACAATGCTTCCTAAACATCTTTGCTATACTAATGAAGAAAGCAAGGACTGTCCTTGTCATCCCAAGAAATAGCAAAGTCATATTTTCTGTACATTCTCATTGGATATGTATTAAAACCAAGTACCTATGACACAGTGATCGAAATTATTATGTTTCTTTTTTATTTGTAAACAACCCAAAAAAGCAAAAGATACAATAAAAACGGCACAATACAAAGAGTAATTTTATTTCTTAGCATGTGCTAGAGAAGAAAAACTGTAAGGAATAAAGAATAAATAATTTATCATGATCAGTCTCTACTGTTCAGGTTAAAAAAAAAAAAAGAAAGACGAAAAGAAGTAGAAAAAGAAGAACAAAGGAAATGGCCCCAACATTTGACAGCCAAGACAATGGGCCTCATTACAATTCGGTGGTAATTCTGAATTAAGGCCAAAAACAATTAACATCGCCGTCACTTGGTGCCATGGGTTTACCACGTGATTACAAGTGTGGTGGGTAGGGTAGTCAATTTTTGGAGTTCATAGTATACCATTGGGAATTTTTGCAGATTTATTGCTAGTGAAATTACTGCATGTAAATCTGCACAGTAATTCCACTGGAGGTAAATCCACTAAAAACCTTGTGAATAAGCTCAAAGTAAGCATCCACAAAGTAAAACAAACCACAGAGGATAAGCCACACGTCGATGTAAGGCATTCATACCTACATCCAGAATTATTGCCTCCAGCGACCAGAATCATTCTTTAGCTTATGTCGCAAAATGAAAGATACATCAAGAACTGGGAGTCTAACAAGTGTGTTCACTTCCTGTCTCTTTTCCATGTTCTAATCGAAATGTATGTTTTATCCTGGTGTTGGTCCTTGACCTTGACTGGGTACCACACTGGGTCTACGTTATGATAATGGAAAAAAACAACGAGGCCTAAAACATCAAATTTGATTTAATCGAATTTCTTCTGCAATTGTTTTCGTATTTAAATGCAGGGGAGACCCCCGCAGTCCACTCCCCCCTTCCCCGCAAACCTCCACCCTTTCTCTAATACCCTAACCTAAACCCCAAATATTTATTTTTAAATTGCGAAAATCCAGCACAAATACGATTTTAAAAAATCATGTTTTCGGCCTGGTTGTTTTGCAATTCAGTCTTTTGACGCAATACCACAACACTTACTAAAATCCTTCCATAACTCAAGATGTTTTGCCAGTGTATCATTGAGGCTTTGCCCAGATTTGGGAACAACAACAGTCAGTGACCATCCAAAGTGATGGAACGCCTCCACTTTCTGCAAATACTATTTTCTCATTCGAGAATCTTGAAGAACCATGAGGACTGTCCCTCCTTCCCGACTGGAAAATGAACACCACTGATTTGAGGGCACATAGTTGCACCAGAAGAGATTGTAGGGGCACACAGAGCCACTCTGATGCTACTGTACCATGAATGCCCAGGCCCTGACATTCGCCACCCTCCTTAAATTGCCAAACATTTCAAGTTTTGTGTCTAAACGTTAGTTAGCATCTGATCATTCAGCTCTGCTGTGTGTTGTAACTGGGCTTCAATTCCAACCAAACTTTCCTAGAGAGCTCCTGCCTGGACCCCAGTGTCACGTAAACCCTGCTCCATCTCTTGGGAGAATAGCTCAGGGACAACGTGCTCACCTTGGAAGCAAAACGACACGGAGCACCACAGGTTCGATCCCCGGGTCCGCGCTTAGAAACCTCTGTGTATTAAGCGTGTTATAAATAACCTATCATATCATGTCCATCCCTTGTATGGCTCCCAAATGCACCTCAACAGAGCTTACCAATTTTCGCACTTTCTATACTGTCATGTAACTAAGCATGCTTCTTCCTGCCACCAATAACTATTGTCTCTGTAACAGCGCCAGTTTACTGCACACATCTTGTAACCAGTACCCAGTACTGGACTGTCTATGTACCTAGTATGCCTATTCCAACCCACAACGACTGGCTGTACTATCATGTAACTAAGTATGTTTTTCTTGCAACCAAAAACAAATGTCTGTAACAGCGCCACGATACCTATGGGCTGCTGCACGCTTTATAAATGTTAATTAATAAATAAATAACAGTCGCTACTGCGTCTATCACATCACAGAATACATTCACATCACAAAATTCCTATGGAGATTTGTCTCCTGCATCAGGGGATTGACCACGGCACCCCCATCTCTTGTAGGTCAGTAGAGGCGAGAAAGAAATCATCCTCGTCACATCTGCCTTTTTTACCTGACATGCAAGCACTCCATGCACCACCAATCAGGTTTGCCAAGTAAGATCAAAGAAGTCAAACTGGGATCATCACTCCTGTGGAGTGCTCACATGTTCAATCCTTCAGGAAGGTAGGGACTCTCCCATCGCTCCTTCTCCAAGCATCTGGATAGGTGTCTCACACAATCCTCGTCGGCAATCCTCATGAGCTGAAAGCTCGGGCTACCATTTTTTTTACATGCCTGCTGCCTGTGCCCCCACAAACCTCAACCATACACACCGCTGAAGGAGAAACAAAAGAGTTAAAAAAAATAATTGTTTAAAGCGCTGGCCTACCTCGAGATCAGCGGAGCGCTGTACAACGTGTGGGAGCCAGCATTTGGGCTGCCATTTTTTAACAGTATGGCCGTACTGTGAGCTTTATGCATCGGTATGTGCATCCATTGGAATTAGTTCTTGGTCAGATGTTGTTGAAAGAGACATGCTTTGAGAGATTTGAAAAATTGGAGAATTGTGGGGGCATTCTGGGCTGACACAGGGATCGAGTTCTAGAGCGTAAGTGCATGACAAGAGAAGGCTTGTTTGCAGGTCCTCTCTTTGAGGATGGGTTGTGATTCAAGCCGATTGGTCAATTTGCTGCACGGAGAGCGTGTTTATTAATTATTTAGTTTATTTATTACATTTGTTACATACCCAGACCCTGAGGTATCACGGAATACTTACAGACATCTTAGCATAGAAAGTCACGAGACCATCCAGTCGATGTTTGCACATTAACGATTAGATATAGTTACACAAGGAAAGGCATAGTTATATAACTTCAATGAACACAAAGTAAAGCGAAACAGCACACATTATATTTACATTGGTCAGCTACTGCACCCAAGAAGGTGAGGTGTCTAATGGACAGGAAGCTGGTATGAGCTAGGGAGGCTAAATTGTATTGGCTCGAATTTGTTAAATAGCCCGATGTTTAGGGATTTTTGAATTTCAGGAAGATTCCCTTCCTTTTTGATGTAGATAGGGAGGGAGTTCCAGTGTTTGGGAGCGAGGACTTTAAAACTACTGCCTCCTTCTCTAGAGCATCTGTAACGGGGGATCTCCAAGAGAGCGTCATTATTAGATCTTAATATCCTGTTGGAACTTTTTTTTTATGGCGTTGTTCAAATAGGTAGGGGCTTTATTATCTAGGCATTTGTAGGTGACACATATTATTTCGAATAACATTCTAGCCTTGATGAGAAGCCAGTGCGTTTCCCTCCTGATGTGGGAGATATGATCCTATTTTTTTATTCCTAGCGCTGCACGTAATGCTTTGTTCTGTATGAGTTGAAGTTGGTTCAGGTTGGTGTTGGAGGTTCCTAATAAGAAGGCCTTACAGTAATCCAGTTTATTTATTTATTTATTTTAATTTCAAACCGTTGTTTTATTAGTTCGATCAACAAACTTTCACAACTTTCATAAAAAATGAGTTTTTCTTGTTATAATACAGTAGAAAGACATTTTTTTTTTGTTTCGATTCTGCAATTCAACATATCTTATAAAAATATATTTTCTTATTGATAGCAATAAAAGTACATTTTTATGTATCACCTCTAAAATATCGATGTGGCAATTTGTTTTCTTTGCTATACTATTCCATTTAGGTAATGGGCACGAGTTATATACCTTTAAGTCAGGACAATAGGTCAACGTGATGCATTTCTTATCCATCATAATAACGCAATTTCAACAACTTCTCATTTACCTATTTTTTACAAGAGTTCCAGCGGTAGACAACACAAAAATGATGGAACTTTATTGTCACACTTGCAATTAAATTCGAAATTACGATATTAATTTCAACCAACAGTAAAGGAATTCAGATTCTAGGAGGGGTTATGAATAGGAAAAATCAATTTACCAAGGATTAACATACCATATTCTAACAGTAGCTCCAATGTGCTTTATAGATCAGCTAAGTGCCATTATTTTCTTATTAGCCTCAGCAGGTAGGCTGCTAGTCTTTCTTGTGAAACATCTTCTCAAGTTCATTGTTTATAATTACTAGCAGTCTGCACAGTGCTAATATAAAGCTTGTGCGGGTCCCCCACATGCTAGCTAACCAAAGCCATTCCCTGGTTGCCTCAGTTAATATACAGTCGGTTGCAATTGTTGATGCATGTATTGCCTCAAAATATGTACAAAATATAACCAGATGTTTCAAGGTTTCTTGAATCAAACCATTCCTGCAGAATCTACATCCTAACTGCGCTTCTACTTTCCAGTGCAGTTTCCAACCACTGATTCTTTCTAGCGTAAGAGATTGGTTCATTTTAAATCGCAAATAAGTTTCCCTAGCCTTATCACAGGGAAACTGGATTACGTAGGGTTTGTGGGGCCGTCTTGAAGAGCAAAAACGAACTGCTTCCTTGTAGCCTTCAAGACCCGCCATTCCTGCTAGCGTTTTACACCAGTCATTTTCTATGATACGATGTTTTACATGATTAGGTCTAAATTCGAGATCAGCTGGTACAAGTGCAATTTCGTCCAATAAATGAAGCATTTGTGTATAATAGATCGTGATGGAAGATCGTTCAGACGCGACCATGAGTTGGCCCAAATCTTCATAAAGACAATTTGCAGGTGGGTATAACATTCTGGCAAAATTAGCCAGTAAACGCCAATTATGGCGTGCGGATAAGGCAGTAATACCAAGTTCCTGCCTTATTACAATATTTGGTGTGGATCTAGCCAACCTCAAAACCCCCTTCCACATGCACCCTTGCAGTTGGTCAAGGTAGGTGTTAATGTTTGCCAGGCACATATCTAAAGCAAAAAGGATAACAGACTCTACTTTTAGGATGTAAAATTGCATAAGTGGCATCAATGAAAATGTACAAAACTTCAGATATACCATCCGCATTTGCGTGGCAAGAGGGGCAGCTTTTTTTTGTAATATCTCCCTCCACATTGCTAGAGATTGGGAGTCAGTTATGGTATACCCAAGATAGCGAATTTGAGGAACTATGGTAAGGAGAAAATTCTCAATTCTCCAATTGCGGTTGATGTTTTTTCTCTTGCGATTCCTAAATACTACTATATTGGATTTTTCCACATTACATTTCAGATTATGAGTTAGACAGTAGGATGCGAATAAATCCAATTTGGTCTGGATGCCTTTGGGTGTACGATCAAATATTATAATATCATCCGCAAAAGCTAGCCATTGTATTTTGAGATATCCAAGCCTTGCTGGATAGGAGATCTGGGTGTTCCAAATATCATTGATGCCACATAAATAAAGATTGAAAAGGGTGGCTTCTAAATTACATCCTTGCTTCACACCAAGGGCGATCTTTATTGGATGTGTTGTAGCACCTTGGTTATTTACCCTTACCAAATAGGTGGTATTTGTGTGTAGCTTGGATATTAATTGTATGATGTATTGTGGTATGTTCATAGCAGCCATTTTTTTCCATAAAAGTGATCGTACAACTGAGTCGAAGGCGGATGTGAGGTCTATCGATGCCATGTATAGTGGGCCAGAATCCTTAAGTTTATGTTTAGCTAATAAATGCGCCATAATTGTAGCATTTAAAGGGGTCCCCATTCCTGCACGGAAACCAATTTGATATTTAGACAGGATCTTAAGGTTCCTAATGACTGTTTGTAATTCCCCCAAAAGCAAACTAGCAAACACTTTAGCAGCTGTGTCAATTAGCGCTATTGGACGAAAATTGCATGGCTGAGACCTCACTCCTTTTTTATAAATTGGAACAATGATGGAATTTAGCCATGACGGTGGGGTATACACAGTTGTCAACATGTTATCAAACAGTTTCTTGAAAATCCCTGCCCACAAAGCTGGATGGCGTTTAAGAACGCAAGGCGGAATCCCATCTGGGCCTGCTGCTTTTGAGTATTTCAGGGCAATTATTGCAGCTTCAATGCTCAAAATATCCCAGAGTGAAAAGGAGGGTAATGCTAAACAGGTCCATTTATAAACGATTTCTACAAAAGCAGATGGGAGGGCAAACTTTTTTTCGAAGTAAATTCTCCAAGATTGCGCAGAGATGGATGAAGATTGATCAGAGGAAAGTACAGTTGTACCTGCCCTAAGCAAACTCCAGGTGGCGCGCCTGTTCCTGTGGCACAATGTGCTAAACATTTTCTGATTCTCCTGATTATACATAAAATGTCTGTGATCTCTACATTTATTCGGATAAGTGTTCAGAATACTTTTTTTCTCTGATAAGTAAACCTCCCATGTGGGAGCGGTTTTAAGAATACTCCGCAAGGCCGCCCTCTTTAATCTTTTTGCTTCATGGATAAAATTCAGGGCTATCGGCGATGATCTTACTTCGGGGAGCGATGCATGCACTTGGAGAGATTGAATTACCTCCGTTATTATGCTAGAGATCACAGTAATCTCCTCAATAGGATTGTTAGAATAGAAGTCAGAACTGTGGTGCAGTGTTAAACGTGCAGAAACCATGTCATTCACCTTATTACAAAGTTTAGTGGCCCAGCGAATTGACAGGCCAGGACGGTCCCCTTCTATAAACCCTTGCTGGGGGTCCATGTGCAGGTGCATCATGTCACAATGAAGATTTAGATGGATCATGTAATGGTCACTAAAGCCGGGATCATATATTGCTATGTTGTCGGAATACGTTTGCAAACCTCGCGATATAGCGAAGTAGTCAATACATGTCGATCTATCCCCTCTTCTCCAGGTGTAACACCCGTCACTAGTACAAAACGGAATAATGTCAAGTTCCCAGGATTTTAAGTATTCTTGCCACAATCTGCCTCTATGCCATGTTTGGTAGGTACTCCCAGAACTCAACGGGGTAGAGTTACTTTTCATACAATAAGCATTGAAGTCCCCTCCTAATACAATATCACAAGCAGGATGACGAACCAAGATGTCATCAAATAAGGTATTGAGCTCTTGAAATGCACATGTTTGGTTGATCGTATTAGGGTTGTGATATAAAGAGACCAGGAGAATAGGAGTCAGCCGAGAGCCCTTGAGCAGGATTAGTACAGCCATCATTACAGTTGCTTTGAAAACATCAAGTACCAATATATTTAGATTTGTATTCAAGGCTATCGCCAACCCCTAATAAGGTTCCTAATAAGAAGGCCTTACAGTAATCCAGTTTATAAAGTATTAGTGCTCTGGCTAGGGTATTACAGTTTGTGGGTGTGAGGAATTGGCGACTTAAATCAATACGTTTTGACGTATATGAGGTGGACATGGATAATGCCGAAATGTGTTTAGCCATGGTGAGGTTGACATCCAAATAGACTCCTGGAGTTTTGACTTGTTTAAGTACTGGGATCATGAAGGGAGCCTATTTTTGGTTGGGAGCCCACAATGAGAATCTCTGCGTTCTCATCGTTTAGGCAAAGGCTATTTAAGGCCATCCAGTTTTGGATGACGGCATATACTTTGTTGATGGTCAATGTGTCTTGGTTATAGTTCCCGGGGATGGGGATGAGGATCTGGGTGTCATCTGCAAAGTTGGTGTAGATGACACCTGTGTCGTCTAGAGCTGTGAACATGAGCTTGGTGTATGCGTTATATAAGGTTGGAGACAGGCAGGATGCTATGGGGACTGTTATGGGATGAGCTGCAACTTTGCCGATGGAGATTCTGGACGTACGTAGCATTATTTGAGAAATTAAAGTCATTGGTTAACGTGGTACAATGTTTATCGTGGTCAACAAGATTGAACGCAGCGGATAGGTCTAACAATAGTAATATGCAGAGTTTCCCTGAGTCCCTGATGGTGTCCACCTGGGATTTCAAATCAATGAGTGCCGTTTCCGTGCTGTGGTTTGGTCTGAAGTCAGATTGACAAGCTCCCAGGAGCTGATGTTGTTCGATATGGGTTTGAATTTGTGAATAAGCTATTTTATCAATGATTTTAAGTAAAAATGGGACCGTAGTAATTGGTTGGTATTTAGTGGGTAGAGTAGGGTCCAGGGTAGGTTTTTTTTTAGAAGTGGGGTAACCCACACTTCTTTGATGCTGGCTGGGACTAACTTAGTACTGAATGAAGCACTGACAAAATTGGTAATGATGGGGGTGAGAGTAGATGCACAGTTTTTAACTAAGTGGGCAGGAAAGTTATCCCCTTTACAATATGAGGCTTTCAACTTAGCGATAGTGGTGTTCACTTGTTCTTGGGTCACTGGAGTTAAGTAGAATTGCAGGACGTTTTGAATAATGGAAGTTGAGAGGGCGTTGGGTGGGAAGTTTTTTCTAACTAGTATTGTTCTTTTGGTGATTATTTTCTTTTGCAGCAGTTGTATTTTAGAGGAGAGTGCATCTTGGATGGTAGTGCACCATTCTTTACTAATGTTGGTTGGGGTTTTCTAATTCTCTTAGAATAGAGAACAACTCTTTAGAATCCGAAGATGCATTGAAAATGCGGGGGTTATATGCATCAGCTTTGTGATAGATGATTGCTGCTTTTGAGCCACCAGATATGTGGAGCTTAGCCGCCAGGTACGCTGGCGTGCTACTCGTGACTGCTGTGTAGATGATACATGCAGTCTTGAACAGTATCCTGGCTTGGAGTGGAAGCCAATGTAGTTTGCGTAGGATGGGAGTAATTTGGTCAAATTTCCTTGCTTCTGTAATAAGACGTACTGCAATGTGGTGGACTGTGTTTAGTGGAGTCAAGTAACCAGCTGGTAGCCCTGTCAGGAGAGCATTTCCCCCATGGATGTGCAAGACCACAAGGGCCTGCACTACGGTCCGGAAGTCCTGTGGCGGGATGAAGGGTTTGATTTTTTTAAGTGTAGAGATTCTGAGCCAGGCTATTTGGGCCTCCTTGGCTATGTGTTTCTGGACAGGCTGATGTCAATAGTGAAGCCTAAGGATTTTGCTGAGTCTCAAATTTGTGGATCAAATCCTTCTGGGTGCATATCATTGAGCCCTTGTTGGAAAAGTTGTTTTTTAGCAGCTGGTCCGATGAAGATAAATTTAGTCTTGGATGGGTTTAGATTGAAGTAGGCAGTCGACATCCAGGGCTGGATGACTGCTAAGTAATTGTGGAGACTTATTATGTCCTGTGCGCTATTTACTCTCATGTACAACTACCGTCTGCATATTGGTGGATGGCTGTATTGGGATCTTTGGGGAGAGTGCCCAAAGTCTCCATGTAAAGGTTAAAAAGGATTGGTGAGAGAATGGAACCTTGGGGGACTCCGCAGGAGACCTGGAGTCCGTAAGAACGCAACAAGTTCATTTGAACAGTTTGGTGTCTGCCTGAGAGGGAGGAGGTAAACCAATTCAGGACAGTGCCAGAGAATCCCATCCTCTCAGCAAGGAGGGAGAGACGGATGTGGTGATCGATGGTGTCGAATGCAGCCGAGAGGTCAAGGAGGACAAGGAGCCATGAGTCATCCTTATCTATGATTTGGAGGGCATCATCCACCACCTGGATCGTGGCTGTCTCAATGCTACACTTGGGGCAGAACCCTGACTGATAGTCATTTAGGAGGTGGAGTTGTTCGATTCTGGCGAGTAATTGTGTAGCACTACTTTTTCCAAGATTTTGCTAATAAACAGGAGGTTCGTAATAGGCCGGTAGTTGGTTAGGTCATCTGGATTTAGGATTGGATGTTTCAAAAATGGTGATATATGAGACCAGTTTTGAGGGTGTCTGGGAATGATCCTTCTGCGAGGGAGGCATTGATGATGCTGAGGAGGTCATTGAGAGCCGGGCCCGTCATTGTTTTAATGATGGAGGCCGGAATTATATTGTCAGATTAAGAAGTAGGTTTGACGGAAGTCAATCATTTTTAAGCGATCCGGGGGTAAAGAGAGGAGAGAATTCAGTCCAGAGGGCCAGTGTGCGTGCCAGGGTGCAAGGGATGCTAATGATGTGAGAAGTTGATTCAATGGTCTCTCAGATTTTGTCTATTTTTTCAATAGAAAATGTGTTAATTTCATCACATTTCTCCTGAGTTGCTAGTACTTTTGGATCGTGTGAGAGTTTGGTACGATGCTTTACTACTTCAAAGAGGGCTTTGCTCTTGTTGGAGGCTGCCGCAATGGTGGTGGAGTAGTAAGCAGCTTTGGCCTCAGTAACCCCAATCATACGGTTTGCGCTGAGAGATTTGAGGTTGGTGAGGTCTCCAGAGTTATGGTTTTTGCGCAACAGTTTCTCTAGGGCTCCAATTCATTGTTTGTTGGAGGCTAGCTCAGGAGGTGGGGAGGGGGGATGCGAGTGCCATGGGGCAGATGGTTTGACTTTGGCTGGCTGGATTTTATTGGGGCGTGAGTGTCCACCAGTTTCATAGCAGAGTAGCTGAATAATTCCAGGAGGCCCGAGGCATTCCCTGTGGTGGGGAAGACTGTAAAGTTTGCTTCCAGCTCATTGGCCGGGAAGGTTTTGAATGAGCAGTGTTGAGTGAGAGACAGCATTGAGTAGGCTGCTGGTCAAGTGACCAGGCCTTCCTACTCCGTTTCACCGGCCACCTCCAGTTTTCGTGCCTTCCAAGCCTCTACTTTACAGACTCTAGGCCAGCTCCAGGCAGACAGCATTGAGAAGGCTGCTGGTCACATGACCAGGTCCTGCAAATCAGCTACTCTGCCCACATCCAATTTCACGCCTTAAAAACATCTACTTAAGCACTCTAGGCCCTGCGCCCCACTTTTAAGGGACATAGCATCATTCTAACAGTTCTCACACATCCTGACAAGGGGCCCTGGGGCTAGAGGATTTTCATCTGAGCGCATATCAATGAAAGTGGCCTCCTTCAGTGCAACTTGGCTTCACACCGTGATGGACATTATTTTAAAACGCATTGGTCTTTCTGAAAACCTAACTGGATAGTACTACTTGGTGGACTAATTAGACATGCCTGAGAGAAATCGAAATTAATTTTGAAATCGACTGCTTACAAAAAAGTAAAAGTTACAAAATTGAATTAGTCACAGGTATATCTTCTTCAGCAAATGCTTGAAAACACTAAAGTACGATACTGTGGGAACAAATAAAGGCTATGCACATAATCTTTGCAACATACTCTGCATTAAGATTCTTAGCATTCAGTCAAAGGCTAGCTCAAAAATGTCCTTTATGTTTTGGATCCATAACACCTGTGCAGTGATACATTGAATTTTATATTGAATCATAAACTGTTGTCAATTACCCAAACTGCATGGGTAATGTCACAGAAATCTAGATATCTTGGGTTGTTTTTAACACCACCCAGTGAACTAGGATATTTAAACGTGCATGAGTAGAAACAGAAGACATACCTGATGATGTACCAGGTGTAGCCGAGGCAACACTGACTTCTGGGAGACATCAACAATGGGGTTCCGCTGTCTCCTCAAGCAATCCATATGGAAGGATGCCCTCCGCCCTACAGCAACAAATGAACAGAAATGTGGCTACTATAAACACACATGATATAGATATGAAATAGCTATCAGAGTTCCACACTGCATAGCTACCCCATGAAGGGTTTTCACACATACCTCAAACACATGAGGTACATCAAAGTCAAGACCTGAGACAACAGTCCTTATTGAATCCCACTTAAAGTGCTGAAGCAGCTGACAAAACATGTGCGTAATACATACTTTAGAAACCCATTCACTTATAAACTGCATATAATGTGAAGAAAGCAAGAGTGCCTTTACTGAGGAGGAAAGATACTATGTTTTCATGCTTTACATGGGGTGTATATTAATTCTGGAGGGCATTGTTCTTGACACTGTCCCAGATGTAGGTAATTGATGTTTTTTCTGAGAACATAAATTATTGTTTTTTTGTTTGTAGTTTCAATATAAATGTGGAAGTTAGATATTTCACATCACCAAAACTTGTAGAATGAACAAGTTTCAAAATAAATATATACATATAGAGTGAATCTATATATACATTCACATCTGTCTTTCTAAATAAAGCTACAGAAAATATACAGAAATGTTATTCATTGGTAATGCTATTTTCCTCTATGGGTGTATTACTCCTCTGGGTAGAGGTACACTTAATCATCAGGCAGGATACCAGGTGCATGTTAGATTGCTAAGTAGGTTTTTCACTGATGATAGCCACATTGTCGACTCTCTTAGAGGTCAAAATGGTTCTTGAACCCACACTTGCCTTCAATGCCAGTTACACCCCATGGGTGCTTTTAATGCCATAAAAGTCCAAATAAAAGTTACCGAATAACAGGTTAGAGTGCAGTCAGTCAGAGTCAATGCATAGTGGAGCCTTAGATGTGTTTCTAAACTGTCTATCGGCCATTTCTGTCCCTTGCATGTCATCTCCACGAGTTCCTCTTTGCGGCCCCTATGCCCAGATTGTATGTCTTACAAAAGTGATTGGCTGTTCCTCCAGAAACTGACTTAATAATGGAATCCAAGGAGACCCGCCTTGCACCTCACCCAATTAGTGACTTTAATGTATTTGTTGTGGAAGTTACTAATTCCCAAAGTTTTAAAAATGTAAGTATTTAGAAATTTGGAAACTATTGATTTTTTTCAGATGTCTAAGTATGGACCTCTGTGACGTATTCGCTCAACTGTTAAGTGAAGCTGTGCTTGCAACCATGATGTCCGTTTTCTTCATTTTTTAAAAACAAAAAACCCTGATCAATAATCCCAAAACAAAAGACAAAATTATATTTATTTTGTTATTTGTTATTTATGATACATATATAAACGGGGAAAACTCGCTAAAACTGTTGTTTGATTGCTTACTAGTGTACACAAGAATATTATCTGGTAATTTGCATAAAGTAGTAGGTGACCATGTTGCAGCTCTTTGCCTGCTGAATATGACATGAATATCAGTGGATAGTAGAGTTGATACAACAAGTTGAGTGATGCACCTTGAGACTGCAAACCTCTGTTAAATTGTATTAATCTGTTTATCATAGTTGTTTGTTTAAATACCTATCAGTTTCCTTATGACCTTCCTGACATATGACTTACGCAGGCTGTGTGATTTCATGGAGGAACAATAGGATGAGCCATATTCTGTCAGAGAACATGAATTTCTCCACATTGAAATACAAGTTTCCAAAGTTCTATGCCTATGCTTCCTTGCTTGAAATAAGAGGAGCCATAGCTCCCTCTACACTCCCATTCCACCCTGAAGCCTGTAGCCCAGCCACACAAACCTCGAGCTGTGCTTAATTGAGACATCTCTCTTTTATCATATTTATTACCAACTATTATATTATCCCTGTTCAACCTTGCCTTGAAACTTTTAATTGAGGGACCATTTCCAATTGAGATTGGAAGACGATTCCAAAGGCTCAAGGTGCCGATCGTTTTGCCTGCAATGCTTTTTTTGTAGATTTTGCCACTGGCACTATATGTTTCCTACTTGATTGAAGCATACAAGCAGGGACCTGGGGCTTTACCAACATGGCAAGGTATTTGGGCGCCATTCAGTCAGTGATATTCCAAATCAACGTTAAAACCCAGGTTTGAATGAGGACCTCCATTTTTGCCCAGTGTAATAAAGTGCCGGCTTCAAAAATATGATCATGTTTTCTGAGTTCATAGATCGTTCGGATGGCACAATTTTGAGCAGCCTGCAATTCAGCCATATATTTCTTTGCCATGCACAGGTAGATAGTTGCACAGTACTGGATTCTGGATAGTGCCACTACTTGAACCAAGGTCTTTAGTTGGTTTGCATCTACAAAATAACAACATAGGTTTATGTTGTAATGATGAAAGTGAGCACTCCTCACTACAGAATCCATCTGAGGGGCAAAGGACAGCTTACTGGCAAACAACACTCCCAGGTTTCTGACTACCTCCACTGGGACAGGAGGAATCCCTAGACTAGTAGGCCACATAGAAGGCAGAGCCATCTCCTTCGAGCTCCCCAGCAGTAAGATTTCAGTTTTTTCCTCATTAAGCATGAGTAAGTTGTCCTGCATCCATCTCTGTATGGCTCAAAACACTCTCCCACTTTCTTACATATGTTGTTACTGTTGTGTAGGGCCACTAGAAATGGAGTATCATCTGCATATAACTGGCAGTGAAAACCCCAGCATTCAATTATTTGTTCTTGCAGTGATATACATGCATTAAAAAGAAGAGGTGAAAGTGCTGAGCCCTGTGGCACTCCACAACCAATTCCTAGCTGATGTAAAGTTTCCAAGTTGGACCTTTTTACTTCTGCCAGTCAAGTAGGATTTTAACTAAGCCAGTGCTTGTCCTGATACATGCATCTGCGACTTAAGTCGTTCAATCAGTGTTTCATGGTCTACCGTGTCAAAAATGGCGAAGAGATGGAGGAGAATCAGAGCTGCTGAGTCCCCTCGATCTCTAATAGTGAAAGGTTTCTTTCAGATACATAACACTGAAGTCTCTATACTATAACCCGTCTGAAAAACCCTGACTGCAAAGCAGATAAAAGATTGGTGCTTTCCAAGTATTTGCTTGTGCAATTCATAGGTAACTTTTACTTCCATGATCTTACTAAGGAAGGGGCGATTAGATATGGACATAAAATTAGACAAAACCTCAGGGTCTGCTGAGTTTCTGTTCAAAAGTGGGTTTACCTGAATTGTTTTTAGTATAGTAGGAAAGATTCCCCTTTGAAAAGACACATTTATGATAGTGGCTATATCTTCCGATATTACTGATATGAATTAATTAATAAAGTCTAGGGGGTAAAGAGTCCAAAGGTGAGCCAGAGGCTTTCAAACTGTGGACCCTTTTTGTGATATCCACATTTTTTTTATTTTTTATTTTTTATTTGTGTTTGTTCATAAGAACTTTACAAAAGGTTGAAGAAAGAGAAGTGCGTTGACTACACAAAGGTGGGCCCCTCATCCATCTATCCTCGACAGAGAGTGTTGGAGAATTTTGATAGTTGCTAGGAGCCAAGTGGTTCGGTCTCCTCTGATCAGTCTTTTCCAGGCGATATCTTCGTCCCACCCACTTTCCTCTTGGCTACAGTGCTTTACGTAGGCCGATCTCAAGTCTAGAGTTTTTGAGCATGACAGCAGTAAATGCCTGATGGTTTCCGTTTTTGGCTTTAAATAGTCGACACGTGCTGGAATCAGATAGGCCTCTAATGTGTCGGATTTCATTGGTTTCAACCAAGTTCAACCTGGTCCTTAGCATGAAGTTGCGTGCCCCCCTGTTTGGGAATTTTTGGAGGTACAGCATCGGTTCGTTGAGTTTGGAAGTCGACGGAGGCAGGTGAGAAAGGAGTTTGTAGCTGGATACTAAATCTTGAGTGTTGATCTAGTCGAGTTCTTTCAGATTCTTATAGACTCTCAACGGGTTTGTTGTCAGATCGACTTTCGAGCACATGACTGAATCAAGTATGGACATGTTTTTCTCTTTCCAGCTTGTTAACATTTTGACCTTTCCAGATTCGAGTTCTTTGTTTAACAGTCCAAAAATGTGCTCGCTCTCATCCGTGGTGCATTTCCTGAATAGCCTGAGAGAGTTTATGTTGACTGTAGCTGTTAATGACAGTAAGCTTAACTCGCGGCGGATTGCCGCTATTGATGTGGAGTTCGGCAGACCCAGGACCGTTTTCCAGAAAATGCTCTCCAATTTTTGCCAGATTTTTGCTGGAATCGTTGGCATAGCCTCGGCTCCATAAGTGATCGACGGGACAACTTTTTTCTTGTAAAATTTGATTGCAGGAATGCAAGAAAATTTCCTGAATTTTAAGTCAATGGCCTTTCCTTGAGATGCTAGTTTCTTTAGTTTGATTTGGAGGGCGCTCTGCATTGATAACTCGTTTTTCGAGGAGTCTATCTGGATGCCTAGGTATTTATAGTCGTTGACCCTCTCGATCGCGTTTTTCTCCAGGAACCATGTGAATTTTTCTGAGCTTTTGTTCTTCTTCTGGCTTGCTTCCAATATCATGATTTTAGTTTTTTCTTGATTTATTTTTAGGTTGTTTTCGGCCGTGTAGCTCAAGAGGTTGGATAACTGTCTCTGGAGACCGATCTGGGTCTGGTCCAGTAGTATCAAGTCGTCAGCATATAACAGGTGACTTATTTTCGAGGATGCGAGTGACGGTGGAAATGTGTGCTCCAGGTCTTCTGAGGCCCCGTAGTCACCGATATATGCGAGAAACAGCGCTGGAGCTAGGGGGCATCCCTGTTTTACCCCCCGTCCTATCTGGATTTCTTCTGATAGGGTGCCTCTTTGGGATAAGTGTACCCTAAGAGTGGTGTCCGTGTGTAGGGCTTTGATTGGTTGAAGGATCTCCTGTGGGCAGCTCCACCCCTCCAATTTTGTCCACAGACGAGACCTCTCGACTAAGTCGAAAGCCTGGGAAAGATCGATGAAGGCGATGAAGATCCGTGATTTTCTTTCCCAAGTCTTGCTTTTCAGGGTGCTGATCGCTAAAATGTTTGCCGCCGTACCCATGTTTTTCTTGAAGCCCGATTGGAATTTGTCGTTGCACGGGGCTGATTCTGCCCAAGATTGAAAGCGATTCAGAAGCAGACTCCCGAAGACTTTGCCAATGCAGTCCAAAAGGGCTATGGGGCGGTAGTTTAGAGGATCAGTGATGTCCCCCTTTTTGTTAATAGGGACAATGATGGATTTTGTCCATGAAGGCGGCAGAGATGTCTTTTTGGCGCATTTCTGGAAGATGGATGCTAACAGCGCGGCCCATTCTGGTCGATTTGCTTTCAGATCGATGTTTGAGATCCCGTCCGGGCCTACTGCTCTGGAGATCTTTAGTTTTTTAATATGATTGCTAATTTCTTGTTGGTCATCCAGGTTAAGCCAGTCTGTCGTCTGAGGTATTTTTTCCAGGTTGGTGGTTGTTGCAGGGGCTTGAAAGACAGTGGTAAAGTGGGTGATCCATTTATGCTCCGGCATGGCGTTGATGGACAAGTTGTTGTACGAGGGTGCCACGGATTTCAGCAGGGACCAGAGTTCTTGAACTTTATTGCCGCAGATTGCTTTTAGCATAGTTTCCGCATCTTGTTGGTGGAGTCGGTGTCGATGTTCTTTCACCCAAGTTTTGTAGGTTGATATTGCCGACTTTAATTTTTCTTTATTCCACGGATGGTTTCCCAGCTGTCTTTTGATTTTGCAGAGTTCACGTCTTTTTGCCACCAAAGTAGTGTTGTAAGTATGATTTGGAGGCCTAAAAAGCGGAACTTTCTGTTTTGGTTTCACCACGTGTTTGAGTAACAGGGGCACATAGTCCATGGAATTTGGGCCCTCCGTACTTCCAGCCTTGTCGTATTTTGCCTGCAAAGCTGTGACCGCTCGAGTTGTCAAGATTAGGCGGTTTCCACGTGCGTTTGGTTCCACTTCCACTTCCATGGCGTACTGTATGGGTTCTTTGAAGTGATTTGCTAAGGACATCGTCAGCTGGTATCCACATTTGTTAGAAAGTAAAAAATCATAAAAGTTGCATAGCTCTCTAAAGCGACTGTTCTAGAGGTTATCATGGGTTTTGACTTCTGCTTCCATAGACTCACGTAGCTTAGTAATTTTCAACACAAAAACAATGACAATTTATCAATGACAATTTATTGCATAGAGATTGAGATGGAATGACTGTCTACTTTATCTTTAGAATCCCTAGTCGTAAATTCCCAATACATTTTACAAACTTCACCTGCATTCGAATTAGCTTCTATTATCCTATTAGAATAATAATTCTTCTTAACCAACAGACTCTGTTTTTTATAGGTAGATATATGAAGAGCATAGGCTACTTTATCAGCTTCTGTTTGGGTACAGCGTCAACTTCTTTTTAACTGAAGTAACCATTTATTCCTTGAATTCGCTCTTCATTTACTTTGCTGCTCTATTAAAGGTGACAGTGAGTCACCATTTAACTTTCCCATAAAAATGAGAATAAAACTCATCTGGAGTTTGTGTTAGGTCACATCCTGGGTAAGCCACAAAATGGGATTGAAATTCTTCAAAGGTAATCAAATGAAGCTTGCGCTTAAGCCATATAGTCTTCTGTTCAGTTGTTTGATATTTTAATTCTCTTTTTATAGGACATGAAAAGGATATCAAAGTATGATCTGGCCAGACAACCAATAAAATAGCAAGATCTGAGAAATGACTATTAAAATCCAGAACTAGGTCTAATAAGTCGCCGGCTGTATGAGTGGGGCCCCAAGAGTGGTGTCTGCAACCTAAAAAGTCTAAGCAATTAATTAAATCTTGCACTAGCACATTATTTTGTATCATCCATGTAAATATTCAAATCAGTGAACAGGATACATTTACTTGATAGTGATTGCAATTCTTCACATAAGAGTTGTGGCTCATGTACCAGCGACTTGTGCAAATGTAACAAATTGTACGCCTCTGTATGCCCAACATATATAGTATAATGATCACAATGTTTTTTTTTTCTGGCTGAACATATGATGCAGTGCCATTTTGTTTAAATCATCAAAGTATAGCAGTGGCATTTAAAGATCTTTATTACAAAAGGTTTTACAGTGTTCGAAAAGTCAAAACTGAGTTTGCTTAAAATATAATCCAATCTTAAAGATTTAAAAAGCAGAGTTGCAAAATAAGTTTGCTCTGTTCCCGATTTTTTAGACAACATACATAGTGCAAAATCTGTTTGCTCTAATTGTCTTAAGTCTGTATGTACTTTGGCCCAGAGTAGGTTTGAACCAAAAACCACTTGCTCCATTCTTATAATGGAAATAAAATAATTAAGACAAATTGGATTTGCCTGGTGTGTCAAAAGAAACACTTTGCTCAGGATATTTCATGATGTGCTCCTGCACTGTGCTTCTGGCTGATTCCTGTAGAGCGAGTCAGTAACATTGCAGGCTGATTCTGTGGAGCTACAACCATGCGGAGTTTGGTCATAACAGATGCTGTTACATCGTTAATAATTTCCCTACTTCTGCTTCTTGAGCCTGGAATCACATATTCTGCCTGGTCAGTAGCTCCCTCAAGCTCACTGGCCCGCAGACTTACATCTGTAAAGAGAGTGGTGTGGGGTTTCTGGGACGTTACCAATTTAGGAACAGTTGCCGGACACCATTGTAGGTGCTATGGTGGCAAGATGGGTAGGTAGGTTAGAAGGAGCAATGTTTTTGATATCCTTTCCGGTTGCTCATCTGCATTACACTGCTCCTGTCCTGAAAAGAGCCTGCTTAGAACTTTGCATTATTTGCATTTTCATTCAAAGAAGCCCCTATTTGTAGCGCAGTGAAGGACAGAGAGCTGGATTGGCTACAAAATGCCCATAATTATGAAGCAGGGGTGTCTGGATGGGCCATCATTATGAAGAAGGCCCGGAACTAGTGTTCTCATGTGGAGGGCTTCCTGATGAGTCATCCTTGACAAACCCCCTTTCCTTTTGGTCCCAATCTTCACTCCTGTATAGCCTAATTAGCCAGCACAGATCCAGCAAACATCTAGCCCCCATTATAGTATCTTTGAATATGTGCTGAGATCATACAGCCTGAGTAGCTGTTGGATTCCTTGCAACCCTCCTTAGGAGAGAAGAGGAAGCAGTGTAGTATCTTTTTATTTTGTAAACATCTGAAATAGCTGCCAAATCGAATCTACAGACCTTCCCCCATCAGACAACCATCCTTGAGTAGGTAGATAAAGAACAGAACACAACCAGGGATGTAGAGCCTGGAGATGGCATTGAAGACTGCATCTAGGATGCACCAGGCACATCATTCCAATGCAATCACCTGTGTTCCCAGACCCAGACCTGTCCCACATGTTCAGCAAGCAATTGACCCATCAGGTTGTCACCTTTCATAACTTTCATGTAACTGGTGATCTTAATCAGTGGGCCATTATAAAATTAACGGAAAACCATTCCTTGTATGAACTAACATGTTTAATTTCCTGAAGTCTTACTATTGAAGCACTCAACAAAGTTTTTCCTGTTGTGACTTTGGTGGTGCTCTTTTCTTTCTGCTGGTTTTTCCATGCATGCCATATGCTTACTCTTATGTTGGATCTCAGGTTCGTGAATTAGTCTTTTTCCTGTCTTTCTAAATCCACGTCCAACTTCATTGCCATTCTTTATTGATTACCACAAAATGTCATCCATCTGCTCTCCTCATTAATTTTTTGCCTTACACATGCCTACATTTGTCCAATACTGCCACTCAACCAATGTTTGACTTAGATCTAAGTTACATTTACCCAGTGTTACTCTTGGCCTCTTCTGGTCCTCTCGTCTTTGTCATAACCTTTGAGGCAATTCTCAGTCATTTTGTCATTTGGATAATCTGGATTTGAAGAACTCACATGGTCACCCTAGCAATGACATCCCCGACGTATTGCTTATTAAGCACTAATTTTAGTTTTAGACTACCATTCATGTCACATTGCCTCTGGGCTTAGTGCTATTCTTCTAGTGTCATTTCTTCCCATTGTCCTCCAATGTACACTGTCTGGAAAGCAGTTGGTGCTCTCCCATTTCTTTGGGCATTCCAAATTCACTGATATCAACCAAGATGTAGGTGGGACACTCAAGGAGTGACTCTACACATAAATCTTCTAAAAATAATAGACCAAGTGATAGTCCTAGATCCTCTTTTTTATCCCCTAAGCCCCAATTTCATGGACAAACCAGGAGTTAGACCATTTGTTTATCCCTACTGACTTTTAGTCTGCTTAGTCGTGGGCGAAAACAATATTTATGCTTACATCTTGTTTGTGCCTATTAGCACCATTTTCCTTATATTATGGCATTTGCTTCCCAATTTTGTGCACAAAAGCCCATGATTTTGCACCAGTGAAAAATATTATCTGCCAGATTCTCAAATAGCGAAAACGAAATGAGCGCAGAGAATGCGCTCCTTTCATTTGTCCCCAAAGCCGAAATGCTCCAGTCACCTTAAGTATTTCTTGAGGAGCAAAGATGCACTGTCCAGCCCCCTTGCATACATTAGTGTTGGGAGCATGGTTGCTGGGAGCACATTTCACAGAG
Source organism: Ambystoma mexicanum (assembly GCF_040938575.1). Taxonomy (NCBI): domain Eukaryota; kingdom Metazoa; phylum Chordata; class Amphibia; order Caudata; family Ambystomatidae; genus Ambystoma; species Ambystoma mexicanum. The sequence goes on along the minus strand of NC_090936.1, from coordinate 445,330,482 downwards.
ACAATCAGGTAAAGGGCCAGTCTCTGTGAAATGATTGGGAAAAAAAGCATTTTCATCTCTGTTTGGAGGGATTGAAATGCTAGTGTGACAGTAGCGGTTTAAACCGCAGCTGTTATACTTGAAAAACAAATCATGACCGGGTCAGAACTGACACTGCCATGATTTGTGCCTCCACCTGTGCCTAATTTCTGTGCATTCAAAAGCACATCCAGTTTGTGAATTCGGGATGCACTTTGAAATGTGCAGAAATTCCCTCTTTTTTGCACAAATGTGCAAAGGGGGGGCATCTGAATTCTCTTTGAGAATTAGGCTGCACCTATTTTTCGTGCAAGTGAGTAGATGTGCTATTGGCAAAACAAGTTTTGAGAATCTGGCTGTGAGTGTTATGGCCCAAAGTGTTGTGTTAATAATAACATTATCCAACTCACAGAAAAATGTGCACTAAAGATAATGGTATTAGTGCGGGGAACTCAATTGATTTTAAACCACCCACACTTTAATGCCCCTACTAGTTTTCAAGAAAACTTAGGTGCAGCATTTGCTAGGTTAAAACTCCTAATAGATACAATTAAGAAAACAAGAACACTGTGATTACAGTTGGTAACAAAATATGCCAAGCCTGACCACAGCATTGGATGATGGGCTTTCCAAGCGAACCAAAGGCAGCATTCACAAAATTCCCTTGCTACCCCCATCAATCCACATGCGGGTGGCAGGGGACAGTTAAATTGCCTCAGCCCAGGCCAGTCCCGGTCTCTCCCCACACCACTTACATACCGAGTCAGACCAGCAATAAAGGGTGAATCCATAATCAAAACCTTTGAACTAACCTACAGGAAACGATAAGGTGCCCTCTCCCCAAATGAGTGAACCTGCAGCTCCCTTTAAACCAACCTTCAGTTCAGTGTACAAAAACTGGCTTTTTAAAGGAAAAACATTTCCCTTCACCAAACATTGGAATCCACAGTCACATTATGCTTATTACAATCCACTGGGATTTAATCTGGCCCAGAATCCTTCCCATATTTCTTGACTGTAAAGCATCATCAACTTCTAGGAGGCTTATATGAAGGATGAGATCCCGCTGCTCCTCTCCCAAGTAAGTCTCTGCGGATGCCCTAAACTGGCCCTGTCTTTTACTTGATACATTTTGTGAAAAGTCGATTGAAGATACTATTTTAGGGTGATAATCCCTTACGCCCCTACACCATTAGGAACCAACATGTTCTTAATCTGGAATTGCAATGGCTGCCGTTAAGGCTGGCCAAGCACACTCCCTGTCTGAGCACTTGTTTAAAACTGCATTGCTTCATCCAGGGGGATCTAAGCCTTCTTGCCAATAGTACCTATTTACAGCCTCCGCCCATGGGGATTTAGACACTTCCTAAAACTCTTAAGGATCAGCAAGACATCTGAAAAGGATTGCTGGCTCGTAAATTGATGTGATTCTACAGCATGAGTAATGTTGTAAAGTATATTTAATTAAATGTATTTCACTTTTGTTTGAGAAGCGGACAATGGCTCACAAGTGTTGTTACTAGGTCAAAGTAAGAAGGAAGTCAACTTTGGTTATGTAATTGGTCAGTGTTTTTTTAATAAGGAGCAACATTTTATTTGATTAAACATTCATGAACAAGGCTTTTTTGCACAGCTTAAAATGAACTGAATCAATTTCCAAATTTGCCAGCTAAGTGAAATAGGTCTCAGTGAGGTTGTGATTTGCCCATAACACATATGTTGTACAGTTGCAGAAACTGGGATTTGAGCCCAGATTTCCAGGTTGCAAGTTATTCAGTCAACTACATCTCATCCCATCTTTACCTTTGCACCATCACATAATGCTTTCTGAATAGATATCTTTCAACAGCAAAGTTAGTACATAGTGTGTCATACAACTGATTCACAATGCATGCAAATAAAATGATGACTCTAGCCATAAAGATAAAAGCTTTATGGAAACATATTAGGAAACATGGGACTGAGTCACTCTAAAAAAGGGCTGGAAAGCAAAAGTGAGTGCGTACATGCAAATACATGGGTTAAAACACATCTGTGTTGTTCTACACAGAGTAGTGTCAAATATAAAGGGAAAACATTACTGTATATTAAAATCAGTGAACTTGACTAATGAATAACTATTTGAGAAATTGACATGCATTGTAAAATAGACCATTCTTTCACATACCAAGAGAGATAAAGGAGATGCACGCTTGCTTTGAGTCATGGGTGGATCATCATTGAAATTCAATTGTTGGGTGGGCTTTATTTCAGCTATCAGGTGTATTGCTCCAACGTTATACACTATCAGCCCAAGGGGCCAAGACCCACAGAAAAGGCAAAAGGCCAGAAGGCAGAGAGTCACAGGAGGAGTGCCCGGCGGGGAAGGCCTTTGGCCTTGTCTGACTTAGCCATTATGTAATTAAGCATTTGGTCCTGTGTGCTACTTGCATCCTCACAGGTTATCCCCTAGGCAGTACTGTGACATCTGTATTCAAATTAACTCCTATGGTCCGTCCCCTTTCCTCCATACTTATGGGATATCTGTATGTTTGCGACAGGGCCAGAGGCTTATCCAGCAATGAGTAAACCAATTTTTGATGTGGGCATGCGCAGCGATGCCCACTGCTAGCTCCGCCACTTGCAAATCTGCTGGCTTTGAATGTCGGTCCCCATCTCAGCTTGGCCTGTACTAGGTGCACAGCAAATTCTCCTGACATTTTCTGTCCTTTTTTCTTTTTTAAATGTTCGTGCTTATGTCATCAGGTCTCTCCAAATAGGGGTCTTGGCACCATCTTCTTTCTAGTTCTGACCCTGGTTCTCTTTGCCCTGCATACCCTGACCATGCATTGGTTTTTGTACTTGTGTTGTGCTGTAACTTCTTCCACAATGTCGCGCATGGGGCTGAAGAGGTGGGCCCAAGACCCTTTTCACCACCCAGGAATTTCATGGACTTCATTGTGGCAAGGAAGAAAACATTGAAGGGAAGTCCATCCTCCCCTTGGAAACATTTCAATGCAACACCAGCCTACTGGCGTACCAAAGTCCTCTGATTGGACCATGACCGGCAACCTGCATTCATGGTCAGATGCCTAGGGTGGGATCTGCAATGCTTTCTTACCAGACCCAAATGTATTGAGGAGCCAGCACAGCCTAAAGCAGTGAAATCTACCAGCCTTTGCTGCAAGGGACAGGACCAGCAATGCATGAAGTGACCAATTTGGCCATCAACTGCATGCATTCCTGGGGCTCATCATGAGGGCTACCAAGATCTACACTGAGACGCTTCAACTTTCGATCACTGAGTTTCCCCTGAGCACTCAGATTGCACTTTTTGCTAAGAGCTTAGCCCATCTGCAGGTCCCAGGAAAATGTTAAGCCCTGAGCTTTACTGCTTAAATCCCTTGTACACACCTCAAGGTGACATCACACAGAACTAGAGTTAAAGCGGATCTTAACAGATCTACAGCCGTAACATTGGCTACCTTTCCTTGCCACTTGACTGGAGGTGTGTGAAATTACTGGCAGCAAGCAGAATTGTTAGAATTCACCTAGAATTCCACTTTGCTGCTAGAGAGATTCTCTCCCAATTTCACAACTGTTGGATGAAATCACCTTTTTGGGGCTTTTTGTTCAGGTGCATGAATATTTCATCCAACTAGGGGGCTGAAATGTTGCAGAGACCTCTATTGGGGCAAAATATTTGGGCACCCAATTTGGATAACAGAAAATGCTAAATTCGGCCTGCTCAAAATTTAAAATGGGCGACATTGCCCATTTCGCTCCACAGGAGCTGGCTGTTTTTGCTCTGAATTCCCTATTTCTTTCGTAGAGCAAAATTGGATCATTTCGCCCACCCCTACTCCTGACAGAACATTTGGAAACTCAATTGGCACTAAGGGGTTTTGGACCTCTGACTTGATTAGAGAGAATGAGGTTAACTTACTCCTTAAAGGAAAACTTCTTCTAAGGGAGATTTTGGCTTTACCCTATCAACGGTCACAAGTTTCAGTCTCAGCGAAGCCAACACTATTGGCCGAAGGGAACTTTACAAGACCATCTACCTTACCTTAGAACCAACATTTTCCTGGTCCTAGGCTTCTTGCCCCTCTAGAGGGTCTGTGCCGCATAACGAATCAGCGTTCAGATTTCTGACCTTTTGTTGTGGGTGCTGGGCGCCTCTTGCGAGGTCTTTGCCTCTACCAAAACAATTAGATATTGTACTTTAAACTTTAAACATCTGTTTGATAGTAATTATGTATTAGATATGGAAGAGCTATGGATAAGACTATTTGTGGGAGGTTCTAAAGGTATTACCCAAATTGTTCGTTTACAGTTGTTCGAATGAACAATTGACCGAATTTAAAGGGTCACAATTGACCTTTTCACAATTGACCATATATATATATATATATATATATATATATATATATATGTTTGGTAATATATATTTATTTATATATATATAGGGGTTTTGGGGGATTTGGCGTTAGGTGGGGGGTTTCCCCCCACATATATGTTACAATTGACCTTCACAATTCGGTCAATTGTGAAAAGGTCAATTGTAATTCGAACAGTTGTAAAACGAACAATTCGCATACAACCGTTCTAAATCCGTAAGATATGCAACTACAAAATATCTTAATCATGTGATGCCGAAGCCAACTAGTAAACTCGGGATAGATGAAAATCTCTATACTCCATCAAAAATGAATTAGTACTTTTTTCATTTAAATGCAATGACTGTTTATTATGATATGCTCACCACGCTTCAAATGTGAAATAGGAAAGAATATAAATGTGAATAATCTAAATGATGTAACTCAGAAAATATGTGATTTTTCTTTCTTTTTAATATTGCAATGTTTTTTTTAAACTAAGTTACTTACCTTATCTATTTTGTATGTACTTGTTGAAAGGTCAGATTAATCTCTGAACCAAAACAACAATAAAAAAAAATAAAAAATAAAAAGATATTGTCTGTGACACATACTCTGTGAGTTCCATCCCCTGTGACTGCACCTGTGGATTCCACAGCAGGTGCCTCCCCACCAGCCATGATTGGAAGAATATATTTTTTGGAAACTTCATCAATCAATGACATCTGAAATGGTGAATGCTCCTGGGGTTTATGCAGTCTTTCCAATTGGCACCTTCACCTTAGGCTCTGCCTACCATACAAGTCCTTGGGGCAAGCACTCCCCCCAGTGATGTTGTCTGCTCCTACAGGCTCCTTCAATTGCCCTAGCTGCAATTTCAGAGTCAGTACCAGAGGGCCTGCCAATAGCTCCCACTAATACAGGTGTGTTCCAGATCCATGGGATCAGTAACAATGGCTTTAGTTGCTTTGATTCCGACCCCCAGCAGGTAAACATGAATGTAGAGCCTGAAGGCAAAACCCCATCCTCTGTAAAGGCATACCATGAATGCCTTGAGGACATCATGGAGTTTATGGGGATTTCTCTTACAGATCTATACCTGTCGAGATTGGGGTTCTGGCTTCTGTCAGTTCTGTAAGCAAGTGGAAGCAATATAGCAAATCACACATTCTGGCTAACATGTAAATAAAACCTTAGACATCAGGCATCGGTCACCACAGTCAGACAAGTTCTGTGTGGCTTTCCATCCATCTATCCATACATTCCCTGGTTTTATTTGCAACCATCTAATGGGTCAATTAATAACTTTCCTCTTCCATCACCTTTCATACTCTAGTTGAGGAGGAAATATTTTTTGACAAAATGGTCAAGAAATGTTATGAAAACTCTTCCATCTATCTCTGGCACGTTGACACAGACTCCACCCTTATGGGATGTAACCTATGTCAATAGAAAAGCATGGCACACTTTGGGGACTCTCTCCCACCACATGCACATGTGTGAATATTAATCGAAAAGGAAGATCTACAAAACTGCTGCAGCAAGCTTAGTATATTGTTCTGGCCCTTGCTTTTGAAGTAGGCCCTCTCTTCATTTCTTCCACTTCTGATCAGCTGACGAAGGTCAAAACATATATGCACACTGTAAAGCTGCAGTCCTTCATGAGTAAACCAACAGTCAATATTCTTCACTTCACAGATGTCTGACAAGCGACATACCTTTGGAGGCTTAAAGGGTTCCCAAGAAAGTTGATGCAGACAGGACTGTTCTGCCTGCAGGCTGTGTGGAAAGCAACAGAAGACTGGAAAGTCTTTTTTTCTATTTCTCTATCCGGGTGTTTCTAAAGACCAGAAACCCTTTATGTAATGCTCAAGCAGTTGCTGCTCCTTATAACCCTGATGGAAGACAGATCATTTGTCACATAGGGGCATAAAGATCCATCACACAATACTTGGGCTTCCTCACACTACCCCTCCTTACCAGAGGATGTCCCAAACTATCCTAGAGGAAGTGTTCAAAACTTCCCAGTCACAGACTTCCAAGAAGGTTTTGTCTCAGGGGAGATCCAGGTGCTTTTTCCCCTAGGACAGAGAAAAAGGACAAAGAAATCCCTAAACAGGCCTTGACTGCTTTCTCGCCCAAGGAGAAGTTCAAGATAATTGACTCAGGCTCAGATCTGGTTGTCCCTTTTCCACGAGGCAGGGTTTTTGCTGGGTGCCTCGTGATCTCCACAATTCTGGCTGTGCTCTGCAATGCCAATACCTTCAATTTGTTGTGAGAGAGTATCAGCAGAATGTCTCCAATTTGATCCAATCCCTGTGCTGAGTTTTTAACAAGCGAACAAATGCTGTCACACGTTATATGAGGTTGAAGGGATTTCAATTCTATCCCTAGCTGAACCACCAGTTCATCAAAACATTTCAAAGAGGGAGCCTCCATATCACTCAATATACTCCTGCAAACTCTTCACCTTTTTGTCTATCTGTCAGAGCAATGAAATTGACCTGGATTCCTGCTCAGTCATTTTCTTTCACTGGTTGCATCTAAGACACAGCTTTGAGAAAGGAATTACCCACCATGTAGAGGATGTTTGCTGTTAAAAAATTGGCTTGGTGGGAGATTGTAGTTACACTTTGCAGACTCCTGAGATCAACTCCCCCTTGCTACATCCCTTCAACATTAACATCCAACAGATGATTCTGCACCTTATTTATTGAAGGCAGCATGGTGAGAGCATCTTGAGAGATTTCCCCTTTCTCTGATAGTATGACTCTTATGTTTTACCCCAACATTCAAGCCGGGTCAAGCTGATGTCCATTTGTCTGCTGGTCTTGAAGCTCTGGGAGTGGTCTTTGCAACACAGTATTCTATTGAAGTCCACTCACATTAGTGAAGCCGTAATCGCAGAAACACATTTTAGGAGTATTTGTACACATGCCCCTAATGAATGGGAGCTGAATCAGGACGTTCTTCACACTATATTCCAAGTATGGGGCTTTTACTAGATCATTTTATTTTTCAATGGTGTCCAATTCTTTTCTCCCTTCTGGTTGTGCAGAGCTTTGTAACCTTCAACTGTGAGTGCATCTGCCTCTTCAGATCCCCCTCATTGAGAATCTTCTGGACAGGTCTTTCAACACTCCTGTTAATTGCTTAACCTAGAAAGTCAGTTCCTAAAAATGTGCGGTTCAGTCACTGGCACCTGTTTTAAGCCATGGCCACATTCGAGGACCCCACAAGAAAGCAATATGAAAGCAAAGGGGCCATATACTGCCTATGGTCTTTGAAAAAAGTTGGTAGGACCATTGAAAGCCCCTCTCAAGCTTGCTCTTTCTTTGTCTCTAGTCTGACGAGAGCTTAATGAAATTGAGTCCTGCTTCTGTATTAGGTTGTCATGTGGATATAGGGCCTCATTATAACTCAGGCGGTCCGGAAATAACGGTGGCGGTAAACCCGCCGCCACCGTTGTTTCCGGACCGCCTGATCCCGACTCCTGCAGGCGAGAGGTGATGTTCCCGCTAGGTCTGACCTGGTGGGTTTAACACTGCCCGCCTGCAGGCGGCCGCGGAAACACCGGCAGCATTACGAGATGCTGCCCGTGTTTTTGTGATCCCCATTCCCATTGAGTCCCATAGTACTCAATGGGAATGGGGATTAACACCATTACGCCTCCGTGATTCCCGGAAAACCGGGGTTGTAATGCCCCGGTAATTCCAGGTTTCACGGAGGCAGAATGGTAATACGAGTCCGGCGGTAACCAGGCGGTTTTACCGCCGCGGATACCGCCGGACTCGTAATGAGGCCCATAGACATTTTGATTCTTAATTGTTCTCCTTGACCAATTTTGGGATCACAAAGTATTCTGACAGACTATTTTATCTTTGTTCTTCAATGAGGCATACTTACTTTCTGTCGAATTTGAATGTTGTTTTAATCAATGCAACCCAAGGGTCTAAAGTAGAACTCTTGAAAAACTGGCTTTGTAATAGCAGTCACCTGTGCAGAAGGTTTGGCAAACTTTAGGTTCCCTTGGCTGAACAGCCATTCAAAAGATTTCACAAGCACAAGGTGCATTTCTGGGGTCACTATTCCTTCATTCCTAAACACATATGAGGTTTGAATCAAGCAGGAGATCATTTTGTCTATCTTTTTCCCAAATCCTTGTTGAATGGATGAACAGTTCCTGCATAATAGATTTGCAGGGTCCCTAAATTCTACTTGGCACATCCAAAGGATCCACAGTCTACATTTTGTTTGTAATGAGGGTCCAGGAACAGGGAGGCAAGTGGCAAAAGTCACAATTTTTTAATGGAGCATGTCATTCATTGTTGAGTGTTTTAAGGTGTAAGAGTCACTGACCCTGAAATGGGAATTCGTGCTTATCTGGTTCGTGAAAAGGTAAGTGTTTTGGAAAGCATTTGCGACTCAGCAAAATGGATCTCCCTTCATGCATTCTCCAAGCATTATTTATTTAACTACATTTCCAGACCAGATGCCCTGTTTTGACAAGCTATTCTTCTGAAAAACATAATAAAGTGTGTATTTCTCCTCCCAGAGTAGTGAGTGCTTGGTGTTGCGGATCAACAAATCCACATGACACATTAGTGAGGTGTGGAATCCAGGCTCAGTGCTGGCAAATAAACTATTCTATAACTGTGATGTCACTCCATGTTTTTAGGAGTCCTGGTCCCTGGGGGTTCTCTTGGTGTCAGCTGGCCTGAAGGGATCAGGAGATAGGAGTTGCTGTCTCCAGGCTTGTTTGTGAGGGGGGTCAGACTCAACAAGTGGTGGCAAGTATCTCTCTGCCATGTCATCTCTCACCTGGAGCCCAGGCAAGACAACTGATTTATGCATCCGTCTCTCAGAAGGCCCACCACTTCTGACATAACCCTCTAACCACCAAACCCTTGCATGTCCACAACCATGATCCCTAGATGCACCTGCCTCTATTCTTACTGCGCACTGCAGAGACCAGTATTCCTAGAACCTTCATTTGACATCATAGTTATATAACAATCCCTTTGCACAGCACTTAGTTACAATGCTTTAACTCCTTTAGTATCTCAATTCACCCCCCTCAAATCCTCTCTGGTCGACTAGCCCACCTCAGGCTGGCCCTCATCCAGTCTCCTATAGTTGCTTATGGGCTCATTCATAGTAGCTGGATCCAGAGCCCTACCCACTTTTTGCCCCACACAACATCGCCTCTCTCCAGATGTTACTAGTGATCATCTTTGGTCAGCACAGAATTGGTCCTCACTTCACATGCTTGGACTGGGTCAGAGAACTTCCAGACCCCTGGCGACTTTAAAGGTGAGGGGAGGTTGGCTTTCACCCAGTCATTAACATTCAGACACCTAGCAACAGTTGCCTTTCGCCCACCATAGATGGTCTTGCTCCTCTCCTGCCTATTCCTCGCCCTCTTCCTGATGACGTTCCTGCTCAGTTGCCATTCCAAAATCCACCTCAGATTAAATGTGCCTTCACTCTGTCCCTGTATTATATCAACTGAAGGTGCTTAGTTCCTGCACAGCCTTCTCCCAACGTCCACCTGCCGCAAGAGCTGTTTGAAGGCTTTCATTTAGGGTCCTGTTGAATCGTTCAATTTGCCCATCTCCAACATTTCTATGTTGAATATAACATTCTTTCTGGAATTCTGCCATTTCCCTCATGCACAATTGAACCCCATTATCAGTCGCCAGCGGCTAAGTACAACCCTCTCTTCTGAAAACCGCCTGCAGGAAGGCAATCGCCCTCGAGATTAAGGGGGCATCTACAAACTGGCCCTCCGACCTCTTACTTAGTATTCTACGAGTACAACAATGAATCGCTTTCCCACCACAAGACTCCTGATGGGCTCCTCAAAGTCTAACCCCAACTTTCAAGAGAACAAGGACAGAAATAATGTATTTATATTTATTTATTGATTTATACATCGAGGAACAATGCTCTTTTGAATCACAAATGAACGTACAATAGGTAAATCAGATTTGATGGGAGGCAGTGAACTTCTTACAATGGGGTGAGTTTGAGTGACATTTTGACCAGGTTGTGGCGGGAAGTAAATGGAACAGTCAACAGGGACAATACATGGACGGACCTACATAGATTAAGGAAAATCAACATTAGACATTTTTAAGTACCGGTAGGTGGTACGCCCAGCTGTGTTAGGGATGTGACCATGATGAATGAAGTGCTATAGTGCAGGTAGAGCAAGAGAGGGACAGAGGCGAGGGAAAATTGTTAGCTAGAAGACAGATGAGAGCTAGGTGTCCCCCGCAACACCCTGCTCACTATACCACACAGTATAGTGAGCTGGGTGTTGCGAGGGACACCCCTGCAGTCTTTATTTTTTTATACTTGCCTTCAATGCTACCACCAAAGGTTCAAACCTTTGGTGGTAGCATTTTTTGGGCTTTTTGTACGGTCAGACCTTTTTATTCGGTCCAATCGTACAATTTCGAGGAGCTAGAGGGTCTGGTAGGGCATAAGGGTTAGTCTTCATCAGTAGAGATAGAAATATTAGTGTGCCTAAAGTGGGAGATAGAGGCAGAGGATGATGGTAGAGTAGGCAGAATGTAGGAATTAGGTGGAAGGAGTATGAGGAAGGTTAGGCAAGAGTTTCTAATTTTGTACATTTTTGCAGCAAAGTATTCAGCTAGGTCATTGGCTGTGAGAGTGGAGTTGATAGTCATAGGTTTAGGAGTGAGGAGTGCGTTTAGGCTGCCCTCTAGGAGGCAAGGATAGTTGGAGTGAGAGTCAATGAGGGTGAACTAGAATTCCCTTATTACTATATCAAGAGAGGACTTGAGAGCATTCAGGGCAGAGAGGTAGAGTTGCAGGTCCTTGTCTGAGTGGGTACGCCTCCATTTGCGCAGCAGCCGACGCATGTCTGTGCATAGACCGTGTATGAATGGGGTGACCCATGGTTGAGGATGCTGAAAATTAGGGGTGAAAGTTACTAGTGGGAAGTGTAATAAATCTGACAACGTCATCCCTTCTTCCCTAGTGGGAGACCTTTCCCATGGGGCCAGGGCAGTGCCTCCACAGTACAATAATCTCCCTGGTGGTGGAGCACAGAGGGAGGATTACATGCGGAAGGAAGCCGGAATTAGGGCCGATTATTGCAAGGGAACACAGTATTCCTCTGCCTTGATAAACCCAGCCCATTCTCCAATACCAAATACCCCCCGCCTTATAGGGATAACTAATATACTCTGTTGCAAGGTTTACAATCTTGATACAATTGACAAACCTGAAATATCCAAGAATCCTAAGGATCTTAGTATTGGGACGAAGAAGATCACGTTGAGGAAAGAAAGTGAGCGGTCTAGTTTATCCCGAGATGTCAATTGCCAGAATGGAGGCAGCTGGCTGACGTGGGAGTTTTAAAGGAACTGAGAGATGAGCCTGAGAGAGAAGAGCCCAAGGGAGACGAGCCTCCTGAGACCGATCCTCGGGAGAACGGTCCACCGTGGAGGCACGGCGTGTTGCCTGCACCAGGCAGACAGAGGGAAGCCGAATGGGAAGCCACGGAGCGAGGTAGAGGAAAGCCAGACAAGGGTCCAAGTTGGAAGGACTAAATGGGCTACTGTCGGTACTAACCCCGAGGCTACCCGGGCTCCTGTGAACTACTTGCAAGGCAGGACGTGCAGCCGCTCTTCAGGATGCTCCACAGGAAGCTACCGGAGCATCAGCAAGCAATACAGGGACTGGGGAAATGCTTGTACAGTTCAAGAAGAAGAGACAATGGCCCTCATTCCGGGTTTGGAGGTAAGTAACGTCTCTTACCGGCATGGCGTAAATAGCGTGTCCGGGCTGTCACCAGTCCGCTAATAGAGGACTATTCCGACTTTGCGGGCACGAGCTTTACGCCATGCCGGTAAAGTCATTTGCGCCATGCCATAAAAGGCACCCAAAATGCCTTTAGCGGCATCAATCATAGCGCAGATAACACTACCGACATTGTCCAATGCGGCATTAGCGGTGACCGTAAATAGCGGTGACCGCTAATAACGGTCACCGATATTTACGGTTACTGCTAATAAGCGGGACCGGAAGTAGCGTCATCGCACAGGAACGGGAAGGAGCACGGCGGCCATCTTTAAAAACACAATCCATTGCCATCCTAACCACACAGGACCCCTGGGACTCTGCTGATTTTTGGATGTTTGTAAAAGATACACCTCCAACACCACTATGCCCAAGGCCCTGAAGAAGGGAGCTGCCCGCCAGCGTAAAGAAAGATTCAATGAGGACGAGCTGCAGATACTGGTAGACACACTGCAGGAGCATGCTGCCATAGTGTTCTCAAGCAACATGAAAAGAGAGGCAGTACTTCCGAAGAAAGAGACCTCTGCACTTGTTGCCCAGAAGGTCAGTGCTGTGGGGAACACCCCACGCATGAATAAAGACTGTCGCAAGCGCTGGGACGACCTGCGACTAAGGGTGAGAAACATCCTCTCAGTGAACCGCAGCCAGGCCATGGGAACGCATCGAAGGTGTTGGCGAGATGGAGTGTGGCGCCACAACATCGGGCAATGGAGGTAAGTGTCCAAAGTAAACATTGCTATGCCAAATCTGATGAAAGTCCACACACACACACACACACCCCCCCCCCCCCCATGGAGGACGATATTTCGGAAGTGGTCCATACCCCAACTCCACCGGCATCCCCCAAGTATTGACGCTCAATACAGAGCACGCCACCAGCCCGGAGCAGTCTGGTCAAGAGCAGACGGAGGGACATTTCAGTCCAATTTACACAACTAGGGAGGCTGAGCAGGCTAGGCAGGACAGCCAGGGGCCGACTACCTCCACAGGTGCACCCGCAGGGCCGCAGCGGTCTGACCTGCTTACTGAACTTGTGCAGGAGTTTGTCCAGGACAACAGACTGGCCAGAGAGGAGTGGCATCAGGACTTAGTCGCCCTAGGCAGGTCCATCACAGACAGCACTGCCTCCATGGCAAAATCATACTCTGACAACCTCAGCCATCTCTGCGAGGAGGTCTTAGCCCTCTGGCAGGTGTTAGGCTGCATAGCAGATGCCATGGAGGCAGGGCATCCCGCTACACTATCACAGCAGGCGGCCACACCGTCTTCCTACAGTTCTACTCAAACAAGCCCGCTCCGCAGGTCGGCACGTACCCTGCGCTGGCAAGACATGCCGCCCCCTGGACCAGGGAGTGCCAATTAATTGACACAGCAGCCTCTTGTAGGCTTTGGAGACTCAATGGGACTTGTGTGGGGGAATTGGGGGGGGAGGCGGAGAGGGGTGAGGGTGTGTGGGGGGAGGGGGAGGGGGATGAGGGTGGTTGAGGGATTTTGCACATATGTTAACATTGTTACATTTAATACACCGGATGTGTGAAAAACAACACCTGAGTGGACATTCATCATTGCGCATGTGTCATTTATTAATTTACAGTGCATAGTGTAAATGTACCCCCACACCCACTGCCCTCTGTCCAACCATGTCACCCTCTGCTTCCATGTGTGTCAGTAATTCTGTGCAATCACTGACAGTCGCACAGCACGTCCCTCCTGTGCATCGGCACTACGATGATGTCCAGCCACATCTTCTTCTTCCCCTTCATCATCACCCGGTGGTAGCAGTTCAATGTCAGGGGGCAGGGGCACGTCCCGGCAGATGCACATATTGTGCAGCATGACATATGCCATGATGATCTTGGCCACCTTCTCATGCCTGAAGAGGAGTGCCCCATCCGACCGGCTGAGGCAGAGAAATCGTGCCTTTAACAGGCCAAAGGTCTGCTCGATGACCACACGGATACGGGTATGGGAATGATTGTAGTCCTCCTCGTGCCTGTTCTGTGGGTTTTGGACAGGGGTGAGGAGCCACGGCTTCAAGGGATAGCCACTATCACCTACATGAGAGGCAATTAAAGGTAAAATTCAGGCAAATCATGATGGACAGCTGTACTAGGCACACATGCCTGCAGGTTTACGTTGGCCACATGCACATGTCCCTGGATGTATTGACGCCTTTTTCAGTCCCTCAATGTGTACTGTGTCATGGACTGATGGTGTGGGTTGCATCTTCAAGATGATACATGGTGTGCACTGACGTTTTGTTGCACATGCATCGTGTACGCATACAGCTGTGTTAGTGTCAAATTAGTGAGGTGTTGTGTTCTGTGAGAATTACTTAGAGGGAGCGTTGGCAGTAGTATGTGCAATATTGGGCATTCAGCGCTGATCATTCCAATGGTGACATGCAGCACTCCTGTGAGTGTCCCGGCCCTGTGCCAGACAGTGGATTCCCTAGTAGGTTCAGTTTAATGCACTCACAGGGATGCTTGTCCTGTGTGGTGATATGCTGGAGACAGCAACATAGTGCATATACACTGCATGGCGCAGTATGGCGTTACGGAGGGTGAAGGCCGCTGATGAGTGGTGGACGTGTTGTAGGATGTGGGGTGGTTTCCTGTTGGTCATGTAGTGATAGGTGTCAACCTTACTTCATTCCTATGGGATTTGGGTGTCATGTACCGTTTGTGATGCTTTGGGGCACAGTGTTCGGTGATGTGCACATCGTACAGTCACCACACCAATGACACCAGGGTGGTGTGTGCATCTCTTCCCCCATTTCAATGCCATGTGCCGGTCATGCAACTTACCCAGCAGCCAGGCATGTCGTCCAGCATGTCGCTCCATGAAGAGTGGTAGCGTGGAGCTCCGCAGGACCATAGAGTCATGAGTTGATCCGGGATATCGGGCACAACAACGTGTGATGATCTTACTGGCGTTGCATACCATCTGCACATTGATGGAGTGGTATTGCTTGCAGTTGCGGTACACCACCTTCATGGCATGCGGGACCACCAACTCCACGTGGGTGCAGTCGAGGGCACCTACACAATTTGGCATGCCTGCCAGTGCATGGAAGCCTACTTTTGTATCAAATATCTCCTGGGGAGTCCGTGGTAGGGATATGTAGTCCCTTGTGTGCTTGATGGGGGCATCCAGCATTTGGTTCAGTATCCGGGAAAATGAGGGTTGTGATATGCCATGCATGTGCACCACTGTGTGTTGGTAGGTGCCTGTGGCAAGGAAGTGGTGCACACACACCACCTTCAGTAGAGGGGGGATGGCACTGCGTATTTCAATGAGGCTCACTATGTCGTCATGTATCAGGTCCACTAGGGTGGTGATGGTGTCCCGGTCCAGACGGTACAGGGTGTGGATCTGCTCAGGGGTTAGGTTGAAAGGACTGCCTCTGATGCGAGGGATTGGGGCCGCCGGCATGGTAACGGTGGCTGCACTGGTTGGGCATGCTGGCCCTATCTCACCGTCCTTCTCCTCTGTGGTGGCGGCTGTTGTTGTTGTTGATGTTGTGGCAATGCAAGCATGTCCTCCAGCTCCAGTAATGCTACTACTATTGGAATCATCTTGGTTTGGTGTGTGGGTGTGCTCCTTTTGTGCTGGGCCAGACTCCATTGTCTCCACCTGTGCTGATAGGGTGCACCTGTGGCAGCTGAGAACACAGCTCAGGGCCTTTTACGGTAGGTTGGCGATGCCGGTATTTACAGCATGCCGGTAACCACTTTTTCCACCTTCATGAGGCCGTTATTTGCATGTCCGCTTCACTTGTGATCTACTCCAGTTTACGGTATGCCGCTATTGCCGGCATGGTGGGTCGCGTGCCCGCGTCGAGACCGCTATTTACGGCATCGTACTTTACAGTGCCGCAAATAGCGCTCGGGCTGGTCAGAATAGCCCATAGCGATAATTGATGCCGGTATTCCTTTACCGGCACTGTTGTTCCCTTAGCACCAAGCTCGGAATGACCCCCAATGTATGTGATTTACCATTAGGATTTGGAAGTCTGAGGAAACCTGAGAGTGAATCTAAGAAAGTGAATCAAAGACAGTTATCCACTTGGCAGGAGAGTGAACGAATGGGGAGTAACAGCGCCGTGCGAGTTGGAACCCACACCCAAGAGAGTGGGTCTGGGACCCAGAAGTGAATCAAAGACAGTTATCCACTTGGCAAGAGAGTAAACCAAGGGGAGTAATGCTGCTGTGTGAGTCTGGGACCCATACCCAAAAGAGAGGGTCTGGGACCTGAAAGTAAATAGAAGAAAGTTTACCACTTGGCAGGAGAGTGAACCAATGGGGAGTAAAGCCGTTGTGCAAGTCTGGGACCCACACCCATATCAGAAACCAAGGTCTAAAGTCAAGAGTGTCTGGGACCCAGTGAAAAAGTTTTTTTTTAAATCACCCAGTTCGGCAAAGGAAGATGCCAGACTTCCTATGCGAGGCACCAACATAGAAGATTGGAAATCAGGGAAACAAAGACCATGGGAATATTAAAGAGAATGCTATACTTGGCAGAGAGGTTTCCCGAGTAAATAGGATATACAGAGTGGAAATATAAGAGACTTTACTTTATGTGTGATCCAGCATCCTAATAGAAGAATAAGTCCAGGGGAAAGGAGCACCACCCCAGTCTTAGAACTTTGTGTTTTTTATCTTTTCTTTTCAACACTTTAATACCAGCGAACCTGGGAACTTTTCTGTTTATTGAGAACACCAAGAACACTGTTTCTTTTAGTAAAGAATACCCTTGCACAGTTATCTTAGATTGTAAGTGTTAACGACAGAAGTAGGTTTTTGACACAACAGTGACAGACCTTTTACTTTCGGACTACCAGACATTTACATTAGTTACCTTTGAGGCAAGGAAAACCTCCAGAGTATTTAGGGATAGATAGGCCTTTTTCCAACCTTTTTGTGTTAATAAACGTCTTTGGCCAAAAATAGGCCACCACTGTGTCCGACTCATACTCTTCTGCACCCTTACAGAAGGGAGAGGAGAATGAGACATACAGTAGGGATTGGAAGCTAGAGAATGCAGTGTTAGTGGAAGGGGCATCAGGTGTGAAGGAGGAGAGTGAGAATTGCAGGTCAGAGAGCAAGGGAGGAATGGCAGAAGGTTTACAATGATTTTTAGAAGGAATTCCAGAGGTGAGGAGAGGTCATAGGGTGGAAAGGAAATGGTGCTGGAAACAATGGAGTGATCAGATGGGGATGGTCTAACAGTAGTTTTAGTGGCTGAGAAAGAGGTGTAGTTGAATAAGAGATCCAAAGAGTTACCCCCCGGTTTGGGTTGGTAGGTTATGGATAGAGTGGAGGGCGTGGACACTAAGAAAAGAATGAAGTTCAGATTTCTGAGAAGTGGATGGAGAGGGAAGGTTAAAGTTACCTAAGAGAATGAGGTGATGTTTAGTGGCAAGAAAATCAAAGAGTTGCCAAAGTTCATCAAATAATTGTCCAGTCGGACCAGGAGGCAATAGATGGAGATGATGCAAACTGAGTGAGGCGGCGCAATACTAGAGATGGTGAATTCAAAAGTGGTAGGAGAGGATGTGGCATTGAAGATTTATGAGGGGTGGAGGCTGGAGGAGAGTAGGTGTCCAACGTCTCCAGCTCTGCCGGTCAGAAAAGGAGAGTGAATGAAGGATAGTTTGGGGTTGTGGAGGGCTGCCAGATGTGAGAAACCTGAAAGTGTCTCCCTGTCTAGACCTCGAGGATCTGTCATTCAGGTGGCCAGGACATGGCCATGGCCACTGGATCCAGTTCCTGTGGGTGGACCAGTGAGGGACGATCACGTGGACGGAGATCCTCGGGGAATGGTAGTGGGACACTGACAGGTGAGATGCGGTATCCCACTTCCTTTTACACCTTTTCCCCATCCTCTCACAGAGGACATTCCAAACCACTGCCCCCCCCTTTCTAACTCTTAACACTTTCGTGCAACACAAAGGACAACGGACTAACACCGAACCGTGAACCTGACATGTCCCAACTCTGGTGTCAGGGGAAGTCCGGCAATTAACCTGAATCACACACACCTAACGGCCCTTTCCTTTCCCCATAGGGATAAAAGGTGGAGCAAGCAAACGCAGTACGAGCAAGGCGAGTACAGCAGACAGCAGACAGCACGACAAGGCGGCTACTAAGCAGCAGTTCAAAAGAAGGAGAAAGGCGGCAGGAATCGAGACGGTGGCAAGGAGAGGAATGACCTTTCCCTTTTCGTCCCAGGCTTGCAGAACCTTCGTGGAAGAGGGCCTAAGACAGTGAACATTAGCACAAGAGTCCTGCACCAGATGTCAACGGTACACAGGGCAAGCCTATGTCGATGGGCAGGAGCGAGGGAAGCTCCCGCACCCGTGGTACTAGCCTTGACTCCGGAGAAGCCAAAAGCCAATCGGTTCGACACATCCGGTAAATTGGAGGGAGTACCGTTAAGAACTGGGCTTTGTTGATTGAAAGTCGCAAAGTGGCAAGTTTGAACTAAGTTTGAGGAACTGTTAAAGAACTGTAACAAGTACAAATATTGAAGGGGAGACCAGCTGCAGAGGGAAACCGGCCCCACGTGGGTGATGAATCAAGAGACTTTGGTCGAGCCCCATATGAGAGAAACTACAAATACCAGAAGGCCGTAGGAAGGCACGCGAAATAGGTCAAAGTGGTCATACAGAGGGTCAAGCAAAATCTCTCTACAATCAAAAGACTATGATCTACAAGCGCTGTGAAAGAAAGGGAAGTGACCCCTGCATTGAGAGTAAACATTGAGAAACCCAGGGAAGTGAATCTGGCATTGAGAGTAAAAATTGTGAAAACCCAGGGAAGTGAATGCTGGAAAAAGGCAAGAGGGTTCCGAGCACAACCAAGGGAGATCCAGGGGTGAAGCCGTTACCCAAGAATATAAAAAGAGAAGAAGGGTTTGAGCCCGACCGAAAACTTTGAAACAATTGGGGGCGTGGCTACGAGAGCCATGTAGGAGGACGCGTTCTGGAGGAGCTCCCGAGATCCTACAATGATCCGGGCAAATATGTGCGGTACGATAGACCACTGACCACCGACGATACGCATGCTGGTGTGTGAAGGTGCGGGCTACGCACTGTGAACTTCTGGAAGGCACAGGAGTGACGACGGCGGAGATCGGTGGGGATGAGTTAAAAGACGCCGGGGACAAAGGGCGACTCAAAATGGCCGACCAGGGCCCGGAACAAGGATAGAAGCGAGCCGCACGGTGACCCAGCGGAGTAGGCGCACTGTGCGCACACTTGTCCCTCGAGCAGCCTGTTGATTCCCTGAGTCATGTCGAGCAGGACAGTGCGACCAAAGGTGAAACAGCCCACCTTGGACGAATTCACCAGGACGTCCCCGAGCCGAGACACCACCAAGAACAAAGATGCGCTGGCCGCGAGCAGCGTGACGCCTTCGTGCACCAACCAAGAAATCCTGGCGGCGATTGCGGATCTGAGGGCAGCCTGGGAATCAGAGCTGGAACTGGCCGTCACTGAACTTAAAACGGCGCTGGACCTCAAGGTTGGAGAGGTCCAAGAGGACGTTAATTTGCTAAAACAGGATGTCAGGGCCCTGGCGGAGCGCACAGACTCCCTCGAAAAAGAATTTGGCCCGAATACTGCGGATTGTGCCACCCATAAAGCCGACCTGCACGCCCTGATACAGAGGGTGGGCAACCTGGAAAGCAGAGCGGAGGAGGCGGAAGGACGAGCCCGTCGCAACAACATCCGCATCGTGGGCCTGCCGGAGGGGATGGAGGGCCGTGACCCTACGGATTTCATCGAATCCATGTTCTTACAGGAGATACCCGGAGGGGCCCTATCCCAAGGATTTGCAGTAGAAAGGGCACATAGAGCCCTAACGAGGAGGCCGCCTCCGGGGAACCCGCCTAGGCCTATGATCGCCAAAATTCTTAACTACCGCGACCGGGAGAGGATACTGGAACACTTCCGAAAAGGAGGGACGATCACGAGAGGAGCGGCAAACATCACGGTTTACCCGGATTATACCTTGACTGTACAGCGTAGTCGCATGAATTTTGGGTCTGTAAAGCGGAGGCTGAGAGAAGCGGGCCACAAATATATGTTACTCTATCCTGCAAAATTGAAGGTCATTCATGCACACAAAACTTTGTTTTTTGGGACCCCAGAGGATGCCATGGGGTGGCTCGATGCACAAGGATGCCCCCAGGAATCAGAAGATCGGCCTAGAAAGGGCTCGGAAGAGATACGGGAGGCGTAAAATGGCGTTGCAAGATGGCGCGGCTCGTGGGACTTGAATATAGTCGGTGCGAAGCCTTCGGTAAAGAAGGTCAGATGATTGTACTGCTTGTCATGGGCACTGTGATTAATGTTGAACGGGAGCCTTACGGAACGATACTCTTTACCCCACGATAGCTTTAGTTGGGTGGCCACTAGGGCGACCTCACCCTACTGGGCTCCGTGCATCGACCGGTGCTTGCGGAGCTAGATGTGGGGGTGCCTGAGCTCTGAGGTTGAAGCTGGGCAGCAGTTGGGGTGTGTGATGTTGGGAAAGGGACGGGGGGGAGGGAAGGGAAGTTGGGGTTTTGTTGTGTACATAGTTAAAGGGGGTTCGAGCTTATACGAGGAGCTACTGGAACGGGACGCCTTCTGTGTCACGTGGGCGGTTGGGAGCCGCTATAAGCGGGGTAGGAAGACACATACATACTTGCCATGGGAGAACTTAAGATTGTTACCTGGAATGTCAGGGGACTTAACAGTTATTTAAAAAGGAACAAAGTCATGTTGTACCTTAAAAGACAAAGGATTGACATTGCACTGCTGCAAGAAACACATCTGACCCAACATAAGTTGGAACTTGTGGGGAAAAAGTGGAGTGGCACGGTGGTGGGCTCCCCCTACTCTGCCTATGCCAGGGGAGTGCTAATCTGGGTGGCACCGCACGTCCCGCTCAGAGTCACACGGGAGGTGGTGAACACGGAGGGCAGGCTGGTCATGCTTAGGGCTCTGATAGAGAATAGGGAGGTGTGCATTATCAACACATTTGCCCCCAACCAGAATACTGCCACATACTTCAGGACCCTATGCACTCGCCTGGGCACGTGCGTGGGGGGAGCGATTATTTGGGGAGGGGACTTTAACTGTGTTCTCGACCCAAGGGTGGACAGGTCCGACAGTAAGGTTGATCGGCCCACCCCGGCGGCCAGAGTATTACAGGTATTACTGGACGACTTTGGGCTGGCGGACGTTTGGAGACTGAAACACCCTCATGCCTCGCAGTATTCTCACTGCTCTGCCCCACAGCACTTACACACGAGATTAGATTATTTCTTTGCCACGTCAGAGGTGGTGACAGCGACCACTCAAATTGAATATAGAGCGAAGGTCCTGTCGGACCACTCGCCCTTGGTGTTGACCTGGCAGTATAGCCGCCCCAGGGCGCGGATAACTACATGGCGCCTTCGCGCAGAGGCGCTTAGAGACTCGGCCTTCAGGGAAGACATCAGAGATGCGATCAGGCGGTACTTTGAGGTGAACACGGGCAGTGTAGATTCGGCTGGCACACTTTGGGAGGCCTTCAAGGTTGTGTTGAGGGGTGACGCCATTTCCAAGTCAAAGGGCCTGCAGGGTGGGGTCCTGGCAGAACTAGAGAAGGCGGAGAGAGAACTGGAGCGCGAATGCAGCAGGGCAGGAGGGGACACGGATTTAGTACTTGAGCTGCAGCAGCGGTGTTCGGAGCTTTGGGAGCGGCTCTGTAACCTTAACTACAGAAAATATGTTGAGAGGCAGCATGCGGGTGGAGACAAAACTGGCCGCCTACTGGCATGGCTATATAAGAGAGAAACCCCCAGGACCCTGATCAGGATGATAGCTAGAGAGAACGGGGAGGAGGTTGACACCCAAGAAGGAGTTAACGAAGCCTTCTTTGATTATTATAGAGCACTGTATGAGGACAAAGGGGGAGAAAATCAGGAAGAGATCAGAGACACATTGAAAGACATGGAACTACCCAGGATTAGTGACGAAGAGAGGGAGGAGCTAGATGAACCTATTACACTGGATGAACTAGAGGAGGTAGTGAAACGGTTGCCCACCTGCAAGACCCCGGGCACGGACGGACTCCCGAGTGAGTTTTATAAAGCATATAGGGCAGAGATATTCCCTCCTATGCTAGACATGTTCAATGAATCCTTCGAGAAGGGTCGGCTACCGGATACGCTCAGAGAAGCGCTAATCGTGCCGCTCCCCAAGCCTAACAAACCGAGACAATGCTGTGGTTCGTATAGGCCGCTGTCAATGCTGAACCAGGACAGCAAGATCCTGACGGCGGTCCTGGCTAATAGGCTACGAAGGGTCATCAGTAAACTGATACACCCGGATCAGACAAGCTATGTCCCTAATAGAAATATAACCCATAATCACAGGCGACTCCACCGGGTGATTGAAGAGGGGAACAGAAGTGATGAAGAGATGGTGGTAGTGTCCCTAGATGCAGTTAAGGCATTTGATTCAGTGAGGTGGCCGTGGTTGGTGGCGGCCCTGGGGGAGTACGGGTTTGGGCCAGGCTATGTTGGGTGGGCGAAGCTACTGTACAGCGAACCACTGGCCAGAGTGTGCGCACGGGATCAGTGATATCTAAGAGGTGGCGACTCAGTAGAGGCACCAGACAGGGATGCCCCTGGTCCCCGATGTTATACATGCTAGCCCTAGAGCCCTTAGCGGTGTACCTTAGACAACAATATGACCTGGTTGGCATCGAGGTGGGAGGAGAGAACCATTTAATATCCTTATATGCTGATGACCTGTTATTGTACCTAAAGTTTCCGGAGGAAAACCTCCAGTACATTTTAGAGGTCATGGAAAAGTATGCGGAACTGTCTGGCATAGCGGTTAATCCCGGAAAATCGAGCATGTTTCCATTGGGGAGCTACGCAGGAGTCCCTCCGGAACGATTACCGGTGTTGCCCGTGCCTTGGGCAGTTGAGTCTTTCCGCTACCTCGGAATTGATGTATACCATACTGTGGAGGAAGAACACTTGCACAATACAGAGGTGGCTGTGAAGAAAATCCGTATGACTATGCAGTTTTGGAAGAAACTGCCGCTGGCAATGATGGGGCGGGGGGCGATGCTCAAAATGGTTGTCCTGCCTAGGCTGCTGCACTTTTTCAGTAACATACCATACCTGATACCCAGGAAGTTCTTTGTCAAACTTAACAGTGTGTGTAGGGACTTCCTGTGGCACGGCACCCGCAACAGGGTGGCCCTGTGGAAGCTGCAAAACTTCCATGATAGAGGAGGCATCAAGCTGCCGAACTTTGAGGTCTATTATGTGGCCAGCCAATTGCAATATGTGACTAAATGGCTTTCTGATGAGGAGACTCCTGAGTCTAGGCTGGTTGGGCGGGACTGTGCCCCGTTTTACCTGAAGGAGGTCATCTGGGTCCCTAGACCGGACTTGAATGATCGCCCAAGTATGCTGCTGCTTGGGTGGAGAATGTGGCGTAGAGCGTGCCAATTGATAGAGAGCCCGTGCCCGTGTTCCCCACAGGTGCCGCTAGTTGCCTTAACTATGGGAGACAGCCAGTTTAGGAAAATAATCAGGACATACTGGGAATCGGTTGGGCTGGCCACATTGGGGGACATATGGCAAGAGGGGGCCATCAGGAAATTCGAAGACCTGGGAGAGGAAACAGGGTTGCATGGGGGCCAATTTGTTACGTACCTTAGGTTGGTGCAGATTATCCGTAAGACCTGGCCGGAGACGGTGTTGGCGGAAGATCCAGACGCCCTGATTGGAACGATATATGACATATCAGAGGGCGGACATGAGATCTCGAGATTGTATGAGGTGGTGATGACCCGGGTGGGGAAGGATTTGATGGATTTGAGGCTGGACTGGGAAACGGAGGTGGGGGCGCAGCTGACTGATGGGATGTGGGAACGGGCCATGGGATACCATAAGAAAGTGTCCAGGAATGCTAGATTACAGCAAATACAGCTATACATTACGCATAGAGCATATATGACCCCCAAGAGAATAGCCAAGTTTGCGAGCGCAGGAAGACAAGCATGTCCGAAATGCGATGAGGAAGACGCAGACATGACACATATGTTCTGGTCCTGCCCAGTGATTGAAGTCTTTTGGGGGGAAGTGGCACGGAAACTGGTAGATAAGGGTGTCCTGATATGCATAGACAAGGCCTGGGCCTGCCTCCTGGGTGGGTTCCCCAGACCACGGAACACCAAACATCTCGGGAAACTGAGAGACCTGGCGTATGTACTTGCTAAGAGGAGGATAGCCATGAGTTGGAAACAATGCCATAAGCCAAGGATAGAGATATGGTGGCGGGACTTGCAGAAATGGGCGGAGGCTGAAACGGCAGTATGGCAGGAAGCATGTAGCAATTGCGGGGAGGAAGATGTGGGTAACCTGGCGGCTTGGAGGATGTTAATTACAGGACTGTTTGGCACGGAAGTGGACCCTGCAGCTTCGGAAGGAAACGACACCCGGCCACACCAGGTTGACACAGAACTGTAAGGTTGATAAGCTCTTGGGGGTGGGGGGGGGTTTGAAGTGCAGTAACATGTGTTACCTGATGTCTACGGTTTTATTGTATATAATGCTGCAAGTTTGGTTTGTATTGTTTTATTTTCAAAATAAAAAACTTTAAAAAAAACAAACAAAAAAAAAACTGTGAAACAATTGAGAAGGGTCAGCGCCCAGAAGAGGGTTACCCAGGGGTGACTCTGTCACCCAGCGGACTTTGGAAACAAACTTTCATTTGTTAAAGGAACTTTTGTTTTTGCTATTTCAACACATCAGGCCCCGAAGGCAGGAGACGAGACTTGGCCATCGGCGGCCCTAACAACTACCATTGGAACTGTAGTCTTGTGCTGGAGAAACCCGACACTGTACTGTGATCCAAGCTCCCATCATAACCTGTGTCCAAAACGTGGGGAAGGAAGAAGCAAGCTACTGCATCCTGACATTTATTTGAGAATGCTTTTTTCTTTTCTTGAGAACTATCCCACACCCCTTTTTTTGCCGTATTTTTCATTTGATGGTTGACACCTGCTCTCATCTTAGATTTAGGCTTAGATTAGGCGTTTTTCCAAACTGCACACAGCATTAATTGTTCAATAAACACCCATGAACTGTGATCACTTGTGTCTGTCTTACCTGTTCATCATGAGTTCCTCACACAGAGTAGCAGTGGCAGAAGGAGAAATCCAAATTTCAGTGATAGCAAGGAGGTCTAGGGGAGGAGAGCTGGTGTGAAAGTAGTTAGTGATGAAAGAAATGTTGTTGCATATAGACTGAGCATTCCAGAGTGCAATGTTCAGTTGATGATGCATTAAGGAAGAGTAGAGAAGTTGATTCTCAGAGGAAGGGATACAAGGTGGATAGGTGCTATGAGAGGTATGTTATCTTGTGGGCTTTATTTGTTAGAAATAGGTGAAAGAGAGATGGAGTAGTGAGAGTTTTGAGACGTGAGTTTTATAATAGGGATATAAAAGAAGGAAATTGTAGCATGATTTGAGAAAGCGTATGCAGAGTTGAGAAGGAGTAGCAGAAGGAGAAGCAGAGGTGAACGCATTAAAGGTGGAGTGCTGAAATTCAGACCCTTTTCGTTGCTTGCACAAATAGCAAAGTCACGCATGAGGCAATCCACCAGGCAGTCCATACTTGGCTACCAATACTCCCCCACCATCATGTCTGAAGTATTGTAAGGAAGGTATGGTATCAAACAGCAAGACAGACACAAGTGACCACAGTTCAAGGGTGTTTATTGAACTTCAATCAGGTTTAAAAAGTGCCTGTCTAATAACAATGTTGTGTAAAAGAAAAGTGTTCAAGAAATGATATGTCAGGATATTCAAGCCGTTGGCTTCCCTAGTACAATCTCTGGCTTCTCTAGCATGAGGATGCAGTTCAGATCTCAATATCAGGGAATATTCTTGGAGTTGTGAGATAAGCCTTATTAACCAGAGTAAGATCTTGTTGATGAGAGTTTTGGGAAGGAAACCCATCACGGGCTTGTGGTTGGTTCCTAGTTCAAAGTTTCTGCCCCATCGGAAATGGCAGAAATTAACAGGCCAGGGTCTCTTTTGCAAAAACAGTGTAGCTGAGCTCTCCTGCTTTTAAAACATGGGAAGCATATGCTACAGAAGGTTAAAATGCTGTTTATTCAAACACAGTGTTTGTTTGGAATAAACATGTATGGGGTCTACGGGTTAATCGCTAACACAACTAGGAATTCCTCTCTGGGAATAATCTGAAATAATAAAGGTCAGGATGGGTCAAATAATACAGTGATAGGGTTTTTTCCTTTGTGCGGATAATGTCCTCCCCCAAACTCTTTAAACTAAACACAGTCTCAGGGATATAGCACTCAACTACCTTTTTACTCAGGATACAGCTCCTAGTCACTTTGTCTGCCACACCTACTCCTGGCAGGGATATATCACCCAACTCCATGTTTGTAATCAAGCCAAGAGGGGAGGGCCTGGCCCATTTTTTTCAAGATCCGAGTTACAGTACCGTAGATCACTGGTAAAGCATACGGTGCCCTTCTCACTCTTTGTAAATATGTTGATCCTTACCACCCACAGCAAGCAATATGATTCCCTTATCAGTCCCAGCAAGGGATACATGCCCCTCCCACTAGCAAACATTGTTCATTTGACTCAG
Source organism: Ambystoma mexicanum (assembly GCF_040938575.1). NCBI lineage: Eukaryota > Metazoa > Chordata > Amphibia > Caudata > Ambystomatidae > Ambystoma > Ambystoma mexicanum. Next base: position 445,303,594 of record NC_090936.1, on the reverse strand, counting down.
TGGCACCAGGTCCCCTCCTCAGTCTTTGCCATAGCTGTGGGGTTTGCCTTTCCAGGTGACCGAGATCCTCTAAAAACCTTTTCGAAAGGGTCTTGTTCCAGTGTTAGACCTTGGGGTCTTGTCCTCCGGTATTTGGCCTGCTCCTAGCTCTATCAAACCCACAATATTCCTGTCTGCAATGCGTCAGTCTGCTCCTGGCTTTCTCTAGGTTGCAAAGCCCCATTCTGATGCAACAGTGCTCTGATCATTCCAAACAGAGCGCAAATATGTATTGCTCCCTAATGTTCGCAATAACCAGTCTTTTATACGCCTCCCTGCCAATACTTATTCTGTCTCCCTAAATTGGATTGGTTTATTCTCCGTATTTTCACTTTGGGTCCTGTAGGTTGGTTCAGCGAGTTCCAGTCCTAGAGTGCTCCCTCTTCTGCGGGTCTCTGGTGTTCCATGCATTCAAAAAACCCACCAGGTATTTGATGGAAATTGGGCATCCTTTCAGGCTCAGCTCCCCAGGGCAGCTTTGAGTATGCTTCAGTGGTGATGCATTCTCGGTCTCCATGATCTGTCCTGCAAGTACATTCTGGTGACTGGCTTGCAGGAATCCCCATTTGAAAATGGTGACCAGCAAGCTCAGATGGCAACCTTAATTTCTTTGATCTTTTCTTCCCGCTTTCAGACTTGCTCCTTACCGTGGGGAATCCTCTGGTATATGGGATCCCAAGTGATGCCTATTCTAGCACTATCCTCTAAAATCATCGTGTCAGTTCTACTTAGCCACTCTTTTCTTCATGTCATTTGATTCCTAAAGCTAGAACAGGTATTGCCAAAGTCAACAGGTTTACTAAATGGAGTATTCACTACTTGCACTTCCATTTAGGCATCCAGGGCCGGCATCCACCAAAGCTTAAAGGTTTGGTCCTCTACTCAGAGTTCAGAGGTCACATGACTCAGGCCCAGGCATGGCCAAAGGTTGGAAGAGGGTCTCCTGCCATTGGGACAATGTTAGGGAGCTGACTTTCTCACATTACTTAGTTGTGTATAAGTCTGGAGGAAAGTGGGATATACTTATTATCGTGACATTTGCCCTATCTGTCCTTAGCTCTCTTTCCTCATTATGACCCATCCTTTATTCATCTAATAAAATGGTAGCTAGAGCTATTTAATTGCCTTGACAGGTGCAAAAGGACTGGTGTGCAAAGCTAGTGGATGCGCACAGGGTCTAGCAGGGCACGGCCGTTGTTGCACATGCGCAAATAGAGACTGCTTTTTGAAAATTATAGCTATGCAATGCTCTGGTCTCCTTCCCAGTACAAGAATCACCATAATGTGTACATTGTAGTGTTTTTCTTATCCTGCCACCCATGTTATGCCACCTATCCCTTGTCCCTATTGAATTCATGAAATATATGCCAACAATGTTGTGCATTTTTATCCTTCATCCATTCTTTCTAGTCCCCTCATTTTTGTTAATAATTGGCATGTTTACCTAAGGCTGTTCACAAGCTAGTAACAAAGAAATGTGATACTACATCTACTACCCAACATATGTTTCAAGAAGGTATCTTGATAATAATAATAATATCCAGGGATATTCCCCATGTTACACCAAGACTAATGGAAAAAAGAGGGGAAACTGCCTTAGTTTAAGTTAAAGGCCAGTGGAGCCATGCAGGTTAAACAAAGTTTGACCAGGTACGTCACCTTTAATTTCAATTTCCTCATCTCAGGTGCTTGCAGCAACTCAGCACCATTGATTATAAATACGAAAATGGTGGGTTTGAGGTTTTTTCTCTCAAACTGGACACAAAGAAAAATCTTCTTTGGGGTCCTTCATTATAGCCACCTCCATGAACACGAAACAGGAAGGGCACGTTGTGGCTATACTGTGTCGGAAAAGGCTGCATGCTCGGTTGGAGTATTACATAACACCCAAAAATATGGTCTTATCATAGCAGAAGAGGGCAAGTTGCAACCTAGCACTACCTTTCTTGCTGACATTAATCACAGTTTTAGAAAAGCATTCCCAGGCTTTATTTTTGAAACAATGAATAATAGTATACACAATCTTCCCAGTCTCATTCAAGCTGTTAAAGATAACAAGAATATATCTGCTGCAAACCATTCCAAGTTCTCAGGGACCCGCCAGGTCGTGTCTGGATAAAACATGACAGAAAAGGGCATCTGAGATGTGCTATATACAGTTTATGATGAGTCACCAATGAAAAAGCGATGGATCCTGGTCACCCAAAATGTTTAAGTTGTCATCTGAAACATGTCCATTGAAATGACCTGCAACTAATGAGGATTTGATGTGCACAAATATTTAAAGACTAACGATTAAGACATACATACTGAATGCTACAAAGCAGCCTTTACAATTACCTAAAGAAGCAGAGCGAAGGAAGCCCTTCTTTGGGGACTGCCATGTCTCTTCCCCTTTGTACTCCTTCCGGTGCCCATCTGAAGGAGTCAGTTGCCTGTTTCCATCATCTTGGAACGAGAACCTGTAAGGAATTGTAAAAGGGTTAGACTGGTGTCCTGTCTCTGCTGACAACTTTAGTGTAAATTGACAAAATATGCAATACAGGGACCTGCTTGTGGATTAGCTCATACTACTACATCAGTGATCGGAAAGGAAGGCACCGTTGGTTATGAGCATAGCTGCATGGAGCCTGTGTTCATGCAATCTTCCCTGCTGTAGCTCTCTTTCAGCACCTCAGAAACAAACTCACAATTCCCCAAGGAGGGAGTGTAGGATGGGCAGGCTCTGTTATTTAATGCACGTCCCTTATAAAAGATGATCCACTCAACTCACCATCCATATGAAGAATTTCACCCTCTTTCGATCATCATCTTAACTCACCAGTAAGCCACAGTCCTCCATAGAATTCAACTGGATGCCCCTCTAACCTAACATTCATTGGCAAGTGCTAAACATCTAATGTTAAACGCCTTAGTAAACCAACTTGTTGATAGGCACAGGTGGGTGATGCCTGCAACCAAATCGGTAAAGGCTGTATGTGAAGGCAGCTAGCTGAGCTGAGCCCATGCTTTACATGTTCTATGGGAGGGATGCCTGCAATGCTGAAGGCAGTGCTGTCCCTGTTCTATAGGAGTGGAGTTTGGATGTGATGGCACATGCTTTACCTGTTTCATGTGAGTGTTGCATACACTGGTGCAGTCCTATGTTGTTCATGTGCTAGGTAAAGGACTGCTGAGACAAACAGTGATCTGGAGTATGTGAGGGAAGCAAACACTGCTGTGGCCAATGTCACACCTGCTCTGTGTGAGGGGATTTTGCAGAGTTTTGGCACATGCTGGGCCTGTTGTATGTGAGAGAAGCTTGTACCCAATGGTGACTTGTTCTTTGGGAAGGATGCTTGCACTGGTGGAGCTTGTGTTAGCCTGACAGATGTGAGGGAAGCGTTAGGGGAAGGTTGATGAGTGTCCGGGTTTGAGTAGTAGGAGTAGTCATGAATGGCCCTGCTGACGACCCAAAAAAGAACACTTTCTCTAGACATGTTCGAAATGGTAGAGTCACCTACTCCACAATGGGCCTCATTACGAGTCCGGCGGTAACCGAGGCGGTAAAACCGCCTGGTTACCGCCGGACTCGTATTACCATTCCGCCTCCGTAATTCCCAGAATTACCGGGGCATTACAACTCCGGTTTTCCGGGAATCACGGAGGCAAAATGGCGTTAATCACCATTCCCATTGAGTACTATGGGACTCAATGGGAATGGGGATCATGGAAACACCGGCAGCATCTCGTAATGCTGCCGGTGTTTCCTCGTCCGCCTACAGGCGGGCGGTGTTAAGCCGGCCAGGTCAAACCTGGCGGGACATCACCTCCTGCCTGCAGGAGTCGGGATCAGGCGGTCCGGAAACAACAGTGGCGGCGGGTTTACCACCACCGTTATTTCCGGACTGCCTGATTTGTAATGTGGCCCAATGTCTTTCAATGGATACAGACCTTTACTGACCTAGCAAGTTAAGCAAGTGCAATGCAGCATTTCAGACTGGCCCCCCTTCTCAATGTCCATGGACCCACTTGGCCAGAGCTTTGAATTAAATGTTTTGTGCAACCTACTGTACCCATTCTGGTATTTACACCCCCTGTAGCACCATCAGGGGCCACTGAACGTTTTTAAAGTCACACATGCACCCCTTTTTGTGGAAAGGTAATTTTCGAACCAAGTAGCACCCACATGTCAGAGAGGAGGCTGGGTTCACTGCTGTACTCCACGTCTTCATTGAAGATCTCATCATAGGTGTCCTCTTGGGATCCCTCTTCACGACTGATAATCGGCAACCGGCTGTCTCTAGAATTAGAGCTGTCAAGGGAAGAACAAGAGTGAACACTTGTTGGTTGTAAAGGGGTGTACAAGATTTATATGAATTGTATTCTCACAAAGAATTATTTATTATAGAGTCTACTGTTTTGTAGGACTGTTTATAGCAGGCATTACTTCCAACCAATCCATGGTACTGATATTCCCGACAGCGAAAGTATTAAAGGGTGAGTTAACCCTATGGGATTTTAAAGGTGTGCATTTTCAAACTACAGACAGATCTCTGCATATGCGTCATTAACACCCTCAAGCCTATTACTGGCCCAGTAAAACGTTGTTTGGTTCAGTATCTTTTCTGTGGTTTTCAGCAGACATGCTCTTGTTGTAATTTTTTATTTGCAGTTTGACAGTCACTTTTTTATACTGCCCCACTATCTCAAAGTCTTTCTTTTACTTTATACTACCTGTAGAAAAATGTTACACCAACAACAGAATATGACTTTTGATTGATATGCAATGACTCCACCCTCCGGCATTCACAACCATCTAATGAAGTGTGAAAAGGCACCTAAACAGTCCAGGAGATGAATGCACGTTCTTAATGGTGCAGAGGATAAGAGGGTATAAAAACTCAACAAGATTCACCTACCGTGCCAGTGCTTCATAGTACCGTGTCCTAGTTCAAGAGATAAGCACAAAAGAAAACAGAAACAGCACATTGTGAAGAGTGGGGCGAAGGTGGTTGAAAAACCTTCTTATTAAGCATGGCAGGAACGAACTGAAAATTCCATGTTTTAGTTTCTTTGCTGCATTCAGCCATAAGGTCAAATTAATGTACAGCCATCGTCTGTGTTTCAGATACAAACACTACAGATGTACCTAAGTAAGCATGCATCTCCTACAGGAAAATAAATGTCCGGAAGTTACTGTAATTTCTGGACTATACAACCCAGGACTAGCTGGCCGGTCTCTTAAACAGGATTAACTATCAGCAGAGCAGATAAGCGAACTATTGCAGCAATTAGGTAAATGTACGCAGAATCACAGAAAACTAAACAACGTGACAAGCTTCAACTTTTTTCCACAACCTTTCAAAGTTGCATCATCCAGCTTTGTCATGCACCTCTTCACAAAGTAACATGTACAACATCAAGAAAAGGTCTAGTATTTTAAATGTAATCCCATCATCCCAGCTCTTCGCCTATTACTCACACATCTGGCTCCCTTACCTCCATATTGGCGAGAATAGCAAAACTATTTTTCAAAATGCAAGGCTGTAGCACATTGATCTCTCCCTCCTCTTCCTTGCTTCTGGCATTGCTCACCATTCATTTTCTCTGCTTTGATTGGACTGAACACCTTTACAGTTTTCAGGTATTCAAACACATGATTTTTCCTTTTTTATTTCCACAGTTTGAAGTCAATTCCCTGTACCTTAACTTCACAATATATACATTTCTTCATGCCACCTGTGTTTTGGGAACTTTCTCAATTCGGATCTGCACGGACCCTGCCTATTTATCTGGGCCCAAATCCACCAAAAGGTTTTCCGTCACTTGTGATACACTCTCATACCGGATGTATTTCGATCAAGAGTTAGGCAATGGGAAGAACTTGTTGAAGGGACGCCTCCTTCAGGCCTTCATTAATAACAAGCATCTGATGGTGAGAGACATGCCTTTAATTTTCTACCCTTGTGCTTTCCCCAGTAATCTGCAATAGAACTGGGGTGACTCAAAGGTTTTCAGAATGGGGTAGAAAACTGGTGCTATTCAGAGGGTTGATCACAGCCTGTTACTGGAGATATCAAAGAGCCCTTGCATCAGTGCTCACAAGTCACCTCATTGAATGATAAAGCTGGGTCTGCCCCAATGGGTTATACAGAGCCTACATCAGGTCTTGCAAATGGGGTCTGCATCATCTTTTTCTAGGGTGTGTCCTCAGGGCATGGTCGACTCTAGGGATAACACAGGTTTGGCGCTTAGCCGAAGTTCTCTGTACAGTTGCTTTCCCATCCCTGTGTATGAGGTTCCTAAAATGGCAGCCAAAAGGAAAGTCACAAGAGGCTGCCCCCTCAGGCTCTGTCATCAGGTACAGGGCACCTACAACTGAGGAGGAAGCGATGGAGCAGGACACGTTAGAAACACTATGTTTCTTTGAAGCCCCAACAGATCAGCTGCAGAGTTACATTTGCTGCTAGGAACAGATGCTACAACATGGATTGGTACACTAGCCTTCCAGCTTCGGTAGCTGGCTTGGATGAAGCCTCCCTACCTTATGGGATAAATAGTCTGAAGTTCAACAAAAGGAAAGCTCCAAAACTCACTTCCTATCAGGGACACAGCACTACACAATACAAATATTGTAAATATAATTATTCATTATCACAAAATAAATGTTATTATACATATCATATTTTCTAAAACCATGTATAAACATATACAGTTAAAAAACGTACAATTAATTTAATCTTTCACTCATAAATTGAGACCTGACACAGGTGAATATGTTCACTTTCTCATTCACAAATGTCGAAGTCAATTGCACTCAATGTACAAGTTATTGTTCGTTCCTAAACCCGACTTGTCTAAGTTTCTGTTCTTCGTGCTTCAACGTCCTACTGGACTCTGTGGGAATGGGCAATTACCCCTGGGTTACCGGGAAGTCAGGTGCCGGTAATTTTTTTTCTGGTCTGGTGGCAACCTGCCGGTATCATCTGCAGGGTTACCATAAGACCCGTAATGAGGCCCTCAGTCTTTAAAAGACATAAAAACTTTACTCATGCAAGCTTTAGCGCTACCCAATCTCCACCTGACTGGGAATGCTGCCACCCCCAGCCCCCGAACTAGTCCGCTTGAAGAGGATTCACATTGTACAGTTTCACAGGAAAACATGTACATTGCCGAAGCACCATCAGAAGGCGTGTTGAATTCTTCTGTGAGTATCGGCCCAGCGTCTAATAGAACAGGAGATGAAAGCCAAAGTGAAGTTAACTCTAAGAAACAGCCATTCAAACAGAAGAAAAAAAACAAAAAATATGACAGGAGTTCATGACATCTCAAATAAGGGATCCCGTAAGTTTCTTCACAGTATGTTACAAAGAGGAAAACAGGCCCTTCAACAAAACATTGATTCAGGCCTCCGGAGTAACACTTTGAGTAGTGCTGATGAGGCACCTAAAATCTCCATTATACTTGGGAACCTGACATCTAAAAGGAAAACAGGCTTAATAGCCCTCCCGAATAACCAATATAGGATCTCCCAGTCAGCCTACTCACGCAGCAGCGATCTCTTAAAGGAATATAGAGCCCAAACAAGTAACAAAATCCAGCCTTTCCGTGATCCAGAATTACGGAAATAAAAATACATTGCATGGAACAAAATCCACAACTGGCTCAACCTTTTCAAAAGCTCAGACTCCGTTGATGGACCTTACTAAAAAGGAGTATTACTCTACCCGAAGGCATCACGGCCGCCAATCCAAAGAAAACTTTGATCATCTCAAAATGGTTGAATTACCCAAAATCATGTCACAATCTGAGGAAAAGATAGAAAGTGGGCTTCGAATAGGAAAGGAATATTTCCTCATTTTTGAATATTCCCGTGAATGCGATGATAACATTCCTCTAAATAGAAGCAGACTGCTTTCACTCTGGTCAATCCAGCAGCTCCAGTCCATAACTTCAGCCAACATCAAATGTGTACATTTGGTGGACCCCACTCAGCTGGGAAAATGCGCTGTACATATACACTCAAAATTGGTTGAGAAATCCATCATGAATAAGAGGAAGCTATCCTCTTAGAAGGTTTTGAGTGTTATTATGGACGCAAAGAAGGCTACAGCATACTATCAGACAAACCAAGAATAACAGTCACACGCCACTTTGACTCAGACTATAAGTATGATTAGGCCACTAAACATGAAGACAGGAACTGGGGTTGGCTCCCCTCCGTGCTATCTTCCACAGGGGGAACCCGACCAGGTTTCACCTAGTCTTTGGAATATTCTTAGCTGGAACTCTAGGGGTCACAGCTCCTTTTTGAACAGAGAAACCAAAGTCAAATAGGAGGATTTCAATCGTGTCCTTCTGTAGGAAACATGGCAAATATCAATTCATGTCTGGGATGGCTTCACTGTAGTATCCAAGTTGGCAAATAAGGGAACTAAGGGGATGTCCAAAGGTGGCCTTCTCACCGCTATTAAAGCAAATCAACACCTTCTGGTTTGGTGGAATAGACTTAGTGAGAGTTAAAAACTGGAACATATGACTCATGAAAACTTCCCCAATTATTGGAAAGGCTAAAGAAAAAAAAATAATAGACCGCCACAACGGCCAATAAAATCTCCATTTGTACCAAAAACACAAATGTCTGATAGTATTTTACAAATTCGTAAAAGTCAACTACGAAAGGATCTTAAAAAAACATCCAGATCTCTCAGCTTGAAGAAAGAGGAAAAACAAAAAAAGATCCTAATTGGATGTCACTAGAGATGGTGGAAACAGTACAAAATACGGAAATGATCTCCAATAAGGCGTTCCTTGAAAAAAATCATCAAGAAAGATACAAGAGCCACCTAGTGGGAATTAAATAACAAAAACCACCAACAGGCAGTCGCACAATCTAGCGGAGTGAGCGAAGGGGACTGGGTGAACCATTTCTCAAACAATTATAAAGCAGATTTAACAGCAGTAGCAGATCCTTTGGACCAGTACATACATCCTGTATCCTTTAATTCTGACCATCTTGACATGGATATAATAATCAGCAAACTAAAAAACACCAGAGCTAGTGGCCCAGATGGGAAAACAAATGGAGTATTTAAGGACAATCCCAATCTTTGGCCAGACATCTTATTTCATTTGTTTAAACATATAACTATCGCTACTAAATGCCCAATGTCCTGGACAGAATCAATACTGGTTCTGATCTATAAGAAGGGAAATCATGCGGAACCCTCTTGTTATGGTCCGATTTCTCCTCTAGACAACTCATCAAAGATCTTTTCTAATTTGGTACTCAGAGATCTGCGGGTCTGGGGAAAACAGAATAGTCTCCTGAGCCCCTTACAACCTGGGTACATACAGGATGTCGGAACAATCATCAGCGGCCTAACACCCAAAGCGTGCCTGTCAGATGTGGGAGTCGACTCGGGGAGCACCCTATATATGGCGACCGTGGACTTAACCTCCGCTTTTCATAATGTAGATATCTCAACAGCTCTGGTCAACAGCTCTGGTCAAAATTGAGGAAGTGGGACATAGATCCTTCTCTGTTAGCATTAACACATCTCCTGTACTCGAACAATTCAACAAGAGTTAGACTCAAAACTACAGGCGAATTATCTAGAGCAATAGCGTTAAATAAAGGTATACAGCATTAACATTCCGAACAGGCAGTTCTTTGACGTATGAGAAGGGAAAATCCTAAAAGAAGTATTGAGGCTCCCAGTCTCTACACTTATAAGTGCAATTAGACTGCAATTGGGTTTAACGTCTTGGTGGACCAGGTATATCTCCAGAACTATTTGGAAGTTCAATAGCATAGAAAATCAGACCATAATTCTTTAGGGTTCCATTTAAATATTCAAATAAAGCAAAATACCAACCCTTATTTAAAGAAGTTGAAAAAAAGATGCGATAGCTTTGCCATATTGATCGATCTTGATGGCTCTGAATCAGAAATAACCCTATAAAACAAAATCAAAAGATGGGACAAATCTATGGACTTGACGAATCCAAGTCACCTAAAACTTTATGAAGGCAAATAATTATTGTACCTCCCACAGCCTAATTTAAAATCCTACCTAGCCAAATGTCCTAGTGGCCACCATCGTGAGTGGTACCTAAGATTTAGGTTAAACTGTTTGCCAACATTAGAAGTGCTTGGTCCTAAACTAGGAGTACCCTATGTCATGCGAAGGTGCAGAATGTGCGACTCATACAAGACTGAGTCACATTTCCACTTGGCAATGGAGTGCCCTATGTTTCTGAGCCATAGGAAAAGGCATCTTGAACGGTTCATCCACTCATCCTCGATGGTACTGTCAAATGACTTGTGGCATCGACTTATGACCACCTCACAACTGTCACTACTGCTATCTTTAATAAAGCTGCTGATCGAGATTTTTTCAGCCATTGATAGGGTTACTGAGAAAGGCATTAGGGATTGGGCAATGGTTAGCTAAATTCTGTATTATACTCCAAAAAAGGAACAAACATTACCTATTCTATTTCAGTTGTGCTGTTTATTGAAACTTTGGAATGTGGAAATTGGTTTTCAGGATATTTGGATTACATACATAGTTCTGGTTATAATGACAATCTGTAATCAGTACATCAGTACAAGAATTTTAAATTGTTTTTCATTTCTTTGTAAAATGTACAAACTGTTTAACAAATATGCAACAAATAAAAAATCTAAAAATAAAAATTAAATATTAAATATATGTACAGTAACATTTCTTTTGTGATACTGAATAATTGCATTTACAATATTTGATGATTAAATACACTAGTCATTGTGTAGTGGTGTGTCCCTGATAGGAAGTGAGTTTCGTAGCTTTCCTTTTGTTGAAGTTCAGACTATTTACCCCATAAGGTAGGAAGCCTTCATCCCTTAGGTGGGATGCCGATTTTGAGTATTGTGTCTAAGAGGCTTACACACCACTAGTCTACTGTTTGAAACACATACCCACAAATTACCTGATACTAGACAAATATGGCACCAGTCTCAGATAAATGTTTGGTATATAGTGAAGAATATGTATTGAAGCTCCTTAATTCAATTCTGTGTCTAGGTTTAGACAGGAATGGAGGGGAGACAGTGAAGAAGGATCAATGGGATGAATTGACCCAAATCCAGAAGAGACTAATACGCACCGAATTACATTCAATTATTATGTTGAAGTACTTAAAAATCAATCATTGCCACAGGGTCTTATAGTGCACAACGAACCAAGACTTTTCCTGGATAACAACAACTTCAAGCTCAAACAGAGTTATATTGCCAACAAATGTGGCCTAAACTGGCTCATTTTAATTATAGAGACTGGTCAAGAAACATGTCAAAAGATTGAAATAGATTTGAATGCCATGCAGGAAGAAATCAAAAAGAACTTTAATGTGGATGCTTTTAAAATAAAAATTGGAAGCCCATATCAATGATATGAATGGTTTCAAACTAGATACCACCAGTTAGAGTGAAAAGGATGCGGAAAGAAAGACCTGATGAATTACAATCATGAGAAAGGTTTCCCTTATACTAAGAAAGACCATAAGTTTGGCGGAAGCTGGGAAAGCCAAAAGCATACACGACATATACATTTCAGAAATACGTCTTACAGTTCAAGTGATGATGGAGCAGAACATGCAGACTTCAATGGAGCTACTACCAGTGGGATGAATGGTGAAAACAACATCCGAATGAAAAAGGGAAAAGGAATGAGGGGTCAATTCCAAACTCGGCAAAGACAGCCTTTTTTAGGTCGGGGAAACAATCGACGGGGGTGGGAACCAGAAATGATGCAAACCCCCAGCTAAAAACAATCATAGTGAACCTGTCTAGCTATGTTATGTCTGAATTAGAAGAACATACACTGAATAAAGGCCTCAATTTTGTCATCTCTAAACAGCATAACGCATTCAAATTCAGAGTAGAATTCCAGAAATGTATGCGTAAGGTACATCTTAAGGAATTCTTTGCACACTCTGTAGTGAATAATTCAGACAACTGTAGTGGCTTGATAAATGTGTCCTCTTTTTCTCCACTGTATAATTCACACTCCATGGAATCCACCTTGTTTGAATAAAAGGTATTAGAAGACATAGAAAAGTTGGAAGTGAAGGGCATCCCTCAACATTTAAATCTTAGTGGGAAAGAAAGAGAGATCTTGCATAATCTGGGATCTAACATTTCTTTGGTGATTCACCAAGGTTATAAAGGTGGAGCCATCATTATAATGAACAGGGGAGACTATGTGGAAGAATGCTACCTTTTGTTAGTAGACGAGAATAGCTATTGTAAATTACAATCTGACCCTAGAAGTAAACTGTTACAAGGTATTAAGAGCAAAGTAACTAGAGCATTGGACTCTCAGATGATCAGCAAACAGGAAGCAGAATATTTGATACGAGAAAATGGTAGAGTCCCAGTGTTCTATATTTTACCTAAAATTCATAAACAACTAGACAAGCACCTGGGAAGACCGATTTTTTCTGGAGTAAATTCCACCTTAGAACCCTTGTCGAAATATGCAGACTTTTACCTTAGACCTTTCATTCAAGGAATGAAGAGATATGTGAAGGACACCAGCGATGCTATTAACAAGATCGAAGGTCAGCATTTCAATCCAATTAACAACATATTAATGTGTCTGTATATTCAGTCACTGTATACAAACATCCTCCAGAGAGCTACCTTAGAAGTAGCAGAGGAGACCTTGTTACAAAGGATTGATAACCATCCAGTCAGTAATTATTTTATCATATGGTGCACAGGGTCAGCACTCACCCGAAATTTCTTTCAATTTGATGACAATTTACTTGCACAGATTGGAGGTACAGCCATGGGGGTAGCCATTGCCCCTAATTTGGCTAACCTGTATGTGAATATATTTCAAAGACTATTTTGTACTCAGGGATCAATCGATACAAAGACCACATAAAATGTTGGCTACGGTACATAGACGATATAATTGTCTTGTGGACGGGGGCACAGAGTGAAGCTACTGAATGTGTGAATTGGCTAACTACCCGAAATAGATATTTGAAATGTACAACTACTATGAGTAACTCTGAAGTAAATTATCTTGACATTACCATCTCTCATGAAGAAAGGCTCTTACTAGTTAAACCTTTTTACGAAGGCTACAGATAAAAATGCTTTGCTACATTATGGTAGGCACCATGCTCAGCATATCCGGGACAATCTGCATTTCGGGCAATTTCTTCTCCTGAAGCGTAATAGCAGCACGAAACAGGCCTATGAAAAAGAGGCCAGTAGACACTTAGATAAACTCTTGGATAAAGGATATCCCAGAAAACTTGTCAAGCTATCAGCCAAGACAGCATTTAACAACAATAGAGATGCTTTGCTAGAACAACTACCCAGAGAAAGAGAGGATGCTAAATTAGTCTTTGTGAGTACATTCAGCAATGTATCATACAAGATAAGTAGTGTTGTAAATAGAAACTGGAAGAAAACACTGCCCAAATCAATGCCAATGCCAATGAGTACAAATATCAGAAGTATGATCATGAAAAATGATGTGTCAATCAGACAGGAAAGTGGGCAAAAACAAGGTCGCCTGTGGGGACTCCCCCCTATCTTAGGGCACCATCCTTGTGGCAATTGCTTTATATGTCCTTTTGCCAGAAAAACAAGAACTGTTAATATCGGACTGACAAGAGAGTGGCAAATGAGGGAATATACGAATTGTAACTCTGTGAATGTTATATATTTGATTACTTGTTCTTGCAAACGTTTCCATAGGAAAGACACATCGTATGTGTAAAACACGGCTAAAAGAGCACAGGAGCAGCATGAAGAATAAGACTGAGCCAAGCACCTCTGGTCAAATATTACATAGAAAAAGGGCATACCATTTTAGAGCTACATTGGGTTATCCTTGCCAAGGTAAAAGGAACCTCTCAAGAGATTGTTAATAAGAAACTGCTCAATTTAGAATAAACATTGATTTTCCTGACCAAAAGCCACCTAATAGGACTTAATGAACCCATAGAGTGGCATAATGTGACCTGAATGTGCTGAAAGAACGAGCAGCTGCTGTGCGTTTTAGTACCGTTAGCTATAGCTTGTAATGATTTGAGAATTAGCTAGGACATTGCTATAGGAGAAGCTGGATTTTTTGTCTGATACGACTTAATAAAATATATATTTGTTTGAGGGTGATGCACTGTGCCTATGAAGCAAGTGTGATTATATATTACAGTATAGAGCAATTTGGATGCACCATCTTTAAAAGTAACTGGAAATTATGTACAATTAATTAGACACAATGTACATCAAAAATATGGGCTCTGTGTTTAATTTTACCACGTTAGAAGTACCCAAAACGGTGAAGGAACATTTCCACACATTAAGAACACTAAGACGGATCTGTTTGTTTTATCCATTTATGATATTGTAAGGGTTGTGTCGCGTTAATCATTAGCACTATGATCTGTGTGAGGACGGTACCTCTGTACACTAAACAAAGATGCAGTAAGGCTGTATATGCAGGGAATCAAGCCAGCGTAATGATGTAATGACGTTTTACGCGCCACAGGATGATGTCATCGCGCTTAAGTGATAGACACAATGACACGCAATGCAGTCTGTTTAAACACACTACACGGCGGTGAGACCACTTTGGTAAAACCTGCGGCCCTAAAGAATACAGAGACTGTGAAATAACGCGTACAAGCAAGTACAGCGTAACTGTCCTAATGATTTTAGGTTTTACAATAACTTCACGTGAGATTGCCACGCTAAATAGGTTCTATACATAGTGCAGGTCCTCTCTGTTTTAGGTCACAGATCTGTGCCCCATAAGAAAGTATGCTAACTAGGAGACGCGCAAATTTCAATATTGAGAGCGAACAAGCAGAGGTGAGTACCTTGAGCTTGATCTATTTTGAGTAACCTAGTTAGTGGTATTTTGGGTGATTTTAGACCACTTTCTGGACAAGTAGAGTAATAGAAGGATGGGATTGTGTTTCCCTGTAGATTAACTTTGTGGTGATTCGTAAATTATGCCCCAACACTGTCTCTGGGTGCGGTAGCAACAATCAAAGTTGGAGATAGTCGTCAAGGAACATTTTTCTAAGACAGCGTAGTAATTTACCATATCATGAAACTAAGGGTTTATTGATGATTTTATATCAAAAAGTCACTGAGAGACTTAGGAATTAAATTAATTTGTTTTTTGTATTTTAAGGCACACAGTAGATGGGTATGCACTGAGAAAACACACATACAAATAAATTGACATCCCCTGATGAACGTCCAGCACTTTGAAGCATGAAGGACATAGGGCCTCATTACACGGAAGGCGGTAAGGGTTAACGGTCACCGGTAATGGTACCGGTGACAGTTAACCCTTACCACCTTACTACGAGGTCCCTTTGCGGGTTGGTACTTTAACGCCTGCTTTTTAGCAGGCGTTAAAAACCAACATGCAAAGGGACCAGGGTGCTAATTACGGTACCACAATTTGCGGTACCGTAATTAGCACCTTCCCCATTCCCATTATGCCCTATGGGGCAAAATTGGGAATGGGGAAGGGCAATGGGGGAAGGGGGAATTACCGCCCTGCCAACCTTGGAATAGGGTGGTAATTCCCCTTTCCTCCAAGGCGGTGCCGGTATTTTACCGGCATGGACCAAGGTGCTAACATAGTCATCCGTATTTCCAAAATTCAGACATTTATCAATGCCCTAACAATTTAGTTGTAGCATTATGATACATTTTTCAGACTCATATGAGGAATTACCTGTTCTCTTTTCTTTTTTCCAGCTGAAAAGTTCAAGTGTCTTTTCTAACAAGTGCCTTCATTATCATTAGTTGTTATAAGTGGGGATAACCCCCCCCCCCCACCATTTACCTCCCGGCTCCATCCTCTGTTGTTCCTCTTGCACAATATTAATTGGATGTTGAGGAAGCAGTGTAATCACAGAGCGATTAAAACATTTTCTTTGTGTTCTTTTTGTATGAGCCGAACAACTACCATGCATTCCTAGTTGTAGCTTCAATCAGGCTACATTAGCTATCTCATTTGGATTTAGCTGACTTGTCTCCCCCGAGGGCTTATTGCCTGACTGTCTGCTGCGTTCTGGAGCAACAGGATTCACTTGCAAACACTTACTAAAAAAGGGTTTGTACTGCTATGAGACATCATTTCTGCCATTCCACTTTAATATTTGCTTAATATCAGTTAGGTTATTCAGAGTCTCAACAAGATTTTCTTCTATTGGATCCAAAGCACAGATGTTCTTAATCAGGTTGTACTGGTCTTAGATTTAATCCAGGATCTTACTTTCCCTCTGCAGATTTTCTGAGTCAGAGCTGGTCGGTGTACCTCTGCTTCTACAGTATTTCCAGAATGAGAAGTCTGAGGAGGGAGAACGCTACCAGACAGCCACCTTTCCCCTACCACATCCATTGCCTCTTACTTTTCTAATACCAACAGGTTTCTTTTGAGTGGTACGAACACAAGGCAATTTAGCATAGCTACCACTGTATCTTTTTTGGTATTTATCTTAAGGATTTTATAGGGCTCGATTTTGGTATTAGTCTTGGCTTCTCTGAAACGCATGCCCCATTATTTTTGTATGGCTATGTGTTACTAGTCTAAAAGTCTAAACAAGGGTAGTATAGCTGGAAACCAGAGCTTGATCCTTCACATTTCCTGAGGAGTAACTCATATTCAGAATCCTTAAATGACATGAGAAAGCAGTCTGTTCTTGTAAGTATAGTCCCTTTTGTCAGAGAACATAAATTGTAGTATGCTCGCTAATGCTTCCCGTGGCCCTGCCATTTAAGAATTTACCAAATCTGTATCTGAAGTTGGATATTGTACATTGAAGAAAGTGGCACAGACCAAAAGTTAACCCAACCCAATAGTACAAAGGATAGTTTTATGCGGTTCAAGAGGAAGAGAGTCCTTTCATGGAATTAATAAGGGGGAAACAGCTACAGAAAGTAAATAAGGAAATAGACCCACAATTTATGCTCCCTGTACTGCAACAATTATCATAAAATTAAGCAGTTAGTCAATTTGAGTCCCCACCCATTTATGTCCCTCTGTCCTATGTACATCCTTCAAGAACGCTTCCATTGCAAGTTTGGAATTTGAATAGGAAATCCATTTTTGATAGACAATCTGTTTAATTGGTGAGGAAAACAGTTATTTGGTTGAATAGCAGGGAGTTGAGAACCATGGCATGATGCTCCCAGGGGTTGTGAGAGATAGGGGATTATCTTGATCAGGGTTCTCATCAAAAAGATTCAGCAAGTTATTTAAATGGACTATTTTTACATGCCACCAAAAGAAAGTGTGTGACATTTTCAAATGGCCTGGTCTGTCCTTGTTTTTATCATTTGCGCTAATTAAAATAGTAAAGAGTTCTTGCAGTGGTAAGATGTTATGTATGTGTTAATAATTGTGTGGGCAGTGTATGCACTTCCCTGCCATCAAAAAGTTATTAAAATATAGGAATTGGTAGAAAATATAGACATGTTTCAGTACCTTTACTGGAGCTCCCTTCCTTACTTAAATGTTACAACACTACCCCTTTTCCGATGTGCTGTGATTAACTTTTGCCCTTCATAACCCAGAAAACGAAAACGGGTATGCTGACCTCAACCTCTTGCATCACTTTACTTGTAAGACCCTATTTCTCGGTTATTGTGGTCAGTCTCATATTATATATTGGAGATATTTCGTGGTTTGTGGGGAAATGTAATGGTGATTGAGGGGCCACTGCATGCTGCTCATGGGGTAATGTCATGGTTAATTTGAGAGCCAATTCATGGACATAATGGTAATGTCATAACTCTGTTATTCAATTCTGCTATAATGTTTGTGTACTTTTATTGCTCATATAGCACCAGGGGACCACTCCGTTGGTGATAGTGCGCGGTACAAATATCCTTTAACATTAACATATGCGGGCGATTTTATAATGGGTAAATGTCATTGTGATATGAGGCCCTATCTTGCTGCTGTTGATTACCCCTGATACTAAAGTAAGTCATTTCATGGCTAATGTAGCGTTAACTTCACGCTGCAATTAGAGAATTGCATGGCCTTTTCTGTGATATTTAATTTCTACTTTTAACTAACCTGATGTAGCACCAGTAATTTAGGAATGCAGACCTTTTCTTTCTCAGCAGTTTTTTTTTTTTACTTTCCATTTGCAGGATACGCTTGTTGTGCGCTACTTTCTTATGGCTAATGTTGATTTTCTTTTATTGGATATGACCGTAATAGCGTGATACAATAGATGTGTGCAACTACAATAGAAAAGTCGGATTTGAACATGCCATGCAATGGTCTGGAACAAACCATTAACAACACTGTTGTGTGAGCTTGGCTATATGTAGGTACCCTTTAAATCTACCTTGCGATTTCATACATTCAGAAAGGTATTTACGTTGTAGTTTTTTCTGTTGGAAACGTTGTCAGATTGCCCCGTTCCTTCCGTTTTAAAATATCTTTAATCTATCTCACATCTTTCATTCAAAATATGCTGAGTAATATTTCTCCCCACTCACCACAATCTCAGTTTATCAGTTCTCTTAAATTTCGTATGCCATCTGCCACCCCATCACAAGTCTTAATCACCCATGATACTCTCTGAACTCTACCCATCCACACTTGCCTTGCTTGCACAAACCTATATTGATACCTTTATTTCTTCAACGTTCTCTTTGCCATGGGGCCTACCATTGCACCCCTCTGAATTACCCCCCATTCTTACCTCTTGGAGCTGAGCTTCCAAGACAGCCCATGTGCTTGCAGGGCAGGAGGTATGGGGTTGTGACCTTCCACTGTACAAATAGTGCTATGGTAGCTGGATGGTCGTGTGAAGCGGCCCAATGCAGTGTTGTTGGCATTGTTAATGTTCGCATTAGAGCCCGAGGAAGAGTAACTGCTGGGTGT
This sequence comes from Ambystoma mexicanum, assembly GCF_040938575.1. NCBI lineage: Eukaryota > Metazoa > Chordata > Amphibia > Caudata > Ambystomatidae > Ambystoma > Ambystoma mexicanum. The sequence continues at coordinate 445,284,638 of NC_090936.1, read as the reverse complement.
GAAGGTAGAGTCCACAAGCTTTTCATGGGATGGGGATTCAGTGTCTCCTTGGATTCCAACAGCCTTGTTAATGTGCAGCGGACGCTGGGTGGTAAAGGTCTGGGGAAAGGTGCTTCGGGCATCGCTCTGGTAGTAGCTGACATGGTTTCCAAACAGGCCGCCTGCCCTCTGTAACAGGCAGAAGATAACTGTTGTGAAAACTCTGATATCCACACAAGAAGACATTTATACTATGGATCAAGCATCTCTTGTACAGTTTTGTACTACAAAGCCAAAGACACAATGCCATATAGAAAAACATGTTTTGTTTAACCAGTTTTAACAATAAATTTTGTATGTACATCACATTTAAGACACAATGCTCTCATTTCTTTTTAACAGATGTTTCAAAGTTACTCATCGCATGGTGCTTTGTATCTTTCAAATCTGACAGTCCTCAAGATGTGACAGTGAGAAATCCATAGGAATTGCCAAGTGCATTGTTTTTCTTTTCACTTGTATTTCGCAATGGTATTATCTTTTTTCTGCTTAAGGTATCATCATGAGAGAGAATATAATGAAACAAAGGGAAAACATTATAATGTCTTAGAAAAAGAAAGAAAACAATTGAGAAATAAAGATGCACACAACAACATGGCATACACTATATGTCGCAATAGAAGTATCTACCTCTTATCTTTGAAGCTTCTCTGTTGTGTGTGGCAGACATCTGTTCCTGAAAGCAATCCTATCTACTAAACAACACTCTTAACAACATATTGTACTCGCCATCAACATATGTTAGAACAGCTAAAATGCAATGTGCGCTTCACCACAATACAATACCATGCATCGTGGAAAGTCACCTCTAACAAAAGTATTACTTTTTCCCCCACCATCAATATGGCTAAAATAAACCAACTTTACCTCTCTGAGCTTGTTACATTGTGGGATGAGATGCACAACTCATATCCCATCCTCAAGGTTTAGCCATATCCAACATGCCTCATTAACAATTGTTCTGCAGCGTAGGCACTGAATACCATCCTCACGATGGCGCCTGTTCTGCACTGACATTCCCTGCTGTGTCTAAGTTTATGCACACCTATAAGAGCTTCATAGCTAAAGCATTGGTAGTGAAGAGGAATGGACAGGAAATCTCTATCACTACTCTTCTTTTTAGCTTTTTTTTTGTTTTAATGTAAACTGTTCTCGCCTTAAAGAGCCTACAATGAAACCACTCTTTTGGAATGAAATGTGCAATGTTGTTTCTTAGATGTTTCGAGTGCAAAAAAAGCAAAAAGGTATAAAATATGGGGTCCATTACCGCAAATCACAAAAAGAGAATAGTCATGGGAGGGGAGTTCAAGCGTTGCTGCCAGTTCAATACATTTTTGTTTTTTATTTGGTTGGAGACAACACAACCACGTGACAAGAGGCTATTATTATGCATTGCCAAAACTGCCATGGGGTTTCCCCCCAGTGCCAAGGACTTTTTTGGTGATTTCGGTATTTCACCATTCAAAGCCTTCTAACATTTTGTCCTTCATTAACCCTAAGTGCCAAGGACGAGGTATCTCGTCCTTGGCACTGAGGAGGTAAGCCAAAGGACGAGATACCTCGTCCTTGGCACTTAAAGGGTTTTGAAAACATCAATGTCTTGCTTTGACAAAGGTCCTCCCACTGGCTGCTTGCATGAATTTGTATTTTGCCCCTCCAACACATAACACCATCAAGCTTGGGGTGGAAGGAATTGGGGCATCTGCAGTGAAATACTTTATGGATGTGGCCTTGATAATCCAAGCCCTCAGTGGCTAGCCACACTCAAGCCATTAAAGAAGGGAGGGCCGATATGGAGGGATGGGTGGAGGGACAGTGGCAGCATCTGGGCACTCAGGCTGGCAGAGCTGCTCAAAATCAAAATTACCTTAAGCACCAGGGAAGCAGATGGTGAGAGAGTGCCCAGCTCCCAGCGCCTGAAGGACTCCCACCGACTCATGGCTGCTGGCGGGATCGCCAAAAAAAGCTGCAATAACTGAATCCAACGTACTGAGCCTGCAGCTCGCCTGGAACCCGGCAACAAAGCAGAGGGGTGCGGCGGGCGCTAATAGAGGTGAGGAATGTCTTGGGAGCCCAAGGCAGATGAATCGTTGTGACAGGCCGGCAGGGCGCCGGGGGTGGGGGGGCGCAACACAGGGATACATTGCACACATGGAGAGTCCTAGGATGTTGCACAGGTCCTGAGCTGGCTGAGCCTTCCCTGATAGTGGTGTGGAGCAGCCTCTGATTGCACTTGGTGGGAAGAACGCACGACACACTGTTAGCACTTGACAAGTCCAGTATTCGTGTGCAAAGTAGAGAACCCTGTGCCCGTGTGATGGCGAAACAGAACAAACGTCCTTAAATATGGACATTTCACCCCTCCTACAGGCCCAAGATAAAGGTAAGAGATTGTCATGATCACTGCTTCCAAGGAGCCAGGACCAGCCCAACGTCCTTGGAAGCAGGCCCCTAACCTTAATCCTAGGCACCAGCCGGTTCCCACTGGGACCTTTTGGACCTTGTCCTGGCGCCGGTGGCGCCAGGCTCATCAATGCCATCGGTCCCGGCACTGGAAGCGCCGGGCTCATAATATATATGAAGATGCTTGGGTGGACTTACCTGCAGCAGACCATGCTGCTTACTTACCAGCTGCATAGGAATCCTCAGTAAGCCGGAACTACTTTCTTACCTGGGTGGGGCAAGCTCCACTCCCTGGATACAACACTGGAACTCTTCTGGAACAGGAACTCTTTTCTTACCTAGGCGGGGCCGTGGAGGAAGACGCCTCATCACTCCAAGGCTATTTAAACCACACCCGATTGATGAAACGTGCTTCGCGTTATTCTGCATCTGCAGCAGAACGCTCACCGAGTCTGTTCCAGCCTTTCTTCTTCCGATCCTGAACCTGCAAGAACAATACTTACCACTCCTGTATCCAGTCTTCAGCAGAACCTGCAAGAACAATACTTACCATTCCTGAATCCAGTCTTCAGCAGCACCTGTAAAGACAAGAAACAACAGGTTAGCACGGCAACCTTCACATGCAGCGCATTCCTCACCTGATTCATCGGCAGCGACCATTTCTTCACGCTGCAACTCCGCCTGTGAAAACAAAAGCATAGTTATTACTTACCGGCACTCCGCGCATTCCGGATGTTTTCAACGCTGCGACCCAGCATCTGAAATACAAAAGAAAAGACATTAGACAGGTATTTACTTACGCTCATCGCGCTCGCCACAATAGAACGCCTGCAAATACTCCGGCGTTTTCCAGCAACTCTTCAGCACGAACTCACAGCTGCAAGAGAAAAGAGACAGTTAGAGCGCTTGCAATTACTTACGCATTTCCAAGCACTTCATTCCAAGGCTCTGGCTCCAGCTTCGGCTCTCTTCACACCATCTTCTATTCCAAGAGCCCTGCAAAACAAATAGGAGAAAGCATCATATCGAGCCCTGTTCTATATTACGTGCCCACGCACCTAAAGACTATAAGGACTAAAAAGGTGTCCGGAAACTCACCGCTCGTGCAGTTAACGGCGGTAGCAATCCTCTGATGTCAAGAGGCCTACGTTTCACCCAGTGAAGGAACTGGCAACGTCACCCTGCACCAGACGCAGATGGAGAGTCCAGCATTCACCTATCTAAGGTGAGCACGTTGACCTGGGGGCTCTACGGAGAAGCTAGGAAGAGAGAGAGAGGGAGAGAGGGACACTCAACAGCCCAGATCATTAACCCCCATATTCTTTCACCTGCAGAAATCTCACCCTTCGAGTTCGACACACAGTGCGAAGAGGCTCAGCCCCAGAAGCCAATCGAGTCCTGCACATCACTTTTCGAGTCACAGACACCTTCCTGCCTAGACCAGCGCCTCCGTGGGAATCAGGTGAGCGTTACAGAGATTACGGCCTCTGGAGATTACCATAATGAGTGGGAAACTAAATCGGATCTACGATCGTTTCTGAAAGATATTAAAAAGGAATTTCATGACCGTATGGCAGAACTGGTGACGATACTGGCTGGCCTAGAAGTGAAGCAACTAATAAATGAGCCAGAGAATCTTGGGACGGACCAGGAGGCGGAGGTCACAGATCTTACCCAGAGACTGACGGCAATTGAACAAAAATGTGAACGCCTGGGCTCCAAACAGGAAGACATGGAAAACCAAGCCAGACACAATAACAAGACTTAAAGGGGCCCAATACACAATACAGGATAAAGATCTTGAACATTTCCTCTGTGCTTTATTGCTGACCCAGGAGAAATTAGATCTGACTCTGGATCGCACCCACAGGCTTCGCCATTCTCCTAATGCAAACCAAGAGTTGCCACCTGATGTGATCACGTGTGTCCACTTCTTTGTAACCAAACAAAGAATAATATTGGCAGCACTGAGAAGTTCAAAATATCGAATTCTGCAACTTCTCAGTTCAAATATATCAGGACTTTTCCACCACAACTGTTCAAGAATGGAGAGCATTCTGCCGATTGCTCTATATTTGCAGGAAGAAAAGATTGTGTACCACTGGTTCATCCCAGCAACACTCACCTTCCTGCAGTTGGGCAAAAGGTGGGCCATTGGCACCCCTGGGGAAGCAGGAGAGTTTCTAAAAAGGGGATATAAGGGGGCCCAACAACTGGGCTCTCCTCTGACGACTTTGGCCTGAGACACCCCTCAACCGCGACTGCAACGTACTCCGTGGACCAAAGCTGGCAAGTCCCGCAAGCCACATGGCCCAAATAAGCCAAAATGAAGAGGAAAAAGCTGGACTGGTAGCACTTGGCTGGAGGGATAAACAGTTTCAGGGTCAGCTTCTAAAGCACATTAGTACCCGGCAAGGGCGCGATCAGAATGAAAGAGCCATTCTGATTGGCCCTCGCCGAGTCGTTACCAGGCCAGGAATCCCTCCGTCGGGATTCCACGGCCTTTGTCCCCGGCGGGGGGGTGTGGCAGCCCCTCAGCCAATGAGGAGGCTCGAAGCAGGGCCTTCCCTGCTCCGAGCCTCCCCAAGGCTGAGAGGCTACCTTCGCCCCCCGCCGGGGACAGAGGTAAGGCTTGTTTTTTTCCCCTTCCCTCCCCGCTCCGAGCCTCCACACGGCTGGAGACTTCCATCGTCCTCCACCGGGGACCCAGGTAAATTTTTTTTTCCTCTTTCCCCTCCCTTCCGCACTCCCAACCCCACTTACCTTCTTTTTTTTTGGGAGCGGACGTGCTGGAAACGCTTCTGTTTCCAGCACGTCCACTCCCGATGGCCGCCATGGAAAGGGAAAACGGACTCCGTTTTCCCTTTCCATGGCGGCAATTTTCTTTGACGTCTTTTTTTTTTACTGAAACGCTGCAGCGATTCGAGAAAAAAAGAAAGTTTTTAGTGCCCCGGTCACGCAGTTTTTGCGGGCCGGGGTAGTAATAGCTATATGCCCCTCACGGCGGGGGCATTGCCGACTCTGGTAATGCCCCGGGGCCTTCGTTAAGGCCCTCGCTTCGCTGGGGTCTGTAACTATGGGCCCCGGGGCATTACCTGAGTCGGTTATGCCCCCGCCAAGAGGGGCATATTGCTTAAATATGGCTGACACGGCTAAAAGACATGTTGCTATTGAAAAGCGAGTTGGACAAACACTGGAATTAGCCCCGAGTTGTTGGAAGAACGGCTCAACTTACATACATTGATGTTAGTTTTGGGTTAACTAGTTATGAGTTGTTCATACTTGTTGGATGGGTACGTTGGATGGATACAGCAGTGACAATTTCATTAGGCTATGGCAGCGTTCTTTTGGTGATACACTCCAATGATACAAACCAAACCTTATACATTAACTGATCTGCCCCACAAAAGTGATGATCCGGACATTTAATGTGCAGGGCCTTAACTCCCCAGCCAAGCAAGTCGAGAATACGTCAGTTTGCAGAGTCCGATTGCATGATCACCTTCCGCCAGGAAACCTACTTGGCTCCGATAGACGTCTCTGAACTGCGCTGTAATTTCCTTTGCAATTTTTGACGTCCAGTGGGCCTAAGAAAGGAGGGGCCGCTATACTAATTGCGAGGGAAATCTCCTTTGTTAAATGGGAAAATAAATATGTTCTGTGGGGCAGATTCATGGGAGTTAAGAGAACTATGTTTGGACAGGTATTGACACTGATTTCATTATATGCACCCAATTACAAGTAAAGTGAATTCTTGCTGGATTTTTTGCAAGAAATGTCCTCATTTCTAAAGGGTCTGCTGATTCTGGGAGGGATGAGATTACAATATGGTCCCGGACCCTGGTTGGGATAAAATGCACCCCCCATAGCCCCTCGATTTAGACTTCTCAGGGAATTAGGCATGGTCGATGTGTGGGGGGATACGGTACGAAGGGGAGCAAGACTACACGCACTTCTCTGATGTCCATTACGCATTTTTAAGGATAGATCATACAAAATTACTTTAGGGAAAACTGGAATCATGACAAATCTGATGCTACCCTGTGGGATACGATGAAGGAAGTCATCAGAGGTGTGTCCTCATTGCGCACTCGGCAGCGTATACAATACGTAGACTAAATCGTAGAGAAGAACTTGAAAAAGAGGGCAGGAATGTGAAATGGCTCATAAGCAAAAATTCTCACACAAGTCCAGCAAAGAATTAGCTAGAAGCGTGTTTGGCGGAGCAAACCGGACAAATGATCATAAGGGCCAGGTAGTCGAATTATGCCAAATGGAACAAAGTGAATAAATATCTGGTGTGGAAGTCGAGGGAAAATACAATAGCAATATCATAGTGGGCCTGAGGGACTACTTGGGGAAGGTAGAGTACTTGGATGAAGCTAAGATGGACAATGTAGACAGTATTTTACGGAGACCATGACAGCAAGTCCCCTGGCCCCCAAGACCAGGCAGAGTATATTAGAGAAGCTGCATTATGTAAGGTAGGCATGGTATCAAACAATAAGACAGACACAAGAGATCACAGTTCAAGGGTGTTTATTGAACTTCAACTGTGTTTGAAAAATGCCCATCTAATCCTAAATCTAACGATGGACGCAAGCTACGACCATCAAATAATAATAACGCAGTCCCAGTGGTGTCTTGTCCTAAACTAATAAACCTATTGCCAATCCTTACTTCTAAATACAAATAGTGTGGGAAACAATGTTATGCAAAAGAAAAGTGTACAAGAAATGATATGTCAGGATATTCAAGCCGTTGGCTTCCCGTCCCCATGTTTTCAGCACGGGACAAGGTGGCACACTCAAGCTTAGCACACTCCCTGGCTTCGCTAGCACGAGGATGCAGTTCAAGACTTCAACATCAGGACCTTCTTTTCCAAAGTGTCTTTGTCATTTAAAGTCTCTTATTTCAGAGGGCCTAATGCAACACAACAAACCAGTACAGTTCCTTTCTTCTTAGGATTTTCACTTATACACCTTCTCGGGTGATTTACTGTTCACCCGGGTCCCCCTCTGCCAGGCTCAGACCCACTTTAACACAAAACCTTCAATTGTCCTCCCTCTGCCGGGCTCGGAACAAATTCACATACTTTTCCAAACTGTTTCTGTTTCATCATAATCGAAGACATTCGACTGTGCGCAGGATTTTGCTTGACCCGTCGCAGGACCACTTCGATTCACATTTATTCGTTCTCTTTCAATTAATCTCCCTCCCCCGGGCTCGGACCAAATTCATCTACTTTTATTACTTCTCAGCTGGGTATCTTACACATACCTTTGATTGAAAACCCACGTGGTGCCGAACCACTCCGTCAAATGTATTGTAACTCGCTTTAAAGTTAAATCACTCATCAGCAGTTTAACTTCACTTGCGTCTCTTATCACACGCGTTTTAACAATATTAATTCCAGAGCCCGCCATACAATGTTGCTGCTTGCCACCTTGGGTTCAACACAGACCGGTCTTGTATCGGTCTCCCCAACTCACTGGCTGTGTTCCTTTCACTGAAGCAGTTGTTGTGTAGTACACAATTCTTGTGAGCATGTGCAAGCCTCGTTCTGGCTCGCGCATGCAGGTTGTTAATAAAGGAGGTCCCAGAGAGGCAGTTGCCGCTGGGACCCCGTACCAGCAACATGCATCCCGTATCTCTCTTCCGAGTCTATGCGTGTATGCGTGTGGGGGGCATGGGGTTCACACGCCACCTCTAACACTGGCGACGAGGTACCGTGGCAGGGGGGAATGCGACATTGCTCCGGCAGCGTTTAAAGTCGGAGAAAGTGTTTGTCTCCCCAAGCGGTCACTGACCCGACCCAGTTGGCCGGCGGCCATCTTTGGAACACGCAGATCACGGTGGTTGCGGCCCACACGGGTGCTTGTGCGCCGGCTGTGATCTGGTTTCAAAAAAACTATTTTTGGATACTCCATGGCCCTTTGAGGACAAAGGGCCATGGCTACTGCATTTTGGAAAACGGATGGCACACCGAGTGTGTTGAAAATACCACCTGCTGCTACTACAGGCACCCATCATCAAGCTGACCTACCAGACCCTGGACTTTTCTCAAGAAATAAAGGAAGGTTAGTGTGAGACACATTTGGGCAGACCCTGCTTTCACACCCTCACCCCAGTCACCACCATGGGGGAGCAGGATGGAGAGAATGAGGCCCCTATGCCAGTACCACGCAGGCTAAACAGCACCTTGGCACGCATGCCTATTCGACACATCAGGTCCACAGTCCAAACTGGGGCCGAAGTGGCTGCTGTGGGTGAAGAAACCGGAAATGTTTTCAGGGCCTCTGGTGAGACTGATGATGATGATGCGAAGGTGGCCACGATGGTGTACTCGGCTGGCACAGAGGGCCACAGGATATTTGACTCGCTGAACCTTCAGGTGGTCACCTATGATGCGGTGAAACAGGCCCCCAGAACCACTTCCTCCCCATGGCAAATGTCGACTTCGACAGATTTGTGATGTGTGCAGAGAAGCAGCAGGGGGAGGAGTCCCTGGATCAGTTCTGTGCACGGCTGAGGCACCTCACAAGCACCTGTAGGTGGGTGAATGAGGAGGAGATGGTGCGGAATCAGTTGATACAAGGGTGCAGCTTGGCGAAATTGCAGAGGCAGGTGCTTAGGGAGCCAGGCCTGATGCTCACGCAAATCCTGGACACTGGGCGCGCTTATGAACTTGCGTAGACAAGAGGCGCGAAGATGGACGCGGCAATGCATCCGGGGAAGAGCGAGGATGCATTTGCCATTGGACGCTCATCCCAGGGAAGACGCGCTAGGGTCCTAAAAGAGGGGACAGTCCATCATCGCCTGTGAACCTGCAGTCCTGTCCGTACTGTGGGTGCAACCTGCCACACGCTGGGGAATGCCCTGCGAAGACAAGAGTCTGCGGAAGGTGTAGCACGCCAGGACACTACAGGAGAGTGTACAGGGCTACGGCCCCAGTGGCTGCATCTAGGGGCCCAGCAAGGTCAAGCGGGGGAAACCCCAGACGCTTCAGGAGCATGACGGCGATCGAGCAGGGTGTGCAAGATCTGGACATTGCCAAGGAAGTGGAAGATGAAGAGGAGGTCTTCTTCATCTCAAGCATTGCCACAGGAGCGAAGCAGAGCAGACAACCGACTTGCACAGTGAACATTGTTGATGTGCCTACTCCTGTCTTGATCGACACGGGAGCGTTGGTCTGCGTCCTGGCAGCTGAACACTATGAGGCCCTCCCAGGTCCTCCCAAGTTGGAAGAGTCCAAGGCTTGGATATACTCTTTTGGGGGGGACACGCCCCTGCCAATTCAGGGAGTCTTCGTGGCCCCAGTATCACACGGGCTGAATAAGATCAAGGCCAGGTTTTTTGTGACTCATGTAAGCCCTCATTCCCTGTTGGGCTGCGCTGCCTCCGAGGCCCTAGACATCGTCCATTTCACCTTGGCAGTGTACCACACCGACATTGACCTCCTGCTGAATCGGGTTGAAAGGGTCTTTCAGGGTGTGGGCAAGTTGAAACGTGAACCTATAAGACTTCACATTGATGGGTACGTGAGGCCGACAGCTCTCAAGCACATAAGAATTCCATTCCATCTTAGGGCGCAAGTGGAGAAGGAACTCCAATCATTCATTGACTTGGACATCATCGAGTGGGTGGAGGGCCCAACACGTGGGTCTCCCCCATAGTGGTGGTCCCCAAGCCCAAACAACCAGGAGCTGTCCACATCTGTGTGGACATGAGGCTGCCGAATGCCGCCATAAAGAGGGAACGTCACCTCACGGCCACGCTGGACGATATAATGGGTGAACTGCAGGGAGCGAAAGTTTTTTCCAAGCTCGACTTAAGATCTGGGTATCACCAGCTGGAACTCCACTTGGAGTCACGGTACATAACAACATTTAGCACCCACGAAGGGCTGTATCAATTTAAAAGACTCTTTTTCGGTGTCGCGTCAGCGGCGGAAGTCTTCCAGAACGTCATCCATGGAGCCCTGGCAGGACTAAAAGGTGTCATTAATATGTCAGATGACATCCTGGTCTTCGCCCAGTCGGAATCTGAACACCTGAAGAGGCTGTAGCGAGCATTGGAAAGACTCAAGAGCCTAGGGCTGATGCTACACCGGAAGAACTGTGAGTTCCTCAAGGACCGAATAGAGTTCTTCGGGTTTGTGTTCCATGCAGGAGGCATCTCGCCTGACCCGGAGAAAGTGAGAGACATACGCGAGGTGGCCCCCCCCAGAGTCACCGGCTGAGATAAGTTTTCTTGGTATGGTGAATTTCTGTAGGAGGTTTATTCGCGATCTGGCGTTGCTGTTGGAACCCTTACGAGCTCTGACGAAAAATGACGTTGCATGGGCATGGACATCCAAGGAACAAAGGGCATTCACCAAAATCAAGAATGCACTGTCGGGCCAGGAAACCATGGCATACTTTAGCCCGGACAGGGAGTCAGAGATAGTCGTGGATGCCAGCCCGGTGGCGCTGGGTGCAGTTCTGATGCAAGCAGACTCACAGGGACTCATGTGCCCGATAGCGTATGCCAGCAAGGCGCTCACAGAAACCGAGAAAAGGTACTCGCAGATTGAACGGGAGGCCCTGGCCATTCTGTGGGGCTGCAATCACTTTTGGTTATATATCCTTGGAAAGCCTGTTGTCATCACCGATTATAAGCCACTCATTCCGATCATGGCGGGCGCCTCTTCCAAACACCTTCACGCATCGAACGGTGGATGCTGTCGCTGATAGAGTATGGTGTCAAATTGCATTATCGCCCGGGCACCCATAACCCAGAAGACTACCTGTCCAGGCATCCAGGGGCCGGGCACGCCCGAGACACGGCTGAGGTGGTGGACTGTATTGAGATGGTACACAATGTTGTGGAGGCGGCTCTGCCAGTGGCCTTGTCACGCCAAGAAATTGCTGATGCTTCGAAGGAAGACGAGATCTTTTTGGTCATCAAGGGTGCCATGGACAATGGGGAGTGGAGAGAAGTCCTCACCAACAATGCCAGGAGAGAGGCCAGAGCTCAAAAGGACCTCCAAGCACTGTGGAAGGTGCGCAATGAGCTCTCGGTGACAGAAGATGGTCTTCTGTTACGAGGCCGTCAGATTGTCATCCCGCGAGCCTTAGTGACCAAGGTGCTACATTTGGTGCACAAGGGACATCAAGGAGCCGCCAAGACTAAGGTGCGCTTAAGACTGAAAGTCTGGTTCCCTGACCTGGAGCAAAGGGTGGACGAATTTGTGCATGCCTGCATCCCTTGCCAGGCGGCCAGTCCGGCGGAGAGAGGACCACTGATCAGAGCCATGGAGAGGACTGAGCAGCCGTAGGGCACAGTGCACACCGACTTTGTCTCCACGGGTCGAGGCATGTACTTTCTGGCGGTTGTGGACCAATGGTCGCGGTACCCAGAGGTGGAACTGGTAGAGTCCACGGCCAGTGACCACACCATCCTGGCACTGGAGAAGATGTTTGCCACCCACGGGTTCCCCACGAAACTATGCTCCGACAATGGGCTGCCGTTCCAGGGACAGCAGTTCGCCAGAAACTTAGAAGAGAGGGGCATCAAGCACCGGAGGGTCACCCCACTCTGGCCAAGAGCAAACGGGGAAGCCAAGCGCTTCAAGAGAACGCTCAACAAGGTCTTCAGAATCTCGTTGGATGGAGGAGGGGAACTCTGTCAGAACCTCTCTAAATCCTCCGGGAGTATCGGACGACCCCCCCATCAGTCCACCAGGGCGCGCCAGCCGAGGCACTAATCAACCGCTGCCCCAGAGGACTGCTGCCAGAGGTAGAGGGGCGCTGTCCAGTGGTGATCCACAACAACCGTGTCCGCCTAGAGCGAAGGGTCAAGAACGAGCAGGAACAACAAGTTACTTCTTACCTTGTAACGTTCTTTCGATGGGATGTTCCTCCGACGTATTCCTTATCTTTGATAGATCATCTCCCAGCTTGATGGCCTTGGAATTTCTTTTTCAGTAGAGGGCGCTACGCGTCGACGTCCCTCGAGCCGATGTCCCTCGACGGCCTCTGTATCGGCGCCAACGTCACCACGCATATAAATAGACTTGCGCAGCGTCCATTGCTCAGTTCCGTTTTGACGTTAACAGTTGTTTTACATGAATTGGTTATTGACCTTGAAGGAGCGTAAGCTGCAACCACAAGGGAAGTATTACTGCGGGGATGGATGGGAGGGGCAATAAGGAATTCGTCGGAGGAACATCCCATCAAAAGAACGTTACAAGGTAAGAAGTAACGTGTTCTTCGAAGGGATTGTGTCCTCCAACGTATTCCTTATCTTTGATAGACTCCCATAGCAGTGGTGTGCAATTGGAGGTGGGAGTAAAACACCATGTTTCCTTTTAGGAATGAACCGAACGTAATACGGCTTTGCCAAACCTGGTCTCTTGACTAGAGGAGGAATCCAGGTTGTAAAATCTTGTGAAGGTATGTGAGGACGACCATGTGGCAGCCGCACATATGTCTCGAACTGGAACCCCTCTTTGGAGGGCCGAGGAGGCTGCGATACCCCTGGTTGAATGAGCCCTAAGATTTTGAGGAGGCTCTTTCCCTGCCAGTTTGTAACATTCCAGGATGGCCAAAATAATCCATCTGGAAATGGTTTGTTTTGTTATTGGTAGTCCCACCTTGTGCCCTGAGTAACCCACAAACAGTTGGTCTGCTTGCCTAATCCTAGCAAGTCTGCTGATGTAAAAGCTTAAAGCCCGCCTTGGGTCCAGCCTATGTAGCCTTTCTTCCTCTTTCCCCGGATGGGGAGGCGGATAGAATGAACGTAAAGTAATTTTCTGAGTGATGTGGAATTCAGAAACCACCTTTGGGAGTGAATTAGGCTTCACCTGTAGGACAACCTTGTCTTTATGAAAAATTGTATGAGGGGGTTTACAAGATAGAGCTTGTAATTCGCTCACCCTTCTAGCAGATGTTAAAGCCACTAATAGGATAGTTTTAAGGGTGAGAAATCTTTGCGAACAAGAGTGGAGTGGTTCGAAAGGAGTACCCATCAGGAAATTTAAGACTAAATTTAAGTCCCATAAAGGAACCAGGAAAGGTCTTGGAGGGTAGACATTAGTTAATCCCTTTAGAAATTGTATTACTAAGGCTAATTTGAAATACGAAGGCTCCTCCGCAGTGCGCTTGAAGATCGATAGCGCTGCGAATTAGCCCTTGATAGTGCCAACTTGAAGGCCTGAATTTGCCAAGTAGAGTAGAAAGGATAACACTGTTGGTGTACCTCATGAAAAGGGATTGATATTCTCTTCTCTACACCAGCTGCAAAATTTGTTCCAACGGCAGCGGTATAAAGACTTTGTTGCTGGCCTTCTGGCCGAAAGCAACACTTCCATGATGTCATCAGGGTGGTCCCAATCCTTGTATCTCAACCTTTCAGAAGCCAGGCGTGAAGGTTGAGGGTTCTGATGTCTGGATGGAGAACCTGACCTCCCTTCTGTGAGAGAAGATTCTCCTTGAGTGGAAGACGAATTGGAGGGCAGATGGACATGTCCCGAAGGTCCAGGTACCACGTTCTCCTGGCCCAGTCTGGGGCAATTAGGATCATGGTCCTCCGGAATCTTCTCAACCTCCTGATCATTTGAGGAATGACAGGGACTGGTGGAAATGCGTACAGGAGTGGAAACTCCCAGTCCACTATGAACGCGTCCCCTAGAGCTCCTCTCGGGGGAAATTCCCTTGAACAAAACAGATCGCACTTTCTGTTGGTACTGGTGGCAAACAGATCCACTTGAGGGGTTCCCCAAAGGGCGAAGATCTCCTGAAGGACTTCCTGAGCTAGTTCCCACTCGTGGGAGACTGTGCCCTGCCTGCTCAGAGCGTCCGCCGTCAGGTTCTTCTCTCCGGCTAGGTGAGCTGCCGATAGAGAGATTCCTTCTTGAATTGCCCAAAACCAGAGCTGCATTGCCTCTCTGCACAGTGGCAGTGATCCTACGCCTCCTCTTTTGTTGAGGTAGTGCATGGCCACTGTGTTGTCCGTCATTATCAGGAAATTTTTCCCCTGTACAGATGGCAGAAAAGCTTTCAGCGCTAGTCTGATTGCTCTCAGCTCTAACAGGTTGATATGTAGTCTGGACTCCGATGGAGACCAACGACCGCTGATGGTCAAGTCATTGGTATGGGCTCCCCACCCCGTGAGTGAAGCATCTGTGACTACTGTTATCTACGACCATGGTTGCCAAAACAGTTCCCCCTTCAAGATGTTTTCCTGGCAGGCCCACCACTGATGGTCTCGAGCCACCTTGTCCGGAACCTGAAGGAGGTCTGTCATTCTCCCTAAGAACTGCGACCACTGAGTTCTCAGAGCCCACTGAAGAGATCTCATTCTCAGGCGAGCCTCTGGCACAAGGAAGATTCAGGATGCCATGAGGCCTAGCAACCTCAAAAAGTCAAAGGCTGGGAGACGTTGGGCATTTTGAAACTTGGTGACCATCTGCAGAATATCTTGAGCCCTCACCTCTAATGGCGAGGCTGTTCCCAGGGAAGTGTCCAGGACCGCTCCAATGAACTGGAGTCTCTGTGATGGTATCATCTGTGACTTCTTTAAATTGAGGTAGAAGCCCAGTTTGTGAAGTAAGTGGCAGACATAATCTAGCTGGATCTGAGCTTGTTCCGAAGATACAGCTCTGATCAGCCAATCGTCCAGGTAGGGGTAGACGTGGATCCCTTTCCTCCTTAGACTTGCAGCCACTACCGACATTATTTTGGTGAAGACCCTCGGGGCGGAGGTCAGCCCAAATGGCAGAACTCGAAATTGATAATGAGAGCCGCCAATTGCGAACCTCAGGTATTTCCTGTGTTTGAGATGGATTGGCACATGGAAATAAGCATCCTGGAGGTCCAGAGATACCAGCCAGTCCTGGAGCTGGAGGGCCTGAAGGATCTGAGAGAGAGTGTTACCATCTTGAACTTGTCCTTCCTGAGGAACTTGTTCAATTCTCGTAAGTCCAAGATAGGTCTCAGTCCTCCATCTTTCTTCGGTATGAGAAAGTAGGGGGAGTACCAGCCCTTGTTCCTCTCCGCTACAGGTACTGGTTCTATGGCACATATCTCCAACAGGTCTACAATTTCCTACAAGAGGAGCGGATCTGGAACTTTCAGAGAGCTGTTCCCCGGTGGATGACTCGGAGGGATGCGTAGAAAGGGCAGGCAGTAACCTTGGGCAACTGTCTCCAATGCCCAAGCATCTGATGTAATAGCCTGCCATTCGTCAGATGTTGAGTTAACCTGCCCCCTACTGGTGTCTTGTGAGGAGAGTTCTCAGAGCGGTTTGGAGGTGGCTGATGCAGATGCCGAGGGTAAAGAGGCACCTGCTGCTGCTGCGGCTTTTGTATTTTTACCCCGTCCACCTCGGGTGAATTTTTTCTGACCCCTTTGAACCGGCTGTCCTCTGCCTTTTCCGAAGGCGGAATAAAAGCGAAAGGTCTTACCTCTCCAAGAGGTTCCTGAGGGGCGATATGGTGTCTGACGGATTGCAGCTCCTAGGGATTTTGCTGCTGCCTTTGATGTTTGTAGTTTTTCTAAACTGTCATCTGCCTTCTTACCAAACAAAGAAGAGCTGTCAAAGGGCATATTCAAGAGTCTGCTTTGCATATCTGGCGCAAAACCAGACTTTCGCAACCAAGCAAATCTCCTGGTTGTTGTACTTGCTGCCATGGCCCTGCTGATGCTGTCAGCAGAATCGATGCCAGTCTGAAGGGATTCGCACATTGCGTCCTTACCATCCTTAATGAACTTGAGAAACGCTTCCCTTTCTCGCGTTTGAATGGATTTCAACGCCATACTACATGCGAAAAAGACTTTTTTGGCCATATAGTCATATCTCTTATCATCCCTGTCCTGTGGAACAGTAGGGTAAGCCGATTTACTACCTGCTGAAGTAGCTGCCTGAACAACCAGACTCTCCGGAGTTGGGTTTTTGGATAAATATTCAGGGTCAGCAGAAGACACCCGATATTTAGCTGATAATTCTTTGTTAACCGCCGGGATTACCTCAGGTGTTTCCCAGTTTGCCAATATTCTCCTTTGTAATGCTGCATGAAATGGCACCACAGGATCCTCCTGTGGACCTTTGACCAAGATGTCTGTGAGGTTGTCTTGCTGAAAAGCAGGTGAGGGTGTGGACCATCCCATAAACTCTATTATCCTTGCCATCAAGGTTCTATAAGGGGTTTCATCATGTTCCCCTGGGTCTGATGTGGCAAATTCCACTTCTGGGGAAGTGTCCAACCCACTTGCTTCCTGTAGGGATTCATGGAGGTCTTTCAACCTACCTTCCTCAGAGGTAAATTCCTCTAGTGCAGAAGTTGCAGATCCCTGCAACTCAAAAGGTCTTTCTGATCCGAATTCTCCCCTTCTTCATAAATAGAAGATAAGACTCTGGAGTGATCAGGTCTTGAAAATGGTATAAATCCCATTTCCAGAGCAGAAGGAGCCAAATTCGTCATGATTGGCTGAGAAAACGTATACGTCGTCGACGCAGACGTCAAAGGCTTCGAAGCCATCGAAAAAGGCATCGAGAAAGGTGGTAGAGGCCTCGATGAACTCTAGAGTATCGGTATTCTACTTGAGGTTGTCGACGACATTGTCGTGCTCGATGCTCTGGGTATGGCCACTGGCTGTGAGGTGGCCGTGGGTTTATCCTTTCTCGACGCCAGCGCCGAAGACGGCGTCGACTCGACTGACCTGTGCGTCGAAGAACCCTTTGATAATGGCGTCGACGACGCCGATCTATGTGTGGAAGGGATCTTTGACAACAGCGTCGAAGACGCAACTTTGCCTTTACTCGAGGGTTCGTGACGCTCTTAAGTGGCTTCTTTCGCCGGGTACTGCGACTCGCGGCTTTTTGATTTTTCGGGTCTTTCACCCAGGGTATCACCCTCAGCAGTCTTCGAGGGGGTCGAGGCCGCTTTCTCGAAGACGCTTAGCATCTTTTTCCTGAATTCCTCCCACTCAGCCTGAGAGCTATGTTTTGTGGGGCAGGAGACCCTTTTTAGGGAAACGGAAGAAGACGAAGACGAGGAAAGGGATATTCAATGTCTTTTTTTTAATGCTTAGATCGCGAAGAGTGATGGGAACTGCTTCGAGACCTAGAACGAGAATGTCTTTTGTGATGGCGAGGGGACAAATGTCTCGACTCCGCCGAAGAAACTTTCGAAGAAGTTTTAACTGCCTTACCTCTCTCGAGCTTCCCCTTACGCTCCTTAAAGGCTTTCGCCGTCATGGACATGCAGTCCTCGCACTCCGAACAATGGTGCTCGATTCCCAGGCACCACAAACAGATCCTGTGAGGATCCGTCAACGACATTTTCTTTCCACAGTCTCGACATTTTTTGAAGCCGGACCGTGGAGTCGTCGGTTCGGGTGAGGAAGCCATCAAGTACGAGTCAGTATTCACGAGGAATAATTGATATATTTGACTGAAAAACTGAGCAACGATATTCCGAGGCCCCACGAAGCGCGAAAAAACGGAACTGAGCAACGGACGCTGCACGAGTCTATTTATACGCGTAGTGACGTCGGCGCCGATACGGAGGCCGTCGAGGGACATGGGCTCCAGGGACGTCGACGCGCAGCGCCCTCTACTGATTTTTTTTTTTTGCCAAGGCCAGCAAGCTAGGAGATGATCTATCAAAGATAAGGAATACGTCGGAGGACACAATCCCTTCGTAAGTATACGCAGGAACCTCCAGGAAAAGACCATTGGAGTAGGGTACTCTGTACTTGTCCGAAACAAGCGTCTGGAAGGAAAGCTATCCCTCACGTATGAGGCCCAACCACTAGGGGTGGCCCAGGTTAAGGGGTCCATAGTCAAGGCAGCCAACGAGAGGGGAACAATCACGAAAAATGTATCCTACTTCAAGAGGATCGAGGCAGGCATGCCGGATGCACCACCGAGGGCGCCGGAAGAGACGTCCTCCCCAGGGTCCCATCCGGCGGCACCACCGGGAAATGAAGGGTCCCCAGATGTTCTGGGGACACCAAGACCACCTCGAGAGGAAGGCAGAAGGTACCTGCGCAGGGAGGGGCGCCAACGCCCGTCGAGTTTCCAAGACTTTATTATGGACCCGGTCTCCTAGGAGGTCGAGAACTGTTCCCGTGCACTGAGGTTCTGTTTCGTTATGGTTAATGTTTGTGTATGTTCATTGTTTGGAAAAAAGGAGGGATGTTGCGTAGTACGCAATTCTTGTGGGCATGCGCGAGCCTCGTTCTGGCTCGCGCATGCAGGTTGTTAATAAAGGAGGTCCCAGAGAGGCAGTTGCCGCTGGGACCCCGTACCAGCAACACGCGTCCCGTGTCTCTCTTCCAAGTGTATGCGTGTATGCGTGCAGGGGGTCTGGGGGTCACACGCCACCTCTAACAGCAGCGTTGTTCTTGGAGCCAAGGACAATACCATGGTGGCTGGTCATTCTTCCCGCCTTGATTGTTGACGTAGGAGGGCCCCGGGTATCTCCGACACACAATGCAGGATTCTTCAGCTTGGTTTCCTGGTCTTACGATTTCTCTCGAGGTTTCTGGAAAGTAACGGTTCCTTATTGAAAAGGTCAAGGAAATTTCCCTCCTTGCTATCCCCTTCGGTTTTGACGCCTTTCCTCTCTTGCTCAGCTGCCGTCTAAAAACTGCTGTTTCCTCGTGTGCTTTGCCTCACTCAGTGTGTGCTCTCGTGCTCTGCCTGGGGAAGTTTAATGGAAGTCAAGTGTGAGGAATGATCAGTAATTGCCTGACCCTGCCTGATCTCATTATGGGGACAACATGGAGACGGCCCATAGGAATCCATTGCCCATTGATTCTCATGCGCAATCCTCATGACTCCCATCTGCCTCTTCTTTGTTCCAGTGTTTCTCAGGATTAGGGAGGGGGAGATTGGGTGTGAACTCGAATACTCCCTGATGGTAGAAAAAGGGGATCAGGGGGTGATGGGAACTACATTTGGGCCAAATACTGCGTCTCCCATTTGAACATTCTCCCCCGGATTCTCCACTCAATTGGTTGTCCCTTTTTATTTTGCCTCCAGAATCGGGACTTGAGAGAGACAGTAAGCCTCCTTACAAGTTTGGGAGTAGCGTTGCGGGTAAAACCGGCAGGCTGCCGCCAAACTTGCAAAATTTTCCAGCGCCCGCAAATGGGCAATTACTGGGTCATTACTGGGTCATTGTGGCCCTGCCGGACCTGGTAATTGCCAATTCGTGGGCACCGGAATGAAATGCTCCCCATTCCCATTTCAGCCCAATAGGGCTCAAATGGGAATGGGGAGGTCGGATGCACCGGCAGCATTCTGAATGGTGCCGGTGAATCCGACTGCTCTGCTCGCGGGTGCCGATATGCCCGCCAGGTCAGTCCTCACGGGCGGGAAGGCACCCGCGAGCAGAACTCGTAGTCTGCCAGTCCGGTAACTACGGTACCGGCAAGCTTACCGGTACCGTAGTTACCGAACCGGCAAACTTATAATGAGGCCTAGTATTTCTTTGGGCCTTAATGTAGTAGAACCCTGGGGAATAAGGTGGGAGAAAATCCATGGGTTTTTCACAGTTACCACAGATTTCAGAGACGCTCAGGGCAAGCCTGGATTATCCTATCAAAACAGGAAACTGCAGCAGTAATAAGAACCTTAAAGAACAGGGCCCAGGGCCTTATGGATTCATGTCTCAGTTCTACAAGTCCTTTGTGGCCAAACTACTCCAGCCCCTAACTATGCTGTTTAATTTCTTTCGGCACACGAACCAGGTAACATGCTCTGTGGAGTAATTCCTGCATCCCCCAAAAATACATACATGACAAACTTTTTGGCACTGTTCAAAATATTTGAGAACGTTCTGAGGAGATGAAGTGCGCAGGAAATCTCCTTGATTACAGCGGATAAGATGAATCTCGTAGCAAAATTTCTCTATGCATGCTCAGCACTCCCTATTAGGATGCCACTAATACCACTTCAACAACTACAGAATTGGGTCTCGAAATTGATATGGGCAGGGGAATAAAACAGGAGAGCCAGGAAGGAAGTTCTGGGCTATGCACAAATGGGGGGGGGAAGGGCTCAGATCCCCCGACATAAGCAAATATAACATTTCCCACATCATGACATGGAATAGGGAGGGCCAGATCCCAAAATTGGTACAGCTGGAACAGGCCTTCTCTGGGATTCTCTTGCATAAATTACCCTTCATAAATTCGGGGAAGGGGGGGGGCTGGTACCTCAGACCTGTCTCTTGGCTGCCATGAAGGCCTCTTTAGCTTATTGGAAAACAGCAATTTGGATTGAGGGGGTTGCCCATGGTCTGGGTTCTTTGCCATCAGTACGGGACAACCCAGAGTTCACTCCTGGGTTGGGGAATGAGTCCATTTGATCATGGTCCTGAGGGGGGCTAACAAATATTTCACAGCTGTACGCTAATGAAGTACCCCTGACCTTTGAGGAGTGCAAGGAGAAATTTCCAATTGGTGAATGCGGAAGATTCATATGTGCCCAGTTTCGACACTGGATCCCTCAGTTGGGGACTAGGGAGGTAGCATTGCAGACCTGATCACTATAAAACTCACTATAGCGAAGGTTGTGTCCTGGGGCTATATTTCTAGACTGTACAAATTACTGGGGACGGACATGCTAACCAAGACGTCCGATTATATGCTGAGATGAGAAGCGGACCCGGGTCACCCAATAGAGGATCATTCCTTGATGCCCCAGGGCTGTGTGAGCGCTTTATACATGCAAATAAATGAATAAATAAATACATTCCTAGCTGGAGATATGGTCCAGAAACTACTCTTCCTCTCGCTGTGTAACGAATAAAGAGTGCATGTTGAAATTGTGTTATAGGTGGTACTATTCACCCTTAACGCTGTATGTTTTTAAAAACAGCCTAGACCCGGGTTGCAGACGTGGATGTGGCCCGAATGGGTGATACTTTTAAAATGGTGGGAATGTCCTATTGTTTGCGTGTTCTGGATGGATGTGATAGCAATCATTGAAAGAGTAACACCAGTACTGCTGCCATTGGACCCTTTGATTGTTCTCTTGGCCGACACCCTCAAGGGGGTATATATGCGCTCGGGATCAACTGTGAAACCTATCACCCATCTGTTGGTAGCTGCAAAAATCACAATCGCACATTGCTAGAAGTCTAAAGAGGGTCCGATTTGAGCCATGTGGTGAATCAAGGTATGGGACATTTTGATGGCTGAAAAAGTGACAGCGATTATGGGAAATTGTCTGATTCAGTTTCTGGATGTTTGGCCTTCAATTCTTACCTTTGATAAAGACTACCCAGCGCTTCCGTATAAACCGATTCTTTCCGAACTTTCCATTAGCGTAAGAACTGAAGAGGGGCAACGTTAAGATGGGAGTGGCGCTATCAATGTGAAGGGTTTGTCGGAGGGGGTGCTGTATGGGATTTGCTGTATTGCTGTTTGTAACACTGAATTGTGACTATGGTCCTGTGATGCAGCATCTGAAAAAGGTATTAAATAAAAGTTGTATCAAAAAATGAAAACAAATGGTTGTGTTGCCCCTTTTTCGATATTTTTATTTAAAAGCCAAAGTGTAAGCTGTAAGTATTGTAGAGGCTCATTCACGCTTACTTCTAATTCTTTTTTTACAGGCCTCAAAAGATTTGATGGAGTCCCCTGCGAACATATGCGTAGCATAGTCACACTCACCTTGTTTCAATTTCATAAAATTGCTTTTCCTGTACGCTGGTGAAAATTGGGGGTTATCATGCAGGTCCTGGGAAGGTGGTCAGATTGCTGTACCGGGCAAAACGGTCCCATACCCTCATGTTTGCCGCAATGGAGGTTTGTTCATACATGAACAGCAGTCTCTCTTTCACCAGTAACCATATGGCTTGCCGCAAAGATGTTCCTATCTCATCATTCTCCAAAGTGACCCAAGACTTGAGGTAGTGTGGTTTCACCCACTCAACCAGGGCCCTTATTAAGGATGCCTGATAGTATTTTTTAATATTAGGACAAGCCAGACCACCCATTGTTCTAGGCAAGGCACTCTCCTTGATACTCTTGGGGGCTTGCTCAACCATATAAACTGGAGTATATCCTTTTGAACACTTTCCAATATCTTGTCAGAGATCGATATAGGTAGTCTTTGAAACAGATAAAATAGGTGGGGAATTATGTTCATCCCTATCAAACAAAGACATCCTAAACATGAGATTTTAAGCCATTTCCAAGATTTCAGGTCATCTCTAATTTCGAATACCAGGCCACGAACATTTGCTCGATTATAAGTCTTTTACCTTTGGTGTAATATACATGCCAAGGTCACTGTTAAAAAAAAATTGTGTTATAGCTTGCAAAAGCAAGCCTTTCACAAATGGCAACAATTTACAAAATTAGAAAAACAAAATGAGAAAACCGTCACATTTAAAACATATCTGAAATTCGTCAAATTTCTTGAAAACAACACATAAAAATGCATACATACTAATATCAGCAGGACCCCATTTCCCCAACACAATCTGATCCAATAAATTTCAGATACACTCAAGACCCCTAGGTAGCAGCATCTAGCCTCCTCAAAAGTCACACATTGTGACAGTATGTGTTTTAGGGTCTCTACGATTTTCTCCTGGTCGAATCTACAGTCAGCACTCGTTATTGATTCATCCCACTTGATCCTCCTCTCTAGAGTAGAGAATTGATTTAAACAAAAACATATAAAAGTACCGCAAATTTTAGGACATGGAAACAACGACACATACATTTGTGTTTTAGATTCTTTCCTCCCAAACCTAGAGGGAGTAAGTAGGAAGCAAGTCAGTTGTTTCGGCTCAAACAGCGTCAAACAGTTTCCTCTTGATCAGATGTGTCTTCGACACAGGTGGGTTTATTTACATATGCCAAGGTATTTCAATTTTTCCTGCCCATGTTTAAGAGGGGTCGCCCGTGAGAGCTCTTCACACCGTTCTTTATCTAAGGTTACATTTAGGATTTCTCACTAGTGTAAATTTCCCTTACATCACAGATTACGGCAATGTCCGCAAAAGTCTCCTGTACCTTGGCAAGGGATACAGCATAGCCAGTCAGAGGCAGAAAAATAGTGTCCGCAAACAGCAACATTTTCTACTCTGTCCCACTGTTTTAATCTCCTTAATAGCTATATTACTTCTGATATGTCGACCCAAGGGCTTCACAGTCAGGTCAAACAGTATTGGCGAGAGGGGGCACCCCTGTCGCGTTAACCTTGCCAATCTGACTGGATCAGAGAGGTGTTCATTGGCCCTTATCATTGCTTTAGGCGATGCATAGATGACCATAATTGCATCTTGGAATCTCCCTCTTATGCTTGTTTTCTGAAGACAGAGCTTCCCTCTCTTGTTATACATCAGTTAGCAAATCTAAAAATAATTAAAGCCATCTGATTTGCGTTAATTCCTCCCTTGAGCTGGTATGCTAAAAACCTAGTGGTCTTGTTTCCCACCTCATAATAATATTGGTTATTTTTCTGCAAGAGTAATTCTGCGCTATTCATTTGCAGCAATAAAAGCTGCTTCATTGCCAGAACTAGTTGCCTAAATGCTTTAAGTGTGCCTGATGTGTTGTACTCCCATTCAAGGTTTTGGATATCCTGTGGGAGGGTATATTTCTTCTTCTTTCTGAGTTTCTTAAGAAAGGTAGCTTTCACTATCAATGAGCCCCTAATTGTCACCTTCCTTGCGTCACAGCATGTTGATAGGGGCGTGTCACCTGTGTTATTGGTTTGAAAGAACTCCCCAATTTCTTTCTCTAACTCAGCCAGGCATGTAGGATTTAGAATAATTTATACAAAGCTTCTGTGCTCTTTTCCTGGGCCTTTCTACTGGCACATCAATATTGCAGAATACTGGTGCATGGTCTGACAGGGTAATCAAACCAATATTAGTTCCTCCCTTGGGCACCCTTAATCATCATTCACTAGAATGAAGTCAATTCAGTATATGTCATGCATGTGCAAATAAAAGTTGAAGGCCCTTTCTTCTATATTTTGCATTCTCCAAGCATCCGTTAAGCTTAGTTCCTAAAGTGTTCAATGTACGCATATAGCTACTTGTACCCCTCCGCATATGTCTTCCCTTGATCTGTATTTCCCTCCAGCCATCACCATGTTGAAATCTCCAATTAAGATAATCAGGCAGTTCGCTGACAAATGTAATCCCATCAGGAAGTTTCTATCAAATTCGTTCTGACCTTTATTATGTGTAAAGATTGTGATCAGATTGAACTATCTATTGTTGCTTGTTCCCCTTTAAATTAAGTAGCTCCCCTCTTTATCTCTAACAGTTTCTGTAATTATAAAGTGGAATTTTTCAGATATCGGAATCCTCACCCCTTGCTTCTTCATTATGGCATATGCAAATGCCTTTTGGGGAAATTTGTTAGACAGAATATGGGCTCGAAGTTTATTTACTAAGGGACTCATCATGAGTTTGGTGGTAACCCTTAAATGTGGCAGTAACGCTATTACCACCGCATTTATGGGTCCGCCAAATCATGGGCTTGGCAAATTTTCCCCCTGCTCTGAGCTGGCGGCAAATCTGCCGCGATTTTGCTGATCTCGGCGCTATTACTGCGGGCGGTAATACCGCCGGCAGTAATAGTACAGAACATTCCCCATTGGGCCCAATGGGGAATGGGAAATTCCCGAATGGGCCCAATGGGGACTTACTGTTCCACGAAACCCGCGATCCAGCGCTAATAGCGCCGGGGGGTTTGGCGGTAGGGCTTATAGCCCCGGCAGTAATACCACCGGGGTTAGCGCCCAACTCGTGATGAGGCCCTAAATGTGTCTCTTGGTCAGCCAGTATAGCTTCCTTATGTTCCCTCTTCATTTGAATAAGCTGAATCCTCTTATCTGTGAGGTTTAGACCCCTTATATCAAAATATGCAATCTGAAGCATGCTTCCAATTGGGAGATCCTACACTGTCCCTCTGTGCTTTTGACATAGAACCTTACAGATGAAGGCTGATCCTGAACTTTCCCTATGGTGAAGATGCATTCCATGGTCCCAGTCTAACTTCTCTTCATTCCCTCCACCCCAGCACCCCAAAAGAAAGACCTTTGTGTAACTAACTGCAACAGTAAAAGATTTAAGAGTGTACATATTAGAAAACGTTTTGTCAGTGCAACCGTCTGATGTACTGATGCTCCTTGCTGGAGATGTCTCTGTGTATCATGAAGCCATAATCCAAACCCATACCAGATAGTCCTAGGATACATCTTTGATTGGGGGATGGGGCAGGGACCCAAATCCGAGGAGCCCCTTCTAAAATCCCAGCATTTCGTCCTTCAGAAGGAGTTACGCTGGATGGTTGACCCTATGCAGTGGTCTCAAAAAGTTCTGCCCCTTGAAATGCCTGAGTCCTCCCTGGAATCATTTTGCTCTGGAAAGACTAAGACATTGTACACAGTTTTACTCAAGCAACAAATAAAGACCTACTGCCCATGAATAATTCCTTCCTTGAGGACCTTCAGTTGGAGTTTGTCTCTTCTGTGATGATTTTCCAGGTATTCAATTTGACCCATCAAAAGATCTGTTACGTTTGTTTCCTTCAGTCTGGTGTTGGTGCTTTCTAGCGCTTTCTGGAGGTCATGAATCAACGTTTCCTTAGCCTTTACCCTGAAGTTGGGGGGTATTAGTTCCTTTTTGAGTACTTCTAAGGCAGTATTAATGGACCCGTTTCCCCCCCCATCTCCTCTGTAATCTTCTTCTTCAGGTCTGCTCTTAATGAATATAACAGGCCAGCAAATCTTATTTAGAGAGCGACCACCGTCCCTTGTCCCCTTCTGGCGTCCATGGGGGTCCGGTGACATCCCGACCACCCTGGTGCCCTGATCCCTCCATTCCCGATGCTAATCATGGGCCCACAACCGCCAAAGGGGGTCTTCTTCAATAACCTTCTGTGCTCTTTTCCCCTTAACCTGTTTTGTCGTGGGCCTTTAGTTGGAGAGGGAATGTGAGCCAATTCCCTGAGATTCCTGCCCAATAATCCAGCTTGGTGCTTGACGTTTGTTTGCTCCTGTGGCTCCTCTTGTTGATTTCCCCTCCACCCATTGGTGTCCAGTCCTCTTAGCCATCTCTTGGTCCGCCCACATCCAAGCTGTTTTGCCTAGTTTCTCTCGTTCCTCTGTCCCTGCCCCCCAAACGCATAGGGAGCAGGAATAACAGTACCGGACTCTGGCCCCCTATCCTATCTGCTTCAATATCACAGGTACGGCTCCCTAAGTCCATAAACCATGAAGGGGATGGGGGGTTCCCCCGACTCAACTCATCTGTGCCCCTCACCCCATGGAGAGAAAGGCAACTCGATGGTAATGGTGCTGTGAGGGGGAGGACGTCATTACATTGGGAACCTGTCCCACCTGGACGTGCTTCAGCGCCTCTCCTTCCACCCGGACAGAAGGCCCTGTAGTTCGAGGGCCGTCCCCTTCAGGTTCTCACTTTCCGTCACTGGAGAACTAAGCCCCCGCCACCACCAGTGGAAGTTAGTGGAGGGCCGGGCCGCCACTCATACAAGCGCAATCTCCCACAGATGCATCTTCTCGCATTGGATGGCCCTATTCACTGGTTCCCTCCGATCCCCCACCTCTTCTCCTCCACCGTGAAGTCTGCAGTGCCATCCTGCTTAGGGCACTGCTTTGCTCCTGGCTCGTCTTCTCAGCAACACCCGCCACCTGAGCCATCTCCTCATGGCCGGGGGTTCTTCTTCCTGACCTCCACCTTCTACATGTTGGAGGGCTCGGTAGATCGCATTCTCACCATGTGGATATGTCAGGTGTGCCAGAGCTTCCAGGCTATGCAGCGATCTTAAGTCGCCATTAGCCACGTCCCACCGGGGTGGCATTTGAATGATGGCGAGATTACAGTGCCTTAGTATGCCACTTCCCACCACAAGCACTCGCAGACAAGGACGGATCGTACTGGTGACTTTTGACTGATAACATTCTATAGCTTTAGGCAGTTCCCCTAATGTACAGATGCCCTCCTTGAATATGCATGCTATATCTGAAGTACCTACCATAACAATGTTCAGAGGGTAACAATTTTGAATCAGCAAACTACTAGTTAGGCACAAAAGTCACAAACCACCTGGCATTAATGTCAATTCCCAATATGCACACAAAACATCAATTCTTACTCAGCAAGAGTGAATTGCCACAACACAGTAGTTATTTTCTGATGTTTATACTCATGAAAATAAATAGCAATTAATCAATATTGCATCACTCTAGTTAATGAAGTTGATACTTTATATCTTGTTACATAACCTGAAAAAAAGTTCTATATAACAAATTATTTTCTTTGCTGTGGTGCTGGCAAACTATGGGTGTTTTGGGGTTTTCTTGAACATTCATGTACAGAAAAAATAATTAGGGTGTGCTGAAAAAGCAAACATCTGTTTATATTGTACAACAACACATTATTATAATTAATAATAGTGGGAGAACAATTAATGATATCAGATCATTTGCAGGGGCCAAAAAGTGGCAATATAGGTTCCTGGATTGCAAAAAGAGCAGACTGTCAAAATGTCACTTAAAAGTATAGTAGATTCTGATCTGGCATGCTCAACCCTTGACTGGTGGAACTGCAATGCATTTCTTTGGAATTATTGTAGCTTGCCCATGATTCGTCTTAAGAAATATTGCCTGTGGAACATCCCATTAAGCACATTTTCTCCAGTAGCTCGGAGAGTAGACCCTAACTATAAGGTCGTCCACCAAAAAGAAGGTTCCCAGCACCCGCCGACGATAGCATGGGTGTGAGAGAAGAATCCAACATGGCCACCGTAGACCATGCAGGAACGCCCACCATTTTGTGAACATCTGAGGAGAACTGCATCACATGTGTAGATGAGGCAGTTGACTCCACAGATTGGTCAGGGGACTTGACTGACATTTTTGCCTTGACACAAGGATCATACTATGGGGTCTTGGATTTTTACTGGACATCCTGCCCCTTGAATTAGCCTCCAAAGGAGGAACCTCAGCAATGCCGGTAACAGAGGAGTTACGGTCGACGACCTCTCCCTGTGCCCCTCAACAGAACCGCTACCTCCACAAGCGCAGGAAAGTTGAGGAATCCACCTCACAGACAAGACCTTTACAGGCCTCTCAGTTCTGTTCTACACACCTTAGCCTAGTTAAGAGGAACCTTGGAACAGAGTCCGGTCAAACTAGCTCCCTTGAGAGGGGCCTTGATCTGTGGTTCCGTACAGAAAGCCTCAACAGAGGCCTCACGGCGCACCCCGGTGTCTATGTGGGAAGCTCCAGACAAGGAGACCTCAGAGCGTACTCTGGTACCCAACGCCGCAGCACGACTATGCTGGCTATTAGCACCTGATCAGTGAACCTTGTATTGTGATCCGGTATAGGCAGGCCCCTCGCAGAAACCCTCGGAGAAAACCCTGGTACGCCTATTAGGCCTGCGAGGCACCTCAGGGATAACCCCAGTAGCAGAGCTTTTGAAGCCCCTCCCGGACCTGGCGGACCCCTGGAAGGAGTCCCCCGGCCAGGGTGCCCTGAAAAGTAAAGAACTTACCGGGCGTCTCTTCTTTCCGTCAAATAAGAGTTGGAAATGGGATGGAGGAACCTTCTGGAAGATTTCCTCCCACTTACGAAGACGACATTGAAGTGCCCGGACCGAAAGGGAGTCACAGAAGAAACACGAGTCCCAACCATGATCTGGTCCCAGACACTCCAATAAGAGCGAATGGGGATCCGCCCTATCGAAGGGACGCTCGCAAGAAGACAAGTGGCAAATCCCAGACACTCCGGCATAGACTGAGGACTACGCGACCGCAGAAACGCAGCAGGAGAGAAGGACGACGGGAAAGAAAAAAGTCTTCCCGGTGATGCTAGTGCATCCAGCCCCGACCACGCGGAGAAAAGCACTGGACGGTGATGCACGGGCGGAGCTAAGGAGGGGGGGGGGTTACGGCCGTGTGCGGTACCGCGCATAAAAAAAAAAAAGGACACATTTTTCAATTTGATGCTTTTTTACAAAAAGTGCTCCGGTCCCGTCCCACAGGACGGAATGTCTCAAAAGTATGGAGGAAAGGGGACGGGACGTAGGAATAATAAGGGCATTCAGGCCTGTGCTGTGAGCTACATGGGCATGATTATGGGCGGGATCCCCAGAGTCCACCTTCTCATTGCTCAGTGAGACCCCCTCTGTATAGCTTTCTAAGACCTGGCTCTATAGTATGGGGATTAGTGCTCCGGATGATCAAGAGAGAAACACTCTAGTAGATTGTTGCTTTTTCTCCCGACTCGCACTAATGCTAGTTTGGGGAAAAGGGTCCAGACTCTTGTGATAAGGAAGAAGCACAGTGAGAGAGTGAATGGATCCTAGGGATGAAGACACTTAGGAGGAATATTGAGTTCTGGGCATTGGAACCTTTTCCCTCGTTAGTTGAGGTAGAATAGGCCATATGGAGTCTAAAGTGGGGGAAAGCGCCAAGGCCTGACAGGATAGCAACCGACTTGTTTAAGGATGAGCCCTTTATGTAGTTGCATGTTTTGTGGCGAGTGTTCAATGTAGTGATTGCTATCAACTGTGACCGCGATTCATGGAAAGAGGCAGTGTTGGTACTAATATACAAAAAGGGTAGGAGAGATAGCCTGGGCAACTATCGTCCCATCTCGATATTGGACAGGACGGGGAGGATTTTTGCCAGGGCTATTTTGGAACATCTCCAAGAGTGGGTCGTAGCAAGAGATCTCATTAACCACCTTCAGGTGGGTTTTAGGCCTGGGATGTACACCCTAGACCAATGCTTTCGATTATTCCTTATCTTACAGAAATATACAAAAATCAACACAGTCAAGGTCTTTGTAGTATTTGTTGATTTAAAGACCGCATTTGACACAGTCCCCAGGAACCAACTTGTAAGTTTTGGATAGGAGGGGTATCCCGATCCATATAACCACTGTTATTAGACAATTTTACTCAGCCAACATGGCCCTAGTTTGTTATGGACTGGGGGGAGAAGTGACAGGGTCCTTTAGGGTGGAAAGTCCTTTAAAGTCCCCTTCTGCCTTTACATCAATGAAGTAGTCAACCAATTAGTGGATAATTGTATTGCGAATCAATTTGATCCACCTAGGATGGGGCAAGATGTTTTCCCGGTGTTATTTTAAGCGGACAACGCTGTGTTTTCCATATCCCCAATGGGCCTGAGACGTTCCTTAAATTGCTTTGTTACCAAATGTCAACAATTGGGACTAGAGCTCAACAAAAGCAAGACCAATGTGATGGTTTTTGTACCAAAATTGTCTAAAAGTCAGAAACTGTGTGTCGAGATTGATGGCCATAGACTTGAGCAGGTCCCATACTATGCTTATCTAGGAGTCAGATTCTCGGAAAAGGGTTCCTGGACTGCTCGGTTGGCAAAATCATCAACCACCTTGGAGAAAAATAGCAGAGGTGTTGTCAAATTTTATGCATGTCATGGAGGGGGGAAGGTGAAGCCAGCTATAGAGATTTGTAAGATGCAAGCCCTGTCTTCTGCCCTACACAGTGCCGATATTTGGGGGTACACCAATTGTGGATCACTGGCCACAGCTGAGAATAAATTCCTAAAAAGTGTGTTAAGGCTGCCGACGGGAACCCCTAGTGCCACTTGCTCATGGAATGCGACATCGTACCAGGCAAAGTACAAGTAGTGAATAAACCAGTCCACTAATGGGTTAGATGTTGGACAGCACGAGAATACAGTGAAGCCCTTGAACATGTTTTGAGCATTGTAGGTGGTAGTTCCCTGCCATGGGTCACAAATGTAAAGAATAACTTGGCTGCATTACATCTGTCCCCAGCATGGAGTTATCCAATGGCATTGTGAAAAGAACATAAATACATGGTTAAAAGGGCAAAAAAATGTCCCATTCCTGGAATTGACTGAAGGAGGAGTGCTTTAAATTGAGCACAAGTTCGGTGTATTTAATATCTAAACAAGAACCACGCCTCGAAGAGTATCTCTACCTAATTCAGCCAAATCATGCACAGGCACTATACATTGAATTTCGGCTCAATACTTTGAAAGTAACCACTTTGACGAGGAATTTGCCCAGTATTTGAATATGAAGACGAGACATTAACACACTTCATGTTATTCTGCAAATGTTTCAGGGAATTGAGAACTTAGTATTTGCTCACATTATTCAAAACTGTGTGTATTCGAAGAGTAGTTGATGTTATGTCCTTTTGTAAAACTCCAAACAGTTTTAATACCATCCATCATGTTGCAAAATGTATTTACAGAGCCTGGATTAAAAGAAGTCGAAGAATACAATGGCTGTCTACTAATAACAGTAATATTAGGATGTCATAATAACCTGCTGTTTTGTAGGGGCCAGAAGTCATAAATATCGGTAAACACGCAAGAAATGTGTCTATGCAGATAGCACATTCTCAAAATGTGATACCTCCAGGATGGATGGATATTTTATTTAAAGGAATGTTGTACTTCCTTTTATTTCTGTTTGTATATTGTCTTT
Organism: Ambystoma mexicanum; assembly: GCF_040938575.1. Classification (NCBI taxonomy): domain Eukaryota; kingdom Metazoa; phylum Chordata; class Amphibia; order Caudata; family Ambystomatidae; genus Ambystoma; species Ambystoma mexicanum. The sequence continues at coordinate 445,252,694 of NC_090936.1, read as the reverse complement.
TTATAATTCTAGACTCTCTTTTTTATAATTGACAAGTCTTAAACCTGTACTTGTTTAAAATATATGAGAAAGTATTACCATTAAAAAAGATCGTGAAGACTTATATCTCTCATTATGGAGTCCTTTCAATAATTTTTATGAGTGCGTTTTTTGTGTTTTTCTTTGTGTCGTGTTGTAATGGATTTGTCTTGTTGGTATTGTGTGTGTCAATTAATTACATTTTCAATAGATATAACAAGTAACTGCCGCTAATATGATAGGAATGTTTGCTTAACGTTATCATGATGATTTTATGGTAGTTTCTATTACTTAATATATAAACAATGTATATTTTAATATTTAAATTCTTGAAGTTATGTGATGTTATTGATATTCATATGTATTGGAACCATAAGTTTTTTAATAAATACAAATTATTTAAAAAAAAACACAAAATATATATATTTTGTGTGTAATTATGTGTTTGATGCTGAAGGAAAATTGTCGAATGAACCTTATGAAACGATCGAAATGAAACTAAACGAAATTAAACGAGAGAGTCAATCAGAGCCACAAGATCTGCAGATAGAAAGAGGTGAAAAGTGTTCACAGCCGCAGGACCCTGTGGAGCATAACATTTTTCATACCCATGGGATTTATTGTAGTGAGCTCACTGCTTATACCTCACCACCGTTTATCGCCAGAAGTCTTCACTTCTTCAGCAAAGCATCTGGTAAGTATAGCAAGAGGACCAGTACTGGATGCAGAGCCACAGTAGACATGGAGCTGCATATGGAGGATGGGATTTCCACCTATTTCAAGATTGCCACTTTGTGTCCAGGTGAGCCCTATCATGTAATTAAACTACAACAACCAATGAAAAAGCCTTTGAGATATTGGATAGGTAGTGCCCAACCCCAAGGGAGCTTACAAACACATGAGTCACCGCAGAGGGAGTAAAGGCTTAGGGAAATCAGTCTGAGGTTGCAGCAGTGAGGAGCCATAGGAACAAGCTGAATTATCTGGGAATGTTGGATGGAGTAGGAGTTCTGAATGGAGTAGAAGAGCTGAGGATCCCAAGAAAGCTAATGGGCCCTGGAGAGTTGAGTGGCCCTAGTAACTGCCAAAGCCCAGAGAGGTGCCTAGGCCCAAAGAGCTGAATGGCCATGGAGAACTGAATTGGCCCAGAATGCTGAATGGCCTTAAGGGTCTGAACGGGTCAGCGAGCTGAGAGGATTGAGAAAAAAGAGTGGTGTGAGAAGCCTGACAACGTTGAGGGAGAAGTTCAGCCTTGTAATGTTGAACAATCAGAGATTCTGGCCCAGGCGGGTGGCCCTGGCCAAGGGGGAGACTGTCTGGCACTGGCCCAAGAGGTGGACCCAACCAAAGTCTAAGGATATATTGCATTGGCTGAAACAGCGCCAAGGACATTACATCCCTGATACAGTGAAGCATGGGGAGCTGTGCACTATATCCCTGAGGTGACTAAGAGGCGAGCTGGGGACTATATTTGTGGGAGTGAGCTTGTCGCTATATCTCTAAAACAGTGAACCATAGTGAGCTTGCTGCTATTTGTCTGATATGGTCAATCATAGTGATCTGGACACTATATTCCTGATCAAGTCAGGCATAGTTAAAGTGGGCTGGGCATTGTATCCTGGAAACTGTCAGGAAGTGGCTAGATGGTATAATCCGGAGACTACATTGTAGTGCCAAGAAGTGGCTGAGCAATAAAAGCCTGACACTGTGTTGTGGTATCAAAAAGCTTATGGGTGCTACATAGGTGTTATGATGCTTCTGGGAACTATACCCCTAAAACTGTCAGGAAGCATGCAGGGCGCTATAATGCTGGCAACAGATTATGAGACTAAGGAAGGTACAAGATGGAGACCAGGGTGCCTAATAGATAGTGAAACTCCCTGAAACATTATAGGTCGTCAATTTCCTACACCTTTTTCTTACCTAGTTTGGAGAACCTAAGACCCTTTTACATCTTCCATTAAGTGTGACCACTGTGACAAAGTCCTGCGTTTTTTCTGGGGACATCAAGTGGGGTGGCCAAGAGGGGTGAGGACCTCCCTGAGAGATTAGATAACTGCCCCAGGGCCAGTATGGGCAGGATCCCATAGGCACCCTGTGTTAGCCCCCATCAGTGGGCAGGAGACAATCACATGCTGGACAAAAGTATGACTGGACCTGCAATCTCGGGAACAGCAGCGCATCCCGACTCAACCCAGGCTCAACAAAATGGAGGCTCTAACAATCACCCTAAAGCACTAACAATGCTTATCGCGAGATACGCTGCTGAAACAGCTCTACTGTTGTCCTCTGATTCCCACATACGCAGATTAAAAGACAAGATGGCTTCTTAAAGACATGGTTTAGCCATCTCTCGGACTACACAATCAGACATGCACTACACCTTTGGGTGAAAAGCAATTCAACATCACCCAATCACACTGTAGCACCAATGGATTAGCACATGTGAAGGACCTAACCCCAGACCAGTCCTAGAGAAGAACCTGCTGCAATATATAAAAGGGGCATTCCAGCACAGGAAGTTGTGGGATTTTGCAGCAGGTTATGGCAAGCAGTAAGATGGAGTTGCTGACATTAAAAGAGGGGTTTGAGATGAGCTGAGAGAAAAAAAAGATGTGGTAGGAGGAAGAAATCAGGAGTAGGTGGGTGGGTTGGTTGCCAAGAGAGTATGATAAGCACAACGAAGGGTGTAGGGGCAAAACCCCTATCAAAGGGGGTTAAGACCAAGGTGGTATGAAGAAAAAACATATGGTGTGGCAACAAAGAAGTGTAAGCATAGCCAAGAAGTTAGAGAAGGTGTTCAGGGAAAATATCTGGACCCTAAGAAAAGGAGGTGATACGGGCCTCTTGACCTCATGTGTGGAAAAGCGGGCAGGCAAGCCCAGCTGGCAATGCCTTACAATGGAAGGAAAATATCCAACTGTATTTGCAGTTCGTGGTAGAGACCCAGTGACGTCCTCAGGATCTAAAAGGAGGCGCGAATGTGCTCATTTCCCACCAATACCAGGAGCCGAATTAGAGGACTGTTAGAGAGAAAGCCCAAGAGACTGGTAGTAACGGGGAGACATGCCGAGATCTTGTGAATCGTCATAACTGTTGATTAAAAGACTGCCCTGAAAGTTTGTTTGACTTTGCTCCCCAGAGAGAGTTTGTTTGTATTAGTTAAAACCTGTTTTTACCTACGATTTAGTTTGGATTAGTTGTGTATCCCAGTTGGCTATATCACAGCATGTTATTATATCTGCTATGTTTATATCCGTCAGTAGACCATCAGACCAAGCCAGTTATAGCACCTCATTTATGGGGAGGTTATCTGGGAACAGAGACCTGTAATAACAGTTATGGCAAATGGCACCACGCTGACCCTTCGGGAGTGCCATCTTTAACTCATCTACAGTATGGAGAGAAAGTTCATCCTCAGTAGCAAGATATCTGTTTGGTGCTACACCTCTCTTAACCTGCATTTTGTGTTAGAATTTAGGAGCCATTCGCATTGTTGGATGTTGTTCTTATCCTGAATGGCACCTAGTCAGTCACTATAAAGTTGAATGACTGAGCTCACAGCTATTGAGAAGGTTATCGATGATTCCACAATAGTTTATTTACGTGTATAACCCTTTGGGCACCATGTGTTATCTCCACCAATCTGGAAATACCTTTCCACTATTGGGCTTAATCGCCTTCAGAACAGATGTTTTAAAGCTAGCTTTTTTCCACTTTGAAACAAATTTGCTGTGTTTCGCGACAACACCCTTTCATGTAACATCGTCCAAAGATGAGCTTTGCCATGGTATTAGTTTGAACTGGTTTTTTCGTTCATTGATGCCGAGAGGGACACTATACCATCTGTTTAAATGTTCCATAATTGTATGAAAGATCGGGATACAGTTGTCATGAAGTATTCGGTTACGCCATTCAGCACCATATACTCAGTTTTCTTATCTTGGTATTGTGGACAGCCAATGGGATGGTTTGGCGCATTGCTAACAGTCTTTTGGTTTAGAGAGAATGTAAGACTTTCCTAGGTCGATGTATAACCAGAGAGATGGCATGGCTATGGGAGCCACCAAAGTTGTGACTTAGGGGGCATGTGTCAGGATGTGAGGTCCAGGGTAGTATGGTGAAGAACCCCTAGCCACTGCACCTTGGTCCCCATCACATGACAGGAGCAGGGGACAACCACAGAACTGCACTTCAAGCTAGCCCAGGGGATATAGATCTACTGCGCTCCACTTCCACTAATCTGGTAGGAATGTCCAGTCCTGACACTTCCACTTCTCCCCAAACCACTTTCAGAGACCCTGCAGGAGAAAATTCAAATATGGGCTGCATTACAAGTTTGGCGGTATTCTGGTGGTAAATCTGCTGGAATACCAGCAAATGGTGTTACCGTTACTGCCACTTGGTCCAGCAGAATAACTGCCAGATTACAAGTTGGGGTATGGCAATGTTAGACTCCCATTTATGGAGTCCATAGGACTCCATGGGAATTCCGCTGAGTTTGCCAATTTTTAGCAGTAAGGCGGGGGAATTACCTCTAGCATTTTGCTGGAGGTTTTTCCTCCACCTCCCCCCCAAAGTTGTACTATGTCAGTGATGCGGTTACAATGTTGCAAGCTTGTTACTTCCTGGACGTTGAGAGCTCAGCATGGGAAGAAAACTGCCAATACCATTATTCAAGACAAGAAACTGTCCAGCCGGCTATACAATTTTGCCAGTCCCCCATGTGCTCAGTGAAACAAAAGTTTCAAACAGTTTACTCACTGTGTTTCTAGCTTTGAGAATACGCGTTGGAAACACCAAACAGCTCAGCACATGCAGCAATCGGGGTAGTCGGTGGTGAAAGATTAAAACCCAAGATGTCAGAAAAGCCAATTATAGCTTTGGCCTAGCTACTTGAGCCCAAAGCAGCATTAGGTCTACACAGGGAAGACACCCAATGAGAGCCCTAGCCATATTACCAACCAGGGGGGCAGACTGCCAAACAATGTATCACCCTTTTCGTTGCGTACCTGGGTTCTTCTTTGGTTCTAGTGGATCTGATGAAGTGGCCGTGATAGAAGTGCTGCTCATGAGACACAAGATGCTCCCCAAGCAAGCCTCAGAGGATTATAAATGTGTAGACTACTTGAGTGAGCTCCCTCTGCCACGTTATGCCAATCCTGTATTTTCGTGGCACAGGGACAGTGCAGGCACTGACAGGGGTGCCATAGATGTTTGAAGCTGGCTGCAGATCACTGTATACCAGGATGAGGCAATGAACCAGCGGGAGGCCAGGAAGAGCAATGAGCAATCCAAAGAGAGATGCAGGGCCCAGGCGAGGCAGCAAGGCCCAGGAGCAACATGGCAGGCAGAGAAAACGAGAGCAAACAAGCAGTGCAAGTGGAGCCAAAAATAAGGGCAGGAAGGAGAGCAGGCAAAACAAGGAGGAAGGGATGAGGAACCAAGGAACACAGGGCAAGGAGGAACAGAAGGTATCCCAAGGGGAAAGTAAGAGAGGCACAAAACAACCAGGACTGAGAAAAACTGCAGGGCTGGCAGGGAGCATTAAGATGCACCAGCCTCCAGCCTTGCATTGGCTTTTATGGGTCAGTGCTCAAGTTCCCATGGCATAGCATGGGAAATGCTGCCCAGGTATCCAGGGATGCACGATTGCATGCCATTTTCAGGGGAGGGGCCACCTCCTTGGTGCAGCTGGACCGTCTTGGCAGAGCCCATACCCATTGCCTGGCAGGCCCTCCACAGGCCGCATCCTTGCTGTTTCCAGCCATTGGCGGGCGACCGCCGGAGGAGCCGCCAGCCCTGGTACAGGCGCTAGGAATGTCCCAGTGAGTAAGGCAGTGCGGCAAGTGATGCTCGCTAGCGCACGGCATGCCTAACACTACACCAAGGGAAATGATGGAAGACACTCCATAACAAAAGAGGGTCGGAGACATAAGAGGCAGGTTCCCAGGAATGGTCACAAATGGCTGTAACTCACCTAATCCACCAAAAAGAACAAACAACCCCTGCAGCAATGACAGTCATAGATTTAGTGGACCTCACACTCGAGCTGGCCATCAACCAACACAGGGGAAGGGTTGGAGGAAAAGTGACCAAAGGAGTCCGGGACAAAAGGCTTGAAGAGGGGCACATGGAAAACAGGGTGAACACGGCAGGAGTGGGGCAGACCAAGCAGTAAAGCCTCTCGCGAAACACAGTGAGTAATATGAAACAACCCATAAAAAAAGAGGGGCTAACTTTGTGAGCAGATTCCATAAGGGGAGGTTCTTAGAGGAGAGCCACACCTGCTGCCCAACACGGAATTGCTGCTTAGGAGTGTTTTCTGCCTGCCTGCCTCTTACTCCGGTCCATCGTCTCCCACAGAGCCTGGATCCCCAACCGCTTGGCATGACATGCTGGAGAGGTACCAAACGAGGATGAAGACCAAAGGCAGTAGAAGGGACTGTATCCAGTGGACGAGTGACATGAGTTGTTATACCCCACTTCTGGCATGTCCAATAGGGAGGCCCAGATATCCTGTACCGCGTTGGCATAACATTGTAGATACTGCTCCAAAGTTTGATTGGCACTCTGTTTGGCCATTGCTCGGTGGGTGATATCCCGAACGAAGGGCTTGTTGGATGCCAATGTAGGCACAGAGCGCTTTCCAGAAGCAAGAGATGTACCATGGGCCTCAATAAGAAATAATTTACTGGGGAGGAAAAGGTGGTAGACATCATGAAAGAAAGAAAGCCTTTTGAGTGGTGGTAGGTATCTTTGGAAAAGGAACAAAATGAGCCATTTTCGGGAAGCTGTTGATCACCACGATTTATTTATTTTATTTTATTGTTTTATTTGTAAAGCACCCAAACCCTGAGGCACCAAGGCGCAGTTGCAACCGGTTACATGACACAAGCTTAGATGCAACAGTACATATTGCGACAAATTAAATGAAACAAGTGAAGAGAGGTGCATTTTGAAAGAAGGGTGAGGGGGAATAGCTGTTGCAATTAGTGACCTAGCAGATGCACATAGCAGAAAACAATGTACATCTTGGCATGGGTAAGAAGGAGAAAATTGATGCTCGGTTTTTGGTGAAAAGCCAAGTGAACCCATTGGACCGAGGCAAGTCCATGATAAAATCTGTTGAGATGGTACCCAGACAGAACCGGTGGACATAATAATGTGAAAGGTTTTCAACAAGGTATTGTTGTCTGCACGCACATGAGATATGATGTTACTTGTTTGGATAGACCAGGCCACCAGAACTGTCGAGATGAGAAGCTCCAACGTTGCTATTTTACCCCTGTGACCCCTACACAGGAATCATGAGAACAAGATACGATTGCTGTGTGTAAAGTGATGGGGGGCACGTACATCTTGATATTCTTATAGAGTATACCGTCCCGGCAGTGTACATCTGGCAAATTCAATAGAGTAGACCAGTCTGGATCGTTAGCAGTTGCTTGACTTTGATCATGCAGATGCTTTAGTAGATGGCACATGAAATTCCTGTCAGCTAGCATGGGAACCTCTTTGAGCTCTATCGTTTCTGGTTTTCCCATTGAACATAATAATATGCCAACTCAGGTATTACTGGCGCCATGGATGTACGTGATCAGGAAGTCATACTGTGAGATAAAATACACCAACGGGCCTGGTGACTTGTCTTGCACTGCATGGCACATAGAAATTGCAGGTTTCTGTGGTCTGTTCTTTCTACCACTGGGATCTGTCCTCCCAAAAGATGTGTTGCCATTTTGAGAAAGCCTCCTTGATGGCCAAAAGTTCCTTCTCATAACGGCGTAATTTACTCTCCAAGAGGTACTCTTACGTGAGTAATATGCCAGGAGATGCTCAGTTTGTCTTTCTTGGTCAAGTTGCATTAACACAGCCCCAAATGCAGTGCTTGATGTATCTGATTCGATGATAAAGGGTCGAGAATCGTCCAGATGGTGTAACACCGGAGCTGACATAAAAGCCGTCTTGAGTGCCAGGCAGGCAGTTTCTTCCTTTTCATCCCAGCAAAAGGTTGTTTTAGAAATGGCATATGGAGTGAACTCGGCCATGATCTGGGCGAATAATGGAATAAAGCAGAGATAAACATTTCTAAATCCCAGGAAGCGTTGGAGGGTTTTTGCTGACTGGGGGCTGTGCCAATCTTTTACCACCTGTACCTTTCGTGGGTCTATTTGTACCCCTTCTGCCCCAATCAAATAACACAAGAATTCCATTTATGGCTGGTGGAAGAGACATTTTTCTAGTTTGGCGTATAGGTGATTCTTGTCCAACCTGGACAGGACAGTCCTTACATGGGAAAGGTGTTCATTGTATGAGGCGTACAACACCAAGATATCGTCCAGATATACCCACACTGACAGGCCCAATAGGTCAGCGAAGATGTGATCCATGAAATGCTGAAAAATAGCAGTTGCATTGCAGAACATGACCCGGTATTCATATTGGCCTAGAGGAGTCTTAAAAGGTTATTCCGCATCACCCCCCAGACTTGATACGCAACAAGTAACAGATCCATCTTAGTGAAGATATGGGCGTTCCTAAGGGATTCCAGTATATCCTGTATCAACAGCAGAGGGTACCTGTCCTTTTTTGTTATGTCATTTAGGGCGCGGTAAGCTACATATGGCCTGATAGTGCCTTTCTTCTTAGATTTGAAAATAAAAAGAAACACCTGCGGGTGTAGGAATGTGTGATGTACCCCTTGCGGAGGCTGTCATCCAGATACTTACACAATTCCTCTTTCTCCTGAGATGTCATGGAATATATCTTACCATGGGGTATTGTGGCTTCCGGGTCCAGCTTGATTGCACAGTCATGTGGCCAATATGGTAGAAGTGGTATGGCAGAGGGATTGAGTGGAGTCCCATCAATTACTTCGATCCTTGCTGGAGTTTCTTTCTTCTGTAGAGGTATGCAAATAGTTTGTGCAAAATAAATGTCCTTATAGTTGCACCTGAATCGATCAATGCCAGGGTGGAGCGAAACTGGGAATACCAATGAAGTTGAACTGATACTACTAACAATACGGTAGGTGACATGGGCTTCAAGGGGTGTTCTGAAGTTAATGTGGCACATGGAAGGATTGATCGAACCTCTGGGCTTATCACTGCCTTCTCTTCAGATGACAAGCCTGTTTGTTTCCTGACGGCTTGGGTGGATGTGAAGGACAAGTACTCAGGATATGGTTGGCTTCACCATAATTGAAGCAAAAACAATTAGTTCAGTGTCTTCTTTTCTCTGCCTCAGATTATCATTATCATTATTATGGTATTTATTGAGTGCAGACCTAGCTTCAGCAAGCTATGGAGTGCTTTACAATCATAGGGGGAAGAACACAGTGAGGGAAGCATAGAAAAAAAGGATCAGGAAGCTAAAAGGGGAGGGTGAAGGCGGGCAATTGGCAGAAAATGATCTACAAGCAACCAGGGAGGGAGACAGTAGGGAGCACATCACAGAGCTCCGGTAAGGTGGGGAGTGCAGGGTGTGTGGACTTCGGTGTTAAGGAAGAGCCTTGTGCTCTTTCCTGAGCTGTAGAAGTGATGGGGCAAGTCTGATGTTGACGTGAAGGAGGTTCCAGAGTCTTGGAGCGTAGACAGAGAAGGCCTGTCTTCTGGTTTGTTGCTTCCTGCACAGTTGTAATTTAAGTCTGCACATTGCCTTACTTCTGGTGGATCACAGGTCTCCGGAGATGCTGAGTTTCTCAGTGAGGTAGTTTGGGGACTTCAGGATGACAGGCTTACAGATGATGAATTAGGATTTGAAGATGATACAGGCTTGCAGTGAGAGCCAGCGCAGTTCGATGAGGGTTGGAGGGATGTGGTCGAATTTGCAGTCATTTAAGGAGTTTTGCTGCAGCATCCAGGACAGATAAATGGGGTGCAAGGATAGTCGCGGGAAGGCTGTCCAAAACGATATTGCCACCATCCAGGTGGGAGAGGACCAAGGCTTGGACAACGGATAAAGGCCCTCGAATGGCACCCAACTGAATGGGTTCAGGAGCTGATTCCGTAGCTGTCTGGGGAGCAGGACATGGTCTCTGTGGGGCTTACATATGGCCTCCTCATTTCCGTTCTCCACATCTTTCCTCCAACGTATGTTCGATGCGTAATACCTGGGTCATCAAGGCCTGTAAAATATCTGGTTCTGTAATGTGCACCAGTTCATATTTGTATTACTCTCTGTGAGAAACCTGAAGGTACTCCCACTTCTACTCCCCTGGGATCCTCTGTTCAGGTGGTCAGAGAAGGGCCATCGCTCTTGGATCCCGACCCTGAGGGTGGACAAGGGAGGGAGGATCATCTGGGTGGAGGGTCCTTGGGGATTGGAGAGAGGGTGCCTGATGGTGAGACATGGTATCCCCTCTTTCCTGACATTAACCTACCCGCCCGTTCCTTAGCCTTTATGGGCTATTCATTGAGTACTGGTAAGAAGTAGAGGCAACTAGGAGCAATTCAGTTTTCCCATTGTAAAAACCACTATGGCACTGTGACGAGGGAGAGAGGTTTCGAAGCATATAGCCATGAAGATCAGGCATGTCACACTAATGAGTTTATACAAAATCAGGCAATTAGGAATGACTCGTTCCACCTGCAATCCATCAACAGCCAGGGAACATATACAAGGTGGCATGCAAAAGGAGGAAGAGAGAGAGAGGTTCATGAAGTACAAGTGCTGCAGAAGGTGCAGGAGGACTGGAGAACCTGTGAAGTGCTGTGCAGAGTGGACAAGAAACAAATGCACCAAACCACCTACAAGGTTCCTGGGAGTCCTGCCGGGAGTGCAGTGCCAGACTGGGAACCCTTGTCAAGAAGGCAGAGAGCTACCTCTACAAAGAGAAAGGTGGAGCCCAGCACGAAGGCCGGGAAGCGCAGATGGAAGCACCCGGCAAAGCGGAGTTGCAGTCTGGTAAGTGTCAGTGGACACTTGGGATGCCGGGAAACTCCAGGAGGGGCTCTGTTCTGCTCGCCATCTTGAATGCCGAACATAAGGAAAAGCTGGATGCTTGAAACCTTGAATGCTGAACATACTGAAAAGCTGAATGCTTGCAACCTTGAATACTGAACGTAACGAAAAGCTGGAAACTTGTAATACTAAATTCGAAAAGCCGAATGCTTGACATCTTGATTGCTGAACGAAAACAAAAGCCTGATGCTTACATATATTGAAGATTGACGATAATGAAGGAGGCCAATGAGCCTGCAGCACTGCCAGCTTGCTAATATTGATTGCAGAACATGGCAATAGGGGCTATTGAGCCCAAAACACGAAAAGGTGACCAACATTGAATGTTGAATGAAATGAGAGGGGCTACTGAGCCCATACAGTGAGCACTTTATATACTGATGACTTGGGCAAGAGTGGCTGCATGAACCCACACAACAGAAATTGTATAATGCCATCATTGCCAAAGAGACACCTCCAGAGTAAAGTCAAGGGGCCTCATTCCGAGTTTGGAGGTAGCCATGGTGCTAGTCCGACTTTTGCAGGACCGGTAAGTCCCCATTGAAAAAGGCAATCCCCATTCCCATTTGAGACCCCATAGGGCTCAATGGGAATGGGGAGGGAGCAAATACAAATTGCGGTACCGTTATTTGTTCTAAATTCCCTTAACAGGTCCCGTCCTTAACGCCTGGTAAAAGCTTTAAGGAAGGGACCCGCTAAGGGTACTCGGAATAGGGCGCAAAGGGATTACTGGCACCAGTGTCCTTACCTTTGCCCGGTATCCCTTTGTGCCAAACTCGGAATGAGGCCCGAAGACTTGAACTTGTGAACCATTGAATATCAGCTGTGGGAAACGTATGGTTGCGTGACCTATGATGGATGGACCGTGTGGCCTGACAAATGCGCCTAGACCATTAGGTTTACTAGGGTCAACTTTGTTAACATCAAGACTCCAATCACAAGCAAGATATGTGGTTGCGTGACCTGTGATGGGTGGACAGTGTGATCTGTCAACTGCACCTAGACCAGAAGCCACGAAAGACTTGACTAGAAACTAAGAGGTATGAACTATTGATGAAGTTAACCAAGGGAGGGGTCAAGCGGACCCTGTGCTCTCTCATGAACTTGTGACTTAAACAGTCTGTGAATTTGTGAATCTTAACTGTGGTGAGTGGGAAGAGAATCCAGAGAGTTAAAGTTGGAGAAGTCCTTGTCTTGGGGAACGAGTCCCCAGAACACAGTGTTGTATGAATATTTAGTAGCAAGTCAACTGCTGGAAGTGACTCTTGGGGAAAGGAACCCTGAGAGTTAAAATTGGAGAACCTTTGTCTTGGGGAAGCGAGTCCCAAGTCGACAGTGTTGTGTATAAACCTTTGGTTGTGTTTGAACTTGGGCAAGGGAGTCCCCTTTGATGTGTGAACTGTGATACTTGGGAATCCACAGAAGGTAACTTCAGAGCTTGCTCAGTCCTTGCTGAAAGAAATTTACATTGGAACTGTGTTGAACTTAAACTAGAGACCTTTAGAGGAACTTAAACTGCCACTCTTAGAACATTTATTGGGAACAATGACTTTTTGGTTGAGAGCATTTCCCCACTAGTTTTGTTGTAGCTGTGAAGACAAGCATAGGCTTTAACACGGACAGACATTTTTCTTTTGGACATACTGACAGACGTCCTTCAGATTACTTTAGGCAGGATAATCCCACCATAGCATAGGGTTAGTTAGGTGTTACACCATCCTAATTATTAATAAAGTTTGGTTGAACTATATTTTTGTGTTGTTTGTGTCATCTCTCTTGATACCATGCCTGTCTCACACTCTTTCAATCCACGTCGGAAGAGGGTCTTTTGGGTTATATCTGGCCATTGGGCATCGGGTCTTTTGGGTTATATCTGGCCATTGGGCATCGATGGCCAGTTGTCTGAAACGACTCATGTAGGTGATCAACTCCTGGGAAACTTGTTTGATATCCACCAGTTGGTTTTCAGCAGTGGAAATGAGATTGGGAGATCAAAAATCTTGCAAAAATGTCCTTTCAACATATATCAAACTATCCATGGACACAAACGGGGCAGCCCATGCTAGGGCACTAACCATTAGGTTGCTGAGGATGTATCCAATCTTTGCTTTGTCGTGTTGAAAATGCATCGGTTGAGACAAAAAATGAAACATCAGTGATTACAAAATTCAGTCAATTTTGTGGGATCCCCATCGAAATTGATGGCCGTGGAATGGGCAATGGCACCTTCAGAATTACTGGCTTTGGCACCCTGTGCTAGGGTCTGATGTAGCACAGTGTTCTCCTGTTTTATGGTTGTCGGCTCCATAGATAAGCCCTGGAGTTTTTTCTGCAATTCTAGTACTGGATCCATCCCCGAAGGCAGGCGCCTTAATCTGTCAAGCAACTTATCATGCTATTGTTGCATAACTGGGTTCTTCTTTGGTTCTCGTGGATCTGATGAAGTGGCCGGTGTGGTAGTGCTGCTCAGGAGACAAAGGACGCTCCCCAAGCAAGCCACGTTTTGGCACCCCTGCATTTTCAAGGCACAGGGACAGTGCGGGGCACTGACAGGGGTGCAGAAGATGTTTGAAGCTGCTTGCAGGTTACCGGATACCAGGATGAGGCAAGGAACCAGTGGGAGCTAGGAAGGATGATGAGGAGCCCACAGGGAGATACAGGGCCTTGGTGAGGCAGCAAGGCCCAGGAGCAACATGGTAGGCAGAGAAAATGAGAACAAACAAGCACGGCAAGTGGAGTAAAAAATAAGGGCAGGAAGGAGAGCGGGCAAAACAAGGAGGAACGGAAGAAGGTGAACCACGAAATACATGGCTTGGAGGAACAAAGAGATCCCAAGGGGAAAGCACGAGAGGCAAAAAACAACCAGGACTGAGAATAACTGCAGGGCTGGCAGGGAGCGTTAAAATGCACCAGACTCCAGCCCTGCACTGGATTTTACAGGTCAGTGCTCAAGTTCCTGTGTTGTAGTGCAGGAAACGCTGCCCTGGTATCCAGAGACGTGCGCTGCAGCCAGGGGGCGGGGCTTTCTACCCAGCATGGCTGGACCGTCATGGCAGAGCCTATACCAATTGGCTGGTGGCCCCTACACGGGCCACATCATAGCTGTTTCAAGCGGTTGCCAGACCACGGCCGGAGGAGCAACCAGCACCGGTACAGGTGCCAGAAACTGGCCGGTGAGTAAGGCAGTGCCGCGTGCGATGTTCGCTTGCGCACAGCATGCCTAACACAGACCCTTACTAGAAGACTGGAGATTGTATTAACATCACAGGAGGATGCCCAATTGGTAAGGGTCTGGCATTGGATTTCGTCTAAAGGTTCACCTGTTTTCACTAAATGATTTGGGAGACAGATCAACTCTTTATATGCCTGGTCCACCAACTAAGATTTCACATATGTCATGTTTGTGTTCTGGACACCTTAGGTTGGAGTTGAGAAATGTTGATAAGCAGTGTCCTTCCTGGACTGCACAATCAACATTTTGCATGCAATTAGTGCAACACAGTCAATGAAAAGAAGCAACAGGAGGAGAGTTAAGGTGGGAGTAGATAGGGGCTGGTTGGGGAGGGGGGCGGAAATGGACTGGAGACCTGGCAGAGATGTGGTAGGGACAACGGGGAGCCGCAGAGTGGAGGGTTCTGGGGTATCCTGCAAGTGTGGGGTAAGAAGGGGAGGTGGATGGGGAGAAAGACCTAGAAAGAGAGGTAACCATTTCTGGACTACTGTTACGGAAAGAAGAGTACCCAATGGGAGTTTTGAGATGGTGAGTTCCATAAAAGGCACATACAATCTTGTAAGTGCTTTAATCCTTCTCTTTTTGTGGTTCTGCTCGTGGCGCAAGAGCCGCTGACACTGCTACTGTCGTTGGCTGTCTCTCAGGAACTTGGTCTTTGTGTTTTGCCAGAGATTTCCACAAACTCCAGGTTTGTGTGTGAGACTAAGAGAGGTCACAAACAGATCTTAGAAGGGCCGCTGATGTCTGAGCTGGCTCTAGCAAGGAACAGTGATTCTTTGTGCGGAATAGTTCATGTTTTGTTGTGTCTTTCTCTGTGGCGGTCCCCTGCCCCACAGTGGGGGCTAATTTGAGTGACAAGGGATTCTCTGCATACTACCCCCCTTGTTAACCCCGCTGGAAGTCTCCAAAATCAAGCCAGGGATTTTGTCACAATGCATTCTCACACTAAGCTGTCTTACTGACTAATCACAATTGGCACATCCTGAAAAGAAGTATTTAGCTTTATGAGAATGTAGTGCACTACTAGCCATCTTAGGCACTCACAGTACACCAAACATTTCCTATTGGTAATGTACTGCATTTGTCTTTTGTCACTTGAAAGGTCTTATTCCTCAATCCGTACTTTTCTCTTACACCAACACATCAAACATATACTGATAATGGGAATTTTAAAGGTGACTATTAAATATTAGTAGAATGTGGTGGGATTAACAAACATGGAGAGAGCAACATGAAATCATCAAGGCATTCCTTCTGGGGTTCCCAGACTTTCACTTCTCTTTCTCCACCACATACACATGTAGCTATATATGGGATGACAGTGTTCCTGTATGTAAGACAAGAAGAGTCTAGTTAAGGAGAAAATGCTACTGCTTACCTTCTAAAGGGAGGTTGCAGGAGAGATTGAATTTCACCTTTTCTTCACCAGCTGCGCTAGCATTCTTTGCAGCAGCATATGTGTATGTTCACAAGGCTTTCTATTTTTAAGGCCCATCATTTTTTATGGATAAGCTAAGACACTACCGTCACTCTCACCCTCTTTAACCCAGTGTACTCTTCTGATGCATATGAGCTCCTTTCCGCAGAAAACAAATGTCTTCTCCACTATAAGAAGGACACCTTTCCCTGCCTGAACTGTACGAACTGCAACAATGTCATAAAAATGGAAACGATATCTCACCCACAAACTGGGAAGAAACTGAAAATCAGAGACTTTGCTACCTGCCTTTCCGCAGGAGTCATTTACGCATTAAAATGTCCCTGCGGGAAATTATATATAGGTCAAACAACAAGACCCGTTAAAGAAAGATGGTCTGAACACAAATCCACCATCAGGTGTAAGAACCTCAGATCCCCAGTGGCAAGGCATTTTATCGAACACCAGCATACGATTGCACAAATTAAATTTCAAGTTGTAGAAATTGTCAAACGACCACACAGGGGTGGTAATTATCAATCCCTACTGTCACAGCGAGAGAAGTACTGGATTCACACACTCGATACTCTTCAACCTAAGGGTTTGAACGAGGAATTCTCTCGGAGTTGCTTTTTATAGATAACTGCTAAACTATAATCACAGGTCACACCGTCAAACACTGTATGTAAGTGATTGTAACCCATCCCTTGTTTTTAACTATGTCTTTCACCATTTTTCTCCCTCTAACCATGGTGACTCTGCTAAGCATTCATGGGAGGTGTGATTTCCTCTGTATGACCTGTATATATGACCTGTGTATATCCTCTTAACTGTTTGTATCTGCTCATGAATGACCAATTGAGGTAACCCTCTATCGGCTCGTACTTTGTATTAGTCATATGGTACACTGCAATCTGTTTATTTCTGTTTTCAATCTCCTTGTTACTGACCAAACTTGATTGACTATATAATGAGAAGCCTCTTGGCCCTGTATGATTTGTTCTGTATCACTAAGAGTAACCACATGTGCTATTTGCATTTTCTATCATGATTACAATGAATGTTGTTGTCTTTACAAATTTCTGTTTCATTAGGACTAAAGCAATATGATGCGATGCGGTGGTGAACATCAGAATTTCTATGGTTCACCATGGATACTATTCACTCTATATTTCTTTATATTTTCCTATATCTGTCTAGTTCTTATGAGCGCGTCTGTATTATTCACCCTTTCAAGATGGCTGCCCATTTTCTTACTGATCGGCATCTGCGCCCTCTTCTATGTCGATATCCCGATTCTTTTTCCTTCTTGGCGGCTTGACTTCAGCACAGCACGTTTCCTAGGTAACGACCGCACTGAGTCACTGTCTGCCGGGTCCAGTTTGCATACACCTTGTTCCTTGAACTGAACAGGTAAGCGACCGTAATCCGTTACTCTCTGCCCGAGCGGTAGGCCCATGGCATATTGCTAACCATAATATCAGACATACATGTGTTTTTATTTAGGTGCTAGCAGTACGTGGTTTCCAACAGACGCCCTGCATCTGATCTTTGCTACCTCCCGACATTCGTTGTCCACGCGGATGCCTCAGTTGCCTAGGTTATTCGCCATGCAACCTAAGTGAGTGTATACATTAATCCGTGCCCGGTTTGAATTTAGCATTTTCTTTGAAATCTCATTGAGCACATGATTAACTACATCCATACATAGGCGGCTTTTTGCCACTCTTAAATTCGCTCCCTATGCACAATTTTTCCGTGCTGGCTGAGCTTTTCTAAAGCTATAGGATTGGCTCTTGTAATACTGTCCTATTTAAGGATCCTTGGTATTCTCGATTCCTTATATGTTCTATGGACCACTTATCCTCAGTACCCCGTACTGGATTTATTAATACTATGCGTTAACCATCCCTGGTCTTTGGGCGCTTGTTATCCTTCTTTTTCTTGCATCCACCTTGCTACCTTTTGGTCCCTGGGCTCTTCATTCATGTTTCCCTCTACCCAGTAATTAACGCTGCCACAGCAGCATCCCAAATTGACTATCTTATGTACCCAGTCCTAATCTAGTCTTAACCATTGTTATGGCTGTTGGGGCTCTTGCGGCCCCCGGCTCGTTCACTTCATGTGACATTATATTTTTTTCAACAGCATTTTTTTCCTTGGAAGTTCATCCAGATTCGATACAGCGTCCGCTCTTACGGACATCCTCAGTGTTAGACGTTGACTATCTCACTGCAAAGTGGTGAGTTGCTCCCTGTTTCCTTCACCATTCTCTCTACTTCCCTGCACTTTATATCACCTTTGCACACCTCTCTTTGTTTATCTTGTATCAAGAACTCACCATTCCTTTATGTCTTCACGACCTCTCCAACACTTGTTCACGCCGTATTGTACACCCCTCCCCACAGGTGGACCTTACTCAACTCACCTCTTTTGGAATGGGTTCGTTTATAAGCACAAGGTGGACATCTTGAATATATTAGTTCACTCTTTTTACTACACCAGGACTTTAGTATTCTGCTCTTTACCATCGCCCCAGCATCTTGCGATTTGTATTGCTTGTTAGTATTCTACTGGCATTGAAATTACATTTTTTCTTCTGTCTCCTTGAATTGTTGAAAATAGTCCAATTAGGCCCTTTTGAAGAAGAGGGACTCCTCGAAACGCGTCAACCACCCCATAATTGGACAGCATTCCTTCTGCATCATCTATTGCTTCTTCGCAGTTTTTAATATGCTAAATGTTACCAATTATTTCTTGCAACTGAATGTGCCTCTAGGCAAATGTTGTTCTTTTGCCAAATAAACTTATGTTTTCAATTGACAAACTACTGTTATGTTTACATGTTTGAATGCCCTTTGTGGCATCAGAAATTAGTGTGCAGGGACGGGAGGGCCCCACCTTTGGGTCCTCTTTCATTTCTCTTCTCCACTATAGCTCTATGGTTCGGGAATTCAGTAGCCTTTACCGCCAAGATGTCACTCTCTAACCACTTGGTCTTCAAGAAAGTGAACAAAACGTGGCTATTCCATGGCCTAAATCTCCCTTACTGTCTCATCCTGTTCAGTTGTTAGTGCCAATAGGCCTCTGAGCACACAATCAAACCCTCTACAAAAGATAAATATATGCAATCTGGGTTTATCTCTCATAACCTTTATGTAGATTGAGAAATCTTGGGCAAGGACATTGCCAAAACGTTAATGAGTCTTACAAATAAGTACCATAACAGCATATTTCTCTGTACGGCAAGTTAGAGAAGTCACCAGCAATTTTACAGTTTGATGGCAAATAAGCAGCCATATCATTTACATTTGGTTAATACCATGGCTGATAAGGGGCAATTTCAAGTTGGCTTTCGCACACTCTTTTTACATAATATGGAACTATTCAGTGTAATGTGACAGCCAATTGAGAACAATATTGTAGTTTCTGCACTCTTGGGAAGGCGACTTGCAATGTCAAAGCATTGCAGTAAACAAGGTTGGTTTGAAATAAATGTACAAACTCCATTCCTTCTATTTAGTACATTTTGTGAAAGTGTAATGGTGACACCCAAAAATTGAGGGACAATGAGCCTCATTATGACCCTGGCGGTAGGGGTTTAACGGGGCCGGTAGAGCTGCCAGCCCCGTTAAACCCCTACCACCTCATTACGAGGTCCGCTCGCGGGACCCAGTAAGGACGCCTGGTAAAACCAGGCGTCCTTATCGGGTCCCGCAAGCTGCCCAGCATGCTAACAACGGGCCCGTCATTAACTGATGTCTGAGCTGGCTCTAGCAAGGAACAGTGATTCTTTGTGCGGAATAGTTCATGTTTTGTTGTGTCTTTCTCTGTGGCGGTCCCCTGCCCCACAGTGGGGGCTAATTTGAGTGACAAGGGATTCTCTGCATACTACCCCCCTTGTTAACCCCGCTGGAAGTCTCCAAAATCAAGCCAGGGATTTTGTCACAATGCATTCTCACACTAAGCTGTCTTACTGACTAATCACAATTGGCACATCCTGAAAAGAAGTATTTAGCTTTATGAGAATGTAGTGCACTACTAGCCATCTTAGGCACTCACAGTACACCAAACATTTCCTATTGGTAATGTACTGCATTTGTCTTTTGTCACTTGAAAGGTCTTATTCCTCAATCCGTACTTTTCTCTTACACCAACACATCAAACATATACTGATAATGGGAATTTTAAAGGTGACTATTAAATATTAGTAGAATGTGGTGGGATTAACAAACATGGAGAGAGCAACATGAAATCATCAAGGCATTCCTTCTGGGGTTCCCAGACTTTCACTTCTCTTTCTCCACCACATACACATGTAGCTATATATGGGATGACAGTGTTCCTGTATGTAAGACAAGAAGAGTCTAGTTAAGGAGAAAATGCTACTGCTTACCTTCTAAAGGGAGGTTGCAGGAGAGATTGAATTTCACCTTTTCTTCACCAGCTGCGCTAGCATTCTTTGCAGCAGCATATGTGTATGTTCACAAGGCTTTCTATTTTTAAGGCCCATCATTTTTTATGGATAAGCTAAGACACTACCGTCACTCTCACCCTCTTTAACCCAGTGTACTCTTCTGATGCATATGAGCTCCTTTCCGCAGAAAACAAATGTCTTCTCCACTATAAGAAGGACACCTTTCCCTGCCTGAACTGTACGAACTGCAACAATGTCATAAAAATGGAAACGATATCTCACCCACAAACTGGGAAGAAACTGAAAATCAGAGACTTTGCTACCTGCCTTTCCGCAGGAGTCATTTACGCATTAAAATGTCCCTGCGGGAAATTATATATAGGTCAAACAACAAGACCCGTTAAAGAAAGATGGTCTGAACACAAATCCACCATCAGGTGTAAGAACCTCAGATCCCCAGTGGCAAGGCATTTTATCGAACACCAGCATACGATTGCACAAATTAAATTTCAAGTTGTAGAAATTGTCAAACGACCACACAGGGGTGGTAATTATCAATCCCTACTGTCACAGCGAGAGAAGTACTGGATTCACACACTCGATACTCTTCAACCTAAGGGTTTGAACGAGGAATTCTCTCGGAGTTGCTTTTTATAGATAACTGCTAAACTATAATCACAGGTCACACCGTCAAACACTGTATGTAAGTGATTGTAACCCATCCCTTGTTTTTAACTATGTCTTTCACCATTTTTCTCCCTCTAACCATGGTGACTCTGCTAAGCATTCATGGGAGGTGTGATTTCCTCTGTATGACCTGTATATATGACCTGTGTATATCCTCTTAACTGTTTGTATCTGCTCATGAATGACCAATTGAGGTAACCCTCTATCGGCTCGTACTTTGTATTAGTCATATGGTACACTGCAATCTGTTTATTTCTGTTTTCAATCTCCTTGTTACTGACCAAACTTGATTGACTATATAATGAGAAGCCTCTTGGCCCTGTATGATTTGTTCTGTATCACTAAGAGTAACCACATGTGCTATTTGCATTTTCTATCATGATTACAATGAATGTTGTTGTCTTTACAAATTTCTGTTTCATTAGGACTAAAGCAATATGATGCGATGCGGTGGTGAACATCAGAATTTCTATGGTTCACCATGGATACTATTCACTCTATATTTCTTTATATTTTCCTATATCTGTCTAGTTCTTATGAGCGCGTCTGTATTATTCACCCTTTCAAGATGGCTGCCCATTTTCTTACTGATCGGCATCTGCGCCCTCTTCTATGTCGATATCCCGATTCTTTTTCCTTCTTGGCGGCTTGACTTCAGCACAGCACGTTTCCTAGGTAACGACCGCACTGAGTCACTGTCTGCCGGGTCCAGTTTGCATACACCTTGTTCCTTGAACTGAACAGGTAAGCGACCGTAATCCGTTACTCTCTGCCCGAGCGGTAGGCCCATGGCATATTGCTAACCATAATATCAGACATACATGTGTTTTTATTTAGGTGCTAGCAGTACGTGGTTTCCAACAGACGCCCTGCATCTGATCTTTGCTACCTCCCGACATTCGTTGTCCACGCGGATGCCTCAGTTGCCTAGGTTATTCGCCATGCAACCTAAGTGAGTGTATACATTAATCCGTGCCCGGTTTGAATTTAGCATTTTCTTTGAAATCTCATTGAGCACATGATTAACTACATCCATACATAGGCGGCTTTTTGCCACTCTTAAATTCGCTCCCTATGCACAATTTTTCCGTGCTGGCTGAGCTTTTCTAAAGCTATAGGATTGGCTCTTGTAATACTGTCCTATTTAAGGATCCTTGGTATTCTCGATTCCTTATATGTTCTATGGACCACTTATCCTCAGTACCCCGTACTGGATTTATTAATACTATGCGTTAACCATCCCTGGTCTTTGGGCGCTTGTTATCCTTCTTTTTCTTGCATCCACCTTGCTACCTTTTGGTCCCTGGGCTCTTCATTCATGTTTCCCTCTACCCAGTAATTAACGCTGCCACAGCAGCATCCCAAATTGACTATCTTATGTACCCAGTCCTAATCTAGTCTTAACCATTGTTATGGCTGTTGGGGCTCTTGCGGCCCCCGGCTCGTTCACTTCATGTGACATTATATTTTTTTCAACAGCATTTTTTTCCTTGGAAGTTCATCCAGATTCGATACAGCGTCCGCTCTTACGGACATCCTCAGTGTTAGACGTTGACTATCTCACTGCAAAGTGGTGAGTTGCTCCCTGTTTCCTTCACCATTCTCTCTACTTCCCTGCACTTTATATCACCTTTGCACACCTCTCTTTATCTTGTATCAAGAACTCACCATTCCTTTATGTCTTCACGACCTCTCCAACACTTGTTCACGCCGTATTGTACACCCCTCCCCACAGGTGGACCTTACTCAACTCACCTCTTTTGGAATGGGTTCGTTTATAAGCACAAGGTGGACATCTTGAATATATTAGTTCACTCTTTTTACTACACCAGGACTTTAGTATTCTGCTCTTTACCATCGCCCCAGCATCTTGCGATTTGTATTGCTTGTTAGTATTCTACTGGCATTGAAATTACATTTTTTCTTCTGTCTCCTTGAATTGTTGAAAATAGTCCAATTAGGCCCTTTTGAAGAAGAGGGACTCCTCGAAACGCGTCAACCACCCCATAATTGGACAGCATTCCTTCTGCATCATCTATTGCTTCTTCGCAGTTTTTAATATGCTAAATGTTACCAATTATTTCTTGCAACTGAATGTGCCTCTAGGCAAATGTTGTTCTTTTGCCAAATAAACTTATGTTTTCAATTGACAAACTACTGTTATGTTTACATGTTTGAATGCCCTTTGTGGCATCAGAAATTAGTGTGCAGGGACGGGAGGGCCCCACCTTTGGGTCCTCTTTCATTTCTCTTCTCCACTATAGCTCTATGGTTCGGGAATTCAGTAGCCTTTACCGCCAAGATGTCACTCTCTAACCACTTGGTCTTCAAGAAAGTGAACAAAACGTGGCTATTCCATGGCCTAAATCTCCCTTACTGTCTCATCCTGTTCAGTTGTTAGTGCCAATAGGCATCTGAGCACACAATCAAACCCTCTACAAAAGATAAATATATGCAATCTGGGTTTATCTCTCATAACCTTTATGTAGATTGAGAAATCTTGGGCAAGGACATTGCCAAAACGTTAATGAGTCTTACAAATAAGTACCATAACAGCATATTTCTCTGTACGGCAAGTTAGAGAAGTCACCAGCAATTTTACAGTTTGATGGCAAATAAGCAGCCATATCATTTACATTTGGTTAATACCATGGCTGATAAGGGGCAATTTCAAGTTGGCTTTCGCACACTCTTTTTACATAATATGGAACTATTCAGTGTAATGTGACAGCCAATTGAGAACAATATTGTAGTTTCTGCACTCTTGGGAAGGCGACTTGCAATGTCAAAGCATTGCAGTAAACAAGGTTGGTTTGAAATAAATGTACAAACTCCATTCCTTCTATTTAGTACATTTTGTGAAAGTGTAATGGTGACACCCAAAAATTGAGGGACAATGAGCCTCATTATGACCCTGGCGGTAGGGGTTTAACGGGGCCGGTAGAGCTGCCAGCCCCGTTAAACCCCTACCACCTCATTACGAGGTCCGCTCGCGGGACCCAGTAAGGACGCCTGGTAAAACCAGGCGTCCTTATCGGGTCCCGCAAGCTGCCCAGCATGCTAACAACGGGCCCGTCATTAACGGGCCCGTTGTTAGCATGCTCCCCATTCCCATTGAGCCCTATTGGGGCTCGAATGGGAATGGGGATGTACTGGGTCCGGGTTCCCTGAATGAGGAAATACCGGGCCCTCCAAGGTCGGAATGGCCCGGACCCGGTACCGGTCTTGTAATGAGGCCCAGTGTGCTATGCTATACATAAGCAAAATGCATTGGAATGTTTCTTTTTCTCAATACCCTCCATTGGTCATGAATCATCATGTGGCATTGGCATTAATTTGTTTAAGACATCATTCCTTTCCCTCAAGTACTGTACAGTTTTACCCAGCGTTTTCTCTAAAAAGGTACTTTGAATGGGACTCCCAACTGATTCTATTGCTGGTGGGCTATACCAAATAGAAAATAACTAGCACCATATAACGTACCCGGAAGATGTCATCTTCTGAAGCGGCAGACACTGCTTCCTTCATGGCCTTGTCCATTTCCTCCTCTGCAGTTAGGTCCCCTGAAATGGCCCGTCGGATCTCAGGGCCAATGTCATGCAGAGTGCGCAATCCGGCCTGCGAAACAACATAAGTGTGTGAAATGAATGTGCAGGTAACCATTACCTTTTATTCAGCCTCTCTACATGACAAAGATAGAAGTGTGACAAGTGAATGTGGAAAAAGGATGACAGATAGAAAAGTAAATGTACGAGTGAGATTGAAGAGCGAGCAGGGATACAGGACAAGGTAAGCAAAGTACAAAGATGGGTAGGAAAACCTTGGTAAATGGATTGTGATGAAAGGATAGGAAGTGGGCAAGAGGAACAGAGGAGGGAAAGCTGGTGGGGTTTGAGTTACTGGTTGAGCAATTTACCTTACATAAAGGGCAATTTCTGGTATATTTTGACATAATGTGCACACTAGTCGCCAGATGGCCTGACCTCTGCTAAGTGTGGCAGAGAATGTCCACGTAGAGGCAATGTTTGGCATGACAGCAGACGGACATGCTGTGTCCAGACTCTATGAATTGCTTCTGGGTGGCTTAAATTCCCCTGAACTGGGAATACGAGCCAAATGTGAAACGGACCTTGGGAGACCAATCACAGACAAAGAATATTCCAGAGCACTGGTATACCCGAAAAGAGTCTCTAGGAATGCCCAACTAAAACACATGCAGCTACCTGTGACTCACAGAGATTATCTGACTTCCCTGAGGATCTCTCATTTTAGTGGGGCGGATAGGCAATACTGTCCCAGATGCAGGGAGGAAAATGCTGGTTTGGTCCATATTTTCTGTTCATGCAGGAAAATTCAGACGTACTGGGCGGAAATTGCAAAAAAGTTGCCCATGGGAGGAATACACCTTGATATTTCGACTCCGGGGATCTGTCTATTGGGAATGTATGCTAGGAAACATTGTGAAGTGGATATTGTTAAAATGAAGACCTTATATATGTGCCGGCCAAGAGGAGAATTGCAATGGCTTGGAAATCAGTTGAGGCCCCTCGAAAAGATTTGTGGAGGTCGGGGGGGATACTTGCAGAGTTGGTCATCGCCAGAAACTATGTACACTGGGGCTTGAGGGAGGACGGGGGCAGCGTTAATATGTGGAACGCACTTACACAAAGAAAGTTTACACCCCCATGAACAGCATTGGCTAGATTAGGTATTTATGTAGTAATAGGGGTACATTTGAGTGCTAGCTAGAAGATTCTTGCCTAATGGCATTCATATGGACAGCGAGCAGAGGTAGATAGTTCAGGCAAAGTTGTTGATGGGGGGAGGGTTGGGGAGGGAATATTAGATAGGTGCATGCACTTGTGTACTTACGATATGTAATTGTATACGGACATTGGATGTAATGTACATGAAAATTAAAATTGTTTTTAAAAAAAGGATATATTAAGGAAGGTAGAGGGGGGGTTTTCATTTAATACTTTGTGGAAGTGGTGCACATGCTTCCATGAAGCTTTACACCTAGTGTGCCAGCTGGATAAGTGAAAAGAAAACTGTTGAATGCGTATGCGCATACATAACTACACTGGGAGACCAGAATCACTGTGTCTGGGCAAGATATGATGGGGGACACTGTATTAATCAGAAGAATCTATGCATATCGAGCAGATTCACACCATAGGATACAAAGCACTGAATACAAACTTATTTTTAATGGCAGGAATCTAGATGAAAGGCACAGGGCCGCCTCCCTTCTGTCACGTGCATAGTTGTTTGGAGTATTCAGAAAGCCACCTTTTTAGAAGGCTCCATCAATTTGGAGACAAAGAAGGTGCACTGTGTAGTAAAAGAAGCACTGTGAGTTTCATCCTCGTCACTTTTCCTTAGTAGAGTTGAAGGAAAGGGGGTAGATAGTTATGCCCCCTCATTTCTCTAAATCATTTCTGGAGCTGTTAAGAGGAGACCCTAGGTTGGTCGTGAATAAGCATAGCCAGACTTGTTCTTATTGCAGAGACACATTATCTATTGGCCTCTATTTGCACACTCATATTACAGGATGCAATCCAGCGAATGAAGCAAGGCTTGGCTGGATTGAACAGAATATTGTCTGCACAAGGGCACATGGGCAAACAATCTGCTCAGATACAAAGACCAGCTGAAGATGGTTAAAGCTGGATACCATCAGCCTCATTCTGAAGCTTGTGGTGATGAATTATTTCTATGCAAAAAGCAACTGGCCTCAAATGTTGCTCTACTGTGTATTCTATTCATTGCCGAATTGGGGTTTTATTGCACACCTGCGTCACAACATTGCATGCAGTAATGCATGTAGATTCCAAATGCACCAGAATCATTACAACTGCGCAGATGTTAGCCAATGTACATGCACCATCTGACGCTCAGCGGATTCCAACATTTTGCATTGTGGACATGTGTTTAAAACACAGTCCAACCTTTCACATCTCCACCCTACACATGCTCAGAACAGTTATGGTATGGGGAGTTAACGCATGTATGCGGTAGCACATTGGCACAGACCTTAAATATGAAGACTTACTATGCACTTGCAGTTATTACTCATAACATGATCCATGGACTGCAGGCGGAATTTGGAATGTTCTAGGAGTAGCCTCACCACAGGATGTGGTAAGTGATAGACTATTTGCTGGAGATTACCACCAACTAACGGTTTACCACAGTGAATACTGATTCCGTGTTTTATAATAGGTAGGAATATCAGTGTTTCGATACTCCTGGTAGTCTTTCTCTGTGGTCACTTTACAAATATAATGTCGATTAAAGCACTGCCCCAGTTTCTGTAACAACCATTCCCAAATTCACCCTTGAGAGTGTAGTCAGCACAGTTATTTGTAAATAGGGATTTCTGAATGAATTGATTCCCACGCACAAAAGCTAATCCCGCCCCTCCAAAAAGTCCATGAATTGGAAATGATTTCCTTAATTAGGCATACCTGCAGAGAGAGGGCATTACGTTGAGAAGGCTTGCCGACAAGGCCCTGTTCTTTGCGCTTCTTGAATTTTCGGAAATACTCCTGGATCAGGAAGGTGGCGTAGAACTTTCCAACAGTCACTTCATCATCTGCAAAAAACAAGTTTAAAACATGTTAAAATCCAATAGCCTTTCATAATATCACTCCTGAAGCTTTGGCACAAGGGTAGTTGCGTAAAATATCTCCCCTGTAAGTAGATGCGTCTTAGCTATCATCAAGCAAAGGGTGAGTGCCCTCCACCACTCCAAATAGAGGAATGACTGTATGATTGCAACCCTGATTGGAGGAGTGACTGAACAAATCCTACCTGAATGGAATAGCAGTTCACATGACAGCATGCCACACCTCAAAGTATGGCATTCTTTTAATTGCTATGGTACACTTAATTGATTCAGAGTATTGGGTCACTGAAGAAAATAAAATGCAGCATGTGAAGACGACATGAATGAGACACAGACAACTGGATAGAATTTTGATGTACAAACTTTTATCAACTAAAAAGGAGGGTTGGGAAAGGGCCTAACCTGCCGTAAGCCAAGGTGGGAATTCCCCTGCATAAATGAAACTTATGATGTCTGTCTGTGTCCAAAACCTTTACTTTCCCTCACAGCTAACTGTATACAATGTGTAGGGCTGTCAGCATCAAAATGAGAAGTGCTCAAACTAAAGGTTCAGAGCTTCTTCCAGCTCTTAAGTGGAAAAGGGCTTTCCATTCCCCATGATTAAAATAGTTCACTTTACAACAAAGGGGTTCCCCTAGCTTTCAAGTCTTCCAATGTTTCAAAATAACACAATTCCTTTGGATAGTGAATGTCCCAACATAACACAGTTCCTTGGGATATTTCCCAGCGCTTCAGATTTGGTTACTTGTCACTAATTTATAAAGTTCAGCTCATCAAGTTCACATAGGTTTCCTTTATTCAATCACAATGTGGCTTTTCGTTAGGTGGGTGTATTCGGGCTAGGCGCAGTTGTCAGACCACACGATCCACCCATTACAGGTCACACAACTGACACACGCAACTTGGATCTGTTTCGTAGGTTTCTTGACACAGTTTCAGCTTCTCAATGAGGCTTGACTCAGTATTCTTTAAATGCCCTTGAAGCTTTATTATCACTGGTTGTGTCAACATTCACTTATTCAGTAGCTTTCACTTGCAAGACCAACATAGGTTTCCCAGTACACTTACCTGCTAGGAAACACAATTACTGTTATAGTTCATGTTGCACAATCCATCATAGGCTTCCGTGTACAATCTCCTGCTAGGAAACATATTCTCTTCCATACAAGGCTTTTCTACTATTACAGTTCTCTTGCTCAATTATTCTTGGCTCTTGTCAATGCTTGATTATTTAACTCTTAGCAATGATAGCTCATTTGACTCTTGGAAATGCTTTCTTATTAGACTCTTGGCAATGCTTGCTTATTTGCTTCTCATCATGTTAATAACGTTTTCATCTTGATTTCCTTAGATTCAATTCAGATATTCAAAATAAAATGTCTCGGGGGTGTGGCCTAGAGTGCCAGCGATGCCTCCGTGCGGAACCCGGGAGAAGTTTGATTTATTTTATTGTTCATTTATAATGTGCTTAATACCAGCCAGTGGTTTCTAAGCACGGGATCAGGATTTGAACCTGATCAGGATTTGAACCTGTGTTGCACCGCGTTGTCTTGCTTGCAAGACAAACGCGTAACCCCTGCATAAATCCCTGGTTATAGTCCACGATCGCTGCCCGTATTTGGATGTGAGGGGAAAATGAAGCCCAGAGACTTGGCGGCACAGCAATCCGCTGGCTGACATTGGCGTCCGGCACCGAAATCGCAGGCTGAAAGTCCCACACGCTGCAGCGTCTGCAAATCAAGATGGCGCCTTCCTGTTTTGCCTGTGGCGTGACCCGTGCTTGACTGCCTTCTCTGCCCTGCAGCAGACTCGCAGACCCCAGAGGGTTCGGGCCTCTTCCTCTCCTAGCAGGGGGCTTGCCTTGCCACCTCAGGGGGAGCGCGTGGGGAGGTGTGGCCAGCCCTGGAGGAGTAGCATACGGCAAGCCTGGCCTCCGGGGAGGCTGGGGGTTGTGCCATGCAGAGGAGCACACTAACGCAGGAGCCAGGTGAGGGGAGCGCAGCCCCCAGCACATGTTGAAGTGAAGCTCTGATAGCAGGGGAATCCTTGAGGCACCAGCAATAAGCAAGCTATCTGCTCTGGAGCAGCCACATGTGGAGCGACATGTGGAGCCATTGAAAGCCAGGAGGTCCTTGGATGTCCATGGATGGGGAGTGAGAGGGGCTCCACTATCCCCCCAATCAAGATTACTCCCAAGGGGTGCTTGCTGGGAGTGGGGGCAGAAAATATAAGGTGCAGCTGAACAAGGGAGGCAGCATTTTCCTCTAGCTGGGGAATATTGACCACCATAGGGCACACTGTCTGGTTAGAAGACAGACTTTATTAAAAACCACCCGTTGGTGTTTGCAAGGTGGGATCACTGTCAGTGGTGGGGCCTAAAAAGTTGTGAAGCATTCTCCAGGGCACAGCAAGGGTTTGCAACCCCATCTTGGAAGCGGGCAAGACTCTCTGCCTTGTGTGGATAGGCCATGTTCCGTGGCCGACAAAGCTTGCAATCATCGGGGTGGTCTGAGAGTGGCTGAACCCCACTACCCTCGGTGACAGAAGAAAGTGGGTATCTAGGCACCTGCAGTAACAAGTGGCAGGGTGATTGTGAGAGGGATATTGGTTGCCCCGTCCACAGCACAATACATGCAAAGACACCTAAGCACTAAAGATGGCCAAACAAAAGAAATTGTTCAAAAACACGGATATAGCCACCTTGTTACATTCCTGGAGTATTAGAGTAACTGGAAACAAGAGACGCAACATAAGAAGTTACAAGGTCATAAAAGAATATAGAAAAACTGAAGAAAAGCAGAGAAAAAGCCACCAAAAAGCGGCTAGAGAGGGTGAAATGTGAAAATCGAATGCAGAGGAGAAAAAGCATAGGCATGAGAACCGAAAGGAGTCAGGAGCAATAATCATGGAAAGAAAAAATCAGAGTAAGACTATGGGCCTCATTACACGGAATGCGGTAAGGGTTTACCGGTACCGGTAAGGGCACCGGTACCGGTAAACCCTTACCGCCTTACTACGAGGTCCCTTTGCGGGACCCGACCTCAACGGCTGGTTTTACCAGCTGTTAAGGAACGGGCCCGCAAAGGGACCTTGGTGCTAATTACGGTACCGCAATTTGCGGTACCGTAATTAGCTCCTTCCCCATTCCCATTGAGCCCTATGGGGGCAAAAATGGGAATGGGGAAGTGCCTTGGTGAATGGGGAATTACCGCCCCCGCTCACCTTGGAGTAGGGCGGTAATTCCGCAATCCACCAAGGCGGACACCGTAAAATACCGGCGGCAACCATGGCGCTAATAGAGCCATGGTTAAGTTTTAAGGAAAATCACAGATTTTGGGAATGTTGTAGAGGACAAACTACAAGAATGAGTGAGGGAACACATCTTATCAGTAAATGAAAGGGAGGGGTAAAATATGACCCCAGGATTCTGATCAGAAGCAGAGAGAGGAAGGGGATTAGGAAGAAATGAATGCAGGGAGAGTATGGATAATTGTGAGGAGAAGGGGTGGGGAAACGGATAATTAGTTTTAGAAGGGTTGAGATTAAATGAGTGAATATGAATGCAAAGGTAAATGGCAGAAAGGCAGTTAGAAATGGAAGCATCAACTAATACAAATTATTAAACAGAAAGAAAGAGAAGCAAGAAGTTGATCAAAAAAAGTGGAAAAAGAAAGATTTTGAACTCATTGGCATAGAAGTAGCAACATAAGCCTAAACAAAGAATCACAGAAGAGAGAGGAATAATATAGAGATTGAATAATAAAGGGCCATAGACTTAGCCTTGTCGTTTCCAGAAACATAGTGGGAGACAATGAGAGAATTGGCTAGCACAAAAAGCAGAATAGGAGGGATGAGTGTAATAGGAAGAGAACAAGGGAATAGCAGACCCAGATATACCAAGGGAAGAAAGAGTGTGACAAAAAGAACAAGTTACTTACCCCTGGTAATGTTCCTTCGATTGAATGTTCCTCCCACGTATTCGTCATTTTATGATAATTATATCTCCAGCTTCAGCTGCTTCGGATTTTTTTTCAACACAGGGCGCTGTGTGCCTTCTTGTCGAGTCGATTTCCCTCAAGGGCCTCCATTCGACTGTCTACGTCATCATCAGTATAAGTAGCGCACAAAGCGCCCGTTGGCTTCAGTTCTGTTCCCCCTCCCAAAGAGGGATTACCAGGTGTACCATAGATCGTAGGCTCCAAGAAAGCATAAAGTGTAAGAACACATAAATTGTATGGCGGGGAGGCTGGGAGGGGTGATGAGGAATACGTGGGGGGAACATACAATCGAAAGAAGCTTACCAGGGGTAAGTAACTTTTTCTTCAAATGGATTGTGTCCTTCCACATATTCCTCATCTTATGATAGACTCCCAAAGCAGTACATTTGGAGGTGGGAGTACAAATTACATTTTGTTCTAATCATGGACCGAATGAAGGACTGCTTTTGCAAACTGTCCTTTTGACTGGAAGATGAATCCAGGCAGTAATGTCTCACAAAAGTGTGAACAGACGACCAAGTGGCCGCTGAACAAATGTCTTTGGATTGGGACACCTCTTTGAAGAGCAGCAGAGGTTGCCATGCCCCTTGTGTAATGTGCTCTTAGGCCTTCCGGCAGGTCTTTGCCTGTTAACCTGTAACATTCACCAATAGCCAGGATGATCCATCTGGATATGGTTTGTTTTGTAACAGCTACATCCAATTTGGGGCCACTATAGCCAATAAATAAATGGTCATTTTGGCGAAATTTTGCCATTCTAGATATGTAAAAACAGAGCGCTTTTTGGGTCCAGTCTATGTAATCTTTCCTCCTCCTTTCCTGGATGGGGAGGTGGATAGAAAGTTGGTAAAGTGATTTTTTGCAACAAGTAGAAGTTGGAGACTATCTTAGGTAAGAAAGATGGTTTCACCTTGAGAATAACCTTGGCTTTATGGAAAACTGTATGTGGAGGTTTACAGGAAAGAGCCTGCAACTCGCTTACCCTGTGGGCTGACGTTATTGCAATAAGCAGAACAGTTTTGAATGTTAAAAGTCTTAATGGGCATGAATGTAAAGGCTCAAAAGGAATGCATGTTAAAAAGCTTAACCGCAGATTGGGATCCCATACTGGGGCATTGAATGGAACTGGTATGAATCCTCCTCTGAAGAGCGCTTGAAAATATATAGCACCGCCAGGTAACCTTTAATTGTTCCAACCAGGAGCCCCAGATTTGCCAAATTTAACAAAAAGGAAAGCACCATAGGTGTGTCACATAGAAAGATTTTGTTGCTGGCCTTCTGGCCGAAAGCAAAATCTCCATTACGTTGTTCGGGAGTCCCAATCCTTGTATCTGAGCCTTTCAGAAACCATGCTGGATCGAGAACCTATGGATGGAGAACCCGACCTTCCTCTTGCGAGAGAAGATCCTCTCTTTGTGGAAGACGCATTGGAGGGCAGATGGACTTGTCCAGACTGTCTGGGTACCACGTCCTCCTGGCCCAATCCAGAGCAATTAGGATCATGGATTTCCCAAACTTTCTCAACCTCCTGATCATGTGAGGAATGACGGGTACTGGAGGAAACGCATACAGGAGTGGAAATTCCCAGTCCACCACAAACGCGCCCTCTAGGGCTCATTTTAGAGGATATTCCCAGGAGCAAAACAGTTCACACTTCCGGTTGACACTGATCACGAACGGATCCACTTGAGGGGTTCCCCAAAGGGTAATGATCTCTTGAAGGACTTCCTGAGGTTGTTCCCACTCGTGGGGGACTGTGTTCTGTTTGCTCAGAGCGTCCGCCGCCGTGTTCTCTTCTCTGTCTAGGTGAACTGCTGATAGTGAGATTCCTGCTTGAATTTCCTGCACAAGGAGCAGATTCGGAATTTTGAAAGAGTTGTTCCCCGAAGGATGATCCTTAGGCCTTTTTTGGAAAGGAAGGCAGTAACCTTGGGCTACAGTTTCCAGTGACCAAGCATCTGGAGTAATGCCTCGCCGCTCGTTCAGATACTGAGTAAGTCTGCCTCCCACCGGGGTCTTGTGAGTCACAACCTCAGAGTGGTTTTGAGGCGGCTGAAGCGGCAACTGATGGTAAAACTGCTGCCGCTTGGGTTGGCTTAGCACCTCTCCCTCATCCACCATGAGGGAATCTTCACTGACCTTTTTGACCGACTTCCTCTTCCAATTGAGAAGTAGAATCGAAAGGACTTATCCCTCCAGGAAGATGAGCTAGAGTAGGGGTGATGAGGCGGTCTAATGGCGGCACTAAGGGATTTAGCCGCCGCCTTTGATGTCCGCAGCTTTTCCAAACTCTCATCCACCTTGCTGCCAAACAGCGTCGAGCCGTCAAAGGGCATGTTGAGTAGTCTAGCTTGCACATCTGGTGCAAACTCAGACTTCCTCAACCACGCAAATCTGTGTAACACTGTGCTAGCCACCATGGATCTGCCGATGCGGTCTGCAGTATTCTGACCTGACTGGAGACATTCACGCATTGCCTCCTTATCATCCTTGATGACTGCCAGGAAGCCGTCTCTTTCCTCTCCTTCTGGGATGTGGTCAGTCACCATAGCTACACAGTCCCACAGGGTAAACGTAAACCCTGACATGGTACAAGTTACATTAGTTGATTTGAATGCCATACTGCCAGCAGTAAATACCTTTCTCCCTCAGGCATCCACTCTCTTATCCCTATCAGGAGGGATTGATGGGCATGCTGACTGCTTGGTAGATGTAACAGCCTAAACCACCAAACTTTCTGTTGTTGGATGTTTAGTCAGATAATCTGGGTTGCTCCTGGATGGTCTGTATTTTTTATTCACTGCAGCCGCAGTTTCTGGTGTCTCTCAATTTGCAGAGACCCTTTTTTGTAATGCAGTGTGAAATGGCAAAATTGGATCTTTCTGGGGACCCTGGTCCAAGATATCTGTCATGTCATCCTGCTCAAAAGAAGGAGTAGGCCTACTCCAGCCTAAAAACTCTATTACCTTACTCATTAGTCTTGTATATGAGGAGTCAGCATGTTCAGTAGGATCTGGCTTTCCAAATTCTAACTCGAGGTATCTAACCCACTGGCTGACTGAAGGTTGTCATACAATTCCTTTAATTGAGACTCATCAGAGATCAGTTCATCTGGCACATCAGGGTGCTAACTTGTAACCCAAATGGTGGTGTTTTATCATCTGAAGGTTGTTCATCTTCATAGATGGCTGATAAAGAATTTTATAAAGTTTCTTTTAGGCAATGGTTTGAAAATCTTTTCCTGGACTGCCACTGCTGCGACAATTTTGAAGTAATCGTCAACAATGTTTTCGAGGTCGGAATTACCTTTGTCGGCATCCACTTCGGTACTGGTGTCGACGGTGCTGGTGTCGATGGCTCTGACTCCAACGGTGTCATCAAAGGCGTTGACGTTGTCGGCTTCTTATCTTTCTTCAACAGAACCCTCGATGGGCTGGGTCCCGGACTCATCGAAGCCCTCAACATTTTCTCGCCACATCGAGATTTTTCTCGATGCAGAACAGGCTTAAGGCTCGGTTTCGAAGATTGTGTCTTCGACTTCCATTTGTCGCCTTTTGCAGAGCGACATGGGCATGAGCTTTCTGCTTGTCCTTCGAGTGGGTTGAGGCCGTATTTTCGAGGATTTTGAGCATTTCATTACGAAATGTATCCCACTTTGCTGGGGAGTCTGATCTAGTTGGACACTTGATTACCTCAGCCGAGGAATCACTGGAGGTCGAAGGTGACCTATGACACTGTTTCTTGGACTTCATCGAAGAAGACGAAGAATGGCGTGATCGACTTCTCGATCAAGACCATTTTGATTCTTTATGTCGAGAAGAATCCCTCGAATCATGGAGCTTCCTCTTTGAACTCTTCGAAGGAGACTTCGAAGGCAACCTCCCCACCGCCAATTTACCTTTACGCTCCCTGAGAGCCTTTTCGGTCCTCACTTGACAGGAGCCACAGTCGGAGGTACGGTGACAGGTACCAAGACACCACAAACATACGCGGTTGGGGTCGGTGATCGACATCTTCGATCCACAGTTTTGGCACTTCTTGAAGCCCATTTTAGGAGTTGATGGAGCCGATGGGGAAGACATTTTCGAACAGAAATAACTATTGAAGTTCACAGAAGAACTGAAGCGCTGCATAATTCTCTGAAAGCGGTAGCTTTGAAAAACGGAACTGAATCCAACGGGCGCCGCATGCGCTACTTATACTGATGATGATGTCGACAGTCGAACCAAGGCCCTCGAGGGACATCGACTCGAAGAGACGACACAGAGCACCCTGTTGAAAAGAAATTCCGAAGCAGCTGAAGCTGGAGAGATAATTATCATAAGATGAGGAATACGTGGGAGGTCACACTCCATTCCAATAGAAGAACAATTTACTTACCAACTTGTAACGTTCTTTCGGCTGGATGTTCCTCCCACGTATTCCTCATCTTTGATATACGTATCTCGTCCAGCTTCACTGCTTTGGAAATGTTTTCTCGCCATAGGCCGCTGTGCACAATGTTGTCGGGCCGATGTCCCTTGAGGGCGGCCGTGGCGTGTCGACGTCACCAGTAGTATAAGTAGCTTCTGACGCGCCCGTTGGTTTCAGTTCTGTTTTTACATTCGATTATTCGAGAAACTAACCAGCGTAACCCCGACTGCAAGCTCTCCAGAAATGCAGAGTGTAAATCACATAAACTGTACGGTGGGGTAGTCTGGCTGGGGCGATGAGGAATAAGTGGGAGGAACATCCAGTTGAAAGAACGTTACCAGTTGGTAAGTAACTTGTTCTTCGAAGGGATTGTGTCTTCCCACGTATTCCTCATCTTTGATAGCCTTCCAAAGCAGCAGCAATTTGGAGGAGGGAGTACTATTTACTTTTATCATGAATGGAATGAAGGACTGCCTTAGCAAAAAAAGCCTTAAGATGAGGAGGAGTCTAAGCAGTAGTGCTTAACAAAGGTATGCATTGGCACCCAAGTTGCAGCCGACGAAATTTCAATCACTGGGACACCTCTTTGAAGAGCTGCAGAAGTAGCCATACCCCTCATGGAATGGGCTCGAAGCCCTTGCGGCGAGTCTTTTCCAGCAAGTCTGTAACACTCTCAAATAGCCAGTGTAATCCACCGGGAAATAGTTTGTTTAGTCACCGCTAGTCCTAATTTAGGACTGGTATAACCTACAAAAAGTTGGTCATCGTGGCGAGATTTCGCCATTCTCGTAATGTAAAAACTCAGAGCCCTTTTTGGGTCTAGTCTAAGCAATCTCTCTTCCTCTTTGCCCAAATAAGGAGGAGGGTAGAAATTTGTCAATGTTATTTTTTGTGACAAATGAAAATCAGAAACTACTTTCGGCAAGAATGTGTGTTAGAGAAAAACATGATGCTGAATTATGAGAAATGTAGGGAACGTACTAACACATCCAAGAGACTGTATGAGATAACAAGTCCTGAAGGTGTGATCTGGGAATCGCAGTGAATGTCCTAAAAGTCATGACGTGATACAAAGGGCCATGACTCTGCAGTCTGGGAAATGTCATTTACAATTTATGTATTTATTGATAATTGTAATAAAAGTGTCAATGACATTGTGAGGTATATGAAGCCATGGCAGTGTATCTTGGGAATAGATTTAATTTCCTAAAGATTCATAGAGAGACTTTTGATGATGGTAAGTGCCATTTTGACAACAGGATTAAAGACATTTTGTTATTAAATTGTAAAAATAAACACTGGAAATATAATCAACGTACGTTTGTGTGATCCTCTATCACTGGTTCTCAGCATAGTGCAAGTGTTCTATTTCTCCCAGGTAGGAGCTGCATGTAAATTTGCTGCTTTCCAGCGCACTAATCTTGACAATTTGTGAAGGACAGAAAGTGATCCACACATCCTCTTCTTCCATGGAACTCCTGCCCCTTTCAGTATCCTCCCAAAATTGATTTACCAGAATGCACATGATGCCTTTTTTCTATGCTGGTTCCCCCATTTATTCCCTTGGGACAGACCTAGTGTTTGAAAGAAGACAAGCTAAAGACCAGTCAGGGAATAAGACACAGCTGAGGGGAACTATTTTAGATGCTTATTCTGGGTATATTTCTAAAACTGCCCATAAATAGGCAAGGCAAAAATTCATGATACAACTGAGCTACACAGGCTGAAATGGAAAACTGTGCTCTGGATGACTTCCAATGTTGGTGGTGGTGGCAAGGAGCAGAAAGAGGAGACCATCCTAGTATAGCTTTGGTATGCCAATAAAGTGGCAGTGGACACGGTGAGCAGATCAGACTGCCTACAACATTCTCCACTGAGTTTGAGGCACTTTGTTTGGAACTTACTACTGGGGCATTCTGTTAGAAAGGATATCAGTTTTTAATGATGTTTTCTGTATTATGGTGCTAATGACTGAAGTGCAGTTTCTTTGGGCACAGGAATTGCAAGAAAAACATAGGATTCACCAGTGTTTTAAGTGGGACATAAAACAAGGAGTTAGGAGGCCTAAAACTCCACAAAACAATATTAAATTGTTGGTGCAGCCTAAGAGGTATAAGTAACTAGAGAACTTTGATATTAGGTAAGGCCTATGAAAATAAAGAAGCACCCTAATTTACAGGGTTGCGTTTTAAATCTATTACAAAATAGGTTGTTTGGGGGTGTTTCCACTTGGCTTATTTGCCCAGCCCCCCTTGCCTTTCGCTATTACAAAATAGAGCTCTTATTCAAAGGAAAATAGTTGCTAAAAAGTGTGCTAAATATATTTAACCATTAGTCCATAAAATCGAATAAAATTGAAAGATTCTAATCATAAATCGTTGTCAAATCATACAGGAAAAAGCATGTTCTAATCCCTGGAAAGCAACTCATGGTGTTAAAGTGCATGCCAGATGTTTAAAAGCTCCCACAAATTATTCCCTTCTAGGTTTGCACTCCGGCCAATCACCACACCCCATGCAACTTGTGGGCTGAGAGTTCAAAATGAAGGGCGCTAGGACCAATGTTTACCCCAAACTCAAACAGTGCCCCATTGCTTGCTAGCTGTGTACACATCATATAAATGCTTATACATATATTCATATATACATTGCTATCTGAATGTCTGCCTTGAAACTGAGGGTAGTCTAGACGAATCAGAGTGCAAGGTGTCAAAGCTAATTTTTTTTAAAATGGGGACTTTCATTTAGTTTAGTTTTATTTTCCAAATGTGCGTCATTGTTTCAACTTTTATTCACCACCTGCCATGTTTCCTCTATACATGAAAAGGAATATCAACGTCATGTTACCCATTCTCTCAAGAGCAGCAATGTTTTTTATTTTAAAAAAACTTTTTTTTAAAAATGTATGTTTTTTGACTTCGGTTTGCTATTCCTTCACAAAATCATAGCAGTTCCCAGAACATCTACCCCCTTAGTAAGTGCAATCTCTCAACAAAATCTAGGGTTAGTTTTACTTAAATTGTCTTGGTTATGTATTTAATCAATACTAATGCCGTTAGTACAAGAAATATACTTTACTAGCCACATTCTTAGTGTACTTTATTGTAAGCTCAGCTAACAATACCAAAGAAGGTGAGTTGTTCGGATGTAATTGGGGATATGATTTTTAACAAACTTGATTGTATTCCATCAAAGCCTTAAACAGATTGTTTCAAGGGAATGTTTCAATGGAAATTGCTTATCCACTGGGAAAACATTCTTCAAAAAAAGTGAAACTACACTGCACACAGATCCACCTCCTTGTCTAGAATTAGATTAACACGTTTTTCATAATTATGAGGTTTAGTCTATCCATGTCACATATGCACTGTCTGAGTCCCACAGGTTTAGACATTATGCCTGTGAAATATGTTCTCTCTGGCTAATTCCATCCCGTCAATACATGCTTAAATTATTTATTCTTGACATATCCTCATATAACTTTAGTTTTACACCTAAAATATTCCAGATGATATCCTGAACCCCCTATTTCTTACTAGCTGTCAGCTTTGACAATGTTTAGAAAGCTCACCTTGCCTGGCTGCAACTAGTAGGAAGACAAAGTATTTCAAAGTACGAGAATACCCTATTATCTTTTCATACTGCCCAACTTGTACCATAACATAAGACCCAAGATAGTCCCTTCTCCTGTACCACAATGATCACTGTCTATTCTACCCCAAGAGCAGAAGTGAGGTCACATATAAGGTTATGTAAGTGCTGGGAGTTACACAGAGGTCTGCTTTGAACTCACCACCAGCAGGCGGCACCACCTGGTCCAACAACTTCATGCTGGTGCGCTTCCATATCTTCTTGACAATAGCTCGCAGCTCCTCATTGGCCTGCTCTAGATTACCTGTCCACAAAGCACATAGAAAAACTTGGAATCAGTCATAACATATACTTTTTCTGAACAGGAAATGGAGGGAATGTGAAAGGAATTAAGTATTTATGGGAGACACCAGGGTATCATACATTATGGTCAATCCTGGTTACGTAAACAAGAGAAGTAGGTATATAGGGACAGAATGCATATACTCTAATATACAGGAAACGATCTCTTTGTAATGTGGTGAAGAAAATTCAATACAAAATTATTTATATAGAAGAATAATATACAATTCTTAAAACATTACTTATGTGCAAACTCTAAAACCTCTAGGTGTTTCCACAGATAACTAAGCCTAGCAGGGCGATAATACAAATACCATATTCCTTCACAATCAATTAACTAACAATTCATTCAATCAGAGCCTCAATACATTACTATACATAACAATTTTAGTGATGAAAAACAGAAAGATGAATCAATCATTACATTTCGTTTAAATGATTAGCCTTGTATTATTGATCAAGGTACTTATATCCCAACACGCTTCTTTCCTTCAAGCTTGTTCTCATCAAGTTAAGGGCATTCTTCAGGGGAATATTCTGGAGGTGGATGTTCAGTATATATGGCAAATAGGGTGTTGTGAAAGGGCCTGCATTTGCCTTTCATCCTAAACACTATCTCCTAAAGTCGATTTGCTTTGTGAACCCATTTTCCTGTGCACCGGTAGTGGGCCACCCATTGATCGCCCATGAACGCTCGTAGTACATATATAGCTAGATTTGTCCTAATGGGACTGGCCAAACAGAGAAAGTTACTCTGTCATTTATAATGTCTGTACTTCCCACTGTTGCACTGTCCTACAGATACCAAATACAGCAGAGCAAACATTCCCACCCATGATCGAATCCCCTCAATGCCCTAGTGGCAACCCTGTAGATTTTGCCTGTGAACTTAGAATCCTAGTTTCAAAGAAGGAAGAAAGCTCAATTTAGTAGTTCCTTGCATAATCTGGATCACTTTGGAAGCAGTTACCCATCCTAGCCAATCCCCGGTGTTTGAATTCAAGGATATGAGTGAACCAGAAATCATTGCCCTTCAATATAATCCATCAAGCCGTCTAATTGTAAAGGCGACGCCTGCCCCGCTCAGATCATCAAAGACTGTGTCTCCTCTCTCGCCCCATTTATCACTGCCTTTCAGCAGACACATAGAGAGAACATTCAGACAAATAATAATTGTATTCCAGTCTCTATGGATAGGAAGTATGCACACACATGGGTGGATAGTTGCAAAAATTGTCAACCACAGACGTACATGACATATAGATTCAGTGATCGGTGCACGTATTTGTGAACACGATTTTGCTCTCAGAATGTATATGTGATTACTTTAAAAGTGTGTTTATATATGTAGATAAAGTCTGTGCCTGAGACTTACATATAAGAAGCAGTGAGGGTTAATGTTCAAAAATGAGTTTGGTATTTGTGAATGTGTGAGTGAATGTGAACAATTGTGTGTATAAACCTGAGTAACCAAGGATTGACATTTTACTTGAGTGATGCGACTGTGGATATGTGAGAGCAAACTAATCTTATTAGGTTCTTGTGTTACCAGGTAAATGACTGGTTATTTCCGGGTGATTATGGAGCTAATACATGACTGATTACACATTTCGGTTAAAGATTACATGAGTGCATGTGAGGATAAATGATGGTATGCGTATTCATGGAAGTAAACCAGTGTGCTAGAGAATGCATGGGTAAAGGAGTGAGTTACAATCTATGTATTTCAAACAATTATTGAATATGTGAATACTGAGACGTAGAAGCTACTTGTGAGTAAATGTGTAGGTAAATGAGGTAGTTGCCACTCATATAACATGTCAGCAAATCCATGTCTGTAAATGAATGCGTGACTGCTCATTTGAATATAAACACATATGAATGCATGAGAGACTGACTACTCATTTGAGTAGCGTGCTGCGTTAAAACGCAGATAAATGAGGGAGTGCCCATTCATGGGAGCAAAACAATGTCTAGGTGAATGAATTGACAAAATAGTGAGTGACTACGCTTGTGAACAAAACAATACTTGATCGAATGTGTGAATGAAAGGGACCAGGAAATGTGATAAAAAACATTCTGCAAATGAATCGCAGATTAATAATTAAATATTTGTGTAACTTAGTCTGTGGACTTGTGAATGAATGAGTCAGCTGTGTATCAGTGATTTATATGAAAGTGAATGAGTGACTGAGGGTGTGTGTTTCAATGGAATGTAGAAGTGAACGTGAGTGGGGATCCTTAGTCAATGAGGATTTTTCTGTTGGTTTTGGTGTTCTATATGGTGCCATGTTGATGCTTCTAAGTCTTTTGAGCCACAGCAGCATGCTGCAGTGCCAGTTAAGGGTATAGCTTGGTAAGCCACAGTAAACAGAGTGTGCA
This sequence comes from Ambystoma mexicanum, assembly GCF_040938575.1. Taxonomy (NCBI): domain Eukaryota; kingdom Metazoa; phylum Chordata; class Amphibia; order Caudata; family Ambystomatidae; genus Ambystoma; species Ambystoma mexicanum. The sequence continues at coordinate 445,210,602 of NC_090936.1, read as the reverse complement.
TCGGTGCACTACAGGGCCAGTGCTGGGGCACAGTGTTGTATTCCCTTGAGAAGGCTAAAAGTCATGCAATGGCCGCAAGCACTCTGTTCTTCAGGTAGGCTCCAAGGTTAGTGCATTAGTGTAGTGCTTGGATGGCAGCCATCCCATCCTGCCAGATTCCTTTCTGGGCTCCCAGTGGAGTTGTGAAGACAGGACCTTGAGAGTGTGAATCAGGGAGTAAGTATTTGAGTGTGTGTGTTAATAAGTGAATGCCCGGTGGTTTGGTATTGAATGGATTAGTGAGCAAAATCAATTGTGGATGAGTTTTGTGCGCTTAAAACATGGAAAAGAAATGTGCAGAATATTTGGGAACTGTTAATTCATTAAAAAGATATCTGTGTAGCTCAATGCTATTAAGTACATGTTATTTCTTTGTGTAGATTTCAACACTGTTATAGTTCACTTTATAGTTTGGGGAGTTTACCAGTAAGAACACAGCCGCTGACAACATGCTGATGATATGGTAACTAACTCAGGAGAGATCTTCATAGGCACAACCTAAGCCAAAAAAGTGAATTAGTTGTTTCTTTAGATTGAGTGTTATGCAGCTACCTGAAGTCTGTGTTTACAAGCACTCTTCTACTGAAAAAGTCTGCAACCTATAATAGACCCCAAATCACTGCCTGAATCATGCTTCCAGGATATTAATGGGTTACCTGCAAGCAATTGCTTGGCCCCTTACCATCTGTTTTGATTCGCAGAGCTGTCCGGACAAGGGCAAAGAGGGTGGCGTTGAACATCACCGTCCCATCGCTGTTCAGGGGCATGTTCATGGAGACCAGGCGCTAGGAGAAGGCAAAGGGAAAGAAGGAAATTATTTGTTACATATTTTGCTACTAATGATGGTTTCTAAAGGTGCAGGACATTCTAACACACTTATCAGTAGGTTGCAAAGAATACAAAAGCAGATGTCTGGACTCTGCCTTAATATGGGAAAAAAGACAACTCGGAACCGATCTCAAAGCCTCTCTACTGGCAGTGGTGGAGTAAACTGTGCATAAGGCATCTGAGGAAAGGGGATACACTGCCTACAGAAACTGGCCCCCCTGGGGAACCTCTGATTGGTCTCCTAACCTTTTAACCACTGACAATCTGTCAGTCAAAATGTAAGAGATTTATTGAGCCAGATTCTGTGAAGAGCAGGTCCACTGCCTCTGGAACATGCCCTGTTGAGAAGAAAACCAAACTACCAGCTATTAAGAAATCTCTTGAGAACTACCCTGTTCAGATAAACTGTCAAACGTCAATAAATGTTCCTGACATATGTTGTACTGGTGACCTACTGCTCCCTCATTACTTGACATATCTTGTTGTGGTCTCTTGTTTGTGCTTATATGTGCCCATTAATCTCACCTACCCAACTGTTTTGTGAACCCAAGTTTATTTGCAAAGATATGTATTATGAATGAGAAGTCTGATGTAAGAACCGAAAGCATACGATAGGATATGATCTGATATGGCATTTATAACGCGCCTCTACACAACTGTACCATACCAATTGAACATACAAATATTTATCTTTATCATTTGTAGATTTTATAATGCCGAACCACAGTTTGCCAATGACTGGGAGAGATAATGACTTACTGATGTTTACCGTGCTGGTCTCGGTATAACAGCTTAAGAGAAACAGACTCCAGAAGGCCAGAGAGCAGTGCTTGTTCACACAAACCGTCTCACCAGTTCCAGTGTATATTCCCTTGAGGAAACATCCCACAGCAGTTCTCTGAACAGCAGGAGCTGCAAGAGCTGAGAAGAATGAGGCAGCAGATTGAAGCATTGTCCGGGGGAAGAAAACCAACCCTGGGGTGAGATTTTGAGGCTGGTTGTTGGAGAGAGCAAAGCGCTATATCCATAATATATATATATATATATATATATATATATATATATGATGAAATTGGCACTATCACTAAAGGTGAACTGTACACTAAATCCCTGAAGAAAACTTTCCATTATATCCCTGATAAGGGTTGAGGTATAAGGAAGTATAATACCGAAACATCAAAAGGTGATGCAGAAAAGGTAAGGTTTATTCTTTAGACAGCACCAAGGTAGGACTGCGGCCACTCCTTCCAGTTCTCCCTGCTAACTGACATACCGTAAGCATTCTTTGTAGTTAAAGCAATACAATTCCATGCAGTGGAAGGTAATGAGGTCACTGCATTCTGGGCTAGGCAGGAGTGGGCAATGCAGTATGAGAAAGGAACTATATAAGGAAACATTTAACACAAACTGTAAGGCAAAGAACGAAGATAACATTACAACACACCTTCTTTCCTCATTAATATAATTTTAATTGATTAGGAACATATTATACAGTGTATGGGGTGGCAACTAGCATTATAACCAAAACGTACTTAAACAGTGCCACTCTTTCCTTATTCCAGACCTTCGCATCGAACACTCTCACTACATTGCCATGGTCTCTCTCAACCACTTGCCCCCATGGAATATCTCACATCATACTTCCTTCCCTTTCTCTGCAATAACACTTTCACCACAGCACGCCTCGCAAATGCTGCGCGTGAACAACCTTGTTTCCGGTCGTACCTCTCCTTCGCCAGCTCCACACACCTAACAATTCGTTCTCTTATTTTCACAGAATCTAACTGTGCTAAGCTTGACTTACCAAGCCATCCAGGGGTTAAAAGTGTGTTAGGTTTTCGCCCCTTGAAAAGCTCAAACTGAGAGACTCCTGTTGTGGCATGCAGGGTGACTTTATACTGGAAGACCCTCTGTAACAAAGCATCCTTCCAGTTCTCATTATTGTCAACAGCGAACATCAACCCATCCATGCTGGTTCGATTAAATCTTTCAACAAATCCGTTACTTTGAGGATGATACAAAGAGGTTCTTCTATGCTCAATCCCCAAAGCCTTCAGCCACTTCTAAAATTCCATTGAGTTCCATTGTCACTGACAATCTTGGAAGGAAAGCCCTCCCGCAAAAACAAACTTTCCAAAAACGCAATCACATTGGCAGTGGTGATCTGCTTCAAAAACCCCACCTTGGGCCATTTGGATAACATGTCAACAACCACAATGACATAAGTGTCCCTTACTCTTGGAAGATTCAAAGGGCCTAATAAGTCTATGGCGATGACTTCCCATGGAACATGCGGCACGGTTGCCACAACCATGGGAGGCACCCTTGTTTTCAACACCATGTCACTTTCTTTACAGATTTCACAGTCTCTGACCTGCCATTCTATGTCAACATCCATCTGTGGCCATTAAAAATAAGCTCTTATGACCAACTTAGTTCTACAAATACCGATGTGACCTCTGTGACCTAACTCTATCACAGCATCCCTCATGCCTTCTGGCACCAGTAAACGCTCACCTCTGCGTATCAACTCTCCTTGCACACATAATTCATCGGTAATGCGCTTACATTTGTTTACAACAGACATACTGACCGTCGCCCGCCATGCATCTTCTCCTTGACGCGATGTTTGACATACTGGTACACCTCATCCTCCTAACATGCCTTGGCCCATTTGTCCTCTGCAAAGCACTCATCGACATTAAAGAAATCTCTAGCATCATCATCAAACCTATCATCACCACCAGAGTCTTCTCCCATAACTGCACTGTGTGAAAGCGCATCAGCAACCACATTTGTTTTCCTTTCCACATGTTCGACCACAAAATCCAATCCCTGAACTCTTGTCAACACCTTCACAATGCGCTTGTAGCCATCTAAACCTCCCTTATTGAATATGTTGACAAGAGGATTGTGATCTGTCCTCACCATGAATGTCCTGCCATTAAGATACACTCTAAATTTTGCAATGGCCCATAACACAGCCAACGCCTCCTACTCAATCACAGAGTATCTCCTCGCCACATCTTTCAGTGTCCTGGATGCAAACGATGTTGTATACCCGTCTCCATCGACATCCTCCTGCAGCAAAATGGCGCCTTGGCCTGAGTCACTCGCATCAGTATAAACTATGGTCTTGAGATTATCTTTGAAACCACTGAGTACTGGTGCTGTCACAATGCAATCCTTGACACATCTGAATTTGTCTTCATGTTCCTGAGACCACTCAAATGTAACCCCTTTCCTCGTTAGTTTAGGGAGCTCACCTGCTTTACTTGCCAAGCCCTTAATAAACTTTGCATAGTACTCAACTAGCCCCAGAAATGATGAGACTTCCATTTTAGTTCGCTGAGCAGGCATCGCCACAATCGCCTTAACTGTGCTGGTCTTGGGCTTAATACATGCACCCAACAAATTGCAACCAAGCCACTCAACCTCATTCTTCCTAAAGTTACACTTTTCGAACTCCAAAGTGAGTCCATTCTCATCCAACTTCTCAAGGACGATGCGCAGCCTGTGATCATGATTCTCCATATCACACCCCCAAATCAAAATGTCGTCATGGTAGAACTTAACGATGGGAATACCACCAAGTAAGGTGTGTGTTGCTCTTTGAAAGACACTGGCTGCTGGCACAAGCCCGAAAGGCATGCGCACACACCTAAACATGCCGACATGGGTAATGAATGCAGTCAAATCACACGAGTCAGGATGCAATGGAATTTGGTGACACAGCAACTTCAAATCAAGCAAGGAGAATATCCTGGCCCCAGACATATCCAAGATCAATTCATCAATCTTGGGCAGTGGAAACCTTTCGGCAATGACATTCCTGTTTAACTCCAAGTCGATGCATAGCCTCGCTGCTCCATTGGCCTTCCTCAACACTACTTACCCACTCTGACACCTCCGTCGGCACAGTTACTCCTTCACCTACCATGCGTTCAAGCTCACCTTTCACTTCCTTCCACAATGCCAAAGGTACAACCCTCAATTCTGCGACCACCGGAACAGCATCTTGCCTAAGTTTAATCTTGAGCATGAATTTTGTCAAACAACCCACCTTATTCTCAAATATCCATGGGTCCCATGATGATACACCACCTCCCTTGGCACTGCAAGACACTTCCTTGGTATCAGACATATTTCCCTCAGACTCTGTTGCTTCTACCATTGACGTATACACAGGTTGCTTAGTGTTGGAATCAGGTTTGATCCCCAACGTTGCTTCACTGCTCCATGAAAGCAAGTCCCCACCAACACTGCTCACAACAACTTTGCTCATAGTAAGTCTCCCTTGAAACCCCAATTCAACATGCATCTCTCCAATTATATGATTGGGATTGTCTCCATTGGCCTTAACATTAGCTTCTTTATGAAGACAGTGGGCAAACTTCACATCCCAAGTGTCTTTTCCTATTAAGTTATAATCGGCTCAACTGTTGATCAACATTAATACCTCAACTCTAGTGATCGTGACCGACGATCTGGGTTTCTTCAGTTTCATCCCTGAGATGACAGTCACCACTTGGATGAATCTAACACCCCCAAAGGTTTACCGAATCCCCACAATCATTCTCTTGCACACTCCCAAACTTAGCAGACATCCTGCAACATTTGGCCAAATGACCTCTCATACCACACAGTCGGCATTCAACATACACTGCAGTACGCTCTCTTGAATTCGCAAAAGGTTGAAAACTGCATCTAAAACATCCCTTTTGTTGCGAATCGCTGGGGAGATCACTCTGTCTCCCCATTGTCTGTGTGCATCCCAATTCTCTTTTGTATTCTCAAAGCTGTTGGGCCTCCTACTATCACCACTCTTCTTCTCACTAGTCTTCTTGCTCCCTTGATGACGATTCCTTGCACCCTCTCCTGTCACAGTTCTTGCCTTATTCTGTGGTCAGAGCAGTTGATCATCAGTTGGCGCCAAATGTGTTCATCACGACAATGACCAAAACGACATTTGATAGCTAAGCCCAATGCAGTAAAAATATCTTCTATATGTTCACCACTTTTCTGCTCCCGAGTCCCAAAATTGTATCTTGTCAATATCTTGTTCTCCCTAACCTTGTAATCTTTATCCAACTTGGCAATACTAATGTCAAAACTGTTCCATGTCGTCACATCCGAGGGCTGAGTAGGCTCTGGAAGCCTCTTGAACACTTCCTGACCTGCATTACCAGACATTGGTAGAGCAAGGCATCCTTCCTCTCCTCCCGCATAATTTGTACCAGACACCACCAAAACAAACTTAAGAAAGCCCTCCTTGCAATCCTTTCACCTTATTAGTGGTTCACCTTGCTGAGATAAAAACAAAGCTGAGCCAGGGATGTTTGCCATGGTATAGTCAGATGTGCACTACAACTGTTTTGCCTGGCACAGAAATATAACAATGTAAGTAGTTTTCTTTCTGGTACTTGAATGTATCTAACTTAAAGTATATTAGTGTAAGTATTTCTCTATCTGGTGCTTGAATGTGTTCAACATAAAGTATTCTTCTGTGCCCCTTCCTTATTTGTCTTTAAGTAATCCATTGCGTTTGTGACTCCAAAGAGCTGCCGTAATCCAATGCGTTTATGACTCCAAAGAGTTACACCTGTAAAAGCACAGTGCTGGAAGTCTGACGTTGTTGTGGGTTGCCACAGCAACCAACTGCCGCTCCAAAATGGCTGCACGCACGGAGACGCACTGGGGTTCTTTCCTCTGCACTCCTGAGACGGGCGCTTGCACAGGATCCATGCACACAGCACTCTGCAGCTTGACACCTCTCGTCCACAAAAAGCATTGCTGCCTCACTCTGCCCCCCAATCCTGGCAGCAATGCTCCTTACTTGCTGTGCTCTGGGCAGACATGGAGACACCAGCCTCTCCAGGCCTCAATCCTCATGCGTACAGCTGCTCGCACACACTGCAAGGCTGCCCCAAATCACTCTTCCAGGGGCCGCTGAGAGTCAAGCCCCTCCTGCCCCTCTCACTGTCACCAACAGCACACCCGACAGTGCAGATAGGCCCAGGACTGAATCCAGCAACTCTGAACTGGTCCGCAGGACAGCTACTTCTGTCTGTATTCTGTAGGTTCATTCCTCCATCCTCCTCTGCCGCAGCTCATCACCAGTATAATAAAGTAGAATACTGACAAATCAAAAGGTGGTGCAGAAAAGGTAAGGTGTATTCTGTAGACAGCACCAAGGTAAGACTGCAGCCAGTCCTTCCAGTTCTCCCTGCTAACTGACAAACATTCTTTGTAGTTAAACCAATACAATTCCATGCAGTGGAAGGTAATGAGGTCACCGCATTCTGGGCTAGCCAGGAGTGCAGGATGCAGTATAAGATAGGAATAATATACAAGGAAACATTTACCACAAAGTGTAAGGCAAATAAAGAAGATAACATTACAATAGTAGGCCCTCTGTCCCTGGGTGTAGAAAGACGGATGTTGGGTGCTATATTTCTGAGACTTCATCTAAGATACAAGAAGCATGTGGGGCAATATATCCCTGATATTGTGTTGAGGAACAAGTTGTTAAGAAGTGGGTTGGGTTCTATAACCTTGAGACTGTGTTTGGATGTCAGGAAGCCTGCTGGGTGGTATATCTCAGTGACTGTGTTTGGCTGACAAGTAGCATGTTGTGTGCTATATATGTTGAGTACAAGAAATATGATGAGTGATATATTTCTGTGACAAGGTCCCCTCTCTGACTCTGGGAACTGCCAGGGAGAGGACTCAGGGGGCGGACGCCACCCCGAATCAATGTGTTGGTACTTAGGATATTATGGGGAGAAGCTGTTGGTTACCTAACCCTTGACCCGGATAAGAGGCCAAGTACAGACACATTGCATAACCACAGGCTAGTCCCAGTTGTCTTGTGCCTCCCACCCTAATGGCCCATTAGAGCAGGCCAACACTGAGTCTTAAACCCTTACATAAACCGTTGTAATAATCTGCAGGCTAATGGAAAGGCTCCCCCTCAGAGAAAACTAAAAGCTTGTCCTAGCCAAACCAAAAATCTCAGTACTGAAAAGGAGGGCTTTTCCTGTCATGAAATCCCTATTGGTGCATGCGATAAAGGTGGTGCATATGTTGCTACTGCTTCAATTTAAACCAGAACCTCAAAGAAATTATGTTTGAAGGTCAACTTGCAATGTGACGAATACCCTGGTCCAATGGTCATTCATGCCTGCAGATTCCCACATGCAGAGACACTGATAGAAGAAGCAGCATTACACCTCGAGTACTCCCTGACAACAGAATCTTACTCTGGAGAAACAAAGTATCACAGTCCCCACTCCCATGCTACCAGTACATTAGAAAGTAAGGAAAGCTAACCCAGCACATTTGTAGCCTGTTATTCACATGCTTGAAACAGGCCAGCCCTGAGTTCAGTTCAGAAAGCCCGAGTCAGGGTCAGGGGAGCGTATATAAAATCCAAGATGGTGGACAGGCTAGCTATAAGCTTGGTCCAATCCCCGATTGCAAAGCAACTCCATGTGTACTCAAGGAAAACAGTGAATCCCAGCCCTCAGTGAATGCACTATCCAGGGGCAGAAGGGAACAAAGTATGAATACAGCCAGACCTAGTTGCCAAGTGTGAGTTGTTGGACCAGGTTGTGGCTAGCAGTTGGAGAGGTCTAGAACATGACACAATGACTGTGGAGGGGTGGAGGGTGCTAGAGATGAGAGTGAGCGTTAGTCATGAAGTGTTGAATATATGGATGGGGTGGTGATCATTGGAGCAAATGATCAGAGTTTGGAGGAGCTAGTAACATCAGGCGGGGATGGCAGAGATCTGGAATAGGTGGTAATCACAGGAGGAGGTAGCAAAAGTCGGAGGAGGTGGTTATATTAGGAGGAGACGGTAAGAGTTTGGAGGCGAGGGTAACAGCAGGAGGAAGGGATGAGTGTCTGGAGAGATCTTGATAGCAGGAGAAGGTAGCAGTAGTCCAGAGTAGGTGGCAAAATTAGAAAGAGGTGGTGAACCAAAGTAGGAGGTCATAACAGCTGGAAGAGATGGTGATGGAAAATCAAGAGTAGGAAGGATCCAGTGGGCCAAATGGGCCCTAGGCAGGACCAGACAGTGTGAGGAGGATTGAGATGATATTAGGAAGGTTATGTTCATACCAGAGAGGCAAAAGGAAAGGCGGTGCAACCCTAAAGTTGGATAGGTGGCTTGGGGTCTAGAGGTCAGTGGTGGGAACTCCTGGCTCCACTCCAAACCCTCAAGAAATGTGAATTGTACCTAGAGCTGCTGGAGGCGATGAAGTGGCAAATCAGCCTTTTTACCTTGTAGAGACTACAAACTTTAATTTATGAGCCCAGTCAATTTTGTGTCCCACAAGGCCTTTGTGGCATCCCTGAGACTATGTTAGAACTAAGAACCAGAGGATATGATGATACACCACAGTTTGTCCTTTCCCTACCCCTTCTGTTTCAATTGTTCAGAGATAAGAACACCCTTTTTAGTTGCACAGAAACCCCTAGTAACTATTGGCATTTCTGTTTTTCCACACCCTGACAAATTAAAGTGTGCTTGAATTACGCTTCTTTGTCACACCTTCTGATGGTTTCCATGGGAGGAGGCAGGGAATAGCGGGATAAATCACACGTATCATCAGATATAGAAAATCATTTATGTGTTTATTTATTCATTTTGACATTTATAGAGCGCACCTATCCCGGAGGCAACTGGGCGCACATGAAAGTGAATTAGCTTTTCTCAGCAGCATACCAGTTGAATTCCAGGTTACAAGACTTACAAGTCCAAATTATGGTTGTCAGGGAAGTAATTCTGTGGTTAGGACTTGGCAAAATAGTTGTGCCTTCCTTTTGATGATTAGTAGCAAGTATCAGTGAATGATGGAATTTGTTCCAAAGTTCGAGTGGTTTATTGGCAAGCATTTTGTCTCCAATGCTATTTGTGTGGTGGGTGGCCTAGATCAGGTGATTGGTAGCCACTTACCAAAGGGTTCTGCCAGGGACCAATTGTTTGAGATATGGTTGACATATAGTTGGTTCTGAGCTCCTGTAGGCTTAATGTGCAGTGCAGATTGCTGGACATGTACAGTTAATATGGATGTGGGCTAATGTTAACATCTCTTTCTTTGCCTGGTGCCCCTACCCGACTACTACAATGAGCATGGTCTTCATGTGCTTCTACTTACCATACGTTTTACATAGGTGTTTTTTTTATTTTTTTTGTTGAATTTTTATCCTGGTGTTTACATCTTATAATTCAAGCATGACTAATGTCTTGGTTTAAGTCTCTTACATTATAACTTTGTATTTTTGAACTTTGTACCTATAAAATAAAAAATTAAACCTTAAACATAAGAAATTTAGTCTTTTGGCTGCTATCATCATTTTGGCCAGTGAGGGGTCTCTATTCTGGAGTACCTATTATTTAGCATAATGTTTGTTAGCAGTGTACTTGTTATTTCAGTAGTCTAATTTTGATTGAACTAAGGCCCAAGGTACTTCCACTCAGACAGGAGTCAATTAAATGAAAGATTTTCTTTAACACATGCAGATAATAGTTGCATTTGTTCAACACAACCATAAACTGTGGACTAAATTAAAGGTTAGAATCAAAAAGTAATATTATATAAAAGGAAAACAAAAGATACAAATGAATAGGTCCAAGGATGCTAGGCTCCACACCAGGAGCCCTATTTTTTGATTATATTATATAAAAGTACAGGTTCTATGATGATCCAGATTGCGCTCGTATATAAAGGGTGAATCTCTTAAACTAGCAATACATGTCTCCTTGTGATCTGCTGCAAAGGGCAAATCCGGAAACAAACCTTGTATGTGTCATCAATATTACAGTGATATACAAGATCTGCCCCATATTGACCTGATGCAGTGCTTTACTGATTAACATGTGTTTTTCTTCCAGTGATTTACACTTGAAATTCTTTTTTCCTTATTTGCTTTACCTTTATATGCTTCATATTCTTTATTTCGACAAGCAAGTCCTAAAAGTGCATATACCTTCACACATCATAAAATACATAAAACACATGGACCATCATAATAAGGATGAAATACAAACTTAGGTTTCAGAATTGGTTGTTAATGCAATCCATACTGTTTTCTCATCCGTATTCTCCAGGCCCACTTCAGATATTGGCTAATCGCAAACACTGCCGTAGTTTCAGCTGAATTTAAGCAGATTGCCATCACCCCTTCCATGGATCTGCACCCACGCCCCTGGAAAAATGGTTTTAAAAAGCGCATCCTCAGGGGCAATGTCACTGGGCGGCAGCACATTTTGAAATGCTTTCAGGTCCTCTATTCCATTCACTCTTGCTGAGACAACACATTGTGCAATGCTTCTATGTATTTAAGGAGGTTTGTGTTGGTCCACAACCAGATCCAATAGAGGACTGGGCGCAGTTGGCAAATTGATTCTATTCCCTGCATGCCAGTCTCTAAACATACTGGTGTTCTCAGGGAGCAGATTGGCAATCCCAATAGGTTTTTCAGATACTTATTTTCAACAACTGCCAAGGTATGTGTATTCATCTGCCCCCACAGCTCTGCAGTGAATCTGGCAAGTGCTCCACTAGACCTTGCCAGCGTTAACCTCGCCTTCTCTAGCTGCATCGACCAGCCGCAGGTTGCCATTACTCTCACGCCAAGGTAATCGTAGGATGTCACTTGTTCTATCACTCCTTCTTTCAAGCCCAGTCCAAATCCCTTATTTTTCCTTCTGGCATTGGCGTTAAAGATCATAGTTTTTGTCTTCTCGACATTCAGTTCCAAGCCGTTTCTTTTGCAAAATGCAATAAATATGTCCATCTGCCTGTGGGCACCCACGGGTGTCAGTGATAACAAGACTGTGTTGTCCGCAAACAGCAAGGCCGGCATCCTATCTTCTTCCATTGTCAGTGCATCTGTCTGTGCGGCCAGCAACTCTTTGATCACGCCATTAATGATATGATATGATTGTTTATTTATATAGCGCCTATACACAATGTGTTTCAAAGCGCTTCAAGGCAAGGGAGGGAACAAGGGAAAATACAACCACATTCTTACAGGCCATGAACAGTAAGGATATGAAACTAACTATCGTACTCGGCCTGACGACATTTCAGATAGTGCAAGAGCTAAGACATAGATAAGGAAATGGAAACAGACAGGCGACTACCGTACTAGGCCTGACGACATTTCTGGTAGAGCCGGAGAAAAACAAAAGGTGAGGGAGAGGGGTGCAGAAAGGGAGGGGAGGAACAAAACAAGCGACTATCATACTAGGCCAGACGACATTTCAGATAGTGCTGGAGGGATCGTGGGGAGGAAAAAAACAGTAATGGGAGGGTGGAGGAAACAGACGAGGTTACTATCATATTAGGTCCAGGGACAATTCTGATAGAGTAAGTGCATAGAAGAAAGTAAGGGGAGGAGATAGGAAAAGGGAGAAGGGAAAGGAGGAGAGAAAAGAGTAAGCAGTCAAAAAGAGTGGAGAAGCAAGAGTGGAGAGCGAATACAATTGCAGAAGTCAGTAGTAACACATAATGTTGCAAGCCATTAACAACATACAGAAGAGCTTGGGGGCCAAGACGCATCCCTGACATATGCTGTTATCTATTCTGATGCTATCACAAGTTCTCCCATCGGTACTCCATCTAACCACTGCTGTATTGCCTGTGTATAAACTCTAGATTGCAGTCCAGAGTGCACCCAGAATGCCCTGCCTGATCGACACCACCCAGAGATGCTGCCTGGGAATAGTGTTGAAAGCAGTATGCAAGTCCACAAAGACTACATATACACTGACCTTTCTCAGGAGTGCATGCTTATCGCACACCAACCGTAGTCGAAGACTTTGGTCGATTGTGCTCAGTCCTTCAGAAAACCCAGCTTGACGGTGGTTGATAATCATCCTGCTACTAGCGCAGGAGTCAAAGTGTACCAACAGGGCCCTTACAAACATTCCCCCTAACCCCAGCCTCCAGCAGTGAAATAGGCCTGTAATCTGAGGGCTCATCTCTGGTGCCCTTTTTTGTGAATTTGGACCAGCTCTGCTCTTGTCCATGACTCTGGCACCACATTCGTACTCAGAATAACATTAAATAACATTGCTAGATATAGGACCCAAACTGAAATCTCATTCCTGTAAACATCTATGGGTACCCTATCTGGACCAGGCGCTTCACCCAGCTTCTGGGTCAGTAGCGCTTTACCAACCTTTTCACATGTTAGTATCAGCGTGGGGTAATTTAAGTCATCTCTGCCCTTGGAGTGCATCCCTCCAAGTCTAACCATACTACTCACCACCCCATTATCTCCATAGAGGCTACTGTAATGATCAACCCCGGCTTGCTCTGTGATGCAGGCGTCCCCATTAGATTCCAAAATCCCTTAGAACTCCCTTTGTCTATGGCATGCAGCAACTTCCTCCAGATGTCTTCATACCAATCCCTCTTTTTATTCTTGATTACCCTGCAATATTCTCCTCTAACCATCCTTAGCCCATTGCCAGGTATTCAATGTATTGCTTCTTTAGTCAACCTCCCCTTGGCCAACCTGCACTCTTTGTCATGGCAAGGGTCTGAGGCCTCAGTGGACTTATGGACTGCTTTGAATGTTTTGGAGAAGCAAAACCTCACCTTTGCCATCAGGTTCTCGTGACCTATATATAGCATCCCCATTTATGGGGTCTGTGTTGGCAAACTCATCCAAGAACGGAAATATATCTCGGTAAACCAGTGGCACGATCACATAAAGATCTAGCTTGCACCACCTAATGTTTCACCTACCATGACCTAAAACCTCCACTGGGACAGAACCCACCTTAGCTCTTGCCTCTCTCCCAACTACTGTTGCCCAAAAGTCCTCATTCACCTCCAAAAGCAAGGGAGGATGATCCCTTTGAGCCCTATTGCATAGGCAGAAAGATTTCACAGAACCCCAGGCCTCAGTATTCACCAAAATATAGTCAATATTACCATTGGTCAAGTTGTTGTCAAAGGTTGAGGATGCTGGTGTGTCCCCCAGGAATCGGCCATTACAAGCCCTTAGGTTGGCCGACAGAAATGAAATAGCAATCTCTACTGCCAGCCTATGTTGCCTCCCCAGGTAATTTGCATTTAGGGTCCCCAACCCACAGTGACTATCCTCCTCCTCCAGAATATCAGCCATACTACGCAGGGGCTCATAATGGAGGTTGAGATCCCCCACCACCAGGATCTTGAATATGTGAATATGAATATGACCTGATGCGGTCACATGACCGGGAACAACGAGGGGAAGGGGAGGAGCCTAGTCCTCAAGCCGTGCATCATCCAGGTTCATTTAAAAATGGTGTTTTTACGAATGTGGATGTAAATCAGCCTGAGGAAGCTTGGTGTACAAGCGGAACGCGTGGCGAACTTCCACCGTAAGGGGAGGGAGTGATTTTTAGACCTGTATGCCATAGGGAGAGACCATTAATTTAGCGTCTACCCTGATTATGCTATAAATGCATTTTTCGTTGGTTACATGTCTTTTTATGATTAAATAAAGACTATTTTCTTCTAGAAATTGGTATGGTCTTGTGTGCAAGGGACTTTTTGTGACATGTTGATGGGAGTTTTTTGTAGTGTTACAACTCTCCACCTGCGTGTGTTTTTACTAATCTTTGGGAATCTTGTCAAAATTCCCTTTCCCTAGCACCAGCTACCTGATAGGCAGCGCACTATTTTTGGCAAATTTGTTTTTCAATTAGCCATTAGATGCCGCCTCCCGTGACTGAAGAAATTTATTTCTTTTGAATTAACGAGGAATTATAGCGAACTACAACAAGTCACGTTGTAGCCCCCATGTTTGTTGACAAAATTCCAGATATATTAGGAGATTTTCTTATATATTTGTAACTGGAATTGGGGAGTCCAGCCAGAGTGCACCTTAGCTGCTTTTTGAGCGAAGTGAGAGTGCTATAAGGGGAGCCTGATTATACTAGTTCCCGCCTGCTCTCAGTGTTTATACCAGGTTCTAGTGTATCCAACCGAATTAAGATCTTCCAAACCACGCTCATTCAATCTTTGGTTTCACAATGGCAGAGCAGGTAGAGCCCAAGAGATGAGCGGCTGCGCAGATTCTCTTCAACAATGACAAAGTGGCTGCGACAACTACAGCAGAGCAGCTTGGCAGCCAGTCTAACGGTGCAACAAAAATTAGACAAACTTGAAAGAAATCAAGAAAAAGGAAATTTCCAAATGGTGGGAAGCAATAACACTGCAAACATATCTAGATGTTCAACGAATCCCGAGAGGACTGAGAATCCTGACAATCCCCATTTTTGAAGACATTGATCCAAAATTAATAGAGGAATGGACACAGCATAACAACGAATGTTCCTTCAAAATGATAGAAAGTCTCATTAAATATGCAAAGAGACAGGATTAAGCTGATAAAAGACAAGGAAGAACAACTTTTTGCCTCCGAAGATGGAGATGAGTGTAAGAAAAGAATGCCAAGGGTGGAAGAAAACCTAGAAAGACATGAGGGAGAAATCAGAATTCACAAACAGCTCAAATTCAAACGGGATCGAATGGATTATGAGCAAGGTAGAATATACACCTTTGCTAAGCGCTTTGACGCACCCATCAAACAGAGACTGGAACAAATTACCACCAACAATCAACTCCCGGCTGCGACACTAGAAGAACCGAGCAGCTCTGAAGTTGACACGTCAGACACAGATGGCTCAACATCAAAAAGTCTACATTTTTTAGAAGAGTTCAAGTTACTGCACTTGGACAGCAGAATGGACAAGAGGGGAAGAGGTCAACATGCTGGACAAGGAAGAGGCACAATAGGAAAAGCAGGAAAAACAAGACAAGGCGGGGATGCCAGCACAGGCAGTCTACCCAACGTGATCACACGATCTGGAAACAACCCGAGGGGCAGGCCGAGAGGCAAGAAGACCTACAATTAAAGATTTTAACATTTCTACCCGGGCTCTTACAAGAGAAGAAACATCGGTATTGCCATTAGGTCTATCCTCTAGCCCCACCCTCTTATATGATTATACATCAACTAGGGTTGACCTCTACAAGTTCCTGAGAAAGTTAAAACGAAGTAAATTCTATGCGACAAAGGTCAATGAAGGACCCAGGAATAAAGAGAAACCATCTAGACCAATCTCTCCCCTTACAGATAAAGACATGGTCAGTCTTATGTGTCTTGCTAATATGGAACAGCAAACAGAAGCTGAATGGGAGATGGCATCCACTTTGGATAATGTGACATTGGAAGTACAATATGGGATACCTACTGATGTTGCATGCCCTAGCAACTTCAAACCTAAGTCTATTTTTTGTCCTAACATCGCATGTAGGCCCATTGACACTTTTGAAAGTCTGGTCCTACAAGACCTCAAGAAACTACCCGTCAAAATATTACCATCTTCCAGAAACCTAAACTTTCTGCAATTTAAGGCATTGGAGGGTTTAAAGAATGACCACACCATAGTTATACGACCATCAGACAAAGGAGGTGGGTGTCAGCCTTCTGAGACTGTTTAACCTCCACCTCTAACCTTTCTCCCCTTTCCTCCTCCTCACCTGAAGATTGGTCTTGAATGGATGATATCTGTGGTCTTCTAGCGCAATAATCCTTCTCCTTTTTTCTCCTTTCTTTTTTTTCTGGGAAAGTGTCTTTCTCACGAAAGGAAGCCACAGTGTACTGTTGTGAATAGCACTACCTGCGGCCCCTCTTCCGAGAGGGACAATCTGGGGAAAAAGCCTGTCGGCACATAAAACCGTAGAACAGCAGCAGCGGAGGTCCGTCGTAAGGATTCCGGGTGGAATGTGGGCTCCGAAGGAACCGTAAGGTAGCCGATAATGACGGCCAGCGGGAAACAACAGCACGGAGAAAGAACAGAAAGGGAGCCGGAGATAGGGAAACAACAGCGGAGAACACCAAGGGAGCAGGAGGAGGAGGGATAAGAAAACACAAGGACCAGGAACGGGGAGACTAGAAGCGGCCCGAGAGGCAGCAGAGGAGAGAGAGGAAAAAGGAAAGAAACTAGCGTAACAGCAACCGGAAGAAAACAGTCAGGGAGCTACCAAGAGGGTTGCAACGCACTGTCAGCAGGGGGGGCGTGGCTAATAAGCTTCCCGGCTCGCAGTGAAGGAAACGCTAGACCGCTACAGCGACGTCCGAAAACGTGGTGGGACGCCGCAATGGCGGCCCGCAAGCCGCAACCTGGACCATAACGTCCACGGGAGGCGGCGCATGACAGTATGCCCCCTTCCAATGTTGCAACCCCCAGGCTTTCCAGGGTGAGCCCTGTGGAACTTCCGCAATAACATAGGAGCATGAACGAAAGTAGAGGGTTCCCATGAATCTTCCGCCCTCGAGTATCCCTTCCAGTGTATCAAGTATTCCAATTGTCCTGTTCCTGATTTATTTAACAGCGTAAGTATTGTTCGAGAGTGCCATTTAATCGCTCAGTTTGCCCGTTGGTCTGAGGGTGAAAACCGGATGACCATGCCCGTTCAACCGATGACATAAGGCTGTCCAAAATTTGGAGACATATTGGCTGCCTCTATCCGACGTAATCTTGTCGGGGAGACCATGAAGACGGAAAATATCCTTGAGAAATACCTCTGCCATTTCTGATGCCATGGGCAATCCGGGAAGAGGGGAGAAATGAGCCATCTTGGACATATAATCCACTGTTACCATAATGCAGGTACAAGCACTAGAAGCTGGTAGATCCACCACAAAATCAGTGGAGATGTGACTCCACGGATGTAAGGGTATCGCACTCTGTTCGAGTAAACCCAAAGGTTTGTTGGTGCGATTCTTACTGCTGTTGCAGATCCTGAAGGATTGGGCATAATGTCTGATTCTGGACCGCATTCCGGGCCAGTAGAAATACCTTTTGACAAGATCTAGTGTGCCAGCCTGACCTCTATGTCCAGCAGTCTGGTGATCATGACACCACTGAATGACTTGTCGTTGGAGGGGACCTGGCGGAATAAACAACCGATGGTCTTGAAACAAAAGTCCTTCTCTGTCAATTAAAGCTACCTTCTCCTTGGGAGTAGCCAGAATCGTGGCTTCTTTAACCTGCTGGAGAAAACTGGTAACATGGAGAAAAACCTGATTTCTGGGAAAAAGTCTTTCTGTTGGTGGTAAATGGGATACTTCCAATCCACCCTTCCGAGATAGTGCATCAGCAAGAAGATTCTGACTTCCAGGGATGTACGTAATGCGGAAATCATACTGGGAAAAGAAATGGGCCCATCGGGCTTGGCGAGAATTGATGCAGTCCATAAACTGAAGGACTTGTAAATTCTTGTGGTCTGTTTGAATGGTGAACGGACAGTTACTTCCCTGCAGCAGGTGTCGCCATTCCTCACACGCAAGTTTCATGGCCAAGAGTTCCCTCTCAATGACTGAATAATTCTGTTGACTGGAAGTGAGGGTGCGTGAGAGATAGGCGATGGGATGTTCATCTCCGTTATGTTCCTGGAGTAGGACTGCTCCTACGGCGGCAGCAGAGGCGTCAGTCTCTAGGATAAAGGGTTTTGTCTGGTCCGGGTGCCGCAGAATGGGAGCTTGACAAAACAGTTCCTTCAAGTGTTTGAAATTTCTTTCAGCTTGGTTATTCCAAAAGAATGGTAACGAGGACTTTTTTAGCAACTGAGTTATGGGTAACACAACCTCAGAAAAAGAGGGAATGAAACGCCTATAGAAATTGGCTACTCCCAGAAATGTCTGTACTTCCTTGACTGATCTGGGAGAGTGCCAGCTTAGAATGGCGTCCACCTTTCTTTGATCCATCAGAACCCCCTGTGATGAGAGTACATACCCCATATAGGGCACGGTGCTGACCCCGAACAGACATTTCTCCTTCTTTATCAAAAGCTTATGTGTCTTCAGACGTATTAAGACTTCGGTGAGGTGTTTCTGATGCTGTTCAGGATCTCTAGAGAAAACAAGTATATCGTCCAGATAGACTATAACCGAAACAAACATAAGATCTGAGAATACCCGGTCGATAAATCTCTGAAACACTGCCGGCGCGTTGACTGGTCCAAACGGCATAACATGGTATTTGAATAGCCCGAATGGAGTACGGAACTCTGTCTTCCATTCGTCCCCTGATTGTATGCGCAAAAGGTAATAGGCACTGCGTAGATCTAATTTGGAAAAAATAGTAGCACCTTGTACAGTCTCTATTATGTCAGAGATAAGAGGCATGGGGTAGCGATCCCGTATCGTAATTTTGTTCAAACCACGATAATCGATACATGGTCTAAGCTCAGGAGAATCCCTTTTTGGTATGAAAAACAAGGGAGCTCCTGTTGGGGACTTGGAGGGCCGGATTAGACCATTCTGCAGGTTGTCGTCCAAATAAGTCCTGAGGGCACTCTTTTCAGTTTGTGATAGGGAGAACATTCGACCAAAAGGAACTAGGGCATTGGGAAGGAGATCAATGGCGCAGTCCTCTGGCCTATGAGGAGGTAGTTCCAAAGGGATTTTTTCTGCAAAGATATCTTCGAAAGCCGAGAAGTCCATTGGAAGGGAGTGGGCACCCACGGTACTGGCTTGAGGAACGGTATGGGCCTTGGCTTCCATAAACTGTAGGTCCTTTAAACAGGTCTGTCGACAATACCCCGATTCAACGGTAATACTGTTGGTGGACCAATTAATCTGCGGATTGTGTTTGCGCAGACAGGTAATGCCCAAAATGAGTGGAAAATGGGCCGCACGGATGATATCGAACTGAATGGTTTCTGAATGTTGTTGTGTGAACATTTGAAGAAACTCAGTAGTCTGCGTAATAAGCTCTGAACTGAGGGGACTACCAATCACCCCCTCGACCTTCTGGTCCTCCTTGCAGTCCTTGCGTCGTAAGCCGATGGAATCGGCCCAGATGGTGTCCACAAAGTTGCCGGCGGCCCCACAATCCAGTAGGGCCAAAGCTTCAATCTTGCGATGGTCTATAAACAATAGTACCTTAAGTACCATTAGCCATGAATCTTCCTGTGGGTTTACTGGACCCACTGATAACGACACATAGGGACTGGTTACTTCCCCTCGGATTCCAGTCCCTCCTAGGACCGAGGGTTCTCGTTTCCCGCTCGTCGTGAAAGAATCTCGGAGCAATTCTTTATTTGGTGTTGGTCGGATCCACAATAGACGCATAACCCCAAGTCTCTCCTTCGCTTTCTTTCCTCTGGAGTTAAGGACGAACGTGTGGTTCCGATCTGCATAGGTTCTTCTGTTCGTGCCGATGCTGAAACTGGTGGAGGAGGAAGATGGACGGGGAAAGTAGGGTTCCGATTCCGTCGCCTTTCTATTCGGCGTTCGTAGAGTCGATGTTCAATTTGTAAAGCTGAGGTTGTCAATTCCGGAACGGATGTAGGCTGGGGTGATCGGGCTAACTCATCTTTAATATCTTCCCGCAATCCTCTTCTGAAGATGACATATTGGGTGTGCTCCTGCCAACCCGCTTGTGTGGCTAAGCGTTTGTATGCGGTAAGATAGGTGTGCACATCCATCTGGCCTTGACGTATGTCTAACAGGTCTTCGCCTGCAGAAAAAGAAATTTCAGGCCTCTCAAACTCTTGTTTCAGTCGGCCTACAAAAGCCTGGTAGTCTTGCAGTATGGGATCAGTTCCCAACACTAGCAGAGTGGCCCAGGCCAGGGCATTACCCGACATATTGCAAATCATGAATCCCACCTGGGTATGACCGGTGGGAAATGTATGAGGTCTTAAGGTAAAATGGACGCTACAAGCTTCCAAGAATTCCTTGAGCTTCTTTGGAGCCTCGTCATATTTCCCTGATGGGAGTGCCATGGGAGGCAAGTCCACTGGTTTGGGTTCACGATTGGAAACCAGTTGTTTTAGCATGTTATTTTCAGTCCTTAAGGTTTGCACTTCCATGGATAAATTCCGAACCTCTGCTGAGAGGTTTTGAACAGCGGCCACCATCTCTTGCAATTGTTCACGGTTCGCCATCCTGACCACAAGGCGTTGCAAACTGTCAGCCTTCTGACACTGTTTAACCTCCACCTCTAACCTTTCTCCCCTTTCCTCCTCCTCACCTGAAGATTGGTCTTGAATGGATGATATCTGTGGTCTTCTAGCGCAATAATCCTTCTCCTTTTTTCTCCTTTCTTTTTTTTCTGGGAAAGTGTCTTTCTCGCGAAAGGAAGCCACAGTGTACTGCTGTGAATAGCACTACCTGCAGCCCCTCTTCCTAGAGGGCTAATCTGGGGAAAAAGCCTGTCGGCACAAAAAACCACATAGGCAGAACAGCAGCAGCGGAGGTCCGTCGTAAGGATTCCGGGTGGAATGTGGGCTCCGAAGGAACCGTAAGGTAGCCAATAATGACGGCCAGCGGGAAACAACAGCACGGAGAAAGAACAGATAGGGAGCCGGAGATAGGGAAACAACAGCGGAGAACACCAAGGGAGCAGGAGGAGGAGGGATAAGAAAACACGAGGACCGGGAACAGGGAGAATAGAAGCGGCCCGAGGGGCGGCAGAGGAGAGAGAGGAAAAAGGAAAGAAACCAGCGTAACAACAACCGGAAGAAAACAGTCAGTGAGCTGACCAAGCGGGTTGCAACGCACTGTGAGCAGGGGGGCTTGGCTAATAAGCTTCCCGGCTCGCAGTGAAGGAAACGCTAGACCGCTACAGCGAAGTCCGAAAACGTGGTGGGACGCCGCAATGGCGGCCCGCAAGCCGCAACCTGGACCATAACGTCCACGGGCAATTGAGTGTGATAAACAACTACATAATGGTGGACAATAGCATGCTAACTGAAATCAATGTATTATACTACTTCATGTTATGCAATTGGTGTGATCAAGAATTGATTAACGATGAAGAATACTGGTTCCTTAAGAGCCCTTTCCCTGTCACACCTCTAATCTACTTTAACCCCAAAATCCACAAAAGCCTTGTGGACCCTCTGGGGCGTCCTATAGTCTCCTCTATGGGGAGCCTTCTTGGGAATACTTCTAAATTCTTAGACGATTTCTTTCAACCGTTTGTTGCCAGCCTCAACTCTTATATACGAGACACCTCGGATCTGCTGACTAAACTTGACAACATCAATTGGGAACCTGAATACATTTTAGTTTCCCTTGATGTAGTCTCGTTATATACCTCGATCAAGCATAGAGCTGGGATTAAAGTGTGCAGATTCCTTTTAGAATCCAGACCCATCAGTCATCGACAGCATAATGAAATGCTGCTTGAAATGCTCCAGTTTTGTTTGGAACATAATTATTTCCTACACAAGACCTCCATTTATAAACAAACTCAAGGGACGGCGATGAGGTCTTGTATGGCCCCAACATATGCCAATCTCTATATGGGGTGGTGGGAGACACAAGTGGCATGGGCAGAGGAAATGGAAGAGTTCATTAAGCATATAGTTGTGTGGCACTGGTTTATAGATGACCTTGTTATAGTAGGGGACGGTACCGAGGCACAGCTAGACAGTTATGTTTAAACTCTGAATGTTAATGACTTAAATCTAGAATTAACATCTGTCTTGAACAGTAAAGAATTGGTATTTTTGGATGTCCGGTTTACTATTGAAAATAACATTCTGACATCTAAGTTATTCAGGAAAAAAAACAGTTCCAATTCCACGCTTCATGCCCATAGCCACCACCCCACTTCACTGAAAAATTCGATTCCCTATGGAGAGTTTCATAGAGCCAAAAGAGCATGCCGCAATGAATTCGATTATCAAACAGAATCTAAACACATAGGGCTTAGATTTGTCGAACAAGGTTATAACAAGAAGGTGGTAGCAGGCTGTTTTGATAAAGCTGAAAACATTAATAGATCAGAACTATTAAAAACATGCAAAACTCAAAAGGAAGAAAAGATGAGATTCATTACAGGGTATAACCATCAAGCCAAAAACATCAAACGCATTATGAGCAAGCACTGGAATGTTCTTTTAACAGATCCCGATCTAAAACAAGTGCTGGGTAAAACCCCTAATGTCACATACCGCAAGGCCCCTACTCTTAAAAACATACTTTCTCAGAGTATGGTCATTACCAAAACCAATTCCTCTAGCCAATTCTTGAAATCAAATGTGGTAGGTTTTCGTAAATGTGGAAATTGCAAAATGTGTGACTTTGTATCGAGACAACCTTTTACTGGTCCTAATGGAATGGGATGGAAGTATAAACACAAAATCACATGCACAACGAAATTTGTGGTGTATGGCATCACATGCACTTGTGGCCTCCACTATACTGGCTCAACTATAGGAGCATTGAAGTTACGTATCCTGCAGCACTATAGAGTCATTAAAAATGGGGAGGTGACCAACCCACTGACAGGACACTTTTTGGAGAAACATGGGGGAAATGTGAAAGAAATAACATGTGTTGGTCTTGCTCATGTCCCAATACATAAGAGACTGGGAAATAGGGAACTCAAGTTAAGACAACTGGAGGCGTCCCTGATCTGTAAATTTGACACATTGAGACCTAATGGGCTCAACATTGATCCAGAACTGTTTGTGTTTTTACAGTGAATCCATTTAATGATGTGTCAGAGGTGAACTTAGGAATTATTCTAGAAATTACCACTAGTAGGCTTACTGAATCAATAGGGTAGGCTATCATGCCCTGGTAAGTTTCTAACACGAGAGTTGAACATGGTGTTGTGATTCAGTTGAATTATATCAGATAGTTGTCTCTCTATGGAACCAGGGGCAACGATGCACTAGCATTTTTATTAATTATTCATCTATTTAATGCCCTTTGATATTTTGCCAGTATGCACTTTTGCACGGAATCTCTATACTGACTATAGAGACAAAATGACAATATATTCTAACACCAGTTGGGCAGTTTGTACTAATGTTTTCCTCCCGTAGGTTTAAAACTGGATCATGGTGCATGCTCTTTTACTCAGAAGGGATGTTACTGCCGCACTAGCACTTATGATATTGAATATGCTGCTCTTATTTTAATCTATATGCTGTTTTGTTATTAACATGTCGAAGCCTGGGGTCTATATGAATTTTATTGCACTTGCACTTTAGAAAGCAAAATTCCCATGGAGTGGCACTGAGCTAGTGATTGTCATTCCAAAATCGCGAGAGTCATCTGCGCTGCGCCACGACTTATGGCCTCACCAACATTCTAAATCTTAGGGCGTATTGGTTAGTTGTTCATCAAGTACGATGTACAATAACCATGTTACAACATGGCGCATTAGTGCTGATTAACATCTTAAATATACATGTTACGAATTTGTTTTTAAAAAGGGAAGGTAAACACAGTATTGAGCTTTACGCTCGTCTCCATACCTCATTTTCAAGCCAATTATGGATTCTGACCACATGATTTCATTATATCACTATACATCTAATAGGCAAACAAGCCAGTCAAACATGGCGGGAATATTCACATTACAGTGAATATGATCTGATGCGGTCACAGGACCGGGAACAATGAGAGGAAGGGGAGGAGCCTAGTGCTCGAGCCGTGTATCTTCCAGGTTCATTTAAAAATGGTGTTTTTACGAATGTGGATGTAAATCAGCCTGAGGAAGCTTGGTGTACAAGCGGAACGCATGGTGAACTTCCACCCTAAGGGGGTGAGTGTTTTTTAGACCTGTATGCCATAGGGAGAGACCATTAATTTAGCATCTACCCTGATTATGCTATAAATGCATTTTTTGTTGGTTACATGTCTTTTTATGATTAGATAAAGACTATGTTTTTCTAGAAATTGGTGTGATCTTGTGTGCAAGGGACTTTATGTGACATGTTGATGGGGAGTTTTTTGTAGTGTTACAACTCTCCACCTGCGTGTGTCTTTACTAATATTTGGGAATCTTGTCAAAATTCACTTTCCCTAGCACCAGCTACCTGATAGGCAGTGCACTATTTTTGGCAAATTGTTTTTTCAATTTATATATATATATATATGTTTAAAATCGGAAGAAATAAAGTAAAAAACTTGGGTGGTGAATATTTCATACCCCCCCCCAGCTGCTAATGCACAACGCACTTTAAATTTACCTCTAGAATCAAAATGCTCATTCGCATGAATGTATGTCTGTCAGGCAAACTTACTAGGCAAAGATGTCTGCCATGGTTTAGGCACGTAATGCAGATCACTAAATGAGGCCTTCTTTGATTTCTATGTTGCCTGCCGTTCCACCCCCTCCTTTCCCTCTCTACTCCTCCTAGCCTCATGTTTTAAAGTGGTGTATGGTGGAGAGGTTGTTTGTTGTGAAAAAGCGGCGAGTTGGCCGCGAAACGCGTCACGCCTCGAGTGCTGCACTTGGGAGGACCCACATTGGGGTCATACTTTCTACTTTCTGAAATGGATTTCCATGATTTTTAAATATTTTTTCCCGTGTGGATCAATAAAAGAAGAAAATTAACAAAACGGAAAGCGGTTGGTGTGGAGTTTTACTTCCCCCCCCCCTCCTTTGTTTGCTGTTTGGTGGAAATTGGGCAAGCATGGCTTTATGGAGAGTGCAGCTCGACTTGGCTACCCTAAGGTAGAATTGACAATATCTTTAAACGCTGTGATCGTGTCAGCGTGGAGCGGAGCACCAGTGTTAAGGTTGGAGGAGGAGCGCACAGTGTACACGGAGAAATCGACGGATTGTCCTGTAGCTGCTCGGATTACGGCAATACAACAGAAGCACGGGAATACGGAGGCGGCAGCTGGAAAACCCAAGAGCAACGCAGAACCGCAGGTTGAAGGACAGGCGGTAAGGTGGAGCTGGGTGAGTACAGCAGTTGTTTTCTGTAACGTGCAAGCGAACAAAAATTGCATTTGTAATTCTTTTTTACTCGGAAAAAGAACACGACTTGAGAAGTGGATTTAAAACTCTTCTCACTAGTTCCATAATCAAAAAGCCCTCCACTTTTAAATCAGCAAAAACAAAAGGAAAAAACCACACACTTCCACACGGGCAAAGTATTTGGAGTGTATTAAACTCGTGACTACTCTTAAAGGGACACTTGAAAAATATGGCAAACTCCCAGGAGCAGAGAGAAGCAACACGGCGGGCACAGGCCCTTACACTTTTCAATGAAACTTTAAAATCGACCACAAAAAAAGATATACCCACAGAAGCAATACCTAAAAATGACAGCGAGATAGGCCTGCTAAAAGAACTTGAAAAATTACAACGTAAGGAGGTTAGCAAATGGTGGGAGGAGCACTCCTTAAAAAATTATGTAGAAGTTGGGCGAATACCGAGAGGACTGAGGATTTTAACAATTCCATCCTTCGAAGAACAGGACCCACTGATGTTAGAAGAATGGAGTGGGGCCACCAACCAATGTTCAAAAACCTTCCTTCTATTACTTATAAAGTATGCAGGCAGTGATCGCGAGAGGCTACTGGAAAAAATAACAAAAGTGGAAGAAAAATTAAAATTGATTACAGAAACCGGTGATGGGAAGAAATTGAAAGATTCAATGGAAAGAAACTTGCTTGAGTATGAGGAAGAAATAAAACAAAGAAAACAAAGAAAGTTTTTAAGAGACAAGGAAGATTATGAAACGGGCAGAGTATACACCTTTGCAAGAAGGTTTGATCAGATGAGATTAACATCTTCCAGAGCAGCACCGATAACCACCGAAATTACACCAACAAGTGCAAGCGAATCCCTTTCAATGTCAGAGTCTGACATAACAGGGAGCGACACAGAAGAACCACAAGTGCGCAGGAATTTTTTAGAAGAAATGCGTTTGCTACGCCAAGATGGCAAAAAGAACAAACAAAAAAGAGGTGGAAGTGCGAATCGTGGCAGAGGAAGAGGCGCCCGAAAAAAACGAGGAGGGGAAAACGGAGCAGGAAATTCCCAGAACAATACTTCGGGCAGATCGCTGCGCTCTGGCAACTGAGCGAGGCTGATATGCAGGAGGATGGCAGTTTTAAAATAATAAATTTATCGGATCACACCTTAACAACAACTCAACAAAAAGTTCTGAGTTTGGGACTAAACTACTGTCCTTCTGCTAATAATGATTATGTGGACACTAGGATAGATCTGGACCATTTCATAAGGAAGATCCGTCTCAGGAAATTCTTTGCCAATAACATGTGGCAACAAAAGGAAAAGGAAGTACAGACAGGAAAAACAGAGATTATGATTAAGGAAATGGACATACTTATCGATCTTATGGAACTAGAGAAAGGAATGGACATGGAAGAAGAAAACTTATCGACTGATCTTGCAGAGATAGGGATCAGAACTGATTGGATGGCAAAAAGTAATCTGAAATCGAAATCCAAATTCAATCCCACGACAAACGTAGCTAGCACTATTGGAGTATTTCAGAATCTTGTTATAGAGGACTTAAAAAGCTTACGTCGAAAAACTAAAAATGTGAAATTCAAAGATAACCTCACAAGAAATGAAAGAAAAGCATTAAAAGAACTGCAGGAGTTGAAGAACTGCATTATAAAACCCTCAGATAAAGGACATAATATTGTTTTGCAGAAAAAAACAGAATACATTAAAGAGGCGTATAAACAGCTCAATGACACCAAGTGCTACACGAAACTAAAGGATAATCCTATGCCAGCATTAGAACAAACAGTGAAATCCTTCCTAAAGAAATATGAAGAAATGGGTATTATATCGGAAGAAACATATAAATTTCTCTATATCAGTAAAGCCATAACTCCTACCATATATTTTCTACCTAAAGTGCACAAGAATCTGCAACAACCCCCAGGGAGACCAATCGTGTGCCTAATCGGCTCAGCATTGGAAAATATATCGAAATACATTGATGAGGTATTGTTCCCTTTTGTGTGTACACTTCCTTCATACGTAAAAGACACTACTGATTTCCTGTGTAAAATAGAAAATATTCCCTGGGAAAAAGACTTTTTAATGGCCACGATGGATGTTGTCTCCCTCTACACGTCGATAGGACATGAGGATGGGAAAACAGCATGTCTACACTATTTGAACACTAAATCTTTGAATTTCCTGAAACACAATGAGATGGTGATGCAAATGATCAATCTATGCCTTACAAACAACGTCTTCCTTTTTAACAATGAATATTTCAAGCAGATGCAAGGAACGGCGATGGGAACTACTTTCGCGCCTTCATATGCAAACCTGATGATGGGGTCGTGGGAAGAACGTGAGGCTTGGTCAGATGGGAATCAGGTACACACGCAAAATGTGGTTTTATGGTTAAGATACATCGATGACCTGTTTGTTATCTGGAGAGGCACTGCAAAGGGATGGTTAGAGTACGTAACGGTATTGAACCAAAACAAAAAAAACTTAAGATTTACGGAAACTCACAGCCGGACACTAATTACCTTTCTAGATGTTAATATCAGAATTGTGAATGAGAAAATAACCTGCGAGCTGCATCGAAAGAAGACTGGCTCTAATACTCCTTTACACGCACATAGTGGACATCCTAAACATGTGATCTGGAGTGTGCCCTATGGAGAATTTGTGAGACTCAGAAGAAACAACACCACTTTGGAGTCTTACGATAGAGAAAGCAAATTGACGGCAGCAGGTTTTAAAAGGCAGATGTACCCCAAAAAAGTCATCGAGAGAGCCTTCCTGAAAGCCAGAACAATTGAGAGACACACCTTATTAGCTGGAAATAAGAACAAAGATCGATTAGAAGGAGAAAAGAGCACCCGATGCATTCTTACTTATGACAACCAGTCAAAAAATATTAAACACATTCTGCAGAAACATTGGAGCATTTTGCTAACTGACCCTGATCTGGCCAAAAGCCTCAAACCCCATCCCGAAGTCACTTTCAGAAGAAATAGGTCCTTCAAAGATATGCTGGTTCCCAGTTTTATGGCCAAGGAAGAAGAAAAGATAGAAGGAAACTGGCTAACAGTGAAAAGGAAAGGCTTTCATAAATGCACACGCTGTAATATATGTAAATTTGCAATTGACGGCGACACTTTTAAACATCCAGTGACAGGACACAAAACAGAGATCAAACAACGGATCACCTGTGAAACAGACTATGTAGTCTATGCCCTCACCTGTGCATGCCATAAATACTACATTGGCAGCACAAAATGCAAGTTAAAGATTCGAATACAACAACATGTGCGAGCCATCACACATAACGATGTGAACTACCCCATGGCTAAACATTTCTATGAATGTCACAACAAAGAAATAGACAGTTTTAAATTCTTTGGGGTATACAAAATAGAATTGGGCCCCCGGGGAGGTGACAGGGAGAAGCAACTGAGACAAAAAGAAACAAGGTGTATACTAGATTTTGAAAGTAAACATCCCAACGGGCACAACATTGATGAAGAGTTATACACCTTTTTGGGCAGCTAAAGGAATATTCTTGTCCCTTTCTTTCCTCCTAGTGCTCTGTAACGATATAAGAGATCAAATAGTTGGTTTTAAAGTTTCTGTGTTTTAAACAATTTTTTATGATGTTGGTAATGGTGTGTTTGTTTCGGAGCACATTTGTTGCTCTGCACTATTCTTTCTATACATATGGTAATGGGGGAGTAGAGAAGGGGAGAAGAAGAGCAAGGAGAGGCTAACTGGGAAGTAGATTTAACTAGAAAAACATAGTCTGCAAACTGGATATCGATTTATTAGTGCTGTTATGCATCTGGGGATAATCTTCCATTTATGGTTGGATATATCTAGAATATTATCTCAATTTCGATTATTATGCTGGAATTGGGATTTCCCTTGCACTAAGTATTTCATTAAACAAATAGATAAACAAGTGACCTAGCAGAGATCTAATAATATAAACAATTATACCTGGGACACCAATATTACAGTGACTAAAAGACCTAACAGATTAAGGGTATGCTACAGAGATCCATATTTTGGGGTTTTAGATACTCATTTATATTCTATTAAGGCAGTTATAGATGTTTTTAATTATGCACTAGTCACTTTAAAATCGGAAGAAATAAAGTAAAAAACTTGGGTGGTGAATATTCCACACCCCCCCCAGCTGCTAATGCACAATGCACTTTAAAATTACCTCTAAGAAAAAAATGATCATTCGTATGATTGTATGTCTGTTAGGCAAACTCACTAGGTAAAGATGTCTGCCATGGTTTTGCACTAAGTACAGATAAACAAGTGACCTAGCAGAGATCTAATACTATAAATGATTATACCTTGGACACTAATATTATAGTGACTAAAAGACCTAACAGATTAAGGGTGAGCTACAGAGATCCATGTTTTGGGGTTTTAGATACTTATTTATACCCCAGCAAGGTAGTTATAGACGTTTTTAATTATGCACTAGTCACTTCAAAATCGGAAGAAATAAAGTAAAAAACTTGGGTGGTGAATATTTCATACCCCCCCCCAGCTGCTAATGCACAACGCACTTTAAATTTACCTCTAGAATCAAAATGCTCATTCGCATGAATGTATGTCTGTCAGGCAAACTTACTAGGCAAAGATGTCTGCCATGGTTTAGGCACGTAATGCAGATCACTAAATGAGGCCTTCTTTGATTTCTATGTTGCCTGCCGTTCCACCCCCTCCTTTCCCTCTCTACTCCTCCTAGCCTCATGTTTTAAAGTGGTGTATGGTGGAGAGGTTGTTTGTTGTGAAAAAGCGGCGAGTTGGCCGCGAAACGCGTCACGCCTCGAGTGCTGCACTTGGGAGGACCCACATTGGGGTCATACTTTCTACTTTCTGAAATGGATTTCCATGATTTTTAAATATTTTTTCCCGTGTGGATCAATAAAAGAAGAAAATTAACAAAACGGAAAGCGGTTGGTGTGGAGTTTTACTCCCCCCCCCCCTCCTTTGTTTGCTGTTTGGTGGAAATTGGGCAAGCATGGCTTTATGGAGAGTGCAGCTCGACTTGGCTACCCTAAGGTAGAATTGACAATATGTTTATTTAAGTGCATATAGTTATTAACAACGTTTTACACTATTTATCTGAATATTTTCATTTACAAAACAATTTACACTTCATACATATCCAGTAAGAAAAAACACATGTGGGGAACTGTACCATTACTCAATGCAGGTCAATATATTAAAAAGAAAATGCATTAAAAGCTCCTTGAGCAAATAAAATAATGTTTCCCATTTTTTCTATTAAAACCTTAATACAATCCATAGCACACAGTCTTATTTCTCCATCTCAATTGAGGCTCTTTGATGAACTTTGTAAGGGCAAGTCCCAAGAAAATCAGCCCGCTGATTCCAGCATAATTTTTGCCCTGAGCCAGACATGATGCACGGCAGAGACCATTACATATGACTCAGCTGCAAAAAGCATACTCCAAAATTGGTCGCTTGACCGCGACCTAAACTTGTTGTATGCTTTGTCATAGCTGGCGCTCAGATTTGGGCAGGATGTCAAGATATGTCTTGTGGTTTCAATTTGCCGCCCACAAATCCGGCAGAGGTGCTGCTCAAACAGGATACCCTGCCAGGCACCCCTGACACCAAAGACTGGCAAAATATCTGGGCGCAACTCTAGGACAAAATGAATCAGAACAGGAAGACGCCACTTGATTCGATACTGACTTGGGCCCTGGGAGAAACCCCCTTGTTGGGCATAGTACCCGTGTTTACGGCTTCCCTGCGAGGGCGCAAGAGTCTGGATTGTATCATGGTTCCTACTCACACCGTCAAGTTTGTTCAGAAAAACTGGGACCTTATTCTCAGAGCAGCATGACAGATGTCTTGAGGCAATGTGCTTTTATCATGCTCTCCAGTTCCTTAAAACATACACTACAGGAGTATCATTACGCATTGACCACCCTAGAGAGCAGCAACGAAAGGTACCTGACTCTGCCAAATCTTATGGAAACCCATAGTTTACAAGCTGCCCCCGTCCAGGTTGAAACAAGCGACTGGAAACCTAGTTCCAGTCTTATCATCTCCACTGGTACGGTGCCAGGTAGACCCAACAGGGACCTCCGAATTTTTCCTCCAATTTTGGGAGCCATTTTATTGCTCTCCTGGGGAAGGTCTCCAGGGTGTACAGGATCCCTAGCATGATTGCTGTTTTGTAATCTATTAATTTTGCCTCCAGTGAGCTTCCCCTCAATTATCGATCACCTTCTTGATGTCCAGCTACTTAGCCTACACCTTCAGTTTTATGGTGTCATAAAAGGAAGTATGAAATGGGGATGCCCTTCGCTGTAGCCCAGAGGAACCTATATTTGTCTGTTAATTCCATTTTGTTTGGGCCCAGATGCCAATTGAACTTGGTTCTCCCCTGTGTTTTCCTACTAAATACTGTGGGCCTCATTACATGGAAGGCGGTAATGGTTAACGGCCACTGTTAATGGTAACGGTGACCTTTAACCATTACCGCCTTACTACGAGGTCCCTTAGCGGGTTGGTGCTTTAACACCTGCTTTTTGCAGGCGTTAAAAACCAACCCGCTAAGGGACCTCGGAGCTAATTACGGCACCGCAAAATTGCGGTGCCGTAATTAGCGCCTTCCCCATTCCCATAGAGCCCTATGGGGCAGAAATGGGAATGGGGAAGGGCAATGGCGGAAGGGGGATTTACCGCCCCTCCAACCTTGGAATGGGGCGGTAAATCCCCTTTCCGCCAAGGCGGTGCCGGTATGAGCCATGGCGCTAATAGCGCCATGGCTCACAGCCTTCCGTGTAATGAGGCCCTGTATCTTTGTTTTTGCCAGATTTATCCTGGGGCCATTTTCCTCAGCATATATCTGTAGAGCGTTCAGAGAATTTTGTAGGCCAATAGATGTTCAGTTGATAATGAGAATGTAATCTGCGTATGTAAGAGTGTTTGCTACTTCTTGCCCATATTGCAGGGGAAGGTTGTGGGCTGCCTTCATGGCCTTATCCAAATCAGCCATGTATAGGTTGTATGGTAGTGAGCCAAAACGCAACCTTGCTTTAGGTCCACGTTTGTCTCGATGGACTGGGATAAACCGCCATTGTGTGATAGTCGGACCTTCACTGTTGTTTTATGGTGGAATTGTTTAATAAAGTGCAACAGGCAGGGGTCTATGCCCAGCTTCTCCAGTTTCTCCAACAGTTTCCTGCGGTTAACAGTGTCGAAAGTTGAGGTAAAGCCGACAAAGCAAACATATAATGGGGTATCAGGGTACCTGTAGGCATCAGAGATACGGTTGTTAAGTACCCATAGGATGTGCTTAGTACCAAAACCCTTTCTGAAGCCAAAATAATGCTTGATTAGGAGATGATTTTCATCTCACCACCAGACAAGCATGTCAAGCAGAAAGCCACCGAAAATGTTTGAACTACAGTCTAGCAGAGCAAGAAGTCTATAACAGCCAGGGTTTGTGCAGGAGCCTTGTTGATACCGAGGGATTAAAACTGATTCATGCCAGGAACTTGGGTGATGCCTGATTTGCAGATGTCCAGAAATAGTTTTTACAAGAGCTTGGTCCACATAATGTGACCCTTCTTCAACACAATATTGGATAGCCCATTCGGTCCCGTAGCCCTCGAAGGCTTCACCTTCTTAATGATCGCCACGAAGTCTAGAGCCTCTACTTGAGACCGTATGCTTGAGGCATCCTGCGGACGGTCCTTAACACTAGGCACACCAGCTCCCTGAACCCAGAAACTCTTACTTATATAGGACACCCAGTCCTCAGCAGCAATTGGGCTGACCTCTAAGGCCTGTTGCCACCTCTGGTGGAGAGTATCATGAACCAGAACTTCTTTGAGTCGTGGGTACGTATGATTTCATTTATGTGCCATTAGCTGTGGTGTCTCTATAACGATGATCACTGAGCCACCGTGGATATGTCCTTCTTAGGGCATACAGCTTATTCTTAAAGTCCACAGTGGACAAAGATCGACTCCTCTTTACGATGCTCAGTGTTCATTATATGTTTTTTATTTGCAATGGCAGCATCATATGGCACCCAGGCTTTATTTCCCTTTAAATCGACTGTCCATTGCTTCTAATCGCAACCACTTATTGAGGTGACTGTGGTGTTTAAGTCCCAAGCATGCTTCACCAGTAATTCCTCACGTTGGTGACCATGATTTTTAATTTTGGTAATCAAGTCATATATGCAGGTTATTCTTATGATATGATATGATATATGGTATTTGTAACGCGCCTATACACAGGTGTTTCAAGGCGCGACGAGGCAGGGGGGGGAGGAACAAGGGGAGACAGACAACGATCCTACTAGGCCAGGTGTCATTCAGACCGCGCAAGTGCAAGGGGAGGGGGAAAAGTGCAAGGGGAAGGGGAGGGGGGGAAGTGCAGTACAAGGTAAGTGGCGTAAAGTAATAAATAAATATGGCCAGCTGGTGGCAAGTGCAAGGTAAGTGCAGAACAAGTGCTGGGGAAGGGGGGGGGGCTGTAGGGATACAGAGACAGTCCCGCAGTGCAGAGGGGTTCCAGGGCATCAGTGCAAGTGGAGAGTGGCTGGGCCCAGGACCGAGGCCGTTTAGAGAGGTCCAGTTACAGGATCAGTGCAGTTTCAGTGAAGAATATTAGCTGTTCAGCAGGGAGAGGGAGAGAGAAAGCAGAGGCAAAGAGGAAGGTTTTGAGGTGCTTCCGGAACCGGAGATGGTTCTCCTCGAGTTTCAGGGAGGCAGGAAGGCTGTTCCAGAGGGAGGCCCCTGCCGCGGAGAGAGATCTACCCCCAGCTCGTTGCTTCGAGAAGCGGCTGACCCTGAGGAGGTTGGAGGCGGATGAGCGAAGGGCTCGGGAAGGAAGATATTTGGGAAGAGAGAGTTGAAGGTATTTAGGACCCAGGCCCCAGAAGGCCTTGTGGACAATGCAGAGGGTTTTGAACTTTATCCTCGCAGCCACTGGGAGCCAGTGTAGAGATTTCAGTCCTGGAGAGATACGATCCCTGGGCTTGAGGCCAAGGACAAGTCTCGCAGTTCTGTTCTGGATGAGTTGCAGAGGGCGGAGAGTGGAGGCAGGCAGATTAAGATAGAGGCTGTTACAGTAATCCAGCTTCGAGAGAACCAGGGCTCGGGAGACAGTGAGCTTCTGGGGGAAGGAGAGGAAGGGAAGAATACCTCTGAGGAGGTGCAGCTGGTAGTGTGACCTCTTGGCGACGTCAGAAATATGAGGAGAGAAGGAGAGTGTGGAGTCGAAGATGACCCCAAGGTTTTTTGCCTTGCAGGTAGGAGCAGGGAGGGGGCCAAGGGAGGCAGGCCAGAGAGCTGCAGGGAAGGAGGGAGTGGGAGTACCGATGAGTAGAATCTCAGTCTTACTGGCATTAAGGCAGAGGTCATTGGCGGCACACCATTCTTGGATAGCAGACAGACAGTCAGAGATGAGGGAAGGAGAGGGGGAGGCTGAGGGTAGCCTGAAAATGAGCTGGGTATCGTCCGCATAGCATTGGAAATGAGGGCAGAGAGCGGCGATGCGGTGGGCAAGGAGTGCCAGATACTGGTTGAACAGCCAGGGAGAGAGATTAGATCCCTGGGGGACACCACAGGTGGAGAAAAAGATGTCGGAGAGGAAGGACCCCAGTTGGACCTGGGAGGGTCGATTTGAAAGGAAAGAGGTCAACCACGCCAGAGCCTGACCAGTGATACCCAGGTTTTCCCGGAGACGGTTGAGCAGGATGGCATGGTTGACAGTGTCAAAGGCAGAGGAGAGATCGAGCAGAATGAGAACACACGGAGTGTTGGAATCGAGGTTCAAGAGCAGGTCTTCACGGATGTTCAGGAGAGCAGTTTCCGTGCTTCTGGCAGCTCTGAAGCCAGATTGATGGTCATGAAGACTACCAACAGATTCAGCATGGAGGTTAAGCTGGGAGATGGCCAGTTTCTCCAGGAGCTTGCCCAGGAAGGGAGTGATGGAGATAGGGCGATAGTTAGCCGGGCAGGAGGGGTCGGAAGAGGGTTTCTTGAGAAGAGGGTGCACAAGGGAGTGCTTAGTGTGATAAGATCACTCAAAGTCATCGCTTTACATTGCAGGGTGGGCCTTCAGTCACGGATTGCCTGGTTGACAAAAATTAAGTGAATAAGGGAGGATGAGGTACTATTGGACCAGGTATAATTTGGCCCTGTCCTGTTCATAGGGAGTGGGACAAGGTCGAACTCCGCCAGGACAGCCTTCCAATCGGGGCAATCAGTGTGCCAAGGGCGCTCTCCTCTCCAGTTCCCACAAGTGTCAGGCTAAACAGACAATTCACATTGAAATCTACTGCCAAGTAAACCCACGAGCACAGGGTGTTGCAAACAGCATCCATAGGTTCATTTGTATGTTTATGGCCAGGAGGGTCATAAATGCCCAAGACCAGAGTATCACCAGGGATGTGGGAAAACCCCCTCAATGCCACTGCCAATAAATTAGGATCTTCGCTAGTGCACTTATATGGTCTGGGCATATATTCAGTTTTTGCCCCTATACATAGGCCACTCTTCGGGCAGCCCCAAAAGACAGGGGCAAGCCGAAAAATTGTAATATAGCCATCCATGTAAAAGGGAGCCGTTACCCAGGTTTCCTGTAAAATAAAAAGGTTAGACTTCCAGAGTTCCTGCCCGCCCTGTGGATTTCCCAAAAAAGAACAGTGGCTACATGAGTTCCAAGATAGAACAGAACAGGGAATCTCCAAACCGGCTGGTGGTTATTTCCCATTGTGAAATGCTTTCGACCAGCTCCCTTGTATTCTATGAAGATTAACATTCTTCTTCCCCATACCTGACCTTGTGCTGTCAACCCAATTATTGGCTTTGAAGAGACCCACATTATATGATCTATGTATCCTGTGTGACATCCTTTCTTCACTCAGTACTTTGTGGGATACAAACAGAAAGACTTTCAAGCCAGGTTTGTGGAAAGTCTTGGCCTGCATACATACACTTTCTGTCATCATAGGCAAAATAAAGGTGTCTGGCTAAGGAATTTTGGGAGCTCTACTCGCTCAATGTCCTTAGAGGAGATTGTTTCTAAGTCCGGGATTAGATAGAGTAAATCCAATAGCCACGACCTGTTGAAAAAAAGCTGGAGTCAGTTGGTGCTGTTTCCAGGATTTTTTAATATTTAGAAGGGTGCCCAGGGCCATTCCTATGTGATGGGCCAGATAGCCTCTGTTTTGCCAATAGGTGCAATGGGATATCCTCAGCATCTACCAGCCTAGGCTCCTTTGCTTGAACATCTTTGATTTTTTGCCAGTGCTGGATAGTGGTCAAATTTTTTGGGGTGGGCACCATATTTGATTTTGCCGGATACTGGACTCTAGTTCTTACAGCAGGAGGTAGTTTAGACACCAGGCAGGAGATTCTCTTTTGGTGCCCCCGTATTGGCTGTTTGATTGGCCTTGGGGCATTGGTTTTATGTTGCCCAGCTGATACGATGGAGGCTGTATTTGGGTGGGGGCCGGACACCACCACCCGCGTTTAGGTGTGGGGCATTGGGCCGGATGGTCGTTGGGTGCTGCAATGTTACCTCCCTTACGGTGCCTTCGGTCAGTTTATTAGTGACTGAGTATCCATCGCTTCCAGCGGCCCCGCAGCCAGTGAGAGTCATTGAACGTTTGGCGGCATTGTTGTTCCGGGTATTCAATTTTGAAGGGACACCCCCTCCTCCCTGCAGAGATTGTGTTAGGAAGTAGTTTTCCTTTGGGTGTAGTCTGTGGGTTACATTTGTGGCGTTGAACATAGCCTGGTCTATGGCAATGGTTTCAAGGGCTTGTTCCTTGGTGGCCCTTTGGGTTTATGAACACAAGATTCCTGATGGTTATTAATGTTTGTGCACTCTTGTGTATTAGAGTTCAAACAGTTCCTATTAGGTGCCATGGCGATGTCAGCAACGAGACAAAGCATGCGATTAGTTTCGCGCTGAACATCTTAAATTTTTGTGCACATTAGGAAGAGCGAGTCAAGTTTACTTGTTAGGGAGTTCCAGGCAAGAGTCCCTGGAGCACTGTGTTCTTGGTAGGTTTGCTCAGTTTCATCAAGTCACTGTCTTCCTCGCTTGAAGAGCTCTCCAATGTTGTGACCAGCATCTCCAAATCCAGTCTGGCAGATAGCTCCGCATAAGAGGCTGAATTCTGATCACCACTCCCCGATGGTGGAGTATTGCATTTGAGGCCCTTACATAGATTCAAAAGGGAGCCATTGTTGTCAATGGAATAGGAGCTGTCGAATGTGTCTGCCATTGCAGCAGAGTTTAAAGTAATATTTGGATTTGGAGTTCGCAAGGGAGATCGAGCCCCGGTGTCTATGCTCTCACGGGGTGTATTGGTGGCAGCCTTGTATGGAGCTGCAGGCTCTGCTGCTGCCCCCCCCCCCCCCCTCTTCCTCCCCTTATTGGCTACCTTGCTGCCAATAAATGCAGAGATGTCACGTTGGGTCACCACCTTATTGCGCTTACAATTGTTTTTTACCTTCTTGGTGCGCAGAGCCAGAGAGGCGCCGGTTTGGTCATTATTAGGGCTGCATGCAGGGTTTATGTCCCTCCATTTTTGCCGGCATGATGCAAGTTTGTTCTTAGGAAAAATGCCAATGGTAGACAAAGAGGCAATCCCGGGCAGGAGAAACTCCCACCTGGACAGAAGGGTTAAGAGTGGCCGCCCGAACATGAAGCTGCAAATCCTGATTTTTTTGACAAATGTGTGGTAAAAAAAAGCTGGACTGGTAGGCAAGTAGTAAACAATCAGAGGTGTGCAGTGCAAGACTGAATGAGTCTCCTTAATCAGTGTAGCAGTCAGCTGAGTGTAATGAATTCCCAAGGGGTTTAACGTAATTGGACTAGCCGGCCCACCGCGGACCACTTCCACTCCACCTCCTGCTCCACGTTCCGCAGGACTGGAGGCTTTTAAGTCCTGCTAGGTCTGCACAGTCAGAAGCTGCACCTCCAGGGACAAACACTGTAGAAATACTCCACGCAGTCACGGCAGACCACTTCCAATCCACTTCCCGCTTCCTTTTTCAAATATATATATTATTGATGCAAGTGGTCTCATGTAGATGCTGAAAGTCATAGGGAGAGTAAGCAGTCGTGAACAATGTTGAAGGCATCTTTAGAGGTTTGGATTGAAATTGGTCTATTTTTAACCTTGCTACATACTTCTGAAACAAGGATTTTCTCCAGTGAAGGGCTATTAATTAGATGGCACCTGTTGCTGCTCTGCTGTCTCATTATGGGATGTGAGAGGGGTCAGAAAGGTGAAGTTGACTTTTTTGGGAAGTCTTTTCAAAAGATGCCATTTTATTAAACTCAAAAGGTTTTGATAAACGTCTCACTATCCCCACCCTAACAAAGATTTTCTTACCTATAAATTAAGCTAAAGAAAACACTGACAAAAGGATGCTGTCCCTCACGACTGTACATACAACAAACTGAACAAGGTAATGCCTAGCAATTCAGATATAATAACACAATTAACAGTTTTCATCAAGGCTTGGTAACTGTTCCTCCTTACGCAACCTGGGCGAGTCCCTCTTCCCCAGATTCAATCAGGATTTCAATCAACAGTTCAAAAGAACAAGGAAATCCTACCTTGCAACAAAGTTCTAATAAAATTCCTCTTTAGCCAGTACGTGCCTCACTTGGGCTTAACCAACAGATCAGAATGTTCAGCAAGTCTTTTGTCTCTCCACTGGTGGTAGAGTGTTCCACACAACTAAATCCTAACAACAAAAAGGTGTACTTCCACAGTGCATCAATGTCAACAAAACGACTTCTTTCAGGATGATTCTCCAACAGTTTACAATGAACTCACATCAGCAATATTGATTTGTCAGGATCATTCTTCAAAAGGTCACAATGAGCTTTTGGCTTTTGTGGTCTTGCAATTTCTTCAATACTTTGAACCACACCACAGTACTTCAATGGTTTCCGCCTGACCCACTCATCGGTCAGGCCTATACTCCCAAGTACTTTGCCCTGATGTACTCTCCTGCTAGGACTAATGCAACTATTAATACTACTACAAGCACTTCTGTGGTACAGTTCTGCTTCGCACAATTTATAAAGTCTGTTGACTTTCCACATCAGTTTTGACTACTTCTGGGAAAACATGAGACACATTGTTATTGTTTGTTCCACACTTTTGATTGTCACATGCAATTCATGTTATGCTTCTCTCCTCCTGAACACCTTCTGTCAAAAGGGCAGCCTTCCTGCCACTCTTGTTCTCTCCCACTCTTGTTTTAACCCAGTGCTGATAATGGTTTTCTGTCACTCCTGCTCTTCTTTGGCTAAGGCAATGCTTATTCGGGTCAGTTCTCCATCTGATAATAGGGTTTATAAACAACTTGCTGCTTAATTGCCCCCTCTTGGCTTTGGCAATGTTGGTTCTCTTTAACTGGATTTGTTATTGCCCTCTTTTGGGTTTTGCAATAGTTGTTTGTATTGGTCTTTAGTGATATTACCCTTGCGTGTTGTTGGTAAATATTCTGACCATCAAATACACAATAACACTGCCACATTCTCCACTTTGTATCAGCTTGGTATTCACAACAATAATCTTTCTGCTCCACATCCGTTCGATACACATAATATTAACATTTCTGCCACTTCGCTCGTTTTTCATTAGTTCGGTATTCGAAGTACCCAGGCTTGGTCAACAGGTTGTCATGGAGCGCTCCGGGGTCACAGTACTCTAGTGAACTCACCGGGTATGGCTTGCAGGTCCACTCTGCTGACGTCAGGTTTTCTGCTTCTGCTTAAGACCGCACAGAAAACTACTTTGCTCGGTTTTCTATGTTCCGCACTGATCAGAACAGGAGTGTGTCTTGCATCCCAACTCCACACTTCCCGCCACGCAACCTCTGCAAACACGATCTTCAGGGGGAAAGTTGTTACACATAACACTGCCCGCTGCGCAATCTCTGCAAAGAAGGTCTCTGAAGGAAAAGACCCTCACAGAACCGGCATCCATACGTCAAACGTCTCTGGCGTCTCTGCTCTGCTTCAGCTGCAACTTCAGTGTGGAGCCACAGCAATTACTTCACCTCCCACTACTGCTGCTACTACGGCTACTACTCTCTATGGTCTGCACCTGATGGTGCCTTTTATGCCTCTCAGTCTCCCTCAGGTGAGGGACAATAACCTTAATAGTGTGAAACTTGCAGTTCAGGGCCCTGCATCCCTCTTCTTCGTCCCAGTACTTTTGTCATTGTGGGACTTGAAGTCTCCAATGTTCAATTAAATCCTTTTCACAGTTTCAACTTTACAATACGCCATTAGGATAGTGGGGTCTCTGGGAAAGTTATGAAAGGGGGTTTCCCATTATTCCCGACTTGCTTCCCCGTGTGATTCACCCACAGAACACCACCCCGGG
Organism: Ambystoma mexicanum; assembly: GCF_040938575.1. Lineage (NCBI taxonomy): Eukaryota > Metazoa > Chordata > Amphibia > Caudata > Ambystomatidae > Ambystoma > Ambystoma mexicanum. The sequence continues at coordinate 445,169,533 of NC_090936.1, read as the reverse complement.
GGAACACCACCCCCGGATCAGGATCAGGAAGCATCTGCCTTTCCTTGTCCACATGAGAGGGGTCCTAAATCAGGTTTTCTGGGGTCATCATCTCTGATTCATCGCAGGTGGCACAGTCAAAAGTATTAGCTGCAGCTGAAAGATTAAGCATGATTAGGGCAAGAGGTTGCAGGTCATCTAAGGACTCTAGAATGGTGTACCTGTTGTATTGCATAATGGACGTTACACACATAGCATGTGTCAAACATCCACTGTGCAAAACAAGAAATCGGAAATGGACAGGACGGGTCGCGCAGTGAGGAAGGAGTAAGTGGGGAGCGTGGTGTGTGGGAGGGGGGACAGGTAGGCTTGAAAGTGGAGGAGTTTGGGGAAGCAGGGGGCAGGTAGGCTTGGCAGTGGAGGAGGTTGGGAAAGCGGGGTGGAGAGTAGGAGAGGGTGCGAGTGGTAGGGCTTCCAGTGTTAACCCCCTGGATGATGACAGGGGGTAGCCAGGGGTGAAATATGGGCAGATATTCTTGAAGTTTCTGCCGAAGGGTCAGTGGGGGTAGTGGATATGGCTGCGAGGACAGGGAGGAAAAGAGATCCTTATTTCAACTCCTGTTATTGCAGGTGTAAGTACAAAGGAAGTTGTGAAAAGGATATTTTCGAAAGAATCAGATAGAGCCCTCCTTGTCTGGGATTACTGTCTCAGGAAGGAAGTTTTGTTTAATGGATTCAACTTTTTGTTAAGTGGTTCAATTAAACAAGCGAGTCACTCTTTTAGGGATGTTTGGAAAGTTCATTGTGCATCCTAAAGATTTAAGTGGTTTTATTGGGCGCTCCTGTAGTCTATTCTGGAGGCGTTATTTGTTTGAACTACAAACTGATCTGTGATAACCTGTAGCATGAGTTTTAAAAGTCAATACACTTTTTGCTGAAATTGATTTTTTTTAAACTTTCTTTATTGATTTCATAGTAGTGATACAGAAACTACCATAACCATCTCCTTAGCAAAAAACCCTTCACCCCCCGGCCCGGCTCTTGGTACCACAAACATGGTTTTGCATACATTGGTCTATTCACATTAGTTCATCTAGCATTGTTACATTCATACACCCATTATGACAGTCACTCCAGCGCCATCCAGATTCGCAAATGTTCACAGCTTTAGAGAAAGGTGCTGATCTATGGTCAACTCCCAACCTAGTATATGTCCTTTGTGCATCTCATACAATCTTGGCACAAAAGAAATAACTCTCTCCTTCTAGATTAGGTCCAGTTTATTACAAGCTGAACCCAGCTGCCAGCATATTTTGTTTCAAGTCTAAGTAGTATTGCCGAAAGGGGGGCCAGTAATCCATCGGTCGGCTACTGGCTGGAAGTGTCAAAGCATATTGAGTTTCTCTTTGTTCGCATGTGTTCATAAACACCGGCCACCTCATAAAACCAGGTGCATTACATTTCCCCCATGATCTAGTCACCATGTATCTAGCTGTCACTGTGGCCATCCCCAGCAGCTTCCTCTCAGAACGAGGTACCTCCCCAATCAGCGTCAGGAGCCATAGTTCTGGTCTATAGTTACACGTTGTGCTTAGGTAACATCACGGCCATTGCCTCCTTGATCTTAATCCAAAAGGGTCTGATATGAGAACATGACCAAGCTACATGGTATAATTCAGCTGGTTCTACATTGCATCTTTTACAGGACGGGGATCTCTCAGAAAAGAATCTGTGTAACATGACCGGAGAATAATAGACTTGGTGTAAGAATTTGTAATTTATTAACCTAAACCGACTATTTAGAGACAGGTTACGTGTATGCATGCAGATGAGTTTCCAGTGGTCTTCATTTATTACTGTCCCCAAAGCTCCCTCCCAGGCATTTCTGTATGTCTGCCCCCTCACTACCTTCCTTCCTCTGATCATCTTGTAAATGACTGACACCAGCTTTCTGGTGGATAAAGGATTGAGCACATATTGAAGAATAGAGTGTGGGGTGGGTGCTCGGGGGAACTCGGGCCATTTGGATCTCAATACCTCCCAAATCCGAATTAAGGACACATCGGTCCATTCACCCTTGGTTCGCAAGGACTCCCATTTTATCAACTGCTCCTTGTGAACTAAATCTCCCAACGCCTGAACCCCCAATTTCTGAAAATGAGCCTCGAAAGATCTCTCATGTGTAAGTGGAATCCCATATATTTGGTATATTGGGAGGTTCAGAGCCTAGCAGGTCTCAGCACCGGTCAGTCGGCCGATCTGTTCCCAAGCCCTACATGTCACAGCTATAAGCTGTCTCTCAGTCCATGGCATCCGTTCCCGGGTGCCCCAAAGCATTCCCAGTAGGTCGTTCGGGCTAGCCACTGCTGTTGCCAGAAGAGAGTGAGGGGAGTCAGAGGTGGGGGACCTCCATCCCGCTACGTTTTGGACCTGTGCCGCCAGGAAATACATATATACATCACGATATTCCAGCCTGCCCCGCTCGTATGGCAATGTAAGGGTGTCAAAGGATATCCTGGCCTGCCTGCCGGCGCAAGCCAACCATATCATTAAACTTTTGGCACGTGTCCAGAAATGCGTAGGGGGCCAAATAGGTAATTTATTAAAAATATACAGCAACTTGGGCAGGATAACCATCTTAGATAAAGCGATGTGTGCCACCTGAGAGATGGGCAGAAGGATCCATGATTCTACTCTATGTTCCAGTAGCTCCAGTGTTCTCATGTTGTTCCCCTTATAGAGTTCTCCCACCGATGTGGTCACAAGGACACCTAGGTATCGTATACCCGGGGGACACCAGCGGAGGTCCACCCCTATATCCACTTGATGCACACCTGGGGTCAGGGGTAGCACCTATGATTTGTTCCAATTAATTCTCAGCCCCGAAAGTTACCTGAATCTACATGTCTCATGCGTCAGTGGGGGAGGTTTAGCCTGGGGTGTTTAACATAGAGTGATATATCGTCCGCGTATAACGAGACAACGGTGAGATGCAAATGTGTTTGTATGCCCCGGTGTGGGTGGAGTTCTCGAATGTGTTCCATTGCAAGAGAAAACAGGATTGGTGAAAGGGGGCACCCCTGGCTTGTGCCCCGCGTTGGATAGATGTAATCTGACGCCAACCCGTTTGTGTACCCCGCTGCTTTGGGTGCAGTGTATAGCAGGCGGATCCAGCGTATGAATGTCAGGCCGAACCCGGAGCGGCGGCGGACCTCGAAGCGGAAAGGCCAGTCGACAGTCAAAGGCCTTTTCTGCATCCAAAGCTGCCACCGCAATAGGAACCCCTGAGTCCACATTATGCATGAGTGTAAACAGCCGCCTCAGATTATTTTGGGTTGACCGACCCGGGATGAAGCCCGCCTGATCTGGCAGGACTAGTGCAGGCATATGCGGCAGGAGTCGGTCCGCCAGTATTTTAGCAAGTATTTTAATGTCGATATTGATTAACGACAACGGCTGGTATGCTGTGCATTTTCGACAATCTTTTCACTGCTTAAGAAGCACCGTCACCAGCGCTGTTCTTGTAGAGTGCGGGAGAGTGTCCGTCGACAAGGCGTTTTCGTACATATCACACAGACCTGGGAGCAGGTAGGTTTTATATAGGTCTATATAGGTTTTATAGAATTCAGCGTTATTCCATCAAGACCTGGGGCCTTACCATTAGGGAGGGAGAGTATTGCCTTGCAAATCTCTTCATCCATTATAGGGTCGTTCAAAGCACCCCCTTGATCTGGGTCCAACCATCCCAGGGCTATCTTGTCTAGGTATCGTGTCATCATATCGTGCCCCACTCTGGAGCGGGACGTGTATAACGGATCGTAGTAATCTCAAAAATGTTGTTGATCCCCTCAAGACCTTTGATGAGGTATCCACTATGGTTCTCGACCTCCATAATAGGTGTTACCTGGCGTTCCTGTTTAATAGCCCATGCTAGCGTCTTACTGGGGCGGTCACCCTCTCTATACCTTGTCGCTGCAATCAGATCACCTAGAAACCTCGCCTCTCTAATTGCTAGTTGGTGTAGTTCTTCTCTATGCGCTCTCAGGGCTTTGCGCACTTCGACTGTATCTAGGGCCCATTGTTTATTCTCCAATTCTTTAATGGTCTCTTCCAACGCCTGCATGGACCTACGTAGGGCTTTTAGTACCTCCCCTTCTTTAGATGTGCAGCATCCCCTTACATATACTTTAAACGTTTCCCAGATCACCCCGGGGTCAGGTTTCTGAGCCTGCATTGGTTAGGAAGTAGGTCTCTTTGTATTGGCCAATTTCCCCACGGAACGCTCCGTCCTCCAGGGCCGCGGCTCTGAGCACCAGCGCAATTGACTTGGGGGTCCCACCGGGCCAGCCATGCTGCTCAGGACTGGTGAGTGGTCCGAAAGGGTTTGGGGGAGTATGTTAGTCTCTAAAACACATCTAGCCATAGAGAAAGTGGTCATAATGTAATCAATTCTTGACGAGCTACCGTGGACGCCAGAGAAGAAGGTGTATTCCCTATCGGTTGGATGTATTTCCTGCCACACATCATACAAATCATGGTAGACAGCGATAGCGGACCATGCTTGGGCAGTGTGTGGTAGGGTTTGTTGTACTGTAGAGGACCTATCCAATTCTAATGTGAGAGCCATATTAAAATCGCCAAACCAGATAATATCATAACCCGGAAATTTGTGAATGTGGTTGGCACACTGGTGAAAAAACTCAGGGGTATCAGTATTTGGTGCATATGTGTTTATCAACAGGAGTTTTAATCCAGAGATGTCCCCCGCCAATATAATAGATCACCCCCCCTCATCACCAATCTGTTCATGTAATTTGAACTCCAAGGAGCCTTGTATATTGACTGCTACCCCTCTAGAGTGTGCAGTATAAGATGAGCCAACCCGTTAGTATAGGGAGGGACGCCTCCTGACCTAGATGCGTCTCCTGCAGGCATAGTATGTTTACATTATGGTTCTTGCTGTAATTTGCCCTTAAACAGATTTTCTTCTGGTTAGTGAACCCACCTATGTCCCATGACATTATTGACATGATATGTGTTATACAATTTCTTCCCTATGTTGGGTGTACCCATAAAGTAGACAGTGGAACAAAGGGCCTTACATTATAGTTCCTACTTAACTGTGCTATATAGTAAACCGCGGATACTATGTCACCAAATTTCATCTCATTAGTTAGGGATCTCTCTCATGCGCAGACCATCGAGCCTTTCCCCTTAATATCCATATCAACTAGCATAAACTTCCCTTATACTCAGCCCCAGTGCCACCCCTTTCCCACCCACACCAAAAACAGCAACCTACCTGCACCCTTATCCCCATCCCAAAACATCCCATATTAACATTCCTCAACAATTCTGCAGTGTTTGCACGTATCGGGCGCCACAGGCTGCCAGAACGCTCCTGGAGACAACGGCCGCTGTTTGTCATTCGCGGTACCGGCCAGCACCTCTGGAGCCTTCAATGTAAGTCACTGAGGTCGCCATAAGTTGATTCCCCTTCATGAAAGGATATATAGGAGCCATCAGGGTGAGTGTCGAGGCGATCTAAGTTTAGCCGGATTGTACTGCGCTTCTTTCTTACGCAGGATGTTTTTCACAGACTGGAAGGATTTGCGCTGTTCCTGGACCAAAGGGCTGAAATCCAGAAAAGCCGAATTGTGGGGGGCCCCCACCATAATGCCTTCTTGTCCCTGGCAGAGCAAAGCAGGATATCCCTGTCACGATAGCTGAAGATTCTAGCAATGATGGGGGGTTCCGGGGCCCCTGGGGGGGCCTCGCAGCCAATGAATGGTGTGCACGTTCTACGTGTACAGCTTCTTCACAAATGTCTTCCTATTATCGATCGGTGTGGACTCCGGTACTCCTAAAATATGGATATTGTTCCACCTGGAGCAACGCTCAGGTCCTCATTCTTTGCCATCACTTTCTTGACGGATTGTTGTAAGTCGGCCACTTCTCTCTGTAGTGTAGCCACTTTGTCTTTCCCTTCTATGATCCTTTGTTCTGCCTCTGCCATACAAATCATTAAGTTGTGCGGTTGAATGACGGAGGTATAGACCTTACATGTGAGAGCGTCAGTCTTTGCCCCTAGATTGTTGGTACTACTCTTCAGGGCTAATAGAGTCTGGTTCAAGGCCACCACATCTATGTGGGCCGTTGTTTGGCTCTCCTCAAGAGACGGGGCGGGCTGCGGCTGATCTTCCTGTGCAAATTGATACATTTTTGCCTGTTTTTTGGGATTGACCATTATATTGCCGTCCCCGCAACTTACTTCCTGCATTGATTGCTGTGGGGATCGTGTAGTGGGCTGGTATTAGGGATAATCTAGGCCCCAGCAGTATCTAGAAACGTTGTGGACGCACGTAGCAAGGGTGCTCCAGCTATAGCAGTCTGTATGAGCCCAAATTACAGCTATGGGTGTGGGGCTGCGTTGGGTTCTGTACAGGGTCATCCCCACGCCGCAGAGCGGGTGTATTGTGTCCGGGCCACGTTGCGGATGTTCTTTAGCCTTGGCTGGAGCGGTGCGACTATTATTATCTGCAGCATCGCCTTCAATATGGATCAATGCGGGTACAATTGCAGTGCTGAGTTGTTCGTTGGGGGTGCGAGAAGCCATTCGCTCTGTGTGCAGTGTGGGGTCCCCAATGCAGCAGTACACATCAGCCGCAGTGACCCTACAGTCCTTCACCTCCAATATTCCACATGTCTCTGTCTATTCATTCAGTTATGCCGCGTCGCCCCCAATATGTATCATCAAGGGCCCAAGATGGGAGATGTGTGTGTTTCTAGTGGTGTTCTAGTTTATGAAGGACACAAGCAGGAGTTGATACCCGGACAGTGGTTCGGGTATCATGAGAAGTCAACTATGCAATGGGGCAGTTTTGAAAAGCAGCTCCTGCATGAATTGGCGGTCTTGGGATGCCGTGGTGGGGTGTTGCAGAGAGTCAAACGTTCGCTGTGCCGCACTGGATATGGTGGTATGGGTTACACACTGTGTAGAGACTATTCAAAGGGGGTGCAGGATATCATAAACACTGTCTGCGGAACTGAGTCCATACTGTCGCAGCCAAATGCCTGCCGCAGTGCCACCAGAGCCCGCTGCCCCCAAGGTCCCGTTGCTCCTTGTCTGTTCCCCTTATTTCATTGCAGTGCCCCCTATAAGTGTCTCTCAGGGTCTCAACCCGGGGGTATATGCGCTTCAATGCTGTTCCAGTCCACGGGGGATTCAAACAGGCACTGACCCGGTTGTTCCAACAAAGTGAGAGAGCCAATTACATATCAGGCCGTATCCGAATGCAGTGTCTATACTGATCGGGGGCCGCATGATGTTACGCAGAGTGTTGCCAGGTGTCAGTAACATTGTGCACATTTTGAAATTATAGATGATGAATAGCCATTCGGCTATTTAAATGAGGGGCTACCATCCCAATCCAGCAAGGGAGATCAGCAGTCTGCTCGGCCGTGTATTGGGATGTGGCCTCACGTGGGATCTCACCTTCATTTCGGGCTGGATCACCCACCTCGGTCGTAGTCGGTGCCACACAGGCCTCCCTGTATAGCTGCCTCCTCGCTTTCCACTCCAGAACGGAGCAGGTCTCCGCGTGGGGGGAGGGGTAGGCCACCAGGCGGCAGCTGCAACACGCCCGAGGAGAGGAGACGGCGCCTCACGGTCCCGCTGCTTTCTTTCTGTGGGACGGAGACACACACCCCACCAATCTTCCTGGCATCCACCGTTGTCCGTCTCTAAGGATCTCCGGTTCACTGCAAGATGTGGCTTGGGTTGGCCCCTCCCCCGCAGGCCCCACCAAGGCTGGGATGGAGGAGCACTGCAGAACCTCTTCCAATCCGGCTCACATGGACTTCACGCCAGGTAGACACCTCACTCGTGCAGTCCCTTCAACTCTTATGGATCAGCAGCACCAGCTCCAGGGGGTGACCGGGGGCGCAAGTCACAGGATATTGTAGAGAATGTCAGTGCCTGTCCGCAGAGCTTCTCAGGCGGCTGACATCTTCTAAGCCGCGCAACAGCGCCACCCCCACTGAAATGGATTTTAACCATGTGCATTTGCATGTTCTTCCGTTCCTTTTAAGTTAAGCTTGCTGGCTATCAAACAATTTGTTGGCTACCTTCAAGATTTATTTTGTTTTCTTGTTAGCGGGGGGCAGTGAAGAGCATCTAGGGTTTTGGACAAAACCTTAAGGAATATATTAAGAAAGGCTTCTTGCGTCTCAGTTTTTCATTTTAGCAATGAGGTGTTAGAGAACTGAGGCGAGAAAGTTGTTTATCAATCCTCCTTTAATGCAGAAAAAGATTAGATCATGGGTTTGTTTTTCCTGATTTTGGTGCCTGTGTGCTTGGTTGGAGATATTGTCAAATAGAAGGCATTGTTCAATCCAGGATAAGAGATCCACACTAAATTATGTGACTATTATATTGATAGAGAATATGATGTCCACAGCGACGCCATCTTTATGCATGCACCCTTCGGTCCACTGGGGGAAACAGTAATGATATACGATTGAGCGTGTTTATTCGCTTTATCGTTCACCCAGGCCCAATGTAGTGATTGGATCTAGACAGCCCTCTATAATTGGGTCAAGACACATTGCCAATAATGCATCGGATAATGATGTCCTCTAAGGAGTTGTGTGTAGAACCTCTTCATGAGTTACATTACATTTCTCTATTATGGGCCCCTCATTAGTATTCATAAACCTTTGAATACATCTGCCTATTTGAAGGAATTTTGAAACATTTTGCATTTAATATATATATATATGGGTGTTGTGACATTTTGGAGACATCTAGAGGGATAAGCAAGGGATCCGGATCAGTGGCAGAGGCAGCTTTTAGTGGTGGGGGGTGGTTGGCTCCTCAGGGGACACTAGCATTCTGAATAATTCTAGGTTAGTGATATCTGTCAACATTTGTAGATGAGCCGCATTAATAATTCTCTTGAATTAACGCTCATGACGAAGTGTAGCGAGGAAGCCACAAGTAATGTACAGGGAGGGCTCTTCTCCTAGGAACTTTTTTTTACATAATGGGTTGAAATGATGCATGTTACAGCACAGTTTCTAGAGGAAATGGGATTAAAAGCCATACAAGTTACAGTCAGTCCTGTAGAGTAACACCAGAAAACAATCCAGTAGATGCCAAGTCACCAACAGTACCCAGGAGCATGATGCCTGTGCCCACAATATATGCAATCACTGCCACAGTAACACATCAATACAATACAATGTATGCCAGCATTCCCACTTTAAAACTCTTTCATGATGATGTTCCCAAAATAAATGCCAGTATTCTCACTGTAAGATGTTTTCATAATGCTGTGCTTGCAACACAGGCCAGCATTGCCACTGTAACATGCTCATGATGCAGCACCACTATATGCCAACGTTCCCACTATGAAATACTTTCATGACCCTGCACCCCAATGTATGTCAGAATTCCCACTGTAAAATCCTTTCATGATTCTGTACCCACAATTCATGCCAACATTACCATTATAATACATTCTTGCTGTTCAAACAATGTACACTGTGCTTACATTGTGAAACATTTTCATGATGTTGCGCCCACAATATATGCTAACATTACCACGTTTTGTCATACTTATGTCAGGTCAGGTATTTTATTTTCCTTTTCACTGTTTCTTTGCAATGTTGTGAAAGGGGCATTAGCTCAGAGGGAAGCTGACATGGTTCCCATGGTAAACCCTTACTCAAGAAAACATGATTCATTGCATTTAAGCAAAAATTCATTTATGAAATACAGCATACACTGCTGCATAAAAGTGAGGTTTGTGTTTCCTAAAATATCTTCTGTGAGAGCCTAGGCTTAGTGGGCAGCTTAAAAAATACTTGTGGAAGAACATAAATTGAAAGTGTCTATGAAACGCCTTCCCTGTAAAATTATATTGAAAAAACAGTCAGTTTAAGATTGCGCTTCGCCATACTTCGTGCTTTCCTTAAACCATCACTTACCTGCTGTCGAACATTGCGGTAGGATCCATCTTCCATCCGGCCGTGCCTCGCGTCTCACAGATGCATTGAGGCCGCATTTCCATCTAAGGGAAGAAAACAGAAGACAGACATTATTACGGGCATAAATAGGAACAACATATAAAGACATTAAACAGAACGAACAGCATCACAAGAGCTCAAGAAAGACTTACCAATCATAAGGAGAAGCATAGTCGCAGCTGCACTGGACTAATCCTTATCAGGGATCAGTGAAGGAACTAGATCCCATTCAACTCGCCCCTGCCAGAAGTAGCAGGACGGAGAGCTTATCTTCCATAATTCACAGGTGAGCTTTTTGGGCCGGCGCATGCTAACAGAAACCGTACTTTGGGGGTTCGAGAGGTACAACAATCACAGAATGGCGCACTCACACACTCTTATCTCCACGCAGGAGCAGTATCACCACGTACCACCACTCACAGCTTTTCTACTGAGGGAGAGGCCTGAAAGGGGTGATTCAAGTTCAGAGAGGACTGCAACCGTGCCCCAACGCCTCCGCAGAGTCCAGGTGAGCGTAACAGAACCAAACCCTCTAATACTCTCTGCCTGGGTGTTATGGAAACTTCAGAAACAGATCAGTTAGCCCTCTTACTAGGGGAATTACGGGCTGAAGTACATGCTTCAAGACAGGAAACCAATGCATTACGGAGGGATCTTATTGAAACTCGAGAAAGAACTGACAAATTGGCAAGACAAATGCTACAAGCACAAGCAGGACAGGTTCCACTGCCTGGATTGACCCATGCTTCTCATTCTTCCACACCACAACAATCAACACCGGTTCAGGTGGTTCTTCCAGGAGCAGTGCCTCTAGCCCCCCGAACGCTTCATCGGCGATCCAAACAAGTTTGCTGTATTTATGAACCAATGTCACCTTAATTTCTTGTGCAGACCAGGAGCCTTTCCTAATGACCAAGCCAAAGTGGCGTTTGTACTCTCGTATTTAGGAGGTAGTGCGGCGGACTGGTCTATACCTTTGGTAAATCAAGATGACCCTTTAGTCCGGAACTTTGGGAATTTCCAACATGAGATGGAGAAATTGTTTGCCCGTCATACTCAAGGACAAGCTCTGGCCAACAAGTTGTTGTCACTCAGACAAGGGAGTCAAGATCTATTAACCTATATTGCAACCTTCAATCGTCTCATAACCCAGACCAACTGGCCAGAAGAGAAGAGTACTACATTTGTTTACCGAGGGTTACGTGGAGAATTTAAGGATGTGTTGGCGCAAGTGGTGAATCACCCTGACAGGTGTGCGGACTACATAGACCTGACGCTGCAACTCGATCACAGGTTGCAGAATCGGAAAATGGATCGAGCTAGAGCAGAGGGATGGTCAGTTTACGTACGACCTCGTGAGAATCAGACTAACCCACATCAACAGTCTGAGCCAATGCAAATTGGTGGATTACGAAGTCCCCTTACCAAAGCAGAAAGGGAAAAAGAAGACAACAACAGCTTTGCTTATATTATGGACAAGCAGGTCACTTCCTCCGTGACTGCCCGGTAAAACCACCCAAGAAAACGGTTGGGGCAACAGACAAAACTGATGAAGAAGAAGAAGAACAGAACTTGGGAAACGCCAATGCCTGGAAAGTGTAGGGGTCTGCTTGTCGAGCATGAAAAAGGAATCCGTACAGACCTCACATCTAGTCCTGCCAGTTCTTTTGGTGAATCACAAGCAACCATCAAAAATACATGCCTTGGAGGCATATCTTGATTGTGGAGCTGTGGGTAACTACATTGACCAAGATTTTGCTCTCCGATAGGCCTTCCTCTCCGACAGAAGCAGAAATCGGAAAACATCACTGCTGTGGATGGTTCTCAGCTATCATCCGGCCTGGTGACACAATACACAGAGAAAGTCAAGCTTCTGTGTCAGGACGGGCATCAGGAGGACATTACTTTCGATCTCGTCGGTGCTCCTCAGTTCCAGATGATATTGGGAATGCCCTGGCTGGAGACTCACAATACTAGGATCGACTGGCGAAAATGAGTTCTGACATTTCCTCATGATTGTGCCGACACATGTTACAAAAAAAGATGACGCCAATCTGAAACTGAAGAAAGGAATCGAGTTGGGCCTCATCAACTTGTTACCGCTTGAATACCAAGATTATCAGGATGTCTTAAAAAAAGAGCAAACCAACGTTCTGCCCCCGCACAGACCCTACAATTGGCAAATAGATCTTGTACTCGGAGCCCAGATCCCTTGTAGCCGAATTTACGCTCTGACAGAACAGGAAAATCATCATCTTAGAACTTACCTGGATCAGTACCTGGCGAACGGTTTCATTCGCCCATCCGAGTCACCTGCCTCCTTGCCCTTATTCTTCGTGCCTAAAAAGGAGGGGGGCTTAAGAACTTGTATCGACTATAGAGCCATCAATCAGATCACAGTAAAACATCGATATCCTTTACCACTTATACCAGAGCTCCTGGACCAAGTGAAACATGCTCAAATCTACACAAAACTGGATTTAATAGGAGCATACCATCTTGTAAGAGTAAAAGAGGGAGACAAGTGGAAAACGGCCTTCCGCACAAAATACGGCCTCTTTGAATACCAGGTCATGCCCTTCGGCTATGCAATGCCGCTGGGGCGTTCCAATTCTTTATGAATGATGTACTCCGTGAACTACTGGACGTTTGCGCTCTTGTTTACATTGACGACATTCTTATCTACTCAAATTCCATGCAAGAACATGTAGGCCATGTCCGAGCAGTCCTAGAGGAGCTTCAACAACACCAATTGTATGCCAAGTTGGAAAAAAATGTTTTTCATTTAACCGAGGTCAAGTTTCTCAGTTTCATGCTCACACCACAAGGCGTACATATGGATACACGAAAGGTGGATGCAATCCTCCAATGGCCCTCACCAACATCCACGAAAGGAGTGCAAAGCGTGCTTGGATTCACCATCTTTTACCGTCGGTTTATACCTGGGTTTTCACAAATTGTACATCCAATTACCTCCTTGTTAAAGAAAAATCAAAAGTTCCATTGGTCGACAGAAGCTGAAGAAGCCTTCCAGAAGTTGAAACTAGCATTCACTACAGCACCAGTCCTTCGACACCCACGACCAGACCTACCTTACATAGTTGAGACAGATGCTTCAAAAATAACCATGGGAGCAGTATTGTCACAAGGAGACCCTGAAACAGGACAACTACACCACGTCGCATTCTGGTCCCGCAAATTTTCAGCCCCCGAGTTGAACTACGCAATTACAGATAAGGAATTACTGGCGATTAAAGCAGCATTCAAGGACTGCAGACATTACCTTCTTGGGACGAGACATAAGGTCACTGTCATCACGGACCACCGTAACTTGCAATACTTGAAAACCGCCAAAGCACAATCCTTGCGTCAACTTCGTTGGGCTCTCTTTTTTGCAGAATACGATTTTATGATCACTTATAGATCTGGAGTATGCAATGGGAAAGCAGATGCTCTATCGCGCATGAGTAACGAAAAAAAGGCTTTTACAGCATCCGACCCCGTGGCCCTAATTCCTGAGGAAAGGATTCAAACCAGAATAGCTGCCACCACGTGTGTGGATGACCAAAGAACCAGTTTGCAATCCCTGATGGATCAATCAACACAGTAGGAATGGCTGTTAAAAGGTGACCAGTACACCATCAAAGACAATCTACCGTATTTCCAAGGACGATTATATGTCCATGACCAAGAACTGCGAAAGCAAATCATCACAAACTACCACGATTCATTAGTCGAAGGACACCCAGGAATAGCCAAAACTCAGGCTAAGGTAAAACAAAACTACTGGTGGCCAACCTGGTGAAAAGACATTGCCCAATTTATTGAAACCTGCAGTGTCTGTGCACAACACAAATCTCAGAAACAGAACCCTGCTGGCTTACTACACCCCCTAACAGTACTGCCAGCACCTTGGCATACCCTGTCAATGGACTTCATCGCGGATCTTCCACCCTGCAATGGATACAACACCATATTAGTCGTTGTGGATTTATTCTCCAAAATGGCCCATTTCATCCCTCTGAAGGGACTCCCAAATGCGGCAACTCTCGCTTCTGTGTTCCTAGAGCAAATTGTTCGATTGCATGGATTTCCATCAATATTAGTATCTGATCGCGGAACGCAATTTGTTTCTGCCTTTTGGAGAAAGTATTGTACGATTGCCTGAATCGATCTCCGGTTGTCCACAAGCCATCACCCTCAAACTGATGGGCAAACTGAATGAACCAACCAATCTTTACAGCAATATCTCAGGTGTATAATGCAACAGTCCGAGGATTCTTGGAAAAATAAACTCTGGATAGCTGAGTATGCATACAACAACTCAGTTCACACAAGCACAGGGCAAACTCCATTCTACACTGTGCACGGAAGACATCCGAGGACATCAGTATTTGATCCACCCGATACCCTGGAAATGCCAGCCATAAAAAACTTGCATAAAACCATCACTCAGGTTCTTAAGGAGGCGACAGAGCATCTGACCAAGGCTACGGAAAGACAAAAACTGTTCGCTGAGCGACATCGGAAGGAAGCACCCGCCAACCAAATTGGAGAAAAGGTGTGGTTAGCATCCAAATATATTCCCCTGAAGGGGCCAAGAGCTTTCCGCCCAAGATACTTGGGCCCCTATACTATAAACTCCATAATCAATCCTGTCACCATGAAATTGGAGTTACCATCTCACATGAAAATGCACCCTGTATTTTATGTCTCTCTCCTCAAACCAATGAAGTCCAATACATGGCTTAGTTCTCCACCAGAGCTCAAAGTAATAGATGGAGAACCAGAATATGAAGTAAAATCCATCCTGGACTCCAAGGTGCTTCGATGAAAATTGAATTACCTAATTGACTGGAAAGGTTACGGACCTCAAGACCGAACTTGGGAACCCAGTGAACACGTCCATGCTCTGCGTTTAATCAGACAGTTCCATCGCAACAATCCCACCAAACCAGGACTGGGAGGAGAACCACCCTTGAGAGGGGCCTTGAGGGGGAGTGCTGTCATGGTCATGAAGTCAGGGGACAGGCATGGGGGAAGGGGTTGTATGCACAGGAGACCTGGGTGGACACTGTCCTGGTGCCTTTGGCACTAGGCTCATGAACAAAAGTAAACAAGAACATCCATTTAACACCAAAAAGCTTTTATTATGGACATAGCACTTCAGATGCATTAATCTTGAACATTCCATCCATTAAGCAGGATGCATTAACCTTGAACATTCCATCCATTAAGCAGCCCAAAGTGTATTCTTGGGTGTAGCTGCTAATGGACTGCCTTTGCACGTGCTCACTCTCTAGGAGTGGCAGGGTGTGGCTGGTAGGCCGGCCATAATGGGCGTGCCCACGATCTCAGCTATATAAGCTGCCCCGATCCTCAAGACAGACGCTTTGCGTTATTCTGCACTTGCAAGCAGCGTAACGCTCATCGTCGCCTGAGGTCAGACTTACCTTTGAAGATCCTGCTTCCTGGACATCCTGCTTCCAGCCAGCATACTTACCAACTGGGGGAAGCTGTTCTTACATGTACATATCTTCGGCGAACCAAGTATTCATCTTGACACTTTCCGGAAAGCCGGAATCTTCATCTTGGCACCGCAGCACGACACGCTCCATTGTCGACAGCAGCGCCTGCAAGGAAAAACAGAAGACAAGGTTAGACATCGAAAAAACAGTCAGTTTAATGTTGCGCTTCGCCACACTTCGCGCTTTCCTTAAACCATCACTTACCTGCTGTCGAACATTGCGGTAGGATCCATCTTCCATCCGGCCGTGCCTCGCGTCTCACAGATGCATTGAGGCCGCATTTCCATCTAAGGGAAGAAAACAGAAGACAGACATTATTACGGGCATAAATAGGAACAACATATAAAGACATTAAACAGAACGAACAGCATCACAAGAGCTCAAGAAAGACTTACCAATCATAAGGAGAAGCATAGTCGCAGCTGCACTGGACTAATCCTTATCAGGGATCAGTGAAGGAACTAGATCCCATTCAACTCGCCCCTGCCAGAAGTAGCAGGACGGAGAGCTTATCTTCCATAATTCACAGGTGAGCTTTATGGGCCAGCGTATGCTCACAGAAACTGTACTTTGGGGTGAAGGGTTCGAGAGGTACAGCAATCAAAGATTGGCGCACTCACACACTCTTATCTCCACGCAGGAGCAGTATCACCACGTACCACCGCTATAGCTTTTCTACTGAGGGAGAGACCTGAAGGGGGTTATTGAAGTTCAGGGAGGGTTGCAACCATGCCCCAACGCCTCCACAGAGACCAGGTGAGCGTAACAGAAATAAATTAATAATTGTTTTATCAAGAAACCTTGAGTGTGTTTATTTGGATAACTGTATTGTGAAACTCTGTGTCACAACATTACTGCTTACATTGACCCCTCTTGAGATAAGCCTGGCTGCTCGACCACACTACCAACCTGTGTAGTTCAGACTTATACCAAAGGTTGGCTCCCTATTGCCAGGAGGTCAAGGTTGTTTTAGTGCACCCAAAGGGTACTGCATACAATCTTGCCTAACAGAGCCTGTTCCAATTTGTGATCCAAATAGCCCACAAAGAGCTGGTACTCTTGTCCGATTTTAGACATCCTCTTAGGGTCTAAACGGTGTAACCTCTCCTCCTCTTTAGAAGGATGAGGTGGAGGATAAAACACAGGTAACACAATCTTTTGTGCTAAATGGAATTCTGACACTACTTTTGGCAAAAAAGAAGGATGAACCCTCAATACCACCTTAAAAAAGGTTGTAAATGGTGGTTTGGAAGAAAGAGCTTGAAGCTCACTCACTCTGTGAGCCAATGAAATTACCATTAGAAAGATATTCTTCAAAGTCAGCATTCTCAATGACATGAATGCAGAGGTTCAAAACGAGCTCCCCTCAGGAACTTCTAAACACCAAGTTCAAATCCCAGACATGTCTATAAATGGGACCGGAAGAAACATGTTCGTCAGACCCTTCGGGAACTGAACTACTAGAGGGATTTAGAAAAAGGAACCCATGTCAGGCAAACACTTAAAAATGGAAAGCGCTGCTAGGTATCCCTTTGCAGTGGAAACCTGCAGCCCGTGATGGGCCAGATCTAGTAAGAAGGACAACACCAATAGTGTGTTGCAAGTAAAAGGGTCAATGTTCTTAGTTTTGCACCAGCTGCAAAATTCGTTCCAATGGCACTGGTGCAGAGCTTTCTTTGCTGGCCTCCTGGCCAAAAGCAACACCTCCAATACGTCTTTCAGAAGATCCCGATGTTTGTATCTTAACCTCTCATAAACCAGGCGTGAATGTTCGGAGTTTTGATTTCTGGGTGGGTCCTGCGAGAGCAAGTCCTCTCTTTCGGAAAGACGAATTGGAGGGCAGATGGACATTTGCAGAATGTGCAGGTACCACGTCCTCCTGAGGAATCAGGATCATGGGTTTTCCGAACTTTCTCAACCTCCTGATGACATGTGGAATGACGGGGACAGGAGGTAACGCATACAGGAGTGGGAAATCCCAATCCACCACAAGCGCGTCCCCCATAGCTCCTCTTTGAGGGAAGTCCCTGTAGCAGAACAGGTGGAATTCCTGTTCACACTGGATGCGAACAGATCCACTTGTGGTGTTCCCCAAAGGGTGAAGATCTCTAGAAGGACTTCATGAGCTAACTCCCACTCGTGGGAGACTGATCTGCCAGCTCATAGCGTCTGCCACTGTGTTCTCCTCTCTGGCCAGGTGAGCTACCAACGGAGAGATTCCTTCTTGCAGTGCCCAGAACCATAGCTGCATCTCCTCTTTGCACTGCGGTAGTGCCCCTACACCTTCTCTCTTCTTGAAGTAATGCATGGCCATTGTGTTGTCTGCCATTATCATGATATTCTCCCCCAGTACAGAATGCAGAAAAGCAATCAGTGCTAGTCTGATTGCCCTCAGCTCCAAAATGTTTATGTGAAGTTTGCACTCCAACAGAGACTAACGACCGCTGATTGTCAAGTTGTACCTGTGAGCTTCCCATCCTGTAAGGGAGGCGCCTGTCACAACTGTTATCACAACTGTTATTTCCGGCCATGGTTGCTAAAAAGGTTCCCCTTTCATCACATTCTCCTTGCAGACCCACCACAGGAGATCCTGTGCGACCCTGCTCGGCACCTGGAAAAGGTCTGTCATCCTGCCAGAGAACTGTGACCACTGGTATCTGAGGGCCCACTGGACGGCCCTCAGACGGACTTCTGGCACCAGGAGAATTCAGGATGCCATAAGGCTGAGTAACCTCAGAAAATTGAACCAGGCAAAGCTTTCCCAGAGGAAGAATCCAGGCCCACTACAATAAATTAAAGCTTGTGAGAAGGTGTCATGTGAGACTTCTTGAAATTTAGGGAGAAGCCCAGTCTTTGGAGGGAGTGGCAGGTGTAGCTAAGATGCTCCAGAACCTGCTCAGTAGAACAAGCCCCGATCAACCAATTGTCAAGATAGGGGTAGAAGTGAATCCCGCCCCTCGTTACATTCACTTCCACTACCAACATAAGCTTGGTGAAAACCCTCAGGGCAGAGATTAGCCCGAAAGGCAGAACTCGAAATTGAAAATGAGAACCGCCAATTGTGGACCTCAGGCACTTCCTGTGCTTGGGATGAATCAATAAAGTAAGCATCATGAAGGTCCAGTGACACATTCAGCCCTGAAGCCGAAGGGCCTGGAGATTCTACGAACTTGTCCCTCCTGAGGAACTTGTTCAAGCGTCTCAAGTCCAAGATGAGGCACAGTTCTCCGTCCTTCTTGGGAATGAGAAAATAAGGAGAATACCAACCTTGATCCTTTCCTCTACAGGTACTAACTCTATAGGACCTTTTTCCAACAGAGTGGTAATCTCCTGAAGGAGGAGCAGATCTGGATCTATCAAGGATTAGTTTCCTGGTGGACAATCCATAGGCCTTTTTAGAAAGGGGAGGCAATAGCTGTGAGCTACTGTTTGCAGTACCCAAGCATCGGCAGTGCCCTGTCAATATTCCAAATGCAGAGTCAACCTGCCCCATCCAAGGAGTTTTGGAGCTGTGGATGCTGCAGTGGGCAAGTAGTGGCTGAGAGTGTAGTCTTAGCCCCTTGTCCTCACGAACCACAAGGTGCTTTTCTTTGACCCCTTTGCGCAAAAAGTTTTCTCGCCCTTCCCAATGAGGAGTAGTATTGAAAGGCCGACCTCTCCAACCTTGAGAGGTTGCGTGTGACTGTTGAGGCTGGCGTATTGCTGCCCCTAGAGACTTCGCTGCCGCCTTAGATGCTTGTAGCTTGTCTAAGCTTTCATCAGCTTTAGAGACAAAAAGCTGACAGCCATCAAATGGCATGTCCAATAACCTTGCCTGGACATCAGGAGCAAACCCTGCTTGTGCAAATCTCCTAGTGACTGTTCTCGCCACCATGGCTCGACTTATACAGTCAGATGAATCCAAGCCAGACTGGAGAGACTGACACATGGCATCCTTTCTGTCTTGTACAAGACTCATGAAGCCTTCTCTTTTCTCCCCTTCTAGGATGTGCTCCGTCGCCAATGCCACCACATCCCATAAGGTGTGTGTATTCTTGGCAAGAGCACAAGTTGCATTGACGGCCTTCAGGACCACGCTGTCTGCCGAGAAAACTCTCTTCCCTAAGGCGTCAAACTTTTTATCATCCCTATCTGGAGGGATAGTTGGAAAGGCAGTTGCCTTTGAAGCTGGCGTGGCTGCCTGGCACACCAAGCTCTCAGGGTTGGGATGTTTCGATAGAAACCCCGGATCTATGGAAACCGGCCTGTATTTCTTTGCGAGATCCTTATTGACTGCCGTGTCGTAACCGTTTCAACCAGTTCTTTAAGATCCTGGTTCTCAAGGCCATGTGAAACAGCAATGCAGGATACGTTGGTGGGCCCTTATCCAGGATGTCGTGTGATCATCCTTCTCAAAGACCGCCATCGGTCTATCCCAACCCAGATATTCAGTGACCTTACCCATGATCGACCTATATGATGGGTCAGCATGTCCAGCAGAATCTGGAGTGGCAAAGTCTGTTTCTGGTGAAGTATCCAAGCAACTAGCATCCCCCAGAGAATGTAGAAGATTTAGCATCTTAGATTCTTCTGATATCAATTCTTCGGGCACTTCAGGAGTGCCAAACTCCAGGCCAAAAGGGACATTATATTCCTCCTCCTCTTCCTCAAAAATGGACCCCACAGACTTAAAGAAGTCTGTCCTGGGTAACCGCTTAAAAGCCTTCGAGCCTTCCTTCGATGGTGTCGAAGGCGTCAGCGACTTCGATAGCTTTGGCACTGATGGGACAGCTGCTGGCTCCCTGGAAGGAGTCAAGGAGGGGGATTTTGACTTTGATTTAATATGAGACGAAGCATCCTTCGACAAAAATCGAGGAACCTTACCACGTGGGCTCTTCAGCGCGTGAGTAGTGAAGATGCCCTGTTGGCTAGCAGGCACAATGGAGTCTAAAGCCTTCCTAGGTTCTTTCGAAGGGGCAGTTGGAGCCGCCTTCTTAAACACATCCAGTATTTGGAGGCAGAATTCCTCCCAGTCAGCTCTAGATGCCGACTTGTTGTTGAGCGAGGAGTCAGACGAAGATGAACGCAAACAATGGCATTGCTTCATTGACTTCTTGTGAGAAGATGATGAGGATGAGTGTCAAGAAGGGAATCTCAAGTGCTTCAAGTGTTTGGAGCGCTTACTAACTTTCACTGGGGAAATATCCCTGGACTCGTTAGACGATCTCTTTTTCAGATGGGTACTCAAAGGAGACTTAGATTGGGGCCTACCTCGGGTGAGCTTCCCCTTCCTCTCCTTCAAAGCCTTCAATGTCGATTGGCATGAGCCGCAGTCGTCGACTTTGTGATCAACCCCCAAACACCAAAGACACATCCGATGTGGGTCTGTAATGGACATTTCAGCTCCGCAATCGGAACATCTCTTAAATCCAGTTTCCGGAGTAAAATAACGAGAAAAATCACTGGTGCGATGAACCATCTGAAGTGTGCTGAGCATGCGAATAAACAGAACAGAGGCAACGGGCTCTGTGCCAGCTACTTATACCATTAACAAGGTCACCGGTGGGAGCAGGACGGAGGCCATCCAGCTCCACGAGTCGATGACGTAAGGCGCCCGCTACTATGAAAAAAAGTTTCCAAAGCAGATTTAGGAATATATGAAAGATGAGGAATCCATGGGAGGGCACAATCAATTAGAAGAATTGTTTGTGGGTCCTCTCTTTGCAGATGAGTTGTGTTTCAAGCCGATTGGTTTATTTACCCTGGGACTCAGCGGGGACAGGGGTGGTATGTCCTCCTGTCTCCCATCAAACGAGGCCACATTCACCAGCAAGAGTGGGGGGTGTAACATTTGGTCTACATCAATTACCACCACCCCAATATTCATCAATTTGCATTATCTATGGGAGCATTAGTCTAGGTAGGGATTTATTTTCCAACAGGAGTTTTTACAATCTTTTAAAATAAATATATAAAAAACCTTCAATAAAACACAGTTTTTCACTTAGACTAGAGAACATAACGCATTGGCCATTTAACGCCCCCCTCCGCCACATTATCATGCAGATTTAGCAGAGCTGTTTAGCCATGTTGCCCATGTTAACAACTAAATCATTCAAACTGTGTAAAGCGTGAAAGTCATTAAGACACCCATTGTTTGTCATTGAAAAGGGCAGGCCACTGGTATTAGCAGCAGAATCAGTCATTTCCACTGGAGTGTGCAATGGCTGGCCACCATCATCAACCAAAGGCCTTATGTTGTCCGATAAAGCCAGGCTCCGCACAGCCGATTAAGGCACAGATGCACCTTTCAATCCACAATCCCAAACATAACATGAGGGCACAGGTGCAAACGTAGAATTGGAAGGAAGAGCCAAAACAGATAAGGGGATGAGGGATCGGGGGTGATGGAAAAGGAGAAATAAAACAGGTTTCACAAAAGAAAGATAACTTTTTTGTAGTCCTTTTAATGCTACATTTCAAAAGTCTGGACTTCAGAGTTTAGCAAAGCGACAGTTATAGACAATGGGGGCACCTGAAGTACAGCCTCCACTGCTTAAAGTGCTGTGGGGGAGCAGGAATAAAGGCCAAAGTCTAGGCATGATCAGTTGATGGATGCATTCCAAGTCTTGCACCATCGTTGACCCCGCACCGCCACCACTTCACTCTCTGTCTGAGAATTATAGACAGACAAGGCAACAGCAGGCACATGAGTCAGAGATTTTTCCACTGAGTTCAGAACTGCGATACCTCTAAGGTTGCTGGGGCTACCGGTGCTTTCCTTATCAACAATCAACAATGGTTTTATTTAAAGCCTCTTTCCTAGACTTGCCAAGGTTGATAGAGCAACATTAGAATTTAGACTGTTTTTATTCAATTATTTGTAATGGGGTTTTGTTAATTGTTATAAGTGTAATTATCTATATCATCTTTGATGTACCTAAAAGGCTCATGGCGAATAAAGGTTTACAACAACATTAGAGTCGAATTGGAGTGGGTCGTTAATTCCATGTCTGTAATTTCCCTTAAAAGGCCTTTGTTGGCTGATAAAAGAACATGAAATGGTCTTTTAAATCCACCGCCTCAACTTCATGGTTGAGCGAAGCTCCCGCATTACCTGAAACACATGCCAGACCACCGGAAAAAGAGTTTAAACTCGACTTCTCATAATGGGCAGAGAGGAAGGCAGGGGCTGATTTAGGCACAATTGAGAGATTACATGCCAGGGTCTTAGGCGTAGAGGCAAGCGGCTGCACATTAAAGTTGACGTTTGCCTTATCCATCACAAGCAAAGACCTCTGTATAGGTGCTGGTGTAAGAATATGATTGAGAGCAATGGTGGTATTTGTGCTGCAAGAGGGGGTCAGTACTACTGAGGGTCCACCTCAGCCGCACCAATCCTTCAGAACTCACCGGCACAGGCAATACACAACCCCCCTTACTTCGCAATCCAGATGCCATCGAAAAGACTTCCAGCGCATATGTGTCCACACACACAATTAACACAGTTGGAACAATTCAGGGCATGACCCACCCAATTCAGGTCAAAGCCAAAAAAAAGAACAGAGAAACAAAGGCGCGAGGAAACAATGGCAATAGCAAGTAGCAGCTGTGATAAACGATGACAGGTGCTCTGTTTCTCTGGGGTCAAAGGATCAAAGGACCAGGTAGAGTTGATCTTTCTTGATTCTTAGCAGTGATCTCCAACGATCTCCAACTCGGGTCGCAGGCACCTTCGACCTTGCCTTGGCCCAGCACCCTGCAGCACTCCTCGTCCTCAAGAGTCTGCTAAGTTCTGCACCTCAGTATATGTGTCAGCAACTCAGCTGGTCAGCAGGTCAGGCCTCCTTGCCTCCAACTGCCTCTAACTGTGCCCCCCACTCTGC
This sequence comes from Ambystoma mexicanum, assembly GCF_040938575.1. Classification (NCBI taxonomy): domain Eukaryota; kingdom Metazoa; phylum Chordata; class Amphibia; order Caudata; family Ambystomatidae; genus Ambystoma; species Ambystoma mexicanum. The sequence continues at coordinate 445,146,132 of NC_090936.1, read as the reverse complement.
AGCACTCCACTTGGGGGAGGGTCCTTTATCTCCAGCCGGTGTTGCAGTGAATATAGCACTTTGTAGAACTGCAACCGTGAGTAGCAAACACTCTGCTTCCACAATTGCTGTGTTGAGGACAATGCTGCCTCTAACTGTGCCACTCACTCTGCACACTCGGCACTGCTTCGCTTGGGGGAGGGTCCTTTATCTCCAGCCAGTGTTGCAGTGATTATAGTACTCTGTAGAACTGCAACTGTGAGCAGCAAACACTCTGCTACTACAAACGCTGTGTCAAGGCCAATGCTGCCTCTAACTGTGCCTCCCACTCTGAACACTACACAATAATCATGATTCTGTATATGTAAACTGAAGCTCGCTGGGTGCGATGGCAATGTGCCCATGACCATGTTATTTTTGGTGTGTGCCACTTGAAAGATTATGACTTATAGAATTTCCAGGAGGTAATGCAGTTTCAGGGGCAACAGGAGGTCTCCCCAATAGATGGTTAAGATGTTGCGGGTTCGGAAGAAGGAGTCAGATACCTTATGGATATTTTAGTGGTTTGTAATGAAATTATATAGATACAGCCTAACTTTCCCTACCGCTAAAGGGTTTATCCTACCTATCTAAAATAGCTAAGGATGCTCGTCAGTCATCAGGAAGTTCTTAGTTAATATGTTCTCGGTCCAAACCTAACTCTACCTGACCCTACCACTAAGATGTGCAACTTAGACTCATCCAACAGAAGATATTTATTCTCTTGGGTTGGTGGCTTCTTCAGTAGTCTCTGGATGAAATTTTTCTGTTTCAGCTGTTCCCTATTTTTATAATCTTCTTTAATAAAGCCTGGATGCTTCCTCCACCTGCTCTTTTAATTCCTGGACAACACTTCTAGGTTGTGTGCTTTCTTTAAGGATATGTTGTGGCAAATGACTCTTTACATACTTTTGCACATTCTTATCTCTTGTCTTATAGTTTCTCAATTCACCATCAAGTAGATTACATGGAACTTAATCCCCTTGCATGATGTCTCTTCTCCTGGGATCTCTCTTAAATGCTTTCTCTTCTATTCTCATGCTCTCTTGGAACTATGCTGCCATAGTTCTTAAGACATGTCTTTGGCTCGTGTTTTCTCCAATCTTCCTCTCTTTGCTTATGAGACTCTATCCCTTCCCTGAGGGTATTTGTCTCCAGTCTTTCTCTATTACCCTTTTGCTTTTTTTGTTATTTGCTCTGAGCTCCCTACAAAGCCAGTTAAACAACTTAAGTCCTTGTGTCTCTTCTTTGGTACTAGGACGATTTGCACTATTCATGCGCGTTATTCCCCTTACAGGATTACTGGTTATTTTTAGACACCTTTTCTATGGGTAATAAAAGGATTGCGTTCCTCTTGATTCATCTTAATGACTGGAACGAGTTGTACTCTTCATTTTTTCCCTCACCGGCTGCCACCCGCTTCTCCTGTGTTCCCTGGTACCTTCAGGTGAATTTGGGTACCTTGCAGGGCTCGGCACTCGCTCGGGTATTCCTCTCGGTACTCGTTTTCATTCCGCTTGGAACCTTCAGGTTGCTGCCTTCTTCGGATGCGGACGACGGAGAGCCCTGTTCGCTCCCAGCAGTGATGGTTTCAGGATAGTTGAGCGGGCGCTCTGCCCACCATGATTCGTTCGTGGTCACGCACCACCAGGTCCTGGATACCTCTTCTCTATCAGGCAACGCTTTCCCAGGTGCTTTGCCTTGCTCACCAGCCTCCCGGCATCTTGCTTTGGCGAACCTTGCCTGCTTGAAAGTCACGGGCTCCGCGACTTGTCTCGACTCTGCCCCTTCTTGGTGCGATCACGTCAGGGGGCTTCCCCTGTGTCCAATACTCTCTCTCCTCCTCTCCTCATCTCAGTTAAGTGCAAGATCTTGAAGTTACACCTCCTTTTACATTCTCTGATGGTTTGGCTTCACCATTGTATACAGCCACATAAGGATGTTGCATTCTTCTTCCCAGTAGGCATTCCCATATATGCTGATAGTGTGGCTGAACCAGGGTCTTCCTCACAGGAACGGGAGTCCTTGTTCCCTAAAGGGGAGTCCCAGTGAGGTACCACTTGCCCAGACCCCTCGGGAGGGTCTTGCAGAGCGGGTTCACCTCTCTAGCCTCAGAGGGGGTGGTTCTCTGGTTTAATCTGGTTTAATGCAAAGAAATCATGGAAGCTGTGGATTTAAACTAGAGGGAAATCAGTGACCTGGTACAATCCTGGCATAAGGATAGGCGGGAGGCTGTTTGGTTGAAAGAATAATGTGAAAAACTGTAAGAACGCAGTCTAACCTCTATGACAAGAGAACAAAAATCCTTTGAGCACAATGTGTTCTTATTAAAGGTATTCGAGTTATGAAACTACTTTCTAATTTGAGGCTGCTTAGTTAAGGTGGGGGCATGTGTGGAAGGTGCAGTATGGCAAAGCACCCAGAAAATGTCTTTTTAAGGCTGGGGCCTGTCAACAAAAATGAGACGGCTCCACATGAAAAAGACATAAACAAGGAATTCATATGGAAATGTACGTAAATGTGCAAGACTCAGTGTTGTAACATAAAAGGTTAAAATAACAACAGGATGGGTTATTCTTGGCATCAACAGCTCTGAGTCTTTAGATCAGCAAATCTCAAATGGGGTCCCCTTTCTGGTCACAGTGAGCCATTCACAGTCCTAGTGTACATTAGAGATCGCTGCACTTCTTTGTCTCATTCCATATCTATGGGCTCAGGTTGTCTGCTTCTCATTGTCAGTTAAGATGGGGCTGTTCCCATGAGCCTCAGGGCCAAAAGGCACCCACACGCAAGGCCAAGTCAACAACAGGTTGTTGGGCTGAGGACATGGTTGGCAATACCCCAGGAAGCTTGTTGAAACAACAAGCTTCCTGGACTTCTCTATAGCTTCTGCTTCAGCATTCTCACCACCTCCCTGCTTCAGGGTGCTGGCTCTGACACCCAAATCCACCATCTCCAATTCCTCCTTGATGAATCACCATGGTCTTGTTCCTAAAGGGACCTCCCTGGCACCTCTTATCCCCTCAAATGTCCCGTCTCTCCTCTTGTTCCTCCACAACATCTTGCAACATCGTCCACCCCCCTAATATGGCTTCAGGCTTGCCTTTTCTTGACCCTTTATGGCTTTGGTCTGGGTCGTCCACTCCCGATGTTCACGTCCCACCTCCTTAATGTACTCTCCACTATCCTTTGTACCCTTCTCCTTGATTTTTTCTTTCCTCTTCCTCCAAGCTCCACTGTGATTTTCCTTTCAACCTTCTTTTTAATCCCTCTCCAACTTCCTTCTTCCCTCCGTTTAGCGCCTCTCTGATGTTCTTTTTATATTTTCATCCTACCTCTGATTTCCCCTAACATTCCCCTCCATCTTACCTACTTCTTCTCTTCCTGCGTCCAACCTCCTCTCTCCACCTGCTGTCTACCTTTCTTCCATCTCTGCTCTCCACCTGCGTTCTTTACCTCTTCTCTGCCTTTTCCCTTTGCCCCTCAAAAGCTTTGTGTCTCACTTTTATTAGGCTCTGAACTCTCCCTCTGGGCTGTCCTGATCTGTAGCGATTCCACCTGTGTGGGTGATCAATATGCTGTATGGATTGGTGCATCAAGTCTCTCTAATGTTCGTAGTCTGTCACCAATAAGGGGCTACCATAAGGTGCAGTGACACAGACCTAACTCTTTTGGAGCCGTTGATGATCTTGATTCTTGGTCTGCATTTGTGCTGCCTGAACGCTGCCGGACACAGCATGCTGGCTCTTCATAGCCTTGCAAGCTTGATGCTGAATCTGTGCCACATGGAACATCGCTGGGCTGCGTGCAGGGAGATTATAAAATTAAGTGAGTCTGTAGTTTGTTCGCTGCATGGTTTATGGTCATAATGTAGAAACAAATAATGTTGAAAGTCATTTTTTTTTTTTAAATGGGGGGGATCCTCCCAACCCCCCTTTTTTTTAAAAAAAAAAAATAGTTTTACCCATTTTTTTTTATCCTGAACCCCAAAATAAATATATCATTTAAAAAAACGGAATTCGACATTATTTTTTTCGAAAAAATGACCGTCCACCTTTCTGCATACCATGTTGTCTTACTGTTATACCATTATCAAACTGGATATGTGGTTGGTATTCTGGGTCCTCCCTCCAAGATACAGGATGAACAGACCCCTTAAAATAACAGACCCCAAACATAGGCAAGGTGCGGCTCTCTAGCGGATTCTCCATTTTCCTCCTCCAGGCCCAGAATCACGATGCAAATGGTGGCATACAACCCATAAAACCAACCCATCCAATACCTCATGAAGGGCCTCCGGATTGTAGGTGTGTGATTTTGGCTATAGCTAACTATACACAAATCCGAATCTGAACTTTAGATAGAAAAAATAACTGAATCTGAAAATGAAGGATTTGGAACCTGCAGAAATGTTGAAAGGGTGAAATACAGAGGTTAGGGGTGTTAGAACTGAACTGTTTCTGCATAAAGTTTTCAAAAAAGAATAATAGATCCATAAAGAGCAAAAGAAAACTAACAGAACAGCTGAAGATTAGTGCTAGAGTGGCAGTAAGAAAGAAGACATGTTTACACATGATACAGCAGTGTGGGGGAGTTTACGGTATAGTGGGTCCTGTAACATAGACTAACTAGGGAATCGGCAGAGGCATTACCAGGACTGTCGGCATTGCTGCTTGGCCTGAACAAAGCACAAAGGCTCTATGACCAACCTGGGGGCTGGAAACAGGGAAGTGTTTAATGCCCTTACACAGGGTTGAAAGGAAATGGCCAAACACATGGACCCCATTGAATCCTTTGTTAAGACATGGCGTAGGTGGTTGGACAGCCTGTACATAAGTGGAGAACCAGATATTGAAGATCTGCCACTAGTCAGGCAGTGGAATAAAATGAAGAGGGAATATGTACTTTGTAAAGGGTGAAGTAGAGCGATGAATGTTGTGATCAAATTATTGTCAATGGCTAAGCGCGACCAAGAATAGTTTGGAGCAGTAAAGGGGAAGGAGTGATATTATGCATTAGGGTGTGAAGAATACATTGAAGGGAAATGAAAAGGGGGCTCACTGTGGCATCTTGGAGGATGGGGAACGTGTATACCATTTCATAACATGTATCTATGAGATGTGTTACCATATGCTTCCTTTGTAGTTTAAGAAATGAATAAAAAACAATATTAAGGATGCCGTCAGCATATTAGTGGATTCCAGATCAAGATGTTTATACTTTGTTACTACCTCTAGCCTTGAGAATTCTGCATGCAACAAAAACAGTACTTTGGTCTAAAACAACTTTGAGAGCAAAACCTCCTCCCAAAAGATTATACCTTTTCCTTAATAAAGCCATCCATGCTCACATCTTCATCTGTACTTTGATCCCAGTTAGGTTAACTAGCTAACAAAGTGGATGGTTTTGTTGAATCGGTTGATAACATTGTACAACAGAACCTGGAGCGGTCCAAGTGACGAATGGGATAATCACAATAAATTATCTCAGGCCCAGATAACGAGACAGACTCAACGAATATGGCAAAATTCTACTTTATTATCAATTCTATAAAGTAGGGAAACCTGTTGAGCAAACAGATTGTAGCTCACACACTCTCAATGCATTTTAGTTACACAAAAGTTTTTATACCTCAACATACGTCAGCTATGATGTCATCCTAGGTGACTAATAGTATAAACCTACTGGGTGGAGGGATTCGTTAGGGGAAATGTATACATATAGTTTGTATAAGTGTTAGTATCATCATTGAATGCTTCTTGTGTGGTAGGTATGCCTTAAACCACCTCTACCTACGTAAAATACAGATAATAACGTAATACCAGCAGTGTATAGGCCTGTGCAACAATGTATGGCCCACCATTGCATAGACCCTCATGACTGGTTGGCACTCTCTTCCCAACCCTGAACATTCAGCTCGTTAGCGGGATGGAAACAACGAAACCCAGGAGCAAGGGAACTACGTCAGACAACTGCCTTTCTTAGCTAATAAGCCTACCATCTCTCATCAGTTAGGCCCTAAGCCAAAGCTTTTCCTTTGTAGTTGACCTTGGTGCCTGTTCTCTTCCTCAGAACTTTAAAGGCCCGCGCTAGACAAGGGCGCGTGATTTTCACAGAGACTGTTTCGTTGTGGCTGCGCCCGTGGTGCCTCTTACCTCGACCTTATTCTGCTTTGTTTTTGCACCTGAATCCTGCATGAGACCCTACTTGAGCTCGTAGCATTTTGTAGCGGAGCTCCGAGCCTAGGATCCCTGGGTGAAGAAAATAAGACACTGCAGCCTTAAGAGACTGGAGTCTCTGGGCTCTGCCCACCCAGGAAGCAGAAGCTAAAAGTGCGACTGAGACGCCCTTGCGGTGATAAGCCTGCGCTAGACAAGGGCGCGTGATTTTCACAGAGACTGTTTCGCTGTTTGCTGCCTGCTGACAGCTGGTAATATGCTACCCGCCGGCGCTTAAATCACCCTGAAATTAGCCTTCCTGAAAGCTAAGACAGCGAAAATAAAGCACTGTGTGATACGAAGACCTTCCTCTACAATTAGTAACCTGACCACGGGCAACAAGGCATCCCACTGACACGCTGTGAGCACTCCACCGAAGCTAAGGAGCCATGGACAAGTCTGAGGGTCTGGGTAAACTTCTACCCAGAAAAAAGGAAAATTTGGTTCACCCTCCCCAATTAAAAAGTCCTTCCGGCTATGTACTGAGAAGTCAGTACACTCGACTAGAACGTCAAAATGGAAAAGTCACATCATGTGTCTCTATTCATGCATGGATATGTGGGTGCAAACAGGAAATAAATGCATGATATGGTGTCATTGATACAGGTCCCATATGATGTGATGACTTACACATAATCATTGTTGCCCACATGCAGGTGATGCAGGCTATTCCTTGAAGAGGTGGCTCCTTACCCCAGTCCGGAACCCACAGAACAGGCACGAGGAGGACTACAATTGTGCGCATACACGTACCCGTGTGGTGATTGAGCAGACATTTGGCCTCTTGAAGGCACGGTTTCGCTGCCTCAGCAGGTCTGGTGGGGCACTCCTGTACGGCCATGAGAAGGTGGCCAAGATTGTCATGGCATGTGTCATACTACACAATATGTGCATCAGACGGAATCTGCCTCTGCCCCCTGATGCTGAACTGCCACCACCTGACGATGAGGATGAGGAGGGTGGAGATGGGGCTGCACTTCAGGGAGTTACCGATGCACAGGAGGGACGTGCCATGCGTCAGACTCTGATTAACCAATGTTTCTAGCACACATAGATGGGGAGTGTGACATGGAGATGGGACTCAGGGCACTGGGTGTGTCAGGGACATGGACACTGTAGACTGTTCACCAATAAAGCACACATACACAATAAGCAATGTCCGCACATGTGAATTCTGATTTCACAACAGGTGTATTCAAGAAATATAACATATCAAGTGCACAAGCACTCCACCCCACACACCTTCTCCCCCTCCCTCCTCAACTCCCCCACAAACCTTCTCCCCCTCCCCCCTCAACTCCCCCACACACCCCCTCCCCCGCTCCCCCTCAACTCCCCCACACACCCTCTCCCTGTCCCCCTCCCTTTCCCCCCTCAACTTCCCCACATATGGTGTGCACTGGCATGCACCATAAGTCTACATGAGTTCAGAATGCCTGGCTGAACCTACACCCCTTCTCCTCTTCAGGCATCAGGTGGACCCCTGTCCGACCTGCGCAGGTTCCGCCCAGACCTACGCAGGGGGCTAGACTTAGTGGAGCTGGCATTTGAGGATGTCCCAGGTAGTTCTACCACCTGTGCCGGACACATGGCCTCCAATGCTGCCACCATTTGGGTGAGGACCTGCCTCACAGCTGCCAATTCACTACATATGTCTTTTGAGGTGGTCTCAATTGCAGATTTGAGGGATGATGCGCATTCCCTTATTTCCTTCCTTGCCTGGCCACATTCGGTGATGTGCTGTGTCAACAGCCCTGTCAGCTCCTGCCGCTGTTGGATTGCCCTGATCCCCTCGTGGCTGTTCCGGACACTGGTGGATGTATGAGGTGCTACCGACATGGTTGGTTCCTCATGCCTGCTTGGCGTGGGGCTGAAACTACCGGGCCATGACTCCCCAGGAGATAGCTCATGGCTGTTGCTATTGTGTATGCTGGATGGGGAGAGGTGTGGTGACTGCGGGGGGCCTGTAGCGGTAGTTGTGCCATGTGTCAGACTATCTGCCTCGTCATCGGACACGGCTGCTGTGGCAGCTGTCTCCCCAACAGTACTTCTGGCAGCCGATACAGTGCCTTCAGCCACTGGCTCCTGTGTGTTGGTGGCTGGTGTGGGTGCTGTGGTGGTGGCCGTAGTGCACATTGGTGCTGTAGGTTCTCGGGTTGTCTTGCCCTTGCGCGGTAGTCCAGGTTGCCCTCTTTCCCTTGATGTTGAGGGCCGGTTTGCTCCCTCCATGCCCCTAGCCTTCTTGTGTGGTATCGCAGCATCCTCCCTGGGGTCCTGGTCATCGCTGTCTGATTGCGTGCCTGTGGGGGACCAAGAGAGGGAGAGCATTAGTGATGGGTCTACATGCATCAGGCATGCATTGGGGTAGCTGCATTTCTATGGAATGGCAGGTGATTGGCATTGGGGTAGTGACATAAGGGTTGCTTGGCTTTTGGGTGGGTGATGCAGGGATGCGTCTTTGATGAAACATATATGGGGCGCATCATGCATGTGTACAAAATGGTGCTGTGCACTGCCTGTAGGCAGTCTTGCAAAAATGTAATTGGTGGACCCTGCTTTCCATCATTGCACTGTCAGTTCAGGGGGACATCATCGTGTTCTTTACAGTGTTTCATTTAGGACACCTACCTGCATCAGCCGATGACGGGGCTCCTCACTCCATGTCCCCCACTCCCTCGATAGCCTCCATCCCGATGGTGCGTGCACAGATCTCCTCCCAGGGTTGCATCTTTATGGGGGGAGTCCGCACCACCACCTGTTGCCATCCCTTGGTTACGGTTGGCCGAGAGGATGTTGCGGACGCGTAAGCGCAGGTCGTCCCAGCGCTTCCGGACATCTTTGGCTGTGCGCGGGGTGGTGCCAACGGCACTCACTTTCTGAGCCACCTCTGCCCATATCTCCTCCTTCCGCTGCACTGCAGGTCGAGACATGTTGGTGGAGAAGATGACATCCCCATTTTCTGCTAGCGTCTCGGCCAGCATGTTCAACTCCTCTTGTGAGAAGCACTCCTTGCGCAAGCGTTCTGCACTTTTTTTGAGTGCCTTGGGCAGTGTGATATGCTGCAGGTAGAGGTAGAGGTCTGGTAGAGGTGTGGTGGTGATATGGGTCCTGGTAACAGAGGATGGCAATGGATTGTGTTTTTAAACTGGCTGCCGTGCTCTTTCCCGTTCCTGTGCGATGACGCTACTTCCGGTTCCGCTTATTAGCGGTCACTAATAGCTAATAGCGGTGACCGCTAATGCCGATGGCTTGGATGGCGGTGGAGCTATCTGTGCTTTGCGCAATGCCGGTAAGGGCAATTTTTCGCCCTTTAACGGCAGGGCGGTAAGGTTGTTACCGGCATGGCGCAAAGCTCGTGCCCGCGTACTCGTAATCGCCCTCTAATAGCGGTCTTGTAGCAACACGGACATGGTATTTGCTCCATGCCGGTAAGGGCCGTAACTTACCTCCAAACTCGTAATGAGGCCCATTGAATGTATTCTTATAAGTGCTAAAATATTGCCTAGTTCTCCAGAACACTTGCATTCCAATGATATCCTCCATGCTCTAAAGTCAGGCTGTATAGCTACTAAGGAGATACCAACAGAAGCTATCAAAATGCTGGATCAAATCCTCAGGGAGGCAGATGAGAAAGGAGAAACCATTGTAGTCTTAATAGCATATGACTGTCGATGATGGCCCGGTTATCAATGTTATGGAATGTTAAACACTAGGTGAATAGTTAAACGGTTTAGCAATTGCCTCTGCCATGGGACAAACCTGCACTTCACAAGTTTGAATCCCTGCAGGGCAAACCCAGCCCTTCATGCTTCCAAGGTTGATAACTTGATTACAATTAATATTGATACATTGAGTGCCATTAATTTCAGTAATAATAATAATAACAATAATAGGTATTACCGTAGGGCAGAGAAATCATGAGGCACTATATAAAAGAACTGGAAAATTCAATGTAGGAGGAGAAACCATGAAATGTTTTACTTCTGTCCTGCCTGAGGAAAGTCAGTTAGAGAAACTAAGGTTATTCAGATAAAAATGTGGGTTGTCCCCCTGCCACCCTCCCGACATCCTCTATATACCCCACCTTGTTCAATGTGTTCATGCGCCTAATTATTCAAATGGTCAAACAAATCAGAATTGCTCTTCAATCCTATGTGCATGATATGAAGGTGTACCTTTCGGCATGAGTTGACAAGGAACAGGCCTTGAAAATTACAACCTATGTGAATCAAATCAAGGAGTGGATGCATAACAGCCAGCTTCAGGTGAATATATTAAAAACTCTTGTGAAACTCTTCAACAAGATTCTCCAGAGAACAAACTGTCCCAAATTCAATTTCACTATTGTTTACTTGTTTTGTGTTTTATTAGAAGAGGATATGAGCACTTTGATCAGAAGCACTGTATATATAACAGACAGATGAGCTTGAAATTGGGTGCTTTATAAAGGGTCAATGCAAGGTGGTTGTTACAAATACAATAGTATGCAGAGGAGGTGGTTCCGAAAATTAAAAGACGCAGCAATAAAGCATGTTTACATTACCTACAGAATGAACTTAGTTATCTACAGTTATGCAGTCCATGGAAGTGAGGATTAAACAAGGGGGATTAAGGGGAGGGAAGACTGAGAGGATAGTACAAGGGAAAAGAGGTGTTTCCTGGGGTCAGTCTTGAAGCTTGTTATTGTTGGAATATCCCACACACCTGGATTCAAGGAGTTCCAATGGAGAAGAACAAGAGGGGGTAAGAAGTAGATTCTACAGTGTGGGTTGGGACCACTAGGTTGAGGAAGACCTGGGAGACAGCAATGTGGAGGAGAGTAGATGGAAATAGAGTAAGCCAGATAGGGAGGCGTGGGTTGGGGCTAAGCCATGGGTAACGGGATCCCTCACTATTTGATGAAAAACTAGTTTTTAGATGCAAATTCTTAAGACTAAAACTGAACTTATTTTTAACTAGAGAGTTCATTGGAGCTAGGAATGGAGTTGCATGAGTGGACATGCTCTATCGTCACTGTGGCAGGGAGGTGGAAACGGTGAAGCACCTGCTGACTGAATGTTTTACACTTAACCCATTGCGTTTGTAGATTTTACTGACATTTGTTCATCAGGATGATATGCTACTGACAGAGGAGTTTTGGGCACATGCTCTCCATGCCTGTGAAATCTCCTTGAGCATAGCGGTTTTAGTATTCTTGTCACAGGTATTAAAGTAATTGAATAGTATTTTATTGTATTGCACTGTATTGAATTGAATTGTATGCCATTTTTATGAATCTATGTAATATTGTTTTATGGTTGTAGTATGAATTGTTGAAATTGTTATATCATGCTGCTGTGTGTAAAGTTTTCTGTAAACTGAATCACACATAAAAATAAATAAATTATTAGCAAAGGAGAAGGAGCTTGTAAAGGTTGCGGTTTTGCATGGAGAGCTACCGTGTGCAAAGGAGGTGCTGCAAGGTAAGTGAGGAGAATAGGATGTTTTTGGGGTGCAGGTAAAAAAGCTTAGTGCTTTGTTTTGTGGTGCAAAGGAGTAGTGCGAGTGTACTACAAGGAGTCTATAGCAGTAATCCATCCTACCAAGGAGACTGTTTTTAATTGCAGTGAAAGGTGTGATTGCAATGTATTTTCTGGATGTTCAGAAGATTCAACCTGCAAGCAGTGCCTGTGGAAGTGGTACACTCTTGGAGTTCATGGTTTCTGTCAAAGAGGGCCTCTAGGTTGCGACTCAACATTGATGGGTTGGGAGATCAGGTGAAAAGCACATAGGAGAGGGGAATCGAGGGGGTAGCAATAGAGGTCCAGTGTTACATTATTTTGGTTTTTGAAGAGTTAAGCATCAGGAAAAGTAACACCATCCATTGATTAATGTGGGAATAGACATATGGCGATAAGAGGAGATAGTTCTGTGATGGAGTAGGGGATCCATAAGAAATAGTGCGTATCATCAGAGAATAGATGAATGAGGAGGGGACCACAGACCAACCAATGTGGACATTTTAGCAAGAGAGATGGGTCAGAAGCGGTGCCAGAGTTCTAAGAGATGGAGAAGGTGTGGTTAATTAGATAGGAGGTGAACCAAATATGGATGGGACATGAGGGAAAGGGATAGCCTTCCCACATGGCTCCCTTCTCCACGTTCAATCCACTCCATGGAGACCCAGCTCCCTCACCACGCTTCCACAGACCGCATCTCTCTGCAGTCCTCAGCGTCTCAGTGTGCTGCACATGGCGGACCAACCCATAGGAGTTTTTCTCCAGCTGACTGTCTCTCCTCAGACAAGATTCCCTGCTGCTGGCACCAGTATCCCTGCTGATCCTCTCTGTGTTGCTTTCTCCTTCTCATTTTATACACCTGAAACCCTCCAACAGGTTGCAGGTGTGCTTTTGCAATTTGACTTGCCTAACCATGATTAAGGGGACATGCATGACCTTCCCAACCCTTAACGGGCATCTTCTTTGTCCCAGTACAAAAATGGTAAAATGGTAAAGTGTTAACGGCTCTCAGCTGCCTCATCCTCGTCTCAGTACTGTCAGTGTCACATGAGGGGAAATAGGGGGGCTGACTTACAATAACCCATAAAGGTTGGGGAAAGGTTAGGATGATTGTCAATGGAAAAGGGGGGATACCATGTCTCGTCTGGTTGCACCCCACTTCCAATCCCCAAGGACTCTCCACCCAGATGATCCTCCCTCGCTTTTCCACCCCAGGGTCAGGATCCAAGAGCGGTGGTCTTTCCTGAACACCTGAGAAGAGAATCCAGGGGGTTTAGGAGTGAGGATACCCTCTTGTTTCTCACATACCCTTCCTCAATGCAGGTTGGACCAGGGTGCTTCACATGAAAACCGAGAGAGAAAGTCCATGTTACCTTGCTCTCGCCCCTTCCAGTGTTCAACTGTGAAGCAATATGGCTGAAGGTCCAAGAACCAATGCATTACCCGAGGGTTGTATTCCTTTCCTTTTTCTGGATGATCCAAACTAAAGGAGAGTGGTCTGTTATTAGGTGAAACCTACGACCCAGAAGGTGATTGCCAATGCCTCAAACTCATTGACTGAATAGTTTTTTTCCCCAGGGAAAGAGCTTTCTCCTGATGTATAGAATAGGATGTTGAAAACCATCATAGTTTTGCGACAGAGCAGCTCCCAGTCCCATTAAGTAAGCATCAGTCTGGAGGATAAACCCTTTGGAGAAATCTGCAACTCTCAAAATGGGGCTTTGACATGACATCTGCTTCAAGGTTGTATAACAAATGTCATCCTCTTCATCCCATCTGATCTTTTGGGGCTCTGCATTTTTCAATGTATCTGTCAGTCTAGATGTTTTACAGGAAAATGTGGAATAAACCTGCAGTAGTACCCAATCAGTTCTATAAAGGCCCTTAGATCTTACTTTCTCTTGCTGTGGTTGGACAGTGGCATTTTCCACAAAGAACCCCAAATATTTAACCTCTGATTGGACCAATTTGCGTTTTCTAGGATTAGCGGTCAACCCTGTATTTCTTAACACTCTTATGAGGATAAGTGATCTTCCCAGGTCCGACTATGGATTACAATGACATCCATACAGGCACTGCAAAATTCTGAGTAAGGTTGTAAGATTTTATCCATTAGTCTCTGGATTGTTGCAGGAGCACCATGCCGACCGAAGGGCAGGACTTTAAATCCAAACAATCCTATGGAGTAACAAAAGCAGTTTTTTCTAAATCTGGGTCATACAAAGGAACCTGCCAATATCCTTTGGTTAAATCTAGTTTTGAAAGGTAGACGGCATTACCCAGTTGGTCTATTAGATCGTCAATACGGAGCATAGAGTAGGCGTCCAAGGCAGAAATGTTATTTACCTTTCTAAAATGTATACAAAACCTCCAGCTTCCATCAGGTTTTGCCACCAATACAAAAGGGGGTACCACAGACTATTAGCAGGTTCAATGATGTTGGCCTCTAGCATCCTCTTAACCTCTGGAATGATGGTTTATTTTCTAGCCTCGGCTAGCCGATATGGCTTTAGGTGTGCCACATTACCTATAGGAGTGCAGATATGATGAGAAATACCATTTACTCTCCCGGGTTCTTCTCAAAACACATCAGTGAACTGACTTATAAGCCCACAGAAGTCTTGTTTCTGATTGTTATTGAGGTCAGGAGAAATGAATGCTTGGCTTTCTGTGTCTTCTGGTAAAAGACAGGATAATATTATGGCTGAGGATTCTGAAGGGTTTTCCTTATATTCCTTCAATACATGTATGTGTTAAATTTGAGTTTTTAGGTGACAATCTGGTTGTGAGATCTTATAGTTATAGGGACCTGTTTGCACTAATACTTTGTATGGTCCATGCCACTCATTTTTTTTCTGAAGTAGGCAACAAAACAAGCACCTTTTGACCTATCAAAAAGGATCTGAGAGAACTTTTCTATTGTAGGACGCCTTTTTTCTGTTCTTGTGCTTTAATCATGTGAGTTTGCACCAAAGATCTTACAGCTATTATGTGTTCCTTCAATTTATTTGCATTTTGTGAGAGTGGGAACAGGGCTTCCTCTCTCTCTTCCCAGGTTTCTCTCAACATGTCTAAGACATCCTGTGTGTCTCTTCCATGAAGGAGTTCAAACAGGGAGAATCCTGTTGAGGCTTGAGGGGTTTTCTGAACTGCAAACAATGCCCAGGGTATCATTTGATCCGAATTCTTACCATCTTGCTCAACTAACTTTCGAAGTACAGTTTAGAGGGTCTTTTTGAATCTTTCCACCAGGCCATCTGTCTGTGGATGATAGACAGATCTTCTAAGGGTGGTGACATGTAATAGTTATTTAACTTCCCCCATAAGTTTACTAATAAAAGTTTTTTTTGTGTGTGAAGGTAAGTTTATTCTGGGCAACCAAACAACATCCACCCGTTTCACTCCTCTTCCCTTTCCAGTCTCTAACAGTCTCCCTCCAGCGTTCTTGTGTGTCCATTCCACGCATCAGGTTGGCACGCTTACTCATAAAAGTATATCCCTGATTAGTCTTTTGGGAACCCCACTGTCAAGAAGAAAAGGAGTAGATGTTTCAAGACTTGCTGTGTGGTATTGGCTCTCAGGGGAAAGGCCTTGGGATAACGAGTAGCGTAACCAACAATAACCAAAATATATTTGTTTCCCAGTTTAGACAGTTCCAAGGGCCTCACAATATCCATTCCAATCTGAAAAATGAAACTTTAATTATTGGCAACAGATTTAATGGGCCTGGTGGTGGTGTATGTGAGCTTGTTTTCCGGCAGATTGTGCATGCTTGGATGAAGGTTTTTATGTCAGCATGAATTCCAGGCCAATAAAACTTGTTTGCTATATGTGTCTGAGTTTTAGTCTGCCCCAGATGATCTCTCGTCAGATGCGAACTGGCTATTTCTAGGACCATCTGCCTGACCTTTAGACTACTAGTTGGGCCTTTACTAGGCCCTCTGGAGTAGTGTCTCTTTGATAAAGAAGTCCATGTTTCAAAAGGAGGAAAGGTGCCCCCTTCTCACAACCCGATGGTTCCGCTACTACTTGTAAAAATGCTTCAGCTAATAAGGGTTCATTTCTCTTGGGAAAGGCTAAGCCAGGAAGTGTCTCAGGTGCCTCATCTTTAGCTTTTCTGGTTTCAGGGTTGGGAGGGTTACCGGATGTCTCATCAACCTCCCCAAAGCCTTCAGTTCCCCTATCTGTAGTTTCCTTCCCCATTTCTTCTTTGAGTCTAGGGAGCATTGTTTTCTCAATCACCCCTTGAGCAATTCTATCCCCTTGATGAATTTGAAATAGTTCTTTTCCATGATTCTGTAATAATACCTTAATATCACCTCTAAAATCTGGGTCTATTACCCTCACTAGAACATCAACTCCAAACTGCCATGCTAATCCTGAGTTGGGTGCTAGTCTAATGTAAGTATCCGGGTGTGGAATCAATATCAAATCAGTGGGTATCAAACTTCTTTCACCTGGAGGAATAGTCTCATCCACACTACTACAGATATCAAACCCAATGGAGCCCTTGGTAGCTACAGAGGGGTCTAATGCTCTGGGACTTCAAATGTTAGGGTCCCCCAACTTGTATCGGTTGAGCTGCATCCCACTTCTGACACCATTTGTGAAGGCATCATGAAGCAAGACACAGACAACCAATACAGAGTTCAAAATAAAACACTTTATTTACTTAAATGTCAGTATGGAAAAAGGCTCAACTTGCCCTATACTAAGGTAGGATTTCCCTGCCTAAATAAAACTAAGGAAAGTCTGAGTCAAAGAGTTCAATTTAAGTATCTGTCTGTGTCAAAAACCTATACTTGTCCTCACAACTAAATCTATACAATGTGTAGAGACATCAGAAACCCAAAGAAATATGGTTCAACATAAACTTCTGAGCTTCCTTTCAGCTCCCTTCTCTAAGTATCCAATAATTCCACAAAAAGTCTCAAAATTACCTTTCTTGGATTCAAGGTGATATAGTTTGAACTAATACTCAGGGTTCCTTTCCCCAAGTTCCAAGTAACACAGTTGAAACAACCTTGAGGCTCTGTCCTCAAGCCAACAAATGTCTCAAGTCCCAAGGATTCCCTTCCCCAAGGCTTAATTTCGTTTCCACAAAAATACTCTTATCCTTCCAAAGTTCAGTTAACTCCGTTTTCAACTGTATATTTCTGTGGTTTGCATCGTTCACACAATTTGAAATCCAATACTCCTCTCGTTGGTTTAATTGCACAGTTCCATTTCAAATCAAGCTTCATTATAATTTTGTTTTTGCCTTTTCTTTAAAGTTACATTCATTTCAGAGCTCAACATGCAGTCTGTAAATAAATAGAACTATTACAAGTTGAACCCAAAGCTTTTATTCAGTTCAATATTCAATAGCTATGGGGTTTGCCCGTGACTCACTTTTTAATTCAATCCGTTTTTCAATATTCATTCAATTCACTTTAAATGACTTTCCCAGCACTCAGGGACATTTGTGAAAATGTGCTCTCGTGAGACATGCAACCACTCTGATACAAACTATTCCTTCACAAAAGAAATGCTCAAACACTTGTGTGCACCGGGTTTCCCATTCGCCAGAAACTCACTGGTCACTTGACCAGTTCTTCCAGCAACACGCATCACACAGCCTCTGCTTTTGATGTCTGGGTCCCAGCTCCTGGAGAACGGGCAACTCGCACATAACGGAAAGGGGTAGCCTTCCCACTTGGCTCCCTTCTCCACATTCAGTCCGCTCCATGGAACCCCAGCTCCCTCACCATGCTTCCACAAACTGTCTCTCTCTGCAGTTCCAAGCGTCTCGGCATGCTGCACACTGCGGACCGTCCCGTAGTTGTTTTCCCCAGCTGTAAGTCTCTCCTCAGACAAGATTCCCTGTTGCTTGCACCGGCCTCCCTGCTGCTCCTCTCTGTGTTGCTTTCTCCTTCTCATTTTATACACCTGCAACCTTCCAACAGGTTGCCTGTGTGCTTTTCCAATTTGACTAGCCTGTCCATGATTAAGGGCACATGCCTGACCTTCCCATCACGTAAAAGGCATCTTCTTCGTCCCAGTACCAAAATGGTAAAATGGTATAGTGTTCACTGTTCTCAGGTACCTCTTCCTCATCTCAGTACTGTCTCAGTACTGTCAAGTGTCTCATGAGGGAAATGAGGGTAGCTGACTTACAATAACCCAAAAATATTGGGCAAAGGTTAGGGTGATCGGCAATGGGAAAAGGGGGACACCATGTCTCACCTGGCTACACTTGTCTGTGGCGTTCCTCAGGGCTCTGCACTCTCTCCTATTCTTTTCAACATCTATATTAGATATCTCCTACTTCTTATTCATTCACATGGTTTCCGCTACTATTCTTATGCGGACGACACACAGATTCTCGTCCGCCTTGATCTTACTCAAGCTGAGACCGCCGTACTACTTAGGAACTGGCTAAAATTGAATGGCAGTAAGACCGAGGTCCTGGTTGTGGGCACTTCGTCTCCCCTTCTTTTTTGGACCTCGCAATTCTGGCCTTCGAGCCTTGGCCCTCTTCCTCTTCCGGTTCAATCGGTCCATAATCTCGGCGTTAAAATCCCTGCCTCTCTCTCTCTTGATAACCAGGTGGCTAGTGTTTGTAGTGCTGGTCATTTTAAACTCTGCATTTTGCGGAAAGTCCTGCCCTTCATTCCTGCCGAATGCCTGACTCCAGTAGTGGCAGCCTTGGTTCTCAGCACTCTTGACTATTGCAACTCCCTTTATTTGGCCCAGCCTCGCTATCTGATCCAAAGGCTTCAATTGCTCTGCAAAATGCTGCTGTCCATTCCAAACTCCGTCCTCCCTTTGGATCTCATATCTCTCTGTTGCTTAGGAAACTACACTGGCTTCCTGTGGCCAGCCGGATCTTGTTTAAATCATTGTGTCTGGTGCATCATGCTTTTTATGGCTTGGGTGCTGAGTATCTCAAAGCAAAGTTTACTCACTACACTCCTGCTCGTCTGTTGTGCTCTCAGTCGGCGTGTCTTCTCATTGCCCCCCGCTATCGTTTATCTCATATGGGAGGTTGCGCCTTTTCGGCGGCGGCTGCTATAGCCTGGAACAAGCTGCCCATTGCTTTTCGAGCAACTGAAGAACATCTCACCTTTCGCCGGCTGCTGAAAACCACTCTTTTCTAGGCTGTCTCTTTCTTATGGTGTTCTCGGCTGCTTTGTTCCTTGATTTCTCTTTAGTAACCAGTGCCAAGATGCCTTTGGGTGTATGTGCACTTTATCAAGTTTACATAACATAACATAACATAACTGGTTGCACCCTGCTCCCAATCCCCAAGGACTCTCCAACAACGTGATCCTCCCTTGATTTTCCACCCCAAGGGTTGGGTCCAAGAGCGATGGCCTTTTCCTGGCCACCTTAGAAGAGAATCCAGGAGATTTAGGAGTGAGGATACTCCCAGGTGTCTCACAGTATATATTCACTTCTGATGTGGAACTATATTGGGCTTGTGGTAGTCAGTATATTCTTAATCCTACATTACCCAAAAAATTGACACTGCTTCGTCACCCTTGCTGACAAAGGATGGGTGAAGGATATCAAACACTCATGGCTGGCAGGTTCTAGCATTGATCACACTTCAGGAAGGTGATCATTTGTCTACAGGTAAAAGCCTCCATTTGATTCAGTCCAGCACTGGTCACTGATGCAGTGACTCACCCTCTTGTTTCTAGTTCTTGTTTTTGATTTTCCTGATTTCCTGAATGTTTACTTTGGTAAGCTTTTTACGGTTGGAAGAGAATTATCAAACGTTTAGGAAATGCCTGAAGACTTGCCTCTTGAAGTGACTGTACCTATTCAGGAATTAGAGAGTCCATCTGGACGCTTAACGCGTGTACCATGTATGTCCAGTATTGTTGAAAGTTAACAGCACCCTGATGCTTGCGGACTGCTAGCACGATATAAGCACACATAACATAACAGTGTTTTTCTGCTTCCAGGGGATGACATTGTTAAGCAATGCTTTTACTATTAAGCCAGCACTATTCCAGTGTGCTATTCCCTAAGTAGTACTGTTTCACTGTACTGTGTACATAAGCCTCAAGACCCATGTTATGTTCCACCTGTATGCGCACAGAGCATTACAATGTCTAGACCCTGCTTTCATTCAGAGCAAGCTTAAATTTTACCAAACAATGCAAACTTCTCTGATCGTCTCTTTGCAATCACAAAAGTGTGCAAGTGATGTATAGAGGCTAATTCTTTTTCTGTCCTGTCTGAATGCCTGTGGAAATCACTACCCCAGTAGTAAAGAGATGTGTAAGACCACATGCGTATCAGGAAATGCCTATAGAAACATTTATTTTTTACAGTAATATGCAATCAGCGGTTCCTGGTTTACTTGCCACTAAGAGGCAACTTCTGTGGTAACAGATGTGAAAAGCCACTAACATAACATACTATAGCTCCCCGTGATACCACTCTACTGTTTCCTTAGCCTGCTCCACTTGAAGGGAATTGCCCTTTGAGCCCTAGTTCCGCTTTCCTTTATTTTCCTTGGCATGTGGGCATTTTGGATACTGTCCTTGTTTTTCCCAGCTCCTGTTTCCTTTCGCTTTCTGTTGAGGTTGGTTCTTGGTTTCTCGCTGCTATGCTCTCTTTGTTCCCCTGTTGATTAATTGTGGTATGTTGTTTAGTTTTCCTGCAATTGTGAGACATGTGCAAGTCATGTTCCCAAGCACCACCCATGTGGAAGAGGGGACAGGCTTTAAGAAACAGTCACACCAGTCAGTCTCTTTCACGCCTCGGGAGAGCTTGCAGGAAGGGAGCAGCAGACCCTCGGGGGTCTCTGCAATTAAGATTGTAAGTGAGCAGAGTGCAAAGACAAAACCCTTGGGGAGATGAGTCTAATGTGTGGCAATGAAGCAAAAGCATGGCACATAGAGACTAGGGAGATCATCTTAAAGGTTGAGCGTGCAACCTTTCAAGAGGTGTGTAGAAGGAGCATGGAGCAGAAAGAAGCTCCTCGCTGGTTTGAGACAAAGAAGGCAATTGTTGTGGATCATATATAGAAGTTTATTATCTTGGAGGCGGGAGTAGGGAATGAAATAGGCAAGGATATTGTGGGGAAGAAGGAAGAGGTAAGTATTAAATTGGAGAAGTAGATCGATATGACTAGAGACAGGAAGGGGCAAGATACAATCTGAGGAGGTACGAGATACCAAGACATATGAGGCAGTGGTCTGGTGGACCTGTGAGAACCTGTAAGCCAAGGGGAGAGGTGTAGGGCTCCAATGAAACATTCACTGATAGCCCAGAGACGGGACCAGATGCCTTCCTTGAGTAGGGAAAGTCTTTGATTAATACCTGTATTCGTTTTTGAGACAATTTTGGAGAATAATTGTGGGGAAATTTGTGTTGGCACCAACCATATTCAATTTTACTTGACTTTGGAATACAGAGCAACTGTCTGAAGAACCCCTTTAAAGCAAGAGGGGGATCCCTGTTCTTTTGGACAATTGAGCACCATACTGGCCCCTTCTGCATACCATATCTGGACCACTGGAGTTATTGGTTGTTGAGTTGGCATTCTGCTATTTTGTTTAATAAAACCTTTAAACTTCAATCTCTGTGTCTCAGTTCTGGGAGCACAGTGACGGTCAGTCATGCAAGCCGCCCATCACAAGTCATTGGATAATAATTTGGTGTAGGGACTGGTAGATGAAATTTGCGTTCATCTCCAAGTAGCAGTACGGCACACTGATCTGGTAGAGTTTTGGACTTGTTTATTACTGTTAAGACAACAGTCCTGATATAGCCTCAGACAGCTGGTCTGAGGTTATATCCGGTCAGTTACCATTATGGATTATTTCTCGCCGTAGACATGCAGTTGTTCTCCTCCCCGCTTCCTAGAAGCTTAGCAGAGTGCTCTAAATATATTTATGCTATACTTCCAGCATGTGAAAATGTATACAGAACATGCTCTGATAAGCCAAGCTGCCATTCTGTTGCATTTAGAGTGCCTTCATTATGTACAAATGTACACATTGTATCTCACATGATGTTTGCTGGAGCAGAAGAAGAATGTTTGTATGGTTGTACCCTTGCATGAGACACACACATCAGTTTTCTTTCTTTTACCCCTTCTGGATTCAAAGCAATGTATTTGCAGAAAACCTGTGAACTGCAAGCGCCCCGAGAACTGTAGGAAAAAATCCCTTACGGAACGGTTGCCAGAGGGATAAATGTATCAATTCCATTGCCGCTCTTCTCACAATGTTGCAACTTCATACCCTTAAAGGAAATAGATTTATTTTCCTTGGTACTGGTTTGGTTCTGCCTGGATGGAGTTTCCATCTCTCTCCACCCTATGAGGGTTTCTTGTCCTGGCTGCTTCTAACTCCAAGGGCTCTTGCTGTCTCTTGGGAGGCCTTCAAGGCCCTACAGGCATGGGGCTTCGTCACAGACTCTGGACAAGCAACATAGGCAATATATAGCATCAGTGTTTCCAGGACAGATGAAAAATGTAGATATTCATATGGTTCCAGGAAAACTAAACAGCACACCACAATCAATAATAAACAGGGGAACAAAGAAAGCATAGAAGGAAGGAACCAAGAAAAACCTCAACAGACATCTAAAGGAAAGCCGGGAAAAACAATAACAATATTCATAATGCCCCCTTACCAAGGAAAGGAAAGAAATGGGGAACTAAGGTTAAAAGGGCAATGCCCTCCAAGTGGAGCGGGTTTAGGAAACAACAGTACACTACTGAAATTGCCTCTTAGTGCCAAGTAAGCCAGGACCCACTGTTTGCAAATGACTGTCAAGTCGTGTCAGAGAACAAGTTGCTGCAAAGAATACATGAGTCTGGATGTCAGACTCTGAGCCAACACATGTTTTTCCACATGTTTCTTCAAGAATCATATTCTTGAAGGTAAACCATGAAAATGTAGTTCAAATAAATAATTTCTTGGTATGATTAATCCAAGGTTTGTGGACAGTCAGCTCTTAGTTTAAAAGCTGTATGGTGTGGGCTGCCTTTGGAATTGCAGCAAAGTAAAACGATTTGTTGAATGCCAAACAAACCAATTGAATTCTAATGCTTTAAAACAACATTCAGCTTTAAAAAAAGAAGTGAATTCCTTGCAACAACTCAAAACCTAGAACTCAGACTTGAATTACCCTGCTGCCTTAATAGAAATTGGACAATGAGTACAAAACTCTCACAATCGAAATGTCCATTGGGCCCTATGGTTATTTGGGGATTAGCAAACTTCATCAGTCAACACCATTTTTATATGCTTACCACATATTTGGAGCAATCACTTTAAATTGATGAAATGGGAGCCACACCCAACCTAAATTACACACTCAGGTAATGCAATGCAATGGGGAACAGTACAACAGCTAGGTGATTCAGTTTCCGTTTCGTCCAGACGTATCCGCAGGTATCAGCAGGAGAAGCAAGAAGCCAACAATAAGTACGTGTGGTAAAGGCAGGGACTGAAGCAATTACTTCACGCAATACTACCCTACCACTCATCCAACAAAGCATCCCCTGTGTAAATTAATTATATCTGAAGTATATTTGCATTAGGAAACTCCATCCTATACATGTGAAAGCTGCATTTAAAATGTGTCCGGTAACCCCTCTGTTGAATCTAGAAGTACGCCCAGTAGCCCCTCTGTGAACACTTAGAAGCTGTGTCCATCTGCATTAGAAGTGTGCCCCAATTGCAATTAAAGGTTGCGCCGAATAGCCTCTCTGAGAAAGTTGAATTTAGAAGTGTGCCCCAACTGCATATAGAAGTTGCGCCCAATAGCCTCTCCGAGGAAAGTTGAATTTAGAAGTGTGCCCCAACTACATTTAGAAGTTGCACCCCAACTGCATTTAGAAGTTGCGCCCAATAGCCTCTCTGAGAAAGTTGAATTTAGAAGTGTGTTCCAACTGCATTTAGAAGTTGCGCCCAATAGCCTCTCTGAGTAAAGTTGAATTTAGAAGTGTACCCATTTGCATTCTAGAAGTTGCGCCCAACATCCTCTCGGAGAAAACTTGAACTTAGAAGTGTACCCAATTTCACCTAGAAGCTGGGAGCCTTGCATTCAAAATGTACCCAAGTGTATTTAGAAGTTGCGCCCAATAGCCTCTCTGAGAAAGTTGAATTTTGAAGCGTACCCAATTGCATTTAGAAACTGTGACCATTTGCATTAGAAGTGTACCCAGTTGCATTTAGAAGCTGTGACCAACTGCATTTAGAAGTTGCGCCCAATAGCCTCCCTGAGAAAGTTGAATTTAGAAGTGTACCCAATTGCATGTAGAAACTGTGACCAACTGCATTTAGAAGTGTACCCAATTGCTTTTAGAAGTTGCGCCCAATAGCCTCTCTGAGGAAAGTTAAATTTAGAACTGTGCCCAATTGCATGTAGAAACTGTGACCAACTGCATTTAGAAGTGTACCCAATTGCTTTTAGAAGTTGAAGTTGCGCCCAATAGCCTCTCTTAGGAAAGTTGAATTTAGAAGTGTACCCAATTGCATGTAGTAGCCGTGACCAACTGCATTCAGAAGTGTAGCCAATTGCATTTAGAAGTTGCCCCCAATAGCCTCTCTGAGGAAAGTTGAATTTAGAAGTGTGCCCCAATTGCATTTAGAAGTTGCACCCAATTGCCTCTCTGAGGAAAGTTGAATTTAGAAGTGTGCCCCAACTGCATTTAGAAGTTGCGCCCATTAGCCTCTCCGGGAAAGTTACATTTAGAAGTGTGCCCCAACTGCATTTAGAAGTTGCGCCCATTAGCCTCTCTGGGAAAGTTGAATTTAGAAGTGTGCCCCAACTGCATTTAGAAGTTGCGCCCATTAGCCTCTCCGGGGAAAGTTGAATTTAGAAGTCTACCCATTTGCATTCTAGAAGTTGCGCCCAACATCCTCTCGGAGAAAACTTGAACTTAGAAGTGTAACCAATTTCACTTAGAAGCCGTGAGCCGTGAGCCGTGCATTAGAAATGTACCCAATTGCATCTAGAAGTTGCGCCCAATAGCCTCTCTGAGAAAGTTGAATTTAGAAGCATACCCAATTGCATTTAGAAGTTGCCCCCAATAGCCTCTCTGAGAAAGTTGAACTTAAATGTGTACCCAATTGCACTTAGAAGCTGTGACCAACTGCATTAGAAGTGTACCCAATTGCATTTAGAAGCTGTGACCATTTGCATTAGAAGTGTACCCAATTGCATTTAGAAGTTGCGCCCAACATCCTCTCTGAGAAAACCTGAACTTAGAAGAGTACCCAATTGCATGTAGAAGCTGTGACCATTTGCATTAGAAGTTACGCCCAATAGCCTCCTTGAGAAAGTTGAATTTAGAAATGTACCCAATGTATCTATTAAACTAATATCATCTCTGCCGGCAAATTGCATCTAGAGAGCATCAAATAGCCTAAATATTGTCTCTGACCTGTTGAACCTAGAAGTGCCACTAGAGGCGTGACACCCCCCCCCCACCCTCTCCCACACACCAGTCGCAGCAAAGAAACTAAAGAGGAAACGCTCCTGGTCCCCCCCAATCTCTCAGCTCTCCTCACCTCCCCTGTCTCGACCCACCACATCTCTCCTGCAATCTCCGCCTTCCCCCATGGCCTCCCCCTCCTGAAACCCCTCTCTCTTGATTTCTTACCAACTGCAACTGAATCTCCCAACTGCCCACACCCCTCCCCCAACTCCCCCTTCCCAAACTCGACCATCCTTTCACACCCAACCACCCAGCCCCTCTTGAAACCTGCCAAGTTTTCTGCCCGCCCACTATTCCCTTCTAGCATCACCCCCCTTACCCCCCGCCCCACCCTCTCCCCCACCGCCCCATCCGGCTCCAACACCGAGACCTACTTTGCCTACCGATGTGAACTGTATCCTATTTAACGGCTGTTCCGTAGCAAAAAACAAACATTGCATCTATGACCTCCTCGCCTCTGTCAAACCTGACCTAGTTTTCATCACTGAAACCTGGTTCTCCGATGACTTCGGCGCGATCGCTAGTGAAGCCTTTCCCCCTGACTACTCCCTCATCCCACTGAACCGTCCGTCCAGAGGAGGAGGGGTAGCATTTGTCTTCAAATCTCGCTTCTGCGCCTCAATCATAGACAACCAACCCTCTATCCCTTCCTGCGAATCTCTCCTCGTTAAACTTTCCCTCTCCCCATCGCTCTCACACAGCTTCCTAATAATCTACAGGCCCCCTGGCTACGATAGACAATTCACAACAACCTTTGCGATTCCATCCCCACCCTCCAACTAAACCATCCCAACCTCTCCCTCCTTGGTGACTTCAACATATGGCTCGACATTCCCACCAACCCCATGACACACTCCCTGGTTGACGGTTTAGATGCAATTAATCTCCATCCCCACATAAACGGCCCGACCCACTACAAAGGACACACGCTAGATGCCATCTTTAGCTCCAACACCCTGATTCATTTAAAGCCCCCCACTCCAATCATCTGGTCCGATCACTTCATGCTCTCGTTCGCCATCCACTCACCCGACCCTCTACCGGTACTCGCATCCGAACCGCCGAATTTACGCAAATGCTGGAAAAAAACTAATGATCACCCCGGACCTAGCCGAGGCACTCCTCCAATCTCCACCACCCATCTGCCGTCCCAATAACCAACCAGCCCCTGAGGCCTTTGACTCATGGCTCAACGCATCTCTTCTGCGACTCACACCCCCGTGTAAACCATCAACCCGCTGTGGCCCTTTCCCCAGATGGTTCACCCCTGAGTTGAAGACCACTAAACGAATTTACAAATGCCTAGAACGCAAATGGCAGAAAGAGAAACCCCACGAGAGCAGGACCACCTTGGCCCGACACCTATATCAATACAAGGCCGAAATCCGGAAAGCAAAAAAAGCCCACTACAACTCCCGAATCCTAAACAGTGAAAACCCAAGCAAAGAACTCCACAAAATCAACTCAGAATTCACCAATCCAGCTTGCAATACAACCGTCCCGACCCCCTCACAATCACTCTGCGACTCACTCTCCCTCCACTTTTACAGCATGGCTATCGAAAGAACAAAAACTCTAAATACCAAACTGGCTCTACTACAGCCTCCGGACAACCCTCTGCCCGTACAGGCAACCCCTTCAGCCGCGTCCTCTACGCAACCCACGTTTGCATCCTACAGCCCAATATCACCAGAACAATTTCTCAAACTGCTATCTGCTCGCAAACCATCCGGATCACCACTGGACCCTTGCCCAGCCACAACCCTTAAAGAAATGTTTGCCTCCACCTGCGCAGGAGAACACGCAAGATCTATCATAAATTCCTCCCTCTCCTCCGGTATCTTTCCCGACACATTTAAAATAGTGCACGTCAAACCTCTAATAAAAAAAACCTCGCTCGACCCTCTCGAGCCCAAAAACTACCGCTCAATCTCAAACACCAGGTTCCTTGCCAAACTCATTGACCGAACCGCCTACTCTCAACGAAATGCCTTTGTTGAAACCAACAACCTTCTAGACCCCGCCCAATCAGGTTTCAGATCACGTCACGGAACTGAAACCACCCTAACCTCGATCTGGGATGACCTTAAAATGACAGCAGACTCTGCGGGATGCGCCGCACTAATCCTCCTCGACCTATCGGCCGCCTTTGACACGATCAATCACTCAATCCTCCTAGACCGCCTCCACTCCCTAGGAATACGCGGAACCGCCCTTAAATGGATAGCTTCATTCCTCAAAGACAGGCACCAAATAACGACACTCTCCAGCTTTAACTCACAAGCCCGACCAGTCGACACAGGAGTCCCTCAAGGAGCATGTCTATCTGCCCTCCTGTTCAACCTCTACCTGATCACCCTCCTACCAATAATTCGCTCACACAATATCCTATGTTACAAATACGCCGACGACACTCAACTAATTCTAAAACTCCTGAACTCGAAACCCAACTCCCGACCTGACCTGGCATCCTGCCTCCTTAACATAGAACGCTGGATGACCCAAAGCCACCTCCTTTTAAACCCCTCCAAAACAGAAATCATGGTCTGCGGCAACACCGATCTTCTTCCGCACCCACTACCCTGGCCACCCGCCATGGGCAACTCACCGACACCCTCCAACACAGTGAAAAATCTTGGATGCACCCTGGACTCCGCCCTAACACTCTCACGCCAAGTCAACAATGTCTCAAAATCCTGCCACTACCACCTCAAAAACCTTAGACGCATCCTTCCATACCCCTCATTTCCCAACAGAGTCTCTGCGGTCCAATCAATCGTCATAGCAAGACTCGACTATGGAAACACCCTCTACCTCGGAATTCATGCCTACCAACTAAATAAACTCCAAAGAGCACAAAACGCGGCTGCCAAAATGCTACTGGCGCTTGGTCCAAGAGACCACGTATCCCCAGCCCTTAAGACACTGCACTGGCTTCCAGTAGCCCGCAGGGTGGCTTTCAAAACCTTATGCCTCTCCCATCGAGCACTGCATAAAACTGGACCTCCTTATCTTCAAGACAAGCTAATACCTTACCACCCCACTCGCACCCTAAAATCAAGCTCAGCCGGCCTCCTTGTAATTCCTAAGACAAACTCAGTCAGGTTAGGCGGATCGTCATTCTCAGCCCTAGCCCCAACCCCGTGGAACTCGCTCCCATCCGACATCCGCCTAACTGAAGACTTAACGGCCTTCCGCAAACTACTGAAAACCTGGCTCTCCCCCTAAAACTAATCGGTTCCAAATTAGCTTCATCACAATAACACCGACCCAGCAATCAACCCGAAGCAAAAATTTACAGCTAAATAAACTCAAATGTAAACTAAAAATACAAACAGTACTAAACGAGCAAACTAATGATGAGAGCGGATGAGCGCGGAAAGCGCAGGAGAGCGGATGAGTAAGGAGAGCGGATGAGTATGGAGATCGGATGAGTGTGGAGAGCGGATGAGTGTAGAGAGCGGATGAGTGTAGAGAGCGGATGAGTGTGGAGAGCGGATGAGTGTGGAGAGCGGATGAGTGTGGAGAGCGGATGAGTGTGGAGAGCGGATGAGTGTGTAGAACGGATGAGTATGGAGAGTGGATGAGTGTGGAGAGCGGATGTAGAGGATTAATGCGGTTGGCGGATGATTGCGGAGAGCCCATGAGTGTATATGGCCGATGAATGTGTAGGGCCGATGAGCGTGGAAGGCGGATGAGTGTGGAAGGCAGATGAGCGTGGAAGGCGGATGAGCGTGGAAGGCGGATGAGCGTGGAAGGCGGATGAGCGTGGAGGGCGGATGAGCGTGGAAGGCGGATGCGCGTGGAAGGCGGATGCGCGTGGAGGGCGGATGCGCGTGGAAGGCGGATGAGCGTGGAGGGCGGATGAGCGTGGAGGGCGGATGCGCGTGGAAGGCGGATGATTGTGGAGAGCGGATGACTGGAGAACAGATGAGTGTGGAGAGCGGATGAATGTGGAGAAAAGATGAATGTGGAAAGCAGATGGGCGTGGAGAGCATAGAGGACTAATGCGGTTGGTAGATGAGTGTCGAGGGCAGATGAGTGTGAAGGGCGGATGAGTGTGGAGAACGAACGAGTATAGAGATCAAATGAATGGTGAGGGCAGTTGAGTATAGAGAGCGGTTGAGTGTGGAGAGCTGAGGGGCGTGGAGAAAGGAGGAGCGATGAGAACGAAAAAGAGGGGAGAACGGAGGAACCTGCAGAGCGGAGGAGAGTGCAGAATGGAGGAACGTGCAGAGCGGCTGAGTGTGGAGAGCGGCTGAGTGTGGAGAGCGGCTGAGTGTGGAGTGCGGCTGAATGTGGATGAGTGTAGAGGATTAATGCGGTTGGCGGCTGAGTGTAGAGGGCCCATGAATGTGTAGGGCCGATGAGTATGGAGAGCGAATAAGTGTAAAGAGCGGACCAGTGTAGAGAGCAGACGAATACGAAGAGCGGATGAGTCTAAAAACGGATGAGTATGTAGAGCGGATGAGTGTATAGAGCGGATGAGCGTGTATAGCGGATGAGGGTGTAGAGCGGACGAGTATGGTCGAGTGCAGAGGAATAACGCGGTTGGCGGACGAGTGTGGAGGACCGATGAGTGTGGAGGACCGATGAGTGTGGAGGGCCGATGAGTGTGGAGGGCCGATGAGTGTGGAGGGCCGATAAGTGTGGAGGGCCGATGAGTGTGGAGGCTGATGAGTATGGAGAACAGATGAGTATAGAAAGCGAATGTGTATGGAGAGCGGATGGATGCGAAGAGGGGATGAGTGTGGAGAGCGGACGAGTGTGGAGAGCGGACGAGTGCGGAGAGCGGGCGAGTGCGGAGAGCGGACGAGTGCGGAAAGAGGACGACTGTGGAGAGCGGACGAGAGTGGAGAGCGGATGATGATGGAGGAGCGGCTGAATGTGCAGGAGCGGCTGAGTATGTGACCGAATATGTAAAGCGGGTGAGTATATGAAGCGGACGAGTGAGCGGTGCAGATGAGTAGGTGAGGCAGACGTGTGTGCGGTGCGGACGAATATGTGGAATAGATGAGGGTAGAGAGCGGAGGAGTGTGGAGAGCGGATGAGTGTGGAGAGCGGCTGAATGTGGAGGAGCGGTTGAGTATGTGACTGAATATGTAAAGCGGATGAGTATGTGAAGCGGACGAGTGAGCGGTCCAGATGAGAAGCTGAAGCAGACCTGTGTGGTGCGGACGAATATGTGGAATAGATGTATGCTTAGAACAAACCCGACCACTCTCAATTGCATAACGTTCGTATTATGCTTTGGAATGCATAGAACCTTTGAAAGAGCATACTTCATATCACACCCCATGCTTACTCTCTCCTTACACCACCACTCAACTAGAATACAGGGATACTATGACACCATTCGGTATAACTGTTCTCATATCAACATCTACCGCTCACTACCCATCACTGGTCTCACACCCCCAGCCAGGCGTTCTCCTCAGGCCTAACGCAGCCACTCTCGGTCTGGATAACTCCGGCCAGATCGAACACATAACCCTGATCTCTCAGCCACCACACCTACCGCTAAGAAGCAGCTACCACAGGAACTCCGCACCAGCTGCACACATACCTGGTGCGCACACGCACCTTTGGACTCTCGCTAATCCCTCCACTGACCAGAACTCCGGTTCCCAAGGGCGTTCAACCTACCAGCGCCTTCAGACCATACCAATGGTATATAAGGCGCTATATAAGTGCAAAATAACATAACATAACATTCGTTGTGTATTACATTTTCTACCATTTGTCCTTACAGCATAACATGTTCCTAAATTATTGCTAGGGTTTGTAGACAGCACTTGCATCCCGTTGGTGTTTCTTGCCCTTGTGAGTGCAGTGTTTAGGTTACCTCACACAACCCTTGAGACACCCTCCAATTTCTTTGCCTATAGGTGGACTTATTGCAGTTGGTAACTTCAACAGCAATTGTGGGTGAGGAGCTTTCATTGCTTCTGTATAATTATACAAATCTTCTGAGTGTGCACCCCACATTTCTTTTAGCTTTTGTGTAAGGACTTTCCTATCTTGCACAGCCTGGGTGTTAGCATGTTTACAATATTGATTTCAGAGGGCATGTGCTTGATGTGGCCAGACTCCCTTTGCGATCTTCAACACATGTTCCTTGCCAGTATCATCTGCCAAGTGTCCCTCCTTGACAATGTCACTTTTGTAGAGTTTAATTCTCAGCTCCCCCAGTACTCTATGCTCCTTACTTTACATGCCACTCGGTGAGGACACAGCTTTCCGAACCCCAGGGGTGGCTGAATCCGCCGAAGCAGGGTGACCACATCAAGATGCTTTATTCGGCCCCTGAAAAGCAAAATAGATAATGAGCAGGCAACACAAACAGTCTCTATTCTCTAGCAAAATAACAGTTAGGAGATACCTATATACCTATATACAGTGAATATTGTCTGATATTGTATATGTATAAGTATTTCTTTGTTTTGCCAATGTATGTCTTCTGCAGAAGAGTTAATATTCCTGTAGTACATTACTGAACATATCCTCATTCCTTTCAACCAGGCATGAGTATCACTGAAACTGAAGCAGTTTGCAATCCGAGGGAAGCAAATCTGGTAAATGGTAGAAAGAAAATGTGTTCTGGGGCTCTGAGACGAGCCTCAAGTCAGGAGTCGGGCACAAACGTGGTTGTCCTTGAATGACATCCCTTGGACTAGTCACTCTATCTCACTGTATTTAATTATGTAAAAACTACTTTGCTAGAAATTGAGAACTCAATGGTACGCAATATGCCACAATGACTAACCATAATAACAAAGTTACTCACCGTAGTGACTATCTAACTCCTAGGCCATAGTCCCCTTTCCTCCATACTTTTGGGACATTCCGTCCAGTGGGACGGGACTGGAGCACTTTTGTAAAAAACCATGAAATTGAAATATGTGCCCTTCTTCTCTTTTTACGTGGGGTACCACACGTGGCCGTAACCCCGCCCGCCTGAGCAGCGCCCCGCGCATCGTCCTTCAGTCCTTTCTATTGTCAGGTCCGAGACCTTTTTAAGCAATAATAGAGGATATTTATTAGAGGGGACGGAGGGCGGGCGTATGGAGGAAAGGGGACTATGGACTAGGAGTAAGATAGTCACTATGGTGAGTAACTTTGTTATACTCCTACGTCCCGTCCCCTTTACTCCATACTTTTGTGAGATTACCAAGCACTCCTCACAGGAAATACGGGTGGATGGAACATCCTTAATGAAAAAGGTTTTTAAGAACAGCCGAGGCCGAATTGAGCATCGGCTCTTGAGCTCAGGTCTAAGCAGTAATGCTTACCAAAAGCTGATGGGAAAGCCCACGTAGCTGCTTTGGCAACAGTTCGATGTGCTTAGAGAGCAACCAATAGCTAGGAGGCAATGCAGGTAAAGCATAAGCTTTCATGTTGACCCACAAGCAGCAAAGAGGACCACCTCTGGAGTGCCCCATTGCTGGAAAAAGTTGGAGATGATATTGCTGTTCATCTCACACTCGTTATAAAATTTATTTTCAAAAAGTTCATAACAAAGAAACAGTATGTACATAATATAACATCATGTGATATTCATAACAAAGCCAACATAACTATATACACCAGAAACCCCCCCCCTCCCACAGGAGTCACAAAACAATCAATAAACTGGTCTAATATAGTAAAAGAAATTTACCCCAAATCTTGTTAAATAATGCACTTTTCTTATCTCTCCAATACAGCACCTTCTCCATATCCGCTTAAGAGTGCATCTCTGAAATCCATTCCTCAATAGTAATAGGGTTAGATGCTTTCCAATGTCTCAAACATTTTTCCCCACCATTGCCTTTCAAAAGATCCATTTCTTCTGAGAAGTAGTCAGACCATCCAACAAATCCTCACTACCCAACACTATTGTCTTAAAATCCATATGAACCTTCTCCTCCATCATCTCACACTCGTAACCGATGCCGACTGGCGACTGAATTAATCTGCGGTCACGTTGAGGTTGACCCGGGATGTGTGGAGCCTGGAGCCAAACAATATACTGGATGGCCCAGCCCAAATTTGTATGGCAAGATGGCAAGATCCACAAGGAGAGGAGAGCCTGTCGCCCTGCTTGTTGATGTAAAACCTTGCTTTAAGAGAGGTATTCAAAATGGCCACCGTGGCCCACGGAGGTTGGTCTGCCATTATCATACACTAGTCGAAGTGCGTCACAGGAGCAAGTGGAGCAATTGTCTCCCCAGGGGAGTCAGGGGCCCTGCGTTCCATCCTAGCCTTGAAACAAAGAACCTCGGCACAGCCGGTACTGGCAGATCTAGGGTGTTTACTCGACACGTCAGGGGCTTCCCCAGAATTAGTCTCTAGTGGAGGAACCTCGGCAGAGCCAGTACTGGAAGGTCTGTGGTGCGTGACCGCCTTCTTTCGCCCACTCAACAGACCTAGTATCACCATGGCCACGCGCACGGAAAGGCTTAGGGATATACCTTACAGCCAGGACCCTTGATGAGGGACTGTCAATTCTGTTGGTGACCGATTTAGCCCCAAGCAGGGGAACCTCAGGCTTAACCCTGGTCTTATAGCTACCTCGAGAGGGGCCTTGAGCCAAGACTCGGTACAGTTAGCTCCAGATGGAGAAACCTCAGGGCGAACCCTGGTATCCAAAGCCACAGCAGAACTGGGGTCAGCCTTAGCCCCAAATGGGGAACCCTGGAAGAAGATCCAGTATTGGGAGACAACTGCTGGGCCCCTCAGAAGAGTTTCCTGTGCGTCATGCTGAGCCTAGACCAAAAGGAGTACCTAAATCAGAAGTGTTCTGCTCCCGCAGAGAACCGCAGATATTTGTGCATTTAGGCATCCTGGAAGACCACCACACTGAGCCAATCACCCTTGCGAAGAGAGGACTTTATTTGGCAGGGCGTGATCAACTTGAATCTCTCTCAGACAGACCGAAGATAGTGCGCAGGCCAGCCTGGTTGAGCATTGTGAAAGGACAGCAGTATTAGCCCCTCCCTTGCTCCATGAGGGGAACAGGTTCCACCGCTCTGAGGTATAGAAGTTTCTGTACCTCTGCTCTGAGGGAGGGCACCCCGATCTGTTGGAAGAGAGGTTTGAAGCGTGGGGTGGGAGGAAAGGGCAAGCGAAAACCCGCCTAAACAATGGACAGACCCCACCAGTCTTCGGTGATGGTTTGTCACGCCTTCAGATAAGACGAGATTCGTCCTCCCACCGAAGTGTAGTGTGACTGACAAAAAAATCATTTGGTGATTTGTCGGCAGGGAGATTAGCTGTCCCTGTCGAGGAGGCCGATGGCCGTGAGAAAAATCAGCCACCTTGCCGCTGCCGCTTAAGGCGGGCTACAAACAGGTGTTTCAGATCGGCGTGCACAGCAAAACCCTGAAACTCCCTGATCCCAGAGAAGGACCGAGTCTGGGACCCTAACCTCTAAGGGGCCTTAGCTGAAGCTGTCGCCAGGACCGACAAACGGGTCTTTGTTGTCCACATAGCGTGGAAAAGCTGCTCAGCCCCAAAAGGAACGCTCCCAGCACCAGTCGTCACGAAAATTGGTGTAAGGGAGGTACCCAAAATGGCCGCCGTGGACCAAGGAGGTTGGGCCGCCATTTAGTCAACACCTGAAGAGAACTGTGTCATAGGAGAAAATGAGGCACCTGTCCCCTCAGGGGAGTCAAGGGACTTAAGAAACACTTAGCCTTGAAACAAGGATCCTCGGCCGAGCCGGTGCTGGCAGATCTAGGATGTTTAGTGGACAACCTAGGAACTGACCCAGAATTAGCCTCCAATGGAGGAACCTCGGCAGAGCCGGTACTGGAAGGCCTGTTGCTGAACACCTTCTTTGCCCCCTTGACAGAATCGGTACCACCACAACCCCGAGCATGGAATGGTTGAGGAATGTACCCTACCGACAGGACCCTCAGAGGATCCCTCGACTCCGTTGGTACTGTATTCAGAGGAACCCTGGGTTTTAACACGGGACATATAGCTCCCTCAAGAGGGGCCTCGAGCCGTGCCTCGGTGTGACAAGCACCAGAAACTGAGACCCCAGGGCGTACCCCAGTATTAGTGTGGAAAGCTCCAGAAATGGAGACCTCAGGGCAAACCCCGGGATCCAGAGCCACAGACGAACAGAGCTGGATCTCAGCACCCAAATGGTGAACCTCGGAGCCACGTCTGGCTTTGGCAGGTCCTCTGAGGGACACTCAGAGAACACTCTGGTGCGCCTAGTAGGTCTTTGAGGCACCTCAAGGGAATCCCTGGTAACAGAGCTACACAAGCCCTTCCCGGTCATGGAATGCTCTCACCGAGCGGGGCTGCTCATCGCCATCCTCATCCGCTTAAGGCTCATCCCAATGAGGCGGGAGCAGAAGACTGTTCCTCCACGCCTACCGGTTTTAAAAGAAAAATTGAATTGGAGCAGCTGGGGCCGGGGTGGAACAGGAGTGAAAAGACGCTTGAAATACATCCTCATAGGGTCAGAGTGCATGAGCATCTGAAACTTCCCAAAAAATGAATCCTCAGCTGAGGGCTTAGGTGTCGAAGAGGAAGAAACTGCTCGTAAGGGGCCTACCCCACCCCAGAACACAAGGAGGAGGTTGCCAGGAGGGTCCACCACCGGCCGGGTCCACATAGATCAGTGGAGCAAAAGCAGGAGGGAGCGAGAAAGTATGTGGCAGCGGAGCCCACGCACGCCAGTCAAAAGAAGGGCGAAACGGGTTACTATTGCTGAATGGAATGCTCCCAGCGCCAGACGTTGCAAACGTAGGTGTAAGTGAGGTATACAAAATGGCCACCTTAGGCCACGCAGGTTGGGCCGCCATTTTGTCGCCACCTGAAGAGAACTGCGTCACATGCATAGCTGAGGCAATTGCCGCCCCAGGAGAGTCAGGGGACTTAAGTAACACTTTAGCCTTACTAGGATCCTCAGCAGAGCCGGCACTGGGTGGTCTCAGATGTTAAGTCGACATCTTCGAACCAGTCTAAAAATTAGCCTCCAACTGAGGAACCTCGAACAAGCCGTACCAGAGGGAATGCGGTCCGTGAACCCCCTCTTTGCCTCCTCGACAGAACCGGTACAACCACGACCCTGAGCAGAAGGCCTCTCAGATCTGTCGATATAGACTTTAGCCTCCACAGGAGAAACCTCAGGTTTCAACCTGGTTACAGCGGGAAAAGCTCCAGAAACAGAGACCTCAGGGTGAACCCTGGTATCCCAGCACCCAGTCGAACTGGGCTTAACTTTTAGCACTGTGATGGTGAATCTCGGAACAATGTCCGCTACTGGCAGGTCTGTCAGAACCCTCAGAGGAATCTCCGGTATGCCTGTTAGGCCCTTGGGGCACCTCAGGTGAAAACCTGGTGACAGAGCAACAAGAA
The DNA here is from genome assembly GCF_040938575.1 of Ambystoma mexicanum. NCBI lineage: Eukaryota > Metazoa > Chordata > Amphibia > Caudata > Ambystomatidae > Ambystoma > Ambystoma mexicanum. The sequence goes on along the minus strand of NC_090936.1, from coordinate 445,109,587 downwards.
AGGCCCTTAAAGTACTCCCTCATGGGGTCAGAGTGCATAAGTCTCACAAACATCCCGAAAAAGGCATCATCTGACAAAGATTTAGACACTCAGGTGGGCAGAGGCCGCTTATAAGGGGCATATCCCCACAAACGTAATGAGGAAGGCTGCCAGGAAGCAAGACCGTATGCGGTAGTGGCATCCGAGCACGCCAGTCATAAGAAGGGCGGAACGGATTCACACTGACCCGTGGAAACGGTTGTTCAACAAAAAGAAGTTTGCCAGCACCCGTCGTCGATAGTGTGGGTGTAAGGGAAGAATCCAAAATGGCCACCGTAGACCACGAGGGAGGGCCCGCCATTTTGTCCACAGCTGAAGAGAACTGCGTCACATGTGTGGATGAGACAGGTATCTCCACAGGATGGTCAGGGGACTTGATTGAAACTTTAGCCTGGACACAAGGATCCTCGGCAGAGCCGGTACTGTGGGGCCTCGGATGGTTACTTGACATCCTTAAAGGGCCCCTTGAATTGGCCTCTAAGAGAGGAACCTCAGCAAAGCTGGTAACAGAGGAGGTACGGTTAGCAATCTCTCCCTGTGCCCCCTCAACAGAACCGGTATCACAGCGAGCGTGGGAATGTTGAAGAATCCACCTCACAGATAAGACCTTAACGGGTCTCTCAGTTCTGTCTGTACACACCTTAGATTCAATGAGAGGAACCTCGGAACAGAGTCCGGTCTGTATAGCTCCCCCGAAAGGGGCCTCGAACCGTGGTTCGGTACAGAAAGCCTCAACGGAGGCATCAGGGCGCACCCCAGTGTCTGTATGGGAAGCTCCAGACAAGGAGACCTCGCAGCAAACACCGGTACCCAAAGCCTCAGCACAACTAGGCTGCCTATTAGCACCTTAGTGGTGACCACGGATCGTAATCCGGTGTCAGCAGGCCCCTCACGGGAACCCTCAGAGAAAACCCTGGTATGCCCATTAGGCCTGCGAAGCACCTCGGGGGAAACCCTGGTAGCAGAGCTCTTGAAGCCCCTCCTTGACCTGCAGGACCCCGGCCGGGGTGCCCTAAAAAGTAAGGAACTTACCTGGAGTCTCTTCTTTTCGTCGATGAAGAGTTGAAAATGCGGTGGAGGAACTCGCTAGAAGACCTCCTCCCACCGACGAAGACGACTGTGAAGTGCCCTGACCCAAAGGGAGTCGCAGTAGAAACACGAGTCCCAACGGTGATCCGGTCCCAGACACTCCAAACAGAAAGAATGGGGATCCGCCCTAGCGAAGCGACTTTCACAAGAGGAACATGAGCAAATCCCAAACGATCCGGCATAGACGGAGGACTACGTGACCGCAGAACTGGAGCAGAGAGAAGGGAAAAGAAGAAAAATGTCTTCCCCGTGATGCAAGTGCATACAGCCCCGACCGCGCGGAGAAAAGGACTGAAGGGCGATGCGCGCGGCAGAGCTCAGGAGGGCGGGGTTACGGCCATGTGCGGTACCCCGCGTAAAAAGAGAAGAAGGATACATTTTTCAATTTCATGCTTTTTTACAAAAGTGCTCCGTTCTCGTCCCACTGGACGGAATGTCCCAAAAGTATGGAGGAAAGGGGACGGGAGTAGGAGTATATGAGTACTCAATGTCACCTAATAAATGATATGTATTTGAAATGATACAATACTGTAAAATGTTTTGCTGCGGCAAAATAATACTTTAATGTTCATTCACACATCGAATCACATGAATCACAATTGTATGAGGAGATGCATGAGCATATTGAAACATTTGGAAGTCCAAGAGGAACACTATTCTGGCCCATCACCCCTACCAGTCAAACTTTAGGTCAGAATATTTTTGTACATTTCTCAATGCCACACTTTTCAGAAAATTGCATGACAGTAGGGCTTAAAAGAAAGGATTATTTCCATTAGTACACAACATTATGAACCAAGTGCAGGATTATGATTGAACCTTATAGTCAGATTCGAGGTACGATAATACTGCTACCCAGACCTGCTGAAATTCTGCCCTGTTTCCTTGCACCGCCTATGTGAGCCACTCAAATGCCACAACATTCCAAACCTTCTGTAGCCAGTCAAATTATGTAGGCCCCTGCCTTCTTTTCCATTTTTGTGCTATCCCCAGCCATGCTGCTATAAGCAGGACCAAATACCCCTTTAACTGATTTTTGGAGTACAACCTATTATCCAGGTCCCATAAGCTACACTGCCATACCTTCTCATTTACAGCATCCCAACCTGGGTATATCACTTTCAGCTGGGACTGAACCGCCAGCCCGAATGGTTGGATACTCGGACAATCCCACCAGATATGGGAACAGTTCCCAATCGCTATGCAGCCCCTAAAACATTCCGCTGAAACTGAGGAATATGTTCCACGAAGCCGCACCAGCGTATAGTGCCATTGTAGTATTCTTTTGTACCACATTTCCCTCAGTTGGATGGATCTCATCAGTTTAGGAATATTGCCCCATAGGTATTCCCATCTTTCCGTTGATATCTTGCTGCCCATCAAGGCTTCCCATCGCTGTTGGTATTGCCATTGACCCAGGGGTAGGCTTTCACTGAGAAATGTATAAAGAGAGGATACTAGATTCCGCGACCCTGAGTGGCTTGTGATAAATGTCTCGAATGGGGTTAACTGCCATGTAGCGGCTGCTTTAATATGCAGGTCGGACACCCAATGCCTCAGTTGGCAGTAGTGTAGCCTGTCCCCCTGAGGGATCCCACTCAGTTGTTTACAGTTCTCAAACAGCCTAAGTTCCTGCCTCTGGAACATATCCTGCAGTTTCATACACCACGCCACCCGCCATGCCTTGAACGATCCCTGTTCCATCCCTGGCTAGAATTGCACATTGCTAAACAGGGGTGTGAAAGGGGAGGGGGAAGTGGACAGGATGCAGCGGGCAACCAGCGAGTCTCAGATGTCTGTAACTACCCCTATGATCTTGCTATGCATACATTTGGTGGTCTATGTACTTTCCTCAACCACAATAAACATGATAGGGGGGTTGTCGCCTCTGCCTTATCTTGTTGCAGCCACACATACTGAGTGTCATCGCAAACCATTCCCTAACCACCCGCAGTTGTGCGGCCTCATAGTACTTCTGGAAATGTGGGAGCCCTAGTCCCTCCTGGCTCCTTGGTGCCGTTAGGGTATTCATCCTTACCAGGGGAGGTGGGGGTTTGTTCTGCCAGACGTACGTCGCTACAATCTTGTTGAGGGAACTAAAGAAAAGTTTAGGTACCTGGACAAGCAGGGTCTGGAAATAGTACAATATCCTCAGGAGAGCGACCATCTATACCGCACTGAGCCTCCCTAACCATGAAACCGAGAGAGGACCAGACCTCACCAACTCTGCCTTTGTTTACAGCAAAAGCTGTGGGTAGTTGGCCCCGTTTATTAGCCCCAATTAACTTGTGAGGGTGACCTCTAGGTAGGAGATCCCTGACTGTGCTTACTTTTAAGTTTGATGTGGGCCCTTATTGGCTCCAAATGATCGGGTGGACCGATATACTTTTGTTATCCCGCTACCTGCCCAAATGCCTCTAACTTGCCTACAAGTGCAGGAAGTGATTGTTTTGGGTCCGCCACCGCCACAAGCATGTCGTCAGCAAACGCAACTATTTTGTCGTCCTCCCCGCCCATGCTGATCCCCTTAATCTCTTCCACGACCCGGAGTTTAACTAATAAGGGTTCTAGGTAGAGGGCGTACCGCATTGGGCACATTGGTTACACCCGTTTCCTACCGTGTCTAACTGCTATGCTCGCGACAGGGCAACCATTAATTGCCAGTCTTATGGAGGGGGCTTGGTAATTTGTACAGACCATCCGGAGAAAACCTGACCCAAAACCCATGTGTTCCAACACGTGAAAGAGAAATGTCCATTCAACGTGGTTGAATGCTTTCTCTACATGCAAGGAAACAAGCAGGGTCGGCTGTTGGGTGATGGAAGTCTTTTAAATCAAGTGACAGACTCTGCGCATGTGGTCATGCGTCTGCCTCCCTGGTATAAATCCTGATTGGTCTGGCCCAACTAACCGCGGTGGCAGCATTGTGAGCCTATTCGCCAATATTTTTGCAAAGAGCTTTGCATCGAGGTTTATTAGCGCTATGGGTCTATACGACTCTGGCAGCATCAGTTAAACTCTTTGAAGCCCATTTACATTATATTTTTTTTAAAAATGTTTGCACAAACAAATAATGATTAACTACCAGAAAGTGTATCAATGCTGTTTTTAAATCTTTATTGTCTGTTATTTCCTACAACTTTGCACCGGCACAAGAGCAATTATCACTCGGGCAAACATAGTCTAAAAACAAACAAATTCTCTTTCAATGCATTGTTGCATTAAGGCAAAGGACTAGGACTATGGCAAACATTACCCTGGTGTCTAAAGGCATTGAAATTTGTTTTCATAAGGGCATTTTCTAGCCCTAGTGCTAATTACACTTGCGCCAATGGAAAGTATTTGTAATACCACCCATAGACTGTAATGTTAAACCTAAGAAAAGAACTCTGCCTTTTTAAGACAGCATGGCTGCTCCAGCCTCCCATAATGCACCACAGTGACAATTAGAGATAGTTCCTTTTACTAAGGTCAGGATCTTTTACTATTTTAAGATTAACGTTTCTTTAAAACCTCATTTGAAACTGTTTTTCTTCATTTATTCAACATCTTCAACTAGCGGCAGGCTTTAGGAAGTGTTTTTGTTTGTGGAAATAAGTCACTTTTCAAATTATTTTCACCTGAATCTGTTTACTTAACTTTGGTCTTCCAGCACCATGTCCATTTTATTTGATAACTGTTGCTTCTGTTGTGGAAAGGAAATCCCTGGATGGTTGACCATGAAGTGTATATTGCATCCCACTCCCCCCGACCCCCCAACCCACAGTACTATTTTATTGAGGAGTGTGGCATTTGTCAGTAAATTCCATTTAGTAGGAAGTATAGGAGAGCAAGAAAGGGCTTATGCTTAGAGCAAAAGTGACTGCATTCCTAGAATGGTATGGGATTTGCTCCGAATATTTAGCGTCTGGGCCAAAATGAGACAGTGCCAGAATGGGCGACTCCCACTTCTCTGGTGACTCTGGGACCCTTGCTGACACATCCAAGTGTTCCTGAGGACCACAGCATCCTCATCACTGCCACCGGATCATGGCTCAACGTAATCAGCCTCGACATCAAGAGCACTCCTGCCCACATGCTTGATACCAAGGGAAGACTCAAAGTCGAGATCACTCATGATGTCAGTTCATTCACTGTTGAGGTCTGAGAGGTTGAAGTCATTTGATATAGCAGTGTGCAAAAGGTACTCCATACCCATTATGGGTACAGAAGAAGAAGAATGACACTTCACAGTGGCCTATGCTCAACCAGGAAGCACATGACCCTGTTGCTCCGACTGGCAGGCTCTGTCTGGACCCTACACCTATAGAATGACTGGAATCCAGTTTTCACAGTTTGATGTCTAAGTTCACTTCAAGGATGCTTACCCTACTGAGTGGCCTTATTGTGCCAAGGCAAAGATAAGAATTATATTGAGATTGGAGTGGCTACTCGCCTCCAGCTTCAGACTTCTTTGACAGTGTCACCAACAGATGAGCCGATTATTTTTTGCGTCAACCACCTACCGAGCTGCAGTGAAACAGAACAAATATGCCAATTTTAGCTTCTCATCCCCTGAAATCTGTCATGTTGAGGTAGTGCAGCCAAAAGAACCACCTTGTCCTTTTCATGCCACCGGAGATTGTGAAGAAAGATTGTTTGGTTTCTAATCATGCTTTCTGTGTAGCAAAGGATTTTTCTGAGTTTTTGATAAATAATTATTTCCATACCATATGCACAAGAATATCTTACTGACTTGATCCGCCAACTCTGAAACCAGATATGCAATGGGTGATACAAAATCTGCCTTTCTCCAGCACATGCCTTTTTGGTTTCCACATACGGTGAAATAAGACGAAACAATATAATTCCAAGATCTTGAAATTGGTATGGTTAGATCACAAGAAGAAGATATTCAGATCATTATTGTTCCTGCAGCAGGATTAAGCATCATGTTGGCCTAAACAACACCATCAGCAATACCCTGAGAAGCTACCTTGTAAACAGAGGAACCAGAAAAGCAGATGGGGAAAGCAGCCATTTGAAGCAGCAAGGAAACCCCACCTATCACAAAGCAAAGCTAGCCCAAAACCCTTTGCCTCTTTGATAACTGTGGTAGGAAGGAGTGCATCCACCCATCTTTTAGTCTGATAGGCTATGAAAAAAGACATTTGTGCATGATTAATATTGGAATTAGGGACAACTCACAATGGTGGCCATTTCACTGCATTTATTGTGCCATTTTATTGTAGCTCACCTTGTACAGCCTGTGGCGGGTCGGAAGAAGGAGTCTGACTCATTAAGGACATGTTACTTTTCTTTAATGAAATTATTGGTAAAAGGCCTATCTTTCCCTAATACTAAAGGGATCACCCTAACCTATCTAAATCAACAAAAGGTGCTCAGCTGTCAGGAATTCCAAAAGTAGTTCTCTGCTCCTAACCTAACTCTACCTCACCCTAACACTAACATGAACAACTCAAAAAGGGGCCAAAACAATGTCTCTCTTCTCTTGGCCGTTTCTCTTCTTGCCTTCCTTCCAACAGCTTCCTTTTTCAATCAGTACATTATATTCTGGGGTTATTGATACTCAAATGTCTCTGTTTAGAATGTGTGCTTCTTTCAGTTATCGTCCGTAATAGGTTCCTGAGATTTCCTTCATGAGCTCCTGTAGCTCTTCTCATATACTTGTGAGCAGGGGTCAAGTCCTAAATATTTAAGTGGGGGACTCATCAACAAAAGCAATTGGATGTGACATCGCCAGAAATGTGCCTATCAAGGTGAAAAATGCACATTTCATTTAATTGGCTTGGCCTAACCACCCGAATTGCACAGGACGAATCACATTTGCCTTTCATAAAATCAACACACACAAAACCAAGACAGGATATTTTCTTCGAATAGTGTTTTTGAAAACGTTAAACGGTGTGCATGTTTTAAACTCCAAGAACTAACACAAATATTTTCCGTGGGCCTTGCCGTACCAAAATGGGATATTTCACATTTAGTTGTTTGTTTATTTTTCATCACGTTATATAGCACAGTGGTGAAGTGTCCGGCCTGCAAACCTGATAACTGCCCAAGGTCAGCTGTAATTCATACATTCAAAGAGGACATTCAATGTTTCTCTTTTAGCTGGGGGGGACTGAGTCCACCCTCTGCATAAAGTGGGTGGACGCCGCCCCCCCCCGCGTGTACCTTCAACTTGAGCCCTGCTTGTGAGGTTTGTAGTTTCTTTAATACCAGATTTACGACAATTTTCCTTGGAATACTTTCTCACCCTCGTGCCTTTAGTCTTATAGTGTTTATATTCTTGAGGGTTATTCTTCCCTGGATTTTGTATGACTTTATGCCAACTATGCTTTCCCCTCTCCTGGGTTCTTGGTACTGGATTGTCTATTTTCTCATTTTGTTCCCATAACAGTCTTTTTTCAAAACACTTGTCACACTGATTTGCAGTGGGCTCTCTCTTCTCCTTAAGGCTCTCTACCTGGTTGTTTTGTTCCTTCATCCTAGGGGATTTGCTTCCACTTTTGAGAAGTTTCCTATACAGCGTTATTTGTCACGTATTATATTGTCTTCCTATAACTCCAATTCTGTTCATTTAATGTTCGACTTTCATACTTGTGATTGTGCAAAGTTTCTCTCTTTCCCATACGTTGCCCCTGCAGCCTCCCACCTTTTCCATTCTCCCCCGTACCTCTTCTGATGCAGGGAAAGCTCACGGGGCTCGTCGCGCAGTTGAATCTCTGTTTCCCCAAATCCTCTTCTCTGTGTCTGGTCTAGTTGGCGACTCGTTCCAGCTCCTCTGCAGCGGAATGCCATCTATGGACGCAGGCAGCAGGGAGCTCGTAGCAATCCCTCCTCAGGCGGTCTCGGCATCGTTAGCTGGGCCCTTCGTCCTCGACGATGCAACTGTGGTCACGCGACTACCTGGTATGGGACTTTGGTTTCCCTTCAGGCAACGGTTCTCCTGTTGCAGGATTCCTCTGCTCTCTGGCATCTCAATCTAGATTTCCTCACCTGTCCAAAAGTCACAGGCTCCGCGATATCTCCCTGCTCCACCTCTACAAGGTGTAATCACATCAGGGGGCTTCCCCTGCGTACCATGCTCTTTCTCCTCCAAAAAAACGACTTGTTCCAGTTATATAAACGTTTCTTTTTAAAGAGACATTTCCGTTTTCTTTGTATGGCTGATTTTTTCCCACTTTGCTTGAAGCCAAATATAAGGATGACAAATTAGTCTTCATAGCTGGCAGTCCCATATAGGCAGATATGGTATTGGAGCTAGGGGGGTTCCTCATCCGAATGGGAGGCCTGTCCCGTAAGGGGCAGTCAATCCCATTGCGGTTACACTTGCCCATACCCCTAGGCCGGGTCTTGAAGAGTGGGGTCACCTCCCTAGCCTTAAAGGGTGTGCCTCCCCTTGGGAGAAGGGACGAATACCCGCGATTCGTCAAAACCCCCACTCCTCTTGTACCCCCCTCACTACTATTAAATCCATTCTAAAAAATACCCGTATCCCGAAACCCCTACAAAATGCTGCAAAAAATGCAGTGAAACTGTTGTTTCACCAAATCCGGTAGAACAGTCAAACAAGGTGAGTTTGATTTGAGTTACTTATAACGTGCAAACCGAGCAGACTCAACTGCATCTGGGTGCAGGTGTTCCTAAATTCCATATTCCAACGAGAAGCTTAAAGGGCTCCTACCAACAGCTCAATTTCTGTGTTTTATTTAAACAAGAATGTCTTCAGGGATTTTCTTAACTGTTTTAGCGCTTTCATGTTTCTTAGCTCTCAAGGCAAGGTATTTCAGAAGATACAATGAGGGAGGAATTATTAATAGTAGTTTGTCTGACGAGCGCAGTGGTCGTTTTGGTTGGTACCAAGTCAGCTTCTCCCTGAGGTAAGTGGGAGCATGTACTGAATATTGTGCAGAATGGTTATGCTCTGCTATGAGATTAAGCCCTCATCCAAGGCTTCAAAGGAGATGCAAATATAGATTGTGAATCTAGGGGAACATAAGTCTTTCATGGTCAGGGTACTCCTGGATTTCTGTGACTGCTAATAATCTTTCTCTTTCCACATGCACATTTCCTTGAAGAGCTGGCTGTTTGGGCTCCACTGATTAGCGGCAGGCTTTGTATGATTTTTGTTCATTGTATGATTTTTGTGGGTTAATGCCTGCATACCGCCAGTGGTGTCCCTACAGACAATTCCTCTGTAACTCCAATATTTGGTCCAATGAGCATATATTGTTGCTACGGAACAGTCAGTTTGCTATAGATGTTGTCATGAACGGTAATCTTCAATGCTGACCTCAGAGGGTGCAAGAACTAGAAATTACCTGTTTGTAAACAATGTCTTGGATTCACCCAATTGAAAAACATTGAATTGAAAAAAATTGAATTCACCCAAGAGAAAAACATGAAAAATGTCCATGAAACTTAAACATTACAGGTTCCTCACAATTGTCTGACCTCAAATTGTTAGAAAGAATTAAATGCTATCACTGGGGGCTAGTTTACGCCATAAGCTTACAATCCTCAATATCACCTGACAGGCTGCATTCTTATTTGGTCGAATGTGGGGATAAGACTTGAAGCGCAGAAGATGACATGTAACTGAAGAGGCATTGTGAGGAATCTCTACTTGTTTTTAATATCTTTGAAGAACTTTTCTCACAGCAAATCTCTGCCTTGTATCTTCATTTACCAGACCTCCACCAACCGGACGGAATCAGTGATCCCGTCACTAATATCTCTCACTGTTGGTTGAGATGATTTGTGGCATGACTGGAGATCTGCGCCATGCTTTGGGAGAGTCAGCATCCGGAAAGGCTCTACGATGATGCTTTGAAAGGAAGTCCCGTAGATAGGGACAATCCTCCCTGCAAGCCACCCTGTCCAAGGATGTAGCAATAGAAGGTGTGACAACTGCAGCGAACCCCCACTGATAAAAGAAAACCCAAAGGGAAAAACCTCTGTAAAGTTCATGATGAGCAGGGTGCTGGATAGATGGTAGAATCTTCAATAAGAGGCAAGAGCTCTGCACTGAAGAACGGTTGAGTGCAGGAATGAATAGCAGCGTTCTGCAATGAAGGGTGAGAGCACAGGACATGCAGAAATAATGAGGAAGAGCAGAATAGGAGGCAGTCAGAATGCAAGTATGGATAAAGAGGGGGCAAGCAACAAGGAAACTGCGTGGGTCTCGGCTCTCAGGAAAGCAGGATGGGTTGGTTGGGTGTCAGTCATTGCATGTACAGTCCATTTGAAGCTCGGTATGTCAGGCCAGTCCCTTTACAAGATAAGTGGTAGCACACTCAAACATATGAGGCGTGTCCCTCTCAACCCCTCCTGCCTTACTGAGAGCACACTAACTCTCTGAGGGTGTTCTCACAAGTAGTCCCTGGGGATCCATTGCTCAGGTGGCGATGGAAGGGCCAATGCTTTTGGATCCCAATCATGAGGGCGGACAAGTGAGGGAGGATCACCTGGGCAGGGGGTTTTCGGGGACTGCAGAGAGGGCGCCTAAAGGCGAGACATGGTATCCCCCCGTTCCTTGCACTTTTTCTCCCAAGATGCACTTGCACTTTTTGGTGAGCTAGGGACTAGCAGGCCCATAATGCATTGCGTTCAGCCCCATAGTGTTTTGAGAGATACACATGTCACGCCCAAGTGGGGTCCTTTTCTCTCTCTACACACATTGTGCAGGCGGACACTGTTGAAATTGAGCTGTGGTAGCTGCAGCCCTCTTTGTGCACTCACTCCATCATGCGGATTGTTTGCCGCACCACAGAGAATTATTCTCTTAAGGTGAGGCAACAAATATTATAATTGCGCACTGGCGCGAAATCTTGTAATAATGTTGGTATACCTTATTGTCGCATTGGCTTGGGGTTGGACTCCTCTCACACCTGCTGCTCGCACGTAATAGTTAATTTCCTAGTTGGCTTTTGAGTATTTGAACTCCATTACAAATACACCTATGTTCCATTAATAATGGACACTTCAAGATGGCGGATTTACCACCACACTGAACCATGGAGTTTGTTTTCAGTATATACAAACTGGCGATCAAGTGACGCGTCAATGGCAATTGGGAGGAGCCCACCACACGGCCTGCGAGGCTATTTATAAATGAGAATACATTAGTTGGGAACAACTACAAGACTGAGGAAGCTCGCGAGTCGAGCGGAACTCGTGGCGTTTTTCCACCCGTTGGGTTGAGTGCTGCTTCATGTCTGGTCTGACCAGGTACTGTCATGTATGCTTTTTATTAAATATTTGCACTACTTGTGATTAATAAAGGAAAAATATTTGTTTTAACTCAGTAATTGGTAGTGAGTGCTTGGGCAAAGTTTTGGCTAAAGTTCAAGGTACTGTGTATCCGCCACTCTGCATCTTTTCCTGACATTATTTTTAATCTTTAGAGCCTAGCCCGCTCTAGCCCAACAGCACCAGCTCAATAATGAGGCAGAGCGCAGTCTAGGGGCTAACAACGGTTTTCCTAATGTGTCTATCTATCTATCTATCTATCTATCTATCTATCTATCTATCTATCTATCTATCTATCTATCTATCTATCTATCTATCTATCTATCTATCTATCTATCTATCTATCTATCTATCTATATCTTTTTCGCACTGATTGAATCAGGCAGGATAAGTAGCACTCTTCACTTCTCCAGTGTAGACGAAGTCCGGACACAAAATTCGAGTTAAAATAGTAATTTTTATTAGTGCCTTACAAACAGCACAATCAAGTTAAAAAGCCATCAAGGTTTGGCTCTCCCAAAGTGCAAAAAATATTGTGCGCGTAGGGAACGTTAACGGCTTTTCCTCGCCGCTTGTTCACAACAATGCGTCCCCAACAGACCAAAGAGTTTTAAAACAAAGGTGCAGAGCGAACGGCGTCCATTACCGCCAAAACAGATGAGGGACTCCATTGGCAAATACACCCCTTTTGGCATAGACTCAAGGCGGACATGTTAGACTTGTTAAGATTACTGTAATGCTCCGGTTTCACTTATATATCAGTGTCTGTTAGTGTGACTCTCAGGTCCCCGTCAGTTGACTATTTATCCTGTCAACAATGTGGGGGTGGAAAGGGATAAAAAGTAAAATGTATTTATTACCCTTTATGTTCGCCTTGATCTACCGCCGTTAATGGGCGTCTGACAATGGAGCCCCTTAGTGCCGAGTATATGCTTGAATGCCTTGCATCTGTTTCCTACGCGTCATATTGAGCTCAAACAGCTGGCACCTGGAACCTATAGTGAACATACATATTCTAAAGTCTCCTCCCATGCTGCCAGTGTCATGACCTACAGAACGCACCCCTTTTGGACTTCCAGGTCCTTGTCTCAATGGGGCTTGCACTCCCTGGTACTCCCAGCATGGCCGTCCAGCGTGAAACACCTTCCTCGCTCTACACGTTGGACATAGCGTGTTCTATTAATAGACCAGGCCTCCGCGCGTCTCAATGCTATTGCGAAGTAGCGACCAGACGTGTGCTCCGTAGTACGGGGTATTGCTTCCCTGATTCTGTCCCTACTAACTCCATTCCTAGTCCCTCTCCTTTCTTTCTTACTTCCTGGACTCCTGTGCTGAGTAGTGCACTTTCTTCATTTCCCGGATTCCTGGATCGTTGCATCCCGGAACTTTGAATGCACGCTGGAGTCGGAAGAGACTAATGCAGCCTTATTCAAGACCCGATCCGTCTGCAAGAAGGCATCGACCAAGAAATCCAGCAAAGATCGGACTCAGGTGAGAAGGGGGGAACTCTGTGACAGCCAGGGAAAGGCAGACACTTCCTGATCCTGACCTCGGGGGTGGTGTACTGCGGGAAGATCACCTGGGAGGAGAGCCCAGGATGGTGAGGAAATCCCGTGGGATGTGACACAGTATTTATCCTTAAAAGGGGAGAACCTTTTAAAAGTTACCAAGCCATGTAACAGCTATTTGTTGTAATGATATATCTGAACCACACATTATCAGCCTGATTCATGGAATTATTTGCGTGAAAAACGCAGATATGCATGCCTTTCTGCCTGAAAATCCCTGTTTGAAGTATGGGGATTTTTGGGCAGAAAGGCACACAAATTTGCGGTTTTCACGCAAATAATTCCATGAATCACTCTGTATGTTTGTAGGTGTGGGTAAAGCTAACGTGATATCTTTACATACGCCAAGAAACGAAAAACCATTTGAAACTCATAAGATTAAAAATCCCTTTTACCTCCAAAGGTACAGTGGAAGGAAACTTATACATATTGGCTCAACCCAGCCGCCTTCCTCTTTTCAAGCAAACTCTAATGATTCTTCTTCAAATGCATTTAAAGAAAATAGCTATGCATTTAAAAATAAGAAGTTGACAATAAAATCAAATTTTGTTGATTGGGATTACAACTCATATAATACCAGAAGTACTGAGATGCAGAAGAGGACTGATGGGAACTGTTGCAGTAGCAATCAGCCTGCTAAGCCTAATAACCTACACCTGAGGGAAGCAGAAAGGCTTAAAAGGACCCCTCGGGTCAGGCCATTAGATGAAGATGGAGTTGGAGTTGTAGCTAGCAAGGTCGCAGCAGTAGCAGAGCACGGTGTTGGCAATCCAAGAAGAAGGTGGTGAGCAAAAAGGACCCCGGGACTTTGAACAAACAGATTTCAGCTGTCTGTCCTAAGAGAGTCCTGTTCCCCTTAACTCTGAAGTGCAGAGGTTGTGCAGCAGAGGGCGTGAAGGAAGACTGCTTTTCCCCCATGTGAACCTAATTGCAGAGATTGCACAACACGCAGCGTGCAGGAGAGCATGGCTGGAAGGTGCTGTGAAGTCAAAGGTCTCGGGGCAATTTTTAATTGCATGGGGCAGATCTTTAATTGCCCCAGTTCTTCAAGGATGGCAGCCTTCTCCACATTGCCACACTAAACACTCGCTCTGCCATCAAGCACTCCTCCAATATCTGTCACCTTCTTGAGGAACTGGACCTCGACGTCCTTTGTCTCACTGAGACATGGTTCACAGCCAGCTCTGCCACCAGCTTTGACACACTCCTACCTGACGGTTACAAGATCCTCTCCGTGCCCAGGCCCAACCGTGCAGGGGGTGGTGTTGCCCTTATCTTCCCTGAGTGGATTCCTGCCACTGTCACTCCTACGCAGACCTACTCCTCTTTTGAATGCCTTGTCTGCCGACTCTCTCTCTCTCCTAGCCATTCCCTTACCGTGGCTACTATCTATCGGCCACCTGGTCAAATGTCCTCCTTCCTCTCTGAGTGGGCTGACCTCTCCTCCGCACTCCTGTCCTCAACCACTCAACTCCTCTTTCTTGGCGACTTTAACATCCACCTTGATGCCTCCAGTCCCCCCACTGGTCTCTTTCGTGACCTCTGCGACTCTCTCTCACTCTCTATTCTCCCATCTGGGCCTACTCACTCTGCTGGGCACACTCTTGATGCTCTGATCTCTTCTGACCTTCCCCTCTCCGTCCCTCTCTCCACTCTTCTCTCCTGGAGTGATCACTTTCTCCTATCCTCCCACCTCACCCTGCCTACCCCACAGGCAAAGCCACCCTCTTCACTGCCACCCACCTTCTCGGTCATCCGACCCATGAAGCGTGTGTCAGTTGAGGCTTTCGCTGCTACCTTCTCGCCCCCCCCTGCCCCTTCGGCTGACTCCCACCCTGACACAGCCCTCTCCATGCTCCACTCTGCTATATCTGTTACTCTTGATATCCTTGCCCCCGTCATGAGAATCCGACTGAAGCCCAAAGCCAAATGTAACTCCTGGTATGACTCGGATCTCGCCACCCTAAAACGCAAGTGCAGGGTTGCAGAGAGGAAATGGCGTGCTTCATGTTCATCCTCTGACAAACTGGCCTGCCGCCTGCTCCAAAGGCAGTACCGGCTCTCCGTTCTCACCAAGAAGAGAGCCCTTATCCAAGCCCGCATCTCTGCGGCATCAAACAACTCCGCCGAACTCTTTAAAATCTGCAAGGAGCTGGCCAACCCTGTTGCAGTCTCTACCTCTCCTGTCCCCTCCCAGGCCCTCTGCACTGCACTGGCCTCTCACTTCATCTCTAAAACTCAGGACATCCTGTCCTCGCTCTCCTCCTTTCACCTCCCTCCCTCCCTACCCGGCCCTTCCTCTGGCCCTTCTGCGGTCACCCCTCCTCCCTCTTTCTCTGCCTTTCCACCTTTCTCTGCTGACGAGGTTTCCAGGCAAGTCAGATCTATGAAAGTCTCGTCTAAACAGGTTCACCCCTGTTCCTCCAAAACTATCAAGGACCACATCGACTCCCTGGCTCCTGCCCTGGCTGACTTTTGCAACCACTCCTTCGCCTCTGGAGTCTTCCCTTCCCCCCTCAAGCACTCCCTTGTGCACCCTCTTCTCAAGAAACCCTCTTCCGACCCCTCCTGCCCGGCTAACTATCGCCCTATCTCCATCACTCCCTTCCTGGGCAAGCTCCTGGAGAAACTGGCCATCTCCCAGCTTAACCTCCATGCTGAATCTGTTGGTAGTCTTCATGACCATCAATCTGGCTTCAGAGCTGCCAGAAGCACGGAAACTGCTCTCCTGAACATCCGTGAAGACCTGCTCTTGAACCTCGATTCCAACACTCCGTGTGTTCTCATTCTGCTCGATCTCTCCTCTGCCTTTGACACTGTCAACCATGCCATCCTGCTCAACCGTCTCCGGGAAAACCTGGGTATCACTGGTCAGGCTCTGGCGTGGTTGACCTCTTTCCTTTCAAATCGACCCTCCCAGGTCCAACTGGGGTCCTTCCTCTCCGACATCTTTTTCTCCACCTGTGGTGTCCCCCAGGGATCTAATCTCTCTCCCTGGCTGTTCAACCATTATCTGGCACTCCTTGCCCACCGCATCGCCGCTCTCTGCCCTAATTTCCAGTGCTATGCGGACGATACCCAGCTCATTTTCAGGCTACCCTCAGCCTCCCCCTCTCCTTCCCTCATCTCTGACTGTCTGTCTGCTATCCAAGAATGGTGTGCCGCCAATGACCTCTGCCTTAATGCCAGTAAGACCGAGATTCTACTCATCGGTACTCCCACTCCCTCCTTCCCTGTAGCTCTCTGGCCTGCCTCCCTTGGCCCCCTCCCTGCTCCTACCTGCAAGGCAAAAAACCTTGGGGTCATCTTTGACTCCACACTCTCCTTCTCTCCTCATATTTCTGACGTCGCCAAGAGGTCACACTACCAGCTGCACCTCCTCAGAGGTATTCTTCCCTTCCTCTCCTTCCCCCAGAAGCTCACTGTCTCCCGAGCCCTGGTTCTCTCGAAGCTGGACTACTGTAACAGCCTCTATCTTAATCTGCCTGCCTCCACTCTCCGCCCTCTGCAACTCATCCAGAACAGAACTGCGAGACTTGTCCTTGGCCTCAAGCCCAGGGACCGTATCTCTCCAGGACTGAAATCTCTACACTGGCTCCCAGTGGCTGCGAGGATAAAGTTCAAAACCCTCTGCATTGTCCACAAGGCCTTCTGGGGCCTGGGTCCTAAATACCTTCAACTCTTTCTTCCCAAATATCTTCCTTCCCGAGCCCTTCGCTCATCCGCCTCCAATTCCCTCAGGGTTAGCCGCTTCTCGAAGCAACGAGCTGGGGGTAGATCTCTCTCCGCGGCAGGGGCCTCCCTCTGGAACAGCCTTCCTGCCTCCCTGAAACTTGAGGAGAACCATCTCTGGTTCCGGAAGCACCTCAAAACCTTCCTCTTTGCTTCTGCTTTCTCTCTCCCTCTCCCCTGCTGAACAGCTAATTAATTCCTCACTGAAACTGCACTGATCCTGCAACTGGACCACTCTAAACGGCCTCGGTCCTGGGCCCTGCCACTCTCCACTTGCACTGATGCCCTGGAACCCCTTGCACTGCGGGACTGTCTCAGTATCCCTACAGCCCCCTCCCTCCCCCAGCACTTGTTCTGCACTTACCTCACACTTGCCACCAGCTGGCCCTATTTATTTATTTATTTATTTATTTATTTATTACGTTACGCCACTTACCTTGTACTGCACTTCCCCCCTCCCCTTCCCCTTTTACCCCTCCCCCACCCCTGCACTTGCGCGATCTGAATGACACCTGGCCTAGTAAGATCGTTGTCTGTCTCCCCTTGTCCCCCCCCTCCCTGCCTCGTCGCGCCTTGAAACACATGTGTATAGGCGCGTTACAAATACCATATCATATCATATCATATCATGGCTGGACTGAAGATACCTTCAACGAGGAAGGGTGTGGGGCCAAAAGAAGCAAGATGCCGTATAAGCCTTGTAACACGCGAAGGGAACAAGAAAGAAGCCAGTGAGTGTTAGCGAGCATTATGGTCCCTTGCGCGAATAATGGCTGACAACTGTATCCACGCAGAATCACTTGTGTATGAGTGAAAGCTTTGTGAAACTACTTGTTGATTGTCAGACAATGGAAAGTCTGAGAAGTAGCACTCACGTATAAGCGAATAATATTCCTTCCACTCGCGTAAGAAAAAAATGCAGTGAAACACTTTTACTGAATATTAAACTCCCTGAAAACAGAGGAAAGAATGGCCACATGTGCCAAAAAAACGATTCTGCGAAGAAAGGTAATCTCTGAATCAATTATGCAGCAGTTGAAAGGAATATAAAACTAAAAGTAAGTGACTGAACATTAACGTTACGAGTTATATAGAGAAGGCATGTCCAATCCAAGAGTGAAACAAGTGTTACTCCAGCCAAGAGTGAATCAAGCTTTTCCCAAAGACCAGGAGCGACACAAGCATTGCCATAGGTCAAAAGGGATACAAGCATTGCCCAGGCCTAGGGTATGCAAGCATTTTGTAAAGCCAAAAGAGACTGACAACAAGGCCCATGAGAAAACTACTCTGGTTGGTGGATGCAAAGAGGCAAAGGCATGTTGGGAAAAGGAAAGCTTGTTGATGGTAATTGTTCTCTAGAAGTTGATATAACTCACATTGCCAAAGCCAAGAGGAGAAGGGAGAAATACCTCCTAAGGGCATTTTGGTTGTTGTTGTTGCTGACAGACAAGAGTGGCAAAGAGGCTGTCCTTCTGGAAAGTGAATGTTCAGAAGAAGAGTTCCTTGAAGGTGCTAAAGTGCACTGAAGTGAATCTTGTCTATTTTAAAAAAAACTGTTCAAAGTCACAAAGATACAAACTACTGAAGCTGTGGAGAAATTCTTTTTTAAACTCTTTATTAATTTCAAACACTTAACAAACAAACATCAACAACAACAACAAACATTACACTACAACTGCCACTTCAGGTTGGGATCCACACTCTATCCCCCATCTTCTTGACGCATTGGCTTGGCTCTCTCCCTGTCTGTCCATCATGTTCAGTGTTGATCATCCCTGACTCCCGCGTTAGCCCTCTTGCGGCATGTCCACAGCCCCTTCCGAGTTCTCTTGCTTACATTGTCGCCGGGAGGCTCAATCCTCCTCAGGCCCACTGGGGCCTGTCGTGTCTTGCCCTTCTGTGCTGTTAAACAGGTGCTGTATGAGAGAGTTCCATGCAAGTAGTTTGGCCCCACTCTCCCTCTGCGCCGCTCTGGTCCACACTGATTTTTCCGCTATTGTCAATTTTTTCAGGTCTGCCCACCACATTTCTGCTGATGGCCCTGTGCTCGAATTCCATGCCATCGCTATGCAGCGTCTCGCCAGAATACACATTAGATCTTTCAGTTTTGCTATGTGTGTCCGTTGTTTGCCACCCCTCGGGAACAGCCCCAAAAGGTACGATTCCGGCGACCACCCTTGCATTCGGATCCCTCCTGCCTCCGCCCTTGTTTTCACTCTGTCCCAAAAGTTCAGTATCACCGGGCGGGACCAGAACATATGTGTCATATCCACCTGTTCTGCCGCACAACGTGGGCAGCTTCAGGTTTGTTTGTGTCCCATGTGCAACAGTCTCTTGGGTGTGAGGTACGCCTTGTGCACGAGGTACAGCTGGATTTGCTTGAATCTCACATTTCTGGAGACATTTTTGGCATACTGGAGTGTCCTGCTCCATTCCCCATCAGTGAAGGTCTTGTGGAGTTCCTCTTCCCATCTAGCTCTTGCTTGCAAAGCCCTTTCATTATTACTACGCAGGAGCTGTTCATAGAGTCTGGATTTAGTGTGTCCTCCCTCTGACACATCGTACCACGCATCCAGTACTCCCTCACCGTTTCCTTCTGTCAGGATCCCATAGTACATTGGCAGGCTTCCATTCAATGGCACACACCTTAAAGACCCATTTAGGTTTTTACTTAAATGTACACAACTAAAATACTTTAATTGGAGGTGCAGGAAGGGTGTCCAGTAGGATGATCCAGTTAGTGTATGGAAGAGGATTTAGATGTTGGGGGTTATAGATTGGGATTAGGTTATGAAATTTTTCCTTAACATGGCCTTCAGGAAGCCTTTGTTTCCCCAGGGCAAGATGGAGGCTCAGCTCTGCAGCAGTGATTGGAGAAGCCTGGTTGTGAGGTAGTTTGGAATTCCACCGGCAGTTCTAAACTGCCTTTCTTTCTAGTTTTCAAGGGAACAGGTCCCAGTTTCATAGTTCAGCAGGATTTTAATTAAGACTCAGTAGATCTCATCTCAGAAGAAAAGCAGAAGAGAAAAGACAAGAAGAAACTATAGAAAACATTAGCAGCAAGAGCCAATTGAGGAAGCAAACAGATGAAGAAAGTTAAGTGTTCTTTACTTTAGTTCTTACCCTTTTCAACCAATGTTCATAAGTCGAGTGTTAAAGATTCATGAATTGTTATCAGCGTGTAGTTGAAGACACGTGAAGTTAGTAAATAAGGAAAGCGAAAAGTTGAACGTAACTTTAAATGCTGCATTCTGCCAAGGCGCACGCGCCGTTTCGAGCGTCTGTAGAGTTCCGGATCGCGGACTAATTATAAACTTTAGTGCGCGCGGTGAGCCAACGCAGCTGTAGGGTTTTAGTAATTATTTAACCACAACATAACCAGTAGAAAACTAACATTAGCTTTCCTGAGTTGCTCGCGTAGCGGGAGCGTCGGGCCTTGCTAGAGGAAAGAACCTTACTGCGCACGATTGCGTGCTTAAATCAGCGGTGAATTCTTTGCAACGAACTCTAGCAACGGACAATCAAACAGCTGATCGTGTCCTCAGTGGAGCGGTTACAGTTCAACAACGTAGCGATGAAGGCAAGGAATTAAAGACAGAAGGAGAGAAAGTTTAATGCGGACAACGCAAGGAGGAGGAATCGCTCATAGGCGAGCAGACAGTGCGAGCAAGTAAGTGCTGTAGAGCTTATGAGTAAGGGACTTCAGGAATTCAAAGGAAGTGGTCATAGGTGAGCCGACAGTGCGAGTAAGCAAGCGCTGTAGAGCCTGTGAGTAATGGACTTCAGGAATTCAACTCAGGGAAATCAAACTGAAGAGTTAAGGGTGAGCAGAGTTCTCATTAAAGAATAAACAAGACTCGCAAACTGACAACAAAGCATCAGAGCATATTGGGCAGAGCTTGAGTGAAACAGAACTACAGATCTCTTAACTGAGAACCTTAAAAGACTCCAATGTAATAACTGGTTAGGAATATAAATCTGAACAGGAACTGTTAGAAAAGGAAGAAAGAAAATTACTTTCATTAATTTCTGCAGATTCCTGAGAAAGCCCATCAGCTAAGGAAGCATAGGCTGCAGGTATTTTGAGGGCCTTTTGGGAGGAATTAGTGTCTTGGTAAGAGAGGGTAAGTGTTAAGTTGATAGTAACTGTGGATACCTGTGGTTACCTTCTAGATCTTCACAGCAAATCAGCAAATCAAACTCAGAGAGATCCAGTCCTAGAAGGAAGCTGGAGACAAGGGCACTAGAGAAGATCTGTGTTGGTTGTGTTTTCCAATTCCCCTTTCCCCTTGGGTTTTCCAGTTTGATAGTTTTAGTTAAACAGGATTGTTAGGCTGGCAGACTTGGGGGGGGGCTGTGGGGGGGTCTGGTGGGCTATTGTCACTCCTGCGGGAATTTGCTACTGGACCTGTGTAGACGAAGTCCGGACACAAAATTCGAGTTAAAATAGTAATTTTTATTAGTGCCTTACAAACAGCACAATCAAGTTAAAAAGCCATCAAGGTTTGGCTCTCCCAAAGTGCAAAAAATATTGTGCGCGTAGGGAACGTTAACGGCTTTTCCTCGCCGCTTGTTCACAACAATGCGTCCCCAACAGACCAAAGAGTTTTAAAACAAAGGTGCAGAGCGAACGGCGTCCATTACCGCCAAAACAGATGAGGGACTCCATTGGCAAATACACCCCTTTTGGCATAGACTCAAGGCGGACATGTTAGACTTGTTAAGATTACTGTAATGCTCCGGTTTCACTTATATATCAGTGTCTGTTAGTGTGACTCTCAGGTCCCCGTCAGTTGACTATTTATCCTGTCAACAATGTGGGGGTGGAAAGGGATAAAAAGTAAAATGTATTTATTACCCTTTACGTTCGCCTTGATCTACCGCCGTTAATGGGCGTCTGACAATGGAGCCCCTTAGTGCCGAGTATATGCTTGAATGCCTTGCATCTGTTTCCTACGCGTCATATTGAGCTCAAACAGCTGGCACCTGGAACCTATAGTGAACATACATATTCTAAAGTCTCCTCCCATGCTGCCAGTGTCATGACCTACAGAACGCACCCCTTTTGGACTTCCAGGTCCTTGTCTCAATGGGGCTTGCACCCCCTGGTACTCCCAGCATGGCCGTCCAGCGTGAAACACCTTCCTCGCTCTACACGTTGGACATAGCGTGTTCTATTAATAGACCAGGCCTCCGCGCGTCTCAATGCTATTGCGAAGTAGCGACCAGACGTGTGCTCCGTAGTACGGGGTATTGCTTCCCTGATTCTGTCCCTACTAACTCCATTCCTAGTCCCTCTCCTTTCTTTCTTACTTCCTGGACTCCTGTGCTGAGTAGTGCACTTTCTTCATTTCCCGGATTCCTGGATCGTTCCATCCCGGAACTTTGAATGCACGCTGGAGTCGGAAGAGACTAATGCAGCCTTATTCAAGACCCGATCCGTCTGCAAGAAGGCATCGACCAAGAAATCCAGCAAAGATCGGACTCAGGTGAGAAGGGGGGAACTCTGTGACAGCCAGGGAAAGGCAGACACTTCCTGATCCTGACCTCGGGGGTGGTGTACTGCGGGAAGATCACCTGGGAGGAGAGCCCAGGATGGTGAGGAAATCCCGTGGGATGTGACACAGTATTTATCCTTAAAAGGGGAGAACCTTTTAAAAGTTACCAAGCCATGTAACAGCTATTTGTTGTAATGATATATCTGAACCACACATTATCAGCCTGATTCATGGAATTATTTGCGTGAAAAACGCAGATATGCATGCCTTTCTGCCTGAAAATCCCTGTTTGAAGTATGGGGATTTTTGGGCAGAAAGGCACGCAAATTTGCGGTTTTCACGCAAATAATTCCATGAATCACTCTGTATGTTTGTAGGTGTGGGTAAAGCTAACGTGATATCTTTACATACGCCAAGAAACGAAAAACCATTTGAAACTCATAAGATTAAAAATCCCTTTTACCTCCAAAGGTACAGTGGAAGGAAACTTATACATATTGGCTTAACCCAGCCGCCTTCCTCTTTTCAAGCAAACTCTAATGATTCTTCTTCAAATGCATTTAAAGAAAATAGCTATGCATTTAAAAATAAGAAGTTGACAATAAAATCAAATTTTGTTGATTGGGATTACAACTCATATAATACCAGAAGTACTGAGATGCAGAAGAGGACTGATGGGAACTGTTGCAGTAGCAATCAGCCTGCTAAGCCTAATAACCTACACCTGAGGGAAGCAGAAAGGCTTAAAAGGACCCCTCGGGTCAGGCCATTAGATGAAGATGGAGTTGGAGTTGTAGCTAGCAAGGTCGCAGCAGTAGCAGAGCACGGTGTTGGCAATCCAAGAAGAAGGTGGTGAGCAAAAAGGACCCCGGGACTTTGAACAAACAGATTTCAGCTGTCTGTCCTAAGAGAGTCCTGTTCCCCTTAACTCTGAAGTGCAGAGGTTGTGCAGCAGAGGGCGTGAAGGAAGACTGCTTTTCCCCCATGTGAACCTAATTGCAGAGATTGCACAACAGGCAGCGTGCCGGAGACCATGGCTGGAAGGTGCTGTGAAGTCAAGGGTCTCGGGGCAATTTTTAATTGCATGGGGCAGATCTTTAATGCCCCAGTTCTTCAAGGATGGCAGCCTTCTCCACATTGCCACACTAAACACTCGCTCTGCCATCAAGCACTCCTCCAATATCTGTCACCTTCTTGAGGAACTGGACCTCGACGTCCTTTGTCTCACTGAGACATGGTTCACAGCCAGCTCTGCCACCAGCTTTGACACACTCCTACCTGACGGTTACAAGATCCTCTCCGTGCCCAGGCCCAACCGTGCAGGGGGTGGTGTTGCCCTTATCTTCCCTGAGTGGATTCCTGCCACTGTCACTCCTACGCAGACCTACTCCTCTTTTGAATGCCTTGTCTGCCGACTCTCTCTCTCTCCTAGCCATTCCCTTACCGTGGCTACTATCTATCGGCCACCTGGTCAAATGTCCTCCTTCCTCTCTGAGTGGGCTGACCTCTCCTCCGCACTCCTGTCCTCAACCACTCAACTCCTCTTTCTTGGCGACTTTAACATCCACCTTGATGCCTCCAGTCCCCCCACTGGTCTCTTTCGTGACCTCTGCGACTCTCTCTCACTCTCTATTCTCCCATCTGGGCCTACTCACTCTGCTGGGCACACTCTTGATGCTCTGATCTCTTCTGACCTTCCCCTCTCCGTCCCTCTCTCCACTCTTCTCTCCTGGAGTGATCACTTTCTCCTATCCTCCCACCTCACCCTGCCTACCCCACAGGCAAAGCCACCCTCTTCACTGCCACCCACCTTCTCGGTCATCCGACCCATGAAGCGTGTGTCAGTTGAGGCTTTCGCTGCTACCTTCTCGCCCCCCCATGCCCCTTCGGCTGACTCCCACCCTGACACAGCCCTCTCCATGCTCCACTCTGCTATATCTGTTACTCTTGATATCCTTGCCCCCGTCATGAGAATCCGACTGAAGCCCAAAGCCAAATGTAACTCCTGGTATGACTCGGATCTCGCCACCCTAAAACGCAAGTGCAGGGTTGCAGAGAGGAAATGGCGTGCTTCATGTTCATCCTCTGACAAACTGGCCTGCCGCCTGCTCCAAAGGCAGTACCGGCTCTCCGTTCTCACCAAGAAGAGAGCCCTTATCCAAGCCCGCATCTCTGCGGCATCAAACAACTCCGCCGAACTCTTTAAAATCTGCAAGGAGTTGGCCAACCCTGTTGCAGTCTCTACCTCTCCTGTCCCCTCCCAGGCCCTCTGCACTGCACTGGCCTCTCACTTCATCTCTAAAACTCAGGACATCCTGTCCTCGCTCTCCTCCTTTCACCTCCCTCCCTCCCTACCCGGCCCTTCCTCTGGCCCTTCTGCGGTCACCCCTCCTCCCTCTTTCTCTGCCTTTCCACCTTTCTCTGCTGACAAGGTTTCCAGGCAAGTCAGATCTATGAAAGTCTCGTCTAAACAGGTTCACCCCTGTTCCTCCAAAACTATCAAGGACCACATCGACTCCCTGGCTCCTGCCCTGGCTGACTTTTGCAACCACTCCTTCGCCTCTGGAGTCTTCCCTTCCCCCCTCAAGCACTCCCTTGTGCACCCTCTTCTCAAGAAACCCTCTTCCGACCCCTCCTGCCCGGCTAACTATCGCCCTATCTCCATCACTCCCTTCCTGGGCAAGCTCCTGGAGAAACTGGCCATCGCCCAGCTTAACCTCCATGCTGAATCTGTTGGTAGTCTTCATGACCATCAATCTGGCTTCAGAGCTGCCAGAAGCACGGAAACTGCTCTCCTGAACATCCGTGAAGACCTGCTCTTGAACCTCGATTCCAACACTCCGTGTGTTCTCATTCTGCTCGATCTCTCCTCTGCCTTTGACACTGTCAACCATGCCATCCTGCTCAACCGTCTCCGGGAAAACCTGGGTATCACTGGTCAGGCTCTGGCGTGGTTGACCTCTTTCCTTTCAAATCGACCCTCCCAGGTCCAACTGGGGTCCTTCCTCTCCGACATCTTTTTCTCCACCTGTGGTGTCCCCCAGGGATCTAATCTCTCTCCCTGGCTGTTCAACCATTATCTGGCACTCCTTGCCCACCGCATCGCCGCTCTCTGCCCTAATTTCCAGTGCTATGCGGACGATACCCAGCTCATTTTCAGGCTACCCTCAGCCTCCCCCTCTCCTTCCCTCATCTCTGACTGTCTGTCTGCTATCCAAGAATGGTGTGCCGCCAATGACCTCTGCCTTAATGCCAGTAAGACCGAGATTCTACTCATCGGTACTCCCACTCCCTCCTTCCCTGTAGCTCTCTGGCCTGCCTCCCTTGGCCCCCTCCCTGCTCCTACCTGCAAGGCAAAAAACCTTGGGGTCATCTTCGACTCCACACTCTCCTTCTCTCCTCATATTTCTGACGTCGCCAAGAGGTCACACTACCAGCTGCACCTCCTCAGAGGTATTCTTCCCTTCCTCTCCTTCCCCCAGAAGCTCACTGTCTCCCGAGCCCTGGTTCTCTCGAAGCTGGACTACTGTAACAGCCTCTATCTTAATCTGCCTGCCTCCACTCTCCGCCCTCTGCAACTCATCCAGAACAGAACTGCGAGACTTGTCCTTGGCCTCAAGCCCAGGGACCGTATCTCTCCAGGACTGAAATCTCTACACTGGCTCCCAGTGGCTGCGAGGATAAAGTTCAAAACCCTCTGCATTGTCCACAAGGCCTTCTGGGGCCTGGGTCCTAAATACCTTCAACTCTTTCTTCCCAAATATCTTCCTTCCCGAGCCCTTCGCTCATCCGCCTCCAATTCCCTCAGGGTTAGCCGCTTCTCGAAGCAACGAGCTGGGGGTAGATCTCTCTCCGCGGCAGGGGCCTCCCTCTGGAACAGCCTTCCTGCCTCCCTGAAACTTGAGGAGAACCATCTCTGGTTCCGGAAGCACCTCAAAACCTTCCTCTTTGCTTCTGCTTTCTCTCTCCCTCTCCCCTGCTGAACAGCTAATTAATTCCTCACTGAAACTGCACTGATCCTGCAACTGGACCACTCTAAACGGCCTCGGTCCTGGGCCCTGCCACTCTCCACTTGCACTGATGCCCTGGAACCCCTTGCACTGCGGGACTGTCTCAGTATCCCTACAGCCCCCTCCCTCCCCCAGCACTTGTTCTGCACTTACCTCACACTTGCCACCAGCTGGCCCTATTTATTTATTTATTTATTTATTACGTTAGCCACTTACCTTGTACTGCACTTCCCCCCTCCCCTTCCCCTTGCACTTTTCCCCCTCCCCCACCCCTGCACTTGCGCGATCTGAATGACACCTGGCCTAGTAAGATCGTTGTCTGTCTCCCCTTGTCCCCCCCTCCCTGCCTCGTCGCGCCTTGAAACACATGTGTATCGGCGCGTTACAAATACCATATCATATCATATCATGGCTGGACTGAAGATACCTTCAACGAGGAAGGGTGTGGGGCCAAAAGAAGCAAGATGCCGTATAAGCCCTGTAACACGCGAAGGGAACAAGAAAGAAGCCAGTGAGTGTTAGCGAGCATTATGGTCCCTTGCGCGAATAATGGCTGACAACTGTATCCACGCAGAATCACTTGTGTATGAGTGAAAGCTTTGTGAAACTACTTGTTGATTGTCAGACAATGGAAAGTCTGAGAAGTAGCACTCACGTATAAGCGAATAATATTCCTTCCACTCGCGTAAGAAAAAAATGCAGTGAAACACTTTTACTGAATATTAAACTCCCTGAAAACAGAGGAAAGAATGGCCACATGTGCCAAAAAAACGATTCTGCGAAGAAAGGTAATCTCTGAATCAATTATGCAGCAGTTGAAAGGAATATAAAACTAAAAGTAAGTGACTGAACATTAACGTTACGAGTTATATAGAGAAGGCATGTCCAATCCAAGAGTGAAACAAGTGTTACTCCAGCCAAGAGTGAATCAAGCTTTTCCCAAAGACCAGGAGCGACACAAGCATTGCCATAGGTCAAAAGGGATACAAGCATTGCCCAGGCCTAGGGTATGCAAGCATTTTGTAAAGCCAAAAGAGACTGACAACAAGGCCCATGAGAAAACTACTCTGGTTGGTGGATGCAAAGAGGCAAAGGCATGTTGGGAAAAGGAAAGCTTGTTGATGGTAATTGTTCTCTAGAAGTTGATATAACTCACATTGCCAAAGCCAAGAGGAGAAGGGAGAAATACCTCCTAAGGGCATTTTGGTTGTTGTTGTTGCTGACAGACAAGAGTGGCAAAGAGGCTGTCCTTCTGGAAAGTGAATGTTCAGAAGAAGAGTTCCTTGAAGGTGCTAAAGTGCACTGAAGTGAATCTTGTCTATTTTAAAAAAAACTGTTCAAAGTCACAAAGATACAAACTACTGAAGCTGTGGAGAAATTCTTTTTTAAACTCTTTATTAATTTCAAACACTTAACAAACAAACAACAACAACAAACATTACACTACAACTGCCACTTCAGGTTGGGATCCACACTCTATCCCCCATCTTCTTGACGCATTGGCTTGGCTCTCTCCCTGTCTGTCCATCATGTTCAGTGTTGATCATCCCTGACTCCCGCGTTAGCCCTCTTGCGGCATGTCCACAGCCCCTTCCGAGTTCTCTTGCTTACATTGTCGCCGGGAGGCTCAATCCTCCTCAGGCCCACTGGGGCCTGTCGTGTCTTGCCCTTCTGTGCTGTTAAAAAGGTGCTGTATGAGAGAGTTCCATGCAAGTAGTTTGGCCCCACTCTCCCTCTGCGCCGCTCTGGTCCACACTGATTTTTCCGCTATTGTCAATTTTTTCAGGTCTGCCCACCACATTTCTGCTGATGGCCCTGTGCTCGAATTCCATGCCATCGCTATGCAGCGTCTCGCCAGAATACACATTAGATCTTTCAGTTTTGCTATGTGTGTCCGTTGTTTGCCACCCCTCGGGAACAGCCCCAAAAGGTACGATTCCGGCGACCACCCTTGCATTCGGATCCCTCCTGCCTCCGCCCTTGTTTTCACTCTGTCCCAAAAGTTCAGTATCACCGGGCGGGACCAGAACATATGTGTCATATCCACCTGTTCTGCCGCACAACGTGGGCAGCTTCAGGTTTGTTTGTGTCCCATGTGCAACAGTCTCTTGGGTGTGAGGTACGCCTTGTGCACGAGGTACAGCTGGATTTGCTTGAATCTCACATTTCTGGAGACATTTTTGGCATACTGGAGTGTCCTGCTCCATTCCCCATCAGTGAAGGTCTTGTGGAGTTCCTCTTCCCATCTAGCTCTTGCTTGCAAAGCCCTTTCATTATTACTACGCAGGAGCTGTTCATAGAGTCTGGATTTAGTGTGTCCTCCCTCTGACACATCGTACCACGCATCCAGTACTCCCTCACCGTTTCCTTCTGTCAGGATCCCATAGTACATTGGCAGGCTTCCATTCAATGGCACACACCTTAAAGACCCATTTAGGTTTTTACTTAAATGTACACAACTAAAATACTTTAATTGGAGGTGCAGGAAGGGTGTCCAGTAGGATGATCCAGTTAGTGTATGGAAGAGGATTTAGATGTTGGGGGTTATAGATTGGGATTAGGTTATGAAATTTTTCCTTAACATGGCCTTCAGGAAGCCTTTGTTTCCCCAGGGCAAGATGGAGGCTCAGCTCTGCAGCAGTGATTGGAGAAGCCTGGTTGTGAGGTAGTTTGGAATTCCACCGGCAGTTCTAAACTGCCTTTCTTTCTAGTTTTCAAGGGAACAGGTCCCAGTTTCATAGTTCAGCAGGATTTTAATTAAGACTCAGTAGATCTCATCTCAGAAGAAAAGCAGAAGAGAAAAGACAAGAAGAAACTATAGAAAACATTAGCAGCAAGAGCCAATTGAGGAAGCAAACAGATGAAGAAAGTTAAGTGTTCTTTACTTTAGTTCTTACCCTTTTCAACCAATGTTCATAAGTCGAGTGTTAAAGATTCATGAATTGTTATCAGCGTGTAGTTGAAGACACGTGAAGTTAGTAAATAAGGAAAGCGAAAAGTTGAACGTAACTTTAAATGCTGCATTCTGCCAAGGCGCACGCGCCGTTTCGAGCGTCTGTAGAGTTCCGGATCGCGGACTAATAATAAACTTTAGTGCGCGCGGTGAGCCGACGCAGCTGTAGGGTTTTAGTCATTATTTAACCACAACATAACCAGTAGAAAACTAACATTAGCTTTCCTGAGTTGCTCGCGTAGCGGGAGCGTCGGGCCGTGCTAGAGGAAAGAACCTTACTGCGCACGATTGCGTGCTTAAATCAGCGGTGAATTCTTTGCAACGAACTCTAGCAACGGACAATCAAACAGCTGATCGTGTCCTCAGTGGAGCGGTTACAGTTCAACAACGTAGCGATGAAGGCAAGGAATTAAAGACAGAAGGAGAGAAAGTTTAATGCGGACAACGCAAGGAGGAGGAATCGCTCATAGGCGAGCAGACAGTGCGAGCAAGTAAGTGCTGTAGAGCTTATGAGTAAGGGACTTCAGGAATTCAAAGGAAGTGGTCATAGGTGAGCCGACAGTGCGAGTAAGCAAGCGCTGTAGAGCCTGTGAGTAATGGACTTCAGGAATTCAACTCAGGGAAATCAAACTGAAGAGTTAAGGGTGAGCAGAGTTCTCATTAAAGAATAAACTAGACTCGCAAACTGACAACAAAGCATCAGAGCATATTGGCCAGAGCTTGAGTGAAACAGAACTACAGATCTTTTAACTGAGAACCTTAAAAGACTCCAATGTAATAACTGGTTAGGAATATAAATCTGAACAGGAACTGTTAGAAAAGGAAGAAAGAAAATTACTTTCATTAATTTCTGCAGATTCCTGAGAAAGCCCATCAGCTAAGGAAGCATAGGCTGCAGGTATTTTGAGGGCCTTTTGGGAGGAATTAGTGTCTTGGTAAGAGAGGGTAAGTGTTAAGTTGATAGTAACTGTGGATACCTGTGGTTACCTTCTAGATCTTCACAGCAAATCAGCAAATCAAACTCAGAGAGATCCAGTCCTAGAAGGAAGCTGGAGACAAGGGCACTAGAGAAGATCTGTGTTGGTTGTGTTTTCCAATTCCCCTTTCCCCTTGGGTTTTCCAGTTTGATAGTTTTAGTTAAACAGGATTGTTAGGCTGGCAGACTTGGGGGGGGGGGGCTGTGGGTGGGTGGTCTGGTGGGCTATTGTCACTCCTGCGGGAATTTGCAACTGGACCTGACAGAATGAAAGGCCCACGTATTTAATCCTGCCTGAGTGATGATGGACCCAGAGTCAGAGTTGAGTTTGGGTGTGTTAGGGAAAATGTTAATGGAGATTAAGGAGGATTTAAGGGTGGCCAAAAGTGAGACTGTAACTTTGGGAGTTAAAACAGAGGAATTGAGTAATTTGGTACATAGGTCTGAGGTCCCAGGTCCATCTAAAGGAAGTAAAGTAATAGACTCGGAACCAACAGTTTTGTATCCGGAGCATAGTATTGAGGGGCAGACGTCAGTGTTAGAAGAGAGTAAAAGTATTCATTTAACTCCAGGAATCTACTTGGTTTCCACTCCCTTAGACCCTCCAGAGAGATTTGGTGGCGATAGTAAGAAATTAAAGACTTTCTTAATGCAGTGTGAATTACACTTGTTGTGTAGACCAGAGGCTTTTCCATCTGGGACTGCTAAGGTGGCATTTCTTATTTTCTATCTTACAGGGGAGGCGTCTGCCTGGTCGGTACCTTTTGTAGAAAGGGTAGCAGCAAAATTAAATGACAGGAAGGAATTTAAGAGTGAGTTTAGTAATATGTTCGACAGGAGAATGTCCTCATTGAGTGTAGACGGCGAGTTACTGGAGTTACGTCAGGGAAGTAGGAAGCTAGTAGCGTACATCACTCAGTTTAGGGCGTTACTACAGGAGAGTGGGTGGCCTGAGGAGAAGAGAGCTTCCATATTTTACAGAGGATTACGGGAGGAACTTATGGATGCATTGGCCACCATAGTTGAGAGACCCACAGTTAGTGAAGATTTAATTTCTTTAGTAATCCAATTGGATGTAAGATTATTGGAGAGAAGGTCAGAAAAGAGGAGGAATTTTTCTGAAGGCAGAGTTTGGAGTAGGAGTGAGCGTCCAAAGTTGGAGCAGGCGGGTAAGGAAGTTAAGGGGCAAGTGGTTGAAGGTCAGACAAGTCAGATCAGGGCTCCATTGTCTAAGGAAGAGAAGGACAGAAGGCGTAGGGAGAAGTTGTGTCTGTACTGCGGAGACGGAACACATTTTGTGGGGAGATGTCCGCGCACACCTCAACGTTTTCCACCATTTGCTGGGAAAGGACAGTTGGTGGCAAATACCATCCAGACAGCGGTGCCACATATCACTGTCAATGTATCCTTGTTTTGGGAAGGTAAGCTGAGGTGTGGGGGTCCATGTGTGATTGACTCGGGAGCCGCAGGAAATTTCATGGATCTTGCTTTAAATAATAGATTGGGAGGGCCCGAAGTTGAAAAGGGAGTTCTGGAACAAGGGAGGGCTGTGGATGGTACACACCTGACATTGGGGCTAATCAAACAAATGAGAGGTGTTTTAAGAATGAAGATTGGGGAGGAACATGGTGAGGATTTAGCATTTGAGTTAATTGATGCCCCACAACTACAGATTATTCTAGGTATGCCTTGGCTTACTTTACACAATCCTGTGATTGATTGGGAAAAAAGAACAGTAGAATTTAGGTCAGAATTCTGTAGAGAGCAATGTGCTTTGGTGCATCAGGAGTGGGGTCTGAAGGAAGTCTTCGCGATTCAGGGAGTGTGTTTAGCTGCTACAGCTTTTAAGGAACATATTATTGGAGCATTGACTGGGGTTTCACCTGAGTGTTATCAAGAATTCCGGGATGTGTTTGATAAGCAGGTAGCGAGTGAGTTACCCCGTCATCGTCCGTTTGACTGTAAAATAGATCTTGAAGATGGAGTGCCAATTCTCTGTGCAAGAATGTACGCACTGACTGAAAAGGAAAACTGGCATTTAAAGGATTATCTAGATGAAAACCTTGCCAAGGGCTTAATTCGGCATTCACAGTCACCCACAGCCGCTCCCTTATTTTGTGTGCCAAAAAAGGATAAAAACTTCAGGACATGTATCGATTATAGGGCCCTAAATAAGATCACGATCAAGAATAGATACCCCTTGCCTTTGATTTCAGTCATGCTTGATAGAATCCAGGGAGCGAAGATCTTCACCAAGTTAGATCGTAGGGGGGCTTATTATTTAGGGAGAGTTCTAGAAGGAGACAAATGGAAAACAGCATTTAGAACCCGCTATGGGTTGTTTGAATATCGAAGGGAGTGGCTATGCAAGTGGCTGTTGGGCTGCCCCGAAACTCTCCTCCACAGTGAACTGCTCTGACCTGACAATCTGCTGCCTCGCTGCTTGCGCCGTCTGCAAGATGAAGTTTCTTGCCGGCGAAACTCCAGCAGCATTGGACTTAATTCAAGTAATGAACAAGTGGTTTATATTACTCTGAGCCACTTGTGCTCAAATACTAGCCGCAGCTTCGCCGCAGCGTTCTGTTTAGTTCAAACACTGTTACACATTTCCCAAGTGTAACTACTTTTTCTCTCCTTTTTCTCCCTCAGCCAATCTGGTGATTGGTCCCGCCTCCCGCCCGCCTCCTCCAGTCCCAGCCTTGCCTCACTTCCTACAAAACATCATAAGCACGCGCATCGCGCGCACACATCGAAGTGGCCATGCAAGTGGCTGTTGGGCTGTTAGGATGGGAGGGTGAGGAGGCGGGTCCTGCTTAATGAAAGATTGTGATTCTGTACTAACACGGTGTTCCCTAATTTGTTGCATTCTTTGTGGTTTAAAGGCTGCGTATGGTTGATTGTAACAAACTGTTCAGAAATGGTATCTAGCCTTCGCAGTGGTCATGCCTTCACCTCACCTGTTCTAAAAAAAGCAAATACAACCAAAACACAACTAAGGAAATGAATGGCGGCGTCTAAGCGTGTTGGTAATGATGCTGTGCCTATTCCCAGTAAGGTATCTTGTTTGTCTGCAATGTGGGGCCCCACTACTGATCAGGATTTGGTACGCCATGAGGTAGCATTTTCCTATGCACGTGCGCAAGCGGCTGCAGCGGACAGCAATGTCCCTCCGCCTAGCAATTCCGCTTCAAGCAATGTTAATGTGCCCTTAGAACCTGCGCGCAACAGCTTCCTTAGCATGCGCATGGATGATCCACTTTCTGCAGATAACCGTCCAAATGAGGAATTAGCCTCTTCTCCTTCTGACAATTCTATTCTTTCTCCAGTTGTGCTTGCTGTACTTGAAAAATGGGTACGGCTCTCGGTAGGTTCCTCCACTCCTGTCACACTTCCAAGTTGTAAGAGAGCCAACGTGCATATTCATTGCAAGGAAGCCGTTGACTCTGATGATTTCAATATCCCCCCTGCATTAGAGGTTCGGAAAATGAACTCTCAGAATCTTCCCTACTCTAGTTCTTGTCCTCCTTCTCCAACTTCAAACCCAACTGCGGCTTTGGATCCTGCACTTGGTCTTGTATTTTCATCTACCAAAAAACACCTGAATCATCCTTTGGGTTTTGATTTATTGGAGCCATCTGAGGACATGCAATCCCTGGAAGCCTCTTATCCTGTATTAACAAGGATATTGAATTTATTAGATAGAAGACATGAATACACGCATTATGAGATCAGGGATTGCAAGTCCTCCTTGACTCAGATTCTTCTAAAAATCAATACATTGGAGGGATTTATATTTGCAGATAGTCTCAGACGTGAACCTGGTGATCAGCCGCCTCTGAAAGCGACTGCACCTTGTTATGCTTCTGTGACTACGCAAACAGTTGTAATATCAGCTGCTGTCCATGAAATACCGAATCAGGATGCACCTCGTGTCATCTACACATTTCCTCAATCATTTGCCCAGACTGTAGTTGCTCCACTGGCTGAAACATCTTGTTATATTCTTACTCACGCACAACTATGCCAGGAGGTCGCTCTACATGCTGAGAAACTAGAACAGGTTTTATTTTTCTTATAACCTGAACCTGACAAACAGAAGGTGGGATCTCTTTCAGGTAACATCGAAGATTGTCAAAGTTTCCACCCTGATAGTCCCTCAGCCCTAACAAAACTGTTGAACGCAAATGTTCAAACCGATTCTATTACTGCCAGCACTGCTACTGCACCTACCTAAGTCCCCTCGACAGGTGCAGGGCATAGTTTTAGCTTGAGGAAGGAAGAAAGACTTTTCTTTCGAGCCTTAAAAAGAAAATCTGACAGGAAGATTGCAGCACAAGTGCCTTGCCCAGGCACTCCTGAACAAAATAAATTAATACAAAAATGTAAAAAAAGCTCAAAGTCTAATGAGTACACAACTTCTATGAATATTGACGGCCAGTCAGATACCAATGAACAAAAAGGTATTAATTTGGAGGAACTGTCCGTAGAATCCAAAAATGCCCTCCAACATCTTAGCCCAGATGAACAGACGGCCCTTAAAGGTGGCTTTGGCCCTTGTGTAACCATTCCCAAACAAACCTCTAGGGCGGTCGAAAAATGAGGGCGGTTATGGCCATATTCCTTCCCCAACAACTCATCTGAATACAGAAGGCAAATCACAGCCCTCTTCTCAAACTCATTTATCCAACTTTTTCAAACACCTTGACAATAAAACTGTACAAGCAGGGAAGGCGGTGGTTATGACATCCACCAACAGTAATTCAAATCTTGCCAACGACACACCCAGATTGGTTTCGGTACCTACTGATGTGCCGTCCCGCTTGCAAAATATTGAAAATTGCCCTGAGTCTGCTAGCAACTTCCCCAATTCTCAGGGTTCTACACTGGAGAACTCTAAGAAAGGTCAACAGTCCCAATCT
Organism: Ambystoma mexicanum; assembly: GCF_040938575.1. Lineage (NCBI taxonomy): Eukaryota > Metazoa > Chordata > Amphibia > Caudata > Ambystomatidae > Ambystoma > Ambystoma mexicanum. Next base: position 445,074,546 of record NC_090936.1, on the reverse strand, counting down.
CCAAAGCATCAAAGGGGGGAAGATGATGGTATGAGCAAAACGAGCAAGTACTCTACGACTATCATAGGTTGGGAAAATATTTCGGATAAAAATGGAATTGAATGCCTTAATCGTTCTGCCTTGTTGCAAGCATTTAGCAGAATTACAGCATTACGCACACTGAATACGGCTGACATTGAGTGGGTTACTCTGCCACCAATTCAGAATCATCGTATGGTGTGCAAAGTGCAATCAGCCATCATCACTAACTTGCTGATGCAATACATGGAAGTATTACGATTTATTGGCCTGATGCCGCATCTTTTTGATTCTATCGATGATGTGATCTGTTTTAATGAAACTCCAATTCCGGTCATCACCCCAAATTCTCCAAAGGCCAATCTAGGCGATTCACACGGTGGCATTAACGCGGTTGTAAAAATATTAGCAAGAACTGGTCTTGGCTATCTGTTTTAGCCACTACCTTAAACCAAGCGATGGACAACATTCCCCAGTAACCAGCCTTTGGCATTATCCATTTTATCATGGAATTCGTATGGTTTTAGAAACTTGTTTACATGGATCAATCATGTGCACTTAGGCATTAGATGTAATATTATGTTATGCCAGGAAACTATGTGTGAGCAGGACCTTTTGTTGCCTGGATATACTGTCTACCAAATTAAAGCTAAACGAGGCCCTTCTGGGAGGCCATATGGCGGTATAGCCATCTGTGTAAATACCAATTTAAAAATACATATTTTGGCAGAATATATATCCATGGCAACACGGGCCTTGTTGGTTACACTAAATGATAAACAGTATGATCCATTGCTCATTGTCTCTCTCTATCACAATCCGGCACTACTTAGTTTAGTTTATTACTTAAAATAACAACTGTCTTCCAAGAGCTTGATAATCTTTTTGATGAAGTTATAGCATTATATCCAACTTGTGGAATACTGTTGGGAGGAGATTTTAATGCCTATTGCTTAAAATCGAATATGCACAACGTTATTACTGATGGTCAATATCAAGTGAGATATAGAGGTCAATTATGGCAAGACTATTTAGCACCTTGGGAACTTGATTTTCTTCCTTTCGATGCTAGTAATGGTTGTCATACATGGAAGAGGGGTATGGCCTCTTCCTGTATTGACAATTTTGCTATTTCAGCGAACTTACAGCAAATATCTAGTAAAATTGCTATTTACGATCCTGGTTGTAGTGACCATTTCATAATCCAGTTGAATCTAGAGGCCGATGTGGCCCTGCTTGGTTATGATCAGCAACAGTCTTTTCTGGAATGGGATCGTCCCGGTTTGACAATTCGCTGGTCTACAAAACTTTGTGATAAAATGAATGACATGATTACTACACAACTCTCGAATCACTACAGATTCCCTCATTATCACTGTTCTGCGCAAGCTGAACTCTGCAGGTTATCTAACATTATAACTAATGTAACAATCATTTTGCGAGAGAGGTGTAATGTTACTTTGCCTTTATCACAGGACTCCAATACTAACACAATTTCTGTAGCTAAAAAAATCAAGAACACAGCTCTGCGCGAACTTAGAAAATCTCCTCTTCCATGGGAGGAATTTCTGAGGGAAAAAAACGTTCTTAATAGATCTTACATCTGCTTTTGACTGCATGATATGTGCACTGCTTTGGGAAAAAATGCCATCCATGAACATACCTCCTTATATCATACATTTAATTTCTAAACTCCATGCAAACACCTCTTATATTGTAAGAGTCAACAATGCGGGTACAACCACTAATGCCATTACTATCGATATTGGTGTGAAGCAGGGATGCATCTTAGCAGCCACCCTCTTCAATCTATATTTATGTGGTATAAACGACATCTGGGCTAAGCAGATCTCTTATCTGGCGAGACTTGGTCATTTAAAAATCCATTGGCTAGCTTTCGCTGATGATATCGTCATCTTTGATCGCGCCCCTAGGGGTCTTCAAGCCAAATTGTCACTATTCGCCTCTTACTGTAGCAACCATAATCTTCATTGCAATGCAGAAAAATCAAACATTGTGGTATTTAGGAATCTCAAGAGGAAATATTCTCCATATAAATGGACTATTGATGATTTTTCAATTGCTATAGCCTCTTCGATTCGATATCTTGGCTATACAATCTCAGACTCAAATTCTTTGGCGATGTGGAAAGAGACAATGAACAAAAAAGCGGCTCCCCTTGCAACGCAAATGCGAATGGTTTATGTGAAGTACTACAAATTTTCACTAATTCCATTAATTCAGTTTTATATCCTTAAAGTTGAATCAGTACTTCTGTTTGCCCTAGACATGTGCCTTGTAGACATCGATACTTTCCTTGATCAACTTCAGGGACGGTTATGGAAGGGGGCTCTGCGCTTAGCTAAGTCTATCCCCAACATAGTATTGCGGCAGGAACTTGGATTTACAGCTTTGTCTGCGCACTATAACTGGCGGCTATTGTCAAACTTAGCCAAAATGTTATATCCTCCAACTAAAACTTAGCCAAAATGTTATATCCTCCAACTGCTTACATGAGGATCTGGACCAGATGCTGATTGGTTCCTCCCTTCCGTCTATTACAAAATATAATGATCGCATGGTTTCCTTACTTGCTGAAATTGCACTTATACCATCAGATTTGGAATTCAGACTATTACATGTTAAACTTCGTATATTTGATCACAATTGGTGTAAGACCTTAAATGGAATATCTGAATTCAATTTGTATAAAGAGGCAGCAAAATTTAGCACTACAAGATTGCTGAATAAACCTTATATAATTCAATTTCCCTGTAATAAAGCTAGAGAAATGTATCTGATTCAAATTAAATCAACTGCTGACTCTTGAAAGAATTGGATGCTGGCATTCATTTCTAAAACTTGCTAGTCAATTGGGCTGTAGGTTCTGTAATGACGGTGCGCTGATTGAATCAACCAAACACCTAGTCATTAATGATCAGCAACAGTCTTTTCTGGAACGGGATCGTCCCGTTTGTCAATTCGCTGGTCTACAAAGCTTTGTGATAAAATGAATGACATGATTACTACACAACTCTCGAATCACTACAGATTCGCTCATTATCACTGTTCTGCGCAAGCTGAACTCTGCAGGTTATCTAACATTATAACTAATGTAACAATCATTTTGCGAGAGAGGTGTAATGTACACTTTGACTTTATCACAAGACTCCAATACTAACACAATTTCTGTAGCTAAAAAAATCAAGAACACAGCTCTGCGCGAACTTAGAAAATCTCCTCTTCCATGGGAGGAATTTCTGAGGGAAAAAAACGTTCTTAATACATATCGCAATAAATGCAGAAACCACAAACAGTTCAGGTATAACTTGAATAATCAAAAAATGTTTGCCACACTTTGTCACAAAGACAGACGATCTACATGGGCTATGCTCAGGGCGGGTTCAACCGCACTACCAACAGACCAGGCATCAATGATATCAGCGGACTCCGGGAAAGCATTTTTTTAAAAGAAACTCTCTCTCCCTGTAGTGTTTGCTGATCTAGGTTTAAAGAATATTTATTCGGTAATCTGTTCCTTCTCGTTATGGTCCGTACTTGATATTGAAAATACGATACACGCACTGAACTACTCCAGAGCAGCTTGCCCAGATGGCATTCCTTCCTGTGTCCTCAAACTAAATCCAGCAATGTGGGCTCAGATTCTTAAAAAAACTATTTGATAACATCTTAATGACTGGATGTATTCCCTTTTCCTGGTTATCTTGCATTATTGTTCCTATATATAAAAAGGGCTTAAGATCTGACCCTTCCAACTTCCGACCTATTGCCCTAATTGATACCGCCGCTTACGTTTTTGCCATTCTACTGCTTCGCGAGCTACAAACTGATCGGACAGCTCAAAATCCAGTCACGGTTCCAAATTGGGTTTCGGGCTAGGATGGGGACTGCACTTAATGCAACAATAATAGCCCATCTCCTAGCAAAAGCAAAAGTAAAGAATTCTGTTCCCTTGTATATGGCATCAATAGATCTTACATCTGCTTTTGACTGCATGATATGTGCACTGCTTTGGGAAAAAATGCCATCCACGAACATACCGCCTTATATCATACATTTAATTTCTAAACTCCATGCAAACACCTCTTATCTTGTAAGAGTCAACAATGCTTGGTACAACCACTAATGCCATTACTATCGATATTGGTGTGAAGCAGGGATGCATCTTAGCAGCCACCCTCTTCAATCTATATTTATGTGGTATAAACGACATCTGGGCTAAGCAGATCTCTTATCTGGCGAGACTTGGTCATTTAAAAATCAATTGGCTAGCTTTCGCTGATGATATTGTGATCTTTGATCGCGCCCCCTAGGGGTCTTCAAGCCAAATTGTCACTATTCGCCTCTTACTGTAGCAACCATAATCTTCATTGCAATGCAGAAAAATCAAACATTGTGGTATTTAGGAATCTCAAGAGGAAATATTCTCCATATAAATGGACTATTGATGGTTTTTCAATTGCTATAGCCTCTTCGATTCGATATCTTGGCTATACAATCTCAGACTCAAATTCTTTGGCAATGTGGAAAGAGACATTGAACAAAAAAGCGGCTCCCCTTGCAACCCAAATGCGAATGGTTTATGTGAAGTACTACAAATTTTCACTAATTCCATTAATTCAGTTTTATATCCTTAAAGTTGAATCAGTACTTCTGTTTGCCTTAGACATGTGCCTTGTAGACATCGATACTTTCCTTGATCAACTTCAAGGACGGTTATGGAAGGGGGCTCTGCGCTTAGCTAAGTCTATCCCCAACATAGTATTGCGGCAGGAACTTGGACTTACAGCTTTGTCTGCGCACTATAACTGGCGGCTATTGTCAAACTTAGCCAAAATGTTATATCCTCCAACTAACTGCTTACATGAGGATCTGGACCAGATGCTGATTGGTTCCTCCCTTCCGTCTATTACAAAATATAATGATCGCATGGTTTCCTTACTTGCTGAAATTGCACTTAAACCATCAGATTTGGAATTCAGACTAATACATGTTAAACTTCGTATATTTGATCACAATTGATGTAAGACCTTAAATGGAATGTCTGAATTCAATTTGTATAAAGAGGCAGCAAAATTTAGCACTACAAGATTACTGAATAAACCTTATATAATTCAATTTCCCTGTAATAAAGCTAGAGAAATGTATCTGATTCAAATTAAATCAACTGCTGACCCTTGAAATAATTGGATGCTGGCATTCATTTCTAAAACTTGCTAGTCAATTGGGCTGTAGGTTCTGTAATGACGGGGCGCAGATTGAATCAACCAAACACCTAGTCATTTTCTGTCCATATTTTGAGGAAATCCGCCTACAAATATTTGATACAGAAGGAGTAGGCATGAATTTATTCAAAAGATAGTGGCTTTGGTTAGCTTGCATGTGCGGTAAAAGTATAAGACTTATCCTGTCGCTTTGTAGATTTTTAACAATCATTAATCTGAAACTTGAAACCATGTATCAAAGATGGAATGGCTGAAATAATATTTTTATGTTAATTCTCAGTACACAAACTGTATGTATATCATTGATATACCGGCCGGTCAAGTGGCACAGCGAGTAGAGCGCTCGCTTTGACATCTGTGCAGAGCTTGCTAACGCAGGTTCCAATCCCAGCGAGGCCAAACTTAGCCTTTCATCCTTCCGAGGTCGATAAATGAGCACCACACACCGTGGGTAATAATAAGCAGAGCTCAGATACCCGAGGGTTCGTAGCGCTATATAAATAGCAAATTAATATTATTGAGCAGAAGTTTTCCCTTTGGTTCTATATTTGTATGTTTTCATATTGGCAAATGTATATTTACTAACGTGTGTCTAAATGTGTTATGCAGAGTAGAGAATCTGCCAAAGACGTTTTCCTAAACAGGGTCTAACTAAAATGGTATACCCATTGTGATAAATATTGTTTTTTAAAAAGATCATCATATGCAGTAATGAATTGCTCTAATGTTATTTATTATTCTTAAGAGTTTTTTGTTAAGATAGTAACTAAATTACTTTGTATACTCATAATCAATTGTAATGAAATAAAAAGTTGAAATCATATGCAAACATAATTGGAAAGAATTACGAAATATACAAAAAATGTTGTAAAAGGTTGTTGATCAAACTAATAAAACAACGGTTAGAATTTAAAAAAAAGCAATATCAAGTCATGCCATTTGGTCTCTGTAACGCTCCTGCCGTTTTTCAATTTTCATCAATCAGGTCCTTTGGGAATTTTTAGTAGTTTTTGAAGTAGTTTATATTGATGATATTCTGATTTTTTCTAAAGAGTTAAATCAACAGGAGGAACACGTCCGGAAGGTATTGATCAAGTTAAGGGAAAAGAACAAGTTACTTTCTTACCTGGTAACGTTCTTTCGATGGGATGGTCCGACGACGTATTCCATATCTATGACAGGTAATGTCCACAGCTGTGCTGCTTCGGAAAATCTTTGGCGTCTGCATCCTGCGTCGATGACGTCGATGCGCCGTCCCCGAGGACCTCCTCCGACGGCCGACGTCACCCGATGTGATAAGTAGGACGCACGACGCCATAGCCTCAGTTATAGTTTTTTCCCAGAACGTGTGCCACCAGTTTTCTGCCAGTCAGACACACAAGGCCTTGCGGAACGCAAGCTGCAATCGCAAAAGAAATTCTGCAGCGGGGAAGGCAGGGAGGGAGTGAAATGGAATACGTCATCGGACCATCCCATCGAAAGAACGTTACCAGGTAAGAAAGTAACTTGTTCTTCAAGGGGATTGGGTCCTCCGACGTATACCATATCTATGACAGACTCCCAAAGCAGTACCAAGCAAGGAGGTGGGAAAGAATTTAGAATACAAATTTAGCATGCCCAATAAAATTGCGGAATAGAGAACTGCCTTGCCAAAGGCCAGATCTTGCCCTCTGATGGAATCAAGGGAATAGTGACGTACAAAAGTATGTACTGAAGCCCAGGTGGCTGCATCACAGATGTGACGAATAGGAACTCCCCTCTGCAGGGCAGTAGACGCAGCCACTCCTCTGGTAGAATGGACCTGCAAGTCAGCCGGAGGGTCCTTACCCGCCAAGCGGTAACACTCGGAGATAGCTAAAATAATCCAACGAGCAAAGTCTGTTTCGTCACAGCATGTCCCAAACGCTTTCCAGCATAACCAATGAAAAGTTGATCGACCCGGGACATGCGCGAGATATAAAAGCTCAACGCTCTCCTAGGATCAAGCCTATGGAGCCTCTCCTCTTCCTTATCAGGATGTGGAGGAGGATAGAACGCCGGAAGAACAACCTTCTGGCTCAAATTAAATTCCGAAACCACCTTCGGAAGAAAAGAAGGACGAACTCTAAGGACAACCCTGTCCTTGTGAAACACAGTGAAGGGTGGCTTAACTGAAAGTGCCTGTAACTCACTCACTCTGCGAGCGGAAGTAACCGCAACTAAAAACACAGTTTTCAGAGTTAACAGCCTCAAAGGGCAAGAATGCAAAGGGTCAAACGGAGCACCCATAAGAAACTTAAGAACAAGGTTCAAATCCCAACCTGGCACCAGAAAAGGTGACGGAGGGAACACATTAGTGAGCCTTTTCAAAATTGCGAAATTAAAGGAATCTTAAAATAGGAACACTCTTCAGACGAGCGCTTAAATATGGACAGCGCCGCCAGGTAACCCTTAATGGTCCCCACTTACTGCTCCTGTGGGCCAAAGAAAGCAAAAAAGACAGAACCATGGGAATGTCACATTCAAAAGGATCCACATTCTCAACTCTGCACCAGTCGCAGAACTTTCTCCAACGGCAACGGTACAGAGACTTGGTTGTCGGCCGCCTGGCTGAGAGCAACACCTCCATCACGTCTTCAGGGAGGTCCCAATCCTTATACCTCATCCTTTCAGAAGCCAAGCATGAAGATTGAGGGATCTGACCTCTGGATGGAGAACCTGACCCCTCTCCCGTGAGAGCAGATCGTCTCGGTAGGGAAAACGACGTGGAGGGCAGATGGACAAGTCTAGAAGGTCCGGATACCACGTCCTCCGTGCCCACGCCGGAGCAATGAGGATCATCCGGGAACCGAACCTCCGTAACCTCCGCAGCACTTGCGGGATGACGGGGACCGGAGGAAACGCGTACAGCAGTGGGAACGACCACTCCACCACGGACGCCTCTCCTAAGGCTCCTTTTGGAGGAAATTCCCACGAGCAAAACCTTTCGCACTTCCGGTTGACACTGGAGGCGAAGAGATCCACTTGAGGGGTCCCCCAAAGGGCGAAGATCTCCAGGAGAATCTCCTGAACCAGCTCCCACTCGTGAGAGATCGTGCTCTGCCTGCTCAGAGCGTCCGCCGTCTCGTTGTCATCTCCGGCCAGATGAACCGCCGAGATCGAAACTACCTGCTGGATGGCCCAGAACTCGAGCTGCATCGCCTCCCTGCACAGTGGAAGTGACCCTGCCCCCCCTTTTTGTTGAGGTAGTGCATGGCCACCGTGTTGTCCGTCAGAATCAGGACACTCTTTCCGCGCACAGTCGGCAGAAAAGCCTTCAGGGCTAGCCTGACGGGCCGCAGCTCCAACAGATTGATATGGAGTCTGGACTCCGACAGAGACCAACGACCGCTGACTGTCAACTCGTTGGCAGGAGCTCCCCATCCCGTGAGGGATGCGTCCGTCACGATCGCCAAAATGGGGCCCCCTTCATCAGATTGCCCTCGACGGCCTACCACAGAAGGTCCCGGGCTACCGAGGGCGGCACCTGAACACGGTCCGACAGCCTGCCGGAGGACTGAGACCACTGGAGCTTGAGTGCCCACTGCAAAGATCTCATCCGCAGACGAGCCTCTGGCACCAGAAGAATGCAGGATGCCATGAGGCCGAGCAGTCTCAAGAACTCGGACGCTGGGAGATTCTGGGCAAACTGAAACTTGTGCACCATCTGCTGAATGTGAAGAGCCCTCACCTGAGGAGGAAAACACTGCCCCAGGGACGTGTCGAGCACTGCTCCGATGTACTGGAGCCGCTGCGTTGGTGTCAAATGGGACTTCTTTAAATTGAGGGAGAAGCCCAGCCTGTGAAGGGAGTGGCAGGTGACAGACAGATGATCCAGGACTTGCTCGGAAGAGCTCCCCCTGGTCAACCAATCGTCCAGGTAGGGGTAGACGTGAATCCCCCCTTTCCTGAGATGCGCTGCCACCACCACCATAAGCTTGGTGAAAACCCTCGGGGCGGAGGTTAATCCGAACGGCAGGACCCGAAACTGAAAGTGCGAGTCGCCAACCGCGAACCTCAGGTACTTCTTGTGCTTGGGATGGATCGGCACGTGGAAGTAAGCATCCTTGAGGTCGAGAGACACCAACCAGTCCTGAAGCTGAAGGGCCTGGAGGACTTGAGAAAGAGTCACCATCTTGAACTTGTCCTTCCTGAGGAGTTTGTTCAAACAGCGCAAGTCCATGATGGGTCTCAATCCCCCGTCTTTCTTTGAAATCAAAAAATAAGGGGAATACCATCCCTTGTTCCTCTCCGCTACAGGCACCAGTTCTATGGCGCTTTTCTCCAGCAGGGCTTGAATTTCCTGCGCAAGGAGCGGATCCGGACTCTTCAAAGAGAGGTTCCCTGGTGGATTGTCGTGAGGCCTCTGCTGAAAAGGAAGACAGTAGCCGTGCGCTGTGATCTCCAGAACCCACACATCCGAAGTAATGGCTTGCCACTCTACAAGATGCTGCGCCAGCCTTCCCCCAACCGGCGAACCATGGGACCTGGCCTCATGACTGAGTGGTAGCGGCTGCGGCGTTGCCTGAAGGCAAAGAGGCAACTGCCCGAGCTGCCTTGGCACTTCGAGTACCTTTGTTTCCACCTCTGGCACTCTTACGATGGCCTCTTTGAGTGCTAGCTCCTCTTGCTTTACTGAAGGACGAGTAATAGCGAAAGGAACCTCACCTCCATTGCTGTCCCCTAGGACGAAAAGGCGGAGGTTGGCGAACTGCAGCGCCCAACGATTTCGCTGCAGCTTTGGAGGTCTGCAACCTCTCAAGGCTCTCGGCAGCCTTGCTGCCAAAAAGGTGTTCACCGTCAAAAGGCATGTTGAGGAGCCGGGACTGTACATCAGGAGAGAACCCAGACTTCCACAACCACGCAAACCTGCACATTACGGTGCTCGCCATCATGGACCGGCTGACACAATCCGCCAAGTCCAAACCCGACTGAACGGCCTCACACATAGCATCCTTGCCATCCTGAACCATAGCAAGGAAACCATCCCGTTCGTCCCCTTCGGGAATATGATCAGCCGCTAATGCAACACAGTTCCACAGAGTGTGTGTGAAACGAGACAAGGCACCTATGGAGTTGGCCGCCTGAAGCGCCATACCCCCCGAAGAAAACACTTTCTTCGCCCAGCCGTCAAAACGTTTGTCATCCCTATCCGGAGGGATGGTAGGATACGACGCCTGCTTTGCCAAGGCTGTAGCCGCCTGCACCACCAAACTCTCCGGGGTGGGGTGCCTAGACAAGTAGCAGGGGTCGCTACTGGCTGGATGGTATTTTCGCGACAAAGACTTGCCCACTGCCGGAAGACTTTCCGGAGCAGTCCAAGCCGCCGCCACCCTTCTCTGCAAAGCCATATGAAAAGGCAAGACCGGGTCAGTGGGTGGACCGAGATCAAGGATGTCCGTGAGATCATCCTGAACGAACTCCCCCGGGGGAGCTGACCAACCCAAGTACTCGGTAACCCGAGACATAAGGCACCGATATGACGAATCGGCATGAGTGCCAGGCTCCGGCTGACAAAACTCCACCTCCGGAGAGATGTCCAGACCACTGGCATCATGCAGCGACTGCCTCAGGTCATCAAACTGGCTATGGCCTGAGATAAAGTCATCTGGAACCGTAACCGGAACCAGGCCGCCATCAGAGCCTTCATCACCCTCTGAAATGTACTGCAGGCGGGGAGAGGAAGACCTCTGCGGACCAAAGCAGTGCCGGACCTTAGCCATAGCCTTTCTAGGGGCAAACCCCGTGCCACGGGGCCTCTTCGACACCACCGCCTCGAAAGGCGTCGAGGGCGCCGAACGAGTCGGCGCCGGCGTCGACAGAAAAGGCGTCGAGGGCGCCGAACGAGTCGGCGCCAGCGTCGACAGAAAAGGCGTTGACGTCGAGCGAATCGGCGTCGACGTCAGCTGCAACGCCTCCATCATCTGCGGCGTCGACACAGTCCTCGAAGCCGGAGCTCCGAGCGTGTCTCTCGACAACCTGGTCGACGACCCGCTCAGAGGCGGAGGGTCGAGAGAAATCGTCGACGACCTTGGCGCCACAGGCGTCGATGTCTTCTTCGAAGATGGCACAGGATCACGCGGTCTTGAGCGCGTCGAGGACCTGGACCTGGAACGGGCATGGTGAGAACGGCTACCCTTGTCCGAGCGGGACCTCTCCCGTGCCGTGCCGACCACCCGTGCCCGAAGGCGTACGGGCGGTGTCTCTCGACCGGTGCCGACCGACCCCACTCGGAGGCGCGGATGGACCGGTGCCCTGCGATTCCAGAATCGCTAGCATCTGCTTCCCGAAGGATGCCCATTCCTCCGGTGTCGCTTGCATGGAGGGATAAGCGACCCGCCGACGGGCGGAGTCCTCGGAAGAGGACGGGGAAGGCGACCTATGCCGGCGCTTCCTGGAATGCCTAGAAGAGGCGGAGGAGTAGCGAGACCGACTCCTGGAAGGAGACTCACCGGACTTCCGACGATGACGCGGAGAGTCACCCCTCGAGTCATCGGTCGAAAGCCCCGCCGACCTCGACAGCTTCTTCTTGCGTTCCCGCAAGGCCTTTGCAGTGAGCGACTGGCAGTCGACACAGTCGTCCGTATCGTGGGCCTCCCCGAGGCACCAGAGGCAGGCGTTGTGCGAATCCGTGACCGACATCTTGGACCCACAGTCCCCGCAGTTCTTGAAGCCCGGATGAGAAAGACATCGCCACGAACAGGACTTCACAACAAACCAAACAGGTTCAATGAACCGAGAATAGAAAACAGCAAACTCCAACGAGTCGAGGCGTACCGAGATTCACAAAGCGAACACGTTCGCGGAAAAAACAGAACTGAGGCTATGGCCGTCGTGCGTCCTACTTATCACATCGGGTGACTTTGGCCGTCGGAGGAGGTCCTCAGGGACGGCGCATCGACGTCATAGACGCAGGACGCAGACGCCAAAGATTTTCCGAAGCAGCACAGCTGTGGACATTACCTGTCATAGATATGGAATACGTCGGAGGACCCAATCCCCTCGAATCAATTGTTTGCAAAACTGGAAAAAAGACAGTTTCACACAGAAAGAGTGGAGTTTTTGGGGTTTGTTCTGCCTCCAGAGGGATTGGAGATGGATTCGGCCAAGGTGAAGGCGGTATGGGTCTGGCCTCAACCCACGACGGTGAAGGATCTGCAAAGTTTCATTGGATTTGTGAATTTTTATCGTAGATTCCTTCAACATTTTCCACAAATTCTCACCCGATTACTAGGCTGTTGAAGAAGAATGTTAAGTTTGAATGGTGTGAGGAAGCGGAGAAGGCGTTTCAGTTCTTGAAGGAAAAATTAGTTACGGGACCAATTTTAGTGCATCCTGATGTGGAGCAACCTTTTTCCCTGGAAGCAGACGCTTCAGATTATGCGATGGGACCGTGTTGTCACAGCGTCATCAAATAACCAGTCAGTTGCATCCTGTAACATTATTTTAGAAAAGGTTTTCTCCTGCTGAAAGAAACTACACGATTTCTACACGAACTGTTGGCCATCAAGGCAGCCTTCACCGAGGAGACATTGGGCCTCATTACAAGTATGGCGGTAAGGCAACAAGAGCGCAGGTATCGCTACCGGCACAGTTGCTACCGTACTGCCATACTACGAGTTGTGCTTGTGGGTCTCGCTCTGCCGGCCAGGTCCGACCTGGCGGGCAGGGCGGGGTCCAGCCGTGTGCTATCAGTATAGGCGATTTCGGGAGATTGACGATTTTGTGACTTTTCCAAAAATGGAAAGTTCGGACACAAGGTCGGCGAAACCATTCTGTGGTGTACTGGCGCTAGTGAAATTTGACAAACCCCACCCATTCGCCCTGCACAGGGTGTCAGCATAGGCAATTTCAGGAGATTGCCGATTTTTCAAAAATAGGAAGTTATGATCCAATAAAAAATACACAAGGCAATAGTAGGCCCCCACGTGCATGCCAGCTACAGACGTGTGGTACCGCTAGTGTGTGTATATATATATATATATATAATTATATATACAGTGCTCAATGCCCTGAACCAAAAAGTCCTTGTTTATCTTAACATATATGTATATATGTTAAGAAAAACAGGGACATTTTGGTTCAGGGCATTGTGCACTAAACAGAGAGCCTTTAATTTCACTGTTACGGAAACCGGGAGCCAATGCAGTTGTTTAGGTTAAGTGCAGCCGAGGTATGGGCTTTTCTGGAAAGCTTTAGTTGAACTCTGGCTAAGGAATTCAGAATCCTCTTGGGACTAGATATTTTGGGAGGCCCATGTAGACTGACTTATATTATTCAAATTTGTACTTTACAAAGAGATCAGTCAACTCAACTTTGTGGCTAAAGCAAGAGTTCCTTAAGTTGGCGAAATTGACTGAAACAGTTGCATATTACCTTGTTAACCCGAGGGACAAGGGAGACTTGTCTGTTAATAGCAATTCTGAAATTATAAACTTATTAAAGTATTAAGTTTTATTGCTATTTATTGGTTGGTATACCGAAATCGTCAGGGCAGAGAGCCATGTTTAGTCAGATAAAGGATAACCGCACAATTCCTTTTTTTGCATTACATTTTTGGAACTTAGTGTGCATTCAGTAACTTACTGTACACACACCCATGGAGAACAAAATATTAGAAGAGGACAAAAACCCATCCAGGTGTAATATGGTTTTGTTGTTGTCAGCCTATGTGTAAAGTGTGTACCAAAATTATAATGGAACCTTGAGATGGGGCGAATATTTGCAGGACAGAGTAGGTCAGCTATTTTCTTTTAATAAGTGGACAAATTGATGCATGTTTAAAGATTTCTGAAAAATGTCCAGTACTAAGAGTGTTATTAATGATGGATCACATTTGGTCAGTTATAGCTAGAATGATAGGTACTTTAACAAAGGGGTATGCAGCCTTTCACTCTCCAGATGTTTTTGACTAAAACTCACATCATTCCCCCTCATTGTAGTCAAAGGTACGGGATCATGGAAGTCGCAGTTCAAAACATCTGGAGAGTTGTAGACCTCTGCTTTAGCAGGACATAGATCTCAAGTTGTACCAGAAGAATCAGCATTTGCCAACCGAAGCTTAGCCCCCTTCTTCAATAAGGATGTAAATGTGCATAGGTTAAGGAAGAGACTTTGAGAGCCAATTTATATTGAAAGAAATTATTAACTGGGACAGAACATTTAGCTTGGATTTCACCAATAACATTAATTAATTTATTCTAAAAGAATTAAGCTAGTTTTACTCAAAAGGTGTTGTGAAGATTTGATATCGTGAGCAAGAATTTCTGTTTTTAAAAAAAAACTTTCTTTATTGTTTTACAATAACAAAGAAATCCAACGATTCAACAATACCCCCCGCAATTCCACCTCTTGCTCACTCCCCCCAACTCACGAAGGCACCATCGAGTACAAGTCTCAGTATATTAAGCTTACAGCCAACGCATGATGAGAGAGTTTAAACGTCTCAGTTTGAAATAAAGTCACATCTTACATTTGGTGCTGGGGTGGTCTCGCGCACAATCCTGTGTTAATGACCTTAGGTGGGGTCTGGGGATTGTGACCTCTGGTCTGTCTCGGACTGGTATTGTCTGAAGACTGGCCAGTAGTTGAATGGGCGGCTGGCTGGTGGCTGGGAGAGTTGAGGCGTCGTGGTTTCCAATTTGTTCACACCGAGTCATAATCTACAACCACTTTGTAAATGTGGGGGGGTTGGCCTTTCCCCAAGGCCTTGCTATCTGGTATCTGGCTAGTGCAGAGGCCATACCTAGTAGTTTCTTTTCGGTACACGTGCCCCCTTCAATCAAAGCTAGGAGCCAGAGCTTGGATGAGTATTCCTTCCATTGGGGCAACATTCTGGCCATCGCCTCCTCTATATTCATCCAGAAAGTCCTGATGCAGGGACAGCTCCAA
Organism: Ambystoma mexicanum; assembly: GCF_040938575.1. Taxonomy (NCBI): domain Eukaryota; kingdom Metazoa; phylum Chordata; class Amphibia; order Caudata; family Ambystomatidae; genus Ambystoma; species Ambystoma mexicanum. Next base: position 445,059,373 of record NC_090936.1, on the reverse strand, counting down.
GCTACATGGTAAAAGTCTGCAAGATCTGTAGCACATCTCTAACAGGAGGAGGTACTCTCGGGGTAAAATCTACTAAGGTCAAGGGGGAGTAATAGACATGGTAAACAAATGGGTAGTGGACCAATCTGTACCGACTGCTTAAAGATATGTATCGAGTTTGCATGCAGATACTTTTCTATTGATCCTCGCTCAGTGCTTCCCCCAGGGATGCTTCCCATTTATTTTTACATGTTTGAGTGCGTGTTTTTCTCTTACTTCGAATGAATCTATATATGGTGGAGACTAGCTTACTGGAGGTTAAAGGTTTGATCACGTAGCATTGGGCCGGGTGTGCGGGGGTGGGCTTGTGGAAAATCGGGCCATTTGTTTCTCAGAATTCCCCGTAGTCTGTAGTAGTGAAGCAAGGTCACAGCATTATGTTCCCCCTGAGTCTCAGCTCCTCCCAGCATACAAATCTGCCTTCCTGTATCAGATCGCCTAGGGTCTGTACACCTAATGACCGGAGGAGTTCCTCAAAGGATCTCTCATGTGTTAGCAGGATCCCTATTATTTTGTACAGTGGCAGCTCTGGAAGGTAGAAGGGGTTGGTCTCTAATAGCTGATTTATCCGGTCCCACGCTCTGCAGGTCACTGCTATGGGTTGACCCCAGATCATACCGAATTGGGTGTCTGGGCCGGAAACTGCTTTCGCCAGCTGGCAATGAGGGGAGTTCCACCCGGCTATGTATTGGACTTGGGCCGCCAGATAATATAAATACATATCTGGGTACTCGAGGCCGCCGTGTTCATATGAGCGTGTTAGTGTGTCATAAGCTATACTGGGTTGTCTACCTGCCCACACCAGTCTCGTCATCAGCTTCCTAATACGGGACCAGTAGGAGGCGGGAGGTCAGATAGGCACGTTGTTAAAAACGTAGAGTAGTTTGGGGAGTATTACCATCTTTGCAAGAGCAATACAGGCCACCTATGAGATTGGGAGTAACATCCAGGCCTCCACCTTCTGTTCCAGGATCTCCAGTGGGGTAACGTAGTTATCCCTATATAGGTCGTCATGTGTGGTGGAAACCTTGATACCCAGGTACCGTATCTCGCGGGGGTACCATCGGAAGCTATCACCCACATCTGCCCTTTGTACAACAGGGGTTAAGGCAAGGATCTCAGACTTATCCCAGTTGATCCTGAGCCCGGAGAATTCTCCGAACCTAACTACTTCTTGTGTCAAAAGGGGTTAAGTTTTGGTGGGGGTGCTTGACGTAAAGCCGGATGTCATCAGCGTATAGAGAAATGGTGGACAAATGCATATGTATGCAGATCCCCCTGTGTGCGGGCAGGGGGCAGTCCTGGCGGGTGCCCCTTGATGGATAGATATACAGTGAGGTTATGCCATTTGTGTATATTGTTGCTCTGGGGGCAGTGTACAATAGCTTGGCCCAACTGATGTAAGTTAACCCCAAGCCGGAGTGGCGCAGTACCTAAAAAAGAAAGGCCACTCGACAGAGTCGAAAGCCTTTTCGGCATCGGGAGCAGCAATCGCTATAGGCACCTCCGGGTTTATGTTGTGCATTAGGGTGAACAGGCGTTGTAAGTTGTTTTGGGTGGACCGCCCTGGGAGGAATCTGGCTTCGTCCGGGAGAACCAAGGCCGGCATGAATGGGAGTATGCGATCTGTGAGTATCTTTGCTAGAATTTTATTATCCATATTGACAAGCGGAAGAGGTCGGTACAAGGAGAGTTGTCGAGGGTTCTTCCCCAGTTTTAGAAGTAATGTCACTAGGGCCAATCTGGTTGTTTACAGAAGGGATCCGCTAATAATGCCTTATAAAATTCTGGTTTTCCACCTCTACTATGCTGGTAGACTGCAGTTCTTTTCTAATGGCCCAGGCCAAAGTTTTGCTCGGGCGATCACCCTCGTCGTACTTTGCCGCTAGGATTGGGTCCCCAATCAATCTCTTTTCACTGGTTGCCAGCTGTAGGAGCTCTTCCGTGTGAGCCAATAGCTCATGGCGGAGGTCAGATGTGTCTGAGGTGCCCTGTCTGTTTTCCCTGTCACAAATTTTGAGTTCCAGAGCACGCATTGACCTCCGAAGGGCCTTCAGGACACCGCCCTCCTTCGAGATATAGCAGCCCGTCCCATAAACTTTAAAGGCTTCCCATATTATGCCTTAATCGGGTATTGACCCTTCGTTAGTCTGGAAGTAGGATTGAATGTCCTAGCCTACTTCAGATTTAAACGCCACATCCTGCGCGGTAGCCCTGAATCGCCAGCGGAGTGAGGAGGGAGGGTGCATGGAGGCCACAATACGGATTAATACAGAGGAGTGGTCGTAAAGAGTTTGGGCCTCAATTACATCCCTAAGAACAGGATTGGTGGTCATTATATAATCTCATGTAGGTTATGATATTGGGCAATAGAGGACATTGCTTTAACCGCCAGCGGGGGGATTAGTTGTGATGTTGTCGACCTGTCCAACCCTATTGTGAGGGCTAGATCAAAGTCGCCCGCCCACAAAATCTCGTAGCCTGGTTACCTATGAATATGCCGGGCGCACTGGTGAAAGAACTCTGGGGAGCCTGTGTTAGGAGCGTATATGTTAATTAGTAGGAGCTTCATGCCACATAGTTCCCCTACAAGTATAATGTACCGCCCCTCTGTATCATTTATCTGTTTGTGCATTCTATACTGTAGGGACCCATGTATATAAGTGGCCACTCCTCTGGAATGTGAGGTATAAGATGAATAGTATCTATGAATTCCCCAACCCGCAAGCCTCGGGAGGTGGCATCCCGGAAGAGGTGTGTCTCTTATAATATATTCACCCCGTGATTTCTACTGAAATAGGCTATTAGCCGCGGTTTCTTTTGGTTAGTGAGTCCCCTGACGTTCCAGGACTGGAGTGTTAGAGATGCCCGAGCCTCTGCCCTATCGAAGATGTAGCCATGTTACACACAGGGATTTAGCATTTGACGGCATAATACAAGCAATGTGAACAGGTGTTGGAAAGTCTGACCTAAGAGAATGTACTTTACCCTTGTGAGTTGCTATGGCCACTCTGCCGATGCGGCAGGGTGCGAGTAGCCCAGCTGGGGCGGGAACTGGACGGCACATAGCGCCCCGTCCCAGAGGCTCGGGGGCTGCACTGGTGCGACAGAAGGATGGTATCTGAGGGCAGTATAGATGGTACAGCCCGCAGCACTCCGGGTCAAGCACGGGGGCACAGGTCCAGTGGAGTTGTGTACCACCAACTGTGAGGAGGAGCTAATCGCCATCGCCGTCCCGGTCCCGTGTGATGCACGGCTGGGCCCGGAGAACATGCATGGGTCCTGCACCTCACTGTGTGTCTGAGCGCCCCCCCTGCCCCCCCAGGAGCAAAGAGCATACCGTGAAGTTGGCGCTGGCGGGCCGCAGTCCAGGTTGAGCCTCAGGAGATCTCTCCTGCCCACGGAATCTGCAACGGTGCCGACCCAGTGTTCATGGGCCGGGAGCCTAGGGAGGGTCGGACCGGTAAATTGACGTGCTGTGTGTTCTTCTCTCAATGCCGCAGCACCACAATTATAAATGGTTCTCGCCGGCTGCCAGGGAGCGGGGCCACAAATGTTGTCAGGCGGGATAGGACTGCCCCTCCTCCACTCCACGCACAGTGGGCATGATGAGGTTGCCGCAGGAGAATATCATAATTCGAGCCTTCCGTCTGTTGTCAGCAGTATATTTTTCGTTAAAACTGTGCACCAGTGCTTCACCTCGATACATGCAGGCTCCGGAGGGCGAGCGGGTCCATTTGGCAAAGAATTTTAAACAGGATAGTGGTGCCGTTACTGGAGCCTTTCAGGCAGAGGCCTTTTCGTATGCCGCGCAACAGTGCCCACAAGCAAGAATTTCTGTTTGAAAAGTATGTCTTTTTTGTGTTCCAAGTTATAAATATTTGATTTTTGTTTAAAAAAAGTAAAGTCTTCAGCAGATTGAGTAATTAGCCATTCCATTTACGTTGAGCTTTCCACGGTTGCAATGTTTAATTGCTCAAAGTATGGGAATACCAAAGCAATTCTTTTTTCTGTTTCTGCCACATGTTTAAACGAAAGCCAGAACACTTATGGCTGGTGCTTGCATGCTACACAAGGTGTCAAGAAACTCTAAGGAATTACTTTTGTTCTGGTCATATTGTGTCATGGGAGCCATTAGTGGTACAATAGAAGAATGGTAAATGTTGACCATTTCCTGATAGCAATTATTTTACAATTTGGATGGGTATATTTTGGTCTACTTTGCTAGGACAAAGATCATGAAATTCCTAGATGGCCTGTCCAAGGAAAAAAGCGGAGGGGAATCAACAGTAATATGAGATGATGAGGCAAAATGCAAACATGCCATAATAAATGTGTCCTAAAATATGGGCAGGTAAGTTAAATACCTAAGAGAGGTCAGGCATTTTAACAAGTATAGGAGTAGCTTGGGTGTGGAGGAGTCTTCTTGCTTGTCTAATTTAACCCACAGTCAAAATCACTTAGTTATTCAGTGTAATTGTTATTTTATTGGAAGAAGGAACTGGTGTATAGATGAAATAGGGCTGTGTGGTGTTTTGGCAAGGATAAGCCTCTTTTCACCATATCATTCTGCAATCTGTGTTGTGCTTGCTGCAGTCTTGGGTTAATTATTGAGTGCTCAGAATAAGCAAATATAGAGTATGCATGAGGCTTCTGGGACAATGCAAAGTCCTTCTATGTGGGTAGCACCTGCCTGCTCCCTCATGGTAGCTCTGAAGCCGCTGCAGTGGGCTTAAAGCTTTCCCCATGCCCCTAAACCTTTATCTTTCTTCTCCTAGCAGAAGTGAAAAGGGGATGCTTTTGGCTTCCTCTTTGAGTACCAGTCCCGAGAGGATTTTACTCGATTTTCTGGATCTGAACATCAGACGCTCAAACCCACTTAAATGTCTGCTCCATCAGAGAATTATGCTGTACCTTTCCTTTGAGAACAACATACACATGATTCAAGGAAATTGTGTCACCAGTTTAGACAATTGTAGCATTAGAAATGAACCTACAAGCATGAATTGATCATTTTAATTGAATTGTTTCCCTTACATAAGTCACTTACTTGGCTTCTGGATCATACTCCGCCCAAATCCGCTTGAACTCGTCCAGGTGGTGAGGTCCCAGGATTGACCAATCTCTTGTCAGATAATCAAAATTATCCATAATAACAGCTACAAAGAGGTTTATTATCTGTAAACAAGAACATAAACAGTGAAAGGTTGTATTGTAAACCGGTTAGATTGCCTTTCCTTAGAATTCTCTGTTGTTTGGATAGTGTCCTCATTGGCAGTAGGGCCACAACCATGATTTTTTAAAACAAAAATGATAATATTATCCATCCATCCTTATTAACTACTTTTATAACTGCAAATAAATCCATACAACTCAAAGAACATATAATTGAAGTTGCAAACAATCTACATCCATCACAGTCCACATGGAAAATGCTGGTAAATGTAGGATTACTAGAATGAAATACAAGTTGTGAATCTTTTATTTGCATGGATCTGTCATTGAGGAGCTTACTGTGACCGTAGCCTGACAAAAGGAGGCAACTCTATTGTTGTTATGTGCCCCTCAAGACCTGCTCTGTCATGATTGCACAGGGGAAGGAATGTGAAATATGTGGTGGATTGGTTGCTATGGCTGAAGAGAATAATACATTGCATTGCCCAAAATGACCTAGGGATGTCAGTCAGAAGCTCTCTTTACGGAAGCTGTCACCCAGTATCAACCTTAATTGCCCAATACGAAAACACTTTGTATAGACAAGCTGTGAGATCATAGAGGATTTCAACATCCTCAACCTCACTTATACTCTGGTACAGAATGATGTGATGTGTATCATGTGCCTTGCATGACAGAGAGTGTGAAATTACCAGATTGCACTAGGTTAACTTGCCTCCGGGTGGCTGCACTTTGTTCAACGTTACTGCACTTTCAGCTTACACTACTTGAGCGGGGCAACCTCTCTGCACTTAATCCAGGGCCCTGCTGGACTGGACTCTTTGTTCCCCCCCCAGACCCCCACCCCCGTCTCTGCACCACCGTATGTATTTATGTATGCATGAACTAAATGTACTTGGACCAGCTACTTTGTCTGTCCTGTCCCCCCCCACCGCTTTCTGCCCCCCCCCCCCCCCCCCCCAACTAGGAAAAATGTCATCAGGCCTAGTATGCTAGTTTTCTGTTTAGATCATTCAGAATCTTCAAGGTCTAAGAATGATTACTGTATTCCCTTGTTCCCTTTCTGCCCTGAAGCGCTTTGAAGCACTTCACCTGTGTATAAGTGCTATATAAATAAACAATACATAAATAAATACATTAAGAACCTTGCTTTACACGCACATTGGGAGTGGAGATCTTTACTTTGGTTCAGTTGAACCAGGGCTACTTGTTGGAAGGGTGTATCTTGGTAGACAATAATGTATGGCTTTATGTGAAAAAGATTCAGCGTTTAGCTAAAGTGGTACAGAGAATGGTTTTCTCTAAGGCCAGATGACAAAACACAGTGGGGTGTTTTACTTGTCTAGATAGGGCAGGGGAAACAATTGAATATAATGTTGGGAAAATGGAATCATAAAAGAATGGAATTTCCTTTATTCATTGCTTTATTTTGGTCCATTGTAACACCATAAAAGCATACAAACAGTACAGTTAAAACGTAATAAAAAGCATAGTACATTACATACATGACTTTACAAAACAGATACAAATTTGAAATTAAGATAAAAATACATCTTTCGTTATCAAAAGAATTCAATGTCATATCATGAGGTATTTCGGATCGTTTTAACTTCCTCCTTCTGTGCCAAGTATCCCTTGCATAGACCAAAGATGTCCTGGTTGCAAAAGTAAATATAGAAGATAAAACAATGCTCGTCAGCAGAGGGCAAAGTTGCAAGATCTTAAAATTGGATCAATGGGTGGGTGGTGCAAGATGATGGCAGCTCTTTCAATCTCCACGGTACATGGGAAAGAACAACAATAACATGCTCTGAACATGAATTTAACCAGCTTGTGTTCCTCATCGTGTCTGAAAATAACATATCAGCCTCAGAGGGAACGCTTGATTAGGGCATAACTTGTACATGTTGGAAGTGTTCTGGGCCTGGTTCCCGGGCTGGAGATCTCTCTGACGCCACACGCTGGTTCTGAACGCATCATGACACCCTGGCACTGCAGGTACCACAGTGCGGACTGCTGAACCGAGGGCATCAGGGCTTGTCTTCTACGCAGTTGAGGCACCCTATGCCTTGGGAGTGGGCTGGGTATATTCCAAACACTGAGTTCCAACACTGAACGCACTACAAAGTGGGCTGCAGTGCCGGAAAAGGGGAGACAGCAGAGCAGCTTGAGGTTACCGGTGCCTGTACATGCGACTTGTGTAACTGCCATCGGTGAGTGTATGGGAAAGAAGAACAAGTTACTTACCAAACTGGTAATGTTCTTTCGATGGGATGTACCTCCAACGTATTCCTTATCTTTGATATTATCCATTACAGCTTGCTGGCCTCGGAATTTTTTTCCAGTAGAGGGTGCTGCGCGTCGACGTCCCTCGAGTCGGTGTCTCTCTACAGCCTCCGTATCGGCGCCAACGTCATCATGAGTATAACTAGACTTCAGTTCCGTTTTGAAGTTTAATTTTGCTTTGCATGAATCGGTTAGTAACTTTGAAGGATCGTAAGCTGCAACTACAAGGGAAGTTTTACTGTGGGGATGGATGGGAGGGGCGCTAAGGAATACGTTCCAAATTTTGTCTCCTGGCTAGAGGAGGAATCAAGGCTGTAAAATTTTGTAAAAGTGTGTGCGGACGACCATGCAGAAGCTGCACATATGTCCTTAATTGGAACCCCTCTTTGGAAAGCCGAAGAGGCTGTGATACCCTGGTTGAATGAGCCCTAAAATGTTGAGGGGTCTCTTTTCCTGCCAATTTATAGCATTCTATAATAGTTTAAATAATCCATCTTGAAATTGTTTGTTTTGTAATTGGCAACCTTAATTTGTGCCCTGCATATCCCACAAACAATTGGTCTGCTTGTCTGATTCTTGCAAGTCTGCTAATGTAAAAGCTTAAGGCACGCCTTGGATCCAGCCAGTGTAATCTCTCTTCCTCTTTCCCTGGATGGGGAGGAGGATAGAACGAGGTTAAAGTTATTTTCTGAGTAATGTGGAATTCAGAAACCACCTTTGGGAGAAAATTGGGCTTCACTTGTAAAACAACCTTGTCTTTATGAAAGATTGTATGAGGAGGTTTGCAAGATAGAGCTTGTAATTCGCTCACTCTTCTGGCAGAAGTTAGAGCCACTAGAAAAAATGTTTTAAGGGTGAGAAACCTTAATGAACAGGAATGAATTGGTTTAAAAGGAGTACCCATCAGAAACTTTAAGACTAGATTTAGGTCCCACAATGGAACTTGAAAAGGTTTTGGGGGATAAACATTAGTTAATCCTTTCAGAAATTGGATTACTATGGGTAATTTGAAATACGAAGGCTCCCCAGCAGTATGCTTAAAGATTGACAGCGCTGCGAGGTAGCCCTTGATCGTACCAACTTGGAGACCTGAATTTGCTAAGTAAAGCAAGAAAGATAACACCATCGGTGTATTACATGAAAAGGGTTCAATATTCTTTTCTCTACACCAGCTGCAAAATTTGTTCCAAAGGCAGCGCTATGAAGTCTTTGTTGCTGGCCTTCTGGCTGAAAGCAACACCTCCATGGCATCATCTGGGAGATCCCAATCCTTGTATCTCAACCTTTCAGAAACCAGGCGTGAAGGGTTCTGATATCCAGATGGAGAACCTGAGCACCCTTCTGCGAGAGAAGATCCTCTCTTTGCGGAAGACGAATCGGAGGACAGATGGACATGTCGAGAAGATCAGGGTACCACGTTCTCATGGCTCACTCCGGGCAATTAGGATCATGGGTTTCCGGAATCTTCTCAACCTCCTGATCATTTGAGGAATGACGGGGACTGGAAGAAACGCGTATAGAAGCGGATAATCCCAGTCGACTACGAACGCGTCCCCTAGAGCTCCTCTCAGGGGGAATTCCCTTGAGCAATACTGATCGCACTTCCTGTTGATGCTGGTGGCGAACAGATCCACTTGAGGGGTTCCCCAAAGGGCAAAGATCTCTTGAAGGACTTCCTGAGCTAGTTCCCACTCGTGGGAGACTGTGCTCTGCCTGCTCAGAGCGTCCGCCGTCAAGTTCTTCTTTCCTGCTAGGTGAACTGCCGACAGAGAGATTCCTTCTTGAATTGCCCAAAACCAGAGCTGCATTGCCTCTCTGCACAGTGGCAGTGACCCTACGCCTCCTCTTTTGTTGAGGTAGTGCATGGCCACTGTGTTGTCCGTCATTATCAGGACATTCTTTCCCTGTACGGATGGCAGAAAAGCTTTCAATGCTAGTCTGATCGCTCTCAGCTCCAATAGGTTGATGTGTAGTCTGGACTCTGATGGAGACCAACGACCGCTGATGGTCAAGTCGTTGGCATGGGCTCCCCACCCTGTGAGTGAAGCGTCCGTGACTACTGTTACCTCCGGCCATGGTTGCCAAAACTGTTCTCCTTTTAAGATGTTCTCCCGACAGGCCCACCAATGAAGGTCTCGAGCTACTCTGTCCGGGACTTGTAGGAGATCTGACATTCTTCCTGAGAATTGTGACCAATGGGTCCTTAGCGCCCACTGGAGGGATCTCATTCTCAGGCGAGCCTCTGGCACTAGGAAGATGCAGGATAACATGAGGCCGAGCAACCTAAAAAAAAATCGAAGGCTGATAGACGTTGGGCATTTTGAAACCTGGTGACCATCTGTAGAATGGTGGCGAGGCATTTCCCAGGGATGTGTCCGGGACTGCTCCAATGAACTGGAGCCTCTATGATGGTATCATCTGTGACTTCTTTAAGTTGAGGGAGAAGCCCAGCTTGTGAAGGAAGTGGCAAACATAATCTAGATGGATCTGAGCTTGTTCCGGGGATACTGCTCTGATCAACCAGTCGTCCAGGTAGGGGTAGACGTGAATCCCTTCCCTCCTTAGACTTGCAGCCACAACCGACATTAGCTTGGTAAAGACCCTCAGGCTGAGTTCAGCCCAAATGGCAGAACTCGAAACTGATAATGAGAGTTGCCAATTGCGAACCTCAGGTATTTCCTGTGTTTGAGATGGATTGGCACATGGAAATAAGCATCCTGAAGGTCTAGAGATACCAACCAGTCCTGAAGCTGGAGGGGCTGAAGGATCTGAGAAAGGGTTACCATCTTGAACTTGTCTTTCCTGAGGATTTTTTTTCAATTATCGCAAGTCCAAGATGGGTCTCAATCCTCTGTCCTTCTTTGGTACCAGAAAGTAGGGGGAATACCAAGCCTTGTTCCTCTCTGCTACAGGTACCGGTTGTATGGCACCTTTATCTAGCAGGTCTGAAATATCCTGCATAAGGAGTTGGTCTGGAAGCTTCAAAGAGTTGTTCCCTGGTGGATGACACTGAGGAGTGTGTAGGAAAGGCATGCAGTAACCTTGGGCAACTGTCTCCAATGCCCAAGCATCTGACGTAATAGCCTGCCATTCTGCCAGATGTTGAGTTAACCTGCCCTCTACTGGTGTCTTGTAAGGGGAGACCCCAGAGGGGTTTAGAAGCGGCTGACGCAGATGCTGAGGGTAAAGTAGCACCTGCTGATGCGGATTTTGTACCTTTGCCCCGTCCACCACGGGTGAATCGTCTCTGGACCCTTTGAAATGGCTGTCCTCTGCCTTTTCAGAATGCGGAGTAAAAACGAAAGGACTTACCCCTCCAGGATGTACCTGAGGGGCAATTTGGAGTTTGCCGGATTGCAGCCCCAAGGGATTTCGCTGCTTCTTTGGATGTTTGCAATTTCTCCAGGCTGTCATCAGCCTTCTTTCCAAATAGAGAAGTGCCGTCAAAGGGCATATTTAGAAGTCTGGCTTGCACATATGGAGCAAACCCAGACTTTCGCAACCTCGCGAACCTGCGGATTGTGGTACTTGCCGCCATGGCCCTGCTGATACTGTCAGCAGAGTCAATGCCTGTTTGAAGGGACTCACACATTGCATCCTTACCATCCCTGATGATGTTTAAGAATGCTTCCCGTTCTTCCCCTTCTGGCAGACAGTCAGCCGCAGATGAAGCACACTCCCAAAGTGTGTGGCTGAATCTTGCTAGCGTGCAAGTGGCGTTGATAGATTTAAGCGCCATACTACATGCCGAAAAGACTTTTTTTGACACTGTGTCAAATCTTTTATCATCTCTGTCTTGTGGAATGGTGGGGTATGCCGACTTACTGTTTGATGACGTCGCTGCCTGCACAACTAAACTCTCTGGAGTTGGATGTTTGCTTAGGATATTCAGGATCTGAAGCTGATACTTTATTTATTTACTGCAGGGATAACTTCAGGAGTTTCCCAATTTGCGGATATTGTTCGTTGCAGAGCAGCATGAAAAGGAACAACGGGATCCTCCTGGGGTCCTTTATCTAAAATATCAGTAAGGTCATCTTGCTGAAAAGAAGGTGCATGTGTAGTCCACCCCATACATTCAATTATTCTAGCCATTCGAGCCCTATAGGGTATCTCAGCATGCTCTCCGGGGTCTGGTTTAGCAAACTCTACTTCTGGAGATGTATCTATACCATTTGCCTCATGTAGAGACCCCTGAAGGTCTTTTAACCTATTTTCTTCTGAGATGAATTCCTCTGGAATGGGTATTGTATTCCATTGCAGACCAAAGGGTCTCTCATTGTCAGAGTCATCCCCTTCCTCATATATGGAGGACAAGGCTCTAAAGTAATCAGACCTAGGATATGGTGTAAACCCCATTTCTAGAGAGGAAGGAGCCAAATTTGTTGTTACTGCCTGAGAAAACGTTGTGGTTGTCGACGTGGACGTCGTAGGCTTCAACAATCCAGAAAAGGGCGTCAAAAATGTCAGAAAAGGCCTCGATGAACTCGAGAGTATCGAAATCCTACTCGGCGTCGTCGAGATTGTCGATGGCACTCTCGACGTCATGGTCAGGGCTTTCGACATCTCCACTGCCTGTGACGTAGTGGCAGTTCTAGGCTTGTTTTTTATCTGGGTCTACGACAGGGTCAAAGAGACAGATTTATGCGTCAAAGGTTCCTTCGACAAAGGCGTCGATGACGCAGATTTGTGAGTTGAAGGCATTTTCGATGACGCAGTCTTATTGCCTTTGCTCGAGGGTTCATGACGCTCTCGAGTATTTTTACTCGCTGGGTTCAACGACTCGCTGCGTTTTGATTTTTCGGATCTTTCACCCAGGGTATCACCCTTAGACGTCTCCGAGGCCGCTTTCTCGAAGACGCTAAGCATTTTATTGCAGAATTCCTCCCACTTTGCCAGAGAGCTGTGTTTCGTGGGGAAGGGGACTTTTTTCTGGGGAACTAGAGGAAGAGGGAGATCTATGACGCCTCTTCTTAGAGTGTCTTGATCTCGAAGAATGATGGGAACCAGTTCAAGATCTCGAACGGGAATGTTTCTTTTGACGACGAGGAGATGAATGCCTCGACTCAGCCGAAGAAACTTTTGAAGGGGTAGAAGTTTTATAAGCCTTACCTCTTTCTAACTTCCCCTTACGCTCCTTCAAAGCTTTCTCCGTCATGGACATACAGTCCTCACACTCCGAACAGTGATGCTCCGATCCCAGGCACCACAAACAGATCCTGTCAGGATCTGTTAAAGACATTTTCTTTCCACAGTCGCAACATTTTCTGAAACAGGACCATGGAGTCTATGGTTCGGATGAAGAGGCCATCGGATTAAATCAAATATCTTCAAAGAATAAGAAGGTTTTTATGAAGAAAGGAACCGAGCGTTACGTTTCCGAGGCACACGAAGCGCAGAAAAACAGAACTGAGCAACAGACGCTGCGCGAGTCTATTTATACTCATGATGACGTCGGCGCCGATACGGAGGCTGTCGAGGGACACCAACTTGAGGGACGTCGACGCAGAGCGCCCTGTACTGGAAAAAATTTCCGAGGCCAGCAAGCTGGAATGGATAATATCAAAGATAAGGAATACGTCGGAGGACACAATCCCTTCGAAGTTTTATTACAAATAAATAGCTGTTAATCTGCAGCTATCCGGGTCTTCATCCTGATGGTGGATCTGGTGCATGTTTTAGTGCACGTGTGCTATCAGATCAGTGTCCGTGTCTACTATTTACCTTTTGGTGTCTGATGTTTGTGAACCACATTGAACTCATCGAAACTATCAAAGCATTGTGCAATTAGAAGTGTGCTGAAATAATAGAGACATATTATTAATAGCCCTGAATGATAGACACCCGAGTGATCACTAAACCAGAGTGAAACACTAACCATTGCCTTCATCAGAATCATGAGCAAAGAAGGCTTGACCCGAAGATGCCAAACCAATTTAGAAAAGGGACGGTTGTTGGATGCTCTGGCAGCTATTCTACCTGCACTGCCTTACAACCCAGGAGATAACAGCAACAGATGAAATCTCACAACTGACCGAACTCTTTAAGGAATTGAGGTGAACGAATTGGGTTTGAAGGCCTCTAATACAAATGTTATGAATTAATACAGGAATTTAAAGCAATAACCTCTAAAATGACATAAAAGATCGACAGGATTGAGGACAAAGAAAGAAGAATGTGCACTACAGAAGATGATTACTATACTCACAACAAAGAATTGCATAATGTATTTCAGAAGATACATAGATGGACAGAGAAGATGGGCGAGAGGAAAGTAGGGCATGATGCAATAATCTACATCTAATGGGTCTGGCGAAAGGCGAAGAAGGCCAAGTTACTATAGTGTTCCTACAAATCCTTTTTAAGGATGTGCTCATAATGGGGCAGCTGAAGACAGACGGATTGAACACGCATTAGGAGCTTGAATTTCCAACATAAGCACGCGATTCTCTGCTTGTCCGGAGGTGAAATGGGCTACAGCAAACATATGAATAACTCCTCATCTACCGCTTGCTCTAGGGCCCACAACATTTCAATGGGAAAATCATCAAACCCATTGAAGGAATGGACAATGAAGAGTACATTCCAGTCAAAGAAATGGATGATACCACCAGGAATTTCTAACAAGCTTAGTCATTTGAACTGAGGAGACCACAAACTGGCCACAAAGACGGTGACCTCCAAATGAACAATAGCATGGGTGACTATTGTCTGACTTAAGAATATCTGAGTTGACAATATAATGGGTTTAGTAGCTGAGTCCTCTTGGTTTGCAACATACACAGTCAATTTACTTTGCTGAAAGTTTTGAACAAGCTATGCCTCACTGATATATGTTGTATGTATTGCAGTAGATGTCGAGTAGGTGATGTCCATGTTTAATATTAAGGGTTTACCTGCTCATGGTAGATATAAAAAGGGGTTTCCCCTTGCCCCTACAGGAGGTCTAAGAAGCAGACCTCTATACACTGACTGGGTGTTTTGGGGTGGGAGTGAGTCTTAATTCTGTGCATTCACTATATCATTATTTTTGCATGTTAGGTTTATGCAACAATTTTTTATTAGATTCTAGGGACACTGATTAAGACATATTCTCCCACTTGTATGTACCTCAAAGTGCAACTTGTGTTAGCAACAGAAACTCATTATGATTTGACCAACATAATGATTCTCTCTCTATAATGTAAGAAAGAAGGGAACCACATGTATTTATTTCATAACTCTTTAATGTATGTAAGGCGCTATATAATGTACGAATGTCTTACTTTATCCCGATTTGCTGTGTTTACATACTGCTCTTGAGATGTTAAGGGAGTCAGAAACTTGGTCAAGGGATATAGGTTATTACATCATCCAAAATCGCTAGGGTTTGGCTCCACGTTCCTGCAGGAGAGATATGATCAAATCTGTCAGCTACAAAGATTTCATAGAGGGTCATTCTCCCAGTGCCATCATGCCCCTTCCACTTCATCTAAATCCTGGGTGGCTATTTCAACTGCAAAGCCAATGCCTTTTATAATGGAGGGGTAAATAAGAGACCTGAAAGGGCAGTATTTGCTCATACATGGGTTGCTAAGATCTCATTGGATGACACTTTTTAACATTTATACCCTGGTAGGGTACAGATCCTCATTCTTTGTTGAAATATTTGCAGAATGCTCTCAATATTTTTCCTGTAGGACATACATCAGCAGGGACATTGATGTAATGCTCTTTCCTAAACTGTACAGGGCTCCTCCATCCCTATGGCCTGCTGCAGAGCACCAAAGGTGCTAGGGGACTTAACAAGAAACACTGGCATGGCTGATATGCGGAAAACACTGAACACGGGTAAGAGTGATTACACCTTTTGTTTTTACGCGCACATAACATATTCTCGATCAGTTCTATGGTTTATCCAGGAGAAATGGACATCTAATGTGTTCTATTATTAACTATTTCCCAGAGTAATTTCAGTTTATTCACCTATTATATCACACATGACACGTCCACGGTTTGATAGACCAGTCCCTATATGGAGATTGAATTTAGCTGTGTTGCACAATTCTGACATTATACAGACGTTACAAGATTCAGTAGAGTATTTTTAGGCTTTGAATACTCCATCAGAGGTGTCATTACAGTTAACATGGGATACTATGAAAGCCTCCCTAAGAGGAATATATTTTTGGAAAAGGGCTGCCAAACTCAGAGGGCGTGGAGAGCTGGAGACTGCGCTAATGATGAGCTAGAGCAAAAGCATAAATAAGAGGAAGCTTTCAAAAACGTACACCAATTGGAATGGGTGAAGATAAACTATGATGAACTTACAATTTTCTTTAAGATGGGGATAGACATCTATAAGGATGGCATTTAAGTTGAAGGAAGAACGGCAAGCTAATATTATTGGACAAATTAAGAAGGTTAATGCGCCCTTGGCAACAGAGGATTTAGACATTAATGATCCGTTTGTACAGTTGTATCGGGTTCTCTGTGACCAACAGGGTCTACACAAATTGATACTGGCATGGGTTACTTTTTACAGGCTGTTGATTTACCAAGGGTGTGGTCAGTGGATTTAGAGTCCTTGACAGCTGCTATTTCATCTTTTGCAAGGGGTATATAAAATTGTTGAATCACGATTTGGTCCCAAATTTGGAAATAACTTTAAATGACATGCTTTCTACAGGGACATTTCTCCACAATTGTATTATGCAAGCATAGTCCTTTTTCTTAAACAATCCAGGAATCCCTCCTTTTGTGCATCCTACAGACCGATTTCCTTAATAAACAGCAAGGCAAGGATTTTCGCTAACAGCCTGGTGACAAGACTAGAGAAGTTAACTTCTAAAATTGTACATGAGGAACAAACTGTTTTATACATGGAAAGAAGTCTATTGAGAGTGAGGCAAGCAGTAACTGTTCTGGGCGATAATTGGGCGGAGGAATGTGGAATTATCTCTCTTGATGCCATAAAGGCATTACATATGGTAAAATGGGAACTCATTTGGCAAGTTTTCATCCCTGGGTTAAAACACTATACAGGAAACCATGATGCACAATTAATACAAATAGTATAACCTCCTTCCTCTCGGTTCTACTGTTCAGGAAGGAGCTCAAGAACCTCCTCTTCAAGTAATGGCTCCTCCGTCACACCGAGGTCCCCACACCCTCTACTCGCTGGTCTACCTGAGACCTAGTGATCTGCTCCCCACTGTTTCCTCCCCTGGGTGCTTGTAGATCCTGTAGTTCTAAATTGCCCGCTCTCCCCCTGCTGTTCCCTTCCTTGTTTCTCTGCTTCCCTCGCTGTGTTCTTCCCGCTATGACTGTAAAGCGCTCAGTTGCTTCACAAAGGTTTTTCAGTGCTCAGTAAATACCCAAAAATAAGAATAAATAAAACCTCCCAACTATTCATATAATTTTCATGTACAAGGCAGGGTTGCCCTTTGTCCCCCCGCTTTATGAGTTGACAACAGAGCCCATGGCAGGTTATGTAACACAAGCTGCACTGTACAGAGATATTAAAACAGGCCCTAGCGAACACAGACTCTCTCTATATACTGAGGATGTTTTATTGTATATTTTACACACTGAACCAACAAAACCTGTTTTATTAGACATATTAGAGCTGCATGAATCACCAGCTTGTTATAACGTTAATCAGAATGTGTAACAATGGAGGAGACAGATAGAAGAATACCACATTGGAGCGGTCTGTTCAAAGGTCAAAAAGTAAAGTTTTAGTTCTTGGGAATATGGATCCCACTGGATTTAAAACAGTTATATATCCTTAATTATAGTCAGGTGATCTGACAAATCAAGAAGGATCTCTTGAGAAGGGACGTGTTCCAGTTCTCAATAATGGGTAAAATTAAAGCTTTTAAGCAAAGAATTATAACAAAATGTATATATTTATCACAGATGTTCCCTATACAAGTTTGAGTCTCCATCTTTAGTAAAAATGGATGCTTCCTTTTTAGATTCATGTAGAGTAAGAAGTAGGCCAGGCTTAAACTATTGATTATTAAGGCAAATACAATAAATGAGGGTCCACCTTATCACAGATGGAGATCATAACATAGGGCAGTGCAACTGGGTGTTGTTAAAGGTGGTAAATGCACAAGACGTCCAAGAACGAAAAAGGTTACAGCTCAGGAGAGTACACCCATGTTGCCTCAAACGCAGCCACCGGGACTGCTAACCTCAGTCTCAGGCCAACCCAAGACCCAAGACTGGGACCCATAAGAACACTCCTCAACCCCAAAGGAGCTTCGACCTGGGGCAACACCCCCTCATCCTACAAGCCTATATCTTGCCTTGATAAAGACCCCTCAAGGTCGAAAACAAGTGTCGGCTGACCACCACAAGACCATGAGTCTACACTGTAATAAAAATGTACTGTATAAAACCGCATCTAGCGTGGGAATCAATTCGGTAATAGGATTCTCAAATTAATGCATTGCAAGGTAACCAGAACTATCTCTCTATAACTAACTAGAGGTGTGGGTTCACCTCTATCAACCTGTGACCTTGCACAGATGAATCAGGACCACAAGAACAACAAATAGAGCTTAGAGAAGGAGTGTTCCAAACGAGAGCCAGACTCCTCTTCATTAGGTGTCATATTTACCCTGGAAACTTGTTAAGGAACAAGTTACTTACCTGTAACTGTTGTTCTCCAGCATTGGTCTGGCATGGATTCACATGCTCATGAATATTCCCCGTCGTCAGGCCGGGACTCCTCGGTATAGAAAAAATCAGTATCAGTTTCGTTTCTGATCTGTCTTTCTCAGTAGTAACCAATCACTGGTCTCTGGGTCATACTGCCCCCAGCCAATGACTGCCCTCTCCCTAAGCCCCGCCCCGGGCAGCCATCCTCAGATTTGGTAACACGTGAAGTGGCAGTATGACCAAGTGAAGAACCGCAGAGGGGTAGGCGGGAGGGTTTGCATGTGAATCCATGCCAGACCCATGCTGGAGAACAACAGTTACAGGTAAGTAACTTGTTCCTTCTCCAGCATGGGGTCTGGCATGGATTCACATGCTCATGAATATAAGAATACATAGCAGTACACACATGCACAACCATGGGAGGTGGCAAAAGGCTCAATATCAAGCAATACAACAACTCAACATTAAGCAACTCTTACCTCCTCATCAGGCTCACCTTAGGCGAACAGGTTGCGTAGCACTGCCTGGCCGACTCTGGACTCCTCCCTGGAATCCCGGTTGACGCAGTAGAATCTCATGAAGGTGTGCGTCGACCTCCATGTAGCAGCCCTGCAGATGTCGAGCAGGGGCACACCAGACAGGAACGCCGTAGTAGCAGCGATCGCTCTGGTCGAATGGGCTCTCGGACGGCCTGGCAACAGTCAGTTTGCCAACCGGTGACAGTGCATGATGCAGCCGGAGAGCCATCTGGAAATGGAAGTCTTCGAGAGAGCCTTCCCTTGATTCACAGGTCCAAAGTTCACAAACAGCTGTGATGTCTTTCGAAAACTCTTTGTGCGGTCCACGTAGAACTTCAGCGCTCTAGCTACATCCAGCGAGTGCAGAGTCCTCTCAGCCGGCGATGAAGGCGACGGGAAGAAAACTGGCAACACCAAGGGCTCATTGAGGTGGAAGTCCGATGGCACCTTGGGCATGAAGGAGGGGTGCGTCCTTAGCACCATCCTCGTGTCGTGAAAAGTCAAGTATGGAGGCTTGCAAGACAGGGCTTGGATCTCTCCCACTCGTCGTGCAGAGGTGATGGCCACGAGGAATGCTGTCTTCCACGACAGAAACTTCAACGGCACTCAATGCATAGGCTCGAACGGGGCCCCCATGAGCCTAGTCAGCACCACGTTGAGCTCCCACACCGGGGCAGGGGCCTTCACCGGCGGGAATGATCGGAACAGTCCTTTCATAAATTCCTTCACCAGTCGATGAGACCACAAGGACACCCGTCCTGTAGTTCTGGTGTAACGTGAGACGGCAGCTAGATGTACCTTGATGGAAGCGTGAGACAGGCCAGCCTTGGCCAAGGACAACAGGTACGGCAATACTTGAGGGGCCATAATCCGCAGAGGGTTAATCTTCTGTGCACGGCACCAGACAGAGAACCTCTTCCATTTGTATCCGTAGCACTTGAGAGTTGAGGATTCCCTGGCCTTCGCAAGAACCTCTCTGCAGTCGGCCGGGATGTCTTATCCTCCAAACTCTAGTGCTGCAGGGGCCAGGCCTGCAAATTCAGCGACTCTGGTTCGTGATGAAGAATGGCACCTCCTTCTCTGGAGAGAAGATCCGCGTCCGTCGGCAGCTTCACTGGTGTGGACGCTGACAAGTCCAGAAGGTCTGGGAACCAGATCTGCCTCGGCCACGCCGGTGCGACGAGGATCATCCTGCACCGGGACCTCTTGAGCTGGTTGACGAGCCGGAGTAGCAACGGCAACGGCGGGAACGGCCGTCCCAAGGGAACGAGAAAGCATCGCCCATGCTCCTCGGTTGGGGAAACCTGCTGGCGAACCTCCGGCACTTGGAGTTCGCCGCCGTCGCAAAGAGATCGATATGGGGTTCGCCCCATCGTCGGAAGAGTCGGTCCACTTGATCCTGGCGCAGTTCCCACTCGTGGCACGAGTGCAGCTCTCTGCTGAGTGAGTCGGCGATGGTGTTTTTTATCCCTGCCAGATGAAAGGGTACCAGAAACATCCCTTGGGCTTCCTTGGATAGGGCAGGGGATCTGGTTCCACACTGCTTCCGAATGTAAAACATTGTGGTGGTGTTGTCGGTGAAGATCCTCACCACCTTGCAGTCAGTTAAGTAACTTTGGGTCTCACCCTAAGTTACTAGGGGAATCCAGACGTGGACCCCTTGCTCACTATTCTCAGAGAGGCACAGATCCACCCTACTGATGATGTCCAACCAGACCGAAACACGTGTCTGGGGTTTCTGTTGGTACTCTTGTTCAGAGGAGAATTGCCTAGCATTTCGGTGCTGGACTGCCCCAGGGCAGGACAAGACCGATATGTTTGGGATATTTCTTCTTTGTGAAAGATAGTGAGCTAAAGACTCTGGGTAAGTCTCTCATAACCAGGACTAATGTCTGGCAGAGCGACTCCCAGGACCCCCCCTTGTTGATCTCCAACTAACATAACAGCTGACCTCTGGACATTAATATTTAAGCCCTGTGAGCCCATAAAGTCAGAATATGGCTAGATCATTTTCTGCAATGCACAGGAGATCTGTGCAATTAGAGCTGAATCTTCGGGATATATAAGAATTAAAATAAGCATCGAGCCGAAAGATGGAATATCTGTTCCAACCTCGGCCAAATGTTTGAATAATGCAAAAAAAAGAATGAATTAAAGTGGCACCATTATGCAGCTCTGTCTCAAAGTACAGGGAAGGGACATTACGCCTCACAAAACCATATTACTCTAGAGGAACTGGAAAGTACACAACTATAGGTCGTTTGGGACCACCATTGATCCAAGAATTTCCCACATTTTTACCCTGTTGACAGAATCAATAGTACAGTATGCTGACCTGAAACCTGCCTGAGAAGTGTCAAGCTGCTCCATTTCGAGCACATATCCCTGCAGTTGTTCTATCTGAATACATTCTAACAATTTGGCTGGATAGTACTGATCTGGGTCAGTAATTTCTGGGAGTTGTCGGGTCCAAAGAGGGCTTTTTCAGCAAATGCTTAAACATTGCTACTTTGAACTCGCAAGGATGTATGCCTGACTGTACTATAGATTATTTATTGTTCCCAATTCATAGCTGATAAAACTTCATGCAAGTTTTGCAGTCCTGAAGGGAACCAGATGTCTTATTCTATGTCTCTCTCTCTCTACTTGTGGTGTTCCCCAAGGGTCTAACCTCTCTCCCTGGCACCTCTTGACCACTGCATCGCTACTATCTGCTCCAATTTTCAATGTTATGCGGATGACACTCAGCTCTCTTTCAGGTTCCTCTCAACCACCTCTACTTCTCCTCTCATACCAGACTGTCTGGCCGCAATTCAGGAATGGTGTGCCGCCAATGATCTTTGCCTTAATGCCAGTAAGACTGAGATCCTCTTCATTGGGACACCCACTCCCTCCTTTCCGCCCTCTCTCTGGCCGCCCACTCTGGGGCCTCATCCTGGTCCTTCCTGTGAGGCTAAGAACCTTGGTGTCATCTTTGACTCCACCCTCTCCTTCTCTCCTCACATCTCTGACGTCTCTAAGAAGTCAAACTATTAGCTACCTCCTCAGAGGTATTAGTTCTTTTCTCACTTTCCCCCAGAAGCTCATTGTCTCCAGAGCTCTGGTCCTCTCTAGGCTGAAATATTGCAAAAGCCTCTTTCTAAATCTTCCTGCCTCTACTCTTTGACCTTTACAACCTATCCAGAACAGGACTGCAAGACTTGTCCTTGGCCTCAAGCCCAGGGATCGTACCTCTCCAGCTCTGAAATCTCTTCACTGGCTCCCTGTAACTGCAAGGATCAACTTCAAGACCCTCTGCATTGTCCACAAGGCTTTCTGGGGCATGGGACCGCTCCACCTGCAACTTTCTCTTCCAACACATCTTCCTTCTCGAGCTCTCTGCTCATCCACCTCCAACTCTCTGAGGGTCAGATGCTTCTCCAAGCAGAGAGTTGGAGGCAGATCTATCTCCTCGGCTGTGGCCTCCCTTTGGAACAGCCTCCCTGCCTCTCTCAAACTTGAGCAGAACCACCTCTGGTTCAGGAAGCAACTCAAGACCTTCCTTTTCATTTCCACTTTCTCTCTTCCTCCCCCCTACTGATGCACCTGACCGCTCCGTGCACTGGTCACCCTATGAACTCGGGCCCAGGCTCCTGCATGTCCAGTTGCTCTCACACTGCCTTCAGGCTCCCTAGCACTTAAGGGTCTGTATCTGCAACCCTACAGTCCATTCTCTCTGCACTTATGAGCCACCCGCTTGTGAGTTCACTGCACTTCCCCTTTCCCCTCCCCCCTGGCACTTCTCCCCTTCCCTCCTCCCAGCACTTGCACAATCTGAATGACACAAGGCCTTGTAAGATCATTATTTTGTCCTCCCTTGTGTCCCCCTCCTTGTCTTGTCGCGCTTAGAAACACTTGTGTACAGGCACGTTATAAATGCCACATCCCATCACATTTACAAGACTGTTTATGTCTGCACTTTGTGAGGGTCTAAGAGTAAGAGACAGACACAAGGGTGGCATGTTGATTGGCAAACACGTTTATTCTCAATGAAAAAGGCGGGGGTGGGGGAGTTGGAGAAAATCCTCACTATCCCTATCCCTAACAGTGGTTTCCAGCGTCAACAAAACTAGCTAATGAAACTGTCTTGGGGTCATTCCGAGGTTGGAGGTAAGGAATTACCGGCACCGGTAAGGGTGCCGATGCCGGTAATCCCTTACCTCCGTATTCCGAGGTCCCTTTGCGGGTCCTTCCTTACCTCCTGCTTTTAGCAGGAGTTAAGTACGGGACCCGCAAAGGCACCTCAGAGGTAATTACGGTACCGTAATTTACGGTGCCGTAATTACCTCCTTCCCCATTCCCATTGAGCCCTATGGGGCAGAAATGGGAATGGGGAAGGGCAAAAGGTGAATGGGGAATTACCGGTCCCTCCAACCCTGGAATGGACCGGTAATTATTCCATTCACCATGCCGGATTTGGGACGGTTTTGGAGGCAACCATGGAGCTAATTACTCCATGGTTAGCTCCAAACCCGGAATGAGGCCCTCTGTGTCAGAATGTCCAAAGTAAAGTTTGCCGTCCTGTGTCCAAATCCTATCCTCTGCTTCACATGCTAAACCTAATATAAGGGGAAGAATGTCTTTCTGCCACCGACGTGCAGCCCATCTTTGCAGTTCAAAATGAAAATTCAATAAGGTGTAGAAAAGCAAATAAGGATGTTCCACAAGACTTAGGGATTGATTCCCTTTCCCCAGATTCATTCCAATTTTATAGAATGTTATTTCTGTCTCATTGTTCACTCCTTATCCTTTGTTGACCGACCTGACTCCCCAGGCCTTGCAGTATGGGTGCATGGTCTGGGTACCTTTCCCAAGCCGTGTTGAGGGCCCTGACCCCTTTTGTCAGTACCCCCTTCTTGGCCCACTCTCTGCCATTTGGGGTACTCAATGGTGTTGGTCCCACAGTATCTTCCTTCTGACTTGCCCTCACCCACAGCCTTGGTTTACTCTCCTGCCAAGGTCTGTGCAGACAATTTGTGAATGTATAGTTCTTATTCCTCAGTTTCTGGTGCTAGGGTGTATCTTCTTCACATGGGTCCTAGACCCCGTTCATCTGGTCACTTCCACCACTCTCTGTATCTGACTACAGTTCCGCCCAAAGCCCTGGTCTCCTGCCAAAGTGTTTGCGGACAATTTATGAATGCAAAGTTTGTATCTCTCAGTTTGTGGTATTCGGGTAGACGTTCTCTGTGTGGGTTCCAGGCCCCCTTTAGCTTGCAATTATGCCTCATCAAATATACACATTGGCCAGTTCTTAATTCACTCACCATCCCTAGTACTCTGTGCTTTTCCCCCAACCCCGGCCGCCTCAACGACCCTAGTACCTGCAGGATGCTGGCTACCGTCTTCGAGTTGCATCTGGGTCTGGTTGGGACTTGCTTTTACAGTTGTCCGGAGCCCTCTCTGGTCTACCACAAGCTCTACAACCCTGCTGGTGAGTTTCACTATCAGTGAGAGAGCGTTTCCTTCTCCACACAGCTTCCAGAGTTGGAAGGCACCTGCCGACAAGTTCCTCTCCTCGCTTCTGTCGGCCTTCCAGGTCAACCCTCCTACGTGCAGCCTACTGAGCTCCCGGTCCACACCGAGAAACAGAGAACGCCATGTCTTCAACCCCTCTCCCGTTTTAAATGACAGCTGGCGAAATAAGCTGATGTGAGCCACTAAACTGCCTAGGTTAGTTCTCGATGTCAATCTTCATTGCTCCTGGCCTCTTCCTCATCCCAGTGCTGTCATTGAATATGGTATAATGTCTTTCTTTTCAGTGGTCTCCATCAGTGATGCTTCACAAAAGTTGTGATGTGAAAGAAGGGGCTACAGGGAATGTGGGAGTGTCAAAGGGATACTGTGTTCTCCCTACAGGGTCTATGCTCTCAATGAGGTCCTCCATCTCCTGAGATCCACCCGCTGAACACCACCCCCAGGGGGATTATCGGGTAGCAGCCTCATCGCCCTGGCCTCATGGAAAGGGGCTTCCCCACCTAAAGCAGTGACAATACCTTGTGATTTGTCACAACTGGCAAGAATCAAATGCTTGAAAATATGACATAGAGGCTGCTGAGTTATTCCCTGTATACACATCATCTTCCAAGGTTGGATATGTAACTTCAAGGGCTGACCTCATAGATAGATCTTTACTCTAAAAAGGTTGGCCAAATGCAGACACAGCCCATCTGACTGTGTAGTTGAGTTGGCTGCTGAGTTGATTTCTTTGAGGTCAGTGTAGATGGTAAATAATTCACTTGATCTATCAGTTGTGCCAAGATGTCTACTGTGTTGATGAAAATACATTTTGCAGATCTCTTCTATTGTCTTTTTTATCTTACCTTTGTAGTCACTGCATTTACTTTTATCATAGCTCCTTTGCCACTCTAGCTCTGCCTCTGGCAGATGTTTCTTGGATTCTATCAGTGTGGGCGTGAAGGGAGTAGTTTCTTACCTGTAACTCCATTTCTCCAGCATTGGTATCTTTCATGGATTCACATGCTTAGAATATTCCCCGTCGCCAGACTGGGAACCCTCGGTACACATATATAGTCATTTCCCATAGGAAAAACTTCCGACACTTGTGTGTCCTATCCCCGTCCACGTCCTCCACGGGGCCGCCCCACGCACGCCCCGTTGGACGTCATGGTATATAAGCCCCGCCTCCGTGGGACCCTTCAGATTTCGGCCCCTCCAAAGAGAACGGGGGGAAACCCCGCTTACATACCTAATTTCACATTGCAGTCCGGGGAGGCCGGTGGGCGCATGTGAATCCATGAAAGATACCAATGCTGGAGAAATGGAGTTACAGGTAAGAAACTACTCCCTTCTCCAGCATTGGATCTTTCATGGATTCACATGCTTAGAATAGATTGTAAAGCAGTAACATCAAGAAGGAGGTGAGAGTGCAATGTAACTTACATTCGTAGAGACACCCCCAAACGCTACCCTTTACACCATGTATGTAAGCAACAACTTATTATACTGATACGAAACGGATTTCCACAGTACAATGCTATGACATTTGACTCAAGTATGCACCCTCTGCGCATATCTATATATAAGATACATAAGCCTATCTTTAGACCGATATAATATGAATGTTCATGTATACAATCGGAAACAGCACTTTCATCGTAGTTTTGGCTTACCTCACTGAAAAAGGTGGCGCAGCACTGCTCGCCCCATCTGCACCTCGTCCGCATGCTGCTTTTCCAGGCAGTAATGGCGCATAATGGTGTGTGGAACAGACCATGCCGCCGCCTGGCAGATGTCTGTCAGAGGAATTCCTGCCCATAGCGCCGCGGAGGAAGCCGTCGATCTCGTGGAATGGGCTCTAGGGCGATCTTGTAGGGGTCTCCCGGCCTTGGAGTGACACAGGGTAATTGTCGAAGAGACCCAGCGAGCCAGACCTTGCTTGGAGATAGCCTTACCCCTCGCCGAGGGACCATAGGCGATGAACAACTGTCTGGTGGTTCTGATATCTTGCGTTCTTTGTAGGTAAAATTTTAGCGCCCTTTTGACGTCCAGAGTGTGAAGGGCCTTCTCCGCCGTCGACGACGGGGATGCGAAGAAAGTAGGAAGCACCAGGGTCGAGTGCTTATGGTAGACATGAAAGTAGGGTTAGTTGATAAAATTACTTTGTCCTTAAAGAACCTCATATATGGAGGATCTATGACCAATGCCTGCAATTCCGACATTCTTCTAGCCGATGTGATGGCGACTAGGAACGCTAGTTTCCAGGATAGGAATTGTAGGGACGAAGAGGACATTGGCTCAAATGGAGGCTTCATTAAGGCAGCCAGAACCACATTCAGACTCCACGACGGCGGGAACCGTTTTGCAGGAGGGAAGGTTCTAAAGAGACCCCTCATGAAATGCTTCACTAGTCTGTCACTGAATAGTGGTGAGGACTGTCTCCTCCTTGTAAATCTTGAAACAGCCGCCAAGTGTACTTTGATGGACGATGATGACAGTCCGCTCTCCGCCAGGTGAAGAAGATACGGGAGGATTTCCTCAGGGGTTACTTCCAAAGGGTGAATGTTGTGTTGTGTTTGACACCACGTACAGAATCTTTTCCATTTGCTTATATATGATTTGTTAGTAGAAGGGGCCCTAGCCGCCTGCAGAATCTTTCGGCAATCCGTCGAAACTTTCAGGTTCCCGAACTCTGAGAAGTCAGGAGCCATGCAGTTAAGTTCAGGCTGTCCGGATTGTGGTGCCATACAGTTCCCTTGTCCCTGGACAGGAGGTGCGGCACTTTCCTGAGCGGTCTCGGTTGATCCAGTGACAGATGAAGGAGGTCGGAAAACCAAGGTTGTCTCGGCCAGTGCGGAGCCACTAGGATGACCCGGCATTTGTACCTGCGGATCCCCTGGATCGTCCTCCGTATGAGGGGGAACGGAGGGAAGGCGTAGAGGAATTTGCCTGTCCACGGAAACGAGAACGCTTCCCCTAGGGAGCCTATTTGGGGCCACCTGCTCGCGAACTGGACACATTTTCGGTTTTCTTCCGTTGCGAAGAGGTCGATCGATGGGGTCCCCCACCTTTCGAAGATTTCTTGTAGCTGACTGGAGTCCAGCTCCCACTCGTGTATTTGCGACATCGTCCTGCTCAGGGAATCCGCCTGCACGTTCTTCACTCCCGGTAGGTGGTACGCCACTAAGGATATGTGGTTTTTCAAAGCCCAATGCCAGATCTTTTGAGCTTCCTTCGAGAGGGTCCTGGATCTGGTGCCACCTTGCTTTATCAGGTAGAACATGGCTGTCGTATTGTCTGTGAGCACTCTTACTTTTGATCCCTTGATATGTGGGAGGAAAGATTTCAGGGCCCATCTCACCGCCCTTAGCTCCAGCACGTTGATATCTAGGCGAGATTCGGTCGACGACCACCTGCCTTGGGTTTGATGATTGTTCATGTGTGCTCCCCAGCCCGACAGAGAGGCGTCCGTAATGATGGTGTTCTGAAATTCCGGCTCTTGCAGCGGGACCCCTCTGTCCAGGTTGTGAACGACTTTCCACCATTGGAGGGATTCGATAACTCCTTCGTCGTCGACGGTTATCTTGTCTGACCAGCGGCCTGTGGCCTGCTTCCATCTGTCCGACAGGAACTCCTGTAGAGGCCTCATGAATAACCGGCAGTTGGCTACCAGGTGGATGCACGACGCCATGGAGCCTAGGAGCGCCGCATATTTTCTCACTGACATCCTGCTCTGCAGACGAAGTTGGCTTGTCAGTCGTTTGATCTTCGACATCCTCTCCAGGGACGGCTTCACTATCCCCGCGTGGGTGTCGAATTGAGCACCCAGGAACTTCAAGCTCTTTGAGGGCTTTAGAGAAGACTTTTCGTAGTTCACTGCAAATCCCAGACGCTGCAACAGTCGTAAGGTGGTCAATAGGCTGTCGTTGGTCGACGCTGGGGAGGATCCCCTCACGAGCCAGTCGTCGAGGTACGGGTATACATGATGCCCTTCCTTTCGCAGCCAGGCTGCCACGGGTGCCAGACATTTCGTAAACGTTCTTGGGGAGGACTTCAGGCCGAATGGGAGCACTGTAAATTGGTAGTGTGTTTGCCCAACTAGGAACCTTAGAAACCTCCTGTGTGTTGTGCGCACCGGAATGTGAAAATATGCGTCTTGCAGATCTAGTGACGCCAAGAAATCGTCCTTTTGGACGGATCTGATCACCTCCTGTAGTGTAAGCATTTTGAACTTTTGACTCAGCAGGGTTTTGTTGAGGTCCCGTAGGTCGAGGATGGGGCGCCACTTTCCGTTCGGCTTCTTTACTACGAAACAGCGTGAGTAAACCCCTAGGCCTTTCTGCGATGCAGGGACTAATTCGATGGCGCCTTTTTTCAACATGAGCGCAACTTCCTGACGCAAGATGCCTAGATGTGGTTGGGACAGGTGTATCGGTGGACGTCTTGGAGGTTTGCATTTGAACTGTAGGGAATGCCCCCGTCTCACCGTGTCCAGAATCCACTGATCTGTCGTGATTGACTCCCATACCTCGATGCAGCGTGACACTCTTCCTCCTAGAACGTCATTGTTGGTCTTTCTGTTTTCCCGTCGACGACGAGTAATTGGGTCGTCTCTTGGAGGACTGGAAATTTCTGCGCCGGGTTGAGGACTGCGAGGCGCGCCTATATCCTTGGGACGGATACGACGACCTACCAAACGCTCTATCCCTGGTTGCTGAGAATCTTGAGTTTCCCGTAGCTCCTCTAAAGGGGCGAAAAGAATGAAAGGGCTTACCACTTTGAAGAGAGCCCAGCGAGCGTGCCGTCTCAGAGTCCTCCTTCATGCCTTTCAAGGCCTCATCCACCTTTTCGCCGAACAAAAGGTCACCTTCGAAGGGCATGTCCACGACTTTATATTGCACTTCGGGCCTGAAATTGGTGCACTTGAGCCAAGCCTGGCGTGTTAGAACAACTCCGTTGTTGATTTGTTTAAACCCCGAATCTGCCAGGTCCACTGCTATATTAATAGCATGGTTCGATGCTTCTTCACCTTCGCGAACCAGGGACATAGCCGTTCTTTTGTGCTCTTCTGGGAGGTGGTCCATAATAGGTGCCAGTCTGTGCCACATCTCCCTGTCGTACCTGGCCATAATTGCCAGGGAGTTAGCTGCTTTTACTGTTGAAGCCCCCACTGACAGGACCTTCTTACCGAAAGCGTCTTGGCGTCTAGCCTCAGAATCCGGAGGTGTAGAGCATTTATGTTGGACCTTTGCTTTTCTCGTCGCTGCCGCCGATACCACCGAGTCAGGCGTAGGTTGCGCCGAGAGGCATTTCGGCGTCGAGTCAGGGACTTTAAATTTTTTCTCTATGCGGCCCTTGACAGCAGGTTCAGAAAATGGGTGCCGCATAGTTTGAACGCCTTCTTTCCACACGTGGTCCAGGATCGGAATTGAAAAAATTGAACGCCTACTCTTGCCCATGTGGTCAAAGAGAAAACAGTCCTTCTTTTCTTCCTGTTGGACCAGGCCGAACTCCTTGCAGGCCTTTTCCATCATGGAATGGAAGGCGCCTATATCATCCGGTGGTGATGGGTGAATGGGACTTTTAGGAGGTTCCACTTCCACATCCGAAACCCAGGATGGGTCCCTCGAAGGTGAGAGGGAGATATCTGATGCTGACCCCCGGTCAGAGAGGGAGTCCGAGAGCTCACCCTCCTCCTGGACTGCTGGAGTAGTTGGAACTACGACCGATCTAGGGCCGGGCTCGTCGACGAGGGGAGTCGTCGGTACGGGTGGAAGCCTTTCGTCCAGCGATTTCAAAAGCGAGTGTAGGGAGGAAAGTACCTCCATGGAGAGGGTAGCCTGGGCGCTTGGAGGCTGGGTAAAAACTTGAGAGCAGGTTGCACCAGAAGGAAATCTGGCCCGTAGGCCAAGGTCTTCCGGGCTCACAATTCTGAAGCCATCGTCTTCTTTCGAGGCGATTGACACTGCCTGTTCTTGTAGCAGTGTGTCAGGCAACCCCATATCGAATACTTTTGGCCTCCAGGCCAGAACTTCCGTCGACGAGGGTATCGTCGTCAATGTCGACCCCGTGTTTATGACAGGAGACTGCGTCAGAGAGGGTATCGACTGGATCGTCGTCGTCGTCGACGGTGGGCCTGCAGGTGGTTTCGGCGGTCCCGCCTTCGCGGCGCTCTCCCTGCGTTTGTCCGCATCTCTACTCGTGGCTGATCTGTGTTGATCGCCCGAGGAGGATTTAGGCCTGTCTTTTTCTTTCTTTGACGAAGTAGACGAGTATTTTTTCGCCGAGTCTTTCGATGAGGCCTTAGAGGAGTGACTTCGCGGCACGTCCTTCTCCGTAGGTCGTGTTTTCTTGGCCGGAGGTTCCGACGAATGCGAGCGTCGGGGGGCCTCTGATGTTTTTGCCGAGGCGACACTGCACACCGAGCCTACCTCTGACTGAGGGTACGCCCCCGCGCCGTCGTTCAGCCACGAAACCAGTCGCCGATTTCGGTCCTTCAGGGTTTTCTGGGAAAAACCCTTACATATATCGCATTGGTCCGCCGAATGGTGAGGATGGAGGCAGTAGATACAGTCTAGATGGCCGTCCCCCTCATAAACCTTCTTCAGTCCACACGTGGCACACGGGCGGAAAAGAGGCTTACCCGACATTATGACAGGACCAGACAAACAAACTCACAGGAGTTCGAACAATTCGATAAGTATCCGTAGAACTACACGAGGAGATCCCACTATCTTTGGAGACGGTTGAAATCTGAAGGGTCCCGCGGAGGCGGGGCTTATATACCATGACGTCCAACGGGGCGTGCGTGGGGCGGCCCCGTGGAGGACGTGGACGGGGATAGGACACACAAGTGTCGGAAGTTTTTCCTATGGGAAATGACTATATATGTGTACCGAGGGTTCCCAGTCTGGCGACGGGGAATATTCTAAGCATGTGAATCCATGAAAGATCCAATGCTGGAGAAACAATGTTTATTCTTAACTACATTTCAATCTCTGGAATCCTCCCAATTCAATTAGGCAAATGTTAGGATTACGTTGTGATCGCAGGACCTTTTGTGCTGCAGGTTTCACCATTATTGACATGGCATGATGTGAGAAATCCCTGAGTTTGCATTTTTGTTGGACCTATGGCACCAAACAGTGGAATTGCTGTTGGATTTCTGTAGTGTTAGGATCATCTTTTTGCTTACTGCAATGGCTTTTATTATCCAAAATGTCTGAGTTCTAGGGCTTCATATCATTCTTGAGATGGTGGTAAAAATGACAGCTGGAGGGCTAGTCTTCAGCACTAACACTGTGATGATGTTGATTTGAGCGAACATGTCTCACCAAAAGGGGTTGATCTTTAGGCATGTAATCATCATATGCGTCTACAAGCTTTGGCTTCCATCACATTTCCAACATCTATCACAACAAATCAGTTTGGGTCTCTGCACTTAAAGGGTCATCCAATATAACTCAAAGCAAAGTTACTTTTATTGAAATCTGGTTTGCAGGTCTACATCGACATTGTCTATTCCCACTGTTTTCTGTCTAGTGGTTCCCACAGGTCTATTTCCCAACGCATTCTGTTCTTTCCCAAGCAATTTTTGCCCATCTTCCTGATCATTGTTTGGATCTTCTAAGATCTTGTTTCTGCTGAGGGTACCGTTGCAAAGCAGTTCTATGTATATCTCCATCCATCGAGTCATTTGAACATCTAGGTATTGTGTCATTAGCCCCTTAATTCTTAACTGAATTCCCCCCTTAATGTAGAGAATGAGTTCACTGCCTCTTCTTGCAGCACATCAGTAATGTTCATAATACCTCTAGATGGCCACCCTGTCAAACATAAGAGCCTTATTTTCTCTGTTATGTAGCGATTTCAACACATTTTGTATATATATTGACTTGTAAAATGTGTTCACGTTTGGTAGGATTTTACAGATTGTTCATCTCATTGCTGCCACACTTAGGCAGGTTACCTTTTGCAGGCAGGAATTGTGTGCTGTAATCAGTAGGTACACAGGAAGCCCCAAGCTTACCTCACTCTCTACATACGCCAAAAGCAATGTTGTGCTGCTATCAGCGTCATTGCTCTTTACGTCTGCTGCCCTTTGAAACATTCCTGGTAACCCTGGAGGTTCAGGAGAACCAACCCATGTTTTTTGGTAAGGTGCTGTAGTGTCTGTAGTAATAACCTACACCCACAGTCAGTAAAGATGTTTTTGTTTTTAAGCTGAAGTATGTGACTTCTCTTCCGACAGCTTCAGCCCTTCTAGAAAAATCGTGCCAAAAATCTTTGAAGGCAGTTCCAGCAGGGGTATGGTTCTGTAATATGCAGGGTCACTTTGGCCGACTCTTACAGGGACAAAAACCTATTTAGGCCATGAGGAAGGGAGACGGCCTACTTCAATTAGTGCATTTAATGCAATGCATAAAATTATCACAAAATATGTACTGATCTTGAGGCAGGGTCTATTTACACCCCAGAATCACCCTGTCGCCAAGTCCAGGGACAGAGACATTATAAAATAAATACTTCAAGATTGTTTTGAGATGTTAGTAGCTTCAAGGGGAAATGGCTATTGTCCTCTATTTGCAGGATCATTCCCCTTCATTCCCCTTGTCTGTGTTCTTTAACTTGGGTTAAGTCTGCTCTTGGAATTCTGCACGTTACAGTTTAATTAGTGGTCTTCTTATATTCTGACTTGATAGCTACTGAGTTGCCTGGTTGAATCTTGCCACATCTTTTTAGTGCGGACCCCTACCTGCCTTTTCTCCATGTATTGTATTGTATTGTATGATGATTTATAAAGCGCAGCAAAGACCAAAAGGCATCAAGGCGCTGGGTGAAAACCACCGTAGAGGGAGGGGAGCTACCCAATTAAAACAAACGTTTTTAACTGCTTGTGAAAGATTGAAAGAGCATGAATGCTCCTGATATGCAAAGGAAGAGCATTCCACAGAGTCGGGACCAGAACAGAAAAGGATCTGCCTGCCGCGCGAGAGCGTCGAAACCTGGGAACAGTCAACAAAAACTGGTTGGCCGAGCGTAGAGTTCTCTTTGGTTGGTAAGAGGACAGCTTTGCCTGTAGGAATTTAGCGCCCCTCGAGTGAACAGACCGGTGGGCTGTACATAGAACCTGAAACTTAACCCGGGTTCTGACAGGCAGCCAATGAAGCCGCCGAAGACGGTTCTGAGAATGGGTAAGTCGAGGGGCACCAAGAACCAACCTGGCTGCTGCGTTCTGGAGGATCTAGAGTCGTTGAAGCAAGGCTTCAGGCTGCCCAAGATAGATGCCATTACGGTAGTCTATAGCAGCCATAATGGAAGCAGTAACAATTTTACTCCTAGCCTCAGTAGGAAGGAACGGAAGCACCTTCTTCAGAACCCTATGTTTCACAAAGCCACTCCGGCAGCCTGTTGAAATTTGCACCTCTCTGAAATCTGAGGTCGTAATCTTGATTCCCAGACCCCAGGCTTTTGACAACAGTAGATGGTTTGGGGCACGGTCCCAGGCAAGCAGGCCAATAATCAGGAGACTGGCCAGTCACCAGTGCCTCTGACTTTTCCCCATTCAGCTTAAGCTAATTTTAGGTCATCCACTGGGGCACCCTGTCTATTGTACCACCTGTGATGGGTTGATGGTGTCATCACTCCTTTCCCAGAGGTAGCCTCTCCTAATGGGGCCAGGAGACGGCTGCCGCTACCTAATCCTGACCCTGGAGGTGGCTGTTTGAGGAAGGACCACATGGGGGAAGTCATTCCTCGGGGGGTGAAGCAACTTCATTGGGTGAGACAGGATATCCCCCATTCCTTTTTAGGGATACCCCTTTGGTACCTCAGGTCATCATGGCATATTGTGGCAGTAATCCTCAATACTCCCCAACACTTAGTGATAGAACTCTTAAACACCCCGCAGTGTTATAAGTAACAAAGACTGACTCGATGAAGAGATCAACCCGGAACAAAGATTACTCAGCTAGACCGAAGTGTACGGTCTAGCTGTTGTAGGAATCTGATTTGCCCCAAACAGCTCCCTTCACTCACTACCGCAGGAATTCCAAGATGGAGCTGTTGAGAACTGGAGAGAGACCTGACCGGCTACTGACTGCTGGTGGGCCCAACCTGTCAGGTGGACATGCAAGTGAAGAAGCAGCACGAAGGAAGACAGAGGTGCATTCTCGCAGGCAGGAGAGATGCTGAAGCGGGACGCAAGGCAGAAGAGCTTTGCGCCGGTGAGAGAAGCTGAAGCAACGCGCAGACCGCCACCAGCCCTTAGAGACGTCCGGCCCAAAGTGGAGAAAGAAATCAGAAGATGAGAAAAAACCTAAACTGGGTTGCAGGAGCCACGCGAGCCACCCTAAAGTTGGTGAATCCGCAGTGGAAGGTCAGGCTCCGGGAGGGAGCTGGAGAAGGCATTCCTGGACCCTAAATGGAACGGGAGGCCCATTCCTACGGCTTACAACACAAACTGAGTTTCATAAGTCCCTGTATTTGGGCAGAACCAAATACACCAATGATAGGAGAGGACCTTGGGGAAAAGCAGATACCCTAAGACCCTGAAAGTAAATGGACATCGGAGAGAACCTGGCAGGAGTGTATACCAGGTGTTTTGTGTAATTAAGAGAGCCTGGCAGGAAAGTATAACAGGTGTTTTGTGTAATTAAGAGAGCCTGGCAGTAAAGTAAACCAGGTGTTTTGTGAGTTGAGAGAGACATGGCAGGAGGTTTGCGCCAGGTGCTTTGGGAGTCTGGTGCATGCACCCAAATTGAATCAAGGAACTATGTGAGAGACCCTGAAGGAAGATTCCGAAGGGAGATTCATGCCCTTAGGATTTTGAACTGCATTGAATGTGGAAAAGACCTGGGGATGGGAGTCAATTCCCTGGTGTGAGTTGTAACACCAAGAGGAGGGTTATCTTCTTGGGGTACAAAGAACGTGGTTATTCTTTTGAACATTTGTTTTGCATCTGAGAAACCTTGGGAAGGGAGTCAATCCATAGAACTGTGAACATTATCCATTTGGAACTTATGTTGGATTTATACCTTTTTGTTATACTTGAACATTTGTCCACTTTTCAAGCTAAAAGACAATACCCTTAACACCTTAGAGTTACTTTTAGAATGAGAGGGCTAGGATAGGATTTCGAACACAGAATTATGTTTTGCCTTGGACAGCTCGATACAGGACAGGCCTTAGTTTTTGGTTGAGGTAGGGAAATACCTCCTAAATTAAGGACAGTGAGGCATTTTCCACCACCTTTATTATTTAAATAAAGGTTTATAGCAATCACCATGAGTCCTCTATTTCCATTTCTCATTCCTGGTTCTTCACACACCCATTTAAGCTTCTTACTTTCACAAGAGCACTGCTTGTGAACAGGTTCTTCCCAACTACTTCTCAGAAATTCTGTACTTGGTCAGGTGTGGCTAGGCGTCAAGGATTCCCATCAGCTTAGCTTTAGTGTCCCTTGCAATTTCCCTCACTGAGTTGTCAGTTTTATCAGGGATCTACTTTGGGGGATCTTCTGAAACCGGTTATAGTCAAAACTGTTTGAATCAGCAGTTGGAGGACAAATGGACATGTCCAGAAGGTCCGGGTAGCATGTCCTCCTGGCCTAATCTGGGGCAATTCGGATCATGTGTTTCCCGAACTTTCTCAACCTCCTGATCACTTGAGGAATGACAGGGACTGGAGGAAAGTCATACAGGAGTGGCAATTCCCAGTCCACCACAAACGTGTCTCCTAGAGCTCCACTTTTAGGAAATTCCCTGGGGTAGTACAGTTCGCACTTCTGGTTGACACTGGATGCGAACAGATCCACTTGAGGGGTTCCCCAAAAGGTGCAAATCTCTTGAAGGACTTCCTGATCTAGTTCCCACTTGTAGAAAACTGCTATGCCTGATCAGAGCATCCGCCGCTGTGTTCTCTTATCCGGTGATCTGCCGATAGGGACATTCCATCTTTTATTGTGCAGTACCAAAGCTGCATTGCCTCTCTGCACAGTGGTAGTGGCCCTACACCTCCACTCTTGTTGAGGTAGTACATGGCCACTGTGTTGTCCGTCATTATCAGGAAATTCTTTTCCCATACAGAGGGCAGGAAGGCCTTCAGCGTTAGTCTAATTGCCCCCAGCACCAAAATATTGATATGTAGTTTGGATTCTGATGGAGACCAACAACCGCTGACTGTCAGATCGTTGGTGTGGGCTCCTCACCCCATGAGTGAGGCGTCCGTTACTACTGTTATTTCTGGCCATGGTTGCCAAAATTGTTCTCCCTTCAGAATGTTGTCCTTGCAGGCCCACCACAGAATATCCTGTGCGACCCTCCATGGAACCTGAAGTAGATCCGACATCTTTCCTGAGAACTGGGACCATTAAATTCTTAGACCCCGATGCAGGGATATCATTCTCAGACAGTCCTCTGGCACCAGAAAAATGCAGGATGCCATGAGGCCGAGCCACCTAAAAACAAATCGAAGACTTGGAAACACTGGGCACTTTGAAATTTGGTGACCATCTGAAGAATGTCTTGAGTCCTCACCTCGGGTGGTGAGCTCTTTCCCAAGGATGTATCCAGAACCACTCTGATGAATTGGAGTTTCTGAGAATGTGTCACATGGGACTTCTTGTAATTGAAGGAGAAGCCCAGTCTGTGAAGGAAGTGTCAGGAGACGTTGAGATGATCCAGGATGTGTACGGGAGAATGTGCCCTGATCAGCCAATCGTCCAGGTAGGGGTAGACGTGAATCCCCCCTCTCCTGCGACTCGCTGCCACCACCGCCATCAGTTTGGTGAAAACCCTCGGGGCGGAGGTTAGCCCGAATGGCAGAACTCAAAATTGATAACGAGAACCGCCAACTGCGAACCTCAGGTATTTTCTGTGCTTGAGATGGATTGGCACATGAAAATAAGCATCCTGAGGGTCCAACGACACCAACCAATCCTGGAGTTGGAGGGCCTGAAGGATCTGAAAAAGTGTGACGATCTTGAACTTGTCCTTCCTGAGGAACTTGTTCAAGTATCTCAAGTCCAAGATGGGTGTCAGTCTTCCGTCCTTCTTGGGTATTAGGAAATAAGGGCAATACCAACTCTTGTCCCTCTCCGATACAGGCACTGGTTCTATGGCACCTTTCTCTAGCAGGGTTAAAATCTCCTGCACAAGGAGCGGATCTGGAATCCTCAAAGAGTGGTTCCCCGGTGGATTGTTCTGAGGTTTCTGTATAAAAGGAAGGCAGTAACCGTGGGCTATGGTTTCCAAGGCCCAAGCATCTGAAGTAATGTCTCGCCATTCTTCTAGATGCTGGGACAGTCTGCCCCCACTGGTGAACTGTGACTCAAGACCTCAGAGAGGTTTTGAGGCAGCTGATGCAGCAGCAAATGGTGAAGAAGCCCCTGCTTGAGGTCCCTTTGCACCACTTCCTCGTCCACCACGAGGAAATCTCCTTTGGCCCCTTTGACTGGCCATTCCTCTCCCCCTTCCAACTGAGGAGTAGTAGTGAAAAGATCTACCCCTCCAAGGTTGTCCACTAGGTTGAAAAAGCTGAGGTTGCCTAATAGCGGCGCCTAAAGAGTTGGCTGCCGCCTTCGAGGTCTGCAATTTCTCAAGACTCTCATCAGCCTTGCTGCCAGAAAGGTGAGACCCGTCAAAGGGCATGTTGAGAAGTCTGGACTGCACATCCGGTGCAAAACCCAACTTCTGCAATCACGCAAACCTATGCATAACGGTGCTGATAGCCATTGCTCTACTGATGCTATCAGCAGAATCCAAAGCTGACTGAAGAGACTCGCACATGGCTTGTCTGCCGTCGCTAACTATGGCTAAGAACCCATCTCTTTCTGCCGCCATGGAAATGCAGTCCCATAGAGTGAAAGTAAATCTTGTGAGGGCACATGTGGAGTTGGCAGATTTGAGTGCCATACTCCCTGTGGAAAATACCTTCCTTGCCCACCCATCTACTCTAGATCATCTTGTTCGAATGGCAATGGCGGTCTACTCCACCCCATGTAGTTCACTACCTTAGACATGAGTTGTCTGTAGGACGCATCTGCATGCTCCCCAGCCTCTGGTCTCCCAACTCCAAATCAGGTGAGGTATCCACCCTACTTGCAGTCTGTAGGTTGTCATAGAGGTCCCGCAACCTTGACTCCTCTGCAATAAAACTCTAAGGTACATTTGGCGTACCATATTGGAGGCCAAATGGAGACTCGTCATCTGACTGCTCATTCTCTTCATAAAGGGAAGAAAGAGACTTAAAATAGTCTTTCCTGTCTAGTAGTACATATGTTTTCTCAGGAATGACAGATTTTGCAAATAATGGGTTCGGTGCTGGAAGAGTCATCTAAACTTTCTTCATTGGCGCCGTAGATTTTACTGGGGCGCTCGGCGACGGTGGCACAGCTGGCAATGATGGTGCAGCTGGCGTTGATGCCTTCAGCGTCTATGTCGACGTTTTGGTTGGCATCGAAGGTGTCGATAGAGTCGACAACCTCAACTTATGCTTCCGGCTCGAATGATCTTTCGATGAGACCTCATCGGATCGAGGCCTCAACGGCTCTCGATGCAGATCAGTCCTTCGTCCCGGGCTCGAGGGCGTGTGGGTTTTAGGTCGAGCCCTTTCCTATCCGGCCTCTTTCGAAGGTGGGGTGTTAGCATGGCTTGGAGGCTTTTGTTTTTCAAATATTCTGAGCATCTCTGCTCTGAAGGCATCCCACTTGGCCAGAGTGGTCTTTTTGGTTGGGCAAGAACCCTCTTGGCGGAAGTGTCCGACAACGAAGTCGACAAAGGCGACCTACAGTGCCTTCTCTTCGACTTCTTCGAGGACGAAGAAGAGTAGTGGGATTTCAGGAAGAAATACTGATGCACAAAGCAAGCACATTTATGTCCAAACTTATGACTGAGAAAAAAGAACAACTAGGAAGAAAGGCCTTGTTTATCGTTGTATACCACCCCAAGAAAGATACATTTGTACAGAGATTTAATAAATCTTGTTAGACCATCCTTAGAAAATCCATCTATGAAGAGGCCCAAACTGGGAAGTACTAATACCAAGAGTGTTACTTGCAGTAAGAAAAACCCAGCAGAGTTCCTCCTGCTTTTCACCATTTGAATTAGTATAATGGCAAGAACTGTCCATTGTACGTAAGGGATGCTAGGAGGGCCAAAATAACCAGGGCGAGTTTACCCAAAAGACCAAGCAGAATGCCCTTCATTATGGAGCTAGTGAAAGACCATCTTTCAAAGGCTTAACAAAAGCAAAAGGCCCTTTACCATCAGAAGGGTCACCTCTGTAGGTTCAACATCAGGGAAAAAAGTAATACTTCCAACCTCACAAAACAAATTATTCAGTAAGTGGCACTGGCTCTAAGAGGTGAATGAAGTAATTGGTAACCTCAACTACTGAATAAAGCAACCTGGTAGAAGGCACAAAGAAGAAGCCTATCCTGTTAATCTTGTTTGTTTTGTCTTTGGTGTGATTCACGAGTGAAGCCTGCCTCTGGCTCCAGTGTGTCTAGCAGGGCAGGAAGAGAGGGAGGTGCGCGAAACTCCTTGTGCTTTGTTTCCTTGGTAACAGGAATGCACTCAGGGGTGATTGGCTGGAGTGCTATCCTTGGAGGACAGCCACCTTGCTTTGTGATTGACAGGTAGGCTGCGAATGAATGGGAGAAACCTGCATAAAAGGCGAGGCTTTATGCTTGGAAGGCAGAGTCGACAACTGGATGAAGGAATCCGAAGAAGAACTTGGTAGAGACACCTGCTGCAACTCCTGGACCGTTGGTTTGACCGGTGAAGCCCTGCTGCAGTGCTGAAGCTCCAAATTTATCTCGACTAGAGAATACCTGCAGAGGATGACTTCTCCCCCTGGGTTGGTGGGACCAATCGACCCCAAGACAAGCTCCTCTGGAAATCGTCTCGGAGCTGGCTGTGCTTCCATTGCTGCTGCAGCAGCGGAAGTGCCAGGGAGAGGAACCCCAGAATCGAGCGAGTGTCTTTAAGTCAAACCCGAGCACCAGGAAGATCTTCCGGACTCCCAGGAAGCAGGACTGACCAAGCATGATCCACCTCAACAGAGTGCTGGACCCCAGATGTGAGGAAAGTCCATAGTGGTATCTGAGAACCGCAGTGGTGCTATTTGCGAGAGCCGCGATTAACTGAAACCGTGAAGTGCTGGTGATCTGAAGTTTGCCCATTGCTGCCGCCGAACTTCCATTCGTAGTGCCGATCTTGTCCCCACGACTGAGGCCGAGGAACAACAGGATCTGCAGACCTACACAGGAACAGTAGCCAGCTGGAACCAATTTCTTCTAACCAAAGGTACTGTAAAACTGAGGGGACTTACCTCTTCTCATGTAGCCTTGCTAGTTCGCAGTTGAGATTTGTCTTGGTTGCTTTTGCAGAGTTGCTTGCAGCTTTGCTCCTCACAAGCCTCCCAGCTTGTGGCCCTACAGTGATTCTATTTTTTTCTACAAAGACACCTAAAACAATGGGCAAGACTTTTACTTACCTGCAAGAAGTGCTTCGGCTCACCTAGACTTTTACTCGATTAACATTGGCTGGCCTGGTTCCCTGAAAGACTCTTCTTACCTCTGACTCTGTGCTTTACATTTCCTCAAGGAAAGGGTTAATTTACTTTGCAATTGTGGGGCTTAAAAGTACTTGCCTGCTTCAGAATATTTGTGTGACCTTTGTTTTATTCTTAAACCCCTTTTTGTTTGACACCAAACTCAGTATTGCTCTAAATGTACCAGTGATAAATTAATGTCCACAGTGTCCTAGTTATTTAAGTCACCTTAGAGTGTAGGAACCTTCTGTGTGCCATCCCAAATGGGTACTTGCTGATTTAGAGAAACTAAGAGTGTGTATTTTGAAGTGTATTTTTGTGTTACTTACATATGTCTCCCTTCTGAAGAAGGCTTATTCAACTGACTGTTAAATTAATAATTGTTTAATCAAGAAACCTTGAGTGCAAGAGGTTATTTGAATACTTGTCACTGTGAATATCCATGTAAAAACCCTACTGCTCACATTGACCCCTCTTGAGATAAGCCTTGAGATAAGCCTGGCTGCTCAGCCACAATACCAACCTGTGTAGTACAGACTTTTACCAAAGGTTGGGTTACCTATTGCCAGGAAGACAAGGTTGGTGTAGTCTCCCAAAGGGTACTGCATACAATCTTGCCTAACACTGGTGGCAGGCGGTGACAATCTATTGTAGAGTTGTTATATTGAGTATTTGTGTTACGCTCACCTGGTATCCACGGGGAAGCCACCCAGCCCTGGTTGGATGTTTTGCACTCTCGAACCCTCTCCCGGTCCCTTGGTAAGGCCTCTGGTTAAAGATGGGTCTGCAATATAGGAGAGCTGGATTCAATACCAGATTGTCTTTGGGCCTCATTACAACTCAGGCGTTAAGGGTTAACGCCGTCGTTAACCCTTAACGCCTGATTCCGATTTTAACGGCTGCTTTTAGCAGCCGTTAAAATCCATGGCGCTAAACCGCCTTGGTGCTAATTACGCCACAGTAATTTACGGTGGCGTAATTAGCGCCTTCCCCACTCCCATTAAGCCCTATGGGGCAAAAATGGGAATGGGGAAGGGTAAAATGGGAAATGGGGATTTACCGCCCCACTCACCTTGGAATGGGGCGGTAAATCCGCCATCCACCATGGTGTAAACGTAGTTTACACCATGGTGGTAAAGTTGGCGTACTTACCGCCTGGGTCGTAATGACCCCCTTTATGTTTTCTCACCTCCCTTGGCCTCAACTCCTTCCTCCCCGTTGGGCCCTCTCCTCACCTTAATATTGTAAAAGGTGGATTCCCCGTCCTGCTCCTCGTGGCACGGGTGCGTAGATGTGGGGGGCGAGCAGAGACCAAGTTACTTCACTGGTGCAAGCCCCCCCCACCCCCCCTGTGGGAATCCAGGCCTGCTGCGACTTCATAGGTTTGCTGCTCTCCAGTCTTTATATGCAGTTCTTATGTTCCTCTTAGTTCGAATAATAATGCCTTGCTTCTTTCCTTTTAGATATGGAAAGGTATTTTGGTGTTGTCATGCAGTTTCAAGATGAGCATGGGCCGGTAGGCGAAAGCGCAGTGTGCACAAAGCTGTCCGGTGAGTAATGCGCGATGCGTGGCGCAGTTTCGCCTTTTATATTGCTAACCTGTGTCTTTTCTCTCCTT
The DNA here is from genome assembly GCF_040938575.1 of Ambystoma mexicanum. Lineage (NCBI taxonomy): Eukaryota > Metazoa > Chordata > Amphibia > Caudata > Ambystomatidae > Ambystoma > Ambystoma mexicanum. Next base: position 445,017,034 of record NC_090936.1, on the reverse strand, counting down.
GCAGGTTGCGATGTTCCTCGCCGAGCACCGTAATGTTCCAGCAATGATACTGACCAGGAGAGGACTACCCAGGTAAGAGTTGTGTGGCTTTCTTCATTCAGGAGTAAACATGAGTAAACGCTTACTAATGCTGTCTTTCTTTCTCCTCTTTCCAGGTTATGGTATTCCAGGATGCATGTGGTGCCGAATGATGGAGTTCGTACCTTCAGGTGAGTGGAACTGAAGTCGGCGATGGATTGAAGACAGGTTACTGTTCTAGGTAAGTTTCGTAGTGTTCTTTCTCTCAGGTCCTTGGTTTCAGGTAAGCTGGCATCAAAGAACTGGACACGGTGAGTGTTACGCTGCCCACAGCAGAATACCGCAAAGCTCAGGTAAAGTAGTCCAGGTAAAATAGTCCCAGGCCTGCCACACCCAAAAGACTAGACCGCATAGCTCAGTTCCTTGTAACTGAGCTATGTGTGTGCCTCCATGTTGGCTGAACTCCCACCCTCCCCCCAAGTTAAATAGTCCCAAGTAAATAGTCCCATTCTAATGCTGGTCTTCATGATGGTTATGAGCCTGGTGCCAAAGGTGCCAGGACTGACTCCAAGGGAGTCTTGGATGAGGTTTTAAGGCCTTTGACCTGGCCCTAACTGGAAGGCTGACTTGTCAGAGAGGGCCAGGGGCAAGGGTCATGACAATTTGCTTCACTTTTGTTCAACTAAAACCCGCACAAGGCTAAGCTCATCTGCTGTCTGTAATAAATATGATGAAAAAGAAATTCAACCATTATATCATCTACTATCACAATGCCCTGGTGGCAAGATTCCAGAAATGTGTCTGTGATGTAAGATTTCTGAACTTGGACCTTTTCTGGGATAGATCATCATCAGGCAATGAAGCTTGTTTGACTTTCGAAGTGGTTGCCCTTTTAAGAGCAATGGACCAGGGTCGGGGGTGGGCACATTTTATCCTAGGACAATGTAACTAGAATATGAATGATTTTCTAATATAATTGTTTATGTAGTGATACGATTAATTTTGTGATATACTTGTTTAAGTAGTGATGTATTTTTTTATGATTAATGTAACCTTTTTCTCGTCTATTTTGTTCATTTTTGAGATTTTAACAATTGTTATATATTTAATAATTATTTTTCTCTCTTTTTAGCTTTTTCAATTTTATAAGTGTTAAAAGTCATAATGTCTTATTGTTTCTATGGCTACTACACTATAAATAAAAAAAACAAGGCTAAGCTCCACTAGAACAGCAATTGTAACACGCCAAATATGGATAACTTCAGTCAGGAATCCATGATCATTTTAACAGTAGATCAACTGAAAGAAATGTGTACGATCTGGAATCTCCCTGTTAAAGGACAGAAAAATGAGTTGATTACAAGGTTGTTGAATCACCAAAGTTTGGGTAGTAGGCCTGTCACACCTACAAACCAAGGAAATGTGGAAATTGATAATGAGGATGATAATTCAGAGTCTAACTCTAATGTCTTAGAGGAGGGAGAGGAGCGCCAGGATATGAGCCCCTCTTTGCCTCAGCAGGCCCTTTTGCCTCAACCTATGTCCACTGGTACCCCACAAGTTCCATCACTGAGTCCAGAATGTGTGTCTCTTGAGAAAATGAGACTTGAATTGGATTTTTTTTTTGTAACATCTGTTTATTAGTTTCAACAAGACAGAACCATTTCAATAGAAAAACAAACAACTCCCAGGGCAACTCCCCAGCCTCTTCCACCCCCCCAACCCCCAACGGCGGTCGCAGGGTCGTCAAAGCTCACAGTTCCAATAACTCCTCGCAACGTCTCAGCCATGAAAATCCAACAGTTTTAATCTTTGGGGGCACCATTGCTCCCTGAAGTCCCCCCTCAAGTAGTCCAATGTCTCCCCCCAATCAGCTACAAAACCCCCCAGATTCCCATCCGCCGCATATGTGGCCCATTCCAGCGCAACAATATCCCACATTTTCCTTAGCTAGTCCTGCTCCGTGGGGATCGTTGGGCTCTTCCATGCTTGTGCAATCAGACCCATGGCTGCCAAGATAGAGACCGCTTTCGCCTTAAGGCCTCCTCTTCCCTCCCCCCAAACCCCCCTTTCCCCAGCAAGATCTCCCGCGGGGATTGCATTCCCCCTTGGTCTAAAGCCTGAGATTGAGCACGAACAATGTCGCTCCAGAAGGGTCTGATACGCGGGCAATCCCACCATATATGCGAGGCCGTGCCCACCTCCCCACAGCCTCTCCAGCAGTTCCCTGATGTTTCCGGGTACATTGTATGCAACCGGGCCGGGGTATAGTGCCAGCCGAAGATATACTTATACCAAGCTTCTCGCAGTTGGGCCGCCTTAGTTACTTTCGGAATGATCCTCCACAGCTTCTCCCAGTCCTCCCTATCCATTGCTGTCCCCCCTTGCTGCTCCCACGACCTCATATATGGCCAGGTAACCCTCGGGCCCGAGTTCTCTAAAAGTTTATATAAATCTGAAATGAGCCCTCTAGAGCCATCATGGGTCAGGAGGAACCGTTCGAAGAGCGTCAGCCCGCGTGTAGCGGCCTTCTTAACCTCCGCCGATAAAACCCAATGCCTAATTTGAAAGTACCTATGTCTTTCGTCCTCCCCAAACCCGAATTCCTGCTTGCATTCCTCAAAGGTTTTCACCTCTCGGTCGTGGAACATATCTCTCAACATCCTGCATCCCCCTTCCTCCCATGCTCTGAATGCTCCCCTCTCCAGCCCCGGCGTAAAATCCCCATTGTCGAAAATAAGTGTGAACGGGGAAGGAAAAGATGAGATCCCTCGTTTCTCGACAGCCCTGTCCCAAGTGACCACCATCCCCTTTGTGATGTCACTCAGATAAATATGTGGTGGCCTTAATCTCCGGGGAAGCCAGAAGACCTCCCCCAAGTGATGACGGACGACCGCTCTGTCCATTTTTACCCAATGCTTCTAGTAATCCTTCGCAAACCACTCCCTAATAACTCCAAGGAGTGCAGCCTCATGGTAACGCTCAAAATCGGGAAGACCCAAGCCCCCTCACCCCCTGGAAGCCACCAACAGGCGCCATGACAAACACGGTTTCCTGCTCCCCCACACAAACTCTTTGACCACCCGATTCAGTTCCTTAAAAAAGCCCCCTGGGAGAGACAACGGGATCGCCTGAAACAGATAAAGTATGCGGGGCAGAATGACCATTTTAATAACCTCCCCCTTCCCCAACCAGGAGATCTTAAAGGCTTTTCACCTCCTTAAATCCTTCTTAATTACCTCTAACATGGATGGGTAATTTGCGCCGTACCAGCCTCCCAGGGAGGGGGTTATTCGGATCCCCAAATAACGTATCCCGCCCGGGCTCCATTTAAACGGGGAGAAAGCTTCCAACTCCCTCGCCTCGTTCTCCTCCAAGGAGAGGCTCAGCAGTTTGGATTTCTGCCAGTTAACCCGCAAGCCCGAAACTTCCCCAAATTTAGTCAACACTTCCATACTCGCCCTAATGGACTCCTTCGTTTGCGTCAACATGAGCAGCATGTCGTCCGCAAATGCGGCCACCTTGTGCTGACTCCCCCAAACGGTACACCCCAGATTTCATCCATCTTCCTTATAGCCAGTAAAAGGGGTTCCAGATATATAGCATAAAGCAGGGGGGACAAGGGGCACCCCGGTTTCGTCCCTCGCTTAAGGCTAATTGGGTTTGATAGTTCTCCATTAACCAAGATCCGCGCACTGGGGTTCTTATAATTTGCCTCCACCATGTGAATGTACTCTGACCCTAGACCCATCCTTTCCATGACTCGGAACAAGAAAGACCACTCAACCCGATCGAACGCTTTCTCAGCGTCGACCGCTAATAAGATCGCCGGAGTGGATGTCTTCCTTGCTTTCTCGTCCACATGTGCCACCCGTCTAACATTATCAGCCGTCTGCCTCCCTGCCACAAAGCCTGTCTGGTCCTGATGAATCAGCGAAGGTAAGAACTTTTCTAGCCACCTAGCCAATATTTTAGTATAAATCTTTGCCTCCGTGTTTATGAGGGCAATGGGCCGATAGGAAGTGCACTCCTCAGGGTCCTTGCCTGCCTTGTGCACAAGCGTTATTTTTGTCTCCTCCATCGAGGGGGTAATGCTGCCTCTAAGCCTGAATGAAGTTAAATAACTGCGTCAGGTAAGGGACTAACAGATGCAAGTAGAGTTTATAAAAGGAGGCGGGATAGCCATCCGAACCCGGGGCTTTACCACAGGGGAGAGCTGCTATAGTAGCCGGACCTCATCCTCCGTAATGACTCGACCTAACTCTCTCTCCTCGTCCTGAGCCAGGCGTGGGAGGGGAAGGGCCTCAAGAAACTCCCTCTGAGGCTCAGAACCGGGATTTTGAGAAGTGTACAGTTCTTCATAGAACTCAGCCAACCTCCCCTTTATCTCGTCTATCTGGGTGAGTCTTCCGCCCTCCTTTCCCCTCATAGCCAGAATAGTGTTGCGTTCCCTGTCCCCTCTGAGTAGGCGCGCCAGGAGGGAGTCAGCCTTGTTGGCCTTCGCATAAAACCTTTGTCGTACCCTAAGCAAAGCCCCCTCTGCCTTCTTTGTCCTAAGGATCCTCAGTTGGCCCTCTGCCGCCTGATACTCCCTATACACTCTACGAGTGGGATTCTCCCCCAAACGTACCCTGGCGGCCTCCACCTCCCCTTCCAGCTGAGCCTCGAGCTCTCGTAGCAGTTTATTTCTTTTTGCCTGTAAAGCAATCAATTCTCCCCTGAGGGTGGCCTTAAACGCGTCCCATCTAACCTCGAGGCTCGTGTCTACATTGTTATTCTGTTCGAAGAAGTCTTGAATAATTTGAATTGGAATTTAAAAGGTTGCAAGCTCAAGCTGAAGCCAAACATTCAGGTAATTGGAAATGCAGCATGCTCTTGAAATGAAAAGATTGTCTGTTAAAAATGTTTCCCTCCCAGAGTCGTCTAGGCCTTCCAGTCCCAAGAGGCCTCGCTTGCCCAAAGAAGCAGTGAGAATGTATGATGTGAAACTTGATATTTTGGATTGGTTGGGTGCCTTTAAATGCAATCATGGGATTCGGGGTCTCACAGGGAATCAATTGTTTCCTTGGCTTTTGTCTAGGCTTCCCCAAGTTGCAACTGATGCTGTGATGGAGGTGGGTGAACCTGAAAGACAGGAGTATGAGAATGCAAAGCTGGCTTTGATAGCCAGATTTGGGAAAACACCTTCCCAGTACCTTAAGAGGTTTAGGACCCTCAAAAAGACTGATGGTACCCCTTGGGCTATCTGGGTGTGTGAATGTTTGAAAACCTAGATGGGTGGGTTAAGGGTTACAGAGTGAACTCCTTTGAAGGAATGAGAAATCTATTTTTGTTAGAGTCTATTTTTGATGCCTGCTCTCCTGAGCTGGGACATCACTTGTTTGACTCAAAAGAGATTGATCCCAAGAAGCTAGCCAAAGCTTCTGACTTGTGGATTGCCAACAGGGCCACTCACAAGGATTCTGGCGCCACTCACAGAAAGGATGAGGGGAAGCAGCACAAGAAAGATGATACAAAGAGAATTCTAAATCCAACCACCCAAAAGAGGGCCACAAAGATAAGAAGGTTAAGCCATATTGGAAACTAGGTCAGTCTAGTGAAACCTCTGGTGCTAAACCAGAGGGAGGTCAGCAGAAACCCCCATTTCCAGAAAACATTTGGTAAATGTTATTCTTGTGGGTCAACTGACCATGTGAAAGGGGATCACAGATGCAAGGGTAAACCTTCTGGGTTCCAAACTGCCTCCTTAGCCTTCATCCCTGAGGGAGAAGTCCATATGGTAAGTGGAAACTTTCACCTATTGGCTGAAGACCCCATTGGCAAAGCGGATGTCCGACTTCCCATTTGTATGTTGTTGCGAGTGAACCAAAGGCGTGCCTTAAAGGGAAGTGAAGCAAAATGAAATCACATGAGGCAGAAGTGATGGGCATGAAGAATAAATGCCATCACATGCTTGTATACGGTAAATGTGTGAAATAGGCAGATGCTGTAAGGCAACGTTAGTGCAATGGAATATGGGATGGTAAGAGGATGCATGTGCTTGTGGGTTTCAGGTATGGAAGTGTAAACTGTTACGGATTGAAGTCTAACATTTTAAGGATTTGCAGCTATAAAGGACTCTTATGGACTTTAAGAAATGATCTTTCGTGCCTTAAGTGAGAAAGTAGGAAGTGCTTGGTGCATGTCAGGAGAAGTAAGAATGAGTGCATAATGGGCTTGATGTAACTTCTTGAGGATTTCTAGGGTTACATTGCCCATAGCAACGAGGACTTTACGCATCTCTAAGGCTTGCGCAAAGAGTAAGGTAGCCTGAAGTGAAAGCAGCATGGACTTTTAGGGCTGCACATTTTGGATAAGTATAGTTATATGGGTATTGTAATGCAAATGTTATTTGCTTGAGGTGTGTGTGTGTCGCCAATGTTGTAAAGAGTGGGCTAGCGCCCCATTAATGTTTATGTATAGCGTCCTAGTCAGTATGTGTGTGTGTGTGTGGAAGGATAGCGTCTTGTTTAAGTGTAGGGATAGCGTCCCAGAAATATGAAGAGGTATTGCATCCCATAGTAGTACAGGGATAGTGTCCCATAGAAGAGTAGGGATAGCGTTCTGTTTAAGTGTAGGGATAGCATCCCGAGCATGAAGAGAGATAGTGTCTCAATTGAAGAGTAGGGATAGCGTCCCAGAGTAGGGATAGCGTCCCAGAGTAGGGATAGCGTAGGGATAGCGTCCCAGAGTAGGGATAGCGTCCCAGAGTAGGGATAGCGTCCCAGAGTAGGGATAGCATCCCAGAGTAGGGATAGCGTCCCAGAGTAGGGATAGCGTTCCAGAGTAGGGATAGCGTTCCAGAGTAGGGATAGCGTTCCAGAGTAGGGATAGCGTTCCAGAGTAGCGATAGCGTTCCAGAGTAGGATAGCGTCCCAGTGCAAGAAGTTTGAAATTTGTATAGGGATTCCGTCCCCGAGCAGGGATAGCGTCCCAGTGCGGCAAACATGAAGTTGGTGTAGGTAGGGACCCGGTCCTAGAGGAGGGCTAGCGCCCCGTTGTAATGGAAGTGGATAGGGATAGAGTCCCTAGGGATAGCGTCCAGGTGAGGTTAAGTGTTTGGATAGCGTCCCAGAAATGTTTATTTTGAGTTGCATCTCTCAATAAAAAGATGCATGTTGTGGATGTCCTGTGTGAGTGCCCCGTGTTTGCGTTCCCCGTGCTAGTGATGGATGTGGAAAGGAGGGGGATGTGTTGTGATGTGCTTGTTCGTGCGTTTTGGGAAAGGAAGGAGATGTGTTGTAAAGTGCTTGTTGGTGTGCGTCAGGTATTTGTGTATTATTGGAAAGGAAGGAGATGTGTTATGAAGTGCTTGTCTGTGTATGTCAGAGCCTGTGATGTCATGTGGAATGTTTGGTGATGAATGTGTGATGAAGGTTCTAATCTGTGTCAGTTGAGCCTGGGTGATGGGACACAGTGATTATCCTTATGTTTAGCTTAATGTAACTCTGTAATAAAGTATATGTAAGAAGCACAAGAAGACCCCTGAAGTAACATTATTACAAGAAACCCAGAGGAGTATGTCTTCCATGTGAACTGCCTCCACTGGACATTGAGTGCATCTTCCAAGCCCAGAACTGCACCTCCAACAAACTAGACAGCAGCCTGCAGCCCCAGTAGTTCTTCGATTGTTCTGCTAGGCGGAAACATCACTGACAGTAAATCTGCCATCGATGTGAAGAACCAGAATATCAGGAACCATCCAATCAATTACAGGTGACCCCACCTGACAGGGCAATGAACTAAAATGCTCCCAAAATAGACCTGAAAACCTTCGAAACCCGTTTAACTTACCTAGACCCAAAATCTGCATACATATTCTTACCTATCTTTTATGAGATATAATGTATATTTTAATATATACCTCTGCACGGACATTCCTTTATTCAAAGTAATGCTGCAGCATCGTGTGTTCATGTCTACCATGAGACTCTCATAGGGCTATAGCCCTGATTGCGCAACAACAGCTATCACAAGGTGAGACATGGAATGCTTAAGTGTGTTTGGTGTGCTTAGGTATACAAAGGTCAATCTTGTACCTTAACATAGAGCTAGGGTTTCTCCTAACACATTGGCACAAGGAATGAAAGGTGTCATTTAGGGAGAACAGCAGTGTGGATTTGGATATCCTTGAAAGGATGAGGAAAGTGACAGAAAAGGAGCACATGTTATAGTATTGACACAAGATCTTTTTAACCTTGTTTCTACTTTAGTCAGTGATGCCACGGAAAATGGCAGTGATGTAATAGGAGAATGGGTAAGTCATGTCATATATTATATCTATGGTGCTGTTCTAGTGATGTCATTGATGATGCAATTTGTAATGTCCATTTTACTGCTCTCAGTGATGTAATCAGTAAAGCATTTGGAGGAGGTAGACCATGTTACTTCTTACCATTCCCACATCCTCAATTTTATTATATTTATTTATTATTTATATAGCACTAAAGACGACCAAGCCTTGGAGGCATCAGACCGCTAACAAGACTGAAACAGCAAACCTAACATCTTCAAACCATTTTCTGGGGCAAGGCGGCAAGGCAGGAGCGAATCCGAGGGAAGTCTCAGGCAAATAGATAGGTCTTCATGGCATGCTTACAAAAGTCAAATGAGACACAACCCCTCAGATCAAGGGGCAGCGTGTCCTGTTTTCGAGCCGTGATAAGGGTCTATACTGCACATTCAATCAACTACAATCAAGTTCATTAATGACATGGGCTGTGATTTCTGAAACCTCTGAGCAACTTGATGTACTGGACAGTTACTGATTTTTTGCACAGCAGTTATGACCCCGAGTTATGACTCACCAAGAAGGCACACAGCATGTAGAAGCTGATGAAGTAAAACACTGCAAAGCTGCTCCCGCAGGCATTTTCCCCTTCCATGGAGTTGCCGGACTCGGATTCTGGTGCACATTTCTTGTTAGGAAGACAGGCGAGCATGATCTCTTGCCACGCTTCACCAGTGGCACACCTGGACAAAAAAAGGCAAAGGTGGTTATTGACTTGTCCAATGCGTGAGTGACTTTATCTTGCAGGCTAGGTATTCAGACTCTAATAAGGTTCTGAATTTGTCCGTTTGGGTGTAGAAGTGGACAATCCCCGAATATGGCCAAGCTTGCTCGGAGCTCCAGAATGGGCTCACCTTTCTGGAATGGTCACCTGTATGTGAGCAGAGAAGTGGATTTGCCTTTGAAGCCTTCGGGGTGGATGAGCGCTGTGGTCCCTCTGGCTGGTTCACCTAGCTCATGGAAGGTGCAAACAGCTAATGCTGATAATGTAAAGTAAGATACCTGGGCCGAACCTGAGCGGCTTCAGGATTTCAATGTCCTTGCTGGTGGAGTAACACGGCTGAGGCGCTGCTGCTGCAAGCAGAAGCTGCCTTGCAGACAGACTGGTCTTTGAGGTGCTCCACCAGAGAATGGGAGTCAGCGATCATATGGGTGGACCGCGGGATACCAACACTGTGCGGCAAGTTCCTATGTGGTTGAGTGCTGTGATGATGGGAGGTGGTAAAACAAAATGAAATAAATAAAAGGAACCCTCAACCAATCGTGAACTGGATATGGAACAGAGGACAACATTCCGCATCACTAGCCCTGTGGGATGACTACTGTACTCTGACCGGTATCCATTCCCTTGTTCACCCACACCAGTTAGGCCTGAATGTAGTCTCTTTTCCTCTGTAGAGTCTTATTTTGTTTATTCAGAATCTCGCCTTTGCAGGCGAAATTCATGTAGCTTCACTGCACTCTAGTGGTCACTGGCGTCTATATTCAACAATATGTGAATATTCATTGATTATAATATGGGCTGAGTAAAGCAAGGATTTTGAATGTGACTACAGAGTTTAATTCAAGGAAGTTGTGGGAGTGGAGCGTTAATTGGGGGATAAGATGCAAGACTGGTATGAGAAACCTGTAGTTCAACAGAAGGCAGAGCTATGAAAACTGGATATAGGGATATTTTCTTATTTAACCACCAACACTTAATAACTCTGAAAAATGGGATTCCTTGATGGGGGCCATTACACACCTACTGAGATATCCCATAACATTGAAGCCAAGGTAACTGCTATAGAAAACCAAGTTTGAATCTATGGCTGCACACATTGAATCCAATGAAAATGAAGTACAAGTACCGGAAAGTACCCCTTGGCCGCGATATTCTGCCCTCCAAGGATTGTTTCTCTGTGACTTCTGCAGCCATACTGCCAATCCAGGAAATATTTTGAACTGCATATCCCACAAGGCTCTGTTTCATTCTTGGAGGCGGGACTATAAAATCCAGCCCGCGCGCGCACCGGGTGTGCGCACCTCGGCAAGTACTGGAAAGTACCGCTTGGCTGCAGTTTTCTGCCCTCCAAGGATTGTTTCTCTGTGACTTCTGCAGCAATACTGCCAATCCAGGAAATATTATGGACTACATATCCCACAAGGTGAAAAATCACTTGAACACTTCTAGTATTAGTAACCATATTAATTTAATACTATATTGGTAATTGCCTATGTCTTTTACTCTAGGCTCTGTTTCACTCTTGGAGGCGAGACTATAAAATCCACCTCACGCGTGCGCGTCAAGTACCGGAAAGTACCACCTGGCCGCTTTGCCACGCTTGTTGCGGTTTGCGGTTTACAGGCGGTGCTCCCTGATACTGGCCTCGTGAGATTATAGCCTGCCTCCGATTGATTGTTAGTTGGCAATTACAATGAAGCGCACCTTAATGACTTTAAAAACGGTTATGCCATTTGTGCTGGGAGCTCAAAGCACTAATTGCGTTACCTCTGGGTTGAATTCACCGCCATGCCCAATCAAAAAACTGTGATTGAGTTCCACCCCTCGCCCGGGAGCGATAAACTCCAAATCAAATGTGAGGTTACAAAAAAAAGTAAGCATGGATATTCGCCCATTTACAAAGGACAAATTCCCGGAAAAACTCACCTGGACAAAGAAGGCGAAACCTCCCCTTTAACCTCGCCTCTAACACTGAAAATGGACTTTAATTGTCATCCGACAAATGGAAGGCTCGATGAAATGAACGCAAATGGAAATTCTGCAGCTTTGAAACCACAAGCAAGTTTGGTAAATGAAAATGCCATTTCCGAATCATCTGTTATCTTTGCCAAAGAGAATGTTTCTGTCACGGATAGCATATTATTGTGTAATGTATTAACAGGTGCAGCTGTTCAGGGATTTAAAACATTAAGCCTGAATGCTACCACAAACTTGGCTGTTATAGACATAGATGTGAATAATTCATGCTTTTCTACGGAGACACTATCTGAAAATATATCGAAATCTCCTAACCTATTTATTACTGTTAGTGATACAAACTCAAATTCAATTGCGAAACTCTCTTTCATAGCTGCAACTCCACGTAAATCTATTGCATTTCATCCATCTTCTGAGATAAAATGTACAAGAAGGCAATGTAAATGGTTTGACTGAGATAGCTTTAAAGTCAATGAATGCTGCCATTCGCTCGCTAGTCACACTGTTTGAAACTTTGAATGCTAAATCTGACAAACACTCACATCAGCTGGACCAAATAGAGCTTGGCAGCACGCAATGCTTAAAAAAGTGGACTCTAAGGGTGCTTCCTCCAATCCTTCTCTTATCAAGAGCTCGACGAGCACTCAAACTGATGTATATTTAAATGAAAGATCTGATTCCAAACTCCATGAACATGGATTCCATTTATTTTGGAACCGATTATTGATTTAGCTTGCGGTGCTGTTAAAAAATCTAATCATCGCAATGAAAGTGGAAATCAAAGCGTAACTGAGAAAAAATGTAATTATGCACTTTTCAGAGGCAATAGTACAAATGCACCAGAATTGCCTTCTAAAAGCAAGCAAAATAAAGCCAACTCAGTTAAAAAATCTAAAAATAAAACAAACGTAAGTCAATGTCTACATCACAAACAAAACATTTTGTTAAAAACTTGACTCATCCACGGACAGCGGCTATCACAGTGTCCAAAGCAATTGCTAAAAAAATATATGTTACAAACTCAAAGTAAGAAAAATCTAATTCTTCTGGACAAAAGTAAACAGATAGAATCATACAGCCCCCTTATTGAGGTGGTGGAAGCTGCAACAAACAACACGTCGAAACAAACTATAAATCATAGTGGAAACCCCGCTCACCAGCTCAGTACGTCCATGTTAGAAAATCAAAATCTAATTGCTCGTCCCGAAGAAATCCGACATGCAATAGATGAATACATGTCTACCATACCTGCGCAGAAAAACTTAAAAACAACAGCAATTGAGGAAAGGGTGCAAAAGGCAGATCTTACGCTCCCCACTGCTAACACCCAATTGAATGCTCCAAAGCCTGTAGACGCACACCCTAGAGAGGTCTGTGATAATGTGCATCCAGAAACAAAACAAATTGACTCAACTCATCAATTTTCCTCTGATAGTGACATAAAGAATCTAATACAGTCAGCATTATTGCAAATTCTAAATGAAAAAGCGCTTACAATGGGTACAGACGCTAGAACCATTCCAACTGGTAAGTTGATGCAAGCCGCACCCGACCAAACTAAACAATCCAAAATTGTGACTTGTCCAACAAAAAGTCCTGCTCTTCATTCATTAACATTGATTTGTCGTCCTCCCCCAGTCACTCAATATAATTTGAATCGAGCATCAGTATTATCAATATTCAGCGAGATTCCTGCTTTAGATGACATAGGTACCATCGATATAGAACAAGTCGAATTTACTGATGCTTCAAATAGATCGTCAGTGACTTTATGGTTAAATTCCAGAGTAGTTGTCAATACTATCTGGGCGGTTAAATCAGAACTTTTTGACCTAGGTTTAGTACTTCTATCTGGGCCTAGTTCCCCTGATACCATCCATAATAATATGTTGACCAATCCTATGATCAAAATATCAACAACAAAACAAACATCTTGTAATCAAGTATGTAAGTGCAACCAACAATGTGCCCAATGTTAGTTATCTTTAGATGACCCTCAAAGGTTGTCCATTAGCTGGAATTCAAGAGGATTTAAGCACCTTATGAATAACAAGAGTTCCAACCTGCAATCGCATGATATTGTTATGTTGCAAGAGACTTGGCTAACGACTGCTCCCTCCTGGGACAAATATGACATCTTCTTGAATCCAGCTAATAAAGGAAGTGCTGGGAGACCAGTCTCTGGGTTACTAATTGCCATTAAGCAAAGTTCTTTTGCAAACTCACAACTATGGTACTCACCAAATCCTTTTGTTCAAATGCTTAAACTCTTCAGAGACAATGTATTGTACATGCTTATTAATGTATACTGGAATCCCCCAGGGATATCTGATGATAAGTTTCTGGAAAGCATGAATGAGGCACTGGATTTAATTCTTTGTGAAAATCAAACTATCATATTAATAATAGCTGGCGATCTAAATCTACATTGATTAGAACCAGCAAGACAAAAAAATCAGAATAGATTATTGAAGTGGACACATTTTGTAAAATCCAGAAATCTCTTCATGCTAAACGGATCCTGCTCGAGACTAATTTGGACAGAAAGATCCCTAAGGGCCTTCAGAGATTGCTATGATTTGCAGACAAATTATGAAGGATAAGTTCATCAGAATTCTTTAATGCTATATCCCGAACTAATGCAATTGTTCCAACCGGATTCCATCAGGCATAGAACAAAACAAGCACCGTACTTACACACTTATAATCATGATATCAGAACCATGGAAACACAAATTCGATTTGAAAAAAGAGAAACTATGAAATTGCCTAAAGCTAAACAAATTATAGTTCTTACTCAAATTAAAACTAAATATAAGAACTTGAGGGGAATGAAAGCCAAACTTTATCAAAATGATGGGAGTCACATGATAAAAATATTGTCTTCTAAAAATTCTGCTGAATCCTGGAGAATAATTAATCAGGCAACTGCTGGCCATCAAGTAGCAGTTCAAACAAATGCTGTAAAAAAGGAGGTGTGGATTAAATATTATTCCACTATATATTCTGAACCTACCCCCACTCTGATCTGCCCCTCTATTGAGAGAGACAATGAGATTCGCCTAGAGTTTGATAGAGATGATATTTTATACTTCATCCACAAAGCTAGTGGATCGAGGGCTCCTGGGCCAGACGGCCTATCAAATATGACAATGAAGCAATTTCCCGAGTTATGGGCCGACATACTGAATATCATGTTTAGAAATATACTTTTTAGAAAAGAAATTCCAATCACCTGGAAACATTCAATCACCATTCCAGTCTATAAAAAAGGTGACAGAGCAAATCCCGCGAGTTACAGACCAATTTCCTTGCTAGATGCTCCTAGTAAGATATTCTGTCGCATCGTTCTAAGAGAATTGAATGAGTGGTCTAAATTAAATCTTAAGAGAGACCCCTTTCAGTCAGGTTTTGTACAGGGACTCGGAACACTTCCAAACATGATTGCTATAAACTTGTTAAAATCACAATATGCCTTCCGGAAACAACCATTATAATTTGCTTTCATTGATTTCCGTATGGCTTTCGACTCTATAGATCGAACCTTATTATTTGATAAACTAAAATATTTTGGCTGTCCACCGTCCATATTGGCCTTGATAATACAATTACATTCAGACACAACAATGCAAGTACGTTTGTCAATGGAAGGACTTCTTTCAGCAACATTTAATACCCATTCAGGACTTAAACAGGGTTGTATTATGGCGTCCATACTGTTTAACCTTTTTATTTTGGATATGGGAGCGTCTTTTTTTAATATAGTTTCTGGTGCACCGAAGCTTGGTACCCAGCGTTTGGCTTGGTTGCTTTACGCTGACGATCTGGTGTTGATGTCTCAGAATCCACGGGGACTTCAAAACTTACTATCACCGCTGGCAACCTATGGCAATAAGAATAACTTGGTTGTGAATCTGGAAAAATCCCAGATAATGGTCTGTAGGAATTCAAGGAAAATTGAGAAATTTGAGTTGAAAAATGGGACCTTCCATGATGAGTCTTTGAAAATTGTAAAAGAATATAAATATCCGGGAATAACAATACAGAATACGGTCACAAATTCCATATTCTTTATTAATATACAGTCCAAATTGACATCCCTGATCTCCCAGGCAAAAATATTGGTTTATAAATGTAGGAAATTTACATATAAACACTTACTTCTGTTCTACGAACAGAAAGTAATTCCCATTTTAACTTATGGCATTGAAACAATGATGTACTCCACAGATAGTGTGTAGAACAAACTCGAAGCACGATTCTGGAGAAAGGTGTTAAATCTCCCTGATAGTAGCCTGATGCGAATTTTAAGATTCGAATTGGGTCTAGTATCCTTGGCTGGTCGAGTCATGTGGCGTTTGTGTACCTTCTTTAGAAAATGTCTTTTGGGTTTAGAAACTAACATGCTAAGTGTGGTGGCTTGGCAATTAACTTCATCCAAACTTAATTTTCCATCTAAATGGCGAAATATTGTTTTGAATGCGTTTACTGAAGCAGATATTTCAATAACGCTTTTGCTTGAAAAACAAACACGCGCCAAGATCAAATTTTATTATTGGGATTGGATAAAAAAACGAGAAACCTGCCTAAAGTATAAAGACTTTGACACACACAGCTTTGGACATAAAAGATTGCGCCTAATATCTACTTATCTATTGAAGTGTGCCTCACCAATAACAAGAAGGAAATATCGATGTTTTAGATTAAATCTGTGGCCTACCAGAGACATTCTTGTGAGGAGGAAAATTGTATCCCCCAGTATGAACTTCTGTCGGTTTTGTAAAAATCGTACAGAAAAAGAAACACTACAACATGTCATAGTTTCATGCCCTCAATTGTATGTACAACGAAAGAAACATCTGTCTAACAAGCTAAATTTCTTCTATAATGTAGAAGAAAAAGACATATGGGACCAGCTTTTTCTAAGTACCACATTTACTGTAATGAAGTCAATAGTACAATTTCTTGATGAAATATTTCCAGATGAAAAAATGGAATAGTTAAGTAAATCATATTTTGTTTTTTATAATATACATAATGTAAAGGTATGCATTTTAATAATGGAAGAGTTATGAAATGTTATACTATATTATGTAACATTGCAGATATAAATGTTTTAATGGAAACTGAAAGTGAAAAATCTCAATAAGTTTGTATTTGAAAAGTTGATTTACCAGCTAAACCAAATAAAATTAAAAAAAAAAAATAAAAAAAAAAGTTTCAAGTGATTGGCAAGATGGTGGAACAAGTTTATCTGTGATCGAGAATCACAAATGTACAGGGTAACAATTTCGACCACTAACCAATACTAAGTATGTTGTGACTTACATTATGGATCTACAAGCAAAATGGGAAAAGTTTTGAACATGTGGCTAGAGCATCAAACATGGCGGACTGTAGGCCTGCCCACAGCGGTGTTGCTATGTCTAGCAAAGATCTGGGGCTACACTAATGTCAGGACGTTGGGACTCGGGGCTAGTTAGCCTTTTGGTTATAGCCCCTGAGATTCGATCTGGGGCTACAGCCTCCCATTCCCCCCCCAGCAACGCCTCTGCCAGCCCGTGACTACAGGTGATGAGAAACTGAGAATCTTAGTTAGAGTGTTCCTTGATGAGGCAATGCATGTTGAAGGGGCATCCAGATCAGTAACTGTGTGAAAAGCGCTTTGCATCCATACATGTGTGGATGTGTGACAAGATATTGTTTCATAGTTGTAGTGGGTGCCAGAAGACGTGAGTAAGTGGAAATACCTGTGCGCAGGGTAGGAGCCATCTCATCGAAAGTGATTAGTCAGCACTGTTTAGCCTACTCTACTATTGTGTTCAAACAGTAATATTTATGTTATCCACAAAGTTATCTTGAAGATTTCCTGGAGGAAGGTATTTGCAAACAAAGCTGGCTTGCCTCTTATGGAACGAATAGTCTTTCCAGTAGCAACCTATAAGCCTTTTTTCTAACAGAAGTTTACATGCGCACTAGCCATCTGACTATTCCCTTGTTTAGATAAAGCTTCTCCTTTAGTCTATTTTGCATAATATACCAACAATTGTTGACTTTGTCTAAAATTCCATGTCAAGACAGGAGGTGAGCATTATGCTTCAACTTTGTACACTTAACTCTTCAGCAGTTCTTCAAACATAAAACAACAGAACTCGAAAACCACAACTCGCATGAAAATCTGGGTTTTGAATAGTTTAAGCACAGACAAAGAAAACATCCAATCCTCAGTCAGACCCAAATGCGTCTCCTTGGTCAAGGGTCTCAAACATTTGCTTTTCAACAGTCCCTTCTCCTTCTTTGCTGCTTTTCAGCACGAGTATTACTTTCATAATCTCCAGAGTTTAGAACTATGAGTGTGATGAATTCTCATCTGGAAAGGGTGTGGGAGCCTTGACTTTTTAATTTGTATTAATTAATACAATAATACCAGTAAATCCCTCTCTGAAAGGGTAATCTGCTGATCAGATTCCCCATTCATAAGTTCCAGGCCAAAAGCATAGTAGGTATCTGTGTCCTGATGCATCAGTATCTTGATTTGCAGTGCCAGCTCTGCCAGTGGTACACTGCAGGTTCAGAGGCCCCAGATGCCCATTTGACAGGTGCAGCGACAGCCACATTTTCTGCATGGGATGCATATAAAATATGCACCCCTGTACCAAAACTATGATGAACTGAAGTAGACCAAGCAGGTATCAGGGCAATGATATGTCTAGGTTAAAGCATTGCTACTAAACAAAACAAGCTGTGTCACATGAGATACATTCATCCTCACTACATGTAAGAATTAATACATTTTTGAAAAGATAAAAAGAGTCCAGGTCTATAGCAACACCATGTTTATTTAATACAATATCACGTTTTTAGTACAAAATGCATACATTAGTTACTCCCTTCAATACACTTCATATGGTAATCAAATTCATAAATAACATCCATTAACGTCAGACCATACTTCATCCATTCTTTCATGTAATCATACTTCAACTAAACAACCACATATAAATAGAAAAACCAAGCTATATAGTGTAATAAATGCCGCAATTACTGATGACAATACACCAATTTGACAGACATATGGGGTTACTGTTGTTTAACTCAATCTCCTAGATCACAAATCAGAGACAGTGTAGGATAAGGCTTGGGGCATGGCACTAAACATTACAGCCACTTCCAATTTGATATCACACATGTGTGAGGTCATGTAAGCCAGCCCAGCTGTGGAAGGTGGTGTGTATTCTGTCCAGACAGGCTGAGCCTGCCAAACGACAGGACAGGATCCTGAATGACCATACCTCTTCTTTGATCTCTTTGGGAGGGCAGTTAAAAACCTCCTCCAGAGACAGCCGCACCACTGACAGTTGCCCTGGCCCCAGGCACCAAAGGAGCACACCCATTTAAAAGGAAATAGCCTCAAACCAGGGCCCTGCATTTATAAAAGCCTTTGGATCATACTGAGAAGGGAGGGGGGCAGGTTAGATTGGACAGGATGGCTCTGTGCATTGGAGGACGACTTCTACATCTTGTTTCTCATTGTCTCTCTTTCTCCTTCCTGTCCCTTCCACTTCCTCTAGAGTAAAACACATGTTAGAAGGGCAAATACCACTTCTTTCAAGGGGAATGAACCACTAAGGCAGGCTAGCTTTAGTCCAATCAACTACTGACATTTTAAGTTTAAAAGAAGGGGTCTCCCAACACTTCTTTGAATCCTCCTTTGGACTCCAATCCTGAAAGAAGATTTAGTTGGACCCTGCTGGGAGAGCAGTCATTTCCAGAGCCCTCCAGCTGTGAGATGAAGGGAGGTGTGCCAGGAGAAAGGAAAGCTCTATCCCTCAAACATCCCCAGTGACCAATCGGGGTAACCCCATCATGTTGGAGGGCCCCTGCAGCTGTGTGCCAGCTGCAGGGGTACACGAGAACAAGAAGCACGAGAACAAGGACCCATTTTGGCCCTGGATTGGGCCTTAAACCACTTGAAAGCCACAATATCAAGGTTCCCTGTGTTTATGCGGTCAAACCACTTTGAGCCATCAATCCTGCATGTTTGACACCGTTTGAACCAGCAGGACCCTCCGAGCTGCCTTTGGCATTCTTTGTTCTACAAACTGCAAATGTACCTGTTCAACCCAGTTTGGTCAGTTACTGATGACTCTAAGGGAACTTTGAAGCAAGTTTCCTCTCCCAAGATTTCACAATGGATCAGATGAGTAATGGCGGAAGCAGGTATAGAAGTTTCACTATTTAGAGGCCACTCAGTGTGATGCACGGTGGTCTCTAAGGCCTTCACGGTAGAAGTTAGACTCAAAGACACCGTTAAGGCAGCGTATTGGTCTTCAGATTCTACATTCAGCAATTTCCATTTCCAGTGTATAGCGGATGCAATGTTGTTGGTGGTAAACTTTAAACTAACATAATGCTTGTCTCTAGTCTTGATTCTATTATGGACAAGGGGGAGAGTATTATTCCACCCGTAAGACGTAAAAGCATAGAAAGAAATGCAATATAGATTGTGTGTTTTGATGAGTTATTACCCGCCCATTTATTGACAGATTTTTTTCTAGGGACAGAACAGAAGACCACAGGATGAGGGCGATGTGGCTGCGGTGGAAAGTCTAGTGTACCAAATACATCTGTCAACACTACGTAGAATGAAGAGTTGCCACAAGTCTGGTTGGAAAAGTTATTTAGTTGACTTCTTCTCAAGTTTCAGCTCACAAAGAAAGAGAAAGTACGACTGGAAGGAAGAAGGTTGAAGCCCCCAGCCAAAGGGAGCAGTTTAGGGATGACCAAGGATTTTCTGTAATTGCTGAGTTTGTCTGAAATCTTTTGACCTTTCTAAATATACTACCAAAGTTATTTTTTCATCCAGAGTTTACAGAGCTCTATCTGGCTGGTTTGTACGAGTCTGATAAAATGTTGACAATTAGATGGTCTTTTTTAGGTGGAAGCTTCAAACCACATTTGGAATACATTGAGAATTAGTCATTAACAAAACCTTGACTTTGAAAAATCTTTTTAAAAATTCTCTTGGGCTTGCAAGGCCTACATTTCTGAGACCTTTCTCACTGTGACTGTCATAGCTAGTCTGCAAAGTTACAGAAATGTGCTAAACCAGTATTTTTTGTGTGCAGCGGCAAACAAATCTGTTTCTCGATTTCCCTAGCATTGAAATAATAAGAATAGTTGTGGATGTATTACACAAAAACTCCCCTATGGATGTATCTAAGGAATATATTTTTTGGTGTACCGAAATGGTCATAAAATAAAATCCTTATTCAATTTAATGGGAATTTATATCACCAAATTGGGGGTACATCCATGGTGGGCACAGCAGTCCCCAAAAAAAGCTAGCCGTATTGTTGAAGCTATTCAAAAGACAGTTACCTATGGCGCTGCTAATCCCATCAGACAGAAAATATGCTATCTACAAAATGTACTTTGGGAATGTATTCTTGGTATAGGAGGGTCATGAAGAAATATCAGTTTGATTTGCAGAATGGACAAACCTGCAGAACCTCCAGCTCAAGATCATGTCCACAAGGGACTAAAATAAGGCTATTATTTTGGATTTAACAGTATACAAATCAGGTCTTGTGCTCAAGGTAAAACCTTTCATAAAGCCTACAGAAAAGAATTCCCTACTAAACAATGAAACCTTCCACACCAAGTCCCTTTGAGATAGTCTACCTTTTGGGGTTTTTCCTTTATGACTGCACACTAACAGTGCTAATAAGGAAAATTACAATGGAGTACCTAACATTCTGATAAAAAAAATAAAACAGAGGCTTCTCAAGCAAAATGATCAAGCAGGAAAAGGGCCTTTAATAATCATAGAGATTCTACCCTGGAGAAATCAGCCACTAAACCAAATAAATGAGGTGTGTAGCCTTTGTGAGTATGTACTCTAGACTACCCTTAAAGGCAAAATCAATCATCAAAACGTACTGGGAAAACTTCAACAGCGGAGGGGGTAAATTATATCCCCAAGTTCGCTTTCACTTTGTGATAAGATCATTAGGAGTGACATTAGACAGAGCCCATTAGAAGAAATCAAGACCAACACGATCACACAAATTAGGAGACATCCAGCCATAATAGGAAATCACCCATGTGTGTCGTACAATGTATGCAAATACACAAAAAAGAAAAAGACACTAGAGGTAGTTATTGGCCTCCCATGTACATGAACACAAAGGGAGTTCATCAATTGTAATATAAATATGATTATTTGTAGGAACAGGTGTCTTGAAAATAACTATGTTGGAAAGACGAAAAGGGAGGTCAAAACATGGAAATGTTAACCCTGGAGCTGCATATAGAATAAAATAGCTACAGCTCCTCTAGTGCAACATTTTGTAGAAAAACAGCATATAGCAGAAATACAGTGGATTATACTTAAGAGGATCCACCATGTATATAGAGCGATGGTAGTAAAAATAAATGGCTGTGTGGTACAGAAGATGATTTGTTTTACCAAGAGCCACTTTGTAGGGTTGAATTCCTCTATGGGACGGAATACATGTAGATAAGCACACATAGCTTCCAGTGCACTCACGTTCATAAAAATACTAGTGGTACCACCCAGTATTGCACAGGTCTGTAGCTGACATGCATGCGGGGGTCTGCTATAGCCTTGTTTATGTTTTATTGTGTCATAACTTCCTATTTTAGAAAAATTGCAAAATCGTCAATCTCCCGAAATCGCCTATACTGACAGCACAGGGGCAGACCCAGCTCCCCCCCCCTGTGAAGGGTGAATGGGTAGGGTTGGTCAAAGTTCACTATCGCCAGTGACCCCAGACAGGTATGCCGACCTCAGGCCAGAATTTCAGCCCACCAACTGTTATGGGGCTGGAACCAACCCCGAACAATTTCAAAAACAAAGGCATTGCCCAATGAGATCCGAGGTCCTTCGGGCTAAATACTTATCAAACAACAACTGTGGACCCTTGGATAGAGGATGACAACATATTCATTTATCTTTTTTTTTTACAAATATCGACAAATGTGACCTAAAAGATTAGGTTATTTTGTATTGTTGTGATTGATTGCATGAGAAAGAAGAGTGTGAATGAATGGAATGTAGGGGTGAATGTTTGTGGATCCAAAGTGAGAATAAAATGTTTTTTTACAGTTTAAAATATTTTACACTAAAGTGGTGAAATCTATTTTAAAAGATTGAAAAGATATGAAATGAATCATTTGTTGATTTTTGTAAAAAAAAATGAATATGTTGTCATCCTCTATCCAAGGGTCCACCGTTGTTGTTTGATAACCAACCCTGAACATACAAACACACTTTCACAAATATATATAGATGTTGGAGCATCTTATCGACCACGTTGATTTCAATTCAATATACTGTCCTTGTCCCCATGAAATATTTATTTGCAGTATTTTAATACATGCAGAAGAGACCTGGGGCATGGCACTGGTACATTCCGCCTGTAAAATGGCCCAGATTGGAAACAGAGATATAGAAACCAGGCAACCCACCAGACATCCGTTCATGTAACCACAGGATCCCCTCATAGATTCAGAACACTCTCACTGTTGACATGACCAGGTTTCCACGCTTCATTCCTTTCTTCCTTACGCGAGATACACACCAGGAAAAAGAAGACACAACACAAAGGCACATGCATGCTTAACTTGTGAACCAGTTGTAAATGAAGACGGCACACATAGTGCAGTGGTGTGTTGGCAGAGAAGTAGTGATGGCAACATGGGTAGATTACATACATAGTAGACCCAAGCCTCATGCCCGTAGTAGATACTACACAAAACCTGTTGATACCACTACCAAGCCAAAGCAATAGCTTAAAACTTGTAAATGATTTTTAAATTCATCAAAGTGACTTCACTTATTAGTCCATCAAGTGACAAAATGTATTCAAAAGTGCAGGCAGATGAAAATCGGCCAATGCATTTTAGAATCTAGGGTCCTTCTTCAGGGCAAAATCTAAACATATTAGACACAAAAGAAGAGAAAACAAAAAAACAAAACATGTAAATAAGAATATTCAAAGTTAGTATGAAGCTAAAACCAGTGTGTATAGATCCAAAATGGTAGACAAATAGAAAAATGTTTAGAATACACAACCTAGCCTGCAGTGTATAAAATAGAAAAATAACTGCACCAAGATGAAAACATTAGGAAATCTGAAAAAAACAAGAGGTTCACATGTTACTGTCACAAGGTCAAGGAAATCCAAACCAAGCACATATTTCTAAAAAGCTAATAAATCAAAAGACCTAGCCCTGATACCTCTATAGTTTCAGATTGAAATACACAATCCCTTGTCTCCGGAAACAGATAGTTCCCATAATGGCAACTATCTCCCATAATGACACTCTCCTCCCTGTGGGCTACAATATCCTCTCTGAACCCAGAACCAACTGTCCTGCAGGTGGAGTAACCCCGATCTTTCCGGAGTGGGTCCCGGCCTCTGTCATCCCTACGCAGGCCTACTTCTCGTTTGAATGACTGATCTACAGGCTCTCTATCTCTCCTGGCCTCTCTCTAACTATGCCCACCATCTACAGGCCACTTCGCCAGGTCGCTCTCTTCCTCTCTGAATGGGCCTGACCTCCCCTCTTCTCTCCTTGCCTCTACTTCTCAACTTCTCCTCCTTTGAGTTCTCAACATCCACCTGGATGCTTCTAATCCCTCCTCTGGGCTTTTCCGCAACCTCTGCGACATTCTTTCTTTCCATTCTGGCCTCTGACCCGACACACCCTGCCGGACATACTTTGGATGTTCTGATCACCTCAGACATCCCCCTCTCTAACCCTCTCGCCACTCCCCTCTCTTGGACTGATCACTTTCTACTCTCCTGTCATCTGAAAGTCTCTATCCCTCAAGCCAGGCCCTCCGCCCCGCATCACCAGCAATGCCACCTACCTTCTCGGTCATTCGGCCCATGAAGCCTCTGTCAGTGGATGCCTTTGCCTCTACTTTCCCTGCTCCCCCTACTCCTGCGGCTGACTCATACCATGACACAACCCTTTCTAATCTGCATCTTTCTATTTCCAACACCCAGGACATCCTCGCCACTGGAATTTCCCACTCTCCCCTTAAGCACATCCTTGTGCATCCCCTCCTCAAGAAGCCCTCTGCCAATCCTACCTGCCGGGCAAACTATCACCCAATCTGCATCGCCCATTTCCTGGGCAAACTCTTGGAAACTCTTGGAAAAGATGGCCATTTCCCAGCTTACTCTCCACACTGAATCTGTTAGTTGTCTCCATGATCATCAGTCTGGCTTCCAATCTGCCAGGGGCATGGAAACTGCTCTCCTGAACACCTGTGAAGATCTGCTCTCTAACCTTGATTCCACATTCCTTCTGCCCTCATCCTCCTTGATCTTTCCTCTGCTTTCGGCATCGTCAACCACGCCATCCTGATCAATCGACTTTGTGAGAACTTGCGCATAACAGATCAGGCCCTGGATTAGATGCCCTCCTTCCTCTTGGACCGCCCCTCCCAGGTCCAACTTGGTCCCTTTCTCTCCGGCACCTCTCTCTCTATCTGTGGCGTTCCCCAGGGCTCTATCCTCTCACCCTGGTTTTTCAACCTCTAATTGGCCCCTTTGTCATCTGCATAACACTGAAAGTTAGAGGAGAAGGTAGAGATCAGGTGGGCCACTCAGCTTTCCTTCAGGCTCCCCTCAGCCGTCTTTCCTCTCTCGCTCATTCCTGACTGTCTATCTGCGATTCAGGATTGGTGCACCTCCAACGATCTCTGTCTTAATGCCAGTAAGATGGAGATCCTTCTCATTGGGACCCCTGCCCATGCTTTCCCTCTCTCACTCTGGTTGCCCGCCTTGGACCCTCTTCCTTTCACTTCCTGCGAGGCAAAAAAACCTTGGTGTCATCTTCGACTCCACTCTCTCTTTCTCTCCTCACATCTCGGATGTCACCCAGAAATCCCACAACTAGATGCACCTCCTCAAAGGGATTCTTCCCTTTCCAAATTCCCCCGGAAGCTTGCTGTGTCCAGAGCCCTTGTTCTCTCTAGGCAGGACTACAGCAACAGCCTCTTTCTCAATCTGCCTTCCTCTACTCTCCACACTCTGCAACTAATCCAGAACAGGACTGCAATACTTAACTTGGCCTCAAGCCCAGGGACCGTATCTCTCCAGCCCTGAAATCGCTCCACTGACTCCCTGTGGCTGCAAGGATCAAGTTCAAGACCCTTTGCATTGTCCACAAGGCTTTCTGGGGCCGGGGTCCCGCACTACAACCAACACTCTCTTCCAAAATACCTTCCTTCTCGAGGCCTTCACTCAGCTACCTCCAACTCCCTAAGGGTTAGACACTTCTCCAGGCAGAGAGTGGGGGGTAGATCCCTCTCCTCTGCAGGTGCCTACCTCTGGAATGGCCTCCCTGCCCCTCTCAAACTTCAGCCGGACCACCTGAAGTTCCAGTTGCAGCTCAAAACCTTCCTCTTCTCTCTCTCGCTCCCTTGCTGACCTAATTGTCTGCTGTACGGACTGGTTGCTTGGCCACCCTTGCACTGCCTCAGGGCATACCACACACTTAGGGGCTGCAACTGTCACGCTACAGTCCCTTGTTCTTCTTGGACTACCCAAAGACGCGCTGTCCAGGCTGCACTTAGAGCATTACTGCCCTGTTTTCTCCTCCCCTCTCCCTTGCACCCCCCTCCCTTTCCCCTTGCACAATCTGAATGACACAAGGCCTAGTAAGACCGTTTGTCTTGTCCTCCCTCTGCCTTCCCTCCCTTGTCTTGCCTAGAAACACTTGTGTACAGGCGCGTTATAAATAACATATCATATCATAACTATGCCAGTACGTGTGTCACTTCTGGAAACTATATATAAAGAATAAAATCACTTAGCTTCACTCTTTATGCAAGAACACAATATGTACATGTATAAAACAAAGTGTCTCTCTGCAACATAATCATATCTTGAGGAAAGCAAAACAATGGATAGTACATGGAAGCATTGCCGTCGTCATCTCAGTTAAGGAGTCCTATGTTAGACCAGCTATTTATATAAACCAAAGTGTCACTCTGATCGAGCATTAGTGCGTCATGATGTGCGTGCGTCCGATGTCATAGCGATACTGTAGCGTACATGTAATACATGATTGCCGTGCTGTTCTAGCAAGAGAAATCTTAATGTTTTCACCAAACTACATCAACCATGCAGTATGCGCCTGAACAAAAAGATTGTGCTGACTCATATACAATACATAAATAGTATAAGTAAAGAAACTTGTGCTCTTTGATGGTACTGTAAAGAAGCTCATAATGGCTGATACTAATAAATTCAAGTGAATACAGAATGAGGTATGTGCCTGTAAATAGTAAACTCAAACTGATCTCTGGCAGAGGGATGTGAAAATAGTTCAAGAAAATAGAAAGCCAATCAAAGTAACTAAGTAGAGCACACGACTAACTTGTTGGTATGTAAACCTGCACAAGTGTTATCACGTAGTGACGTGGCAATGTCATGAAGTAATGTTAACAAACTTTGTTCATGCGAGAATAATCCCAGTAAGTGCCTAAGTATAATGACAGTGAACATTCTAACTATTGAAGTAATATAGGTAAACTGAATAACTAGAATGCAGTCCTCAGAGGTGTTTTACCAAGGTATGGATGGAAGGGTGAAAACAAAAAGGATCTAACTCAAGTGTACCCTAATCAAAATCCTATCATAACGTGGTATAACTACCCACTAGGCGAGTACCAATGCACAAAATAGCAGTTTCAAGTTAAAATGACATTGAGATCATAGATAACATGCTACTGTGTAAGAAACCACTTGAACAGCAAAACGTTGATGGTTCCCTTAAAGTCACATGGTAATTAGATCACAAGAAAGATAATTAACTGCATACAAAATGGTAAATCGCAGTTCAACCTAATGGATGCATATAGACACTTAGTTCAAATTAATAGACTGTGTACGTAATATATTCCATAAAATCGATTAAACGTGCATGTGCCAGAAAAAGACATCTCAAAGTCAGGGCATAACATGTAAACAGGCTCACATTACGTGCAAAGGTAAGCCCAGAAAACATTGTATTTACTGCAGATCTAGTCCAAATAATGGTGAGAAAGTCAAAACACTATTATAGTGTGGTTAGCAATTCTCATAATGCTCTGGTCACAAATAACAATGCAGATTTAGCTCCTCATTCATGCCTCTAGGTGCGAGAGAATCCAGTCGATGCACCCAAAACGTTTCTCTTTGCTCCACTAATTTTTGTAAATTGCCTCTGAATCTTTTCTTGTCAACAACTTCTAGGACCTGGAATCTCATTTGTACAGTAGAGTGTCCATACTCTTTGTAGGGCCTGGCGACTGATCAATTCAAGTTGTTGGTTTGCACACAGGACTGGTGTGCATTCCAATGAATTCTTGCTTTTCTGGGTGTCTGTCCCACGTAGTAAAGACTGCATGGGCATTGTATACATATATCACATGTTTTGTTTCAAAACTAGTATAACACTTTGGAGATATCTTTTTACCAGTCCTAGGCTGAAATGTAACAGGACTCTTAATGATGCTATTGTAATTTTCGCAATTAAGACGGGAATGTCCCGACCCGACCAGACCTAGGTGTAGCCTCAATGCAGGATTCTGTACTTAAAAGCAGATCGCTCAAATTAAGACTGAGTCTATAGGCAAAGACAGGAGGATCTGACAATAACCCTTTGATACACTTGTCATTCTTAAGACTAGCCCAGTGTTTAAGAATACTATGTTTAATCCTGTTGCTCTGTAGCGAAAATGTGGATACGTACACAAAAGTTGGTGTGCTCATGGCGGCCTTCGTTTGTAGTAACAATGCTCTCGTTTTATCACAAGCTCTTACTACTCGTGCCTGTAGATAATCTTCTTGGTAACCCCAGCACCTGAACCTACCACATATTTTAGCAAACTCTTCCCTGCATTGTTCTGTGTCACTAAGTATCCTCTTTATTCTTAATAGTTCTCCGTAAGGGAGGTTTCTTAGTGTGGTGGAAAGTCATCCGATGGAGCAAACTATTTCTATCTGTTTCTTTAGTGTAAAGAGTGGTAGATATTTTACCCACTTGAACTAAAACATTCACATCTAGAAAATGTACGTGAGGAATACCAATCTCTGCACTGAACTGGATTTGTGCATCAATCAAATTAATGTAGTGTAGAAAATCCATCAATGTTCCTCGTGACCCATGCCAGATGGCAAAGATGTCAGCAATATAATTTTTTTTTTTAAATTGTGATCTGGTTTGCATAAAACCTAACACAAGTTAAAATACAAATACATAGAGTTCATTGCATATACATACATACAATTTAACACAAGTTCAATTTCATTTAAAAGACGAACAAGCGCAATAGTCAAAGATAAGTTCTCACCACACATGAGACACAACCAGAACAGTTTCTTGGAATAATCCGTAGTCAAACTGTCCTGTTCCTTATGGAACCAAATCGCTCTTACCAGCCTCAAAGTGTGGCAGTATAAAATCCAATGGGCCTCATTACACGGACGGCGGTAAGGGTTAACGGTCACCGTTAATGGTACCGGTGACCGTTAACCCTTACCGCCTTGCTACGAGGTCCCTTTGCGGGTTGGAGACTTTAACGCCTACTTTTTGCAGGTGTTAAAAACCAACCCGCAAAGGGACCAGGGAGCTAATTACGGTACCGTAATTAGCACCTTCCCCATTCCCATTATGTCCTGTGGGGCAAAAATGGGAATGGGGAAGGGCAATGGGGGAAGGGGGAATTACCGCCCCACCAACCTTGGAATAGGGCGGTAATTCCCCTTTCCTCCAAGGCGGTGCTGGTATTTTGCCGGCATGGACCAAGGTGCTAATAGCACCTTGGTCCACCGCCGTCCGTGTAATGAGGCCCAATGTCTCAAAGTTTCCATAATAGTTGTTCCCTTACAGACGCGACATCCCAGTGGGAAAGGCCTTTCTGTGGGTACAGTTAACCAAATCTTGGTTCTTTCCTTCGTATGGAATTGATTCATTCTAAATCTTAGAAAAAGATTTAGCACATGGAAAACACGTAAAATAGACAGACAAGTGACCCATACTGCGAGGAAACCTAGCGTACTCCTGGTACAATTAGTAATTTGACAGGGATTCAAGCATCATTCTCCAATCGTCCCTGAACAATTTGACTTTGACTGCATCGGGATTATCCGTTAGTTCCAACTCTGTAGAGCCAATTCGCTCCAACAGATTAAGTATTTTTGCCATGTACAAAATGACTGATGGTACAGCGCGGTCATCCATAATCTATGTGCAAATCTGTACAAAGAGAGTTGAGCAGACGGTTAAGAAACTTGAAATAAGTCAGTAGCTGTCTCCAATATAACCTAGCCTGTAGGGCGATCAGGTACAGTTTGTGTCGAATAATCACATTTGTGACTGAGGGAGCGAGTCCCAAGACCTTTTTCCAAAGTGAACCCTGCATGGAATCCAGACATGCACCCAGATTTACGGAGGCCATGTCTAGCCTATGCAGTAACACAGGCTAAATCTTCAAGGCAGGAAGAATGGAAAATCTGCACAATTTCCTTAGAATGCGCTTCATATGGGATAATAAAAGCAACATCTTATCCTTCTGCGTTGCTCTCCACGTATCAATTGACGTTGTGTTAGATAAGTTGTATCCCAGGTATCGAATAGCGGCCACCCGTTCAGCCATTTCTGCCCCCAGGGACCATCGCATAACCTTGGGTTTTTCATCTTTAGAAAAATTATCACCTTAGATTTTACCCCATTCGTCACCAAGTTATTCAGTAGGGTAGAAGAGTAAAAGATGTTAAGTTTCCGTTGGAGGCCTCATAGAATCCTATTAAAAATAATAATGTAGTCCTTGAAGGCCAACCAGTGTATTGTTAAGTGACCCGACTTAACTGGTATCAAGTACTGAATGCCAACAGCTCCTCAATGTCGCTGAGATACATATCTAAAAACATTGGTGCCAGAGTACAACCCTGTCTGAGGCCCAAATGAACCTGGGTGGGCTTAGAGACAGCCCCTTCCTTGTTTAAACAGATTCTCAGTGATGAGTTGTGATGCAGCGCAGCAATTAGCTGAACAAGTTTACGAGGTACATCAAGCCTTAGAGGCTTGTCCTACAGGCGCTGTCGCACAACACAGTCGAATGCCAAAATCCAGGGAGGCCATATTTATATTCCCCCCCTGAGAGGCCTTGACGCTGAGCAGCAGATGTTTAACTAAAGTCGCACTAAGAGGCGTGCCCATCTGTTGGCGAAATCTCACCTGAAAGCGGGATGAGATATTCACTTTACTTAAAAAGGTGTTGAGATATCTAAGCAACAGGATGGAAAAAACCTTGCCAGATGAATAAAACAGGGCAATAGGCCTATAGTTGGCCATATCATTGGAGTCACCCTTCTTATAAATGGGGGATAATAGTGGACTGTGTCCATGTGGTTGGCACTTTATTTGTCTCATATACAGCGTTGAAATGAGGTTTGAGAAAATAAACCCAGGCAATCAGATCCTTTTTCAGTAAGAATGGCAGAGGTCCGTCAGGACCCAGTGCCCTGGAAGGCCAGGCACTGTAAACCCATGGGCCGGGGCACTTCAACAACGTAGTGTTTCCTTTCTGTAATGCAGGCAGGTATGTCTTCGGCCTGAACTTCATTGGACAAGGGGGGTTGCGCGGACAAGGGACAGAGGGGCCAAGAGACAAAACTACTCATAGCTATATCCGGATACGGCCCAGTCCCTAGTCACTCACCCCAACGCAATTCCTAAAGCTGTTTTTCGGTCAGCTGTGCGTGCTTATTTAGAACTCTGCGTTCTATGCCTCTGTGATCCCCTCTGAGAGTTGAGGACCACAGCAACAACAGTACAGAACGATGCATTAGAATGTCTCTGTATGAATAAACCTTTCAGCAGTCTCCATAACCGCAATAGTTATTCTTCTTCATACGAGCTTGGTTAGAGGAAAGCACCTTCACAAACGTCACACACACCTCGGGATAAACTTTAAACACTGTTGTGCAACAGCAGTTTCAAATAAAAAATAAACAATTCCATTTTTTTCCATTTTCTGCCTTCTTCTTTAAAAGAAAATATACTGTATAAAATACACAAACACATTGTAACTTCAGCCAGATTTGTGCCAAGATCCCAGTTCCTCCCCCGCACCTAAAATATACATAAATTACACTCTATATCACCAAAAAAACACTTTCACCATAGGTGTGCACCGTTGTCCAAACTCTATTATGTAACCTCAGCCAGATTGTCAGGATGGACAAAGGAGGCTGCACAGGGTTCTGAACTAGTTTCAGTGCTATCAGCATATCGGTGACACGATAGTCGAGGATACTGCCCCAAAGGAACAACACTGGATTTCATACTAGGAGAGTATATTTAGCTTGGCCTGGCCTCATGAGGCTCTTGTGTTGCCCCACCTGGACCCGTAGAATATGTGGCACCACTGGTCTTGGTTCCTTGAGTTGTCTAGATAGGTGTTGGATAGGAGGCTCTTTATCTGGTGATAGACCTTACATTTTACAGGCTTCTCTTATTCCCTTCACTCAGTGGTGGCTTCTGCTCAACAGATTGTTCCTTTAGGCCCTCAGTCATAGCCTTGTTTCTACTGTACCACTGAATGACTCTTCTCTAGGCTGATGGTTTTGGGGTTACTTCTCGCCCATTCAACTCTCTCCTTCCCCTTTCCTGCCTCATCCCCTCTCTTTATTCCTCCTCTTTTCTTCTCTCTTCATGCTTTCAATGTTCCTTCCTCGTCACTCTCTGCCTCCCTTGCCACTCCACTATGCTTCTTGGTCATTCTTCATAACTCTTCCTTTTCTCCCCTTTCCAACTCCTTGGATCTTTCCTTCTCCACTGCCGAATCATTCTCTCATATCTTCCCCTTCCACCTCTGCTCTTCACTCCCCTTCCCCTGTTTTGCTCTCTCTGTCTTCCGCTCTACTTTTCTCCCCTTCGCACTTCTCTCTCCCACCTCAGCTGTTCTCTCTTGCACCTCTGTTTAACTCTCTCATTCTTTCCCCCCTCACTGCATCACCATGCTATAATCTTGTCATGATGCGACCCCATATGCGGCAACGACAGCGTATGGGCACCCCTTATATCACCTGGAAAATCCCTTGGCGTCTTGGTCAATGCTGAAAATCCGGCGGTCTTGTTCGGACTACAACTTCCAGCATTCCGTGTTAGTAGTTGAATTGGACACTATGGTCACATGAGGAGCACGGACCGTCTTCTCGTGTCCGTACACAAGTAGTCTATTGCGACCTCAAACACGGCTCGGGTGTTCCTTATCTGTGTATTGTTGCCAGTTTCGTAGTGCTTTTTATCCTGATATTTACATCTTGTTTCCTGCTTTCGACTTCTCGGCCTGTTATTACGGACTATTCTATTAGATTGCCCTTGGTTTCTGGCACCCGGCTCCTTCGGACTGATTCCCGGGTTTGCCCGACGCCGCATTGCTTACCCGGATTGCCCTCTCGCTTCGTGTTTGGTTACGTCGATACTCAGATTCCTGTACCTTGGTGTGGCAACTTCTGAAACCTGGTCAAGTACTTCTCGACTTCCGATTGGATCATTTTGGTCTACCTTTGTTTCCCCTCCTTCAGTCTCCTTCTCTTTTCCATCCATCCTTGCTTTTACTTTCTCTTCACACCCCATACAAGAACACACTTACCTGTGTTATTTTGGGACGCTTTGCTGAATTCCAACAATCCTTTTTCTGGACATAAGGGTGACTACTGTGGACGCTCTCCTGAATTCTTCGCTGGTCACTCCTCCATTTAACATCGGGACGCTGTGCAGAAAGTTAAAGGACTGCAGTGGAAATATTCTATTGGGATCACGGGACTTCTTCTGAGGTTTTCCTACCTTGTTTTCATTCTACTGTATCCTGTGAGGCCAAGTAGGTTTCTGGTCTTTTCCTTCACGGAGCAGGTAAGAGTGGGAAGCAGGGAGTGGTGGCTGGCAAGGTTGGTATCCTTGATCACCGTACTGAACTGCAGTTGTTGTTTCCTCTAGCTTTGTTGCTGCTGCTCCTGCCTTTTCCCTCAAGCCCCTGGTCTGTCAGCTATATTATACTCCTGCAGACTGCGCTCTTGTGAGGAAAGTCTGGTTGCAATTTAGCTCCAGGCTAAGAGGGGATTGTATGTTAGAACTGTCCAGGTTTTGACAAATCTCCATCTCATTACGCCTGACTCTCATAGCCCCTCTATGATCTTTCTCCACTTTTATTTCATTGCGGTATTGGCCTTTGGATGTATCCTTGTTCAAGGGATTTTAGGTGTTCATGGTTTGTGAGCATGCTTTGTCTTTGGGCATAAGGCTTAGGAACTACAGTTTCGGGAGATTACAGTAATTGGCTAGTGGACCCTGCTACAACACTGCTACCCAAGAATGTTTTACTCTGCTCAACCATTTTGAATTCATACTGCGGACCACAATGGTCCCTGCTGCTTGAATCACCACAGTCCCTTCAGTTTTTATAAAAGGGTGAAGCTTTGGGTTTCAGATAGATACAGGACCCTCTAAAGGAGCGACAGGAGGGCTCACAACTAACTTTGTGAGTAATACCTTTGCCTATTCTCTTTTGGGATCTCACTTGGCAACTTCCTGCGCGATGGCCAAAACGACCAAGGCACACTAGTGAACATTACCAGTAAGATGTTTGACGTGGCTTGGGGAGCCTTTGAAATACATTCTCGTATGTCTGCATCATGGAGCAGGTACTAGTCCCTGCCTCTGTGGGTCTCCCATTCCTATCCTCCACAGGCATGTGATACATCTGAGTCTCTGGAGGGGAAAATGTATATTGCATGTGTATCAAATGTGTCGCTGATATTTCTACAGAGCCAGCACAGGCACATTGCCTCCACCACATTGATCCTGCCTCCCTGCAATGCCCAGAAGTCCCTTATTTTTTGTGCCAACATAATCAGATGTCTGTGCAGCAGTAACTTTATTTCACTTTTTTTGCTTTCCATTTATCCTTGCCAGCTGGTCATTCTTCCTTTGTCTATCTTGGGGCATGCCCATTTAAGCCCGGCACATAGCTTACCTATAATCCAGCGATCAGGATCTTCCTGGACAGTTGATGCTCAGTTTCGATCATTCAGGATAGGATCAAGAAAGCCAGCTCATCTCGAGCTGCGGGCCCTGATGGGTTACATTATGTAATGTTAAAAGCTAACTCCTTTTTTTGGGCGACAATTCTGAATAAGATCTTTCAACGAATATTGGTAAACCGTGTAATCCCACTCTCTTGAAGGACTTCACTGATTGTGCCAATATTTATGAAAGTAGACCGTATGTTGCCACAAAATTACCGCCCGATTGCATTGTTAGTTTCTCCAGGCAAGATCTTCGCTTGGTTAATCTTGCAAGATTTTAATGCCTGGAAGCTCTCTCACCACAGACGGGACCCAAATCATGGCTTGCATGGGCACCGCCATAAATCTGTTATGCTTAAATGCATTAAAGGCACAATGTCAGACCATGAAACAATCCATCTACTTTGCGTTCATGGACCTGCATTCCGCATTTGATTCAATTTCTCTAGTTTTACTCATGTCAAAGCTATACAGAGATGATTGTCCACCCACATTAAGCGACATCATCTATGGTCTCCATTCTAATGCATCAATTTGAATAAGACTGTCATTAGAAGGGTTGCTATCTGCTTCTATTCCGACGTCTCGAGGGCTTAAGCAGGGGTGTTTACTTGCATCGTCTATTTTCAATTACTTTATACATGGTGTAAAACAGGCATTGGATATTGTCTGTTCTAACTCCCCGAAGCTTATTGGTTCTCCAATTAAGGCATTATTGTACGCAGACGTTCTGGTACTTATTGCTAAAACCCCAGTCGGTCTCCAAAAGTTACTTTCAGCCATTAATTCTTATATAGAACAAAACAAATTAAAAATCAACACCAATATAAGCCCAGATAGTAGCTTATTCCCCTAACAAATCAGGTAGAGGTCAGATGACCTGGTTTTATCAACAAAGTTAAACTAGAAATTGTTCCTAGCTACTTGTATCTGGGCATGGTATTTGAAGGGTCTTTTCAAGCGAAAGGCCAAATGTAGAGTGTTGAGCGCAAACTGGACACAGCTATCTCACAAACGAACATAATATTACCTCGATATGGCAAATTTTCGTTAACGCCAGCTTTGGCTTATTGGAATTTGAGGGTGACGCTATGTCTATTGTATGGATTGGAAACGCGGGCACTTTTGCCGAATCAGTTTCTAGATAAACTAGAGGCCACATTTTGGAGAAACAATTTACATCTCCCACAATGCATTCCTGGCCCCTGGCTACGATACGAACTGGGTCTTGTTGCGCTTAACGCTCTTTATCATTGGCGAGTTTGTGCTCTTTTTAGAAAATGTCTGGTGTCCACAGACCTGAATGTCATGCTAAACGTGTTAGCGACTTACTTGTTTTCAGCCCAACATGCCTTTGTACAGATGTGGATCATGGGAACTTATTGCATCCTTGCTGATGCAGATGTTACAATTGAAATGTTGCTTTCAAATCCTGATAAAGCCATTAGAAATATTTATCGTACTGACTGCATTGAAACCAGAAATCTGTGCTTGAAGTATAAAAACTTTTCTAGTCAGAGGTATCAAGACAAACAACTGCGTACAATGGAACAATACCTCTGCAAGTCACCATCGCCTCAATATCGATCTTCTATACTACGCCTACGTCTTAATTTGTGGCCCACAAGAGATTTGTGGTCAACAGGAAGGATGATTCCAGTGGATCAGAACTTTTGTCGGTTTTGTCAGGACCATACATGCAAGGAAACCCTTGAACACTTGATCTCGCTTTGCCCTGCCCTTATTGGACTGTGAGTGACTCATTTTTTAAAACATTGTGCATATCTTGGTTCTATGAACGAACAAAAGCGATAGTCAGTAATATTATGCACTTCTTCCGTCTCAATTTAAATGCACTAAGACTAGAGTAATCATTGTGAGTTGACTATGCAAACTTGAGTCTATTTTTCTTTCCCTTTAATGAAACTGTATAATTCCTTTTATTTTGAATGTTGATTAGATATTATGATATAATACTGCTTGTTTTTATTTTACGTTATTAAAAAGTTGATTAATTTCAGCTGAATCAATAAAAAAAAGAATAAAAAAAAAAAACCTGACATACTCTGCTTTGAGTGTTTGGGCCCAGAACAAAGCTGGCACTCCTGCATTGCGTGGCAACACTCTTTCCCATTGGTGGCTGACAACACAGCTCTGGAGGTAGGAAGACATCTTCTCAGCCCTGCCATTGGTACACATGCAGCAGTTTGTCCTATCAAAGGGAAGAAAGTAAGCATTCCTCTTTTTTCAGCTGCAACCCGGCCCAACAACTCTTTGCCAGGGGAACCCGCATCTGGGAGAAATTACGGTGGCACTTCTGTGGCTGTCCAGCATGCTACCAGGGGTAACCCAGAGGTTCTCCCAGCTTGTACTAGTAGTGACACTAAGGGTCCTTCACAATACTGTATGTTTGGTCACACCAGGGGTCCTCTGGGGCCTTGCACTTTGCTCTGGCCTGATGTAACGCCTCAGTGTCCTGACACTATCAATTGTGGGACAAATTTAAAAAGTCATGAGCCCCGTAGCAGAGCTTGCTCCGAGGTCTCAAAATCCCCTAAGTGGCTTCGTCCGAGTGTCCATGGCTGCCAATGGTAGGTCCAAACATTTTCCCATGCTCCATGTGTGTCACAACCCAATGGGGTCAAGATGACCGACAATTCTTAAGGTTGCTCTGGTGCTATTACAGCAGACAGGACAGACCTAGTTTGGGCTATGTCTTATCCGCTTTTTCACATAACCATTTAGAACCAATGGTTAAGGCTGGTATTTAGCTGGTCACCTGGAAGACTTAATTCCTTGTGGCAGTGACTTCTGTTAGGCAGTTCAGTGAAAACCAGTCTCTTTCGGACCCTGAGCCCTACACAAGTTTCCAGAGACAACATGGGCAGTAAGACCCATTATATACAGGCATCAGCATTCCATAACAATCAAGAAGAAGTTCTTCCCACTTTCTTCCCATCTTCCAAGCCAGACTCTGAGGGGAACTCTGCATTCCTGAAGTTCGCAGGTCCCTTAAATTCGACCTCGATTGTACCAATAACTTCAGGACTGATGGCAACGTCTTAATTACATTTGGGAGGGGTCGAAACCAGGAAAGAAGGCCTACAAGCCTTCCATTTACATTGCTTCTTGTATCCCTGGATCCTACAAGACAAATCCCTTCCCGACAAATCCCTTCCCGAAATCCAACATGCTCACACAGCTATGGTGAAGACTAGGGTTGTGGCCTTTCAGAGATACATCTCATGGGAGGTAATCAGTAAGACAGTCACATGGGTTTCCTCCTCAACCTTTTGAAAACATAACTGAATAGACACTAGAGCTATAGCAGATGCTATGTTTGGTCAGGCAGCACTTTAGAACCTATTCAGCTCCAACAAATCCTCTGTCTACAGGGATTCCTGCTTGGTATTCTTCCAAAACTATGGAG
Source organism: Ambystoma mexicanum (assembly GCF_040938575.1). Taxonomy (NCBI): domain Eukaryota; kingdom Metazoa; phylum Chordata; class Amphibia; order Caudata; family Ambystomatidae; genus Ambystoma; species Ambystoma mexicanum. The sequence goes on along the minus strand of NC_090936.1, from coordinate 444,979,436 downwards.
GAAAGAGGCTAGGTCACAATAGTTAGAAAACGTTACTAACCATACTGGCTACTGTATTCCTGGTCCATCGTCATGTTTCCTCTGTACACCTGCAGCTCCATTTCCCATTTAGTTAAGTGTTAGTTAGTCTGACTGGCGCAGAGTAAAAGGAACTGGTTGGCATTGCCCAGAGGAGGAGTCATCATGTGCGTAGACCATGCCCCGGAATTGTATGCTGGCCCATTCCATAAATTAAAGGTAAACGGCATTTGCTGTGTAAAATGCCCTGAATCCGTCCCTATGGGACGGACACCCATAAGAATGGAGGCAAGGGGACTATGGACGAGGAGTTCAGTGGTTATTATGTTGAATAACTTTTTCTTAATTACATGGTGCCTTTGTGAGAGATGTTGGTTATATATCAAGGAGACAGTTTCAATAATTCCAAATTTGCTGATCTATTTAGACGGTCTGATGCAAACACAACCCTCCCTGTACCTCTAGTCTTGAAAAAATAGACAAAGTACGTGATGCTTATGCACAGTATCAAAACTTGTTTTAATAAAGTGTTACACAGAGATAAAAAAAACTCATAAAAATGTTCTGCATGAGTATGGCCCAACATAACAAAACATGGTACATATAAAAACAATACAAATCACTGAATTTACATAAATATAACCACATACAATAGTAGAAAATAGTACAAAACACACTAATGGCTTTAACACCTCTTACAAATTCTGAGTATTCTAACTCAGACAAACACAAATCCTGACATGTTTCAGTTATTTATTGCACTAATTGCAAAAACTTTCTTCAGGGGAAGAACTCGATTTTCTTAGTCTCCACCATGTAATCCAGGGGCACACATTGAGATTCTAATTTTTGCTCCTAAAGCCAGGGTAAAAAGAAAGAGTGGGCTATCATTGTATGTCACCATCATCTGTTTTAAAAAGTCAGTGTAAGCTTGAAACATAGCTTTAACACCCCAGTACACATGCTTCTTAATCGCAGGTTACTATCAACCCGGCCTCACAATCTCAGAAAATAACTACATACCTCTTCGTATGGTATTTGTAGTGCTGGTGTCTCAATACACCCTTGAATAGCTGTAGACTCCAAACATCAAGTCTATATAACTTTCTTTGTTGCTTCTAAATAGCTATAGGTCCTGATCAGTACTGCAAAAAAATGACAGCAACCCATGTATGTCACTATGAGACCACATGAATGTTGTATGTCACTATGAGACCACATGAAATGTGTCCCATCACCCAGACACGACTATAAAAAGGTTCCGTTCACCATCTTGTGTCCTTGAGTCTAAAAATGTGAACTAAATACACCCCTACACCGTGAGTCACACCACAACGTGTATGGCACCATCCTGTGCACCATCAATTATGATGTAGTGCTACTGGCCCCATCACCACACAGCATCAGTACTAAAATGGTACCTCCTATTCAGTAGTTTGCTGCCCGCAGGACTTCCACCGTAATCCTTTCTGTAAAAGATATGTTTTTTCACTGAGAAACACCTCCAAAGTAAGGTACCTTTAAAAAGTAGGAACCAACATCAGGCGTCATGGCTTCACCTACATCTGCATTATTTAGACTATAAACATGTGAGTGTACCACGCTCTAAACGTAGAGAATAAATTCAATACCAGCATACCTTATTTGACGGCAGTTACCAGTATCTGCGCGAGCAGGGAGCGACCACCTTCATTACACCACAAGCCGTACTGATCGCGCTCTGCACGGGTCAGTGTATACCAGCTCCATTAGGATGCCGCGATAGAAAATGGACTAGAAACATGTCCTCCATGGATATAAAAAGAGGACTACACCCAGGCGATTGCACTCTCGAGTGATAGCTAGTCTAAAAACCATCGTCCTACTAAGACCATAACAAACCAATTTAGGGTGGATGGAACTAAAACCGCCCGGTAGTAGGATATTTTAAACACAAAAATAAAAAAATATATATTTGACCATGGGCATTGAAAAAAGACTTAACCAAGTTGGAAAGCCCCAGGTTGAAAGAATAATAAAGAGGATGGCAGGACCCCAAATTACTTGATTTGATAAAAGGCGCTGGATTGCATGTTGGAGAATGTATAACAGTCTATTTCATTTCATTTTAACAGCATAGACCTATGTCAACCCCGTATGGCACATCAAGATATAGGTAAAACGTAACCAAATCAAATTATGTAACGTGTGGCACAAACACTGAATGTATCTGTTTCTTGAAGAACACCCTGATGGTACAATTCCAAAACATTCTTGAAGATCCTAGCATTTTGTGTTTATTATACAAAAAGATTTAAATCACACCAACAATACTTTTTTGCAGAGGACACAAGGTTTTTTATTTTAGTAGAAACAGTTTTTCGCAGCATATAAATACCCTATTTTCAAACATGCGTATGCTGCCAATCCATTTCCTCATTTAGACCAGTAATATGACTTTGAGATTTGAAAATCATTTTTTGTTCAAACAATATTAATTTGCGGTCTATTTCTGACTTGTTTTTACCACCAATTTTCTTCAAGATTACCCACCTAAAATCTTCATGGCAATGTTTCATTTGTACAAAATGTTTGACCATCGGTGCCATTAGTATTTAATTCTTTATACAACTACGGTGTTCCACCATACGTATGCAGCATTTCCTGTTGGTTTTTCCAATATATTGTAGTCCACACGGACATGTGATTAAATAAACCACATTCTCAGTATTGCAGTTGGTCATATCATTAAGCGTCCACAAGGTAGTTGGATTAAGTGCAATCTGCTTGGTTTCTTTGGTGAAGGCTCACAACACATTTCCTACAAGGGAAATGTCCCTTCACAGGTCGGAGACCCCATAGAGTAGTTTGTCTTGGTTCTGCCGTATGCTTTTTTAAATTTTTTTAAAAACTCTTTTTTATTACTGAAGGTCAACACAGATTAAACTCATTGCACCTGCATATGTCGGTACATACAATTCAACAGTTGTTAAAGACATAGTTCAGGTATCACAAAACAATTTACACAGACATTTCCTCATCAGAGGCCAATTCACATAAGTACATTCTAAACGGGGCCCATATGTCCGTGGGGCGACATCTCAGTGTCACAGTCATAGTATATTGTTCTTCACATTCATTTACGTAGGCCAGATCTCGAATAAAATGTTCTGTTTTTGGCAGAGAGGTACTTGTCCAACATCTCAGTATACACCTTTTGGCTACAACACATGCAACATTGAACAGCCGTCTGATATTTTCACCTTGTTTACCTATGTCTCTGAACAAATATTTCGGTGGAGGCATGTCTGCAGGTATTTGTGTAATGTCTTCAAGCATCTCCGCCACTTCTCTCAAGAATGCAGCAACAGAGGGGCATTCCCAATACATGGGATATGCTCCCGCTTGGCTAGTCTTGCATTTAGGCCAGTCCCCAGTGTGAGTCGTTGAGAATTTGGCCATCTTTGCAGGAGTGTAATGTAACCTATTTAGGATTTTGAACTGAATAAGTCTTAGCCCTGCGTTCATGGATACTGCTTTGGTAAGGGTACAATATTTTGCCCATTTTTCATCCGGGATATTTAAGTTCAGGTCTTCCTCCCATTTGACTTTTGCTTGAATTGTGGTGGGGGTGTGTAGTTGTACCAGTGCATAAAGTTTAGAGACTCCCAGCCCCGTACCAGATGTGGCGGCTTGTATACAAGGATGGGATAGTAGCTCGTCCGGAAAGAGTAGCCAGCGTGCACTGAATGCAGATTTCATCCTATGGTATTCAAGTGTTTTGGTTGGGTCCCCTCCCCCCTATTACTCCCCTGAGTTCCTCGAGCGTTACAAATATGCCATTCGGGAACATGTCTCACATTTGGATTTCCCTGTCTGGGTCCCAGTGCCTTTGTATTGTCTTATCCAATGTAGGTGGTATGTCGGGGTATTTCCAAAGGGGTACATCTGGGTCGTATGGGGTATCTATCTTCAGTTTTTTATATAATGCCTTCCATGCGCGTTCAGTGGTCCCAACTGGGTCAAAGGAACAAGGATCTTTGTATTGAGAATAAAATATTATCGAACGGAGGTCTATGGGATGTGCCGCAAACTTCTCAAGCCATATACGGGGCGATCTATTCTCGGGGTCATACCAGTGCTTCGCGAACTGCGCTTGTGCTCTAAAATAGTATAGCTCGAAATCCGGTGCGGTTAGCCCCCCTGTACAGTAAGGCTCAGTGAGTTTTTCCCATTTCATTCTAGGGGTTTTCCCGTCCCACACGAAGGAGACCACCATTGTTCTTATTTTCTCAAAAAAGGATTTGCCTGGCCAGATTGGTATATTAGTAAATAAATAAAGTAACTTAGGGAGTACGACCATTTTAAGGATCGCAACCCTGCCATTCAGGGATATGGGTAACTTGGCCCACGTTTGCAATTTCGCCTTCAAAGTCTGCATTATTGCTTCATAGTTGTCTGCAAAGAGTGTTTTTTTGTCTGGGGACACCAACACGCCTAAATATCGAAATTGTCCGGTTGCCCACTTAAGGTTTCCAGTGTATCCCGGGCATGTAGTTTGAGGTGTCAGCGGTAGTATTTCAGATTTTTCGTTATTTATTTTATATCCCGAGTATTTAGCAAATTCATTTATATCTTGCATTACAGTCATCAGGTTAGTCTCAGGGTTCCTAAGGTACAGTAAAGTATCATCCGCATATAAAGAGATCGATTGGGGGGGGCCGGACATTCTTATTCCTCTATCCCCGTGTTTTAGCCTAATCATTATGGCCATTGGTTCAATAGTCAGTGCAAATAATATTGGTGAGAATGGGCAACCCTGCCTGGTACCTCTGCCTAGTGCAAAGAACTCAGAGACCACATTGTTTGTAAGGACCCTCGTCCCGGTTTTTCTGTATAGTAATTTAACATAGCTAATGAAATTGGGGCCCATACCAAACCTTCCTAATACTTCAAAGAGGTACACCCAGGACACTGAATCAAATGCTTTCTCGGCGTCCAGTGACACCGCTACAGCTTGAGCCTCTGAGCCCGATCTGTGCCATTATTGCCATCAGTCTGCGCAAATTGAACGCAGTGGATCTTGTAGGGATAAATCCGTTCTGATCCGGATGAATCAGCGACGGCATGTTTGGTAATAGTCTATTTGCCAGGACTTTGGCGAAAATTTTAGCGTCAACATTAATGAGTGATAGTGGCCTGTATGATGACATATCCTGTGGGGGACGGCGGGGCTTCGGTAGTACTGTTATTACTGCTTCTCGCATGGATCCGGGGAGCTCCCCAAGTTCCAGCGCTTCCTCCCATACTTTTAAAAAGATTGGGGCAAGTTCCTTTTCAAATTCTTTGTATAGTTCCACCCCTAACCCATCAGATCCCGGGGCCTTTCCTGAATGTAGTGCTTTTATGTCTTCCATAATTTCTTCCACCATGATTGGGCTATCAAGGGCCAGTTTTGTGTATGGTGAGAGGGTCGGGAATTCCAGATCATGCAAGTATGCTTGTATTTCAGATACAGTTTTCTCGTCTATATTTGAGTACAGTTTCTGGTAAAATTTCAGGAATTCAAGATTAATGGATCTACCCCCGGTCACCATTCCGCTCTCCGTGCTTTCAATGCATGTTATTGGAGTGTGTTGGCGGTCCGCCCTGATGATGTTGGCCAGAGCTCTTCCCGCCTTGTTCCCCTCCCCGTATCTGCGCGCCCTGGCTGGGGCTGCTATTTATTGCAGTTCTCCTGTGACCAGCTTATTGAATTCCTTTAGGAGGTGATTTATTTCAGCTAAAGTATCCTTATTCCGGGTCTCGCTATAAGAGTTCTCTAATTGCCGAAGTCGCGTCTCTGTTTCAGTTAGTTCCTGTCTCACCGCTTTAAGCAGCCCAGAGGATTTGGAGATCAGAGTTCCCCTTACCCAGACCTTGGAAGCCTCCCATACTGTTGAATATTTATCCACTGTTCCCATATTGTTGTAAAAGAATTCTTCCATTTCTATATGTAATGCCTCCGCAACATTAGGGTCTTTGAGTATATATGTGGGCATTCTCCATCTCTTCTGCGGTTTCGGGACATCTCCAAACCTTAAGTCCAGGGATACTGGGGAATGATCAGCTAGTGTTCGTGGGTATATTTCACAACTTTCCAGCCCTCCCAGCATGTCTTCCGACACCCACCAATAATCTATACGAGATTCCGAGTTATGCATGCTCGAGTAGTACGTGTTCTCCTTCGCACCTGGATGCAGTGCCCTCCAGGCATCTCGTAGCATCAGCTGTGGCATAACCTGATCTAGGACTATAGATGCTTTAGACCGCATCCGCTTGGCTCTGGAGGATCTGTCTAGATTTGGGTCTAGTATTAAATTGAAATCTCCCCCCCCAGATAATACTAGTAGTATCAAGTGTAATCAGTAATTCCAGTACATTGAGATAAAAGTCTGGGTCATCTATATTGGGGCCATAAGTGTTAACCAATGCAATCGATTTTCCCGCAACCTCTCCCCAAACCAGTACATATCTCCCCTGGGGGGTCCTCTTTATGTCCTATGGTCTGGAATCTCAGTGATGGATGTAGTATGGTCATGTCTCCTCGTGCCTCAGTGGAATATTCTGTGTGGTATCTTTGCTTGCCCAATGCGGCTAATATATTTGCATTGCTGGGGCACTGTGTATGTGTTTCCTGTAACATGGCTATATGGGGTGAGTGTCTGTTAATGTAAGTTCCTATTTTCCTAGTTTTGGAGGGATTGTTCAACCCCCTGACGTTTCATGACAGCAGTTTAATTTTCATCCCTTTGCCATTGTCAGTGCCACCCGCCATCGTATCTGCTCACCATTGCAGTGTTATCCAAATACCGTTCAACATGCATAGCGCAATTATCTGTTCGACCTTCAACAAAACAACTTTTCAACTGTTCAACAAAAGGTCCATCTTCTCCCCTTCACCCTCACCCCCCACCCCCATCATCCGCCCCAACTGGATGATTTACCCATACAAACTTTTGGAGATCTCCTGGGGTTGCCATGTTGTCGCTGTATGGCCGCCCGCTCGAGCTCGCAATCCGACTTCCACATTTTCCTGTGGTGCACCACCGCTTGTTATGTCTTATTCCTGTTCCGTTTTTTGTGGTAGGCATGTGCTTTGGGTCTTCTTGCATCAAAGTATCATCAGTCCGCCTCGGTGCGGGGTCCGCCATTTTGATCCGGGCCCCGGCCTACTGGGGGAAGAGGTATATGTGACTCGATATAGGTCATTGCAGCCGCCGGATTCTCAAAGAAGTGTGCTCTTCCTCCGTGCTGAATACGCATTTTGGCAGGGAATATTAATGCATACTGGATCTGATGTGCTCGTAACAGTCTTTTCACTGGTTCGTAGGATCGTCGGTTGGTCTGAACACCTGCCGAAAAATCTGGGTATATGTGGATACGGTTCTCCTCATAGTGTAGTGTACCTTGCTCACAAGCTTTTTTAAGAATCGCATCTCTGTCCCTGTAATTTAGGAGGCGTGCTATGATTGTGCGGTGCGGCGCCCCTGGTTTTGATGTTGGAGCCAGTGTGCGATGCGCCCTTTCTATCAGAAAATGTTCAGAGAAAGTTTCAGGTCCGAAGAGGGTCTGTAGGAGAGCTTCTACTTGTTGTTCCATTGCTCCTTTGCCGAACTTTTCGGATACCCCAACAATTATGTTATTTCTTCTAGAACAAGATTCAAGATCCTCGCATTTAGATTGTATTCTGAGAAAGTCATTTTTTAATTGCGTTATGTCACGAGCATGACGTGCAATAGTGTCCTCGTTGTTACTAATTCTGCCTTCAGCATCTGTTATTCTGGAGCTTTCTTTATCCACTCTTGCCTTCAATGACCCAATAGTTGAGACAATGTCATCCAGTTTAACATTTATCACAAGGAAGCCATTTTGTACAATCGTGGTTAGTTTGTCGACCTCGCTTACAACTTCAGTTCCGATGTTAGGGGTAGCGGATGTTTCTGCCATCGAGTCCGTCCCTTGGCTGTTGGTGAACGAGTCCATTGGACCCCTTTTCCCAGCCCCCGCTCCTTTTGTCGGTTTATAAGGCATTAGTGCTGTCCTCGTGGCTAGGGCCTGCAGTCTATTCATCACCGCCTCCTCCTCACAGCACTCACAACAAGTGGCTTAATGGCGGTTTCGGTACGTGCCGCTTGACCGTCTCACCGGGTTAATGTGCCGTCCACACTCCTCTCCCGTTCCTGCCGCACCTTCGCTGCTCTCCTTCCCACCAAAGACACTTCGGCCGCTTCAGCTTGTATGAAGCGTCCTTCGGTTCACTTGTTTGTTGGTGTCGGATCGCCGGATCTCTATGGTCTGCCGGCTAGAGCGTCTGCGGTTACTTCCAATATCCGCGTGGATCTGGGAGGCGACCCGCGTCCCCCACACTCACCGCCAACAGTTGCATCCGCTCTATTTCCGTCCTTCAACAGCGTTTTTCTTCTGGATTTCTGCCGTTGTGTGCAGGATTGTTCCGCTGCAGCCTCCACTCTTCAAAATCATCCGCGGGGTACTCCAAGTTAGGATCGTTTTATTAAGGATATTTGTCGGAACGGAGCTCGCGGTCTGGGCAGCCATTTTTTATCATGCTCAACAGCGCCCCCGGTTCTGCTGTGTGCTTAACTGATATGTCATTCCTGATTAGCATCTCTCTAATATTCTGACTTTTCCTGTAGGCCACTAAGGGCGGAGGGGTGGATTTATCATTATAGATTTTTTTCCATGTTTTGTTGATAATACCTTTGATTTTATAGGATAAGTTTCAAAAGGTGTTAACAAACACAATATGGTTTTCTTTGTCATCTCTTTTCTTTTTTTCTAATAACGCCTCCCGGTTGTTGTTATATGCTCTTTTGGAGGACGCCTTGACCAGTTTAGCTGGATAGACTTCACTACAAAGTTTTTTGGACAGCAGGGCAGCACTGTCACTGCAATCTTGCTGCAAACTACTGTTTCTTTTGAGCCTGAGAAATTGGCCAAAGGGTAAATTTGTTTTAATGTGGTTATCATGATGACTTGAGAAATGTAAAGGGCATTCTTATCAGTTTTCTTGTTATAAGGTTTCACTTTGAGACTCCCACCATGATGAAAAATTGTGATGTCTAGAAAATTAATCTCTTGCAAGTTAATCTCCTTGGTGAATTTTAGAAATGGATTTTGTACATTGAGCCATTCCACAAAGGCCTCTGCCTCTGTTACCGTGCCTTCCCATAGAATGAAAATATCATCTATAAACCGTAACCATTTTAATAGATGTTTTTTAAAAGGATTGGTAACGGGATAGATGACATGTTTCTCAAAGTATTCCACATAGAGTTTGGCAAGATTTGGTGCCATGGCAGCACCCATGGCTGTACCTTCTATTTGTTCAAAGAAAGCTCCTTGAAATTGAAAAAAGTTTCTAGTCAAAGCAAACTCTGCACACCACATAATGAAGGCGTTACTGACTGGGTGCCCATCTTTTCTGTCTCTTAAGATTTCCTCGACGACTTCTAGTGTAGCCCTTTGCGGGATAACTGTATACAAAGATTGTATGTAGAGGCTGAACAATAGGGACTTGCCTGGGCTGAAAGGCAAATTCTCCATTTTATTTATGGCGTCTGAGGTGTCCCTTAGGTAGCTACTCATTTTGAGGACAAACGTCCTTAAATAGTAGTCCACAAATTTTGATAGGGTTTCTAGTATGGAGCTAACTCCCGATACAATGGTTCGAGGGGATTGGGTCCTCCGACGTATTCCATATCTATGACATATCTATGACAGTAATCACCACAGCTGTGCTGCTTCGGAAAATCTTTTGGCGTCTGCGTCCTGCGTCGATGACGTCGATACGCCGCCCTCGCGGACCTCCTCCGACGGCTGACGTCACTGGATGTTATAAGTAGGACGCACAACGCCCGTAGCCTCAGTAGTAGTTTTTTCTCAGAACGTGTGGCACCAGTCTTCTGCCAGTCTGACCACACAAAGCCTTGCGGAAAGATAAGCTGCAATCGCATAAGGAATTCTGTAGCGGGGAAGGCAGGGAGGGAGTGATATGGAATACGTCGTCGGACCATCCCATCGAAAGTACGTTAACAGGTAAGAGAGTAACTTGTTCGTCTGCCTGGTGTATTGATGAGGGTTTTGTGCACTTTCGGTAAGGAACAAGTTACTTACCTGTAACTGTTGTTCTCCAGCATGGGTCTGGCATGGATTCACATGCTCATGAATATTCCCCGTCGTCAGGCTGGGAATCCTCGGTAAAGAAAAAACCAGTATCAGTTTCGTTTCTGATCTGTCTTTCGTAGTAATAACCAATCACTGGTCTCTGCGTCATACTGACCACAGCCAATGACTGCCCTCTACCTAAGCACCGCCTCTGGCAGCCATCTTCAGATTTGGAAGCACGTGAAGTGGCAGTATGACCAAGTGAAGAGCCGCAGAGGGGTAGGCGGGAGGGTTCGCATGTGAATCCATGCCAGACCCATGCTGGAGAACAACAGTTACAGGTAAGTAACTTGTTCCTTCTCCAGCATGGGGTCTGGCATGGATTCACATGCTCATGAATAAAGAATACATAGCAGTACACACATGCACAACCACGGGAGGTGGCAAAGGCTCAACATTAAGCATCACATCAACTCAACATTAAGCATCTTACCTCCTCACCAGGCTCACCTCAGGCGAACAGGTTGCGTAGCACTGCTTGGCCGACCCTGGACTCCTCCCTGGAATCCCGGTCGACGCAGTAGAATTTCGTGAAGGTGTGCGTCGACCTCCACGTAGCAGCCCTGCATATGTCCAGCAGGGGCACACCAGATAGGAACGCCGTGGTAGCTGCGATCGCTCTGGTGGAATGGGCTCTCGGACGGCCAGGCAGCGGTCGGTTTGCCAACCGGTGACAGTACATGATACAGCCGGAGAGCCATCTGGAGATGGAAGCCTTCGAGAGAGCCTTCCCCTGATTGACAGGTCCAAAGTTCACAAAGAGTTGTGACGTCTTCCGAAAACCTTTCGTGCGGTCCACGTAGAACTTCAGCGCTCTAGCTACATCCAGCGAGTGCAAAGTCCTCTCAGCCGGCGACGAAGGCGACGGGAAGAACACAGGTAACACCAAGGGTTCGTTGAGATGAAAGTCCGACGGTACCTTGGGCATGAAGGAGGGGTGCGTCCTGAGCACTACCCTCGTGTCGTGGAAAGTCAAGTACGGTGCCTTGCAGGAAAGGGCCTGGATCTCTCCCACTCGTCGTGCGGAGGTGATGGCCACGAGAAAAGCTGTTTTCCACGATAGAAACTTCAACGGGGCCGAGTGCAGAGGCTCGAACGGAGGTCCCATGAGTTTGGTCAGTACCACGTTGAGCTCCCACGCCGGGGCCGGAGCCTTCACCGGCGGGAACGATCTGAACAGTCCCTTCATGAACTCTTTCACCAGACGATGAGACCACAAGGACGTCCTGCCCGTGGTTCTGGTGTATCGGGAGATCGCCGCAAGATGAATCTTGATGGACGCGTGTGCCAGACCAGCTTTGGCCAGCGTCAGCAGGTACGGCAGCACTTGGGGAGCCGTAATCCGTAGAGGGTTAATCTTCTGTGCGTGGCACCAGACAGAGAACCTCTTCCATTTGTGTCCGTAGCATTTAAGAGTCGAGGACGCCCTGGCCTTTGCAAGAACCTCTCTGCAGTCGGCCGGTATGTCGTATCCTCCAAACTCTAGCGCTGCAGGAGCCAGGCCTGCAAGTTCAGCGACTTCGGGTCGTGGTGGAGGATGGCGCCTCCTTCCCTGGAGAGTAGATCCGCGTCCGCCGGCAGCTTGATTGGCGGGGACGCCGACAAGTCCAGAAGGTCCGGGAACCATATCTGCCTCGGCCACGCAGGTGCGACGAGGACCATCCTGCACCGTGACCTCTTGAGCTGGTTGACGAGCCGGATTAGCAGAGGCAAGGGAGGGAACGCGTAGAGGAACAGGCCCTCCCAGGGGAACGAGAAAGCATCGCCCATGCTCCTCGTCTGGGGAAACCTGCTGGCGAACCTCCGGCACTTGGTGTTCGTCGCCGTCGCGAACAGGTCGATCTGGGGTGTGCCCCACCGTCGGAAGAGGCGATCCACCAGATCCTGCCGTAGTTCCCACTCGTGGCACGAGCGCAGCTCCCTGCTGAGTGAGTCGGCGATGGTGTTTTTTATCCCTGCCAGATGAAACGGCACCAGAAGAATCCCTTGGGCGACGGCCCAATGCCACAGGTCCTGCGCCTCCTTGGACAGCGCTGGGGACCTGGTTCCGCCCTGTTTCCTGATGTAAAACATGGTGGTGGTGTTGTCGGTGAAGATCCTCACCACCTTGCCCTTGAGGGACGGAAGGAAGGACCTGAGGGCCCAAAACACTGCACGGAGCTCCAGGACGTTGATATGCAGGGACTTCTCCGTCGGGAGCCAGAGTCCCCTTGCGTGCAGATTTTCGGTGTGCGCTCCCCACCCTTCTAGGGAGGCATCCGTGGTCACAGTCACCTGGTGGGCTGGGGTCTGGAAGTCCATGCCCGCCGTCAGATGCGCGCGGGTGCCCCACCACCGTATCGCTCGTCGGAAACTCTCGTCGAGTTTGATCCTTTCCTCGAAGCTGCCCGTCGTCTGGATCCAGCGCGCATCCAGGAACTCTTGCAGCGGGCGCATCCGGAGCCTGCACATGGGAATGAGGTAGATGCAGGAAGACATCATCCCGAGGAGGGACTTGATGGACCTCACCTTGGCCGCGTCGGCCACCAACATCCGTTGCACCTTGCCCAAGATGGTCCTGGTCCTCTCCTCCGACGGGGAGGCCAGAAGGGACACTGTGTCGAGCCTCGCTCCCAGAAACAGTGCGACTTGCGCGGGCACCAGGTGGGATTTGGCGTAGTTCACGGAGAATCCCAGGTCCGTGAGGAGTTGGACGGTCCTTGCCGTGTGGACCACGGCGAGCTCCCTCGTCTTGGCGCGGATGAGCCAGTCGTCCAGGTAGGGGTAGACGTGAATCCCCTCGCGGCGCAGCTGCGCCGCCACCGGTGCGAGGCACTTGGTGAAAACCCTGGGTGCCGACCGCAGTCCGAAGGGAAGGGCTTTGAACTGGTAATGACGCCCTTGGACCACGAATCTGAGGAATTTTCGGTGCCCCTTTAGGATGGGAATGTGGAAGTAGGCATCCTCCAAATCCAACGACGATAGGAAGTCTCCTTCCTCCAGCTGACCCAGGACGTGCTGGAGGGTGACCATCCGGAACTTCTGCGCCTTGATGAATTTGTTCAGGCGTCGCAGGTCCAGGATGGGGCGCCATCCTCCCGTCTTCTTCTTCACGAGGAAGTAACGCGAGTAGACTCCGGAGCCCCGAAGCCTCTTTGGGACGAGTTCGATGGCGCCCTTCCTGAGCATCGCCTTCACCTCCAGGAGAAGTTGAGGGACGTGAAGTTCTTTCCTGGCCACGGGGGGGACGCGCGGGCACCTTCTTTGAAACTCGAGCGCGTGGCCCCGGGCCAGGGCGTCCAGCACCCAACGGTCGGTGGAGATGGACTCCCACACGCTGACGAAGCCCGCCAGCCGGCCTCCCACCGGGGTGCTTCGGTGGGGGCCCGACCCCACGGCCGGTTCAATCCTGCTTGGACGCGGCCTTGCCGCCTTGGCCCCCTTGGCGACGACGGCGGGGGCCGCCAGACTTGCCTCGTCCTCTGTAGGCCTCTTGCGACGACGAGCGGGCCGCTTGACGGTAGGAAGCGAAACCGCCGCCGGAACCTTTGGAGGCGCCCTTGCCTCCGCCGCTCCGAAAGGGCGTCCGCCGTTGCTGCAGCACTCCAAGGGCCCGGGCCGTCTCCGTATCCGCCTTGATGGCCTGAAGGGAATCGTCCACTGTCTTCCCAAACAGGTTGTTCCCGTCGAAGGGCATGTCCAGGACCCTGTTCTGGACGTCCTGCCGAAAGTCCGTAGCCTTGAGCCATCCGCGCCGTCGAAGGCAAACGCCGTTGCCCATCTGGCGGAACCCAGTGTCGGCGATGTCCGTCGCCACGGTGATGGCGTGGTCCGAGGCCACCTCACCTTCCTGCAGGATCTCAAGGGCCTCCGCCCTCTTGTCGTCCGGCAGAAAATCCAGCAGGGGAGCTATCTTGTACCAGAGTTCCCTGTCGTAGCGGGCCACGATAGCCAAGGCGTTGGCCGCTTTAATCGTCGTCGCCGCCGACGAGATGACTCTGCGTCCCATGGCATCCAATTTCTTTCCCTCGCCGTCCGGCGGGGAAGTCGACGTGGAGGCCGCACCCCCCCCCGCTTTCTTCCTGGCTGCCGCGGAGACGACGGAGTCCGGGGTAGGCTGCGCCCGGAGGCATAGGGGGGCCGAGTCCGGGACCCGGTACTTTTTCTCGTACCGGTCTCTTTTCGCTGGCGTCGTGGAAGGGTTCTTGAGGAGGGAAAGGCCCTCATCCCAAATGTCGTCCAACAGAGGCACTGCGAGGACCGTCTTCCTCTTGGTCTCGCGCCGTTGGTAAAGGAAGCCTTCCTTTTTCTTCTCCTCAGGGCAGAGTTGGAAAAGCTCGGATGCCCTGGCGATCATTGAGTGGAACGATCCAATCTCGTCGGGCGGAGAAGCCCTGGGGGGAGGCGACGACGGAAAATCCTCGTCGTATGCCTCGTCGTCCGTACCCGTCGCTGCCGTGTCAGTCCCCGTATCATCCCCTCGGGTGGACGGGGAGGAGGGCTGGATGGGGCGCGATGGTTGAAAAGGAGGCGGTGGATGGATCCTTCTTTTCTTGGTAGGGGGAACACCAGAAGGTCCCGGTTCTGGATCCCCCGACGGGAGAGGTTCCTCCGTCGGTAACGGTAGTCTCGTCCTTATCTCGGAGCATAAGGACTGTATAGCCAACAAAATGGCCGCTGAGTTGTCCTGCGGCGCTGGCAGAGGGGAATCCGACGGGCGAGCAGGGGCCCCGTCGGTATCCTCGACGATGTCGTCGTCGTCACCTGCGTCGGGGCCCATTCCGACGGGCTGGTCTTGTTCCACGCCTAGGCCGTGGCTTAAGACCTCGATCAGTTCCTCTTCTGAGGTTGAGGCCGAATCTCCGACGACGCCCTGCCCCCCCTTCTTCCCCACGGAGGGTTTCACGGGGGTCCTATCGATGGGCACGAAAGAAGACTCCCTCCGAGGAGGCAGGGAGATTCTGGGCCCCGAGGCCGCCACCACTGGTGCAGCCTCCACAGGCTGGGCCAGGGCCGCCGCGACCGTTTCGATAGAGGGCTTGGTCGAATGGATCAAGGCCTTCACCACCTTAGGTGCGCTCACCGCCTTATCCTTGAGGGAGGGGGCACTGCCACGCTCCTCCTCTGCCTTAGAGCTCGACCGGGGTCTCTCCAGGAGCTTCGCCGGGTGCTCGGCCTTCCTCTTACCCGACCCAGAGCGTTGGCTCGTGGTTGATGGTGCCGGGGAGGGTGCGCCCTGCCTGGCGCCCGTAGAGCCCGACCGTTCGGCGCTCCCGGTGCCAGCGGACTCGCGGTGCTTGGCCTTATGTTGGGCCCCCGTCGCCGGGGCGCCCTCAAAGGTCTTAGAAGACCGCTCAGATTTCTTCTTCTTCTCGCCAGACGGGCTCTTACCCTCCAGCCAGCTGGCGAGACGTTGATGGCGGTCCTTCATGGTCCGTTCCGACATGTTGCCGCAAAACGCACAGTCCTTCTCCACGTGCGTCTTGTCCCCATGAAGGCAGTAAAGGCAGAAAGAGTGTTCGTCCTCCTTGAAGACGTTCTGCAGCTGGCATCCAGGGCAGGCCCTGAACAGCTTTCCGGGCGTCGAGCTTCCCTTCTCCTGGGCCATCTCCGAGACCGGGCCTGAGAAGCTTCTGGAGTCCTCTGAAGTGTAGCTCGACGAAATCTTCACCCTTGAGGGGCACAGATGAATCCGACACGGGTCCCCGCTGATCGGATGTAGGATCGGTGGAGCTTGAGGCTCTTTTGACCGAAAGAATCGAAGTTTTTGTGAAAAAGCGCGAAAAAATAGCACTAACGCTCGAGAGCAATAGCACGAGGATCCCAACACATGAACGTGCGGTAAAAATCTGAAGATGGCTGCCAGAGGCGGTGCTTAGGTAGAGGGCAGTCATTGGCTGTGGTCAGTATGACGCAGAGACCAGTGATTGGTTATTACTACGAAAGACAGATCAGAAACGAAACTGATACTGGTTTTTTCTTTACCGAGGATTCCCAGCCTGACGACGGGGAATATTCATGAGCATGTGAATCCATGCCAGACCCCATGCTGGAGAAGATATAAAATACCGGCACTCGCCCTTGTTTTCTAATGAGGTAATCACATTCTTGCTTACTAATCATTTCTGCCTCATAAGCCCTGAAGACTTTTGTTTCTATAATTTCCACCAGTGTGGTCGATGGATCAGAGTGAATAGGGCGATAGCTTTTTGCATCGTTAAGTAAACGTAAGCATTCACCCACATAGTCATTGCGATTGAGAAGCACAATGGCCCCACCTTTGTCAGTTTGCCTCACTATGACATCCTCGACCCTAGCCAGTTTAGAGATCAACACCCGTTGAGCATTACCAAAGTTGGAGGGACGAGGAATACCCTATTGTTCCAATTTATAAACTTCAGAAGTGTAACTATGGACAGGAGCATTAAAAGTAGAATTATTTCTCAAACCAGTACGATTGAGGTTTTCATAGACATTGTAATTTTGAAAGAATTAATTCAAATGAACCTTATGGAACTCAGACCTAAATTCAAAAGGATCATGATACTTCGTAGTGACAAAATTCAGACCTTTATTAAGTACTAGCTCTTCATTTCTGCTTAAGATGTAACTAGACAGATTGATCACCACTGATTCCTCGCTTTGCTGCGTGTCTGTATCTGATTTCCCCAATCCCCTCGGTTGGGCCCCTGTCTTAAAAAAGGACATCCTTGTCTTTGTTTATTCTGGTACGTTGTCCTCGATCTCTGCCTGTGCCCTGTTGGTTACTTTGGTCCGTGGAGCCTGTGCTACCATCGTCACTTGAACTATAAGATGTATTGCGGAAATGAACCCTCTTTTTAAAGGTTTGATTGGTTGTACCCTGAAAAGTATTACCAAACTTGTAGCCATCAGCAATATAAGGAAAAATCTTCTCATGTGAGAAAATGGATGTCTTTTTTCATCCTCTTTAGACGTTCTAAACTGGTGTCATTTTTGAAATCTAATAATTCTTTAAGATGTAGATCTAGATTAGTTTTGAAAGCATCAAGATCTACATCTTTCTTCAGTTCGTCTTGTAATTTAGAAATGTCGATTTCAATCAGTTTAGATACTTCTGTAGCTGTGTCTATTATAAGTACTAACCAATCCCGACCGCATTTGTTTGATATATAACTCCACTTGCTCTAAAACTCTGGATTATCCAAAAATAGCTTCGGTTCATTTCTAACTATAAGGCCCTGTGGAAGCACCTGATTTCTCAGATATTGAAGCATGATAACACCGTGTAATTCTGTGCAAATTAAACATTTTCTAAGTTGTGCAATTCATCCCATTGGTCATTATTTTTGTTTAAAATGCCATCACTTGTATCTGATAACACAGACAAGGAGTCTAACAGGTTTTTGACATATTCTTCGCTATAGACAAGGCATTCATCTGCAGGAGCTGCCATAATAGTCGTTGAAACTCACACCCCACACGTGAACACTTTGCACACTGAAAAAAAGGACCATACAATTTATTAGTGCCTTTGAGACCACAATGACCCTCCTAGAAATCACCTTACTAAAGGCAAAAAGTACCCCTTTTGAATACTCCCTCTCTCACACGGTCAGGGGGTGACCACAATTGTTTATATATCAAGGAGACAGTTTCAATAATTCCAAATTTGCTGATCTATATACACGGTCTGATGCGAGATGACAGCAAAAAATCATACATACCAGTAACAGAAATAATTTATTTGGCAAATGTAATGTTGACAATTAGTTGCGCAAATTAAATAGGGGCCTCTTTTATTGTTAGTAGCTTCTTTTATGTATGTGTTTAGGACCTGTCACAAAGCCCACACTGAATGCACAAAAAGACTGGACTCCAAAAGTATGGTTCACTGGATTTATTTATAAAAAAGAAACACGAAGGACCAGATTCTCATAAAGTAGTGCAAATGAAAGGAGCACAAAGAAAGCTTTTGCTTCATTTGGATTGCTTTCAGAAATGCGCAGGCCACTTTATTCTTCTTGCTGACCTGCGCATTTCAGGATGGGCTGGACAGTGACGTAAAGTGCCCCTGGCATACATTGCTCCCGAACATAATGTACGATAGGCTCCCAGTAAGTATGTATTTGCTGGGAGTACATTTCACAGAGAAATGGGCAGAAATCCCCCCCGCCCCCGATATGCGCAAATGGGTGAAAAAGGGCATCAGTCTGATAGCATCTAAGCTGGGCCCATTCAGGTGCCCTTCGGGAATGGACAAAAGAAGGTCCGAGAGTCCCTCTACAGGCACAAACACAGCCCATTGACCTGTTCTTGGGTGGATGGCACCAGGGAGAGTCTCAACCAGGTTTTGGCTCACTGCGCTTTTCACAGAGGAGAAAGGTCCATATGCATATCAGTCTTTGTCCCAACCAAAGGGAGTCCAGCACCGAAATGCTAGGCAAATCTCTTCTGAACAAGAGTACCAACAGCAACACCAGACACGTTTTTCAGCCTAGTCGGGCCTCCATCGTGAAAGGTACAGTGAGCTAAAATCTGTCTGCAGACTCTCGGGTGGGCACCTTCCCATAGAACAGGTCATTAGGCCATGTTCATTCTAGCAGAGTGGCGCCGTACCTCTTTTGCTAAGTTTAAGGAACTTAGGGTTG
This sequence comes from Ambystoma mexicanum, assembly GCF_040938575.1. Lineage (NCBI taxonomy): Eukaryota > Metazoa > Chordata > Amphibia > Caudata > Ambystomatidae > Ambystoma > Ambystoma mexicanum. Next base: position 444,960,603 of record NC_090936.1, on the reverse strand, counting down.
GTAACCCTAAGTTACATAGGCACCAAACAAAAAGAAACTCAGCCTTGGATGGTTTAATATGTGGGAAATGGTGGGACATCCAAGATTGGAAGGCTTAGAGACAGGCTGAGAGGGGGTTGAATGTGCATAATAAGATAAAGAAGAAAATTAAACTAACATGTGACCAAGGAGAGAAAGGGAAGACAAATTAATGACATGATCGACAGCATCAAAAGCTGCCGATAGATTTTGAAGAACAAGCATAGAAGATTTTTTAGAATAAGAGGTGGAAAGTAGAATATTAGAGACAGAGAGAAGAGCTGTTTCTATTGAATGAAAAGAATGAAATACAGATTGGTAGGGTGGGAGAAGAGCAGCGTTCTTTAGATGGGCATTGAGAATAAACAATGCACTTGTAAAGCTTGGAAAGAAACAGAAGTAAAGAAATAGGATGATAGTTCGACTGCAAGGAAGGATCAAGTAAGGGGTTTCCTTAGAATAAGAACAGAATGAAAGAATGATGTTCCTAAGGATTAATTGTAAAGTGTTGTAAGATAAGGAAGACGAGAAGGACAGACTTCAGGAATTAGAGAGGAAGGTAAGGGATCAGAAGGAACAGTGCTATGATGAATCTTAGAAAGATCTAAGGCAGTCTCAGAATCAGAAATAGGGTCAAATGTGGACACGACACGGGGGAGTAGAGGAAGTAAGATCAGAGGATGAAGAAGTGATAGAGGAGCGAAGTAGTGTCACCTTAGAAGAAAAATAAGAAGCCAAATCGGAAGTTAAAAGGAAAGATAAAGCGACCGTATCAGTAGCAGGAGGCGAGAGAATGCAATTTAGAATCTGGAACAGGGTCAGAGGATAAGAAAAGAAAAAGTGACATGATCGAGAAGATCCGTATAGTACTGTTGTTTAGCCAGAAACAGTATGAGGTGTGAAGAGATGTTAAGAAAGTAGGAGCCAGGATCGTTGGGCGGCGGCCAAGCTTGGGAACACAAACACCGGGCTCGGGCCAGCCGCTCAGCGTCGGAGGTTCACAGTACCCCACGGTGCACTGATGGGGAACTCGTTTAACCGCCCCTACCCTTACCTGTAATGACGGCCAACACTGGACATCCCACATGGCGGGCCGACCACGGAGCCTGCAAGGGGCTCACACGCCAGGCTGCACACCTGTGCAACAGCAGCAGCCAAGGAAGGGGAAGCGTGGAGGGAGGTCTGGGTTCAGCCAACAGGTGGAAGGGAAGAGGAAGGGGGAAGGCAGCTCTATATCTAGAGGGAGGGCTCTTTGGGTCTTGTCCAATCAGAGGGAGGGGGAAGGGATTGGTCCCTGATTGGCCCTCCTACAAGTCAAGGATGGGGTATAAAAAGGACTGGCCTAACGGCATTTGTGTTGCTCTTTGCAGGGAGAAGGAGAGGAGTGTGGAAGCGACTGGTGGGCCTATCCGGGTCCGAGTGAGTAGGAGACACCTCACAAAGAACGTGTACCCCAGGCTTTGAACCTACAGTGAAGTAACTGTACAAAGCTGGGTGGGAACTTTGCCTTATTGGTTATCCCTGAAAATGTAACAGTGAATGAAAAAGTTCTCTCAAGTATCACCACCGGCTCCTGTCCTGATTGTCACAGTCATATAAGGGTCTGCACCTGTGTCTTCTTATTTGAGGGGAGGCTGGGATTATCTGTTGTTAGGGCAGAATTCCATTTTTGGGGGCCATACAGTTTCATTTTATGGTACCCCCACTCTTTTTTAATTTGTCCACTTTATCTTTTGGGAATTCTAATTTATTGTAATGGTCAACGTGACTACTGCTGAAACCCCCCTGCCATTACATTCCATGTTCACTCTCTAAATAGTCCTAGGTCACCCATAAGGCTTCCAGCCCAGTGGTGCTACTTAAGTGCCCCTTATGTGCCCCATTTGTGCTCTGGAGCAATTATTTCAGCCTACATTGGTTTAAGGAATAAGCTGGTGGCAGCTAATATTTCCTTTTGGCTTCACCAGGAGTGCAAACTGATTTACCGCATTAGCAGCCCAAAAGTTTCTTTAAGGTAGCTGTCTGAGTAGTAATAAAATCTTTCTCTCTGCCAGCTTGTTTTAGGGGCTTCTTTTGTTGAGGCAAAGCATGAGGCAGTCCTAAATGGCTGTTGTACACATATATCCTGTTTTTGAACCTAATATGTCACCCCCATGTTGCTTTGAACTGGTCTGGATTCTCAGTGACTACCCCTGATTTATTATAGATTTTTAAATGAATGTATTCCACTCTGAACTCAGGATTTACAGTGCATCAATGTGTGTTGATATGGATTCCCTCCTTGAAGTGTAACATGCCCTTCTGGCTCTAGGGACTATCTAACTAAAATATATCCTAAACATGTGTAGCCCTCTTGGCTTTGTTGGACATTGTGTACCCCTGTTTTACTACCTCTATGTGTTTTACCACTCTGCTCAATGCATATGTATTATGTGTAATACTTACCTATAGTGTAATAGGAAACCTGTACTAAGATATGTGTGGCATTTTTTCATCCTAAATATGATGGCAATTACTGTGTGCATTATTGTCTAGAGGCCTATTTTTCACTTACCTCTGTAATGTGTCTGCCACCAGGTATGGAACTTGCATTTTAGGGCAAAGGGTGAGATAGTAGTTAACTGGTCATGTACATGTACATGTACTGTTTTTTATATCTACACTATGCTCTGAAGTGTGTTTGCTTCACTTGAGTACTTATTTTTCTTTAGACAGATATATGACTTTGTAATAAAAGTGTATTTCTTTTACAGTATTCAAGTGTGGCATATGTTTTTGTGGCAAGTCTTGGGAATAACTGTTCCTTCCTGCTTCCTGCCTTGGAAGTTAAGCATGTCTGTGTCAAGGAGTTCCCCCCTTCTCACCCGAGTTCGATCTTTGCTGGATTTCTTGGTCGATGCCTTCTTGTGGACGGATCGGGTCTTGAATAAGGCTGCACGAGTCTCTTCCGACTCCAGCGTGCGTTCAAAGTTCCGGGATGCAAAGAATCCGGGAAATTTACAGAGTGCGCTACTCAGCACACGAGTCCATGAATCAAAAAGGGAAGGAAAGGGAATAGGAATAGGGTTGGCTGGGAAAGAACCAAGGAAAACAATACCGCGAGCTATGGAGCACACGTCTGGTCGCTACTTCGCAATAGCATTGAGACGCGCAGAGCCGCGGGAGGCGTGGTCTATTAATAGAACACGCTACGTCCAACGTGTAGAGGTAGGAAGGTGTTTCACAGTGGACGGCCATGTTGGGAGTACCAGGGAGTGTAAGCCCTATTGAGACAAGGACCAGGAAGTCCAAAAGGGGCGTTTTCTGTAGGTCATGACAGCCTTCTCTGCTACGTTTAACATTGAAGAGGCTAGTCTTCCCTTTTAGGCAATACACTGTTCTACCACCATGTAAGATGGTTACACAGCTCACACCAGAGGGTTGTGCAAATATATGCCAAACAACCATTTTGCCAGATCTATGTGAATACTGCGCATCCATTACTGAGCGGCCAGAAGGGAGTAGTTTCTTACCTGTAACTCCATTTCTCCAGTGTTGGTATCTTTCATGGATTCACATGCTTTGAATATTCCCCATCGCCAGACTGGGAACCTCAGTCCTTTTTAAAATAGCGTTTTCCCCTGGAAAACTTCGACACTTTTGTGTCCTCTCAACGTCCTTTTTGGGTGCTTAGCTACCACCCAATAGAACGTAGGGCATAAATAGACCCGCCCCCGCGGCTTCCCTTCAGATTTTAACCTCCAAAGTAGAGGAATCGAACCAGGTTTGCATGCAGGGGAGGCCAGCGGGCGCATGAGAATCCATGAAAGATACCAACACTGGAGAAATGGAGTTACAGGTAAGAAACTACTCCCTTCTCCAGCATTGGATCTTTCATGGATTCACATGCTTTGAATAGATTACATAGCAGTAGCAATCATGCACGGATGCGTGTAATGCAAACCAACACATCACAGAATCACATACATGAGACCAGAAAAACCAAACCAGCAGCGATAACAGTCAAATAAATACTCTGAAGCTGCGGGGCTTACCTTATTGAAACAGGCGTTGCAGAACTGCACGTCCCACTTGTACATCCGCACCATGCTGCTGTTCCAGGCAGTAATGCAGAGTAAAGGTATGCAGCACCGACCAGGAGGCCGCATGGCAAATGTCTGCCAGCGGAATCCCCGACCATAATGCCAGCGACGAAGCTGTGGACCTCGTCGAGTGTGCCTTCAGACGCCTCGCCAAAGGCTTTCTCGCCTTAGAGTGACAGAACGAGATAGCCGACGACACCCAGCAAGATAGTCCTTGCTTGGAGATTGCTTGTCCCTTGACGGAGGGTCCATAAACCACAAATAGTTGTTTTGAAAGTCTGAACTGAGTATGACTCAGATAAAATGTCAATGCTCTTTTCACATCCAGTGTATGCAGCGCTTTCTCTGCCGACGTGCAAGCAGAAGCAAAGAATGATGGCAGCACGATGGAAGAAAGTTTATGAAAAGTGGTTGGCACTTTTGGAATAAAGTGCGGGTTAGTGGCCAAGACCACCTTGTCCTTGAAGAAATGTAAGTACGGAGGATCCACCACTAGAGCTTGCAACTCAGATATTCTCCTCGCCGAAGTAATGGCCACTAAAAACGCCACCTTCCACGACAAGAACTGAAGGGGCGTCGACGACAGCGGTTCAACAGGGGCCTCATCAGACCTGACAGAACCACATTGAGGCTCCACCCCGGAGGGAATTTCTTGACGGGAGGAAAGGTCCGAAATATCCCCTTCAGAAAATGCTCGACAAGACAATCACTAAACAGAGGCGTAGTATGCCGCTTTCGAGTGAATCTAGAAATTGCTGCCAAGTGTACTTTTATGGAGGAGAACGCCAAACCTTCATTTGCCAAGTGCATCAAGTAGGGCAGAACTTGCTCCGGTGAAATATTCAAAGGGTCCACCCCAGGCTGGCCCTTACACCACAGGCAAAACCTTTTCCATTTACATGCATAGGAGACATTTGTGGACGGGGCTCTAGCTACCTCCAAAATGCAGTGACAGTCACCAGAAATGTTCAGTAGGCCAAATCTCTGACAAATCAGGAGCCAAGCCGTCAGGCTGGGAGACCCTGGATTGTGGCGCCAGACAGCGCCCTTGTCCTGAGACAGAAGGTCCGATGTCACTTGCAACCGAATCGGTTCCGCTACGGACAGATGAAGTAGGTCCGAGAACCACGGTTGTCTGGCCCAGTACGGGGCCACCAGAATCACATGGCATGGGTATTTCCGAATCCACTGGAGTGTCTGTCGAATGAGTGGAAATGGGGGAAATGCGTAAGTGAACCGGCCCGTCCACAGGAACGAGAACACATCCCCCAGAGACTCAGGCTGAGGCCATCTGCTGGCAAACTCCTTGCGTGGCAAAGAGATGCAACGAAGGACGACCCCATTTCCGGAAAATCGTTGACACCTGTTGTTCCTTCAGCTGACATTTGTGGAATTGGTTTATCTCTCTGCTGAGCAAGTCCGTCTGCACATTCATCACTCCCGGCAGATGAAACTCTACAATACTGATGCCGTGTAACAGGGACCAGTGCCAAAGTTCCTGAGCTTCTTTCGAGAGCATCCTGGAGTGGGTGCCCCCCTGCTTCCTGAGGTAAAACATTGTGGTGGTATTGTCTGTCAACACCCTCACCACGGAGCCGCGTATGCACGGCAGAAACTATTTTAGGTCCCAATGAACCGCTCTCAGCTCTAGCACATTGATGTGAAGAATCGATTCCACCCGAGACCACAGACCTTGAAACTGGAAGATCCCCAGATGCGCTCCCCATCCTGTTTGAGAGGCTTCCGTCACAATTGTAGCCTGAAACTCCGGCTGCACCAACGGCACACCCCGATCTAGATTGTCCGAGAGCTGCCACCATCGAAGAGCATCCACTAAGTCGCTGTTGACCACAATCTTGTCGGACCACAATACTCGACTCTAAGCCCACCGGTCTGCAAGGAACTCCTGCACCGGCCTCATGAAGAGACAGTTCTTCACCAACAGAATGCAGGACGCCATGGCTCCCAACAGTGACATGTATGTTCTGACCGACACTCTTGTTCCGACCTTCCACTCTGCCGCTTTTTGCTTGCGATTTTGAATTCTCTCGACGGAGGGTCTCACCAGGCTTAGTTGAGTCTGAAATTCTGCACACAGAAATACCAAGTTCCTGGAGGGAGATGGATATGACTTCTCGAAGTTGACGGCAAAGCCTAGTCGTTGCAACAGCTGCATGGTAGCGCTGAGACTTGCCTGCGTCGCCACCTGAGACGAGCCTCGCACCAGCCAGTCGTCGAGGTAAGGGTAGATGTGTCAAGGTCCAGTCTTGAATCTTAATGCAGGAGTGATGCTGGCCCACCAGACCCCCTAGGTGTGCCAACTCAACAATCTCTAATAAGATATAATTACCAAACTGGCAAACCCAAGGGGAAAGGGGAATGGAGAACAAAACAAAAGCAGATCTTCACTGGTCTTTTCTATGTAGACTTCTCGACTACTGGTTTTCCATCTGGAACTGGTGTACTGGATTGATGATTCCTCAGTGTCGTGTCTGTGAAGATCTAAACATATATAATATACTATTACTATCACTTTAATTAACCACAAAAGCTTTAATATGTTTTCAGTTAAAAGAAATATATATATATATATAAATATTTATACCTGCAGCCTATGCTTGATAGCTGATAGGCTTAATATAGCTAAGTATCTTTCTTTCTGAATCTTTAATATCTTCTTTTACTCAAACTTATAGTCTCAAGAATCTTAATTTATTGTGAAGCATTAATAGTTCAAAATCCTTCAAAAAATAGTCTTGAGATTTAAAAGTGTTCTTGTCTGAATATTGATGTCGGAAATCCACAATCTAAAATTTATATTTTTTCTTGGTAACTTTCACTTAACTGCAGTACAAATGTTGAAGAGGAACACGCTGCTATTGACATCTGGAAATAGCGTGCTCATACCTTAACTCCCATGAAGAATACAGGAATCTTTGAATGAAGATGTGCTCTCAAATGAATCGAAGCAAACGAAAAAAAACGAAGCAAACGGCACCGCACACTCTGGAAGATGATCCGCGCAGTTGAAGAGGAGCCACGCACACCGTGCACTCTGGAGAGGTGAACCGCGCAGTTGAAGAGGAACCGCGCACTCTGGAGAGGTGAACTGAGCAATTGAAGAGGAACCGCGCACACGCGCACTCTGGAAAGGAACCGCGCACTAAAGAAAATAAGCACTACCAAAACGGAAGCCACTCGATAATACTTCCACGAAACGACGCACAAGAATATGCAACTACGTCACAACCAGGAAGTAACAGGAGCACAATAGAGGACGAACGATACACGTTTTAAGGTACTTTACTCAAAAAACAATCTATGATGAACTTCACGCGCACGCAAGAATTCAAATAAATATTCGATAATTTAGCATTGTAAAACACCACAATAACTTCACTCATGTAAAAAAAATGTATACCTAGTTTCAGAAATACTATTCCAACTAGAACATTAATAAAGATAAAATGTAAATACAGCCGCAATTACAGAGAAGCGAACGTTTACTTTACCAGCCAGTTAACAACACAAGCAAAAGAGCACATGAAAGTTCGTAGCTTAGTAGGATTACTTTTTCAAACGAATATTGTTTCAAAATAACTTCTTGACTCCAATAGTAGATATTATATTGATAACAAATAAGTGTTAACCACTTATTGACTTAGCTTGCTTCATCTGTATAGATTTGTTCTTTCAACGCTGGATGAGTTCTTCTTGAAATAACTTTCTCTTTTCAGTAGTTTTTTCCTTCTTAAAAAGTTTCTAAAGATCACTATAGTTAAATTTTCTACAGAGCTAAATAACTGCAGCCTTCCTCTAAGGAAACTGGAATGAAAGGCAGTTTAGAATCTTAGTGAAAGTTCCAAACTACCTCACAGCATCTCTCATCCAATTACTGTTGTGGAACGGACCCTCCATCTTGGCTTGGGAAATTAGGCACTTCCTGAATAGTTTTACATTAAGGAAACTTAAGTAAACAATCAGATGTTTAATTCAGAGCAAACACCCAAACATCACTCAACATTACTCCTACAAATATATATGATGATGTAGCCTCCTAAATGGGAGTTTTCTAGTAAAGTGTCTCTTTGAAAATGTGGAAATATGCCATGGAATCCTGACAAGATGTGATGACCTTCTTGTCGGAGCCACGCTGCCACCGGCGCTAAACATTTTGTAAACGTCCTGGGGGACGATTTCAGACTGAATGGGAGCACTCGGAACTGGTAATGATCTTGACCTACTACAAATCGCAGGAATCTTCGGTGTCGTTGACGCATGGGTATGTGGAAATATGCGTCTCGTAAATCCAATGAGGCCAGAAATTTGCCCGGCTGCACCGACCGAATGACTTCTTGAAGTGTGAGCATCTTGAACTTCAGGCGTTGACGAGTCTTGTTCAGCGCCCAAAAGTCCAGAATGGGTCGCCACTTGCCGTTGGGTTTTTTCACCACGAAGTAACGGGAGTAAACCCCCTGGCCTCTTTCAGCCACTGGAACCAATTCTATAGCCCCTTTCTGTTGCATAAGTACAACCTCCTGCTGTAAGATGTGAAGATGAGGTTGCACATTGCACAAAGTACACGGGAGGAATGGGAACCGGTGAGCCCTTGAATTCCAGAGAGTGGCCCAACCGTACCGTGTCCAATACCCAGCGGTCTGATGTAATTTTGTTCCATTCGTCGACGTGTAGAGCTACTCTGCCCCCCAGCACATTTCTCCGAAGACAGTCATTGTTGTGATTTAGTTTGTCTACCGTTGGTGGAAGAGGCCTGTCCCCTCTCTTTCTAGATGCCTGAAAATCTCGTCTCTTTCGCGCCGATTGCACTGCCCTTCTATACCCTTGTGAGGAGTATCCAGACCGGCCGTAACCCCGGTCTCTGGAGGAAGAAAATCGGGTGTTTCCTGACGCTCCACGTAAGGGGCGAAAGGGGCAAAACAACTGCCCACTCTGCAAAGCCCCCAAAGATTTCGCTGTGTCTGAGTCCTCCTTCATGCCCTTGAGGGCCTCGTCGATTTTTTCTCCAAACAATTGTTCCCCCCTCTCAGGGCATGTCCAAAACCTTGTAATGAACCTCTGGTCTAAAGTCTGTGCACTTCAGCCAGGCTTGCCGAGGTAGTACCACACCATTATCAATCTGCTTGAAACCAGATTTTGCTAAATCCACAGCTATATTAATGATGTGATTCGAGGCCTCCTCACCTTCACGTACCGACAGCATGGCAGCTTTTCGGTGTTCCTCCGGCAAGTGCTCTAACAGAGGTGCCAGCCGATGCAACATCTCGCGATCGTAGCAAACCATGATCGCCAACAAGTTGGCTGCCTTTACTGTCGTCGCCCAACCGTTAAAACTTCCTTACCGAAGGCATCCTGTCTTCTCGCGTCACTGTCAGAAGGTGTAGTACACTTGTGCTGGGTTCTGGCTTTCTGGCTCGCCGCCGCTGCCACCACTGATTCAGGGGTGGGTTGCGAAACCAAGCACTTTGGCGTAGAGTCCAGGGCCTTAAATTTCTTCTCTAGCCTCCTTTTGACTGCTGGTTCTGAGAAGGGATGGCACATTGTGCGTAGGCCCTCCTGCCAGACATAGTCCAGGATTGGAATGGAGAAAACCACCTTCCTTCTCTTGCCCATGTGGTCAAATAGGAAACTTTCCTTCATTCCTCCTCTGGGGTTAGACCAAATTCAACACAGGTTTTTGCCATCTGGCATGGAATGCCCCCATATAATCCGGAGGGGATGGTTGTGCTGGACTACGAGGGATTTCCATTTCCACATCCGACTCCCATGTCGGGTCACCCTCTTCCGGATGAGAACGAGGAGGCTCTTCGCTCATCGGCTGAGGAGTCGGCAACCCAGCTCTAGATGTTGAACGCAGAGGGACACCTGCTGCGTCGACGACAGGGGCCACCGGGACCGCCCCTAGAGGAGGCAACCTTGAATCTAGTTGACCTCCCGTTCATCCTCCACCAACGACACTGAAAGGGCCGCCTCCTGCTGTGGCAGAGTGTCAGCCAGAAGGGCGTCAAACGCCGAAGGCTGCCACGCCCCACCCGTTGGTAGCAAGTTGTCCGTTGACGGCGAAAACCTCAGGCCTTCTTCGACTGTAGCCAATGGAGCCGAAGACACAATCGTGGAGGTAGACACTGTTGCCGGCAGTGAAACCGTCGACGACGGGACTCCCGTCGACGGCGCCCACACTTGTGGCGTAGTTTTTTCAGGTGATCCCGCCCGTTTGGCCACAATGGACCGGTGCTTCGACGACTCTCTACTAGAGGATGAGCTACGATGGTCTCCTGAAAAGGAGCGTTTCGAAGAGTCCTTTTTGTCTTTCACTGATGAAGATGTTTTTTCAGGCCTTCCCTCCGACCTGCGGGACTGATCCGAATGACCATGCTTGGAAGACGAAGGAGCCCCTTTCGTCAGGTGTTTGGCCGAAGAGGGGCGACCACTCTTCTCTGCACTGGAAGGCTGAGACTTCTTAGCCGGTAGTTCAGCCGACACCGACCGGCGAGGAACTGTTGGAGCAGGTCTCTCAGACACCAGGCTATGAACCGATCCTACCTCAGATGAAGCGTAGGTACCTTCATTTAGCCAACACACCAACCGCCGATTGCGGTACTTTAGCGTTTTCTGAGAGAAGCCTTTACAGATGTCGCAGGAATCGACGGAATGATGAGGGTAGAGGCAATAGAGGCAATCCATGTGCCCGTCCCCATCATATATCTTTTTCAGCCCGCAAGTCGCGCAGGGCCGAAACAAAGCTTTCCCCAGAAGACATTGGGAAAAAATGACCAAAACACCAATACGTGTAGAATCAAACGAACACGAGGTGATCCCAACACTTTGGAGACGGTTGGAATCTGAAGGGAAGGCGCGGGGCTATTTATGCCCTACGTCCTATTGGGGGGTGGCTAAGCACCCAAAAAGGACGTTGATAGGACACAAAAGTGTCGACGATTTCCAGGGGAAAACGCTATTTTAAAAAGGACCGAGGTTCCCAGCCTGACGACAGGGAATATTCAAAGCATGTGAATCCATGAAAGATCCAATGCTGGAGAAATGTTGCATCCATTACAACAAATCTATGCAAAAATAAATGTGGGGGGAGACCCTCCTGGAGTCCCTCCTTCTTCCCCCCAATTTAATAAATATGGTAAATCGATCCCCTATATATTTTCACCTAGATTTGTTGTAATCTATGCAACACAGTAATGGTATGTGCAGTAAACAGGTGATACCCATCTTGCATAGGTGCACCTGTACTCATTTTGAGCATTGGGGCTCGACCAAGCTTTTATCTGGAATATCTGCAATCTGGATATCGACTCTCTGCTTCCTGCTACTCCCTAGGGCTGACTAAGAAAGACCCAGGCCTCTAGGTTCCTCAGATTTTGAACTGTGGGCTGGAAAGTGTTGGGAAGGAGGGACCATCGCCCCAGGCCCCCAAGCTGTTTTAGATAAGACAGAGGCCTGTGAGTGTAGTGTAGGGACACAGGGAGTGTACAGGGGGTAGGAGGGGGTTGATAGGGGTTTCAGTGTGGGGAGGTCAGTGCATGCATTGGGTTTAGAATACACTGCGAATCAAATGCCATCTTGGACAAATAGCAGCCATATAAAAATCGATTCAATTACAGAGAAACAACCACACTGCGCCGAAGACCCCTTAACTGTGCTGGCCTTTCAGCCGCGGCATCTGTGTATCGCAGAGACGTCTCTGCGATACACAGATGCCAAGGGTGAAAGGCCAGCACAGTAGTAATTAGTCAACGCAACAGAATCATTGAACAGGATGAATTCCATGAAACAGGAACATACGCCTTGAGAAAGAGCATGCGCTCGAAACACGTGTCGGCTGGTCCAGAAGTGGTTTCGCCTTAACAAATTGCTTAATTAAATGCAGTAATTAGGGGGCTATTGGCGCAGTGTGGTTGTTTCTCTGTAATTGAATTGTTTTGGTTTGTGGAACTGTAAGCGGATGCTCCACATCTGACACAACCGCCCGCAGCCCTGTGCCCGGTTAAATTCACGCGCACCTCATCGGTAGTGACAAGCGCTGGGGTTCCATTTTTTTCTGCTTCTAGTTGTTCTCCATATAAAAATTGAGGCATAACACTGCACTGCAACCAGGGCAGTAGGCCCAGGCCGTGAACGTGGAAATGTTTGTGCATGCAGGAATAGGTTGCAACATGGGCAGCGGCGTGAAAGGCCAGAGCCACAGAGATTCATAAACCTTACATTGTCTCATAGTGCCAACATTTGTAGCCTAGGAGGAGCCTGCTCTTGTAATTATACTCTGTTGCAGGCCCCATAGAGAAAACCAGAAGTTGATTTGGCAATATCTCTGGGTCTCAGGTGCAGAGTGTATTGTCGATCTCTAGGCATGATTGAGTGAGAATGTCGGTCAGGTAAGGTACGTTGACGACTCTAAGAAGAACGCTTGGTAAGGTTAAATGCAACTAGAATGAGTAGTGACCCAGTGTCTCATATTTACAATGCTAGCTCTGACATAGTTTCAAAGCAATTATAAGAATATTACTTTCTGTACAGAATACATAGATTATACATTACATGGTGTTATAATGGGTACCATAACAAATTGGGGCCTAATGCAGGGAAGCATTGAACCTATTAACTTTCAATATATCTCAGAAGTGGGAAATTGCACATTTTTCTTGATTAATAATTAGAGGGGTTTTAAAAAGTCAATTTTGACTGCAGTTTTGATATAGAGTCTTTACGAGTCTGTCGGTAACCCGCCGGTACCGGCAGACTCGCCTTACCGTTTCCGCCGCCTGATATCCTGGTGCTAGCGGGACACCACAGGCGGCCTAGGAAGGGTATGTTCCCATTCCTGTGGAGTCCCACAGAACTACATGGTAATGGGAACCCTGAAGCACCAGCATCATTAGTAACAGTGCTGGTGCTTTAGTGAAAAATCTGCTGTTAGGGGCCAGAACTACCTGCAGGTCAGGCCTGCTGGTAGTTCACAGCCCCTACCGGCAGACTTGAAGTGAGCCGGTCCGGAAACTGGTAACGTTGTTACTGACCCAGGGACCTCAAGGACTCTGAGGAGGAGTGACTAAGGAAGGTGCACCCAGCGCAGAATCCCGAGGTGCGAAGGAGGAACGGATCACCTGTCAGATAACTCCTGGCTCTATGTTCAACAAAGCTTGTTGTAGCAATTTTAACTTCCACTCAGCCAACTGGTCCTGTATCTTTATTCAGGGGAACTATGCTATCCTATAAGGGAAGGAGTGTGATATGGGGAGCGTGAATGAGGTGGCAGGTATAACTGTTAGTGGTATGCTGGGAAGGGTTGCAAGTGTGGTCTGTCAGCGCTATGTATATTCCCCACATGAGCTCGGTCTCCAATGCTGCTAAACTGTGTAGTATGAGACTGGCTGGCTCAAAGTTAAACGCGCAAGCAGCAATGCTCAGGAAATCTGCAGCTGAGTCCAGCTCCTCTCAGGCGCATCTGCTCGCTTTTAAATTGTCATCCTGCCCCCACCCTCACAATTTAAACCAGAAGTTAAAGCAATCTAGTGATAGTCCTGTAATTCCAAACTCATGGCATAATGCTATATAGGAAGTCCCACATCAACTGTACATTTCCTATTGGGATGTAAAGCAACATCAGTATACCATTAATTAATGCCTTGCGTATACACGTCAGAATGCTCACTGTAAAAACATGCATCAGTATGACAATACCAAACTAGAGGGAAATGAGACAACCTTTTGAATTTCAATAAAATAATTTTATAGAGTGGGCTTAATTGTTCTTACCGAGAAGCCCTACACCATTACCTTATTTCTTAAATCCTATATATGTCAATATATATTCATATCGCTGAATGTGAAGACCCACTTCATTACAATTTGTACTGGGAAGTAGGTCAACAAACTCATATTATTCATTCTGTAACTGTAAATTAATGTCAGCATATATGATAGAATTCCCACATCAAAGATGTGAACATCAGCAGGAAGGGATTCAACTGCATAGAATTATTAATACAAACATTGAACTTGTCACAAAATGTTCTGAGAATCCTACCTCAATTTTGTAATGTTGCTATAGTAAGGAAAAGTTATTCACTGTAGTGACTATTGTACTCCTAGTCAATGTCCCATTTCCTCCATACATTAGGGAGTTCCCGCGGAGCGGGGAACAGGAACTGAGCCATAGCAAACCCAGTGAACTTCCCCTTTAAGAATCTAAGAATGTCACATGCGCATAGTGTGAACACGCAATAACCCTGCCTCTCACACGCCTTCCTCTCACTCCCTTGATCTGCCAAGAGGACCGAAAGGACCTGTCTATCTAGTTTTATGTGGATAGAGGGCAGGCATATGGAGGAAAGGGTACATTGGACTAGGAGTACAGTAGTCACTACTGTGAGTAACTTTTCCTTACTCCAACGTCCCATTCCCTTTTCTCTATACTTATGGAAGAGTATAAAGCACTACCCTGACCCAGGGAAGATGGAACTAAACTGTTGCAAAATTGTTCCTGAGTACTGACTGTCTGAATTGGGCATCGGCCCTGGAACTGAATTCCAGCGTGTAATGTTTACAAAAAGCTGAAGGAGAGGCCTAAGTGGCTGCCTTGCAAATGACCTCCCATGGTCTATGGCGCTGAAAGACTACTGCCATACATTTTGCTCTAGTCAAAAATATGCATGTAGATCCTGAGTGACAACTTGCTATGAACGTCCTACACATGGGAAATTTACGAGATAATCCATCTTGCAAAAATAGTTTAGCTGCTTTTTTGCCAGGATGCACTCTTCCAAAAGAGACACATAACCTGGCAGAGGACCTGTAAGGCATAGTCCTCAGAGCCCTTTCATCATCTTGTTTATACATTGTGCGATCAGCTTCTGATTGCAGGCCTGTTAAAAAACAGGCAATGAGATCTCTTGGTTTATATGCAAGTCAAAAACTACCTTCGGTAAAAGGACGAATCTGCCCGCAACACCACCTTGTCCCGGTGAAAGGAAAGGTAGGGTTCCTCAATTGCAACCAGGAAGGCATTTTTCCAATTAACCAGCTTAAATTGACAGAAGCCATTGGCTTCAATGGCTTGTGTGCAAGTGCTGTCAGAGCTAAATTTAGGTCCCAATTAGCAATCGGACATCGAGCGGGGGGAAACAGGTATACTACTCCCACAAAGCGGCACTTGATTATTGGATTGGTGAAAGAGACTAGCCTTTCTTTATTTGAGAGATAAGTCCACATTTCTTTATTTACTTTATTTCATTTATAAAGCACACAAACAGCCCGAATGCATCGAGGCGCTGTTACAGTCACCAGTTACATGCATTAAATAGGAACCATTGTGCAGACGGTACAATTGCAGGTATATAAAAAATGCATTACATAAAAGAAATCAGACAGGCGGTTCAATCACATGTACATAGCAGAAATAGGGTCCCTGACATTCTATTCAAACAGCCAGGTTTTGATGGTTCTGCAAAATACCTAGTAGGATGGTTCGGCCCTCAGGGTGGAGGGCAGGGAATTCTACTGTTTGGAAGCAATGTAGGGGAAACTAGCGCCTCCAGCTTTGGCACATCTGCCTTTAGGCTGTATGAGTCGATGGGCATAGGGGGTTCTCGTAGGTCTGGACGAGAGGGCTCTTGCAATTTTCTGGGAGAGGTAGGGGGCCCGTGTTAGAGAAGCACTTGTGGGTGATAGACAGGGTTTTGAAGATGACGCATTCCCTGATGTGCAGCCAGTCTATACCTCATGTTCACTCTTTTTCCTACCGCTGGACTGATGCTGTTTTTTGACATATTTGTAAAGCTTTCCTCACTAACATCCGGCTGCAGGTGTAAACTCAGCATCTCTGTGGGCTTGCTCGACAGGACCGAAAAGAGAAACCCCTTTGTCTGTCGGTGGAGCTTCTGCTACTGGCATCCCCATGTACTCCATCAGACTTTGTACCCTGTTCTAGCAAGCTTTGATTGATGTTCGCACATTTTCACTGTCATCCGAAGTGTCATCCTGGTCGTCGAGTGCATCATCATCTGGAAGACCAGGAGGTCGAGGAGGTAATGGAGGCAGAGGATTCTTCGGAAGAGGAGGCAGAGCGGGGACCTTGGGTTGGGTTCCTGTGTCCCCCGATGGAGTCGGGGCTGCAGTGCCCCTGTTCCAGTCTGAGGAACTATGAGTTGCATACGCGGATAAACTGGCTGAGGAGCGGGAACGAGTACTTCCGTAATAAGAGACTTAAAATATTGCCTCATTCGACCAGAGTGCATGAGCTCTTAAAATGTATTAAGGAACATGTCTTCCAATGAAGGTCCCTGAGTAGAGGTGCCTGGTGAGAATCTCAGGGCCCAATTGCTGAAAAGCAGGGAGATGGCAGTGGGGAGAGGCAGAATATTGTCTCACACTGGCTGACTATTTAACTTGTGGAGAAAAGGGCGAGAGCCCTGATGCACCAGGAGAAGAAATCTATCTGCGTCACATGTTGCATGTTCCTATGTAGCCAGGGATGCGTCACACACAGAATGGCCAGAGTCAATCCGGAGACTGTGACAATGGATACGACTTGAGCCATTGCCTGCTGAAGATGAGGTATGGCTTTGGGCACCAAACAGGTCTTGTTGCACCCTGAGGAAATCTGAGGAGCGGGCCTAGTTCTGCCGCAGGTTCCTCGGGGGTTTCCCCATTGAGTGGAGATGAGGAGGCCGTGGAGCGATGTTCTGATTCAGGGTGAAATTCCCTCTGAAACAAAGTTCCCGGTACACGCCTTATCAGAAACTTAAGTTGCCTTGGGCCTAGGCCCAGTCGCAGACAGTGGATCCTTTGCAATGGTATCAGTAGAAGTCTCCTCAGAGACCTTGGACGAGCTCCGGTAACACAGTGGCTAGCCCCAATAGGTCCTGAGTGGACCCTTCTGCTTTCGGCTAACACCCAGAAGGGTGTTGTCTGGGCACGGTGCCAGAGAAAACAAAGTAATGTACTCACCCACTTGGACTTGTTGTAGGAATTGAGGTGATTCAGAGCCTTCATTCGAAAGATGTCCTCCGACCACATCAGCCTACTCCTGAGGGATTTAAAAGAAAGTGCATCACAGAGCGCACAGGCATCTCAGCGATGAAGCAGGCCCAAACACTCTAAACAAAGGGTGTGTGTGTCTGCCGCCAAGAACGCCCAGTGACACTTGCTGCACAAGTAGAACCCTACTTTACCCAGCCTAAAACGGAAGGAAGAAGCAATAAAAAAAAACAGCTTGACGTTACTACTGGGAGGCAGATAAGAAAAAAAAAGAAAAAAAAGAGTAGAGGGCTGCGTTTGGTGTTCAACCCCTCGGAAGAAGAGAAAGGGACTCAAGGGAAGGGGCGCAAGAGATGGGGTTATGGGCATGGTCACAGTATGCGTTCGTGGCCCGCCCTGCGCTCTCTAAATTCTTAAAGGTGAAGCATGCTGGGCTTGCTATGGCTCCGATCCCCTACCTGCTCTACGGGAACTCCCATTAGTATGGAGGAAAGGGGACGGGACATAGGTGTACCATTTCTCACAATCTACAACATAAATACAAAATATGATTAATACTCATTTGAAAACTGAGTCTCTCCATTGCCTCATTGTCAATCTCCATCAGGCCAAATGCTTCCCATAGAATTCAATGGGATTATTATATAAGCAAATCATAATATCTCTCCAAATGCCATTGCTCTCAATCGTATTAATCTTCAAAATCATCTGGCATTACCCTACTTGAAGACTCAGCAGGTTAAGGGGAATTTCAAAACATTCACGTTTCAATTGTATTCAAATATTGCAATCTACTAAGTGAGGGTACTCTACCTGAAGAGCAGCAGCACAGCCTGGGGAAAAGTCTGGAAATTGTTGTTCCTGTTGATATCCGTGGTGTCATTGAGAGCGATTTTCCCAAATACCTTAACAGAAAGCAGATAAATTGTGAAGTGAGTGCCATGGCGGCCTACTCTTTCATATGCATTTCTGTCTGGCATGTCTCAAAGTAAACAAATGTAGCAGGAGCGCCCCATTCTAGGATAAAAACCTCTCTTAGAATAACTCTCCTGATAACAGTATGGCCGGCAAAGCAGAGGTAATGATGTATCATATCTTTGCATTCATTAGGGAGATAAATTAACTATGGTCATTACGGGTTTGGGAGTATTCCCATGGTATTTCAGTCGAAATACTGGCACACTTGCTTACTGTTAAATCATTCACAACCTGGTCGATTTGACCAGATTATGAGGTACAGTAAAGTGATGTTAATCCCCAATTTACAGTAGGCTGTAATATTGCCTGCGGTAATCCTCCATTTTTTTAAGTCAAAGTGGTGGATAAACATCCAGTTACATGTTGGATGTTGGAGGCAGCCCTCACCCCCACTTTACCTCCATCCTCAGAATTTGGTGATGCACTCCAATATGCTGGATATCAGTTACTGCTAAAAAAGGTGGCAGTAACGTATTTACATCCAATATTTTACTGCACTGCCAAACTCGTAATGAGGCCAATATGTATGTGCATCATTGCATTTATATATTGACCATGACATATGGGTGATCAGGATTTCATCACAGTAAGCAGGCAAGCCCCTTCACAGAACATAACACAAATTACATCAAAGTGTGTGTACTTAAAGTGAGCTGATAGGTTGGAATTTTACCCACTATGGTATACATTTAAGGCATTTTTCCGGGTTGTTAAGGTTGACTCCAGTGCACAACTTAAAACTAGAATATCTCTAAGGTATTCAACCATTAGTCAATGCTGACTGGAAATATTTCTATGGGCCTTATTACACGGTAGGCGGTAAGGGTTTACCGGTACCGGTAAGGGCACCGGTACCGGTAAACCCTTACCGCCTTACTACGAGGTCCCTTTGCGGGTCCTCCCTTAACGCCTGGTTTTTCCAGGCGTTAAGGACGGGACCCGCAAAGGGACCTCAGAGCTAATTACGGTACCGCAATTTGCAGTACCGTAATTAGCACCTTCCCCATTCCCATTATGGCCTATGGGGCAAAAATGGGAATGGGGAAGGGTAAATGGGGATTGGGGAATTACCGCCCCCGCTCACCTTGGAGTAGGGCGGTAGTTCCGCCATGCACCAAGGCGGACTCGGTACGGTACCGGCGGCAACCATGGCGCTAATAGCGCCATGGTTACCGCCTACCGTGTAATGAGGCCCTATGACTTTTCTTGTCTTGTGATGCATACTCACACACAACAATTTATAATGTAAAGGAAAACCTTTCTCACAAAGATTGGAACAGTCTTTGGGGAACAGAAATGAAACCTCAATAAGCAAACTTTAGGTGCAGTGTCTCAAACAATCCCATGCACCATGTCATAGTACAATAACTGTGATAACGAAGGGTCTTATATAATATGTCCCACTATCCCTGTCTTTGATTTCTCACCAATTACTGTAACAGAATTGGCTATTATAATGAATTATCTTAAAACTACCAAATGTAAAAATGATATTCACACATCCATGATGATCAAAACATGTCCCCCAACACTGCTTACTACGATTTGTACTTTTATTAATGCCTCCTTGGAAACTGGGAGTGTTCCTCAGGAATTGAAGGATGCCTGGGTTATGCCTATCTTGAAAAAAACATGTCTAGATGCGGATCTGGCAAAAAATTATAGGCCCATTACTAACACCAGTTTCCTTCTTAAAATGTTGGATCGTGTAGCCTACGAACAAGTAGCCAAGCATCTTGAAGCATATCCAGTCCTACATGACCATCAATCAGGTTTTCAAGTGGGTTTTGGAACTGAAACAGCCCTTTTAGAGCTTAAATCTAAGCTTCTAGCGCGCATGGTCAAACAGGAAGCCTCCCTGTTGATGCTACTTGATCTCTCGGCCGCCTTCGACCTGGTGGACCATTCCATCATGTCCACCAGGCTGAAGGAGGTGGCTAACTTTTCCCCTCTAGTGGCCCAATGGATCTCCTGATTCCTCAGCAATCGAGAAAGTAGGGTCTTCTTTATAGAAGCAGAGTCGGCCCCCATCAATGTTGCCATGGGTGTACCACAGGGCGCATTTACATCGCCCTGTCTATATAATATATCTACTGCCCCCCTATTTGTCAAGTTGGCTCATGAGGGTGTGATATTTCGGAACTACGCCGACGACACGCAATGTATCATTCCTTTGTCCGGCAACTATGAAGCAGATACCATAGTGATTAATAAGGTATATTCCCTAGTTGAGTCATGGATGAGCTCTAATAAGTTAGCGCTTAACAGAGAAAAAACGGAATTACTGGTGATCGGCTCTCCCCATATGATACAGAAATTAAGTCCCAACTATGAGAATTTCTCGTTAGGAGCAGTAAACATTGCCCCTGTGAAAAAAGTTAAAACTTTAGGGGTAGTGTTTGACCAGCACCTCACCATAAAGCCACATAAGTAGCCTGGTATCCTCCTGCAACTATTTTATAAAATTGCTAGCCCATCTTAGGCCGTTTATATCGCATTAAAAAAAGAAACAATCATGAGAGCGATCATAGGGGCCAAAATTGATTATTGCTCTAGCCTCTTAATAGGCATTGATAAAGCAATGTGCAACAAATTACAAGTATCCCAAAATGGAGCAGTAAGGGTGGTGAAGAGGCTTGGCCGTAGAGACCATGTCACGGCTGCAATGTGCGCACTGCACTTGTTACCAGTTGAATCAAGAATTCTCTTTCGTATCTTTATCATCACTCAGAAATGTCTTCAGGGAAAAATGCCTTTTTATCTACGAGAGCCTTTAATCAATAACACTTATGCCGGATCATTAAGATCTAGTCATCAGAACCTACTTACTATCCCAAGATGTCACCAAAGCTGCCTTCTATGCTATGGCCCCAAAGGCCTGGAATGACCTTCCGCTAGAAATATGCTGCATCAAATCTTTGGATATATTTAAAAGAAAGCTAAAAACCCATCTGTTTGCCTAGTTGATGACATCAGTAACGTTAGGGCCTAGCGCTCAGCATGTGTCACATGCCATTATTTGTTATATGTTGTCCTTGTTGTTGTTGCGACCTTAAGCCCAAGGGTCAATGGCCGCGCGATATAAATTCATTAAAGTAAAGTAAAGTTGCATCGCTTTACATTAAAAACCTGCATAGTAATATGTAGCTGCATAGAACAAGATTTTGTCCCACATCTCACCATTCACCACCGAAGGAGCAGGAGCTCCCCAGAGATGCGGCAGGCTGCAGGAGCAGACTCCCCCTCCTGCAATGTGCCCAGGATGCAGAGGTAGGCCACCAGCATATTACCAGCTGCTGTGTGCCCCTCGTGCATAATTCCGCTTCACTTCATCTAAATTCTGGAATCCGCTGTGGGAAGCTGTCTCTTTTCATTCAGCGTGCCATCCAAATTCGATTCTCGTGCAGGTGCCCATATTCCAGGGAAATCTGCACCCCCACCATTAGAACACACGAGGGGTTCCAATCTCTAAGATGGCTGCCGCCACCAAGGCACCCTGTCCTTTCTTCTGCCTGCTTCCCCACAGCTCGTAGGCGTAAGCTGATTGGCCAGGTACCTCGTCTCATACCTGCCACGATTCGCCGGCAGGCGAGAGAGCCGGCCCTCGAGGTAAGGCTCTCGTGAGAAGGCTCTGACTGAGCTGACCGAGCGCTACCAGCGCCAGGAGATGTCCCTATCTTCAAATTGCTGCAACCACGTTTCCAGTGCCCTTCCTGTCCGCCAACCAGCAGTGTCTATCTACGTACATTGCAAGGTAATCCTGCAAGCGCCATTAACCTATACTATTAACTTTGTATTACGGCGTTCTTTCTATGCGTCCACAGTGCACGCCTTTCATCCGTAGCACCTAATGCTTTAAGGCCTCACTGCTTGCGTCCAGCCGAGCAGAACACACGCCATGCATGTTGTGCCTCATAACTTGAACTTGAGTCTGTTCGTCCACAATTGCTACCAGCCTTAGCACATAGGTATTGCCTAATTTTGCACCTACTAGCTTGTGCCTTTAGATTGCCTCATACATGACACTCTAGCTTTGCAGCGTTAGGCTCAATCCTATACTCAGTGGCCGCCCTTTGGCTTATTGGCTTAAGTGCTCTCCGAACCCAGGCGTTGCCTAACCCTGCCCATGTACTATAGATGCTGCCACACTGCACCCTGTGCTGCACCTCAGGATCACTAACAGACTACACTTGCCTTGTGTTGTGCCTTATGGTCGCTAATAGACCACATTTGATTTGTGCTGTGCCAATGGTCGCCAATAGACCAAATTTGATATGTGTTGTGCCTTATGGTCGCTAATAGACCACATTTGACTTGTGTTGTGCCTATGGTCGCCAACAGACCACACTTGATTTGTGCTGTGCCTTATGGTCGCTAATAGACCACATTTGATCTGTGTTGTACCTTATGGTCGCTAATAGACCACTTTTGATTTGTGTTGTGCCTATGGTCGCAAATAGACCACATTTGACTTGTGTTGTGCCTTATGGTCGTTAATAGACCACATTTGACTTGTGTTGTGCCTTATGGTCGCTAATAGACCACTTTTGATTTGTGTTGTACCTTATGGTCGCTAATAGACCACTTTTGATTTGTGCTGTGCCTATGGTCGCCAATAGATCACATTTGACTTGTGTTGTGCCTTATGGTCGTTAATAGACCACATTTGACTTTTGTTGTGCCTTATGGTCGCTAATAGACCACTTTTGATTTGCGCTATGTCCTAGCCTCACCCGCTATGCATTATAGTCACCGTTTGATTGCCATAGCCCTTAGCCTCTGTATTTTAGCCCACCATGTTATGTATTATAGTCACTGGTTGATTGCCACATCTAGGTGCCCTCAGTCTCTATATCTTAGCCCCGTTGGAACAGGCGTATTTAGGTGCCTCCCATGCTATGTTCCCTAGACACTGCCCATTCATGCCTCATATACGTGTGCCCCGACTAGTGAATGGTGCCTAGACCTTACAGATCTAGCCACACAGCCTTAGACACAGTTACCGACATTTAGTACCTTGACGACCAGTTATCCAGTCCACAAACCCCAAGTGGCATTACTAGCTAATAGGAATAGCTCAGCACTATGTCTAGCTCACTTAACATTTACCTTCTAATGATTATGGCCATCCTGCACGCCTTCCTTAAGAACAGCCACACTGAAGTTCCCCCTTGCAAGCCAGCTTTTGCGCCTCCTCTCCTACTCACCATACCCAAGACACCTAACTACCCTGGCCACATCAGCCCCGCGCACCAGGCCATGCCAGGCCAACTAGTCTATACCTCTCAGCCTTCCCCAACTCACGAGAGAAACCCTAAATTACGCGCCAGACTTAATAAACTCTATGAACCTCTTAGAAGATCCCTCCCCACTATAAAACGCACAACGAAAGACCTTAGAATATGCACTGCACCCCCTCAATCCCCCCCATCAGTGAATATAAACATGCTTAAGACAAATACCAACTCATCCAACTCGGCCATAACCAAAATGGACCCTAAAGGACACTCCCTCAAGGGACCACTCCTTAATGTAAGATCCCTAGTGGCACACGCCATTGACCTAGCTGACTTAATCACAGAAGCCAATCTAGACTTTATTGCTATAACTGAGACCTGGCTACACAATGCGGCAGACCCATCGCACATGTTGCCCATTCCTGACGGTTACACCATATCTAGGCAGGACCGAGAAGGCTCCCGCGGAGGTGGAAGCGCCATTATATCCAAAATAAACTTATCACTACGCCTAGTCCCTACCACAACTATGCAATCCTGTGAAACTCTCATTGCCAAAATTCCCATAAACAACACCCAAACTCTCTCAATTCACCTAATTTACAGACCACCGGGTCCACTTGGAACCTTCGAGGGGGACCTGCACAGCCTTCTGTCCAATAATACCAAAACGACTTCCCAATTGCTGATATTAGGGGACTTTAACCTTGGCTTCAATGACCAAGCAGATGCCCATGCTTCTACTATTGGCAATACCCTTCACACCTTGGAACTTACCCAAAAAGTTAGCACCCCCACACATGCAAAGGGTAAAATATTTGACTGGATCGCTGATTCCAACTGTTCAGCTACAGTATCCTCTATTACGCCCCTCTTCTGGACAGACCACTCCTTGGTGTCCTTTAATTTGCTAACCACCAAACCACCCAGCCCTGCCCCACAGGCAGCTCCACCATGCCCTACAAGAAACAAAAAGAATATTACAGCGGATAATATTATTCCCCTGATCCTTCCTACCTTAAATGCACTGCCAGACAACCTCGACCCTAGTGCATTGGTCAACAAATTCAACAACATCATGCGCACCACTATGGACAAAGTCGCCCCTCTCAAAATGCGAACAAGCAAACTCAAGGCACACTTAAACAAGTGGTTCACGCTAGAACTTAAGGCCTTGCGACTAAACAAAAGAAAATGCGAATCCAACTGGAAATTATGTCCAACCGAAGAGAATAAAGCTAACTTAACTAATATCTCTCGGCATTACAAAAATGAAATCTGTCTAGCGAAACGTAATTCCTACAATGTTCGCATTGCCAATGCCAACTCAAGTATGAAGGAACTCTTCTCCATCTTGAAAGAACTTGAGTCCCCCATTGCCACACCTGATACCTGCATCAAAGACCAGACCTGGTGCACAGATATCCAAACAGACCTAGCAAATAAAATCACCACACTGCAAAACAAAATCCAACTAAAAAAAGATTCCCTAAACCTCACAAACAAGCCGCCACTTAACAACACCATTAACGACCCAACCAACAAATTCTCCTTCACAAAAACTACCATCCTAGAGGTAGATAAAATCATCCTTTCCCTCAAACCGTCGAACTGCAAAGGTGACATCTGCCCAGCACAACTAATAAAAGACGCTGCCAGAGACCTTTCACCGTTCATTTCAAAATTGATCAACTCCTCCTTCGCCACAGGTAATATCCCGGCGAACTTAAAACAATCATGGGTGCTCTCACTTCTCAAGAAGCAGACTCTTGACCCCCTCATCCCCACTAATTATCGGCCCATCACTACCGTACCTTTCCTACTGAAGAAATTAGACAAGGTTGCCTATACACAAATTCAAAGACACCTTGAATTAAACAATCTACTGGGAGCCAGACAATCTGGTTTCCGTCCACTCCACGGTACTGAAACTGCACTTATTGATCTAAAGACCCAAATAGACGAACTGAGAGATCAAGGTAAGACGGCACTCCTACTCTTACTTGATCTCTCAGCTGCTTTCGAACTGGTGGATCACAGGGTCCTCTGCAAACACTTAGACACTGCTGCACACTTCTCCACGCATGCCACCAAATGGATTGAATCCTTTCTGAGTGAGAGAACAATGAGAGTCTTCTCCCCCTCGGCAGCAGCCGACCCTCTTTCAATCACGTGCGACGTCCCTCAAGGCTCCTGTGTTTCACCAACCCTGTACAACATATTCACTAAACCCCTCTTCGATGATCTGGACCTTCTAGGTATCACCTACACTAACTATGCAGTAGATACACAAATTCTCCTCCCGCTTTCTGGGGATCACAGCAAGGACAGGGAGTTGGTGAATAGGGTGTACCTCATTATTCAGGCATGGATGGCATCACATGGCCTCTGCCTGAATGATGATAAGACTGAGCTCATCATTCTGGGCACGCAGACCAATATCAACAAACTAGGCAAGGACTATTCCACGTTTAACATTGATGGCAATAGCATCAAGGTTTCGAGTGAAGTAAAAACACTAGGCTTCTATCTCGACTCCACCATGTCTTTTGCCAAACAAGTTAACTCCTTAGCTTCCACGACAGCCTATACCTGCAAATTAATAAGAGCAGGTAAACCTTTCTTATCTAACAACAGTTGCATGATCCTAGCGAGAGCCTTAATACTTTCACGACTCGATTATTGCTATGCCCTTTACAGTGGCGCCAACAAAACTATCACCAAAAGGCTACAAATCCTACAAAATAACGCCCTTAGAGCCGCCTTAGGCATAAACAAAAGGGAACATATCTCCTCCACTAGACAACAATACAAATGGCTCTCCACCGACAATAAAATTCACACAAAAATGCTCTCCTTGACGCACAAAGCCCTCAACAACGCTTCCCCCATTTACCTGATGGACAAAATAAGAAGAAAAATATCTAGCAGACCTACAAGAACTCCCAACTCCAACTGTCAAACACCTCAATGACAACAACATGTAAGGTTTGAAAGACTTTAATTTGTGTTATGTTACTTATCTGAATGTACATATGTACCATCAAAGACTTATCACTATTGTAATTTTTTAATTATGTAACATTGTAATTTGCTGTAACACTGTAATTTCTATGCAACATTGTAAGCTTCGTATATTCTGTTCACTGCGCCCGGTTACCCTTGGGTCTGGCGCGCAATACAAATAAATAAACAAACAAACAAACAAGCTTCGATCCAAGATTCAGGAAATTAAAGCTGCTATGCATTAGGGAATTGGACCTCCATCCATATGCTCTGACAAAAAGACAAGGGCCAAACAAATTGCTAAAATGGGTACATACTTTTTTGGGAAATGACACTCACCACTCACTCAGACAAATTGACAATGAATTTGGTTGTGCATCGAGAAATCCTGCTACAACACAGAAAGATCATAAGTATAGAACAATTAAGTCTAGTGGTCACTTATAAGAAACAAAGACATTTTCATGGAAACCCAGCTACAATAGAAGTATACAAGTAACGGAAACATGTGGCACATTTGCTTACCAGAAGCATTTATCCATTAGAGCAAGAACAAATGAGAACTGTAATATTATGCAATATTACCAATCCATTAGTTATATGCTGCTTCAGATTGAATGATCATCTTTATAATTGTGTGTGGGGAGGCTAAAATGGTCAATGATGTGCAGTAGCTCAAGTAACATGGTTTTCATAAATTAGCGCCACCATCAATAAAGGTTCAACCTCTGTAGCATTGAAGATTGAATTGGGAAGTATATGTCTGCTGACTGAGCTGCTTAGCGATGTTGACCTGAGAAATATTGAGTTGGCCTTGTTGTGAAGTGATAGCCTTGACTAGGTATTGAACAGTGAACTAGGCATAATAGGCCTCATTACTGTTTCCCCGGTCTGGGAACATTCCGGTAATTCCGGCACCGGCAATTTTAACAGACTGGGGGAACGCAAGTTTGCCGGTGGGGGAACCGACTTAAATCCTGGCCTGTAATTTCTTACACAGCTTGGTACTTCCCTGGACTCTCTAAACAAAAAACGAAATATTGTCACTTAATGAAAGATCAGTTGGCAGCAAAAGTGTAGTTCAGAGAGTGACCCCAAGCCTGATGTCCACACAATTTAGTGATATAGTAATTTGAAACTAACTCTTGCGCCTGATCTCACCCATTGAATTATAATCAATCCTATTTTTTCTTAATGTTTCAATTCTATGCCACTTAAGATTTCTTTCCAATTTAAGATTTCTTTCCAACATATCTTTATACCAGCACACGTCTACAAAAATAGTTATTTTATCACCTTTGCCTCCACACAAATCTAACTCAAGAAGATGATCTTTAGCATTAAACATTTAGGCTTCATTTAAATTGAGTGGTGAAAGTGAATTGTGTTCATTACTCTCAATTGCTTCTTCCTAGTCTTAGTACCAGAGTGGGGAGAGTGGGTGGTGTTCATTACTCTTAGCTGTCACTTCCTCATCTCAGTGAGAAAAGAAGGGAAGTTGATCTACAATAACCCCTAAAGGTCAGAGAAGGGCTAGATTGGTTGACATAAGGATAAGGGGGTATGATGTTGCACCTTAAGGCATTCCACTCTCAATCCCCAAGGATCTTCAACCCAGGTGATCCTCCCTCGCTTGTCCACCCCAGGGTAGGATCCAAAATCCATGGCCTTTCCCAGGCAACCTGTGTAGAGGATCCCAGGGGAGTAGGAGTGAGAATGCCTTCAGGTTTCTCACACTTCCAACACAGTGCGCTCCACTTGTCACACGTATATGGCAAAATACCACATTAAGGGATAGCACAAAACAACAACTAATGAGGAATATGTTACACAGGTTGTTTATATTGAACAATATACAAGCAAAGAGAAGAAATAGATTGAAGAATATATATGTGAAGAGGAGAAAGAACATTAGAGAGTGTTATCCTAACTACAAGTGATTACCCACAGCAAGGTTTTCTATCATGCAGTTTTACTCTGAGGAAGTAAATTTGCGTGAAACAAGTGTTGACATCAGAACAGATAATCAGATAATGGATTATGAGAAATACGTTCAATGCAGTGTGCGATATCAATAGAATAGTGATAGCTCACTTGAAAAACAAAAGTAGTGGAGCATCAATGACCATTTTCCATTAAAATGAAACTTTTAATATGCTGATGTGAATTAAGATTATATTTTTTCATTAAGAGATTATTGGTCTACCACCAACATCCAAGAAAATGATTAAATGATGTAAATATTAAAATGAATGTTTTGCATGAAAGATAGATTTAACAATGTCTGGATATTTATGTTATGCAAAAGAGTATCCAAATAATGTTTTTCTATCAATTTATAGTTTTTATTTATAACTTCCCTTTTAAAGTTATTTTCGGTACATTACTTCTCCTGTCTAAGGTATTTTAACATAATACACTTAGTGACACACAAAAGGCTTAAGATGATGATGAATCCTAAATAAAGAAAATGGTCTACCTTCCAGTGTGCTCTACCACTATGCAAGTGATAGGTGATATATCAGGAGATGGCCAGGTGAAGACATCAGGATATGTTTGGGAACCATGAGAAAGTA
Source organism: Ambystoma mexicanum (assembly GCF_040938575.1). Classification (NCBI taxonomy): domain Eukaryota; kingdom Metazoa; phylum Chordata; class Amphibia; order Caudata; family Ambystomatidae; genus Ambystoma; species Ambystoma mexicanum. Next base: position 444,931,698 of record NC_090936.1, on the reverse strand, counting down.
AAAAGGACTTGCAAGGCAGTAGCTAGCAAGAGCAGGCACACACAGCACTAGGCAAGGGGTGATACCCCGATCAGAATGTGACAACCCAATGGTGGAAGGAAGAACAAGCATGTTACATTGGGATGAGGAGAATTGGAATCATAGCAGGAGTAAAGTGCTTACTCAGGTGGAAAACATTACCATCCAAGGAAACAAAGGTGATAAGCCCCCCTTCAATTCCTTTGTGGACAATGGGACAGGCACACCTGGTCGGCTTTTTCTGCAAGTGGAAGAGTAACTCCATCGACATCTGCGGCTCATGGAGGAGGTATAATGATGTCTACAGGTCCTCCAGGAAGGATCAGGGAATGTCATATCTCACCACCAACTGGAGATAAACATAACTACTAATAGGGAAAGAAATGTTGAGCGTGTGATTGACAGAGAGGTGCATTGAAATCTTGTGACCTTTATAAGGAGACCCTTAAACTGGTGAAATTGTAGACAAAGATTGTTTTGACACTATGCTTGAGTTTGACCCTGAAGAGAAGTTTTTAATATTATAAAATACATATTGGTTTCCTATAAGCTTGTATTTGGGCTCTTTGTGGACCCCACTCAGCTATATGGGAGAGTTGATTGTGGTTGTATTAGAAGCATAAACATTTACTGTTGTGGAATCATCTTACCCCTATGCAATTTTATAAATCTTAAAATTCATAAGACTGGAACATTTTACATGCTGCATTCCTCACATAGAGAATGCAAGATAAGCATTTCAAGAAGAGAATGCTCAAATAGTTGAAAATGATTGTCATGGGAATGGAGTGCCATTAAAATAAAATGGTTGTCTGGGAGCAGAATGATGCCTTGATTACTTTGGAATATACAGTTTCTGACTCAACACAAATATGTAGAAGGCCTCAATTAAAGACTGCAGCGCTGTTCGACCAACATCCTCTGCAAAAACGAAAAAAAGGGAATATAATATTCTGTTGATCAACTTAAGTGAATCAGCGTTTATGACAATGAAATGTGCTTGTAACCCAGTGATATTAACATTAGAAAATGACGGGGCAAGGATGCAAACCTGGCGGACACCACAGACAGCACTAAGAGGAGATTTTAGTCCACCCTGACTTCTAAATCTAATCAGTGATCTGAATATGAGGTACAATGTCCTTTCATCAACAGTCTTTGTTTCAATGTTTTTTTAATGAAAAATGTTCATTGAAAAACTCATTGAAAAATATAGGGGGGGTGGGAAACTGTACATAAGGGGGTCGGGAATAGAGAAAAAATAATAGGGGATGGGGTTGAGGAGGAACCCCCCAAAAAAACAATTAAAAAAACTATTTCAATTAGTTTTTTTGTTGAAAAATATTCGTTTAAAAAACATCGAAAAAAAGACTGTTGATGAAATGACAGAACCGAACATCATAATAAGAATACTCAGTAGTTCTTTATTAATACTCAGTTATTTTAAAATTGCTCATAACAGGGATTTATCTATACAGACAAGTAACATGCATATTTCTATGAATGATGCATACATTTTGCCTTGCCCCTTTAATATATTTTCCCGTTAATATGTGTGGAGTTAAAACTTCATGGTCCTCAATCCTTTCCGAACCCATATTGCATATCCATACTAATATTACTCCCCACAACCAAATACACTAGTCTTCCTTGAATCAGTTTCCCTATTAGCTTTCTAATTAGAAAGGACATAGGGTGATAACGAACAGGGTCCACCCTATCTTCCTTTTGGAAGCGCACAAGACTACTGTGCATTTCCATGATTCAGGGATCCTTATGGATACAAGACTGCTATGAAAGTATTACTCACTACTGGTCCTGAAGAATCAACACAATCCTTTAGGAGGTTACCTGATACTCCTCCATGTGACCTTCTGCCATTTAAACCAGTAATTGTGAAGGCCTCTAAGCATTATATAGAGTCTGCTAAATGTCAGAGCACTAATGAGAGATCAGCATAAGAGGTAATATAGCATACATGTATTTATCTGGATAATAAACATTGGAAAAGTGAGCCTCACAATGAGAAGGTAAAATGTTGGAGTTCAATTCCTTATCAAGGAGATTTATCTGACATCCATTAGCCACCATTATTGTCAAAGTTTTCAGAGCAGAAGAGGCCCAAGCAAAACGCAGGTGAGTGGATGAGAACATGCCAGCAAAGTGACATGCTTGACACTGCTCCCCATAGAAAAGATGTGACTCAAGTTCGAGAAAAGAGAGTAAAAGACAGATAGTCAATGCCCAGGTTGCTTGTGTGGAAGAGAAGCAACCTGACCGCGCCACATCTCCCAAAAAGAAAGAAAATGCTGGAAGAAGGCAGGATGATTCAGAGAGGGACCCACATCCAAGAACCACAAATTAAAGTTGACAAATGCTTCATACAGGAACTGGGATAGAAAGTTCCTAAAGCGTGTGACAGACCTTTTAAAGCTGAGTTTAGTCCTGCACACAGAAACTGGGAGAGAAAGTTCACAAAGCGCACAGGAGTTTTGAGAAGTGACATTTAGAATACAAGAGACAGGAAAAACGCTTCTACGTGCCAGGGATTCTTTGGGAAACCCAGCGGAGAAAATCTGCATACAGGGCATTGGAGAGAAAGCTCCTACAGAACATGACCGTCTTTGATAAGCCGAGTTGAGTAAAGCTGCATACTTGAAAGTAGAGAGTAAGTTCCTAACGCGTGTGAGATTCAATTAACAAAAGTCAAGTTGTGAAATGCTGCATGTAGGAACTTGCAGAAAAAGTTCCATAAGCATGTTAAAGACTTTAGGAATCCTGAGGATTTTAGAATACCTGTCAGCAGAGTAGCATCTTGGGTAGTGGGTTCGTTCTCCCCCTACTGGGGAATAGATTTGTCATAAAACATAGACTATACTGCCCGATTAAAAAACAAGAATGTAAAGGAGTTCCAACCCCAAAAAGAGGATTGTGGCTGTAGAGAATCCTCCCTAAGAAATACAAGTTCTCTAGGAAATTCAAACAAATTCTTCCCATACCCAAAATTAAGGTGCAGGAAGAAGGCTCAAGTGCAACTGACGTCTAAGCCCTACTCACTGAGGTAGACCAGAATGTGTGCAAAATGTAATTCACACTGTCAAATTCGACAGGATGAGTGAGGTGGAGAAATAGAGATGGTATTATTAACTGGGTTTCTTGGACAGTGACCCCACTGGAATCAACTACTGTACTCATGCTAGGACAAACTGGATCTTTTTTTGAGAAAAGTGTAGTGGTTTCTAGAGGAAGGGCACATCATATTATGTATGTATTGATATGACATGTCAGATACTATGAGCACTGAAATAACCCCAAATCTATGGGGCCGTGGAACGTTATAGCGCTGGACATTTGACATGCTTGTCTAACAAACACAACCAGCTTCTATATGCTTCATGATTTCTTATAACATTGTTTCTGAAGAGTAACCAGTTGGAGCATATTGACTCGATTCCGTCTTTGGGACCTTAGATGAAGTCATTGTCTGAGTGCCCGAGCATGCTGTTGTGAGAAAACCACAGTGATGCCAACCTTTTGGCAATGAAACGGTAGTCACTGGCTGTCACGGCCACAGGCAACTGCGAGTCTGGCGGAGGTGGAAAATCAGACGCCATTAGACTGTTCCGTCACGTTTCTTTGGAAACGCCTTTCGCGGTCTAGTCTTTCTTCCAACATGGCCGCTAGTCGAGTAGTTCATAATTCGAATCGTGGTGGCTCAGCGCGTTGCAACTGTGCTTCTCCGTCTTGCTAGCGCTCGTTACTGTGTTCCCTTCTCCGGTCCTTTTGACCGCCCCTTTTCCTTCCCGTAACCCTTTCCTCCCTTGCTTCTTGCCTTTCCCTGTATTTCCCGTGTTCCTTGTTTTTTTCCCCTTTCTAGTCCTTCCTCCCGGTTAGTTTTGCTTCCTGTATCCTTATCACTCCTCCTCCAGCAACGTTTATTTACATTGCGGTTGTTTCCCGCTATACTCGTCCGACTTTTGAAGTGCTCCTCCGGTGAATCTACATTCCATCTCTGAAGTTTTCACCATTGCGGACCAGCAAATCGACAGTCCTCTTCTATACATCGAGGGTTTTTTTGTGCCCTTGTGGCTTTTTCCCTGAAACTTATCTGGCTGTCGCGGAGAGGAGTCATCGTGAATTTCTCTACATAAGAGTCACGGTGACTTCCTTTCGAGGCAGACCCTATCTGCTCACAAAAAAGAAGTCTCAATCGCGACACCACGAAGGAAGAAGCTGAACTACTCCACTTCATCAGCTGAGGAGGAGGAATGTACCTTGGGGGAGCTCTGTTATTCAAGTGAAGGGGAGGACATTACAGACCCCGCGGTCAATCCAGTAGGACAGTCTGCTAGTCCTGACACTGGCCTTTTATTGTTAAGCTGGATTAAATCTTATTTTATTAGATTTTATTGTATATTACGGTAGGGTTTTGCAAGTATTTTACAAACAAAATAAGTACAGGATTTTTGAGGATGGAAAGAATTTAAACAGTTATCCATGTAGTATCTTTAAGTATGTGGTGGGTATTATATAGGAGAAAGCTAGCTGTGAAGCGCTGTCCAATGGGATTTTATGTATTTATTTACTTGAATTTGTGTTCAGGGCTGGCCCTACCCAGAGAGTCTCAGAGCATCTTCAAAGGTAAGTTAAAAGATGTTTTCAGGATGGGAAAGAAAGATTAGGAAAGACAAGTGGTGGAAGAGGAGATGGAGGGGCAGGGTTATGTGTGAGGAACCAGGTATGTTTTGGGTCTCTTTCTGAAAATGGTGATGGAGGGTGCAGTGTGGATGTGAAGAGATAGTGTGTTCCATTCCCTGGTTGCCCAGTTGGTAAATGCTTGTTTCTGTGTGCATGTTAATTTGTATGTTAGTTTGTAGAATGGAAAGTGTAGGAGATGCTGGATCGTTTGTCTGGTGTTGGTGTTTGTGTGAATGATGAGTTTGCTGTGCAGGTAAATGGGGGTTTGTGGTGAATGGCCTTGAAAACAATGCAGAGCCTTTGAAGGCAATTATTGCGGTAAGGGGAGCCAGCGGAGCTAGGCGAGAGCTGGGGTGATGTGTGAATGAATGGGTAGGTGCAGGTTGAGTCTGACTGCTGCATTTTGTATGGCTTGCAGAAGTGCAAGGGTCCTGTTGGGGAGTCCAGTGAGAAGAGCATTGCTGTAGCCCAGCTTGGAGAGAATGGGTGCTTGGATTACAGTGCGGAAGTCATAAGGATGAAGTATGTGTCTGATATTACATAGGAAGTGTATTTGTAGATTGAATGTTTTGTTGACAGTATCTATGTGGCGTGTAAAGGTAAGCTGAGGGTCGATGGTGAAGCCAAGCAATAAGACAGGTGTGGAGAAGGATATGTGTGGGTTGTCTGTGGTGTGTTCTGGGATCTAGGGGGTGAGTTCAAGTTTGTGTCTAAACGGCCAGATGAGGAGGTATTCCATTTTAGAGTGGTTGAGCTTGAGGAAGTGGGTGGCCATCCAGGAGGTGATGGTGGAAAGACAGCTCTTGAGGATGTGGGGTTGTGAAGGGGATGAGATGTGGCAGTATATTTGTGTATCGCGTATTGATGGAAATGGATGTTGTGTTTGCTAAGGGTCTGTCAAGGGATTCAACATGTAGGTTGATGAGGAGAGGAGACAGGGATGAGCCCTTGACATTGATTGCTGGGATGGTCAGCAATGCTTTGGCCTTGCCATGGGATCTGGATTCAGCTATGCTTTGGCTTTGCAGTGGGATCTGGAATCTGGCAAAATGAAGGTAGAAGATCCGGAACGCAGGCGCAGGAAATTCAGGAAAGAGTGTCTCTCTAGAGTTTTGTCAGCCACCCTTTTTATAGAGCATGGTGGCATCATAGAATTAGACGACAGGGCAGGCTTAGCTAAGCACACCTCTAAACAACTGGATTGGTCAGGGGAGATAGTTACTGCATTCCTCCCAGCTGGTTGGGTTTCAAGGGCATGATGTCAGATTTATGATGTGAGTTTTACAATGTCCAGAACCTCCCACAGTTACTTTAGCTACAATTTAGTTTTGCCATAAATGGCACATTTGTACAGTTGGGGCCTTTTAACAAATTACATAAGCAGGTTACATATGTTATGCAGAACATGCCAGTCCAACTCTACAATTTGCAAGACATTGGGCCTCATTATAAGGCTGGCGGTAGCCGTGCCTGTAGTACAGGTACGGCTGCCGCCGGTATCCATTTTTTCCGCCACCCACGAATGAGCAATTACCGGGTCATGCTACCATCCTGTTCAGACCTGGTGGCTGCAAGGGCACCCACGAGCAGAACTCCTAGTATGGCGGAACGGTAGCAACGGTGCAGGTAGCGATATTGGCGCCGTTGTCGCCTTACCGCCAAACTTGTAATGAGGCCCATTGTTTTGCGCTTCTAATAATTTTTAGTCATTTTTAGTGTGAAATATTCGGCTAAAATTCTATAACTTTACACGTATGTATGGATTATCAACAGGCATGTTGGTATTGAATTTTACATTGGCATCACGTACACTTTCCTTGGAATACCCCATTCTCTGCCATTTCTGTTCCCAAGGTGGCAATGAAGTCTACAACGTCTTAAATTAAAACCCACAAAATTACATTAAAACAGTGAACTTTTTAAATTCCTGTGAATTTCGGTTGCAAAATAACCGTCATCAAAGTTTCTTAATAAAATAGTCTTTTGAAACAAATGGGCATCCTTTGTACTTCACCGGGACCATTTTTTTATGTTCAGCTACATCCAACTGTCACTTCAGCCCAGCTTGGGGAGGGGTTTTCCCAGTTTGATTGAAGGTTTATGGCCGCTTCCACTTCACAGGCAGTGTCCTGGAACCTCCATTGTAAGAGGCCTCAGCCGAGACGAAAGTCTGCCAAAGTGTGTGTTCTAGCATCTACTGTGAGGGACCTTCTGTTACTGGCAACCCCCAAGCAGAAACCTGTTTGTGGCTGATTTCCCCCACTGCAACCAATGCAATTTAATTCCTTATTTTATTTATTTTTGTTATAAATCAGAATAAAGCCTGTTGAATAAGATCTCTCATGTGTGTTTCACAGCACAAAACCCTTTCACATTGCTATATAAGGGCAGGGCCTTATCCAAATCCACCTTTCAACAAGTATTTTTCTTATTTTGCTTAAGTACATTTTAAACGTGTGGTGACTACATTTTCCTTGCAAATTAGATTTTTCTCTTCCATCAGAATTCCCACATTGTTTTGTAGCCATAGTTAGCTTCTGGTATGCAGCAATGGGCTAAACACAGATGCACTGCAATTGACATAGGCCCAGAGAGCCAGGGCCTTTTGACACATTAATCCTTGACATTTTGAAGCCAAAAAATAAAGCGTTTCCCATGTAGCTGAAGTACAGCTTCTTTTGATTTCTTCAGATCTGAACAACAGCCTGTCATTCAGGAATACTGCTCTTGTCTGCTGGAGGATATATAATGTGAATGTGGATAAGCATGGCAAGGTCTCATTAATAAAAGTATTGTGATGAGTAACAGAGGAAAATGAGCATCAAAGCGGCATCATTTTTAAATGCAAATATTTCCCTTTTTCAATGGGAACTTTGGGCTTGCAGCAAAGCAGCGCTGTTTTTTCACTCCCCTTCCTTTGTACATGTAAGAACGCACTGGCAGGCTTTCTCATTGGGTCCCCTTGTTCCATCCTACCCAATACATGCTTGGCAAGATGGTGCAGCCATCTTTTTGTTGTTGCAAAACCCAGTTTTGGTGTAAGGCAGTCGTGCTCACAGGAGCCAGCGCAGCCATTTTGCTGCTTCTGCTGAAGTGCAGATTTGATAGGGAAGGTTGTACAGCTGAGTGGTCAAATATATCCCACAAAACACTTTGGATGCCATAGCCACTCACACTGAGTGGGCGGCTCCAAGACAAGAAATGTCCACTCCTGCTTGTGTTATCTTCCATCCCATCCAACGTTTGAGCAACGGAGCAGACAGGGCTTTGTGCAGCCTCCAAAGCACGATCAACAACTGTCCACTGGCAATGCAGTCGGCAGTGGCTCTGTTGTGGTTTTGTAGACCATCAAACATCGCACTACGCATTGTTTAAGCTGTTCTTGAAAAGCCAGGTATTGAACTATTCTAAAGTTACATTCGGTGTGCCTGGAAATATGGAATACCACGCCATTGGGTGAGTATACTCTACCTGCCAAGTCTCAGACGCATACATCTGAGACTGTCCTACAAGATATGAGACATAAAAGGGCTATCAGCTTATCTGAGAGCATACAGGTGACAACTCTTGAGTTCTGAGAGCAGAAAATGAATAAGTTGAGGTCGACATTAATTTCCAGAGGTGTCGCATATCACGCTGGTGCAGAGTTGATAGGCCCCCTTCAGCATACGACATACTAGGGGGTGTTCCCCCACTGGAAGACCATCTACCAGTTTGTTGCATGCAGCAATCACAGAATGTTATGAGTTCACAGCCCTGTAGGCTAGCCCTTGCTCAGACTGCTCCACTAGGAAATTAAACACAGCCGCTTGAGGGGCTGGAATTGAATTGACACCCTGTCCCATACCCCAGCATATCCAGGGTATCCCGTAGTTATGCCAGTAATTACTTCCAAGTTATTTACTGTGATGTGATTACTTCAAAAATAAAGGGTTGTGAGTAAAGGGGTAAAAAAGGGGGTGAGGCTTGGGGTAGCGGTAGTAGTATAGGGGCATGTGGGGGGGAGGTCCGGGAACACCCCAATTAAAAAATAAATCAAAATAACATTTCGAAGTAATTACTTAGAAGTCATTACTGGCCTCAAAATGATATGGAACCCATATCTAGACTGCCCAAGAATTTTGTGTAACACTTTGATATGGCAGGAGGTATCCATATATTTGTTAAAAAAAAACAAACGAATGGGAGATTTACGTACAGCTAACAATTTCGTATAAACCTCCCATTCGGTGTCATTATAGTGAACAAGCGGCGCAGGGATTGCGGAGCTGTCCCCTGCACCCTTGTTCACTATAATGCCAACAGGGGTTGCAGGGTTGTGCCCCGCTCCCGATTAAATAAAGTTGGAAAGAAAAGAGGACCCTGCGGCACCAGCTCCCATTCACGTAAATGAAGGGAACCGGCGTTGCAGAGGGATGCAGGAGACGGCAGCACACAAGGAGGTGTGCCACTAACAGGTAAGTAAGGGGTTGGGGGAAGTGGGTTGTCAGAAATGTCTGTGGGAGGGACAACCAAAAGTTATTTTCGGTCAAATAACTCATTTTTTTCTCCTTTGGACATTTCACATTCAATTAATTCATGGTAAACAGTGGCAGGAACCCAGCTGTCCTTCATAAGGCTATCTGCTTTCCTCGAAATCCCTAGGACACTGCATCTCAATCTGAAATCCTCAAAGCCATCAGAGACAACTTCCCATTAAAAATGAGAATATGCTGCTCCCCTCTTGGAATGGGTAGGAGAAGGGGATCAGGAGGAAGTTGGATTGAACAAAAAATCCAAAGAAAGTGCCAGTATAGTTGGGACCCAGGTTTGAGAAGCACATAGTGGTGCTATCAGGACTACCTATGCATGATCTTGGTGCACCATTAGCAAGGGTCCTCGCGATCAGGATGAATGGGAGAAAACATAGCTCACCTCCGTAGACCAGTGCTGAAGAAAAGCATCTGCAGCAGTTGCTGCTGGGTCTTAAGAGGCCCTAGACTAGAGCACCCTGTTCAGCCAGAATGCAAAGAGGTCTGTACTCAGCAGCACCCACCTCCGCTGCAGACATAGGAAAGTCACATTTCTTTTGCAGCCATCAGTCACTGTAATACATGAAGTATGTCTAGTTCCAGTCTGCTGGCTAATCCCGGCAGATGCTGTAACCGAGCTCTGGTGTTCCAGACAGAAGTGCCAAAAGTCTTTGACTTGTTCTGCTAGCAGCTTGGTTCTTGTTCCTCCCAGGTGATTGGTGTATCTCACCGTAGATACACTGTACATTTTCAGCAGATTGTAGCAGCTTGCTCTGCCCTTGGATAACTAGCGGACTGCGAAGGACCATGCCAGGTACTCGAGACAATTTATGTAAAACTCCAGCTCATGAGCCAACCATTTCCCTCCTGTGGTGATTGCTCTGCATCTCTCTCCCCAGCCTCCCAGCTGACGTCCAACTCTGGAGATGAATCGAAGATTGCTCTGTCATTCCATCCCTCCACGTGGAACAGCCACCAGCACAAATCACTTCATGAGAGAATTATACGTTATTCATATGACAGATTGTGACGTAAGTAAATGGCCAGGAGTCTTTGTAATTTCCGATAGTGTAAGTGCCAGGAAATATGATATGAATGGAAGAGGAAAGTAATCGGGTCACTCTTGACAATTCTCTGACCAATACCTTGTCTTTCCTCAGCAGTACACAAATCTCCTCTTCTTCCTTGTTCAGTGTATCTTGCTCCTGGGATTCTCTGCAGTGTTCACTTCTGTGTCGACTAAGAAGCCCAGAAACTCTACGCAGCGCAAGGGAGTGAGTTCCGATTTCCCCCAACTTATCAGGAATCCTAAGCTGTGTAGGTGCTCTACTACTACCTCAGCTTGCTCCGTCAGCAAGGTTTTGTTCTGCAACATGATAATCATGTTGTCCAGGTAAATAGAAGCCCAGCAGGAGTCAAGGGCGGTGGCTGTTTGAGCCGCAGGCTGTCACATTGCACTTTCACTTGCACCTGACCCCGGTACTCAGCTCTGCCTCCATAAAAACAGAGCCTTAAATCCGGAGTAGTGAAGCCCGGCGGGAGTCAAGGACGGCGGCTGTTTGTGCCGCAGGCTGTCACATTGCACTTTCACTTGCACCTGACCCGGTACTCAGCTCTGCCTCCAAATAAACAAAGCCTCAGACCCAGAATGGTGAAGCCCAGCGGTAGACAAGGGCAGTGGCTGTTTGAGTCGCAGGCTGTCACATTGCACTTTCTCTCGCACCTGACCCCGGTCCTCAGCTCCGCCTCCATAAAAACAGAGCCTCAGACCCGGAGTGGTGAAGCATTGTGGGATTCAAGGGCGGCTGCTGTTTGAGCCGCAGGCTATTCGAGAAGCAGGGAATGTAAAAACCCTCTGATCACTGTATTATTGACATGAAGGTCTTTGCTGCAAACAGCACATGGACTAAATTACTACAACATGGTATGATTTGGTGGGCTAAGTGAACACTGCTTTTGTAGTAAGAGCCAATAAATTCAGCAAACTAGTGACTTAGCTGACTAGGTTTGAAAAAGGAGATAACTGTGGTGAGAGTGGACCTTTATGCGAACTGCCTTAAAAGCAAATAGTAAGCAGTAAGTAGCTCTGGGAACTGACCTTTTAAGTGAGGGATTACGTCTGGTGCTGTTAGAACCAGCGGTAACAGAACTGACATCAGAGCCGAAAATCGGCAGCCTGCTAGTAAAATATTGCAACCCTGATTTGCTTTTCCACTGCTTTATGAATGGATTAACTAGAGGGTGCATCTTGACCAAAAGACATTGATATTGAGTGCTTGAGAAACGATAAGGTACGAACGAGGAATAAGGAGTGGCCAGGGGAGCGGGCGGGCTAAGGCAGCCCCTCAAGCTGATCGGGAGTGCCCAAGGTGCTCCTATGATTAATTGATTTTATGATATTATAGTTTAACAGTTTTTACTGTTTAAATAGTTTTAATAGCCTGCTTTTTAAATTGTGGGAGTTTTCTGATAGTTTTGCAATTTTACTGAGCGCCTTTGCACAACCCGCACTAAGCACTTTCTTCCTGAGCATTTTTGTAATCTTTGTGTTGTATTGAGGGCAGAGGACAGAGGTTTGGTACTCCTGTTGTGTAACAGAGGGGAAGTGCCCTTGGAATCTAACGCTTGTGGTTTTTGAAAAAGGTAATTATGACCAAACTAAAAGCGACAGACCAGTTGCCAGTGGATAGGCAATTGAAAAAGAGCAAGCAAGGTTTAAATGGTCATATGGCACAGGGGACGGGCCAGGATGTTGCTATTTCTTCTGAGCCCCCACTAAAACAGATTGCCGGGAAAAAAGAGGAACATATTTTAAACACTGAAAAGGCAATAGAAGAAGTTGCTAATTGTACAGGCAGGCCTGAACCTCTGGAAGGCATCTCATGTGCATCTTCTTTAATACAAACTACTGACACTGGGATGTTGAACTTAAATCCTCCGCTTCATGGCTCACAAGTGAACAGTGGGCAGCAGGGGGGGGGGGAAGAGGCTCCTGATAACGGGGGGCCTCAAGTGATTTTAAACTCTTGGAAGAGGTTCTGGATAAGAAAATTCAGCCGGTCTTGGATGGCATCTCCCAACCTAACAAATCAATTAATATCTCATTGACCATATTAGATGACCTTATTAAAGGGGTAAAAAGTGATTTATTGGCAGTGAAACAGGTAATTGTCGGTACAGATTTTGTCGCAGTCAAACAAGCTAAACAACAAGGGTGTGATAAAATAGCGGACACAGGGGATAATGTTCTGGGGTCAGCTATCCGCAGAGGGCAGCCCAGTGTAAGGGTAGATATGAGCCTGCAGAAGGACACAAAGAAATCCATCATACAAGAGCCACCTACACACTCAAATAGCTCAGCTTTGCAGGGGAGTTGTGTAGTCATGGACCTCCCACCCGAGGCAGCACCTTTGGTGCGGGTCATTAACGGCGTTCCGGTTTTGGCATATGGGGTAGAGAAAACCACTTATTCATTGATTAAAAAAACAAACCCACTGGATTAACAACCACTTGGTTGGCTTAAAAGTCAATCCAACCAACATTCTTATGGCAAGAAGACCTTCATGGGTAGGAAAAACAGTAAAATATGTGAAGGGGGATTGTGTAAATGCAACAACATCAACCCCAGCAACATTGAGCTATCTGGTGACTGCTTTGAACCCAAGAAAAATTGATACAAATAGTTGGAGTCGGACCAGTACATTTGTTCCCCTATCCCTGTTTTACCCGCCAGACTTTGGCAAAAATTCTTTTGTGGCCCATGTTAATTTGGGAATAGAAAATGTAAAAACCCCAAAATGGACAATGGGAAAGGATGACAAAAGGGGCCAAGGATTGTTGTCAGTGGGTATAGGCCTAAAGGATCGGGAAGTTGGGACGTATGCGCGGCAACGATGACTGCTAACCGATTTGAATGTCTATCAGGAATAGACTGACTAGGGTCCCCGCCTGTAACAGACCGGATTCACAGGGTATGAAACTAAATCCCCAATTGGTAGTGCAATGGACGAGCCATCAGATAGAGGATACTATTACAATTTTGAGCTGGAACATAGGTGGGGCAGCATCCAACTTTAGGGATGATGATGTGGTGGCATACATTATACAACACGACATTATCCTGCTACAAGAAACATGAGCACTTGAGAACCTGTAATTGGAGCGGTATGTCTCCTTCTCCGCTGTAGCAACCAAAAATAGCAGAGGCAGAGGTTATGGGGGCCTGACGATATTGATTAGATGCTCCATAAATCTCTGTATTGAGGTTAATGGTAACTAAAATGAACTGTATACAACACGTTATCATGACCTCTGAGCAGGGGAACCATTTTGTGATCGTTTACTTGTATAATAGTCTGCATGCCTCGGAAGCCAATAGGCTACTGTTGTGAAAAAGCTATTGGAACGCACAATTTTGGAAAGTCTTGAAAGATGCACAATACTAGTGTTGGGGGGGTGATTTCGATGTGAAATTGGGTAATGGCATTTTAGCTGATCCCTATGATGCTCAGGAAGACAATGTCTATGGCATCATGTGAACGCAAATGGTGGATAATCGGACTTGCACAAAGGGCTTACAACTAGGTATGTGGCTATTGGAATGGGGCCTGCATGTTTTAAATGGGCGCATTGAGGCGGATATACCTGGCGAATCGACTTTCAGAAATGCTTGTGGGTCATTTTTATGCATCTAACCTAATACAAGCTTTTAAGGTAGAAAAGGAAGTATGCAGTGATCACTTTCCCATAAGGCTGTCTCTTAAATGCGAACATATTCAGTTATCAGCACTTTTGTTCCCCCGGTTAGACCTGTGTGAGGTGAACCCACATTGTAAACACAGAGTGAAATGGGCAAAGCGCGTCCCTGAGCTTTTTCAACAGGAAATTGTGTCGTCCAACTCAGAACTCATCCTATCAATTCTTGATTCCGATTGGCATCCATGGCAGGTTGCAAAAATGTTTCAGGTCTTGATGGGGTTTTTGACGGACTCACTTCAAAGGGATTTCACGTAGGCAAAGGGGGGGAGGGCACGAGTTGGTTTGACAAGGCCTGTAGGATTGCATAGAATAACCTATTTAGGGTTTTGAAGGAACAAGACAGCCCCAAGGGAGATGTAATTAAAGCAAGAGCCGACTACAAATTGGTTGTTAGGTCGAGGAAGGAGTACCTGGAGAATCAAGCATGTGAAGACCTTTTGAGTGCTGTATCCTCCAGGGACTTAAAGATGTTTTGGGAGTTTGTTGCGTAAGGCACCCCCATACAGAGGAATAGTGACACACAGGGAAAATCATGTTGAAGCTAAATTATAGACTGCCGACTTTTCGGCACTCTATGAGGCGACAGAGTATGGGCGGGGATTGGGCCTCTCTTTTACGGCTGACACTGAAAGAAGTACAGATTGCCATTAGCCAACAGGCACAACATCGTGCACCAGGACCAGACGTGGAGCTCCAATTTGTGGGCTCCAATGTTGACAATTTGTTTTAATTCTTTTCTGGTAACAGTCTGTCACCTTCGAAAAATGCTATTATCCATCCAATCTTCAAAAAAAGGGAATGTGTGAGCCCTTTGGCTTATAGAGTTATCTCGCTGGACACCTTATTCAAAATCTTTGGCCGCATAATACTAAAGCATGTTGAGGAATGGATCTCCTCCAAGTCGTTCCTTTCGGACATCCAATATGGCTTTAGGCCAGGCTTGGGGACTGGTGACCAAGCACTTAATTTGTATCTGGTGGGGGCTCAGTCAGTCCTTTTTAAGGGCAAGCTGATTTATTAGGCTTTTATGGACTTAAGCACAGCCTTTGACAAGGTTAACAGAGTCAAATTATGGCGGGTGTTTGAGTCCATGGGCTGTCCAAGCACTTAATTTGTATCTGGTGGGGGCTCAGTCAGTCCTTTTTAAGGGCAAGCTGATTTATTAGGCTTTTATGGACTTAAGCACAGCCTTTGACAAGGTTAACAGAGTCAAATTATGGCGGGTGTTTGAGTCCATGGGCTGTCCAGCTGAACTTCTAAGAATCTTGCAAATTATTTATGAGGGCACCAAGGCATTTGTACGCTTTTGGCGAACAGGGGCAATGTACCAGTTATTTTGCAGTAGTGACAGGAGTTTGCCAGGATTGTGTTCTGGCCCCAGTCCTATTCACCTTGTACATCAACGGATGCTATAAGGCTCTTGTAGATTCAGGTGTAGATTTTCCTAGGTTTTGGAAGAAAGCTTTTCTGGTTTTCGCGTACGCCAACAACACTGTCATTAAAGCCCGAACGCCAAAGGCGCTGTAAAAACGTATTCATGTTTAGACCGATTTTATGATGAACCTGGATATAAATATAAACACAAGCAAATCGGCTGTCATGGCATGTTCCTCAGGTAGAACAAATACATAAAAAATGAACAGCATGTTCAGCAATGTCTCTGTAATACCGCAGGTAACCGAATTTGATTATCTGGGTATATGCTTTTACTGAAAATTGGAGGGGGCTGGGTCATATAAATAAACATAGGATTAAAATGGGCCAGGCATTTGGAGGGGGGGGGTGTACCACGTTTCATGAAAATGTGTCAAGGGCAACCATCGAGGAGGATCATGGAGGTATACTGTGTACAGACAAAGGCAGTATCTAACTATGGGGCCTCCTTGTGGGGATTTGAAAAGGTATGAGCAATGGAGGTTGTGGAGAAGAAAATCCATAAGAAACTATTGCGTCTCCTGTGTGCAGCTGCTAGTTATTCTGTGCATGTAGAGCTTGGAGTGAAACACATTGGAGATGACTGGTACGCAGCCCCATTTATGCATTGGTTGGGTATATGGTCAAACCCCAAAGCATCATTGACCCATGAAATCACAAGGGCATTGATGCATGGTGCCCTTTGGAGTAGGATACCATGGCTGAAGTGTATAAATGGGTTTATAAAATAGGTAAATTATCGTAATCTTCTCTGTTCTGTGAATTTGGTAAACATGAAGGAGCACAAAATGTATAAGATGAGTTTGATATATCATGGAGTGCAAACGAGAATCAATTGGGATGTTGCTTGAAACAAACATTGATGTAATTCAGCCCTATTTGACACACAGCAACAACTCAGTGGATCAATGGGCTCTGACAAGAGCACGCTTCAACTGCTTGATGCTGCGAGTAAACACTATGGGGGTAATTACAAGGTTGCCGGTCCGTAAACAACGGTGCCGGTAAGCTTGCTGGTACCGTTGTTTCTGGACCGGAAACTACGAGTTCTGCAAGCGGGTGCCTTTCCGCCCACCAGGTCTGACCAAACCTGGAATGAGGCCCATTATCCCTTTTCCGAATCTTAGGAAGTAATTGCTATAATGGGACATTGTACAGGCAAATAGTTAAATGAATATTGGTTGCTCAGTCCTTGATTGAATCATCCAGAATGTAGAATGTGTAATTCATCTAGCATTTTACGAATGCTTTATGTTTGAATTCTTCTGTAACAGCTTGTCTTCCTGACATGACAATGTCCTTCTTGAATGTAACAATTGGTTTTCATTATCACCACAAGACATTCTTTGTTCACCTTTTTGATAATACTGTGTTTACACTGTAACTGCCTGAAGTCTTGACACTTGGTACAGTCGAGAATATTGCATCGTCAATGTGAAGATAGCAGTCATTTTAGTTTCAGGTTTTGAGTTTTTCAATGTATTTGAAAACAAGAACATACACATCTTTGATAAGATCCCTAGGAGATAACGGAGGTATGAATAATGAATTGGGCCCGAGACTGCTATCTTGAGGCCTGGGGGGATTAATATTGAAGTCCCACAGTATTTATCTCTATAATATTTTTTATGCTTTATTCCAAAAGGGAAAATGTTCAGCAAAAGTATTGCTAATGTTGCAATGTTGCAAGGTCATGTAATGAGTCTTTTATTCTGTTCTTACCTAATTGGCCTGAGAGTCTGTTTCCAACCTGACCTGATGCTGATAAAGCACAACACATGAAATGCATTGGCTGGATGCATCAAGATAAATCAATTTCAATAAACTTGAAGTTCTGGTGTCAGCATGCAGAGTGAGATTCGTACTCTTTTGAATTCAAGTGAATTTCTAACAATCCCATTTCGTTATTAGCTGATCTTTTCCAGTGATCATGAAAATCAGGGACAAGTGTCAAAAACGTTAAGTTTTAGGGGCCTTTTGTTGAATGTCTGAAGTCCTTTCCATATGCCTTTTACATTTGTTCCTTGATATGTGCTTTTTAAGGTGGTGATCGCTTGCTGTACCTTCCTTTTGTGGTTGTAGGAACATTTGAATAGATGGTTCTTGAGAGCCAATCTTTTTAGTGTGAGGTTTGCATTTGCTTAGGGAAAGAACATCACTGTCCAGTTGTTCGTGCTTCTTGAAAAACGTCTTTGTTTTTAGGTGTGTACGGCATGTTTTGATATCTTCCATGTTTCAAAAAGGTGGTTGAATACTCTGTTAGCCAGAGAAACAGTGGAGATCATTGCTTGGAAAAATGTATACATAAATAGCACAGGACCTTGCAGAAATGAGACCTTTGTTAGGCTAACTCATGATTTTAGCTGGTAGCTTTCAAGACCAGATGGGTCTTCTTCCTCAGGCAGTTAAAGTACAACTGACAAGTAACATAAATGTATAGGGGAACAAGTTTCATTACATGTGGAGGGTGGAGATGTTTTGGGTGAACCCCGGGAAGAAGGAATATTCTTTGCATTTTATATTATGCAAAAGGAAAATGCAATTTTGGTGGAATTGGACTAGAAAGGAAGGAATATTAAATTCAGCTGACTTCTGAAAGGTTTCCACAAAAGAGTGCCTGTGATACAATGGATGAAACGGATGACATGGATAGAATAGACGAAAAGGATAGAGTATCCATGAAATGGATCAGTGGACGGAATGGATGAAATGGATGAAACAGATAAAGTGGATGAAATCGATAGAATGGATGAAGTGAATAGAGTGGATGGATTGGATGAAATGGATAGAGTGGATGAAATGGATAGAGTGTATGGAATGGATGAAATGGACACAGTGGATTGAATGGATAGATTGGATGAAGTAAATTGATGGAATGAGTGAGACGGATGGAATGGATGGAATTGGTGTAATGTTGTTGCTATATATCCTTATCCCCCCTGTCCCTGTAATCCCAACCCCTGTCTGTATATGTCCGTGTGTCGCTCTGTTCCCTCCCACCCTGTTCAGGTGCGTGGTCTCAGGCGCTCTAAAGATAACCACCACATCACATCACTACGCTTACTCTCCACTTTACACCATCAGTCAACTAGAACACAGCTATACCCCTGATTAATTCGGCCTAGCTGTTCACATATGCGTCCTTCAGGCCTAACGCAGCCAGAGTCTAGTCTTGGTGACCACCCACCAGACTGCACACATACAACTGATATCTCCAGCACCACACCCAACGCTAGGATGCAGCTTCCACCCGGCAATTACATCAGCTGCACACCTATCTGCGGCACCCACGCACCCTGCGACTCTATCTCTCTCTACTAACCAGAACTACGTTCAACCTACCAGCGCTTTGAGGTCATACCAATTAAAAATAGAACGCTATATAAATGCCAAGTAACATAACATAACATACGCACATTGTCTTATTGTAAAGCATAATAATGGGCACATTTTTAGCAGAGTAGTGAGGGTTATCAGCCCTTGATAGTACCAGCATCTAAAACTCAGGTTGGGAGGAACTGGGGAGGCGGGGGGTCTGTGGCTTGGAATCCTATTCATAATAAACATACAGGTTTCTCAAATGTAAACAGTGAACCCATGATTCAAATGATGAAATGTGTATTAAAAAGGGTGCTTATATACTTTATGTGCCAAATGTACACAATAACTGATTTGGAATGAAAAGCAGCTGTATGAGTTATAAGTATACGTTGCTAAAGGAACTGCATGACAAATCATGCATGCTGCATTCTTTCCCCCGAATGGTATTGATCGCCAGGGATTTTAATCCAGAAGCAGGAGCATGGGTTTTGGGAGATAAACAGTGCAAAGGTTGATGCAGGAATCTATGTTCTTGAAAAATATATCAATAGTCTTGAAATCTTCAACTTATGGCCTGGTATATATGGAAGCCAGTCTGGCAGATATAGGGGAAGAGTTTTTAGTAACCCCCCTTAAACTGTAGATTTTCTGTACTGTATGAAGTAAAAGGACAATCCCACTCAACAAGGCTATCATGGGCAATCTTATTGTTAAAGATATTGCTGGCAGAATATCCTGCTTAAAATATGTCATAAAGACACTACTCTTATTAGGCTGCTCACATCTAGTAACCAACAGGCATGATCTCATTAGAACTGATAAATAGTTTTTTGCAGGGATTCTTAAAAGGGCAGTAATTGTCGGGCAATTTTCCAACCTTATGTTTACAAGTACTGTAATAGCATATCTTCCACTTAAGCTGAGACTGCGTCTAGAAAAATGTCTCATTGACATAAGAGTGGTCCCTCTGGGGTGATTCATGTCTAAGGCACGTTTTGACCAAATAGAACCAATGTAGCTGTTTGGGCAAAGGAGTCCTGTAGGCTTGCATTTTGTACATTTGATCATATGTCAATACATACACCAATACCAGTTTTTAAGAGTAATATTAAAAAGAAAAATCCTCAAAGGAATAGGAATTGTGCTGTTTTAATAACTGTAAGGTGCTAAGTACATTTATTATATTGTTCTTATGTTGTTAGTCTATGTTTTATCTGAAATGTTTTATGATTTCTTTTATTTGAAATAATCATGAACTGAACTTGATCTGATCAGTTTGAAGAGCTCGCTAAGTATTTACCATGAAGCAAGCGATAGAAGTTAATTCTGTTTTTCTGTTTTTCATGTGAAGTGTCTGAAGTTAGGGGGTAGTCAAAAAATTATGTTTTAGGTTGGCTACAGGAACAAAACACGTCCTCACTTAATCTAGGAATATAAAAAGTTACATTAAAACGTTTTCCTGTCTCTGTCATTTGAAGATCGCATCCATGACTGTCACATTCATGGCTTCAATAACATGCCCTTGACTAGAAAAACGGTCCCGAAAAAGGTTGTTCTTATTGTTGTGGTTAGTGCTGGAGCTGTGTGTGTTATATGAGCGCCAGGGGACCACTCCAGTGGTGATAGTGTGCGGTACAAATAACCTTTAACATTAACATTTAACATGATATCTTTGAGGGGCTTGTCTGTTTCATCAACATACGGAACTCCTGGTGGAACGTGGGGCATGCATTCAGATACGAAACACTGGTGTCGTTGCAGGTAAAAGAACCCACATTATGCTATGTTGACTGTGTCTAGAACTATGATGTATTCACACATGTGTTACATTGCTTGTTTATGTATGGATGTGCCCCATGTTTATTGTAATGTTTCTGGATCTGTTTTTGGAAATCATTTGTTTGAAACGGTTCCATTTTTCTCAGCCTTTTGTCCTCCTGTAAAATGGGTTGAAGTCTCCTAGCAATCTTGTGCAGGACTTCCATGTGGGGATGATAGGTAACCATGGAGTCACAAGCATTGGTCACTTTCCGTTTGCATTCCAGATGTCATTTTGAGGTATGTGTGAAAATAAGGTACAACTCCACCTCTGTCACAGTTTCTATGTCAATTAAATAAACTGTGACATCTTGTTTGTTAGCTCTTTTTAGTTGGTTGTTTGCTACTTGTACTGAACCTTTGATCACCATACTGTACTTTGAGTAGCATGGGGATGTGTGCATGCAAAATAGAAAAGTTTTCTTACCCTAACGACTAGAACTGTAGCTAGTCCATAGTCCCCTTTCCTCCATACCTATGGGATATCAATTCCTCAAGGGATAGCAGCACAGCCTTTTCACATAGCAAAACCTCTTCTATAAAATGCAACATCGGAATACATGTGCAGAGCTAGCTGCAACCGCCCCACCCCATTGACGCTGCCCTGCACACGCCAGAGGCCTTAAATATAGGATGATCCTGAGAGACAGCTAGGTTTTATGCAACAACAGTGGCAGCGGCATGTGGAGGAGAGGAGACTATAGATTCAATGTACATGTGTCACAATGGTGAGTTTATCAAAGTTACCTAACTGTAGATATAGTTCTCCAGCATTGGGCCCACATTAAGGCATTTTTCTTATAGGTAGTCGGGCTTGTTTGAAAGCAACAGCCACCAATGCAGTAGGTCCTTTACATACAAAAGTGAACATATATGTATTGCTATGGGAATACCATTATTTCTAACCAGGGGATTACCACCTCAATGTCAGGGAATATTCAATAATATTCCGTGACATTGAGGAATATGTCACAGAATATTTCTGTTCCTTCCAGCTCCTTGCCCCCCTGCACTGGACCTCCTTACCTCTATCTATTCATTCTATTCCTTCCTTCTCCTCATTCTGCACATCCCTTAAATCTCTCCTTCTCCATTCTCCGCCATGAAACCCCTTCCCCCTCGTGCCCCCCTCCTTCCTTCCTCTCTCCGCTTGATCATCTACTTCCTCTCTCCCTCCTCCCCACTCTCATCCTTTCACCCTTCCCTTCCGTCCCTCTTCTCTTCCTCCTCCCTCCCTCTCAGTTCTACTGTTAAGCTTCCCCTCTTCCCTCCAGTTTAATTGCCCTTCTCACTGTTTTGTTGGACTGATTCATTATTGTATGTTGCTGCCACTGTTATTGTTTTATGTATCATGTTGTTTTGATGTTCAGCGCTTTGGTGTAAGGCGCTATATAAATCAAATAAAATATAAATACAAATAAATATGTGAATCTACAAAAGATCCAATTCTAGGGAACTTGGTCTTAGTCCTTGTTAAGATGGATTCCCAAACTCCAGCCTCCGGGTGGATTTTGGCAGGCCATCCGATTATGGTAAACAGTGACACACTAAGAATAGCCATTCCCAATCAAGCTCGTAGTTACATCAACTTGCTCAAATCTAACGATATCTAATGTCTATGACTCTGCAACGCATTCCTGCACCTATGTACATATCTCTGCATTGTTGTATTATATTTGTATTCCTGCACTGTTGTACTATACTTGTATTCCTTGCCTTCACATTGCGTTCTACTCTGTAACATGTTAACTAAGCCTTGCATATCCTTTTATTTGCTGCGCCCTGATACCCTTGGGTCTGGTGCGCATTTTAAATGAATAAACAAACAAACAAACATACCAGGCTGGCAAGGCTTCGTTTTAGGAGGGCCGTGTGAGTGATCTAAGGCTACAATGAGTCCAAACAGACCAACACCAATAATTCCAGTTAGACAGTAAGTACATAAAAATACAATGATTTATTAGGCCTTTAAAATACACACTGAGCAAGTAAAACTTCCTGTCAAATATCACACACTTACTATAAAACAGATAAATACACTCATCCTTAGGAGAAGAAAGAAAGCATACGATTAAAAAACCAGTGAAACACAGGTAAATACTGATATGCATGATATTCAGTAAAGACACTTTAGAATAACCACAGAACAGTTCTCCTAACACTTAATTAGTTCAGCCCTAAGATGGTTTGGGGCATTGTGCCCTACATTCATCAGTTTCAAAGTTATACTTTTCAGGTAGGTGTATTGAGAGATTGGATGATGCCAGTGGGTATGGTTCAAAATGCAAGACGTTATGTACAGTTCAGGTAAGTAAACTCACTCAATCCCAGACACTAGGATAGGCCTAGGACGGGATCCTTGACCAGGCCTCTACTGACCAAAGTCATGAAAGAGTGATTTAGGCACTGTACTTTATGCCAATGTAACCCTACAGAGAACAGGTGGGCTAAGGATCAGGTATGTCAACTTACTCGCTTGATGCAGAGGTCACTTTTGGACACAAGAATTCGTTTTGGTCAGTTGCAGTGCTTAGGAATCAGTTCCAGGTACCTTCCAGCTAAACACCCAAATGAAATAAAGGAGAAGACTTCTGCAGAGCAGGCAACCTCAGGACATCGCTTGGATGTGAAGAAGACAAGTTGCAACTGGAGTGACCACGATCAGGCAGTGAAAGGGGATCTTCCAGGGACTAACAAAGGAGCAGGTCATGCACAGCATTTGTTGATGCAAGAATCCTGGAAATGCAGGAGCAGGCTTCCTATTGTACAAGTGGAATCTCCTTTAAGTTCCAAGGATGCACTTGGAACGGCGACGAATGCAGTAAGGTAGCCCAGGTGAGAGCTTATCAGTCCACTGGTTGGTCCAATGATGCTTCTGAATACTCAGAAGGCATGTATCCTCGAGTACAGTTTGAGACTGGTTGTTCCCACCAGTTCGAAGGTTGAAGCACTGACAAAGGTCTTCCTGAGATCAGGCAGAGGAGCAGGGCTTTACCAGGACTTTAGTGGAGTTGTTGCTAGTCAGCTGCAAGTGCCGTTTTCTGGTTATTGTGAGGAATCTGAGGGCGTTCTCACCTCTTTTCCGCTGGCATCCTCTGCTCAGGTGGCCAGGGAAAGGCCATCACTTTTGGATCCCGACCCTGGGGATGGATATGTGAGGGAGGATCACCTGGGTGGAGGCAACTTGAGGACTGGGGAGAGGAAGTCTTTGGGTGAGACATGGTATCCCTGATACCACATGTTAAAGTGAATCCAATATTCCTCCTGCCTTTGTAGCCTATTGTCAGTCCTTGACTCTTTATTCTGACCAGAATGTCCCACAATCCTTTCACCTAAAGACTGTGACGAGGAGGAAACAACTATGAGTTATGCACACTTCCCTGCATTCACACCACTTTGGTACTGAGACGAGGAAGAGGGCTTTTGATGAGGTCAACTACAATAGGCAGGCATGTCCTACTAATATGCTTCACCAAGGTCACGCAATTAATGTGGAGGACTTGCACCAGCAGCCTGTTAACAAGCCCCCGGTGTAAAAGAGCGAGAGGGAGAGGTGGCTGGAGAGGAACCGGCTGGAGGAAAGCTGGGGAAGCAGGAGTGCGAGGGAGATGCCGGGGCGAAGACTGGCTGTGAGAGGGTCAAGACTCCTGCCATCCCTCCTCCCGATGCCCACAGCAGGAGCTGTGGGAAACAGAAGCCTCTAAGGTCCTGCCGGCTGCTGAGAGAGCGAGAGAGGCTTTCAACAGCTCCCGCCATGGAAGAGCAGGGCTGCAAACTACTCAGAATAGCGAGCACTTCCCATTGGGGATCCCGCAGGATGGCTGGAGCAAAGAGGAGTGAACCAAGAAACACGAAGCAGCAAGAGCTTACCGGTGAGTGCAGAGAGGGGAACACTCTCACCGGGGCGTCAGGGGCTGGGAGACCAACATACCTGAATGTCAAACAAACTGAATATTATTGCACATGCTACAGAAGGTCAAATGAGATGACTGGGAATAGTGAACAAGCTACCAAGTGTACTTTTGAAAGATGCAACGATCCTTATTGAATACCAAACTAACTGAAAGATATGATGAACATATTTGCGAAGCAAATAAAGTACTTTTGAAAGGTGCAAAGAGCATTATTAAATACTGAATTAACTAAAGGAAATAATGAGTATGTTTTGAATACAGCAACAAAGCAAAGCAAGTGATGAAGCATTATGAGAATTTATAAAGGAAGCGAAAGCAAGGGGGTGAGAAAGCGTAAACCTCATGGAGTGAACTGTATGAGATACAAGTTGTGGCCAAGCCAAAAAGACTGCCAAGAAGAATATGGAATAGGTATTGATCCAAAATACAAGAGTGCACAGGTCGACAGGTTGAGAGAGAAAAACCTGTGTTGCTGAAGAATTTAGAAGTACAGCAAAGTACACAGGGTTATCGGTTGCGTTACCTGAAATGGGTGGACTGTGTGGTCCAACAACTGTGCCAAGATGACTAACCCCTATTTCAAAAGAGCCAAGGAAAGCAGGGTTATTGGTTGCGTGACCTGTAATGGGTGGACCGTGTGGTCCGACAACTGTGCCTAGACCGAATGACCCCACTGGGAATGAACAAGGAGTTGAACTGGTACTGTTTTGAGCCAGAGAATTTGAACCATCAATCATGGATAGCCACTTGCCACAACATCTGCCCAGCGATAGACATTCAGACACCAGAATATGTACTGGGACCAAATAGTCCCAGCCCCCACATCCGGGCTCACACACAAACCGCCTCTTTCCCTAGGAAAGCAACAGCTTTCCCCTGGAAAGGGCTACCCATATATGACAATTCCGGACCCGAGGGAGCAGGAAAAAGCCAAAGAAGAATATGGCCATAGTACAAACAAAAACCTTGTGGCATTGTCAGGTCAAGGTGCTAGCCACCTTTAGTAGCCCTTTGTGGTAAATGCAAAAGTGCAGAGTAAAAGGTTTAAAACACGGTATAAAAAAATCTGCTGGCACCAGCTTATCCTAAGCACATTGTAAAAGTAACCACAGCGGAGTCTGCTGCAGAGTCTTTTGGTCGTGTTGGGAGAGACTCTACAGCGTTTTTGCTCCAGTATCCTGTGAGGAATTGTCCTCTTTCTACATCCACTAATTTTTGCTTGAAAATACCCAGCAAGCTGCGGAGCGGCCGCAGAGTCTGCTGCAGAGTCTTTTGGTCGTGTTGGGAGAGACTCTACAGTGTTTTTGCTCCAGTATCCTGCGAGGAATTGTCCTCTTTTTACATCCACTAATTTTTGCTTGAAAATACCCAGCAAGCCGCGGAGGGGCCGCAGAGTCTGCTGCCGAGTCTTTTGGTCGTGTTGGGAGAGACTCTACAACGTTTTTGCTCCAGTATCCTGTGAGGAATTGTCCTCTTTCTACATCCACTAATTTTTGCTTGAAAATACCCAGCAAGCCGCGGAGCGGGCGCTTAGCGGCCGCAGAGTCTGCTGCAGAGTCTTTTGGTCTTTAGGCTCTGCAGGCTCCGCGGCGCTGCCACAACCCGCTCGCACTTTCACTTTAAAGAACTTCCGTGAAAGACATCCTCCGAGCGGCTGTCTTTGCACAGCTCTGCATTGCTTTGCTGCCTTCGTGGTGAGTGAGAACTGCCCCCTCAGCCCCCCGTGTACCTCGCCTCCACCCCACCCGCCTCCCTCCTTCCCGTTCTCTGTGAGCCACGTTTCCCGCGACTCCGCACCCTCCTCCTGTCCGCCTCCTGCTCGAACAGATCTCCACCCGAGATCTCCCGCACTCCTGCTCCTTTCCCCGACACCCGATAACCAGAGAAGATAGCCAGAGAAGATCTCACTCTTCTGCATCTCCGCTCCCAAGAACCCGCCCACCCCTCCCTGTCTCCCGTAACACCAGTGATAAAAGCCTACACCCCGAAGAATCTCCCCATTCAGTGCTTGCTGATTTTCCTGCGTTACCGATCCTCTCCCTCCACTCGGCAAACAGACCCACCCTCCCTCCTCCCCCACCTGTCCCTGCCCCAGCAATCCCCATGTCCACCCCCGCCCACCCCGTTGCTCACCGAAACTTCAGCGACTCGACTTCCTTCACAATTTCCTTCACGACGCCAGACGATGCTCGCGAATCCCGCTGGCAGCGTTCTACTGGCCAATCCCTCTGATTGTACCGCTTGGATCACGCTCCTCTGTTGAAATTTGGATCTCACATTTGAATAAGCGTTTCCCCGCTGAACCTCCTCAATCACAGACTGTAACCCTCCCTCGCTCTGCTTTGGGATCACGCTGAAAGCTCCAGTTTCCTCTGAATATACAATCTAACTCCCTATACTTAATCACACATACAGACCTAGACCCAAGCCTGTACTTTGCTTGAAATCAGCCCAGACGCCTGTACGGCTATTTAGACAGAACACCTTAGCACAAACCTATCAGTGCACCATCAAAGAACTCAAACCAAGAAGAAGATATAAACTAAGCCCTCATTTTACTGAAAACAACCCAGACGCCAGTGTGATCTACGTAAACTGTACATCTAAGCCTTAATCCATCAGACCATCTCCAAAGACGCCTAGTATCAACAAGAAGACACTACCACTCTGTGCTAAGCGGACCAGCCACCTAGAAGAATTTGGACTATCTCGGCCAGGACTCTCACACGAGCTGGTTTTCATCCTTACACAGAGATTAACCAATACAGCTAGAGTAAGAACAAGGAACTGTACCCGAAGATTAGCAACTCACAAAGACTTTGTTCACCAACAACTACACCTGCTGAGAGACCGAAAGGGCTTGTCCCTTGGATCTCAACAGTGTTTTCCAACGTCCGCCCTACAGGAGACCGAAAGGGCTTGTCCCTTGGATCCTGTAGCCAGCAGGGCCAATAACAGACTACAACCTTCTCCGGCAGCGAACAAATCTGTTGAGATACCGAAAGGGCCTGTCCCTTGGATCTCAACAGAGCTCTACAAAGCTTGACACACGGGAGACCGAAAGGGCATGCCCCTTGGATCCTGCAGCCTGCAACTGCAACTCCAGACTACAACTTTGCAACACATCGATTAAATCTGCTGAGAGACCGAAAGGGTTTCTCTCTTAGATTTCAACAGAGATTTCCTTACCTCCTCTTTATATGAGCCAGAAAGGGCCTGGCCCTCGTTTCCGGTAGCCCACCTAGGCGACCAAAAGATCACACACCTTGGACTAGGACAAGGCCTGCACAACAGAGTGCAACACAGACCCTAGATCAAATAAAGAAGAAATGTCGGCAACCCGACCTAAACAGCTTTCAGTTGTTCGCCCCAAAACTAGACTGAGAACCAAACTTAATATAGCTGCCATGTCTGCCCTAGATTCTTCGCAACTAACGTTGGAACAATCACTCTCCAGAGCTCAGCCAATAAAACCTGTCCAGAAACACCAACAGAAACTGGATTCTGACATTGAGCACCCTTTCATTCCAGACGACCCCCACAAAATAAAAATCGAATCAACAAAGCAACTGAACGATCAACTAGTCCTTCAGAATCAGACCAACATACAAGCACAAATCCAGAACAGCAATACAATAACTGATCATACCATTCAAGGCTTCGACACCAACAAAGACTATGATCTGGCAAATGGTCGACCAGGTAACGCCCCTACTCAATTACCTAACGAGACTCACCTAACTGAAGCCTACTCACGAAACCATGATGAACAAGACCTTCCATCAGCACCGTTGTCTCGTAAACCACACCACCTACACCTACCAAATACAATCCAAAGCGTAGAAACTGGAAAACTAGAGCCCATGACAAATGATACCACGGCCGATAATACCACGCAACAAAACTCCGAAACGAAACTCGTAACTCTTCGAAATCGACCGGCACTACCACCACGAGATACACTGACCACCAACTCAGTCTATGAGCAAACAGAAAAACCAACTAACCTATCTCACAACCCTGCTGAACTACAGGAAGAATTTCCTGCGCCACATCTCGAACCACACCACCACGAGATCTCACACAACACTGCTGAAAAACAACCAAGTGAACACAAGGCAGACTCTCTCAAAACTCACCTTGTTTACAGAGAAGAACAACGGGCAAGCACAAAAGACCCAAAGATACCTGAAGCTGCTAACTCTCGATCAGATGGGAAACCACCTAACAGTGAGAGTCAACAAACGAATAATGAAAAAGAAAGACAAAGCGAATGTAACACCAATACACCCAAGTCCCATCTCGCCAACATAGAACAACCATGGGCGATTCAAAAAGGCTCTAGTACCCCCGAAGCTGTCAAATCACAACCAGATGAACCACGAATCACTACCATCTTACGAAAATCACCAAACAACCTAACACAACACACGAAGAAAGAAAAAGCAAGATTAGCTAAACTTGCATGGTTGCATACTCACAACTCAAGCAAATTCCCTCAAACTCTGGATAACGTCAATAATCAAACCATAACTAAGGCAAAAAGACTATCATTGGACATAACAGAAATTGAATCAATCATGCTAAGTCTCGACAAACGAAAAGAAATATTTGGCACAATATCTGGAACTCATCAATCACAGCTCACCTCAACCCCATGTCTGACACAAGAAATTGGAAAAAGATCGATCAAAAGAGAACTCGAGTCAAATCAAGCAGGAAACCACAATATTCCTACTCGATTCACCTATGATACAGATGAATCCTTCTATACACCTGATCCCACGATCAAAAACGAACAACCCATGCCCCCACCAGGCGCAACAGGAATCAAATCCACCATTCCAACGTTCAACAAAATTGAACACGAGGATCACACCAACTCCAGGATTCCGACTACCATGCTCGACTTGCAAAACATGCTTATGGCAGTACTCTCGCAATCCATGATGCCCTTTATGAAGCTACACGGAACCATGAACGACAATATCAAGGATCAAGCAACCCTTTTAGCAATGATTCACTCCAAACAGATTCATACTGAGAACTATATAACTACAATAGAATCCCGCCTCAATGTGGAAGCAGAGCAATCCAATCGCTGGCAACAACGCATGGCGGAAATGGCAAGAAGCGATCGACAGGAAAAAAAACAACCTAAATAATGAACTACTAGCTCTACTCAAAGTACAGCAACAATACCAAATAACGCAGAAAACAGATACAACAAGCAACCAACTTCCACTAGCTCCCCAACCAAATGATACGTTACAACAAACAACTGGAGGAGCTCGAACTACCGGCGCAAGCCTCACAAAACGGAAAATTGAATCTGTCACAATCCTACATTCAGAGACTCAAGATGCTAATCAATTAACTAAGAATAACACAGAACAATATCAGATCTTTTTGAATGAAAAACCTGGCACTACTGTGAAACCAATCCAGTCAAAAGCAACCAAAAAAAGACAAACGGGCTCTAGAGCGTTCCTCAGAACAATAAAATCAACAGAACAAAGTCAATTGTCAACAACAGAGAAGTCATTGAAACAAAGCCATCCATTACCCACAGAGAAGATATCATGTCGCTCGACAAAGGACATGAAGACCTCAAACCGACAGCAACAGACCGCAGTATTACCAACCTGCGAACAACCAGAACCACTATCTGAACCCGCTTCCCAAGATGATGACCTTCTAAACCTTTCAACCCACGAAGACCAGGAAACAGATGACACACCACTACCCATACATCCTGCAATGCCCTCAAGCTTCATAATAATAGACGAATACAACACCAGCCATGAACCACTACCAATGCACATATATGAAGAAATCTCAGAGGGCTCATTACAAGAAAATTCAGACACATCTCTTGACCACGGTTCTTGCGTGGCCTTATTATCAGAATCCTATGACCTAGTAGCAGATGACTCTTTCGCCTCACACGCAACATCTAATACCGATTGTACCTTCCCTTCCTTCGTAAATCCGCTACAACAAAACCAAATCTACGAAATTCATATCGAAAACAAAATCAACAGAGCTGAACCATTAATACTCAACAGAATAAACACTCTTTGCTTGTTTGGAGCAATCTCACAATTGCAACATATAACAACAAACAAGATCGATTTAATAACCTTCAAAGACGATAAGCTCCTAGACAAGATCGTTGCCGAACTGTCTGATCCAAATGACCAAGAATTTATTCTATCAAAAAGTGCCCAACTCCATAAACTTGGCTTTAACTGATGGGCGTCTACATCAACAAGAAAACATCCTTCAAGAAAGCAGATGATCAATTACACCAAAGATCACCTAGGAAAAAACGCAAACCCGACCTATGTCGCAAAATCGGAAGAATGGAGCAGACTAGACCGACCATTCAAAAGAATCTACGAGCGAGAATCTTCATTCACAGAAACCGTATCCTCAAGAAGCTCAGTTTACTCCAGTTCATAACAACTACTGAAACCAGATATCATATGGTCACTCTGCTCATGGAATACAAGAGGAAACCTGCATCTGTTCACTCAGCCGTCCACTGACCTCGAAAACTATCAAATCATATGCCTCCAATAGACTTGGATCAGTGAAACGCCAGCGTGCGATGGTTTCCTTGCCTTTCTAAATCCCGCCATAACCAAAAAACAAGGCAGGCCAGCATCAGGTCTTCTTACCTTAATTAAAATAACTCCTCAATGGAAAGTACTGACCAATGAAAATATCAATCCTTGGATTCAATTAACAATAATAACAACGAAGACGCCCACTCAAAACAAAGAAAACGATGAAACAAGAATTGCTATACTGAATTTATATTGGAACCCTGCAGCAATTACAACCGACACATTTATTGACGGTGTGTTCATCACAATTGACAAACTAGTCGGAACCCATCACCATCTAGAAATAATACTCTGTGGAGATCTTCACATCAACTTAATCACACAGAATGGCACTCCACAAGCTCTTGATAAACTCTCTCCAAAAGCATCAATATGGATGAACGAAATACTCACGCGAGATCTCACCCTTCTAAACCATGCAAGGAACAATTCCACCCCCTTTGTGCCAACATGGGCCAGAGGCTCTTCAGTCGCAATTATTGACTATATATTTCTTTCAAAAAATCTGCAAGAATCGGTCAACACAACCCAAACGATAGTCTGCAATAACAGCGAACACAACAAGCTAACAGTCCATTTGCTTTCCACCATCAAACAAGACATACTCTTGAAAGTACCTGCGCTTGAACTTGACGGAACATTCACAAGGCTCTGCATTCCACAAACAGCGATATCACTTCTACCGACGAAACTACTTGCCTCACCAAAGACAGATCTTGAAAAATTGAACTATGGGTGGATTCTGCTCGCTTTTCACCCAACAGTCAAAAACCGTTCGTACAGAACTCACCTACACACATATAACGAGGAAATAGCAGAAAAGAAAAAGGCGCTGGCAAAATCGTTAAGACACCTGAAGAAAACCAAAACAGTAGAAAGTACTATGCAGATCTCAAAATTGAAACAATCATATAACAACTGTAAAAAATCGCAAAAATCAATCTTGCTACAAACAGACGCAGAAACCATAATGAAGACATACCAATCAAACAACACAAGAGAACTTTGGAATCTATTGAACGACAATCCCCAGAAACACAAGCTAACGGCCAATGTACCACAACAAACATGGATTACCCATTTTTCGACCATCTATGCGGACCGACCACATCAATCTGAAGAAGAACCAATCAATAATAAACCAAAATGGACAGTATCCGTCTCCTACGACGATCTCCTATGCATGATAACAAATCTCAATTCATCAAGAGCACCTGGCCCTGACAGACTATCAAACGCTGTACTAAAGCAAGATCCGCCGGCATGGGCAAACTTCATGTGCCAGATAATAGACATCATAAATACACACAACGAAAAACCAACTACTTGGAGAACGGCTACAATTGTTCCGATTCATAAACAAGGACCCCGCGACCAGCCTAAGAATTTCCGCCCAATTGCTTTATTGGACCCACTTGGAAAACTTTTTGCAACAGCACTCCTGAGACAACTCACTACTTGGGCCACTTCCAACGGACGATTTTCAACACGACAAACAGGTTTCACTCCCAAGGTCGGAACATCAACCTATTTCTACTTCATCTCATCAAATACGAAGCATCAACAACAAGACCATGATTTATGCTGCATTCATCGATTTAAAAATGGCCTTCGATGCCATACCACGGCAAAAGCTATGGGCAAAATTAAAAACATGGAACTGTCCTCCGAGCATTCTGGAACCAATCATCTTACTCTATTCAGAAACTTCTATAAAAGTGAGACTCAAAACAAGGCTTTACCACCGCTCCAATAACTACATCAAATGGTCTAAAGCAAGTATGTCCTCTAGCAGCAACTCTTATAATCTTTCACATCAGACATCGAACAACATTTGATAAACACCCAAACTAATCCGCCGAAAATAAATTCAACTCCTGTCCCTGTTATGGAATATGCGGATGACATCATCTTGCTCGATAAAACCCCATCCGGATTACAAGCTGCCTTGACATCATTGAGCAATTACATGAACGAAAACGAACTATCAATCAACATCTCAAAAACAAAGACAATGCTTCTGACGAAACCACAATCAAAACCAAAACAACAACCATATTTCAACATTAATGGAATACGACTAGAAAATGTCACAACATTTAAAAATCTGGGCATATTCATCAATCAATCAAAGACTGAATCACAATGGTTGGATAAAGTGGAACAAAAGGCTCAAGCACTGACACGACAGAGATGCATTCTCCATAGGAAATATGGAAAATGTTCATTTAAACCTATCATTGCGTATTACAGACAAAAATACATCCCGATAATAACATACGGAACAGAGACAATGATGAACACAGAAAAAGTAAATTGGGTGAAATTCGAGTCAACCTTTTGGTGCAAGATCCTAACTCTTTCTCAATCTTATCCAATGCCGAGAATACGATACGAACTAGCAACACAATCCATTGGATCCATTGTATGCTGGAAACGACTAGATTTCTATCGTAAAATACTATCGGACGACAAAATCCCTGCTATCCAAATCCTGAAAACCCAACCAAACACCCTTAACAACACAGTGTTAGAAAAATGGAAAAAATCTATCATCAAAGAAATGGAGCAGGAAGAGATATCTGAAGAACTTTTAATCATGCGTCTTCAACACGCCAAAACCAAACTGTTACAGAATGACTGGATCAAAACCATCCAACAGAAAAACACCTACAAACAGACACTTCAATGTAACAAAGATAACAGAAAAATACATGAACTACAGCCGTACTTGTTATCATTTCCTGATCAAACCA
The DNA here is from genome assembly GCF_040938575.1 of Ambystoma mexicanum. NCBI lineage: Eukaryota > Metazoa > Chordata > Amphibia > Caudata > Ambystomatidae > Ambystoma > Ambystoma mexicanum. The sequence continues at coordinate 444,897,838 of NC_090936.1, read as the reverse complement.
TCAGATCAACATTTCTAAGAATCCGGCTGAACATTCTACCCACAAACTCTTATCTGGCTACAACAAGACAGATTCCAAAAGCACAAAACTACTGCCGCTTCTGCAAAACTGAAACTATACCGGAAACCATATTCCATCTGGTTATGGAGTGTCAGTCTCTTGTACTTCAACGCAAGCAATTTGGCTCCCACTTTGATCTCGCTTCACAACAAATGAATACAGAAGAAAGATGGGCCGCCATCCTCAGCGGAAACAACAACAAATACATATATACAATTGCCCTTTTCCTCTCCAGTATCCTTGATCTCAATGGAAGAAAACTCTGAACCACAACAGAGCCTGGACGTTGATCTTCCTTTTTTTTCTTTTCTTTTTTTTTCCTTTCTTTTTCTTTGCACTTTCTATTTTACTTCACAAATAATTCACAATGATAGTAAAGTTTGACACCAAACTAAAACATCAAACAAAACAACAACAAAAAAGTAACCACAAAGCCATTACAGAAAGAAATATAAGGATACAAAGTATCCTTACCACTCTACACATTAGGGTAATGTGTGCAATTGTAACAATACAAGAAATTCACTAAGAAAGACTTAGGCCTTCATTACAAGGGTGCGCTGGTGCCTACTGGCAACCTCGGTTTACCGTTTCCACCACCTCATGGGCGGTGGCGGAACAGTAAGTTCCCATTCCCATGGGGTCCCATAGGACTCCATGGGAATTGGAACACTGAAGCACCAGCACCGTTGTTAACAGTGCCGGTGCTTCAGTGATTTATCTGCCAGTAGGGGACTGAAGTACTGGCAGGTCAGGCCTGCCGGTTGTTCACTGCCCCTAACGGCAAACTAAGTAACCTGGTCCGGACAAAATGCCAGAGCCGGTAGTACCAGCAGTTTTACCGGTACTTTTTTCGGACAGGGTTACTTGTAATGAGGTTCATTGAGTTTGTGATTATAGCAAATTATTCCCTTCCTAATATTGGTCTGTAATCTATAGGATCGGAAGTTAAATCTGGATAACGTAGATGGAGATTAGCAGAAGATATTTCGAGTGCCACGGTCACAAAGACTTTGTTTCATACAAGAGTACTCTGCATCACACAGCTGGGCAAAAGGAAGCAAAAAAGGAAGTCGAGGACTCTTTAAGTATCAAGTTGGAACCGATTGGAGGAGCAGGGTCATGTGCATAGGTGACATGGACTATGAGCAGAGCCTCTCTTGGAAACTGTTGTTTATTGGAAGTAAGTTTTATTCTGTTGTAGATTTCAGCAAAATAAGTTTTTAAAAAAAAGTAACATAATGTTTTCCTTAAATGTAGCTGCTTGAGCTTCTTTAATTAAAGAAAGAGGAGCATAATGATTGCCTTTGTGTTTTTAATAGAATCACGACTTTTCTAAATGTTATCCTGGAAAATCTTAATGATGTAACTAATAAGGAAACAGGCTGGTGTTTCCTTAACAGAAAGGCATAAACCCTCCTGTACACAGTGAGGAAACTATCAACTCCCATCATACTCTCAATGATGCTGAATAAGGATATGACAATGCTAATAGGAATAATATTGAAGCTGATGATGGTGCATGTCTGGTTGTAAAATTACTTTAGGGCAAGAGACTCAATCCTAATGTCTGTTATAGTTAACCCTCTTTCAGAAAAGGTCTGGCGCTCATACAGGTTACTGCCCCAATAAATCTGTTTTTATCAATGATGAATGCCAACAAAACGAGATAAGGGCCTGCCTCCTCATCCTTCTCGCCCCCCTCCTATAAAGCTCCATCGACAAGTACCACTAGTTCTTTATTATTTTTTTTTTACTTTTCAACCAGTGTGTGGTGCACTGTGGTGGATGGACAGACAGAGGAAAAAGATAAGTCATATGTGGGGGCCTTATAAAAGTTAATTACGGAGCTTAACATGTACTGAGTCATCTTCCCCTCTAGGGAGCAAATATGATTCCGCTCGGATGCTCTTGTAGGATCTCCTGTCCTCTGATGGGCCTCTCTCTCCTGATGGGCCTCTCTCTTCTGATGGACCTCTCTCTTCATACACACGAAACAATGCTTTACCTGGATCATTAGATTAACAGCTATAATCACTCATAAGATTTCTTTCCTTGCACTCTCATCTTCAAAAAACGACAGTCTACAGCATGACTTACCTGCATCCCAATCACAGCGTAGATGAAGAACAGCATCACGATCAGGAGGGCCACGTAGGGGAGGGCCTGGAAGAAAAAGAAGAATGCCTGAATGCGCTATACAAATTAACCAACATAACGACATGTGCAATCTGCCTTAAACACACAGTCTTGGCCATTGACACAGACTTCATAGAATATATATATATTCTAATGCTAAATAATAATACACTCCTATCACTACCAGAAAAGGCACAATAAAAGAAAACACTGCAGCTCACAAAAAGCAACAGTTGGGTGCTGGATGCAGAAGCCACTCTGTGTCCAACTTTTAACCATTTGCATGTACACTTGTGCAAATATTTGCAAGCTCTGGTCAGTAAGTGACACCTGATTGTATACCTTTTAAGGCATACACGTGTTTTTTTGTCAAAATGTGCAGTTGCACAAATCTGGGGATGAAGCAGAGAGGTGAAGCTCAACATTTTAGTAAACATACTATAGACATAGTGGGATGCACTCACCATGTCTTTTCCCTGTGCTTTGTCAACAAGTGCAACACACAGAAGGGTCTATTGTTGACCCCCGGACCCTTCATGGAATGATATGAGCATGGGATAGCAGCCACACAAGCAGCTGCTCTCTATGGTACATTCCTACTTGTGTTTTTGAGGTAGAATGCCATGATTAATAAAAATAATGCATTCCTTATATAGCGCTAAACACCCATAGGTCTCAGAGCGCTGAAGACAATGGATTACATATGGTAATCCTTTTTTGTCAGTATCCCCGGACACAATACTCAGGGCTACTCACTCTTAAGGTCCTCTGGACTTCTTTCAAAGTTATTTCCCTTCTCCCGCGTTCATGACCCTTCTCCTGAAGTTCCTTTAACCTCACCTATAGAGATAGGATTCCAGGAGCCAACCCTCCTGAGTCGCACAGGAAAACATTCCTGCTGCAGCCATCTGCTGTGTGGGCAGGGCAGAGTATGTCTATCAGCCTCAGTATGATGCAGCTTACCATAATCAAGGTATTGCACTTTGTCTGGAGACCATCATCAAAGTGGCCATCCTTGATGAATTACCAAAGCTAATGGCCACAAGAGCAGCAGAATAATGATGTAATCAAACAACACAAACAATCTGAAGTCTACATCCTGATTTTAATTCATTTATGCTGACGAAGCAGCCATGCTTTCAAAGACACTGAACGGAATTAATAAACAATTAGCTGCAATGGAACAATTCAGTATAGAATATAATCTGGTGGTGAATACTACAGCACAGTGTATGCCACAATTCTAGACACTCCAGTGAATGGTGAAGATATTCACCAGGTAGATCAATTAGAAAGTATCAGCTATGGGTCCTGGGTGCAGTAGGTAGACCGCAGTGAACACATATTAAGACGGAAGGGAGGGGAAACTCTTTTACATATGCAAAAAATTGTCAGCTGTGTCAGTTAGCCTTCTCTTGAGGTTTATAGGGCAACAGCATGAAAACCAGCATTTTACAGAGAAAAGCTCTGGGGAAGTTAGATCTTGCTGAGATAATTTTTTGAAAAAGGCCATAGAGGTGGTTTGCGATCTTTGTAGGCAGGAGGTAGACTGGGGAAAAAGACCCCATTTTACAACCACAGGCCTGCTGATATGAAACATACTACTGTCAATGTCTCTAAAGGTACCTCAGTAGTGGCCACACACTTACTGCGCCCACACACACACGGAAGTACAAGCTGCCTGCATGGAAACCTTCCCCCTGATGGACACAGGGACTACCAGCTGTCTGGGGATTTCTTTAAAATGTCTGCAGCATTTGCCACATGGTAGTCTTGTGGCAACAGCGAGAGAGGGGGGTGATCCCAGGGTGGCACACCTGAAGTGCTTCCATGTGACAACATTAAAGATCGACTCCAGCAAACCTCAGTAAATAATTGCCTATGATAATAATTTAGTCCAATTTTTCATTACCCAGTGTTCATCCTCACAGACAAAAAATGAAAAACAAATAGAAAATTAAATAAATCCAACCGGAATTAAGGGATATCCCTTGCAGCAAAGCTGCCTCTTGAGAAAATATTATGGGTCATTCTTTGTAGCAAAGCCACTCCTTGCTAATTGTGAAGGGTCATCCCTTATAGCAAAACAACACCTTGAAAAATTGTTAAGAGTCTTCAGTTGTAGCAAAGCTGCTCCTTGAAAAATTAGTAAGGGTCCTCCCTTGTAGCGAAGCTACTCCTCAAACATGTTTTAAGTGTTATCTCTAGTAGAGAAGCCGCTCCATGGAAAATTCTTAAGGGACATCCCTTATAGCGAAGCCACTCCTTGTACTTGTAAAGAAGCAGCTCCTTGAAAAGTTATTAGGGTCCTCCCCTTTTACAAAAGCTGCACCTTCAAAGCTTGTTGCCTGTTAACCCTTGTACAAAAGCTGCACCTTGACAAATTAAGGGTCATCCCTTGTAGTAATGCCGCTCCTTGAAAAATGGTTAAGCGTTATCATCATCTTCCACAAGAGAAGGGGGTCCACTGGCCCACCACGGAATGTCTAATAAATGATGACGAACAGCCTCCATGAAGACCATATTATTATGACCCACAAAACCACCCAGGATATTGTTATTTTCAAAGAGGCCCAGGAAGGCCTTCTCTAGAAGATCTCCCTAGGACCACATCAGGGTCCATGTTGGAAACGGGTGAGGCTTGCAAGCCCTTGTTAACCCTCTCATGGCCTTTCCCTATCACACGCCGTGAGCCAGATAGGTGATTCGCTAAAGTAAGCTGGACAATCTTAGGAGGGGGTGGGGTATGTAAGGTGCTGTGTGTGAAGGCTTCAGTCTGGGATAGTTGGGTGAGTACAGGAAGTGGTGAGACCAAAGAAGGCAAGAGCGAAAGGAGTGCAGAGGCTATTATAAGGAGGGGGAGGGGGTCTGTGGAGTGTTTGTGTGTGATAGTGGAGAGTGTGAGGAGTAGAGGTAGAGAAGGAGTAGCGGAGAGGTAGTGGTAGTAGTGGCAGATGTAGTAGTAGCAGGTGGGAGTTGAGACAGTAGGTAATGGGAGTAGCAAATAAGTAGAATAAGAAGTAGAGCAGTAATTGTTAGTAGAGGGCAATAACGAGCGCGAGTGAATAGAAGAAACTGACAGTTGTAGTAAGTAAGTTAAGGTACTAAAGAGATAGTGTTAGTAGCAGAGAAAGAACAGTAGTAGAGGGAAAGTAGGAAGAGTAATGGTGAGTGCGACAATATGAGTAACTATCAGCATATAGAGTGAGTCAGAGATTACAATAAGAATAGCAAGAGGCAAGGATGTGGGGTGGTAGGAAAAGAAGATAACGGAGGTAGAGGGGTAGTGGGATGTACGAGCAATATTAAGAACAGGAGTAAGAAAAGAAGTAAGATCAAAGAGTGGAGGAGGAAAGGCAGAGTGAGAGATTGGAGGGACAGTGACACAGTGACAGGAGACCAGCTGAAGAAACCAGTATAGTGAAGGGTGAGGTACGAACAGCGGGTTTGAAAGAAGTGAGTGTAATACCGGGCGGAAGAAGGCACCAACCCTAACTACCTAAAACTACTAAGCGGGCTAGGTTAGGGAAAACCTAGAAAATCCCCAGTTAGTTAGTCAGCCGACGTCTTCAAGGAACCACCACTAGAGTAAGGAAGAAAAAGACAGCCAGGTGTTACCGTTGGCAGGAATTAACATCTCAGTTAAATAAGCTGGGGCTAGCAAAGTGGGAAAGACCAGGGAAAATGAGACAGAGAGGGACATACCTAGTGCCAAAATGCCAAGCCCCGCTAGGCCCCAGATACCTTTGTCCAGGCGATACGGCTATCCTGTTTGTAAAGATTTTAAAATAAATACCCTTGCACATGCATTTGAGCCAGCGTGGTTCTCTGTGGCGGGCAGCCCCTTCACATTTAATATATATAACCTTTGGGCGGTTCCTCTTCATCATCATCATCCACCACATGCTTTCATTGCCTTATCCTCGACAAGAGAATGAGCGATAGTGTTATGTATCAAGTCTTCCATAATAGGCTACTCTTGGGAATTAAAGTGTAGCATTTAGATGTTGCGGTCAGATGCCAAAAGAAAATAAGGATGCCCATGTGTTTAGATTGAATAACCTATTTGAAATGCGGAATACATGTTAATATACATGATGTTCCTGAGTATGTGGTGGTGACAGATTATGAAGGTCAAGTTGCATGATTGAAAGGGTCTGTGTGTCGAAATGACTCTATAAAGATAAAAGATAAACCTCAGTATGTGCATTAAGAAGGCGAAGGGGGTATTTGCACTCATAGGCTATTGCATGTGAAAGGGAATTTCTATTTATGGGTACGAAGTATGGTCAGAGGATCGTCACATGAACTTGAATAAAAGGAAATGTGCAATTAAGGGATATTGACAATCCATGCATGTTTATAGATTGTGCTGTTTTAGTATAGTTCAGGTGAGCAATCATTGGTGTTTACCCCCAACAAAATGTCTAACATATAACTTGGAGGCCCCAGTCCGAGATCCAATATTGACAGATAAGCACTTGACAGATACATATCTACCACCGGTAGATGCCCGCTAGATAAACAAACACATTTTGAGGTTTAGGTAGATTCCCGCTAGATAGAATTTTTTTAAAAAACCTTTTGAGGTTGGCTTGTTTATGGGCTTAGCGTCCAGTAGGTCAATAAAACAAGCATCCAATCATGATGGGCAATTTAATAGGTTACACAGAAACAAAGCTCTTTCTACTCTTGACCTGAACTAAAAAGATAGAATTATGGCATCAGAAATAACTAGCTGAAGGAGAGACCTTTTATCCATGACATTACCTCCTGTCGGTACATGCATACGTTGTGGCAGTCTCACCACATATGCTAAAATGTGCCCCCTTTCCTGCAATTCCTTGAGCACTGTGGACTTACCAACTTGAATATTTTCACTAGCCTACACGGGGGGGGGGGACACCATTGCAGGAGCTTAAAACCATGCAACTTGTATATGGAGACCTTGGCCACTACCCCAGATAGAGTAAACCGTCCCTAAAAAGGGAGCCAATGTCCTCTTCCCATCTTTCCCTGGTCAGTATGCATCTTGGGACCCTCCTTTCAAGGAAGAATTTGTATATTTTAGAGATTAGCCCTTTGGTACCTAATTTAAGAGGGTTCGCTCACGGGACACAAATTTCTTCCACGTCCTTCCTGTAAGGACACCCTTCAAATGGATGAACGTGAAAATCGACAGCCACTCAACACCTAGGTTACTCTGTAAAGTCTCGCTATCTATGAATCTTACCTGTGCCTATAGCTGTCCAACCCTCTCCAAACCGGCCTGAAGCCACCCCTGAAACATAACCAGATCACTTATTTCGGAAATAAATGGTGGAGCCCAATACAACTACAGGGAGAGGACCATGTTGTAAATATTCCTCTTAGTCTCTGGTCCCTCCACACTCGCCCGAACGGGCCCAGCATTGGGCGCACCTTAGTGACGTTTGGCACAACCCTTTGTGGGACCCACAGCCATTCCCCAATAGTAACCGGACGCAGTATGTAATTTACAATGGCAAACCATTGTCTCCAGGCAGACCACCACCACTACCTACAGCTTAAAGGCTCTGAAATAATGTTTCAAGTCCGGAAGCCATGCCTTCCCATATCTCTAGGTAAGAGATTGCATTGACGGGAATTCTAGCCTTCCTATACCCCTCGCATAAATCTCCAAAAGGTCTTGTTCACCTCCCCCAGAAAGGGCCTTGGAATTTCCACTGGTAACTTCTTAAACTGAAATAAATGTCTAGGAAAAACATTGATTTTCAATGCTGTCAACCTGCTCATCCAAGTTTATCCCATCCTATCCCAGTATTTCAGGCCTCCCTTAATCTGTTCCCGTAAATGGCAGGGGTGGGGTAATTCAACTGGTGTATCTGTGTAAGGTTTTCTAGTAACCATACTCCAAAAATACTTTATCTTCTCCCAGCAAATGTGGAATGGGAAAACACCTACAATTTCCTCTAATTGGTCTGTCCTGGGACTCAAATGTAGTACTGGTGCATTTTTATGTTTATTTATTTTTTAGTCTTATAATCTTCCATATTGCTTTAGGTCATCCAACAGTGTCGGAATTGAAGACTTTGCAGACAATGTACTGCTATACTTAGTAGATACAAACAGTCCCATTTTGTTTTCTACCTCCCTACCTTAAATTATGGGATGTTGCCTTGTTCTAGACGCCAACCTTTGGATGACAAGTGTGAATAGGAGTAACAGCTGTGTCCCTCTACCTAAGGTGAACAATCTAGAGGTGCAATTGTCCTCTAAACAGAACTCTCAGGAGACTGTATCAAAAGCCCTCTCAGCGACCGAATCTACCCACGGCCATCCCCCTCTGTGTTTCTCACAAATCCTACCTGGAACTTGTGTACCAGCTCAGGTAAGAATAGGTTTGATCTATTGGCCACCAGATGTGCTTCAGGGCTAACTCATTTTTGAACCTTTTATAAAATGCTACTGAGAACCCATCCGGTCACTGTAATTTTCCAGACATACATTTAATCACTTGGACCCCTTCTCCCCCTGTAATAGGTGCCTGTAATATTGCTATGGTTTCCCCGTTCAGCTAAGGTAATCTCAGCAACCCAAGATCTTCCTTCATTTGTCGACTGGTTTCCTAATCTTACCATTTGTACAGGGTTTCATAGACTTCGACAAAGGTCTCAACTATTTCCCTTGAGTTTGTAAGGCTCGTCCCATGATCTACAATTATTTCTCACACCAGTCTGTCCACTCTCCGCTTCTATAACTTCCTCGCTAACATTGCATCTCCCTTTCCCCATTTGCATAACGTATCTGCTTAATGGAAAGGGATTTTTTGTACATTTCAAAACTCTATAGCACCCACAGCTCCCTCTTCACTTGGTCGATCCTTTTCCCAAGATCTTCCCATTCCCCACTCGATCCCACTTGAGCTAATAGACTTTTCTCAGTATCATTTCGTTATTTCTATACTGAATCCGTCCTTTTTATGTTTAGATCCCTCACTAACGGAGTCTTATCCACGCAGCTTTCAGCACATCTCAGGCTATAACCATTTGAACTTCTTTGTTCTTGTTATTTTCAAAAAAAGTTTGAACGTTCTCCGCTAATCGGTCATTAAATTGTAGGTCGCTTAATAGCAAATTATTACATTACCATCTTCCTTTATTTCTCTCTGGACAAGGCAAATCCAATATTACAGGATCAATTCATGGTCTGTTCACGCCACTCGTAGAATATGGATTGATCCAATCCTTTCCTGTTGGTCACCCTCCACTAGTATTTAGTCTATGCAGGACTGGGTATTGTGGGGGAGGGGGCTACAATGGAAATGTCCTCGCCTTTGGGTGTGATACTCTCCAGGTGTCTCTCAACCCCTCTTCTTGTAGCATCGCCCAGAATGTATATCCCTCATCCTCTCCTGGGTCCTTCTGAGTCATAACCAATGTTTGTCTGTCGACGCTAGGGTCTATAACCCAGTTGAAATCCCCTCCCCAGATCAGGATCCCTTTAATTAAGCCCTGTGCTTTCATAAACACTTCCTTCAACATTCTCTCTGTCCTAGATTGTCTCTTCTGTGTCTCCATATCACTACTTTACCTTTCACTTTACCCATCACAAAACATCTACATCAAGCCTAATAAACTCCCCCTATGTTAATAACAAGCAACACTTCACCTCTCCAACTCTGCCCCCTGCAAAATATGTTTCCTAGTCTCCACAAACTGTGAGTGTTCCCTCTCCTGCAGTTTAAGTCTTTCAAATTATTTCATATTTTCTCCCTATAATTGGTGTCCCGAAGAGATGGATTTTATGAGTTCCTGGGTGCTTCATTCTTCCTTTTGCTTGGATTCAGTTCCTCATATGCTTGGGGTCTGGCCTAGACAGTTTTTTCAACACTTCTTCTTAGTATGAGTCGACCAATACCTTTGAAGTTGACTCAAATTCTTCTAAGTCCCTCAACAATTATTATTCACTTTGAAGCTCAATGATCAGGGCGAATGCATAGCCCCACCTTTTTCTAATGCCTTTGTCCTGGAGCCATGTTTTAAGGATCATATATATTCTCCTCTCTTTCGTAGGGTTAATATGGATAATTCGTGCATAATTCAAATCTTATGACCCTTGTATTTAACCACCTGTTTGGACCTTGCTTTGTTAGTAATGCCGGCCTTTTCAGTTTAGTGGTAGCAGCGAACCACTATTGATCTTGTCCCCCGTCCAGAGCTCCTTCCCACTTGGATATTTATAATCTCTTTAACTTCTTTCTCCACTGTGTCTGCGTCTCTCCATTCTGTTCTTGGACATCTAAGAATATTAGATTGCATATCCTCTCTCTATTTTCTACAACATCTATTTTACTCACCAATTCCACATCACATGCTTTTAGGGCTGACATGTGGGTACCATATTTCAACTCTAAAAGCGTGAGTTGGTTACTAGCTACTGCATGTAGCCAGTCTCGTCTTTTTCTCCACCTTGCCCCTCTACTCGGCCAGTGAGACCTTAATCTCGGATTTCATGGCTCTAATGTCAGCAAGTATATCAGCAATGTCTTTCATGATGGCTACCTTAGCTTGTGCTGGGCTTGGCAGATTGTCAGATGTTGTTGCTGCCTCCATCCTCTCCAATCCTTCTGTCTGTGATGGTCGAAATGCCAACTTGGACAGGGCTTCTTTTCGCTTTAGGTTGTCACTCGTCATTGGTCTTTAAGCTGAGGCAAATATTGAGATTGGGTTTCCCTCTCCTCGCTAGGTGTATCACCTCAATTCTTCTTTCACAAAGCTCACTGAGATACCGTTGCTTCTGAGTGTTCCCAGTAAGCCCTCCTCAATTCCAATGTGGAGTCTGAGTGGTGACCTACTAGATCTTCCAGCCCCCTGCCTTGATTTCTTGCCGATCCTTGACAGTGACTCCTGGGCCTCATTCCCCTCCAGCTCCCCACCCCTTACAGGGCCATTTTGTCTTGGGGACCACCCTGGCTGAGTGCCCATTGCAAAAGCTATATTAACTCTCTGGAGAATATATCCAACCGGGAGATATTGAACACTTTCTGGTACCAGCAGAGGTTTACGCCATTACAACATGCAACATATTGTAGAACCTAGCTTCTGTTTTTTTTGTTGCTCCGCCTTTTACTTTTATGGTCCCCCATCTCAACTGCATGCTCTCAACAGGACTATTATTTGCCTCCTTTGGGAGCCAGCTGCTTGTTCCGAGATTTCAATTAATAGCTCTTTTGGAGACCTCCTGGAATCAGTTTTTGCTGTTATCATGTGGAGCAAACCCTACCTCCATGTCTCCTTCCCTCAGTGCTCGTCTCTCTTCCTGCGCACGACGTGGCTTCCTTTCCATATGCTGTGTCGCACTAGAGCTGCTCCCACTCTGCAGGTCCACCTCAGAGCCCCAGTGCACCTTCTTATTCGGGGAATGGGGCCGGCGGGTGGTTTGGAGGCCTCTACCAATCTTCCTCCACTTACTGGGCGAGCGAGCGTCTCTCACTGGGTCCCGGGTCCCAGCCTTAGTTCATGCTTTCCTTGGGTCACCTCCCTTCCACCTCCCTTGCTGCCTCCATCCATGCCCCGCTTTGCTGGGGAATCCCACGGCCCTTCTCTTTGACCACTCTGGTGCAGCCCCAGGAGGCAGGGACTGCAGTGGATATCGGGTATTAAATCAATAAGAAAAGGCAAACTCAGAGCACTAGGTCTAGTTTGCCATTTTCTAGGTGTCCCCTGGTTGTCATCATAGTACTCTCTTCCTTCAACTCCCCTGTTAACTCCCTACTTCTATTCACAACACACCTTTCTTCTTTACTTGCTTGCAGTTCCTTCCCTCTAATGGTATGTTCACCTCTATTCCACTTTTCAATTAATAAAAAAAAATAGTGCTGTCCCCACTCGCTAAACAAAGCTGCGGAATTCAAACAACGTTGGCGTGGCTGTGAGACAAGAAACGTAGCCCTGAGACTGCATGTATTTTACAGTGATTAGCCATAAAATATCTGAAAATTACTTTCTGCTGTGCAGGACATGTTTTCTTACACCTACTAACCTATAACAAGTGTGCAGAATTTCTAATTAGCAAGCAATGTTTTAAGTAAATCTGTTCTCTTGGCAAATACTTATATGTCCTGTGCTATTTTTGGAATTACTTTCAATTTAAGTTCACGGCCTGTGAAATCACTTGCCACTGCATACGCCAGAGTCCCTCCACTTTTTTGTTTAGGACTCGAGCCCTACTTCTTGCACTTCATAACACACCAGAAACTGATTCAAAAGCTCTTCCTCTGACACCTCTGCTGACCAGGCCCCCCTGCCTGGGGTCTCTCCAGAATGCCATTGCTTCTGCTGGGAGCTTCACCATGGACTATTGCAATCTGTCTGGGTTGAATGCCTTTTAAAGATCAGTTGTTACCCCCCTTAGAAGTTCTAAAGATAGTATACACTTGTGCTGCAGGGATTGATCTGTTCTCTGGTTGGGCCATCTGCACAGGGTCACGTGATGCATAAGGGAGCCGGCCTTAAGTCAAAAGGGGGTTGGCAACCATTTTAATTTCTACTCTAGTTTTCATAGTGGCTGGGGTCGCCGTCTGCTTGTATGCACTGCTGGTGCGCTGCTTTTGGTGTACTTAGCAGTTTGGAGGGAGCTTAGGTTGTTTTTTATTGTTTGTAAACTGTGTTTTTAGCATATGTATACTTTCAAGCATGTCGTCGGTTAGTAGAGTTCTGCCATGGGCCTGCGGACCGAAAAACGTCTGTGAATCTGGACTCCAGATTTACGGATCCAGGTGAATCTGAGTACCCCACGAATGCCTGAGACCTAGCCGTTTGGGCTTGAAGCGACATGGGGAACCCAAATGGGGATCCTGGGAGGTGCAATGTGGTGGTACCAGGGTAGAAGAGCTGAGACCTCTGCATAAGGCATGTTTGCGCAATATACAAGGATATGAATAAACCAGGCACTTTACTGACACCAACTGCTCAGGGGGTGGAAGACAGGCACATCTGGCTAGAGTAGCTGTACTCCACAGTACTAGATTGGCCCTTCTACCTGTGATGATTGGTGGTGGTAAAGAAAATATGCATAACTAATGTGTCACATCATTCAGTGAAATTAAGGTACTCTAGGGGAAGGGAGTGATTCTGTATTAAATTAAAATAAAGATGAAAGCTATGAGGGGCTCTCAGATCCACTTCAATTACTAGCACGCTAAAGAGAATGTTGTATGCACATATTGTGTTAACAGGCCTGTACAAAGAAAATTGCTTGAAGTGAAGCACCTAGCATAATGGCAAAGGCCTTTTACCAAAATTATAATGCAGGACAATTCAAATTATAATTAGTTATTTATAACATGCTTAGTTTAATACCTAGAGATATAAATACATCAGAACGTACAAGTAATCCCCATATAAAGGTACACAGTCGTAATTACAAAAATATAGGCCCATATCAACTGAAACCTTGTCTAAAAGCGTTACTAGATAATTTTCATAAAAATGAGTCGTGTGAAAATATGCTATTGCAATATTACATACATATTTGTGAACTGGTGGAACAGTTCAGGAAGATCGATAATCATCAAAAATGGTTAAATGGTGAGCTCAATAAATTGAAGCTCGAAAAACGAGGTCTAGAAAAAAAATGGATACAAAATCCCATTCCCGCCAAAAAGGATCCATGGAAAGGCATACATTCCAAAAATAGAAAAGCCAAAGCCATTAGAGAAGCTATGTCGAATAATTATAATAAAGAGATAGCAGCAGCCCCCAACACCACAAGCACAATTTTTGAGATTCTCATAAATATAGAAAAACCTAAGGCGCTCACTCCTGCCTCCGCTCCCACTAAGTAGGACTGCGAGGTAGTACAAACGGCCTTCACTGCCAAGATACAGAAGGCCAGAGATAACATTATAGCATCCAGAGAGGTATCAAGTGATGCTATGGTACAATCTCCAGCTGCTTCTAGACAGTGTGAAGTGGCCAGTTTTAGCTTTGTCCCGTTACAGAGGAAGAGATGTCCTCAGCACTGGAAAAGATGAAACCAACGTCATGAGGGGAGAACATCCTGCCAGCTAAAGTGATTTTAGACAATAAGGAACTATTTTCTCCAGTACTTACAAAAATAGTAAACACCTTGTTTCAAGAGGGCTTAGTACCCAGGGATATGAAAAAGGTGACCATCATGCCATTGGTAAAAAAGGCAGGTCTAAACACCAAAGACCCAGGAAACCTACGCCTCATCACAAATTCAAACTTTATCCTAGAAATCCTGGATAAGATAGCAACCGATCAATTGCAAAAGCATGTAGAAGCCCAGGGAGCTCTTCATGAACAACAATCAAGGTTCCCAGGCGGCTCATAGCACCAAAATTGCTATGTTAAATCTGAAAACACACATGCTTGAAATTTTGGATAAGGGCAAGGCAGGGATCTTGATGTTCTTAGATCGCAGCATTTGATTTGGTGGATCACCAACTTCTGCAAAAGGCACTGGATAAAATAGCGGGTTGCTCGCCAGCCGCTCTGGCATGGTTGACTTCTTTTTTGGCAGATCGGAGTGCACGAGTGCATTGTGGGGATATATTCTCAGAGCCCACGCTAATACATTTCGGAGTTCCACAGGGAGCAAGTTTATCTCCACTGCTCTTCAACCTATACATTAGATGTCTTTGTGATATTTTGGAAAGCGTCGGTGTGTTGTTTACGAACTATGCCGACGATACCCAACTGGTCTTTGAACTAGTGGGGGACCATCTTGTAGACAGTGCCAAAATAATAGAAGTCTATAACACTATAGATAAATGGATGAGATAAAATTGGATGTGCTTAAACAACCCCAAAACTGAATTGATGATTTTTGGCACTCGTCAGGCCAGAGCAAAATTAGGCGCAGAATCCAAAGCCTTTCCCATTAAGGATGTAAACATTGCAGTCATGCCACAGGTTAAAACACTAGGGATGATGGTGCAAGCATCAGTAGGGTCTGAGGTACAGGTTAAATAACTTCATAAGAACAATGCGTATTACCTGCGTCTACTGAGAGCTATCTGTCCGTTCCTCAATGAGGAAAACATGGCTACCATTGCCTGGGCTATTATCCTGTCGCAACTGGATTATGGCAACGCATTGCTATTAGGGCCATCCCAGAAAGAAATAGATAGATGTCAAGTTATGGAGAATAACGCTGTTCGCATTGTTAAAAGGATTAAAAACAGAGAGCATTTCACGGAAGGAAATCATTGCACTGGTTGAGAATAGAGGACAGAATCATCTTCAAATCCATGACTATAGTCCACAGGCGCATTCATGGTATAGCCCCTAAGTATTTAAAGAAACAATTCTCTAGATACATCCCCTCACAGTCGTTACGATCAAAAGATCAGGGTTGGCTAAATGTGCCGCGTTTTAGCCAGGCAACTGACAAGGGTAAAGCTTTCCCAGTGCAGGCAGCGCAATACTGGAATAAGCTGCCTCCCACCCGCCGGTTGGAATAAAAAACTCCTGATTTCTAGGAAATCTCTGAAAACCCATTTGTTTAAATGAGTTGGATCCAGGCTAGTTGAATGCTCTAGTCAGAACCAGCGGGAATGATTGGTTTGTTTGTTTGTTACGTGTTTTGTGTTCCACAGGCCCTGATGCCTGCAGGCTTTCGACGCAATACAAGCATATAAATAAATAAATAAGTATTGGAAGTGCGGACCCGGGGATCGGATCTGTGGTGCTCCATGTCATCCTGCTTACAATGGGATTTTGAGAGTGCAAAGAAGCTGTCAATGAAACAAACATTCCATTCTAGAACAGAAGAAAAAGGGCGGTGGCAGGTTTATCTTATTCATTCTGTTATGGCATGTACAAACGTTAGAAAACTGCAAGGCAATTACATCATGTAGCCGCGTGGCAGACCATGTTGGATAATTTAATGAATGGGCTGGTTCAGACATATAGAAGTAAGAACTTCTAATATACAGAAAGGAAAATCCTGGAAGAAAGGATTTAAAAGGAGGAGGGAAAGGAAAGAAAAAAAAAAAAAAAAAAGAGAAGGCTGCTTTGTGGTGTTTGATAGTTGAACCTGTGTTCTTTGGATGGCTGGTGCATTCGGCTCTCAAGAGTGCTGTGCAAACGGGGTCCAGGAACTTGGGAGCCTTGGCCTGGCCTAACGGATTTAAGCAGAGGTTCCATGTGTACGCACATATGGCTTACAGAGCGAGTATAACTCCCATCTGCAAAACATGAATTGCCATTAATACTTTGTAATTTGGGAAGTAAAGAGTCATAGCGGAACAGAATTATTCTGTGATGGTCTGTGCAACCCATCGCAGAATTGGCAAGATGCAGTTTCCGAAAAGCTGTGTCATGGAACAGGCACAGTTACTATTACTGCAGGTCAGTTGATAAACTGCTGGAGGATTCATCCACAGAGGACTCTGTGTCTAATCTGTCTTTTTGTGCAGCCTTCAACATTCGAAATAATCACAAAGAAACGATTCTACTTCGTCTCAGGATGATTTTTGCTAAATGTAGCATGTTGAAAGAAGAGGTGTGATAAAGTTGAATGTCTGATGTTTTTCCCTTTTCCCTATACTACCTTGTTTTAAGAAAACAAAGGCTTCTATTCAGATTGCCAAAGACATTTGAGTAGAAAGAAAAGTGTACTTGAGATTTACCAAAGCGGAATGCCTTGTTATATTTTCTCCATATTGCCTTGCCTTAAGAAAGACGTTTCTGATTTCGGGTGCAGATGACTTTTGTATAAACAAATATACAGGAGTTTTGTTTTCATTTACTGCTTGCATCCTGATAATGGGTTACTGTTGCTAATTAATATGTAGTATAACAGTAAAGATAAGAGAAAATATTGTGACATTTCAAGAATAATCAATACTTCAAAACTAATAAGTAAGCACATATAAAAATGTATGTATTCAAGCTAAAACCAACATATATAAAAGTACATTACAAAGATTCCAATGTAATAAGAATTAACATTTCACAGTGGTGATGGTGACTATACGTAAGTAACAAATGGTTGTCTGCTATTCAGAAACAATTTATTTTGCTGTGTCCGTTAAATGACGAACTGGACTAACGGGTAGTGCTACTTCCTCTGGCAGATCTAACTCCTGTGTATTTATACAGAGGATTTTGCTCTCAACATGTTTCTGTTCCTCATCTGTTAATAGCAAACATTCACAGGAGCTTTCCAATTATGTGTCACACTTAATAGTTTTTGGATATCACCGTAGATTAATAAAGTTTTCTTAATACTTCCTGATCTGAGGTGGTCTGTGGGGGTGAACAATACAGGATGTTATTGAAGTGTAGACTTATTAGTAGTCTTTCTTTTTCCAAGCAATCTGAATCATTATTACTAATTAATTTTTATCATTTGATGTTAAAAGCAAAAAGGATTGTCTTTGTGCTTATATTGAATAACTTAGTTGAAATGTGGAATCATTGTTTATCCAGCATTGACAGCTTATGAAACCCAAGTTGCATGACTTGGAAGGGTCTGTGTGGTGGAATACCTGTAGACAGTTAACAGCCGAAACCTATATACACCAAGAAGGCGAGGGGGCTTTTGCACTGCTCAGCCAATTAATGTGGAGGGGAATTTCTCTGTATATGTATGAAGTCTGGTCAGCGTATCGTCACATGAACTCGAAGTGTGGAAGGAAGGGGTAACAGCAATCCATGAATGTGTATAAATTGTGCTCTATCAGTGTAGCTAACAGAGGAACATACCTTCATGGTGATGTTGGTACTCATAGTCCTTGCTCTCCCTCCTTCACAACTGGTTAGGGTAGCTTGCACTGCAGGCTGGATGATAAAAAAAAGCTTATCCAAAAGAAAGTGCTGCCACTTTAAGGCTTTAAGAATGGGTCTCAGTACGCAGGTGCATCCCTCCACAAGCCCGGTCCTGCCCCAACCCATGCGTCACCAACCGACACCTCCCAGTTCCTCTGTTTTTTCTGCCATTGAGGTTGTGGTATGGGATGTGTGCTTAGGGGGAGACAAGGAGGCCGTTATAAAGGAGAGAGAGCAAGGATTAAGAGTACCAGAATCTCCATTAAGGTAATTTTGTTGTACTCCAGCGTCCTTCTCTCCCTACTTTCCCACCGGTTGGCAACCCAGACTGTGCAGATCCTGAAATAGAGGAAGGAGACGTCATATGCTCTGCCAATGTTCAAGAAAAAAGCTTGTGAAGTACTTGCTGGCCAAAAAGAGTATCCTTTCTGGATGAGGTATCTAGAGAATAGTGCCTCACGCAGTCATGAGGAGTATCCCAGGTTGCGGCCCTACAGATGTCTGCTATGGGATCATGTTTGTGGAAGGCCACCGATGCTGCCTTATTTCTAGCCTAGTGGGCACTTAATCTTTCCGGAGCCTCGCATGACCAAGATGTTTTTGTCAGAGATTCCAGCATTGGCATAAACTAGTTCTTCAGGAACCAAATACTCAAGCTCAGCAGCGGTATTCATGGATTAAGAACTACCCTCCCAGCTTTACTAGAAGATCTCGGGTCATGAAATGAAGATGGAAAACTCACTTTGAAGGCAGGAGAAGGCCTGAGAACCACATCTCATGAGGCCATTAAGGGACCACTAGGATTAAGCTGTAATTGTGAGTCTCCATGAAGGTGCGTACAGTGCACTGAATTAGAGGAAGCAGAGGGAATGCATAAAGAAAGGACTTCAACCAATCAAGGCTGAAACCGACTCCTGACAAGGGGCATATTCTCGACAATGACAGTTGGTCTCTGCCGCAAAAAAGACCAGTGAGGGATGGCACCATTTCTGAAAAAAATGTATGATGGCTGATCTGTATAGCTCCCATTCGTGAGTGGCGTGAAACTGTCTGCTCAATAAGCTTGTTTCAAGATTTTTCTCCCTCTTAAGGTGGGATGCAAAAAGCTCAATCTAGTTTAGGAGATACCACTCTATAAGTTTGCAGGCTGAAAGGCACAAGGAGGGAGATTTTGTTCTCCCCTGCGTGTTCAGGTAGAACATTGTAACGGTGTTGTTGCTGAATACATGAACCACCTTCACCTGAATCAGATGGAAGAAAGATATGAGGCTCAAGAAAATGGCTCTGTGTTCCAAGTAATAATGTTTAGAGCCATCTCTTGAAGATTCCATAAATGGTGAGTTTGTTGATTCTGATAGTGACCAAACCAATCCGAAAGGGAGGAGCCCGTCATCACAGAAATTTGAGGAAGAGGAGAAAATGGAAATCCCCTGAAAATGTTCTCGTCAAAAGGCCACCACTGGAGAGACCGTCCTTTGTGATGGTAATTTTCATAGACTGAGGGTTCTATAGTTAGTTCCAGTTTGCTAATAAATGCAACTCTAAGGGCCTCATTCTGAGTCTTGCCAGAGGAAGACATAGAATAAATGAGGACATCAGTCCCAGAAGCCTCTGCAATAACCAGGCAAATCTTTGAACCCAGAGTTGAAATCGTAGATTGTTTGTTTCAAGGCCACAATTCTGTCGCAAGGGGGAAAAACATACCTAGAGAGGTATCCAGAACACCACTATGAACAGAATCTTCTGGGCTGGGACAAACCCCAGATCATGGACAGTGTCCAATCATCCAGGTCGGGGTAAATGTGGATCTTTAGGAGCCGGAGATGAGCAGCCACTACGGAAAGTACCTTCGTGAACACCCTTGGGTCGCATTTAAACCAAATGGTAGGACCCTGTATTGGCAGTGTTGACTGTCCAGAGTGAACATGAGGCATTGATGGTGCTCTTTCTTAATAAGGATGTGGAAGTAGAAGTCCTGAAGACCCAGTAATGTTAGCCAATCCCTACCTGGAGGGCCAACAAAAAGTGTGTCAGATTTATCATATGAAACGTCTCCAAAGAAAGCCAGTTGTTGAGCTCACAGTTGTCTAGAATCAGTCTGATTCCTCCTGCCTTCTTCAGCACTGTGAAGTAACGAGAGTGGAATCCCTGGCCTCTTTCGCTCACTGGAACCAACAACAGATTTTGAATGTCCTGCACAAGCAATGGAGAATACATCTGACCTTTTGGTGGAGGCAATGGATACATATCTGGAATGTTTAATTTCTGTCCTTTCCTGATGATTGAAAGAACCCAGGGATCATGGGCCTCATTATGACTCTGGCGGTAGCTATGCCGGTATATACCGGCATGGCTGCCGCCGGAGTCATGAAATTACCAGCACCCGGCAATGGGGAGGGACTTACCGGGGCATGCCAGCCCCGGCAGACCCGGTAAATACCCATTGCCGGGTGCCAGTATTAATTACTCCCCATTCCCATTTGAGTCCCTTTGGACTCAATGGGTATGGGGAGGCCGGATGCACCAGCACCATTCATGGAGAGTTCTCCTTTAGATCAAGAGTATGAACGTAATTCTGGAAATGGCCAACGTGAGGATGTGGCAGGTGGGTGGTATGACATTGGAGCCTTTATGCTTTTTTGGAACCAACGGCAGCCCTGCACGATGTTCCGTGGGAAGATTAGATAATGCTGGAAGATGTGCCAATTCTGAAATCTCATAAAGGTTCAACTTTTGAGGACTGCACAGCACATATAAGGCTCCTTGTAAAGAGTAAAAGAAGGAATCGGGCTAAAGATGCAGAAGAAGGTTGAGATTGGCTATTTCTTCGTACTGGAGACTAAGGAGGAAAAAGGCACGTTCTCCACTCCTATTGTATAAACATTTTCAAAAACTCTGCATAAGCTCTTCCAGCTCCTTTAAGGCTGGAAAAGAAGCATAAGGCCAGAGATGATGCACCAGTGTGCTCGAAGGAACTTATGTTCTTAGACTCTGTGATTGCACCAGCGGGCAGATGAAGGTAGGGCCATAGTGACAATGACTACCCTGGACAAGGAAGCAGGTGATATGGACTGCATAGGTTGGAAGGTATCCACTACAGCTTCTCTTACAGATAGGTCTGTGAATGCCACAGTAATGCGTTCATGCAATCATCATGAACAGTGGGAGAAGATGACCAAGTTCATTGTGTTTTAGCCAGAGGACAAATAATTAGACAGGGAGGACGGGGGGCTTGCGTCTAAGGATAGCATGAGTACAGGTGTCTGTGTTGCTGACATTGGGCTCAGAAACCAGGACATGGCCCAGTCATGCAAAGACAATCTAAGCTAAAATGCTTCGACTTGAGACCGGAGGTGGAGGTTAAAGTGTTGGACACACTATTTCCTTCAGGAGAGAAGACAATACAGCTGTAACAAGTGCAAAATCAGATATTGCAACAGATAGAACCCTTGGGTCATGATGCAACGCTGCACTGCCTACTTTCCTGGCAGACTTGAAGATTTTATGGATCTTGACACTCCCCTACAGGAAATGATCTGAGATTGCAAAGAGCAAACCAATAAATGCACCCTCAAAAAAGTGCACAGATCATCCCCTAGACTACAAAGGGAGTGTGGATGGGAGGGGTGGGCAGTTGAAAAGTGCACAACAAAGGCAGCTCTTGATTCTCCTTCAAGGTATGCCCCTAACCCCTAACTGCAGGGCAGGGTGCCCCACTTTTCCTTGAAATTGCATAAATGACAAATGGGTGCTTCAAATAGTTAATCAAGGACAGTCTTGAAATCCAGCTAGCAACAGGACATTAACTGCTCCGTCTAGCAAAAAACAGCAACACCCATATGTACATGTTGAAGAAAGAACTTTCTAGGAGGGCCAGCAAATACTTGGTAAAAAGGGTGATCAAATGTCTAGCGGGAAAGGGAGTTTAAACCTTCAATTAATTTGTCAAAAAATCCTATTGAAGGTGTGTGGCCCACCGTGAATCTAAAAATCCTCATCATGTCAATAATAAGTCAGACATTCAGAAACTCGGCTCTGGCAGGTATCATGCCACAAATTCTGCCAGGAGATTTCCTGTGTTTTCTTGACCTGCAGAATACCTATTTTCATATCGAAATCCACAGGAAACATTGAAAATACCACAGGTTTCTGCTGGGGAACAATCACTATCAGTTTATGGTCCTGACCTTCAGCCTGCGTTCCACCCACTGGGTTTTCACAATTTGTTTGGCCATTGGGGAAACTCATTTATGAAGAAAAGGGCTCCATATTTGCCATTATTTTACTGACTCGTTGTTCTTGGGCAGGAGCCAGAAGTGGCTTCTTTAAGCAGTGTACATACTTGAACACTTCAGTCTGTCAGTGACAGAGAAAAGGGCTGTCTGGAACCGCAACAGAGCACAAAGTTTGTGTTAGCTGCTCTAGACACATCGAGAGACGGTGACATGCCGGAAAACAGCAGATTGGCAATCATTTATGAAATAACCATTTGGTTTCTGGGTGAAAGCAACAGTAACTGCCAGATAATTCACAATTCTCCTGGAATTCATATTGTCTTGCATTCTATTAACGGTGCTTTGAAGACAGAAAATGAGAATTCTGAAGGAAGAGTTGCAATTGCAGTGGTTGCAAATGAGCGGCCAATCGGAGGACATTATACAGGTCACAGACACAATGCAACAAGCCTTGATTTGGTGGACAAGAACTAAGGGCTTGATTTACACAAATGTTTTAAAATGGGAAAGTCCCATTGAAAACTATTTTGGAAATCAGACCCTAAGAATTTAACCCAGGGAATGACCCGAAGAAGACCAAGTTGGGTTAGACGAACAAGTTACTTACCAACTGTAACATTCTTTCGACTGGATGTTCCTCCCACGTATTCCTCATCTTATGATAAATCGTCCCCAGCTTCGCTGCTTCAGAAAAAAAATTCTCTCGCCAGAGGGCGCTGTGCTCGAGGCGTTGATTGTCCCTCGATGGACTCCGTACTCTGTCGACGTCACCGATGGTATAAATAGCTCAAGCCGCGCCTGTTGCTTCAGTTCTGTTTTTTCGATGAAACATATAGGAGGAACACCCAGGCGTGCCCCATGACAGATACATTCTTCGTGAGAGGAAAGTGTAAGAAAACGTAAACTGTACTGTGGGGTAGGATGGGAGGGTCGATGAGGAATACGTGGGAGGAACATCCTGTCGAAAGAACGTTACAGTTGGTAAGTAACTTGTTCTTCGAATGGATTGTGTCCTCCCACGTATTCCTCATCTTATGATAGACTCCCATAGCAGTGGCAATTTTGGAGGCGGGAGTACTAGTTTCAGTTTTCGTGGACAGAATGCAGAACTGCCTTGGCAAATAATCCCTCATTGGAGGAGGCAGTATCTAAGCAGTAATGCTTGACAAAAGTATGTATTGTTTTCCAAGTTGCAGCTGCACAAATATCTGCTGCCGGGACTCCCCTCTTTAGAGCCGCAGAAGTAGCCATTCCCCTTGTAGAATGGGCACGAAGCCCATCTGGTGGGTCTTTTCCTGCTAATCTGTAGCATTCAATTATGGCTAAGATGATCCAGCGGGATATGGTCTGTTTTGTTACAGATAAGCCTAGTTTATGACCAGTATAACCCACGAATAGTTGGTCATCTTGTCTCAATTTAGACATCCTTGAGATGTAAAAACTAAGAGCCCTCTTGGGATCTAGTCTGTGCAGTCTCTCCTCTTCATTTCCCAAATGAGGAGGAGGATAAAAAGTTGGTAGTACTATTTTTTGTGACAAATGGAAGTCCGAAACTACCTTTGGTAAGAATGAAGGTTTAACCTTAAGGACTACCTTATCCTTATAAAAAATAGTATATGGTGGTTTGCATGAGAGAGCCTGAAGTTCACTAACCCTGCGGGCTGATGATAGGGCCACAAGAAGGACAGTTTATAGTGTTAAAAGCCTCAATGGACATGAGTGCAGAGGCTCAAATGGTATGCAAGTCAAGAATTTTAATACTAAATTTAAGTCCCAAGTTGGGACATGAAAAGGTATTGGAGGGTATACGTTAGTAAGTCCTTTTAAGAATTGAATTATTAGTGGTATTTTGAAATATGAAACCTCTTCCGAGGTGCGCTTGAAAATGGACAGCGCAGCACGGTATCCTTTGATTGTTCCTATCTGGAGCCCCAGATCGGCTAGATGTAATAGAAAAGAGAGCACTACTGGAGTGCCACATTGAAAACGTTCCACAACCTTATCTTTGCACCAGTTACTAAACCTGTTCCAGCGACATCGATACAAAGATTTTGTTGCTGGCCTTCTGGCCGAAAGCAAGACTTCCATTACGTCATCCTGAAGATCCCAATCCTCTCAGAAACCATGCGTGAAGATTGAGTGTCTTGACCGCTGGATGGAGAACCCGAGCTTCCTCTTGCGAAAGAAGATCCTCTCTTTGCGGAAGACGTATTGGAGGGTAGATGGACATGTCTAGAAGGTCCGGGTACAACGTCCTCCTGGCCCAAACCGGGGCAATTAGGATCATGGTTTTCCTGAACTTTCTCAACCTCCTGATTACTTGAGGAATCACGGGGACTGGGGGAAACGCGTACAGCAGTGGAAACTTCCACTCCACTACGAATGCGTCTCTCAGAGCTCCTCTTTGAGGAAATTCCCTTGAACAGTACTGATCGCACTTCCGGGTGATCGCGGTGGCGAACAGATCCACTTGAGGGGTTCCCCAAAGAGCAAAGATCTCCAGGACTTCCTGAGCCAGCTCCCACTCGTGAGAGACCGTGCTCTGCCTGCTCTGAGCATCTGCCGCCGTGTTCTTCTCTCCAGCTAGGTGAATTGCCGATAGAAAGATTCCTTCTCGTATTGCCCAGAACCATAGCTACATCGCCTCTCTGCACAGTGGTAGTGACCCTACTCCTCCTCTTTTGTTGAGGTAGTACATGGCCACCGTGTTGTCCGTCATTATCAGGACATTCTTTCCCTGTACAGAGGGCAGAAAGCCCTTCAGCGCTAGTCTGATTGCCCTCAGCTCCAAAAGGTTGATGTGTAGTTTGGACTCCGATGGAGACCAACGACCGCCGATTGTCAGATAAGCTCCCCACCCTGTGAGTGAGGCGTCCGTTACTACTGTTATCTCCGGCCATGGTTGCCAAAAAGACCCTCCCTTGAGAATGTTGTCGTTGCAAGCCCACCATAGAAGATCCTGAGCAACTGCGCTCGGAACTTGCAGAAGATCCAACATATTCCCTGAGAACTGGGACCACTGAGTTCTGAGTGCCCATTGAAGGGATCTCATTCTCAACCTGGCCTCTGGTACTAGGAAAATGCAGGATTGCATGAGGCCGAGCAACCTGAGAAAATCAAAGGCCGGTAGACGTTGGGCATTCTGGAATTTTGTTACCATCTGCTGGATGTGGAGAGCTCTCACTGCGGAGGCGAGGCTTTTCCCGAGGAAGTGTCCAAGGCTGTTCCGATAAACTGGATCTTCTGGGATGGTATCACGTGGGACTTCTTGAAATTGAGGGAGAAACCCAATTTGTGGAGGAAGTGGCAGGTGATCGAAAGATGTTCCTGAGCTTGTTCTGGAGAACTTGCTCTGATCAACCAGTCGTCCAGGTAGGGATATATGTGAATACCTCCTCTCCTGAGACTCGCTGCCACAACCACCAACAGTTTGTTGAAAACCCTCAGGCGGAGGTCAACCCGAATGGCAGAACTCAAAACTGATAATGAGAATTGCCAATCGCGAACCTCAGGTACTTTCTGTGCTTTGGATGGATTGGCACATGAAAGTAAGCATCCTGAAGGTCCAATGATACCAACCGATCTTGGAGTTGGAGAGCCTGAAGGATCTGAGAAAGAGTCACCATCTTGAACTTGTCCTTCCTGAGGAACTTGTTCAAGTTTCTCAAGTCCAAGATGGGTCTCAGTCCTCCGTCCTTTTTTGGAATGAGAAAATATGGGGAGTAGCACCCCCTGTTCCTCTCCGCTACTGGTACCAGTTCTATGGCACCTTTCTCTAGCAGGGTTAAAATTTCCTGCAACAGGAGCGGATCTGGAATTTTGACGGAGTTGGCTCCCGGTGGATGATTCTGAGGACTTTTTAGAAAGGGAAGACAGTAACCTTGGGCTACTGTTTCCAGTGCCCAAGCATCTGAGGTAATGCCCCGCCATTCCTTCAGATGCTGAGAGATCCAGCCTCCCACTGGTGTTTAGTGCAACAAGGTCTCAGAAGGATTTGGAGGCGGCTGCAGGAGTTGCTGAGGGTACAGATGGTGCTCCTGAGGCTGAATTTGCACCTCTTCCTCGTGCTCCACGAGGGAAGTTTCTTTTGCCCCTTTGAGAAGCCTGTCCTCTTCCTTTACCAAAAGAGGAGTAGTATCGAAAAGAACGACCCCTCCAGGAAGATGAGCCGGAATAGGGTTTTAGAGGCTGGCGCATAGAGGCGCTAAGCGATTTAGCTGCCGCTTTCGCGGTCTGAAGTTTTTCTAGGCTTTCATCAGCCTTGCTGCCAAACAGCCTCGAGCCATCAAAGGGCATGTTAAGGAGTCTGGCTTGCACATCTGGTGGAAACCCCGACTTCCTCAACCACGCAAATCTGCGTAGCACAACACTTGCAGCCATGGACCTGCTGATACTATCAGCAGTATCCAGTCCAGACTGGAGACATTCCCCCATTGCCTCCTTCCCGTCCTTGACTATATTCAGGAAGCCTTCCCTTTCCTTGCCTTCCGGAATATGATCAGCCGCCGCCGAAATAGAGTCCCACCAGGTATGGGTAAACCTGGCCAGGGTACAGGTGACATTTGTCGATTTAAGGGCCATACTGCCTGACATGAAAACTTTACGTGCCCATGCGTCAACTTTTTTATCCTCTCTATCTGGAGGGATAGTGGGATATGCAGTTTGTTTTGATGTAGATGCTGCCTGAATGACTAGAATTTCTGGAGTCGGATGCTTATTTAAGTATTCAGGATCCATTCCAGCTGGCCTATATTTTTTGGAAATGTGCTAGCTGCAGCAGCAATACTCTCTGGTTTATCCCAGTTTTTCTCCACCGTCCTTTGAAGGGCCCTGTGAAAGGGGAGAACTGGATCTTTTTGAGGCCCTCTGACAATTATATCCGTCATGTCATCCTGTTAAAAAACGGGTGAAGTGTTACCCCAACCCATATATTCTATTACTCTGGTCATAAGACCCCTGTATCCAGCATCTGCATGCTCTGCAGGATCAGGTCTGGCAAACTCTAATTCTGGGGAGGTGTCAATTCCACTGGCAGAATGTAGAGTATCACTCAGGTCTCTCATTCTAGAATCCTGGTCAATAAGTTCCTCAGGAACTTGCTTTGTGCCATAAGAAACTCCAAAAGGAGTAACTTTGTCTTCTTCTGATCAGATTCCTCATAAATTGAGGACATGGACTTAAAAATGTCTGACCTGGGCAAAGGAGTGAATCTCCTTTCTTCTTCTACCATACGCGTCGAAGGGATTGATAAATCCTTTGAAGTTGTCGAAGGAGTCTTAGATGACTTCGAAGATGACTGACACGGGCGTCGAGGATGTTTTTGATTTTGGTGCCGAAATGGTCGACGCCGATGGCGTCGATGAAGTCGCCAAAGCCTTCGATGACTTGTGTTTTTTGTATGGCACCAGAGAAGTGCTGGACTCTCGAAGTGTCTTTGATGGCTTGGCGTCGACTCGAGTTTTTTTTAGTATCCTCGACACTACTGGTCTTTACCATGGTAGTCTTGGACTTCCCTTTGTCGTCCAATGGGGCGACCTTAGGGGTATGGCTTTTTCGAGGTTCTTTCGAGGGGGTCGGGGCCGCGTTCTCGAAAACCTCCATCATCTTTTTACGGAATTCTTCCCATTTACTGGGAGAATCCGATTTTGTCGGACATCGAAATTCTTCGGTCGACTCTGAAGAAGAAGAAGATGAGGGAGATCTATGTCTCCTCTTCCTTTTTTTTAGATGATGACGAAGAGTGTCTCGATCCACTCCTAGATCGAGATCTCTTGGAGTGCCTATGGCGATCCGATTCCTTCGAATAAGTCGCTTTCTTATGTTTTTTAGACGTAGACTTTTTAGAGGCTTCCCTCCCCACCGACAGTTTACCTTTCCTCTCACGAAGAGCTTTCTCGGTCATGGATTGGCAGGAATCGCAGTCGTCGGTTCGGTGACTGGAACCGAGACACCAGAGACAAACCCGGTGGGGATCCGAGATCGACATTTTTGATCCACACTCTACACACTTCTTGAACTCAGTCTTGGGTGTCGAAGGAGTTGAAGATGAGGACATTTTCTTCACAGAAAATCTGAAGCGCGCCGTTCTCGATAGTGAAGCGATCGGAAAAACGGGCGCGGCTCGAGCTATTTATACCATCGGTGATGTCGACAGAGTACGGAGTCTGTCGAGGGACAATCGACGCCACAACCTTGAGCACAGTGCCCTCTGCCGAGAGAACATTTTTTCCGAAGCAGCGAAGCTGGGGACAACGAGTTATCATAAGATGAGGAATACGTGGAAGGACACAATCCATTCGAAATCTATAATTATGAACACATTCATGGATGAAAGGGGAACTCAGACAGAAAGACTAGTGACCACATGCCTCTCAGCACTTAACAGGTTTCTGACCAACTGGGCGCATCTGTATTCTGCCCACTGCACTTGTCCTCCTCCTCTCCTCTCCTGTACCGTCTGCACACTTGCACGATCTGAATGTACCATGCCTTGAAGATCGTCTATCTTTCCCTCCCTGTCTCCCCTCCTGCATGGTGGTGCCTCTACGCTCTTGGGAAAACTGCAGAATCGTTGCCAGACCTATTTGTAATGATCTACATTGTTAATTGTATTTATGCATTTACTCTGACTGGGCAGACTGGTTATCGTTCAGAAACTCAAGGGCTCTGAATGACTATTGTTTTTCTCTCGTTACCTCCCCTGTTCCCTCCCTCCTTGAGCGCCTTGAAACACTTGCTTTTTGTATAGGCGCTTTACAAATAAAGATTACCATACCAATCATAGAAGAGTGCATATCTACATGTTAGAGTTGAGGGTGGTGAGGCTGACCCTTAAGGCCTTTCTCTTGTACTTCACAAGCATGCAGGTTTTAGAGCAAACAGACAGCAGGACAACCATGTCTTATGCCAGCAGACCGAGAGCTACAGGGTCTCTTACATTGTCAGAGGAGGCACAGCAGTTGGGGACATGTGCTGCTGAACATCAGATTTCGTTAGTGGCAGAACACCTGTCAAGATATCAGAACACACCGGCAGATTGCCTGAGCGGGACCAAAAGAGATATCCATTGGGTCACCTCACAGCCAGTATCTCTTTTGGCTTTAGGGAACTCCAGAGATGGATTATTTTGCATCTGCAACCAATGGCAAGTGTCATACTTGTTTATACTTTTTCCCCTTTTCTGATTGTGGAACTGGTTGCACAGAAGCTTCAAACAGAAAATGTAGAATCATCCCCATTGCTCATATGTGGACTTGACAACTCGGATATGCGACCTTCTCACCAGGCGAGTGGTGAACCAAATTCTTTTTAAGGCACACCCAGCGCTCCTCACCATAAAATAGGCTCCCCTTAATCTAGCAGTCTGACTAATAAACCTCAAAAATCTTTGGCGAATCAGGCTCACTCAAGGGCTTCCACCATTAAAATGACCCAATTTAAAAAATTGAAAGGTTTTGAAAAGGGTGTAATGTAGAAGTTGTTCATCCAGCAACATGACTTTCAGGTCTGCAGCATTTATATATTAGGGTACACTTGCACGATCCGAATGCTCCCAAGGCCCAGTAGGACCACCTCTAACCGTTCATTATTGTATTCTATTGCCTTTGTCCCATGTTCCCTCCATTTGCCCTTTGGGCGATTCGAAACACAATGTCTTGCTGTATAAGCGCCTTACAAATGCACAATAAAATAAAATGAAAATAAAATGTGTCTGCAATCTCTATATACAAAAAGAAAATGTCTGGGAAACCTGGAAGCTCCATGAGAGGGAAGGCTGAAACAATGACATTCCTGGTGAACATTTGCAAGGCAGCAACACAGAGTTCGGGGAAGGTGTTCCATAGTCATTACTAAAGCCTGTGCAGGCTTAGGGTGCAGTGTTGTGTGACGTAGGACCGCAGGGGACGCTGATCCTTTAAGAACTGAGGATCGGACCCTCTGCGGCAAAGTCTGCGCAGGCTAAGGGCATGGTGTTGTGCGACGCAGGACCACAGGAGACGCTGGCCCTTTGATACGTAGCATGTTGCACTACGTTCCACGCATCAGATATTTTAAGAAACGAGGATTGGACCCTCTGCAGCAAAGCCTGCGCAGGCTGAGGGAACTGTGTTGTGCTACAAAGAACTGCAGGAGATGCTGGCCGTTTGATACGTAGCACGTTGCATTACGTTCCACACATCAGATCCTTTAAGAACCGAGGATTGGACCCTTTGCGCCAAAGCCTGCACAGTCTAAGGGCGCAGTGTTGTGCGACGCAGGACCTAAGGAGACACTGGCCATTTGATACGTAGCACATTGTGCTACGTTCATGCATCAGATCCTTTACCAACCGAGGATTGGATCCTATGCGGCAAAGCCTGTGCAGGCTAAGGGCACGGCGCTGTGCGACGCATGGGTTTGGTGACAACGGGGTTGCAGCCCATAATGCGAGTACACTGCGCAACCACCAACGACCATACGGTAAGAAAAGGTGCGGCCAGGGAAAGCAGTCATTACTGCTCTCTACTAAACTGCTCTGCCCTTGCGTGTACTTCCACTTAAACGCTTGTCTCAGCTTATGACTCCAAACTCCTCAATGCCACCAGAGCGTTCCTATCCACCCCCCAACTATCTACCTATTGTGTGAGCCATCATAGGCTCAAGGCTGGACGACTGTAGCGTAATCTATACAGGATCCGCAGCAAAAAACCTAGATAAATTATAAACCATTCAGAATAACGCCTTCCACGCAGCACTTGGCATATCCAAAAGGGAACATATCTCTGCAGCCAGACAACAAGCACACTGGCTGCCTGTCCGCCAGCACATCCTGTTCAAGACACTTGCCATCACGCACAGATGCATCCACCACACCTCCCTACCTTTCCGACAGAGTCCTCCTGCCTCCGGCAGCAAGACCCATTAGAACCCCATATGCCAACCTACTGCAACTCCCAAGAATCAAAGGTGCAAGAGGCGGTGGCACTAGCTTACCATTCATTGCCTCGAGACACTGGAACTCACTACCCCACTCCATCAGAAGTGAACCCTCTCATCTCGCCTTCCGCAAGGCCATCACAACCAGACTGTTTATGTAAAATTGACTCTGTATGACAGTGATCTAATGTAACCCTGCAGCCTCCAATAAGGGTTTGAACAAAATATCCAAGCCTGCACATTGTAATGAGAGAACCACTCACGCTTATCTAACCATTGAAGGGCGATTGTAATCAAGCCACTCTCCTCAATATTGTTAATAAATACATGCATGCTAGCCAATGTAACCGATCGCCCACCTATGTGATGCAACTAAGACATATTCCTGTAACAGCGCCTGAGCTGTGTGAGCGCTTTATTTCATTTTTTTAAATTTGGTTTTATTAGTTTTACAGATACAAGTCATGCAAAGAAAAGATACATTTAAGTATACAATTAACTATCTCGTAATGGAGAAGCGAACCCTTAAAATTCTGCGTATTTAGTGTCTTTCCTGCAAACACCTTCTTCATACATTGGGTCCGTGCACAAACATGACCTTGCCCCCCTACCCTTTCCTGCCCCCCTCCCCCCTGATCAGAACATATATTGCAGGTCGAGCAGCGTACATCGTGTGGCGAGTAGTGTCAGTGTTCAATGCCGAAATTGCGTTGGTTATGAGAGTGTCAGTTGGAGAGTTCAACTCATACGTTGCCTAGGTCAATTCTTGTGCCTCCATCGTCTCATTGTTATGAGATAAGCTGGTGGGCAGGTATATACTTTTATATTCCATCCATAAGAATTCAGTCTGAAGTAGTTTTCCATGTAGCAACGCTCTTATATGTTCCATTATGCATATATTATTGGAAACATGGATCCATCTATTTTTCGTGGGAGTTGTGGGCGCTTTCCACCTCATTACTAGTGTTGCTCTAGCGGCTAATAGCAATTGTGGTGCTAGATCCTTGATCTTGACCTAGTCATCTTCATCTTTCTCAAGGCCAAACAATATGAGGTAGGGTGTAGGTGTTCTGTCGATACCATCGACTTCTTTGATCCAGCCCAGGACCTCCGACCAGAACACTTGTATTTTGGGACATCCCCACCACATGTGCCAGTAGTCTGCTGTTTCCGCATCCACGCCAGCAATCCGGGCTTGTAGTCTGAAACATTTTAGATAATCTGACTGGATCATATTGTCATCTATGTAATAATTTGATTGCATGGAGTTTGTATTGATTTGAAATGGATATTCGTGTGGCAGCCTGGCATATAGTATCCCGTAGGTCTGGAGTAAACTGTTCGGAGAAATCTGTTTCCCATCTGCTTTTCAATGAGTCCGTGTTCACCCCCTCCCCTTCTATCAATGTTTTGTACATATCAGAGATTAGGCCTTTCATTACAGTTCTTGAGTCAAGTATTTTCTCAAAAGGGGTGAGTTCTCTCATTAATTTGGGTTTCCACATGGCTCTTGTCAAAACCCCTTTTATCTGCAAGTATTGAAAGGTGGATAATGGACCTATTCCAAGGGCTTCGGTTAGTTCAGGGAGAGAAATGAAGGAGTCTTTCCGTTGCAATTGCCCTACTCTCTCTAATCCAGCCTCATACCATGATTGGAACCTTTCGACTCCTGGGATGTGGTCCTTGATTCCTGGGGACCATAAGTGGCTGAGGGGAGCCGGCCAGGTAGTAATGTTTTGCATGTTTTTCCCATGTGTCCAGATGTCCCAGATGGTCATTAGTATCGGGTGGTCTTTGAGTTTTCTACAGATTCTTTTTTTAGGTGCCCATAACCATTCAGATACTGTAGCTGGTGTAAAGTAATGGTTGTCCATATTGACCCACTGGGTGTCTGTTTGGTTACGGAGGTGTGGAATCAATACCCTAAGTTGGGCGGCCTCATAATATTTTTGAAAATTGGGAAGCCCAACTCCACCTTTATCTTTTGGGAGCGTTAGGGTCTTATATGGAATTCTGGCTTTTTTTCCTTGCCATAGGAATTGGAGCATGGTCCTTTTGATCTCAGTAAAAAAGTTTTTGGGAATACTAATGGTTATTGCTTGAAAAGGATATAGCAACAGGGGCAGGGATATCATCTTAATTGCATTAAGCCGGCCTAGCCAGGATATTGTGAGCTTATCCCATCTTGTCAAGTCTAACCTAAATTATTTCAATAGGGGAGGGAAGTTTGCTTCAAATAAGTCACTTAGATTCTTCGTTAGTTGTATCCCCAGGTATTGTAGTTGTGAGAATTCGATATTGAGACCGAATGGGGAGAATTTGATGGTATTCTCATCTTTTTGACCTTGGAGGGGAAAGAGTGTGGACTTTGTTTTATTTATTTTGAACCCAGAGAGTTTACCATATTCTTCTATCATGCAGAGAGCCCGGGGGATGGAGACGGAGGGGTTTGTGATGTGGAGGAAGATGTCATCTGCGTAGAGGGCAATTTTGTATTCTGTTGCCCCAAGTAGAATAACTTTTAGTGTAGGGTCCGCCCTTGTTGCGATTGCCAGGGGTTCTAAGGAGAGGGCGAAGAGAATTGCTGAAAGGGGGCATCCTTGTCGGGTTCCACGCTACAGGTTGAACCATTGCGAGTATTCCTCGTTCACAAATATAGATGCCTTGGGGTTTGTATAAACTGCGTGTATCGCTCTCCTACATCTAGTGCCCATTCCCACCTTTCGGAGTACTGCCTCAAGGAACCCCCAATCAACCCTATCAAAGGCCTTTTCCGCATCGATTGAAAACAGGGCCGGGTCATTCTCCATGGTCTGGGATGCGTGGATCAGGTGTAAGGTTTTGCGGATTGTGTCTGCCCCTTGTCTGCCCAGTATGAACCCAACCTGATCGGAGTGTATTAGTGGGTTGTATACGAATTGTTTGAATGTCAATTGTTCGAATAACTTTTGACCTTCTGCACAATTGACCGAATTTAAACGGTCAATTAGGATATATATGCGGCGGGAAACCCCCCCGCAACCCACCACCGAATCCAACCCCCCTCCCAATCCCCTTATATTATTATTACACCAACCCAACCCATAATATATATTAAAATGACCATATGGTCAATTGTGCAGAAGGTCAATTAGGACCCCTATTATTCGAACAATTGTGTCATTCGAACAATTGTAAACAAACAATTTGGGTAATACCTATTAGTTGAGGGATGAGGATTTCGAGTCTCGTTGCCAAGATTCTGGTGTATATCTTTAAGTCAAGGTTGAGTAGAGAGATGGGGCGGTATGAGGAACATTTCGTAGGATCCCTCCCAGCCTTGGGGATAACAGTGATCAATGCCTTGGTAAAAGAGTCTGGGGGTTTCCCTGTATCCATTATTTCATTAAAGAGGAGTGTTAGGAAGGGGGCCAGCGTGGTGATAAAAGTTTTATAAAATCCGGCAGTGTAGCCGTCTTCACCCGGGGACTTGCCCAATGTTAATCTTTTTATGGCGGCTTGGACAAGTCAAGTCAAGAATACGGGGTAGATCTATTGAGGACAGATAAGACTCTGTCCGTGATTGTTCAGGGTTTACCTCAGAAGAATATAAAGTTTCATTAAAGTCGGCAAAATGTTCTGGGATGGTGGTGCGGTCGTGTGATGTGGGGGAGGCATCGCCTTTAATTTCTAATACTCTTCGCTCCGCTCTTTGTTCTCGCAGCCTGGCAGCGAGAAGTGTGTCGGCCTTGTCGCCCTTCTCGTAGAATTTTTGTTTTAAAAATCTTAGTTTACGCACAACCTGTTCATGCTCCAATAGTTTCAGTTTGTTTCTTTTCTCTCTGGCTTTGTTCATCTTCTGAGGATCCACTTCTTCGCCTATTTTGGGTGTGTATTGTAGTTGGGAGATTTCAGTTCAGAGCCTTTGTTCAATAAGATTTCGTTCTCTCTTCTTTGTTGAGCCTTCCCTTATCAAGATCCCTCTCCAGGTGGCCTTCCCGGCCTCCCACACTGTTTGTTTGGGTACCTCTCCATTGTCGTTTGTTTTAAAGAATTTGGAGATTTCTGTCTCCATTTCAGTTCTGAAAACGACATCCCTCCAAAGGCTCTCGTTGCAGCGCCATTTCCCACTATTTTTAGGTAGGTCGGCCCAATGGATGTCTGTGAGGACCATGTCATGGTCGGACCAAGTAATCGGGGTTATCTTTGCCTGTGACGTTACTTCAGAGAGCTCTCTGGAGAGATACATGTACTCTATACGGGTGTACGTATTATGGGGAGCGGAATAGAAAGTGTAGCCTTGTTCTTCCGGATGAAGAGCTCTCCATGTGCCTATCATGTTGTACAGTTCCATCATATTAGCTAGCTCAGTCGGTTCAGGTCTATTCTGATGAGTCGTGGTAGGGTTCCCAGGATTCCGGTCTGTGGCCGGGTTCGCCCATTGGTTAAAATCCCCCTCCCCCCCCCCCAAAGAAGATGTGCCTGGTGGCTTCAAGTAGTTTCTTAGGGATTGTTCTGGAGAGAAATCTAGACTGACATGTGTTCGGAGCGTACAAGGTGGCAAGTGTGACATTCAGATTACCTAGTTGCCCATTTACTAGCATTGCTCGTCCTTCAACGTCTGACCATGCCTTGGTCATCACAAAATCTATGCCTTTTCTAATGAGGATTCCCACCCCTCCCTTTCTGAGTGGGCCCGAGCCCCAAAATTCAGTTCCCACTCGTTTCCCAAGGATCCGTCGTTCATCTCCTTTTATGTATTTTGTTTCCTGGAGTAGAAGAATACCTAGTCAACTTCTACGAAATTCTCTGGCTACAAGGGACTGTTTCGTCAGTGATTTGAGCCTTTAACATTGAGTGTTCCAACTCTTAAGGAGACCGGTTCCCTTATATTAACGTTCATAGCCATAGTTCTTTCTTGCTGGGAGTTGTCTCTTTGTATACACTCTGCGATGCTCTATGCTCACGAGCCGCACGCTGATTTGGCTGTTGTGGTTCATTATGTTTGCTGCTCTACCCTTCTTCGTTTCCTTCACTTTTCCCTCCCCCTCTCCTCCTCCTTCCTCCTTCCTAATTGATGGCGTCCAGACGAGCCCAGTCGGTTGTCCCAGGTCGACATCGGACCACTTCCGGGGGTCGTTACTTCACACCCCTTGACCAGAATAAGTCATCGTAGTCCAGAGTGAGCCCCCTGGTGGTTCCCCCCTAATTATCTTCATTAGAGTCCAGGGAATGTGTGTGCGTTTGTACATCCATATCACACCAATGACATACTTTGAATGGAATTGTCTTACCGGTATCATCTGGTGTCAGTTGTCTGTTTCTGGGGAGAGATTGCCCCTCCTGAATTTTCGCGACCCCTTTACTCTCTTTCTCCGGGGGCCTTGGAGTCGCCATTCTCTTCCTTCCTTATTTGTCGCTTCTTGACTCGGCTCTTCTCCTTGTGACCCTAAGAGGTCAGAAATGCACGATTTTATCTCATTCTCCGATCGCAGTCTGAATCTGGTCCCCTCGTATTGGAACGTGAGGGATAAGGGATAACCCCATCTATATTGAACGTTCTTTTCCTTGAGCATCTTCGTTAGAGGTCTGCACATTTTCTTGAGGGCTAGGCTCAAGGAGGAGAGATCTTGGTAAATGGAGATTTGTGCTCCGCATAGCGTAATCTTCTCGCTCATTCTGGCTTTCTCAAGAATTCTAGCTTTGTCCCTGAATCGGTGAAATCGGGCGAGGACTGAGCGTGGTCCACTCGCTGGGCCTCCTGCTCTATGAATTTGTTCGGTTACCGGTTCGTCCACCTCATCATCCGTTGTCAGAAGTTTGATGATGTTGTGAAGTGTCTCCTTAAGGTCCGCTTCCTTTTCCCCCTCTCTCTCCGGAATACCAAAAATTCATATATTATTCCTCCTTTCTCTGTTCTCCAAATCATCGAGCTTAAGTTTAAACTCGTATTCACGTCGTTCCAGTTCCGTCATTCTTTGGTCGAGTTGCCCTTCCAGTGTGTCAATGGAGGCCTGATTATTTTCAACTCCCTCGAGTCTGTCCTCCATGCTATCAAGCCGTTGAGTGATCCTATCTATTTTGACACCTATATTTGTTCCCAGGTTCTTAATCTCCCCCAGTAGGGCGGCTATGTCTCCTTTCGTAGCTGCAGCCAGGTCGTCTCCTGTAGCGGCACAGTTCGCCATCTTGTCGCCAGCGGTTGTAGGCAAGGTGGGGATGTAGGCAAAGTGAGCTAGTTTATGCTTAGTACTCATACAGATCACCGATGGAGTGCCTGGGTAGAAGCTGCGTGCGCTGTAATAATCCACGCCTCACTCGATCTAGGTAGATGATGACGGCCTACTCCCTCGAGTTGGGTTGCGGATAGTTTGCGGATGGGGCGGCGTAGGTTCTTGTGTGGGCCTGGGGTGGTGTCGTGGACAGGCGGGGAGTTGTGCTGGGTAGTCAGCTCTGAGGGGTGGTAGGCACTGTCCCCTATCGGTTCCGATTATGAATTCCGTCTCTGGTGGAGTTCGTGCACCTTTTTTGGCCTGGACAACTCCGCCGTTGGGTTCACTCGGGAAGTCGCAGATCCGTGAGGGCACCACTCGGCGGTCTTTCCCAATGTCACTCCTTCACAAATTGGTATGTTCGCGATCCGCAGTTCACTCCTTCTTGCAGCACTTATTCGCGCTCACCGGGTCAGTTGGCTGATCTCACGTCCTCCTGTGGGGGTGTTGCATTCCGGGAGCCGAACACACGCCTTCCGGGCTTTCCAACGGTGAGACACACGCAGTTGGTTTAGATTTCCACGTGCCTCGGAGGCCCCGATTTTCTCTTGCGTTTTCTGAGGCTGTGGAAGGCAGATTTTCATCGGGATGGGGGGGGACGTTCACACGGCGAAATCCCGTATTTGTTCAGCGGGGGGGGGTTCCAAAAGACGGGGGCTCATTCCATCTTCCGGGGTGCTGTTTACGGAGCTCACAGAGAGAGCATGATGATCTCTGCGCCCCCTGGAGGCCGGCCCGTGTAAGCGCTTTATAAATCTGTGTCGCCCCACCCCACTATGCCCCCGCCCGATGCATCCTGTGTGGCATATTTCTGTGCTTTGCTTCCTCTCCTCTCTTCTCCCTCTCGCTTTGCCCTCTCCTTTCCACCCCTCTATGGTGCTCTCAGTTATCGGTCTCACCCATCTTCTCTAACTGCTATCACCTATCCTTTCCCTCTCACAAAGTCTGGAAGGAAGAAGTTTAAGAAGGACATCCTGGTCTCCAATCCAGGCCTTCCCATCATTGACACCTACATCAGTGCCTCCTCCAGAAAGAATCTCACTGACATCTTCTTTGTCGTTCCAACTCCCGCCCTATGGAACCTACATATGGTCGCTGTTCTATCTCTTTTCTCTTCATCTCCCATTAATGGTGGCACAAGATGGGAGGTCCTCTTGGCCTCCTTCTGGTCCTCCAAAACCATCATTTATGTCTATATAAATGTCTCTTCATCTCCCGTTAATGGTGGCACAAGATGGGAGGTCATCTCGGCCATAAACATAATTGTTTATATCGAAATGGGGCCGTCATGGTTCAGGGCACTCAGCCCAACCTTCTCTTCCTGGGTAGGCGTCTCCCACATCTTATCAACTTCCTCCCGTCTCCTGCTACTCTTTCTACTACTTCTCTGGTCCCTCAGCCATCTTCCTGCTCTACCGATCCGGCTCCTCTGCCATTCCCTTCCACCTCTGCTAGCTCTTCTGTGGCTCTCCCCTCTGCCTCCTCTCTGTACCCTTTGCCATCTAGCGCTACCACTACCACCTCTCTGGCTCCTCTGCTA
The DNA here is from genome assembly GCF_040938575.1 of Ambystoma mexicanum. Classification (NCBI taxonomy): domain Eukaryota; kingdom Metazoa; phylum Chordata; class Amphibia; order Caudata; family Ambystomatidae; genus Ambystoma; species Ambystoma mexicanum. Next base: position 444,858,915 of record NC_090936.1, on the reverse strand, counting down.
TCTTCCTCGTCCACCAATCTGGCTCCTCCATCACTCACCTCCTCCTTCGAATGTTCCTCTCTTGGCCATCTGCCTCCTCCTTCTAACCCTGCCTTCTCTTGGGCCCCTCTGCCTCTTCCACTGGGTGTACCTCTCTCCTGTACCTCTCCACGGAAGTCTTTCAAAAGTGGCAACCTGGTCCAGGTAGCTACTTTCAATGCCCGCTCTGCTGTCAAACACTCCTCTGACATCTGCCAACTCCTTGAAGACCTTGATCTGGATGTTCTCGCTCTCACTGAGACTTGGTTTACGGTTAGCTCTGTCACTGGTTTTGATACTCTCCTCCCCCAGGGCTACAAGATCCTCTCCGAACCCAGGACAATCAGCCCATAGGTTGAGTGGCCCTGATCCTTCCTGAGTGGGCCCCTGCCTCTATCACTACCACGCAGGATTACTCCTCCTTTGAATGCTTGGTCTGCAAGCTCTCTATCTCTCCTGGTCTCTCTCTGACTCTGGCCACCATCTACAAGCCACATGGCCAGGACGCCCTCTTCCTCTCTGAATGGGCTGATATCTCCTCATCTCTCCTTGTCTCTACCTCTAAGCGTCTCTTCCTCTAGGTTTTCGACATCCACTCTGACTCCTCTGGGCTTTTCCGTAACCTTTTGCGACTCTCTCTCCGTCTCAATTTTTCCCTCTGCTCCGACACACTCAGCCGGACACACCTTGGATGTCATCATTTCCTCAAACATCCCCCTCTCTAACCCTCTCACTACTCCACTCTCTTGGACTGACCACTTTCTGCTTTCTAGTCACCTGAAATTGTCTCCCTGCCAAAACCTATCCCAGCACTGCCACCTTCCTTTGCGGTCATTCGACCTATGAAGCAGGTGTCATTTGCTGCTTTTGCCTCTACTTTCTCTCCTCCTTCCACCCCTGTGGCTAACTCCCACCCTGACACAACCCTCTCCAATATTCATCTCGCTATCTCCAATGCTCTTGATATCCTTGCCCCTGTCATGAGGATCCGTCTGATTCCTGTGTCCAAGTGCAGTTCTTGGTGTGACTCCGACCTGGCCGCTCTGAAACTCAAGTGCAGAGCGGCTGAGTGGAAGTGGAGGGCTTCGGGCACATCCTCTGACAAATTGGCCTGCTGCCTGCTCCAAAGGCAATATAGACTCTCTGTCTTCTCCAAGAAGAGGGTCTACACTCAGGCCCATGCACGGCCAAACCTTTTAAAATCTGCAAGGAGCTGGCCAATCCGACTGCAGTCTCTACCTCTCCTGTTCCTTCCCAGGCCCTCTATGCGGCCCTGTCTTCTCAGGTCACCACTAAAACTTAGAACATATTATGCACGCTATCCTCCTCTCCTCATCTCTCTCCCACTACCACTACCTTTCTCAGGCCCCCTTCAGGCCCCCTCCGGCCACCCTAGTTTCTCCTTTCCCTCCTTTTTTCTTCTCTCTCTCTCTCTCTCTCTCTCTTGTAACACCTGATATTTCTAAACAAGTCCGGTCTACGAAGGTTTCATCCAAACAAGTGCTCCACTGCTCCTCCAGAAGCATTAAGGACAACATTGTTTCTCTCGCTCCAGACTTGGCCGATTTCTGCAATCATTATTTTGCCACTGGATCCTTCCCCTCTCTATCGCCTGATCTTTTTCACTCCTTTCCTGGGCAAACTCCTTGAGAAACTGGCCCTCTCTCAGTAAAACCTCCACATTGAATCTGCTGGTTATCTCCATGATCATCAGTCTGGCTTCAGATCAGGCAGAGGCATGGGAACTGCTCTCCTGAACTCCAGACCTCACTCTGTCCTCAATCTCCCTGACCTCTCCTCTGCCTTTGACATGGTCAATGACGGATCCTGATCAACCGTCTCAGTGTGAACTTTGACATCACTGGTCAGGCTCTGGTGTGGCTGACCTCCTTTCTCTTGAACCGACCCTCCCAGGTCCAACTGGGGTTCTTTCTCTCCACCACCTCTCCTTACACATGTGGTGTTCCCCAGGGCTCTATCCTCTCACCCTGGCTCTTCAATGTCTATCTGACTGCCCCCTGGCCTACCTGAGCTCTACTTTCTCCTCTACCTTTCAGTGTTATGCGGATGACACACAGCTCTCTTTCAGGCTACCCTCAGCCTCCTCTCCTTCCTCACTTATTCCTGACTGTCTATCTGCTATTCAGGGATGGTGCACCTCCAAGACCTCTACTTTAATACCAGTAAGACAGAGATTCTTCTCATTGGGACCCCTGCTCCCACTTTACCTCTCTCCCTCTGGCCGCCCTTCTTGGACTCCCTACCCTCACACTTCAGTGAGGCAAAAATCCTTGGCGTCATCTTCAACTCCACTCTCTCATTCTCTCCACAAATCACAGACCTTGCCAAGAAGGCCCACTTGCAGCTGCACCTCCTCAGACATAAAAACCAGAAAGAGGAGTAGCAGGTAATTGAGCGCTCTGACAAAGTGATCTATTTGATTGGGTCTGAGTTGAGACTGCCGCAATCCTAAGGAACTGTAGGTTACCCCTACCTAGTCTAAAGACACAAAACACAATCTTGTTCCAAGGAGATGCTCTGTCTCATGCGTTTGATTAAATAAGAAAAGCAATGTTGCAAATGAACAGTTTGTGTTTAATCACAATTGTAATCCAATTTGCCAATTGTTTGCCAGCACGTGTTTCGACCACCTTTGGTCTTTATCAAGGCAAAACTTAATTACAACAGCGTCTTCAGCGAAGTTAGCTTCCACTTGCGCTGCCGTTATGTGCATCGATGTGCTCTGGGTCCACTAGTCTACCACACCACGTAAGTCCGGCCCCTCTGATTTTAAGACTTCCTTGACCTTGCCTTTCTCCACTTATGTCCCGCAAATCATCTTCTGAGTGCAGCTCCCAGCGCCAACTTCATACAACCACCCTCCACGACCGGCCTAAAACACATATTACGCACTGAAATGGCACGCTCCCCCACATCCGTTACCTCAATAAAACTTTTGGCTGTTGCACTCCTTTTTACCTGCCTCCTGTTAAAATCGTTTTGTTTTACATTCACCCTGCACTGTGACTAGATATTGACTGCTTTATCTGTTCCCTGCCTTCAATACCCAGTGTTTTTCATCCCTGTTCTGTCTGGACGCACACCTTGTTGACATGCTACTACCAATTTAAAATCATTCTGCTGGGTGTACAACTGTTACTTGCCCCTACCATTTCAAAATCGTTCTTCTGGGTGTATAACTGTTACTTGCCACTACCATTTCAAAATCGTTTTGCTGGATGTACAACTGTTACAGCCACTGCCATTTCGAAATTGTTCTGCTGGGTGTACAACTGCTAATGCCAGTGCCATTTCGAAATTGTTTTGCTGGTGTATAACTGTTACTTGCCACTGCCATTTTAAAATTGTTTTGCTGCTGTGTTCACACTGACACCTGCTGTACCATTCTTAAAATCGTATTGATGGCTATACATACATCCTGCATTGCACGTCCTGCTCCTATCTTGTTCTCAGTACCTGTGCCCTCTTCCCTCTGCCCCCCGCACCTTGTGTTTCCCCGCTCACCCCTCCCTGTGCCTCAGCCTGGTAAGTGTCCTCCTCACCACTGCAGCTAGCTATGTCGCTATCTATCCCTCCGATTTTCTCTAACTGCTTCTCTATTTCCTATCCCTCTCCTATCATTAAATCTGGCTGGAAGAAACTTAAGAAGGGCATACCAGGCTCCAACCCAGGCCTTCCTATTGGCGACACCTATGTCACGGCATCCGCCAGAGAGACTCTCACAGGCATCCTCTTTTCCGTTACCTCACCCGACCTATGGACACACTACATGGTCGCCTTTCTCTCTCCTATCGCCTCTTCTCCCATTCATGGTGGCACCCGCAGGGAGGTTCTCCTTGACCTCTTCACCATTTCCAGGGTCATCATTAACATCTATCGTAATGGAACCATCATGGTTCAGGGTCCTCAACCCAACCTTCTCCTCTCTGACAGGCTCCTCCTGCACCTCTCAAACCTTGCCTCTTCCTCTGGACAGGCTCCCTTGCCTGCTGTGCCTAGCACCTCTTCTGCACAGGCTCCCTTGCCTACTGTGCCTTCCTCCACCTCTGTACAGGCTCCCTTGGCTGCTGTGTCTTTCTCCTCCTCTGCACAGGCTCCCTTGCTCAGTGTGCATACTACCTCCTCTGCACAGGCTCCCTTGCCTACTGTGCTTTCCTCCCCCCTTGCACAGGCTCCCTTGCCTACTGTGACTTCCTCCTCCTCTGTACAGGCTCCCTTGCCTACTGTGCCTTCCTCCGCCTCTTTAAAGGCCCACTTGCCTAATGTGCCTTCCGCCTCTTCTACCTCACTGTTCTGCCTCGGCTCCTTCGCCACTCACCACTATCCGTCTGGCTCTGTTGCCACCCATGGTCAGGGACCACCATCCCCTGTGCCCCCCATGGAAGACCTTCAATGATGGCAAGTTGCTCCATATTGCCACGGTTAACTCCTGCTCTGCTGTCAAACACTTGTCTGACATCTGCAACCTCCTTGAACTCACGGATCTTAAAATGCTTGCCATCACAGAGACATGGTTCAAGGACAGCTCTGTCACAAGCTTTGACATACTCCTCCCTGAAGGATACAAGATCCTCTCTGCTCCCAGGCCCAAGAAGAAAGGAGAGGGAGTGGCACTGATCTTCCCAGAATGGAAACCTGTGTCCATCATCCCTACTCAGGGTTACTCCTCCTTCGAGTGCCTAGTGTGCAGGTTATTACTCTCTCCTAAATCTTCTCTCCTTCTGGCCACCTGCTAACAGCCACCCGGTCAGTCCACTCACTTCCTCTTAGATTGGGCAGACCTGACATCCTTTCTACTTTCCTCCTCCTCTCACCTCCTCCTGCTGGGGGATCTCAACATCAACCTGGACTCCACTGACTCCTCAGAACCTTTCTGCAACCTATGCGACTCTCTCTCCCTCTATCCTACCCTCTGGGTCCACGCACACAGTGGGCCACACATTGGATGCTTGCATCTCTACCGACATCCCTCTCTATATACCTCTCACTACCCCTCTCTCTTGGACTGACCACTCGCTTCACACTTGAAGCTCTTCTCTCCCTTTGCACTGGCACACCAGGAACGCCCACTCGGTTTCAAAGTCACCAGACCCATGAAAACAGTGACAGTAGCTGCCTTTGCCTCCACCTACTCACCGCCTCCTACTCCTGCGGCTGACTCCCACCCTGACACAGCCCTCGCTAATTTCAATCTATCTCTTGATACTCTTGCCCCTGCCATTAGGGTCTGATTGAAGCTTTACAAAAAGTGCAACTCTTGGTACGACACTGATCTGGCTGCCCTTAAACGCAAGTGTAGGGCAGCTGAGCAGAAATGGAACTCGTCGGACGGACCCTCTGAAAAACTGGCCTGCCGCCTCCTTCAAAGGCAAAATCGACTTTGCATCCACTCCGAGAAGAGTCTATATTCAAGCCTGAATCTCTGTGAATCAAACAACACAGCCAAACTTTTCAAAGTATGTAAGGAACTGGCCAATCCTGCAGCAGCCTCCGCTTCAGTCACACCCATCCAGGACCTTTGCTCGGTCCTGGCTGCACACTTCATGGCAAAAATCTAAGACATCCTTTCCTCTATCTCTTCCACACCACATCATACACCAACACCTCTGGAGCCTCCCTCGACCCCTCCCCCCCACTTCTCTCCTTTCTCACTCCCATGACACCTGATCAGGTTGCAAAACAAGTCTGGTCTGTGAAGGCTTCATCCAAATAGGTGGACCCGTGCCCTTCCAAAACCATTAAAGACAACATTGACTCTCTTGCTCCAGCCTTCGCTGATCTTTGCAATCTTTCTTTTGTCACTGGAGTTTTCCCAGTTATTAAGCACTCCCTTGTGCACCCCCTGCTCAAGAAACCCTCTGCCGATCCCTCCATACCGGCAAACTACGGCCCTATCTCTATCACTCCTTTAATGGGCAAACAAACACCTGGAGAAGTTGGCTATCTCTCAGCTTACTCTCCTCACGGAATCTGCTGGTTGCTTCCACGACCATCAGTCTGGCTTTAGAGCACCCAGAGGCATGGAAACTGCTCTTCTGAACACCCGTGAAGACCTGCTCTCAAATCTTGACACCAACACTCCCTCTGTCCTCATTCTTCTCGCCCTCTCCTCTGCCTTTGACACGGTAAACCATAACATCCTGATCGTATGTCTCTGTGACATCCTGGGAATCACAGGTTAGGCTCTGACATGGTTAACCTCCTTCCTTTCCGACCGACCTTCCCAGGTGCAACTTGGGCCCTTTCTCTCTACTATCACTCTTTCAACCTGTGGCGTTGCCCAGGGTTCCAACCTATCCCCTTGGTTCTTCAATGTCTACATGGCTGCCCTTGCACGTGTGATTGCCACTTTCATCTCTAACTTCCAGTGTTAGGCGGATAACACGCAACTCCTGTTCAGGCTACCCTTAGCCGCCTCCTTTTCCTCGCTCATATCTGACTGCCTGCAATTCAGTCATGGTGTGCTGCAAACGACCTCTGCCCCAATGCCAGTAGACCGAGATCTCACACTCTGGCCGGCCTCCCTTGGCCCTGCGCCCGCTTCCACATACAAGGCAAAAAACCTTGGGGTCATCTTCGACTCCACTCTCTCCTACTCCTCTCACATCTCGGACATCTCTAGAAAGTCCAACTACCAGATGCACCTTCCCCCCGTGGCTCACTGTCTCCAGAGACCTGGTTCTCTCAAGGCTGGACTACTGGAACAGCCTCTTTCTCAACCTCCCTGCGTCTGCTCAGCACCCTCTGCAGCTCATCCAGAACAGAACCCAAGACTTATCCTTGGCCTCAAGACCGGGACCATATCTCTCAGCGCTGAAGTCCCTCCACTGGCTCCCCGTGGTTGCAAGCATCAAGTTCAAGACCCTTTGCATTGCCCACAAGGCATTTTTGGGCCCAGGGCCTACCTACTTGCAACAATGCTTACCTAAATACTGTCCTTCCTGAGCCCTCCGCTCATCTACCTCCAACCTCCTGCGACTGAGCTAGTTCTCCAAGCAGAGATTTGGAGGGAGATCCTTATCCTCTGCAGTGGCCTCCCTCTGGAACAGCATCCCTACCGCTCTCCGCCTTGAGTCAGAACTCCTTCAGTTCCGGAAACTCCTTAAGACACTCCTCTTCCTTCACTCTCCCTCTACCCTGCTAACCTCTCTCTCTGCCGTTTCCCTCTATTCCGCACATCCTGCTGCCGGGCCGCCTGGTGTACCTCAGAGTCTCACAAGTCCCAGGCACCCTCGCTGGTCCTCTCGCACTTGCCCCCAAACCTTGCACTTGCCCCACTGTTACTGCACTTGGTCAATGTCCCATGAGAGGGGCATCTCTCAGCACTTACCCAGCTTCTGACTGACAGAGTGCACTTGGTGTCCCCCCCACCATCTCCCCTGCACTTGTCCCCCCACCCTCCCCTCTTCTCTCCTGCACTTGTCTGCGCACTTGCACCATCTGAATGTATCATGCCTTGAAGATCGTCTGTCTGTTTCCCTTGCCTCTCCCACCCCTGTATGGTTGTGCTTTGAAACACGTGGGCATAGGCGCATTATAAATGTACAATAAATAAAATAAATAAATAAAAATAAATGCCAGGGTTATTGGGCATTGGCAGTGTGAAATTCCAATATCACTAGAGTCAGTGATTTTGAACACTTGTCATGTTGCCTTCCTTCAGCACTCTTCTACAGATGCCAGCAGCAGCAGCCTAGCTGTAAACATACTACCTGCCTCAGGTACTCTGCACATCACCTCCAGCTTTAGAATGCAGCTAACCCCCACGATAAATCCGGACTAGCTGCACACATATCTAGTGCACACACGCCCTATTTATTTCTCTGACCAATTACATTTACCTCGACTGCTGTCCACGAGGGTGTTCAATCTACAGAGTGTTGAGATCATACCAATGGTGAAAGGTGCTATACAAACGCCTGTTAACATAACATAACATTTGTGCTGTAGTTTCGGTTTATGGTTAATCCGTCGAAAAAAAAAGTATCTACAAACCAAACCATCTAATGCAAAACATCGTCTGCCAAAGCATCGACAGGCTATCTTTGACATGTAAAAGTGCATTTTAATCTAAACCAGTCCATCGAAAATATAAATGGACTGGTTTAAATGGAAATGCACTATTACATGTAAAAAATAGGGTTTATAGTGATAGTTTCGACTCCAAAAGTTTCGAATGCAAAAGTTTCGACAAAAAATGCGTCGAAAAAATGCATTTTCTAATTATTTTTTTTAATGGGGGTCCCCCCAACCCCCGTTTTTTTTACCCCTTAACACCCATTTTAGTTTTTAAAAAAACCTTTACCTGCAAAAAATGCATTTTTTCGATGCATTATTTTTCAAAACCTTTGCATTCCAAACTATTTTTTCGAAACAATGCCTGGATACCACAAAATAGCATTGCCATGCTTTTTTTGAAACTTTAAACTGTTATATGGAGCTGTCCAGTGCTGAAATGTCAGAATCAGGGAGGCCTCAGTAATTTCTGAACATACTCTACTTGCTCTGTTCTCCAGGAACGATACGATCCAAGAGACTGCCAAAGGTGAAAAATTAGCAACCTCTGAGAGTCTGGGCGTCAGAAATGAATGGTCGACCAAGTCGAACGCTGCAGACTGGTCGAGCGAGACTAGCAGAGAGAGCGACCCTTTATCTAGTCGCTCCAGCAGTTTAGATTTTAGTTCTAATAGGAATTTTTCGGTGCCAAAGTCCCGTCTGAAACCTGAAGGATGCTCATTCAGGATGGGGTACAAATGTAGATGTTCTGAAATGTGTCCGTACACCACCTTGTCTAAAATCTTCAGCAGAAAAGGTGTGTTCGAGACAGGGCGGTAGTTTAATGGATTGTCCCTAGCTAGTCTGACTTTTTTTTAGTAAGGGCGTGACTATATTTTGCTTCAGATCATCGGGTACCTTACCTTTGCTTAGTGACTCATTTACGAATGTGCAGATTGCATTTATAAGGCGGGGGGAGGGCAAGTCTTTATTATCAATGAGGCGCACGAGTCCCCTTTGCACCGAGTGTACTTTTATTTTTCTATAACTTGTTGTAAGGTCTCCTCTGTAATAGGGTGTAAGTCGAATTGGGGGATCGTCGATTGACGTTTTAGTGACTTCTGGTGCTCACTTGTAGCCTTTGCGGGTAAGTTCTTCTTTCTTTCCAGCATTCCTGCTGTTATACACAAGAGTTTGTTATGCATGCTATCTTGAATGCTGTGGCACTAGGCAGCATCCCGAATCTCCAGTTGGTCAGCTGGGAGAGGGACAACCTCTTGTTCTTTTAAGATTTTGCAAAATGTCCTTAACATCTGAAGCGGCGTTGGCTATTCTTAAGTTGTGAAAATTCTGCTTGACCTCTAATATTGCTGATTTGTAGCCCTTTGCTATAATCTTGTAGGATTGCAAAAGGGCAGGAGTCTGCACAGATTTCCATAGGAAAAAGGCGTTAAGCGCTGAGATCTTGAGCTTTCTAAGGTCCGCCGTGAACCAGGTTGATTTTTCGACTCCTCATTCTTCTGTTGCTTAGACCACAATGGTGCTAAGGTGTTAGAAATACTGGCCATATTAAGAGCCAGGTTTGCCAACATAGCTTTAAACATAGCTTGAAGAGTGGTATCCGTCAGGAAATGTATCTTATTATCCAATAGAGGCGCAATATTGTCCACTGTGAGACGTTTTAGATTAGATTATGTGACAAGGAATGTCCCATGGAGGGATTTCTCAGTTTAAGAGGGAACAGAACAGTTATGGAGAAATGTATTAATGTGTGATCTGACCAAGGACATGGTATAATGGGCCACCTCATGACAGATAGTATTGAGCGTTGATAGCTAATCAAGTGTGTGTCCTAGTGTATGAGTTGGTTCTGTCACTTGTTGCACAAATCCTAGGTCTGATAATACCTGTTGTAACGGTAAGGCATATAAATCTTCTGGATCACCTAGCCAGTGATTAAAATCGCCTAAGATAATAAAGCGCGATAATGGGCCGAGGAAGCACAAGGTTAATGAGTGCTTCTGTCCAGCTGTCCTTCAAAGAAGGGGAGCGATATAGAAGTAGAATATTAACTGTAGATTCCGCGTTCATGCCAATTTTGATGTATAATGTGTCAATTTCTTGCATGATCTCTCCTGGTACTTCCCATATAGAGTAGAAGTCTCTTGGAAGTACTAGAAAGGCCCACCTATTCTGCTCAGGCGACATCTGAGACGAAAGGTATTTCTTATGCACTGACCAAGCAAGCACACTGCTTCCAAAATGCCGTATTGAAGCATTTACTAAGTCCTACCAGGCCCGAAAAATGAATATGTACTAGATAATTAGTGAACATTTCCTAAGATGTTTCCTCAATGTTTAGTGAGTACATTTACTGTTTTTAGAAGGGAACAATGCTCATCGCTGCTTGGGAACTGATAGTTAAATATTCCAACAGCGTGATGAGTGCTTAGGGACATGTTCGGGTCGAAATTCTCTATCCTGGCGGCTCAATTCATCCATGTTGGGAACCAATAAATACATTAATTTCGGTTGCCCAAACCGTTCATGGAAGACAGATGGCACAGTGAACTTGGCCATTTCTACTTAAGCCTGCACCATAACAATCTTATCACTAGGTGCCACTCTTGGGCCATATAAAGCATCACACAGAAAATACTTATTTGCTGCTAGCGCGTATGTGGAGAGTCTTTGGTACACAGGATCTTTCTGGTTAAGGTCAGGGGCTTATAACCGGATGAGATACGAGGGTCACAGAAAGACAAATGAGAATGGCTTCTGTTTGAAGGCAGATGATCTGTATAGAAGAAGTAGTGACACGAGGAGAAAGGACGTGGAGGTGAAGCAGCAAGACACTCAGATACCCCTCGCGACATCCCGTTCATCGCAAGGCGTTCCGGCATGAACACGCCCGATCAGAAGGGGCAGAAACAGCCAATTACATTGTTCTTGCATTCAATAAAAGGGAGGAGCCCTAAACACGACTCCAACCACTTACATATTTAACTCACGTCTCACTAAGTATACCTTCAGCTCGCACATCAATTATGGGCTACGCACGTGTCAACGATTATAACACGATTAACTACATACATAGTAAGTGCAAAGCATTATAGGAGGGGGCAGGAGTAGCATGCAATGACCGGGCGAGTTTGAGTTCTGTAAGCAAGCTGGTAGACGCGATATTTATATACAGACGGAGTTACCCTATACTAAGAACAGATGTATGGTTTTTGCGCCTGAACTGGCACAATTTAAGCAGTAGAGCCTTTCTCGGTGTAAGCGACAGCTGCATAGCTTTCAAGCATCTATATAATAACGAAGTCCTACTGACACCTAGGCCCATTAGAAGAGACTTTATGGTAAAAGGGCGGAAAGTTGCCAACATGGTCCATTCCGCTCTGTATTTGCTCAACCAGTCCTGTGTTTTTCTTTGCATTCTGGTACTTGTATTCTGAGTTTTATAATGGGAAAAGCGGAACTACAAGTCCCAGAATGCAAAGAAATAAACAGGAGTGGATAAGCACCTACACATTGGAATGGGTCATGTTGGTAATTATGGGTTGGGCACAGTCGAGACGTTCAAAGCCCGGAGGAGGATAAACACAGTGGATGGTGCAGGTATTTGGAACAGCATCTCCTAAGAGATGAGTGTAAAGAGAGACTAAAGTCCAACACTGATAACACATCCTCACAGGAATGACTGTAAATACATGAAGTAAACCCCCCAACAGGTGAGCTCCTGTAAATGCTCACCAGATGAGCAAATAGACCCCCCATGCATAGGTAGAACAACTACTGTAATGGAGAGCAGTCTTGGGGGTAACAGTGAGAAGGATCAAGATTTGAGCATTATGATAACCTTGAGGACTGGAGGGGAGATGAGGGGGGGGGTTCCAGTTGGGGATATCCATCTCTAAACTGTTAGTGCCATTTTGCTGCTGAAGTATTTCCCTACTCTGTATTTTTTCCATGTTAGTTTTGGCTGTTGCCACCCCTCTGACCACTGTCCTAGTTGGATCCCACACAATAGAAGGAGCAGCCTCTCTCCTACATGCCCCTTTTTACTAGACTGTTCTCTAGTTAATGTCAACGTTATCCATCCTCGTCACTGACTGTTCCTTCCTTCTGTCTTGATCACTGTTCTGATTTCCAATATAACTCAGGACGAACATACACACCCTTAGCAGTCAAGGAATTGCAATCCCTAGTATCAAAGTCCCTTATTGGTATGGGATATCCTAGACATGAGGGTCCTTTAGCTGGTAGCTAAATGTGCTTGGCAGGTAAATACAGATACGAAACAGAGGAACATGGTCTTTCCACTTATCAATTCAACATACTTTCAATCTAGTATGTACCAAATGTACTACAATACGGCTGGAATAAGTCAGCCTTGATCCTAATGTAGGGTGACTACAAAAAAGTTACAATGGTGTTAGTGTTACCTTGAGAAAATATACATGTACATTTTCATGTATTTTTCATAGACGGTTCAGTTTGATACCGCTATTTATTATTTGGCATTCATTTTTCACAGTTATGTATGTAAGATATACCAACACACTTTGGTGAACAATTGTGTGTAACAGAACATAAAAACAAAGTTATAAACCACACGTACATTTGTTTACACTTCAGTGCAGTCAAATGAAAGTCAGCCTACAAATCAATATTTTTTATAGCATATATGTAATACAAGCATAGTTAGAATTGAATTAGTGTATGCATTGCAAATTGGACCCAACCACGGTCATGTTGCAGTCTCAATAATGACCAATGTGGTGTCATGCTCCAGATTTAGTAGTGACCAATCCAAGATTGATTTGTAGCCTGAATTTCATTCGACTTCACTGAAGTGTAAACAAATGTATGTGTGGTTTATAAAATTATGTTTTTATGTTTTGTTACACACCATTTTTCAACAAAATAAAGCTAAAGCCTTTAACGAAAAAGTAAAAATCTATGTAGCATTGATAGACATCATAAAGGCGTTGACAGTGCCGACCGTCAATTCCTCTGGGAAAAAATGAAGGTGTGGCAATGTCTGACTGATTTACAGGAAGCTATTTAATCCTTCTATGAGCATGCCAATGTCAAGATTCGCCTCGGAGCTCATGCATTGCTATCCCGAGCGATTGGCACACATGGGGTCTGAAACAGGGCTCTCTGTTGGCTCCCACTGTTTGGTCTGTTCCTCTCAGACCTTAAAGAAGTCTGGCAGAAAGCAAGTAACAAATCTACTCTATGCAGACAACGTCGTCCTATTTGACCTAACCCCTATTGGTCTGCAAAGGAGCATGAACGCCCTGGACGACTATCTAACGAAAAATGGGCTTACCATGAATCCAAAAAAGACCACTGTCATGATTTTGGGTAATTGCGGCCATGGCCCAAGAAGGTCACACCAGTGGTTTATCGGGAAAAGTCCTTTAACAATGGTTGAACAAGTTACATATCTTGGCTCGTTAATCAACAACAGCAGAATCGATTTCCCGCGTCAAAAGGAGTTACGAGCTAAACTAAACCCTCTGATCATTCAAGGGAGACTGATACATAGAGAATTTGAGAAATTCTCCATGGAACCCCTCCTGACCTTCTTTTTTTAAAAACTTTTATTCAACTTGCACATATCATGATTACATTCTGTTCATGGTTACATCGTTTGATTCACACATGGTTTACATTGCATCATTCAAACCTTATACACTTATATTACTCGTTTCGTCTTGATCTCCTTCCCTTTGTTCCATATTGTCCAAGTATAGTCTGAACACGCCCCAAATAACTTTTGGTCGACAGACCATTGGCAGTAGGCTCGTATACACTTCCTCATTGTCGTTTGCCGAGGCCATGCCTCTCAGCCAGTCTGAGGTTTTTTTTTTGTGCTTTTCCAGCGCATTAATATTGCACGCTTTGCCAGCAGTAAACTCAGATTAAGGAATCTGTGTAAAATTGGATTCATCTTGGCCATAATGCCTAGTACACAAGTTCCCGGGTCCCATTGTAATATGGGGTCAGACATCTTGTCTAGTGCAGCACATACCTCTGCCCAATGACCTGTAAGCCTCGCACACGACCATAGCATGTGTAGTATACCAGCGTTCTCATCTCCGCACCTAGGGCATTTCTCAGAGGTCGTGTTATATTTGCTTTGGAGTCGTGCATGGGTGTTGTCTGTTAAGTATCTTATAATGAATCAGTCGGTACATGGAGTTACAAGAGATGTTTCTGGTCAATCCACATAATTGCGACCACTGTGCATCTGTATATGAGATACCCAGATCCTGTTCCAACTCTCGCCTGGGTTTTATGGTCTGGGTCACTCTGTTCACCAGGGTGATTTTGTAAAGCATGGAGGCTGATTTTCTTGACGTGTTATGGGTGAGTACTTATCCTAGACTTGGATGTATCAGAGGTTCTGTTGGAAAGCTCTCCCACACTTCAGCCATTGCTGAGCGCAACCTGAGATATTGGAGTTTTTGCAGTGCGTTGTCCCCCCACAACCGTTTTGATCGTGTTCCAATCTACAAAGTGGCCCTCCACAAACACATCTGCGAAGAGTTATACACCCTTCTCCTTCCAGTGTGTGGCTAGTGTCGTGTCTTGAGTCAGGGGGAGATAGGGCGCGTCCCATATTGGCATCCCAGGGTGATACAGCACTGTATCTCGGGTGTCCCCATCAAGCCTATCCCACGCCCTGCATGTTACTAGTGTTGGGTTCATAGAGTTATCATTCCGGCGTCCCCTCACCACTAGTCTGTGTAGGAGCTGCAATGTCCCCGTCTTCTGTGTTTCCATTACTGTGTATGGTGTGTCAGGTCTGCCTTCTGCCCAGTATTTTGCGTAGTAGGCCTGTGCAGAAAGGTAGTATAGTTCGAAGTCTGGTGCTGCTAATCCACCCTTCTCGTATGGCTCAGTCAACCACTCCCAGCTCACTCTAGGCTGCCCCTTCCAAATAAAGGCCGAACATGCTCCTTGTATTTTAGTGAGAAAGGTCCTCTGAGGCCACACCGGTATGGTGCTGAATAGGTAGAATAGCTTGGGAAGTATGATCATTTTGATTAGGGCAAGAAGTCCCCGCAGTGAGATCGAGAGATGATTCCACTGTGTCAATTTGGCACAGAGCGTCTCAGATAGGGCTGTGTAATTAAGCGTTCTGTTAAGTTGCGCTGTATGCGCTATGTCCACTCCCAAATATTTCAACTTCTCTGGTGCCCATTTGAGTCCAAGCAGATCAGTAGGGCATACTGTTGCATTCGTAAGTGGGAAAATCTCTGATTTGGAGGCGTTCACTTAAGGCCTGAATAGTTTCAGGATTCCTGTACAGCCTTCAGAACCCTTGACATATTTTTATCCGGGATCCTGATATATAGCATAATGTCATCAGCGTAAAGGGTGATTAACTCTATTTTACCTGCTAGTGGTATCCCTGCTCCCGTGTATCTTGCCCTCAATAGATCTGCCAGCTGTTCAATCACCAGGGCGAATAACAGGAGGGAGAGTGGGTAGCCCTGCCTCGTTCCTCCTCTCAGCTCGAGAATTGACAATAAAACTCTGTTAACACAGACCCTTTCATAGGGATGCGTGTACAGCAGGCGAACACATTTTATAAAGTTCGGGTCAAAGCCATAATTTTCAAGGAACCTGAACAAGAAAGGCCAATATACAGTGTCGAACGCTTTTTGCATATCAAGGGCCATTGCAATTTCCTGGTTGTCTTTTGGGATATTCGCCAAGATGTTATAACAGCGGTGTATATTGCTTGCCGTGGACCTGCATTGCACAAACCCTGCTTGGTCCTCGTGGACCATGTGCGGCATGAGTGGATTGAGACGAGTAGCTAGGATTTTTGCGAACACTTTAGCGTCCGTGTTTATAAGGGATAACGGGTGGTAGGAGCAACAATCCTCAGGTTGTTTCCCCCGATTTAAGAAGAAGGGTAATAACAGCTTTGCGAACAGTGTTAGGCAGTTCCCCCAATTCCAGCGCCTCATTCCAAACCGCAAGGAGGCGTGGGCCCAAAAATCCAACACATTCTTTATAGAAATCTGCGCCAAGACCATCATGCTTTCCCACCTGGTAGGGCCTTTATAGGTTCCTCTATTTCGCTAATCAACAGGGGTGTGCCTAACGTGTCCCTGGCTTCACTAGATAATAGAGTTGTTGGTATCTTAGACAAGTAATCGCCGATCTGCTCATTCGTAGCAGTGCTTTGGGGGGAGTACAGCGAAGAGTAAAAGTAAAAAAAGACTCTACTGACTTCTTCTTGATTTGTCACAACAACCCCATCAGCCTCCGTTACGCAAGGAATATTAGACGTGCCCCTTTCGCCTCGGACCATCTGCGCTAGCAGTTTGCCCGGCGTTTCTTGTTCGCCACATCGTCTTGCCGCTGCCAGCTTATCAAAATAGCGCATCTCGCGGTCAGCTGCAGTTCGGTAGTCATCTAAATGTGCCTTGATTGCGGACGCTGTCCGTGCCAATGGAGCAGACAACTCTCTTGTAGCACAGCTATTTCCCCTTCCTTCCTTTTCAATACTCTCCGTATATCCGTCACACCCCTTATGTAAACCTTAAAGGCTTGCCATAATATAGCTTGCCTATTGACTGAACCATCATTGTGTTAGAAGAACTCCTTGTCGTGTTGTGTCAAGCTCATCTTGTATACTGGGTCTGACAGTGCTGCAGCCTTGAATCGCCATGGAGTTTTTAGCGTGGTTACTACGGGGATAGTGAGTGCTAGGTGTATTGATGAATGGTCTGAAAATGTCCTGGGTAACATCGTGACAGTCGATGGCCAGCCCAGCACTCTTCGGGATACCAACCAGAGATCAATCCTAGAGTGCATGTCATGGACTGAGAAATAGAATGTGTATGCACGTTGTGTCCCATGTGTTGCACGCCAGGCGTCTACCAACCTAAAACCCCCCATATGCAGACCAATTTCGTGGGCTGTGCCTGTCTGTGGCCTGGGTGTGTCAGATGTCCTGTCCAGATCTGAATCTAGTATCGTATTGAAGTCCCACCACATATGATGTGAGCCGTGGGGTATTGGGCACATTTCTGGAAGATCTCAGTGTAGGTTTCAGGGGTGTCTATGTTAGGGCCATATAAGTTAATTAGTAGCAGTACTTCTGTGTTGTGTAGTTTACCATGTACCATCAGGCATCTACCATAAGGGTCACAGTCTGCTGCAATGTGTGTGAACGGTAGTGTTCTATGTATTAATGTCATGACCCCTCAGGCCCTTGTGGAGTAGGATATGTAGAAGCGTTGGGGACCCCATCCTGGTGCAAGTTTGCTTGCTTGTTCACCCAATAGATAAGGCTCTTGTAAAAATGTGCACCCATTCTGTTGACATATGCCATTATCTTACGCCCTTTCACCGGCATCCCCAGCCCCCGGACATTCCAGCTCATCATTTTTATCTCCTCTAGGTTCTTGTCAGCCATTCTGCCTGCCATTCACAGTCTCTATATTGTTATACCCATGCGTACCAGTGGCGCAACCATGTTGTGCGATATCTTGTCTGTGCATTTTTCCAAACTTAACTCCCCGAACAACTTCCTCACCCACCACCCCACCCTCATAGTACCCCGAACTTCGACTATGTAGAATCCCTCCCAACATTTCTTTCCTGCTTGTCCCAGTAGCTAACTCATGCACTCGCATGTGGGGGCACCTCGACGGCGGCCGGGGCCAGGTGCTCGTACCTGTGTCTTACTTTTCTTCCACGGTTCAGTTTTACCTGCGTTTCTATCTCGCATAATGAACTGTATCGGTAGGTATAGTGCAGCTGTTGTGCGACAAATGACGATGCGTGCAGCATCCTAGTGTGGCTTTGGTAGGTCGGTCCTAGTTCCGAGTCAATGATGTTGCTTGGTCGTTTCAGTCCGTGGGCTCTCCATTTTTAGGGGATTGTTTTTTTTGGGCATAGGTATATTCGTTTCAACAAATGAGAGCTTCCTTGAGAAACGTAAAAAAATAAGTTATTGTTGTGTTGGAGCCACAGTCTGGCTGGATAGAGCATTGCGTAAGGTATCTTACGGTTACGTAGCATTTTCTTGACTCCCAGAAATGTCCGCCGTTCTTGCTGCACTGCTATTGTGTAATCTGGGAATATGCAGAGGATATTAGACCCAAGTTTCAATTCTCATTTATCCCTGGCCGCCCTAAACACAAGGTATCTGTCTCTGTAATTCATGAGTTTGGCAATTATCAGTCTCGGGTATGCGCCAGGCTTAGGACGTGGAGCAAGGGTCCGGTCTGCTCGCTCCACCACAAACATAGTGGACCAGCCAGGGTCTCCAAGTACATCCTTAAGCAGTTCTTCGACCGCAAGTTCCATGGGACCGTTGAGTGCATCCTTGGGTACACCCACAATAGGTATGTTATTCTGGCGTGATCGCGCCTCCAAGTCCTCACATTTTAATTTGACTGTGCCCAAGTCTTTGGCCATATTAGTGACTGTTTTGAAGGGCCTCAAGGACGTCCTCGATCTTGCTGATCCTCGTTTCTGCCTCTGTGATACGACCAGTCGCCTTCTCCAGCTGGTTGCGGATCAACGTCACATTGGTGTTTATGCTGTCGAGCTTATCATTGAGTGCAGCGAAACCTTGTTGCATTGAGTTGAAAACTCCCTGTAAATCCATGGGCGGCTGAGCTGCCTGCACGGGTGGGGAGGCCATTTGGTCCGTGGGGTCGGCGAGTTTCTCTCTCATTTGCCGGCTTTGTGGACCTTTCTTGGCCTCTGCGCCTTTGGGCATGATACTGTGTGAAGTTGGATTGATCCGCTTTTAGAAGTCGTGGGTTAATGTGGCAGTTCTCCCAGTTTGGTCCCCAATGCGCGGTTCTTCAATAATGGAAAGAGGCTGGATCAGGGTGCAGCTGCAGTGATGCAGTTCGCTAACGTTTGCTTAGTAGATACCCTGATTGTTTGTGTGTCTTGCGGGTTTATAGAGGGCCTGGCTCCAGCCTCTGCAGGCTCGCATTCAGTCCAGCAGCTATAATGATGACCTCTGTGGCACTGGAATTTGTGCTCTGCTCCCGAGAATGTAACTAAGGGTATCACCTTGCGTTGTATGGTAGTAGTTGCCAGCCCGTTCAAAATTGTGATGTGGTCACATGCTGCCCGCACCTGGTGCCCTCTAAAGTCTCAGGGTGGTTCTCTGTTGGTGGATGCGAGGTATTCGGTAGCCCATCTGTCTCTGGTTCTCGTGAAGGCCCCGGGCAGTAGTTTCTGCTGATCGTACCTCGTCCGTTCATGCAGCCGTACTGGGCTGTGGGTTGTTCCGTTTTTTGCAACCGTGCGGCAGAGCTGGGCCTTGTCACATTATATTCCCTATTTGTAGCAGGGACTCAGGCTCATGACCCTCCTCGCTGCCTTCTCCAGAGAGTACGCTCTCATCGAGTGCCAGACCGCTGTTTGGGGCTGTGCAGTGATCAAGAGTCAGTGCCTTGGTGCCTCGTGTCCACGGTGCGTGCGGTATGCTGCTGTGCCACAGGGTGTGTATGCCCCACTTCCTCAGGTGGTATGTTGACTCAGTTTATAGTTATAGAGCTTATTTAGTTCTTCATTCACATGCACTTGTTCATGTCTACTGCTCACTTGCGCGGGTATCCGCCTGTAGTTGGAGTTATAGTTCAAGAGGAGGTACGCGCGACCTGGGATTCCGTGTACCTTGATGAGGGCGTTAGAGAGCTTCTCCGAGGATTCAGGAAGTGTACAAGGCTGGATCATGGCGCGCAGTTGTGCTCTACGTTTGGCTCGCCCAGTGTTTATGTGGCCTGTTGCTTGGGCAATGACAGTGGGCCCCGGCAGTGATAGAGTTCCCCACTCCCTGCGGCCTGTTTGCGGCGCAGGACTCACCAGGCCTCCGTTGCCTGTGGGCAGTCGTGCTCAGCGTTTATGGTAGGGTTTTCCCGGGTCATGTGTGCCGCACTCCTGCATCCCTGCCTTTGTCGCCGGCTATGGCGCTAAAGGGGTGTCCGCAGTAGTTCCTCTCCCAAGTCCGACGTGGGCTGATCGAGTGGCCGTGCCCCGCTAGTCAGCACACTGGCTGACTGAGGGGTCACCGCCTGGTTCCCTGCTTCCCGTGGCACAAGTGTGTCCTCTGCGTTCCGCAGGTGGAGAGGGAGCCCCACCTACCGCGACCAGAGGGCCGGGATATCGATGATACCTTCAGGCTTTTCTAGGATCTCAGCTGGACTTGTGTTCACAGGCCCTCTGGTAGTGGGCAGTCCCCTGTCGCTTCCAGTGACGTTCACCGGGCATGTCTCTTATGTCTCAAGCGTCCAACGAGAAGGCCGCTCAGACGAAGGTAGAGAAATGGCTCAATCTCCGGTTATATCACTCAGTTTCAGCTGATATTCGGCCTGCACCTTGTCTGGACCGTCCTACACCATCACATGAATTTACACCAGGCCCCAGAATATATTGAGCAGTTTTTGGGCTTCGGCCCGCGGCTCGCCTACGAAGCTCACGTTGAGTTCTGCATTCCGCTCCCCCTACTTCCTTCTTCAAGGGTAAGGTTACGCCTATACTTACCTACAGAGCCGAAGGTTTCCCCTTACCTCCTGGTGATTATGGTTGGCGGAAAATCCTCAAACTTGCTAATCTCATCTCAACGTCTGTGATACAGCTCGAGCTGGGTTTAATTTCATTACATACTAAAGTTACTGGGAAATCTATCGCTATATAGAAAATGCAGGTTACCCGACATACCACGTGTCCGAAATGCATTGGCTTTGGCTTCTGCAATAAACAAATCGAAAAAAAAAAACACACAAAAAAACAGATTCCAATATATTTGAAGGACTATTGAATTTCTTTTGAACAATCAAACTTTCTGAAGTAGTATTTACTACAAAATAGGTGTTTCCCGGCCTAGTGGATGTTTCACTAAATACCTTTTCCCTTTCAGATTATTTCCGTGACGGTGTGTACGTCATGTATTCCGGATGATGCCTTCAATTGCATAAGGAACAAGTTACTTACCTGTAACTGTTGTTCTCCAGCATGGGTCTGGCATGGATTCACATGCTCATGAATATTCCCCCGTCGTCAGGCTGGGAATCCTCGGTAAAGAACACATCAGTTTATCAGTTTCGTTTCTGATCTGTCTTTCTTAGTAGTAACCAATCACCGGTCTCTGGGTCATACTGCCCCCAGCCAATGACTGCCCTCTCCCTAAGCCCCTTCCCTGGCAGCCATCCTCAGATTTGGTAGCATGTAAAGTGGCAGTAGGACCAAGTGAAGAGCCACAGAGGGGAAGGAGGGAGGGTTCGCATGTGAATCCATGCCAGACCCATGCTGGAGAACAGGTAAGTAACTTGTTCCTTCTCCAGCATGGGGTCTGGCATGGATTCACATGCTCATGAATATAAGAATACATAGCAGTACACACATGCACAACCACGGGAGGTGGCAAGGCTCAACATTAAGCATTACAACAACTCAACATTAAGCATCTCTTACCTCCTCACCAGGCCCGCCTTCAGGTGAACAGGTTGCGCAGCACTGCCTGGCCGACTCTGGATCCTCCCTGGAATCCCGGTCGACGCAGTAGAATCTCGTGAAGGTGTGCGTCGACCTGCACGTAGCAGCCCTGCAGATGTCCAGTAGGGGGTACACCAGATAGGAACACCGTGGTAGCAGCGATCGCTCTGGTCGAATGGGCTCTCGGACGGCCGGGCAACGGTCGGTTTGCCAACCGGTGACAGTGCATTATGCAGCCGGAGAGCCATCTGGAAATGGAAGCCTTCGAGAGAGCCTTCCCTTGGTTCACAGGTCCAAAGTTCACAAACAATTGTGATGTCTTCCGAAAACTCTTTGTGCGGTCCACGTAGAACTTCAGCGCTCTAGCTACATCCAGCGAGTGCAAAGTCCTCTCGGCCGGCAGCGGAAGCGACGGGAAGAAAACTGGCAACACCAAGGGCTTGTTGAGGTGGAAGTCCAACGGCACCTTGGGCATGAAGGAGGGGTGCGCCCTCAGCACCACCCTCGTCTCGTGAAAAGTCAAGTATGGAGGCTTGTAGGATAGGGCCTGGATCTCTCCAGTCGTGTGGAGCTGATGGCCACAAGAAATGCTGTTTTCCATGACGGGAACTTCAACGGTGCCGAATGCAGAGGCTCGAAAGGCGCCCCCATGAGCCTGGTCAGCACCACGTCGAGCTCCCACGCCGGAGCCTTCACTGGCGGGAATAAATGGGAACAGTCCCTTCATAAACTCCTTCACCAGGCGATGAGACCACAGAGATGATCGTCCCGTCGTTCTGGTGTAGCGGGAGATTGCTGCTAGATGTATTCTGATGGAGGCATGAGCTAGCCCCGCCTTGGCCAGCGATAGCAGGTACAGCAGCACTTGAGGTGCCGTAATTCGCAGAGGGTTAATCTTCTGTGCACGGCACCAGACAGAGAACCTCTTCCATTTGTGTCCGTAGCACTTGAGAGTTGAGGACGCCCTGGCCTTTGCAAGTACCTCCTTGCAGTCCGCCGGGATATCGTACCCTCCAAACTCTAGTGCTGCAGGAGCCAGGCCTGCAGGTTCAGCGACCCCGGGTCGTGATGGAGGATGGCGCCTCCTTCCCTGGAAAGGAGATCCGCGTCTGTCGACAGTTTGACTGGGGGGACGCTGACAAGTCCAGAAGGTCCGGGAACCAGATCTGCCTCTGCCACGCCAGTGCGACGAGGATCATCCTGCACCGGGACCTCGAGTCGGTTGATGAGTCGCAGCAGCAACGGGGGGGAACGCATACAGGAACAGGCCGTCCCAGGGGAACGAGAAAGCATCGCCCATGTTCCTCGGTTGGGGAAACCTGCTGGCGAACCTCTAGCACTTGGAGTTTGTCGCCGTCGCTGACGGGTCAATCTGGGGTTTGACCCATCGTTGGAAGAGTTGATCCGCTTGATCCTGACATAGCTCCCACTGGTGGCACAAGCAGAGCTCCCTGCTGAGTCGGCAATGGTGTTCTTTATTCCTGCCAGATGGAAGGGCACCAGAAACATCCCCTGGGCGACGGCCCAGTGCCACAGATCCTGGGCCTCCTTGGATAGGGATGGGGATCTGGTGCCCCCGTGCTTCCGGATGTAGAACATCGTGGTGGTGTTGTCGGTGAAGACCCTCACCATCTTGCCCTTGAGGGACAGAAGGAACGACCTGAGGGCCCATAACACGGCTCGGAGCTCCAGGATGTTGATGTGGAGTGACATCTCCTCCGGGAGCCAAAGGCCTCATGTGTGGAGATCTCCGGTGAGCGCTCCCCATCCCTCCAGGGAGGCATCCGTCGTCACAGTCTCCTGATGTGCCAGGGCCAGAAAGTCCTTGCCCGCCATGAGATGCGCGTGTGTGCCCCACCATCGAATCGCTTGGCGGAAAGCCTCGTTGAGAGGGATCCTGTCTTCGAAGCTGCCCATAGCCTGTATCCAACGGGCGTCGAGGAACTCTTGTAGAGGACGCATCCATAGCCTGCACAGGCGTACCAGGTAGATGCATGAGGACATCATTCCAAGCAGGGACTTGATGGATCTCACCCAGGCCATGTCTGTAGCCAGCAGGCACTGCACCTTGCCCAAGATGGCCTTCGTCCTCTCTTCCGACGGAGAAGCCAATCGCGCCACTGTATCGAGCTTGGCTCCCAGAAACAGTGCGACCTGCGACAGAACTAGGCGGGATTTCGAGTAGTTGATGGAGAATCCCAGATCCGTGAGCAGGTGGACGGTCTTCGCTGTGTGTTCGACGGCAAGTTCTCTTGTCCTTGCACAGATGAGCCAATCGTCCAGGTAGGTGTACACGTGGATACCCCGCAGGCACAGCCGCGCCGCCACTGGTGCTAGGCACTTGGTAAATATCCTGGGCGCAGACTTCAATCCGAATAGCAGGGCCTTGAATTGGTAGTGCCGCCCTTGGACTACGAATCTGAGAAACCTTCTCGCCATCTCCATGTCGGTCTTGATGGCCTGAAGTGACTCATCCACTGTCTTTCCAAAAAGGTTGTTCCCGTCGAAGGGCATGTCCAAAACTCTGGTTTGCACGTCCTGATGGAAATCTGTTGCCTTGAGCCATCCCCGCCGTCAAAGGCAAACACTGTTGCCCACCTGGCTGAACCCGGTGTCAGCGATATCCGTGGCCACCGTTATGGTGTGGTCTGACGCCACCTCACCTTCTTGCAGGATCTCCAGGGCCTCCGTCCTCTTGTCGTCCGGTAGGAAGTCCAGCAGGGGAGCGATCTTGTACCACAGCTCCCTGTCATAGCGCGCCACAATCGCTAGGGCGTTGGCCGCCTTAATTGTGGTTGCCGCCGACGAGATGACTCGTCCCATGGCATCCAGTTTCTTTTCCTCGCCGTCAGGTGGGGAGGTTGAAGTTGAAGCCGTCGCACCCGCCGCCTTCTTCTTGGCCGCTGCTGAGACAACCGAATCCGGGGTCGGCTGTGCCCTAAGGCACAAACGGGCAGAATCGGGTACCCGGTACTACTTCTCGTACCGATACCTCTTGGCGGGCGTCGTGGACAGGTTCAAGAGAGCAAGTCCCTCGTCCCAGATGTCGTCAATCAATGGCACCGCAAGGACCATCTTCCTCTTGGCCTCGCGCCGCTGATAGAGGAAGCCTTCCTTCTTCTGTTCTTCGGGGCAGAGCTGGAAAGGCTCAGATGCCTTGGCAATCATTGCGTGGAAGGAGCCAATTTCGTCGGGCGGGGAGGCCTGAGGGAGTCGTGACGGAAAGCCCATCCTGTCGTCACCATCGTTGTCATCCGTCCCCGTCGTGGCCTTATCTGTTCCCATGTCATCCCTAGGACGAAGGCTGAGCGGGCTGCAAGGGCTGGAAAGGCGGGGGGGCGAGGGGGGTGAACTCTCGACGGGCCCGGTTCTGCTGGGTTGTCCGTTGGGGTTAGAGGCAACCTCGTCCTTATCTCCGTGCATAAGGTTTGGATTGCCATCAAAATGCCAACAGAGTTGTCCTGAGGCTCGGGCAGTGGCTGTGATGGGCGCGATGGTTGCTGCTCCTCCACGGAAGCCTCGTCGGCCCATCGTCGCTTTCCTCGTCCGCCTCCTCGGGGTACCTCCCGTGGGACCGGACCTCCTCGAACCTCTTGTAGAGGCCCTTCACGACTTCAACCAGCTCCTCCTCAGAGGCTGTATCCGTGTCCGTAACGGCCACCCCCCCCTCTTTTTCCACCAGGGTCTTCACGGGGGTCTTATCGATGGGCTGAAAAGAGGATTCCCTCTGTGGTGGCAGAGAAACTCTGGGCCCCGAGGTCGCCTCCACTGGGGTAGCCTCCACAGGCTTCGCCAGTGCCGCCACGACTCCCTCGATAGAGGCCTTAGCCTTCACCACCTTGGGCACGCTTGAGGCCTTTACCTTGGGGGAAGGGTCACCGCCTCGCTCCCCCTCAGCCGATTCCTTCGAGATCAACCAGGGCCTCTCTCAGAAGCTTACCCGGGTTCTCAGATTTTGGCTCGTGGTTGATGGTGTCGGTGAAAGTGCGCCCTGCCTGGCAGCCGAGGAGCTCGACCTTTCGGCGCTCCCGGTGCCCACGGACTTGCGGTGCTTTGCCTTCTGTTGGGTCCCCATCGCCGGGGCGCCCTCACAGGACTTAGAAGACCGCTCAGACTACTTCTTCTTCTCACCTGCTGGGCTCTTCTCCAGCCAGCTGGCGAGGCGGGTTCGACGATCCCTCATAGTCCGTTCCGACAAGTTCTTGCAAAACGCACAGTCCTTTTCCACGTGCGTTTTGTCTCCGTGAAGGCAGTAGAGACATCTCGAATGCTCATCTTCCTTGAAAACATTGTGTAATCTGCATCCAGGGCAGTTCCTGAACAGCTTGGATCCGGGTGTCGAACCTCCCTTGTCCTGGGCCATGTCCACGAGGTAGGCCTCAGATCTTCTGCAATCCTCCAAGAAGCGTAACTCGACGAAAACCTCGCCCTTGAGGGGCGTAGAAAATTCCGAAACGGGTTCCCGCTGATCGGAAGTAGAAACGGTGGAGCTTGAGGCTCAATTGACCGAAAAAATGAGAGTAAACTCTTTGAAAAAACGCAAAACGCAGTAAAAGCTTGAGAGCTATAGAACGAGGACTCCCAACACTAGAACGTGCGGTAAAAATCTGAGGATGGCTGCCAGGGGAGGGGCTTAGGGAGAGGGCAGTAATTGGCTGGGGCAGTATGACCCGAAGACCAGTGATTGGTTACTACTAAGAAAGACAGATCAGAAACAAAACGGATACTGATTTTTTCTTTACCGAGGATTCCCAGCCTGACGACGGGGAATATTCATGAGCATGTGAATCCATGCCAGACCCCATGCTGGAGAAAGGAGTTTATATGAACACTGAGAATTATCTTTCTGAGCAATTAAGTGGTGTCTGCTCCTCAACTCAAATTTTGTTTACCCGACACACCAAAACCATACCAGATACTAGAAAGAATGTTGAAATCCAAGAAAAATACCTTCTTGATGGAATGGGAAAATTGTTGTCAAACTTTGCTCGACCATTTGGAAGTCAAAACAGAAGACCTGATCTCGAACCGGCCAAGTATTAAATGGAAAGGATGGCAGGATGACTGGGTGAAGACAATTGAGGAAAAAAACCCATACAGGTTGGAAACTCCTATGAAAGAAGAACATAAGACCTGGGGCTCTCTTCCAAAATACATCTCCAAATTTCCAAACTCTTGGTATAGAACGCAATACATGCAGTTTAGAATGAATATACTCCCCACCTGTCAGATTTTGTCGCTTTATAGCCGCCACCGAACTCCTGAAGAATGTATAGCCGCTACCGAACTCCTGAAGAATGTAGATATTGCCATCTAGAGGGGACATCAGAGACGCTCAAGCACCTCACACTTTTTTGCTGAAGCTTTACAGATAAGACTTCTTTACTCTTTGGCTCTCTATTGGCAGAAAGACCTCTGGCTGTGGCCGAAGACCTCTGGTGGATTTTGCAGCATGGGGATTCCTTTCCTGCGATACTTGCTCTCATAAAATATTTGAAGCAGATCCTGACTAGAAAGATTTACGCAAGATGAGGCGAACTGCACGAGGCCATCAAACTGGGGGTTCGTTACTCTAAATGGACTAAATGATTGATACCTGAACTGGAATATTGGTACTTTTATGAAGC
The DNA here is from genome assembly GCF_040938575.1 of Ambystoma mexicanum. Lineage (NCBI taxonomy): Eukaryota > Metazoa > Chordata > Amphibia > Caudata > Ambystomatidae > Ambystoma > Ambystoma mexicanum. The sequence continues at coordinate 444,831,754 of NC_090936.1, read as the reverse complement.
AACAGATATGACAAAAAGGTTTGTAATAAACCAAATGTTTAATAAAAATAAAAAAATACCTCAGGTAGAGTGAAATCCAAACAAGCTTCGAGGAATGTGAGGTTATTGTTTGATCTGTTTTACGAATTTCAGAGCCAATGAGCAACAGCATTGGCTTGGATGGATTTGGCCTATGAACCTTTTTGCGCATCAAGTTCTTTGCTTTATGGCTTTCAGAGTCACAGTATATTTTACATCGCCCCCTGTAGAGTGCAGATGGATTTTGTCCATATAAATATGTAGGTCTACCTTTTCTCAGCCACGTACGCTGATCATGGAGAGACTTCACGAGTAGACTTGGAAAAGTTAAGTATGTAGATCTCCATATATGGCATCATGGGTGGGGTGTGGGAAAGAGTGACTCAGCTGGAAATTCCTTCAGAGAACCAATTATGAGCAAAATGTCCACTCTTCAGTTTTTGACACTGCTACAATATGCATCAGTTTAAACAAACAGGATGTTATGTGTTACAGTGCCCAACAAATCTGACAGAATGTTCAAAGTTACCCTTTGCCCATGATCTGCTGTAGCTCCTTTCATGTCCAGGAATGCAAGTCGTTTTCTTGGACTGAACCCTGGAAATAGTGGATAATGGTCTGCACGCAGAACTTTATTTGAACATGGCCCGCGGCCCAAGGATTCTACATCCTACTGTCAAAATGCTGACATTTTATTTGTGCATGAAGCACAGACAAGAGCAACACCTCCCTGTTTTCACTTTATACAGGAACGACTGAATATACAAGATTGTTGTCAGGTTAAGAAGTGACTTGCCCAAAAAACGTAGGATAAATTTAAGGTTGGTGACTAGCTATGTTTATGGGTGTGGGTTGTAATATACTCTAACCTCACAGGGTCAGTATTTTAAAACGTGTTTTGTTTATATTTCAGTGTTTAACTGGAGGTGTCCTTCAAAAGTTGGGAATCCTATCTGCATTTATTTCGAGTTGGGTGTCCTGAGGAAGGCTTGTTGGGATTCATACATTCGTGAGGTGATGCAAGGCACAGCCCTCCCTCTAGCCAGAAACACATCGATGGTGTAATTTATGTCACACTTATACTAACTTCACTTAGCTGTAGGAATCATGTGTAGTAATTGGTATATTCATGTAATAGGTGTAGGTTTTAGCACAGCTTTGTCTAGCGGCTGTTCATGCACTGATATTGATGGATGTCCATGTCTTTTTTGTGATGAATTATGTATACATGTTTTTGATATTGAGAACATTTCATATTAAATCATTGTTTTCATCTTTCTGACCATGTGTGCCGATAAGTGGTAAATATCAGCTAGTTCCGTAGCTTGAGTCCCCCGACTGACATGAGGAAGGGCAGGGTAGCCTGTCCCCATTGTATATTATTTGAAGAGCAAAACTGCAGCCATGGTACAGGATCAGGTGTCAGCTGCAGCCATGTTTTGAGAGGCAGCAACGTGAGAAAGCAGATTGGCTGGCACGCACACGGGAACCCATAAGGCTGTGCAAATATTACCTCAGACTCTGTGCAATTGCAGGTACACCCAGTTTCCAGTCATCATTGAAGGCTGTCCACGCCGCCTGTGAACCGGAATGAGAGACACATGGGAACTATGTGTTGGATCTGGTTTTTATTATGCGTAATGGAAGGTTCTGATAGAGGAGGTGAATATATCACATGGGTAGGCCAAACAGAATTGTACAAGTCTTGAATGGTGCTGTAAAGCCATGCCCTCCAAGGCTGGAGGATTTTTTTATTAAGAAGTTCAGTGTTAACATAACTGACTAAATGTATCATACTGGCTTTTCTGTGTAAGCCTCATTGGGCAACACCCTATACAAAGTTTGAGGTTCCTGTGCTTCAGACAACATATTTCCGGAATGGGGTACTCTGCCAGATACTCTGTCAATTTCTGGATAGTTGTATGGAGCTAAAACCTCTCCCTACCTTTGCTGCTTGCCTTCCTACTCTATTATTTAGTGATGAGCTGATGGATTCAGCAATATCTTCGGCAGCCAGTCATTGTACTGCAACTTGTGTGGTATGCTCCTACTCCTAAGTAAAACGGCATGGCCTCATACATACTTTGCTCTTCCTAGAGTTAAACAGAGAAGACGTGCAAAGCTTGGTTGAATTCGACTCAACACAGCCGAATGCATAGAGCAAATGCATAAGGGAACAGTACTGACAGTGTGGCTTAGAAGGTGGATCCTATATGGCCCTTGATCGTCATGACATTGAATGGGGAAGTTCTGACTCAACATGTCTGAAAGCATAGTTTATATGTAAAAACGTGTAGTTCTGGATTAGTAGAGATGTTTCAGTTACTAAAGTAACCAAACAACAAAATATAACAGATACCATATAGGCCTCTCATAAAGACTATAAACAGCTCCTTATATAGCGACACAATACCGTCCACCTGATTTTATGTTATTTGTCTTATGGTATTTTTTGTGTTGCACTAAAACCTAGAGGTATGCAAGCACTATATTCTCTACTCAGACACTGGAGCATAAAGAGGAGAAATGTAGGTGACCAGAAGAACAAGTTACTTCTTACCTTGTAACGTTCTTTGGATGGGATGTTCCTCCGACGTATTCCTTATCTTAGATATCTCTATCCAGCTTTGCTGGCCTCGGAACATTTTTCTCTAGAGGGCGCTGCGCGTCAACGTCATCCTGCCTATAAAGGCCGCGCGCAGCGTCCGTTGCTCAGTTCCGTTTTGTAGCCCACAATTATTCTTTCTGGACTAGACTAATCACCCTGAAGGAGCATAAGCTGCAACAACAAGGGAAGTAGTACTGCGGGGATGGATGGAAGGGTCGGTAAGGAATACGTCAGAGGAACATCCCATCGAAAGAACGTTACAAGGTAAGAAGTAACTTGTTCTTCGAAGGGATTGTGTCCTCCGACGTATTCCTTATCTTAGATAGGCTCCCATAGCAGTATTCTGTTATTGGAGGTGGGAGTGCTGACTTCATGCTTCCTTTTATTGATGAATAGAGTGCAATACTGCCCTTCCAAACCTAGTCTCTTGACTGGAGGAGGAATCCAAGTTGTAAAACCGTGTAAAGGTATGGACGGACGACCATGTGGCAGCAGCACATATGTCTTTAACCGGCACTCCTCTTTTGAGGGCCGATGAAGCTGCGATACCTCTGGTCGAATGAGCCCTAAGATTTTGAGGGGGCTCTTTTCCTGCCAGTTTATAACATTCCAAAATGGCTAGAATGATCCATCTGGAAATGGTCTGCTTAGTTATCGGTAACCCCAGCTTGTGACCTGCGTAGCCTACAAACAGCTGGTCTGCCTGTCTTATCCTAGCCAGTCTACTGATGTAAAAACTTAAAGCCCTTCTTGGGTCCACCCTGTGTAACCTCTCTTCCTCTTTCCCCGGATGAGGAGCAGGATAGAAAGATGGAAGGGTAATCTTCTGAGTGATATGGAATTCAGAAACCACCTTTGGGAGAAAATTAGGCTTCACTTGCAGGACAACTTTGTCTTTGTGAAAGATTGTATGAGGGGGTTTACAAGAAAGAGCTTGTAACTCGCTCACCCTTCTAGCAGATGTAAGTGCTGTTAATAAAACAGTTTTAAGGGTAAGAAATCTTAACGAACAAGAATGGAGTGGTTCGAAAGGTGTGCCCATCAGGAAAGTTAGGACTAAGTTTAAATCCCATAGGGGAACCTGGAATGGTCTTGGGGGATAAACGTTAGTTAACCCCTTTAGAAACTGTATTACCAAGGGTAACTTGAAATAGGATGGTTCTTCCGCAGTGCGCTTAAAGATGGATAGCGCTGCGAGATAGCCCTTAATGGTGCCAACTTGAAGGCCTGAATTCACCAAATAGAGTAGGAAGGACAAAACCATTGGTGTACCACATGAAAAGGGGTTGATATTCTTTTCTCTACACCAGCTGCAAAATCTGTTCCAACGGCAGCGGTATAAAGACTTTGTTGCTGGCCTCCTTGCCGAAAGCAACACCTCCATAACATCATCAGGGAGGTCCCAATCTTTGTACCTCAGCCTTTCAGAAGCCAAGCGTGAAGGTTGAGGGTTTTGATGTCTGGATGGAGAACCTGACCTCCCTTCTGTGAGAGTAGATTCTCTCTGAGTGTAAGTCGAATTGGAGGGCAGATGGACAAGTCTAGAAGGTCCGGGTACCATGTTCTCCTGGCCCAATTCGGGGCAATTAGGATCATGGTTTTCCGGAATCTTCTCAACCTGCTGATCATTTGAGGAATGACAGGGACCGGTGGGAACGCGTACAGAAGCGGAAACTCCCAGTCCACTATGAACGCGTCTCCCAGAGCTCCTCTCGTGGGAAATTCCCTTGAACAGAACAGATTGCACTTCCTATTGACACTGGTGGCGAACAGATCCACCTGAGGGGTTCCCCAAAGGCCGAAGATCTCTTGAAGGACTTCCTGAGCTAGTTCCCACTCGTGGGAGACTGTGCTCTGCCTGCTCAGAGTGTCCGCTGTCAAGTTCTTCTCTCCGGCTAGGTGAACTGCCGATAGAGAGATTCCTTCTTGGATTGCCCGAAACCAGAGCTGCATCGCCTCTCTGCACAGAGGTAGTGATCCTACGCCTCCTCTTTTGTTGAGGTAATGCATGGCCACTGTGTTGTCCGTCATTATCAGGACATTCTTCCCTTGTACAGATGGCAGGAACGCCTTCAGCGAAAGTCTGATGGCCCTCAGCTCTAACAGGTTGATATGTAGTCTGGACTCCGATGGAGACCAACGACCGCTGATGGTCAAGTCGTTGGCGTGGGCTCCCCACCCCGTGAGTGAGGCATCCGTGACTACTGTTATCTCCGGCCAGGGTTGCCAAAACTGTTCTCCTTTCAGAATGTTCTCCTGACAGGCCCACCACTGAAGGTCTCGAGCTACCCTGTCGGGAACCTGAAGAAGATCTGTCATTCTTCCTGAGAATTGTGACCACTGAGTCCTCACTGCCCACTGGAGGGATCTCATTCTCAGGCGAGCCTCTGGCACTAGGAAAATGCAGGATGCCATGAGGCCTAGCAACCTCAAAAAGTCGAAGGCTGGGAGACGTTGGGCATTTTGGAACTTGGTAACCATCTGTAGAATATCTTGAGCCCTCACCTCTGGTGGCGAGGCTTTTCCCAGGGAAGTGTCCAGGATCGCTCCGATGAACTGGAGTCTCTGCGATGGTATCATTTGTGACTTCTTTAAATTGAGGGAGAAGCCCAGTCTGTGAAGGGAGTGGCAAACGTGATTTAGCTGGATCTGAGCTTGTTCCGAAGATACAGCCCTGATCAACCAATCGTCCAGGTAGGGGTAGACGTGAATCCCTTCCCTCCTTAGACTTGCAGCCACTACCGACATTAACTTGGTGAAGACCCTCGGGGCGGAGGTCAGCCCAAATGGCAGCACTCGAAATTGATAATGAGAGTTGCCAATTGCGAACCTCGGGTATTTCCTGTGTTTGAGATGGATAGGCACATGGAAATAAGCGTCCTGAAGGTCCAGAGATACCAACCAGTCCTGGAACTGAAGAGCCTGAAGGATCTGAGAAAGAGTTACCATCTTGAATTTGTCTTTCCTGAGGAATTTGTTCAATTCTCGCAAGTCCAAGATGGGTCTCAGTCCTCCGTCTTTCTTTGGAATGAGAAAGTAAGGGGAGTACCAGCCCTTGTTCCTCTCCGCTACAGGTACCGGTTCTATGGCACCTTTCTCTAGCAGGTCTAAAATGTCCTGCAAGAGGAGCGGATCTGGAGCTTTTTGAGAGCTGATCCCCGGTGGATGACTCTGAGGTATTCTTAGGAGAGGCAGGCAGTAACCTTGTGCAACTGTCTCCAATGCCCAAGCATCTGACGTGATAGCCTGCCATTCCGCCAGATGTTGAATTAACCTGCCTCCTGCAGGTGTCTTGTGAGGGAAGTCCTCAGAGTGGTTTTGGGGCGGCTGATGCAGATGCCGATGGTAAAGAGGCACCTGCTGTTGCTGCGGCTTTTGAATATATACCCCGTCCACCTCGGGTATTTCTTCTTTGTCCCCTTTGAGCCGGTCGTCCTCTACCTCTTCCGAATGCGGAGTAGAAGCGAAAGGACTTGCCTCTCGCAGAGGTTCCTGTGGGACGAAAAGGTGTCTGACGGATTGCAGCGCCTAGGGATTTTGCTGCTGCCTTTGATGTTTGCAGTTTTTCTAAACTGTCATCCGCCTTTTTCCCAAACAAAGAAGAGCCATCGAATGGTATGTTCAAGGGCCTGGCTTGCACATCTGGGGCAAAACCAGACTTTCTCAACCAAGCGAATCTCCTGGTTGTTGTACTTGCCACCATTGCTCTGCTGATACTGTCAGCCGAATCAATGCCCGTCTGGAGGGATTCGCACATAGCGTCTTTACCGTCCTGTATGATATTTAGGAACGCCTCCCTTTCTTCTCCCTCCGGGATGCAGTCAGCCGCTGTAGAAGCACACTCCCAAAGTGTATGGCTGAATCTAGCAAGGGTGCAAGTAGCATTAACAGATTTTAACACCATGCTACATGCCGAAAAAACTTTCTTTGCCATGGCATCATATTTCTTATCGTCCCTGTCCTGTGGGACGGTAGGGTAAGCAGTCTTGACGTCAGTAGAAGAAGCTGCCTGTACCACCAGACTTTCTGGGGATGGGTGTTTTGACAAAAACTCCGGGTCTGCAGAAGATACCCTGTATTTAGTAGACAGTTTTTTATTTACTGCCGGGACGACATCTGGGGTTTCCCAGTTCGTCATGATTTTTCTTTGAAGAGCTTTATGAAAAGGCACTACAGGATCCTCCTGTGGACCTTTATCAAGAATATCCGTGAGGTCATCTTGTTGGAAAGCCTGTGAAGGTGTTGACCACCCCATAAATTCTGTGATCCTGGCCATTAAGGCTCTATAGGGGGTTTCAGCATGCTCCCCCGGGTCTGGCCTAGCGAACTCCACTTCAGGGGAAGTGTCTAACCCACTTGCCTCATGTAAGGAATCATGGAGATCCTTTAACCTGCGTTCTTCTGAGGATAACTCCTCTTGAACTGGGGTTGCAGGTCCCTGCAACTCAAATGTCTCTTCTTTGTCAGATAGTTCTCCCTCTTCCATAATTGAGGACATAGTTCTCAATTGATCTGAACTCACAAAGGGTGTGAAACCCATCTCCAAGGCAGAGGGTGCCAAACTTGTTGTAATCGGCCTCGAAAACGTCGATGTCGTCGATGCCGACGTCGAAGGCTTCGAGCGTGGCGTCGAAAACAAAGGCGGAGGCCTCAAGGTCCTTGAGAGAATTGGGATTCTGCTCGAGGAAGTCGACAATCTCGACGCCATCGTCATCGAGGACCTGGGGATAGCCACTGGGTGCGCCGTAACCGTGACTTTCCTTGGCGTCGACGCCGGTGTCAAAGATGGTGTCGAGTCGACAGACCCGTGTGTCGAAGGTCCCTTCGACAACGGTGTCGAAGACACCGACCTCGGCGTCGACGGAACCTTCGTCGACGGCGTCGACGGAACCTTCGAAGAAGGTTTCGAGGTCATAGCTTTACTCGAGGGTTTGTGACGCGCTCGAGAAGCTTCCTTCGCCGGGTACTGCGACTCGCAGCGTTTTTGACCTTCGGGTCTTTCGACCAGAGCATCGCTCTCGGCAGTCTTCGAGGGGGTCGAGGCCACTTTCTCGAAGACGCTCATCATATTTTTGCGGAATTCCTCCCATTCAGCCCGGGAACTATGTTTCGTGGGGCAAGGGATTCTCTTAGGAGAAACAGAGGAAGAGGAGGACGGAGAAGGGGATCTTCAACGTCTCCTCTTCGAGTGCTTCGATCTCGAGGAGTGATGGGACCCACTCCGAGACCTGGAGTGCGAATGGTGAAGAGGAGACGAATGTCTCGACTTCGTCGAGGAAGAAGAAGCTTTTGAAGTCTTACCTTTTTCCAGCTTCCCCCTAAGCTCCTTCAGGGCCTTAGCTGTCATGGACATACAGTCCTCGCACTCCGAACAATGGTGTTCAGCTCCCAAACACCACAGACAAACTCTGAGGGTCAGTCAGCGACATCTTTTTCCCACAGTCTCGGCATTTCTTGAAGCCGGACCGAGGGGTCGTCGGTTTCGACGAGGAAGCCATCGAGTAAGGATCGAATATCTCGAGGAAATAGGATAAATTCTCTGTGAAACTGAGCAACGATATTCTGAGGCACTGAGTAAGCGCGGAAAAACGGAACTGAGCAACGGACGCTGCGCGTGGCCTTTATAGGCAGGATGACGTCGACACGGCAGCTGTCGAGGGACATCGACTCAGCGGACGTTGACGCGCAGCGCCCTCTAGAGAAAACTTTTCCGAGGCCAGCAAAGCTGGAAAGAGATATCTAAGATAAGGAATACGTCGGAGGACACAATCCCTTCGAAAAAAAGGTTTTCGTTTTATTTTTAAAATTCCAGCAAACTCATTTCAAATCACAGCTTCAGAGGTACACTGCTTCAGTGGTGTTGGTTAATATCAGGCCTTCGACTGTCACTTTGAACAATTGCACTTCCTGCCGACTGCTGCATGACAAATATGTAGCTTGCATCTTTTGCTCAGGTAGCCTGAAGCACTGAGGTCAACAATTTTACCTGGAATGTTGTCTTGATAGGTAGTCAACGAAGACTTGAGACAACGGGTCAATTTCTGTACTTCTGCAATCACCTTCTCTCTCCTGCAGATATGAGATCAATGTTTTTGGGACTCTGGGATACAAGCAATTCCATAAGTCCCATTTGGTAATTTGTTGGCCCTAGCTATCAAAGCATGGAGGGGCTGCTCAATGAGACAAGACAGCAAATATATCTCAAAATATTTATGTAATTAGTAGCCATGTTAACAATATTCACAACTTGGCTGATTATTGCGAGCTAGGGGAACGTAGACACAACCTCGTTATTTTCACTTTAGAAAATGTAGCCTCTGGATATCCAACTATAGTAAAGGCCAAGTGGGGCTAGTGTGCAAGTTTACTGCTAGTGGGATTGCCAATGATACTATATTCCGTCTTGGTAAAATATAGGTCAAGCAAGTTGGCATTCAAGCAGTCTTTTCATCAGAGCTAAAGTTACATCCAATTTTTGCTTCTTTGCATTTCCCCTGTGTGCTTCATGTATAACTGGGTATGCTTGGCAGGCAGTGACGCTTGACTGACTGGGATTGGTGCACACATTTATAACTAATCGGAGCGCCTTAGATAAAAGGTTCTGTCTTGGAACCATTAAAGCAAAGTGAGATGGCATTCATCACACCCTTGGTCATTGCTAAAATGATGTTGTATTTAGCATAATTGGTTTTGCAGGTTTGTGAGCTTCATTTATAATTGAGTTGGAGAGGCAGTGAAATTATAAGCAGGGTAGTTTCCAAAGATCATGAAGAGGTTCAGTGTAAAAGTTAAGCTAAAGAGGGAAAATAACAGAGCCCCGGCTCTGTCCAGTATTAACGACTATCTGGGAGGATAGCTGAGGGGCAACGCATTCGTCTTGGAAGCAAGACAACACATAGCAACTCATACCGAATACCGGACTCGTGCTTAGAAACCAGTCCCCGGTATTAATCGCGTTATAAAAGAACAATTATAATTGTAAATTATAAGCTATTATCGTATTTACCACAATTGTTCCTGGGGGCAGCTGGATCATTCTTTTCCTTAAGGAAGGAACAAAGTCTTCATAACACCCTGACCACAGGCACACATTATGAACACATGATATGATAGGTTATTTATAACACGCTTAATACCCAGAGGCTTCTAAGCGTGGACCCGGGGATCGAACCTGTGTTGCTCCGAGTCTTCTTGCTTTAAAGGCGAGCATGTTGTCCCTGAGCTTTCCTCCCGAGACATGGTGTTGTGGTCTAGACTGTCGAAACAGAGCACATGTTCTGCATATTTGTGAGGTAGGTTTCCTTAGTATTAGATGTCCACAGTATTTTTCCTGTGTCTAAAAGAGTGGCCAGGGTGCCTCCTCCAATTGTGAAGCTAACATGCCGTTTCTCAAACAAGGCAATGTAATCAGCATACATTTGTGGCTGTTCTATGACTATTTGTCCAAGGATTTCCATTAGGAAGAGAATGTTTCTGAGAGCTTCATGGTGCCTGGGGAAAGAGTGTAAGATTTGTTTTTAATTTGCTATCAAGCACGCATATTTGTGAATGTCTGGCAATAGGCCCTGTCATATAAAAGTGTTCCAAAACTACAGAATATTTGCTCTATGATGTACAATATATTGCTTAATAACACAATGTGGAGCAGGTGCAATTTATGCTAACTGCAATCTTTTCTACAGTCGACATAGACACATACCTTGATGCAAAACAAGTCAGGGTGTGGTGTTGGTGGGTAAACAAAGGCAGATGTTACTGTACAGTCCTCATTTGAATAATATTAAAAGAACAGACACCAATTGGAGATTGATTCAGGTTTCCAGAGATAACATCTTCGAAAAGTCAGTATAGAGTAGGGTAAGATCTTGTTCAATTATTTCAGAAAGGGATAAGGGAGATGGTTAAGGAAGGCAAGAGAGGTGCATGGAGGGATGCAGGCAGAGATAGGGTAGTCGGAGGACAGATTGGAAGAGACAAGAAGGAAGGAAGGAGGTACTGGAAGAGCGAATAATGGTCTAACAGTGGTACTACACCACTCTGAGAAGGAGTGCACTAAGACATCATGAAGGACAAGGCCAGAAGAGGAAAAACTACAGCTGAGGCACAGGCAAAAAATGCAGTCAGCAGCAGTATTAGCAACAGTATTAGGTACGAAACAGGAAATTCAAAAGGAATAGGAGGCTCCTCAAGCAAGTGAAAGGGGAGAGAGGAAAAGAGTACTGAAGCGAAAGAACTGCAGGATAGACACTGAGCTACAGGAAGGAGAGCAAGAGAATTGGGGGACCTGAAGGGTATAATCAAGGAAAGTTGAAAGCGCGTATAGCTTGACACACCTGGCAAAAGGCACAGTGGATTGTATAAAGGGAGGGATAGTAGGCAGCACTGTAGGCATACTACATAACTAGAGGTGCTGCTGGGAGATGGCACACACAGTGTGATGCTGAAGTAGTGTAAATGAAGGAAGGATGATATGTACCTTGCTTGTCACACCTGGTGCAAACGGAGCAGAAGCACAATAAGTTCTGAGGAGGAAAATGATATGGGAGGCTAGAAGGAAGAGAGGGGGAAAATGGAAAAGGACAGTCAGGAGGAAAAGAGAATAAAGGAAAGGAAAATGTGTCAGAATGGGAACTCAGAATAGCGTTTTATGAGGTGCTGTGTGAGCACAGAGGGAAGTCATGGAGAAAGAGGGAGGGACAAGGATAGCAATGAAAAACGTGGTGGAAGAAGAGGATTGGCAGCACTAGTCAAAGAACTGGGAGTGTCAACGAGGGGAGAAACATAGTGGTAGGCCATTGAAGAATGGCAAGGTTCACATGGCTATAGTGGACTAATCAAATCACAAGAAAGGAGAACCAATGCTCAGGTGACAGTCGTTGGGTATGCATTCCTGTTAATAAGTAAACGTAGAGCATACAAAAGATGCTGGAAGGAACATAAGGTTATGAAAGAAGAGAGCGGTCATAAAAGACCAAGAGGATACAAGATTACAACCAGTGAAGTAGACGGGAGAAGGGGGGAGAGGAAAAACCTTTGGAATGGTGGGTGGTAGGGAGGCAAGGAGATGCAGTTGAGGGAAGGAAAATGGGGAAAGAGGATAGATTAGAGCTTAGGGGACAGAGGTGAACCCAGTGAATGAGGCTAGACTAAGAGAAGGGAAGAGGGAAAAGGGAAAATGAGAACAGAGCAGATGCAGAACAGCACAACTTTGGAAGAGAGGATCAGAGTTAATGGTAAATGGGTAAGGCCAAACATCACGGGAGGGTCAAAATTAGAAGGCCACATGAATATCAGGAGTGCAGGAGGGTGATGGGGAAGACACAACTGATGTTAAGATAGAAGCCAACAGGATCAACAGACGAAGAGAAGAGCAGGAGGAGTGGGAAGCCACAGCGTAGGGTTAGAGATGCAGTAAGCAGGAGAATTGAATGGGTGTTACGGTGAGGTAAAAAGAACAAAGGCGAGTACAAGGATGAGTCAGAGAGAGAAAGAAAGCAAGTGGTGACAGCAAGGACTAAGAGTAGTTAGGAATTTACAGAAAGTACAAGTAATGGTATTGGGTTAAGGTTTAGATGCAGAGTGAGAAAAGAAAGGCCACGTTGAGGTAGGAGGGGAGGTTAGAAACATAAGCAGAGAGGGGTGACAATCAGAGCGGGAAGACAGAGAACTGAATATGAGGTTACTCTGAGCCAGGCCCACCAAAAATGGCATGACCTGCAGGCCGAGCCAAGGTGCTTAAGAGGTACAAAGCCAGGACAATAAGAAATTTGACAAAGTGGTGGGCAGGCAAGCTTGGCAAAGAGGCAATCCCCTTTGTTAGAATTCCCTTTGCCAAGCTACCCAGACAACTGTGTCTATCCCCTTTTGACTATGAGCAGCAAAGCTAAGCCCCAAAGATCCAACTCATCAAATCAGTGTGCTCAGGAAGGATAGGGAAGTGCTGGCCCAATCCCAGGCCATTGCAGTTGCTTTGGCAGGCTGTGCAAAGGACAACTGGGCAATGATTTTGGAAGGCGGCCAGGTCAACATTGATTTATCCGGGAAGCAGTGGTGCAGAGAAATGGGAAATGCACCCCAATTTCAACCCAGAGATTGGGCGGGTGACTATAAAGTGGCCCAAAGTTCAGAAGAGGTGAAGTCCTTAATGATACTATGCAAATGCAGACACAGATTGATAGTGCATACACAAGGCATAATAGGCTCCTTTAGCTTGTCCATGTGAGATAAAGGATAACGTTTCTGCTAGGTATTGTGAACATAGAAATATTACTTTCAAGAATCTTAACTTTTTTTTTTTAAAACTGTTTTTATTAGCATTTTCAATTGCTCTCCATACAACAGGACAAGCGCAACCAAGTAGAACATGGAAAAAAACACTTAATGCCCCTCCTTGGGGCAACATGCCCTCCCCCGTCCACCCCCCCCAACCCCTTCCAGGTTATGCATTCATGCAGCAATGACGCGTCTGAGTACCCCTGACACAACATAAGGCACTTGGCCTACAAGGCCCTAATACCATAAAGAGTGAAACACCAAAATGAACCCACACCAAAGCAAAGACTCTGGTCGGACTTTAGGGCCGATAACCCCTAACATGCCACAGAAGTGACCTCCACATTGTCTTGCGACGATGGGACGCTCTCACAGTTCAATTCACGAGACATGTAGCTTCTAAAGGCCTGCCAATAGTCCTTGGGTCTACTGTTGAAGGGGAGTGTTTGGTTGTACTGTGTCTCCCTCTGCTCACACATCGACATGAAGTTCACCCATTGATGTAATGAAGGAGCAGTAACCGCCCCCCATGTGCATCCCACCAATGATCTAGCGACTACAGAGGCCATGCCGACCAGGCGCTTATCACTATATGCTTGCAGGTCCAACCATGCCAACACACACGTCTCCGGAGTAAAGGGAATCGGGGCCTCCACCAACTGCTCCATACAGCAACAGCCACCCAAAAGATTTGAATATGAGAACAGGACCAGGACACATGGTAGAAATCGGCTGGGGTTTGTTGACATCTCTTACAGTTCGGTGGTCTGAGTGGGAACAGTTTATGTAGCGAAAGAGGAGAATAGTACAATTGATGTAGAAATGTAAAATGGATCAAGCAGAATCTATTATTCATGGAAATCGAATTGGTGAAGCCTCAGGAGCGTTTGAGAAGTCGGGCCACCTCGATCAATACCTCACGGAGGCGGAAATACAGCAGTAGGGTAACCGGCATCCAGTCGCCCCAGGCCTTACGTTCTTCTCAACCTTGTGGTGCCACGTCACCTAGGGTGTAGATTTGCAGATTCTGAAAATGCTGAATAAAGATGTGCTCATATGTAAGAGGAATCCCTTGGACCCTATATATAGCCATCATAGGTGAGTACCACAGTCCCAACCCGGCCAACTTTGCTAATTGATCCCAGGCCTTGAGCGTAATCTCCAGGGGTTGGACCTCTGCCCTCAGGTGACGCTCCCGGGCGGCCCAAAGGAAGCCTCTAAGATCTTCTGTCTGGGGGATTGATCTCTCAAGATGCGAATGTGGAGAATTATTCATCGGGGACCACCACCAGAATGAATATTGGATCTGAGCAACTAGGTAGTAAAGAAACAGATTAGGGACCTCCAGACCCCCATGGGCATTTGGGCTGCACATTGTACGCAAGGAGATGCGGGGTCGCTTCTCCGCCCAGAGCAGCCTACACATCAGGGTCTTTATCCGAAGAATCTTAACGGTTGACTATTCTCAGACAGCTTGTAAATAACATTAGAAAAAGGTAGCATAATGAAACCAGTTACTGGCAAGCTCGTCTCTGAACAGGAACACTACAATTGAGCTTGCTATTTCAAAATCTATATTAAACTAAACACACTGCACACCACATTATCACTCCTGACCTTTCTAGCTCATTAGGGTAGAAATAGCAGAAGAGTGGTGCATGCAATGTAATGTAGTGTACAATGGTCTTGCATAGCACATTTCTGCTAGTTTGGAGGCCTCACTCTTGGTGGCCTTGCAAGAAACAAGGGAGTCAGGGTTTTTAATGGGAAAGAGGAAGAGGCAGATCTAAATTATGTAGTATTGCTACTTGGAGGCCGGAGGAAGTAGTGTCCTAAGTGTTGTTGTCATACTAAGTAGGTAGTGGCCAAGTGAAACTTGCTTGTGTGTTTCATCCAAAACAGAGTGCTAATCAGTTGGAATCAGTGCAGCGAGGACCAAGTTAGCTTCAAGCGTGTAGCTGGAAACAGGGTTAGGGAAGTGAGGCTGCCATGTGGGAGGGTTGATTGTGCGAAGTCTATAGTGGCGAGAGATTGATATGAGTCAGTTAGAGGGTTGAGGAGAATTGGTTAAGCAACAGTGAGCCTTTTGGTTTAAGACATTTGGTTCAATGTTGTTATAGTGTTTGGTTAAAGACTCTGGGTAAAATGGTTCTTGCGGTTTTTGTTAAGTTAAAATAGAAAGCAGAGACCAACCCAAATGAGTCTGCTCTTCTGTACATCTTGCCTGGCGCCTTGCATTGCACATTTGCTAGAATGTGGTTTGGATTCTACTTATAGGTCACCAGGAGATCCACCAGATAGAGTCTGACCTCTCATAGTTCTTTGCTGATTAGTTGTGTGTATACTTATGTTCTTTTCGCGTAGTTTTAGGCT
This sequence comes from Ambystoma mexicanum, assembly GCF_040938575.1. NCBI lineage: Eukaryota > Metazoa > Chordata > Amphibia > Caudata > Ambystomatidae > Ambystoma > Ambystoma mexicanum. The sequence continues at coordinate 444,816,483 of NC_090936.1, read as the reverse complement.
GAGAAGGCTCAGTCTAATCAATGCTACCAAGAGTGAGTATCAGTTGGTTAAAGATTGTGTGATGTTCTTGCCAGTTGAGTAAAAGGTTTTCAGAGATTATCTAGAGGTTATCTGAATTTCCTCTGTGTAGAGACAAATCGGCATAGAATTCCAGAGTTTGGTAGAGAGGTATGTGGAGAATCCTGCCTAAAGTCTCCCTCAGGGGGCCAGGAGAGGGCAGATGCTTCCTGATCCCAATCTTGGGGGTGGTGTACTGCGGGAAGAACACCTGGGTGGAGACAAGCCTCGGGGAGGTGGGGGGGTTCCACAAGATGAGACACAGTACTTTTCATGGAGGAAGAATTTGAGTATCCCAAACTTAGAGGAGGAATAGGCGTATTGCCATTCCTACTAATGGTATAAGGGTAAAACCTAAAGAAGTACTTCCACATAGTATTGACCCTTAAGAACCTATCTTTTATACCCCTAGAAATCCATATCCTCCACAATGTCAAAGGTATGACAACAGGAACGGCGAACCTGTGACTTTCTCTGCCCCACCTGTCTCTAAAAAGGTTCAACATATTTACTCCTATTATAATAACATCAAGAGTGAATAATCTTTACTTATTCCTTTTGAAGATGTAGAGAAATTGAAACTTTCTACAAAGGATTGCATGTCCCAGAATCCCTCAGGTACTGTGAAGAAGCAGCATGAAGGAGCTTAGGTGAGGCAGGCAAGCCTAATAGCTTTTGGCAGGGTCAGGCCATTGGTTCTAAGGGCCTGTACCTGAAACCAATTAACCCACCTGAGGGGCATAAAAGGATGCTGCAGGGAGGAGCAGTAGAAAGAAGCTTGAGTGGGAGCCAGAGGGTTGGCAGTAGCAGAAGTAGAAGGAGCAGAGCATGAGGCTGGCAGTTCACAAGGAAGTCTGACCACAGAAGGGACTCCGGAGCAGAGGAAGGGCAGATTTCACCTGCAGGCTCTGAGTTCGTCCTGTGCTCATAAACCCTGTTTGGCTGTGGCAGCATTGGCTGAGAATGGAGGAAACAGACATGTGCGCCTAATTGCTGTGAATGCAGAGCTGAAGTTGTGCATCCACCCAAGGCCTGTGCGCAGAAGCAAGCCCAGGGAAACTGGATAGGGGAAGTCTCTCCTTTGATGAGGCCAGATCGGAGACAACTGTGCAGCAGAAGGGTTTGGTTCCCCAAGAGTGCCTGCACTAGTAGTAGTTGGAGAAACCAAGACAGGAAGCAGAAGCAGCCTGCAGTGATTGTGGAGTTAGGAAAGTGAAGCTCTGTACTCCAAATCAACTAGAAGACTTTTCCGGTAACAGTAGCAAGCTAAATTATCCCTCGCGTGCATATTAGAGTGAGAAACTTGTTTGTAGAAGGGGGAAGTCATATTAACATGGGAAATGTAACACGTTTTGAAAATATCAAAGCTAAAATACCTGTGTGTTGTAAAAGCCTTTTCTTTTCCCATTGTTAAGCATAACTCAATACAGAGCGGGCGCATGGATCTTGTTAATACAGAGAAGGCTGCAAGTTAAGCAAATACATCTTAATTGATTCCCCCGAAGCATTAAAAGCACAGTTTTCACATCTTGAGAAGTCGCCCATGCAACATTTGTTTCCTGAGTATCTTGGAGGCTAGAAGTGGACCAAAAGGTGGGAAAGCATAACTTTGAAGTGGCAGTTAAAGCTAAAACAAAATTGTGTGTGCTTTATTTATTTTTTATTGGAAAGCTGATCTCTTGTAACATCCCGAACAATGAAGCAGAAGTTATTAAAGCAGTAGAAGCTGAGCAGAGAACAAATACAGCCCAAGCCAATAGACTAAACCCTATTACATCACATACAGATGATTTAAGAAGGGAATACTGTTGTTTCTGAGTTGTTGAAGTGGTGTTACCTCAGAGACTTCCAACATTAGGGGTGACAAAGACTACCCAAGGTTGGAAAGAGTGGCACTATAACCTTGGGATAACCACTGAAGAAAAAGTGTTATTGAAGCTGGGGAAGGGGACTGGATACTTGTTCACAATAACTGTAGTTGGTAACTACAAGGCGGAAGGAAAGGCAAAGAGACTTCCTTTTCTTGTAATACAAGAGAGAAGAGTGCCTTGCCAACCTGCAGAGGTCGAAGATGTCTTGTTCAAGTTACCCAAATATTTTAAAGTTGTAGAAGTTGCAGTTGTGGTTGGTAGCTTCAAGGCTGAAGGGAAGGCAAAGACGTTGCCCTCTTTTATCACAAGAGAGAAAAGAGTGCCTTGCCAACATGTAGAGGTCGAAGTCTTGTGGAAGTTGCCTAACCTTACAAATTGCAGTAGCAGCAGAACTGCGGTCAAAAAATCCAATTGTCAGAACTGTAGTAGTTGAATGTAGCAGAAGTGGAAAGTGAACTGTGGGGCAAGGGAGCCTGCACTCAAAGTTTCACCAAAGGAATTGATGGAGAAAGAGTAATTCCTAAGCAGAAGCATCCTGACAAAACTGTATATAGTGGATGCTGCAGAAATTTTATTGGTTTTTTATAACGCGCCTAATACCATACCTGAGTCCGGTTTCTAAGCACGGATCCAGGATTTGAACCTCTGTTGCTCTGCATGGTCTTGCTTCCAAGACCAGCATGTTGCCGAAGAGTTGTTAAGCCGAAGTGGTACTTTTGTCTTTAACTTTGTTTATCTTTTCTTGAAGAAAGGTTATCCAGGAAACCTATTGGTACTGTTTTTTTCTTTGCAGAACTTGGAAAGGGGTTCTTTTCATCCAGCGAAGAAGAACTGCTACCAGTGGATTTTTATTTGTGTAAACTTACTTTACTTTTCCTTGGAAGAATTGACTTTGGGATATTTATGGGGGTGCAAGATCTGCCCAGGTCGAGTAGAAGTCATCCAAGATACTGGTTGTTTGGTAATTTTGATTGATGTTGTTTTCATGTTTATTTAAATGTTTATGTTGTTTAGTGTGAGGTTTAGTATTGTGAATGATAGGAGGTTGGCCTTAGATCCTAGACTAGGTAGGGAATCCCCTGGTAGAGTAGGTTTTAGGTTTTGCGGGCCGCATAAAATTGCTGAAAAAAATATTCTTTTTGTTAGGCGGTCTGCAAAAAGTGGAAATATTACATAGAACCGATTAAAGTTGATTATGAATGAAGGGGCAGATGGTTCTCCTTCATGGGATCTAAATATTCATAAACACTGAAAAGCCTCCTCTATGAGTGGGACCTCCGAACAAATTTTCCATAAAATATATATGAGTCGGTGACAGCAACTCTGTATTTATGGTTAAGTTCTACTCCCCATGAGAAAAGTATTTTAGATAGTTATAACTTTGGCAATGTTTGCCAATTCTGCACAAAGCTTTCCAAAATATACAACCAACTCTGAATTGTTTTGCAAAGTTTTGTAAAGTTGCATTCAGGGGCTAAGTTACAACTGTAAGTTCCAAAATGTGCCTTTCTCAATTAAACATCTAAAGGCAACTTGTGCTCTCACCTACAGTGAATAGGACTGGGTTGATTTGCACAAACCTACCCGAAAAACTAGCAATTGATCTCATTCACAATCTTCATTCAGTTGAAAATCCGTCCATTATTTTCTTTGAAAATAAAACAGAAGTGGACTAATTTACTCACAGCAAACAGGCTGTGCTGTGGTTTCAATTTGGCCCACTGGGATCCACAGAGCCAGCTGGGTCTGCAGATTTTTAGTAAGGACCAATCTGCCGTTTTAATCAACCAATACCATTATTTCAGTATAGCCATAAAAGCATTAAGTGTCACGATGCCCGCTCCCGGGGAGCCGGCTCAGGCCCTGCGTCCCCGAAAGCGGACATCAAGTCCCCGGGGAAAGTCCCAGCAACCCCTTATAGGGGCCCTTTGGACAGCGTCCTGGCGCCTATGGCGCCAGGCTCATAGAAAACGTCAGTCCTGGCACCATAGGCGCCAGGCTCATTATGAAAGTGTTTGGGTGCACTTACCTGATGCAGACCATGCTGCAGAACCCCGGCCTCCTTGAGGCCTGAAAGGAACTCCTTTACCTGTGGGACTCATTTACCACCCGGGCGTGGTCGGGGAAGGATACATACCTGATTGGAGGAAGGACACATTCTAGGAACTTCTTCCAAGGCTATTTAAACCACACCCGATCAGCCACACGTGCTTCGCGTTGTTCTGCATCTAGCAGCTGGACGCTCACCGTGTCTGCTCCTGCATCTTGACTTCTGCCACACCTGCCAGCATCCTGAATCACCTGCAAAGGAAGGGAACAAGAGAACAGAAGAAGGAAAAGGCCTCACCTGCTAAATCTGCACCCCAGAGACATTTCGCCGACAATCCTGAAAAGGAAGACATTTATTTTTAAAAGCACATTGCATCGATCCTGCAGCGCCGCATTCTACTCACCTTTACAGGGCGCCTCCATGTTCAGCAGCGACCATCCGGATTCGCAGTCGCGCCCCCGCGCCTAGGGAGAAAAAGACAAGAACAAAGGTGAGAGAAAGAAGGGGAAAGGGAAGCTAAAACTCCATGTCAAGACTTACCTGTTGGGTCATTCCCTTTTCATTTCGGGTCCGCGCCGCATCCAGGCATTTTCGGACCCCGGCCCCTAAGGGGAAAAAGACATCAACGTTAATGAGTGAATGAAAAGACATTACCAAAACACTCATTAAAGACTTACCTGATTTCCACAAGGATTTCACCGCTCGGGTCGGTGCCTGTTCCCCGGCATTCCGTACCCCGGCCCCTATGGGGAAAAAGACACTTGCATTAGAACATTAATGCATGGACACAAGGGGAACCACTTATAGAAAAACTTACCTGGAAGCCAAGCAAGTTTGGTTTTCACCCATCGGAAAATCCAGTGACGTAACTGGATACCAACGCGCCCCTGCATCAGAAGCAGGATGGAGAGCTCGTCCTTCCAGACCCTAAGGTGAGACGCTACGGGGAAGCACAGAAGGGTTTTGAGGAGGGTGAGAGGGATAAGTGGGAGGCCGATTGCATTACCCTGCCGACAGTTAACCCCCTATTCTCACCTACAGAAGGATACTTCTGCGAGTCAGACAAGCCAGATCTGGGGCCCGGTCCAGTCCGTCTTCCGAACCCTGCGCATCACCTTAGACGAGGTCACAGCAGCGCAAACCAGGCCAGCGCCCCCGTGGGAGTCAGGTGAGCGTTACAGAACGCGAAGCCTTCCTACAAATTCCCACACAGGCGCTATGGAAACTTCTGACTGATCAGTTGGCCCAATTACTGGGGGAATTACGGGCCGAAGTACATGCCGCTCGTCAAGAGACTAATGCCCTCAAGAGGGAATTAATAATATCAAAGGAAAGAACTGATGACCTGGCCAGACAGCTTTTGCAAGGTCAAGCTGGACAAACTCCTCTACCCTGTTCCAGAGGGAACCCCGCTCCTGTGGTTCCCAGTAACCCTGTGCAGATTAATCTACCTGGAAACATGCCGCTGGCCCCACCTGAACGCTTTGCTGGGGACCCCAAACGATTCGCCGTATTCATGAATCAGTGTCGTTTGCACTTCCTATGCAGACCTGGGGCCTTCCCTAATGATCAGACCAAAGTAGCCTTTGTATTGTCATATCTCAGCGGCTGCGCTGCCGATTGGTCAGTTCCACTGGTTACTCAAGATGACCCGATTCTCCGTGATTTTCAAGGATTTCAAGCAAGCATGGAAAGGTTATTTGCTCGACACTCTCAGGGGCAGGCTCTGGATGACAAACTTCTATCCCTGCGACAGGGCAATCAGGACCTCCTATCCTATATTGCAACCTTTAATAGACTAATTGTGGAAACGGGATGGCCAGAGGATAAAAGAGTCACGTTATTTTATCGAGGTCTACGCGGAGAACTTAAAGATGTCTTGGCCCAAGTTGTAAATCCGCCCCAAGAATGCACAGAGTATATAGACTTAGTGGTCCAATTGGATCACAGACTTCAAAACAGAAAAACAGATCGGTCCAGGTTTGAGACCCGGGTGTTGGTCAAGACCCACGCTAACCCCAATGGAGTTGATGTCTCTGAGCCTATGCAAATTGGAGGGGTTAAAGAACCCTTAACTCAAAAGGAACGTGAAAGGAGGCGGCAGTTAAAATTATGTCTTTATTGTGGGAACTCTGGACACTTTCTACGAGATTGCCCGGCAAAACCGCCCCGAAAAGCGGTAGGAGCCGCTGATAAAAACCATGAAGACTCTGTTTCGGGAAACGACTCAGCCCGACAAGCGTAGGGGTCCGCTTGCCGAGCTTGAAAACTAACTCTCAGACCTCGCATTTCATTGTGCCAATGGTTCTCGTAGATCCAGAAAAGCCTAAGCGGTTGCATGCAATAAAGGCATACATCGATAGTGGGGCTATTGGAAACTATGTGGATCGTGAATTGGCCTCTAGGATTAATCTCCCTCTCCGTCCTAAAACCAGCAAAGATGGCATCACCACAGTCGATGGAACTGAAATGGTCTCTGGACCGGTAACACATTATACTACTGGGGTGACTCTTATTGGTCCTGACGGCCATTGGGAGGCAGTTGTGTTTGATGTAATCAAGGCTCCACAGTTTCAGGTTATTCTTGGAATTCCTTGGTTAGAGACACATAATCCTCAAATTGATTGGCGAGCTAAGAGAATAACCTTCCCGGATTGTGCACAAACATGCTACCCAAAAAACCTGAAGATTAATCTAGCATCTTTAACCTCTGCCTCCATGCAATTACCTCCGGAATACCAGGACTTTCAGGACGTCTTCCAAAAGGAACAGGCAAACACGTTACCTCCTCACCGATCGTACGATTGCCAAATCGATCTGGTGCCCGGTGCACAACCCCCTTGTAGCAGGATTTATGCCCTTACCGAACCTGAGAACCTGCATTTGAGACAATATTTGGATCAATACCTCGCCAATGGTTTTATTCGCCCGTCAAAGTCCCCGGCATCCTCGGCTTTGTTCTTCGTGCCTAAAAAAGAAGGCGACCTTAAAACTTGTATCGATTACCGCGCATTGAACCAGATAACAGTTAAAAACCGTTATCCTCTGCCTCTGATTCCTGAACTCCTTGACCAGGTGAAGGACGCTTGCATATACATCAAGTTAGATCTCCGGGGGGCATATCATCTGGTGCGAGTAAAAGAAGGCGACGAATGGAAAACAGCCTTCCGTACAAAATATGGATTATTCGAATACCAGGTAATGCCTTTCGGGTTGTGCAATGCGCCTGCTGCCTTTCAATTCTTCATGAATGATGTCCTTCGGGAACTCATCGATGTTTGTGTTGTCGTCTATATCGATGACATTCTAGTGTACTCCTCTTCGGAATCTGATCACAGAAAACACGTTAGGCCAGTTCTGGAAAAACTGCGCCAACACAAACTATTTGCTAAACTGGAGAAATGTGTTTTCCATACCACAGAAGTTGAGTTTCTCGGTTTCATCCTGACACCCAAAGGAGTCCGAATGGACTAAAGAAAAGTGGATGCCATCCTCAAATGGCCATCACCTAGCTCTGTAAAAGGGGTTCAAAGCATGCTCGGCTTTGCCAATTTCTATCGCAGGTTTATCCCGGAATTTTCACGCATAGGACAACCCATTACTGCACTCTTGAGGAAAAATAAACGTTTTGAATGGTCTGAAGAAGCCGAGCAGGCCTTCCAGGATTTAAAAGCTAAGTTTACCTCTGCACCTTTATTGAAACACCCACGTCCAGATCTCCCGTATGTCGTCGAAACTGACGCATCCAGCCTAGCCATGGGAGCAGTTCTGTCTCAAAGAGATCCTGAAACCAACCAACTGCATCCCGTAGCATTTTGGTCCAGAAAATTCTCGGCACCAGAGATTAATTACGCAATCACTGACAAAGAACTGTTAGCCATAAAGTCCGCTTTTAAAGCCTGGCGGCATTACCTGCTTGGCGCTCGACATACCATCACGGTGATCACTGATCACCGGAATTTACAGTATTTGAAAACCGCCAAGGCTCAGTCATCACGGCAGCTCCGATGGGCTTTGTTTTTCGCTGAATTTGATTTCGTGATTACCTATCGACCTGGCTGCAAGAACGGCAAAGCAGACGCCTTATCCCGAATTGGAATGGGAGAATCTGATACAAACTCAGAACCAGTACCAATAATTCCCGAACAGAGAATTCTAGGCATGACTTCGTTACAGACGCTTGAAGACATTCAAGTCAGAGTGAAACAACTCCTGGACCCTACAGTCCTACAGGATTGGATGCAAAAGGGATCAGACTTTACCATAGATAATGGTTTACCTTATTACCAAGGACGCTTATTCCTGCCGCACTAGGATTTACACGAACTAGTTATTTCAGGTTATCATGATACATTAATAGAGGGACACCCCGGTATTGCCAAGACAATGGAAAAGGTGAAACGACAATTCTGGTGGCCCTCTTGGCGAAAAGATGTTAAATCTTTTGTGATGTCCTGTGGTGTTTGCGCCCAAAATAAAGGTCAAAAGAAAAGACCAGCCGGTCTCCTTCAACCTCTAGACATACCGCCAGCACCCTGGCACACCCTATCAATGGATTTTATTACGGACTTGCCTCCTTGTTCGGGATACAATACCATTCTGGTAATTGTGGATTTGTTTTCCAAAATGGCCCACTTCATTCCTTTGAAAGGTTTACCTTCAGCTTCTGTCCTAGCCAAAGAATTCCTCAAAAATATTGTTTGGCTACATGGATTCCCATCTATACTAATCTCTGACCGGGGAAGCCAATTCATTTCCCACTTCTGGCGCAAATGTTTTCAAATGGCACAAATCGACGTAAGATTATCGACCAGTCACCACCCTCAGACCGATGGTCAGACCGAGAGGACAAATCAGACCCTTGAGCAGTACTTACGGTGTATGTTACAGCAATCTGAAAGCAACTGGAAAGACATTCTTTGGATAGCCGAATACGCATATAATAATTCGGTACACTCTGGAACTGGCCATAGTCCTTTTTATACCTTGTTTGGACATCACCCTCGAACCTCAAACCTCGACTCACCTCAGAACCTCGGAGTGCCCGCAGTAGAACATCTGCATTCTACCATTACCCGAGCCTTCAAAGAGGCAACCACGCATTTACAACAAGCCAAGAGAAAATACAAGGAGAATGCTGACCTACATCGGAGTGAAGCACCTCCGTATCAGATTGGGGATCAAGTGTGGTTAGCTACCAGACATTTACCGCTCAAAGGGCCTCAAACTTTTAACCCAAAATATCTGGGACCTTATTCTATTACGGCAATAATTAACCCAGTAGCGGTTAAACTTGATTTACCAGCTAATATGCGAATTCACCCTGTTTTTCATGTGTCACTTCTGAAAACAGTGGTCCCCGGAACCCGACTACTCAAACCTCCAGAACCTATTCAAATAGATGGGGAACCCGAATTCGAAGTGAAGAACATTTTAGACTCAAAAATGTTTAGGTCAAAGCTTTTCTACCTAATTGATTGGAAGGGGTACGGACCTCAGGAGAGGTCGTGGGAACCCAGTGACCATGTGCATGCACCTCGATTAGTCAGGAAATTCCACCGACTCTTCCCAAACAAACCAAAACCCCCGGAGGGAACAACCTTGGGAGGGGCCTTGGGGGGGGGGAGGGGAGTGCTGTCACGATGCCCGCTCCTGGGGAGCCGGCTCAGGCCCTGCGTCCCCGAAAGCGGACATCAAGTCCCGGGTAAGGTCCCAGCAACCCCTTATAGGGGCCCTTTGGACAGCGTCCTGGCGCCTATGGCGCCAGGCTCATAGAAAACGTCAGTCCTGGCGCCATAGGCGCCAGGCTCATTATGAAAGTGTTTGGGTGCACTTACCTGATGCAGACCATGCTGCAGAACCCCGGCCTCCTTGAGGCCTGAAAGGAACTACTTTACCTGTGGGACTCATTTACCACCCAGGCGTGGTCGGGGAAGGATACATACCTGATTGGAGGAAGGACACATTCTAGGAACTTCTTCCAAGGCTATTTAAACCACACCCGATCAGCCACACGTGCTTCGCGTTGTTCTGCATCTAGCAGCTGGACGCTCACTGTGCCTGCTCCTGCATCTTGACTTCTGCCACACCTGCCAGCATCCTGAATCACCTGCAAAGGAAGGGAACAAGAGAACAGAAGAAGGAAAAGGCCTCACCTGCTAAATCTGCATCCCAGAGACATTTTGCCGACAATCCTGAAAAGGAAGACATTTATTTTTAAAAGCACATCGCATTGATCGCTGCAGCGCCGCATTCTACTCACCTTTACAGGGCGCCTCCATGTTCAGCAGCGACCATCCGGATTCGCAGTCGCGCCCCCGCGCCTAGGGAGAAAAAGACAAGAACAAAGGTGAGAGAAAGAAGGGGAAAGGGAAGCTAAAACTCCATGTCAAGACTTACCTGTTGGGTCATTCCCTTTTCATTTCGGGTCTGCGCCGCATCCAGGCATTTTCGGACCCCGGCCCCTAAGGGGAAAAAACATCAACGTTAATGAGTGAATGAAAAGACATTACCAAAACACTCATTAAAGACTTACCTGATTTCCACAAGGATTTCACCGCTCGGGTCGGTGCCTGTTCCCCGGCATTCCGTACCCCGGCCCCTATGGGGAAAAAGACACTAGCATTAGAACATTAATGCATGGACACAAGGGGAACCACTTATAGAAAAACTTACCTGGAAGCCAAGCAAGTTTGGTTCTCACCCATCCGAAAATCCAGTGACGTAACTGGATACCAACGCGCCCCTGCATCAGAAGCAGGATGGAGAGCTCGTCCTTCCAGACCCTAAGGTGAGACGCTACGGGGAAGCATTGAAGGGTTTTGAGGAGGGTGAGAGGGGTAAGTGGGAGGCCGATTGCATTACCCCGCAGACAGTTAACCCCCTATTCTCACCTACAGAAGGATACTTCTGCGAGTCAGACAAGCCAGATCTGGGGCCCGGTCCAGTCCGTCTTCCGAACCCTGCGCATCACCTTAGACGAGGTCACAGCAGCGCGAACCAGGCCAGCGCCCCCGTGGGAGTCAGGTGAGCGTTACATTAAGTCACATAGTAAAATATAATAAAATACAACTACTGAGTAATCCATTACTAAAAGAGCATGAAATAAAACCATGAATATATACAAATAATTCATAAAAGTGCAAACTTATCATCAGCCAATCTGATCATGTCAACGAAAGAGCACCATTTTCATTGGAATTGGTTAGGGAAAAACTTTTAATGGCTGCCACTGGGGTCCATGGATATTCACAGTGGTGCCAAGGAACCTGCCATAAAAGTCTTTTCAAAGGGGGCCTATTCTAGCCCTCTATGGCGCCTCGCAATCCTAAATTGAATAAAGCGATCCAGATGAGTGGAAAAAATAAAAAACATCAGGTAGGCCCACAGGACTTGCGGACCAAGTCTGTGGGTCTTGAGCTCGGCTCCTGGGTTTTGAACCTGGTTGTGGACCACAGTCCCGATCAAAACAGTCTGTGAAACAGGCCTGGGGACAATGGGCCCTGAGCCAGATCTCAGCATGAACATTTATACATGTGGACCTGGTATGGAGCCTGTGAGCCCTGAGCAGGGTATTTGTTGGCCTAGAGTCTGATCCCTGGGATGTGTTCCATAAACTGGGTCTTTGGTGACACAGGGTACCTGTGGAGGGACTGAGACTGGTATCTGGCGGCTCATGGACCCAGTGCAGGACTGAAAGGTTTGTGTGACGCGGATAGACTGAGCATGGTGTGCCTGGCGTATGGCACTATGCTAACTGGGCATGGACACAGGTCATGCCCAGTGGCCATACTGGGTGGCCTAGTGTGCCTGGTGATTTTCAAAGGCAATGTCCTGGTCAACGCACTCACACTGGGTAGTTTGGGGTGCCCAGGGCATAGTAGGGCAAAGGAATCACAAGGCTGTGACCATGCCCAGTGGGTACATCAGGCATGCAGGCAGATTTTGTGACATGGCCAAATGCCATGCATCAGACAAAGTGTGCACTGGGCAGCAGTACAGGCTATTCCCTTTAGCCAGCCAAAGCCCAATGTGCACATGGATGTCCAGGAGGCACCTGGGCATAGATGCAAGTAATGCTCCACACAAAGTGGCCATTAGTCATGGTCACATTGGAGATCTGGGAAGCAATGTCCAGTCAAGATGACCACTGTACAGGGACAAGCTCATTGGCACATTGGGTGTCCAGGAAAATTGCCCTGGGGCCATGTCCATTGGAGATCTCAAGAGTCTTGAAGGGAATTGCTACAAACGATGCCCAGTTGGCACATTGGGTATTTAAAAGTGTGCAAAGTTTAAGGCACTTTTAGCACTTTGAAGCACTCAGGAAGGTAACATTGTAGACCATAATGTACTAGTTGTACCCGAGTATATGTCCCGTTCGTAGTACTGTTATCCAGAATGTTGTCAGGTCATGTTCCTAAGCTTTATTAATGATACCGTGAAATACATGTAATGTCAATGTACCTATACCCCGACTCCATGTAAGCCTTTTGAAGAGGTTCCATTTGTATGTGGCACTTAAACAAAACACAATAAATAAGTAAATACATACATTTACATATTATGGCTCTCATGCCATGCCAGTCCATAAAATGTGTGGCAAGATGGTGTCTGAAATAAGGAAAGTGCACCCAAACGAAGTGACAAGTGGCGACTGAAGTCCACATACCAGGCAAAGATACTACTGGTCATGCCCATTGGCCACAATGGGCATCTGTAAGGAACACCAGGGCATAGAAGAAGTAATTTGTGATGTCATGAGTGGTGCCATGAGCAATGAATGACAGTAGTCATAACTGGCACATTTTTGAGGTTTTGTTGGTTTTTGCTCCAATTACTGGATCTCAAAGGTTTTTGCTAGATATAGCCATGATGTCCCATTAACCAAAGTCTTTGCAGAAATACACAGCAATAGCACCGTACACTTAAGGTTACACTGAAGTTTGCATAAGAAAATGCAATAAGGCATTCCTCTATAACTTTCGTTCCCGCCCATGGCAGGACAATGATCTGGCCAAACCCGAACAATTATGAGTGTCTGAGTTTCATTCATGTTCTTTCCTTGACTGTAGTTCTTCAGAATCGTAGGCCTCTCCCAACCCAAGATGGTGAGCAAGTACCTGAAAAATGATTGGTGCAGGTTACCGGCAAGCAGCTTAGAAGCCTCAAGAGCATTCTAAACTGCCTTTTATTTTAGCAGTCTTTGAAACAGGTCATATTTTACTTTGCTCTGAATATTTTGTCAAAGAGAAACAGAAATATAAATAAAAAATAACACTGAATAACTTGTTCTGACGGACAACTTCCGGTCATATTTGTGGGACGCAGAGCGCCTAGTTATAAGAAGCGTAGGAAGAAACCCAATTAATTTACAAGCGAAGCCACAGAACGTTATTTAAAGGTTGTCTAGTTATTATGAAGTGTGAAATGTTCTGGTGATACCATTGTATAACTTCACTCTTGTGAATAACTAGCTGGACAAAATGAGAACGTAACATAGCAACAAACTATAAAAGGAAGAACAAATATAAAGAAAAGGAATGCAGAAGATAGGAAGGCACTCTAAAGGAGACTTCCCAAGTAATGAGTGAGCTCTAGAGAGAATAAGCGTGAAGAGAACATAAACGAAGAAAGAATACATTGACATGTCTTATTCTCTTTTGCAGATCTCTCAGTCAGCAGAGGAGTGTCTGAGTTTTGCTATTTTGCTTTCCAGAGGGGCGTTGTGAGTGAAACAGGTAGAAATAGACTCTGCTCCAGATTAGATTGATCACAGTTATTTCGATGTATTATTTAATATGCTTCATATATGTGATACACGTCTTTTAATATTGAACATAAGCAAATCTTTGTTTTGGTACATCGTTTAATACAAGGTACAACTCTGATGTATGTGTTAATATGTGCACATGAGCAGGTATTTTCTATAATACGCTGTACAACTGTGATATATGTCTTTACAGTTTGATATCAAATCAATGTTTCAGTGTCTTCTTTCAGACATATGTCTTTTAGAGCTGTGCATCAGCACATTCATCTTTTGGGGTGTTGTTTGATATGCTGAACATCATAAGTTCTATGTACATCACAATTGGACTGCGTATTAAAAAACAAAGTGATTTGTGCACTTTAAAAAAAAACATAGGTCATAGTTTAACAGTGTTTCAAAGAATACACTACACCAATTGTGAGGAGCCAGGAATGAGAGAAATACACAGAGAACTAATGATTGTGGTCTGAAACGTTTATTCAAAGTAAAAGGGGGTTGGAAAATGCCTCACTAGGCCTACTCTAGGAGGTATTTCCCTACTTCAACCAAAACTAAGAGTCTGTCCTGGGTCAAGATGTCCAAAGCAAAAGTGTCCTGTGTCTGAAATCCTACTCTAGTTCCCACATTCTAAAAGTAACTTTAAGGTGTTCAGGGTAATGTATTTGGCCTTGGAACTGCACAAATGTTCAAGTTCAAAATAAAGTGTAACTCCAACACAAACACAAAAGTTCCCAACGGATAGTATTCACAGTTCCAGGGAAATGTCACCCTTCCCCAGGTTTGTCTTCACCAATATGATAGAACAAAAAGACAATCAAAGTTCCTTATGGCCCAAGGGGATATATCCTTCCTCTTGGCGCTGCAATCCACTTCTAGGAAGAATGTCTCCCTCCCCAAGGTCAAACATTCACAACCCTAAGGGTAGAAGTTTTCCTTGGGATTATTTATTCAAAAAAACAATTGAAAGCAAAACAACTTGGATGACGGCTACAGCCTCACAGGAATCCTGGTATACTTCCCTGCCAGGGTCTTTCCACGCTTAATGCAAGTTGATCCACAGACTTATCTTTTTCTGGTATACCTTTCCTGCCAGACCTTTTCCATTTGGTTCACCTTTTACATTCACAAACGTTAACTTTTCCTGATATACTCTCCTGTTAGGGATTTCTCATGTGATTCACTTTACACACTTGCAAACATGACTTTGCCTGGTATAGTCTCCTACCAGGGCTTTCTCGAACAGTAAACTTTATACGGCTGCACTCTTGACTTTGTCTGGTATAGTCTCCTGCCAGGACCTTCTCATGTGATTCACATTTACACACCTGCAAACTTGACTCTGCCTGGTACACTCTCCTGCCAGGGCTTTCTCGTACTGTTATGATATGATATATGTCATTTATTATAATTTTTTTACAAAAACATTCTTTATTGTCATTTTGTTTTGTGTAGCCAAAACATACATTAACATCAACTACATAAACTTCCATAACTCCTGCAACAACCCCTCTCCCCACCTTGACACATAGATTGGTTGCAGATATAGTCTACTTCGCAAGGTCTATAGTTGTATAGCTGGTTGATCCAGTTCATACTGGTCGTGGAGCCCTTTGGCCTTAGTCTTTATAAGGTCGAGGTTGCTCGTATCTGGTCCATTCCCCCACACACAGCCATATCCAGTTCTCTTTTGATAGGGACTGTCCTAATGTTCGTTATGGGTTTAACATTAAAGCGAGCCTTCTTCCCCCGGTCGTGAGTTGCGTTCCCAATCCGAATAGTACTGACGGAAGGGTGGCCAGTAATCAATCGGTTGGCTGCTTCCTGGTAATGTTTGTGCATAGCGAGTTTCTCTTTGTTCACATGTGTGCATGTATTCCACCTATCTAGAAAACACTGGCGCTGTACGCTTCCCCCATGTGGTGGCTATCAGGTGTTTAGCTATTACTGAAGCCATAACCAGCAGCTTCCTCACCCCGCGGGAACCTTCCTCAATCAGCACTTTGAGCCATACTGCTGGCGTATATTCCCGTTCAGTTACTAGAATCTCCGATATGGCCTCCTCCAATCCTCCCCAGAATGGACGTAGTCTCGGGCAGGACCAGGCAACATGATTAAAATCGGCATGTTCCGCATTGCATCTCTTACATGCTGACGATCTGTCAGGATATATTCTATGTAGCTTGTCTGGAGAATAGTAAACTTGATGCAGATATTTATAGTGTGTCAGCCTCAATCTATTATTTATGGATAGTTTGCGCGTTTGCATGCAGATGAGTTTCCAGTGTTTGTCGCTAATCACCTCCCCCAGATTGGCGTCCCAGGTGGCCCTGAGCCTCCAGTCATGAGGTGTCCTCCTAATCCTATCCAGTTTGAATGTGGAGGATACCAATTTCTGGGACGACAATGGTTTAATCATGTGTTGTAGAACCGAGTGAGCTTCTGGTGCTCGGGGGAATTCAGGCCATTTAGTGTGGAGTGTTTCCCTGATCCTGTAACACATGAACAGTGTCACTGCTCAGACTTAAATATGCCTGGTATACTCTCATACCACGGCTTTCTCGCACAGTTCACTTTATACAGTTGCAATCTTGACCTTGTCTGATATACTCTCCTGCCAGGATTCTCTCATGTGATTCACTTTACACACTTGCAAACTTGACTCTGCCTGGTATACTCTCCTGACAGGGTTTTCTCATACAGTACACTTTATACGGTTACAATCTTGACTTTGTCTGGTATACTCTCCTGCCAGGGCTTTCTCATGTGATTCACTTTACACACTTGCAAACCTGACTTTGCCTAGCATACGCTCCTACCAAAGCTTTCTCGCACAGTTCACTTTATATGGTTGCAATCTTCACTTTGCCTGATATACTCTCCTGCCAGGGCTTTCCCATGTGATTCACTTTACACACTTGCAAACCTGACTTTGCCTAGCATACGCTCCTACCAAAGCTTTCTCGCACAGTTCACTTTATATGGTTGCAATCTTCACTTTGCCTGATATACTCTCCTGCCAGGACTTTCTCATGTGATTCACTTACACACTTGCAAACTTGACTTTGTCCGGTGTGCTCTCCTGCCAAGGCGTTCTCATGTGATTCACTTTAACACACCTGTAAGCTTGACAGCTCCAATTTCTTACATTCACTTCTGGTATTCTTCCTTTTCAAATATTGGATCTCAAATCCTTTTTATTCACTTTGCATGCTCTTTTCTTTCCTTAACAGTGTTGCCCAAGTTCCCTGGTGTCCCAGCTTCCCTTCCTAGGACTCACCATCTTTTTGTGGCTCTCTTCGATCCTCTCACGGTAAACGTGAAGCAGCTCTCCAGCATCCCGTTTACACTTCATAGGCTCGCCAGTTTCACCTAGCGGCTTCCACTTCCTTCGGGTCTCCCATTTTGCTGTTGAGCCCTTCTCGATGTTCGGGTGGCAGAAGAACCACTTTCTAGTTTCCGTGGACCTCAGGAAGACTTCTCTTTGCTTGCTGCTATGTGTCACGCCGCAGGGAAACTGGCGGCTTTGGAAGAAGTGGAAGCTGCGACCGCCATAGCGGATTCCATTACGTTTTCTTGTTCTGAGCTTGCGGTGCAGGTCTAGTCGACGTTGCGACGTACCTGAACCAGTATCTAAACCTTTCCACTTCCGGGTTCAGGTGCGTTGCAACGTACAGTGTTTCGTCCTGTTCCTGCGCCGCTACTACTTTCGGAGTTGTTACCTTTTCCCTTCCGCTTCATTAGTTTCTTTCCCTCTTCCGTCCTTTCGCTCCTTACCTGCTCCTGTTTATTCCTCTCGCCTTCGTTTTCTCTCTCCCTTGTTCTAATCCGTTCCAATCTATTACCTTCCCCACCTTCCGCCTTGATCCTTTCCGTCTATTCTTTTCCCGTCTTTCTTGCTTTCCCCCAGTGTACTTTTTTCTCGCTGTTTCCTCCAGTTTACCCCTTCTGGCCTCTCTGTGAATTCCCGGTTTCCGACCTCAGTCTGTTTTCAAGGATTGCCTCGTCTAGCCCTTTTCTGCTAAGTCTGCTGAAGATTACTGTGTACCGACCTGTCTGCCAATTGGATTGCCTCGCCTCATCCGCTACAGTCTGCCGTTTAAGAACTTTCTTCGTTCTGGTTCTTACCCGATTTTTCCATCTACTGCATCCTCCGGAGTATCCATTACATCACCACGCTTGAAGATCTTTATTTTCCGGGGTTTTTTGTGCCTTTGGCTTTTTCCCCTTTGTACGGCGACTGAGGAGGGCTGCCACAGATCACCCAAAGGGTGTCACTGTGGCGTCCTACCTTGGTCGCCCCTCTCTTAAAAAAAAAAGGAGTGAAGACTCGTACTAAAGACAATCCAACGCTAACTCAACATCGGAGACTTCAAGGTGAGGAGGAAGGGGAGGAAGGGGAGTTTCAGGAAGAAGAGGAGATTACTGACCTACCTGACACTATGGTCCAGGCACTGTGAACCTGCTTCTGCAGTCTTTCTTCCTCTGCTGACTTCCCGAGCCTTCCGGCTCTACAGTCTCCTCTGCAGCTCAGCAGTGCTACGGTCGGCACTGAGAGGATGAGGCTCCTTCCGACAGCATCTCCTTGCTTCATGCAGGTTTGGAGTTTTAAATGTCCTGGCTCCTATCAGGGGCTCGCAACCACAAGATCGCCTCCTGGGCTTCTCGGCTTCCCTCATTTTCACTGCTCTGTTTAGTCCTCGTCCCAGTGTTTCCATGCAGATGGGAATAATAGGCAGTTTTTGGTATTTCATTCCCAGAATACTGAAAGATGTTATTAACAGGTTCTTATGGTTGACTGAAAGGGTCTACCATAGTATGCCATACGGCATGAGGAATTGATGGGATATCCCCAAAAGGGAAACGAGGATGTGTGTTTTCATCTGATGATGCCAGGTCATCCTCCTGAGGTTCGTTTCCCACCACCCGTGTGGTCCTCCCTCATATAGCCACCACCAGTGTCAGGATCAGGTAGCGGCTGCCGTCCCCTGGCCTCATGGAAGAGGCTACCTCTGGGAAAGGAGTGATGACATAATCTGATTCATCACAAAATCTAGACACACTTAATGCTAACAAAGACATGTTACTCAAATTGCTGTATGGGGCATAAAATGTACCACAACAACCTAGTCAGAACCAGTGATAACGAAGACTATTTAGTTGATCGCCGTATGAAAAGAAAAAAGGAGCAAGTGTGCCATTTAAAAGATAACCATCACAATTCAAAAAGGGAAGCCAAAACACAACACAGCATATTTGGATATTGGTAAAGGCACCTTCAGGAAGGAGAATTCTCAAAGTTACTACCTAACACTCATACAAGGATGAATCAATCCTTACAAATGCCATTAACACATCATATCAACACTGCACAACACACAACATACTTAAAATAAGTCATTTTCCAATTTACACAAATCGTAAACAAGTTCAAAGTAAACAAAAAAGATAAAGCTATGAGGGATGCACAGACATTTGTGAACATATATTGTAAAAAACAACATTGGGCATGTCTTGGATAAACAATTCTCTCATCAAGGAGAGTAAGAAAAAGTCACCAGACCCTATCTTCAGAATAGCTCATTACTTGAATGGTCCCATCCCATCACCCATTCTGCTAAAAAAATCAATTGTTGAAGCGCACACATACAAATATCACATGAAAGATATTGAAAGTACCCGCAAATGTACACATATATATTTTCCTTTTATTAGAGACAGATCACAAAACAAAAGGAGTAGAAGATCAGATAATGTGAAAGACCACAAAAAGACAAGGAAGTTGCACTAGAAGCATTACCATTATTCTTGTAAGACGTCTAAATCACTGCAAGAATTTGTTGAAAATTGTTCGAGTTGTATTTCCCCAAGTACTATACTGCTAAATCAGTTGTGTTCAAACCATGGCCCTGCCCGCTTTTGGGAACACTGAAGATTTCCAATGGGTGGGCATGAAGTTCTTTTAGGAGCGATATTGACTCCTTTAAATAAAAAATAAGCAGTTCCAGCATTTGGCGGTTCTTCAACAATATTACCCTTATTGCTGCGATTATCATACAAAAAAACAGCAACTAAAGCTAGTCATGTAGTCTATAATCATATTTTTTGTAAGATAAAGAACTACTGTCATTAGTACAAGTAACAACACATTTAGTAACTTGTTATAACATCAGTATAGGTATATTCACAGTTTACAGTCAGCTCGGTAGCAATGGAGGGAGGTGATGATATACTGCAGAAAGGAACCCACAAACAACTGACCTACATCATCAGAGACAAACTTCCTGGGAGAGCCTGTGAACACCAATGCAAGGAAACAAAGGCTGCAAAAAGGTGAAACCATACCAATGACAGAAATTGGCTATACCCCACTAAAACATGCTTAGGCGATGGAATGAAAATGTGTAAAAAATATACTATAAAATGGTTAATAAACAATACATTGTCTATTCATTAGAGAAACGCTTCCACACACTGCCAATATCCAAAGAACCAGCTAGAGCTGCCATTAGTTCCCCCAAAAGGAGCTAGGTATACACTAACAGAAACGCAGAACTCCATGAGATCCGCACAAGACCACCACCATTACAACCAGGAACCAAGGAACGGAAACACATGCTGTAATTTGTGGTGAGCCTCTCACAATGTTCCAAGTAATTTCAAATGGAAGACAAAATTGAACCCCTTAAAATGAGAGAGATTTTCATTAGACACCACTATAACAATGTTAGGTAAAGGCATGAAAATGTGACAAAAATATCATACATCAGTATTATATTGTGAACAAAGAATATATGTTTTATTACAGAATAGCCTCAACAAGCCACCACCACCCAAGGCACTAGACCGAGCAGCCTTTTCACTGCAGAATATGTTCCACAAACAACTGGCCTACATCATCCGACAAGTGGATGATTCTGGTTGAGCGGGCACAGCAAATTGTTCTGTTCATTTGAATTGTACTTTTTTCTGGAATAAAGGTGTCTTTTTGGTCCTGTGGCCAGATTGATCCCACTTGCATTGTGGTGCGGGTAATATGTTTAAGGATATTGGGCCTCATTACGACCCTGGCGGAAATCAACAGACCGGACCGCCATAGCGTAAATAGCGTTTCCGCCATTGCACGAAGGAGCAAAGTGCGGCCCATTCCGACCCATCGGGCACGAGCATTACGCCATGGCGGAATCCGAAAGGCTGCGATGGCGGAAATGACCCCAAAACGGCCCTTACCGCCGCCGTACGCTGCACCAGGTGCAATACCGCCACCCATCTTAGCGGTCACCGTAATGAGCGGTCACCGTAATGAGCGGGCACCGCAAATTACGGGCACCGTAAATATACGGAAACGGAAGTAAAAGCATGTGGCCGGAACGGGAAACAGCACGCCGCACAACTATAAAATCCGATTCCCAACACAACCATTAAAAATCCGACCCTGACACACATCCCAACCCGTTAGCAACCCCAGTTAAAAAAATAAATATGGGAAAGGTAGCCAAGAAAGCGTGTGATCGCAAGCGGCAGGTCCACTTCTCCCGAGAGGAACTGACCGTGCTCACCGAGACCCTCCAGGAGAATGCCGCCGTCGTCTTCTCCAGTCAAATGACCAGGACGGCCCTTGCCAACAAGAAGGCCATATGGGCCCTGGTGGCACAGCGCGTAAGTGCGGTGGGGACAACACCCCGCACGCCACAGCAATGTCGCAAGCGGTGGGACGACCTGCGGATCCGCGTACGCAGCATACTTTCTGCGAACAGGAACATCGCCACAGCTACCGGGGGGGGATCAGAGTCGCCCATCAAGTTGACCCCCTGGGAGGATATCTGCGCCTCCACCATAGGAATGGAGAGCATAGAGGGAGTCGGAGGGATGGAGAAAGGAGTGCCGACATCCGGAGAATCAGGTAGGTTGGCCAAGAGAAACAATGCGAAATCCACAAAGCACGAACATGTGCAGTACCATGTGACCCCATAGTGCAATACATACTTTGCCCTGACAGCGCCCTCAAAAAGTCAGAATGAATAAACAAATTAATCAAGATGCCATAAACAACCCCTACATGTGCAGCATGCACCCCCTAACTGCAGGCAGCCAAATGAATGCATCCTCAATCCACACGAAAATGAGACCACCTCCAAGGCCCAGTCCCAAATCACCCTCATGTACCACCCCAATGCATTTGATACGTTGCCATTCCAAATCCCACAGACCCATAACTAACGCTCGGCCCTCTTTACTCCACCACAGGGTCCGATACCAACGACGAGCTGCAGGACACCCCTACCAGCACGCCTGCAAAGCGGGCCAGGACCAACGTCCCAAGAGCCTCCACCTCAGGTGCAAGGATCAAGACACGGCAGCAGCAGGAATCAAGTGGCAGCACACTGGAGGGGACTGCAACAGGCACCCCAGCAGCCAGCAAGTCCACAACCCCAGCACCACAGGTCCCCCCAAAGAACGTATCTGATGGCACTGCCTCTGGTGGTAGCAGCACCATAGGTGACACAGCTGTCATGCCAGCATGCTCCGACACGGAAAACAGTGCTGGCGACGTAGGTACCATCCATGACCTTTCCCAATCCCCCTGCATGTTCCATCCCCTACACCATGACGAAACCACGCAGGGGCACCCTGAAGACGACGACTGGCCAACCCCCACAAGTCCTGTGCCAAGGCAACATGTGTTGAGCAGCCCCCCTGTCACACCACCGCAAATGTCCATGGCCCAGCAGAGGCAACAGTCCCTCGACCTGCTGATCGAGCAACAGCAGGAAGTGTCCACGCTACTCAAGGACCATGCAAATGAATGCGGGGGTTCCAGGGCAGCCATGGAAACATCCACCGAGACACTCAGGGCACAAATAGAGAAAAGTAGTGAGAGCCTCAGGGGAGAAATGGAGAGAAGCACCGAGAGCCTGAGAGCACAAATGGAGAAAAGCACCGAGAGCCTGAGGGGGGAACTGCATGCGACGTCCAAAGACGTTTGTGCTGAACTTGCTGCTGTGCGCCGTGTGCTCTCGGAGCTCTCACAAACCCTCAGAGACATGCATGGACGCGAGCAGGCAGAGACATCATCCGTGGCAAGTTCCGTCCAGGGCAGCCCCCAACGCAGATCTGGCAGGAACCTGCGCTCCACGGGCAGGGGTGCCCCTGATACCCGTAGAGGGGGCTTGCAATAGCGTCTACCCACGGACAGCATGCATATTTGGACACTGGTGTTGGGGGGGGAGGTAGTAGGGTGGAGGGGGTGTGTTGTGCTTCACTGGGTGGCGGGTCCATAGGGTGTATAAATCAAATCACATTCACAATACAGTACTTCATTATCATCCAATGACATGTGTGGACATTGATATTTGCGTACGAGGCCTTCATAGGCGTACAGTCCACAATGTGCCTGTACTACACACACACAGTGCCACAGGTCCCCTTTCCATGTAATAGGCACCATGCGTGGTTGCTAGAAGCATGCATCTATGATGCTCTGTCGGATTGCACGTGCATCCTGTGCCTCATGGACTCCTTGAGGTGCCTCCACATCCCCACCCTCATCATCATCATCTTCAGGTGCATGCAGTACAGCGTCAGGGGGCATGGGCACATTCCTACGTATGCACATGTTGTGCAGCATGACACATGCCATGACCATCTTAGAAACCTTCTCATGGCTGTACATGAGTGCCCCGCCAGACCTGCTGAGGCTGCGGAAACGAGCCTTCAGTAGGCCGAATGCCTGTTCAATGACCACACGGGTACGTGAGTGGGCATGGTTGTAGTCCTCCTCATGCTGGTTCTGTGGGTTCCGGATTGGTGTAAGGAGCCATCTCTTCAGTGGATACCCGGCATCACCTGTATGAGACGAATAAAGGGTGTCAGTGGAATGATAGTGCTAAGTAGCCCCCCCCCCCTTCCTGCAAGGTCATTGACGCATCAAATGGGCCACGATGTCATGCATGGAATGAGACTCACCGAGTAGCCAGGATCTGTGCCCTGCGTGTCGCTCCAT
Organism: Ambystoma mexicanum; assembly: GCF_040938575.1. Classification (NCBI taxonomy): domain Eukaryota; kingdom Metazoa; phylum Chordata; class Amphibia; order Caudata; family Ambystomatidae; genus Ambystoma; species Ambystoma mexicanum. Next base: position 444,792,733 of record NC_090936.1, on the reverse strand, counting down.
GTAGCGTGGTATTCTTGTGTTCCTCAGGACCATAGAATCATGGGTAGATCCTGGAAATCTGGCACAACAATGCGTAAAGATCTTGTTGGAGTCACACACCATTTGCACATTGATTGAATGATATTGTTTCCGGTTGCGGTACTGGACCTCCATGGCATGTGGGACAACCAATTCAACATGGGTGCAGTCGATGGCACCAATGCAACCCGGGATGCCGCCAAGTGCATGGAATCCCACTTTTGCGTTGGTAATCTCCTGGTACGTGCGTGGTAGTGTGATGTGGTCGTCGGCGTGCTTCAGGAGGGCATCGTGCACTTGGAAGAGTGTCCGTGAGAACAGTGGCTGTGAAATGCCATGCAACTGTCCGACTGTGTGCTGGTAGGTGCCTGTGGCCAGGAAGTGGAGTACAGACACCACCTTCAGTAGGGGTGGGATGGCGGTTGGGCTATCTATCATGCTCACGAGGTCAGCATGTGTCATGTCCACAATGGCGATTATGGTGTCCCGGTCCAAACGGTAGAGGGTGTGGATCTGCTCAGCAGTGAGGTTGAACGGATCAGCTCGGAGGCGTGGGATTGCGGGCCGCCTGCGTGGTGGTAGTGGCAGTGCTTGTGGGCCTTGCTGACCCTGCCTTGCCCTCCTCCTCCTCCTTCTCCTCCGTCTCCCCTGTGCGCCCGGTTGTTGTACCTGTTGTTGTTCGTCGTCTTCTTGTAGTTGTAGTACTTGCAGTGCTATCTGGTCCCCCAGGCCCAACATCGCTAGTCCTGCCGGTAGCATTTTGGAGTGGGAGTGGTTGTGGGAGGGGTTTGGGTCTGCTATATATGTGCTGTCGGCCTGTATGGCCTCCACCTGTGCTGATTGAATGAATCTGTGGCAGATGCAATCCCTTCTGGCCGAGCACGTCCCGCACGTAAGGCTGCATTTGGCCGCATGGCATCTTGGGATTGGAATCATGTATCAAATCCCGATGGCAGTGTGATGTACTTTGACTGATTTTCATGCTATGCTCCCATTGTTACACATGCTATAATTGCAGCCGCTTACATACCTGTGAAGAGTCAGTGGTATGTAGGGCTCGATCGATGGCCGACCCTCATGCAGCACAGTAACGTACTTCACCGACGGGCGTGGCGTCCCATTTGTGATTGTAGCCAGTTAGCATTATGACACACAGCCGCACTACATTGATGTAATTGTGAATGCAAGCGTTCACAGAGGCCTTTTCGACGTAATGTTGCAAGTGAGGAATTCGAAGGCCAGCATTTTTGGTATCGAAGTAGCGGTGAGGAGACGCCCACAGGTCTGCCTGGAAATGTAACGTTCTATTGTTGAATGTCCTTGGGACAGGGCCCATAACGAGCAGGCAATGAATGTCATGAATTGAATGGGATGCGCAATAGCGTAGTGGACGATAAGGCAGGACGTTCCCAAATCCATCTTGCTTCACAACACTACAGATCCGGCCAGGAGCACAGTGGGTTTTTGCAGACTGCATTACGCACAGACGCGATGGAAGTTTCAAATATTATGTGAGTGAATATTCATGCGTTTTCATTGCGGGATGAGGGAATGATGAATGGATGCATGGACAGATGATTCCATTTAGGGTCTGCCATGTACATGGGTTTTTTGAATCAATCCCCTTCCCCTGCGCTATGTGATGCAAGGCTGCCATAGTGGGACTTACGTCTATCTGCCCTTGTCGGATCCTCCCTGTCTCGACGCGCCTTCATACACTTGTGTCTAGGCACGTTACTAATCCCATGTCATGGGTTCTGTCTTGACGGACGCATGCACAGTAACCGACGTTGCCAATGGTGTATTTACCTCGATTGATTTCGTTATGATTCGATACTGATTTAGGGGTGTGTATATTCCTTTGGAGTGGGCTAGCATGCATATGGGTGTGGATTTGGTGTGTTGAATGAAGATTGTAATGCATCATGAGTCCCGTAATGCAATCGGTTAATTTGTGTTTCATTTGGGTGACAGGTATCTCCTGCCCTATTGCAGATGCCATCTGTACGCCACTCCTCCAGATGGGTTTTACTCTCGACACCTGCAGCTTCGGGTGAATCAGTGGAGCACCCTTACGATCTTATGGGACGATCGCCAATGGGCCACATGCCCTTACGCTGTACTGGTGGCTAGGTGCAACATTTCGGCCTTTCAGCTGGACTAGTGCCTGCCTCATGGGACGGACCTGCGGTTCTTGCCGCTTCCATGTTGCCTTTTGGAACGTTGATGTAGGCCCTGTGTGCCATGATGGTACAGGGCGTCACACAAGTGGAAGCTGGTCAATTATTGCAGATGCAGCCCTCGGTGATGATGGATGTTTTGGTGTTATTTAGCAAATTGCTGTGAGGCCTTTGTCATTTGGATGTGCATTTAAATTGTATTCCGATATTTGGCGTGTTGCGTTATTCTTTGCAGGTGATGTAGCGATTTTCGATTTGTGGCGGTATGTATTGCGAGATGATCTGCATTGTGTTCCGCCTTCTGAGTTGAGTTGTGTGGTACTGTACTGGCCGCGTTTGCCTACGTAGCACAGTATGGTCACGGATGGGGGCTGCCATTGTGACTGTTTACATGATGTGCTGTTCAGGGGCGGGGGATTGGCTTTTGGCCGACTGGTGCCTGTCAGCCAGGTCGATTGGTGGAATGATGGGATGTTCAGAATGTGGCTGGTCACAGGTGCCTGTGTTTGCGTGCGTTTGTTGGAGGGGGACTGGGGTCATGTCCATTGGAATAGCTTCTGTATTCATGCCATCTGTGCCCTGCAGCTCCCATCGGCCCCTCTTGGGATGAGCCTGGCTGCTCAGTCACTCTGCCAACTTGTGTGGTACATGCTTCTGCTGATGGTTGGTTTGTTTACTGGCAAGAGTACAGGGCTGGTGCAATCCCCCTCAGGATGCTGTTTTGGATGTTGCCTTGCGCTGGTGGCAAGCGATGGGGGACTACTGTTGTTTTGTGTCATGTGTTCTTGATTTTCATTTTGATGTATTGTACCTTCACATGCCTGTGCTGCATCAGTACGGCTATGGTGACATGCCGTACATGGATGCCCACTCACGGGGCGCTTTGAGCCCCTGCATGCATTTCTACGTTGGCATGCATGGGTGAATTGTAGATTTCACTGGTTGCATAGTGTGAGTACATTGCGCCTGCCAGGAGTTGTGCAATGTGGCCAGGGAGTGGAGTACAGGCACTCAGTGGGCCATTTACGGTTGGTTCACGATGCCGTATTTCTCGCCATGGCGGAATGGTACTTTCCGACGTGCTTGATGGCGTTCAGTACATGTCCGCTAGGGTCAGAATTCGCGTACCGTTGCGCCATGGCGGTGTTTCCGGTTTTGCAAGGCGCGCGTGCGCGTACTTGGTGCAGTTAGCGTTGCCGTTCACTGCGGTGTCGCTAATGGCATCGTACTTTACGGTGACGGGTCATGATCGCAACGAGCGGTGTTCGATGGCGGTATTGCATTTCCGCCATCATTTTTCCATTTCCGCCAGGGTCGTAATGAGGCCCATTGTCTGGGTTGGAATTACTCAGATGTCTTTGAAGGACCTGATGAGAGTCTCACATGTTCCTGTTTCATTTCTTGCATGTACCATCTGTTCATATCATTCATACAGCAGATTATATGTTTTATACAAGAGATTTATCCAAGGTAAAAAAATGAAAGCGTTAATTCTTAGACATAGGCAGTGTTGTGTTGTCCAATGCGTTTTTGTAATTTAGACCATCTTCATGGACCAATTTCTACAAAACATAATAGAACGCAGTTTGTAAGTGTTTAACAATGTTGTGTCACATTATAATGTGATTGTACATAAGTTGTATTCACCTGCCTGGGTTGTCTATTGTTCCTGTCTGCGCTTCGTTGCTCTATGTTTCTTAGGCACTGCTGGGCTCTTCTTGGATCTAATCCTTAGACCTCTGAGATTGGTTGGTAACATGGAATTTAATGTAAAGAAATATTGTTTTTGGAGGGGGGGGGTTTGATCTATGTTTCCTAACATTCTAACTTGATAACTTGGTACTTAACTTTTACATACCTTGTGGGGACATGGTAAACTCCTGTATTTCATGCAACTTCCTGCTGTCCTAAGGATGTATCTAGCAAGAAAAGGTCAGTATAAGGGTTCCTGTGCTTAATTTATCATGTGTATGACCTTGTATGGATCATACGTTTCTCTGCACTTACCTAGTTTCTACTTGCTTTTGCCGCCTCTGGACAACAGAATCCTACTGGGGTGGATCTCTGTGTCCAGAGGCTAGCCTTTTACACAGGAAAATTAAAGAAGATGGAACCAGTGGTTGTGATGATGTCATCGCGCGCCAGCCGCCATTTGCTTTATTTGCAGGCCCAGCTGTGATCCAAGTGTTTTTTTGGGAATGTGCTTTACTTTTCTGTGGCAAGCATATGATTTCTATTCTTGCCAATTGAAAAACCGTTGTGGGAACATGCTGTTAAGGAATATGTTGCACAATTTAGCCATTGTCTATTTTGTACTAGAGTAATCATTGGGTTTTATGCTAATTCGTGCACCACGGAGGGTATGATAAATCATGATGTCATGGAGTATTCCTTACACTTACAGGGTTGGTATATAACTCATTGGGTATCTGCTTACATACATATTTTCTCACATACTTTCTCAAGGTTTATCCCGGCAACGTGAGATCATACATTGGTAAGTCATTATGTCAAGGTTCTATGTACTTTTTGCACAATGTTTGAAAACAACATATGAATTAAGTGTTGCTTCCAATAATAGAGTTGCTATATAACATAACATTTGGCATCCGCAAATCCACATATTGTTTTCATTATTTTTCATAGTGTGTTTGGATAACATTGCATCACATATTCAGTGTAATTTATGGATGTAAAATGAGTGTATGCTAATGCAGTGATAAAAATAGGTTTACAATGAAACATTACATATTATGGATATGTCATGGATGTGCAATTGGTATTTACTTGTGTAGTGATACGTACTATACCGATGGCTCACATATAGTTTCATGTTAGACTAAAGCTTCAGATAATTTGTAGACTCATCTTGATTCATGTAATAACATCTGTCAATATTTCAAAACAATAGTCATGCCTCACCATGTTGTCTGGCAACATTAGACTAAGTTTAAAGATAACATGCATAGTTAACATTCCTCATTCATTCCTCCTGGATACAGAGAGTTCAATCTTTCTATCCAAAAGGTTTCCCTTTAGTCAAGTTGTTTTTGGATACTGTACCCCCCCCCCATCTCTTCTTACAATCGTTTCCAGTACTTGGTATTTGATTTGGAATATCTGGTGCCTGGCTTCTAGGAAGGGTCTTGTGACCAGGGATCTCACGTTACCTGTCCTGATATTGGACCTCTGTTCATTCCATCAGAGTTTGGCTTTCCTTGTTTTTTGTCCAATGTAATATTTCCCACATGGGCATTTGATACTGTAGACGATGTTGCTGCTGCTCTCGGATGTTGCATAACATTTCAGAAAAATGTTCTTTCCTGTATTCGGGTGAAATATTAAATCACCTTTTTGTACCAGACTGCAGTTGGTACATTGGAGACACAGGAAGGTGCCACATGTCTGGTTTTTTTGATGGGTCTCTTGCTGTCGCGCCTGACCAGCATGTCTCTGATGTTTTTACTTCTTGTATTTGTGAATACGGGAGGTGCTTCATATAGCTTACCCAGTGCTTTGTCTTGAGATAGATAGCCTACCGCCAAGTGCAACTCTTGGTCAGGGATGTCATTTCACCAAAATGACATCAGGGGAAGCAATGAAACACAACCTTTCCCCTTTGACAAAACAGGAAGTGGCATCACATAGCATTGATCCTAAGTACACTATGAAAAATATGGTTACGATATCACTAGAATATGATATACATTTCATACAAGAATGGATCACCATATGTATTATTAATATCCGTGTGTATAGGCCCATATTACCATATTACTGTAAATGCACACAGACGTCCAAGGGCAAATGATAATGATGTGTTATTATATGGAACTTACTGTTAAGAGCTTTTTATAGAACAAATATGCATTGAATATCATACATCCTGTGCTGGCACTCATTTATCGACCTTAGAAGGATGAAAGGCTGAGTTTAGGTGTTTAAGAACAGACTAAATCAGTGACTCACCCCCTGACGTGTGCCTGAAATAAACCTTTAATGAGTCTAGCAATTGTATAGAATTCCATAAAGACAAAATATTAGTTATTCCTATTCTTTCTTATTTAGAGTCACTGCTCAAAGTATTACACTTGTGGAACCGCCTGTTTTTTTAAGACGCCGTAACATGGAAGCCAGCCTCTCCAGAAACAGCCAGAGCCACATGGCGCTGGCCACAGCCCAGGAGCTTACATTAAAAAAAAAAAGAATCTCTATTTTTTTAGGGGCACCAAGGAAGACCACAGGGGTTAGCAGCTACCACCCTTGGTGACCCACAAATGACGTCCCTGCACTTGGTATGACTCTAACCTCACCACCAGGAATCGCACGTGTAGGGTTGCTGAGAGTAAGTGGAGGGCATCGGGCGCATCCTCTGACAAACGGGCCTGGCGCATGCTCCAAAGGCAATACAGATTCTGTGTCCTATCCAAGAAGACAGCCCATATCCAAGCCTGTCTCTCTGTGGCCTCTAACACAACCAAACTCTTCAAAATCTGCAAGAAACTGGCCAATCCTACTGTAGTCTTCACCTCTCCTGTTCCCTCTGCACAGCTCTGGCTTCTCACTTCACCACTAAAACTCAGGACATCCTGTCCTCTCTCTCCATTCCCTCTCTCGGCCCCCCTCTGGCTGCCTCTCCCTCTCATCCTCCCTTCTCCTCTTTCTCTCTGATCACACCTGATGATGTTTCTAGACAAATCTGATGTATGAACGTGTCGTCCAAGCAGGTGCTCCCCTGCTCCTCCAGAACCATCAAGGACCACATTGTCACCCCCTGCTCCAGCCTTGGCCGATTTCTGAAAACACTCTTTTGCCTCTGGAACTTTCCCCTGCCCCTTAAAAGCACTCCCTTGTGCAGCACCTCCTAAAAAAACCTACGGCCGATCTCCATCACTCCTTTCCTGGGCAAATACCTGGAAAAGATTAAGTACAACATTGTTTCTCTCGCTCCAGACTTGGCCAATTTCTGCAATCCAAGTTAGTAGATTTAAAGCAAGAGGCTGCCTAGACGATGAAATTACAAACTCCTTTGAGAAGACAGAGAATATCACAAGGGAGACAATATTGATGAAAAACAACTCCAAGACCCAACCACAGCTGATCTATGTCACAAAATACTCATGACAAAGCAACAGAGTAAAGAAAATTGCCAACAAACATTGACACTATCTATCTGAAGACAGAAAACTGGGTAAGCTATATCAAGCACCTCCATTCACATATACAAGAAGTAAAAATATCCGAGACATACTGGTCAGGAGCAACAGCAAGAGACCCCCCCCCACACCCCTAAAAAAACCTAGAAATGTGGCACCTTCCCATGCCTCCAATGTACCAACTGCAGTCTAGTACAAAAAGATGATATAATATTTCACCCGAAACAGGAAAGAAGTTTTTTTTAAATGTTATGCAACATGCAAGAGCAACAACATCGTCTACAGTATCAAATGCCCATTTGGGAAATATTATGTTGGACAAACAAGGAAAGCCAAACTCAGATGGAATGAACACTGGTCCAATATCAGGACAGGTAACATGAGATCCCCGGTCACAAGGCACTTCATGGACGCCAGGAACCAGATATCTCAAATCAAATTCCAATTACTAGAAACAATTGTAAGAAGAGATGGGGGATACAGTATCCGAAAATTACTTGACCAAAGGGAAACCTTGTTGATAGGATTGACCTCTCTGTATCCAGGAGGAATGAATGAGGAATGTATCCATGCATGTTATCTTTAAAGTGTATCTAATGTTGCCAGACAACACGGTGAGGCATGACTATTGTTTGGAAATATTGACAGATGTTATTACATGAATCAAGATGAGTCTTCAAATTATCCGAAGCTTGAGTCTAACATGAAACTATCTGTGAACCATTGGTATAGTACATATTACCATCACTGCACAAGTAAATATCCATTGCACATCTGTGACATATCCATAATATTTAATGTAGCATTGTAAACCTATTTTTATCACTGCATTAGCATAAACTCATTTTACATCTATTAATTACACTGAATATGTGATGCAATGTTATCCAAACACACTACGAAAAAGAATGAAAACAATATGTGGATAAGCGAATACCAAATGTTATGTGAAATAGCATTTCTATCATTGGAAGCAATACTTCATTCATATATTGTTTTTAATCATTGCGCAAAAAGTAAGTAGAACCTTGCCATAATGACTTAGAAATGTATAACGTCATGTTGCCGGAATAAACTTTGAGAAAATAAGTGAGTAAACATTTATGTAAGCAGATAACCAATGAAATACCCACCATGATTCACAAATTAGCATAAACCACAATGATTACTCAAGTACAAAATAGACAATGACAGAATTATGCAACATATTCCTTAACAGCAGGTTCCCACAATGGTGTTTCAATCAGTAAGAATACAAATCACATGCTTGACACAGAAAAGTAAAGCACTTCCGAAATAAATCGCTCAGATCACAGCCGGGCCTGCAAACAAAGAAAATGGCGGCAGGCGCACAATGACGTCAGTATGATGATGTCATTGTGCCCGCAACCACCGGCGCCATTTTCTTCAATTTCCCTGTATAAAAAGTCAGCCTCTGGATACATAGATCCACCCCAGTAGGATTCTGTTGTCCAGAGGCGGAGGAAGCAAACAGCAACTAGTGCAGAGAAATGCATGATCCATTCAAGGTCTTACCAATAATAAATTAAGCAAACAATATTGGCACAGGAACCCTTATACTCACCTTTTATTGCTAGATACATCCTTAGGACAGCAGGAAGTGGAATAAAATACAGGAGCAGACCGTGTCCCCACAAGGTATGTAAAATATAAGTACCAAGTTATCAAGTTAGAATGTTAGGAAATCTAGATCACCCCCCAAAAATGTCTTACATTAAATTCCAGATCACCAACCAATCTCAGAGGTCTAAGGATTAGATCCAAGAGTAGCTCAGCAGTGCCTAAGAAACACAGAGCAACGAAGCACAGACAGGAACAATAGACAACCCAGGCAGGTGAATACAGCTTATTCACATTCTAATGTGACACAACATTGTTAAAAATTTACAAACTGCGTTCTATTATGTTTCGTAGAAATTGGTCCATGAAGATGGTCTAAATGACCAAAACGCATTGGCCAACACATGAATGCCTATGTCTAAGAATAAACGCTTCCATTTTTTAACCTTGAAGAAATATGTTTTATAAAACATATAATTTTCTCTATGAATGATATCAACAGATGGTACATGCAAGACATGAAATAGGAACAAGTGACACCTCATACTTCATGCCCAGGTCTTTCCAAGATGTCTGGGTAATTCCAACCCAGACAATATCCTACATCATTGGACACCCACTTCCCTGGGAGATCCGGAGATCACGTGTATCAGAAATCAAGACACAGAAACAGAAGTTGCTATTTGTGGTAAGAGAGCCCACTGACAATTTGCCAACCACTGCTCCAGAAGGCAAGAAAACAAGCAGGAAAGAATGTCCACCCATGGAGGAGAACATATTCAGCATCAGCAACAATAAAAGCAAGTAGGTACACCTTCCAAACGCTACAATTTCTACAATAAAGCAATGCATATGTTATTAAAACAGCCACTATAGTAAAGGAAACTGACAATATTCACAAGGCAACTAGTGTTAGTAAAAACATAACAGAGAATTATGCATGGGTTGTATCAACTAGGAGGATATATTTCACAGAGGAGCTCAAAGTGAGATATCAAATAAAACTACTTCACCCCCACTGAAAGTCTCACAATATACACTGACACCACTTATAAATCCGTCATCCCAACAAACACCAGACTATGCACACACTCACACATCATTACAAGTATCACCCTGACTGTACATAGGGGTAATCTGCTGTCTTGACTGAGGCAATGGGAAAATAAATGGGTAAGTCCCAGGGTTTTTTGTTTAAGGGGGATTGAGCAAAAGAGGGACCATTCATGTAGTATAAGACCAAAGGAACGATGCTCAATTACCTCTCTTTTAGTCCACCTTATAGCTGGTCAGATATAAACTAAATCAGTTTGGGTAAGGTATCTATTTCATTTACCCCTAATGCATATGTATTAACAGAATAATTTTATCATGCCAGAATACAAATGTAAAAACACATTTTAATCAACAATTAAATTCAGTACACAGTGTGGTATATGCTTTCCACAAGACATTACCACTTTTCAAATATATAAAAACGTTTAAGAAAAACAATTTAGGAAAAGGCAATTTAACAGAAACAAATCCAAAATGATGACACAGTGGTCTCAGTAGTGGCTGAGGTTAGTAAGTGACAGATGCAATAATGCATAGACACGAGATGTTATTACCAATAGCTATATTCGCAGAGGAGCAAACTATCGTTGTTCAAACAAAAATACACAAATCTTTTGTGCATGGAGACAACACGATTTGAGATGTCTTAGGGATGTCTACATATGTTTCGGCTGAACAGATTTTCATGAACACCTTCCCTGGTGTTCTGCTGTTATTATTTAAAGCCCTCTTCAGGACAGTGCGTTGCTTTAGAAAATTGACAGTACGTTCAATGCTCCCGTCTCCGTTAGGTTGGAATTAAAAAGGAGACACTACAAAGAGAGAAACAGGAAATTGAGTCTCTTTTAGCCAATTGTTCTGCATTGTACAAAAGTTTAAAATACAAGAGTGATTTACAAATATAAGCAAAAATTTATGCATAATCTGGCTATTTACATGCCCTATGTAAGCAGTTTCACTGACCTTTTGATCTTGGATTGGTTGGACTAAAGTATGAGTAATTTCTTCAGGCCGTAACTTCCTGTTTCATGATTTGTATTTATGGACTATTTATCCACTTAGTAGCTTCGAATTTGTTTTTCAATAATTCGAGTAACAGACATATTTTTGTATTTCTCAGTTTCAAACTCTGTACCTATTATATCATAGACAGAGGAGAGAGGGAAGAAGACACAAGATTGTCCGATATAGTTTGTAAAGGCTTTCTATTTAGTTTGAACTAATTTCTTTTATGGAGTTATGTTAGTTGACATACCTCCTTGTCGGTACGTCTTCGCAACTTTTTTGTGATGTTGTTTGTTTTTAGAAGGGGATTCGAAGGAGCCCACACGCGTCGACTTCACCTTTATGAGCTCGTCTGCCTGAAGATAGCAAACACACAAAATATGTAGGCTTGTTATTATCTGTGTCCCCAGCGGGAGAGAAGTACCAAAATTATTTATTTCTCAGAGTTTGCTGACTGAATGCTATATTGGCAGTGCATACGGCCATAGTATTGCAGCGTTAGTTTACCTGGTGGTTGCACTTGTTTTCAATTTTCAGACGTCGGCGTCTATTAGAGCTTCATTCGTGGGTACCTTCGTGGTTGAATCCCAGGACGCCGCGGATTGTTACTTGCCGTATTTATGCGGTCATGTGATTCTGATGCGTCTGGTGCGTCATCGGACTTGTGTGGTACACAAGACGTTCGAGGCGACGAATTTTCGATGTATCTCAAGGACGCCATCTTGGAGTGGTGTGCGCAGAGATGAGTGCTTCTTAAGATAATGCTATACCTCATAGTTGGTGGATGATGCAATCGTCGTTTTGTTCATCAATGAATTATTTGGATGTACATTCTTCAGAGTACAATTTTGAGGAAGTTGGAATTACGGAAGAATGTTTTCCGTAGGATACCTTCTGAGTACGGCCTATATCTCTGAAATATTCAACATGGGTCGTATTTGACGGCCCATTCTTGGTGTTTTGTGGTTTTAGCGTGGGGTACTGGTTTGTTTTAATGGTGCGATCCAGTGAGGCTGGTCCAGATGTTGTGTACATCAATTCGATTAGAGACGGAGATCTGGGCTTTAGAAAAAAATTCCCCATTCAACTGCAGAATTGAGACCGTTCTTAACGGTGTCCAAGTCGAAAATCTACTTCTGTTCGCTTTTCCGCAGGGCCAGGTCTCTGTTTCCCCCTCTTTTGGATATGTGAGATGTTTGAATAATGAACCAAAATATTTCACTTGGTTTGTGTTTTAGCTTTGCATAGTGAGCTACTAGAGGTTTATTAGGTGTTTGGTTTCTGATATTGCACCTGTGTTCTCCGATCCTTGTTTTGATTTGTCTTTTCGTTTTTCCAATATACAGTAATTGGCACGGGCATTGGATGGCATAAATGACCCATTGTGAACAGCAATTTGTAAAGGTTTTAAATACCCAGGGTTTTCCCTTCAGTTGGATGCTCTTCATATTTTTCGTTAGCGAGCAGACTGAGCAATTGCCGCATCTGAAGTGTCCGGTGACAGCTGGAAGGTCCCATAGTGTTCTTTGCAGATTAGTTTTTTTGTTTGTTTTATATTTGTAAAACACTCTTGTATTTTAAACTTTTGTACAATGCGGAACAATTGGCTAAAAGAGACTCAATTTCCTGTTTCTCTCTTTGTAGTGTCTCCTTTTTGATTCCAACCTAACGGAGACGGGAGCATTGAACGTACTGTCAATTTTCTAAAGCAACGCACTGTCCTGAAGAGGGCTTTAAATAATAACAGCAGAACACCAGGGAAGGTGTTCATGAAAATCTGTTCAGCCGAAACATATGTAGACATCCCTAAGACATCTCAAATCGTGTTGTCTCCATGCACAAAAGATTTGTGTATTTTTGTTTGAACAACGATAGTTTGCTCCTCTGCGAATATAGCTATTGGTAATAACATCTCGTGTCTATGCATTATTGCATCTGTCACTTACTAACCTCAGCCACTACTGAGACCACTGTGTCATCATTTTGGATTTGTTTCTGTTAAATTGCCTTTTCCTAAATTGTTTTTCTTAAACGTTTTTATATATTTGAAAAGTGGTAATGTCTTGTGGAAAGCATATACCACACTGTGTACTGAATTTAATTGTTGATTAAAATGTGTTTTTACATTTGTATTCTGGCATGATAAAAAAATTTCTGTTAATACATATGCATTAGGGGTAAATGAAATAGATACCTTACCCAAACTGATTTAGTTTACATCTGACCAGCTATAAGGTGGACTAAAAGAGAGGTAATTGAGCATCGTTCCTTTGGTCTTATACTACATGAATGGTCCCTCTTTTGCTCAATCCCCCTTAAACAAAAAACCCTGGGACTTACCCATTTATTTTTCCTGTATAGGACAACCCGGTAGTTGTTGGGTAAAAATTGAGTCTGCTGATTGGTGATACAGCCTTCTACTTGGCACTAATTGTCCAGGTTAGACACTCACAGTATACCAATATGGATACTGTTAACCTAGTATCGTTCACGGACGAATACTACCAAAAGATAATAAATCTACCATTAACTATGACTTTAGAAGATACCACTTCAACGCCGACTACTGTGTGCAGTGACTTTGAAACCTTGACACAGAAGAAAAAGAAACTAATTAGGACGGAATCTCACGGTCAGCTAATGCTGGCATACCTAAAAGCAGGCATTATCCCAGAAGGACTCCAGGTCAGAAATATCCCCCGTGTTTTCATCGACAACGCCAAATTTAAAGGAAAATTCAGTGGCGTTGGGAATAAGTGCTCAAGAGACTGGCTTATCTTGATCATAGAGATCGCACAAGAAGAAGCAAAAGAACAACAAGCGGAAATCAATCTTCTGGAAGAAAAAATACAATCAGACAAAACAATCACAGAAATCAAGCAGAAATTGGAAAAAATAGAGGAAGAAATGAACAAATTCAAGAAAATAACAATCGACAAAAAAATTTGGAAATTAAAAAAAGATATTGAAATGTATAAAGAAATAAAGACCTACCCTTACCTTGTCGAAACATTCTATGATAATGTCAACAAAACAGGTCCACAAAGAACTAGGAATGGATACCAAAGAAAACAATGTGTCACTTTCTCCAATACCACTAATAGCACCACAAGCAGTGATTCGGACAACAGCACCAACGCAAACACATCACGTGGAGGAAAAAACCAAAAACAACAGTTTTTTCAAGGGAGGGGCAGAGGAGGCCGCAACAGAATTCAAGGACCCCCGCGAATGCAAACACGCAACTGGAACGGACCGGTCCAGAATTGGTAATACCGATTTTCAACCTTTCCACACATATTCTCACTGAAGGTGAGAAACAAGTACTAAGTCAAGGCCTTAGCTTTGTTCCTGTCAAAAAAGCAGATGATTTTAAAACTCAAATTGAATTACAAAAATTCTTCAGAACTATACGGCTTAAATACTTTTTCAGAAATCCACCCACCAATGAGAAAGAAAAAGAAAAAAGTACAACTGGTTTAAAACCCAAATCCACTTTCTGTCCTACTATAACAATGATAAGTCCAGCCATAGCTGCTTTCGAAAACAAAATCATCGATGAAACAAAAAAATTGATCTCGAAAAACAACTTTCTGCGAGATAATCTCAGTCAATCAGAAAGACAGGCACTCAAAGACCTACAAACCAACTCCCTTTTCGTAATTAAACCTGCAGACAAAGGAGGGGGGATCGTCTTGTGGAACAAAGTAGCCTACAATGAAGAAGCCAAGTCCCAACTCTCAAATCAAAAATTCTATAAACAACTCCAGGCGGATCCAACACCAAGACTTAAAGAAGAAATATCCAGTTTGATGGCACATGCCGAACTAAGAGGATGGATAGATCACGATGAAAAAATGTTCCTCATCAATTCCAATCCTACCATCCCAGCCTTCTATTTGTTGCCAAAGGTGCACAAACACAGTGAAAAACCACCAGGAAGACCGATCGTGTCAGCAATAGATTCAATCCTGGAACCTCTGTCCATATATGTTGATTGGTTCCTGAGACCATGGGTCTTAAAAATGAAATCCTACATCAAGGACACCACCAGCATGATCAACACTTTGGAAAATATTCAAATTGAAAATGGCGATATTCTGGTCACGCTAGATGTAGTGGCCCTTTACACTGGTATCCCGCAAAGAGAGTGTCTCCAAATTCTTGAACAATATCTAAATAAACGGTATATAAACAACAAAACGGTGCCCACCGCCTTCATTCTAGAATGCGCTAGGTTAGCCCTGACAGAAAACTATTTCCTGTACGAGGAGACTTTCTACAATCAAAAACACGGGACTAGTATGGGTGCAACCTTTGCACCAGATATAGCCAACCTATATATGGACCATGTGGAAACCAACTCAATTTATCATATTAATAACCCATATTCATTAAATATAAAAACTTGGCACAGATATATCGATGACTGCTTCATGATATGGAGGGGTTCAGTTTCCCTACTCGAGAATTTCCATCAATGGCTAAATCAATGCAACCAAAACATCGATTTCACAATGGCTTACAATACTGAAGTCATTCCTTTCCTGGACCTAGAAATCAGGACACAAAACAATGGCTCTCTAATTACCAATCTCTTTAGGAAAAAAACTGATAAAAACACTCTGCTAGAGTATCAAAGTTTCCACCCAGCGAGTCTAAAATCAAATCTTCCAATAGGACAATTCCTAAGAGTGCGAAGAAACTGCACCCGCCTGGAAAAATACAGAGAAAGCAACTTAAACAACGCCTTCTACAACGAGGATACCCCAAGAAACAAATTAATGTGGCATATAAGAGGGCAAAGCACCAATATCGCAAGGCATGCTTAAATCCAACAAAAAGAACCACCACAGAAAAAATGACCTGCGTGACAACTTTCAGTCCGATAAGCCATAACTTACGAAAATTGATCTTGAAAAATTGGCATATCATTAAAACAGAGGATTTTTCACCAGCACCACCGAGGTTTGCCTTCAAAAGACAAAACAATCTACGAGACAATCTCGTACATACATATCCCAAACAAAAAAACTAATCTGCAAAGAACACTATGGGACCTTCCAGCTGTCACCGGACACTTCAGATGCGGCAATTGCTCAGTCTGCTCGCTAACGAAAAATATGAAGAGCATCCAACTGAAGGGAAAACCCTGGGTATTTAAAACCTTTACAAATTGCTGTTCACAATGGGTCATTTATGCCATCCAATGCCCGTGCCAATTACTGTATATTGGAAAAACGAAAAGACAAATCAAAACAAGGATTGGAGAACACAGGTGCAATATCAGAAACCAAACACCTAATAAACCTCTAGTAGCTCACTATGCAAAGCTAAAACACAAACCAAGTGAAATATTTTGGTTCATTATTCAAACATCTCACATATCCAAAAGAGGGGGAAACAGAGACCTGGCCCTGTGGAAAAGCGAACAGAAGTGGATTTTCGACTTAGACACCGTTAAGAACGGTCTCAATTCTGCAGTTGAAT
The DNA here is from genome assembly GCF_040938575.1 of Ambystoma mexicanum. Classification (NCBI taxonomy): domain Eukaryota; kingdom Metazoa; phylum Chordata; class Amphibia; order Caudata; family Ambystomatidae; genus Ambystoma; species Ambystoma mexicanum. The sequence continues at coordinate 444,776,247 of NC_090936.1, read as the reverse complement.
GGGGAATTTTTTTTCTAAAGCCCAGATCTCCGTCTCTAATCGAATTGATGTACACAACCTCTGGACCAGCCTCACTGGATCGCACCATTAAAACAAACCAGTACCCCACTCTAAAACCACAAAACACCAAGAATGGGCCGTCAAATACGACCCATGTTGAATATTTCAGAGATATAGGCCGTACTCAGAAGGTATCCTACGGAAAACATTCTTCCGTAATTCCAACTTCCTCAAAATTGTACTCTGAAGAATGTACATCCAAATAATTCATTGATGAACAAAACGACGATTGCATCATCCACCAACTATGAGGTATAGCATTATCTTAAGAAGCACTCATCTCTGCGCACACCACTCCAAGATGGCCTCCTTGAGATACATCGAAAATTCGTCGCCTCGAACGTCTTGTGTACCACACAAGTCCGATGACGCACCAGACGCATCAGAATCACATGACCGCATAAATACGGCAAGTAACAATCCGAGGCGTCCTGGGATTCAACCACGAAGGTACCCACGAATGAAGCTCTAATAGACGCCGACGTCTGAAAATTGAAAACAAGTGCAACCACCAGGTAAACTAACGCTGCAATACTATGGCCGTATGCACTGCCAATATAGCATTCAGTCAGCAAACTCTGAGAAATAAATAATTTTGGTACTTCTCTCCCGCTGGGGACACAGATAATAACAAGCCTACATATTTTGTGTGTTTGCTATCTTCAGGCAGACGAGCTCATAAAGGTGAAGTCGACGCGTGTGGGCTCCTTCGAATCCCCTTCTTAAAACAAACAACATCACAAAAAAGTTGCGAAGACGTACCAACAAGGAGGTATGTCAACTAACATAACTCCATAAAAGAAATTAGTTCAAACTAAATAGAAAGCCTTTACAAACTATATCGGACAATCTTGTGTCTTCTTCCCTCTCTCCTCTGTCTATGATATAATAGGTACAGAGTTTGAAACTGAGAAATACAAAAATATGTCTGTTACTCGAATTATTGAAAAACAAATTCGAAGCTACTAAGTGGATAAATAGTCCATAAATACAAATCATGAAACAGGAAGTTACGGCCTGAAGAAATTACTCATACTTTAGTCCAACCAATCCAAGATCAAAAGGTCAGTGAAACTGCTTACATAGGGCATGTAAATAGCCAGATTACGCATACATTTTTGCTTATATTTGTAAATCACTCTTGTATTTTAAACTTTTGTACAATGCGGAACAATTGGCTAAAAGAGACTCAATTTCCTGTTTCTCTCTTTGTAGTGTCTCCTTTTTGATTCCAACCTAACGGAGACGGGAGCATTGAACGTACTGTCAATTTTCTAAAGCAACGCACTGTCCTGAAGAGGGCTTTAAATAATAACAGCAGAACACCAGGGAAGGTGTTCATGAAAATCTGTTCAGCCGAAACATATGTAGACATCCCTAAGACATCTCAAATCGTGTTGTCTCCATGCACAAAAGATTTGTGTATTTTTGTATGAACAACGATAGTTTGCTCCTCTGCGAATATAGCTATTGGTAATAACATCTCGTGTCTATGCATTATTGCATCTGTCACTTACTAACCTCAGCCACTACTGAGACCACTGTGTCATCATTTTGGATTTGTTTCTGTTAAATTGCCTTTTCCTAAATTGTTTTTCTTAAACGTTTTTATATATTTGAAAAGTGGTAATGTCTTGTGGAAAGCATATACCACACTGTGTACTGAATTTAATTGTTGATTAAAATGTGTTTTTACATTTGTATTCTGGCATGATAAAACATTTTCTGTTAATACATATGCATTAGGGGTAAATGAAATACATACCTTACCCAAACTGATTTAGTTTACATCTGACCAGCTATAAGGTGGACTAAAAGAGAGGTAATTGAGCATCGTTCCTTTGGTCTTATATTGACTGAGGCAATGTTTTGAGATCTGTTGTAGAGTTCAACCTGAGATCAAGAACAATACCAAGACCATATCAACTCAAAGTAAACAGGAACTTAAAAAATAAACAAAAAGACAAGATGGCTCTCTCTTCAGTGGAGTTTGGCTTTGTTGCCCTCCGAAACCTGTCACCCTACCAATGTCTTTCCCGTGGATGTGGGTACACTGGTCTTCCTGGCATCAGAAGCAAGTATTCCATTCTATACAGTTCAAGTGGGGATACCTTTCTCCTTCTGGCATTGCAGGCTTTATGGTGACCCACACCCTTCGTCTTGGTCTGAGCTTGTTGCAGGCTTTCTGGCATACAGTACGTCATGACTCACTAAATGCCAATGCTTTGTGACCAGGCGGGACAGTTGGCACAGCCGGCAGACAGTGATTGAGAGGGGCTTCTGGGGTCTGTCTTTTCTATCTGCTGGTTTCTCCTTTTCCACCTGTGAAAACTCACAGTAATCTCCCTCACCAAAGCTTGAACGTCCTGCCACCAAATGATGTTGCCTAAAGCTCATTGGGCCAGCCAGAACCTTCCTGTTATTACTGGCTAGGTCTGGCTTCTCTTTCTCCTCCTGGTCATTTACTCACCAACTGTTTTCCTGCTTTGGCTTTATTCTCCTCCTGCTGTTATTACCTCAGTCTCCTCTGGACCACCTGGAGAACCTCTAATACCCCTTTCTTGGCCTGTTCTCTCCTTGCACTCTTCAAGAGCTGTGTATGCCCCTGATGTTACTTCCTCTGTGTCTCTATCAGTCTCTACTGTTGCCACCTCCTCCTCCAGAGGTCACAACCCCTCCACCTGTGACCCCCCTTTTCCTCTTGACTTCCACTGCGCTGCACTGTTTTCTTTTCCTGCCAATGTACTGTGACTGATGTTATCTTATCACCTCTTCTCATTCTCCTTTAATTCTCACCCCCTCCTCTTTTTCTTCCTCTGTTGTCTTCCTGGTTACCGCATCCTCCTGTCTGCTTTCACCCTCTGATGGCACCACCTCATACTTCACGCTCTTAGCTCTGTCTTCATCTGCTCACTCTCGCCCTCTGATGCTATCATCTTCTCTTTCTCCTTCTCAACTCCCTCAACCTCCTTCTGCTCACTCTCATCCTCGGAAGTCACCACTGCATCCTTGCACCTCTTAGCTTTTGCTACCTCCTCCTCTTTAGTACTGCCACCTTTCCACTCTCCTCCATCCCTCCAATGTTTGCTTCTTCCACTTACAGCCTTTTCCAAACATGAACCCCCTGCTACTACACCCCCACAATAAGCATCTCAGGCTGGCTGCTTTTATAATGTGTCCCCTCCTCCCCTTGGTTAGGACTTTTAGTGAGGTTAAGCACCCATGACTGATAAATGGGTGACGCCTGGGACTGGCTGTTCGCCCCAGTTGCACTTGCGCTGCTCTGGATTCAAGTATCTGGACCAGGCCTATAAGATGACTGTCAGCCATTATGTATGGATGTTGTTCCCCTATGACTCCCCTCTGTGCTGTCTGTGCTGAGCTAAAGGCTTTGGTGTTTACAATATTTGGAATAGAAGCTGAAAATACACTGGGTAAGCTTATTGACACCTCTTATAAACATATTCTCTTGTGCACACGAGGAAATTGCAACACTTTATCCTGGGCATGAGAATCTTTTGCTGGGAGGCAATGCTTTGGCAACCCCTTCCCACGCTGAATCTTCAGCATTCAGGAAGTCACAAACTGCCAACATTTTGTCAGAGGGACCACAGAGTTCACCATGCATCCTTCAATCTTTATAAAATATCTCCTTTGAACGACCAGCTAAAGCTGCAACTGTAACAAAAAGCTCGCTACTCATATCGAGTTAATAGAAACCTTTATACTTAAAGGGAAAGTTGTCCATTTTACAACCAGAGGTTTGGGTCTATTTATAGAAAGCTTTACACTCTCTCAATACATGAGGGGATTCAACTTGCAGGTTTGTGCAAAGGGTTTGGGCTGGATCTACCTTTCCAGGGTTTGTTTGGTCTAATTGGGCTTATGTGGTTGCGAGCACCCTAAGTGGGGAGACTTTCTTGTGATGGGCTTTTGTAATTGCCGGTGCTACGGACCAAGGCAGGAAGACCAGTGAAACCTCCCCAAACCAACCCAGGCCCAAAATCCACTGGTTCAGGATGGCACCCAGCTCTCCAAATTAACACTTTCAGTGTCTCTAAAACTTGTCAGGGGACGTGATCACAGGTCACACACTGAGAACATGTAACAATTGCCACAAAAGTTATATGTCCTGTTTGTCTGGTCCTTTTAAAATGAGGCAATCCACATACAGGCCCTGGTCCATCTTTCATGCTTACCCACATGCGCAACAATTACTATAACATTTCTATCAAACATACGATGGATTACTCCAAAGAACAAAGTCCACTCATCACTTTATCTTACACTAACCCTTCCACCGTTACAGCATATCTAAAAAAGAATAAAACATGTTGCACTACATACTCCACTTCACAAACTGTGTGAGACAAGCACAAAAAACAGGCTTTCTGCTACATTTATCTGGACAACTGACTTATCAAAGCAGGTGCCCACCAGAAAGCTGTACAGGACGCCAATGTCATTTTCAAACTTCTAAACCAGTTGGTACTGCAGGTGAATTTACCAAAATCCATTCAAATACTGAATCAATCAATCCATGTTTTACGAGCTGCCTTAAAAAAAGAGAAGTAAGAATATCCTTGAGAGAATGACAGTGTTTTATTTGACAGAAGATCAAGTTACTTACGACTGTTATCGTTCTTTCGACTGGATGTTCCTCCCACATAGTCCTCATCTTATGATATATTTTTTTCCAGCTTCAGCTGCTTTAGAAAACATTTTCTTCGCGGCAGAGGGCGCTGTGCATCGAGATAGTCAACCCCATGTCCCTCGAGGGTCTCCATCTCGGTTGCCATCATCGTCGACTACAAATACCAGGCGCAGCGCTCGGTGGCTGCAGTTCCGTTTTCTCGCCACCCATATGCAGATTTACCACCATTGACAAGTGCCTTTAAATTATCAAACCTTAAAAGAGCGTTAAGTCTAAAGCTTGGAAATTCTACAGTGGGGTAGGTTGGGAGGGCGATGAGGAATACATGGGAGGAACATCCAGTCGAAAGAACGTTACTAGGGGTAAGAAACTTATTCTTCGGATGGATTGTGGCCTCCCACGTATTTCTCATCTTATGATAGACTCCCAAAGCAGTATTAAGTTCTTTTGGAGAAGGGAGTAAGAATTTCAGAGTTACTGTTTGTCAAGAATAGAGTATAGAACTGCCTTCCCAAATCTTCCCTCATTGTTAGAGGTGTCTAAACAATGTTTTGTAAACGTGTGGATGGTGGACCGGGTAGCTGCCTTGCAGATATACTTTATCGGAACTTCCCTCGGAAGGGCAGAGGAAGTTTCCATGCCCCTAGTGAAATGAGCCCTTAAGCCTTCTGGGGGATCTTTCCCAGCTAGCCGGTAGCACTCCAAAATAGCTAGTATGATCCATCTGGATAGCGTTTGTTTGGTAACTGACAGACCTAGTTTGTGCCCTGTATAACCAATTAAAAGTTTGTCATGCTCTCACAACTTTGCCATTCTTGAAACATAATAATAACTTAGAGCTCTCCTTGGATCGAGTCTATACAAACTTTCCTCTTCATTGTTAGAATGAGATGGAGGATACAGGGCTGGAAGCACAATTTTCTGTGCTAAATGGTAATCCAATACAATCTTAGGTAGAAAAGAGGGTTTGACCTTAAGGACAACCTTATCCTTGTAAAAGGTGGTAAACGGATGTTTACAGGATAAGGCCTGCAACTCACTCACCCTGCAGGCTGAGGTTATCGCTACTAACAAAATATTTTTGTAAGCTAGTAACTATAAAGGGCAGGAATAGGGTGGCTTGAAAAGAGCACACATCAACAACTTTAAAACCGAATTAAGGTCCCAAGTTGGAATTTGGAAAGGTGTAAGAGGAAACACATTTGTGAGTCCTTTAAAACATTGAGTTATTAAGGGTATCTTAAAGTAGGAGGTCTCCTCCGAGGTGCGCTTGAATATGGAAAGCGCTGCTAGATAACGCTTGATTGTTCCAATCTGCAGCCCCAGATTTGCCAAATGCAGCAGAAACGATAACACCGTAGGTGTATCGCATTGAAAAGGGTTTGCATATTTCGCCTACCACCAGTTGCAGAACTTGTTCCAACGGCAGTAGTATAAGGATTTTGTTGCTGGCCTGCTGGCCGACACAGAATCTCCATTACGTCATCTGGGAGGTCCCAACCCTTGTATATCAGCCTCTCAGAAACCATGCGTGAAGGCTGAGTGTCTTGACCTCTGGATGGAGAACCCGACCCTCCTCTCGCGAGAGAAGGTCCTCTGTTTGTGGAAGACGTAGTGGAGGGCAGATGGACATGTCCAGAAGGTCCGGGTACCACGTCCTCCTGGCTCAATCCGGCCAATTAGGAACATGGATTTCCTGAACTTTCTCAACCTCCTGACCACATGAAGAATGACGGGGACTGGAGGAAATGCCTACAGAAGTGTAAACTACCAGTTCACTAGTAACAGGTCTCCTAGAGCACCTCTTGGGGGAAATTCCCTGGAACAGAACGGTTCGCACTTTCGGTTGACACTGGTCGCAAATAGATCCACTTAAGCGGTCCCCAAAGGGTGGAAATCTCTTGAAGGACTTTCATAGGAAACTCTGCTCTGCCTGCTCAGAGCATCCACCACAGTGTTCTCCTCACCGGCTAGGTGAACTGCTGATAGGGAAATTCCTTCTTGAATTGGCCAGAACCAGAGCTGCATTGCCTCTCTGCACAGTGGTAGTGACCCTAATCCTCCTCTCTTGTTGAGGTAGTACATGCCCACTGTGTTGTCCATCGTTATCAGGACATTCTTTCCCCATACAGAGGGTAGAAAGGCCTTCAGCGCTAGTCTGATTGCACTCAGCTACCAAAGTTTAATGTGTAGTTTGGACTCCAATGGAGAATGATGACCGCTGATCGTCAGATCGTTGGTATGGGCTCCCCACCACGTGAGTGAGGCGTCCATAACGACTGTTATCTCGGGCCATGGTTGCCAAAAAGGTTTTCCCTTCAGGATGTTGTCCTCAAAGGCCGACCCAAGGAGATCCTGTGCTACTCTGCCTGGAACCTGAAGCAGGTCTGACATCCTGCCTGAAAATTGGGACCATTGAGAACTGAGGGCCCATTGAAGGGATCTCATTCTCACACGAGCCTCTGGCACCAGAAAAATGCAGGAAGCCAGGAGGCCGAGCAACCTCAAAAAGTGGAAAGCCGGAAGACGCTGGGCACTCTGAAACTTGGTGATCATCTACAAAATGTGTTGAGCCCTCACCTCGGGTGGCAAGGTTTTTCCCAAGGATGTATCCAGGACGGCTCCAATGAACTGGAGCCTCCGAGATGGTATCATGTGGGACTACTTGTAAATGAGGGAGAGCCCAGTCTGTGGAGAGAGTGGCAGGTTATAGTGAGATGTTTCTGGGCCTGTTTGGGTCAACGTGCCCTGATCAGCCAATCTTATAGGTAGGGGTAGACATGGATCCCACTCTCCTGAGACTCACTGCCACCACCGCCATTAACTTGGTGAAAAACCTTGGGAGGAGGTCAACCCAAATGGCAGAGCTCGAAACTGATAATGAGAACTGCCAACAGCGAACCTCAGGTACTTCCTGTACTTCTGATGGATTGGCACATGAAAGTAAGTATCCTGAAGGTCAAATGATACCATCCAATCCTGGAGCTGGAGGGCCTGAAGGATCTGAGAACATGTGACCATCTTGAACTTGGCCTTCCTGAGGAACTTGTTCAAGTATTTCAAGTCTAAGATAGGTCTCAGAACTCTGTCCTTCTTGTGGATTAGGAAATAGGGAGAATACCATCCTTTGTCCCTTTCCATCATAGGTGCTGGTTCTATAGAACCTTTCACTAGCAGGGTAAACTTTTCCAGCAACAGGAATGGATCTGGAACATTTGGCGAATGGCTTCCCGGTGGATGATCCTGAGGTCTCGGGGAAGCAGTAACCCTGGGCTACTGTTTTCAGTGCCTATGCATCCAAAGTAATACATCGCCAATTTTTTCAGATGTTGTGACAGTCTGCATCCCACCGGGGTGTTGAAGACCTCAGAGAGGTTTTGAGGCAGCTGAAGTTGCGGCTGATGGTAACGACGCTGCTGCTTGGGCAGGCTTTGCACCTGTCCCTCGTCCACCACGAAGGAATCTTCTTTGTCCTCTATGACCAGCCTGTCCTCTCGCTCTTCCAACTGAGGATTAGTAGCGAAAGGACCTACCCCTCCAAGATGATCTGCTGCAGTGAAAAGGCTTTGGCTGCCTGATGGCGGCACCTAGGGACTTGGCTGCTGCCTTTAAGGTATGCAGCTTTTCAAGGCTTTTGTCAGCCATATTACCAAACAAATGGGAATACTCAAAGGGCATGTTAAGCAGTCTAGATTGTCCCATCAGGTGCAAACCCTGACTTCAACCACGCAAATCTGCGTATGACAGTGATTGCTGCCATGGCCCTGCTGATGCTGTCAGCAGTGTCCAGATCTGATTGCAGAGACTCACACATGGCCTCCTTGCCATCCCTTATCAGGTTCAGGAAGCTGTCTCTTTCCTCACCTTCAGGGATATGATCAGCTGCCATATATGCACAGTCCCACAGGGTGAATCTGAATTTTGCAAGAGCACATGTAGAGTTAGCAGACTTTAAAGGCATGCTGCTACCAGAAAATACTTTCTTTGCCCATGAGTCAATGCATTTATCATCCCTATCAGGGGGTATGGTTGGATACGCAGCTTGCATAGAGGCCAATGTAGCTGCTTACAATACCAGACTTTCCAGAGTCAGATGTTTTGACAGGTACCCAGGGTCGCTACTCGATGGCCTTTTAAGTAAATCCTTTTTAAGTAGAGGTTTTAAAACCTTTTCTTTTTCTTGACTTTTTTGAGGCAAAGGCATCGATGAATGCACAGCCCGCATCAATGTTTTTTGCATCAGTGCTGATGGCGTCGACAGTGCCGGTGTCTGTGGCGTCGATGGTTTCGACGATTTGTCTTTGGACTTGTGCTTCGAGGAACTCGACCCTTGACACAATGGTTTCTTTGACAATTTCCCGTCTCGCTGAGTACTCGAAGACTCTCGAGAAGTCTTAGGCTTATTACCCAAGGGTGCGCAAGGCTTTGCCTTGGCCTTATGCTGGTCATCGGGTAGCATGGCCACTTTTCTTATTTCTTATGGTTCGATGAGGACGGGGCATGTTCCTCGAAAACATTTAACATTTTCTTTCTAAAGAGCTCCCACTTATCTTTGGAGTGGATTTAGTCAGTCAGACTACACTCCTTTCCAGAGAGTAATCTGGGGATCAATCTCCTTGATTGTTTTGATGACGAAGAGGAGTGTCTGCCCCTCCAAGGGGATTGTTTTTTCGACCTTTTTTGTGAGGAGATCAATCTCTCCATTTTGAAGGAGTGGATGGGAATTCGTAGACAATCCTACCCACTGACAGTTTGCTTTTCGCTCTTTTAACGCCTTACCTGTCAACGATTGACAGGATCGACAGTCTACGGTTTCGTGCTCGACTGCCTGGTACCAGATGCATATTTTATGCAGGTCTGTGATGGACAATTTGGCGCTGCATTTTAGGGACTTTTAGAAGCCCGTCTTCCGAGCGGGAGTCGAAGACGAGGCCATCTCGAAACATTTTTGTGTAAAACTTAAGTACGCCATAATTTTCAAAGCAATTGCATTTGCAGAAAAAACAGAACTGAAGTCAACTGGCACTGCGCATGGTATATGTACTTGACGATGACGTCAGCTGAGATGGAGGATATAAAGCGACATTGGGTCGACCGTCTCGATGCACAGCGCCATCTGTCGAGAAGAAATCTATTTCCAAAGCAGCTGAAGCTGGAAAAGAACCTATCATTAGATTAGGAATACGTGAGAGTATACAATGCATTCGAAATGCCTTTTTTTAAAAAGACAAAACCACATTCTTCTGTGAGATAGATATCTTCCCTCTTGAGCTCCAAGGTATGTTGCATTTGCATTGTACCCTAAGCCTGGCACCACATTAGACCTCATCAGGAGTTGTAAAAAACAAGTGCCTGGGACAAGAACCTAGGGATAGTTACATCTACCCCATTATATCTGATATAGTGGTGTTAAAAAAAGAATCCTTTTTTGAGGTGTTCCAGATCCAAATGCCTCATCAAACCCTGGTGCCTGATACATCGCTACAAGGCTCGTGTGGGCACAAAGGGCATCTAACGACTGAGGGAATGTGATCAAAGAGAGAGAAGTTATATATCAACGTGCTGGAATTGAGCAGTATATCTGTAACTTCAGGTTACTCTTCCATCTATCAAGCTCCCTTTAATATACATTCAAACTGACAACTATGATGTATTGCCTGAACAAGCAAGGGTGAGCGAAGTCTAAGAACCTCTCAATCACAGTTCAAATGATCTGTTTGGGACTACTGGCAAGTTTTTGTCTCTCCATCTTCCTGGAGTGTAGTGTAGGTTGATTTCATTAGCTGGTCATTCATAGAGGAGATGAAGCTTGGGTCCTAAATGATCAGGTTCTAGTTGGCCACTATGCGGATTGGGGCACACTGGATCTAGAGCTATTTGGGTTGGCAGAAAACAAAGAATGCTGAGTCTTTGCCTTCTGATATCCAGAGTCAAAGCGTATTTGGAAAGCCTTTTTCATGACCTGGTAAGGAGTGTTTCTTTAATTTTCTCTGCTCTCCAAGATGATCCAGAAGCTGAGGAAATCCATTCTGACAATGATACTTCTATCCTAGTTGTGAACTTGCCAGTGGTGGTGTTCAGACCATCTACCACATGAGAAGCAGCTATTCAGGCCAGAGTTGGTCTGCAGGAGGATCTGGATTCTATTCCAGGATAACCTACAGTCATTGCACGTGTCTCAATGATTTTGTGGGCCCACAATACAGCTACTTGAATCTTCTTAATGCTGCATGAGTCCTGAAAAAAGCAAGAGGAATTTCCACTAGAAGTTCTTACCTTAAGTGGAAGAGATTATACCATTGGAGTCTAGACTGGGAAGAATATTTCACAGTGTGTCATGAACAGTATTAACATATCTTCTCTATTTGACAAAAGCTGACTTACAGTTTTCCCTCTAAAATATACAACTAGCAGCTATAACAGGTTACAGACAACGTCCTTTCCGAGAATAATCTTTTTTTTTTTTATCATTCTGGTCGTGGAAGATTTTCTAGAAGGACTTAAAAGATATATCTTCAAATTAGATGTCTCCCTTTAACCGTTTCTGACCATCAAGAGACCTTATGCTTTGATCTCATTTGCGCAGCTCATTTCCCCGTAATACTGGGAATACCTTGGATTTGCCACCACAATCCTCTGAAAGATTGGTCCAAGAATACCCTACATTTCAACTCTGAGTTCTGTTCTTCTCATTGTCAGGCCTCCAGCAGTAAGTAGACTCATCCGGCAATGTATCCTGCTGTCCAGTCTTCTGCTTTGGGAATGCATTGCATTCCGTCCTGCTATCAGGGATACGCTGATATATTTGAAGATAAGATACCTAAGAATCTGCCGCCTCACCGGACTGAGGATTGAGGGCATTCAGATGGATCATCGCAAGATCTCTGCTATTTTACAATGGCCTTCCCCGTCTTCAGTTAAGGAGACCCAACGATTTCTTGGTTTGGCCAATTTTTATCGGAAATTCATCAGGGACTTCTCTGATACTATTCTTCTGATCACAGCCTTGTTAAAGAAGGATGTTCCATTCACTTGGAAGGAAGAAGCAGAACAGGCCTTTAAACACCTCAAGTCTTTGTTTTGCTCTGCTCCCATCCTAAAACAACCAGATTCGTCTTTACCTTTCATAGTAGAGGTTGATGCCTCATCCGGAGCTATAGGAGCAGTCCTCAAACAGCTGGTTGACGGCAAGGTACATACTATTGCTTATCATTCAAATAACTTGAGTATGAACAAGCTTAATTATTCCATAATAGAAAAGGAATTGCTTGCCATAAAAAGAAGATTGTTCAGAATGGCATAACCTTCTGCTTGGCGCTACCCATCCGTTTGAGGTTCGGACTGATCATCTGAACCTTAGTGTTGTCCAGCAAATTGATTAATGCAATTCCCACCTAGCCGGGTGTGCTTATTTCTTTGTTCAGTTCGACTTTTACATAACCTATTTCCCAGGAAGTAAGAACATCATTGCAGACTGTCTATTCCAAAACCCTGAGGTAACCTTGAATTCATTTCCCCCTACTGAACAAATTATTCAGGAAAAAAGATTTGTTTTTGCTATCTCTTCCTTTTTGCAGGAGATCAAGGAGGTCTCTTCTGGATTCGAGATTGGTTGTTCTGACCAACTCTAGTAAACTAAGGGTTATGTCCTGGTTTCATGATTCCAAGGCAGCTTGACACAAGGGTGTTGTCGCCACCCTGGAGTTAGTGATACAATCCTTTTGGTGGCATACGGTTAGACATGACATCAAGGATTAGGTCAATACCTGCCCTGTGTGCGTACAAGAAAAAAAATACCACTACAAGACCGTGGTCTCATGTCTCCACCGATTCTGTTGTTGACCTCTATCTCAAGGGTGTATTGCGATCAGGGTGACCATTGACTCATTTAGCAAGATGGCACATTTTCCCCCCTTGCCGGCTATCCCTTCTGCTCTGGAGATGGCTAGGGTATTCTTTCATGACATCTTTAAGCTACACTGACTCCCTTTCAGCATAGTATCTGATCAAGGTTCTCAATATACGTCTCTCTTTTGAAAGACATTGTGTAAACCTCTCAGTATTGAACGGGCTCTATCTTCAGGGTATCACCCCCAGTCAAATGGTCAGACGGAAAGGCTCAACCACACCATGGAACAGCATTTTCGCTGCTTTACCAACTCCAAGTAAGACAACTGGGTGGACCTTTTACCAACAGTTGAGTTTTCTTACAATAACACAGTACACACTGCCACCAAGATGAGTCCTTTCTACCGCTCCCATGGTGTCCATCCCAGATCTCTACCGTGCAATATTTGTCTATCCTCTCACCTACCTTCAATCGATTCCCTAGTGGATAATATCGTCCAAGGTCACAAGTCGGCCTATGAAAATCTAGAAAGGAGTAAGCAAAGGTACAACGAATATTCTGATAAAAAAAGAAGAGAAGTACACGGATGGAATGTTGGAACCTAGGTTTGGCTCTCTACCAAATACTTACCTTGCTGGGTTCGACCCTCTAAGCTGTCGGCCAGATACATCTGACTGTTTGAAATCCCAGCTAAGATAAATACCGCAGCCTTTAAGCTTTGTTTGCCCCAGCAACTTTGAAAAGTAAATCCCGTTTTCCATTCTTCTGTATTACGTTTGTACCTACCAGGCACATATTCGCAAAGGAAAACTCCCCACATTGTACAGCCTCCAGAGGAGACAGAAGAAATATTTATACAGGGGGACCTTGCAATATTTGGTACAGTGTAAGGGGTTTCCTAGTTCGGAAAATTATTGGATCCCTGCTCACATATCAACACTCCCTTTTTGGTATGACGTTTTCATCTGCTCCACCCTGGAAAGCCTGGTAATCCCAGGTTTGGAAGGGGGCATATTGTCATGGCTCGATCGTCCTGAAAGCTGTGGCATCATTGGAAGAACCGCCACTGAGAGCCCCACCACGTTTGTAGTCTTTTTCAATATGGCATCCTCCCTACTGTTATCAGTCATCCGGAACGGATATGCTCCATGTTGCAACCCTCTTCCCCCTCTTCTATGGTAAGACACTAGTTTTTCCTTTTCTTGCCGCTCTACCTGAGCACCTTCTTCTTTTGTCTTCCTCTGAGCCTCTGGTCCCTTCCTTTTTCAGCACACTCTCTCCATATCTCTCTGCCTGCATTCCTCTGTAATGTGACTCCTGCCTCCTCTTCCTGTGTCTCCTGTTCACCATCGTGATTTACTCCAGTTTTCCTACACGACTGCTGGACTTGCCTAGCTTTACCTTGTCCTACTTCAGTTCTACCATTGTGGAGAAAGACTATTCTGCTGCCAGCAATCCGGACTCAGGGGGTGTGTATGCCTTAACAGGCTTTTCTTCCATTTTAGTCTGTACCTGGGTGGTCACTTGATCCTTCTGTACACTTACTGATGGGCACAGTGGCTTCTTCTCAGAACAGACCTTGGCCTCATTACGAGGTGGGCGGAATGGGTTTAACGGCGCCAGTAATGGTGCCGGCAAACCCATTCCGCCCTATTATAAGGTTCCCTTGCGGGACCCGCTCAGAAAGTCTAGTCAGACCAGACGTCCTTTGCAGGTCCCGCAAGGGGACCAGGGAGCTAATAACGGGCTTGTTAGCTCTATCCCCATTCCCATTGAGCCCTATGGGGGCTCGAATAGGAATGGGGATGGGTTTTCTGAATGAGGAATTACTGGGTCCTCCAAGGTTGGAATGACCCGGTAATTCCTCATTCAAGGAACCTGGACCCAGACACGAGTTTGGAGGCAGCCATGGTGCTAATAGCACCATGGCTGCCTCCAAACTCGTAATGAGGCCCCTTATCTATTTGAGGGCCCCCGCTCTGCAAGAAAGAAGTCAGCTTCAGCGCCACGAAGTAGGAGTTCCTCTGATACGGCTTCAGAAGCATCAGGTGAGCAGGAGGAGCATTATTGTGAGAGAGACACACACATCACCATTTGTACCTGTGATTTACCCTGAGCATGCCTCCACCATGCATTGAAAATGTATGGGGCTCAGGATAGAGCTTTCCTTTTAATGAAAACCAAATTAACTTCTCTGCATATCTAAATGTACTTTCACTTCATTGAAAATTGATCTCTCCCCCCTTACTCTATGGATATGTCAGAATTCTAAAGAGCGTTCTAGAAAACTCAATTGAAATAGTGACTACTTGACATTCCTAGATGTAAATCGCTTGTAAAGAGAAAAAAGTCTGTTTAACATGTCTGTTCACTAGATTTCCTTCAATGGTGCTTCTATTATATTACTGTGTAAATTTCTCATTTTGAATGGACAACTTAAAGGCAGGAAAATGGGTAGCAGTTAATCGCCCTTTACCTTTTGTCTTGAATGGTTCAGTGCCAGTAACAGAACTCTGCTTGATAATGTAACCAGGAAATGACTTCAATTACTTTATTTTTCTAGGTCTGTACCCAGTTAGATTTTCCTGCAAGCTCCTTTCTGTCTGGCGGAACGGCGATTGGACAGCACTCTTTGCCTCTTGGAGGAAGCACTCTCTGCCTGGAGATTCCATATCTGGACATAGGGCCTCATGACACGGTAGGCGGAGGACCAAGGTGCTATTAGCACCTTGGTCCATGCCGGTAAAATACCGGCACCGCCTTGGTGGAAAGGGGAATTACCACCCTATTCCAAGGTTGGTGGGGCGGTAATTCCCCCTTCCCCCATTGCCCTTCCCCATTCCCATTTTTGCCCCATAGGGCATAATGGGAATGGGGAAGGTGCTAATTACGGTACCGCAAATTGCGGTACCGTAATTAGCACCCTGGTCCCTTTGCGGGTTGGTTTTATAGTGCCTGCTAAACAGCAGGCGTTAAAGTAACTACCCGCAAAGGGACCTCGTAGTAAGGCGGTAAGGGTTAACGGTCACCGGCACAATTACCGGTGACCGTTAACCCTTACCGCCTTCCGTGTAATGAGGCCCATAGTCTTATGAAGATATCTCCTCTGACCACAATCTCTACCTGAAGTCCGACTCATGTCATTTACTCCTCTTTGAGGTTACCACTCCCAGACGTCTAGTCAGATTCTCCGGTGAGGGTATAGTGATGTCCTCGAATACCTTAATTGCAACTGGAAACCACCTTCTCTCAGAACATTTTGAACGTTAACAAATTCCTTACACTGAACTCTCCCACCCCAATCAGACTGTTGTAGAGCCCAACAACATTGAGGAATTTCAAGGGGCCAATGAACCCAGCCATGAAACAATTCCCTATTGCTTTGCCATTATCCATTGTTGTCTTGCTCATCATACTGGTTCCTTAATTTCCTCTTATTGAAACATCTTGCCTAGATCTCAATTATACATACTGTATAATCCCTGCTATTTTCTCCCTCAATTCTGGAAAAATACTACACTTCTATCTCACCCCTTTCTCTACACACGGTGGCCTCAATAATACCCACCTCCATTTCAACCTAAAATGACATTTTCCCACCGCTAAGCGACTAACTCTACCCTCTCATGCATCCTTATAAAGAATTGTGCATCGTTCCATGCCTGTTACGCTCGCCTGGTATACACGGGGACGCCACCCAGCCCTGGTTGGATGATTTGAACTCTCAAACCCTCTCCCGGTCCCTTGGTAAGGCCTCTGGTTAAAGATGGGTCTTAATATTGTAAAGGTGGATTCTCCGTCCTACTCCTCGTGGCAGGGGCGCGTAGATGGGGGGGGAGGAGCAGCGACCAAGTTACTTCACTGGTGCAAGCCCCCCTGTGGGAATCCAGGCCTGCTGCGACTCCATAGGTTTGCTTCTTTACAGTCTTTATATGCAGTTCTTATGTTCCTCTTAGTTCGAATAATAATGTCTTGCTTCTTTCCTTTTAGGTACGGAAAGGTATTTTGGTGTTGTCATGCAGTTTGAAGATGAGCATGGGCCGGTAGGCGAAAGCGCGGTGTGCGCGATGCTGTCCGGTGAGTAATGCACGATGTGCGGCACTGTTTCACCTTTTATATTGCTCACCTGTGTCTTTTCTCTCCTTGCAGGTTGCGATGTTCCTCGCTGAGCGCCGTAAAGGTCCTGCAATGATACTGACCAGGAGATGACTACCCAGGTAAGAATTGTGTGGCTTTCTTCATTCGTGAGGAAAGGTGAGGAAACGCTTACTAATGCTGTCTTTCTTTCTCCTCTTTTCAGGTTATGGTATTCCAGGATGCATGCGGTGCCGGATGATGGAGTTCGTACCTTCAGATGAGTGGAACTGAAATCAGAGATGGATTGAAGACAGGATACTGTTCCAGGTAAGTTTCGTAGTGTTCTTTCTCTCTCTGCAGGTCCTTGGTTTCAGGTAAGCTGGCATCAAAGAACTGGACACAGTGAGCGTTACGCTGCCCACAGCAGAATAACGCAAAGCATGTTCTGCTGTTTGGGTGCCGTTTAAATAGTCCCAGGTAAAGTAGTCCAGGTAAAATAGTCCCAGGCCTGCCACACCCAAAGTAGTCCAGGTAAAGTAGTCCCAGGCCTGCCACACCCAAAAGACTAGACCGCATAGCACAGTTCCTTGTAACTGAGCTATGTGTGTGCCTCCATGTTGGCTGAACTTCCCCCCGCCCCCCAAGTTAAATAGTCCCAAGTAAATAGTCCCATTCTAATGTTGGTCTTCATGATGGTTATGAGCCTGGCGCCAAAGGCGCCAGGACTGACTCCAAGAGAGTCTTGGATGAGGTTTTAAGGCCATAACTGGAAGGCTGACTTGCCAGTGAGGGCCAGGGGCAAGGGTCATGACAATGCCTCAGGACAAGCACCTACTCGACATCTCTAAAAGCAAATCAAACAATCACTCCATCCCTAGCATGACTAAGTCACATAAGTACAGAACTGGCAAAAAATCATTCTCGTAGGGCTATAAACAGAGCCATCTCAAACCGTGGCTTTATTTCCTCTTCACATGTGGCCCATGCTTTTCTCCTTCATGAATCCCCACCTCCAGCCCTATTTCCTCCCTCTACATTGCAACACATTTCCACACCAGCAAGCATAGGGGTTTTGTCTAGATTCCCTCTTCTTTCAACTTTCCCAAGCCCCTGATCCCTTCCTGAGTCCGAGTGTCCGGCAAGAAGCAGCAGAGCAGTATGCTCCCTGCAGGCCCTCTGCCTACTACCTCATCTCAACCAGTACCCCCAGGAAGGTAAGCCCATTAGGCCTCAAGAAAAAAGCGCAGGAATCATCATCTGCATTTTTAAACAGAAGCGCTGTTTTTATAAGAAGCATTGTGCATTTAGCATTATTTTTTCACTGTGTGCTCAACACGGACAGAAATGGGATCAACTGCAACAAAAATTCTTTTTGCAGCATAACGCTTGTTGATGCTTATGCATCCTGCTGGTTAGGTTGCTGAAATTGACATTTCTCAGGGATTTCTGTCTGTTTCCTGAGTTCGTGCCACTCTCCAAGATGGCCGCTCCTGCATCTACTAGTGGAGCCTTCTGTTGTCTGTACCCTTGCCCCCTGTGATTGGCTACATACCTCTTTTCACCCAATCAGGGGCACCAGGAGGTGGGATCCGGCACCAGCAACAAAGGCCCATATCGAAGGCCCTGTCTGTGCCTGTATGAGCATAGTAGGGCTCTGGAGGGCCCCTACCCCTCAACAAACTATAATGCTGGCCGCCATGAACAGGATCTACTACTCATCGCACTCCGTTTACCCTCACAGGAGTGATAACTGAACTTCCATTGTCTACTTCTCCAGTTCACCTTGTCCTCTAACTGTTGCATTCTCTTGCCTTTCTCCTTTGACCATTCAACTTACTCATTGTATTCTGTGTGCCTCATTTAAAATAATTTGTTAGCTGTGGTATCTACTTTCACTGCACTACCTCCTGCATTTCGCTGTGTTGTGCCTCCATTTAAAAAAAATCGGATTTATGTGTGTTTTATTGGATTTAGGTGTATGCTCATCCTGCATTGTTTTGCTGCTAGTTAAACATCGTAATTAGGTGTGTGCTCATCCTGCATTGTTTTGCTGTTAGTTAAAAATTGAATTTTGGTGTGTGCTCATCTGGCATTTTCTTGAGACTGTGCTCACTGGTTACTTCCTTTACCCACTGCTCTGGTTTGTTTTCTGTTCCCTCACCCTCTCCAGTTCCCACTGTTTCTTCCCAGTCCTGTGTGTCCCCTTGTGCGCCTGCTCCCTTGTTGCCTACTTCCTCCTCCCACGTGCCTCAGCTGCTCTGCCTGGTTTTAGCATATCACATTCTGTTCCTCTTTTCTTTTCCCTATTGGTTTTACATTTCCACTAAACAGGGCAACATTATAAACTTTCTTTGCATTCAAACTATTATCAACATACTACATGTTTCAGTATCTCTAGGGTTTATAATGATGATCTTTAACCCTGCAAGGAAATAAACGGAAAGAATGCAGGCCCAAATTGGTTTTTTAACTCTTAGATGAAATGCTGTGCTTTTTATCCCAGATTGGACTTTTCTCCAATTAAACAATTGCTGGATTCTTCTATGCAACTGAAAAGATGTCTCTTTGTGCCTTCTCAATTATTTTGGACATATATTCTTGTTATAGAAGGGATGTAAGTGATTATTTCATAGCCGAAAATTTCTAAGCCGAAAATTTCTAAGCCGAAAATTATGAATTTGAAATATCCGGCACGCAATATTACAGCACATCACCCCGTCCGCTATCCCCTTCCCTCCCTCAACCCCGTAGCACTAAAACCTTCTCCACAGCACTCCCCTGTGACGTGAATTCCGCCTCTGTCACAGGGTCCTTTTTTTTCTTTTTTTTGTTGTTGGTATCTTTCTTTGTCCCCTGCTTATCTTTTTATGGAAGCAGGGGACACCCCCGCAAGCCCCGAATTCCCATAATGTCGATCAATGGGTTCAGGAGACACCCCCGCAACCCCTGCTCCCCTTATTCGACATATTGGATTTTGTTTTTTTCCAATGCTGAATTCTGTATTTTTGCCAGTATATATTTTATTTTGTTTACATTTTCTATGGCTACCTTGTAGAAGGGCTGCTAACATTGTAAATTCCGGAGAACAAGTCATTTTCAGACGCTGGGCGCAGGCTGCATTTCTGTTTTTGAATTCGGTGCTTTGTTCTACATCCTTCTCTTCGCCATAGATTTCCCTACAGGTGAAGTGAAAAGTCTTCTTGAAAGCGGCTATGCCCTACTTTCATTTTCCAGGACAGCATATCAATCTTACTATTTCTCCTTTTCTCAATGAAATGGTTGTGGGAAATGGTTTTCATTCAGGAACGCTAATGTGCTTTCTGGAGGTTAATTATTAATTATTGTTAAAAATGTTAAAAATATAAGCTACATATGCTTTTCACATTTATAATTTGCTATACATGAAATGGAAAGTGTTCTCTCTACTAAAGTGATCCAGGATCCCACATACAAGATCAGATGTTCAGAATTGATTAATTTAATGAGGGCACTTACCATGGCGAACTTATATTGCGAGTAAGTAACTTTTCCTTTTTATGGAAGCTTTAATTTAAAGTTATTTGCATAGGAAAAAAACACCTTAAAACTCTTTCTTATTCAGATAACAAATAAATAGGGTCTTTTTTGAAATCTCAAGCACATGTGTAGCCACCTTCACATGGAAGGCAAAGTGTACAGCTAGGTTGATTGCCCATTGCAGTACCAGTGAGTGAAATTTTGGTTGAAGTTAATTTTCTAGAATTCTTTCAGCTGCTTGTCCAGTTTGTACTGTAGATGCATTTTTCATGGAAGTGCAGGTACTTAGCTTGGACAAAATTGGAAAATGCGCAACATGCCAAAAGACTAGGCACATTGGCAAAGGGAAGTAGTAATACTCATTGTTCAGGGTGCCTAGTGAACTGCAATAATTTGCAATAAACTACGTATTGTGATGCTCTTTCGAATTTGGAGGAAACGTGAAAAAACATTTTTATTTGGAATCCATTAAAGGGTCTTGATCACAATATTTGAAAGAGTAAGGGAGTAACAAGCACAGTTGTCCCGAGACTGCCAGAGACTGTTACAATAATTGAAATTGCAAAATTGTTTGTACATCTTGTGTGCCCTCAGGTTTTTAAAGGTTCTTTTTCAAAGTGAACGGTCACTTTGTTCAACTCAGCTTCCCTACTCTATGCCCTGTCAAGCACTCAATTGCGAAACATATTTAAAAATGTCTGCTTGCAAGCAGTGGTTCCAATATTTATTAAAATGTGCTATCCTTGCATCTTTAACAGAACGCCATATTTTACAGCCCTGAATGTTTCAGAGTGTTAGACCTTGTATGTTATCGTATATTTCCCTCTTGTAGTTCAACGCCTTTAGTAAATGCCAAGTTTTTAACTTCCTTTCACAGACACTGCTATATATTTAGCAGATCACAGACATTTTTCAGTTCAAAAATACTTCATTTTGCAGGCAAAATAACACTTCTGCACATTATTATCTGGTTCAAGAGTACTCTTTTATGCAGTCTGTCCCACAGGATCAGGATTCTCAAGACAAGAGACTGTGCTAAAACTCTTTCGACAATGTTACCCTCCTTTTCTAGATGTACCATGATTGCAGCCCCGGTTCCCCTGATGCCATTTTTTAGACGCAACACTACACTTTAATTCTGAACTGCTATTTGTAACTTGCTTTAAAGAAAAACGGTTTGCCTTGTAGTCAGGAACGAAGGACTTCCTTGGGTTAGGTGCCTTCTGTGCACATAAGACAGTCTATTATTGACAGTCACTTTGCTCTCATCTGGACTTTATCCTCACCTAGTTTCCAGCACTCAAGTATGCGTGCATTTCTCTCTATTACTTTGTTTTATTTCCACACAGCCACCTAATCTTATGTCTGTGGCTCGTTCAAATACCTTGATCTGGAATGTTATGGTTTTAAATGCTGTCTCATTTACCGCAGCCTCCGACATTGTAATCTTCCTTCACTTCTAAGACTTTATCAATTATCAATTAAACTTCTACCAAATATCTTTATTGGGTTACACCTGCCACATTAGGCTCCTTGTGGGCACCAGGTGCTAAGAGTATGGCTTTACCTACTCGCATTCGGTCTTGGGATGTTGTTTACATAAAAGGGGTGACATGCTGCGCCGTGGCATGCCGCGCCAACACAAACTGGCTGACCAACATGGAGGCTGATGCTGAACTCTGATGCTGTTTTTTATCTTTACTTTTATTGTTCTGTGCTATTTGCCACATTAGGGTTTGATTTGGCTGTTCAATTTGAAATTATGATTGTTTTACTTCATCATTGACATTAAACTCACCATATTAGGTCGCCATTTGTAGGTTCCATGTGCTCAGAGTATTTTAGTCCCTCCTCATTATCTTCCATCTTGAGAGCTGCTCTGTTCCACATCAAAATGCTGGTACGGCACGAGTCGACGCTTCCCCCTGCACCACCCGGGTGAAGGCCAGAGCCATATAATCTCTTTGCAAGATGATGACAATTACAGATATTCCACATTGAAAATCATTATAAATACAATGCACTCTCTCAGCATCTTGTGCGTATCACTTTCTTTTACATTAAAAACATCCTCACTGCCCATTTTTTGAAGATGAATTATTATACAATATGACACCACCCTAAGTTAGTGGTTTCTTGAGATTTTAATATCTATGTTGATTGTTCACAACTTCCAGATTTCCATAGCCTCTTACCCATCATCCAATAGATGGCCCCTACAAGTTGAGTCCCACCCCCCCCCTTTCGTTCCTGCCTTGGAACGTCCACCAACCATTCCATAGTCAGTCGTCATACCAAAGGTTTCTACCCAAAAATGTCATACTCTAAAGATATCTGCTGTAGCTTGAAAGAATCTCCAAGTAGCATCTTAACTGGGCATCTACCCAAGAAGAACACAGCTGTTAATATTATAACTTTTATTATTAATAATATTGTTATTGTTGCTATTATTATTATTATGTATGTTATAGCACAACTATAGCCTGGGAGCAACAGAGCGCTGTACAGGCCATAGAGCAAGAATTTAACAAGTCATTAAGTAAACATATCTAATAATGATCGCAGTAAAATTAATGGATGAGGTTGTGCAAAAGACAGCCAGAATATAATTACATCAGTGTGTTGTTGGAAGAGCCAGCTTTTCAGTTCGTACCTAAATACTAAACCAGGCTCTCAAATTATTCTGTTTGTAGACCTCAATTTAGGCCTGCATGACCCCAACGACTACAACGCCAGCTCTGTGGAAATCGCTTTATCACAGCTGGGCTTTAAGCATCGCATCCAGGGACCCACCCATAATATGGGAAGAACGCTGGATTAGTTGGCAGATCTCAACTGCTCTACCACAATCCTCCAGAAAGAACCTACTGCATGGTCAGACCATCACTGCATCGCCTTCTCCATCCAGGAGATTGCACCGCCCAATCTGAGCTCCATCATTGCTCCTCAAACCCTATCTAGAAATAACCGGAACATTACACTTCAAAACCTACGGCCTATGCGCCATGCTATCTTGGACCCACCCACTACCACAACCCTGATGCAGACAAACTGGTCGACCTTTACAACGATACCCTACAACTAGCCATCAACAACATAGCTCCCATCAAACTAAAAAAAGCCAAACAAGCAGCCCACCTCAATAAATGGTTCACAACAGAACAAAAAACCCTCCGCAATGCCAAAAGAGCAGCTGAAACCATGTGGAAAAATGTGCCCACCCTGCCTAACAAGTCAGTGTTCGCTGCTGCTGCCTCCTCCTATAAATCATCCTCAACACTAAAAAAGAGACATACAATAACAGAATCTTAAATGCCAAATCTGGTATCAAGTTGCTCTTCAGCATCGTGAGGGAACTGGAAACCCCAGCTCCACCTACGGAAGCTTGTGTCAAGGGTACAGAATGGTGTGCCAAAATCCACTCCACACGGCCTTATCCGACAAAATTACAATGCTTCAAAATAAAATAGAGACAAAAAAACGAGTCCGTCCATCAGTTCTAACACTAATAGCCCAAAGGACCTGCACCCCCGTCCCGCCCTCCCTTTTTTTTCTCCCCAGTCACTCCGAACAAAGTGAAAAAAAATTATTCTAGGCCTGAAACCTTCAAGGTGTCAGGAGATATCTGTCCTGCCCCAGTCATTAAGGAAGGCGCCAAAGACCTAGCTCCATTCATTGCCGATGTGATCAACTCGTCGTTCAATGCCAGCTCAGTTACCAACAACCTCAAGTAGGCGTGGGTCATGCCACTCCTAAAAAAACACATTTAGACCCTAACATTCCGACCAATTACAGGCCCATCACTACTGTCCCCTTCCTTTTAAAAATATTGGACAGCTGCATCACGCTAGCCAGGGCACTAGTCTTATCCAAGTTGGACTATTGTAATACTCTTTTCATAGGTTCATCAGAACGGAACCTTAGTAGACTACATGTCCTACAGAATAACGCCTTGAGATCTGCGTTAAAATTTCCCCAGGTCTAATCATATATCGGCATCAGGCGGGATGTCCACTGGCTCCCCGTGCGTGATAGAATATCGCTCCGCACTCTAGTTATCACCCACAAATGTTTGTCAAATTCCGCCCCTAAATACTTGTCGGACAAATTCTCTAGAAACCAACCAACCAGATCCACTAGATCCTTCTACTCGCACTGCCTAAATATCCCAAGGTTCAAACTGAAAATGGCTGGAGGAGCCAGCTTCCCAGTTCTAGCCGCCAAATGCTGGAAATCGCTCCCTCTTGCAATTAGATCCGAACCATCCTTCTGAGCCAAAGTAAAGTACTGGCTTTCTGATAAGAATCACTAATAGGTTTACCTACAACCTATTCATGCTGTACTACATTTCACACTTTATCAACATATTGCCTACACTGTCGACCAATCTGTAATTGCTGGCGACAATTCTATGCTCTTCTTCGTATTTATATGCAAACGGACTAACTTGTAACCAAAGTTCGACTAGCACTGCTGTCTAATTTACTATGTATTTTTGCTTCTGTAACTTTGTCTCAAGTTCAAGCGCCCAGTTACCTCAGGGTTAGGTGCGCGATACAAATAATAAACTAAACTAACTAAACTAAACATATGGAGACTTGGAGCAGTCCAGATTGCCACCAGGATTGAGCACCAGAAGATTGCAATGTACAATTAGAAGGACTGTTTACTAGTTTTCTACTTGTAAGCCAGTCTAGTTTCCAGTCTGATGATGGTCTTATTCCATGTGCTGCCCAATGTTTTTAGTTTGGCCTGCATACTGGCGGTTGTTGCCTTCTAGGTGAGGCATGCGTTTTGAACCAGATCTTAGCTGGGATGGGGAGCCAGTGTAATTTGCGCAAGATGGGGATGATGTGTTAAAATTTCCTTGAGCCAGTGATGAGGCAAGCTGAGGCACGGTGGACAGCTTTGAAGGAGATAAGGTGAGCAGCCGGGAGCTCAGAGAGGAGGGCATAACCCCTTCAATGCTTAGATGCAGTTTGTTGTGCCTTATGCACATAATAAACGCAAAATCAAATCAAATCAAAATGCAGGAATACTAGGGCCTTCACCACCTTTCGGAAGTTCTGGGGCGGGAGGAAGGGCTTGATCTTACAGAGTATAGAGAATTGATGCCAAGCAGTTTCAGCCTTTTTCACAATATGTTGTTGGAAGGATACATGGTTACCCACAACAATGCTTTCCTACTTGGAGAGGTGGAACAGGAGTATGAGTTCGGTCTTGGTGGGGTTAAGGTTTAGGTAGGTACTTGTCAACTATGTTTGAATGATTGCAAGGCATGAGCGAAGATGAGCAATATCTTGTGGACTCTTGATCTTTAGGTACAACTGTGTATCATCTGCATACTGGTGTATCGTGACATTGTGAATCACCTAGGAGCCCAGCGGTTCCACACAGAGCTTAAAGGAGACCAGGGAGAGAATGAAACCCTTAGGGACTCCCCAAGGAATGAGCTGGCCTTCAGATCTAAGAGGGCCCATCAGGACAGTCTGGTGTCTGCCAGATAGGTAGCAGGCAAACAGGGTGAGTAGTGTGTGATGAACGACTGTGTCGAAACAAGTCGAGAGGTCCAGGAGCACTAGTAGGCATGAGTCTCCTTTATCGATAATCTGAAAGGCATTGTTGACCACCTAGATATTGGCTATTTCAGTGCTGCATTTAGGGTGGAAACTGGCCTGGCAATCCTAGAGCAGACTGAGGCTTTGCTAGCATGTACTTTCTAAACGACTTTGTCGATAAACTGCAGGCTTGTGATAGGCCATTTCTTTGCTAGGCCTTCTGGGGTGAGGGTGCTTTTTTTGTTGGGTGGGTTTATACAACCTGTTTTTAGTGCATCCGGGAACATATCCTTATTGGGGGAGGCACTGACTATACTAAGACGAGCAGTAAGGAAGGAAGGACCATTACAGGTTTTAAGGATGGTGGGTAGGAGGATGTCATTGATGTAAAATGTCGGTTTTAAGGAAGTGAGAATGTACAAGAGGTCCATGGGTAAGAGGGGAGGGAAGTCAGTTCAGGTTTGAACGTTGCATTGGGGGATATAGGGTGGAGGGTCAGAAGATTTGGAGCCCTTCGTGTGACGCTGAATGGGATCAATCTTGCTGATAAGAAATCATATTGATAATCTCAAGCTTCTCCCAGAATTCTGGTACCTCTGTTTCTACTGCGGGGTTCTAGTTTGACTGCTGTGAAAAGGGCTTTGCTCCCGTTTGAGGCTGCTGTAATGATGGTTGTGTACTAGGAGGCCTTGGCTTTGGATATCAGGATCCGCCACTTGGAATGTAAGGCCTTGAGGGACAGAAGGTCCTCTGGTTTGTGGGCCGTACACAGACCGTTTTCAAGAGCTCTTCTTTTCGATTTCTAATATAACTTGAAAGAATCTCCAAGTAGCCAACTTAGTGAAGCATCAATAAAAGCAGAACATGGTCCTTTTGTCAAAACTCCTTGTGTGAGCAGTTGTTCAGGTTTTCCTGAAACATTGAAGGATGCAAAATGCAGGAATGACAAAAGAATAAAGGGCAGGGAAAAAGAATTCACAGCTGTTGCTGAAGCATTTGGCCTGACCGCGCAGAGAAATGGACTGAGGTGCGAGTGCCAGCGGCGGTGCTTGGGGAGGCAGAGCCTGTGGCCAAGCATGCATGCGGGCCCGCAACATAAAAATAGGACAGAACATTTTGGCATGGTGCTACAAAAAGCACTGGTCCCATCCTGAAGGATGGAATAACCCCACAAGTATGGAGGAACGGGAACCGGATGTATGAGTACTCTCAAATGTCTAAGTCTTTAAATTTGGACCACAAAAAAGGTGGCCTCGAAGATGTATCAAAACATTAGAAAGAACTACTTAGGCATTACAAATGAGTTTTGCTTACATCAGGCAATTAAAATTTGAATCCCTTGAGCCGGTCTGATAGCACAGCGAGTAGAGTGCTCGCCTTGACACCTACGCAGAGCCTGCTGATGCAGGTTCGAATACCGGCAGGGGCCAAACTCAGCCTTTCATCCTTCCGAGGTCGATAAATGAGCACCACACACTGAGGGTAATAATAAGCAGCGCTCAGATACCTGAGGGTTCATAGAGCTTTACAAATGATAAATTATTATTATTATTGTTATTATAATTATAACAAAAGTGTATTAAGATTGTGTCTCTGAAAATAGTCCAAAGCATTAATTACCCCCAAAAATCAGACCAATGTCAGGGGTCAAATTAAATGTACCATATTTTAGGTTTTCAGCATTTGACTCAAAGTCAAACAGTTTGAGTTTATGAAATGTTATGGCTTCCCAAACTACCAAAATGTACAGGATCTTGCTCACTATGTGGCCTCCATGATAACCACATTGGGAAGCTACTTCATTTAAGGCCTTGTTTCTTCAGAGGAGAGAAAGATAGTGGTGACTCCAATGCACCTAAGGGCCATGATTAGACCCACTTAATAGTGCTAATTCAATCATGACTTACATTTTCTCTACCCAAGAAAATCTCTGGAGAACGTGGTTGGAAAGCAACTCATTATGTTGAGACTAAAGAGCTTAGGGCATGCAGAGAGCTCACACACTGCCACTCATCCCATGCCACTATATAATGCCTTTCCTATTCAAAGTCCTCTTCAATAGACTTCAGAAGATGACAATAGAAGGTGTCAATAAACTGAGATTATGGAGGCATATCAGAGCTCGCACATTACTTTCTAGCTGGAACAGGGACAATCCTCACCTTACACAGTGCTTTGAAGCACTTCACTTGGGTAGAAACGCTTTACAAATAAACAATTATAATGCCTAATATTGACCCATTATGACCAACTCTTTAGGAAGGGATGATGAGACTTTACACAACTGAGGGAATCAAGCAAACAGATGAGACGTCTCTGTGTCCACAAACTACCATACATCCATATAGATGTGTGTTTAGATACCCTTGCTAACAGCCAATGGAAACATCTGAGGAATTGAAGTAAAACCAAATGCTAAGGCCTTGAATGTTTACTTACCTTTCTCAAGGTGCAAATATATTTTGGAAACCATGAAGACAGTGCAAGATGGCCAACGGTCGACCTACACAGGTCCTCTCTGCCTAGCCTCATCCTGCCGCACCACTATTGGTTGGAGCATCCCTTTTTGCACCAATCTCGAGCCGGCAGGCGTTTAGCTGGCCCAGAAGCACAAAAGCCCAGAGAACTAAGGCTGGCTCCTGTCTTCAGCCTGTCCGCAGCCTTCCTCGCAGTTCGCCTAGATACTATGTGCGATTTCGCCCCCACCATCACCACTATGAACATATGAACCTTGCACGCCGATCCTGACGGTATGCACTGCTGCCGCCGATTCACTGATACGATCCCTCAACAGTAAGACACTCTTCAAACTGTAATCATTGCATACTCGTTCCACCTAGACCTTTACTAGATTTTGCACCTGCGCTTTCCTTTGTTGCAACCGCATGTGTGTACCCCCACAACTGTTATCCACGATCACCTTGCTTTTATATACATCTGCTTGTTGTGCATGCTCGCCCACTCCCCGCTTGCACACATTGGCCGCTCCCTGCACTATTAGGCACAGCTGTCCACGATCTGTATCGATGCCGTTATCCCCAAGCCCTCCTACTTACGTTGCCTTCTGTACTACGGCATCGCGGATAACCTTCCATACTCACAATATTGGGTGCCACTACTTCATTCGTCCAGCACATCTGTTTTTGCTTAGCCCTTATCCATGGTTTTACTCATGCCCATCTGCTAACGTGTTGCCGCTGCATTTGTGACCTTTCATCAGCTACTGTTTCATATTGCCCTTGTTATTGCCTCACTCATGTGCCCTCTGCTAACGTGTTGCCACTGCACTTTGTGACCATTGACCAGCTACTGTTTCATATTGCCTTCGTTATTGCCTCACTCATGCCCTCTGCTTATGTGTTGCCACTGCATTTGTGACTACTGCTCCACCTTGCTTTAGCGCCTTGAGGACCATGACCATCTACCTGCCACCATTTCCGCTTTAGCCCCTCCTCCCCACCTAAGTACATTACCACCCACGTAACAATGTTCACCTGTTCTCTCTCACTTGCTATCCTGCGCCACTGTTAACTTGTCTATTCGCTTTAGACTGCCAGCCGAGTTAACCCTCATATACAGTACCGCCTACCAACCGACTGCGCACTGTACTCTGGCAAGCTTTCACACTTGTCACATTTGTTACTATGGTTGACCAGCGCACTCCTACTGTTTCTACCGACAGCGCTTTGTGCCTTACCCTCAATTTATTAGCTTTGCTAGGACCATTCCTATTCTGTAGTAACATCCTACTAGTAGCCTCGTCACTGACCTGCCTACACACGCACCCTTCATTCTCCTGCATGCCACAACTATTAACTATCATGTATTGTACCCCACACGCTCCTTGCCTCAGTGGTTCCTTGTGCTCCATACGGCAGCAAAACCCTACTCTGGCCACTGCCACTGCTGCTCTTCCCACCAACTCCTACCTCAACTTCCCTTTGGCTCAAACATTTTGCATCTAAACCAACTCCCACCCAACCATGAGGAACTTCAGACTAGGATCTAGACTACGCCATGCTTCCCACCCCCACACCAATATTAACCAGCAGACTAACCAATCTTATCCAGAGCTAATAGCCTTCACCCCTCACCACTTACCCACACCCATAGTGGGCGCTATTCCTGATGCAAGTACCCAACCCCATAACCCCACAGCATCCCACAAGGCTGCACTGGATCAATACTAGATCACTTACAACACACGCACTAGATGTGGCCGACCTTATCACAACTCACGACATTGATTTCATAGCTGTTACTGAAACCTGGCTCCATGCAGCTTCAGGCCCACTCCTATCTCTAGCGATACCTGAAGGTTATACTATTATCAGAAGTGACCGCAACAATGTTCAATATAAAGGAGGTGGCATTGCCTTTATACATTAAAATACCATCAGTCTTCGCCTCCCCACTGCCTCCCAAAATCAGCTCAGGTGAACTACTCACAGTGAAGCTCGCCATCACCCCTAACCAGTCCATTACAATCCACCTTATCTATAGACCCCCTGGTCCTTTATCCACGTTTGCTGAAGATCTCTCATACATCCTTGCTGATAACACCAAGACTAAGTCCCAAATCATCGTACTTGGCGACTTCAACCTAGGTTACCAAGACCCTAATGATGCCTCAGCCCACGACATCAACAACCTGCTACTTAATTTAGGCTTCAAACAACAGATCAACATGCCAACACACTCTAAGGGTAGGATTCTCGACTGGATAGCCAACCTAAACTGTGACACTAACATTGTATCTAACAATGTGCTTGGACAGACCACCACCTCATCACCTTCAGCATCCCCACTAAAATCATCCACACCACCACTGATATCGCACCTGCTACCGCCACAAGAAACAAGCGCAACATAACCTGCGCTAAATTACTCCCACTCATCCTCCCTGCTCTCAACGATCTCTCCCTCTCATGCTCTGACTCTACTGTCCTGGTAGACATGTACAATCAGACCATGCTGAAAGCCCTCGACCTCATTGCACCTACCAAACTTAGAAAACCTAAACCACAGGCCCACCTCAACTCGTGGTTTTCGCTACAGCTGAGAACCCTTTGCCAAGAAAAAAGAAGCCTTGAATCACGCTGGAAAAGTAACCCAACGGAAATAAACCAAACTAGCGTTGTTCTAGCTACTCTAAATTACAAAGAGGCCATACTCCAGGCCAAAAGAGACAAGTATAACAAACGCATTGAACAAGCTCAATCAAACACCAAGGAGCTATTCAGAATCTTAAAGAAACTGATGTCTTCTGCCACTCCTCCTGACACCTGCTCCAAAGATAGTACCTGGTGTACTAACATTCAAAAGGCCCTCCTCGGCAAAATCGTCACTCTCCAAACTAAAATCAATGACAAAAAAAAAACAGCCTGCAGACTAGTCTACAGCATAAAATCCTTCAGGTCAACACTAACACTAATCGTGATTCCCTGAAACCATTCAGCTTCTCACCATTTTCCACCACTGAAGTTGAGCATATCATCAATAATCTCAAACCCTCTAACTGTTAGGGCGACCTATGTCCTGCCTCCATTATTAAGGAGGCCTCACACAATCTAGCACCTTTCATTACCATGCTCATAATTCACCTCCGGGACTGTCCGTGACAACCTAAAGGATGCCTGGGTCATTCCTCTCCTTATAAAACCTACTTTGGATGCTAACATACCCACCAACTACAGGCCTATCACTACGGTCTCTTTCCTCTTAAAAATTCTTGATCGTGCTGCACACTTGCAGATCCAAGATTACCTGGATACTAATAATCTGCTGGGATTGAGACAATCAGGTTTCCGCCCTTGATACGGTACGGAAACTGCCCTCTTAGATCTTAAAACTCAGATTGAAGACCTAAATGATGAGGGCAAGCTAGCCCTATTACTCCTTTTAGATCTTTCTGCAGCCTTTGACTTAGTAAATCACCAAATCCTCTGCCGTCACCTCAAAACTGCCGCCCACTTCTCGGTCAAAGCCAAGGCCTGGATTACCTCCTTTCCGGAGAACAGATCCAAGAGAGTCTTCTCCCCTTCTGCCACCGCCGATCCCGTGCCGCTCACCTGCGGGGTTCCATAAAGATCGTGTGTTTCCCCTACACTTTATAATGTGTTTAGGAAACCACTCTTTGACATATTGGACTATCTAGGTGTCACATACACTAATTACACTGATGACACCCAGATACTCATCCCTATCCCAATGACCACAAAACTGACACTCTAGCCATCAACTCCATTTACCAAGTCATCCAGGCTTGAATGGCGCAGCATGAACTATGCTTGAACGATGAAAAGACGGATATTCTCATCCTAGGTTCTCACCAAAGACTCAGTAAGCTAGACCCATCCTTCAAATCTTTCATAATTGATGGCAATACCATCAAAGTGACCAAAGATACAAAAACGCTGGTATGTATATCGACTCCACTCTCACTTTCTAGACAAATTAACGCAGTCTCCTCTGCTGCTTCATATACTTGCAAGCTCATTACGGCATGTGGACCGTTCCTATCACCAGCCAACTGCACCACATTAGCCAGAACCTTGGTGCTGTCTAAGATTGACTATTGCAACGCCCTCTATCTCGGCACTAACCAAGGCAACATTAACAAACTACAGATCATCCAAAATAATGCCATTAGAGCGGCAATAAACATCCCTAGGAAACTCCACATCTCTGACTCCAGACAGAGTCTCCGTTGGCTCTCAGTCTCCCAAAGAGTCTCACTTAAAGCGCTATCGCTAACACACAAAAGCCTCACTAACCAAGCACCCAGTTACTTGGCCAGTAGATTTTCTCTACATACTTCATGAAGACCACTCAGAAGTGCCCAAACCAACTGCCTTTCCATTCCGTGCTTCAACCTCCAGAGATCTGGCGGGAGTAGTTTCCCAGTCTTGGCTGCGAAATTATGGAATTCATTACCTAATCCACTCAGAGTGAAACCGTCCTTTTTGGCCTTCAAGAGCAAAGCCAAAGCTTGGCTGTCAGCCCAAGACCAGCCTTTACTCTTAGCGGCAACTGTCTCCCGGATTTACTGCACCAGCGCCAAACTGTTAGAGGCTTTTCCTGATGTTAATATGTATAGAATCTGTATATTATCCCAAATTATCCTTTTTATTGCACTGCTTGTTTTCCTCCCCTTATGTATTCTGTTGTATGTATTCCGTATTATGCTTGTAAACTAAGTGATGCGGCTGCAATTTAGAAAGACAAACCAATCACACTGACAAAGTGAGAGAATATATAGGTAAAAGCAAATGTCTTTATTTCCAGACTGCACCTTTCTACTTTGTCTTTCAGGGCCAAACCAAAGTACCTCAATCAAAAGTCTTTTTATGTTTATTGGGGAGAAAATCAATTTTTCATCTAAGCTCATTTTGGATTTTTAAGGCCAGAACAACTATAAAATAGGAACTATGAAGTCAAACAGTTGTCCATAGATTATGATGTGTTTTATACATTGGTTCATAAGTGATTATTTTATTCAGCCAAATCTCCAACCCCTGTGTGAGGGTCCTCTGGAGACAGAGTGGTCTGTGGAAGTACAGAAGATTCATGGTATATACCCCAACATATGCCACTTGGGAGGGATGCTCGGGGAGGTGTGGCTATTTGGTTATCCAGAGAAAGTATGGGGTACCAACGACTATCTTTTCTACTCACCATGGATCCTGACTGCATTCAGAAAGGAAACCAATTGCTCCTCACCCTTCAACCACTTGATGCAGACAGTTCTGTAACAGAATGTGAGGCTCTTAGTGGTGGTTGTATGTTTGCTATGGAGTAGGAGAGACTGCTGGGCGGGTAAAACAAAAGGACATACCGTCCTTCGGGATAGGACCAGACCTTTTTGTAGCACCATACAAAAATGTTCTGTCCTATTTTTATGTTGTGGCCTGTGCACATGCTGGGTCACAGGTTTCGCCTCATCATGCCCCACCTCTGGGCCTCGCTCCTCAGTCCTTTTCAACCAGCCTAGGTTGGTATGTTACTAACTAACTGAAGACATTTTAGAAGGATTGAGGGAGGGCGTATTGAGGAAAGCAGACTGTTATGGATTAGGAGCACAGTAGTCACTACAGTGAGTAACAGTTCCTTACTCCTACCACTCATCTACTTTCCTCCATACTACTGGGAGATTCACAAGTGCATGTCTACCAAGGGGTGGAAGCGCCCACTCATTTAGCTGAAAAGAGCATCTGCTCTCTGGAACATGGCCAGGCAACAGTTTTTACAGAAGGCTGAAGAAATAGGCCAAGTTGCTTCCCTTGCAATAGTGTCCCACGGGACATGTCTTTGAAATGCTACAAGGCCACCTTAGCTCTGACAAGATGGGCCTGAAGGCTTTTCTGATGTGGCCGCTTCTGTAGAGAATAGCTCACCTGAATTGCTGCCACAATTCACCTTGCAATGGTCACTTTTGAAGCCGACGCACCCTTCTTTGCTCCCCCGAATGTGACAAAAAATTGAGGGGATTTCCTAACTTCATGTTCCTGTCGAGGTAAAACTTTATGGCTGTCTTGACGTACAAGGAGTGAAGGACTCTCTGTGACTCCCAAGTTAGACTTGGAAAAACACTGGGGGGCAAATCTCCTGATTAATATGAAATTCAGAAACTATCTTGGGGAGGAACAAAGGATGTGTCTGCAGCATCACCTTGTCCCAATGGAATGTTGTGAAAGGTTTGTCTGCTGCTAAGGCCTGTATTTCACTTGTCCTCCTGGCTAAAGTTATGGCCACCAGGAATGCAGTCTTCCAAGAAACCAGCCTGATATCCACCAAAGCCATTGAATCAAATGGTTTGTGACATAAGTCTGTTTACCGTTACAATCTGCACAACCCCTCAAAGTGCTGCCTTACCATGGGATCCTCAATGGAGAAGGTTTGACTGTCTGAATTCAGATAGGCAACCAGTGCTGACAAGTACGTTCTGCAGGTGTTGGGCTTATTGCCAGACTCTGCCAGATAGTAAATAAAAGAAACCACATCATCCAAAGAGGCAGATAAAGGATTATTTTGCTTCCCCAACGACCAGTGACAGAATCTTAGCATCTTACTCATATTGACCACTGATGGAATCCTTCCGGGCCGCATGTTTTCATCCGAGAGTCCCAGGTGCCCTAAGGACCTGACTTCAGAGACCATGCTGTCCTGGTGAAGTGGTAGAGACAAAAGAATCTGTTGCATCAGGTTCACCAGATCTAAGAACCAGAACCTGGCTGGCCACAATGGTGCAACTACAATGCAT
Source organism: Ambystoma mexicanum (assembly GCF_040938575.1). Lineage (NCBI taxonomy): Eukaryota > Metazoa > Chordata > Amphibia > Caudata > Ambystomatidae > Ambystoma > Ambystoma mexicanum. Next base: position 444,741,271 of record NC_090936.1, on the reverse strand, counting down.
TGAGGAACAAACATCCTCAAGGACCAGAGGTTCGGGAACTGTGCAAACCCCGTTGAATAGCATAAAGGTGAAAAAGCCCATGGGCACTTAAATTAGTAATATTTCCGTTCACACAGTTCAGTAAATGGGATAGTGCATTACTTTGTCCTATTTTATGTGTGTGGACAGTGCTTTGCACATCCAGTGTGCTGCGTGCTAGCAGTTTGTTAAACTACTTTGTAAGAATGTAAGATTGTTGACTTAAACCATGCAGATGGACAAGAAGACAGAAGAACAAATTACTTACCTCTGGTAATGTTCTTTCGACTGGATGTTCCTCCCGTGTATTCTCATCTTTGATATTCCTCATCTTTGATATCCTTCGATATTTTGCTTGCAGCTCAAACATTTTTCCCAGGAGAGGGCACCATGCGTCGTCTACCTTTTGTCCTTTGAGGGCCTCCGTCCTCCTTGACTGCGGCGTTGTATGCTGGTATAAAAGGCACGCACCGCGCCCGTTGCCTCAATTAATGTTTTTCCTCTCACTAGCACAGCAGTCTCGAAGATGAGTGGTACTGGAGCTTTAATGGAGAGGAAAGTGTAAATCACAAGAACTCCTTTTTGGCAGAGGGGATGGATGGGAGGGGCGATGAATACGTGGGAGGAAAATCCAATGGTAAGATCATTACCAGTAGGAAGTAATTTGTTCTTTGAATGCATTGTGTCCTCCCACGTATTCCCAATCTTTCATATGGGAGGTGGAAAAGAAGAGTTTAATTTTGATTTATGCTGTGTAACACAGCTTTTCCAAATGTGAATTCCCAGCCCAAAAGGGAATCTAAACAGTAGTGCTTTGTAAATGTGTGCTCGGAAGACCAAGTGGCAGCACTGCAGATATCTTGCAGTGGTGCCCCTCTCTGGAGCGCTGAGAAGCGGCTAAACCTCTAGTTAACTGAGCCATTAAGCCCTAGGGAATCTCTTTCCCAGCCAAGTTGTAACATTTGGAAATACATAGTATAATCCACAGAGACAGCATTTCTTTTGCAACCGCTTGTCCCATTCTGTGACCCGCAAAACCAACAAAAAGTTGGATGTCCAGTCTTATCTTAGAGACCCTGTTAATATAGAAACTTAGGGCTCATTTAGGGTCATGTCTGTGTAACCTCTCCTCCTCTTTAGATGGAGGAGGACGGTAGAAAGCTGTGTTTAATGAAATTCTGAAACTATTTTAGACTTAAACCATGGACATGGACGAGAAGACAGAAGAACAAATTACTTACCCCTCATAATGTTCTTTCGACTGGATGTTCCTCCCACGTATTCCTCATCTTTGATATTCCTTATTTTTGATATACTTCGATATCCTGCTTGCAGCTCAGAAACTTTGTTCCCTGTAGAGGGCGCTGTGCATCATCAACGTTGACCTTGTGTCATTCGAGGGCCTCCGTCCTCCTCAAATGTGGTGTTATACGCTGGAAAAAACGGCCCGCAACAAATGTGGATTCCACATTTAAATGAAATCCTGAAACTATTTTAAAATAGAATGTGCAGTTACACTGACATGTTACCCATGCGCCCACGTTTTACCGAAAAAGACGACAGGTGACCTCTTTCTCCATGTTTCAATGTAATTTTTTTCATTTTTTGATTTCTTTAAATGAGATACGTGTTGACAATGCCCTCTGTGATTACACATGTTTCGACGGCACTCCCGTCTTTTTCAAATCAGGGCTAGTTATGTTTAACAGTTGCAAGTTATAGTTCCCATTTTATGTATAACAAAAATAATATTTTTGTTATATAAGAACATTCAAATTAACCAATTGGTAAAAACACAATTTTAAATAACAATTCCGACAATCAGCCATGTTTATGTGTCTCATAATTGTATCATTCGCTACAAAACCCCAATTCAAGAGATTGGCCGTTGAGGGAGGGTAAAGGATAGCAGTGTTTGAGGGTGGTACAAAGAACATCAAAATAAATGATAAAAGGAAATAAAATAAAAAAAATAGAGACACAACACAGAAAAGCACATTGCATTAGTGTGTTTCTTAAAATTCAGATTCAGGTTTTTGCAGAATATTGTATGTATGGTATTCTAGCACAGTCTGATTCTTTTTACCCAATATTGCTTGTTTGTGTGCACTCTGCAGTGTCTAAACTTGACTGCAAAAATTGACAAATAGCGTACTTCTCGTCCTGAACCAGTCTCATGAAACTCATCCCTTTCTTCACTCCCTGGGATGTGTTCAGATACCATAGCAATTACCTCCCACAGAGTGAAGGTAAGCTTTGCCAATGCACAGGTTGTATTGGCTGCCTTCAGCGCCATACTTCCAACAGAGAAGACTTTCTTTCCAATAGCATCTAGCCTTTTGTCTTCCCGATCCGGCGGAACCTAGGGATAGGCCGCTCTATTAGAAGCAACAGTGGCTGCTTGTACAACAAGGCTCTATGGACTCAGATGTTTTGAAAGAAATTCAGGGTCCAATGAAGAAGGCCTATATTTATTTGTAAAGCAGGAGTGGTGTCTCGTCTTACCCAGTTTTCCAAGACTTTGTTCTTGACAGCAGTATGAAAAGGAAGGATTGGGTCTTTAGGTGGACCCGTATCCAAAATATCTGTAAGATCATCCTTTTTACACTCCATAGTTGAAGTACCCCACGCCAGATATTGTATCACCTTTGCCATTACTAAACTATATGAAGAATAAGTATGCTCTGAGCTGTCTGAGTGCCAGGTTCAACTGTGGAGAAGAACAAGTTACTTACCAACTGTAACGTTCTTTCGACTGGATGTTCCTCCCACGTATTCCTCATCTTGTGATAAATCGTTATCTCCAGCTTCGCTGCTTCGCTGCTTCGGAAAATATTTTCTCGGCAGAGGGCGTTGTGCTCGAGGACGTGGCGTCGATTGTCCCTCGACGGGCTCCATACCGTGTCGATGTCACCGATGGTATAAATAGCTCGAGCCTCACCCGTTGCTTCAGTTCTGTTTTTTCGATGAAAAAAAATATATATATATATATAGGAGGAACGCCCAGGCGTGCCTCCTGACCGATACATTCTTCGTGAGAGGAAAGTGTAAGAAACGTAAAACTGTACTGTGGGGTAGGATGGGAGGGTCGATGAGGAATACGTGGGAGGAACATCCAGTCGAAAGAACGTTACAGTTGGTAAGTAACTTGTTCTTCGAATGGATTGTGTCCTCCCACGTGTTCCTCATCTTGTGATAGGCTCCCATAGCAGTATCAATTTTGGAGGCAGGAGTACTAATTTCAGTTTTCGTGGACAGAATGCAGAACTGCCTTGGCAAATAAACCCTCATTAGAGGAGGCAGTATCCAAACAATAATGTTTGACAAAAGTATGCATTGTTTTCCAGGTGCAGCTGCACAAATGTCTGCTGCCGGGACTCCCCTCTTTAGAGCCGCAGAAGTAGCCATTCCCCTTGTAGAATGGGCACGTAGCCCAACTGGTGGTTCTTTTCCCGCTAATCTGTAGCATTCAACTTTGGCTAATATGATCCAGTGGGAAATGGTCTGTTTTGTTACAGATGAGCCTAATTTATGACCAGTATAACCCACAAATAGTTGGTCATCTTGTCTCAATTTAGCCATCCTAGAGATGTAAAAACTAAGAGCCCAATTGGGATCTAGTCTGTGTAATCTCTCCTCTTCCTTGCCCAGATGAGGAGGAGGATAAGAAGTTGGTAGTATTATTTTTTGTGACAAATGGAAGTCCGAGACTACTTTTGGCAAGAACGAAGGTTTAACTTTAAGGACTACCTTATCCTTATAAAAAATAGTATATGGTGGTTTGCACGAGAGAGCCTAAAGTTCGCTAACCCTGCGGGCTGATGATAGGGCCAAAAGAAGAACAGTTTTTAGAGTTAAAAGCCTCAATGGACATGAATGCAGAGGCTCAAAAGGTATGCAAGTCAAGAATTTTAGTACTAAATTTAAATCCCAAGTTAGTACATGAAAAGGAACTGGAGGGTATACATAAGTAAGCCCTTTTAAGAATTGAATGATTAACGGTATTTTAAAATATGAAACCTCTTCTGAGGAGTGCTTGAAAATGGACAGCGCAGCAAGGTATCCTTTGATTGTTCCTATCTGGAGCCCCAGATTAGCTAGATGTAGTAGAAAAGAAAGCACCATTGGGGTGCCACACTGAAAAGGGTCCACATCCTTGTCTTTGCACCAGTTACTAAACCTGTTCCAGTGACATCGGTACAAAGATTTTGTTGCTGGTCTTCTGGCCGAAAGCAAGATTTCCATTACGTCATCCGGAAGATCCCAATCCTTGTATCTCACCCTCTCAGAAACCATGCGTGAAGGTTTAGTGTCTTGACCTCTGGATGGAGAACCCGACCTTCCTCTTGCGAGAGAAGATCCTCTCTTTGTGGAAGACGTATTGGAGGGCAGATGGACATGTCCAGAAGGTCGGGTACCACGTCCTCCTGGCCCAATCCGGGGCAATTAGGATCACGGTTTTCCTGAACTTTCTCAACCTCCTGATTACCTGAGGAATCACAGGGACTGGGGGAAACGCGTACTGCAGTGGAAATGTCCACTCGACTACGAATGCGTATCCCAGAGCTCATCTTTGAGGAAATTCCATTGAGTAGTACTGATCGCACTTCCGGTTGATCGCTGTGGCGAACAGATCCACTTGGGGGGTTCCCCAAAGGGCGAAGATCTCCAGAAGGACTTCCTGAGCAATCTCCAACTCGTGAGAGACCGTGCTCTGCCTGCTCAGAGCATCCGCCGCCGTGTCCTTCTCTCCGGCCAGGTGAACTGCCGATAGAGAGATTCCTTCTTGAATTGCCCAAAACCAGAGCTGCATTGCCTCTTTGCACAGTGGTAGTGACCCTACTCCTCCTCTTTTGTTGAGGAAGTACATGGCCACTGTGCTGTCCGTCATAATCAGGACATTCTTTCCCTGTACAGAGGGAAGAAAGGCCTTCAGAGCTAGTCTGATTGCCCTCAGCTCCAACAGGTTGATGTGTAGTTTGGACTCCGATGAAGACCAACGCCCGCTGATTGTCAGATCGTTGGTGTGTGCTCCCCACCCCGTGAGTGAGGCGTCCGTCACTACTGTTATCTCCGGCCTTGGTTGCCAAAAAGACTCTCCCTTGAGAATGTTGTCGTTGCAAGCCCACCGTAGAAGATCCTGAGCAACTGCGCTCGGGACTTGCAGAAGATCCGACATATTCCCTGATAATTGGGCCCACTGAGTTCTGAGTGCCCATTGAAGGGATCTCATTCTCAACCTGGCCTCTGGTACTAGGAAAATGCAGGATGCCATGAGGCCGAGCAACCTGAGAAAATTGAAGGCCGGTAGACGTTGGGCATTCTGGAACTTCGTTACCATCTGCTGGATGTGGAGAGCTCTCACTTCGGGAGGCGAGGCTTTTCCTAAAGAAAGTGTCCAAGACTACTCCGATAAACTCGAGTTTTTGGGATGGTATCATGTGGGACTTCTTGAAATTGAGAGAGAAGCCCAATTTGTGGAGGAAGTGGCAGGTGATCGAAAGATGTTCCTGAGCTTGCTCTGGAGAACTTGCTCTGATCAACTAGTCGTCCAGGTAGGGATATATGTGAATACCCTCTCTCCTCAGACTTGCTGCCACAACCGCCAACAGTTTGGTGAAAACCCTCGACCGGAGGTCAACCCGAATGGCAGAGGTCGAAACTGATAATGAGAATTGCCAATCGCGAACCTCAGGTACTTTCTGTGCTTTGGATGGATTGGCACATGAAAGTAAGCATCCTGAAGGTCCAATGATATCAACCAATCTTGGAGTTGGAGAGCCTGAAGGATCTGAGAAAGAGTCAGCATCTTGAACTTGTCCTTCCTGAGGAACTTGTTCAAGTTTCTCAAGTCCAAGATGGGTCTCAGTCCTCCATCCTTTTTTGGGATGAGAAAATATGGGGAGTACCAACCTTTGTTCCTCTCCGCTACAGGTACCAGTTCTTTGGCACCTTTCTCTAGCAGGGTTAAAATTTCCTGCAACAGGAGCGGATCTGGAATTTTGGCAGAGTTGGCTCCCGGTGGATGATTGAGGCCTTTTTAGAAAGGGGAGACAGTAACCTTGGGCTACTGTTTCCAGTGCCCAAGCATCTGAGGTAATGCCCCGCCATTCCTTCAGATGTTAAGAGATCCTGCCTCCCACTGGTGTTTTGTGTAACAAGGCCTCAGAGGGATTTGGAGGCGGCTGCAGGAGTGGCTGAGGGTACAGATGCCGCTCCTGAGGCTGATTTTGCACCTCTTCCTCGTGCTCCACGAGGGAAGTTTCTTTTGCCCCTTTGAGAAGCCTGTCCTCTTCCTCTACCAAAAGAGGAGTAGTATCGAAAAGAACGACCCCTCCTGGAAGATGAGCCGGAATAGGGTTTTAGAGGCTGGCGCTAAGTGATTTAGCTGCCGCTTTTCGAGGTCTGAAGTTTTTCTAGGCTTTCATCAGCCTTTCTGCCTTTCTGCCAAAGAGCCTCGAGCCATAAAAGGGCATGTTGAGGAGTCTAGCTTGCACGTCTGGTGCAAACCACGACTTCCTCAACCACGCAAATCTGCGTAGCACAACGCTTGCAGCCATGGATCTGCTGATACTATCTAACTATATTCAGGAGGCCTTCCCTTTCCTCGCCTTCCGGAATATGATCAGCCGCCGCCGAAATACAGTCCCACAGGGTATAGGTAAACCTGGCTAGGGTACAGGTGACATTTGCCGACTTAAGTGCCATACTGCCCGAAGTGAAAACCTTACGTGCCCAGGCATCAATTTTTTGGTCCTCTCTATCTGTCGGGATAGTTGGATAAGCAGTTTGTTTTGAAGTAGATGCTGCCTGAATGACTAAACTCTCTGGAGTCGGATGTTTATTCAAATATTCAGGATCCGTTCCAGCTGGTCTATATTTTCTTGGAAAAATGCTATCTGCAGCAGCAATAGTCTCTGGTTTCTCCCAGTTTTTCTCCACAGTCCTTTGAAGGGCTCTGTGAAAAGGGAGAACAGGATCTTTCTGAGGTCCCTTGACGATTATATCCGTCATGTCATCTTGTTCAAAAATGGGTGAAGTATTACCCCAACCCATATATTCAACTACCCTGGTCATAAGACCCCTGTACCCAGCATCTGCATGCTCTGCAGGATCAGGTTTGGCAAACTCTAATTCTGGGGATGTGTCAACTCCACTGGCAGAATGTAGAGTATCACTCAGGTCTCTCATTCTAGATTCCTGGTCAATAGGTTCCTCAGGAACTTGCCTTGTACCATAAGTAACTCCCAAAAGAGTAACCTCTTCTTCTTCTGAAGCAGACTCTTCATAAATTGCTGACATAGATTTGAAAAAGGGCAAAGGAGTGAATCTCCTTTCTTCCTCTTCCTTCTGCTTCGAAGGAATTGGAATTGGAATTGCTTCGAAGTTGTCGAATGGGTCTTCGAAGATGACTCCGATAATGGTGTCGAGGATGTTTTTGGCTTTGGAGTCGAAATTATCGAGGTCGAAGGTGTCGACGAAGTCGTCGAAGTCTTCGACGACTTGTGTTTCTTGTATGGCACTGGAGAAGTGCTCGACTCTCGAAGAGTCTTCGACGGTTTTACGTCGACTCAAGTTTTTTTGGATTCCTCAATGCTAACGGTCTTTGCCATGGTAGCCTTGGACTTCCCTTTGTCGTCCAATGGAGCGACTTTAGGGGTATGGCTTTTTCGAGGGTCTTTCGAGGGGGGTCGGGCTGCATTCTCGAAAACCTCCATCATCTTTTTGCGGAATTCTTCCCACTTACTGGGAGAATCCGATTTAGTCGGACAACAAATTTCTTCGGTCGACTCTGAAGAAGATGATGATGATGAGGGAGATCTATGTCTCCTCTTCATTTTTTCGATGATGACGAAGAGTGTCTCGATCTACTCCTAGATCGAGATCTCTTTGAGTGCCTATGACGATCCGATTCCTGAGAATCAGTCGCTTTCTTGTGTTTTTTTGACATAGCCTTCTTTGAGGCCTCCCTCCCCACCGACAGTTTACCTCTCCTCTCACGAAGAGCTTTCTCGGTCATAGATTTGCAGGACCCGCAGTCGTCGGTTCGGTGACTGGAACCGAGACACCAGAGACAAATCCGGTGGGGATCGGTGATCGACATCTTAGACCCACAATCTGCACACTTCTTGAACCCAGTCCTGGGTGTCGAAGGCGTTGAAGATGACGACATTTTCTTCAAAGAAAATAGAAGCGCGCCGTTCTCGATAGCGAAGCGAATGGAAAAACGGAACTGAAGCAACGGGCACGGCTCGAGCTATTTATACCATCAGTGACGTCGACACGGTACGGAGCCCGTCGAGGGACAATCAACGCCACGTCCTCGAGCACAGCGCCCTCTGCTGAGAATTTTTTTTTTTCCGAAGCAGCAGAGCTGGAGATAACGATTTATCACAAGATGAGGAATACGTGGGAGGACACAATCCATTTGAAGTATCCAGAGCATTGGCATCCTTCAAGGTGTCCACCAAATCTTTCATCCTGGATTCTTGGGATATCAACTCTTCTGTAACACTAGGAGTACCATACTGCAGTACAAAACCATCATTTCAACTTTCCTCCTCCACATCTTCCTCATAAACAGAGGTCATGGATTTTAAACAGTCTCTTCTTTCCAGAGGCTTGTAAATCTTTAAATTTTCTGAAAAAGACGTTAATGGTCTCAACTTCGTCGATTTCGGAAGTCGAAGAACTCACTCAACTTCGACGATGTTGATTGGATGAGAATTTTCACTACGAGGCGTCAAGGCCATGCGAAGCGTACTGTCTGCCTCTGAAGATATCGAATCCTTCGAAGCCTTTGAATCGCTTGAAGCACTCATATCTTTTGAGGCCTCATGGTCTTTCAAGGCCTTTGACGACCTGCTGTGCGAGCTCTTGGGCGCGCAGTCAACTGTCTTTTTCGACTCCCTGTCGACCAATAGCATGATGGCATTGTGAGTCTGTTTTGTCTTCGTAGAAAGGGGTTGATATCGCTACCTTCTCAAACATCTTTAACATTTGCAGACGGCACTCTTCCAATTCTGCTGCACTAGCCGCCTTTTTTTGGAAAGCTTACCCGTTTCCTATCGGGCGAGGAATCAGACAAGGACGATCTGGAGCAATGACACCTTTTTTAGATCTCCTCGATGAAGAAGAGGAGGAATGTCAAGATCTCAAAATGCTTAGCGTGTTTACCATGCTTCTTGGCTCTGTGTGGAGACCTCTCGCTCAAAAACTTTTATCTTCGCCCAATCTTTTTGTGGGGGTCACCGAAGATGATTTTGGGAAGGGTTTGCGTAAGGCAAGTTTTCCTTTCCTTTCCTTTATCACTTTTCCAGTCATACACTGGCACAAGTCACAATCTTTGAGGATGTGGCCCGACCACAGGCACCAGAGGCATACCCGATGCGGATCAATTAAGGACATTTTCGCCGAACACCCGGTACATCTCCTGAAGCCCGTAGTCTTTTTGAACATGCCGAGGCAAAGAAACGTTTCGAGCTGTGCGTGGAAAAACAGAACGTAGGCAACGGGCGTGGTGCATGCCTTTTATACCAGCATACGACATCACACCCGAGTAGGACGTAGGTCCTCGAAGGACACAAGGTTGCTATCAATGATGCACGGCACCCTCTGCTGGGAAAAAAGTTTCAGCGCTGCAAGCAAGATATAGAAGTATATCAAAGATGAGGAATATCAACGATGAGGAATACGTGGGAGGACACAATCCATTCGAATAATATTTTTAACATTGGGAGCCTGATGACAGTGCAGTCCAAAGGGCCAAGTGCAAGGTAGGTGAATTAGGTAAATAAGTTAGGGTAGGAAGGATAGAAAGGGAGTTAGGTGACTCCTTCCATCGCTAGCAGGTGTTTGAGTCTTGTTTTTGTTGAAGAGTTCCACTGAAGAGATAGATTTGAAGGCCGGGGGGACAGCATTCCAGTGGAGCATGGCAAGTTGGGAAAGGTAGCAAAAGCAGGAGGAGAGGCAAGGTCTTGACTGCAATTTCAAGTTCCTCACCCGAGGTATACTCATCGGCTTTTCCCTGCTCAGATTTGCTAGGAGATTTCTCTTTGTTCTTTCTTTCCCGTAGTTTCTGGGAGATAAGGGCGTTCCTCTCCAGCCACCAGGGTGGATTCTCTTTACAATCTAGAGAATGATTCTGTGGCGGAACAGGAGGAGCACCCCCCCGAACCTCCCAATATAGGGAAAAAGCAAGTAGGCAGTAAAAACCATGTTTAATTATAGAATCTATTTCGTTTTGAGCATGAAGGCTGAAGAAGAATCTGGCAGTCAAAATTAGAGAGTCGCAGCCCAAAGTGGACTGAATTGATGCAAGGTGAAAACAGAAGGAGCAGCAGGCAGGACGAGAGGAGGGAGCACATATAAGCAAAAAAAATGGAAGGGGCACAAAGCAGTATACAAAGCAGCACAGGAAACAAGTTGGCAAGAGGGCAAAGGCACCAGCATCTTACTTGGTAGTTAATGTCAAAGGATATTGTACCGCGCAATACCACCACCAGAGTGGTCCCCTGGTGCTCTGGCGCATCTGAAAACAAAGGGGGGGGAAGGTTAGGCGTGTTAGTAGGATAAAGTTTGGAGAAGAGCAAGGGAGCTGTGAAGTACTGTTGGCAGCTTCAGTTCGGTTAACACTGTTCGCCAAGCATATTGGTGTGTTATTCGGTTCTGAGTCCGTTGTGTGCTGTTTGGGGGCCTGTGTGGTGTGGTTGTTGTTGCTGTGTGGTGAGGTGTGTGCGGTTTGCTGCGGCTTTAAGAGCTGTGGTTGTCTGTTACGCTCACCTGGTCTCTGCGGAGCTGTTGGCAGCCCTCCTGGGGGTGCGGTCTCTCGGGTCCGACTTCGCCCTCTGCGCTTATGTGGTGACTGGTGGTAACAGGTGATGCTGATCGGGACTGCTCCTGCATGGAGAATAGGGGGCGTGAGTATGCCAGCTTGTGCGCCTGATCCACTTCAAGACCCCTTCTCCCAAACCGTGGTACCCGTGGGATGGGCTGTTCCTGGAAAGCTCACCTGTTGATTAGTTTTGGCGAGCAATCCGTCCTGCTGCTTCTGGCAGGAGCGCTTGTATGATCTGGACCGAGCTCCTTCACTGGTGCCCTGTACGTGGTAGTCCAGTCCTGCTGCGACTAAGCCATTATACTTCAGGTAAGTGTTCCTGTTTGCCTTTGTCTTTCCTCGTCTGTTTTTGTTGTATTGTACAGTTCGTTGTCTTGCATTGCTGTCTGTTCCACTTTTAATGTTTGCTCTTTTGATTTCTTCTCTTGCAGGTGATGTTGCCGGCCCGGCAGAAGCTGCAGAGCTCGAGGCGACAGCCGGAGGGAATGAGGAATGAAGCTGCAGCGGTACAGTAGCTGGTAAGTTGTTAACTAGGGGGCGCGCAGGGTTCAAATGTGGCACTGTGCTAGGACGGATGTTCTAACCTGTCTTTTTTCTTGTTCACCGGGTCCAAGTTCGTGGATGCGGAGTGCGGTGCAGTGGCGTCGGGATCAAGATCACTGGATGTCAGGAGATGAGTTTGCAGATGAAGCACCAGTTTCCTGGAGGTGAGTATGCAGGGGAACGTCTGGTTTCAAAGGTAAGTAAATTGATCCAAGCGACGGTGAGCGTCCCGTTGCACGCGACTGCACAGTAACGCAAAGCACCGGCCTTAAGGATGGAGCAGCTTATATAGGTGAGCTTCTGAAGCCACACCCACCAGGTTCAGCCTGCCTGCCACACCCGATGAGTCAGCACATGAGGATGTTCTCTGGAATAAAGGCTTTCAGCTCCTGGAAAGTTCTCCTGCGCTGAAATAAAGTAAAAGCACTCCTGCACTGAAATAAAGTGTTTCTGCTCACATCTCTATATGAGTCCAGCCAGGGCCCCTGTGTTTATAGGTCCCAAAGGGACATAAGTGAGTCAAGTGACCCATTGCCCCCATCACTAGATGGTGTGGTTTTTGTGTTCTGGGGCCTGTGGCCATGACATTGTGTCTGGTTGGAGTGTGAGAGGTGTTTGAAGAGCTGTGAGATTTTTAGTAGTTTTTGGGGTTGGTTAGTATCCTTGTTGTTGGGAGAGATGCATATTTCTATTGCGTCTCCTTCATGATTTAAAGAAGGTTGTTTCGGAGATTAAGTTTCAGCGTGGTAACACTGTCTCATCTCTCAGTCATTAAGCTAAGTTAGCTGCATTCGTGCTTTCATCTTTGTGATCGGCCAGCCGTTTTATTCCAGTTTGTCTTTGCTGTAACCTGGTTTTGGATTTATCACCTGTGCGCTACGCCCATACCCTAGGCCCTTTCTGAGTGGGTAAGGTTGTTGGTAGTGTTGGGCATGTACGCTAATTTCTAGCCTCATAGGGTTGTGGCTTATGTTCTATTCCACCTAGGGTTGTCTATCTTGTTCTTGTAGGCGTTTCCCTTAGTCAGTCCTAGGTGTTGTCTGTGCTATCTCATATTCTGTCAGTGTGTTCTTTGTGTTTCCTGTTTAATTGCTTTTGGTTGTTTCAATTTTCAAAACACAGAAGGTTGCAACGTGGTGAGCCCTACTCGCGTTGTGTTGATAACCCGTGTCGAACACCATGTTGAAAATGACTAAACCGGCAAATGAAATGAAATGAAATGAAAAGGAAATGTGATGTACTAACGCAGTGTTCTTTCCAGCTGGGCGGCCTGCCTTTCCATCTGTGCCATAACTAACGAGCAGTCATGACAGTACCCCTCCTACTCAGATCTGGCTCTGGTTTACAGAGATTGCGTAGGTGGAACCATTTAAGAAGAGCTGGGGCATGGATATGAGAGAGACCTTCCCAGGTGAGTTCTTGTACTGTATATCCATTCCAGTGGACTAGATATTGTAAAGCCCCTCGATAGTAGCGTGAGTCACATAACCGAGCCATTTCATATTCCTCTGGATCTGTGTCGACTGGAACAGGCATGGTGGCTCTAGAATGAGGTCTCTGGAAGGGATCAGGATGGTATGTCCTCATCAGGGAAGAGTGGAAGAACGGGCGTATGCGCCTCCAGGACCTCGGTAGATGTAATCTGTATGCCAATGGGTTGAACTTGGCTGTGTTAACAAACGGCCCTTTATAACGCGGGGACAATTTGGACGGTCGAATCCAACGAGGTAAGTACCTTTTCCCCTACCTTCCATTCTGGATCCTCTCCACGTTTTCTGTCTGCGTACGTCTTGTATTTCTCTTTGGCCCTTTGGGGGAATTCATTAGCAAGATTGTGGTTATCCGCAAACTGTCCTACTAGGGTATCTAATGAAGGTAGGTTTGTGACTGGTACCACAGAAGTAGGCAGTGTCTGAGGGTGTACCCCGGAGGGGCAAAAGAAAGGACTCATCCTTGTGAGGGAGTGCCAAGTGTTGTACGCAAACACTGCAAGGGCTTACATCTCAGACCAATTATCTTGGGCATGGGTGATGCAACACCGGAGGTATTGTTCCATTATGAGGTTTATATGCTCCGTTTGCCCATTGGTCTGGGGCTGGTAACCGCAGGACAGGGCTCTTCCGATGCCCAGGAGCTTGCACAAGGAAGACGAGAAGTGTGATGTGTATTGTGAACCCTTGTCGGTAGTTATAGAAAGGGGAAGGCCACGTAGTTGAAAAATGTCTTTACGAAATACTGCTGCCATTTCCGGGGCTGAAGGTACCCCTGCTAAGGGAGAAAAATGTGCAGTCTTACTAAATAAGTCCACCGTAACCATGATTGCTGTGTTCACTTTTGAGGGGGGACGATCTACAACAAAGTCGGTGGAAACGTGTGTCCAAGGACCAGTGGGAACTGGAGATTGAGTGAGTTTCCCTATGGCTTTCTGGAAGGTGTATTTGTTCCTGGCACAAACCGGACAAGCAGCGATGCACTTTCTTGCGTCAGTCCTCAAGGTGGTCCACCATAAACAAGTAGAAAAAAGTTCTATTATAGATGTAACCCCTCGATGACCAGCGATAGGATTATTGTGACCAAAGGTAAGCACTTTCCTGTGTAGGCTAGTAGAAGGTATGAGCAGCCTGTTCTTGAATAAGTAAAGTCCTTCCTTTTTATATAAAAAAAGGATCGGTCTTTGGGAGCCATCAACAACAGCATATAGTTTAGTTTAGTTTATTATTTGCTAATGCGCTCAAAACCCAGGGGTAGCCGGGCGCAGCAGTTGCAAGAATACTTAAGCTTAGGTTACATACAGAGGATACATGCCGAAGATGCATTACATGTGTTATTAACATTTTACAATACAAATATACACAAGATTCAAGATGTGGGTATCTCACATCACACGGGGTAGTGAGATAGTTTATAGTCCGGTTTCAGAGGTATCGTGGTAATTATTTACAGTGGTTGATCCGGTCCTAGAGCAGAGGATCAGTTTGTTGGTCTTCATTGGTCCAGAGTCAACTTTTCACGTTACATCTAAATCTAGCGTAAGGTAGATTAGCTCTCAATTCAGTGGGGAGTGCATTCCAGGTACGGGCAGCTCCAACAGGGAAGCTTGCTCCACCCACTTTTGTTAGTCTGAATCTGGGTATTTCAAGTAGGACATGGTTAGAAGCTCTAGTGTGGTGAGTAGAGGATTTTCTGGTCAGTCTGGTCGAGATGTATGGGGGTGCGGTATTGTTCAGTCCTTTGAGGGTGAGAGATAGCGTCTTGAAGAGAACTATGTCACTGATTTTTAACCAATGATGGTCTTTCCTGATGTTGGATATGTGCGCTCTGCGGGGTATGTCCAAGGCTGCTCTAAGAGCATTATTCTGCAGTATTTGCATTTTGTTTAGGACAGTTTTACTGGTGCCCGCATATAGGGCGTTACAGTAGTCCAATTTAGACATTACTAGGGCATTGGCTAGAGTGATACAATTGGTTTTGGAAAGGCAAGGTCTGCAAGCCCTCATTAATTTGCAGGTATAAGCCGTAGAGGAAGCGAGGGAATTAACTTGTTTTTTGAGAGATAATGTGGAATCGAGGTAGAAACCTAGTGTTTTTACCTCAGTTGCCACTTTAATTATATTGCCATCTATGCTGAAGGCGAGATAATTAGGGCTGAGTTTTTTTTTTAGGTTGGAGTCGGAACCCAGGATCAGTATCTCCGTTTTGTCGTCATTCAGGCAGAGGCCGTGGGAAGCCATCCATGCCTGAATAAGGAGGTAAATCTTGTTTACTAGAGCTGTGTCTTCGGCAAAGTTGCCAGATAGAGGTATGAGGATCTGCGTATCGTCCGCATAATTAGTATAAGTTACCCCCAGTCTGTCAAGCTTGTCAAAGAGTGGCTTAGTGAAGATGTTGTACATTGTGGGGGAGACACATGAACCTTGTGGGACGCCACAGGTGATTTGTATTGGGTCCGCTGAAGCTAAGGGGGAGAACACTCATCGTACGGGTGGCTACGAAGGATTGAACCCAGGCTATAGATTTGCTTGAGAAATAGGCGGCAGACGCTAGATGGTTGCATAACACTGCATGATCCACCAGGTCAAAGGCCGCTGATAAGTCAAGGAGGAGGAGCATAGCTGTTTTACCTTTATCCTTCAACTTGTCGATTTGTGCCTTAAGGTCGATTAGTGTCGTTTCGGTGCCATGTAATGGTCTGAATCCAGATTGGCGTGAGCCTCGTAGTTGGTTAATCTCTAAATATTTTTGGATCTGGAGGTAGGCTACTCTGTCGATAATTTTAAGGAGAAATGGGACCATGGTAATGGGCCTGTAGTTGGTAGGGATAGCTGGGTCAAGGGAATGTTTTTTAAGGAGAGGCAGTACCCAAGATTCTTTAAGGTTTGTTGGTACAGTGCTGGATCTAAAGGATGCATTGATTAATTTAGATAT
Source organism: Ambystoma mexicanum (assembly GCF_040938575.1). Classification (NCBI taxonomy): domain Eukaryota; kingdom Metazoa; phylum Chordata; class Amphibia; order Caudata; family Ambystomatidae; genus Ambystoma; species Ambystoma mexicanum. Next base: position 444,725,448 of record NC_090936.1, on the reverse strand, counting down.
GAAGGGTGCTAAGTCTCTAGCTGCGTCCTTAATAACCTGTGCTGGGCAGCGGTCACCTTGGCAGTTAGATGGTTTCAGGGATGATATCACCTTTTCAGTTTCCAATATGGATATGTTGGTAAATCTGAATGGTTTGCAATTGCTTTGAGTGACTGTTCTAGGTGTATCAGTCAAGTGAGTAGTGTGGGTTCCAGTGGAACTCAAGGACGCTTTCGTCTTTGCAATTTTAGATTGAAAGGTTGTGATTTTATTAGCGAAGGCATTTTGGATGCTAGTGCACCAATGTCTGTCCTTGGGGACAGTATCTGTGGGAGCAATCAGGTTTTCCATTTCCCGGAGGATGCAAAAGAGTTCTTTGGAGTTGGAGTTAGCTTTACTAATTCTCTCGTTAAATGTGTCTTTTTTAGTTTGGATTATTTCCTTCTTATATTTTTTAGCAAGGTTGTTGAGTAAAGTTTTATTCTCAACTGACGGTGTGTGCCTCCAGATAGCTTGGAGTTTACGTTTTTGGATTCGTAGTTCTTTGAGGTGGGGGGTGAACCATGAGCTAAGATGAGATTCTCGTTTACTTTTACGTAGTTTGATAGGGGCAATTATGTCCAAGGCTTTGGACATAGTGTTGTTGAATGTCCCAACTAGCGTATTAGGGTCAGAGTTAATAGCGCTAGCTGCGAGAGCTGGTAGGAGGAGTGGGATTAGTTTTTCAGACGTAATTTCTTTTTTGCTTCTTGTTGGCATGGGTGGTACTATTTCCGGGTTATCTAATTTAGGAGGCTCTATAGTGGATGAGAAGCAGATGAGGTGGTGGTCAGTCCAGGTTTGTGGTGGAATATTAGAGATGGTGGTAGCACAGTTTCGGTCGGCTATCCAATCTAATGTACGTCCTTTTATATGTGTAGGGGCTGAGACTTTTTGGGTAAGGCCGTGATCGACTAGGATTGATTGGATGGAGTGGGCCTGTTTGTCCTCATCATCGTTGAATCCCAAGTTAAAGTCGCCTAGTAAAAGGAGCTGGGTGGAGTCTTTGATGTTATTAGTGAGAAGGCTGGATAGGTCTTCCTCAAAGTTACCTAGTGGTCCTGGTGGTCTGTACACCAGAAGGACAGTTAGTGTACTGTTATTAGAGATAGGTATTTTAGCAGAAAGAAGTTCGCAAGATGTAATTGCTGGGTGTGGGGTAAGTCTTACAGCTAACTTAGTTTTGGTGATGATGGCCTTAGAGTCGGCTCTTAGTATGTTGTAATTGTCTGGTATGGCAATCATGAGTGCGGGACCTGCAGCATCGTGGAGCCAGGTCTCAGTGATAGCGAGGAGATCTAGGTTATCCATGGCTAGTATGTTGGCAATTTCCGTGTTATGTGCTATGAGGAACCTCGCATTGATAAGGGCTCCTGATAAGGTAGGGGTTGTGATTTTTTTCTTGGATGAGTCTAGTATTGGGAGGGTTGGGCTTCTTCTGGTTATGGAGGAGGTCAGTTTGTATTTTGGGGCGCCTTTCTGTAGCTAGGGCAGAAGGGTTGGGGTTGGAAGCAATTAGAGTTGATATAGAACCTGAGGGTCTAGTTCTTTTGTTTTTGAGGTCATAAAGACGTGGCAGTCTCGCTCTAAGTCGCGTGTTTCTCTCTTGCAGGTTGCAAGGTGTGCAGTTGGTGTGGGACATTGTTATGGTGATAATTAGAGAAGTCCAGAGTAGGGAGCAGAGTGTGTATATGAGGCAAGTCTTGGTAGTGCACATATTGGGAGGATACAGGTAGCAAAGGGGCATCTAAATTTGGCAGTCCCAGTAATAACTAAAATACATACAGCAAAAAGGCACCTAGGTTTGACAATCCCAACAGTGACTAAAATGCATACACTAAAAGGCACCTAAGTTTGACAATCCCAGCAGTGACTAAAATGCATACAGTAAAAAGGCACCTAAGTTTGGCATTCCCAGCAGCGACTAAAATACATACAGCAAAAAGGCACCTAAGTTTGACAATCCCAGCAGTGACTAAAATGCATACAGTAAAAAGGCACCTAAGTTTGGCATTCCCAGCAGCGACTAAAATACATACAGCGGAGTGCATAACCAGCAGTGACTAAGAGGCATTCACCAGAGTGCACCTGCATTTGGCAAGCAGAATCTGGGATCCTCTAAGTACAGATTGCTCTTGTAGTTGGTAGTATGGTCAGAAGTCCAACAGGAGGTAGCAGTCTAAATGCAGTTACTGGGGTGGCACTCTAAATGCAGTAGTAAAAGCAGTCAAGCAAAAATGAATGATACTTTGAATGAAGATCACAATTGTGACCATTATTTAGGATATGGCATTGCAGTTGGGCTGAAATACTTAGGTAAGCACCTAGATTTCAAGCATCACAGTGAGGCAAAATGCACTGGTGCGGTACCAGAAAAACGGGATAGCACAAATAGGCATAAGGTACAAATGCGTGCAGTCGTAATGTCAGTGCTCGGTAGGGCGTGGACTGGCAGACTGCAGGGTATAGACATTAGTATTTATGAACGCGAGAGTGCGCTACGCAGACAAGGTTAAGCAGGATAGGATGATGGTATGTTGAGGTAGAAGTAGTCAGTTGCAGCAGAGTTCAGGTATGTTTCTAAAAGAGACTGATCGGTTGTGGTCTCTACGGTGCAATATAGCTACGGGCACAAAAGGTTACCTTAGTGGACGTGTGTTGGAGGACAAGGGGGTCTAGCAGACGGCAGAGTCGGCAGAAAACAGGCTGAGAACAGGCGACGGCCTTGTTCCCAAGGAGCTTGGTGGGAGAGGGCTGGCTTCGCCTGCTGGCGCCCAATGGCAGAGGTAGTAGGCTCAGTAACCAATCAGCAAGGGCAGAGACTACTGTTGGGAGCCTGGTAGAGCAACGAAGGTTGCAGGCATGAATGCGTCGGCCATCTTGGGGGGGGAGGGTCGGTACCTCGTGTACCTTAATGATGATATGGAGCACAAAGCGTGCTCTTTCGGGTGCAGGGCTGCGGATCGCACGGATTTCTTTGTGTAGCTTCTAAGATCGATCGTGTGCAATTATGCGTGGGCTTGGAGGCAAATTGCAGGAAATAGCGCGATGAAGGCAGCACTTACCGGAATGCATCAGCTGTTCCGGGATGCTTTCCTTGGCAGGCCCGCTGCTCCTGCAGGGTCGGGGCCTCGTAGGTGGAGCTCCTGCTCGTCGGATGGGTTCTGGGAATATGAATATGTTCAAAAGTGGCCTTGAGACAGTCAAAAATGCAGCGTCGTACTCTCTTACGTTAGTCCTCAAGGTGGGCCACCAAAAACGAGTAGAAAAAATTCTACTGTAGATGTAACCCCTCAATGACCAGCAGTAGGATTATTGTGACCATAGGTAAGCACTTTCCTTTGTAGGCTAGTGGAAGGTATCACCAGCCTGTTCTTGAAGAAGTACAGTCCTTCCTTTTTATCAAATAAGAGGACCGGTCTTTGGGAGCCATCAACAACAGCATATGTTCAAAAGTAGCCTTGACACAGTCAAAAAAGTGTTGCAGATGGTAAACCAGTTGTTTGTTCTGTAGAATCTTTTCATGTTTCACGTTTCTCAATCTCTGCTTCCTCTCCCATTGTATGCAGTGAAAGAGCATCAGCCAACAAGTTATGACTTCCTGGTAAATAAATTAAGTTGAAGTTGTACTGGGAAAAATGTAGGCCCATCGAGTCTGTCTGCTGTTGTTGCACTCGATCTGTTGAAGGACTTGTAAGTTTTTATGGTCCCTGCGAACTTCAAAGGGATGATCTGCACATAGCAACAGGTGTTTCCACTCGATGCATGCAGCATGTATGCCCAAAAGCTCTTTTTCGATTACAGAGTCATTCCTTTCACTGGGAGTCAAAGTACAGGAATAATAACACACCGATTGCCCCACATGACGCATCAGTCTTTACTATAAACGGTATCGTCTGGACTGGTTCCATGAGAACAGGTGCAGTGCAGTGCAGAACTTCCTCTTGAGTGTCAGGAAGGACTGTTCGGCAGTAATGATATATAGGAACGGGACTGCCTTTTTCAGCAGATGGGTAATGGGTAAGGCCAATTCAGTGAAATCCTGTATGAACCTTCTATAGAAATTAGCTACCCCAAGAAATCGTTGGATGTCTTTGACTGATATGGGAGTAGGCTAGGAATTGACAGCAGAAATCTTGCGGGGGTCCATCTGTACACCCCGATTGGTCAATGTGAATCCCAGAGAGTACGGAAGGAACCTCAAAAAGGCACTTCTCTGGTTTAGCCAGAAGTTTGTTTTCCTGGAGCCGCAATGACATGACGGAAAAGTACATCAGAGAACATGAGATCCATGAATCTTTGGAAGATCGCAGGGGAATTGACTAACCTGAAGGGCATCACTTGGTATTCATAGAGCCCATAAGAGATGCAGAATGCCGTCTTCCTTTGGTCGCCTTCTTTAACTCGGAGCAGACGATAAGCCCCTCATAGGTCTAACGTTATGAAAACAGTAGCACCTTGGACTGCTTCCAGGATGTCCTTTATCAGGGGCATGGGGTAGAGATCCTTGATTGTCATTCTATTCAAACCTTTGTAATTGAACCAGGGTCTTTATTCGCTGGTGTTCTTCTTTGGAATAAAGAACAATGAAGCCCCAGCTGGAGACGTGTATTCCCGTATTAGTCCATGAATGAGGTTGTCATCAAGGTATTTGTGCAAAGCCTTCTTTTCTGGGCATGAAAAGGAGTACATACTGCCGAAGGATACCACCGAGTCAGGAAGGATTTTTATAGCACAGTCTTCTGCTCAATGAGGTAGGAGTTCCCTAGGTAGATGATCATTAAACACCTTGTACAAAGTTTGATACCTGGTAGGAACAAGTGACACTTCCCGAATTACTGGAGGGATGGAGAGTGGACCTTAGGCTTGTGCCATCTTAGCCAGAGAAGATGCAGCTCCCTGGTAACATGAGTCCTTATAATAACTTGAAGAAAAGGTAACCAGGTTTTTTATCCAGTCTATAGCAGGATTATGTCTGCGCACCTAGGGGATACCAAGTATAAGGGGCAAATGAGCCCCCCTGATGGTATCAAATTATAAGGTTTCTTGATGGTCCTTTATCTGCATGTGGATGTCCTTAGTCCTCTTGGTGATGGGACCTGAACTCAATGGCCTTCCATCTACCCCTTCTACCGGCTGATTTATTGTTCTTTCCTCAAGCACTATTCAGTGTTGTTCGGCCCATTGGATGTCCATAAAGATACCAGCTGTGCCACAGTCAATCAATGCCAATGTGTCAATGGACAAGACTGAATCATCAGAAATGCATACACATAATACCATAAGCTGGTTTTCGGTTTCTTCAGCACTTCTGGAGGCATTAATAAAGGGATTCTTATTGATACCCAATCTAGCATCCCTTCTAAGATAGGGGTCTGGAGTTTACTGGCTTCGTGGTGGGACTTCAGGACAATCCCAGAGAAGGTGGCCCTCTGAATCACAGTACATCCATAGGCCCAATTCCCTCCTCCTTTGTCTCTCGGTGGTTGTTAGCGGACCATGAGACACTCCTATTTGCATTGGTTCTTCCACTGACGTGGATATCCTGGGAGCAGGTGCCGAAAAACCTCCCTTATGTATTCTCCATTCATCATACCGCTCATGTTGTTGAAACTCGATCTGGAGAACCAGAGAGATCATCTCTGCTAAGGAATCCGGATGAGGGGTGTGAGCCAATTCGTCTTATTTCTTCTGAAAGACCTCTATGAAAATGTGTGAATTGAGCTGGGAGACAAGTTTGTAAAATGAGGGGCTGTTGGGGTCTGGACTTGGTTTCTTTTACTTACCCCTGATAACGTTCTTTCGACTGGATGTTCCTCCCACGTATTCCTCATCTTTGATATTCGATATCCAGCTACAGCTGCTTTGGTAATCGGTACACCCCTTTGCAGGGCTTTAGAGGTAGCCATGCACCTGGTGGAATGGGCAATTAATCATTCATGAGGATTCTTCCCTGTCAGTCTGTAGCATTCAGAAATTGCCAGAATGATCCAAGTGGATATGGTCTGTTTAGTAACAGCCTGCCCCAGTGTGTGGCCTGTATAGCCAATGAAGAACAAGTTACTTCTTACCTTGTAACGTTCTTACGACGGGATGTTCATCCGACGTATTCCTTATCTTAGAAATCTCCTTCCAGCTCTGCTGGCCTCGGAACATTTTTCTCTAGAGGGCGCTGCGCGTCGACGTCCTCCGAGTTGATGTCACTCGACAGCCGCCGTATCGACGTCAACGTCATCCTGCCTATAAAGGCAGCGCGCAGCGTCCGTTGCTCAGTTCCGTTTTGTAGCCCACAGTATTTCTGTCTGGACTAGACTAATCACCCTGAAGGAGCGTAAGCTGCAACAACAAGGGAAGTAGAACTGCGGGGATGGATGGGAGGGTCGATAAGGAATACGTCGGAGGAACATCCCGTCGAAAGAACGTTACAAGGTAAGAAGTAACTTGTTCTTCGAAGGGATTGTGTCCTCCGACGTATAGGCTCCCATAGCAGTATTCTATTATTGGAGGAGGGAGTACTGACTTCACGCTGTCTTCTATTGATGAATAGAGTGCAGTACAGCCCTTCCAAACCTAGTCTCTTGACTGGAGGAGGAATCCAAGTTGTAAAATCGTGTAAAGGTATGGACAGACGACCATGTAGCGGCCGCACAGATGTCTTTAACCGGCACACCTCTTTTGAGGGCCGATGAAGCTGCAATACCTCTGGTCGAATGAACCCTAAGGTTTTGAGGGGGCTCTATCCCTGCCAGTTTATAACATTCCAAAATGGCTAGAATGATCCTTCTGGAAATGGTCAGCTTAGTTATTGGTAACCCCAGCTTGTGACCTGTGTAACCTACAAACAGCTGGTCTGCCTGTCTTATCCTGGCTAGTCGACTGATGTAAAAACTTAAAGCCCTTCTAGGATCCAGCCTGTGTAACCTCTCTTCCTCTTTCCCCGGATGAGGAGGAGGATAGAAAGATGGTAGGGTAATCTTCTGAGTGATATGGAATTCAGAAACCACCTTTGGGAGGAAATTAGGCTTCACTTGCAGGACAACTTTGTCTTTGTGAAAGATTGTATGAGGGGGTTTACAAGAAAGTGCTTGTAATTCGCTCACCCTTCTAGCAGATGTAAGTGCTATTAATAAAACAGTTTTAAGGGTAAGGAATCTTAACGAACAAGAATGGAGTGGTTCGAAAGGTGTGCCCATCAGGAAAGTTAGGACTAAGTTTAAATCCTATAGGGGAACTTGGAATGGTCTAGGGGGATAAACATTGGTTAACCCCTTTAGAAACTGTATTACCAAGGGTAACTTGAAATAGGATGGTTCTTCCGCAGTGCGCTTAAAGATGGATAGCGCTGCGAGATAGCCCTTAATGGTGCCAACTTGAAGGCCTGAATTCGCCAAATAGAGTAGGAAGGAAAAAACCATTGGTGTACCACATGAAAAGGGGTCGATATTCTGTTCTCTACACAAGCTGCAAAATCTGTTCCAACGGCAGCGGTATAAAGACTTTGTTGCTGGCCTCCTTGCCGAAAGCAACACCTCCATAACATCATCAGGGAGGTCCCAATCCTTGTACCTCAGCCTTTCAGAAGCCAAGCGTGAAGGTTGAGGGTTTTGATGTCTGGATGGAGAACCTGACCTCCCTTCTGTGAGAGTAAGTTCTCTCTGAGTGGAAGTCGAATTGGAGGGCAGATGGACAAGTCTAGAAGGTCCGGGTACCACGTTCTCCTGGCCCAATCCGGGGCAATTAGGATCATGGTTCTCCAGAATCTTCTCAACCTCCTGATCATTTGAGGAATGACAGGGACCGGTGGGAACGCGTACAGAAGCGGAAACTCCCAGTCCACTATGAACGCGTCTCCCAGAGCTCCTCTCGGGGGAAATTCCCTTGAGCAGAACAGATCGCATTTCCTGTTGACGCTGGTGGCGAACAGATCCACCTGAGGGGTTCCCCAAAGGGCGAAGATCTCTTGAAGGACTTCCTGAGCTAGTTCCCAATCATGGGAGACTGTACTCTGCCTGCTCAGAGCGTCCACTGTCAAGTTCTTCTCTCCTGCTAGGTGAACTGCCGATAGAGAGATTCCTTCTTGGATTGCCCAAAACCAGAGCTGCATCGCCTCTCTGCACAGGGGTAGTGATCCTACGCCTCCTCTTTTGTTGAGGTAATCCATGGCCACCGTGTTGTCTGTCATTATCAGGACATTTTTCCCTTGTACAGTTGGCAGGAACGCCTTCAGCGCAAGTCTGATGGCTCTCAGCTCTAACAGGTTGATATGTAGTCTGGACTCCGATGGAGACCAACGACCGCTGATGGTCAAGTCGTTGGCGTGGGCTCCCCACCCCGTGAGTGAGGCATCCGTGACTACTGTTATCTCCGGCCAGGGTTGCCAAAACTGTTCTCCTTTCAGAATGTTCTCCTGACAGGCCCACCGCTGAAGGTCTCGAGCCACCCTGTCGGGAACCTGAAGAAGATCTGTCATTCTCCCTGAGAATTGTGACCACTGAGTCCTCAGTGTCCACTGGAGGGATCTCGTTCTCAGGCGAGCCTCTGGCACTAGGAAAATGCAGGATGCCATGAGGCCTAGCAACCTCAAAAAGTCAAAGGCTGGGAGACGTTGGGCATCTTGGAACTTGGTAACCATCTGTAGAATATCTTGAGCCCTCACCTCTGGTGGCGAGGCTTTTCCCAGGGAAGTGTCCAGGATCGCTCCGATGAACTGGAGTCTCTGCGATGGTATCATTTGTGACTTCTTATATTGAGGGAGAAGCCCAGTCTGTGAAGGGAGTGGCAAACGTGATTTAGCTGGATCTGAGCTTGTTCCGAAGATACAGCCCTGATCAACCAATGGTCCAGGTAGGGGTAGACGTGAATCCCTTCCCTCCTTAGACTTGCCGCCACTACCGACATTAACTTGGTGAAGACCCTCGGGGTGGAGCTCAGCCCAAATGGCAGAACTCGAAATTGATAATGAGAGTTGCCAATTGCGAACCTCAGGTATTTCCTGTGTTTGAGATGGATAGGCACATGGAAATAAGCGTCCTGAAGGTCCAGAGATACCAACCAGTCCTGGAACTGAAGGGCCTGAAGGATCTGAGAAAGAGTGACCATCTTGAATTTGTCTTTCCTGAGGAATTTGTTCAATTCTCGCAAGTCCAAGATGGGTCTCAGTCCTCCGTCTTTCTTTGGAATGAGAAAGTAAGGGGAGAACCAGTCCTTGTTCCTCTCCGCTACAGGTACCGGTTCTATGGCACCTTTCTCTAGCAGGTCCAAAATTTCCTGCAAGAGGAGCGGATCTAGAGCTTTCTGAGAGCTGATCCCCGGTGGATGACTCTGAGGTATGCGTAGGAAAGGCAGGCAGTAACCTTGGGCAACTGTTTCCAATGCCCAAGCATCTGACGTGATAGCCTGCCATTCCACCAGATGTTGAGTCAACCTGCCTCCTACAGGTGTCCTGTGAGGGAAGTCCTCAGAGTGGTTTTGGGGCGGCTGATGCAGATGCCGATGGTAAAGAGGCACCTGCTGTTGCTGCGGCTGTTGAATATCTACCCCGTCCACCTCGGGTAGTTCTTCTTTGTCCCCCTTTGAGCCGGTCGTCCTCTACCTCTTCCGAATGCGGAGTAGAAGCGAAAGGACTTGCCCCTCGCAGAGGTTACTGTGGGACGAAAAGGTGTCTGACGGATTGCAGCGCCTAGGGATTTTGCTGCTGCTTTTGAAGTTTGCAGTTTCTCTAAACTGTCATCCGCCTTTTTCCCGAACAAAGAAGAGCCATCGAATGGCATGTTCAAGAGCCTGGCTTGCACATCTGGGGCAAAACCAGACTTTCTCAACCAAGCGAATCTCCTGGTTGTTGTACTTGCCGCCATTGCTCTGCTGATACTGTCAGCCGAATCAATGCCCGTCTGGAGGGATTCGCACATAGCGTCTTTACCGTCCTGTATGATATTCAGGAACGCCTCCCTTTCTTCTCCCTCTGGGATGCAGTCAGCCGCTGTAGAAGCACACTCCCAAAGTGTATGGCTGAATCTAGCAAGGGTGCAAGTAGCATTAACAGATTTTAACGCCATGCTACATGCCGAAAAAACTTTCTTTGTCATAGCATCATATTTTTTATCGTCCCTGTCCTGTGGGACGGTAGGGTAAGCAGTCTTGGCATCAGTAGAAGATGCTGCCTGTACCACCAGACTTTCTGGGGATGGGTGTTTTGACAAAAACTCCGGGTCTGCAGAAATACCCTGTATTTTGTAGACAGTTTTTTATTTACTGCCGGGACGACATCTGGGGTTTCCCAGTTCGTCATAATCTTCCTCTGAAGAGCTTTATGAAAGGGCACTACAGGATCCTCCTGTGGGCCTTTGTCAAGAATATCCGTGAGGTCATCTTGTTGGAAAGACTGTGAAGGTGCAGACCACCCCATAAACTCTGTGATCCTGGCCATTAAGGCTCTATATGGGGTTTCAGCATGCTCCCCCGGGTCTGGCCTAGCAAACTCCACCTCAGGGGAAGTGTCTTATCCACTTGCCTCATGTAAGGAATCATGAAGATCCTTTAACATGCGTTCTTCAGAGGATAACTCCTCTCTAACTGGGGTTGCAGGTCCCTACAACTCAAATATGTCTTCCTGTTCAGACAATTCACCCTCTTCCATAATTGAGGACATAGTTCTCAATTGTTCTGAACTCATAAAGGGTGTAAACCCCATCTCCAAGGCAGAGGGTGCCAAACTTTTCATAATCGGCCTCGAAAACGTCGATGTCGTCGACGCCGACGTCGAAGGCTTCGGGCGTGGCGTCGAAAACAAAGGCGGAGGCCTCGATGACTTCGACAGAATTGGGATTCTGCTCGAGGAAGTCGACCATCTCGACACCATTGTCATCGAGGACCTGGGGATAGCCACTGGGTGTGTCGTAACCGTGACTTTTCTTGGCGTCGACGCCGGTGTCGAAGATGGCGTCGAGTCGACAGACCCGTGTGTCGAAGGTCCCTTCGACAACGGCGTCGAAGACACCGACCTCGGCGTCGATGGAACCTTCGTCGACGGCATCGACGGAACCTTCGAAGAAGGTTTTGAGGTCATAATCTTACTCGAGGGTTCGAGATGCGCTCGAGAAGTTTCCTTCGCCGGGTACTGCGACTCGCGGCGTTTTTTACCTTCGGGTCTTTCGACCAGAGCATCGCTCTCAGCAGTCTTCGAGGGGGGTCGAGCCGCTTTCTCGAAGACACACATCATATTTTTGCGGAATTCCTCCCATTCAGCCCGGGAACTATGTTTCGTGGGGCAAGGGATTCTCTTAGGAGAAACAGAGGAAGAGGAAGACGGAGAAGGGGATCTTCGACGTCTCCTCTTCGAGTGCTTCGATCTCGAGGAGTGATGGGACCCACTCTGAGACCTGGAGCGCGAATGGTGACGAGGAGACGAATGTCTCGACTTCGTCGAGGAAGAAGAAGCTTTAAAAGTCTTACCTTTCTCTAGCTTCCCCCTACGCTCCTTCAGGGCCTTAGCTGTCATGGACATACAGTCCTCGCACTCCGAACAATGGTGTTCAGCTCCCAAACACCAGAGACAAACTCTGTGAGGGTCAGTCAGCGACATCTTTTTCCCACAATCTCGGCATTTTTTGAAGCCGGACCGAGGAGTTGTCGGTTCCGACGAAGAAGCCATCGAGTACGGATCGAATAACTCGAGGTAAATAGGATTAACCTGACAAAACTGAGCAACGGTATTCCGAGGCACTGAGTAAGCGCGGAAAAACGGAACTGAGCAACGGCCGCTGCGCGCGGCCTTTATAGGCAGGATGACGTCGATACGGCGACTGTCGAGGGACATCGACTCGGAGGACGTCGACGCTCAGCGCCCTCTAGAGAAAAAATTTCCGAGGCCAGCAGAGCTGGAAGGAGACATCTAAGATAAGGAATACGTCGGAGGACACAATCCCTTCGAAATACGAAGTTTGTTAGCCTAGATACGTAAAAGCTCAGAGCTCTGCATGGGTCCAACCTATGTAATCTCTCCTCCTCTTTGCCAGGATGAGGTGGAGAATAGAAAGAAGGTAAAACAATGTTCTGCTTTATGTGAAAATCAGAAATGATTTTGGGTAAAAATGAAGGGTGGCTTGGATGAAAGTGCCTGCAATTCACTTACTCTACGGGCTGAGGTTAAAGCTACCAAGAGAATGGTTTTAAAAGTTAACAACCTTAATGTACATGAGTGTAAAGGTTCAAAGGGTGCACACATTCGAAATTGCAGTACCAGAATAAGGGCCCAAACTGGAACCTGAAGGGAGATAGAGGTAACACATTGGTGAGCCCCTTTAGAAATCATGTCACCAGGAGCCCCAGATTGGCTAAGGATAGTAGAAAGGATAACACCTCTGGTGTTTTGCACAGAAATGGGTCTACATTTCGTTTCTTTGCACCAGTTACAGAATTTGTTCCAACAGCAACTGTACAAGGACTCTGTTGCTGGGCTTCTGGCCGAAAGCAAAATCTCCATTACGCCATCCACCATGAGGTCCCAATCCTTGTATCTCAGCCTTTCAGAAGCGATGCGTGAAGGCTGAATGTTTTGACCTCTGGATGGAGGACCTGACCCTCCTCCTATGAGAGAAGGTCCTCTCTTATTGGAAGACGAATTGGAGGGCAGATAGACATGTCCCGACGGTCCGGGTACCACGTCCTCCTGGTCCAAACCCAGGGCAATTAGGATCATGTGTTTCCCCAACGTTCTCAACCTCCTGATCACGTGAGGAATAACGGGCACTGGAGGAAATGCGTACAGGAGTGGAAACGCCCAGTCCACTACAAGCGCGTCTCCTAGAGCTCCTCTTGGGGGAAATTCCCTGGAGCAATACAGTTTGCACTTCCAATTGACACTGGTCGCGAAAAGATCCATTTGAGGGGTGCTCCAAAGGGCGAAGATCTCTTGAAGGACTTCCTGAGCTATTTCCCACTCGTGGGAGACTGTGCTCTGCCTGCTCAGAGTGTCTGTCGTTGTGTTCTCTTCTCCAACTAGGTGAAATGCTGATAGAGATTCCTTCTTGAATTGCCCAGTACTAGAGCTGCATTGCCTCTCTGCACAGTGGTAGTGACCCTACACATCCTCTCTTGTTGAGGTAGTACATGGCCACTGTGTTGTCCGTCATTATCAGGACATTCTTTCCCGGCACAGAGGGCTGAAAGGCCTTCAGCGCTAGTGTGACTGCCATCAGCTCCAAAAGACTGATATATAGTTTAGACTCCGATCGTGATCAACGACCGCTGACTGTCAGATCGTTGGTGTGGGCTTCCCACCCCGTGCGTGAGGCATCCGTCACTACTGTTATCTCCAGCCATGGTTGCCAAAACCGTTCTCCCTTCAGAATATTGTCCTCGCACGTCCACCACAGAAGATCATATGTGAGCCTGCTTGGAACCTGAAGTAGGTCCAACATGTTTCCTGAGAACTGGGACCATTGTGTTCGGAGGGTCCATTGAAGGAATCTCATTCTCAAGTGGGCCTCTGGCACCAGAAAAATGCAGGATGTGATGAGGCCGCAACCTCAAAATAAATCGAAGGCTGGGAGATGCTGGGCATTCTGAAACTTGGTGACCATCTGCAGAATGTCTAGAGCCCTCACTTCGGGTTGCAAACTCTTTCCCAAGGATGTATGCAGTTCAGTTCCTATGAACTGGACATTTTGAGAAGGTGTCATTTGGGACTTCCTGGCAATTGAGTGAGAAGCCCAGTCTGTGAAGAGTGGCAGGTCGCGTTCAGATGATGCAGGACTTGTTCGGGAGAACGTGCACTGATCAGCCAATCGTCCAGGTAGGGGTAGATGTGAATCCCCTCTCTCCTGAGACTCGCTGCCACCACCGCCATCAGTTTGGTGCAAACCCTTGGGGCGGTGGTTAGCCCGAATGGCAGAACACGAAACTGATAATGAGAACTGCCAATGGCGAACCTCAGGTATTTTCTGTGCTTGAGATGGATTGGCACATGAAAATAAGCATCCTGGAAGTCCAATGACACCATCCAATCGTGGAGTTGGAGGGCCTGAAGGATCTGAGAAAGTGTGACCATCTCGAACATGTCCTTCCTGAGGAACTTGTTCAAATATCTCAAGTCCAAGATGGGTCTCAGTCCTCCGTCCTTCTTGGGTATTAGGAAATATGGAGAATACCATTGCTTATTCCTCTCTGCTACAGGCACCTGTTCTATAGCGCCTTTCTCTTGCAGGGTTACATTTTCCTGCACAAGGAGCAGATCTGGAATCCTCAAAGAGTTGCTCCGCGGTGGATTGCTCTGAGGTATCTGAATGAAAGGAAGGCAGTACCAGTGGGCTATGGTTTACAATGCCCAAGTATCTGAAGTAATGTCTCGCCATTCTTCTAGATGCTGAGACAGTCTGCCTCCCACTGGTGATCTGTGACTCAAGACCTCAGAGAGGTTTTCAGGTGGCTGATGCAGTGGCTGATGTTAAATATGCTCCTGCTTGAGCGGGCTTCACACCTTTCCCGTGTCCACTACGAGGGAATCTTCATTAGCCTCTTTGACCAGACATTCCACTCGCTCTTCCAATTGAGGAGTAGTAACAAAAAGATCTACCCCTCGAAGGCTGTCCGCTGGGGTGAAAGAGCTGAGGCTACCTAATAGCAGCACCTAAATATTTGGCTGCTACCTTTGAGGTCTGCACCTTCTCAAAGCTTTCATCAGCCTTGTTGCCAAAAAGGTGAGAACTGTCAAAGGGCATGTTGAGGAGTCTGGATTGCACATCCGGTGCAAAACCTGACTTCCTCAACCACGCAAATCTGCGTATTACGGTGCTAGTAGCCATGGCTTTGCTGATGCTGTCAGCAGAATCTAGACCCGACTGAAGAGACTCACACATGGCTTCTTTGCCGTCTCTAACAATAGCCAAGAACCTGTCTCTTTCTCTCCCCTCTACCCCTCGGGAATGTGCTCTGCTGCCATGAAAATGAAGTCCCATAGAGTGAATGAGAATTTTGCAAGGGCAGATGTGGTGTTGGCTGATTTGAGCGCCATACTCCATGCAGAACATACTTTTCTTTTCCATCCATCTACTCTCGTCACCTCTAACTGAAGGGATAGTAGGATAAGCTGCTTGCTTGGAAGTTGCGGTAGCTGCCTTACCACCAGACTCTCTGGAGTGGGGTGTTTAGACAGGTAGTCAGGGTCACTACTGTAAGGGCAGTATTTTTTGGTCATATATTTGTTCACTGCCAGATTAGTTTCTGGCATCTCCCAATTTGCTGCCACCCTTTTTTGGAGAGCAATATGAAAAGGCAGTATAGGATTCATCTGTGGACCCTTATCCAGGATGTCGGTCAGATTATCCTGTTCAAATGGTAGGGGAGGCCTACTCCACCCCATATAGTCTACTACCTTGGACATTAGCTGCCTATATGAAGTATCATTGTGCTCCCCAGCCTCAGATCTTCCAAAATCCAGTACAGGTGAGGTAGCTACCCCACTGGCCGTCTGTAAATTATCATAAAGTTTTTCAACCTTGATTCTTCCGAAAAAAAGCTTTCAGGCACATTTGGTGTTCCAAATTGGAGACGAAAAGGTGCATCATTGTCTGAAGGTTCCTTCTCCTCATTTATTGAGGTGAGAGACTTAAAATATTCTTTCCTTGGTAAAGAAACATACATTTTTTCACCTATCGGTTTCAAGGGTTTGATAAACTGGATGTGACGCTCGAGGAGTCGACGAAATCTTTTTTGACTTTGATGGCGCCATAGGTTTAATTGACGCGGTTGGCGTTGATGGTACAGCTGGCGCAGAGGGCGCAGCTGGCGTTGATGGCTCTGCTGGCGTCGATGGCACAGTTGGCGCAGGTAGCGCAGCTGGCGTTTATGGCACAGCCAACGTCGAAGGTGACGTCAATGTCGACGGCTTGGCTGGCATCAAAGGCGCAGCAGGTGTCGATGGCGTTGATGGTGTTGATGACCTCGACTTATGTTTATGTTTTTGGCTCGAAGGATCCTTTCATGTCTGGGCTCGAGGGCGAAAAGGATTTAGCTTCTTTAGAAGGTGTGGTAGGAGCATGGCTTGCTGTGGGTTTTTGCTGCTGAAATATTTTCAGCATTTCTGCTCTAAATGCTTGTCATTCGGCAGGTGTGGAGTTTTTAGTGGGGCAAGATACCCTCTCAGGGGAGGTGTCTGATGACAAAGTCGAAGAAGGCGACCTATGGTGCCCGTTTTTTCCTTCCTCAACGACGATAAGGAGTGGTGGGAACCACTTCTCGATCTTGATCTCTTAACTTTCTTCCTCCAAGGAGGGTCTCCTCTCGACTCGTCGGTGGAAGGTTTTTTGGTCAGGGTAGATGGGGATTTTTTGGGGTTTCTACCTACCGTCAATTTCCCCTTTCGCTCCTTCAGGGCCTTTCCGGTCATAGGCTGGCACTTGGAGCAGGCCAAGGTTTTATGCTCCACCCCGAGACACCATAGACATATATGGTGTCGGTCGGTTAATGACATTTATAATCACAATCTCAACACTTCTTGAACCCGATCTTCGGGGTAGTCTGTCGACGAAGAAGACATATCGCGAAGTAACTAACATAGGAAACGCGCTGTATTTCTCAAAGCGATTGCTCACGCGGAAAAACGGAAATGAAGACAACGGGCCCTGCATGTGCTTTATATGCCTTCGATTACATCATCCTCGAGACGTAGGCCCTCGAGGGACATCGAGTCGACAGCCTTGATGCACAGCGCGCTCCGCCAAGAATAAATTCCGAAGCACCTGAAACTAGATATTGAATATCAAAGATGAGGAATACGTGGGAGGACACAAACCATTCGAAGAGGTATGACTGTGGCTGTTTTTTAACAGGATGGGAAGATGTCAGTTGAGGTAGATGTGTTGAGATGTGAGCAGAGGCAAAAGGTGCAAGTTCCTTCATAGTTTGTGGTGCAAAGGGTCACTTAGTGCACAGGATTATAATAATTATTATAATTGTTCTTTTATAACGCACTTAATACCAGTGAGTGATTTCAAACCTGTGTTGAGCTGTGTTGTCTTGCTTCCAAGACAAACACGTTGCAGATTAAAGGCTGGGTAGAGAATCAGAGGGAGAGAAGTGGGAGAAGGAGAGGATTGAGATGAGGAAATGGTGCAGTTCTTGGGGAGAGGAGGTAATTATCTGGAGAGTCATGGATAGTTTGCAAAGGTGTGAGCGGATAGAGGAAATAAGATTTCTTCAGTGGCAGGATTTGGCAGTGTCGATAGCTGCAGTCAGTTAGCATCAATAGAGAGCCGTTGCAGGCTCCGAGGAGAGTGGGGGGTGGTCTTTGCAATAGTGGCTAAGCAGCAACATCTGGTTGGCCTCAGCAGATGAAAATCCGTGGCGATCCATGATTGAAGACATGGGCAAGAGAAGGTGAAGGAACATGCAAGGTTTTGAGCAAAGGGGTTTGACAGAGCAGAGTTTAATTTTATGAAGGCAAGTTCAATGGAGTAAGCAAGTAGAGGAGAAAGAACTTGGACCAATATTTTGACTTGGGCAAGATAGGGGATCATAGATCTAGGTTTGAATCTACGTTTGGTGATGAATAGCAGCTCTGCATTTATCGATCAGCCAAAATTTACAATAATCAAAGAAACCAATGTTTTGTGGGGATTCACAACTTTTATAGGGAATTCATTAGTAACTAATCAGAGCCTAAACTCAGTTGGAAAAAAGGAAAGACTTTCCAGTGGGCAGCAGAAGCAAAGGAGGCTTAACAAGGTGTTCAACAGCACCACCTATGACCTCCTGGAACCAGACTGTTATAAAAGACTGTTATAAAATAAAAGTATATGGAAACCAATTCCAACTATAGAGCCATAGGAAGAGTGTTTCTATGAGTGAATCAAGACGACCAGAAAAACACCTCTTTGTTTTTTCTCTCAAAGAAACCCACTGACTATGAATTAAAGGCTGTGGTAATACAGACAGAACTTTTAGCCATGACAGACATATTTTATTGAATGGAGACAGTGTCTTCATGCTGTCAAGCATAGATTAATAAAACTTGGAGAACACCAACACTTGCAAGTCCCTTCACAAGCTGAATGTAGTAACAGTAGGTTATGTTGCTTAGCACAGGTTCCTGTATCTCGCATTAGGGCCTCCTGAATCTGGACCCTGTAAGATGATTCATTCCACTCACTTTCTTGAATACAGGTAACCTAACCTCTTCTATTCCCTGCTTCTGGATATTCCTATCATATTTCATCCTACCATTTTTTGCTTTCCATAGCTGACTAATGTTTCTTCTGATAAAACCAGTCCTGCAGTTAGCCATTTCTGCATCTACATACTACCTGGGCCCTGCTACTTTCCGAGCATTGGGTCAGCATGGTGTAAGGAAATTCAATGTGCGTCCATTCCAAAAAGGACCAAACCACCTACTTAAGTACCGTTTCAGGAGTGGCGACAGATCTACGCAAGAACTTGCCTTCAAACAAAATGTAGTAGGACCAACCTCCTAGTAGACAGTAGGAGGCTAGGAAAAAAAATTAATGACGGACACCCTTCATCAATGTGGAACTAGGTTTGTGAGAATCGCTATGATCGTGTATAGCTTCCTTCTG
Source organism: Ambystoma mexicanum (assembly GCF_040938575.1). Taxonomy (NCBI): domain Eukaryota; kingdom Metazoa; phylum Chordata; class Amphibia; order Caudata; family Ambystomatidae; genus Ambystoma; species Ambystoma mexicanum. The sequence continues at coordinate 444,706,861 of NC_090936.1, read as the reverse complement.
AAAATGGGAAGGAGCTGAACTTAGGTGCCCCCACTTAGGTGCCACCACAGGGATTGTGGAATCTTCTATAGATTAGTGATCTTTAATCCCCCTCCCTTCTACATTTTGTGGTAAATCACCTCAAAGCAGCTTGAGGGATTCTTTAAACAAGTGAAAAAATACTAACAAATGGCAAAGGTATGAGGATGTATTATTTGTGTCTTTCTTTTACCGGCTAGAATAGTTTCTAAAAAATATGATATATTATTTACTTTCTAAATGTATTTAGAACGCACTCCTTATGCAAAGCAAAACATGTTTCCTTTGAGTAGACTTCCACTTCTGTATGCATTTTAACATTATAAACATTAAAATATCTGACTATTAAATAACAGATATTCTTGTTTACATTTTCTGATACAATACGTTTCGCATTTACCATGGCACTTATTGTCTTTCCTGCTGTACAATCAACATGTTTAACTTTTAACAAAAACAATTTAACAGTGATTTACCCCGGCTCCATCGCTTGCTCGACTTCAAATGGTTGGATAGTAGAGGCACCTCGAAGCAAACAGAGCCATTATACATTCCTGGGAGCCCTTTCAATTGGCTGGCCAGACGTTTAATTTTTTTAAATCTTTTTAAATTCTTAAATATAATAACATGTTGACAGTCAACTCTTCCCTGACAAACCCACCACCCTTTACCCCAACAAAAAGAAAAGAGGGAGTACCTGGAATGACTTGATGAAGGTCCACAGCAGAGTCCGGATTCCTTCTCCTCGGCTCAGGAGCTTCACCAGACGCATCACCCGGAAGAGGCGGAAAAAGGTGATGGAGATGCGCGAGTTTTCTTCAGCATTCTAGAACCCATTGGTACAGAGCAGCAGTTAAACAGAGGTTGGGGAGCAAAAGAGCCCACAGACAGAACCAGCCTTCAGCAAGGGGCTCACTGCACTGTTCCATCATTGCAACTACTCCTACTTGGCCCAGACCTTTGTTCTTCTGCCTTATCTTTCTTTCCAGAGCATCAGATTCAGGGTAAGTAAAAGGAATGTCAGTGTTAACATCTTTCCTGCATTACATGTCTCACTGCTGTCAGCAATCTTTGGTCATTCAGCTGCAGAAATCAGAGCCTTGGACTTTCTGCTGATGGTGACAGAGCTTTGGCTATTCTCTTACTATATGCTTAACCTTGGTCTTTCTGCTAATAATCTTTCTAGCCCAAGACAGTTTACTGCTATCATTATGGCTTTACATCTTCTGCCGCTATCAGCATTGTGATGGGTATTCTGTTGACAGTTTAGCTTTATGTGTTCTGCTGCCTTCCCCCAACCTTTAATCGTTGTTCTTAGCTTAGCATATCTAGCCTACCCATGCCAGCCTAAATGCTTCAATTTGGCTACTGCCAGTCTAACTGTGGGCTTTTGCTGTATGTCCCACTTAGGGTGCTTTGCTGCTGTTTCCTCAATGTCCGCCATTCGGCTGACTTCAATTTAGTCTGGGGTACTTTGTTGCTGTCAGTCTAACGTGGGGCATTTGGCGTGTGATGGTTGCCCTTTTTCTTCAGCCAATGTGGCATATGGTATTATTCTATTTTTAGTTTCAATTTGGAAATCTGGCTCCATTTCACTAAGAACCATCATTTGATTGCAAAGAGGTGGCACCAAGGGGATGGTGTAAAAGATTAATCCAAAGGACTCAACACCTGCTATTAAAGATGTTATGTCCCTACTGCTGATTTGGTTTGTGTCTGCTCAAATGTCCAAAAATAAGTGTGCTATGAGTTTGGTGTCCCACGCCTTGCAAGATAACAATGGCTGAGCCTGGGCGAGTCTAATGCACCTTTGCTGTGTGGAAAAGCTGGGAACAAAAAGAATGCGAATGGGAAGTCATGCTTCAGATTTATCAAGTCGTGGCCGCAGACCCGGACAATAATCACGGGCTCTACAGCCTTTCAATCCAGAAGTATGCTATCTGTTTCAGCTGACTGATCGTCTGCAAATTCACAGTGGGGCGATATTTTCTTTCATTTGAAAATTATATTTTTAGCTTTTCTAGTTCGCTGCTTCAGTTTGCTCTACCCTCGCATATTCTCATGAACCATGCAACTGCCCTGTGGGTTTTCACAGTAAACAACCTGCTCTGGTGATCGATCCCCACTGCACCTCTGAACTCATGTCCTCTTTTCCCAACCTTAAACCCTCTGCAGGGCCTTTGTGCCACCTTTTCAGCTTTTCTGCACCATAGAGCTCGGAGTATCACTATTTAGAGCCAAAGGAAAGTCTCCTGCTTGCCCAGGGGTATGCAATACAGGGAAGTACAGGGTGTAAGCCCAGCCAGGAGCACTGACCCATGAAATGGTGCCAGGCCATGAACCTGACTCCTCTCGTTCCTTCTGCATTTATAAAGTGCTTTTCCTTCAAGTCCCTAATTCTTATAATTGGTGTGGAGAATCCTTTATCACCTATGGCATAAGGAGCGCACTTGAAGTGTTTTGAAAATGACAAGACACCTTACCATTCGTGTAAGAAGGTAAGAATGACACTCCCTCGTCCTCATCCTCTTGGTCCTTTGGCTGTAAGGTCAGAAAAATGTGTAGGGAATGTTCAATACAGGCTGCAACTCTTTAGAATCCACTTCTGTCTTTATCAGGGCAACAGAAACAAATCTCCATAGTGTCTAGCAATGAAAAGCCATTACCATGGCAGGCATGCACTCCAAAAATATACCTCAGCCTAAACACGTGTGACGAAGGAACTGCTTGCTCCATTACAACCTCAACTTCCTTGCAAAGAGGCTCACAACGTGGGGTGCCCATCTCTCCCAGCCCAAATGAATGCATGGCTTTGGGTACTCTACAGGTGCAATTAGGAACTGTGCAGCTCACCCACACTCCCTTCAAACTCCACCATCACACACACACCTTCCGCCCTCCCCAGTTTATCCAATCCCAGCTGTAAGAGAAAACATCAAGACCAGAAGAGAGCCGAAGAGCTGGGGTTCCCCTCGAGTTTACCTGTGTCGAAGTTGTAGAGTCCTGTGCCGAACAGTAACGTACAAGGCATTGTTTACTGGAGCTGCTTGGACGTTAATAGGTTCCAATTCTGTCACTTCTGTTATTATTGCAGCATTATGTCCTCTCCCAACAGGGACGGACATCTTTTACAGAAAGCAACATGAATGGGGTGGGTGGGTGGAGTTTTAGGGTTTGGAATAGGTTGTTTGAAATCAGAATTTAGTGGACCCTCTCTTTTGCTAAACCTCAGCTGCATATTTACATATATGTAATAAGGCTGACGGGCCTCATTCTCTAGTCGATTTAAGCCAGAATAAGGTTCTGCACTGTGCACTTCCTTTCAACTATTAGCTGTCTGGGGCTTACATTTCAACCCTGCATTTTGCAGCACTGGCGAATGTTTGCACATGCACCTTTTACAGCATAGACAATTTTCTGAAGCTAAGCTAACCTAACCTTTATTGAGAATATTTTCTAAAGTATCCATGTTCGGGAGGATAGCTCAGAGGTAACACGCTCGCCTTGGAAGCAAGACAATGCAGAGCAACACAGGTTCAATCTCTGGGTCCGTGCTTAGAAACCTCTGGGTATTAAGCGCCTTATAAATAATCAATTATAAAAATTCAGATATGCCTTGCTTCCCTCGACAGAAGTTAGGAGTTAATCGTTGTTGACTGATTGCCTATGTGCAATAGTAATAACCACAAAGCCTGGTCTCAGGCGGCCTCTCAGACACTATGGGGCATTGCCATTTTCTGGGGAAGCTTTAAATAAAAGTACTGACTGGGCCCCCATTAGAATTGGTGTTCCTGGATCCCATATATGAACTAGGATTGAGGTTGTGGTGCTTGGCATTCTAAATGTTTTCCATCTGTCATACAGGAAAAACTGCTGTTCCTCCTAACCATCTGAATACCGAACAACAGTGACGCTCTGATAATCATTTGCTGGAACAAAATCAAGCCATCCGTATGCGAGGCCCTTAATGGAGACTCGACTCAATCCTCTAGTGGAGAACAAAGTCACCTCATGTGTCAGCTCGCTGGTCTGTGTGCACCAGAAATGTTGTTTGCTCCAGGTTCCAATTCCTCGCCTTTCCCTTGTGTTGGGTACAGATAAATGTCTTCCTCCTCCTGCTGATCATGAGACATTAATGTCTATTTGTGTACCTTACCCTGGGAACTGTCAGGGGGCAATCAATTGTGTTAGGGATTTGTGGTAAGGGATTCAGCCCTGGTCTGGCTTTATCTCCTGTATCTTTGCCTGAATCAGCTGCACCATTATCCTGTTGCCTTGCCCATTGATAAGCCCATTGATGAGCAGAATGGCAATGCCCTTTTCGTAGGGGCCATTGACGACAGAGGAGATGCTACTGAAGATGTGCTGGTGAATGGAATTTAGCTGGTGGAGGCTGGCGCATAGAGAGGTTTTTACTCCTGGATTGCACGGTTTATGGCTCCCTTATCAAATTGTTTGCCAGACATTTAGATATATTATAAAACTTTTGTTATATTTGGATGTCAAGGAGTAGGGGCACCACGTCTTGGAAGGGGGAGACATGGTTGGTGGTAGCTTGCTAAGAGTGAATGGACTAAGAACTAGGCCCTTTCACCTTTCCCCCCCAGGTGATCTACCATCAAATAAAGCCCCACTCTTCTTTCGCTTTTCTTTTGTACACTCTCTTGAAAACAAGCTCTCCTGGTTGATTAATCTCATGTGGAAGGAATAATACCCTTTTCAGTTTTCTGTCAATCAGCAGCAGGGGAAAGAAAACGTGAAGAGAGCATGCAGTGCATTCCTGTCAACATGATGTGTGGTAAAGAATCTGAAGATGGCTTTTTGAGGCAGTAACTGAGCCTCTGTACTCCATTTTCTACAGGACATTGAACAAATATAAGGTGGATAGGAGATATATTAAAACTCTTATTTTACTTCCGTAGCCATTGTTGTTGTAGGAGATCCCAATTTGATTGCATGGAAGTATTTGGAACATGTGAATATATGTAAGATCCATTGCCGGAGAAAATAAGACTTTTAAGGAACCCACTCTATGTTCCAATGAAATATGTAATGGATTGCCCAGCACTGTGAAACCAATGGAGTCAGAGGCAGGCAGGCTTTTAAGAATACTAGAAGAGTGATTGTAAAGCTTGATGTGAGTAATTCTTCTCAGTGCTACAATTTTTTCAGAGGTGCCAGCCATCCTGTTAATATAGCAATTTCCTTAACGACCCACACACCAATGGCACTGTATTCAATGGAGAGAGAAAAGAGGGTTTTAACAATATATGTTATTATTTTTCTTTATGAAAGTACATGATGCCTTCCTGGGCAGTTCAGAGAGGTTGAAGACTTAGAAGAACCTCCAAAAGTACAGATTGTTTAAATAACTTTCCCAGTTTAGTCAGATTGCTCATTCTTAGAGAGGTTGTTAGGCTATCAAATATCAAACTTACTGGCGCACCTAACCCAGAAGTAGAGAGAAATCATTGTTTAATCAAGACAAATATTTGCATTATCAAGATGAATGAACCATGTTTATAGGAACGCCATAGCGGTTTGTTTTAACACGCGGAAAAAGACAATCTTATTCGAGTTTGGGAGACATAAAACGGTTATGAACTCTCCATCACCTGTTATTTATCAGAGCACTGCTCCCCAGAGCAGAGGCCCCTCATAAGCATGCTACCAATTATTCCTTATGATGGGAAGATGGTCCTCACCAGGTTTGTATATTGCTTCCCTTGATTTCAAAGGGTGAGAATGTAGGAACGTCTGCACAAGAGTGGCTGTTTTTTAAATACCAGCTCTTCCATGCCTAAATTCTTCCTTTGAGCATGTATGGTGGCACGGTTAGGAACATTACTTCAAAAGGACAAGTATAAATAAGATTATTTGTAGGAACGAAACTGCTAGCAAACAACCTGAAAGAATCTATCGAGTGTCCGTTTCTGGTAGCTGTGCAAACAAACACAGCAGAAAATGACTGTCCTCAACCGGTAGTTAACGTCCAGGTTTCTAGTTTTAAACGTGTATTTGTACTGTCAAATTATCTGATATTTTTCAATTGACTGGATGTAAAGTAGCACTGAGGACACAGTTGCCTTCCACATGCTGCCCCTTTAACTTATTCATATTTCAAATCATTTGCAGTTTTAAGGGGTATTCTAATCCTTGGGAATTGCCTGTCTGCAACACCATTAAGAGCTAGTTCTACAGCAATCAGATTCTAGGTAGCTGTGTAGTGTTCCACCAGCACCATGCACCTTTTGACGTTCAGTATTCAAATCTGTCCCTGATTAAAGGGAGGGATGATGCCAAAATGGCAGCTCACTTGAGGCAGCATACATTGTTTCAACAACCCTTCCTCTGGTCTTTGTAAGAGGCCAAATGTACAAGTTAACCTCTTGAAAGACAGGGGTGTATGGATTCCTATTGGGTCCTTTGAGTTAAAGGTCACATGCCCAAAGATTTAGGTCCCCACAAACAACCCTGCCGGTAAATCGTCTACAAACAGGGATTGAGTAGATCAATGACTCACTGCAAAAGGGTAAAATAAAGAACAGATCATTACATTAGCTCCAAGCGGCTATTTAGCTGTCTCCTGCAGCCTCCACCAGTCAAACAGCTACAAACAAGATTTTTACAATTGTGAGTTCTTCTGTCCAATTCATGTTTAACATCTTTAAACGTTGCAACCTAATCCAGTTAAACATCTAAGATTTTGACTAATAAGAATGCAAGACTACGTCAGAACGGCTGATTCAATAAAAATTAAAAAAACATTTGTACTCGCAGATCAAGTACTCTATGGATGTACTTCCTTTCAGAATAATTACATTTATTCTGAAACAGACCATTTCCAGATTGTTGAGGCAACAATTACAATCTGTTAACATACACCCCTCCTTTTTCACTGGTCACTGTAGATACCGTGATGAAATATGCAGATTCGCATTTGGTCTGAAAAGTGCCTATATTACCTATTTTCATAGTTTCCAACTCTATCTGAAACTGGTCATGTGCACACTCGCTGGTTACCTACTGGATGAATTTTACATTTGTAATGTAACATTCCTAGTGTTGAAAACTAGTTTTTTTGCACTTAGCCCACTCAGAACATATTCACAAGCAGAATTTTGCTGTGGATTCTCTTTTCCAAGTTTTTCTGCAAGAAACACTGGTCTTGTAAATCCATCCCATTTTTATTCCTAATCTTTTTTTATCTAATTTAATTTTCATTTAAGAGGGGCTGTTCATTTTCATTTCTTCTTCCATGGCCTACTTCTCAGGAAGGTTAAAGAAGTTGCATTGTCACTTGATCTAGAGAGATCCAAATATTTTGGTAGCATGAATGTTCCACACTTTCATAGCATAAATGTAGCTTCCCAATCAGCTAATTAAGGACGTTCTAAATGTTGACTGGTTCAAGACCTTGATATATGGTCTGAAACCGGAAAAACTGCCATCTGTCTCAAAGCAACAGTGTCTTAACCACTAAGTCAATGTGCTTTTCCCTCGCTGTAGTGAAAGTGGCAGTAACTCGTCCCTTGGGCTTTTGCCACAAAACTCTGGTAACTACACAAATATCCATCTCAAGGAACGTGTATTTTTATTGCCCTGTTCAGGTGGCTTCTTCTTGGGCCGTCACCAATTTTGAGTGGTCTTCAAAATCTGGATTTTTAGATGGAGCTTATGCTTGCACTATTAACAAGAGCTTTGGCTTTAGTGCAGTTGGCACTGTGTGCATTTAAACCACAGCTATGCACTTGGTGGATTCAACACCCCAACCCTTAGTGTCAAAGTTCTCCTATTGGAGAGAGTACTAGTAATAACAGCAAAAGATGGCCTTTTTATTAAGGACGCAAAACATCACCTCATGAAGCATAGTCTAGTTCAGAGGTCCCAGCTCATGGACCTTACTAACTGTGGCTCAGATTCTACTTTATATGAAGGTAAATCCCCAGACTGCCCTGGGGGCGAGGGCACCCCCCCCCCCCCGTAGACCACTTTACCAATTGATTAATGCCACAAGTTAACCGTGGGAAGCCTTTGCTGTTCGGACTTTCTTCTGGTAATTCCTTAAGCGACACAATAATAGGTCAGTTATTACAAGAAAGCTTAGGGTTGCACAATAAATACCATACAGATACACATCAGGGTACACCAGACTCATACAAAATGCACAACACTGCGGCTTCATGCAAAAAAAAAAATAAACTAGGCTAGGCCTGCACAGAGAGTGAAATACCGACCCCAGGATCGGGCAGAGGGTGGTAGAGTGAGTTAGTGGTTCAGTGGTAGGGGATTGGGCATGTGAAAGAGGCAGAGTGAGAGCGTGTGGTGTTTGTGGTGGTCTTACCATTGAGGAAGAGCATTGGGTATGTTCAGCTGGCTTTAAAGAAAGGCAGACAGAAATAAGCTGTATTAAGTCTCCACAGTAATGGCCCAGTAGCTAGGTCTAAACACGCAACAAAAAAGTGGGTAGAAAAAAGAACACAGTAACAGAAAAATTGACTGGGCAAATATACTTTCGGCTATCTATCTCATGCCCTAGATTCCCACTTATAACAGTGATCAACGTTGAGAATGTGATGAATTTTAGCTGTAGTTTACGGAGACTCATTTAGAAATCATTGGGGTTTCATCAGCAACTATATTCCACAGAGGAGAATTAGACAGTCCATGAAGTCAAGCCACCAAGTCTGCAGCTAGGTAAGGCTATTCCTAGCACCAAGAGATATGTTTCAAGTCCTGCACCAATGAGCTCCCTAATTCTCTATAATTTCTCTGTAACATAACATTGAGTTTTATTAATAGTTCTCGTTTAGACTAAATTAAGTAGCCACTGATCCACTTATTATTTTATAAATGATTACCAATTTGACAGGGTAGTAGTAAATATTGTTTGCATACTATTCATTCAAAATCTGGAATTATATATATATATACATAAGACCACTGTTTGCTTTGTATGCAAGTGTCTTAATGCAGGAATGGTAAGGTCGACCTAGCAGACGGGCCCCCTTTGACATCTGTTTACAGGCTCATGTACACAATAAGAGCAGAGATGCACGTATTCATATCGATCTTTTTGTTGAAGCTGCATATCTCAATGCTGCTTGTTTAGCTAAAACAGTGAAAAGACGATGGAATAACCGGCTCTCCCTTTTTGGGCACATTTTTATAAGCAGATTTACACTTTCTGATTAGTAACACGACCTGGAACGCCCACCTACCAAGGCCCATTCCGGTCCACTTTCCTGCTATGCTGGTTCGACTAGCCCATAGTCAGCTTTTGCAATGTGAAAACTAACCTGAATGGTGGCAGAGACTCCTTGTGCAGTTTTAAAATCATATGTTTGAAAAAACCCATCAGTTACATTTTTCAAACACATGCCTTTTGAAATGTACAGGTAGTTTCCCCTAGTGCCACAGCCTTTTAACAAGATGACGAGAGTCTCTTTCGACCAACCACATCAGGAAAGGGTGGGGACACTGGGCGTAATGAACATAGGGTTGAAGGCCAATTCAACAGGAAAGTTTATTTCTGGTTGACTAGCCACCCGGTTTAAAGTGGCGTTGCGATAAACTCTTATTTTAAGTGCAAACTCAGGTTGAGGGCATACATCCTGTATGTATTATGCCAGAGAGGCGATGTCCTTTAATGATACTCGAGGTGCTGTAGAACATTTTTCTTAAAAGCATCTTCAGTTATATTCTTAATCACCCAATAAGGAAACTATATATCCCACAGTATTACAGGAGTGATCAATCATCTGCATAACCCGGGAAGCCTGCACTGTGGCTTTAGGATTTTTAACAAGGATACTTGAAAACTATTCTGTCGCAAACACATGCATATTATATTATAAAGCTAACAGAAATGTTTTTTTTTTATCCCACTCAAGTACAGAATGGTTTCTCAAATGACTGGGAACAACCATATCTTATCCAGCCTTGGAGTGAAGCGCTGTTTATCAATTCAGGATGTCAAGTAAGATGAGCCCATTCGTTGTTGAGGGCCGGGGTCCGAAATAGACACAGTCGGACAGTAAGGGTATGGGCTGTGCCATGGGACGTCAGTGAATGACTGCAGAACCAGAGGCCTTTCAAGGGATTATTGGCTAACTCGTGTGGTCACTCACACAGTAGGGATCTCATTTGGATGAAAGTGGCACCTTTGACCCTATTTGACCTTCATTTTTGTGGGCTGTTCACGTGGAATAGAACATATATTATATGATACATCACATCTCCTACCGTACAGTAGCTGTACAGGCCAAGCGTGCATTCTGTTATTCAATGCTTCTCTAAGGTGGCCTCACAAATGTGCCTTTCCCAATGGCTAGAAGACATATCGCATGGCATTGGCCTAGTATTTGACCGAATCAAGCAGCCTTTTGTGAAAGTGACTCTATATCTGATCACCATTAGAAATATTATACTTTGCAGATAAAAACATCAACATATGTTAGTTTGCATTTCTAATACTAGACAACTAACTGTCTAAACAACAACATAACGTTTGTTCTGTACAGTTTAAAGAGCATCCTCCTTCTGCCATACTTTGGTTGGATGGAAAACCCACTCTGGAATACAAGTGAGGATTGAATTGAACTTAGAACCACGTTTGTTTACTGTAGCCAAATTATTCTGCCCAATGAGAATTGCTGCTCACCAGCTTAGCCTGGTAAACCGAGAAACAGGGTCCATTCACCCACGCACACACAGACACGCGTGTGCATTGCACGAGCACGCATTGGAACACACAGACACACGAAGAAGCGCCCATGCGCACCAATCATTACACACTAACCAGCACACGGAAATATGTAGCTATGTGCGTACATACACACATTGGGCCTCATTACGACCCAGGCGGACTTCGCGGTGCTAAATGCACCGCGAAGCATGGCGGAAAGCCGCCGATAGCGCCATGGGGGTTGGCGGATTTACCGCCCCATTCCGACCTCGGCGGAGCGGTAAATCCCCAATCCCCATTCTGCCCTTCCCCATTCCCATTTTTGCCCCATAGGGTATAATGGGAGTGGGGAAGGAGTTAATTACGCCACCGTAAAATACGGTGGCGTAATTAACAACGAGGTCCCGTAGCGCCATGGTTTTCTCCGGCTGGTAAAACCAGGCGGAGAAAACCTCCATGGCGCTACGGGAACTCGTAGTATGGCGGAGAGGTACGCCATGCACTACGCTGGCGTAATACCCTCTCCGCCAGGGTCCTAATGAGGCCCATTGCCTCAACTGACGGGACTATGACTGACACTGTGATCTCTTTTTAGTTTCACCTGATTTGCCCCAGAAGACCTGGATGCATGGTGCTGGTCAGCACGAAGAGCCTTTAAACCGTACAGAACTCACTTATCTTTTCTTGTCATCAGGAACAAAGTACCTACGGTAACATCCTGCAGAATGAGGCACAATCAGTGAATAACACCAAACAGGTTGAACAATTAGAACGGCACACCAGCGGCTCCGCCCCTTTGCTGCTGCTGCTTCTGTCTTGCCACCTTTGCCTCTAATTTCAGTCTGAGAATTAGAAATGGAAAAGTGAAAGCTTCTTATACCAGCAGAGCTGTGCTCCTAATTCTATAGGCGTGGTTATACCAGCCACCCTCCGCCCACTGCTCCCTTCTACTTGTTGGACTAACATGTTTCAGCATTTGTGGATGGTGAAACCAATGATGAAAGCAGCACTGAAAAGTGAAGGCTGGAAAGTTCTGACTTAATCAAAGACCAGCTGAACATCTCTGCACCACCCTCCAGACTATCATTTTTCAGCCTGCCATGACATTACGGTAGGGGGGAGGCCATGGGGAAATCAGACGTGGACCAACCCCAAAAAGGGTATTCCAGCCCAAATTGGTAGGGCACCTCCAATGATGTCAGTGATGAAAAGATCAGTGATTAGAAGGGTGAAGGGGAATGTATGTGCGATCAGTTGGAGACAGTCACTAGTCCAGCTCAGTGTGGATATAACCTGGATAAAGTCAATTTCAGTGGATGCACCTCGGAAAAGTATGGCGAGAGAAGGCACAGGACAATAAGCTTTGGAATCATTATCTATGCCCTTACTGAGGTACCCAAGTCCAAATCTGCAATTTGGACATAATCAGTGATACTTGGAAGAGAAAGTTATAAGCCAGGTGGTGTCTCCTCTGGGAAACATGTATCTTATGTATTGACATCTGGTAGCGATAGGTTCTGATGAGGTGGCGAAAAAGTGGTCAAATGCTTGTGTGTATCGCATACGAGCCTAAGTCACTGCTAAACTACTGAGGATGGAAGGGTGGCCAAAGACAATCTTCACTGGCAAAGCTCTGCTGTTTTAGTATTTAGAGTTGCAGGTTGGGATAAAGGACAGAGAGGAAATTAAATAGAAACTTGTTTGTTTCTAGAATAAAAATCTAAAATAATTTATGCCCATGGTGCACTGATGGCAGAACCTAAGCAGCCAGCGAAGGGCTTGGGAGCCAAGAACCAAAAAGAGACAGACAGACAAATGGACACACACAAAGACAGAGATGGACCAAACTAAGGCAAAGGTCACTTGCGTCCTCCTTCCACCCATCCTCATACCCTTTAGTGGGTAGGGTCTACATATCCTATTTGCATGTTATTATTCATTGGCTATTTCACTGTGGTGCATTAAATATTTCAAAACATTTAACTGGGAAAAAGGTAGTAACAAGCATAAAATGTTCAGGGAAAGGTAGTCCCGTAGAGAAAGGAATAGGAGGCAGGGAAGAGGAACTAAGGGAAGAAGCAGAAACCTGAGAGTGGAATAAGGTTAGACGAAAGTGCAGAAACAGTTGGAGGATCAAGGAATAAATGCGACCAAGGGAAGAAAATAGGAATAGGTAATGGGTAAAGAAATACAAAGTAAAGGTCGGGAAAGAGATGAAGAAAGACAAGGTGAAAGCAAACAGAAGAATGGGGTAGAATATTGGATAAAACAAGAGGATTTGAAATAGAAGACAGTGAAAGAATGGGCAAATGGGAAGCAGGAGTAGGAAAGAAACTGACAACTGGGTGATAAAGAAAATTAGCAGATTGAAAAGAAACATAAGCTAGAAAGGGTCAGGTAACAAGAAGAGGCAAAGAGAATGGAGGAGCGAAGGGGAATGATGCCTACCATGCTGCAACAGAAAAAAGAGATACATGAGATTTAGAGAAAGAAATGGCAAGAACATGGGAATCAGGAAACAAGGGAAAGAAAATAGAATAGAGGAACAGAGACACAAAGTGAGGTTAAATGGAAAACTATACAAAGAGAAATAGAATGGTACACAGGTCAGGGTCTAGGAAATACAAATAGGACAGGGATAGTGATTGGAGAAAAATGTGGGCAATATACTAATAAAACAAGTATTAGAATTAGTGGGAACTGGAAAAAAAAGTTGGTTTAAGGTTGTAAAATATTGAGGACAAAAATTGACAAGCATGGATGAAAGATGAATATCACAGTGGGTATGATAATGGGACAAGGAAAGGGGTTGGAAATAGGGAAAACGAGGAAATGAAGTGCATGAAACTACTCACGGTGATAGAGAGGATGAAAGGGTAGGAGGAGGGTGGAAATTAACGAAGAAACAAAGGAATGTAGTGGGAAGGCAGAGAGCGAACAATGTGGAGTAAAATAAGCCAAAGGCCTGCATGGGGAAGGAGGAAAGTGGATTGTAGCGGGGGATGGAAAAATGAAGGGACTAACCACTGAATAGGAGAAAGATGGAGATGGAAGCAGAGAACGTTAGTGGTGGGAAGAAGTAGAACAGTAAGAATAGAGAATATTGGGAAGGAAGTGGAAGTAGCAAGAAACGGGAGAGGACACGGTGATTGGAGGAAAAGAGAGTTAGGCAGAAAAGGAAGAGTTAAGAAATGAGGGCTGGTTGTGGAAAAGGAAAGAGATAAAGGTGGGGAATATAGAGGTTTAGGAGAAAAAGAAATACAGGATACAAGGGATAACCATAGAATTGAGGTAGACGAAAACTATCAGAGAAGGATGTAGGTAGACAGGTGAAGTGATAGAACAAATATACAATCAAAATGGGGAGAAAAGAACAGGGGAAGGGAAACGGAATGAGGGAAGGAGTTAGAACAATGAAGGGAAAAAGTAGTGGGCAGTTTTAAGAAGAGCAGAAGAAAAGAGGATGCTTGTGTCATAGCTGGGAGAGTTGGTGAGGTCAAGAAGAGTTGATACAGATTCCTAGCTTGAATGGCTCAGCTGGCGCTTTCTTTTTCTCACTCTAGAAACGCCTTTGAACAGGATTCTGGTGCTTGCACATTTCAAACACAGCTGTGGGTGTTTTTACGGCCGCGAAAGAGTGATTGGAAAGGGTGTTGTGTAGAGAGACAGTTTCCATATCCTTAGAGCCAAGAAGCAAAACAATTGAACCTGCCACCTTAACACCCAGAAAGCAGTACTTTAAATCTCACTTTGTTTAAGCTCAGCACAATCAGACTGAGCGCCCCACAAGAGGGTGATAAATACATAAAGTGTGATATTTTCATTGTGTGCAAGATGGCGGCTCATCGGGCAAACAGTTTTTAAGAGGCTACATGGAATATGAAGAGGGAGAGTTCATTTGTGATGTGCTAGACGAAACACTGCACTAACCAGTGATGATGAAGCCTTTCTATACTCACTCAATACCTGCAGGTAAAGAGGGCCCAGCTCCCTCTCAATCAAGCTCAGACAGGCATACAGGGCAACAGGGCCATGCCCTAAGTGCAGGCCCAATATACTAGTGTGGGCCATTGCTTTCGTTTTGGCCAAAGTGTGCCAGTTTGAAGAGTTAATTCAGTGTGCAGCTGATAGTTTTGACCAGTGTTACTGAACACATTTTCTTTAAATGCACTGCAATACGTTTTACCAACCCGTCCCCCTTCCCTGTTTGGGTACTACTCAAACAGACTGTCATGAAACATGAACTTTTTCATTGGTGCTCGAGCGACACTCTTTCCTGATCAGTTTGGGTGTAAAGTTCCCTTTAAATGCTACTGAACATCTGGATTGCCAGTCATTGTTGCATCTGTGTTAAAGATCAGGGATTGCGCCTCCAAATGTTCAATATGCCTTTTTGAAAGAGTGATGCAGGATTAAACAGGCATCATATTCAGCGTATTTATCTGACATACAAGAAGATGCAGTATACATAACCGTGATCTTGTATCTCAAACCAGCTATTGGTGCGTGCATACACGCCCAAAAGCTCTCGCACGCCGATCTGCAACGCGGAGACTAAATTCTGTTCTTAAACAGATATAGCAGACACAATCTCAAAAGCACATCAAGTAAAGGCATGACATACCCAAACCTGCACAAACAGAAGGAACATCCACATTAAAGACATACCCAAACCTGCACAAGCAAAAGGATCACCCACATTAAAGACATACCCTAACCTGCACAAGCAGAAGGAACATTCGCATTAAAGATATACCCAAACCTGCAAAAGCAGAAGGAGCATCCACATTAAAGACATACCCAAACCTGCACAAGCAGACATACTCAAACCTGCACAAGCAAAAGGAGCATCCATATTAAAGACATACCCAAACAAGCACAAGCACATACCCATACCTGCACAAGCAGAAGGAGCACCCACATTAAAGACATACCCAAACCTGCACAAGCAGAAGGAGCATCCACATCAAAGACATACCTAGGGGAGACCACCAGGGGGCGCTGACATGATGGCTGCTTGAGCCGTCATCTCCCTCGCCAGGCAGCGTGGAATGGCGGAGCGCCCTGCAACTGTTGGAATTTGCAGCAGTCTAAAAACATGAATCAGACCCAGATCCGCTGGAGCGCACCGAGTTTGAATGGAGAGGGAAACTGTGCCCATGTTCATCATAAAAGCGACGTGCATCGGAGTGTTGCTGTGATCCCACAAAGAAAAACATGGCAAACATGGCCGAAACCTAGCGGAAAGGCCTGCATCGCTGAGGTCCGGCGGGAGAGGAAGGCCTCCGACTTTGATTGCGGAGGAAGAGCCCTGGTCTGCCGGCATTTGGAAGGGGTTGGACCAGTTCCTGGACCATGCACCTGAAGGGTCTCAGCTTGCTGGTAATTAAGAGACGAGAGAAGAAATGAGGGACGGAGCGGTCAGCTGGGGAGGAGAGTGCGTAACAGCTTGTGCCCGATACCTGAAGCCTGAAAACAAAAGCCCACCACCCACACGTGCAACACGCATTGTGCAGACAATGGAACGTCCCTAAAGAAAATGTGGAGAACACAGACACGTTCTGACTGAGCCGGTAGTCGCAGCGCAGGGTCAAGTTGCAACGAACCAGCCTGTGCCGAGCCTCGAGTGTTGGCATGCACAAGCCTGTTATTTTGATGAGCAGTGCAGAAAGTCCAGGCAAAGATCCATAAACGGAACGCTGGTGGAAGGCAGAGGCAGAGCCTCTTAACTTGTAGGCCCAGCAACACAACGGAGAGTCACAGTTTAATACGGCTACTTTATCCAGAGTTTGCAGCCCAATTAAAGTTAAGGCTGGAAATCCTGCACCATTGCACAACCCACCGGCAACAGTGAGGATGCTGCAGCCATAACTTTCGATAGTACATAGCACACCTGTAGGAGGCAAGGTGACTAGCAGAACCCCTTGGGAGTGTGAGGAGTTCAAGCGCGAATGAAAAGGTTGCAGTCACCACAGGAAACCTTGCTGGGTGACAGGGACAAGGGGCGTAATTTGGGCAGAGTGAGCGCAGCGTGAAAATCACTGTTGTTACTACTCACACAGGCGAAGGCAAACGACTGCGCTTACCCTTGCCCTGGATCCGCGCACAGCCCTTAAACCGCACAGATTTGACTACGAGCCAGCAGCCGTGGAGCCGGTACAGGGACTGAACCAACCAGAAATACTGGGAGATGACCGCAACAGCTCAACCAAAGCTGATATACAGATCCTTTTGGGAGAAATCTGATCGATAAAATCTAGCCTGACTGAGAAAGTCACCGACTTGCAGACCAGAATGGTCAAAGTAGAGGACCGCATAGAGGCCCTAGAGAACAACCAATTGTCAGGTAACCTCATGGCAATTAACAGCAAAGTTCGGTTTCTCGACTTAGAACAAAGGGAAAGAGATGTCGAACTAAAACTGAATGACCTAGAGAACCGAGAATGGAGATCGCATATCCGCATAATGGGCCTAAGTGAGAAGCCGGGAGAAACCCCATCCTCGCTGGAGAGTCGGGTAAAGGCCCTAATAATATTGCTGTTTGATCCCACCGAAGCACCCAACTTCGAGTTTGACAGGATACACAGAGGCGAAGGCCCACCGAATGGCCCGAGATCGGTCCTCACCAAATTTCATTATTTTAGGCAGAAACAGGACATCCTACAGAAGGCAAGAGAGAAAGAGCCTATTGACTTTGAAGGATCCAGCGTCAGGATATTTCAGGACCTGTCAGAGACCACGCTCATCAAACGGAAAAGCTGCCGCCCGCTAATGACCTGGCTTTAGGAGCACGACATTCGCTTCCGATGGGGGTTCCCGTTCTCGCTGAGCTTCGAACATGAGGGTGAGGGCTACCGCATTACCTCATAAAAGGAGGCTCGAGGGGTCCTAGAGAGCCTCCAAGCTGGCACGCAAGGAACAGACAGAGACAAAGCTCGAATGCCCAGGGATCCAATGCACAAAGCCGGGGCCTCCTCGCCGCGTAGAGGCCAATCTCAAGGCACTATGAAGTACAAGCAGTCTAACACACCCTGAAGGCAAGGCCCTTGGGGAAAAGTTAAAAGTTAAAGCTGTGTCTTCATTGACATTCCCATGTCTTCCAGATATTAACGCATTCATCAGTTGTACTAATTCCGTTAAAACAGAAAAGAGGCTTGCAACAAGTTATGGGAGTTTCCGAATGCTACTGAACTATGTAGGGACTGATTTGTGGCAAGTTGGTACATGGTTGCGGGAGTTTCCACCATTTTGGTTAATAGAAATGTTACACAGGGTTGTATTAATACCTGGAGAGGGGTCCCTCTAGTGTGGTCCTACTTGTTTTAGGGTCTCTCTGTTAAAGGGGAGCGCCAATGGCGGCATTTTCCACAAGCATGTGGGGGCTAAGGGAGGTGGATACACATCAGGAGGGTAACAAGGCACATTGCGGCACTATTAAAGAGAGGCAGAAACAGATTAACGCATACACGATCCAGGGTCGTAGTGTATAAATGATTATAGCAATTAGGCAAGTAGACCAGCCGACAAGGTCAGGACAAAACAAATGGAGAACCACCATGGCAATACCTGACTGGATAAAGTTTGGGTACCTCAATGTCAAAGGCTTAAACTCACTGCAAAAGCGCTCCATGTTGGCAAGGGAATTTAAACTCTCCAAATTGGATGTGCTGTTTGTACAGGAAACGAAATTCACAAAGGGAAGGTAATTTAAGGTGGTAAGTAGAGAGATAGGAGGAACATTCTGGGCATCAGGCGAACACAGGAGGAGTGGAATGGGCATTATATAAAGGAAGTCCTTAGGTCTTCAAATAATGCAGGTATTCAGGGATGAGGAAGGGAGATATATTGCAATGAAGGGATAAGTGAGGTCCCGGATGGTCACCCTCTGCTCGGCCTATGCTCGCAACCAAAATCAGCTGCACTTTAGTGGGTCCCTCTTTAGCTTCCTTGACAGTTGGAAAGAAGGAATGTTGATATGTGGAGGAAACTTTAACATCATTTCAGACCCCAGAACGGATTGGGATTCAATGAGACGGGGCACACACTACCCATCCTATCCGACAAGAGAGGGATTCACAGACCTTTTAAAGGCCAATCACCTAATTGACACATGGCACAAGGTACACCCGTAAGAGAGAGCATTCACTTTTTATCCCCCCCACCCCCCTCAACACCTTACCTATTCTCAAATAGATCATATACTAGTTGAGGCTGCAAGTGAATACACCATACTGGCAGCAGCCATAGAGATAGTAGCATGGACAGACCACAAACTGTCCTCACTGGAACTAGATTTGGGCCCGACCCCACAAACGGAGCGCAGATGGATCTGCAACGACACCCTCTATAAGGACCCACTGTTTAGAGATACCCTTGCAGGTGAAATAAAGAGTTATTTTATCACAAACGACACAGGGGAGCTAACGTTAAATATGGTTTGGGAAGCAGCAAAGACCACAATTTGAGGTATTTTGATTGCAGAAGGGGCATTTAGAAATAGAACCAGAGTGAAAAGGGAAAATATGAAATTACACAGAAAGAACTGCCTCTCTGAGCACACCCCGAAAGTAGCGTGGAAATCCTGGAGCAGACTAGAATGCTCAGGAAATAATTGAGTGATATTTGGCAAAGCAAAGCGCTGACCCAATTGAGAAATTTAAAGCAAATATTTTATGAGAAGGGCGACAAAGCTCACACTATGTTGGCACGCCGCCTGCGAAAACAGAGGGCTGAGAGAGCGATACCCAGAATTAAAGATGAAAGTGGGAATGATTTGCTGAACCCAAGTGAAATCATGAGGCGCTTCTCCCGATTTTACACCGCCTTATACATTGCAGAGGACGGAGGCACGGAAGACGATATAGCAAAATACTTTAAAAGGTTTCCCCAGCGCTTCAATACCGCACAACAGACCACTTATGCTTAATGGCCCAATAACGACAGAGGAGGTTCAGGACGCTATCTCCAAGCTGAAAGCAGGCTCAGCGCCAGGGCAAGACGGGTTCACGCCAGCCTTCTACAAAGCTTACAGTAACTCATTGGCACCCTTTTAGGGAAACTTTTAAATAAAATACTAGAAACCAGCCAAGCCCCCCGCCCCCCCTTCAATCACTGAGTCCGAGATAATAGTAATACCTAAAGAAGGCAAAGACATCACGGAGTGTTCATCATATTGTCCAATATCTCTTATAAACGTCAATGCCAAGATTTATGCTAGTGTCCTTGTGGGCCGTCTTGCTCGGATATTGCCCCAACTGGTACACACAGATCAGGTTGGCTATTTGAAGGGTAGGCAGGGTGCGTACAACGTCCGTAAGACCCTAGACTTTATCGCTCCCATTGATGAGTGCAAAAACGGTCCCACCTTAATGTCAATTGATGCAGAGAAGGCATTCAACAGGGTCGAGAGGCCTTTTCTGCACGCAGTAATGCAATGGGCAGGTCTGGGTAGACAATGGGTGTCGGGAGCTCTAGCACTGTACCGGAACACCACAGCTAAAGTCTTAGTTGATGGTATTGCTTCAGAGTCCTTTAATTTGTTGCGAGGTACACAACAAGGCTGCCACCTGTCCGCACTTTTATTCATCTTAGTCTTGGAACCACTGGCACAAGCAATCCGAACAAATGCCCAGATACAGGGGTTAGTTAGTTAGAGAAGGGAGCGAATATAAGTTGGCACTATTCGCCAACAATATCCTGGCATACATTACTCACCCGTCAGAGTCGGTACCCGCCCTTTTTACCACACTGGCAGAATATGGGGCATGATCAGGATTTTAGGCAAATTTGAGCAAGACGGTTGCACTAACACTGCAGTGTAACTCGATCCTTCCAAGCCACTTATTAGAGGAGTGGGGGTTCCAATTGCAGGCAGAAGGCATTAAATACCTAGGTGTGATGATCACGAAAGACTTCACAAGTTTGTTTAGGGCAAATTACACGCCCCCGTGGAACTCCATTAAATCCGACCATGATAAATGGTCCAAAATGACACTCTCCTGGACAGCTAGATTCACATCGATTAAGATGAACGTTCTCCCCAGGTTCTTATTTCTTTTTCAATCGCTCCCAGTAGTCATTCCAGATGCGTACCATGTGGAAGTAAAATGCACCCTTCTCACATATTTGTGGGCAGGCCTGAAGTCCTGAGTGTCGTACACGACCTTGATATCACCAAAGGACAAGGGGGCATGGGTTTCCCAGATTTCTTTTATACTATAGGGCGTCGCAACTCCGCTTTCTGGCGGATCATTCGTGGGAAAGTACTGAGAAGCAGTGGGTCAGCCTTGAGAAGAACAAGTTACTTTCTTACCTGGTAACGTTCTTTCAATGGGATGGTCCGACGACATATTCCATATCTATGACAGATAATGTCCACAGCTGTGCTGCTTTGGAAAATCTTTGGCGTCTGCGTCCTGCGTCGATGACGTCGATGCGCCGTCCCCGAGGACCTCCTCCGACGTCACCCGATGTGATAAGTAGGACGCACGACGCCCATAGCCTCAGTTATAGTTTTTTCCCAGAACGTGTGCCACCAGTTTTCTGCCAGTCAGACACACAAGGCCTTGCGGAACGCAAGCTGCAATCGCAAAAGAAATTCTGCAGCGGGGAAGGCAAGGAGGGAGCGAAATGTAATATGTCGTCGGACCATCCCATCGAAAGAACGTTACCAGGTAAGAAAGTAACTTGTTCTTCGAGGGGATTGGGTCCTCCGACGTATTCCATATCTATGACAGACTCCCAAAGCAGTACCAAGCAAGGAGGTGGGAAAGAATTTAGAATACAAATTTAGCATGCCCAATCAAATTGCGGAATAGAGAACTGCCTTGCCAAAGGCCAGATCTTGCCCTCTGATGGAATCGAGGGAATAGTGACGTACAAAAGTATGTACTGAAGCCCAGGTGGCTGCATCACAGATGTGACGAATAGGAACTCCCCTCTGCAGGGCAGTAGACGCAGCCACTCCTCTGGTAGAATGGGCCCGCAAGCCAGCCGGAGGGTCCTTACCCGCCAAGCTGTAACACTCGGAGACAGCTAAAATAATCCAACGAGACAAAGTCTGTTTCGTCACAACCGCTTTCCAGCATAACCAATGAAAAGTTGATCGTCCACTCTGACCCAGGACATGCGCGAGATATAAAAGCTCAACGCTCTCCTAGGATCAAGCCTATGGAGCCTCTCCTCTTCCTTACCAGGATGTGGAGGAGGATAGAACGCCGGAAGAACAACCTTCGGGCTCAAATGAAATTCCGAAACCACCTTCGGAAGAAAAGAAGGACGAACTCTAAGGACAACCCTGTCCTTGTGAAACACAGTGAAGGGTGGCTTAACTGAAAGTGCCTGTAACTCCCTCACTCTGCGAGCGGAAGTAACCGCAACTAAAAACACAGTTATCAGAGTTAACAGCCTCAAAGGGCAAGAATGTAAAGGCTCAAACGGAGCACCCATGAGAAACTTAAGAACAAGGTTCAAATCCCAACCTGGCACCAAAAAAGGTGATGGAGGGAACACATTAGTGAGCCCTTTCAAAAACTGCAAATTTAAAGGAATCTTAAAATAGGAACACTCTTCAGACGAGCGCTTAAATATGGACAGCGCCGCCGGGTAACCTTTAATGGTCCCCACTTGCAAGCCCCTGTGGGCCAAAGAAAGCAAAAAAGACAAAACCATGGGAATGTCGCATTCAAAAGGATCCACATTCTGAACTCTGCACCAGTCGCAGAACTTTCTCCAACGGCAACGGTACAGAGACTTTGATGCCGGCCGCCTGGCCGAGAGCAACACCTCCATCACGTCTTCAGGGAGATCCCAATCCTTATACCTCAACCTTTCAGAAGCCAAGCGTGAAGATTGAGGGATCTGACCTCTGGATGGAGAACCCGACCCCCCTCCCGTGAGAGCAGATCGTCTCGGTAGGGAAGACGACGTGGAGGGCAGATGGACAAGTCTAGAAGGTCCGGGTACCACGTCCTCTGGGTCCACGCCGGAGCAATGAGGATCATCCGGGAACCGAACCTCCGTAACCTCCGCAACACTTGCAGGATGACGGGGACTGGAGGAAACGCGTACAGCAGTGGGAATGACCACTCCACCACAAATGCGTCTCCTAAGGCTCCTTTTGGAGGAAATTCCCGCGAGCAAAACCTTTCGCACTTCCGGTTGACACTGGAGGCGAAGAGATCCACTTGAGGGGTCCCCCAAAGGGCGAAGATCTCCAGGAGAATCTCCTGGGTCAGCTCCCACTCGTGAGAGATCGTGCTCTGCCTGCTTAGAGCATCCGCCGTCTCGTTGTCGTCTCCGGCCAGATGAACTGCCGAGATCGAAACTTCCTGCTGGATGGCCCAGAACTCGAGCTGCATCGCCTCCCTGCACAGCGGAAGTGACCCAGCCCCCCCCTTTTTGTTGAGGTAGTGCATGGCCACCGTGTTGTCCGTCAGAATCAGGACACTCTTCCCGCGCACAGTCGGCAGAAAAGCCTTCAGGGCAAGCCTGACGGCCCTCAGCTCCAACAGATTGATATGGAGTCTGGACTCCGACGGACACCAACGACCGCTGACTGTCAGCTCGTTGGCATGAGCTCCCCATCCCGTGAGGGATGCGTCCGTCACGATCGTCACCTCCGGCCAGGGCAGCCAAAATGGGGCACCCTTCATCAGATTGCCCTCGACGGCCCACCACAGAAGGTCCCGGGCTACCGAGGGCGGCACCTGAACAGGGTCCGACAGCCTACCGGAGGACTGAGACCACTGGAGCTTGAGTGCCCACTGCAAAGATCTCATCCGCAGACGAGCCTCTGGCACCAGAAGAATGCAGGATGCCATGAGGCCGAGCAGTCTCAAGAACTCGGACGCTGGGAGAGTCTGGGCAAACTGAAACTTGTGCACCATCTGCTGAATGTGAAGAGCCCTCACCTGAGGAGGAAAACACTGCCCCAGGGACGTGTCGAGCACTGCTCCGATGTACTGGAGCCGCTGCGTTGGTGTCAAATGGGACTTCTTTAAATTGAGGGAGAAGCCCAGACTGAAGGGAGTGGCAGGTGACGGACAGATGATCCAGGACTTGCTCGGGAGAGCTCCCCCTGATCAACCAATCGTCCAGGTAGGGGTAGACGTGAATCCTCCCTTTCCTGAGATGCGCTACCACCACCACCATGAGCTTGGTGAAAACCCTCGGGCGGAGGTCAATCCGAACGGCAGGGCGCGAAACTGAAAGTGCAAGTCGCCAACCGCGAACCACAGGTACTTCTTGTGCTTGGGATGGATTGGCACATGGAAGTAAGCATCCTTGCGGTCGAGAGACACCAACCAGTCCTGAAGTTGAAGGGCCTGGAGGACTTAAGAAAGAGTCACCATCTTGAACTTGTCCTTCCTGAGGAGTTTGTTCAAACCGCGCAAGTCCATGATGGGTCTCAATCCCCCGTCTTTCTTTTTAATCAAAAAATAAGGGGAATACCATCCCTCATTCCTCTCCGCTACAGGCACCAGTTCTATGGCGCCTTTCTCCAGCAGGGCTTGAATTTCCTGCGCAAGGAGCGGATCCGGACTCTTCAAAGAGAGGTTCCCTGGTGGATTGTCGTGAGGCCTCTGCCGAAAAGGAAGACAGTAGCCGTGGGTTATGATCTCCAGAACCCACACATCCGAAGTAATGGCTTGCTACTCTACAAGATGCTGCGCCAGCCTTCCCCCAACCGGCGAACCATGGGACCTGGCATCATGATTGAGTGGTAGCGGCTGCGGCGTTGCCTGAGGGCAAAGAGGCAACTGCCCGAGTGGCCTTGGCACCTCGAGTACCTTTGTTTCCACCTCTGGCACTCTTACGATGACCTCTTTGACTGCTAGCTCCTCTCGCTTTACTGAAGGACGAGTAATAGCGAAAGGAACCTCCCCTCCATTGCTGTCCCCTAGGACGAAAAGGCGAAGGTTGCCGAACTGCAGCGCCCAACGACTTCGCTGCAGCTTTGGAGGCCTGCAACCTCTCAAGGCTCTCGTCAGCCTTGCTGCCAAAAAGGTGTTCAACGTTAAAGGGCATGTTGAGGAGCCGGGACTGCACATCAGGAGCGAACCCAGACTTCCTCAACCACGCAAACCTGCGCATTACGGTGCTCGCCGCCATGGACCGGCTGACAATCCGCCAAGTCCAAACCCGAATGAACGGCCTCACACATGGCATCCTTGCCATCCTGAACCATAGCAAGGAAACCATCCCGTTGGTCCCCTTCGGGAATATGATCAGCCGCTAATGCAACACAGTTCCACAGAGTGTGTGTGAAACGAGACAAGGCACATATGGAGTTGGCCGCCTGAAGCGCCATACCCCCAGAAGAAAACACTTTCTTCGCCCAGCCGTCAAAACGTTTGTCGTCCCTATCCGGAGGGATGGTAGGATACGACGCCTGCTTTGCCAGGGCTGTAGCCGCCTGCACCACCAAACTCTCCCGGGTGGGGTGCCTAGACAAGCAGCAGGGGTCGCTACTGGCTGGATGGTATTTTCGTGACAAAGACTTGCCCACTGCCGGGAGACTCTCCGGAGCAGTCCAAGCCACCGCCACCCTTCTCTGCAAAGCCATATGAAAAGGCAAAACCGGGTCAGTGGGTGGACTGAGATCAAGGATGTCCGTGAGATCATCCTGAACGAACTCCCCTGGGGGAGCTGACCAACCCAAGTACTCGGTAACCCGAGACATAAGGCGCCGATATGACGAATCGGCATGAGTGCCAGGCTCTGGCCGACAAAACTCCACCTCCGGAGAGTTATCCAGTCCACTGGCATCATGCAGTGACTGCCTCAGGTCATCAAACTGACTATGGCCCGAGATAAGGTCATCCGGAACCGAAACCGGAACCAGGCCGCCATCAGAGCCTTCATCACCCTCTGAAATGTACTCCAGGCGGGGAGAGGAAGACCCCTGCGGACTAAAGCAGTGCCGGACCTTAGCCATAGCCTTTTTAGGGGCAAACCCCGTGCCACAGGGCCCCTCCGACACCACCACCTCGAAAGGCGTCGAGGGCGCCGAGCGAGTCGGCGCCGACAGAAAAGGCTTCGAGGGCGCCGAGCGAGTCGGCGTCGACAGAAAAGGCGTCGACGTCGAGCGAATCAGCGTTGACGTCAGCTGCAACGCCTCCAGCATCTGCGGCGTCGACACAGTCCTCGAAGCCGGAGCTCTGAGCGTGTCTCTCGACAACCTGGGCGCCGATGGCGTCGACGACCCCCTCGAAGCCGGAACCTCGAGAGAAATCGACGACCTCGGCGCCACAGGCGTCAACGTCTTCTTTGAAGACGGCACAGGATCACACGGTCTCGAGCGCATCGAGGACCGGGACCTGGAACGGGCATGGTGGGAACGGCTATCCTTGTCCGAGCAGGACCTCTCCCGCGAGCCGTGCCGACCACCGGAGCCCGAAGGCGTACGGGCGGTGTCTCTCGACCGGTGCCGACAGACCCCACTCGGAGGCACAGACGGACCGGTGCCCTGCGATTCCAGAATCGCTAGCATCTGCTTCCCGAAGGAAGCCCATTCCTCTGGTGTCGCTTGCATGGAGGGATAAGCATCCCGCCGACGGGCGGAGTCCTCGGAAGAGACCTATGCCGGCGCTTCCTGGAATGCCTAGAAGAGGCGGAGGAGTGGCGAGACCGACTCCTGGACCGACTCCTGGAAGGAGACCCACCGGACTTTCGAGGGGTGAGTCTCCGCGTCGTCGTCGGGTCATCGGTCGAAAGCCCCGCAGACCTCGACTTCCGGGGCTTAGACACCCGACCTACCGAGTTTCTTCTTGCGTTCTCGCAAGGCCTTCGCAGTGAGCGACTGGCAGTCGACACAGTCGTCCGTATCGTGGGCCTCCCCGAGGCACCAGAGGCAGGCGTCATGCGAGTCCGTGACCGACATCTTGGACCCACAGTCCCGCAGTTCTTGAAGGCCGGACGCGGGGTCGAAGATGAGAAAGACACGAACAGGTCTTCACACCAACCTAACAGGTTCAACGAACCGAGAAAGAAAACAGCAACTCCAACGAGTCGAGGCGTACCGAGATTCACGAAGCGAACACGTTCGCAGAAAAAACGGAACTGAGGCTATGGGCGTCGTGCGTCCTACTTATCACATCGGTTGACGTCGGCTGTCGGAGGAGGTCCTCGGGGACGGCGCATCAACGTCATTGACGCAGGACGCAGACGCCAAAGATTTTCCAAAGCAGCACAGCTGTGGACATTACCTGTCATAGATATGGAATACGTCGGAGGACCCAATCCCCTCGAATGAGCTATTTGGGCCGGTAACCCTGGGCGAGTGGTTGTGGGTCCCTTGTAAGACCATGCCGCGTAGAATTCGCGAGCACCCAGTCTTGGCAGTATGGTGGTATCACTGGCGCCCCAAACGCACTATGAAAGGGGTGACATCCTGACCATCCCTGCTTAGCTGCATATGGGCCCCCTCCATCAGAGATTTGCCAGCAAACCCAAATCCTTTTCAGCACCCATATGAGGGAGGCCTGGTTAGAGCGGGACAGATGTGGAAGGACGGTACCTACATATCAAAGGCAGAACTAGTGGAAGCACAGTAGGGTGTTACTATATCAACTCTACACTATTTGCAGCTAAAGAGTTGTTAGACTCGCACTTGGGTGATTCCCTCCCAAGACTGCTCACTGCCTTTGAGTGCATTCTGAGTGAACGCCGGGACTCTAGAGGGTTGTTAACTCAATTGTACAGTGCATTGCTTACCAGAGACCACCTGCCACAACCGAGCACACAGAACAAATGGGAAACAGAGTTAGGGCTGTAAGCGTGCCCAGACACATGGGCAGTGATATATGGACAGTCTGGAACACATCACTATCCATGCAATATGAGATGCATAATGGGAGGCTGCTGATGAGATGTCATTTGACTCTGTAAAGGCTAGAGAAAATGTACCCTGGGGTAGTGCCGCAGTGTTGGAGGGGCTGCTCTGAAGTTAGGGACTATTGGCACCAGTGGCGGAGCTGTGCAAGCGTACAAGCGCACTAGAAAGAAATCCTGGTCTGGATACAGTCCATAGACGGTATCCATAGGAGCCTATCCCCATTACTAGTATTCTTTGGAATAGAAACGGATGCTGAGGAAATGAATACAGTACTTTCACACATTCCCAGGAACCTGTTGCTAGCAGCTAGAGTGTGTCTCACAGTTAGAAGGAAAGGTAGCACCCTACCAACGAAGGGGGAATGGTTGAACAAGGCTCACTCAATTTACCAAATGGAAAGCATTACAGCTGCCCTATTAGAGACACACTCCCATATAGCTGCAATCTGGCTTCCCTTTCTAGAATATTATGCTGCACGTAGGGATGCATTAAGCCAAGCGGCATAGAGGTTGGAGAGAGGGCGCCCCACATTGACAGTAAAGCCATAATCGTCTTTGATCCGATTATCCCTGGAAGGGAGGTGAGCAGGTAAAAGGTTCTGTTAACAAGGTTGGGCAATGTTGAAATGTGCCGAAGTGTGTAAAGAGGGTTAGATTGACTTAGGCTGTGGCCCAGATGTGTAAGGGTGGGAGGGAGGGAAAGGAAACTTAAATTACCAGATTAGAGGATCTGCCATTCCGGAACTGTTTGGTTAATGACTGCATCCTGGATTTGCTTCCTAGAAAAGCTTCATACTGATTTTAAACATCCAAGCAAAATGTACGTTTTAGTTTTTCTTTCTATACTCCTTCTATGGTTTTCTGTATACTGTGTACATGTAAAGAAGGTCATTCTAATTATGGTAACAAAACCAATAAAATACGGTTTAAAAAAAAGGCATACCTAAACCTGCACAAGCAGAAGGAGCATCCACATTAAAGACATACCCAAACCTGCACAAGCAGACACGCAAACCTGCACAAGCAGAAGGAGCATCTACATTAAAGACATACCCAATCCTGCACAAGCAGAAGGAGCATCCACATTAAAGATATACGCAAACCTGCACAAGCAGAAGGAGCATCCACATCAAAGACATAGTCAAACCTGCACAAGCAGAAGGAGCATCCACATTAAAGATATACGCAAACCTGCACAAGCAGAAGGAGCATCCACATCAAAGACATAGTCAAACCTGCACAAGCAGAAGGAGCATCCACATTAAAGATATACGCAAACCTGCACAAGCAGAAGGAGCATCCACATCAAAGACATAGTCAAACCTGCACAAGCAGAAGGAGCATCTACATCAAAGACATACCCAAACGTGCACAAGCAGAAGGAACATCCACATTAAAGATGAAAGATATACCCAAGCCTGCACAAGCAAAATGAATATCCACATTAAAGACATGCTCTAACCTGCAGAAGCAGAGGAACATCCACATTAAAGACATACTCAAACCTACACCAGCAGAAGGAGCATCCACATTAAAGACATACCCAAACCTGCACAAGCAGAAGGAACATCCACATTAAAGACATACCGAAACTTGCACAAGCAGAAGGAACATCCATATTAAAGACATATGCAAACCTGCATAAGCAGAAGGAACATCTACATTAAAGATATACGCAAACCTGCACAAGCAGAACATCCACATTAAAGACATACCCAAACAAACATCAATGCATAGCAAAAACAACTAGTTTACATGAATACAATAGACACTACACACACACAAACACACACACACACACAGGTCCACGAACGCACTAACACTCCAGGCATGCATCGATATGCTCAAACAAATTGATGCAGGACACACAAAAAGGCTCTCAGAACTGGGTGCAGAAAATACACACAAGCAAAGCATGTGCAGATTGCACCACCCTCACAAACACTGATACAAACTGGCTCAGCACATACACAAGTAAAAAAGCACAAACACACACACATTAACAAGCCCAATAGCACACGCAAGAAGAAAAAACACATACAAGCAGATACTGAGATACACAAACTCACTGTAGCCGAGGAGACTCACTTGGACTGATACAAAACTGCTAAAACACTCACGCCCAAAAAAGCATGCAGAACACTATTTGCATGAGGCTGTAGGAATGCAGACAGCACACACCCATCGGCAACCTCACACACACAAATACAGTACACACACACATATGGACACCAATGTGAGAAATCCTCTACATAGAAGGAACACTGGCTTAAATATCGTGTTCTATGGGAGGTAACCGACACAATCCCTTGCCTTGCTAGAGGGGACCACAATTTGCATATCAGTCTCATCCTAGCCGTAAAGGCAGTCGGAATATTGATACACACTCACTTTGGTAGATACACCATAGAAATACCCCAAAAACAATAAACTTACATGAGGAGACACAATAAACCCCTTTGCAATGCACGCAAGCATATAGTAAACAGCACACATGCCCCCTAGAATGCCTGGATACGCAGATAAAGCTTTCACTAAGGGCTACATTAGTTCATCGTAGTTCAATATAGTACAAAAGGCAAAGTTCCAAAATAGCT
This sequence comes from Ambystoma mexicanum, assembly GCF_040938575.1. NCBI lineage: Eukaryota > Metazoa > Chordata > Amphibia > Caudata > Ambystomatidae > Ambystoma > Ambystoma mexicanum. The sequence continues at coordinate 444,676,723 of NC_090936.1, read as the reverse complement.
CATATTAAATAAGCATACATATTACACAGAACAGCAAGTTGACTAAAGAAAATGCAATCCGCAGGCAGAAACCGGTCTGTAAAGTTATGAACATAAAAATAGATACGCCATTCACCAAATAGATCTACAGGTTCACACCCAGATACTGCACAAACATATCTTACTTTTTAATACCGAAAATAGTTCATGCAAGTTAAGGCAGTAGGTGCAAGACAAACCTATGACTAACGTAACCCGGCAAGTATAATGCATTTGCTAGGAAGATGAGAACATTGGAAATGCTGCAGGCAAGCAATGCATTGATACGCTTGTATTTGCCTCCATATGCATGCAAAGTCCAGGCATGCATTTACATTAAAGGTGCGAACCCACTCCTATAAGCAGACACGACCCACACAAGTGCACAGAATCATTAACAACCAACACTAAGACTAACAAGCCCATATGAGCAGCTACAGCATACAGTGTAGCACTAGCAAGCTACTAGAGCTGATATAGCATACATTATAACGGGCACAGTGAGCTAACATACGGGCACGAACAATCACAAAATGGCTGTAATAGCGCAAATGATAACAAATAACAGAAGGAGGCTGCCACATTCTTAACAGTTAATACAGACCACACGAGGACAGCTCACACAGCATGCTACAGTACACACGTCATCAAGCTTGCAAAAGCAGATTCCGAATAAACGTTACCACCTCATGCAATGGGAGATAGGAGACAGGACACATACAAGAAAAGAACACACAAAGAACTGCAGCACACACCCTGCCATGATGATATACAAACATGTATGCTATTGAGTTAGCAGATGCAGTACACCTGCTGACAAGGTTGGACATGCAGATACAATACAAATATTAACAAATTCAGACAAGCAGATGTCAAATACATGCAAACATGGTTCACATATGTAGCCACTGAACACATGTTAACAAGCACACAAGCAGTCATAGACGATGTGGCAGCAACATATTACAAGGTACAGACCACATTGAAAAATTGCTCAAGCACAAACAACACACACATAGCAACAAGCTCACACAAACACAACCAGCTCACAGATGCTACCATGCTCATATAAGCAGATATATTTCAGGCCATGAAACTTGCACAAGCACACTCTGAACACACAAACTCATGAACAGTCAAAGGACTATAAGGCATGGAAAAGCCAACAATCTTACCAATGCACGAGCAGCATATACTATAAAAAATTCATACGCGCAAATGCAAAACATGCAAAGAATTTCTCAATATCAGATATAATTGTGCTAACGTGCTGACACAAGAAGGTGCATCAGAGCACAAGATTGCACATGTGGATGCAGAAGGGAATAGTTTCTTACCTGTAACTCCATTTCTCCAGCACTGGTATCTTTCATGGATTCACATGCTTAGATTATTCCGCGTCGTCAGACTGGGAACCCTTGGTACATTTATAAAGCCGTTTTTCCCTAGGAAAACTTCGACACTTTTGTGTCCTACCCACGTCGTACCTGAGGTTGTCCACGCATGCCCCAATAGGACGTGGCCGTATAAATTCCCCGCTCCCGCGGCTCCCTTCAGATTTTAACCCCTCCAAAGCAGCATGGGGGGAAATACATTGTGTACATTGCATTCAGGAGAGGCCGGCGGGCGCATGTGAATCCATAAAAGATACCAATGCTGGAGAAATGGAGTTACAGGTAAGAAACTATTTCCTTCTCCAGCATTGAATCTTTCATGGATTCACATGCTTAGACTAGATTGCGCAGCAGTAACTCTGATATGGCGGTGTGAATGCAATGAACATCAATTTTATCACATTCTTTATATATCCATGCGCCCACATCTATGCACATGTATAAAAATTATATATATATATATACACACATAACACTACCTGCGCTTAAGTACAAGCATATATCTACATATCTTTACCCACTTTACCCATATCTACACATATGGAAAGAAGCACAATATATATATATATATATATATATATATATATATATATATATATATATATATATATATATATATATATTATTTATTTATTTACATTTATAAAGCGCTCACACAGCCCGCAGGCATCGAGGCGCTGTTACAGGAATTGTTTGTTTTTCTTAGTTGCGTAATTGTGTTTTTTTGTCTTAGTTACGTATTTATAACGCGCTTAAACACCCGGAGGTTTCTAAGCGCGGACCCGGGGATCGAACCTGTTGCTGCTTCGTGTCGTCTTGCTTCCAAGACGCGCACGCTGCCGCTGAGCTATCCTCCCGGGATATATATACATATACACACACATTATATATATATATATATATATATATATATATATATATATATATATATATATATATATATATATATATATATATATATATATATATATATACACATTCCCGCTGGACGGGGCTTACCTAACTGAAACAGATGGCGCAGGGCTGCTCTTCCCATCTGCACATCGTCCGCATGCTGCCTTTCAAGGCAGTAATGGCGGGTAAACGTGGGTGGCACTGACCAGAACGCTGCTTGGCAGATGTCCGTCAGCGGAATCCCTGCCCACAGCGCCACTGATGACGACGACGTTGATCTCGTGGAATGAGCCCTCAGACGTCCTTCCAGCGGTTCTGCCGCCTTGGAGTGACATAAAGCAATCATTGACGAGACCCATCTAGCTAGTCCTTGTTTTGAGATTGCCTTTCCTCTCGTCGACGGGCCATAAACCACAAACAGTTGTTGCGTAGTTCTGAATTGCTGGGACCGACCGATGAAGGTAGAATTTCAGTGCTCTCTTCACGTCCAAAGTATGGAGGGCTTTTTCCGCACCTGATGAAGGAGTTGCGAAGAAGGTTGGTAGAACAATTGACGAATGTTTATGATAAACAGTAGGCACTTTCGGAATAAAACGAGGATTAGTCGACAGTACCACTTTGTCCTTAAAGAACCTTAAGTACGGTGGATCTATGACCAACGCTTGTATCTCCGAGAGCCGTCGATAGCTACTAGAAAAGCCAACTTCCACGATAAGAACTTCATAGACGAGGAAGCCATCGGTTCGAAGGGAGCTTTCATTAGCCCCGCTAACACCAAGTTGAGACTCCATGTCGGTGGAAAGCGCTTAATCGGAGGGAATGTACGGAACAGACCTCTCATGAAGTGCTTTATCAGCCTATCACTAAACAAGGGAGACAACTGCCTTTTCCTTGTGAACCTTGAGATGGCCGCCAGGTGTACCTTTATCGACGAAAAAGACAATCCGCTCTCTGCCAAATGCAACATATATGATAGAAGTTGTTCCGGAGTTACATTCAAGGGGTGTAATCCTGGCTGGCTTTGACACCACACACAGAATCTTCTCCACTTGCATGCATACGATGTGTTCGTGGAAGGAGCTTGTGCGGCCTGCAGGATTCTCCGACAATCTGACAAAATGCTTAGGGCACCAAACTCTGTGAAGTCAGGAAACAGGCTGTGAGATTGAGACTGTCCGGGTCGTGATGCCACACTGTCCCTTTGTCCCGGGACAGGAGGTCTGGGGTTTTCCGAAATGTTATCGGCTGCTCTACTGACAGTTGGAGCAGGTCAGAAAACTACGCTTGACTCGGCCAATACGGAGCCACTAGGATGACGCGACAACTGTATCTTGCGAATCCATTGTAGGGTCCTCTGTATGAGAGGAAACGGGGGAAAGGCGTAGAGAAACTTGTCCATCCACGGGAAGGAGAAGGCTTCCCCCTGCTCCCCGAGAGCCCTTCTGTGGCCACCTGCTGGCATACTGTTTGCATTTCTTGTTCTCCTTCTTTGCCAAGAGATCTAGGGGGGGTTGCCCCCACTTCTCGAAGATCTTCGATAACTGAAGGTTGTCTAACTCGTGTACCTGGTCCATTTTTCTGCTGAGGGAGTCTGCTTGTTCGTTCCTTACTCCAGGGAGATGGTGTGCTACGATGGTTATATCGTGCTTCAGAGCCCAATGCCATACTTTGAGCCTCGGTGGAAAGGGTTCCGGACCGCATGCATTCTTGTTTTCTCAAGTAAAACATTGCTGTTGTGTTGTCTGTCAATATTCTCACTACTGAGCCTTTTATGTGTTGCAGGAAAGATTTTAGGGCCCAGCGCACTGCCCTCAACTCCAGAACGTTGATGTGCAGGAGAGATTCCCTGGGAGACCACCGACCTTGTGTTTGGAGAGTACCCATATGTGCTCCCCAGCCGGTCAGGGACGCGTCTGTCACTATGGTCATGCGAAATTCCGGTTCCTGCAGGGCTACCCCCTTGGATAGGTTCTGAAAGCTCTGCCACCATCGAAGAGCTCGTAGGAGCTTGTCGTCATCGACAATCAGTTTGTCTGACCAGAGACCTGGGTTTGGGTCCACCGATCCGCCAGGAACTCTTGGATTGGCCTCATGAACAGGCGGCAGTTGTTCACCAGAGGAATGCAAGACGCCATAGCGCCCAGAATCGACATGTATTTCCTCACTGACACTTTGGTATTGAACCTCCACTGACCTGCCATACGGTTGAGTCTGTGGATTCTGTCGACGGATGGTTTCACTAACCCCGACTGGGTTTCGAACTGTGCACCCAAGAACACTAAGTTTCTCGACAGAGTCAACAAAGACTTCTCGAAGTTTACTGCAAATCCCAGCCGTCGTAGCAGCTGCATGGTGGCCTGCAAACTTGTTTGAGTTGCCATAGGAGAGGATCCTCTCACCAACCAGTCGTCGAGGTACGGGTACACATGATGGCCTTGTTTTCTCAACCAAGCTGCAACTGGTGCTAAACATTTCGTGAACGTCCTGGGAGAGGATTTTAGTCCAAACGGGAGCACTGTGAACTGGTAGTGAGTCCGTCCTATAAAAAACCTTAGGAACTTTCTGTGTCGCCGACGCATTGGTATGTGGAAGTACGCGTCCTGAAGATCCAGAGACGCCAGAAAGTCCCCCCCTTGGACAGACCGGATCACTTCCTGGAGTGTGAGCATCTTGAAATTTTGCCTTTTCAACGTTTTGTTGAGGTCGCGAAGGTCGAGAATGGGACGCCATTTTCCGTTTGGCTTTTTCACTACGAAGTATCGGGAATAAACCCCCTGACACCTCTGCGACGCAGGGACCAATTCTATAGCCCCTTTTTGTAGCATAAGCGCTACCTCCTGTTGCAACACGCTCAGGTGGGGTTGAGCCAAAAACGCTGGTGGAACATGCGGAGGGTTGCTCTTGAATTGCAGGGAGTGTCCAAGCCTTACGGTGTCCAGCACCCACTGATCTGTGGTTATTTGCTCCCATTCATCGACACAATGCGATACCCTGCCTCCCAGGACGTTCTGACGCCAGTCATTGTTGGTCTTTGGGCTTATCTCTCGACGACGACGAGTAGGCCGTCTTCTTCCTGGATGTCTGGTAGTCTTGGCATCGCTTCGCCGCTTGCGAGGCCCGCCTGTAGCCGTGCGACGAATAAGTCGGCCTATTGAAAGGCCTGTCTCTTGATGCTGAGAATCGGGAGTTCCCTGATGCTCCCCTAAAGGGGCGAAAAGAACGAAAATTCCTTCCACTCTGGAGGGCACCCAAAGAGCGCGCCGTGTCAGAGTCCTCCTTCATGCCCTTTAAGGCCTCATCCACCTTTTCGCCGAACAGAAGGTCTCCCTCAAAGGGCATATCCAGCACCTTGTATTGCACCTCAAGTCTAAAGTTGGTGCATTTTAGCCACGCTTGCCTCCGTAGAACCACCCCGTTGTTGACTTGTTTAAATCCTGATTCTGCGAGGTCCACAGCAATGTCAATAGAATGATTTGAGGCCTCCTCACCTTCTCGGACGAGAAACATCGCCGCCTTCCTATGTTCTTCTGGAAGATGTTCAAGTATAGGTGCCAACCGGTCCCATATCTCTCTATCATATCTGGCCATTATAGCCAGAGAGTTGGCGGTCTTCACTGTCGTCGCCCCCACCGACAACACCTTCTTGCCAAAGGCATCCTGTCTTCTGACCTCGTTCTCTGACTCCCAGGTTGGATCCCTAAAGGGGGACAACGAAACATCCGATAATGACCCTCCTTCTGAGTCTGACAGCTCCCTTTGCTCCTGGCATGCAACTGCGAGGCCCTCATGCGTCGGTACAGCCGTCGACATCGTCGGAGTTAGCTGACGGGAAGGGCCAGGTTCGTCGACGGTCGATTTGGTCGGAGTTGCCACCTGAGGTAATCTTTCGTCCAATTTCTTTAACAAGGTCTGCAATGTGGATAAAACTTCTAGTGATAGAACAGACTGTGGGTTAAGAAGAAGGGTTGTAACTGGAATATTAGATGACGCGAGGTGATCCCACTGCTTTGGAAGACGGTTGAAATCTGAAGGGAGCCGCGGGGGCGGGGCATTTATATGGCCACGTCCTATTGGGGCATGCGTAGACAGCCTCAGGAACGACGTGGGTAGGACACAAAAGTGTCAAAGTTTTCCTAGGGAAAAACGGCTTTATAAATGTAACAAGGGTTCCCAGTCTGACGACGGGGAATATTCTAAGCATGTGAATCCATGAAAGATCCAATGCTGGAAAATAACATTTGACAGCTTCACATGATCAAGAACGGCCTCTACCCAATCGTGAACCTGAATGCACTATGAGCCACCAGTGCAGCACCCTTGGACCTCAAGTGGTGGTCCTACAGGCCAGGTCATGCAGCATGAGCCACCAGTGGAGCACCCTTGGACCTCAAGTGGTGGTCCAACAGGCCAGGTGATGCAGCATGAGCCACCGGTGGAGTACCCCTGGCCCTCAAGTGGTGGTCCTACAGGCCAGGTCATGCAGCATGAGCCACCAGTGGAGCACCCTTGGACCTCAAGTGGTGGTCCTACAGGCCAGCAGATGATGACATTTGCAGGTTTTGTGCTTTGTTACTTGATTACGTTGCAGACAAAAACAGAAAAAAAATGGAAATTCTGCCTGCTTCGTTAGGCTCCAAGTCAATGGAAACTGACAGGATAGAGAAGTGCAAAGGAGAGATGAATGTGCTCAGAAAACATAAAATAAAGATGGGCTGGAGCATGGGGAGTGGGGCAGGGGATATAGTAGGTGTTTTGGCTCATTGTGAATGGCCCGGTGTCACCACAAACCACAGTCAAGGGACCTGAAATGTTCAGTCCCTCCAAGCAAGGTGAAGCTTGCTGAAAAGAGCAGGCACCACTCACTGCCACCATTAACTCTGGAATCACATGAAGACAGACGCACACACGCATTCCCTTATTCTGCAAAGAGACACGTGCAGGGGGCAGGTAGTGCAAACCTTACTAAAACATTCTTTTAGTTTGTGCGTAGGAGCAAAAGACAACGCAAACATTTTAGATGGTTTTCCAGTAAACTGTAGGGGAATACTAGCAGAGGAATAGTCTGAAGAGAAAATGGAAGATTTAAACATGCCAGGTAGCAGAGAGACAGTGCACAAAAACCTATACGAACTGTATAGCAGGAGAAGGCACAAGGCGATGTCTAGCCAACCACAGAATCAGAGGTGGTTGTTGAGTGACTCTCACAGGATAGAATTGACTGTCGCTTCGCATTGGCCAATATGGATGAATGTGCTTCATTCGCAGGCCTGATAATCACGTGGCATGCCAAAAAAGCCCATGGCTCTTGGAAGGTTCCACCAACGATTCTGTTTCGGCCATTATTCAAAAAACGTGTCAGTGCTAAGAAGGGAGGATTGACTTGCCTATATATTCCTCACTGTGTGGCCAACTGCCATCTAATGCCTGGTGACATGTTACAATACGGACCAATGGTGAGTTCTGTTTGTGACACACGATGTACAGTTTTCCAGTAAGAGTAGACATTTGGCACATTAAATAAAGCATCATGACTTTTGAAGCTACTTAGAAGATGTTGGCAGCTTTGACTGAAAAACGGACAGAGGAAAACATCTCCTCTGTGTTGAGGATTTGATGTGGCAACCTCTTAAACTGGCCAGTATTTGAATCAAATTGGAATGTGAGATCCGTTTCGTGAAGCATTTTTAAACCCTATGTGACCCAACACTTTTTACGTAATAAATACTAATGTTCAAGACTTGCGTAATTTTAGCAGTACCTCTTGATTTGCTAGTGTGACAGTCTCAAATGGGAGCTAGGATGTTGGGTTGTGTTTATTAAAGTTGTTTCTTTGCCCGAGGAACTTTTCATTGTACACTGTGTGTTTATGGGAGGGGTATTTGATAAAGAGGGGCCTTCTTCACTCTTGCTCTGCATTGATCATGTTTAAGGAAAGACATTATTTTTGAAAACATATATTTATCTTATTTCTAAAATAAGCAGAAGAAAAACCGCTGCACAATATGCCCAGACGACCACTCCGTGCACAAAATACTAAACTCCACTGCCAAGTGCCTATGAAGTCCACAAAAGTCTTTTTTTTTTTAGGATATTGTAGAATTATCTTTTTATATTTAAATCTCTCACAAAATGGGCCTGGTGTAAATAAAACTGCAGCTACATAAACTGCACCAGTACAAGTGCAGCAGTTGTAAAGTGCATATCCACATTTTGTAAAGAGACTCTGCAAGATAGATGTGCTGTTGGTTAATAACACTCTAAGGATCCAGAGTGCCTCAATATTTGCAAAATTCCAATCACCTTATGTCTACCATGATCACCATATCTTATGTGCAGTTTTCAAAAAATAGTTTCTATTTATATTAGCACAGTTAACCACAAAAACAGGACATGCGTGGCACAGAGTTGATGAAATCGCTACATGTATCGGATAGCCCAAAAGCCATGCAGGAGCACAAGCGTTTCATTACTAGTGGTGCAGCATGTCATGTCCATTGGGGTTGTAGTCATGTGGCGCCTCTTTGCTCTTAATTGAAGTGTGATATCACAGCAAGTGGGGAACATCGCTGCTGCCTTAATGTGAAGAGCAAACTGTCTTGCATTGCTTACGCCATAATTGGATGGTGAATAAGAGTTACTATGAGGGAACTGTATGGGGCAGAGGATGAGCAGGGTCAGTGGAAAGAGAACTTTTTTTGGCAAAGCTAAGGGGGTTCTTTAACAGGCTGTTCCCCAATGTATTTGCTGGAAAATGGCAGCAAGAATTGGAGGATGAACAAGCGTCCATCTTGTGGCTTGACAGAACCATAGGCCACGAACCCTCCCAAAGTAAAGGAACTGGCTTTTGAAAAAAACGGGAGTTGTAAAATCTACCTCAACCAATTCACACACCATGTAATTGTGAGCAAACATCATTTACCTACTGACTTGTGCTTCGCTCTATGCACATTGAGAGCACCCAGAGCTTGACTGTGGGGAGTGTTATACACTAGATACATACTGGTCATTCATTTCTCTACAGAACGATTGGACAGTTCCACCTACATCTGAGTTTTTAACCACAGCTATTTCCCCATCTCAGTGAAAACATGACCCTTCAATGGAAGGAGTATGATGTTTGTTGTTAAAGGTTGAATCCTGTGCAGAGAAAATAAATGTTTGTCGTGCACTGGAAAACTTTGACAGCTGACTTTATCTGGGTGTGTTTTGACAAATATAGGGGCTCATGCGTGAACTAGCGTGTGGGTGTGGTGCGGAACAATATGTGGAGGTAAGTATTTGTGGCAGAAATCTGTATGCATATGTGTGTTTTAAGTTTGTTCTTAGAACATGACATTGTGTGGATACCTGTGGGCTAGATAGGATACTTAGGAGTGTGCGCGCGTGTGTGTGTGTGTATTTATGCAATTATCAGTATTATGGCCAGTGTGTAAGTTATTTAAGTGTTCAAGTTATCTATGCATGTATCTTTGCATATGGCTTGTGCATACACTGTGCGCCCCATTCATAGAATTTTTTGCATGGTTCAAAGTCACTTTACAGCAGTGCAAAGTCAGTTTGAACCATGCAAAACATTCCATGAATCGGGACCTCAATCTTGTGCAGCTGGGTGGTCCCCACATGAACCTGAGCACAAGCAGCTGAAAGGGTGGACCGAGTGACAATTCCTTGATACAAGCTGCCTGCAAGGACCCAAACCATTTCAGGGCTGCATATATGCATCCTAAATGTGGTCTTTATTTGCCTTGAGGATGCCAATATACATCCTAAAATGTTTGTGGGATGGAGGGTGGGAGGAGGCAAAAAGGTCTCTGCTACTGCCCACCTCCCTCTGGTCCCCACTTTGGGAACATTTTCAAATTCCTGGCACTGGGATCACTCAGCAGCTCAGCAGCCAAACGGTTAAAATAGTCACTGGTGGGGGTGGTTATGCATGGGTAGTCCTGCATGTGAGCTAGAATAATGGATGACCATAAATATATGGCATTCAACATAGCGCTAATGGGGCAACTGGGCTCAACCAATTTGAATTTCAGTCAGTCAAGACTAAAGGAGAACTAGTCATTTGCCCTAAGTAACATGGTGCACGTAGAGGAAAATAGTGCACACGCTCCTGATTCCAGAACAAAAGCTAAGTGTGTACATCACAAAACCACACCATGTACCTATTTAGGTGTGTTGCTGTGTATGTGTCGGATGCTACATTCCAGTTTGGCCTTTCCATCGCTCTTTCGCACTTGGCTCCATCCTGCTATACAGTCTCACACATGCTAGGCAGATTGTGAAGGAAGGAGACAATGCAACAGTCAAAACCCTAACTTGCTCCAAAGTATATACGTAAAACAGGCCTTTGATTAAAAAAGAAAGAAGACAAACTGAACAAATGAATTAACTAAAAGTCAAACCAGGGAAAGGACAAACGGGGTGGAGGTGCAGGCACAATCATGTACAGATGCCGGTTACTTACGTTCACCTCGGTGATTGCTATATCAACAACGCTACCCACAACAATCAAGGCGTCAAATGTATTCCATGCATCACAGAAATAGTGCTGCATGTGGCAAGAGGAGCCAGGGGAAGGGGGCAAGGGGAGAGAGAGAAAAGGGGGGGTAAGGAAGGGAAAAAGAAAAAAAGAAAGCATGAAAGAGGGCAGAGAAGAGAAATAAAATAGGAAAAGAAAAAGGTTATGTGGGCATATAACTCAACTCTTACCACTGTAAAGAACTGGCTGCTGCTGCTCAGACCTTGTGTTTAGTATGTTTTTTGGTTTTGCAACATTTCATAGTGGACAGCAGGGAGGAAGCCATGTTAATCGCAACGTGACCCTGAGAACTCTGCTACTCTTGTGAAAATGGGGGGAACACTTAAGATGCCCCCCAACTCAATGGCGTTTCTTTGCAGCCACGAGTGCTGGGAGGAAACGAGAACCCTGGGGAGGAGGAGAAGGAGGAGGACGACGACTTAGCAGGATCAGTGGAAGCATGACCAGGAAAAAAAGGAAATTAGGAAAGTGTGAGAGAGAACCACGGAAAGATAGAGTGAGTGAGAGAGGTTGGGTGTGGGAGTTTTCCCTGAGGTGGGTACAGTTATACTCACATTGGTCTCACTCAGAATGACGTCTATAATGCTGCCAATTACGATGAGGAAGTCAAAAACATTCCAAGGATCACTAAAGTAACCCTACATAAGGAAGGGGGGCAAGGCAGGGTGAGGGATTAAAAAGGAATGTTAGACAGACAATATATAAATCTACAACAGCATCAGCATCATCATCAGCAGCAGCAGCAGCAGCAGGACCGTTGCAGGGCTTCGACTTATTTGGGACACCATTATAACATTTTCCAGGGCTTCCGTCTCAAAACCAGCAGTGCTTGTTTTGCCAAAATCGATTTGGACCCAGTGAAATTAAATGACAACTGTCCAAACAAGTGGGTACATGGAAAGGTCTCTCTAAAAAGGTACATTTCTCTCTACTTCTCAGACGAGAATATTGCAAAGAAATCCCTAGGGGGTACTTTGTAGTTACATGGCAAGCAGTTGTAAAATTTGGTGACCCTTGAATAATGGGCATGTCCGTAAACCAGTTGGTGTGTTGTATGCAATCAAATGTAAATTATTAGGAGCACTATAAAGTCCTGGTTTGTAAGATAGAAGCCTAGGTATCACTTCATGGTGTCATGGTGTCCTGAAGGAACTGAGTAATAAGAAGCAGCAACCAACTTTTGTCCAGTCAGTCAGCTGGTTGGACCAAGAACACGTACTAGATTTCAATTGGTTTAATTAATCCAGTAAAAGGGATTACATGCTCCAGCCCTGCATAAGTTTTTCTTTAGGGCTTGTTTTATACAAGGAAAGAGTACAATAATAGGGCAATGCATCAGGTAAAAATCTTAGAAAATCAACAGTGTTTGAGTACATAGAGAGTGAGCCCATCTCACTCACCCACCCTAGCAGTATCCATTAACGTGTGTATACTTACCGCTTTGCCCCTTTGACTGTTTCACTACATTATTGGACAAAGCAACGTAGGAAAACTGTCACTTCCTTCATTCACAAACTTATGGGTAAAACGTTTCTGAAATCTATGAGCGCTTCATAAACATGCCAACAAATATCAACTTTGAAGGGAACGATTGAAAGAAGGAAACATACGCTATTTCTAGAACAGCAGAATAAAAGCAATAATAAGCAATTGGAGCATTACTACTTTTTTTTAAACCTCTTCATTGCCCTGCTTACCATATTGTTCCTTGGTATTTGTTAGAACAAGGGAACTATAAAAAGCAACATATTTTAACAGGAGATGAGTTACCAAAGCATGGCAGAAGAGACTCACAGGGTATGAAGTGCAATTGCATTTATGGGATGGCAATGGGACACCTTGAAAATTATAACAATACTTTTTACACTATGCAACTTCAGGGTATCCCCTCAGCAGTGACGGTTTAGCCTCTAAATAAGTGGCATTGACAAATATCTCCATACAGGATTTGTAATGTCAACCCTTATATGGTATTAATACTGAGCCATAAGGAGAGCAAAGCAGAAGATGGCCCCGTTAGTATGACTGTTGTACTTCCCAAAAGCTGGCCTACCAAAATGCGAAAGTTCCATGAACTCTGATGTGTGCCAGCACAATGATACACTTTACTTATTTTTTCAGCCTGTGTTTGGTACTGAAAGTGGCCTCATATTGGCACCCAGCAGAAGATAGCTCACTGAGACCCTGTTACAGGACAAAAAACAAGTGTTTTCAAGGCCTGAGGACATTATCAATGCAACATGTGAACACAAGGGGCAGGAGAGCGCCAGATCTAGACTTGCAATAGCACTCATCATGAATATACTGCTCTAAAGAGTTGGAAGTGCACCAAACGTACCACTGGGAGAAGGCTGGACTTTATTTTAAAGTACGGAGCGCAATGATAATTCTGGCAACAAAGTGTATATGTTGAAAAGTATATATAATCATTTCTTCAGACAAGGGTATAGAAACAGTGGAAACCTTTGCCATGGCACATTGCATAGTCGATGTCCTTTAATCTAAAAAGTGAACAAAACCAGACAGCCAGGATGGGGTGCAAACTGCCAACCACAACTTTCGGGTGGTGATATATTTATCAGGACAGTTATCTCATTATTTGGAGCCCTGCGTGGAGGTACAGAAGGATCCCACGGATTTCACAGTAAGAAAGGCCTAAAATGGCTCTGTCTCGCTATTTTTGTGGCAGGCCTTCAGTGGTTGAATATCCATATTATCAGCATTGGTGCAGAAAGGTTTGTAAAACAGCCGTAAAGATTCAGAGCAACCACCATTAACCTGAGTACGATACTTAATAAAGGGGAATAGGAGAGGTGGTGTGGGCTCGGGCAAGGGTAGGAATTGGGTTGGGCGGAGATGGGGCAGCGAGCAGGTAATCAGGTTGTTCCTCACCTGGAAAATTAGTACTTAAAGCAAAGAACAAGTTACTTACCAACTGGTAACGTTCTTTCGAATGGATGTTCCTCCAACGTATTCCTCATCTTAGATGTATTCCATCCAGCTTTGCTGCTCTTCAGAAATTATTTCGGCAGAGGACGCCGTGCGTCGATGTCATCGAGTCGTTGGTCCCTCGAAGGCCTCCGTCGAGGGCGACGTCATCTGGTGTATAAGTAGCACGAGCGGGGCCCGTTGGCCTCAGTTCTGTGTTTCCCCTCTTTTGTATCTGTGATCTTGTACTGTGCAGATTGTGCCGGCAGACAGGTATCAGCCTTGCCAGATTTGATATGCGATAACCCAGAAAAATTCTACAGAGGGGTTGTTTGGGAGGGCGATGAGGAATACGTTGGAGGAACATCCAATCGAAAGAACGTTACCAGTTGGTAAGTAACTTGTTCTTCGAGTGGACTGTGTCCTCCAACGTATTCCTCATCTTAGATAGGCTCCCAAAGCAGTATTTTGCATAGTTCCTCTGGAGGAGGGGTCAGATTTATTTCACCAATGCCTTTAGATGGTGGAATAAAGCACTGCTTTTCCAAAAGTCAGCTCCCTAGACTGGGAAGCATCCAGGCTATAGAATTTTGAGAAGGTGTGAAGTGAAGACCAAGTTGCTGCTTTGCAAATGGACCTTATCGGGACACCTCTCTGAGGGGCTGTGGAAAAGGCGATGCCTCTGGTGGAATGTGCCCTTAACCCTTCTGGTGGGTCTTTTTGTGCTAGTCTGTAGCATTCTGAAATGCAAAGCACGATCCAGCGTGAAATTGTCTGTTTTGTTACTGATTGACCCAGTTTTCTTCCTGTGTAGCCTATAAACAACTGGTTGTCCACTCTAAGCCTAGAAAGTCTAGAGATGTAAAAGCTTAAAGCTCTTTTTGGGTCCAGTCTGTGTAATCTTTCTTCCTCCTTAAAAGGATAAGGTGGAGGATAGAATGAGGGTAAACATTTTTCTGACTTAAATGAAAATCAGATATTACCTTTGGTAAAAATGATGGTTTAATCCTCAATACAACTCTGTCCTTATGGAACACAGCATAGGGTGACCCAGAAGACAGTGCCTGCAATTCGCTCACTCTTCTTGCTGATGTTAGAGCAACTAAAAAGGCTGGTTTCCATGTTAATAATATTAATGGACACGTGTGCATAAGCTTAAAAGGGGCACACATTAAGAATGTTAAGGCTAAATTTAGATCCCAAATCGGTACTTGAAATGGGTGAGGAGGAAACGCATTAGTGAGACCTTTTAAGAATTGTGTTATCAAAGGAATTTTGAAGTAGGAGCATTCTTCCGATGAGCGCTTGAAAATGGAAAGCGCTGCAAGGTAACCTTTTATTGTTCCGATATTCAGACCTCTATGTGCTAGGGTCAGAAGGAAAGATAGTACTTCCGGAATAGAACATAGAAAAGGATCGACATTCTTTTCCCTGCACCAGTTGCAAAACTTTTTCCAACGGCAACGGTACAGAGACTTTGTTGCTGGCCTTCTTGCCGAAAGCAACACCGCCATAACATCATCTGGAAGGTTCCAATCCCTGTATCTCAGCCTTTCAGATACCAAGCATGAAGGTTGAGTGTTCTGACCTCTGGGTGGAGTACCTGACCTTCCATTTGAGAGAGAAGGTTCTCTCTCTGAGGAAGACGTACTGGAGGACAGATGGACATCTCTAGAATACCACGTTCTCCTGGCCCAATCCGGAGCAATTAGGATCATGCGGTTCCCGAATCGTCTCAGCCTCCTGATGACCTGAGGAATGACAGGAATCGGAGGGAACACGTACAATAGTGGGAAATTCCAATCCACCACGAACGCGTCCCCCAGGGCTCCTCTCGGGGGAAATTCCCTTGAGCAATACTTTTCGCATTTTCGGTTGGTACTGGTTGCGAATAGGTCTACCTGAGGGGTTCCCCAAAGGGCAAAGATCTCTTGAATGACTTCCTGAGCCAATTCCCATTCGTGGTACTCCATGCTCTGCCTGCTCAGTGCATCTGCCGTCATATTCTCTTGCCCGGCTAGATGAATTGCTGTTAAAGAGATTCCTTCCTGAATTGCCCAATACCAGAGCTGCATTGCCTCTCTGCACAGGGGTAGTGACCCCACACCTCTTTTGTTTAGGTAGTGCATGGCCACCGTGTTGTCCGTCATTATCAGGACATTCTTTCCCCTGACAGATGGCAGGAAGGCCTTCAGCGCTAGTCTGATTGCCCTCAGCTCCAAAAGGTTGATATGTAGTTTGGACTCCGATGGAGACCAACAACCGTTTATTGTCAAATCGTTGGCATGTGCTCCCCACCCCAGGAGTGAGACGTCCGTCACTACTGTGATCTCCGGCCATGGTCGCCAAAAAGGTTCTCCTTTTAGGATGTTCTCTGCACAGGTCCACCATAGAAGGTCTTGTCTGACCTTGTTCGGAATCTGAAGATCTGTCATTTGACCCAAGAATTGGGACCACTGAGTCTTTAGGGCCCATTGAAGGGATCTCATCCTCAAGCGTGCCTCTGCACCAGAAAGATGCAGGATGCCATAAGGCAGAGCAACCTTAAAAAGTCGTAAGCCTGGAGATTGTGGGCATTTTGGAATTTGGAAACCATCTGAAGAATGTCTTGAGCCCTCGTCTTGGGAGGCGAGCTCTTTCCCAAGGATGTGTCTAATACAGCTCCTATGTACTGAAGCTGTTGGAAAGGTGTCATTTGAGACTTCTTTAAATTGAGGGAGAAGCCCAGTTTGTGGAGGAAGTGGCAGGTGACTTTCAGATGATCCAGTGCTTGCTCGGCAGAGCGCGCTCTGATCAACCAATCGTCCAGGTAGGGGTAGACATGAATCCCCCCTCTCCTGAGGTGCGCTGCCACCACTACCATTAACTTGGTGAAGACCCTCGGGGCGGAGGTCAACCCGAATGGCATGACACAAAACGGATAGTGTGAGTCGCCAACTACGAACCTCAGGTATTTTCTGTGTTTGAGATGAATCGGCACATGAAAATAAGCATCCTGGAGGTCCAATGACACCAACCAGTCCTGGAGTTGAAGGGCCTGAAGGATCTGAGAAAGGGTAACCATCTTGAACTTGTCCTTCCTGAGGAACTTGATCAAGTTTCTTAAGTCCAAGATGGGTCTCATTCCTCCGTCCTTTTTGGGGATCAAAAAATACGGGGAGTACCAACCCTTGTTCCTCTCCGCTGCAGGTACTGGTTCTATAGCACCTTTCTCCAGCAGGGTTAGAACTTCCTGCTGTAGGAGTGGGTTTGAAAGTTTCAACGGGTGTCTCCCTGGTGGATTGCTTTGAGGTTGCTTTAGAAAAGGAAGGCAATAGCCTTGGGCTATTATTTCTAGAGCCCAAACATCTGAAGTAATGGCTCGCCATTCTTGCAGATGCTGCGACAGCCTGCCTCCTACAGGTGTTTTGTGGTACAAGTCCTCAAAGTGGTTTTGTGGCGGATGTTGCAGCTGCTGATGGCAAAGAGGCTGGAGCTGTCTTAGCACATTTTCCTCGTCCACCACGAGTGGCCTTTCTTTGGCCCCTTTGACTGGCCATTCCTCTCGTCTTCCCGTATGAGGTGTAATAACGATAGGATCGTCCCTCCATGATTGCCCTTGCGCACGAAAAGGCTGAGGTTGCCTAATAGCAGCTCCTAAAGATTTGGCCGCTGCTTTTGAGGTCTGCAACCTCTCAAGGCTCTCGTCAGCCTTGTTGCCAAAAAGGTGAGACCCGTCAAAAGGCATGTTCAGGAGGCGTTTATGTACGTCCGGTGCAAAACCCGACTTCCGTAACCACGCAAACCTGCGCATTACCGTGCTAGTGCCCATGGACCTGCTTACACTATCCGCAGTGTCCAATCCAGATTGAAGGGATTCCTGCATGGCCTCCTTTCCATCTCTAACGATGGCTAGGAAACCTTCCCTTTCTTCCCCTTCTGGTATGTGCTCCGCCGCCATTGCAATGCACTCCCACAGAGTGTACGAAAATTTTGCCAAGGCACATGTGGAGTTGGCAGATTTTAATGCCATGCTCCCGGCTGAAAATACCTTCCGTGCCCAACCATCCACACGCTTATCGTCCCTGTCTGGAGGGATAGACGGGTACGCAAGTTTGTTGGAAGCTGTGGCTGCCTGTATGACCAAACTCTCGGGAGTTGGATGTTTTGACAGATAGCCGTGGTCACTACTGGCTGGGCGGTATTTTGATGCAAGGGATTTATTTACCGGAGGAATAGAATTCGGAATTTCCCAATTCTTGGCCACCCTGTTTTGTAACGCTACATGAAAAGGTAGTACTGGGTCTTCAGTGGGACCATGGTCCAATATGTCTGTTAAATCGTCCTGGATGAATTGGGCTGGTGGTCTAGCCCATCCCAAGTAATCTACCACCTTGGTCATTAACTGACGGTAGGATGGACTGGCAAGCTCTCCTGGATCTGGTCTACCAAAGTCATTCTCAGGAGAGGTGTCAATGCCACTTGCATTGTGTAAAGACTCCACCAAATCCCTCATTCTGCTTTCCTCTGAGATCAAGCATTCTGGGACATTTGGGGTGCCATATTTCAATCCAAAAGGTACATTTTCCTCCTCGGATCTCTCCTGTTCCTCAAAAATTGAGGTCAAGGATTTGAAAAACTCCTTCCTAGGGAGAGGCTTGAAAACCTTCTCTGGGAGAGGAGGAGGAAGAGGTGTAGTACCAGGCTCTGAAGAAATTACATGTTTTGTAACTTTCTCCTTCTCTTTTTCTGGCTGCCCTGGCTTGGTTGGAGCCTTTGGCGCCGAGGGTTTCGGCGTCGACGTCGATAAAGGCGTTGATGGTGTCGATGACATAGTGGTCGTCGACAGGGTCTGCTTCGAGGGCGTCGAGGCGGCCTTCGACTGTTTCCCCTTCGAGGTGTGATAGGTCTCGGACGACGTCGGTGACCTCGAGTGGTCGACTCGACTCGAGCGTTTATCGCTCGGCGTCCTGGAAGGTTCCCTATCCTTCCTTTTACAATCACCCGTGCTCGAGAGCACGCAAGTGTCAGAGCGATGACGCTCCAAGCCGGCTTCCGAAGAAGGCGCGTACCGAGGCTTCGCCTTCTCAAATACCTCCATCATTTTGACCCGGAATGCTTCCCACTCTTTGGTAGACAAATGTTTTGTGGGGCATTTCATTTTCGGAGACTTGTCTGGCGACGAGGTGGAGGGAGACCTATGGCGTCCTTTCTTCGACTTTTTCGACGAAGACGACGAGCGATGAGAACCGCTTCGGGATCTAGATCGAAGCCTTTCATGTCGAGGAGATTTTTCCCCATGGGGGCTCGACTCGACGTTCGAAGCTTTTCGATCCTTCCGACCTACCTGTAGCTTTCCTCTCCTTTCTCGCAAGGCCTTCCCCGTCATCGCCTGACACTTCGAACAGGCCTCCATGTCGTGGCCTTGCCCGAGACACCACAAACACTCGCGGTGCGGGTCCATGATCAACATTTTTGAGCCGTACGACTTGCATTTCTTAAAACCCGATCTCGGGGTCATGGTCGGCGTCGATGAGGACATAATTACTTCTCGTTATATTATATTTCTTGACAGAACTCGAGGCGCGCCAAATGTCCGAAGCAACGTAACTGCGGAAAAACGGAACTGAGGCCAACGGGCGCCGCGCGTGCTACTTATACACCCGATGACGTCGCCCTCGACGGAGGCCTTCGAGGGACCATCGACTCGACGACATCGACGCACGGCGCCCTCTGCCAAAAAAAATGTCCAAAGAGCAGCAAAGCTGGATGAAATACATCTAAGATGAGGAATACGTTGGAGGACACAATCCACTCGAAATGTATTTTTCCAGACACAATCAAATGTTGAATGCGCACTGGAGGCCAAGCATATACTGAGACAGTGAGCTTCCTATTGTCAGACAATGAAAATACTGTAACTCTTAATTGCCTTATCAAAAAGTGGCCCTTGCGGGCAACTAGGGCAAGGGAGGGGACAATCACAGGGAAAGAAAAGGCATGGACTGCACATATTTCTTCTAGAGCCTGTCTTGTCTAGTCCCTAATGATGCTGTGGGGAAGGCCCCATTTTCAATTCCAATTGCTTTTAAAACTGATCTGTGCTCCTGTTTTTTTTTTTCCTTCTATAAAATGTGGACCTAAATATTACAGCTTCACGGTAAGGAGGAAGCTGAAAACCATGATGGTGCAAATCTAGAGTTTATCATGGAAGGACTGTCACACCAAATCAATATTGCCATTTGATTGCCCACTCTAAATGGACTATCTTTTTATTTATTTATTAATGTGTTATAGCTTAACATAAGCTTTTCACATATCATAAATCAATAAAAATTACGAAGGTAAAATACTATTATGATTTCATTAAACATATTCCTAATAAAAGAACAACATTAAACATAATAAATTTAACCAAGGAAAGATAGGAAGACTAACTGTGTTAAATAGATAAAGTAGATCGTCTTATGCCAAAATAGTGTCAAGAATAGAAAGTGAGTTTAAATTTTCATCACAATTACATTTCAACAGTCCCTTAACATTGTACTTTGTACACCTGTACACAATGCATTTTTGTATGATTCACATTGAAACTGTATAGTACTTGCATATCGACTATTAGTACAGACCCATCAACCGTTTAAACTAGTTTTAGTTCCATCGATAATTAGAAGGAAGAGAATCTCTAGATAGATATATCCAATAGTTCCTCAACTGTCAACCACACGTTGTATAATGCAATATAAAGTTTCATTCCAGTTGCATTAATCACCCTGCTGATATAGTCCATTCGGTGGACAAAATCTCCATAGCATGTTGCATAGGCTTTTAGCATGGCAGGACATCTAGTTAGTACGTGTTTACCAGATTCAGTGACAGTTCTATTCATACAGAGCCAGCAGGAACGTTCTGGCTTAGTAAGATTACTCATAATCCCGCTAATAGCCAGTACCGGTAATTGATCAATCCTCAGCAATAGGATAAATCGTCTCAATCGTGGTGAAGGGCACAGAAACAAATAAGGAACTGGTTTCTTGAAGGTGTATCTCATATGGTGGACACATTTATAGCGTTTCAGCTCTTCCAAATGTGCAAAATTATCGATCCAGTCGTCTAATTCCGATTTTTTTAGACAAAGCACGCATTGTAATGGCTTGAATCCCATAGGACCTATTAATCCAGCCGATCATTTCCAGATAATCCACCATCTGTTTTTCATAAAAGGGAATGTAGAGGATTTATTGATTTTGTTGTACATAGCATTCAACAGGAGGTTTTCTGTTTGCGGAGGCATCTTTAGATAGAGTTTGGCCCTTTTTCTAAGTACTTGCGCTTTCAGGGAGATGAGACCCAGTTCCAGTCTAAGGATAGACATTGGTATACAATTCGGGAGTCCGAGAATTTTCTTCCAGAATTTCCCCTCTAGTATCTGGAGCCATCCCAAGTCCATCAACTGCAGGGCTTCTAGTCCATAGGTGGTCATGGGGGGTAAGACCTGTTGATATAATTGTCTTGCAGCCCAGACTGTATACCCACAGTGGGAGGTGGAAAAGCGATCTATCAGGGCACTGATTTGATCAACTTGCGTATTTCGAGCTTGCTTACACATAGTGGGCCTCATTCCGAGTACGGCGCTAACCAATGGCGCTATTAACGCCTTGGTTGACGCCGTACCCGGACCGGCAGCGCCTTGGTGGTTGGCGGAATTACCGCCCCATTCCAAGGTTGGCGGGGCGGTAATTCCCCAATCCCCATTTACCCTTCCCCATTTCCATTCTTGCCCCATAGGGCATAATGGGAGTGGGGAAGGCGTCAATTACGCCACCGTAAATTACGGTGGCGTAATTAACATCAAGGTCCCTTAGCGCCATGGTATTTAACGCCTGCTAAAAGCAGGTGTTAAAAGCACCATGGCGCTAAGGGAACTCGGAGTATGGCGGTAAGGGATTACCGCCACCGCTCTCGTTAGCGGTGGCCGCTATCCCTTACCGCCATACTCGGAATGAGGCCCAGTGTATTGGCCCTTGGGCTCTATCTCAATTCCCAGATATCTATAAAAGGGTGTGTATAGTATAGTACACCCTTGTATTTTAACACTCACTCATGCTACCTTCTTGCTACTGAGGACCATTATCTGGGTTTTATCCAGATTGATTGCAAGGCCGTTTCTTTGGGCATAAGTCCATAATGCCTCTGCAGAATTTCGTAGACCACTGATTTTATGGTCCATGATGACTAAGTCGTCAGCATAAACAAGAACTGAACAGTGAGCGGGGCCTATTTTAGGAGGACAGTTGTGAACTTCTAATAAGGCTTTGGGTATGTCATGCACAAAGAGATTATATAATTTCGGTGCTGTCACGCAGCCTTGCTTTACGCCACGTGTTTGATCGATCTTGTTGGTCATATTACCCTTGGCGTCTAGTTTTAGGGAGACTGTGGTGTTCCAGTGTAGCTGTTTAAGATAATATAATATTCCCTTCGTGCAAACCAAAATCTCCTGTTTGGACCACAGCAAATCTCTAGGCACTAAATCGAAGGCCGCCTTAAAATCAGTGAATAATATGTATACTGGTGGACTACCAGGCGATCTGGCCTTATTGCGAAGGATGTCCATTACTGTCAAATTATGCACAGTAGAATATCCACTCCTGAAGCCACATTGAAATTGGTCTAAGATCTTTTCTCTGTCCATCCATGTTTGAAGCTCATGGAGTAAGTATGTCGCAAATAATTTGCCCGTAGAATCAAGCACGGACAATAGACGATAGTTCGAAGGATCTGTACGGTCTCCTCTCTTATAAATAGGGACCAGAGTTGCTGTTGGCCATGATTCCGCTATAAGCCCATCGTTCAGAGTCTTATCAAATAGTATTTTCAGAACCTCTGCCCAATATTCCGGATTGCTTTTTAGTATAACATTCGCTAGACCATTGGGCCCGGGCGCTCTCGATGATTTGAGTTTTTTTATCATGGCAATCAGAGATTCCACAGTCACCTTGAAGGGAGGGGAGGGACAATTCCAGGTTATCGTCTCCATGGTCAGTCCTGTTGGATAATTATTTTGACTTCTCAAAAATTCCTCCCAATGGCCCATATCAATTGGATTGTTGAGGGAACTATTCGTATCGCCCCTGGCCTGTCTCAGCAAGCTCCATATAGAGCAAGAGTTCCCTGTGCAAAGTATTTGAACCGTCTTTTGCCATTTAGCTAATTTGAACGCATACCGTTTTTGTCTAAGCCAAGATCTAAAGGCGTTTTTACACTTCTTACTTGAGATCAGGTAGCTGTCCCATGTGATGGAATTTTTGCGTAGCATCTTAAGTTCTGCTCTTAGGATTCTTTTAGCATCTCTGATTTCAACGTCGAATGTATTAGTTGGTTTGGCATCTGGAGCTAACATGGTAGTATTAACGGTGGCATAGCGGTGTGATGAAGATGTTATCCACTCTTCAATCTTGTTACGGGACATAGCGAGGAGGGCATTGTTGCCCATATTTATCATGTCACTCGTAGATTCTACTGCTTTTATGATGGTTTTATCGGACCAGCGGATATTTGAAGAAGTGTGGTTCGTTCCCAGTTCGCCAATAGGTCTGGGCCGAATATGTTGTAACATGAAATTAAATGATAACAAAAGAGAGGCGTGATCAATCCAATCATTGTTGTTGACCTTCATATCCATGGTCCGTTTAGCCATTGAGGGACTTACAAAGATGTAATCTAGTGTACTTCTGGATCTGGCATTTCTCCATGTAGATTGTCCTGGATAATCACTAATAGTTCTGCCATTGAGGATTTCGAAATCCCATGAATTAAAGAAGTTAAACCATAGTAATCCCTCGGAGTTCGCCTCTTCGTGCCCCATCCTTCCTATGCTCTTCAGTAGGGGATTATTGCTTCTGCCCGCTGGTCCCACAATATGGCAGTTAAAGTCTCCTGCAATTGTTACTAGATTATGTTCTGTATCAATCATCCAGTCAATCAGCAGAGCGTGACAAGCTTCTTGAATGAGATCTCTATAAGAAGATTCAGGTGGATTGTAGAGATTGATCACTAGCATCTTGTCCACATTGTCTTTGCCGGGGAGTTCTATCTCAACTGCTAGTACAATTTCATCTATGTTCGAGTGGATCCTAGTTGACTTTAGTGGATGTAAAATTCCAATCAGGAGACCCCCATATGGTCTTCCCCTAGATCCCTTTTTGGCTAATTCCTGGTGGATTGAATAGCCATTGACAAGGGCCCGGGAGGTGAGCCATGTCTCCTGTAAACAAATACATGTGTTATCTACTAGCATGGAGGATGAGCCTTCTGCAGATAATAGGTGGCTAAATCCCCGACAATTCCACGTAACTAAGCTTTGATCTCATTGGGTTAGAGACAGTGCCGGGAGAGACTCAGCAAGCCATTTAAGAACATTCTGTACATCTGCTAGCTGCACTGAATTGCCTTTAGGTAACTGCAGTGCCATAGTTTCTGCAGCTTTAGTACTCAGTGTTTGTATTGGCCATTGTGGATCAGTTATGTTAGGGTCAGCGTCTACTTCGATGTCCACTTCCCACAGACTGGCTTTAAAGTTGCGGATCAAATTAGTGGTTGCTAAAAATTTGCAATGTATTGCTGATGTATTGGAGTTCTTTGCTTTCAATGGTTCAACAAATTCAAAGTCTTCCGATCTCGGCACTCTCAGCTGTGGGATGGAGTGTAATCTTATCAGCACAGAGCTGGAAATCCAATCATGGTCGCTATTTTGGTACAGGTTCTTGATTATGCAAGTCCTTCCACCTTGGAGTGGTATATTGTTACCTTTGGAGTCGTTTGGCAGTGTAGTTAATGGTACAGGTACAATATCGTTTGAGGTGGATTAATTGGTTCAGTGTTTGTGGTACTCAATGCTGGATTCTCCTCCAGCTCACTCGGACACAGTGAGGGGTCTAAGTCCGCCTTATCCACTGGGTGTGAGGTGATGCCCTTATTCAGATCTGCCTCCTCAGTAGGATTATCGATGGTGCTCTTGTCAAGTATGAGCCAACTAGTCAGTTTACCCTCTCTACTGGCAGTACCTTTGCTCGCTCGGGCCGCCTTCCGTTTGACTTTTCTCTTGTCCTGTTTGGGGGTGCTGCCTTTAGAGTGTTTAGAGATTTCCTCTTCCGGCTCGACTGTGCCAGGTAATATTCCTGTTGCCACTTGGTGCTTATTTCTCGCAATCGCTCTTTTAGCCATTCGTCGCTGTTTGCGTGAAAAGAAAACGTCCACATTGGTTGTAGTGTTTAAGTCATTATCTTCTGTTTCCGGGCATTCTGGCAAGATGGTGTTTCCTTCCTTCTGCACAGGTTCCATATCACTGTTGTTTGCTATGTTTCCTGCCGGTAAGGTAAGAGTGATTTCCAATATCCTCCCACACATCTTCAGCAGGATATTTAACGCAAATTGTAGGGATGCAACCGAGGATTCCAAATCCCCCAGGGTCGTTTGACTTTCCCTTGATCTCTGCTACAATCTGGTTCTACTGATTCCAAGTGTACATCCAAATTTGGAGAAGCCGATAGTCTATTATAAGTTTCTCGTTGTGAGTGGATAAGCAGATGTTGATAGCTATCATTCTGGTTGCCCGGGTTGCTTCCTAGATGAGGAGTCATAGATCTCTGCATAGATAGACACAGGTCCAACAGTGAATTGTTGTCTATTATACTTTCTCATAATGCATCTATGGTGTTATTCATGCTTTGGCCCCCCGTCGACTTTTCCGCAGGCAGCGATGGTATTGGTATATTTGCGGTATCAGGGAGCAAGAAAAAGTCAGTAATTGCACCTTTCTCCACAAGTGCCAATTTGGATCCTTTGCATCCATTCATTTTTGATGTCGGAGTTCCACTCCTCTGATTGCGAAGATTATATCTCGTCGCTGAGCACTTCTTAACTCTGAGCATAGTGAGTCTAGTAGTACTACTCAGATTAGTGCTCTCTCACAATTCTATGCCACGTGGTTATGAGTTAGGGGGTTGAGTTGCCTGGAGGAACTGGCAATCTATAGGTTTAAATACCCCCTTCCCCTTAGTCCAGGCAAAATCAGGCAGTGTTGATAGTGGGAGTCTGTTGGGTTTTGTCACTGTTTCTGTTGCTGTGTGGTGACTAGACACTAAGTCGAATGCGCCTGAAGCCCCGATTCAAAATCAGGGGCACAATCTGTAATCTATCTGGAAGGAAAGTCTAGTACTTATAAGTACAACTGTTGATGCCTTATGTATAGTGCCAGGATCAAAGGTATTACCCGCAGTCTCCTGGAAAGGCCAGCGTCTACCTAGTTCCCCTTACACTGATGCACAGTGATAAGCAGGTCCTTTTTCCTTCCAGTTTATGATGTCATTGTGCCTTCTTCCTTACGGTACTGTTCCTATCGAGAGCCCAGGGAAGTTGTTGGGGGAATGGGAATAAGTATGTATGGGGCTTTCTTCTAGCTCTGCGGCTGATAGGCCACTAGATTACTGGAACCCCTTAAAGATGTCAGAGCCAAGATGTTATCAATACTATGGCCTCAGACTGCCAACTGAGGTTTGTTTTGATCAGCTGTCAAAATTGCCCAGTCGGCAGCTTATTGGGGACTAGCAGGACGTGGCGGGAGTCAGTGTAGACGAACCAAAGGTTCGAGGGCACACCTTCCCATCTCCCAGCCCACATCAAGGCGGAACCAAGAACCAAGTGCCAGTGCCAAGTGCCCGTAATCGTATGCAGAAACCCGCCTCCTGCAGACCTTGCCAATACCTTTAGTGGTACCTTATGGAGGTGCAGGTGCTGATGGGCTTGCCTCGCCGCCCTCACGTCCTCAGCACAATTCGACACGGCACTCAGCCCTCACAGCCCAGCCCAGCTCGCGTGCGGCTCCAGGCGTTGATGATCGTGCCTCGGTATCCACACGGTCCTCTCAGGGTACACGGCACCAGGGGCTGGCACTGATGTTCGTAGTTCGTGGTTCGCGCGGTTCGTAGCTCTCGCAATTAGAGTAAGGGACCTTCACGGGCTGCACTCGTTGCTCGTCAGCACGCGTCAAGCCGCACCACGTTCGTACGCTCACGTCCGCAGAGCAGAGAACTGGCCGCTTCCGACGAGAATTCTGCTCCTTACTAGGACTTAATGGACTATCCTGTTTTTACCCACCTGTGCGTTGGCACTATAAGTGGTAGCCTGTGCAATTACCCGCCACTTTTCTTTCCACTTATCGCTATGGCCCTTGCCAAATCTGTTGGTACACAGCTTCTTAACTTCATCATACCTTCACTAGTATACACTTCCTTTCTTCAGTTAGAGGTAATTTCCCCAGGTTCAAGAAGCTCATTTCTAATGAAACCTACTAACTCTTAGATTGCATTTCAGCTACGTGAGGGTCTACCATTTGAATATGTTGGTACGTGCACCCGATGATGGTGTGAATGTTTATATTTATTTATTTACAGCACATTCCCCACTGATTAAACTGATTCTCTGCAATGTTGCAAATAGTAGAAAGTAAGGAGTGATACTGCATTACAATGACTAGGGTCGAAGAGGCTTGAATTATTACAGTGGCCACAAAGCTTGGTTCATTGTGGTTATATTGAATGGATGTATTGCAGTTTTCTTTTCAAAGCGGTAAATGAACATCTTGTTTAATAAAGAGATGTGTATGCAGCCTGTATCTTAACTACATACATTTTTGGCTGCTCATGTATTACCCAAGTATGCCCATGGGATGTTCCAAAACACGCAATGGCAAAAAGGGATGGGGGTGATGGAGCAAGGGATGGAGTTAGAAGTGGGACAGGAGGCAGTACGAAGCTGTTTTGAATAATGTCGTTTTTTTGTATTCATGAGCGAAGATACACTTCTGAAGTTTGTGGGCAGGAAAGTCCAAAGCCTTGGTGCAACTGCTAATATCCTTCCGTCCTTGCCTTTGTGTTTTGATCTCAGGATCATAATTAGGTTGCTGTTTTTTGATCAAAGTTGGCGTTTTGGATGACACCTTTGTATTTTGTCTTGCAAGTGGGATAGAACATTTTAATGTAGGCATCTGAAGACTTGGCATAGCATATTAAAATACATCAATTTATTTGTTTCAACATCGTACAAGTTCATAAATGCCCAAGCAGAAGACACAAAATGGCAATACATGAAGAGATGGGAAACAACAGTGGGGAGGGAGATCACGAGAGACCCTGGGAATACGTCTGGCAAATCATCCTCAAATGGACACGGGCGATTCAGCAGAGAGAAGCATGGACAAAGATAATGATCCAATGGCATTACACCCCAGAAAGACTACATCGAATGTACAACACGAAACTAAACACATGCTGGCAGGGTTGCGAGGAGGAGGGCACATGGAGACATATTTGGTGGGACTGCCTGAGTCTGCAAAGCTATTGGTCGGAGATAAAAACCCACATGCAAGAGATGCTCAAAGAAACAGAAAACATAAAAGAAGAGGTGTGGATGGGAGGCTTCTGGGATCCCCGAGACAAGGCGATGTCAAAGACCCAGATGAGAAATCTTTTGGGACTCCTGATTGCCGCCTAGCTAACAATAGCCCAAAAATGGAAACAGAAAACTCCACCATCAACGATAGAATGGCTGCAAAGAGTCTGGCAATTCATAGCAATATAGCGCATAACATATAATATACAAGGGGCCCGCCAAAACTTCCTAACAGACTGGGGGCCGGTGCTAGACTTCCTCCAAAGTGACTATATGCTGCAATGATGCCCACACTAAATCAGAATATTGGACATGTTCACCTGAGGAAATGCTCACAAAAAGAAAAGAGTCTAATAATTGGATAAATGTTATCAGCAGGTGGGGGGAGGGGTGGGAGAGGGGAAGCAAGGAGGGGAGAGGGACAGTGTTCAAGTCCCACAGTTTGTTATCTCAGTTATTAACCATCAAATGCAATAAAAACAAGTTGTTAAAAAAATACATCTATTTTCAGAATAAGATCTAGTGCAGGTTGGGAAATTGCTTACTGTTTTTGAGGCAGAATGTCAGTCTATCCACTGTTTTCTGCACTCAATTCAGTCTCTGAATTTCATCACCTGGGAATCGTATTTATTGGACATTAGTGTAGTGCAGATCTTAGTTTACCATAGCCCCTACCATTGTTGAGTAGTTAGGTTTAGGGAAAAAAGAACATTTTTCCATCAATGAGGTTAGAAAAATGTGTCTTATCTGTTTAATTTGAGTTAGTATAGCTTATGCAGGCCTATACTGCTTGTACACCCCTGGGGACTATGGATCATTTGTCGTCCCTGCCTTTCACTTGCAGCTCTATCTGTTTATAATTTGTGTATGAGTGGAACTGTGGGCGGTGTTCTGGAGGTGGTTCTTATAGTGGTCTAATTTGAATGTTGAAAGAGAATTCACGAATTCCTGAGTTTGGGCATGCTGCCATATTTTCTGTAGGCTAAGTACGGTTCCATTGTTTTATGTCCAGGTCAAGGTTTACAACCCTCAGACTTCTTTCTAAGTGCGATATGATGATTGTTGTGATGTATGAATTAATAACACTAAATCAGGGACATTATCAATTCTTAGGGGTTGGGCACTAGAGAGAAACCATCTCATAGCAACCCAGTGGTGGTAGTGATGGATAAATTGAATATGCTGTGTGGCACACCAATGTCTTGCTGGGATTTCTCGAGCTCCACCGCATGAAGGTACCCAGCTCAGTCTGACCAGAGAAAGCAATTTCCGTCTCCAGTCTCAGTTTCTGAACTTCAAAGATTTTAGATCGTTTATAACAGTGATCTCCAGGTCTGGTCCTCAAGTGCCACATGGACTGAATCATCGGGATATCCACATTAAAAACATATGAATGAAGTAAGTATGAATGGGAGTTATTTACACATATAGTCGTTATCCCGAACAGGTGATATGGACGTGGCTCTTGAAAGCCAGACTTGAAGCCCTCTGCTTGATAATTTCTCATTCTTTACATCTTATTACTAAATCGTTTGATTATGCTGCATCAACAAAGCCCTGCCTTACAGTATGCGCATTTATAATGTGCAAGTCTGCCTTCACTTTAGCTAACCTCTAGCCTACCTCGTTTCTACGTCCCTTTCTCCATGAAGAGATGTGGTCACTAGAACTGTGCTTAGTGCCCTGAAATGAAATATGAAAAAATACCTTCATGGAGATTCATGTTCTCTTAGTCCAGGCAGCTCTCCCTCCTTCCCAAGTGGTTGGGAATGCCTGCATCCGCAGGCAGGCCAGAAAAGCTGGCTGCAAAAGATAGCTGTCACATTAAGAAATTTGAAGGCGTAGGGCCTACGTCACGCATGCGTCCCTCCGTGCACTGGGCCCACACCTTACCCCTACGTCACCAACGTTCCACACCCAGTTCCTGTGGTTCCTCCAATGGCAGTAGAATTTTAAGCATATCCCTACTATATGGGATGGCTGGGTGGGTGTTGTGAAGGAGGGAGAGCCTGGACTAAGAGAACCTGAATCACCATGAAGGTAATTTTATATTTCTCTTTCGTCCTGGCTCTCTCTCCTTCCCAACTGGTTGGGACCAGACTAAAAAGACTTAGAATAAGTAAGGGTGGAGGAGACAGCATGTATGGAATTCATGCAAACAAGTTGCGGAGCACCTCTTTTCAGAATTTTGCATCATTTCTAGAGGATTTATCCATAGCATAGTGCTTGCAAAAGGCAAGAGCAGTAGCCCAGGTAGCAGCTCTAAAGACTTCTATAATGGTAACATGCCTGGTGAAAGCCACGGATGCTGCCTTGGCTCTTGTGGAATGAGCCAAAGGTCTCTGCAAGCCCTTTCATATCATAAGCCTTGGAGATACAGGAGACAACCCATCTGGCAATGGAAGCTTTAGCTGCTTTATTGGCAGGAAATGGACAACCATAAGTAATGAAGTGCTGGTCTGCATTCCTGAACAGTTTGGTCCTTTCTAGAGAAGATTTTAGAGTTCTTACAACGTCTAGGTTATGTAATGTCTCCTCAGCCGCGGAAGCATGCAGACTAGGAAGAAAAACAGGTAGACATATTTCTTGATTCAGATGAAAATCAGAAACCACCATTGGCCAAAAGGAGGGGACCGTACGGAGGACTACTTTATCCTTATGGAGTATTACATAAGGTTCCTTAGAGGAGAGAGCTTGCAGCTCGCCAATTCTTCTAGTCAAAGTAACTTCTAGCCAAAGTAATGGCTACTAAAAATGCAATTTTCCAGGTTAGTAGTTCTAATTCGCATTATGCCATAGGCTCGAATGGTTTTTGCATTAGAGCTGACAAAACTACATTGAGATCCCATCGAGGTGGGGGTTCATGAACAGGGGGATGTAAACAAAGAGGCCCTCAAAGTCCCTAGGAATGGCTTTGTTTGAAAGAGAGAAAGGCATATGTCCTCTGTTTAGGTATGCTTCAATAGTTGATAAGTAGTGTTTGCAAGTGTCTACTTTGACACCTGTGGAAACTAGAGGAGAAATGAAGGACATGACATTATCACTAGAAGATTAAGATTTCGGTCTAATGCCCAGTGACAGAACCGTAACAATTTGCTACGATATTGCTTCTTAGTAGAAGCTTTTCTTGAAGCTGACAAGATGGTTAGATTTTGCTCTGGCAATTGTAATTTGGAAGTCTCGCTAATTCTAGGAGGTCTGGAAACCAAATCTGGCGAGGCCCGAACGGAGCTATAAGAATCATTGTTAGATTCAGTGACATTTCGAATTTTAGCAATGTTTTGTGTATCAATGGGAGAGATGGAAAAGCGTGAAGTGCTAGGTTCGACCAATCCAGGTGTAGAGCATCTCCCAAGGACTGAAGACCCTGACCTTGCCTTGATGCAAACTGAGGACATATAGTGTTGTGCTGGGTGGCAAAGAGGTCTACTGAAGGATGACCCCACTTCTGAAATATCGTCTTTGCTACTGGCGGTTTCAGCTACCACTCGTGCGGAGCAGACTGTAGTGTGCTCAGTTTGTCTGCTAGGATGTTCTTTTTTCCCTCCAGATGGGACGCCAACAAGAAAATGTGATTCTGAATGGCCCAATACCAAATCTTCTCTGCCAGGAGACACAGGGGATCTCCCCTGCTTGTTGATATAGAACATTGCAGTGGTATTGTCCGTGTGAATTTTCACCACCTTCCCTTGAAGTGAGGGAAGAAATTATTTTAGATTGAGAAATATGGCTCTTAGTTCCAGGACATTTATGTGGTCCCTTTTTTCTTGAGAACACCATAGGCCATGTGCTGTTAGAATTAGACAATGGGATTCCTAACTGTACTCGGATGAGTGTTGTAATACTTATTTGGTGAAGAGGAGGCAAAAAAGGAGACCCGATTAATAGGTTCTCTGAGGAGTTCCACCAGATTAGTGAGTCATGAACTGCTTTGGAATTTGAATTTTCATTTCCTGAGAATGCAACAGTTTGTTCCAGTTGCAGGTAAGATGCCACTGGACTGTTCTCATACAAAGTGTTGCGAAGGGAAATAGGTGTATACAAGAGGCCATTAGCCACAAGAGCCTTTGAAACCACCAAGCTGTTAGAATATGATGTGTTTGGAACTTTAAGATGGCTTGTTGAATTGCTTCCACCCTTTCCGGGGAGGGAAGGCTCTGTGTAGAGTAGTATCTATAACTGCTCCTAGAAATTGGATCCTATGTGAAGGCCTGAGTTTGGATTTTGCCACAATTATGGAAAACCCTAAATTGAAAACAGTGTGGCATGATAATTGCATCTTTTGAAGAAATTCCTCCAGAGACTGGGCCTTGAGTAGCCGTCGTCTAGGTAAGGATATGGATTTACTGTCTGTAACCGAAGGTAAGCTGCCACTGTTCCCAGAATTTTTGTGAATACCCTAGGAGCAGAAATGAGTCCGAAGGGCAGACATGTGAACTGGTAATGAGACTTTCCGATGGTTAACCTCAGGAACTGACGGTGATCTTTGAAGATGGGAATGTGAAAATAGCATCCTGTAGATCTATAGATGCCATGAAGAGAGGCTAGAATCTGAGGAATGGTCACCATGTGGAAGGTTTTGATTAACAGAAACTGGTTGAGTTCTGAGAGGTCCAAAATTGGCCGGATCCCACAGGTTTTCTTTGAGATCAGAAACTAACGGGAATACAACCCCCAACCTAATTCCTCTTGAGGAACCAATTCTATTGCTCCTAAGGAAAGTAGTTTTTGGATGTCTTCCAGGAGCTCTGAGGAAGATTTTTGAGGCTTCGGAGGAGAGGATAGGAGAATAGCCGGAAGGGCAAGACAGTAACCATGTTGAATAATATTCAAGACCCATTCCTCTTGATTGATGCTTTCCCAATGAGGAAGAAGGTTGGACACCCTTCCTGTATCGAGGATGTATGCTCCTTGAGGATGGAAGGAGCTGAAGGTATGTACATGCCTGGAAGAAAGTCAAAATAGAATTATTTTGTTCTTGTGAAGAATTTGAGGAAGGGTAAGGCCCTGACTTAGATTTAAGTCTGTATCTTCTCTCCTTAGAAGAGTAATAAGATTTTGTGGAAGTGGCAGGACCACTATTTCCTTGAGGACGTGGTTTGAACGATTTAAAGTTTTGTTGATACGGTTGTTTCACCAAAATTGAGCTAAGGGTTTTAGCGACAGTTACACTGGTTTTACATTTTTGAAGGACCTCATCAGTGGAGGGATCAGAAGGTTTTTTGCCATCAAAAGGAAGGTCGAGAACTTTCTCTTGGATATCCTGGTGAAGAGAAGAGGCTGATAAGTATGCGTGTCTACGCATGGAGACTGCATTAGTGACGGCTCTTGCTGTTTTATCAGTGAGGTCCTTCACCACTTGAAGCTGTTGGATAGCTGCCTCTCTACCTTCTGAAATCCAAAAGGAAAACTCATCAGCGGCTTCCTGAGGGAGCATGTCTGTAAAGTGTTCCAGATTCTCCAAGTTAAGGATATTAAATCCTGCCAAAACTGTAGCGTTGTTTACTTTCCTGAATTGTAAAGTCGAATTAGTGTAGGACTTTTTTACCTTGTTCCTTTCATGCTTTTTCATTCTTATCAAGAACTGAAGCTGGAGAAGGACCTTTTGCCTTTGTGCCTAGGGCAACTGAAACTATCGTAGATTGTGCAGGAAGATTTCCCATAAGTATGAAAGGCTCTTCCTTAGGCACCTTATACTTGGTGTCTAAAGCTTTGGAGATGTGCGGATCTGAATAAGTATTTCCCCACCGTGCTAATGCTTGCTCTAGAACAGATAACTCCATTGGTAGTGTATTTATAGACTGCTGAGATGGCAGTTTACCAAAAATGGCAGCCGTTTCAGGCTTATCCTTAGGAAGGATTTCCAAGGCCTGCATGGCTTTTGCCACAATCTTATGAAACACCTTAGATGGTGACAGAGCGGTGTCATCATCTGAATCTTTGTCAGAATCTTTGGAAATGTTTTGTTTCTTGGACAGAGGAGCTGCATCCTCGTTGTCAACTGACACATTGCTTGGCTTGGAATAAGATCGGAAGGGCACTGATCCCTGGTGAGGTATGATAGGCAACATTTTGTCTTTAATGCATTGAGCCAGAACTTCAAAGAAGGGCTCAGAAAGCATGGTCTCTAGTACTGTATTAGTTATGTCATTCACCATTTGAGAAGGGCTAGGTTGGGGCTCTTGTAACCTAAAAGGAGATGTAGAACAGTCAACCCTGGTAGACAGATGGTTTGGATTGTAGATGTTGAAAACCGCAGGTCTAGGCACTTGGATATTGGTTAAAAGCAGCTGTGGTCCAGATTTTGCTGGAACCTGAGTCGGTTTAGCCAATTGTCCTCACTTGGAGGAGAAAATTGTGGCAGAATTTGAGGTAAATTCACTCTCACAGGAATGTTGAATATTGTTCCGGAAGAACCGTAAAAAATAAGGGAGAGGAAACTAGAATGGAATTATCTTTTTGACTCTCTGGTACCGAATCAGAGATAGATGCAACTGGTGATTTTTTTCTGCTTGTGCTTCCTTGGAGAAGTCAGTGCCGCACTGGATCTCGAGCGAGAATGTTTATACCTCTTGTGAGAGGACCTATTTGATTTCTTTGGTACTGAGGAGCTTGAGGGCTCAACTGCAGTTACCATGGAAAAAATGTTGTCCTTCGGTACCGAAATACAGCAAATTTTACATGCAGTAGCCGACTTGGCTGTAGCAGATACAGGGGAATCGGAATGTACCGAGTCAACCCCGGAGGCATGTGCCTCTTTGAAAGTACCGTTGCCTGTTCGGTTTACCGAGGCATTAGAGGGTTTCACCGATACCGTAATAATTTTCTCTGGTGTAAATAATTCTACTGGTACCAGGTGGATCTTCTCAGACCCTTTCCCACCTGGAGGTACTAACACTTTCCCACCAGGAGGTACTAGTGTTTTCCCACCCAGAGGTATTCTCAGGTGAACACGCACATAGTTTCTTCCTGAACTGTCCCATGAAGACCCAGCAACTGAGGAGGTGGTCTTCCTTTGGGTACCGAAGGCCAGTGCCTAAACACGTACCTCACCTGAAGGTATGGTCCTCCTCTTACCAATGTCAACCTCCCTCCTGTTCTGTACGAAGTCCTTGGTCGTCTTTGGTACCAGTCCCTGCAGTGACATGGAGAGAAGACGAGCCTGTAGAGAACTCGGGTGAATCCCAAAGCAAAACACACAGGTACTCACTGGGTGATGTATACCAAAATACCGGAGGCAGGATCAGCCGCAGAGAAATGCTTCCGGCAACGAATGCACTGCTTGAATCCTGTCGCACACGGCATACACAGAGGGAGGCACCACAAATCGAAATAAAAATGAAGAACCAATCTGTAAGAAAAAAGGGATGGACAGCAAAAAGGAATGCCCCAAAAAAGGATGGAGTCGTAGTGCAGCAAAATTCAGACCCACCCGGTAGGCGGAAAAACAGGAACTGGTGTGGAACGTTGATGACGTAGGGGTAAGGTGTGGGTCTAGCGCACGGAAGGTCGCACGCATTACGTAGGCCCTACGCCTTCTAATTTCTTAAAGTGACAGCTATCTTTTGCAGCCAGCTTGTCCGGCCCGCCTGCGCATGCGTTCCCAATCAGTTGGGAAGGAAGGAGAGCCAGGATGAAAGAGAAAGATTAGGTACTAACTTTAATCCAATCTCTATGACAAATTAACCTCTTAGATTCGCTGAAAGCCTGTCAAGGGTTGTATGCATTTTTCACAAGGTCACTTCACTTGTTTGCACATACATTAATCATGCATCTTTCCCTGTGGTCGTTTTGGTCGAATTCTCTTTTTGAAATGGGGGTGGGGGCCCTTTAACCACCATCTAACCCAGCCCCACCATCTCACCTTGCCACGCACCATCCCTCAATCCCTTAACCCCAAACACACAGCATATATATTAAAATAGACAAATTCGACCAAAACTACCACAGGAAAGAATGCACGATTTGTGTGCAAATGAGGAAACTAACCTAGTTAAAAACACAGTATATGCGTCAAGCAAAATCCATATTGATACACCCGTTTGATGCTTCTACTCCAAGTGAATTTTTACTTTATTGCTAGTTAAAGCTTTGAAGATTTTTACAGAACTCTTTAGGGATGGATGGAGAACTTTGTGTCTAGTAACACATAGGAACTACAATCGGATATAAGCCCTCAATACGAGTGTGCCAGACTGGAAAAAACATTGGATCTGCCATTTTTTCAGAACTGGCACACTCTGACTTTGCCAGTAGGGGCAGTGAACTACCGGCAGGCCTGACCTGCTGGGAGTTCAAGCCCCTACCAGCAAAGAATTTCCCCTATCACCAGCACTGCTGCTACCAGTGCCGGTGATATGGGCAAGACCATTCCATGGAGTCCAAAGGACTCCATGGAATGGGGATTTACCGACGTTGTGGGCACCCGTAATACCCCGGTAACACTGGGATATCGGTCGCCGATAATTGTAAGGCGAGGCTGCCGGTAACACGTCAGTAGCACAAGCTGTTTACTGGCAGACTCGTAATGAGGGCCAATATCCGCTTACAGACTTATCCATTTTTGTTGATATGATATCCTTGTTGCCTGTGAAATCTTTAGACATTCTATGCATTACTCACTTCAAAGACAACACAGCTACTATTGCACTGAGAACTGTCCCACAATGCCACACTTGTGACAGGCCATTAATACTCACTTTTGCGAGAGTATTGAGAGATATCCAGAACTGAATTAAATTAAAGTCAACTCCAACTTTTGAATAATTAGAATCAGCAAGAACCCCACATAGTTATTTAATTTTACTAACCACCAGATTACAAACCACATTTTAACCATAGATCAGATGATCACTTCCTACTATAATATAAATCTCACCCACCAAATACTTTTAATATTCCACTTTTAATTTGCAGACTGGCATCTATACATCATGGGTACTTGCACACTGAATGGCAGGCCGGTACTAACACGCACAGCAGGCACAAATTACTGATATCATGAGCATCAGTTAGATACCCTATGCTAATCCACTGCATAGATTGAGAGCCACAACTAGCGGCTTGAGATGTGGCTCCCTCTGTCCCTATGTCCCAAATGGTTTTTGCCTCACTTCAGCCCCTATGAAATCCTTAATTTAAAGCTAGGTGGAAACCCTTATGGTACCAAACAGA
This sequence comes from Ambystoma mexicanum, assembly GCF_040938575.1. NCBI lineage: Eukaryota > Metazoa > Chordata > Amphibia > Caudata > Ambystomatidae > Ambystoma > Ambystoma mexicanum. The sequence continues at coordinate 444,639,343 of NC_090936.1, read as the reverse complement.
ACTCTATCTAATCACCTCGTCCCCTACCCCGCTCTCCTTCTGTTTTCGAAACGCATTGATTTCTAACACAACAAACACTTGACATTGACTTCTTATTCAGCTGGCTTGGAAGAAAATAGTGGTCTCCCAACAACAGAGCTGGTTACTACAAACTGACCTGTTAAAAGCCCCCACAATACTCTGGCTTGAGCATGTTTTAAATACATCACACAACCAATCACCAACCTGATCTAGTTTCCAAACTTATCTGGCCTAGATTACGTCCTCAGCATAGATCAAACTATACATTACCTTTTCACTTTTGACCTATAATGACCACCAGTTATGATATGATATGATAAGATATGATATGGCATTTATAACGCGCCTATACACAAGTGTTTCAAGGCGCGACGAGGCAAAGGGGGGGAACAGGGGAGGAAAGATAACGATCCTACTAGGCCAGGTGTCATTCAGATCGCGCAAGTGCATGGGAAGGGGGAAAGGGAAAAGTTCTAGGGTGCAGGGGGAGGCGAAAGCGCAATACATGGGATAAAAGGTAAGTAAAAATAATGGCCAGCAAGTGGCAAGTGCAAGGTAAGTGCGGGTAGGGGGACTGTAGGGGTACAGAAACAGTCTCCAAGTGCAGGGTAGCCAGGGAGGTAGTGCAGGTGAGCAACTGGCTGGGCCGGGCCTGTGAGCAGAGAGGGAGACCGTGTAACCAGTGCAGTTTCAGCCAGGAATCAGCAGGGGAGAGGAAGAGAGAAAGCAGAAGCAAAGAGGAAGGTTTTGAGGTGCTTCCGGAACCGGAGATGCTTCTCCTCAAGTTTCACGGAGGCAGGAAGTTATCACATATGCACTCATACAATCCACAACCATAACTATACACATGAAAATGTATACTTTTCATCTGCACATGCTTCATATTATTCTATTCCCTCTTTTCCCCTCATTCTCTCGAATCCATGTTTATCCTTTTCCTATGTTTGCCTTTTCTAGCTCCATTCTGTCCCTGCTGACACTGCAAGTTCTGTTGACAAGCCTAATTTTTCGGACAGGATTTAGGCACTGTGGGACTGCGATGGTGAAGGATGTAGTCCGAATGCTAAATAACATTATATAACTTAACATCAAATGTATCTTGTCTGCAGACTTGATTCATCATATTTTTGGTGAAATCTTATGATAGGTTTATATCTTTTACTTCTAGGAAGGCAGGTTTTTACCTAAAGCACTTTATTACCTGTAAAATGTTTATACAACACTGGGTTAACCCCTGGAATCTCGGCTTCCTTTATCTTCTATTTCCACCTCTACTCCTCTTATCTTATTTCCCCATAATGGCTTATACATAAGCAACACATATATATGGGACGTTTAGTCCTTGACCTTGGCAGCCAATTTCACTAGAGCTTTAAAAGGCACGATCTGTGCCAGCGGTGCCCTGGTCAATCATGCCTTCACTGTACTTTGGTAAGCCGGAGCACATCCTTAGCGAGACCCTCATTCATCTAGACTATACATTTACATTATTGCAATTTCTCCACTTATTTTTGATCTCCTTTCAAGCTTCTGTCTATTCTTCCTATCATCCTTTCTGTACTTCATCCATGTCTAATCCCCTATTTTTATTTTGCTTCAACAGACTAAGGTTTGGCGATCCCTGGATGGGTACCGAGTACACCGTAAAATCTCAGACAAGTATAGTCGCTTTGAGACCTCTATGTAGTCAATGATTATACGGGTGCATTGCAATAAAACATACGTTACAGTAGAAAGGTCTTTTTTAAGGAGCAATACGCTTCAGATGAGGTTGCAAAAAGCTTCACTGGGCATGTAATTCCACATTCTTCTGCCAGAGCTTAGCAGAAGAGTGCACTGAGGCCTTCACACAGGAAGTTAATGTTGAGACAGGTATGCTGGATTAACATGGCCACCAAAATAGAGCTGTGGCAGAGGACCCTCGGCAAAGTTAAACATTCCACAGAATGGGATGTAGAAGAGATGAAAACAAAAAGGTGCACTACTTCTTCAATAAGGATTGTATGTTTTTCCACAGGTGGATGTCATCACAGACAACTAGTTTACAGATCCAATGCTGATCCATTCACTGCCTTGGAATCTTCACAAGCAGGAAGTGAAACTCCAACGATAACCTTCCTTAATTGATACCTCCATGGTTGTGCAGAAATACAAAATGTAGCACTACCTGATCCTCCAGATTAACGGTGTGGCAGGCATTCAGTAACAAACCAAGCAGGTCATGGCACATGCTCATGTACTTGCATTAACACCAGGGCCTGAGATTACCAATCCTTATGTTAGGAGTCCATGTACTAGATGGAAAGTGCTCAATGGTGAATGCCAGAAGCAAACACTTGTCAGACATGGAGGCAACATGTTGCAGAAATATTGGCAACAGAAGAGCATATGCTACTGTTACTGTCCACATTCGGCATGCAAGGCGTGAAATACATAGCATTTTCTGTAGCTCATGTGCCAACACCATCATCTTCTGTCCATACTCTATGTTGGATTATGCCAGAAGATTATGCCATTCATCAGGGGAGCCACCTACTAGCCCACAGTACTCCTGGGTCATGAGAAACGAAAGAGTTCAAGGCATTTTCATTTTATTTTACAGCTAATAGCACAAACCAAGCTCAAGAGTAGCAGAGTGCTTTACAACAGGAGGGTGCCAGAATTGGGCTTGGCATTTTATAGAGTAGCACAGTACTGTTGATGAAGGGAGAGAGGGATTTTTCTTCGACTGGCAAGTATTGTTGAAAAAGCCATGATTTCAGTGTTTTGTAGAACTAGAGGATGGTGGGGGCATTTCGAGCCTTTAACGGAATTGAGTTCCAGATGGTCGGACCGGGCAGGAGAAGGACTGCTTGCGTCTCTTCCCTTTGAAGGCTAGCTTTGACTCTAACCTTTTGATGGTTTCGCTATGTGAGCTGCAAGAGCCTCCAGAGGTGTGGAGTTTAGCCGCCGGGTATGATGGTGTTACCTTTCAAACAGCATTCTAGGTGCTGCATGCAGTTTTGAACATGATCCTGGCAGGGAGGGGGAGCCAGTGAAGCGTGTGGTGTTGGAGAGATATGGTTGTATTTGCGAGCACCCGTAATGAGGCCGGCTGCAGAGTGGTGGGCTGCTTTGCGGGAGCCACGTGTGCATCGGTGTTACTTGACAACTGTGGGCAACACTAAGCAAATAGGTGCCACCTTACCATCGGCATTGTTAAGGGTGGCATTGAAGCAGCACATTCCAAGCATGAAGGTATGGAAAAGCAGGAAAGCAAACTGGAAAGTAACCACCAATGCTTTAAAAACTGAATAGTGGGCATTTCTATCCACATAATAAATAGCTGCAGCTTACCAAACACAAATCTTTGTCATGCGTGTTAGCCCGGGTAAAATGTGATCATCCCACGCAGGGAGAAATCTAACCAGAAAAGAAATAATCATCTTCAATGATTGAAATCATCAGATGGCATGACCTATTATATGACATGCAGTCATGGGACCCTACTTAAGGCTAACTGTCAGTATGCAACCTCTGGTTATTGGTGCACCAAGGTCTCCCACTTTCTCACTTTCATCCCAAGATATCTAATGATAAAGAATGGTTTCCTTCTGTTAATCTTGCAGATAATAATAATAATAATAATTGGGTATTTAAAATGCAGCTATACACAATGTGTTTCGAGGCGCAACAGGACAAAATGGTGGGGGAAACAGGGAGGACAAAAACAAAAATAAAGGTCTTGTGACATTGAGATTGTGCAAGTGCAGTAGAGGTAAGTTCAAGGAAGAGGGGCGGGGGGATGTTCTGGTCCGGGCGGCAGGGCCCTTGAGAAGAGTGGGAAGCCAGGTGGACAGAGCAGGGGAAAGCAGAGAGTGCAGGGGAAGGGTTAACCATTTTTTTTATTTTTTTTAAATGTAGATTTTGACCCAGGTCATCAAATAATGGGGCATTTCAAAAAAGAATGGAGGATATGCTATTTTTAGACAACCCATTTTTGGAAATGAGCAGGTCACCTTATTCTCAAAGGTGACCGGCGCATTTTCACAGGCTTGAGCTGTAGCGTAAATTGTGCGCTGGCCAGCTGCCTTGAATGGTGTTCTGGGTTGTTTGACCGAAGTGTAATTATTTGCGGTGGAATTGACCGTAGTCCATTTTGCTGTGAATTGATTTGCACTTCAGCCAAACAACCCAAAATGTACCTTTCACCACCACCCCACCCCCTCCCCTACTTAACTGCTTGGTCGCTGCCGCTTCTCCTGCAACCCTGCGGTGCCAGATCCGTCCCTCTAACGCGGGTCGGATCCGACTCCGCAGGGTCCCTTTTTCGTTATTTTATTTTTTTCTGTCCCCGCCTCCAGTTTTGAGGAAAAGGGGGAAAACACTTCTGCAACCACCCTAGACCAAAAATACTGAACATGGGGAGCGGGTGACCCCCCCGCAACACTTGTTCAGTATTTATAAAAACCGATCGAATAGTACTGGACAAAATAGGTCAAATTGCAACATTCGATAGACTTTTGTCATCAAAATGGGCAGTACTTTGAATAGAATCGCTCTTCCCGACAGTGTTCTGCAAGCTCCCAGCACCTTTCACAGGAACAGGCCCTCCAGGTGCCTACCGCTGTAAAATGCGACCCAAAAAATGCATTTTCATCCTGTTTGAGGAACCGAAATGCAAGCGACAAAGCAGCAGTTCAAACCTTAAAAGAAATGCATGACAGGGTCAGGAAAGACCCTGTCATGCAGTGGCAGCCCCACATCCCGTGTGCATAGGGTTGCCTACAATTTCTGCACATTTAAAAGTGCATCTTGCTTGGTAATGAGGGATGTGCTTTTAAATTGACAGAAACGCCACTTTATTTGATCAAGGAGGTGAAAAAGGCCATCTGAATGGGCACGCATATAAAATGTACCCATTCATGTGTCCCTTGTGGATTGGGCTGCACTTTTTTGGGGCGCAAGTGATGAGATGTGTTAGCGCATTTCATTTCTTGTGTAAAAAAAAGTTGAGAACCTGGCACCCCGAGTATTATTCTTTTTTTAAAACAGTAATTTTTGCAGATTACTTTTAAAAAAAACAACAAAAAAAAACTAAAAAAAAACCAACTTTTTTTTTAAAGATTATGGGCCTCATTCCAAGTATGGCGGTAAGGGATAGCGGCCACCGGTAACGAGACCGGTGGCGGTAATCCCTTACCGCCATACTCCGAGTTCCCTTTGCGCCCTCGCCCTTAACGCCTGCTTTGAGCAGGTGTTAAAGTCGAGGGCGCAAAGGGGCCTCCAAGCCAATAACGGTGACCGTAATGAACGGTCACCGTTGTTTGCATCTTCCCCATTCCCATTGAGCCCTATGGGGGCTCATTTGGGAATGGGGAAGAGCCTTGGTGAATGGGGAATTACCGCCCCGCCGACCTTGGAATGGGGCGGTAATTCCGCCATCCACCAAGGCGCTGCTGGTCCGGGTACGGCGTCAACCAAGGCGTTAATAGCGCCATTGGTTAGCGCCGTACTCGGAATGAGGCCCTATGTTTTTGCACAAAACGGCCGTTTTTGCGGCATTTTGCGCAAAACGGCCATTTTCGCGGCATTTTGCGGGATCGCAAAATCGCTATAAGCTGGAGGGTCTGTCTAATAGTTAAGAGCAGGAAGGAAGAGGCAGGGCTAAGAAGATGGGTGGTGCTTAGGCCAGGTGACCTAGATCCACTTGCACCTGCTCCCCATCTGCAAAGGAAAAGAGGCTGGAGGGCTCCTTCAGTAGGGAAACAGAACCGCAAGCAAGAAGGCACCAGGTGGGCGGGGCTTGCTAAGTGGTGAAAAAGAGCAAGCGGCAAGCAGGAAGGCACCAGGTGGGCGGGGCTTGCTAAGTGGTGAAAAGGATCGGCAAGCAGGAAGGGAGCCGAACAGGCAGGTTAAGGAAGAGGCTGTTGCAGTAGTCCAGCCTGGAGAGACCCAGAGCTCTGGAGACCTGTAGACCTTGAGTTTTTGGGGGAAGGTGAGGAAAGGGAGAATGCAGCTACACACAATGTGTTTCGAGGCGCAACAAGGTGGAGCTGAAAGCTGGACTTCTTGGCAAGGTCTGTAACTTGAAGGGAGAAGGAGATAGAGGAGTTGAAGATGACCCAAGATTTTTTTTGCCTCAAAGGAAGGTGAGGGGAGGGGGCACATGGACGGCGGCTGGAGTGGGGGAGGGAAAGAGGGAGCAGAGCGCCCAATAAGAAGGATCTCTGTTTTACCGGCATTAACGCAGAGATTGTTAGCAGCGCACCTTGCCTGAATAGCAGACAGGTAGTCGGGAATGAGGAGGAAAGCGTGAAGGAAAGATTATCTTCCAATTTATGTTGATTGCTATTATAAATGGCCTCCTTACTCAAATAAAAAAAACCTTCTTCGTTTCTGCAAGAAGTGGCGACTTCGGAATGGAAATGTTCACAACAGAGTCATTCGCAATGTGTAAAAAATTTGGCTATTTGCCCCTTTGTCCATGTGTGATCATTTCACCTTTTATTCCCAATACTTACCTGGTTACTCAATGCCCACACTATTGGCCAGACCATTTTCTATGGCCTGGTATGACATTCCTCCACAGGAAGCATTACATACACACTCCACGTAACCCAAGTTGTTTCTCTTTAGAAGATAATCATTTTTAAAAAACATATAAAGGTGGATGAGCCTTGCTGAAGGGGCTACCATCTTGCCCGAAGCAGCTACCATTTAAGGAATCCTGTTATCCACCCAGAGAGCATGTAGCAACATGGATTATGAAGCAAAAAGTCTCTGTTATGCCACACATTCATGGTAGTTTCGCTGTCAGTGCAATCATCATGAACGTCTGGTATCTGGATACCTTTGATGTTCCTGTATGTTATGGCCAAACAGGTGCATGGATGGTATAAAATAAAATAAGAAATCAGTTTTCTGTGTTTCCCCCCTGCCTCTGGAATGGAATCCCATCCCCTCTCAGAATTGAGCCGGATCTCCTCAAGTTCCGGAAGCTTCTCAAGACCTTCCTGTTCTCTTCTTCCTTCCCTCTCCGCCTCAAATGCTAATGTCCCCGTCTGCCTCTTGACTGGCTGCCTGGTTCCTTCAAAGTCTTACAGGGCACCAGGTCCCCCTAATCAAGTCTACCCCTGCAGTTGGTGTCCCCTGATCCCCCCCACACCACTCATCCTGCTGCACTTGCTCTCACGGGACCATCCCCCACACTAGCCTGGCTGGGCCTGCACACTTGTAGCCCTTCCAACCCCTTACCTCGTACTTAGCTCATGAACCTTCATTCCCCTGCACTCTCTGCTTTCCCCTGGCTCTTTCCACCTTGCACTCGCTTTTTCTCATGGCCCCTTCCGCCCTGACTGGCACTCCCCCGCCACCCCCTTGCAGTTTTTGTACGATCCAAATGTCACAAGGCTTAGTAGGATCGTTTTTGTTTTGTCCTCCCTTTCCCCCCACCCTCTTGTCTTGTTGCACCTCAAACACATTGGGCCTCATTATAAGGTTGCCGGTCCGGGACCTACGGTACCAGTAAGCACACTGGTACCGTAGTTCCCGGACCGGCAAACTACGAGTTATGCTCGCGGGTGCCATTGCGGCCGCGAGCAGAGCATGTTGGATGCACCAGCACCGTTGATAACGGTGCCAGTGCACCCAGCTTCCCCATTCCCATTGAACCCTATGGGACTCAAATGGGAATGGGGAAGAATATTTTCCGGCGCCCAGGAATGGGCAATTACCGGGTCCGGCAAGGCCGTACCAAAAGTGCCTAAGCAGAGAATATTTGCATCTCCTTTCCAAGAATTGAGCTAAGGCTTCTGTTTTCTGTTGAATGCTAAGAAAGCAGAGGATGGAGATGTTCCTCTTGAGAGGCTGGCACGCTCATTAGGATCCCTCTTCTTTCGTCAGAGAACCTCTCAAATGATTAATGGTCAGCTTGCTGCATCAGGCCCTGGTTTGCACTGCCGCTTTTTTTTGTATATTTGCAACCCTCAACCTTAAACCTGTAGCAAGCACTGAGGAGGAAAAAAGTGAAACCCACGATGGGAATACAACAGATTTAAAAAAAACACTCTTCTATGTTTCTGATTATTTTGCAAGCCTGGGATTATTTGACCTTTAGGGGGTTCGGGGCTCTGTTTTATTTCAGATGGATGGAGCTAGCATTCTGCCGGACTGGTAGCTATTCTTAGCTGCCCGGGCTGGTCGCAGACCCTGGGCAGAGCCTCCTCTGCGGTTCCCAGGCATTCCTGACAGGCTTCCAGGAAGTTACAGATGAGCACCATGCCCTGCTTGTGGGTCGCACGGTGGCAGTAATCGTTTTTGGGAAATATTTATTTCAAGAATTAGTAAACTGCTTGAACAAAACCACAATATAATAATAATCTGGTTCTCACATAGTACTTTTACCCCGAACACTGTACATTATATGATACATTTTATATATTTACTTGGGCAAATATACATTGTGTGACCCAGTGAGAATTGAGACACATTTTTATCGCTGTAGGAGCACTACAATTCTGATCAGCGGTCAGCCCTGTTTAAATGAACACCTATGATACCCAAGTTTGCATAGGTGTTAGAGCGGGTGCATTTACCGACCTACAATCTCTGCACCTTTTCTCCTCCCCATCTCTATTTATTTCTGGGTGAGAACAATGTTTCGCATGTTAACCTGCTTCTTTTGTGCCATGCTTCTTATACAGACAATACCTCGTCCAAATGCAGGTGGTCAGAAAACTGGAGAGCAAACAAATAGCACCAGTTACTCCCCGTGCCAACTCTGGTACTCTTAGGGCCTCATTACACAGTAGGCGGTAAGGGCTTACCGGTACCGGTATTTTACCGGTACCGGTAAACCCTTACCGCCTTACTACGAGGTCCCTTTGCGGCTTTTTGCAGGAGTTAAAAACCAACCCGCAAAGGGACCGGGGAGCTAATTACGCTACCGCAATTTGCGGCACCGTAATTAGCGCCTTCCCCATTCCCATAGAGCCCTATGGGGCAAAAATGGGAATGGGGAAGGACAATGTGGGAAAGGGGAATTACCACCCCGCCAACCTTGGAATAGGGCGGTAATTCCCCTTTCCACCAAGGCGGTGCCGGTATTTTATCGGCATGGACCAAGGTGCTAATAGCACCTTGGTCCACCGCCATCCATGTAATGAGGCCCTCAGTCTTGTAGCCCATACAACTGAGACATACAAGCTCATTAGGAAGTAGTTGAGCAAATGAACTGACCCTTCAGCAAAAGAGGAAGCACAGGCAGATGTATGGCCCCTACTATATGAAACACACCACCCATCCCACATCACACACATACAACACCCATCACATTTCATCATCTCACACAGATGCATGTTAAGGTTGGAAAACTGGCTAAGGAGGATAGGTTGCTTGACTGAAGGGGACGAAGGGCCAGGAGCAACAGACCCACATGGAGAGTAGCGTGTACTTACTCTCCTAACTCATCAACTTCAGTTCTATGCCACACATGATTTCCAAATATGTTAGACTTGCGAGTCCAGCACTAATTTAGCCAAAGATGTTATTCAGCATGGCTGATCCATTAGCCCATTATCTCTGTAACCAACTAACGTTTGATTTAGGATAGTGCAGTCTTTATAGCTAATGTTAACTGGGACGCCACTGACGGTGCCTTGTCCAAAACAGTATGAGCCTGGATTCCAGAAAGTAGGAGACCTTGAATCCAGTCGCTGTCAATCATACATGAGTCAATCCAATGAGCGAGAGAGGCAGCAGCCCCTTCTTTGACAGGGCAACAGCCAATAAAGGAAACAAAAACGTTATCAAAGAACAAATATAACCTTTTCCGTAAAGGGAAACACTGAGGGCCCACCAACTGGCCTGACTGTTTACGGTCAACCGGTAGTGCCAAAGTCTAGACACTCTGGTTTCCCCACTTACCACGATGCGAAAAAAGGGATAGTACTTTCCTGAAGCCGCCCTGACCGCTTGAGATGACACACAAAGGAAGGCATGTCAACTGAAAATACCCTCCAAATAGGTAATAGATAGGTAATAAAGCCTCATGGAAGGAAAAGCACCCTGGAAAGGTCTGGAGTCAGACAGGAGTCTGAGGCAGGGAAATCTGGAACCCACCAGCACTAAGATGGCATTACACTGAAGAGCGAAAGAGTTGCCCCCTACCTCTTTTCCATCATCAGCTGCCTATACAATATTTGACAAACGATAGTGGGACAAGGATACGCGCTAGATCATAGTCATACTGAAACAGCGATTTTCACACAATATTTCACCAGCACATCCATCTTGGAACAAAAGTCAGCAGATACGTTGGAAAATGTGAACCAATCCCTGTGTTCGCTGCCTAATTAAGCCCAACCCAATGGGGTCTTTCAACCGACACTTGGGGCAAACTATACTTAGCACAGCTGCAATGAGGGTCATAGCACAACGTGGCAGCCTGATGGAACCCGCTAACATGTGCACCACACTGGCCTCTATGCCCTTTCCAGCAAAACTGGCCCAAAGTTCCACGGACTCCATGCTGGCCCCAGATACTCTGAATGGGCTGCTGGAACAAAGTAGAGTAACTGGGTAAGAACATTCTTACACACATTTCCTGTTTTAAAGGAAAATCAGTCAAGATGGGGAGAAAATCATATGTTTCCTCACCAAAAACAACTGTGAGCCAGGCCAATCACGACAAAGTACACATCCTTGCATGTCTTGGGTTCAAAAGGCTTCTGTGTAAAAACACAAACAATAACTTTCAAATCCAGAGCTCTATGGGGTTGCCCGATTAGAGAAAATAAATGAGAAAGGTCATAAAAGTGTCTAAGGACAATTTCTCTCAAGAATGAACCTCACTGGCGTTTTACTAATGAGTAATTATTGAACGATAAATACACAACATGAAGAACTGAGTAGCCATGGGGAGAAACAGAATGCATAACTTGGTAAAGGGGACAATTAGAGGGTTACTTCTAACTGCAGCATCTCTAAACACCTGAACAACCACCGCCACACACACTAGACCACATCACTCAGAACAAGTGTTGCTAATGACATCCATCACTAATGGACACTACCTCCTCAACTGAATACAGGAGACCAATCATGATAACTAAAAGCATGAGCTATCGCCTCATGACTTCAACTTTGATATTACATGCATTGTATTAGTGCTTGACATTATCTAGCGCTACTTCTCGATGAAGAAGATGAAGCAAGATGAATTTAGCATGATGACCATATACAATCTCTGGTCATCACACACAGCACTTCACACTATTCCAGTGATCTAGGATATACCCATCACTCATAAATCGAGTTGCATGAAATACCCTGCATGACTTGAATACATTTCTCCTTTACTACCCACTCCCGGCACTCATTAATGCTACACCAGTGCACAAAAGATGCTGTGACAGATGCCAGTGCCATGATCAGATAACATTTCTGGCAATATCTGCCCTCAAATGACAAACTCCTATCACTCACCCTTCCATTCACAAACACAGACAATGGTTTGTAGGAGATATAGAATGGTGAAGCAATTAACAGTGGGACCAACATAACCTGCTACATAGGCATACCAAAGGCAACATAACCCAAAGTTATTTTGCCCACTTAAAAGACTGGAGCTATTTACTTAAACACTGTTTTGTAGGGAATTTGCCCCAAGCAGCTTAAATATTCTATATATTTTATGCAAGAAGCCTAAATTCTTGTAATGCAGCCATTCAAGAGGCAAGCACTCACGTTAATTAAGGGTAGGTGTCGAGTATCTGACCATACTTCAGGGAGATAGGTTCCCTATAGGCCGAAAGAAGTGCTCACTTTTCCAGGGTCACCAAGATCAATTATTGTACATTGCTGGGCCAGGATTGACCAATTAATATAATCTTGCAGTAACAACTTCTTTAGAATCAACAGCCTACTCTAGACAGGATGAAGGATGAAGAATGAATCCACAGACAAATAATTTAATTTACCATCTCCTACCGATGCATGTCTCCACATCCAAGAGGCATACATCAGACACTTGACTGATTCTGTGAAGTGTACCCATCTCATGATGACCACTGCCTCCCACTGCAGAAGATCATATCTGCCATATTCAGGTGGAAAGAACACTTGTTCAGATCATGATGTGACCTGAACCAGATATCCAATCTGTTCTCATGCAAATTATAGTTGCCCATCATGTGGATCCCCAAAGAATATTTTCCTCCCAAGAGACCAGGATCAAATCACTACAGCCAAATTGCAAGGAACTATTGAATGAATGCTTGCTCTCCTAGAATATTCTAACGTGTTGTCTGGGTATATCAGACACGCTTTTCCAGAATTGATGGTGGGGGGCAGATCTTCAGCACCAGGACAATGACTTTCAGTTCTTATAACTTGATATGAAGAAGCCTGCCCATTAGTGTACAATGGTTTGGCAGGCAACGCAATGTGGCTCCCTTCTACAGTCTAAAGAATCCATGGTGAGGAGAACTTTGAGTTCGGGAAGGATGATAAGTAACCCCATGTATCAGGTTTCGCAGCTAAGGAAATCATTGCAGATTTTGATTTTGTGTCTTGGAGTCAGGGACCAAATAGTGTTACAATTCATCCTTTTCAACCTACGTAATGGTGTTTCTTATCAGTACCTACTCCATCTGAAAACAGTATTCCCTCGGAAAACATTCTAAGGTTCGGTACGTAGTTCAATTGAACTTCACCATTTACAACCTAGCCAGGAGCACCTCTGAGTGCAAGAAGAAATTGGGCCACATTCTGAAAGGTGGCCAGTCCGGACCTGACTTGGCTCACCAAGGTCCAACTCAAAATGGGTTTTGTGAACTTTGTTCAGGTGGCTCAAAGTGTGTCTGGGAAACAGACAGTCATCTAAGTAGGGGTACAAGTGGATCCTCAGATTTACATTTTAAAACCTGCTCAATGGCAACTTTTGAACTTCCACTCAGAAAGCCAATGATCCTGTCTTGTTGAAAGAAATGATAAACGAGAGGTGAGGGCATTGCCAATACTTAGTCATTCTTCTTTACAATGAGAGATAGAGGGCCTCTCTCCTACAGGAGCGAGATAGTCCTTGGTGGTGACCTCTGGAGTACCCTATTGACACCAGAAACCAGTTCAGCCTTTCATACTAAGTGTTAAAGAAGGAGAAATAGAAGCCCCTCATCTGGTATGTATGGAATTTGTGCACCATTCAGAAGCGATATTAATCATATACTCCATAGTCTATGCCCTGTCTTGCACTTTGTAAGGATGTCACTGATGCTTATGGCAGAAAAGAACCTCATCAAGAGTTGAAGCATTGCCTAGTAATGAGTGGTGATGCATGGTGCCATACTGCAAGCAAGTAGCTGAACCTGATCACATGGCACTGGCAGAACCCAATATGCAACAGTACAACCCCAGATAGACTGATTAGTGAACTCATCCATTATATTTGAGGGAGATGGTCCTTAACCACGGAAGTGGGCAGAGCCTACAATGATTGCCAAAGGGAAATTTAGGATGAACATACCGCCCTTAGCACTTGAGGGGTTACATATATGGCCTAATGATTGGATCTTGAAGTAGTATCTGGGGCAGATGGCCTGGGCACCCCCCCTTGATGCAGCGGTAGGGCTTAGTTCTGAACATTCACAGGTGGGTTTAGTTTTTGCATTCTCTACTAAGAGGTTGAGATGTGTGGTATTTGGCCATTCCCTTTCCATGGTGCCATCAACATCACAGACCATTGGGTAGATGAATGTGAGACACACAGGTAGTCATGTGGTGGAGGTTGACATATGTTGTGAATAATCTTGGCAGTTGTACAAAAGGAGTAAAAGTTCTTCCAAATTCCCATTGGCATAATGAATGAATTTGGAAAATCAAGCCAATCATGCAATGCAGCCATTTTGTGCCAAAGGAGGATTCCTTCTCCTTGTATTAGTGCCACCATTTTATTGCCCACAATTTTAAGGAATATGTTAGTATGATGTCACCTGTCTCAATCCTCCTCTAAGAGCACCCCTAGAAGAATTCTAAGAAGGGTCAGAGGGGCATGCCACTATCAGGATGTTTGGCTTAGTGGCTGGCAAAATGTATGACGCAGAGGCTTTGGGATTATTTCTTTGGGCCTGGAGAAAAGTTAGACTCTTCCAGTAGGAGAAGCCACTTAGCCCACCAGAAGCCATGTCTTTGGCAAATAGGTAATAAAAAGCACTTTGTACTTAAAAAACTAGCCTGAACCTGCACTATGCATAAGGGACATGGTTCTGCTAAGGGAAGCAGAGTCCAGTTTATGTGAAAAGCCTTTGAAAAGTCATGATTGGGCTGACTGAAGGGACAGACATTAATCAATTAGTGAAATCTTTTAAATCTGCATCTAATACAAGGGAGGTTCTCTGCTAGCTTGTTTGGACGCAAACCTGAAAACCACAGTCAGGATGTCTTACGGTATTGTTAATCCCCTCCCCCAAAGTCTTGATTCCAATGAAGCCGTACCAGGATTAACACTCTCTCAATCATAAACAAATATTTTCAAATGTATACCTTCTAGCATTAGTTAAGGATGGATAACATTTGTAAAATAGATTTGGAGGCGCACAGATGAGAAAGAGAACACATTGCCAACTGTGAAGAATAATATGGCTATTCGTGAAAGTAAAGTTCTGGGGAATTTAGCTGGGCTTGAGTCTATGCCAATGAAAGTAGTGGACAAGACAAAGTAGAGGAATAGCGATCCTAGAAACAATCAAACATGAAGGAAAACTTGCATTTCAGCTAAGTAATACCCAATAAAAGAATGGACACAGATGGGGAACCAATAGTTACTGATGCAATGGAACAAGGATGGATCAGCAATAAGGAAACAGATGTCCTTGTCAATAAGATTCTGGCAATTTATATCCTTCCGAAAATTCAAAGAAATGTGATTGACTAACCAGCCAGTTATGCAGTGCCTGGTATTGGATTCGTTTCTGAATCTTGGTCAAATTGTGTAGACCTCTTTTTGTAGGCATTTGTCAGTACCATACCTACACTTGTGAGAGACTGCACACACATGATCAACATGCTTGAAGGCCAGCCATGTAATCCAGAAAGAAGAGCACAGTGACATTTGATGTGGAGCGCCTCTGCATCCCACAAAACAAAATTATATTCCAGGCCCTGGAACAAACAAAAAACTTTGATGCATCCACAAACAAGTTATTGAAAGAGCTCACGTATATAACCCTAAGAAGAAACTATTTTATGGATTTAAGTTTCTAAATGGTAATTTATGCCCAGATTAAATGTACATTGATTAGCATAATGTTTTCACCTAATCAAGAAAAAATAAACATCTTCCTCCAAACGCTCTGCTGCCCACACTCTCCAGAGATCAAAGTAAATTCCAGCTGTGATGGCCAATTCCTTCATTTATTGGCAGTGTGACCAAGGGACAGTTTCCAAATGAAGCCTTTTATTCTATGCAATAAGCTTCGCTGTGATAACGCCTTTCCATAAGGCTAAATATGTCACAGGGGTGCTGTCCCTTGGACATACCACCATTAAATGAACAAGGATTCGGTAATCACAGCTGGACTTGACTTTGCCTGGCCAGGCTGTATGCATTGCACTGCACTGGTACCATGATGTAATTTGTGATATCATTGTTGATCCCCGCTGTGATTTTATACATGCGCTCCTGGGCTGAACAACTGGGGTGCACCCCGAGTTAAGGTGGTCGTCACTTCCCACACACGCCTCATTTCATGGATTTACATTGCAATAAATCAGATCCTCTTAACTCTTGTCTTAACTAAAGTTTTTTCACTGAATTTCAAGGATTTTGTTCTGGTATATATTCTCAGAGGCCCACTGGGACATGACCAGTGGCAACCGCCTTTGGCTCTGGCTGCATTCCATGTTGCCCCAATGAAGATGGAAGCCAAGTGGCTATGGCCTTCGGTCATGGCCAGTGGCCCCGGCCTACAGTCGAGGCCCATCCGCTGCCTGGTAACTAGCCAGCACAACGCCCATGGCCTTTGGATTTAGCTAGGGCTGAAGGCTGTGGCCACTGTTAATGTTGCCCCAATTCATGAGGAAATTCTCCCCTTGTGTACTTGCTCCAATTAATTTAAAAAAAGACAGTGGCCCATCGCCAGTGGTCTCGGCTTATGACCAAAGCCAATCCCTCCACTGCCTACTAACTAACCAGATTCCACTGGCAATGGCCTTGGGCAGTGGGCCATGCCCCCCCTTTTCCCACTCTCCTTTAATTTCTGATGTAGTCCCACAGTCACCACCAAGCTGCTCTCCATTCCCACAGTACCCATCACTGGTAATCATTCACGCGGTAACAAATAATTTTATGATTACCGCGGGAATAGGAAAACACTTCACAAATGAAAAGTCTTTCCCATCCCCACTGCAACTTTCTCTGTTCTAGGCCTCCACCAGCCCTGTGTAAATCCTGTAAATAATCCCTCACCCTCTATTATTACCCCTTTAAACTCCCTGGTTCGTGTGACATGTTTTTGTTTTCCGATTACATCTTATGACATTTCTGCAGGGTTCACACAAAATTCCCTCCATAAGACAAACACCTTCTGGCACAAATGGGCTTCGCAGCCCACCTCTAACCAACACATTCTCTTTCCCGCTCTCCACCTCTACTCTGATGTAAAACCACCCCCTTTGCTCATCCAAATATCACTTTGAGCCATTTTCTTTTTCAGGTTCCCTCAATATTGTTGCAGATATTGCTCAAATGGAGGAAAAAACAGCTTTTCAATACTGGCAAAGCTTTAGCGCCAACATGTATCTTATTTGGTGCAAATTCATCCAGCAGTTTATGCGCATTCAATATTCAATATAAGCACCTTTTTCTCTATCCGAAAATGAACAGGAGTTGTCAAAAAACATTTTTTTTGTTTTCTTTATGTCGCTTGAACCATTTCATGAATTTACCCCAAAATTACCAGTTTGGAGGGGCCGGGCACAGGCATTTCTCTTTAACATTTCAGAAAACAAGTTTTTGGGAGGAAAGGTCAGGGGCAACGCACTTGCCTTGGAAGCAAGACAATGCAGAGCAACACAGGTTCGCTCCCTGGGCCCGCACTTAGACACCTCTAGGTATTAAACGCGAATTAAATAAACAATTACAATATAAGATAAGAGTATGTTGAAGAAACATTGTTCCTGCTCTTGGAGGGCACAGAAGATTAGCTTTTAGAATTGAATATATGGTTACTTGCTTAATGTTAACATATTAAGTCGCCATGAATTGTATTAAGAACCAAAATCCTGTTCCTGGATTGACAATTCCTAAGGATGTGAGGCAATTGTTTCAGTCTCAGAGACTAAAAAAGAGAGACAAACCTTTTGACGCGTAGACCTAGTGAAACAAAATATCCCATAACATTGTCAATACTACAGCAAAACAAACTAAAAACAATGATTGATCAATTTTTATCAACTACTCAAGAACGAAGCCTACAGGAAAAGAGAATCAGATGACCTACAACTTTTAATCCAGCTAGTAATACAGTAAAAAGGCTGTTGAGGAAGAACTGGCATCTCATCTGGCACAGTACACACATGAAGAGAAACCTCTCTATGCCTTTAAAAAAATTATGAATATTTAGCAAAACTAGGTAAAAACATACAAAGACACAAAGGAAAGTAGTACTGGTCAAATTATACGATTGCTACAGAAATGGGGTCATTTTCATTCAGGAATTGAATATCATGCCAATATACAGAATCGCCCATGACTTTTAAAGTGGAGTTAGTTAACGTAAAGAGGAGATCTTTGTCACGCTGTAACTAAACATATGTAATATTTTGCAATGCTTCCCACTGCCACCTACTGCATGTTGAGCCGACTACCAGAAACATGTCCACCAGATCGGGAAAATAGATTCCGAATAAGGAATGGCAAATCCTCCCACCAATAGTACAACATTGTTTGTTAAAAAACCATAGCGATAAGTATCTAAAATGGCCATTAATTGAAAAGCTTTTGCTATCACGAAGATTGGCCAATGTGTTTCAGAGCTTCCAAACAGGGCACTATATTGGGTGCTTATTATGGATACAATATGTGATGGTCTAAATGAAAATGATGAACAATTTTCGATGTCACAAGATACATAACCACCATGTCTGTAAGCATGCTATTAAGAATGTAGAATAACCAGATAATCAAGAATTCAGAGGTGGAAGTGATCACATACTGAAATATCGAACAAAATGTGGATGAATTCCTTCAACCTGGTAGCCATTTTTTTTGTTTCACAATCTGGCGTAACAATCACAAGTTGCAAGTTAGTAGCAAGCCATAAAAAGCTGCTCGCCACCTCAATACTACACAAACACACAGCACACCATTTCTTAATCGCCAAGAGTCAATTATCACTAGCCACTGGCAAGTGCAAATGTTGAGCTCTGTCACAAATAGCGGTCTATTTGTGATCAACTTAACTGACATGAATCCATATTCATTATGGCAAATTCACTTATAAATTAGCAGTCAGGAATATGGTGTGGATCACACGAGACACTGAAACATTGCACTGAAGTGTCATTATTACCACATCAATTGTCAGAAGATATATATGGGGTGTGTGAACTAGACCCTGTGGTGTGGTGATAGTAATACCACACAAATGTTGATGCCAATTTCACTTTCTGTATCATTACAGAGGTTTGACAGGCTGAGTCCCATTGGCAAAAATCAGCTATGATGGCTGTGACACAGAAAGGGGAAGATGGGCTACCAAGAGACCAACATGAAGGAAATATAGGGGAAATGGCACAAAATTAAATCACATGGGGAACAAATTAAATCACATGGGGAGATAATTATAATAAGTGAATCAGCAATCACCCTTAAGAGTAACATGTGGCAACATGCATTTTTTCAGGAGGCTACATAATAAAATACATTTAAGAATGATGTCTTCAACTTGTTCATGGGTGACACCCGTAATATTAGGAAAATTATACTCTCATATCACATTGCCATTGTAGTGCTCATATGAACAAATATTACTAAACTAACAACATATACCACCACAACAGAAACTAGTGAAGGGAGGCCCTGTAAGAAAACTAACAGAAGGTTACAGAATTTTGTAAACAACCAACAATGCCCTAATAAAATATGTGTAAGGTACAACAAGCCCTGTTCAAAATGTAAATATTCATGTAAATATAAACATATAGCGGTAATGCACAGTAATAAGCACAATATTTAGTTGTGGCTACTAGGCGGCTCTGAAAGTGCTACTTATAAGCCAAAACTGAAGATAAGGCACAGCCTGTGGATGTTTAGTTATTTACCCACCCATTCACTACCCATGGCCATGCTAGTCCCTATGGCTCTCCCACACACTACCGGCACCGCCCTGACTAAAACACACCATCCTGGGATATCTTTGAATTCAGCTCTGTGCTTTATGAGAAGACTTCTTAATGATATGATAGTTTATTTATATAGCGCCTATACACAATGCGTTTCAAAGCACTTCGAGGCAAGGGAGGGAACAAGGGAAAATACAATTACATTCTTACAGGCCATGAACAGTAAGGGTGTGAAATGAACTATCGTACTCGGCCTGACGACTAGCTTTTACCATCTCATGCCTTCAGCCACTTGGTGTATTAGTGTTATGTGTGTCCTTGCATCTGTTCCTCACACTGAATGCCTGACATGCATTGTCAAAGCCAACTGTTTTGGCTTTTGTTGCAGCATTAGCTAGGCAGTTGGCAAGCCCTGCCATGATAGGCCCAGGCACCAGCTTCCTTTGCTAGCTTTTACCATCTCATGGCCAGGTAGTGATTATAGCAGTGCCTGGAAAATGTGGATTCCATGTAGACATAAAAATAATAACTGTTGGCTTTGCCAATGCTTTTTTATAATGAATAAGTGATAGCTATCACCTTGAGTGTATGGGAATGCACCCTTATACTAAAAGGATACATTG
Source organism: Ambystoma mexicanum (assembly GCF_040938575.1). NCBI lineage: Eukaryota > Metazoa > Chordata > Amphibia > Caudata > Ambystomatidae > Ambystoma > Ambystoma mexicanum. Next base: position 444,619,379 of record NC_090936.1, on the reverse strand, counting down.
TGATTATCTTTGAAACATTTTTTTAATGAGATGTGAAAACCTGACGGTTTCATGACCCTGTCATTAATGGTCCGCTGCCCACGTTTATGGGCCGAGTGAAGCCAGGGTCCCTGAAGGGGGGGTCTGGTGTTGACTTTCGCAAGAGGACGAGCCCAACCATCAGGTAATAATACCATTAGCATTTGCCATGTAAGAGCGAGTGCTGAAGGATCTTTTGAAAAAAACTGCCATGGGTTTTCCCCCACAGTGCCAAGGCCTTTTTTGGCGATTTGGTATTTCGCCATTCAATGCCTTCTAACGTTTTCTCCTTCATTAACCGCTTAAGTACCAAGAACGAGCTATCTCGTCCTTGGCAACAGGGAGGTAATCCCAATGACGAGATACCTCGTCCTTGCCACTTAAGGCGTTTTAAGGTAATGAAACAGAAAACTTGTCAGAAGTCACTGCAATGACTCCCTGGCGTCAGTTTTCTGTTTTAATGACAGTGATGTCATCAACACAAAAAAACAGATTTTGGGGGATTATGGCGTGACTTCTGGTAAGTTTTCTATTTCATTTTTGCAATTAAAAATAGCCGACAGCATCTGCACCATTGGCGGGCAGATGGTCAGAGAGAAATGGGCTTCATGAGTTAGGGATGGGGGAGAATGGCTGTGACAAGCAGGAACGCGCAACTCTCATGGTTCTCCCAATGAGAGCTTGTATACGTGTACAGAGTCCAAGTTCCAAGCATCCGATTTAGCCATGCACCCTGCCCAATGTGCTGTTTGTCCGTTTTTTGTGATTATTGTAGAATGAAGATGTGTAGCCAGTGCTTCATGTCTCTCAAATGATTGCTGCCAGTGAAGAATGACACATGGCATGGATAGTATATGAACAAAATGATGATCATTTAAAACATGTGTCGATCTACATTATGACTGTAAGTTGTATTCACTACATACACGTAGTTGTGAGCAACAAATATATAGGCACGGGAAAGAATTTTTGTGTAAAATGCAATTTGTGTATAACATGCAAATTAAATGATACATTGTTGTTACTGATGATATTGTCGATAAATCCTGATTAGCAAAATGTGCACCTATAACTTTGTATGCTTGATAAAGAGTTGCTCTTCAGATTGCTTTTTTCTAATTCTGACTGCATTAAATACCTGAACAGCAAGGGAGCACACCACACTGACTGACGATTCCAGTGACTGAAGCCAGTTCTTGGGATCCCTGTGACACAAGGGATCATTACCCTTTGACTCCTGGTGACATTAGGAGGGCTGGATTAAGTCAAAAAGGGATGGACTATAATCCTGCACCTTTGGATTCGAAGGAAGAACCAGAGGGCCATCCATTTCTAAGGTCGTGGATGCTAGGCACTTTGAATACCTCTACTCCTTAATCCCTGTGTCAAGGCTTTCTAGTAGCTCCTGGGCAACCCTGAGCTGTGAGCAAGGGAGATTTTAAGGCCCCACTGATGACTCTTGAACTTGTTAAAATGTGTCTCCAGTATCTCATATCTACAAAGAACTGTTTTTTTTTCATCAAGAATCTAGGCAACAAGGAGCAATGCCAAATGTCAGATCACTTTGTACTTCCCCATTCCACTGCAGATTCTTCCAGACTATTTGGATTGTTCTTTGAGCGTGGACACTCTTCAATATAAGTAGTTCTCGCTACCCAAAATATCAGAGCCAGTGACATAATTTGCAGACCAGAGATTCAGCTTCTCAGACTTCAAAAACACTGGAAGATTCTATATTTCCTCAATGCCACTGGGCCGCAGAAACATAGGGAATACCAAGTATTGGCCAGTATCAGTTATACAATACAATACTTTAAAGAACACTACAGATACGGCTATGCACACAATCCTGGTCACATTAATTTAAGATGTAGGTTGTTGAAGACTTTTACAGAAACATAGACACATTCAGTTCCCCGCTGAGCCTAATCTTAACCCATTTTACTTTGAAGGTCAAAAGATTCTATCTATACAACAAGGGGGTGTGAGTGCAGTGTGAACATAGGGAGTCCCCCTGTTCCCGTGGATGTACGATTGAACAGTATTGATCTCCCAGAAACAATGGAGGCTAGAATGCTCAGTGAGGGGATCAAAGATCCAAGTAAGATAAAAGTTGAGGTGTTAGTTGGAGGGCTCAAGGGAAGGGTCTGACTTATTAGCTCAGCAACTTAAAAGTTATATATTTAGGAGATAGTACTGCAGCCTTCAAAATCCTATGGGAAGACAGAGGCATTCTCTAACAATAATTGGCCTGTTCATCCAGGAATGACTTCTTAGTCACAAACCTACCTTACCCTCACATCTCAAGAACAGATACTAGCCCCATTTTCTATCAAATAACAGATGTCATGTGCTGTGATCACAATGGCGGCCATATCCCCTGTGCGGCCTGGCAGCAGTGTTCAGCTGGTTTCTGTCCATGGAGTTGGGCGAGAACTTGATCATTTAACTTCTACTCATGGTTTGCAGTAGAACAGCAACTGAGGTAATTATCCGCTGTGGTCTCATGCCCAGTAATATGCACCACCTGCAGTCAAATTCCTTTCTGTACCGCCCCATTCCCATAACTATAGGAAAAGGTCCACCAGAGGCAAAGTCTTGGTCCCCCCTTGCTAGTTCACATAGAACATTGCAACTGAGTTGTCTGTCCCGATTCAAACTATTTTGCTGGAGATACTGGAAAGTATTTAAGGCTAGCAAAAACTGCAAGTAATTCGAGGTAGTTGATGTGATGTTCTCTGTCCAAGGAAGACCACAGATTGAACACCTCCAGATGAGCTGGCGTCACCTGCCAGCCGAGCAGGGAAGATTCCATTGTCGAATGAGGAGACGGTTACAAAAAGGAGGTCCCCTCCGAAAGGTTGGCAATGTTCGACCACCAGTGGAGGTCAGGAGTCATCTCTGGGGACACCCGAATCAACTGAGAGTCTGGGTCTGTCGCTTGAGACCACTATTGTCTGAGCATCATCTGTGTATGTCTCATCTTTAACCTTGCTAGAGGAAGGGCTAAGATGCAGGAACCCATTAAGAAAGGGAGGAACCAGTACTGAAAATACCTGCCCTCTACTGAAAAACAGGTATTTGTGGTGTTGAGGCCATATTGGTATATGAAGGTACCCAACCTTGAAGATCCACAACACAAAGCCAATCATCCTTTACAAGGTAGGAGTGGATTTGTGTGGGTGTGATCATTTTGAATCTTTCCTGGGGAATGTGGAGATTGAACTCTGACAGGTCTAAAATAGTGCACAGGCCAGCCTGATTGGATTTTGGCACTGTAAAGATGGGTGAGTAGAAGCACTCGCCCTCTTCCTCCATAAGGACATGTTCTAGCACCCTTAATTCCAGATGCTACTGGACCTCTGAATGTAGTGAGGGATATGCTCTCTCCTGTAGAGGACGGGATGGAGGAATTGGGTGAGGGGAAGACGGAACCAAACGGGTCACTTACGGAACCCAAGGGTCCTTCCTGATGGTCTGCCAGACCCTGAGGTGTAAAGAGATGCATCCCCTACCGGAGTCTAGTCGGACCTGTCCAAACCATCATTTGGGATTGTTATCTGAAGAGGAGGTATTGGTTCCTGAGGTTCAGGGTGCTGAATGAGAGAAAAATCCTCAAGCACCCGTTCCCTGCTGCTTGCGCCGAGGGCCGCTCGGGGAGTGATCTGGCTAGCGTGATTTTCATTCTTGAAACTCCGAAACCCCAAAAAGGATGTGGAATGAAAGTCTGATTTTTGGGGGTAAGAGGACTTTGTAGCTGGAGGTTTTGTGAGGACAGACAGCGATTTTGCCATCAAAGTACTTGCCTTGTTTTCTCCCAACTCGTCATTAGTAGAGCTGTGGAAGAGTTCTTTACCCTCGAAGTGAAGATCCAGAACTTTCTCTTGGACCTCCTTCGTGAACTTGGTTGCCTGTAGCCACACCTGGCTTGTGACATCGACACCAATTTTAAGGCTGCGTGCCGAAGCATCAATATGATGTGCAGCAGCCTCCAACAAGCCCAGAGCCGGAAATCTGGCGTCAGATAAACCGATCTTGAAATGGTCAAGTTTTGTATTGGGGGATGAACTGTTCTAATTCCGAAAGCTACTTCCAGAGTTTTAAATTTGCTGCAGCCAGCACTGCTTCGGTATTTGCTTGACGGAGCTGGAGGGCCGCATTTGCGAAGACTTTTTCCCCACTTCTCTCCAAACTCTTATACTCCTTTGACAAGACTTCTGATGCAGAGGAGGATGATGCCAAGGGCTTGGAATGGAGCGTAGCTGCTTCCACCACCGTAGACGACGGGGGATACATGTGGTTAGGGGAATATCCTCAGACGCGTGTAGCCTGTATCGAGCGTCTATCTTTTTGTTAATGTCTTGGGCTGTGTGTGGTTTTCCCACACTTTCCTGGCCTCAGACAAAATATCCTTTTGAAGGAAAAGGTATCACTGTTTCTGTGTCTTCCAAGTAAAAGCAACTGCCAAGATTCCCACCTTTAGAGTAGGAGGTTCAGGAATCAGATTATCTAAATACTACATAAGATCCACAACCCTGTCATGAAAAGCCCTGATTGACAAAGCAGATCCTTCTCAATCCTATGCACATCCACCACACCCTTTTCGTGGGAATTTCGGCAGCCAGGGTCAAGCGCAGAGCATGAGACACAGGCTCGGGCTCCTTAGGCTCCGGAGGATGCTCTACCGGAGGAGGAGGCGGACGAGGTGCAAATTCTATTGGCCACGGAGGAGGCGGTACTTCTATTGGTCTTGAAGATTCCAGTGGTTTGGGAAGAACTTCCCTAAAGGGGTCCTGAGTGCATTAGTTTTTGGAAATGGCAGAAAAAAGCCTCCTCGGAAGATGGCCTTGGCTGTGGAGTTGGAACCAGTCTATCAAACGGATTATGTCTCCACGATACTGTTGACACTGGCTGCAAGAGTGTACGCCCATCAACAGGTCCACATAGTCTAACAGTGCCGAAGTAGGAGGAAGAGAGATTGTCAGTGGAAAGGGCATTCTTGAATTCCATCCATTTTCAGACTATATCGATTCTTCCCAAAGGATGGAGAGAGCAAGGATTTGGGCCTGGCATCCGTACCTTACGCAGCTGAAGGCGCAGACAAAATGGGCAACATAATTGACACTGGTGGGGCCGTACGCTTTGTGGGGACATGTGTCACAGATCAGTCAGAGGCCATGGTGGGATGGCTGTTATTTTAGGAGCTTTTTATGGTTTGTTAGCACTTTTTGAGGGATCCTCGGCAGAGCCAATAGACTTTGGACGAGAGTCTGTCCGTTTTGCTCCCTCAGACGAGTCGCTACAATGATTAGCACCTTTGAGGGGAATTTTCCTGGGACCGGGATCCTTAGCCTTGCTGGTAGATTTCTTAGCCACTTTCTGGGGAACCTCGTGAGTGACCCTGGTACCTTAGCCCCCATAGGTGGAACCTCAGAAGAAACTCCTGTATCCAGCTTGGCCCCTGAGTAGGGCACCTCAGGGCAAGTGCTGATGATGCTAGAGTCCGTACGACTCCTCCCTGAACCAGATGACCCCAGGAAGGAATAACCCAACCAGGGTGCTCTGAAAAGGAAGGAACCCACTGTGCGGTTTCTTTTTTCCTCAATGATTTCCTGTAAGTGGACAAGACGAGTGCAGTGGAAGACCTCCTCCCACTTGACTAGCCTTCTTTTGAGTGCGCGGACCAAAAGAGTTGCAGTAGAAGCACACCCTCCAATGATGGTCTGGGCCTAGACACTGGAGGCAACGATTGTGAGCGTCCACCCCAGCATAATGAACGCTGCAGGACACACATGAGGCGAAGCCCTTATGCTCCAGCATAGGCAGAGGAAAAGAAAACGACTGTGGTACCGAGGGAGGAAGCCAAATTGATGGACAAAAAGCGGGGTAAGAAAAGAAAACTGCAATGCTAAGTGCGTACGATCCTGAACGTGCGCCTAGAAGGACTGAAGGGCAATATACGCTGGGTGCTATGGCGGGACTAAAGCCTCATGCGCTGGCCACACATAAAATTTTTAAAAGAACTAATATTTTTTGATTCTACCAAAAAGTGCTTCGGTGCCTTCCCGGAGGACAGAATATCCCACAAGTATGGAGGAAATTGGATGGACGTAGGAGTAAGACTGTTACCTTTATTCAGCTCATATGTAACCTATATATTTGCAGACAACATTTCTTTTTGTAACGCTTTCTGCTGAGAAGATCATCTAGTGGCTTCACTTAATTTGGTTTTTGTTGCTTTTAATGGTAATGTTCACAGAAAGAAACCCTATTTGAAGCATTAAAGTAATTAAATGATCAGGAAATAAGACCCATACTGTTCTAACTGCTGTTTATGATACAAACTGAGTTGGGAGGTTGTGATTGATGGGAAAGAGATAATAGTATATTATTACAGTCATCTCAAACACCCAGTAAAATAAAATTCATCCAATATGATTAGTACTATGCTTGAAGGAATTTGGAAAAGGATGAAGAGGAAAAAGCAAAAGTGTGTCTATGTGTCACTATATTTGTGGTATACCACTATTTTGTTGCTTTAAGGCGAGTTTTGTTCAAGGTGCTGTTTTCTACTATGCAGACATATATAGACGTAAAATGAATTTGGGCCTGAGGGCCAATTAGGAATTAAACTGCAGTGGAAGATGGAATTTTGGCAACGTGTTGGATAGAAACCAGAATGCCAATGTGGAATGGAAATCAAGGTAAGGTGAGAGAAAGAGGCAATAATGAAAAATTGTTAAGGAAGAGTTGGTAAGAGGTAGTGTGAAAACTGGGTAGAGGGTGGGAAGCGAAGGTCGCACACAAGGGCAATGGCAGGGAGAGGAAATAATTACAATAAGGGACAAGAAAAACAAATGAAGCACAGAGACCCGGAAGTGGAAATTATGGCATAAGGAATGTGAAGAGGAACTCCAGAATGTAGGCAGGGAGAGACCACAAAGTCATAAGGGAGAAGGAAGTGGAAATCAAGCCCAAGAGGTGGGAAGGTGGAGTGGGAGTGGGTGCAAGAGCATGTAAAATAAGAAAGTCAGTCAAATGAGGTAGGAAGGGAATGTCTGGAATGTGACAATTATAAGAGCTTGCCAAGTATAGGAGGTAGGATGAAATGTCAGGCACAAAGAGTAGGCAGATTAATTTAAGGCAATGGGTGGTAACAGACTGTCATGTAGAGAGTTAGAAGCAATGTCACGCACAAGGGGTACGAAGAATAAATAAAGGCTAGAGGGGGGTCAAAGTGAAGGCAGGTAGGAAGGGCAGGTAGGAAGGACAGGCAGAGGGGAATGATTCCAAAAGGTTTTGGGAGAGTATACCAAGGCATGAGGTAGATGCGTGAGATGATAAAAGTATGGGCAGAGCAAAGCAGAAATTGAAAGGTGGCAAGAAATGAGACACAATATGGAACATTTGGAAAAAGGGAAATATAATTGGCATGCAGTTGCGAGCATCATTTCCCTACAATCTTACACTTACCTTTGAGCTGCCACGAGCATTTTAAAAGGCACATGAGGCATAACCAAGAGGCTGCATGTGAAATGCATGCAACGGAGATAACTTAAATATAAATGGGATGCATTTTCATTTGTTTTGAGGAATGGGCTGTGCAGTTTAAACATGTCCAGATTATGCCTTTGTGGCATTCTGTACCTTAACTGTAAGTGACTGGATGCATGTCGGTGTGAAAGAGCTAAAGGTTGCTGTACTCTGAAATGACCCAACAAATGCTTAGTATCTCTTTATAGGTGCACAGAAATAAGAGCTCTTAGGTGTTTACAGTTCATTCAGGCAGAAAAACAAAACCGCCTCTTATACCTGGTTGCACAAAAGACTAATGTTGTTGCTGAGAACACCATGATGGTGGAAAAAAGTGGAACAAAAGGAAGGAAAGAGGGAGAAGCTTAGAGATTTACATCCATGTATGGCTTCCATCCTAAAAACAGAACAGAAATGTTAGCAAACAGAAAGAAAGGTGTTCTTAACGGGAACCCTGTTAAACCTGCAATAAAGCCAATGTGGTGCGGAAATCGTCAGTTGTCTGTTTCCGAGGGGAAATAGTCCCAGGTGTAACTTGAAATAACAAAGAAATGTTACAGGGGGAAGGTTGATGATTGTTGGATCTGTCGCTCAGACATATAATTACAGTGGCTCTGAAGGGGTAGTAAAAGAAAGTTGGACAAGTTCACTAATTGTAGTCTAGTTTGTCCTTAAGGTTACCAGATCCAGGATGGTCTTTCTTTCGGACACATAGTCCACAAACCCAGAACCAGTCAGGCAAATTAAGTGAACCTCTGTTATGTTGCTGAATTAAGAGAACTTTAAAAACTATAAGCCATTCATTTGTGGCACGCTGACCTTTGGCGAATTAAGGATCCAGGGACGTGATGCCCCCTTAGTTGCCGACTGACCTTGTGCCCCCCTGACCAACCTCCAGTCACAGGACAGTCTCACACACCATTTGGTATCTTTTTGGAGGGATAGCCTGTGTCAAAAGGATATAATTGACTTTTAACCAAAATACATACAAAGTGGTTCCATTATTTTTTTAAAGAATGCAGCTTACCGTCACAGTGACTCAGATTGTCTTAGTCTCTGCCCTATCCTTAACACATGGAATCTTTGCACACTATATGGTGCAACTGGAAATCAATCTGTAAGTTGTTAAAAAAACTCGAGTGTGTGCACCAGTGTCAATAGTGGGCCTACACAGTCTGTCTACGGTCCCCCACATGTGTGGAAGCAGCAATTCCATCTCTGATCCTTTCATGAGCCAGCCAAAGGATGGAAATGGCCAATGATTTTAGGGAATGCCAGAAGGATGATGTTAATTTCAGATGTCCTTGGGGTAGGAGTATCAGACTATCCATAAATATAATATTACTTTACTCATGTCCTACTCTTGCACATTATTACATATGAGAAGAGGATCCCAAACAAGAGAAATAAATGAAATCAGTAAATGGCATCAGACTGACAGCTTTCGGCAAATATGTGTCTCACATCCTCCCAGCCACTTTGAGCATTGCTTATAGAAGATGTATCAAAGGACTAAAACCTGCAAAAGGCATGTATTGTAGCTGTCCTATTAGTGTTGGTGAAGTGCCACAGATGCCATGTTACCATAGGTAAAGTGTGCATGGATCGTGAGTAACGCACAAGACTAACCATGCCTCAACAGCTAATATAATCATTCTATAATATGTTTAGAAAAAAACGAGTATGTCTTTGAATAACATCTCTCGTCTGTGAAATAATAGGTGTGCACAATAACCAGAGAGCCCAGAGTTGTCTAACTCCCCGATCAAAAGCCACCACAGAAGCATGTATCTGTAAATTAAAAGTAGCTTGAAATTACCTGACAATGGCCGCCTAAGACTCTTGTGTTATCTATGATAAAACCAAACTACAACTCAGGTGGAGAATTTAGTTTGCGTTATGAGGTTGTTTGTGGAGATCGGACAACTAGAGCAGACAAGACATGCCTGATATATTCGATTTTGAGAGTGAATTTAAGTGTTGCCGAATAACTGCAAGATTCTGTAGACCAGTTGAAGTGGGGAAAAGACAAACAGCATCTTCTATTGATTGATTACATAGGTGTTCCTTAGGAGACTGGCTGCCAGCTCATCCAGTACGGCAATAGCAGCCACTTGGAATTTTGTTATGTTGGAAACATATCAATCAGGGGACAAACCCAGGTACAGACAGTTGATACTCATATTGTGGAAACTATCCAAGTAAATGGCAATCTCTGAGATTTTATGAACAATCTTCCATTTCCGCACTGCGATCTCTAATGGGCAAAGGGACAGGGAGTGCACACAGTCCTGCCCCTGTCTGTGATGCAAAACTGTTACATGCTCATGGTGGATTGGGACTACTTTTTGTCTGCGGACTGGAGGAAAAAATGTCAGAGCCATAACAATAACCTTTGTTCCCAGGAAACTTTCACGGAGTGACGCATATTCCTGCAGCAAAAGGCAGATTATTTAAAGCTGTCCACAGTGTGCCTCCAGAAAAGGGAGATTCAGGTTTGAGCAGGTCATCTGAATTATGAGGCTTGCATTTCACCACTGCAATAAATTGGCAGATCTGCGCTTACCACAGAAATAGGATAGTGAGGCTGGAGGGCCACAGGACTTAGAATGTTTTTGTCCATGGCATCGTATCACTGATCCTAAAGATCAGAGATGATTTTCAGCAAGTTCACATGGCACACTAAGACAAGAAGAAGCAAGCTCTGATTTAGGTTGCAGGTTTATTCAAGGGTTCTGGCTGCCGGTTTAAGTCGGTCACACAACATTTAAATCAAAGATAGACAACCACATTTAATAGGGATAATACATACTATAATCATAATTTTACTCGTTTAACCCTTCCCCCACAGGAGCCTGCTCCAGTCCCTCAGTCCCATACCTTCCACTTCAAACAGGTGCAAATATGTTCTACAGCAGTTTTGAGAATGGCAGTGCCTCCATGCGTTCTGAATAGTTCTGAAAATATAGTTTAAAATGTCTCTGGGTCTTTCCTCAGTGTCACTCAAAGTCTCGCAGTGAAGAACCAGTTCTCCCGTTCAATTATCTAGTTTTTGTGGTTATAGGTTGCTTGTCAGGCTGTTGTAGTTGCCTCTCCCAATCACCATCAGTAGAATGATCACAGGGCCCAGACTTTCTTCCAAGAAGGATGCTGCCACTTGGGTGTCACAGAGTGTTTGGCCACCCCTTGGCCGTAGACATGCTTCGGTAGAGGCTCTGTAAAGCGTTCCCTATGCAACTAACTTCTCTTTAGCCCAAAGTTGTGATCTAGAGAGGGACAAGTTTGCTCTTGATTTTCTCCTCGTCATTCCTACATGTGTGATGGGACCTTTCACTGACACCTGTTACACCTCCTTGACACTTGGCCACATGCACATTCCTTCTCCCATTTTCTCTGGAGAAGGTTGGGGGAGAGAGCAATAGATTGACAAAGAATCAGGAGACTAGAGAAGAAGTCCTGCAGGTTGGTCAAAACTGGAAAGTGGTATCTGGAGGATGTCCATGGGGAAAAAAACAAGGACGGAAGAGAGCCCCAACAACTACATAGCTTCTGAAGTCGGCCAACTATCTGAAGGAAAGCTCCGATGGGCCCACTTTTATTTTTGTTGGTGCATCAGCTCCACTTTAATATTGCCGCCAATGCCCCAGCCCTGCAGTCCATGAACCAAGCAGCCTGTGCTCCGCCTCTGCTTGCAACCGATTGGGCACACCAGCATCACATGGATGCTGCATCAGGGAGCCAGCAGGATGAAGCCAGCCCGCCCTCCAAGGGCCCACTCTAAGGGCTATGACTACTGTCTGACCATGATGGGCCATAGCCGGCACGCCAGAGCTTCTGATTCCGTCCCGCTCTATAAGGTGTCCAGTCAATTGGTCGACAGCAAACTGGTCGACAGGACATTTGGTCGACACCATTTGGTCGAATGCCAAATGGTCGAATTTTTTTTTTTTTATATATATATGTGTTTTGTGGGTTTTCGTGTGTCGAAAAAAAAAAAAATAGAAAAAAAAGGGGGTTGGGGGGGGGACCCCCCCCCAAAAAAAAAAAAAAAAAGTGTAAAAAAAAAAAAAAAAAAATTCGACCATTTGGCATTCGACCAAATGGTGTCGACCAATTGTCCTGTCGACCAATTTTTTTCGACCAATTGACTGGGAACCGCTCTATAACCCTCACGCCACCCAGAACCCCAACTGCAATGGGATCGAGTACCAAGACTAGTGAAAGTCACCCAGCCATCTTACAGGGTAAGGTGCACCTGGCACCTCGGGTGATACCTGGCTATGCTATTTGCTAAATTATTACTGCCTACTGCCCCACAACGCTTCACACTGCTGCTTGTCTCATCCCTAATTGGCCTGGTAAGGATCAGCAGTCTCCCATCATGGACCTATCCATGAATGCCAAGGCTTCTGCCCCCTCCTGCCCCATTATCTTCCCATTCTGTGTCCTTTATTGCCGCCTTCGCTACCCCGAGCGCTTGCAGGCCCGTGCTGGGCATGCTCTGAAATCCACATGCCACCCCAGGACATTGGGGTCTCAACTGAACGATCATGCCAGCATCCTGACCTGCGCGGTTCCCACTCTAATGACAACCACTGCAAATCAAGCTGTCCTGCCATCACACTATGACCTCAGCAACTACTGCCGGCTACTCTCTCATCTGGCATGGCGCCTCCTGGAATTAGGCCTGCCCATCCACCAGTCACCAACCCCAATCTATTGCCCCTACACAAACCTACATCCTTCCAAACAAATAAGCAGCAGACAACTTTAATCCCAACACTATGCCATCGGGCTCCAGTCCTCCAACCTGCACTCTGCAGCATAAGCCCTTCGCAACTCTCCTCTCTCCCCCCACTGTCCAAGGGAAGAGGGCTTTTGTGAGCCCATCGCACCACTTAACAAAGGATGCCTGCTCCAGCCACTACTACCTTCAGAACAACATTCATCCCACACCATTTCTCCCACCCATCACACATACAGCTGTATGCCATACTTGCATCAAGCTCCTCCTGCCACATGCGCATTCAAGCACCCCCTTACAACACACCACAATGCTGGCTAGCACCACTAGCACCTCTAGAACCCACATCATGGCCAGTACCCAGGCTGGCACACAGACTCCATGCCTGCTATCAACCACCATCTCCCTCCCATGCACAGGCAATGACAGAACCTCAAGACCTGCCTCCCTCAACTCAACACCATTGATACCTTGCTCCCTCCCTCCATCCACAAACTACTGCCTTTTACACTTGTGTACATGCACCACCTCTGCATATTACAATAAAGCTGCATCCTCATTCTCCACTCAAGCACCTATTCCTCATGTGCCCAGATGCCTGCAGCCCCCAAAATATTTTTAAAAAAATATCCTGCGCTCCAACCACTTTCATGCGCACTCATCAGGGCACGATCTATCATCGCTCATGCCACGGATTTTAGGGACCTTATCACTAACCACAATCTGGACATTTTAGCAGTAACTGAAACATGGCTACACCCTGCAGCAGGCCCAGTTCGTGCTAATGCTGTCCCCTCAGGCCATAGTAGCCGCAGCTGTGACCACCCTTTACTTAAAGGTGGTGGAGTTGCCCTTATCTATAAAGACACGATGAACCTAACACCATCTCCACCACGGCTCCACCCTGTGTGAACTACTTAGCACCAAGCACCATCACCTACCTCCACCATCACCATTCATGCTATCTACTGCCACACCCCGCCACCCCCCGGCACGACTAAATCATTTAATGTCAACCTTACACAGCTTCTCAGCACCAGTATTAGACCCTAGGGAGACCTAAATCTGGGTCTCAATGACCCCCTCTGACAAAGACACCCTTTCAATTGCCAACTCCATAGCCTCTCTCGGGTTCATACAAAGTGTATCTAGCCCAACACATCGACTAGGAAGTTCTATAGACTGGCTTGCAGCCCTGAACTGCAACACAACCAATATAACCATAAGCCCCAATCTTTTGTCTGACCACCACACTTTCAATGTCATTGTGCCCATTATCTCTGCACGGACAGCTTATTCCCTTCCTTTACCTCTTGCGATCGCAAGATGCCCCTGTACCCTCACTAAAGAACCACTCCTCCTCGTCCTCACAGCGGAACGTACCCTGGCAAGAGCTTCTCTTTCTTTTAATCCAAAAAACTTGGCTAGCACCCACAATAATGCCATCCTATCAGCCATGGATGCCATCGTCCCACGCAGAGCCAAACCAACAACGCATTTAAACTCTTTGTTTACACCTTGTCTCCAAGTCATGTCAGCCAAGAAGCGGGCCATTGAAACAAGTTGGCAAACTCATCCTCAGCAGCCAACAAAGCTAGCTTCCTCAATTTCTCCAAGAAATACAGCTAAAGCAACTGCCCTTTCTAACAGGATCTCTAAAGCCCACTCTCAATCACGAGAACATTCCTCTATCCTATGTGAGCTTGAACCACACCCCCACACCAATTGTTAACTACACCAAAGATGTCATCTGGTGCCAAAATATAAAAAATGCCCTTACGAACAAGCGTACCACCTTCCAAGTAAAAATCGAATAGAAGCGAGCATCTATCCTTGCAAAGACACAAAAGACTGGGCCCAGTCTTTCCCTGCCTCATCCTCTGACACCACCTTCAGCTTGCTTCCCATCATAAAATCTGACATTTCCAATCTCATTCTGGGTCTAAAGCTTTTTGCCAAGGTGACATCTGCCCAGGTCCTCTTATCAAGAACTGTGTGGAAGCCCTTGCTCCCATCATCACTGCATTTGTCAACTCTTTGTTCACTAACAGCTCGACCCCTCCCAATCTCAAGGAAAATTGGATCTCCCTACTCATCAAGAAAGTCTCACTTGATCCTAATATTCTCACCAAATACCAGCCCATCACCACTGTCCCGTTCCTACTAAGAATTCTGGACTGTGCTGCCCACATCCAGAAACAAGCCTACCTGGAACAACACAACATTCTCGGCCCATGTCAATCAGGCTTCCGTCCAGGTCATGGCACAGAATCTGCCCTCCTGAACCTCAAAAACCAACTGGACGATATTCGTGATGCTGGCTACCTAGTCTTCGTCCTACTGCTAGAACTTTCAGCAGCATTTAATCTGTTCAACCACCAAACACTCTGCTGCCACCTTTACCACAGGCACCAACCTTTCCCCTAAGGCTGGCAAATGGATTGCCTTATTCCTTGCAGATAAAACAACCTTTGTCTACGCTGGAAGAGGAGCTGCCAACCCAACGAAAGTTCCCTGTGGTGTCCCAAAAGGTTCTTGTGTCTCCCCGACATTATACATTATCTATACAAAACCACCCTTCGACCATCTCAACTCTCTGGGAATATGGTACACCAACTACGCCGATGATACCCAAATCCGCACCCCCCTTTCAGGGAACTATGATGAAGATTCCAGAAAATCAATAGAATCTATGACATTATTCAAGCCCGGATTGCCACACAAAAGCTCTGTCCTAATGATGACAAGACAGAAATCCTGATAGTGGGCCTCCCTCACGTCTTGCCAAACTTGACGCAGCCTTCTGCTCTTTTACTATTGATGCCTGTACTATCTGTGTTTGCTCCACTGCCAAAACGCTAGGCGTCCACTTGGACTCTAGCCTCAGCATGACTCGCCATGTCAGCGTGATCCTCTCATCAGCAGCCCATACCACTAAATTCTTGAATGCGAACAAACACCTCCTCTCCTCACAAGACTGAGTGACCATAGCCAGACAAGTAATTGGATCCCGACTTGACTATTGCAATTCCCTTTTCGCCGGCAATTCGGAGCGCAACCCTAACAAGCTCCAGACCATCCAGAACAATGCCATCCGTGCTGCTATGAGCTTATCCAAATGTGACCATGTCTCAATGAACAGAAAAGCGGCACACTGGGTAACAGTCAGAGAACAGATCAACTTTAAAATTCTCTCCATCCCTCATCAATGTCTCTCTAATTCTGCTCCACCCTACCTCTCACAGAGTATCTTCACGAATGGCTCCTTTAGGTCTATAAGACCAACCTACAGCCACAGACAGACCACCCGCGCTTCCAATGCACTAGAGCTGGGGGCTGTAGCTTCCCAGTCATTGCCGCCCACTTATGTAACACCCCACCTGCACTCTGAGCTTTCATACTGGCCTTTCAGGAAACAACAAAAAAACTGCTTATTCCGTTGGCATTGAACCATTCTGTTATTTAACTAATTCCCCTCCTCCTTCCCTGCCCCCTCCCCATCCCCCTGCAACCAGCACCTTGATGCCTGTGGGTTTTGTACACTCTACAAATGTAAAAATAAATAAAAAGGAGCAGAAGCAAGAGGCAATGTGTGGCAGCGTGAGAGACGAAGAGGGTGACATTTCTGAGGAACAAGGTGGCACTCCAACGGGTGGAAAATGTGTCACAGTGGTGGAGAAGGTGGGAGAGAGCTGGATACCACTGAGCTGGAAAATAGAGGCAAAGAACGCTGTGCTCAAAGGGGCAAAGGGGAAAAGAAGGTGACTCGTGGGGGTGAAGAAGCTGGGAAGGGACCTTGAAATCATTGAATGTGAAAGTAGAGTGTAGAAGGGTGGTGCCCAAAGTGGTGACAAAGTGGAGATTAGAAGTATCCAGGAGAATAGAGATGCCAAAATGGTTGAAGAAATAGAGAGTGAGTGAAGGAAGGAGGGCGGTGTTTAAATGAGTGAAGGAGACCAAAGGGGCGAGGAGTGTGTCACTAGATGCTCCAGCTGTAATTTTGATAATTGAAAGTGCTGTCTGCCTTTCTTTTTACTCAGACCGTAGTCCTCACGGACTACAATACCCAGCACTCCTCAGGTCTTTTAAGGACCTTAGCGGCACTTCAGCGCCGGCGCGTTGGAGAGGGCACTGGTTTATGCCGTACATAAAGAGGATATTTAATCTCTTACCTAGCTAGTTATTGAGTGTATGCCTGTTATTGTGACAGTTTACACTGAACATTTCTACTAGTTAGAACTGAAACGTGCAAATGTTTGTTTGTGTGGACTTTGTGTGTGCCTGCAAATAGCAAATCTAGAAATATAACATCTCTTTTTAGATTATTATCGTTTAAAAACATCTAAATTTGAATTTGTGCGTGCATAGCATTTGGTATGTAAAATCTTTGAGTGTGCTTGTGTATTTTCGCCTGTTTCTCGCTCAACATTTGAAAACATCTAAGTTTGAAATCGTGCATCCCCAGCATTTGCTCTGTGCTACCTTCCGAGTGTGCTTGTGTATTCCACATGCTCTTTGCTCATTGCTGCTATCACTAGCTGCATTTTGCAATTTTGATAATTGAAAGCGCAGTCAATTCCTAGCACTCCTCAAGCCTCTTAAGGACCTCAGCGGCACGTCAGCGCTGGAGAAGGCACCAGTTTGTGTTGGTTAGTGCACGGTAAGTGCAAGGAAGTACACTCTACCCTAGCTCGCTTCATCCTCTCACAAGTAAGAAGCTGCTTCTTCATCTACATCTGACAATATGACTCATTCGAGTGAGTCACCCGTAGCCTCCCATCACAAAAATCAATACAGCATCAACCAATTGAACTACAGAAAAGGTAATCAGGACACTTCGAGCATCCAAACATACACTGAGACAACGCCCATTGCTATATCTGCAGTAGCCCCACTACCTTCAGTTCTTAATATGGCACTTAACACACGCTGTCTTGTTCTGCATCGAACAGAGATAGAAGGCTATCTTGCCACATCCAACATTGCTATTCTAGGTCTCACTGAGACATGGCTGAATGGTGCCACTAACTTTGCTACCGCATCAGCAGTTCCACCGACTATAACATCTTTCGGGCTGCTAGGTTTGAGAAAAGAGGAGACAGAGTGGCACTTCAGGTCAATAAACAATGGGATTGTCATGCTGTAGGCCATACTGGTATAGATGACTGTGAAAGTCTTCTAGTAAAAATAAAAATAAATTCCAACATCACTATCACCATTTTTATTACTTATAGACCACCTACAAACATGACATTTTCCAAGGAACAATGTCTTGCTCTCCTGAATAGTGTAACTAAGCCCAAGTCACCAATTATCTTCTTCGCTGACTTTAACTACAGGGCTGAGGACCCTCTTGATAAATTAGCTAACTCATAACTCATCTATGAATGCAGTTAGCTATACCCAATGGATAAATGAACCTACACATAGGGATGGGCATGCCATTGGGTTCTGACGCACTAGTTAGACGTCCTAAATTCCACCTCTTCCAAATGTCCATGGTCTGACCATTTCCTGGTAAATTTTACAATATGTCTCCCCGAAGCACCTGCCCGCCTGGACACACTGCCAAGATGCTATAAAACGAGCCGCAACTTCAAGAATGTGCCCCAATCCAAATTCAATTCCTTTCTGAAAACATATCTGCTTCTCCCTAAGTCATTGGAAAATGACACTGCCCTGGCCACTCATCTGTCATCTACTTTACTGGCTGCTATAGAAACCTTAGCACCAGAAAATAATAAACGTATTAATCCCGAAACCCTAAAGAATACGTGGTTTAATGAAGAAGTGCTTCACTCACAAACCAAGAAAAGGGCACTAGAAAGAGAATGGAGGAAACGTCCCTTCACCCAGACCTAGACCCCTATAAACTACAAATATGCAGTTAAAAACTTCAAAGCAACCATTAGTGAGGCAAAATCTAGATACTATAACTCCATGATTAGCAACGCTAAATCTAGCTCTAGCAAGCTATTCAAAGTTCTGAAAGAAATTGAAAGAAAATATGTCATTAAACAGGCCATCGCTCAAGATTCAGCCTGTTGCCAAATGATCCAAGACCAATTTTCTAACAAAATTCTCGGTCAACAGGAGAAAATACAGCAACTCAGTTGAACGCTACATCTGATGATAGGCCTCCTCTTAACATCATTAAGATCAGGTCACAGATACCAGAATTCATCTTCAAACTATGTACAGAAGCAGAAATCTTTAAAATAGTCACCAACCTTAAACCCACGGCATGTAAGGGAGAAATTTACCCAGCCAACATCCTCAAGGAGTCCTTTCGTTTCTTGACACCCTGGATCACTAAAATGGCCAACCTCTCATTTAGCGAGGGCATGGTACAACCGTCACTTAAGGAGGTGTGGGTTAACCTCTACTGAAGAAAAGTTCATTGGACCCCTGCCATGCAAAGAACTACCGTCCTAAAACTAACGCACCCTTCTACTCAAAATCCTAGACAAGTGGCCTATCTACAGTTTCAGGATTTCCTTGAAGCAAATAACATCCTAGACACTCATCAGTCTGGATTCAGAGCAAAGCACGGGATGGAAACAGCCCTCCTGGATCTCAAAACAACCCTGAATGGCATAACTGAAAGTGGGAGCACAGCATTATTGATGCTGTTGGATCTTTCTGTGGCCTTTGACCTGGTCAAGCATTCCATTCTCATCGATCGACTGAAGAATATGTTCCACTAAGGCCTCAGACTGGATCTCCTCCTTTCTCGGTCCACGACTATCGAGAGTGGCAGTGGATAATACCCAATCCTATCCAGATGTCATTAATGCGGGAGTCCCACAGGGATCCTGCATATCGCCATCTCTTTTTCATATGTATATTCGGCCACTGCTTGACCTACTGGACCGCCTTGGTGTCAAGTATACCAACTATGTTGATGACACTCAGGTGGTATTTGAACTTGTAGACAATCATAACACGGTCTCCAACACCCTAAATAATGTCTATGCCGCAATATAAAATTAGATGGTCTCAAACTCCCTAGCTATGAATGACTCTAAGACTGAGCTTCTCATTGTGACTACTAGCCAGAGACTTAAGAAACTTGACACCTCCTACAAAAACTTCAATATTGCAAATAACCAGATTAAGGTCTCAGATTGTATCAAAACCCTAGGAATTCCCCTAGATGCAGAACTTAACATGAAAACTCATGTATCACACACACGCTCATCATGCGGCTATGTGGTCAGGCTACTCAATCCAATCAGGCCCTATATCTCAGTCAACAACCGATCCACCCTAGTATCTGCCCTAGTCATTTCAAGACTTGTAATAGTCTCCTGAGCGTGACCACACAAACTAACCTGGTAGCCCTCCAGACCACACAGAACAACACGATGCAAGCAGTCTTTGGCCTCCGTAAGCTGGATCATATTTCTGATGGCTGCCCGTTAAGCACAGGATATTGCACAAGACCCTGGCACTAGTTTATGAATGCTGGACCTCAACAGCCCGCTTATCTCTCAAAACGGCTTACGGTTGATCGACAACTACGATCCCTCCACTCTAGCGACAACCACATATTTGTACAGCCTTGCTTCCTGCTTTCTAAATTTAGAGGTGCCAGCTTTCCAGTACAGGCTTCTAAGGCGTGGAATGCCCTTCCATTACCAATTAGAGTCTGTAACTCTCTGTTGGCATTCAAAAAGGCAGTCAAAACCGACCTGTTTATAACTAGGTGCCTCTCCTCTTAAGTCCTTCTCTTTTTTGGCCCTGATTGCCCCTAGTCTTGATACATGTCTGACTGTCTTGTCCCGTTACTTGTGCGCCCTGAGGCCCATGGACATGTGGCGAGTTACAAGAAATAAAATAAATAAAGAGGAACAGAGGCTATTATGGCTGAGAGCAGAAAGAGAAAAAGTGGTGCTTAGAGTATTGATATTGATATTTTATTTCTATCAAGCTCGTACACAAGTGTTTTAGACTGTGACAAGGCGCGGGAGGGTGAGCAGGTACCTGGGCCCGGAGGACAGAGGGTGGCCAGGTGCACGGTGCCAAGAAAGGACAGATCAGCAGAGGAGAGGGGGAGCCAAGGCAGAAGAAAAGAGGAAGGTCTTGAGGTGCTTGCGTAATCAGAGATGGTTCTCCTCAAGTTTTAGAGTGGCAGGGAGGCCCCAGCCGAAGACCGATCTACCCCCAGCTCGTTTCTTTGAAAAACAACTTACCCTGAGGGAGTTAGAGGTAGAGGAGCGAAGAGCTCGAGAGGGGAGGTATTTGCGGAGGGATAGCTGAAGGTATTTTGGACCCAGGCCCCAGAAAGCCTTGTGGACAATGCAGAGGGTTTTCAATGTATTCCTTGCATCCACTGCGAGCCAATGGAGAGATTTCAGAGCTGGAGAGATACAATCCCAGGGCTTGAGGCCAAGGACAAGTCTCGCAGTCCTGTTCTGGATTAGTTGCAGAGGGCGGAGAGTAGAGGCAGGTAGATTTAGAAAGAGGCTGTTACAATAGTCCAACCTAGAGAGAACCAGAGCTTTGGATACCATGAGCTACTGGGGGAAGGAGAGAAAAGGCAGAGTACCTCTGAAGAGGTGCAGTAGGAAGTTTGACTTTTTAGAGACCTCAGAGATGTGGGCGGAAAAGGAAAGGGTGGAGTCAAAGATGACCCAGAGGTTCTTAGCCTCGCAGGTGGGGGTAGGAGGAGGGCCAAGAGAAGCCGGCCAGAGAGTGAGGGAAAGGATGGTGATGGTGTGCCGATGAGGAGGATCTCCGTTTTGCTGGCATTCAGACAAAGATCATTGGCGGCACACCAATCTTGAATGACAGTTAGGCAATCAGAGATGAGAGAGGGAGAGGTGGTGGCCGAAGGCAGCCTGAAAATGAGTTGAGTGTTGTCAGCGTAGCACTGGGAATTTGAGCAGAAAATGGCAATGCAGTGGGCGAGAGTTGCCAGGAATTGGTTGAAAAGCCAGGGTGAGAGGTTAGACGCCTGGGGAACACATGGAGCCATATCTCTACTCATTTGGCCCTGAAAAAGGCTTGGGTCAAAACGCGCGTCGGCTGTGTGCACTCACCTATGTTGAACAAACTGGCATTTTCTGCCAACTTAATGTTTTGAGATTGCTCTGGTGTTTTTGTTGATAACTATAATAAAACAACAAATGGCTAACACCACCATGACTCTTCTAATCTGATCTAAGGGTAAGGTAGGTCGTCACCAGAAAAGGGGGCGGATACCATGTCTCGCATGCAGATATCCTCTTCCCAATCCCCAAGGACCCTCCATCCAGGTGATCCTCCCTCGCATCTCTATCCCCAGGGTCAGGATCCAAAGGCAATGGCCTTTCCCTGATCACCTGAGAGGACAACACAAGGGGAGTAGGTGGGGGGACACCCTCAGGTTCCTCACATACCCTTCCCTTAGAAAAAAGGCCTCCTGCATAAGGGATAGATGTTGATGGCCTACCAAGGGGGTGGGGGGGGGGGGGGTTCAGAAGGTATCCTGGTGGAATTTGGCGACCAGTTCCATACAGAAGTTGGACTTAAAAAAGGTTCCTCATGCCAGTTTTTATATGGAGAGAATGTTCAGGTGTGTTTATGGATGTCGGTCAGTAAGGAGGGGAAGTTGGGAAAGTCTGTCCCAATAATGGTTTCCTTTGGCAGTCCTGGGATGATGGCTGAAGGGCAGTTGGTAGTTGTCTGTTAGGAAAGATTACATTTAAGTGTAATTTTCCCTCCGTTTGTGGACCCACCAAACGTTTTGCTTTTTGTGTGGCTATCCTATCCTGACTTTTGCCAGTGGAGCACAGCCTTCAGCTGCGCTCCCCTCGGATTTTGCTCACTCACTTGTTATGGGGAAATTGACACATCCTTCAGACTGTCCGTACTGGGTAACTATGGGCTTCATTACGAGTTTGTCGGTCTGGAAACAAGGCTGGCGGTAAGCTCACCGGCACCCTTGTTTCCGGATTGCAAACTCTGAGTCTGCCTGCCGTGGTCACTGTGCCTGACAGGTCTGATCCTGCCGGGCACTGCTGCCACAGTAGGCAGACTGTTCACGGAAGCACCGGCACCATTGGTAACAGTACCGGTGCTTCCGTGTTCCCACTCCCATAGAGTCCAATAGGACTCTATGGGAATGGGGACTTACAATTTGCCGGCGCCTGACTACCCGGGCCGACGGACTCGTAATGAGCCGCTGACATCGGGAAGTCAGGCGCTGGTAAAATAATACGCATCCGGCGGTAAACCGGCGATAGCAACGGCAGGGTTACCACTGGACCTGTAATGAGGCCCTATGTTTTCCTTAGTTTTCGACTATGTTGCCATTTCTTGGTAACTTTTCAACAGTGCACAATGTACCTTCCAGTACCAGGTGCTGGGATCCCTTTTGTTTTATGGCCCTAGACGCCCTCCAAGGATTGTTTGGTGACTATACAAGTGTACTACAAAACTAGATTGAGGTCTGCCGTTGACATGAGGCGCTGGGACTAACTGTAAATTGAAAAGAGGTGGTAGATTTCGAGAAACTATACCTGGAAAATAATTGAAACTGGGGTTGCCGCGGGTATGAGGGACTAGCAGTTACCTCAAAACTACTAATTTGGTACAAATGCAAACAGAAGTTTGTCACCTCTGATCCGTTGCACAGCCCTAAAACAGGTAAACTAATATGCAAGTAAACTAGATCAATGTCAAACAATTCAATTCAACAATGTCAAACATTCAGCAACAACATTAGAAAGTCCTCCAAAATCCTTCTATTAGGAGACTTACATTTAGGATACAATGATCCTAAGGATAAATCTGCCGCAACCCTAGCTAAATAACTCGCAGACTTAGGTTTCTCCCAAAGAGTCCTCACCCCTACTCACTCCAAAGGCTGCGCCCTTGACTGGGTCATGGATTACAACTCAACTGTGCATCCAACATTACCTCAAACAGCGCCCTTCCTTGGACGAACCACACATGCATTGAATTCCTCATCCCCACCAACCCTAAACCTAAGACTCTCACCCACGCACCACCTGCCACAATAAGAAGTTCTAAAAAACACAACGCAGAGAACTTGCTTCCCCACCTTAAAAGACCCTGCCTAGCACCACCTTTCTCTCAGGACCCAAATATACTATCAGCTATCTTCAATGATACTCTCACCAATGCCATAAACTCTATAGCCCCACTTGAAAGCAAGAAGGAAAAAAAATAATTTCACTGCAACTCTTGGTTCTCGGAAGAACTCCAAACCCTCCGAACTCAAAAGCGCCAGTCGCTTAAAAACTGGCAAATGGATCTGAGTGATCTAAATAAGAGCCTCTTCAAACAAATAGCCCTCCAATATAAAAAAGCCATTTTAGCAGCAAAATCCAACTCCTTCAATGATAGGATCTCAAAGGCCAACTCCCAAGCTAAAGAACTATTCGCAATCTTTAATGAATTAGTCACTCCTCCGGCTACCGCTGACGAGATAACTAAAGACAAAGCCTGGTGTGCCAGCATTCAGTCCGCCATGCTTAACAAAATAAAACTCCTCCAGAACAAAATCCAAAACCACTGCAAAGCCCTCCCAAACCAAAAAACCAACCGCCCTACACAAGACAAGCATAGTAATCTCAATCACGCTCAATTCTCCTTGAGAAACATCACTGAACCTGAAGTCCTTAATCTCATCAAAAACCTCAAACCATCCCCTCTGCAATGCAGACATTTGCCCTCCCAAAATCATCAAGGAATGTGCCAATGACCTAGCACCCCTGATTACTGCCTTCATTAGTGCATCTTTCCAAACAGGAACTGTCTCAAACAATCTCAAGGAAGCCTGGGTGCGGTCACTTCTAAAAAAGGCCACACTTGACCCAGCGCAACCCAACAACTACAGACCGATAACAACAGTCCCGTTCCTCCTAAAAATCCTGGACAAAGCAGCTCACATACAGATCCAATCATACATAGAAGCTAACTCCATACTAGGCAAAAGACAATCTGGCTTCCGTGTCGGGCATGGAACAGAATCCCCCTTATCAGACCTAAAAAATCAAATCTCACAGATCATGGACAAAGGCAAACCTGCCTTGCTCCTCCTCCTCCTCGATCTATCAGCTGCTTTTGACCTGGTAGATCACCAAACACTCACCACCCACCTCACCCATGCAGCCCATTTCTCTAATCAAGCAGCATCCTGGATCACTTCCTTCCTTAAAGGAAGAGCCATGAAGGTCTACTCTGACACAGCTAACACAGATCCTACCACTATAAACTGCGGTGTCCCGCAAGGATCTTGTACAGCCCCCACCCTCTATAACCTCTTCACAAAACCCCTCTTCGAACTATTTGACTCCATGGGTGTTGCATATACAAACTATGCAGACGACACTCAAGTACTTTTACCCCTGTCTGGACTCTATCACCAAGACGCCATGGCCCTTCACAACATCTATGCCACTATTCAAGCTTGGATGGTAATCAATGGCCTCTGTCTTAACGGGGAGAAGACTAACATTCTCATCCTGGGCCAGACAAACACATTATCGAAACTAAGCCCCCAATACAACAACTTCAACATAGACAACTCAACCATCTCCGTATCATCCTCCGTCAAGACTCTAGGTGTTCACATTGATGCAAATGTATCGAACAAACAAGTCAGCGCCATAGCCTCTGCATCAGCGTTCAGCACCAAACTCATCAATGCCATTAAGCCCTACTTATCAACCCCCAACCGCTTGGCCATAGCTAGAGAAACTATAGGAGCCAAACTCGATTATTGCAACGCCCTTCTAGCTGGCACCTCCGCCAAAAACATTCACAGACTGCAAACCACACAAAACAATGCCCTCAGAGCCGCCATGAGCATCCCTAGAAGAGACCATATATCCCACGTCAGACGTGAAGCACGGTGGCTCCAGGTCAAAGACTGTATTACTCTGAAAATCCTCACCATCACTCACAGGTTCATCAACAAAACCGCTCCAGCATACCTATCTGAAGCAATATCAAGGACCACATCCATTCGCCCCACCAGAGCTTAGTACACCAACCAGCTACACATACCACGCATAAAGAGAGCCACAGCGGGAGGTCTAGGCTTCTCCTATATTGCAACAAAACTCTGGAACTCACTCCCCGCCACCCTTCGAGCTGAAACTTCCATCTCTGTCTTCCGCAACAACCTCAAGGCCACTCTCCTCAACTAACAAGTGGAGGACTGCCTCCTCTACTTCTGCCATGTATATTGTAATATAACACAAATGTAATATAACTGTATTGTAACCTGTATATATACTGCTAATGACTATGTAACTATATTGCAACCTGTATACACATTGCTAATGACCATGTAACTAAGTAAGGAACAAGTTACTTACCTGTAACTGTTGTTCTCCAGCATGGGTCTGGCATGGATTCACATGCTCATGAATATTCCCCGTCGTCAGGCCGGGAATCCTTGGTAAAGAAAAAATCAGTATCAGTTTCGTTTCTGATCTGTCTTTCTCAGTAGTAACCAATCACTGGTCTCTGGGTCACACTGCCCCCAGCCAATGACTGCCCTCTCCCTAAGCCCCGCCTCTGGCAGTCATCTTCAGATTTGGTAGCACGCAAAGTGGCAGTATGACCAAGTGAAGAGCCGCAGAGGGGTAGGAGGGAGGGTTTGCATGTGAATCCATGCCAGACCCATGCTGGAGAACAACCGTTACAGGTAAGTAACTTGTTCCTTCTCCAGCATGGGGTCTGGCATGGATTCACATGCTCATGAATATAAGAATACACAGCAGTACACACATGCACAACCAACGGGAGGTGGCAAAGGCTCAACATTAAGCAATTCTTACCTCCTCACCAGGCTCACCTTAGGCAAAGAGGTTGGCCGACCCTGGACTCCTCCCTGGAATCCAGGTTGACGCAGTAGAATCTCGTGAAGGTGTGCGTCGACCTCCACGTAGCAGCCCTGCAGATGGTAGCAGCGATAGCTCTGGTCGAATGGGCTCTTGGACGGCCAGGCAACGGCCGGTTTGCCAACCGATGACAGTGCATGATGCAGCCGGAGAGCCATCTGGAAATGGAAGCCTTCCAGAGAGCCTTCCCTTGGTTCACAGGTCCAACGTTCACAAATAGCTGTGATATCTTCCGAAAACTCTTCGTGCGGTCCATGTAGAACTTCAGCGCTCTAGCCACATCCAGCGAGTGCAAAGTCTTCTCGGCCGGTGATGAAGGCGACAGGAAGAAAACAGGTAACACCAAGGGCTTGTTGAGGTGGAAGTCCGACGGCACCTTGGGCATAAAGGAGGGGTGCGTCCTCAGCACCACCCTCGTGTCGTGAAAAGTCAAGTATGGAGGCTTGCAGGATAGGGCCTGGATCTCTCCCACTCGTCGTGCGGAGGTGATGGCCACAAGAAACGCAGTCTTCCACGACATGAACTTCAACGGTGCCGAATGCAGGGGCTCGAATGGCGCCCCATGAACCTGGTCAGCACCACGTTGAGCTCCCACGCCGGGGCAGTGGCCTTCACCGGCGGGAACAGTCCCTTCATAAATTCCTTCACCAGGCGATGGGACCACAAGGACGCCCGTCCTGTGGTTCTGGTGTATCGGGAGATTGGAGCCAGATGTATCTTGATGGAGGCTTGAGCCAGTCCAGCCTTGGCCAGCGACAGTAGGTACGGCAGCACTTGAGGGGCCGTAATCCATAGAGGGTTAATCTTCTGTGCACGGCACCAAACAGAGAACCTCTTCCACTTATGTCCGTAGCACTTGAGAGTTGAGGACGCCCTGGCCTTTGCAAGGACCTCTCTGCAGTCAGCCGGGATATCGTACCCTCCAAACTCTAGTGCTGCAGGAGCCAGGCCTGCAAGTTCAGTGACTCCGGGTCGTGATGAAGTATGGCGCTTCCTTCTCTGGAGAGAAGATCCGCGTCCGTCGGCAGCTTGACTGGTGGGGACACTGACATGTCCAGAAGGTCCAGGAACCAGATCTGCCTCGGCCACGTCGGTGCGACAAGGATCATCCTGCACCGGGACCTCTTGAGCTGGTTGACGAGTCGGAGCAGCAACGGCAACGGAGGGAACGCATATAGTAACAGGCCGTCCCAGGGGAACGAGAAAGCATCGCCCATGCTCCTCGGCTGGGGAAACCTGCTGGCGAACCTCTGGCACTTGGAGTTTGTCGCCGTCACGAACAGGTCGATCTGCGGTTTTCCCCATCGTCGGAAGAGTCGATCCACTTGATCCTGACGTAGTTCCGACTTGTGGCACGAGCGCAGCTCCCTGCTGAGTGAGTCGGCGATGGTGTTCTTTATCCCTGCGACGGCCCAATGCAACAGATCTTGGGCTTCCTTGGAGAGGGCTGGGGATCTGGTTCCTCCCTGTTTCCGGATGTAGAACATCGTGGTGGTGTTGTGGTTAAGATTCGTACCACCTTGCCCTTGAGGGACGGGAGAAAGGACCTGAGAGCCCAGAAGACTTCACAGAGCTCCAGGATGTTGATGTGGAGCGTCTTCTTCTCCGGGAGCCAAAGGCCTCTCGCGGGAAGTTCTCCGGTGTGCACTCCCCACCCTTCCAGGGAGGCATCTGTCGTCACCGTTATCTGGTGGGATGGGGTCTGAAAGTCTGCCCGCCGTCAGATGAGCGCGGGTACCCCACCACCGGATTGCTCGTCGGAAGGTCTTGTTGAGCGGGATCCTGTCCTCGAAGCTGCCCGTCGCTTGGATCCAGCGGGCCTCGAGGAACTCTTGCAGAGGGCGCATCCGAAGCCTGCACAGGCGCACGAGATATATGTAGGAGGACATCATCCCGAGGAGGGACTTGATGGACCTCACCCTAGCCACGTCCGTGGCCAGCAGACGCTGCACCTTGCCCAGGATGGCCTTTGTCCTTTCCTCCGACGGCGAGGCCAGACGCGCCACTGTGTCAAGCTTGGCTCCCAGAAACAGTGCGACTTGCGACGGGACCATGTGGGATTTGGGAAACTTGATGGAGAATCCCAGGTCCGTGAGCAGCTGGAAGATGTTCGCTGTGTGATCTATGGCGACCTACCTTGTCCTTGCTCGGATGAGCCAGTCGTCCAGGTAGGGGTAGACGTGGATCCCCTGCAGGTGTAGCCGCGCCGCCACCGGTGCGAGGCACTTGGTGAACACCCTGGGTGCCGACTTCAATCCGAACAGGAGGGCCTTGAACTGGTAGTGCCGTCCTTGGACCATGAACCTGAGGAACTTTCAGTGTCCTTTTAGAATGCGATGTGGACGTACGCATCCTCCAAATCCAACGACGACAGGAAATCGCCCTCCTCCAGCTGTCCCAGCACGTGCTGGAGGGTGACCATCCGGAACTTCTGTGCCTTGGTGTACTTGTTCAGTCGTCGCAGGTCCAGGATGGGGCGCCATCCTCCTGTCTTCTTTTTCACAACGAAGTACCTCGAATATACTCCGGAGCCCCGGAGCCTCTTCGGGACGAGCTCGTTGGCACCTTTTTTGAGCATCGCCCTTACCTCCAATAGCAGTTGAGGGACGTGATTTTCCTTCCTGTCCACGGGTGGAATGTGGGGGCACTTTTTTAGAAATTCGAGGGCGTGCCCCTGGGCCAGGGCGTCCAGCACCCAACGGTCAATGGAGATGGACTCCCACACGCTGACGTACATCGCCAGCCGGCCTCCCACCGGGGTGCTTCGGTGGGGGCCCAGACACCGCTTTCGGTTCAATCTTGCTTGGAGGACGCCTTGCCGCCTTGGCCTCCCTGGTGACGACGGCGGGGTCCACCCGACTTGCCTCGTCCTCTATAGGCTTCCTGCGACGAGGAGCGGGCCGCTTGGCGGTACGTAGAGGAGCCACCGCCGAATCCCCTGCTTGCCTCCGGTGCTCCGAAAGGACGGCCTTCGTTGCCGGAGAACACCTAGGGCCTTAGCTGTCTCCGTGTCCATCTTGATGGCTTGAGGGACTCATCCACTGTTTTCCCAAACAGATTGTTACTGTCGAACGGCATGTCCAAAACCTTAGCTTGTACGTCCTGGCGGAAATCCGTCGCCTTGGGCCACCTTCGTCGTCTAAGGCAAATGCTGTTGCCTACCTGGCGGAAACCGGTGTCGGCAATGTCCGTTGCCACCGTAATGGCTTGGTCCGACGCCACTTCGCCTTCTTGCAAGATCTCCAGGGCCTTGGCCCTCTTGTCATCCGGTAGGAAGTCCACGGGGGCGATCAAGTACCATAACTCCCTGTCGTAGCGGGACACGATCGCGAGGGCGTTGGCCGCCTTAATCGTTGTTGCCGCCGACGAGATAATTCGTCGTCCCATTGCGTCCAGCTTCTTTCCTTCGCCGTCCGGCAGGGAAGTTGACGTTGAGGCCGATGCCCCCCCGCTTTCTTCTTGGCTGCCGCTGAGACGACCGAGTCAGGGGTCGGTTGTGCCCTAAGGCACAAAGGGGCCGCGTCGGGGACCCGGTACTTCTTCTCGTAACGATCCCTCTTGGCAAGCGTCGTAGACGGGTTCTTGAGAAGGGTGAGACCCTCGTCCCAGATGTCATCCAGCAGAGGCACACCGAGGACTGTCTTCCTCTTGGCCTTGCGCTGTTGGTAAAGGAAACCTTCTTTCTTCTCTTCGGGGCAGAGATGAAAAAGCTAGGATGCCCTGGCGATCATTGCATGAAAAGATCCGATCTCGTCCGGCGGGGAGGCCCGGGCTGGGCTGGGTGGCCGTGTCCGTTCCCGTGTCATCCCCAGGGACGGGGGATGTGGGTAAAGGCTGAGCAGGCCGCGAGGGATGAAAAGGCGGGGCTGGATGGATCCGTCTTCTCTTGTTCGGGGGGCTTCCCGCCGGGCCTGGCTCTGGCTCCTGCGTCGAGCCTGGTTCCGGATCCTCCGTCGGTGGTAAGGGCAATCTCGTCCTTCTCTCCGAACATAAGGATTGTATCGCCAACAAAATGGCCGCTGAGTTATCCTGCGGCTCTGGAAGCGACGGGTGACTAGGACCCTCGCCGGTGCCGCTGTCACTCTCGTCGTCACCCCTTCGTCGGGATCCCTCCCGTGGGGACAGGCCTCTTCGATGCCCTCGCCGAGGCCCTCTAAGACTTCTACCAGCTCCTCCTCGGATGCTGTGTCCACAATGGCCACCGCCCCCCCCTTTTCCGCCGGGGTCTTCACGGGGGTCTTTTCGATGGGTCTGAAAGAGGCTTCCCTGCGCGGAGGCAGGGAGACTCTGGGCCCCGAGGTCGCCTCCACTGGTGTAGCCTCCACAGGCTGCGCCAGGGACGCCGCAACTTCCTCGATAGAGGCCTTGGCCGGGTGAATCAAGGCCTTTACCACCTTGTGTGGGTCTGTTGCCTTCACCTTGGGGGGAGGGTCACCGCCTCGCTCTCCCTCGGCCGGATCCTTCAAGCTTGACCGGGGCCTCTCCAGAAGCTTTGCCGGGTTCTCGGCCTTCCTCTTCCCTGAGCCAGAGCGTTGGCTCGTGGTTGATGGCGCTGGAGAGGGTGCGCCCTGCCTGGCAGCCGAGGAGCCCAACCGTTCGGCGCTTCCGGTGCCCGCGGCCTCGCAGTGCTTTGCCTTCTGTTGGGCCCCCGTCGCCGGGGCGCCCTCACAGGACTTAGAAGACTGCTCAGACTTCTTCTTCTTCTTCTTCTCACCTGACAGGCTCTTTCCTTCCAGCCAGTTGGAGAGGCGAAGGTGTCGGTCCTTGATGGCCCATTCCGACATGTTTCTGCAAAATGCACAGTCCTTCTCCACGTGCGTTTTGTCCTCATGAAGACAGTAGAGACATTTCGAGTGCTCGTCCTCCTTGAACACATTCTGCAGCTGGAACCCTGAACAGCTTTCCGGTCGCCGAGCTTCATTTCTCCTGGGCCATGTTCGGGTAGGCCGCAGAGTATCTGGAATCCTCCAAGAAGTGTAACTCGGCGAAATCTTCACCCTTGAGGGGCGTAGAAAAGTCTGACATGGATCCCCGTTAATTGGATGTAGAGACGGTGGAGCTTGAGGCTCTATTTGACCGAAAAATGAGAAATTCTCTTTGAAAAAGCGCAAAAACGCAGCAAAAGCTCGCAAGCTAAACACGAGGACTCCCAGCTCTTGAGCGTGCGGTAAAAATCTGAAGATGGCTGCCAGAGGCGGGGCTTAGGGAGAGGGCAGTCATTGGCTGGGGGCAGTATGACCCAGAGACCAGTGATTGGTTACTACTGAGAAAGACAGATCAGAAACGAAACTGAAAATGATTTTTTCTTTACCAAGGATTCCCGGCCTGATGACGGGGAATATTCATGAGCATGTGAATCCATGCCAGACCCAATGCTGGAGAACTAAACTTTGTACTGTAACAAGTGCCACGATGTCCTTGGGCTGTTGTGCGCTATATAAATACGAATAAAACAAAAACAAACATGGTGTTACAAGTATATATCATTCAGAAAAATCATCAGCCAGAGAGCTATTCAAAAGAGTTTTATAAATCAATACAAAACAGAACTGCCGACACGTGTTTCGACCCCAAACAACAGGTCTTTTTCAAGGCAAAACGTGTGGTAGGTCATCAAGATTTAGCAAATGTGAAGCCCATCATCGCAATTCAAATGGAGGCAAAGTCAAGAATTGCCTAATTGCTGTGTAACGAGGAAATGTGTGATCGGAGTAAGTTCTTAAATCTTTAGTCATACAAGTGTGCAATGTGCCGGATCAAGACAAAACTTTACTAGATAGGTTACAGACTAGGTTCGGAGAATCGATTTGGTTGCCAAGTTCTTGAGGCCGGAGCGGGTTTGCCGCTTGTTTGCGTTTCTCCCTTTGTCTGGCCCTTGCTCCTCTTCCTGACTTGCTACAGCTCTCCCAAAAAGACCCGCTTTTTGTTCTGCCTGCGCGATCATGCGTTTTTACGCACATCTGTACTGTTGAGCAGAAGGCTCCCCAGTACTTTGGGCTGGACTCCAAAGTTAAGGAATGACTATGAAGAATTGTCTAAAGCTCCTAGTGTGTTAACTCACCCTTCTCTTTACAGGTTGTGGCTGTGTTTTCCTCATTTGTCACATTAGGAAACTTACTGTATATATGTTATATGGTAGAGTATTTTGTGTTGTAACCATTTTTATATAACTAAAGTTTACTTGTGTCTATTGGTCCGGCCGACAAAAAAGTATAGATATTTTTCATATACACTTGTCTAAGAGTAATTTGTGGTTCGCTACTGTGTGTGCTCATTGTGGGCTTCCGATAATTCTCACCCATCCTGAGACTTAGTCTTGAGCGCATGCCAAGCTACCTAGATTAGTCTGGCTTGTCCAGAAGGGTTCCCTTGTTTCACTAACCCGAGGGCGGCCTCCCAAACCTCTGCCCACCAGGTCAGAGTTTAGAAATCCATCTGAACAAAGTCCCTTTCACCTGGATGGATATGGTTACTTTGGGGTAGATTTCTTGGTCTCCACGTACACATGATATCTTTACCAAGGAGGCCCCTTTTAATTTCTCAGGTGATATTAGGCCCAGAGTCTACCAGGGCCTGAACCGGGATTCCATTTACAAGGACTGCTTAGTATGTGGGCTTAGATGAAGTTCCACAGAAGAACAAGTTACTTACCCCTGGTAACATTCTTTCGACTGGATGTTCTTCTGACGTATTACTCACCTTTTGATATTATCTGCTAGCTTCAGCTACTTCAGAAAACATTTTCGGCAGAGGACGCTGTGCGTTGATGCAGTCAACTCGATGTTCCCCACGGGCTTCCATCCTGCAGTCAACGTCATTGGTGGTATATATAGCACATGCAGCACCCGGGGGCTTCAGTTCTGTTTTTACGCCTTCCTCTCGCAGAAATGCCTGCTTCAGTGAGTCCCAGACAGTACCAGACTTTGAAAGAGCGTAAAGTGTAATGCATGGAAATTCTGCAGCGGGGTAGATTGAGAGGGGCGATGAGGAATACGTGGGAAGAACATCCAGTAGAAAGAACGTGAATGGATTGTGTCCTCCCTCGTATTACTCATCTTTTGATAGACTCCCAAAGCAGGGTTAGGTCTTGGAGGAGGGAGTACACATTTTCAGATTTAGTATTTGTCATGAACTGAATTTAAGACAGCTTTCCCAAATCCTCCTTCCTGGCTTGAGCATGAATCCAGTCAGCAAAGTTTAGTAAATGTGTGAATGGTAGACCAAGTGGCTGCCGCACAAATGTCTTTTATAGGCACCCTTCGTTGCAGTGCAGAGGATGTTGCCATGCCCCTTGTGGAATGAGCTCTCAGACCTTCATGCAGATCTTTCCCGGCCAATCTGTAGCATTCTGTAGAAGCAAGAATTATCCATCTGGACAAAACTGGTTTTGTAACTGGAAGACCCAGTTTGTGTCCAGTGTACCCAATGAAAATCTGGTTATGTTGATGTATTTTCGCCATTCGTGAAACATGAAAGCTCAAAGCCCTTCCGGGATTGAGCCTATGTAGCTTTCCTCTTCCTTCCCAGGATGAGGAGTTGGATAGAACGCAGGTAGCACAATTTTCTGGGGGGATACATGAAAATCTGATACAGACTTTGGCAAAAAAGAAGGTTTAAACCTAAAGACAACCTTGTTCTTATAGAAAAGAGTAAATGGAGGCTTGCTAGATAAGGCCTGCAACTCACTCTCCCTGCGGCGTGATGTTAACGCGACTAACAGAATGGTTTTGAAAGTTAGTAGTCTCTAGAATGGAGTGGCTCAAAGGGAGCACACATCAGAAATGTCAACACAAGATTAAGGTCCCAAATTGGTACTTGAAAAGGTGTAGAAGGAAACGCGTTAGTGAGTCCCTTTGGAAATGGTATGATTAATGGCATCTTGTATTAGGATACCTCTTCCAAAGAGCGCTTGAAGATTGAAAGCGCTGCCAAGTATCCTTTAATGGTCCCAATCTGGAGCCCTAGGTTTGCCAAATGTAGAAAAAGGACAGCACCATAGGTGTATTGCACTGAAAAGTGTCCACATCCTTTTGCCTGCACCAGCTGCAGAATTTGTTCCAACGGCAGTGGTACAAGGATTTAGTTGCAGGCCTTCCGGTTGAAAGCAAAATTTCGATTACGCCATCCAGGAGGTCCCAATCCTTATATCTCAAGCTCACAGAAACCATGCGTAACAACTACTTCGCTGAGAATGCCCAAGCTGACCACTCGCTGGCACTAATGCGATGAAAACTGTGCTCAGAGGGTAATCAATTAGGCAATATGACCTGAGGAGGGGGGCATTTCCGTTCAGGTAATTCCCCCGGGGGCCCTAGTTAGAAGCCTGAGCAAAGCAAGGGTTTTAACAGAGCCCTGGGGGAATTACCTGATCGGCAATGCTCCCCCTCCTCGGGTTATATTGCCATTAGTACCCCAGCATGTCCTATCGCGGTACTAATTGCAAGTTCCTCAAGTTCAGAAACTGCGCTGCTACGTTTCTAACACGTAGTCCATTCTCCCTTTTCATGGAGGCCAGTCGCGGAATGAACTCTGGACATAATATGCCTAAAATCTCAGCCATAGAACAAGAAGCTCTTGAAAGCTGAATTATTAATTAGGCAATAAGCCCCGAGCAGGGAGGTTAGGGGGGGCATTACCACATCTGGTAATGGCCCTGAGGCCCATAGTGAACGAAGGGCCTGGGGGCTTCACCGGACACAGTAATGGCCCCTGTTAAGGGGCTTATTGTCATTAGTACCCCGGCCCGTTAGACTTGGGTACTAATGCTGTTTTTTTATCAGTTGAGAGACGTGTTGCGTTTCACCTACGGAAAAAATAAAATGCCCGCCGTGGACAGGGAAACGTAGTCCATTCGCCCTTTCTGTGGCGGCCATAGTAAACAAAGAAAATGGCTGCCATGCAACGGGAGAAGGGACTACACGTAGTGCGGGCACCCATTTTTTTTTACATGCGCCGGGTACTAAGGAAGAAGTAGCGAATGCCAAAGGGTCCTTAAAAAACAAGTCGTTAGTCCTAGATGGGCTCTCAGCAGCATTTTATGAAGCCTTTAAGCCCCAATAGATTGAACACAAGATGTCAACGTTCAACTCTGGTTCAATTACCCCCTTAATGGTTGAGATGTCTACCATACTTATCCTCCAGCCAAGAGAGGGCCGGTGCGACTTTAGCTCTTTTAAGCCTATTTCATTAATGAATCCAGATCCGAAAATATACTCAAAGATTTTATCAGCTACACTGGCGGGCCTGATGCAAGACAAAACGGGATTCATAACTAACCGTTACACATTTGATAACATTCTCAGGGCCATAAACCTGAAAGAAGTGGGTAGGAAAAGGATTGTGCAATTAGGGGTGATTACAATTGATGCAACCAAATTATTTGACGAAATTGATTGGCCATACTTTAACTAAGTACTTTAGAAATATAATTTTGGCCCCCTTTTTACTACAATGATCCTAGCTAACTATAAAAAACCCTGCACTACTATTGCAGTCAATGGTCATAGATATGGGTCCATTCCTGTTTCTAGAGGAACACGACAGGGCTGGTCCCTGTCTTACTTATTTTATTTATTTGGGTGAGCAATTGGGTTTCAGCAAAATCCTTGGAATGTAAGCTGCCGGAAGCGGCCGCTAGGCTGTGCAGCTTGACGTTCCTGGGCCCCTTCCTCTAATCTTTTCTGGCTGCTCACGTGCAACAGCCGTTTGGGGCTCCCTGTGTCTCCTTGTGTCTCGGAGAGCTACCACAGTGTTCTGAGGGACTGCTTGAGTGCCAGGAAAGCGCTACCCTTAGCCACAGTGTATCGAGGGATTGCTGGACTACTAGGGTGGTGTGCCCCAGCATCAGGCTTCAGCTGAATTTCTGCTCTCAGTCTGAAGTTGGTGAGGATATGGGAGGAGAGTACCTGAATACGGTATATATCCAGTGAATTCCACTGCTGGCACTGTGCAGCTTGCTCCAGGGTGAGGGTCGTGGTGCTTGGCCCCTCTGCAGTGTATGCACGTGAAGCGGAAAGTGAGCCATGTGCTCGCGTACTGGACTGAGCCTGGGTTGTCACTGGTAATGGTCTGAGCTGGGCCAAAGCCAACTGTTTTTTTATTCATCTACCCATTGCTTATTGCTTATTTATGGTGTCTATGGGTTTTTAGTTGCCATTGTTTTTATATTACCTCACACTTACTCACTTTCCACAAAGATGCCCGTTATCAGAGCAGGAATAGCTAAACCCACTCTGACATCTGCAGACACGTGTTCTGCCTACGTTAAGACTAAAAGGAATGTTGCCACTGAGGCTCCTAGTCATCTTGGGATGTTAGAGGGCTCACCACCTCAGCCATTGTGGGAGTGGGCAGGAAGACCCCTAGCGCCAGGTGATTGTCGCATGAAAGATATTTTGGCCGGAAGTGCCCAATGTAAACAAGGTTTGCAAAATGAAAGACAAGAATCAGTGAGTTTAAAATCTCATCATACAACCGACTCTTTGAGAGGTAAGCTGCCAAACGAATTTAGAGCCATCTGGTGATTTATTAGACTTTAATTATGTGCCTTCTGTAGGTCACATCACTTTGCAGGGCCCATATTCTGGTGCAGCCATGTTGTGTAGCTCTATTATTCCAGCTTGTAATGCTAGTATAAATTGTCCAAACTTGCCAGTAGCTAGGTGTTCTACGAATAACCCAATTCATCATCCTATGAAGAGAGATATACGCACTAGAAATACGCACTAGAAAGGCCTCAGTACCTGAGATTGCGGACCAATACCTGAAAAGCTTAGTCGCAGATAAAAGGAACATGGTAATCATCAATGTGAACAAATTAGAAGCCCTCCGTGTGGCCTGGCTATAGTCCAAAGTCAGGGGAAGTTATATCGGAACTCAGGATTTTAGACTCTTGCATAGGGTTCACATTAAGGAGTGGTGCTTGACAGAGGTTTCTGGCTGTATTGTTATTGGTTGCGGACATAGTAATCTTCCAACTTTTCTTGTTGTAATTCACTGGGAAGGCTATCTCACTCACCACGTGTTTAAGAATTGTTATTGACTGATTTTTTTGTTCGATCTTATCATATTGATTACCCTTCATTTATGTATATGTTATGTGTGTTACATGTACTGTAGCACTCTGAGGCCTATGGGTGAGTTGACGCTATATAAATAATAAATAAGGAACAAGCTACATACCTGTAACTATTGTTCTCCAGCATGGGTCTGGCATGGATTCACATGGTCATGAATATTCCCCGTCAGGCTGGGAATCCTCTGTAAAAGAAAAAACAGTTTCACTTTCACTTACATACTGTATTTCTCCTTTTAAACAAATCACTGTCCTCTGGGTCATACTGCCCCCATCCAATGATATCAGGTAATATTATCCACACCAATAATATCGCCATATATATGGTCATGGGATAAAGCCATCGACAATATTATTAGTGGGAATAATTTATGGGGTTATTGGGACCGAGGGTTGTGGGGGTGTCCACCGCTCCATTAAAAAAATGATGGGAGTTGCAGGGGTGTCCCCCGCAGGGTCCATGGTTTAATATCGCTGGAAAAATATGGTGATATTCTTGTATGGCAATATTTTTGCAGGGATATTAACACATGGAACCCACCCACTGACAGCCCTCTCCCTAAGCCACTCCTCTGGCAGCCATCTCCAGATTTGGTAAAAACAAAGTGGCAGTATGACCAAGAAGAGCCACAGAGGGAGGGTTCACATGTGAATCCATACCAGACCCATGCCGGAGAACAATAGTGGCAGGTAAGTAACTTGTTCCTTCTCCAGCATGGGGTCTGGCATGGATTCACACGCTCATGAATAACGAATGCATAGCAGTACAACATTACACAACCACGGGAGGTGGCAAGGCTCAACAGAAGCAATCAACTCTTACCTTTGGCACAGACTCACCTCAAAAGAACAGGTTGGGAATGCCTGTCGACAAAGTAGCACTTTGTGAAGATGTGCGTGGACCTCCACGTAGCAGCCCTGCAGATGTCCAGCAGGGGCGTACCAGACAGGAACACCAACATTGCAGCGATCACACTGGTGGAATGGACTCTCGGACAGCCAAGCAGAGGTCTGTTTGCCAACCGATAACAGTGCATGATGCAGCAGGAGAGACACCTTGAAATAGAAGCCTTGGACCGTCCATTCCCATGGTTCGCAGGGTCCATGGTTTAATATTGCTGGAAAAATATGGTGATATACTTGTATGGCGATATTTTTGCAGGGATATTAACACATGGAACCCACCTACTGACAGCCCTTTCCCTAAGCCACTCCTCTGGTTGCCATCTCTAGATTTGGTAAAAACAAAGTGGCAGTATGACCAAGAAGAGCCACAGAGGGGGCGGAGGGAGGGTTCGCATGTGAATCCATACCAGACCCATGCCGGAGAACAATAGTTGCAGGTAAGTAACTTGTTCCTTCTCCAGCATGGGGTCTGGCATGGATTCACATGCTCATGAATAACGAATACATAGCAGTACAACATTACACATCCACGGGAGGTGGCAAGGCTCAACAGAAGCAATCAATTCTTACCTTTGGCACAGACTCACCTCAAACGAACGGGTTGAGTAGCACTGCTTGGCCGATTCTCGACTCCTCCCGGGAATGCCTGTCGACACAGTAGCACTTTGTGAAGATGTGCGTGGACCTCCACGTAGCAGCCCTGCAGATGTCCAGCAGGGGTGTACCAGACAGGAACGCCAACATTGCAGCGATCGCTCTGGTGGAATGGCCTCTCGGACGGCCGAGCAGAGGTCTGTTTGCCAACCGATAACAGAGCATGATGCAGCGGGAGAGACACCTTGAAATGGAAGCCTTGTTCCGGCCATTCCCATGGTTCACAGGACCAAAGTTCACAAACAGTTGTGAAGTCTTCTGAAAACTCTTTTGTTTGTGTCACGTACAACTTCAGGGCACGAGCAACGTCCAGTGAGTGCAACGCCCTTTCAGCCAGTGACAAAGGCTTCGGGAAAAAAAACAGGTAACACGAAAAGGCTCGTTGAGGTGAAATTCCGATGGAACCTTCGGCATGAAAGAGAGGTGCGTTCGCAGTACCACCCTCGATTCGTGGAAAGTCAGGTACGGCTGCTTGCAGAATAGGGCCTGGATCTCACCTACCCTCCTGGCAGAGGTGATGGCACAAGGAAAGCCGTTTTCCACAAGAGGAACTTAGAGGGGCCTGATGCATAGGCTCGAAGGGAGCCCCCACGAGCCTAGTCAGGAGTCAGGACCACGTTGAGTTCCCACGCTGGGGCAGGAGCCTTCACGGCAGGAAAGATCAGAAAAGTCCTTTGATGAACTCCTTGACGAGTCGATGAGACCATAGTGAAGACCTTTTCGGAGACCTGGTGTAGCTGGAGATAGCCGTCAGATGTACCTTGATAGAGGCGTGCACCAGTCCAGCCTTGGCCAAGGTTAGCAAGTATGGAAGAACCCCCAGGGCCGTGACCCTCAGAGGGGTAATCTTCTGAGACCTGCAGCACGTAACAAAACACTTCCACTTGTGACTGTAGCACTTCAAAGTTGAAAACGCCCTGGCTTTGGCGAGGACCTCCCTGCAGTCCGCCAGCAACTCATATCCTCCAAACTCTAGGGCTGCAGGAGCCAAGCCCTCAGGTTCGGCGATCCTGGATCGCAATGCAGGATTGCACCTCCTTCTGTGGTGAGAAGATCCAGAACCACCGGCAGCTTGACCAGAGGCGACGCTGACAGGCTGTGAAGGTCCAGGTACCAAATCCGCCTCTGTCACACCGGGGTGATGAGTATCATCCTTCATTGACACTGTCTGAGTGTATTGATGACCTGTAGCAGGAGAGAGAATGGAGGAAACACATACAGAAACAGCCCTTCCCACAGGAAGGAGAACTTGTCTCCTTTGCTCCTTAGCTGGTGGATTCTGCTGGCAAACCTCTGGCATTTGGAGTTTGCTGCCGTCGCAAATAGATCTCTTTGGGGGCTGTCCTACTTGACGAAGATGCAGTCCACCTGGTCCTGCTGAATTACCTACTCATGGCAGGAGCGCAATTCCCTGCTGAGGAAGTCTGCAATGGTGTTCTGGACTCCTGCTAGGTGAAGAGGGGACGAGGAACATCCCCCGACTGACGGCCCAGCGCCACAAGTCCTGCGCTTCCTTGGAGAGTGCTGGGGAATCGAGGACCCCCCTGTTTACTGATGTAGAACATGGTGGTGGTGTTGTCCGTGAAGATGCTCACCACCTTGCCTTTCAGCGACAGAAGAAACGACTTGAGTGCCCGTAGCTCAAGGATGTTGATATGGAGATCCTTCTCTTCAGGCAGCCACAGGTCTTTGGCGTGTAGACGTCTGGTGTGAGCTCCCCAGCCTTCCAGGGAAGCGTCCATGGTGACATCTTCTGGTATGGGGGGTTTTGAAATGCTGTGCCTTGGGCAATGTTGGAGCAGACGCCCCACCATTCTATCTCCCGACGGAACTCGTCGTCGAGAGGAATCTTGTTCGTGAAGCTTCCGGACACCTGTATCCTGCGAACATCCAGGAATTCCTGAAGGGGTCGCATTTGCAACGTGCACAGCCGGATGAGGTAGATGCAGGACGACATCATGCCAAGCAACGACTTGCACCGTGGCTGTCCTCGTTGATGATAGTCACTTCACCTTCCCTTGAATGGCTGCTACCCTCTCTTCCGAGGGCGGCGCCAAGCAAGACACCGTATTGAGTCTGGCACCAAAGGAACAGCGCGCTCTGTGATGGTGTTAAGCAGGACTTCGGAAAGTTGATGGAGAATCCCAAATCCGTCAGAGCTGGACCGTTGTCTCTGTATTCGACGGCCAGCTCCCGCGAGCGGGCGCGAATGAGACAGTCATCCAGGTACGGGTACAGGTGTATGGCCCACAGACGTAGATGGACAGCCACCAGTGCCAGGCATTTTTGTGAACACTATGGGGCCAACTTCAAGCCGAAAGTTAGAGCCTTGAGCTGGTAGTGCTGTCCCTGCACCACAAAGCGGAGAAACCTATAATGTTTCTTGTGAATGGGGAAGTGGAGGTAGGCGTCCTCCAGGTCCAACGACGTCAAGAAATCTCCTTTCTACAGCTGACCAAGCACATGCTGTAACTTGACAATCTTGAACTTTTGGGACTTTAGATATTTGTTGAGACTCAAGTCTAGGATGGGCCTCCAGCCCCCCGTCTTCTTTCTGACCACAAAGTATCTGGAATAGACTCCGGAGCCCCAGAACCGTTGGGGAACTGGCTCTATTGCCCCTTTTCGCAGCATGGCCCGTCCCTTTTCTAGGAGCTGAGGGATGTGCTGCTCCTGACGGGTAATCGGAGGGATCTGTGGACACCTGCGTTGAAACTCCAGGGTGTGCCCCTGGTTGAGAGCGTCCAGCAGCCATCTGTCGGTGGTGATCTTCTTCCACTCGCTGACGAACCTCATCAGCCGGCCTCTGTCACAGCCAGTACAGGCCTGTTTCGGAGCCGGCGTCCTGCCCTGCGGGTGACAGCGATGCTGTCCTCCACTAACATAGGCCTGGGAGCGGCCTCTGTAGGCTTCCTGAGTCGCGGATCTGGAGGGCTGACGGTACAAAGAGGAGAAACCTTTGTAAGACTGCTCCATTTTCCCCTGGAGGAGGGAGAAAAAAAAAAGCGCTGCTGCTGGAGAGTGCCCAGGGAACGGGCTGTTTCCGTATCCGAATTGATGGCCTGGTGGGACTTGTCGACGACCTTCCCCAAACAAGTTCTCTCCATCGAAGGGCATGTCCAACACCTTTGCCTGGACCTCCTGCCGGAAATGAGTGGCCTTCATCCAGCCTTGTCGACGAAGGCAGACACCGCTCCCCATCTGTCGGAACCCTGTGTCTGCAACATCCAACGCCACTGGAATGGCGTGATCAGACGCTAATTTCCCCTCCTGGAAATGAGTGATTGCCTCCATCATCTCATTGTCAGGGAGGAACTCCAGAATAGGCCCCAGCTTGCACCACAGCTCCCTGTTGTACCTGGCTAGGATCGCCAGTGCATTGGCCGCCTTGGTAGTGGACGCTGTGGTGTAAATCACCTTCCTTCCCATGGTGTCCATCTTCTTCCCCCGCTGTCTGCAGGGACCGAAAACGATGAGGACGGGCTAGCCGACCGTTCCCGGCGATGGTTGCGACCTCAGGCACTTGAGTGCGGAGTCTGGAAATCGGTATCTCTT
Organism: Ambystoma mexicanum; assembly: GCF_040938575.1. Lineage (NCBI taxonomy): Eukaryota > Metazoa > Chordata > Amphibia > Caudata > Ambystomatidae > Ambystoma > Ambystoma mexicanum. Next base: position 444,577,033 of record NC_090936.1, on the reverse strand, counting down.
CTCCAACCTATCCCGTTTGGCCGGAATCGTGCAAAGGTTCTTCATGAGGGCCAGGCCCTCCTCCAACACGTCGTCCAGAAGGGGCACGGCCATGATTGTCTCCTCCTGGGGTCGCGCTTCTGGTACAAGAAACTCTCCTTCCTGATTTCTTCGGGCACAAGCTCAGAGGCTCTAGAGATCATGGAATGGAATGACCCCACCGCATCTGGTGGGGAAGCCCTAGGTGGTGCATCGAAATGTGGAGATTCTCTGTCCACTTCGACGATATCCTCGCTGTCGTCCGTAGTCGAGGCCGTATCCGTCCTCATGTCTGGGTCTGCTGGGGGAGAAGGAGCCCGATGCGGATGTGGAGGCTGAAATGGGCCGTCGGGTGACACTTTCTCTTTTTCATTGGAGGCTGATGGGGGCCTGGGGACCATTGGAACTGGGCCCAGTGGCATTCTCTTCTGGATCTCACACACCAAGGTGTGAAGGGTCGACAGAATGTCCAGAAACACATCCCTCGGCTGAGCTGGCAGGATCAGAACACTAGGCCTGCGCCGTTGTCGCCGGCCTCCTTTTCCACGTCCTCGTGGACCGCGTGTAAGGACTCCTGGTCCTCGTCGCCCATGGACAAGGCCTCCATGGCTTGGGCCACAGCCTGGGAGGGCTGTTTGGGGGCCTCCTTGCCCGGCCATTTTTCCCCCCTTAGGGGCTTGAATCGGGGTCTGAGCCGGTTTCCCCTTTTCCAGCGTGTCAGCAGACTTTGCGGCAGTGTCATGCCTTGGGGGCAGGGATCCCCTCTGTGCTGCGGGGGCTACCTTTACATGGTCAGCCCCCTTAGCTGTCGTGAGAGCAGCCACCACCAACTCTATCATTGACAAAGTCTTATACTGTGCCAATTGGGCATGCTTGGGCTGTTCAGCCTTCTCCTCTGTCCACGGCTTCTCAGACTTCTCCCGCAGTTTAGCCCGGGCTGATGAATTCCTTTTCGAGGTGGAGATTTCAATTGCCAGCTGGCAATGGAGGTGGATGGTGATGTGGATCGCGCACTGTCCACCTTAGGACCCGCTTCCGCAGCGAACCCGGTGGTCTCGCACTTGTGGTTCTTGGCCGGGTCTTGGGCTCCCATGGATGAGGTGCCCTCAAAGGACTTAAGAGACCGCTGCTCGGACCGGCCAGTCCTGGGTGAGGGATGAGCCTGCGTGGAGCACGGGGCAGAGGCCTTGGCGTACAGTCACGCTGCCAGTCTACTGTGCCTATACCTCGTCTTCTTGGAGAACCCGAGGCATATCTCACACTGCACTTCATTGTGGTCCGGATGCAGGCAGTAGAGGCACTGCAGGTGCTTGTCTTCAACAAACACATTCCATAGCCCGCACTTGGTGCAGGGTTTGAAGAGGGACCTTACCTCCTTCTCCTCCCGTCATGGTTGGAGGGCGCAAAGTAGGCCCAATGGCTTTTTGGAATCTTCAACGATCTTTGCCCTTGAAGGCGCTGAAATTTACCGACAACGGATCCCCGCTGTCAGCAGACTGAGAAGAGAGCACAAGGGCTCTTTCGGAACAAAAATAGAATCTTTTTCCTTCGAAAACACGAAAAAACATAGAAGTAGCATGCAGAGCAAACTCGTGGACTCCCAACACTGAAGTGTGCAGTAAAAATGTAGATGGCTACGAGAGGAGGGGCTTAGGGAGAGGGCTGTCATTGGATAGGGGCAGTATGACCCAGAGGACAGTGATTGGTTTAAAGGAGAAATATAGTTTGTAAGTGTAAGTGAAAGTGAAACAGTTTTTTCTTTTACCGAGGATTCTCAGCCTGATGACAGGGAATATTCATTAGCATCTGAATTCATGCCAGACCACATGCTGGAGAATAATAAGAATAATAATAATAATAATAATAATAATAATAATCAAAATGTATTAATTGTACATTTGTAAGGAGCCTATACACAAGTGTTTCCAGATGCCACAAGACAATGAGGGGCGAGGGGCAGAGGAGAAAAAGAACAGTAACATTAAATGGTCCTACTAGGCCTTGTGATATTTTGAACCATGCAAGCACAGTCTCAATAAGTGCCCCCGCTATTGCTCTCACTGTTAATGGAACCACTAATCCTAACGATTAGAGAGAATGGGGATATTCAGGGTCTAAAAGGTAAGAAAGGAGAAGTATAAGATCTCACTCTATGGAGATGATCTCCTCCACACTGTAACAAATCCAGAGGTCTCCCTACAGCATATAATAAAACATTTAAACCCCTTTGTGATCGACTCATGGACCTAACAGCCTTTCATAAACCCCCCTTTAAGGCCTTCAATCTGGTGATGTTACAGTGTGTGTCCAGTATATTTTTAGTGCTATTGACAGTCACCTTATCAAGGCAGTTGGCAAAACAAGGGCATTTATTTTCCACCCGTCCTTTCTTTAGTTGAAGGACAATGGTGTCACAACAAGATCAATCCTGCGTTTTCCCTAAAGTGGTTTCTACTTTCCTTCAGTCACAAGAGCACATTCTTACTTTTTTCCTTTCCCTGTCTGACATTAGAAAAACGAGAATAAGTTATAAACCCTAGATGTGGACAGGACAATCTGTATCTTCCTGCATAGAACACACTCCTTCTATAAATGTTACACCATTTGCATGATCTATTCTGCAGGTGTTGAAGGTATAAAATTGTCACCCACAACCTTCAGCATATGGTTGAAGTTAGACACTACAATAACATATGAACAGGCTGGTCTCCCTCTGCCTCCCACCCTGCAGGCTTGATCCACCAGAGGGGTTTAGAAAATCTATTCTGAATTATGGAGATCTTCTGTTATGGACTTTTGCAAGATCGCTACATGAGAAGTTATGCAAACTTTCAATTCACATTATCATTCGAATGCTGCAGATGTGGAGAAGGGTCGCTTTGAAATGGCAATTTTGCACTCAGAAACCAACATTTATTTGGTATTAATTTGGGACCTTAAGGTTTTTTTCAAATAAGAAAAAAACTATAGAGGGGGCAGCACCTATTATTCGGTCCATTGTTATCTCCATCAAGACAGGAAACTACCACTTGATGCATCTTCAGAATGTAAGGACTACTTTGAGGAAGAAGGTAAAAACAGTTTACTGCCAAATCATTTACCGAATCTTCACTGCTGTCAGCCTCATCTTCTTCATCACAGTTCAGTTCCCCAACATTCTCACCTACTTCACATTACATGTTTTACAAATGATTGGATTACTTTTTGACAATACAGGCGTTCAGGAGGTCAGGCAAGTTAGCCCTCTTCAAGGTTTTTGGGAAGTGGAGGATGTCCAGAGAATTCATTTTGGAAGGTAAAGCGTTTTTCTTGTTGCAGATGCACCCCTTAATGCAATGCATATGATGGGAAGAGATGAATCAAGAGTAATTATGATTGCTGATGGGTAATGGGCACATTATGGTTGTCTATCAGTGCTTTTCTTTTATGTCAACCTTCGAAAATGTAATGCCCAAAATAAGCAGGGGGGGAGTCGATGTTATATAACTTCTAGGGGTAATCGCAGTGCTACTTCAACACTGTCAGATTTTCAAGAAAGAGCGTCACAGATTCTGATCACAAGGTGCATTGTCACTCTCCACACTACTGAAAGGAAATGCCTATTCCCCCAGTGAATTTCTGAATTTAACGCGTGAGCGTTAACATGTTCTGGCTGGAATGGAGTCTCAGTTTTAGCAATTTAAAACGTTTGTACCCCGTGGAGAACATATAGCCTTCTTATTGATGATAAAGTATGATTTTAACAATGCTTTGTTAGTGCTCCGCTCAGGAGAAGGAAGATCTCTAGAATTCCTATTTAGAAGCATGGATAATCACAACTAGAGAATGAGAGCTCTAAAAGAGTTGAATGCAATACATTATCAGCTAAAAGACTTAAGGTGGGGGTTCCTGCCCTTTACCTAGCTTTCATCAATTTGGTATGATGTGCCAAAGTCTTCAACATGCGGCTCTCCAAATGTTTTGGGCTATGAGTCCCACAATCACACACCATTGACTGTGCTGGCTAAAGTTTATGAAAGATTTAGTGCAACACATCTGGAGAGCCAAAGGTTGCAGACCTTTGTTACATGGCCTTCAGAATGACTTTGCCATGCAGTTTATTGAGAAGGAATTGCCACATTTGATAGATTTGACATGTGTCCACCATCACATCTAATTTGATGTTTTAAATTTGTTGTTTGCTGTGAAACAGTCATTGTTCAAACTGTAAACATTAAAAGGGGTGTGGGATGGGTAGGATACACATGGAGTCAACCATCTGGAATCTACTATTAATTCTAAGACTCTGTGTAGTCAGACATGTGTTACAACTTAAGACTTTTTTGATTTGTTGGTTCCCTGCTTTTTTCTTTCTTTGTTAGGCCTAAACACATACAATATTATCATACTTTTATCATACTTTTATTGTACATTTAGTTTAATTTTTCGTTGTATAATTGTTATTTTGTTTTCAACCTGTCATTACTGCACCATACAGCAGTAAGAGTTTATTTACATTCAGAACAAAATGGCTTTATTATGATTCCTTACTAACAATTATTTGAAAGCAGGTAATATATAAACCAACAATTACCTATTACACATATTATTAACAATCACATAGCCTCACATATTCACCAGTGCGGATGAGGTGGCAGAGGAATTGGTTGTTAGTATATCTATATAAAGCTGTATATTAACATGTCAGTATAGCTTATATGACTCCGTTTCACTCACCTCAAATTACGGAAACAATTGCTTTCGTTCCAGAGGACACCTAGTTAATCAAACCTTCTTTCAACACATTTGGCATTTTGGTATCAGCCACATAGAAAATATGAAAAATTACATTCATGGTGATTCAGGTTCTCTTAGTCCTTGCTCTCCCTTCTTCACAACTGGTTGGGAAGCCTGCATCTGCAGGCGGGTCGGAAAAAAGCAAACTCCAAAAGATAGTTGCCACTTTAAGAACTTTATTACGTTATGGTACTCTTTTACGCACGTGAGTCGCTCTGAGCTGCTGTCCCAGCCTTCACCCCCATGCCATCAACCACCATGCCCAGTTCCCTTCTGTTTTCCCCTGCTGGTGGTTGTTGTCAAGTATATGCTTTTACTGGGGATGGCTGGGTGGGTGTTTTGAAGGAAGGAGAGCAAGGACTTCGAGAACCTCAATCACCATGAAGGTAATTATTCATTTCTCTGTTGTCCTGCTCTCCCTCAAACAGGTTCGGACCAGACTAAAAAGCCTTAATAATAGTAAGGTTGGAGGAGACACCATAAACGAGATTCAAGCAAATAAATTTCAAAGCACCTCTTGGCCAAATGAGTATCCTTCCTACAGGATGCATCTAGAGCAAAATGCTTGCAAAATGCAAAAGGAGTACCCCAAGTAGCCGCTCGACACATTTCTGTAATAGGGACGTGCTTGACAAATCCTACTGATGCTGCCTTGGCTCTTGTGGAATGACCCTGAAGTCTCTGCAGAGCCGAAAGCCCCCTCACGTCATAGGCCTTTGCAGTACACGAGAGAACCCACCTGGCACTTGAAGCTTTTGCAGCTTTACTAGCAGGGTGAAAGACCACCATACATGACAAAGAGTTGATCTGTTTTTCTGATCAGTTTGGTCCATCTAAATATAATTTCTAGAGTCCTTGACATGTCCAGATTATGTAAGGCCTCCTCAGCCGATGAAGAGTGTGGTCTGGGATGGAAAATTGGAAGGAAAACCTCTTGGTTCAGATGCAATTCTGATACCACCTTCGGTAAGAAGGAGAGCACTGCACAAAGAACCACCTTATCCCTATGAAAAAATCAGATACGGTTCCTTTGATGACAGAGACTGAAGCTCTCCTATTCTGGAAAATCCAGTAGTTGAGTACATAAGGTGTCATTGAATGGCTTTCATCCAATGTCTTGCATAGGGGACTAGATGGATGCAAGATGCCATCAGACCCAAGGGTTGTTGGTACATCCAGGCTGACGGTGCTTGACGAGCCATTCAAAAGAAGATAATTTGTTATATTGCCAAAACGTTGTCTAAAGGGGGCAGACTTTTCTTAGAGTAGTATCTATCACTGCTCCAATAAACTGAATCCTCTAGGATGGGATTAATTTTTATTTAGCCACATTTATCAAGTATCCTAGCTGGAACAGTGTGTTGCACGCCAACTGCACCTTCTGCAACACTTCTTCAGGGGAGTCTTCATCAGCCAATCGTCTAGGTATGGGTAGAGATGTACATTTCTCAACGCAAGAGGGCTGCTACTGAGTCCAGAACTTTGGTGAAGACTCTGGGAGCTGGGTTTAGTTCAAATGGAAGACATGTCTACTGGTAATACACTTTTCCTAGGGTAAACCTCAGGTATTTACGGTGTTCCCTCAGTATGGTTATATGAAAATACAAATACACATCTTGAAGATCGAGAGATGCCATTCAGTCGCCGTGCTGGAGTGCTGCTAGAATCTGAGGTATTGTTACCATGCAAAATGTCTCCACTAGGAGGAATTGGTTCCGATCCGAAAGTTCTGAGATTGGCCGTATTCCGGGAATAAAATCCCAGACCCATTTTGTTTTCTGGACCAATTCTATCGCTCCCAAAGATAGAAGTTTTTGAATCTCTCTGAGAAGCTCCGGAGATAACTTTATGAGCTTTGGTAGGAAACATGGTGGTGTAGCAGGAAGGGCCAGAGAGTAACCCTGACAAATGATGTTTAATAACCAATCCTCTTGCATGATGTTTTCCCACTGATGTAGGAATTTTGCAATCCTTCCTGCTACAGGGGATATATGCTCCTCGATGCATATTGCCGCAGATGGTTCGTACATCCCCAAATGTGCATTCTGAGATGTAGATGTTGAAGGTGTGCTGTTTGTTTTTGCCTTTGGTCGGTATCTTCTCTGTTTCAAAGAGGAGTAATAAGGCTAAATTGTAGATGATGGAGCATTATCAGTACTGGCAGTACATGTTTGAACAACCTGACATTTTGATGGTAAGGTTGTCTCACCAAAATGGAACATAAAGATTTAGTTGCAGTAAAACTTGCCTTACATTTTTGCAAAACCTCATCAGTTGAGGAATCAAAGTTTTCCCATCGAAGGGTAAATTCAACACCTGCTCTTGAATGTCCTGGTGTAAAGAATTAGCAGACAAAACAACATGTCTACGCATGTAAACTGTCCCCCGTCATAGTCCTTGCTGTGGTATCAGTCAAGTCTTTTACAACTTGTAGCTGTTGTATAGCAGATTCTCTCCCATCTGAGACCCAGAAAGTGAACTTGTCTGCCACGTCTTGTGGGAGAAACTCTGCAAAGCGATCTACATTTTCCCAATTTAGAATATTGAAACCTGAAAGTACTGTAGCCGCATTTATCTGTCTTTAGCTGAAGGGAAGCATTAGCAAAGGACTTTTTTCTTTGTGGCTCCCAGGCTTTGGCAGTCTTGTTTAACACTGTTGAAGGTGATGGTTTGGCCCTTTGCCTTTCGATCCAAAGGCTGCAGACACCACTGAAGACTGAGTTGGTAAATTTCCCATTGCTTTGAAACCTTGTATTTGGCATCAAGTGCTTTAGAAACATGCAAATATGATTGGGGGTTTTCCTAATGACTAAATGCTTGCTTCAGCACTGATGTTTCCATAGGTAATAAGGACTTTGTCGGATGAGAACGCCGTTTCCCAAACACAACCATAGTTTCCAGTTTGTCTTCTGGCACAATCTCCAAAGCCTGCATGGCATTTGCCCAAATTTCATGAAACGTGCTTGGCCGTCATTTCCAGATGAATCAGAAACACATACATTAGTGAACACTATCACGCAAGTATCAATGTGTTGAAGGCTGGTATCGACACTACATAACAAATTGCAGCTAGCCCTTAAGGCCACATCTAAGGTTCCAGAGTGATAGGAGGGGGACATATGATGTGAACTGTCCGAAAAAACATGGGCAAGGCACTGCCGCCTCACCAACGTAGTGTCCCTTCACGCCAGATACCGTTAATACAATCCAAACTCCTTAACAGGTTACACTATACATCTGCAAAGATTGCCAGATTCATTCACACAACTAGTGATGCTTGCCCTAAATGGTCTGGAGCACCTCCAGATTTCATGTATATGTTTTGGGCATGCCCAAGTATACTTTTGGCCGGTGGTAGCGTGTACATTGGCAGAAATTACGAATATATCACTCACATTAACACCTGCAAAATCCCTATTGGGAAACATTGGTAAAACTTCAAATGAGAACCGTAGACTGTTCGACTTAGCATGCTTAATTGCCAAAAAGTGTATCCTTCAGTTATGGAAATAACATGTAGCTCCCACAAAGAATATGTAGTTTAAAGAACTGGCTTATTCGAATGAGAGGGAGGAAGACTACATAGCTACCATCTCGGCTCCCTCATGCCCCAAGAACATATGGCGGGGTGCTTATATGTACAATACGGACACTTAAGAGAATGTAACCAGTTAAAGATCTTGGCTTATATGTATTAGAGGGGGTTGGTCTTTGCAGTATTGAGTGCACCAGGCACAGTTATTATATTATGTGGGACCAGTGAATTGAAGTAAGTTGTAAGACTCCTATGCCGAAACGGTTTGTAATGCCAAGAAAGGTGGTGTACCTCACTGATGCTTAAATAAAGTTGTAAAATAAAATGTTGTGAAATCATTTCGAAGGCGAAACAGATGGATGTTCACCATCACAATTAGTGTCTCTCTCAACACTTTCTGCTCTTGTTGGGGGGAGCAGCATCCCCCTCGTCAGTGATTACCAGTGTTGGTGTAGGTAATGGTGGGGTTTCTATACAACCCACCTTTTATGGGACCTCAGGAGATCCGAGCTTGTCCTTAATCTGCTGTGCTAACATCTCTAGGAAAGGTTTAGACAGCATGGTCTCGACTACCGTAGCTGTTATGTGTTTAGCCATTTCTGAGGCCTCACCTTGATCTTCCTTTGCTCTCATTGGAGATGTATTTATTTATTTTATTTATATAGCGCTACTAGCCAAAAAGATATCTGGGCACACATTTTACAGGTTAGAATTGATGTACAGGTAGTTTCATTTTATATTAACATGGTGCATAGAGTAATAGTAGTGTTATTTACATTTACACGTTTACAAGCAGTAATAATCTTTACAGTAGTAATATTTACATTTCAAGTTACAGGTGAAGTACATACGGTTGACACAGTAGATATAGCAGTTAACAGAGGCAGATTAAAGTTAAGTGTGACAAAGTAAACTATAGTGTCTGGTGCATGGATCTTTATTATTCCTCTGAGAATAGCCAGGATTTTAGTTTTTTTCAGAAGGCCCAGTAGGCAGTCTCATTTCTAATGTTCGGTGGCAGCGAATTCCAGAGTTTGGCTGCTAGGACTGGGAAACTCTTACCCTCAGTTTTTTATAATTTGTATCTTGGTACCAGTATTTGGTTCACCTGGGCGGCTCTGGTGGGTCTGTTTGATTAGGTCCTGGTGAATTTACAATGTAAGTATTTAGGGGCTTTGGTTGCCAGACACTTGTGGGTTAAGGATAGTGTTTTGAAGGCTATGCTGTTCTTGACTGAGTGCTAATGGTCCGACCAATTATCTAGCAGGAGTAATGTGGTTAGCTTTGAGAATGTTGAGCGCTGCTCCAACGTGTTATTTTGTAGTACTTGTAATTTGTTAAGGTTGGAGCGGCTTGTGCCGATGTATAGAGCATTGCAGTAATCCAGTCTTGATAGTATGAAGGCTGTGGAAAGTGTGATGCAGCTAGCCGGGGAGAGAAAAGGCCTGCCGGCGGTGATAAGTTTGGATGTATATGCCACTGAGGCTGAGATGTACAGGATTCTACCCTATTTGGTTGATGTACCATATTTGAAGGATTATAAATATTAAATATACCACACAGGACCGGTACCTGAATATTAGTCAACACCAACTGTAGTGTAGAATGATTGGGTTCAGTCAAAATGGCCTGAGTCTCAGGAGAAAACTGGGGCAAAATCTCCAGGATTTTTCACCTCACTGAAGTGCCAAACAGTTCCACTGGTGGTACTGTGAAGAATTCCTCAGGATCAGTAATGATATCCATGTGTTCTTAAAACCCTCATACCAATGCAATATCCAAACCTCGACAAAAGTTTTAGTTACTTACCTGTAAGTGTATTTCTCCAGCATTGGTATATTTCATAGATTCAGATGCTTGAATATTCCCCGTCGTCAGACTGGGAATCCTTAATGATTTAAATAATTATTAAAAAAATAAATATAAATACATTATTTCCATAGAAATACAATGTAGATTGGCCCTTATGCCCTATGAGCTATTCACTTGTGTAGTCCCTCCACCTCACTTTGGTCCTTTATCGCCCTAGCCAATGAGGTGGCAGGGTTTAAGTTCCGCCCCAGGCAGCCATCTTCAGATTTTGAGCCGTAGAAGACTACAGGAATAGATGGCTGCGGGAAGAGGGTGCAGCCTATCAGGGGAGGAGGGCGGGCGCATGTGAATCTATGAAAGATACCAATGCTGGAGAAATACAGTTACAGGTAAGCAACTAAAACTTCTTCAGTATTGGATCTTTCATAGATTCAGATGCTTGAATAGAATACCAAGCAGTTAGGCCATGCCCATATTGTGTGTACATTCTGCAGATCCTTCTACTCGCCTTACTATACAACAAGTAACAGGTTACTACATTACCAGGGAAGGCGGGGAGAGAAGGCTGCTCCTACCTTACGCAAAGAGATGGCAGAGAACCGCTTGTCCCACTGCTGACTCTTTGCTGGTATCTTCTGCCAGGCAGTAATGTTTGACGAACGTATGCAGAGTGCTCCAGTTTGCAGCTCTGCAGATGTCTTTCAATGGTACTCCAGTGTGAAATGCAACTAAAGCTGCCCTTCCTATGGTCGCTTGAGATGACGGAGGTCTAGCAAGTGGATCGTCTTTAGACTGATGGCAGTGACTCATACATTGGGAAACCCAATGCACCAAACTCTGCTTTGAAATGTGTTGTCCTTTAGTCCGGCCAGCAAATGCGTTGAGTCTACTCGAGGAGCGGAATTCTTTAGTTCTCTGAATGTAGAACGTTAGGACCTTTGCAACATCGAGTTAGTTTAAGGATCGGTACGCATCGGATGAGTGATTAATGAAGAAGGTAGGAAGTACAATGCGCTTGGTGAGCGTCATTTCTGACAGCACCTTGGGTAAACATTTTAAGTGCGTCCTTAGTATGACACGGTCTCTGAGAAACAAGGTGAAAGGAGACTCAGAAGACAGGGCTTGCAGCTCGCTAATCCTCCTGGCTGACGTGATAGCTACTGAGAAAGCTGCTTTCCAGGATAAAAATGTTAAGTCACACCTGTGAATTGGTTCGTATGGTGGCTCCATGAGCGCTGCTAGGACCGTGTTCAGGCTCCATGCAGGAAATGGTGTAGGAGTTGGTGAGAAAGTGCGCATCAATCCTTTTAAGAATATTTTGATAGCCGGTTTGGTGAGCAAAGATTGTTGACCTGGGTTAGTCGTGTATGACGATATGGCGGACAAATGCACCTTGATAGATGAAAGAGCCCTGCCTTCGCTAGGTGCAACAGGTACGGTAGTATTTGTTTGATGGAAGCGGAGAGCGGATTTGCTGAAGATGTTTTGCACCATTTGGAAAAATGAGTCCATTTCCGAATGTAGGTTGTTCGTTTAGAAAAGACCCTAGAGGTCTTGATTACAACCCAGCATTCTGCAGGAAGATTCAGATCAATTAATTTTCGCTGCTCAGCAACCAAGCATGCATTGACAGGCTCGCTGGGTCGTGGTGGAGCACCTTCCGACCTTGTTGTGTTAAGAGGCTCTGATGAGCTTTGAGGTGAATCAGGGGGCATAGAGACAGGTGATGCAGGGCTGGATACCAAACCTGGCAAGCCCAATCCGGTGCTATCAGGATCATCGAACAGGCCTGTTCTTTCAGTCTGCGTAGCACTCTCATTATGAGTGGGATCGGAGGGAAGGCATAAAGGAACTTGCTCGTCCAGTCCACTGAGAAGGCGTCCCCCATCGAGAGGTGTTCCGGATAGATACCTGGAAGCAAACCTGTGGCATTTTTTATTGGTCTTGGTGGCAAAAAGGTCGATCTGTGGACGTCCCCACATGTGGAAAATCTGTTGAGTTTCTGCTTCGTCTTGCTCCCATTCGTGGGATGCTGAATAATCCCTGCTTAACTTGTCTGCCAGGACATTGTCCACTCCCAGTAGGTGTTCTGCCTTAATGTGGACCCTGCGATGCAAAGCCCAGGTCCATAGCTTTAGAGCTTCTTGCGATAACAATTCTGACCTTGTTCCCCTTGTTTGTTCGTGTAGTGCATCGAGGTTGTGTTGTCTGTTTGAACGGTTACCGCCTGTCCTGCCAGAGTCGTCAGGAAGGCTTTCAGCACACTTCAAATTTACCTGAGCTCTAACACATTGATGTGCAGTTGAGATGCTTGTGTGGACTAAGTGCCTTTGGTTTGAAGATCTGCTAAGTGTGCTCCCCAGCCCGATAGCGAGGCATCCGTCCTGAGGAGAAGGGTTGAAGTTGGAGCTCGGAATGGCATTCACTGTAGTAGGTTTCGAGGTATGCTCCACCAACGGAGGACTTTGTGAAAGGTTGCTAGTAGTATGGTATCCTCCCATGATCCGATTGCGCATGGGCAGGATGAATGGGAATGTGGAAATACGCGTCCTCCAAGTCGAGGGTGGTCAGGAAGTCCTGTTGGTTGAGCCACGGGAGAACGTTCTGAAGAGACGTAATCTTGAATTTGATGCGCTTGATAAAAATGTTGAGAGCTCTCAAATACAGAAATGGTCTCCACTGGCCGTTTTTCTTCTTCACCAGAAAAAAACGGGAGTAGAAGCCTCTTCCCATTTGTTGGTTTGTACCAGCTCTATAGCTGCTGCTTTTAGGAGTAGCTTGTGAACCTCCAGCACAACCTGCTTTAGATGATGCACCTTGCGTGGAACCGGGGCAAGAAATAGAGGTTGGTCCAGGAATTCGATGATGTGACCAACGCGGACCACCTCTAGCCCCCACTTGTCTGATGTTATTTTTAGCCAACGTTGGTAAAAATGGCTTACTCTCCCTCCCACCGGGATGCGTCATGAGAGGAGAGGAGGAGGATTGTCAGTTTTGCTTGTTCTGGGTCTTGGCATGGTTGGAGCCACGCTTGCCCATATAGGTGTACCTGTTTGATTACTGATGGTATCTGTCTTGAAAGGTGTAACTCTGCGTTTTTTGACTGTAGGAGGGGCAGCTGAAACCCCTGTATTTGGAGGACGCACCTCGAAAGATTCAAAAGGATCTACGATCTACGATCTTTGTCCTTAAGAGAACTGATGGCTCATGTCGTATCAGTGTCAGCCTTTATACCCATGAGATGGTTGTCAATCTTCTTTCCAAAGAGGTCTTGCCCATCAAAGGGCATATCTAATATCTGAGCCTGAACATCTGGTCTAAAGTTTGTAGCCTTCATCCAGGCTTGCCTCCTCAAGACTGTGCCATCGGCCCTTTGTCTGAAACTCCGCTATGTCCACAGCCATGTCGATCATATGATCGGAGGTAGCCTTACCATCCGATATGATTGCTTTGGCCTCTTCTTGCAGATCTGTAGGCAAATGGTTGGTCAGTTTGGACATACGGAGCCACAGCTCACGGTCCAGCCGTGCAGTCATGGCCAGGGCATTTCCAGCCCTAATGGTGAGAGAGGCCCATGATGATACCTTCCGGCCCACGGCTTCCAATTTCCACCCTTCTTTGTCAGGTGGAGAGGAAAGAGGCGATGATGGATTAGCCAACCTTTTCCTGGCTGCGACCGTTATGACGGAATCCGGTTTGGTATGCCCCCTTAGGCATAATGGTGCTGTGCGCGGTGCCTTATACTTTTCCTCCAGTCTTGAGGCGAGAGCTGGTGTGGCCAAAATCTTTGCTCCAGTGTCCCATATCGTTTCCAAAAGAGTGATCGTAGTGACTGTCCTACATTTGTCTATGTTCATAGAGCACCAATTTTTTTCTCTTCTGATGCAACTTGCAAATTAAAGAGATCCGCCGCTTTAGCAATTATGGTATGAAAAGATACTAGATCTGGTGGTGAATCGTCTCCTGGGGAGTCCTTCTTATTAGGCTTTTCTACAATTTAATCGTCCCACTCGCTCTGCACGTCTGGCTCCTGGGTAATCTCCCTTTCTTCAGGGTCTGAAAAATCCCTGAAAGGATCTTCCTGCCAGTCGGAAACGGATGCAGTGGATGGAACTATCGTAGGGTCCCTTGTGGGTGGTCTCATAGGATCGCTTGTGGGTGGTCTTGGCATAGGCTTTGATCTAGAAGGGGAGACCCTTGTCGGTGAAGCACTGAGCATCCTGCTCCTCAACCTGCGAGGTGGTTTCCGCAAGCGTGCTCTCTTCTGAGGTCTGCTCCTGTTAGGAGAGCTTCTTGGAGAGTTATGAGACAGTGAAAACTGTCTTCGAGGAGATCTTTCCATCGGTGTAGAAGAACGATGCCTCTGTCTCTGACGCCTGTTAAATTAGTCAATGATCCTCTGTATCGAATGCATGAGCTCTGGATCATATGGGTCTGTGGATTCCTCTGGGGTGGGATGACAGGGAGGACTGTTCTCCTTGTGAAGTTCTGCCATCTCTTTTAAAGGCGATTGTTGGGCTCCTATTGGCAGAATAAGAGCGCTTCCGGTGTATTTAGGTCTCTGTCCATTGGTCCGAACGACCTGCTTTCCTTGGAAGGCGTGTTTGGGATATCCATGGACTGTGCCTTGGACTTATTTTTCTCCGTCGATGAGGGGTCAATAGTCGTCGACGGTAGTTTGGACTTCTTCGATGAGGATGCCGTCGACGAGGGTTTCGTGGACAAAGAAGGGTTCGTGGACGGGTGGTGCTCCATAACCGTCTACAATAGCTTCGTTGACGAGTGGTCAGAATCTTTTGTCGATGATTGCTTGGATGTGGCCGATTTCGACGACGATGACTTGGTCGTGGATGACGAGGTTTGGAGAGTGGTCGTTGATGTCATGGGTTTTGGCGACAGTTTACTCGTCGACGGGCTTCTATTGACAGTGCCGCTCGTAGACAGCGTTTTCCATGATGACTATCCACCCCACCCCCGTGGAATTTTTGAAAACATCCCCTTACCTTTGGAGGAGGTTTTCTCGTCGGAGTGCTTTCTCTTTTGGTCTCCAGAAACAAGGGAAGGTGATAGAGATGTCAATTCCATCTTTTTCTTGCTCCTATGTGAAGGAGGGGAGCTTCTTTCAACAGCGGAGACCCTTCTCTTTGAAGTTTGCCTCTCTGAAGGCTTCATAGACAGTACAGGGGCTATTTTAGCTGATTCTTCATCAGAGGAGTGTCCTCTAGATTCCAAACGTAGAAGGAGTCTTCTATGTCTGTCATGGAGAGTTTTGTTAGAAAAAGTCTTATAAATATCACATTTGTGAATGTCATGTGGATAGAGAGTCTGCTCTGAGGGTCTTTCACGTAGACCAGCTTCTTCTTGCATCTTACACAGTCCCTGAAAAGGGAAGGTTTCTTGATAGTAGGTTCCTCTGACATGTTGTGAAGATAGGATTCACTCGACGAATTTCTAGTGAAAACAAGTGTTTTCTGAGCCCAGAAACACTGTACAGGAAGAGTTTGATCAGGAGATCAAGGTAAAGCTGTTTTCTGACAAAAATTATTAAGCTAACAGCAAAGAAAAATCGAAAAGCTCAGAGAGCTTAGGATTCCCTCTAGTCTGTTAGACTGGGCTGAAAAATCTGAAGATGGCTGCCTGGGGCGGAGCTTAAAATCTGCCACCTCATTGGTTAGGGCCATAAAGGACCAAAGTGAGGTGGAGGGACTACACAAGTGAATGGCTCATAGGCCATAAGGGGCAATCTACATTGTATTTCTATGAAATGATGTATTTATAGCTAATTTTTAAAATAATTATTTAAATCACTGATGATTCCCAGTCTGACGACGGGGAATATTCAAGCATCTGAATCTATGAAAGATCCAATGCTTGAGAATTTATTTATCCTTGTGTCTTTTCGGGGTAGTCGGTACCAAACTTGTTACCGATTGAGAATGATCCTTTTACTCTTCTTCGGTACCAAAGAGCTTGACAATCTTTCTGCGGTAGGCAATTTGGGCAAGGATGCATATACAAGGGAGCCAGTCGGTACCGATTCAACCCTGGAGGATCTTCCCTCTTTAAGTCTAATCGTGCCTGTTCGGTTGCTATCAGAGGCAGATGAGCTCTTCCCAGGTACATAACGATTTCACCAGTAGTGAACAAATTATCTGGTACCAGATAGATCTTTTCAAATTCCTTCCCACCTGGAGGTACTTGCGTTTTTCTACCAAGAGGTACTAATGGTTTCCCACCCAGAGGTAACTGCAGATGTAAAAGCGCAGGGTTTCCCCTTAAACGGTCCTGTGAAGACTCTGGAGTTGGGGTGGCGGTCTTCAACTGGGCATCGCGGGCCGGCACCCCACCTGCCGGTACGGTCTCTCTCTTACCAATGTCAACCTCCTTCCTGGCCCTTACGAAGTCCGCGGTCACCTTCGGTACTAGTCCCAGCTTTGGCATGGAAAGAAGATGACTTTGCTAATTCCCAGGCATTGGACAAAGGCATGATGAACATCAGTCACCGAGAACTTCCTCCTACAATGGAGTCTTTACTTGAATCCCATGGTAAACGACATGATGCAAGAGGGAGGCACCACGCTAAAAGAAAATGAAAACGAACCAATCTGAGTAAAAAAGGGAGTGGACAACCAAAATGTAACACCCAAAAAAAGTGGGCTGTCATGGAGCGCAGCAATTCGGACCTGCCCAGTAAGCGGAAAAAACAGGAACTGGGTGTGGTGGTTGGTGACATGGGGGTGAAGGGTAGGACTGGCATGCAGAGGGACACATGTGCTTAAAGAGTGCCATAACTTAATAAAGTTCTTAAAGGGGCTGCTATCTTTTAAGAGTCAGCATTTATCCGACCCATCAACAGATGCAGGCGTCCCAACCAGTTGGGAAGGAGCGAGAGCAGGGCGACATAGAACTATATAAACCATGATTAGAGTATAGCAACACAGAGTTGCCATACTCTAATCACCTCAGACATGTCTTCTTCAAATTACGAAGTTAAAACTATAAGTCCTTGGGGTTCATTACAAGATTGCTGGTGTCCTGCTGGTAGTTTCCAGCAGGATACTGGCAAACTGCCCCTACTGTTTCCGTCGCCTGATATCCCGATATTACTGGGATATTCCAGGTGGCAGATACGCTGGTAAATCCCAATTCCTATAGGACTGCATGGAGGGGACTGCCGCAATTACCGGCACTGGTAATACCAGTGGCATTTTATTGCCGGTGGGGCCCTGATTTATCGGTAGCTCAGGGCTGGAGGTAAGTCAGTGCCCCCACTGGCAAACTTGCGTTTTACAGGCACTGGAATTGCTGGCAATTTTAGCTGCAATTTTTCCAGACCGGCAACACTGTAATGAAGCCCAAGCTTGTCTCTATCCTGAGGCACAATATTCTGAAAAGTAATGTTTCAAATGAAGTGGCCTAAACAAAATCTCAATTCTCTAATCTTCACAAGTCCTTAGCCTCCTGGCTGCTCTTGTCTGGAAATCAAGTCTCTTGAGGACTTGCTAACACAAATCATGTGCACCTATTCTTCATAGTCCATCCCTAAATTAGCAAATAAAAATTCCAAAAGCATATATTCTGGAAAGGCTTTTGTTAGGGGCAACTTGCAGTCTACTCTCTTATCAGTCTTCCTGATTTCCCTCAGGTTAGATAAGACCTCCCCAGGTGCTTATGTTTTATCAGGTTCCTTTTTCCATGGTTTTCTGTATACTTAACAGCAGGGACAACCTGTACCTTGATGTTCGCACAATTCACAACTGGTTCTTCTTGGACCTTTCCTTGCATCAGGATTTAATTCTGGTCCTTCTGGGGTTCAGAGTTTTGCCCAGGGAAGTAGGAATTCCAACCACCTCCCAGCCAGAGTCACTTTCAGACAGCTGATAAGGAAGGTCTCTCCTGCCATGGACCACAATCCTCTCATTATCAACCTCAGGGGTATTCCAGTGGAAAGCTTGGGGTCATGAGCTTTCCAATTGTCCCAAAGATATGAGAGGCGGTTTCTCAGACTCTAAGTAACTTTCTCTTTCCAGGGCTTCCAGGCTTTTAAGATCCTCTGGCTTTCTTCTCCAGCCCTTCTCCAAAGCTGCAGCTTCAGTATGAAGGCAGTAAGGGTTTCAGTAATATGCTCTTTGAGGTTCTACCCTTGTATCAAGGGAGTTTAGAGTGATGTGTTTGCTTCCTCTGAGGTGCTTGCTCTTAATGTGCTAGCCCAAAAACGTTTAAAGGGCCCGAGTTGGGGGTTGGTTCTAAGGGATACTCCCTGATACAATAACCCCTAATCTGGTTTGAATTCTCCCGTTGATTGGTCAAGCTTCATGGAAACCTTAATTTAACTCATTATTGCATTAATAGGGCAGTCCTGTTAATAGTCAGTGGGATGCCGCTCTTCCTCATCGCTAATGAGTATTGGTGATGCTTTAAAGACATTAGCGACATACAAGGCCCTTTTGGCTTTCTTTCATGCATGGTATGTGGTTCCATGGTCTTCCACGGTTGGTCCAGCACTGTGCCTGCTTCCCAATGTCTCAGCCACTGTAATCCTTTCCTGTCTTTGTATACCTTCAGGTAACAACTTACTTGTTCTTCTTCTGGCTTTGTGGGTCACATTTCAATACCTCTCCAGTCCTCTGAGCTCCCATGATCCCCAAATAGCAATTTTTTGTACGCAGCCTCAAACCCAGTAGTATTTTGTCTCTGGGAAGGTAGGGGTAGGAGCAACCACGTCCCCAACGGCATGCTAGCCCAAAACCTTGGGATGGAGAGTGTTAGGAAAATTCTCTTTACTGCACTTTTCCTTCCAATGTATGGACCCTCAAACTGTTTGCTTTTATGTTTGATCCTAGCCTGACTTTTTCCAGTAGAGCACAGCCTTCAGCTGCGCTCCCCTGGGATTATGCTCATCTGCTATGGGGAAACGGATACGTCTTTCAGAATGTCAGTACTGGGAAACTATGTTTCCCTTAGTCTGACTATGTTGCATTACAGTTTACCTTTGTAGTGTTTTTACTTCTTTTTAATGCACCATATCGCGTTTACCGGGTTTGGCTCAAGACTGTGACCAGTGGCAAGAATGGCTGTGCCACAAAGTCTTTTGTTCAGTCCTTTGGCCATTTTATCCCTTTGCCTTCCCCCAGGTCGAGTAAACCCGGGAATTCCTTATTTGGGCATACAGCCTCTCACAAAAAACGCAACGTTTGCAGGCTCCTGCGTGTCACGTGTACTAGTGCCTAGGAAGGTGATTGGGACTGTCTGGTCCCAATCCACACTATTGGAGCCAGTATGTCTGGTATGCCTGAATGAATGGAACCAATGTGGGCTGTGATTGGCCCGCGCCTGCCGTGAATGCAAGAAAGCAGATCTGTTATTGGCTATCTCAGATTTGAGCGCAAAAGGAATCTTGGATAAGAGAAGGGGCTCTGCATCCATTCCTGGTAGATCACCTGAAGTTCACAACGAACTACAGAAGGAGCCAAGTATCCTGAAACGCTAAAGCAGACCTGTGGAACCGTCAGACATGCTAGAAGGTTTGGCCCCCCTGAGCCTGCTGTTGTTCTGTCGGACCCCTGTTTTTGCATCGATCATTAAAGGCCTGCAAGGGCGCTTTGACCATTTGGAGTAGTGGCAACAACTACTCTCAGCACCTTCTGATTATCTTCCCAAAGAGCCTCATCGGAAGTGTTCCTGGGCCATCCGGCGAACTGACCAGCTCGAACTCGGGGTATCGCTTAAGACACTGTTGTCCCAAGTTGACACTCAAGACTTAAGGAATCGCCAGCTCGTGCTCATGAGCCCTCCCCGCCAAATTTCATTGTCCTAGCTCCTCTGGAGTGCGCCAGGCCGTGAACATTTGCGGTCCCTGTGTCACCCTGCTGTAGTGACGGTTGTTGTAGGAGCCTTGCCTGCCCCCTACCATCCTTGCTATAACCGTGGCATAGATGTTTAACGTCTGTATTTATATGTGATAGGGGCCTATACGATTCACATATATCAGGCGGTTTATTGGGTTTAGGAAGCACTGCAATGAAGGCCTCCCACATAGAGGGCAATTGCTGCACTTCTAGTGCCTCCTCCCATACATACAGTAGGTGTTCACTGAGACTATCTTCATTCTGTTTCGGCACTGTGATGAATCCGATGGTGTCATCACTTCTGTCCCGGCGGTGACTTCTCCCCATGTTGCCAGGGGCAGCAGCTGCTAACTGATCCTGACTCTGGGGGTGGCTATATGAGGGAGGATCACATGGGGGGGGGGAGATCTGCAGGCTTGCCGCAGGAGAGCCTATACATGCCATCAATAGCCAGTGAGTCCACCCAAGGGAAGCGGGGAAACCAGGGCACATTGGCAAAGCTCCCGAAAGCAAATAACATTCAATGAAGTATACAAGAAAGAGCGAGCAGAAGAATATTAAAGAGATAGAACAAAGGAAATATAACAGACTATCAAGTTTGCAAGTGTATGCCATATACCTGTACGAAAAGCCCTGGCAGGATAGTATACAAGGCAGAGTCAAGACAGAACAAAATACACATAGGAAACCATTAAGTTTCTAAGTGTGTGCAGTGCACATATGCAAAAAGCCCTGGCAGAACAGTCTACAAGGTAGATTCAAGTCATAGGAATATACATATAAGAAAAGCCCTGGCAGGAGAATATACCACGCAGACTAAAAGATGCAAGAGCATACATACACGGAAATGCCTAGTAGGAGTGTATTCCAGGCAGGCTCAAGTCACAAGAGAAAAGCCCTGGCAAGACAGTATACCAGGCAGATTCAAGTTACAAAATAAAAGCCCTGGTAAGAGAGTATATCAGGCCGAATCAGGTTATAAGAGGGAAGCCCTGGCAGGAGAGTATATCAGGCAGATTCAAGTCACAAGAACATATATATGAGAAAGGTCCTGTCAAAAGAGAATACCAGGCAGGTGCAAGTTGCAGTGTGTTCATAGATAAATTCTCTGGCAGGAGAATATACCAGGCAGATGCAAGCTGCAAAAGTATTCATATAAGAAAGTCCTGATAAGGAAGCATACCAGGCAAGGTGAAGTTGAACAGTGTGTATAATACATCAGTTAAGGAAGTTCTGGTAAGGATACAGCAGGACTGGCAAAAGGCTGAGTTCAGATATACCCAAGAGGAGGGAACACCTGGCAGGAGAGTATACCAAGTATCCTACAAAAATACAGACTAAAAGCCAAGTTGTTTTGTAAACCAATTGTGTTGTTGATCAAGAGAAACCTAAGGAACTGATATGCTTGAAAGTATAAAACAAAAATGAAGAGACATCCAGGGGAAGGAAACCATCTTCTGGAACGTTTGTGTTGGAGTTACGCATTTCCTTTTTAAAAAAACATTTATACACTACTCACGGCCAAAGAAATTACCCGTTTCA
The DNA here is from genome assembly GCF_040938575.1 of Ambystoma mexicanum. Lineage (NCBI taxonomy): Eukaryota > Metazoa > Chordata > Amphibia > Caudata > Ambystomatidae > Ambystoma > Ambystoma mexicanum. The sequence goes on along the minus strand of NC_090936.1, from coordinate 444,555,502 downwards.
CATTAGATGTAATTTTGTTAGAATGTGAGGGCCAGAATAGTACATTGGACACAAAACAGTTTGCTTTCGACATCTTGACATCAGACAGACCCTTAGATTTATGTTAAGCAGGGAAATCCTCTTAGAGTAGGGACAGAGAGGCATTTTCCAACCCCCTTTTCATTTGTAATAAATGTTTAGGGCCAAACCCATAAGTCCTTGGATCTGTGTCTCAATCCTGGTTCATCACAGCACCGAGTCCATCAGTCTCTTTTACATATTTCGGCACTGAGTCCATCAGAGCCTGGTGCTTTACTTCCAGGGAGGAGTTCAATAGCTTTTATAAGCTCCTCAGTAGTCAGTGGCCCATCCAGTAATTGCGTGGGTTCAACAGAAAACTGAGTCAGGGATATCTTCTCCAAGTAAACTAAAGTATCTGCAATGGAGCAGTCATCTCTCAAGGAGTAAAGCTCTCTGCAAAAGTCTACTAACATTGTATTAATAGCAGTAGAAGGGTATACTATTCGTCAATTATCCTTCTGGATACAGGTGATAATATTAGTATTCTTAGTTTTCATCACTAATTCAGCGTCTTTCCCGATCTTTCCCATCCCCATATATCTGAGCTTCTGCCAGAATTCCCAGGTATTTTAATTCCGTCAGCATTCTCACGAAATAGTGCAGTAGCTATATTAATATCCTTAAGTATTTCGGGGGTAGATGTGACTGGGTATAGCGTATCAAGTCGTTTATTTCTTTTTCACTATTAGCAATATCTCTATGTATGGTTTTGAATACCCCGAATTCTGTGGCCATAGCAACTCCATGAATATAGGGTTTAAATGCCTGCCACAGAGTACCTTTACTATTCATCGTGCCTGCATTAATCACAACGAATATGAGAACATTATCTTGTAAATTAGACACAAAGACCAGGTCTTGTAGCACCTGTGGTTTAAGCCTCCAGTTAGTATATGAATTTTGCTGCTTTTTAAGTACAAACCATACAAGAATGGGAGAGTGATCTAAATATGCCCTAGGGAGTATTGCTGTGGAAGTCACTCATTAATTATACTCGGGAGAAAAGTCACATATCAATTCTAGATGCCAAGTCATGCACTGATGAATAGTACGTAAATTCTCTGCTATCAGGCTGCAAAGCCCTCCAGGCATCTATCAGGTTCAAGTCTGGCATGCCTTATAATAGGACTTGTACTGCGTTGGATAATTGTCTATGTTTATCGCTAGTACGATGCATATCTAAATTCAATATAGTATTGAAATCACCTCCACCACATAATATTGGTGTCCTTGGGAACCCATGCATTAGGTCAAGAACATCAGAATAAAATTGGGGATCATCACAATTCGGGCCATATGTGTTAACAAGTAAAATATCCCACCCCCTAAGCTTCCCAGTGGGTCTATTAGTGCCTTGATTGGGATAAACGTTAGCCGCTTATGGACCAGGATAAGGACACCCTGCAATAGGGTTGAGCATGAGGTATAGAATCCATTCACTCCCCATGTGAGCCCTAGGGTTAAGTTTACATTTCCACTGTATGTGTTTCTTGTAAGAAAAGAATCCTAGGTCTATCTACATATGTCATTAGCTTACGCATCTTAACAGGATGATCCATGACTCTAACATTCCAGCTCATACAGATTACCTCTTGGGCCATGTTATGACATAAGCATTGTACCCAAGATGGGTAACCTGGGCCTTAAACTGAAAGGGAGCCAATATCGTCATTTGCAATCTATTCAACTCAGTATTGTTAAAAGTGTGCCAAGTTAACTTTTCCCCTTTAACAAACACCCCACCTCCTAATCCCACCCTCACATCTGAAACCGCAATTGAAGTGTGTAACCCCCCCAACCCCTCTCAACTCAACCATAACTTAGCAATTAAGCTTGGGGACTGTTTGTGGCGATTCCATCATCACCTAACTTCTCAAAATAAAGCAGTGTACAACGAACCACAATTATAGCGAATGCACTCAATAACAGTTGCCATATAGTTGTACATTTGGATAGGATACATTGTAATATGACAGTAAGCATGCTTAATTTCTTTGGTAAAGGACCATTACTTTCAATAAATGTTGTTGCCTCTTCTGGTGAGGTGAAAACATTTTTTTTTGTGCAGAACTCAAATCTGAGCTTGGCAGGGAAAATCAAAGAATGTGCAACAGATCTCTCTCGCATGAACGTTTTCCGTACTTGCTGTATCGCTACATGTAATTTGTGGTGCCTAATTCTCAGCTATTATGACCACGTTACGTAATGCGTGTGCGTGTCAGAGTTGATGGCACTGCTTGACACATGGCGGAGGTAACTGTGGAATGTATCTTGTCATGAAATTAGTTTAAGGAGGTAATGTAACATTTCTGGAGATGGGCAAATTATTAGGGGCAATGTAAAACATGCATGGAGCAATTCTGTGGGAGAAATAAGAAACTGAAAGAGAAACATTTTCTGGGGTCAACGTAATGGGCATGGGCATGGGTATGTTTTTGGTGGCAATATGAAAGGGTGCAACCGTTTTCAGTAGATAATTTGAAATTTGCATGAGACAGGTTGCATGGGGCAACGTGAAACTACAATAGTAATTTTCTAGAGGCAATGTGAATCTGGCACAGTAATTTCCTGGGAAAATGTAGAAACAAGCAGGATTATGTGTGTAACTGGCCACAGTAAAACAAAAGAGTTGAAGCTGGAAGGTTTAGAATTCATCTTAACCTCTGGCATTGCTCTGGGCAACTGTCCAGACCATCGTTCACCTGCCAAGCCATTACAAAAGTGAAAAGACCATATGCATATCAGGCTTGGTCCCACACCGGAAGGGGTAGTCCAGCCCGATCTGCTTGGTCACATCCCTTCTGCACGAGACCACAAGCATCCCCAAACATGTTGTGTCCTTGTTGGGCTTCATCAGTGAGCAGTAGCTTGGGTTTCTGGGACCAGCAGGCACAGGACCCATTTCTGGGCATACCCGTCCCACTTGAGGTGACAACGGCAAAACAAAAGAGGGGATGGCTGGAACGTTTAGAATTAATCTTAACCTCTGGCATTGCTCTGGGCAACCCTCCAGGCCATTGTTCTTCACCTGCCAGGCCATTACAAAAGGCAAATGACCATATGCAAATTAGGCTTGGTCTCAAACCAAAAGGGGCAGTCCAGCCCGAACTGCTAGGTCACATCCCTTCTGTACGAGACCATAAGCATCACCAAACATGTTTTGGCCTTGTTGGGCAAATCAGTGAGGAGTAGCTTGGGTCTCTAGGCCCTGCAGGTATTTGTGTAACTGGAGCAACATTGGCAAAGCACTTTTTAAACTAGCATTCCAGTGTTCATGGGACACTGTTAAACTGGTATGCCCCCTTTCTAAGGGAAGTGTGGAAAATAGGAACATTTTCAGAAATGCAACAGGCCTGAGGATACAGAGGTGTTGTCTCTGTTAGTCTGGTACTTTTCCTAGGTTTTACTCAGGATAGCCCTGTATTCGAGCAACGTACTACTTCAGTGGGTCTCCCTCTCTTACTGGTATGGCGTCATCTGTTTGTGCTGAGGCTGCGCTGCGTGGAAGTGGCTTTCTCTCCCCTACTCAAGGGTATGCTGTGTTGACACTGGTCGCCGTCTGTTGAGTCCGCTTAATTTGGCAAGAAGCCTACCGGGTCTCTCACCCTCCCCAGACCTTCTTGGCCCCACACTGTCTTCTACCCATGAATTTTACCTCCTTGTCCGCAGTTTGTTGGGTTAATATGGGGACCTGTGCTAGAATGTCTTGGTCTACCCTAACAGAGAGTTTCATCTCAAAATCCTTAAGTTCGTCCTGCCGGCGGGTCGGGTCCCTCCTGATGGAGCGAAGTACTACAGATTCTTTCATATGTAATACCCTTCAAAATTAACATTCAAACGAGTTCTATACGACTGCCCTAGAGGAAACTAACAAAGTTACTCATCGTAGTGACTACCTTACTCCTAGTCCATAGTCCCCTTTCTTCCATACTTGTGGGGCATTCCGTCCTTCGGGATGGGACCAGAGCACTTTTGTCAAAAAGCATCAAAAATGATGATGTCCTTCTCTTTTTACACAGGGAACCGCACAAGGTCGTAACCCCGCCCTCCTGAGCTCTGACCCGTACATCGCCCTTCAGTCCTTTTCTATCACCAAGTCTGTGACCATTTAAGCAACAATAGAGGATACTTATTAGAGGGGACAGCAGGACGGCCTACGGAGGAAAGGGGACTATGGACGAGGAGTCAGGTAGTCACTACGGTGAGTAACTTTGTTATACTCCTACGTCCCGTCCCCCTTCCTCCATACTTGTGGGAGATTCCCAAGCACGCCTCACAGGTAATATGGGTGGATGGAAACACCTTACTGAAAAAGGTTTTTAAGAACAGCCTGGCCGAATTGAGCATCGGCCCTGGAGCTCAGGTCCAAGCAGTAATGCTTACAAAAAGCTGATGGCGAAGACCACGCAGCCGCCTTGCCAATGGTTTCCCAGGGAACATATTTTTGGAAGGCAACAGCAGCTGCTTTTCCACGTACAAGATGGGCATGAATGCTCTTCGGAGGTTGAAGGCCCTGAATGGTATTCGCTTCCGAGATACAGGAGGCAATCCATCGGGAGATAGTAGCCTTTGAAGCAGGTTTCCCTTTCGGGTCTCTGAAAGTAACAAAAAGCTGTGAGGAGCTCCTAAGTTCAGTCGGTCTGTCCGGATAGAACTTCAGGGCACGTGTCTGACATCTAAATTGTGAAATACTCTTTCAGCCTCTGAGGCTGGGTTCGGAAAAAAGACAGGTAGTGAGATAGATTGGTTCAAATGAAAATCAGTCACTTCTTTAGGAAGGAAAGTAGGATGAGTGCGGAGCACAATCTTGTCCTTATGGAAGGTGAGGAACGGATGTTCCACAGACAGAGCTTGAAGCTTGCTGACTCGCCTTGCCGAAGTCACTGCAATCAGAAATGCAACCTTCCAAGAAAGGTACTTTAGATCCGCCGTAGCCATGGGTTCAAATGGTCTATGGCATAAGGCATTGAGGACCACATTTAAATCCCATTTTGGATGAGGATTGCATACAGGTGGAAAAAGATGTAATAGACCTGCGAAATGCCTTTTAATGACTGGGTTTATCAAAGAAAAAGGAACAGCTGTCTGTGGACAAATAGGCGGCAATAGCTGACAAGTAGGTCCTACAAGACAAGACATGAATGCCCAAAGCTGCTAGGTGAGATACGAACGAAAGAACAGCATCAATCGTAGTGTGCCTGGGGTCGAGCTGCTTAGCTAAACACCAGTGGCAAATCCGGAGCCACTTGCTCCTGTACTGAGACCTTGTATAAGGCCACTTGAATAATGTGCATATTTGCCTTGGACAAGTTAAACTGCGCTAAGGTTTTGAACTCAGGCACCAGGCTGCCAAGCTGAATGATTGTGGGGAGGTGTGCCACATCTGCCGATCGCATTGGTGAAGCAGGTCTGGAATCAACAGCGGTCTGATCGGAGGGCAAATCGACAGATGCTGAAGTTCTGAGAACCAGAATCTGGCTGCCCACCAAGGAGCTATGAAAAGGAGAGTGCAATTCGACGTATTTCTGAGCTTACAAAGCGACCGATGAATCAGAGGAAGAGGCGGGAAGGCATAGGCCTTCATGTTGTGCCACGGAATTTCGAGAGCGTCCCCTAGGGAGGAGGCCCAGAGACCGTTCCTGGATGCATAAAGAGGAAGTTTCCTGTTTGTAGAGCTAGCAAACAGGTTCACTTCTGGAGTGCCCCACTGCTGAAAAATAGTGGAGAGAACCTCTGTGTTCAGTTGCCACTCGTTTCTGGCTGCTGTTTGCCAGCTGAGTGAGTCTGCACTCATATTGAATTGACCTGGAATGTTTATCGCCATTAGCCAAATGCTGTGCTGGATGGCCCATTCCCAAATCTAAATGGCAAGGTGCACAAGAGGTGGTGATTTGGTGCCAACCTGCTTGTTGATATAAATCATCGTCACCGAGTTGTCAGTGCGGATGCGGACCACCCTGTTTGTGATGGACGGCTGGAAAGCTTTCGGCACCAAAAAAACAGCCAGGTGTTCCAAATAATTTATATGAAACTGCCTGTCCTGCAGTGTCCATAGATCGAAAACCTGGAGATGATCCAGCGCCGCGCCCCACCCCAGAAGGGAGGAGTCCGTGGTAATCGTCACTTGTGGGCAGCGCTCCTGAAAGGAGGCCCCCACTGTCAGATTGCTGGTCGAAGACTACCATAGAAGGTCCGTCATCATGCAGGATGGAACTGGGATCATCTTGGAATCTTAGTCCAAAGCCTGACACCAAGAGCTCCGAAGAGCCAGCTGAGTACGCCTCATTTTGAGAGTGTGCACGAAGCCATGAGGCCCAGAAGTCTCTGGAACCACTAAGCCGTCATGTGCTCTGACTGGATGACATGTGGCAAATAGATTTGCAATCCTGTCCGCCATCAAATACACCCTGGAGTCGACCATGTTCCAACAGAAACCCAGGAAAATCAGGTCTTGGGAAACCGTTATGGAAGATTTCCACCAGTTCAATGACAGCCCAAGATGGAACAGGAGCTGGAGGCGAGACTGGAGATTGCACAAAGCCATCAGAGGACAAGGGCTGCTTAGGAGCCAGTCATCCAAATACGGATATACATGAACACCCTGTAGCCAAAGGAAAGCTGCGATGACCGACATCATCTTCGTAAAGACACGCGGCGCAGCGCTGAGACCAAACGGGAGTACACAGAACTGGAAATGCTCCCCTCCCAGAGAGAACCGCAGATATTTTCGATGCCACCTCCATATCAGGATGTGCATATACACGTCCTGAAGGTCCACTAGACTGAGCCAGTCTCCCTCCCAAAGAGAGGACTTTATTTGCCAGGGCGTGATCATCTTGAACAGACGAGAGTAGAAGCCCTCCCCCTTGCTCCCCAGAGGATCGGGGGGCAGGTTTCACTGCCCTGAGGTCTAGAAGCTTCTGAACCTCGGCTCTGAGGAAGGGTGTCCCAACCTGTTGGAAGGGAGGATTGAAGGGTGGGGTAGGGAGGAGGGGCAAGCGAAAGCCCGCCCGAGCGATGGACAAAACCCACCGGTCTTTGGTGATGGTCTGCCACGCCTCCAGATGAGACGAGATTCGTCCTCCCACCGGAGTCTTGTCGGCAGGGACACTACTTGGCGCTGGAGAGGAGGCTGAAGGTTGAGAAAAAAAAACGACCATGTACTTGTTTTCGACGGGTGCGCCGGTGGTCCTGAAACCCCGCTGAAGCCAGAGAAGGATCGAGACTGAGACCCTGACCTCTGTGTATAAGGGACATTAGCTGAGACCTTCGCCAGGACCGTCAAAGATTTGGCGGTTTGGGTGCTCGCATTGGTCTTTGTAAGTTCCTCATCCGTAGAAGAATGAAACAATTCCTTGCCGGGAGTACTCAATTCCCACCATAAGGCCTTGAGCTGAGATATCTACATGGTGAGCCGCAGCTTCCAGCAGACCTTGTGCCAACACCCTGGTATCCGACAAACCGGCTTTGAAGTCATCTAGCCTATCCACAGGAATACACTCCTGAAAATCAGCCAACTCCTTCCACAGCTTCATATTAGCTGCAGCCAGGATGAGCTTGGTATTTGTTTTGCGAAGTTGAAGCGCTGAATTGGCAAAGACTTTCTTACCCATGGAGTCCAGAATCTTGTCCTCCTTGGATGGAATCTGAGCCGCAGCCGTTGAGGTCACATAGGCCGGCTTGGATTGAAGCGTAGCCGCAGCTACCACCGTCAAGGAAGGGAGCGGACAAGACGCCAAGGCTATGTCTCCAGAGATGTGGGGCCTATAACGTGCGTCAATTCTCTTATTGATATTGACGGTGTGTGGCTTATCCCAGACCATACAGGCCTCAGCCAAGACGTCCTTCTGGAGGAACAGGCCGGTGCACTCTTGTGGTGACAATGTGAACGCTCCCGAAAGCACCGCCTCATGCGGAGAGGGGGCCGCAGATACTGGAATATCTAGGAGAGCCATCATATCCAGGACCTGGTCATGGAATGCTCCGACAGAGCGGGGCTGCTCATCGCTATCCTGATCTGCTTGAGGGTCATCCAGCGAATCAGGAGCAGACGGCTGGGCCATCACAGGTTTTAAAGTGCTATCCCATTCTACCTCTGTCTTCTCTATGGGAGACAGCAGGGGTAGGGGAGGAAGAGCTGGAGGCGGACCAAGAGGTAGAGGTGGTACCACCGCACGAGCTGCTGGAATCGCTGGGGTGGAAGGTGGAGGCTCAAGGTAGATTTCCTTGAAAAGACCCTTAAAGTACTCCTTCATAGGGTCAGAGTGCATGAGCCTCTGGAATTTCCCCAAAAATACATCCTCTGATGAAGGTTTAGGCGCTGGGACAGGCAGGGACCGGCAGAGTCCTCTCATACGGGGCATACCCCCACAAACGCAATGAGGATGTTTGCCAGGAAGGCCCACCACCAATCGGGTCCGTATAGATTAATGGAGCAGAAACAGGCGGAAGCGAGACAGTAAGAGGCAGCGCCATCCGAGTACGCCAATCATAAGATGGGCGGAACAGATTTCTACCTCCCCCTGAGGTGGAAATGGCTGCTCAGCCCCAAAATCCAAAATGGCCGCCGTGGACCACGAGGGTTGGGCCGCCATTTTGGCCATGCCTGTAGAGAACTGCGTCACATGTGCAGATGAGGCAACCGTCTCCTCAGGCTGGTAAGGGGACTTAAGTAACACCTTAGCCTTGACACAAGGATCCTCGGCAGAGCCGGTACTGGGGGGTCTCGGATGTTTACTGGACATCATGGAGGTGGCCCCAAAATGAGCTTTCAGAGGAGGAACCTCGGCAGAGCCGGTAATAGAGGAGTTACGGTCTATAACCACCCTCTTCGCCCCCTCGACAGAACCGGTATAACCACGTGCCTGAGCGTGGGAATGCTGAGGGATCCACCTCACAGACAGGACCTTTAGAGCAGGCCTGTTTGAGCAGGTTTTGTCAGTACAGACCTTAGCCTCAAAAAGAGGAACCTCAGGTTTTCTCCCGGTATGTGTAGCTCCCTTGTGAGGGGCCTCAAGTCGTGGCTTGGTACAGAAAGCTCCAGTAAAGGAGGCCTCGCGGCGTACCCAGGTGTCCGTGTGGAAAGCTCCAGAAAAGGAGACCTCGGAGCGAACCCCGGTGTCCAAAGCCGCAGATGAACTGGGGTGAAAATTAGCACCCGACAGGTGAACCACGGAACGTGGTCCAGTCTTGGCAGGTTCGTCGTGGGAAACCTCAGAGAGAACTCTGGTATGCCTTTTAGGCATGCGAGGCACCTCAGGGGAACACCTGGTGATAGACCTGCTCGAGCCCCTCCCGGACTTAGAAGACCCCAGGAAGGAGTCTCGCGACCGGGGCACCCTAAAAAGTAAGGAACTTACCGGGCATCTCTTCTTTTCGTCGATGAACAGCTGAAGATGAGATAGAGGAACACGCTGAAAGACATCCTTCCACCAAAGAAGACATTGCTGGAGTGCCCGGACAGAGAGGGAATCGCAGTAGAAACAAGAATCCCAGCGATGGTCCAGACCAAGACACTCCAAGCAGAGAGAAGGGGGATCCGCCTTAGCGAAGCAACGTTCGCATGAAGAACAGGACACACATCCCAGACGCTTCGGCATAGACAGAGGACTAGGGACCACAGAACCAGAGCAGAAGAGAAGGACAAGGGGAACAAAAAATCTTTCCTGGTGATGCAAGTGTGTTCAGCCCCGATCGCGCTGAGAAAAGGACTGAAGGGTGATGTGCGGGGCAGAGCTCAGGAGGGCGGGGTTACGGCCGCTTGCGATACCCTGTGTAAAAAGAGAAGAAGGACAAAAAAATTGTCATTTTTGATGCTTTTTAACAAAAGTGCTAAGGTCCCGTTCCGAAGGACGGAATTTCCCACAAGTATGGAGGAAAGGGGACGGGACGTATGAGTATGAGGTTTCAGAAAGTTCAAAAAGGTTTTTCATTTGATCATGTAACTTTGCTCTGAAAAGTCAGATAAGGAATCAGGTTTGAACCTCCTTCACCTTCCATGGCCCAGTACGAGATCAGCGTAATTTCCATCTTAAAAGGGGCATGATTGAACCCTTTCTTCAACCCATCCAGAGACAAAGAGATAGTTGATACATGAGGAGATGTATACTGGGGAGTGAAAGGTGAATTCTCTATTTTGTCAATGTACAGTTTTTCAAACGTCAGAGAGGCCATTTAGCTTGCAGAGTTGGTGGACTGCCTTAGCTGATTTTGAAAGGGTTTACAGGGTACTAGACAACCTATCAAGCGTGAAGTTGTAGACTGTGTTGAAGTCCCCCTCCACCCCCAGATTACCAGAGGGTCATCCTGCCGATCCACTTGTAGAATTCAAGGGTGTCTATGATCGGTACATGTGTTAATAAAGGTGACCTTGCAGTCGTCAATGCTCCCTGCTACAACCTTTCGGGTTGATGATGGTTTGGCGGTGTCTAAGATTGAGGGAAGAGTGGATAAGTATAGCCACTCCCTTAGCATGTGCTGAGTAGAAGAAAAAGTACCTTTGGCACCCCCATTGCTAAGCAAAGATGGGTTCATTTGTGGGGCTAAGATGAGTATTTTACAAGTAGGCCACCGCTAGAGAGGGCCCGGACAGGTACAGTAATATCTTACGGAACTTAATTGGGTGATTCAGGCCTCTGATGCTCCAAGTCAATAAGGTAAAGTTAATGCCATTTCCTCCCCATAGCGTGTTTGACACAAGGGTTGCATTGCTAGGCGCTGAGGGCTGTCTGTGCAGATGCGTAAAGATAATGGAGACTATGCCTATTTTACTACCCATCCCTAGCCCGGTGCCACCACAATCCCTTGCGTTATTGAGCTGGAAGTTTTGGCACCCCTGCACACGAGTGTGTATATGACCACAACATAAAAGGGAATTGTTATATTTCAAACAATAATCCCACACCCGTCATTTCCCACCACTACCAACATCGACAACCATAACCCATCAGCGCGATTACCCCCTTTACAAGAGCGACATGTAAATATTGTGACATGAACATAGGGCAGAGCAAGCTCACATAACAAATGGTGCGTTCATATTCCAAAACTATATGCAATTAATGTTAACTGCCACGGAGCAGCCCAGGTGCCAGAGACCATTCCCCAGACAGAATGAAAAGGAAAGGAAAAAGAAGAGGAGGAAGAGGGGCCCAGCAGGATGGATACATAAAGCAGTCAGCAGCCCGGTCCCAGCAGCTTCAAGTGCCTCTCTCATGAGGATACAGCTTCAGAATGTCAATGAGTGGTGCACAGACTCATGGGTATTGAAAAAGTTAACTTTGATGTTATAGATCACTCTTGAGTTTTGCCGGAAATAGCATGGCATACTTAATGTTCTTGGCTCGGTGGGTTTTCTTGACACTTAAAAAGGATTTCCTGGATGTCTGTCACAAGGCTGAGAAGTTATGAAAGATATGGAAAGGGTACCCTTTGTACAGCAAAGTCGCCTTTCTCTTTACCTAGGTGCAGGAGAGTGTCCCAGGCTTGAAAGTTCAACAGCCTAGCTATAATAGGTTTAGTTGCCTCTCCAGGGCTCAGCGTGTGGAGTAATCATTTCAGCATCTGGGCATAGCAGGATCAAGTTACGATTATTGAAATACTGGTGGGCTAACAGAAAGGAGCAGCATTTGGTTTGGGCTCTCAAGCTCCCCACAAGCCTGCAACATTGTTTCTTTTACAGTACTCAGAAAATTGATTAACTCCAGGGAGTACAAAGCCAAGCTGGTAGGACAGCCTTTTTTTGGACAAATAATGATTTCACTTAAACATACAGGAGAAACTGATCATATCAACATGTATTACATATATGATTTGACCAGGCTTGTTGATGACGGGGGACGTGGGGGCTCTGATTCTGCTCGAATTTATCGGCAGCTGTTTATACTGTCGACCACCCCGTCCTCCTCTCTCGCCTGGCTTCCATCGGAATCGCTGGTCCCGTACTGGCCTGGTTCATTTCGCTCTTGACCAGCTGTGGCCAGTCTGTATCTTTCTCCTTTTCTTTCTCCTTATTACTCTCTTTCTTGTGGGGTCCCCCAGGGTTCCGCCTTGTCCCCAATGTTATTTAACATCTACGCCTGTTCCACTGGTGGCCCTTATCCGCTCCATGGCTTTAGGTGTTACGCATATGCGGACGACAAGTAAATCCTGGTCCGCTTAGATCTTGACCAGGATGAGGTGTCGTCGCTTGTGCGACTGCCCATCAGCCGTGGGTGATTGGATGGCCACCAGTTGGCTCAAGCTTAACAGGGATAAGACGGAGGTCATGGTAGTGGTGACCTCCTCTTTATCGCCTTCCTGGTTTTTGGCCTTCCTCACTTGGTGCATTTCCTACTCTGGTGATGGTGGTGAAGAATTTAGATGTCTACCTCTCTACCTCACTGTCTATGGCTTTGCAGGTGAGTGGGGTATGTCAGTCTGGACACTTCCTGTTGCGGGTTCTATCCAAGTTTTTGCCTTTTCTTCCTCTTTCGCTCCACCAGTTAGTGGTGGCTGCTCTTGTCTCTAATAGGCCTGATTATTGCAATGCTTTGTATTTAGCTCAGCCGGTTGGCCTTATCCATCAACTGCAATTATTACAAAATGTGGCTGCTCTGGTTGCCACTGCAACACCATATGCTACTCAAATCAGCCGAGTTTTGTGTCACCTACATTGGCTTCCACTACAGCAGCGTATAGCTTTTAAATCCCTATGTTTGGTTCATCGAGTTTATTATCAGGTTGGGCCTGAATTGCTTTGCATAAATTCCAGCCTAACATTCCTTCCCGGACTCTCTGCTTTGGTGACGACTGCCTGGCTGTAGTTCCCAGGTTTCGTCTCCTGAGAGTTGGTGGCCGTGCTTTTTCTGTAGCGGCCGGTAAGCTTTGGAATAGTCTTCCGCTTAAACTTAGACTGACTGAAAATCATTTGACCTTACGTCATCTTCTAAAAACAACTCTTTTTTTGCTAAACCACTGTGGTCTATGGTCCTGTTGTGTTCTTCCTCGCGCCAAGATGCCTTTGGGTGAACGTGCGCGTAAACAATTCTCCTACCATAACAAAACATTTCAAGCCATGCAAAATTACCCACCTGTAAACCGATAAACTTATATTTTTGAGAAACTGATCAATCCAAAACCTAAAAAGCGGACTACGAAAAAAAGCTCATAAGCAGAATATCCCACTTGTAGCGAACTTGAAAATAAATAAACGGCTTGTCCTTAGAAATACTGAGCCCAAGTTATTATAACGGGATCCCACAATGACAAACACATTCATAAACTAAATGTTAAATCTCAGAGTAATCTGTAACCCATATGGTAGTGAGGATAGATCAAATCAAGGGTAGTTCAAACAACTGGGTCATATAACCTTTGTAGAAAGTGAATCATGTTAGTGAGTTATGGTCATTGATAGCATTGTAGGAATCAGTTCCAGGTTTCAGTGTATTTATTTTTGTCATTTTCAATGTGGAAGACAACTCTTTATATGGGGTCCAATCTACACTTATTTCTAATACAATCTTTGACTTTAGATTAAATTAGGTTTTGAAGAAATAGCTTCATCAGACACCTGACCAACCAAAGTCTCTTAGGGAGTGTCAAGCAAAGTGTGATCGGCTTCTGATTGTGGATCTGGAAAAAACAAAGTGTGATTGGCTTCTGATTGTGGATCTGGAAAAAACACAGGCAATGCGATTTCATGATTCATCTGAAAATTGGAAATTGCCCTATATAAAATGGACAGATGCATCTGTGAGACCACCTTGTTCCTATGAAAAGAAAGGTAGTGTTCCTCCACCAATAGGGCTTGAGGCTTTCTACTGCAGTGGGCTAAAGTCATTGCGACCAGGAAGGCAGTTTTCCAAGAAACTAGATGTAGGTCAATGGAAGCCTTTGGATTTGTGTAATGGCTGATAGAATTACATTAAGTTCTCAATTTGCAACAGGACATTGAGTGGGAGGGAACAGGTGTGCTAGTCCCCTAAAGTGGCGTTTGATCATTGGATAAGCGAAAAGGACTAACCAATCTTTATTTGAGGAGTAAGCCCCAGTCGCTGCAAGGTATGTCCTGTAAGAAAATACTTGAAAACCCATTTGAATCAGATTCGATAAGAAAGATATCAATGGATGATTGAAGAGGATCCTTTTCTTTCCCCAGCATCCACTGGCAGAATCAAAGTCACTTTCCCCTGTATTGGAAGCAAGTTGAATGCTTCCTATATGTCCCTATGACACTGTGATTGTCTTCAGAAAGGCCTTAGTGCCCATAGGCTAATGTTTCAGGTGCCAGAGGGCCAAGGAAAGCAATTGTGAGAAGGGATGAACCACCTTGCCTTCCTGCTGCTGAAGAAAATTCAGAAGTGGGGGAGAGGCAGTGGTGGTCCATCTGCCGTAAGCAGCAGGTCTGAGAACCAATGCCTCTGGGGCCAACGGGGGGTAGAGGGGTACTCAATCAGAGGAATTGGGGGAAACGTGTAAGTGAATAGGTTGCTCCATGATATCGATAACATGTCCCCCAATTACCCTCTCCCTCTTCTCTTCCATGAGGCATGACAGAGGTATTTGCTGTTCCACTCCATCGCGAACCGGAGGGTGGCCTTTGGAAGCATACATCTCTCTGAGGACATGCTTGCTGCCCATTTGTGGTTGGCCGCTGATCTTCTGCTGAGTGTGTCTGCCTGAACATTTTCTGCCACCCTCCAGGTGGGCTGCCTGCACTGATATGTTGTGACTCAGTACCCATCCCAAAGATTACATGCCAGAGCGCACAGCTTCAGGGACTTGGTGCCTCCCTGCCTGTTGATGTAGTACATTGTAACAATATTGTCTGTCAGGATCCTCACTCTTGTGCTCACTAACATTAGTAAGAAGGCCTGAAGGGCTAGAAACGCTGCTTTCTGCGTCAAGATGTTTATGTGTTCCTGACCGTCCTGCCGCTTCCACTTGTCGTGAATATGCAGGCCTTCAAGGGTCACTTCCCACCCCGATAGAGACAAGTCTGTCCTTATGGTGAACTGACGAGGAAGTTCCTGAAAAGCTGTTCCAACCTGCATGTTGTCTATGAGCAACCACCATAGTAGGTCTTGCTGTAGCCACACTTGATTGTGAGCTGGTGCTGTTAGAGGGTCTGACAATTGAAACCATGAAGCTGTGAGGTGCAGTTGGGTGCGCCGCATCTGTATCCTGGTCAAAGGTTACTGATAAGACACATGCCTCCACCAGACCCAAATGGCATAGGAATCACCATGCCATTGTCTGAGCGTGGGAAAGGAACAATGAGGTTGTATCCAGTAAGTTGCAAATCCTTGCGTCTGGAGGAAAGAATTTGCTCCGTATCCCAGATGGAGTTTAAGAACTCTATCCTCTAAATGGGGATGAGAGTGTACTTCCTCACGTTGAATGAAAAGCCTAGAGCATGCATTAGATCTAGAAGGTATTGTAGATGCTGTGATGCCTGGATTGGAGACTGGGCCCTGGCCAGTCAGTCGCCCAGGGCGGGAAATAGGTGAATGCCTTTTAGGTGTAGAAATGCCACCAACGCCATCAGCTTGGTAAACACGCTTGGGGCTGAGCTGAGGCCGAAGGGCAAGACTTTTTAATGGTACTGATCTTGGCCTATTGAGTACCGCAGGTAACGGCGGTTAGGGCGCCAAATGGGGACATGCAAATAGGCATTCTGCGGATCCGCAGCTACTGGCCAGTCGCCTGTTTGAAGGGATGACCATATGAGTGCAGGCGTGATCATCTTGAATTTTTTTTGAGGAAAGAAAAATGCAGGCGGAAAGGTCTAGCACAATCCGCAGGCCAGCCTTGTTCTTCTCCGGAATGGTGAAGAACCTTGAATAAAAGCACCAACTTTACTCCGAGGGAGATACACCCTCTATCGCCTTTATGAAGAACAGTTTGGCTATCTCTTGTGAAAGAGAGTGTGAGCCTTTTTGTGAAAGGATGGGGGTGGATGGGAGAGAAGAGGGAGGCGATAGCCCCTGTGGACGACTGACACAAACAGCCAAAACAAAAGATCACAGTGGGCCTCATTACGGGTCTGGCGGTAACCGTGCCGGTGCTACCGGCAGGTTGCTGCCAGACACGTAATTATTTACTGGTGCCTGACTTCCCGGTAACACAGGGGGATTACAACCCCAGCGGCCCGGAAAGTCAGGCGCCGATAAAATGTTGTTCCCTATTCCCATAGAGTCCAGTACTACTCTATGGGAGTGGGGACCATGGAAGCACAGGCACGGTTAATAACGGTGCCAGTGCTTCTGTGACGGTCTGCCTACTGTGGCCGCTGTGCCCGGCAGGGTCAGACCTGTCGGGCACGGCGGCTCCGGCAGGCAGACCTGTAGTATGCAGGTCCGGAAACAACGGTGCTGTTAAGTTTACCAGCACCGTTGTTTCCGGACCAGCACACTTCTAATGTATGCCATTATTTGCACTTGCGGTTTGTGGTATGTAGGCATGCCCACATGCTCCACCACGATCTGGCTCTCTGAAAATAGATCCAAGATCCACATACAAGCCCCATTGGGCAAACACTATCAATAACTAGGCCATGATGAAAATGACCTTAAATGGTTCATCATTGAATCACTACGCCCAGACACAGCTAATCTTTCCACAACTAATCATGTTTTTAAATTGGAACAACACTGGATCCTACGACTGGACACACATCAGTCTGGTTTTAATGACAACATTCATTGGCCCACGTTATTATCCAGATAATGAGGAACAACATTAGGCAGAGTCCTGTCTACCTCATCTTTTCCATCGAGGGAGTCTTCACACTCATCTTTAACCTACTGGATGCATGTGTTTTATCCCATAAAAAACACTCTCCACCTCGGTACCTGTATTGTAAAGTGATGTCTAGTTTATTTTAGTTTAGTTTATGGTTTGGAGAATCATTACAAACATGTTTTGTGACCTGACCATTCATTGCTCGTTTTTTATCTTGGTGCTGAATTGTTATTTTTTCTTTGCATTGGTACACGATTCCTTTTTTATCCAAACTCTGCTTTCACTATCGTGTTTTCATTACATTTCCAGCACTTCAATCGGTCCCAATATAGTCGCCGCCGCTGGCAGCATATTGTTACATCAAATCGACGATCCAGACGTCAAGTCTTGTGTTCCTAGACACGTGTGGGTGAACATCACACGTTCCCAACTTCAGACGGTAAGCGTATATAACTGCAGTACACATAATGCTGCAGACGCTGTTACGTGGTCCTTGAACCTAGCTGACAAACGACAGACAGGGCATCACTGAGAGGTAGGTTTGCTACCTTCATTTCACACACAATCGCTTTCACTAATTCGTGCACATGCAGGCACAATCTTCAAAATAATTGTTTATCGCCTACAACAGACAGTCATAACGCATGACCATCTGTATTTTTACCCATACAGATCATATGAACAATACCCAATTAAATTCCCAGCAATATAACTGTCTGTGCCAACCCCATAGATCCTAGCAGTAAGCTTATTTTTCAACTAGTTCCTTCATCTTCATTCACATAGTCAACCATTACTGGTGAACCCCCTAATGGCGCATCTCAATAACATACACATTCTTTTCTTACACACAGAAGGAGACCTGGTTTAGGGAATGTGGCTACTTCAAAATAGTCACGCCATCATTTGGAGTTGGCGAATTACCACCGTCGAACTCTCCCCTCTCGCCAAAAGATATTTCCAGCACAGGAAAGGGTAATCTTAAACACACTTATTGCAATGTGTTTCGCTATTAGGCAAGGTACCACAAATTGACCCAGTTAGCCGAACCTCAAGTTGTTGAGTCGACGAACCTCTTTCCGGAATTCACTTGGATATCTCTTCCACGTGATATTTTTGTAACTTTCTACTCTTCCTCAATATTGACTTAGTGGGTGTATTACGATTTATGCTTTATGTACTTGTTCCACAAACCAATTTCTGCTTGTTCAAATAGAAGGATGGAATAATTGATGCTAAATGCATAGGTTTTCGTTATTCAATTACAAACCTGTTTGAACCGTGTATCTAGGCAGCAGCGATGATATCTACAACAATGTTTCGACACTTCATGTGATGTCACTGATATTACATTGACAACTTTGTGCATTCAATTCTTTGTCCTTACCAATTGAGTTATTACTAAAAAAGATGTTTTCAAATGATGATGCTCGTTGTTTATTTATTTTCCCGATGAATATTAATCCTATGAGGGAACTCCTTTGTTGCATTTAATATTGTAGTAGCTGTATATAGAAGGCTGTGCATGGCATGATATTGTAGCAATGCAGAATAAAGAGATGATGGCTGGAAGGTTTGGAATGAATCTTAAACCTCTGGAAATTGCTCTGAGGAACCCCTCCAGAGCATCATTCTTCACCTACCAAGCCATTACAGAAAGGGAAACATATGCAAATCAGGATTTGTCCCACCCCCAAACCTACTCATCATTTGAAAGCCTTGTCTGTAAGCTTTCTGTTTCACCTACTTTCTCTCTTACTCTTACTATTATCTACTTACCCCCCAACCGTCCTCCTTCTTCTCGGAATGGGCTGACCGTTCCTCCGCTCATCTTGCCTCCTCCCCAAAACGTATCCTCCTTGGGGACTTAAACATCCATCTTGATTCACTTAATGTGACCACTGTTCTCTTCCCCAACCTCTGCACCACTCTTTCCCTCTCTATCCTTCCTTCTGGCCCAACCCACTCTGCCGGACACACCTTTGATGCTCCCATCTCAACAGACATCCCTCTCTCTATCCCCCTCAGTACCCCTCTCTCTTGATCGGACAACTCTCTCCTCTCTTCCCACCTTGACCTACCCTGTGCCCTGACACCTTAGCCTGCACTGCCAGTCTCCTTTTCTGTCATTCGACCGATGAAGTCGCATGCGTCAGTCGCTGCATTTGCCTCTTCCTTCAACCCTCCTCCGCCACCTTCATTAGACTCTCCTTCTGACCCTGTTCTAGCTAACCTCCATCTCTCTATCTATAACACTCTGGACAACATTGCCCCGTCATGAGGATCCGCATGAAGCCTTCCTCCAAATGCAACTCTTGGTATGACTCTGACTTGGCTGCTTTGAAACGCAAGTACAAAGCTTCAGAGCGGAAGTGGCTGGCCTCTAGCTCATCCTCTGACAAACTGGCCTGCCGCCTTCTCCAAAGGCAATACCATCGCTACATCTGGAAGAGGGCACATGTCTAAGCCCGTATATCTGAGCCACCAATAACACGGCTGAACTCTTTTAAATCTGCAAGGAACTTGACAACCCTACCACAGTCTCCTCCTCTCCTCCTTCCTCCCAGGCCCTCTGCTCTGCACTGGCTACCCACTTTTCCTCCAAAACTCTGGGCAGCCTGTCCTCTATCATCTGCTCCCCCCTTATCTTGCCTCCCTTGGCCCCCCACCCCCGCACCAAATTCTCCTCTTTCTCTCCCATTGCACCAGATGAGATCTCTAGAGTTGTCCGCTTAATGAAAGTCTCCTCTAAACAGGTGCTCAACTGCTCCTCAAGAACCATCAAGGCCAACATTGCCTTTCTCGCTCCAGCCTTGGCTGACCTCTGCAACCACTCATTTGCCATTGGCTCCTTCCCTCAACCTCTCATGCACTCTCTTGAGCACCATCTCCTAAAATAGGCGTCCGCGGACCCTTCTTGTCTGGCTAACTGTCGCCCTATCTCTCTCACCCCTTTTTTGGGCAAACTCATGGAGATGCTGGTCATCCCCCAACTGACCCTCCACGCCGAAATGGCCGGCTCTCTCCCCGACCACCAGTCCGGTTTTAAGGCTGCGAGAGGCACGGAACCTACTCTCTAACCTGGACTCTAACACTCCCTCTGTTCTGATCCACCTTGATCTCTCTTCTGCTTTTTACACAGTCAACCACGCCATCCCCATAAACCGTTTCCATGATACCCTAGTCATCACGTACTGGGCAATGGCGTGGCTGACCTCCTTCCTTTCAAACAGACCTTCGCAGGTGCAAATGGGCCCTTTTCTCTCCTCCACCTCACTCACTACATGTGGCGTCCCTCAGGGCGCGATCCTATCGCCTTGGCTATTCAACATCTACTTGGCCCCTCTGGCCCAACTGATCTCCACTTTCTCGCCTCATTTCCAAATGACACACAGCTCTCTTTCAAGCTGCCTTCCTCTACCTCCTCCTCCCTCATACCTGACTGCCTGAGTGCTATTCAGGCATTTTCTCATGGGGACGCCTTCTCCCCCCCCCACCGACTCTCTGGCCTGACTCCCTAGGTCCTCTCCCCTCATCCACTTGTGAGGCAAAAAACATTTGGATCATCTTTGACTCCTCTCTCTCCCTTTCTCTCCACACATCATGGACTTTCCAAGAACTCTACATTTCAGTTGCATTCTACATTTCCTCACCTTCCCCCGGAAGCTCAATGCCTCCAGAGTCCTGTTTCTCTCTAGGCTAGACTACGCCAACACCCTCTTCCTCAACGTGCCTCTTTCCTCTCTTTGCCCTCTTCAGCTAATCCAGAATAGGACTGAAAGACTTATCCTTGGCCTCAAGCCCAGGGACTGCATCTATCCAGCTCTAAAATCTCTCCACTGGCTCCCAGTGACTGCAAGGATCATATTCAAGACCCTTTGTATTATCCACAAGGCTGCTGGGGCCTGGGACCTCTACATCCAGTTTTCCCTTCCTAAATACCTCCCTGACAGAGTCCTTCGGACCTCTGGCTCCAACTCTCTGCAGGTCAAACTTTTCTCCAAGCAGAGTGGGAAGTAGATCCCTTTCTTCGGCTGGCTCCTCCCTCTGGAACGGCCTCCCTCCGCCCTCAGACTTGAGCCGGATCTTCTTAAGTTATGGAAACTTCTCAAGACTTTCCTTTTCTACTCTTCCTTCTTTCTCCCCCTTCCTTGCTAACTCTCCATCTGACGGTGCAACTGAGGTCTGGTCTCTTCAGAGTCATACAGGGGCCAGACCACCTCCTACTAGTCCCCTGAGCATCCTTTGCCAAACTTGCCCTTGGGCTCCCTTCGCTGGACTAGCCCAACTTAGTCCTCCCTGTCCACCACATTCCACGTCTGGCACTTGCCGCCTTGGCCCTCCCAGTACTTTCCTGACTCCGCCCTTGGGTGTACCCCACTCCTGCACTTCTCCCTCTACCCCCTCAGTCTGCACTTACCACCTTGTCATGCACTTACATTTTTTGATTCCCATATCCCCCCTAACCTCCCCATCTTGTCTTGTGGCACCTAGAAACACCTCTGTATAGGCGCCAGCCCAATGAATAAATAAATAAATAAATAAATAAATGGCAGTCCAGCCCGAACTGCTAGGCCACATCCCTTCTGCACGAAACCACAAGCACCCCCAGACATGTTTCAGCTTCTTTGTTTTGCTTTGTCACCCTGACTGGGACGGGTATGCCCAGACGTGAGTCCCATGCCTGCTGGACCCAGAGACCCAAGCTACTCCTTCCTAAAGACGCCCAACGAGGCAAAACATGTCTGGGGATGCTTGTGGTCTCATGCAGAAGGGATGTGACCTAGCAGTTCAGGGTGGACTGCCCCTTTGGGGGTGGAATGAAGCCTGATTTGCATATGGTCGTTCTTCTTTCTGTAATGGCTTGGCAGTTGAAGAACGATGGTCTGGAGGTTTGCCCAGAGCAATTGACAGAGGTTTAAGATTAATTCTAAACCTTCCAACCATCACCTCTTGATTTTGCTATGATATGGTAGCGCGGCTGTTAATAGCATTTAATGAATATAACAAGCATGTGAGGCTATAACTAGCATTAGAACCTAGGGCTTGGCACTCAGCCAATCAGGTTGCTCAAATGATGGGCTTTAGCTGACAATACAAGCAATAATTCTGAGCAGTCGGCCGACTACTCCAGCTCTCTCCCCCCACTACCTCATGCCCTTTGTTCCCACCAGTCGCATATCCATTTTATACCCACAAAACATAACTGCCAATGCTTCGTGTTGCACCTGCTGTCTGCTCCACCTAAATTTGTCCAGGACGCCCATGGAAATAGAAAAATTGCTACGCCTGGAGCCCTAGCCCCGTTTACATGGCAGCCAAGTCATTTCCAAGTCATTTTCTTTTGAACAAACATGTTGCACGCTCTGCGCAACCTGTATTTGCAGTAAAAAAAGGACTATTAGCACTCTCGACATTAACTTGGGGTTGCTATTGTCAATAATGCCTTCATGAGCTGGCAGTTCTGGAATGTTAACAACCCATGAACTCAGCGGTTGGGCCGTTATCTATGTTTGTTCTGCTAGATATACCCCGTGCATATCATGACCCCACCCATAATATATAATGCCAGCGCCCTACTTAAAATCTGATTGGTAACTAAAAGCCTTTTGACTGCTTTAGTAGCAATTTGGTAATGTATTCATATTAAGCTTAATTTTGTTGTTTTCTCTGCATCTGAGATGACACTTTCTGTTCTGCCATAAGGATCCAAGTTCATGTCACTTCTCTTCATGTGATATAGCATCTGATGCACTTCCCCCTCGCATTTGCGCGAACTGGCGTCCCTATCACAAAGTCAATTTATGGCAGTTATAAATCATGTTCGCTCATAAAGAACCACAAGATTAGTGTGCTGATGTGTGGACAAAGTATCCAAACGACAGGGCAAGATTGCGGCTAGTGTTTAACTGTCTAAGCATACCGCGCCCAATACCGTCCCTAATGCAGACACCACCTTCAAGTTCCTCCTAGCACGCGCGATAAGACTTCTCAAGACGCCCAACGTTAGAGAGTTCAAAAGAGCAACGTTAGAGAGTTCAAAAGAGCAACGTTAGAGAGTTCAAAAGAGCAACGTTATAAAGTTCAAAAGAAGTGCGTTGATTTAACAGTAAAAGGGACACGTTCTATCTATCGTTCGCTCAAAGTAAATGCCTTTTATATATTTCATTTAAGGGGCACCTAAAAAATGAATTAACAATTTCCCTTTTGGATCTCAAAATGTTAACGGTCCTTCTTAACAAGTTAGAGCTAAAAGATATGTTCTCAGTGACTGTGCTGCCTCTGTCACTGGTGCCACCGAGATATCGCATCCGAAATAATTGAGTGTCAAATCCAACGCTGAAACTCCTACATGACTTGCACAGTGCAGTTATATCATTATTAAATAATCAATGGTGACCCCAGGGGTCTCCTGAGCATGCCCGCCTCCACAGAGAAATGTCACAACAACGTAAAACTAGGCACATTGCCTCAGGATGACTGTCGCATAAGAAAGGGAAAATGCTAACACAGGCATTTCTAGTTTCCTTCATGGATTCTTAATCTTGAAACTACCAGCTACAAGGGAACTCTGCCAAAACACACAATCTGCGTGATTTCATGTTCACCCAAGCCTGCTTTACCTGAACATATTTTTGCACCCTGGCTCCACAACACTTTTCTACCACATACAGACAAGGTATTGAGTGCTATGATGGAAACGTACCATCCATTTGACCACCCCCGCCCATCTACATGGATTTTCCTTGCTCATTAGCTGTCATTAACCAGGGATACCGAGTTTCGATATCTGTGGGCCTCAATTAGTTTAGTGCTGTTTCCTATGGAAAATACCACCAAACTATATTACTTTTAACATATGCAGTAATCATGGAGTACACGAAGGCTCTGCATGATTTATAGTAATGCAGACCCTTCAATTATTTCCCATTCTGGAGTCGCATTGGACTGCAATGAGGATTGAACCACACTTACCCACACAGGGGCGAATAAATCAACCTTTGCCAAAATACTGTTCGTGAATCAATCCCAGCATCTACATTTTAATACCCCATAGCAGTAAGGTCTCATACTGGTCCAACAGCCTCTAATAATTCTAACTTTACAAAAACTTGCAAAAGGGCTAGCGGATGAGAATTTATAGTCAAGTTGAAATAACAAAAAGTTGATATGTGTTGTCCTTATTCTCTTGTTCTATCCACTATTAGATAGGCAGCACACCAGCGCTGGCTAGAGAAAGAGTTTTAGACTGGCAGAGATAGAGAGAACCTTCTCTGTCCCCTCCTTTCCCTTCTTCTAAATTGTTTCTTGGACTAACGTGAAGACCTGCCAAACACAAAGAAAGTATCTACAAAAATAGATATTTTTGCCCCTATGACACAAGTAAGGCTGTGTGTGACCAGTCCTCTCTGCTCTTCTCACCCTCCGAGACAATCTGGTTAATCTTTGAGCATTACACAATGCATTACCACATTGTTAGGGTGTGTTGCCCCCCCCATCCCCCCAACCTCCTTTTCGTGTTACAAAATACAGCTTGGGCACAACCCTCACTAACAACTGAAAAGCTACCCCTACCCCTCCTTTGTCTATTTAGTCCTGCAATGAGGATTTCCACACCACTACATGCAGTATTTACCACATGCAGTATTTACCACATGCACTAATACTGAATGCAGGATGGTTTTCTGTGGGGGACATTTCCTCCACACAGAACCTGGTGGTTTTGCAGAGTTTCGAACTTGAAACTCTGAATTTGGCGCAGTTCCATTAGCACAATTTGTTTTACTGGATTGCCAAACTTTAAATGAAGCCCCTACTGGGGAGAATATCTTACTCTGCAGCTGCTCCTTCAATGACACTCTTATACCAGCACGAGAAATGTATGCAGCAGTAAAAGAGCATACTGGACATGGTGAATGCAGCCGAAGTGAGATCTGAAAATCTGGGTTCGGGACAGCAGTGGATTTATTCACTGTTTTCGTTAGGTCTTTCCTTCTAAGTAACTCATTAAGAGTTTGGCGGTACGGTAAATGTACGGTACGGACTTCCCACCACTTTTACTGTACCACCAAATTCAGAGTTTCAAAATAAAAAAAATCACTAAAAACCACCTTCTTTTGTGTGGAGGAAATTTCTATCGCACAAAACCATTACCGCTTCAGCTATTACTTCATGCTCTAACACCACATGCTGCAATGAGTCAATTTCCAATTAAGTCCTATGGGACTCAAAAAATGGGGCAATTACTGAAGAATCCACATCTACTCTGAATCAAGAAGACCCTACTTGCTATTGCTTGATTACCACCTGTGGTAATGGTAAATTAATTAAGCAGTATCACCAGATACAAACCTTGGGGTGGAAGGCTGACTATTATATTAGTATTCAGGAGTAAGCCTCACCCAAAGCACAACTGCAGGCGTGTTTGGAGGCAACCTCTGCTGTACAGTACAACGTAATGATCCAGAACCACTGTAGTGTAGCTGTTCCATGGACCCTGTTCTCAGCATGCCTCTCACGACTGGTTATTTTGGTCTAAGTGCAGAAGACCACTATATGCCGTGACTGGGTCAGGGTCTTGACCCTATTGGGGAGGGAGGGACCCCTCCCAACATGGTCTAGGCGGCCCATCAGGGTATAAGCCAGAGCCGACCCTATCCCAGAGGCAGGGAGAGTGAGTTGGGTTGGCCTCAGTCCCTGAACAGACATATTGTGCTGGGCCTACCTGTCCACTTAGCACCACTGCTGTCGCGCCATGCCTTGCTGCCTCATGTCTGGTAGAAGTTCTTTCTTATTTCTTTTAAGACCACCGGTTACAGAATGCAGTTCTTCCTTAGCAGGAAAATCTGAAAGCAGAAGCACCGACGCTGAGAACGAGTCTTGCTCCTGTGATCACCTCCTGCTTACCGGCCAGAACACTGACCTCCAAGAACAGCAGTAAGGGGACATGAGTGGTAAAAAAAAGGAAGTGAAAAAAGGAACAGGCAACAGCCGCCCCACCAATGTCTACGTGGGGAAAATGGTGGGGCAAAGAAGAGTTTTGAATGAAATGGGACACTGTGACTCATCCTTCGGGGAGACAGACGAGCGGTGGAAGAAGGAACCAATGGGAAGAGGGAGGAAGCAGTCAAGGTGGACAGCCATGGTATAAAAGACCTCTGTGGACAGAACCAGGAATAGATGAAGAAAGGTCCTACAGTGAGGTCAGGAGGAGAGGTGGCGAAGAGAGACCAGGCGGGTGACAGAAGGTGGAGCGGAGTGCTGAGGGCATGTTGGAGATTGTGGAACAGAGTGCAGGTAAAGTATTGTGTGTGAGAGAGTGGTACCAAGCAGCAGTGAGTGGACTGGTTATTGTAAGAGTGAGTGTTGGAACATGTGACATAGTGAGAGAGAGGGGAAGATAGGAACGAGTGAGAGTAGCAGGGATTTAACAGTAGAGAATGGTCAAGAGAGAGAGTGTGAGTGAAAGAGAGAGTGGAAGTGAGGCTGGAAGAGAGGAGAGACAGTTGTCAAGGGAGGACCTTGGAGAATAGGAGGGTGTAGTAGGAAGGCAAGTGGGAGCTAGGAGGAGAGGGAGAAACACTGGATGGACAAACAGGGTGAGACAGACAGTAGGAATGAGGGGGAGGAGCATCAGACCGAGAGGCAGGTGATAGAGAAGGGAGTAGTAAAGGAGAGAGATTGAGGGTAGAAAGGGAGGTGAGGGGAGGGGAGACCATAGAAGGAAAGAGTAGAAGGAAGTTGGAGGGATAGAGAGAAGGATATATGAGAGGGAGAGATAGAGAGAAGGAAGAGAATATGAGAGGGGAGACCTGAAAAGGGAAAAAGAGGAGACAGTAGGAGGAGGGAAGGAGAGAGAGAGGGAGGATAGAGAGAGAGGGAAGGAGAGAGAGAGGGAGAGGGAGAGAGAGAGAGGAAAGAGCGAGCAGGAGGAGTGTAGGCTAGAGAAAGAATAGAGAGATGAGAGAAGGAGTGGTAACAAAAGTTTAATGGAGAAAATGAGATGCAAAGCACAACTTAAATATCATTGTCTAGGGGGAATATCAGTGAAAGGTGCCACTAGTAAATCCTAGAGGTAATGAGATGGAGATGGCTGCAGTCTTTAGGCCAACACTGATAGTCCAGCTTAGAATTAGGCAGAAGGTTTTAACTTTCATTAGTATTGACTCAAACATCTGGGAAGTAGGGAAGTCTGGGCTAGGGTGGAGGGAGCTTATGGGAGGTTGCGAATTAAACCAGGAACTCCCGTTTATCTGGCCCTCCTCAACCAAACTGTGTAAATTAACAATAAATACTCAAAACCCCCTAAACAAGTTACAGAATTCTTGAAGGCATCTGTGGCAAGTGGTTTCAGGAGTGGGATCGTCCAGGCCCCTATACACAGGCTGACCCACAGCAATGGATGGAAAATCAGAAGCCAGTGAGTCTTGGGGAAGCACTGCTGCTGAGCCTAAGTCTGCCAACTAGGAATAGAACCAGACTTCCTCAGGGTGGACATGTCCTCCAAAGGGTCAGACAATTCCTGTGAATCCACAGAGTCAGAAGGTACTCTGACTGAAATAGAAGATCAAGGACAGTTTTGGAATACTGTCTCAGGACCCAGGGAGGAGCACAAAAGAACACATTTGTGAGGCCTGGAAAAATATAAAACATCTGAAGAGATTTGCACCCGGAAGGAGGGGACTAATACCCAACCCAGATACCTCAGCTTTCCAGGAGTGGTGGAGTCCCTGTCTTAGTGACAAGGAAGGAGAAGAGACAGAACCCCACGAAGAACAAGGGAGACATTAGCATCATCATAGAGGATTTGCTGAGGTCCCTGGTAGAAGGTCAACTAAAGGGTCAGACGATTCATAGTAATTCGCAAAGTCAGAATGCACTCTGACCAAAATAGAAGATGAAGGATATTCAGGGAGGAGCATGGGATAACAAATCTGTGAAGCCTGCAAAAATATGAAACATCTGAAGAGACTTGCAGCCAGCGGGAGTGGACTAAAGCCCAACCCAGTTAACTCAGCTTTCCAGGAGGGAAGAGGTCCCTGTCTTAGTGATAAGGAAGAAGAAGAGACCGCACCTCATGGCGCATTTGTGAGCCACTTGTATTATCATTTGCTGAGGGCCTTGGTAGAGTCTCTACCTCCATTTAGAAGTTCTGGAATATGAGTCTAACACATTGTCAACATGTTATGTTCATTAGGAAACGCCACGTTTTTGCTTCCCAAAGCTGAATTCTAGGACACTGTCCTATTCTGAAGCAGTGTACTGATCGTGTTGCATCCAGATTAGGCTTTATTTCCATAATACAGTTGTTTTTTTAGAAGAGTACAGCATGGTGTACCCAGAGCAGTATGCAGGCTACATTTAACTTTCAGCAAAATTATTCCTGCATTTGGACTTTGTCGCTTTCACTATAGATGTAAACAAAATAATGGCCCTCATCAGGAGTTTGCCGGTAACCCGCCTGTACTACCGGTGGTTTACCGCAAACACCTCTTACCGTTACCGGCGCCCGATATCCCAGTGTTCATGGGATATTACGGACTCGATGGGAAGGAAACCCCTGAATCACAGGAACCACTGTCAATGGTGCCGGTAATTCAGTGAATTCTCCGCCGGTAGGGGTCTGAACTATCGGCATGCCAGGCCTGCCGGTGGTTCCCTGCCCGTAGCGACAGACCGAGTATGCCGGTCCAGAGAAAATGCCAAAGCCAGTATTACCGGCCATTTTACCTGCATTGTTTCCGGACCGGCGTGCTCATAATGAGGCCGTCACATCTGGGCTTCCTACACTCAGTTCTATGTGTTCATTTTGGGGACATCATATACCATTTATAAATGTTGAGCGCCTTTTGATGTTTCAGTTCTAGAATATGAAGATTTGACTTTATTTGGGACAGGGAACATTTTTCCATACTTCTCTAATGGTAGTACCTCTTTCTTTTTTTCCTGTTTTAGGGTGGCCAAGGATCAAACTGAGACTCCATCCTAGGCCACCACATGATTAATGGAAATTACATGTACAGTGCTCTGTCTGCGTAATACCCGTTTTCAACCCTCATCCCCATCTGATCGAGTAACAAGCACACTTCACAATTAAACATCTCCATTTATTCTGTGCCACATACCTTGGGCTTGAAAGCAATGAGTTTCAGGATCATTTCCACTGTGAAGAGGCCGGTGAAGAGCATGTTGAGGATGTTCATTGCTTCTTTGAAGGTGCAGCTCTGGCCATAGTGCTATAAAAGAAGCATGGCATGGTTTGATCTGATTGCTGTAATCCATGATCCGATAAAATGATTTGAAAGATTGAACTCATTTAACACGGAACCCATGTGCCGGAATTATTAAAATATGAAGCAACCAGATGTATAAATCGTACAGAACTAGAATAAGAATGTACAATGCCTTTGTCCCCACAGACACATTGTGCTTAAATCCCATGATCCAAGCCCACATCCCAAGTAACCCGACGGCTGCTTCCCCCGCCTGCCATACATCCCCCACCCTCCCTTCGCTTCATGTTAAATTTCCCTTCCCTCCCACACCCACTTATCTTTTTTCTTCAGCGGCAGCAGCACCCGCCGCCATTGCTACTACTAAACAACATGGGGGTGCAAACGACAGAATACACGTTTTTGTTCTTTTCCAATTATTTCTTTAAGCCTCATATACAGTGCTATTCCCTGCCTACTCATTAACCGGTGTACCAATCCGTACTGATGTTTGGATTCAATCAAAATTCCCTATTTGTTTGAAATGGGATTTGAGGAGAAATTTTTCAAACATAAGAAATGCAATTCAGACTTAATATGTGAACAAGGCATTTTACTGTGAACCTGTGCATACTTCTTTCATGTTCATTTTGTATTAAGGACTAGAGTTGTATTTACAGCCATAAATGTAAATTTGAAAAAGAAATGAGAAATAAATGTGAGGAGTTTGAGAACAGGAGAGTTACAATTTCCCCATGTGATTTACAATTCATCAAAACAAACAAACTGCTATATTCTCTACAGTTTGGTTTATTCAATCCGTGGTCCTTGTGTAATATAATACTTACTACTTTCTTACAGGACTCTTACATATATAAACAAATCATCGTATATGCTTCAGAAACAAGGCATGCATATCCACCTGGCCCTTAAAGTGCAATACAAAAGGAAACCTCCATGTAAATTAATCCATTCTCTGTATCCCTTGTTCTGGTTCTGGTGCTCAAAAAATGCATTAAACCACAAAGGGTCAATTAAGGGGTCACTGCTGCTGCTGCAGCTGCTCCATCTCCCTCCTGGCCGCCATAGAAATGGAAGAGGGGCTCCGTACGGAGCCCCGCCTTCCTGATCCATGGGGGCATCTTAAGGAATTTTCTTTCAATGAAAGGGACGCTGTGTGGCATTCTGTTCATTGAAAGAAAATACATTGGTCTTAGCACCCCGGGTTTCCCAGATTGGCATCCACAGGCTGGAACGGGTGGTAACGGCCCCTGTGTCAGTTTGATCTAACTTATCCTCTTCTTCCGAATATGCCCCCGACTCCCCTTCCTCCCCTTCCACCTCACCTTGAAGTTTCCGGCGTTGTGACAGCGTTGGGTTGTCTTTTGCTCGAGTCTTTACTCCTTTTTTTTGCAGATGAAGGCGACCAAGGTAGGACGCCACAGTGACACCCAAAGGGTGATCTGTGGCAGCCCTCCGCAGTTGCCGAGTACTGGGGAAAAAGCCAATGGCATAAAAAACCCTGGAAGAGATGAGATTCCGCAGCTGAAGGGAGCTCGAGTATTATGACTCCAGAGGATACTGCAGTGAAGAAGGAACGGATCCAACACAGCGGGGGTGGAAGTGCTGACAAGAAAGGCAGATAGCGGTACTCAGAAAGAGTGAACCCGTAAGTACTCCAGCCAGAAATGGTAGGCAAGGCAATCCGAATAACAGGCAGTGGTCGATACACGGGAGGAGCAACAGGTAAATCCAAGCAGGAATGGGCGAGGCAAGGCAATCCGATATGCAGGCAAAAGTCGGAACCGGGAAATCAGTGGAGAGAAAAGAAAAGAGGGAGAGAGGAAGGAGAACAAACTCCGCGAGGGAGGAAGGAACCAGGGTAGCCAGGAATAAGTAAACTGAAAGAAACGAAGGGAAGCGCACTCACGGAAGACGGGAGGGCGAAAAGTAAACAGAAAGAAACGAAGGAAAGCGTACACACCGAAGACGGGAGGGTGGAAGGGAATATTAAGTGGATCAGAAAAACAGGCGGGGAGGAAAAAATGTAAGAAAACAGTGATAATCAGAAAGGGATTACCAAACGGAGATAGAGCAGACAAGAGACAGAATGAAAACTGTACGTTGCAACGCAACCCGACCCCGGAAGTGAAATGAATAAATACCTGTGTCGGGAGGCTGCAGGAACAACTAGACCGACACCTCACGTTTTCGTTGGACGTGATGGTGTCAGCAAAGGCGGACGCAGTCTCCACCTATTCCACAGCCGCCAGATTCCCCGCGGTGTGACACCCTGGCCCGAGTTGAAGACCCAAGTGTAATTATTGCTTAACTGTATTGATGAAAAACAATATTATACAATGCTTAAATCAGCACTTCAGATAATTGTTATTGCTGGAGAATACTCATCACCCAACCTTTCCTTGACTTTTCATTTTCTTCACATCACAGACAAGGTTCCACTTGTTGTGCATCAAAGCAACATCTTCTTTAAGGATTTACTTCCTGCATGACAGCTAATGGCAGGAACACTTTAGATGAGCCATAATTTACCAACCAAAATCTTGTACCTTAAATCTAATTTTACTTCTGCATGTGGTGGTCTTCTAGTTAGCTTGAGTGATGTCGTATTGGCATGTGCAGGCTCATTGGGAGTATTCTTGCTCTGAAGTTTCTTACAGTGAGCCATACCTTTAACAATGTATTGTCTCTCTCTGGATGACTGACTGATGTTTGCTTCTTAAAAAGCAAGTATGGGGGGTGGGAGAGCGCTGTTGAGCAGCCGAAGGAAATGGCCGCCTGATCGAGAGGCTCCAACCCCATTTGCAATCCTTAAAACGTATTAATCCTTAATCATGCCTATTCCAACGCTAAACATACTGGCAAGCAGAGATAACAACGCCAAGCACAGTGCATTTGAATATAAGATCCTGCAACCCCCCCCATAAACGGAGTTGAAGCCTACTGAAAACTGGCCCGGGGAGCGCCGGCAGTGACCGTTGCTGTGACCCGTGGAAGGGAGGACGTGAGGCCTTTTGACTGCTGGTGGGAGCCAAGCACGACAGGATCTGTGTGTGCGGCGACCGCAGACCCTTGGAACCCAATACCTTCAGGTACCGCAGAGGGAGCTTGGAGGGACGGGGAGCGGACTGAACCCCTGTTTGCAACGACTATCACTCCCTCAGCTGAGACAGTCAACCCGGCTGTGCGGAACAGAGCAAGGTGCTGTTAAACATAAATCATATAGTGCCTCCTTTTGATTTATATTGGCCTAAGCCTAGTTGCTCTATGGGAAAACCGCGTTGCAAAGTTCCGATTTTGGGTCGACTTCGCCGCCATTTTAGAGTCATCCGCCATTTTGATTTCTGTTTGTATGTTTCTCTGTTCTAAAATGGTGGACTGTGTTTTCAACTTGCAACCAAGCCTCCCGACCTTTGAGTTCTGATAATGTTTAGGCTGTCTGCGAGCCGACTGTTTAGACTGGGTAAAGAGAACTTGTGGTCCGTATGAACTGCCATCCGAGTATTGTCTGCGCACATAAGACCCATCCCTGTGTAAACATTGGGACAATACAGAGTAAATCTCAAGCGTGGACACAGGCCGAACTACATTGTGTAGGGATAAAGACTAGGATCCGAGAAATTACATCACTGTTGTAGCTTTACAGAAATGCAAACTCATGTAATCCGTCTGCATATTATTGTATAAACTGTATGTGAACTAGGCACAAACTCTAGACCACGAATTATTAACATGTAGAGGGGCTGGACAATGTTTCTGAAAACTGCATAAAAGTACAAATGTTTAGATGTCCAGCACACACTCTCCTCTCTTTGACGGGCTGGTACTCATTGTGGGGTGTTGAGAGCCAGATAGCTATCTGTATCTATGTTTCTTTGTAAACTGCGCAGAATAAAAGATCTATGAATCTTTATTGCCCGTGTTTGGTGTATTTCCTTTGTGGTACTCAGCCTCGATATTTCTTTTGCTTTTACAGATGGCGCCCAAATAGGGACCCTCAAGATTGATGCCATCTCATTGAAGAGTTGATGTGGCTATCGGACCGGGATCGGACGGTGAGAAAGGGGGCCCCTTCTTGGATGAGACGCAACATCTCAACAGTACTGCACGGCCAGATCCCTGAACGGTGAGCACGCGATCCGAGACTGCATCTTGACGAGGGTCCATTTATCGAGGTGGGCAATTTTGCTGAAATCACCAACCACGAGGGTCCTTTGTTGTCCTTAGTAATCCGATCGGCCCTTACTTTGTCCTTTGATCAGGTGAGTCGTGCCCTGATTCCTAAGTATCCTGATATTTGATTTGGTGTATTGTCCTGGCGAGTACAATTATTGACCATGTAACACCAGTAATCTGACATGCCTGGGAAATTGCCTGTTTCAGGGCGTTATTGTCTGCCTTTGTAATTTGGCCGTCCTGCACCGCAGGAGGGGTCAACGGCATGTCCTATGTACTATGTAATGTAAGTTTGGCGTTGGTAGTATAGTGTTCAACGATATTTGGCACAGACATACTAGAGATGCTTCCGAATTTCAGCGGCCAATTAATGGTAGCTTTGAGATTTTTCGTATAGAATATTTAGAATCTATGTTATTAAAGAAAAAAGCTAGACCTGCAGCATTTGATGTATTACAAAATTTGAAAAAAGAAGCTATGCAGCAATTTAAAAGTAGAGAGAAACATGCACGTCGACATATTTCGAACGCCGAGAAAGCGTTATTGTACGATCAACAGAAACAGTCAGAGTCAGTTACAAACATGGATAGGGCTTTTCAACTTGGCATTCAGAAAATATACCCGTCTAAAGATGTTCATGATCAGATGAATTGATCGATAAGCTTTTAAATGAACGAAGGCCTGGTGCCACTGCGCCACCTCCTTATTCCTGTTGCTTTACCTCTTCCTGCTGTTGTTCCTCCTCCCGTAGTAATTCCTGCACCTCTTATTACTCCTCTTATTACTCCTCCGCCACTAGCTACTGCTCCACTTCCTATTGTCGCTCCTCCACCTGTACCTCCACCTTTGCCTGCTGTCATGGGTCCGGTAGATTTGTCTTTGATACCAGTGACAGCACCTTCATTACCAACTGTACAAGATTTGTCTACTCTTTCTCTTCCAAGTGGTTCTGCTCCGCTTGTAGTTGATAAGGGAGCGGAATCGAAGATTGTAACTCGCAATACAGTTTCTAAAGAAAGAAAGCGAGATCTGAATGCATGGGCTAGACAGTGCATGGAGAAGGGTGAATAATCTGATGTCCTTGCTACACTTTCTAATCTGGATAGTTTTCCTGAGAAAACTGTTTTTATTGAAGAGATGGGAATCCATGTAACCGTAATGTGGAACAGACTGAATGATGTAGATATCCCACAAGGGTTAAGGGATCTGACTTTTCTTAGCATATTCAAGAGATACTGCGGAGAAATTATAGGAGCACGTCGAGAGGATATTTGAGTTTAGAAGGGAGTTAGAAAAGTTACGAAATGATGAAATAGATGGTGATAGTTTGAGCGCTATTTTTGTACAGAAACAGTTCCTTCCTCTTAGTAAATCAATGAGCGAAGAAATGCGAATTTGCACGAGAGATGCACGTAGATGGATTTCAGATATGTCGATATCTCCCGTAGAGGTATATGACACGTATAGTCAGTATATGCCAGAAATGCAGAGGAAAGTGATACAGGTAATGGTAGAGTACCTACAGGATATATATACAGAATATATACAGAGAAAGATTTGTTGTCCCGCAGAATTATTGAATATCTACAAGAGAGTTTTTTCGTCTGACACTCCTTCAGCTGCTTTAGCACTCGATTTGGCTTTGTTGCTCAGTAAGCGTTCGGAGTTGCCTGTTACTCAGTTACCTATGAGAGAGGTTCCTCCGACATTTGTCCCAAAGTCAACGTTCCGGCTAATGCTGCAACAGGCATTGCCGCCTATGATATTGATGTACATTATGTATTGCAGTTTGTTCACATCCCGTTCTCGAGACAGGAAGCGAATACCATTAGACAATCTATTCCAGATATTAGGAAGAATCTGATAGGGTTTTATAAGGAGATAGAATCTGTCTTGCAGTCGTCAGTATTGACCCTGGGTGATACGGGATTTGTTATTTCCTGTGCTCCTACCTGCTGATTTGTGGAAACAGATTAGGACAATAGACGATGTACCAGGGTTAGGGGACACATGGGATAATTTGACTAGACAAGATAGAGATAGGCCAGCTGGTGAAAGACTACCGCAGATCATACTGACTTTGCCTGATAGAATAGTGACAAAATTGAAAGCCTTATTTCCCGAGAGGATAGTTTGGGACAAACTCACTGCTTGTATCCAGGGAAAATCTGAGGCTGCAACTGAATTTTTTTTATCAATTTGAACAAGTATTTTCAGATTTAAGTGGAAAGGATATAAGCACAGAGTCTGGAAAAAGATTATTTGTGGACAAATTAGTGCGTGGATTATTACCTGACTTCCAGTCACAAATTATGACTTCTGAGAGCGCATGGCAAGCTAAGTCTCAGTCTGAAGTGTTGCATATGGCTCAGTATTATGAAAACCGAGTTAATAATGAGAAAGAAAGGATTGAGAAAAAGAAGAGAGACTTGAAAACCAAGGTGTTGATGCAACAGATTGTTAGAGGACCTAGAGGGGGTAGTACACAGTTTCGAGGACAGTATGTTCCACAAGGTAATGTACCGTAGGGTCCTGTACACGCGAACCAATGTGCTTATTGTAGACAAGAGGGTCATTGGCGAGCACAATGCCCGATCCTCCAGCAGAGGTCGAATAATACATATGGTATTATGGGTAGACGATCCAGAGGCCGCCCTGTGGCAGAGGGTCCTGGTAGAAGCCAGTTTTCTCAGAATTCTCAGTCCTTTTCGCAAGACAATCAGCCACTGAGTGTGGATAATAGAAATATTTTTGATCATCTTTCTACTGCTTATCTCTCAGAAGACGTTCCCTTTGATGATATATTGTTTCGCTAGGATTGCCCGAAGCAGGGTTTGGAACCTACACCTATTCCCGTTAATCAGAAAGGTACCTACGTTGAGATGATGGTGGGAAATAGGAAACATCTATTTTTGATAGATACAGGAGCACAGAAGTGTTCCATTGACCATTCACAGGTTCCACACATTCCACTGTCAGGGCAAACTAATGTTTCTGTAGGGTTTTCTGGTAGGCCAGTGGTTAGTCCGGTTTCTTTGCCGGTACCGATTTCACTGGTCCATTCATGGATCACTGTCCGTTTCTTTTGACATCAAACTGTGGTGAGAATTTGTTGGGGTTGAATCTGTTGAAGGAATTAAATGTGGTAATTCATTGTTCTTCGGATGGAGTGAGTTTGACGATTTCACCACAGCAATTTTCTGCCTCACAGTTTGACTAGACCTTTGCCGCCGGAATTTAGTGACGTTCCGGAATGTGTATGGGCAATTGACGACAATGATGTTGGTATTTTACAAATTGAGCCTGTTAAAATTGAAGAAATTGCAGGTAGTTTGTGCAATAGTCCGAATTTAACGGTGTATAAGAAAGGGGATAATGCAATTCCTTTCCGTTTCATTATCGATTTACGCGCCATCAATAAGACCGTCGCTCCACAATTTCCTATTGTGCCTGATGTGACAATGATATTAACAATGATCCCAGCGTCTGGGGTTAATTTTAGTGTCGTAGATCTTAAGAATTCCTTCTTCAGTATTCCTATACACAAGGATAACAGATAACTTTTCGCGTTCACCCTTTGGGGACGCTCGTTTACATTCACCCGTGCGCCACAAGGGTACACGGAAAGTCTGAGCATTTACAGTAGGGCTTTGAAAAAGCAGCTCGACACACTTGAGTTGCCTAATACTAGTATATTGCTTCAATATGTTGATGATCTTCTTTTGGCTGCAGATTCAGAAAGTGCTTGTAAAGAAGGCACTGTGTTATTGCTTATTCATCTCGCAAAACATGGACATAAAGCTTCACTGAAAAAGTTTCAATATTGTCACCAGGAGGCGCCTATTTAGGCTACCTCCTGTCAAAGGAGGGAAGAAGACTGACACCTGAATGAATAAAAATCATTTTTAGCATGACTGTCCCAAATACGCAGAAGGAAGTCAGAGCCTTGATAGGAATGGCTTCTAACTGTAGACAGTGGATCCCAAACTTTTCGCTAGTGATCAAACCAATGTTGGCTTTGACAAAGAAGGGCATTTCTTTGCCATTGCCATAGAACTTGGAACACCAGAAAGCTTTTGATTTGCTCAAGACTGCACTGTGTTCAGCACCGGTTTTGGGCACACCAAATTATGAAAAGGCCTTTGAGTAGTATGTGCATGAACGTGATGGATGTGCTTTGGCTGTGTTAACGCAGGAACATGGGGGGAAGAATAGGCCGTGCGGTTACTTTTCCTCCACCCTTGATCGTGTTGCATGTGCTTTGCCGAGATATCTGAGAGCTGTCGCGGCTGCGTCTGTAAAACAGAGCGAGAGAATGGTTCTAGGCCATGCTTTAACCTGGTTGGCACCTCATTCTGTAGACGTTCTATTAAATAGAACGCAAACACAACATCTTACCTTCGCACGATTAACGAGATACGAATTGCTCTGGTTTGCACCGCATATACAAACTAGGAGATGTTGTGCATTGAATCCGGCTGAATTATTACCTCTTCCGCAAGATATTGCTTGCAGTGACGAAATGTCACATGACTGCCTTTATACCACAGAGCAAGAAACTAAAGGCAGGATTGATTTGAAAGATACACCTTTGAACGACCCACAAGGAGAGCTGTTTTGCGTTGGCTCTTGTTTCAAACTTCCGGATGGTACATCCACTGCTGCTTATGCCATCACTACACTAAGCACGATTGTGGAAACCAAAAGAATTTTGCATAACTCTGCGCAGGCCGCAGAGATTATTGCATTGCCCGAGCTTGTGAACTTTCTGAAGGGCTTAGAGTGAATATATATACAGATAGTCAGTATGCTTTTGGGGTGGTTCACAACTTCGGTAGACTTTGGGCAGAACAAGGTTTCTTGACCTCACATGGAACGAAGATTCAATATGGCACCTTGATAGTTCAGCTACTCTCATCGCTTGCACTTCCCACTCAGCTAGCAATTATGAAATGCGCGGCACATCAGAAAATCATAGATGTAGGAAAAGGAAACGCTTCCGCTGACCAGATAGCCAAACAGACTGCTAATGATCTCTATTCAGATATGTACACTACAAGGGAAGCCACAAACGTCTGTACTATAGATGAAGGAATCAATTCCATAAAGAATATCCAAGCAGATGCCACTCTAGAGGAAACTAAGCAATGGGCTGAAGGCTTGGCGAGGTTGGATGATGATGGGTGTTGGATGGATAACTTAGAAAGAAAATGGATGTTGCCAGATGCGTACATCACTATGATGGTCTCAATGGTTCATGGTCCCACCCACATATGTGCTAGGAAAATTTGCAAAATGTTAGAAACTGTCTGGGTAAATGTTAACATCCCGAAAACTGCGGAGCGTTATGTCCAGAGTTGTATGGTCTGTCTACAACACAATGTGGGGAAGTGTACATCAACACAAAGGGGTAGTTTTGGTCCACCTTCTGTCCCTTTTGAGGTAATTCACTTTGATTTTATTGAAATGGAGCATTGCAATAACCTCAAATATGTTCTGGTAGTCATTTGTGCTTTCAGTAAATGGGTTGAAGCCTTCCCTGTAAAAGATGCCACGGCAATGACGACGGCGAAAATCATGCTCAAGGAATATTTTCCTAGGTTTGGTTTGCCGAGGGTCATCTGGTCGGATAATGGTCGACATTTTATCGCTGCTGTTATCCTACAAATATGCGCGGGATTACAAATCGATAAACGGTTCCATTCGTTCAGACATGCTCAGAGTGCTGGATTGGTAGAGCGGCACAATGGAATTTTAAAGAACAAACTCGCTAAAACGTGTGCCGGCACCAATTTGAAATGGACGGACGCCTTACCAATAGTGTTACTCTCTATGCGTACAACCCCGCAGTCTAGTACTGGGCTCTCCCCATGTGAGGTGGTGATGGGGAGGCCAGCTAACATTTGGAATCTTGCTAAACCTAGGACTTTGAGGGATATAGAGCATGTACTTCTTTCTGAATATTGTGACCGGTTAACTCAAAATCTGTATTCGATTCATCAACTGGTGCGAGAAGCCCTCCCAGCCAAATCCGACCTGGTGACTGGGTGCTTACTAAAGCTTTTGAGAAAGCATCCTATCTCGCACCACGGTGGAGAGGGCCCTTTCAGGTCCTATTGGCCACACAGACTGCTGTACGAGTAGCTGGAAAGAAACACTGGTTGCATGCAACGCACTTCAAGAGGATACCTTTCCCTTTGCCACACAACGAAGAAGATAAGGAGAAACTTACTTTCTCTGTTCCCAATGATCGATCAGCATTGAGCAACACAGAGGGTGTTCTGGAGACTATCCATAAGCCCGCGGGGCCCTGGGGAAATTGCTGCTTCGTCTCCACACTCCTCTACAGATCGTTTTGCACCTTTGTCTGGTTCTGCGGAAAATTCATCACTTCCATCAGGAAGCAACAACACACTGTTCGCAGATCACACGGTACCAGGAGTCACAAGGTACAATCTGCGTCCACAGAGCTAGACTTACTGCACGGTTCGGCTGTGCCCACAGGGGACTACAGAGCTTGTCCTTCGCCACATCTTTTGCATCTGAAGGAAAGTAGGTTTCTCGGGATGGGGAAAGACTAAGAAGACGTGTAATCAGGAGATCACCAGTAAACGGACTACAGAGTTTTTGCAGGAATCTTTTCGAAAAAGAGAACAGCTTCAAAGGAACAATGCCCGTTATCGTCTCCACTCGTGCGGAACAAACAAGTGACTGTGTGACCAACAAAGACAATGGATGATCAAATACATGGGGCCTCATTACGAGGTATGCCGGTAAGGGAAAAATGATGCTGGTATGTAAATACCGGCATCATTTAACGTTCCGTAGCATTCTGACCCACAAACCCGGTATCAACGGCACCGTTATTTACTGTGCCGCAAATAGCGGCATAGGCGCGTACACGCGCCTCTTCGGGCAGGAAATACCGGCATGCCGGTAATAGGTGCCAATTACAACCCACGCAAACATGCAAATATCGGCATCGCAAACCCAGTAATAACGGGCTGCATGATGCCGGCAAAACAGGCATCGCGGACCAACCGCAAACAGCAACCAAGATACAAGGCAGCTGCCACAAGTGCACACAATCCCCACAGGTGGAGTCAAAGGAGGCTGTGCCAATATGAACTGAGCACACCCACACACCACAACCCCCCCCACAGGTGTAGGCAATGTAGAGTGGCCCAGTACAAAAGGAGCACACCTACACACCACACCCCTTCCTACACCAAAATGCTACCACTAGCATTTGCAATCATGGCACAGGAGGACATGCCTATACTGCTACAACTACAGCAACAACAGCAACAACAACAACAACAACTACAGCAGCAAGAACAGGCAGCACAGAGGAGACGCAGGAGGAGAAGGAGGGTGAGACAGGGCCAGCAATTACTACCAGTGCAGCCACCAGCGCCTCGAAGGCAGCCACCAATCCCTCGCACCAGACCCAGCCCATTCAACCTAACCCCTGAGCAGATCCACACCCTGTACCGGTTGGACCGTGACACCATCACCACCATAGTGGACATGATACAGAACGACATTGCCAGCCACATACAAATACGCACTGCCATCCCCCCCACTACTAAAGGTGGTGTCTGTGCTACACTTCCTGGCCACAGGCACCTACCAACACACAGTGGGCCAGCTGCATGGCATTTCACAAACACTATTCTCACTCATGCTGAACCAAGTGCTGGATGCCCTCCTGAAGCACGCAAGCACCCACATATCCCTACCACGGACTGCCCAGGAGATAGCCGAAACCAAAGTAGGCTTCCATGCACTGGCAGGCATGCCCAATTGTGTTGGTGCCATCGACTGCATCCATGTGGAATTGGTAGTCCCCCATGCCATAGAGGCGGTGTACCGCAATCGCAAGCAATACCACTCCATCAATGTGCAAATGGTATGTGACTCCAGCAAGATCATCACCCATTGCTGCGCCCGATTTCCTGGATCCACACATGATGACATGGTACTGCGCAACTCCACGCTACCCCGTCACATGGAGCGACATGCCGGACCACGTGCCTGGCTGCTTGGTGAGTTGCACAACAGGCCCATGGCCATGCTGTGGAGTACTCATGTGTGCAGATGCAGAAGGGGGGGCTACTGCACCCGGGTGGGAAAGGGGGGGGATACTTCACCAGGGTGGGAAAGGGGGGGGGGTTAATAGTACACCTGGGTGGCAATAGCCAGTGAGTGGAGAATGAATGCAGAGCTAAACACTCCTCACCTGACCCAGCCAAACGGTACATGACACTTCACTGGGCCACATCTCACAAATAATGCATATCAATGAGAACAAGTAAGAGGCACAACCAGGCCACCCTGGTGATGGCAAGCAATGCATGAATGAACAGGATGGCAAGTGTGACAATGTGGGCAGTGTGACCATGCATAGTAAATAATGAACTGCATGAATTGGAGTCAAAACATTGTTGCACTACCACAGCATATCTGCCTCAGCATGCATGATTACACCCTGCATCATCTATTGAACGCCATCCAGACTACTACACCTCATGACAGTATAGATTGCACCTAGATAACATTTTTTCATGCTTACAGGGACATGTGCATGGCCACACCAAATAGCTGCCGCCATGACTGTGCTCCCTAAATGTGGCAGTTCAGAGTGACACACACCTATTTGAATCTGCTTGCAGGTGATGGAGGATATCCCTTGAGGCCGTGGCTACTCACCCCTGTGCGTAACCCGCAGAACATCCATGAGGAGGAGTACAATCGTGTGCACACCCGTACCCGTGTTGTGATTGAGCAGACCTTTGGCCTGTTGAAGGGGCGGTTCCGCTGCCTCAGCAGGTCTGGTGGGGCACTCTTAAATAGGCCTGAGAAGGTGGCAAAGATCACCATGGCCTGTGTCATGCTGCACAACATGTGCGTCTGGAGAAATGTACCACTGCCACCTGACATTGACATGCATGGGCCCGGTGAGGATGATGAGGATGGAGACGGAGGTGAAGTAGCCCCCCTGCCAGTACGTGATGCACAGGATGGCTATGCTGTACGCCAAGCACTAATTCACAAATACTTCTGAAATACAGGGACTATGAAATAATGTGGAAATGCACACAGGGAATGTTGGGAGTTGGGCACTGAACACCGTACCACATTAAATGGATGCACACAAAAATAATGTCCAGCCAT
This sequence comes from Ambystoma mexicanum, assembly GCF_040938575.1. NCBI lineage: Eukaryota > Metazoa > Chordata > Amphibia > Caudata > Ambystomatidae > Ambystoma > Ambystoma mexicanum. The sequence goes on along the minus strand of NC_090936.1, from coordinate 444,513,131 downwards.
GGATTTTTCTTATCACAACGTGTGTATTATTTACAACAGCAAAAATGTGCCCGCTCCCCCCTCCCAGAATCCCCCAACAAACTCCCTGACCCCCCCCAACAAACTCCCAGTCCCCCCCAACAAACTCCCTGACCCCCCCAACAAACACCAACACCCCCAATAGACTCCACAAGATGCACCCCTTCACCCCCAACCTTGTGTCCCACTACCATTGTCCCCATACACTACTTCCGGGACTTCTTCCTGTCCAGAGGCGGCATTTCAGTGTGCCTTGCACTCCTACGTGTGTGGCGCACTGGGCTGGTGGGGACAGATGAAGCTGGTGTGGAGGTAGCAGGTGATTCGCTGGCAGGTTCCACACCTCCTGCAAGCCGTGGCCGCTGCATATGAAGCAGCATTGAGGTCAGCACCTGTGTCACCGCCCCCAAGCAGTCCCTCATTAGCCGAGCCGATGCATTGACAGCGGCTGTGTTTGCTTCGATGGCCGCTGTGGTCCCTGCAATTGCTGTGGCAATACCCTGCCTGCAATATACTGGCGGAGTAGGTCTCAGAGGTAGGTAGGTCACAGTCACGGAGGCAGGGATCAACTTCACTGCAGGTGGGTGACTGCAGGTGTTGGGGCGAAGGGGTGGGCACGGGTCGCGGGGTGGCCGGGCATCTCACCTCAGTGTCTCCCTCAGGCTCCACACTGGCATCAAGTTCTTCCCCAGTGGAGGCGGGTGCTTCCAGGGACTCCCCTTGGAGAGGTGTGGTTGTGGCCTGCGTGTCTCCAGCGGAGGTGGTGGTGGTGGTTTCCCTCTTCTTACGGTGTGAGGTGGATGCCCTCGCAGTTGTCTCCTGGGTTGCTTCTTCCTCATCAGTGCCTTGGGGGGTAGAAGAGATGCAGGGCATCAGTGATGGTGTGATGGCAGTGGCGGTGCTGTTCATTATTCATTTGATCATGCTTTCATGTCTTACAGGTGTGTCACGCAGGGTATTCAGAGGGGGCATGTAAGCATTCACTGCATGGCAGGTGGCATGCCATTGATTTTGGGTTTGTGTGAAGTATCACATGGGCAAGCTCCAGGTGTGTTGGCTGTGTGTTGGTTAAGGGATGGGCACTCAGCATGCATTTCAGTGTGGCAGCGTTTGGCCCACCATCTGTATTTGGGTATGGCCATGTGGGTGTTGGGACATGCATTGCCTTGCCTAGACTCTCTACCACTTCACTTGTGCTACTTCATGGTCTCCCCTACAGGGATCTGCAGGGTTACTCACCTCCTTCCGCGGTTGATGCCGCACCCGTCTCCATCTCGCATAATCCCTCGATGGACTCAGGACTGATTAATCTGCTGGCCGTCTCTTCCCAGGGCATCAATTTGGCAGGGAGGTGGGCATCCCCGCCTGTGGCCATGGCCTCCCTCCGATTGGTGGCCATGATATTGCATATCCTCAACCGGAGGTCATCCCACCGCTTCCTGCAGTCCCTCACACTGCGCGGGGTGGGACCTACGGCTGATACCTTGCGGGCTACCTCCTGCCAGATTTGCCACTTTTGTTGCTGCACCTCCCGCTTCTTGTCGTGGGATTGTATTGTCTCTGCATGTGCAGCTAGAGTGTCCACTAATATGGTGAGCTCTGCGTCTGAGTAACGCTGTTTACGCAGCCGGGGGGTGGTCTTCCTGGTAGCCTTTGACATCCTCTATGAATTTCCACTGTGCTCTTCGAGTATCGGCTGGTGGTTATGGAGGATGGCAATGGATTGTGTTTTTAAAGATGGCCGCCAGCCCATTTCCCGTTCCTGCGCGATGACGTAATTTCCGGGTCCGTTTTTTGGAGAACACGGTATTACCATGCCAGTATTACCATGCCGGTATTTAAGGGTTGGTATGAGGCGGTACCGCTATGGGCGGGTCCCGCGATGCCGGTATAGGGGAGTTGGTGGCCCTTTAGCGGCATGGCGGTATTGCCACTACCGGCATGGGGGGACACGCGTGCTCGCGCACTCGTAATCACCCGCTATTAGCGGGTTCATACGAGCACGGACCCGCTCATTCCGGCATGCTGGTAAAGAACCCGGTTTTACCGGGCAACTCGTAATGAGGCCCATGGTCTTTTAAAATGTGTTGTTTTCTTGTAATTGTGTTAACCAGTTTCATAGTATTAGCTACCTTAGGATTTTGGTATATGGAAGAAGTACGCTCACTTGCCTACTGTATCTACAACTTCCGTGCACCTGCACACTTTATCTCCTAGAGACTCAACATAGACAGAGCCCTCATAACAATACATTACTGCTAATAATGAATGCAACTCATGCCATTTTGAATAGGACAAACGGCTGGGTTTGCTCTCACTTACCGCAACATGGGGAAAAAGGGTTGGGCTGGTATATTCATCCTTTGCCTTTAACTAATGCCATGTTATGCTTCTCTACAGGCATTATTCTTTGGCCAGTGGAAAGATAGTATCTCAGGGAATTTTGATGGGACCAATTTGAACGAATTTGAAAGGCGAGTTTTAACACCTTTGGGATGCTCACTCTTCGCAAATAGGAGCAAGCTCAATGTTGCTTCTAGTAGGCCTTCCGATAGACTGTCCTGACCTTTTCAATCTCTAATTTCTTTTAAGATGGTTCCTATAGGTAATAGGAATGCCACACCACCTTCTTATACTGTTATGTTAAACATAGCCCCAACTTTGTTTCTTTCTGCATACAAAGGAATGGTACTCAGTCAATGGGCGATTTCAAGGGTTGCACCAATGTTGCAAACTTGACCAGTGAGGACAGACCTTTGTATGTAGGCGAACCGGTCTACTTCGTTTGCGGTAATTAAGCTTTTCCATGGCTACCTAGGGATTGGCAGGAAACTTGTTATTTGGGAATTCTGCTACCAGGGGTATATGTAGCCAGTACCACTGAAATCTCTAGGGCTCGTCCAAGGCGGGACGATAGTGGTGATACTCCTCCACAAATTCTGGGCGATGTAGCAAAATCTTTTGTATCCTTTTGGGGGCAGATTATGAATTCTGAGGGCATTAGGAGACTAGCAAGAGTACTGGAGAAAACCATCAACCGGACCACTGACATACTCTATAACATGACTAACATGACTCTAGAGCAAAAGGCAATCAGATTAGTGGTGCTACAAAACCGGATGGTATTAGACGTCATCTTGGCTGAGCGTGGTGGAGTATGCAAATTAGTGGGGTCCGTTTGCTGTGTTTTCGTACCAGATTCCTACCCGACCATCTTCAAGGCAATAAAAAATCTGCACGTTCTGAGTTCTGAAGTACACGTTACTGAGGGAAATTGGGATCTTAGTACTTGGTTCTGGGACTTCTTACGATCTTGGGGATGGAAGCTTCTCTCAGTCTTATTGATCATTCTGGGTATTCTGTTGTTTTGCTGTTGCTGTATACAATGTCTTCCTGCCATATGTTCAATGTTAGGGGGATGTTGTGCACAGACTATGGGAACGTTAGGACCCAAGGTACACACACCGGGAAGAATGACCAACGAATTTGTGATGAAAGAAATTTCCGCCGCAGATCTTACGGCAATTGATATATCTGATGAATGTGATTCAGGATGTATGGATATTGAAACGTGGAGTTACTTGTGAAGCAACTAATCTCTACTTTAGCACTTGGCTTAGGCCAAAAGGAGAGTTTGTTAAACGGAAATCATATAGTGCCTCCTTTTGATTTATATTGACCTAAGCCTAGTTGCTCAATGGGGAAAACCGTGTTGCAAAGTTCTGATTTTGGGTCGACTTTGATGCCATTTTAGAGTCATCCGCCATTTTGATTTCTGTTCGTATGATTCTCTGTTCTAAAATGGTGGACTGTGTTTTCAACTTGCAACCAAACCTCCCGACCTTTGAGTTCTGATAATGTTTAGGCTGTCTGAGAGCCGACTGTTTAGACTGGGTAAAGAGACCTTGCGCTCCGTATGAACTGCCATCTGAGTATTATCTGCGCACATAAGACTAATTCCTGTGTAAACGTTGAGACAATACAGAGTAAATCTCAAGCGTGGACACAGGCCGAACTACATTGTGTAGGGATATAGACTAAGGCTTACCGCGGGATCCGAGAATATACATCACTATTGTAGCTTTACAGAAATGCAAACTCATGTAATCCATCTGCATATTATTGTATAAGCTGTATGTGAACTAGGCACAAACTCTAGACCACAAATTATTAATATGTAGAGGGTCTGGACAATGTTTCTGAAAACTGCATAAAATTACGAATGTTTAGATGTCCAGCACTCCCTCTCCTCTCTTTGACGGGCTGGTACTCATTGTGGGGTGTTGAGAGCCAGATAGCTATCTGTATCTATGTTTCTTTGTAAACTGCGCAGAATAAAAGATCAGTGAATCTTTACTGCCCGTGTTTGGTGTATTTCCTTTGTGGTACTCAGCCTCGATATTTCTTTTGCTTTTACAGTGCAGCGGAACGAGACATACCCAACTGCCACTGAGGACCATTGTCATCCTCAGAGATATCCTGCGTGGGAGCGACATTGTCCTGCATCAAGCTGAGACAGTGATTGCAGCCCAGACTACATGACCCCCAATGAGGGATAGAGCGCCACTGGTGCCCGCCCACTGGTGCGAAGGCCTCTCGGAGCCGAAGGCAAGGCCCCTCCCCCGACACACCAGTGCCTGAATATAGGGAGCGCGCCAGCCCCGGGCAATGTCGATCGTGTTGGGCGGGGGGCCCCAGACAGACCATATCTACAAGCGCTGTCACACCCATGTCCCGTGGGACCTCGCAGGCTCCCATCTGCACTAGCTGGATTCAGAGCAAATGGCTTCAGGCACTGACAGCTCCATAACCTGATTGGAGTACCTGATATAAATATATAAGCAGGATTCCACACCATACTCATCCTAGAAACCCTACGATCTCTAGGAGGGGGACCGATTGCAGTCGGTCGATACGATTTGAGAGGGAGGTTGGTGCATAATCCACCAGTGTAACTTGTGCGAGCACTGTGCGGAAAACAATTGGGATATACGCCCGCCATAGGGAACCCCATCGGCCCTCAGAACAGCCGAGAATGCACAGACCACATGACACTGGACAGAAGTAAGCTAGGAACTGTTCACCAAGGCCGACGCAACCCTGTAAGAAGTGCTATTGACAAAACACAACAGCAACAAGGAGGACTAACACTCAGTCCGTGCTCAGATCACTAAGGAATAAAAGGGGTGGTGGCTAGTCGGTGGCTGATATTACTGGCTGAAGGAGGATAGCCTGGAACAGTGGACCAATCCAGTTGTGCGGTAAGACCGCCTTAACAGGTATACATAAGACCCCGGCTACAAAGCGGGGGTTGAGACTCCCTAATTCCTGCCACCTCGTAACAGAAGCCTTGACACAACACCACCGTGAACAGCACATTCCTTGACTGCAGAAGGGGGACCGAGATACACTGCCACTATTTCTGCGAAATAGAGGATTCCAAATAATCCTACCAAGACACGCGCCTTAACAGAGGCCTTCCCAGGAGTTCATCACCTCATTCGACTAGTATTGACGGCCTAAACTGTGAAGCCTCCACAATCTAATGACTATACTGAAGTCACACGCTACCACAATACACTGTGCAGCTCCAGTCTTTTGGGCAGTGAACATATAAAAGCTTGCTGGTGAAGTGAAGCTGGCACACTGACGCAACTCGAATACAAGTCGGTTATCACAACGCAGTGTCCTGCCAATAGTGTTGTACACTAACAACCCGAGCAAGCAGGACATTGGAACCCCGGAATCTGGGACAGGAATCTGCAGTGGACAAATACTGACCAGTCATACTGCGATACCTCCCGACATTATGACAAAGGGCGTCAACAAGAAAAAAGGACCAATGGACTCCTTCGTCGGCCCCCGAGGCAGCCACTCGCTCCAACACTTGCCAGGACAAGGCTGCAGAGGGAAACACACAAAATAACCACCTCCTCCATACCATGCAGAGCGGATTTATGGCAACTAATTTTAAACTGGACGATGTTGTCACTACAATGGGTTCCCTTAAAGCAAAACTAGAGAAAGAAAGTGGCCGAATCAATGAAGTGGAAACAAAAGTCAGCACGGCAGAAGATATGCTTCACCAACATAAATGTGACATAACGACCCTCAACTAACCAAGATAAGAAAAACAGTTGACAACCTGGACTTGCATTCTAGGCGTAACAACATACAAATTATTGTTGTACCCAAATCTGCATGCAAAGGCCCGATGAAACCTTTTGTCGAGACGCTCCTAAAATGATTGTTAGATACCTTCACACTGTCCGCTCAGTTCCTCGTTGAAAGAGCGCACCGAGCCCTTGCTGCACCGCCGCGTCCAGGCGCACCTCAACGTACAATCATAGCTAGACTGCTGAACTACAGGGACCAGGAGGCTTTCCTGAAGCGCTCTAGAGAACTTGGTACACTGCGATACGAATCAAGTAACATTCACATTTACCCCGTCTATGCTGCTGGTGTACAGTTCCAGAGGAAAACATATGACCCTGTAAAGCAACTCCTTAGAGCATGTAAAGTACCATATTCTCTGATTTTCCCAGCAAAATTAAGAATCCAACACAGGGGCGGGCACACTTTTTGGAGTCCCCTGCGGATGCACTCAACTATGTCGAGGCTCCATACTTACCCCACCCTGCTTCTGCACATGGAACCGAACAATCCACTAAGACGGAGAAGATGGCGGTGATGCTAACGATTGAGCCGGCACCGTGAGAGATACAACTACTTAATGAGTAGACATAGCAACAGGCATGCAAGAATGTTGTAATCAAAGTCAAGTGGGTTATACCGTAGCCCGAATGGGAGGACATGGCAGCCAACAAAGTGCCTCCAGGAGTATCCAATGTTCAAATGGGAATACATCATCGAGTTGGGGTAGATGGTACGGGTGGTGGGAGGGGGAGCGAGTTAATCAAGTTAATGTTATATGGCAGGGTGAGAGTGGTGTAGCTCAGCCAGGACCACACGTTATACAAGTGTATGAAATCCAGATAATTTGTTTTTGAGTGCACAGGATGACACAGCAGAGAGACGAAACCACGAGGGGCCATGATAAAATCCAGTTCAAGATGCACATACTAGATATAAAGGGCTGACAATTTGAAATTGATATCATGGAATGTGCGCTGACTAAACAACCCATAAACGCCAGGAAGGTTTGGGCCTATCTAGAGCGATACTCACCAAATGTGGTGATGTTGCAGGAAACTCATGCCTTTGACACAACGGAAATACTATACTTTGTATTCCTCACAAGCAAGAGCTGTGATCACATTGATAGACAAATCCATAAACTTCAACTCTGAATCCACCCACATGGAGCCCGATAGTGATCATCACAGGTGCAATCAATAACAAAGCTGTTACATTAGTTAATACATATAGTCCGAACTTCAACGACCCTGCCTTTTATGCCCATGTGGCAACCTTGATCGGGAAGACACCGGAAGCCCCTGTTTTGTGGGCGGCGACTTCAATACCATTCTGGATATTTCCAAAGATAGGTCCAACACTAGAAATAGAGTTAATACTAGAGCAGTCCAAACGATAAAGCAGATCATGGCGCAGTAATTGCTTGTAGATGCATTTAGAGTAGAACACCTTAACAAAGCTGAATTCACATGCTACTCCATGGTGCATGATGCATCATCCAGAACCGATTTTTGGCTGATCTCGGCCGCTTGATTGGATAGACTGCGCAGATCCATGATATTGCTGCACACCTTGTTTGACCATTCTCAGATAGTAATTCAGATACAGCTAACACCTGAAATTAAACCCCGTCCATTATGGAGAATGGCTCCCACCGCACTAACAGACACTGCTCTCTCGAAAAACCCTAAGGACAGAAATAGATAATTCAGTAATAATGAGGGATCAGTTGAAAAATACGCCAGTATATGGGAAACATTTAAAATATGGTTCAGCGGAATGATGATTTCCTCAACGTCCGGCATCCTCAAAACACATGAGGAAAGAGCTGGGTGATGTAGAAGAGTCTTTGAAGAAACTTGAGAATTGATATGGGGACACCGGACACAGAGCACTCCTGGGTATACTTAAGGGCAACCAATTAAAATTCCGGGAATTAGCAGAACTCGAGAACCATTTCACAGCCAAGCTGACCCAGGAACGTAAATATGGGGAGGAGGACAGACCAGATCATCTTCTTGCTGGAGTAGTCTGAGGAGAAAGGGAAATACAGCATATCATGGGCCTCACCGGTCCGGAAGGCAGCTATATTACTAATGTGAGTGAGATAAACAAGACATCTAGGAACTGCTACCAAACACTATATACAAACTCTGATGCCAGAACTAAGATAGAGGTAGAGAGATATCTGAATGAGACCCCTTTCCCTGTCTGCAACTAGAAGCGGTAGAGAAGCTAAATCACCCAGTTACACTACAGGAGGTTGCAGAGGCTATATCCACACTTGCTTCTGGGAAGGCATCAGGCCCAGACGACTGGGAATTAAACTCTATAAAACCTACAAGGACATACAAGCCCCCCTAATATTGAAAATATGGGAGGGGTCGTGCCGCAATGGTCAACTCTCATCATCCATAACCGAGGCAGTGATAACAGTACTTCTGAAATCCGACAGACCCCCCACGGAAATGTCCTCATATCATCCACTATCACTAATAAATGCAGACATGAAAATATTTGCATAAGTCCTTGCGAACAGACTCCTTCCATACATGCCAAGCCTAGTACACCCTGACCAATCAGGTTTCATCCTGGGTAGATCGAGCGCATTAAACCTATGTCGTCTGTTTGGGACAATGTCCCAGATAGACCCGGAAGCTTCTGCTACGGCCGTCATACTGGATGCCGAAAAAGCTTTCGACACAGTTTCTTGGAATTTCTTATTCGGGGTACTGAGCCAATTTGGTCTGTGGGGCGGATTTATAAATGAAGAGAAACTGTTATGCACAAACCCATCAGCCATAGTACATACCAACCATAATTATTCTACACCCTTTGCACTGGCGAGGGGTACACAGCAGGGATGCTCTTTTTCGCCACTTTTATTAGCTTTGACTATAGAACCACTTGCATGCCGGATTAGGGACCTCCACAGCCACACAGGTATACACATATGAGGCCCCCCCCACAGATGATTTCACTTAATACGGATGACACCATCCTATATCTTCGAAATCCAAACGCAAACATTAAGCCGGTGTTGGACGAGGTTGGTGTATTCACACAACACTCTGGTTGTAAAATCAACACAGCCAAATCAGAGCTATTTCAATTAACAGATAATAAAAAGAAACTGCCGAACCTCCATGGACTGCGATGGGCTCCGACCACCATAAAATATCTAGGGGTAATGGCGGCGTGGCCACAGAAATTTCTATTTGAAAGAAACCACGAACAATATTTAAACACACTAGAACTTAAATTTGATGACCAAATACCCAATCTCATTATATGGTAGAATCTCACTCCTGAAAACGGTAGTGTCACCTAAACTGGTGTATTTCTTCAACACAATTCCATTGTGGCTGGGGCGAAGGTTCTTTAACAGATTGCGATCACTGGTCATACAATTCATATGGGAGGGTAAGGTTGCTCGAATGAAGTGGGAATCTATCACAGAACCGTATGACAGAGGTGGCCTCGCAGCCCAGATTTTGAACTCTATTACATAGCCGCGCAGGCGCACTAAGCGGGGTATTGTTATGCAACAGATACCGAAACACCACACAAGAAACTGGAAGGTTATGGGGCATCCCCGATTGATCTTTGATCAGCTATGCTAAGCAACCATTACATAGTCTTGTGTTCATATGACCCTGTGCGCACTACGATGAATGTGTGGAACCAAAATTATAGAAGATTGGGCACGGCCGCCCCGTACTGAAGCAGCAGTCCATTGTGGAACTGCCCAGGCTCCCTCCTACATTTTATACAGACATCCAAACAGCTTGGGACCCGGGTAAAGAAATGAAACTAGGGGATCTCTACCGAGAAGGCAGTTTTGTCAACATAGAAGAATTTAATACAAAGTTGGGCAATAGCCCGGTAAGGGTGCTGCAGTACTACTGCATGCGCACAGCTGTTAAAAAAAGTGCCCATCATTCCCACAGGAACAAGAACCTAGTGAATGCATTGAGATGGTAGTGCAGGGGAAAAGTCGTAGGGGGCTACGGTCTAGAATATACACGGAAAGAAGCAGCAGATACCATAGATATGTTCTGGGGCAGTCCACAAATATCTGAAATTTTAGTGAAAAGTGGCTGGGTTAGGGTTAGTGCTGAACAGTGACTGAGGTGTTACACCAAATAACTGACATACCCCCAACAATGCTCCGTCTCAGGTACATATTTGGCTATATTGGGAAAGCAAACGTAACGGCCTAATGATTCTTTAACATGGGGTGCATTATAGATAAAAAATTAATTTTATTAAAATGGAAAACAAACTTAATACTGACAATACAAGATTGGTTTAAAGAAATTACCTTTGCAAATGAAAGGGGGGAGGGGTATGTGGGCACCGTTTCAACAACGTGCAGACCCAAGGACATTTGGGGCCCATTCCGCGAATACATAAATGAGGAGTAAAGCTGCACCGGAATCATTTCAATAATGGAATTAAGGTAACATTAGATGCAATGTGTTTTCTGTTTTGAAAGGATGTGCATATACAGGTCAAGTCAGAAGTGATGCAGAAGTGCACTATGTTGTTAATATATTGAGTAAATTCAAGCGATATATGTTGTTGTCTCCTTGTAACCCAATGCAAGCAAGTTAAATAAAGTCAAACATTTTTTATAAAAAACAAGTATACGTTTCTGGGATGGAAAAGGAAAAGCTCCTCAAAAGCTTGGCAGGACAGAATCTTCAAACAGAAACAATGTGGAATTTCACTTTGGCACTACTAAGATGTACTTTCTTCACTGATATATTTGAAAGAGGTTGCTTTCCAAATTAATTTCATATTACTGAGGAAAATTAAACTTTATCTTGGGATAGGTCTTCTGTACTAGCTGGAAGAGATATCTGTAGTTCATGTTCTAGGTGGGAAATATTTCTTGGCCAGTGGTTGAGATGTACATATAAACAGAATATCACAGTGCAAAACAAAAATGTTTGTGGCATGAGATTCTCTAACTGGGTTGTGGAAAGTATAAATCAAGAATGTTTTTTAGGGCAAAGGAACAACACTCACTTACACTACAAAGTAGAATGAATGGGTGGAATGGACAAAAACAAAACAATCTAATCTTCCTTCTCCGTGGTTGCAGTATTCTTCTAGAGCCTAACCATTTTAAACCCCTTTGACATTCATGGAGGACCCTTAAGCAACATCAAATTTAAAATGGCTAATGTGTCCACATAGAGCTACTGCCCACTTTCACATCTCTCTCTCTCTGTACCTTGAAAGCATGGGCACACCATATATACCATCTTCAGTCTCCTTCAGCTTGCAATCTTCATGGGCTCTAGGAGTGCCCAGACTAATGTCTGATTTAAAGAGTCTAGTCGTGTTCTGAAGTATTGTACATCAACATTTTCTACAAACATGCTTCCCAGCTACCAGGCATTCTTAATGGAAAGTGCCCTTACCCCTTTAATGACAGCAGGGACCTTCTCGTGAACATTCACATCACAACAGTTTATATTTTGAGGAGTAGGCACACAAATTCAGAGATTTTGGCACAGAATGAGGCATCTTTATCCAGGCTCAGACAGAAGCAATCTTCCACTGTAGACTTGACTCTGGATACAAAATTATATGGCAGACAGCTGCAGACCAGGAACTGTGAGCCAGAGCCAATATTTGTAAGTTCACAGAGGATTTGAAATCCTTGATACTCCTGTGGATCTGTGCATTGAAGGGACAGCTGAACGGAACAAACTATTCTGGATAAGACTAGCTCTTGAAGAGTTCTGGACTAACACCACATAAGGGTTTATATGAAATGACCCAGTAAAATGCCATTATCATGCTTTTGCAAAACAGAGCTGGGGTATGGAACATAAAGCCTTTTCCTAAAGGTGCTCTGTGCTGCAAATATTCCTGCACCGCTACACAGTCACATTTCTTGCAGGTGGAGATGCAGGAACCCATATGGATTTCACATGCATTTTGCACCTGAAAAACACAAGTGGAATCCCTAGGGAATCATTTTAATTGTCCATGTCATTCATATACATGTTGCATTAAGAACTGTTCATGGGAAAGGTTGTAAACAGGCACAAAAAGGGGCGTGCCAGGATTTCCATGCCTGACTTTCAACCCTTCCCCCAAAACAATCAAAATTGCACTGAGAGGACAGTAGAAACACGTTAGCTGTCGAAGCCCTCTCAGTGCAATTAACACTTTATTAAAATTCCACATTTGTTGTTATCCATAGTTGCACATATATCTTTATCTGAGTAACTCCACAAGTGGAAAATGTCATTCAGAAAAGATTCTACAACTCAATTCTATGACTGTAGGTTACAGCAACCGATGAGACACACGCACACTGATTTTACAAACAGGGCCAATCCGTCTTCCGAAGGACGGTTCCATAGCAGAAATGTGTGTGGTAGTATTTTGGGTTGTATACTAATTGACCTTTTCACAACTGACCTCGGGAGAATTGACCGCGGGAGAATTGACCTAATTTAGAAGGTCAATTAGGACATATATGCGGGGGGAAACCCCCCCAGCAACCCTCCACCCAATCCAAAATCCCTGGCAACCCCCCACCCAATCCCCTTATAATATTTATAATCCAAACCCAACTCAATATATATATAAAATAACTAAAATAATATAAAGTTCAATTGTGCAGAAGGTCAATTAGGACCACTATAATTAGGTCAATTGTGCAAAAGGTCAATTGTAAAAGGTCAATTTGGGTAATACCAGTATTTTGTATAAATGCAAGCTGTCAGAATTATATACGGAATGGAAACCTAGTTGGCCACTGCATTCTTGCCTCTGATGCATAATATGTGTTTGCCAACTAATACACCTATTGATGAGTATTGTAGTAATCTAATTCCCCCATTCTCTCTCCACCATAATATTCAATGCTATCCCTTTCATTAATTCTGAACTTGCAAGATTTCCTCTCTTCACCCTACCTGTCTGATTTGTTTCCCTCTCACCTATGAATTCCATCTTGTCTCACTCCCAACATATTTCATGTCCCAGCTCAGTGCATCACTGCAGAGAGGCCAACATCCCGGTCTTCTCCAATTCCCATAAAAGCAGTCCATTCAGACTTTTGTCAGCATACTTCATCCAGGTGACATATGGCCATGCAGATGCCATGACGGCTTCTTGTTCTTCATTAGTGTCCTGATGGCCAGTGACTATGAAAGGGCCCTTAACAAAGAAAGAGGACCTTCCTCGTATTAGGAAGTAATGAGCGAAGTCCTGTTTTCTAGGATTAATGACACTATCACTGTAGACCTGGTTCTTGCTAGGGTCCAGTTTGGCTTGGCAGGATCTCCTGCAGACTCTCCAGTGGACGGCAGCTTCAGTAGTCCGTGGGGACACTTGCATTTAAAGCAGGAGTATAAAAAACCTCATTTGGCAGACCAATTTGCAAAACCTATTATTCAAGCTGCTGACATCACTTTCCGCATAACAAAAGGAATTCCTCTGAAAATATGTGCAGTTTCCCTGTGCCAGGTTGTTGTTGGGGAAAAGTGTCAAGCCCCCTTCCCATTCCAACCAATAGAGTTTGAGTACCAGGAAGTGAGACTGAGGTGGCACTTGCAGAGGAGATTTGAGGATATGGCAAGTGGCTTGCGCATTCACTAAAACATAAAACTTCCTCTGAAAAAGAAAAAAACATCTTGTTGAAAAATGGCTCACTGAATCCCACAATGCTGTTATCACAGAGATGCTTCCACCCAACTGCAACAATCTCTCCAAAAACAAATCAGGAGGCTAAGAAGGAGGCTTCTCCCAAATGTTCTCTATCAAATAGTCATCCCATGGTCAGCATAATTTTCTCCATTCATCCCTCCACTCTTTCAACCCATATCACTTCGCCTCTTTCCTTATCACAAGGCCAGGGCAGAAAGTCTCTGTCCAACTCTTGCCACCATTTCTATATGGCGCAGTCCTTGTCTTCAATTCAGACTCCAACCTTAACATTCGCTCATAGGTCGTCTTGCCCAAAAAGGATAGATCATCTACGGATTGTGTCACGTATAGGCCAATATGCCTTATTAATGATGAAACAAAGACCCTAGCCATGATCCTCACTAATCAGTTGCTTTTTCATGTGCCTGGACTAGTGCATGCTGACCAATGTGTTTTTTTAGCCTGGTAAAGCAACCAAAATGAATATACGCAGATTGCACACAGCTATAGACCATCCATACCTTTTTCCTAACCTGCTGGCCATTCATGCAAGTGATTTCGAGAAAGCTTTCGACACCGTCCAATGGAGATTCCTGTGGGGTGTTTTAGAAAAGATGGGCTTCAGTAACAAATGTTTATCTTGGCTAAAACTGTTATATACTGACCCTTTGGTGTTTGTTGGTGTAAATGGTCACAAATCCAGATCTTTCCCCTCGCTAGGGGTACGCGACAGGGTTGCCCCCTGTCTCCACTTCTGTTTGTTCTGGCTGCTGAGCCCTTGTTAAGTGGCTACGGTCAGACCCAGAATGATCAGTCATTCAGTGGTCTGGTGGCCATGAGGACAGGTTAGCACTTTATGCTGATGACCTCCTGTTGTTCATGAGAAACCTGCCTACTCTTGTTAAAGAATTATCGAGCTACTCAATGAATATGGCCTCTGAGTCAATTGGTGTAAATTTGTCCTTTTCTGCTACTGGGGGGGCCAGTCTACGAAACCTAATGACTGTCCCTTTTTTGGGTAAAACTGACATGTTTAGTTACCTTGGCCTCAATAGAACTAAAGAAAGGGATGCTTTCTTTAAACATAACTTGAAACCTGTTACTAAAGGATTGCAGGCTGATACCCAGCACTGGGCAACTCTCCCCTTGTGTCTGTCAGGAAGAGCGGTTCTATTTAGGATGACACTCCCTTGGTATTCATACATTCTTCATAATCAAAATGCGCGCCACAAGATTCCTAATCGGGAGTTTGACAAAATAGAGCATACACTGTATACCCTCCTATGTGGACACACTCAACCCAGGGTTGCTCTGCAAAAACTGTATGGCTTGGTTTGGTCTCCCAGACTTGAGAAGGTAGTATTGGGCATCCTATTTGGCTGTTGTTCATGATTGGCTATACGAAGAACCACGACTCCCCATGTGTGAATTGAGTGCATATGGTTGAAAGATGACTCCCCTCTGCAAAACCCATATAGCAACTGTGACATTCCTGAAGCCCCACGGCCAGTCATTCTAGTTAGAAGAGATGTCAACAGAACATTTGGTTGGGCTGGGGAAAATCTCCTAGCCCCTCCACTGTGGCAACATGATGAGTTACACAAGCTCGCACATTTGCAATCCTTTGTGAAATGGATTGACAGAAACATAACCGTTGTGGGTGAGGTCGTTCAGAATGGCTGTATTTTTGCATTTTCGAGAACTATCTGAGTGTTATGATCTACCCATGACGGAACAGTAATGATACATGCAGTTGGCCCATGCTTTGTGGTCCCACTTTTGTGACTTAGTAGCAGTTCCGCAGCATTCACTGATAGAGGCTAACCTAAATTATGAAAGAATCCCAGCCAAGGTTGTTTCAACGTTATATGAGGTAATTCTTTCTTTCAAGAGCAAGTTGTTAACTTCATTTAAAATCTAAATGGGAGACGTATTTGGGCCCTCTAGAGGAAGAGGAGTGGACAGAGGCTCTTTTTTATCCACACAAATGCAGTATCTCGTCCAAGTAAAGACTTATCCAATTTAAAATATTCCATAGGGTATACTATTCCTAGAAATGCTCTTTAAATGTGGCCGTGTGCCCGATTCGTGCTGTGTCCAGTGTGGATCTCATAATGGATCTTTCTTCCATATTCTATGGCAATGTCATAAGATACAAAAAGGTACTGTGGGGCAGTAACGGGACATCTTTCAATGGTTGTTGGGGAGATTGTGCCCTGTGACCCTAAGCTGCTGTTGATGCGTAGGATCTATGTGATTACATCGAAGCAATTATTGCAAATTCGATTTCATCCAATTTCTTTTTGCACATTTCTTCACAAATAAATGCAGGGGAGACCTCTTGCAGCCCCCCTCCCACATTCCCCCACCTTAATACATACCCAAACCTACCCCGTTCATATCGGAAAAAATGTGCAAAACAAAATTTGATTAAATCGAATTTGCAGTAATGGGCTGCGATTTAATGGTAGGATACTGTTGAGTATATGGGGAGATCTGTCACTTAATAAATATAATACATTTGTTCATATCCACTGCCTTAGTACTTGCCAAATGCAGTATTGCTAGAGCATGGGGTGCAGTGAACACACCCAGGCTGGCCTCATGGAAATCGGATCTAGATCACAGTATGTCGCTGGACGAGAGAGTTCAATGGGTGTGTGGATGTCCACAAAAATGTGCAGTAATATGGAGTAAATGCGAGGGCTCTGATTAATACTTCTTATGACTTTCTTTCTCACCAAACATTTGTTTGGTCTTTTAGAGTATCAGGTCATGCCTTTTGGGCTCTGTAACGCCTCTGCGACTTTCCAGTTTCTTTTTTTTTTTTTGTTA
Source organism: Ambystoma mexicanum (assembly GCF_040938575.1). Lineage (NCBI taxonomy): Eukaryota > Metazoa > Chordata > Amphibia > Caudata > Ambystomatidae > Ambystoma > Ambystoma mexicanum. The sequence continues at coordinate 444,496,445 of NC_090936.1, read as the reverse complement.
ATCAATAAGGTTTTACACAAATATTTGGAAGTTTTTGTGGGCATCTACATCAATGACATCCTGATATTTTCCAAGGAGGTTGGCCAACGGGAAGATCATGTCAAAAGAGTATTAGGTAAACTGAATGAACATCACTTATTTGCAAAGTTAGAAAAAAGACAATTCCAAACAGAAAAAGCAGGATTCTTGGAGTTGGTAATTTCCCCAGAGTATCTTGAAATGGATACTGGAAAGATTTGAGCAGTCATGGACCGGCCAAATCCCACTTGTGTAAAAGATATCCTAAGCTTTTGGGGTTGTGGAGGGTCAGACTAAGTAGACAGGCTAATTTTTCCATCTTCAACAAGGTTTTATTCAAATCATAAGAACAATGCTTCACTTTCCCTAAACTATGGGTTTCCCTACCAAACACAACGAACTAGGGTGCTCGTCATTAGTTATGAAGTCCAAATAATAGCCTGTCCTCCATCCAAAATTAAGCTGACTCTACCACTAATGCAAAGAAATAATAATAAAGTCCCGGAGAATGACTCCCTTCCCCAGGGGCTGCTTTTTCAACACGTTCTTCTTAATTTAAGATGTTTAGATAGTTCTTGGCGATCAACATCAACAGTTCATTCAGTTCACTTAGTTCACTTAGTACACTCTTCCAACTCCCTGGCTTCTCCTGGTTTCTCATGACCGTATGGTGCTTCTTTCAATCTGTCTTTCTCAGATATACTTGAAAGTTTCTCTTTCTCTGATGCCAGACATATCTTGAGAATTATAAATAACCTTCTTATGTTCACAGTTGTGATGAACCCTGAAGAGTCATCACTGATCCCCAGCATAAAGTCTCCTTCCATCTGGCCAGGGGAAGGCAGCTGCTACCTGATCCTGACCTTGACCGACCCTGGGGGTGGTATACTGAGGGTGAATCACATGGGAGGAGATGGCTGTCAAGGGGGAGTGGTGCCTCCAACAGCAGAGAGGCATTATACTTCTGTTTCTTGTGAGGGAGATCCCTTAATTACAGAGTTTTTAATGTTGTACTGTCATTATTTACAACCATCTAATTGTAAAACTCTGAAAGCCACTTCATTTAAATGAAACACTATTCAGTCTTCACGTGTACATGGTGAATCTAAAACATATGAAACATCTGATGTTTATGGTGATTTTATTTTAACTGCAACAGTTAAAAAATGTGACTTAAAATCAGTTGGAACTTCCTGGGACTCCAACTCGCAGAAAGCCTCAGGTACTGTGGCGAGGAAGAGGAGCAAGGAGTCCATGTGGAGGAAACGTGATGCTAAGAGTAACGTGCAGGCTAGTTGTCACAAACCTAATCAGCTGCACAGGACATTTAAACTCACGGATCACCTGCAGCAAGAGGAACGGAAAAGGAAAGGGGAAAAAGGTTGCAGAGTTTGCGGAGCAGAAAGCGAGATTGGTGGCAGAGGCAATCCCATGGAGAAGAGCCTTGGTGAGAAGAAGGGACGTCTGCCAGCAGCAGTGTGGCAGCATTCAGGACCGGAGAGGAGAATCTCTGGTAATTCTGAAGTGAGCGGTGTGCAGTGGGGCCCAGGGAGACGCAGAACTGCACTGGTTCTGGCAGAGAAGGACTCCTAAGGCGACGCAGGAACTAAACGAGACTCTGCTCAGAGGGGAAGCTGGCCCCACGCAAGCTCCTCAAAGCAGCGGCACAGTGAGCCCGTGAGTCAGCCTAGAAGCGTAGGGGGCCCCCGGGACGTGCAAACATGCTAAATAGTGTTTTTAAACCTTTTTTAATACCGACCAAATAGAACTGAAAAGAAAAGGGAAACTTTGTACAATTCTCCTGACATGAGATGTTAGTTGGGTGAAACCTGGAACCAGCATTGCCAAGAGAGATTGAAAGACAGTTTGACACCTCATGTATGAGATGTCAGTATGGGGGGACATTGACACAAGTAACAACTGAAGTCAACATAGTTGTGCTATTGATGAAGTACAATTGTGTGATACCTACCTAAGGAGAAGGTGAATGTTGCAGACAGGCCTGATCAGAGTATTAGGAAGTGAACCTTTTTGGAAAAAAGATAACCTGGCAGGAGAGTACACCAGGGGATCTGTGTGAGCCAAAATGGGAGATATTCCTGGCAGGAAAGTAAACCAAGATGTCAAGAGTTTTCAGTTGAGGAACGTTAATGTTGCAGAAGACCTGATAAGAGCATCCGGTATTCAGCGCCATGATACCCTCAGGTGACCGAACCCTTAACAAGTTTCTATAACATAACATCAGGTAGTGAAACCTTTGAGATACCTGGCAGGAGAGTACAACAGGGGATCTATGTGAGCCAAAGGGGGATATTCCTGGCAGGAGAGTAAACCAGGATAGCTAGAGTTTTCAGTTGAGAAGTTTCCTGGTTGAAGAGTGTACCGGGAAACTCACTTTTTGAACTGGTGTGTCGAAGAGAGACATGGTCATATTATGTTCTTGTTTTCAATTGAATATTTTGTCAACCAGAAACTTTGTAAACACTTGCCTTTTGTCATACTTGAATCACTATTGGAAAATAGACATTTGAAAAGTAGGAAAGACTATCCTTTGTCATATTCCAACCAGTGTTTTGGAAAATACATTTTGTTTGGCCATTCTGAAAGAGTAGGGGAGACTTCCTCTTTGCTACTTTCCAACAAGGGTTTTGTAAGGAACATTTGTTATGCCCTCCTGAGGAGAGTATTAGGTAAAAGAGTCCTTTGTATTGCCTTTAAGAGACTGGTCTTGACACAGAACATTGTGAACAGTTTTCCTGAAACAATCCAGGGGAAGGGAATCAACCCCCCCCCCCGACACAAGGATTGTTTTGGTTGAAGTTATATGTTTGAGCTTTTGCACATTTCTGTTGAGTTGAACTTTGAAACATTTACCTTGCACCTTTTGCTTATGTATGTTAGTGTGAGGGTCAGATTCAGTTTGGACACAAGGTCAGCCTGCTTTAGTTTTCGTTTCATAGGAAGGTACATTCATGCTAATCTCCCACATATTCCTCACCTTTGATATATCCAAGTCTGCTTGCAGCTTGTTTGAATTTTTTTTTCATAGAGTCGAGCGCTGTGTGGCGTCGAGTCATGGCCCTTGACGGCCTCTGTACTTTCCTTAGCCGTGACTTTGACGCTTGTATATGAAGCACACGCGGTAACCGTTGCCTCAGTTCTAGTTTTTCCCCTTATTCTGCATGCCTTGCCATAGATGGAGACATACTTGACGCTGCGAGAAAGGAAGGTGTAAAACAAGCACATTCTTGCAAGGAATACGTGGGAGGAACATCCAGTCAAAAGAACGTTACCACGGGTAAGTAACTTATTCTTCGAATGGCTTGTGTCCTCCCACGTATTCCTCATCTTTGATAACACTCCCGTAGCAGTTTGTCTTAGGAGGTGGGTGCTAAGAATTTCTATTTGTTGATGTTATGGAGAACATTCTTGTCATATTAAGCGCCCTCTCCTGACAGAGTCCAGGCAGTAGAACTTGCTGAATGTATGAAGGGATGACCAAGTTGCCACTCTGCAGATTTCCTGCACTGGCATCCCTCTTTCCAGAGCCGAAGAAGCAGCTACTCCTCTAATGGAATGTGCCCTCAAGCGAGCCTTTTCCTGCTAATGAGTAGCATCCAGCATTGTGAAATGGTTTGCCTTGTTGCAACCAAACCTAACCTCTGTCCTGCATATCCATGAAAGGTAATAATCTAAAACCCTTCTAGGGTCCAGCCGATGAAGCCTCTCCTCTTCTTTTGAAAGGATGAGGCGGTGGGTAAAAAGTCATTAAGACTATCCGTTGCTTTAGATGAAATTCTGGCAAACCTTTTTTTGAAAGAAAAGATGAACGGACTCATAACACTACCTTGTCCTTACAGAAGGATGTAAAGGGAGGTTTTGAAGACAGGACCAGCAGCTCACTTACCCTGTGGGGAGACATGATAGTTAACAAGAAGGCATCCTCAAAGGGCACAAGTGTAATGCTCGAAAGGAGCTCCCATGAGGTACTTTAACACTTAATTCAATTCCCCTGTTGGTACAATAAAAATAATTGGAGGAGTGTGTGGTGGTGTTCTTGGTGTTGGACTCTCTGCTGTTGCTGCTGTGAACACAGTGTTTCTTCACTTTCTATCCCCTGGAGGAGGAGCATTGCACACAAGAACCCACTCCCGGACGCGGAGCGTGTGGAAGTGTTCATTGTGTTCTTGGTGGTCCGTGGTGGGGGGCTGCGCCATAAACTTGCAACTAAATGGATGTGAATCGCGTCCAACATCCAGCTGGTTTTCCGAGTTTGAACTCACCCCCGCAGACCTGCTCTCAGCTCCGGCGCTGCAACTTGGTCCCTCTCAAACCTGTGCAACTTGTGCCACTGGATCGAAAGGAAAGAACGAGGAACGAGCAAGTAAGTAAGGGGTGGGCTAACATTGAAGGGACCTGTATAGATAAGTCTAGCCGTCACTTTGGCAATAGCAAATGTACTCCAGGACGGGAGTGCACTTGTATAAAGTCGCACATTGACAGCTCAAAACCAGCTATGACATCGCCCCTACGTAGATCGATTCCATAGCTACGAACAAACTGGGACATGTCACTGAAACAGTGAATACTGTGAGCGACGAGGAAAGCAGGAGACGAGAAGCAACAGCCTCTATCCATAAAATAAGTACCACTGCTCTCTAGCCAACCTGCCTCCCCCCGCAATCTCCCACTTACATAGCTAAGTCCTTAACTAAGCCCTTTGGCCAAGAGCCAGATTCGGGCAGACTGCCTTAGCTCCGTCTATTGGGAGCGTGGCTCCGCCCCCCTGGAGAACAGTACGACAGGAAGGCTTGGGAGTACTGAGGGATGGGAGGTTACAGATATGAGAACAAAAGAAAGAGACCGCTGATTGTGTGAATAAAGGACACGTCAACTCGAACGTATGAATGGACCCCAAGCTTGTTGTCAGCGTAATGACTGGCAAGACAGAGCTGGAGGCCAAAGATCTGCCATGCTGCATGTCCACCGAGGATCGCGCTATAATAGCGCCACCTGATAAGCTGAGGTGTGAAAAGGACATGAATGGAACTGCCAGTCGCAGTAGCTGTAGCAATGGGGAGAATGTCTGCGAAACGATTCTAGATCTGCATGAAAGGCACGCTGGAGAGTGGTTTTTGGAAGCTGCTGATTATGCAATAAATCTAGATCTTGAAACGGAACCAACAGTGGTGCCCCAGAGTGAAAACTGCCCGGGAAATAGCACATCGTCAAAGGTCTGCTGCGATTCCATTGCGGTGGCGGATCAACTAATTAAGGATCTGACGATACTGAATGCAAAATTCAACAGCAATAACTCTGGTATGGAAGGATGCAGTAACCTGGAAAAGGGGAAACTTCAAGCTAACGAAAAAAGCTAAATTAATGTCTCAGAAGAAAACGCCAATAAGGACCACAGTGTAATGCAAAAGGATTTAAAGGAGCAAATCCATAAGCAAAAATGGCGGCGGATCGACTCCAGTCGCCAGTGTCGGTCCAATGTTTGCAAAAAAGAAACCCGTCCAGGAGGGTGTTACAGAAAAAGAAAAGCTCAGCAGTCACCCAGAGGACCAAACCCGGGTCGCCAAAAGACCTACATGAATCAAGCTCCTCATCTGAGGAATCATCTTCGGACTCCACATTTGTGCAAAGAGAATTTCCAAAAATAAGAAGATCGATAACAACGCATAAACTGGAATCATAATTAATCCACATATATAGCCACTCCTTACAAGGGATGGTCGAGAAAGTGGTTAATGAACTAAGGCCAAATCTCATGTCAGCAATGACCATCGCAATCGCACCATTGACAAATATGTATGAGCATTTCAACGAGAACCATTAGGATCAAAATACCTTAATTGCCCTCATGAACTCCAAAATGGCTAAAATGGAAATGGAGATGTTGGAAAGGAAACAGGAAGCCTTCCATGAAAATGAGCAAAACGAGACATCAAACAAATTGATCAGAGACCTCCTAAAAAATAACGGAGAAGACAAAAGGCTCCTTGCTGAGGTCGCCAGGGAAGCCTTGGCCATCTTAAGGAGAGAGAATATGACAAACAAAGAACGAAGCTCTGGCAACGTCGAAACTCCAAAAACAACAAGTGAAGCCATGCGAGCTAGTTCAAATGCCTTTGTTGACTCTCAAATTGAAAAAAAAACATCAGGACAGAAGTTAGAGTGAGTACTTCTAATCCAAGTCCAAGCAATCTGTGTGATGGCGCACCAAGTATCATGAGAGATGCCGGCCGTGGTGCAACTTCAGAAGACCAAGAACTGCGCCAAGTTGTGTGTCTAAGTGTGAAGGAAACAATAACACCTCAAAAGCGACCAGTGGATGTGCTAACAGCTATTCCCTCAACCGCTGCTAATGCGGAGGGGACGAGCAAAAAACCTGCAATGACGACCTTAAATGCGGAAAACAGTACAAGACCTAATGAAAGCTATGCAATCTTCGAGAAATCAAAAAGGGAGGGTCCTCATAAGCCATTGGAAGTGACCCTGAAACATGTTAAAAGCAAAAGAAAGATGAAAAATATGCCATGAGGAAAGAATCCAAATGCAAATTCTTGAGGAACATCAAGTCCTTAAATGTAATGATCCAAATGTTAAATCAGAAGAAAACAGAGCCGAGGAAGGAAGACTCAAAGCCTGAGAACCAAGTGGCTGACAAACTTGATGAAGTGAAAAAAGAAAGCAGCAACCAATTAGGAGGAGGAAAGGAAAGCTGCTACATCGCTTGATGAGTTGTTGAATCTGTCCACCTACGACATGGAGGAAGAGGAGGGTGAGGCTGAAATTGACCAGTTGCCTGAAAAGTGAATTATTTGGTGCTCCGATTCTGAAGACCCCTCCCTGTTCCCTCAATTCGAAATCATGGGGAAAACAAAAAAACTTTGAAACGTGTATGCACTTTTACTATCCCACTGAAGAAGCCTCAAAAGGAGAAAATAGTTGAGGGTAGAAGTGACTGAATCTGAATTCTTCATGACAACTGAGGAGAGAAGGGATAGGAATGCACCTCGGCACGCAGCCTTAAACAAAAATTGCATTCAAAATCTAAAATTTAAACCAGCTCCTCCCTTCGCCACTCAAGAGTTGGCATCCATCCTCGATTGGAACTTCCTATCGAAGTTCCAATAAAAGAGTGAAGATGGCCTCATACTAAATAGGCAGTGTTGCAACAGTTTCGCCACTCCCCTACTTAAAATCAATTTCATCAAATGACATCAAGACCGTAGAATTTATAAAAGACTCTACGTTGGATCGAGAACTACTACACATTTACTCAAAGACAATATGTGACATCATGTTGGAGGGCCTCTCGGATATAAATATGTTGGGCTTTGACTTGAGAGAAATCAGATATACAGAGAACATACCCAAAACCGGTGAACCAAACATTGTAAAGAAATGGAAAAGGAATGGCTCTATTCAGAAACAAGATAAACGCAAAAGAACATATGACGGACCAACTAAAAAGCCGGAAGTGCAGGAAGTGGTTGTTAATGAAGAAGAAGATCTTGAAGGAAACTCTGTAGAAGAAGACTTAAGCCAAAAAAAAAACGAATAAAAATTACATTTCCATGTGACAGGCTTAACTCCAAGGGAACAAAGGCTCTCAAAGGTGTCACGGACAAAGAATAGGACTATGACTGCTGGAGCTTGTTGGCTGAAGCATTGAATCCAAAAGGATCCCAGCTAATGTCTAGTCTCCTGTGGCGTCATCTCAATACATATGGTGTCCTGAAACACGCGGGGCCATGCCCATCTGTTCAACAAATCCTCTGAACTTTTAAAACCATTGGATATAGTTTGTTTACAGGAAACGTGGCTCGTAAACCCCCCATGTGTTGAAGGATATGAGCTTGCGCTAAACCCTGCAATCAACACATCAAAAGGACGCCCAATGGCGGGTTTAATTACTTTAATCAAGCTAAAAAGCGGCTTTTGAATAATGAGTACATGTAACCCGTCATCTTATATACAACTGTTAACCATTCAATTACAACAAAAAACCTCTAGAGATGACTCAAAAATTCACATAATCAACGTCTGCTGGCAACATCAAGCCACCTGGGAAATGTCATTCACATGAGATATGTGAGATGATGGATGTCATCATGTCCAACGTTTTACAAACAAAAATCATTCTATGTGGGGATTTAAATATGGATATAGTCAGCGTGGAAAATAATAACAATTTTTAAAAAATGAAACGTAAAGTCAAGATCGCCTTGAAAAACAGTTTGGCTGGAAGAAAAGGGCGCTAGAGGTATGTCCTTGATGAACGGAAATACACAGGGTGATATTCCCCCGAATGCCACCTGTGAAAGATACACCCAAAGTTCAATACTAGATTACTTCTTCGTTTTAGAAAATATGGCCAGAAACATTAGTAACCTTGAGGTGGTTAAAACTTGGCAAAGTGATCATAACCTCGTGAAGATGACTTTTGCAGGGGAAAAGATCGTCCTGCCTACAATTTGGAAATACTCGTTGAACTTGGAACCCGGTCAAAATCGACTGAGAATGAACAGTTCACAAATCATGCATCTGACAAATGCATTAAACAACAAGGAATCGTGGAAAGAGGGTGATCAAATAGAATATACACCCTACTTCAAAAGTACATGGAAATTAGTACCAGACGTGAAAAACTAGCGTTTAAAAAGAACGTGTACGATTCGGAAATCGTTGCGAAAAAGCGAGAACTACCCAAAAAAATAAGAGCACTAATGAAAAGCCAGAACACAAAGCGAGATGAAGAGAAAAGAAGATTAAAAATGAAGTACAAGAATTGGCTCTGTGGGCACAAAATTATCATGGAACAACATGACGCCGAAAGGATGTTGGAAACCTTGGCACAAAGAAACTCAAGAGACTTTTGGGCATTTATTAATGAATTGCAAACCTCAACTCAGAGAAACATGGTAACAGAGGAACAATGGATCCTCCTCTATACAAATCTATTAAAAAAACAAGGCTCAAGAGTAGAACTGGAACTTCCACACCCAAAATATTGGAATATCATGATTCCCAGAGAAGATATACTTATGAACATCAAGCGAGTCAGTACTTCTTGGGCCCCCAGCCCTGATGGTGTCACGAATCAAATGCTGAAGCAAAAGCCAAACGAGTGGGCAGACTTTTGTGATAACCTCTTCAAGATTATACTGAAGGAGAGCAGGATGCCATCATCATGGAAGGCAGTGATAATCGTGCCCATTTTCAAAAAGGGGCAAAGATCAGAGCCCAAAAACTATTGGCCCATAGCACTCCTGGACGTGGTTGGAAAGATCTTTGCCAAACAAATCCTTAACCATTTAACATCATGGATTAAACTGTCTGGTGCTTTTGATCCCCGGTAAACGGGATTTGTTAGGGGAGTAGGCTGTGGGCTGAACCTGCTAATGATCAATTTGTTGAAAATGGAAGCCATAAGGAAGAGAACAACAATGTATCTCGCATTTGTAGATTTCGCTCACGTATTTGATGGCGTTGGTAGAGAGTTACTATGGACAAAGATGGCGAAAAAGAACTGTCCTTCAAGTCTGATTATGGCCATCAAAGAACTGCATTCAAACACAAATTTAAATCCGCTTGGACCAAAATGGTTCGCTAACAGTCCTGATAAAAACACCTTGAGGTGTAAAACAGGGGGTGCCCGTTGGGCTCAACACTCTTTAACCTGTTTATAGCAGATGTTGGTAGTGCATTGGAAGAAGTGCCATCGTTCCTGCCCAAGATCAATGGAAATCATCTTAGTTGGATGATTTAAACAGATGATATTGTGCTAATGGACATGACTCCAACTGGCCTACAGCGTAAACTGACAGTGCTAAAGGCATAAACCGGCAATAATGGCTTGGAGATAAATGTGGCAAAAACAGAGATCATGCACTTAAAAAATATAAAGGTAGCAAGAAGAAAAGCATGAAAAGGTTTAAATGGAAACTGGGGCATGGAACCTTGAAATGCGAAACTCAGGCGCTGTATCTGGGAATCCTAATCAACTCCAACATCACTGACGAGTCAATGATGCAAAAAATGTAATTGAAGTGCAAATTATTGGCTGTTCAGGGAGCACTTTAAAGTACGATCACTCATCAGGAGATCTCTTGAAGATCGAAAGTGCCGCTAAGTAGCCTTTGACTGTAGCCACTTTTAACCCTGAATGGATCAAATGGATTAAGAACAAGTTACCCATGGTAACGTTCTTTCGACTGGATGTTCCTCATGTTATGATATTTCCAAACCAGCTTCAGCTGCTTTGGAAATTTTTCTCAGCAGAGGGTTCTGCACATCGATGCCTGTCGACTATGTCCCCCTGAGACCTCTGTCTCGATGTCGACGTCATCAATAGTATAAAGCCCACGCAGCGACTGTTGGCTTCAGTTCTGTTTTTAACGTGTATAGATATCCTACATCCGACAGTTACTCCCCTTGAAAGAGTGAAGGCTGTAATCACATAGAACATTCTACTCTGGGGCAGGTTGGGAGGGGCGATGATAAATATGTGGGAGGAACATCCAGTCGAAAGAACGTTACCATGGGTAAGTAACTTGTTCTTCGAATGGATTGTGTCCTCCCACATATTCCTCATTTTATGATAAACTCCCAGAGCAGTGTATGTATTCCTGGAGGAGGGAGTCAGAATTTTCAGACCCATGATAATTTAGGAGTTCCTGTATAGGTTTATGTGCACAGAATGTAGCACTGTCCTTCCAAATAAACCTTCCCGGCTGGACAAACAGTCCAGATTATAGTGTTTGGTAAAAGTGTGTACGGATCCACGGCGCAGCCGCACAAATATCTTCAATTCGGACACCCCTCTGTAATGCAGAGGAGGTAGCTATACCCCTGGTCCACCCAGCTCTTAGACCCTCCGGAGGATCCTTTCCAGGATGAGGAGGAGGATAAAATGAAGGTAAAATTATTTTCAGAGTTAAATGGAACTCAGACACAATCTTAGGTAAGAAGGTAAGTTCAGCCTTAAGCACCACCTTATCCTTATAGAAGATTGTATAAGGAGGCTTGCAGGACAAGGCCTGAAGTTCACTCCCTCTTCGAGCTGATATGATGGCCACTAAAAGGATGGTCTTTAAAGGTAATAACCTTAAAGGACAGGAATGGATAGGCTCAAAAGGAGCACACATTATACTTTTCATTAACAAGTTGAGGCCCCAAATTGGGATTTGAAATGGGACCGGAGGAAATGTATTTTTCACAAGTGGGTTCTTAAAGAATGATACCTCTCCAGAGGAGCGCTTAAAATTAGAGAGAGCGCTGCTAGATTCCCCTTAATTGGACCAACCTGCAGCCCCAGATTGGCCAGGTGTAATAAGAATGATAACACCATAGGTGTACTGTATGTATAAGGATCAGCATTCTTATTCCTGCACCAGCTGCAGAATTTGTTCCAACTCAGCGGTACAAGGATTTTGTTGCTGCCCTTCTGGCAGAAAGCAAAATCTCCATTATGTCATCCGGGAGGTCCCAATTCTTGTATCTCAACCTCTCAGAAACCATGCATGAAGGTCGAGTGTCTTGACCTCTGGATGGAGAACCTGACCCTCCTCTATCTCTCGAGAAGGTCCTCTCTTTGTGGAAGACATATTGGAGGGCAGATGGACATGTCCAGAAGGTCCAGACACCACGTCCACCTGGCCCGCCCAATCTGGAGCAATTAGAAGCATGGATTTCCCGAACCTCCTCAACCTCCTGTTGACTTGTGGAATGACAAGGACTGGAGGAAACGCTTACAGGAGTGGAAACTCCCAGTCCACTATGAGCACGTCCTCTAGAGCTCCTCTTAGGGGAAACACCTTTGAGCAGTACTGCTCGCAAGTCCGGTTGACACTGGTCGCAAACAGATCCACTTGAGGGGTTGCCCAAAGGGTGAAGACCTCTTGAAGGACTTCCTGAGCTAGTTCCCACTCGTGGGAGACTGTACTCTGTCTGCTCAGAACATCTGTTGCCGTATTCTCCATTCCAGCTAGATGAACTGCTGATAGGGAGATTCCTTCTTGAATTTCCCAGTACCAGAGCTGCATTGCCTCTCTGCACAGTTGTAGTGACCCTACACCTCTCTTGTTGAGGTAGTACAAGGCCCCTGTGTTGTCCGTCAAAATAAGGACATTCTTTCCCCGCACAGAGGGCAGAAAGGCCTTCGGCGCTAGTCTGATTGCCCTCAGCTCCAAAAGGTTGATATGCAGTTTCGACTCCGATGGAGACCAACAACCGCTGATTGTCAGGTCGTTGGCATGTGCTCCCCACCATTTGAGTGAGGCATCCGTTATTACCTTTATATCTGGCCATGGGTGCCAAAAAGGTTCTCCCTTCAGAATGTTGTCCTCGTAGGCCCACCACAGGAGATCCTGTGCGACCCTGCTTGGAACCTGAAGAAGATCTGACATTCTGCCTAAGAATTGAGACCATTGAGACCTGAGAGCCCACTGGTGAGATCTCATTCTCAGGCGCTCCTCTGGCACCAGACAAAAGCAGGATGCCGAGCAACCTCAGAAAGTTGAAGGCCGGGAGACGCTGGGCACTTTGGAATTTGGTGACCATCTGCAGAATGTCTTGAGCCCTCACTGCTGGCTGGTGGCAAGGCGTTTCCAGGGATGCATCTAGGACTGCTCCAATGAATTGGAGCCTTAGGGATGGTATCATGTGGGATTTCATAAAGTTGAGGGAGAATCCCAGTCTGTGGAGAGAATGACAGGTGTAGCTGAGCTGTTCCAGGACCTGTTCGGGGGAACTGGCCCTGATCAACCAATCGTCCAGGTAAGGGTAGACGTGAATCTTCCCGCTCCTGAGACTCGCTGCCACCACCGCCATCAACTTGGAGGAAACCCACGGGGCGGAGGTCAGCCTAAATGGCAGAACTCGAAACTGATAATGGGAACCGCCAACAATGAACCTAAGGTACTGTCTGTGGTTGTGATGGATTGGGACTTGAAAGTAATGATACCATTAAGTCCTGAAGTTGGAGGGCCTGAAGGATCTGAGAAACGTTAACCATCTTGAACTTGTCTTTCTTGAGGAATTTGTTTAAGTCTCTTAAGTCCAAAATGGGTCTCAATCCTCCGTCCTTCTTGGTAATTAGGAAGTATGGGGAGTACCAACCCTTGGTCCTCTGTGCTACAGGTACTAGCTCTATAGCACCTTTCACTAGCAGGGTCAAAAGGGAGCAGATATGGACCTATGAAAGAGCTGTTCCCCGGTGGATGACTCAGACTTTTTTTAGAAAGGGAAAACTGTAACCCTGGGCAACTGTTTCCAATGACCATGCATCTGAAGTAATGCCTCGCCATTCTTTCAGATGCAGTGAGAGTCTGCCTCCCACTGGGGACTTGTGAACTAAGGCCTCACTGAGAGTAGCCATTGCCTGGACAGTCTTAGTACCTCATCCCTGTCCACTACGGGGAATCCATTTTTACTTCTTTGATTGGACAGTCCTCTCCCCCTTCCAACTGAGGAGTAAAAGTGAAAGGACCCACCCCTCCAAGGTTTGCCGGTGGGGCGGTTTTGTGGCTGTCTAATAGCAGCACCAAGGGATTTTGCTGCTGCTTTGGAGGTCTGCAGATTCTCCAGGCTCTCGTCAGCCTTGCTACCAAAGAAATGTGTGCCATCAAAGGGCATGTTAAGAAGTCTGGATTGCATATCTGGAGCAATACCAGACTTTCTTAAGCAGGCAAATCTGTGCATTACTGTACTAGCCGCCATTGACCTGCTGATACTGCCAGAAGTGTCAACACCTGTCTGGAGGGATTCGCAAAAAATCTGTCTCTTTCGTCCCCTTCGGGGATTTGCTCAGCTGCCATGGCTATTAATTTCCAAATAGTGTAAGTGAACCTGGCCAACGGTCACGTAGCATTCACTGGCTTCAGGGCCATACTCCCCGCAAAGAAAACTTTCTTGGCCAAAGCGTTGTAACGCTTGTCATCTCTGTCTGGGGGAAGAGTCGGTATGCGTTTTGTTTTGAGGTGGATGTGGCAGCCTGTACCACCAAACCTTCAGGAGTGGGATGCTTTGTCAGATAACTGGGGTCCCTACTGGGCTGTTTCGGAGGTTAGTTTTTTATTTACTGCTGGAATTAATTCTGACGTCTCCCGATTTGTATTTACTCGCTTTCGCAGATCCACATAGAAAGGAAGAATAGGATCCTCCTGGGGTCCTTTATCTAGGATATCTGTAAGATCATCCTGCTCATATATTGGTGTGGTTCTTTTCCACCCCATGTATCCCACCACCCTGGACATTAAATGTCTGTAAGAACCTTCTGCATGGTCAATAGGATCAGGTCTCCCAAATTATAATTCTGGGGACGTATCTAGTCCACTTGCATTTTTCAGGGACTCCTGTACATTTTTCAACCTTGATTCCTCTGAGATAAAGGTTTCAGGGACCCCAGGTGTTCCATATTGTAGTCCTAAGTGCTGTGACTCATCAGAGAAATGTTCTACTTCCTCATAAATAGAAGAAAGTGATTTATACAAAAATCCTTTTTTGGTAGTCATGTGTATAATTTCTCTGTAATCCTCAATGGCGTCGATGGAGGTGCCAACATTTTCGACACCACTGATGTCGAGGGCTTCAACACTTTCGGCGTCGAGTACTTGTTAGGGTCCGACGAAGAGTCTTTTGGCGCCAAAGGTGTCGATGACTTCTTCCTCGAGGAAGATTTGTTTCGACTCGAGGGATTCTTCAACCGCTCTCGAGGAGATTTGCCCTTGCCTCCCGGGCCTGAGGGCGCACAAGCTTTGCCCTTATCTTTTTTCTTGCTAGTTATTTTTACATGGGCATGGCTTTCATAAGCCTTCGAGGGGGTCAAGGCCGCATTCTCGAATACTTTCATCATTTTTACTATGAAATTCTCCAACTCAGCCAGGGAGGCTGATTTTGTCAGGCATTTAACCCATTCTGGGGAGGAACACGACGACGACCTATCGTGCCTTTTCTTCGAACGCCGCCAAGATGTCAAGTCAAAGGCATGGTGAGAGGAACCGAGACAACACAGAGACACCCAATGGCAGTCTGTAAGGGACATCTCCACCCCACAGTCCTGGCACTTCTTAAACTAACATTTCGGAGTCAAAGACGCTGATGGTAATGATGCCATTCTAATGATTTTTACTCAAATATTATCGCAGGGAAGCGAAGCACACCGTATCCGAAGTAATAGCTTTCGTGGAAAAACAGAACTGAAGCCAACGGTCGCTGCACATGCTTTAAAACATCGATGACGTTGACATCGAGACAGCGGCCTCTGAGGGCCATCGAGTCGACAGGCATCGACGCGCAGCACCCTCTGCTGAAAAAAATGTACAAAGCAGCTGAACTGGATACGGAAATATCATAAGATGAGGAATACGTGGGAGGACACAATCCATTCGGAAGAACAGTAGGAACTTTACTTCTGAAAGGGTCAACTTTCTTTTTCCTACACCAGCTGCAAAACTTGTTCCGACAGCAGCAGCATAGCGAGTTAGTTGCTCGTCTTCTAGCCAAAAGCAACACATCCATAACATCTTCTGGCAGGTCCCAATCCTTGTATCTCACCCTCTCAGAAACCAGGCGTGAAGGTTGAGAGTCCTGATCTCTGGGTGAAAAATGTGACCTCCCTGTTGCA
The DNA here is from genome assembly GCF_040938575.1 of Ambystoma mexicanum. NCBI lineage: Eukaryota > Metazoa > Chordata > Amphibia > Caudata > Ambystomatidae > Ambystoma > Ambystoma mexicanum. The sequence continues at coordinate 444,480,790 of NC_090936.1, read as the reverse complement.
AGATTATGTTCTCTCTTTGCGGAAGACGAATTGGATGGCAGATGGTCATTTCCTGAAGGTCTGTGAACCACATTTCTTCGTGCCCAATCCAGAGCAATGAGGATAATGGTTTTCCCGAACTTCCTCAACCTCCTGTTGACATGAGGAATAACAGGGACTGGTGGAAACGTGTACCGAAGTGGAAACTCCCAGTCCACTACAAACGTGTCCCCTAGAACTCCTTGTTGAGGAAATTCCCTGGAGTTAAACTGGGAGGCTGAGCAACCTTAAGAAATCGAAGGCCGGCAGATGTTGAGTACTCAACTCGGGTGGCAAGGCTTTTCCTGAGGCTGAATCCAGGACTGCTGCAATAAAGTGAAGTTTCTGTGAAGGTGTCAAATGGGATTTCTTGAAGTTCAGGGAGAAGCCCAGCTCATGGATGAAGTGGCAAGTGCGACTGAGATGATTCTGAGACTGTTCCGGAGAACAAGCCCTAATCAACCAATCGTCTAGGTAAGGGTAGATGTGAATCCCCTCCCTCCTTAGACTTGGTGCCACCACTCCCATGAGCTTGGGGAAGACCCTTGGTGCAGAGGTGAACCCGAATGGCAGAACCCGAAACTGATAGTGAGAACCGCCAACAGCGAACCTCAGGTATCTTTTGTGCTTCTGATGTATGGGCACATGAAAGTAAGAATCCTGAAGGTCCAATGACAACAACCAATCCTGGAGTCGAAGGGCCTGAAGGATCTACAATGGAGTTACCATCTTGAACTTGTCCTTCCGGAGGAACTTGTTCAAGCGTCTCAAGTCCAAGATGGGTCGTACTCCTCCGTCCTTCTTGGGGATTAAGAAATAGGGAGAGTACCAACCCTGGTTTCTCTCTGCTGCAGGTACCAGCTCTATTGCACCTTTCTTCAACAGGATAAGAATTACGAAGGAGCAGATCTGGATCCAAGAAAGATCGGCCTTTTGGGGGACATCCGGGGGCTTCTTTATGAATGGGAGGCAGTAAATGGAGGCCAATGTTTGTAACACCCATGAATCCGAAGTTATGCCTCCCCAACTCTGGCGCTGTTGTGACAGCCTGCCTCCTACCACAGACCTGTGGGTGAGGGAGTTAAATAGATTTTGCTGGGCCAGCCGCAGCTGAGGGCAATTCAGAGGGTGTTGCGTGGAGTTCTACCATCTCTACCTCTGGATCCATGTGGTGTCCTTCTATGACCTCTTTGAGAGTAGTCCTGCCGAAAAACTTACTTACCAAAAACTGACCAAAACCTGACACTTGTTTAGGATTGTCAGAATGTATGCATCTTGTTTACTGTACTAGTATGGTCGGACAATGTACTGTATTCCTCTGTAATTCTGTAACTAAGCCTACCACAAGTAATAGCGCCGCGAGGCCTTCGGGCTGTATGTGTGCTATACAAATGTAAAAAATAAATAAATAAAATAAGTGCCTCTCCCTCTTGAAATGGAAGAATACAATCGAAAAGGACATCCTCTCCACCCTTGTGCCGAAGGTTGTCTTATTGAAGCCAGAGAAAAAGGAAAAGGATCCAAAGTAGGAATCCCCCCGTCCCCTGTACACCATCTACATACGCCTCAACGGCAGTTAGTGATTCAATTTAGAACAGTAATACACAATTTAAAATGATAAACTGTTACACTGTGTCAATTAAACGGGCAGTACGTATGAGCAGAGTTTGTAAAACTAAGTCATTTAATCAAAAGGAAATATTCAAGCAAAGCACATCAGGAAGTTCAATATCAACGGCTGATGCGTTTCGAGGCAGTCCCTCTTCTTCAAAAAGCCTAATAGGACTGTTGATAGATGTCACACATAGAAGAAAAGACATGGGGCCTCATTCCCACAGGACTCAATGGGAATGGGCAAGTGGAAACACTGGCACCATCTTGCGATGGTGCTGGTGTTTCCACGTCCGCCTGCAGGCGGGAGGTGTTCAACCCGCCAGGTCAGACCTGGCGGGAAGATCACCTCCCGCCTGCAGGACTCGGGATCGGGCAGTCCGGAATTAACAGTGGCGGCGGGTTTACCGCCACTGTTAAGTCCGGACCGCCCGACCTGTAATGAGGCCCATGGTTTGTGTTATAACCCATACACTTAGAGCATTCACATTCATAATGTTACAAATCAGTCAGGTAGATGTTAAGCAATCCTTCAAGTAACATTGTGTTGAGCGAAACTGCGCAGAGCAGATTACCTAAGGGGAGGTATACTTATAAGAATCCCTTATAAGTATTATGGGAAAATGATGTTGAAAATAAATTTCACATATGGATGCAAGAAATTAAATAATACTGAAACCTAGGTATATGCGCCTAAATATCTAGAAAAAGATAAATATGAAACAGTGGTTATGTCATTAGCAACCACACAATGTCTAGTGGCTGATTATATCCAAAGTGACTCAATTCCGTTAGATGGTAAAGATCATATCTCTAATCTCATGATATAAATCAAGACTACGCTATTCAATGCATAGAGAAAGATATACAAGTTCATACAGGAGCCCAAAAGTATTATAGCTAAGTGGCAGAGTATTATCTAATAGATAGAAAATGCACTCACCAACTGGTGCAGTATTTCCATTTGTGTGCGTGTGTACAGTTCAGTTTCAGGGGTCTGATGGTGGAGAGTATGACTTTTCGGAGGACTTCTTCAAATGGCTGTTGTGAGCAATAAAATCTATTTCAGACATCTCTATATGGATAAATGTGATTGTATAAACGACTAAACGCTTGATGAAAGGACTAAGTGGCACTCACCCTCATAAACTCATAGCATCGGATGCTGGCATGAAAAAGCGATCGGGTGCGATATGGCTGAGGCTTGCACTCGTGGCTAATGGAGCGATGAATGAACCAATAAGGGTTTTCAACATATAGAAAGATGTGGGCACATATTCAGTATTTTTGAAAAGCTTGTTCTAAAGGAGGCTCATAAAACAGGCCGTAAAGAGAGTGTAACTTGGGAAATGGACGAACGCTTACTCAAGTGACTCCAGCGTCGGTAACAAGGGGAACGTTAGTCTGTGTCGTCCAAGTTAAACGCGCAGGGTAAAGCCAGAGCTTAACCTGCAGAGACAGAGAAAGACACGCGATCAATGATGTCGCGTCTGATAAAAAGGAGCTACGGTAATTACTAAAGAAGATTAGGCAAATATCTACTTAATGAGTGTGTGGAACACTAATCCGTATAATGTGAAGGATCGTGCAGCGTCCCTCACCAAGGTAACGATGGTGAGCATAGAAGTGCAGCGCCATCTTGCGTAAGCCTTAAAGGAATTGCACATCGCTGTAAGTGAAAACGGACAAAACCACTGGCGTGGTATTAGAGCATCCATCTTGGAGTGGATAAAGGCACACAACGATAGCAACATGTATAACACGGGGTATATGAACACCTACATAGCGCGGACAATAGAATGTGCGATCCAATAAAGAGTTGAATTGGGTCAGAATCAGGTATTAAGCTAAGTATTAGAGGGGAAATAGATAACATCCCCGAAACACATAGTTATAGCCAAATACGTAATAAGGTATACTGAGCTAGTATAATTCTGCCAGTGCAATCCGGCTGGATGTCGTAAAATGCAGAGTGGGTGTGATGCAACCTACCATATGTATCTACATATACATTTTCTGATGTGGAAAGCAAAAATGATATCTGGTTTTACGACTACACAGAAATCCATATCAGGACAATCTAATTGATGGTAAATAGACAAAAGTACATATAAGTTACAAAAGGGTCCAACAGAAAAAAGTCTTAACAGACAATGCAATGACAGTCTAGAGCCATCAAGTATAGGTGTACATTATTCCTTCAGCACCCTAGAGGTGAGTCCAATTGGATATAATGATAAAATATATATAATGGCTCAATGCAGTATGTAGTATGGTGTATATACTCTGTATAGTAGTAGTCAGGGTAGTCAGAAGTTACATAGATTGGCATCTGGTGTGAAGCCACATAGTAACAAGCATCCCTATATAAAGCAGCTCAGGGAAGATTCCTCATTGAGTCCCACTGGGTGTAGAGTGTTGAGAAGATGAATCCAATATGTCTCTCTTTGAGACAGCAGGGATTGGTAATCACCGCCCCTTTGGGGGTGTTTGACTACTTCTATCACTTGAAACTTTATCTGGGCAATAGTGTGTTGGTGTGCCATGAAATGTCTTGCTATAGGAGATATGATATTCTTACATCTAATGGTGGATTTATGGTCAGACCACCTTTCTTTGACAGTTCCTGTGGTTTGACCTATATAGAGTTTTCCACATGGACATTTTATGGAATATATGACGCCTGAGGAGAGACAGGTTGCAAAGTCTCTGATCTTGATTTTTTTGCCTGTTTGAGGGTGGGGTATAGTGTTGCCCCCAGAGATTTAGTTGCTGCTCTTGAAGCCTGCAGTTTCTCTAAGCTGCTATCAGCTTTTTCACCAAACAATTGAGTCCCATCAAAGGGCATGTCAAGCAAACATGCCTGGACATCTGGCACAAAACCGGATTTCCTCAGCCATGCCAAGGGCCTTAGTATCGTACTGGCAGCCATTGGGCTCCTTGCAGAATCAACTGTGTCCAGGCTTAATTGTAACACTTGCCTTATAGCATCCTTACCATCTTGGATTAAATTGAAAAATCCAGCTCTCTCTTCACCCTCCAGTATATGATCCGCTGCCAGGGAAACCACTCCCCAAAGGGTATGCGTTTATTTTGCCAGAGCACTGGTGGCATTAGCAGATTTCAGTGCCATACTACCTGCACGGAACATTCTTTTCCTTATGGCATCAATCTTTCTATCATCCTTGTCAGCTAGGGTAGAAGGATAATCTGACGCCCTAGAAGACAGTGGGCTTCATTACGAGTCCGGCGGTAGCCATGCCGGAAAAACCAGCAGGCTGCCGCCAGACCCGTAATACCATTCCGCCTCTGTGATTGCCGGAATCAGCGGGGCATTACAACCCCAGTGGCCCGGTTATTCTGGAGGCGGAATCCTGTAAATCCCCATTCCCATGGAGTCCAATAGGAACCATGGAAACACTGGTTCCGTCTATGACAGAGCCGGTGTTTCCATGTCTGCCTGCAGGCGGGGTGGTGTTACTCCCGACAGGTCAGACCTGGCGGGAGTGACACATCCTGCCTGCAGGAGTCAGAATCAACCGGTCCGGAAACAACGGTGGCGGTGGATTTACCGTCACCGTTGTTTCCGTTTCCGGACCGGCTGACTTGTAATGAGGCCTAATGTCTCAGCCTGAACCACCAGACTTTCTGGTGTTGGGCGTTTGTTGATAAAGGGTGGATCTATGAAAGCTGGTCTATATTTTTTCGTCAGTAACTTGTTAACTGATGGGATAGAATCTGGCTTCAGCCAATTCTCCATGACTCTGACTCTAAATGCAGTGTGAAAAGGTAACTGATCACTGAATTATAAGATGGATCTGAATAGCCAACCACCTCTGGATTTCCAAAATCTGTCTCAGGTTACGTCTCACAACTGCTAGTCTCTTTCAGGGTTTCAACAAGATTTCTCATCTTTGATTCTTGTGAAATAGGCTCCTCTGGTACACTGGGAGTCCCAAATTCGTATCCCAAGGGAGGGTCCATATCTTCCTCTTCCTCAAAGATAGACCCATGCATTTAAAAAAAATCCAGTCTAGGCAATGGCTTATATGACTTTGTAGAGTCAGTCGAGATCTTTGCAGGCTTTGAAGGCAGTGAAGGCACGGATGGCGTTGAGGGCTTTGACTTCATTAAATGCCTCGACGGTTCGTGTGAATGTCTCAATGGCTTCAAGAACTTAGGAGAAAGCCTTGAGATCGACGTTGAAGACCCTGAACCTTTGGCCTTCGAGGAGGAAGATGGTGATTTCACCTTATGTCGAGGAAAGCTCCTTCGATTTGTGTCGAGGAACCTCTCTTCCTCGGCTCTTAGGCACACAGGAAGGTGACGCATCGGACTCTCTGCTGGTCTTTAGAGATGCAGAGGGGTGGCCAGATTTCTTCGACACCTTGAGAGGGGCACTCGGAGGGACTGCGCTCTTAAAAATGTTGAGCATTTTCAGACAGAAAGTTTACCATTTCCGTAGGAGTTGATGACTTGTTTGGAAAGGACATTCTGTCAGAACAGGAGAAAGAAGTCAATAAAGACCTATGGCGTCACTTCTTGCTTTTTTTGTGAGCGGCTGACGACCAGCATCATGACCTCCATCTCGAGCGCTCCTGATGCCTAGGGCGCGTTCTCTCAGGGGACATGTTCCAAGAGTCTAAGGAAGATTTTCTTTTAGATGGGGTAATGGAGGGGGATTTGGGAGGGGGCTTACCTGCTTCGAGCTTCCTGTTCGTTTCCTGCAAGGCCTTGACCATCATGGACTGGCACAAGCAAGATTGGCCTAGTAATAAACCTCACTTTCCTGGTTACTTTGCGTCTTACTGAGACAAGTAGGAGTACCGCACTCTTTATACTTGCTACCCTCCCTTGGTCTCCCACTCTTCCCGCTAGCTCTGCTGTTTTGGGACTGCGTCACCGGTTGGTAGCCTGACTCTTCTCCCAGGGTCAGGACGGCAATCTTGGTATTCTCTACCTCTCTCCTTGACACCATCTACAGCATCACTGCCTGGGGGACGTTGCCCAATGTTCCCTCTCTGCATGTCCGATTTGGACGTCGCTTCTCCATGTCCTGGACTTGCTTCCTTGGCTTCCTATGGCCTTTATCCTCTCTGGTGCAGCTCGGGCACCCTTAAGTGTAAGCTTTCCTTGCTCATAGGAAGCCGTGTCGCCTTCTCTGCTTCGCTCATTCCACTGCCACCCCAGCTTTGAACTTCCCGGGCTTCTCTCTTACCGGAGTCTCCTCCTTCAATGCTTATGACATTGCGCTTGGGCTTCCCCAGCGTAACGTCACAGTCCTTCTGTGTTGGGCTGGTTCTCATTACTACTCCATTGGTTTTCTTCTTCACAGTACCAGACACGCACTTTTCCTCACATGGCACATCACAGTAGCAGATGTATA